>NC_134459.1:125546565-131509065 GCF_047948215.1 Lycorma delicatula | reverse complement strand
TCAAATCTGGAACCTGAAATTTAATTTTTTTCATTTTTTAAAGAGTGTAAAGGGTCATTGAAAAAAGTAATAGCAATTTAAAAAAATCGTATCTCAGAAACTTCTAGAGATAATCAAATGAGTACTTTTTTTAAATTCACGAACACAAAAAGTTCGTTTACATACCATAGAATGTTTCAATATAAGTACCGTTGTTCGTTCTGCAAATATCAAGCTAATAATCGACTTCTGTCCAGGTCCGCTGGATCTTTGCAGGCGTAACTGTAGCAATAGCAGAGGTGATCCATTGTCTTAATTGTTGTACACCCCTAATTTTTTTCACTTTAGACAATGTTTTTAACGTATCCTCATAGAAAAATGTTTAAGGTTGTCAAATTTGAGCCCTACCAATCCAATGATAAGGAATCTTTCATTAAGAACGCGTCGAACGCCTTGGCTAAAGTGTGGGAGCGCACCATCCTGTTAAAAGTTTTCAGCAACATTTCTTTCTTGTTCGATTTGATCAACTTGGCGGGAAAACGTACAGTTTTGGGCCGTCAGGGGACTTTTTCACTTCCATTTTGCCAGATTCCTTAAACTGCTCTTACTGCCGTCTAATGTTGTTTGCACGAGAGAGATCATTGCCGTAAACAAGCCAGAAAGTCCGCTAAACAGTTATAACTATTTATACTCCGCTAACCACAAAACGCAATGCGCTTTCTGCTAAACTGTCACCAATGCACTGACTGACAGTGGCGTAGAGGCGTTGTGCGTTGTGCCATTGTGCGCTTCGGATCAAGGTCACGGCCGATAATGTCTAAAAAAAATTGATATCTCAATTATTTTGCAGTTCCAATTAATATTTTTATCTCAATTACATACGGAGATATGATTTCTTTTTGCTACAACCTTTTTCGATGACTCCGTATAATTAAGTAAAATTGAAAGTTAAATTTATAAATAAGCTGGAGGATTAAAACAGGTAAATGAGGAAAAATTAGAAAATCAAATGGAGATTTAGAAATTTCAGAATTGGGTAAACTATCATCTAGGCAGTAGAAACCAAGAATTTAATAAATGAAGTCTAAACGAAAATTATAAATTTTCCGGTAATCAAGGGGAGAAGCAGCTGTAGACTTAACGAGTCTATATGTATATAACTTACTCGTATGTATGTGTATAGTTATTTCGAAAATTTACCCAACAATAAAACTTTAATTCTGTGCATTTTCTTTCAAAAAAAAAATTATGCTAAAATGTTGCTAACAAGTTAACCAAAATAACTGATTATTTTGCATAATATTTCGAAAATTTTTAAATTGGCTTTAAATTTATTAAGAGAGATTGAAGATTTTGTTACGTAAACGTTCGTATTCTTTTAAAATTAATTTTAAAATAAAAAAAAAACCTTTATTTCCTAAAAACTTGATTAAGGTAATTAACATTACAAAACCTAACCAACTAACCATAACCCATAAACTTATAACCCACTAGCCATAAAAGTGCATTTTTTTTACCTAAAACAGTTTTTTCTGTTATACCTTTTATAAAAGGTATATAAATATTGCTAATTGTACGGGGGATGAGTCAACACCTGTAAAATGAATTTTTAATGTAATAATTGATATTACCGAAAAAATTGAATAAATTTTACGTTTCTTTAATATATTGCAAGTTAAATGAAAAGAAAATTGTCAGAAAGGAGGAGAAATGCGATAATGTTTCAATGAGAATAAGAGAAAGCACAAAAAATAAAGAAAAGTATACGATAACTGAATGAACGGCTATTAAGTATTATTGTAATACTATTTTATTAAAGGCCATAACAGATGGAATAATAGAAGTAAGGTTTCAAAGAATTAAATTGAAAATGTGATCGAGCTAGCCTATCAGTTACTTGTCATCAAAATGCTATTTATGGAAGAAAAGGAAATTATCGGACGTAACTGCTTTAAAATATCATTGTATTATAGGTTATTACGATCACAAAATATATTTTATTTTATAAGAAAACATTTATATATATATAAAAGAAATAAAATTTATTTATAATTGCTTAACGTTTCACTAACTTTTAACTAAAAGAGGTAGATTATCCAAATAAAATAATTACAACTTTTTTCTTTAATATTTTAAATAGATAAGCCATTAGAAAAATAACCTTGGAAAGTAACAATTTTTTTTTTCTTTTTTTTGCTAAATCATTTCAGAAAAAATTCTGATGTGGACACAACATGACTACCTCGAACGTCTCATTAAATTACATATACACATTTTTTGAAACGTACATACAATTTTATTTCATTAATAACTTCTGTTATTTTTTTATTTTTTTTTATTGTAATTATTGAATTATTATTTACTGTAAATATTTTTTTACAAGATGTTCCTTGTAAGATCCAAATTTCATTAATTAAAATTGATTTGCCTATAACTCAGGAACCAATGATAATAAGTACCACATATGATATATCGTTGAAAAGATCTCAATGAGGACTTAACTGTAGTTAAGAAAAAGTCCAAAATCCATATTTGTTTGGACACTTTTGGTCAGTCGATTGCAATCAAAAGGGGAGGTGCACTACTAGATGTTACAACTGTCCTAAATCCAAAATTTTAAAAATCTACAGCAAATCGTTTTTAAGTTACACGAGATACATACGTACGTACGTACGTACGTACAGACATCACGCCGAAACTAGTCAAAATATATTCAGGGATGGTCAAAATTGATATTTCCGTTGAAATCTGTAAACCAAAATTTTTCGCGATCAAAATATTTCCTTTCCTTCGTACACGGAAATAAAATGATAACTTTGTGCAGACCTAAAATACTCATTAATAAGATGTTCTTATTTATTTCGTCGAAACTAATTAAAACAAGTTAAGTGATTGAAATTTAAAGGTAATTTCTGAATAAGTTAAATTAAGTTAAATTATTTATAGTTTAATTATTTATACAATAAAAGAAAATTTTACCTTTAATCTTCAAGAAAGAAAAAGAAATTTTTTCAAAAGGTATTGTATTTTATGAAGGACTTCTCTTCTTTTTCTTTTATTGATTCAAAGTTTATTTACAATCGATTACATTTATATTAACCTTTAGTAAATTGGATCATATCCCAAATCACATGACAAGGAGTTCTTAGCAGAACTCCTCTAAACTACAAACTACTATATTAAAAAATGTTACGTCTTTTTTTTTTGCCTTCAGTCATTTGACTGGTTTGATGCAGCTCTCCAAGATTCCCTATCTAGTGCCAGTCGTTTCATTTCAGTATACCCTCTACATCCTACATCCCTAACAATTTGTTTTACATATTCCAAACGTGAACTGCCTACACAATTTTCCCCTTCTACTTGTCCTTCCAATATTAAAGCGACTATTCCAGGATGCCTTAGTATGTGGCCTATAAGTCTGTCTCTTCTTTTAACTATATTTTTCCAAATGCTTCTTTCTTCATCTGTTTGCCGCAATACCTCTTCATTTGTCACTTTATCCACCCATCTGATTTTTAACATTTTCCTATAGCACCACATTTCAAAAGCTTCTAATCTTTTCTTCTCAGATACTCGGATTGTCCAAGTTTCACTTCCATATAAAGCGACATTCCAAACATACACTTTCAAAAAACTTTTCCTGACATTTAAATTAATTTTTGATGTAAACAAATTATATTTCTTACTGAAGGCTCGTTTAGCTTGTGCTATTCGGCATTTTATATCGCTCCTGCTTCGTCCATCATGTTACGTCAATGTTACGTCAAGAATATAAAATTAATAATTATGAATTACATTTAACACCACTAGAACAATTAATATAAAGCAAAATAAAATACAATAGGTAGATGTAAAAGAAAAAAAAGAAACGTATTTGTAACAAATTTGAAATTAAGGTTCGAATACTGCCATCCGGTGTTACCATAGACAATATCAGACACTTTAGGAAAACTTAGGTCTATAACGAGCAGACGGTTCAAGCTTCTATCATCCCCATTGTTAGTAGGTTCACTGCCAAATGAAAGTAAAAGTACTCAGTTCTTACCCATCTTTTAAAAATTAAATTTTATGCCAAGAAAATGTATTATAGCAATTAATGTATAAAAAGTATCCGGTTTTTACCCGTTATCCTGAGGGTCGATGCTACATTTCATACTTTGTTAAGAAATAATTTAGAAAATTAGTGTGTAAACATATTTGAAAAGATAATTTAAAAAAAACTAATTAATAATATTAATTAATTATTTGTTAAAAATTAATGTTATTAATAATCCTATCCTTCTAAAGGGAATTTGTATGTGTCTGGCTGCATGTGTGTCCGTCCCCCTTAGCTTAGCACCGGAATGTACCGATCAGAAGCGGAAAGTCCCGATTCGTTACTACATGTCTCGTGGTGGTCAGATTGTCAGCAACACAGCCTTTCATCCGGAGGTTTCGAGTTCGAATCTCAATCGCACATGGTATTTTCACACACACTACAAATCATTTATCTCATCCTCTGAAGCAATTTCTAACGGTGGTCCCAGAGGTTAAAAAAGTGTATACTTGTTATATTATTATATATTAAAAATACTTTTTTTTATTTATGTGATTGTTTTTCTTCATAAAATAATGAACTAAAATAAAACGTAGGCACCGGAATGTACCGATCACTAGCGGAAAATCCCGATTCGGTATTATCAATTTCTAGAGTTAAATTTCGTTACATCAATTTCCATCATTCAAAAAAAAAAGGTATCTTTTTACACAAGAGGTAATAAATTTTGGACACCTAATAACCCAATTCCGAGACGCCGCCCGCCTTAGCTGCGTTCCTACGGCACGCCTTTGCAGCTAGTTTAATAATAAAATATTTAAAAAAATAAAGTATTAACATTATTTAAATGAATTCCGATTATCAGTTTTAATATAGTGATTCGGATTCTAAAAACTAAGAACAGTATTTTTCTATGTTGAATATGTGTTTTAAATTTAAAAGAACAGTAACAACAGGATTCATATAATATTCTTAAGGATAAGGACATTTAAAATGAAAGGGGTTTTCCATCTTTAACGAATAGAGATTATTATTTATAGCTCATTTATTATCTCTTTGTTAATTAAAATTATTAAATTACATGCGTACTTTAAAAATGTTGTTAAACACACATAATTCAGCGAAAAAAATTTCCTACCATTACTGGAAGCCGAAGTATTAGAGTAATTGTTTTTTTTCTTCGGCTACCACATTGAAAATAAACATTGAGAATTGAATATTAATATCACTCTATTATTAAATATATTTCAAGATATATTCTATATAATTAACGAAATATAAGTAAAAAGGAAGAAGGGACAATTGGTAATATTGTACTCGTAGGCGAAAACAGGATAGCTACGGTTTCTAAGTCTACTAAAATTACGACGAATTTCTTCAAAAGAATTCCAATTCATTAAAATAGCGAAGGATTAGATAATATAGTATAAAACTCAACCTTTTCCATCAGTTGTTCGAATAGCATAAGTTAATGAAAAGCTTTCTCTACAATAAAACAAATATATATTATTAATAATAAATAATTAAAATTACCTGTTCGTTTCTCTGGAGAATTAAGAGTATATGCATGAAGTACGGTGACTTGACTTCGACCTTTCTTATTGATAGCGTACAGATGCAAATCAAGACGACGTGCGTGAGATGCAGGCGTTGGATCGATAAGAAAATATGGCCACGGTGATGTGGAGTTATGAACTAGTTGGTAACTATCGGCATCGTACATTTCAATAACGAATTCTTGTGGTAAACCTCCATCAAATCCTTCTTCACATTCCACTTCCAGTGTGTCTTGTGTTTGGTTAACTATAGAGCAGTTGGTCAGGCTGTCTGGCTTCCCTGAACTCAACAAAATAGAAAAACGTTGTAAGAAAACCATAAAAATTATGTTAGTTTTATTTATTAAAAATAAATATGCATATTTTACCTATATTAACTTATAATTAAACTTTTTAACTGATCATCGAACATTAATTCTGAATCTAATTCTGAATAAGAGCAGGCAATATAACAGAAAGAAAGTATGTCGGTAAACAAAGATAATCGTCACTCAAACTGCCCCCTTATTTTTATTACAACTATCCAGTTCCTTAAAAAATTTCTGTAAAACGTCTCTTTCTTACATTTTAAATTCTATTTTTATTAAAACCTTGAATACTCTAATCCATTGTTAAACATCAGTTAGATTTATTACAAATTGTGCAACTGCTTTACTTTTCTTATTACTACAAAAAGCTGTACTTATTATTTAGAATTTTAAGTACATTATTTAGAATTATTTAGAACATTATTTAGAATTTTGTTTGCAGGAACGCACAGCTGTTTCCATGTTATTACTGGTAGTAAACCGATTTAATTCGCTCATTTTGTATTCAATTTATCAAATTAAATTCTATAACGAAATTAAATTAATAGAATGAAAAGTAAAATTAGGTGCTTTAATGAAAAGCAGTGGAATTCAGTGTTTAATAATTTTCGAGGAGATACTTTCATTACATCTTCGTGGTCATTTGTTTGTTTTTTTCGTAAATAAGGTATCGAAAGAAAAATTCAACGTAAGTTTAATTGAAATAGTGCTAAGAAAGTCGGTGCGTGTTAGTAACAGGAGAACGTTGTAAAAGATTTAAATTAGGAGAAAAAGTGATGAATCTACCTAATACCCGATGAGACTTGAAGAGGTGGGTGATTCAGGAATAGGTCAGGTCAAGAAAGAAGTGCAGACTTCAGATTGGTTGGCTTAGCGAGAAAAGACCTCTATCACAATTTTCCATTACACCTTTTCTATTAAAAATAATAACTTTCTATTAAAAATAACTGCCTTTTAATTTTAAAAGGAAACGTTTTCTGAAAAATCGCAGCGCTTAGGTCGTTCCGCCTAGTAGCAAAGAAACCTTACTGTAAAATTTCATAAAAATCGGAAAAACGTTTAACGTAACCGCATTATACACATTTACATAATGCCAAACGTTTGAGTAAAAAATAAGACTTCGCTTTATTAAGTCAACAAAAATTATATCAGTAATGGATGTGTTACATCTTGATTTGATTACAAAATTATCCACGAAATTTTGTGCATTATTGATTAGCTATTTTTGTTTTCCAAACCGTTTTTTCTAAGTTAAGCATTAGCCATCCCAACAAATAAAAATAATAAAGCAAGATTATTATCATAATTAATTATAAAAATAGCTGGATTCATATTATCTAACGCAATGACAGTCACCCGAGGATTTAATATTTTATTCCATAGCTTGACACAATCCTTACGTATTTTATAAATATATATTTTTCAAAAACGGATTAGCTCGTTTATAATACTGATTGAAGATCAAATTATTGAATTTAATTATTTTTTTTTTGTTTTTTTTTATTTTAAAGCTTTGAATATAGAGTATTTTACATTATTTCTAAGATTTCTGTCCACCGAAACAACTTATATTTTGTAACTAATAAGCGTTGATGGATGGGAAGTAATTTCCTGTAACACTCACTGAATATTTGTGACAGTAGAAATTCCCTTAACAACTTCTGTCTTTTATTTAAATAAATGTTGACTACATAAAAATTACTCAGAATAAATTCTGACAGCTATTTAACATAAATTTATTGTAAAAAATAATTCTCTTTTTGTTTTGTTGCTTATTTCTTCCATCTCATTTTTTGTTTGTAATGAAACGTTTAAAATGATGTTGACTTTTTTCGTTTCGTACTTCTATAAAAACAAAATAATATTTCATATTTATTTTTTAATCTACTAATGCAACTTTTATTCTAACTGTTTTACCCTTATTTTAACAATTATTTTTATATCTAATGAATTACACTCATTATTAAATGCAAAAGGTGTAATCTAAATATGAATTACTTATAAAATATTTGACGAAAGGTTAATCTATTTGATTAATTATATATATCTTATCTAGCTAATAATTTTCCTGAAATTTTGTTGTACATAAAAAATATCTGTGTACTTTTGTTTAGAGGAAACATATAACAATTTTATTATTCCATTAATATTCAAGAATATGAGCTATATCTAATATGGTATACCACGTCTTCTACTAAGTCGTTTCGTTTGTATCTTTTTGGCTTTCTTGCACAAGAACTCTACATAACTTCCTTTATTTCAATTTGAACGGCTTGCCCGTTGGATTAAAAGAAATAGTAAACTTTTGGACTGGCCACCAAGATAAGCTGATTTAAATGGAAATGGATATTTTATTGGAATAATTGAAGAAATGTGTGAATGGGCAGAATTTAAATAATGACGAAAAAAGGAAACCGGAGGTTTTTTTCAGACAAGTTAAACTTTTTTTGTCATTTTTTTTTTTTACAAGTTGGGGAAATTTTAGTTTAGGTTATTATAGTAATTTCAGCATTCTTTTAATAGTTACAGCGTTGTTTTTTTACGTTGAGAAAATTTCAGTTAATAAATGTTAGTAATTTCAGCTTTTTTAAAAGTAATTTCCTAAACTATTTAACACTAAAGTTTTATTTTTTTATTAGCTGTACATTCTATTTCTTTCTTCCTGTATTCATAATTCCAACTAGTATGTGGAGAGTTGTACAAAAGTTGTAACATAAAATATTCACCATTAATACATTAAAGTATAAGAATTTACAAAGTTACATAGAATTTGTCAAATATAAATTAATAAATTCAGTTACTTCTACTCACAATGAATTTTTATTAATTAATTTGAGTAGATTTGGTTAATTAAATCATTTTTCAGTTCTTATTTAAATTTGTATTATCTAATCATAGTTTTTTGTTTCAACACAACATAAAAGATTGATAAGTTATTTTATTTGTAATTTATTTTTATTATTCATGAGAAATCTCAGCCAAGGCAGTCCGTAAATAAAAAAACACCTGCACTCAATCAAAGTCACAAACATTTTCTACAAACACTTTATATTACTTTTACTAGTTGAAAATTGAATAAAATTTTACTCTTTCTTTGACTAAATAGAATTAAAAATTAAAATAACGATTTCTAGTATATAATATATAACTGTATAAAATAGAGTTCCACTTACCAACAATTTTAAAAGTTTATATCCGAATAATTACTCCATCGTCAGAGATTTCCCAAAAGATGTTATTCAAATGTATAATAGTATTAAAAGAACTAAAATTAAATTATACGTTAATAAGACCATAACGTCATGTTCGTAAGATGTTTGGAATTATTAGTTGCAAACATCTTCTATTTTATTGACGTACAATTTAATTTTATTTCTTGACGACCGACTATTATCAACGTAACAATTAAATTTAAATACAATTATACATTTGAATTTGAATTAACATCTTCTGGGAAATCCCTGATGATGGAGTAACGGCTCCGAAAGTACTCGGATATATGTACTTTTAAAATTGTTGGCAATGGAATTCTATTTTATACAATTGTATTAACACCAAGGATGCTTAGTAAATTATATATATATATATATATAATTCGTTTTTTCAAAATCTCTGAAAGTTGTTCACTGATTAGTTTGAAATTTTGACACAACGTTGCATTCGAATGTGCGAGTGGTTTTATATACCTACTATTTATATACCTAAGATGTCACATCGGTGACAGGTACAAAATGCTTTTTTTGAAAAACAGCCACATTTGATGGACGTAAAAGCAACACATGCTATGCTAAATATTTTACGATTCCATTTCAATGTTTCCAATATGTGTGTCCGCTATAGATTAAAAAAATTACTGGTCCGATTTACGCGTGAGGAAAAAGGGAGAAAGGGAAAAATTGGAAAAGGAAAACAGAGAAAAATCGGAAATGGGAAAATCGAAAAAAGGAAAAAGGAAAGAAGGGGAAAAATAAAAGGAAAAACTGAAAAAGGAAATGGAAAGGTGAAAGGAGAAACAAGAAAACGGGAAAGGGAAATAAGGAATTAATGAGGGAAGAAAATGGAAAGGGGGAGGAAAGGAATATGATAAAAATGAAAACAGGAAAACGAAATTGGTGGAGAGGGGAAAGGAAAGGGGAAAAGGGAGAAATGGTAAAATGGGAAATAGTAAAAGGGAAAGGTTAAATTTTGTGAAGTTCCATAATGTTCATTTTGTTAATGTTTATCAACCTTTCAATTAGTTCCATAATGTTCATTTTGTTAATGTTTATCAACCTTTCAATTGTGTTCCTTTAATCTATTTATATATATACTCACATCTAGCAATAGCGAAGCATTGCCGGGTAGCAGACTCGGCGATGCCGGTACTACCCGGTCTGCTAGTGTATATATATATATATATATATATATATATATATATATATATATATACTAGCAGACCCCTAAATATATGTAGATTGATAGGTCGAAAATGAAGAATGAAACGTTGTCATTAAAAAGAAGGTTCCGCCACCAAAAGTTGGAATATGTTGCTGATAAATATAATTAATATTAAATATCTAAAAATAATACACGTAAACTGACAGCCAATAATAAAAAAAAAACTAAAAACTGAACGAATTATTATTTTTGCAATAAATTTGTAAAAAACCACTTCAAAGTGCTAAATCTAGGAAAAAAATTTAATATTTTCACATCAATGAAAGGATAGTTCACAAAATTGCGTGAAACGTTAAAGATGAGAAGGGTTGTGACACAATATTTTTTTTATCACGCAGGAGGTGTTAAGATAGTCAGAAAGCACATCACTTGATATCTATGAAAATTTCTAAAACATATACTTCGTGTAGTAAAACTTTTACGTATATTTTTCTTTAATAGAAAAGAATGTGAAAAAATTTGCATAAATACATAACTCAATGTATTTTCTGTGGATGAAAGCAACATGATATAAATATTTTATATTCGATATAGCGGCTTTTCAACAAACGATAATTTCTTTGTAATATTCTGTTATCATTACATTTACTTATCTCAGAACAACAGGCTATATAGTTATAGATTATCTAGTGGTTGCAATATTGTAAATTATTAAGCTAAATTTTAGTGTTTTTAATTACTAGTGAATTAATATAAACTAGTGAACCAAAAATAGATAAAAATGTAATAATGAAAGTATTAAATGCTCTAATTTTATCTATTTATAGAGCATTAAAATAATAAATCAGAGCATTACTATATACAGATTAAATTAATTTTATTATAATATTAGAAAATAAAATATATGATGAAATATTCTACATTTAATACTTTTCATCTTTCTAATGTGCACATTATTGAACTTTCAAAGTTTTGTATAATTGGTTTAGCCTGTTTCAAAAAGTAAATGTAATGTATTAATAAAAATTTTAAAAATATTTTAATATCTAAGAAATTTAACCAAAGTGTATGAAATATTTCATAATAACAGTGTGTAAATATTTTATATTGATTATAAACTTCAATTATGAAATCTTTAAAATCTTGTTATATATAAATAAATCAATACATCTTCAAACATAGTGAATACATATATATATATATATATGTAATACAATAATGCTTATTACTAAATAAAATTATAATATTATTTTCTTTTATAATTTAGAGGAAATATGGAAAATATTATGACTGCAACGCGGAATATAATATTGCTAAAAATTCACAAATCTGCAAGATTTGTGAATGAGTTCAAGCACTGGGACACAACATAAAATTCTTTGATTTCGTTTGGTGATACTGAGCAATAATTACACTTAAACTTTCTGCTCCGTGAAAGGTCTACGAATATATATTTTACTAAAGATTATGTTTTCATAAAAAATCACTTATTTCAATAAACCAAGAGGAATTTATGCGATCAACTACTTCAAACATAAATACTTCAGTAAAATCTTATAATATGTATCAGAGAATTTGCATACATCAGGTCAGGTGAATGTTATTTATACGGCCTTTGATAAAGCCGATTAGGCTTTGATAAAAAAAAAAAAAATACAAACTATTGGAATCTGCCATAATTTTCTCTTATTTCTTAGATCTTATCTAAGAAATAAACAACAACATGTTGCTGTTAAAAAGTGTAAATCTATGAAATTTTATGTGCACTCGAGTATAACTAAGGTCCATTACTTTTCATTATTTTATTGATGATACGTTCATCTGAATAGAAAGATCTGTAGCTTTTTTCTTCACTGTTTGTATAAAAATTTTCAAGTCCGTGAATTCCTATGATGCTGAGATTCTGCTTCAAAATTTGTTAATAAGGTCGTCGACTGGTGTAAACAAAATCAGATTAAATTTTAATGTAGACAAATGTAAATACACCCAAATAACTCGTAAAAAAAGAGATAGTTCACTTTATTTATAATATTAATAATATAAAAATTTCAAAGGTGCAGGAATTTAAGGAATTGGGAATTATATTTTCATCGAACTTTTCACGATATTTAATTGCATAGCATATAAAAATTTGGATTTTATTATAAAAAACACTGATGCTTTTAAGTTAAATCTGAAAATTGTTAATTTATATTATTCGTTTGTTAGGTCTCATTTCGAAAGCATTTCTGTCATTTGGAATAGTGCAAATAAAAAAAATAAAAAAATAGAATAACTGAAAATATTTGTATTTTTGAAAATATAGTGTATCCTTTCATGATACACAAGGTCTGTTGGAGGAATTTCAATTGCCTTCTTTACAGTGTAGAAGAAATCTCGCAGGTTTAATATATTTACATAGAATCATTAATAGATTGCGAATTAATAAGTAAAATAGATTTATGTGCCCCTGCAATTAAAATGCATTCTAGGGAAATATTCAATATGCCTTGCAGTACACGAACTCACCAGAATATTCATCATATTTATGATGAAAGATTCTAATGAAATTTGGACAGAAATAAACATTTTGACTGTAATATCAAATAATTTTTATACACGATATCTATGTAAGATCGTGTTCTTGTGTATCGTGCTAGAATGTGCAAGAATGTGTATGTACATATTCTAGCAGGACCAGTATGACGACGAATTTCTTCCAATTAAGAAGAAAGAGAAAATAATAATGGAAAGAAAAATCCAGAAAGAACTAAAAGAGATTTTATTCTCAGAATAACAGGTCCGTTTAACAATCTCTTCTTTGTAATACAAATAATGATACCTTCAAAAGTTGTTGTTTAACCAAAAGGGTTACCGGACCGAATTACGAATTAAAAAAATAAGGAAGCAGATGATGAAATTTATTACGCTTCAAAAATTAAAGGGATGAGTCGGTTGCTGGTTATGCAAACCAAGGGTTATAAATACTGCCAGGGACCCGTGGAGAGAGTCATTAGTTCTGTGAGGTCGTGTTTGGCGGAGTCATGACAAGCGATAACAGAGAAGTTTTGCAAGCCTGAGTTTGATGCGGTTGTGGTGACGGCGATATCAGTAAGCGTGTGGTAACGAGTGAAGAGTACATCACGAATATTCCAGTGTGAACTGTGGGTGAATACAAGGAGTTTTTCGGTGAGTTATTGGTAAACAGTAGTGGTATTTGGTTCCAGCGTTCATTATAACGTTTTAGTACGTTGGACTGCATTCTGGTTTTTACTATAATTAAATAAATCTTGTGTTTTCATTTTAATTACTATTGTGTATGTTACATATACGTATTGTCATTATTGTTAATGTAATTATTATATTTATTATTTATTTTGCTTATATGTCTCTAGAGTAATAAATTATATTAATAAGAAATTTTTAGTTTGTTAGTCTTTCAATACCCTGGTCGAACCTGGAAAACGTAATAATATTATAAAGGATTAAACCAACATGCTGTACTAAGATGAATTCCAGCGTACTAATTGTACCTAATGTTTTATGTATACAGTTTTCTTCTTTTTTTTGTTAATTTTAATTTTTATCTTGTTATATTATTGATTAATGAACCTCTGTTCACTGATTTATATAAGATAGTAATTCTAGTTATTGTTATAAATTAATTGAAAGATAATATTATTATGATTGCATATGTATATGGGTTTGTTCTGTAGTGCACCAGTGCACTACAGTACTCATTAAGTAATTTACATAACTTATTTTATTTTTATTTACTGTTAATTTAATTTGATCTTTATAATATCAAATTACATGCACTTATATGTGTTTTCTATACTTATGTAAACGAGTACAATTTGCTCAAGTAAGTATATAAATTTATATAACGTATTTTTCTAAATATTTGTTAATAAATTATTTTTATTCTGTTATAAAAATAGTTTTAGTTATCATCATATTTTCACTTTAAACAACCGTGCTGGGTAGGGTCAACATTCCTTACGCTAATATTTTTAAACATAATGTTTTAGTTTCTGCTATATTTGAGTAATTCATAATTCATGTTTGTATAATGCGTGTTATAGAAATAAAAATAAACATTAATAAATAGATAAATATATATATGTATTTTTGTTTTTTGTAAAAATATCATACATATATTAAATATATATGGAAAAATATCTGAATAGATAGAGGCAAAATAATCCATTTTATGTATAGTAGAAAATCAGTATTACATTTATGATTTATCTATGAATCACAAAAAGGGTAGTAGGTATTTTCTATTCAATAAAAAAAAAAGAAAAAATAAAGAATACGGAGGTAAATTTGAAAGAAGTCTGACAAAAGTCTACAAGAAAACTGATGGATAAATGTTAAGATGTGAGGTAGTTCTGAACACATGAACACACAAACTTCCGCGAAGCTTCCTTTCAACGATGCCATAAAGAGAAAAGTTTACTAGGTTCACAATGAAAACACTGCCCGAAGACATTTTCTGTCTGTCTAACTCCTCATTCTATCCCTCTTTCCACTACGCTCCTCTTTCTTTTTGAAGTATATTTACTCCATCTATGTAGAATATGAATAAAAACACACACATACATATACACAAGTGAGCATACAAAACTCTTGTTATTTATCAGAATAATTTTATGTGAAGTTTGTTTAAATAAATATCATATATGAAGCAAAATCAAACGTACAAATTACGATGTCAGCTTGCTCAAAGTGTTGTCAGAACTTTATTTAGATACTCTCTTAGCAATTTTCATTTAAATCACATGGAATGGAATTCCGAAATGAGGTTATTTATTTAATATAGAAAGTTTCTTTATACTCCAGCGAATGTCTCTAATTATTCATTATTATCTTAATTAATTATAAAAATTATAAATCTAACTGAATTAAACTGTTTCCCAGAACAGATGGTTTTTTTAAGTCCTTCAAGAAAAGGAGTTGCCGGAGTTTTTGAATAAATTTATAACAAATTGAAAAAACCTAAATAAACAATCGTTTTAAAATTTCCAAATATTTTCATTATACATAAGTTAAATCACTTTACATTTCACGTGCGTGTATTCCTTAACGGGTAATCGTAAAAATACTTGCGTAAAAAGATAAATATATTTGTATGAAATTTTATAAAGTCATAATTAAATTAAGAATACGTAAAAGATTCATATTCAGCCATCGTTGTTTTTAATATTGGTGGAATTTGGTGAGCCACTCTGTATAATGCTTTTAATAAAATTATCAAATACAAAAAATAGTTTTAAATTAACATTTTAAAATTAAATAAAACCATTTTCTTTATTTAATAATATTTATAAAACTTTTTATACAGAGTGTTCTATTAATTAAGTGTACAATTAAGATTTTGTTTTAATCGCAATAGAAGAAAAAATTATTAAATAAAAACAAATATTTTTTGAATAGAATATAGTATTTTAGAAAGCATTAAAATAATTTATATAAGAAAATAATGTTTAGAACAAAATTAATTTTTTAACAAAGAAGAAAATAAATCATTCATGTGTTGAAGTAATTGGCAAAAGCATTTATACTAGAAAAAAATATTCTTATCTCCAATATATTTAATGAAATATATATATATATTATAATGCAAGAGAGAAAAATAATATTTTCCATCACTGTTTAAATTTTAAAAGAAAGACAGATATACTTTATTCTTTCTTTAATTATTCTGTGGGACTTGTAGGTTTTTTTATTATTTACACATACAAGCGCGTGCGCACACACACAAACACACACACACGTATTTATATATATATATAGAGCGAGAGAGGGAGATTTAGACACATCGTCTGATCAGGTTGGTCGAGCATTGGGTCAACCGCAGCTTTGGTAAGGTCACCAAAGCTGCGGTTGTTGATCCAATCTTTATCTGTCCACGGCGTGTTTTGGGTATAATTAAATGCCAGGAGAAGAGTGAATGACGCCTTTTGCCTTTCTTGCAGAGAGCTTGTTACACCGGAATACGTCGTGTTCTACTGCCGGACATGGACTGCTGAACGTCGCTGCTGTGAGTTGGTGACTGAGCCCTTATAGTTGACACAATCATAAACTGTATGGTATCAGAGGCAGGGAGATTTGATGTGGTAAATGACTTTGTGACACGGATTCTCCAGCACAAAGGAGGGGTTAATGGGTTGGTTGAGGGACAGCCCCCTGCGGAGCTGCCGTTCTTCTGTGCTTGTACGGATAAGATGCAGCGATGAGGCACTATGACTCCATCATCCTTCGCGAAAAAGCCCCAGACCCGGTGTGTCTGCCCTACTTAAGGCGCTCTCACTAGAGCATTGGCGTCAAGACCGAGTCCCGGCTTCTGGAGTGGGGTCTAGGAACGACATAGTCGATACTGGCGGAGCCAGTTTTGTTGAGAGGGTTGGGGACCCACATGACCAGAATCCTGCTTTCTGATTGCCGCCTAACGGGTAGCCACTGTTTCCGCATTAACCATGCTTGATCCAGGATTCGAAACTAGGAACTTCTCGATGGAAGGTTAAGGTACTATTTTTATCTTAGTATTTACTATTCTATTTTTTCCTATTTTTGTGGAAATGTCTATCAAAATAATTATTACTATGTAGGTACCTATTTTTTAAACGCAAGAAACATTTGTTATTCTAATTTACAAAAACATTATGTTATATACATGAATTAATTAGTAACATAGTGTATAAAACAAAAAAACACAATCACGTGCCATTAAATTTAAAACAAAATTAAAACACTAATAAAATGTATATAGTTTGTGTTAGTTGTCAGAAATAAAAAGGTCGTTCTAACTGAAGAAATAAAACGCATTCCCGGAGAAATTGATGGTTGCAAAACACCTGGGACAGCACATCTCAGGGGGTAACATCCCGAATAATTGAAAGGTGTTACACTTGAATAAAAAGAAACGATCGAAAACCCGTTCATAAAAAAAAAAAACAAGTTTTCGTAGAACACTGAAGCTAAACGAATATATTTGCTTTTTTCCTGCATTTTACTTGGCGTTTAATAATGACCAATAACCATAGATCAATAGAAAAAAGTAATTGCAAAAGCTAATTTGAAGTCAACATCCTTAAAATTATGTTATTTTGTAAAACAGCTCTTTTACAAAATTTTGTTAACTGTGTAACTCTTCATACAGAGTTACACAGTTAAAATCACACGTGAGCGCACGCACACATACATACACACATTTAAAAACGTGGTATGTTACACTACAATTATGAAAAGATTATCTTTTGGTTAAAAGCAAACAAATGTTGCTTGAAACCAACAGAATAACAATCAAAAGACGTATCTAGTAACTAGATATGCAAGGCAAAGTAGACTGCTTGTAAATTATATGATTTAAAATCAAATAATATGCACCAAATATGATTATTCAGTTAAGAAAAACCAATATTTTTTCATCTTATGAAAATATTTACAATCGGTTACATTTCATAAACCTTTAGTAACTTGGATCACATCCCAAATCACATGCGAAACTCCTTAGTGAAACTCATCAAAACTACACAGTATGGTAAAAAATTTTACGTCAAGCAATACAATTTGCAATTTTGAATGAGACTTAACACCACTAGAACAATAGAAAGCAAAATAAGACATCACAATAAACACAACTAAAAATGATGAACTAATGTAATGAAAATATAAAAGTATATATAATAAATTTTAAATTAATGTTCAAATATACAATGTACGATACTCACATACGAGGTTACTATAGAAAAATTACGATACCATCGGGATATGTAGGTCTAAAACGTACAGTTGACTCAACCAACACCCCCCATTATTTAGTAGGTTCAGTGCCAAGTGATTTGTATGGTAACTCGAAGGTCGTACTTTGAACTGAAATGTTGTATTTCCCACAAGGACCGTAATTGTAAATAATTCCGGATCTTATTGTTCCTTGTAAACTAAGGTGCCTCTGTTATTCTAGCTTATTATGTTGAGTATACGAACAGCTTATTAGACAAGGGCAGTAGTGAATGTCTGCTCAACTACCAGAACATTTCCTTAAACTTTATCTCGAGTTGCCCTTTCTTCTCTCTAATATAAATTTTCCACGTTCGTCATCAATTGAGATGAAGATCGAGGTACACTCTCAGTTTTGTGAATTATAACGCTATCAAGGTAGACCCGTGGGTAGTCACCTCTCCTCATTTTGAATGCCACATGGTTTGATTTTGTTTGGTAAACGGGTCCATCTATTGATTAAATCCAACTAAGACTGTAGGCTATTTGATACTGTAGTAGGGCTGGCATCAATAAAGGAAGCGAAAGTAACCTCATCTGTAGTCGAAAGGTCTGTAGTATAGATGGAATATAACATAGACCCTAAAACAGAGCTCTGAGGAACTCCCCACTTGATTTTGAAGAATGCGTACAACACCTGGTTATATTTCCCCCGTGAGATATGTCCTTCTAGGTAGCCTGGTAGAATAGGGTAGAATGATTGAGGAAGGCTCTTCTTTAATCAGTACAAAATTCCAGGGAGGAAAATCTTGTCAAAGGCCTATTTGTGTCTAAGAAGGCTGTCAAATAGTATCTTTTTCTTTTAAAGGCATCCGCAGATTACGTTTAAAAGCCTGTGAGTTTGCTCAATAGTGGAATGCTCACAACGGAAACGGAATTGATGGTGAGGAATTACAAAGCCATACTTCAAAACAGGCCATATTTTCCGAAGGAACTACCTTTGGATTAACTTCGATAGAATAGGTACGCTTATTGGCCTGTATGAAACCACATCGTGAACCGGTTGCCTGGTTTCGGTACTACGACTATTCCCGAAGCTTTCCACTCCGTTAGGAAATATTTCGTCGTTAAATAAGTGTGTTTTTATATACACCATGACTTTGGAAGGTTGCATAAAGAGCGTTTTGTTTGTGATTAAATCATATAGTGTGCTTTTTTCCGTCTTAATCACTTCAATAAATTTAGCTGTAGAGAAAAATTCAATAGAGGAAACACATAGGAATCGGACTATCTATGAAACTAGCAGTTTCTTTCTCACAAGGAATTTGAATTTCAAGCGGTTGATAGACACTGCTTAGTAAGTAAGTATAATTTCAGCTTTCTCCTTGTCCCTCAGCCTAAGATTCATCAGACATTTCTTATAAAAGTGGTGTCAATTATTTAAATATCTAACAAAAAATATTTTTTAAATATCAATAAGACAAATATAAGTATACTACCTGAACTACTTAAAGCAGTAAATCTGAAATTTGTAACCCAACAAATATTTATGACTATAAATCTAAAATGTAAACCCATTTTTGTAGCTTCATTTTTTTATTTGTTTCTGTAAAACAATATTATACAACTGATAAATATGTTCATGCGATACAATGAAAAGAATAGCATCAGTGAATTTTGGAAGCAGACTAACTACGTGAAGATTCATTTAAATTGGTAATTTCATTATTATAGCTCTAACAATTAATAAATTTATAATTTAATCTGTATTTATTTAAGAATCCTCTTCAGTATCCGTGTTAAATGATTTGAAAAACAATTGCTGTTATCATTTGCGTGCATAATAAAATGAAGGCGTGTTTGCGTACATAGTCGATTAAAAAAAATACTGGTGTATTTGAACTTAGTTAATGGTCATGTCTTTATAAAAGATATGAAAAAAATTGCGTTTTCTCTAGAATTTACGGTAGAATAATGTATCATAAGAGAATTATTTTACACTGTAATTCTTAAACAGAGCATGTGCATCCTCTTGCCAAAATAAGAAAAATTAAATCAATATAGGTCTGTATTAATAAATTATATAAATATGTTAAATTTTAAAAACAAAACTGCCTAAAAAACTAAAAAGAAATAGGATGTCCGACCTGATCATTATACGACAGTGAAATCTGGAAGTGCAAAGCCCCTAAATTTCGGACCACCGCCATTAGATCCGTGAAGCTTAACATCTTGTTGAACTTTATGTAACTTTACAGTTAGAGGGTGTAAAATGAATACTCGTTGGTTTGTAATCTCTTTTCGTTACAATTACCTTTGATTGGAAGTAGTCAAGTGGAGTTTTTTTATATATATAAATGTATATTAAATGTAACTAGTTAAGTCTGTGAATTTATATAATTTTACATAATTCTTTTTTTTTCGCTATTTGACAAACTGCGTCAGAAACATAAGTTCAGCAAAAATGAGTAAACAGTGTAAGAATACTAAAATAAATTTCTTTTCGTACGCAAATGAAATTTTGGATATAAAAACAAATAGGTAATTAATAAAATTTTAATAACACAAATCGCGAGAAAATCGACAGTTTAAATCTCGTACATAGAGAACATGCAATGATATGTAAATACATACTTTTTACACGAAATCTGTTTCTATTTTTTTTTTTTTTAATACTTAATACCTAACAAACCAAGCAAATACTAAATATACAGTGCTATATAATACTGAATACATAAATGGGTTTTTCTTTTTTTATTTCCTTGTACGAAGTAAAGGAAGTATTGTCAATCGCGAAAAGTTTCGGTTTTCAAATTTTAACGGAAATATTCATTTTGACAATCTCTGAATACATTTTGACTAGTTTCGGCGAGATGTCTGTACGTACGTATGCATCTATCACACATAACTCAAAAACCATTAGTCGTAGATGAAATTTTTGATTTAGGACTGTTGTAATATCTACTTGTGCCCCTCCCTTTTCGATTGCAATCGACTGAACCAAAAATGTCTAAAATCCAAAAAAAAATTGGATTTTAACCAAATAAACATTTGTGATAACCAAATGAGATTTTAATTAATGAAATATTTGGATCTTACAAGGGGAATGCACATCGGTTCGAATCAGACTTCATCTCTTTTTTAACTTTTTTTTATTTTTATTTAAATATATTGATTTGTTATTTATTATTAACCTCTGTAAAAAAAAAAAAAAAAAACAAAAAAAACGGTGAATAATAATTCAGTAATACTGGAATAAAAAAGAAAAAATATCAAAAATTATTAATGAAATAAAATTTTATGTACTTTTCATTTAAAAAAAAAATGTGTATATTTAATTTAATAGGCGAAGAAGAAAGTCATGTGGTGCCCACATCAGAGTTTTTTAACGCAAAATTAAATATAAAAAACTATAAATTGATAGGAAATAAGAATTACTAACTCAAACTACTTTAAAGTTTATGGTAAGTTATGTATTTTTAGTTAAGTAAACTTTTATTGCGGGTAAGATTCAGATTTTATTTGTTTTTAACCTCATTGTTTATGGCATTGACCGGAAACAGAAAGTTATATAAATTTAATTATAATCCCATTAAATGTTTTTCGTCTTTCGATTTATTATAACTACTACTATTATTATTATAATAAAAATAATAAACTATACCACATTCACAGTCGTATAGTTAAATATAAATTTTATGTTGTCACATAAAAATTTATAAAGCAACGTATTTTATGTGTTATTAAAATTTTCAATATAAACTTATGTTGTATGTTCCTATTAACTTAATCTCTTGTTTTACTTTTTTAACTACATAATTCTTATAATTGTAAGCATTTTATTTTCATATATATATATATATATATATATATATATATATATATATATATATATATATATATGTATATATACAGTAGAATTTACTTTGCTCTATTACTCGTAAAGTTTATTAGTAAACTTACGATATTACAATTTTTAAAATGTATTACTCTGCAGCTGAACTTTATTCATATAAACTAATTAATCAAATACCAATTACTATATAGGAAATATACAAAAGTAATAAATTTTTAACTGTACATTTTAATTGCACATTAAAAAAAATAATTTCCAAAGTTACAAAGATTGTAAATCATATAAACCAGAAAATAGCCTACAGTTTTATTTTTAATTTGTAGAGTAACATATATATATATATATATATATATATATATATATATATATACATATATAATCAACATCCAAAGGTGTTGATTTGAGTTATGGAGATTAGGTTTTTTCTCTCTAATTTAAACTTCATTAACGTCGAAACAGTTACGTAAGTGACCTTGATTTGATTAAGTTAAAGTCAAAAACCAATATAAGAATAAGTTAAATACATATTTTACAAAAATCTTTTTTCAAACTAATAGACATCGAAAATTAACTGTACATAATTTAACAATTAAATAATATGCAGTTTAATACTTTATATTTATTAACTATATATATTGTACAAAAAGGTTGTCAAAGAAATAGACTTCAAAAATTGTATATACAAAAAAAGAAAAACCGGAAGCGAGATAACAAATGTTTTTCCACGTTTATTGAAAATTTAATGACATATTATTTATTATTTGAGTGTTCTGAATAAAGTGAACACAAACACGTTGTAGTCTGCTATATATATATATATATATATATATTTTTACTTTTTTATCCGTTATGAAGTTGTAATAATTAAAATTCAGTTTCCTTCTTCTGTAAGGCACATTATAACTTGGAAATCGAAATAATCATAGCATCATGTATTCTTAAAACAAATTAAATTGAATTTTATCTAGTAATAAAAATGTTAAATGTATTTTCATTGTTTACATAAGAAACAAATATTGATATTGTATTCACATTGTACTAATATAATTAAACTAAACTAATATTTTTTCTTCAAGTTATACGAAATTGCTTTTGCGCTTCAAAAAATTATATATAAATATATTTCAGTATGTAAAGTGGTAATATAAGATAAGATGAAAAATATTTTGTGTAAGTATAAAAGTTTTACAATTACATCACCCGATGGCTTTGTAGTTCATATTGTAATTGTGTGTGTGTGTGTGTGTGTGTGTTTGTGTATTATACATATTGTATAAATCTGGTTAGCTAATGATATGTGTTTTTTCAGGACTGAGCATAGGATATTCAACAAATGATTTCAAAAATTAAAAGATACTACAGCAAAATATGGAATAAAAATGAGTGTTACTGCACGAAGATATGTGATAAGCTAATGAATATCTCTCCCTAAAAAAGAAAAAAAAAATTAAGCAAGTAAAACAGCTCAGATACTGAAAAACCTCGTTAATAGAACATTGAAAAAGTATAATAGAAATAAAAAAAAAATTTAGTGTCAAGGATGTACTTAACAAAAAGAAACAAGTTATAATGAAGTATGATGTAGTCAGAATTGAAATAGTAACTTTCGATAATATTTGGGAACGGGTGTGAAAGAAGGGCACTCAAAAAAAAAGAATAAAAAACTGGAGACCTATGAAATATAGGAAGAGAAGATTGGAGAAGCTCATATGATCAGACAAAGTAAATAAAATTTAGAAGTGATGAGGAGACTTAACGAGAATAATCGTAAAATTTCTGAATATTAAAGCTAACAGACAGGGACATATCACGATTGGAAAAGAATTGACCAAACAGTGCTAGAAGGATGATACAAGTTGAAACAAAAGACTAAAATTTATAGGCATTGTAAAAGAGAATGAATGCTATCAGAATCATAAACGTTTAGTTAGAAGTAGAAGATAGTAGAGGCTGGCACGAATACCCATTTGATGATGAAGTAAATATATATATATATATATAAGTCCCACACAAATTAGAGGAACACATTAAACAAGCGTTTTCTAAACTTTCATTTAGCTGAATTTTTGTTGTTTGTAATAAAGTTATTGAAGCAGTCACTACATTTGTTAATAATATTCACATACGATAATACTGTTAAACATATTTATATCATATTACTAATAATAAATAACCCAATAATCAATAATTACATCACTAATAGCAATAAGAATAATAATAGTAATAACAATAATTACTGATAACAAAATTTTAGCTACTGCTTTTAATATAATATAAATAAATATTTGTAAATAAAAATAGGAATTAAATTTAAAAATATTAAACAAAGTTTTAAACAAAGAAAATGAGACTATGTTTTATATTATATATAATCTAATTTTGTTTTCTATTATTGTGGTTTTTATTCCTGATATCACTGCATTAAGCTGTAGTAATTCACACCAGGTAATGATAATGTAACGGTTATTTAGTTTAATCCTACAAAATTAAATATGTAATTTTTATAATAAATATTAAGGGAATAATTAAATTTCAATAAGAAATTTTTTTTTTTTCTATTTATTTCATTATTCCTTGTATCTAACTATCTACTTTTTATGCAATAACATAAGATCCATTAAACTTACAAACACTTAAACTCAAGACTGATGTAAAAAGTAATAGGGTTTACAAAATTAATTCCAACAAATTACTAACAATTAGAGGTTACATAAAAGAAAATGGATTAGATAATAGGAAACATGTGAATCTGCTGGAAAGTATATCGGGTACTTGTATTTGTAGAAGTAGGTCCTTACTGTATATAAAGACTATGTTTACCAATAATTAACGTTATCTAATTTAGCTAACAAATAAAATAAAAATACACAACAGACGTAGCTACTAAAATGTACAATGCAACAGACAAAGACAGAAGATTAAATTGAATTATTGTTATTCTCTTTCAAAATAAGGTCAGAAGGTCAAAATAAAGGACGTTGAAAAATGGCTGATGATCTAAAAGAAAGAGTATATTTAAAGAGCATTAATGGCAATGAAAAATAAATTGTTTGAAGATATAATTAACCTCAATGATTTAACGTAAGATTGAAAACATTTATATATTTATTTTATAGAGAAGAAAACTTACATTAACCAGTAAAACATTATTAACCGTTTTTTTTCTTTAAAAAAAAACTGATTTTAGTTTCCATTAAACACGAAAACATACAATATTAATTTTACAGTGGCGTTAAATATTAGATTGGTACTTAATGTTCCTTACATTTTAATTTTCCTGTATAATTAAATAAAGATTTGTTGAAAATACAACCACTATTTCTAGGTTTATTACTTTGGTTTAAAAGATATAGGGCTTTTTGAAGTTTTAATGCAATTTTTTTTAAGTTGATTTAAAGGTTTTTATTAATTTTTACTAAAATATAGAAAGATCAAAAAAAACATTTTCTGCGTGGAAAAAATTTTTATAAATAAAGCAAATGCAATAAACATATTTACCGATATAAATAAGTAAAGGAATGGAGAGAAATAACAAAAAGTTTTAATAACAAAAGAAATAAATAAAAATATTAATAACAAAAGATATAATAACAAATATTTTCGTGGAATACGAAAAAAAATATTACATTTTGAAACCAAGTTTCGCATCAGACGAGGTTAGCAAGCGAAACGAGCGTAAATTATGTTTGATTAGATTAGGTTGATTCCGTGTGGTCATGGCAATTTCATTGAGTACCTCCATCGTGTTGGAAGAAGGCCAGGTCCAGAATGTATGTACTGTGAGAGAATTGACAATGCAGAACACACATTTTTCTGCTGCGAGAGGTGGGCAATTAAAAGGAGGAACTGTGGCATAATAGGTATGAGCCCAGCAGAGGTCCTAGAGCACATGTTGAGGAGCGAAATAAACTGGAAGAAGGTTACGGAATTTATAGTAGCAGTATTAACAGAGAAGGATACAGATGAAAGGCGACTAGGTTACTAGTGTAGAACAGGGTAGGGTGGACAGCCTCAGTGGTGAGAGACGGCACGCTGTCGTTCTCAATGATCCACTGAAGACTCCAAGGGTTTAGATAGGTTCTGATGAAGAAGAAGAGTAAGAAAATACCCGGTGCCACGTTACGGCTATTCGAGGTATGTCGTGGTTACCAAATGGGCAAACAGAAAATCACTCAAAAGACCTGACACCGGCGAGCCGACCTGCCATGCCGGACGTTCAGCCGGTAGGCGGGGAGGCTCGTTAGAGTTTACCAGACACTCCCCTGGCTGGCGCAATACCAACCAGTCGGAGCGGCCCAGGGGAGTAGAGTGGAAAAAAAAAGTTGATTCCGTGTAACCCACCGGGTTGGTCTAGTGGTTAACGCGTCTTCCCAAATCAGCTGATCTGGAAGTCGAGAGTTACAGCGTTCAAGTCCTAGTAAATCCAGTTGTTTTTACACGGATTTGAATACTAGATCGTGGATGCCGGTGTTCTTTGGTGGTTGGGTTTCAATTAACCACACGTCTCAGGAATGGTCGAACTGGGAATGTACAAGACTGCACTTCATTTACACTCATACATATCATCCTCATCCTCATTCATCCTCTGAAGTATTATCTAAACGGTAGTTACCGAAGGCTAAACAGGAAGAAAAAAATAATAAAAATAAAATAAAAAGGTTGATTCCGTGTAATGACGAATCGCGCACGTATATCAACATAATCTAACCAAACATTAATCTACGCTCGTTTCGCTTGTTAACCTCGTCTAATTAACGTTAGGTAAAAAAAATTATACATTTTTACCTATTTAGGTGGCCAATAGGCACGAATTTCGTATAAGAATGCCTCCAAAGTATCAGCGCTAGTTACATCAGTATGTTGGGCTAAATAATGTACGTTAATCACACAAGAGGTCCCGTATAACCGATAAGTACCGTAATTGTTTCTGAAGTTTGTGAAAATAATTCAGATATCAGAATTACATCAGGTATTGCTTTTCATAATACAGTATAACAATCTAATACTAAACATATATAACGACAAATGAATAAAAATACTTTTAAACCGTGCGAAGACCTGTAATTTTCCGTTTGAAAAGCTGAAAAAATGATTACATGACTGTTACAGGAAATTCACCACTCCATAAAAAATAATCATTACGAAATCAGTCCATTTGATGAAAAATAAGTACTGTAAAAAAAATGTAACTAATATGTTTTTATGTGTATTCAAAACCCATAAAAACATATTACTTAAAATAAAAATGTTCTTTTTTTCAGTACTTGAGTACACTGAGGAGCTACATACACACAAATATTTTTAAAAATACGTCTTTGTAATTTTTTTAATACATAGTACCCAATTTAATTTTTTTAATGAACCTGACGCTTTCTTTGAATTTATGTACTATTTTTTCCATTCCTAGTAATTTAATAATTCCTAGTAATTTTTTTTCGCGTATTATATTCATGTATTCTTCAAATCTTGTTTAAATTAAATTAATTATAATTCCATGACATTTGGAATTTATTCTTTCTTGGTTTCTGTCAAAAGAAAGAATTCATCGAAAAATCTCAATAGTTAACTTTTTCTCCTTGGATAGTTACTGCACTTTTGAAATTTATCTTTTGATTCCTGTATTCCTTATTCTTTATACAAGTTATAAATTAATAAAAACTGAATAGAAATAGACTACTTCCATTCCTACTTTTTGTAAATAGAGCTCTATTTTCTCATCTGCTACTATTATATTTGTAATGGTGAACTCGAATTCCCAGATTAGCTGAATTGGAAATCGAGAGTTCCAGCATTCAAGTCCTAGTCAAGTCAGTTATTTTTACACGGATTTGAATACTAGATCGTGGATACCGGTGTTCTTTGGTGGTTGGGTTTCAATTAACCACACATCTCAGGAATGGTCGAACTGAGACTACAAGACTACACTTCATTTACATTCATACAAATCATCCTCATTCATCCTATGAAGTATTATCTGAAAGGTAATTACCGGAGGCTAAACAAGAAAATGAAAAAGAGAGAGAGATAGAGTCTGTACTTTTTTTTAAATAAAATTCTAATTTTTCTAACTTTTCTTTGTTTTATTCAATTAATCTTACATCATTTTGTTTAGAATTAAATTCTGTACAAGTTTTGTTGAAAATTTTTATTTGTTTGTTACATATTTAATAAAATTATTGTACTTCAAACATAAAAAGCAAGGCATTTACCCCAATTTTTGGTTTTCACTCCAATTTCTCAAAAACTACTGCAGATACGATTTTAGGACCTACTTTATTCGACTTTTCAGGTCAAAAACCAAAAGAAATCACTAACTCTGCACTTAATTAACGTCTTAAAAATTTCATTATGACCTCATTTCACCGGGGTAGTTGAAATCCGAGTGAAATATTTGACTAGCCGTAACTCGCAAACGAAGCATATTAGAACAGATTATTTACATCAAATATTTTCCATTATTTTTACAAGTAAAATTGGTTATGAAAGTCCCGTGAGAACTTCGTGATACAGTTGTATACACAAGGATCGAATTAAAAACTTTTCCTTTTTTTGAAGACTGTTATCGGTCAACGTGAAAATTCAAGTTATTACAGGAAAGAGGAGAAAAATGGTCAAAATATTAAACAATAAAATGAATATGATGTGAGACTAAAAGAAGCTTAACTGTATATACAAATATGATGGTATAAAACGATAAACAGATTATTTAAACCAGGAAGTCATAAATTCGTATGAAATTGAGTGGCGTGTGTCTGGTATATCCGATATTGCAATATAACAAACTGTGTGTTCCAAATTTACACTCGTTAATTTTATATCAATGATATATGACCTAATATTAATTCTTACGTTTAAAATAATCGGTAGAATTTAACAGCAACAATAGTAATAAAATAATACAATCTCCTAAATAGTGTGAGATTGCATGATTAACTTTCAAGCATTTAAATAATACAGTAACCATTTTTTCAGCAATTTAAAAAAATCAAAACTATAATTTAACATAATTATTTAATGCCAATAGAAAAAGATATGCATTAATAAACGCTGATAAAACATCTAAAAATAGAACCCTGTGATGAAAAATCACGCAAGAGTTCGTACAGATTGCACACAAGTTTTATTTAACTAGGTAAACCGACAGAAACAATTTTAACCAGTAGGATTTGTGTAAACAACTATTTCATGTCTGAAAACGGGTTCCCTATTCCCACGTGGCTATTCCAGTTTTAACAATGAACGCCCACACCATCCAACCATCCACTAACAGTTAGCGCAACTGATTCTCTAGTAATACTGTGCTACAACCTACATATAAAACAAATGAAATGAAAACCCAGACCAATCGTTTTATTGAACAAAGGTTTTTTTAAGTTTACAAATTGTTAAAGGATATTAAGAAACTACAGTTTTTACCTTAACACAAGCTGGTATAAATACAAATAATAATGCCATTCAATATGATTTACATAAACAAACAAAAAATAATACTGTACAAAGTGCTTAAGTCTTGGCGAGTGTTGTAAACTTTGCAAGAGTGCATAAATGACCATTATAGAGATTTGTATACAGTATTTTTTCTACAGCTGAGAAAATATTAAGATTACTGATATATTATATCGCTGGTAGAATACGACGTTTACGGAATACTTTTTTTTTTTAATTTTAAAAAAATACATTTCTGTAGCAACAGTCATAAGTTCTGCCTTTTCTTTAGTCTCGGTAAGTTTAAAGACATTTCTTCCTCAGAATCCGATATAATAAACAAAAGGATAAACAGTCTAATATAGAAACTTAGTTACCTATTGGTGTACTATAAAATTAACCTCTGATTGCTAACTGCTAAATCGGATTAAAATCAAAGTAAAAAAAAAACTGATACGTTAAACAATACCCGCTTCTGATTGGTCAATCATTAAAAATAGTAAGCTTTTGATTGGTTGAATACCTGTATTTTATAGATAATCTGTTATATAATTACGCTCATTATGACACAGGTTTCATCCGCGTTATTAAAACTTTATAATACAGCAGTAGAAAAATACATTAGTATTAATTATAAATTAAATTTTAGTTGACCGTTTCGATGTTCAACAATCGTGTATGGTGATTATTGAATTCGGTGACTACAGACGAAGACATCGAGGTAATCTAATATTAAATACATATAAGAAAATAAAAAATAGTAACTAATATAAAATAACGAACAAATAGCACTTAATCACATATTTTATGAACACTCGTTTTAAAACTTTTTTATAAATTTAAAATTGTCATTAATTTTACTTTTTCATTATTTTATTAAATTTATCACATACTTTCTTTTTCCTCAGTGTCTACTGCTGATGATTGTTTAACAGTCGAAATGCAATATTATGTTTTAATAAAAAGATACAAAAATAACTGTAATATCGTTGCGTAATTTTGTTTTCGAAATTAGATAAACTCTGTGCCTGAACAATCCTAAAGTCCATAGCAATCCTTACTGTGAACACGTACCTTAAAACCAATTTTGAATTCAATTGATTAAATATTTTTATGTCAAAATAAGGGATCTCTATTGATTTATTGAAAGGTTTCTTTACTTTAGATACTCTTTAAGAATTCATTTTAAATGATTTATTTTTGTAATGCTATGAGAAAATTTCATCATTTTTCTAATTTTTACCTTTACCTCTGTTAGTTTTTATTTATTCGTATATTCATCAGTAGAAAGCGTTACACCACATGGAATGAAAGGTTACAAAACGTTAAAAAATACCGCGCCACTATGTCAAAAACTGTTTATGCCATTTCTTTGATGAGATCTGTTTTAGATATTTCACCTTTATTTCAAAAGGATAGATCCACAAATAATAATGCCGTGTGAGAATAAGCCAATGGAAAAAATAAAAGATAAGAAACCCTTCTTGTTAAAAAAATAGAAGATAAAGAATGAAGAGAAATTATGTAAACAGACTACTACTGAGTCCGATATAAAAGATCTCTCAAGTTTGTGAATATGAACTATTTTAATTGTTTTTTGTAAAAATTAAAAAAAAATGATGAATGAGACTGCTACTGAACGTGGCTATGTCTCTCTAGAACGCCAGGATACTTATAATGTTTTACATTACGTTTTTCTAAGCAAGATCTCTTGAATGTTAACATAAAAATTCGCTGAATATCTGAATTAAATCAAGTTAAGTATCATTATATTGAAAACAACTAAAAATAACTAATGACTAAGAAAATATACGAAGTATTTTAAAATTATCGGTATAGACAGTCAAATTTTTATTTTTAAAATATTCCTTTTTCATATCTGAAGGGAAAAACATTACAACAGAACCAACAGAAAGCTTAAAGCCTATCAAAATTTAAGGCCCGTATTAATAATTTTTATACGTTTTTTTAATATATTTTAAATTAACAATTTTTAAGTAGAGCATCCATGAAAATTTTGGATTTTTTTAATTTTATGCTGCTAAATTATGCATTCAATTTTGGATAAAGTTAAATCAACAAAAACAGAAAATGATTCAGAACTGTTTTCACCATGTTAAAATATTTCAAAATTTTTTGCAACAACGTAATTGTGAAGTATTTTTGCCAGTATTAAATTGAAGCATCTGACGATTCGACTGTCAACTGTAAATTACGTTTACCTAATTTGTGTCGTAAACATATGTTACATTTTTTGGATAAATAAACGGGATAAATATGATAAGATTAAAATAACTGTTTTTAAATCTTAATATAAAATTGTTATGTGACTCTCATTAACTTAACATCAAATAAAGTAACATCAGCATCAAAAAATAGCATTATATCATAAAGTTAGATGAGTACAAGATTTTCCCGTTAAAAAAATTTTTTTTTTTTTTGTTCTAAAATTTACATGATTTTTCATATTTGTTTTTTTTATATTAGTTAAAAAATTCTTTATAAAATGATATTTTTTAATGGAAAAGTTAGAATAACTTTGATTAATTTAAATGAATATATTATTTAAAATGAAAACATTAAAAAATAGCAAATATTTAACCATTAAATATTGTAATTGAAACTTTTAGTTGAGTTATTATTAGTATGTACATTTATTTCTATGCAAAAATTCCAGTATTTTTCCCATAAAAAAAATGGAAAGGAATACAGTTTTAGTGACGCATATCTGAATTAGCGGTAAAGAAATCACAAACAACCGTATACTGTGGGGTTTATTTAGATGATAATTTGTGCATTATGTAAAATAAATTAGTGTAAAAAATTAGTTAACTAAATTCTTTGATACAGCTTTCACAAAAAATAAATGGTACTGTAGATTTATTCAAAGAGAGAAAGAAAAAATTCAACTCCTGATATGAATTTAATCATTATTTTTTTTATTTTATCAAGTTTATACCTTACGGTAAAAATTACTATTTGCTTGGTCACTGTTAATGTTATGTCAGGCTAATGATAAATACTGTGAAAATTTGTTAAAAAGATATTTTATACATTCTAGGCTACGTTTTATAATTTTCTAAGGAAAAAACGCAAAAATTTAGGTAAAAAATATTTAACAAATTTTAATATCTATAAAATTTATGATCAGTATCCTACCTAACGTTTGTAAATTAACTGTGTATCCAGAGGCAATATTCAGGATATATTTTGGTACCGGCTGAATTTTTTATCTGTGGATGATCACTTCCATTGTTTACCAAAGCGAAATAGATTAACAAAAAAAAAAAAAAAAATACTCTGAATATCAAGCTACCAAGTACAAACTATGTAAATGTATGCAGCTATGGAAATTTATCAAGTATACCTGCAAAATAAAACATTTGTCACTCGAATATATACAAATGTTCGAATGTATTAAGTCAATTAACTATTCACGAATTTTAGAAACGAAACAATATTCGATTAAAACAAAATCCTAAAAGTGTGTAATCAAGGAAAAGAATTTATATATTGTATTTTATATATTTAAAATGAAATGGTAAAGCTCCAAATCTAAGGCACTTACAACATTTTATGTACAAGCTATTACTCAACAGAACGTCAATATAATTTCTTTTCAACTCCATCTATAGAAATAATTTTCCAAAAAAATATTAATAACGTTTTTTATGTATTTTTATGTATTGAATGTGATATATTGTACAATAAATAAATTAAAAATACTAATTTATGATAAAACAGAAATTAACAATGTACAAAGAATCGTTAAATTTTACGATTCCATGTAGACAAACGCTTAAATTGCACAAAAAATATATCCAAAAAATTCAACTTTAAATGTAAAAAAAATTATTCGTTGAAAGAAAATATATCTGAATTACTTCTCCAGCAACACACTTCTATGACATAAATCTTTTAAAATACGATATCCAGTTGGGCATCTACTCAATTCGAGTAACAAAATCATTTAGTTTTTTAGTCGAAATTACTTCGAACAGTCTCAACAGCACCGCGGTAAAAATTGTAATATAAGGAAAGATGTAATATTTCCTCTCAAGGAATAAATTTAAATACTAATAAAGAAATAGCGCTTAAACGTCATCGAATTATTTATCAATAAATCAAAACGAAAGCATCCAACGGAGAAAGTTTTCCTAACAATATCTAAATTAATTATACCTTTTTTGTTTTTAAAATTTTAAACTCTTTATTTTTTATAAAAATAAAAAAAGTTGCTAATAGAAAAAATTGTAACCATAAAGTAATTCTGAAAGTTCTACTTCTTTAAGACATATCAGCACAAAATAAATTGATTAATTGTAAAAGACAATGATGATGCTTGTACTTGTATCATTGTCATTGTATCACTTGTATAGAAACTGGACATAAAATTAAAATTTCAAGTGAGTGTTAATATTAATAATAATAGTACAATCAATAATAAAAAAAATCATGCAAAAAATAAACTGAAAATTCTGATTAATAAAAAAATTCTAAATATTATAAAAAAAATAAATGGACAATAATAATTGTACATCTAGTATAGTTAATTGCAGATAAAATATACATTCAAGCACTAGTTAAATTTTTTTCGTTTAAAAATATACCTAAATTACAATTCTTGTTTTTGCAATATTTATTTATTGAATTATTAATACTAATTTTGTAAATAACTATTAAAACATGAAGACGGTATAAAGTAAACGAGCATAAAGAAAACTACAACGATTATTATTGTTACTCAATTTTTTTTTGTTACCCTATTAGATGGATGTAAATGTTTTCAGGTCGGTAGTAATGTGCCGACCTCCTTCGTGCGAGTGGTAGCGTCTCGGCCTTTCATCCGGAGGTCCCGGGTTCGAATCCTGGTGAGGCATAGCATTTTCACACACTACTTGTCATTCATTTCATCGTTTGAAGCAATACCTAACGGTAGCCCCGGAGGTTAAAAGAAAAAATAAGAGAAAAAAAAGGTCGGTAGTAATACAGTTTCGACCTTCTCCAACACTTTTTATTTTCATTATACGTACGTACATATGTACAAGAATAAGTTATAATATATTTTTCTAATTTTTTTTTTTATTTTTGAGAGAAGGTAAAAAATTATCAACCTAAAAAAAAATCGATTTGATCGACTTCTTTCTTTTTTTTCTATAAGGTGGTTTTTGTCCAAAATATAAATTTGGTTTTACCAAAATATATATATTTTGGTAACTAGCAATACACGTTCCGAACTTTTTTTTTAACATCAATGCTTTTCTGCCTAGTAAAAACAATAAAGGAATTAATAAATTATAATAATATAAATGCGAATTTAATTATTTCTATTTTTCACAGTGATATCTTTTATATATATATATATATAATAAATAATTAATTAATGAAAGTTACACTTAAATTAATTTTAATTTGAACGATCATTATAATTAAATTTGCTGATAAAATTAAAAAAAAATTGTAAGAGGGTTTTAATCCATGTTTTTAGAAACTAATTTTGTAAAGAATATTCACCTTAATTGAATTTTTGAAATTAAGAAAGAAATCTTTGTCCTTACATTTTTAGATAAAATTTAGAGTAACAGGATCCGAATTACTAACAGGAAAACTTCAAGCAGAAAGGGCAAATCAAACTATAAGAAAAACTTTTTTACCATGTCCAGCGATAACTTGAGGTAGACTCACACATTAATGAACTCTTACAGTACTTTGTATAGCCTAAACTGAATTTCCCTGGGAATAAATGAATTATCTGCCTTAATTAAGCAGATATACTCTAGTGCTGTAAAATATATCATAAATTTTAACAGGAAATTAAATTTGTACATCATTATACAAACAATGATATACGTATATGTAAACTTATTTGATGTGAAACTTATCAACATAAAATAAAGAAAATTTCATTTATAGTGTGGTTCATATATAATCAAGAAACCAGTAGTTGAAGACGGAAAAGAAAGAAAGATTATAAGAAGCAGAAGAATATAAGAAACAAAGAAGTATAGTGAAAGAGGATGTAGAAAGGTAGAAAATTATTATGAAATGTTGAGATACATTGAAGTCGACACAGGGAAAAATATTAAAACAGAACATATAAGAAAGTTACGAATACATCACAACTTTATTATTATGTATACAAACAAAGGCATCACACGTCAGGGTTAAAGCAACAACTTATTTCATCTTTATAAGATGTGAAATTTGAAAGTATCGATTGAAACAACTACAAGTTGCGATTATGTACGGTAACAACATCTATGATGACACTTCGCACCTGCAGAAAGTTAAAAGCATAGAAATAATAATACACCTGTAAACTTCTTTATGTCCTTAATTTGAAATGGGTTATCTTATAGAAAATAAATAACAACATAATACTTAAATAAAGAAAAAAATATAAACATACAGTGTATGACGAGGAAACTTGATTTTTAAATTTCTAATTATAAAATATACGTTTTTAACAAGCAACCAACTGTGACTAAATTTTAATCAGTTATTTCAAACATGCAAAATTTTAAATTTCAATTTATGTTTAGAAAAAATCACTTACAAACTATAATGCATATTTTCTATACTTAGTATTTCTTAGCTTTATTGTTTTATCTCTAGTTGACGCGTTTCGGAATCACTCCATTGTCAAAACTTATTGTACTGAAGTTTTAAATTTCTCCTAATCTTCTATTTACCGTTTAGTAAACTCCCCTACCTATCTATACGTCCAGCCCTTATCTGGCATCTTCGGCCAAGATTAGACATTAACCAAGTTACTTATTACACATATAAACAAGAAGAACTTCTTATTTAGAGGAGCTGAATAAACGGTATAGAAAGATTAAAGGAAACTTAAAACATCAGTGCAATAAGTTTTGATAATGGAGTGGTTCCGAAACGCATCAACTAGAGATAAAACAATGAAGCTAATAGATGTAAGAAGTCCTATACATAAAAACTATAGCGATCTTAACAGAAATGCTAAAAGTAAATATTATCTTAACAACAATTTTATAGTATTAAGGATGTAAGATCAATCCGCTTTTCCAAATTAAAGATTCACACTTGATTCATATATTATTAAACAAACGGCAAGTAGCAAGTAATCAATATTTTTAATGACGAAACAGTACACAAAACGATCTAAAGTTTGAAGTCGATAAAGTCAGCATATTCGAATAAGCGATGTTTAAACAGTATTTTGAAAAAAATATTTTATCAAACTCATGCAGGAATTTATGTACAAAAAATTTGATGCAAATCATATTTTTTACTTTTTTATATCATAAAATGTGAAAAAAAGTTTTTTAACTTAAGAAAAAAAGGCTTTTGTTTGGCACGTAACACAAGATTATTTATAATAACGTTTTTAAAGCTCAAACTCGGGTTGTTTTCCGTTACTCAAATAATATATAATCAGTAAATGAAAACTGAAAACTTTTTTGGAAATTCTTCTATAAAAAAATACGGTCTAGTATGAATGAAATTAATTTAAAGAGATTTAGAAATTTTAATGAATTTCATTCGAAATAGCAGTCGATGGATATAATAAACGTTCTAGGTTAAATTACTAAGTTAGACTTGGCATTTTTTTTTTTTTAAACATAATGCGTAATTAATTTATGCACATCGAAAAATACTACATGCTCTGCTGTATCCAGTCCGCCGCAATCGTGACAGCGACTTATATGGCATCTGCCCATCCTGTACAGGTAGTCTCGAAAACATCCATGTCCAGACAGGAACTGGGTGAATTCGTAGCCTGTATTACCATGCTTTCGCTCCACCCAGTTCCTGACGTCTCGTATGAGCCCATAGGTCCACCTTCCTTTGTCCGAATCTCGCCATCTGTCACGATTATGTTTATTATTATTATTGACATTTATTATTATTATTATTGTTGTGGTTGTGATTACTATTTGTTTTATGTTTCGTTTATTATTATTATTATTATTACTATTATCATTGATTTGTCTTGCTTTACTTATGTTTTTTTAAATTCATAAATTGTAATTATAAAACATTTTCAATTGCTAATCACTCAATACCCTAATCAAGCCGCAAACATGCGAAAATATGGACTGAATATATCTGTGTATACGCAAAATGAAATACTTATTTAGATATGAAATGTTATTTTATTCTACTTTTACATTTTATTTTACTTGGTTTAAATAAAATTTTAAAGTTAGTGATTTTAGTATGAAAATAAATATAAGTAATTTTTTCTCTTTTAAAATTTTTAGTCACAAACATATTTTACTAACAAACTAGAAAATATTTTCCACAGGGAAGTAAGTATTGCTATATTTACCATTCATTTAGAAGTAATGTGTGTATTTTATTTCTGACTTTTTTAAAAAGAAAAATAAATAAATAAAAATAACTAAAATAATAAATTCTGTATTCCAATATAAAGGTTTCATTTAGCAGGTGTAAATATGTGCATACCGATTTAAAATTTAAAATGAATTTTCGAAATATCAATTTATGTGCTTGGTCCAATAATTTTGATCTTGATCTTTGAAAATATGTAATGAATATGAAAATATGTCTTTTTAAATATGTAACGATTAATTTTTTTTTACCCAGAGAATCTAAGTAGTTAAATTAATAGTTTATGGTATAAAATTCACAATACGTTTCTTCAATCATAATGGTCACAATAGTTGGATGGATTATGATTTTTACGTACAGTGATTACCAATTGGTGGATCACATGTCTACCAATGGCGTAAACAAAAGATTCTACCTCTAGCGTCAATAATATCATGATGAAGCCAAAAATCATGAATGCAGTGATATATCATGATGAAACCAGAAGTATTAGAGATATGTTCAAGAAATCGATTAATAGATTCTTCTATTGATTTTAGATTCCATCAGATGGAGAATGTTGAAAAGAATCCAAAAAAATAAATAAATAAATTTATTGACTGGAACGGAATTGCTGATCTAGTTCATGTAGAAAATGAATATTATGAGAGTCACTGCAGACATTTATCTGCTCTTGAGTGGTACTTTTTTGGATCCTACACTGCAGTCCATCGATAATTATTGCATTATACTACTTTAAGATGGGTAAGAATAACCGCATATAAAGGAAATTAGGTATATTTAGGACTTAAAAGGTAGGTGTTAAAAATATATTTCAACCCCAACTATTCAAAGATGAACCAAAGTGATCCCTCACCCATTAATTTCTCTGCTAACTCTTTTAACTGAAATTTAAAACGAGTTTAAACCAAGGTCATATTTACTTCATTGAGCAAAATTCGCAATATGATAAATTGGCTTAACAACCAAAACAAGCATACTACTTTTTATATGGGGGATACTGCGTTACCATCACCTGTAATCAGGATAAGGAAAGCCAACAAATTTTTAAAATATCGAAAACTTTTTTAGAAAAAAATTTGTTCGTAAATTTAGAAATAAATATCATTTTTTAATTTTTAGCTAAAAATATACTTCTGATGAAGGTAGAGCGGCATAATTTACAAGCTAAGCACATTAATTCTGAATCAGGAATAACAACGATAAAACCTGGAATTTTGTAAAATGGGTAAGCTTTTCATGAATAATAAACACTTAACCTAGAAAAAAAAGGAACTGTTTTTTTTTTGTTTTTCTTTAATTTATGTATACTTAATCTGTAACTGAAAAAAAAAAATAGAAATAATAACAGAATTAAATGAAATTACAAAAAAAAATAATTGTAAGCGAAAAAGAAAGAAAACTACATGTCAAAGAATAACAGAAATTATTAATTGACCTGTCAACTAATGGGATTTACGTAAAACAAGGAAAATATACGGGCTGTATTAATCTATCGGTCATGTTTTAGTAAAACTTTTTACTTAACTTTTTTTTTTAAACAAAACAATATTTTCTGCGTTTATTTTATTAACGTCAATTTTCTAAACTTCTACACATTTACCCTAAATTAAAAACAGTCAAAAAATGTGAGAAAAATTAAGGTCTCAAAAGAGTACTGACAAAAACAATTTCTGATTAATATTTTATTGGTAAAAAAAATATATATATTGGTTTTTAATGAGACAACAAACCAAATTTACTTTAACCGAGTTGCTTTATAACTTAGCAGAATTTTTTCATATTATTTCAGTTGGTGTAACGAATTTCTTAAGAATTTACTGAGGAAAAATTCATGTATATTCTTCATTATCATATTTTCCTCTATCCGATGAATACTATACAGGACTGAAGATTATAGATCTCCGTTATTTCTTTACTATTCCTATTCGAAAATTTTCTTTACCTCGGTCAACTTTTTCTGATCTTTCTTCATTCATTCTTCATCTTTTCCGTGGTCTTCAATAAAGTCTTCTCTCTGTTATGTTTAAATTAGAAATCTCTTTTGCAGCTCTTCCGCTTAACAATCAATATAAGAACCTAAGGTATCCTTTACTTTGGTAACTTCAATTCTCTCTAGCAGTACTCTACATCCTTTTTGGGTATTTATTATTAATAAATATACATAAATTCGTGATTTATTGAGTAGATAAATTATTTAACATAATATTTTCATATAAATAATAATAATACGTGCACGTATTAATGCCCTCTGTTATTTAAGGATCAGAGGTAAAATATATACGTATTTTAATCCCTACACGGTTTAATTAGTTGTACTAACTAGAGTTTACACCCCCAATTAAGAAATTAGATGTTATACACCTGAGATATTACTGTATCAGGCTCTTAAGTTTGACACAGTAATATATCCGTGTAAACACAACATTCAAATACCCTGTGTAAGCGTCAGCCATGCTAAACCAATCTCATTAAATTTTCGGCCAATCTGAAATGCAACTAAACCCACTGAAAATGGATGTGAGAGGGAAACAGAGAGGGATAACATGATGGAACAGGACGGAAATATAATACTGATGAATCTTCTATGTTTACTGAATTATTGTAGATTAGCTCTTCTGTAATAATAAATGTTAGTTCTTGAATTTACATTTATTATGAAGTTAACATTGAGACGTACTTTTTTTTAAGATAAATACAATTTTTTACCGCAGTTTCATGATTTTCATTTTCATTAAAATAAATATTGAGAGAACTGAAAATAAAATGTTGGTGATTTTTCACGGAATTTCCAAAATAGCTTACTCTCAACCACAAAAATTTGTAAAATTATTTTTATTCACAGCTTAAAACATAACTTAGTTTTTTCTGAAAAAAAAAATTATTCCTAATGAGTAAGTAGCAATCTGTTAAAATAGTAAACATTAAGCAATCCCCCATAACCCAAAAATGCGGATGATATGTATGACGTGTAAATGAGGGGGGAAAATATACTTAAATGAAAGATTTTCTAGATGAATGATTTCCGTGGCGAAGTAGTAGCGTTTCGGCCTTTCATCCAGAGGTCCCGGGTTCGAATCCAGTTTAAGCATAGCATTTTTCGCAAGCTAAAAATTAATTTAACATTAATCTGTAACTGTAAGTGGACATAAGCTTGATGTTACTGTTTTTTTTTTGTCTTCAGTCATTTGACTGGTTTGATGCAGCTCTCCAAGATTCCCTATCTAGTGCTAGTCGTTTCATTTCAGTATACCCTCTACATCCTACATCCCTAACAATTTGTTTTACATATTCCAAACGTGGCCTGCCTACACAATTTTTTCCTTCTACTTGTCCTTCCAATATTAAAGCGACTATTCCAGGATGCCTTAGTATGTAGCCTATAAGACTGTCTCTTCTGTTAACTATATTTTTCCAAATGCTTCTTTCCTCATCTATTTGCCGCAATACCTCTTCATTTGTCACTTTATCCACCCATCTGATTTTTAACATTCTCCTATAGCACCACATTTCAAAAGCTTCTAATCTTTTTATCTCAGATACTCCGATTGTCCAAGCTTCACTTCCATATAAAGCGACAATCCAAACATATACTTTCAAAAATTTTTTCCTGACATTTAAATTAATTTTTGATGTAAACAAAATAATATTTCTGACTGACGGCTCGTTTCGCCCGTGCTTTTATATCGGCATTTTATATCGCTCCTGCTTCGTCCATCTTTAGTAATTCTACTTCCCAAATAACAAAATTCTTCTACCTCCATATTCTTTGCTCCTCCTATTTTCACATTCATTGGTCCATCTTTGTTATTTCTAATATATTTCATTACTTTTGTTTAGTATTTGTTTATTTTCATGCGATAGTTCTTGCGTAGGACTTCATCTATGCCATTAATTGTTTCTTCTAAATCCTTTTTACTCTCGGCTAGAATTACTATATCATCAGCAAATCGTAGCATCTTTATCTTTTCACCTTGTACTGTTACTTCGAATCTAAATTGTTCCTTAACATCATCAACCGCCAGTTCCATGTAAAGATTAAAAAGTAACGGGGATAGGGAACATCGTTGTCGGACTCCCTTTCTTATTACGGCTTCTTTCTTATGTTCTTCGATTATTACTGTTGCTGTTTGGTTCCTGTACATGTTAGCAATTGTTCTTCTATCTCTGTATTTGAACCCTAATATTTTTAAAATGCTGAACATTTTATTCCAGTCTATGTTATCGAATGTCTCTTCTAGGTCTATAAATGCCAAGTATGTTTGTTTGTTTTTCTTTAATCTACTATTAATCTGAGGCCTAAAATTGCTTCCCTTGTCCCTATACTTTTCCTGAAACCAAATTGGTCTTCTCCTAACACTTCTTCCACTCTTCTCTCAATTCTTCTGTATAGAATTCTAGTACTGTATAAATGTACAGTATAAATTACTGTATAAGTTAAGTTACAGTATAAGTTACTGTATAAATAAATAAATATTATGCTAAGATTCTCAAACTTAGTTTAAAACATAAAAGCACAATCCCAGGCTTAGGTTTTATACGTATAAAATAATAAATTTACCTTTAATAGTCTGATTATGCTTAAACCTTTCCAATACCATCACATCTACGTAGATAGAAACAACATTAAATTTCTAATCGTTGAATTAAAATAATAAAAGCTGTATTTTATATAGACGGGTTCATGGTTTTTTTAATTATTAAAAACATCTTTTAATTTTTTTAATTACATAAACCTCACTAAATTTTATCGTTATTGGTTAAACCGTTCCTGATGTAAAAAGGAAAATACATTCCTTAACAAATATGTATATGAATACGTTCATTATCTGAAATGAATAAAATTGTATTTAATAATAAAAAAAGCACCCGTCTCTATAAAATATAGCTTTAGAACTGAAATTAATAATAATTTTAAAAAATATATATAATTTTCATCACGCTAAACCCTTCAAAAAAATAATCCTTCACCCCAAGAAATATTTTTTTTTTTAAATTTAATCGAATCAATCGCCTCAGTTATAAGATTAGATATTGATACTAGATTTAATAACTTTTGATTAAACCATTCCTGATGTAAAAAGGAAAATAAATGATAAAATAATATGTTATTGTTATTGTTTAAGGCACCTAAAACACTTTTAAAAACACGAAAATTCGAAGGGGTAATATTTGGTCAGATAGAATTCCCACTGTTACCTTTATAGATAAATTTGATTATCCGTACATATATGTTTGTTCGAATATACTATATGTTCATTTAAGATCAAGACCCGCTGAGCCGATTTAGATGATTTTTTTATATATTAAATTTAAGGATAGATATTACACACAAATTCTATTATTGAGCGGACAGCTTAAGCAAAGAACATGATGTGTTTTATAAAATCATTTTTCGCATTAAAATATTTTAAGGTTGAGTATAAATTACTATCTGTAAGAGATACTTGAACGGTTTGGTTATATGAAATTTAGAAATGAAAGTATTTTATTTATAAAAACTGGATTAAACTCTTGTCATGATAATTATTTTATAGAAAATAGTTCTGTATGTATGAAAAGAGCTACTATGTATGTATAAAGTTTCGTTCATGTATTGCTAAGATTCGTTTTATTTTCATGTTCTACTCGTATATTAAACAAAAGCATAGGTCTTTTATTTGAATAGCTTTGTTTATTTCAATTTGTATTCGTTATTTTGATTGTTCTTATTTTGGTATGAAACATCAATGAAATGACCTGTTTTAAAGAAATCGTAGAAATAATCTTACCGTATTTTAAATAGCCGTAATAGATTACAAGTATACAAGTTCCTAGTAATGTTTGCTATTTCACAAACTTGAATTATTTATTAATTGGCTGCATATTTTGTGGAAAAATAGATTTTGATATTTCTTCGTTTCTCCCTCCCCCATACCTGAAGTTTTTCACCTGGAAGTAACTCAAAATAGCAGGAGATATTGATATTAACAATAACCAGGTTGAAGAAATAACACAATAACACACTAACATACTGTTTTATACCAGTTATTTTAAACATTCTCCATATTTACATATTTTACATATTAAAAATATAAGCATTATTGCTTATATAATTATAGATATAAATTATAAATATAATCTAACAAATATAAATATTATTTAATTTAAATAATATAATATATATATATAGTATAAATTTTATCAATAAATCATTGCAAATAATTAATTACTGAATTCATTATTTAAATACTCAAAAGATTACTGTTAATTAGTCAAGGTTAGCGAGCGAAGCGAACGTAGGTAAGTTTGGTTAGCTTATATTTATAAAATAAAGAAATATAAATGGTTATATCGGGTTATTTCTCCAACCTGGTTCATGTTAATAACAATATTTTCTACTATTTTGGGTTATTTCCAGGTGCAAAACTTACAAACGTTTGGAAGGTAAACGAAAACGTAACTACATTTTTAGTATTTAATCACCTAGGATGAAAACGTATATAAAAAATATATTTCTTATAGAATTTCATGATTCCAAGTAATGAATGAATTCTTGTATCTGGAGAAACAACGGGAAAATTAATTTGTTTACTATAAAATCTTGGAAAATGAAGTTCTGGAACCTTCAAAACCTTAGAAATTATAAACGCTATAAACTGTTTTTGTTGATACAATTACGAGAAACAGATCCTCATTATAACAGTAATTGTTTCTTATTAATAGTAAATATTACTATTCTGAATAGGTAGCTAGCTATTTCTTGCTGTTGCTTTTGTTCATCTTCAGTAAATCGATAACAATTTTGTAGCAACCCAGTTGTTATTACTACAGTTATAGTTATACTGACCATGGAGATAATAATGGACCGTGACGGGATGAGTGGGGTAATTCGAATGGTCGTTTTGAATAATGAATCATAAAATTTCTACAAAAACTATTCATGCTATCCAATAAATGTGGCTGTAGATCGTGTGTAGTAGACTTCCGTTATATTCAATTTGTTTTGTGGTTGTACATACGCCGGTGTACAAATATTAATACTTTATGTAATACGCAACCAGAATTTTCCGGATTTATCTTTGCCTTTTTGCTGAAATGAGGTGACCGGAAAAGTTAAACAACGCATTATTTATTATGGATGTACTGTACTTCTTCTTTTTTTTTGTAGGTCTATATGGTCTAAAATTTTATTAAGATCTCCGCAAAAAATAATTTATAACAAAATTCAATTACTGCGTAAAGAAGTTTAGTTTCCTGTTTATCTGAAAACCTTCTCATTTTTAATGATAGTTTTTATTTTTCATAAAAAAACGTGCTAATAATAGTAATTGTAAAATAACTTTGTAATTTTATAAAACGTTCATCACTTTCCTTGAGTGAAACTATATTTTGCATTACCACCAAGGTGACAATATTAAATCAAAAGACCAATCTCAAAAACTATTTTGAATAATAAACGAGATTTATATCTCAAATTTAAACATTTACACTGACTTATAACTACCATTAAACACTGGGTTTCAAAATGAATTTAAAGCTATATAATTTTTCTCATTTATCACGTACATTGATTAATTATACATGAAATGAAAGAGTAACTCAGACAGGTTTAGCTATGCTCAAACTCATAAACTGTTTGCTGTGCCTTCCGCTTGAAAGCACTCGGAGCAAAGATGGCGACTCCTCAACAGAAAGCTTTCTGTGTTTTGCAGTTTCCAAAGTATGAATCTGTAGTTACCGTTCAAAGTGCGTTTCGTTAAGAAGCTCCGAGAGACAATGACATTTGCAGATGGTATAACCAGTTTGAAACAACTGGCTGTATTTGTAAAGGAAAGAATACAGGTGACCGAATGTGTCCGAAGACAATGCTGGACGTGTAAGAGATTATTTCGTGGCTAGTCCTAGGAAATCCGTTAAGAAGTCTAGCCGCGAGTCATTAGCAATTACAGTGACGTCTGTGAGGAGGGTTTTAAGGAAACGCTCACAGCTGCATCTATATTGTTTACAGCTGTTACAAGCTCTAAAGTCTACAGAATATGATTTGCGTGCTAGCTTCGCAAATGAAATGATGCACCGTGACGATGAAGACCTTCCTTATTGAGTCGGTATTCAGTGGTGAATTAACGTTTCACGTTATTGGAAAAGTAAACAATCATAATGTGCGTATCTGGGAATCAGAAAATCCGCACGAAATATTGCAGTGTCAACGAGACTTCGCAAAACTGAATGTTTTTTGTACCGTATTCCGACGGCAAGTTTACGGACTGTTTTTTCCCGCAGAAGCAAGAGTGTCTGGAAATGAAATATCTTATATTCTAAAACTATGGTTCTGTCCTAAACTGAATACGTACCCAGTACTTTATTTGGCAACATAAAAGGTGCGCTTCCAAACTGGTATAACACTGTACGTGATTGGTTGAATAAAATTCACCTCGACCACTGGATCGGTCACCGGGGGCCAGATAACAGAGCTTGTTTGGCGTGTCCTGCACGTTCGCCCGATCTGACTCCGTGTGATTATTTTTATTTGAAGGTTATAAAGGATAAACGGATGTTCCACCATTACCAGCTGACCTACTCGACTTGAGACACAGGATTGAAGCGTCGTATCAATTATTCCAGACTTGCTGATTGAAGTATGGGATGAACTTTCCTATCGGCTGGGCGAGTGCCCTGTTACAAATGATGCTCACATTGAATATTTATATAAAAACTATTTGAGTTACTCTTTCTTTTCACGTACAATTTATCAGTGTTAGTAAAACATAATAAATATTAAGTAACTTTAACACCCCAATATCCGTTTTGAAACATTCATGAATCCATTTTCAAACATTTAAATATTATAGAAATTAATTTTAAAACAAACGATTTAAAAACAAACTAACGGATTATTCCAATCTACTAGTTTAATGTTTCAAGTTTATTACTACTAGTTTCAGGTTTAGAGATAAAACGTAAACCTATTTCATCTCATAAACCTGAAAAAATCTTAAACAAGACTAAACTTTTAATGAAGTAGAGATGAAGCAACAATAGAATAATAACACGCTTCAAAGCTATCAGTTTTTACTTTCTCGGTTACGTAGTTATACTATTTACGGAAAATTAACATAACCAGGTCAAATTTTGCTTTTGAAATTTACGCAGATCCTGATGTTTCAAACAAAATATATAAATTTACTAATGAAAATTTCGAAAGAATGTATGCATATATATCGGACGTATGTTTTTTATTGATATCTCCGGACGGAAAGACCGACTTGGATAAAATTGGGCAAGATTATTCCTGTAGATGAGGCAATTTGGAAACTGGTCGTAATTAATCCAGGGGACAGGAAGATTTTATGGGTCTCGTATCTCAAAATTTCCGCAAAGGGTAGGAAACGTTTTTTCACTTCCATTTTAATTCATTGCCCATTAAGTAGTTAAGATGAATTCTATTGGTATTCGCTCTTTTTCAAAAAGGGCAGGGGGTTTTAAAAAGAGATTTTTTTGTCGTTTCTGGACTCATATTCTTGTATTAACTGAATGATTCTGTAACATTAGTATTCAATTTTTATTAAGAGATAAGGGAGAATAAGCTTTTTTCTTTTCATATTTTCGTCAGTTATATGTTGCTTAATATCTTTCAGACTGGATTAACCGATTTTTATAAACTATTGTAGAATGAGTATGTATCACTTATGACACTTAATTTTGGTTACAATTTGTGAAGGAGGTGAGATGATACTATTACCAGGGATATCTAAAAATTTTATTCATAAGGTAAATAATTTTTTTTAACATATTTCTTTAATTGAATATTAACAAACTTTAATGTTCCACTTAATTTTCCTATAAGTAGTAGTATGTTGAGGATGAAGCCATTGGTCGCTAGAATTCATAACAAAATTACAAAGCTAAAAATTCTCACACAAATGAGCATATTCAGCAGAATTAAAAAAAAATACACAGTTACAACATTATACCTTTTAATATATTTGTAATTAAAAAAATATATATCGCGTAGAGATACATATACTGATAACATGTATAATTATTATTAGTGAAGTAGCGTCGGGAATGAATATTAAAGAAAAGATTAGGTGACCGTATATTTGAAGAATCTTGGCAAAAACTTTAATATTTTGTCAACAGGAAGAATATTAAGGTACTTAAATTCTCCTAAAGTTTTTCAAAAAACCCTTGAATAAATGAAGTTAGAAAATAAAAATATAATTATTATTTCAACGAAATTTTTAAAATACTTAAAGTATAGATCAGAAATCTTTTTTTCGGTTGGTAAAGTAAATTGTTGATTAAATAAAACGAAATTATAAATGAACCCTTAATAATAATGCATACGTTATAATTTGTTGTGAATGCAAATATTTGTAAACAAACAACTATACTCTAAAACGCAACACAATTGCAAACATATAACAGAAAGCTGAATAACAATTTATAATATTCTGCATCTCTACTGATACCGTATTTAAAACGAACAATAATGTTGTTTAACATGCCTGAAAGTATTTGATACAGGTAAGTGTGCATATCGTTAAAATAGGCCTATCAAATCTAAACTTATCGATTGAACAAAATCAACAACGTTGAATTTAATACGGGAAACGTGATTCAATTCAAAAATTTGCCAATTCAGTTTGGTCTTTTTACTTTTTTATAAACGTAATACAATGCTGTTGAAACAAAAATTCAAACGTACAAATATAAACAATTATTCCAAATAGGATGTATAAAAAGAATTTAGTATGTAATTTTTTCAAATATTGATAATAACATTTATTTCGAAAATACTCACTGTCTATTAGATTTTCATACTTAAATCAGATTTTGCAAAAAAGTATACTTTTAATATAAATCAGGAATAAAATGTCCTAAAATTTTCATTGTCGATCCTATCCTCTTGTTACATATGAAATAATTTTTAGTAGTTTTATAATTATTACTATTATTTAAATTTCTTGCTTTAAAAATTCAAAGCTATAAACACGATAAAGAATTACTGATAATATGATCCGTTTAGGTCTTGATCTGGAAAAGATTACTAGCACATTTAGCTCAACTATAACAGCTACAGAAAAAAATACTTTCAGACCTGTGCAAGGAGGGGAATTGTACTTAACTGATGCTCCTTCACTATACGTCAATGAGCATACGCTACAGCTACCACTACCAACGTAACAGACTGACTGCCCTTACAATAAGATTTATCGCTCCCTCACGAAGAGTATACCACGTAAATATATATACCAACAAATGTGGCGTACTTTTAAGCCTTATCAATGACCGACGTTATTAGCCTGAAATTCCATTCTATAAATTTATTATTCTGTTGGCAAAATAATTTATAATATGTAGTTATAAATGGCATTTCATAAAATTGTTGGTTTTGTATTGTACTGTTATTTACTTATAAAAATATACAGTATATAAAGAGAACTTCACTGTTAAAAAAAGCCATAAATACATATATATATATATATATATATATATATATATATATATATATATATATATAAAATTTAATTGAGAAGTTTATAGACAGTTTGCCAACTTATATATGTATTTTTATAGCCAGATATTGATAACAACTGAAAATTATTTGATGAGACAGTGATCTGTGATCTATTATTCTTTTTGCTAATTAGAAATGGTTTAAAAATGTAAAAGGAATGAAAGAAATGTCATCATTCTGCACTAGTTTTTTGTTTACTAACATCACTGATTAAATAAAGTATCTATTTATAGTCTTTCTATAAGCATAATTTTTCTTGTAAGCATATATGGAAGAAATATAAATAATGTCTCAGTTGCTCACGATCTGCTCATTTTAGCTAAATAATTTGAGACATTACAAGGAATGATAAAAGCATTGGAAGTATGAATGAAGGAATATGAGATGAAAATAACTGTGAGGAAAACAAAAGTTATAAAGGTGAATGAGAGGGAAGGTATGAATGTTGTAACAACAAAAGTTGAACAAATAAAAAGATACAGATCTCAGGGACAGATAACTGAGGACTGGAGGAGTAAAAAAGAGATTAAGACGACAACTGCGATGGCAAAGGAATCTTTTATTAGAAAGAAAAACCTATTCTGCAGCAGCACTGATCTGAACCTAAAGAACAGATTGGTAAAATGTTATTTTTGGAGTAACATTTTGTACGGTAGTGAAACATGGACACTGGGAGAAAAGCGAAAATATAATATCGACGCTTTTAAGATGCGAGTCTGGAGGAGGATGGAGAAAATAAAATGGGTGAACAGAGTAAGTAACGTAGAAGTATTAAGAAGAATAAATGAAGATAGAGCAATATTGGCGACTATCAGAAGAAGGAAAGAAAAACGGATCCGGCATATAATTAGAGGAAAATAAATAATAAATATAGTTCTTGCGTGTCCGTTGAAGGTGAAAAAAGAAGGGTAAGGAAGAGGCTGAGGTTAATAAATGACAAAAAGGGTAGTGGAGGTTATGATGAGTCGAAAAGTAAAGCACGGGACAGAAACAGATTGAAACAACAATGGTACCAGAGACCTGCCAACAGGCAGAACACTTAATGATAATGATGACAGCATTTGCCGAGAATATTTTAATTAGGTACGCTTACTTTATCTAATCAACTATTTTAATCCTGGTTAAACAGTTAATCGGTACAGTTAATCGATTTATTTATTGTCATTCAATTTGCTTTCATAAAGTATGAAGTTTTGTTTATCGTTTGTATATATATATATATATATACAGATTTAAGAATTGAGACTTATATTTTATAAATTAGGATTAATAATGATCAAGTATGTGAGTGTTTTTGTCATGCCATGCATTCATTATATTTATCTGACTATGTGTATGTAGCGTTACTTTTAACTCTACATAAAATATCTGATTTTTCTTCACGGTGTTTTCAAATAATGTTAATTTCTTTCATTTATACCAATCCTTTTACATTTTTTATCAGCTGTATTTTGAAACGCAAATTAATTCTATAACAAGATATTTAACTTTAACTATTACAATGATTATTCCGTTTTAGGCAACAGTTCAAAAGAACAAAAAAAAAAAATAGATAAAAACATAGAACTGTTAGATGGAAGAATAAATTAATGGGTCAACTAAAGCCAATGAAGGCTGTAAAATAAGTACTAATGATGAAGCACATAAAAAGGTAGAAAATTCTCGAAAACAATAAGAAAAAGCAGACTGATTTTCTTTTAGCACTTACATAGAATAAATGACAACAGATTAACGAAACAGGTTTTCAAGTACCTTTGGGAAAAGAAGTTAACAACAAGCAAGATCCAAGAAATCAAAAAAGATTTAGAAAGAAATAATTAAGAAAAGAAAATGAAATAAGAGAAAAAGATGTATTTCGAAGGAATGTGCAAAAAAGAGAGGAATTCCAAGGTAGAAAAGATAAGAGAACTGGAACAAAGCTGTCCGAGGAAAGGAAAGAACACACATACTGGATGATAAGGAAATTACAAAAGAGAAGGAAATGAAATTGTTATGTGATCCTTAGGCGGCCATAACGAAAACAATAAAAACCTATTATTTCTCTACTTTAACTACAAATTTGACCCCATTTACAGATTTTTTCTTTATATTAATTTAAAAAAATTAACTTTCTGTTTTTCACTTTTTTTATTAAAAAATTTGCACTAAAGAAATCTTCAGTATATTTTAAAGATATTTTTCTCAGATAATGGATGTCATTTTACAAATAACAACATTATAATCAGAATGGCATTTAATATCAACAAAGGAAATTGATTTCAATAAAAAAAAAGTAGTTTTCTCTCTAGATTAAACCCAATCCTTTTATTTTGCTGCATAAGTAGATCGATCAAGCCAACTGGCTTTGCATAACAAGACTATTCAAAGCTCCCAAAGCCGAAAGATTCGTTTGTCAAATACTCTAATTAAAAAAAAAGCTACACTGAAAATGAACTTTGACAATTCAGTAGAACGAATTTTTTTTGTAAGTCACAATGTTTTTAATCTAAATGTAGATACGATTATTAATTATATGGTAATTACAAATAACAGCATTAATAAAAAATTTGATGCTAATTATTTATACTATTACAATATTTATTTAAGTAGTTCTACCATTAAAAATGCTATGTTCTTTTTAGGAAATTTGTAGTTTGATAAGAAAAACTGAATCTGTAGTAAATCTTTAAAAAATTAGTTGACAGTAAAATGGTTAAGTTAGTAACAAAATTATAACTCCAGAAATTCCGATAAAACGTAATTTTACAATTTCGAATGAATTGAAAATTCATTCTCTTCGTACTTATACCTTTGACACTCCCTAAATTTTAAAACATATAGATATATAAAATGAGATAGTACTTGATATTACCAAACTTTAGTTTGGTTAAAAGAACCTATTAGCTTATATCAAATCCTTTAAAAAAGTTTCTATTTTCAAACACTGCAAGAGCAGTATGTTGGTTTCATTTCAATGAAACAAAATTTCATGATTTTCTACTTTAATCTACCAGCTCTTTGAGCTATTTAATACTACTTTATTGAGATGTATTTACAACAAAAACCTTCCATCTTTTTAACGTAAATGGAGGAAGGAAACTGATATAACCTTGTATAGTAATTCAACAGAAAATCATTACAATATCAAACAGAAATTTTGTAAATGGATTTAACTTAAATTATCATACATTTAATGTGTGTTATTTTATAATTATTATTTAAAGATTAATAATTTATGAGAAAATGTAGAAAAGAAAATTCTTAAATCAGCAGAAGCGATCTTAGGCGAAACAAAGAGAACCATTAGAAACCTACCTGATTAATGAACGTAGAAAGTATAAGAATGCTAGTGATGAAGAAGATAAAAGGAACTATCGACAACTAAGAAATACTATAAACAGGGATTGCAAATCAGCGAAAGAAGAGTGGATTAAAGAAAAGTGTTCAGAAGTGGAAAGAGAAATGATCATTTGTAAAATAGACGGAGCATACAGGAAAGTTAAGGAGAATTTTATGGTACATAAATTAAAATCTAATAATATGTTAAACAAAGAGAGTACACCGATTTATAATTTAAAAAAAAGTTCGTTAGGTGGGTGGAATATATTGAAGAGTTATACGGAGGAAATGAATTAGCAACTGATGTTCTAGAGGTCAAAGAGGATGAAAAGGGAGATACAATACTGAGATCTGAATTTAATAGGGCATTAAAAGATTTTAATGGCAGAAAGACTCCTGGGATAGATGAGATACCTGCAGAATTACTGCGCAGTGCAGGTGAGAAAGCGATAGATAGATTATACAAACTGATGTGTAATATTTACAAATACGGGCAAGTTCCTTACACTTCAAAAAGAGTGTTATTGACATGATAACAAAGAAAACAGGAGAGATAAATGTGAAGAATACACTTCAGTTAGCTTAACTACTCATGCCCAAAAAACACAACTAGAATTCTGTGCAGAAGAGTTGCTTGGAGAGGGGAAGAAGTGTTAGGAGAAGACCAATTTGGTTTCAGGAAAAGTATAGGGAGAGGAGAAGCAATTTTAGCTCTCAGATTAATAGTAGAAGGAAGATAAAAGAAAAATAAACCAACATACATGGCATTTATAAACTTAGAAAAGGCATTTGATAACGTAGGCTGGAATAAAATTATCAGCATTTAAAAAAAAAAATAGGGTTCAAGTATAGAGATAGAAGAAAAATTTCTAACATTTACAGGAAACAAACTGCAACAGTAATAATCGAAAAACATAAGAAAGAGGCCGTAATAAAACACGAAGTCCGACAAGGATGTTCCCTATCCCCGCTATTTTAATCTTTACACAGAACTAGCATATAGGATGTTAAAGAACAATTTAGATTAGGAGTAAGAGTGTAAAGTGAAAAGTTAAAAATGCTACGATATGCTGATGATATAGTAATGTTAGCTGAGAGTAAAAAAGATTTAGAAGGAACAATGAACAGCATGGATGATGTCCTACCCAAGAACTACCGCATGAAAATAAACAAGAACAAAACGAAAGTAATGAAATGTAGAAATAATGTAGATTGGATACTGAATATAAAGAGAGAGATTACGAAGGTAGAATAATCATCTTGTTATTTGTGAAGTAGAATTACTAAAGATGGACAAAGCAGGAGCGATATAAAATGCCGAATAGCACAGGCAAAACGAGCTTTCAGAGAGAAATACAATTTGCTTACATTAAAAATTAATTTAAACGTCAGGAAAAGATTTTTGAAAGTATATGTGCAGGCTTTCTCCGGAAGAAACATTTCCATACATGTTGACAGGAAGAGCAGAATTTGACAAGGTAGTAACTAATATAGTAACTAGTAGTAGCTAGCAACTAGTATCCTGAAAACTAAAGCTAGAGAATGGGACAGAGCCTGATTTAGGACCCAGATCAGTAAGAGGACTGAAGATCACCAGCAAGGAATCAGAGTTCCATACAAAAGACCTGAGACTCAGGCGAAGAAAGGGACTTGAAGGTGAAGGGGCGAAGGACAGCCCCCTGTGGAGCCGTCGTGCGTCTGCACTTGTGCGGATGAGCGATGGTGATGAAGCACGGGGACTCTGAACCCCTGGACCGTAAAGGCACCTCCTGGGTCCGCGTAATGTTTAAACTGCAGGACCGAACCCGGAGAAGGAGAAACGATGAGATTTGAGGTTTTATCGGTAGGGTACGGGTACATATAGGCTCTTAATAACATCTAGCCGAACCTGTGCGAGTCCCAACACTCCCCCACTTATGGGGCGTGCGTAAATGGCTTTTATCAGACTCATCTATAACAAAAAAAAAGTAGATGGGAAAAATTGTGCAGGCAGGCAGGGATGTAGGATGTAGGGGATATACCGAAATGAAACGATAGCACTAGATAGGGATTCTTGGAGAGCTGCATCAAACCAGTCAAATGACTGAAGACAAAAAAAAATATTTAACCTTAATTAGACGAGGTTACCCAGCGTAGCAACCGTAGATTTTGTCTAGTTAGGTTATGATAATCTTTCTTTCTTTGGTCAAAATCCGCTTTATTCGTATGCCCATAACGCTTATGTAGTTAGTTCTTAGATAGCGCTACTGAAACGTTATACTAAAATAAGAAAAAATAAAAATATAAATATAATCTAACGAAACTTAACCTACGCTCGCTAACCTTCACTCGCTAATCAAGGTTAGCGAGCGAAGCGAGCTTAAGTTAAGTTTGGTTAGATTACATTTATAATATTATTTTTTTTTCTTATTTCAATGTAGTGTTTCAGTGGCGCAATGTAAAAACTAACTACAGAAGCGTTGTGGGCATATAACTGATTTTGACCCTTTCTTTTTCTGTTTAGCCTCCGGAATCACCGTAAGGTATTACTTCAGAGGACGACATGTATGAATGTAAATGAAGTGACACGCGTTTCAATTAACCTCAACCAAACCCAACCGCCAAAGAACACACCGGTGTTCTTTGGTGATTGGGTTTATAGTAGATAGTGGTTACCGATCCACTGTCGGAGTATGGAGTATGTAGGGATGTAGGATGTAGGGGGTATACCGAAATGAAACGACTGGCACTAGATAAGGAATCTTGGTGAGCTGCATCAAACCTATCAAATGACGACAAAAAAGATTGTTTAAACATATTTTAAATAATATTTTTTAAATTACTCAGATTTCTTCTGTTGAATTACTGTTACCAATTCTTATTCTACGAGGGCAGCTAAAAATAATTAAAAAAAAAAAAATGCTATAAAACTTATGAGCACTACTCTTTTCTTTAGTAATTTGAATGCTCTTATTATAAAAAAAATTCAGGGATTAGATTACAAGAGAGATGGTGTTCCATTTCCCGATCTCATAATTACAAAAGTTAAAATTTAATTCTAATGAAAATTACGAAAAACTGTTCAAAAAAATTACAAAAGAGATCGCCAAATTAACTTTTTATTTTAACTAAGAAGAAATTTTTTTTTTTTTTAAAATCAACGAATATAAAAGAAGCTAAAATTTTGCCAGGCTAAATTTAAAAAAAAAGATTATAAAATAATATTTTAATAAATCCCATTCGTTTCGATTAATCGGTTCAATAATTTTTTACTGTTGTAAAAAAAAAAACAGAAATGAGAGAAAATCAGTTAAATCATTTCAATTTGTTATAAAATGCTGAAGGAAAACATACGGTGAGAAAATAAAGTATTTACTTTACAGATGCAAATAAACTTTTTCATTGTTAGATAGCGTTTCCACGAAAATCCGGTTTTATCTATTTTTCGAAACGAAAACATGGTAGAATTTAAAAACAAACATTCTGATGTGGACACATGACTTCCTTGTACGCCTATTAAATTACATATACACATTTTTTAAAATGAGAAGTACATAAAATTTTATTTCATTAGTAATTGATAATTTTTTATTGATATTATTGAATATTATTTATTGTAAAATTGTTTTACAATCAGAGGTTAATAATTAATTATTAATAAATCAATATATTTATATTTAAAAAAAAGTTAAAAAAAAACGTGATGAAGTCTGATTCGAACAGATGTGCTTACCCTGAGATCCAAATATTTCACAAATAAAAATCTTATTTGGCTATAACTCTGGAATCAATGAAAATAAGTACCACTTATGATACAGCGTTGAAAAGCTCTCAATGAGGGTTTATTATTGCAGTTAAGAAAAACCCAAAAAACCAAAAATGTTTGATTTTGTGCTTTTTTTGGACACTTCTGGTCCAGTCGATTGCAATCAAAAGGGGTGATGAATAACTAGATGTTGCAACAGTCCTAAATCATAAATTTCAATACCCTACGGGAAATCGTTTTTGAGTTATGCGAGATACATACGTACGTACAGACGTCACGCCGAAACTAGTAAAAATGCATTCAGGGATGGTTAAATTGAATATTTCCATTGAAATCTGGAAACCGAAATTTTTCACGATCACAATACACAATACAGAAGGAAGTAAAAAATGATGTGCTGAGTCTTCTTTTGAAATTTTATAATGGTTTTCTGAAAAAAATTTTCACGACATTGAAAGTATGTATATTCAGCGAGTAGGTAATAATAAACCTTTTTAAAAAATAAGTACAATTCTTATTTAATGTTTTGAAAAAAAAAGTTAGGAATATTTTGCTAATTTTATATTTAAACGATTATACAAAGTCCTACATAAGACCTTTTTGAAATCGATATGGACGTACAGGAGTAAGCTCTGGGAAATTACTAATGACAGCAATATTAAAGTGATACAAACAAAGGTCACAAAAACAAGCTACAGAGAAAGTAACCATACTTTGGTTCGGTAGGAATTCTGAAATACATAAATACCTGAGGATCCATAATGGGAATCGAACATGATTAGGCTAAACAATTCCCTTGCTTTGAACCTGCTAGACAACAGTGATGACATTAGACGATTGAAAAGGATCAAGTGCTGTACCTTAGTGATTGTCGTTGAAGATACTCGTGTTTTTTTTAAATTATTTTTCCGGTACTATTACTTGTGAATATTTTTTATTATTTCTGTTTACAACTGCCTATTTTTTTTTTTTTTTTGGTTTTAATCTATTACTGTTTGTTTATTATTGTTTAACGTAGTTTTGTTTTGTACGTTAATGTATCTCTGCTTATGTTCTATTTGATAAAAAACATCGCGTGCGAACTGAACATGTTGAACACATGTGACGTAGATTGGACAAGTCGTAGAACCCAGATTGATGATAGTGCTTTTGACATAATGGGTGTTTATTGGATCTTAATTGTTACTATAAGTACGTTTATTAACATGGACGTTTATGTTATAATCATTTAATGTTTGTTTTCTTAGGGGGTCCTCTCTCTCTCCCTATTTCTTGGTATTTTAACATATTTAACTCTATTTACTTACGGTTTCGTCAGGAGATTGTAAATTTTTGTTTTGCAGCAAAAAAAAAAATAATAATATCCTATGCTGAAGTGCATTATGAAAAAAAATTATTAATTATTTTTGATAAAAACCATGGAATGGAACCGATGTTTAAAAATGCAAAATTGAGTTTCTAAATTTTTGAAATCTTTGCCTTTCATCCGTTTCGAAATGTAGGTGCTAAATATGTAGATGTACATCTAGGTAATTATCTTGCAAATATTTCAGTATAATTAAAACAACATTTAAAAACATGTTTTTGAACACAGAAATATAGAAAAATTCATACCCTTAAATTATTTATTTATATTTTTTTTTAAATAATTATTTAATACTTAATATTAATTCAAGACAAGTGTAAACCGTTGTTCATCTTTCAAGCTTTATTAAAATCTAGTAAACTGTTAAAGTTTGTTTTCTTCTCTGCAGATGGACCTTCAAAGACCATGCAAATATAATTTCATATAGTTTCTTTCTTTTTCTTCCAGAAGTTCTTCATTCTATCGAAATGTTTAGTAGTTCTTTCTTCAGTCTACTCTCTTTTGAGTTTTTTTTCATCTACTGGAATCTTTAAAAAAATTTATATCTGTATTTTTTTTTACCCAATCTTTTTTTGCGCTGTTGAACTTTTCGAGCTCTTCTTTAATGTATTTAACAAAGCCACTTTGACCTTTGTAGTTCCAAAATTGTACTTAAAATCTGTTTGTTTATTGTTTAGCCTTGATTGATTCATTAGGTCTATGTGTCCATAGAATTTTAGTCGTCGTTTTCTTATTGTTACTTCCAGGTCTTCAATTTCGGCCAAATTGGCCGAACAAATTGGCTTCAATTTTATCGTGTAACTGTTAATTAGGATACTTGTATAATTTATATAATATGTAGTATAAAAATATGCATGAATGGAAATTTTTTATTTATTTAATTCATTTTTTAAATAAATTAATTCTTTTAAATTAAATTTGATGCTTCATTAAAAAACAAATGATTCTATCACAGAATAGAGTTCTTATCAAAAAGCTGAGGTATTTCAAGTATACCTCCTCGTATTTCAGAATTGGAGTTTTTAGGGTGTTTTAATGCGTCCTCTGCAAATCATACATAAGAGTGTTATAAGTACTTGTGAATGTAATATGATATCATCAAAATTTCTACGGAAGCAGTCTGATGCTCTGAAGCAAATTTAAAATGCTCTTTTTTTTTCAAACGAATAACTATAAAGAAAAATAATTTTTTTTTGTATAAAATTTTCAATACGTGAAATTCTTGTAACCTTGTTTGTTATTAACAACTTAACACAAATAATGGTACATTATATCAAGGATGATATATTTTATTTATTTAGGATGAGCTATTTTAAATATTTATAGTAAGTCCTATTAAACCTAAATGGTTTTTTTATCTAATGAGATAATATCAAAAGTGACTTATTAGGAACCTAAGTCAAATAAATATATTAATTGGTTAAGAAAAAATTTGATGTAGAAACCACATGACTTCCTTGTACACTTATTAATTACAAATACTTTTTTTTTTGTTTTAAATGAAAAGTACAAAAAAATTTTATTTCATTGTTATTATTGAATTATTATTTATTGTAATTTTTTCTACAAAACAGGCGACTGTGATGTAATGTAGAAAATTAAATCTATTGGTACCAACATATCCACAATGATACTGAATATCTATATCTACACTATCAGGCTTCAGGGTTAGTTAATTTTTTGCGAAAAATGCTGTTTATGAAGTTGGCCTGCATATTATAGATAACTTTAAGATTTGAATGTAAGTTAAAAAAATGGATAAGTGCATGAGACTAGTAATTTTTACAAATTTCTGATAATAAAAAAAATTAATAACGTAAATCGACTATTGACGCTTTGCAAATCATCAGAAACATTAATTCATAACATTTGAAGTAGACATTTAATTTTTGAAAAATTTTACACGTTTATAATTTTTAAATTTAAAAAAAAAATCACAAAAACATCCATTCTTACATTACATTATCAAATCCGCAAGAGCATAAATAATAATCTCTTAGCCTGCATCATAAATATACCTCTTTCTTTACTATTAAAACCTCAACGGGATAATAATAATTCATAATGCCTACAATTATTAATTAGTATGATAGTTTTTTAAGCATATTATCAAGAAGGCATCAAACATGATTGAATAAGAGAAGGAACGAGAAGATGCCAGTTCGAATAGTATTTTTGTAATAAAAGATTATTTAATTATATATATTATTGGTTTAAAGATGCCAGATGGCAAAACATATACGACGAATAAGTGCAATAGATTGTACATATATATTACTTTTTTCTGGTATATTGAACAGGGAATCAATTTTAAAGTAACAAAGAAAAAGTAGGGCAAAGAATAAAATAGAAACGCATAAAGCCATATGTTCACGTAATATACCGTCATTTTATTTATATTTTCTACAAAAAAACGCACCGTGCCTTTGAATTTAAAAAAGTTTCGAGACATCAACGTTTTTAAAAAAAGTTTATATATATAAAAAGTGTATTTAAAAATAAAAACATAAGGTTTTTTTAGAATTACTTTATTATTATAAAAAGCAAAATTTAAATAATATATTCCACAAAATATTTTTTTTTTTTTATAAAAACGTGAAATATAATTTTCCTAACGTAGTGATGTTAAGTAACTCTAACGTAGTGACAAATTTAACTTTTCGACTGAAGGTAGACAGAATATTTTTCATAATATAAAACTAGTGCGATTATAAATGTTATAAAAGTTGAATTTCCTTTGATTTTAAAATAAAAATCAAGTAAGACAATAAAAAAAAAAAAAGTTAATTTCTATCATAAAACTTAAAAGAATAAGGAATTGGATGACGATTTAAGTAAGCATCATTACGATATATAACGGAATAATTTTTTGAAATAGAAAAATTAGAAATAAGCATTTTGAAGGTAAAGATCAGGTTTCGGAAAACTTTACTTTTGCCTCTGCCTTCAAGCACTACTTTTAAAATATTATTAGTTTTCAGTGACAGTATTACAAAACCAAGTGTAACAGTTTATTTCTAAATCCGGAAATCCAGCTTTCCAGCTTAAATCCTTTATCCAGCTTAGTTTATATTATTTACAGTAAATGTCCATTCCATGCACAACATCAGATACCTCAGCCAATTTGGGTCACACACACATATCCCGTGTCACAATTTTTTAACTATTTTTATTTCCTACAATAATTTAATTAAAATAACTAATAATAAATAATTTCTATTATTAATAAGTGAAAACGGACAAAAGTGTGAGACGGCATAATTTCAGTTATCTACTTTAAACAAAATTCAACTATAACTAACCTATTTATCAACCAATTTTAACTAATAAGGTATCACTGTTCGCAATAAAAAGTTTTAACATTTTATTTAATAAAGGATAATAAGCTAAAACTATTATTTATGGAGATACTAACGATTAAAATATTTAAATGGCCACCTGTTTACATATTTTAACGATATTTTTTTCTTTAATTATTTATTTTCGACATAGTTCTTGTACACTACATTTTATTAAAATATCTTAAAGCTGTAATCTTTTATTGAAAATATAAAATGGCGGATAGAGTTAAAATGAAGTGAAATATGTATTTCTCCACATGAACGTTATATCCTCAGTCAATCTTAAAGTTAAAACACCTCCTGAGACACGCTGTATATACGAGACATATCGTATGCACAGTTTTATTAAATATTTTTCCTCTGTTAAAATATTCAATATTAAAAAAAAATAATGGATCATATAATAGAAAGAGTAATAATAATTTACTTGCAAAACATTTATCTAATATTTTTTGAAGGAATTACATCATTAGAAAAATAATAATAAAAAATTAACACATTATAAACATGTTTTATCATTCATATCAGTGCTACTTCACATTTATCTAGATTCATGCCGTATAGAACATTATTTTTTGTATGTTTGTATATATTATTTTTTTGTATATATTTCTTCTGTTTGAGAATGGTTTAGATTCACAGTTTGATCCGATAAAAAATATTTTTTAAATTCATTTATTTATTTGTGTGTTATTGTTGATCTTGGGATGGTTAAAATTCATAACTGGATCCGGTAGGCAGCGCTGCGATCGCGTTTAGAATTGCGCGCTTATTGAGAATATTATATTATATTATTATTTATTGAAACAACGTTTCAAAGTGTAATTAAAAAATATAAATTGTGCAAATTTGTAAGATGCAGTATTGAAGTTAGTATTTTTCATGAATTTTAATGATGTGTACACGTGCATTCAATAACAATCAACTTAACCTACAAATTTAAATTGTCAGTTCTCATTTGATTCTATGCAACTTATGAAGTATTGATTGCCTCTTTGAAAATAAAAATGTAAGTTTGTAAAATAGAATATAACATTTATAAAATTAAAATATACGTTACTTATATTAATTTTAGTTTAAAGTATATTTAAAAAATTGAAGTTATAATTTTTATAGCTGATTAATTTTATAAAAAACTTTCTAAAATTGTTTTTATTTACAATTATCTAAAATTTTGTAAAATAGATGTTAAAATAAAGAATGAGCAAATAAATAAAGAATGAGCAAATAAATAAAGAATGATAAAAATTATATAAATTTCTACTAAAATTTTAACTAAGTTACTTTTTTTACAGTGCATTACTTTTTTAATTAATTAAGTTATCACATTGTTAAGAAACTTCAAAATTATTAAATAAAAAAGAATGTAGGAGGTACACTTTTAGAATGATCTTAAGTGAAAATTAGCAGTAATGTGGATAAAAATTTCTTAATTACACTAATTATTAATTTTACGACGTACACGGCATGCACAAATAGTCAATAACCGTCGGTTAAATAAAACGGCAGAAGATTAATTGACGGACAGTGTAAATTTAAGAGACCAGGTTGCAAACACACGTGCAAATGAAAGTCGAGAGCATCACAACGAACGTCTTCGAGCTAATGCATTGAGACAAAGAGAGGCACCTCAAAGAGTCACCGACGCACACAGAGCACATGATCGACAGCGCGTGCAAGAACATCGCGCATTGACACGTGCATCATTTCACCACCTTGCGTTCGAATATGACCCAGAAATAGACTATTTGTCACATGCACTAATTGTCATCGGCAATATGGACAAAGAATGCCAACACTGTCACATTTAAATACAAATGTAAATCGGCCGGTCTTTGCTGTGCATCAGGAAAAGTTTCACTTCCACCAATGAATTCGCCGCCAGAACCATTGAAAACACTACTGGCTGGAGCCACACCTCAATCGAAATTGTTTTTGCGTAAAATTCGTAAATTCAATTCTTGCTTCCAAATGACAAAAATCGTTTAGAATGAGGATGGCCGTAATTTTGAATCAACATTTATGATTCAGGGCCAAGTGTATCATCAAATTGGTTCTTTGTTCTCAATGCCTGATTCCGATCCAAAATTTTTGCAAATCTACTTCATGAGCAATGAGCAACAAATTAACACACGCTGCCAATACAACTACATCAAACAGATGGAGGAGCGAAAGTGGCAACTTTGGAAACGTTTTTGCGTTGGAATTGCTTCATCAGGCGTTGCAGCGACCTTGCTTGATGGTGGACGGACTGCGCATTCAGCACTCAAGTTGAACAGTCACACAAATCCAGACGCAATGTGTAACATAAAGAAGCATTCAGGCATGGCTGAAGTTTTGAGAAAATGCAAAATTATTATCTGGGATGAATCCACTATGGCTCACAAGCATTCACTTGAAGCTCTCGATAGAACGCTGAAAGATCTCATAGGTTGAGTTGTGATAACTGTACGCGTGGTGGCGTAAGGTATTTTAAAAATAATTTTTTCTTACATATTTTCTCATCAAAACGGTCCAAACAATTTATATTTTATTTGAAAAATCTTTTAATTTTTGGATTTACAACGTTTGAACAGGACAACGTCTGTCGGGTCCGCTAGTATATATACTCGTGTGTGTGTGTGTGTGTGTGTGTATATATATATATATATATATATATATATATATATATATATATATATATATATATATATACATATACACATAAAATATTTATAAAACAAGAAAAGTTTTATATTATAATGCAATTTTGTATTACTATTTTGAAAAGCATATATTTTCTAGGAAAGTTCTGCACTCATCAGCAACTCTATCTACAAAATAAGCCACTTAATGAATGAAACAAATAATAATGTGATAGATTGAATTTTTCCTCCTAGTTTACAAAGTTATATACGCTTATATAACAGTAGCTGAATTTGGAGACAATTTTATATTAAAAAATTATTTTATATATATATATACGAGTATATATAAAATTATATATGCAACGAAAATTTTTTAATTGTAGAGTTTATGAGGTTACACCGTATGATAACACTTGCAAGGTGTATTTTAATTAATATGAACTTTGATTGTGATGTAGAGAAAATAGTTCGCCCACAAAGCAACTCTATCTACAAAATAAGCCACTTAATGAATGAAACAAATAATAATGTGATAGATTGAATTTTTCCTCCTAGTTTACAAAGTTATATACGCTTATATAACAGTAGCTGAATTTGGAGACAATTTTATATTAAAAAATTATTTTATATATATATATATATATATACGAGTATATATAAAATTATATATGCAACGAAAATTTTTTAATTGTAGAGTTTATGAGGTTACACCGTATGATAATACTTGCAAGGTGTATTTTAATTAATATGAACTTTGATTGTGATGTAGAGAAAATAGTTCGCCCACACAATAAGAAAAATTAAAAAAATATCGGCTGAAATTGAAAATAATATATTGTAAATACGAAAAAATAACTAAGATGAATTGTATATCAATTATAGTCTAGATAAAATTTTACATTTACAAGTAAAAACAAGCTTTACTCTTTTTTTATCATATTTAATCAAATGATTTAATCAATGATGAGATTTAATCAAATGAATTTTTTAATATTTAACCAAATGATCACAGAGACTTTAATTTACAGATATATTTCTTTTAAGTCATATTAAAGAAAAAGAGACAATAAAACAAATCAGAGCTTTTTAAGGAAACCCAGCAGCTTAGCTTACAATTAAATCATTTAATTTGTTGTAAATTTTACAACAGTAATTTAATAAAGTAGCTTCGATATTAATAAATTTCATGTTGCATCATGTTAATGTTGTATCTGTTGAGTAATGTAAGATTTCAGAATCTACCTATAACACTTCAAGAATAGCACAACTTTTGAGGTTTTATTACAGAGATAACAAATTATATAGTACTAAAAAAATTGTTAAATTATTCAATTCTTCATTAATAATAAAAATAATAAACTAGTTTTTTGATGCCTAGTTCAATAATTTATTGAACTAAATTTGTCAAATGTTAAGAACAAGAGAAATGCTTTAATGCAGTTTAAAATAAGAGAGAAAATAAAAAACAAATGAAATATAATTGTAAATACATTAGGAATTTTCAACTACCCAAAAATTAACAGCCTTAGGGTGAACCAACATTTACACTTTTCATAAAATATTTAACTCATCTCCAACAAAACTTAGGTTCGATTTCAACAAAATTTCAAAACTCTTCTGTAAAAGTTTCATGAAAGTATAAAGAGAACTTCTATTTTAGTTTTAATTTTCTTGTAAATGGTAACTGATAGTGGTAAAAGTTTCTTAGGTTCAACGTAGGAGCTTAGCTAAGAGTTAAAAAAAATAAATAAATCTATTCCTCACAATGTTTCACGAAATAAAGACATAAAATTTCCTAGTTAACTGAAATATAGTAATGTTCTTTTTTTATTACACGACTTTCCAAAAAAGAATGTAATGTATTTAGGTTTTTTTTGTATGTACCTGCGTTATAATATAAATATTATACATTTATATAAACTTTAATGTCTGAATTAATGAACTGTGAGTCTCTGTTAGTGTGTGAGCTGGGTTTGACCTAAATGATTAGAATAAATTGCCATAATATTACAAAAATAATAGTATTAGATTTATGTAAAATAAAATAAACTAATATTAAACAAATTTAAAACAATTCTGTTTAATAAAGATTTATATTTAATAATAATGGGCTTTCCGTAGGGGACTGAGAGTGAGTCTAGATTGGTGAGAAGATTCAAACGCATCGTGTGAGGCTAGACCAATCTTCACCATCAACTGGTAACAAACGGGTGCCCTTGAGGCGCTGTTTACGGAGTTGCAATGGGGTGCTCTTATATATTCGCAACCAATCATTCCATTTGCAAAATTCCAACGGAGTATTTGCTAGTATTCAAAATCATGATGGAACCAAAACAGGAAAACAAATAGCAATGTTTTTTCGGGAGTGCCGTTTTTTTTTTTTTAGTTTTTAATATTTATCTCTTGCTATCTCGTCGAATCAGGAGACATATTTACAGATAATTGGGAATGGGTAAAAAATCTAAAAACTGTTTTAAAATATTACATAATTTAAAATTTAAAAATTAATAAATTGCTCTTTCTTCCTGCTTTTTTTTAATGTATTTAAAAAAAAAATTAACTTCGAGTAGTTTTACTCATCTTAATTTTTATATTAATAATCACTTTAATATTTTATTACATTTAAGTAGATATTTGGGGTATATATTTGGTTTAAACTTATACTCTTCCGTTTATACTATACTTAATTACCTTAAATTATTAAGTTTATTACCGTAAACAGCTAAAAAATTTCTAGAATTAAAATTTTAAAAAAAAGTTAGATTTTAAATACGTATCTTGTTTGGAGTACTTTAATCATTATTCTTTATGATTAGAAGTTTATAATTCTGTTTTTATATTACAAAATAAACATAACTTTATTATTATTATTTAGTTTTTTCATTAAAATTTAAATTAGTATCATTAGAATTTAAATAATTTTTACAATAAATTATACTAATGAGGTTATAAACCGAAATTTCAACAGACAAATGAATTCCAAGGTAAAATTATTATTATTATCATAATTATTTTTATTTAATAAAATGTATAAGCTGCTAAATCCAATAAAACAGTTATTAAAAATAAATAAATAAATGAAAACATACTTTTTAGTCATTTTACATGAAAATAATACAACTTTCATAAAAAAATTTAAAAAAATAGAAATGAAACTTGACAAGTCGAAATAATAGTAAACTAATATTTAAAGTAAATGAAATTACAAATCCATTGTATATTCATATTTGTGAAAGTTTATCATCATATGGTTTTGACATCAACATATAATATAAACTAAAATAAAAATGCTAGGATATGTAAATATTTTTTTTATAAAACATCTTTTTTTTTCTTTTGCGTGGTTTATAAAAGCTATTTTTCAACAAGTAAATTCAATATTAAACATTTATATATATAAAATGATATGTAATCCAATATTCTAACTGACCTGCCACAATTTATAAAACCTGCTTTTAATTTAACTGATATTGAGTTGAGTTCTGTTTAGATTCATTTGTTTTTTTTACCTCTGCTTAATGTAAACATCTCCTGTTACCTTCTTTCCTCTAATTTTTTAATGAACCTGTTGGTCTTAATCATTGTAAAAATTATTAACAGTATAATTCTTACTTTCCTTTAAAATTTTGAAGAATTAACACTACTAAATTCTATATCTGTTCTAGTCAGACAGCATATTTAATATATATTTAAAATTGTGAACTTAACTAAAGTTATGAAACCATTCTAACATAATTTAATGATTAATTCAATGTAAATTTAAAGTAAATAAAGGAAGTGCTTAACAATACGTTGTATCCGGCAATTACTTGATGTATACAATTTACACATCCAACGAATTACTCCGCGGCTGTAATTGTTGTACAGTTCTATACTACGGTATCAAATTTTCTCATGAATTATTACTGTAAAATGAAATGATTAATTAAGTTGTTACAATATATTTAGTTAAGTAATATTTTCTAATAACGTAAGTATACGTAATACAAAATAAGTTAGCGTTTGGCTTTTTTTTTTTATTAAACCTAATAAAAAATTACTTTAAAAAAATAAAATGCTTCTTGAATCAAATTATTATTATAATTTTTTGTAATATTATTAAAACTGTTATATTATTACTTTTTTATTTAAAAATAGCAAACGTTTTAGGGTACACATAAGACCGTATCTATCATTATAACAATAAAAAATAACATATTCTACTTTCACCGTACAAACTACGTTAAAATATTAATCAAAATTGGTCGAACAAGAATTCACCAAATTAAAGATAAAATTTTGCAAATATTCCAGTTAGGAGATAAAATAAATAATTATAAATCGTTAAAGGAAAATGAAAAACAGACTCTAAAGTAAAGATTAAATTTTGAAGTGGTATTAAAACGGTTCGTGTTAAACGATATTATTTGAAACAATATTAATATCTACATTTGTTAATTTCTTCGGTTCTAAAATTGAAATTTTCATAACCTATACAAAGAAAAAGAAAACATGAAATGTTATTCATGTGACTTTAATACGTAATAAAACAAGGAGGCTCAGAATGGATAAAAATAATCACATTTATCTTAAAATTTAAAAATTGTAATTGAATGAATTGGAAGCGTTTAAAGTTTAGATTATAAATACACCAATATTTAGAAAAAAAAAGTTATTTTTATTTTATTAATTTTAATCTCATATTAGACACCTATTACTAATATTTTATACCAGGTCCCAACGTAGTGAAAACCCTTCTACTAGCAAAGACTTGCCTACCGCATATTAAATAACAGATCTAAGTTTCTTTTTTTGGTGTTTAATTATTTCTATCAACCTTTTGAAAAAAAGTACGGTATTACTTTCGGTCGCACGGTGAGATTACTGAAGGGTGAAATTGAATTTTCTTTACGTTTTGAAGTATGAGGAGATTGAAAATGCCATTCACCTGAAATGTAATTTCCTTACATATGTAGGCCTAGTTATAACATTTTTGGCTCGAAAATTTCCAAAACTACCAGATTAATTTCATTAAAATTTAAATATGCTTTAGTAGTATTTGTGAAGTTATACATGTGAAAATTTGATGAAGATTAGTTGTCTTTCCTGAGTTACGCTCAATTTAAGATCGACAACAGTCAACGTAACCTCAATTTCAGTTTTTTTCTCGATCTTATGGTTAGATTGAGGGGGGGTGAAAATTTTTTTTTTTACGTTTTGATATATGAGGGTTACGAAAACACCATTCTTGTATAAAGTATTTGGATGAAAAATCTCCAAAACTACTCAATAAATTTTAATGAAATTTAGATATGCTGCAGTAGTGTAAGTAAACATAATTTATATGAGAATTTGATGAAGATTAGCTGAATCGGTCTTTAGTTAAGCTCAATCTAAGGGTCGACAACACACAACATAACCTAAATTTGAGGTGCCGACCTCCGTGGCTCCGTGACCGCCGTGGCGTCTCGGCATTTTTTACAGAGATTCCGGGTTCGAATACCGGTTAGGAAAGGTATTTTTTCATAGGCTACCAATTTCAACCGGGCTGTTAGTGCTCACCCTTTCATTAAAAAGATAATTTTTTTTTTATTATGTTGATTTTGTATTATTGTATTTTTCATGCGCAGTGAGTCATAGTAGTGAATCAAGTATAAACTTGATACTTGTGAATAGACTCTACTCGTTATTCAAACGTATGTGGTGCTTTGTACTCTGAAAATCAGTGCGTATCTGACTGCGAAATAGTGAGGGCTTCGGAAACAAAAAGTCTGTCTGTCATCTTACGCATTCTGCGCCAGAATTTTTTCATTTCAATTGTGTTTTTTTTTTCTCTTTAATTTTGAAGCTAGAAAGAAAATGTTTCGTTCATTTCATAAATTAAATAGAAAATACTTCTACGATAATTAACGCGTTTTATATAATCTGAAAATTACAGAGCTGCCCAAAAGTAGATTACCAATTCTGATCGGGGTAAAATCTCTTAAATATTTCTTGTGTCGATCATTAATGTTGTGACATCACTAAAAGCTCTCCTTGAAAATAAGCATCAGTACATACACAGGTTTCAATAATAACCAAAATCTGAAAATTCTTGAGAGATAAACATTTTTAAGTCTTCTACGGTAAAACATCTTCATTGTTACTCTCTCAAAAGAAGAATTTCATAGTTTTTAAGTCATATATTGTGATATAAAGTTATGGGAAGGGAATATTTATACAGCTAATGGGATGAACCCGTTCCATGACGTCACTGTTTCATAGTTCATCTGGCTAGTACGACCATAGTGTCATAGTTCGATTACGGCGCAATTATATAACCAATAAAATAATTTCTTTTAGTTACACCTGAATATTATAAAGAAAGATATAATTCAGTGAAGGATATATATTTATATTTACGGGCTAAGACTATAAATTTAGACATTTAAAGATTTATATCAACTGACAAGAATAAATTCTCTTTTAAATTAAAATAAATTTATCAAAAATTATATTCATTACAATAGTAAATAGAAGAATAAATGTTGTACATAAGAAGTAGTTAAATTAAACAGGATAAGGTATACATTCCAGATTGTACTTCCAAACTGAAAAGATTTTCTTGAGAATTTATTTCAAAAATATATTAATTTAATTGAAAAAAAAAATTACTTGAAGAGATTAATTTCCTGTGAATCTTTACCTACATTCATACGATGAAAACTCGGCTTATTATTATTATTATATCTTTATTAAACGCCATACTAATCATTCTTTTTATCTGATTTCCTACACTACTACTGAAACAGCTTCTCCTCATTAATCAGCTGTACAGCAATTTTCTGGCATACATCGTTTCTTGTATTTTTACGCTATAAGTTCTCTACAGTTTTTCTCTACTCCTTCGAATCACAAGGTCTATTCTCAAATCTGCTTTTATTTTCCCATCCTAACCCCATCTTATCTAGTATAAATTTTCCGGTACAACTCTGTAGAAATTATTTTCGTCAACATTTTTATTGCTATTTGAGTACTACCACCCATTCGTACTGTAATAGGTTCCATTCTGATAAAAATTAACTTCATGTGTTTTTATAAAGATTACACATATAATATATATTAAAATTAAAAAAAAATAATTATGAACATTTTTTATAATCAACATTTCCTTTATCTTTTAATCTTTTTTTTTTTTTAAATATAGGTAACGTACATTAAAAAAACTAATGTGCTAGAATTGTGGTATTATTAATATTACTTTTTTTTATAAAAATATTATGACATTTTTGATAAGCTATTTTTTAAATTTATTGATAGAACGTACTTCATATATTAATGTCGTTTAAATAATCTAATTTTATTGGGTAAATGGTAAATTCGATAAGATATTCATTTAGGAGAAAGCTACAATAAAAGTTTAAACAGAATTTTGGAATCTACAATAGTGAATTTTAAAACATTGCACTTGTTTGTTATTCAATAAAAACTGCCAATAAGAAAAAGTGGCAAAGTATTTTTTTTTTTTGAATGCATCATTTCTTATCCCCCCTTCCAGAGCCGGACACACAACTAGGCCTTAACACAGCTTCAGGGAATGCCTTCGCCTCAAACTGCCTCGTTGAGAACTAATGTTCCCCCCAGGCAGCTGCGATTCGGTCTCTTGGTGGTATGTCATGTCTCTAATGATGAACACCAACGGGTCCCCCCACCGGGACTTCGGTCTTTACGCCTTGTCTCTGGTGAGGAAACAGTAAGGGAACCAAAATCCGTAGCCGCGTGGGAGTCCCGGCCCAATCATCGAAAAACTTAACGGTCCACCTTTCTTGGACGGGCTGTCCCAACCCTAAAATTCACCCAAGGGTGAAGACGACAGGATTCATTTCCGGAGGCCGTGACTGCAGCCACGGCTGCAGAGAGTGCCCACGGTTATTGCAGTGCGAACACAGCCTCCGTTGGACAGTCCTTACGGAGATGCCCCCCCCCCCCAGCATTACAACTGAAATATCGCCTCCTTCTATCAACAGCCGCAGTCCCCGCCCGGTGTCCTATATCCCAACATCGATAGCAACGTTCTTCGAAATTTCATGAAAAATATGTTGATCTAGTGACGCTACTTACAAGTACCTCCCTCTAAAATGATATCTAAAAAAAAGACGAATTTGGAAAATTTAGACCTTAAAATAAATAGTATTTTCTACACTGAATTTTAAAAAAATAAAACTTTTTCATTCATTCAGGAGTTTAATAATTACAAATGATTAGTTATACTTAGTAAAACTTAACTCCAATCAAATAGTTTTTTATTACTATTCATGTGTTTTAATTTTATTTTTACTGATTTTGTAAGAGTACTGTAAAGTAATTTAAACTAGCTTAGCTGAATAGTTTACTTTTTCAGTTAGAAATAAAATAGAATTTTCCTTATTACTCCAAAAGTAAGTTCAAAACTTTTTAATCAACCATTACACTAAGTTAATTTAATATTATTCGAAGGAAAATTGTTTTAAAAAATTACAAAAAAATATAATTTTAATAAAATTTATTAAACTAGTTTTGGTTAAGTATTATTATTTTAATAAATTTTTATTAATAAGAAATCCACTGGAAGAAGAGTTAAAAACTCTATTAAAATATTCATTTAATTACTAAAAGTAACATTTATAATTCAACTATAAAGAAATATAAAGTTTAAAATCTAATTAGTTAGTTTTCAAACTTTCTTTGAGCATTTTGCAATTTTTTTCTTTTCTTTTAAGGATTTCTATTGTTTTATGTAGTATTATATTTTTAAATTTACTTTAAAATTTTACCCAAAATATAAAAGAATATTTATAACATTATTAAAGAAAAACATTTTTCCATACTTCAGAAATTTTAATGAAATTTAAAGCAGATTTTTATTAAATTTAAGTACAAATTAACTAAGTTTTTATAAAGGGAATTCTAAAATAAAATAATTGATAGTTTTTAAAAAAAATTTCTTTTTTTAATTAGCATATTACAAAAAACTTGTGATCATGGAAATGATAATCTGATATCATTATTCAGTATATTTTGAATATGTCAACTACTTGCCATATTTTTGTATCTCAATGTTATTTTGTGGATCATCATTTAAAAGAAATTTAAAAACTTTTGAGCAGTTCTGAGCCAGAAGACAGACTTTTCGTTTCCGAGGCCATCTATTTCTCAGTCAGAAACGCACTGATTTTCAGAGTATAACACACTTCATACGTTCGATTAAACATTAGATCCTGCACACAAGCATCAAGTTTCAACTCGTTCACCAATGTAACTCGCTGCATAAGCGCGTATTTTGAGATACGTAGGATCAATTATTTTTTTATGATTTTATATTTTATTTTTTTATGTACGATCAATTTTTTTGCTGCTTTCCGTTTTATCAACTTTCTTTAATTCTTTATAGGGCTTTCTTAATTCTTTTGAAATTTTCTTCCCTCTTTTGGATTTTTTTTTATCTGCATTATTTCTTTGAAATGAGTTCTATTTTCAATTATTTCATCTATAATATTTAAATATTTTAGAATTTCTTTGAACCTTTTGATTTATTTATTTTTATTTTTGAAGAATTAAAATATTTGTTTTACATAACATTTTTTATGAGAGATTAATTTTATTTCACCTTTTGGAAATTTTAAGTTTAATATTTTCGTTTTTTTTTTTTCCTAAGTTATCTAGAATTATTTTTATCGCTTAGCGTTAGGGTTTCAACTCGTGTAGGGCTTCTGATATTATTACTGTTTTATAGCGTTCAATCTTTGAGTTTTATGATAGTTCCTTCTTTTTATATGTGCATTTTGTTAGTTAAAATCGTAGTTCTAATTTTTTGTGTTGTAGAATAATATGTTCCAGCTGATTAATTCACTTCAATTTCAAATGTTCTACTCGTTCGATTTTCTCTTTATTAATTTCCACGTTTTTGGATGAGTTTTTAAAATTTGTTACTATTTCATTTTTTTAAAGAAATATTGATTCCTATTTTGGCTGACTTATATATAATACTAATTTTGTGTTTCTGCTTCAGACCAGTTATTAAGTATACGAACCAGAAAAGCTTTTAAGGATACTAAATGTTCAATAGATTTCATACTTAAATATTATTTTAATACTAAATTTGTTTCTGTATGATATTTAAACAATGTTATGGAATGCTGAAACTGTAGTAATCCGAAAAAAGTGAAAAACAAATCAAAGATTTTAAAAATTACAAAGGAAAGACAATTTGGTTTAATTCGATATTAAATCCAAAATTTTTCTATTAGTGGTTAGTACGACCTAGTCTCTGCCTGCAGTCTTTTTCTTTAAAACAGAAAAGAGAATGTATCGTGTAAATATATTTTTTTTTTACTATACTACGAGTATATGTTTACTAATAGGTTAAGGCTCTTTAATACGGTGTAAAGCTAATCACCATCCAAAATTGGAGCTGACCATCCTGAGTCAGAACCCCCCCAAGCAACGATCTTCAGATTGAAACTTTAGTTCAATTATATTTAAATATGGGTATTCCGGCATCGAAAACAAATTTCGTAATAGGTTTTAAAAAAAGAAATATCTATAATTAAAAAAAAAATTATAAATTTTGAAGAGATTCAAATATTTCATTAAACGACAAAACCAATGAACGGGATTACAAGACAAAAGCTATTAGGAAAATACCGAACAGAAATAATTGTTTGAATTGCAACCAGAGGGATAGAAAGGTTTGCTTAGGTCTAAACGTAGATGAAGTGATAATTTTGGAATAGAACAGAATAGAAGGTAAATGACGTCTGAGCAACAATGGGTTGCTCCACCTAAGGGGCTTTTATAAACCTTAAGCGTTTTGTGCATCCATCTGTAAATTTCCGTGTTCCACAAATTACTTCGCACTAACAGTATATATACAGCATGTTAAGTATAAAAGCATGTTGTTAAGAGTTTTACTGTAGCAACAGTTATATAACAACGGGAAAATAGGATATACGTATCGGTAAAATAATGAGCTCTCACTCTCTCTCTCTCTCTCTTCTACTTCTGTACATTTTGAGGTATCTGATTTAAAAAACAATAATATTTAGTTACAAATTTCTGTACCTATGTGGGCTTATGCGTGAGCGCTCGTTTATCTATAGGCCTCAAGCTGGTTTTATATCAGAGGGTTAAACATGTAATTATGTAACTTAGTACGGTTAATATGTAATACAAAAAAGATTTGTACAAGGTTGATTTGAATAAATTTCAAAAATATTAATCAGATTAGTAGAAGGAGAGATTTATACGGATTCTATATGTCATACAGCGTTGGGTCTACGAGAATTTTATCCTTTGGATGTTATAAACAAAACAGAAATATTGGATATTACACCTTCCAAAATATGTTTAAATACTTTCTTATGTTTAGCTTCTTTACTGCAAGAAAAAATGAGTGATTCAAAGAAACGGGAAATTAAAAAAATTAAATAACGTGAATGAAAAATTTTTTTTAGAAAATGAATTTTATTTCATGTAATTGTACAAATGTTGCCATTTTAGGATACATACATTTTAGTTGATTTTTTTAAAGATGACATCTTCCAGGTGACCTCCTCTTCTACGTAAACATCACGAAGTCTCTTCGTTAAATTGTTCATGGTTTGACGTAACATCTCAACTGGAATTTCCGCAATTGCTTCTTGGATCTTTACCTTCAGTTCTTCCGTTGTAGCAGGTCTACTGTGGAACACTTTGGTTTTAAGGTGACCCCACAAAAAGTAATCGCAAGCTGAGAGATCAGGCAATCTGGGAGGCCATCTAATGTCACCATTTCGTGAAATGACACGTTGTCCAAACAATCGGCGTACAGCTGCCATCGATATTCATGCAGCATGTGACGTTGCTCCGTCTTGTTGAAACCAGGCTGTGTTAAGAATTGGGGGAAATCTCTTTTGTTGTTCCCACAACAAAGGTTTCAAGCATGGCTACGTAACGAGCCGACGTCACTGTAATCGAAAGACCGTTGTCATCCTCAAAAAAATAAGGGCCTATAACACCGTAAGATGACATAGCACACCACACGGTAACTTTCTGGCTGTGCAACGGACGCTGGTGTACCTGCGTAGGATTTTCTTGTATCTGAAATTTTGCTTGTTAACAAATCCACTGAGGTGGAAATGCGCTTCGTCTGACATCCACAGTTCGTGAACAAACTCTTCGTTATCGATTATCTTCTGAAGCATTACATTACAGAATTGTGCTCGCACAACTGCATCGTTCGGTTTCAGTCCGTGGACACGATCTGCAACTTGTATGGATGGTATTGCAAGTCCTTCACTAACATTCTTCCAACACTTGAACTACGCAATTGTAAAGATGCTGATAGACGACGGATTGATCTATGTGGACTTCGTGTGACAGCATCTTGTAAAGCTTGAACATTCTGTGGTGTACGGACGGTTCGCTCACGGCCTGGAGGTTTCGTTTTCATTGCCGAACCGGTTTCCTCAAAATTAGATATCCATGTTTTAATTGCATGTGCTGATGTAACACGGTCGTGCCGTCCCAGATTAAAATGACGGCGAAATTCTCTACGCGCTTCCTCCACACTGTCATTGTTTTTGTAAAACGCTTTGATAGCAAATGCACGTTGCGCACCACTCATGACAACTAAATAGCAGGTTAGGTTAGAGAGGCTGGCGCCACTTATCAAGTGGTACCAATCGCCCACGGCTACCAACACAACTTTCAAAATGTCCCGTTTCTTTGAATCACCTGTGTATATATATATATATATATATATATATATATATATATATAATCTAAGTTAGGTATTATTAAGTTGAATAATTTTTTCACACTTATATTTATTTAAGATGGAATTTTGAAGTTAACTTACCTAAGCAAAAATAATATTTTTTCTTAATGAAGGAAAACCTACGAAAAGCGAAAAATGTGGATAAAAAATCCCTTTCGGCACACCAAAAGGTGGAGGTAGATTTCATCGGTACTAAGTAGGGGAAAAAAAGATTTCCACCTTAAAGTTAAGAAAAACTTCAAATGTACTCAATACACAATGGCTGCATGTGAAGAACGTTTCAGATGTTTAGCATACGATAAGCCCAATCTTCTTACAACTCCAGCAATATTTTTGTCATTCCTTGTCGTAAGGATAGGTCACATCAAAAATTATTTAGCACAAAAGTTTTATGTAATGTTTAAAGGACTGACAACCACTTTAAACCGATTCGATACTGTGCCTCTTAAGGGAGGTATGACTTTTTTTTGTCTTCGAAACCCCATTTTTCCACCCGTGGGTCAATGGTTGGTTGTATCAAAATGGTTATAGAGATATTTTATTTTTTTCCAATTCTTCCCATTCAGGAACTCGACCGAGATTTTGGGTCATTATATTTTATGTATCAATTTGAAGGTATTGGCCTAAAATTACGGCAGTTATCGTGTTCACAAGAAAGTGTATATATATATATATATATATATATATATATATATATATATATATATATACTTTTGAAGTGATGGTGGTTTTGGGGTCGGAGGAAAGTGAAACGCGAAGATATATCGAAATTTACCGGAAGTAGAATCATAGTACAGATTACAATTGGTAGCTTTCTTCTGAAATCTACCTAAAAGCAATAAAGTGAACTTGCTAGCTTATATTATACATCTATTTATTATTCTCTTATCAAGGTAATTATCTGAAATTTTTTTTTACAAAAAGCAAGTCGTGAACAAGCTTCCATTAATGATTTTAATAACATCATTTTAAATAAAAAAATTAATTTATTAAAACATTTTCAACGCAGCCTTTTGATCTTTTTTTTATCCTACTCTGCTGGACCGACCTAAAATCAAGTTTAACTCAGCCCAGGGGAGTGTCCTTGAAACTTTAACGGGCCTTCCCACCTACCGGCAGTACGTCCGGCGTAGCAGGTCGACTCGCCGGTTGGATCTTCTTTGCTTGCCTGCCTCTAACCGCCGTGGCGGGGTAACCAGGCCCGGCTATGCCGTTCCTAGGCCCCACCCCGGTACTGGAACTCGGTCTTAATGCCTTTGTCTCAAACAGGAGCACTCCTGGAGGGGCACCCCGCCAGGACTCAATCTTTTTCGACACAGAAGTGAGAGAGTCCTCATATCTCATTGCCACCGCACATCCATACGAACATGGACAAACGGTAGCTCTGCAGGGGGCTTTCCCTCAACCCCACGTCCCGACAGTAGACATCTTAGTTTGGATCTATTACTTTTTGCGTTGCTCACATGTGTACGTACATAATCTGCATTAAACAACAAATGATCTATGGGATTTTATGAAAAAAAATAATAATAATAATATGTTAATTAAATGTACAAATTATTTTTTTTTTAAATAATAATACTAGTTATACATAGGTAATCTAGGTTCTTGTTTTTTGTTTTGCGTACTGTAAAACTGAAGTATTTAATAATTAGTGGTCTTTGTAATAATTAAAACAATCTATTCTTCTAGCCGTAATTTGTACGTTGCAATCAGTTCAACTTGTGAACAATAGCAACCTCATGAGAGGAGGATATTTTTATGATTTGCAAATCAGATGTAGTCTTGGACAGACTCAGGCCGAACATTCTTGAGATATGTAGTGAATTTAACTAAAAACACCAAGGTACACCGGTATCTACTGTTTAATATTCAAATCCGTATAAATATAACTTACATTTACTAGAATTTAAATCTCACAATCTTGAATTTTAACCCTCAAAATCAGTTGTTAAATAGCTGGAAACAATCTCAGACTAGAAAATTTAATTTATATAATAAATGGTAAATTGTAAGTAATTTAAATACTATACTAAGTATTACACATTTTAAATTAAAAGTGAAACGGAATATTCATAGTATATCAATATAGTTCAATCGTGATTAATTTTACTTATTTAAGGACCACATTTCTACAATTAATACAATTTTTGTTATGAAATGTGTAACTTAACGAGTTGATATCTCAATACAAGAACTAATCATATACATATGAATAGATTCTGCATTCTAATAAGTCTTATTATATATATAATTTGGCATTTAGTTACCTGAGAGGAAAATGTTAACATCTAAATTGCTTTGTCATATACTAATGGAAGATAGAATAACGTTTATGAAAAGGAAAGTTTGACTGTTCAAGAAATGAAAAACACTTAAAAAAGAGAAAGATAAAAAAGGCCGTATAAAAATAAGTATGTATTTTGCAATGCTCTCGGCAGATATGATATGATTGATGAAAATAACATTTCATTTCCTTTTACATAGTGAAGAATTTTTTAATTGTTAGAAAATGTAAACTTGTTTTAGTTTCTGCGAGATGGAAAACCACTATTATGGTCGTAGACCAAACGATTTATATCGAAATATTATTTGTGTTTTATAAATAAATTAACTGCATTAGTTTAATTCATTTTAATATTTCAGCCTTTTCACATAAAATTCTTTTTAGCCTTTAACATAATAGGAGAGAATAAATTTATACTATCTTTTACATTAATTTTTTCAACATCAAAAAATAAAATAAAATTTTCAACTACTTTATAATAAATTCTGTAAGAATAATTTCATACAACTCGCCTTAATTTTTAAAATTTCTAACTGGTTTACAATCTACATCATTTAAATCTGATTAAGATTTTAATGCTACATCTTGGTTATTTTTTTTTTAGAATTACAATCATCGAAATTGCTAAAACACAAGCAAAGCTAATTCAAATCAGATTTAAGAAAAAATTGGTCGTAAAGTAGGATTAAATTAAACATAATGTCAATACTATTAAAATCAAAAAACCGTAAACTAAATAAACAACAAAATTTAAAAAAAAACTAAATAATTATCGGATGTAAAAAAGAGTAGATACCTATTGGCAGTTTTTTTGAAATTAATGGAGTCACTTTTTTCCTAAAAGTAAAAAAGCAAGCACTATTTTGAATATTATTTTTGATATGTTTTCTTTTATCAGTCTATCAGATGAAAAACTGGATTTAATAAACTACTTCTATTTCAAATTCAGGAATATAATTCTACAGAAATATAATACAAGAATATAATTCTGAAAGTTAAAAAATATAGATATACTTTAAGCTTAAAAATGCAGTCCATCAACTTTTCATCTGCAGAACAAGAAAACTTTGTAAAAAATTATTCAGGAAGTATTGGAAATTCCTATATTCTCGGTGTGTAGTCATTACTAAACAGGAGAAAATTCATTATCTGGTTTTAATTACAATTTGGATAAAAGAAAATTATGTTTTCTAATTTTCATCATAAAATAAACTTCCACTTTTCTCATCGTGTATTACTTCACTGCTGTTTTTTCTACTGAAATTTATAACTCGAGTAAAAATAGTCATGAATTACGGATTTCAAATTGAGAAAGTTCAAAAACTAACATATAAAAATAAATACCAGGTTATATTCATTAAATGCATCTTTCTGTTATTTATGAAGATAATTCTTTAAAGAATACGTATATATTTGAAATCTACTACATAAAAATTTACCACTTACCATGTACACGGGTATCTACAGATTATCTTTAGATTCATTCTATTTAATTATAATTCCTTAATAAAAAAAAAAGATAAGATAAAAAAGAATTATTATCCTCAATTAAAATAACATAAGAGTACAATTTTTTTATTACTTTTTCCTAATCAATAAAATTTCTTACAAAATCACACTAAAATTTTACAATTTTAAAAAGATAGTAAACGTTGTAAAGTTTTGTACTAAATAAAATACAGGTTTTTATTTGTCATTTATATACAGATTAAATCTAATCTCCGTTAATATTTAGAGATTTCCCATATGTGCTGTTATTATCACAATTCCGATTTAAATTATAATTTATTAATACTTTTAAAAAAAAAGTTTTACATATTTTTAATTTTAAAATAAATTAAAGTTGAATTTAAAAAAGATAAAATATATCTTACAAATAAAAAAGAAAAAAAGAAAGGTAAAAACCGGGAAAATTCATTTGTCACATATTTATCTTCAGGGTTGAAGTATTTCGATTCTATTTTTCTTTAAAGACACGCCCTTCTAGTGTCTCTATTATTATACCCGGTTTTCTGCTATTTGAACCTTCTGTTACGAGAGGGATGTCAGCATTTTTTTTCTTTTTTTAATCTATAAATCTTGCAAATCGTTTGCGCTTTTTTCCTTTTTATTATTATTATTTTACCCATAAAAATAAGATTTTTTTCTCGGGATTTTTTTCTTTATTTGTAATATATCTAAATTATTAAAAAAAAAACAAACAAAAAACCAGTATATCTAAATCAAAATTGCTATTTTTGACAATATAACACACAATATTATTCCCGACTATATTTACAACCAATGAAGCCTAATTTTATCTCACCTGAATACAAATATTTTTACAAAATTTGTTAATTATATAAAAACTAAAGAAAAAGGGAGAAGCATGATTTGATTCGTGGCGATTACGAATATACAGAAAAGAAATAACGGGTGTTTCAAAAAGGATGCAACCCCTTTGTTTGACGGCGTGAATTTATTACAAAATATTAATGTTAATAAAATATCAATACAGCAATATTGAAATTGCCTTTAATAAATTTACAACAAATGTTCAAAATGATTTCCTGCGATTCCGATGTAGGTTCGTACACGTTTCATAATATTTGCAGCCCCTTTTCGTAATGTTTGAAATCTCGCTTTCCATGTTAGCCTTCAATTAGTCTAGTGTATTAATACCTCAAAGGAAAAAGTCTGCTGTTGTAAGATCTGGGGATCTTGAGGGCCACAACCCTTTCGATATCAAACGATGACCAAAAATTTCCCGTAACAAATCCAGCGTTTCATTAGCAGTACGATACGTTGCGTTATCCTGGTGGAACCGACATTCTCGCTAGTGTAAATCTAACATGGCAATAAACTGTTCGATTAAGTTGTGATAAACCGCACCGTCGACAGATTTGTCAAAAAATAAAGACCCTGTTACACGACGCCGGGAAATCGCACAAAAATCACCAATTTTACTTTCCATCTAATGGTGGTTTCACTTACGTGCAATGAAACGCGTGAGGATTTTCAGCGCTCCATGTTCGGCAGTTTTGATTGTTATTGCAGCCATCCAAGTGAAACCACAATTCGTCGCTGAAATAAACACTACCACAGTTTCAATACCGTTATCATCAACAAGAGAACGAAACCAACGATAATAGAGTAAACGTTTTCCGTGGTCTACTTCTTTCAGTTCTTGAACGACACCGATGCGATAACTATAGAACTGTAAGTTTTTAGTAGCCCTGAAAGCCCAGCTTGTAAACATTACTTTCGAAGCGATTTTCTAGGTGAGCGAGTCAAACGTTCTTTCACATCCTTCTGAACTTCTACTGTTAACAGTGATGGTCGACCTGTACTTTTCCGATCGTGTAAACTCTCGGTCTCACGAAATTTATTAATCAAACGCCATATTGTCGACTTATTAGGAACTGAAAAATTCGGAAATTTTATCTGAAACTCGTATTTCACTCGTTCGTAAGATTAGTACGCGCAATAAATCTCAATAATAAACACACGTTCGTTCTTGAAAAACGACATAGTAAACACAGAAAACGAATTTATACCGGTATAGCACTAGTGCATAAGATGGACATTTGAACAGGTACAAGCTGCTAACCATGAGTACAGTATTGCCAACTGACATTTAGGGAGAAACAAAATTTACCTGTGGGTGACTTCTAGCTTCTTAATCTTAGGGCTATGTTCGTTTTGAAACACTCGTTATTAACGTAGGACTAAATTCAAAATTTATTCCTCCTGTCTGTAAAACAATAAATTATGACTTCTTGAATATATAATAATTAGAATTATTAATATAAATTCATACAATGACAAAAAAAAGTTTCATATTTTTGAACAGAAATTGAATCTTTTTTAAATGCCGCTATATTAACGGAATTTAAAAAAAGTTTACATATGTATAAACCTTTGAACTGACAGTGGTTCTGGGGTCTGAGGGATGTAAACGCGAAGATATGACGAAATTTACCGGTAGTCGAATCACGGTACCCATTACAATTGATAGGTTTCTTATTAAATCTACCTAATATCATAAGTTATTAATGAAATAAAATGTTATGTACTTTTCATTAAAAAGAAAATGTGTATATGTAATGTAATAGGCGTGCAAGATATTCATGTGGTGTCCACAACAATTTTTTTTATTCTATCTTCAAAATATACTGAATTGTAGAGAATAATTCAAGAGGATTTAATTATTTTACTTCCTTATACGAAGTAAAGAAAGTATTGTGATCGCGAAAAATTTCGAGACGGAAATATCCATTTCGGAAAACGGAAATATCCATTTTGACCATCCCTGAATCCATTTTGACTAGTTTCGGTGTGATGTCTATAACGTATAGACATCACGAAAATACGTACATACGTACGTATTTATCTCGCATAACTAAAAATCGATTAGCCGAGGATGCTGAAATTTTGGATTTTTGACTATTATAACATCTACTTGTGCAACTCCCCTTTTGATTGCAATCGACTGAACCAAAAGTGTCCAATAAAGCCCAAAATCCAAAACATTTTGGATTTTGGTCTTTTTCTTAACTGCAATAATAAGCCTACATTGAGATATTTGCAACGGTATATCATAAGTGGTACTTATTTTCATTGGTTCTAGAGTTATAGCCAAATAAAATTTTAATTAAAAAACCCCATAAAATTTTAATATTATAATTTTAATATCCGTTCGAATCAGACTTCATCTCGTTTTTTTAACTTTTTTTTAATTTAAACATATTGATTTATTAATTTATTAACCTCTCACTGTAAAAAAAAATTAATTCAATAACAAAAAAAAAGAAAAGAAAATTAAATATCAAATGTTTTTTTAACGAAATAAAATTTAACGTGGTTTTCATTTAAAAAAAAAAAAAAGAAGAAAAATGTGTAAATGTAATTTCATAGGCGTACAAGGAAGTCATGTGTTGTCCGCATCAGATTTTTTTATTTAACTTTTAATTTTACTGTAGATTTCTATACAAATACTAAATTGTTTGAAATGTTTCGGATTTCAAATCTCTCCAACGGGTACATATTTTGCATAATATTCTATTATTCCTATAAGATTTCTTTATATAGATTATAATTCTTAATTATAAACTGTAATTGTAATCACTAAAATTAAACGTAAAAAAAATTTTTAATAAGATATAAAATTAAATTTTCCCTCAACTGGTTCATAAGTTGTACCAAAAACAAGACTTTATTTAAATTCTTGCAATGATTACGGAGTTGCATGTAAAAAAACATTGAAATGCCTGCAATAATTTATTTATACACATCCGTTTAATAACATGGCCGTGATGTAAGTATGTATAAACTAGTTTTGCTCGGGGAGGGGGTTTGGTAGAGTGTGTTTGATAAAAGAAAGTAGACTCAGAATATGATTATAGACACTTCCATTTTGTATAAGTAAACATAGCTGGTCCCACCTGCTGACCAATCAGTGGTATGCAATAGAAAGTAAATGTCAAAAGTTGTTATGAAGAGGAATGCAATATGGACGCTTCATATCTTCTCCATTTTACGGACAAACAATAATTCGTTATTTGTACATTTTATTTTATCAAAAAATGATCCATGTTAGTCATATCCATGTATGATCATGAAACAAATCATTTTAATGCAAAATATTTTTTTCTTTTTTTAAGTTCTGCGGAAGGTATTTTTTCTATACGACTCTATCTGCAATTTTTTTGTGTTTTGTATTTATGTAAATCTTACTTCTCATCAATTAGGACGATTCTTTGATTAAATTTTAGTTTCCCTTCTAGATAGCGCTAAAGCAAAGCTATAGCTGTAGAATTCTAACATTGTAATCTGTCCAATTTGGGCATACGCTGTTTTCAGTGGATCTTGATATTTCGACACCTAAGAAACCCAAAAAACCGGATGGAAAATTTCCATACGAACATTAATCGTATGGAAATTTTCCATATGTTATTGTACGTATGTACGTGGGTGTGTTCGGTATTGGCTTCTAGATCACCATATATCTCCAAAACTACAGGACCGATTTTGAACAAACTTGGTCAGATTACGTCTATATATGGATCATTGATGACAATAAATTTTCGGTGGGAAAGTCCTAAAATTGTGTTGTCAGCATTTTTATATTGAAGAATTTTCCATAATGCTTTACGTATATTTTCTGCTATATCTTGAATCGGAAATTTTTTAAAATTCAAACTAGATCATCAACTGATCTGAAAATACTTTTCACTCGCTACCGTCATTATTGATTAGATGTTATTAAATTATAAAACATCAACGATAGATACAATTTTCTCGACTTTGCATTTCTTTCAAGGGAAGTTTTAGTACTTGGTCGTTTAGCGCCCCGCCTAAAACGATATCAAGATAACTTTTTTTTTCTTTAACCTCCGAGACCACGGTTGGGTATTACTCAGAGGATGATATGAATGACTTGTAGCGTACGAAATTACCATGCCTGGCGATTCAAACCAGAGACCCGGCAACAAGATAACTTTTTTCCTGTTACGCCTCCGGTAACTACCGTTTAAATAATACTTCAGAGGATGAATGAGGATGATATGTATGAGTGTGAATGAAGTGTAGTCTTGTACATTCTCGGTTCGACCATCCCTGAGATGTGTGGTTAATTGAAACCCAACCACCAAAGAACACCGGTATCCACGATCTAGTATTCAGGTCCGTGTAAAAATAGCTGGCTTTACTAGGACTTCAACGCTGGAACTCTCGACTTCCAAATCAGCTGATTTGGGAAGACGCGTTCACCCCACTAGACCAACCCTTTTTTTTCTTTCATTTTTCTGTTTAGCCTCCAGTAACTACCATTTAGATAATTCTTCAGAGGATGAATGAGGATGATATGTATGAGTGTAAATGAAGTGTAGTCTTGTACATTCCCAGTTCGACCATCCCTGAGATGTGTGGTTAATTGATACCCAACCACCAAAGAACACCGGTATCCACGATCTAGTATTCAAGTCCGTGTAAAAAATAGCTGGCTTTACTAGGACTTGAACGCTGGAACTCTCTACTTCCAAATCAGCTGATTTGGGAAGACGCGTTCACCACTAGATCAACCCGGTGGGTCACTAGACCAACTCTGTGGGTCATCAAGATAACTTAACGAAACATAATCTAACACTTGCTTTCCTCCTTAACCTTATTTTTATTGATAATTTTATCATAGATAATTATTATTTCATTAGAAATAAACTTTTCAATTTTATTTTACATTTTCCATATTCTTTCGATATGACAATCTTGAATATTACCTCAAAACTTGAATTTTATTGCTTTTGGTTGTTAGTTGCTATTGCTTCATGTTAGTATCCCGGTATTTAATATCTAAGACTAATTAGAAGAGATTATCGAACGAAGCGAGCGTTAGGTTATGTTTGGTTTGTTATATATAGTTAACCCACCAGGTTGGTTTAGTGGAGAACGCGTCTTCCTAAATCAGCTGATTTGGAAGTCAAGATTTCCAGCGTTCAAGTCCTAGTAAAGTCCAGGTATTTTTACACGGATTTGAATACTAGATCGTGGATACCGGTGTTCTTTGGTGGTTGGCTTTCAATTAACCACACATCTCAGGTATGGTCGAACTGAGACTGTACAAGACTACACTTCATTTACACTCATACATATCATCCTCTAAAGTATTATCTTAACGGTACTAACCGTAGGCTAAACAGGGAAAAAAGATGAAAGCTGTTAGATATAGTTGGTTAGTTGTTTATATTTTCCGAATTTTTCTTATACGAACAATGTTTTAATTATTTCATTGTTATCGCAAGTAAAAATAAAACTACATAATTAATGTAAAATATTTTTTTAATAAAATTAAATAGACTTTAAACAAGTCAGAATTAAAATATAAAACAACTAGCCCGGGGCTCATCTAGCCTCGAGGCTCCGCACCCTGGAACCCCCGACGCGTTCGTTATCCTAATGGCTGTGAGAATATGTGTAATATTTTACACATATTCATTAAAAAGGATTAGGTCATTTTAATTCATTATATTTCTGTTGCCATGGTGATAGAGTGATAGAAATTCAATGAAGTAAAAGGATTATTTTTATTTAAAATAATTTTTCTGTTTTTTTTGTTTTTTTTTTAATATGACGTCGATTTCTAAAAATTAAAATACTGAAAAAGTATTTATACTTATTAAAACAAATTTTTATTATTCTCGACTTAGATTATTTAGTCATTAATGAATTAATAATATGAACAATAAAAGAAAAGAAAATCGCTTCATCATCTGTTAGCTAAATGAATTTGGTCATTGTCATACAGCAAAAATTTCAGCATTGCAAATTATTTGTTATTAATTACATTTTTAAATAAATATTATTTTTGATATCCACTCCTTTAAGGAAACTTATTTTTAGCTTAAAAGGAAAAATTTAACAGACTTTTTGTAAGTTTATCTTTTTAATACAATAATACAGTTAATCGGTTTATTATTTAGTAGATAATTAAAATAAATTGCGACCTTTAAATACGTAAATTATCATCTGTCATCTGTAAAGTCCATATTAACGTAAAACAGAATTCCATTATTGATCTTCTAGTTTGCTACTCTTTATAAATATAATTTTTCGTTAGATATTAGATATTTTTTGGTATAGATCAACTGGGCTGTTTTATTGTACTTTTTTTTTTTTTTAATTTTTGTTACATTATCTGTCAGTTTATAGGGATCTAAAATAATAGTCTTTAATGAGCTGAGGTTCTGAAATCAGATTGTTAAACAATATTTTCCAGTGAAATAGTATTGTCAGTTTTGTAAATAATAAATAAATCGTTTAAAAAAATAAAAAAATAGCTACATCGACCAATTTTACTTACCAGCAATTCTCAAAAAAACACTATTAATTACCACAAAATAAATATGCTTAAAATAGGCTAATTTATTTTAATAAACCAACATTGTTAAAATAACTACGGTTTTACGAAGAAATAAATACTATCTTATAGTATGCATGATTTGTAACTTACAACTTAAGATATATCAAATTGTATATGGTGACAAAAGTTAAAGTTGACGCATTGTGGTCTCATCCAAACTCGTGAGTAATGACTTGCTTTACCCTCACTCGTCACACCAATCCTTACACATCTCCATTTCTCTTCAATTTATCAAGATGTCAAGGTTGACAATCTTCTTACCTCAATTTTGACCGTACTTGAAGGAATAGTAAGGGATTAGAATTATGTATGAAATTCACTATTGTTAACGTCCTATTTAATTTTTTTGTAAATTTATTTCGGGTAAGGCCTTCTAACCTCAAGTAATTAGTAATAATGCAGATCGAAAGAAGTGTAGGAAGAGATTATACTTACTTAAACGAAGAAAAATTAAATAATATTAATTATATAAACAAAAATGAATTTATTATTAAATTAAAGAACAAAATTATTAAAAACAGGTGATTTTTTACTTTTTGTCTGATACACTCAGTGCACTGTACAACAGAGGAAAGGTCTTATGCCAGTTAAAGAATAGCTACCCAGAATTTTTGTATTTATTTTTGACGTTGTAAGATCCCATTATTCCAGAAATAGAAAAATCTCGATAAGAAATTCCGGGAATTCGTATAATTAACTCAGATACATACATAATCCAATTAATATTTACATAAAACTATTTCACGTTGTATTTAATACAAGATAAATTTCTTGAGAATAAAAATCAATAATCATTGTACGGATTCAAATATTTATTAATTCTTATTTACGGGTATATGCTGGGCATGTGAATATATAGTAAAGAAAATAATTTAAAAATTACATTTTACCGAAATAGAATAATCATTTTTAAAATTTATTTAAAAATGTAAAAAAATGTTTTTAATTAATTTATAGTAAAATATTTTTTCTGCTTTTTCTTTGTTCAATTCATGGATTAAAAATATAATTAAGGGATCAAATATATTAAAAATTCCAAACAAATAACTTAAACTTAAAAAAAAAAATAGAAAGATACTTATGCAACAACTTCAATAAGGTTCGGATTTTAAGAAAATGTAATTTGTACATAATTTCTTTCGCTATAGAAATAATAACTTGAAATTTGAAAAAAATCCTAAAATTGCCAGTACGATAATATTTAGTAAAAACTTTTAATATTTAATCACACGTATATCACCTAAAAAATACGTATTTATGTAGACATAAGCATAAACATAAATTTATAGCACAGACATTTAAGTAAATGTTACACAGCATATATGTAGAAATACGATTAAATACAAAACGTTATGCTATTTGTATTCGATATTAAACTATAGTCTACATCTAACTCGTACAACAAAGTTTAACTGTAGTAACTTATTGGATTCATCGGAATAAAAATAACTGTAGTGGATATATTTTTTTTTTTTTGCCAAATAAATTAGACATTAATTTAAAAAATACTTTTAAAATTCATTTTCTATAAATCGATAACTAATTAGCGTAGCAAAAAAAAGGGAACAAAAGTTTATCCTGTTCTGTAGAATTTTAATTCAAAGAAGTAATAGCTTGCAAAGGAAAAAAAGTAAATTATAAAAGGATCAAAGGGTAAATAGCTGTATTTTTTCCTTTTCCAGGAAATCGCAGAATTTAATAACCAATTAATTATTTCAAGTGTTTTTGAGATAAAATCATTACAAAGAAAAAAAATGCAGCCTCTTTTTTTAAAGATTTTACTGGCTGAATAATTTATAAATGTGTAGATGCTAACTAAAAAAAAAAAAATAAATAAATGTTATCATATATATATATATATATATATATATATATATAAGACTGCTTTCACAACGCTGTACACAATTTCCGTGCACATGCAAATACTAATTAAAATGTAATTTTACTTAACGCCAACAATTTTATTTCGGTCTACTAGTTTTGTTCCTTTTCCCGGAACATTTATTGCCTGAAGGCTATCTTTGTCATAGGTTGTACCGATGTTCTTTTGTTTGTGTGCCAATGTTTTGTTTGTTGTTGCACGTACGACATAAAACGCTTGTAGTCCAACAGAGGATGTTCCGGGGGAAGAACAATGTTAGTCGACCAAATACAATAATTCGCGCTAGTAGCAGCATTAAGTTTCATTTTACACAAATACACATAGGCGCGCGCGCGTAAACACACACACACACAACTTTCATTATTAACAACAGTGATTTTTATTTAATTAACATTATTAAAATCAACGTATCCACCATACCAGTAAAATATTATGAAAATATTTGAATCTTTTTTTTGTTAGTACAGTCATTAATTTTTCAACGAATAACATGTTTACGAGGATAACTGCTTTCATCAATTCAGGACGCGTTTTTAAAATTCAATAGATTTTTATAATCGTTGGTGGACTTAAAATAGAAAATAAATCATTAAAGTAAGCATTAACTTTTCTGGATTCCATTTCTTAATTGGAATCAGTAATTTGATTAATAATAATCGTACATCAATACATTCTCTTAAAACATTTTGAAACCGCTTGTAATTTAAAATAAATAAATATTCATATAAACATTAATTATATACTATAAAATTATAGTTTATAAATTTTATGTATATTTTTTTATTAAAACAGTAACTGTAATCCCCAAAGCGATATAATTTACCTTAAGTTAAAATAGAACTTTCATTGTTTTGTTTACAACAGCATCTCATTAAAAAAAAATTAATAAAAATATTCCTTGCCAATCTTTAAAACTATATTTAACCAAGGATAAATAAATAATGATTTTGAAACGATATGCTGTTATCATGTCTAATTACTTCTCCCTACTTTCATTTATTTAATTAGCCCAAGATTTGTCTACTAATTTATTTTTATTATTCCTTATTTATAAATAAAATATTTTTTCCCAAAAACCTATATATTTTTTTGTAAACATCAGTGGTAAATTGCTATTTATAAACAGATCTATCGTAAGATAATTCTCATCAACTCATATATAAAATTATCAAGGAAAATAAATCTAAATTATGATATATTAAAAATAGGATATCAAAATAAGTGATGAACGTATAAATATTAATGTGATCTATAGATTATAATTAACACAACGGAAATCTGCAGCAGGATGTAAAGTAAGAATGAAAATTGTATTTATGACCAACTCAATCTTCTACCTGCACTGCCACCTAAACCTGAAGATCTTATAATTTAAAATTTCATCATTAACTAAAAAAAAATAATTTCAAGATAAGGCGTATGTGCTGTTTTATTAGATAATATAAATAAAAAAACTGTATACTTAAATGATGCACTTCCTTTTATTTTAGCATAATAAATGTAAAAAAAATATCTACATATAGTTTACGAGCTGTTATTTCAATAGGTATTGAGGAATTAATTTCACAATATCATTTCAGAATATTAATTTCACAATATGTTAAATTATACATTTAACATAGCATTATTTAAAATTTACTTTAAATGTTTTCTAAAACACGATTTTATAAATTACCCCCCAGAGTATGTTACTCCCTCCCAGGGGGAAGTGATGGTTATTCCCAACCCACCATATTTCAATACTCATGAAATATTTTATTGAACTTTCTACAATCATTCTAAGCAAAATTTCAAAAATAAAATCTGTAAAAAATTAATTCAATAGCAAGTTAAAATAGGTTAGTTTTTAAATAAAAGAAATATAAATTATTCATTAAATAAATCTAATATTGGTTTATTTCTTAAATATATTTGGTAAACTAAATACATTCTAATCTAGAAATAATAGAAGAAGTTTTCGATTGTTTATCCCAACCGCTTCAATTTTCCAAAGCGAGAAAACCCTTCTTCTTTAAACATCTACATCCTGCTCTTTCAGGAGCGTTTTATGAATATTCATACGGATTTGTATATGAGCAAGTCTCAACAATAAGAATCACTTTTTTTAACTGTCACTCAGTATTCAAACCATTTCAAGAGATTTATTGAATGAACATAAAACCTCGTGTTTTAGTTCAAATCAGTTTTTAATTTATTAAAAACAATAAAATTAGTTTGGGGGGTTATGATTACAATCAGATAAAAAAATCGTTAGTTTTATTTACCGGAACGAATAAAACAGAATAGCCCAACAATTTGCAATAAAAAAAACCACAACAGTTATAACAAATTAAATACCCACGTGGCCCACTAATTACTATATCTACAGAAAATTACTCGTATTTTCATCTCAGAGTTCAGGACGTTCTGATCTCTTTTTAAATAATTTTCATAATTGCATAGTAATAACTAATGAATAATTTTAAAATATATAAAATACACAGTAAATTATTTAAAAAATTCTAATAAGGGAGCGTAGGTTACCTGCAGGAACTAGTTGATAAGTACAAGGTTCTTGTTGTCGTCCTATAACGTTTGTTGCCCAACAAATAAGAATACCAAAATCATTTGTTGAAACAGGAGTTATATGGGCAGTACTTCTGGTACCTTCAATGGTGAATTTAAGATCGTCTTCATTTTTTGTTGTACCATTTATTTTCCAAGAAAATTCTACTTCTGGAGGATTAGCTTCAACTTCGCATAGAACTGATGCTTCTTCCAAACGAGCCGCTCCTAATACCGTTTGTTGTCCTGGTCTGCATGTTGGAATATCTGTTAAAATAAAAAAAATAAAATGAATTATTTTCAAATTAAAAAGAAAAAGTCATCATTGTAATTACTGGTCACGAAGGAAGAAAAATAAAGACATATTACCGTGTGAGGAAGAAAATGCCTAGCTTTGAAGAGTATGAGGATATTAAATTACCCAGAAATATTTATTTGTTTTGGCTGCACAGCTACAGTACTAGGTTTCAGTAACTTATGATTTTCCCTGGTAAATCCTTACAAAGTTATAAAATCGGCAGCATTATATATTAACAGGGACAGTATTTATTTAGAAAATATATTTCTAATTTTATAAGAAATTAAGAAGTCTAGTTTTAACCAGTAGCAACTCTCTTATTATATAAATATCGAATAGGCTACCACATCCTTCTTTTACCACCAAATCATGTAAAAACTGCGCCGGTTTATGGACTCTTTCACTTTCATAATTCCCTGGAAGATTTGAAAATCTTATGCAGGAATAAAACAGTAAATTACTCATAAATAGTTTAGTGCGGTCCGGCTGAAATTCATGCTGTAACATAAATATTAAATTACTCCAAAGTAAAGTTTCTTGTAAGGAAGTTATAATTTCCTAAAGAAACATCTACATATTTTTCTAGAATTATTTAGTGTGTGGATATATTTATATCGATAATACACCGAATCAGCCAAACCATTATTAGTGTCTAACAGGTAAAGTAAATGATGTTACTCAGTTAAGTTGAGATACAAATTACATAAAATTTGTTATTACCTCTGATTTTGAAAGGTAAATCTAAGATTTTTTAACTGTCGATTTTAATTATAAACGGAAGGGTAATTTAACCATTCTAATACTGTTATCAGTTATATACGAATCATGCTCTTATTTTTTCACTAGAAACAAAAACGTTAACGAATAAAAAACAGTAATTACAGAAGAAAAAATAGAGTTGATAAAATTATTATTTAGCAACAGATATTAATAAAATATTAATATTAATAAAATGTTTAATTTATCATCATATCATTAAACATTTTCATTGAAATACGTCCCCTGTGCCAGCGAATAGTTATTTAAGTGTTAATGCAAGAAAGTTAAAAAGTTAGAAGATGATATACTGATTTTTCTTAATCTGAGTTTCATTAATTACTATACAGTTATCCAGGAGTTGAGTTGGAGTGTCGCTTTATATGGAAGTGAAACTTGGACAATCGGAGTATCTGAGAAGAAAAGGTTAGAAGCTTTTGAAATGTGTACGAGAATGTTTAAAATCAGATGGGTGGATAAAGTGACAAATGAAGAGGTATTGCGGCAAATAGATGACGAAAGAAGCATTTGGAAAAATATAGTTAAAAAAAGAGACAGACTTAAAGGCCACATACTAAGGCATCTTGGAATAGTCGCTTTAATATTGGAAGGACAGGTAGAAGGAAAAAATTGTGTAGGCAGGTCACGTTTGGAATATGTAAAACAAATTTTTAGGGATGTAGGATGTAGGGGGTATACTGAAATGAAACGACTAGCACTAGATAGGGAATCTTGGAGAGCTGCATCAAACCAGTCAAATGACTGAAGAAAAAAAACAGTTATCCAGTTTGGAAATTGATTTAATCAGAAATTTTTTCTTTTTTTCTATTTCATTTTTAAATTTTAAATTAAGATGAATAAACTCTTTTTTTTTAATAATTGAAGTAATATTTTTTTTTGTATGATATATATGTTTTATCATTGAGTTCATTAAAAATTAAACGTTTATTTAAATATGATTATTTATTTTCTTATTTGTTTTTATTTACCTTAAATCATTTTTTTTTAAATTCACTTTGAAATGTAAGTCCTCTTGTAAAATAAAATTAATAAAGTTTCTTTCTGGTGAAAACAAGTAAAAAGAGATTTGTAAAAATTTAATTGAATTATATCTAAAACTAAACTAAAATTTTCGTCAGGAAAGAAAAGGTATATTTAGAAAAATTTATATATCATACAAACTAATGAATTTTACATAGTGCTTGCATTAAAACTTTTCCTTCTGTAATATAAGCGTTGAATTTTAATCCAATTTTCAACTCAATTTCATTAAAAGTTCATAAAAAAGTATGAATTACAGCAAATTTTCGCGTTTAATTAATTTTTACAAAGTAACCTGTCTTTGCTGATATTTCCTTTAGTCAGAAATCAACAATATTTTTAAAAGATGAATAAGAAGTTTTAATTAACGTACATATAATCAATACCTTACTAAATTCTAATAAAGTACAAGTTTCCGGCTGTTTTTATTAGATATCTATCTGCTATCTGAGTGCGAGGGCAACATGAGAGATGGAACCAGCGCGGCAGACCTCAATTTTCTTGGTACTTGTTCAGGAATGAAGGAAGAAAAATTAAAGAAAAGGAAGGACAAAAGAGGTAAAATATTCTCGGAGGGACAGCTTCCGGTCGCTTTAATGTTTACAGTATTGTCAAGAACTACATACTGTAAATTAGCAGTAGGATGAATAAAAGGATGTGACGGAAAGACGACTTTATATTAAATTGAGAGAAAATCTTGTTTGTAACAGTGCAGTTGCTTCATGAAAACAAAGAGTGCAGTGCAGACATTGTCTTGTTTGTACAGCTGTATTGTTTTGCAGTACTGTAAATAGACTGAAGCAAGACGGCCAGAGTTTTTAACAATCTTAACAAAAACTTTTCTTGTTCACATCATATCCTTTTTTCGTGCTGTTTTAAAATGAAATTATGTATAGTCTCCAAAATATGTTGATAAAATAGGTGGTAGTTCAATGCATAAAAACATTTTCTCTTAAAACTACTGATATAGCAATGTTTTTGAAAAACATTTCTGCCATATTGAAACTCATAAAAATTGTTTAATATTCTTAAATGGACGGATAAAATTCATCTAAAATATATTAATACAATATTTTGTTTTATTATAATTTAATAAGTAACGAGAACACGGAACATTGAAATTGTAATACAGGGACGACAACTGAAAAACGCTGTAATATCTATGCCTAATTTGCCGTAATAATTCCTACACACTTAGCTAAATTGAAGTTTTAAGAATTAAGTTATTTATTATATATTAGTTTTACCTATCAAATTTTTCGTAACATACATCAACTATTTAAAGACAAGATAGTATCGTAATGGATACTGTAGTAATAAAAGTAAAAAAAATTATTTTTCTTTTTGAAGTAGCTTGTAATACTACAGTTAATATTGATTTCTAAGCAGTAGGAAAATTGGCCTGACAAAGAAAACAAAATTTTCACAAATTTTTATTTTTATCTCTCAACGTAGCAGTCACCATGCAATTCGAAACATTTAGACCAACGCCTTCCTACCTTTTCAATACCCTCAGTATATGAAATGTCAAAATATGAAAAATAAGATGTTGACCCGTCTTTGATCTTATCATTTTAAGCAAATATCCATCCAGTGAATACGGTGCTTGTGGAAGCACTTAGAAGAACAGGACATAAGGGTTTTCATAACCCGAGACATGTGTGTAGGCGCAATATCACAGTAAAATATCTTTTTGGCTAGGTGTGGGCGTTTAGCCTGAATAAAACCTTTCAATCCGGTCCAGGAGTGAAGTGTAATACTTAACGGTGATGGTCACACCTTTTTCCAGGTAGTCTATTGAGCACCGCACTACGAGAAACCCTAAAAAACCGTAGCCGTGGTTTTTCATAAAGATGACAGTTTTCGCTTTCTTTGGGGCAGCTTCACCTGCTCCCATCCACATCTATAATGTACAATGGTGAATCCGTTTTATATACTGTAATAAATTGTCGAAGAAATTAAGAGGAATGGCGATTAAATAATTCTAAAAATCCTCGAGAAATGTTAAATCGAATGCGTTTCTTGACTGTTAGCAAAAGCCGTCGAGCGAAAACCTATTTCGTATACAACAAATCGTGTAAAATGTAGTGGGTACGGTTTATCGAGTTGTTTGCGATACCACAAGCTTGCAAATATAAACTCGGCGATCATTTTATATGCCATTATAGGGTTTTGTGACACTTAAATCAGTGGTAGCAGTTTTTGGGCTTCCCGAGGGTTTATTATCTTGAATAAATTCAGCAATCCAGATTTTTACCATCGAAAACGAAAGGGAAGAATCCTTTAACGTAGAATCTAATACATTTTTGTCGGTCAATCGGGAATAAATATTTTAAAATACAGTACTTTTTAACAGATTGAACTTCGCTTTATTCCATTCTTCGGAAAATTTCAAAACTTTACTAGATTACCACAAACAAGTAACTAAACCCATGCGTCTGAAATTTTGGAGCACGTTATCTAAAGGATCATATTTGGTGGTAGCATATAATTATTATTATTATTTGCAATGTGATATTTTGTTATATGTATAAAGATATTTGTTATAAATATTGTTTTACATATTTATATTTTTTATGGAATAATAATAAATAAATAAATATTACTGTAGAATATGATTTTCTTTTTTACAAATCCTGTTATCCATCAATCAGTTGTATTTTGTATGCGAGGTGTACTTAATGAAATTATCAGAAAATTAAAGGGCTATAACACGAATAAAAGCTTTTATTAATACAAAATGTATAATTTATTACTAAATATATAACTTTTACTAAAATATAACTTTTTATACAGGTTTTATAATAGATATTATGTCATTGTTGGGTTAACTGATAAAAAGTGAAATATATTACTGCAAAAGAGGATTTGAAAAATGCAATCTCTTTTTGCATGAAATAAATCCCCTATCAACAATTATACACTCACAGGGTATTTGTTATTACGTTATTACTATTCAATAAAATCATGGGTTCAGAAATTAAGCCCATTCAAGCGTTTATATCTGCTTATTTTATTTATGAAAAGGAAGAAATTTGTAACATACTTAAGTGTTTTAACATAAAATTATTCCGGTTTAATATCAATCATTTACACTTGTTCATCATTCACGGTACGATAGACCGAATACAAGATAATTTCGTTGTTTAAAATTTATTAACAACGTACAGATGAGGTAGTTAAAAGGTACTTAACACCTTCAAGTACGTACTTAAAGGAGCATTGACGTTCCATACAGCACAGAATTACACACATACGCTTACACGGTCACTAAATTTATATGTATATATAATACATATAAAAATCCTTATTTTATAGGAAGTATACCATTAAAACGATTAGCCTACGTAGATATCAAGAACTCCAATTTACTAGTCCAACTTACAAGTCAAAAATTATCGCGTTTTATTACCTTGGAATAAACGATGAGCAAGATATGATCTATCCTACCCTACTAAACGGCATTTGTATGTGTGCGTCCCTCTTAGCTTAGCACCGACCGACATGTACCGATCACTAGCGGAAAATCCCGATTCTTTAGTATCAATTTCTAGAATTGAATTCTAATTTAACTACAGTTATATTAATTTCATAATTCAAAAAAGAAATATTTTTACACAACAGGTAATCAGTTTTGGATGTCTAATTATCACATTACGAGACGCCACCTGTCACGGGAATCCACCCGAAGGGCCTAGCTGCGGAGGTGTGCCCTAGGCACGCCCTACAGCTAGCGGTAATTCTAATATACAGGCATTTCACTAAATTATTAATTTTTACTCAAGTTATAATGGAACTACCGTTTGCAGGTATCAACAGCATTTATAGAACAGCATAAAATGAATAGATACTATACTCTGGACGCGAGTCAGCGGAAGATTACAAAAATAAAAAGATAATTAATGGATAGCGGCTATAGAGAAAAAAGTACTCAATGAAAAGAAAGTTATAGTGTATTAGTATACAATTGAAGAACCATCTTGTAAAAATTTATAGTAGGAGTATATGGCTCTGAAATACGGAAATTATAATTGAGATTTAGAGGAGATTGAGAGAAAATATGTTAACGTACTATTTAAAAATGAAGAATACGCAGCGTAAATAAAAACAAAAGAACGATCGGAATGGTTTAAGTAGTGAATTAAACAAAAGTAGTGATTAAAAGTACTAAAACCAGTGCAAGAATAAAAATTACATACGATCCAAAACAAAACAGAATGTAGAAGAAACTGAAAAATATACCTGGAAGACTTAAAAGGAACCTGCCACAGGGAACATAAATATATTATAAAAAAACGCCAAATATATTCTCGTTTAATCATAACTTGTAAATTATTTAATATAATCCGTCAATATTAGGCTCGATTTCAGGTTTCATGTTTATTATAGTGAAAAATGAGTTTTGCAGCGTGTGAAAAAAAAATTCTGGGGATTTGATTCTCCAAGGATCTGGACGAAAGGCATAGACGCTGACTCTCTAGAACGAAAGTCCGGACGGAAAGTGGCGGACTTTATATTCAGTAAAATGTTTAAAAAAAATACAAAAAAAAATTACAAAAATATATTAAAAAAATATATTAATATATTATATTTTGTTTATGTTTTTATGTGTATATATATTATTATATATATAAAAAATATATTATATAAAAAAAGGAAACAAATTAGAAAAACCCTCTAAAAATTAAAAAATAAGAATTAAATCAAATTAAGAATTTTAAACAAAAAAATATAACATATTAACAATATAAAAATGCACTGAAAAGTAAAAAATTTTACCTTTTAGTGGGTTTTTCTAATTTGTTTCCTTTTTTTATTAATATTAATATTAGTTAAATAAAACCTTTTTTAAAAAATAATTTTTTATATGTAATCAAATATATTTTTGTAATTTTTTGTTTTTTTTTTGTATTTTTTTAAGACTAAAAAAAAGTAAAAATATTTATTTTTACACAACGAATTTACATACGTGTACTAAATTTCAGTCATTTTCATACGATAGTTCATGAGAAATGAAAATTTTCAATTAAATGCATGAATTTAGCGTTGGGGTAGCGCGTGGGGGCGTAGGGGTGGGTCATATCAAATTCCGACACCGTAGTGCTGTATTGTCATCGAACTTATATACGTGTACCAAATTTCATTGATTTTCATACGATAGATCAAAAGATGCAGTTGCAGGATTTGATTATTTCTAAAGCGAGTTAAATAAACGCTTTTAAAAATTATAATGAATTCTTTGTTTCGATATTTTATTTACTGATTATTTTACGAAATAACTAATTCTATAATTTTATATACTAAAAAAAAAAAAATATTCAATGTATTAAATGGATTATATTATTTCTTATTTTTAAAATTTATATTTTCATTTATAATGAACTAACAAAAAGTAGATTTCAATTTATAATTTATGAACCAGACTACTCATTCTAATAAAACTGAATAGTTGGAGTGGTAATGTATACAAGTAAAAGTGTAATAATATAGAATTTAAAATCAAAATAGAATTAGTTTTACCATAAGTTACATTTCAAGCAGTGTCTTCAAACATCAAATTAATACTGGTACATCGGAAAACGGTGAAAATAACATGGTTTATACATCTATCATTATAAAAATAGTAAATGACGATTTAGTAAAACAGTTTAAACGCATTAACAGTAGAAATTTCTTTCATATTCTGTGTTGGAAGAAGGGTGGGAAATCTTAACGTACAAATATTAAATTATAGTTTAATAAATTAAAACGGCTTTAAATATTAGAACGTCGGCTAAGAGTTAACTAAATTTGGTGATCAAGGGCTTCGCTCAATAAATTTGTTGATTCGTTCTGGTATATTTTACAACTAATCACATATTCTGCTTTTCAAATTTCATTGCTCGCTGATTTTTTTTAATGTAAATATTAATGGATTTCTTCGTAAGTAGTAGATTTATTTATGGAGGAAACTTTTCAGTCAAAATATTTAATTCTTTATCACTGAGCCAATTTACGACCAATTTCGCTATATGCATTAATTCTTGACCCGGCTGAAAAATGGTATGGTTTTCTTCAAAGTCATATTATTATCTGCATATAATAATTATGATTTTAGAATACCTTACGCATACCTTGACTCATAACACATCGATAAAATTTTTAGGATTAATTTTACAGTCGACTGACTCATTTTTTCTACTTTTTTCCTATTTTAAAATTTTACCCGTATCCGATGATGCTTCATTTGTTATTATCAATAGAGCACGTGTTCGTTTGATTTGAATAAAAATTTACTCGTTCAACCAGATTTGGGTTTTACAATATTTTTACAATTTGTGAGATTTTATGATTTTCTGAAAAGAAAGATTAGTAAATTATTATACTATCTATATTGATTTTAGAAATACTTTCAAAGTTTGCAAAAAATTACTATTGTATTAAAATATTTAATTTGATTACGACTTTCAACGATTGAAATAAAATATCACAAGTAAAAAATTACAAAAAAAAAGAGTGAAGAAAGTAAAAAAAATTAGTTTCAAACGAAAGTATTATTTTTCTTTAAAAATGTTTAACAGCAACAGCCACGATATTTTAAAATTACTTCCACAGGAATTTTCGGTAGAATTAGATCTTTTATATTTTTGTTTAAACCAAAAACTTACAGAAGTTCAATAAAGTATAATTTTATTAAGAAATAAAGTAAAAAAAAAAATCTACCTATCTGAGAAGAAAATAACAAAGGCTTACGTATTACAAAACTAGACACCAACGAAAGTACAAAACAATTTGAGCTTGAAGAAAATCAATAAGAAGTACGTAGAAAAACGTTTACTATAAAATCATCAAGAGGAAAATACAAGTACTAAAACTATAAGAACACAGAGAACACATAACGGAAATTATAAAGCGGTAAAAACGTTAATATAAAGAGATATTATAACAAAACAAAAGTTAAACTGAAATAGAATAAAATAAAACCAGGAATGGTAGAACCACAACATTATGGGTGTGATGAAACGTGGTGGAGGGCCCCCACTCATTCATTTCTTTATCTTAGGTAACTTATTCCACGTTTTATTATTTTTCCACTATATACGAATAAATAATCAATACCAGGAAAGTATTAAACTTTGTTATCAACTATTTTTACAATTAGAACACCATCAGAAAATATCTTGACTATACAAGGACATTAAAAATTATGTGAAAATATTTACCACCTTAGATTAAAATTTTCAGATAAATTATTAAAATTACATAAGATATTAATACCCCATAGCAGAAATAACTTGTCAAAATACTTTATTCAAAACCATTCATCCTGTCGATAGACATAAGAAGAAATAAGCCATCATGCTTATTTCTTCTTATGATGGCATGTACACAATGCACATTGGATGTACAATGTACATCTGGAATCATTCAATGCTTAAAATGTGTTTAGAAATAACATTAAAAAAAATTTTCAAAATTTTTAAAAACTTGCTTTATAGTCATACTTTAATCAAATTATTATCATACATTGCATGAGTTTAATTAGTAGGTTAATTTGGATTTCAAAAGACATATGTTGAAACCCCGCATAGCCGTTTTGCAGATTTTGCAATTTTTTAAACCAGCACCCTTAATTTACCTCAACGGCGGGATTTTTTGCAAAAGTATTGGTGGAATATCGTATTTTTACTCGACCTTAGTAACTGTACAAAATTTTATAAACGGAAATATCAGGAAGTATGTTAAATTAAGTATACAAGATTTGAGGACAAACATGAAAAAAAACAATGTGAGTTAAAGAACATAAAGTAAAAAAAACAAGTGTATTTTAGTTTGAAACGTTAGGATCTGCAAAAACCCCGACATGAAATATTTCACCCGATTAGCAAACTCTTCCTTATACGTATAATGTATACCTGCAAAACTGTTTAGCCGGTAAAGTAAAAACGTGTTCAAATATTTAATTGAAAACACAATGAAAAAATGAATTTTATTTATTAATCAATAAATAAAAGAATCTAATTTAAAAAATATATAATTATCTTAATTTAGTGATATGCTGAAGCTTGTTGTTGTTGCTTTGGTTACACAATTTTTAAAATAAATGGTAAAATATTTCTGGGACTTCAGCAGAAATTATTATATATTTTTAATTAACTTTTTTTTTCAATATTTGTGATACAGGCCTTAAGATGGTTCGACAGATGCTTTTTTCTTTTGATATAACTTTCTTTTTAGAATTATTTTCATTGATGTCCCCGAGTTTTTTTAACAATCCGATTAAATTATTTTGTTCTTTTCCAACTTAAACGAGAAATAATATCCTCTTCGTTCTGTCATATAATGCAAGATATGATCGTATTATCAAAAAACATTTTCATCGTAAGAAGTACAGTATTTATCAATTATATGCCCGCATAAATAAAAATTAATTATTATTTGTAATAATATTCAGAAAAAGTTTCTTTATAAAATGTTAATCATGGGAAGGTAAAAGGAGCTTTAAAACATTTTTACGGCATCTTCTTAAAATGAAAAGAAACGATTTCTGGACAAATAAATTTCATCTTGCAGGCAAAACAAATTAAACATTTTAATCATAAACGGATGTTTTACGCACTACGAAAAAAATCTATCCATCTAAATGGCATCAGTCTAATACTGTTAAGAAAAAAAATGAGTGTGTGAAACATTAAAAAATTAATGTAAATCTAAGACACTTTAGGTTTTGCATGTGACAACTTAAAGAGAAATTAATCAAAAGAAAATCTAGAATAATTTTTCTATAAGAGGAACTTTTGATCAACAGGCCATAATTTGACAATACTTAGTTAGAGTCGTGATATATTATCAGTAAAAATGTGACGACATTTCCAGATGACGACTTGAATAAACATCTGAGTTTGTAACTCTTCTAGTGTATACCCTTATGACCCAATGAGTATTGCAGAATATAATAAAGTCGACTGAACTCTGCATACTAAAACAAAAGATTTGTTGTTTAGTCATGCATTCTTTTTACTTCCTTGTACTAAAGGAAGTATTGTAAATTAAGTATTGCGATCGCGAAAAATTTAGTTTTCTAGATTTCAACGGAAATATCCATTTTGATCATTCCTGAATCCATTTTGACTAGTTATGGCGTGACGTCTGTACGTACGTAAGAACGTATGTATGTATGTAGGGACGTACATATCTCCCATAACTCAAAAACGATTAGATGTAGTATGTTGAAATTTTGGATTTAGGACTGTTGTAACATCCGGTTGTGCACCTCCTCTTTTGACTGCAATTGCTAAACCTAAAGCATTCAAAAAAGCCCAAAATTAAATTTGGATTTTGGACTTTTCTTAACTGCAGTAATAAGCGCTCATTGAGAGCTTTTTAACGATATATCATAAGTGGTACTTATTTTCATTGGTTCCAGAGTTATAGCTAAATAAAATTTTAATTAATGAAATATTTGGATCTATAAGGGGAAAGCACATCGGGTGGAATCAGACATAATCTCTTTTTTTTATTTTTTTAACTTTTTTTTATTTATTTTTTTAAACTTTTTTTAAAATTAAATATACTCTTAACCCTTATTGTAAAAAGTTTTACAATAAATAATTATTCAATAACAAAAAAAAAAAAAATATGAAAAAAATTAGAAGTTATTAGGGAAATAAAATTTTATGTACTTTTGATGTGCATATATAATTTAATAGGCATTATTATATATGTGTTTATGTAATAAATTTGGTGAAACTCTGATTATTTAATACTAATTGAAAATTGTAATTTTGAATCTAATTATGTTTGGATTCTCTAGTTTAAATTTATTTTATTATTCTAGAATTTCTGTTTAAACATTAAATTTAACTACAGAGTGAGTGAAAAATAGACCCTCACGAGAACAACATATACAGTGAGGCATACATGCCCGATCTTTAGTAAATTGCAAAAAAAAATGTTATCTTATACTTCATTACTCCTCTAATATTGTCGGACAATATTCTTCCTAAGTCGGAGATTATCATCGTTTCGTTTATTTATTTTTTGTTGCCAATCATTTAATAGCTCTTTGGTTTGATATAATTCTTCTGATCTTAATTTGTGAACACGTTCTCTAGTTTTCAAATTTTCTCTCTTTATTCATCATCCTCTCGTAATCTTCTTATTCTTTCCTTGGACTTCTTCTCTCGTTGAATAAAGTTTTATTGCAGTACTCGTTCGATGCACTTCATCGTCCTGTTTAATTCATCATTAACATATACGCAAAATTATTTTAAAAATTATTTATTTACAGATAACGAATACCAACTGTAATAATGTTAATTGCATAAAGTTCATGTTTGATTTATTAATAATTATTAACCTCCGACTGTAAAAACATTTTTACCATAAATTAGAATTCAGTTAGTTATTAATGAAATAAAATTTTTTGTACTTTTCATTTTTAAAAAAATGTGTATATGTAATTTAATAGTCGTACAAGAAAGTATTGTAGTGTTCACATCAATTTTTTTTAAATTATGGTATTAATGAAACGCGGGTTGCAGTCTAGGTTTTGGGTTGAAGTCGTTGTCAAACGAACAAAAAAATTTACCTTCCGTTGATTAAAAAAAAAAAAAATACTTCATAAAAGTAATCGAAAGGTCAAAAAAATAATTATATTTGACTATGATTACCGAAAACTCATAGTTGAGGATAAAGTTTAATGTAAATAATATGTGCCGTATTGTAACTTAATACAAAGATTGTGAAGAAAAATTCGCACTAACTGACTTTACCCAAAATGGGCCATTCATTTTTCAGGATAATAAATGTCTATACTTTATGGAAGGTTATGGGCGATTTTTTTTTGTAATTACTCATGGGAAGTGTTAACCTACATACCATGTCCCCACATTTTCCACCAGACGTGAACTTGTTCAATGTTAAAAATTCTATAAATATGTAAAGATTTTCCTTCGTAGAGAAACTTTCTGTAGCAGTTACCCCTCATCTGACAGCAGAATAACAAATCTTTAGAAATTTTTTAAGCGCTTATTCAGAAGCGAGAGGATGTAATAGAATAGTTGTAAATTTAAAATAATAGCTTAAATGGAATTTATATAAGTAAAAAAGTATATGTTACTTATAAAAATATTCCTGTTGCAATCAGATAACGAAGCCAGTTTTCCTAATAATAAAAAAGATAACATGGAAAGTAGAAAAATTGAAGGCAAATAAAAAATCTCGGTTAAATAAATGGTGATATGGTTCAACAGTATGATCACTGAAATTTGCGTCCACAAAAGTCGTGGGATAGGATTGTTAGACTACTTCGAATCTATTATAATTATAAAACACGAGAAATTTTTTATTGCTGTTGTTAACCAGATGATTTGAATAAACCATAGCAAATATCATAGGAAATTTTACGTTAGTATAATCTCTGACGTCTACTGTAATTAATTTTGCACAAAAACATGATATTTATAAATAAAGGTTGTCTTTGATTTTTCTTTCAATATTATTTATGTATAATTCAAAATTTTAAAGTATAATTTTACAATCAAAATACAAAACAAAAGTAAATAACGTGAAAATTATTTTATTTAAATTTTAATATTCAAAATCAGAATAGAAATTTGTGAAACCAATGTAGATAAATTAAGTGTTAACAACGTACAAAGCAGCTCAACCCTCTTCCAAACCTTTTAGTTGATACTGAAATGTCATATAATTTATTGACGACACCGATTATAATAAACGTGTAAAGTCAGTATTCATTATTCATAAAACTTTCAATAAAATATTCTAATCAGCCGAAAGGTTTGATATTATTTCCTACAAAACGTACAGAAAACTAAACAACATGTCGATTGAAACTAACATGAAAACGTTAACGTATAAAATATATTTTACTCCGATAAAAGCTTAAAGTGTAAGTTTGATGTCAGCGAAGGGTTGTTTTCGAGGCACGGTGAGGAAAGTTGAAAAGTTACTTTCACCTACAACCTCCTTTCGCAAGTTTGATCGGTCGGGAAATTCCTGGTTCTATCGGGAAATTCAGGAAGAGATTGTTATCTTTGTTCTTTAACATCCCATGGGCTTAGGAATGATGTATTACAGACACTGAAGATAGAAACAGCTTTTTTAAAATCAATCACCGAATGCCTTTCCAATTTATTACAAAAATAAATAACCATTTATCGTGACTTGTTTTCTATACTCTTAAATTTTAACCGTTTCTTTTATATCAGAATAATGCTCCTATTATAAATTTAGAATGTAAAAATATTAAATAAAGACTGATTTGTAGTTGTATAGTTATTATATGTACAATAATAATTTAACGTAAAAATTAACTGTAAAAACAGCTGAAAGGTAATAATTTTACTAATTTATATCACTGCAATTCAATTACTATTACTAATACTGATTTGATAATTTCTTCACTTACTTTCTATTCTCTAAAGATCTTTTAATCTCAAAGTTTGAAGAATGGCCGATGATTATCTTTATCTTTTTAAGAATCAAAAAGTGTAAATTTGTTTTATACGAAAAAAATATAAATATAATAAAAGATAAAAATAAATATTGCTGCATGAATGCGTTATTACATATTTCCTTATTTAGTTCTTTATGATCACATTATACTTCATACGTCATATTTATTTAACATACTTAGTGGTACTCTTTTAAATTACAGCTACTAATTTAAAAAAGAAAATACAGCAAGTTATAATTTAAGTTTAAATTGTAGCCTACCGTAATGGGTTTTAACATTGGTTTATCTCCTGAATTCATGCTACAATGTAAAATCCGCTAGATATTTAAGAGAGATTTATACATCAATTTGTCTTCTTAAATTTTAACAAAATAGATAAAACAGTGGCTGAATTTACTTTATTACAAAAATAATTACGATTTTAATTAGGGTTTAAAAAATAACTTAACAATAAAACATGCATATTAAAACCTGAAAAAGGTTTAATGCATATTATTTTTATATTTATACAAGTCGTACATATAATTTAAAATATTTTTTATGACTACATGTAATATGGAAATGTATTAGGACTAAAAATCCTTAAAAAAAATTAGTAAGTCATTCGAATTATTAATTTTAGGTGTTCATCTACTATCTGTTAAAGAATTTTGTAAAAATTCGAAATATTTATAGCATATTCATAAATAAATTTTCAAGGTATTATTTATACTTTTTATGACTTAAAGATACTTGAAAAAAATACTCTTATCAAAAGTAAATAAAACTCAGTTTAGCGTAATTCATTATACGATAAAAATACAAAATCTAATTATATTTAATTTTTGGAATTTACCTCTGTTTTACCTATAAATAAAATTAAAATAAGAAATTATTTTTTATCATATGATTACACAGCACCATAATTTTCTTAAAAAACGGTGCGTTGTTTTAATTTATATCTTACTAACTTAACAAAAGCTCTATGTAGTTTATTTTATGATTAGATTAAATAGTTTTAGTTCCTAATTTATGAAATTTTAATTATGATGATTACAAAATTCACTGATCACACCTCCACTTCAATAAAGAGTACCCGCCTTAAAATAGCAAAAAATTAAGGAAAATGTTATTTAATAATTAGCGCAAAAAAAAGTATTGGGATTATTAAAGAAGAACCCAAAATGAGTCTTTTCAAAAATATAAATTCTTATTAAAGAGATAAGATAATTTTTTTTCAAAATATTTCAATTATGGTAAGTGTACCTTTGTCGAATTTTATACTGAAATCAATCAAAATATTTGATAAGAAAAAGTAGAAGCATTAATTTTAAAAAAGACTTAAAAGATCTTTTTGATAATTTTGTTGGGTTTGTTTTTCATCAAGGTTTTCTTCTCTTTTTTATCACGTTGTTTGTAATTTTGAACGATATAGACGTTTAAATACTGCATAATGTCTCATTTTTATTTTTAATCATACGTAAATAAATAATTTTATTTTTACATGTTTTATCTTAACTAATTTCGTTGTATTTTCATTGAGAATAAAGACAGTTCTGTTTTTATTACACTTATGATAATATTTAAAATATAAATTATAATTTTAAATTTATCTATTTCTACTTTTTTGCTCCTTTGTTCGAAAAAATTAGCAATATAGAATATTTAATTAGTTTTTTTTCTTTCAATTTTTCCCTGCTTCTTCAGTGGAATCAATTTAAATATTACATTTTTAATCTATACAATAGTTTACTTCATTGGAAATAATTATTTATAAACTAAAAGAAAGTAAAAATTAAATTCAATATAATTTCTCATTCTACGTCTTATTGTTTAGAGTATAAAAATGTTTTATAAATGTACTTTTTCATTGAATATGTACATTAGATAAGTACTTATGTAACATTCCTGAAGTATAAAAGATTTCTTATCATATAAGATCTTTTTTCTTTAGAAGAAATATACATACAAAAAGGAGTTTTCAAAGAAATAATTTAGCAGTAACTTTGGTATCAAAATCTGTCATTGTAATGTATATATCTTTAACTGACACTTGCAGCATAGAAAATTTGTAGAGAAACACAAGTGTTGAAAGGAAACTGACAAGCTGTAGGTGAATTCCTTGAGCGAAAACCTTTTTTCCTCATGAATTTAATAAAAGGAACCTTTTTTAAATCTTCAGTAATGTTTTAATATACAAGTACACTTAAAAATTATTCAGTTGTGCTATCCCACTCATATTAAATGCACTGACATACACGATGTGGAAAAGTAACTTGACAGACAAAATTTACATCACTTAAAAGAATTATTAGAAATACTATTGAACTCAACATACTTTATCTAGGTTACGTACATAAAATAAATATGAAAAGATAAAATTCATAAGAAAATGTAAGAACTAAACATCACAATAGATAAAAAAATCAAAACCGGTGGTTTTCACATTTTAATGACAAAAGAAACAACTATTACATTCAAATGGTAACCGTTAACGACTTTTACATGCTTCAACCGGAGAAAAATTGAAACAAAGCGTAAAGCGTAAACATAAGTATACATACATTAAAAATTTTAGAAAATTTTTATAATAAAATAATTAAAATAGTAAACAAAAAAAAATGTATTAGTTTAATCTTTAGACTTCAGTCTTTTAATCCATTTTTAGCTCAAATTCGTTTTCTCTACACTCAAACAAAGACACGGTGAAAGAAATTAAAAATAAATTAATAAACATTATAATTAATAATTTCTATTTGATGCTTGATATTTGTCCCCATGATTGATAAGGTGATAAAACAAAATATTGTTTTTAAATTGAAAACAATTTCAGGAGAGGATAATGTCCGAATTTCTCACTGTATAACATAAGAGAGGTTACCCAAAAATAACGGAATTATTATTTTTTCTTAAGTAGGGTATTTCGTGTTACATCTAGAAAATGTAATCACCATCCAAGTAGTCTACATTACATTCAAAAAGTTTTTTCAACAGTTCAAAACAATTTTTGAACTCCACTTCATATTCCTTTCAAGGCATCGGCTGTTTTTTATTTCACCTTTTCTGTCATACCAAATCGTATTTCCTTAAGTTCCCTTTTTATCCTTGGAAATAAAAATTGTAAGGTGCGAGATCAAGCGAATACTGAAGATGCTGCAAGGGGTAGATTCCATTTCTAGTAAAAAGCTGGTGCACAGTGAGCGCGATGTGGGCGGAGGCGTTGCGTTGACATAACTATTCAATTGTTTGCGACATTTCTGGTCGTTTTTTCCATACAAATAAGCACAATATTTTTGAGAACTTCCACGTAAAACTATTCTTCACATTTTCGTCGGCTCGAACAGGTGTAGGTAGGAGGCCCAGATCGTTGTTAACTGAATATCAGTTAAAATTTATCCTCTAGTTTACTAGTTAACGCGTGTTTTGCTATTCACAGATTCTTTGTAGTTATTTTGACTTATTTCAAGTTTTTCCGTTGGGGTTTTTCCCTAAAAGGAAACAAAATATTACGAGTGATTTTCAATCATGTTTTCCCTGAAATCAGAAAACTACAGCGTTAAAAATTGACTACGCTTCTGTAGTACCTCTCGGGACGGCGTCATCTCGTGTACCGACTCGGAAGAGTTCCGCTTTGACTATTCCAGCGGCAGGAACGCCAACTAAAACCTCACCTCTATCACAATATAATCACCGTTATTTTTGGGGTCCTTTGTATGCGCGGAAGACCTGATGAAAAATTCTTTGAAATAACGAAAATGATTGAGAATTCAATAAGGATAGGAATGATTTCTAAGCTCCTATTTCCCTATGATATAATTAAATATGCAACTTGTGGTAAAAAAAACTGTAAAAGTAAAAGGATGGAATAAATATAAATGAAAAGAAATCAAAACATAAAATGAGCAGAAGATAATTAGGATGTATTAATGTAATTAAATGAATAAGAACAAAAAATACATATGAAAAATAAATGCTTAAGCAAGCTTATTATGTTTAAACGCGATTAATTAAGAATTTCTATAGAAATATAGACTTTCCACAAAAAAAGGAAAGATCTGAACAGTAAAATAATAGCAGATATAATAAAAAATTAACATAAAGAGTAAAATTTCTGACTAGGACAATGAACAAAAAGATATAAAGGAAGATCAAAAAACTCATAAAGAAGACATAGTAAACATTTTTAAACATAAAAAAGGGCAGGTAAATTAAGAAATGAGGAATAATTAAGAAAGGTGGAAGTGGTAGAGATGAGGGCACAGAAAAGTTTAAGAAACTTAATTAAAAACGTATTAAGAAATGATTGAGTAGCAAAAAAGAAGGAATAAGCTGTTGAGGAAGGAATATGAAACACAGATACGGTGATGTAGAAATGTAGAAATGATATGCAAAAGGATTGCTCCCACCACCAGAGAACTGAGGGGATTGTTCAATAACAATAACGCACCCAAAACGTCGGTCAGGAGGTTGATAATCTCTGCGGTAATGTCATCGATGCTGTATGCTGCCCCAATATAGAGGGAGGCAATAAACGTACAGAGGAACATGCGAAAACTAAGGAGTATACACCGTCTAGCACTAATAAGAACAGTAGCGGGGTATCGAACAGTTTCATATGGGGCGTTCTGCGTTCTGGCGGAGGTGACACCCATAGAATTATTAATTAATAAGCGAAGACTGAGAACAGCAGGAATGCTAAATAGTGAGGTGGAAACCATCATTGTGAGTGAATGGCAGAATGAATGGGCTGGATCGCAAACGGGGACATGGACTAGACAATTGATACCTAATTTAGATAACTGGCTAAACAAGGAAAAATGTAACATGAACTTTTACATGACACAGATAATGACCGGTCACGGGTCCTTCGGCCAGTATCTATACAGATTTGGTAAGCGTACAAGTCCTCAATGAATCTATTGCCAAGAGGTAAATACCGTGGAACACACGGTTTTCTCGTGCCAGAGATGGGAGAACTTAAGATACGAAATAATAATAAACAATTTAACTGTGGAAAATCTAGTGAGTTGGCTAACTAGTAAGAATAATAATTGGGATTGGTTCTCAAACTTCGCTGCGGTGGTTCTCAGAACGAAAGAAGAAGAAGCGAGGCGCCAAGGACTTTAGGCATGGTGTAGGGAAAGGAGGACAGTCCATCCTCGGAGGACCCGTATGCTGAGGTGTGCGGGTTCCTGTGATGGGGATGGAACTCCTGGGGATACTGTGAGTGGGGAAAATAAAAGAAAAGACCGAGTCCCGGCCGGCGGTGTTGGCACTGGGGCTCTTCGGAGTTTCTGGGGTCGGCACGTCGGTTAGAGGCAGGCATCATGACCGAGACCCGGTTCCTCGTGGAAGGGGTGGGGGACGGCATAGCCGGACCTCGCCTTCGAAACGGGGGATTAGAGGCAGGCACTGAAACGAAATAAACATCCGAGACCGGGGAGGCTAACCTGCCGTGCCGGGTATACAACCGGTAGGCGGGGGACGCCTCCTTAGAGTATATGGACACTCTCTCCAACTGAGTATACTTAATTGAATATCCGGTTCGGGAGAGAAGGGGGGAAAAAAGATACGGTGATTTGAGGAGATGGACGACGAAGGAAGGAGAAAGTTACGCTGAAGTGAGTATGACGCCACACAGAATAGGGAAACTAAAGCGAGGATTCAAGTAAGAATTCGAAGAAACTGAAAAAAGAACAGATGATGAGGGTATTAGATACTGAATAAAATAGAAACCTAGTAAAATGATGAAACTGCTAACATCAGGGATCTACACAGGTACCAAACATTTTTCCGTGATAATAATTATAAGGCAACAAACACTCGTTTCACCGAATAAAGATTTTAAAGCTTTTTTTTAAATGGAACATTTTTACGTTTTTAAACAGACAAATTTTTTTTTAGATTTTAACCGACAATAAGCCGGCCTCCGTGGTGTGAGAGGTAGCGTCTTGCCCTTTCATCCGGAGATCCCGGGTTTGAATCCCGGTCAGGCATGGCATTTTCACACGCTACAAATCATTCATCTCATCCTCTGAAGCGGTACCTAATGGTGGTTCTGGAGGTTAAAAAAAGAAAAAAACTGACAATAAACACAATATTTAGCTGTTGATATGCAAATGTAACAAAAAGTAAATTGTTTTTTAAATTGAAATAAATATAATAAAATTAAATTTTGGAACATTCAATTTTAATCATTTCTACTTGTGTTCTACGTTCATCAAATGTGAATAAAGCTTTTACTTTTTTTTAACCAATTAGGAATTCCAAAGTTTTATAAGTTTAAACAAAGAAGATAATTTAAGCAATAAAAATATTATGATTTTAGATAAAATAGAAACAATTCATAAATTAATAAAATATACAGCTTAAGGAAAAATACCATTTTTAGATAAAAAACAAAGTAAAACTAATATAAATTCCCTAGAAATGAATATTCATTTCAGTCCAGTCTTTCCATTAGGGATACTGAAAATACAAATATCTGATGAGATTTTGCAAATTATATTTTTTTTTACCTAATACGTCAGCTTACACATAAATATATTTCTCCATTAAGGGAATCAACTCACATATACGGAACGGATCATTTTACTTAAACTCAATTTTTTTTTTAACATCGGAGTTTTAATTAATTTTTATAATAATATTTATTGATTTCTATAGCTAAGTACAAGTACTATCACGCATGCACGCCCACACACACACACATACAAGTATATGTGCGAATATTTGATATGTATAAAATAATATGCGAGTCATTCATAATCAACGCCCACCAAACTATTTGTATAACCTTCTCTTACGGGATAAGTGTACACTTATAAGTAATTTTTTGAAATTCCGAATATGAAGGGTTAAAATGTAGTAACAATGAAATTTTACTACATTTTTAAGTAATAAGAACCTCTTCATATTGATAATGATTTTCTTGTTTGTTTCTTATTGTGTAAAATTTAAGTATTTAATTTATATTTAAAAATTCGGGAAAAATTGAAGCTGAAAAAATAAAAATAATTAAAAAATACCACGTTAAGATTTATATTTTACAATATTCTCTTACCTTCTTTTATTAATATTGAAATAATTAAACTAAATTGAATAAAACTATTTATTGGGTTTCTCGGTCAAAAAAAAATATCAGATATTTTTTTTGTGTACTTAATCTTCATGTGAATTTCTGAAAAAAAATTTATAGATTTTTTTCAATTCTGAGTTTAAAGGGTTAAAATTTATGGATATTTTTAACACGACTACTTTTTGAATTTCCCAGTATATATATATATATATATATATATATATATATATCTAATCACACACATATAAACACACACACACACACACACACAAGTATATATGAGTGTATATGTTGTTTATATATTACCATCTCTATCGTGGCTTCGCCCGCTCTAAATGGTTACGTTTCTGGTCACGTTTTAAATTTTTGTTATATATGTTTTTTAGTGCAAGCCAGTCGCGTCGCATATGCAGTAACAGAGTGGTAATGGCTGTATTAGTTGAGTCGCCGCGCTGTATACCGTCGCGTCCCTTAAAAATTTGAAATTCTGTAAAATCCGAAAATTGCTTTTAGATATTTATCTGAAGCGTATTTGCAAGTCCAAATCTACTGAATATATCTTTATTATAATTGGAAAAGGGGAAAATTTTCAATCATTGTTCGAAATTTTTTTTAAGTTTACACACCAAAAATGAAGTCGATATCTTTATTTGTTACAGAGAAATAATAAAATGTATAAATCTCATTTTTACTTTATTTTAGCTCTTTAAACTCAGAATTTCAAAAAATCCTTCCTTAATGTGCACTTACATCGAGAGAAGAAGGTTCATACATATTTTTATTTATTTATCTTTAGTAGTCTTTGCTGAGCGTTGATTAAGATTGACTCACATGTTATTTTATATGGATAGTTATTACTGAGTATGTGTAAGCATGGTGTCTTGTAAGTGTGTGTGTGTGTGTGTGTGTGTCTCTCTCTCTCTTTCTGTCTCTCTCTGTCTGTGTGTGTGTGCGCGCACGCGTGAGTGTGCATGTGTACATAAATATACATGTATGTATATGTGCGTATGTAGGTATTTAAGATGTTGAAAATACTAACGTTCAGGAGAGTATAATGACATCTTTAATAAAGCAAGTATCCGGTTTTTTTCTCTAGAAAGAAGATATTTCAAGATCGATTAAAACGAAATTATTAATATCGTAATTATAGAATTTAGAAAATGGAAATTTTCAGTGCTGATCAACAGCAATTATAAAAAAAAATTGCAGTTCAATTAGATGCTTCCAGAAGATATACTGATCGAGTTAGGATAGAGGAAGTTCTTGGGAAGTATTGTGCTTGGAGTAATTCTGTGTGGATATGAATTAAAGGCAGGAGGTTTCATATTTAAAAATAAATAAATAAAGCAAACACGTAAGAAAAACTAGAGATTTATGTTTTTAATTTAATTTAGTTTATGCATATAATTATCCATCAATTAATTAAATTTAAGTGAAGATTAAAAAAAAGTTTTACATAACTGAATTTCATTTTATTCTATCCTTATCAGCAAATTCACCAACCGCAATTATTTTTCTCTTGAACTATGATCAGAAGCTTCAATCAGAAAAAGAGAAAAAATATATAATCATATGAAACCATTTAAGTCTAAATATTCTAATGCTTTGTCAGGTAATATCTAAGAATTTATTCATTTTTTGATACATTTACATTTCATCAAAAACTGAAATAAATAAGCCTGTAATTTCAATTGTGTCAGCTTGTACTGCTTCTTTATCTAATGGTATTTGTATCACGCAACAACACAGAAATTGATTTAACGAAAATTGCAAGATAATTCCTTCTACAACTTTCGGTAAATCAACTGTTTCTAACCCTGATGAAATATTAGCTAACTTAAAAATATCTAAAGGGATTTCTACGCACAGTTACCCTTTTCTTAAAGCCCATTAAAATTTATACTACAAGTAAAGAGTCTTAAAAATAATAAATATCTTATTTAGGATCTTCTTAAATCCAAAACAAGTTTTTGTTTACTTTCTCCCTAAAGATATATTTTAGCAGAAAATAGTAAATTCTAACAATTGAACTTAACTCATAAAAATGGTAATTAATTAATTTTAATGATATAATTTTTTAAGTGATAAAATTTAAATATTATAGTAGGTAATTTTTAAAAGTTTTTAACGGGAATCTCTAATTCCTTCCCTAAACTCTATTTTTGAATTTTCTACGGTAAATTTTGACTAAAATGCTTACCCTAAGGAAGCTTTGTCGAAGATGCATTTTTTCGGCAATTCCTTCCGAAAAATATAAAGAAATTAAATAGAAAAAAGTGTAGGATCTTTTATCCTTTCAATGAGATATCATCCCAAAAGGCCGACGAACCATAGAATCAAAGACATAAAATGGAGAAGGAAACGAGAAATTAATCCATTAAAGTTCCAGACTTGATATCACTAATTAATGATACTACGCAAAACTATGCAAACTATGCAAAACCAACATGGGTAGTCCTTAAAACAAATATTTTACCGGACTTAAAATATCTTTATAATTGGATTTCCGCGTGGAGACTGTTTTAGGAGTTCATAAAAACAAAATCAAGATCATTCAACAAAGATACGAATACGTACATGGAATGTAAGAACGATGATTGTTGCTGGAAAATTGGAAAACATAAAGAAAGAAATGGAACGAAGCAACTTAGTTATACTCGGTTTATGTGAAGTTAGATGAGAAAGAGAACGTGATCACTTCAGGTGAATATAAATAAATTATATACATAAGAGAGAAAAGAAGAAAAAGTGTTGCAATAATTACGAAGAAAAATATAGGAAAATAGTCTCAAGAGTTATAACATTAAGTGCCAGAGTGCCTATAATACTTAAAGGAAAGTAATGGACACAGTATCATCCAGGTCTACTTAACCACACCAAAAGCCGACGAAGAAGAAGTTCCTAGGGTATATGATCAAACAGATCAAGGACATGACGAATTAAGTAAAGCGCAAGTAATAATAATTATGATGGGAGACTGGAAAAGCATAGTGGGAGAAGGAAATAGGATAAATGTGGTTGGCAAACATGGACTGATAGAAGGAATGAAAGAGGAGAGAAACTGATTGAATTTTTTGAGGAAAATACGATGAGAATAGCTAAGATATCGTTTAAAAATATTAAAAGGAAGTTATCCACTTGGGAACGATCAGAAAATCTAAAAAAGTTACCAAATCGACTGTATTTTAGTAAATAAGAGATTCACAAATAGTGTGAAGAATTGTAAAACTTTACCTGGAGAAGATGCGTATACAGATCATAATCTACTGATTGCAGTCTTACAAACAAAACTAAAACACATAAAAGAGAAACGGAACGTAAACACAAAGTGGATAAAGATAAATGAAAAAGATGCAAAATGTGGCATCACAACTAAAGTAGAAGAAAAGATTTCCGCAACCCTACCTTAACAGGATGTTAATGAAAAGTGAAATTCTATTAAACAATACGTAAAAGAAACCCTTGATGAAAACGTAGGAAAATGTAAAAGTAAACCAAAAAGGAAAGAATGGATAACAGATGAAATTTTAGGCAAAATAGATGAAAGAAGGGAATTTAAAAGTGCTAAGAACTACGAAGAAAGAAAAATGTACAAGAGATTAAACAATGAAATAAGGAGAGAATTACAAAAAGACAAAGATGAATGGATGAATGGACTATGTGAATAGATGGAATCATTGGAAAAACAAGTTAAAACTGAATAAATGTATAATACAGCAGGATAACTGAGTAAGTACAGATAAAGAGAATAAATAAGAATGAAATAATGAGTGTCAGGAAGGAGAAATAGTATCAAACATAAAAGATAGAAAAATAATTTGGAAGGAATACATAGAAGAATTGTATGACTCATCAAATAATGATGAAAACCTTCATATCAGTGACAATGAAGAATGTGATGTAGAAATGAAGGGCACAATCAAATTTTAAAAGCAGAAGTAAAAAATCCATTTATCCGAGTATGTCAGTTTGTGATGAGTTACCAGCACAGGAGTTAAAGGGCCTTAAGGAGAAGGTGCAATAGATAGATTAACAAAATTTGTGAGATAAAATCTATAAGAATATTCAATGGCCAGAAAATTTCCTTAAAGTATTTATATATCCATACCAAAGAAGAAAGATGATATATATTGTATGGATCAGATGACTATAAGTGTAATATTCTATGCTACAAAAGCACTAACAAAAATAATACTGAACAGGATAGAGGAAAAGATAGAGAGAATGTTGGATGGTAAATATTTTGGCTTTAGAAAAGGAAAGAGTACTAGAGACGTAATAGGTTGTTTGAAAGTTTTGATGAATAAAATAACAGATTTAAATAAAGCTTTTGTACATATGTTTTATTGACTGGGAAAAATCTTTCGATAAGATTAAATGGGATAAAATAATGAAGATTTTGAGCGAAATAGGATTGAACTGGAGGTGTAGAAAATTTATGATGGAAGGTGGTAGAACATTTATTTAGGTTCTATACTTAGAACAAAGGGTAGAGGATCGAATAGAAAGAGAAGAAACGGAAGCAGTAAAGATTTGAAGAGAAGTTAAAGACAGGGATGCTGCATGTCACCAATCTTTTTTAACGTTATGGAGATCAATTAATTGAGGAAACTTTATAAGATTTAAGAGGAATTGTGATTATGTGATATTAAGCGGAGAAAAATTTTAACGAATAAAGAATGCAGATGACCACCTAGTAATGGCTACAATTGAAGAGAAGCTATAACAATGATGATTAGAATAAGCAGGGTAGGAGAAAAAATACGATATGAAAATAAACACTGATAAACCCAAAGTTAGAGAATATCGAGGAAATGTGGTGAAACAAAAATTACTATTAGAAACAATTACAATCAGCTGGTAGTTTTAAGTACATTGGAAGCACAATAAATTTTGATTGAAGTTGCACTAAGGAAATTATTAGCAAAATTACGAATGATAAAATGGGATTCAGCAAGTTCAGAAATCTGCTTACCACAGAAAGTATACCGATTGATCTGAAAAAGAGATTTGCAAGATGTTTCGTTTGGAATGTGTTGTATGGTCCAGAAACATGGATTATAAAGAAAAGAGAAATTCAGTATCCAGAAAGTTTTAAATGTGGCTATAGAGGAAAATGCTACTATCAACTGGTGAGAGAGAGTAACTAACAATCTGGTTCTAACAAATATAAATGAGAGTAGGAGTACGATTAAGACAATTTAAAAAAATCTAACTGGATAGGCCAGATACTAAGATATGATTATAGTGAAAATGTGATTGAAGGAAAGATTGAGGGTGCGAGAAGAGGAATGTTGGACGATTTGAAACAGAAAGGACACTATAACTTAAAAGAAAAAGCTCAGGACAGACCATCATGGAGAATGCTGTTTGCTGTTTGTTGATAGACACCTCCAGTGAAGAAATTAACCTTTAAAGCTTAGTAATTAAATTATTTTTATTTGTATAATTAAATACAAATTTTTATTTGCTTATCAATAAACTTGCGCATTTTATTCATATTGTGTAAATGGTATTTTGTCAACAGTGATGGCGGACACTTGTGCGTTAAGAGCGGGTACCGGAACAATTTTAGTGTGAGTTGAACATTGCTACAGCACAGTCTCCGCTTCGAACAGCTGTGGTATATCGATTAGACAGAATTCAACTATTTCCACTAATTAAATAACCAATTTTCTGAACAACAGTATCCTTTGGTTACAAAAACATCACTTCTTCATTTTATTATAACGGAAAATTTCAAATGAAAATTTATTACAATTTCTTTAAAATACTACTTAATAATTCGTAAAGTTTCCTTAAGTTGGGTTTCTACAAAACATTTTGAATATAAATTCAAGTTAACAAATAAACTTGGAAATTAATAATAATAAATTAAACTAATATTAATTAAAATTAACAACCAAGTAAGAATTATGCGCGCGCGCATAATATGAACACACACAAACACACACGTAAGTGTACATACATATATATATATATACAATTTCCAAACGGACCATTTATCATTATAACTAATATACAAAAAATGGATTTAAAAAAATCTTTTTAGCTCTCTAAAAGAAAAACATAAAGACAAAAAATTTCCGTCCAACATATACAAAATATATTTAGATTTACATGGCTATTTTCAATAAGTATAATGCAATTAATGAATGTCTAGAAATTTTATTACAAATTGGCATAAACTAAACAATTACAGATCATAAAAGAAATAGTAATATCAAAATAAATGAAATGACGAATCGAAACAGTAATTATAATAAAAAGAGTAAATATTCAATTAGAGAGTTGTACCTTAAAAAATAATACTAAAAAGGGTAAAAAGTTGGAAAAGATCTACATAATAAATCCCACAATGGAAATTAGTTTAATATAACATATTGTAAAATTATTTTAATAATACATAATGTAAAACTACATCTTTTACAGTAATATAAACATTTGGGAACAGTATATTTTTAGATTGCAGTACTTTATTAATATAATACTGTACTCCATATATAATTAAAAAAATAATAATAATAATACTAATAAAATGAAAACATTAAACAAATATATACGTATCTGTATTTAGGGAAGAAATTTGGAGGCCGATTTTACTCAGCTATTAGGCTTTCTGTATAACCAGAAGACAGGAGACAATTTCCGTGATAGTCAATTACCTACTAGATCACTCATTACGCAGAGTGAGACATTACATTCATTGAATTGGGAAAGAAAACATCAAGAGTAAGATAAAGGAACCACGAGTGTAAGTGAATTATTATCCGCAATTTAGTTATATTTTTGTTTATGTTGGTAGTACTGTCGTGTTGCGTAGCTGACGCATGCGTGGTTTAATTGTTGTTATGTCTGCGCAGGTTTGATGATGCTAGGTTAGTTCCATTGTCGCTGCCCTGCCGTTAACCATGGCTGCTCCGCTTTCTGTTTACAACAAAGTAGTGCAACGTTCAATGATCATTATTTTGTGGTTGGAAGGTGTATCAAAGGCCGAAATTCATCGAAGACTTCCGGTACAGTACGGGAACAATGTGTTGCCGCAACGGAGTGTCTACGAACAGATTGAAAAATTGAAAAATGGTCGCACAAGTGTTATGCACGACGAAGGAGCCGGACGACCGTTTACCGCCACAAATGAGGAAAACATTGAGCGTGTACGTGACATGGTTTTCTTAGACAGACGAGTAACTACGGATGAAAAGGCACATGGTCTGCAAATTAGTCACGGTTCTGTCTACGAAATCATCCACAACACACTTGGGTTTCATAAAATCTGTGCAAGATGGGCCCCAAAACAACTCACACAGTTGCACAAACAAACACGCTTGGACACTGCCAAATACATTTCGATCGCTATGGTAACGAACGGGACATCTTCTTAGACAGAATCATCACTGGTGACGAAACATAAATCCATCATTACGAGCCGGAGAGTAAACAGCAGAGTACGGAATGGAAACATCCAAATTCGTCCTGCAAAAAAAATTCAAGACTCAGCCGTCCGCAGAAAACTGATGCTTACGGTTTTCTGGGACTCACAAGGAGCAGTATTGGAACATTATGAGGAAAGAGGCACGACAATAAACAGTGTGTGTTACAGTGCGATGTTACTGCCAAGCTGAAGTCTGCAATTCGAAGCTGTCGAAAGGTGTTGTGTTCTTGCACGACAGTGCCCTTCCACATACTGCTGCCCACACTGCTGAAACGCTCCAGAACCTCAACTTTGAAGTACTGGCTCATCCTCCGTATAGTCCTGATCTTGCCCCTTCTGACTACCACTTGTTTGGTTCACTCAGAGAGGCATTAAGGGGCCGTCGATTTACCTCGCACGAAACAGTGAAAGAAACGATGCATTCCTGCCTCGCAGCTCAACCGAAAACTTTTTTTTGTGAAGGCATCAGGAAGCTTGTGCAACGATGGACCAAGTGCGTTGAAATGCAAGGGGACTATGTTGAAAAATGATGTTCATGTAAAGTTTCCTATTTGTACTGCAATAAAATTTATAATTAGATTGCGGATAATAATTGACTTACCCTCTAGTATGAGGAAGGATGGTCTACCCACGAGTAACGGACGATCTAGTCAAAAAGTTCCAGTATAAAGATAGTTCAAAGTGCTCTCTAGTCAGAGGGAAATTATCTCTCAGGATATCAAGGCATTTAATTTCAATTAAGGGTTTAAATATATTATGAAAAAAAAAATTATTTTCGAATTAAACAACAAGAAATAGAATAGGGTTTCCTAAAGGACAACCTCACCCATTCCAAAATGTGATTTAAGTTGCAAGTGACAGTATTCAACTTAACAAAAACCGCTCACCCAGACTTCATAAAAGGTTAATGTATGAATATAAATATAAAAAAAAGTTTGTAAAGTATGATTAGTACAAAAATTTAACGAGATTTCACCCTTTTTAAAGCCATCGATACGTATGCGGTACGGCGGAATTACTAAAGTATATTAAATCTACAATTATAAGGACAACAACTATTATACTGATCGTCGTACTTTCAATGATCTAGTGAAAAAAGGAAATTTTCAGTATTTCATTTAATATTAACAAATTATGAGATAAATTCTAAACTGTATTACATTCAAATAAAATTAAACTCACAAAAGTATTGTTTACATAACTCAAATATGTAGAACGACTTAGTTACATAACAATTGTAGTAGAAATATTGACAATACTCCATTTCGTCCTGAACGTGTAAGAGAATATAACGGTAGATTAATGTTGCAGCAGTTGTCTTACGGTTTTGAAGAAATCATTGATGTTCTATAGAATTTAGATCATCAAGGAGTGAAGGCACAAACACAAAAACTTCTATTACGATCATATAAGTCCTGTGTAGCAAATTTTAATTATGAACCGTTGTGCTTCGTAATGGAAATGATTTTGAAAGTAGATTTGTTGAGAGATAAATATCATATCTGTATCTTTATTAATCTTCGGTACTGGTCAGTTTTCCAAAATTATCAAGTACCATATGTTGTAACGGTGGATTCTGAACACAATAGTGGTCCTATACAAAAAAAAAATCCATTTCGGAACGCCGGAAGGAAAAGGCTAAGTTTCATCGGTGCTAAGAAAGGGATAAAAAAGATTTCCACCTTAAATTTAAGAAAAACTTCAATCGTATTAAATACGACAATGGCTGCATATGCATATGAAAAACGTTTCAGATGTTTAACATACGATAAGCCCAAATCTTCTTACAATTCCACCAAACTTTTGGTCATCCCTTAGTGTAAGGATTGGTCATATCAAAGATCGTTTCACGCAAAAGTTTTAGGTAGTGTTTAGAGGACTAACGACCACTTTAAACCGATTCGATACTATGGCGCTATTAAGGAAGGCATGATTTTTTTATCTTCGAAACCCCAATTTTTCACCCCCTGGGCCAATGATTGGTGATATCAAAAACCTAAACCTACATACGTTTTAGCCCTTTATCCAAAGAGCAGTAGAACTTAAAACGAATTCGATATTTCACTGATTGAGAAAGTTATAGAGATATGTTTGTTTTTTCGAAAAAGCCCCCACCCACTGTTGATTTTGCCCATTAACGAACTTGACCGAGAATTTGGGTCTTTATAATTTATGTATCAATTTGAAAGTGATTGGCGTAAAATTACGGCAGTTATAGTGTCCACAAGAAAGTGAAGTATATATATATAAATGTGTATAACAACTTTTGAACTGACGGTGGTTTTCGGGTCTGAGGGATGTGAAACACGAAAATATGTTGAAATTTTTTAGAAGTCGAATTATGGTACCCGTTACAATAGGTAGCTTTCTTATGAAATCTACCTAAAATACAAAAATACGTTAACTTTAGGTGAGTTTTTTCGTGTTCAGTAATCCAGTTGGTATTTTCAGTTTCTCTTATTTGCATATTTGGCACACGAAATGTTTCGTCACTAAGGATGAATGATTTTGCGAAACTGTTAATCTCAAACACCGAATCAATATTTTGATGAGACATGAAGTCGTAAATAACACCATCTATATATATATATATATATATATATATATATATATATATATATATAAATTAACATGTCGTCAGTCATTCATAAACGACGCCCAGTAAAAATTAATAAAGATAAATTCATAAAAATTTGTATACACTTTCTCCTTACAATCAAGTTCACACTAAGAAAGGATCATTTTTAAATTCCGAGTTTAAAGAGTTAAAATGCAGAAACAATGAAATTAAATATTTTTTTTTTAGTTCCTCAGTAACAAATGTAAATATCAGTGTGATTTTTGGTGTGTTTAATCTTCATATGAATATCTAAAAACTAACTTCAATATTTTCTGAAATTCGACCTGGAAAGGGAAGAAAGTTAAAAAAAAAAACATTTTGAGACTTGATTACAAATTTCCCTTACTTCTGACAATACTAAACGAGATATTCAGTAGATATGGACTTCCAAATACTCTTCAGATTAATATGTAACAACAATTTTCGGTTTTTTTAAAAATCTCTATACTGTTAAAGTGCGAGACGGTGTACGTCTTAAGATGTGAGCTCGGTGACTCAGCCAACACAGCAATGCTACATTTAGTGTATGCACGATGTGACTGAGTTCACCTGCCTCCGGTTACATGACTAAAAAATAAAAATGTAAAAATTGACCGCAACGGGAAATGCAAGTAATCATATTGAGAGGAGGAAGCCGCGACAGGGATGCTAGTTGTATATAAAGAAAGGAGTTTTCGCATACACTACCCTTCACAATGCATACTACTTACTACCGCCCCTTACTACTTTTTACTTCTTATTTCCGCAGAAACCCACACTAAATTGTACGAACTTTACTAAACAGAAATTTGGCGAATTTATTATAATTTTAATCTAACCATATTCAATAGTTTTTTAATTATTTTAAATGGTATTTTAAATGTTCAAGGAATTAATACATATTTAAATTCATTATCAATTATCCAATCAGCCAAGAACACGATCTACAGTTAAAAACAAATACATAACTAATTATTAAAAAGTACGTATGTAAAAATAAGAAGAAAAAAATTAGGTGAAGAAAAAAAATAAAACACTACTTGCTTCATTAATTGACTTAGCGGATTCTCCCAGTGAATACTTTCCAAACAGAAATGTAAAGGAAAATAGGAATATTTTCGGTAATCCAGATTATCGGCTTAGTTCAAAAATAGCAATGTTTTTTCATCTTGTCACTTTTACCACTTCGTAGGTTAAATGTATTATTATTTATTAACGTTATACATTAAAACTTTCCGTTTCCAAACTTTTAACAGCCATTAAAAGTTCCCGATGCTTGAAGAAATAATTAAAATATATATTCTTTAAGTACGATAAGAACAATGCATTCCTACTAATTTTAAACACCCGTTTTAAATTTAATAGAAGTCAACGATTTCTATTTAAATATGAGTAATATTTTACAGAAGTTTAAAAAGTTTAAAAACTAAATACATAAATATTAATAACAAGATACTTAAAGAACTTTATCTGTTTTATTTTTTTGTATCATCAGTCATTAAAAACAAAGAAGCTTAATAATAAGACAATTTATCAGTCTGTATAAGAAAAAATATCCTAAAATAGAAGAAGTTATGAAAACGACTGTTAATAAAAAAAATTTATATTATATAAATTTTGTATTACGAACGAGAATAAATACCGTGCTATATAAATTGTTTAATATTACAAATATTTGTTAAATGAATATTTATAGCAATAAGAAATTAACGTGAATTACTTATATACATATGAACGAGTTACAAAAGTGATATTTCTGTGAAATTTTGTACATAGATATAACAAACCACTATCAGAAACTCCGGAGGCAGTCGGATGAGCTAGTACATACGAGTCGCTAACTTCTTTTATTTTAAAATAAATGAAGAATGACGTAAATTATTGGTAAAAACTGATAAGTCTATTTGAACCGATTGCCCTTTTTTGGTATCTCAAAAAATTACTCCCACACTTTTAAAGCATAATTTTAGCCATAATTTAAAGACATAATTTCTTAGAGAACTTGATTTTAAATTATACTTAATATTTTAGATTAATTTAAGTAAGCCTGATATTTAATGAATGTTGTCAGCTTCCTACCGAGTGAATTGAAATGCATTTTGCATAATATAATAAAGGTACTGCGCTACTAGTAGCCTGTGTGTACAGAGAACGCGACCTGGTCATATAAACCATGATTGAACGAAAAATAATTGGTACAGTGCATCCGATTATACTAAAGAACATGATATCGTGATAAGATACCGGCTGGAAATTAATAAAACTTAAAAATTTTTATTTACTTTTAAATAATCAATTAAGACTTGAATAATTTGCCGTTATTAAACTTAAAAATGTGAGGTGGGCTTCGTGTCTTATCGTAAGTACCGCCTCCTTTTTCTTAATTGACTTTTTTCTTTATTTTATGTATTTTGTATCTTTTGGTTCGATGTTTTTACCTTTTCCTTAGTATCATACTTTTAAGCTTTTATGTTCTGTAACATCTGAGAAAGGTACTTTGTAAGGAAATTGCCGTCATTTTTTAAAATAAAACAAAAACTTTTTTTGCTTTTTTTTATTATGATGGATTTTCATCAAGTAAAGGCTTCATTTACCGATTATTTCACATACGTCTAACACCACGTGAAAGAGGCTCAGTTCTTATTTTTATATCCAGCTTTACATCCGTGATTTATTAAATTTTTTAACTATTGGAGTCAAACTTCGTCGTTGTTCTTTAAACATCGTACAGGTAACGGATATTTTTCAGGATTATTTACGTATTTCATAGCATCCTACCTTACTAAACAGAATTTGTGTGGGTGTCTTTGTGTGCCATCCCTTAGCTTGGCACCGGAATGTTACTATCACTAGCGGAAAATCCGGATTCGTTAGAACGTCTCGTGGTGGTCAGGAGTATACTTGTTATATTATTAAGTATAGATATACCGTATATATGTCGATATATACATATCGAAGTTTTGGGAAAATTTAGAAACTTTTACTCGGATCCGAATTTTCGAACGAAAATCGTGAACATATCGAAAACGGTCGGTCCGTTGAAAAAAATTTTCGACCCTCTTCGATGACACCCCAACCGCTCCCAGTGGTACCGGTAGGATGATAATATTTTCGAGTGCCCCCGGGGCCCCGTTCGGAAATTGGGGAGGGGGTGAGATGGGGTGCCACCGTAATATCTCGACAACCGCTCGTCCGATTTTCACAATTCAAACGGCGTATATATCATCAGGTCAACCGATAACTGCTTAACGCATCGGCTACCACTCTTGATCGACCGGATCTTAATTATTTAGAAATTAATTCGTTTAGCTCTATGTTTTGATTGCACTCGATTACACTAAAACGTACCGATCCGATCATTCGCTAAATACGCTTAAACCTGTGCGCTAGCGCAACTGTAAAGTATAAAATTATGACTAAAAAGTAGAAAATGAAATATATATATATATATATATATATATATATATATATATATATATAAAAAACCTTTTAAAAACCACTCTTATATTAAAAGCACTAAAAAAAGAAAATAAAAAAAATATGTAAAGAAAATGTAAAACATCACTCTTAAACACTCTAAAAGATAAAATTAATTTTAGGACGGTATCTCAGAATGGATTTTACAACAAGCTTAGATGGTGATATGTAAGATTATGCGAAACTCATAGCTTCAAATTAAAAGTTTATGTTTTTCTCAATTTTTTCTTATGCCTGTTGAATGACCTAAAGCACTCTTAGGCCATCACACATAAGAAAAACTTGAACATACCCATAAGGAACTGTCAAAAAAATCAAATTTTTAATTTGAATCTAGACTTACACATAATCTTAAATATCACCATCAAAACTTGTTTTCAAATCCATTTGTGATACCTTCCTAAAATTATACTTCGGGTCGTTTAATTTAAGAATGGTGTTTTCACATTTTTTTTACATATTATTTATTTATATGATTGCTTTTCTTGATACAAACAACTATAACCAAAAATTAGGCACCTTAATGTACCAATCACTAGCGGAAAGTTCGAAAGTATCAATTTCTGGAGGTAAATTTTTAATTTAACTTTCGTACATCAATTTTCATCATTCAAAAAGAATATTTTTTCACAATAAGTAATCAATTTTGGACACCCAATAATCCCATTCTGAGACGCCGCCAACCAGGGCAACCCACCTGGATAGCTTAGCTGCGAAGGCGTGCCACAGGCACGCCCAGCAGCTAGTTTATTTACTAACACAACACACTAACACAACTTGATACAGGAACTCTAAATCACAAATCAATATGAAACCACAGTGAATGCCTAAATAACACTGTTCTGTTAATGGGCAAACTCAGAAAACTGATCGGTGCAAACAGGTCAATATCTATAGTAAATGGATATCATACGTGTACAGTTTTTGCCTTTATATTGCTGTATTTATACTTCATCTCTGTTAGAAACAATTTGAAATTGTTTGTTACATACCCTCCTCTATGAATCATGAGACCTTGCCGTTGGTGAGGGGGCTTGAGTGCTCAGGGATACAGAGTAGCTGGACCGAAGGTGCAACCATATCGGAGAGGTATCTGTTGAGAGCCAGACTAAGGAATGATTCCTGAAAGAGGGCAGCAGCTCTTTCAGTAGTTGTTAGGGGCGTGAGTCACAATGACTTAAACGGCCGTATCAACATCACTCAGTCCTCTGAGTACTGCGCAGCTGAAAGCAATGGAAAACTACAGCTGCTTTTTTTCCAAGAAAATGTGGCTCTCTGCATTTTCACATAGCAATAATGGAGGCGCCTTCCTTGGTAAAATATTCCGGAGGTAAAATAGTCCCCCGTTCGGATCTCCGGGTGGGGACTACTAAGGAAGGGGTCACCAGAAAATTAAAAAATAACATTCTACGAGTCGGAGCGTGGAATGTTAGAAGCTTAAAAAAGGTTGGTAGGCTAGAAAATTTAAAAAGGGAAATGGATAGGGTGACTGTGGATATAGTAGGAATTAGTGAGGTTAGGTGGGAAGAGGAAGGTGACTTTTGGTCAGGTGATTTTAGAGTAATTAACTCAGCGTCAAATAATGGGCAGGCAGGAGTAGGTTTCGTGATGAACAAGAAGATAGGGAGGAGAGTGGAGTATTTCAAAATGCATAGCGATAGAATCATTGTAATAAGGATAAAATCAAAACCTAAACCGACAACGATTGTTAACGTTTATATGCCTACAAGCGCCCATGATGATGATGAGGTAGAGTGTGTATACGAAGAGATTGATGAAGCAATTAAACACGTAAAAGGAGATGAAAATTTAATAATAGTTGGAGACTGGAATGCAAGCATTGGAAAAGGCAAGGAAGGAAATATAGTGGGTGAATACGGGCTGGGCAGAAGGAATGAAAGAGGGGACCGACTTATAGAGTTTTGCACGAAGTATAATTTAGTAATTGCCAACACCCAATTTAAAAATCATAATAGAAGAATATACACTTGGAAAAAGCCAGGCGATACTGCAAGGTATCAGATAGATTATATCATGGTTAAGCAAAGATTTAGAAATCAACTCGTTGACTGCAAAACTTACCCTGGAGCAGACATTGATAGCGACCATAATTTGGTGATAATGAAATGTAGATTGGGGTTTAAAAACCTGAAGAAAAGTTGTCGGATGAATCGGTGGAATTTAGAGAAGCTTGAGGAAGAGGAGGTAAAGAAGATTTTTGAGGAGGACATCGCAAGAGGTCTGAGTAAAAAAGATAAGGTAGAAAATGTAGAAGAAGAATGGGAGAATGTTAAAAAGGAAATTCTTAAATCAGCAGAAGCAAACTTAGGCAGAATAAAGAGAACTGGTAGAAAACCTTGGGTTTCAGACGATATATTGCAGCTGATGGATGAACGTAGAAAATATAAGAATGCTAGTGATGAAGAAAGTAAAAGGAACTATCGGCAATTAAGAAATGCTATAAATAGGAAGTGCAAACTGGCGAAAGAAGAGTGGATTAAAGAAAAGTGTTCAGAAGTGGAAAGAGAAATGAACATTGGTAAAATAGACGGAGCATACAGGAAAGTTAAGGAAAACTTTGGGGTACATAAATTAAAATCTAATAATGTGTTAAACAAAGATGGTACACCAATATATAATACGAAAGGTAAAGTCGACAGATGGGTGGAATATATTGAAGAGTTATACGGAGGAAATGAATTAGAAAATGGTTTTATAGAGGAAGAAGAGGAAGTTGAGGAGGATGAAATGGGAGAAACAATACTGAGATCTGAATTTAAGAGAGCATTAAAAGATTTAAATGGCAGAAAGGCTCCTGGAATAGACGGAATACCTATAGAATTACTGCGCAGTGCAGGTGAGGAAGCGATTGATAGATTATACAAACTGGTGTGTAATATTTATGAAAAAGGGGAATTTCCGTCAGACTTCAAAAAAAGTGTTATAGTTATGATACCAAAGAAAGCAGGGGCAGATAAATGTGAAGAATATAGAACAATTAGTTTAACTAGTCATGCATCAAAAATCTTAACTAGAATTTTATACAGAAGAATTGAGAGGAGAGTGGAAGAAGTGTTAGGAGAAGACCAATTTGGTTTCAGGAAAAGTATAGGGACAAGGGAAGCAATTTTAGGCCTCAGATTAATAGTAGAAGGAAGATTAAAGAAAAACAAACCAACATACTTGGCGTTTATAGACCTAGAAAAGCTTTTGATAACGTAGATTGGAATAAAATTATCAGCATTTGAAGAAAGAAGCATTTGGAAAAATATAGTTAAAAGAAGAGACAGACTTATAGGCCACATACTAAGGCATCCTGGAATAGTCGCTTTAATATTGGAAGGACAGGTAGAAGGGAAAAATTGTGTAGGCAGGCCACGTTTGGAGTATGTAAAACAAATTGTTGGGGATGTAGGATGTAGAGGGTATACTGAAATGAAACGACTAGCACTAGATAGGGAATCTTGGAGAGCTGCATCAAACCAGTCAAATGACTGAAGAAAAAAAAAAAAAAAAAAATTGTTACATACAAGTTATCTTTAAAAAAAAATCAATAGTATTTCACAATAGCAATATTTCAAAAATGTTATCACACAAAAACTGTCGGTGCTGAAAACATTCTGACTACATTTTTGAATTCAGCATAAAATGTTACATTAGGAAATAATAAAAATTTCATTTGCCGTCAACTGCGCTTATTAGTGTAATTTTTGACAAAAAATCTTATTTTTAATTTAAGGTTGACGTAAATTTAAACGATTTGCTTTCAAAGAAAGATGTTTATAAAAAGATATTTTATCCAGGTTTTCTGTATGTCATTAAACCGTAAAATGTAATAATGCTGGAAATTATATTTTATAACAGTATATAAACGTTGTGTTTTTTGTAATACTTTGTGATACAGGTTAGTAATAAGACTTAATTAAATAATTTTACAACTAAGTATAAAAGAATATCCTAGTTAAATAAAATATATTTTTTTATAAATACATAAAGTTTCATTACATAAAAACTTATATTAAAGCTAAAAAAAGCTTTACGACAATTTATCTCTTCAAAGAAAAAAACGAAATATAATATTTTAAAATATTAAGGATAAAAAAAAATTATAATAAAATATGAAAATAAGGTAAAATACTACGTTTTTTAATTAATAAATAAGTTCAATTTACAAATACATTTTCGGTAATGACGTTAAAAAAAAATCTACTAACGTCAAGTTATGTTTAAAGACGCTAAATTGAATTTAATAATATTTAGAACGTGAAATTCCATTTTATGTTTCGGTGACCAATTTAGAACGAATATAAACGAATCTCGGACAAATGTAAGCTATAAGTGCGGGGAAGATTTGAGGGAAAGAGAAGCAAAAAGGGAAAGATCCAGTTGTTCTATTGACGTTAGTACGGGAACAGAACCGATGGTGACGCCACAATGCGAGAGAGCGTCGATCCACATCTCCTTCTCCTCCCTAAAATTCCCTAACCTAACTTCCTCCTATAACCCCTCCAAACTTTCCCTTTCTATCCTTTGTCGTTTTCTGTTCAGTTTTTTCTTCATTGTCATTTACCATGCAGACGAGAAAAAAAAAATCGCTTTTTTTCACTTTTACTGCGCAAAGAATTACTGTAATTGCTAAACGGAATTTCAAGCGTATTCCTCTCCTTTTTTCATATCCTAATGTGTATAAAAACTGTGATTTTTAAAACTGAAATGAGCGTTTTAAAAAAAATAAAAAGTTTCTTTATATATATATTTCCACTTTGTTTACATAAATATAAATACCAAAAGGGAGATATAGACGTTACTAATGCAAAATTATTCTCAATATTAGACATAAAGTATTACTTATGTTAATGAATTAACCAAAATAAATTACATTTTTAATTATAATAACCCATTTATTCAATCGTTAATGAAATTTCTCCCGGTAGGTATTAATAATACTGTGTAGTATTTATCACTCTACTGAATAAATCTGTATAATAATTGGTATAAGTGAATAAAAATTTCTCATGTTGGAAAATTTCATCGCGTGCGATGCGTTGCATTGTATTTATAATTTTACTGGAAGCTAGTAATTAATTATTAGGTTGTTACAAATGTAAGACAAAAAAAAAAAAATAACAAGAAAAGAGAACAAAAGTATATTGTATGGGACTATCTCTAAAAACCTCTTTCAACGGCATACCTTAGTCTATATTTTTCATAATACTGTAAAAGTAGATAAAAGTTATCTTTTTCATTCAGCGGTCACTTATCTTAACGGCAATTTCATTGCGGAACAGGTATATTTATAATACTAGAAAATATAAACATATCTTCTTTTAAATAGCTTTTTTCACGTCATATTTCCAACCAAAACTAAATAATATTTTAAAGATATAAAATTTAATTATTTTTAGCCTATAATTTTATTTACAACACATTACATTTGTTTAACCTTAAGTAAGTTGTATCACTTAAGTTCACTTAAAAAAAAAATCTCCATTGAGATTTTTCAAGAATTACATATTAGTGCTATATAGAACTCCTGAGTGTAGAACGTAGAACGTACACATGGTAGAAGAATTATAGAAAACAAATAACAATAACATGAATCACAAAAATGAAGATTAGTGAAACACTTAGAAAAGAAAGAATAAACAAAAAAAGAAGAACTTAAAAAATGAATGTGAATACAAAAACAGAAAGGAATGGAATGAAGATTTGATTAATGCACAATACTTAGCAAGTGTTAATTACACTACAGTATAGAGTTATTATGGAAGATCCAGATACGTAGCCGCTTAATTCGTCTAACATCCTCATCGTTGTACAGAAGACTTATGGGCAAGTGGTTAACGTGATCGTTTATCCGAAGTTCATATTTGGAACTGTACCGCTGTATTCTTCCTTGACGTACCGTAGAACCAACGTGGATTTCACGTTTTAAGCAAAGCACGGGGCCTCAACTACACACTTCATTAGTTTATTCGGAAACTGCTATGTGATTTCGACATGTATCTTGCTTGTCCTGCCCCATAGTCGGACGCCATTTGTCCTTATCAGTTTCAAAATTGCTGAGTATGGAAGTAGCTTATTAGACAAAGATAACTCCTGCTGAGGAACCGGTACATTTCTTTAAGCGTCACGTTAAGTTGCTTTCTCTTCCCCCTCATATGAACTTTCCACATCAAACGACGATTCAGGTACCTTACACTTTCAGTATGTGCGATTAAATTGTCGTCAAGGTGGAAACATGGGTAGTCTCCTTACCTCATTGCGAATGTCACATGGATTGATTAACCCATGTATCCAGCCACCTGCTGATTAAGTTTAATTCGGATTGTAGAATAGTTGAGGCTACAGATTGGGTTGTCAACAACAGCCAGAATAGCCGTGTCATCGGTAAAAGAATGCCGATGACACGGCATGTAATTCAGTGGCGTAGCGTGGGTTTCAGCCGCCCGGGGCGTAGGCCAAATTCGCTGCCCCTTTATTTGAGTATTTAAATCCCAAAGGCTGCAAAATTTATGGAAATTCTGAAGAACTTTTCGGCGAGAATAAACTTGTTAATGTGTATTGTACAGGGTATAAAGGAGTCATTTATGTATGTTTTATGATATATAAACACATCTGTTACAAAAGTTCTTACACGTACGCCATAACATTTGTGATATGCGTTTACTAGATTAAGTTATTATTAAATAAAATTAATAACACAAAGATTTTCGACAAAGTTCAATAATTTAACAATCACAAATCCCAACACGAACTTAAAGAAAATCATGAGTTGAGATTAATTGAGTCAATGTGAGTTGGATGACCGAGTTGCAGGTGTTATTAGACAATATCGAACTCTATTCTTTACATCAAAGAATTAATTCTAGCCATTCGTCGTGAATAACCCGAGCACAAAATAAAAACGGGAATTACCGCAAGGCAGGTTAGTGCAGACGGTGTTCCGAGCTGTTAGCTAGCGACTGCCTTAAAGAAAGGGAATTCCCCGGTTCCGTCACAGATTAAATTATAAAAAGTTTCGTGCTCATTTTAATCGTTCTGAATTGTAGGTACGACAAAAATATGAAAAAAAAAATGGTTTAAATTTTTATTTCAGATTAAAAGATATTATTTATTGTGAAATTTTGCCGCTCCCAAAAAGTTATGCCCGGGGCGGCCGCGTCCACTGCACCCGCTATGTAGCGCGCCACTGCAGTGATTCCATTTTCTACAGAATGGTCGGGCGTGAAGATGCAGTAAGATAGTTTTAACTGTAAGCCTTGCGGAACCCCCGACTTAGTGTTCAAGAATGCAGATAAAATTTCCTAAATGAACGATTCTTTTAGGGTGTATGGATAAAATAAATTGTATAAATAAGTGTTGAATTATTGTTTCTTTCTAGTGTGGAAATAGATGTTAATATTTTAACTCTATAAAAGTTACATCATGCAATGTATGTACCCTGGAAGTGTTTATGAAATTTTAGCAGTAAGATAATAATAATTTATTACCAGGGCAAGTAAGTGGTTCAAGATTCAGTAAATCTAATTAAAATAATTAACTATTTCTTCGTTTACAGATGCTTCATAGTTGTATAACAATAGTTATTTTACAAGTACTAGGCACTAACCCATTAGATTGATTGTAAAAAATGTGTTTTATAATCAAAATTTTATTAAATATTCTTAAGTGGATCTCACCATCGTCTCCTAGACCATCAAACTTCTTCCTGCTTTAGGTCTAGATATAAAAATCCCTTGGGTAATTTCCCCTTCGTTATTGTATGAAAATATTTTTAAAGTACGCGTAACTCTTCCGAAGCAGTTAAATTTATTCACTACAATTCAATAAATTATTATACTTATTTCTAATAATTTCAGAATTTACTTTTTTATTTAAGCTATTTAAGGAAGATATCCTAGAAAACGCAGTTTTGCTTCCAAGATGAGTTTATGATTTTTCTCAATAGATTACGTATACAGGAATGTTTAATGTATAGATACTAAACATCCTCTTAATGGAACAAAGGATGGATTTAAATTCATGCTTTAATGTCAAATTTAATGGTCTATATCTGAAGTCGTTAATTTTTATATTATAATAATTGGGCGTAAAATAAAAATCCATACATTTCATAAACTAGAAGCTAATCTCATGAATGAGTATTTCATTCGTGTGATCATTCAGTGATGGAAATATATTGAAGAGTGGGACTGATCAAATTTATTTCTACATTTATATGTATATAACATGACGTACGGAGAAATTGACCATGTATGTCCTGAACTTAGCCAAATCGTATGAGTTAGATTTAGCTACTTACTACAGAATAAATTTTTTTTAAATATATTACAAATGGATTTTCTTTGCAGAATTTTATCAGTGTATTTTAATTTATTTTATTCTTAAATTTCTTTCTCTAACTCCATTATAATAATTAAATCTTAAAAGCAACACCTGATTCACAAAATTTATTACTACTTTACGCAATATTTAAATAGAAGCAAAAGTGTTCTTATATTTGCTGATTTTAACGTTCATGACAATTAATATAATTAAAATAAAGAATTATCGAAATTTCAAATTACTGGGGTTTTATTTGACTATCCCGTAGTGAGAGTTTAAGGAAATATTACTTCGCAAAGTTAATTAAAATGAAAACAACTTATTGAACCGTTAATCAGATAATTAATAACCCTTTAATTACTCTTAAGATTTAATAATAATTAAAATTTGTATACATATATTCATTTCCTTTATAAAATAAAAAAATCCCTTTCCGCACGCCGGAATGCGAGGTAGATTTCACTGGTGCTAAGTAGGGGATAAAAAATATTTCCGCCTTATTTGAAGTTAAGAAAAACTTCAAATTTACTCAATACGAGAATGGTTGCTTGTGAAAAAAAGTTTCACATGTTTAGCATACAACAAGCCCCATCTTCTTACAATTCCATCAATATTTTGGCCATCCCTTGTCGTAAGGGTTGGTCATATCAAAAATCGTTTCAGACAACAGTTTTAGGTAATGTTTAGAAAACTAACGACCACTTTAAACCGATTCCATGCTGTGCCTATTGAGGAGGTATGATTTTTTTTGCACCCCATTTTTTCTACCTCCTGGGCTAGTGATTGGTGATATCAAAAAACTTTACTTTAAATATGTTTTAGGTCCTTATCCAAAGAATAGTAAGAACTTCAAACGAATTTGATATTTTACTTAATAAGAAAGTTATAGCGATATTTTGTTTTTTCGACCCCCCACTTCCACCCCATGAATCGATTTTGGTCGTTAACAAATGCGATCGACGCATTCGTTAACGGTTAATTCGGATGAGTTATTTTTAAGGAGCAATTTGAAAGTGATTAGCGTAAAAATTACGGCAGTTATCGTGTTCAGAAGAAAGTGAAATATATATATACATATACATATAAATGCATATATAAACTTTTTACTGACTACGTCAGTAAATGTGAATGTATAAAAAAAACGTTACGGTTGAAACCCGGTTTAATTATGGTGACAGCGATGAAGGCACTGTATGCATAATTAGATGTAGGAAAATCTAATAAATATCAACAAAAAAAATTATAAAACTGGAATGTTCTAAGGTGAGAAAATTATCCTAATGTGATTTAGTATTTCAATAAATTTATATATCCAGGATATAAGAAAACATTTCCCTAATACTGCTAAAGATAATTAGATGAGATTTTCAGGGTACAACAATCACGTTACAATATAACCCAACATGAGAAGATTTTCTTCTTCTTTTTTTTTCCTATTAAATTTCATTTTATGATTTTATACTCCATTCAACGGCGAATTCTCTGAGTATCGGAACAAATAAAATAAAATATATATAAAAAAAACGCAAAAATAAGAAATAAAATTTCAACGGCTATTTCAATGAGATTCGGATCTTCGGTCACAATTTTCGAAAAATAATTGATGGCGGCGTCGGTGGTGGTGGGCGGAAATACTTACAACTTCATGCTAGTTATATGTATACAACCTGCAGTAAATGTACCTTAAATTACCGTACGGAAGGGGTCCGGGTACACTTAACTCCTGTAACGTGTGACGGGGGTTTTGAGTCTGGAGGATATGAAACGGGGAAGATATGCCGAAATTTTCCGGAAGTCGAATCATGGTACCCATTATAATAGATAGATTTCTTATGAAATTTACCTAAAAGAAATAAGAAATATAATTAAATTATCCTAATCTGTAACATTCTTTAATAAAACATATCTTAACATCTCTATAATATAATTTTCTAAGAAAATTATTTAAAAAATTAAGGTAAATTCAATCAGTAAAATTAAAGACGGAAAAATTATTATAAATTTGAAGAAAGAGTCATCAAGGCAAACAAACACAAATATATATCTATTATTATATATTGGTGTTTGTTTAATTTTTAATTATTACCCAGACATGATAGATAAGATTGATACTTTGTTACTTGGATAAAAATATTAGAGTAATTTTAAATGAATAGTGACATTTTTAATAACCGAAATTGTAAAATAGAAATAAAAGCCACGATAATCCTGCTGAAAGATAATAGACATTATTTTATAAAATAATTGTTTAAATCTTAATTTATGGACACACTGAACTCAATAATAAAAATCCTATTGATACGTAAATAGAATTTTAGTTATAGGAAATATTTAAATGGAAAAAATAAATAAATTCTCTAACTTCAAACCGAAAAAATATAATCTTTCTTTTTAAATGATCGTTAGTCTTATAAGGGTTCTCGAAGAGAATTTCATGGGTTTTAATGCATAATCAAGTAATTCATAATAGAATCAGCAAACTAATACTGCGTTCCTTACGAAATTATTAGATTTTAACGAAATGAAACAAAAAATTAAGAAAGAGAAAAACGATTCTTAATCTGGTATAGACTCACGACATAAAAATGCCATTGTTCAACAAAAAAAATACGTCAACCAAAAAAATTCCAGTTATTTTATAATAATCTTATAAAAAATTCTAAAAGAAAACCATATTACAGAACAATTTTATTCATATTCTTTATTTTCATTCATAAATCATAAATTCTCTTTGATCTTAAAAATATATATAAAATAAATGAAAAACAAGCAATCTCTATTATAAAAATTATGGTATCTTTCCACGTATGTAATTTAATTTTTATTAATTATAAAAAAAAGTTGCATAATAAAACAGCAGTTTTTGCTCAACTAATTTTTTTTTGCCGTTGTGTAATGTAAAATCGTTTCCAATTTACCGTTACCATAACTAGGATTAGCAAAACAAAGAATAATTAAAAAATTACATGCAGAGAGGGGCTTCCTTTAAAATCCTTCAAACTCGAAATAAAAAAAAAATTATATAATCGTAGACCATTTATTATCATTTTTGAATTGTTAGCAAATGATATGAACATTTTCTCTAAGAGTACATAATAACAGAATAGCGTCTAATAGAATACATTTGAAACCAAACAGGTGAAACCAAACAGAACGCTTACTATTGCTAAAATGATTATGGTATTTGGCAAAAAAGTGTAGGACATAACCATATGTAGTGTAAGCAATAAAACTATCAATATATTAATTTTAACAATGCTAATAGTAGGTCCATTATACAAAATTACGCTTTCTTTAAAATTAATTAGATTTAAACTACTTCAAACAAACTGTAAAAAAATGAAATACACTGAAATCCACCTCAGTATTAACAAACGCATTTATAGGACGGAACGGAACAAAAGGTTTTCAGAGGGATGCTTTATCCCCCTACTTATTGCAAGTCTGAACATCAATCCCTTGCTGCTGGGTCTTTCTATTTATCTAGCGGATATTTAATTTATTTCTATTGGTTGTTATATATTTATTTTTATTTTTGGTTTTAAGATGAACCGAGTTTGGGATTGCGTTCTAAGCCACTGTAGAAGGTGTTTGGGAAAAGTATTTGTACTCTGGCTATTCCTTAGGAGATTAGTAAGATATTTCCTTCTTTCTCCTGACGGGATTCTCTTTCAGTCTGTTAATTTAAGACTTTTTGATCCCAGTAGCTTTCGGACTAGTAGGAATGATACGATCCCAATTTTTTAGAGGGTTCAATGTATTCCCTCCACGGAGATTGTCGCCTACGGTACCTGTAGGGGGGTTGCGTGACTAGTAATTGTTTAGGATCTTTTCTTTTTCTCCTCCACAATGGCTTTTTTTAAGAATAACTACTTAAACTCATTAAGGAAATAATAAAATTGTTTTTTAGTAACTTACCTACATATTAAGATAAAAAATTAGATGTAATAAGATTTTAACAAATCAAATGTTCTACACTATTTTATTTCATTTCGTATTTACATTAAAAATAAAACATTATATTAAAAATATAAGCATTATTTCTTATAATTATAAATATAATCTAACCAAACAAAACCTACGCTTGGTAACCTTGACTAATTAACTCATCCCCAATTCTTCTGCACAATAAGAGATGCTTGCATACTGTTTAGTGCATAAATAAATAAATAAAGTGATCGTGTCAAATAGTAATTTACTAGGCTATAACCAAGAGTTCTTCCTGATATCGATTTCAGTCCTGCAGCCGGTTTTGCTACACCTCCATCTATCATTTTTATCAAAAAAATGTAACATCATTTCATGCCCGTTATTATAATGCCGAGGGTTATAAAGAATTCCTTTCAGTAGCAAAAATTCAACACCTCTATCCTTTGAATCAATTTTCCGAATTAAACGAAATAACATTTTCACAGCGCATTAAATAGACACAGACTGATTACAGGTAGCGATACCAATGTCTAGTAATATTGTACAATGTTGGACTAAGTAAACATGTCTGTTTACTTAAAACATAAAACATGTTAAAACACGAGCAATTACTAATACATAATATTTAACACAAAAAAACCACTGTGGGGGGAAAACAAAAAAGGCCCGTTGTTTACATACATTGTTTAAATTAAATAGGCTACTTCCGATTTAAAGTTATTTATTTTCCTTTGGTGTTAATTTATAAAAATATTCGTCATCGTCTTCATTATGAAAATATAATAAATTTGACTTCAGGTACTGTAAATAAATTTCAACATATTTTTACAAAAAAATATTAAAACAAGTTATAGCCATATTTATCTCAATATATATACAGTACCCCAATAAAAAGAGTATATATATATATATATATATATATATTTAAATATATAATATTAGATAGCCACATCTTCTAAATGATAGTTTATTAATGACTGGTTAACAAATTCAACGTAATCGTCAAGCCACGACAACGATAATTACTCACCAATCACTGTGTTGATGGGTGAATTGCAATCAGTATTGAAGTGTAGGGAGAAGCAACAAAACCAATCAACAGTGTTTACTACATAAACGTTTTAGCAGAACTAAACTTTCTGTAATGACTAATCTTTTAACTACCTCAATTTTACAATTTCCTCTGTTTTGAAGGAAAATATTTAAGACGTTAAGATATTTCTAGATAAGTTATAAACATTTTTCTAAGAAAATTTATTACTTTTATTTTTATCTATTGTCTTCAACCATTACTATTTCATTTATTTAAATCAATCTCTCGTTTTAAACGTTAGAGTATAATTAGAAGTTACTATAAAACAAATGATTTTTCTAATAAAATATTATTTATGATAGAAACAAAAAAAAAAACGAAAAGTTGTTAAAAAAAATAATAATAAAAACTTAGCAGGGGAAAGAACGAGTTGAAAAAAGCTGACAACAAACTATACAGTCAACACTGATTAAACGTTTTTGAAGACTGGCCGCTGTCATAGTCAATACCCCGAGGACTCCTGCACACTGTTAGTAGCTTACTTGTTTTTTTTTCTTGCTTATATTTACTTTAATATCTACTGATGATAACTGTTTTAATTGTATAAAACTGCCGCTAGTCATAATTTTCATTTACTGTAACTTTATTTATTCAATTTTTATATTTTGGGAGAAAATACAGAGATTTCTAGATATTATCCAAGTATAACAGACAAAATCGCTAATAACTTTGTGTTGATAAAACGACTGGATATTGAGTGAGATATTCAATTTTATTATCGATCTTTGTAGTAGTATTTTGAGAGTTTGCATATTTTAATTATAAGTTTAAATCCTAGTTTAAATCCCAATCAGGATTTGAATTTTATTTCTTACGCTACAAAAATTATTCATATGAACAATCTTTAAACTTAGATTGTGAAGAATTAATTATCTAAAAATAAAAAATAACAATCTATGTGAAATAGCACCTGAAAGGTAGAGTACTTAACATTTGGAATTTTATCTACAGTGCCACACTTATTAAAAAAAAAATCTTGTGGAACGCAAACTATGGTAGATTGTTACAAAGTTGTTATGGCTGCGCTATTTTATAAAGTTTTTTTTTTGGAAGGGGGAGGCGAAAAACGCCTGTGCGTTATCATCGCCCGGAATTTTCTTTAATAAAAAGGTAAAATAACACTAACATAATAAACTACATAAGGTTTGAAACTAATATAAATTATATAATAAAAAATGTATTAAAACAAAACTTAAAAACATTAAATAAAACTCAAAGCTAATATCGCAGACGGAATATTTAAAATATAAAAGCTAAAATAATAGAAAAAGGAAACTATATGAAACTTAACTAATTCTGATAGGGAGTGCAAAAGGCTCCCTACTCGGATAATAAAATTAAAGACATAGAACCAAAAAAATCAAAATTGAAAGTAAAGGAAAAAAAATTATCAAAAACTCTTCTAACATAAAAATATATATGATAAGATTAAATTTTTTGCAGTAACCTAGTACTACGCAAAAACAGAAACATCCGGTTCAAAATTTCATTATCATTGTACAAGATACCACTGATGTTTCAGGGTAGATTAAATTTAGGACGCAACGCCGCATAACATATGCAGTCTATGAGAATGTGGTGCACAGTCATGCGGCAGTTGCATCGTGTGCATAGGAGTGCGTGTCCTCCTAACATTAGGTACTCATGTGTGATCCTCGTATGTCCTATCCGTAATCGGCAGAGGACTACTTCTTCACGTCGAGTTCTTCTGCAAGAGAAGTTCCATGGCAAGACTGAATCTTTTATAAATAATAAAATTTTATAAACTTACCAGTACAAAGAACCAAAATGTAAACTAGTCAAGGAATGGGTAATAATTACATATTACTTGACAATATTAATATAAATTACAAAAACAATATTTTAGGAAAGTAGAATTTAAAGTGGGGGCTGCTTTCTTAAAAAAAAAAAAAACAAAAAAAAACTAGATTTTAATAATGCTACAATTTGATTAAAAAAACTATGTTACTCAAGATATAGATCTAAATATGGTGTCAACCTTTGTTCTCTATTTTATAGAATACTTAAGATACACGTAAGTTAGCTCGAAATGACTGAATCAACATTGAGTCATTGCATAATCCAGTCTTATAGGTTTTTTATTTATTTTAGAGGGTTTATATCTCTCGGTAGTAAAACTGTTGTTTTAGTACAAACATTCAAATTTATTATTGATTGTTCACCTCCACGCACTGCTATAGTGAACCCACACCGCTCTTAGCGGTCAGAAGAGCTAAATGACAGACATGTTCTGGAGAGATAAATTGCAGTACGCAGAAATGTTTAAATTAACCACAGTGAGCCGACTCTAAACGCTTATATATCAGAAGCTATGACAACAGAAGTCTTACAAATTGAAAATGCAATGGTATACTAAATTACATTACACTTACAAACAGTACGTTATGCACGATTAAAGTTCTTCTTTAAAAATGTTACAAAATTTAAATTGTGATGGAAACTGTTAAAATATTTATGTTTTTGTAAGAGGGTATTTTCAAGATAATTAATCAAAATGAGTTTACCAAAACTTAACATCGCGCTGGAAAGTTTTATTCTGTTCATAATAAATTGATACAAAGTCGATAAGAATTACTATAACGGAAGAATAATGACAGCATTTTCAGATGTAAAAAATCTTTATTTCACTAATTGTTTCACAAAATTTTACGTCTTATGGCTTCCTTGATTTTCTATAAACTAGTAGCAAACCCCATTTCTAGAAATACACAGCAGACTCAAATTAACATATACAAATAAAACATTTTTGGTATGCAAATATTACATAAAAAATATGTTACTTAATTAATAAAAATTAAGTTTCAAAGATAGGAAGAATGAAATTACCTCATTATTCTTCCTCAGAATCTGTAATGGCAGCACCGTTGTTAACCCCTACTGAAATCTAATTATTTGCGTATATAAAAATAAAATCACCTATATGTATAACTTATTGTACATCATTTTTATTTTTAACGTTAATCAGAAAAGTTTAGCGAGCGAAGCGAGCGTGGGTTATGTTTGATTAGATTATATTGATTCTGTGTAATGATGCATCGCGCACTATATCAATATAAACTAACCAAACATAACCTACGCCCCCTTTGCTCACTAACTTCGTCTAATAACGTTATATATGCATATTTTACCTACTTAGATGGCCAATAGACAGCTTTATTGTATCCTGACTATATGATGGAGTTACCCAAAACAGCTGATAACAACGCTACTGCCATTACAGATTCTGAGGAAGAATACTAAGGTAATTTCACTCTTCCTAGTTTTGAAACTTGTATTTTTTTTTAATTATATACATATTTTTTAACATACTTCAATTTGACAAAGATTAAAGTTGAGAAAGTTCAGGCTCAAAATTACCAAAAATTATATTATAATTAAAAGATGAAAAAGATAACAAACAGGTTGCTAATCGGAGAGTGTATAAAAATATCCAAATATCCTAAAAAATTAGAAACACTACAGCAGGAATGTTGAAGAAGAAACACCAAAATTTACAAACAATCACAAACACACAGTTTCTATTACCGGTAAGCGAGTTACCTCTATAAAGCTATGTACGATTTTCAGTAAGTCGCCATTATCTTTTCATTAATTCGTCCTGTATTGTCATAAAACTTATTTAATTTATTTATTATTAAAAGATTATTATTATTATTATTATTATAAGATTATTATTAAAAGATTATTATTAAAAGAAGAATAAAAACTGCAAAGATACTCAAAGATAAAATTAAAAACACCAAATAAGTACCGTTCTCAGAACAAAACATTAAGATAAGAGGTAAAAGAAAAGTAATTTTAATAATAATTTCTACGGCAAATGGTGTCAGCACAATCAGATAAAATCAAGATAAGTAAATAGGCTACGTTTTTTACTGATTTTTATAGTAGCTACAGTTAAAAATTAAGATAAATAAATTTAATATTAAATTACATCATTACGTTATAACAATGTGAGATTAAGAATTAAGGCTAAACAAGAATAAAAAATATTATTAAATCATTTAAAAACAATGGAGCTTTAAGTTAAAATTCGTTCGTTTAGTTTATTTTTTTCTGGAAGTCTGAATCACGAAACAATCTTCCTCTTAATAAGCGAAAAATAATAAATTAAGTCAATTTCATTAAAAACGAAGCTGGAATAACACAAAAAATAATTACATGGTTCTAATTGATCCAATTTTATTTCCTCCTCACATTTCTGATGACAGTTTAATAATAATTTTAGGTTAAGTAATACAGGGTTATAGGGCAGGTCTAGTGCAATACAGGGTTAGATGAAAAATTTGCAAATTTATTCAGTGATTTAATGAATTTGTTTTAGGAAACATTTTAGTAATTAAACGTATCCTTCAGTAAACACGTTCCGTTGATTGCTATAGAAACGAGGCCTGTATATAGGCGGGCGGAACTACTCTCCTGCTTAAAAGCATTACAATATTCTGATTTTAAGATTAGTCCATTACTTAATTACTGGAACTGGTCGAATGAAAATTTATATTTGTGAATACAAATGAAGAAATTTTACGTTGCATTTGAAAATCAGATTAGAGGGAGTTAAATAGAACAGAGAAAAACAAATGTTACTTTTCAATTACTAAAATTAAATTTAAAAATTCATTGAAGTAAATAATTAATAAAATATTTTACTTTTTTATGATTAACAATATTATATCGAACTCCGCGGCAAAGCGTATTCTCTACTTTTCAAATAAAGTCCTGGGATCGAATACCGATCCATTTGGTTTTTTTGACATCCAAAAAATTCAGTCTTAAAATGGTCAGCTGAAATCGGGCATTAGTGTGTTCTTATAAAATAAAATTCAGTAAATCTCGGTAAATTAACCTTCAATAATTCGAATTTCCTGATAATCTGAACGAACCGATAAAAATAATTTCTTGTTAGTTGAATTTGTTTAATTTTTTACAATTATATTATGTGAAATTGCATTCTGACTGAAGAAAGAATCCTACATTATAGACGAAATGTTTTAACTATTTAAGTACTGAAACTTTATTTATTGTCTTTTGTCGAAAAACAATATTTTAGTAAGTAAAAATACATTTTATGTTGAAAAATATCTAAGACCTTCATTGTAATCTGGAATTGGGGTTCACAATAACAATAAAGCAAGTTAGAAATGTATATTCTGTACGTAGCGATAGTACATTTGGGTGTAATACGCTAGCTAAATTACAAGAGTTGCTGGCAAGAAAATGATGTTGCAATCTAGCGGAAAACCACTAAACTAATTTATATATTCTGAGCTAGACCAAACTTCAACAGAAATAGTACCGCTCGGCATACCTAACGTACGGTCTTAGAAAATGCATGGATGTAGGAAGCCAACAGAATTAAGTAAGAGAAGTCGTCGACGGTATGTTAGCTATTATTAAGGCAAACCGCCACGTGAGAACCAAGAGCCGCAGCTTTCAACGTACTGCACAATAAACATTTATAAACGGTAACAAAATGCAATAACATATGTAGCCTTTATGAATGCTACGGATCATTAAATAGAAATCCTAAGAGAGATAAGCGTTAAAATTCACGATTTCATTTGGAACATTATTTTTAAAGTAATTACTAACGTAAAAAAATCCCCGATGGCTGAAATAACACACAATAATGAAAAAAAGAAAGTAAACTCAAGTAACATAAATACAAAATGCATATATGATGCGAGAAAAAAACAAACAACGCTAATTTTTTCCTTTTATAATAAATAATTTCTGTGTGACTTACACAATTTTTTTTTAATGAAAATTCATAATTTTCACGCTTTTTGCCAAATTTATATTTTAAAATTACACTAGGAATGTTCTATTTTATAAAAGAAAAATATTACTCTTCTTACAATTACAATAGAAAAGACAACTGCCAAAAAAAAAAATTAAGAAAATAAACTAAAAAACGACGAATCGATCTAAAAAAAAAGAAAACAAGGTATATAAATAAATATCGTTATGCAGTATTTAATTAAATAAAATAAAGGTGACCAACCAACTTGCAGACAGTTTTAATCTGTTTAAATATATTTTTAATATTGTAGAAATAGCAGGTATTTAAGGATGTCTAATGATTAAGTTCTCACAAGGTCTTCTCACAAGGTCATCGATACGAAAATCTTGGTCTTTCAACGAAAATTTTTTAATGTAGTCTGGGGACTCTTTAATAAAGGAAATTTACTACTTTTCAGAGCTCCTCGACTACATTTAAATATTTTCGTGAAGTTGCTCTTGCGTAGCAGAAAACACAGCTGACTGCAGTCTGCGTCGAAGTTTTTCGTACGCATGCACGGTTGTTCGATTTTCCGTTATTTTGAAACAAAAAATTTTTATAAAAATAAATTTTTAAGAAATGTTTTGTTATCACAATGCATTGTCATCGGCAACAAGCAAAATTTTAGACTTCTATCTCATCCGAAAGTAAGTTAAATATTGCTGAAAAAATTCTGACTATATCGCCATACGACACAGAACAAGTTAGTATATAAAAAAAAAATTATAAAATTACAGAACTGATTAAATTTGATTTGTTAGCAAAAGTTAAACGACTTTCGTATGTGTTAAATCGCGGTATTTTAAAGGGGGTCTTGTATCATTTTTTTTTACAACTGTATTAGTATTAACATCCTACGTTCATGAATAACCGTACTGTTAAATATCACGATTATTCACTTACCCTTTCCAGAGTTCCCGTCAAAACATATCCACAATGTTATCGCGCATTTATATGAGTACTGAAACTTTTCGAACACGGGTTTCTCAAAAAGTTGACAATTCAAATTGATATCAGGAACCCGTAGTTATGACTCATTAAAAAACGTAACAAAAGGATCAAATAAAGGGCAAAGAATGTTTATTATTGCTGAAGTGAAAGCATTTGAAACAATACAGAAAAGCGGTAGCTTCAGAGAGTAATTTAATGCTGACAGGTAATTTTTTGTATGGAAACCCATGTTCACATATTACTTAATTTATAGAATTCAACCTATCAGTAACACGAAGATAACAAACCTCAACAACCTTTCCAATAACTGGTAGGAGCGTTAAAGGCCTATAAGAGGAGCTCAAAATAGGGAACTTATCAGCACCTTTAAATAACGATATTTAAGAACATCTTTTTTTTAAAAAAAAAAAAATTTTTTTTTTGAGCCAGCACAAATTCCGTCAGAATGGACAAGACGCTCCAGCGTGATTCCATCGAAACCGGGGGCTTTATTCCTACCAGAACTGTAAATTACCTGACGTATCTCTGTCTCTGTAATTTCCACAGAATAAAACATCAAAGCAAAAAGAAGCAATTTCCTCTCGGATTCGTAGATATTACGATGTTTTTTTACTCACGTCATCCGGCAATAAATCATTAAAAAAAAATATTTAAAATCTCAGTTTTATTAATAACAATATCCTGCTGGGTCGAGAGAGACGATAAAAGAATATTCTTCTTACGCTTATGCCCTAAGAGTGTATAAACAACATCACAAAAATCCTTATTTCCTTGCTCTCTAACAATAGAACGTCAAGAATCCCTTTTTGACGTCCTGATCAAATGAAAATATTTAGACCTCTGCCTTCGACAGTCTTTTATCGAACCGCTCGCGGTTCAGGATCACTTTCCCGCTGAGCAACTCTCTGAGGCGGTTCACGGACTATTTCAACAAGATAACTGTTTATTCCACCAAGTGGCAATTCTTTCTCAACTCGAACCACGGGGAATTGAATTCTCAGCGGTATGGATGAAAGCTATAGAAAATATTTGTACCAGGTATTCCAGTTGAATATCAACTATACTTCTGTCTAAAACACGAAGTCTAATAGAGAGAATATTAACAAATTTAGACCTTCCTGTACGGGAAGTGCCCCTGCTGAAGAGGAACATTGTATCTATAAGCGTCGCGCGAATTACTCACTCAAAAATAATTAATTAATGATCACTAGTACGATCATCAACAACAGACCAAGCACCAACTCTATCAGAAATATTCCTTCCAACAGTAATCCAATAGTCGTTCCACCAAACAATCTCCTTCCATCTCTATTCCAACATATTTTCGTAACTCACCGAAAACACTAAAGACCTTACCGCAAAACAAAGCCTTCAACTATATCACAACTATAATTTGAGACTCCACTATGCGAAAGAAGCGACTTAGCATTTACATCAGCACCTAGTACTATAGGATAGTTACCAACAAGACTAAGAATTCCAACTCAATTTTCTAAATGTTCCTCAGTGCAATCTCTATATTGAAAATACGAACTAACACACAGAAATCAAGACCATCAATAATAAATTTAACAGCGACATAATGAATATCAGAAACCTGCCCCAAAAAGACAACTGTCCTCGTACACAGAACTGCGGACATTCTTTCTTCCAGTATAAAATTTTTGCCAACTATTAAAACCTGAAAGATCGCCCTGTACAATATGTTACAGAAGAATTATTTTGAGGGACTTCCTTTCAATAATTTCAGCTAACTCGATCTGAGGAATTTAAGAAATTTGAGAATTTATCTGTCCAAAATTTACCATGCAATGAATTAAAATAAATCTCAACAGCTCTCAAATAAAAACCACAGTCCTTATAAATCTTTTAAACGTATTTTATCGTAACATATCAGATCTTCTAAATCTTTTTTAGGCGTTTTACAATCCATTGAAGTAATAAACTAATCTATTTGAAAGTTTTTAAATAACTACGTATTTTCAGGAATCAAAAACATGTCTGCTTGAATTTTAGCCAGCAATTATAAACCCTACCAAATGTGAATTTATGTAGATAAAAAAAATATCAATAAAACATAAAATTGTAAAAAATATAAATACATAAGTTCATTTTTATTTGAATCTTGACCCACCAAAAACTTTCTATCGGAAAAAAAAATTATTTTGGTTTTCCAGACCATACGATCTTGCCAATAAGTTCTAGATTACTTACCCTCCTCTTAAAGGAGATAATATACTGGGGGTGTGAATGATATTAAGGTAAGTTATAAAGAAAAATTACCATCAGTCGCATTCATCACCTAAAACAAATTACAAAAATACTTACTAATAAATTTTTCATGAAATTATAAGTAAATAAGTAAATTTAAAAGGTTTGCTACCTGGGTTCTTCACAGATTTAAAAAAAAATAAGAAGAAGAATGCGGAAGGAAGCAGTTTATGGTTTTTTTGACAGAATTGAAAAAAATAATTTCAACACTAATAGAATGATTTTGAAAAATATATTATAATTTATTTTTTTTAGCTAACTCTTTATTAAACTTAAATTACAGTACAGCAAATAAAAGAAAAAATTAAAAGCCATGCAGCCAGTATAACCTAACTGATAAAATATTTATTAATTACCGTGCAGGAAAATACGAATAGAAAATAATTTAATCTCCACTGCAGTAAATGTATTCAACATAATACGCAACTTAGACAGCTACTCGTTTCAAGTTCTTAGTCCGAGTAAAAGCAGAACAGTAGGTATAAAACATTCACATGTTTTCCGAAGTATCGACCAATCCAAGAGTAGTTTTACCTCTTGAATCAGTTAACAGACGTCGGGGTGACTTGTTTATGCCTTTTCCCAGAGAATAGTCGTACAGACTATTCAAGTGAATTATTTATATCATTAAAGTGAATGTAAAGTGCCAATTTTAATTAAGAATTCTTGCTATATTAACAAATTATATATTGGATACGATTAAGGAAACATATCCTATTGAATTATTAGTGAATTATATCATGACTTTAGATTATAAGAATTAGTGCAGATAAAAAGAAATACATCATAAAGTTTACGAGGTATTTTATTAATCTGTACGAAAATATTTGTCTCTTTTAAACGTTTTAATATTTTGAGAAATTATAATTATTTAGCACAGTTTTTTCGTTTAAAATATATGTCTGCAGACACTTCCGGTATTATCATTCAGGAAATATATATATATGCGAGCGCGCGTGCACACACACACACACACACACATGAATATATTTTGTAGCAAGCCTCTAAGGTTCCGACAGAATGGACATATTTTCAAATATATTTATGTAGTTTTAAACTCGTATATATCATAAATTAGTCTTCCGCAGTCTAATGATGCCTGGTGAAGGTCGTAAAAATAAGAAGTGTAATAAACATAACGCAACAAAATAACCTGTGTAAAATTAAAAAAAAAAAAAAATTAATTGGTGAGAAAGACTATTTGTAGCACTCACGGGATCCATCTTTGGAGTAAGTTTCTCTTCCCAAAATTATGTATTTCTTACCGAAAAATACATTTTCTTGGAGAAATATAAAATTCCTTATTCTAATAAAAAAAAAAGAAAAAGACTTACTAAATCGTTCATCTAAAAAATAATACTTCTGTATTTTTTAGTGATCAGCAATATATTTTACTGAGAAAGAATCAAATTTCCTTACAAGCCTTCTTTGTGTCAAAGCAACAAGCCACCACTACCGCTCAACGAGGACACCACTGGCAAATCGTACTGGTTCAATCAATATTTATTGCAGCCTGTACAATCAGTCACTAGAAAATTGCTGTCAGCTAATTTCTCTTATTGCATAAGAGTGAGTGACTAAGAATGATATTACGTGTATTCACTTCTGTAACTACTTTTAATGAAGTCTGACCCTTCCTTCGCTCCCATCCTTCCAACAACTAAAATATCGACTATTAAAAAATATCAAATTAGAAACTGTAGGATCCATATAACATTTTATAACTACTGTGAATAGGTCATTTTTTTAAACTATTCAATAACAAAAATTAAGCATTACATTTTTTTTTTTAATATCGTAGAAGCGGATGTAAAATGTCATCAAGAACCAACAAAAATTTCATCAATAATAAACTTCTAATAGATAACGATTGAGGTCTAAAAAATATTTGTATACGTAAATATCAAAATATATAAATCCACTTCTATACACATACAAATCTATTTCATGTAAATTCTCATATGGTGTACACGTTATGTGCTAAAGGGAAAATATTTGAATTTTCATTTTTTTTTTTTTGTAAACTAGAAATAACTGGAAATAATTTACTCAAATTACTTGAATTAATTTTTAGAAATTATTTTCGTATTTTTTTATTTATTTTACCTTATTATTACTAATAAAATATTATTTTTACACTGCTTCGATCAATGATTACCCAGGTTTTTGCTTACTTTTCGAGAAAAAAGTTGGCAATTTTTACTTTATTTTTGAAGCAAATCCTTTCATATCCGACATAATCTAATACGTGTATTAGGATTTTATATATCTTTGCTAATTTTATACGTAATATTCCGACGTAAAGTAAGAATAAAGAAAATTTTGGAAACGAAATTTTTTAACTCTATCTGTATCAGAAAATGATTTAATTATATTGAATAATTTTATTATTTTTTTTTTTAAATAAAATTTTTGGCCGTTTAACCCAATTTACAATGTTATTTTCTTAAATAACTAAGTATTTTTATAAGGATGCTTACGAAAATATTTCTTTTAAAGATTAATCACAAAAATTTTAGTAAAACTTAGATTCTTAAAACATAAAATAAGATCATCATATTTAAGAACACAAAGTCTATTTGAAGATTGTACAAAAATTTCCGTTACGAAATATTCACAGATTATATCTTATTTATGATACTCTTCCATAAATTAAGTATGGTATAAAAATGTTAAAAGTATAACGTGTTATTATTTTGCAAATACTTTTTTTGTTTCATTAAAAAGAAAGAGCCCAAAAAATATAATAATATTACTTTCGCACCAAAGAATATATATAAAACTATAATTACGGTATATTGTCAGAAATTTTAAATAAGCATACCAAAATACTGATGAACCAACAGTGAAAATAATTTATCATATTGGTAGCTAATAACATACATGTAGATTACGTCAGAAACAGGTGAATGTGCATTTCCACGAACAAAAATTTGATGTGGACGCTACATGACTTCCCTGTAGGCCTGTTAAATTACATTACACATTTATTTAAAATGAAAAGTACGTAAAATTTTATTTCATTCATAACTTTTGATATTATTATTTTTTTTTATTTATTTATTTTTTTTTTACTATTTAATTATTAATTATCGTAATTTTTGTTACAATCGGTGGTTAATAATTATTAATAAAGCAATATATTTAAACTAAAAAAAAAGTTAAATAAAAAAGGAGAAGAAATCTGATTCGAACCGATGTGCCTTCCCCTCGTAAGATCCAAATATTTCATTAATAAAACTTTTATTTGACTATAACTCTGGAAGTAATGAAAATAAGTACAACTTATGATATATGGTTGAAAAGCTCTCAATGAGCGCTAATTACTGCAGTTAAGAAAAATACCAAAATGCAAATCTGTTTTGATTTTGGGCTTTTTTGAACACTTTGGTTAAGTCGATTGCAATCAAAAGAGAAAGTCCACAACTAGATGTTACAGCAGTCCTAGATCCAAAATTTCAATCGTTTTTGAGTTATGCGAGACACATAACTATGTACAGACGTGACGCCGAAACTAGTCAAAATGGATTCAGGGATGGTCAAAATTGGTTTTTCCGTTGAAATCAGAAAACCGAAATTATTCGCGATCACAATACTTTCTTTACTTCGTACAAAAAAAAATAAAAATTGCCTATTTTTTTCCGTAATCAGTAAGGAAAAACATTACCATTGATAAAATAGCGTAAAAAAATGATTTTATAGGTAATAAATAGGTAAAATAAGTACAAAAGATAAACATAATCTTTAAACATTAACTGAAGTAATTTGAGTAATCATTAGTTATTATCGTACAAAACAAAAAAATAAATATATAAAAAATAAAACGTTTTTCTTCTCGTTAGTACAGACTCATCAATCGATTTTTACTAGTTTTGTTAAAAATATTCTTAATTACTTTTCTATTTCAAATAGTTCTAACTTAATTACTTCTATATAAAGTTCTATATAAAGCTATACTAATATGTAACATTTTCAAACATAATTAATCAGAAAAAAACAAGAACACAGTTAATTAAAATAAAGCACTGAACTGAAAAACATAAACTATTCATTATCTGAACACTAGAATTCACAGAAAACACAGACTACGATAAAACCCAACACCACAGGCAATCATTATAAAATTGCTCTAACATCCCTAATTTGAGTCAACAAAAAAAAAATAAAATGATATGATGAAGACTTCTATCAACAGTTTTCATTTTTTGATTTGGATTATATAACCTTTACGGCATACTAATTTTAGGGAATGATGTCTCACTCGCATGGTTTAATTAATAAGAATTAATAAAATCGGTGCAACCATTTATAAGTTATGAGAAGAAAAAAAAACAAACATTACAACTAAAAGAAATTACCTTTCTACAAAAGCAAACCAGTAAAACGTAAGAGAGAGTACTATAATTAAGTTAATGAAAAGCATTTGAAAATATTATTTTATTTTTCACCAGGCGAATTGTACTAAAAACAAAAAAAGAGAAGTTTTGAAAGAAAAAAATGTTTACCTAGTGAAAGATCGTGTGCTTTTATAATAAATATTCTTTTAAAAAGAAATCCTTAAAATAACATGAAATTAAGGTCTGTTTTGCTTATTTTATTAAAAATCCATTGAAGAAATAAGAAACGCAATTTAATATATTTAAAGATATGTGTATGAAAATAGCCTTTTTGGTGTATGCAAATTCTCAGTTCTATAAAATAGATAAAAAAGTCAGTTTTATATAATTAAATGTAAATATATATTTTGCATAAATTATTAATGGTGTTTGAATTTTGTCATAATAATTCTTTTGCCCGCCACCGTGACGTGAGTGGTAGCGTCTAGGCCTTTCATTCGGAGGTCCTGTGTTTGAATCCCAGTTAAGGATGTCATTTTCCTTACGCTAAAAATTTACTTTTCTCTTAGGGTAAAACGACCAAAGCAGTGGATGCTCGTTATCTCAAAAAAAAATTCTTTTACGAAGAAAATAATTTTATGACGCAGTAAGTAGTACCTTTAATGAAGATAATAAAGTAAAATTGAAAATGATGATTGAGCTAGGACTGCAACAAAGGAGAAATTTACTAAAGGCCATGCAAAAGTTGAACTCTAATGCGGCAAAGTAACATATTTATAAAATGCTTATTTCAAAAAAGGTTGAAGCTAAAGAAATCATTGTCAAGAAAAAACTGACAACTGAGGGTTGTTTCTGATGCACGGCTTACACACACAATTGAATTTAAAATAATTATAATTTTATTTAAACGTAATATTCTTTCGTTTATTTAATGTATTGATTTTAACTAAAGCGCGCGCACATACCGTATTTAATTCGCTCGGATTTGGCGGTACTAGCGGTGACGGTCGGTACTAACTAAAAGTAATTTTCCAACTTACATAAAACAAATTTCGCCTGTATGATCGGCAAACAGGTGTAGCTGCGAGGCTTAACGAGTCAACTGGGCCATCAAGTTCGAGACCCAGCCACACCAAATTACTTTTTTACACTTTAAATATTATTAATTTATTTAATTCTACCGCTCACCTGTGACTTCACTAAATAACAAACGACTACAATAGCATTATTTAGTTGTTATTTTTTAATTGTTAATAATTTTGCCAAAGAAAATATAACCTTAATTACGTGAAATCTTGAGATACTGAGGGTGACCTTGCTCTACAGCCTCATCCCCTCGACCTTTTAAGTTGAAAATTTAATGGTATCAATGCCCCATATATAGAAGTAATCTGACCAACTTTGATCAAATTCAGTGAAGTAGTTCAGGAAATATAAAGTGATTTAGAAGCCAACACCGAAAACAGACACGAACATTAACATCCGGAAAATTGTCATCCGGTTTTTTGGGTTAAAGCATTAAGATCCGGTGAAAACCGCATATGCCCAAATTGGACCTATTACAATACTTTCCCTTCTAGAGGTATAGCGCTCTCTAGACGGGAAAGTAAAAGCTATAAGATAATAATTGAATATTAAGAAAATTAATTCATATCCCTGCAAGAGAACATTAAATTAGAAATGAGTAAAAGAAATTAAATATACATGAATAAATTAAGGCGCAGTAGTGCCCTTTTGTTACAAAACTTTTACTACTTTTAAGAAAGTACCTTAGTACTTTCAGTATGATAACTGGAGAAGAAAGTATTCTATTTACTTATAAATGCCCACTGGACAAAAAAATTCTGAAATAATCGCTGTAAAAACCTTTCCTAGAAACTAAAGACATAGTCATATTCCAGCATCATACATACAGAAAAACTTATTTTGTGAAAATTATAGACCTTTGCGCATAAAGGACGTAAATATCATGTTTCTTTTTTCTCTTAATTTAAACCAAGTTTTTCTTGTTTTTTAAACGATTTCTTAATAGTAAAATTTTAAAGTAGATCAGGACTTAATTGTGTCCATCATTATTTTTTATTCTGCAAACTAAAAATTAGAAAATTATGACAGTTTGAACTCAGTTGTCTGCTTTTATTAGCGAAAATATAGCCTGTTTTTTCGACTTGGGATAAAAAATTCTGCATAAAATTTCAACCTACAAATTCAAATAACTATTACAGACAGAAACTATCAGAACTAAATTTCAGGAATACCGACAAAAATAAAGACCTCACTTCAACGATCTAATCAATTAAAACATACTTCAAACGTAGTATAAAATAAATTCATAAATCTTCGGTGATGAAATTATATACATGTATAACTTAATAATGATTTCCCTTTTAAGATGATTTTTTAACATTAGCTACAGTAAAATTATCTATATGATTTTATTTTTGTTACTGATATAATCTTAACGTATTTTTCCAACTGCAGAAACGAAACGTATGCTGTGGAATAACCAGGATAAAAGTACAATGTATTACCGTGGGGAGTAATTTTTTTTTTCAATTATTTTAACTGTGAAGTTTCTTCATCAACTTATCAAAACATGTTTTTTTTTCTATTAAATATTAATGCAAGCTAAGAAATATATTTTAATTTATGGGAAAATAAAAATATTTAGAATTCAAATAATAATGGTTGTCTTTTTTTTAACTTCACGAATCTATTTTACTAACACAACATTTCTTATGTATTGTATAACATGATTTAAAAGTACTTATTTTCATATTATTCAATCAGAATAACATTTTATTAAGTGTTACTTATATAATTGCTGATTAATAAAATATTAAAAAGTGTAAAATTTTACCATTAAACAAGCTAACAAATATTTATACTTAATATTCAACATATTCAGGAATCTTAATTTCATGGTGTTCTACTTAAACACTAATTCGAATTTCCAATTTTATTTGTCGATCCTATCAGCCTTAGACTTATTATTACACAACCACCGGTAAGGAAACTAAAGTAGCTGTTCCACCGGTTGCAAGCAGTCACCTTTTCTTGACAGTTATACCATTATTCTAACGAAATATATGCTAGAAAAAATTGGATAAAGATATGAAAGAAGAAAGAAAAGGGATTGATGATGAGAAAAAAGTATAACTAGAAATATCAACCCACCCGAAGGATGAATCTGATCCTCTTCTAGAGGGGTGGCTGTTTCGTCAATAACCGTTTGAGATTTAGGATCTAAATTGGTATCAAGGACAGGACCACTGCATTATAAATTTGTGATGTTGAAATTAAAAATATGGGGTAATAAAAATTATTCTTCCTACAGAAATTATATGATGTCCCAAGTCAGTCCTGAAGTTCGTCCAACACCTCTTGAGACTCCTATATAAGTACATTTGTCAATGCAAAACCAGTCTCAATACACAAGTTCTGATACAATTTCGAAAAAAGTTAGTATCTATTTAGAATCCGTACTTTTAATGCATCATTACAAGAATGTTTCTGTTTAGTCTTATTAGATTAGCGTTCTCCATTCTGCAACCACGGTGCATCTTTTGAATTAAATATATATAAAAATATCCAATTGAGCCATAAACAAACCTCGTACTAAATACGTGAAATATATAAAAAATTGTAAATTTCTATAATAGTAATCTTTTAAAATAAAATAATCACTTTTGCATCTTTGGAACATTTTTTTTATTATCATTACTGTTTTGTTGGTTTTTTTTAGGAAGATACAGTCTTTAAAAAAATACTTAAGGTTGTAATTTGTTAACAGTATCAAAATTATAAAATATTTGTAAATAATTTATAAAAAAATTAAATACTTTTAATAGGTATTTATATTTACATGGAAAATTAATTACTATTAGTAGTAGTAAGAGATAATCAAGTCATCACTTTTCGTACCGCTAAGAAAATGACTGTGCTTTGTATGCTTCAAATTCTAAATGGATTACTCTTTCTTTTTCTGATTAGCTTCCGGAATCACCGTAGGGTATTACTTCATAGGATGAATGAGGATTACATGTATTAATAAAAACGAAGCGTAGTCTTGGACAGTCTCAGCTCGACCATTCCTGAGATTTGTGGTTAATTGAAACCCAATCAACAAAAATTGCTGCTGTGAATTGGTGACTGGTCCACTTACACAATCATAGACTATATGTTATCAGGGGCAGAGAGGTTTCGTGCGGTAACTGACTTTGTGGCACGAATACTCCAACACAAAACCAGGGATGATTGGGCGGGAGGGGTTGAGGTACAGCCTCCTGCGGAGCTGCCATTTGCCTGGACTTGTACGGATGGGCGGCAGTGATGAGACGCTGGGAACTCTTATCCCTTCGTGGAAAAGACCGAGACCCGGTGTGAGTGCCCTGCACAGGGTGCTCTCATTAGAGGCATTGGCGTAAAGACCGATTCCCGGCTTCTAGGGTGGGGTCCAGGAACGTCATAGTCGGACTTGGATACCCCGTCCTAGGGGTTCGAGGTAGGCAATGAAAAAATCTAACCGGCGGGCTGTCTTGTCGGACTAGACTTATGGCCGACGGACGGGGAGGCTCATTTGAGTAGACAACCCCCTGGGCTGTGCTTTGCTTTGATGTGGATCCGGCCCGGTGAATAGGCGAAAAAAAAATCATCAAAGCTCATCCATATCCTCGATCTAGTATTCAAATCCGTATAAAAAGTTACTTTTATACCCGAGAGTTCTAAGGTTCAAATTCTAGTGCAGGCACGCCTGTACTAGAATTTGAAAGTTAGAACTGTCGACTTCGAAATCAGCCGATTTGCCATGACTAGTTACCTACTAGAACAACACGGTGGGTTATGAACTGTATTACGCAGATCTAAATAGACGTTTCTATATGTACTCAGAATTAACACAACATTTCTGTTGCCCAAGTTAGACCACTGACTCCTTGAGTACGTTACATAGAAGAAAGTAAAGGTATGTAATTAACTACATAGAAGGTTTTTGTGGAATCACTTTCGTAATTTCTTTAATTGTTTTACTTTTAACTATTCTCCACAATGTAAATTTCTCGTATAGAAAGGTTTCTAAAATCTTTCTATATTTCTTTATAAGTGTTATCTTAAATGTTTTGCATTTCCTAAGACGCGAAATACTATAATATAGCCTACAATTACATATGGAACAAATATCATACAAGCTATTTTAAATAATGAACGTTACGTATTTACGCTTAAAAATAACAAAACTATCTAATTAATTTGACAGCAAATGTAGAAGACGTACTTTATTCAGTAAGATGTATCAGATGAAATTTTATTCGAAATGACAACCATTAAATTATACGAAAGGGAACATGATTTTAATCGTAATGAGAATTTAAATTATAACAGTTAATTAGGCGTGGATGGTGCGTCTAAATTACTACCGTGTCCTACAATTATTGGAGGTCCGGGACATCATCGAAGTAGATGATGAGTCGCTATTTAGAAAAAGATCCATTTGCGGTTCCAGATCGTAGTCGTGAAACCTTAATGCCGATTATTTGATGTTGTCTGAGGTTATACACTCCCGGGTACAATAACAGTATGAGGTAATGTCGCACTTATAACGACATACCTAATCATAATCAATATCGTCCTTTACAATTAATCACGAAGAAAATTTTACTAATGTAGTATCCGACCAACACACACAAAACATTGAAAGACTGCGGAGGCCTGCCAAATCTCAACACAAACGTAAGAAAAAACAGAGAACGTTTCATTTTGATCAATTACTTGTGTGAATTTCTACGGTACCATCATCTTCCTGTTGACCTCAAAATATTTGAAAAAAATTTACGTGATATTATTAGCGTATCAATAGGTAAGTTTATATTTTTCAAAATTAATATATTACAATTTGATAAACAAAGGATTTCGTAATGGAAGCTAATTAACGGAATGTACTGATTTTTAAACTGAATTATTAATTACGGGTAATTATTAATTAAACTCTAAAATATTATCCAAAATCATATCACATTTACAGAAACAACACAATTCCTCTGATTATTCGTTGTTTAATAAATTAAATATCGGGCCGGTAAGATATAGCAAGGGCCGGAATCGGTTGTAACAAGTTTTTCTTTTTTTTTGCTAATTATAAACTTTGTTTATTATCTGTTATTGCATCCAATGTCTATTACACATATTTAACAGTATTTTTTTGAAAGAAAATTCTAAATTAATAATAGATTTTGATAATAGAAATGTACTGACTTACTTTTTTTTAATATCAACATCGTATTGTTAAAAACTGTATTTTTTATATTACAGAAAGTTTTGTTTTTTGAGCGGAATAAATGATACCTACGAGAATCTAACCGTACGGTTTACAATTTCATTGTAATTTTTTGCATATTACTACGTTTTGTTATATTATTCAATTCACTTTTATTTTCTTTATGGATTACTGATTGTTATCTTATGGATTTATTTTTAAAATATATTGCTTAAGAACAAACAAATTGAATTTCACGGCAAATTTTTTTTGTTGATATTCATATCATTCACTTCAAACCATATTTTTCCTTTTTTAATAAAACTAGTATAAGACCTTTACGAATCGAAAATCCGAGATGTAATATTTCACTTATTACTTTATAAGTGTAACCCTCGATTTTTATCGTTAAAATCGAATTTATTTCTGTTTTATTTATTCATTTTTTAATAAAACTAGTATAGTCTCTTGTAAACTACACTTTTTTTTTTTTTTATTTGTACAGAAGTGATGGGAATTAAAAAAGAATTTTTTCATCTTCAGTTCTTTCATTTACGTAAGAGCATTTACTATTAAAACAAGCTGTAGTATATTTTCTTTTAAATTTTATTATTTCAAGTACATTACAAAGTTATTCGAGTTCCGGGGTTCATCGAATGGAAAAAAAAAGTCTAACAAAATTCGAGGAATTTTTTGAAAGTGTTCTTTATTACTAATCCAACTGAATTGCAATATAATGTTTTCGCGCTTATTTATTATTTTTTTCCCACTTTCATTTCACTGTTAGGTTAGGTCATGTTTAGAACTGTAGTGGTAGTTCGTTGACTCGTCGCCTCTTACCGACGAAGTTCTAACGAAATCCGTGACTTCAATGAATAATACCACTAAATGGCATATTAAGAATAAAGTTTAATAAACCTTAGTAATACAGTTTTCCTTATATAGTCATTTGTTTATTGATATAATTTTTTGGTTCAGTTGATACTTCTCTGTAAAGTCAAATGAGATGTTTATACAAAAGTAATTCCCTTAATGCTGATAACGAGAGTAGCAAACGCTATGTTTGCTGCTTGCTTTAAAGAATTCCTCACATTGAATTAAATGAAAAATAATTATTATTAATAGAGTAATTTTACTCTGCACATGATTTACGAATTTGATACCATGTGAAAAAGTCTTGTATTTTTAACACAAAATATAGGTTATGTATAAGGTGTAACAAGAATATTCTAGGCTATTTTGTCAATCAACTTTTACAATAACTGCTACAATAAAAATGCCTTATTTACATTAGAAATTTGAAAATAAATTTATAAGGATCACTTAATATGATTTATGATAGATTTTTTTTTGTGTAATATTGATTACAAAATTATTCTTAAGAAAACATTAATTAATTATTTAGGGTGTAAATAGAGTTTTTTGATTGTCAGAAAACAATTTTCGTTGTTCTTGTCTATTCACGATTACAATTTTCATTAAGACGTACATTTAATGTTACAAGATAGTATAAAGGTTTATGTAGAGACATATATGTTACAGTTTCACCTTTCAAGAGTATACTGTTATACGTAACATAGTATTAGGTTAATAATTTAACATGCAAATTAACAACATTCCCCAAATACCCAACCAATACCAGAAATAACAAATTAACATACCTTCCATCTATAATAATATCTGTTACATTACTCTACTTGTCTTGTCTGGTATAATGTTATTATAAAGATTATTAATATTGATTCACTGTATTTATAATATTACAATTAAATTAGTTATAAAAATAAATATTTTATTTAAGATCGGTAGATAATTTATGTTATATAGGTCAAAATCCGTTATATGTCCACAACGCTTTGAATTGTCTATTGAGTTTTTCCAAACGGAAAGCGTTTTGATGCTAATTTATAATTATTAGAGAAATTTCAGGTGATCACAGATCTAATACAAGGAAAACGAAATATACCTAACAGTTGAGAATAAGCATTATTAACAAATAAAATAATTTGTCCATTGTGACATTGTTTGTAAGCTATCATCGATATGCCAAAATTTGCCTCCTGCAAGTAAAACTTATAATGAGTTTGAGGTTCTTAAGAGTGTGCTAAATAAAAATTTATATAAATGAAATCGTATTGCTTATACGTTTTGTAAGGAACCCGGTATGTCTTTCAAACGGAACAAACTTAATTTAATAATAATTTACGTATTAAGTCTTAAATCGAATTTGTTAATAAATATGAATAATTACAGAATATCATAATAATTAACTAAGAAAATATCAGAGTAGTATTAGTAAACTTACAAATTTATTTAAGATATCGCCTTCCATTCCATGTTCAGTCAAATCTGGAACATGTCTTTTATTATCATCGCTAATTCAATCAAGAACAGATAAACCCGTATAATTTCATTGCTTCATTTCAAACGATATGAACAATTTTAATGCACGTTTCATTATTTAACAACAGCGAATATATTAAATAATACTACTTTACACAACTAGAAAAAATACACAACAGAAAAGAACAACGCGTAGAGCAACATGTAACAACGCATCTTATTGCATGAACTAACAGACCACTGCATGACGGCACGCTGTATAAAACGACTGTCTATGGTGACTGGTACAAGTTGTTGTCTAATGGAAAGTTAGTATGAGCTACCGCTAGAATGCGCATGGTAATAACCATATTTCAGTATGAATCTTCCATCACTCGCTGAATGTCAACGATTTATAGCCGGAGATTTGATTTAAAAATTAAGAATACTTTCTTTGTATTATTTTGTGCCTGTACTCAATTATAGAATAAAAAAATGAGTAGATAAAAATGTGTAAATGAAAAATAAATTAAAATATCAAACGAAACTATATTTTATTACGTTTAGCATAAAAAAAAAACAAAACATACTATAACTAAATGAGTTAAGTGTGTGTGTGCGTGAATGTGTGTGCGAGCGCGTGTGTACTTTGCTTACAAATGAAGTAGATACAATTGCTACATTGTTACCAGAAAATTCGAAAAGAACTAACATGGAAGAAATATATTTTGTTAAATTACCTCGGATAAATTTTGGGGTACTCTTTCGGAATTTCCCCCAAAATTTCCAATTTTTTTTTTAACGATATATGACATCAATCAAACATAACCTACGCTCGCTTCTCTTGCTAACCTCGTCTAATTAACGTTAAATATACAAATTATGTAGAATGATGCAATTATTAATGATCGGTAATAAAGTTTGTTGGAATCTTATTTATGTGAATTTCTATGACGTCACTGACATAAGGAAGATTTGTTGACACTGATATTCAACATATTAGTAAGTTTCATCATGTAGTATAATCATCGTTTAGTAAAATAAGTATTGTATCGTATTTACAAAAGTAATTGTTGTTATGATTTATAATAAATGTTATATTTAAAAATATATTAAATGAAATTTTAATTACATTCTCATTTCTCCAAAATAATTTTATTCAATCATTAAAACAGATGAATTTTTAATAAATTTTGATATTGCACAATATTACAGTATAATAGTTCAAAAAAAAAAAAAAAAATTGAAAAATTTTTGGGAGGAAATTCCGAAAGAGTGCTGCTGGTGTTGGCTTTTATTTTAAGTCTCAATTATTTTTTCGTCTCGTTTAGTTTGTCTCATATTTTATGTAATATATAAATAAAAGAAATTTTTATGCAATTGTGATTAAGTGTTCGGTCATTCCATATCAAATAATTTACGTCATGTAACTCATCATCTGGAATTTTGTTAAAACTTTGTATATTTGCTGTTATAAATATCCGAAGAATATCTAGATTTTTTCGGTTTTGATTTTACTTTTTTTTACTATGAATTTTTCAAATTTTGAGACTGGTTGCTCAAGAATGTTCATGGAAAATATCGTTTCACTACAAAATAATTTATTTTTCAATTACTATTGCAGATTTTATTTTTCTAATTTAGATTTATAACCCACAAAAATATTGAAATCTGAGAAAAAATGTATCAAGGATCTAAAACTCAAATAAAAAACCAACAATTTTTTTGCTTAAATTTGAAGTTTTGTGGAACATATACGCGTTTCGAAAAAGTTTAATAACTCAAGTATCCAGCCTATTGAGAACTTCATTTCATTTTCTAATTTTTTGAAATATATAAATAGAATTGTATCAATACTTCTTTTAAGAATATCAGAACTAATTTTTTCTTTTTAATTTTATGTTTTTTATCTTAAAAAAATTCTGTCAAACACTGGTTTTCCAACATTATAGATAATAACTAATGTTTTAAGCAAAATCTTATTGAACAATTATTTTACAAATAAACTTTTTATTGCTTTCTAATTTTTCCTCATTTATAGCGAAAGTCAGTATAAGAGGTTTAATCTGCAATTGATTTCAAATGGAAAGAACAAGTATTTAGAAAAGTATCGATGACAACTAATTTTTTTTTTTCAAAAAATATCTGACCAAAACTTAATGTATGTACTTTTTTTATATTTATTCTTGTTGCTACAACAATAATTGTTATTACACTAATTTCATCTTATTTGTGATATTTTAAGATAAACTATTGAAATAAATCCTGAAACTGTGAATCGATATGAATATCAACGGAATTATATTTTTTTCAAGTATAACTTATAAGCCATATGCGAATAACTATTATTACCTCTGCATATATTAAATTTCATCTTTATTCAGATTAGGCAAAATTTCAACTATTCTACCAAAATAAGTCAACTGAATGAATAAATAGTAAAAATTAATTTAGTTAACGATGAAATTATAAAATAAAATTTTTTACGGTCCAGTAAATCAATTAAATACTTTTCATTACACTTAAGAACAATAAAAAAATTAATAAATTCAGGAAATGACAATTCATAAAAAAATTGGAACTTTTTTTGATGATTTAACAATGCATTTCAAGATTATAATCTCATCTTCAGGTTACTTGACTTCTAAAATTAGGAGGCGCACAGTAAGAATTCACGCATTCACAGGACCACGCAATATTGTAAAAAATACGAGGAAAATTACTTATAAATTTAAATATTATATTTATCTACGAAAAAATTATTAAATGGTTTTATTTAATGAAATATGTTTTATTTAATTTAAAATATTACTTTAACACTATTTCTTAGCAAAGAATAAAAAATTAATTATAATAATAATAAAAACAAAAAAAATATTCCAGAATACTCGTGATGGAAATCGAATCTGGTATATTTTGCATAAGTGTGTATACTCAAATAAAATTACTTGAATATAAGCTTACATGTTAAATTTATGTCACGTCAATTTAATCTGAAATTGCAAAATTTGATCAGAATAAATATGTTGCATGGTCGAGTAAAGTTTAACGTTATTTACAAGAATTAAATTGTAACTCTAAAAATAATTGAAAGATAGACAATTTTAATATTATTATTAAAGAGTTATCAGTAAAGTAGAAACATAGTTTGAGTATGTAGCGTCCGTATATATATAAATAAATAGAAATACACACAAGTAATACACAAATCAAATTAACTTATTATTCTTACTCGAAATAATAAAACAAAATTCATTTCATAAAAAATTGATTACCACATTTTAGATGTTACTTCGGTCATACGCTTGTTCTAATATCTTTTTTTTTTTAATTTTAAACTGAACCCGAATTTATAGATTCGTTATAAAACATTATAAATATATATTTTTTAAAACTAGCTTATTTATGTTCTTACATATAATAAAATGATAACTACAGTCATCTCTTTGCGCTCATTACGTATAACTACAGACAATTTTTAATAAAACTTTATGGATTTATACCTTAGAGACTTGGTCATTATCTCCAGTAAGAGTTATCATGATATTTCTAATGGAATTTAAGACATTACAGGTATTCATTAAAAAAATTAATCCTTTTACTTCATTATATCTCTGTGATCATGGTAACAGAAACATAATGAAGTAAAATGATTCATTTTTTTTAATATTTAATTAATTTTTTATTATTATTGTAATTAGTTTAAATTAGCGATTTGGCAAATTAGTATTTGGTGATTTATATGGATTTTGATTGGATTATGGATTTTGGCTGTCGATACTGAAATTATCAAAAGTTAAAAAAACATTTCTCTTCAAGAAACAAAAGTAACTTTCTTATAATTCAAAATCTACCAAAAAATAAGAGTAACTTGGTCCTCTGAAACAGCTGAAGAGAGTGATTCTCGGTTACCTGCTAAAAGCAGGTACGAAAAAAAGCCCACGCCTAAACGTGGGCTTTTTTCGCCCAGACTCGAGCTGTAGCCCAGACTACAAAGCGCTACGCCCAGACTCGAGTTGTAGCTTCGTCTTCAGCAGAACGTATTAGAGCTTCTACTTCAAGAACGAGAGAAACGTTGCAGGAAAGAGAGCTTTGCAGGCTTTGATTGTTATTTATTTATTTATTTTTTTTTTTAGGTTTTTTAGGGGCATCGACTACTTTGGTCATTAGCCCATTCCCACTTCAAAAAAAAATAAAAAAAGGGTTCAAAATTTCACATTTTAATGTGTCAAAAAAAATGATCAAAAATTTTACTTTTCTTATAACTTCTGATCCAATAAAATTACTTTCTAGGATTTCCTTTCGGCCATCCTTTTTTACGTTTCTCCATTCTTCTGACGGCCTCAACCTCTGATGACAGCGTAACTGAGGCCTCAGACATGGCCTCAGACATCTCTTCCTCTATTTCGGATGCCAGTGACGTTCTTCGGCTGACGTCAGTTGATGAAACTTTCGCCAGCGCTGTTAGCATCTTAGCTAAAGAATCTAAATTAATGTGCGATGATGTCTCCGCGGCGGATGAGCCGGACTCTATCTCTACTGCAGTACTGGTCCGGCTGAAATAGATGCTCTCACCGAAGCTGGTCTTTGCGCTTTGGGAGGCTCTATTGGTACAGGTTTTATTTCATCTGCGCCTGGTGCTTTTTCTAAATAACTTGCACCTTAATTTCCGCAGATTCAGGTTTTCTTGTCACAATTTCTTTAGATTTGTGACTACACGACGGAGCGATCTGTTTCTCTTTGTCAGATAAATCAAGATTTTTAATTCTTACACAAGTTGGTGACTTTCCAATCGCAGATTTAGCTGGTTTTTTAAACGGCGCTGGTGTGTCTCTCATGTCAACGGCGTCAGTCCGAGGATGAGCCTTCTCATCTTTACTTTGTTTTCTCCGATTCAATCTTTGAATCAATGATTCTTTCAATCATCGTCGCAAGACTTGGTGCCATCGTGTTAAGCAACTGCTCTACATTAATTTTAGATGTGGAAGGGGCAGCCGCTGCTTCTGCATAAGAAGTCGATGGTCGTGGTGTACGCTTATTAACAATCTTCTTTGCTTCAGGATAGCTTACTTTCTGAAGCGTTTTAACTTCCTGAATTGCTGTTTCTAATTTATATGTAGGGCAGTTTCTTGAACGACAATTGTGATGCCCTTTACAGTTAACGCAGGTTGGAGGGTCTTTACATGGGTAACTCTCATGTGTTTTCTCTCCACATATACATATTTCCTGCGCTTCACATCTTGCTGCTGTATGTCCGAATCGTTGACACTTAAAACATCTCATCGGCTGCGGGATGAAAGCTCGTACATCAAGCCCATGGATGCCAGCTCGTACCTTTTCAGGAAGATTCGGCCTATTAAATGTCAAAACATGCGACGCCGAAGGAAGAATCTCACCATTTCTTCTCATAGTAAGTCTGCGACATTGAGTTACTCCCTGACTCGACATTTCTTGTACAATTTCTTCTTCTGTACAATTAAGAAAATCGCGACAAACAACAACTCCTCTGGATGAGTTCAGTGTGCTATGCGGTTGGACAGAAACCGCAAATTCACCGATCTTCTTCAACGCCAAAACTTTCTGGCTTTGCATGTCGTTGATGGTTTCGACATGCAATCCATTAAAAGTTTTACGAATTTCCTTAACAGGACCACCAGCACAATTTGTAACTTCTCTTGCGATAAGGAATGGACTAACTTTTTGAAAGTTTCCATTCTCCCTTGAAATAATTAAAAATCTTGGCTTAGGTGCGCTATAGCCAAATAGACTTTTCTTTAATTCTTTACTGATTCTATCAGCATCTTTCTTTATCCTATCAGATTCTTTACTTTTTTCCTCTTCGCTTGCGGCGAATCGGAGGTTTCTAAACGAGGGTGTTTACGTGCACCCTCTGCCACGTTTGATTGTTCAATATTCATGAACAGTGGATCCCTTCTGTAGCAAGGCTAGCCGCCGGGGTACACCCCCACTCCAGGGCTACTAACCTTGGAGGTCCGACCCGGTACTCCGGTGGAACCGGCATATGTCCTGGCAGAGAGCGGATGCGCAGTCTCTGCACTGACTCCAGGCTCCTACTCACCGAAGCTTTCAGAGCTCCCATGCACCGACATACATGGGCGCCATTGCTACATGCTTGCCATCACAGGGGGCATGTGGACAACGGAAGGGTCTCCGTTACACCTGCAATAACATTGACCCTGGCCGCCCCACCGCCAGCTCTAAGAGTGGTATGAATCCATTTCCAAAATCGTTTGTTATTCCATTTCCTGCAGGTAGCCAAAAATCCAGTCCGTTTAGTGACCTGAAGTTGAAACCAGGTCAAACTTAACAAAGTATAACCGAGGAATTTACTCGGAACCCCGTTAGCCAGCTATATGTAATGTACGAAAGTACAGCTGTTGCCGCCCTGGACGTGGAACATAGATGTTGTGTTCCGGACGTGGGGATTATCTACCTCAGAGCAAAATGTTATAAAAAATGTTAAAATGTTATTTATTAATATTATTCTCACAGCCATAAGGATAACGAATATAGCGGGGGATTCCTGGCTAGTCGGGAAAGGCTACATTCGTATGCCCTGACCGGCTAATATTACCATAAATAACTATCTTTGTTCTGAATAAATATATAAACAATTATTTTATTCTTTTCCATTTTATGCTATCTTTTATCTACAATGTAGATTTTACATCCTAAACTATTTGTTTCTATGTTATTCAACATTTGGCTATCTTTAATGGATTTATTATATGTTGTTTCTTCTTCTGTAACGAAATCCCCCTTCAGCAGTATGAACGTGCTGGTCATTCCATTTTTTTCTTTTTTTGTAAGATTTTACCACGAACCATTTTATTTTTCAGTTCATTTTAAAAAAGAGGCAAAGTAGTTGCGAACACTTGTTTATTAATCTACAGTGCAGCCAGTATTTTGTGGTTGTATTTAATCACATTATACACGAAAAGGGAATTAATTCACTCCCTTTAGCTTTTTATAACAATTTAATAGGTTATAACTCGTTAAAACACGTTCAAAAGATATTAAGAAAAATAGACACACAATCACATACGAAATAGAATCGCGCCGTAATTTTTTTTGTTTTTTGAATCAGTACAACTTAAAACATCGGATATGTTTAAGTTTTTTTTTTTTTTTTAAATGGGATACTCAAAATATACCCAATCTTTTTTATTAGTTTTTTCGTAGTCAAAACTTTCCTTATTGTATCATTCCAAAGCATAGTAAACTTAAATGCTGTTCACTTTAAAGTCTATGAACCTCCTAATTTTCAACATTCTCTAGTAAAAAAAATATTATTTTTTTGATGTTTAATTATCTATAAACCATAAACCATGTTTATGCATTTGCTATCCTAAACCGCTGAAATTCTTTTCCAGAGATGTTTTAATTCCTAAATGTTACGTACACTTCATGTTTTGATAAAATATTTTCTAGCTTGTGCCGATCTGCTTTTGATACGTTATTTTTTCCTAATTTAAATATAGACAACAAAATTTTATAAGTGCTCTTATATACATTCTTTTATATAAAAAAAATAAATTTTCAATTTTCATTGCCGTCTTTACTAAATTTGTATTAAAGTTTTAAAATCAGACAAATTAATTTTCTTTAACTAAAAAAAAAAAAATATTGTTCAAATCCATAATTGTAATTAATTATAGATATACTAATTTAAAAAAATCAATCTTACTAAATCCAGTGGAGAATTGTTGATAATCAACATATAAACAGGTCAAATGGCAAACACAACTGGGATTGGAAGTACCTGAATAGCAGTCAGTTAATATAAAGGACAGCTTTGAGACCGAAATGTGTGCGCATTTTGACAGGTATCATAAATATAAATTATAAAATAATACAGAATTATTATTTAATTTGATCTGTCATTATTAGTCAACTGAAAACATACATAACGTACGCGTTCAATATTTTCATCACTTGTGATTGTGAGTAGCGTAAAGCTTCTTCTTCGTGCATAGTGTGAACATTTTTTATGTTATAATTCATTAGTAGCTAGCGCGTCGCAATAGAACATTTTTCCTATACTGTATTGAAAGTGTTCAATGAATTTCGTTATCTGATAAACCTGATCACAAAAAAAAACAAAAGGATGAGCGGCTTCTCTTTGAAGTAACGGAAAGCAAATGGAAGCTGACCAACCATACTTGAATTGTATTGTATTTAGTTGGACGATGTAGTGTAAAGCCTTTGCGGTAGTATTTGTATGATATGCTCACTTTACAATGCGTCAGCATCCGACATTATTGCTACATATCCTCAAACATAAATGCATTGTGGACAATTTCTTTATTAATCTTTTTTTTTTTAATAAAAGGACGCCGCTTGATATTAAATTAAAACAGTTAATATATGAGCTCAATACATAAGAATAATATATATGAATATATGAGCTCAAATACCGAAACAAATTTTTTTCAGTTCAGAAAAAAGACAAGATCAATTATTTGAAAAAGTTTGGAAATCTCGGAACTAAGGCTCACTAAAAAGATTACTGGTTACAGTTATTCTGCAGAATGAAAACTCTGATGTGGACACCACATGACGACCTTGTATGCCTATTAAATTACATATTTATTTTTTTCATACTTATTTGTTATTATTGAATTATTATTTACTGTAAAACTTTTTTTACAAGCACAGGTTAATAATTTTTAATAAATCAATATATTTAATTTAAAAAAAAAGCTAAAAATAAGAATGAAATGAAGTAGGATTCTCGCCGATGTGCCTTGATCTTGCAAGATCCAAATATTTGATTAATTAAAATTTTATTGGGCTACAACTCTGGAACCAATGAAAATAAGTGCCACTTATGATATATTGTTGAAAACCTCTGAATGTGAGCTTATTACTACAGTTAACAAAAAGTCCAAAATCAACTTTTTTTTGGATTTTGGGCTGTTTTTGGACATTATTGGTTCAGTCGTTCTTATAAAAAGGGGAAGTGCAGAAAAAGATGTTACAAAAGTCCTAAATCCAAAGTATCAACATTCTACGACTAATCGTTTTTGAGTTATGCAAGATACATACGTACGTACAAACGTCACGCCGAAACTAGTCAAAATGGATTCAGGGATGGTCAAAATGGATATTTCGGTTGAAATCTGAAAACCGAAATTTTTCCCGATTACAATACTTCCATATAAGGAAGTATAAATGAGTTTATGATTGTGAATTAATCATTATCATTATTAATTAATCATCATTAATTAGAAAATGAGTGAAAATAAAAAATTCATATTCAAATCAAAATACAGTTAATATTAATTATATATATATGAACAAATACATAACTGATATACTACTATCATTGGGGTTTAATTAACGGCTAAATATTGGACTTGACGATAAAAAATAATATAAAATTAGACGGAATAAATTTAATATTTAATTACTCAAATCTTTTAATATATACAGTTGAGAGAGAGTAAACATAGATTAATAAAACAAGAGAAAAATGTTATACTGCAAAAAAAGGAACAAAGCCGTGAGATTATTTCTTTTCCTTGAAATATTTACAGTTGTAAAACCTCAGATGGAATAGGTTGAGTTTCATTTTGGATACTGAGGGAGTAGTTTAAGGGTTTGTTCTACAGAGTGAAAGAGTTATAAAAGTAGCTGATTTGTTGATGTAGTATTTGGTTGTAGATAATAAAAGAAAAAAGTGAAGAATAAAATGTTTACTTTGCACTAAAATAAATATTTAAAAAAAACTTGAATTATAGATTTACTAAGGATTATTCCAGTTATTCTATTTTGAAACAGAATACTTTTATTTTATTAAATTAAATAAATTTATAGAATACATGAGATTAAATAAATTAATTAAATTAACTAAACATTTATTATACAGTAACAAACTTTCTGTAGAAATATAATAAAAGATTGGTTCAAAAGTTCCTTGGTGATTGAAAAATGAATAACCATTTTTTTTTTCAATTTTTAGGTGGATTTGTTAATATTGTAAAATAACTAGATGAGTAATTTATAATGAAGAGGCGGAATTTGAACTAAAGGACAATAATTTTGCAGTTTTACGCTGAAAATATTTAATATTCAACAGTTGCAACTCAAAGAGTATACGACAGACATATTATTTTCAGAAATGACTATAGGCAACATTCTTAATTGCAGTTAATAATAAGGTTCTTTGCTGATTTAATTATTTTCTGGAAGCAACTTCGTTTTTTACAAATACAAATATTCAACGTTTAGAAGAAAGTATCGAGGAGGAGCCCAGAACTTCGATCTGAAGACTTTCTAGTTGGGATTGAGAAATATTCATTATGTGAATTTTAAGACAGTTGTATTTATTATTATATAAGATGCAGATTGTTCGAAATTTAGAAGTACGAGATAAAAGCATCTATTATGTTTCAGTCCGTTTTCAACAACTCGTACAAAAAAAGAAGAAAATCGCTTGAATTATGAACAATATGACTCATTCTTATTTAGATGGACATTTCAATAAAATAAACTGCAAATTTCGGAGCTCGAAATCTAATGACAATCAGCAGTTTCCGAATAACATTCGATTTTATATTCGAGCTTTACTCCTAGCAGTTACGGAGAATATCAAGAAAATTATGAATTCATCATCGAACAGAGTTATGTAACATTAAAAACAGAAAATATTTACATGAAGTTAGTTTTTGGTTGATGTAAAAATCAGGATCATTCATTTTTCTATGCAACATTTTTTTTTATTTAATTTTTTAATTTAGTCTTTGGAGGGGTTTTATTTCATGTTGTTAACTAAATGTTTTTATATTTTATAATAGGAACGAATTCATATAATCTCTTTTTAACATAATTTAAAATATCTTGCTACTTAAATAACTTCTTAATTTCTCATTTCGGAGCTACTTATTTATTACACATACTAAAGTAGTAAATAACATACTTTATCGTTAATGACAACATGTCTTGAACTTGTTAGAAAAAATTATAAATGATGTATGTAATCGATTGATACAACTGTTTATGTGATTTCTTTGATCGTTTAAAATTTGCCATTTTGTACAAATTTTTTGTGTTTGTAAATTTACAAATAACATTAAAGTGTTAGTTGATTTTATTATTCAAATAGTACTTTTACAACTTTTATTCTAATTAATAATGTCCCTAAAATTTACAGGTTTATAAAACCTATAATGAAGTTTTTTTATGGTTAGAAAAACAAAAATTAATAAAAATCTGATGTGGACATCACATGACTTTTTCTTACGCATATACACATATACACATTTTTTTTTACAATCAGTGGTTAGTAATAATAAATTAATATCTTTAAATAACAAAAGTTAAAAATAAATTACTTAAGTTAAAATAATTTGTTTATAATCAGAGATTTATATTTATTAATAAAACAATGTATTTAAATAAAAAAAGTAGATGAAGTTGGATTTGAACCGATGTGCTTACGATCTAAATATTTCATTAATTAAACTTTCATTTGACTGGAACTCTGGAACCAACGAAAATAAGTACCACTTATGATATACTGTTGAAAATCTCAATGAGAGCTAATTACTGCAGTTAAGAAAAAGTCCAAAATCCAATTTTTTGGGGATTTTGGGCTTTTTTTGGACACTTTTGGTTCAGTCAAATGTAATCAAAAGGGGAGGTGCAAAATGGAGTTATGGAATGATGTTACAACAGTCCAAAATCAAAAATTTCAACATTCTACGTCTAATCGTTTTTTAATTACGTGAGACATACGTACGTACCTACAGACGTCACGCCGAGCTAGTCAAAATGGATTCAAGAATATTTCCATTGAAATCTGAAAACTAATATTTTTCGTGATCAACAACAATAAATAAAAATTCAACATTAACATTAGGAACGAGATTAAATTTAAGGTTCTTGTTAATTCCAAGAGATTGCGAAATAACTGTAATTTCCTGTTACAAATTATACTGAATTTTATTACTTTTTATGTACGATATCACTACCGAATGATGTTTTTTTTTTTTTTTTTAAACAAAACATCATTCAAGATTTTCATAGACTGGCAATTAGTTAAACGAATTTTAAAATATAAAGACAAGAAAACAAAGTAAACAGTTCTCACATAGACACTTTTGTAATCTATTTTTATAATGCATATTCAACCCCTACTCTTCATCCGGTGAAACGATTTCGATGATAAGTTCTGTCTTTTTCTGAATAGCTTCTGAAAGATATTTCTTCAGAGAATGAATGAGTATGATATGTATGAAGGTGAATGAAATATAGTCTTTCTTGTACCCTCTCACCTAGTCGACTACACCTGAAAAGTGTGGTTAATTAAAACCCAATCATAAAAAAACCGGTATCCACGATCTTGTATTCAAATCCGTATAAAAGGTGAAAAACTTTGCCTTTGAAAAACATTTACCTTTACTAGTATTTGAACCTTAGAACTCTCGACTTCGAAATCAGCTGATATGCGATGACGAGTTAACCACTCTACCAGCCCGGTGGGTTTAAAGGTAAGTTGATAAGTTGTAAGTAGTACTCAGATAACTTTAATGGAAAGTTTTAAAACTTGAAAAATTGTGTTTCTATTTTAAAAATGCCACCATTAGATTTTGTGGGTTATTAATATAATGACTAATGATATTTTAATACGCAAAACTTTTGCCATTTGAAAAAAAATGAATTTTTTAATATTTGAGCAAATTTTTTTTCTTTTTAGATTTGGAGGAAATTTAACTGAGTAATGAAACGCCAGGTCAGTCATCGTACTAGAATTGCGCAATTTTTAAATATGAAAATTTTTTAAGTAGAATAATAGATATTTAATTAGAAATGTAATTTAAAACTAATCGGCACAATTTTTTTTATTGTCACATTATATAAATAATAATTAAATTTTTTAATGAAGAAAAAAAAATCCATACTAAAGGAATAAAAATGATTTAGAAGTTTAATAATTGAAAAATTCTACTAAATTTTTAAATGCATTAATCTTAATCTAACCCTACATAGATGATACAATACGAATTAAACCAACAGTCTGGTGAAACGATATACAGAATGCTATTAAAGTATGGAAACGGCATCATATTTAAAAACTGAAGGATACTAAGAGTAGAACTAAGAACGGATCTACTTAGTTACAAAATTATTTAGAAATTATTTTATTAGAATCATTTTACCCAAATGCTTCCCCTTGAATATGAAAGACCCCAAAATGAAAAAGAAGTCGCAATTTCAAATTTTTAACGATCAAAACATATTCTATTAAATAACAAAATCACTGAAATAACTAAATACTCCTCCCATGATGGGGAGCTCTCAAATTTTAAAAATAAGGAAAACTTTTTTAAAATTTATTGGAAATTGATTTTAATATCTTAATCATCATCGCCTCCTGATTAATAAGCCCTCAATTATCATAAAATGACTGAATTGAAAAAAAAAAATGAATTGCATAACTGCATAACTACCGGATAAATTATACTGTTAATTTTCGGCTTTTTTCTATCTAGTGCTAAAGACAAAATCCATTTAGCATGTGAGCAGACACACACGCGCGTGCGCGAGCATACACACACACACACACACACACACAAAAAAAATCTGGTATAGATAAATAATATTAAAATTTAAAAAAAGAAAATTATTTGTTGATTGCAATATTATTATTAATTTATAATTTTATTTGAAAAAAATTCGTACAATAAATTTAATAGTTTATCGAATCTAACAATATTATAATATTCATTTACGAGTATTTCATTTTTATTGCAGAATTTTAATTTCTTTTTTACGTAAAAATTCATATCACGATTAGTTTTAAACCTCAATTAAAAGAGACTTAATTAATTTTTACAGTGGCGTGTCTTGTTCAGCATTTCTAATGTCATTCTTAAGACTAATTGCTTTTAGTTTTTATGTTAAGTAAAGAATAAAGAAGTAAAAGAAAAATAGGAGCGAAATGTGAAAGGAATTTTAATTGAAATTATAAACAATGACTGAAAATTTAAAATATTTTATTTAATTTAAAACTTAACAAAGGGAATTAAAGCGACCAAACAAATGAATGAATGAAACTTTTCAGAAAAAAATTTTGAAGATAATTTTTTCATAATTAAAAAATAAATTGCCGTCTTCGTCCGGATTCCTCAAATAAAAATATGCCTTTTGTTAGATAATCTGATAAAAATTTGCCGAAGATTATACCAAGACAATAGTAAATAGTAACCTTTGTTTCAAAAACCTTCACAAAAATATGACGACGTAAATACAAGAGGGTAATATAAGGAGACAGAAAGATTGGCTAACGGATAAATAGATAGGCGAAGAAATCTTTCAATTTTATATTAATCGTTTGGGGCTGTAAAATCCAGCTAGGGAAAAAAATTTGAACAATTTAACGCATTACGTTTAATCTTTATTATTGAACTCAGTAAAATTTCTTAGATGATCCTGCTTAAAAAGTGATGGAGCCATAGAATGTAAACGAATGGGATATTATTAAGGCTTCTTTAAATAAAAATATTTTATCCTTTTTCTGATCTCTTTGACAAAAATGAGAGTATATTATTTTAAATTAGGAAAAGTTTTAATCAGTACAATTTCTGTTATGGTTAAAATTTGACTTTGGATGGGAGAAAAATATACGGAGATAAAATACTCTCGTAATTAACTAACTGCTTTTATCTGAAATATAACTGGAACATCTTGATCAGGTAACCAGGATTAATAGAATTAAACCAAGGTAGATTGTTCTTGTGAGGGTCTATTTTTCAGTCTACTGTAGTTAAGTTTAATGTAGACAAAATTAAATAGAAATTCCAGAATAATTAAATAAAATAAAACAGAAAGGTAAACTAGAAAATCCAAAAATAATACGACTCTAAATTATAATATTCAATTAATATTAAATAATCAGATGTTTAACCAAATCTATTATATATACACATATGTAATAATGCCTATTAAATTACATATAACATTTTTAAATGTACATAAAATTGTATTTCACTACTAACTTCTGATTTTATTTCATATAAACACTTTTTTATTGTTATTAGTGAATTTTATTATATATTGTAATTTTTCTTACAATCACGGGTTAATAATTATTAATAAATCAATATATGTAAATTAGAAAAAAGAAAAGTTAAAAAAAATGAAATTCCATTTTCAAGAACGATTATAAAAATTTACTAAAAAAAAAAAATAAAGTAATTAATATTCATCAATATTACTTTTCTACAATAATATTATTTAATATTACGTAGTATTAAATAAAAAAATGCTTGAAAGCAGGAATAAAGAATATATATACATATTTCACAGGATTTCATAAAAAAATGAAATTTAATATTTTTAATTACGGCAAGATTAAATAATTTATTGGAGTTTTTATAAAGATAAATAAGACTAATGACTGAACACGAGATTAATTTTTATAAAAATGTTTAATAGCAAGAAATTAAGAAACATATTTATAAAATTTTTTGATTGCAGTGTAATACTGTATGTTTTTTTCTGAAATGAGGAATTTAAGAATGAAGAATTTGATAGGCAGTAGTAATAAGAAATAAAATAACCTTACAAATAAGGAAGATAAAATTGTTAAATAGAAAAAAAAAAGGTAAAATACGACAAACAATAAGGTAAAGTAGACAATTGGATAGTAGAAACTTTAAAAAAGGAACTATTAGCGAAACAAAGATAGAAGGAAAGAGAGTTAGAAAAAAAACACAGGAGAAGAAAGCGATACGGAATGTTCTCTGATTATAAGCAAAAACGGAAGGGAAAGGATATGAAGAGAAAAGCTTAGGATAATGAAAGTTGGTGAAAATGGTTCCTTTGAGAACTGAATTCCAACAGAATCCCCGTTGATGATGGTGACCTAATATTGTGTAGTATTCTAAATGTAACAGCACTGAAAGTATTCCATTTTTTCTGTAAAGAACTGAAATAACATTTTAAAAATCTAAACGAGGTTTTTAATGATATTAAAACTTTATATGATAGGTTATCTTTGACAATAGTTATCTTTGGCAGGAAGTTAGGTTATTTATATAACACAACTACCTAGTTTCAACGAAATGTTCCTTTTTCTGGCGATCTTTTCTTGTTAGAAACGAGTATATAATTAAAGAAAAAAAAAATCACATCAAATTCTAAGTGAATTTATTCGTTAATTAATAATTTTTTACACATTTGGTACTATTCAAGGATGTAAGATATCCTTACGATTTGCATTTTGAAATTTGTATCAAGCCTTTATTGTTGTGAGCTATTTTTAAGAGACGGCATATATGTGTAAAAAAACTGCATCTGTATTCCTTTGAAGTGGTTAATATGTTTACTGTTGGCGTATCTTTGATAAAAAAATGCTTCCTGTTATTTTTAATTTTGTTTTGGGTGAGCATACAACCTTTAGGCAAACAGATAAATGGTTATGGTATTTTTTAACATTAGAGCACTTTATTTTTCATATGACACATTGTATTTTTGCCCTAAGTGTTACGTTATACACTCTGTTTTATTTTTTGCATTCAAAGGCATTTTTCTTTTTTTTTTCAATTTTCTCTGTCCTTTTAGCTATTTGTCAATGTAATTATTTTTTTGTTTCTGTTTTCATTGTTTTGAATTATTTTCAATGCATGATTATGACGGAGCTCTACATCTGTAGGCGAAAGCGATTTAAATTTATGATGTTTAAATTTACCCAAATTTTAAATGTTACAACTACATAAATTTAGATTTTAAATAAAAACCATGACTAAGTTAAATTTTAAAATAAGAAACACTCAAAAACTGTTTAAATAAAAAAAATATATATATTTTTGACAATCTCTTGTTTTAATACTTATTTAAATAACTTTTTAGTATAGTTTTAACATAGCTCTTTCTTTTATCATGATAAAATATGTAAAGTTATTTTCATACTTTGTAGTAACAAACCGACAAAACTAAAATTTAAATGTCAAAGTCATTATTTGCAACATGTTTTCAACAGCTGTTGCATTATTCTATTATGTAATTTTTCCAACTGATGTTTTATGTTTTTGTTTTTGTTTTTTTTACTAAAAAAGAAGTATTTGTTCAAATCAAAAGTACCGGTACATTAAATTTGAACCAAATGTGTTCATTTAGTATAATGGGTCTTTTTGTTTCTTTTTAAATGTTGTAACATAAATTTATTAAGATATGATGCTTTTTTGTACATATGTAAAATATTTAGTAAGTTGTTTATAGAAATGTATTTATAATTTGGTTACATTAGGTATTTAACATATGTTTATTCTTTATTCGTATTTACGCGTAAATAAATAACTATGAAAATAAATCTATTTTCTGATGTAGTTGTTGGTTTAATCTAACTACTGTATGAGAAAAATATTTTAACTAAACATTATGTGTTTCGAAAAAAAAAAAACAAGATAAAGTTTTCGTTAATTTAATATAGTTTTAATATTCTAATTTTATTTATTTTTTGGTTTAATATTTCTAACAATAAATACCGTAGACAAAAAAACGTCAACTTTCCAACTTGCAGCATTATAACAAACCACGCTTCCAACTTGGCTCACTTTTTTTTCTGTATTAAATTGAGCGTAACTCAAGAACGACTCGACTAATCTTCACATGCGTAACTTACATGCATACCTTAGTACTACAGCATATCTAAATTGCAATGAAAATGATTTAGTCGTTTTGGAGATATTCGAGCCACAATAATTTATATATACATCAATAAATATATAAGGAAACCCCAGTTTAATTGAATGGTATTTTCCTCATACCTCAAAACATAAAGAAAATTCATATATACCGCCTCACTTCCAACATACTACCGAAAATAATACTGTATTTTTCTTCGAAAAATTGCTAAAAGAAAATATGTAACAAAGAAAATTTTTTAAACGCTATCAAAATTATAAGGGAAAAATTTAAGAAATAAGGTATTTCATAGTTTTCATATTTTCAACTAAATCAATATTATAATTTTTTTAGTAATAAATTTAGAATAATTTACTCCCTAGATAATAAAATAAAACAAATAATTCCTAAATTAAAAAAAAAAAACTTCTTAAATCAGTCTGGAAGATCTATGACATATAACTGGTTACGTTACGAAAATTAAGAAATTCAGAGATTCCAATCGAAAATTCTTCAAATCATTAAAAAAAAGACCATCTAGTAAATATTTAACATTGCAGTAATAGATAAAGGAGCAGTCCCAAAATTCTCAAATAAACATTTCAATATAAAAGAAGATAAGAAAACACAAAAACTGTAAATATCCTTAATAGTGAAACGCAAAAACCTGGAACGATATTTTATATACTGCATATGTAGAACTTACCGATATACTAAACACATTTAGGGATTTTAATGAGCATTTATTCTTTTTAAGAAAACCATTTACTATTAAAATCATATATTTATATTTGTAAGTGCTTATTAAAATTTAGGGTTATAAAAAAAAAAAACTTGACAACAAATTTGTAATACGTTCCTTCTACTGATTATTTGTTCTTATACAGTGGAAAAATATACACGAAAAAGGTAACTATAATTTTTTTTTTTTGTGTTTGTGGTGGGGGGAGTGGGGGTGAAATATGACGAAAATTTAATTTAATATTATTACTACATACAAGTTTATTATTTAAACCTTTATTACTATAATAAACGTTTAAATAAACCTAAAATATTTTTTTGAAAGATGAAACAAATAGATGTCTTTAAACTTTGATTGGCTCCCCCACCCACCAATATTGCACCAAAATTATTTATTGGCGGGTTTCTTGTGCCAATAAACTATGCCTCGGAAGGCATTAAGAGAAATTTCGGTAAAAAAATCCAATAAATAAAATGTTAGGTTTTTCGATTTTTGGTGAACGGGGGAAGAAATTTTGAAACAAAATCTTTTTAAAATGGTAAAATAAACGGTGTATGCATGTAGTTAAGCTTATTAAGCTTCAAACACACTAACTCACAAACACACATACGTACATACAAATATTACCTTTTTAGGGAGATCTCCGGGTAATGAATCGTTGAGAAATTGAAAAAACCCATACCCAATGTTTTTGACTGACTATCATACTTTCCTTCTTGCAGCATAGTTCTAAAGCTATGATACCGGGAATGTAAAAATTACATTATATTAATGATAATATAAATAACATCCAGAAGGATAAATTAAAATTATTCCTTTTAGTTTAAACATATTTAATTACAAATATCCGGAAAAGTGGTTATTTTTTTCTAATATTTATATCAAAATTACAATCATTTCTCGGATAATTTTTCAGTTGATTAACTTAAACGAATAAATCTAATTAAACCTTCACTATTGTGATAAAGGGATTCAAAATAATATAAATCTTACTATACAATTAATTATGAATAAAAATGATTTTAATTAAGGAAAATAAAATAAAAGAAGCTTAAATATCATCAATCCGTTTTATTTTATAATTTGAAAGTGAAATAAAGTTCTAAGAAAATTAGCTTTCGGAAATAAGAATTGGAATATGATTTCTGTTATAGAAATATTGTTCTTTATATCCTGTCATCCCATTAGAACCTCTGATAATAAGTTCAAATAACAGACATTTGATTTATTAATTAAGAATGGAAAACGAATTTAAAAATTACTTCTACCTTAATAATGTTTTAAAATTTATAATAAAAAATAAATAAGTAAAGATCTGAAAATATAATTATAACTTAAGGAAAATTATTATTTTTTAAATAAATGTTTTACTTACAAACTGATAAAGCATGTTTTGAATTTTAAAATTAAGAATCTGTAACGAGAAATTTTAATGAAACCATTAGTGATACAAAGGTAAAGTTTTAGTTCTGGTAGTACAACGTAACATAATAAGTCATCAACTGTGTCCTTCACCAGTTGATGTATCTTACATTTCATAACAAACCACAAAACTCCCTCCTTCTTCTTGAATTTGAATTATGTTATATATATATAGATGTGCCCTTAGGTAGTTGATCAAATGAAAGCTGTGGAATAGAATGTCACCTTATGGAAATGATGTAAATCATCAACGCTGACTAGAGTATGAGAACTATGATGTACTTTGAAAATCATCTTAAGGAGATGACGCAGTTGACAGTTTTAATAATGAACAACAACCTGAGAGTCTTTGTGCTATTTTACTGTTATACACAATTAAACAACAATAAATTGAAATTGAAGACAGCTTTTAAAATAGCTTACAATCAATACTTTAAAGTAAATAATCAATTAGGTTACGTAATTGCTATTTCTTAAATCTTTTCCTCAAAATTAATTTTTTTATTATAATTTTAATTTCTGTTCTCGATGATGGTACTGAAACTATACTGTCAACGACAATAATATTTAAAGCAACCTACGGGAAAAAATAACATATAGAAAATTTGTTCAAACAGATACATTTTTACCGAGTTTTTTAGAGGGGGAACAGGCGATTTTCGGTTTACAAATATTTAAAAAATTCAATAAAAATTGTAGATATGCTCTATTCATCCTCGTAATCGTCAGGGCGAATTTTCTTTTCATGTCTTCTCTTTCTCTGCAGTAAATGATTTTTAGTACACTCTTAATTTAAAATTTTAAGAACAAAAGATCTGACAACAAAGTTGTAATACTTTTTTTCCTGCTATTGGATTTGTATGACAATTTGATGGAAAAATAATTACATATAAATAAAAAAAAGGCATAAGAATTTGTTTTTTTGAGGGTAATTTATGATGTAGTTTTATTTTAAAATTATCATTATATGTTTAAATAAACCCAAAAGAGTTTTAAAAATTCAGAAATCTATTATTTTTTATTTTTTCTGTTCCCCCATCCCCAAAATCTCCTTCCAAAAAGATATTTTGCTTTTTCTGCTTTTGGTATGTTAGATTAAATAAACTAAAAAAAATCCGCAATAAAATGTACAACCAATAAAAAGGTACCGAAGATTTATTTTTTGGGGTGGTGGTGAAGTATGATGAAATTTTATTGTAATATTATTACTTAAGTTTTATTATTTAAATTATTAATATTATTAAAACTTTAAATAAATCCAAAGTATGGTTTTGAAAACTCAAAAAATCGATATTTTAAACATTGATCGGTTCCTCCACCCACAACTTTTTTTGGGCTTTCTTGTCTCTACTATAGCTAGAAGGAAATTAATAAGACTAAATTAAAAAATATGCAATAAATTAAATAATAGTTTCTTCAAATTTTCGGATAGGAAAGAATTTTTGGGCAATTCAAAAAAAAAATGGTAATATAAGCATGCACGCATCTACTGATCTTAATATAAGGTGGAGTTACACTTATAACTCTTACATATAAGTGAAGCTATAATTAATGCAAAATTTTGTGAAAATTAACCCCCAAATCCCTCCACCGCTAAAGATATTGACACCAACATTTTACCAAAAAATTGCCCCACAAACATACGATGTACATATGTAAATTAAAAAACCCATTTCAAATTTTTGACTGATTATCATATCTTTTGTTCTTCCAGATAGCTTTAGAGCTATCATGGAAAGTAAAAATTCTAAGCAGTGTAGTGGACGAACACACCGCGCGGATAAATGATACATCTATACTTAGTTGAATTATTTTTTTTTTTTAAACTCAAGGGATTTCCCTATGGGACTTCGGTCTTGGCGCCTAGCCTCTAATTGAGAACTCCCGGAGGAATCCCTCATCGGGACTACAGTCTTGCATTCCCCCAATCGAGTCTGCAAGGGAGTCCCTACCCTTGCAGACTACCCTACCCTTGGGTGGTGGGCTCCGGCGGTGGACGCCGGAGCTCACCACCCTCCCGTATAGGACTGTCCCCTACAGACACAGCAGATTCGTTGTGCAAACTCTGGCGGATGGGCGAAGTCGTCTTACATACATCGCTTTCAGGCGTATGTCCATGCAATTTGCATGTGAGACACCGACGTTTCTGCATATAGTCTTTTCGCAATTGGCCAGGCTCGCTACAGGTAAAGCAGTGGCCGCTGCGATCTGGTCCAAGACACAATTTAGGCCTGTGGCCTGGCTTCCAGTACCGAAAACATAAGTCATCAAAGGTCATCATAAGTCATCACCCGGCAGGCCACCCACCCAATTCGAATTCGCCCATCGAACAGAAGCTTGTCCGCCAAACTGGGCGGCACTGCCCAGGTGACCACTTGCGTCGCCACAAATTCCAGCCACATGGATAGTATATTTAGTGAGATTGACTACACTGTAACCTGACGGAGTTCCTTTAGGAACTCGTCCTTCGTAGTGAGTACGTTCACGTAGTTAACAACGTGAACCCTCCGGCTGCCTTTTCGTGTCAGAGCCGTAGTGGCGACCCCTTCCTTTTCAGCGATGTCCTTACTCAGTTGTTCGCCTTAGCTGCAAATGACCGAGGCCACCTCGGTGATCAACTGCCGAATCAAGCACTAAAGCATAGTCAGTTCGGCTCACATCAATTTTACATCCATTGTCCCCTTCGGATAGATCACGTGCAGTAGACTGCTCTACAAGAACCTGGCCCGCCTTCAATTTGCCCGCTCGGGCAGGTCCCGAATCCATGGAGCCTCACGGAACACCGGTGCGTGTTCGACTCCCAACGCCATGTCTATAATCTTAGCAAAATCGAAATCTTCTGGCAACACAGGGGTGTCCTCCACTAGAGTTGAAGATAGAAAGACCTCCTAAGGCCAGCTTCACGAAATAACTGCTCAATTTCTGCCTCCGCAACTCTGCAATCAATCGCTCGCCGGAGCTCGTCAATCGACGAGCTCCGACGATATATATATATACACACACACACACATACACACGCATACATACACACACACATATATATATATAAAGAAGAATGTTTGTGAAGTGAGTCCGTTTGTATTTTAGACAGATCTACAGTTTTATTCCGCTCGTGATGAAATTTTGCACTAACAGTTCCAAACGCCGGCCTCTGTGGCGCGAGTGGTAGCGTTCTGACCTTTCATCCGGAGGTCGCGGGTTCGAATCCCGGTTAGGCATGGCATTTTCACACGCTACAAAAATTGTCATTCACCTCATCCTCTGAAGTAATACCTAATGGTGGTCCTGGAAGTTAAAAAAAACACAGTTCCAAACAAAGGAAAATTATCTATATTTCATTTTGAAAAATTATCTCCTCCCCTTTTCTAACCCCACAATAAAATCATTTAACGCGCAGTTTGTTGCTTTTTGGAAATATATCGAAAACTGTGAGGAAATCGATCAAATTAAAGAGATTTTTCTAAAAGTTCGTAAAATTTGCTACAATATACAACTTGCATATTGTAGCAACATATATTCTGATAACGTTGTTAGTTCCGAAGTTATTAACGATCAAATTTGAAAACTGGTACACAACTGTTTTGTTCTTTAAGCCGTTGCGAGTGTGAGACATCTGTTATCTGGTTCTCACCCGTTTTCCACCTGATTGTCGGTCTTACTCGTTCAGTGTTAGAGTACAAAAAACTTACAAACTGAAGTTCAAGCAGCATCCAGAGCTACAGAAACGAGCGTCGAGGAGCTCAAGCAAGACATCAAGTATGCGTGCGAAACCGCGGGTATCCGCTGGTGTATATATATATATATATATATATATATATATATATATATAAAGAGAGAGAGAACGAGAGAAAAGAAACTGAAGCATGCTTGTAGCAAATTTTTTTTTCAAGTATTGAAATTCTAACTTATGGATGTACACTAGATGTTAAGTTAAAATTACACTTACAATTAATGCATTTATTAAAAATTATAAATTCTATTCTAAGTACAGTGAAATTAACGTTTTAAAATTAAGCTTTCATTTTTCATTTCTAAAAAAAAAAAACAGAAAAAAAATTTAATTATCATCTTACCGGTGGTGGTAAGATGGCAGGTTTTTTACACCATCGTTATCTCTAATTTTTATTTCATGCCTACCTTTGGTTCTCCAATGCCCTTCATTCTTGATTTCGTCTCTGGTCTTTGCCCTACACGTTTGTTTTCTTTTTTTCCTTTTCAACTAATCTCTTTACTTGTCTATTGTTAAAAATTCATTTCTTCTTTTCTTCTCAGTATATTTATAATTCAATTTCTTTTCCTCTTCTTAATTACGAGAATATGTAGAAGTGCTCTAGCCCCAGAAATCCTGCTAAGTAATTCTTTATTCATACATTTTATTTAATCTATCTTCGTATTTTCTATATTCTACTTCCATATTTTTTTATGTCTGAACTAAGAAAAAATGAAAAAGTTAACAATTTTCAAATAAATAATAAAAAAATTTCCTTGTTATTTATATTAAGCCATATTTTAACTAATAAATATGAATCTACAAGAAACTTTTTCACTAATAAAAAAAAAGTACGAGATAGACCAAAATTAAATTACAGTCCAATAAACACAATAACCACTTGTTAAATTAAAAAGAAAAAAACCACCTCGTAATTGTTACGACAACAGACATGATAAATTAACGCATTTAACAGACAAGTGATGGAACACGTTAGTGGGTAATGAATAGAAGTGAACAAGCTAGCTAAGCGGTTTTATTAGATTACAGCATAAAGCTATCTTTCATCCCAATCAAATGACATTGATTGCTTTTCAACGTTAACAAATTTGAATTTTTCCGCTTCGATATTTCGTTCAAGTTAAGCTAACGTATATTCCTGTGTAATTAAAAATTCATATAACTGAAAACACGAATTTGATTCGATATATTTTATTTTCATTTAATATGAGGGGATAGATGATCCATTCACTTTTCCCTTTTTGAATTTAGATAATGATGATAAGCAATAAATAAAAATAAACTTCTAGAACTAATACAGAATTGAAAATAACATCTGATCAGAAACTATGCACTGAGAACACGAAATAGATAGCCTGTATTTAAATTTAATAATTAATAATTATTATGTTTTCAAGAATTAAAAACTACTTCAGAGAAATTCAGGACATATTTCCATTTTTTGACTTTAAAACAGAATTTCCCTTTGTTTGTGGGTTTGTGCAATTGACCAATTTAAAAAAAAATTAAATTCCATTAAATTATTTCCTGTATGTTTCACTAAATGTTTACTTTCGATATTACTTTAGTTTTTTGCCATCTTTTTTAATCTGCATTTCATCTGGTAGCCTTTATAACGCAGCTTTGAAAAGTATAAATTTTTAAGCGTTTTTACCATAACGAATGAAAGAGTCTATTTGATATGCTGCTTGTCTGGGTTCAGCTCATATGTTAATTATTTTATATTTAGTACAGTGTTATCTTCTTCTTTTTCACTGTATCTAGTTAGCTGGGTACAAATGATGTTGATATGTGCATTATTATTGTTATTGTATTGTTCACACACACTTCATAACAAAAAAATACTTTCTTCATATCATTTTATAAAGATACTACACAACAATGTGAAACATTAAAATTATAATAGAATAAAAGAATTGTTGATTCACGCATCCAGTGATATTTATTCAGACACCTAATACAGTCCACTTAAACATGTGTGTTATGATCGTCCAAGTGTACATGTCATATTCACAGTTAAAAATAAAAAAAATATGCTCTCAGTATTTATAAACAATATATCAATTCCACGAATTAACTCTTACTTCTCTCACAAACACTGACGGTTAACTGCAAGACTCATATGAGTAACAAATGAATGAACCACACGCTGAAGAAACTACATGATCAAAAGCTTTTTTTGGTTATTAAAAAAAAGTTAATAAAATAAAAATATTAGAAACAACCAAATCGCTCAAAGATAATAAAGCTTCAGGAGAAGATGAAATGGTCACAGAATTATGGGAGTTGATAGACCAACATACAAAAATAACTCACACAAAAGAGAATAGTGACTAAATACGCAAAGATAAAGTCACCAACCACTTACCTAGTACTACTTACTGTAGCCAAAAGATTATATCCAGACAGGAATAGATAAAACAAATTAAATATACAGAGCTTAGACAAGCTGAAGAAAATTAAAAGCAAATGAAACTAGCTGAAACAGGTGAAAAGAACTCCCAAACGACAGGCTTGAAAGAAGAGGATTTTTACGAAAGTGATTACTTCTGAAGAATAATTTACAATACAAAAGTTCTAGTGGCAGAAAAAGTACAAGAAAAAATGGACAGATGAGGTCGTTATTCAGAAGATCAGAGAGATGTTCCAGGAAATTTGGGAAGAGGAGGAAATTCAGGAAGAAAGAAAGAAAGGTAGCCCTAACACACCTACTACACATGAAAAACTACAAAACGGATGACAATAACTATGGAGTATTTCGTTGTAGTCAGTGACTTATAAGATACTGTCGAAAAATGCTATTAATTACATTAGAACCATAACAAAATTATAAAATAGGAAAATATAAAAAAGGCTTTTGAAAGCAACAATCGCGTTCAACAAAGTTTGTTGTAAAGTTTGAAATTGATTTTAAAGTACTACTATCCACGAATAAACCTATCTTCATATATTTCATCGACTTCCAAAAAAGCGTACGATTCTGTGGACACACAGACTCTTTCTCAAACTTTGAGAGACAGATTGTAGACCAGAAAACTTTGAATCACATTAAACTCACTCTCTCAAACACAATCTCTAAAGTTAAATTTTATGAGAAATAAGCGACCCTTTCGAGTCACAACTGGGTTGAGACAAGATGATAAACTATCACCAATCCTGTTCAATTCACTTTTTGAAAAAAATAATGAAAACCTTTTGGTAGATGAATAATACGGGTGCAACGATCGTTTAAAAACTAAAACATCAAAATAAGATGCCTTGCCGTTGCTGATGACCTGGCTCTTTTAGATAAATTAATGGAAGCCATAGTAGCACAGATAGAAATGTTAATATAAATACCCGAAAGAGCAAGCCTACAGATATTCTTTACAAGAGGGGGACTCATGACCAATATTAAATCGTTTACACAAAAGACAATAGGTGACAAATACAAAAAAAAAATGTCACAACCACTTATCTAGTACTACTTACTGTATCTAAGTGATTATAAGCAGATAGGAATAGATAAAACAAATTAAATAAACAGACCTTTTACAAGATGAAAAACATGAAAATCAAATAAAATTATCTGAAACAGAATAAAAGAACCTTCAAAGGATAAGTTTGAAAGAAAAGAAGAGGACTGTTGCAATAGAGGTAACTTCAGAAGAATAATTTACAATATAAAACATATAATAAATGTCACGATGTCACAATATATTAGTCTTGTGGCAGAAAAAATGACAGGAAGAAAATGAACAGATCAACTAATACAAAGCCACCACGAAAAATGAGAAATGCATGGAAGAAAAGAAAAGAAGTTAGGAAGAAGTGATAATTGAGTGATTCTAAGTTGATTTTTTAACGTAAGAAAAGTAAATAAAAATAGGATTACAATAAAATAATAAATTACTACTACACAAAACAATCCTTAAACCCATGATATATTCGTGTACTTATATTCACATGGTATGATTTATAATCCCCGGCAATATGACTCATATCATACTGCTCTCTCTCTTTCTTTTTCCTGTTTAGCATCCGGTAATTACCGTTTAGATAATTCTTCAGAGGATGAATGAGGATGATATGTATGAGTGTAAATGAAGTGTAGTATTGTACATTCTCAGTTCGACCATTCCTGAGATGTGTGGTTAATTGAAACCCAACCACCAAAGAACACCGGTAACCACTAGACCCGGTCATATCATACTGCTCGGGAGAACAAGTCATGATATCAACATAAATTCCTGTCCGTAATATATCGGGTCATCAGAAACACTGGTAGATAGCTAATTCTGTAACAAATAAACAACTCCTGAAATTAACGACGTAATTAAACTTATAAGCGCCTTATATAAAAGGAGATTAGTAATTCATAAATATACAAAATATAAATCTCCTTGCCAACGATACCGCACCTTTTTTTTTTTTTAATCTCCGGCAATAGTTAGGTATTGCTTCGAGGATGAAGTGAATGATTTTTAACTTGTGAAAATGCCTGACCGGGATTCAAACTCGGGACCTCCGGATAAAAGGCCGAGGCGCTACCACTCACGCCATGGAGGCCGGCAACTATACCACACCTAATAATTAAAAAAACTACGATATATGAAAATTAATTTAATAATGAAACGATTTTTGAAGAGGTATTACGGCAAATAGATGAAGAAAGAAGCATTTGGAAAAATATAGTTAAAAGAAGAGACAGACTTATAGGCCGCATACTAAGGCATCCTGGAATAGTCGCTTTATTGTTGGAAGGACAGATAGAAGGGACAAATTGTGTAGGCAGGCTACAATTGGAATATGTAAAACAAATTGTTAGGGATGTAGGATGTAGAGGGTATACTGAAATGAACGACTAGCACTAGATAGGGAATCTTGGAGAGCTGCATCAAACCAGTCAAATGACTGAAGACAAAAAAAAAAATGAAACGTTGATGCGCGTAAACATTAAAGGATTACCAGTAATCGTCTGCTCGTTCAATACCTAATATGTATAAAACGTTTGTTTATAACAATAACGTATATCTCAAGGTTAAAAAAAAAAAAATTATTTTTAAAATACAGATGTATAAACGATAAGATGAACTAAAGGCGGATAGTTTTGTTTGTTAAGTCTCAACGAAATAAAGTGATTTTTTTTCGTGACACCTCTTCTCAAAATATTTTAAAATATAAAACAAAAAATAAATTAAGTACTGTAATTTATAAATAACTCAAATCACTATTTATTTTTTCTTTCTGAAAATAAGTAGCTTAAATTATTATACTGCAGTATCTACAAGAACTAGTTTTGTTAATAAAGTCCACCCACATTTAATATCTAGGAAATATTTCTCTTTTCATAAAAATCTCTCTTTTTGTTAACAGGCAAGTGTCCCGTCCTCATACGGCAACCTCTCTTCTTCTTTGTGTTGGTTTAGTTGTATGTTTGTGAATGTTCTTTACTCCTGCAAAGTTATAAATGTCGTACGTGATCATCAAAGTTATTTAGCTATACTAGAGTAGAATAACGTGCAGTAATGTACAGACCTACTTTCTTCTATTTTCAACAGAGAGAGTAATTTTCTAAAGCTTCTTAGGTGCTACCACTTTTTTTGCTTAGCACAAATAAATTAAGTACTAATTTTAGAATAAAACACGTTTAAAAAAGTAACTTTGGTGCACGTAGGTTTAAATTTTGATACATTTTCGTGGTAAATTTAATTTTTATAAGTTATAAAAAATTCAATAATTTTAAATTAAAGCAGTTCCTGAGTGAAAGTTTGTTTTGTTGCTTTGTTCATGGTAATATTATTTTTAATAATATTCAAATAATACATTTTTATTTATTCTTAACTGATAAAATAAATAATAATAAAAATAGAGAATAAACATCGAAACCTTATTACCAAATCAAATAATGTGAATTTCTTGGTTTAATGTGTTCACTAATAAGTACGACACTCACTTATGTTTTAAAATTCTGTATTATTCACATATAGTACCGTTTAAATATTTTTAATCCATTAATTAATACTATTACCCATTAATAAATCTTTGGAATTTGTGACATCATTATATGATATACAAACTAGATTAATTTATCATTCTTAATTAAAATCACGCCGTAAAAATGAAAATAACCACCTTTTTGTTTGAAATCTAAAGTTGAAGCATTATAAAAGATTAAATAGTTGAAATAAATGTTATCTATTAATTTATCAAACTATTCATTACGGTCAGATGAAGTTTTTAATCTACTTCATCAAGAAAATTTTATTTAATTATGTTATTCATTTTTTTTTTTAATATAAATTAATTTTAAACTATTATTAAAATTAAAAAAAAAAAAACGAGTAGAATTGTTTAAACTTAGAACAACTTATCTTTGATTGAAATGCTTAAAATATAAAATAAAATGAGGAAGTTGGTAAAAAATACAATTCTTTTGGCAAAGATTAGGACGTTATCAAGGTATATGTTTTTCTATTTAATAGTTTTACAATTTTAGATTGAAATATATATACTCGTATATATATTTTTTTTTTTCATAATGTATCATTGATTTTTTAGAAAGTATTCCCATTAATCTAAAATAAAAATTTGACATTTAAAATAATTTTTAAGAAATTTTGAATCAAAAAACTTCTCGTTTCTCCGTAAAAAATATGACACTAATTCCTAATGCAAATAAATCCATTTCTTTATATTTTTATTCATTTACTAGCAGACCCAGCAATGCTTCGTATTGCTAGATTTGATATATATATAGATTAAATGAACACAATTGAAAGTTTGATAAAACATTAACAAAATGAACATTACCAGAACTTCACAAAATGTAACCTTTCCCTTTTACCCTTTCTACCTTTTACTCTTTCCCCCTTTTCACTTTTTCACTTTCCCCTTTTCACCATTTTAATTTTTATCATTTTCGTTTTTACCATATTCCCTTTCCCCTTACTATTTCCCACTTTCCCATTTATTTCTTTTCCTTTCCCTTTCCATTTCCTTTTCCTTTTCCCCGTTTCCCTTTTTCTTTTCTCTATTTTTCCTCGTTTCCCTTTTCTTTTCTCCATTTTTCCCTTCTTCCCTTTTTAGATTTTTCCCTTTCTTCCTTTTTCCCGCCCGTAAATCGATCCAGTAGTTTTGGTCTATAGCGGACAAAGATTACGGAAACACTGAAATGGAATCGGAAAATATTTAGAATAGCGTGTGTTGCTTTTACCTCCAATAGATAGCGCTGTTTTTTAAAAAAAAACGTATTTTTATACCTGTCACAGGTATATCTTAGGAATATAAATAGTAGGTATATAAAAACAAGCGCGTATTCGAATGGAACGTTGTGTCAAAATTTCAAAGCAATCGGTGATGAACTTTCGGAGATTTATGATTTTGAGCAAACGAATATTTACATTTTTATTTATATAGATTCTTTCTTGATGTAAAAAATCAAAGCACAAATAAAAACATTAATTTGTGTTTTATCTCAACTACTGTTGTTTTTAAGTTGACTATTTTTAAAACTATTTAAGTGGATTTAAACAAAACTTTATTTACTTGTCACTGTATTTATCTTTACTGATGAATTTGAAGATTGAACAATCTTACGATAATAACGATACAAAATCAAGGTGGGCTTATTTTATTCCCTAATTAATATTTTCTTTAATTTATGAAATTTAATTTTAATTCACCATCGAAATCTTTCATTAAAAAACTTGAGATTAACAACTAAATAAATTTAAAGAAAAAATTAACAACTCAAATTTACAGTTGTGTATACCTAAACTTGTAAAAGAACAACTTAAAAATAATACTTATTAACTAAACACCGAATCTTTCTTATAGTTCTCGCCCAAGTTTCTCATTAGAGTAAATATTTTTTTACTAAGCTGAACAATACAAACAAATTTTCGAATTAAAAAAAAATTAAAACCTTTTTTTTATTATTTAAAAAGGAAGAAGAAAGTAACTGATAAATAGGTTCAAATACGTCAGTATTAAATCATTGTTTTCTGTTTCACATAGATGTAAATTCAAATTCAGTTAAAATTAATTATTAAAGGGTACACACTTGTTTAGTTTTTAATATAAATATGGATAATAGAGTGTAATTTCTTATAATAATGATAAACAAAATTATGGAATAAAATAGCACATCTTTGGTATTTTACTGTTACTGTGAAGCTTGTAATTGATTAGGTAAAACGTGAATGTGTAAAAACAGCTTGTAAATAAGTATAAACCAGATTTCAAACATAATTAATTTACAATAACATATAAATTAAAAACTTTTCCTTCCAACGTAAGGAGAAAGTTTTCTTAATAATAAATCGTACATTAGACAAATCTTTTCAGACATACTAACTACAAACGTAAAAATTGAAACTTATTCGGCATTCACCAATTGTAAGGAAGCTTGTATAAAAATCATAGAATTTAGATCAGCATAATAAACGAAATGCAGAGATTTTCATCGGGGGGTCCTGGGCTCGAATCCCGATCAGGCACAGCATTTTTCATACGCTACATTTTCCATATCTATATTAACCTTCAAGCTTATGTGACGATATCATCAAGCAAAAGTAAAATAATAATATAACAAAAAAATTGATTAAACCAACTCAAAAAACATATTAATGTCGAAATTTAAAGTAGAGCTAAAAAAAATTTATACGTTTATTTTATTCGGTGTTATTTAATTTAAAATCTTTTATGACTATTTTTTAATTAACCTGGGTCTCGATAAAACAGAGAAAAGGAATTCAGAGAAACGACAAATAGATACAACTACTTAACATGTGCTAAGGCATATTTGAAAAAGGAAATTACTTAATTAGAACGGAAGCTTAATGGTATACTTACCAGGAAATGGAATCGTTATTAATAAAATTTGATAGAAATTGGTTATTTTTTAATTTTTAGTACAAATTTACTAAAAAATATAAATTACTAAAATGCTAGTATTTTAAATATATGTAAATACATAAAAATGTTACAATTTTTAGTTTATTAAACATTAATAATTTTTATTTATGTTTCAGAAAATTATCTAATTTTTACATCACATCATTTTATAAATGTAGTATCCTAAATTTGAATCTAGGTTTATTTTTCATCGAAATAAATAAATTTTCAGCTGTTCTTCTTATACATAATTATGGAATAAATAAGCGGTAATATTTTTAAATTATCTTACTAAATTTTGTTGCGTTACATTTATAATTTTTATTATTATTAAAATTTAGTTTGAAGTAAACGAACCAAAAAGAAAAAAAAAAGAATAAATTCTGTTATTGGCATTACAAAATAAAAATTTGAATATACACAATTAGAATAAAAAAAATATATTTTCCAAGATTACAATTTAAAAATTACACAGTAAATTATTTACTAAAATTTTAAACGATTGCATAAGTTATTATATGTATTTTTTTATGACTATAATAATGTGAAATCTGTATTAAAAAAAAGGAATGATTTTTTTGTATTTCTACTAAAACTAACTTATTTTATAGAGATAACAAGGAACAAGCATTTAAATCTACTTAATGGAAGCTATCCATTGGGAACATATTTTGAATTGCTAATGTGTATAAGAGGCGTTACAATAGTAGGCCTAAAGGAAGCGGAAGCAAGTTAATTTGCATTCTTTGTTTGAATAGGAAGTTAGTATGACAAAACAATTAGGGAATTAGTTGGGAGAGGAAAAATTTTTACTAGTATAAAAAAGATTAAATAAAAAAAAAAATCATTGAAGAAATCGCTTGGGGAAGGGTTTGGGGTTGGCGTAATGGTTGGCTGTTTTTCTAGAATGGTATACAAAATTAGAGAAAAACCATAGTATTACCGTATCCGGTAGGCATTCAATTAATATAATGTGTTCTTAGGCATGATAATTACAGTAATATGTTATAAGATCAAAGGGGTTAAATATTTTAAGCCTATTATACAGAATAGCAGCCTAATAAATAGTTTTACGTGGACGTACTTTATAATACCTCTGAGTAGGTATATAGGGACAATAAGTACAGAAGCCTGCTACTGCATTATTGTATTCCCAATAATACCAACTAGCTTCACTAGCCACCACCTACCAGATAGAGGTACACTCCGGGCTTCACTTTGTGCTTTGTGTGACTGAACCTAGAATAAAGACAGACTGGTAACTAATGGCGGGGGTAACAACTAGCTTCTGACGCGTTCATAGTCTCTCTATGAATTGCATAGAACGAATAAGGTCAAAGATCAACTTCAAAGAGTTTAATCCACAAACGTAAGTAAGGATAGAATCCATCAAATTTTTCTTCTAATCATTCGCCCTTTCGTTTTAGTTTTAAAAGCTAACTAAACGAACTAAAGATTTTTATTATAGTAGTACGTACATATGTAGTACTTTTCTTTTTTTTTTTTATTTATCCCCTGATTATGAAAAAATTGATATAATGCCTACGAAAAAAAGAAGAAATTAACTTTATTAATTAAAACAAAAAAAAAAAAAAAAACAGAACTAAGCTTAAAGAAAAATGTTATGAATTTGAAAAAATTAAAACAGCTGTTTTTAGCACAATGTGGAAGGAGGCCGTGAATGAAGAGTACGGAATTTTTCATAAAAAATTAATCAAAATGGAATTTCACTTTTTTAAATTTAGATTCAAGGAAAAATGTTGGTACATTTTAAAGTACAACAAACATAAAAATACTGATTGATAAAAAATATTCATTCATAAAAATAATAAATCCTCCCCGGGGCGGATCCATGTAAAGCATAAACATAACCCGGGGGAGTGTCCAATACTCTAACGAGCCCAATGACCACACCCTGGGAGCCGGGACTCGGTCTTGTATTGCCTGCCTTAAACGGAGGCAATCCGAAGGTCACCTCCGCCGGGACTCGGTTTTTCATGCGTCTGCTTCTAACAAGCGCGACCCACAGGTCGCACCTGTCGGAACTCGGTCTTACCAGCTCCAGGGCACCAGAGACCCCTTGTTTCATTATCGACGGCCATCCACCTAATCGTGGACAGACGCCGACTCTACAAGAGGCTGTCCAGCACCCCATCATTCACGGTACTGAAATAAACCGGAACGCTACCACGTAGGAGAAACTGAAACGACAGACACTGGGCGACAATTACCTTGCACACAAAGCCTGTAAACACCAGGACTGGAACTCACTCACGAGCATCACACTCATCCGTCCGGGAGTCCGCCTTCCCACAAATAACGCATACCCGCGGGTTCCCACAAGTAGTCCATTGCTGACCCGGTTGCCCACAATTATAACACAACGTTGAGCGATCAGACCCGCGACAGATCGAGGATATGTGACCACAGCCCCAACAGCGATAACATTTGTCATCAGGATCTCTCATGGAAGCTCGACAATTCACCCAGCCAACCTTAACTCGGTGTTCAATCAGTTTCCTCGCCGCGTTTTACGTTGACACAACGGTGGCGTTCTGCGATGCCCCATAAGCTGGACGAACGGAAGACACTCGAAACTCGGCCGACTCGCCAACCTCGGCGTATGTATTTTTTTTTTCTCCCCTACTCTCCCCGACCGGATATCCAATTAAGTATATTCAGTCGGGGAGAGTGTCCTTTTACTCTCAAAGGAGGCGTCCCCCACCCGCCGGCTATACATCCGGCACAGCAGGTTGGCCTCCCCGGTCTCGGATCTTTTGTTTTACATTGCCTGCCTCTAATCCCCCGCTTTAGAGCCAAGGTCCGGCTATGCCGTCCCCCAGCGCCTCAGCAGGGAACCGGGACTTGGTCTTTACGCCTTTGGCCTCTAATCGACAGCGCCGACCCCACAAAGAGCCTAGGCTCCCGCAGGGACGACCCCGCCGACCGGGACTTGGTCTTTTATTTTAACCCAAACTCAAACTCCCCTGGAGTTCACCCCCTTATCAGGTACCCGCACACCAAGGCGTACGGGCCCTCCATGGAGTGACTGTCCGCCCTACCCTACGGTTTATACTCCCATTCTTCTGTCTTCATCCTCTTTGGCCCGCAGGACCTCTCCGGCGAACCTGCGGAACCATTCCCAGTTCTCATTGTTGTACCCCAACCAGTTTATGAGATTTTCTGGTGTAAGACCATTAATTACTATTTGACCTCTGTTAAAGGCCCATCTTGGACATATGAACAACGTATGTTCGGCATCGTCGTTCTCTGGACAATAGATGCACTAATAGATGCACCTCGGCGTATGGCCTCGGTTATCTGCACCTCAATCTTGGTACATTCTATCTCCCATAGGGGAACCAGCGACCTGCGGCCGCCCCCATGTCAACATGCACTTCGTTACCTTTATCTGCCAACCAACTCAGCGACCTCAACCCGAATACACAAATCCCATGCAGGTCCCTGTTTCACCGACAGCACATTACCTACTTCCTCCGTCGCAACTGTCTCTTTAACTGTCTTGAAGAATTCAGCTTAAGAACACCCAGTCACCTTAACCACAACAGTACCGCTGTCAACAACCTCCGGCGTTGAATGCCGTTAATTAACCACTTTCCCATGCTTATCACCAAAGACCTGGGGCAAAACCACCCGAACAGGGGATCCCATTCATCCAAAAACAAACAAACCCAGTCGTTCCATGGAGAGCGAATCCGGCTTTCTGCAGGAAAAACAGCGGATGTGGGGTCTCGTCGTATATCTGTCGCAGGGACGCTAGAATCACCTCCAACGTGGCGTGGGCATCCTTCGAGGAATCATAAAACAAACAAAACCGTCTATCATCAGAGGAACCGGCGACCTCCCTAGATTGCGGGCGGTATCCTCCAACACATTCCCTGGCTGGATCCCAAATCACCACTACACATAGTCCTGAGGATGAGGCTCCGATAAGTCTATAAAACGGAAAGTAGGGGCTTTAACACTCGAAGGATCCCCCACACGCACAAGTTTTTTCATGGCCCCATTCTGCCAGGTTTTTTGTATGTAAATAAAATAAATAAAAGTTAAACCTTACCAACAATTGGTCTTTGTTTATTTAAAAATATTAATAATAAAATTAAGAAAATTAGATTAAAAAATGTATAAAATATTAAAATTATAAACAAGAAGAAAAAAATTAACGTAATTAAATTAAAAATGTGTAGTTGATTTTAATGCACCATAAGAAGTGGTGGAGAATTGCGACAAGACATCGCTAGTAAATCTAAATATCACCTGAATTTGAAAGGGCGAAGCAAATTAGTGATCAAGTGTATATTCGTTTCAGTAAAGAAGGGAATGGATAATCACTTCACTCCTCATTTTCTTCAAGTAGCCTTGATTATTCCATTTATAAGAGTGAAACTGGTAACATGTTAAGTAGACCACAGTGTTTAGGTTTTGGCTACCAACCAATATGAATATGTATTCGAACGTATACACGACTTTATAGTCGTGTATAAAAAAATACATACTTAAAATTTGGCTTTACCACAAAAGGTTTAAGAATGTTATTTGGAGTTAAATTTGTTTTCCCTCATTTGAAAAACACTGTAAAAATCTGGAAATGTTTATAAATTCAAGGAACTGATTTAATATTGTAGCTTGAAAATATGTATCGGAATCATGTGATTTCTTTTTATCGGATTTCCAAAGAATTTGGAAGCCGGTACTGCGCCTGGTCATATTTTTATACAAATGTTTGTGTGTATATATATAAAATTTATTAGTCCGCTCCACCGGACACAAATTTAGATCGATTTTGACGAAACTTGGTGGAGTGATGTAAATCTATTGCGAATAGAACCGCATTAATTTTAAAGCGAATCGGTCACATTAACTGGAGTTAGAGACAAAAAACTGGATTTTTGGGTACGTTTCAAGGTTACTAAAACCGGCAAACCTCCCTTTTAAAACTTCTACACGAAAGAGTTTTTCCTACTCTTTTTATAATTATGTTGACAAAAATATTAAAAATCAGTTATAATGTAAACGTAAAATAAATTTTTATAATGTACGACTATAATGTAGATTTATAATAGGCGACGGGTTTTTTGTTGATAATTTTATTAATGTTTCTTTTTCTATAATAAAAAAGTAACTTAAATATTATTCATCAATGATACCAAATCACACACACTCAGTTAATAAAAAAAAATAAATTTAAGCTAACTTATTAAAAAAGTATATAGAATGTTTAAAAGTTACAATTAATAGAAACAGATATCGGAGGTCCTGGGTTTGCATTCCGGTTGGGCATGGTATTTTCACACATGCAACATATTAATCACTTCATAGCTTCTGAAGCAATACCTAACGGTGAACCCAGAGGTTAAAAAATAAAAAATAAAATAAATAAATAAATATTTGTAGTTCACAAGTTCAGACGAAAAAAAATTAATTTTTAATTATTATTTTAACCTGTCTATATTTAATCCACTAAAATAATACTCTGATTTCTGTTAATTTGAATTAATTTTTACAATATAAACTTTTTTTTATTGTCAGATGATTTTTATTCTCACGATGCGTTTATTTAATACAGCTGAATGACGACAAAAAAAAATGAAGAGATTAACAATAAATAAATTAATGAACCTCGCTAAAGCCAGGAGCAGTTTATTGTTCATAACATATTATGTAATTAAACGAATTAATCACAATGAATTAATTATTTTTTTTTATAACTAAACAGTTATAACATTTTTTTAAATCAAAGTTTATCCTTAGGTTAAACGTGAAAAATATAACTTAGTGTATTATTTAATTAAACTTTAGTATTTCATGATTAAAAAATTAAAAATGCTAAGCGGGAAATTAACTATCTGTATTGTATATTCGCATCTATCTACCCATAAAAAAACGTTCAAAATAAAAAAAAAACCTAATGATGTAATTTTTTAAGTGATTAGTTAATCCATAGATTATAAATAGGATAAGAATAAAATTTTATAATTATTAATTTAAAATAAACACAGCTAATTTTTATCAACATTATATTATATAAGTACAAAACTATTTTAAATTCGATATTCTGACGTAAGCATGAAAAATACATTTTTTAAAGTCGTTTATGACTGATTCTTAAATGACAGTCTTATATAAATATATTATTTATAATATGTTTTTACATATTATAAATGAAGATTACATACACAAAAAATTAAGTTTATATATTCCAATGTTACCGACAAATTAAAAAAACTGTAAAATAATTTTAAAATTATTAAAATTTAATGTTACTCCATTTTAACCCTTTAACTCGGAATTTAGAAAATCTAGAAATTGGTTTTAAGAGATTTACATGAAAACTCCACACAATAAAAATCAAGTTACCGAGAAATTATAAAAAAAAAAAAAAAAAGTTTGAAACATTCAAACTTTAAATTTCCAAAACTCCTTTCTTAGTCTGGATTTATACCGTAAGAAAACTTATATTCAATTTGTCATCAATTTATTATCAGCAGATTTTGCTGCGCGTTGTTTATGAATTACTCCTATGTTATTTTACTTTTTTTATAGATTGTAACTAGAAAATAGGCTATTACTAAATAAATCTGTAACAAAACATTTTTAATCGTACAGTTCTCAACAGCGGGCACATAAATCGAATCTTGGGTTAACAAAATGTCAATAAAAATAATGCTTTTCGATTAGTCATAGAATGTTTATGGTATATCAAAAATAAAAACTTAAAATTAGAATTAAATCAAAAGTAAACAGCAGACTAAAAAATAAAAATTTTTAAATCTTATATATAATATTAGTTAACTCAATTAAGCATTACATTATTTTTTTCTTACTTTCATAAGCCATATTGTAAATAATTTTGTTGTAATCAGTGATGTGTACAATTAAGTAAAATAATATAGGGACAGCAGTAAGTGTTGACGTTTTAGTTGTTCAACCGTTATTATTCTTTCTTATACAAGCGATTGTAAATTTGTCTTACTTATCAAAAAAATAAGATATTTAAACTTTATAAGTTTTTTATTGTTGAACTTTAGTAGGAAACTAAATTTTAAGTATCTAGAAACCCTTAAAGTAAGGTAAGTAATTTTCCTAATGTCTTTCCTGTTAAATTATCAGCAAATAAAAAATTAACGTTAACATAAAACCCTAACCGGTTTAAAAAAAAATAACCTTCTCATTTAAATAATTTTTGACATAAAAAAAAATTTTAACATCTGTATTTTTTTAAACTGATGTAGACATCGCATGACTACCTTGTTCACCTATTATATAACATATACATAATTTTTGCTACACTTCATTATCGTTATTTTATTTGAAAGTGAGAAACGATCCTCCAATTGTTTAATAAAGTGGACAGTTACACAATTGCTGAAATATTAGTTTTTATTAACATCAAATATTTATAGATTATTAATTCAATAATCTTACATGAAATATTATGATAGAGGAAAAGTCCCTTTATTACTTGCATTACTAGATCAGTATTATTCGTATCTTTCTGAGTTGCTGATCAATAAGAGTTTCTGATATCTGGTGTGTATAAATAAAAGTTAATAATAATTAAACTATTCCGTTAAGTGACCTCCTGCATAATGGTTACAAATGTTAATGTCGACCCTACAGTGTAAAATGTTCAGTTTTCATTATTGGATTATTTGGTTAATAATCAAAAATAAAAAAATAAATAACCATACAGGAAAAATAAAATAACATGAAGAAATATAACTCAAAAAAACGACAAGATGAATATGAAGAGGAAGAAAAAGGGAAGAATAAAAAAAATAAGAGAAAATGATAAATATAAAGAGAAAGAAAATGTTAAAACCAAAGTAAGAATGAAAAAATTAAGAGAGGATCATGAATATAAAGAGAGAAAAAAATCTGAAAACTAGAGAACATGTACACTAATTAAAATCAGAATTATATCTAATCAAAGAGCGATAAAATGATTAGCAACAAAAAACAAATAAACGAAATGATCAACTCCAACTTACGGAGAATATTGTCCGAAAATATCAGAGGAGTAATGAAATAAAGGATAAAGATTTTTTGTAATTTACTAAAGATCGGACATGTATGCCTCAGTATATATACTGTTCTTATGAGTATTTATTTTTCAGTCACTCTGTAATTAACTTTAATGTAGATATAATTAAACAGAAATTCCACAACAATTAAATAAAATTAAACAGAAATTAAATTAGAAAATCCAAAAATAATATGATTTGAAATTATAATTTTCAATTAATATTAAATAATCAGATGTTTCACCAAATCTATTACATATACACATATATTTACATTAATTACATACATTTTTAAAAGTCCATAAATTTTTTTGCAGTAATTCACCAAAAACTCATATTTTATTTTCATCTTTTTTTATTGTTATTATTTAATAATTATTTATTGTAGACATGTTTTACAATCACGGGTTAATAAATATTAATAAATCCCTATATTTAAATTACAGAAAAAAAAAGTTAAAAAGAATAAATTAAAAAAAAAGGTTATAAAAATAAAAGGAGATGAAGTCTGATTCGAACCGATTGCCTTCCGTTGTAAGATTCAAATATTTCAGTAATTAAACATTTATTTGGCTATAACTCTGGAACCAATGAAAATAAGTAGGCCTACTATTTATGATATATCGTTGAAAAGCTCTCAATGAGGGCTTATTACTGCAGTTAAGAAAAAAAACAAAATACTTTTGGGGATTTTGTACTTTTTTGAACACTTTTGGTTCAGTCGATTGCAATCAAAAGGATAGGTCCACAACTAGATGTTACAACAGTCCTAAATCCTAAAAATTACAACATCCTACGATTCGTTTTTGAGTTATACTTAAAAACGAAAAATTTGAGTCATACTTCTGTACATACGTACATCGTACGTATCTACAGACCTCACGCTGAAACTAGTCAAAATAGATTCAGGGATGGTCAAAATGGACATTACCATTGAAATCTGTAAAACTATATTTTTCGCGGTCTAAATAGTTCCTTTCCTTCGTACAAGGAAGCAAAAAAAAGAGAAGCATTAATCATGTACAGCTTATTTTTTCAGTGAAATTAATTCGATCCTAACCAATAAAATTCACTGGTTCTTTCCAGAAAAAAATGTGGTGACACTACAAACTTTTTTGACATATCGGCACTTTTTACACTACTTTTATACAGCTCTACTGGTTGAGGAAATAAATTTATGTCATGTTGTAAGCGGATAAAATGCTTAATATGAGTGTTTGAAGAATTTTTATTTTTCGATTATCAATAAACCGCATAAAACTAAAGTTATTCTAGCCTTAATTATTTCACTAATATTTAAAGAAAATTAAATTAAAAAAATATCTTTTATAAGTTTGAAATTAAAACCTAAATGCCACAGTAAAATCGCATCATACATCGCTGCATTCAACTAATAACAATATTAATCAAATATTATGTAAATGTATTCTAATACAATAAAATGGAATTTGATGCTATGTTTATTTAAATGAAAATATAAAGGATATTCAAACAATAAATAATATGTACATAAGTTAATAAATATCTAAACCAATATCATAATACTGGTATAATATATTACAAAATAATTGCATATAACGTGAGAATAATATTAACCAAAGTGTATGATATGGTTATAATTAATATCAAAATAATATACTAAGTAAATATAACATTTTTAATATAGAATGTTTAATGCATATTAAAATTTTCCAACAATCTTACAGAACCAGGTTTTAGATGTGCTATAAAAATTATTAAATTATCAAATACATATATATGGAGAGAGAGAGAGAGAGAGAGTAAGAGAGAGAGAGAGAGTGATTGTGAGTGAGATATAGAGGGTTTATAATGTCATATTCGTCGTAGACTATACATTAAAATCTCCTAATGGAATCATTGAGATATAACTTCGGATATGTTTTTTACAATGAGAAAGTTTTTCTGGTATTTACATTTACCAATTTTTCCACTTCGTTGATTAAATTATGTAATGTTTCCACGCATAAATTCAGTTCAAAAGAAGAGTAGTTGAATGTAATTAAGTTGCTTTCGTTTCATTTAAATTCACTGTGATAAAAACCATGTATTGTACATGGATTTTTAGTAATAATTTATTTGATAAAAAAAGCTTTTAAAAGTACTTTATATAAAAAATAATAATAAATAAAATCAACTTTATAAAAAAGTAAAAAGGTAATAATTTATCAATTCTTTTAGAAATTTTTATAAATTTTAAATTCGGAACCAAATTTAAATGAAACACAAACAATTTACCAAAAATATCACCAATATTTTAAATACATAAATTTTCAATAAGAAATAAAAGAGTATTGCTTTTTGTAAGTTGGGTTAATTTTTAATATACGTTTTTTAATATTATATTCTAAAATTCTTTTAATATTTCTTAGTTCAATTTAAAAAATATAATTGATCTACAAAACAGAAACTCCTTCTGATCAAATGTAAGAGTAATAGTTAACAATAATGGCAAAAGATAAGAAACTTCATAAAAAATATGAAAAGTAATATAACTGAATGACATAGATACTAGATTGTACTCGTAATTAACGAAGTTAAGATTTTGTATAATGAAAGTAAATGCATTATTTTTTAAATTAAATTTTTCCAGTAATATTCGGGATTTTTAATGTAAAAATGCATTTAAAATCAGAATTACAAGAGAACATAATGATTTAATGTAGAAACCTTTTACAAAATAAGGTTAATTCAAAATGATAGACCCAATTTCGTAACTCTGAATTCCAAATTATGAACTTATGATAAACGTAAAATGAATTACATCTGATAATATTCGCAATAAAGTTTACAGATATAATTCATAAATGTTCTATGTAATCCCTTCCGGCTGCATGGCATACACTAAGCGGTAGCTGAACTCGTTCCATACAGTTTTGCATGTCGACCAGATTTGTTGGTAGAGGTGGAACATAAACTACATCTCTTACAAACCTCCACAACAAAAAGTGATATGGTGTGAGATCAGGTGATCTTGAGAGGCTAGAACTGAAGAGCCAGGTCTTCATTCTCGATGCATCTTTTCCATAGTTAAGGCAGAGATTTATTCAGATAGCGTTACATCAACGTGCCGATGGAGCGGAGCTCCGCCCTGTTAAAAAATTACATCTTGTAAATCTTCTTAGTTGAGGGAAAAACCAGTTTGCCAGGATGTCTTGATAATTTATCCCAGTAACCGTGAATTCCGTAAAAAAATGGTTCATAAACCTTTGTTTGCGATAAGGCGCAAAACAAATCTACCTTGCGAATTTTGTAGATCCCATATGCGAACATTTTGTCTATTCACTTTTCTACTGAGATGGAACGTCACGTCATCACTAAAAATTGAACGTGGAAGAAAATTGTCATCCTCTATGTTTTACAGGATTTGATCACAAAATTCAGCACGCTTTTGTATGTCACCTCCGCCAAGAGCATTTAAAAGTTATAGGCGGTATGGCTTGAAAAGTAAACGACGCTTCAAAAACGCCAGACAGTTGGTTGAGGTATTCCAACTTCACCGCTCGCTCTATAGGTTTATTTTCATACACAACCAAACTTTTAATACAAAATTTGTCTCATATTCTCCTCTGCCACATGCGGTCGGTTCGTGCTCTTGCCTTTATCTTGTTTGTTCAGACTAGTGAAACCAACGACATAAATTGGAGACGAAATGCACGTTGCACTGCAGTTGCTAACTGAAATTTGCCATCCTTAAGAACACAGAAAATCTTGAGTTGCATAATGAATCTGCATAATAAATCTTGAGTTGCATAAAAACAACTGACAAATAATGACGGCGCAAGCACTCTAGCGGTCGTTTACGCAACTACATGCGCTCTAGTGATGTTATTAAAAACTATCGGATCTACAATCTTAACTACTATGTATATCAGTCAGATATGTGTATATATACATAAATGTATGTTATAAACAGCTTTTCAAAGTTCCGACAGAAAAGAACAGGAAGAATGTGATGAACAAAAGGAATCGGAAGTTGATTATACTATGAAGAATAAATTGTATTACGTAATAAAAAGAAAATTGGAAGAAGGGAAATTCTTCCTTTATGCATGTTATGGATTAGTTTCAGTACTAATGTACAGTTCAAGAAATAGACACTAAATTGAGTCCATCATTTAGAATTGCCCTGTACTTAGAATGGTATTTAAGTTATATTGTTACATGTAAATCGTGATTTTGATAAGTTTTTCTTTTGATAAATCTATGTTCATTATTACTCCTGCTCTCGTCGCAAATATTTTCTTTTGAGAGCAGGCATTATTAAGAATGATTTATTGAACCTAGATTTTAAACTTTTTATTATATATGCATTATCGTATAATATTATATTTATTCAACTGAATTTAAATAGATAAAATAAAAAGAAAATCACCTTAATGAGTACGTTCAGTGAAATGTAAAACTTAATGCATCTGTATATGTTATGTAGGCATACACTGGATGAAAACAATAAACTTTTCTTTTTTTTAATGAAACTGATCAAAAATTATACTTCAAAAAATGGAGATTGCCCTTGTAGTGTAATAGAAGTTTAAAAAACGCGACTTACCTCTGTTCATAAGAAAATATATATATATTTTTTTATTTATACAATAGCTAATATCTGTACTCCAAGTAATCATTTATTCATTTGAACCTTAAGCAATATATTTATCTACATATATATATATATATATATATATATATATATATATATAAATAAGTATAGTGAAAATAATTATTTAGATTATTTATTACAGTTTATAATTACAATAATAATAAGAATCGTATTATAGTTTATATTATACTCTTATACTAATAATAATGTCAATCTCCGTGGCGAAGTGGTAGCACCTCTCGACCTTTCATCTGGAAGTCCAGAGTTCGAATCCCGATAAGGCAATTTTCATACGCTACACATTCCCAACTTTATATTTCCATCCACAAGCTTCTTTGGGAGCTTCTGCGGCGAATTAATACAGCAGTAAAAAAATAGAATAAAATAATTAATACTAATTCGTATATTACATCATTAATCTTTTAAGGACATGAAAAAATATCTCTATAATTTTATTTCTACATAAAAAAACAGTAAATTCTAATATTAAATATCGTTTAATTTCATAAAAAATAATCATAATTTATTATGAGAAAAAATTTAAAGAAAAATGCGGACACATATTAGATATGTTTGAAGGTAATAAATTTTTAAAGCAAAAGAATTACTTTGATTTATTAAGGAGATGTCTGTTATTTTATTATTAAATTTTCGAAGAGTTATTTATAGCAAGAACTTCAGCTTATGTATTTCTATTTTATTTATAAAAATAATAATAATAATAATATTAGGGGTTAGAACAGTAGTGACGATAGTTACAACAAAAATAATAGTAATAGTGCTGTTGGTAATACTAGTAAAGATAACCGCATGTCCGAGATGGTTACTGAAAGGAGAATCTCAAGAGAGACTTATTCATATTTATGTTTCATGCATAGTAAACTTCCTTCTGGCTTACTTGAGGTAAAATATGATACAAACGATAATTTTTCATCACATATTTTAGTATTTATTTAATTGTGAGATTATAATTTAATGCTGTAACTTACATTTTTAATTTTAATTGAATTCATTTTTTTTTTAATATGTTTGCATAGTAATTTTGTCAGCGTTATTAATAAACATAAGTTACACTTATTTCCATAGTGACTCATATGATGGAATATATATTACACATTATAACACCTGGTTATTACCTGTAAGATTTTCTCTCCAATAAATTTATCCACCTAAAACACTAAAATTTTTGTTATCACTCCCTTAAGTATAATTTTGAGAAAGTGGTAAATAGCATAAATGAAAGTAAAAATTCTGTTCTAGAGATGAAAAAGCCAACATTAATTTCATAAAAAAAAGGTTTTGTATAAGTTTTTTTTATTGTTAAATTTTATACAAAACTTCCTAATACTACTAATTCTCCATTTTGTATTTCACTGATTCCCATTTTCATTGTCTGATAACAATTTCCCTTTTCTTATGTTTAAATATTTGTGCGTGCGAACACATATAAATTCAAGGAACTATATTTTCATTTAAATGAGTTAACTGACATTCAAAAAAGAAAATTACGGGTTAAATATAATAAAATAGATCGTCTGGTCAGGTGGCTCCACCCCTTGGAACCCCCGACACGTTCATTGTCCTCATAGTTGAGAAAATACTAAATATTTTACAGATATTCAACAAACAAAAAAAAAAAAAAAATACTCATTAACCTTCATTATATTTCTGATACCGTGGTGACAGTAAAGAATTAATTTTTGTTTATTTAATTAATATCTTTTTTTTTTATCTTGAAGAACATAAGAAAGAAGCCGTAATAAGAAAGGGAGTCCGACAAGGATGTTCCCTGTCTCCGTTACTTTTTAATCTTTAGATGGAACTAGCAGTTAATGATGTTAAAGAACAATTTAGATTCGGAGTAACAGTACAAGATGTAAAGATAAAGATGCTACAATTTACTGATCATATAGTAATTCTAGCCGAGTGTAAAAAGGATTTAGAAGAAACAATGAACGGCATAGATGAAGTCCTACGCAAGAACTATCGCATGAAAATAAACAAGAACAAAACAAAAGTAATGAAATGAAGTACAAATAACAAAGATGGACCACTGAATGTGAAAATAGGAGGAGAAAAAATTATGGAGGTAGAAGAATTTTGTTATTTGGGAAGTAGAATTACTAAAGATGGACGAAGCAGGAGCGATATAAAATGCCGAATAGCACAAGCTAAACGAGCCTTCAGTAAGAAATATAATTTGTTTAGATCAAAAATTAATTTAAATGTCAGGAAAAGATTTTTGAAAGTGTATGTTTGGAGTGTCGCTTTATATGGAAGTGAAACTTGGACAATCGGAGTATCCGAGAAGAAAAGATTAGAAGCTTTTGAAATGCGGTGCTATAGGAGAATGTTAAAAATCAGATGGGTGGATAAAGTGACAAATGAAGAGGTATTGCGGCAAATAGATGAAGAAAGAAGCATTTGGAAAAATATAGTTAAAAGAAGAGACAGACTTATAGGCCACATACTAAGGCATCCTGGAGTAGTAGTTTTAATATTGGAAGGACAGGTAGAAGGGAAACATTGTGTAGGCAGGCCACGTTTGGATATGTAATACAAATTGTTAGGGATGTAGGATGTAGAGGGTATACTGAAATGAAACGACTAGCACTAGATAGGGAATCTTGGAAAGCTGCATCAAACCAGTCAAATGACTTATGACAAAAAAAAAATTAATATCATTAATATATTAATCCGCAAGAGGGTTAGCAACTCAATCTATGGCTTAAAACCTTTCCGGGAATAACACCAATGTGTCGTGCAAATTTGAAAGGAGTCGGTCGATTAGTAGTGATGCTGTAGAAAACAAACAGATAGATTCCATAAGCGCTTTCGCATTTATATATAATATTTATCAAGCTTATTTTATTGATTTTGAGACTGAACAAGTTAACATGAATTAAGGTGAAATAAGATAATATTAGTTTCTACCACCGTAACCCTTTCATTTCTCCTAAAAATGTGTATTCATTCACATAAAGAAAAATTAATCTATTTTATTTTTTTTAATCATCATATAACATAGTAGGATATCTAATTTTTACATGGAAACCATACATTTAATTGAAAAAAAATTGCTGAATGGGGAAAATACACAAAAAATTATAAACAATTTAACGTACTGTATAAATCTTAATTTTTACTAATGAGTAGTATTCGTCTCGAAGTAAAACCATGCTCGAACAATAAATTAAAAATTAATGTTAGAAAAAATTAGTTTTATATCTTATTAAATCTGTTTTATTTTCTGTTTATTGAATATGATGATACGTATTTGAATTAAATCTGTGGAGAAAAAAAAAACAAAATTACATATAAAAAGAAACCCACTTTTGGATTTTTGCTCAGTTAATAGATCCATAACATCGTATAGGATTTTTTTGAAAGTAATAAAACTCCATTTAAAAAAGAATTTTTAGTAGAGTTTAAGTATTTCCGGTAAAACTCTTTATGTAGAGTTTGTATAACAGTTTTCCGGTGATCGGTATTAAATGGTTGTTATTAAAAATAAAATTATTATTTCGATTTTCAATAGAGTCGAAATAAAAATTTTATTCAATAAAGGTAAGAAAATATTTTTCCACCGAAGTTTGCATTTTAACAACACGATTAGGATACGTATATAGTTTTATAATTTCAGTGAATAACAACGTAGAAAAATGATTGTGAAAAAAAAATAAAAAAAATAGCTGACATTTCGGTCCATTTTTAAAAAAATCGATGTGAACACTACACGACTTCCTTGTACGAATATTAAATTACATATTTTTAAAAGTACATAAAATTTTATTTCACTAATAACTTCTGATTTTTTCATTGTTATTATTGAATTATTACAATCGGAGGTTAATAACTGTAAATAAATCAATATTTTTAAATTAAAAAAAGAAAATTATGAAAAAAATGAAATGAAGCTGAATTTAAACCGGTCTGTTCCCCCCCCCCCCCCGTAACATCAAAATATTTCATTAATTAAAGTTTTAATTGGCTATAACTCTGGAACCAATGAAAATAAGTACCATTTATGATTTATCGTTAACAAGCTCTCAATGAGGGCTTATTACTGAAGTTAAGAAGAAGTGAAAATCCAATTTTTTTGGATTTTGGGCTTTTTGACATTTTTGGTCAAGTCGATCAAATCAAAAGGGTAGGTGCACAACTAGATGTTACAACAGTCTTAAATCAATATCCTACGGCTAATTATTTCTAAGTTATGCGAGATACATACGTATGTACGTAAGTACTGCGTGACATACAAATGTCACGCAGAAACTAGTCAAAATGGATTCAGAAATGGTCAAAATGGATATTTCCGTTGAAATCTGATATTTTTCGCGATTAGAATACTTCCTTTACTTTGTACAAGGAAGTAAAAAGAATACATCGGTTTCATGTAAATGTAGAATATTTTCTTAAAGCAGATATCTTAAAAATCAAATTTACTTCTTCGTGATGCATACATAATAATAACAATGATTATATTATTTAATAATATTGTATATTAGTTAATTAAATTATCAATAGTAATATTATTAAATTTAATAATGAAATACAAAAATATTAATTAACCTGTTCAAATTAATTGCAATGTGATTGATATTTTTTTAATTTTCACGATAAACAAATAAGTGATAAATAGAAAATAACTGAATATGGCACCAAACCATTATCAATATGACATATTTAACGAATCATATTTAACTAATTCTATCGGAATAGTCAACACAGAATGTTAGATTCTATTTAGTATACAGAAAAGAACGAAAAATATTAGACGAATGTACGAATATAGACAATATTGTACGTGATTGTCCGTAGATGAATGTCAACATTCATCTAGTGTGACAAAAGGTGAGTTAAGACGATTTCTGTTACTTAAAATTTATACTTTAGTAACTCAGGTAATCACGAATTAAAAATTAACACAACATACGTAATGTTTAATTGTTAGATCATTTTTCCCTTGGGAGGATTACGAAGTGTCATCATCAGCGTCCGGACGCAATATTGCTGTAGTCCGCAATGTAAGCAAAAAACACCAAACTTAAAAATTAAATAACAGTGTAAACAATAAAAATAATTTAATATTACAATAGATTGCTTAGCATTTGTTGATGATATTGGTCTCCTACAAAATCAGTAGAGGAAACACAGGAACAGTTAACAAAATTACTACTACAAGCTGGAGATATTGGATTACAAATATTATAAATATGGATTACAAATATCTTGTGAGAGAGCTAAGTTTCTCAGAAACATAAAAGAGGCACCCGAAACGACCCCAATGGGAAATGACAAAATTTCAAAACTCCAACACTTTAAATATCTAAAGGAATGGATCTCTGATAATATAAATGAAAAAAAGTAATTAACACAAGAATCAAAAACAAGAATCTAACCTTCCATCTCCAATAAAAAATCATTATCTTTGAATGTTAAGAAAAGACATTACCAAACAGTGGTTCTTCCAGAAGCTTTATATGCCTAACAGAACACAGTTATCTAAATGATTCGACAAGATAGTAAGAAAAGTTGCTAGAAAGATATACGGCCCAAAATTAAATGAGAACTTTAAAGCAAGAAATAAATCAAAGAAGAAATATATTTTCGAGTAGAAAGGTTTACAAACACAATTAGGAAACGACGCTTACGTTTTTGTGGACACATTTTCATATTGGGAAGTGATAGACTATCATTACAAATTTTTATGAAAAGAATAGACGTAACAATAATTCTGTATGAGTGAAAGAAGTTAAAAAAGAAATTGCAGAATTAAACATTACAAATGAAATGGTTAAATTTAGAGATTCCTTTCGTAAACGTGTTCAAAACTGTAAAAGTTTCCTAGAAAAAACCAGAAGAGTTGGCAGAAAGTGGTATGAAGAAAGTGAACAATTACAGTCACAGCAAATAAAAAAATACTTGGTAAAACATAAAAATGAAATATCAAAAAAGAAGAAATTAAAAAAAAATTGACTACTATTCTATGTTGATTAACGTAGCCTCTTAAAGAAATAATCGAAAAGAAAAAAAAAACAAATAAAATCAACAATTAAAATGAGCAATATCGTAACGAAAAATTTTCCTCGTTGAGTACTGCATAAAGTGCCTATGCCATATGCTAACGGCGAAATAAAACCATAATGAAATATAAAATTAAAAATCTACCTTAAGCAACAAAATGACGATCTGGCATACGCCATGTAGTATAAATAAATGAAGCACACTACAGTAATAATCAAATATTTGAATACAGTTGCACAGCTTTATGTAATAAGACAATCGAAAAATCGTCATATTGCTCCCTAAAATATTTCAGATGATAGCTCCGAATTTGAATTTCCGACACAATGCCTCATAACAGATACAATACAAAAGGGTGTGGTGTACCTTTAGTTGTCAGTTGCAGCGAACACAAACGGGTGCATCGGTCTGAATCATGAGATGTTCATGAGTGTGCTCTATTCGTAAACGGCAAATAATAACCTCCTCTCGACAGGTATTCCTGCATGAAGAGCTTCACACACTTATAATACTACTGTTTTGTACAATGTCATAGAAGACGAAGGCACTACAACCACAAACATTTTCCACGTGTTTTGCACCTTACCCGTTAATAGAAACTGAAACGGCGATCGAGTATCGCATAGGAATGTAGATTCCTTAATTTCCTAGATCAAGGAATTGGTATATACTTCCGGTGATCTTCAAAAACATGGTAATAAAAAATTTTACTGCGGTGATAGATATTAACTCGCATATAAATATCCTCTCATTTATATTACACGACCTTAATTTTGAAAAAAATATCATCCAGTCTCTAATTTTTTTTATTATTTTTAACCAATAAACTTGAATTAGATTACAACTAATTCCGCCCACATCTGTGTTTAGTTACACTATTTTTAAAATTATTTAAATACAACTTTTACCAGGTTATAATAACTTAATAAAAAAACTAATGGTAAATATAATATATAACTATAAAATAAACTTAATATGTTGTAATCTAAATTCCTTAATAAATTAAATAAGTTCCTTTTCTTATCAGAAAAATTAATGTAAAAAAAAATCGTTAAAGGTAGCTTTAATCATTTTTTGTTTTGATGTTAATGTTTCATTGTAAATAACGTCGTACAAACATGATTAATTTTTATATTTCTTAATTGCATGAAAAAAATTAAAGTAAAAATAAATTATTCTACTTCTCACAATGAAAAGATAGACATTAGTCAACAGAATTTTTAAAATACATAAAAAAGAAAACTCATTTGTCCAAGGATACAACCATCAGTTCTAGATAATTCTCTTACTATTTATTTTCATTACTTTAATCACAGTTATTTTAATAAAATTGCATATAGTGCACTGAGATAGGGCACACACTGCATTAATAACTAATGTGAGGATTAATAACTAATTCCTACCGGACAGAATTTTAAGTGGTAACAGTACAGTATGTTATAAAGTAATACATACCATTGAACACTTAGCTTCATTAGTAAACGTATATTCTATTGTAAATGCATTATCATTAGTTCAGTAAATTATAGAATAAAATGACAGAACTTTAAAAAAAAATAATAAAAGCAAAGGGGTAAGAATCGAAAAGTTAACTATAAAGAATGAGATATATTTAATTTAAAACAAAAGAAATAAAAGTTATTTATTTTGTTTATTTCGTTATTTCAATTAATGTATTTTGTTACGTTATTTCGTTTATTTTGTTTTGATTTTGTTATTTCGATTACGTTATAAATCGATCTGGCAGTTATATTGTTGAACTTTGAATGACGTATAAGAATTTCAAATAAAAGGAGTACTTGAAGTGGTAGAAGCTATCTTCCAGTAACAGGAAGTGTTGCCTACTAACAAAAAATGAGAAAATTCTTGTGCTGTAGTCTGTTGTACAGACAGAAAAGATCAAGTGAACAACTTTGAAAATGTTTATGTAAGTGAACTATTTTTAAAATTAAACACATAAATGTTATCTAAGAAAAATAAAAAAAAACCTGTTATAATACTAGAATGAATCCAAGAGTAATTTAATCATTAACTTTTATCTGTACTTATTTCATGATTGTAAATCAATTAAAACAATCATTGGACTAACAATTTTTAATTTTTTAAATTCATCCTTAATTTTTTTATTAAATGACATAATTTTCATTTTTAATACTTTTTTGTACGTTTTTATTGTATTAATAATTTATTCAACTAAAAATGTAATGAATATTACTCGTTTCTTATTATTTTTTTGTTGTTGAGAGATTCACAATCTTTATGGCAACCAAGACACAAACATAATTTGATTACACAAACAAAAATTATTAAGAGTTATAAGACCTTTTTTAATTTTATACTTCATGACAAATTTCGTAAAATATAGATTTTTTTCGTAAGAATTAATGTAATTAAAAAAACTAATTATAATAAATTATATATATATATATATATATATATATATATATATATATATATATATATTTGATTAAAAGTAATAAAAAAAGACTAGCAACTCAGTTGTATTACTTTCCCGCCACGCGGCTTTATTCTGATATACACGCACAACTTAATTAAAAATACTTATTTTATTCAAAAATAGTATTTTTTATTTGTTTATAGCGTGCGCGGATATCATATTTCATTCGCGCGGGTGTGGCGCTACTAGCGGCTACTTTAAACACTTTTTTACAGTTTAAATATTATTCATTTATTTAATTCTTTCACCGCTCACATGTGACGTTACAACATATCTGCCGGAGGGAAAACAGAAAAAGAAAGAAAGACGACTACAGGATCTGTACGTCAATGCTACACTAGCGCTCCTCGTGGTGAGAGGGGGTACTAATGATACATTGTACCCAATTAGCCGCTTGTATATTTAGAGCATTTTTCTGCAATGAAGAAGCGATTCTGCAAAAAAAAATTTTTTGGAAATATTATTTTTTAATTGTTAACAAATGTACCTAAGAAAACTAAGACCTTAATCAAAATCTCGAGATACTGAGGGTGATCTTGCTCTACAGCCTCACCCCCTTGAGCTTTTAAGTTGAAAATTTAACGGCATCAATGCCTCATATATAGTAGTAATCTGGCCAAGTTTGGTCAAAATCGGTCGATTAGTTCTGGAAATTTAAGATGATTTAGAAACCAACACCAAAAACCGATCACACACACATGTAATAAGAGGATCCGAAAAGTTTTCATTCAGTTTTTTGGGTTCCTTAGGTATGAAAACGTGAAGATCCAATGAAAACATCATATGCCAAAATAATGAAATCATTTCCACTGATTTCTTTAAAGACGACTAAACTACTGAATATAAAGCCTTTATTAGTCTGGTCCTACCCGGTGATCAGATGATAATTTAATTCTAAAAGGATACCTTCATCCTGCTCACTAAGGGTGCTAACAACAAATAGTAGTCTTTTTTTCTGTTTAGCCTCCGGAACCGCCTTATATGGTATTACTTCAGAGGATGAATGAGGATGATATGTATGAATATAAATGTAGGGTGTACAGTTTAAACTCGACCACTCCTGAAATGTGTGGTTAATTTAAACCCAATCACCAAAGAACACCGGTATCTATGATACAATATTCAAATCCGTATAAAAGTAACTGCCTTTACTAGGATTTAATTAAAACTCTCGACTTCAAAGTCAGCTGATTTGCGATGACGAGTACACCACTAGACCAACCCGGTTGATCCTGATCAATAGTACTGAAAAAAAAACAACATACACTTACAGACGACTACTACTCTGAGTGATAAATTTTATACCTCAGATACTTTACATGCATTGCAGCATCAAGAAAGATAAAAAAAAGGAGTGGGAAAATGATGTAAAACAACAAATAATTTATTTTCTCTCCCTTATTAAAGAAAAAGCTTCTAAAATGTGCACTTAGAAAAAGTTTATGAAAAACATACAGATATTATTTTTAAGTTGCGGAAAAATGAAAATGAAATAAAATTTCTTCTTTTTTGTTACTTTTTATATACTTTCAAATTCGTGTAATATTACAATAATAGTCGTAACAAATTTCTACACAAAAACAAAGAAGTCTACTATTTTTCATATAACAATAATAATTCAAAGCCGTGAAAAAGTTCGTTCATCCTAACTACATTCGGCTTAAAATGTGCATGTACTCAACTCCTGCTCTCAATAGAAATAAAACTTCTGTTGTTCAGAATTTATTAGCTATGGCTAATATATAGCGTTTTATACACTTTGTATTTCATTTTTACTGCATGTTTTGACTGTTTAGGCTTGTTGGTTAACAAGATTTTTTATAATTATTTCCTACAATGATATTCATCACTTGGAATAAAAAAGAAGTATATAAAATAAGATTGTTTATTTAGGATGATAAGTATTTTAAAAGTACATGCAAATTTTTTAAAATAAAATTCTGTTTATATTCCAGGCACGTCTGTTTAGTTTAAATTAATTCGTGTATACAGATATTTATTTATAGTTATAAGTAAGATACATATTACACAAACAATTTAAATTCTCCTGAAATTAAAAATGTACATATTATTTACTATATATATACATATACCAGCATTCCTGTAGCGGCTCTTTCCTGCGCTATATGGACCGTGGAAGTCAGGGATGTTTGTTTATGCGGTCAGGGCTCTGCCTCTTGGATCCTTCTGTATTCATTAAATTCAGGCTTGTGAGAATAATAATGATAAATAAAAATTAAAGCCTCTTCAATTTATAAAAACTATCAATATAATATAATTTCTTCACAGCAGCAGTTTGGTCAGTACAGGACTTCATTAATTAGTTTTTAGATTTCTAGTCGCTGCTGCGCTCAGGAAATACATAATAAAAATTACAAACATAAATTACCATCAAAATGCTAACAGATCTCATAAAGATTGATTATATATCTATACCAAAAATCGGCAAAAATTAAAAAAAAAAACAGTCATGTTTTTTCCTCCTTAAAATATTAAAATTCAAAAAACCCAAAAATGGCTTTCTAGAAATTTATCTAAAGAGTATTATTTAGTCCAAATCGAATGAATATCTCATTTAGTATAATCGGAAATTAGGGAAAAATTTGTAATAATTTTAAAAATATTTTTACCATATCCCTTTCTAGATTGAATTTCGCCCCTTTCAAGTTAGAATTTTGGAAAATCAAAAAATTGATTTTTATATATTTACATGAAAATAACACACACCAAAAATCAATATGATATATTTATTTGTTACCGAGAAATTAAAAAAAAAAAATAACTGGGTTTCAAAAATATCAAAAATCCATTTTATCTTTTTAAATCGAAATTTCAAGAATCTAGAAATTTGTTTTTAGATATTTATATGAAGATTACATACATAAAAAATCAAGTTGATATCTTCATTTTTAACAGAGAATTTAAAAAAAAAATAGCCAGGTTTCAATACCCATTTTAACCCTTTAAACCCGGAACTTGAAAAATTCCTTATTAGTATACATTGAAAGAAGAACATGTAAACAAATTTTCATCAATTTATCTTCAATAGGTTTTGCTGGGCGTTGATGAATCAGTCAGAAAATGTACTTTTATAAATATATATGTATAACACACACATGCACACGCACATACACACACACACACACACACAATATATATATATATATATATATATATATATATATATATATATATAAATTATTATTGAAGACATATATATTATATGTCTTCAATAAATCTCAGAGATTGACGCGGTCAATCTGGTATAGATACAAGTTTATTGCCATTTTAAAATAAAGCTGATGGCACCGCCATCTTTAAGGAGAAAAACATAATTCTCTTCTTAAAAAAGAATCGGTTTAAAAAATCATCCAAATAAATTTTGTTTTATTGATAAAAAAATGATCAATCTGAACGAACGTCATAGTTTTATCTCCATTTCGTGGAGGGGAAATTATTCTGAGGTTTTCTACTTTTTTCGATGCTTTCCGTAAACGAGGTCAGCGTCATGACAACTATCTCTCTGTACATTGTCCTTCTGATTCAATAAAGTATTACAGATCACTGAATATCTTGGTTCTCGTTATCGACGAAGGCATCATGCCCTCATCTTATTTATCACTCTTGTAATTTTCGTTCTGGCACGTATATCCTCATTCCACTTCCTAGCACTCAACTTAGTTACTTCTAAAAATCATCTCAGAATAAGGGATGATTCTTGGACAGCAAAGATGCTTCTCTACTGCATTTATTATCAATCCTTCCTTCAAACAAGTAACAATATTAAATATTCACAGCCGTGTAACAAACTTGATCGTATAATCTACTAGTAACCCAATCCTTACAGTTTTAGCCAACTGTTCGTCGTTTAAAATTCACGACACATCATGACTGCTTTGACCATTCTGAGTATTATGTTTCGGGTATGTACAATAAATTCATCAAATTCATTATTCCCATTTAGTAGCTAACAAAAATCTAAACTCCTATATTCAATGGCCCGTCGTGCTCTGCCTTACATTTCACATGTTTTGTTTTCATCGTATTTACTTCAAAGCCAGTCATTTTTCATTTTCTTCAAAAAGATGAAATAACTATTTCACTTCCAGCTTCTTTTCCTCCAGGACAATATCGTCGGAGAAAAATTTTTTGAGTTCTTTTCCTATATATTCCTAGAATTGTAGCTGTAATGTAAATAAAAATTATATTAAGTAGCGTGAAAAATGATAATGTTAAACTGAAGGTTGACAGTTTCAGAAGAACTTTCAGAAGAACTTATATGAAATTTAGTTAAACCGATAAAACTGTTTAAAATTTTATGAAAACCGTCGAAGAAGAAAATATCTTTTCCAGTAAAAAAAAATAAAATTGAAAATTTTCAAAGACGGACACAGTAAAAGTATCTTCTTATGTAAAATTTCCGAGCTTTTTAAAAATTAAAAAAAATAAATAAATAATAAAACAGAATTTTACGCAGTACCTGTCATGACCCTTTTCTTTCTTTTTCCTGTTTAGCCTCCGGTAATTATCTTTCAGATAATACTTCAGAGGATGAATGAGGATGATATTGTGAGTGTAAAGGAAGTGGAAGTGTAAAAATCTTGTACAGTCTCAGTTCGACTATTCCTGAGATGTGTGTGGTTGTTAATTGAAACCAATCACCAAAGAACACCGGTATTAAAATCCGTGTAAAAATAACTGACTTTACTAGGACTTGAACGCTGGAACTCTCAACTTCCAAATCAGCTGATTTGGGAATATGCGTTCACCACTAGACCAACCCGGTGGGTTACCTATCATGACCCAAAACCCAAAACGTATAGAGAATTAATAATTTATAATTAGAGTATAATAATATAAAAGTGTTATATAATTTATACATATTCATGATAATATTTTTGCAGGATAGATCTATTAATAAAAAAATGAAATTCCTTTAAATTCGTATTACCCCATGAAATTAATATAAAAGTAAAGTTTTGAAAATATAAACTTTATTATTTTATTGATTTAAATTCGTAACTGTAATTCTGAGTCCTCATTTATTCTATATTTTATTTATTTATTTCTTTTAACCTGAACATAAAATATTAATTGCAAAGTAATATAATCTATCAATAAAAAAGAATTAAGATTAAAAAAAAAAAAAGAATAATCTTATTAATTATGCATAGCTGAGATGTAATATATTTAGAAATAAATCAATTATATAAAAGGATTGACCCTTTTTATTTTGTTTATATATTCTTTAGTAGGAATCCCACAAGATGATATTCACATTTTTCGTTAAAAATAAAAGTTTGTTACGGATTTTCTTTTGCTTTTGTAAAGCGAATTTAATAATATTATTTTTAATTAAACGTAATTTTATATTAAAAAAAAAAATCTACATTTACTAATATTAAGTTTGAATAATAACTAATTAAATTATAATGTAGAAATTTAATTTTAATCAAAGCTACTTGATTTTTATTAAAGAAGTAACTGAAGAACGAATAAAAAATTAATAGCTCATGAAAAGAATAATTTAAAATGTTAGCAACAATATTATAAAACTTTCATATAATTTTTATTGAGCTTAAAGTTAAATTGCTTTGCAAGTAATAAAGCTATAAAAATCGTAGTTTATTTACAACTCGTTACTAATTTATTACCAAATCTCAAAATAAATAAATTACCAGTTACTAGTAGATTTTTTTTTATTGGTTTTCTTTTTTATTTTGTAGCTAATTATCACCAGGTGTTCCCGGCATATTGGTTATCTAAACAAAAAGTGGGAAACTTTTAACACTATCTTATCTTGAATACATAAACGATTTTAAAATATTTTCATCTTTTTGTCGTTATCGGTGTTTAGAATGTTTTAACCTGCTACTACGTTATATTACAGTCATATTCAAAAATATTTTCACGCAAAAAAAAATTAAGAAAACTTAAAGCAAAAGGAAAACCCCACATATTTCTACGTTATAGACAGTTTTATCCCACACTCGTTAGAATTCTTCAGTACAGTAGGAAGACGTATAGTTGTTACTATGGATTCCTTTTCTTCATGTTACTTTAGGTTTTGGAGAACCTATCTTCAGATTTCCTGCAAATGATTTTTTTGTTTTTAAACAGTTAATGTTTTTAGTAGGCCTATCGATATTTAAAATAAAATTTAAAGAATGTAAAAAATAAAAATAAATCGGAATTAAGAAACCGGAATAAAACGAACATAATAAAAAAATGCCAATTAATTAAATTTCGAATTTCTGAAGATGATTAAATATTATTTTAGAATGTAAATAGCTTAGTTTTATTTTTTGTTTTTATTTGCCACCAATATTAACATTCCTACTTTTTAATATTTAGTCTGTGTTTCTGGAAATAATTTTTATTGATACTATTTAAGTTAATTTTTTTACGTTTTTTTTATAATTATTTATTCTTGTAAAATATGGGTAGACCTGAATATTATAATATAATCAACATGAACCGCTAAGACGAGAAAATACATTAAAATGATACATATAATTAAATGATGTAATACATTTGGTGTTGATATAAATTAGAAAAGGAATTCAGAAAAACCATAACGTACAGGAAATAGAAAGAGCGTGTTCTAATACTCTCTAAAATGTAAAGACAAAGTTCGTGGTTGTTTTTTTTTTTTTTTAATTATTATTATTATTATTAAAACTACTTATTTCTTTTACTTTTTAGAGTTTTCTAAAGAAAATTTTATTAATATTTACCATAAATTATGTAGCTTTAAATATAATTTGTTTTGTATTATTAGTAATTTAAAATACTGTAGTTAAAATTAATTTTTTATTTGAAACAACTCTCTTTAAAAACGTATATCCTACTACTGATAAAGGCTGAAAAACCTTTTTGAACATATACCACATAATTTAGAAAAATAATTATGAAAAAAATTGAGGTCGATAAATCTGAAAGTTAGACAAATTTTTAAAAAATCAATTTTTTAGCAGAGGGAATGAATTTTCAACCAACTAAAGATTGAGATTATTAATTAATTGAAGTTGAATTGGTTTTTTTAAATTAAGTATACTCATGCCTTACCCATGGAAAAACGCACTGGTTTCCCTATTATTAATTTTACTTTTTATAGGAAGTTCCTTCTATGATACCGTGGTGAGTTTCTTCCAGATGCGTATATAAGCAAAATTTCCTTTTCATCAAAAATTCCTTGATCATCTTTAACGATTTTAAACTAGATTTTATTCAATTACTCGTATTACTTACCGGATTTTTGTAGCATATAAATTCAGAAACATTAGTATTAAAACTTTGAAAAAAAATTAAAATATCATACTAAACCTTATCTTACATTTTTTTAATAATTACTTTACTCTGTTTCTCTCTAACCATTTTATTATTTTAAGATGAAGCTGGTTTCTTATGTTATAAATATTATTTTTTTAAAATGATATTATTTTTGTAGGACATTTAAATAAAAATTAAAGCTAATAAAAATTGAAATAAAATAAAAATAATATAAACACTATAAAAATTTTCTATAAAATTTAAATACTACACAATTCTTATTTAAACTTCAACTTTTTGAAATCAGCTCCCAGATGAATGTTTTACGATGTTATAATAATTTTTTGTTGTTAATTTAGCACTGATTTAGAGATGAAATTTATTCTGTAGTGAGTTAATCAATTTTATTTTGTAGCACGTTTTTTGAAGTACGCTTATTATTATTATTTTATAAGCTATATTTTTTTTTAGGAAAAAAAAGTATAAAAAATGAATTAAAAATTAAAAAAAAAATTTAAAGGTATTATTTTCTTAATAAAATAAAAGCAAGCGTTAGTTTATTATTTTACATTCCCTCCAGGTAACGCATTCCGTCAATCCTACTCGAGGCCCTTCATCACTCCATCTTTTTTTTATAGCAACTTATTTTAATTAATACTCGTAAAACAAAAGCTTGCACCCCAAATTTTGTTGTAGGTAATTAGAATATTGTAAAAATAAAAAGAACAAAACCAAAATCCAAATCATATTAATAAAATTCATATAAGCATTTTATAACAATTAATAATTTTAAATTAAGGATAAAAAAATAGAAAAAATAGAAAAGAATTTGAAGGAAAACTTCTAAAACGATGTAATACTTTCTCTACAAACTACATATATTCACGTATAACAGTTGGAATAGTAAAAGCAAATAATAAATGTGCATATTCTTTAAAGAAGAGTATGATTTAATAAATGCTATTATTCTTCATAAGCACTAACTTGTTAACTGTCCCATGTAAACCGAAATAAAGCGTAAAAGCCATGTGGTGAAAGGATCTATTTGTCTGAAAAGTTTGGGTAACATGGGATTTTCTAGTAGGATCTCAAACAATTTGTCAAACCTCAGTGAATACGAGTATAACCTTGCGTAAAATATTCTACTTTAAATTCACTTTCAATGTTTATGTTCTTTGTTCTCTTACCATTGTGTAAATTCGACTTTTAACTTACCGGCAGTTATAGTATGGCAAACTCGTATACTATTACAAGTGAAAAGTTCGAGCCAAAAATTACCATTACACTTTTTTGATGTTTTAATCTTCACGTTGTGAAACATAGAAAAAAAAAGGAGTGGGCTAGTGAATTAAGCTCTGTTCATATATATTTATGTATATGCATATGTAAGCAGGCGCGTATTTGAATTAATAACTCGGAATAGGCTGGATTAAAAATTTCAAATTTAGAATGGTGACTTCTAAATATTTGGCATAAACGCTATTAAGGTCGAAAATAAAGGACTGACAGGGTTCATACCTCGGCTGGAGCTGACAATAAAATTTTATTAATATACGTTTTGAGATCTTATAAAAAATAAAGATTCCTTCTTATTATGAAAACATTTTCCAAAAATTACCCGCTAATTCGAAAATACTTGCTGTATTTGAAATTTTAAGATTCATTCAGAATTTGGTTTTTTTTTATCATAAATGGTTAATTTACTTAAAACTATAAAATTTTGAGTATGAATGCGGATATTAGAAAATCTGTAAATAAATGAAAAAGTATTTGAAACGAAAGTTTTGAAACGCTGTTGCGATTTTTTTTATATGAGTACTTAAATATAAATAAAAATCAATGTTAGGATAAAAATAAAATCTTTTTCAGACGATTAATTTGCAAGCTCAAAAACATTTACGTGAAAATATTATATGAAAGATTTGTAGCGTGTTTTCATTGCTTGGCTATGAAAATGGTTAAGCCTGATCAGAATTTAAACCAGGGATCTTCGCCATGTAAGTCGGCGTTGGGTGTGGATAAACATAGTATATTTGTTAACACATTTTTGTCTGCGATTGGTGGGTGGACGAGATTCGAATGCGTCGCCACAACGGAACAAATTGAGCGGACAATTTTGTGCGCACCATATTCGTCGGAATTCGCTATTTTGCGGCAGTGTCAAAACTGATCACGGTAGTGCTACAACAAAAGAAGTATGATGCGAGAGGGTGAAAGACAGCTACCTGTGGAGCTGCTGTTTGTCCATGTTTATATGGATGGGCAGCAGTGATAAGACAGGTGGACTCTGGTGGATTGGTTCAGGAGCACCTGAACCAATCCCGATGGCAAAGAAGAAACGAGACAAGGTAGTCAAAGAAGACAAGCTGGAAACCAAGACCTCCAAGGACAGAGGTGAAAACAAAAGCTGGTGAGCTAAGGGGTGACGAACAGCCTCATGTGGAGCCGTCGTTCGACTGCGCTTGCGTGGATGAGCGACGATGATGACACACGGGAACTCTAGATCCCCCGAACTCACCTCCCTGGGTTGTGTTGTGCTTAATTGAGGGTCCGGGCTCGGGAGGGCAGTTGGTGAGGTGGAGATTTAGTTGGTAGGGCGCAGGTATACATACACAACCCACCGGGTTGGTCTAGTGGTGAACCCGTCTTCCCGCATTAGCCGATTTGGAAGTCGAAAATTCCAGCGTTCAAGTCCTAGTAAAGTTAGTTATTTTTACACGGATTTGAATACTAGATCATGGATACCGGTGTTCTTTAGTGGTTGGGTTTCAATTAACCACACATCTCAGAAATGGTCGAACTGAGAATGTACAAGATTACTTCATTTACACTCATACATATCATCCTCATTCATCCTCTGAAGAATTTTCTAAACGGTAGTTACCGGAGGCTAAACAGGAAAAAGAAAGGTATATATACACCTTTTAACTGCATCTTGCGGAATCTGTTAGCGAGCCCAAAATTTGTCTGTAAATGGGATTCCTCCCCTCACCAGAGAAAAAAGTCATAACATAATATAAAAACTCTCCATTTGAGTGTCACTTATACAGAGTATCTGAGGTACGATTAAATAGAATTAGAGCTGCTTTCTCTAAAAACATTATTATATAGCTATTTCCTATAATAAACAATGTGAAGTCTTTCTTTTCGCAAGACCTATCATACTGATCAACCGCTGTATAATGAGCTCAGTAAATACTAACAGAAATCCATCTACTTTTATTTCTTACCAAGGAAAACTTAAAATTCTTGGGAATGACAATGTTATTTTTTTAAGTGCGTTCAATGTAATATCAGGTAACCAACTCCTGAAGAGTAGGCATCTTTCACAGCAAAATACATACAATCTTCTAAAACGTGCAATAATTTTTTATTTTATTGATTTGTAAGGTCAATAAAGTTTTTGTTCTGATTATTTGTATCTGTGGCTATTATCTACAATAAAACAATAGTGGTGCAGTTTTTACAATGTAATTTTTTCATGATTTTTCGTTTCTCGCTCTATATATATATATTATATAATATTTTTTCCTATTTTATTTTCTTGTTTATTAATCCCGAGTATCTTCCATAACTCTCTGAAAGAGAATTCTGATTTACTGTGTATGATGGAAAGATTGAAAAGAGAAGTACTGATTACAGTATGTCGATTCCTGTTGTATTTTTAACGGTATCATTTAAACAACTTAACAATTGAAATATCAGACTAGTATTGAAAATTCTCGACTTGACACAGAGATGGCAGAAGTATGACCAGATGACTATGATATTTATCTAGTATAATCCTTTATATTTTGTTTCTACAAAGTTTCAGATGCGTGGGGTTAGTTTCTCTTTTTTAAGGGATCGAGTAAAGAAAACAAGGTCTCTATATTCTCTAAAGAATGGATAAAACTGAAATTTGACCTGTTAACGTACTCTGTTTTAACTGTTTGATTTGAAAATACTCTGTTTTAAATTTTTAATTCCGATGGACATAGAAAAATAGTTAGATTACACTTTAAAGGATTCCTTCCCTTCGTTTTTAACGGTAAAATAGTGGGTTGCTGTTTAAACGTGGTGGTACATGCAATAAAAGTTCATAAACTCTCGAGTCGTCCAAAAATCGCTACGACCAACGAAATAGTAACAAAATTTCTCAATTCTGTATTAAATATCGCAAACTGAAAGTACGTGAGTTTGGTATCATTGGGTACATCTCCATAGACTGTCCATTACATTTTATTTGAGTATTCGGGAATGAAAACGTTTTTCGCTTGATATATGCCGAGTTTTTCGATCAAAAACGCATTCGAAGATTTTTCCAGGATGTTTAGACTCATTTAAACGCAATTCTGCTGACTTTCTTTAAGGTTTTATAAAAGTAAGTGAAAAATGCATTAACTATTTATTACACGACAGAATCGAAATAGTGGGTAGCAGCTGGTGAAAATTCGTTAAAGAAAATGAAAACAGTTTCCATCTGCAGGAAAAGTCATAGCTTCAGGTTTTTTTTTAGATTCTCGTGGTACGGTGCAGACTACCTGGAAAAAGGCTATTAACTAGGAGTATTACGCTTCACTACTCTACCATCTGATGAGGGTTTCAAGCTAAACTTTCAAATCTGATTGAAAAGAAAGTGCTTTTCAACAAGATAATGCGCTTGCAACATAATTTATTTAAATGGTAATATAGTAAATTTTTACATAACTTATTTTGTAACATCGAATATGCATTTTTTATTTAAAAAATATCAATATGAAACAAAGAAAATACTAAAAGGAAAAAATTCTGCTATATTTCCTGAAAATAAAGCCAAAAATAAAAAAATAAATTTTTTTTTTTACAGAAAATTTATTTAAAATCTAAAATTTATTAATTAGTTTGTTGAACAATTATTGTCAATATTTATTGAGGTTTAATGAATAATTACGTACAAATATTATATCTAAATATAATATAATTATATTATATTCGTATATTATATACGAATTACAATTATATATACATATAATTATAATTCTATACTTAATAAACAATAATATGTGTTTCGTAGTTAATTTTTTCAAATTTCACAATATTTACTGATGAAGATAGTTTAACAATTGAAATGATTTGCTATTAAAATAAACTTTTTAAACGAAAGTTATTTTCCAGAATTCAACAAAAAATTACTACGAAAAAACCCTCATTAAAAATCGTTTTTTTACATGTATATATTTGACCTTGAAAGATAAATGGGGCAATAAATAACTTAGTCAGCATTGGCGAAAGAATAGTCGCTTATTGTGTGAATTCGTTCACCGATATTAGAATTTCCCAACGCAGTAATCATTCTTCTTACTGTCTAGCTTTCTCATTCTATATCGCTTACCACCCCCTATCACAACTAATTCTTATATCAAACGACTATTTTATTTCTTATTACTTCTTAAATTCCAAAAGAACAAAAAATTTAGTAATTAGCAAACACAAAAATCTTACTATCATTTTACAACTAATGAAGAAATAGCTTAAGACTTAATAAACGTTTTCTATATTTACTAAACTTATAGCATTTTAATGACATGTCGTTAACATAATTAGTTATAGCAATTTGAAATATTTACACGCAATAATAAAACGTAGTTAAAAAAAATACATAAATAATAAATTGCAAAACACATTAAGTTTTCTTTCTTATACGAAAATTTAACCCATTTCGTCTTATTGAATTCAAATATATATTAATTAATTTCATATTTTTATTTCATTCAATGATGAAAGAAATATGACTATCGTTAAATAGAAAATGGGGGGAAATAATTTCCGTGTAAATATTTTCTTGATTAATCGTTGTAATCATAGCATTACTTTTTAATATATATACTATACAAAATGTTTATTCTAAATTGACGACGAGCATGGTACGCACTACGTTGTCTACATCATTCTTTCCGGTAGTGGCAACGCATTCGCGTCTTTCATCCACTCACCTGTCGCAGGCAAAAATATTATATTGTGTTAACAATATAATATAATGTTATGTATGTTATAATATTATGTTATGTTATCTACACTCAACGCCGACTTACACGGCTTAGCTATTTTCATAGCCAAGCAATGAGAACACGCTACAAATCTATCATATAATATTTTCACGTATGTGTTTTGGGGCTTGCAAATTAATCGTCTGAAAAAAGGTTTTAATTTTTATTCTAACATTCATTTTTGTTTATATTTTATTTGAAGTACTAATATAAAAAAAATCGCAACGGCGTTTCAAATACTTTTTCATTTATTTACAGATTTTCTAAAATTCCCATTCAAACTCAAATCTTTTATGGAAATAGTGTCTTTTAGTTTTAAATAAATGAACCGTATTAAAAAAGACAAATTCTGAATGAATCTTAAAATTTCAAATATCGCAATTATTTTCGAATTTGGGGGTAATTTTTGGAAAAAGTTTTCATAAGAGAGAATCTTTATTTTTTTTTAAAAGATCTCAAAACACATATTAATACAATTTTTATTAAGTCAGCTCCAGCCGAGTCATGAACCCTGACCAAGTCTTTATTTTCTACCAACCCTGTTGAGATTCCAACTTTATACCTTAATAGCGTTTATACCCAATATTTAGAAGTCACCATCCTAAATTTGAAGATTTTTAATCCAGACTATCCTATGTTATTAACTGAAATACGCCAGCATACATACACATATACATAAATATATATGAACAGAGTTTAACTCACTAGTTCACTCCTTTTTTTCATTTCTATATGTTTCATGACATAAAGATTAAAGATCAAAAAATTATAATACGATTTTATAATTTATATCGATTTAATAATTTTCTTTTTAAATTAAACATAAATAGCTACAACGATATTATTGTACAATAACTATTTACAGATATCCAGAAACATTTTCTACGTTTTAATATATTGCCTAGAAAATTTAAATTAAAAAACAGAACTTATTGAAGTACTAATTTTTGTATGTTGTTGTAAATACGTTGTACACGTTTATTGACAGCTATTAGGATAATACTACAGTAAAGACTATAATTTTTCTTCAATTAGTTATTAATCTTTCGATGTTACGAAGAGCTACAGAGAATTATCACTCAATAAAATATATATTCATCTGTTCAAAAAAATGTTCAATGAACCGAGCGAAAAATAAAAATAAATCAGTTACAACACTAAATTAACAGACAGCAATAAAATAACCACACTGAGTGACTCAGGAATGTAGGAGGATCGTATGATAATTGTTATCATAAACTGTCACTAAATATTCTCGTAAGTGTAGCTAATGATAGCAATATTATCCGTAATCTTCCTCTTTATTGATGGCAAATTTTATTTAAATTTATTATTAGATGTATCATACTTTAATTTCAAAAAATAAGGAATTTCACAGTTTGTCTCAAGTTCATTTATTTATAAATATAATATATATACATGTATATTAGGGCTGCGGCCTGACACAAAGATAGCGTAAGTATGACCAAATAACCATAATATTTGTCAAGTATTATCCTTTAGATAGCGTGCTGAAAGATATAAGATGCGTGCGTTTAGTAGCTTGTTTGTGACGATTGAATAAAACAAATAAGTTGTGAAGTTTTCTGAAAAATGGATAAAAATAAACTTCGACCTGTTACATTCTACTTTAAAGGAATCCTCCCATTTTTTTTCCACATTAAAAATGTCTTATGTAAGCACCGCATAACTTCATTGAACGCCTATTAAATTACATACACACATTTTTTTTTTAAAATGTAATGTACGTAAAATTGTATTTCATTAATAACTCCTGATATATATATATTTTTTTCTTATTATTGAATTATTATTTATCGTATATTTTTTTTTTACAATCAAGGGTTAATAATTATTAAAAAATCAATATATTTAAGTAAAAAAAAGGGATGAAGTCTGATTTGAACCGATGTGCTTTCACCTTCTAAGATCCAATTATTTAATTTGGCTATAACTCTGGAACCAATGAATATAAGCATCACTTATGATATATATCGTTGAAACGCTCTCAATGAGGAATTATTACTGCCGTCAAGAAAAATTCCAATTATTTTTTGACCTTTGGGCTATTTTGGACACTTTTGGTTCAGTCGATTGCAATCAAAACAGAGGTGCACAACTAGATGTTACAACAGTCCTAAATCGAAAATTTTAACATCCTACAGCTAACCGTTTTTGAGTTATGCGAGATTCATAAGTACGTACGTACATACATCACGCCGAAACTGTCAAAATGGATTGAAGGATGATCAAAATGATATTTCCGTAGAGAACTAAAAACCGAAATTTTTCGAGATGATAATAATACTTCCTTTACTTCGTACAAGGGAGTAAAAAAGGGTTGCGAATTTATACGCGTTCGTCCATCTATTGAAGTTAGCTCACGAGACGCCCAAAACCACTACGATCGACGAAATTGTTACATACTTCCACAATGCCGACGAATTAAATGTTCACCGATTGAAGATGTGCTTAATTTTTGGCATTGCATCCATCTTGATAAAGTATTCACTATATTTTAAATCAGATTTTGTATGGAAAATATTTTTGCTCGATGGATGCCTAGTTAACATCCTGACTCCCACAGGGAAAGACACCCTGTGGCATGCCCGGTCACCAAATCACCCTCTCCGTTCCTAATCCTGATCGCTATACCGAAGGTCGTCTTTTAGATCCTCTTAACTTTATAACACAAAACAGTCATCAGTTTGGTCTCTGTCAGGTTGGCATCGATGAAAATGCCTCGATAGACATTAGTGTATTACACAACCTGCTATCGCCTTCATATTGCTTCTTCCAACCACGACCACTTACCATAACTTACAACCTTCAACTATTATAATTAATTGCATATACACTCAGATCACTAATTGATTGAGTCATTAAATACCAAAAATAATATGCTAATCAACGACAACTGTCATTGTTGATCGCAACAACAATTTGTCCTACAATTCAATTTACTCAACGTCCTCTCGATTTACTTAAAACAAAGAAACTGATTTCAAAATTTAATAAGCTTCTAATGAAAACATACACTAACACTCTCTCACTCAGACAATTAAAAACAAATTTGACTGACCGCTTCTCGAGAGGGTTTAAACTTATTTATATGCTGGGTTTCTTCGAGGTTTTATAATAAAAGATGAAACATGAATTTTCATTACGCGCCCCAGTAACCAAAAAAAATAATCCTAACAGTAAAGATCAGAAAAACAAACGTGTACATTGAAATAAAACATTCAGAGCGGCAAAATTGAAAAAAAAACATTACTATTTGAAAATATATTTTCTATGAAACCACATTTTTCCTTTTCCTTTATATATTTAGAAAAAAAAATAATTTCCTATATTTGGATACTATATTCATAAAAGAAAAATTACATCTAAAAATTTGGAGGCCATGCAATTTCTTTCTTGCCAAGTTTTAAGCAGGGTACGTTTTAACCATCTGGGAATTGTATTTATTTCTTCACATAATCAAATTACTTAAACAGTTTTTTAATGAATTACGAAAGTAAAAAATACACGTAATTTAAAGTTGTAAATTAATGGTTTTCTCAGTTATTAAACTTTTATATTATGTTTTAAAGGTAAATTTAATTTGTATATTGCAAACCCCACGAAAAGCAGTACAAGTTATAAATAAATTTCAGTTATAAATAAATTTAAAAATCCCTTCTTCAAACTATTATCTAAAATAAATAAAACATAAAGGTTTTTATTTCAGCCTTTTGTTTCATCACTACTATCCATCATTCATTACCATAATGGAACTCTGAACTCTATTACACGCATCTGCATATTATTGGTTTGAATTTTTTCTTCAGTTTTTATATTATAATCTTTTTTCTTTTTCAATTTATTCTGATTGAAAGTTCTAATTTTGAATAAACGCTATTTTATATTGTTGGTTATAATTACTTTTGCAGATAAATATTCAATAATTTTTTTTGTATTCAGTATATATATATATATATATATATATATGTGTGTGTAATTTTTGTGTTTCTTTTTAATTCGTTTTCTCTTAAAGATAGTTTTTATAATGTAAGGAAATCAAGTGTACAGATATCTAAATTCTATTTTGATTAATGACTTTAAAATTTTCGGTACTTAAGATACAAGCGTCGCATTATGACATTCCTGTACTAATTACTATCTAACGCGCTAAACTAAGGCTATAAACAAAGTAGACTATACAAAATTTCCCTTAGTGTTAATGTTTAAAGGAATTTGGGTGCGTTTTCCTTTTCTTTTTTTTATATAAAAAAAAATTAAATTCTTAAACAATAACTAAACTGTTAAATTTAATTACGAATTATGAATTAATTCACTTTTATGAGTAATAAAATTTATCCAAAATATAATCCTATTTTTAAATTTAATGGAGAATATTATATTTTAAAATTAAAAAAAACCAAATATATATATATATATATATAGAGAAAGAGAGAGAGAGAGAGTGAGTGAGAGAGAGAGAGATGGAGTAAGAGAGAGTGACAGTGTATGTGAGATAGAAAGACTGCAGACAAGATAATGTAATGTTAATGTAATGTAATGTTACATTTCATTAAACGTGATAAGAAGCAAACAAAAAGTAAAATATCTGAAATCCTATAACAATATTGATCAAAATATTTGAAATGTGTATTGTTGCTTAATCAGAATATTACTACAATGAAAACATCATCTGCATTTGTAATCAAAAATAAGGACAGAAGTAAGATTAAAAAAAGAAGAAATTAATCATGTAGCATAATATTATTAATATTGTGAATGTAATATACTATACTATAATATAATATATTACACTAAACTGATTATCCTAATCAATTGAATTTGGATTACTGTTATGTTCTAAGTAATTGATTACAGTTTTTAAAAAATTCAATCCTCAAACAGAAAAAAGGGGATAAAATGACTGATGAATTACGATACTCTTACAATTTTCTACACAGAAATTAAGTAGAAATGTGAATTTTGTACTACCTTCATCAATATTCTATTAGAAAAATCTGACGATAAACCTTAGGATAAAATATAACAGTTCTTTGAAAAATAAAATTTCTTTTACTTAATTTTTTTTAAAGTGATTTAATGAAAAAACAGCTTGAAACAGATTTTTTTACTAATTTTTGCGTATGTTTCCGCTCATCACTTACTGTTCAACAACCAGATTTTTCTAATGTGGTCGATCAGAGTTGTTGGTAACTTTCACGCGATGGTACACCAATTCACGTTTTCTCATATAACTTTACGAATTAAATAATTTCGTGTTAATAATGCTATAGTTATTATTATTACATCATCATTAGATGTACTGAAATTCATCTACCCGTTACAAACAGTATATTTTAAAGTTGCAAAGATACTAGTTATCAGTAATGTATCTATAACACACGATGTTTCTGCTACGGTCTCGGAAAAAAATTCCACAGTTTTAAATTAAATTTACTTTAATATGTAGGGAATTAGAAGTGAATGTGATTTTTTTAAACCCTGGCCCCCGGAACCAGACTCCAATTAAGCACTAACACGGTTCCGGGAGGTGCCTTCGCCTCTAGCAGTCAGATAAGGGAAACGCCAGACCCGGCTATGCCGTTCCCACCCACCATCACCCAGCAACTGGGACTCGATCCTTTGTGATTTACCTCTAATGGGGACACCCCCGAAGGGACGGCCCCGCCGGGACTCAGTATTTTAGCTTAGGGGCTCGATAGTCCCCGCACTTCATCACCACGGCCCACCCATGCAAGCACGGATGAACGGCCGCTTCGTACAGAGCTGTCCCTCACCTCTCTTGCTTCCCGATATTTCGTTTGCAGTATTCCCGACACAAAACCCGTCACATTGTCGAAGTACACCGAACTGCGTAACATCTTACCAACGATGGTCCCCACCTCGGAATGCCCAGTTAGGGCAGCACTGTCGCGGCGTTCATCGCCCCACCGTGGGCATTGGAATATCACGTGTTCCGGCGTGTCTAACTCCTGACAGTAGGAGCAGAAGGGGTATTCGGCTCTTCTTCGTCCTCACAGGTATGAACAAAAGACCCCATGCCCGGTCAGGAATTGTGTCAAGCAGAATCCCAGTTCGCCCGGCGAACGTCCTCCCGGCTCACGGCTCAATGTGCGTGAAAATGAATGTGATCTATAACATTAAAAGTTAACCATTTAATATAACTCAATATGAATACCATATTTACAGCCTTTAGATGTCAAACCGATAATCCACCTTATACCACACTGGCCAGCCTGGCTGCAAAAATCGCTTCCGTTTCTACTCTTATTCTATGGCGCAGGTAGTCGAGTGACTAGATATTTTTTGTATACGATGTGTTTTACGGAGTCACAAAGAAGAAATCCATAGGTGTCAAATCGGGTCGTCACCGCGTGGCCAAGCGCTGAGAGCTTCTCAGCCTACCCAGCCTTGTGGAAACTGTCTTTGAGCTCAGTCCGCGTAATTTCTCCAGATGTTTAGTGAGTGACTGATGAAAATTATCATAGATAACTGGAATAATTCGTTGCGGTCATAAAAATCAACGATCGAACTCTCGCCACAGTATTGATGCTATATTCAAAGCAAAGTTATACAAAAAGGCTAGAAAAATGACACGATGTTATATCTTACTGTTTCATTCAATCTATTTTTGTATGATTTATTATTAGTCGTTATTTTTTCATATATCAGATTTACAAAACTGAGCAAATTTAAAAATCATAAAAGTTTAATCTTTTAATTTTTTGCTGTTCAATTTAAATTCCTTCTACTGTTTGAATACTTTACCATGCAGAACTACATTTAATTAAAATAGACTGTGAAATATACGTTTAAAAGATATAGGTAATTCACTTACACTTTCCGTTAAATTATATTATAAATTCAATTATCTTTATGTTGATATAAAAAAAGCTGAAAATTCAGTTATAAATAGGCGAAATTTATATTGATAATCAACACGCTATTTTATAGTAATTTACTAACTTTCTACTAAAGTAATATAAAAACAAAAAGGAATTATAATAATATTAAGGAAAATACTGTTTACAGTAAATACCTCAAATGTGCTAAATTCAAGGACAGTAATATAGAAACATTATTGTAAGTTTATATAGAGGCTATGATATGAAAGATACATCGTAAAATCCGCATCAAAAGTAACTTTTATATTGGTTATAGCATTAAAAACTTCTATTTTAAACAAGAAAGTTTTAATGGCTGTAAGTTTTTATAGTGGCAATAAGTTCACGGTTGTATTAATATAACTTTTGGTAACACAACTCCATATTTAGACTAATGTATGGATATTTTGAAATTTCAAGATTAATAATAATAAGAAAAAAGTATCATGTAATTTTTTAATGAAAAAAACAAATAAATTTAAACATTATTCTGTAGAGCGATTAAAAAGAAAATGAAATGGATTAATAATACGGTTAAAAAATATTATATAGGAAAAATTGACTAAGTAAAATATCCAGGCATAGTTTCTCCCATATTTGTTTTTGATGAAAATATTTCATAGAGGTAATCATTCTTCTACCAATTACGTCAAAACGTTACGAAAAAACGTTGCTTACCACTGTTAGAGTTTTACTGTTTTAACTGGTTTAACTGCTTAACTGGTCTAGCTAGCGGCGGATGTTACATTATGTTTTCAGAATTAAGCTTCCATACCAAACAGAGTCTTCCCAGATAAGTCTTCTTCCAGGCAGAGTCTTCCCACCAAATGGAAGAGATATAATTTTAAAACTAAATAAACACAATCATGTAACATGAACTTACTTTCCACATTAGTAAAGATTGTAGGGCTATCTGACATGAGCCACTTGTTATACTTAATATCGAACAAACCAGCTTAAAAATAAGAAGATTCCACGCAAAGCTAAATAGTGAAATTGAAGAGTGAAGTGGTTTTCTGTAGTCTTTATCATTGAGCTAATAACTTGTTGTATGTCCCAGTATCAACCTCATCAAAATGTAAGAAATATTTAGTGATATGTTAATATTCAGTTATGTATTAATCCAGTTTTTATAAAATTTAGTACATAATTTTACTCTATACGTTTAAAATTAACTTGAATTCCCATTACAAAATCTTAAAATGATATCTTTCTAATCATTTATTTCGAACTGAAGTTTCCAATTTTATTGTAGATTAAATTCTGATGTTAACCAAAGTATAATGTTAAATTAGTAATGTACATATATTTTAATTTTGTTTATACTCTCCGGTAAATGAAACAATAATGACATCAAATTTCACGGATACCACGATAATAGTAAAAACAGACGATTTCCACAGAGAATGATTATACAGGAACAACAATACTCTCATGGAAAGTAATACTGAGTGCCACGTTAACCAGGTGCTTTATATTTGACATTCTTTCCAATAAAAATGGATGATCCGTGGGTTTGTTTGTTTGTTTGATGTATGTGCTCACATTTTTATTTTACCTGCTATTGGCGCAGAGCGAACCACTTGGTGCGCGGGCAGCTGTGCGCAGCGCACGAACGATTTATATTTATCGAACAATTCATTCGTTCGAACGATTTATATTTCTTTATACGAACGATTTATCTAAAATTTTATTTGTGTTTTGAGGATAAAAACGAATTATTTGTGTTTTGAGGGTTAGAGCTGTGTTAAAAAATCACAAATCAAGAAACAGTTAAAAATATTCAGAATTTTTAATTTTTTGTTGTTGTTATTATGCAAAATTCATTAACGTTATTTAGTTACAGTTGGCAAAAACATTTAACAAGATCCATGTGTAATGAAACATAAACCATATAAAATTTTCGCTTTGGGCCTCAGGCTCTCCTTTTTTCTAGTAACCATAAAAAAAGTAGGGGCATATACTCTTATTATAAATTAACAGATTAACACGTCTTTTCTAATATGAAAAAAAAAAAAAATTTAAACACTGTTTCAGCTAGGTAGGGTATACAGATTGAAATTATATAAATTGAAAGAAATTAAGATGAAAAAATGGTTCTACTAAATAACATTAATTAATTAATTAATACATATCCTTTCCAAGTTTGTTAAACAGTAAATAATCGTAATAAAAGATAAATAATAAATAGTTATGAAAAATAAAAAATACTAACAAAATATTATTTTAAAAGATTCTGTTTAATTTTTTCAAAACGTATTTCTTTTCAACGTAATAAAATAAACCATAGATATACGAGTATATCAATGTAGACAAAATATCAACACAAAATATAATAGAATTCCCAAAATAGTAGCATACTGACACTATGTTACACTTAAAACTCTGTGTATGAGCGTGTTCCTATTTCGCTCAGAAATTGGATGTCGTCGGATTTGAAATGTTGTAGGATGACTTCTATACATGAGGCATTCATTCAACAAGATTTAAAAAATATATATATATATATATATATATATATATATATATATATATATATATAGAGTTGGATATATATATAGGGTTGGGCGTATACGAAGGTAGGATTCGTGATTACTTAAAAAAAATTACCGAAAAATATATTTTTTTTTTTTACTCGTTCCCTCATTGTTTAAAAATCACCTCTTCACTTAAATATTTAAAGTGGATGAATTCCAATCAATGTTTATTACAGTTAATAAGTAGTATTTGCAAAAAAATAATAAAATTAATACTCTTCAGAGAGTACCTCTCCCTTTTCTAAATATTTAAAGTATACGAATTTCAACCGCAGATGATACTTGCTGATTTTGTAAATTAAGAGTTCGCTAATGGTGTAAAATGTGATTAAAAGGTGCGCTAAAATTTTAATTTGATAAATATTTCAAAAAGTGAGGAAGGTAAAATATTTTCGTTAATACTCTTACCTCCAAAATTGATAAATATAAAAGCTTGAAGTTTCGTAACGCGACTTTTATATTTGACATTACCGCCAATTAATTTTTAATTTAAAAATTGCTTTTGATAGAGTGGGAAGTTTCTCTCATATTTTCATTTAAATAGTCTTCTCTGTACATAAAACTTTAAAAAAAAAATAATAGCTTTAAATCTAGAAATTTTCTCTTAAGTAAGTGTACTTTACTGTGAAATACATATTTATTATTTATTTCTTTAAAGTAAAATTGTTCTTCTGTGCAGTGTCGGTTCAACAGTCTAACCGCAAAGAAGTTATGACTTTTGAGTTTATTATACAGAAATTGTTTTATCTGTTGAATAAAATAACTGAAAAAAAATTTGTCAATAAATTTCACACATATGTCAATCCCGAAAATAGTACAACCATTCTGAAGAAGAATTAACATCCAACGCTAGGCTTAATAAGAAAAATGAACAGTGAAGTGATCCCCGGTTCCTTCTTTACTGATTTACATCAGCAAGCCCACCGAAATGAAATTGATATTGTGCCCTTACAAGGGTTAGATTTACTCCTTTCTGGAATTGCACAGTGAAAAGGATTATTTCGAAGAAAGAAACTGTGATTGGTGTCTCTAGTTCCATAATTATCTTACACCTGTGTTATCTTTACAACATATTGGGACAGATAGTGAACATCAAAAGAAAATGAATGTACACTATTTCGTTTAAATCATTCTATTACGTAAAACTTGACGCTTGACCTACTCTATCAATAGAAAACTTTGTTAAGATTTCGTTCAGTTTAAAAATTGTTTATAATTTTATATTATATATTTAAAATGTATTAATATATATATATACACACACACACACACACACATATATATATATATATATATACTAGCTGCAGAGGCGTGCCGTAGGAACGCCCTCCGCAACTAGACCCTCCGACAGGCTGCCTTGGCGGGCGACGTCTCGGAATTGGGTTATTAGGTGTCCAAAATTGATTACCTCTTATGTAAAAATATTTTTTTTTGTATGATGAAAATTGGTATAACGAAAGTTAAATTAGAAATTGAACTCTAGAAATGTTGACTAATGAATCGGGACTTTCCGCTGTGATCCGTGTATTCCGGTGCCTACCTTTTGGTTATAGTTCATTATTTTATGAAGAAAAACAATCACATAAATAAAAAAAAAATATATTATTAATATATATTTCTCATATATATCGACATATATGCGATATGTCGATAAATAATAATATAACAAGTATATAGCTGACCACTACGGGACATGTACTAACGAATCAGGATTTTCCGCTAGTGATCAGTACATTCCGGTAGTAGGCTAAAGGGACGGACACACCCAGACAGACATTCATACAAATGCCCTTTAGTTAGGGTAGGATATTTATAAATTCACCACAGAAAATTCCAATTTTATAAAACTTCAAATAATTTTGTCATATAAAATTAAAAAGATGCCAAAAAAAATTATTTGTTTATTCTGAAATCAGTATAAAACGTCTAACAGTTTGGTGAGACAGAAAAAAATTTCTTTTATACACTACAGATCATTATTAATAATACAGATAAAATTAAATACATTTCTAAATACATTAAAACAAAATTTATTAAAATTCAGAAGTAATATTCCGGACTAAATTTTTGATGAATAATTACTTATGCTAATAAACATTTATGAAATAAATTAGAATTTTTACACTTTTAATAAATTGTGGAAAAAGAGTACGTGACGGAAACAAGAGATTATTAAAAATTATAAAACACGACTGACAAAAAAAAAATTGCTCTTTATTGTAAGATAATTACTAATAAAATAAAAGAGCGTTAGGGTGACAATCTTGTACATAGGTCTGTACATAGGTCTCATCTTGGTCATTATTGGTCATTAATTTGTTTCAGAGTTTTAAATTTATTTAAACATATTTATTTATACATTTAGCCTATGACACTCTATTACGTAAGGTTTCTAACATGGGGTTTTATATATAAATTGGTTCAGCCGTTGAGCTGCTACGGTAGAACAAATACATCCTAAATACAATACATTCCTTTTTGGGTAATCGCGTAAATACTGTCAATTTCTGAGTATGTCAGTTAATTTTTGTTCTACTTTAGTTCCATCTTATTTTGTATTATACTAGCAAAAGACCTCGTTTGAATATTTCAAATTGGAAGATTGGTTGCGAAGATATAATAAAATTTCCTGATAACCGTGATCTGTTAAATCGAGAAGGTAACTGGTGCATGAAAAAGCCTTCAACCTACTAACAAGTACCGAGTTTGAATTTTGAAAATCGGACGATATTTTGCAGAGATAATATAAGAGTACCCTATTGCACATCTCAAAACAGCACCCTAGGGGCACTCCGTTTATTACTATTTGGTCATTATTGGTTTAGCCTCGCACAAGATGCTTGAATAATCAACTCACCACTCAGTCTCACATTTAGTTTCCACGGAAGCCCATTATGATGAAACAAAAAGTTATTAAATTCATTTAAATATTTATATTTTATTTTATTTAACATAAATTTAACGATATTATTCTTGCAATATTATTCTTTTGATTGATTTGAATCATTCAGTTTACACCCAGCTCGCACAGTGATAGAGGCTCACATTTCACAGTTCATTAATTCAATTCATTAAAGTTTGTATTTCAACCGGCAAATCTTCAGTACTACCTACATTTTTATAAATATATATATATATATATATTTATAAAAATATATAACATACACATATTTATATAGCCTATGGTAACGTAAGGATTCCAACGCGGGAATCCAAATAGGTTCAGCCGTTTAGTTGCTACGGTGGAACAAACATACATTCATACACTGTAAATACACTAAACTCCTTTTTGGGCAGTCGTGTAAAAAGGACTTTTCACACGACGTTTTTTCGTAAAACTTTAAATATTTTAAGAAATTAAATAGAAGTTATGGCGGCGATTGAATAAATATTATAAAATGTGTATCAACAGTGATATTATTATTTTATTTCATAAAATGAAAAAAAAAATATTTTCAACTTACATTTAACGTCCAAATACAGCGGATCGCTTTGTCCGTCTCCTTCTTGATTACTTGCAATACAAGAATACATTCCTGCAGCACTGCGGGATACGTTCTGAATAACAAGACTGTGGTTACCAACAATAAGACCAGCGCTTCCATTATTATACAGAGTTTTTCCCTGAAAATACAAATTACATTTTTTAGTGTAACATAATGACACGCTCCATTTCTTGTCAACATAATTAAATGATAACTTATGAATACAACATTCTTATCAATGTTGGCACAGTATTCACTTTTTTCCCTCCCTACTACTGTTAGTACATATTTTAGGGAGTAATTTTACTGTTCATACACTCAACTGCGAATTCATGAATAAAAAATATCTTACATCACCTGACTGACACAAATATTTAATAAATTTAAATTTCTTATTCATTTTCTTATTTGCAACACTCATTTTTACTCACACTACACACAAATTTGCATCATTTATACAAATAAAAACACAATCATTAATTCAAATTTTATGCAGGAAAACTAAAACTCTTACACCAATTTGAGCTGTTTGCACGAATAAGCTAATATAAGGTGGAAAAAAAATTACAATGCTGCTGCAGTTGACGCATAGATCCTTTAAACATAAACCCAGGTTATCGCGTTCACTTAAATTAATTATAACATCAATTATGGAAATCTACATTTAACTATCCTTATTTTTACTATAATTAATTTCCACATTACAGGAATGAAGTATTAACAGAGTGACACTGACCTGATTAATTATGTTTTTTTTTAAAAACATGAAGTGGACTTTATTAATATTTTTTTCAAAGGATAGAACAGATAGTAATTAGTCTACTTCCAGAAGTATATTAATACGGGCATAATAGGGCATTTTTCATTTATCCAGCTGCTTCTGTAAAGAAATTCAACATATCATTTTCATTTAGCTTATTGCCTGAATTCATCCCACATTTTTCAAAATTGTCAGTTTTGTAATCTAATTCTTCATATTTTTAGTATCATTTTCAACGAATAATAAATTTAAAAAAACTCGTGATGGTTAATATGTCGGTAAGGTTAAATAATTCCTTCTCAAACACTTTGGAAAAAAAATTGTAAAAAAGAACTGCAAAAAATTTAATAGAAAACAGTTTTGAGTATTGGCTCAGTTGTAACGACCATCTTTCTGTTTACTGATTTTACAAAATTCAGATGGATAAGTTACGTTTTAGTTATATCTTATCAGTACTATCTTCGGAACCTCCGAAGACACCTCCTAACAAAACAAATTAATTACCTCCTCAGTGAAAGCCACAACTGGCAAGGAACGGAGGGGTGTTGTAGCGACCAGACACGCTGTGTGGTGGGATCTTCTCCCCTCGGGGGGGAGGGGGGGATCGAGTTGTTTTCGGAACCACCATTTTGTTCTAGGACTCTAAAATAACATATCCCGACTTGGCAATAGAAGTTTGTAACGTGCTAAAGGAACATACATTTCATGAAAAAGTTGCAGTATATATCATATTTTACTTCCATATCATATATTACATAATTTTACTTCCTTACAAGGAAGTATGGAAAAATATTTAAAAAAAGAAAATTCCAAAAGTATGGAAAATTATCAGAAAATTTAAAAAAGTTTAGTAATAAGTTAAAATTTCTTTGGGGGTACAGAAAATTTTCCGTGAGTAAAATAGTACTATTATTAATAGTACCTTAGTAATAGTACCTTGGTACCGTTATTATGAAATGGATTATTGGGTTTCAAACCTATCGACAAAGATACAGCGCGCTAATTATAAATATAGTACCACCTTGGCGTACCAAGTAGGATGGATAAAAATTTATTTAAAATAGTTTAAAAACCAAAGAAACAAATAGGCGTTTCATTACTTACATTATCTATTCATAGAAATGGAAGGTATATTAATCTGCTGTACTCTACGTTTTTCAACATATTATTATTAAAAAAAAAAAATTTGTTTCACTAATTTTGCAAACTCAAAATTGTGTGATAAACGTATTTAACGTTTATCACACATTGTTTTTGTCTGTTGTTGGTTACTGTTTTAACTGTTTCTTAAAATTAGGCATATAACAATTAAATCGATCAAAAAAGTTCTTATAACAACTTCAAAATCATGTAAAAGAAAATTTGTATCCTATTTACTTATTTAACACTTTCTAATGCAAAACATAAAAGCTTTCTTTATGACGCTGAGTAAATTGAACGAAGTAAATTTAGAGGAAATAATGTGCCGAAGAAAATAGTTCGATTCAAAAGTTCAAAGAACTGACTCATAAATATTTTAGTACCATCAACTGCTACTGGCTCTTTTTTAAAAAATAATTCCCTAACAAAACAGTAGCGAGTAATATTATTTAACAGATTCTGTCTATAATTAAAAATAAATAAATTTTCGTTTTGTTTTTCAAAAAATTTTCTTTGATATCAATTTTTTACACCGTCAAACAACATATACTTGGTTAATACTGATGAAAGTTACATGAAAAAAAAACCGTAGCAAGAAAGAAGATAAGTGTAAAAAATAAAGTAAAATTATGAAAAAGTTTACTATTGTTTTTTTTGTTATGCATTTCAATATTGTAAATGATTATTATTGGTTAATATAGTATCAAATAGATAATTTTTAAGATATGAACTGGCGTGGCATGCAAAAAGACCGAGTCCCGGCTGCCTGGGCAGGGCCTTGCGTCTTTCCGAGGTAGTGTGAATAGAAGGCACCCCCCCCCCCCCGGAGCTAAGTTTATGTTTAATTGCGTGTCCCCGGCTTCGGGGGGCGGAGGAACTACAAATGTATAAAAAAAAAAATGATATGAACTGAAGAAGAAAAAAATGTTTAACTTTATTATTGATTTTTTTATTTTTAAGAAACAAGGTTTAATATAGTCATACATTTCGTTTCTGGAAAAATATAAATATTATTTTCATTGATTTTCCATACAAATATGTATTGTTATATGATGAAGCTAATTTTTGTTTTAATAAGAATTTGTAAACAATTCATGAATTATTTGCTTCAAACTAATTTCATAAACATACATTATAAAAAAATATATATATGTATATATATATTAAAATAGCCGGTAAAGGCTCGCTTCACTCACCCGACCGTGTAGCAAAGTGGCTCCGCCGCCTGGAATCCGATGTGTTCTTTATCTTAATGGTTGTGAGAATATTAAATATTTTGCACATATCCATTAAGAATGTACTTTGAAGTTATGAATAGCTTTGATTTGACGTACTGTTTGGGTGAATTCTTTCCTCTCTTGATTACTCGCAGAACCTCTAAGAGACGAAAAAATTTCCACAAAGTGACTCACAGGAATTGGGCTACTCAGGAATGCGATTATTTCTTTTTCGACTGCCTCCCGTATGTCAAAAACCTGATACACCTTTTAAAGTTCCTTCCGAATACATCAGCTTTCTTACTGATGCTTCGTGGCTACGACCCATCTAACTATTTCAAACGATGTTGGTCTATTGAAGTCTTTCGAGGCCTTCCATAATGAGTAATCATCCTTCTGTAAAGGGGAGAGATTTTCAAGGAAGTGTCTAAACGTCTCGTCTATCCTCTGGTGTCGACAACCAAGCTCTCTCCTTCAATAGATGTGTTCAAGTAATGCATCACATTACCTATATCAAAACTACTTTCAATAAAGAATCACACTTGGCTTGTCCTCAATGCAGCTCTCACAAGAGCCCCAGTCGGTCCTGTTATTGTGTAGGACATGCGGGTTTTTATTTTTACTACTATCATGCTATCAGTCAGAAGTACAGCTGAATGATCAGACGTCAAATCAAAGCTATTCATAACTTCAAAGTACATTCTTAATGGATATGTGCAAAATATTTAATATTCTCACAACCATTAAGATAAAGAACACATCGGATTCTAGGCGGTGGAGCCACTTTGCTACACGGTCGGGTGAGCGAAGCGAGCCTTTACCGGCTATTTTAATATATATATATAAATATATAATTTTTTTTTTTATAATGTATGTTTATGAAATTAGTTTGAAGCAAATAATTCATGAACTGTTTACAAATTCTTATTAAAACAATAATTAGCTTCATCATATAACAATACATATTTGTATGGGAAATCAATGAAAATAATATTTATATTTTTCCAGAATCGAATTAATCGGAATTGACATTAATAGCAGTACGTAAAAATCGATTTTAATCAAAAGTTTATATATATTTATTTATAAAGATAATATTTTTTTTTTTATAAATAGGAATTTTTAAAAACTTATGCTATGAAAAATTTAAATAATCTTTTTTTATATAAAAAGAAAAATCCAAAATTTTTTAATTTAATCCTTTCTATTATAATACTATTGGTCAGCAAAAATGATAATTTATTGCGTTATAAATGCTGCTACCAAGTCAGCACTACGGTAAGATATTTACTGCTTGAGTAAAAAAACCGCTAAACAAGGTTATAAGTTATGCTGGGTAAAATATGTGAACCATAAAATTTGGAAGACGACGAAAGAGGTATATATTTCCACTCTCTCCCCTAAAGAATTTACCAAATATTCAAGCGCAAGGTGAATATTTGATCAACATACGTGTAGACAGACTCACATCTGTATGGATAATTCAACCGATACACGTACACTCACACGCACATACAGACATGCAAACGTTTATATAAATTTATTTATACTCGCACTAATAATATGTTTACCAATCTAATAAGCCAATTAAATTGTTAAGTGATATCACTCCAAGATAAAAAATTTATATTAAAGGAAATAAAATATACTTCATTCATATAACGAAAAGAATTATAAATTAATAAAATGACTTACATTGAAACAGTATTAGTATAAACGTAGTATACAGTTTACAAAATAAGCCATATTTACAAAATGTTTTACCGTAAATATAATTTATTCAGTTTTAATTGTATCAAAAATGAATTTAATGTAAAATTCACTAATATAATTTTACCACAAAAATCTGAAAGATTGAATGTATTTAATAAATATAATGGAATGAATTATGCCAAGTAAATATAGCATTTAAATATCACCCACAAATCTATAAATTGCGAAAAAGTATTCGGTTATGAAATGTCTGATGGACTTTCCCTTCTAAATGGTTTAGTGATTGAATAATAAAAAAAAAGAAGACTGCATTAAATCCGCTTTAAAGTATCTTCTTTCCATTAGCAAACGCCTGCCAGCTGTCAGAACGACAGTATACATAAAAAAAGTAGGATTCTGTATTGTTAAAAAAGAAAAAGAAATGGAAAATAATAATAGTAGAAATATTTCTCTAATGCTTTATAAAACTAAACTAATTATTGTTTAATTACACTCTAATGTTATTTTAAGCTTTCTTCATTAAAAAAAAAGAAAAAAAAGATAGTTTAAGAAAAAAATAAGAAAGATTTTTACATAATACAATACATCGCCTTATAGATAATATTATCCTATTGAGATAAAACAGTATAGATATACAGTATAATATAACACGTTTCACAATAGAAAGGATACATTAATTTGCTACTTTACATTATCATTCCAAGCTTCTGATTCATGTAATGCACTTAAGATTTTCTCTCTCCGAAATCAATCGTATTACACTCTCTGCATTTACTAAGCTTGGCATGTTCATATACAATCCTACATTTGACTCACTGAAAAGTACAGTAGGAAAACAACTCACTATTCACTTTTCTTAATAAGCCTGGTGTGGAATGCTTATTATTCTTGAAATTAATTGTTTCCTTTTTTTCTGGAGAAACTTATGAATCATATAATTTTGCCTAAAACCGTTACGGTTATAACTTACATAATTAACGATTAATATACGTACCTACGTATGGATAACGTACGTATGCTTATTGTATACAATATTAGAAATACAGAAAAAAATGTACAATATTAAGAAATACGAACATTCACTGGAAAATGAAGAAAAGGTAATTCAACAAGGAAAAGGAAAGTTTCATTAAAATTTTAATATCATATACAGAAGATTCAAAAACAAAAACAAAACAAAAACAAAAGTAATTAAATTTTAATTTAAGTTTAATTTTTCACTTATTCAGGTGAAAAAAATCACAAAACACTCATATGAAGAAGAACTGTATACAAAATAATCACAAATAATTTTATTCCCTTTTTCTAAAGTAGACTTTGTAGTACATATATACAGAAAAATCTATTTAAAAATTTAAATTTGGAATCAGCGGAACTCTTACCCAGTGGTTTTCCTTCACCTATCCCAAAAATGTACAAGATTTTTATCTAAACACACGTTGAGCGACCGACATCTTACTACAAACTATTCGGTATATAAAAAAAAGGAAATTGTTGGAAAGTTGAGAAAAAAATGTTAATTTTTAAATGATTACGATATATATATATATACACACTTACATACAGCTACATCAGGCCTGGCAAGCCGGTAGCAGTAATTTTTTTTCTCCTCTCCCCTATGCCGAATTCAGGGTTAAGCATAACACAGCCCAGGGGAATGTCTATATACTCAAACTGGACTTCCCACCTCAATTTAAATTTTGATATTAAAATAAACAAAAATATACAGTGGAAAAGATATTGAAGGTAAAATAGTAGAATTTGAAATTAACGATTTTTGAGAATCTACATAGTATACATAAAAAAGATACAGATAATATATAAAGCATTGAAAAAACGAAATAGTTATAAGAATAATCATGACAAATTATAACCATAGTTTCCTAAGCCAATCTAAATATGAAATTGGAGAAGAAATATATCAAATGTATGGGTTGTTTTAATTAATGGCCAGGAAAGAGAAACATGGGAAGATATATACTTGAGATAACTTAAACTTCGAAGATTTTTGAGTGGAGGGAAATTAGTTAAGAAAACTAAAATTCTTACCACCAAAAACTTTTAAGAATGGATAAAAGTAAAAAAAAAAAACAAGGAGGAGTATAACAATAACATGAAATCGAAGAATATGATGAGCAAGAAGAAAACCTAGAGGATACAATCAAGGGTAACGTAAAAGACCGGCTACTCAGGATCGGACGATGACTAGATATGATAGTGCTCTAGCGACAGACTCATAATTTTTAAATTAAAAAAAAATGAAAAAATTGTCGGTTATTACTGAAAGTTTTGATAAAGCATGCATTTGTTAATAATAGTTATTTACAGACAGGATAGAAAATTATTGTTAAGATTCATATATTAAGTAGCGCTTAAATCTTACAGCATCGAAGAAGTGGACTGCAATTATATGAATCTATTATTTAAGAGTTTTTAATTTTGTAAGCTGGCCCATGTTTTTTTATGTATTTACACGTGCACGTTAAATTCCTTATTTTTTTCTGATGTTGGGGAAATTTTAAAAGTTTCACAACTATCTACATTACAGTTCTTAAGATCAAAAGAAATCTAAAATCGCTACTAGTTCCAAATTTATTATTTGAATTTAATAAAACAGAGACGCTAGTCGTTGATTGATGTTTACTTGTACTAGTATAAGTTATGTGCCATACCTCTTGGTAGTCTGATAATGATAAAAGAAAAAAGTCAGACAAGTACGAGGATAAGTCAATTATTATCCACAATTTAGTTATATTTTTGTTTATTTTGGTAGTACTGTCGTGTTGCGTAGATGACGCATGCATAGTTTAATCGTTGTTATTTCTGTGCAGGTTTGATGCTGCTAGGATAGTTTCATTTACCCACCAGGTTGGTCTAGTGGTGAACGCATCTTCCCAAATCAGCTGATTGGAGAAGCCGAGAGTTCCAGCGTTCAAGTCCTAGTAAAGCCAGTTATTTTTACATGGATTTGAATGCTAGATCGTGGATACCGGTGTTCTTTGGTGGTTGGGTTTCAATTAACCACACATCTCAGGATTGGTCGAACCGAGAATGTACAAGACTACACTTCATTTACACTCATATATATCATCCTCATTCATCCTCTGAAGTATTATCTAAACGGTAGTTACCGGAGCCTAAACAAGAAAAAAAAGAAAAGAAGAGGTTAGTTTCATTATTGCTGCCCTCCCGTTAACCATGGCTGCTCCGCTTTCTGTTTGCATCAAAGAAGAACAACGTTCAGTGATCCGTTTTTTGTGGTTGAAAGGTGTATCCGGGGCCGAAATTCAGTGAAGACTTTCGGAACAGTACGGGAACAGTGTGTTGCTGCAACAGAGTTTTACGAATGTATTGATAAATTCAAAAATAGTCGCATAAGTGTTACGCACGACGAAGGAGCCGGACGACCGTTTACCGCCACAAATGAGAAAAACATTGAACGTGCACGTGACATGGTTTTCTTAGACAGACGAGTAACTATTGATGAAGTGGCACATCGTCTGCAAATTAGTCACGGTTCTGCCTACAAAAATCATCCACAACAGATTTGGGTTTCAGTAGAATTAGAATTCAGATAATTTTTCAGTAGAAGAAAAATTTAAATAATTAATCAAAAGCAATATAGAAAACTTAACTTTTAAAAAATAGTAAAACAATTTTTTTTTGTAAAAGAGAAAGAGATTATATCGGAAGTATTACTTTGAACAAAAACAAACTGATAAAGATATTTTACATCAGAAAGGGTTAAAAAATAACTGATAAAAGTAAAAGGCACTACGTAAAAAAAAGTGAAAGAAAACTAGATTAGATATAACTCGACAGCGTGTTATGTAAGATCATAAAACGCAAGAAATACAATATTATTGTAACATGTTGAAGCTTAGCTACTCACCACATCGTGTAAATGCATATAAAGCAACATATTGTATATATTATTATAAAAAGCGTACTCATTCAGGAATATGCTATACAGTATTGTAGCAAAGTATTTTCAAGTTTAAAATAGCCGTCCTACAGCAGAAGATAAGGGAGTGTCTTAAAAAGGAAATCGAATCAGTGAATATGTATACACTTTGAAAAACATCCAGTTGTACTATATATATATATATATATATATATATATATATATATATAATTTATAAGATGTACGGTTTACAACGAAACAAACTTTTTGTGGAATAAAAAGTTCAGTAAATAATTTTTCTAAACATTTTTCTAAACAGGACACAATCTTCCGACTTGAAAACTATAATGTATTGACATTAGATAAAGGGAAAAATATTTCTTTCTCTTTTTTCCTGTTTTTATAAAAAAAAACTATACTATATAATTTATTATGTTTTGTTCCTATTCAAAATTTTTTGACAAGTTTTACTCTTTTTTTTTTATTAAAGCAAAAGTCAAATCAAAAGGTGTGTACGCTTAAAAAAAATATGGAGTGATGAATTGTTGACAAAAGCTGTTAATATTATTTGCTGTTAATATATTTGTTGTTGACAAAAGCTGTTGTTGTCAATATGCTATATTAAAATCATTATAATTTTAATGTTAACTGAAATAATGACAATTAAATTTGCGCAGGTTGGAAGAGGTATTTTAGACGCGAGTGAGAAAACTATGCTGTTGCACGGCCGGATTGGTGCGAAACATAAATATGACTGATTGATTACATAGTTACAAAACTATACTTTGTGAAGTTTTCAAAACTTCTGTCCGCCGTCATGGGTCCGCCATATTAAATCATACTTTCATATTAATAGTAGGAAGCTGGATCCGTGCTAGATGATTTTAATGTAAACCTTTACAGGGAAAACGATGGCGAAAACTGTTTCTCGATAAATACCTTTTGATTCGAGTTATAAGCAAAGTTTCAAAAATTAAAAATTGCTGTAGTAATAAAATGAGGAAAAATGTCCAGTAGTAACTATTTAGTAATGTATTACCTTCAAAATTACACCCAACAACAAATTTAAATAGTTAATATTAAATAATTAGCCCAAACACAATAATAACAGCCTTCAATATAATAAATAAGACTAATAATAACAACAATTATTATTATTAGTATTATGATTTTTATATATATCGTTACACGACCGGAAATATATATATATTGTAACAATATTGAGGAAGGTGTAAGTCTGCCGTCTGGGTAGCTCCTAAAATTTCGGAAGAGAGGTACCGAAAAGGAAGAGAAAAACAGCTCGCCGCGTAGAACACACTCAAGAAGATGAATTCAAAGCAGGTAAAAACCTCCTGGCAAATTTGTCCGGGTTTTGAGAAGCAAATCAAGTCAGGAAAACAATCAAAAGATCTCAGAAATGCCAGACCATTTGGGAGGGATCTTACACTACATTGAGCAGAGTCAACGACATTAGCGAGATGTGTTCGACGCGATTGTGAAACGGCGTACAATGTTGTTTTATAATAACGTGTAAAGTGACGTCAAAGGCATTCCAGCGTGGACAGCAGCGAATAAAAGAAGTTATTCGGTGAGTTACTGATAGCCACTTAGTGAAAGTGATAAAGTAGTAAATTCATGCATAAATTGTTAGGGAAGTTCTGTTGTAAACAGTAAAGGTATTTTCAGGGAATGAATTGTGTAAATCTTAAACTGATCGTCTAAATTTATCTTGTTATTAATGTATTACAGATATTGAAGGTATTAATTTTAGCAGTCATCATAGTGTCTTTAGTCAATTGGACTGAATTTTGGTTTTTATGATTTAACAACTTGTCCTTATTTCACTATTTTGTATGAAATTGACTGATTATTATTATTATTATTGTTGTGATTGTTATTCGCTATTATTATTATTAATGCCATTATTATTACTAATTTGACTTATTCTCTGTACTCTTAAATCAGTAAATTTTATGTATATAAACATTTGTATTTGATTGTCTCTAAATATCCTGATCGAGCCGCAAACATGCGACGATATAGACCATATATATATATATATATATATATATATATATATATATATATATATATACTCCAATCACATATATGCTATATATACTCTTTTGCGATTTTAAAAGTTTCGACAAAAAATTATTTGGGAATAATTATGAACGCATACTTTAAAAATGAATGCAAAACCTCCGATTAGACGGCAGATAAACAGGTATTTTATACTGTGGTTTTAACTTCCTTGAAAAAATAAACCTACAATCGTTGTAGTTTATACAAAATTCAATTATTATAAATTAATTTTTATTTTTTTCTGTAAGATAAAACAATTTTGAACTTTAAATTCAGTTCAATCAATTTGATTTTATCAAACATTTAGTTCTTTGATTTTTCTTAAACTTAACGTAATACAACAACAAAAAATGGAAATTTTGAAATAAAACTCAAAAATTAATTCTATTATATGTCAATTATTTTTAATAAAAAAAAAAAAAAATAGAAAATTAAAGAAGAAAAGATTCTTTTTTCATAATCAGTTTAAAAACTATTAACAACACATCTCTCTAACAGCAATCTTTTACATAGAAATTTAAAACCTTTGGAGAAAAATCTAATTATAAAGAATTTTGAATCTGATAAAACTGTTATTTTTATGATTTCCTTGGACAATATATACACTTTCTTTGCATTTACATCTATTACCCTTAAGGACAGTACAGCCCGCCGGGTTAATCTAGTGGTTAAACTCATCATCGGAAAATCAGCTGATTTTCGAAGTCAAGAGTTCTACGTTTCAAATGGCTTGTAAAGCCAGTTACTTTTTTATGGATTTGAATGATAGAAGGTGGATATCGGTTTTCTTTGATGGATGGGCTTCAATAAACCACAAGTCTCAGGAGTGTCGACCTGAATCTGTTTAAGATTAAATGTTTACCGGTACATATATACTTACACTGCACTACTTCTGCAGCTACATCAAACCTGGCAAGCCGGTAGAGGTGACTGCGGTAGCTAATCTTTACAAACACCCAGATCCGGCAGTAGCTGGAAAAATGGCAGTAGGAGAAACCGGACAAATCCTTGAAAGCAATACGCATTTAAATATTGATCAACATTTATTGATCACCTTAAAAATCATACTAAGTCCATAAAAATGTTCTTTTTATTGAAAAAAAAACGTTTAATTTTTATCACCAACCGCTCATAGGAAAAAATGCAACAAATTTAAAAAAATTATAAAAGTAAACTTTTTCTAGGGTAGAATCCTTTATTAAAAACTTAATTTGGTGAAATTAATTAATTAACTATTAACAAAAGGAATCAACACTGACTAATCTATTCATTGTAAAATAAGAAAGTATATTACTTGAAATTTATAAATTTAATTTAAATTTTATAAAAATTTAATATTTCGTCGTGTTGCTTCATGTAATTCATGCAGTAGATCATTCAGTTACACATACTCCAGGGATTGTATTTTAACGGACCTGAAAAATTCAGAAACACTGATTCGTTTCTGAATTTTGCACAAATAATTCAACAGTTACCATAAATAAGTAAAGCCATTTTGCTAACCACATCTCTTAGGAGAGATCCAGTTTGAAAATGAATAAAAGGTAATGAAATATGACACAGATGCAGTTAATGAGGAGATAACTAATGCAGCAAAGCATTTTATATATATGTATGTATCAGCAGTTAGAAACTTTTATTACTTAGTTAGCAAAATTATAATTTTGAATGAATTTTTGATATTAACAACAGTAGTACCACACTCAAGGAAAGCTTCAAATGGAAAAGAAGTCTAACATTATTAAATAGAAATATAGAAAAAAGTATTAGGACAGGTTGTCTGAAGCGTACAGCTCTGTTTAAGCCAATTGTGAATGATAAGGAAACCAGAAAGCAGACTCATAAGTGTTAACTTAAAAATATGGTGTTAGAGAAAATGTTTATAATCATATGAACTGAAAAAAGAACAATAAAAATTAAGTTTTCAGATAAAATACAGAAAAAACTTATGTAATTTTTAAGAGATTAATGACTTATTTATAGATTCCTTTTTACACGACTACCCAAAAAGGAGTGTAATGTATTTAGGGTGTATGTATGTATGTATGTATGTATGTATGTATGTATGTATGTATGTATGTATGTATGTATGTATGTATGTATGTTTGTTTGTTTGTTTGTTTGTTTGTTTGTTTGTTTGTTTGTTTGTTTGTTTGTTTGTTTGTTTGTTTGTTTGTTTGTTTGTTCCACCGTAGCAGCCAATGCTGAATCGATTTAGATGTATCTAAATCGGATCTAAATCGTATCTACGGATGCCGCGAATCCTTACGTTACCAGGAGTGTCATGGCTCACTCTCTCACCTCTCTCTCTTTCTCTCTCGCTCTCTCTCTCTCTCTCTATATATATATATATATATAATACATTTATATGTTTAAATAAATTATTATAAAAAATTTATTACTGCGTACAAAATTGTCACCCATACGCGCTTTAATTATATCGTGTATTAATATTAATTTTATTTTAATGAGAAATGTTTGTCACCCGCACGACTAACACGCTCAGAATGCGCTCATTTGAAAATAAAATGCAAATTTCAAAAACCGTGCCAGAAAAATCAATTTTTTTTAGTGTTTTTTGGAATGCATGTTTTTAATATTTTACAAATTTAAAACTTGTTATTTTAAAAGCAAAAAGCTTTTTTCAGTTAAAAATGAAAAACTGGGTTTTTTTTAGCCATCGTTAATTTTTGAAATTTAATTAATCTGGTAATAAAGGATTATATACAATGTGAAAACTATAAAGGAAGGTAAAAATTAAGAAAAAATAACTCTGTTAATTCAGTGGTAAAGTATTAAATAAATATTTCGCAAAAATAATTTGCATAAAATGGGATAAAATTTAAAAGCAGTATCAAATTAATGATGAAAAATATATCTCAACTAAATGAATCGCTAAATTTATAGTGTTACATACATTAGTGACGTTATTATTTTATTGTTAGGATATAATTTCTAGATATTGCATAAAAAAATCTATGAATTTAATATTTAAAAGTGAAAACAACCTTTTTTGTGATAAATGAAATACAATGTTGATTAAAACAGTATATTAAAAAAATCAATGAATATTAATATCAAATTAATTATACTGATTGGAAACATATACCACTTTTTTGTAAAATAAATTGAAATGCAATGCAAAGCAAAACATGCATTCATTATATTAATTTCCCTATTTCTTTTTATGTATACGTAAACGTTTTTCTGAGTAGGATGAGTTAAATATCTTCTAAATGATTTATAAATATGAAAAAGAAATGAAGTTTTGTTTTTTTTTATCATAATGGAATCTAAATAAGGGATTTTATAAATATTAATAAATTATAAAGTAGACGATGTAGTGCTGGCTGAATTAATAAAGAAACTGAATTAAAAGCAGTACCACTATAAAACCATTAAAGTAATTGAAAAGTTTAAACATTCATGTTGAACTGAGTATCATATTTTACTGTAGGTAAAAGAGGTGTTAACGTTGTTAGAACTATTGCGCTCGCTAGATCGTAGAGCAACAAAAAAAGGAAGGAATTCAACAATGTAATAAACTGTTTTTAAACCATTTGTAAAACTAGAATAACGTTATATAATTGTAATAGTTTTGATTATATTTAAACACTTGTTATTCTTTCTAGATTATTTTGAAATTACTTAATCCGATATTCTACTTGAAGAAATACCATTTATAAACTAGAGGATAAAGCGAAGTTATTTTTAGTAGATATATAAGGTTTTTTAATTAATTTTTAAATAAATGGAGTATTACTTATATTTTTCCCGCCCCCCACCCTAAAATATAATATACTATCATTTTAGTTAGCATGTCTTATATGTATAATTTCCTTAAATAGTTAATATTTTTTTAAGAAAGTGGATACAATCTATCTTCTCCAGATTTAATCTTCTTGTAAATTTCCTCTCAGTTGTTATTTAACTCTCTTGAAAGCAGGTCGGTAATTTAAAGCCTACAGTGTTAAAATATATTCAGAAATACATTGTAAACACTGTTTCAATCTTTTGTAATATCCCATTAATTTTCTAACCGCTGTTTCTCGTCTATTAAGCTTTCATCGGATAATTTTACTTCTAACAATCTTCTCTCAAACAACATTCCTTATAAACGATCATAAAAGAAATATAATATCTCTTTCTAGAAACCCAGATGTATCTACATAGATCAACTGAAGTAATAACAAAAGATTATTTAAAATACAAATAAAAAAAAATGAAAGGAAAATTAGTTTAAAAGTGGTTAAAATTAGATACGAATTAAAATAAATGAAGTAGAAGAAATGAATAAGTTTATGGAAAAACCTATTAAAAAAATAAATAAATAAAAGCGCATAGCTAGTTATTGATCTTACTACCACGATTTAAGCGTGATATGCTTCATAAAAGGAGATACATGCTTAAAAGGAGATACAACTTGCGTGACATCCAGGATATTTTACATTACTTGAAATCATTCAGAAAAAGAAAATTATGTATATAAACAATAATAAAAAAATGGCTTATTCTAGTACTACATCATGTCATAATATATTAAAAACTATTTAATAAAACTCACAGGAAAATTTTATTTTAACTCTTATTGAAATAATATGTTGTAGCTAATCTGCAACAACATAATAATAAAGACAGAAAGTCATTATGATGTAGAATCGTTTACAAAAAATAAATCCCTTTGGCACGCCTGAAAGTGGAGGTAGATTTCACCGGTGCTAAGTAGGGAATAAAAAAAATTTTTACCTTAAAGTTAAGAAAAACTTCAAATTTACTCAATACTATAATGGTTACATGTGAAAAAAGGGTTCACACGTTTAGCGTACGACAAGCTTCATCTAACAATTCCAGCAATATTTTGGTCATCCCTTGTCGTAAGGGTTTGGTCGTATCAAAAATTGTTGCAGAAAAAAGTTTTAGGTAATGTTTAGTGGACTAACGACCACTTTAAAACGATTTGATGCTGTGCCTATTAAGGGATATATGATTCTTTTTTGTCTTCCAAACCCCATTTTTTCAACGTCCGTGGTTGGCGATATCAAAAACGTTTCCTTAGATAAGTTTTAGGCTCTCATCCAAAGAATAGTAGAAACTTAAAACGGATTCGATATTTTACTTAAAAAGAAAGTTATAGCGATATTTTGTGTTTTCAAAAAGCCCCCAATTTCCGCCCCACGGTCCGATTTTGGCCGTTAACGAACTCGACGGAGATTGTGGGACGAGTTATTTTTAAGGAGCAATTTGAAAATGATTGGTGCGAAATTACGGCAGTTATCGTGTCCATAATGTGAAATATATATATATATATATATATATATATATATATATATATATATAAATTTACATATAAACGTTTGAGCTGACGGTGGTATTGGGGTCTGGGGGATGTGAAACCCGAAAATATGTCGAAATTTTCGGAAGTCGATTCATGGTACCCATTACAGTAGGTAGCTTTCTAATGAAATTAACCTTAAAAAAAACGTAGTGGACGCATTTTAATAGTTAAAAAATCATCAAAGGTCGTTAACATTGCTAAATAATCATCATCAGTAAACCCTCAGGTTAATAAATGTGCAAACAAATCCAATAACGATACTGAAATAAATGAATATATCAGAAATATTATTACGAAAAAAATAATAAATAAATAAAACAGTACCGTACAAATTACTACAAAAATAATTATTTGTATCTTATCTTCCTTAAAAAAAAAGAATAAAATTGATGTAGTATGCTTTGGGGAAAACCCAAATTTTGATAGTAAAAGATTAATCTTAATGCAGTCTAAACTACTTAAAACATTCATTTAAATATTTATATTCTAAATAGTTTAGAAGTAAAAGTACTTTTGAAGTAATTTAGTTAAAAAATTTAATACTATTAGGATTAGACACCAACCCACCGGCTTGGTCTAGTGGTGAACGCGTCTTCCCAAATCAGCTGATTTGGAAGTCGACTGTTCCAGCGTTCAAGTCCTAGTAAAGTCAGATATTTTTACACGGATTTCAATACTAGATCGCGGATTCCGGTGTTCTTTGGTGGTTGGGTTTCAATTAACCACACGTCTCAGGAATGGTCGAACTGCGACTGTTAAGACTAAACTTCATTTACACTCACACGTATCCTCATTCATCCTCTGAAGTATTATCTGAAAGGTAATTACCGGAGGCCAAACAGGAAAAGAAAGAAAGAAAGGATTAAACACCGTCTCCTATGCCGTACATCTTATATATGATAGGATATACGTACATACATAATTATCGGAAGAAAAGAAATATTGTAAAAGTTATACACAAATATTTCTATGCTTAACAAATTTTTGTACTTTAAAAATAAACCTAAAATTGCCATCACGTTTGAGAGAAAAAAAACGACAATTTTATATTTTTGTTAGAATATAATTTTATTAAAACTAACACAAAATAAAGTCTATTCTTCATAATTTATTATTTTTTTCTCAGACACTTCTTAATATTTTGAACTCATATTTATTTTACTCAACCTCTTGTTAGTTTTATATTACGTTAGTTGCCGCTGAGTAATCACTGACATACTATTTAACAATAACAGTATATCAGTTATTGTATGAAGTTGTCTATGTATCTCTTTGTATTCACTTGTATTTGAAAGTTTATTAAATTTTTAGAAAACCTTTTAATTAGGTTACCATGATCAATGTTTAAAATTTGGAATTTTCATTAAAAATTTTATGGAGACGCATTTAATTTTTTTTATAGAAGACACGACATCCGAGCAAAAGCCAGGTTACTGAAATTTAGGTGAAAAATCAGTTATAAAATGTATTTATTATAAAATAAAAAAAAAGTAGTTTAACATGTTACAACCAATGTAGATAGATTTTTTTTTTGAACAAGTTTGGTTCAGTAAACAATATTAATTTATTATTCAGTCTGCAGTTACAGAACAACTTCTAAGTGTTGGTAATTTGTGTCCAAGATTAATTACTTTAAATTATTTTACTTTCTAAATGCATTAACGTTTTTGTTTATTAATATTTGACTTTGGAACGTAAAAATTATATATGCTAATTAAAATCACCACTTAAGTGAAATGTGGACTGAGCTCCACATTTCATATAAACGTTTTTAACCATTTTCAATATTTTGAGGATTTTTTTACTCCAGCTTTCTAGGTAAATTGAAATCTATCAGATATAAGCTCACCAGGACATTTTTTTTTTTACCGAACACAGGAAAGAATGTTAGTTATATCATCAATAAGAATACGAACTACTTAATAATACTCTTATATTACCAAAAAAATTTAGTTTTTACTTACATTATGTTTCCATGCTATCCTGTAGACAGATGGATTTGCTTTGATATTGCATTCAAAATATACGTCGGTACCTTCTTTAATAGCACTAGCATTTACTCCACTTCCAAATTCCAGTGATACTATAGGAATATCTAAAACAAATATAAAACACATTTTATTAATAATTAAAGTAATAATAATATTCTTACATATCAGAAGATAAAAATTAATAAAATAATAATAATTACTTGTATGGATGATACGACAATCCTGGCTGTGGATATTGATCCCATCGTAGCTTCTGCTAAACTACAAAATGTATTGGATATAATAAAAGAATGGCTACCTAGACGTAAGTGAAGGTTAATCCGGCTAAGTATCTACGCATGTTATGTTTGTGATATGACGGGAATCTTCCCGAGAGTTTAACTTAATGGAGATTTTCATCCCGTATGTTAACAGTGCGCCCTTTGTAGTAGAGAAAAGGACGCGGCTTAATATTAAATTCAAGAATACGTACTGACTGCTGGGCAGGGAGTCGTAACTATCATTTCATAACAAGCAATTGTTATACTCAGCGGTCCTGAAACAAAAACCACCGGCTTAGTCTATTGGTGAACGGGTCTTCCCAAATCAGCTGATTTACAAGTCGAGAGTTTCAGCGTTCAAGTCCTAGTAAAGTAAGTTATTTTTATACGGATTTGAATTCTAGATCGTGGATACCGGTGTTGTTTGGTGGTTGGGTTTCAATTAACCACACATCTCAGGAACAGTCGAACTGAGACTGTACAAGACTACACTTCATTTACACTCATACATAACATCCTCATTCATCCTCTGAAGTAACACCTGAACGATGATTCTCGGACGCTAAAGAGAAGTAAGTAAGGTCCTGAAACCAATCTAGACCTACGGAATCCAACTGTGGAGTCAAACAAGCGAAAGTAACATCGAAGTCGTACAGCGATTCCAGAACAAACTACTGAGAAATATAAGCACCGTGGTTTGCGAAAACATTGAATATCTGAGGTTGCCAACCGTTCGAGGGAAGATACGGCGATTCAGTGTAATACACAAAATGAAACTGAACAAACGTGGCTTGCGAATAACCTCCTGGATAACAACGAGGACGTAAGGCGCCTAAAGCGACTGTTAAATCTAAATTAGATCTTAAGTTCTCCGAGATTTGAGGTGATCAGCTACCATAGTGTGATGTACATGGAAATATTCTTAATTTCGTTTCACCACTTAGTTTCGTTGGTTCTTTGATTTGTTTTACTGTTTCTTAGTTTGGTTTGCTATTCTTTATGTGATTAATAACTCTATTTATTTGGTGTTTTTTTTTTTTGCTTTTTATTTTCTGAACTTTGGACTTTGATCAACGTTCTTTGGACTCATTTTTGTATGTACTTATTTATGAATACTGTATTTAATATATGTATAATTACATATGCATACGTATGTATACACACATAGTTCTTGAGGAATTTCAATGGAAACTCCTCTGTGTATGTCATTTTTTCCTATATTAAAATTTACTTATGGTTCCGGTAATTTGAAACCAACCGTAAATTAAACTCTGCGGCAAAAAGAATATAATAATGATGACTATTGGGATTTATTACAAATGTATGCAAATAAAAAGGACAAAAAAAAAGTGCATTTATTATAAATTCTCATCTAATCTTGCCATTCATAAGGAAAAAACAAGAATATTTTTTAAATTAGTTTTTAATTAAATGTTAAGTTTTTTCTTTAATATTTTACATTAATTTAACTGGTTTAATGGTATTATTTTTTTTAACACAAAATTTTTTTTACAAAGAATCTATGTAAAACAAAACTAAAGTCTAGGACGAAAGAGTTTTTATGTTGCATATGAAATGACTTGTAAGTAATATTACATTTTTCTTTTCAATAAATTAGCAATTTACCGCCTGAAATTTTTAATAATTAAAGAAAGAGCACTACAAACTAGACAATTAACACAGTATTTAAAATTAATTTCCAGTTTTAGTTTTAATATAATTTAAAGTAATGAAATAGATATTTTCATAATATCTGTTTCATTACTTTTATAAAATAATTAAAATAATTTATTATCTTATAAAATAATATAATATTTTATGAAATAAAATATTTTATTAAGATTATTATTAAAATATTATTAAGAGAAAATATATTATCAGAAGCTTTTGCAGTGAAGAACGTTGAGAAAAAATATATTACTTCTATTAACTTATTTAATTTTATTTTATGGAGGTTAAAATAATAAATTCGCTAGCAAGAGTTGGGTGTAAAGATTGAAGAGGGTAACGTTAGAGGCGATGATATACGATTATAATTATCTGAGAACAAAAATAAAATAAATTACATATCAGGAAGTTGTGGTGATTTGTAGTAAGGACGGATTTACAGAGAAGGAATCTTAAGTTTAATTGTTGGATCGATAAGGATACAGGATGGCATCTTATTAAAAAATATTACAGGAAAGTTGATTATTACAGATGCAGGATTTTTAAAAAGTATATTCATTGCTATAAAAAACAACTATTTCTAATAAAATAAAGAGGTAGATTTACATTTTCGTTTTGGCAACCATCGTAATATATAACTGGGAAAGTTTATATGGATATTGATGAACCCAAGAAAAAAGTGTACTATATTAAAATGATATATTTCTGACACTGTTTTGAGTTAAAATTCTAATGAAGGAAAAATAATGAATTAAGTAAAGTGTGAGAATAAAAAAGGGGAATGATGGTGAGTATCAAGAAAAATAGTTACGGTATGCCTACTTCAAGAGAATGAATTCGGATAGTTTAAACGTATTTATGAAATATTTTTCGAAAGAAAAGAATAAACCTGTAGATTTTGAACTTCTTGTCCCAAACGAATTGTTAGTTGAATCTAAAGGAGTGGAATTCTGGAGGGAAATAATTTTGTTTTAAATTAGAAAAATTCTCTCCTGAAGATAGTAAAATGACTGAAAGTATCTGAGGATTAATATAAATTTGTTGGTAAGGTTGATTTTTATTTAATTTTTTATATAACTAACAGGTAATTCTCTTATAAAATTAAAATTAAGAAAAATCAATATAAGATAGAAAAAAGTAAAGGAAAAACGATGTAAATTTTTTAGTTTTATAAAAAAAAAATCAAACACCATTATTTAAACTAAAAATATAACCAATCCCAAGAATATAATGATTTTTTAAAATTAAAACGGTCGAAAATGTTTATATTAATATCCCCAAAAAATATCCCCACCAGATGAACATAATTTTAACTAACGTTTACTTTCCAGAGTAGCTTATTTAAATTATATTTTTAATTTTATAATTGCAATTTAATCTAAAATAAATTTTTTAATATTATTTGGCGATATAAATCTAATTTCATACATTCTGTTCATTTTCTGTTTAAAGAATTAACACAATGTTAGCTATCCAGTTATTCCAGTAATAAGCTAATCTACGTGACTTATTGTACATCAGTAATGATTGGTTTACACAACACGTGCTATATTGGTTCAAGCTAAACATATATTTGAAATTCCAATACAATACTAGATGTATTTTAAGCTGTTTAGTCCAACTAAGTAAGCTGCGTATATAATTAGGTATTATATATTCACACTACTTAAAAATATAATTCATTTTATCCATTAAAACTTTCTTATTTATGGATTTATTATTAAATTCCTGCATGAACGATTTTAAAATAATCATTCAAATTTAAAATAAAAAAAATCAGAAATTTGCGTGCCTTACCGATAACATTGTATTCGTTCTGTAGAGGAAATTATAAAATGGACTTAAAGGCATAGATATATAGACATAAATTGCTTGTCCGATTACGGACCCCTTACATTAGATGTGTTTAGTTAATGTGTAATTTCAGTACAAAAATCAATTACCCTAACATTAAGTTTTAAAAATAATTTATCGTCATTAAAATCCATTTAATTATTTAATGAACAGGGAAAGATTTCAATACTTATAACCCTTGCTCAATATATAAACCATACGAAAAGCTTATAGTATAATACTGACGAAATTTCGATATTTTATCATTTTACCCCCCTTTTCCTCTATACACCTTTTTCGATGTTAAATTTTTGAACTGAAAGAGTCAATAAATCAAGATATTAAATGTATTAAAAGATGTGATAAGAAAGTTAGGTAATAAAATGGAAAATCTCACAATGAAGGCAGTATTGGGTGGGGTATCAGTCGAATTTTATGTAGATCAACAATTAGAGAGAGATAAAAATACATTTATTACGGATCTGAAGGATAGAGAAAAAACTAGTATGCAATCAAACAGTGGAATCAATTCTTAAAGAAAATATGTGATCTTAAGGGTTTGTAATCGATATTTTAATGAAATGTCTATATGTAAATTAGTAAAAATAATTTAATATGGAAAAACGATTTTCAAATTGATGGAACTAATAATAAACAGAATAAAATTTTTAGATTCCAGTTAAATAAAGATAAGTAAATTTATGGTAGAAAAGAACATAAAACAAGATAAATATTACGATAAGGTACCATTGTTTAGGGTAAAGATTAAATTAATAGGTTATAAAAAATGAACAAAGAAAAGTAGGAAACGAAGAAAGATTTCCGAACTAGAACAGGTAGAAAACGGATACTTTAATAAAAATGCTTCCAGTGTATAAATTAGAATAATTTATGAATATGAATTAAATTTTTGAAATTTCTTAACTTGAACTGAGCATTTTATATTAAATAAACAGATGCAATAGGAAACTCCTTCCAAAAAAAATCACTTGATGAATTAGCTTATTTAAAATTTAATGTTAAAGATAAATGCTGAAAATTATATAGAACTGCAAAAACCGACGTTAATTAACGAATTATAAAAAGTAATTATGTAAACGTAGATGTGCGTTTTGTTTGTTAAAATTTCATAATCAGTAGATACGTAAGAATTAATAAAAAACATAAATTTAAATTAAATAAATTATTATAAACAGTATTAATTACTGACATAAATAAAACAATAAAGCAAACACTAAGAATCTCTAATGAGTTTATAGAATGAAACGAAAGTATAAAAAAAATACTGAATAAAACCGTTACATTGTGAATTTGAATTTTGACAACCATAATTGAAAGCAAAAGGTTAGCTTAAATATAGTCTACACTGTTTTTTCCGAGTCTTTATAAAGAGTTGTGTGTAGCATAAAAGTTATCTTACACAACTAAAAAAAGGAGAAGAAACTACGTTTTTATATTTACTAATGATTCTGTATGTGTGAGTGTTGATTGCTTTCAATCGGAATTTGTAACTTTTATAAATATTTATGTTTTTTTTTTTTAAATAGAATAGTTTTTCAAACGTTCTTCATGTAAGGTAATTATCGCCAAAATAAATATTAGATATACAGATACGATTCAAGTACAAACATTTTAAAGACAAAATAAAAACAGCGAAATGTTAAAAGAATTTTTAAAAATGATTGTAGAAGAACAGTTTTCATGGTGACGTAAGGAGATATGGAAGTTATAAAAAAGAAAGTGACCTAGGAAAAATACTGAAAGAAGGAAAAACTAGTGAAACTAGTGTAATTGTCTTATCTAGAAAAATTAAAGAAAATTAAACTGATTGATAGAATGCCGGAAATAATCCACGAAAAGGGTGTTGAATTTAAATTTATTTTAATATATATAATTTCGAAATTGATGAACTAATTGTAACTTGGAAAAATAAAACATTATGCGGAGAATTATCTAACACGGTCGGTGAGTGGTTTCCCGCGGTGGTCAATGAACAGTAATCGGCGATACACGTCACGATCGTTAAGAACTGTTTTCAGTTATAACTGGCCGTGATTTGTTGGGCTGAGATATTTCACTAAAAATTTAATTCCAACCTTATCACTTACGTTATTAATAGCTCTAAATAATATAAATAAATGAAGTAATTTCATCATTATTCTGCTAATAACTGGATTGATACACGCAAGAAATGTTTATGTAGTGGATAAACCTGGTGAAAATAATAATAAAATTAGTTTCTTATTTTGTTAAGAAGTTGACTCAATTTCATATAAGGAATAATAAAGAATGCTTTATAATACTGATGACATAGCATTTGAAGGTCATTGAAGTAATTTTCAGACCAATATTGGTATAAATGATATTAATTTCATGACACTTTAAATTTAATGGAAATTTAAAAAAAAATTTAGATGCATAATCTATAGCATGAATAATCATAGTGAAGCACATAACGATTATTAACATTTTTTAACAATTTACTCGTATAATTAGTAATTAAAAAACATAACAATTCTTTTATATGTACATTCAAGCGCTTTCAGAATAAAAATCCATCATCAGGAACTTAAAAAAATGTATGTTATAATCTTAATAAAACTAAAATTTCTTTGTCAAATAAATTTATTTATGTAACGTAATATAAGACAATAGTGGTCGTCAAATGTTTAAAATAATTTGACTTAACTTCCTGTTATTATGAATGTCCGTTATAACTGTCTCCACCGAATACTAGATATCGGTTATAACCGAATGTCTCCACCGTTATAACAGTGGAGACATTCATAATGAAAGGACGTTAAGTCGACATAATTTAAAAAAATTTGACGACCATTGTTATATTACGTTATATAAACAAATTTACATGACGACGAAGTTTTAGTTTTATTAAAATTATAACATACATTTTTGAAGTATCTGAAGATGGAATTTTATTCTGAAAGCGCTTAAACGTATGTATAAAAAAACTGTTGGTAAGTGGGTTTTTTTAATTATTAATTATATAATCATACCAACAGACCATGTTTGCTAAAATTACTGTACTCGTATTTATCATTCAATAATTTTTTGATCTGATGGAAAAATATTAATAACAATTAAAAAACTCCAACATTAATGTAAATAGTATTTTCCTTACAAATATTACGGTGTGATCAATTGTTATGAGGTATTTCATAATAACGGCTGTTGGACAGTTACTTTCTTTCTTTTCTCTTTAGCCTCTAGAACCATCGTTTAGGTATTATTTCAGAGCATAATGGCCAGTTTATTGAGAAGTACCATCCGTCGAGTCTTATTGTTCATTTTTTCTGGCTTGAGCATATTTTAACGGCTGTTAAAATTTTTCATTTTTCTTTCATTTAACGGCTCTTCGACTTCATTTCTCTTTTTCTATATTCTTTATACTTTAATGGTACTGTAAATAAATTTTATTTCTACGTATTAGTGAATCTTTGTGGTGACTTAAATAAAACGGGTTTTATTTTTTTTAATTCTGCACGAGATTACAATTGTTTGGCAACCTGAATAATAGATATAATTTGAATAATAGCTTATAACTAAATTGATGTTCTCATAAGTACTATATTATAATTTTTATTCTTTTTCTTAATAATTTTTGTATATTCTTCTTACAAACATATTTCTAATATTACCTAATAAATTTACAAGCATTATTTTTTTATCATTAAAAATACTTATTACACTAATGGTGTACATTTATGAAGTATCAGTTTCAATAAATGAAAATCTAATTCACGTCAGAAATAGTGGTCGTACAACAAATAACATTGATAACTCCACCGGTAACTCAGTTATTTTTGAGTAATAATTCTCATTTAAAATTGTATAAGCCTAGTGTTGTGTGGAGTATCAGCGAAAGAGTATTTCTATCGCCAAAATACATAGTACCATATTGACTACAACGGTCTCTAAGTTTCTATATAGTTATAAAATTTTACTGTTTTATCTAACGCTTATAAAGACAACGGGCTGAAGAGTTCATAAATTATTTACTAATATTTCAATTCATGAAATTTAAAAAAATAAGAAAACTATAACAATAGTGAAATAATATTAAAGTAAAATAATAATAATACTTGAAGAGCATTGATATCTTTCATGATATTAATCTGGATTTCTTCTGTTTAATTTTATTCCAGAAAATGTCAATTTTATGTATTTGACCTTTAGTCATTTGCTTCGTTACTGAAAATTTCATGTACGGAGCTGTGTTTTAAGTAATCCTCAATAATATGAAACCTCAGCCGATTTTTCTGAAACTGTATGAAATAGCAGGTTTACCCTGCTAAAGCTAAAATTAGATCAGTTAAAACATTACAAATTATAATTTCTTTAATTTATTATTTAACTCTGATTTTAGCTTATCTTAACCTAATTTTAATAGGATATGAGATTATGATTCAAAGGATTTTTTAAGATTAGATTTATTTTTTTATGAAAAAAATCTGATATGGACACCACATGATTTTCTTTTACGCCTATTAAATTACATAATACATAACATTTTGTTTCATTAATAACTTCTGGTATTATTTCATTTTTTTTATTGTTATTATTGAATTATTATTTATTGTACATTTTTTCTTACGATCAGAGGTTAATAATTATTAATAAATCAATATATTTAAATTTAAAAAAAAAGTTAAAAAAAAGGAGATGAAGTATGATTCGAACCGATGTCCTTTATAAGATACAAATATTTCATTAATTAAAATTTTATTTGGCTGCAACTCTGGAACCAATAAAAATAAGTACCGCTTATCATATATTGTTGAAATGATCTCAATAAGGGCTTATTACTGCACTAAATAAAAAGTCCAAAATCAACAGTTTTAAATCTTAGATTTTTTGGACGCATTTGGTCCAATCGATTAAAATCAAAATGGGAGTTGCAGAACTAGACGTTACAATAGTCCTAAATCTAAAATTTCAACATCCTACTGCTAATCGTTTTTGAGTTATGCGAGATACATACTTACGTACAGACGTCACGCCGAAACTAGTCAAAATGGATTCATGGATGTCAAAATGGATATTTCTATTGATATATGAAACCCCAATTTTTCGCGATCACAATACTTTCTTTACTCCGTACAAGAAAATGAAAATTCGAACTTCTGAATAAATATACATAAATTTATACAAAGTATACATAAATATATAGTTATAAATTTTACATTTAAAAAGAATTTCTACGTTAAAAAATATCAATGGCTCATGTAAATAGGGTTTATCTAAATAAGCGTATTAATTATCTAAATGTTCAAAACTAAAAAAATAAAATATATACTGCATTATAATAAGTTATAATTGGTTGTAAATGAAAATACATTAGTCTTAAAAATAAAGAGGAAAGTTTCTAATAATAAAATTCATTAGAATTGATTTTCGGAAGTGTTTTTTTTCAAGTAATAAAAAGCTGTACGATATGATATTACGTATTCCAGACCGCCTAGAATGGTTGCTAAAATGTTGGAAGATATAATTGGAAAAGTTCAATATTGCTGGAGTTACTAATTATCTCAAGCGTGTTGAACTTTAATATTACAACAAACTGGAACTCATTCCACAGGTCAATTCAATTCTTTTATTGTCTGATTAAAATTACGAGTACATTCCATGTAATCATTTTAGTTGTCTATAGTACAATTTTATAAAACAACGAACTACTTTAGATGATTTAAAAATAATATCGGTCACATATGGGAATTTAAACTATAAAATTTTATAAATCAAATCTCTAAACCTCGTATAATGTTATTGTTATTCCATCTCCAGAGAACGTATTTAGTTCTCTTCAACACTAAAATATAATTTGCATAACACAATCATCGCTAGAGCAGAGTTTATATAATTTACATGGTAATTTCTATGACCTCTTTTGTATAAACAAGCGTGAATATATTCGTAGACACGACCTTATAAACAAAATAATACAAACACATATACTTTCAGTCATTTCACTCTTACTACACGCGTTTAACGTTATTCATTTTAGTTTCACGACACATATATATATATATATATATATATATATATATATATATATATGGATATATATTACAGAATTCTAAAATAATATATTCTTTATATAATATTTTAACCAATATCCAAAATATTTTATAATGTAATTATCATTTTTCAAATTATCTCATACCCAGAGCTCCAACATGGAGATCTCATCTAGTAATAAAAATTTTCCATAATTATCTAATATTGATTTCAAGGCTTGTTTTATTACAATTAAGAAGTTTGAAGTTGTGAAAAAAATGTTTAAATAAAATGTCTTAGGTTTTTACCTCCTTGTACGAAGTAAAGGAAGTATTGTGATCGCGAAAAATTTCAGTTTTTAGATTTCAACAGAAATTTCCATTTTGAGCATTCATGAATAAATTTTGACTAGTTTCGGCGTGACGTATGTACGTATAAATCTATCTTGCATAACAAAAAAACGATTAGCGGTAGGATGTTGAAATTTTAGATTTAGGGCTATTGTAACATTTAGTTGTGCTTCTCCCCTTTTGATTGCAATCGACTGGATCAAGAGTGTCCAAAAAAGCCCAAAATTAAAAAAAAAAAAATGGATTTTGGACTTTTTCTTAGCTGAAGTAATAAGCCCTCATTGAGAGATTCTCAATGCTATATCACAAATGGTACTTATTTTCATTGGATTCAGAGTTATAGCCAAATCAAATTATAATTAATGAAATATTTAGATGTTTCAAGGGGAAGTCACATCGGTTCAAATCCAACTTCATATACATATATTTAAAAAAAAAAATTATTAATCTAAATATATTGATTTATTAATAATCATTTACCTCTGATTTAAAAAAGAAAATATAATATATAATAATTCAATAATAACAATAAAAAAAAAATGAAAGTAAACCGGAAGTTATTAGTGAAATAATATTTTTTGTACTTTTCATTTTATTTAAAAAACAAAATTACAGAGATTAATAAATATTAATAAATCAATATTTTTAATTTTAAAAAAAAAATCTAATGTGGACCCCACATAACTTCCTTGTACGCCTATTAAATTACATATACACATTTTTTGCTGCACTTCATTTAAACTTATTTCAATTGAAAGTGAGATACGATCCTCCAATTCTTTAAAAAAGTGAAAAGTTATAATATTTTATTGTTGTGGACACCACATTCCACCAAATTTTTTTGTGGTACTCGTATCGGCATTTTATATTAGTTTATATAATAATTTCATTTCACGTAGCTCAAGTTGTTATGTGGTGGAAGTGAAAACGTGTCGGATCTGTAACTACGGACACATCTTTTCGAATCCGACTTCATATACATATATTTTTTTATAAAAAAAATATACGCGGTATATTTCTTTATACTGCGTATAAAGAATATGCGATATTTATACTATGTACCACGTACATACGTATGCGAGATACGTATGTACGTGTATGCATCTCGCATAACTCAAAAACGATTAGCCGTAGAATGTTGAAATTTTTGGATTTAGGACTGTTGTAACTTCTAGTTGTGCGTCTCCCCTTTTTATTGCAATCGACTGGACCAAAAGTGTCCAAAAATCAGAAGTTATTATTGAAAAAAATTGTTATATACTTTTCATTTTAATTCAAAGATTTTTACGGAGTTTAATTATTAATAAATAAATATATTTAAAAATAAAAAAAAAGGTAAAACAAATTATTTTTGGTCAGTGTAGGAAAACCATGTAATGTAGAAGTATTACCAATTATAGCAATACTATAATTAGTGCATTTTTTAACGTTTGGACTAGAAAATCTGACTAAAAAATAGAATTTATTTTTATTTTCAGTCATACATAAAATAATCAGTTTTATAAGTTGAACCATACATTAAAATAATATATTTGATTATTAGAACACCTGATAAGTGGATATTATTAGATAATTTTTGAAATCCTGTTTATTGTACGTCCTAAATAAAAAAAAAACGGTTTAATCATACTTTAAAGTTCATACGCAAGAAGGTTTTAATTGTTTTGTTAAAATAGGGTTACCACTCTTGAACTGTAATGCAATCATGTAACCTTTTCAAACGCAGAAATTTCATTAAGGAACAAGTACCCTAGTTGCCCATATATTTAGTACCGAATAAATATATATTAATAACAATGTCTTCATTTAAAAAAAGAAACTACAAAAGTAAAACATGAAGTACCAAAAAATTTAACACTCATAAATTAAATTGATATTCGCTCATAAATTTAGGTATATATGTATAAAATCTTTATATTAAAATTCTGTAGAAGTCACAAATAATTAAATAAAAATATTTATTTATTTTTACTTAATTTCTATGATTGCTGAAATTTATTAAAAGCAAGTTGAATGCAATTGGGACACAGTTGTGAAGACTATGAGAGTAAGTAAAAATACGAACAATAATAAGTTCTTGACATTTAAATGAAGAAAGAAGAATTTTAAAAGGGAAAGGAGTAAACAGATTGGTTGGAAATTGAAATAAAAAAGTTTGACCGTTAACACAAAATTTGGAGAGAAAAAATAAAATAACAGTAGAAGATTCCAGGTGGCGGATAAAATCAAGGGTTTTGTTGCTGAACGCTGAAAAGAAATGTGGGACATATATGAAAATGCAAGCCTGTAGCTTGTAGAAAACCCTTCGTTTCGTAGAACACCAACTACTATATAATGTGTTCGCTTATCAATTACTGAATAGCAAGGAATTAGAAAAAAATTGTGAAAAATGGCAATTTTTGTGTGAAAGAGCCACAATGATCCTAAGTAATTTTACTACCTACCAAAAGTTCGTTGAGGAGGCAACGTAATACAATCTTTTTAATGTAAATTACTAATAACAATTCTACTACATCACTATCATAATATTTAGAGCAAGTAAACGATAAAATAATAAAGGAAAGTAGTAAAATTACTTTTAAAAAATAATATATTGTTGGGAAAAAACCAGCAAAATGCTCATTTATTAGATCCTTTTAGATATTTAAATGTACGATATATTTACAGAAAAAGAACTGCCAGCCTATCTGTTAGAATAAAATACCGTTCGAAATGCGTAGGATTTGACACAAATGCCTTTCAAAAGCTAAAGAAAGGATTTCGATTTTCTTCACTAAAATGTGGTGAGAGCTAACAAAACCTTTTTTCTGATAATATTAAATGAAATTTACGTCCTGAAAACGTATTAAGAATGACGATTTCTAAAAATAAAAAATAAATTCTATTTATATTTGGAACTACCGTAATTAACTTTCCTATAATCACAATTTAAAAAAAACAAAAGAAAAAACAGAATTTTAAAATATAGTAAACATAATAATATATAGTTGAAATAAATTATTATAAATTCTGTTATTGAATATTTTGTAATTATTTTAAATATTTTAAAGAATACTATTTTACAAATATATTCTATTTTTTAAGCAAGATAAAGGGGAATTTGGTTTCGGGAAAACATAGGAATTTAAGTACTTAATTAGTGTTACATGTTAAATGGTAGTAAAGATAACTAAAATTACCTATACGACAGGAATTGAGAATTAATTGAAAACAGGATAAGAGTAGAATCAAAATATATAGGAAGTTACAACTGAAATATAGAGGAAGAAGAGTCATTGCAGGATATGCAATGACTCTCATTGCACCTTGGTTGGTTAGTAGGCCTCATTTTCTTTCTCAACACCATCGTGCACACTGTAAGTAAAACGGGGGAATGGTCCGACTCGAATCAGCTGTTTTATACCAGAGTGAATGTAAATGATATACCTAAAGTGATAAAAAAGTGAAGGACATCCGGGATCTTCGTTAGGTCCGTAGGCCAGTATGTCGACTGAAATCCCGAAACTACATCAAGGCGTAGAATTTGAACACACCTCCTCAACATCCTTCCTCTGCTGGTTGTCAATCGTGAATCCCGGAACGGATCTTTCGCGTTCCAGTGCCCTCCAGCGATAAACCTAGAACCTAATGTTGAAATGTATTTGGAGAATAACTCGTTAGTTATAGTATAGGGCGGACGACAGTACGCCGCGGACAGTCTTATAGGTCCTAACCAGTCTGTAACTTCAATCGTGGTTGCATGAATCTGGTAAGTGCAAAAACCTGGAAGTTGGTGATGCCGTAGATAATTCCTAATCAGTATCGCAGTTCCCCCATGAGCTCTCCCTAGGTGATTTGTTACGTACACTGAGAAACATTGAAGACTAAGGTAAGTTTGGTCTGTAAAGTGCGTTTATGATACTAGTATTACATATAGAGAATTGGTAATTACCATAATTTCTAGTTCTTCCCGCCTAGACAGTAGGCCGTTAATGTTCGATGTAACAATCCCGAGAGATTTTGTTATTAACAAATTTTTAAGAGTACCTGAGTAAACAAGGTTATCAGACTTCCAGTCTGTTGAACTAGGAAATCTATATTTGAAGAAAGGCTGTCTAACCTGTCTACATTATTCTCATCGTTACGGCCAGTTGCTGTAGCATGTGGAGAGACTCAGGCTTTGCACCGACGTTGCCAGGTGCTCCACGTCCCAACGTAAGGAAATTTGTATGAACAAAAATGAGGCCGGTTGCCCTACCGCTAGCGGATTCGAATCTTGGAGTAAGTTGTAAGTTCCGATTCACCTTTTGGCTTTGTTTCCTCTCTAGTGTTTCTTAGTACACTTTGCAGCCAGGGTAGTTTGTCAGATGCTCGAATTAACATAATGCACAGGTTGCATGAGTGCTCCTGTCCTTCCTGAAACAATCAGCTCTTCTATGGCCTTTCTTACACTTTACACAGCAGAAGGGCCTCATGCAATTGTTTTAGACATGCCCGTAATGTTGGCACCTCATGCACTGCACGAGGCCTGTTAGTTTCCACGGTGTTTCGAACGACACGCTGCAATTCGCAATATTTTTTTAACTCTAATATAGTTTTGTTCTGTGGCTCACGGAAAATATTGATGTAGGCTTTTTAGTTACTCTATGGAGTGCATTTATTAAATCCCTCACCCTATGCCAGTGGCCTTCGATTTCTTTCTTGATCATCTTTAGCCAGATCGAGTGGTGAAGGTTTCTAATCACAACACGAAAGGCTTGCTGATCCTTTCTAGTGAAAGTATGGCATTTTAAATCCCTTATTTGGCCTTATGAAATAATGGCCTTATTAATCCATATTTCAAACTATATTTATAATTTTCTTGTACGCTTCAATATCTTTAGAAATTATTGTAAGTAATTTACCTCCTACCAGTCGAATGTTGTAACCTCCATTACACGTAACCATTTATCAGTTCGTATAATCTAAGCACATCATTTATCCCGTAAAGTAAAATAAGTGGGGAGGCTTGAGGGTTACATTTGGTTAGTAATATTCGTATCCTCCAATGGAAGGCTACGAAATCTATGTGATATGCCAGGATATGATATCCTGGCAATAGATCCTCCATTGCCAGGATTATGAATTGCAATTTGTTTTCTCGGCATAGGTATAGTTTTATGCTAACTTGAAATAGGCTAGAATTCCATAAAATTACACTGTCGTTATCGCTTAAATTTGCGGATAAATTGTTTGTTGTCATCTCTAATTAGTTTTCTACGAATTACCCTCCTCGGATCTCTATTCGACGACTTTAATTAACCACGTTTTCTTGATGTTATCAGATAATCTCCAAATTCAGACGTCCCATTGTCGATCATATCAGCTGGTACAGAATCCATGCTAACCTCGAGGTTAGTCGGACCGAAGTTCGGATATAATTTTTAAAAAAAACTTGAAATATAATTAATTATAGCTTTTAAATAGTATTTAGTTACCTCTTATCCACAAAAATCAGTCACAATAATACCACACAAAGAAATAAAAAACAATTCTCATATTAAAATATAAAAATGAAACTATAAATTGGAAATATAATAATCGATATGAATATAATGTACATTATAACGACAAGTTATAAGCCTTTATCTGATGCTTATTGTATTTTGAAATAGCAATATTATTCTCAGTCAGTAGATATAGACTAATTTTATGTTTTTCTCGTTGGTCTTTAAAAGATACGCTGGAAAATTTAAACGATTTTTTGCAAGAATTCAATTTTATCCCAACTTATTCCATGGATAGAAACAAGCAACTTTTCTCAAATTTCAGTCTCTAACTATTTTTCCAGTGTTAGATCTTTCATATAACCTTATGATTTTTATCTCTAATATTTTCAACTTTTATTTTTATATTTTTTATAATTTTTTTTATATTGCCGATTACGTTTACATTGATAAAAGAATTCTTCTGCTCGACATTACTAATCATTTCATTAAATCGCTCAAGAATCTTTCTACGTTCAAGTGGAACAGCGTCAGAATATTAATTCGTTTTCATCGGTAATTGTCGCTGAACTCAAACCTGATGTAACTCTTACTAACTCTTTTTACAACACCTACGAGTACAGCTCTTTTATATCTTTTACTTAATCTTTCTATTAATGTCATTGAATCTGGCAACTCTTAATGCCTTTCTTGGAAGTAGAATTTTTGTTGTTTCTTTCACTTTGAAGAACTCATATTTGTGCAAAATTGAAACTGAATAACATAAAAAACAGCAACTTCTCGCTATAAGAAACTATTTGATTACGATTTTGTACAAGGCTGACTGTAGACTAAATTGTGTTATAAGGTAAAATAAATTTCATAACAATAGGATGAATTGCTGAGTTTAGTGAATGATAGAGAACATAAAACTGGTATATAATGTTTTCATCAAAGTAATCCCTTTTTTTGGCATGCATGAGGATTTCCAATACGTCAGTTTACTTATAACTGAGCTCATATTATGCTGCCGTAAATGAACATGATAATGGAGATCATCTTTAAGATTCTCGTGAGTAAACTAAACAAAACCAAGAAAAAATGAATAAATCTCTTTACCCCTGTAATCTACATATATATTACGTTAATATTACTGTAAAATTCTCCTCACTTCAATTCAGTCAATTAAAAGAGCGGTAATAAAATTGATTTATAATACACGAATTACGGGAGTTAATTCGCGATGACTGTTGCGCAACAAAGTCTGTTACTTTTTATGTAGTTTTAAAAAAATCTAATCAAACTACTTCAAAATGTTTATTTCGATTAATATTTTATTAAAATCATTATAATCAACTAGAAGACCCGGCATTGCTTCGCTATTGCTAGATTCAAGTATATATATATATAGATTAAATGAACCAATTGAAATTTTGATTAACAATTAAATTTAACAATTAAAAGATTAACAAAATGAACATTATGGAACTTCACAAAATTTAATTTTTCCCTTTTTTCCTTTCTTTTCCCCTTTTTCTCTTTTCCCCATTTTTACTTTTACCATATTTCGCTTTCCATCCCCATATTCCTCCTTTTCTTTTATATATTTTCCCTTTCCATTTCCTTTTTCCTCTTTCGATTTTCCCCTTCTTCTCTTTTACCTTTTTCGATTTTTCCCTTTCTCCCTTTTATCCCACGCGTAAATCGGTCCAGTAGTTTTTTAGTCTACAGCGGACACACATATCGGAAACACTGAAATGGAATTGTAAAATATTTAGTACAGGCTGTGTTGATTTTACGTCCAACAGATAGCACTGTTTTTAAAAAAAGCATGTTTTTATCTGTCACAGGTGTGAAATCTTAGGTATATAAAAATAGTAGGTGTACAAAACACGTGCGTATTCGAATGGAACCTTGTGTCATTTCAAAGCAATCGGTGAAGAAATTTTGGAGATTTAAGATTTTGAACAAACGAACATTACATTTTTATTTATATAGATTTACCATGAGAATCTAAGAACACAAGCTAGTATCATTCATAGTTAATTAATTATTAATCATGTGCTAAGTTGCATACCAGCTACAGTTAGTTTAGAGACGTTGAATTTTACAACAAAAATATTGTTTATCCATTATCAACTCAAAGTATAAAATGATTATTTTCAACTATCGTGACATATGTTTGCATTAAAGACGTGATGTTTAACAATTTCAAAATTATTATTTCTCAAAGTTCACTCTATATGTATATTAATATGTAATTATTTTCAAACATTAAATTTACGTATGCAACACGTTAACATATCAGTTACAGTACTGGTTACACAACAAACTAATTTGCAGTTCACAAAGTTCAAATTTTGTGTTGTAAACAAGAAGAAAGTTGTTTAAAACAACATAAAATAATCATATTTAGTTATAGCAAAGTAGAAACCCTTTAGGTTAAAGTTTATCGGTGGAAAAATTTCAAATTATACAAGATTAAAATCCCCATTACTAAAAGAGTAATTAAATTATAATATTACGGTTACGAGCAAAATAATGTTCATAAACTACACTGTTTCTAAATTTTTTTTATTAAAATAAATATATGTATAATAAAATGTAAAACGAATTAAACGAAAAACGAATTCTCTATTTATAAATAGAGCAATATTCCTTCAGCAAATTCGAATTAAGCATATTTATATCATTTTTAATCTTAAAAGATGAAACTAAAGATTTGTGATTTTATCGCATTTTTTGGAATATATATTTCAATTTCCTAAACTATTTTAAGAAGAATAAAGGAGTTTCTCATTTCGACCTAGATATATGTTTCTTTTCATCTATGATCAACCCTTTTTTTCGCTGAATGTAACAACTTTTTTTATAATTGTTCTCTCATTTTTTAACAGACTTTCTGGTTGTTCTAATGTAAAATTTTTCTAATACTATGTGGACATTTTTTTTGACAAAAAATTTTCATATTTGAAGATATTTAAATATTTTCGTAAACGCGGGGCTAGGTATACAATATTGTTATAAGAGTAGTAATATTTAGCTTGATATTATTCTTATATTCAAATCACTTTTACATAAAAATTTAATAAAATAATTTGAAGAAAATTAGGGTTAAAAAAAAAAATTAGGGTTACAAATTTATATTTGCATACTCCTGAGTGCCTTAACTCTATTCATTTGTCTCGTTCTTTATATTGGTTCTCTCTGCAATACGTTTCTTATTTTGTCATGATACAGATTTACAACGTTTATATTTTCTATGAAGTATTATTAATATAAACAAAGCTTTTTTAGTGTACTTGTAGCTTAAATAATAATCTGATGTAGACACCACATGACTTCCTTGTACGTCTGTTAAATTACATATATACATTTTTTTAAATGAAAAGTATATAAAATTTTATTTCATTAATAACTTCTAATATTTTTTTTGTTATAATAGAATTATTATTTATTGTAAAAACTTTTTCACAATCAGAGGTGAAACTTATTAATATATATATATATATATATATATATATTTGCACACGCGTGCGCGCACGCCACACACACACACTCACGCAAATTTAACGCCAATATATAAATATATTTCAGCAGAAATTCTTCTGTCTTTTCCAATGGAAAAATATATATATATATAATATACATATATATATATATATATATATATATATATATATATGTATATATATATATATATATATATATATAATATACATTTATTTATAAGCCTGTATGTCCCTAATTTGTGCACTTTTGTTGGGATTTATGCAAACTATTTGTATTATTTTGATTTATTTTTTATTTGAGTTATGAAAAAATAAAAGTTTATTATTTTTTTTTAATGAAATGTTAACTTATCTTTTTCTTTCTCTAATTTGAAACATGGATGATGATGACTTTACCCTTTAAATCTTCGTCCTTTGACAGAAATAAATAAAATTCCAGTTACTTTATCTTATTTCTCATTTACTTTATCATTAAGGATGAATTCAAAAAAAAAAATTGCAAATTTTAATGCGCATAAAATAGTAACTTTTACACATTATCAGGATCAGTAATTGGTGACCTCTTATAGTTAAACCGTTAGCATAAAACCGATGAACTTTAAAAAAAATCCGTTTTTTGACACTGTATAATTCAAATTCAGATAATTAACGTTATCGATACTTAAATATAGTTTAAGTTTTATATATAAGAATTTGAGATTCAAATGAATTTGATAAAATACATGGACGTATAGGCTGCTTTTAAACAAAATAATCTGTAAAATGTCTGTGGATTAGTTTACCAAAACATTAAAACCATTAAATCGTTGCGTAACTTTTTCGGTTGGCCGGGACTACTATTTAGGAGGAAAATTACGGGAACATTAAATTATGTAAGTATTAAAGCTATACGTAATACTCAGAAAAAATTTTAAAAATAAAATAAGGTACAACACACCTTCACACTTTTTATGCGAGGAAACAATATTTATATGTGCTGTATATTTTTAAAACCTACTACTTTACGAGGTGATAAAATTTCGTAATTAGCATATGTTCTTGTAATTTACTTAGAATACCGAAGTTGTAACTAAGTAAGGTTAATTAAGAAATAATTGTTAATTGTTAAGAACTAAAAAGAATTAAGTGGAGACATAATATTAAATTTAATCTAACTTACGATATATTGTTGACCTATTTATTATTAACATAAACTGTTTTTTAGTAAAACCTCAATTTTATTAAAAAATATAAACTAACTTGCATAGAATTTGTTATTATTGACTCGTGTAACTAAACGTTTAAGAAATGAAGTAAGTTAAATATTTATTGCAATATTATTATTTAACAGTGTGTTACGTTCCACTTTTGCCGTAGGATGCTGCTACCTAGAACTCCCCGACAAGCTATGGACATACGATGTCCTACTTCATATACCGCAAGGATGGTCATTGTGATGTAGCGACTTCCATTCATTCGGCGTCAGAACCTGACCCAGAGCGGTCGTGTTGTACATTCAGTTCGGATGGATAGCATGCTAATGTTAGGATGAACGCTTATTTTATTTGTATATTATATGTTATTAAATTCAATTATATGTGTTACGTTTTATGTTAGATGTTCAATTATATGTTATCAAAATGTCAAGACGACAAGAAATTAAATAATTCAACAAGCAACAAGGCGTTGTTTCAATTCATCACCTATGCATCTACAGTTCATACTCGCTTTAAAACCTGCCCCAAAGGTTTTATGGTCCTCCACATCGCAAAGGATATAACACAGAGTTTGATTAAATGTATTATAAGCTTATAAGCTATTATAAGCTACAATAACGCTAATTAATTGCAGTTTACTAAGTTACCAAACACTACTAAATGTAACAAACAAAACATAACTTATTTTCAAACAAAATTATCTGCTTCAATAATATTGATCCAGGTTCCAAACTAAGCAAAAATAAAATAAAAAAAATAAAAATCGCTCACTATACTTTAATTATAGGATTTCAAATGCAGATTTCGCTGTAACAGATCAATCTGAATCAAAACAAGACCTTCACACATCATAAATCTAACGCACTCTGCGTAACGGTTGGGATTTCTGACACCATAAAAATCATATCAGAAAATATAGAATGAATATTTACTTTAACCGAAAACATAAAATCAGTCAATCAATCATCACAAAATGGTCACAGTCAACCCGATAACAAATGAATAATCTCATATTACCACAGCTTTTTATAAAAAAATAATGAACCTAAAATTTTGTGTTAAAGTGTTAATAACTCGTAGTTTCCTAGCAACATTCTGTTAACTTTTCCGTAAACCGATAGTAATACTGTGCATCACTACGCCAAACCACAAAAATACAGGGATTTTCAATTTTACAACTTAAAACATTTAAACTGTTTACTTCCGAGATTATGTTATAATAAACATTATCTCGGTGAAGGCATATCACAGTGATCCATCCTGTATGTTAAATTCTTTACTCACAAAAAAATAAACATAAATAAAATATAAGCGTTACATAATTAAGAAATTAGTTAGAATATTTTTAAATGTTAATCAATAAGATAGAACTTTAAGCGTATTGATGATTTATCGATAAAGAACTATTACCCGATTCAGTCTTATAAATACGGCATGCTTATGAGATTTATAAAGATAGAAGGTATGTCTCCCGTATATCTTAAATTCCATTAAAATAAAATTCATCTAAACGGAATTTCACTTCCATAGCTAATATTACTTATTTTCAGGCTCACCATCCGAAAAATGATACCTTAATAAATTCAAACTACATCGGTAACCAAATCAAGGAAGAAATTAATTTGACAATTTGAATGGTTTCTATAGAATTATAGACAAGCAAGATAGTATATTGTTAATTACATTGTAAATTTATTTAATATAATATGTTCAAATACGTGTATACCGTAAATTGAATTTTAGAAAGTACCGCAGAAATAGAATTTATTAAGGTAAAAATATATTACATAAAGAGATCAAAATAAAATCATATACAAAAAAATATATATACGTATAATTACTTCAAATTGAATAATTTTAGGCAATTAATATATACACAGAAACCAATAACCCTTATCATATCATCTTGCAACTGGGGTGCTGAAAAACATATCCATCATTCTGAACACACATAGATGTATTGTTTTGCTAAAGCTGGAATGCTGGTCTCTTCTGTGTAACTCTGCGAGAGAAAAAATTATGGCCTTCCTTGCACAATACTTGCGTTGTCCATAGGGACATTTACCACTACTCCTACACCAAGCTATGGTATCCTATGAACTTATGAACTTCCATTTAATACAGCAAGGGTTCTTAAACTTGTGCCCGCGGGCGCACAAGCGCTCTCGGAGCTATTTATATGCGCCCGCGACAAAATATTGAAATAAAGAAAAAAATTAAATTTTATAATTAAAGTAAATAAATAAAAAGTTGCAAGTTTTTAAAATCTTGCTAGCGAGAAATTCGCTAAACTGGCTAACGACCGCCTATTATAATCATACCTCCATCGACTTCTTTGTTGTATTAGTAGTACGGGATTAGTTGTCACTGCGTGCTGTTGTAATCTTGTAATGTTGTCATGACATGCTATCGATGTGTTGTGCTATCTGAAGTTATCCCTCTTTTACGCGGTTAGGGGATGAGGATGAGAATGAAATTTTAACATGCGCGCGCACATCGTCATACGAAAAACATAAATATAATGAAATCAGCCGTTAAACAAAGTTCAGTTTGTATATACTTTAGCTAAGTTCTCTCGTAAGAGGCAGAAGTGATCAATATTTTATATCGTGAATATTGTTCATCATATAACCTTATTTATTTACTCTTAATAATAATTATTCTGTACGTAAATATCAATAAATGTTTCATATTTGAGCTTAACTTACTGTAAGTATTATTTGTTGTTAGTAAAATAATAATTTGAATTTAATAATAATAATAGATTTTATAATTACTATATATTCTGAAAATAGCAGATATTTGAGTTTGATATTTTTTCACAAAACTTAAATTATTAATATAAAGATAAATTAAAAATATGCACATAAAGATTTCCAAATTGTCTACAACTAAATTTTTTTAATTAATTTAATGTTCATCTTCGTTATTTTATTTATTTATTTAAAAATGTAATATATTATCGTACGTTTGCTATTTGCACGGTCCTTTGATATGTTTTTTAATTTTATTTTGTTTATCAATTTAAACGTTTTTAATACATAATTTTGTTTTTATTTCAGTCTTCGAGATGGCTAAAACTAATGCTAAAATTTTACAGTCACGCCAAATAAGTATAACTTCAAACACGCGTATATAAGTTCACGCACCCAATTATTTTTATATCAAAATGTTACGTCAAAATGAGTAATCCAAGAAAAAACAGCGAACCTATCACGTTAAGAAAAAATTAGGAAGAAGACTACTTTGTTATCGAGAATAACGAGAAATGTATTTGCTTAATATGCAACAGTGTTGTGTAAGTAACAAAACTACATAACGTCGAACGTCATTACAAAACCGATCATAGTTCTTTTGAGGTTAATTATCCGCCTAAATCTGAGCTAAGAAAAACAAAATTTAATCAACTAGAATCGCAGTTATCTACCCAACAAGCATTTTTTCCAATCATAAATAAAAATAAATATGCCAATCTTGCTTCCTTCAAAATTTCTTATTCGTTGGTAAAACGAAAAAAAATTTAGAAAGTAAACTAATTAAGAAATCATTTGTCGTTGAAGCCGATACGTTATTTGAAGGATTTTCTGATAAGTGGAAAATTATTTCAGCAATACAAGATTTATCGTTATAAGTCGATAGAAGTATCAGAAGAACCCAAATGATTTCAACAGATTTACAAATTCAGTTGAAAAATGATTTGGAAGCATGTGAATATTTATCATTAAAATTATACAAATCAATAGATATATCACATACAGCACAATCGGCAATAATGATAAGAATAGTATTTAGTGATTTTAGTGTAAAAGAAGAGCTATTAAAGTTACTGTCGATGCAAGAGCCAACAACGGGTGAAGACATTTATAAAATCTTTAAAAATTACTCAACAAATATTAATATGCGTTTGCAAAAGTTATCAGCAATCATTACTGATGGTGTATCAGCAACGGTGGACTTATTTTCCATCGCAAGAAAGATGAATCCTTTCCGAACATTATGTCTTATCACTGCATCATATATCAAAGATCATTATGTGTCAAAATATTATCCTTCGAACATGTTATGAATGTTGTTACTAAAATAATTAACAAAATTAGAGCAAATCCTTTGTCGCACAGATTCTTTAAAGCCCTTATCGAAAAGGACAAATTTTTCCAAGCTGACATTATCATCCGTACAGATATAAGACGGCTAAGCACTTGCCAAATTGTTTCATCTTTTGGAAAAGATAAAGAAATTCCTTATTTTAAAAAATCAAACGTTTCCACAATTAGATAACTTACAACAGTGGATGGAATTGTCTTTTTTAATTGACATATCTGAAAATTTGAATAGTTTAAACCTGGATCTCCAGGGAAAAAAACATTTAGTTGAAACGATTAACTCTATAAAAGCAATCAAAGCCAAAATACAGTTTTGGATAAATGATTTTTCAAAAAATTCTCTTGTACACTTTCCAAAGATGAAAAAAATGTTTGGTGAAAATAATTTTGACCTAACATTACTTATCAGTCATCTTAAAAAACTTTTAGAACACTTTGAAAGTAGATTTCAGCAGTTTACGATTATCAAACCCGTGGCTACATTTTTTGTAAATCCCTTTACTGCACAAGTAGACATTAATGAAACTGCTACCTCTATAGCAGAATTTCTTCAAGAAATCATCCTAACTCGGCTGAGGATTGGACACACAAAGCTAATCCTTGCCCATCTATTTGGCTCTCCTCAGCAGAACTGTGAGATATACAAGTAAAATGGTCCGTAAACCACTTATTCTTAGTTTGCCCAATATTCGAGTCTATTAGACAACAATTAAACCTGAGTTCAGAAGTGAAGTGTTTGATCAACTAAAAGAAATGCATCTAAAGACTTTTGCGGTTTCTCTTTGATCGTGGAATGAAGAAATTAATTTAGCGATTTTGCTTAATTAAGAGATATCTTTACGGAATACTGTATGAGAAGTGAAAATAAACTAATAGTGATGTTCCCATATCTATTACCAATTTATTATTCTTGTTCTAGTTTGTTTATTATTTATTGTCTTTGGTGTTTATTATTTTTTTATTGAATAAATCTAAACGTTACTACTTTTAACGTTACTTGTAATGAACATTAATAATAAATTTGCGTGAAAAAAATAAACAGACGCGGGTTTGTTAAAACTGGTTACTATATTTTTATAAGAAATTCCTTTTTTAAAAAATGTGATAGTAGATAACAACTATAACAGTTTTGCATTGCAAGAAGATAATAGTTTTAAAATCAATTTAACTTTATAATATTTACATGGAAAAAATTTTATAAAGATTTAAAATAACAATAAGCTAATAACTATAGAATCCAATTTTGTTAAAAATTAAGTCATGAAAAATAATAATAGATTTCTACCATTATAGATTATTATTTGCTCATAGTTCAATATTTAAATAATTTTTGCGACAGTTACACCAAAGATAGATGGAGGAGTGAGGTGAAAATGAAAGAAGTTTATTAGCTGAAAATAACAAATATAATTCAGTGGCATGATTATTTTGTTTTAATGAAATTAAGGTCGTTTATGTAAAGGGACAGGGTACACATAGTAGAGAGTAAGTGGATGATGAATAACAGATGCTTAATCCAAAAGTATGTGCTTAGTTATTGAAATATGAGTTCTAATTAATAGCATCGTTAGATTTGTAGAGGATTGTTTTGGCTGGAAATATCAAATGAAGCAGTAGTTTACTGTTCAATTCTGTGTAAACCTACTATCTGTAAATAAAACGTGCGTAGCTTATAACATATGGCAATACAAGAGGAATTATGTGTATATATTTAGAGATTATAAACATATAGTGTTTAGTTTGAATAATTTAAATATATAGAAATTATGTACTTTAAATTAAATTATTCGTAGTTTATTTACAAAACGTATTCACACTGAATCCAGTATCATACATTATTAATATATGATAAATAATTATAAATAATAAATCTGATTAATTTATTAAATAATAATTAAGCAGCATTATACTATTCATCCATCCATTCATGCGCGTGCGGGCGCGCAAACACACACACAAAAAACCACTACATCCTACACCCCCAATATGCCCATACGCAGAATTTATAAAATATATTTTACTATATTTTGTACTGTAGTGACCACAAAACATCCACTAATGCAAAATGTTTGTTGGAGGTAATTTTTGACTGGCAATAATAAATCATGTTAAAACGTTTACAGTCATGCACACGTAACTCCAGCAGTAACTAACTCTGTTGTTTTTCTAGCGTTATGAATGAGATGAGATTATTGCTGCAAGTTTTTTTTAACTACGAAAAAATTATAATCTTTTTTTTTACTTGTAGCAATCTATTCTCAATCTAGCGTGTACTAAGAGCACAACTACGAGAATACATAAATAAGTATGAAATTTAACAAAATAAAATACCAACAATTTTTTTTTTTTTGTAAAGCTAAAGTAACAAAAAACTTACTGCTAATTCAATAAATATATTTTTGTTTGTTATGAGAAAGCGGACAACAGCTGTAGTCTAACTCGGTGAAAATTGGTACCGTATTAAAAGTTGGCATACCTTACCGGATTCGAAACCGAGACGACCTCCTCACGAAATGCTGAGATGATATCTACTCTTATTTTGTATCTCTTAGGATTAAAAAATATATTTTTTAATATATAAATACCTGTTTTGCAAACCCCCCAGGAGTTAATAATAAGGTAGACTAAGCAAATATCAATTTGGTTAGTTTTAAGTTTCTTTACTCCATCGAAATATAGACTTAGGAATAATATACGTAACACTTTCATTTGCTAGGAAAACAATTTATTTAAAACAATACACAAAACTGTATCGTGTATGATCTAATCATTATTAAATCAAAGGTAATCTGAAAATGATTTCACACATAGTACTTATTTTTATTTTCATATAAATAGTTCGATTATATATTCTGAAACTGTTTATTTCATTCGATTTTTGTTGATAGCTTTAAAAATTACTGAGGAAGTAACTAAGTAATGTTTTTTTAGTGAAATAATACACCATTTACTAACAACCGTTCAGAACACGGGTATAGTATGGTTTGTTTGACCATTAGCCATCACTTGTGTGAGCTTCTTGTTTACACAACGTAATAAAACAGCATTTATTACACTTTCCTTCCTTATAACGCTGTAAACTTAGAATAAGAACGATGATAGGATGTAACTTTAGAGAGCGTAAAAGAGTGCCAGACAAAAAAACTATAGTTCAAGAAAACTACTAACCGCTCTTAAGTGTACTTAAAAATATATAGGTCAAGACGCTTTACTCTTCTCTCTATTAGATTAAAAAAATAAAAATCACGACGTACAACTTTCTTTTATTAGATAGAACGGAAAAAAGTGGTTTCATATTTACGCTATTATATAATATTCGAGTTATGTAGAATACCATAATAACTTTTTCTTCTTTAAATAGTTGAATAAAGATTAAATCTTATTTTACAAATTTATGTATTTAACATATTGTTAAGAATTTCCTTTCTTCAAAGGTCAAACAATGATTTCATTTAAATTTAAATTATTTTTTGTATATAAATAACATAATTGAATTAGTTTTTTCTTTGTTATAACCGTGTCTTATTTTTTCTACTTCAAAGCAGTAAGTTAAATTTATTAAATAGCACGTTTTGATTCTAAATAACACAATATTCCAATTTAATTCTTTTTTTACTAATACATACTGGCATTTTTTATATAAATATACTAGAATCCCCATCGCGGCTTTACCCATTCTATATAATTGCTAGCGTTTTCTGTCGTGGTCTTTCATGTTTTTTAGCAAGCATCCGGAGACAGGTGCGCCAGTCACGTTGCACATACAATAACCGTGGCGTGGCTGTATTGGTTGAGTCGCCACGCACTCCTAAAAACGTCACAGTCTTTAAAAAATCTAAATAAAAAAAAACATTAGAAAATAGTTTTTAGATATTTATCTGAAGAGTATTTGCAAGCCAAAATTTACTGAATATCTTGTTTACTATAGTTGGAAATGGGGAAAATTTGCATTCATTGTTCAACATTTTTTTACCTTTCTTCTCTCCTTTTAAGATCGAATTTAAGAAAATCTAGAAATTGATTTTTTGATATTCACTTGAAAATTACACACACAAAGATCAAGTTGATGTACACATTTGTTACTGAGAAATTACAAAAAATAGTAAATTTCATTGTTACTTCATTTTAACTTTTAAACTCGGAATTTCAAAAACTCCTTTCTTAGTGTGCATTTAAGATGTAAGGAGAGTGTGTATAAAGATTATCATCAATTTATTTTCAATAGTTTTTGATGGGCCTTGTTTGTAAATGACTTACGATGTGTTACTTTATATATATATATAATAGCTTCCCGTCGCTGCCTCGTCCTCAATATATGGTTACTTGCGTTTCCCGACGCAATCACAGAATATTTATCCGGTCATGGCTCGCTTTTTTCGCCCTTCCCGTCTAGTCAAAGACTCTATCCCTTGGACCCGCACTCTGTTTATTAAACTCATGCTTGTGAGAATAATAATGATAAGTAAAAATTAAAGCCTGTTCAATTTCATAAAATATATCAGTGTATTGTAATTAATTCAGAGCATCAGTTTGGTCAGTACAGGATCAGAAACTTTGAGTAATCTAAGAGTGTGGGTTTCAAAACAGTCATTCTGCATCTTAAAAATATTAGTTATAACTGGTTACCCGTAATTTATACGACTAAAAATGTATTTTACCCGATTCTTAGCGTTACCCGAAAAACATCACTAGGAGGTGACCGTATTTCGTTTCTCATTCTTAAAAAAAAAAAGGTTAATTATTTTAATTTATGTTTGTAGTCAAGTTACTGAAGACAAATGCAGCCAGTCACGTTGCATATATAGTAACAGTGGCTGTGTTGGTTCAGCCGCCGCGCCGTACACCGTCAGACCCCTTCAAAAAACGATATTCAAATACCAGCAGGTGATTTTTAGATATTTATCTGAAAAGTATTTGCAAGCTAGCGGATATCTCTCCTTTAGTATTATCGGAAATGGGGAAAATGTTTAAATATTGTTGAAATATTTTCATCTTACTTCACCCTTTTCAAAGTCGGATTTCGATAAATCTCTAAACTGACTTTTAGATATTTACATTAAAATTACACACACAAAAATCAGTTTGATATCTTCATTTGTTACCGAGAAATTAAAAAATTAGTAAATTCTATTGTTACTTCATTTTAATCTCTTAAACTCGGAATTTCAAAAAATCCTTTTGCATTTATATCAGAAGAAGAACATGTATAAAAATGTTTATTAATTTATCTTCAGTAATTTTTGTTGGATTTTGATGAATTCAGTCAGGCAGTTAGTCATAACCCACCGGGTTGGTCTAGTGGTGAACGCGTCTTCTCAAATCAGCTGATTTGGAAGCCGAGAGTTCCAGCGTTCAAGTCCTAGTAAAGTCAGCTATTTTTACACGGATTTGAATACTAGATCGTGGATACCGGTGTTCTTTGGTGGTTGGGTTTCAATTAACCACATATCTCAGGAATGGTCGAACTGAGAATGTACAAGACTACAATTCATTTACACTCATACATATCATCCTCATTCATCCCCTGAAGAATTATCTAAACGGTAGTTACCGGAGGCTAAACCGGAAATAGAAAGAAAAAGAAAAGGCAGTTAGTCATGACAAGTTAATAGGTATATATAAACAAGCTGACTGCGTGTATGTTGGTATCTAATTTGCTTAATATTTGTTGCTTATTTCTGGAAGAGATGAAAGTATTATGTTCATTGGAATATTATAATAAAATACCATGAATATTCATTTTTTGAGATTTTGTATGAAGACTCCTGTGTATTGGGAGTTGGAAAGAGACCGTCGATAAATTACATAAGCTAATGGTTTTAAACTCCTTTTTCACATATCTGTCTGATTTAGGATTTTCATCGTTTTAAGATTTAAATAATATGTAGGAAATATTTACGGTTTTTTAATTGATCTTTCTATTTTTTAATAAATAAAAGTGCTCAGCGGGGTTTTTAGTATTAAAAGTATATTAATAGAGAAACTTCTTTCGGCTCATAATTGCTATATGTATGGTACTTAATTTTAAACTAATGAAAGTATATATCAATATATTTTATTACAAAAATCAACAAGCTCATCCATGGGTTGTTTAATAAAAAAATTTTAATTTAGCAGTTTTAGGTTTAATATTTTCTGTATTACGCACAACTATATATACATCGTTTTATTAACTGAACATACTAAAATTTGTTTAGCGAATAAAAATGAAATAAAAGGATAGATTTTTAAACAAAATTTCCTCTGCTTTGATATTTTACCTATCTTTTTACTTTAAAATAAAAACTTTTCTGTAAAACTGTTTAAAAACAATTTAATTTTAATTGTTTTTTAATTACAAAACTGGTGGATAATTAATAAATTTATACGAGAGTTAAAAAGTAAGAATTTATTAGACCTCCGGCTCATAAAATGAAGTAAAATTTTTTCAACCCCTTTTATTTTTAATGATTTCATAATTAATATGTGGCACCCAAGAGGATGAGTAGTTACACATTACCCGAAGTGGGGTTAAACATAACTAAATTTTTTTTTCAACCCATTTGCCAAGTATTTTTTTTATTCTATTGCAAGCTCTATACATAACTTCATACCCATGTGTAATATTTCCTAAAGGAATCTTATTGCATTAGACGGAACAGGAAATTTTTACTAAAACATAAAAGAACTATGCTCATAAAAATAAACAATTTCCAATATTCAGTTTAGATTCAAGTTAATTTTGATCATGATAAGTAGTAAAGAAATTAATTTTTTAAACAATGTTTAATAAAAAAACTTGATATTCTTCGAATTTCATCAAAAAATATGAAAGGATAACTGAGAAGTATATAGAAATGTGTGATTCCAAATGAGGTCAAAATATCGGCCCGAGTTTTTAAAACAACATTATAAAAATATGTCGTTGAAAACAGAACAGATTTTCATTTTTGTGACTATCAGGTCTGGACTGCAAACGATTTCTTTAAATATTGGTGGTTTCTTCTCACAAAAGGGAAAGACAGATGGAAAAAATTGGTGTGCGTAACTACATACAACAGTTACAGTATATACAGGGTTCGTAATGAAAAAAAGTGCCTCTTTTAAGACATATTTGGGAACCACTTGGTAGTAAAGATAGAGTCTTATAATCTATCAAACATTAAGATCAAACATTTTATTTCGTATTAAAAATCACTATTAAGGATTTACATTTATTTGCAAGAATCGTGGTAAATTACGCAAAAATATCCCATTTTTATCATTTGTTTTCAGTTAGAAAATTTCTATGTTCCATGAATTTGTTATATATAGGAGATTTCATATATAGGCAAAATAAGTAAATTTACATATGTAAATCTTCTACCGATTTACACATGTAAAGAGGTAAATCATATATTTGTTTTATCTGTTATTATAGTATTTTCTTAGAAATATTCCGTTGGTCAGTTTCAGTATGCGGCCTTTTTAAAAAAATGAAATTTTTGATTCCCAGTAAAGTAATTTTTGTTCTACCTTATATTTATGTTGTAACAACAAAACTGAAGTATATAAATAATTACATAAAAATATATTAGAAAAAGAGCTACAAAAGAAAAAGAGGAATATTTATCAAATCTGGTGTGTACTTCGAAAGTGTATGAAAAAAGAGGCTGATGCTTCAATTAAGCGTGAACACAGTACATATCTCTAGATATTTACCTCACTGCGAATGGTTATATTTTTATGTTATTACATTATTATGACAGTCAGAATTCCCAATAATTTTAATAAACACTATTATTTCCTTCTTTTTTTTTTTTTGTCTTCAGTCATTTGACTGGTTTGATGCAGCTCTCCAATATTCCCTATCTAGTGCTAGTCGTTTCATTTCAGTATACCCTCTACATCCTACATCCCTAACAATTTGTTTTACATATTCCAAACGTGGCCTGCCTACACAATTTTTCCCTTCTACCTGTCCTTCCAAAATTAAAGCGACTATTCCAGGATGCCTTAGTATGTGGCCTATAAGTCTGTCTCTTCTTTTAACTATATTTTTCCAAATGCTTCTTTCTTCATCTATTTGCCGCAATACCTCCTCATTTGTCACTTTATCCACCCATCTGATTTTTAACATTCTCCTATAGCACCACATTTCAAAAGCTTCTAACCTTTTCTTCTCAGATACTCCGATTGTCCAAGTTTCACTTCCATATAAAGCGACACTCCAAACATTCACTTTCAAAAATCTTTTCCTGACATTTAAATTAATTTTTGATGTAAAAAACTTATATTTCTTACTGAAGGCTCGTTTAGCTTGTGCTATTCGGCATTTTATATCGCTCCTGCTTCGTCCATCCTTTTACTTCCTTAAAAATCTATTTTTCAATCGTTCGTTGTTTTTTACTATCATGAACGAAGAAATACTGTAACAGCGTTTAAACAATTTACTTCTGTTAAAAATAAAGATAAATTTACTGAAAACAATTTTTCATTGTCTATCTGTTAGCATTTACAATCGATACCTCATAGGGGACAAGTAAATTTGATGAATGATAATCACGTGAAGAGAGGTCTCCAAGGAAACCCCTCATCAAAGCGTGCAAGGGCTCAACGCCTCATATATAATAAAAGTACTTGTATAATGGTTCAAGTAAAGTTCAATACTTAACATAGCACTAGAAATAAATCACATGAAGGAAAAAAAACAAAAAATAAAAATCAAGTCATCAATAACAACGTATGAAACAAGAGTATTCATAAAACAAATATTTTGCGATCTGCTGGTGGAGTAGTAGCGTATCGTCCTTTCATTCGGAGGTCACGTGTTCGAATCCTGGTTAGGAATGGAATTTTTCATACGCTACAAAATTCCATTTTCATATCCCACGTACGAACTTTTAAGTTTGTAAGGTGATATCATCAAGCAAAAAAAAAGAAAGAAACGAAATATTCGTCGATAAATAGAAATAGCTGTAATTCGCAGACTGTCAATGTGATGTTTCACTAGACAGAGTCATCCTATGTTTCTACTCCTATGCTTTCTCCAGGTCACTCCTCTGATTACATCTTCCAGGTCCAGCACATTGAAACGTTTTAGTTGCCTGATGGCACGCTGTTGTCCAATAAATTTACTGTCAGATAATTTACATGTTTATCTAAGCTCTGTTTGTATCGCGAACTAATTTTTAGGATCACTTCGTAAACAGAAGGTAATCGCAGATAATCATGAACTTCTCTATCACTAACAAGCCATGGCGCCAATTTATTTTGGAATCTTAATTTTATTTATTTAATTAACTATTTATTTATTTTGGAATTATTTCAATAATGCTGCTACTCGTTGTATCTCATATATGGATCCAATACGTCCAGGTAGGTTTACGGATAATTTTGTAGAAAATAAAATAATTTTTTTTAAGGAGTCATATTAAAAATAACGGTTCGAAGAATTAAAGGAAAAACTTTTAACGATAGTTGCTTATTTTAACGATCTTAAATATAATTCAAAAAATATTATTTACGTGCTTAACAATATTACAGAATGTTAAAATTACACTACCAGGAAATACATAAAAAAAAGATTTGTAATTTTCATAGATCTTCATAAATTAAGCAAAAACCTTAAGAAATAGATTTAAAAAAAAGACAGTGTAGTATAATTTTCAATTTTTTTACTTCCTTACACGAAGTTAAAGGAAGTATTGTGAACGCAAAAAATTTCGGTATTCAGATTTCAACGGAAATATCCATTTTGACCATTTCTGAATCCATTTTGACTAGTTTCGGCATGACATATATATGTATCTCGCATAACTCAGTAACGATTAGCCGTAGTAAGTTGAAGTATTGGATTTAGGACTGTTGCAACATCTAGCTGTGCACCTCCTTTTTTGATTGCAATCGACTCAACTAAAAGTGTCCAAAAAATTCCAAAATCCAAAACCATTTAATTTTGGAATTTTTTAACTGCCAGTAGTAAGCCCCCCATTGAGAGCTTTTCAACGATAAAAGTGGAACTTATTTTCATTGGTTCCATAGTTATAGCCAAATGATATTTTAATTAATGAAATATTTGGTTCTTATAATGGGAAGGCACATCGGTTCGAATGATAAATTAAAAAAAAAAAAATAATATAATTTTTTTTCATCTCCTTTTTTATTTTTAACTTTTTTTAAATTTAAATATATTGATCTATTAATAAAAGTTTTACGATAAATAATAATTCAATAATAACAACAAAAAAAAAAAATATGAAAAAATATGAGAAGTTATTAATGAAATAAAATTTTATGTACTTTTCATTTTAAAAAAAATGTCTATATGCAATTTAATAGGAGTACAAGGAAGTCATATGGTGTCCACATCAGATTTTTTCTCTTAGTTGATTTCATCTATTAAGGTTTTAATAACATGTTTTTTTCGATATAATGTCGAAAACTGTAAAATATATTTATTAAAAATCATTTGTGTTAATCAGATTGGATAAAAAAATAATAATTTACATACATATTAACTTCTGTTATCATTTTATTGGTTTAAAAAATATATATTACTTGATCTTTTCATTAAATATTTTCGCTAAAAAATTGTTTTTCTTATGTGATTATTTTAAAATTAATTTTTTTTTTTAAAACTGTAATAACTTAAAACGTTGTGTAATTACCCAAATTAATTATAAAATCAATTACATAAAGTCTTTGCGCACATTATTAGTAATTAATCTATTGCATAAGTAATTGGTCAGGTAGTTAATTAATTATATAAAACCAGTAATCATTAAATTATGAATTATGATCAATTTGATTAAATTAATCTATAGATCATTAGAATGATTTTACGACATGATAATATAAAATCAATTATCTTAAGTAGTTGCATATAATAAATTACGTAAACAATTCTAATTATACGCGTATGATAATTAAAAAGTACGATGATATTAATGTAATTCATGTATGTTTTTTATCAAGTTGTTAACAAATATAGTTAAAAAAGTATACGTTAGTCCAAAATATTATTCATAGTTTCAGAAGAGGAGGTAAAGTAGATTTTTGAGGAGGACATCGCAAGAGGTCTGAGTAAAAAAGATAAGGTAGAAGAAGAATGGGAGAATGTTAAAAAGGAAATTCTTAAATCGGCAGAAGCAAACTTAGGCGGAATAAAGAGAACTAGTAGAAAACCTTGGGTTTCAGGCGATATATTGCAGCTGATGGATGAACGTAGAAAATATAAGAATGCTAGTGATGAAGAAAGTAAGAGGAACTATCGGCAATTAAGAAATGCTATAAACAGGAAGTGCAAACTGGCGAAAGAAGAGTGGATTAAAGAAAAGTGTTCAGAAGTGGAAAGAGAAATGAACATTGGTAAAATAGACGGAGCATACAGGAAAGTTAAGGAAAATTTTGGGGTACATAAATTAAAATCTAATAATCTGTTAAACAAAGATGGTATACCAATATATAATACGAAAGGTAAAGTCGATAGATGGGTGGAATATATTGAAGAGTTATACGAAGGAAATGAATTAGAAAATGGTGTTATGGAGGAAGAAGAGGAAGTTGAGGAGGATGAAATGGGAGAAACAATACTGAGATCTGAATTTAAGAGAGCATTAAAATATTTAAATGTCAGAAAGGCTCCTGGAATAGACGGAATACCTGTAGAATTACTGCGCAGTGCAGGTGAGGAAGCGGTTGATAGATTATACAAACTGGTGTGCAATATTTATGAAAAAGGGGAATTTCCGTCAGACTTCAAAAAACGTGTTATAGTCATGATACCAAAGAAAGCAGGGGCAGATAAATGTGAAGAATACAGAACAATTAGTTTAACTAGTCATCCATCAAAAATCTTAACTAGAATTCTATACAGAAGAATTGAGAGGAGAGTGAAAGAAGTGTTAGGAGAAGACCAATTTGGTTTCAGGAAAAGTATAGGGACAAGGGAAGCAATTTTAGGCCTCAGATTAATAGTAGAAGGAAGATTAAAGAAAACCAAACCAACATACTTTGCGTTTATAGACCTAGAAAAGGCATTCGATAACGTAGACTGGAATAAAATGTTCAGCATTTTAAAAACATTAGGGTTCAAATACAGAGATAGAAGAACAATTGCCAACATGTACAGGAACCAAAAAGCAACAGTAACAATTGAGAACATAAGAAAGAAGCCCTAATAAGAAAGGGAGTCCGACAAGGATGTTCGCTATCTCCGTTACTTTTTAATCTTTACATGGAACTAGCAGTTAATGATGTTAAAGAACAATTTAGATTCGGAGTAACAGTACAAGGTGAAAAGATAAAGATGCTACGATTTGCTGATGATATAGTAATTCTAGCCGAGAATAAAAAGGATTTAGAAGAAACAATGAACCGCATAGATGAAGTCCTACGCAAGAACTATCGCATGAAAATAAACAAGAAGAAATCAAAAGTAAAGAAATGTAGTAGAAATAACAAAGATGGACCACTGAATGTGAAAATAGAAGGAGAAAAGATTATGGAGGTAGAAGAATTTTGTTATTTGGGAAGTAGAATTACTAAAGATGGACGAAGCAGGAGCGATATAAAATGCCGAATAGCACAAGCGAAACGAGCCTTCAGTAAGAAATATAATTTGTTTACATAAAAAATTAATTAAATGTCAGGAAAAGATTTTTGAAAGTATATGTTTGGAGTGTCGCTTTATATGGAAGTGAAACTTGGACAATCGGAGTATCTGAGAAGTAAAGATTAGAAGCTTTTGAAATGTGGTGCTATAGGAGAATGTTAAAAATCAGATGGGTGGATAAAGTGACAAATGAAGAGGTATTGCGACAAATAGATGAAGAAAGAAGCATTTGGAAAAATATAGTTAAAAGAAGAGACAGACTTATAGGCCGCATACTAAGGCATCATATGGAATAGTCGCTTTATTGTTGGAAGGACAGGTAGAAGGAAAAAATTGTGTAGGCAGGCCACGTTTGGAATATGTAAAAGAAATTGTTAGGGATGTAGGATGTAGAGGGTATACTGAAATGAAACGACTAGCACTAGATAGGGAATCTTGGAGAACTGCATAAAACCACTCAAATGACTGAAGACAAAAAAAAAAAAGTTTCAATACTAACATAACTTCATTTTTTGTTAAAAATTTTACACTAAAATTCTATCAGTTGATTTTTACTGAAAAACCTTGTAAGTTTACTAAACTTCAGAACTGTAATTTTTTAGTTGAAGTTTAGCATATGGGTCACTACAACAACAATTTATCTTACGTTATTAAATTAAAAATTTTAAATAAAATTTTTACGGTTGTGGTTACACACGGTAGTGTAATATTGTTTTTCCAACACTATTTACTTACGAAGTCAGGATACAATTGGTTCTCTTTTCCCTTATCCTAAACGATAGAAAAGCAATTAACTGAATAAAAAAAAAGAAGTAAAAAAAAAAAATTAAAAAGTCGAACAAATTATGACTAACAATAATAATATAATTTGTTTTTTCTTCTCGTAATTTCTTGTAAAATTAAAATTACATTTTTTTTATAAATTAAACAATTTATTTTGAAATCATCAGTATTCATAATAAATTTTAATTTAAAAAATTTCCCCTACACATTTTAATTATTTAAGCTAGTCCTAATACAAGGGACCTATAACTAAATATATGTTGTTATCTTAAAAATTGAATAAAATATCTAGATAAAAATCCATATGATGTATGAGTTTTAAATTCGAACTATATTTTTATTTAAGCTTATTATAATTTTTTTTTGTCAAATTAAATATAAAACTTAGAATAACAACAAAATTCACTTTTAAAATGAAATTTGTTACATATTTATAAATTTCATTTTATACCCGATAAACCGAAATTTTTAATACTTCCATATTAATTGATTTCTAGAATTAAGGATGAAAAGTTAATATCTTATTGAAAAATACTTTTCGTAACTGGGAAGCTGAAAAAAACACATAAATTATAGCGCAATGTAAATATTTATTGTTAAAAATATAAATAAGATATTTATTTCATGCTAAAATTTTCTATAATATACGAATTTGTTTTGGAACTAAAAAAATAATATAAAAATATATAATCTGATAATAAACAATACAAAGGACTTTTAATGGTCTTGGAAGAAATCGGGTTCTAGCGAAAATATTTCTTTTGAAATTATAGTTGAAATTTATTGAAATAGAACATTCCCTTTTTACGCACCTTAATAATATCTGTACACTAGCGTTACTTCAGTCCAGATAATTGATTACTTGGTTAGGATGGGACACTTAGTTTACTCTTAAAAAGTACAGAAAAATAAGTTGTTGACAAATACGATATACAGGTCTGAATATAATGTTATATTTATTACATGTAAGGATACATCTGTTACTTGTTTTAATAGCTTCGTAAACCGTCGTATTTTAGACATGAAAGATGGGTAAAAAAAATCATTAAATTTTTTATACCGTATATCCCAATAGATTGTAATAGAAATTTATTTCTTAGTGTTTTGGGTAAAAAGGTAATTTTGAAAAGAGGAAAATGACCTTTTTTATTTATAATAATACTTTTATTTTAACTTTTTATTAACGAAATATTTTTACTTTAGTCTTCTTTAATATAATTAAATATAACTTCCAATTTAAATTAAAAAAAAGTTATATTCACTGATCGATTAATTAGTGTTGCAGATTTTAATAAGTTGACCAAAATACTATCGGAATGTATGTACTATATCCACCTCTATTCGGAATCTTACCTTTGTTAAAAAAAAAGAAGAAGTCCATTCATCACAAAAAACATTTTCTAAACTCTAAATTCTTGTACCTTACAAATAATTTGTAATGTAGTGTATGCATATTTTGTAGTAAATTAACGATTATTGATAAGAATCATAATAAAAAAAAAAACTACATAAAAACTTCAAGTAATTATTCACAGATTACTAAACTAACTCCCATCTAAAAAGTTTGTTATTTGCTTCTTAGAAAAAAAGTTAAAAAAAAAAGTAATGTAAAAATAAAATGATAAAGTAATTTAATTATAAATAACATTTAATTTATGCAAAAGTTAAAAAGTAATGTTAGAAATTGAACGTACGACTTTTGATTTATCTAAAAGAAACTTGTACTTGACCTATCAATCTAGTCCAAAAAAAGGAAAGATCCAACATTATAAAATAAGTACTGTGTAAATAAATTAATAAAAGAACAAAATACAGCAAGTAAATGAAATCCATCGAGAATAAAACCAAAATAAAACTGTATTTTATACCATGATTATTGTAAAGTAAATAAATGAAAACACAGGTTACAAAATTTAAACGGCTTGAGATTAAATGGTATTTGAAAAAAATTCTACAGCACATTCTACAGATAAAGTTAAAATGCCTCAGGAATCTACAAACTGAACTGTTTCAACTGCACTAAGTTCTACAAGAGCAAAGACGAGAGCTTCGAGCATAAATATAATGAACACATAAAAGCACTTCACATTAGCTTACTCTTGAGATTTGAGAAGTCCGCATTTTATTGAAAGAAATAAAAAATAAAAGCAAAATATATTACAGAAATACAAACATTAGATAATAGACTTAGAAATATAATATTATGTTACATAAACGAACAGAAATAAATACGAGAGAAATGGATATGATAGTTTAATAAATTTTGACTACTTTATAAATACTCATCATATTAGTTTGAATTAAAAATAAATTTCTGACATCATTACAATTGGATTTGGAAGTTAAAAAATACTCCCGTTCGTTCGTCAAAGAAGTAAAGCTCAAAAAGCTTTAATAAAGATATTAACTAGATATCATTATAACATCTAAGACTTGTTAGCGTAGCGTAAGGAGAAACTTTAACTTTAACTTTATATTAGAACATTAGATTAACGTATCCAAAAAAAAAAGTATTAAGTCTAATCATAACTAAAAAACTTAATTTAATTATTTAAAAAAAAATGTTTTTAAGTAAATTAATAAATATAACCACTTAATTTACGGGTAACTTATAAACGTGTAAATTTCATAATTTTAATTTTTTCTAGTAGAGTATTGAGTTTCGATAGAATTAAATTAATTTCAGTCACGTCAAGAATTTATCTTTTTCCTTCTAAAAACTATAGGCATGCGTAGAAAATGAAATATTTGCGTGTTTGAATAAAACTACTATAAGTGAAAGTTCATGCCAAAACTGTTAACCGGAAAACTCCTAAACTTTCAACAAAAAAAAAAAAGTGAGAAGGCAACTCGCTTTTATTATAGATAAAATTTTCACTTACGCACGCACATTCTCGTAAAGAAAAAACTGAAAAAAAATCATTGTTTTTATGTCAGCAGCTGTAATAAGACTTTGTGAAACTTTGGGATTAAAAAAATAATTATAAAAAATGAAATTGAAAACATCGCTGCTAGAAAAAAATATTACAAAATATTTTAAATGTTTCTATTAAGAAACATCTAAATGCATGCAAATATTTCATGTTTAGAATTTTATCTTAAAAAAATTAATTAAAAACCTATCCAAAGAAAAAAATTCATGTTATTTAAAATTAATTACACAATATTCACATTAAAGAGGTGTATTTAATGAAAAAATCGACATAATCTTAATATATTGAAGAGTGTCTCTTTGTATTTCACCAGATGTTGTGGCTATGCCATTTTTGGGAGTAACATTGTATTGTGTCAGATTGTTTACTATTCCACTGTATACATTGGCTATAACTATTAAAATGATGATACTCAACAAACTTAAAAAGAGTTTCATGAGTATTAAATTACATTTAACCAATTTATAATTTCTCTCAAATCAGTATACAACCAGATTTGGATGAATAATAGTTTTTTGTATTTTATAAAATTTGTATATCCTTTAAAACCATACTTAAAAAATTAGAAAAATTATAATAGTTTTTATAAAATAAAATTTAAGTATAATAATAAAACTGATTTCATAAAAGGGGGTTTTATTTTGAAAAAAAATTCATTTCTCATTTATTCTTAAATTTTTGCACTTATATAGGGCGTATAAAAAAGTTAGTAAAATAACGATAGCTGTTTTATTTTAGGCCCAACTACTAAAAATCGAAATAAAAAATTATTGAACAATATTGTATTAATTTTTATATGTGGGTTTATGCATTCTATATTTCAATTCATTATATTTTTCACTTTTTTGATATTTAGGTAGATTTCATAAGAAATCTACCTATTGTAGAGTACCATAATTCGACTTTCGGAAAATTTCGACATATCTTCGCGTTTCACATCCTCTAGACCCCAAAATCACCGTCTGTTCAAAAGTTTATATATATATATTGTTACCACATATATGCCTAATTTAATATCGGCAGACGAAAACGGTAGCAGCTTAGATGTCAGGTTGAGCACAGTATACGTACCCGCTGGTACAAGCGTCACTCCTGCCGCGCAGTTCTCACACCATAGCCGCGTTGCGGGCTCCAATAACAGAGCGGGCACGAGAGTGAATTTTTAATTCATCGTCCACCACCATCTGGAGAAGGCCAAGAAGAAGACAGAAGAATTTCCCTGGTCGCTTCAACGTGGGACCTTCAGAGGGAAGCCAACATCACTGTCGGAGCAGCAGGCGTGGCCAACCCGCCGGGGGAGCCGCTGGACGCGGACGCTACCTTCCCGCTTCAGCTCGCCGAGCTTTAATCGCCCTGGCCCGCGGACTCAGCAACAAAAACCAGATCAGAGTAGGATCGCTCGGGGAGAACCGCCTCGTCCGCGCCGGCAAAATACGACTGACGCCAACCAGACACGACGGGGCTCAGGGGGTTACCAATGCCACGCTGTAGTAGGAACCCAACTGCTACTGAGGGAAAGCCCGGTCTGATTTCAATGGACGAGCCACAACTCCCCGACTTCGCTGGAAACCAGCTTTCGGACCCAACAGCTCTTCTCAGAGCTAACGCAAAAAGGGTCCTATTCAGGGCTACCACAAGGTTATAAATTACGAACCGTCGAAGCTATTCGACGACAACAGTCGTTCTCAGAGCTACCATAAGTTTATAAATTACAACAAGCAGTCGAACCCGATCAACGACAAAAACGGCCTTTATCAGGGATACTACAAGATTATTAAGTGCCACGTGCCTTTTATATATATATATATATATATATATTCCACTTTTTTGTGGACACGATAACTGCCGTAATTTCCGGCCAATCACTTTCAAATTGTTCCTTAAAAATAACTCGTCTCAAAATCTCGGTCGCGTTCGTTCTCAAGGGAGTGGAAATGGGGCCTTTTTTGAAAAAAAAATATTGCTATAACTTTCTTATTAACTAAAACATCGAATTCTTTAAAGTTCTTTCTATTCTTTAGATAAGGGCCTAAAACTTAACTAAGTAAATTTTTTTGATATCACCAACCATTTTTAATATAATGAATACAGCGATTCTAACCGATTCGTTTTGATCAAAGAAATAATCTTCAATTTTTCTTGTCTAAGCTTTGTATAGTTAACACTTTTTTTTTTTAATAACCAATCTTTATTTAATGATCATCCGTAAATATAATTATAAAAAGCACAGTAAAATACAAAATAATGTGTTTCACTTAAAACACATGTTACAAATCGAAAAAGGGTCTTGTTACACTAAAAGAGAATCCACTAAAACAAAAAGTTATTACATTCTATCGGAAAGAATTGGAATAAAAATAATAAGAAGATAATTAAATAAAGAAAAATGAAATACGTATTCAAAAGAAAAATTCACTGAAATGGAATAAAGAGAAAGTTTTTTTTTTGAGAGAGAGAGAAATAATTTTTCTAATATTCTATTTTTATAAAAAGATAGCTTATTCTGAAATAAGTAACGCGTCACCACAATGTAAAGCAACAGCATATAAGTTTTACAGACCTAAAAAGAAAAGAAAAAAAAGAAAAGAAAGAAATATAACATTAATTTCAATAAAGAAAAGAAATAGAGAAGAGTAGTAGATATTTTTGACAATCCCAGGTCTCATAAGGGGACAAGGAAGAGGTCTTTTCCCTCAAGGGAAATGGCCGGAAAAATGATAAAACAAATGTGTGACGCTCTCTCTTCAAGAAACCAATTTCACCACAATAAACTTACTTTTCTATTGCCGCAGTTCTTGTAGCGTTATTTTACTCCCTTGTACAATTTATGGAGAAGTATTTATATATATATATATATATATATACAGTAAGTATGTGTGCATATATGTATGTACATGCGCACGTGTCGGGTGCATATACTATCTCATGCTATACAAAAGTAGTTTATGCAAAGCTTACAAATTCATATAAACTTGCGAATGTCACCCTTAGTAGAATGAAACGGGAAGAAACAAATTTTAAGCGAATAAACTTAATAGTATAATAAGCATTCTTTTCTTATATTCGTTAGCTTCTTTAAGCTGATCTGTCTATTGGTATAATATACAAAGAAATTTCTTCCGGTCAAAATTGATTTAATAAAATCTCTTCTGGTAAAATATTTCCTTTAGGCAGAATCTATTTGAAAATTAAAAAAAAAAATATATATTTTTTTTTAAGTCTGTAGTAATTGGAATTAAAACAATTTGTTTTAATGGGTTATCGAAAAATCATTGATCAGAAATATAAGAAGCTTATTCCTGAGTAAATGTCTGAGGTACTTGATCGCTCAAATAATTTTAGGCAGGATAATTACCGTATGAGCCCTCAGCTTGCATGGGACTAAAATATTAGATGGGTAATTTCTCGACTTTCATTACTTCTTTCCTGAGGGATCGTAACGAAACGAAAATGAGTGGGTAGAAATGAGGTAAGAGTGATGCTTACTTTAAAAGATACTTCGTCTTTGATTTCTGTGCCGTTTGGGAAATAGTGATCTGACTACTCCAGACTATACAGAGACTATCGTGGACGCTAATGTGTATTAAGTTTGTTATAAGTTGATTGCTTTTTAGATTAATTCAAAGAATATTTTTTTATACAGATAGCCTATGAATATTTTAATTAAGGAAGCTAAAATATACTAAAAATATTCAATAAACTCAAAACTTTCGCCATAAACAATAAAATGTTGCAAGTTTAATTAAAATAAATACACACTCAAGCAATCTGAATCAGATAAAAACAATTATTTAAATTGCTTTAACTTTTTTATTTAAAGCAAATCATTATGAAAGCACGGTATTGTTTTAAATATGCTGAAAAATCATACAATACGTAGGAAAAATGTTGATTGATTTCAATTTTTTGTGCTTTAATTTTTTGTCCTGTAAATACTTTTATATTTCTGTTTTACAATTGATTGTAGTTCATTAGTAACAATTTTACATACTTAGTTTTAAACAAGTACCGAAATACGGCGGAATTTAATGAAACGCAAAATATAGATAACAAAATTTTTGTAACAATTTAAAAAAAAAAATTTAAAGCAACTTCTTGCTTTAAATTTTTTTTTTTTAAATTGTTTACAACCTTCGAAGAAGCTTAATTTTTTATTAACAAACATAGATAATTTTATTTTAAAGAAGAAATACTATCTAATTAAATTGGAATTAATAGGTACACTGAATTGTACTACATAATTAATTGTTTAATTATTTATTTCATCTAAATTCATATGGAATTTAGATAAACAGATATCTAAAAACCTCTATATAAAGAGAAATTTTAATGTAATTAGTTTTCATAATTTTGAGTTATTTTTTCCTTTTACGTAAGAATTTTGAGCAAATCTCTCTGTACGGGTAGGTCCCAAATATTAAATTGAATTAACACAACGAACTGTATGTATAAACTGATTTATTACAAAAAAAAAAAAAAAAAACACTGAACACCTGAATTATTTATATACTGACTTGGATTGATTATAAACTACATGAATTGAATATAAACTGTTAATTAATGCACAAAAAATGACTTTGTTCATAGAAAAGTATACTGAATATACTGAAGAAAAGTAATACTGAATGCGCAGCCGTCGGCAACCGGAGCACGACTAGCACGACGACGATTGAATAGTATGCCTTGCTCCCAAGAGACCGAGGCAAACACATGTATTGTATATGAGCGGGAATACAAAACGCGTTGAAAACGCAACACTCTCTTTTAAAAACTAATAATAAAATTACGGCTTATTACATACCAATTTTTTTTTTTATCTTAAATATTTAAAACATGAAACTCTTTAATTAGAATAATTAAACTGAAAAGCTAACACTTTATCTATTGAAGGGTCAATTTAAATATTTAAGACAAAAAAAAACTAACTCTGTTAAATAAAATATACTAATGTTTAGTATATACTTATGTTAAGTAAAATATTGCTTAAAAATACTTTTTCACGTTGTAGACAGTTCAATTATTATTTTATGTTGAGGTTGCGTTTCAATTAACCACACGTCTCAGGAGTAGTCAACCTGCGTTTGTTTAACACTACAAATTTACCGGTACAGTTAAATTACACTGATATGTCCTTAATGAATTTAATTGTTGATGCGACTATAAATAAAAGTATTAAAAAAAATGAATTTATTTTGAATTGCATAAAATTTATATAAATATCGGTACTGCGTAACGTACAGTACCATTAGCATATTGTTTATTCGTGGGAATAATGTACGTTTTTATCACTGATGTCGTAAAAAAATTCTGTTACTCTTAAACAATGAAATATTTAATATATTATGCGTTTAAATTGCTACTCAGAAGTCGTTTGGTAATAATTTTGTTAGACTCAAATTTTATTTATTTTTATTTTTTTAATTATTTTAATAATGTATACTGTTATATGTTTCTTAGATGAGTATATTTATATATAAAAAAAATTATCTTCAATACATTATTATTATAAGAATCATATGTTTTGATATATCTATTAGTCGCTCCTCAATAGAGTTAATTATTTTTTCTATTGTGTGTTAGTTTGAGTTTACTTTGTTCTATTAGTTGTGTTGTTTTTTCCTCAGGGTTGTGTTTTTCTTGTGTTTGTTGTTTGTATTTCTTTAATCTTTAGTTATAGTTACTTTTACGGTTTTATTTAGAGGCCTAGACTACACTACATAACCTAGCGGTCGCGGCGTTGCTATAGACCAGTTCCCAGCTGTTCCGCATAGCAACCACTCAGCAGATGACAGATTCGTGGCGATAAACAACACGCTGGTGAAAAGAAAACGTGATCCATTCAATTACTCCAACCGGTATCCACGGAAATAATTGCGGAGAGGGATGAGATGGTTGAATATATGAGTGGTTGTTCGGATAATAGCAGTGACTCCGGTATTATAGACTCGATTCCTTTTCTTCCGCCATGGCAAACGGTGTCGGGCTTACGTACGTTGCTGGTAGCTGACCCGACTCCTGGGAATAACATACCTCTCTCGAATACATTTTATCGTCAGCCGTTGGAAGAGACTAACGGGGTGCTGCTTCACAAAAGGAAGAGGTTAAGCCGCCTCCGATAGTATTGTACGGTATTTCGGGTATCACGAAGCTATATGAGTTGTTGGAATCGGTGGTGAACAAGGCGGAATTCACCGTGAGTGAATAATAAACAGTAAACAAATTCTGCTGCTGTCGAACTATATTGAAAACAACAAAAAATAATTTGTTGTTCATGAAAATAATCTGATAGAGCATAGCCTTCACGAGACGTGATTAGAGGGCGTTTCGGGTGGTGCTTAAGAATTTTTACCATTTGATCCCAGTTGCAGTTACACAGCAGGGAATTGAGAATCAGGGGCACAAGATTCGGAGCATCGTAAACGCACGCCACCGAGTAACCAAGGAGCCGTTGGCGATTTTTTTTCGTGATTCTGAAATCTACAGATAATAATAAGGAGGAGTTCGGGATAAAGTACATAGTAAACTGTTGCGTTAGGTTTGAAATTTTTATATGTTTATTGGTTTATCAAAAACCTAAAAAAGTGTATTTCCGAGAAAACTTATTCGTGTTTTACCCCATTTTTCTTATAAAATAAGCAAAATAGGGATCTGGAACCACATTTACTCAATTTCTTAGATAAAAAATCGTGAGGAAGCACCAAATTTACCCTTTTGTTTGTACCCCAAGAATTTCATTACGATTTACTTTCACAGAAGGAGCAGAATGCATATAAGCATAGGTCAGAAAAAGAACCGTTCTCTGACATACGTATGTTGGATGAATCTTTTTCTTATATTTGGCTGTAAAATCATATCGTGAAAGATTGCCTTGCAATTTTAAATCACTCTTTATATATATTCTAAAAGATAGTGATCGTTTATTGTAAGTGGTAAAATACTAATCTATTAATATTATTATTATTAAAACTTCTTTATCTAGCTAATTAAAATCTGTTTAAAAATGTTTATATTTGAAAGAAAAAAACACGCAGAAAAGCTTAAGTCAAGGTTTAATAATGCAGCCAAAAAATTCCTGGGCAATTTTCTCCTAGAACGAATGCACTTCGTACTTTAGTTCACGGTTCAATGAACAGTTATTTAAAGTTTAAATTCTATCTGTTCAGCCGTTCAGGTATTCACTTGCAAAACACAAGTTCCAATATATAAGCGAGAGCACACATTCACTAAATATAAATCGATAAAAAATTATTTACATCGTAGTAATAAAAGTTTTCCAAATGATTTATTTATTAATTAACGAAGGAAGCAATAAAATTAAAAAATCTTAAACTTGCAGAAAATTAAAACAAAGCCTTTTTGTCAGTAAGTGAACCGTTAAGAAAGAAATAGTAATTAATATTAAATAAGAAATTTTAATATATGTAAGCGTTTTACCCTGCGTTATATTAGAAGTTAATTTTATATAACGTTAATATAAACTTTTTTTTTGTTTTATCTTTTGATAAAAAAGTTAGTTAAAATATAAATTATAAAATTTTTATTCACGAATGAATAACTTGAAGATCTTTGTAAAAGTTGAAAAATAAAGATTAAAGTCGATAATTCAAAACACGCTACAACTTTAAGAAATTAAATCTATAGATGCGAAGCACTTTGATTCCTTTAGACCTCCTGTGTATGTGGATGGATACTAATATACGATTGCGTTTAGAATTTAAATTGTTTGATGATGTGTAAAATATCAAACATTACAATGAAAAAATACCTGTCGTACCAAGTAATATGAAGACTTATCACATGCAACTTCGGAGATTGTAAAGCCAAATATTATAATTACTCGACGTTTTCAATTTTGAGGGTGATTTCGAACTCGCGTCCCAATAACTATGTTAAATGTAATAATTTTTGTAAAGACTTAAACGTAAAAAAGGTAAACAAGTACGATTTCCCTGCATGAAATACCAAAATAAACTGGTGATTCAAACATTTAAATACTCATTCTACTAAACATTATCAATAAAAACTGGTCAATTTCAAAAAAACAATTTGATATTTGGCATTTCGATAAGATGTAAAGATACAAAGGTATAACTTCATCTTATAATTCAAACTTCATTTTGTTTTAATATCTCATGTATTCTACAATTTCTATTATATATAAATAAAAATGTCATGATATGTTATTAGTAGTATTAATTACATTCTTCATTTTATTATGATGATTTACTTTTTGTTTTTTTACCACCATATCGTTCTTACGGTTTCCTATTAATTTACACAACTTCTAATTTCCAAAATTTTATAAAATAATAGTTTTACACTAATCTGTTTACAAATGTTGCAAAAAAAAATTATTTAAGAATAATTCTAAAAAAAATAATTTTTTTCAGTTAAATAAAAAAATCATTAATAATTTTTTGAATGTGTGACAACACTGAAAATTATAAATAATCGAATAGTTTTATTACAAAATGAAAGGAATAATATTCCAGTAACAAATTTTAACTAAAGTTTTGTGAAATTTTTCAGATTAGTTTCAAACATCTAAAATTAAATATGGTGACGCGGTTTATTTCGTTTTATGTATGTAAAAATACTTAGTTTAAATAAGATATTCGTATATATAGTTCCCAATATGATAAAGTAACAAGTTTAAAACTGAATTGAATAAAAGGTTTTTTTGAATTTATTTATATAACTAAATTATATTATCTAATTTTAATGATAAATGAACTTATTAACATATAAAAGTCACTAAATTTATTTTATAATATTAAATAAAACCTAAGTATGGTTTTTTATAAAAGTCAATGAAATATTTCCTTTATAAATAAATTGAAAGAAAGTAAATAATTTTTTATACTACTTTGTAATCAATATTGATTTCCATAAGATAATGTAATAAGAAATAACTAGGTCGGGTGTTAATGGATTACATTAAAATATTTACAGCGTTAAATATTCTAAAAATTCCAAATGAAAATATTTAAGGAGTTAATTTCATTAAACTTAATCTATAAGCAAATATATTCCAAAAAAAGTTAATCTAATAATAAAATTTAATATAATATTTAAAAAAAAATGTTTTTATTCAACTGGAGTGAAATTGCCTATTCAAGAGATATTTTAATCCGCTATTCCTACTGTATTTGGGATATTAATAAAATATATGTACATATATATATTTTTTTTTGGGGGGGGGGGGCACTCATACTTATTTTCCCTGAGTTGGTCATTCAGTAAATTTTTCATTACTTATGCAAATTTCCATTAGCATTTGCTTATAAGTATTTTTTTTTTAATGTCACGTATGCGGTCCTTCTTCTGTTTATAGTTTTCTATCCATTCCTATTAATGTTTATTCGTAGCAAAATAAATCCATTTAAAAGTACTTCTTGTTAAATATTAGTTAATTGATGTTTAAAAAACATGAAAATATCACAAAAACTCCCAATGAAAATTTTTTTAAAGTATACCGTACATCATAATTACACATATATTATGTAACTTATTTGCATGAGTGAACAAATTTTCATTCAGAAATTTATTGCAAATATTTAAATTTTATTTAAGTTAAACAGAGATACAGAAGAAAATTCTTTAATACGCCATTAAATTTTTATAACAGATATTAAATTTACCATCGAAATTTTTGTTTAAATCATTAATAAATTACGTCTATTAAATTATATTTACACAACTTTAAAAGTACATAAGATTTTATTTAATACTGATTTTTTTTTCATATTTTTTTTATTGTTATTGAATTACTCGTATAATATAGTAATTTTTTTATAATCAGAAGTTAATAATTATTAAGAAATTAATATATTTAAATTAAAAAAAAGGAAATGAAGTCATATTTGAACCGATGTGCCTTCCACTTGTAAGATCCAAATATTTCATTAATTAAAATTTTATTTGGGTATAATTCTGGAACTAATGAAAATAACTACCACCTATGATGTATCGTTGAAAAGCTCTCATGCGAGCTTATTACTGCAGTTAAGAAAACGTCCAAAATCCATTTTTTTTTATTTTGGGCGTTTTTGGACACTTTTAATCCAGTTGATTGCAATCAAAAGGGGATATGCACAACTAGATGTTACAATAGTTCTAAATCCAAAATTTCAACATTCTACGGCTAATAGTTTTTGGGTTATGCGAGAAACATACGTACGTACAGAAATCACGCCACAATTAATTAGTCAAAATGGATTCAGGGATGGTCAAAATGGATATTTCCGTTGAAATTTGAAAACCGACATTTTTCACGATTACCATACCTTCTTGTACTAGTACAAGGAAGTTACTGCTATAACAAACAATTATAAACTATTACGCACTCAAAACTACGTATATGTGAAATCATAAATTTATTAAATAACAGAATTGAGTTATTCCTCAGTAATGTCATCTTAATATCAGAGAATAAATATAATGATATTATGCTAAGTTGGTGTATCAGTATAAATTCATTAAACGCAAAAATCTGAAAACCTGGTAAAATCAATCGGGTAAAATGTTGAAAATAATTTTTAATTTTATTTCCTTATATAAAAAAATTCTATTTTCTTCAAAAATATAATTTAACTAAAACTATATTTTAGTCGTATAAATTTATTTTAAAAAAATTGTTTTTTAGATGAGTAAAAAATACAAAATTTTAACTTTCGCTTAATCTATAGCTACCAGACTATAGTCTCTGTCCCATAAGTAATTTTAATAAAATAAACTTTTTAATTAAAATAAACTAAATACTCATACTTATGTAGCATAATTCCAGACTAAAAATTTATATTTTCCAAAGAAAATAGTTAAAAATTAGAAAGTGTTTGATGATAAAACTTCATCGTATTACACAGTTATCTGTCCTCATTTATGATATTTCTTTACACCATATACTTTTCCAAAAGTCTACATATTTTATCTAATTTTTAGAGTTCCGATAGCTTCCATTTCCTTTTAGATTATGTATAATTTTTAACCTACTTCCTTCTTTCCCATTTTTACCTTCTAATAATCATTTAGCATTATTTTAATCTATGGTTCTCTCATATTACGTCTCGGCGTGTTTTTCCTTTCTGAATAAACCCCTTTTTTCATTTCTCTATTCATTACTTCCTGATTTTTGATTACCTAGTCTGACATTTCATTTTTTACAATCTTCTTCATAACCATATTTCCAATGTGTCGTTTTTTTAATATTCATATTTATAATCTTACCATCTTAAACATAGTACGTCATAATATGTTCCATCTTACTTCATAAGAATTTAGTACTGAAGTTTTCGTAATCCATTCCCATACAGAGTTTTTCTCCTATTTATTTTTTCCATTTTCTGTTTAAAGAAATTAAATGCAGTTCATTGTTAACAAAACAGATCGAAAAAAAGAAGTAAAATATAAGCTATTTTGAATATTGTTTACCTTTCTTAGGTTCATTCTTTTATCACATGACGAAGCGTTTCGTCAAAAGAGAGTACAATAAGTTTTGACAATTGAATATTGAACTACAGAAATAATATGTAGTAGTTTTACAAAACGTAAAAAATATGAAAATAATAATACGCATTAATATAAACATAAGTATGTAATTACTAAAATAAAAAAAAGTTTTTTATAACACGAATTGTTATTTATTACAGTACATCAATTACCTGTAGTTAGCGCTTTTAGAATCACAGAAAGTTATAAGCTGTAAGAAAAATTTTAATTAGATATAAAAGATTATATGTAACCTAGCAAACGATTTGAATATTCGTTTAATGCCGATCTGCGTGGCGGGCAAAGAAGTGGTAGCATCTCGGCCTTTTATCCGGAGATCCAGGGTTCGAATCCCGGTCAGGCGTGGCATATTTCATACGCTACAAAATTTCCATTTCATATGTAAGCTTTAAGCTTATATGGTGAATTCGCCATAAAAAAAAAATTATGTCAATATAACTTACCAATATCGAAGCTATACAAAAACAATCATTTTCCGTTTTATTCCTTTAAAAACAAATCTTTATTAAATTTTTATCAGTTAGTATATGTGAAATGAAAAAAAAAAAATAAAAGTTATTTAGTTCAACTGAACATCGGTAAACTATTAACCGATAAAAATGTTGAATCCCATAAAATGCAGTTACATCGATTTAAAATCAAGAGGAAATGATTTCAGTGATAAGTTAAAAGATATAAAGTAAAGCAAAATTGATTTTAAAGAAAATAAAGAACCAAATGAGAATAATGTTACCGTATCTTTTAATAGATCTACTAACTGAATAATGGAAATTACGTTCTCTAATTTTTTTTATCTATAATCAGATCTGAAGCTCTTTTTATTTTAAATTTTATAAGTACTTAGCATATAAATGTTTAATAATTTTAAAATAAAACTTAGTTTCTAAAACCATAACAGATATAAGAATTCTAAAGAATATAATTGTATTTATTTTTGAGATCTGAGGAAAAATACGATTATGGTCATGGAATTCTAAAGTATGATTTCATTTTTTTTTAATTTTCCCAACATTATATACTAAACGGAATTAAAAAATATTGTTAGCGCAAATGGAACTATAATCTCAAATAAGAAAAAAATTAATTATATAATATTAAAATTACAGAAAATAATATTAAAAATAATAATAGATAAAAACATTCTTATAAAGTGATGCAATATTAAATAAATTACTTGGGTTTATTTCTATCCATTAATATTATTCACAATTATAACTTTATCATTATGTAACTTACTATTAATTCTAGCTAAATTATAAGCAGAGGTTAATTTGAAAGAATACTGATAACTAAGTTTCTATATTACACTGTTTATTCTTTTGTTAACTATGTCAAATTCTGAGGAAGAAATATCTTTAACAGCGATCGATATTAAAGAAAACGCAGAACTTATGAGTAATAACCTATTATCACAGAAATGTACTCTTTCATGTATTCTTGAAAAATTAAAAAAAATATTCTGTAAACAATGTATTCTATCATTGATGTAAATCTCAATATTTCCTCATCCCCAGAAAAAATACGTTACATAATGGCCATTAATGCACTCTTGCAAAGTTCATAACACTCGCCAAGGCTCGTGTCGTAACTAACTTCGCACTCGTGCATTAATGGCTGTCTTTATAAGCTGGTTTCCCAATGTACTAATATTTGTAGTATATATTACTCAAATTAATGGTTGAGAATTATCGGATCTTTTTAGACATATTTTTTGAATCCTTTATTTTACTTTTGTACTTTCACAAAAATACAAAAGAATGAAAGTATTATTGTAATATTATTCAATAATAACTATTCAAGAAGCTTAAACATTTTTTAAAATTTTACATGAGACTAGAATCTAAAAATTAGTTTTAACGATACTTTTCATAAGCACCCGTACCGGAATAAAATTTATAGTAAACGAAAAATTGAGAAGTTGGTAAATTTCATAATATTAAAAAATTGTGACTGGTGATGATCAAAATAATTATAAATTTACTTAGGGTAAAACACGAAATCGAAGAAAACTGGTAAGCAGATTGCAAAAATTTGAAAATTATTTTAAAATTTCCATATTTATGATTTCAATTTGCCCATTTTTTGAATCATCATATAACTAACTATTCAGTACCAAGAAAGATCTGTGAAAATATAAATTAAAAAAATATATATATAATAAAAAAAAAAAACATTATAAAATGATCAAAGATCTATAACCAGCTTTATTTTTCGATTATTAGATTAGAGCAAAAGTAGATACCGGAGATCAATATAATTCCATAATGAAAAAACAAAAATTAAAAAAAAAATAATAAGAAAAATGGGCTTCTATAGGGGTTGTTGAGTGGTTTAGATTTTATTTAAAGGAATTTTTAATTTTGGAACTTTTTTTAACCTTCAGAATCACCGTTAGGTATTGCTTCAGAGGATGAAATGAATGATTTGTAGCGTGTGTGAAAATACCATGCCTGACCGGGATTCGAACCCGGGACCTCCGGATGAACGCCGAGATGCTACCACTCGCACCACGGAGAACGGCAATATTTAATTTTGGAACTGGATTATCCAAAGCTATATTGTACCATTTTTCAATTGCTTTTATTTTATTTTGTATATTAATGTAATACGTTATAAATACAAAATACGATAGAAAATAAATTAACAAATACATTTATATAGTTTTGTAATTATTTCGATTAATTTGCTCTTTTATTGCTAATACTTCTTTGCTGTTTATTTAATGTCCTGTATTTGAATACATTTTTACTTTCCCGTCTCTCCCCACAGCAAAGCTATAGTTTTAAAAGGTTAAGTACTATAATCGATCCAATTTGGGCATAAGCAGTTTTCACCGGATCTTTACGTTTTAACACCTAAGGACCCCACAAAATCCAAAAACCGGATGGAAATTTTCCGGATGTTCGTATGTACGAAAGTATATGTTCGGTGTCGCCCTATAAATCACCTTATATCTCCAGAACTATTAGAACGATTTTGATCAAATTAGGTCGGATTACTTCTATATATGAGGCATTGATGCCACTAAATTTTCAACTTAAAAGGTCAACGGGGTGAGGCTGTACAGCAAGGTCATCCTCAGTATCTTGAAATTTCGCTTAATTGAGGTTTTATTTTTCTTAGGGACATTTGTTAACAAAAAATTAAAAATAATTTTTCCAAAAAATATTTTTGCAAAATCGCACCCCTACCACCAAAAAATGATTTAAATAAACTAGCAGCTAAGTGGGTATACTGCGTCATTAGTACCCCTTTCACCTCAAAGACCGCTACATCAGTGCATACTTTGTGCGCTGATGTACAGGTGCTGTAGTCGTCCGCTGTGTTGTGACGTCACAGGTGAGCGGTAGAATTAAATAAATGAATAATATTTAAAGTTGATGATACTAGTACCACCACAGCTGCGCGAATGAAATACGGTATGCGAGCTCTCTTTTGTTGGAATCATTGAATTAAATAAATACAAAATATTATTTTTAAATAAAATGATAAAAATTTAAATTAAGTTGTGTGTATATGCGTCTGTAAGCCGTGCATCAGGAAAAAAAAACAGCGTGACTAGAAATTCCTGCAAGTGTGTTATCTGCCTTTTTATTTTGATATCCCGCTATATTTACTAATTGTAATTTGTTAAACATTTAAATGGATATCTAGTTTTAAATTTTTATTTTTGAGTAAACGATTTTTTTTTATAATCTTAAGTATTTAGTAATTGTATAATTTAACTAAAATTACGACCAGTAATATTCATTTAATTACCACGTTCATAAACTGATAAGAGATTCCACACGACTCATTCTCGGCAGACGTTAATTTAAATATAAAATTTAGTTCCGTAAGCTTACGCGTACCGTATACGGATGGATAACGTTGAACACTTATGTTGACAAACAGCACGATGTTAAAAGAAAAAAAAACAACAGACAATTCTACAGTACTATGTTAAAACGTTTACTCTGATTACAAGTTTAACTAAAGCTTGTAACATTACAAAAACCATTTAAAACCCATTCCGTTTCGTAGTAAAACGTATATGGGTAAATTCGATTTAGTCACTAAAAATAAACATTTAATCAAAATAAAACAACTTTAAAAATTTTGTAATTAAAGTTTTACTACAAATGATAGATAGACCGAAGTTTTAGTAGAAATATGTTACTAGAATTTATGTTACAATTTTTTTATTAGTTTCATCTACTTTTTATAATTTTTCAGTTTCAATATAAATTGTTTAATGAAACATTTTCATTGATTTCATTGTAATAGTTATCTGACAGTAGCTTTACTAGCGTAGTTCTTCGTCGGAGTAAAATTTCAATACGTTTCTTTTCTATTCGTTTAAAAAACTCTTCGTTTAAAATTAATCAATCCACAAATGTTTTTACATTAATATAATAAAAATAAAAAAATAATAAAAAAAATGGAAAAAATTCAGTATGTACTTTTTCTTCTCTTTGTTTATATGTATACGTATTACCTAGAAAAAGAGAATTTTTGAAACATGAAATATTATTGAAGTATACATGAGGTATAACAAAATTATCAATTTTGCAAATAATTCGTATAGTAAGACCAATTTAGCTTTGAAACTTTATAAATTCTTTCAATCTAAATAATTGGTCGTAATAATGAAATATTTTTAAATAATAATTCTAAATTTAATGTTAAGTGTTCAAAATTCAAGTTCAAAGCTGTAGAATTAGTGTATTATATAATTGTTTTTCTCAATGCAAAGATACTAAACTATTAATTTATATTAAAAGACTGGAAATTTCATCAAATTTGTACTAAAATTTAAAAAAAGATGTCTTATTTAAAATTACTTAAAAGTTGAAAATTACAGTGATAATTTTATTGTAATTCTAACCATATAACTTTTCAGCTAATTTTTGAGAAACCTTTCACAATAGTTCCTTATTTTGAACTTTTTATACAAGATCAAAACGTCTTACCCATTTAATATGTCTTATAACAACTAAAAGTAAATTTAAAAAAATTAAAATTCTGATTATGATAAATTTACAAGTCGAATATAAAAAATACGTGAAAATCTCCAGATGTGATATATATAACTCGGTGAAGAAACTCAATTTCCAAAATTATTTTTTAAAACCAAAATTATTGAATAATGCTAACATAAGATTTTTTAATATTTTAATATTTTAATATTTGCTTATTAATTTTCCTAAAAACGCAACTTACCAAAACATTTACTAGAATTTCATCGTTAGTTTCAAATGTTTTATTTTATAATTATCATGAAAATTTATTTTTTAACAATTAATAATATTTTTAACTAATGAAAAACATTATACAAAAATAAATTTAGTTTATTAATAAAACAGAATTAATAATGAATAATGAACAAATAAATTATTACCTTTTTTTTTTTCAGAGAGATAGGAAGGAAGTAATTATTGGAAAAATTGTTTTAATATATTCTAATTCGATTAAAATCACTCCACACGTAATTTACCGTTGGCAGCTAAATTAATTAATTACGGTTTTATAGATTATCACTAGAAATAAAAAAAAAACAAAAAAAAACAGTTAAATTGATAATAAAAATAAAGAGATGAAAAAAAATGCTAATTTAAACCACTAAACTAATTTAAAACACATTTAAATAAAAACCTAATTTTATATTTAATAATTATCTCCATTTTAATAAAGTATAAAATTTAACCAAGTTTTGTTTTTTTTGGTTTCTTTTTCTAATGAGTAATATCATTATGAAATGTAACATAAAACAATATCCTTAGGCTTTTTAAGAACAAAATGTATATATACACAGTATTATTAGATTAAAAAATAAATGGATTATTTTATTTATTTTTTAACGACTTAATTGCACGTCATTTTTCTAAACAAAAATTAAAAAAATAGTACGACTGTTTTGATATGAAAAGAAATCTCTTCTGTAATTAAAAAAAAAAAAAAAAACAGTGAAAAAAAAAATTTATAGAAAGTACCATATTTTTAAATTTACTTCAGTTATATAATTATTATAAAAATAAAATATAATTATATATAAAATAAAAATTTTCATAAAATAAATAAAAATAAAATAAAATTATAATTATATAAATATTTAAAAATTATAATTACGTAATACAATATTATAATACAATTATTATAATTATTTATATAATACATAATAATATTATATTTTATTTCTGAGAATATATTATAATCGCAAAAACTATACGTAAAAGTACGGTGTGGAAATTGGATGAAAAAAATCATGTCTGATTAGGATACAAACCCAAGATCATCCGGATTACTCTATTTCTTATAATATAATTAAATTATGATCTAGTAATCTAAAAACTAATCTGTAATAAAAACTTCATATTGAAGAAAGTAGAATTAAATCCCAGTCAGCCATGGCGTTTTTTATACGGCAAAAAGTTACATCTACAAATCTTTTTTTTTAACCTCCGGGACCACTGTTAGGTATTACTTCGGAGGATGAGATGAATGATTTTAAGCGTGTGTGAAAATACCATCCCTGCCCGGTTTTCGAACTCGGGACTTCCGGACGAAAGGCTGAGACGCTACCACTCGCGCCACGGAGGCCGGCCCATCTAATTATCCTACCCACAAGCTTCAAGCTTATGTGGCGATGGCGACATCAAGCAAAAAAAAAAAAATTATGTGTCGATCAACGTGGCTGATTTGGTAACATCTTGGCATTTCGTGCAGAGATCCCGAGTTCGAATCCTGGTCAAGGATGACATGTTTTCATACGCTACTAATTTCCATCGGGCTATTTGCTAATATTATGTATACAATTTTAAATTCAGTTCTTACTTTAAATTATTAAAAAACTCACTTTCGAAAATAATAAAAATTGATTCAACGATATGTTCTCGTCAGAATTACAAGGGATTATTGGCCCATCATTGTGCGATAAGCATCTTAAGCTTAGATTGGGTTATTTCTACGATACTGGAGAATATAATATATCCTACGTTTAGAGGACATATTAAGAGGGCCTTCGATATTGCAAAGTAGTGTGCTTAGACTCCGAACAGTTCTTTCAGTCCCCTGCGCAACCTGGCGGACACGCGGAGAAGGAGCGCCGCTGATCCAGTCACATGCCCAGGTATTTCTTTTCGGCGTCCGGAAAGATGATATACCTCTTAGCCGTATAGCGGATCGGTGCGAGGCGCATTCTCCTAGCCAATATCACCGCCTTGGTCTTTTGAGGGGCCAGGTACAGACCCTGCTCATAGAGCCAGGCGACAACCAGGGGATCGACCGATTGGCCGCAGCACGAGGTTTTCCCCGACTTGGTAACGATAACAAGCGCCAATTCATCAGCGAAGGCGAAGGACGAAACCCCTGCAGAGTACTGTAATCTTAGTACTCTATCGTACACAAGGATCCACAGGAAAGGGCTAACATCAGAACTCTGGGGATCCTACACCAAACGTCGAAGAACCGTCTGCAAACATCCAGCTCGTAGACGACTTTCCTGTCCTGCAGATACCTACCAATCATCCTCTTGAGATATGGCGAGATACCCCTTTAATCGAGTGCTCTAAAAATAGATGTCCACTTTACAGTGTTAAATGCGATTTTAACATCAAGCAGGACCACAATAGTGATACTCCTGGAACACCAAGTGCCGTTAGCTGCTATTTCTGCCAAACGCATCACGCAGTCGTTTGCGTTAATCGTAAAGCGACCCAGTCGAAATCCCAACTGTCAATCACTCAAGCCGCCTTCAGCATCCGACTCACTTTGTAGTCGCTGCATCAGTAGCCTTTCGAATAACTTGCAAAAGTTGTTTCATCAGATACAGCAGGCGGTACACAGGAGCATCTCCAGGACTCCAGGATTTTTTATGGAAACAAGCCTGGAATGCTTCCAGTCTGCAGGATGTAATAATGCGAGAGCATGAAGTTATTCGCACGACCAGTCCCAGTAGCGAGCTTGACAACAATCTTGACAACCTCAACTGGGATCCATTCCAGTCCCGGGCTTTTGCGCGGCTTCATCCGACACATTGCTACATTTAACCCATCTATCTCGAAGAAAGAAAGGTCGTCCGCAACAATTTTCGTACGTGATCAGCCGCTTTTAGTGACGAGATCCTCAACTTGAGCGGCGGTGAAAGCGGGGAGACGACGCCCAAAATGCCCCATAAAAATCTTGATTCTGGCCGATTTCTTCGCAGAGCGACCTCCAAGAGTGCCTTTTCGCCTGTTTGATAACAAATTTATTATCTCGACGGCATGACAGATACTACCCATGTTCGAAGTCGCACTGGGGTTGGTCATCACGCCTGACAGCTCTTCGCAATTAACGTTTGAGAAATTATTCATTCTATTACCAATTTCATAAAAAAAACATACATTACTATTTTCATTTAATTAAAAATTAATTAGTTTTGGAATTAATCAAGTTGTTATTAACTGTATACCTCTGTAAATAAAATAATTAATGATTAGGCGTTTGATCTAAAATATATCAGGTTATTTGCTACATTCGTAATTATAATTATAAACCTTCATACTGTTAATTAAAATCAAATTTAAATGACAAATAGACATAATTTCCATTTAATTAAATATTTAAATTAATGATTTACGATCAGTAAAAATGTTCTTTGTGAATAACATAATGAACATATTTTCTTTTTAATTGGAAGTTATCCTATATACATAATTGCAGTTCTTTACATAATTACGAAGTATACATAATTAAGCATAAAAAATAATAACGTTACAAAAATACTTAAATTAAAATTCGCTTACTGATGTTGTATATTGTAATTTATTTTTTATCTGTGTTGTTTCCATATTATACGTTATAAAAATAAATAAATCGATACAGATTTTAATCTAAAAACCAGCTGAAATTTGTTTTTAAATTAAATAAAAATTTTTAGACAATAGATAGGATTACTCTTTTTACCAATTTTAAAATTGTATTATGTTTAAAAAATTCTTTTATTTTTATTAAATTTTTGATAAAATGGTAATGATTTTTTTAAGGGCGTATAGTAATTTATTGAACACATCTGTAACTTTTGTTGTTAAAAATATCAAAACTCAAATTTTTGAGATCTTAAATCAAACGCACTTCATGTTGTCGGTTTTCTCTTTTTTATAAACAGTGTAAATTAACTTCATAATGATAAAGTATTTATATTAAGGAAAGTTTTATTACGTGACAATCGATATAAAAAAAAATTAACAAATAAATAGCAATAAAGATAATAAACATCAGTTAGGAACATTAATACATAGGCAACACTTATTCATATTTGTATATTCAATGTCACAATAACAATTTTCCATAAGATATAACGGATCATCCGAAATAATACAAATTTTAATTAAAAAATTTAATTTATTTTAATTTAAATTCATCGTATTAAAAAAAGCATTATTAAAACATTAAATTTATATTGATTATATATGAAGTTTTATGGGGTTCTTTGGACACTAGGATTTCCAGTAGAAATAAAATAATTTATAAGAATATTTTGACTTCGAAAATTTTATTAGAACAGTAATATATCAGATATTTTACTGCATCTTTAGATTGGTTTAATAGTGCTAGCGTTATCTTGAAGTTAACTTGAAACGTAGCCACTATGAATGTACACGAATTGTATTGTTGAAGGAGACGGTTTCAGGGTGGTTAATATTGTCCAATACACTAGGCACAAGCCAGTTTAATTTACATAAACTTTACCCTAAACATCTCTTAACTAAGTACTTAGTTTACCTTCACTGTAAAACCACCACTGTTGTATATAATGTAATACATCATTGTAAATGCCTTAAATTTTACTTACTATCAACAAGAGAAAAGTATTTTCTACATACTGACGTTTACTAAGTATAATTATGTAAGATTAAATATACTCACTCTCACACATGCATATATATATATACAATTTATTAAAAGTTTCTTTTAAATTTGAAAAAAGAAAGCTATCGAAAACCGTTAGGAAAAATAATTATTAATTAATAATGATGATGATAAAACAAACCAGTCATGTTTATTTGTTAATTTATAATTATTATTATATTCAATACATACACATATATATATATATATATATATATATATATATATTGAATATTATATACCGGGTGGTTCAAAAAGAACTTCAGACTTTAAAAGCAAATAAAAATTTATTTAGATAACTTAGAGATTCAGTTGAGGTTTCATTTTATAGAAAACTACGTCAAGTTTGTCACCTAATATTCACTTTGATTCGATACGACTTCCTTTTGTAATGCGAGACATATATTCAACCTGAAGTCGATTTCATTCCAGACAGAAGCAAGCAAGTTGGGCGTTATCCCTGCAGCTAAGGCGTTAATTCGAAGTCTTAGCTCAACAAGATCAACAGGCGAAGGTGTTACACAAGCCCAGTATTTAATGAAACCCCACAAGAAATAATCTAGTGTGGTAAAATCTGTGGAGCTAGGTGGCAATTCAATTGGACTTTCGTAACCGATCTACCGACCTGGAAATCCATTATCAAGAAAATCTAGGACTTCTATTTGGTAGTGAGGTAGTGCTCGTCTTGCTGATAGTAATGGCGTTCAACTGGGTTATCATCGTCTAACTGAGGAATTATAAACCTTGAAGCATTCCTAAAAAAGCGATACCATTTACTTTACGAACGGATCGTAAAGTCTTTGTTTGATTAGGACACAAAACCACTGATATCAGGGCTATTGCGAATTTTCTGTAGAGTTTAATGAGGGTTTTTTGCTAGCACATATTCGGCGTTTATGGTTATTCATCGCCACTGATGTGAAACATTGACTCATCACTAAAAATTACACGTCTAAAAATGCATCGTTGTCTGCAATGCTATCCATCATTTCCAAACAAAACTGCAGCCGAGAATCTTTCTCGTCATCTGTAATATGCTGAACCATCGTTCGTTTGTATGGCTTTAAGTGCAATCGTTTACGTAATTTGCACCAAATAGTTGTTTGTGGAATGCCAGTCTCACGTGACACATGTCGAATTGATTTTTACTGACTAGTCCAAAGCTTTCTCTGAGTTGTTCCACAGCAGCTTCTAAGACGAGTGGACGTCATGGTGATTTTGTATATTTAACAGAACAACCTATCACAATGAAGGTTTGGTGTCAAGAGTAAATTATATACCTACTAGGAGACTCCCTACCGTACTCTCAACTAAAAGAACTGCAGTTGCAAACTGCAAATTGTGATTAAAATACACAGCGAGCACGTTCCGCGCCAGTAAATGTACCCATTTTTACCATCACTGGTGGCCAAACTCGATGCTAAAGAACTATACCTAAGTCAAAACTTGATGTATTTTATTATAAAATGAAACTTGAATCAAATCTATATGCTACGTAAACAAATTTTTATATGATTTTAAAATTATGAAGGCCTTTATGAATCACTCTGTTATATTTATTAAATATCCATAAATGATTAATGATGATTTATTAAGAGTCGAGATGTTCATCTACTCGTATTTTAGATTAAAGTGATTTTATATGTAAACGGCATTTGAGTGCATTCTTCTTATTAATAAAATTTTTTCATTAACTTGAAAACGTTTAATATAAGTATTTTCTATAAATTTATTCATTTTATCACGATAAGAAACTGGAGTAAGTAACAAATATATCAAAAAAAAAAAAAATCAGTAATTAGCAAAGATCAGAACAAGATGAGTAAGTAACAGAAAATCAAAACTAATATCGTATAATAATAAGAAAGTAAAAAACCAAATCCATGAAAGTCTTTTAATAATCTAAAATAAAAAGAGTCATCAGCATTGCTACAAACCACTTATATAAAGTAATAATCATTCAAATAATGCACATGTATATTTTTACACAGTCAATAGTTTAGTTGTATGACGGTAAAGATAAATATCAATATCAAATTTAAACCAATTACGAAAACGTAAAAAAAGTGAATGGTAACCTGAATTTTTTTATTTTAGTATTATTTGTAATTAAAACTAAAAAATTTAAATAAGCACCAAAATAAAAATGAATTCTTTTATTAATGAATGGAAAATCACTTAAAGTTTTAAGTTTATTTCATTAGGATTACTGAACGCAACTCTCATATCTATCGACTTTGTCTTTATAACTTCATACTGTTATCTGTATTTTGTCGAATTCTGTTTTTATAATAAATAATGTTAGTTACTTATAATAACATAAGTAATATAAAATGTTAGGTATTAAGCTATAATAAAAAAATGAAGAACTGCTCAATCGAATTTATCTTATTTTTACTCGTTAAGTAATAATCGTATCGCGCTATCTTGCGTATAATTATAGGCTGTGTAAAGTTTAACTTTTTGTAAACACTCAAAAAACATAATTTCATACATTATTAAGGTGAATCGATAAATTTTACTTAATAATCTTAATTTGAATCTTGATTTTTATTATTATATGTTTTCGTCTCTGAGATATATCACATCCGGAACTCCAAAACGAGGGGCCACCGAGGCATACCTCATTCATTCAGTCCCGTGATATATTTAACACACTCCGTACAATTCTACACGTCTCCAGAATTACTGATCTTTAGGAATTTTTAGTTTAGGATCAAGGCCAACGTTTTCTAAGCACTTTTTCACATTTTTATCAATTCTCAAAAATTACTTTAAATTTAAAATTGGAACTGTTTTTTTTTTTCTTTTTCGATTAAATATTAATAACCTCTATAATGGGGCTCGTTAGATGCTTTCTAAAAATTGTATTTATCGTTGTTAATATTTTTTCGTTGGATCGGGGCAAATATCGGGATAAAGTTATTTGCTACTTGTAACTCGAAAACAAATCATTTTCGGATAATTCTTTATATGAACTATTTTGTTTCAAATAATTCCAAAAATCTTTTTCAAATAAAACAAGAGTAGCATTAAAAGTTCGCAAGTCGCTCTTGTGGAATATCGTGTTTGACGAAGTACTCCGTCTCCAACTCCCTGAGGGTGTTACTCCTGTAGCATTTGCAGATGATCTTGCTCTGGTGGTAACGACGAAGACAGTTGACGAAGTAGCGACGTCAGGGACTGAAGCTATCAGGACAGTTCAAGAGTGGCTGACCAACAAGAGGTTGGCTCTCTCCGGGGATAAAACAGCGTTTGTTTGTCTAGCAGGTAGACAACCGCTCCCAGCAATCCCAGTGAAGGTAGACGGCACACTAGTCTCACAGGTAAAAACAGCCAAATACCTAACATTTGGCTGGACCACAGGAGGTCCTTTGCAGTTCATGTTAAGAAGACCGCAGAAAAAGCTGGAGAGACGGTAGAGCCCTCAGCAGGCTGCTGGGAAACGTCACTGGCCCTAGAACCTGTAAAAAGAAGTTATATGGGCACGTTATAAACTCTATACTTTTGTATGGAGTTTCAGTGTGGGGGAATGCTCTGGAATTCGCAAACCATCGCCGCAGAATGGAAGGGGGGCAACGGAGGATGCGCTGCGTATCATTTCTGCTTACGCGTCGGTTTCTACCGAAGCAGCCCTAGTGTTAGCAGGTATTCCCCCTCTCACCATGATTGCTCGCATGAGGAAGAGAGTGGAGGAAGGGGAAGACTGGATAGTGGCGCGTAGACGGCTGTTCCAGGAGTGGCAGGAACGGTGGCACCAATTGACGTCTGGAAGATGGACCCACCAATTAATAAGAGAGGTCAAACCATGGGTCAAACGCAAGTTCGGGGACTTGAACTACTGGTTGACCCAACTACTGACGGGCCATGGCATGTTCCGAACCTACCTCCATGGTAGGAGAAGAGCAGATGACGACCTATGTCGATACTGCGGAGAGACCGATACTCCAGAGCACGTCATGTTCGAATGTAGGCACTGGGAAGTTGAACGGCGCAGATGCGTCAACGTCACCGGACCTATAACAACTGACACGATAATACAGGCTATGTTAAGCAGCAGAGATACATTTAACACTGTGGTGAGATACGTAACACATCTATTTACAACCAAAAGCAGAGAGGACGGAATGACAAGAGATGAGGGATAACCTCCACAAAACAGCGTCAATGTATAACATACACTACTGATGGTTAGGAAGACCACAAGACGTAAACTAAACAGAGAGCGAAGGGGTGAAGGACAGCCCTCTGCAGAGCCATCACTCGTTTGTACCTGAGCGGATGGTTGCTGGTGATGAGGCACGGTGACTTTTGACCCCCTGAGCCCAAAAGACACCCCCGAGGTTGTGCTTGACTGTTGATCCGGCCTCGGGTGGGGAGATACGGTGAAATAGGAGTTTTAGTCGGTAGGGTACGGACATACATAGGTTCTGATAACAACATCTAGCCGAACCTGTACGAGTCCGATACTCCCCCACTTTGTGGGGGGTACGTAAATGGAAATTCTCCGCAACACTGTAAAAAAAAAAAAGGTCGCACTTGTAATAAAAGAAGCGAAGGAGATCGATCGATCCTAGCGAAGATTTAAGCGTTTATGGAGTAATATTTAAAAATATTCTTTTTTATCCTACTCAATATTGCTAATGGCTAGAATATATTATTAATGCTTTTCAATTCTACTTAAATCTGTAATTTAAGGTAAAATTTATTTATATTGCCTTGTAGGCGTATTTTTTGTGATGTTTTTTGCAATATAATTGCGTAATTAATATTAACGACATATGCATTCACATTTTAATTTATTGTTTTAAATAAATAAATATTTCTTTAGCGTACCATTAGTTATTTTAACATTAACTTTAATATATCTCATTCTGTGTATTTGATGAAACATAAATTTCATAATTTTGAAAAATATGATTATAACTATAAAAAAAATAATAATATATAAGACGAGAACATTTTGCCAATGGCAAAATATCTTTTTGTAATATATATTTAAATTACTTCTATTATATTTTCTTATCTTTTACTACGAAAAGAGAAATTCTTAACCAGAATTTCACCTAAGTTATCCCGCATTTTATTTCCATTATAATTTATAGCTTTACATCTGTATATATAAAAATGTTAAGTTCGTTTGTGTACGGCTTCAAAAACTCAAAATGTTCTGCACCGAATGAGCTCAAATTTTAGCAGGATATCAAATAACCCGCATCAGAGGTTGTTTTCATCTATTTTTAATAAATCTATCTATCTATTTTTAATTTGTACAGTTTTTTAATAAATAAGAGGCTAATAAATCAGATGAAAATGTAAACAAAGGAAAACCAATCAGATCAATGCAAGATGGCCGCTGTCAAACACAACGACCAATCACAAAGAGCCCGTATGGCTGTTGCCAATGTAAACAAAATCACAACTGATTAAGTAACAAATTTCTTTGAATTATATTTAACAACTAAAACATCTGTATTTTATTTAAAAAAAAATCACCAAAACAAAAAGAAAAGCCACCAAGAAGGACTTAAAGTAAATAAATTAAAACAACCAACTTTCTTATAGCCCAGATAGACTTAAGACTATGCAAACAAAAAAAGTCGAAATAACCAAATACAAAGAAAATAATATCCCTACATAATGACCAAAAAATCCTTTGTTATGCTATTTTTTTACATATATATGACCAAACAATCGTTTTTGGTCATTTAGCGTTCTTTGCTATGTAAAAGCAAAGAACAAAATTCACAAATAGTAACACTGAAACCACACAACTAAGTATTCGTTTTTTTTTGTTTTTTTCTAACCTCCAAAACCACCGCTAAGCATTGTATTCATATGAATGATTTATAGCGTATGAAAATGCCATGCCTGACCGGGATTCCAACTCGGAACCACCGGATTAAAGTCCGAGACGTTACCATTCGCGCCACGGAGGCCGGCAAACATATTCGTTAGGAGCCGAATAAAAACACGACTTACCAATATGGCGTTGTATGTCAAACCAATTTTATACGGACTATAATTACTTTTAATACGCGAAACCCTTTGCAATGATTGAACATTAACTTAAACCTCTTCAAAAATTATTCCTTTTGAACTAAGCCACATTTTGATATCATTGTTTTTCTATAACACGGCTGGAATTCTTTTCGTTTAATGATAAGAAGCGTTGTCGAAGACAGTAACCGAATTCTCTTCCAAAGGACATAATACATCGCTAAACTATTTCTAAATAATTCAAATTCGTGTAATTTTTTTACGAATCGCGTTTTTTATCAAAATCTCACCTTTTTCACAATTGACCTGCGGGATTTTGTTTTCTTTGGAGACCGTAATTCATTAGTAGATTCATACTCGAGAATCACGTTGTACACTGAAGCAGCACAACTTCTACTTACGTTAGCAGTTTAACATCTGAAATCAACGGCGTTTGATTATTCTGTAATTTGTAAGCATTACTCCGCTTTTGTAAGCATTTAAAATGATGTGTTTTTTCGCACGACTTAAGGGCTTTTTTTTGCAGCCCATAAATCTTTATATATAAAAATGTAAGGTTCGTTTGTGTACGCTTCAAAAACTCAAAATGTTCTGCACCGATTGAGCTCAAATTTTGGCACGATATATAATCCGCATCAAAGATTGTTTTTATCTATTTTTCGGATCAGTCACATACCCGCGACCGCGAGAAAACAGTTTTTTTAACGGTCAGCTGTGTACCAGTGACCGCGCCATCTGCCGGAAGCGAGGGGAACACTCGCCATACTAGCTAACGACAACCGCAGTTACATTTGAAACAATATCTGTTCCCAATTACATTGTTTATTAACAAAAAAAAAAAAAAAAACCTATCCACTTGCATCTGATTCAGATTATTATACAATCTGAATTAAATATTCACTTTAATCGAGGTACTTTTGTGTGATCGTGTAGTGATTGAGCAGCGCCTTTCACCAAGCTCTGAATTTATCAGAAAACGACCAACAGTGGGATATATGTATTAATGACGCGTGCTACACTGCACATCCAAACCAAATTCGCGCATTATTCGCAATTATATTGACCGCTTGCTTCCCTTCATCTCCCACAGAGTTATGAGAAAGATATCGATCGCATGTGGCTGAGTTGATGCATATTTTGCATAGAGTACGCCTAGAAAATACCAATATGAGCGTGGAATTTACAGAAGGCATTTACAACGAAGCATTGATAAATATTGAAGACAAGTGCTTAGCTATTGCAAATAAAGTTCTTAGTCAATTGGGAATACCCGCACCCACCCGAGCTGCGATTGCTTCATTTGATGTGGATTTACGCCGTGAACAGAGTTACAACATTGGTGATCTTCAGTCATATGTCCAATCAAACATTCCCAAATTAACTCTTGAACAGAAAGGCATTTATGATCGCATAATGCAAATGATAAATGACGGAGTTGGGGGGACCTTCTTCTTGGATGCGCCAGGAGGAACTGGGAAAACATTCCTCATTAGATTGATTCCAGCAACGGTTCGATCAAAAAATGACAATTATCCCGTTGCGGAATATTAATCAGCCAAAACTCTGCAACGGCACGCAACTTGCAGTTAAGAAAATGATGAATAACGTAGTGGAAGCAACGATTTTAACGGGGCCTTTCAAAGTTGAAGATGTCCTCATTCCTCGAATACCCATAATCCAGACCTATACACCATTTTAATTTAAAAGATTACAATTCCCAATTCGATTGGCATTTGCAATCACATCAATATAGCTCAAGGTCAATCTTTAGAATTGTGTGGTATAGATTTAGATGCGGATTGTTTCTCACATGGGCAACTGTATGTTGCGTGTTCCCGAGTCGACAAACCAGATAGCTTTTATATCGACGCAGACAGTGGAAAAACAAAAAATATTGTATATCCACAAGTATTGCAAAATTAAACTTCTATGAAAGGTATGCTTTGTTTTGTTTCTCATTTCTCATCCATGCAACCACAATGTGCCACAGCGAAGCGTGGCGGGTAGAGCTAGTTTCTTATAAAAATATTTACAAGCAGAAGAACAAATATCTTAATATAAATATCTCTATAGAATATATCTGTATAAATCACAAAAATAATTTATCCCATATTATTTATAATATTTTATTTGAATCATAGTTATAATTTTATGAAACTAATTGTTACGGGGAACTAATTTTTTTATGGTACACTTAAGAAAATAAAAAATAATTTTTACAGTAAATAAGGACGGAACGCCAAAATAAAAGTTTGTATAAAATATTCCTTGATCGTTCTATACTGAATTTTTTCAAATTTAACTCTAAAAATCTGATTAGGGTCACCAAATGACTTCCTTGTACGCCTATTAAATTATATATACACATTTTTTTTTTAAATGAAAGGTACGCAAAATTTTATTTCATTAATAACTTCTGATATTTATTCATACTTTTTTTTATTGTTATTATTGAATTATTATTTATCGTAAAGCTATTTTACAATCAAAGATTAATAATTATTAGTAAATAAATATATTTAAATTATAAAAAGAAAGTTAAAAAAAGGAGGTGAATTCTGATTCGAACCGATGTGCCTACCCTTTGATCCAAATATTTCATTAATTAAAATTTTATTGGTCTATAACTCTGGAACCAATGAAAATAAGTATGATATATAGTTAAAAAGCTCTCAATAAGAGCTTATTATTACAGTTAAGAAAAAATTCAAATTTATTGGTTTTTGGGTTTTTTTGGATACTTTTAGTCCAGTCGATTGCAATGAAAAGGGGAGGGGTACACAACTAGATGCTACAATAGTTCTAAATCCAAAATTTGAACATTCTACGGCTAATAGTTTTTGAGTTAAGAGTTATATATACGTTTTAGAGATACATACGTTAAAAGACGTCACGCCGAAACTAGTCAAAATGAATTCAGGAATGGCCAAAATCTATATTTCTGTTGAAATCTGAAAACCGAAATTTTCCGCGACTACAATATTTCCGTTACTTCGTACACGGACGTAAAAATCGGACTGAATTAATAAAGTGAAAACTAAAGTAAAAAAAAAAATCTATAATTAATTATGAAATATTAAGCTAATGCAAAAAATAATATAACTCTACTAGATTATTACATTAAGTATTAATATTAGTTTACGTTTTTGGCAATGAATTTCATAAAATTGAAACACGCGTTTTGCCATAAATTCGCTACAAACACAAAAAGAGACGAAATGTAAAATAATCGAATAAAACAGGAACTTTTATTGCTAGGTTTTGTTTTATAAAACATAAAGTCTAAATTAAAAAAAAAAAATTATTGTCACCATATCAGCATGGTAAGCCCTTTCAAACGTAGGTAATATTCAGCGTTATATGTGCTATGGTAGCTGTGTTTATCATAGAAGTTGAATCGAAAATAAATATTTTACTCTCAGAGTAAGAAACTCTGACTAATATCGGCTATATCTTAGATGCTTTTATATGGGTTAAAGAAGTAAGAACGTCAAACATCTTTCAGAGGAAAACAGTTCACTATAAAGATTCCATTCAACAAGGAAATCAATTTGTGTAAGAAAGATCTATTTACATTTAATATGTAATCTAGGGTTCTAACATCAAAACAGCTCGGAAATATTCATGATTAATGCTTATATTGCAGTAAAAAGAATTACGCAAAATATCGATAACAAAATTTTCCTGATTTCTGTCTAATAAAATATAGACTGGACTTCAAACAAAATAAGCATAATCTCCAGATTAAATCAAATCAATGAAGAATTATACAACTTTACGATATTAATATTAAAAGATTTTGTTACATTCCTAAATATCTTATTTAAAGCAGAGTTTCAAACCTTTGAACTAACAATATTAGAATGATTACTGAAAGTTAAATTACAGTTAGAAACTACTATCAGGTCTTTCATTGAATTCTAAAGTATTTTCTCTCGTTTATTTGTTGATAAAACATCTTCATAATTATACAACGAAAAAAAAGTAATTTTCGCAGATTTTTAATTGTACTGTTATTCTCTTTGGTAAACATTTAACTTATAAGTAATTTTAATTAAAAAAATATATTCTTTAAATTCTATTAATATCTTTTTTTTAACATTAAAAAGTTGGTAATGTTTACTCTGGTGAATCTACAACTTAGTAAAATTAATAGCTTTTTTATTACAAAAAAATTACATTTTTGCTTGAAAATTTAAAAACACTGTATTAAAATTATGAACTAATATTAATTAGACATTTTCTTTAAATTAATATAAGAAAAGTAATAAAATAATATACTGTTTTTATTTCTTTTATTGTTTTTTTTTTTTAATTTATCTTTTATTGAAGGTTACTACATAATTTTTAAAAATAACTTTCGGAAGAACAAATAAAAAAAAATTTATGAAAAAAAACGAATATGTAACTGAATTAATAAATCTTTTTAAATTGTTAATAACGTAATAAAAATGAAAATTGTAGATTTTCAGGCTAATAAATACGATGCACTTTTCTTCCTTTTATCTCTTTTTACAAACAACTTAAAAAATATGATTTATTAGACTGCTGCAAAATGGTCGTTTAGCCCCAAAATGGGGTGAGAAAATCATCATTTTTAACTGGACACTGCTGACCAGCCAACCGGTTAAAAGTGATAAATATTAAACCTCCATAGTAAAGACCAATAAATCTGACACAGCTCACGAAACAAACAACACACACCGGGTAAGTTGGGTGTAGGCAAACCAAGAGGAGGACATTGCATTCGAAGTTAAAAGACATTGAACATCGCCGTTTCCCATCCAGAAAACAAGTAGGACGCACTGGATACGATTCTGAAGCTGTAGCACCCAGATTTTACCCCATCCTCTTTTATACTTTCTCTCAGTCTTTCTCCATCTCTCCACTTTCCCAAAAGCACACACGCGCACAACAAACACTTTTCCTCTCGCGATCTTCTTTAATGGTGGAATTTTATTCTCCCGTTTTCACAAGCGTTTATTTATCCTTTTATAACAATCAACTTCCATATGCGTTTTCTATAAACCATCCCGGTTAAAATAAAAAAAAAAATACGTATATATATAAAATTCACTCTATATAGCCTCACTACTATTCAGAAATAAGAATATTTAAGCTAAATTTGAGCATGCATGCCTGCAAAGATAAGTTATAACTAATCCCATAATATGATTATATAAACGCAGTCAGTTGTTTGAAGGGCACGGGTTTATTTTTAATCTACTTATTTACTTAAATAATTTTTTTTAATATCAAGTGTAATTTATAAGCGACTCATATCTGTACTATTACGGAAAGCACAGATTTGATATTGAAAGAACATCCTTTTTATTGGCGTATGAATAAAAACTTTTGTTTATTATTGGTATTATGATATTTTAGAAGTTTCCATACATCTATCACAGCTTTCTTCTTGGTGAGATCTTAGATAAATACCAGTTGTATCCTATCTTGCCACATTCTGGATCGTCAGACCATAGGATGTGTTGTTAATTAAAAACTAACGATAGGTGGCCGGAAATAATGACGAAGAACCGTTATACTTAAAATGTAACTTTTCTCTTTTCGGTGTACTGCTGTATACTATTAGTACAATTAAATATTATTTTTATTATTGCATCATGTGTTTATTTTTTTAACCTCCTGGATTACCGTTAGATACTGCTTCAGAGGATGAGATGAATGATTTGTAGCGTGTATGAAAATGCTGACCGGGATTCGAACCCTTGACCTCAGGATGATAGATCGAGATGCTACCACTCGCGCCACGAAGGCCGGCTGTTATTAACTATTAGGCAACTTCAACATCACGTAAACTTGTGGTGACATAACTGGAAAAATTTCATAAAAACTATACAAAAATAAAATTCAGTGATTGTAAATTTTGACTGTAATTTTTAGATAACGTGCGTGTTACGTTAAAAGGTGTATGTAGCCTGTTGATGTAGTTCACAAATTATTGTTTGTGTTATAATGTTTTGTACAAATTCATTTTCGTATATCGTATTTAAAATATTAGCAACTACTATCATTAACAACGTCTCAAAAAATTAACGTTTTGTCTAAAAATAAAAATTCTATCCTGTTTATAAAAGGTAAAAATCGTATTGGCTAAATATCAAAGAATCCAGATAACTATCATTGCATCTGAACCGGGAAAAACGCCCGTCGAGGTGTAAAAAAACTGAAATTCTTTTCGCCAGCTGATTAGACCATTAATTAGACCATGGTCTAATTAATTGTTAAGTGGATCTCCACTTAACAATATTAAGAGATCTAGCCATCAGCTATCACTTGGGTGAGTAAGCTTATTAGGATTAGGTTCCCTATAAGTTGTACCTGGAAGTCTATGTTGGAGGTTAGTTTCTCCAGTTTGTCCACACCAACCCCATAACTATGCTCAACCTCCGCAGCATTTGTTCGGGGTACCTGAATCGGTACCAAGATTCCTAGCCGTTACTCATCCAAAAGCGAGGAAGTTGCCATTAATCGAGTCAAAACAAGACGATCGCCGGTCCACGAATTCGACCCGAGTAGTATTTTTATAACCATTACTCATCCTTAGTCTCGGTTTTCTCTTTAGGATCTCATTATTCATTATTAACCCCTGTAATTGACTGGGAGGTCTGATTGACAGGAGACCACAACTTGGTGGAGTGCTTCTGTCCTTTATCCGGCAGTCCGCGTTCCTATGGCCTTCAGCACACTTCACCCCGCGAATGGGTCGCATACAGTTGGTTTTAGTATGGCCGTATTGATGGCAACATATGCATTGTACCAGACCGGGAGGCTTCCTCGGTCTGAGAGAGAAATGAAGAATGTTTTGTAAGGTTTATACGTAATTTCAGTTTCTCTTTTTCAGATTTTGGGTGGTAGGTTAGCCCACCCAAAATGTGAAATGTGCTTTAGAGGATAAAATCGATTAGTTCATCAGCTGATCCAAACAACGATAAATAGACTTCACCATATGGGAGTAGTTTACTTACTTCTTAAAAAGAACGGTCACTGGCTACAGCTTTTGAGCTACTAGAGACGGTTGCAGCTACGAGGGACTACAGTGTACGAATAATCGATGCCAACCAATGCGCATTAACTCAAAGGATATTGAGTAGTACAAAGGGATTATAGGCTTGGTTTGTAAACAGAAGCTAATTGGACATACGTTTACGAGAAAGGATGAAAGGGCTTTTTGAGTGGTGGTCAGGAACCTATACTACTCAGTTCCGGTAGAGATAATCAAGGAGGAAATTGAGGGACACGGGTGTCCGAAGCATAGTGAATACCCGTCATAGAGTAACCAAGCACCCAACATCTAAGTTCTTATACTGATGCTAATTAAGATTTTTTCTACGTAATAGAAATATAAACAAAAAAAAAACAAAATATAAAAAATAAATTACGTACGTCGATTATTTTTTTCGTTTAACCTCCGGATAATATATAACCTCCGTTATATATTATTGCTTCAGAGGATGAGATGAATGAATTTTAGCGAGTGTGAAAATGTCACGCCTAACCGGAATTCGAACCCGGGAACTCCGGATGAATGACTGAGACGCTGCTACTCGCGCCACGGAGGCCGGCACGTCGATTATTTGAAATTTTTTTTTTCATGAAAACAGCTAATCATTGAAATATTATGGCAAAAAGAAAAATTAATAGTCTGATATCATTATATTTAAATGCATTATTGAAAACTGAAGAAAATTTTTAAATACAAATTTATAAATAAATGTAACTTTTTTATTTAAAAAATCTTAGCCTGTGCCGCTAGCTTTCTTTTTACATCGTTTCTCAGTACTCCTTGATTTATTTAAGACAGGTTTGTCACTTTTGTTTTACTTTCAACGATTTTCTCAAACGAACAGCTTTTTTAAATGACTAAACAAATTTTATATAAAGTAAAAACAATATATATATATATATATATATATATATATATATATATATATATATATATATATATATTATTTCAATTAAAATAAATATAAAAAATAAATCCTCTTAAAAGAATTAAAAATTAATAAATAAATACTTTCAATTCTGTTTTACGTCTTGTAATAATTGTGATTATAAGAATAAGTAAATCGTTGGTGTAATTTGTTTTTTAATTTGTTGCCGACTATTCATTAATTTTTAATGGTTTTCGTGAAATCGAATGCAATTTTTAAAATGGCATATTTTAGTTATGTAAAATTTGATGTAGCGAAATTTACAAATATGTACTATGTAAACAAAAAGTTAATCAATCTATTGTTCTGTGTTATTTTTCGGATAAAGTATAATTAATTTTTTAAAAATGATTTATATTTTAACATACCCGATAAAAATTGTTAAAATTACAATATAGTACAACTCATTTCTGTTTGAAATGAATATGAAATGAGTATGATAAAAATACTCCGCTTCTGTAAAGAGGTAATAAAGGATGAAGTAATACAGTGATTTGTAATGAATGAAACAAAGGCATTCACGTAGAAAGTAAAAGTCGGTGGAAGTACGTCATGGAATTCCAATCAGGCGTTGTTAAAAGCGAACATTATTTAACTGTTCTTATAATGCAGAATTTAGGTGAAATCATCAATCTTCTTTTTTATTGAGAATTGAATAGCACTACATTAATTCAAGAGTAAAGTCAATCAACGATCAATTTATCAATTGAATTTTTATTATAAAAATAACTACCTTTCATTCATCAACATAAATTAATAATTTTACAGTCTTTAACTACAAAGTACTATGATAGCAAAAAATATAAAGAAAAAAACAGTTAAATAATTTTTAGATAACTTTTTCGATATTTCCTTTTGTTTTATTTTTAAACTACTGTGAAACTTAATTTTAACGACTTTAACTAACTTTTAAGAATTTAATAATTTTAGAGAGTATAAATAACAAATACAAAGTTTGTCTTCAGAACAGTTACATCAAATGATATAATTCATGAAAAAATGAGTTTTATTAATTTTTTTTTTTTAAATTTAACATTATAATTTTTTTTTTAAGAGAACTGACAACATAGTTGTTAAATTTTCCTGGTTATTTTTTCTTATATAATGCAAAAATAATCATGAATGAAAAGGTTTAAAAAATCAAAAATTTTTTTGGTTGCTCTTCCATCTAAAATATTGTCCTAAAGTATTTTTTTAAACCACTTGCACTACTACTACGCTTAGGAAGAGATAAAAAAAACGATTAAGACATATGCCATAAATAAAAAGATATCTTTTTCTATTTTTGGGAAAGAGGGAGAATTTGAGGACAATTTTTTTTTGTAAAATGGTAAAATTTGCACGCATGTGCAAGCGAGCTTAATATAATATGTTGGTTATGTTTGCAAAATTTTGAAAAAATTGACCCCAATCAAACTATTTACTCCACTCCCAGGAAATATTGACCCTAAACACTTACCAAGAAATTTCCCAATACACACGAGTTTCTGTGGCAAATATAAAAATCGGTTTTTCCAGTCAAAAGTTATTAAGCTTCAAACACGCTAATATACGTGAACATACGTACGAAAATTACCGCACCTATTTTTTTGGGGGTCCCTGGGTCATCAAACATTGAAAAATGCAAAATACATAACTAATTTTTTGACTGATTACCATAATTTCCTTTTTGCAGCATAGCTCTTTAACTATGATACTAGGAATGTAAAAACTTCAAGAAATTTCTCATTAATTTGCTCAGTTTTTTATCTGACTTCCCGGTAGCACAATTTCTGAGATCCATAAACTTTTATGGAATAAATTCATGGATATTTATCTTATTTATGGATAAATAATTAAGAAATTATTTACAAAAAGAACAGCGTTTAGTATTTTAAGGGCAGAGTTTATTTCAAAAGTATTTATTTTTATATTTTAGTATTTTCAAATGGTTAATGTTTATTGGATATCGAACAATAAAAAAACATTCTGTAATTTCAATTAAAACTAAATATAAAATCTACTAACAAATAAAGAAGAATTTTCATCTCTACTGGAAGTGTAGATCGTCTATCAGAAAGAAGTACAGTAACATTTTGAAAGCGTGGAACACGGAACATGGTACTCACTTTATGCTTGTTTGTAAGTCTCTTTCGCTCAATATAGCAAGATAGTATTTCTCTTCTAACAAACGATTGAGATAGCCAATAATTAAATATCTGATGTGGGCACCACATAACTTCCTTGTACCCCTATTAAATTACATATACACATTTTTTTAAATGAAAAGTACATAAAATGTTATTTCATTAATAACCTCTGATATTTTTTTCATTTATTTATTTTTATTATTACGGAATTATTATTTATCGTAAATCTTTTTCTTTTTAAATCAGAGGTTAATAATTACCTCTGATATAATTAAAATTAAATCAAAAATTTTAATAAAATTAAATTCTGATATAATAAAAATTTTATTGATTTTAACTCATAACTTATAAAACAGCTGAAATAAAACAACAACGAATCCCATTCGTTGTTGTTTTTCAACTCATCAAATGAATTTTCACTGCCAGCAACTACTTGTTTAATGTATGAACATATTACTTTCTAAAAAACTAAAATATTTCTTTAATAAAAATAATTAATGGTCTTAAATGTGATTTTGATAGTTTTTCCAGGCCAAAAATTATAAAAAAATATTATAAAATTAATAATAAGAGAGATGTAAGGGATTATTGAAATAAATAAATGGAAAACTATCCATAAGAAATAAACATTTATTCAGTATGCATTTCTACTATCAAATAATCGTCATCAGTAGATACAGAAGAATTATTAAAGTTAAATATAGAAAAGGACTTAAGGTAAGTAATACAGATGTAATAAAAATTTACCTAGAAAATAAAATAATATACTCATAATAATTAAGAAGTAAATAGCAAATACTGACACAAGACAATAAAAAGTGTATACCTGGGATATTAAATTAAAGCTGATTTTTTAAAAATAAAACATTAAAAATAAAGCGATTCAATTTACAAACGAGAAATGAGTTTAAATAATCTAATTTAATATCATCAATCTGCGATTTTAACTAAATTTTATTAAACTGAAACAATACAACAAAACTACAAAAATAAAGAAATAAGAGGAGATGAAATAAAATATTTAAATGTTTCTAGTTTTTTTTTTCTTTTTATACAACCACTATATTTACATTCGCTCCTTATGTGCAACCATAAGTAGATACTCGTAGTTTAATAATAAGCACATGATAGGGGGTTCTTAAGGAACTCCCATAATAATAATTATCAGTAAGCATATTGTAATAAATAGTTCTTAAAGTTAATTAGAAGAAATATTTCTGGCAACACTTCACAGTTCATAAAAACAAACAATTAACCTATAAAAAAATAAACAGTCAATAAAATAACAAACAAATAATCAAGTGATAGCAAGTCGAACAAAGAACAAAACAACTTGTATATACAGACTAAAAAAATATAATAAATAAAGTAAACCAAGATAATATCATTATATTTGGTGATAGTAACTGCAGACTGTCAATCAGCAGCCTAAGTCAAGCACATGGAGAAGTTTCAACCTTCGAGTTTCCCCACTGTTATCAAGCAGATTGATGGCTAAGTAGTGGTTGACGTGATTTTCTAAACGTGGCTTATATTTAACGCTGTGCTGTCTCATAACTTCATGAACCGTCGGAAACTCCAGATATTCATGAATTTCATCACTTCATGTGAATCATGGCACCTCTGCAATTGTTCTCATTATCTTATTTTGGAAGCGTTGATGATATTTACATTACATGCTGTGACACACCATAAGTTCAGATTGGTCGTAGGGTAACTTATCAGAACTTTATTGGATAACGTGAGGTGTGAATTTATCCGTAGGAGCCAATACAGTTCTCTATACTTTGCGTTCAGTTTTTTCTTTTCAATCTCAAAGTGACACTTCCCGATCTAAGTGAAGTTCTAGGTGCCACACTCTCTGTTTGTGGGATCAAGACACCATCTATATTCACATTGGGACAGTCTCCCCCTTCTCATTACAAATATGACGTGCTCTGATTTATCTTGATTAACTTTAATCCTCCATTGTTTTTACCATGTGCAGACAAGGTCCAATGCCATTTGCAGCTCCGGCGAGGTTAGTTCTGGATCTTCGTAAACCGTAAGGATAGCAGTGTCATATGAAAAGGTGATGAAGATACAATCTTCCAGGATTGGAAGGTCAGCAATGAATATTGAATGTAGCACAGGACTTAGTGAATAGCCCTGAAGGACACCCGACCTAATGTCGAAGAATTTCGATAACTAATCATTACTTCTTACCCGAGAGAAACGTCCCTCAAGATAATTCCATAAGACAAAAAAGTAGGATTGAGGAGGTTTTAATTTTAATTTATAGAGCAAACAGCCTTTTTTCTAGTTAAAAAAAGAACTTTTAATTTACAATTTTATAAATTCTCATATTACAATGACAATTTTTTTTTTAACAAAGATGACTATTTATTTGGTTATGATGTAAGCATATTTTTAATACTTATATTGAATTTTTGAAAACAATCTTATAACAGTAAAAAGATAATTTTGTTTAACTTAGTAAAATCTCAACCCCTCCCATTTATAGTATGCGAAGGTAAATGTTTCTTGCAGATCTTGCAACAATCTGTATTTAAACTTTAAAATATCGAAAAATTTAAAACTTTTTACATATAATTATTTTGATTTATAACTGATTATTTTATTATTGAACAGAAGAATAATTTTATTTGGGAGGGGAATGGGGGAATTTTGAAATTCTATTTCTCTTAAGTGCCAACATTTTTAAAACGTGAAGCAGAAAACCTTTAGTGCTTGGGTTGAATATTATTCATAAATTTTAAAGGGATCATCCCCACCCTTTTTTTTTATTTTGGAATAATAAATTATTTTTATTTTGACAATAGTCAAGTCACTACTGAGGTTTGACCATTTTTCGGCTCATGGGACTCCAAACCAAGAAAAAAAACAACAGATATTCAAATATGAACTATTATAAGTTTATAATATAAAACACTTAATATATTCACATACAAAGTTTTTCTTTTCATGATTTCATTGGAAGATTAAAAAAAAACCTGTTTTGATTACACTGGTATTTTGTCACAAGAGGTTATTGAAAGGTTATATTAAAAGAAAAATGTACTTTGTAGTCGAGTCAGCATTTTGTTCATCAAGGCTAATTAGTCCTATAATATTAGCGATATATTTGCGATTTATATTTTTCTTAAGATTATTATTTTTTAAATATATAAACAGTCAGTCACCCTTTGAATTACACACAATCGAGAAAATTAGTACTGACTTTGATCACAAATCAAAATTGTTTAATAAAAAAAAAATAAAAATTCAAATATAATAAAAAAAGCAGGAAAACAAGTAATAAAATAAAATGACTGAATGAGAAAATATATTTTCCTTTACATTTCATTGTATGTTTGTTTTTACCTTCGTGGTCTTGTTTTTTCTTTAATTTAATATGCTATGAGTTTAAGCGAATGATTCTCTTAAATGCAGTTTGTTTCTCTTTTTCCTGTTTAGCCTCCGAAAATTGCCGTTCAGGTATTACTTCAAAGGATGATATGTATGAGTGTAAATGAAGTGTAGTCTTGTACAGTCTCAGTTCGACCATTCCTGAGATATGTGGTTAATTGAAACCCAACCAGTAAAGAACACCGATATCCATGATCTAGCATTCAAATCCGTATAAAAATAACTGACTTGAACGTGAAACTCGCGACTTCCAAATCAACTGATTTGGGAATACACGTTCACCACTAGACCAACCCGGTTGGTTCTCTTAAATGCAGTTGCTTAAAACTTATACTTTGATTATATTTTATTAAGTTTGGAAAAATTAAATTTTAAGAAAACATATTTTTTCAAAATTTGTGCTAGTATAAATAGTAATAAGTACCGGAAAAACAAAAAAGCCTGTCATTTAAAAATAACAGTTGTTAAACACAGTATATTCCCAAATAATTTTCTAAAAATCATTATTTATAAATGTGTATTATTTCAAAACCAATTCGAAGAAGATATTTTCAACCAGGTGTAATATTTTTTACTAAAATAATAAAGATGGTTAATGGTCATTAAAATTTGCTTATTTAAATTTTGGAAAGGTAATATTCAGTGTTCTGGTTGGCTTCTTATCATTACGGCAAGCGAAATCCTAAGATGACAACATATATTTCAGTACATGCAATTTTTCAAGTCATTTATTTTCTTTTCAAAATCTAATGGAGTATTAAAGAGCTTTCAAAGATTTCAGTACTACTTCTGATTGTTTTTTTTTTATTACTTTTATTCGCACTTTCATGTTTTACGATTCTACTTTCAAATCTTACTTACCCATGTATTGAGTAAATACGAGAATGTGTATATATATATACACACATACATATGTGTGTGAATGTGTGATCGCGCGCGCGCGTATGTGCGTGTAAAATAGAAGTATGAATAAGATTTAAAAGAAAATTTACAAAAAAGATAGGAAATACTGAAGTAATTTAAAAAAAGAATTGATGATTTTTTACGAGAACAGTAACAGCAAAAAGCCTTCTTCCTACAATTACATCACTCTTCACGTGGTAACATATTAAATTACTTTTATAAATGAATATGCGGCTGACATACCTGAAGAAAAACTGTAATTTATTTGAATAACCAACATGACTCACATACCACAGCAGCTGCTAATTAAGATAGACGGTGAAATTTAAGTCAGTTACAATATGTGGTAACATTTTAGTCGACGTGTTGTATCCTGTAGAATGCTTATATTATTATTGTAACATTTATAAACAAGGAGATATAATAAAGTAAATATAGATCAGAACGTAATTAATTAATATTTCATAATTGTTTACCAACCATTATATAAAAAAATTAACTGTGAAAATGTATATTACATTAATATCAAATTAAAATTAATACCTGGAAACTATAAATGCAAATCAGAAATCGTCAAAAAAAGTATATTTATTTTAATTTAGGTAGCTTTATTTCATTCGCCTAACTTGGAATTATATTCTTCTTTATAATTAGAAACCGGATGTATTAATGAGAATGTTGTAGCAATCAACAAATCTTTAGTCTGCAAAAAAAAAAGATAATAAATAATAATTGCATAATTTTATCAGGTTGGAGGTATTGTCTATAACAATATTTGAAATATTCTACACGTAATAATTGGTACCATAAAACCTACATTTTTAGGGTGGTTTAATTTTCATGTGAATAATAACATTGCAATACTTGCTAAACAAGGAATTTAAACAAAAAAATTTACATTTATGTCATTGTTTATTTAAAATATTATTATTACTTATTTGTGAAACAGAATGTAAATAGATTAGAATCGGATGAAGATTTTAACGAAGTAAAGGAAGTATTGTGATCGCGAGAAATTCCGGTTTTCAGATTTCAACGGAAATATCCATGTTGACCATCCCTGAATCCATTTTGACTAGTTTTGGCGTAACGTTTGTACGTATGTATCTCGCATAAGCCGAAAACGATTAGACGCAGGATGTTGAAATGTTGGATTTAGAACTGTTGTAACATCTAGTTGTGCATCTCTCTTTTTGATTGCAATCGACTGGTCCAAGTGTCCAAAAATCCCAAAATCTAAAAAGTTGGATTTTGGACTTAACTGCAGTAATAAGCCCTCAATGAGAGCTTTTCAACGATATATCTTAAGTGGTAATTATTTTCTCGTTCATTGGGTGAAGTTACAGCCAAATGAAATTTTAATTAACGAAATATCTCGATCTTACAAAGGGAAGGCACATCGGTTCGAGTCCGATTTTATTTTCGACTTTTTTTTAAATTTAAATATATTGATTTGTTAATAAATATTAAACTCTATAAAAAATAATTTACAATAAATAATTCAGTAACAGTAATTAAAAAAAAATTATAAAAAACTTCATAAGTTAATAGTGAAATAAAATTTTATGTACTTTTAAAAATGTGTATATGTAATCTAATAAGCGTATAAAGAAGTAATGTGACGTCCACATAAGATTTGGTGAAGCATCTAAATATTTAATATTAATTGAAAATTATTTTTTAGAATCGTATTATTGCATATTTTCAGTCTACTTGCATAAAATATCGCTATAAAATGTTGTAACCTTTCCCTGTTTCGTTTTTTTTTTCATTTTGTTGATGGTTACATAATACCATAATTAAAAAAAAAAAAACATTGTATTAGATATATATAGATGACTTACAATTATTTAGAGTAATAAAGGGACTTTACTCTAACGTAATATTTCAGGTAAGATTGTTAAAATTAATAATTGTATAAATATTTGATATTAATAAAAACTAATATTTTAGCAATTGTGTAACTAAATGTCCTCTTTTATTAAAGAATTGGAGGATTGTATCTCACTTTCATATGAAATAAGGTTAAATGTAAGTGCATAAATAAGTTTAAATAAGTGCAGAAAAAATGTATGTGTAAGACTAATTTAATAGGCGTACAAGGACGTCATGTGGTGTCCACATCAGATATTTTTCTGAAGTTAGTTAAAATATAAAATAAAATTATCACTGAAAAAGAATTCTTTACATAAAAGATTTTTTAAACTTGCTTAGATGAACGACATTCTTGTGTATATTCATTCATAAGAAAATTTAAATATTAAAAAGAAATTTCCAGTGAAAAATATTTCAAATCATCCTGCTACATACATAACATTCTAATAAACAGCTATAAAGACTCCTGAAATTCTAAAAGAGGTTAAATACGTCAGTATCACCTACTATAAAAAAGTAAAGTAGAAAGTCGAAAGTTATAATAAAGTGCAGAAGTAAATTTCTTTGATAACAGCGAGTCAAATAGAAGATTGAAACGATTACACTACACAGAATTATTTCGATAATAAACCACAACTCGGTTGCGAATAAATATTAAAAGAATTGAGTTGGTATTTTTTCAATAAAGAAACCATAAAATACTGATATTATTTCAACACATCTTATTATTATTATTTTACGAACATGTAATATATATATTATAAAGATAATGTTATTTACTAAATATAATAACTTAATATTTTATGGTGTGTCACAAAATAATATCAGACCGATTATTTCACATTCAACACCATTGTTTACATAAAACAGCTTATATATGTATAGAAAATGACTGTACAATCTATTTTATAAATTCTCCTACTTGGAATATTTCCAAAAATATCTCATTAAAATAAACAGACCGATTTCTCATTTATCCTCAGTGTCTTATTTGTGTTTTTGACTTAAATATAGAATATAATATACAGAGTAATTTAGAGCTCTTCAAAGTCTAATCCTATAAAAGTTATCGTTATCCATTAAATCAACTGATAATTTTTCCTCTTTGTTAAGTTTTTTCATATATTCCTGCTCCTTGTTCGTTTTCTCTTCGCTCCGTAATTGGTTTTCTATACATATAACCATAAATGAATAGTAACAGTTTATTTTCTTATATGCTGTATTTAGCATCCAAGTGATTTTCTATTCTTCATAACATTCATGTATACACAACAAACTACTCATCAAACTTGTATACTCATTTATACTCATCAAACTTTAGTGTTTGCACCATCTATTAATTTTACTGATAAAAAGTTTATACAGTTATACCTTCATCGTCCTTAGACATTTTATTTTTTCTAAAATTACAGTCAATTAAACACATTTGAAATTTTATCTTTGAGTTATCCTTGGGAATTTTCCTTGGTTTTTATTGTTGATCTACAAACATTTTTCTAGGCTAAAAATCTATTCGAAAAATATATTTTTAATTGAATCTTCTGGATTTCTAGTTTTTTGTTTAAAAAGTTTTTAAATTCAAACTTCTATTTCTTTCTGTTTTTAAATTCCACTTCTTTCTTCTTATTTTTCTTTTGATTTCTTCAGTTTTAACAAATATATTTTAGCAAAACTAAGCTTTGTATATATATAACGTATACAGGAGCAGTATTGATTCTGAACTCTAAAATTTAGTTTTATATATATATATATATATATATATATAAGTCACGAGAGGATTCTACTAAACTTCATGGGCGTATTTCTTTCATTAAAATAAAATTAAAAAGTATATATATATATATACATGTGTCCGAATTCTACGTTAGCGAGTTACGGTTAGTGGAGATTTCGCCCCGATTTCTGCTCTTCCGCTGAACTGAAGGCCTACTGAAATTCTGGGAAAGTAAATTAAGGGGGAATTTAGCTTTTTCATATGGGTTTCGGCCTGAAAAACGTTTAAAAATTGGTTCTAGAACTGTATCATCATTATTTTCTACGAAATAGGGTGTAACAAATAAAAGATTAAGTATAAAAACAGTTACTTAGATTTGCTTAAAATAACTTTGTTAAACTGTCAATAAAAAAAATAAAACTTACGGGTTAAATTGATAAGAGAATTTAATTTTTATAAAATTGTGTAAATTATCTACCAACAACATGCCGCAAGAGAAATTTAGTTGTACAAAAATTGAAAAATTACGCTAATACTTATTTGTCTATCGGCAGTATTATTATGTTATTTCTTAATTTTTTCCCCTACTCTCCTGGACCGGACAGACAATAAAGTAAAGCTCAGCCCAGGGAAGTGTCCTTCAAATTCAAACGAGCCTCCAGTTCGGCTCGCCGGTTGGATCTTTTGTGATCAACGCCTGTCTTGATTCGTCAGGAGGGGTTAACCAGGCCCGACTAACCAGCCCCGTCGTTCGTGGGCCTCCCCCCCCCCCAAAAAAAAAGAACCGGGACTCGGACTGTACATTCTATCGCCTGCCTCAACGACTAAGGAGGGTGAACCGGGTCCAATTATGTAATTTCGGGGCCTCAGCCAGCAAGCGGGATTCGGTCTTTTGATTCCCCAACTTACAGACCCGAGGAGTCTCCCAGCTGATCATCGGAGCCGACACACCTTAGCATGCCAGCCTTCCCAGTCGGGGCTGTCCGCCCTACCCTGAACTAAAATCCCCTTCGACGTCCATCGTCATATTTTTCACAGACCGTCGATCACTCTCCAGTTTGCTGCTGAAGCCAGCATATAATCTGATGTTAGTTCAGCGACTCCCACCCTTACCCGAGACTTTTGCCATTTCTGGCTATGGAACACGGTGTGCTCTACTGAATCTTGCACGCGACAGTACATACATGATGAGAATTCCCTTCTTCCTATTCTAAACAGGTACCGCTCGAAATTGCCGTATCCAGCCAGACATGATCTACGACAGATGTTAATTTAATTCACCGTGTTTCCTAGCAAGCCACTTCCCCAGGTCAGGGATAAGTCTTCTGATCCAGCTTGCTTTAACAGCAGTAGCCCTCCTGCTCTCACTCCATCGTCGAATAACAGAAATTTTTTTGTTTTCATACCCTTCGCCTTGGGACCGGACCTAGGACGGCAAATCACGACTCAATCCCAAGGATGCCTTTGCCTCTAATCTCCCGAGTGACCGTGCTGGACCCGGCTATGCCGTTCCCAGCACGGGGTACCACCCGGTCGGCCGGGCTGGGTCTTTTCTAATGCCTTGCCTCTAACTTCTCTAAATTCTCGAACATTGTGATTATTGTTCAGAATCTTTCACATAATCGTATCGCTTTTCTGAATCAGTTTCCGCGTTTTCTTTATTATTAAAGTTGAACTTCTCAAATTGTTTTAATTTACATCGTAATTTACATCAATTCTCTCAAAATTAAATTTTATTAAAGTTAAATGGAAATTTTTATTTGTTTTTTTGGTAAATTAACGAAGTTATTTTATGCCAGTCCTAAAAAAAAGAATATCTTCCGACAAAACCTTATCGTGTTTAACCCCGTTTTTCTTAAAATCTAAATGAAATAAAGAACACTTACTACTAAACCTTTTTACTATGTAAGTACTTTTATTTATTTCTTAGATCAAAAACAATAACTAAGCGCCAAATTTACCCGCTCGATTTGTTCCTCAAAAATTTTAGTACGGTTTAATTTCACAGAGGGAGCAGAAAGCAGGGCTAAATATTTCGCTAGCCGAAATTCACTAACGAACCGTTTTCTGATCTATGTTTATATGAACTTTTTTATTTTCTGTTATAGAATCATCACCCTAGTGATTACTGTGAATTTAGAATCAGTCTGTATTTATAAAAGTTGTAAAAATTTTCAATACCATCAGGCTTAACGATAATTAAATTAATTCTTACATTAATGGATGTTGGTTAAATTGTTTGTACAAGATGAAAAAACATATATATTTTATAAAATAAACTTTCTTAAGAAGTAAAAAGAGCTACTTCAAAATACGCTCTAATAAGTAATAAAAATACTTTATTCATTTCTTTTTAAATTCTGTCGTTTAGAAGTCTGCGGCTAATTAAAAGAATGATATACAAAAACCACTTGTTAGGCGCTGATATAAAGGATTTGGATTTAAAAGATTGGAGTAGTAATACTTTTTTGTATTTCGTTGAAATGGGACTGTGATTATCCTTTAAGTTTTTTTTTACACAATATTCGTAGTTTTTTATTATCAGATTGATATCAAGTTCACTATAGAAATCCAACATTAACTAATGCTGATGAATATAAATTACTTTTAAATCTTTTATGTAGACAACATAAATTGTCGTATAAAAAGTTTTCACTTACATTATTTTGGAAAAAAATAAAATTACACGTGCAGAAAAACCTTCTGTAATGGTTGAAGTGAAGACGTAAATATTTAAAGTACAATTTTGAAAAATACACTACGAACATATGACCCCCTATACATTCTATAGATTGAGAAGTTGAATTCAACTTCTTATTTTTGAAATCGGTTAAAGACACTAATGTAATGTTCATAACTTTTTTCGATTTTGATCTCAAAAACAACTGTTTTTGTTGTTCACAAAAATAAACAAATAAATAATCAATAGAAATAAACAAATAATCAAATAAAGAAAGTAATAATAAATAAACACGCAATAGGAACAAACACGTTTGTACGCACGTAAATAAGTAAGCTTAATAAATACCGTTCAAGAAACGATAGACACATAAAAATGTAAGCAGTAACAACAATTAACAAAAAAAAAAATATATATATATATAAATAGTTAAATAATAGTATATTGTTATTAAATTAACAGTAGTATACCGATCTAGTGGTTGGACGTGCGCGTCTGGATTTCCTCGTTTGGAAGAGTGAGAAGATATTCAGGGGAATGAGTAAAACGGATGTAGAGGATGGATGTTCAAGGCATACCTGAGCGCACGGACGCTGAGAAACTTCGCGGATTGCGATTACTGTGTGGAGGAGGACACCGGTGAACACACGGGATTCAAGTGCGATAGATTCCTGCAATATAGGGAAGCATGCAGAAGTAAATTCGGTTTGCTTATCCCAGAGAACATCATTAGGGCTACGCTTTAAACCGAAAGATCGTGGCACCCGGTGTCCACGATGCTGATTAAGATCATCTGAGCCCAGTTGGCGGAAGATTTCCAGGTGTGAATAACTACCTCTGAGTCTCCCTTGGGGCAGTAAATAAATTTTTTTGTAATTTGGCGTTTATTTTATTTTTTATTATGACATCTTACATATTTGGAAGGGATTTTCAAGAGAAAAACCAGAATAAGTGAGATAATATGTAAAGAAATGCTAGACCCTAGGTGGTAATCCAACCGAAGACTAACTAATGCGGAAGCCAAATTATTAACCTTTATATCAGTAGGCTAATGTAAGTATAACAAAAAAAAGTTGAAAAACTTTACCCTCCCTTTGAATATACTTATTTATAAAAATTAATTTTTCCGCTTACTGCTAATCTTTTGCGTTTTCTCGAAGAGTAATGCTTTTAAAAATATATTTAGTTTCATCCGGATATATATATTGAAATTTAGAAAAAAAAATTTAATAAATTTAAAATAGATAGAAAAATACGTCTACCTACTTCATTACTGAAAACATTAAACGTTCAGGAAAAGAAAAAATAAAGTGGAAAAATTAATTTTTGAAAGTAATAAATACCCCTGTACTAAAAATATTTAATAAAAAGATCCCTATCTTCAAAATAACTTAACAATACTAGAAAAGAGAAATTTAGTCAATAAAACCTGGAAACATAATTAAAACGTACAACTAAGAAATAAAATAACAATTGTAGTAGTAATAGTGTAATAATAGATAAAATATTAAAAGTTTACAACAATGAAAACATTTATATTATGAAATAAGTTTCACTTTATTTTAATAAAGAAGTTTGTTATTGTTGTAGTATATAAAGGCAAAGGTATTTTACTTTATACTTTATTCCTTTGTTAAAGTATTTTAAATTTATCTTTATGCTCTAAGTAACAGGTATTATTTTGTATTTAATTTTTATTATTATCTTACGGCTTTAATTTTAAACGTTGGATTACTAGTTTTAAAAAAGATTTTTAATAAAGATTTAAAAAATATATCCTACTAATATTATTTAGAAGAAATAATACATTTTTTGTCGTCTATGGCTTCTAAAGAACTTTTTTTCTAGTTTTTAATAAATGTTTAAAGGATAATAGAAATAAATCCTATATTTATGTATATACTCCTACATGTATCTAAAATAATCTCTAAATCGCTATTTACTACTCATTTTATTTACGTAAATGATTACAGCATTCATACACCAAAAATTTATACAGGAGGGTAATTATATATCATACGAGTAGATGACATAAAAGTTCTCTCATCCTCTCAACCTAATTAATTAAATAATCTATGATAATAATGGGAAGAGGTTTATAGTTATCGCACGACAGATTAGTATACCCACTATTATTATTTTTAGTTAACCTTGATATAATTTCCTTATTTATTCACACATATAACTGAAGTTTATTAAATCGTAAGAATTAAAAAATTGATATTATTTTTCTTACATTTAAAACAATTTATTTTAGCATATTTTTTATTTTCTCTACCTAATTATTTTTTGTTTTCTTTTTTTTTTGAGAATCCTGTCTTATTTTCATAGTAAACAATTAAAATATCAGCCGCAATCAACTACCATTAACATGGAGCCAAAGAGTTATTCCCATTTTGATTATTTATGGGTTTTGCAATCCAGTAATTCAATATTTTGATGTATTCGCAATCTGAACTGTTCACCATCACGACGTAACTGCCTTATCGGCTAACGGCCTCCCACTATGCAGATATCCCAACGCTCCATCATCTATTCCAGTAGAAGGCGTGTTCTATTCAGTACCAAATTCTATCAATAGGCCTAATATGCGTGTTGTGTATGTGTATTGGGCATGCGTATGTATGTGTGTGTGTGTGCGCGCGCGCGTGGGCCTGTAAGTGCAAGCAAGCAAGTGGGCGTCTACACAATTCATAAATATGTCATCATATATAGTAGATAAATTTTGTGATAATGACACGTATAACGATGACTGACCACTCTAGTTCCATGGTACGAAAACCCCTTTACGTTTTTTGTTTAAGTCCAATAAGTGAGTTACAGAATAAATTAGGGCAATAAAAAATGTTATAATTACTTCTAGCAGGTCTGTGATCAAAATTTTAACAAGTAATTTATGCTAATTTTGGTATTACCTTTTTTTCTAATGGAAAAATGAAAAAATAATGGATTGCGCAATATACCAATAAATATATTTCCATAAGCTGAAAATTATACTATAAAAATTCACTATATCCCAAAGTATAAAATCGTAACGAGATTTATATCTTTTAAATCAATGCGATTCTCTTCTTTTGATTTACAAACTTTTTTTTTATTACAAAATGATTTAAAGTTTCTACAATAATGTTGTGTTTAAGTACTTTGCTTTTTTTTACAGTACTTAATTTACAATCGGTTACAAAATTATTGGAACCATAAATAAATTTGAATAGAAAAAAATGACATGCAGGAAGAGTTCCATTGATATCCCTCAGAGAATAATATATTTATAAATATCTTATACGGTATGCATAAATATATAATAAACATAAATAAGTACATACAAAAGATGAGTCCAAAGAACACTATTCAAGTTCAGAACATAATAAGTAACGAAAAACCAAAAAAAAAACTTTATCAGTCACATAAAAATAAGTAATCAAAGAAACAGAGAACCAAATCAAATAACTAACTAAAAAAAAGTGGCAAAACCAAATGAACAAATATTGAGAAAAAAAGAAGCGCCGTGATTTGTAAAAAACACTGAAATGCACGGTTATCTACTATTCACAACCGTTAGAGTGAATACGGCGATTCAGTACAAGATACAAAATGAGACCAAGCAAACATGTGAACTGGCTTGCGGTTAACCTCCTGGATAACAGCGAGGACGTTAGGCGCTTAAAGCGACTGCATATATTAGACCTAAAAGTTCTCCGAGATTTTAGGTGAATCAGCTACCCTAGGGTATTGTGCATCGTCAAAATCTTCATAAGAAAAACAAAACATAATGTGTAAATGTTTATAAAAAAAAACTTCACTATGTTACTCTTTTACATATATACATATGTATATATATATATATTAAACACGAGAAATAATTTTAAGAAAAATAATACACAAACATGACATAAAGACTGTTCTGGAGCATGAGCTACATCTATCTGGAATGCTGGAATATTAATAATTATGTTTACACCTTATATTTCTCAAGTAGTTTTCATAAATTTCCGTATGAAAATACTTTAACTATTAGCATGACATAAGGCATTATATCATTAAGATAATCTAATGCTAACTAATGATGATATATTTATATTTCCTAATTTTTAAGTTGCAATCAGTTAAAATAGTGAACAATAAGCAAAAAAGGATGACATGTAAATGAAGTGTAGTCTTGCACAGACCCAGGCCGATTATTTCCGAGACGCATGGTTAATTGAAACCCAACCACCAAAGAACATCTAGTATTTAAATCCGTATAAAAACCGTTTTAAAACTAGGATTTGAACTTCAGAACTTTGAAAATCAATTGTTAAACGAATGATGTGCGGCGACGAGTTAACCACTAGACCAGACTGTGGACTTAACTAATAATGATTATGATGATGACAAAAACGTTTCTTTATTTATATGGAATATTTCCTATCGATATTTTATTTTTTAATTTTAATAATCTACTTAGCTGAAATGTAACAGCATTACAAGAACAATTTACTTCAAAAAACAAAATAAAATTAAAAAATCACGAATGTACTTCACATTGTGAAGAATAGAACTCAAGAATATTAAAAGACACTTTTTACTGAAATCTGTTAACAAAATAAAATTAATATTACGTGATATCATTTAAAAGCATTATTTTTTAACTTTTTACTATACAACGTACTACTTATTCCAAAATACTTTGTAATTTGTATTATTAGTTACTTGGTACTGTTTTTTTAATGGGTGTATGACGTGATTAATGCGTCACATGGTACTCTAAGCAGTGAGAGAAAGTTCTTTAAGTAAACTGTCGATTCTGCGTAGGAATTTTGAGGAATATGAGATATTTCCACACATATTTTCTAAGATGAGTTTGGAATTTTCTAAGAAAACCTGTGTGTAAGAAAACCTGGGTGGCTCATAGCCAGAGAAAAATTCGATTTGTTACAGCAAATTTATAGCTGGTGAGTGCAAAATTCTTATTAATAAATAATGCTTCCATTGTTAGTAAAGATGATACGATATACCAAAGAACTGCAGGCAAGGTAGCGAAGTACCTGAGGGAACTTAAATCATTGTTTGATTAGGGATGGTTCGTAATTCCTCAATGGATGACTGGTTTTGTGTTACACAATTTTCCCTTAACCTTGATTATCTTTTCCCTGAAGTGTTTTATGATTTTGATACAAAGAGCTATTTATTATCTTCTTTGTATTGTGTATAGAAGAATTGTGAGATAGAAGAACAATTGCTAACATGTATAGGAACCAAACAGCAACAGTAATAATTGAAGAACATAAGAAAGAAGCCGTAATAAGAAAGGGAGTCCGACAAGGATGTTCCCTATCTCCGTTACTTTTTAATCTTTACATGGAACTAGCAGTTAATGATGTTAAAGAACAATTTAGATTCGGAGTAACAGTACAAGGTGAAAAGATAAAGATGCTACGATTTGCTGATGATATAGTAATTCTAGCCGAGAATAAAAAGGATTTAGAAGAAACAATGAACGACATAGATGAAGTCCTACGCAATAACTATCGCATGAAAATAAACAAGAAGAAAACAAAAGTAATGAAATGTAGTAGAAATAACAAAGATGGACAACTGAATGTGAAAATAAGAGGAGAAAAGATTATGGAGGTAGAAGAATTTTGTTATTTGGGAAGTAGAATTACTAAAGATGGACGAAGCAGGAGCGATATAAAATGCCGAATAGCACAAGCGAAACGAGCCTTCAGTAAGAAATATAATTTGTTTACATCAAAAATTAATTTAAATGTCAGGAAAAGATTTTTGAAAGTATATGTTTGGAGTGTCGCTTTATATGGAAATGAAACTTCGACGATCGGAGTATCTGAGAAGAAAAGATTAGAAGCTTTTGAAATGTGGTGCTATAGGTGAATGTTAAAAATCAGATGGGTGGATAAAGTGACAAATAAAGAGATATTGCGACAAATAGATGAAGAAAGAAGCATTTGGAAAAATATAGTTAAAAGAAGAGACAGACTTATAGGCCACATACTAAGGCATCCTGGAATAGTCGCTTTAATATTGGAAGGACAGGTAGAAGGAAAAAATTGTGTAGGCAGGCCACGTTTGGAATATGTAAAACAAATTGTTAGGGATGTAGGATGTAGAGGGTATACTGAAATGAAACGACTAGCACTAGATAGGGAATCTTGGAGAGCTGCATCAAACCAGTCAAATGACTGAAGACAAAAAAAAATTGTGTATGGGGGATGAGTGTGGTTATACCTAAGAAAATGTTGGTTGTACCTAAGAAATTGTACCGAAGAGAATGTATTTCCTATTTGGTAACTACGAAAATATCCCAAGCCCCGTGATGAGTTGATTATCTCGGAAAATAGCTTCCTACTTACTACTTTCTTATTTTCTTTAATATGCTAATAGTGGTTTAGCATAGCGCCTTGTTATGGTTTAGACGAGTTATAGCGCCCTATTCTCTAATAATACTCGTACATGTATAATTTACATATAGTGAGCTGGGCTAGTGCCATTTTTGAGCAGAATAACGCTTGAATTATGTTGGCTTAATAATATAAAGAGGGTATGTTTTTTAGCTACATAATCAACGAAGATACAATTTATTCCTTAATGTTCCAATTAATCTGGACAAGAATTGCTTGTTATTCTTGAAAATAGCTATTCTATTTTTTGGAGAGATCTCAGAATTATATTAGGGCATAACAACTGTTTGGTTATTAACTTAAACATAACAACCATTTAAACTGGTAACATTTTTTTTTTTTAATACGTCTTTTATTGTGTTTATCCGATAAACACATATATAAGTTTGCACATATTATGTTATCTGTACAGGCAATACCTTTCATTCGATGTGATCTACCCAATAACGATAGGTACATACAGGTTTCTCGTTTATTGGTATAGTCTCTAAATTGAATATTTGAATGGCATCATAACAGTTTCATCGGCTCACAATTTGAGCTGAACTGAGGATTGTTTGCTAATAGCTCAATAGTTTTCCTTTTTTATGTGAATTGTTGTACAATAAAAAAATTTAAAACGCTTTGTAAAAATTAACCATATAGTGAAGTAAAAATCATTAAAATGTAGGCGATAGCATATAAAACTTTCTCAAATTTAGCTTAAAAAAAGACAACTAATTGCTTTTTGTTTGATAAATTAAATTGTTAAAGGTTACGATCTGGTTTATCAATTTTCACTAATTTTATGTCTTACTTTTTAATCTTTATCAACATTCCCACATTCAATTTTTCAACCAATTCTAATTGATTATTTGATATAAGTATTAGTAAAGTATATACTGGCTGACACAAATAAGTTTGAAAGTATAGATGGATTTGAAAGGAAGTAAGGATTATTGAGAGAGAGAAATGACAAGAAAGAAAGAGAGAAAAATGAACTAGAAAACAGGATAAACTCAAAGTACAGATAAAAAAAGAAATACTGCAACGACATTATTAAAATAACAGTGACAATTCATTAATTTTGTAGATGGAGTTGAAAAAGAAAAAAAAAATATTCTGAAAGTTTAGTTACAAAATAAATGAAGTACAAAATTCATTACTATATTATAATGAAGACGAGTAAGAGAAAGAGCATGAATACTTAACAAATATATCATATAACAGTCTAGCTTTGACTAGATAAAACGAAAAAATTTCCGTAGAATAAAGAAAAAATATTCAAAGAATAATAGGAATGAATGTTCTGCAAGTATGACTTAAGATATTTACTTAAAGGGGAGAAACACATGCGCGCGCGTGTATTAACTCACGCATGCATACACGTGTGTTTTATTTTCATATATATTTACTTATTTATGAATAAATAATTTTATGAACACCATAACAAAGTTTAGTAAAAAAATATGTGGTATTTGCTATACCACATATATATATACTATTGATATAATGGTATTTGCTATACCACTCATGCATTAGCTATATACTAAAACTTCATTGTTTTTTTTTTTCATTCAAACAATTTTATATTATTACCAACATTTACGTATATTATTGATAAAAGGGAAGCAGCAATAGAAATGTATCTGGAAGGAAAAAAACAACACTTTTACATGATTTAACTTGTTTATAGCATGCATAAATTAAACAGATATTCAATCTGTACAAAAGTGATCAAAATACAAAACTGTTATCAATAATGAAATTTCAGAGCTGTCAATGTTAATTTGCATTTAATAACATTTCTAATTGAATGCAAATCTCTTAGAAACAAATGATTTGACGTGGTCGATTATACCTCGTAAAATTCTGTTATTAAAGTTCAAATAAATTTAATTATAACTGTTGCATAGAACCTCAACTGGGTATTTGATTATTTTTTTTGTAATTATTAAAAAAAATTTACTAAACATCTTATTAAAAAAAAGACTAAATAAAAATAATAACCAAATAATCTTTAAGTACATAAATCATAATCTGAAAATAACATTATTTTATGAACGTTAGTTTACTCCTTTATTTGGATTATATTTATTCGAATGTATGGGTTAAGTTTATCATTTTACTAGCCTTATATATGCATCAGTTACCTGCAAAAAAATCATTATATCCCAAAAGTAACAAAACTCCACGTCAGGCCTAGGCTGTCCAAAAAGGTGAGGAGTGATTCATATCGCATTACCTTCTTCACTACACATCAGCATGATAACCAATTATTATGGAGGTAATATTTTCCTGTATTGTGGTTTAAAGGTTCTTGTTGCCTATTCCTCTGTTTGTCACATAAGTTTGGTTATTATTTTCACCCAGAAATTGGATGAAATGTAAACTTCAGTACTTTCAGAGAAAGCAACTCGAATAATTATTAATTTTGTATTAGATGATTTGCGTATTCACACCCGCAAGAAAAACCATGCGAAATCTTAAAGCAACAAATTAATGTAACATTCATGCAGGAACAACAGAGTCGTCATTCAGTTAGAAAACAGAGAATCTTATTTACTTCAAAATTTTTGTAAATACTTTTTAAAAAAGAAATTATTAGAATGCATTTAATTACCAACTTTTATTTGCATTTTGTTAAATATAATTTTTTTTAAATAACTAAAAATACTGTCATTTAAAATTTTTTTTTCAATCAATCTTATGATATACTTAAAATTACGTACGTAAATTTTATTTATAAACAAAAAATATAAACATGAAAATCAGTACAGATTATTGGCTAATAAATTTCTGTAAAAAAACTTGGAATCCTTAATTGATACTATGAAAAAGAAGCGAATTTCTTTCTGTGCATACTTGTTAAGATTACCGCAGGATAGGATTTCTAAGAGAATTATCGATCGATTTTGGTCTTTAAAAAATCCGCCATTATGGATCAAAGAAATTAAAGAAGATATGCAAGGATTAAATTTGACTTACGAAGATTTACTTAATAAATCCGAAAAATTAAAATTTGTTATTAAATAATACCAAATTCAAAGTATAAGAACTTTTAATTATACAAAAAGGGTTTATTCAGAAGAGGATCGTAAAGCAAGATCATTAAGAATGACAAAATGTGCGGGAAAGTAAAATCTAAGAACTTAAAGGCCAATAGATCGGCAAAAAAGACTTGAATTATTCTGACTAAAGTGGTGCTTTGCGGCCTTAAAAGTAAAAAAAAAAAAAAAAAAAAAAATCATCGAATTGAGTTAAATTAAAAAAAAATCATTGTTAATTTAAACATAATTCTCTTTAGAAAAAGCGTTATAAGGCTTAAAATAATTTTCAACTCATATACGTATCATTGTTAAAACATCCCCTCACCACTAAAAGCAGGAGTTCTGTTAGGTTTTAAAATATTTAAAAAAAAATCTTTATTAAATTAACTCACTAATTTTATTATATTATTATTTCTTGTAAATATTAAGAAGAGATGATGTAATATAAATGCGAAAGTTTGTGTCAGTTCTGTCCGTTTTCAACAGCACCTCGTGAGAGCCAACTGACCGATTGCGTTCAAATTTTCATCATACATTTTTGGTATCCCAGAGAAGGTTTTAAGCCATACTTCGAGCCACACCTACATCCTACATCCCTTGAAGGTGAATTTAATTTTTTCTCTTGGATGAAAACCTATATCCCATTACAGCAGGAGCTTTTATATCAAATATACAAGTGGGAAGAAAGAGAGCTTTTCAGGCTTTAATTGCTGTTTAACAGTATATTCTCACATCCACAAGAATAACGAACACAGCGAGGGTCCAGCAGGCTCCACCCACAGGCTAATGGGAAGGGTGAGCGAAGACTACTAGCTTGACCAGCTAGTAATTTGTAAAATGTATAACAGGTTTAAGAGAATAACATTTTATATTTTATAAAATAAACTTTTTTTCTCAAATTGATGTACTGTTATTTGAGAAAATTTCATTTTCTAATTTTTTTTTGTAATATTTTACTTACATTAAAAATAATCTGGAATATTTATTTTTTTATGATTTTGCATTAAATGAGCAGTCATAAGAAAAAATTATTATCAACTGTGTCATTATAAGAATAAATATCATTACATTTTAATCTCTTTGAAGATATTATAAAGCTCTTCAATATTACTGGAAGAATTATTTATTTTATTTTATAGTATATAGTATAAGAGTTATAATAATTTACTAATTCTATTTAGTTATCTTTTCTGTGTGAAAATCTTAAAAATAACAATTCATTTTTGAAACAAGTGAATTTTCTTTGTGGGTGAATTTGATTTCGATAATTTAGAACCGATCTTCTTCTAATTTTTTCTTCCCTAAACAGTTTCTCTTTTGATTATAGCTTCTTCCTTACCTAATACATGTAAGCTTTTCAGTTTTTTATACTCCTCCACCTGTTTCTACTTATTTCCAAAACTCTTGGCTGAAATTAACTTTTATAATGAATGTATCACTACAAAAGACATTTTCTTATGATCTTTATAAAATTCTGCTCCTTTCCCATTCTTCTAAATAATTCTTTATTTCTAATTTGTCCATCTATATTTAACCTTTTCGTATTCTTCTTCAAAAACACATTTCACGACTAGCAAAATCTTTTCTCATGATTTCCTTTGCGAGCGATAACTGTTCACTTTGGTGAACATAAAATCGTATACGTTAGCAATAGAGAAAGAAGAAAAAAATTAAATGAATTATCTACTGTTATTTAATATATAAAATATTAATTTTATACGTAGTTTTAGCCCAGAATATGAAGAAAAAAATATTCAATGAGAAATATGATAAAAGCTTAATTTCAAGTTATATTATATAATTTGCAATCTTACAAAGTATATAAATGCAGAGAGCTAGAATACCCAAACAAAGGTGCACGTGCGCAAGCAAGCAAAACAAACACACACACACACACACACACACACACACAGACACACACAACAAGATATACGTAATTTAATATTTGTAAGATATTCATAATTGTAGATTATAAGTTCAGTGTAAGAGTTTTACAAGGAAAATTAATTTTGTGACAGCCTGTTTATTCAGTAAGAATGAAAAATAATGGAAACCAACGGTGAAGTATACCAAGAAAAAGAGCAAAAAATTCCTAAAAGACACCTCTTTGTGACTGTTATCAAGAATGACAAGTAAATTGCGTGGAAGGAATGTAAGACAGGAATTTTTTAAAAGGTTTTAGCATAAACAAAAGAGTTCACGGTAAAACTAAAGAGAGTTTACAAAAGAAAGGAAAAAATAATACTACTCGTACAAATGTCAGTTAAAAAACTTTCCGGCTGTGTATGTAGATGTGTGCGTGTTTTAAGCATAATAAAAAACTCTAATAAAAGATAGTGGAATATTTTACAAAAAGAATGTAAAATGAAATCATTTTTTTTCTTATACGTTTGTAGTTTTTACTGAAGACAATATTTCAATTCATATTGGTAACGTATACGTTAAATTAAAATATATTTTTTTTAATATTCTTCAATGCACATTTTCTTACTGTTATATAATGGGAATTTTATTCAATTTTATATAATACAGATAGATGACAGTTGTTAATCACTGCCATTCATATAGTCAATAAATCAGAAATTTACAGTAACTAAATCCCACTGGTTTTCCTCTTGACATTACTCTATTGTTGTTTCCAATTTCATGCACATTGAACAAACTCTGTTGTTAATATCGGTGTTACTGGCTTTTAGCTTGTTATTGATTAGTAGTTCATGTACGAAATTTATTATTTTAGTTAAACAATAAAATAGTATTTCAGCTTTGATTTATATTTACTTAATAAAAATTATTCATTAAAGTAAAGCAATTTTCTACAAAACGTTTATTTTTTGTAACTATAGAAATTATAAAATTTTATAGCATTGTACATATCAGACCTCGTAAGTTGTTTAAGAGGAAAATTTAAATTACATTGTGGATAATAAAGCGACTCAAATCAACAAATCAGTTCTAAAGTTTCACTTTTAGGCACCATTAAGTTGTATTTTGTATATAAGTTGGAAGTTGTATATATATATATATATATATTTATTATACATATATATATGTATAATATATATATATATTTATTATACATATATATATATATGTACTGTATACAGAGTGATTCAGGGGGAGAGGAGAATCATTTTGAAACGAATTCTACAGCTTGAAATAAGGAAAAAAGTTTCACACAAACATATGTACGAAAACGCTTTGTTATCGATTTATCGATAACAAATGTTATCGATTTGTTATCGCAAATTTCGACCAGATTTCAGTTCCCTGGTGAAATGAGGTCTTACTGAACTTTTTAAGACATTGTTTAAGAGGAAAGCTTAATAGTATTTTATGTTTATTGACCTGAAAAATTGAATAAAATAGCTTCCAGAACTGTATTTACCGTAATTTTCAAGATATTTAACGTAAAACAAAAAAAGAATTCTGTGACTAAAACATATTTTTTTGGATCTGAAGTACAATAACATTGTTAAATCAACAAAAACATTGTTAAATCACTTATAATTCCGTAAATTTTATTATTAAAACTTGTAGAGAATATATTTATAAAAAAAAATTATGTAACAAAATCTGTACAAAACAAAAAAAAATCAACTTTTATTATTAAAACAAAAGAAATCGGAACTTAATAGATAATGTTATGAATTTATAAAAATTATAAACAACTGCAATTAATAAACCCTTTCATATTAAAATAACGTGTCAGAGAAAAATTATGTCGAATTTTTTAAGAATGAATTTCTTACAGTGCTTGAAAATTTGTCGTTGGTGAGAAAAATTGAAATGTACTATCAATTTAATGGAACACCAACACATTTTAGAAATGAAATAAGATAATTTGTAGATGAAGAATTTACTGGTAAATAGATTGGATATCCATTGAAACAGCAAGTAATCAAATATATCACGATAAACTTTCCATCTAGATCACCGGAACTTACTCCCTTAAATTTCTGTTTATAAGGATGGACGAAGTGCGAGGTATACAAGCAAAAGGTAGACACACGTGATTCGCTCGCATTCTAAATGCCCTCATAAAGTAGCTAGAAAATATAATTAGGTTGACGACAGAAAATGTAAGGAAACTAGTTGAAAAGTGCATCGATGTCAATAGTGGAATTTTCAAACATTTATTGTAAATTAATACATTAATATATTATTTATCTTGTTATAATGAGTAGCCTTTTTTTGAAATGTAAGTTAAAAGGATTTGAATTTTTTAAAGGTCTAAATTTATTATACTAAAAACAGTTATAAATACCAAATAATTTACAATATAACACCTTAGAAATTTCAGTATGATCTCATTTCACCCGAAGTACTGAAATACGGGTGAAATATTTTTCTAGTGGTATCTCAGTAACAAACCTTTTTCGAACAAGTGTTTGTATGACTTTTTTCCTTATTTTAATCTATAAAATCAGTTCCAAAATTATCTTCCTTTCCTCCTGAATACTCTGTATGTACGCACTAATATGTGCATTACACACACGCACACACACAAACGCATTTATGCATGTGCACGCACGTATTTATTCGTTTATTAAATATTTTTGACACATTAAAATATTTTCAAGATTTGTTGTAATAAATTAACAATGAATTTTCAGTAACAATGTAACGTTACGGATTTTATAATTTTAATAACACAATATTAAATCCAGATCTCCAGATTCGAATCAACTATTTTCAAATGAAAAATAGAAATATAAAGAAATTCAAATTGAGAAGTCAACTTTTCAAAATAATTTTATAAAAAAACCTTCTAATTGTGATAAATAATCAGCAAATTTAATAGTACTGAGCATGGAAATATGTAGTAAAATTTAAAATTTTAACAAAATTGTACCAACTGTTTGTGAGTAATATAGATTAAAAGAAAAAAAAGGAAAAAATGATAGTATTTATTAAGCAAATATGGCTTTTTTTTTAGAAATTATTTAAAGTTTTTTTTTTTTTTGTAAAGACATGGATCTATTTTTATTATATAATTTTTAAACAATTATAAAAATCTAAAATCTTTCAATATATCAGGAAATCTGTGTAGTATAAAAAGCTTTCAGACTCCGTACATAATTGTCATCTTGTTTATAAAAGAGGTGCGGCAGGACGTAGAAAAGCAAAAAAATATACAAGAACAGCACAGATTAATACTTTTAGAATTAAGAATTCGATGAATTTTGTATCAAAAATGGATCAATATTCAGGCAACATTGTTTTCACAAAAAAGTCTTTTTTTTGTGATGGCTTAGGTAAAAAGAACAGAAAAATTCGAAAATATTTCATTTATTTCTTAATGTTTAAAAGAAATTTAAAAAAAATATTTCTTTGTGTATATGGTGATGGAAAACTAAAGATAATTCCTGAAACGGAAAAGGAACATTAAAATGACAAAAATTACAGACGATTCGCTTCACACTAACAAAATTAATTTCTTAAATGGTAGACCTAATTGTCACTGTCATCTTAAATGAAGTCCTATCTCTTTGATGCAGATAGGTTAGTCCCAAAAAGTGTTGGAGAGATCAGTTACGTTATTTAAGCGTTCTCTTATAATTTTCAAAAAGTTAGCATCAATATAATAAATTATCTACAAATTCTATACTAAATTTGGTTAAAGTCAATTTTCGCATTGGAAATCGACTTAACGGAAGCTAAATAAATTAACTGTTTTGAGTTTTCTAAAAAGATAATTATCTGCGAGCGTACGACTACCATTATATCTATAATTCCTACGTTAGAGCTATCTCCATAGGGATAGCTCCAGCCATAGGGTTGTTCATTCACTCCTAACTTGTAGCCTTCTGTCTATAACATAGCCTCCTTCTTGTTTCATCTGTTTTCCTTACAATGTTAAGCCTTGTATGCTGGTTATATATACACACTTTTCACTAGACAACTGAGATTGATTACCGCATGATAGATAAAACTGGAGTGGATAAAGTAAGCACATCACAGAATTTAAGACCAGAAAATCCAACAATTTAAAATAACAACGAAAGTTAATTCCTCACTATTGTGTAAAATCATAAAGCGCTTATTTCTAAATTGATACTTTGCATAATTATAAAACTCGAGAATTGTGGAACAAAGATTAATTAAATTATATTTCTGTACAGCATATGAATTTATCGGTAACCAGTTTTCAATGCACAATCTCATGAGATAGAAAAGGAACATACAGCCATTGATCTGACGATATTCGAGCACCCACCTACCTAAGCATGAAAGACAGTAACGACTTCGCCAAATATTACTGTCACGGTTCAAAAACCGTGACGCTTCAATATTATCATTTTCTAGTTTACTAATAAATTTATTTTAGATATTATTTTATCCTGCGACGTTCTGTATCGTATTTTAATCTCTAAGTAATCAAAAAATGTTATTCATTCGTATACATCTATTGCTGCTTCAAATATATGTTTTAATAAAACTGTAATATACTTTTATTTGGGAGTATAATTGTAAATAAAACAATATTAAAAAAACCTTAGGGGCCTAAACTTTTGTTTTTATCCTTAATTGTTGGGTAAATTGAATTTTCTTTTTTTTCATTACTTTTTAGAACTTCTAATCAATTGGATTAATTTACCTTTAGCATATTTCTCCACGTCTACATTTCTAATGATTTACCTTTTTATACGAATTATGTTTATCCACCAATAAAAGATGTAGATTCCCATTTTTCTGCCGATTTCAAGTTTGTCTCCTAATTATTTGAATTAATTATATTACATATTTTTTATAACGATTCTGGTATTAAAAAAATTTTTTACTCTCATACAATTTCAATTTTTTCTCTTCCTAAATCCCTCTTAAAATATCTAATTAATTTTATCAAGTTACGTCGATAAAAATTACCTAATTTAGAAGTTAATTTTTCCTTAGAAATAGTCCATAGATTATTTTAATGGTAATACTAAATTTATATCTTCTGTAAATATAAAAAATTAAGTTAAAAATTGAAATTATTAAAAATATTCAAACATAAATTTAATGCTACACATATACCAAAGAAGGATGTACCCTTGTACTCAAATATTGCCATGATGCATACATATATATACTTGACAATTTATACATGCAACAGCAAATGCAAATGCAATAGCCGCAGGTTAAATTGGGTTACACCCCCCGAAAGTATGACAGAGTTTTATATGTAAACGGATACGGGTGCTAAAAAGTGAGAGAGAAATTTGTGTGGCTAACGAAACAAATGATGCCATTTGTGTGTGACAGATACTGACGATACAACAGTAGTCATTTATTACGGTACAACAAATCAAAATTAAACTTTTATTTATTATACTTACTTTTTTCGTAAATAAAATAATACCGATCGATACAATAATTTGATAATGAAATTTAAGTTCATATTTAATATTTTATTAAGTATACAGTAAAAACGAAAGAGTATAATATATTTTTATATTTATTATATCAATTAAAAATAATGTACCAAATCCCGTTAAAAATGATCGTTAGATCAGCCCATAAAGAGAGTAGCTATTTCTCCTTTATAAAGTAGAAAATTTATTTTTAAGCTGAATTTTATTATTTTTCCCCTTCATTTTATTATATTTTTAAAATGATAGTAATATAACCGCATTGCTACTATAAAAAAAATTCGCATTAAAAGATAATCCTTTTACAAAATAAAGAGTATATTAAAAAATAAATAATATTTTAACTATATATATATATTTTTTTAAATTAACCTGATAATTTAATATTATTATTTTTTTACTGTAATTAGTATATTTTTCACTAATGGTATATTATTGTGAAGATAATATATAAAATGACTGTTTTATCTATTAGGATATTTCATTTATATCAAAATTTAGTTACTTGGTTTTAAAGAATGAATTACAGTAAATGAAAAATTTAAGTTACAGTAGAAAATTGAAGGTGGCAAAAAAATGTTTAAGAAATATCTTTTATGTAAATTAAATATAGAATTTTGAATCCAAAGCGAGAAAATTATGTTAAAATTTGCTGGTAATATTACTGCTATTGTAATTTAAAAAATGACGTAAAAACATAATTTAATAGAATAAAAGTTAAAGTAGAAAGTTAATAAATAAAAATAATAAAATAATTTAAAAAAATTTCGTTATCTTTTTTTTATTTTGTAATTTTATGAGTATTAGTCGATATTTTTGAACAAAAGACTAAGGTTTAATTTACAAGTCTAAACTTCAATTAAAATGTTATAATTTTTTCACTAAATTAAAATACAATTAAAAATATTTAAACAAATTAATGATTAATTTTTTCGTTATATTACTAATATTTTCGTTTTATTAATATTTATTGTTTATCACAAAAACGCAAGATTTTTACATGTTAAAATTTGTCCTTGTCAATTTCATTAGTATTGCTTATTGGCAAAAAGTACAATAATTAAACCGCTCAGTTAATACTTATATAGACCAACCATCAAATTTTGCAAAATATTAAAAATAAGTTTAAAAAAAAATTAAAACTAAAAAAGGTTCAAAATCAAATTAAAATAAACTAATAAGTATTTGTTTTTAATCTGAAGATGTTAAAGGCTACGTTTCCGAAATTATCACGGTTAAATAACCAGAAGAAAAAAGTTTGATAAATTCGCAGATTATATTTTTGAAATGTACTTTACACCTAAATTTTCCATCAGATATTTGGGCAGCAACAACAACAATAGGGAATTTTTTTAATTTAAAACCTAAGGGTACATTTTATACATAAAACCCAAACTTATATCACTGTATTGAAATGTTGAAAGGAATAATAAATGAAACATATGGAAGATTTATGGATAAATGAAAAGTCCAAAATTAAAACCCTATATAAGAATGAAAATTCCGAATTACTAACATAATCTAAAAGGTAAGTTATAATTTTTGAAAATTGATTTTTTTAATTTTTTATCAATAAATATTTTTTCGATGAACAAATTATGAAACGTGATAACACTTTAAAATTATTCAATATTTAATGACTTACTTTTTAAAATAATAGAAAATTTCCTTACCTAAGACCATTCGGAGTTAGTAACTCCTTCAGTAAAGTTTTATTTACTGTATTATATTTTAAATGTTAACAATATACGTTTGTGTAATATTTATACCATGGAAAATGTATGAAAAAAATAAACACAAAAATAGATGCATAATGAAAATGCATAATGCATCACAAAAAATTAAAGTGATTTGTTTCATACATTCTAACAATGAATGGAACTGACTTACCCGTACATCAACTACCGTCTAGTTTCTGTTAAACTCTACCTTTCAATTACTAAATTTGTGACTTTTATATGTTAAGATTAACTTAAAATTGTACATAGGAGTAAACACACACACGCACCCGCGCGCACATTTTTTTCTATTAAATTTACCAAATAATGTTTTTTAACGTTTTATTAAAAACTAAATTAGTAAAAAATAGGAGGATTTCACCCGTGGCAGAATAGTAGGAACATTCATCTGGTGGGTCCTAGATTCGATCAGACTAGACATACTTTTTTTTACGTAACAAAAATTAATTTTTCATCAACAATTGTAACTGAATTGCTTAACCTGTAGTTTCTTAAAAGAAAAAAACAAGTAAAGGAAAACTAAATTTGTTTTAGATACATAAAGCAATACTTTCTGTCGGAGACCTTTAAAAAGGTGTGCAGGTAGTATAAAAGTACAATAGAGACGAGCTAACATGTAGGATAAATCATATGATTCTGAAACCCCCAAAATTTGAAATTTTTAAATTATCTGATTCCCGTAATAGATACAATAAATTTTAACTTTTTATTAAGAAATGTAAAAAAAAAAAATTAAAAATATTATTTTTCAAATTCCGAAATTTTAGTTGAAATGGCACATGACTGTATACTATAATATAAATACTATGTCCTTAAAAGCATCATTGGCTGACTAAGGCTTTATTCCATCATCAAATTAAAAGAGACACTGATTTCACAATAGCAGTATTTTTTTTTAAGAATATTTTTCTCATGTTTTTATACGGGAGACAGTTAACATAAAACAAAACTTACACCAAATGGATATTTTCACCGCTGTAAATAATGCTTCATTGTTTTAATGTTAGTTGAAAATCAAAATGTGGTATAATTACAAGAAGAATATTTAAACCCACAAGTACTTTTACAGTTAAATGATTGATCGTACTTCAGATAACAGTGAATAAATAAACGAATATATAACTCAACCAAATAAAAAAATGAAATAAAATAACTATTCCGTTAGGTACAGATATTACAAATACCGTTCATCAAGCTTATAGAAATTTCACGGAACAATCTTTGTTTTACGTTTGAATATAAAATATTTTATCCGCCATTTTATGGGAAGTAATTCAGACTGAAAAGATAACTTTAAATCAATGCTATTATTTTTATATTCACTAACACACTACAGAATCTTTACCATAAAACCGATATTAAAAAATGGAACTTAAAATTTTTTTTTTTCATTTTTTCTACTTTTACTCATTAAAAACAGATTTTAGTATGTTATAAAGTTTTTATAAAGACAAATATAATCTGGGATGAAAATTGAAAGATAAAAGCACTAAAGTTACAAAGGATTAAAACAGAGCATTAAATATAGACTTCAACTTTTAACCGTATACATTGTTAAACAACATACTAACCATTAAAATGAAGACTGTTTCATAATTGTAAATGAAATAAAGCTAATGTGAATATGATGTAAAATATTTGTAAAGTTTTAATTTGTAAAATTTTATTTAAACTTACTGTGTGTGTGTGTGTGTGTGTGTGTGTGTGTGTGTGTGTGTGTGTGTGTGTGTGTGTGTGTGTGTGTGTGTGTGTGTGTGTGTGTGTGTGTGTGTGTGTGTGCGTGCGTGTGTGTGTGTGTGTGTGTGTGTGTGTGTGTGTGTGTGTGTGTGTGTGTGTGTGTAAGGTAAGGACACACACACACACAAAACACTTGTTTTGTGTGTGTGTGTGTGTGTATATATATATATATATATACACACACACAAAAAACAGTCTTATGAAGGCAGTTGATTTTATTTGGATTTTAATACTAAACTGTGGATACTGGAGTTCTTTGGTGGTTGAGTAACCACATTAGGAAAGCAATGGCAAACCACCCGTAAAACCAGCCAGGAAATTCCAAGGAATTGGAACTGCTAAGGATCTGAATGGCTAAATATATATACACAGCACTGTAATGCTGTACTTACGAGAATAAATATGTCATTTTTAGAGTAATCTTTAAATTGAGTTTATTTTATAACTAATTGTATTTTATGATCCTGTTCTGATGACAGTTTTACTATGATACATACAGATAAATAATGCTAGGGTAGTTTCTTAGTGTGTTCATGAAGTAGCATAATTACCCACCCCTGATGTGATATACAATACATCCGAGAAATCCCATACCCCTCCTGCAATTAATATGTTGCTACTGTTTTGAAAATCCCCTAGTATTCAGGTAAATAAAACATAATATTTTTAAATAGTGAACTTTGTGTTCACTATTTTATGGTAAAACTTAGTTTATTATTCAGTAGGGCAAAATACGAAGCTACTTTTTAAAAATATCAAATATGATAATGTTTAATTTTAAAATTTACGCGGAAATTTTACGTTTTCTTACCTTACAAATTACGTTACCTTATCAAAGATAATTATAGAGCATCTTTTTTTAATAAAAAACCGATAAAAATTTTTTATTACTAAACGATTTAAAATGGGTAAGGAAACTGGTTTACTGAAATTTTTTGAAGTTCAACATTTTAAATACCTTGATTTTTACGTGCTATACATATGTAATCCTTACATACTGTGGTTAATTTTTTTTATGAGTGTTTCGTTTTTATATATTCTTTGTTCCTATCTATGGAGCGCCAATGTAATATTTATTTATGATTAATTCGTATAGCTTTGGGTTGCTATATTTGTGAAAGTGATTTTTATTAGACGTGGATACGATTTTATTTTTTTTTTCCATAACTACAGACAAAAAGGTTGAAAGCTTTCAATACTTTAAAAGCAAAACAGTAACATTTTTTATGAATATTTTTGGAATTTTAAAATTTATTTTATATGTGTTTTGTGAGAAATAGTTCACATAACATTGGATAAAGCTAAATTATTCATTAATATATTGATTACATACAACATGATCGATTACAACTTTTATATTTCTAAAAAAATTATTTTTAATTTTACTCACAAATAATGAAATTACCTCAATTTGCGAATAATAAGAGAATGGACAATTGATTAGGTATAGAAGCCGTAAATACCAAAAATAGTTGCTAATAATAAACGATTTTAGAAATTCTTGGATTATAAATTTCGTTACAATAAAAAATTTAATACTTTATAGTGAACCAAATAAAACTGTTGAAAAAAGCCAACATAACCAGTTTATTTTCTACATAAATAAGGATTTTTTTCGGAATTTCCATCCCCCCCCAAAAAAAAAACACCACTTATTTTTTAACCAATGGGCAAAAATCGATGTATTTTTAATATTCAATAAGCATTAGGTGGGAATGTTTGAAAATAGCAGGAAATAACTCAAAATAAACGGGAAATATTGATAACAATATCCAGGTTGGAGAAATAACCCGATAATACACTAATATGCTTTGTTATACCGGTTATTTTAAACATTCTCCATAATTTAACAGATTTTACACATTAAAAAAATAAACATTATTGCTTATAATTATAAACGTAAATTATAAATATAATCAACCAAACTTAACCTACGCTCACTTCGAGCGCTAACCTCTACTAACAGTAATGTTTTGATTATTTAAATCATAAATAATTTTAATAATTATTGAATTTATTATTTAAATATTCAAAACATTACTGTTAATTAGTAAGGTTAGCTAGCGAAGCGAGCGTAGGTTAAGTTTGGTTAGATTATATTTATAAAATAAATAAATATAAATGTTTATATATGGTCATGGGGTTTTATTTCTCCAACGTGGTTATTGTTAATATCAATATTTCTTGCTATTTTCAGTTATCTCCAGGTGAAAAACTTGCAACATTTTGGAGGGTGAGAAACGAAAAACTACCAATTTTTATTTTTTATTTTGAACCATGAATATTCCCACCCAGTTCTTATTGGATATAATAATAGTTTGGTTAAAAAATTAAGTGTTTTTTCGGTTAGGGGGAAGAATTTCGGAAAAGATCCGGTAATTATACTGAAATTTTTATTTTAGTAATTACTTCCAGTAATTATACTGTCTTTTTGTTACTTTATAACAAAAAGACACCTTAGTGGTGATGTGTTGGCTGTTTATATATAACAAAAATATTAGATTCATTATTCGGGTTCGAACTATTTAATCGTAAAAGTTTTGATTAAATGTATTCTACCGAAAGTTTATATTTTTAAACAGATACATATCTACAATGATGTGAGAAACTAAAATTGATTAGGTATATGGTTGAGAGTTATATCAACTGTGATCATATGCTGATAGTTGTCATATAGCAGTATACCTAAGACAATCACCTCAGGGTGCTGATTAAAAATAGACTGATCCAAAAATAGACAATCAATTAGTTGTGACATCTCCACTGCAATTCAGTAAAAATGCGCATTGCGTTACTTGTCAGTAAGCTATTAGTATTCCCGACATAACCAATTCCAAGCGGTTAAGCTTCGCAGCCACCTAGTTACTTCTGTTTCCTACTAACATCTGTCCGAACATTTATTTCATACGAATAAACAAAAATTAAACTTTAAATTACCGGAGAAGTAGAGAAACAAATAGTGCTATATAATTATACGCTTCCAGGATATATGTGGCTGTCTCTTGGAGCTCTTTTTTTGCTACAAATAATCTGCAGGGAATGGTTTTTTTTTTGAGATACGGATGAACTCAAAATTATCTTTTCTTGTTTCCTTTAAAAATTATTCCTCATCTTCTTCATTACTGGAATCAGTATTTGTTATCACGACTCCGCAAGAAAACAGCACTGCATTGCAAGTTTTACGCAATCGATTAATCAATTTTCGTAACTACTGAGTAGCTGCGTGTGAAGGAATCGCACCCTTATCCAATTAGTAGTTAATTTGAATCGTTAAACAGTTTCTCTTCTATTGAGTATTTACGTGTATGGACGATCTAAACCATCTTATAGAGAATATAATCTTTAGTAGAATAACGTATATAATTCTAACGGGAAGGAAATAATATTTATTGTTAAAATCATTATAAACTGAAAGTTTATATAAAATAATAATTACATATTCCTTAGACACGTGATTTTTATCGTTTTTCTGAATATTTGTTTGTTAGATCTTATATATAAATATCTGACGTGTACTGATTCTGATACTCAGATTATTTTACTTTTATTATAAACATTTTTAATTAAATAGGCAGTGGTTAGTTAAATTACCCCTATATAAATTTTAAATAAAAGTAACACAAATAAATGTAAAATAATAAAAATATGCTTAAACAGTAGTATATAGTCAAATACTAGATAAAAATTAAAGACCTCTCTTCAAATTTATTTATTTTTTTTTTAATTTAGCGTAAGGGTTAGTAGTTCTTTTACTCCGACAAAACAAGAAAACCGAAATTAAAAGAAACAGAAACGAATTATTTTTTTATCACCTCTTTTTGGAAATATTTTTTTTTTTTTTTAATTAATAATAAAATAAGAATAATTATTGTTAATTAATAATGTTTTTTTTGTTATGAAAGAGCCCACATCGCAACAACGGCTATTAGCCCGATGGAAATTGGTAGCGTTTGAAAATATGCCATGCCTGACCGAGATTCGAACCCGGAATTTCCCTACGAAATGCCGAGACGCTACCTAATCATCCACGGAGATCGTAATCTATTTATGGTTAATTAATAACTATTAGGAAAAAATAGTTATATTATATGGATTAATTGACATGCGTATTTTTACCGTGATCGAATAAAAATAAACCCTTAGATATTTCGTTTGAGTGTTGACGTAATTTCAAAATTCATTATTTGGCCTCTCCCTATCATTTGTTTTGGATAGCAAATTGTATAATAAGAAATAGATAACATGAAATTTTCTACTACAGAATCACAGAAGAAAGTATAATTTATATAGTTATCCCAAATAAAACCCACCGGGTTGGTGTAGTGGTGAACGCCTCTTCCCAAATCAGCTGATTTGAAAGTCGAGAGTTCCAGCGTTCAAGTCCTAGTACAGCCAGTTATTTTTACACGGATTTGAATACTGATCGTGGATACCGGTGTTCTTTGGTGGTTGAGTTTTCAATTAACCACACATCTCAGGAATGGTCGAACTGAGAATGTACAAGACTACACTTCATTTACACTCATACACATATATCATCCTCATTCATCCTCAGAAGTATTATTTAAACGGTAGTTACCGGAGGCTAAACAGGAAAAAGAAAAAAGTTATCCCAAGTAAAGAATATTTATTTTGTTTGAAAACTTAAAGATAAAGTAACAAGACTTATATTCAAAATTACACGAATTAGTAATGTAATAACTGAAATTTATATTTATGCGTATGAAGTTTTAATCAATTTAGACAAGACCTACGATCTATTTGACCTTAATTACTTTACAATTCAGTTGCTGGAAACATCTTATTAAAAAATCGTTTAATAATATTTCAATGGAAATTTTGTAACATACGTATTTTCCTATTTTTTTTTGTTTTTACTTTTTATTCATTCTAAAGAAAATTACGATTACTGAAAATAAAGATAATGTAAATCATATAAAAACTAATATATATTATTAACTTATTCAAGTAACCAGAAATTTTAAACATTTCTGTTGGATATTTTAGTCTTTATGATTGCGAAATTCTGATTGTGTGGATAGAATTCTCCATAAAGAAAACAATAGTATTTCTGTTGCTCCACATATCAAAATCTCTTTATTAGATTACAAGTTTTCGTGGGATAATCAAATAAATTTCATTGCAACAAAATGAAGCCGTACTGTTTTGCTAAGAAGCGCCACAGTTAAACTCTAAGCTTACCATCATTGTCAAATATTTATTATGACAACATATATTCCTGTATGGCATCCTTTTAGCTCCCTCAAAAAAATCAAAAAGAGTTTTTTTATATTACAAAAATGGGCGCTCATAAGATTATTAACTGGCCCCCATAAATATTAATTGTGTAAATTGATATTTAGAAAATGAAATATGTTTACTTATTTTTTTTTTTGTTTTGTTTATATTTGTGAATGTGCAGTTTTTGAAAAAAGTAATCTATTCTTATAAAATTACAATATCTACCTTTACAATAATAAGCAATGGAAATGTTTTCGTGTAACTCAGCGCAATACTTTGGTTTTCTAGAAAGAGCTTTCTTATTATGTTTCCGTTGTCATTTTAAATAAATTGTCGGTCGAATTAGTTTTAAAAAATCTCATCATTTTTTTATAAATACAACTATTTTCTTTTACGAAAACTACTTAGTTGATAGTGTTGATAATATTAGTATTCGATAATAATAATAAAAAAAATAATCTGTATCCCGTTAAATTTTGTACATAAATATGTCAACAAAATAATTTTCAATAGCGGTTTCTGAATTGTTAACTATTTTGTAATAATTATTTATAATTAATGCATTTATCTTGACACTATTTTATGTATTTGTATTTAAATAATTATTATGGACTCTAAAAACATTTTATTCGTTTTAATATATTAAATTATCATAATGTGATGTGACCTATATATAGTAATATTATGTTAAAAGTCAGAATAAAAATATAAATAAATAAATGTTACAAAATAAAATAAACAAATCAATACTGAATCTGAATTTCATTAGTAAAACTTAATTATATATAAAAATCGTTATATATTAAACCAAATCATTTACGATTTGAGTAGAAATCTAATTCTGTTGAATCAATACAAAAATCCAATACACTATTAGTATATGTCTAAAGATAAATATTAAAATAAGAAATATTTTTATGCAGTATGTGAAAATGTTTTCCAAGATTTTAATGGGGAAAAGATTGAATTTTATAAAAATCAGTTAACTGCAATGTTGAATCTTAATTAAATCAGAATGAGAACGTTTTAAAATAAATAACTCTTAAAAAGCTGACATTTTTTAAAACAGAGCAGGTTATAGACTAAATGACATTCACTTTAAATAAATGAGCCTAAACAACAATATAAAAACCTATTTATATAAATTATGTGACAGAAATAACTTTTTTTGTAACCTTTAAATTATCTACTTTATGAAAGAAGAAAAACATTATATAAATATATATTTTCCATGTAGAAGATGATTAAGAGGTTAGAAATAAATTTAAGTAAGAAATAAATAAATAAAAACACTAATGTATATACTTTAGAGATTTTTTCCCTGAAGAACATGACATTTTAATATTAAATGAAACAGTCTGATATTAAAATTAACTGGAAGGAAAATATTGGAAAAAATATATAACAGTGAAGGGACTGACGTTATTTTATCATGAATAAGTTAACTTTATTTTTCAATATTTTACCCATCAACGAATTTCTTCTTTTTTTTTTAACAATGACCAATGAATAATTTAATAAAACTTCACTGTTATATATATATATATATATATTTTTTTTTTATATTGAGGCATTTGAAAATAGCTTTGGACGAAAAATAACTGGCTAGAGAGCCACATTAATCTTTTTCTTTTGATTTACTCTTTTTAGATCCAGATACAACATTGTATTTAAAAATATTTGATTATCTTTATAAATTTGTAACTACAAAATTAAATTTGGAAAAAAAATATTAAATTTCTGTCAATTAATAGTGATATGAAAACATACCTATCAAATCTTTGAACAAAAAAACTAGAAATTTGTATAAAACATACCATTTCAGTGAAATGGTTACAGAAAAAAAAAGATACCACGAATTCAAATTTAAAGGGGATGACAAAAATAAAGCTTTTCAAAATCTGTTTTTGATGAAGTTTTTCATTCTACTTAAGATCGTATATTTTTAGTCCTAAAATAAATTATTTGGCTATTATTTTTGATAAAAATATCTAACGGAAATGAGTATAAAATTTTCTAAAAAAAATAAGATAATCCTCCAGAAAATCACATTTTTTAAATTAAAACTCATTTTTATTTTTAAATTTATATATATATATATATACTTTGTTACCGCATGTAAGCTTAATTCAATATCGGCGGGCGATAACGGTAGCAACGATGTGAGAGAGGAGCATAGTATACGGACGCGCAGATAGAAGCATCACTCCCACTGCGCAGTTCTACCACCATAGCGGCGCTGCAGCCCCACTAGGCTCCAATAAAAGAGCGTTCACCAAGAGAGTACGCAATTCATCGTCGCCCACCACCTGGAGAAGACCAAGAAGAAGAAGAAGAAGAAGAAGATGGAAGAAGAAAGAAGAAGTTCCCTGACCGGCTCAACTTGGGACCTCCCGGCGGATGCCAACATCCTCGCCGGAGCAGCAGGCCTGGACGGCCCGCCGAGGGAGTCGCTGGATGCGAATTCTACCTTCCCGCTCCAGCTCGCCGGGCTTCATTCGCCCTGGCCGGCGGACTCAGCCGCAGGAGCCTGCCCAGCGTGGGATCGCTCGACGAGAACCGCCTCAGCCGCGCCGGCGAAGGACGACCGACACTGCGGGATTCTGGGGGCCACCACTGCCACGCTGTAGTGGGGACCCAACTGCCGCTGAGGGAAAGCTCGATCGGAATTCAATGGACGAGCTGCAACTCCCCGACCTCGCCGGAGACCAGCTTCCTAACCCAACAGCTCTTCTCAGAGCTAACGCAAAAATGGCCCTTTTCAGGGCCACCACAAGGTTATGAAGTACGAACCATCGAAGCCATTCAACGACAAAACGGCTCTTTTCAGGGCCACCATGAGGTTAGTAAGTGCCACGTGCCGTCGAAGCCATTCGGCGACAATATATATATATATATATATATATATATAGTACATGTGATAAAATGACAATTTATTATAATGGCATAAGTTTTGTGTAACAGTTCTATGTATTTAAGTAAATGGACATGATGATCACTTCTTAATTTGGATGACCATAAAAGTTAATTAAAATATTTAGTACTTAGAGAAATAATTAAAAATAATAAGTAAGTGAAATTATAAAGAGAATTCATAAAACCTTATTTATTTTTTATTTTCTTTAACAAAATACAATCTTTACAGTAAAGAATAACCAACTTTTGTTTAGTCAACGAATGTAAAATAAATAATAATTTTAATAATGAAATAGATTCATTGATTCCACGTATGTTATTTTTTTTAAATAAAAGTAATTTAATGTTGTGTTTATATTGGTCATATATTTATCGTATATATTATTATTATTTTTTGTATAACAGGAAATAGGCTAGAAATGTAAAAATACGAGTAACAAGATTGCAGATTGCTGTAAATTCTTTTACATTTTTATAATAAACCCGATTTGAAATAAAATAAAATTCTACCATAAACGTAACAAAATATGTTTTATCTAGAAGGTAAATGAGAATCACATTTTGTACAGCGTTATTGAATATAACGTAAAATAACCGTAAAATATAGTGAAACAAAAAAAAAAAGGAAAAATAAACTAAGTAAATGTTCTATAAGATATTGGATTTTATGTCGAACCACATTTATTTTCACAGAAATGCATTACGTTTTACATTCTCTTTTATTGTTGTTTCTTACTGTTTGTAAATGTTCACACTACTAGGAGTAATATAGTAAGAGAAAAGATGTGTTTGAGGGTTCTGAGTTTGTGTATTTGTGTGTGTAAATGCGAACGCGTCAGAATAGAGGATTGAAGGGACAAGAATTGTAAAAGTTGTTCATTCCCTCTGGACTTTTGTCGATACGAAATTTATCGACTTCCTAGAATGTCAGAACACAAAAGTGTCTGATTGCCTTTACAGTGTTAGTTCATGTTTTTAGAACCCCTTTTGTTTTCATTTCCGAATAGAAATATAATTTTTGCTGTGTTTGCACCTGAGTATTTCAATTTTTTTGTAGCCATTATTTAAAAAAATTTATTATAACTTACTAACAAAAAATAAATATAACTTACTAAAATTATACTATATTAAAAAAAATTAAACCGTGGGATTTTATCCTCCCTATTAAATACCATGTAAAAATTATATATTTTGTTTTCACATCTCCCTAGCAGATCGATAATGGTTGTGAATTTCATCAGGATGGATTCAAGTTTGAATCCCGGTTAACCTAGGTATTCTTCATACGTTATTATTTTCCATAAACAAATTCTCTTCTAGTAAGTAAGCATCAGGAAGGATACTACGAAGTAAAAATCTGACCATATTCGTTGGAATTAACACCGGAAAATCTGAGGAAAATTAGGGTTAAAAGATATGCTTATTTTCCTCCGCTTAAAAAATTATTCAATATAATAGAAATCAGGTACGGTTTGATCATCGTATAAGTAATACGGAGGAGAAAATTTCGTTGTCTGTTTTACTAGAGTATAACAATACACAGTTCGTCAATGTAACCTTAATATCAACTACTGCGCCCAAAATAGAAAATCTAACGTTCGTCTGTGGGCGACAGTGAGATTGGAGGAGGAAATCAAGGAAAATTGAGCTACCAATAACTTAATCTGATTCCGGTTTTCACTATCCTTTATCTACAGTAATTCAAGTACAGTTCGTGCTATTAATATAACGCCCAGCACGTAAATCATCGTGCTCTTATTCATTCTTATACAAATATAAAAATCATACATTTCAATGCATTCAATATTATTTTACCTATTCCAGATTAGTATCGGTGTATACTCTTCTATACTGTCAGTTAATTCACTATAAATATTATTGTCCATGAGTTCTCTCATATTTATTATTGATTTTACATTTGAACTTTGAGTGTATTTGTGTGTTACGAGAAAGTTAATAGGTAATAAAAATAAAAATTAGAAAATTTAATTAAAAATTGTTAGCATTTCTACGAATGGAGGTGCGTCTGGTATGAGTGACGCAATTTGCATCTGAGAAATGGGACACATAGTTAAATGACATGAATGTCAAAGTTAAATATACAATCTCATTTACTTTACACTAAGGAAAATTAAATAGTAGTAAAGACACTCGTTGCGTACGCCGACGACTTGGCGATGCTCGTTGATGGGCCCACAGAAGACGAAGTGGAGGAAACGGCGATCAGGGCCATAAGACAGTTGAGCATGTGGTTTTTGACAAGGGGGCTACAACTCGATCCACAAAAAACACAACTCGTGGTTGTGGCAGGCCGACGTAAGATAAGAAGAATTCAAGTTACGGTTGGCCAGTTATTTTCACATGGATTTGAATGCTAGATCGTGGATACCGGTGTTCTTTGGTGGTTGGGTTTCAATTAACCACACATCTCAGGATTGGTCGAACTGAGAATGTACAAGACTACACTTCATTTACACTCATACATATCATCCTCTGAAGTATTATCTAAACGGTAGTTACCGGAGGCTATACAGGAAAAAGAAAAAAAAAAAAAAAAGTTACGGTTGGCCGGCCTCCGTGGCGCGAGTGGTAGCGTCTCGGCTTTTATCCGGAACTCCCGAGTTTGAATCGCGGTCAGGCATGGCATTTTCACAAGCTAGTTGTTATTCTCATCCTCTGAAGCAATACCTAACGGTGGTCTCAGAGGTTAAAAAAAGTTATAAATAAATAAAAGTTACGGTCGATGGAGTTAGACTAGAAACAACGTCCTTTGTGAAATATCCCGGGTATGGTTCGATCAAAATGGGCTATACAACTGACACCTCAATGAAGTATGCAGTAAAGTAGAGAGGATCGTCAGCGCGACGATCTGAGTAGATCGGCGCCAAGTGGGAACCCAGAGCAGCTAAAAGAAGGCTTTTGATGATAGCAGCAGGCGCTGCATACAACACTAGAAGAAGTTGTATGCAGCGCCTGCCTGGTTTTCGGCACTAAAAGCAAGAGAAATGTAAGGATGATGACATCACTGCGGAGATAACTGAATTTAAGAATCGTGGCGGCGTACTGAACGGTATTGGCGGGAGTCCTGGCTGGGGTACCGCCGATCCAGTTAACTGGCTTCCCAAATGAAACGGATCTATGAGAGCATGGACAGGTAATCTGACAATTAGACCGACAAGTAGATCTCTGAAGCCTTTAGGTAGGGAGGTTCATTAAAGTCGCAAGGACACTCCTCCGGGCTGAGTAATGTTTGATTGTTGAGCCGACCCAAGAGAGCAGGAGAACAAACACACACACACACACACACACACAAAAGTAGTAAAAAGAGCTCACCGTAGATACAGTATCAAACGGAGTCAAAGTGGCTTGAGGGGAAAAGTCTACAACTTTCTTTTGCTGGTTAGTAAAAAAAAATAATTCAATTTGTAATTTTAAGAAATAGTCTTCTTTTTATATAGAATCAAGACCTAAAATTGATTAATGATAGAATTATTAAATTAGTTTCACAAAAAATTATTAACAAGGTACTAGTAAAATACCTTATCAGTACTTATTGTTGAACAGCATTAGATAATATCACTCTTATATAATCAAATATTGTAATCGACATTTCCAAATAGCACAGAAATTGATCTTCTAAAGAAACCTATAAATAATATAATTAGTTATTTCTACTTCAGAGCTACAACTAATTATTTCTTTGAAGTATCTACTTCTAATTATTTTCTACAAGTGTTCTGGAAGAACAATCTCCGTAGAATTTTTGTAATTACGAGTATTATAAAAATGCATTTTATTATTATTAATAATAATAATTATTTATAACAATAAATTATTATTAAAAGACTACGAAATTTGTACATGCTACAATATTATATGATTTTAGCATAAAATTTAATGGAAAAACTTACATTTAAAAATGAAAATAGAAAAAATCTTATTCAAATTATTTTATTTACTTTATCTTAATTTTTTTTAAATTGGCATTGAAAAATGTTACATTTTCTGTCAACTGAAGATTTTTGATTAGTAACAAAACTTGGAACTGCTGATGTAGAGATATAAATAAAAGTAAAATATATGATACGGTAAAATATTTTTCTGAAATATTTAAGCGGTTTACCGTATAAATTGTTTATAAATAAACTTCATTTTAATTATTTTATTTTATTATTTCTGAGATTATAGTTATATCATGGAATAATACATTACATTACATTGTATTAAAATAATATAAATTGTAAATTTTTCACCTATCTATAAACATTTATTTTCATTTGTTTTTATTCACGAGTTAAAAATAACTATGAATCTAAATAAATAAATATGTTTTTTATTCAATATTAATCCTGAGTTAAAAATACATCAGAAACATTTTATTTTATTAAGTTATATAAATCAAAAGCGTAATAAATTATAAATTATTTCCTCTTGTATGACTTATAACTGATATAATTTACAATTCCCATTTAAGGATAGCGAAATTAAGAAAAGCAATTTATTATTATTATTTTTTAATTAGAAAATCTAAAAAATTAATTTATAAAGTAATTATAAAAGTTAGATATCTTCTTATCTTTGATAAAGAAGAACTCGATTGTATTTCTTCAGTAAATAATATAGATTAAAGAGAACTCCTTATTTATTTGATTTTTATTAATTTTATTTTTACTGAATTAGATAGTAAAATTATGTTCAGCTTTAATTTAAAATACTTTTATTGAAATATTAACAAATAAAACTGTAAATATTTTATAGTATATTTAATTACCTAAAAAATGTCTTAGTGTAAACATTTTTATTGTTAATCTAACTTATTTTCTTATTTTCTTTATAATAAACCTCAATAATATGGAATTCGCTGCACTAAATTCTATAGATGAATAAAGACTGCTGGTTTTACAACCACGTATTTGAGCAGTAGAAATTCATAAAAATGTTATAAATGGCTTGGTTTTAAAGCTTGTTATTATTATTTTTTTAATGTTTTCAAATTGTGTTATTATGCTTTTAATAAAAATTATTTTGAAATTTTATAGCCGCAAGTAAAATAAAAACTACTGTATGAAAATGCTATAAGGAATTCCCCCACCACAAAAAAAAGTTACATCGTTCTGATGAAATCATGTGGGTCAGACATCCCATTGGAATTTCTAAAAAAAAAAAGCTAAGATGATTTTTATTCATTATTATTGATTAATCAATTATTCTCCTTTTTAATTACTTCAAAATCGTCATTTACACACTTCATGATCAACCAAAATGAGTCGTCTATGTTAATTTTGAAATATTACATTGAAATAATAAAAATTAAACATTAAAAAACCGTTAATATATGACCAATATGATAATAAATATTAAACTTTAAATATAATATATATTATGAACATCTGCTGGAAGAAGTACTGATGCTTTTTAAGTATTCATAATATAAAATGATATTCTTTTTTTTTAAGAAATTAAGCTGGAACGTAGAATTCTTGAATGATTTACTCTAGTTTTGGGAGAAGAACAAATTAGTAATCATAACAAGAAACAACCAATACTAATCAACCGATGATGCAACGTTGCTAAATCGTCGAACAGCGCAAGAGTCAGAAGCCATATTCTAACTATCGAATTCCTTGATATCTGTTTTCTGCTTGCTGCTCTCTTGAAAAAGGGTTGATAATTTAAAGGTTAAATTTAGCTACGACGGATAATTTATAAATTTTTTTCGTAAGTTTTATACCTTTTGCAGATTGGAAAAAGCACAGTGAATGGTGGGAAAGATATTACTTATACGCAGTCCAGGAAATACGTTTCTGACAAGTTTAGAGCTACTTGAACGATCTTCAACCAGCGTTAAACTCATAAGAAAAAAGAAATAATTCGTAGTAACGTCAAATAGGAAGCGTGTTACTATCTTTTCGCATGAACTACGGTTCTGATTGTACAATTTTCTTTCTTAAAACACTGATATCGAATAATATAAACGCGATCTAGTAACTAAAACGCAGTAGTTTCGCCTTGCTGCAGTTCTACATTTCATTGCCGATTTGGATTGATCCAATGAACTCTTCATAACACGAGCTATGCAAGAAGTTTGATGTCCATTATAATTCTAAATACTCTAATACGGATTAAATTACATTCAAGTCAACTTCATAGCACATATATTTATCCATGAATATGAATTGATGAACTACATAATACAGGGTTATTAAAAATGATTTTTCTTATTACAAACTTGAATAACTAACTATCTGAGTGTTTAATGACACTCATATACATGAAAATAACATCACTAGAAAGTAAAACCCAAAACTTTTTAATAATAGTTGGTGCACTTGTTGTGTAGTTAATGATTTCGTCGCTAGGGAGATAAGAGAGAAAATGGTTGCCAACAAAGACAGCAAGTCTTTCTATGTGCTAGAGTTTCACGTCTGCGAGCCTGTTATCACTACACAATATAATTTCACAAATAATTTTGGCGAAGATGCACACAGTGGGCTCAATATTCATAAGTGATATTCTGATTTTAAAGCAAGAGTATGCATCTGTAAGTGAAAGTCAACCAGCCGACCATCAGAAAACGACGCAACCGTAAAGCGTATGAAAGAAATTTTCGTACGAATCCCACAAAAATCAAAAACTGGAACAGGATGGGGTACCAACCAGTTTCCATTAAGATGTCAGACGTGATCTAAATAGGTCTAACTACCAAAGAGATGGATTGTGCGTGCTGCCGTAACGAAAGTGAACGTTTACGCTTAATTCCACATTCCTCCGATTTTACACTCTCTAACGTTTTATCCTGGGGTTTTATCAAACAACACGTGTATCGGCCATCTTTACCAACTATCATCCAGGATATTTGTGTTTGCATCACAGAGGCTGTTGCATTACAATATCATCAAATGTTACATCATGTTTGACATGAATTGGACTACAGGCTAGACGTGTAACTTATGATACAGAGATTTCACATTGTGCACATGTGATGTGATGTTGTAAACCAAATATGAAACATTTTGATTTTCCCTTTCCATTGATGCTACTTTCAAGAAGCTGAACATTTTATTAAACGTGAATTACTCAAGTTTGTAATCGGATAGTTCATTTGCTGCATTCATTCTTGATATTATTTTTCTGTTATTTTATTTTTTATTATTTTTTACCAAATCTCAATCTGAACAAACCTACTTTTATGTTTTTTGAGATATGCCAAAGCAAGTTTAAGCATGAAAATCTTGCTTTTCAACTTCTATAAATGTACATTACGCAATTTAAAATTTCGTTATAATTTTATTTATTTATTAAATTATCATATATTAAGGAATTGTATTACCATACGTTTTAATAAATATGTATTTTTCAGCCACTAGAAAAAAGTGTATATTAAGAAGATAAGAAAGCATCTATACAGAGAGCAACTGTATTAAGTAATACAGATCTCAAATATCAGATTTGATAAGATATGTTGTGGTGCAATCAGGTCTACATACAGTTTTGTTCCCAAATTGCTTTTATCATCTAAAGAAGTTGATACTGTCAATGTATACATGTTCGAGAAAATAAAAAAAACCTCGGGTAATGAATTTGAGTGAAATTAAGATTTAGACTGTAACATAAATAATACATAATAATAATAATACGTTACGATTTTATGTATCTACTAGCCGGTGAGGCCTCTGCCTTCTAGACCCAACTCTATTCACTACCTCATGCTTGTGGAAATAATACTGATAACTAACGATTAATACCTGTTCAATTTACAGAAACTATCATTGTACTGTAATTTCTTCACAGCAACAATTTGATCAGTGCGGGCCTTAACTTTGAGTAATCTAGGAATGTGGGTTTCAAAACAGTTCGCCTCCATCTTAAAAGTAATAGGTGTAACTAGTTACCCGTCCTTCATACGAGTGAAAAAGTATTTTGCACAATTTTTAGCGTTATCCGACAATCACCACGAGGAAGTGACCATAACTCATTTCTTTTTTTTCTTTTATGTTTTTAACTCTTTTTTGTGAAACAATTTGTGAACAACTTAATCTAAAGATTATAAATATTGTAACAAGACCGCTATAACGGAGCTGAGTAACGAATATTCCTACCAGTTAAGAGGAAAGTAATAGAAAATACAATAATGGGATAAATCCAGAAGGGGGTCTAAAAGGAATCCTTTTTCTAACGCTAACAGGTCCTTTTAACAATCATTCTTTGTAATATTGCTCCTACCACACGGTCAAAAGATGTTGTTCAATGAAAAGAATAACTGAATTAGAGTAGGAATTTATGAGAAAATGTAAGGACACGGACGATAGTTCTCACGCCTCAATATTTAAGGAATTTGGGTCTGATTCTGCAGGTCAAGAGGATACAAGTATAAATACTCCAGGACCGACGAGTTAAGATCAGTTTTTAAGCGAATCGGTGAAGAAGCAAGTATTTAAGTGCGTATAAACGTAGTGTTCGACGTGACGTAACGAACGTTCCAGTGTGGAAAATGGGTGACTACAGGAAGTTGTTCGATAAGTTACTGACTGGCAATTAGAGAAAGGGATAAATTGTTAAATTCATTCGTTAAATACAGGATAGTTTTATTTGTAAACAGGAAAAGTTTTTGCAGTGAAGGAATCTTAGATTAATCTTATCTTTGTAGTACAATACCAGTTGTTAAAGATATATATATATATTAGCGGTCATGATATGTCGTTTGTCAATGAGTGTGGATTCTGGTTTTTAATACTTAACTACCTGAAATCAGATCGTTACCTTACTTTAAATTCTATTTTTTATGTAATCATTGTTTATTATTATTATTATTATTGTTGTCATTATTATTATTGATTTATCTTATTTTATTTATGTTCTATATTTTTGTATGCGGTCAATTAATAAATAGTAATTATATAAATATTTTTAATTATTAATCTCTCAATATCCTGACCAAGCCGCGAACACACGAAAATTATACAATTTTTACAGCTTTTCTCTCTGGAGTGTATATGAACAAATTATTCCCACTGGAGACATGATATTCCCTTAGGAGATACATATAGTTGCCAATGAAAGAAGGATTCCCTCTCCAAATGGAGATCAGCCTATCTTAAAGCTTCTGCTATTGTAACATTTATTTTCATCGAAAAAACAAATTTAGATGGAAACTGGAATTACTTGAAAGTGAAGGGAAAAGTTTAAAGGAAACTACGCGGTACATCGTCGCACATTTAAAGCTACTTCTATCGATAACTGATTCATATATAAAAAAATACCGAGGATGTTTTCATAGAAAGTCTAATTGAAAATACTTCAAATGGTCTCTAAATTCGATTTGCCCAACAGTTCGGCCATAGTAAAGTTAAATATCGGCAAAAAAAATAATCAGGTCGTTGCCGCAGCCAGAAAAACAGCCACCATCTTGAAACTATGAAATATTTCGTAACTGCAAATGTCATATATTCTTGCAAATGTTCAGCTCAACTAGTTGAATAGATTTGTATGAAGAAATAACATCTTCACAGAAATCACTAGATTTTTATATACTTTATAGATTATTCCCTGTTTACCTTCAATTAATAATTATTAATCTATACCTCAATAAGAAATATTTTGATTAAAAGATAAAGTATGTAATACAAGAAGGCTGTATTTATTTATTTTTTTATTTAAGAAAGGTCAGATTTTATGAGTTCCATTAAAAGTAAACCAACCTAAACTCTTCTATTATAAATATCAACCGCTTACAATAAAATACCTCAGCTCTCTCTGCCGCTACTTTAAGCATTAGTCCTTACGACCTGTTGCAGTTTCATAATTAATTGTTCCGTTTCTTACGCGGACGTCCAACATCACGAAACCCTCGAGGTACATATGTCAGTACTCTCTTTAGCAGTCTGTTGTCCTCCTTTCTCTCAACATGTTTCATCAGAACTGACAATGTTTCGCTAGTCTTTTGTTCACACCACAAAACTCTAGCCTGTAATATCATTATTCATTAAACATTTTTCTTTTGTAAAATACAACGTTTATTATTATTTTTTTCCTTCTAAAAAATAATAACTCCCACGTTTGTCGTTTCCCTTTTAGGGGAAAAATAAAAACAAAATAATGTAGTACTTTGAATGAAAGTCGTTTAAATTAAAAGTTAAAGATGTAATTTTTAATAAAGTAACAGCACAAAGATAACGAAATGACGCTTTTCTTACCGTGTAAATAAATAGAGATTTACTACAATATAATTTTGTATTTTTTTAGTCATCATTTTAATGATTTAATGTTATCACTTTTTGTTTCGAACAAATCTTTTAACATTAATCCGTCTTTTACACCCTCAATTTCAAAGTATTTTTTCCTTTATAATTTTTACCTTCTATTCATCCCTCTACTATCAAATTAAGAAGGTTTATATCATAATGTTAAAAAATAGACAATTATTTATGAAAAGATCTAGAACGTCTTTCACAGGACTACAATTTTTTTCTATCATGTCTGTCTTAAAACCTCTTCAATGTGTACCATATCAACCTACCAAATTTTTAACATCTTTTTATAGTAACACATTTAAAAAGCCTATATATTTTTCTTTTTATATTTCTATTGTCCCTGCTTTGCTATCATAAAATGCTAGTTTCCATAAAAGTTTCTTAAAAATATAATTTTTTGTTAGATTCATACTTCATTATAACACGAATAAACACTACAGTTGTTTCTGGCAGTTTATCTTAATCTTCTTTTTCTTTTTTTTGTTTAACCTCCGGGACCACCGTTAGGTATTGCTTCAGAGGATGAGATGAATGATTTGTAGCGTGTGTACAAATGCCATGCCTGACCGGGATCGAAGCCGGGACCTCCGGATGAAAGGCCTAGATGCTACCACTCGCGCCACAGAGACCGGCAGTTTATTTTAATCTACCTTGTTTAAACCATACTTTGAAATTTTACAACGAATGTAGTAAAATTCTAAAAATTTTGATGTGTTGTATGAAACACACCAATACTACAATCTTAATATTCACTTACTCAAATTCACCTGCTTGTCATACTTTATTACCTTATCTTATATAAATATTTATTTTCTCTCTCAATATTTCCATGTTTTTCTTATAATGTATTTTTCTTTTCGTTAAAATAACAATGACATAATAGAATTTAACTTTTCTTGGATTTTTTACTGAATTGAAAAATTTTCACTTAAATTCCTTTATTGCTTTCTTTATTTTCAAGTTGAAAAAGAGAGGGTATAGAATAATTCGAATCTAACGATAAAATTTCTTCATGTTATACTTTTATCTTGCTAACGATAAAAGCGAACAGACATAACTCATTTTTGCTTATACTTCATTCAAAATGTTTTCTATAATTTATAATAAATTTTCTAATTTTTTTTTTAACATCATCTCTAAATCTAAAAATACCCATGGAATTACTTAATTTTAGGAAGTTTTCCTTCAATAAATTACGTAATTGATCACTATGATAAGGAAAGATATTAAAAAGGATTAAAATTTTATGGACCTAGTTTTTGTATTTATCAGTAATTATAGATTCTCTAATAAAAAAATAAAATAAAAAAAGATAATGGAGAACAGAAGAAATCTCGGATAAAATTATTTTTTCATAAAACCCAAAAATAATCATGAAAATGTTAACAGAAACATAAATAACAATAAAAAAATAACAATTAATTATCTATTAAATAATTCATCGTGTACGAGTAATTAGACCTAGTTGACAATACTAATGTAAATAAAACATTAATTAATTAATGTAAATAATAACTATTTACGAAAATTTCTCAAAAAATGGTTCATAAAATTTTGAAAAAAATATTAATTCCGTAATTTTGATCAAGAAATGATTTATTTTTACACATACCTGTAATGCTGAAACAATTAGTTACAAGAAATATTTTAATGACTTTTAAGTACTTTTGTTTAACTTTAATTTTTAAAAATTGGCATGGTAAAACAGATATATATATTGAAAATTTTAGTAATTATCAATGCCAAGAAACATAACTTTCATACATTTTGATATAAGTATTTTCATACATTTTGTTTCATTTTCTTTTTTTGGATATAATTCATTATCGTATTAAGAAAAGTAAGACTATAAGAAAAATCTGTTATTGCCGTTTACTGACATTTATGTTATTATTTAAATTTTTTTTTCTAATTAATCAACTTCAAAAATAGACGAGGATGTCGACTGCATTTGTATGTATTGTTTTAACTATGTTTCTATCATACTCTTAACCGATAAGTTAATTTTAATGTCTTTTATTACATATGAAATTCGTCTGGTGGTGCTACTGCAAGATATTTACAGATAACTAAAGTGAAAGATTGATTTTAATGAATAACTACATCGTCTACATAGGTCATTTAAGGATGTTTGTCTTTTATTTCGTATTACTCGATTGTGTTGAAGATATAAACTGATCTTACTCTAAGAGGCGAAGTATTTTCGGTTGAAGATTTGAGAAAAAATCAACATACTTTAAAATTTCAGAGCGGGCTTCCTCATTTTGTTTAGGAATCTATGATGTTTACATCATTCAATTTCTTAATTTTTCAAACTGGAAGTTTCTCGCACTAGTGTTTCTAATAATCTACTTTTTTTTTATGGTAGGATTTATTGAAGGGCTAATAAAATTAAAACTAAATACATAAAATAAAATAACTTAAAAACGGGTTTAAAACGAAACCGTAATAAAACGGTAAAATGAAAGGTTTCATATATTCTATACAATTCGAATTTTTGAAGACAATGTGAGATGGTTTATATATATATGGTTATATGTATATTATGGCTATGGTTTATACATATATATGTATTATTTTTATCAACTTAAAAGTTTATTTGCAGAGTTGATATTTTAATTTAAGAAATGTTTGTCAATTTATCGTATTGTTTTATGTTTGTATTATTATGAAACTAAAATAGGGATATTTCAATAAAATCTAATATCAATATGAAATATCTCAAAGAAAATTAACAACATCTACCGAATCCTCTTACGATGTAATGTATAAAAAACATTTATTCTTAAAAAAAAAAAACATTTGTTTTTTAAGAATATATATAAGAAAACATTAATTTATTCTTAAACGAAGCATGTAAAGTATTGTTTCTCTAAAATTATTTTGAATGTAGTTATTAGTTTTATTTTTCTATTTTTGGTATTGTACTGCGTCAGTCTAAGAAAAAAAATAAACAAAACATTACAAATCATGATACATCTAAAAATTACCCTTTGTCATGCAATACACATTTGTATCCTAGATTAGAAAAAAAAAACATTAAACTAATATTAATATCTCTGAATATTTATATTATTTTTCCGTTTTCATATTTTTCTTTACGTACTACGCATTACAAGGATTTCTTTATCTACTAATCCTTAACTTTTATACGTACTATTTATATATTGTTATATTAAATTTTTTTTGTCGTTTTTTTTAAATTTGGTTTGGTTAAAATAGAAATGAACGTTAAACATGCAACATAGACATAAGGAAGTACCTACGGTAAATATTTAGAGTCCAGCTGTCTTCTAAGCCATTACCAGCTACAAAAGGTGATGTCGCTTTACAGGTAAGCGTCACTCCATAATCTTCTATCCGTGGAGTAAACACCACTGTACTTACTGTTCTGTTACCATCGTTACTGGTCTGGAATACAAACAAAAAATAAAAAATAAAACTATCAAATATTAGTTAATTGCAATATTAGTTAAAAAAAATAATATTAATACTAAATATTTTACAATTGCTTTTTTCCCCTAAAAGAACAATAATATAATCATACTAATAACAATAATAATTACTAGCCAATCCTGTCTAGACCCACGCTGTGTCTGTGGTCGTGAGAATAACATAAATAAAGCTTGAATAGTCCTCTTTCCTCTAACAGTTTTCACTCGTTATTATCAAAAGCTTTGAAACCATCTAAGAGGCTAGGGCCCCGATTTATAGCTTAACCTATCCCTGGGATAACATGAATGTATCCTTAAAATTTGAAAGTAATCGATTGGTTGGTTCTCGCGTGATGCTCTGTTATCCCTTTCATACACTCCATCGACTTTATCAAAAACTATCAAGTTTGGTGCAAAATGTCAATTTTCGTTATCAGGTCATTTTTCGTCATCTGTTACAATAAAACGTTTGTTTTGTCTGATTTCCTATTAGCGTCTCCCGCGTGCATACACACACACACACAAAAAATTTTTTGATAGTATAAATTGACTATTCACAAATAAAACATGTATACTTCTTTCAAATCAGAATAACTAAGATAAATAGTTATATATATATAACTAAAGATGATATTGAAATGATTATCATCCAAAAGGCAATGTATTTTTTCATAACGATAAGTACATATGTATTGATACTCATGTTAATTCTTTACATATAAAGTTTAAGTAGATATACTAGTAAAAGAAGTTTGACGTCGGTATATCATTAAAAATGATTTAAATTCTAAAAAATAATATTAATACATAAATAAAGACTACGTTAAAATATAAACTATTTACTAAACTAAAAAGTTTAATTCTCTTAACGACATGAGAGTACTCGTACTAATTCCAACATTCTACATATAGTGTTTATGTAAAAAATATTCTAATCTTTCTTGGAACAATACAATTGATTTAAATTACGATTTTGCGTTTACACTATATCATAAAAATACATTAATGAATACGTCAGTTGTTTTATTTCAAAGTTCTAATTTAAAAGAAGGCTTTCTTTTTCCTCATTGTTATAGTTTTAAGTACAAAAATAAATGTAGACACTTAAATCGTGGTGATAAAATAAAACGGAATATGTTTAAAGAATTATTAACTTCTACTAAAATATAAATATGATCAAATAAATTCTATTACTACCCCAAAGAGATATTAATTAGATTAAAACAGTTCTTTATTGTAAAGAACAAAACTACTTAAATAGATAGTCTAAAAATAAAAATTGTTTTTTTTATTGTGTTTGTTTTTATTTTATATCTAATATTATAAGTAAAAAAAAATTGTAGGAAGTACTAATTACGATAAATTATATTATTTTGAATTTTGTTGCAAAACAATTGTTGAATGACAATTTTTACATTTTGAATAATTTTTAATGGAAATACTCCAATTTTTATAGCTAAGTAAATAACCTTTAATAGACGGATATTATTGAAAAGAATGTATAAAATTTGTCCTAATAGTTTTATTAATTTCCAATAACGATAATATCTTCAAAACCAATCCTGTGTACAATTAAATATTGTTTTCTAATATACTAAACTAACAAATCGTTTCAGTAAAACATCAATCAAACGAAAATTCTGAATCTTAATCTAAATTGTCTAACTATCTCTGTTTTGCTTCAAATATCACTCGAGTAATATAATGCAAAGGCACAAACACAGAACTTAACTGCTCATTTTATCACAACTATCTGCTTTAACTTGTATCTATTTTAGCTTTACACAGCTAGTTGAAACACTCTGTAATAGTGCTTAGGAATGCTGGTTAAACCTCTTAGATAATTACGTTGCGCAGAATAGTCACTATGTGCAATACGTTCCAAGACGTTTAATCCACGAATCTTCAGATTGTCTCTTACAGCGTTTTACTATTCCAGAATTAATTATTTAATAGTCAATTCTTAAATCAGAGCTTTAACCCTGGTTTAAGAAGTGGTAAAAAGTAAAATCTGATTTACATTCTTGATCACCCGGGTTCTGAAAATAATTACAACTCAGCACTATGTAATAGGAGAAGTTAAGTAATAGATAACTATAAAATCAAAATAATTACTTTTGCTCCTGTCATTGAACGTATAATATTAATATAATCAATTATATTATATATTATTATAATATAATATCCGTTAGATAAAAGAAAATATAATATTTTGACAAAGAAGAGAAAATATTAAAAAAAAAACTGAGTAAAAAATATTTCGGTTATAATTTGGGTAATTATAGTGTAATTTAACAAAAAAAAAAAAAAAAATAATAGTTGAAAAATTGAGCATTACAGATATTTAATAACGGAACATATTTGTTATTAAAACAAAAAATTTCCAAGTATTATGAGAGCTTAATATCATGTTTCTTCTTTGAAGTACTAAAAATTACTGTTCTTCCATTCTAAAAAAATTGCTATAAGTAACTATTTTATTATTAAAATCTTTTACAAATTTTATAATTACTTTCTTAAACTTCCTTAATGGATTTAAAAAAAAAATTGCTTTTAAATTTCTTTTTAATTTCTTTTTAAATTTCCTTTCATAAGTTCTTACAGATAAAATTCTGCAACCTTTAAATTTAATGTAGTCAAGATATATTTTAATTTTTATGGACTAATATTTTCTTTAAGAAGGTTGAGTTAATGCTCTTCAAAAATCCCTTTTGACACGCCGGAAGGCGGAGATACACTTCACCGGGCCTAAGTTAGGGGATGAAACAGATTTCCACCTTAAAGTTAAGAAAAACTTCAATATTTACTCAATTCGACAATGGTTGCATTTGAAACAAGTTTCACATGTTTAGCATACGACAAGCTCCATTCCAGCAACATTTTGGTCATCCCTTGTCGTAAGGGTAGGTCATATCGAAAATTGTTTCAAACAAAACTTTTAGGTTATATTTAGAGAACTAACGATCGATTTATACCGATTCGATGCTGTGCCTACTAAGGGAGGTATGATTATTTTTTGTCTTCGATACCCCATTTTTTTTTCAAACCCCTGGGCCAATGGTTGGTGATATAAAAAATTTACTTAGACAGGTTTTAAGCCCTTATCCAAAGAATAGTAGGAACTTTAATCGAATTCGATATTTTACATAATAAGAAAGTTATAACGATATTTTTTTTCGAAAAAATCTCCCATTTCCATCCCTACGGTCCGATTTTGGCCGTTAACGAACTCGACCGAGAGTTTGGAACGATTTATTTTTAAGTAACATTTTGAAAATGATTGACAGAAAATTACGGCAGTCATCGTGTCCACAAGAAAGTGAAATATACATATATATAAACTTTTGAACTGGCGGTGGTTTTGGGTTCTGGGGGATGTGAAACGCGAAGGTATGTCGAAATTTTCCGGAAGTCAAATTATAGTATCCATTAAAATAGGTAGGTAGCTTTCTTATGAAATCAACATAAAAGATAAGTTAGTTCATAAAATACTTATACATTTGTAATGAATGTGCTTCTACATACCAATCAATGTAATTTATTGGTTAATAATAAATTATTTTCAATTAATTTCAACATTATTATTTTTTAATAGCTATTTTTATAAGAAAGAGTTTTTAGTAGAAGTATCTTTATGGGTTTAAAACTTTAATTTTTTTATTTTATATCTAATATTATATGTAGAAAAAACTTTTATGAAGTACTAATTATGATAAATTATACTATTTTCAATTTTGTTGCAAAAACGATTTTGAAACACAGTTTTTATGTTTTGATTAATTTTTATTGGAATTAATATATATATATATATATATATATATATATATATATATATATATATATATATACATATATATACTCGTGTTACATATATGAATTCATGAGTACACTCGTGAATACTGTCAACAATGGGGCGATGCAACTTTTAGATTATTATTCTTATATTTCATTTATTAATTCATTATTTTGTAATACATATTAAATTATGTTATTTATACTTTTCCATGTGACTTATCTTATTAGACAAGAAATGCATTCTACCAATGGACTGTTTTTTGTAACAATCAGAAAATCTATTTATCTATGAATAATTTAAAAAAAAACTAAATTTACTTGAAAGCAATGAACAAAAATAGAATAATTAAAGTTAGTATGTTATAATTAAAAAAACGCGATGTTAAATTACATAAATAGTCTATTTTTTCTAATTTACAATTAAAATAGAGTTATCTGGCTGATGAAAAAATAATTTTTGATGACTAGATTCTCTAGATCAAAAATTGTGGTTTACTAACATAATTATTTAAAAAAATAAAGATTGAAAATTGTAGATTCATATCATACTTAATGTTATTTGATTTTTTTTATTATTATAAAGACAGCAACTTTACAATTTGTTAATCAAGATAATATTTGAACAAGTAAATAAGAAGACCTATATTTGAACTAAGATTAAGTAGTCACAGACCTAGCGGTTAGTGAATTAACAATAACAACAGAATAAAATGAAATGAAGAGCACTTCGTACAGCCAGAAAATTTAGTCACCTAATTGAAACGATAAGGCAAACCAAGAATATTGTTTCTTAGCAATCTTGAAAAAATCAGTAATCGTGTTAATCAATAAATTGACTGCCAAATAATACGGATGCCGATCCAAACGATTTTGATAACGTAGGTTGACCGGAGAGATTTACTGCGAAACGGTTCGCAATTTATTTTAAAATGAAAACAAAAATTTGACCCCTTATACAATTCATTATAATGAATTGTAAATAATGTGAAATAATGTAATGTAGTCACTCTAAACAATCTATACGATTCATTCAGTAATATAATTTCAAATGGTTGAGTTTATCCCTAATTGAACTTTTATTAAGAGTTGCAGTGTCACACACATATATCTAAAATCGTTCTTTTATACGTAGAACTACGCTCCTTTAGCAGTATAATATTGTTGATAATGGCAAAAATTATCCCTTAGAATATGTAATTAAATTTGCAAACATGCTAGTAATTATTAATTAATTTAATTAGATATAATTTACGTTTATCAACGTAAATTATATCTAATTAACTATTAGGAACGGGAATAAATTAATTACATCGATATCAATATCGACGATGAAACTAACCATATGTAGTGAATTCCGGTTAGAACTATCTGTTATTCAAGGCCGCCGTTTAATTAGGGTAGTTTTGTGAAAATAGAATTATATTGACATAAATTATGTAAAATTACGGCGATATAACGGCCCAAAATGCCCTTTATAATGGACCATTAGTTTGCATGCTTCTTTATTTTACTCGTAAAAAAATAAAATTTTATTAGTAATGCAAGTTTAACCGTTGTTTAAACGATGTAAGGGGAAAATAACTTCTTAACAAGTACGAGAAAACTTTTGTACTTACTGGCCTGATCAGTACATAATTTTTTAAAGTTGTGTGGGATTGATGACGAAATAAAAAAAAATTACTGAAAAACTGGACCAAGAAGCAGAAGATGAACCCAGAGTGAAATACATACCTACAAAATGCAAAAAATCATTGATGGACAGCGACTTTTAAGTAAGAAGGCAATGGACCCCGCTACCAGAACTGTGAGTTTATTCCTGGTTTGCAAATAGAAAGCCACGCATTAAAAGAGAGACAACGGAGCGGCATTATTTTGACTTTGACTTTTTTATTATCAAGATCTGTTTTTTATTAATGATGCAAGACTAAAAAATAATTAAAATAAAAATGTGATAAATTTAATGATATTTATGTAAATTTAATAGCGTTAAGACTCAAGGTTATTTAAATTACTCATTTAATTTTTAAATACTCTTATAAATGTTCATTTTTTGTTGCTTCTATTTAAATGTTGGAACTAATTTTTATTTAATATAGGACTTATAAATTTAAAAATCTTCTGCTTCGGTCCGATTCACTCGGTTCTCTACACTTCATTCGGTTCCTTTCGGTTGCATTCGGCTGCTGACGATTCAGCGGTTCTTTACACTTCACTCGGCTTCTTTCGGGTGCACTCGGCTCCTGCGAAACAGCGGCTTCACCATTTTACAGTATAACTAAGCTCTTCACTATATTAGTATCCAGTCCTACGCCAGTTCAGTTCCAATTCTACAACTCCAGTCAATTCACTTACAGAAATATTTTCAACTTCAATGAAGTTGAAAATCTTGTTTAATAATAATCAGTACGTACTGTATTAAACAGCGCGTTCGGAAAGTTGTTTGCACTGGAATTATGGAAACGTAATGAAGAAACTTACTTAATTTCTATTTTATTTTCATTTTTATTTTATTTTTAGTTTCTATTTTTATTTTATTATTATATAGAAATGTACATTGTAATAACTGGAATAGTTTATAAAAGGTGTTGAAAATAACACCAATTGCATACTTTTTAATTTGTTTTCAAACACTTTAACCAGCTGATATACTAAAATGTAGAGCACGTATGCCGTTATTGCGGCTTTTAGTTCAATGGTGCGTGCCCTGTTTCCATTCAGTGCTTTTTTCGGCTGCCCCCCATTGAAAGTAATCTGGAGGAATCGGATCGAGCGATCGTGCAGGCCACAAACCCCTCGAAATGATTCGTTCACCAAAAAAATTTTCTAAAAACGTCACTGACTTGTTAGCTGTGTGCGCTGTGGCGCCATCTTGTTGGAACCAACCGTGATTGATTTCCACTGTGATAACTTACTAATGAAGATTCTTATAACAGAACAATTAGGATCACTATTAACTGTATTTTTAAAAGAGATTTGACCCACATGCGCGTTCTACTCACATCGACCCAGACTCTAATTTTCGCTTTGTGTAATTCATGGCCACAGTCGTGTATTTTAAGTTATATACCACCTCAGATGAAACCACGCTTCATCTGTAAAAGCATATTGTCAAAGAGATCTACGGAATTTTGTTCAATAAAACATTTAAAACAATGACAATAATTTAAGCTTTTCGCATGATTTGTAAGTTTCAGTTCTTGAACACACATTGCTTTGTAGGAGAAAAGTTTCAGTTCTTTTCTTACAGCTTTATGTGCGGTAGCTAGTCCGATATCTTGTTTTTATAACGAACCTACAGGGTAACCAACCAAACGCCGAAAGAACAGAATGCATCACATAATTCTAAAGGAAACTGCAGAGCACACTGTATTTATTTATATCTCCTCATTTTCATTAATTCCGCTTAATAGGGGTAACTGTTTAATAGGGCCATATAGTCCTATCCTGAAGTGGTCCGATAATCCGGAATTAAATGTATTATAAAGAAAAAGTTCTATTTTCTGATATGATTGGACACGTCGAGTCATACAAGCGAATGCAGTCTTCAATTATCACATAACTTACGGTTTCTTTTGCATTTTACATATAATTCTTCAGCGTGAATTCTAAGAAAAAAACAGAAAAGAAGTAGTGTCCACTACGAATACAATTCAATAATTTCATAATTTTATTAAGTGTATAAGAACTCATATTTAGTGAATCACATATCCTGTTAATTTATCTCAGCTTATAATATTGCGTACCGTGTAAAACAAATTACAATTTTTTTTTCCTTATGAATTTTATTGATAGAGAAACCTAAAAATATAGCTCCATCTCCCTAGAAAGATTCAGACACATGGAATCAAACCGGGATTTCGGTTTTAACCGTAATAAATGTTATTGAACGAACTATGGAGTCAATTAGTCATTTAAAATACAAATTTAAATGCCTGATATAAAACGCTTAATTTATTAAATGCAGTAATTTTTAATTAAAGTATTGTGATAAATCACTGATAAATGAATTACAGAATACCTATAACTTAATTACCCATGTTCCCCTCAAGATAACAATTTTTATACATTAACTTGAATAAATAGCCTCAACCAAAATTTCTAAAATGTGATCATATTTAAATCGCTTACGATTTTATTTCACTTCAGGGTACTTTAATTCTTTTTATCAAAATAGTATCCTAAAATCCAAACACAGTGACTACATCATATCACAGAAGTGTCTCCATTACATAGCGATTAAATCCATTTTTGTATTCCAGCATTAAAAGATATTCCTTGAAATATTCTTTTAAATGCATTTATTACGAGTATATAAATATATATATATAAATTATTGTTATAATTTTAAAATAATCTCCACTTGAGGGAATTTTTGAAATTTTATTTACATTCTTTTCTTTTCAAATATTTGATAAGTTATTTTATGTGGATAACTAACCTGTAAAAATATTCCTAAAAAACCATAATCAGTAGATAATGGAAGAGTTGTGATTAAAAACTTCCAAAAATATTTTCCATAAAATTTTATGAATTTTCAACTTTTATTTCTTAATCTCTAATTTAAAATAATATTTTCGTAAATAAATCTTCCTACAGAGGGGTTTCCTATGGAAAGAATTAAGACCTTTCAAAATTGTAAAAAAAGTCTGCTACAAAATTTTAAAGTTTTATAAGCTCCAATTTTTTAAATATTAATCTCTATTTATAAAATGAATCCTGAGCCTGTATGTTACTTAAAAAATGTCAGCAGCAAGGCAAGACACGCTAATACTTTAAAGTAAAACATAAGTAAAATCTCTTTCAAAGTAAAAATAAAATTAACCTGCAAATTTCGTTAAAATCGGTGCGGGTATTCTGAATTAATACCGGAGAAGCATTATTCCAGTAATATTCGACGGTTGGGGATCGTGGGATGGCCTCTGTCATCTGCAGATCAGTTAACCAAGTGCTGAACGATTGACAGAGTCGAAAGGTCTCGTACTACGGGCCACCTGGGCAAGTCGAACAGATTTTAAGGCGCACCACTGAGTATACGTATAGGTGGGTAGGCAAGCGGCATTTCGTTCATTTATTGCGTCCGTCATCAATATTGATACCGCAAAGCAAGAAGCGACCGTCAGGGCCATCGTCCACCACGGTGATGATCGTGGAGGAGGGGGGGGGGTCCTACGCTGATCTTCTCCGCTCCCGTGAAGGGTGCTGTGTCGCCGGGTGAAACCGGGGTCTTCTCTGTACGGAAAGGCCAGTGGGAGGATCTTCAGCTCCGGGTGCGAGCCGGTGGTGGTGCGGCCGAACAGTTGAGCAGAGATATCCCCAAAAGTGGAGGCGGCTATTACGGCTCTGGCTGGAAGGGGAGGTAGGAGGGCTCATGTCCTTATCAAGGACGTGGATGCTTTCACGACGCAGAATGTGTTTCTCAGGGAAATTCGTAAAATAACTGGTGAGTCGGTCACTATAGATGTTTTATCAATTCGTCCGGCTTATGGCTCGACGCAAGTAGTAACATTAGCTGTGCCGCCCATCCTTGCAGACAAACTGCTGTCTGATGGGCGTGTTTGCATTGGGTGGGGTGACCTGTCGGGTGATGCGGCGTTCCTCCGACGAACTCTGCTTTAGATGCTGTAGTCCAGGCCACAGGGCCAAGTTTTGTAATGGCACAGATAGAAGTGGCATTGTTTTAAGGCCGGCCATATACGTAAAGATTGTATACAGAAGCCTCCTGCAAGATGTACAGTAATGCGCCCAGAGGTCGAGGATGCAAGACGGGTCCCTCTGCTTCAAGAATTGTGTCTTCACAGTAACGTCATGTTACTCCCACCCGGGAGGGGTGGGAGGCTTCGGTTTTCCTCCTTCAATGATCGGTTGGAAACTCCTTTAAAATGCCATTGAGGGAATGTTAGACAGTAGTCCCGGTGGGGGATTCCTTTGGGGGTTCCCCACTAAAGGCGAGGCGTGAAAACCGGAATCGGTGGGGAGATTCCTTTTGGGAACTCCTCATTTGCAGCACGGTATGCAGAAGTCCGAGTCTCGGCTGCCTGGGAAGGTCCTTGCGTCTTTCCGAGATAGTTTGAAGCAAAGGCACCCACCGGAGCTGAATTTATGCTTAATTGCGTGTCCGGCTCCGGGGTGGCGGGGAAACTACAGATCTAAAAAAAAAATACTGGAGAAGTAAATTAATTAATTACTAAAATAATCGCACTATTCATATAAGCACATAGAATTATTATGAATATCATATTCATACGAATATTAAGTTAGTAATTAAATTTCATTTAAAATCTATTACAAAATAAAAAAAATATATATTTTTCTGAATTTAAAATTTGTAATTATTTAATTCATATGAAATACAATTGAATTAAATAAATAATAATATCGTTTCATTTGATTGAAAAAGTTTTAAAAAAATATTGACTTTTTCTTGTGAATTTCTTCAGCATTCATACATATTTCAAGTAGAGCAGGATTTGTAAATCTTAGGTCTTGCTATAAATTCCGTTTATTCATCTAAGTTTACATCAATCTAGTACTTTCTTGCTTCTCTACTTTTCCTCCTTGCCTACTATGCATCCTTAATGCTAATCTGTACTCATCCTTTTTCCTGCAATGCCCATATCAAACCTCTTTACTAGATCAAGTTAAATTTCAACACGTGATTGAATTTTTTCGTACATAACTCGATCTTCCGAAGTAAGCCCTTAAAACTGTTTTCGTTACAAACTTATTTCTATCAAGATAATCTTTTAGCATGATTTTTTTATTAACGTATAAAATGGTGTAAGTGCTAAATAATACAATTGAAAATTGTAAAACATTACCATTTTTTTTGTTATAATAAATTAATAACATAAAATTCTACAATGTTTTAAACAATTATATATAATATAACATTTAAACCAAGAAAGGAAGAACGAAGAATAATTGATGTAAAAATATTTTATAATTTTATAAACTTTATGTTGATAATAAAAGCAGACAGATTCTTTTGTAGTATTATTCTATTTTTCTTAAATTATTATTTTTACTAAAACGGAAAAAATGAACGATATTTGAAATAGATACAGATTTGATTAAATTCTTATACGGTTATTTAATTTATTTATATAAACTCAATGAAATAACTCGTTAAACATTAAATGAAATATTAAAAATCTAATTTTGTTTTCGAAAAGTAAATAAAATGAAAAAGCTAATAAAATCAGAAGAAAAAAATTTTATTTACAAAAAACAAATTAGATTTTTAAATAAAAGTAATTCAATCGGCTGCAGTTAAAAATATACATTTTTAATTCCATATTAAATTGTTTTTATCTGAAACTGATACTTATTTGATTTTTGTAAGTAATATATTTTATTTATAATTCAAAAACCTCTAGATAGAAGGAATGTATTTTAACATTACGTCTAACCTTATTTCTAGAGAGTATATTAATAAATTTTTAAGACTTTTTTTTTTGCACTAATTTGAATCAAAGGAATAAATACATTAATGAGAATAAAATAGCATATTTTCTATATACTTATGTATTATCAAAATTATTAAAAATGCCCTTTTTTTCGAATAGGGATAATATAACTGTGTATACCGTATATAGAATTTCTTTTTACCTAGGTTTCAACCGTAAAAAAATTAATTTTTAAAATAAATAAAGGTAGAAAAAAACGACATTGATGAATTAATACGAAAGGAATTATAACTCAACGCAAACGTAAAATCAGAGTTTACTTTAAAGAATAAAATTTACATATTTAAAAATAAAAAATTAGGAAAGTAAGTTCATAGTAATTAATGTTTATTGGAATGACGTTTTATTTTGTCAAAACCGTTTTTCACCAAATTTTCTTAGGTATTTTTGAGAGTTAGATATCATTCACATTTTATTTTCACTGCACGGAAATGTTATTTCTAAGTCAACCTACCATAAGATCCTGGAACCTTGAGTAAATAAACCGTAACATATTTATTTTATGTTTATTTATCACGTTTATTATTTTTTAATTATTTATACTTACCGATTATACTTTCAACTAAGCTGTGGTGTGATATATCACCGGGGTAATTTTAATACAAACAGGAAAAGCCAAATGTACAGGAGTTCACTTTCACTAAGTTGTGCTTTATTGCGAAATCGTCTTGCTTATGTGTAATAAGATATACGCCGTTTTTCTTCCGTACAAAGTAAAGGAAGTATTGTGATCGTGAAATATTTCGGTTTTCAGATTTCAATGGAAATATCGATTTTGACCATCCCTGAATCCATTCTGACTAGTTAAGGCGTGACGTCTGTCCGTACGTATGTATATATATATATACGTACATATCTCGGACATATCTAGCATAACTCAAAAACGATTAGCCGAAGGATGTTTAAATTTTGGATTTAGGACTGTTGTAACAACATAAAAAGGGTTGTGCACCTCCCCTTTTTATTGCAATCAACTGAACCAAAGGTGTCTAAAAAAGCCCAAAATCCAAAAATTTGGCTTTTGAACTTTTTCTTAACTGCAGTAATATGCCCTCATCAGAGCTTTTCAACTATGCGTCATAGGGGTACTTATTTCCATTGGTACCAGAATTATAGCCAAATAAAATTTTAATTAAGGAAATATTTGGATCTTACAAGAGAAGGCACATCGGTTCGAATCAGTCTTCATCACCTATTTTTTTTTTTTACTTTTTTCATGTATTATTTTTTTTACTTTTTTTAAAATTTAACTATATTGATTTATTAATAATTATAATCCTGTGATTATAAAACAATCTTTACAATAAATAATTATTCAATAATTACAATAAAAAATAAAATATATATAAAAAAAAAACATAATTTATTAGTGAAATGAAATATTATGTACTTTTAAAAATGTGTATATATAATTGGCATTATTACTTATGTATATATGTAATAATAGATTTAGTGAAATATCTGATTATTTAATATTAATTGAGAATTATAATTTAGAATCATATTATTTTTTAATTTTCTAGTTTAATTTTATTTAATTAATCAGGAATTTATGCTTAATTTTATCTACACTAAATTACTACAGAGTCACTGAAAAATTGACCGACACAATAACACTATATATAGTGAGGCATATATGCCAGATCTTTAATAAATTGCAAAAAATTCTTACCGTTTAGTTCATTACTCCTCTGGTATTATCGGACAATATTCTCCCTAAGTCGGAGTTGATCATCATTTTGTTTATATGTTTTTTTGTTGCCAATCATTTAATCGCTCATTGGCTTGATGTGACTATTCTGATCTAAATTTGTGTACACGTTCTGTAGTTTTCAATTTTTCTCTCTCTCTCTCTTTATATTCATCATCTTCTCTTAATCTTTTTATTCTTTCTTTGGTTTTAAAATTTTCTTCCTCTTTATGTTTATCAGTTCTCTTAATTTTTTTTATTCTTGACATTTCATATTGATCTTGTCGTTTTTTTTAAAATATATTTCTTCATATTATTTTTCTTTTTCCTGTATGATTGTTTTTTTTTCAATTTTGATTATTTACCAAATAATCCAATAATAAAAACAATATTTTTACACCGTAAGGTCGAAATTAACATTTTTAACCATTAAACAAGAGTTCACTAAACGGAATAGTTTAATTATTAACTTTTATTTACACGACACACCAGAAATCTGAAACTTTTTTAATCAGCAACTTACGAAGATACGAATAATACTAATGTAGTAATACGAGTAATAAATGGACTTATACTCTATCCTAATGTTCCATTTAAGATTGTTGGAATAATAATTGTAAAAATATTTGATGTTAATAAAAACTAATACTTCACCAGTTGTGTAACTGTCCACTTTATTAAAAAATTGGAGGATCGTATCTCACTTTCAAATGAAAAAAATTTAAATGAACTGCAGCAAAAAATGTGTATACGTAATTTAATAGGCGTAGAAGGAAGTCATGTGATGTCCACATCAGATTTTTTAACATAGTAATTCTAAGTAACTAGCGTATCAAGCTGGGGTAAACCAAACACGAGGGTTTTGTTCAAAAAAGTAATAGAATTAATGAACTTTATTTACGTAAGAAAGAAAAACAAAATTTATACATTTTAATAAAATTGATTTGCGTATTACGTTTACAATTCGGTGATTTGTTTCTACTCTATACGCCTTAGTACCTCAACTGACTATGACGTAGTTAAACCATTTGAAATATAAGCATTAATAAGAATACACAATTAGTTTATTTCAGCAAGTAGAGGACCGAAATTAAACTGATTTTTGGATGGGAAGTAAAACAACGGGGGAAGATACCAGTTTCCTTAGAGTAAGCCTTGAATGAAAATCTATTTCTAATATATATATGCTATTGCATATATATAAATTTCAGATGTGAATTTATATCTTACACCAGTTTGACTACCTATAATTTTTTTTTACTTTTGCCTCCTTATTTACAGTTATACGTAGGTAAAAAAATAAAAATACTTCCTTTTTATTTGGTGAATGAGTAGGTTAATTTTAAATGAACAATTTGTATAAATGTAACAATTTGTAAAAATTTCATTTATAATTGTTTTTTTTTTTTTTAGTTATTAAAAAAAATATATATTAAAGATGTAGAAGGAAACTAAGCACCGCTCGGGTAAATGAAAATAAAATAATTTAGAAAAATAAACAATAGTTTTGGTAAAAAGTATTAATTAAATTTTTTTTCAAAAAAAAAAGAAGGAAATTAGTAATGGTCATATATGTTGAATTGTTATTAAGGATTTACATCGTCTATAATTAATTAGTTTCTGTGATGCTGTTTTGTATGAAATCCCAAGTTAAAAGTTAATTATCAATTCAATACCAGCAGCGATTTTATTTTATAATGGTACCTAAAGGTTATTACGTATAATGATTTTTCCTCTAATTACCAATAAGCCTCTATAAGCTAAATATAGGCTGGGTTTAGAGTAATCAGACGACAAAAAAAAATTTACTTGTGTCCATGTATATGAAATCATTATTGAAAATACAACGCAATGTCGTAAAAAGTTCAGTTAATTGAATCCCAGCAGTAAAACGTAGAACTCATTCAATAGAATAAAAAAAAAGTAATAATAAAATTAGATAAAAAAGCTAATTATCCATTAATGTTTTCAAACCCGTTCATATTGTTGGTCTCTGAAAAAATTATTAAATTGTAATAGACCAATTAGTCCTTGAGCAAATAACTGTTTTCATTTTAGTAGACTAAATGTTACCTACCCTTTTATTTTCAACAATAATTAACTACAAATATACGGTCCCATGGTATATAAATAACTGGCACCAGTTGACGAATAATGCGAAATAATACAGAATGTTCATAAAATTGAAACAATACAGTTTTAATCAATAATATATAAATTTAAATCATCAGTTTTCGACAAAATGAGTGAAATACCTCGCTATAAAATAGTTCCTTATTCGAACTTCTGATGTATATAAACGAGAATGAACAAATACGCTTAAATTAAGAATTATCAGGAAGAAATTTGTCATGTATCAGCGAAATACGATAATTTATGCAGTAACAAAAAATATTTTATTAATAACGAGTAGTGTATACTGTAATTACATTAAAAAGGGTAAAAAAAACAAAAACAAAAAAAAACAAGAATAAACACTTCTATACATTAATTCTAAAATTTATTGAATGAATGCGTGCTGTACTTATAGTATAAATATATACTATACTTATAGTATATGTACTTATAGTACTTATAGTAGAAATTTATACAGAAACAGACATGAGGTAAACATAACATTTCCTAATGATCTTTTTGAGTAGCCACATCCGGGATGTTTTGTAAATAAGAGTTCCCAGAAACTAATATCCATTTAATAAGATACAAGCATTTTGCTTGGTAAACCAGATTGTGATAAACACAACTTGAAATGAAATTAAAATTTATGGTTCAATAGTTTGTAATCTCAAATCATTTTGAATGAGATTATAAGGGAAAACAACGGCCTAACGAGGCTAGATAGAAAGAGAAGTTAGAGAACTGTGATTCGTTTATGGAAACCAAATACTGTAATTTGTTATTCTTCAGAAGATTTTCACTATAAATAAGGTAAACGAACGAAACTGGAACAAAAATTAAAAAAAATAATTCCAAAAATTAATGTTTGCTGTGGATTTGATATATAACTGTTACGGGGTTTTTGGGTAAACCAATGATAGTAACCATTTTATTAGCATGTCTTAACTCTTTATATTTCACATCTGGATGATATTTAAGTAAACGATTGTTACAAAATACAGCGCATTAGGTAGAAAACTCGTCATCCCAAATCAGCTGAATTCGAAGTCAAATGTTCTAAGGTTTAAATCCTAGTAAGGATAATAATAATTCTATTATAATTCTAATACTAGAATAATACTTATACTATAATAATAATGAATACTAGACATTTCATTCCTTGAAAATTACTTTCTAGTTTATTTTTATAATGATTTATTTTTATTTGTCTGTTTTCTAGTGTTAAAAGAATTAGAGGTGTTATCAGTATGACTAATTGCCGTACAAATTTGGCTCAAAAAGGTCCCAATGAACTGAAAATACAATGTATAAAAATACATGACAGAAGAAGAAGAAGCTAAGAAAAAGACCGGTAATTTAATCTCCTAAATCATTCAGAATTTTTTTCATAACTTTTGCAGTAACATAAATCTCATTACTAATTAAGGATTTATTCTACTATTAATGCTAGGATTTTTATTACAAAGAAAAAATTTCCCGACTTTACCGGAATTTTTATTTGTCCGGTATTAATTTAGAAGCAATTTAAAGAATTACGTAAGGATGATTTAGAAGAAATAATAAATGGTATGGATGAAGTCCTACGTAAGAACTACCGCATGAAAATAAACAAGAACAAAACGAAAGTAATGAAATGTAGTAGAAATATCAAAGATGGACCACTGAATGTGAAAATAGGAGGAGAAAAGATTATGGAGGTAGAAGAACTTTGTTACTTGGGAAGTAGAATTACTAAAGATGGACGAAGCAGGAGCGATATAAAATGCCGAATAGCACGGGCGAAACGAGCCGTTAGTCAGAAATATAATTTGTTTACATAAAAAATTAATTTAAATGTCAGGAAAAGATTTTTGAAAGTATATGTCTGGAGCGTCGCTTTATACGGAAGTGAAAGTTGAACGATCGGAGTATCTGAGAAGAAAAGATTAGAAGCTTTTGAAATGTGGTGTTATAGGAGAATGTTAAAATGGATAAAGTGACAAATGAAGAGGTGTTGCAGCAAATAAATGAAGAAAGAAGCATTTGGAAAAATATAGCTAAAAGAAGAGACAGACTTATGCCACATGTTAAGACATCCTGGAATAGTCGCTTTAATATTGGAGGGAGAGGTAAAAGGAAAACATTGTATAGGCAGGCAACGTTTGGAATATGTAAAACAAATTGTAAGGGATGTAGGATGTAGGGGGTATACCAAATTGAAACGACTAGCACTAGATAGGGAATCTTAGAGAGCTGCATCAAACCAGTCAAATGACTGAAGACAAAGAAATAACCGTAAGGATGAGTAATTTTTAGTTTTTCATTTAATTAAATTATGAGAAATTCCTAAATTATGATCAGGATCTAGGATTTCAGAATTTTAGCAGATAAGAATCACGAGGAAAAATATCTGTTTTTATCTGACAACGAGTCAAATAATATAATTATATCATATATAATAATAGTTGGAAAAAATTGACGATGACGACAATGAAAGCGTTTATCTATCAGTAGCAAAGATAATTCAGACAAATTATCTGGTGTCGCAAATCTGTAATAAGTAGGATCAACTCTATTATATTGCAACTTGCATTATTAAAAATAGTTATAATACTATGAAGCTATTAAAGAAGATATATTAAGTATAAATCTTGTATTTGAACTAATAAGGTTTGCAAATGATAATAATTATTGAGAGCGAAACAACCATATCTTTCTTTGACAAACTAATCTGCTTTTGTCCGGTACGATAACTGTTAGTAGACTGACAGTTGAATAATTCATGCGTGTTGAAAATAGTATATTCAAATAGAAATAAAAAATTTACATCAACAGGGCATAAACTGTACAACCTATGCATTATACACTGTATTTGCATGATCTTTAAACGATCATAAATTAGCGACACCAGTTCTACCTTCGTTCCTGATGACAACATAATTACAAACAGCTGAAGCTTTGTTCAGTTATTAACAAATATAACATTTTACATCAACTAATAAAACAAAGAAAAATTAAGCAAATTTAAATAAATTTAAATAAATAAGTTACTGTAAAGATATTAATGATAATAAAAGTTATTTCTAATCGTATCATGCAGAATAACAAAATTATTATAGCTAGTGTAGTACACTGAATACTACTGGAGCTAATGGGATTTCTCCGTTATCTGGCAACCACCGAATTAAATGGCTAAATTAATCGAATTACCGAAGCTTAATTTTGCATTTATTGCTAACAATATTTTAAACTAGAGACCAATACGTTGAAATATTAGCAAGAACTTATTCGTAGACGTCTTCGTTCATGTAACACTAAACCGTATAAATTTACACAAATGAGAATCTAATAGTGCTCTATTTCTTACTTATTCCTCTGTTTAACTAGACACCAGGTATTTTCGATGCCCTGTATATGTGCTCCCGTTTGAGGATAGGAAAATTAAGCGCGTAGTTAGTTAAAAATTGATAATAACTGTTCGGCAAATTTTGAATCTATTTACACGCACATCTGTCTACACACATCAGAAATAATTGGTGATCAAGGTAAATACAATTGTGATTGTATCGTGAATAATTGGTTCTCACCTTTATTTTCTATTACGAATAAATAACACTAACCTTACTATAATAGACACCAAATACCCATTGCTGAGACAAAACGCGGGAGTAGTTTCTCTTTTATGAGAACAAACTTTGTCAAGTTTACACTTTACACTTTAATTTGATCCATCTATTTGTATGTTATGTATACTTCAGGAAAATAGTAGTAAAATTGTGCAACCTGATAAATGTTTTATTTGGAGAATAATAAATAAAAAGATAAATACAAACGATAAAAATAGTAAATAAAATGTATGAAATTAAACATTATATATTAAAGAAGGGTGATTTTATCATTTTTTTCCAAAAAAATATTTCATTTGTGTTAATATAAACAGTATTGCTTGAGAATGTGACAAGCACACATTCTCACACAGAATTCTAAACCAATATTTTATTATTAAACTCCGAACACGTAAGAACTTCCAAAAACACACATATTGAAAGGTTGATCATTTCTTAAGCCGTAGCAATACTTTTCTCTATTATGTACTATAATATCCGTCCACGTATAATTAATTAAAACAGTCCATTGATTCATTAAATTTAAGCGACTCATGCAACTACAACTGTTACTAGTTTATGCTTCGTGCAACTACGTTCTGAAACTTGAAATAAAGGACTTTTTATTACTTTTGGTAACTACAAAAAAAAATTAATGATATGCCACAGAAGTTAAATTTTAATATTTATTTACACAGATTTGATAATATTTTCAAGAAATTGCACAAAGTATTTTTTTTTCTAAAAACTATAATTCTTAAGATTTTAGTTTTACTATAATTTTAGTATTAGAATTTAAAAGTAAATGTGATTTTATATCATTTGGAAAAGATTTTTATTTTATTCTCCACAATAGTGTTTTGACATTTTTGTGATTGTATTTCATAATATTCATAGTACGTTCTTTGATCGAATATTTGAAGTTTGGTCATAGGTAACAGATCTTTGTAAGGTCTAATAAGTATTTTTTAACTGAGAGATATTTTTATTCTACCAACAACCGCTTAATTTTCCAGTGTTTCTGAAACTTATATATGATAGGCTTACTATGTTTTATTGTTAAAAAGCAACCATAAGTAATCCTGCAGTGTAAGTAACGGATCAGATACCCAACACAATTGATAAGTCCATCATTATTAAATAAGTAAACAAGGTGCATTAAAATAAATAAAGTACATTAAAATAACTATTTAATTTATGTAATCAATTTTATTAGTTAGTAACAAAATTATTATTATTATTATTAGCAAGGGAGCGCCTGGTGATCTACAGGAGGCGACGGGCAGGTGAAGACCGGGTGACCATTGCCAACGAGGAACACACTCGTACGTTCCTCGCATGGCAAGAAACCTGGGACCACGAGACCAGAGGACGATGGACCGCAAGGGTATCCCTCTTGTCAGACCGTGGACGGAGCAACGGCATGGAGAGTTGGAGTACTACATGACCCGATTTTTAACGAGTCACGGGTACTTCCGCGCTTACCTCGTCATAGCGAAATTGCCGTCCACCGACTGCCTGTATTGCCCCGGTGTACGGGATGATCCTGAGCACACATTTTTCAAATGTGCTCGGTGGGCGGCAGATCGAGGGATACTAGAGGCGGATCTCGGAGCACTGAGTCCCCCACAACGTGGTTGCGATGATGCTCCGTGACCTGAGCAGCTGGGAGAGTGTAACCCGATTCTTCGGCAACATTCTCAGAGCCAAAAAGGTTGACCTGGATAGTCCTGAAAATTAGGTAGCACCTAATCAGGCTAGTATATGAGAACTCGACCGGAAGTAATGTGTTAAACGGTTCCGGGTCGAGTCCTGGTAGAAAGGGTTTTTGTCGGTAGTCTTTTGATAGTGATTGGATAGTACCATCAGCGGGAGCCCGACACTCCGTGCGTAAATGCATTTCCACCTCTCTCCGCAAAAAGAAAAAAAATTATTGTTATTATTAATAATATACTGATGAAATGAAAATATTTTTTAGTTAAACTCCAAATTACAGAATAAATCATAATTTTAATTTTATTTTTGGTGTGTATTTCGTATTTCAATAATCCTATTGAAATTACTTATATATTTTAACTTAATATTGCATAAATATAACGTAAAAATTAGTTACTCTCAATTTTTGTGCTTCCTTTATTTATTGATCACAGTGTGTATAATACATAGTAACCGACAAAAAGAGGCAGATTAATTTACTGCTTTACATTCTCAGTCACATGCTTTCTTATGACTAAAACGCACGGAAAGGATGTGAGGTGTAAGTGATACTAATCACACAACTTTTCTGTAATAGCAACAACGTTAATTATACAATCAGTCCCTATGTTTAGCAGAGTGTATATTACCTATATTTCACCAGGTTTGGCATGCTAAAATGCGTAAAGTGTATAGAGAAGACAATGGGAAATCAATTCAACTCACATCATTTTGTAAGTCTGGCATGTGATAATTGTTATCCTATCAAACATAAAACGTAATGTTTATGAATCGTATTGATTATTTTATTAACCTGATCTAAAACCATTGTTTTTTTATTTTATTTTATGTCATCATAAAAATCATGTTACAAAAATAATTATCATTATGCAAATGATGAAAGGTTAAACAAAAATAACTGGTATCACTTCGACAAAAAAAAGCAGTTTTATTGTAAAAGTGTTAGTAAATCTCCACATCACAAAAACGTAATAAAGAAAAAATATGGTAAATAATAAAAACCCCCGAAAAACACTTATAATATGAAGGTATCCCTCAAAAAACAATTATTCGCCTCGAATCCAAAAAACAATTGATGTACAAAGAAACTGAATATTATTTGCTACTTCCAAACTTCTAAAATACAATTATTTCTTCAAACGCAAAACAAAAATTTAATAAATTTAGTGGTAAAAAAATTAAAAAGAAATTTTAAAAAATTCGCTTGCCTCAATTCACTTGTTTCAATTACAAACAATTAAGATATAACAAATTAATGTTACTTTAAATAGATCTTGCTCTTAACGATTTAGTAGCTTGCCTGTTTTTTGCATATTTTTTTCAAACCAGCTTGTTATATTTTAAAGCAGCCCCGTGACAAGTGACTTTCTGTAATTTTTTTCAAGTTCCGACGACAATTTTTTAAATATTTTTTCTCTGCACATGAAATAAAAACTGTGTTTTAGAGAATTTTTAAAGTAGCAAATAGTAATCAGTTTCTTTGTACATGAATTTTTTTCGGATTCGTTGCAAAAAATTGTTTTTGTGGGATTCCACCACATTGTAACTGTTTTTCGGGGGTTTATGTTATTCATCATTTTTTTATATCATTCTGTTTTTTGTAACAAGGAAATTAACTAACACTTTATAATGACATTTTTTTGCCGGTTTAATTTTTCTATAAATTGTTATATATAAAAATTTTGTTACAATCTAACATTATTTTATGGACAAACATCAACATTCATGTTCAATTTTTGTGTAGTGTATGTGTGTGAAAGTTAGTTTAAATTTATAAATCTAAAATTAAATATTTAACGATGAGACACGAGGACTCCGTCGCCCTCGAACTGTTAAGACCGAGATCCGGCTGGGGCCCCCTCCGAGGACCTGGTTAGAGGCAGGCAGCTGTTAAAAGACCGAGACCCGGTGTGAGCCCCCTTTGTGGAATACTCACATTGGAGACAAGGCATCAAGACCGAGTCCCGGTCCTTAGGATTGGGTTCAGGAATGACACAGTCGGGCCTGGATACCTTGCCCTAGGGATTACGGGCAGGCACTCAAACGATCCGTTAGAGTGGACAATCCCCTGAACTCTGCTTACGCTTCACCGTGAATCCAGCCCAGGGGGGAGAGAAACAAGATAAAAAAGAAATATTAAGACTAAATTACAAACAAAAATAAAATTAATAATCTGTCGATAAATACTCTATATATCAAATTATAATTATATTATAAATTTATCTTAAACTTTAACGCATATTCGTCAAAACTCTTATTTATTAAAGCAAACAATTTTCATTGTTAAGCCATCAGACTATTATTTAGAAGATTATTGTGTTAATTATAATAGATTAGTAAATTATGATTTTTAATTAATTACGGCTTTTACTACTTTTAGTATTCTTTACATTTCATGAGAATTTATATTAGAGACAAGAAAACTTTAGGTCAATGAATTTGAAAGGTGGTGAACAAATAAAGCGCGATTATTTGACTTTACAAACTCATTAATGAGTGGTATTTAGAAGTCAGTTTGAGGAATCTTACGGAGACTTAGTGAGATGATCTAGGTACTAAGGAATTTAAATTGAATTTCTTGACCTTTTTTAACGTTTATTAATAACGTATTTGCGTTACTTCATAATGCAAAGGTAATCTAGTTCTCAGGCTATATTCAGTAAAAAGTAGGCTACTTGATCTGCAGATTTTAATTGTTAATAAAGTTCATAAATTTTATAATAATTAATTTTTACTTACAAGATTAAATATTGCTCCACAATCATTTGTACCTAATATTTTAAAGCGTTTAAAAAATAATAAATTTAAAATAATTTAATAAGCCTATTTTAAATATCATATTTTCTTAAAACATTTAATTTCTCTTATATATTGTTACACCATTTAGTTTTTCTTCTAAGTAACGTGATATATAATTTCATTAGACCAGGCTGTGTGATTTTAGATGCAATTTTCTATCACTATGATGTATTATTTATCTGTATAAATCCTAAGAGGATTCTAAAAGACATTTCTAAAAAACAAATTTTATATATTTAATAACAAAAAATTTAAACAATACTAATAATTTATTTTGCTTGTCATTTAAGAATTATGTATCCGTAGAAATTTTTCTTCCAATTTATTCATAAAAATAACCAATAAACACAGTTATGAATTGACTGAGCCCGTCTTCTTTTGAACTTCTGCATTGCATCTTCTTTAACAGTAATATTTTTCATTTATTAATCAATTTATAGTTTTTTTATTTATATTAAAGTTAATGTCAAATAGTAATGTAAAATACTATACTGTAGTATATTTGTAGTGTTCACTATAAACAGTAGTAGACCTTATGATAATATCTGTTATCTTTACTTATTTTCTCATTTAAGGATCAATACGAAAACAAACGAGAGGGGAGAACTCTAAAAAAATAATTTAATTGAAATGGATAATCGGTTTAAAAATATATAAATATAAATAAATATTTATGAATTATATATATATATATATATATATATTAGTCTTCTGGACTGGTCTAGTGGTTAACTCGTTATCGCCAATTAGTTGTTTAACAGCTGATTTTCCAAGTTGAGAATTCTGAGGTTCAAATCCCAGCAAAAGTTAGCTACTTTTGTATGGATATTAATACTAAACAGTGGATACCAGTATACTTTGGTTATTGGAGATAATTAACCACATTTCTCAGGAATGGTCGGCCAAAGTCGGTAAAAAACTGTATCTCATTTACATATCAACCTCATTTCACTGGGCCATAGGGGAAGGTAGGTTGTTGTTTACTAGTTGAAAATACTGCAACGCACACATTAGGAATATTATAAGCACTTAAGTTATAATAAGAATAAATTTAAAAATAGTTTCATAAATGTAGTTTAATTATTTAAATAATTCTTTTACGTAGGTTAATCTATGTATATTATTTAAAGGCTTTTCAGTGATGTGATTTAAAAAAAAATAAAAACAAAAAATAACATTTAATTATTTTAACATATTAGTCTGTACTCTTTTCTTAGGTCTAGTTGAGGGTTACAGATGTTTTAAATCTATAATTAGAGTTATAAATAAACCATCTTTACAATCAGTATTCCACAGTCATTGAATATAAACCTTTTCTAGTTGAGATTGGAATAAAACAAGGTTAATTACTGGTTAATTGAAATAATATTTTATTCGTTGATTATGGGAGGAATACTGGATAAAAATTATATAAAAAAATACGATTCACTTATGATAAAAATAAGGTTACAATTACTACTTATGTAATGAAAATTTTATACTATAAATAATATAAATATAATAAATCTATCAAAAAGAAATTAAGAAGAAAAAATCTTAAAGAAGAAGTAAAATATCACAAATGTGAAACCATTACACGTTAGCTAAGGAACCTCATGATACAGAGCAAAACCTTCTTCGTTGGAATTTTACTCATCTCTACCATTAGCCAATTTTTGTAGCAGTATAGCCCTCATATACACGAGCCTCATCCTAAACTTCATGATTGTTTGTTCACACTCCCAGAAATAATATGGAAATATTCTAACATAACCACAAACATATCCACTTATAAGTAAATTGCATGTATAATAATAATAATAATTGCTTTTTGGACTGATTACAAAACGTCGAGCAAAAAAAACTATGAAAATGTTATTCATCGATTTCAATACATTTCTTATTATGATAATGTATATTATCAGAGTTAGGAATAATTGCTAAACGTTATTATTTACCTACATCTACATTAAAAAACGAAATAATAAATAAATATGATGTGGACATCACATGACTTCCTTGTACGCCTATACTAAAATTATTATTTATTGCAAAATACTTAAATTACAAAAAAAAAGTTACAAAAAATGAAAATTGAAAAAAGAAGAAAATGTTGCAAATAAAGAAAGAAAAAAAGGATTAAGAGAAGATGATAAATATAAAGACGAAGAAAACGTTAAGGTCAAGGAAATAATAAATTTATTAAGAGAGGATGATGAATATACAGAGAAAATTTGAAAACTAGAAAACGTGTACACAAATTAAGATCAGAAGAATTATATCAAATCAATGAGCGATTAAATGACTGGCAACCAAAAAAAAAAAAAAAAAAAACGAAATGATGATCAACTTCAATTTAGGAGGATTGACCGACAATATCAGAGGAGTAATGAACTAAAAGATAAGAGATTTTTGCAATTTATCAAATAGCGGACATATGTGTCTCAGTGTATATGTTGTTCTTGTTACGGTCTATTTTTCAGTTCCTCTGTAGTTAACTAACCTTAATGTAGATAAAATTAAACAAAAATTCCAGAATAATTAAATACAATTAAACAAAAATTAAACTAGATAATCCAAAAATAATAAGATTCTAAATTATAATTTTCAGTTAACATTAAATATTCAGGTGTTTCACCAAATCTATTACATATACACATATGTAATAATGCCTATTAAATTACATACACATTTTTAAATGTACATAAAATTTTATTTTACTATTAACTCCTGACCTTTTATATATTTTATTTTTTTTTGTAATTATTGAATAACTATTTATCGTAAAGATTTTTTTACAACCACTGGTTAATAATTATTAATTAATAAATCTATATATTCAAATTAAAAAAAAAGAAAAAAAGAAAAGGAGATGAAGTCTGATTCGAACCGATGTGCCTTCCTTTAAGATCCAAATATTTCATTAATTAAAATTTTATTTGATTATAACTCTAGAACCAATGAAAATAACTTCCACAACGATATGATACATCGTTGAAAGTTCTCAATGAGGGCTTATTACTGCAGCTAAGAAAAAGTCCAAAATGCAAACTTTTTTGGAATTTGGGCTTTTTTGGACACTTTTGGTTCAGTCGATTGTAATCACTAGAAGGGGAGGTGCACAACAAGATGTTACAACAGACCTGAATCCAAAATTTCAACTTACTACTGCTAATCGTTTTTCAGTTATGCGAGATACATATATACATACATACGTACGTACAGACGTCAAACCGAAATTAGTCAAATATTATTTCCGTTAAAATCTGGAAACCGAAATTTTTCGAAATCTCAATTCTTCCTTTACTTCGTTAGGGTACGTGGTTAAGCACATAATCTGTTTCAGATAATTACGAAGGTAAACAACTTTTCACTTATTTTAAAAGGTAATGAAATATTTTTCTGTATATTTTTTCAGATATTCATACCTCAATTTTTCTGTGTAAGCATAAGCGTCATTAAATCTAGACGTGATCAGAAAGTAATTACAGTTTCCATTAATGACGGTCAAAACGCAGGCTGTCGTCACTCTACGCTTTCGTGCTGTTATTCCTTGTATTTTAGCTCTCTTCAAAAGCTATTACAAACAATGAAGTGAGTGTTAACAATTTATTTCAAGCAGTTAAAATATTTTAAACAACGGAAAGACCTCCTGGTATTAAAGTATGTTTTACCATCTGAATTTTAAGCGCTAATAATGCGACAGTTGAAATTCATCATGAATTCGTGAAGTTTTTCGGCGAAATAACAATAAGTGATTAAAAAAGTGTTCAAGTGTTTAATCAGTGAAAACAGAAAACTGACCATTTCACACCTCATCGAGTACAATTGTTTCTTCCTTTGTTAAACTGTTTGGGACACATATTCCTTACACATAGTTTTTTATTTCTCATTAAATTTTCACTGAAAAACTTCACTAATTCATCGACAAAATTCAACAAGTACACTTTCTTAGTTAAAAATGAAAATTATATTCTATGACAATGTAATATGTTTAAACCTAACATTATTATGTTTTTATATATTGTACAAATCTGATAAAAATCAAAATCTACACAGTTGTTAAGCTTAAAGGTTGATCACAGTTAATCATTATACAAATAAAATGAACTTTATTGTACAGAAAGAGTAAGGCTGCTTAAATGTTTCTAGCTTTGAAAATGTTATCATGTAAGTATATTTTAATGTTTAAGTCTAAGATAACGTTTCAATTTTAAGGTTTGTTTTTTTTACAATAATTTTATACATAAAGTTACTATCATTTCTAATAATCTTGGGGATGCCGGCCTCCGTGGTGCGAGTGGTAGCGTCTCGGGTTCGATTCCCGGTCTGGCATGGCATTTTCACACACGCAACAAATCATTCAGCTCATCCTCTGCAGGAATACCTAACGGTGATCCCGGAGGTTAAACAAAACGAAAAAAATCTTGGGGGTACATTTATCAATACCTTAAGTATTATTGATCTGATTTAATAAAAGAACCGTAGTTGTAAAAGTCGATAATAGAATTTACTAGAACCTATGCGCATTTCAAAATTATTTTCGTTGGGCTTAGCCAAAAACCCGTTATTTATTAACCTTTTTTTCTATTTTATCGCATATTTCACATTCGATAAAATAGCTGAACAACTGTTTCACTACATTCAACATGTTAATCAAAATAACATTCAAAATATTAGGATGCGAACTATATACTATTTAGAAAATGTTTATTTTTTATTCTTTCCTGTAAATTTTGAATGTTAGACAAACTTTTGCAGGAATAAAAATTTAAGCTAAAATGAATTTTAATAACAATTTTAACATATCTTATTGAAAATTATGTACGCGTATACTTCAGTTTTTTGTTAATTTTTGTTTAACATTTTGAAAAGATGGCTTGCCATACTTTTAGCGTTCTAAAAATTTAAGAGATGAAAATATCACTCAATAAAAATTTATCTTATATTATTATTTAAATAATATATTTTATTATTGTTCATTGTGGAGATAAAACTTACATTTAATTAACATTTTCATACGAAACTCTAAAAATAAAACTAAACAGGAAAAAATGTGTTCTCTAAAAAGTGTTCTCTAAAAACTAATAAATCCAAGTACGTGATTAGGCGATCAAAGGAATTTCTAAACAAAAGTTTTTATTTTAGATTATCTTTAAAAGTATAACTGTGAGAATATTTCCAAAAGGTTTAGGCTAAAGTTGGTTTTATATATAATAACAGTAATAATTCAATTCAAACAACTGTATTTTATTAACAACTGTATTTACACACTATGAAATAAAAATTTCCACCTAATCATAAACTGATATCATAATGCTACTTCTATATTACTACATTTCTCAGAGTTATTTGTAATGTCGATATTAACTGAAAACGTATTTTTAAAACGATAATTCTTGGAATGAAAAAAAAAAAAACAATAAGTACACTTTTAATAATTTACTGTAATTTGAAATCAACAAATCCAAAATTTAGATTATTGAATTAACCGAATCCCCAAGGAGAATTTTCTCAGGCTATTTCTGTAATCAAATACCGATTGATTATAGAATTGTATACCTGTAAAAAATTATATTACAGGTTAAATTACATTCTGTATTGTTCAGTTGACATCAAAGATCGGCATTGCCAACTGTTGTGAAATAAAATGGTACAGGCTTGTAGTATACTTGCTAAATATTTATAGAAATAATATTTCACAACGATTTGCTTTTTTTTAAGTATATGTTAAACAGATGTTTCTAAAATCAGTTTTTTTCAAACATTAAAACCATTTTTAACATTCAGTTGCCAATAAACACATTTTCGTTTCCAATTACTCAATGGAAATTTACATAATAAATTTTTATAGTTGATAATTTACTTGTAAAAAGTGATCATAATAAACAAATATAACATTACCCATATTTTCCTTCATTACATTATCGTACTCCTAAATAGATTAGAAATAAATAAATAATTATAAATTTAACCGCTGAAAGTTTAATTGCAAAATAGATAAAAAATATTGCATCTCGAAAAACTGTTTAACAGAATTCAATCCGAATCAAACACAACGGACTTGTTTGATCACGTTCTCGACTAACAACCCAGTCCAGATGATGCCGATCTTCTACCGCTTTGTTTTATTTGATGTAATCAATATATAAAAAATGCAAAAACTACAAGTTTCAACAAATGAAAACTTTTTTCATGTCTCATTACTGCATGGAAAAGAATATAATAAAACAATAAGAAATGAATAAGGAAAATGTTACAATTAAATTAAAAGAAAAAATGTATAAATAATTCACTACACTAGCGGTGTTACATCTTTGGCGATGACTTTGAACTTAAATTTATTAGGTTTAAATTAGAAATTTTACTACAGTTCAAAATAAACGTAAAAATTACAAGTTTCCAAAATGTTTATTTTTCATTCATTACTCATTTTTTAATAAGTAACATTTTATTAATAAAATCTTTCTTTGAAAACTAAGCAGTAACCATTTAAAACAATAATATATTCCACCTTAACTTGGCTAATAGATATTTTCTCATTATCTTTACAAAAGTATGATATTTCTTTTTTTTTCTTAATGTGTACGTTGCAATTTGTTCAACTAGTAAACAATAAGCAACCTCCCGCTTCCTAAACCAATAAGATGAGGATGATATGTATGACCTGTAAATGAGGTGTAGTGTTGTACAGACTCAAGCCGACCATTCCTGAGATGTGGTGGTTAACTGAACCCCAACCACCATAGTACACAGGTATCTACTGCCTATTATTCAAATTCGTTAAAAGTAATTAACCCTCAGAACTCTCGAAAATCAGCTGTTAAAAAAACTGATTTGCGATGACGACTTAACCACTAAACCATTTCGGTGGACAGTTTGATATTAAAAGAAAAAAATCGTAAATGAATTTAAATATTAGATTAACGATTCAGTTTAAATATTAAACTCCGTTTGATATATATATAAAATAATTAAAACACAAAAAAATTAGAATGGAAATAATCCCAGTACATTGTCAATTATCATTACTGTACATCAGAATCTTTCCAAACGTTACTGAAAGATGGTTACAGTACGCCTATAAATAGTTTTTTAATTTTTTTTAACACGTTTATCCTAGTCCGTGTTCCTGACTACCTGTATAAGATGTATTATTTGGACGAGAACAGTTTACTAGAAAACTGTTGGTCAATAAATTCTATTAATCAAGAAAATTGAAGAAAAAGTTAGATATTAGACAATAATAGGAATAATTTTTTAATTATTTTGTGCGATTATTACTGGAAAAATTAGTAAATTAAAAAAGTATTCAAATTCTTTTTTAAAGTTTGTTAAAAATACATTTGAGAGAAGATATGAAATTACATATTCTAGTAGAAAAATTACTGGAAAATGAAGTAAGGCATTCCTTATTTCTTTAACGTGATTTTTTTAACATTACTATGAGATAAGTTATTAATCTTCAAACTTATCGGCAAAGATACAGAATAACTATTGCGATAATTAAAAAAAAAAAAAAATTACGATAACATAATATATTGGATAAGTTTTTTAAATTTTTTAGAGATAACAATTTTTTATAATTAACATGTATAACATGCTTTGAGAAAAGAAGAATAACTAACAACCCGATAAATTATTAATTAAAGAGGTGATTGTAACGTATTTTGGGAAACAATTAGATTGGAAACAATCAGCCAAAGTAATTAACATTTGAATGTGTCAACACTGTGAACACATATTGCTTTCAATATCGTTTAGCAGTCGTGTGAAAAAAGCGATACAGTTCAGTAATGTAGTTAATGAAAATAAACAAGGAGCAAACTTTTATTGTTTGTATAAATTGAATACTTTATTTCGAAACTGTAATTGATTTTAACGGGATTAAGAAAGGCAAAATCAGTATTCCAAATAATTCAGCAGCGAATTTAAATTTCAGAACCGTAACTGGTTTAAATCTATACATTTAGTAAATTAATTTTAATACTTTTATACCTCAGTTTAATTTCAATTTTGCATCTTTGAGTCCTTATTTATATAAAAAATAATTTGTAATTAAAATATAATATACAATTTTAATATGGATAAAAACGCAACTAGGACACACTTAGCTTTGCTTTTGTGTGTGTGTGTGTGTGTGTGTGTGTGTGTGTGTGTGTGTGTGTGTTATCTCTCTTTTTCACTTCTCTCTCACTCTGTCTCTTAGCAGCTCTCCTATAAATTCTACCAGTAGCTGATAGTTGTAAAGTAAGAATTCAAATCATCGTTTGAGCTTTATTACTCCTCTTACATGGAATAATTTATTCAGAATGTAATCAAGATCAAGTAATGAAATTTGTGTTCCAGTTTATTTTCATAAAATTTTAAAAATTCCTAAACTTTTCTCAAGAGAAAATCTTATGTTTTGAAATATTTAATTTAGATAACAACACGTTTTATAACTTTTACTTCCTAAAAAACAAGTTGTCTTTGTAATTTATTTAAGGTAAGGAAAAATAAATTGAGAACCAAATATAAGTAGAAACCATGCAGCCTCGGTACGCAATTATATAATAAAATGTTTATATAATAAAATGTTATATAATAAAGAGATTAAGTATACAAACTTTTTGTAGACCCTCAAAAAATAAATAAAAATAATGGTGACATAAATCATTTGACTGATTAACCTTTCAGAAAGATTAATCATCACGTTGGCTTGCTCTACCAAATATACAAGTACATGAATGTATGTGTGAATGAATACATACAACGTGCTTTTAAACTCCTGATAATCCATATTTCCCGGCAAGCTATAATATACCTCGTATTAAAAATAATGACCCGATTTCAAAACCAAAAACCTGTAGAACTATGCATAGTCAGCGAATAAAATATGTACCATTTAAAAGCGCACGTCTTAGAGTTTAAAATGGTAGCTGTCAACTCACCGGGATGGTCTAATAGTGAACGCGTCTTCGCAAATCAGCTGATTTCGAAGTCGATAATTCCAACGTTCAAATCCTAATAAAGGCAATTACTTTTATATGAATCTGAATAATAGATCGTGGATATCGGTGTTTTCTGATGTTGGGTTTCGATTAACCACACATCTCAGAAATGATCGACCTGAAACTGTACAAGATTACACTTCACTTACACTCATACATATCACCCTCATTCATCCTCTGAAGTAATTCCTGACAGTGATTTCCGGAGGGTAACAGGAAAAAAAATGCTAGCTGTCTGATTACAACAATTCTAGCTCTCTAACGTGCGGTAAAAACAGTCGTAATCAACATGGCGTGTACGTAACAAAAAGATTTTGCTGTGTTCTATATTTTAGCAAGACAGTTTGTAATAACGGCTCACCGAGCATTTCGACAACGTTTTAGGATTTATCCACCGTTGGATTTTAAATATATTCGTCGTTGGTATAAAAAATTTGAAGAATGAGAAGTGTTTATGCAACGGGAAGTTTTCAGGGCGACCACGGACATCTGAGCAAAATGGAAAACGAATTCAATAGGCTTTCAACCAAAGCCCGAAAAAAATCCACTCGTCGCGCTAGCGAGAATTTCCAATCCCTCACAAGAAAAAAATAAGAAAAAATATGTGATAAACAATATTATCCCGTACAAAGATTGAGAGATATCATCAGTCAATGTAAATTAGTTGAAAAGTAATTGTAGTAAATGAAATGAATCTTGTTCAGACTCGTACATCTATGTTGTACGTATATTAACCTCACACCTCAGAAATGGCTGACCTGAGACTGTACAAGACTACACTTCACTTCAGTCTTTGCAAGACTGACCACTTCGGTCATACATACCATCCTCATTCATTATCTAAAGTAATACCCGACGTTGATTCCCGCAAGCTAGCTGAAACAAAAAACAAACATGCTACATACCGCTGCGTACACCTTTCCCATATTCTAATCAGTTTTCGGGCTGAAATAAAAAATACCTTAGTTTTTCACCAAAAGAAATATCTAAAAATATTTCACAGAAATTCAAAGAAGGCAATACATTATAAATAAAACAGCGTTAGATTATAAATAAATTGTTACATAAATATGCATAAATTTATGCGTGCGCATAATCTAAACATTTTAACTTAGTACTATTTTATTACACAAATAAAAAGTATTTCTTTGATTAAAAGTAAACTAACATTTATTTTGACGGAATAAATGACTAAAATAATTTTAGTATTCTAGTTTCATACCTCTTGTGTAGAGTTATATAACATTTTGCCTGCTTTCCACCAGGTTATATGAGGGGCAGGACGTGCTCCAACTGTCTCACAACGTACTTCCTGTTTATGATCTGCAGATAAAGGCCGATTGTCTCCCAGGAGACGCACCCACAATGGACTTACTGTAAATAAAATACAATTACTTTTTTCATTGCTTTGAAAGTTACCTGGTTTAAGTTAAACTGTTAATTTTCATGGAAGCGCAAGTTACTTGTGCCTGCAAAAACACAGGTACACACACATCTGTCAATTATATACTGTCATGAATTGGAATAATAATTGCACTTTAATATTTAAAAAATCTCAACGTAACAAAAATTCCAAATTGAGTAAATGTTTTTCGTATGAGTAGTAATTTAACAATAATAATTTAAAAAAATATCGTATATTTGATTGACCACATGATATTATATAAAACGGAAAAGGCACAAATTTTTACTATTTCCACATATATGTGTTAAAACTTAAATAAATAATTAAAAACTGAGGTGATGAACAAAAAGAGTAAAAAATTATATACAATATATTTTATTCTTTTTGCAAATATAATAGCATTTGAGTAGAATTTCATCATTTCCACGATCTTTATTCCCAACATCTCTGCTAGAGAGATTGCAACAAGCTTAAGAATTATGTGAGTCAAGAAAGTAACTAAATATCAAACAGCATAAACGAATATTCATTTTTCACCATTTACCTAATGGAAAAAGGAACTTTTCAAAGAAACGAAAAATAAGTTGCTGTTTGCTACGTTGAATAATATGCTAAGAATTTAATTCTTAATCTTAAAACAACTTTTTAAATATTTTTAATTTATTTACAATTTAATATTTCTCCAAATTTTGTGTATTAAATTTTTAAATAAATCTGTTAAAAAATTATTTGAAATTTTTAATTTTTTACCGAAATCCAATCCTGTTGAAAAAAGTGATTTTTTTTTTATACTTATGATTTCTATTAAACCTGTATCAATAAGAGATAGAATTTCATATATATATTTTGTGTGTGTGTTCATTAAAAATAAAACAAAAAGTTATTATACAATTATAAATTTTATTTTTCGTCGAATCTTCCCCATATTTTGATTAATATTCCGGCTAAAATAAAAATAATTTAGCTTTTCACCATAAGAAATATCTTCTTTTTTTTTAGTAATGCAGCCATTTTGTATCCACGGCGAGTCGACCTCGTTCCCCCAAGTCCGACAGTTCAGCGTTAAAATCGGCTGTGAGCACCACAGGTCGACCTGCTGTTCAGATCATCTCCTCCAAGTCGGACAAAACGTCATCATATCTATCTTCCGAGCTATTAGGTGAAATATAACCACATGAGGTTATTTACTCTTTGCAGTTGTGCATTTAACGCAAACGTATATAAAAAGTTTATTCAGAATTTTTTATAGGATATAATAGACTTCACTAAATTTAAACAGATCATTTAATTTTTGTAATGACAAGAAGTTTTTAATTAGGCTTCTAATTACGTTTATTATATTTTCTCTATCAATTCAGATATGAGTGTAATTATATCATAGTATAGAAAACATACGTTAGAGTTCATAAACATATATATATATATATATATATATATATATATATATATATAGTCGTCATGGGGTATATAAAATTGCAAGGAAATGTTTTCGTAGGAAAAACACTAGAAACCAAAAGAGTTTAGATATATTCAACATTTTTCATTAATTTGAGAAAAAATGTGCAGAAATCTTTTTATGAAATGCAATAATATATGACCATTTGACATCCTTCATATACCAATGGTCCTAAACTCGCTGACCAGAATCAGATATATATTTTTCTCAATATTGTTAGAGAATGATAGACTAAAATAGAACTCTTTTGAACAAACTTTTACTTTTAATTATTATTTAGTACTCATAATTTGATCAATAATCTAACCAGATAAGCAGCATTTCGTATCGAGACTGACCCAAATATTTGGATTTACATTTGCATTCATCATTCTCTCTTTTAATGTTAAACAAAACCATATTTTTGACACAGAAAATACTGGAAAATAAATAATTATTGGAAATTTTCGATTACTGTGTGCGTTCTCAGTAGATTATGTAAAGATCAAAAGTAATTCTATGATGACATAATTAATTGTGATATTAAACCACATAATTAATTTATTAAATTATGTACATAATTAATTTCAACCCGTATGCATATACACGTATACACATACAATTATTCTATTTGCAATAATGTAACGTTTAGTCCATGAAATTTACAGATGAGGGAATAAGATTTTACAAAACCAACAAAACAGAATGTTTGAAAATATAATGAATAAACGTGACGTATTACATAATGCTAACTAAACGATTGGTGAGAGTAAATTAGATAATATATATTATTTTTATATTTCACCTCTTTTTGTTCAATTTGAAATCTTTAATAAACGATTACATTCGCACGTAAAAAGAGAGAAAATGTACATATTTAAAAAATGTATTGAAATATGTTTAGTAGAAAAATCAATTTTTTTTTAATGATGCACCACAAATTAAACATATCACCACAAATAAAATATAGCATAAGGTTAAACAGTACTCATTTTCCAGTTAAAAAAAAATTCTTCCAAGTCTGTAGAAATGATTTGCTTTGATAATGTTACACTGTTTAATTCAATTTTAAATAATTTCTATCCATAACATGAAGTCTGTTAAATTACAAATCAGCAATGTGGGTACTGAAAATCAAAAGAACAGATATCCAGATTTAAAATTCTTCCTTCAAATTTTAATTAAAGGTTATTATCTATAAAAACCCTATTACCATTATCATTTAACAGTAAATGATACATTTCAAAAAAAAACCGTATTTCCTTTCAAAAATTGATGAAAAAAAATTTAAGCTATTTTCATAAATAATATTTTACTTTACAGGCATTTATCATTACCATCTATTATTTTAAACATATTTTAAAAAGAGATCTCAAATTTAGTAAATTTATTGATATGATGATAAACATAAACTTGGTGTATCAGTAGTTCTCACGGGACTTTCATAAACTATTCTACTCTAATATGTTTTTATATGAAACATTATTTTCACATGTTCTAAAATGTTTCGTTTGCGATTTACGGCCAATGAAAGGTTTTCCTCAGATTTCTGTTACCCCGGATGAAATGAAGTCGTAATTAAATTTTTAGGACGTTAATTAAGAGGCAGAATTAGTGATTTCTTATGGTTTTTTATTTGAAAAATAGAATAAAATAGGTCGCAGAACCATATCATTAGTTGCTGCAGTAGTTTAAAGAAATCTAAGGTTAAAACCAATAAACTGGAGTAAAAATCCTGTTTTTTATGTTTGATCTACAATAACTTTTTTAAATGGGTAATAATCCGTTGGCCAAGCGGTAATCGTGGTGATTTAGCCGACGTTCATAATAGGTCTATACTTACAGACATGTGTTTTCTCTCTCTTGCACACATACACTCTCCACAATTCAATAAATATACATCAAAACACACATCGGCAAGCGCACACGCATCGAATATCTGAGGAAAGTGCAATTGTTAGTCGAGATAAATTCTTCTAGGAGAAAGCACAAAATGTTCGTAATTATTCTTAGTTAAGATGTTTAAATTATGATAAATCCGTGCGTGAAACCTATTAAAGCAATTGAAAAAGATTCTTCTAAGGTTCAAATTAAGGAGTATTAAATCTACATTTAAAAAAAATTGTTTCTACATGAATACGATGTGTTTTAATAAATGGTTAATTTTTTGTACATTTTTACCACATGCAAGCAATATTATTTCTTTATTGTTTTTAAAAATCTAAATTTCTTTTCATTGAGGTATATTAAGATAAGAAGTATACAATAATTATATTTTAATATCAATATTCGTTGATTTTTTACACAATTGTAACGTTATAGTAAAACTCAACTGCTTTGTAGATTAAATTATTTATAAACAATTTATACAAACTGTTTATAAACTACATTTACAACAACAAAGTATTCCATTAAATTGCTATTAATAAATAGCTTACATATTATAAAATAAATTTAAATAAATAAAGGAGTAAAACTATTTTCCAGTAAATTAATTATTATTCTATAATTATTATTGATGTTTTATAAACTAAACGTAATTTGAAAGTTTAATTAATAAATATAGATAAACGGTATATCTTCAGGTAATTTTAAACCAATTAAAGTTCAGTAATCAATATAAGTTGATTACATGGAGTAGAACACAGTCCATCAGTTGAATATTTATCTTAATTATAGTTTTAATCTAAATGCAGTTATTACTTTCTGTCTAAAAATTAATTAAAATCAAATATTTATTTACAGCTTTACACTTATAACTGTCAAATAAACAAACCATCCAGTGTTGCGTAATATAACAAACGGAATTGAATTAAAATATTTATTTTTATGAAAATTAATAAATAGTTATTCATTATTATTATTTTTTTTTTTTTTAGTCAACAGATATAACAGATCTCAAAACAGTGCTTCTTTTGATGTAACGAAAAATTTGACCTTGCAATGGAGAATTTAAAATTTTTTAATTATCGCAGCTAGTATTTTGATTTTTGAAAAAAAAAAATTAATATTAATTATTAGCTGAAGTTTTTGGAACATTTCATGAGGACGACCTGCATGACAAAATAATATCTTCGCGTAATTCAATCCTGGTCAAGCTTGGAATTTGAAATGGTTAAAGATTTCCACTCCATATTATCATGCTAAAGTTTTGAGGTTATACGGATCATTTAAATAAACATGTTTTAAAATTTTAATCGGGAACTATGAAATTACAGATTTACATTGTTTCCCATCAAATACTCTCTCAATTTTGACTTTCTTTTCTGTATTATCTATTATAAGTTGCTTCTTAAAAATTTCAAAGTTTTTAAAATTGTGTAAGAATTTATGGTTTTTAACTATCTTTGAAGAGGCAAATAACTCTATTAAATTTTGACATTAATTCTAATTTTGTTTGTATATCTAAATACGATTGTCATGAATTATCTTCTCTGCGTCATAACTAACTTAAATGTTAATACTTAAGAATCTCATAGGATTATTTTAACAGTAATGGAACTGTGACGATATTTTTATTTCTATATGGGTGAAGCTATTACACAAAACCTACATGACATTCTAAACCTTCATACTTATTTAACTTTGGCTTCATTCAGCTCAGGTGCAATTTGGGAAAAGTGAATCCAGTCACTTGATTTTTCTTCATTATAAAACCGGTTAGGGCTCGCTTCGCTTGCTCGTCAGTCAGGAACTTTGTTCCCTGGTCCCTCGATGCGTTTGTATCCACATGTTTGTGAGAATACTAAGTATTTTACACACATATTTTAGGAAAGAAATATTTGTGTATAGAGATTTTATCTGAATATTTTGGTGTTTTTATTCGTAAAAAAGAATTAGTAAATAGAAATATAATTTAATAGTTTTTAATAGAAATATGATTTTTAACGCTAGCCATATTGATAACAGGGAATTGGCTGGGGGACGCCATCTTCTTGAATTAGTCTTGTATGTGTTCGTGTGATGTTGTGTTAGTGGCCAGTTCAGCTTCTGCTATTGGCGCAGAGGGGACCACCTGCAGGATGCGCGCCAACGAGGTTATCCCGCTAAATAAAGAATCCTTTTTTTGCTAACTATTAACCAATAATCCATTTCTTTTATTAATAAAATTAAAATAATAATAATAAGTAAATAAAAAATTATTTAAAAAAACAATTCTACGCTTAGAAATTAAATAAAATAATCTATAAATTAACTGACAATGGACTGCTTCTAATTTAAAGAGTCGGCTGACAGAGAGAATCGCCGTGCGCAGCCGCCTGGCGCACCACCATTGCTTTGCTTTGCTGCTTTTATTTTAGCTGCTATTTGCACCAATAGCAGCTAAAATAAAAAACGTGAGTACACACGACAAACGAACAAACAAACCAGTATTAAAGGAAACGCAGAATCCTTTTTTATGGGAAATATATAACAAATACAGATGCGGCAACGAATTGGGCGATTTTAAAAATGTTATTAACAGTAAATTTTTTTATTTTATGTGGTTTTTAAAAATATAACCGCAAGATATACGTGAAAGCATTTACTAATTTTGATTTTAAGTCACCGAAAAGATAAATTTATCGTCCAAAAATGATATCTTGTAGATTTATTCAGCCGTAAACAATCAGTAATTCTCTTGCTAGAGTCACCCATTAGTCTTTGTAGCATCTCTAGGGGAATTGTAGGGTTTTTGGAAGCTATGTATCGGAAGTTTTGGTTGTTAATAAATCCCAACAAATGAAACTGAGTCTCACTGCTAATCAGTAAATTGTTAACAAAACTTTGCATTTCATTAATTAACTGCAGAAAGGTTTGATAGAAATTTACCCCCTTTTTTTGTCTTCAGTCATTTGACTGGTTTGATACAGCTCTCCAAGATTCCCCATCTAGTGCTAGTCGTTTCATTTCGGTATAACCCCTACATCCTACTTACCCTATTTTCATAATATATTCGTGTATGCCATGAGTTATTTGAATTTTATATGGTTGAAGTTTAAGATCATTGTGTAAAATTCGCCGTATAATGCGGTCAGACAGTCCGAGTGACACAGAATGGCGAGGCGCCATTATATAGGCGCCAATAACTCAGGGACATGTATTAATTTCGGGACACCAATGGAGGGTTAAGATCGTCCTTAGCACACTAACAGAAGCAGTGACTCCTGGCGGCCCCGTACTCTTCCACGCTCAGGTTTTCTAATCCCCACCCATCCCGGCAACCATTAAAGTTTTAGACTCTTTTTTTCCATCTGAAGAATTTTTTTGCTTATGGCTGATATAGCATACCAGCAGGTTTCTGCCTCTAATAATTTACCCATTAAGTTGGCTGTGCAAAATCCTCCAGTGATGTTAACACATCGTTGTCTCTCTCAGCCCACCTAGGGCACTTAAAAAGATGTGACTAACTGTGTCATCCAAGTCACAGTAGTCTCACCCTACATCTTCTCTTCTTCTTCTTCATTTCGCTAAGTAAGCATTGAAGGTTCCATGGCCCTTGAGAAGCTGGGTAAGCCAGAAGTTGCTCTCCCCAAGGTCGAAAGGATCCACCTCCTCACACTTGGGATGACAATCTGTGTCCAACGATCAGTAACTGCATCATCACATCTCTCTTCATTAATAAAAACCAAACGTGCTCCTTTTTTGTCCTTCCCTCTCTTTTTTATTTCTCTTGCATCGTCCAAATGCGGATGGCAGCGCACAACGAGCAGTAGAACTCACAACTGTGGCCAGAAACTCCCTTTTGGAAGGATTCCTATATCCTTCATAACCATGGAGAGCGCCATATCTGCATTTTCCGTTTTCTCTGCCGTTTTGAGAACAGGACCTTGAATCTCATTCTCTTGTTTAACCATATGCCCAGATATTTGACTGTCGCAACCAGGCATATGGTAGACTCTCCTACTTGGACAATAATTCGGGGAAGCCTTTTCCTACCGGTCAGAACAAGAACCTCTGTTTTGCCAGCAGCTAACCTCAACTTCTTGTCAACTAGCCAAGATCTCGCAATCTCGACATGTAGGTTAACCATCAGGCGACTTGCCTATCACTACCAAGACCAAGTCATCAGCGAACCCTACCGGTTTGACATTATGCGACAATTTCATTCTGAAGAGACCATCATAGGCTACGTTCCACAGGAGAGGTCCCAGCAGCGATACTTGTAGCACACCCCTCTCTTTGGTGAACACCACATGTCTTTCCTCCGTTGATGCAGTCACCCACTTTTCGGAAAGTTAGGCCTGCACCGTTCTCCTTAGACATGCTTAGCGATCCTGGAGGAGATGGATAGGAGGCTATCCATCTCCTCCAGGATCGCTAACAAGAACATTTTCAATATAATTTTATTCTGTTGTGTATATAAAGGGAGCAGAAATACACTTTTGTAATCTCATGTTACTCATTATAAAAGAAAAAGAAAAATTACTCATTAAAAACGTTCATGATTTTTTTATAAATCATGTCATTTATAAAAAATGACAAACATAAAATTTACAAATATAAAAATACACATAGAAACGTCATTTTACACGGATCGGTACGTAGCCATCCATATACAAATAAACTTGTATGGGTACTGTTGTAATTAATTTATTTTACAAAAATTAAATCTTTTAGAAATAAATATTTATGTTTAAACTTTTTTATGTTGCAGAGAATGTTATCGTTAACAGTTTTAAGTTAATTTCTAATGATGATTAATCTTAAACATCATTAAAATTAAAGTAACTTATTATCATTCTTCAATATCTTTTTTTAATGTAAACTTTAAAGCAAGCAGAAACTTTGTTTAAAAAGAGCTAACTTTTTTATATCAAAGAAATCTTTCAAGGAGCAATTAAGTCAAGTATTATCGGTAGTTTTAAAAAGGCGTCAACTACTTCTGGAGTTTTCTTTTTATTATCATTACGGAAATAAAAACTTTAACATAGGAAAGAAATTATATGAAAATAAACATTAGGGTTTCCTATAATTAAAAAAATATATTTTTTTTAATCACTAATATATTCAACATTATAATATCTTGAAATGATTCAAATAAAACAGTATATTCATTGTAATTAACATTAATTTAAATTATATTAAATACAAAGTTATATTATTTTAAAATACATTTAAATAATTAATTAAATTTTAATACAGCACCATTTATTTACTAGTATTTTATAGTAAATATTCCTGTTTGCAACTTTTACTTAAAAATGCCAAATGCATTTTGTAAAACTAAAATTTACACGCGGATCTTTTTTCTTTTATATTTTACTGATGAATTTCTATATTCCTTTTTTACTTCCTTGTACGAAGTAAAGAAAAGTACTGTGATCGGTATCCAGATTTCAACGTAAATATCAATTTTGACCACCCCTGAATCCACTTTGACTAGTCTCGGCGCGACGTCTCCACGTACGTATGTATGTAAATACGTATGTATCTAGCATAATCAAAAACGATTAGCCATAGGATGTTAAAATTTTGGATTTAGGACTGTTGTAACATCTGGTTGTGCACCTCCTCTTTTGATTGCAATCAACTGACCAAAAGTGTCCAAAAAAGCCCAAAATCCAAAGTTTTTGGATTTTGAACTTATTCTTAACTGCAGTAATAAGCCTTCATTGAGAGCTTTTCTACAATATGTCATAAGTGGTACTTATTTTCAATGGTTTCAGAGTTATAGCCAAATAAAATCTTAATGAAAGATTTGAATCTTAGGGAAAGGCATATGGGTTCGAATCAGACTCCTATTTTTTAATGTTTTTTTTTTCTTTAATTTAAATATATTTATTTATTAATATTATAATTATTAACCTTTGATTATAAAAAAAACCTTTACGATGAATTCAATAACAAACAAAAAAAAGAAAAAAAATCATAAGTTTTATTGAAATAAAATGTTATGTACTTTTCATTTTAAAAGAATGGTATATGTAATTTAACAGGCGTACAAGAAAAGCCGGCCTCCGTGTTTTTTTTTTTTTAAGATTTCTTACTCTAAACAACCTTTTATTATAAAGTAAAATAATTAAATGTTTCAATGTATGGTTAACACTTAAAGAGAAACCACAATAATCAACTTATAAATGAAATCATAAACATAAAATTTAACCCAATATTTTATTCAGAGTTCTGGTGACATTGAAAATTTGTTAATTCGGAAGTTAAAAATGGATGGAAAAATTAAGAATGTAACAATTAAATGTAAATCCTTCTAGAAAGGCGGAAAAGATTGGTAAAATAAGAAGGATGATGAATAAAACGAAGATGTTCGCTAAATGCTTTGTTTGGAGGGTCACTTGTATATGGATCGTGGAAGGTCAAAATTAGAAAAGTATTTGGATAATTTTAAAATAAAATAATAAAAAAGAAAAAAATTAAATGGAAGGACAAAATTATAAATTAAGAAATTTGAAAAATTAGAAAAAGAAGAGAAAAATTTGAAAAGGTTAAAAAAGGTTGAAAAGGAGAAAAAATTTGAAGGTGATAAAGAAAAGAAAGAAATCATTGTAGAAAATGTTTTTGAAAATGATTGTATGGGCAATAAAAGGGAAATAAAGAGGAAAAGATGGATTTCGATGTTTTAAATCGTAAACATGGGAAAAAATCTGTCTCTCGAATATTAAAAAAAAAATTAATAGAAAAACAAACGAAAAAATATCTAACTACGTATTCCTGAATTTCCTGAGCTAGGCAAGGAAAGGTTAATGAGCTAAGAATAGGGCCATAAATAGTTTATAATAATTTTAATAGATAAATAGTTAAATAAATAGATAATAGTTTCTTAATCATGTTTTCCTTTATTCCTGTTCTTAATTTTTTTAAGACTTAGTTAGGGTTTTGCTTCGGAATTTCTTATGAATTTATTTTTCAAGCACGTTTTCGAAAATTTGTTCATATATGAAATAAAAATTAAAAAAAAGGTAAAATAAATAAACTTTATAAAAATCCGCACTAAAACTTGAAAATGTAAAAAAATTCTTTCAATTATTCTTTGCATTTTTACCTTAAGTAAGCTCCAAATTTCATGCAATTAAGTTATTTTAATATAACGCCGCCTGCTAAATTCAAAAATAAAAATGTTTGAAAAATAATAATTGTTTTTTTTTTGTTTTTTTTAAATCGGTTTTATTTTTAAGGCTATTTTATTGCACATAAATTTAATCGACAATTTTCAAACAGTTACTCCAACTGATTACTTTTATCAGTTTCAATTTCAATCCCGAAGTGGTTTATATTTTTTCTCATGTCGTAAAATTCATTAGTTGCTATAAAAAGAGGAGAGTGGTAATTGGACGTCAGGCCATTGTCGTAAAAGAGAATAAATAAATACATTACTTTTATTAACGGTAGCTATTTTATAAAAAAAATTGTTAAAAAACTTTACACTAATAAAATGTTCAGTTTATTAAAAAAATCCCTATACCTTAAAAATGAAATATATATATATATATATATATATATATATATATATATATATATATATATATATATATATTTCAAAGAATATAAAGAATTGTTATACGTATGAATACATACATTACTACATTTAATCTAAAAATTAATCTTTAATCTTCAAAGTAATCTAACCTTTAAATTAATTTAAAGTTTCTGCTTGAATAAGTTCCTTCCTTATTTATTTTTATTAACTTAACAACTCTTTAACAAATTTGTTATTTCTTAATCCAAATTTAAAACGCATTTTCATTAAATTAATAACTTAATCATGATAAATACAAATATATATAGTATATCTGTAAAAATAATTTACAAAAAAAATAAATTAATTACCCATATAGTATTGATACAAAAGGGAACATTAAAGATACACTCCAACACGCAAACTACAAAACATTGAACATTTAACATACCAAAAAGGAGCTACAGCACATAATTCCATTTCCCTCTTTTTTTTTTAAATATTCAACTCCATTTATAAAATCCTTCATCTCAAGATTATAAGCATTCGTCTATATATAGGTATTCTACCTGCTGATAGTGATCATACTTAAATAGTAAGCTTAGTTAATGTATGCTGCAGTATGTGTATATCACAAATGCTATGTTAATGTTTTACATTGTAGATAGACGTTTTATTGCCGGATACTACAACCTATAAAAGGTTTTGTGACTGCTACATGTTGTACGAAATAGAAATTATTTTTATATATTAATGAAAAAATATATTTTATAAAGAAAATATTTTTATATATAATGAAAAATTGTGTGGTATGTGTAATCTTGTGATATTAATGTCCATCATTGAGTAGATATTTGTAGACAATAAAATAATATGGGATAATAGTAAATATCCTTAGCCATATTTGTTGGCTAGTTCATTAATTATATTCTGTGACGTATACCAATAAAAGTTATTAATAGCACATGAAGGAGTTAAACCAGGTTTCAGTCAAACATGATAAACATTATGAAAATACATTTAATATGGTTTTTTAAAAGTAGTATTACGTCTAATTTAATTTGATAATAAAATCATAATAATAAATTAAAAAAAAAAAAAAATAATAAAGCAAAATTTTGGATTTAAATCAATGGATTTAGATTAAATTAAAAATAAATGTCATCCATAATCAACAATTAAAAATGGCTCAACGATTTTACTAATTAAAGAATATTTTCAATTCTACGAAAATATACTTTTTTTTTTGAAAGTTAGTTGAAATGACTAAATGAAAAAAAATATTTTCATTTTCCAGAAAGCCTTATTTCATGCTTGTTAGTAAAAACTAATAGTTTCTTTAGATTTATTTTTATTTTTTATCAAGACACAGATCTCACCCCTACTTTTCTTCCAAGCGGAATTTTTCATACGGGTAACGTTTACAGGCCTATCCAAATTTTAAAGAAAAATAAACATAAAAATTGTAAAATTTAAATAAAGTGAAAATCGTTTTAAAAAATCTGCACTCAAACAAAAAATAAATATTTTTTAATAAATTTTAAAATTTATCGTTTTAGAAGTCCGTAATTTAATCTAGATTATTATTATTTTCAATTTTTATCTAACATTTTGGTAGTAACTTTTGTTTATCTTATTATGTTTTGTATGTTTATAAATTTACGGTTAATCCTTTAAGATAAAAGAACATCACTCACTTGTTATTTTCAAAAAGTTTAATATTTTATCCAAATGATATGTAAACTAACACGTATAAATTACTGTCGTAGATTTTAACACTTCTGAGATAAAATGTCGTCAAAATATAAATTCTAAAAAAAAGTTTTTAGTACTTTTAGACCCAAGTGTGACCTTAAAATATCGGAGTTTTTCAGTCATGTTATTGAATAGTATCCATCAAAGTAAAGATATTTCTGAATATATTCTTAGATTGATTGCTTAGACAGTCTTAAGAATACGGATTTGCCTGACCGGAATTCGAACCTGGGACCTCCAGATGAAAGATCAAGACGCAACCACTCGCGTCAAGGAGGCCGGCTACTTACTTTTTTCTTAAATCTAATCTACTCTACTTCAATAAATAAAAGTCGAAAAAAATTGACCGGTAACAGAAATTTCGTCTCTTTTATTAATGTAAAGACGGATTACAAAAATCATAATTGTATTTTTGGTTAATTAAATGCATACCAGCAATCCTGTCAGTGTAACACTACATATTGACAGGAATGCTGATACTTAGGTAAACATATAGTAATAAAAATAATTCATTAAAAAAAAAAAAGAAAAAAAAAAGTTTAATTGTAGAACATTTTTGTAGAGTGTAAGTTAAATAAATCTGAGTCATTTTCGTAAAAGCTTTCTCTTACGAGAAAATGTTTGTATAATTTCTAAAAAGCGTACGTTCTGCTTTAAAACTCATAGATAATTCATTCCATTTAATAGAGAGACTCGAACATTAAATTTTGTAAGTACGCGAGAAACTGGTCCGAAACCAACAAAAGCGTTATTAAGAACGAATATGTTTCACAAATAGATTGTGCAGATGGAGTTTGAAATTTTGTACGGTTTACAGTACATATGAAAACTAAAGTTGTACAATAATGAAAATAATGTACGTAGCCGTCGTATTTCATTTTTGTTTCGTTATAAAATGAAACATATTTTATATACACTTGCTTTATTATAATAAGAGGTTTAAATAGTATTTAATGAATTTTAACTGCTACATGTTCATAATTTCATTTGTTATTGTATAGGTCTACATATAGAACTTATTTACATTATTAAGTAATTCCTTAAATGTTGAGAAATTGTTAAAGTTTTGATGCTGTTATATTGAAAATACATAATTTATGAGAGCTAACATCATTATTGTAACGTAATTGTCATTTTAAAACAATATGAAATATACATATATATAAGATATCATATTGTGAGTCATTCATAATCAATTCCCAGCAAAAATAACGAAGATAAATGGAGGAAAAATTTGTATACATATTCTTTTTACGGTGGAAAAGTACAATAAGAAAGGATTTTTTTTAAATTCCGTTTTTAAAGATTTAAAATGGAGTAAAAATTATTTTTTTATTTTTTTTTCGGTAACAAATGTATATATAAATTTGATTTTTGGTGAGTATAATAATCTCATGTAAATATTTAAAAATTAATTTCTAGATATTTTGATATTCAGAGTTGGATTTTTGAATTTTTCTTGAAACCAATTTTTATTTTTTTATTTTTTTGGTAACAATTAAAGAATCAACTTGATATTGGTGTGTGTAATCTTCATTTCAACATCTTTTTTTTCCTGTTTAGCCTCTGGGAATTACCATCAGATATTACTTCAGAGGATGAATGAGGATGATATGTATGAGTGTAAGTGAAGGGTAGTCTTGTGCAGTCTCAAGTCGACCATTTGTGAGATGTGTTGTTAATTGAAACTCAACCACCAAAGAACACTGATATTCACGATCTAGTAGTCTATAAAAGTAACTGCCTTTATTAGGACTTGAACGCTGGAACTCTCAATTTCCAAATCAGCTGATTTGCGTCATGTGAATATCTGAAAACTAATTTCTAGATTCCCTGAAAATCGACCTTGAAAGGGGTGAAGAAAGGTAACAGTTTGAATAATGATTGAAAAGTTCCTTTATTTCCGACTATACTAAACGAGATATTCACTACATTTGAGCTTGTAAATACTCTTTTGATATCTAAAAACAATTTTTGTTTTTTTTTTTTAATTTCGATTTTTTAAGCGGTGTGACCGTGTGCAATACGGCTGCTCAACCAACACAGCCACTGCCATTGTTATTGTAGTTTTAACACAACTGGCTGCACCAACCTCCGGTTATTTGACAAAAAAGTATAAAATAAAAATAAAAAAATGACCGCAAAGGAAACTCAAGTAACCATATTTAGCCGCTACGGTGGATACCAATATATATTAATAATAAGAATCTCTTTGATTTATATTAAAGATCAAGAGAAAACACTATCAAATAATTATTGAATTCAGGGTAGATAAATTGTGTTTATTTTATTAATAAACATAACACCTGACCCCCGTATGGAAGACACCAGCCTTATAACGACCCCGGTCGCCACACCACCTCCTCCGTTCCTAGCCCTGATGGGCATTACCGGCGGTCGTCTTTCAGATTCTCTAAACCTCATAACAAATCAGTGATCAGTTTGGCCTCTGCCAGAATGCCACGGATGCAAATGCCTCGACAGACATTTCCGTTAGTATATTTACACAACTTACTACCGCCTTTGTATGACTTTTTTCCAATTACGACCACCTACCACAACTTACAACCCTCAACTATCATACCGACCGATTCGCGAAAGCGCGATTCCCGTGCCTTTCTCTAACACGGGTTTCAAAACAAATCTCTTCCCATATCTAACTTTAATTAGGCTATGCAGTTACATTATTGCTTGACTGAGTCTTTAAACCCAAAAATATTATTCTCATTTCAAAATAACAAATATTAATCGGAACAACGAAAATATTGTCCTACAATTCAATTTACTCAAGTCTTCTTGATTTACTTAAAAATAAAGAAATAATTCACAAATGTAATAAGCTTCTAATGAAAACATATCCTATCTCTCTCTGCTCTGGTCCGGTTTCGGGAGCGAGGTCAATGCCCACCCATTCCCACATTACAGCCTCCGTAATTTAATGGAATAAATTAAAAATAGCGAGTTGGCTCTACACGCAAGTATCAAATTTTAACACACTTGCACCTGTGGCTCACTGCATATGCTCGTTTGAAAAATATACTAATATAAAGTCAACATAAATCTCAAATTGAGGTTATTTTGTCTGTTGACTTTAAATTGAGTGTAACTGAAGAATGAGTTTCTTATCTTCATCAAATTTTCACATGCGCAACTTCAGATAAAATAGCATAACTAACAAAAAAAAAATATTCTGTAGTAGTACAGCATATGTTGAAATTGATGTTTATAGATATTTTTACGCCACATTTGCCATTTTTCAGAAATCTAAATTAAAAATTTGTAATACTTAAAATATAAATTCAACTACACTAAGGATATTTTTGTGTGGTAGCTTACATTTCATTTAGATCAAAATCGTTCAACTTTTGGAAAATAAAAAGTGAATGATTCAAGAGATATGTAGGGATTCTTTATTTTAAAAGACACAGAATTTACCAAAGTTCTGCGCATTATAAAATACATAAAAGTTACTTCCAAATTTTTGGATAATAATTGAAAATAATAATTTATCTAATTTAAACTCTACATTTTAGACTTCTAAAAATTTAAATTTTAAGGTTTATTTTTTAGCTTATAATTCACATTTTTTAAAAAGTCTATTTAATTTTTTTTTAGTTTAATTTTTATTTTTATCTTTTGTTTAGAATTTTGGTAGGCCAATAAAGGTCGTCCTTATGAAAAAATGCAGGTTGAAAGAAAAGTATAAGTGAAAATTCTGCATCTTCTTAAAACAAAAAAGAAATCTACAGAAACGACAAAAAGAGACTGCTAACAAACGGAGTTAAGGATCTTCTAGAATGTGAAAATATTTATAATTTTTTCTCCAACAAATTTAAAAGCAATTCCCTTGAATTGAAAATATTCTTAAGTGAATTAATGTTGAACCGTTTTTAATTGTCGATTACAGACGGATTGAATTTTTAATTTAATCCAATTTTTTTAAAACTTTATCATAATTTCGCGTTGTTATTTATTTAAAAAATTTATTATTATTTCATTAGGAAATATGCCTAGACGTAATTCTATTTTAGAGGAAATATATATTCAATAAATTTGGGCCCAGATTAATATATTAAACTTTAATTTGTTGCAAACTTCAAAAAGTAAAAATTAAAAAAATAAAAATTATTATATTCTGTTTTTATTTAATTTTTCTTTATTTTAAAAGAACATTTCTTAAAACCCTCTATGCAAACAATCTAATCTTTTGTAATAAGTCTTCTACTTACATTCCTGGGAACAAACAACAACAGAAACACCTGAGTAACTTAATCAGTAAAATAAAGTAAGATATCGAAATCACTTCAGTTAGTAAAGAATAAGGCTTGAGTAAACATAAAAAGAACGAATTGAGAACCAACTTCTTTGTAAATTCCATTGAACATTATATAGTAATCCTGATATACGATAGATATTATTTACGATATCAAAACATTGCTGTCTGTACATCCACATAACTAACGATATTAGTTACAAATTGTCAGCTTATCGCACGAAGTTATTTGAAATGGTTTATAAGAAATAGCTTTCATTATTCTAAACTTTAAAACATAAAACTCTATATATAGTAATTTAATCCTTTTAATGATATAGTATACTGGTCTTTTTATATTTTAGTGAATGGAGCACAGGTGGCGTAAAAGTAAGCATGTGCTTTAAAAGATTACCAATGTAACTACACAGTTTCTTTAAAAAAAACATTATTTTTTACTTATTACTTCTATGTAGGATATGAAGTATTTATCTTTAACAGCAAAACTTTCCAACCAGATGTTTATGAAATAGTACAATATATATATATAAAGGTTTATATAAATAAATAAAAATGTAAATGTTCGTTTGTTTAAAATCTTAAATCTCCGAAAGTTCTTCACCGATTGCTTTGAAATTTTGACATAACGTTGCATACGAATACACACGTGTTTTTATATACCTACTATTTATATATCTAAGATGTCACACCTGTGACAGGTAAAAAAATGTCTTTTTTTAGAAAACAGCGCTATCTATTGGACGTAAACGCAACACACGTTATACTAAATATTTTACGATTCCATCTCGGTATTTTCGATATGTGTGTCCGCTATAAACTAAACAACAACTGGACCAATTTACGCGCGAATAATAAGGAGAGATGGAAAAATCGGAAAAGAGAAAGAGGAAAAATCGAAAAAGGGATGAAAGGGAAAATGAAAAAAAGAAAAAGAGGAAAACGGGGAAAATGAAAAACAAAGGGGAAAGGAGAAAAAAGAAAAGAGGAAAGGTAAATAATGGAAAGAGAAATGGGGGAAGAAAATGAAGAAGGGAAAACTGAAAAAGGGGAAATGGAAAGGTAGAAATAAAAATGGGAAAAAGGAAAATGGGGAAAAGGAGGAAAGGGAAAAGGGAAAGTTTAAATTTCTGAAGTTCCGTAATGTTCATTTTTTTAATGTTTTATCAAATTCAGTTGCGTTCATTTAATCTATATATGTATATACTCAAATCTAGCAATAGCGAAGAATTGCCGGGTCTTTTAGTATGTATATATATATATATATATATATATATATTTTTTTTTTTTTTTTGAATTATAATTATTTATATGTATCATAAATATGCACAAAAGGTTTCATCAAATATAAAGTAAACTGAGTATAAAATTAACGTTACTCGTAAGTTTCCATGAATAGTTAACAGAATAAAATATACTTTTTTTCTGTGAGCTAAAGGACTATCCTGAAAATTCCCAGACTATCCAAAATTTAATAATAGTAATAAAAAACGTAATATACGAATAAAACGATAATAGAGAAAAAATAATTTCAAATTTATTACAAACAGAGATATGTTAGTAAGCAGTGAAAATATCGTACTGAAATAATACGTGTATTTCCACTTACGGAATTTTTTTTTTCACTAATGAACAATTTAATGAAGTGTTCTTTTATAATTTTAACAATTATATAAAGATTAAAAAAGTTAATATAGTTGCATCAAAACGTAATTTATTAATTTTTATCCGACTGTTCCAGGTATTTTATTAGTTCTATTATTTTAAAAATCTAATCCAGCCAGGGGTACAATTGAACAATTATTAATTAATGATTAAATTTTAAATCGTAATTAGTTTAATATGTAAAATCATAATTTAATAAATACATTAAATAACATTTATTTAAATTTTAATATTAAGTATAACTCAATATTATACAAAGACCTTTTATTAAATTACAATCTACAGGTATTTGAGGAGTATAAGCAGGTCAAGGTCATACTACTACTCATGGTACGTTCCACATCACCGCTTTCACCGCATCAAACTGCAGTAAGTATCTAACATGAAAATAGCACAGCTTTTTTTAAAAATGTATTTATTTATTTATTTACTGTTAGTTTTCCTATGATAGTAGAATTAATTAATTACAAAACAGAAAAATCGGGTAAAAATTATCATGTAAATTGTATTAAAAAAAAAAAAAACAGTAGAACAATTGAATATATTATAATAATACAAATAAATATGATTTTATTTCTTCTTTTATAAATGAGCGGACATCAACAACATCTATGGTCATTAATCCAGTGGAAATGGGTAGCGTATGAAAAGGTGTCACGTCTGACCGGGATTTGAACCCGGGATCTCCGCAAGAAATACCGAGACGCTAATTACTCAGCCCCGAAGGTCGGAAAATATGATTTAATTGTTGTGAATCTGTAAATTTAATGTGCTGATTTATAAAATCTGTTTATTGAAATGCTGATTTATCGTTCCGTTAAATATAGAACAAAATTTCTATATGCGAATTAAATGAGTATTTCAGAAAGTATTAAATCCCAACAAGACAGTATTAAACTGTAAGGTAAATAAACTCGTAAAATTTATCTATACTGGATATATTTCTTAAACTCATTTCCCTAAATTTATGATGTATTTTTTTATCTCGTTAATTTAAACAACGGTCTTACTCCATAACCCTTAGATGTAGTCCTTTGATCAGCTTCATTGGATAACCTTTGTGAGTAACAATTTAAATAAATTCCAATTTTTTGAACTGCTAGTAAACAAAATAATTATTTAAAGAGTTTTTTGATAAACGATAATAATACAGTAATCATCATTGGTCTCATAAAATAAAGGCACTAATAAATAATTTTAGCAATGTGTAAAAATTTTTTAAATAAAAAAAAAGTATTTAAAATTTAAGTATTTATTCCAATCTATTTTAAATTGATTTTTCACTAAAACTATATGTTATTATTGTTCAATAAAAGTAATCTGTTACAAATGAAATAAAAAGCATGAAAAATAAAAAGTTACAACATAACAGCCTATTTGTGTAGCAATTTAAAAAAAAAGCAATCAAGCTAACTTTAGGTATTTATTATGTTAAAAATACATCTTCTACTTAAAAACAATCATATCTCTTGAAACATATAACTTAAAAGTTTACGATTTAAACCAGTCGCTTAATAGAGAATTAAAAAAAAAATTAAAAATTAATTAAAACATTTTTGAACACAAAATAAAATTACAGTTTTTGATTTGAGGGCCATAAAACGTCAAGATCTGCAAAAAACCCCACATGAAAACTTTTATCTGTTTATTTTCCCTTATATAACACACTGTTTAGGTACTTAGAATAATTTTATTACCGGGAAAGTAATAAACAACATTTGACTAACAGTTACCTTTGAACTAATATAAAAAAGAGTTTGAAAAATCTTTATTTGTTTGTACTTATTGCTTTTTTGAATCAATTTTTTTTACGTTAGTTTATTTAAGATTTGGATAGGCCAACAAAACAGCGATCTGCATGAACATTGCCGCTTGTAAGAAAAAAAAGAAGACAAACAGGCGTTTTCATAAAAATTATAAAAGGGCAAAAATTAACAGAAAACCATGTTAAGAGAATAAATCCGAAAGTAAGCTATAGCTTTTTTCAAATATGAATTATTTTTTAACCTAGGTTTCATAACTAATTCTCTTGAGTTTTAATTTGAAAATATTTTTAGTTAGAAAAGATCTTTATGCTATAACCCTTCATAATGGCATACAAAAAATTTTCGAATCATTACGAAGAAATTATAATTTTTTATTTAAAATAACATTCCAGTTAAGTCATGCGGAAATTAAAAAATGACAAAAAAGAAACTATTATCTAAATTAGTTAATCTGAAGCAAAGAAAAAACAAAGGGTCTTATTGAAAATCTCCTCCTTTTACAGAAGTCTGTTAAAAAGAAAATATTTAAAAAATAATCATTAATATAAAATTTGTTAAACAAATATGAAAATCTTATTTTATAATCGTTAAAGCTTTTGGTATCCTTACTATAGAATTTATCTACGTTGTTAAAGACCTTACAGAAATGGTTGCAGCATGGAATAGTTGAAAACTTAATATATACGGCATGTTCTCACGATACTCGTTCATTCATAAAATAATTTCCTGTTAGTACAACTTTTATGTTTCATTACATGATAAAATGAAAAACGTTTGTAAAAGAAAAAAAAGTTAAACCCAATAAGTTATTAATTGAATTATTTTCTAATAAAGTAATATTTTTTTTAATAATTTTTTTATCTTAAAAAAAAATCCCAACAACCTATTTTTTCTAACTACAAGACTGTAGTTTGTTTTATTCATAAACCAAACATATGTATGTGTGTGTAAGCTAAGTTTCAGAATTAATTTAAAAGAAAGTTAAAAAAAAAAATATATCAACATAAAAGATTTTTTATTCAGAAATTGTAAAACATATTCTGATAAAATTATAAAAATTAATATTCCAAAACAGTAGCAGTAAATATTACATAATAATTCTTTAGTATAAGTTAATAATAAAATGCAAGAGGAGTATAATTGTAATAACAAAAACATTGTACTTTTGTAGGTTATATAAAGCGTATTTTTTTATGAGATTTGGAATCAAAGAATAACTAGTTGAAAAGAAATAAATATTTTAAATTTAGAAGGAAAAAAATTGTGGAGCTCAGCTGATCAGAGAAGGTAAGGATTAACGGTACTCTAAGCAGCTTTGTAAAGGGACGAAGGTTAATTAACCACGAGAAAAAAAAAATTAACTACATAGGCAAAAAAGATGATTTCGTTATTAACTAAAGAAGGGTGTTTGTTGAGGGATTATTGGAAAGGAACACTAAAAGCAACTACTAGAAGAGAAATATAAATTTATGGGTGGTGTGAAAGACGCGCGAGCGTAAGCGTGAATGAGTCAATAATAATGTGACAATAACTCTGCGATTTTCTCTTTAAAGTAAAACCCACATTTATATTTTCTTATTTACAATATAAAAGTCATTACAGTAAATGCAAGTATTATCTTCATCAACAGGGCTGTAAATTGTAGCGTAAAATGTATTACGTAACATCTATGTGCCACTCGTACATTTTGTACATCTAACATTTAGATTAGTTGTACAAGACCTACGCTATAAGGCTTAACGAGTAATAGAATAAAAAATTACACACGATTCAAAAATATCCATTTTTATTAACTACTACGCTTTAGTACTTAATAAAAATGTGAAAAAAATTATTTACTTCGAGAATACATACTAAACAACAGAAGAAAGTCTGATGTGTACAGCACATGACTTCCTAGTACACCTACATATACATATTTTTACATAAACATCACATTAAATTACATATAGATATTTTCTTTAAATGAAAAGTACATAAAATTTTATTTCATTAATAACCTCTGATATTTTTTCATATTTTTTTTTATTGTTATTATTGAATTATTATTTATCGTAATTTTTTTTTACAATCAAAGCTTAATAATTATTAATAAAATAATACATTAAAAATAAAAATGTTAAAAAAAAGAGATGAAGTCTGATTCGAAACGATGTGCCTTACCCTTATAACATCCAAACATTTCATTAATTAAAATTTCATTTGGCTGTAACTCTGGAACAAATGAAACTAAATGCCACTTATGATACATCGTTGAAAAACTCTGTATCTGTATCTCTGAAAAATTTGTTTGGATTTTAAGCTTTTTTGGACACTTTTGGTTCAGTAGATTGCAATCAAACGAGGAGGTGCACAACTAGATGTTACAACAATCCTAAATTCCAAATTTCAACATTCTACGGCTAATAGTTTTTGAGTTATGCGAGATACGAACGTACGTACAGACGTCACGCCGAAACTAGTCAACATGGATTCAGGGATGTTCAAAATTTATATTTAAAGAAATATTAAAACCGAAATTTTTCGTGTTCACAATTTCTTTTACTTCGTACAAGGAAGTAAAAATGCACAGAACTGTTTGCTAAAAAAGTATGGAATTTATGTATGTAGTAAAAATGAGCTTAACTATTCAATAGAAACAGATTCTAATGTGTGAAGCTGCAAATGCATTACTGTTCAGAAAGTTTAAAATTCATATATTTTAGATTAGCTAAGTTGAATTTAAATTTTGTAATAACAAGGTGTTATAAATTACATGATTACCAAAGAAGTTAAACGATTATGATTTTTAAACTTATTTTATTTCAGTGTTCCAACCAAATTGTATAAATTCAGAAATCGCTTAAGTAATTAAACAAGGAAGAAATGTTAAAGGAATTTATTAGCGTGTTTCTTCTCCTGATTGCATTTTATAAGATATTTTCAACAGTTAAAAATAAACAATTCAAACATAATTAAAAACATTTGAAATATTAATTTAAATTGGTAAGCAACTTTGTAAACAATAATGGATAGGTTGCTAAGCAATATAGAGTATTCTATCATTTTGTATATCTTTGTTTATGACAAGAAAAGGTGTACCAAACAAAAAAATATAAAAACTGGTTCTTAACTTCTGTTAATATTTATAAAGACATAAATTAAATAAACTCCATAAAGGCTGTTGTAGTCTACAAAGTTGTTAAATTTTAATAACAACGCCAAGCAATTACTTTTACAGTTGTATACAAATGAATCCTGTATGGACCGAACTATCTAAAGCACATAAGCTTTCCAAGGATTTTAGGCCGAATAGAATAGTATTTTGTATCATTACTCCATCCGAATAAATACAGCTACGAGACCTAATACGAGGCAATCCTGTACTTTAGAAGAGGAAGAGACCTCTGCACTAGAACAACTTGTTCGGAGATTCGAAAGACTGGCGAAAGAGCTTCACGGACAAAAATATTAAATGAAACGTTAAGGAGCTGGAGGCTAACTTTGGCAATGCGGTAAAGGACTTGAGGAAGCTGGCCAATATTATGAAAGTTGGCACTGGAAACAGCCCTACAACGGAGTCGGCTACAGAAACACAAGTAGATACTGGCTGCCCCATTCGGGATGTTTTAGAAAATGGGGTATCAACGACTGAGCTTGTGGACCTCATTAAAAAGAACTGGCTCAAAACTGCCTTCAAATTTCCAATTCAACAAAATTGGAAAGAACAATGGAGGCAGTCTGGGTTCTGTGCAGCCGAAGGTTTATGGCACTCTCAAGCATTTAATTACAGCCAATATTAAGGAAGGGAGGATCGCCATCAGGACGACGACTCCCTTCCTTAGGGTTCGAGACATAGAAAACGGAATATTCAGATGATATCATGCAAGATCTTAAAATGGGACTCAACCTTCGAAAGGACAACGGAGATGCTACTGCGAATGAGAAGGCTACCAGACTCGCTGAATCTCTAGAAGAGGCCTGTACCGTTCTACCACGTAAATACAAGAGAGAGGGATATCGCCCTACGTGCTGGTGGACGGAGGAAATTACGCTGAAGCGAGACGAGTGTCACAGGATCAGGAGGCGGGTACCTGCACTCTATAAGATCGTATACACAGAACAGTATAAGATGTGGAGGAGAGAACTTGTTAAACTCATCGCACAATCTGCCAAATGGCGTCTGTGAAATGGATTCCCCACATCTAAAAAAAAAAAAGCTGATTATATTTTAAATCCAACGGAAACTGTAAGATACATTTAGAGTCGTATGAAATAGTTCATAAATCTATTTTATTTCATACTAATAATGTTGTATTAATATCTAAAACATTTACTATTAAAAAAACTTTAGTTCTCCAGAGGGCTTAGTATTAGGGTATAATAACTAAAGAAATAAAAAATTGCAGAAATAATACTATTTTAAGCACGTCTTAAGAGTGGCATAACATTTTGAAATTACGTAAACTGGATGTATAAATAAAAAAAAAGGAAAAATAAAAGAAATAGCTTCAGGTGATCCGGTAGTCCTTTAAATTTTTTTCTGTGTGTGGAAGAGAGTGTTAATTTATTTGATTGTTTTTTTATGCAACCAATTTTCTAATCACTTTACTATACCATGTTTATTAATAAACTAAGAAAGTTGCACCTCTGTCATTCTCTCTTTGCAGGAGTGTGTGTGTTTATTTGTTTTATTGTCTGTTGGTGCACCAACAAATCCTTTTGAACCACTTTATTAAACTTATTATGTAAACTAAAATTATATATATAATGAAAAACAGCTTTATTAAAACCTACGCCTTCTGGTAAATATATTATAATACTGATAATTTATCTCAAGTGTCTGTCCATTTTAATCATAAGTACAATTTTAGAAATATTATATTTTTAAAGATGTAATCTTAATTTACAATTTTTATAACGAGTATCGGAAATATCTTTGCGAAATATACTCGTAGACCTCATATTATAAAAATATTACTCATATTTTTAATCTTAAACTAGATATTAAAGTAATTGAGCACACTGAAGTAATGTATAGCACACTGTACACAAATTGCTGGTTTGTAACCTCTTACCAAACGTTACATATTTATATCGATTACTGATAAAATTTAAGGACATTCACTGGTTTTCCTCACTTTTCTCCCCCGGGCCGGATCCTACAGTTAAGTATTACACAGCCCAGGGGAGTGTCCTTTACTCGGCTTCCACGTCTTGGCCCGCCGGTCGGATCTCACTTTGCGCCCGCCTCAAACCCCCAGGGTAGGATCCAACAGGCCCGGTTATGCCGTCCTTGGGTCCCCACTCCGGGGGCCGGGACTCGGTCTTTATGCCAATGCCTCTAACGGGGACTCCCGGAGTGGGGCATCCCCGCCGGGACTCGGTCGTTTTCGCTCTGGGGTGCGAGAGTCCCCGTTCCTCATTGCTACCGCCCACTCTTGCAAGCACGTGCGAACGGCAGTTCCGCAGAGGGCTGTTCCTCATACTTGAGCCCTCCGATCCTTCTCCTGAAGAACCCTCGCCACGTACCATGCAATGGTATTAAAGCTCTTGGGGCTCCGCAACATGGTGGCGATGATGTTCTCCACGCTGAGCGGTCCGGTAATCGCCGAGCAAGCTATGCGGTAAACATCCCACTGCGGGCACCATTAAGGCGGGTCTTCGGATCGCCACAGTATAGGCAGTTAGGGGTCATCCGCCCTCTTCCTACCACACAGGTAGGCGCGGAAGACTTCATCGCCGAAAATGAACTGCGTGAGCCAGTAGTTCAGCTCACCAAATCTCCGACTGGCCTACGGTTTTATAGCCGCGATAAGGCCACCTGCCCTTGGTGGACGCATCCCACCTAGCTTGCCAATCTCGAAACAGGTCTTTATGTGTGTCCCGTTTGGGAACTTCCAGATGGCCCAACACTCTAGCCTCTGCCAGCTGCTGAAGAGGTGGCTGCCCCTGGATCATCAGCACCGCCTCTGTCGACACCGAGGTATATCCTGAAGCCACCTTGAGCCATGCGGCGCTGTATCTCCTCTAGAATTCTCTTGTTGCGCCCCACGGCCATTCACTGGTTTATATATGGCTTTTATAACTATCACCTAACTATCCAAATGAAATCACGAATATCATTAGAACACGACTTATGATATAAATTATTTAAAAAAATCTAAACCAATTATCCAGTGGATAATTATCAGTGGGATGTTTAACCAATTATTGATAATTAATTAATTTTCGATCTGGAGCTGGTAAAAGATTTTTACTTGTTTTGCAATGGCACGTTTCTAAAAAAAAACATATATTCTTTTATATTAGTAGCAGATATTATTTTATCATAAAATGAGTTAAGCAACATTAAAATCCAATAAGAGCTAAGTGAAATAGACTGAAGAACTTTTTATTTAAAGTTAAACTGAAAATATATGTTTGCAGCAAGGGCGTAGAAATCTGCTAAGAAAATTTTGTACTGAACGAAAAATGGAATGCCGATTCTAACTCAATCCTTTCGGACGAAATACTGGCTTACGAGTATAGCTACGCTATGGAGGCGGGATATTTATTTGCGATGCTATTTTTAGAATAAAGAAAATAAAATGTTTATATTGTATCGGCTGAATAAACTAGTAAAAGCATCATTTAACCTGGTTTGAAAAAGTATAAAAGTTAATTTTGTCACTATATAGAATTTACTCTTTCGTTTTAGAATACATTAATATAATTTTTTAGAAATTTTTTTTAGAAATCATGAAAAAATAAGGGAAGTGATTTATAAGCATCACGATTTTTCTACTTGTCGTTTTTATTTTAATATAAAGTGAATAAAAGCCGGAAATAACATACGGCAGTTTTGATATTAGTAAACCAATCATTTTATTTACAGGATAAGCACTTGAAAAATGATCTTATAAGAGTTTCATCTCACTAAAAACACACAAATATATTATAATCAACAAAAGGAAAAACATATCTTAAAATGTGATAGAATCAGAATTAGATGTATCATTTATTTACTAAACTTACAGCCCTACATTAAAGCTACTGAAAATATAAATCAAATTTTTACGAATGTGATTTAAGAAGTTTTTTGTAAACGAATACATCTAATGTAAAACCGACAAAAGAATAATTTTTGTTAAATCTAAGATACAAAAAAGGTGATATTCTAGAGTAAACACTCGCTGAATGAAGTTAAATACATTAAAAATAATTTAACTAGAAATGTTCGCTGAATAATTTTGTAAGTTATAATTTAATAGCAGGTATAAATTTAATCAAATTTAATTATAAGCTTTCTTGAATGCTTAACTTTTAATTGGGAAAACGAATAATAATTATTCATAAACGAATTTCAAAAAGTTTTCATTCTACGCTACTTAAATTCCTTTCGTAAGTATAAAGTGGAGAAAAAATTGTAAGTAATAATTTGTTTGCGAAATTTCTTATTGAATGAGTCTCTAACCAATTGATTTTTTTTTGATATAAAAAAAAACCCAAAAAACATGTATTCCAAATTTATAATTAAATTTTGACTTAGAATAACTATCTAATTAAGTGTTAGTAAGGTTTTTTAATTTGATACAATATTATGAAATTAAAAATTTTAAATCCAATTAAAAAATTAGCACATTTTCGTTTGTAGTACAAATTTTCTCTCTTTTGAAATCAGTTTAATTTTTTTTAATTTTATCTCTTCTTTTGTAAATTTTGTTTTTTAATACGTATAAAAACGCTGCATAAGTGAAAAAAAAACCGCTTACAAAAAATCTAAAAAAAAGAAAATTATCTTATAAAAAATACGGAAATGACTGTAATGAGAATTAGGAGATTTGTAATGAGTTTCAGTTAATGCGATCTCGAATTCTAGTAAATTTTTTATAAACTAAGTTTCCCAAATAAAAAACACAATTCAGCTAATTTTAGTGAAATAAATTAATTTAAAAAAACATCCTACATGAGGTAAATTAAAGCAACTGATCGTTTGAACAAAAGAAGGTTTTCAATTAGTACCACATTTTTATTTACGGATTAGCCGAATCCTTCACCATATGCATCGATTTCTATGGTTCCTTTATTATTTTGTACGGCAAGCTCATATGAAAAGTTTTTCTGCATAACATAACTTGACAATAACTTGATATTAACTAAATATCACATGATCTACAAAGACTATTTTAAGATACTTTTATTGCTTTTATTGCTCAGCACTTTTTACTTCCTGTACAAAGTAAAGGAAATATTGTGATCATGAAAAACTTCGGTTTTCAGATTTTAACGGAAACATCCATTTTAACCATCCCTCAATCCATTTTGATTAGTTTCGGCGTGAAGTCTGTACGTTCGTACGTATGTATCTCGCATACCCGACTACCCAGATTATGTTACCCCCGTATTACGTCGATTACCCGTAGAATGTTGAAATTTTGGATTTAGGAGTGCTATAACATTTAGTTGTGCACCTTCCCTTTTGATTGCAATCGACTAGACCAAAGTTTCCACAGAGCTCAAAATCCAAATACTTCGGATTTTGGAGTTTTTCTTAATTGCAGTAATAAGCAATCGTTGAGAGCGTTTCAATTATATATAATAAGTGTTACTTATTTTCATTGGTTCCAGAGTTATAACCAAATAAAATTTTAATTAATGATATATTTGGGTCTTACAAGGAGAAAACGTATTTTTTTTAATTTAAATATATTTATTTCTTAATAATTATTAACCTGTGATTTTAAAAGTTTTTTACAATAAATAATAATTCAATAATAACAATAAAAAAAAAAAAAATATGAAAAACAATCAGAAGTTATTAATGAAATAAAAGTTTATATACTTTTCATTAAAAAAAAAAAAATGTTTACAGAGGTTAATAATTATTAATAAATCATAAATTAAAAAAATTTAAATTAGTTTAAATTAAAAAAAAATATATTTGTATAAGAAGTCGGATTCTAACCGATGTGTCCATGGTTACAAACTCGACACGTTCTCACTAACACCACATAATTGTGATGCAATGTGATGTCCACCACAATGCAACTGTGTAACTGTCCACTTTATTAAAGAATTGGAGGATCGTGTCTCACTTTCAAATGAAATAAGTTTAAATGAAGTTCAGCAAAAAATGTGTTATATGTAATAATTTAGTTGGCGTACAAGGAAATCATGTGTTGTCTTCATCAGATTTTTTTTTAAAACGATTCCTTAATGTAATTCTGATAGGATTTTTGTACGTAAAATTCAAGACAAATTTACTGTTAAAAAATGTTATAATAATTCTTTCACTTAATATAGCAATATCTTAATCGATTTCAGCTTATTTACTACATTATTGTATATTTATTTTTTATAATTTTTATCAAATAATACGTTTATGTTGCCTTTCTTATCCTGCTGGTGTTTTAAAAAACGGGCAGCATTTTTTTTATTTTTTAGGTCAGTCGGTTTTTAAAAATAAGTTTTTCGATGTTTTTAGTTATACATATTTTATCATTTTTATTCTTAGATCAGAACAGATTATTTTATCTCATTGCTTTTTTAAATATTTCATAACGTATTTTAATTCACCATACTTGAGCACATCCAGTATTATTATTTCCAAATATAATTTATCATTATACAATAATGAGGATCTTAGCCCCTCAAATTAAAATAATATATGTTTACTTGATTTTAACTAGATCTGAAATTAGGTAAGTCGTTTTATTTTTTCATACTAAGAATCTTAGTATTATCATTTTTATTGAAATTGAAGTTATGTCCTCTAAAACAACTTTTGTAATACTGCATTTACCAACAGAGAAGTCCGGAGGAACTTGTAATAATTATGTATATGTCCTGTTTTAAAGTACAACAGTAGGACATGGGATTAAATTTCTTTAGTACTACTATTTACAAAAAAATTAAAATTGCAGATTCTCTATATACATATCGAAACTATAATTTACAAACACAACCTGATAAATTTATTCCATGAATAAGTTATTTCATAAGTTATTCCTTCCTTAATTAATAATTTTAAAAGTAACGACTTAAAAGATATTGAAAAAATAAGAAAATTTATTTTAAAAATAAAAAATAAATAAAATTTCTCTTTAGTCAAAATTTTAGCGTTATTTTTAATCTATATCCCAATATTTTCAATAAAATTATTTAAAAAATGGAACCAAATAAAATTATTATTATAAAAAAAGATTTTTTTATTTAATTTATTATTTATTCTATTTTTAAAAATAAAATCTTAATAAAATTTATATTTAAATAATAAAATGCCAATCAAGAGATTAAAAGAAAAAAATGAATGAATGAATGTTAAAAGTAAGTATATAAGAAAAAATTTCAATGAAAAGCATGCTCAACGAGCGTTATCAGATCTTTTGTTTCATTAATGCTCTCCCTCTTTTAATACAGTTTGCCCTTAGGCTTGTAATAAAAAGAAAAAAAGAAAGAAAGAAATGGAAAAGAAAAGAAATGAAAGAGTTGGCGTGGCATTGCACTACTTACTTCAAAATGAATAAAGGTAGATTAATGAATCTTTAGATTTCTAGATTTTTTAAGTATCTCATTTTCTCATATATAATTATTAAAGAAAAAAAAAGAAGAATAAAAACAACAAAGTGCATTTAAAAATGTTTTTATTTAAAGGTGAAAAGAAAATTATATAATTCATTAATTCTCATTTTTATTACTTTTAATGTAATCTTTTTTTCAAAATATTATACTAATGCAAAACAACTTAAAATCTCTGGGATTTCTAAAATAAAAAATGAATTTTGTTTTAACGACTCGGAAGTTCTAGAAAATATTAAATAAAAATATTATTAACATATTAGAATAACAAAAAAAAAAAAATTATATAGAAACAAGTAATAAATATATATGAATCTATATGTAATATAAAATATATATGTTTTTCCTTTCTGCAAATAACTATTTGGTCTACTATCCCTCACTCTACTCGCTGTGTTAAATCAAATTCCGAAAACCTTTAGTTTCTAAACCAATCCAAAAAATACGGAAATAGGATAAGTCTCTTAAATATTTGTTCTGTTTCAGTGATTTCAGGAATGATAACGCATTTCTTTCTGTTTATTTTTTTTAGGATTACAAGAAAGAAAACTTTAAGTAAATATTACATTCAATGACAAGCGGCGCACCTGTCTATGGTGAACAGTAATATATGTAATGCTCAAAACAAAGTTAGAAGGAAATATCCCTGTAATTGTTATAGATGTACGAGAGTTTTGGCGCTTGCGATAGTAGTTGATTTATTACATCTCAGACTGTATGTTGAGATGCATCAAATAAAATAGACAAAAAATACAAATGGGATATTTCTTATTTATAAATTTATAATTTAAATGTAAATAATAATAATTGTTCGATCATGGAATCGTATGTGTAATTTTTTCTTATCTACTGGTTTATTATATTTAAACTGCTTCTTCTACTTCTTCTCAAACGATACTTCTTACATTAAGAACATATTGTCTATTAAACTTTTAATAGAAATTTTTTTTTTTTGTCTTCAGTCATTTGACTGGTTTGATGCAGCTCTCCAAGATTCCCTATCTAGTGCTAGTCGTTTCATTTCAGTATACCCTCTACATCCTACATCCCCAACAATTTGTTTTACAAACTCCAAACGTGGCCTGCCTACACAATTTTTCCCTTCTACCTGTCCTTCCAATATTAAAGCGACTATTCCAGGATGCCTTAGTATGTGGCCTATAAGTGTGTCTCTTCTTTTAACTATATTTTTCCAAATGCTACTTTCTTCATCTATTTGCCGCAATACCTCTTCATTTGTCGCTTTATCCACCCATCTGATTTTTAACATTCTCCTACAGCACCACATTTCAAAAGCTTCTAATCTTTTCTTCTCAGATACTCCGATTGTCCAAGTTTCACTTCCATATAAAGCGACACTCCAAACATACACTTTCAAAAATCTTTTCCTGACATTTAAATTCATTTTTGATGTAAACAAATTATATTTCTTACTGAAGGCTCGTTTAGCTTGTGCTATTCGGCATTTTATATCGCTCCTGCTTCGTCCATCTTTAGTAATTTTACTTCCCAAATAACAAAATTCTTCTACCTCCATAATCTTTTCTCCTCCTATTTTCACATTCAGTGGTCCATCTTTGTTATTTCTACTACATTTCATTACTTTTGTTTTGTTCTTGTTTATATTCATGCGATAGTTTTTTCGTAGGACTTCATCTATGCCGTTCATTGTTTCTTCTAAATCCTTTTTACTCTCGGCTAGAATTACTATATCATCAGCAAATCGTAGCATCTTTATCTTTTCACCTTGTACTGTTACTCCGAATCTAAATTGTTCTTTAACATCATTAACTGCTAGTTCCATGTAAAGATTAAAAAGTAACGGCGATAGGGAACATCCTTGTCGGACTCCCTTTCTTATTAGGGCTTCTTTCTTATGTTCTTCAATTGTTATTGTTGCTGTTTGGTTCCTGTACATGTTAGCAATTGTTCTTCTATCTCTGTATTTGAACCCTAATTTTTTTAAAATGCTGAACATTTTATTCCAGTCTACGTTATCGAAAGCCTTTTCTAGGTCTATAAACGCCAAGTATGTTGGTTTGTTTTTCTTTAATCTTCCTTCTACTATTAATCTGAGGCCTAAAATTGCTTCCCTTGTCCCTATACTTAATAGAAATATTAAAATATAATTATTATAGTGTAATGTGTCTGCAGTTAAATAATAATGCTAAAACAATGAGCTAAATATAGAAATAAGCATTATTTTACTACGTGGGATTGGAAATGGAATTTTTTAGCGTGTGAAAAATGTCAAGCCTGACTAGGATTCGAACCCGATACCTTTCGATGAAATACCGACACGCTACCCCTCCGCCACGGAGATCGGCAATTGTAAATTTATTTGATGAAATCCGGCACCTCTATTGTGCAATGAATTAGACGCTCAACATAACGAGAGGCAAGATTCGTACAATAATAATAATTTATTTATTTATATGTAATACATTCATATTACTTTCAATGTAATATTTTTTTCTATTATCATATTCTGGTTGAAACTCTATCGAAGCTAAAATTAGGAGTTTTATATATCATCTCCAGAAAAAGTATTCGTGAATATTTTATATCGTATCATTTTCATTTTTTTATCTGTTTTGAGTCAATATCTCATACGTGAGTAATTTTCACATATTTGATCGAAAATCGATAGATTTCGATTTTCATTCTATTATGTATCCATTTTTCGTTTTTTTTTCTTTTTGAGTTTTACGAGCATAAACTGCTATGGTCATTAGCCCGATGAAAATTTACAGCCGATGAAAAATGGCATGCCTGACCAGGAACAATCCTGGTCAGTCATGCTAAAATGAAAAATCGATACATAATTTAAGTAAAAATGAAAAAAATACGATTATCGATCAAATATTAGTAAGGTCTATTATATGAATAATTTACAAATATTTGATCGATAATCGAATTTTTTTTCATTTTTACTTAAATTAAATATATATATATATATATATATATATATATATATATATATATGAAATATTTAATCAAAATAGCGATGAAAAAATTTGTATAATAGTGTAAAACATAAATATTTTTAAACATAATTGGAATTATTTAAATCTTTCTTTAAAGGAGAATATTTGTTTAAGCTGACGGCAGTATTTTCAAGAGTGTTGGAACTAATACTTCCCGTGTTGATTTACCAATATTAGTCAAATATTTCGATATTATAAATCATTTTGTGTTTAATATGTAACTATTTTTACGTGTATTTTTAAATTTATAACAAAATAATATTTAATAATAATAATAATAAAAAAAAATATTAGTAATACATATGTAAAGTTATTTAAAACAAAATAAATATGTAAGCAAAGTAGTTTATACCTGAATAAGTTCTATCTAATAATAGACAAAAGATCTGTAAACAAAAGTGGCTATTAGCACTCATAAAACATATCATACTGAATTGCTGAACCAAATGCATTAATGTTCTACAGGTATTGTTTTTACTATAACTATAGGAAAATAACAAATTTTAGTCTGCCCACCACAGAAACGACTTAAGGAAAAATACAATTCTTCGTCACTGTTGTTGAAACTCTCTCATTGGCGGAAAGAGTGAAAACATTACCGTATATAAGGTATTAGCGTAAGCCAGTGTGTACAAAACGACAACTTTTTACACTCCCTCATTATTACATCCAATTTACGAAGAATGCAAATAATTTCTGTTCGGTTTTTTTAACTCTTATACTGACATCTTTAACAACTGAAAACAGTAAAATTTAATTTTACTAAAGCTAACCCATTTTTATAATAATAATTATAAAAAAATAAATAATTAGATATTTTTATAACGTAGATCAATGATTTCCAAACTGTGCGTCGCGGCGCCCAGGAGAGCCGCAGCTTCTTCACAAGGGCGCCGCGAAATATTGTAAAAGCTTCATAATTAATTCAATCAAGACATTTATAATTATTAATTTAATGTTATTAAAGTAAAAAAAAATAATAATGAAGATGTACGGGTTATATTTATAACTCGTTTTATCCCTTATTTAACGAGTAATCATACTTTTACTTAGGGTAGGGCGCTATGGAAAAACTTTAATTGAAAAAGGACGCCGTGACTCGGAAAAGTTTGGAAACGACTGACGTAAATAATTATAATAATAATTACGTTAGTCAGTAGAGAACGATGGCACCAGGGCGCACCCTATAGTAACTGTATGCCCCAGCTGAAAAACGCGTGGGATCTTCCTTTTCACAGGTACTCCATGGGATTTGAATGGAAATCGACGAAGAGACAAATTTCACGGTTGAAGGACCCCTTAAAAACTCTTGTTCAGTAGACATCCCTCCCGGCAGAATGAAGAGACGAAAGACAACAGTTGTGCATCCTGATAATAGGCAGGGTATTGTAAGTTTCATTCCACCACAGATCAAATTATTAATAATGAAAATGTAATATTAAATAGTTCTTTTACTAAAAAACACTGCGTTGCCGTCTTTTTTTTACTTTTTATGACTTGGAGATAAGGCCTCTTAAAAGAGTTACTACATTAGGAAATAAGAGGAAGACTTTCGAATAATATTGAAGCTTGTTTGAACGAAAAAATTTTGCCCTGGAATTAAGGACCAAGGTTCGTCATTCAGGAAATAAGAAAATGGTGAACCTCAACGATTGCCGCTTAGTGATATCTTGTTAACAATTCAGACATTTAGCAACCGATTTGTCATATAATGATAAAAAAAAAGGAAAATGAGTAAGTTTCTGAGGATAAAAGGTTTGTTGGAGCGATTGCGATTTTTAATGTGGTTGGTTACTTGTAGACAGTAGTTTTTATGTGTGCTTTCTTTTGTTCTGTGCCGACGACCATTTGGGCTAATGACCATAGTAGTCGATGCAAAAAAAAATTGATGTAGACACCAAATGACTTCCTTGTGCGCCTAATAAATTACATATACACATTTTTTTTAAATGAAAAGTACATAACATTTTATTTCATTAACAACTTCTGTTACTTTTTATTTGTATTGTTATTATTGAATTATAATTTATTATATTTTTTTTTTTACAGTCAGAGATTAAATAATTATTAATAAATCAGTATATTTAACTAAATAAAAACTTTTTTTTAAATAAAAAGGAGATGAATTCAGATTCGAACCGATGTGCCTTCCCCTAGAATGTTCCAAATATTTCATTAATTAAAATTTTATTTGCTACAACTCTGGAATCAATGAAAATAAGTACCATTTATGATATATTGTTGAAAAGTGCAATGACTGCATTTAAGAAAAAGTCGAAAATCCAAATTTTCTGGATTTTGGTCTTTTTTGCACATCTTTGGCCCTGTAAATTCTGAATCGAAAGGGGAGGTGCACGACTAGGTGTTATAACAGTCCTAAATCCGAAATTTCAATATCCTTCGTTTTTGGATTATGCGAGATATATACGTACGTAGAGACGTCACGCCGAAACTAGTCAAAATGAATTCAGAATGGTCAAAATGGATATTTCCGTTGAAATCTGAAAACCGTAATTTTTCGCGATCACATTCCTTCCTTTACTTCGTACAAGAAAGTAATAAAAAAAATGTTACCTTTTATCATCAATACAAAGACTATTATTAAACAAACATAATTTTAAGGATAAAACCTTACTGGTTATCTGCTATAACTGAAATTAATACTTTTTACAAGAATAACAAAACTTGTCCGCAACTAAACAGAAATGTTACTTACAAACACCATAGGTATCTTCTATACATCGTCACAAGGTTTAGTGTGTTAAGCTAGCGGTAAAATTTTTCATAAATTGAGAAGTTAGTTTTGTACTCTTAGTCTTGTCATTCAGTCTGAGAAAAATATATGATACGATGTGTATTCTTGAAACATATGATTTAATTGTAAAGAAAATCCGTCAAAACTTTTATTGAATACAATGTTTCTTAATTTTTATGAAGGTTTGGTAAATTTAAATATTTAGTAGTAGTTCATTTAGATATTCTAAATGAGTTTCTTTTATTTAGTAATTAAATTAGCCGTTTAATATGCAGTACAGTTATCTGGGAACATCGCGTGAATAAGTTGTATAACTGTCTGAATCTGTTGTCTAAGAGTTAACTTGAGAATTTAACTCAACAACCGTCATTAAACTTTTAACCTAACTTGTAAGTAAAATTAAATTAATAATAAATTTCTGAAGTAATAAGTAAACAAATAAAATTAAATCACGAATAGAAATCACCTAAATTAAATTAAAATATTTTAAATTGATTAAAAATCAGATTTTTGACGTTTTAAGCATTATTTAATTCAAATATTTTTTTCAATAATAACTAAAAATTTTGACACCTACTTCCGAAATCTCTCAACAGACTTAGTAATAATAACGTTTCTTAATGATTTTAAAAATAAACTTTTCCATTAAGGTGCACCTTTCTAAAGACCTTTTCTTTTACATATGGAGTACATTTTTTGCAAACTTTTGAACAAGTTTGATTTATTATTTGGACAAATATTTCCTGTCTTTTTTTATAACAGTAAATTGGTCCTAACTTACACAAGAAACTCTAGTAACGTTTAATTAATTAACTGGCACATTAATTAAGCTGGTTATATAAAAACAAAAAAAATATTGAACCTTTCAGAGCACAGGACTTTGTAACTTATCTTTCAAACTATTAAAATAATGAATAAATAAATATGAAGGAATTTTTAAATCGTTGAAACAGGAGTAGTATTTTATTCGAGAAGTGGTCTTGTTGGTACACTGAATCGTGAAAAGTGGGAAAATAAGTACAACATGGCTAACCTAATTATTGCCCAATGTTCTCGTAAACCAAAGCAGTTAAACAATGCTGAGTGAAATTTTCCTGTTTGTTCTTGATAAAGAGAAGAAGCATGAGTAGATTAAATGGTAATGAAAATTCAAACTACTTGGTACAAAACCGGTTTAGTTAATATCTCGCCTAAACTTTTCTTTCGTGGCGTGGGGAAAACATAATTTTAAACAAATATTTAATTAGATAATAAATTGTTTCAACTAGGCAATACAGATATTAATCACATTAAATTGTGAAATATTAATCACGTTTAAAAATTGAAGGGATTTTGTTACTGTACCAAAAAAAGAAGGGATTCTGTTACCGGATCAATTACTGAACGATTGAATAAATATAATCAGCAGAATCCTAGCAAGAGGTCAGAAATTTTTTCACCTATCCTTCCATTCATCAACGTAAACCTAAAAAAAGCGTAACCGAGATAGACAAAATGAAATAAATAAATTCAATTTCCTTGTGTCATTTTTTTAATTTACACCTTTTTATATAGTGATTACGTATCATATAAATTAACTATAAACGAAGTTAATAACGAAAAAGTAAAGTTGAAAACGTTAAATTATTATTTCAAAACTAAAAAGAAAAAGCTTTCTTTGTTAGGTGCAGTAATTAAACGGTTATTGGCAACTTGATATGAGACAATAGCCAACTCCCAAAAACGGCAAAAAATTTCAATATACTAACATCTATCTTATACGAACATCTATCATTTTTCATTATGTTGAATACAGGATTGCATAACAGCAAACCAAGCTTACTGAAGTTGAGGGCCAGCTCCCTGCGGAGCTGCTGTTCGATTGTGCTTGCACGGATGTGTGGCAGGGATGAGGCACTGGGACTCTCTCATCCCTTTGCGAAAAAGACCGAGATCCAGTGTGAGTGCTCTGCAGAAGGTGCTCTTACTAGAGGTATTGGCGTCAAGACCGAGTCCCGGCTTCTGGGGGTGGGTCCAGGAACGACATATTCGGGCTTGGATTCCCCGTCCTAGGGGTTAGAGGCATGCAACGAAAAGATCTAACCGGCGGGCTGACTTGTCGGATTAGACTTATGGCCGGCGGACGGAAAGGCCCGTTTGAGTAGACAACCCCCTGGGCTGTGCTTTGATTTGTTGTGGATTCGGGGGGTAGTGTGAAAAAAAAAGGTTACTGAAGTGGTATTTAATTTGTAGTTGTATTTTATCCTGTTCTATAAGTGTCATTGACACAGTTAACAACTGATATGGCTGTGCAATAAATATCATTAATTTCAGAGAAAGCAACTCAAAAGTAAAAAAGACTATACAAATTTTACGTCAGAATATTCACAAAAGTTACAATGACCCAAAAAAATTGGGACAGATGGTAAAAGAAAAACAAAATAACAATTTCTTGAAAGAAGTAATGTATCATATATAAACACTAGTTATTTTAAATCAATAATTAAATAACATAAATTTTTTATTAAATGGAAATCCATCAGAGAAATAAAAAGAAGAAGTTGGCATAGTGAATGATATAACAGAATGTCATGTTATAGAAGGTTGTTAAAAAATAGACATGTTCATAAAATTGGTAATTGACATCGAAGTAAAAAGATGCCTGTCAAATATTTAGAAAAAACCTCCTATATTGAAAGGTGTTATACAGGCACCCAAGTTAATTAATTTAGTACATAAAAACTTAGTGAAAGTCAAGCTAAAATACTTAAAAGTATTATAAGTTGTGAAATATACGAGTAAAAGTATAATAATATAAAAATATTAGCCAAAAATAGAAACCATAGGGACAAAGTTACATTAATCTAGTTGACAAAAAAAAGTGACATCGGTAACCAATCTTCTTATTCAATTAAATCATCAATTTAAATCGTGACCCAACTTTTCTAATAACATATGGGAAGAAAGAATTCCTTGCAAGAAAGGTATAAACCTTTTTGAATGTAGCTTAGCTTAATTATTCGTAAGTTTTGAACGTATTTGAATCTTTTTAAATGATATTTTTTTTATTAAAAGTAGTATCTATTAAATTTAAGATTACTGTTTTATTGGATAGCTTTATTCTTACCACTTGTAAGCGCGTTGGTGACTGAAATTGGAGGATGGGACTTTTATAATTTAATGTTTAATGAAATATTTGCTAATATAATCTTTATTTTTTAGATTAACTTTTGTTTTTTACTTTAAGAGGTGACTGTTTAAGAAGTTAAACATTAAGAAAAAGTAAACATTTATAAGATTAAATAAAATAATTACAAATAATGTGAAACGTATTTGAATAAATTCTTTAATAAAATAATAAAAAGAAATGTTAAAACTACCAAATTTTTTAAAAATAAGATATTTAAAAGAACGTAATAAAAAGTGATTTTGGTTCTATATTGAAATCTGTAAGTAGCTACACTTTTCCTTTCAAATACTCATTCAATTCTATTTATTTTTTATTTTATTTTACTCAACTTTCCAAAGGATTTGATAGAATTCCTATCTTTATCCAATTTACTCTGAAAATAAAATTCGATTAGTTTACACTTCACCTATTAGGATTTATTTATTTATTTATCGTGGTACACATTCTCTACATCTATTTTTTTTATTTCTAAAAAAGTATATGTTCATGAAATAAAATATTAAGTGAAAAAAAAGTAAAATTAAAAAAAATTTTATAATTTATTAAAAAAATATTATTCTTTTAAAATATTTTTATAAGTTAAAATATGAAACACATTTTAAATTAATTGTTTTACGTCGTTTGTTTACATCATAATATTACAGAGGAAACAAAGAAAGGTTTCCTACTAACAAATGTTACATCCCACATATAAAGCTGTGTAAAAAGATCTTATTACAATACGAAATCTTAATACAAAATACATTCAATAATTTCTATACATGTGGTTTCTATATATTTCATTTTTTTCTTTCAATTTTTGCTTTTTTATTTTACACATATTTTTTGGTGATATTCTCTAAATTTTTAAGGAAGGAAGATTTTATGCTTTACTATCGTGAAGCTATTGATTTAAGTAACAACGATAAGCAAACATGTATGTTTGCGCGAGAAAATTTTCATGACTGCGATGTAATACTGGACTTTCAAAACTAGATAAAAAAAATCAATATCCCACAGATTGTACTAAATATTCAGTTTAAACTTCATTCATTTATTTCTGAAAATTAAGGTTTAAACAATAATTGCTTTTATGTGATAGCATTCTATGTAAAACAAATAACTTGATCTTTTTATTCTTATAAGTTGTTTGAAATTTTCAAATGTACGTAAAATTATTAATTTACATTTTTGTTTTTAAGTTTGTTTATTTTACTAGTAACATAATTATTCAACAGTATTACTCAAGTGAAATTTTAAATTAAGTCTAATTATTCGGAAAAATTTTCAGCGTTCACAATTATTCCGTGATTTTGTACACGTCTGAAATCCATTTATTCTGGATTTAAATTCATTAAAAATTGGATTTTCAATCTTTTTAAACACGGGATAAAAATCGACTTTTTTCATTTGGTGTGTAACTGTATTAAAATAATAATTTTTTAAGTTAAAAAATGCTATAAATATAACGTAATAAAATAACGTGAAGTAGGTTAAACGTTTTTAGAAAAGTGATTATTTATTGTTTCAACTTATGAGATAAACATTTTAAAAACGTAACTTCTGAAATTGGACAGATTAGGTCGGAATTCTACACTGTACATTGTATATATATATATATATTACTTTGGTAGGCTAATTTTTTATATTCTGGAATGGTTTCTGAATTATTTTAATTATCTTGGCAGCTTTGTCGAATCACAGCCCGTAGGCAGCTATGTCCCTTGTTTCGTGAAGTTAACATACCTGTAGCTAGTTAGATCCCTTTACCCCTACACTATTTTATATTTAATGCTCTTATCTAGTTGATGTTGTCTCCTGGCCAATAATCTGGATGAATATGGCGGGTTAATATCTACGTCCAGTCTGTCAAATGCACATTCCCTAAAGATACAAGGAATACGTCAAGCACATTTACCTAGACCTACTCGTAACAGCAGAATCAACTTTTTTTATAATCACAAATGAAAAAGGCACGCAACAACAACGTTAACCAAACAAATAATAGTTTGGTCTTACTTATAAGACAAAACTAAGATCTCAGTTCAGTTAAACAAAACGAAATTTATAAATGAAAAAAATAAATAAATGACGAAATCATTTGAACAAACACAGTATACATAGATTATTATCTAGTTATAGACTTGAAGAGTTTGTTATTCTGTTTAAGATAAAAATTATTTACAAGGCTATCAGTAACGGAAAAAGGCTCTGAAATTTTAAAAGCGAATTTTTTGTGTTTAATTATCTCAAAATGCTACGTTTATCATGATGTTCAACGAACATTTAATATATTTCACTCTACTGAGTTTTTTAACTCAATTATTTCTTTATAAATAAATTACAAAAGAATCAAAACACACAAGCACAGGTATATGTGTGTATATATATATATATATCGTATAAATATATACATGTATGTATATATATATCTATAAATATATACATGTATGTATATATATATATCGTATAAATATATATATGTATGTATATATATATATCGTATCTTTATATATTTCGTTATCTTTATTATATCTTTTTTTCTTTTTTTCCATAAAATAAACTACGTTTCCAGATCTTTTTCAAGCTCAAAACAATATTATCTCAAAACGAAGAAATTTGAGCTTAGTTTTGAAGTATTATTCATTTCCATGTAGAGAGGTAATCATAACCTTTTATAGTTAAAAATCTTCAATGAATACCAATATATACGTATTACATTTAAATGAAGTTATATATTTTATTTATCTATTAAACTTATATGATTACATGTCGGATTTAATATATTACCAACTATTAATGCGAATCAATTATACGAAATTATTATTATAACAGCGTAGTATTTTTGTACTTAATGTCTCCCTTCCTACCATGACAAAAGAGAACAACTGAATTCCTAATTAATACCAAACTTGGATTTACAGTAATAGAATACTAATAAACTAAGATGCTAACTACTACCTAGTTAGATTAATTGTAATCTTTCGTTATAGTTGCTGCCACAAATCATCACTTACTATAAATTATTGTAGAAATTGAGTGTCTGAAGTTTGTCCGTGATTTGGTTTCCATAACAACCTAATAAATGTCATCAATATACTAACATGTTGACTTGTCAAAGCTAAACTTCAGACACAATCTAATAAACTAAATAATTAGTATTATATGATATTGAATTTAACGATTTACGATAGACATAAATTCACAACTTTACTGTAAAATAGATTATTATATATTTTATTCTCTATTGAACAATTTCCTGAAACAAAATTATTATAATGTTTATCGAGTAATGCCTGAACATATTAATTCCGATTTATAAAATAAAAGGAAATATGATATTTGAAAGTGATTGTAGTTAAAAATGAGTTTAAAACATTATTTTTTAATTCAATGTGATCACTCCATCAAAACTTACATTGAATCAAATCAAATTCCTCGATCGACGCGCTTTGGTGTGTTTATGTGTCTATGTTCAGTTTATTTATCTGTGCCAAGGCGTGTGTGTATTTGTATTTGCTTGGTAAAGCATGCGTATTTAAATTCCTATTCGTTTTAAAATGGAATATTATATTTAATACAAAATCCTTCATTTTTTAATAAATATTCACTGAATTTCATTTTTACTCTGTATTGAATGCTGAATTGAATCAATATTTATAAGTCTATTTTACGATATAAAAAAATCATTCATTTGTTGGTTTATACTATTAATTCCACTAAAATTCTTATAGCTGTGACGTGTCTAATAGAGCTAAAGTACTAGAACTAGGAACCTAACAGTGATACTCAGAACCAGACCTATCTTCTAAAGTTTGTGGATCATCAAAGTATTTATGTTTCAAATGTTATTTGTTCATATCTTGCTATTTTTCTTTTTATATTGTGATTTTACGAAGTACTGGACATTATATGGATTTCTAGTTCATTACCTGGTGGATTTTATCAATGCTTACGCCACCTTTGATTTACTACTGATGTTTTCTGCAATTATTTCTTGTTTTTGGTGTTAATTGTTTATCATTTACGATCGTGTAGTTATATTTATGTCGCTAATGACTGTAATTGCTGATGCGACTATAAATAAAATGATTAAAATAAATAAATAAATAATATTCTAAGCTTACTTCAGAACGTGGTGAACGAAAAGGATTTTTTATCATCATAGCGAAAATAAACAACATGGCAACCTCACCGAAAAGTTTATCGATAAAACCCTGCAACCTAAACCTTATTTTTTAGAGAAATTGAATCCTTACTGAACATCACTACTCGAAGAGAAAATTGGGTTTCCCTTAGAGATCTCTTGGTACGTACTTCCTCAACAATAATTATTTGTTTTTTTCTTTAATAATATCAACATTTAATAAAAATTATTCTTTATTCGAAATAAAATTTCCGGATTTATTACTCATTTAATTTATTTCAAAGTATTCACTAATACTTAGGATTATTCACTAATAATCCTAACTATTATGAAAGACAGGAAGAATAATGATTTCTGAACCTGTACCAAGGGAGTTACACAGCAAATCAATAAAAACGAAAAACACTCCTTTTAATTTAACAAAACAATGTAAAAAAACGTATAAGATAGCAGATAGAGATATCCATGTATATTATTATCATTATCATCAAATATATACGTTAACGTTAGGTAACGTTAATCGTAAGATATGACCACGTCTTATATCTATCCTTCATATAATTCTATTTGTTCCTGTATTAGTACATTATTTATTTGTTATAGATCGCGTTTTAGTAATTACATAAAACTAGTAACCATTCATAAATGCTGCTTTGATGCATTACATATTGGTTAAATATATTTTTAAAAGTAAAAAAAATTATTTAAAAAAAATATAATGTGAACTGACAAAGTAATAAAAATAGATACAATTTTAACTAATATTTCTTTCCGTATTACTAATGGCATTACATATGACTTTATTATATTATTAATTCATAATTCCTTATTTTTCTATATCATTTAATCCTGAAATAATTAAATTTATTCTTAATAAAAAAAAAAAAATAGATAGATCCATCCTTACATAAGATTAGAGAAATCACTCGGAATTTGATCCTAAAGATTCTAGTCCAAGGGTACAATGGTAATAAACAACTTCTATTATGAAAATACGTGCACGATAAACACGCGCATATGTAATCTTAACAGAAGTTGCTTATTATCAGTGGTACAACCGTGAGCCCTGTTGGGTGATGGCCAAGAGGAGGTGTGATAGCGGATAACCCTCGTGAGGTTATCCGCTACAAGGTTAACACATAAGTCAAAGTCCAACACGCAGATAATCTCACGAGTATTACTTATCCGCTATTACTCCTCACTACCAATTTGGTCCATCTTTACTAACAAATTTTATTATTACTAAGCAACTCTAAAAAATATCCTAAATTATTTTAGAAATAAATAAAAGTTTCCTCTAATTTTTTAAATAAGTAATACTATTAATAATTATTTTCTTATGGATATTTTGGAAGTTTCTAGATATCCTAAGCAGCTTTCTAGATTCGGGGCCTATAAGCAACCGCGTCCATTATTCGTTACGTGTAAGTGAGGTAGAGACTTAAGGCCGACCAAAACTGAGATGTGTGGTTAATTGAATCCCAAACACCAAAGAACACCGGTATCCATAATCTAGTATTCAAAACCAAATAAAACAGTTAACTTATGAGGATTTGAACCTGATAACTCTCGACTTCGCAATCAATTGATTTATGACGACGAGTTTTATTACTAGACCAACTCCTCTGGTTTATAAGTAAGTAAGTAAGTAAGTCCTTGATTTAATAATAATACACAACAATGTTATTATCATCACACACACACACACACACACACACACACACACACACACACACACACACACACACACACACACACACACACACACACACACACACACACACACACACACACACACACACATACAAACACACATTTTAAAAAAGAAAATTTCTTTATGAAAAATAAACCTCTCGCTTTGCTTTTTTTTTAAAAAAACGTTATAATTAATCTTTTTTTCCCTCAAAATCATAGATTTATATCCTTATATACGAAAATATAACCTAACTTTACGAAAATTCGTTCAACAAAAAAAAAGAAATATGATATAAAATTAAAACAAAACAATGAACAACTGATTAACTGTAAAAGAACTGATCGACTGATTCAGTTTTTTACTAAGGAAATAAAAAAGATTATTTCAGTAAATACATTTACTGAAGTCCTTCAACTGCTTGTTAATTTCCGCAGAACATTTTACAAAGAGTTATACTGCGTATCGAAGAAGCCGGTTGAGATGATTTTGATCACATGATATCAACGTTTGATGTAGAGTTGTTTTCAATCTATAACATGCGTTATAGCTCACTGAACACCTTTTCTATCAAAATAAAAAAATTCTTTGTGAATTTCTTTTTATAATATCAATTCTTTATACGTAAAATATAACTAGTATAATATTATTATTATTTTCACCCATAACACCATTAAACATATTTCTATTAAGTATCAGCACAAAAAGTAAAAAAAAGAAGAATGAAATAAACCTGTAATGTTTGCTGAAATATAAAGAAATTTAATATTTTTCTTAATGCTTTTTTTATGAAGTAATACTAGTGCATAAATTTTTATTTTTTTCCTTTTCTTTCATAAATTAACAATTTATCTAATCCACCTTACCAGCATGTTGACATGTACGCTAGACGTTCGGCTTACTTGGAAGCCATCATCAGAGTTAAAATTAATAAATTCAAAGTCAAAAGTTTAAAATACTAATACAAATTCAGGAAATATATTTATACATTTTATAATTTGAAAAACTAGGTGCAAGACATAATGCATTATATAATCGGATATGTTTTATTGTATAAGTGTATTGCAAGACATATATTAAATTGATCAATTTTTAAACAAACAATTATTATGAGCTAAAACAATTTTAGATTAAAAAAAGCAAAAAAAAAAACGACATATATAATATTTATATTTTAATTAACTAATCTATATCGTGTAGCTAGAAACAATGGAATGATATTTTTAAAATACTAATAACACAAATAAATTTGGTTATATTGATACAGAGCAATTAATTATTTTTCTATACGAATTATTCAAAAAAAAAAAAATAAAATAAAATAATGAAAAAAGTTTTGAAAATCAGACAAAAGGCTCTTATTCATTAGCTTAAAAAACCACTCTATTCATTTTCTAAATTTTTCCATTAAAGGAAATGAAAACATTTTAAAAAATATTTTTTTTTTTTTAGTAAAATCATATACAAAATTATTAAGGCAAAAATAATTTTTATCTTTCGCCAATTGTTAATTTTTTTTTTTTTTTTTTTTTTTACATTGTAAAAAGGGTAATCTTATCTCGTTTGATACAATCATAAGTACTGCTTAGAAGAAACAATATTTACACCACTCCAAAAAAATACAAACATTCTTTTTATAATTGTGTTATCTTCAAATCGGCAAGAAAAAATAATTTGTAAAACTTCATGCCCATATTAATACACAAATTTTATTTTATAATATAATATATTTTTGAAACATATGTATCAAAAACTGAGTTTTATCAAGTGGTTGATTATTATAAAGTTTTACGAGACATGAATTTGTAAACATGGATAAAAAAGTAATAAATCAAAATGAAATTTTTATAAAAAAAGAAGATAAACTTCTAGAACAGACCAAAAAGTAGACAAATATCATGAGCAAAAAAAGAAGTATATTAAAATTATGTTGATCGAAAATCTGTAAACAAATGTAATGCACAAAAAAAAATTTAAAGTCTACTTTAGTCAAATTTTGATTGAGAAAACTGTTGGAAATTATCTATATATACAATTTATTTTGTTTATTCAATCAATAAAATTTATACTATATTAACACAGTTTATTATAAAAATAAAAAATTCAAATTTAATTTTATTACGTGTGATAATTCATTAACAATAACAAAAAAATATGAATACATATGGAACAAATGCTGACTGTGAGTCCTCCCACTGCACTACATAGCATCTGGGAGAATGTGCTCAAAGAAACCTCTTTCTCCGAGCAACAGAGACCAAATCATCCTAACTTGGCTAAGGATTAGACACACCAGGCTTACCCACGCTCATCTATTTGGCTCCCCTCAGCAGATATGTGAGGCCTGCATGGTCACTTGGTCTGTGCGCCATCTGCTCTTTGATTGCTCATTTTTAGAACCATCCGAACAAACTTTGACCTGGGTTCAGATATGAAATCTCTACTAAATCGGAAAGTAGGTATATAACGTCTGTTGCGGTTTCTGTCCTACAGTGGAATGAAGAATACAATTCAGTAGTTTATGATTGATATATGTATCTTAGTTGTGTTTCTTGTTACTTGTCTTTATTTAATCTTTATTGTTCCTGTTTATTTATTGTTTTTTTATTTCTATTTATGATCATGTAGTCTTATTTTAGTTGCTAATTAGTGCGCTAATTTACATGCGACTGTAAATAAAGCAATAAAAAAGTAAATAAATAAAAAATATAATAAATATGAGTGAACTGCTAGTCGATTTAAATTAGATATAAAATAACTTTGTTGATTATTTATAAAATAAAAAAAAATTATATTATTTTCGAAATGATGTTAGAAAATTATTTGGCAGACGTTTAACAATCAAAAAATTGAGAAAAAAATTATTTTCGGGCAAGATATCTCCAAAAGTCTTTATTTTGTTTTTTTTTCTTAAACTGCATTAAATATTTAATTTGGGAATTTTTTTTTTTAGAACGAAGAATTCTGTACATAAAAGTCATTGTTGGCGTTTATTTAATCATAACAGGTGAGAGAATGTAATTTTATGAATAATATTAATGTTTTTATTACTGAAAGAAACATCAATACTTCTTAAACAAAAAACCTTTATTACTTGTTACTTATCCTTTTTAAAAAAATTGTAATTATGAGAAATTTAGTTAATTTTGTTCTCAAAAAATCAAAATCCTTTCTCAACGGTAGAAAAGATAGAATCTTTTATTTATCTGAATCTATTCCAAAAAAAGTACTGAAAGAACACCACACTCAAAAGATTACAACAAATATAAAAAAAAATAATTAAATATATTCCTGAAGACAAACTGCAGAAATAACGTTTGTTTATTGGTTTGCTTAAGTTATCCTAAAGGCTATACTTTATATCGAAAATAAGTTTCCGTCAATACCACTGTTTGTGTGAAAGTGGCTATGGTTTAGAATAAATAAAACATAATACATGGTTTTATATAAATAAAACAGTAAATGTCCACAGAAAGTGATTTGAAAAAAGTATTTAAACTGAATATTACTAACACCAGGAAAGAAGAATTTTGTCAATAACCCACTTGTTGATTAAAAAATAATGTATTTACGTTCACTCCATACAAAGCTTTACCATATAGTTTTGTTAAAGAAAAACAATGGATGAAATTGGGCTTGGATTTTCATTCTTATTAAATTCTCTAGAATCAATGATAAACGGATGAAAGAGAGAATATTTGTAGGATGTCAAAGAAAAAAAATATATGTATATAAGTAAGAACCAATCAGCGATAAACATAATGAGATATTCTACCAAGAATTTTCGGGTATAAAAAGTTATAAAAAGTAATGAGGAGTCTTCACAAGTTGTTTGATAAAAAGTTTTGTTTGACCATCAAGAAATTCCTGAGGAAACTCTAGCAGAACACCTTATATTTCTACTTTTTGGATGAGAGAATATACTATTACTGATGTCTTTAAATACTTCATACTATAAATTATTACTTAATTTCACATAATTGTAGTATTCATAAGTATGTGATAAAACAATTCTACAAAAAACTATACTTGAATTTACAGCAAAATTTTGAATACAAAATCTATTTAGTGCAAAAAGGTATGGCATTTTTTAATTATGGGATAATAAGTTTAAAAACAAATTTTATAAGCCGTTGACATCAAAGCATTATATTTTGTGCATCCCTACTATTTCATAAATTATAGTATTAATATACTATAAATTATATATACTATAAATTTATAGTATTATTTCATAAATTATTATTATTATAAAACTTATTATATCTTATTGAAAAGTCAACCACTTGAATAAAAATACGTATAAAACACACGGATATATTATTAAGAAGTAAAACTTGTATAAAAAAAATAATTATAAACTTTATTAAGTATTTTTTTACAATAAAATCTAAATATTTGTCCAATTAAAAAGGTTTTTAATTGAAAATATAAATATAAAAATTATTTTCATATGTATTTTCGGAGTCAAAGGTTCTCAGATTCGAATCCTAGTAAAAGATGGTTGCATTTATACGGATTTGAATACAAGAGTGGATACAGTTATTATTAAGAGGTTGGTGGTTAATTAACGACACAGCTCAGGAATGGTCGGCCTGAGTATGTACACGATAACAATTCATTTACATGTCATACATATAATCCTCATTTCGTTGGCTATATGGTGTTGGGGGGGGTGGGGGGGGCTTTGCAATTACACATTAGGAATATATATTTTTATTTTAATACGAAAATATTTTTTGTATTTGTAATATTTCTAATATGAAAAGTATTTGTATTCGATGTTTATAAAATTTATTGTACAATCATGACAGTAGTGTTTTTTTTTAAAAAAAAGAAGACATTAAGTTATTTTTCACGTTTATAACATTACTACTGCGAACGGAGTGTGATGATTTTGTGAAAATCTTGTATGTATGTAATTTGTGGGGATAAACTCCCTAAAACGGTCGCATCGATTTCCATGCATATGTATGAAAAGGTAATCTGAACCCTGTTAATACGACTAGACGTAATAGGTGTTTTCTAAAACACACCCGAACTTCAATTTTTAGATAATAATTAAAATCTTTTTATATTTTCTCATTTGGTTTTTACATAAATACAGAATGTCTCACGAAGAAAGTGAGAAACTTTCAGAACATGATCTATTGATTAAAATAATGAAAACCGTTCACATAAATATGGGTCTGGAAACGCTTTGTTTCGAGTTATTTAGTGAAACATTTTGCCCACATTTCAGCTTTTCTATTATAAAGAAGCCCTACTGCAATTTTTGGGACCCAAATTAAGGAGTACAGCTGAGGGTTTCTTATGTAATTTGAGCTGGGAAGTAGGATAAAACATATCCCAAAACATTCTTATTAAAAACAAAAACGCTAATTTCTGAAACTAATTTTAATAAAAATACACAATTTATAAGATAATATTAATATTTTAACTGGGTTTATTCAATAATTTATACAGGCAAAACGAAATAATTACGTAAAAAGCTAAATTGTAATGCTTGTTACTTTAGAAATATTTAAAAAAAAATTATTGTATAGGTCGAAATACTAATTAATAGTTGGTTAACAGTGAAAACTGCGTACTTTCTTTGAATCTGTTGTCATAAATTATCATACACTTAAACGAAGTGTAGTGTTCTGAATCTGTTCGACGTGAATATCAAGAGAAATTTTCTGAAAGGCGGATTCAAATACAAAAACGTTTTCTTTAGTGTATCAGCATTTAAAAATAAAAGGGCCATTTCCAACGTCTTCATGTTCAATTGAACGCCAAATAAATCATTGCGTTAATAATGAACATTGTGTGATTCAGCATATTCGGTACAGCCCAGGCTTTAGTACAAGGCGAATTTCATGTCGCATTGGTTTGTCAAAAAATAAAGTGTGACGCATCCTAGGAAAGAAAAAATCTTCATTCTTTACGCCTGTAGAAGGTGCAAAATTTGCGGCCAACAGATTACCTCCAGCGGTTAAACTCCTATCATTGGCTTCTAGACAACCCTGATGAGGTAAATTCAATATTATTTATTGATGAACCCCCTTTTAGGAGAAACGAAGTCTTCAGTTCTAAAAATAATCATTTATGGAGTGAAGAAAATTCACATTGTACAGTGAAAACTCATTTTTAATATAGATTTCACACTAATCTGGGTCTGAAAGATTACAGTACAGCTTCTTTTTATTAGAAGAGATGAAATCCAGGCTAAATTTTTCACTAGTCGTAACTTGAAAACAAAGCGTCTAGCCACAACAGTTGAAATAGTCTTGTTTTTTCAAAATAATATACAATGTTACGCTATTCGACAACAATGGATAGTTGGGAGCATGTCAGGAAGCAAAAGAAATGTTTATGTTGTGCCGAAAAGAACTGCAAAAACATTTCAGCGCGTTGGAAGAGAATCCAATTAGCCAGGAATAACCATAATATCAGACTTGCGAGTATCGCATAACGGTATTCCTATCTTGCCTATCATGTACTTTAGGTAACTTACCGCGCATGATTTGGAAAACTTTGTAGATCCAAAATAAGGTCTATGTAATACCCATTGTGGGCTTCAGCAAAGCCTCAATATCGAAGAGAATCTACTACTAGATGCAAAGAACTGGATTCGTGTTTTTTAAATTCACATCGAGACGAAGAAATAAAGTTAGGGTCTTTTGGTTAAGGTACTGCTGAAATAACATTGTGGTGGCCTCAAAAACATTGAATTATTCCGTTAGTGTGTATTAAACCAATGGAAATTATATTAAGCTTTTGATTAAATTAAATTTGTGCTGCAAACATTATCTTAAAAATCTCAAATATTTCTATTCACGAAAACAAATGAAATGAGGTGGAACTCAAGTGGCAGGCGTTTTCTGAAATAAATCCAACATTATTTTCTAAATGTTTAAAATCAGATTTAGTATTTGTGACACCTCTAAAAGTGTTCGATCTAAACATAAAGTATAATTCAGAAATCAGATTTTTTTTCTTATTTTTGATTAAAATAAAAGTATTTTTTTATATTACTTTAATAGTAATAGTAGTATTTTATTAGTTTTTTCCAATAGTAGTCTGACATAATTCAGTAATGTGCTTTTTTTTTTTTTTTTGTCTTCAGTCATTTTACTGGTTTGATGCAGCTCTCCAAGATTCCCTATCTAGTGCTAGTCGTTTCATTTCAGTATACCCTCTACATCCTACATCCCTGACAATTTGTTTTACATATTCCAAACGTGGCCTGCCTACACAATTTTTCCCTTCTACCTGTCCTTCCAAAATTAAAGCGACTATTCCAGGATGCCTTAGTATGTGGCCTATAAGTCTGTCTCTTCTTTTAAGTATATTTTTCCAAATGCTTCTTTCTTCATCTATTTGCCGCAATACCTCCTCATTTGTCACTTTATCCACCCATCTGATTTTTAACATTCTCCTATAGCACCACATTTCAAAAGCTTCTAACCTTTTCTTCTCAGATACTCCGATTGTCCAAGTTTCACTTCCATATAAAGCGACACTCCAAACATACACTTTCAAAAATCTTTTCCTGACATTTAAATTAATTTTTGATGTAAACAACTTATATTTCTTACTGAAGGCTCGTTTAGCTTGTGCTATTCGGCATTTTATATCGCTCCTGCTTCGTCCATCTTTAGTAATTCTACTTCCCAAATAACAAAATTCTTCTACCTCCATAATCTTTTCTCCTCCTATTTTCACATTCAGTGGTCCATCTTTGTTATTTCTACTACATTTCATTACTTTTGTTTTGTTCTTGTTTATTTTCATGCGATAGTTCTTGCGTAGGACTTCATCTATGCCGTTCATTGTTTCTTCTAAATCCTTTTTATTCTCGGCTAGAATTACTATATCATCAGCAAATCGTAGCATCTTTATCTTTTCACCTTGTACTGTTACTCCGAATCTAAATTGTTCTTTAACATCATTAACTGCTAGTTCCATGTAAAGATAAAAAAGTAACGGAGATAGGGAACATCCTTGTCGGACTCCCTTTCTTATTATGGCTTCTTTCTTATGTTCTTCAATTGCTACTGTTGCTGTTTGGTTCCTGTACATGTTAGCAATTGCTAACAGTAATGTTCAGATGTATTATTTTTTTTTTTCGTAAATTCTGATTCATTTAACTATTTTTTATACTGAATTTAATATTCATATATATATATATATATAACCACCTTGAAATAAATGAAATAGGAAACTCTTTAGTAAACAGCATCGATAATAGTTCATATATTCAGTTTTAATATGTTCAAAGTACGGGAATTCGTATGATAAACATTGCTTTTAAAAAAGATGTACGGGGCAAACCTCTCATCTAGACAAATCTGATGTATGGAAATCAAAATCTATAATTACTGTTCGTTCTTCGATGAATACTGGCAGTGGATCGTAAAACATATTTGACATTTTCTTCATTTAAACACCACTCAATATTCTGTTTATCATCAACCATCTAATTCAGTAACACTTTAAAAATCCTACCTTGTAACTTTATACTATCAGTTGAGTAAACAAATTCTCATCAAGTTAGATTACGAGAAAGGCGCGACCCTGTTACAGTTTTATTATCATTAAGTAATGAGGTTTTATAAATAAATAATCAAACTTTTTAATACTAATTATAACTGTTCTAACCATATCAATGTGTTATTGACGTACTAATAAAAAAAAAGAAAAAATATTCAATTTAGAATGACGTAACTTTCAATAAATAACATAAACTGCCATAATTTTACAGCGCATCTCATTTAATCAGAGTAGTCCATCAAGGATTTGAGTGATTATTAAACAAAAACATGATTTAGTAAATATATTTGGTTTAGGAAATCCAAATCAAGTTTGGAAATTAAAAAAAAGGTTTTTACAAAACCTTTTTTAATTGTCGTTTTTAACTTTTAAAATGTAATAGTAACACTTTTCAGATAAAAAATAATAATAACCGCAACTGTGATTTGTATAAAAAAAAAGAAAAATACGTAACACAATTAAACATCTAAGAAATCATCATAAAGAAATTGTCATTTACATAAATGCTTAACGAAAAAAGATAAAAACATAAAAAAATATTCATCTAAATCTCAGCTAATCAAACCTCCGACAACCTTATAAAGTGGGTGTAATATTGGGCAGTGTATCATATTTTTAGAAAATTAATATGTTAATATTTCTTAAATTTAAATAATGAATGATAAGCATAATGTTTTTTAAATAATCTTATTTATATTCACACCAATAATTAAAGACATTAACAACTCAACAATATCTGTATTAATGTAACGGTAAAATTATAGGCTTGAACAGATTCAGGCCGACCATTCCCGAGATGTGTGGATGATTGAAACCCAACCACCAAAAAATACTGGTATCCACAATCCAGTATTCAAATCCGAATAAAAGCAACTACCTTTATTAGAATTTGAACCTTAGAACTCTAAATCAGCTGATTTACTACGACGAATTTTATCACTAGATCAACCCGGTGTGTTGAAGCATAATTTTTTCACGGTATTCTTAATAACATACTTCAAAAATTTATGTAAATAAAATTTTAGTAAGAAAAATCATTTTAAATTACAGAATTGTTTTTTTTGTTTTTTTTTTTTAACTGAATTTTTACGGGCATCGACTGCTAAGGTCATTAGCCCTCGTCACATTCTTTAAAAGAAATTATTATCTCCATCAGGATCGTCATATGTAAGGGTGTAAAGGGCCATTACATTTTATTTAAAAAAAAAAAATTTCACAATAAACATTAAAACATGAAAGACAAGGACAATCACAAACACTTACGGGGTGTAAAGGGCCCCAATATTAAAATTTGAGATAGGTTCTCAAAAGACCATGAACTTAAAATTAAAATTAAACTAATCAATACCATATCTTTCTTTCTTCTACGAAGTCTCATTTATAGTTTGCTTAAGCACCCTCGGGGCGACCAGAACCGCCGTTGAGCAGTATATCAGTCGTGCCAGGGTGCCGTGGCAGTTGAATCCTTCTTATATCAGGCCATAGGCATGCACGGCGTACACCCATAGCCTCGCGCCCTCAATCCACCCTTGAGGGTCCCCCATGCCATCATCGGACACACCCCGACTCACTGCTCTTGAATGCAGGTGAGCCAAAATGGCCTAGGCAAGAGGGCTACCTCCCGTCACTATACGTGCCACGCTTCGAGACTCCCTTATATGTATTTATAAAACTACCGCTTAGAGTATCTTTTACCACAGCTTTAAACTTCCATTTTATAGACTTATAAGAAGTCCACTGGCGTGTAAAACTGCAACTATATTTTCTTCATTTCCATTATCCAGATCAGCACTAATATTATTTGTAAGACGGAACCTCTTTCTGAGGTCCTCATATATGGTACACTCTTCTATTAGATGCTTGATTGTCAGTGTTTTATTACAAACACCGCACATTGGTCTCACTTCGCCGGTTAACAAATATAAATTTGTTAATCGCGTGTGACCGATTCTAAGTCTGGTCACCGCTACTTGTTCACGGCGAGTCAACTTAAAGTCGCTTTTCCATTTATAAGGAGAAGTTTTAACTGAGTTTAATTTTGTATTTAAACTCCTCCATTCATCGTTCCACTTGTTTCTTACTATGTTTGTTAGGCGGTTTTTAACATCTGCCACTCTTACAGGAAATGCATCCAAATCATCGCAGACTGTTGCCTCTCTGGCAGCTTCGTCTGCGATTTCATTACCTGTAATACCAGCATGCCCCGGAGTCCATACAAATACGCATCGCTGTCCTCGTTGTTTTAGTACGTATAAAATGGACAGGATGTTTGCAATTAGGACATCCTTAATGTTCTTGTTCCGAATTGCAACGAGTGCACTTAATGAATCGGAACATATTAGCACTCTCTCTTCGCAGAATTGTTATTATATACTGTGTATTCAAAGAATTTATGTGACTGATCTAAACAGAAAATAAAAACATTGAAATTTCTAAATCTAATGACCTAAGCTCAGTTTTATAAAATTATTTATATCATACAGCTGTAAAATTAAATCAATTTCTTTATTTTAACATTTCATAAGGTAGAATTTTCATTAATTAGAAAAAAAATTATAACTTGACAGATAATTCGATGACATCTTTGACTAAGTTTTTGTTGATGAATTCAAACTACAGTAGTTTTTTTAATACACTTATTTGTTTAATAGAGTAACGCCTTATTTTTATGTTTATAAAATGTTTTTGACAACAAATTTTTCTACTCATTTTATTTTTTTTTATAAAAAAAAGGAAAAATAATAACGAATGGGGGCTAGTGTTATTGTTACAGATAACTTGGAATCCAATATCCTGCAAGTATCGAACAAGCGACAAGCCTATCTCCCGATATCCAGTGATGTAGAAATTTCTCTTTTAAAAATTACGGCTCAACTGGTCCACTTGATGTTTACTTTAGAGATGAGTATATATAACGATAATATCGAGACACGAGATATCTTTATTTTCTTTCAAGGAACGGTTTAAACATTATTTTTGTACATAAAAGTAACAAAATATACTCATAAGTAAATAACACATCGTGTTATATGTAGATTTTTTCGAACCACAGAATTTTAAAACTTGCTTAATTAATACAAAGCATGGTAATACAATACTAATAATACGTAATACGTATTATAAGTATTCTAAATTTTTCATAAAACCACTCGTAAATCCAGTCGTATAAGTTGACCTTCAACTGAAAGGACGTTTTGAGAGATTACAGAAAGAATTAATTTAACAAACGATATGGATTACCTATATCAGGGCTGTGAAAGGAGCGAAGTAAATTAAAAACAAACATTTTTTAAATACATGGACGTGCTTATGGTCAAATTAGTTTTACGACACCATTTGGTCTAGTTTAGGTTAATTAAAAAATTCTACAGCTGCAATTGTTTCTCGGTCACCATTTCTTCCTCTTCTGGCAACTATCCATCTCCAAACTTTTTAGTGGCATCGCCTCCAAAATTTGATCATTCCTGTCCCATATCGTATTTTTTCTGCTCCATCTTTTATTATGAGTACAAGAAATTTATTATAGCCTACTATCCTCCCCCATCACCCTCAGTTAATGTCAAACCCAATCACTTTTCCCCCCTCTCAAACATAACCTATTATATATTAGTTCGGTCCCATTTGATTTTGCATGTCAACGTATCTTACTCATATAACCTTGTCTTATTACAACTTCTTTTCAGTAGCCAGAAATATTGATCGGTTTCGTTGGTTGATAAATCGTAGTTCTGTTTTATAAATGTAACACTGAACAATGTTTCTCTAAAAGTTTATTTTTATATTTTAATATACTGTTCTATTTCAAAATATTCTCCTCATAGTTTTTATAACTTTTTCTACTTCATTCATTCCAAATTTTATCATCTCATTATTACTTCTCCTTACTTTGTTAAACTAGACCCCAAGATAGTTTGAGAACTAAAAAATGATAAATTATATTTTCCAGTTGAATTTATAGTTAATAATAACAAAATTATAATACAAATTTTGCTATGTATTAGTAATAAAATAGTTTCTTTATAGAATATCAAATAGAGTGTAATTTTTTGATCTGTAACACTGTGAAATATCACAAAAATAATTTTTCTGTAATTAATTCCTGCTATACATGTATCCAATTTTTATCGGAATCATGTCTAAAGAATAAAAGCAGAAATTTCATGTTATCTGCATAAAATATTACAATTAAAATAAAAGTTACTAACACAATATTTGCCGTACAATAGTTACAGTTTACATCACCAGCTCGTTACAATTACTGACATCTAATTACTAGTTTACTAGAAGCATTTTGAAATTTACCATTTAGTTGATGTTGCTATCTACAAATTTTTAACGAACTATCGATAAAAAAAAAATAACATAGCAATATATTTAAATATCTGTAAACAAAGAAGTGATTTAAGTACAACTCTCTTCCATAAACAAAAAAAAGGAGTAAAAATACAAAAAAAATATACAAATTTAAGCAAGTGAAACTTTATTTATTTATATTTTTCAATCCTAACTATAATATATGTGATTTCTAACAAAATGTAGAACAGGAGATTGAATTTTAGATTCTTGTGTTAAGTTAATCTTTAGATGCATGAAACTTGATTCTTTTGTTATCACACAATAAATACAATAGATTTGAAATTTCATGATTATTGTAAAACGATTATTTGATAAAACTATCTCATTATTTTTTTATTATTTCTATTAAATAACAATATTAAGTAAAGCCAGCTTGTATGAATTTTTAATATTTATAAAAAAATAATGGTATCAAATAGCAATAATATAATAAAGTGTATTCTTTTAATAAACCTGAAGATGAGATTTTAGAGTTATTAAAATACACTAAAAGTATAAAAAACAGAAAGTTACATAATATTAAATGTTATTCCACATCCGAAACATATGTATTTGATTCGTGATTTTAGTGTTATTCTTCGATTGCGAGCGTGTTTATAAGTTCTACCTTACATTTAATAATTTCATTTAACTGTTAATTTTAACTTTTTCTTTGTAATAAAGATATAAGAGTGAACGACTAGATACTAATGTAATAATCTAAACTACAATATACATATTAGAGAGTGCAGTCAAATATATTATTATCTAGAACGTTCAAACAAATAGAACAAGGATTATAATTTTGAGATTTTCTTCAATAATTCCAAATTCATAAATCAAAAAGTAATACAAACGGAGTATAAATTTAAGTTAGATAAAAATAAAATAAGAAAATTTTCTCTCAGAGACTGAGAGAGAGTGAGAGGGGTTAGAGGGAGTGAGAGGGTAGCAAGAAAAATACGATGGTTGTATAATTATAAATATATATATAGAGGAAGTGCAAACTGGCGAAAGAGGAGCGATTAAAGAAAAGTGTTCAGAAATGGAAAGAGAAATGAACATTGGTAAAATAGACGGAGCATACAGGAAAGTTAAGGAAAATTTTGGGGTACATAAATTAAAATCTAATAATGTGTTAAACAAAGATGGTACACCAATATATAATACGAAAGGTAAAGTCGATAGATGGGTGGAATATATTGAAGAGTTATACGGAGGAAATGAATTAGAAAATGGTGTTATAGAGGAAGAAGAGGAAGTTGAGGAGGATGAAATGGGAGAAACAATACTGAGATCTGAATTTAAGAGAGCATTAAAAGATTTAAATGGCAGAAAGGTTCCTGGAATAGACGGAATACCTGTAGAATTACTGCGCAGTGCTGGTGAGGAAGCGATTGATAGATTATACAAACTGGTGTGTAATATTTATGAAAAAGGGGAATTTCCATCAGACTTCAAAAAAAGTGTTATAGTCATGATACCAAAGAAAGCAGGGGCAGATAAATGTGAAGAATACAGAACAATTAGTTTAACTAGTCATGCATCAAAAATCTTAACTATAATTCTATACAGAAGAATTGAGAGGAGAGTGGAAGAAGTGTTAGGAGACGACCAATTTGGTTTCAGGAAAAGTATAGGGACAAGGGAAGCAATTTTAGGCCTCAGATTAAGAGTAGAAGGAAGATTAAAGAAAAACAAACCAACATACTTGGCGTTTATAGACCTAGAAAAGGCATTCGATAACGTAGACTGGAATAAAATTTTCAGCATTTTAAAAAAATTAGGGTTCAAATACAGAGATAGAAGAACAATTGCTAACATGTACAGGAACCAAACAGTAACAGTAACAACTGAAGAACATAAGAAAGAAGCCCTAATAAGAAAGGGAGTCCGACAAGGATGTTCCCTATCTCCGTTACTTTTTAATCTTTACATGGAACTAGCAGTTAATGATGTTAAAGAACAATTTAGATTCGGAGTAACAGTACAAGGTGAAAAGATAAAGATGCTACGATTTGCTGATGATATAGTAATTCTAGCCGACAGTAAAAAGGATTTAGAAAAAACAATGAACGGCATAGATGAAGTCCTACGCAAGAACTATCGCATGAAAATAAACAAGAACAAAACAAAAGTAATGAAATGTAGTAGAAATAACAAAGATGGACCACTGAATTTGAAAATAGGAGGAGAAAAGATTATGGAGGTAGAAGAATTTTGTTATTTGGGAAGTAAACTTACTAAAGATGGACGAAGCAGGAGAGATATAAAATGCCGAATAGCACAAGCTAAACGAGCCTTCAGTAAGAATTATAATTTGTTTACATCAAAAATTAATTTAAATGTCAGGAAAAGATTTTTGAAAGTGTATGTTTGGAGTGTCGCTTTATATGGAAGTGAAACTTGGACAATCGGAGTATCTGAGAAGAAAAGATTAGAAGCTTTTGAAATGTGGTGCTATAGGAGAATGTTAAAAATCAGATGGGTTGATAAAGTGACAAATGAAGAGGTATTGCGGCAAATAGATGAAGAAAGAAGCATTTGGAAAAATATAGTTAAAAGAAGAGACGGAGACGGACTTATAGGCCACATACTAAGGCATCCTGGAATAGTCGCTTTAATATTGGAAGGACAGGTAAAAGGAAAAAATTGTGTAGGCGGGCCACGTTTGGAATATGTAAAACAAATTGTTAAGGATGTAGGATGTAGAGGGTATACTGAAATGAAACGACTAGCACTAGATAGGGAATCTTGGAGAGCTGCATCAAACCAGTCAAATGACTGAAGGCAAAAAAAAAACACATATAGTATATGTGTGTGTTTTTCAATGCATATATTGTATTATAATTTCAATTATATTTATTTGGCAGAGCATAGCAATACTACCCAATACAAAAGAGTGTTTTATATAAAATTTTAATAGTTGGACTGTTTTATTCCTGTAGACATGTGTGTGTTAGTGTATAATGTGTGCTTTTAGAAATCTTCATTTGAGGTTTAATGGAGGAATTCGCTGAACAACGTACTACATCATGTTCTGCTAAAATCTTGTAATATCCAAAGGTAAACAATTCTTATGATTAATCGTTGATCAAAGATATAAGAATATAAAAATTTAAAAGTGGCCTTAACATTTTGAAAATCGCTGAACTTCAGTTAAGGTTGAATGCAGTACCGGTAGGCCTCAACCAGCAAAACCAAATATTAATAACAGCGGTTTGATGATGGAAAATCGTAGGCTGATTGTGCAAGAAACTGGAAATAACATTATGATTAGTGATCCTGACAATTTTCACAGACGATTTGTACAGACAAACGTGGCTTTGATGTTTTTGCCGAAGCTGCTTTCGCTTATACAGAAACATATTAGTTTTGATGTTCTACAAAAGATGCTATATTGCACCAACGGTAACGTAAGCTTTCATAACACCAAGATAATTGGTGATAAATCTTAGCTGGTAAGGTTACAAAATGAAAAAACTAAGTCGTCATCATTATTCCGAGGTCAAAAAATATATGACTCGAAAGAATTTTTAACTATTGTTTCCCGACGGCAGCGGAGTTATGCATCGCCATTATACACCAGAGATATATACCGTCATCTGAAGGCATTATACCATCTTCGAAATGCAGTTCAACACAAAAGATCAGACTAGAAATACGTTAAATGGTATTTGAATTACGATATTTCACCGTCTATTTTTCACGTCTAATCTAGAATTTGCTCTCTTGTGGAACAAATGCCGCATTGTGAACTGTTGTCCTATTGATAGCCTCCCCATGTGGTGAATTGGGGGGAGATAATAGATATAGTGGATACCGGGAAAATAAAATACACTGGGCGGACCAAAATCCAGGACTGTTGCCTTTCAGTAAGGAGTTGATTTTTCAAAGAATAGAAGAAAACCTGTAAAAAAATAAACCGGTAACCCAGGCTGGATTTTTGCGTCGGGCCAACAATTAGACCAAGTAAAGCGTTAGTCGTTCAAAACAGATTAATAAATCACGAAATGGAGTGCCTTATTCGGAAAGGAACTGTCATAGAAATATGGATATTAATTATGGGCAGCGGAAAATGTCAAGTATAAAACAAGATGTAGTGATATCTACATAGAATCGGAAGACGATGAGAGTATCGGGAAAATTCAGGAAATAGTGAATGAAATGTCCATGTACAAGACTGACAAGAGTAGAAGGAAAGATCGCTCGAGAATAAGATGAATGAATGATGTTCTAAATAATCTTGGAAGGATAAAATGAAATAATTACGCAGTTTCCTAAACAGAACCACAAAAAATGTCTCCAGTAACGCAAGGACCAGCGGCTTAATTATAAGGCGTCATAAGTGGAGTACAAAGAAATCTTTTTAGATAAAAGTAATCACGTAAAAATAATTTTTATAAAAAAAGTAATGTGCAATACGTTTTTTAGTAATTACAATTTTTTTTATAATTTCGTAATAATTACGAAATTAAGTAAAAAAATTTAAGTCCATCTAAAGCGATTTCTTCTAAGAAAACAATTATGATGTTCTTTCAAACTAAAATTAGTTGAAAATTATGACTAACTTTTCAAAAAAAATTACTCCAAGGAATTGTGCCTTATTTAACCTGTATTAGTCAAATATTTGTACAATATTTGTGTGAAATTTTGCTGAAAATTAAACTTTTTATTCTTTCATTTTAATTCCATTAAAATGAAATTATAATTATAATTATAATATATATTTTTTTTAAATTACTTATAATCCTTTAATTTTTATCTATGTTGTATTTAATATTGTACTACTGTTGAGATGGAAAAAATAATCTTAATTTACACAAATTCTCTGAGAAAAAAAGCATTAATACAAAATCCAATTTTCAAATCATTTCTAGATCCAACATTTTTTGTACTGAAATTCACATTTAGTTTTTGACTTATATTTTCTTTAAATATAAATATCAATCTATGTTATTTAAATATAAATATCAATCTATGTTACTTAAAGATTATTGATAGAAAATCGGAAAGGGAAAACTTTAAAAAAACTTGATATGGATTTCAATAGTATAACAATTATCAGCAGCAGAATTAATAAGATTAAAATGTGAAGAAAGTATATAAAAAATTTCTGTTAAGTATAATATAATAAAACTGAATATATATATTTTTTTTTCTTAAATGATAAAAAGTTTACAAACTTGATTTAAGTACAAGTAAATAAATTAAAATAATTAGTGTAGAAGAAAGACTGTAAGTAAATAAATAAACCTTGGGTTGGGAAACTGGTTAGTGAAGGTGGTCTACAGGCAGGAAAAGTACTTGTCGATAAGTCGAGCACCACTGTTTTATCTGATGATGCGGTTGAATTTGGGTAGACAACTTACATTATTGTAGTTGACTCTGCCAAGGAGGAGGACCTGGATGGTTCTAAGCCTTATGAAGGCCATCCCTGATGTGGTGGTGGCAGATAGTGGGGTGTGTTTTGCGGGCCAGCTAGACGGGTAGGTAGCTACTTCCACCGGTTAGTAGAATATTTTAGCAGAAGAAGTGGTTGTAAATTCCAGATGTTCCTTGACGACAGTGCATCGAGTGAGCAGGTGTTAAAGAGACGTCTTCCAGAGAAGAGTAAGGTGGGGCCGCCTACAGCGACCATTGTCGTGAAAGCGGCGGAGAGGTCCTATGCAGGCCTCCTGCGAATAGTGAAGGACAATGTATCGCAGGGTGAGTCTGATGTTCTCTTGGCTCGTCAGGGTCAGGGGAAAGACCTTCTCGTTCGAGTACAGGCCAAGGGAGACGATGCTGAGCGGCTCCGTAGGGAGATTGCAGAGAAGATAGATGGTGCTGGGAGGTAGGCGGGTTCATGTCCTTATTAAGTATGTGGATTCCTTAACCACAAAAGAAGAGTTCATGAGAGATTTTTGTCGTGTTGCCGATAACTATTACGATTGATGTGCTTTTAATGAGATCTGCCTACGGGCCACTCAAGTAGTAACGTTAGCTCTGCCACCCATCCTGGCGGATAGATTGTTGCACTATGACCGAGTGCGGATTGGATGGATAGCCTGCAGAGTAATGCGACGGTCGCTGAAAGTGCGGTGCTTCCATTGTCGGAAAACGAGGCTCCGGGCGAAGCTGTGTAGTGGCCAATGTTATAACTGCGGGGAGGTTGGCCATGTCAAGATGAATTGGTAGGTGGAACCTACTTCGATTCCTGGCCACGCTTTGGAGGGCCGAGGTTGCAGAAATGTACACCAGAAGCGAGATGTACTCGCTATGAAGCGTGGAATTATGGTGGCTCCGACGCGAGATAGCCTCGTCCAGGAGAGGTTGGATGATCCGGCGTCTCGTCCCCGATGAGTGAACGGGGACTCCTGGCGGAGCCGTGAGGGTAAATCAGACCGTAGTCCCGGTGTGGGCTTCCTTCGCGGGTTCCCCATTAGAAGGGGAATGTAAGACCGTAGTCTCAGTGGGAGATTCCTCTGTTGGTTCCTCACTAGTGGCAAGGCGTAAAGTTTCGGTGAGTGACCCCTTCGGGGACCCCTCATTTGAGGCACGGCGAATAATCGAAAGACCGGGTCCCGGCTATCTGTGTGGGACCATGAGTTCTGCAGAGGTGATTTGAGGTGATGCCACCCTCGAAGCTGTATTTTAGCTTAATTGTGGGTCGGCTCTGTGGGGCGGGGTAAACAAAGATGAAAAAAATAAAATAAATAAAGAAATAACAATATCTTACAACTCTAAAAAATATATTTTTCTGTTCACAGAAATATTTCACGTTTGAACTCAGGTTGTTTTTATGAACGCCTAAAGAGATATATACTTATTTTTATTTTTGGTTCATCAATTTATTGTTAATATTTCCTTTTTTAATTATTTAATTATTTTAAGTCTTGATTTGTTCATAATTTACATCCACTAATACTTTTTTATTCGCTGAAGATTATTATTTAATAATTGAATGTACATCTAGTTTTAGACTCACATTTTCTATAAATGTCTTTGCAATTCTTTGCAAATCTTTGCAATTTAAAAGAAGAAAAATTAATAAAAACTATGTTAAAAATTTTAATTCTTAGGGCCCGTAATTTTATATTTTATTTCGCAGTTACAGAATAATGTGTCTTTATCACATTGAATTTTTAATCAAAATCGAAATAAATAAAAACTAATTACAATTTCTTTAACGATAAAAGTCATAAAATTACAAATCAACAAAAGCGCTTAATGCAATTTATAAGATTGCAGTATAACCTACATATATATAAGATATATATATCGACGAGACAAAAGACTAAATCCTCTGGAACCTTGCCCACTGTTACCAAGATTAGAGTAAATGACACTCTTGAACACCAATATCATTTATTCTTTAATAGTTCACACAGCATCCAGAATTACGGACGCCTTTTAATTTAAAATAGTTTAAACAGCAAGCAAGAGATGTAATTTTGTATTTAACTTTAAGGAATAATATTTATTAATTTTTTTAAAATAAAATATTGTTAACCAAAATAAGATAATAACAATGTTAATAATAACTTGAAGGAACACATAGTATTTATTTTTTTAAATTCTGGTTATAAGTAATTACTATTTCATATGTTTTATAAAATAAAAAGTTGAATAATATTATTAAAAAAAACTTGAAAGCAATTTGTATTCATCACAGTGGTATAAAAAAATCCTCTGAATATTATCTTCAGTGAATAAATCCTTATGAAGGATTTCATTTACAAAGGAATATTAAGTTTCAAGTAGTAAATAAGAGTACGAAGTACTTCTATGAGTAACTAACTCATGTAATATATTACATTTGTTTTTAATTTCGGTTAAGATATAATCACATCTGAATGGTAATAAAAACCAATAAAAAAAATCAAAATAAGTTCTCGCGGCATTCAGAAACTACTTAAAAATTTTATGATTCTATGCGGTTATAAAAATTGAAAATTATATTACACTTAAAACTTTCTTAATATTCATTCAGTCATCGAGGGGGATCATCCCATTTTAATACGAAACATTCTTTTTTTATCCTACAACGAATTCTACAGGATGAATTCAGTAAGATACATACACTATTAAGAATGCTATTTAAAAATAAGTTGTGGTACATTTTGTTCATCACATCCCTTTTACTGAGATCTAGTACATAAATGGTTTGCAATAAACACCAACACAATATAAATATGTTTAGACATAGTTTCATGTAGAAAAAATGTTCAATATTGAAATATAAAATAAAACTTCATGTAGTAGAAAAACTAGAATGGAAGTGTAAGCTTGACAGAATGGTTTTGATTTTATTTTTTACATTAGTTGAAGATAGAACTGTGCACAGAGTTCCATGTACGTATATGTAAGTCATACTTGCTTCTAAATAATTTTTTTTTATATGTAAATGTAGTGTAATGTAATAGTTAGAACAGTTGTAATGTTAATATTTTGAAAATAAATTCGGAGAAAAATCTCTGTTTTGAAAAAGCCTGATTGTATGCATGAACAGTGTTCAATATAAATATTAAATGCCGCCCTCCGTGGCGCGAGTGTTAGCTCTCAGTCTTTCTTCCGGAGGTCCCGGGTTCGAATCTCGGTCAGGAATGGCATTTTCACACGCTAAAAAAATTGTCATTCATCTCATCCTCTGAAGTAATACCTAACGGTTGTCCCCGCCAAAAAAAATACTTGATTGGATGTGTTTATTGTTACAAAAGCAAATTTTGCAATCATTTATTTGTAAAACTGTCATGAAATGTAGAAAAGTTTGTAAAATTTTTGTTTTGCAAATAATACCCAAACGTGAGCTTCGTAAATAATAATGAATGAACACTTATTATTTATTACATTCGACGACACATAAGTTAGGTGATATTTATACATAATGAGATTCATTAGAGTGATAATTAACAGACAGTTTTAAACAATCTTAGACCGATTAACCATTAACATTTACCTATGAATCTCTGTACTTACTTTATATTTATTGCTATAATAAATTTTAATGATATGCGTTTTTAAATTTTGGAATATTTTTTAATATTATTAATTATTCTTTCGTTATAATTTAAGACCATTATCAAATTTTTTTTGGTGACATAACTGGAGGACCAATTAAAATCTTACGAATTTTAACTAAAACGTGAATGAAGTATTTTCAGATTAAGGCTTCCATTTTTCAAAAAATTGTATCCAGTACGCCCAGACAAGTTGTTACATTATTTTGTATCTTAGAATCTTATTTTCTACGCCATGATTTTTTGTCAGTTAGCCAAGATAATAAACGCAGTTTCACTCTCAAATATTTTCTTTCAATCCCGTATGCTCTTTGTGTATATGGAATACCAGAATATTTCTTATTCTGCAAGTTGGGAATGGCACGGTTTCTTTTTGAAACGGTTCCTTCTTTAAAGTACATTTTAAATGACCCAACATTACCTTTGATTTCAACTTCATATTTTTTTTTTTCATCATAATTGAATTTTAATAAATTATTTTAAATACGTTGATAATTTAATTTTAACGTAGTCTGTTATTCAATTTGTTAGATTGGAAAAACATTTTTCACATATAGCTTATCAATATGGGAAAAATGTATTATTAACGGCAATTATAAAAAAAGAGTTAAATATTATTTTGTTAACCCTCCATAGAGGTAATAAATTTTAAAAATTATACATAATATTGAATAAAGTAACGAATAACTGATTGATGGCTTAATAAAACATCCACATCATATGAATACAGTACAATGTTCAAAATACGTGAATTGAAAAAAAAATCCAACATACCTAAATAAAGAATATTTATCGGTAAATAATAAAACAATTAATGAGTTACATATTTTTGAAAATTCCTCTCGGCAATCAAGGGGAAATATAATGAATACAATATTTATTTCTTTATGAAATAAATAAACTATGAAATAAACTACGAAAAAAGTATATTTTTACACTGCAGTTATGCCACGGTTAATAAAAGATAAAAATACCTAATTAAAAAAAAAGTCTTTAATTTGAAATGTAAACAGGAAATTCAAAAATTTTACTGGATATGTATTTATAGGAAAAAAAATACAATGTTATGAAACAAAAACAAGATTTCTTGAGCTACATCACGGTGTTTGCGCCTTAACGTCTGGGAATTTTTAATTTATCAAAGATATTTATATTCATATTTTTTAATTTTAGTTTTAAATGAAAATATTTTTCTTACTTTAGTGTTATAATATTTTTATTAATTATATTTATTATTTGTATATTTTTATTTAATTTAAAAACCGGTTAAAGGTAATCGTTTCAATGTATCTAAGTTATAAAATAATTTGAATGATTATTGAATTTAAGCTATCAATTAATGTTGTTCAGCATAATGGTATATAAAAGATACAAAGTAAATGTGTTTTTCCGACATTTATCACAGCTACTTCCGAAGATATAGCACATCACGTAAGAAGTATTGCTCCAAAACCAAATTTGATTGAAAACTGCTTTCGTTTAAAACGTATATTTTAAAATTACTAATTTAAAGTTAACAAACTATTAGGTCAAACTAGTTGATCTATAAATATGTTCATCTAGTTCAATGAAATATATGTATGTGAATAGCGATATTTTGGACCTATATTTCAGGATTTACAGATTAGATTTTCTGTAAATTTAGCTCAAATATTTTTACATATAAGGATTGATCGTATATATTTTTTTTCAAAATAGGTTAAAACTCACCGCGGGCAGGTCTAGTAATTATCTCGTCATTGCAAATCAGTTGTTTAATAACTGATTTATGAAGTCAAAAGTTCTGAGGTTCAAATTCTAGTAAATGTTAGTGGCTTTTATACGAATTTGAATACTAGACAGTGGACACCGTTGTACTTTAGTGGTTGGAGTTCAATTAAACATACGTCTCAGAAATGATCGGCCTGAGTCTGTACAAAACTGCATCTCATTTACATGTCATACATATCATTCTCATTTCATTGAGCCGTGAGGAGGGTTGCTTATTGTGCATTAATTAAACAGATTGCAACGTACATATTAGGAGGGGAAAAAGTCATTACGATTGGTGTGGAAATATTGCGTGAAATCAATTTAGATTTTTTCAGAAGCATTTTATAAAAAAAAAAATTAAAGCAAATTTGTTATTTACAATGCATTTATAAATAATAAAAAAAATTATCGAATAAATCATCAACCCCTAACTCATAAAATTGAAATAAGCGTTCTCCCTTCGGTTTAAATATTTTCCGAAAATTTTTGGAAGTTTATACTTCATACTGGAATATGAAATTTAGATCAAGAAATGTGTACATTTCTTTAAAATTACAGACATTTCTTTAAAATGCCGAAAAAGTTTTTTTGAAAATGTCCCTTTTATTATTTTAAATTCTATTAAAGGTGTTAGATTTTGGGGAAAAATTTATTTAGACCAATTTATTAAGCTTATACGTATGAATATTTTCGGAAATATTTTTGTTAAAATATTTATTCCCCCTCTAATATTTATTCTGGTTTTTTTTTTATATTTTAGTTCGTAACTATTTTTAACTTTTTTTATTAGTAATCGGGAAAGTCATGCAGACTTTGACAACTTTTTATAATTTAAAAAAAATTTGTTCTACTATTCTTATGGTTTTATAATATTATTGTTATTTAAAATTGATATTTAGTATTTTTCAGCTATTCTACTTATTACATGCAATAACTGATTGATTTGTTATCTCTCATTTGTAATATATATATATATATATAGCATATAAACATTATTTTCATATAATTTTATAACCTATTTTATGGCATATTATATTATGCAATTATGTAACATTATATCTTCTAAAAATTCATTGATACGTTTTTCTATAAACATATTTGCTCACATTGTAAAAAAGAAGCACGCCCCATTAACGTTTGATTATCATCGTATTACAAACCTATAGTTCAGTAATGTTAAACCACATAATCATCACATTAACAGTTTCATTAACATAATAATGATATTTTAGAGGTTTATGTAATAAAAGTAAAATGAACTCAAAAGCCATCAATCGGCCGACTCTACAATATCGTGTTACAGTAAAATGTGATCTCTAATATACTACCATTTTATAACCGTTCATTTATGACCCTATTCCCTGTTCGGTTCATCTCGTTATATACGTACTCAAAATTTATGATCACCCGTCAATTAAATGATGTTACATTTTTAACAGCCAAGAGATTATTTGTTTTATAAGGATATATTTCTTATGTATTTATATCAAACTAAAAAATTATTAAGGTGTAATCTTAATATTAAAACGTATTCATAAAAATATAATTCTTAAATTTTGTTTTACTAAAAAATCAATAATAAAGTATCATTAATCGAATACTAATAAGAAATTATTTATTTAAAGAAATTTATTTCATAAATACATAATCATTCTGAGCTTCTTACATAAATAAGATCCCTCACCAAGCCTAGAAAAAAAATTCCACCTTCAGTGTATTCAACCGATACTTCAATATCGGATACATACCGTATAAACATTTTTTAAATTGTACAATAAAAGGCAAAAACGTAATGTATGTAGATTAAATATCATAAAACTGATAATACAGTAACCTCATTATAACTTAGTGATCAAGTATAGAATATTAAGTACCATCGAAAACTGACCGAAATTTTAATACGCAATTTTTTACAAATAATGAAATCTATTTATTTTATTTAAAACCAGTGTCTTAGTTCATTTGATTATTAAGTGATTTATAAAATAAAAGGGTTAAAAAGGAAAAGTAAAATTAGTTTTATTTTATTAAGCACTTATAAATCTTCTAAAGATATTTTCAAAAACCATTATTTCCCCCAAATAGTGAAAAATAATTTTAAATTATTCAGACCTAATTCTAAATGTTTTACGCTGGAAAGATTGATAACTTAATTTTTTATTCGGTTTATACTTTTTAAATATATTTTAAAAGTGTGCTAAAACTTGTATTTTACACGCGCGGGCGTAAAATAAAAGTTAAGCTTTTTTTAACTTTTTTATCAACACGAAATACCATTAGCATAACTCTTACCGGATTAGCAGTTTTCTAAAATTGTCAATTTTATCTACGAGACTCATATTGCAAAAATAAAATTTTACAAATTAAGGATTTTTAATTTTTAGGTTTATTAATTAAAATGTTTTCTACAATTTCATCGAAGTAAAAACAAATATTAAAAACACTTATAAATTTTACGGCGATGAAAATTTTATCTAAATAATTTTTGACACGTAGGTGAATATTTATATATTCCTATTGTAGAGAAGACCTGGGTACTTTACCCAGGTCTTCTCTACAATTCTCTACAAACTCAGGATGTTTCATGTATAATTTTTAATGACTTTAATTGTTCGTAATATTAATTTCTTTTCGTTTTATTTGCTACTTATAATAGCTGTGCACAACGATATTAAAAGATGTTTATTGTTAATCTTCTATATCTTGTATGTAAAAATGAATATTTGTATGTTTGTTTGTCCCGCAAGCCTTCGTATACCATTCATCCGACTGCGATGAAACTGTGGTGAGTTGTGCACACTCCCGCAAAGGTTTCTGAATTAGTTTGTACCCGTTACATGGCGCTGGAGTCGAGATAATTCGAAAAATTGTATTTAAGATCCGATTTGACAAATATTCAGAATATTTGTTACATGGCAAAAGAAATCTCTACAAAAAATTGACCCGCTAGGTGGCGCTAGGGTTGAGATATTTAGAAAAATTGTATTTATGGACCGATTTTGCTCGTATTCAGAATATATATTAGTTACGTGAAAAGAAATGTTTTGCAAAAACTATACCCGCTAGGTGGTGCCGCTGTCGAAATATTTATGAAACAAATAAATATACAAACAGACTTTTTTTAATCTAAAAGGCAAAGTTCGTGTGTTCACTATAGACAAAAACTACTGGCCATTGGTCCAGTACAGTTACGCGCTGGTTTTTGCAAAATGGTCTGCGTTGTCCGGAGAAGGTTAAAAGGTATGAAATTCTCGATCTGACTAGTAGAACGAAAATTAGCGGTATTTTGAACCGACTACTGTGTTTACAGAGTAGTTTGAATTAAATCCGATAGATAGTGCTACTTTGACAATTTGATTTATTTACATTCTGATTTTTATAAGTAAAAGGTTAAATTGTTCCGTAGTGTATTGTAAGTTCCTTAATGTTCAGTATTAATTGTGATGATTTTCCAGCCATATTTATTTTCGTTAAAAAGTTATTTTCCACCGACATCTGTATTTAGAGAGCGGTTTGAGTTAAATCCGATTGGTAGTGCTGTTGTTTTGCCAATTGGATTTATTTACATTCTGACATTTAGAAAGTGAAAGGTTAAATTTTGTGATGTTCCGTAATGGTCAGTATTTTAATGTTTTTCTAACTTTCAATTGTGCTCATTTAATCTATAAGCATTGCCGGGTCTGCTGGTAGCAGTATGAATGGTAGTATTTCCACCTTAATCAGCTTCCCCTGTGAGGTCATGATACACAAATAAGGTGTCTTAGACTGACTCATTTTATTAAATTGATTTTATGGTCTTACTTTAAAACGAATAAAGTTTTCCAATATCTTAAAATAATTTTTTAAAACGAATAACACAAAGATTTTCTAGATGTAGTATTCTAAAATCATAAGTTAGCTATATCGAACAAAAGACTAAAAAATCTGAAACGAAAATTAAAGTCCAACTTATAAATAAAATAACTTTACTCATGTTATTTGTGCAATGTACGTGCACCCAACTGTAGTAGTTTAGTAATTGAGTACAATGATAATGAGTATTTTCCTGGTAAATTTATTATATGATTTATTTTTAATAATATTAAAAAATTCATTGCCTTTTGCTCATAATTTTTTTTTTGTCAATCAATATTATTTTAATTAAACCTTTATTTTTACTTTTTTTAAATTATATACTTTGCGTGTGTTTTTTCAAACAGGTTAAGTTTTTTACAAGAACTAATATTCTCTTTCTTCTTTTGAAAGTCATTAAATTTTCATCAAAGGACATATATTTATATTGTATAAAAGAAAAAATAATTAAATATGAAAATTTGTCATTATATTCACCAATAAAACTCCACTTACATCATTTCTTTTGAAGTACATTACTTTTTCTCATAATTATTTAACTAGCAATATTATCAATATATTTTTAAATAAATGATTGGTTTGATAAAATAGCCCAGAACAATTTTCTGATAGAATGTTATTCACCAAAATAGAAATTTCTCCATCATTTATTACTAAACTAAATAATTTATTTACAATAAATAATTACCTCATTAGATGAAATGACAACCTGTACAAGTCAATCGTATTCAAAAATGAATTTAACTTCGTAATTTTTAAAGTGGAAAATTATAATTTAAATAATGGAGTTTGTCACAAAATATGTCATTATTTCAGCTGATAAATAGTTCTAACTATTAATTAGCGTTTAGTAATTAAATATTATGAATTCAAAAAATATAGAAGGGTTCATTAACCAGAATTCCCCAAATGCACCATCTTGTTTTAAATGTTCATGTTTGTGTTAATTTTTTCGGAACGTAATATATAGTTATGAAAAGTATTTGAAGATTTAAAAACTATTTGAAATTAAAATTGCATGAGTTACACAGTTTTGTTTTGTTTATAAATTCAATAGTAAGTTTCGTAAAAATACTTTAGGCAGCCTAGTTAGGCCTAATTTCTTCTGATGAAGATAAGTATGTAATAAAGTACCTGTATTTATTTATTTTTGTTTTATAATACATATAAAGAAAAGAAATTATTTTTTTTTAAATTTAGAAATTTAAAAGAAAACATTAATTCAAAGATATATTTTTATTAAACGACAGTAACGGTACTCTAATTGGATAACTTAATTAAGATAAAATTACGAATACTTAATGCCTTATTTATGGTATTTTACTTTACTTTTACACGAAATACGGTACATGGCTATTATAATTTCGCAATTCTTTAGAAAAATACTTTATTGCTCATTATATTTTAAAATTATAAAATCTTTTAAAGTGGTGTAATAAAAGAAACAAATTTAAAAAATATTGCAATGTATTATTAATAAAATTGGTGAATATATTAAAATGTAATGAGAATTACTTTTTTCTCAAACATAGAATGAAAAATAAATACACCATAATACCTTTTAGCATTTGAATCGGATTTTACACGTATAAATCTAATGTAGAAGAATCTTTCACTTTTTTGCCATCAAAAGAAGAAGGGAGATTGACTTGTAAAGTCGTTTTTACTCTAACAGAGTTCCCGCTCCTTCTTGTCTGGATTTACAATGAGATGTAGGCTGTAGATTCCAGAGAGGAAGGTGTGTAGGATAAGGGTTGAGTTTAAAGGAACATCGTTAAACGTCTCCAACCTTTACTGTATTTGTATGTGTACTCGTTTGTACTGAAGTAACTGGCAGATCCCCACACTTTTGTAGAATGGGATTTAAATAAGAAAATCCAATACACATGGTTTTATAAGAAACTAGTTTAACATTTCGTAAGATGATTTTGTTATAAATATCATTGATTTTTTTTAACCCTTAGAATTATATAGAGATATCAAAATAAATTGCTCTTCAATATAAATAACGTTAACATTAATGTAGTAAAAAAATTCAAATATTACATCATTAAGAAAAGTTACAAAGTATTGTTTATATGCTAGTATAAAAGCGTATTTTAAGTCCTGAATGAATAGTAAGTAATTAACAGTACACATAATGGAATGATTCAAAAAAAGAAGTACACTAATTTATTGTTTTTCATTAAACACAGTGATCCACAAAGAATGCAATAAACTTTCAGGACGCGTTCTACTGGTAAAATTAAAGAAAAAAATTCATGTAAACATAGGTTTGGAAACGCTACGTTAGCAAATGTCGGCTAAAGATGCATTTCTCCCTGGCTGTTGCGCCTTCGATAAAATTAAGCTAGACTGTAATTCAAGAGACTCAAATTAAGGGGTAAATTTAGAGACTTTATATGAAAATTGACATGAAAGATTGAAAGAAGATTGATTCGAGAAGTGTATTTACAGCAATTTTTGAGAATTTTGGGGTCGAAAAGAACATTATTTTTTTTTAATTACTGTATTTTACTATACTTTTGAGGCCACATTGGACCATTAGTCATCGATATTTCAGATCCTCTTGAATTTCTGTATTAGTCTGACCTTTTGATTTTCCCAGTATTTCTTCTTCATTCTATCGGATCACTGCTTCCTGATCTCGTCCGTGACCTCCATTTTGTATGCCTGTCTTTCTAATTTTTTAACGTTGAATCTATTGTTGTGAAGTGCGTAGTTAATTCTCATTTTATCACAGGCGTTCTCAACCAAATTTCTTGAAGAACTCTTTGGATTTCTCCAACATATTTTCCACAGGTTTTTTTGTAAATATTCCTTGTAACCAGTTTTAGAATTCGGTTCTCAGGTATTCTTAATACGTGGAAAATATGGGAAATCCTTCGTTTTTTCAATGTACTGAGAATCGGGTCGACTTGTTTGTAGACTGTTTCATTTATGGTAATTTTCCAGATTCCATTCTTTTGATAACTTTTATTTAAACAAGGTCTGGTAATTCGCCTTTCTCTTTTAAGTAATTATTCCGTTTTACTTTCATTCTTAATCTGAAAGGTAGTCTCACAAGCATAAAGGAACAACTAAAGAACTACTGTGTTATAATGGTGAATTTTGGATTTTAGTGACAAATAATTTTTATTGTATGTTTGCCAAGTTAGACTTTGTGCAATAGAACAGTATTTTATGTTTGGCATAAACTACTAGTAGATTTAATTTTCAGTAATGTGGTGTGAATAAAATCTACAGAAACTAAACCAAACATAAGAATTTCGAAGTTTATTAAAAACAAAATATAATAAAAGGTAGCAAATTTTTAATTAGGTATAAATGAAACAAAATATTCAGTATTACAAAAAAAAAAAAAAATCTTTGTAAGCATTTCTCAATTCTTTGACAGCCGACACTCGGGAGTGTACTTTCTAGTTGCCCTTTAAGTTGATCAGATTGTATGGTTCAAAATTAGTATGCTAAGTCCACCAAAATGCAAATGATATTCAGCTTAAGTGACATCTTCACTCTACTTACCACAGAACTGAATATCATTAATCCTTAAGAAAACAACTTTGATTGGTGTCTCTTATACCTCAAGGTGCTTTATATGCAACACAGTTGTAACATGAAACTAAAGACATATAAAGATAAAACTACAGATTCCTGGGAATCGGCTATAAATATAAGTTATTTAGGCTGTGCATCAATATTTTTTTTTCTTAAAAATCCATTTTATGTAATTAAATTGTTTTTTTTTTTTATATGTAAATCAAAGTAATAAAAGAATTAGGCTATCACAGTGACTAGTAGCAAGACTTGCGAAATGACTTTCCGTAAAACTTTTGTAAATCAGTTTATTCTTAAAATAGTTTTCATATAATAATATCTGTTGGAAAATACAATGAGCTATTAAATTCAATTGACAGTAAAACATTTGACAAAAGAAACCATTCCATTATGTGTATTAAATCCAAACTAAACTGTAATAAAGGTAAATAAATAAATTAATTTAAACTTCTAATCCGTAAATATCACGAATTTGATACAATAACAAAATTAATTAAATAATTAATATTATTATTATTTATATTAAAATAAATACTCTGATTTTTCAATGTACTATGTATGAAGTAATTAATCTCCACTACTTTAACGATATAGTTCGTCAGAATGTTTTTAAGGTTTACTCAACTTCAAAAAAAAATTCCTTTCGGCACGCCGGAAGGCGGAGGTAGATTTCACCGGTGCTAAGTAGGGGATAAAAAAGATGTCCACCTTAAAGATAAGAAAAACTTCAAATTTTACTCAACTGCATGTGAAAAAAATTTCACATGTTTAACATACGATAAGCCCAAATCTTCTTACAATTCCAGCAATAATTTGGTCATCCCCTGCCGTAAGGGTTGGTCATATCAAAAATTGTTTCAGAAAAACGTTTTAGGTAATGTTTAGAGGACTAACGACCACTTTAAACCGATTCGACACTGTGCCTGTTAAGGGAGGTATGTTTTTTATGTCTTCAAATCCCCGTTTTTTGAACGGGGATTTGAAGATATTTAGATATCATCAACCATTGCCCACTCCTTGGGCAATGGTTGATGATATCAAAAAATTTTAATTAGATAAGTTTTGTGCTCTTATCCGAAGAATAGTAGGAACTTTAAACGAATTAGATATTTTACTTAATAAGTATGTTATAGCAATATTTTGTTTTTTCGAAAAAGCCCCCCCCCCCGCCACTTCCGCTCTCGTGGTTTGATATTGGCCATTAACAAACTCGACCAAGATTTTTAGACGAGTTATTTTTAAGGAAAAAATTGAAATGGTTATGGGGTCCGGGGCATGTTAACGAGAAGATATGTAGAAATTTTCCGGAAGTCGAATCATGGTACCCATTACAATAGGTAGCTTTCTTATAAAATCTACCTAAAATGTATTTTAGTTGAGCTGAATATCAGGCAGTTTCAATGAAATAAAGAATTTTATTCTAAATTACCATACGAATTAGAAATACAGTATTTAAAACGAAATACTAATTTTCAAAATTAAATAAAAAATTATAACTGGTTAAACAATACAAATTGATTTTTTCGTTACCTGGACCAATTTTAAACAAAAAATGATGAATATACCAACAAATGAAGAGCAATATTGTAAAAAAGAACAGAATTGTAGAATTCATGAAAATTATTTAAGTTCTCTAAAAATGGACTAAAACGTAAATAGATTATTAATTATAAAAAAGATGACAATATCTTATCTTCCTATAAATAATATAATATCCTATATATATATATATATATATATATATATATATATATATATCCTATATTATCCTATATATAATATCTTATTATAAAAAAGATATCATATACAATCAAGAACAAATATGTTAGGGCTTAGATATAATAAATAAAATAACAGGATAAAAGGAAACAGAAAATGATAACAATAATAATAATAATACTAATAATACCTCGGCTTTGAACAAAATACAAGCATCAAACAATTGCCCAAAAAGAGATAAACTCAAATTAAAAAAAAATCATCGAAAACATCAAGGAAATAAATACAAACAGACCTATTTCTACATACATTTTTGGAATAAATAAATGGTCAGGCATGGACTGGAAGAATAATCAACAGGATTAAACTAACAGACAATCGGAAATTAAATCCAAACTCGAGCATTGAAACAATTAGAATTAGTAGGAAAGAAGAAGGAAGAGGACTCGCAGAGTAGAAATATTACACAACATGCAAATAGAAAACCCAAGGTTTTATTTCAAGAACCAAAACGAATTACTCCACAAAGCAGTTAGTAAAGCAGAAAAGCAATATTCACCACTCAATCTACAATAAAAATCACAAAAAACCATATAATCACATTACAACATAAGAAATAATCATGGGAAGGAAAATCACTTCATAGTAATCACTATAACATACAGCAAGACCCAAATATAGACGGAATATTATCATATAAATGGCTCACAATACAACAACTATCTCCAAAAACTGAAGGATTTGCATTAATCTAACAAGATAAAAGTAACAGCCACGAAAACGTACAGAAAATACATCATGAAATGCAACATAGAAACAGGAAAATGCAGAAAATGCCTACAATTCAAAGAAACTATTAAATATATAACAGGAGGTTATAAAATAATCGCTGAAACAGAGTACACTGAAAGACAAAACACAGCAGCGAAAAGAGTTCTCCAAGAACTTTCAATTTAATATGCACTTATCACAACACACATGCCATACTACAAGTACTCACCTGAAAGCGTAGTAGAGAACGCAAACTACAAACCATAATGGGACAGATCAGTACTCAAAGACAAAACAATTACATGCAATAGACCACACATCAATCCAGTTAAAAAATCAGAACATACGTACATAATAGATATTGTCGTACGGAAAGTCAATAATTTAATATTCAACGAAAGAGGAAAATAGAAAAAAATACTCCCCTTGTAATAAAACTGAAATAAATTTGGAAACAGAACTTAACAACAATAAATATCAGCACAAGCATAACAGTAAAAATAATGACACGATACCTGAAGAAATTAGATCTTCCTATCATATTTACGCCAACATAAAGAAAGCCATAATTCTAAAAACAACTCCAATATTCAGGAAGTTCCTACAATAGAAGAACATGTGACTTGGTACATACTAGTCTCATTATCTGAATAATCGCAACGGCGAGAAACCTCAAGGTAATAATAATAAAATTTAAATTAATTAATTACTGTTGCATGTTAAGTGTCTTAACTATAACCGTTATGATCAATATAAAATGAGCCATAAATAACTCCCGAAAATGAGACCCATTCTCAAGATTAACATTTCAGATTTACCAGTGAGAAGGAAAGTGGTTTTCCAATGCCTTCTTCAATGAGCCGAATTTGCTACTGCATATTAGCAAACCTAGCCCGTTGAAATGGAGGTGATATCCAGCCCTATAAGTGACACTTTGAATACGTTTACCAGAAGGATTCTACAACAAACATTATTACTCTTACAGAAATCAAGACTTGATTATTTCTTGTACTTCAGTTAGTTATGTTAGTACACTTACAATATCAGAAGATAACTGTCAGATAATAATAATTATTAATGTTTATTAATATTACCTCCAAAAATAAAATCATTTAACATTTGGTCTATGAAAGTGTTTAAATATAGTTGTTTAATAAATTCATTGTCATTTTGTTTTTCACGAAACTTTTTTATTTATTTATTGACTTAAGTTTTTCTTTCAATGTATGAGTTTTAAATAAAGCTTGAACTTTCGGTTCACAAAATTGTACAAAGCATTTCAAATCTTTGAATTTTTCATAAGAAATTGGTAGAAAAGCTAAAGCATGCAAGATTCAGAGTTTTATTAGATAAAAATTTTCATCTTCAAAAGAAAAAAGAACTTTAATAAAAAGCACATTACGCAGTTGCATAAAGTTACTTTATAGTGACTGTAAAATAGTATAGTCACTAACTTTTATAAATTACTGAATTTTCTTGCTCTTACAGAGTAAACTACTAACATATATTTTTATGTAATTCAATTTTGATTGGAACAGGTGTTTCTACACTTATTAATGTGAGTACAGAAAACATAAAACTTTTTTTTTGAAAAAACAAAATTACATTCATATTTTTTTTTTCACATTTTAAATAGTATTAAGTTTTGTTCTTGTAAAACACAGCAATTAATTTATTTATTTTATTCATTTTTTCCGTTCGTTAGTCATTTCTGTTTATGTAATTTTACTCGTTCAACCATAATAATAAATAATTAATATGAAATAATTTTGGATGTTTGTACAATCATGATTAAATAACAGGAAAAATTGTATCATATACTACAAAAACAAAAATTAGTAAAGAAGTTACTTAATAATTCATATAAATATGTAAAAAGTAATGTTGATAATATAAAAACGATGTGTTAAGAAAATATTTTATAAATGATTGTAATTATGAAAAACGTTTGAAATTACTAAAAAATTGCAATAAATTACTAATAGTAATTAACCTAATCTTAAAGGTCCTCTATCCATTAACAATTATTTTTCTCCAGATCTCTCTTCTGAATTGCATTTTTCATTCAATTTTACATCAGATAGTTTTTTACTTCCTTATACTTTCTAAGTAAAGGAAGTGTTGTGATCGCGAAAAATTTGGTTTACAGATTTCAACAGAAATATCCATTTTAACTAGTTTCGGAATGACATCTGTAAGTACGTACGTATGTATGTATGTATCTATGTACGTATGAATGTATCTCGTATAACTCAAAAACGATTAGCCGTAGTATGTTGAAATTTTGAATTTGGGACTGTTGTAACATCTAGTTATGCGTCTCCCCTTATGAGTGCAATTGACTGAACCAAAAGTGCCCAAAAAAGCTCAACTTTTTTTAACTTTTTAACTGCAGTAATAAGCCTTGATTGAGAGCTTTTAAACCATAAGTGATGCGTACTATCATTGGTTCCAGAGTTATAGCCAAATAAAATTTTAATTAATGAAATATTTGGATCTTAGAAACGGAAGGCACATCGGTTCGAATCAGACTTCATGTCCTTCTTTTTAACTTTTCTTTTTTTTAAATTTTAATATATTAATTTATTTAAATTTTGAATTTAGGACTGTTGTGACATCTACTTATGCACCTCCCCTTTTGATTGCAATCGACTGAACCAAAAGTGTCCAAAAAGCCCAAAATCCAAAAAAAATACTGGATTTTGGACTTTTTCTTAACAGTAGTAATAACACTCATTCAGAGCTTTTCAACAATATATCACAAAGTGGTACTTATTTTCATTGGTTCCAGAGTTATAGCCAAATGAAATTTTAATTAATAAAATATTTGTAGGGTACAAGGGTAAGGCACATTGATTCGAATCAGACTTCATCTCCCTTCTTTTTTAATTTATACATATTGATATATTAACTTCTGATTTTAAAAAACCCTTTACGATAAATAATAATTCAATAATAAATTTTTTTTAAATATGAAAAAATATCAGAAGTTATTAATGAAAAAAAAAAAAATGTGTATATGTAATTTAATAGGCGTACAAGTAAGTCATGTGGTTTCCACATCATATTTGGTGAAACATCTGATTATTCGTTTTCGTTTTCATATTTTTGATGGTTAGATCGAAATAGTTTAAAAAACATAGTAATAGATATAAAACCTACATTTGTTAAAAGAGTAATAAAGGAACTTTTACTCTATCCTAATATTTCAGGTAAGATTGTTGAATTAATAATTGTATAAATATTTGATGTTAATAAAAACTAACATTTTAGCAATTGTTTAATTGTTCACTTTATTAAAGAATTGGAGGATCATATCTCACTTTCAAATGAAATAAGTTTAAATGAAGTGCAAAAAAAATGTGTATAGGCGTAAAAAGATGTCATGTGGTGTCTACATGAAATTTTTTGCCGTAAGGATAAAATTATTTCCAGGCATAAAAAACAAGACATTGTTCAGTAATGACATAGTATATCAAACTGTAAGAAGATTAAAATTTATGACAGTTTGCTATCTAGTGATTCACAACAGTTATCGCCATTTAAAATGTTGTTCATCATACTAAAGAATTAGTCCCATTTTTTCCAATAGAAAAAAAAAATTATAATAAAAATAAATCATTTTTCCTATAAAAAACAATATTTAAAATTTTATTTTTACGTAATTCTATTAAGTAAACACCCTAAAATTAACTTAAATTTAATCACTTTACCACCAAAATACATATTAATATTTTTCAAGGAATATCTTTTTATTACGAGAAGGTGAAAGAGTTTTTAATAATTGATCTTTAAAATAATTAATTACCTTATTTATGAATGACAGATTGTAATTTTATGTACTGAAAATGTAATTTTTTTTCCTTTTTTGTTATTCTAACTATCATTTTGAAATTTACTAAGACATTTGTTCTCTTGAACGGACAAAATATTTCATGAAAGTCAGTTATCTACACAACTCTTGACACTGAAAAAGAGTATAATTACATTATTGATTTTAGTTACTGTATTCATTATTAAAAACACATCTAGTTTATTAATTCCTTCAAAATATTGACGTAAATTCAGTATGCAATCACTTTAAAAAATATTACGTAGACCCAAAATAAAAAAAACAATCAACCAATACGGTCTCGGTCACCTTAAATTTTGTTCAAAATATTTTCTCGAGACTGTAATGGCAGTAAATTAAATTACCTATATTATACAAAATACAACCAATTATGAGATTCAGCTTTACATCAAATCAGGCAAAAAGTTACTGTGTCTAAACTATCTATAAATCTTTAATAAGTGTCTTAAGAGAAGAAATCTATATAATATCTCACACATATCAACTAATTAATGATCAACCATACACATCTCTCACACGTTGTCACATCGTCTCACTTCACAGAACTTAATTAAGCAGGATTTTTATATTTAGGATGTGAAATTTTACTAATATTACTAAAGTACTATCAGGAGATATTCTTTGCCGTTATTTTTTATCGACCTAAATCTTAAGATTAATAAAGTTGATGTTATTTACAAATCATATAATTTTTTAATATAGTTTTACGTTTAAAGGAAATACATTGAAACAAAACATTAATTCATTTAAAAATTATCATAACTATAATAATACAATTTTATGTATTATTATAGTTTTAAACACCTCAGATTATGGAAGTAATATGTTTATATTACTTCCATAATCTGAGGTGTTTAAAATATGTTCTTCACGGTGTTATAAAAATTAATAACATTTCACAGACCTGCATACTTTGTAACCAAAACCACATGAACAATATCTACAGTAAGATTTCAAAGGTCGTTGGCATGGTAAACGGGTACCAAACATTACTTGATCTTTATTTAATGGTGCCACTACTAACACATATGATTTGATATCCCTTTTTACTTCCTTGCACGAAGTAAAGAAGTATTGTGATCGCGAAAAATTTCGGTTTTCAGATTTCAACGGAATTATCCATTTTTATCATCCCTGAATCCATTTTGACTAGTTTCGGCGTGACGTCTGTACGTACGTACATATTATGCATCTCGCATAACTCAAAACGATAGCAGTAGGATGGTGAAATTTTGGATTTAGGACTGTTGTAACATCTAGTTTAGCACCTCCCCTTTTATTGCAATTGGCTGAACCAAAAGTGCCCAAAATCCAAAAAAAAAAAATGGATTTTGGACTTTTTTTAACTGCGGTAATAAGTCATGATTGAGAGCTTTTCAACGATATATGATCATAAGTGATACGTATTATTATTGATTCCAGAGTTATAGCCAAATGAAATTTTAATTAATGAAATATTTGGACCTTAGAAGGGGAAGACACATCGGTTCGAATCAGAATTCATCTCCTTCTTTCTAACTTCTTTTTTTAAAATATAAATATATTCATTTATTAATAATTGCCGTTAACCTCCGATTGTAAAAAATTTTTACGATAAATAATAATTCAATAATAGCAATAAAAAAAAGAAAAATTATCAGTTATTAATAAAATAAAATTTTATGTACTTTTCATTAAAAAAAAAAAACTGTATATATGTAATTTAATAGGCGTACAAGGAAGTCATGTGGTGTACACATTAGATTCTTATTTTCGGTAAAAGAAACTTTTCAGATATTCATTAAGTTTGCTAACTTTCCTAACAAAATAAAATAAATTTGTTAAATAACAAAAATTGTATTTGTTGCAGCTGTACGATAAAGATCGTTAACGAGTATTAATAATTTATAGAAATTATGTATTTCTGAATCGTATTAACAAAGTACCGTATCTTTAAATATTTTATTACTCAATTAAAACAATATTATTTTATTATCAAGCATCAAACGCAAACGTAAAGAAAGCCCTGTCATTCTTCATTTTCCTGTGGACGCGAATATTATGAAACAATAGAGAATCGCGAACAACTTGAGCTTATACTTAAGGTCAGACGTATTGATGTATCATTAGTTAATATAATTCCGTTCAACCTGAAACAACAGATGTACGTAACTAACTTCACAATCAATTCCTCTAAGCGCCCACATATTGTTCATGGTGGGACAGCGATATTAATACTCAATAATTTATCTGATTCCTTGCTACGTCCTGTTTAGAATAACTGCTTAAACCCATCTGGTAGTTCCCTGTCTTACAATCCGGCTTCACTGCTGACAATCCTTTTGTGATTATTCCTCCCATGTGTACTTACTGGTCACATCTCCCACTAAACAACCTGTACGCTAGATGTTTTCATTACGTGTAACTTTAATCTGCTCGTTGACATAGAATTCATCATCGAGCCTTCTTTTGAACATTCTAGTACTCCGTTAAATTCAAGTTATGTCAGTAATACTGGTTTTTTATTGTTCATTCTTGCATGTAATCCAATCAAACTTTGATTAATTAAAAAATATATTAATATTTTAACTGACAACCAATATCATTGTAATTTTTACAACTACGTCATAAGTTTTGTTTTTTTTAGATTTTTGACGTTGACGGTGCCATCTGTATCATTATGAAACACAGTGTCTTTTCTTATAGGTCATGTGTATTAACTTGATACACTGTGACCGACTGTTTTTAAAGTCCTGTGTATCTATTATATATGTATTCACCATTGAAAAGTGTATGTTTCTCATCTGCTCTGGCCTCCTGGAAGTGACTTACTTTTTCTGTTTAGCCTCCGGAACTACCTTAAGTTATTACTTCAGAGAATAAATGAAGATGATATGTATGAATGTAAATGAAGTCTTGTACAGTCTCAGGTTGACCGTTCCTGAGATGTGTGGTTAATTAAAACCTAACCATCAAAGAACACCGGTATCCTCGATCTACTAATCAAATCCGAATAAAAGTAACTATCTTTACTAGGATTTGAATCTTGGAACAAACGATTTCGAAATCTTGCGATAACGAGTTAACCACTAGACCAGCCCGCTGGGCTCCTGGAATTGACTAACAGCAATGGTTTGATAATTTTTGTATCAGTTGGTAGGACTGAGTAGAACGAAAACGTGTGTTGAATTGGTGTGAAATTGTATGTTTAGTGATGGTTTTTTAAGTTATATTTTAAATATGATTCCTTTTTTAAGTAAAACAGCTAATTCTGACGAGATTAGGAGACTGCATGAAAAAGTAGATTTCGAAATGTTTTGTTTTTAAGTAGTGATGTGAGTTAAATAAATATTTTTCAAAGTGGTACCGATTCACACAATCAAGAGTATGTATTGCAATAATTTAAAATAATTTAATAGTATTTTTAATTTTTTAATAAGATATTTAAATTTTATTGTCATTCAAAGAGCTAAAATTAACTTTATAAACATGCTGTTTCATATTTATGTAATAATTGGGAGTGTCATTGCAAAACTTTATATTTTATTTAAAATTGCTTAATGAAGATGTATATTATTACAAATTTTTTTATTGTAAAATGAAAAAAATATGTATTTTTATTAGTTAATTCTGTGGTTTAGATTTCATTCATTGTATTCATTTGCAATAAATTTTTAAGTTTATCTTTTATATTGTTAAAAATAAAAATAAGGTATATATTAAAATTATAAAAAACATAATAAATTATATGAATATATTTTTAAGATAATAAAGAATTTTCTTGTTATTGCTCAATAGAGGCAGCAGAATGCTGCTAGTAGTAAGTTCTTTGAATTTAATCACATTTTTAATTGTTTCTGTATATATATTGTATTATTTAAACTAAGATTCTTGCCCACCTCATATCTTTTGCTATTACATCTTATTGGTCGACTCTTTTAGTTTATAATAGATAACAATCCGACTTTACCCCACTATTTCTTGGCGTATAGTACTTAAATTCACTCTTCCATTTTATACTACTAACATATTTTATTTTTTAACGCCCCCATGTTAAATTTATAAAATAGAGCCTTATCGATAACGAAGCTTGATTGACAAATTAAGATATTAAAGTTATCGCAATTAATGTATAACAAATCAAGTATTATTTAATGATGTCATTCAAATTTCTGAAAATCAAGACAAATGTTGGAATTTTTTTTTCAGGTATTGAGAAAACATATAATAAAGGTTTAACACTTTTCAAGTATGTTAGATTATCTTTTTATAATATAGAACGGTCCTTTCTTTAGCTGTTCAGTTTATAAAGACAACAAAAATAGATTTTTGCAGAAATATTAGAAAGTTTAGATTTTTTGCATTTTAGTGCTACAGAAGTTTAAAAAATGTCGTGTAAAAATGAAAATAAATTTATAATATTTATTAATGGGCTGTGTTATCTTCAGAGCATTTTTGTACACATAAGTTTTAAAAAATACCCGAATATAAAATGTTATTAAAAGTAGTTAAGTTGCTGAAAATTTAAGCAAATTCATTCAACGTCTTTTTATACAACAATTGCATTTTATCTAGGAACAAATCCTTCACTCGTCTTTACAGGATTAAAGTTTTTACCTATTTTGTTATTGGATTATTCTCCTTCTTTAATTATATTAATTTATATTTAAAATATTGTGAAATTTGGAATTTAACTTGTCTTCTGCATAGAAGGAGAAAGAACTAGAGCTTTTTTTTTAAAAAATAACTTGTTTTATATAAAAAAAAGCCAATTAAATTATTATTTTGTCAATTAATGATATTTAAATACAAACACATTCAGAAACAAGCAAAAGATTTAATTTATTATGTAGCGGTGTCTATATAATGAATTAAAATGAAAATTAATTATATATTATTTGAAAAGTATTCAAATAAAAACATGACATTGATTTCACGTTAATTATATATTAACACATACGACACATAATAATGAATTATTTTTGGCAAGATAAAAATTATTATATTACAGTAATTGTATATTATAATCTTTAAAACCTTACGGAACGTACATTTATTCATATATTATTAAATTAAAACGTATTTTTAAAGATTATAGATATTATTTTTAATTATTTTAATTACACGTTAAAAGACAGAAATATTTAATCAAATGACAGTAAATTAAATTATGAAATTGATAATTTATCATATTGAATCTATGCAGAACAACTTTTTATTAAAACTGATCAGCAAAACCGTCATACTAGATGCCAGTGTTCTTCGGTGTTTTCTTTTTTTTTTGTTAACGGTGTTGAGGAGAAATATCATTTACGTACCACTCACAAGTGGGGGAGTGTCGGACTCGCACGAGTTTGGCTAGATGTTTTTATAAGAGCCTATTTGTGCTCGCGCCCTACCGACTAAAACTCCTATTTCACCATTCCTCCCCACCCGGGGTCGAATAAGCAGTTAAGCATAGCTGAACCTCGGGGGTGCCTTTGAACTCAGGGGCTCAAGAGTTCCCGTGCTTCATCACCATCGTCCATCCGCTCAAGCGCAGACGAACGATTGCTCCACAGAGGGCTATCTTTTCCCCTTCGCTCTCCGGTCAATTCTTCACCAATTGTCTCAGGTCTTTTGTTATATCAAATTGTGTCTTCTAATAGTACCTGTCTCGAGTCTCAGTCTTTTTCTTTATCAGTTATCTTCTTTCATTTGCACTTAACCTGGTCTACTCTATTATTACCTTTCTCTGTTATCTCTAATAACACCTGTCTCGTTTTTTTGGGTTTTAATTAACCACATGGCTGAGTCTGTACAAGATTACACTCATTCACACGTTACAAACAAGGGGCGCGGCTGCTTACGGGCCCTGAATCCAGAAAGCTGCGCGGGATATTTCCAGATTCGAAATATTCATAAGAAACTAAATAACTATTTATTTATTAATGTAATATTCATTCTCTTCACTATAAAAATGAATTATGGATAGTTATTAACACGTATTAAACTATTTAAAGAATGATTTAAAAAAGGAAACTTTTCATGTTGACATTTTTTGCGGAGTTCCCGGATTCAAACCCCGATCGGGCATTAACTTTTCTGTTTTTCTTTTAACAAAGTTAAAAATTCTTTTTAATCTTAGAATACAAGGTGAGGTAAAAGTCTTAGGAAATTTATTTTTAAATTGAATCAACGAGCGACCCACATATAAATCTTAGTACAGGTATAACTAGTTAACTAAGCATGATAGCTGTACACACCTTTTGCACAAGCCAGTAGTTGGACAAGTGGTGGAAGCGTGTGAATGCAAAAGGCGAAGGATAATGAAATAAAATGAGATATTTAGCGTGGTTTTTAGCTAATATTATTAGGCAAGGCCATTTTATAACCCCTGACTTTAGCGAAGGCAAAAATTGAGTTATTTGTTTAATTTGTGCTGTGTATGTTCAAGATTATCGTGGTACCTACTGCAGCTACCGATTTGGTTCTTTTACAGAATTATTTGAGTAATTATGTTAATTGTGTTAACTATTATGTTAATTGAGTAGTTACTGTGGGTACTATATTACCCCAAAGGTTTTTGAAGGATTTTTTCATCTTCCTCATTTATTGTTCCTTTTTAATTTTTTACTTAATTTTTTTAACGTGGGTTTTTTATTTTATTTATTAAACGATAGATTTTTCAAACAACTCTACAGTGCAATTTATTCAAAATTTTACACAAATGTTAATAATAACATTTAATTTAAAAGATTGAGAAATTTAAAAAGTAGTTTTTACTAGCATCCATTATTTTATTACGATCATTTTCACCGTTAGAATTTTCTATCTGATTAGAATCTCATTCGTCCTCCAGAGAAACTACTTAGCGGAAGCAATTTAATCACTGCTTCCATTAAACTAAATAATCATTCGTCAGTAAGTGTACCGATTTGTTGGTCTGAAAAAAAAAATATTTCAATGATCACATTTCTTCCATCTTCGGATTTTAACTCAAAAAAATTTAGTTTTCACAAGTTAACCAACTTCAGAATTTTATTAACTGATATTAATATTAATAGTAATATCCTTTTTTTTGTTTTGTTGTCCAGATTACCTCGATTTGATTGAGTTAGTGATTGTAAGTCGGTAAATTAACTATACTTAGCCGTATTGTTCCAGAATTTCATCAAAATAATACTCTTCGAATGCTGGTTTACGCAATTTGATTAATTAGTACAACTCAGTTTTACACATATTTTCGAAAAATAGAATATTTTTACTTCGAAAACATTTCAACAGCTTTTGCTTTTCTGTTAGAAGATATTAGAATTTCGCTTATATTCTTATTACGATAAGAACCACAGTCAGCAAATTAAATTAACACAGACCATGATGGTAGATTAGAGCTCATTCGTATTTTAATCCATTTTTCTTAATTTTGAGAATTCATATAATTGTAATAATTCCCCAAACGCTGAACTGATTTGAATAATATTAGAACATTAGGAATTTTGCCGATTTCATCAACTGCATATAAAATTATCAGCCTTCGGCTTTTTAATATAATTATTTAATACCCATATTTGTGTTTTCGGGCCACGCAAAATCTTCAAGTCAAGTGAATGGAGTTAATATACGTTTAATGAAAAAAAAATATTAATAATAAATTGTCAGCTTTCTCCTTTAAAATCTTTTTCTCTTGAAACGAATTTCATTTTTCCCCGAACAACATTTTTTGGCTAACTTCGATATGTTTCCCTCTAAACTCCAGATCATTTAAATTTTCCTTAGCGTTTCTCTATTGAAATCAAAACAAAGATCCGAATGTCCATTTTCAATACTGTAGTAATGATCTGTTAAGAAATAGTTTCTTATGGTTTGTATGCAAATTATAAATTGTATTTCTTAAAGAATTTTTTTAAAAACTATCAATATTGACTTATTTGTTTATACACTGTATTTAATGGGAATAAATAAAAGTTTATCCACTCTTCATTTATTTATCCACAGCCAACACATGTTATTTAAGATAAAACTGAAATAAAACATGTAGGTAACATTATTTTGAAGTTTTGTCATGAAATTTCTACAATTTCGTTCCAAACTGAAGTGTAAAGGTTAATAATTACGCAAAAACCTGGCTTTTTAAAGTAACTAAATCTAAACGGAAAAAACAGCTGGGCAGGATAACTATTAGGTATGAATTTTTACTTCCTTGTACGAATTAAAGTAAGTATTTTTATCACGAAAGATTTTGCTTTTCATAATTTTTTAAACGGAAATATTCATCCATTCATTCATGTGACCATCCTGAATACATTTTGACTAGTTTCGGCGTGACCCTTCATTTGTTTGCTGCCCCTTCATTTAAATTTATTTCATTTGAAAGTGAGATACGATCCTCCAATTCTTTAATAAGTGTCTAGTTACACAATTGGTAAAATATTAGTTTTTGTTAACGACAAATATTTATGCAATTATTAATTCAACAATCTTACCTGAAATATTAGGTTAGACTGAAAGTTCATTTATTACTTTTTAAATAAATGTACCTCTTATATATATATAATTGTATGTTTTTTCGGCGTGACGTCTGTACGTACGTACGTACGTACGTATGTATCTCGCATAACTCAAACACGATTAGGCGTAGGATATTAAATTTTGAATTAAGAACTGCTGTAACATTTAGTTGTGCACTTCCCATTTTGTTTGCAATCGTCTGGACCTAAGTGTCCAAAAAAGCCCAAAATCCAAAACCATTTGGATTTTGGACTTTTTTTTAACTGTAGTAATAAGCTCTCATTGAGAGCGTTTCAACGATATATCATAAGTGGTACTTATTTTTATTGGTTCCAGAGTTATAGCCAAATAAAATGTTAATTAATGCAATATTTGGATCTTTTTATAGGGAAGGCACATCGGTTCGAATCCAACTTCATTTCTGACTTTTTTTTAATCTAAATAAATTTATTTAGTTATAATTATTAACCTTTGATGGTAAAACAAAATTTTACAATAAATAATAATTAAATAATCGCAATAAAAAAATAAATATGAAAAAATTAGAAGTTAATATTGAAATAAAATTTTATGTACTTTTCATTTTAAAAAAATGTGTATATGTAATTAAATAGGTGTGCAAGAAAGTCATGTATTGTCCACATCAGATTTGGTGAAATATCTGATTATTTAATATTAATTGAAAATTATAATTTTGAATCTATTATTTTTATTTATGCATTGGTTTCAGTCTTCTTGATAATAAAAATCGATATAAAATTTTGTAACCTTCTCCTGTTTGGTTTTTGTTTTCATTTAGTTGATGGTTACAGCATAATAATTTAAAAAACATACAATTATATATATATAAGAGGTACATTTATTTAAAAAGTAATAAATGAACTTTCAGTCTAACCTAATATTTCAGGTAAGATTGTTGAATTAATAATTACATAAATATTTGTCGTTAACAAAAACTAATATTTTACCAATTGTGTAACTGGACACTTATTAAAGAATTGGAGGATCGTATCTCACTTTCAAATGAAATAAATTTAAATGAAGGGGCAGCAAACATATTTTTATGTAATTTAATATGCGTACAAAGAAACCAATTGGTGTCCACATCAGATTTTAAAAAATATTTAGAGAATTAAAAAGAAAATGGTAATCCTAAACCACTAGGAAGAAATAACTTATAAAGTAAAGTATAATATAATATGCATTATAGTGTAATAACGACTGTAACATAATTAATACATCTGTAGAACCATGAATACGGAGCATTCTGATCGACTGTGCTAGTCACAACACACGCTTCCTGTCGGTACGGATAAACTAACTTCTCCTCCCACTTAACACTAAGACATGCTAATTGTACCACTCAGCATGTGAAATTACGATACGTTAACTTGATGGTAGTATACGTAACACAGCATAAACCATAATGAAGTATGAACAAAACTTTCAATTTAATAATTTCAACGAAATCTGTTAAAAGCATAAATTAAATTAGTAAACTTAATTTCAGAAATCTTTTACATTTCTGTACGTGCTACATTCAATAATTTATAAATTAATAACTGATCAACTCGTTTAGCCTAGGAAGCAAAATCAATATTAAGTTTTTTTTTTTAATTTATACTAATTTTCATAAGTCTGTTGATATAAATAACGGTACTGAAAAATTCGTCTAAAATTAGGTGTACCTTAATTTTCAAACATTTTTAAATGGAAAAACAAATCCATTGAGTACACGTTCCTATAGTTGAAAATACTAAATATTTAACAGTATGCCAATATCGATTCTTTCGAAGTAGTAATTGATATTCTTGTATGAATATAACCATTATGTAATATACTGTACAGTTGGTTACGATGTGAAAGATATTATGGTAGCTTCAACTGCCGGAGACAGCGAAGTGAGTGGAGGCCAACGAAAAATTGAAATGTAACTAATATAATTTTTAAGATTGTAAAAATTAGATAAAGGATGTAGCCGACCTCCATGGCGCGGCTGGTAGCATCTCGGCCTTTCATTCGGAGGTCCCAGGTTCGAATCCCGGTCAGGCATGGCATTTTCACACGCTATTTGTCATTCATCTTATCCGCTGAAGCAATACCTAACGGTGGTCCCAGAGGTTAAAAAAATAATAAATATTAAAAAAATAAGGTAAAGGGTGTAACGAAAAGTATAGTTCTTCAAACGTCATGTTTTACGCTCGTTATGGTATGTAAAATATCATAAATGTAATGGTTACAGATAATTTGACAATCTTAAGTCGCTCCTAAAAGACGAACCATATCAAGTATAAAACATCCCAACGCTAAAGTTACGTAACCAATTCATTATTTCCATAAATCTATTAATAAAAGAGAAGGATAAAGTACTTTTACTTTGACTTCTTTGCTGAGCTGAATGTATTTTTCTATATCAGAATCGATAGCCTATTAAAATTCAAGAGATATACAGCCATGTAATCAACAACTTCAATCTGTTCATCACAGTGAATTGCCTGAATAATAAACAACATTAATCTTAAAGAAAGATGATCATCTTAGTGCTGCTTATCCTCCATTGCTTTGCACAAGTTACAATTACTATAAAGAGTGAGACAGCTAATGAAAATTAACTAAAATCAATAATACAGTGTAATTTGGGAATCAGGCTTCTATAACCTTATATGAATTTATCACAGCTGACAAATTTATTCACCATATCAAGTCAAAATGCTTTTGAATCAAATTCTATATGAAATATTCATTAGTCTTAATAATCGGCGTGAACCGAGCTGAGTTTAAAAAAAAATGTACAATCTCCGGAAAAAAGCAAAAGAAAATTTTTTATGCACTGCAATCTTTTAATTATCTGAAAAAATATGAATATTATTGCATGGGTGTATTAGTCTCCATATACATTAGGAATTGGTAGATTATTGATTTGAACAGAGTTAATTAAAACTTTATCAATGTTTAGGTAAGTTCGTTAAACTACGGCAACTCGTGAAACTAACCCTAAACAGATAAACGATTTACGGAATGAATTATAAATTAATAAAATATTCAATCGTTCAGTTAAGGAAGTGAAATCAATATTTTAAGATTATTAAAATTTATACTGACCGTGAATGTGTTGCTATAACTAAAACGACCTCTAACAAAAGTGATCTAACCTACCAGGTACGCATATTTAAAAAAAATTATCAATAGAAATATTTCACTGAATTAAATTTTTATTATGCAAATTGTAGAAAATGTTTCCCTGAAAACAACTCGCTACTTAAAAAGATTACTTCAGACAAATTTCATAGAAGTTGAAAGGGAAATAAACAAAAAATCTACATTATTAGATAGATTTTTATTAGAACCTACCTATTGTAATGGGTACCATGATTAGACTTCCAGAAAATTTCGACATGTCTTCGCGTTTCACATCCCCCAGACCTGAAAACCACGGTCAGCTCAAAAGTTTATATATATATATATATATATATATATATTTTCACTTTATTGTGAAAATGATAACGGCCGTAATTTTGCGAAAATAACTTTCAAATTATTCCTTAAAAATAACTCGTACCTAAATCTCGATTGAGTTCGTTAACGACCAAAATCGGACCATGGGGATGCAATGGGGCCTTCTTCGAAAAAAAAATATCGCGACAAATTTCTTATTAAGTAAAATAACGAATTCGTTTAAATTTCCTACTATTTTTTTTTGGATAAGGGCCTAAAATTTATCTAAATAAAATTTTTGATATCACCAACCATTTGCTCAGTGGATGGAATAAATAGGGTTTCGACAAAAAAGAATCATACCTCCCTTAATAGGCACAGTATCGAATCGGTTTAAAGTGGTCGTTAGTCATCTAAACATTACCTAAAACTTTTGTCTGAAACAATTTTTGATATGACCAACCCTTACGGCAAGGGCTGACCAAACTATTGATGGAATTGTAAGAAGATGGGGCTAGTCGTATGATAAACATGTTAAACTTTTTTTCTACATGCAACCATTGTCATATTGAGTAAATTTGAAGTTTTTCTTAACTTTAAAGGGTAAATCTTTTTTATCCCCCTTAGCACCAGTAAAATTTACCTCCGCCTTCCGACGCGCCGAAAGTGATTTTTTAATATTTCATTTCAAAGTTTTCATCAGAATTTTTCTTTTACGTAAGCAAAGAATAAGAAAATTGTATGTCGTTAATATTCAAGAAAAAATTATTTACGAATATTTAAGATTCTTAGTCTTATAAATATTTAAATAACTAAGATATGTTTTCAAGTTAGTAGTGACACACTTAAAGTCCTATTTATACGTGATATTTGAGTGTGCAGAAGCATAATTAAGTAATTAAAATTAACGTAGATTAAGAGTTTCAATATAATAAATGTACATTTATGGTACACATAACACATTAAATTTATGATTACTGAGATTAATTTAAGTTAAATAAACTTGACAGAAACCGATTAATAACAAATAACAAACTCACAAATTTGGTCCATCAACAGTACATATTTATTGTCAAAATCGAAGGCATCCTTGCCTATATTAACTTGATAAGTTTATTATTAATTAATTTCTGTTACATTTATTTTTAAAAAAATATGTTAATTCAACTAATTCTAGAAACATTTATTTGTTTGTAAGAGCTGGAGCAATAATAAAGTAAAAAACTAATTTTGGTTGCTTATGCACATACTTAAATATACATAAACAGTAACACGAACATATATCGAATTTCCTAATGCAATTGACTTTAAATACTATTTTTTAATTAAACTAAAAAATGTGACAGTATAAAAAATATTTTATGAAAATTTAATTTTTCGTGGAATATAAATCTCTTAAGAATAGAAAAAAATTATCTTTAAACCCTTTTACGATGTTCTCGTTACGTTCCAATTGAATAGATTTTAACATAAAACATACGTAAGACATATTTTCAGTAATTAAAAACTAATTTTGGTTGCTTATGCATATACTTAAATATACATAACCAGTAACACGAACATATAAAGAATTTCCTAATGCAATTGACTTTAAATACTTTTTTTTAATTAAACTAAAAAATGTGACTGTATAAAAAATATTTTATGAAAATTTAATTTTTCGTGGAATATAAATCTCTTAAGAATAGAAAAAAATTATCTTTAAACCCTTTTACGATGTTCTCGTTACGTTCCAATTGAATAGATTTTAACATAAAACATACGTAAGACATATTTTCAGTAATTAAAAACTAATTTTGGTTGCTTATGCATATACTTAAATATACATAACCAGTAACACGAACATATAAAGAATTTCCTAATGCAATTGACTTTAAATACTTTTTTTTAATTAAACTAAAAAATGTGACTGTATAAAAAATATTTTATGAAAATTTAATTTTTCGTGGAATATAAATCTCTTAAGAATAGAAAAAAATTATCTTTAAACCCTTTTACGATGTTCTCGTTACGTTCCAATTGAATAGATTTTAACATAAAACATACGTAAGACATATTTTCAGTAATTAAAAACTAATTTTGGTTGCTTATGCATATACTTAAATATACATAACCAGTAACACGAACATATAAAGAATTTCCTAATGCAATTGACTTTAAATACTTTTTTTTAATTAAACTAAAAAATGTGACTGTATAAAAAATATTTTATGAAAATTTAATTTTTCGTGGAATATAAATCTCTTAAGAATAGAAAAAAATTATCTTTAAACCCTTTTACGATGTTCTCGTTACGTTCCAATTGAATAGATTTTAACATAAAACATACGTAAGACATATTTTCAGTAATTAAAAACTAATTTTGGTTGCTTATGCATATACTTAAATATACATAACCAGTAACACGAACATATAAAGAATTTCCTAATGCAATTGACTTTAAATACTTTTTTTTAATTAAACTAAAAAATGTGACTGTATAAAAAATATTTTATGAAAATTTAATTTTTCGTGGAATATAAATCTCTTAAGAATAGAAAAAAATTATCTTTAAACCCTTTTACGATGTTCTCGTTACGTTCCAATTGAATAGATTTTAACATAAAACATACGTAAGACATATTTTCAGTAATTAAAAACTAATTTTGGTTGCTTATGCATATACTTAAATATACATAACCAGTAACACGAACATATAAAGAATTTCCTAATGCAATTGACTTTAAATACTTTTTTTTAATTAAACTAAAAAATGTGACTGTATAAAAAATATTTTATGAAAATTTAATTTTTCGTGGAATATAAATCTCTTAAGAATAGAAAAAAATTATCTTTAAACCCTTTTACGATGTTCTCGTTACGTTCCAATTGAATAGATTTTAACATAAAACATACGTAAGACATATTTTCAGTAATTAAAAACTAATTTTGGTTGCTTATGCATATACTTAAATATACATAACCAGTAACACGAACATATAAAGAATTTCCTAATGCAATTGACTTTAAATACTTTTTTTTAATTAAACTAAAAAATGTGACTGTATAAAAAATATTTTATGAAAATTTAATTTTTCGTGGAATATAAATCTCTTAAGAATAGAAAAAAATTATCTTTAAACCCTTTTACGATGTTCTCGTTACGTTCCAATTGAATAGATTTTAACATAAAACATACGTAAGACATATTTTCAGTAATTAAAAACTAATTTTGGTTGCTTATGCATATACTTAAATATACATAACCAGTAACACGAACATATAAAGAATTTCCTAATGCAATTGACTTTAAATACTTTTTTTTAATTAAACTAAAAAATGTGACTGTATAAAAAATATTTTATGAAAATTTAATTTTTCGTGGAATATAAATCTCTTAAGAATAGAAAAAAATTATCTTTAAACCCTTTTACGATGTTCTCGTTACGTTCCAATTGAATAGATTTTAACATAAAACATACGTAAGACATATTTTCAGTAATTAAAAACTAATTTTGGTTGCTTATGCATATACTTAAATATACATAACCAGTAACACGAACATATAAAGAATTTCCTAATGCAATTGACTTTAAATACTTTTTTTTAATTAAACTAAAAAATGTGACTGTATAAAAAATATTTTATGAAAATTTAATTTTTCGTGGAATATAAATCTCTTAAGAATAGAAAAAAATTATCTTTAAACCCTTTTACGATGTTCTCGTTACGTTCCAATTGAATAGATTTTAACATAAAACATACGTAAGACATATTTTCAGTAATTAAAAACTAATTTTGGTTGCTTATGCATATACTTAAATATACATAACCAGTAACACGAACATATAAAGAATTTCCTAATGCAATTGACTTTAAATACTTTTTTTTAATTAAACTAAAAAATGTGACTGTATAAAAAATATTTTATGAAAATTTAATTTTTCGTGGAATATAAATCTCTTAAGAATAGAAAAAAATTATCTTTAAACCCTTTTACGATGTTCTCGTTACGTTCCAATTGAATAGATTTTAACATAAAACATACGTAAGACATATTTTCAGTAATTAAAAACTAATTTTGGTTGCTTATGCATATACTTAAATATACATAACCAGTAACACGAACATATAAAGAATTTCCTAATGCAATTGACTTTAAATACTTTTTTTTAATTAAACTAAAAAATGTGACTGTATAAAAAATATTTTATGAAAATTTAATTTTTCGTGGAATATAAATCTCTTAAGAATAGAAAAAAATTATCTTTAAACCCTTTTACGATGTTCTCGTTACGTTCCAATTGAATAGATTTTAACATAAAACATACGTAAGACATATTTTCAGTAATTAAAAACTAATTTTGGTTGCTTATGCATATACTTAAATATACATAACCAGTAACACGAACATATAAAGAATTTCCTAATGCAATTGACTTTAAATACTTTTTTTTAATTAAACTAAAAAATGTGACTGTATAAAAAATATTTTATGAAAATTTAATTTTTCGTGGAATATAAATCTCTTAAGAATAGAAAAAAATTATCTTTAAACCCTTTTACGATGTTCTCGTTACGTTCCAATTGAATAGATTTTAACATAAAACATACGTAAGACATATTTTCAGTAATTAAAAACTAATTTTGGTTGCTTATGCATATACTTAAATATACATAACCAGTAACACGAACATATAAAGAATTTCCTAATGCAATTGACTTTAAATACTTTTTTTTAATTAAACTAAAAAATGTGACTGTATAAAAAATATTTTATGAAAATTTAATTTTTCGTGGAATATAAATCTCTTAAGAATAGAAAAAAATTATCTTTAAACCCTTTTACGATGTTCTCGTTACGTTCCAATTGAATAGATTTTAACATAAAACATACGTAAGACATATTTTCAGTAATTAAAAACTAATTTTGGTTGCTTATGCATATACTTAAATATACATAACCAGTAACACGAACATATAAAGAATTTCCTAATGCAATTGACTTTAAATACTTTTTTTTAATTAAACTAAAAAATGTGACTGTATAAAAAATATTTTATGAAAATTTAATTTTTCGTGGAATATAAATCTCTTAAGAATAGAAAAAAATTATCTTTAAACCCTTTTACGATGTTCTCGTTACGTTCCAATTGAATAGATTTTAACATAAAACATACGTAAGACATATTTTCAGTAATTAAAAACTAATTTTGGTTGCTTATGCATATACTTAAATATACATAACCAGTAACACGAACATATAAAGAATTTCCTAATGCAATTGACTTTAAATACTTTTTTTTAATTAAACTAAAAAATGTGACTGTATAAAAAATATTTTATGAAAATTTAATTTTTCGTGGAATATAAATCTCTTAAGAATAGAAAAAAATTATCTTTAAACCCTTTTACGATGTTCTCGTTACGTTCCAATTGAATAGATTTTAACATAAAACATACGTAAGACATATTTTCAGTAATTAAAAACTAATTTTGGTTGCTTATGCATATACTTAAATATACATAACCAGTAACACGAACATATAAAGAATTTCCTAATGCAATTGACTTTAAATACTTTTTTTTAATTAAACTAAAAAATGTGACTGTATAAAAAATATTTTATGAAAATTTAATTTTTCGTGGAATATAAATCTCTTAAGAATAGAAAAAAATTATCTTTAAACCCTTTTACGATGTTCTCGTTACGTTCCAATTGAATAGATTTTAACATAAAACATACGTAAGACATATTTTCAGTAATTAAAAACTAATTTTGGTTGCTTATGCATATACTTAAATATACATAACCAGTAACACGAACATATAAAGAATTTCCTAATGCAATTGACTTTAAATACTTTTTTTTAATTAAACTAAAAAATGTGACTGTATAAAAAATATTTTATGAAAATTTAATTTTTCGTGGAATATAAATCTCTTAAGAATAGAAAAAAATTATCTTTAAACCCTTTTACGATGTTCTCGTTACGTTCCAATTGAATAGATTTTAACATAAAACATACGTAAGACATATTTTCAGTAATTAAAAACTAATTTTGGTTGCTTATGCATATACTTAAATATACATAACCAGTAACACGAACATATAAAGAATTTCCTAATGCAATTGACTTTAAATACTTTTTTTTAATTAAACTAAAAAATGTGACTGTATAAAAAATATTTTATGAAAATTTAATTTTTCGTGGAATATAAATCTCTTAAGAATAGAAAAAAATTATCTTTAAACCCTTTTACGATGTTCTCGTTACGTTCCAATTGAATAGATTTTAACATAAAACATACGTAAGACATATTTTCAGTAATTAAAAACTAATTTTGGTTGCTTATGCATATACTTAAATATACATAACCAGTAACACGAACATATAAAGAATTTCCTAATGCAATTGACTTTAAATACTTTTTTTTAATTAAACTAAAAAATGTGACTGTATAAAAAATATTTTATGAAAATTTAATTTTTCGTGGAATATAAATCTCTTAAGAATAGAAAAAAATTATCTTTAAACCCTTTTACGATGTTCTCGTTACGTTCCAATTGAATAGATTTTAACATAAAACATACGTAAGACATATTTTCAGTAATTAAAAACTAATTTTGGTTGCTTATGCATATACTTAAATATACATAACCAGTAACACGAACATATAAAGAATTTCCTAATGCAATTGACTTTAAATACTTTTTTTTAATTAAACTAAAAAATGTGACTGTATAAAAAATATTTTATGAAAATTTAATTTTTCGTGGAATATAAATCTCTTAAGAATAGAAAAAAATTATCTTTAAACCCTTTTACGATGTTCTCGTTACGTTCCAATTGAATAGATTTTAACATAAAACATACGTAAGACATATTTTCAGTAATTAAAAACTAATTTTGGTTGCTTATGCATATACTTAAATATACATAACCAGTAACACGAACATATAAAGAATTTCCTAATGCAATTGACTTTAAATACTTTTTTTTAATTAAACTAAAAAATGTGACTGTATAAAAAATATTTTATGAAAATTTAATTTTTCGTGGAATATAAATCTCTTAAGAATAGAAAAAAATTATCTTTAAACCCTTTTACGATGTTCTCGTTACGTTCCAATTGAATAGATTTTAACATAAAACATACGTAAGACATATTTTCAGTAATTAAAAACTAATTTTGGTTGCTTATGCATATACTTAAATATACATAACCAGTAACACGAACATATAAAGAATTTCCTAATGCAATTGACTTTAAATACTTTTTTTTAATTAAACTAAAAAATGTGACTGTATAAAAAATATTTTATGAAAATTTAATTTTTCGTGGAATATAAATCTCTTAAGAATAGAAAAAAATTATCTTTAAACCCTTTTACGATGTTCTCGTTACGTTCCAATTGAATAGATTTTAACATAAAACATACGTAAGACATATTTTCAGTAATTAAAAACTAATTTTGGTTGCTTATGCATATACTTAAATATACATAACCAGTAACACGAACATATAAAGAATTTCCTAATGCAATTGACTTTAAATACTTTTTTTTAATTAAACTAAAAAATGTGACTGTATAAAAAATATTTTATGAAAATTTAATTTTTCGTGGAATATAAATCTCTTAAGAATAGAAAAAAATTATCTTTAAACCCTTTTACGATGTTCTCGTTACGTTCCAATTGAATAGATTTTAACATAAAACATACGTAAGACATATTTTCAGTAATTAAAAACTAATTTTGGTTGCTTATGCATATACTTAAATATACATAACCAGTAACACGAACATATAAAGAATTTCCTAATGCAATTGACTTTAAATACTTTTTTTTAATTAAACTAAAAAATGTGACTGTATAAAAAATATTTTATGAAAATTTAATTTTTCGTGGAATATAAATCTCTTAAGAATAGAAAAAAATTATCTTTAAACCCTTTTACGATGTTCTCGTTACGTTCCAATTGAATAGATTTTAACATAAAACATACGTAAGACATATTTTCAGTAATTAAAAACTAATTTTGGTTGCTTATGCATATACTTAAATATACATAACCAGTAACACGAACATATAAAGAATTTCCTAATGCAATTGACTTTAAATACTTTTTTTTAATTAAACTAAAAAATGTGACTGTATAAAAAATATTTTATGAAAATTTAATTTTTCGTGGAATATAAATCTCTTAAGAATAGAAAAAAATTATCTTTAAACCCTTTTACGATGTTCTCGTTACGTTCCAATTGAATAGATTTTAACATAAAACATACGTAAGACATATTTTCAGTAATTAAAAACTAATTTTGGTTGCTTATGCATATACTTAAATATACATAACCAGTAACACGAACATATAAAGAATTTCCTAATGCAATTGACTTTAAATACTTTTTTTTAATTAAACTAAAAAATGTGACTGTATAAAAAATATTTTATGAAAATTTAATTTTTCGTGGAATATAAATCTCTTAAGAATAGAAAAAAATTATCTTTAAACCCTTTTACGATGTTCTCGTTACGTTCCAATTGAATAGATTTTAACATAAAACATACGTAAGACATATTTTCAGTAATTAAAAACTAATTTTGGTTGCTTATGCATATACTTAAATATACATAACCAGTAACACGAACATATAAAGAATTTCCTAATGCAATTGACTTTAAATACTTTTTTTTAATTAAACTAAAAAATGTGACTGTATAAAAAATATTTTATGAAAATTTAATTTTTCGTGGAATATAAATCTCTTAAGAATAGAAAAAAATTATCTTTAAACCCTTTTACGATGTTCTCGTTACGTTCCAATTGAATAGTTTTTAACATAAAACATACGTAAGACATATTTTCAGTAATTAAAAAATGATAAGTCATAAAAAGGTAAGGCAGATCTCTGTAGCGGGGTGGTAGCATAACGGTCTTTCATCAAAGATCCCATGTTCAAATTCCAGTAGGAATCTTTCGTAAGTTACAAAATTTCATTGGGTTGCTTGGCCAAAGCAGCCAATTCAACTAACCTCATAAAAAAAAGAGCTAATAAAATGCTGGAAAGTATACTTAAAATATATACTAGTATCAAAAGCAGATGAAAGAACTTTAAAAAAAAAATCTTAAGATAGTGTATTTGAAAATGCTTTACGACCTGAATCATTTACAAGATAGTCATAAATAAAATATAGAGAATAGAGATTTTTATGTTATAGTATCAGAACAGGTTCTTGAAAACTTTTAAATTAAAAGTTTAAAATGAAGATATCTTTTGATTAATCTTTTCAAATTATCCTACACAGAAGAAGGTTAGTTAATTACATGTTAATGTACTCAAGGTAAGTTAGTTTAGTAATGGAGGGAAAATATAAAAGGAAAAGTGTAAAGTGTAAAGATTACAATACTTGTATGTAATTAAAGACGTACAATGCAGCCAAACTTTTGACATAAAAAATAACCACAAAATAGAAAGAGATAGGGAATTACATAAAACCAACACGCTTTAGATTAGTATTATATGTAGTATTCTCTCTGGGAAGCGAAGTTGTACTTATTACAGCGTTGTTATTTGGGATAAGATTATACGTTATACTCTCCCCATCAAGTATTTTTATGAAGAAAATTTTATATATTCTTTAACAACATAGGAATCAGATTGCAATGTAAGAAAAATATTAACTTGGTTTTACTAATATTGAAAATGTTATCTTCCGATCACTTATTTTTACGACTTTTACGCGTTCTTGAAATTTACAGCAAACACTTATCGTAATATTTATTTACTGATTTACTGATTACTGAAGAGTGTAATGAAAAAAATAAATTTATTAAATATCTCCAATGTAAAAAATCTGGTGAGGTAACTTTTAAAGATTTTGGCGTTCACAAGACTTTTGGATAAAGTAATGATAATCAAACATTATGAAACTATAAAATCATTATTAAAATGGCAATCATACTGAGACGAACATACTTGTTTGTTTCCCGCTAACAGAGAAATAAGCATTTCAACATTTAACGATTTTATAAAAATATTAAGGATTTATTACAACGTGTAAGAAGAAGTCGAATTGTATAACATCGACTTTTTGTTCATGAACATCGTGAAGATTTTCACCAGTTGAAATTTGGTTGATTTGATTATCATTTTTCATAAATTATCAGGTAAAATTAGATCTAATTTCAAAAATAAGCATTATCCATTATTTCTTTGTCGCAAATCAGTTGTTTAACAGCTGATTTTTAAAGTCGAAGGTTCACAGTTAATTTTTAGTAAAAGTTAATTGCTTTTAAACAGATTTGAATACTAAACAGTGGATCACCGTATACTTTGGTGTTAAGGTTTACTTAACTACATGTCTCAGAATGGTCAGCCTAAGTCTGTAAAAGACTACACTTAATTTGCATGTCATACTGTACACGTCATCCTCATCTCATTGGGCCGTGAGGGGAGGGTTTCTTATTGATCACTAGTTGAACAGATTGGAATGTACACATTAAGAAAATAAGTCCAGCATCTCTATTTCATTCTGATCAACAAAATATGGAAACGGCAATACTGTATACGTTATAATTTAGTTCTAGTTTTAAATAGTAGCTATCAGTAATCCAACAAGTGAAAGTAATTATAAAAAGGTTTTCTGGGGAAGCGAAGGTAACACACTTTCATGTAGAAACAACTTACTCGGATACAGTAATTGCTATAAGCCCTTTACATTCTGTGAACTCTCGTCTCAAAAATTTAATGTTTCACCAAACTAACCACAGTTGTCTTATTGGGAAATGCAGACTGAGAAACTTTCTATTGAATCTCGTCTTTCAATAGTTTGAAAGATTTAAGGTAGAATAATTCTCTAATAAACAAAGTGAGAGCTAATAAAACGCTAAAAAGTAGATACTGAAATAGATTTAGCGAATGACAAGATTATTCAAACTGTTAGCAGATTAACACCTGTACAAATCACAGTTTCCATCTGATGGATAGATAAACTTAAAATTTTCCCACACCTAAACGATACATATAAATTTTGCAGATTCTGTCCATTTTGTTAAACATCTACTTCGTAATCATTTTTTTTCCAAAATATTCCAATATAAATCCTATATCATGCAGTAATGTATCATAATACATAACTGTACTTTGGACCAAAATTAAATTATAGTAGCCAAAATTGTAGTGAAAGCAAAATTTGATATGTATGAATTTTTCAGTTAAAACTTTTATTAATCATTTAATTTATATTCTAAAAAAAAACGCTCGAAATATTTTCAAATAAAGAATTTCGCGTTTTCTTTTTGAAATTACAAATAAATTAGTAAAACCTAATAAAAAAATACCATTATGGAAACACAGCTTAAATTTTTTAAATTCATAACCTGATTTTTTTTTAAAGTTCAAATTTTCAGGATCGATAAAGAATGATTAAAAAAGTCACAATGAATTGCATAATTTTCACCGCTTTGCCCATGACAAATAAACCACTGACCTTTTAAATATTGGATAAAAATAATAAATTCATTACATTTAATTATTTTTACTTAAAATCTATCAAATGAATAATGAAATAATAAAAAGAAGAATCGAATTTAGGTAAAAAAAAAAAAAATTGGGTAAACAATATTAGAAACGGTTTTAACGGAGTGTTTCTAAAGTTTCTGGCTATTTAACCAAATAGCCAGGTACCGAATTGTCAATGTTGTAAACATTAATAACCTGTTGTATATTTTTCTTATAAGAAAAAATTTTAATTAAATCTCGTGCTTTAATATAAGATTTCTCAATGATCTGTATAAGGATCTGAAGATATAATCTGTTCAAAATCGGGTATCTTCTTACCCGCTTTGGAAATTATAGAGATTGAAAATTTTATGACTGTTTTCATACATAATCTTTGCATTTCACTTTAACAATTTTAGTTATATTGCATCTGTTCATCAATCCAGTACAAAAAAAAATGAGGGGGTTATATTTATTTAATAAAACACTGTTCGTTAAAGCTAGTATTTACGGAACTATTAATGATTAAAAGGTTTAATGGTCGCCATTTTTTAATTTTTAAAGATAGAGTTTTCAAACTTACTTATTTTGTAGATGATGTATTCGGGTACATAATAGGAGTACATTAAATTTTATTGAAATATCTGAATTAGTTGATCTCAATGGTGAAAAGGTAGCACCTCGGTTTTTCTTCTAAAGATGCCGGTTTCGAACCCGGTCAGGCATGGCATTTTTCATAATGTCATGCCTGACCACTAGAATTTCATTGGGCTAAATGACCAAAGCAATCGATTCCTGTAATCTCATAAAATATCTCAAAGATGTTTTTTTATTTATACTTATGCCCTGAATCAGTCACTTAAATTTGGCCAACACCTCCCAGAACAATATACATAGCCTGTGCCGGATGGAGTGGGGAATAGTTGATAGATGAAAAATAAAGCGAGATAGCGGATTTGTCCACATGAACGCTTTTGATTAACTTTGATATCTTGGTTCGATCTCTTAAGCCAACACATCTGATGGAAAAAAAATAATATACTTATAAGGATACCTTGATGTCCCCTTGTTTATTGGAATCGAAAATAAGGCCAAAACTGGTATAATATTAATGCCAAATTTCAAATACTTTAATCAATGGCTTTTTGAGATGTGAGGAGAAAACTGTTTAAAAATAATGTTGAATTTCAATCCAATTAATTTTGGAATTTTTAAAACTCAAAGAAGTACTTTCATCTTAATAAAGCTCAATTTTCTACGACCGCTATACAAAAAGTCAGAAAATAAATTTAGTTAAAACTACTCCCATTTCCTCAATTTTTCCCTAACTTTAATGCCACCACCAATCGTTTATACATAGATGTTTTGAAGAATATGTTAAACTAATTCACATATAATAATCACAATACAGGACAAGATACGTTTTTACATCGTCAGGCAATTTCTATGGTCTTTTTACGTGTTTTTGGATTCAATATTCGAAAAACCCAACATCGAAATTTTGAAATTATATATATATATAAATCTCCTTTTGTAGCTGCTGTGTAGCAGCAATACAGCTGTAAGCCTGAAAATAAAAGTAACACACTGTGTAATTCAAAATAAAAATACATTACCGTTATTAGTATTTTCCAACACCTCACATGCAGCTATTGCTAGGTATTAATCAATTTTTTTTAGCTTCATTATGAAAAGGTTCTTTTAGGTTAATGATAGATTCAGTATACAAATTTTTTTACGACAATTCTATGTTTTATTTGTCTTATTTTATATATTCAGAATTATTATTACATATATTCAAATATAAATTAAAAAGTATATAAATTTAAAGTACTCATTAACATACAATTACTCGAATTTTAGCTTCCCTGATGAGTTTAAAACTTAATAACTTTAAAATAAAGGTAAAAATAGCGGATGGTAGGTTTTATTCCGTATTTTTTGGGTTGAAATGTAATTTTTTATACTAAAATTTCTAACAAAAGAAACTGAATAAAGACTGAAATAGTGCTAACTACTTTTTTCCGCGTTTGAATTACGCGGCTGGAGCCAGTATAATAATGAGGGTCATTATGAAACAGATTTTCATTATGATACAGGTAATCAATCGAAAGTCTATTTTTTTCAACCACTGACCAATCAGAAGTGAATATTGTTTAATGTATCAGTTATTTTTTTTACTTTGATTTTAATCCGATTTAGTAGTTAGCAGGCAGAGGTTAATCTGAAAATACACAAATAGCTAATTTCTGTATTACACTGTTTATCCTTTTGTTTATTATGTTGGGTTCTGAGGAAAAAATGACTTCAACACCAATTGATATTAAAGAAAAGGCAGAACTTATCACCTATTGCCACAGGAATGTATTGTTTAATGTATTTTCAAAAAATTAAAAAAATATTCCGTAAAAAATGTGTTTTATTATTGATTTAAACTAATAGTCCTAATATTTTCTCAGCCTTAGAAAAAATACGGTATGCAACTCTCTATATTGCCATTAATGCACTTTTGCGATGTTTAGTTTCTCGCCAAGGCTCGAGTCGTAACTTACTTCGTACTCGTTTATCAATATCATCAATACATCATTATAGGCTTATTGCATAATGTATTCCAACGAACTTATCTATATAAAAAAATATTATAATGGTTTAAAATGATATAGAATATTATATAATGGCATTTTATGTTTTTCGTTAATAAAATAAAATTTTCACGACTGCACTTAATACAAAGATCTAATCTAAATTCTCATCTTACGAGATACAAAGAATATTAACAAAAATCCATTTGATGTTAAAACCTGGTCTTTGAAAAAATATTTTTTTCTTGATTTTGGTATTAATATTAAAACCAACATTCTTTGGTTTTTTCTACATTATTATTAGTTTAAGAATACTGAAACAAACGTACGCAATCAAATACTGGTGAAAAAAGACTATTAATTGCATAATTCTGTTTGTCAAATACAATAAGAAGTAAAAGTTTAAGTACTAATTTCAGTCGATTTAGATTGAAATGAAAAAAAAAGATCCAAAAAAGTTTCTAATTTTTTTTTTTAAACCACTGTATCCTCATTTTCCACGTAAAATCGGAACTGTTTTTTCAATTACCAAAAATTTTCCAAATCAGACAAAATTAGTTAATAAAAAAAAAAAAAAAATTACCTCTTTCAATAAACTAAATTAGAAAATGACTACAATAATTAAAAGTACAAACAAAAGGTTAAACGTAATTAAAAGATATAGTTTAAAAATTTTTAATTTTTTGGTTGTTAATTGTAAAATACCCAAAAAATATTACCAAATATTACCTACTAATCAATATAAACAAACTACAAATTAAACTACTAATCAATATATACAAACTGGTGTGTAATATTTATGAAAAAGGGGAATTTCCGTCAGACTTCAAAAAAAGTGTTATAGTAATGATACCAAAGAAAGCAGGGGCAGATAAATGTGAAGAATACAGAACAATTAGTTTAACTAGTCATGCATCAAAAATCTTAACTAGAATTCTATACAGAAGAATTGAGTGGAGAGTGGAGGAAGTGTTAGGAGAAGACCAATTTGGTTTCAGGAAAACTATAGGGACAAGGGAAGCAATTTTAGGCCTCAGATTAATAGTAGAAGGAAGATTAAAGAAAAACAAACCAACATACTTGGCGTTTATAGACCTAGAAAAGGCTTTCGATAACGTAGACTGGAAAAAAATTCAGCATTTTATAAAAATTAGGGTTCAAATACAGAGATAGAAGAACAATTGCTAACATGTACAGGAACCAAACAGCAACAGTAACAATTGAAGAACATAAGAAAGAAGCCGGAATAAGAAAGGGAGTCCGACAAGGATGTTCCCTGTCTCCGTTACTTTTTAATCTTTACATGGAACTAGCAGTTAATGATGTTAAAGAACAATTTAGATTCGGAGTAACAGTACAAGGTGAAAGGATAAAGATGCTACGATTTGCTGATAATATAGTAATTCTAGCTGAGAGTAAAAGGGATTTAGAAGAAACAATGAACGGCATAGATGAAGTCCTACGCAAGAACTATCGCATGAAAATAAACAAGAACAAAACAAAAGTAATAAAATGTAGTAGAAATAACAAAGATGGACCACTGAATGTGAAAATAGGAGGAGAAAAGTTTATGGAGGTAGAAGAATTTTGTTATTTGGGAAGTAGAATTACTAAAGATAGACGAAGCAGGAGCGATATAAAATGCCGAATAGCACAACCTAAACGAGCCTTCAGTAAGAAATATAATTTGTTTACATCAAAAATTAATTTAAATGTCAGGAAAAGATTTTTGAAAGTGTATGTTTGGAGTGTCGCTTTATATGGAAGTGAAACATGGACGATCGGAGTATCTGAGAAGAAAAGATTAGAAGCTTCTGAAATGTGGTGCTATAGGAGAATGTTAAAAATCAGATGGGTGGATAAAATGACAAATGAAGAGGTATTGCGGCAAATAGATAAAGAAAGAAGCATTTGGAAAAATATAGTTAAAAGAAGAGACAGACTTATAGGCCACATACTAAGGCATCCTGGAATAGTCGCTTTAATATTGGAAGGACAGGTGGAAGGAAAAAATTGTATAGGCAGGCCACGTTTGAAATATGTAAAACAAATTGTTAGGAATGTAGGATGTAGAGGGTATACTGAAATGAAACGACTAGCACTAGATAGGGAATCTTGGAGAGCTGCATCAAACCAGTCAAATGACTGAAGACAAAAAAAAAATCAATATAAATTGTAGTATACTATGAAACAAAATACTTTAATTATATTTTCACAAAAACGCCAGTTTTAGAATACTGAAACGAACATACACGATCAAAGATTGGTGAAAAAAGACTAGTAATTGCATATTTTTATTTGTCAAACAACTTTATAAAGGAGCGTTTTATATTTTATTGGAATGAGTCAAACGGTTTATATAAAGTAAAGTGGCTTTTTATGTTTTTCATTAATAAAATAAAATTTTCACGATTGCACTTAATATAAAGATCTAATCTAAATTTTCTTATTCAGATAAAAAGAATATCAACAAAAATCCATTTGAAGTTAAAAACTGGTCTTTGAAAAAAGTTTTTTTTTTCTTGATTTTAGTTTTAAAAATATATCTTATATATATATATATTGGAAAAATACTACGTAAACTAATATCTTATAGAAATACTAACAATTTAACCAAATATAACCTTACTGTTTTGTACGATCACTCCGCTGCAGACCTGATGCTTTTAATTATTATTTTAAAATAAACTATTATCACTAATTTTATAAATACCACTTAGATTTACGTAACAAGTCAGTTCAATAATTGTGGAAAAAATTATCTACACACCAAACAAAAATATCTTTTCAATAAAGTATTTTCAGATATATTTTTTCAAAAATTTTAGATGGTTTTTTAACGAAAAAACATATACTTAAAATCTAGTCAACATGAGAATTTTGCACTATTGAATTAATTCTACAAAATATTATAACGAAATAATGATTTCAAAACATAAAAGAATATCAGTTTTTTTTTTGTTTTTTTAATCAAAACATGGTTTTTAGTTGCGGTAATAAATCGAACATGGTATTTAGATTTTAAAAATCCAACATATATCAAGGCTTATATGAAATAATTGAATACCTAACTTGTTTAGTAAACTAATGTTGGTTGAGGGAATTATACAGTAATAATAATAATAATATTCGCTATTTACTGTTTTATTAAAAGAAATAAAATCATAGTTACTAAGAGCATAGTAAACAAAGAGCTGTAAAAGTTTTACCTCGTAGATAAACAGGTGTATGTTAACATATTGAAGAAATTGTGTAACTTAAGAACATCATTAAATCTTACCCTTTTCCTTTCTATTAATAAAGTAAATTTCCATCCCTTCTTGAAAAAGCCAAAGGACTCAAACAGCTAAACTTTGACATATAATTTCAATTTATTTTAATGACAGTGTACTGGACAATTAACCGACTTGTCTTAACAGGCGAAGTAGAAAAATAAACCAAAATAAATTGGTTATTTTTTAAATTAAAATTTATTTATATTGGACAAGAATTTTCCCCCTCCAAGTAATAGGTTTAGGTTTATGTTATTAAGAATTCAAATGCAAAAATCATGTATATTGCATACCGTATGTAACTGAAAAAATTCCACATAATATGAAGTTTCAACATATTAATGAATATTTTTTTTCCAAAACGTGCCATTAACGCTTTCAAATTATAGTCCCATCATATCACTTTGTTATAAGTTACATTTACACTATAGATAAATACTGTATCAAAGTGATAAATATAGGATGAATAAATAGAGAATGTACATGTAAATTTATCCTTGTTTAAAACAATAAACTGATAGAAAACCTATACTTCCTAAAAGGTATTTTTATTGAACTAATTTTTTTGAAAAGCAGTTCGATGATTATTATTTGTTAATTATATGTTGATACTTTATATTCACATGCACTGTTATCGTTTCAATAAATTATCGGAAAGTGTGATATACTGAAACGTGTATAGTGTACCTTTTCAATATACACGTGGATTTTTGTGAGCTTATTTATTATCGATAATGGTCAGATCAGTTATGGAACTGATAAATTATGCAGACATGAATATGTTAATTAATGTCTAAAGTATGTAAAGCTCTTTTCTAGATTAGTGAATAGAAAAATATCATTTTTTAAATAATTCGATGAATGTAATAAAGATTATATTTTTATTCCAATTCTAGCAATCAATATTTATCTATTTTTAATTCATATTAAAAAATCTTTATAAATTAATTTAAATGTTACTTAATCAAAAATTTTCTTCACAGTCCTATAGAATTTTTTTTTATAATATCTTTATTATTTACAAAGATATCGAAAGAATTATTTTTAAAAGAAAACATTAACATTATTTTTTTTATCTTTTATTCAGTGTATTAAATTAACCTCAGCATTGAGCTAATTAAAATATTTTCATAGTTTTCTTTCAGCTTAATTTAATGTAGATTTAAATGTATATATAAACTTTAGGTGCATCATTTATAAATGTAAATACTCAAAAATATCTTAATACATTCTAGATATCGAGCATTCTCAGGAATGGTCGACCTGAGACTGTCAAGACTACCCTTCATATACATTCATACACAGCATCCTCATAAGTCACACCTTACGGAGATTACAGAGATTAAAACAAAACATCTGATATGGACACCACATAACTACCTTGTACGCCTAATAAATTATATACACATTTTTTTTTGAAATTAAAAGTACATAAAATTTTATTTGATTATTGATTTCTGATATTTTTAAAATTTCTTTTTTATTGTTATTATTAAATTATTATTTATCGTAATTTTTTTTTACAATCGCAAGGTAATAATTATTAATAAATTAATATATTTAAATTAAAAAAGTGAAAAAAAAAAAACAGATGAAGTCTGATTCGAACCGATATGCCTTCCACTTGTAAGAACCAAATATTTTATTAATTAAAATTTTATTTGGCTATAACTCTGGAACTAATGAAAATAAGTCCACTTGCGATATGTTGTTGAAATATATATATATATGATGGCTTATTACTACAGTTAACAAGAAGTCAAAAATCAATATTTTTTTTGGATTTTGGATTTTTTAGGACACTTTTGGTTCAATTGATTGCAGTCAAACTAGATGTTATATCAGTCCTAAATCCAAAATTATAACATTCTACGGCTAATCGTTTTTGAGTTATGCAAGATACATATGTAAGTACGTACAGACGTCACATCGAAACTAGTCAAAATGGATTCAGGGCTGGTCAAAATTGTATTTCCGTTGAAATCTGAAAACCGAAATTTTTCGCAATTACATTACTTCTGTTTACTTTTACAAAGGAAGTAAGAAAATGAAGATATCCAGTTAAAATATGACGAAGTTCTGGTATGTAATAATGTTATTAATTCTAAACATAGATCTAAGTAGAAGTTAAGATTTAATTATATATATGCCTTAATTATATATATATATATATATATGTATATGGAACAAAATTTATTAGCCTTTTATTTGAAACATTCTATTTTACATAAAAATGTGTTAGAAGTAAATTAATTATTCCGATATATTTTTCAATTTGAATTCTATCATCCAAATGAAGTCTATCTTTTTTTTATCATATGATGATTTTCATACGGATTTGAAGCACAAGAATTTATTAAAAGTCGCAACATAACTAATCATGAACACTACCCGAGGTTTTTTGCGCACGAGCAGATAAGTACACTTAGTTAAAAAGGAAAACTATTCGAATTTATTAATCAAAATTAAATATCGTACATCATCATCATTATCAAATAGTGAAAAAATTATATTAATAATTTACTTTGAATTTTATCAATTTAATTAGTATTATTTAGGTAAGATAGGAAAAATAAATAAAACATATAATATCAAACACCCAAGCACATAACTAATTTCTTTACATTGGTGAAAACATTTAAAATTAAACTAATATTGATGATAAACCATATCTCATGGAAAGTAAAAGTCAAAATTCACCTGGAGTAAAACCGTAACAAATTGGATGACATGATTCACGAAAACCGTTATATATCATAGTCAAAGATATTACTAAGGAAATCATCTGTAGTCATCTTATCAGTAAATAGGCCTAATCTACAATACTGGATTAAATAATATTTTTAAATAGGTTTTTCATTAATTCATGAGTGAATTTTTTTACAAGTAGATTACAAAGATGGTTTTAAAGTTAGATAAAGTTCATTATTACTATTTTGAATAGGAATATCTGCTAGAAAAAGATTCATACATATATATATATAATATACACTTTTAAACAATTGTGGTATGAATGAATTTTTGCTCCAATTGATTACTTTTAGAAATACTTCATTTGAATAAAATGAGAAAAGGTCTATTTTCACTATAAGTAAGTACATGATTTTAGGTTTAATATTTAATTTTGAGTAATTTTTCAAGCTTCTTTTAACATCTAGGTCATACTCTGAATAAAGTTAAATTGTAGGGTTCAATTGCTGGTACTTAATGTGAGATTGGATAAGCAGAACTACCAAACAGCAGTTTATGTAAATGATTTTCATCTTTTGTTTAATTGTCTAACAAAAAAAAATATAAGCAAAATATAGAAATAAAATGTTTTATGTGGTTAAGTGTGTATAAAATAGGAAAAATGAAATTTATTAATTAAACGAGTGGAAAAATGAACGATAAATAAAATAAAAATAATTAAAGAAAAAAAGAAAAATAGGCTATCTAAAAAGAAACCCAAGCGGAACCAACAAATCTGTTGTTATTGACCATTAAATCTGTTTCAAGATAAGAAATATGAAGTCATTGTGCTTTTCCAGCTTTCATAAATAACATAAAACGCCATTAGCCCTTTACTCAGCAATTATTGGCTTTAAATGGGGCCACTCTATTACGTCACACAGCAACCTCCTTAATGTGCGTCGTTGAGAGATGCGAAAATAAACACATATTAAGCTTCACACGCATACATCTGCGTTTCTACAACACAGACATAATCATTAAATCGCTTTAAGTGCTTTGTTCTGCTCTTTTCAACAAATAATAACACTGAAAAGAAAACAGACTTCATACATTCAATTAAATTTACAGTTAGATTAACGGTTAAATTCATAGTCCAAGTATCTTGCGGATTTTACGCTAAAATTAATCTTAATACACAATATAAACATATGTTAGTTATAAGTACCAAAAAATACATCGTTATTTTATAGAATGAAACACGTAATAATGCTAAAACGTATACTTGAATCCTAAAAAAATTCTTGCGAGGGAAATTCAAACGTCTACATTTTTTTGACTGATGTCTTAATTAACCATAGAAGCTTACAAAAGAAGCTTGTGCGTGGGAATCTAAATATGAAAAATTTTAGCGTATGAAAGATGCTATGTCTGACCGGTATTCGAACCCCGAACCTCCGGATAGAAAGCAGAGACGCTATACAGAAATCATCGATTTATTTGATAAAAGTTTTTTTAATACTTTCATTTCTCGGTTACGTAATTTAAAATAAAAACAAAACCAAATAATGATAAAGATAATTATTTGTATATTTCTTTAAATTTCTGGAGGTATATTTTACAAATACAGTGCTGAATTTTTTCGTGTTAGAAAAAATCTTTGACAGAGAATGAATCAGAAGATAGGTATTACTCTCTTCTGAAAACTTCATTTTTGTTACACATTTTTTAATTAAATCTGTATATTGTATAATTTTACAATAAATGCATTGAGAAAAAGAAGTAAACAATCTGAATTTACAGGGTAAGTGTATGGGTTAGCTCAATCTCTAGTAAAATTATTTTTTGAAAAAAAAAATGGCCATAATTTAATAGTTACCTTAAAACATGGCTACTTTTAGTGCAAGATTTTTCAAACACATTTTGTCTATAAATGTATTCAAATGTAGTTAATAACATTCAAAATTTTATTAAATAATTCAACAAAAATTTATACAATTATATATAATTCTCAGCGTTATAAAATATATATTCCAGCTGTTTTAGATTAGCTGATATTATTTATTAAACAGTAATTGAGAATTGAATATTCAATTATTTATGTAATCTCTTCATCTATTCATGGCTTTTTGATTTTAAATTTATGGCAGCACTAAATTAAATTCTACGGCAATAGACCCAGAGACCTGTTTATCCATATTATTGCTTCTCTACGATCAACCTAACGATCGAGTGTCCACGTAACCGATGCCTTACAACAGTTTCACGTACGTACAGTTAACTTAATTATTCATGCTTTGTTGCGAAATCTAACAATGAATCAATCACAAAACTCTTCTAAATGGCGTTCAGAAAAAAAGCTACAATTTAAGATTGAATTTTGTTTTAAAAATGTAGTAAAACATTTTATTAAATTAAAGAAATATACTTAGAAATAAATAAAAAGTACTGTTCATTACAGTCAACAGATTTCATACATCACTTTATAATTCTTCATACACCTACGGAATATCTTGGTTTCGCATAATGTTACGTTATGGGTTGAATAAAACAGTATAAAAAATAATATCAATGATGTAACGTAACAATTGAATTAATACTTAACAGCTGATTTAGTATTTAAATATCTAATATGGTTTAAAATTAATTACATAAGCTGTTTTAAAACGTATGTCAATTATAAAAGTAAATAATATTACCAGATATTTGCAGTTCCAATTGCGTATGTTGTTAAGTTTTTGAATAAAAAGACGAATGATTTTAATAAAATTTCAGGCGACTAGTAAGCAGCAGATATATAGTTCAAAAGAAATAGCAACAGAAGTGGAACCTGGTTTTTTCCTTCATCCTTTGGCTTTGGCCAGTCTAACTATCCGCAGGTACGTAAGCTTGCCACCTCAATAAGCCTTTACAAAGAATCCATTGCCCTGCCGTATACCTTTTCTTTTTTTCCTGTTTAGCCTACGGGAATTACCGTTCAGATATTACATCAGAGGATGAATGAGGACGATATGTATGAGTGTAAATGAAGTGTAGTCTTGTACAGCCTCAGTTCTACCATTCCTGAGATGTGTAGTTAATTGAAACCCAACTACCAAAGAACACCGTTATCCACGATCTAGTATCATCCTCATTCATCCTCTGAAGTATTATCTGAACGGTAATTACCGGAGGCTAAATAGGAAAAAGCAAGGAGATTACATTCGAGTAAAATTATACTTATAACTTGTTAACATAAATAGATTACTGAAAACAATTTTTATTGAATAAAAATCTTGCACCTAAAGTAGCCAAGTTTTAAGGTAAGTATTAAATTTAAGAAATACTTTTATTAGAAATTGAGTTAATCTATACAATTATCCTGTAAACTCAGATTGTTTTCTCAATACAAGTGTTATAGAATAGTACAATATACAGATTGAATTTTAATAATCTGTAATAAAAATTAAGTTTTAAGAAGAGGATGTTAACTCTCCTTTGATTATAAGATTACTTTCGTTCCGTTCCATAATAACAGCAAAATAAAAAACATAGAAATATTTGATAAAATTGATTAAAATGTGTTAATTTACTATATATACACAATAGATAAAAAATTCAATATAATATCTGTAATATCGACATAAAAAGAATCTTACTCGTAAGTCCGGGCGTGAACACATGTGTGAATGTATATGTTCATACGAGTAAACATATGCAACAGAGAAGCCAAATCTAGTGAACAGAAAACTAACAGAACAATTTCTAAAGTATAGGAAATACATTAACAGGCCTTTAAGGTTTATTTGATGGTAGAAAAAATATAATTAGTAGAAACTGTAAACAGAAACAAAGATAAGAATATACAAATAAAAATAATACAAAGTAAGATGAAATAACTTATAAGAAATGGAAAATGGCTTACCTCACAAAATAGAACATACTGAAATTATAACTTGTAATAAAATTAGGAATATCTTATGCTAATAGATAGCATATAATTACGTGATATCAAAAGAAAACTAAAAATGTAGAATTATGTAAAAAAAAAAGTTTTTACAAAATTATCTCAAGTTGATTTCATTTAATTTCGTTAATTCAGATGAAACAACAGTTTATTTTTATTATTTTTTAATATTTCTTTTTAATATATTTCTTGAAAAAAAAATTAAGAACACAAAAAACAAAAAATACTCATTCCATTCAGTGAGACTTAAATAAAAAATTACGTAATTAATATTATAATGACCTCTTTATGGAAATAATTTTGGGTCTTTGAATAGCTAAAACAGTAGATTCAATGTTTATACATTAATGTAATGGGAAAATCCTGTACTGGCTTAAATTTTGTGAATAGGGGACAGGAATATATTGCGTAGTTGTGTAGCAGAGTTTTAATAAGCTTAAAAACTCGTTGTCCATAAACATAAACATTATTATATCAAACAATATTAACTCATATGATACAATATTACAATATAATTTAATATATTGTTCTCAGATCAAAACAAAGCGTTAACCTATTTCCAACCCAGCTAATAATGAAAACATTAGTTATGCAATATGCAATCTAATGATACACAACCGCACTAAACAATAAATATATAAGGATATATTAAAAATGGATGTGATCGATAATGTGTAGGATAAAATGAAGAAAGTAAAATAAACTATTTAAAATTCGAATATGATGCTAAAGATATTCAAAAAAGCAAATATAGAATGATATTGAATGCTTAGAAAACAAAATAAAGATTATAAAAAAAACACAAAAAAATAAACCCATTAAAGACAACAAGAATAATACACAACTACTAAGATAGCATGTAGTAGAAGACTTAGTAAAGTAAAGACTACAGAAGCACTGAAAGAAGTTATAAAATTCTGATATAGATACCACATGATTTCCTTGTATGTCAATTAAATTGCATACCCACATGTTTTGCTGCACTTCATTTGAAAGTGATATACGGTCCTCCAATTCTTTAATAAAGTGGTCAGTTACACAATTGCTGAAATTTTATTTTTCATTAACATCAAAATTTGTACAATGATTAATTCAACAATCTTTCACGAAATATTAGGTTAGAGTAAAAGTCCTTTATTACTCGTACTACTAGATCAGTATTATTCGTATTTTCATGAGTAGCTGATTAAAAAAAATTCTCGGATTTTTGGTGTGTCGTATAAATAAAAGTTAATAATAATTAAAATATTCCGTTTAGTGAACTCTTGTATACCTGTTGCATACGTTAATTTCAACCTTAAGGTGTAAAATATTCAATTTTTAGTATGGGATTATTTGGTGAATAATCAAAAATGAAAAAGAAACAATCATACAGGAAAAAGAAAGATAATATGAAATATATCTAAAAAAAAAAACGCCAAGTAGATGAGAATATGAAGAAGAAAATGTCAAAAACAAAGGAAAAATAAAACTATTAGGAGAGGATGATGAGTATAAAGAGGAAGAGAACATTAAGACCAAGGAAAGAATAAAAAGATTAAGAGAGAATGATGAATATAAAGAGAGAAAAAATTTGAAAACTAGAGAACGTGTCCATAAATTAAGATCAGAAGAATTATATCAAACCAAAGAGCGATTAAATGAGTGGCAACAAAAAACAAATAAACGAAATGATGATCAACTCTGACTTAGGTAGAATATTGTCCGACAATATCAGAGGAGTAATGAACTAAAAGACAAGAATTTTTGCAATTTATTAAAAATCGGGCATGTATGACTCAGTGTACATGTTCTTATGGGGTTCTATTTTACAGTCATTCTGTAGTTAACTTTAATGTAAATAAAATGAAAAAGAAATTTCAGAATAATTAAAATTAAAATTGAACTAGAAAATCCAAAAATAAAACGATTCTAAATTACAATTTTCAATTAATATTAAACAATCAGATGTTTCACCAAACCTATTATATATACACACACACGTACGTAAGGCATATTAAATTACATATACACATTCACTAAAAAAATATTGCATAAAAATAATACAATATTACATAAAAATATTAAATTTACTAAAAATAATACATATATATGTAATAGGCATATTAAATTACACAAAATTTTAAAAAGTACATTTTTAAAAGTACAAAAAATTTTATTTACTAATAACTGCAGATTTTTCATTTTATTATTATTATTATTATTATTATTATTGAATAATTATTATTTATTATAAAACTCTGTTTACAATCTCGAGTTAATATTTACAATAAATATATTTAAATTAAAAAAATAAATTTAAAAAAAGGAGATGAATTCTGATTCGAACCGATGTGCCTTCCCCTTATAAGATCCAAATATTACATTAATTAAACTTTTATTTGGCTATAACTCTGAAATGAATAAAAAAAGTACCACTTGTGTTATAACGTTGAAAAGCTCTCAATGAGGGCTTATTACTGCAGATAATAAAAATTCCAAAATCCCAAAAAAATTGGATTTTGGCTTTTTTTGGACACTTCTGGTCTAATTGATTGCAATCAAAAGAGTAAGTGCATAACTAGATGTAATCTATACTCCTAGGTGCATAACACTCCTCAATCCAAAATTTTAACATATTACGGCTAATCGTTTTTGAGTTACGCGAAATACATACGTACGTGCAGACGTCACGCCAAAACTAGTGAAAATGGATTCAGGGATGATCAAAATGGATATTTTTTTCGAAATTTGAAAACAGAAACTTTTCCTGATCATAATACTTTTACTTCGTAGAAGGAAGTAAAAATAGAAGAAAATACAGACTGATATAGTGGAAGAGACTGGGTTAGTGGCAGATAATTTACCGTATAATGATGATTTTGATATTATATATTTATGTATACATACACAAGTATAAATATGATATGATATACAGTCAATATCGCTTAATGACTTGAAGGGAACGAGGCTTTGCACACATTAACCGACACTACGTTATATCCTGTCACCACGATTTCCTGTCACACCGAGTAATTGGTAGTTAATTATTACTTTATATAACCCTATAACTACAGTTATTCATTAATGAACGAAAATATATTTTACTCTAATAACATATTACACAAATATGTAGTAATGTTAAACTAAATGAAACTTTTAAATTAAATGAAACGTATGTATTCTACTATTACAACTTAGATGAAATACATTTTTAAACCAAGTGTATTAAGTTATTTGTAAAGTGACGCTGGCTTCCCTCCTCTCACAGTGGCTTCTGCTGTCGAGGAGATAGAGGGTCTTCCAGTGGATAAAACACGACGGATAAAGACGGGTGGGCTATCTCCCCCATCCGCGGAGGAAAAAGAAGTCTCAAGCGGCAACTGTGGGCCTTTCCGTGGTTAACAAGCCTAGCCGAGATTCCTGTGGATCTGCCCCGATGGAGGAGACAACTACGGTGGTCCCGTTGCAGAAGGGGAGAAGAGGAGAAAATGCCTCAATGCCTTCAATATGCCTTCTTAGACATGTCAAAGAAATGAGTGAGTTAGTTAGTAAATATACGAACACGAAGACAGAGATTAAAGACTGCTCACGCAATATGGATGGATTAGCGGACATGGTAGAAATGTTCCGGAATTTTCTGGAGGAACAGCCAGTTGAAATTACACGGGCGCCTGTGAAGGATGTGAACGTGATGAAAGAGACCACCCAAACATATTTTATTATTTCTGATATACCTTCGCAGACGGAGGACAGTGGAGTCAAATTGGCGCATAGGCGTTGTATGGATGTGCGGCAGGCACTTAATAGGGAGGTTGATGACGGTTATTTGCCCAGTCTCATCACCCAACGGTGGCCTAAGGAGGTGTTTACGTCCACTGACGTACTTTAGGGTGTCAGCGGCATTGATGGTTTGACATGGGTGGTTGATCTGGCACGGAGTGCAGATTGTTGGAGAAACTCGAGGTTACTGGAGGAGATACCCTAGAAGGGGCCTATGCTTCGGTCGGGCTCACTGTTGTTGGGCCAAGTGGTTGTCTTTAGAACCCGTGCCATGGACCTGGCCGGCGGGGCAGTGAGCGTAAGCGGAATGAACTTTGTGGTTACAGTGGACTCTGCTGCAGGTGAGGAGCGGACAGTTATCCGTATAGTTGAGTCAGCCCGGTTGGTTCCAACCGAGAATCCTAATGTTGGGTTTTGTGGGCCCCAAGGGATGTTGGGACCCTACCTTCACAAACCATGGAGTACATGGCTCGGAGGAACTCAGCTAAGCTTCGATTGCACGTAGGTGTGACTTCGATGGGATACACGGGATGTCGGGTGCCGATGAGGAAGCCGGTGGGGCCCCCAACCGCGACGGTCGTAGTAAAGGCGGCGGGAGGGTCGTACGCGGACCTTCTACGGATATTGAGGGATACTGTGACATCGGAAGAGGCCAACATTCTGCCGGCACGTAGGAGTCAGGTAGAGAACCTCGCCATAGGAGTTCAGGACACAGGTGACGTAGTTGTTGAGTTGAGACAACGAATACTGCAAAGGTAGAAGGTTCTACAGTTCCTGCTAGTAGGGGCACTCGGCATGTCCATTTACCGATAAAGGACGTCGACGCCCTCACCTCGGAGGAGGATGTGAAATGAGAAAGACTGCTGGGGATTTGGTCACAATTGATGTCCTCTCCCTGTGGGCGTCGTATGGGGAAACCTAAGTGGCGACGGCAGCGATCCCGTCTCTTATAGCTGGAGAACTGCTAAAGGTTGATCGAATTCGTGTTGGATATGTGTCTTGCCGGGTCTCAAGGCGATCCGCCGAAGAACGATCCTATCGGTGCTGGGGCATAGGGCACCGTTCTGGGTTCAGCAGCAGCCCCCACAGAAGGGGCATTGTTTTAATTGTGGGTCTGAAGATCATCTCCATAAAGATTGTCCAACGGAGGTTAAATGTTCAGTATGCAACTCCCGAGGACATTCAATTCGGGACAGTGGCTGTAGGGTGAGATGCAAAAAATGAGTTTCGTCGCGTTTGCTTGTGGAGAGCCTCTGGTTGGGACAGCCTCGTCCAGGAGAAGCCTTAGGTGTCCCGCTCTCGATGACCGGGACTTCCTTGTGTCTTCAGGATGGGGGTAAAGTAAGACCGCAGTCCCGGTGGGGGAATCCCTTTGTGGTCCCATCACTAGAGGCATGGCGTGCAATTAAAAAACTGAGTCCCGGCTATCTGGGGGGAACATTAGTTCTCGACTAGGAATTTTGAGGCGACGGTATGCCCTGGAGCTGTAAAGATGCTTAGTTCCGGATGCTCCCCCAGAGGAGGGATAAAATAATGATGAAAAAAGAAAAACAGTGATTGCATACTTTTTACAATTATCTTATGTACCTCACTAATGATTATCTTAATTTTTATATAAAACTGATTAATTCTAATTTTTTTTTTTTTTTTTTAACCTCTCAGTCCACAGTTAAGCATTACTTCAGTAGATGACATGAATGATTTTTAACGTGTGTGAAAATGCCATGCCCGACCGGGATTAATTCTAATTATTCAGAAATAAAGTTACTTAATTCTACACAAAACTGTAATTAAAAAAAACAATAAGTAAATACAACATATTCTCTGAATTTTAATAAAAAACAACTTATTGTACACTAATACTATTGTTATAAAAACAAATACACACAGGAATCCTATTTTTTCCCTATCCCATTAATATAATTATTTTATTTTTTAATAACTGATTTGTTTTTTTTTCAGAATAATTGGAAATACTTTTTGAAATAAATTGTTTGATAGGTCTACTTTTCTTTTGATCTGTTTTTAGAAAGTAGGAAAAATCTACTTTCATAATAAAAGTTAAAAACACTACATTGTAAATCAAAACGTTTGACAAAAACAGAAAACTCTTCAAATGAAGAATTAATACTTTTTCAAAAGCTGATGGTATAATTTTTACTGAACATAAAAAGTTGAGCTCAACAATAATAAAATGAACTAGTAGAGTAGGAGGCACATACTGGAATCGTTAACGGTAATTGTTTGTAACATATAACAAGTAATAAAAGTAATATTGTGACCACTGTTTAAAGAGTAGCACTAGACAACACTGATCGACTACTGATGATATGAAGTACGAGTTTTTTATATATACGCGTATATATATATATATTATGTACTCGATATAACTTATACATCCCCATGTATCACGCACATGATTTGCGCACCGGAATAACGGTTGGAAAAATAGCCTACCACATGGATTTTAAGGTTTTACATTGATTATTATGTAATCATTAAACATCTTTATATTAATAATTACAAACACCGTTGTAGTACAAACTTCTTTGTTTTTATTTATAGCGGAAAACTTGGATATGAGTAATAACCAGTATTTGATAATTAAACTCTTTTCTACGATGTTGCAACAGACTTATCGAAAGCTCATTTACATACTTTCTCACATATAGTTTAGTTTATTCTTTTACATATTTATCAATGATTTTCTAGTCATTTTATGATCAGTTATCATTGTGGCAACTACCTTTTTGTGCGAAAACGGTCTCGTGTAAAAAATACAGTAGTTTCGTGTATAAATATAGAATGAATAAAAAAAGTTGACTTCGTTCATTCGATGTTTCAGAACAGTTACATGTTACTACTTACGGAAAGAAGCATGGAAATCGTGCTACTGGCAGAAAGATTGATATAACAGTCGTGCGCTTGTGAGTTTCAATAGTAAGAAAACGGATTTTTCAATAAAAACAAGATTACATATTAACGGAAAAACGCGAAGTATCCAGAAATAGAAGAAAACCTTACAGCGCATATATGGAGTTTAAATCAGTTTGGATAAGCGGTTTCTACAGAAATGTGTCAGATAATAACCCTGAAAACCGCCGATGAATTAAATATTGGTTTGTATGAACTTAAAGCAGGCGGTTATGCCGATTTGTTTTCCGACATAGTTTTCTATTACAAAATATACGTCAATAGAACAGTTACTAGCAAAAAAATTTAAAGATAAATTGATAAAGTTTGAAAAACATATAAATTTTTGAAAAAGGAACAATTATTTCATTTGATCAAGTTGTGAATACGGACCATTTCGCAGTGACTTCTGAAATGTAATCAACAACAATTATTGAAAATATTGGTGCAAAAACTGTTCGGTTACGAACTGCCGGTTACGAAAAATGATGATGCAGTATCATATTTTGGTCGGGAAAAATGACCCTTGTATGTAATTTCTGAAAGAAAACAGAAAGATTAAAAATTTCCACCCAACAGCGTCATAAGAGGTCAAGATAAGGTATGGATGAATAATGAATTAGTAAATTAGTACTGGACTGAAGTAATTGCGTCTGTGAGCGTCGACCTAGCGCTTTATTACGAAAACCTTCCATAATGTACAGTTCATCATCGGTCCAATGACGAGATGTAAAGCAAGACAGATAGGTGAGATCATGATATTATTTCAGGCGTAATGACATCTATATTTCAACCTGAAGATACCTGCGGAAACCGAAAAGTGTAAAGACACTTTTACCCGTTACATCTGACATTAAAAAAACCTTTTCGATTTCAATATTTTAGGTTTTATAACAATTTTCTCGAAACCTACTGGTGATGTCGTTCCGGGACCAATTTTTTCTTATTTCTCACGGTACCAAACAGTGCCAGCCAATATCCACTGGCGAACAAACTGCTCATTTTTCGGCTATACGTCCTACCGATTCTAACATACGCTTACCCGTCATGGGAGCTTTGTTGAACTCCACACTTCAAAAGAAATTAGAAGCCGTTCAAAACATGGCGTTGCGGACGATGTTTGGAGCACCGTGGTTCTTCAGAAATGCAACTCTTCGCCACATGCGGGACTACAAGTCGTATTCGAGGGGGAGGTGGTGCAGGCGTACAGACTGTACAAGAGAGCGGCCGTGTCCGAACACGGCTATCTCCGGGACATCTCCAGGAGGACCCTACCCCACAGGGTGTAAGAAAACGGCTTCATGTCGTATTAGACGAACCACCGTGAAGAGGCGGTACGGGAATAAAAAAATTACAAACCAGGCTTAGGAGCCTCTATATCGCGTAACCTATAAATGGAAACCGCGCGAAAATTCCGGCCGCGAAAGTTACCGTTTTCACGATTAAATTTTGTTAAAACTACAAAAAGCTAGACAACACCCCACATCGTCCCACGAAGACCACAATTTATTCAGTCAGCACATGCGACTCCCTCCGGAGAAGGAAGCTCCAAATCCCGGTAGGCGTATTCCTACTAGCCCATAAGGTGCTAGTGCCGAAAGGACTTCAGCGGACGGACTGAAAGGGAATCACCCCGGGAGTACTAGGCTCAAAACTTACCAAGGCTCAATTTACCAAATCCATCCAAAAATAAAACTTACAATTTATAACCGCCACTAAATAATGCATGAAACCCGCCCGATAACAGAAAGATACAGCAGCAAAGGGCATTGTCCAGGCTCACCAATCTGTAAGGAGAAATATTGAAACTTCCGCCATTCTTGTGTTCCGTTCTGTTCCGTATTTCTCACGAAGGACTGGATTTAAACAAGTCACATTTGTTCAATAAAATTTGTGTTCATATAGTTTTAATATAGCGTTATCTGTGCTTCACAGCGGACATATGCCGAAATATTTTGCTAGCTATAATTCGAAAACAAACCGTTTCCAGACGAATGTTTCATGAGTTTTTGCATTATTTGATTATAGAAATACGCTTATAAAGTACGGTAAAAAGTTCCTGAAACACTATTTATGAATATACTGTATTACATATACAACCTGTTTATTTTCAAACTTTAAATTTAAATGAAGGATGTTTATTATTATTATTTATTCTTTTTGACAGCCACGTTGGATTATTTTATCTATTAGAAGATTACCTAATTTGTCTGTTTGTTTGATTTATTTGAATTAATAAATTAAATACCTGAATTACTGAATAGTGCTTTCCGATTTATATTTAGCGAATAATAATGAAATTATTTTAACATTCACTGCACTGTAATTTTTAATCGTTTCATATTATATTAAATAAACTAAACGAACTTATATTACACTTTATATAGAAGTCTGTCTATACATAGCTGAACACAAGGTACGTTTATAAAGGCGGAATATATTGGGAAACCAAACCCGTGCATACATAGTAGTTAAAACCTGCTACTAACAACTGTTTATTAGGGTGGATTATAAGCGCTACGTTAAACAGGGATACAAAATTAACTAAAATACTACAATAACTACGAGCGTACACAAGCGATATCATTTGTGTAAATATAAATATGCAAGTACAGTCCAGCTTCAACGTGATATAATCAGTTTTATAACGTGATGTGAGGTACGTAATGTTATTTGCCCTGTTGTACCGTCAACGGAATAACCGCAATTTATTTCAGTCACAAATTCCACTGTTTATAATCCATTATAATTTCTTATGTTTAACTGAAATCTCTTCTGGGATGTTACACATCCGTTCCATTGTCTGGTCTCTTTCTGTTTGTTTCCTTTATCTCTTTCTCTCTCATCGGTCTTGTACTCTATATAAGAACATTTAAGCTTCTTAAGAACCTAAGACAAATCACCCGAGCCATCTCTTACTTCCCATAGACATAATGTATATATATCGTTTCACTCGAATACTACCCCGGATATATGTGACTAAATTTAAAGTCCTGCTTTCCTTTCTTGTTGTTACATTGTGTATCTAAAAAGAATATAATGTGTGTTTAATAGAATGGGATTTACCTTCATCGGATTGGTAAATTTTTTTTTTTTTTTTGTTATTTTTTCTTAATTTTTTTATTTGCCTTATTACAACTATTTAAACTATTTTCCAACCTTAATTTTTTATTTAAGGTTTTTAAGTTAGATTTCCAGTTATTCTTAGGGATCTTAATATCGACAATTTCTTGATATGTTATTTTGAATACTGGTATTTAAAAAAAAAAAAAGTTAAAAATATCTCCCAAGATGATATTACCTCATTTATAGAAATATATTTTTTCAGTCGTTCAGATAGAACAATTAAAATCAAAAATAATGATGTAGTAATTTTAAGAAATAAAATTATTTTTTGAATACTTTTCAAATAAATATACAGTTAATTTATAATAATACATGTATACTTTATAGGTATACAAATATACCTTTAGAAAGATAAATATATAATCTACGGTATTTTTATTTTAAAATAAATAAAAAATATAATAAATAAATATTCGTTGCAATATTTTAAATAGTGCTAAAAATATTTTTTTCCATATTTCTAAAAATACACCAACAGTAGTAATACTTTGAATTCATGAAAATTCAACCTTACACCTCACTTTTAATAAATACTAACTAGATAATATCATTTTATTGCACAAAAATAAATATTATGTTTTCCTCAGTACAAAAATTACCAATTAAAATTTTATGATTTTAAATAAACTCGTTAATGGAATAAAAAAAATTAACACCAGGACACATATAATATAAATCATAGACGTAACAATAGTACAGAACAGAGTAATCATGCTTTTTATGATAATATGTTTATGATTCAAGACTATATAAATAATGGAAAATACAAAAATAATTCGAAGTTGTAATTTTTTAGTCGTCAGCAATATTTTCCTCACTTACACATTAGAACAAATGGGAAAGTTAAAAACATTAAGAAAATTATACTTTGGTCAAATCTTTCATAACTGGTAATATTACTTCATCTTCCATTGTACATTGTACATTGCCATAAAACAGATTCTAAATTTAATTTAAATTTAGCATTCATCTTCTACATTCTAAACACCACTCACAACTTGTTTAAGATATAGGTGAGATAATTATTCAATATACTTTTATGAAGTATATTTTATATTGCAGTGGGAAGTTCATGCGTTAGAGTAGATGGTATAAAGAATAGTATACAGTGATAACAGTAAAGATCTGAGAAGTATTCTTCCTGGTTTAAAAAAAAAAAAAAACTTGTGCACTTCTGTATAAGAAAACCGACTTTTCGTTAATTTTAATATCTTATTAGTTTGTTATTTCGGTATTTTTTTTTTTTTTTTATTAGTTTGGTGTAGCGGAAATATTGCTATCACTAAACACCGCAGCTAAAGAAACGTCAACTTTCCAACTTACAGCATCACAAGGAATCACGCTTCTAACTTGCCCCGCTCAAATTTTTTCGACTTTAAATTGAGAGTAACTCAATAATGACTCAACCAATCTTCATTACATTTTCACATACAAAACTTCGGATACACATCATGTCTAAGTTTCAATGAAATTAATTTAGGAAGTTTCGGATTTTTGAACCAAAAAATGTAAGTCTTAAATTTAGCTAACTCAAGAAAAACTAAAAAAATTCTGGATCAAATTTTCACATGCACAACTTCAAATAGAATACTAAATACTAAAACACTAAATAGAATACCTAAATTTCAGTGAAATTTATCTGGTAGTTTTGGAGATTTTAGTATCACAAAATTTTATGCATAGGCGTATATGTAAGGAAACCCCAAATTGAATGGTATTTCGTAATCCTTATACCACAAAATGAAAAGAAAATTCGTTTCCACTCCTATCATAAAATCAAAAGTAATACTGTACTTTTTCTTCGAAAATTCGGTAAAAATAACTAACAGAGTGTCTCTGTTAGAAGAGACAATTTGTTTCTCAATCTCTTCTTATTGAAAATGATTAAAATTAACATAGAAAAAAAATAAATAAAATCGACTTCAAAAAAAATGGTCAGTAATAATCGCTATTAAACAAATTAAGGGTAAGTTGATGCTAACGATTTTTTTTTTTAAATTGGCAATGACTTTTAATAGTCGAAATTTTGAAAAAAAAAATGAACAATTTTTTTTCAGATTTCATTGAACTGGGTTTTCCGTATCTTTCTTATCTTCAGGCTAGACATATTTAAATATTTTTTATTATGTAAAAAACAAAAATATATCCATGAGAAAGGAATATTTATATATTAACCGGTTTGTGAACTTACATTTAATTAATGCAAATTTATTACACATAAAAAGTCTTTTGTATAAAAAAAATAAATATATATATATATATATACATTTTTATCGAATAAGACTTGTGGTTTGAAATTACGTTACTTAATCTAATTTTAAAAAAAGGAGTTAATTATGGCATTATGCAATACCGATAAATTACAAAATAACGATAACTTTGAACAGGGAAATTAATATTACCAATAATAGTCAAAAGGATTCTAAATATAAATGGGTAAAAATAAATCATTATATTCAAAATTAAAATGGTTCTTCAGTAAAACGAATAAAAATCTCACACACTTTCGCGCACTCATACTGGCACATTCACTAGTTCCCGGCTTTAAATATTAATGTGGCCAATTAAAATAGTCACATTATGTTGTAACATCACTTTATGTAAAATGAAAAATTAATTCAATTGCAGAGATTTCCTGAGATTCCTGTTGCATATAGGAATTAACCTACATTTTTTAAGAAATATTCTAAATACCTTACATCATACGCTACTGACGGGCTTTTGTATGTGTGTCTGTTTATGTGTGTGTCTGTCTCCCTTAGCTTAGCACCGGAATGTACCGATCACTAGCGGAAAATACCGATTTGTTAGTGCATGTCTCGTGTTGGTCAGCTGTATACTTGTTATATTATATATATATATATATATATATATATATTGCATATACATCGATATATATGCGAAATATATATTAATAATATATATTTTTATTTATTTATGTGATTGTTTTTCTTCATAAAATAATTAACTATACTCAAAAAGTAGGCACCGAAATATATCGATCAGTAAAGGAACGTTACGTTTTTCATCACAAACCGTAAGTTATACATTTTTTTTAATTTCTCAGGGTACCAAATTTACCGATTCCAATGAGTCTTCTTTTATTTCTGTAGAGGAATTTCTTCTAAAATTAGCACTGTAAGTTTAGTTACACCAAAGAATCTTTAACGAAATATTTTGACCTCTACGTCATAAAATTGAGGATATGTCTTATTTTATTACTTTACTGTGATCGTTATTTAATATTAGATGTACAGTATAATGAGTTATGGACTGATGTTTTACGAATGAACTAATAATTTTCTTGAAGTTTAACTTTCTCAGCAAACGTTATTTAATGTATCCTAAATGCAAACGTGAGAAAAATTTTGTTTAATAGAGTTAATTTTTAAGGAATTCAGGAATAAAATAAATAAGCAATAATAACACGTATTCTCACATTTCAGAGTGATTTAGTTCACGCTCGATAGCAAACAATAATGTGGTTTCACTATTTAATTCTTTTCAAGGCGAGATTTATTTTTTTTTACTTTTTTCAATTTCTTGGTGACATTTTTTATAGGCTTAACTATATTTTTAACAAAAATGAAATTTTTGTTAAAATTCTTAAAAAAAAGAGTAACTTGTTTAGAGCTGTTATTAATTTGATACTGAATTTAAAGGTTGAAATTTGAAGAACCGAGTAAGCATAATTTTCTTTTTAGTTAACTTTATTAGGAAAAGATACCTTACAAATATTAGATATCTTCATTATTTGAAAATTGGGGGAAAAACGCTAAAAAATTTCAATATACAACTATGTACAAAGTATAAATATGTATAATGTACATTGAAATTACAGGGTTGATATTATTTGAATGAGTGAGTGTGCGCTCACGCGCGTGTGTGTAATAAGTAAAATTGATAGAAAATGGTGTAATTCATGGAAACTGGATTTTAATGAAAGTATCTTTAATTTAAAAAAAATTATTGATTTTAATATATGGCTATCATTAATATATGTGCAGCGTATAAGGAAACAATTTTAAAAGGAATATTAAAAAAACTGCTGATCATAAAATAATTTAATAGTTTCTTGTAATTCATAAATTGTCTTCACTGAGCCTGTAAAACAAGTTTCTACTGTGGAGGGAAGAAAAATGAAGAAATCTAAATGAGTTTCAAATCTAATTGATTAGCGAATAATATTAAAAGAAATTATAAAGGAAGATGGTTCAATTCGAAATATTAATAATGTTCGAGAGTGTTACTCATTAGTTCCTAATTATGTTTCTTCTTTGTTAAAATAATAACGAAAAAACCTTAAAAAAAATTATTATTTTTTTAAATAGATAGAAAAAACTTAGATATAAATTATAGGTGTCAGAATTAAATTTATAATGTCCTAGTACTAATTTAATAAAATTATCTCAACAACCAATCAATGAAATTTATAATCAACACACTGCATTTAAATTAATCGTAAATCGGCCACAATTTCCAATTAGATTATGCATTTTTCAACTATCTTATTATTCAGGTTATATTTTTCGTTTTAAGAATTAAATTCACTTCATTGTTAGATAATAATATCACTAACATAAAACATAAACAAAATATTTAATCTCTAAAATTAATTGTTTTAACAGAGGAATATACGTAGATAATATTCTACAATTACAAGTGTTTTATCTTTGGTATCAACTTGTCGTCTTCTTCTGTGAAATTGATAACATACAATAAAGTTACAGAACTAGATAAATTGATTCATTGTTAACGTAATGGAGCTTCTGTATTGTTCCTTTGAATTGAACTAAACAGAGTTTCATCTACAGAAGCAGAAACCAGTAGACGAAATCTGGAATGGACACAACTGCTATGTTATATTCTACAGAATAATCACATCTTTTTTCTACAACGCCAATTTCAATAAAGTAAATCGAAAGCAACAAAAGAAATACTTTTCAAAAGGTATCGAGAAATATGTTATAATTTTAATGATATTTCATTGTACATCATCTTTCATCCCTTTTAGTCAGAAGTAAACTCAAACATTTTGGAAGTACAACAAAGTACGAAGTTATTTTCCCTAATTTAAATGTTTTCACACATATACATTCACACGCGCATATATATATATATATATATACAAACTATGTATACAACAATATTAAAAATGTGGAGTTAAATTCAAGAAGTTGCATTTTATGAATCAATCATTTTGATTATGACTAAGATTTAATTCAAAAATAGTTTATCAAACCGAAAATATTTAACATAATTCCTTTTTTTTTATCTTAAATTTGATATCAGTTAATTTTGGCTGATGTGGTTTACGAATTTCTCAGTTTTTCTCCATTCTTCTTTAATTTTCTTAACCTTAATACACATTCTTCATCTTGAGTATATTCTTCATTCTTCATTTGTGTAGTATATAAGCTATTACAATCTGCTCTTATGCTCACAAATTTACTCTCTCCATTTTATTCTGAATTCGAAACTACTAAATCAGAATGAAATGACACACGAAAATAAATTTTATTTATCCTTTTATAACATGTTTCCACTACCTTTTTATCCCTGCTTATTATTTTTCTTTAACTTTTACTACCTAATAATTTATTTAAAAAAATAAAATCTTTTCTCCTTAGAATTATATTTTAAATTATCTTTAAATTGATATCCTTTTCACACAATAAACTTTATTTTATAAAAATGATTTGAAGAATGTTTCTTTTTTTCTAACAGCAACTTTTTTTTTATTCATTGAAAGGTTTCCCAATTTCATAGAATCAATAGCTATCTGATTTACTGCTTACTAATTTCAACGATTTTAGTATTACTAATTTAGTTACACTAAAGTATTTTATATAGTTGCGTTTCAGTATATAGAACAGTATAAATGTTTGGGTAGGGCATGTAACTTATTGCAAAATACATTTTTTAAAAATCAGAAGGAATAAGTTACAGTTTATAACCAACTTAATGGAAAACAAAACAAAAAAAAATTATTAATAAAAAAAAAATTGATATACGTTCTTATTTTGAGGATTATATATTTGGAGGATATATATTATTTTGAGGATCTATATTTGAGGATTATATACATATATATATATATATATATATATATATTTACGATATATTTATAATTATATGACAATCATTCTGGATTAAAATAAATAACTTTGAAAATCATAAAATGAATTTTCATACTTCAAATTTTCCTCAATGATGTGATTAGATTAAAAAATTAAAAAATACGCATAAATAAATTAAGCCGTTTTTACATATTGCATAATTATAAACTGCGGATCTCATTCTAAACAGAGATATGAGATGTTTTGATTGAATGTTATTTATTAAATTAAAAACTATTTTAACATTAAATTTTTTTTTTAGACTGACAATTTTAAAAATGTTGTATATATTCTGAAACACATCAGTTTAATCTATGCAGAGACGATCAATTACGATTTTGCAATTAAATTATTCTAAAAATTATCCTGTAAAGTGATGAAATTGGAAAAAATATCATATATATTGATAGAATGATTTTTTGTTGAAGAATATATCTGGTGCTCCTTGACGATTACACAGATCTTCCATGCAGTAGTGGATAATTTACAAGAGTTATAATCATCGCCAAATCCGGAATGAATAAATAACTTTACAACACAAAAACATGACGGAGAGTAGAGTGGAAGAAAACGAAGAAGCAGAAGAGAAGTTTAATGTCATTCCAAAATTCTTTCTGGAGACTTTCTCCCTCTGATTTCCTATTTATGGTCATGTAGTTTATTAGAGAAGTGAGACAGTAATAAGTGGCTGTGCTTTGAAAAGCTTATTCACACTGATAATGCAATTATTAATCGTAAGAATTTATATATACAAGTTCATTAATTTACTAACGTGAATTAATAAACTGCGTTTGTATTATTTTCTTTCTTTAATTGTACTTATATGATGTGCGCTTTTGACAGGCAAATCAATACTGGTATGTATCCTTTTCAATAGACGTTTTATTTCATGCTAGTACTTTAAAAAAAACCTCCATTCAAGCGAAATAGGAAAAAAGGCATTTATGACATTGGGACAGATATCATTGTTTTTGTTTCATTCTTGAGAAAAGTTAGCAAATATAGAAAAATTTTCGGCATTTAAAATGTTTTTGTACTATTATCAACACAGGGAGAGGCTCTACGGAAAGAAATTAGGGAAATAAAATAAAAACAACTATACCTGAATGATTTACGAAGAAATAACGTAATTGTTATCGTTGTGAAACAATTACATGTTTGTGCCAATAATTGTAAAAATATGAATTGATAAATCCATTTTCAACGCAACAATAATATAATATATACAATTGATTTATCTCCAGAAGAAGACATAAATAATTTTTTTTTTGAATTCGAATAAACAAATAGGAATATTTTATTTTATTTTATCACTTACAATTTGTTACAGAGAAAAAATAACCAGGAATAAAGTATCGAAAATATTAAATGATCTGTATAAATTAAAGATGCCATTAAGCAACAATTTTCAACATACAGGTAATTCAAAATTCGTATGTGTAACTTCTCTTTGTATAATTATATTTTTAATTAAAATTGTTAATTCATAATAGGATCGTCAGATAATAAAAAAATTTATACGTTAATGATAATGTAACGTAATGTCTGTAAGATGTTTACGTCTATTATCATAATAGTTTATGTTTATATTTATGACTATTATGATAATAGTCGTAAACATCTTACGGACATGACGTTACATTCTCATTGAGGATAAATTATTTTTTTATTTTTGACGATCGACTACTATGAACATAACAACTTTAATTTAAAATTTAATTGTACATAGAGAAGTTAAACATATGAATTTTAAATTACATCTTCTACGAAATCCCTGATGATGGAGTAGTGACTCCGAAAGTACTTGAACATAAATATTGAAAATTTTTGGTAAGTGGAAACTTCATTGTAAACAAATTGTATTAATATCAACGGTGCCAAATGTTAGGAAATTAAATATTAAATGAATTTAATAACTTATAAATTGTATCAGTTTGAACAACTGCTTCAGTAATTTCATAGGAATGATGATTTTTTTCTTATATTTTCTTGAAAAGATATCAAAGATTTTAGTGAAATTTACCAAAACTAAAGACCATGTAATTTTAAAGTTTTTTTTCTTTTTTAATAACGGCTTAAATCTAGCCACATTATACCAGTATTTTTATTGGGTTACGTTCAGTTAGAGAATAATTAAATGAATTAAACAAATGCGTGAAGGTTTAACTCATTTCCATATAATTTCACTAAAATAAAAGTAGACAGCAAAGTAGCCGACTATAAATAATTTTTTAGTAAATTATACATGCAAACATTTATTGAACATGCAAATTCGATACGCTGTTATAAACAGAAATGGTATAAATACATTTTATCTAAGAATATCGGTTACTATAAAAGAATGAATAGCAATTTCTTTGCAACGTGCTTAGATTTAAACCGAAGCAAAAAGGACACCTTTTCATACATTACGTTTAATGATGAAGGAACGCCTTTGGAATACAAATTAAGCAGGAAAAGACGAGACTTAATTTAAGAGAAAATATTTAATCAAACAAATTGAAGAAATGCTACAAAAATTTACGAATATATCGATAAGAAATATAAAAATTTGTTTTCTGAAATAATCGCGTTAAATGTTAAAAAAATTAAGCAACAACGAGAATAAGCATCCGTAATTTAAATTTATTCTAAAAGTACAAACTATAATAAAATGTGAATCTTTCAAATAAGATCTTTCATTAAAATAAAAGTCCGGAATAAACTTTAAGTTTCTGTCGTTACCACATAACTTGATATAAAATATTTCTAATTTTATTATAATATTTATCCTATAATACAATAAAATAAATTAAAAATTAATTATTAATTATAATAATGATAAATAACTAAACATAATTGTGTCCAATAAAATTATGTAAAGAAAGAAAACTTTGAATGATTACTTTCTAACAATGAAAAACACTTAAAAAACGATATTATTGCATAATATTTATTATGTTCCACAACCAAATGAATTAAGACAAACTAACATGAAACACAAGCCACTCAAAAAAATAGCATAGCTTTCCACATTAACAATAAAAGACATATGCAGGTCACATTTACTACAAATGAAAGAAGTGAAGTGGTCTCCTGTTTTCTTCTTCATTGTACCGAATAAACGATACAGTACACGTGGAGCCCACCGAAAAGAAGGTAATATTTTTTCATACAAATGATATACTCACTGTTTATCAAAAAGATAAGCCGCATAGTGAAAAAAAAGTACTCTCAAAGAAAATATTTTTAATCTGCCTGTGATATTCGGATGCATTAAATTTATACAAACCAGAAGAAAGGACAACTTTGACAGGTGTTGTCAATGAAAAAAAGGAAGACAGTCCTTTACTTCAAAAAATATTAATTATGAACTTCGTGCTGGAAACTTACATTATACTTCAAATAAATAAATTTAAAAAAAATAATTTATTTAATTTAAGCAGTTAGTTAATAATAAAAATTAATTTATTTTTAATTTATTATACTGGAAATAAAAGTTCTTACTGAAAAAAAAAAACATCATAAGAATTATATTTTATTGGTAATCTACTTCGCTGTTTTTTTCTGTAAGATAATTTTCTTTATATATTTATTTCTGTTTTTAGGATAATGTGAATTATTTAATCCCTTATTTTCAAGATTTCATCTTGTGAGCTGGAGAGAAAAACTAAATAATGTAATAAGAAAAACGCTTGTCTAAAATGTAGTTGCTGGATTGAAAGACCTTACTTATTCTTTTATTTCTTAGTGTAAGAGATGTAAAAAAATAGTTTTCAATTGGGTAGATAGATAAGTCTGGAAAGAAGGAAAGCCTGCAATTCTTAAACGGGTGCACAAGGCTGTCTCTTTTTGGGTATGCTGCAGGTACAGAAAAATCTCGGGAAATCCCTTTGGAGAAGTGCCTGGACTTGTGGCCTCTAGATCTCGTCATTCGGAAGAGGGAGGTGATGTGCAGGAGGACGGATAAGACGGATCCGAAGACATTGCTTATCAACACGTGGCAGGAGAGCTGGGTTCAGTCGACGAAAGATAGACGAACCTAAAGACTGATCTTTGATCTACAGAAATGGCTTCTCCGAAAACACGGGTAGGAGAGGTACGTGATGACCCAGTTTCTTATTGGTCACAGGTGTTTTAAGGCAAACCTATGCGCGCGGTTGCTAAGTTCCTCTATGGAATATGATTATAGTGGCAAGGAGGGTACAGCAGAATACACAGTGTCATTTTCGAACGGTTTCTGCAGCATAGGGTTGCATGCCAGAAAGAATTTGGCATACTTACCCCGGAAAACATGCTGCAGACCGAACGATCATGACACGCGGTGTCCTCAAATTGATTATGATCATCCAAACAATGATGGTGGAAGAAGTCCAGCGGTGAATAATTCCCAACGGGTTATACCTGGGTTCAGTGCGCTGGGCCAGAAATGGGAGTGTGGATGAAGACAAGCTAAATAAAGTGCTGCGATGATAATTACCGTAAGGTGGTTCGGAATCCCATGTTGTAGAGGGAGAAGTACCTGGGGACTGTATAGGTGATGTCATCACGAACCACGTCCTTTATGTTTACCCTAAGTACGAAGCTTAGTACTAATACTGTGTTAGTGAACGGAGAGGATAAATTCTTTTCAGGATTTGAAAGTCAATTGGAAACTCCTACAGAATGGAGCACAGTTGGTGCTGGCTTCCTAATGTTTCTCGTTCTGCGGAAAGTTACTGAAGGAGTTTGATTTGAATACAGCTATAATAGCAGCCAGATGGCTAGGAACCCGCTTTGGCGCTTACTTCGCCATAATAGGTATTATGACATCGAACCACGGTTATATCTGGCATTGTTCCTCTGCGATGGAGCTGTGTGTAGAAGGGTGAAGAGACAGATCTCGCTTCCGACAATAGACAAGACCGGAAGTCTAGTTAATTAAAGTCAGTGGAATCTCATTGAACTGATTGGATATTTGTGGTAAAAAATTCCCGTTTTATATCTTTAGGTATTTGCTTCAAACGCAACCGGAATAGTTGCAATCAAAAAACTATGGCATTGTGATCAACAATTTTCTGAGGTTATGTTTTGATATTACACAAACCTAAATTAATTAAAAACGGATTATTACAGACTAGATTGTTAATGTTTGTTTAATTTTAATTATTATTCTTCGGTGTCAGAGCGCGCGGGGATCACGCTTTTGCTAACTCGATCTTGTTAGGGTTACGAAGTAGAACAGATGGGCAAAAATGTCCGTAGAAATCTACAGCGAACGGTTACAGTGATTATCCATCAGTAAAATTACTTATGAAAATGTCTGCCAAATTCTTTGTATCTACGGCATCCTGACTGTGGTATGATATCGAGGCCTAGCTTTTCTTTTTCCTGTTTAGCCTCCGGCAACTACCGTTTAAATAATATTTCAGAGGATGAATGAGGATGATATGTATGAGTGTAAATGAAGTGTAGTCTTGTACATTCTCAGTTCGACCATTCCTGAGATGTGTGGTTAATTGAAACTCAACCACCAAAGAACACCGGTATCCATGATCTAGTATTCAAATCCGTGTAAAAATAACTGGCTGTACTAGGACTTGAACGCTGGAACTCTCGACTTCCAAATCAGCTGACTTGGGAAGAAGCGTTCACCACTAGACCAACCCGGTGGGTTATCCAGGCCTAGCTGATTACTGTGATTTATAACGGTGTCTGTGGTATGTAGCACTGACAGTAAGACGAGTTCCGACAAAGTCCGTCAGAGATGATGTGTCTGAGTGTCTATATGGCAACCTCCGATAAAGCCTTACGGTGGTGTGGTGACCGAGTCCGACACAAAGTCTCCCCCCTAAGTGATCAGGTTGTTGAGAGGGAGGGGTTTAATGGAAAAGCCTGCAAGAGAGTTCCACACTATCATGGTGTTCAAGATCACATGGTGCTCATAAAAGGTTTCCCCTCCTCCGGCGAAAAAACAAAATTATAAATAGTTTGAAAACTACCGATTGTTTAAAAAAAAATGATAGAGAATTCGAAAAAAATTAATGACTGCATTTGTTAAATGCTTTGACAATGCTGCGCCAAGTTGATTTGGTTGTGTTTACAAGGCACTGTTGTAATGACTCAGAAATATATTTTTTAGTATTATGACACTATTTTATTAGGAATGTAATAAGTGATGATAGATTTCTGTCACTGACTGTTCACTTCTGACACATCAAAGAGGAATGAAGTCAGAACTTAAAAGATTTTAGATTTAATTCATTCTCTTTTTCCTTTGACAGATGAATAGAAATAGAATAGATGAAAATTCGTACGTACCCTTCATACTTGAATGAACTATTAAGTTAATTACATGAATTTTATACCTACAAACAATTTAAATCTATCGTTTAACTTTGAAATATACCCGTATATATTTGTATAAGCATACAGATAACTTGATTTAAAATATTGAAGTTCTTTAATAAATTTATTTATCTCAAAAATAACCAAAAAGTCTGCCCATTTCGAAATATGTGTGAAAAATTACGATTGAATCTTTTGATTGTAAAGTGATTTAAAAAATTACTAAAACTTAAATGCTTTATTAAAACATTAAGTAAATTCGTAGTCACTACGATTAATGAAAAAATTAATCGTAAAATTAAAAAAATTAAATGGAGCGTTACCAGTTTTCAATTATTCATTTACCAGTTAATATTAATTTCAATATAAAAATACTTTTTTTTTTTTAATTTTTTCTGCACCCCCTTAAATGGTTTGAAGGATGTTGTGATAACATGGATTTATTATTATAAAAGAAACAATCGACTTTAATCCATAATTTAATGATAATTATAGATATTATTATTTAATTTGAAATTAATTGACTGATACAATTCAATGCACTAAATTTACGCATTCGTTATCAAGATTATTGTAAAAAGATGCTAACACAAATTAATGCCACGTCAATAAACGGACGAGGTTAGTTTGAAGTTGCATTTCTCTTTCATTGGTATCTGATCAGGATCAGTCATCAGAACAGATTTATAAGCTTCCTTTTATCAATTAGTCTGCCTTCCATCAAACAAACTTGATTAAAAAGCTTCCAATAAATTAAATTCTCCAGTTGTTAATACGTTTATCCCCATCTTCATTCAAATTTTCAATATTAATGAGATACATAATTATAAAACAGATTATAACATCCAATTACTTTAAATGAAGCCTTTCGAAGTCAAAAATCTTTATGCAAGTAACTGATTTTGTTTTTAAATTAACAAGTTCCTTTGACAGAATTATAATAATTAAAATTATCTACGTATACTTTTCTGTAAAATTATATTATAAAAAAATTAAATAAATATATGTAGTATCAAAAAGATTATACTGTTCCTAATACAAACATAAATTTAATCTTAATAAAAAAAAAAAAAAACATCAAAAAAAACGTACTTATTATTTTTAGAAATTTAAGGATTCTTTTAAATTAAGTGCGAAAATTCAATTTTTTTTTATATTTCTCAAGTGTGGTAACCAGTAGTTTATGACAAATCTTCATGGAATGCTACATGCCTGAACAACGTATAAATCATAAAAATTTGTTATCGAATTATGGAATCGTACGGTTCGCGATATTTATGGTGTGCATAAATCGGCCGAATAAAAGCGCAACTCATGGTTTGCAAAAAAAGATTGAAGAGAATTTTTCTCTAGTTGTTGAAACGCCAATTCATAAAAGGTTTGCAAGAGAATATTGCTGCTGTACTGACAAGTGTTCGTGAAAATCAAAATTTATGGATTTCACATCGTTCACAGGAATTGGATATTTCTTCAAAAATAATTTAGTGAATTTTACGTAAATATCTTAGTTTACACCCATAAACGATTCAACTAACTTAGAAATTGCGTTTGTTTTCAAGCCAAGGGACGATTCTTCTTTGGGTCGATGGTTTGCTGACAGGACACTAGAGCAGCACGAAGTGGATCCAAATTTTTTCATGTTTTCACATGAGCTCATTTTTGGCTTGATGGCTTTGTAAAACAAGAAAAACTTCCGTATTTTGGATGATTACAATCGATAAATGATCCAACAGGGACCAATATATCAGAAAAAAATATTTGTTTGGTGTGGATTACGGGATGGTGACATCAGTGGGTTTTTATTTAAAATAAGCAAGAATGATGCTGATGCAGTATATGATGTACGCTATCGAGCTATCGAGCTATGATTCGTGATTTTTCTTTTAAAAATTTGGAAATTAAGATATGGTTTCAACAGGTTTCCAATGTCGCACAGCTGCTGAAAAATGTATTTATTGCGTCAAAAGTTTGGTGATTCGATAATTTCATGAAATGCTAATGTCAAATGACAACTAAAATCGTGTGATTTGACTCCCTTAGACATTCTTCTCTGGGGTTATGTTAAGTCACAAGTCAACAGCAATATACTACGAACGACTGACGCCTTGAAAGCAAATATTCGTGCGACTTCTAAACCCCCACTTCTAAAAATGTTACCATTTGGTTTTGGTTTTTATTAGATTAGGTGGTGGGGGTTTATAAGTGTTTGCTGGCGTTGTTTTTTGTCATTTGTAGTCTTGATAATCTTAGACGAAAGGTCGAGGTTTTATGCCTTTCTTTTTGTTGTTTTGTTTGTTTGGTTGTTGACCTAATGAATTGCATTAGAAAATTTTCTATTATTTATTTATCTGACTTATTTAGTTATATATATATAATTAATAATTTTTTTTTTTGTCTTCAGTCGTTTGACAGGTTTGATGCAGCTCTACAAGATTCCCTTTCTAGTTGTAGGCGTTTCATTTCGGTATACCCCTTACATCCTAATAATTTTTATCATTATCAATTCTTCTTTCTTCATTTATTAAGATAATTTATTTTCCTAAATATGCTACTTTTTTTACTGGCTACTGAAGATGATCGTCTTATAATTGAAATGACTATCAAATCTTAGATTTAAATTAAAAAATTGTTGGACACAGTTTTTGAGTATTTCCTTATAATTTTTTTTTTTTTTAGTTTATATTTTAATTAATATTTTTTATATTTTAATGAAGTAGAATCGAAATTCATAATTTATTACTTAATTACTGTGGAAGTAAACAAAAATGTAAGCTTACATATGAAACTTAAATCTAGTTTTTCAGTTTAATAACCTAAAATCTTTTTCTTTTATACCAAAAAAAAAATGTAAGATAATAAAGAATTATTTTATTATTTTTATGTATAAAAATACAAGATACTAGTAAAAACAACATAAAAGCTTATTCTATATGTATTAAATAATTTTAGTTCGCATAACTATGATATAATTACCATTATAATAGTCCAAAAAGGCCGTACAAGTTGTGTTACTCACATATAACGAGGACACTTCACAACTGATAAGGGAGCGAAAACCATCGTTTCTGTGAAATAAACTAATCCAAACCCTTCTTCGCCCCTCCTTCTAAAGGTATACACACCGTACGAAACCACCATTCATGACCTATATGTAGTAATAAAAGCAGTAAGAGAAAACGATTCAACTTGCCCAGGTGGTGTTTGACTCTACATTTGGCATCCGTCCAAATATCAAACCTATTCCATCTCGTTGGTCACATTTGTACTTTTTTTTTCATCCTTTACCGTCCTTTAGTATATTTCATTTTAAAACTAAATCACAATTTTTTTTTTATGAATGCCAAAAAAAGAAGGTATTTTAGAATAGACATTTTATTATAATATATGGATTTATAAAATATAAATCATAATACTGAAATAAATTACATGTCAATATAATATCAATGTTGACAGGTTTTACTAAACGGTCGTTTACTGTCCACACTCTCATCCCTTAGTTAAATGTTACAAAAAATGTATTTTTTTAAACTTAAAACATAAATTTTACACGTCTGCTTTTGTGTATGCGCGCGCGTGCTCGTGTGTGTGTGTTTCAGAAACTCCTTAACTAACGGGACAATTTACATGAAGTTTCATTACAATCTTCCTCTAGAATTTATCTATCATTTTAGCTTAAAAATACTTTTTTAAATGTGTTTACGCCTTCAGAATATAAATAACTAACTGGATTATACCGGTTGAATTGCTAAATTATTGCTTTTAAATAATTTCATTAAAATCTTTAAGAAATTGCTAAGATAAATGCAATTACCACAATTTGTTATGAAATAAAGTTTCTTAATTTTCATCGGTTTATAATTCATTTACATATATTTTTCACAGAATTATTATATAATTTGTATTTAATTTTTCTTTTTTTATGGTTTTATTTATAATCGCATCAACAATTAAAATCATTAGTGTAATGTAACTGTACTGGTAAATGTGTAGTCTTGAACAAACTCAGGCGGACTACTCCTGAGTCGTGTGGTTAATTGAAACCCAACCACTAAAGAACACCGGTGTCCACGTTCTACCATTCAAATCCGAATAAAAGCAACTACCTTTATTAGGATTTAAAACCTGAAAACTTTGACTTCGAAATCAGCTGATTTACGACGACGTGTATTTAAATTTAATTTTTGAACATTCGCTTGTTTGTTCCTTTTGCTATTAAGGAAAATTGAATTTTTAAAGGAAGTTTCATTGTGTGTAATTTTATATACCTAACTCTACCACAAATTTTTAATCTAATGTCATGACAATCTTACATTTAGTTGGGAGTAATACTTCTAGTACAGATGACACCAATTACGCTGATAAAACATTGATGGTTTACCTTGCAATTTGAAATTGAATACCACTCTAGGGGTAACAGATTGTCTGTTGTTAAGACAGTTTATTGTAAAAAACTACATATACTCTGTATAGCAATAAGTAACTGAACTATATCTATATAAAAGTAAAGAACTATTTATGAGGAATTAAGTTATCTGAATAAATTTACTTTAAAGTATTCAGTTGGTAATTTAATAAAATAAGTTGTAATATACTTGGTTAATACAATAATCAAATTTTACATCTTCTACTGTGATAGCTGGTAGATAGATCGACGCCTGTGTGTACCAGTAAAGATTTTTAAATCATTAGTTCCTAACTATTGCCTTCGTCTACTGAATAAAATTTCCTTCCAAGTATAGTAACAGTATAATTTTGTGAACTTAGAATGTAAAAGAGCTATATATACAGTAAAAAAGTTATGCAAAGAGAAACACCAGAAAAGGCGGAGCTGAGAAACAGAAAATCGTGAAGAAATTTAAAACATCTTTGGCGATGACTATGTGTAAAACCAAAAAATCGATCTTAATGCAGGAAGTTCATTGATGAAGTCATAGTTCTCTGAATTCCGTTACCAACCGCTAAGAAAATATGTAAAGTAGAGATCAGTTTTAGTGAAAGTTTTGTCGGGAATGATTTATATTTTCTTCATTTTTATTTTTTGTCTTATTTATATGTGCAAATTTTTGTTTAATATTAAGCAAGGTTTAATAATGTTTACATACGCGCGCGCACGCGATTAGTTATACATTAATTCATAGTTATGACGTACAGCTTCGTCTAAAAGCTTTCCTAATTTAAAAAAAAGTCAGTCTATTTATCTGATTATTATCGTCAAACCCCTTAAAATTATGAAATTACTTTTCCTACTTGCTTCGATAATTAAAGTAAAACATTTAATTAGTAATTTAATTAATTTATTTATATATACCTTAAAAATTTTAAATAAAACGTTAAAAGTTTTGAATTTATTGTATTTAGAAAAAAAAAAACATATTTGTATGTCTTTATAAATTAAATACAATATATGATTACACATAAAGGAATTTGTATTATTATTATTTTAAATAATAATTTTCAGCAAATAACTTTCTTGAGATATGACAGTGACAAAAAGTGACAATATAGGCCTTACGGGGTGCAGTTATCAGTGAGAACAGATATTTCTAGAATGAACCTGTCAAACGGAAAATAAACCACAATGTCAGTAACAGATGAGATTTTCGAATAGGCCTATTCCTTCTTAAATGACGTCCTGAAACCTCTTATCATTTATTTAACAAAAACCTCTATTAATAAAATTTCAATTTTTTATTACAATTTAAATAAAATTCATTCCTTTTTTTTAATAATATTTTTGAAAAATTAACATACATCTTTATAAATTTTTTAAATCCTAAAACTATGATAACTTTGTTGAAATTTAACGACACTTCAATGAAATTACAATGAAAAGCTTTCTTTTTTTTTATTTTTAATTAATTGATGTTATACTTCCTAACCACATATTAGGATGTTGTAGTTAATTCAGTTTTGTAAAAGTAAGCACACGTATCCAAAAGTACCCCCAAGCGTATACACAATACTTTGTTATCTGGCTTCTGATCATAATATGTATCAATTCCAATTTAGTATGCTTTATAAAGAGCCACAAAATAAAACACTCACGATCATTTACGAAAAAATAAATAACTAAACATACGTCATGAAAGGAAATTTTTGTCTTAGAAAGGTTATAATTTGGTAGAATATTTGAATCAAAAGAAAACCTTCTTTAACACAAGATCTCTTGATAGAAAATATTAAATTTTACACCATATTAAACTTCGGTAATTTTTCTTACACGTAAGTGTTTTAACTATTCGGAATATAAGTTGTGGATAATACAGCAATTTATGCAATAAATCAACCATGTTTTTGCATGTTTTAGCAGTAATAAAAATTTAACATCCACAATTTTGATAACAGCTGACAAAAAACTAATCTGTAATTATATATATAAAAAAAATGTTATGTGTCATTAAGATCGTTAAATGAAATTCTTTTTTATAAGCTCTCGATGAAGTAAACTTTTTTTTAATGCTTTTATTTATCATGAAGTATTATATAAAACAACAAAATCATAAAGAACAAAAATGAACAAATTTGAACAAAACATAGACAAGTGACAACAATAAATACAAAATAAAATAGATAAATCAGACAAAAATCACTAAATCGTATTCTTCATTCCACTGTAGGAGAGGAACCGCAACAGACATTTTATTCCTTCGTTCTGGATTAATAGAAATTTCATATCCGAACAGGTCTAAGTTTTGTAGGATGGTTCTAAAGATTGGGCAGTCAACGAGCAGATGGTACACGGACCATTTGACCTTGCAAGCCTCATAGATCTTCTGAGGAGTACCAAGTAGGTAAATGTTTTTAATAATAGATTTTAACAGCAGAATTAGGGTAAGTAGGTAATTTCAATTAAAAACGTTAAACATTAAAAAAGAGATAAAACGGGTAAAAGAAGTTCCTTTAAAACTCAGAAAACTCAGGATATGTAATTAAAAAGACTACATACAGTCCCTTCAAAACGGTTGCACATCTAAACATTTTTAACGATAAATACAATGCCTTTATAGGACTCTACGATTATTTTATGTGTGTGTACTCTTTTCCAAACAGACGGCTGAGGTACCTAATGATTATAATAGAAATTCCTACGACAAATTTTTATTTTCTACCTTACAATTCACTGAAATTATGAGGCTATTTAAAGTAAATTTATTTTTTTTAAAAAGTAGCTCAATAAAAAAAAATTCCTGTCTTTATTGAGTCAAGAACAGGCAAATTTTGCAAAATAATCTGTTACTTTATAATCAATACTCCGGTAAACAGATTTTTAAATGATACATAAATTCCTATATAAATAAATTAAATCGTTTTTTAATCTACTTAAGTAGATATATATAAATATCGAAATATATTAACGAATTTATGGAAGGTTTATATTATATTTCTGCAAAAACAGAAATAGAAACAGATTTCATTTATGCGTTACCTGTTATTATTCACGCAGGTGAGCTTAAAATAAATTGAAACGCTGAAGATACCGCAGAAAAGACAAAGGTTTAATGTGGTATAAAATAAATTTTTTTCAACAAGTGGTTAGTAAGATAACTCTTCAAAAGAAGCTTTTTCTTTCAAATATTATTAATGTATCTCCACAATTCCGTTATAAATAGGTACAGATGAATTATCAGAAATGAATACCAATAAAATAATAAACATTAAAAAATATTTGGCTTTTATTTTTATAAGCTTTTATTTAACTTGCTTTAGTTATAATCAAATCTTGCAACTACTATATCTTTTGATCTGTCGTATGAAAATCAATGAAATTTGGTACACGTATGTACCTTCGATGACAATACAATACTACGGTGTTAGAATTTGGATATGACCCACCCCCATCCATCACGCACTACCCCTACCCTAAATTCATGTATGGTGCTGAAAATAATATTTCTCATGAACTATCTTATGAAAATCAATGAAATTTGATTCACCTATGTAACTTCGATGACAGTACAGTACTACGGTGTTGAAATTTGATATGACCCACCCCCATGCCCCGAAATGCATTTGGCCCCCCTACGCTAAATTCATGCATTTGGTTGAAAATGTTCATTTCTCATGAACTATCGTATGAATATGATTGAAATTTGATACACGTATGTAACTTTGATGTGTAAAAATAAATATTTTTACTCTTTAGTCTTAATAAACAAATAAAGTAGAACAAACAATAATAGTCAGATATAAATATTATTAAGAATAGTTTTTTTGGATGAAAAGTTCATTGTTCATAAGACTAAAAAGTAAAAAATATTAAAAAAACAAAAAAAAAACAAAAAAAAATTACAAAAATATATTTGATTACATATAAAAAATTATTTTTTAAAAAAGCTTTTATTTAACTAATATTAATATTAACATTAATAAAAAAAGGAAACAAATTAGGAAACCCATCTAAAAAGTAAAAAATATGAATTAAATCAAATTGAGAATTTTAAACAATATAATATATTAACAAATATAAAAATGAACTGAGAAGTAAAAAATAAATTATATAAATAGCTAATAAATAACCAATAAATAAAAAAATAAATAAATGTAATAATTATGAAATTTTAAAATTAAAAGTAATGAAAATATTTAGTTAAATAAAAGTATGGCACAGTTTTTATAACAATCTTTTCAAATAAGTATTTATAGACATTTGTTGTATTATAAAATATATCTTTTGTTTAATGAGGTTGTTAAGTATATATAATATATATATATATATATACTTTATTTATATGTAATAAAATAACTCAAGTTTTAATTCTTTGATGGTTCAAATTTGCACCGAGATGACCTTTAAGGGTTAAAAATAAGATTAAGATTAAAAATAAAAATTAAATTTAGAAATGTTGCACAAATTTATTGCATTTTGATGGTAATCTGAAAAATTATTAATTATTATCATTATTTTAATTGTAATCTTAATTATGAATTCATTAAATAAAAATTCATAATTAATTAAAATGAAACTTTTAGCGAAAAGAGTGCGTTCAATTTGGCTTATATTATAAACTTCAACTATGTGAGAACACGTATAAAGAAAGCGAGTGGGTGCACCTTTCCCAGATTGTTACTTGTAGCTAGTCGGTCTCAACTGGAGAGGTTCCAGAAGACCTTTCCGCCTCCTCGCGTCGTTATTGAAAATGAGAATGAAGATTAATTGTTGAAAAATAAATATTGTGTTGTTTTAAATAAATTGTAAAAATGGCGCCACGCTTTTATTTAACTATTTTCATTACTTTTAATTTTAAAATTTAATAATTATTACATTTATTTATTTTTTATTTATTGGTTATTTATTAGATATTTATATAATTTATTTTTTACTTTTCAGTGCATTTTTATTTTTGTTAATATATTATATTTTTTTTGTTTAAAATTCTCAATTTGATTTAATTCTTATTTTTTACTTTTTAGAGGGTTTTTCTAATTTGTTTCATTTTTTTTTTGTCTTGTCATTTGACTGGTTTGATGCAGCTCTCCAAGATTCCCTATCTAGTGCTAGTCGTTTCATTTCAGTATACCCCCTACATCCTACATTCCTAACAATTTGTTTTACATATTCCAAACGTGGCCTGCCTACACAATTTTTTCCTTCTACCTGTCTTTCCAATATCAAAGCGACTATTCCAGGATGCCTTAGTATGTGGCCTATAAGTCTGTCTCTTCTTTTAACTATATTTTTCCAAATGCTTCTTTCTTCATCTATTTGCCGCAATACCTCTTCATTTGTCACTTTATCCACCCATCTGATTTTTAACATTCTCTTATAGCACCACAATTCAAAAGCTTCTAATCTTTTCTTCTCAGATACTCCGATCGTCCAAGTTTCACTTCCATATAAAGCGACACTCCAAACATACACTTTCAAAAATCTTTACCTGACATTTAAATTAATTTTTGATGTAAACAAATTATATTTCTTACTGAAGGCTCGTTTCGCTTGTGCTATTCGGCATTTTATATCGCTCCTGCTTCGTCCATCTTTAGTAATTCTACTCCCAAATAACAAAATTCTTCTACCTCCATAATCTTTTCTCCTCCTATTTTCACATTCAGTGGTCCATCTTTGTTATTTCTACTACATTTCATTACTTTTGTTTTGTTCTTATTTATTTTCATGCGATAGTTCTTCATCTATGCCGTTCATGGTTTCTTCTAAATCCTTTTTACTCTCGGCTAGAATTACTATATCATCAGCAAATCGTAGCATCTTTATCTTTTCACCTTGTACTGTTACTTCGAATCTAAATTGTTCCTTAACATCATCAACCGCCAGTTCCATGTAAAGATTAAAAAGTAACGGGGATAGGGAACATCGTTGTCGGACTCCCTTTCTTATTACGGCTTCTTTCTTATGTTCTTCAATTATTACTGTTGCTGTTTGGTTCCTGTACATGTTAGCAATTGTTCTTCTATCTTTTTTTTATTAATGCTAATATTAATATTAGTTATTTAACATTCTATTTAATATAAGCACGATCAGGTTTTATAATTAATAGGAAAAATAATAAAAAAACCAAGATATGTAAAATAAACACCAGTAGAAAGGGTTTCGTTTACCATCATAAAGATATTTAACATAAATTGCGAAATAAATTTAATGTGAATATAATCAATGTGTCACCAAATTCAGTCCAATTAAAATAATTATAACAGTATCGTGTTATAAGAAGGTGATGTTTGTTATTATTTATAATTTTCTATCTTGTGTTCACGTTTATTATGTCTTATGAATCTAATGATGAAAACTACTTAAGAAAAATATAAGATTAGTTTTGTATCTTTTATAAATATTTCTTGAGCGTTTTCTTTTATCAAATTTTCCCCTCCCATAAACGTTAACACTTTGAATGAAAAATTATATTGAAAACAAAGATGAAATATTTGAGAAAATAAAATTTATAATTGTCTTCGAACCGTGTTTTTTTATTTTATTTCTATTATTTCTCATTCTGAAAAATATTTTCTTATAAATAAATTTATTTTAATCCTAAATCAAATACTCTTTATTTTGGAACTTTTTTGAATACAACTAATAAAATTATTAGTGAAATTCTAGTTATATATTTTATATGTGAAGATAAAACATGAATGAACTATATTATTTTTTTGTGATGTAGTTTTGTGTATAAATACACTATACACTAAGGATTAATGTTACCCAACTTCCTAGCTAGAAGCGTCTTAAAATCTCTCCAAAATATTTTACTTACTAAACTCCATAAAAGAAAAATTAATTTCAAAATTGGTAATCGGATTATACTTAAGAATACAAACTTAATAATGTAAAATAAATAGCCCGACCTAAAATAACGTTCCTCAAAATTTTCCTCTTACATCAAAAATAATAACATTTAATAATATGTTACATCAATAGCTCAACTCGTACTCGTAAAATTACAAATAACTATTGTACACAAATTCCACCAGTTAATTAAGCATCACGTAAATACATATTGGTATATTAAAACATAAACTTTATAAAAATCACATCCAGGAAAAGATTAAATATACATTTAAAAGCATGATAAAATGCGATTATGCATCATTACTTCCTTAGTCATTATAAATAAATTAATAAAATAGGGGGAAACTATTATAATGGGTCAAAATTACTATTTATCCATTTCTTCCATTTTTCATGTTTTGAAGAATCTGTCAAAAAATTTCTCCAAAAAAAATATTTAACAAATCTTTACGAATAGAAAATTGATACTTTAATTTTTTAAATTACATACAGATTCATGTCTTAAAGACATTGAAGACGTTAATTTTTTTTTATAAAAATAGAATACGGGGTTTTTGTAGTTTCCCATTACCACATGAATACTATCTCGAAATTTTTAAGGCAAATGCAAACATCTTTTTATTATATTTACCGCATTTCCTGAACGAAAAATTAAAAAAATAAATAAAATTCAAATTGTCATGAGACTGTTTGGAACTTATGACTCAAAAGGGAAAGTTTTATTCGAACATTTTTTAAAGCTAATAAGTATAAAAATTACAAAAAAATTCAATTAACCACCCACGAAATCAAAAAACCCTTCCCGTACACCAAAAAAGAGTAATAATAATAATAAAAAACCTAAGGTTTTAAAGAGTTATACATTTTTCGAATTTTAAATTTCAAATTACATATAAAAAAGGATTGGTTAACAGTTGTATTATAGCCTAAAGGGGGATGTGTAATTTAAAAATAATTTGACAACTATTTACTAGTTTAGAAGACTACTGTAAATATTTTTAATGTAAGGAAAATTTCGCAAAATTATTGCCTGTATTCATTTTTATTAAAGTCAAAAAAGCGCCAGTTCATCTGCTTTTTAAATATTTAGAAATAAATAAAATAACGAAAGTTAATTGCATTTTTTGTCATTTATTACAAGACCTAAAATTATATTGAAATAAACAGAGACTTATAAATTATCTGAGAGAATATTTTTAATTAGAAAAAACATTTAAAGAAAAACCAACTTACTGTTTTTACAAATATATAACGACTACTGAATATTGTAGAGGTAACAGACTCCCCATCTAATCTAATAAATTCATCAATTATTACATGGAAAAGTAACAGGAAGATAGGTACAGATTGACTTCAATTAGAAATTTTATATTATTTTCATAGAAAAAAAAATTTGATGTGGACATCACATGACTACCTTGTACTCCTAATAAATTACATATACAATTTTTTTTTTAAAAGAAAAGTACTAAAAATTTTATTTCATTAATAACTTCTAATTTTTCTTTTTTTATTATTCAATTATTATTCATCATAAACCTTTTTTTACAGTGAGATGTTAATAATTATTAATAAATCAATATATTTAAATTAAAAAAAAAGAAGGAGATGAAGTCGGATCTGAACCGATGTGACTTCCCCTTGTAAGATCCAAATATTTCATTAATTAAAATTTTATTTGGCTGTAACTCCAATGAAAATAAGTACCACTTATGATATGTCGTTGAAAATCTCTCAATGAGGGCTTGAAGCTAAGAAAAAGTCAAAAATCCAAATGTTTTGGACAAAACAAAAGATTTTGGTCTTTTTTGGACACTTTTGCTCCAGTCAATTGCAATCGAAAGGGAAGGTGCAAAGTAGATGTTACAACAGTCCTAAGTCCAATATTTCATCTTATGGTGAATGGTTTTTGATTTATGCAAGATTCACACGTACGTATAGACCTCACATTGAAACTAGTCAAATAGGATATTTCCGTTAAAATCTGAAAACCGACATTTTTTGCGATCACAATACTTCCTTTACTTCGTAAAAGGAATTAAAAATAAAACCGACTAACTTGCGCCGTAAACTTGAAGAGATATTCTTCTCAGTTTGATAATTTTAATCTGATATATTAAATTAATCATATTTTAATAGAAAAGATTTAGCTGCTGTATACATTTTTTTAGATTAAAATACTTACTTAGACAGCAGTAAAATGAAAGAAAATTGAAGACGATAATAGAAATAGATAACATTAACTGCACGCTGCACGGTAAAATCAAATAAAACACAGAAAATTAGACACTTCTAAAAATTCGGTTGAAATTTAAACGAAAGTTTTCGAATACTTCCATACTGCATAGACATCATTCAAAATTTGATGTTATTTAATTCTATGAATTTATTTTTACATAATTTCAAATATTTTTTTTCGTTTTTGCTCATTAAACAAAAAAGAGATCATTAGTTAATCAAAAGGTTGATTAACTGTTGGTATGCAATTAAAAAATAAGGAAAAATCTTCGGAATTACTTGAAATCATAATTAAACATCATGGGTTAAATTTAATACGAACAATAAAACACACTTAAAAAAAATATAAAATTAGATCTAAAAATACAATTTCATTAACTAATTAATAACCAAAAAAAAAAAAATACAAGTCTAATAATCAAAACTTCTTTAAGGGGCGTGGAAGGTCATACTACCTTTTGAATAAATAGGTTCGGTAGCTTACCACAAACTGTGAATGTGGTGAACCTCTCCAGACAGTAGAACAAATTATTGCGTACTGCCCATTAAGAGCTTACAAAAGAAACACACTATACGTTTACGGTTACTTTGCTGGGAACTGATTGGCTGAAAGCTGTTGATATAAATGTCATTGATGTATACAGGACTTCAATATTTAAAAATTTTGTTCCTATTATTTAATAATTAGTTTGAGCTTACATGAGCAATTTAAATAATTCAGAAAATATCTATTGGTATATATATATATATATATATATATATATATATATATAAATAGTTTCAAGCATATCTGTATACCAAACAATAAATTGATTAAATGTAGAAAATGAATAAAAAAAATTATAACTCATATAATACGTAGAAAACTTTTGTTTAAGATATTAAATACAAAATCACGTTAATATAAAATTGAAAAAGATTAAATCGGTAATCGGTCATTAAATGTGCAAAATTATATATTACAGAATATTTCATGAAGTATAAAACATTAAAAAAAAAACATTTTACGTAAGATAAAACTAAAAACTAAATAAACATTTCAATCGTTAAACAATCATCATCAGTAGAAAAGGGATAAACATTTATATAATTTAACAAGTAAAAAAAAGTAAGATTAATAAAAGTAAAAATAAGACGAAAAGATTATATTATATCAAAACATAGTTAAAATCAAAAACAAAAAGTTGGATTAAACTAGTTTTACTCCACCATTCTTGAGCAGGGAAGGAGGTATAGACGCATCACTGTCCTCAGCTGGCAGAAGAAATTTAGGTGTAATTAATTATGGAAAATTGCAAAGCCGTTAAATCAAAAATTTTAAATAAATATAAATATATGATTACGGGAAAAAATCCTTATAAGCTGATTAAACTATTCAGGTTTTAAATACCATTCTGACTAATTGATTTTGTGTATTTAAAATCTTAGGGCAGAGTCCATGAAGGTCTACTTTTCAGACCGGTCCATGAGTTTATAAAAATGTCGGTCATGGTTCGGGCGGGCATGTATCAAGCCCTAAATTGATTCTGGCATAAATTTTCAACAATATACTTGGGATATGAAGTAATTATCCAGCTTATAAATAAATCTACTTTTAAACCTTATAAGAAATAACTATATCCCAAAGACAAATAAAAAATATATTTTATTTATTTGTTTGGCAGTTTTACCGTTGTATGTGTAAGGGAAACGAGTTGTACATCGTAAAGCAACATATAAAGTAAATTCGTAACTCACAGGCACGTACATTAAATATACGTATAATATAATAAAAATAAACAACAAAATATATTTGTTTTTGGTTTACGAAAAGATTACTTCTGACATGAACGGTTATATTTTACTAATCCTTAGCAAAAGTATTGTATTATTTAAAAAATAATAATAATATGTCTACAATCTATCCTATAAGCTTCCTCTAATGTACAATCGAGCGTTTCTTTAACAAATATATGTAATGTAATGTTATAAATAAAAAAATCAAGGCTAAAGAACAGTTAATCCAACAGTGGAGAGAAGAATGAGATGGTACAAGCAGAGGTCGATGGACAAGGGTGGTTATAACCAGGATAGAAGCCTGGATGGCAAGAAACTATGGTGAGGTGGGATTCTATATCACCCAATTCCGGTCTGGGCGTAGTGTGTTCTCCGCATTCCTTTATAGGTTTGGAAGAAGGAGCATCACATCGTGCATATACTTCCCCCAACCCCACTTCTTTGTATGTCCGAGAAGGATGCAGACGGGGAAGGACTCGGACTGGGATGGATGCAATCAGACAACATCGTACACCATATGCTCAAAGGATAGGAGGAGTAGGATGCTGCGGAAAAATAAGGAGCAAGAACACAGAGATTGGAGTATAGAGTGACCCTGAGAGATGAATCCCAGAAGAAACAAAGCCGGAGAGCAAAGGAGTGACTGACAGCCCCCTGTGAAGCCGGCGTTCGTCCGCGCTTGTGCAGATGGGAGTCGGTGAAGAAACTCGAGGACTCCTAATCCACTGAACTGATGACTCCTAATCTCGTGAGGGAAGGTGGTGAGATAGAAGTTTTAGTCGGTAAGGCGCAGCCACACATACGCACTTTAACATCTTGCGGAATCTGTTGCGAGCCCGATACTCTACCCGTAAATGGGGTTCCTCCGACTCACCAAAAATAAAAAATTAAAAAATATGTTATAAGAAGATATTACCAAGAATGATCAACGCTAAAGAAAGTAAACCAAAGCTTTACCACTGACTAATTTCAGTTCCTTTTAAGTCACGTTATTTCAATATATCACTGATTTATTACTTGTATGAAGTAAAGGAAATATTGCAATCGCGAAAAATTTCGGTTTTCTGATTTCAACAGAAATATCCATTTTGACTAGTTTCAGCATGACGTCTGTACGTACGTATCTCCGTATTTCACATATCTCAAAAACAATTATCCATAGGATGTTGAAATTTTGGATTTGTACTGTTGTAACATCTACTTGTACACCTCCCCTTTTGATTGCAATCGACTGAACCAATTGTGTCCAAATACACCCAAAATCTTAAATACATTGGATTTTAGACTTATTTAGCTACAGAATAAGCCCTGATTGAAAGATTTTAAACTGTATACCAGAAGTGGTATTTATTTCTATTGGTTCCAGTTATAGGCAAATAGATTTTAATTAATAAAATATTTAGATCTTAAAAGAGAAAGCATATCGGTTCCAATCCGACTCATTTCATTTTTTTAAGTTTTTTTTTTATAATTTAAATATATTGATTTATTAATAATTTATTAACCTCCGATTGAAAAAAAATCAGAAGGTATTAGTGAAATAAAATTTTATGTACTTTTCATTGTAATTCAAAAATTTTTACAGAAGTTAATAATTATTAATAAATCAATATAATTAAATTAACAAAAAAAAGTTAAAAAAAAAAAATTATATGAAGTCGGATTCAAACCGATGTGTGCATGGTAACGGATCCGACACGTTCTCACTTACATCACGTAACTACTTGAGCGATATGAAACAAAATGAATATGTGAACTAACATAAACTGCTTATACGGACACCACAAAAATTTGTGATGCATGTGGTGTCTATCACAATACAATTGTGTAACTGTTCACTTTATTAAAGAATTGAAGGATTGTATCTCACTTTCAAAAGTGTAAATGAAGTGCAGCAAAAAATGTGTGTATGTAATTTAATAGGCGTAAAAGGAAGTAATGTGGTGTCTACAACAGATTGTTTTTTTATAGGAATAGAACATAGTTATATTATCGGTCTGTAAAATTAGTGTAACATCTGAATAATAAAATTAACCCTTAAAAAAATGTTTAAGTATAATAATAAACAGATAAAAGCTTCGACCGTTGTACCGTATTCACAGTAACATTATTGTAAAATATTTAAAATTATTTTCATTTACTTATACTGTATTTTGCCTTAAAGCGACGAGTGTTAATTTAATTTTTATTAAAGTATTTTGGTATAGTTTAAAAGTTGCAATCTTACCAGCGATTTCAACACAAATTTATTATTAGAACGATTGTATAAATGAAATGATATTCGTTTTGTCTATGTAACAATTCCGAAAGCTGTGATGAAATTTCTATGGAGGAATAATGGATTTATATTGCAGGGAAATTTATTATTTATATACGAAATTTAATTTTAACTCAGCATTCTATATTGAGACAAAATAATAATTTAAGAAACAAAAACGATTATGCGCTGTTTAATTTTACGTTACCTTGAATTTGCGAAAAGTAATTAAATAAAGTTTTTACTTATTAAAACTAAATTTACACAAATCTATAATTATATTTAAATTATTATTAGTTGAAATCAAAACATTTATTTGATTTCCTATCACTATAAATAGTACAAGCGAAAAATCATTTTATACACATAACTTTTACTTTTCTGGCATCATAGCTTCAGAACTATACTGCAAGAAGGAAGTATAGTAATCGGTCTAAAATGAGTATGTTTTTATTTTTCTGTATTTTTCGACGTCTCATGACCCAGGGACCCCAAAGAACAAAAAAAGTAGACAATATTCACACGTATCTATGTACGTTAGTTTGAATTTTTGAAGCTTAATAACTTTTGGCTGGATGTACCGATGTTGTGAAATTCGTGAAATTCAGAGACTCGTGTATATGATGCAATTTGACTAAATTTTTGGGATCAATCTTTCCAGCGGGTAGTACAAACATTTTTGACGTCGATTTCCTTAAAATTTTGCAAACATAACCCCGTTATATATCAAGCTCAATATATGAGTGCACGATTATCTTACTATTTTAAAAAAACTTTTGCTCCAAAATTCTCTCCCCCTTTCACCAATAATCGGAAAAAGCTTATTTTTATTTATTGCATATTTTTTACATGAATTTCTTTTAATGTCTTCCTAGACAGAGTAATGGTGCAAATGACCCCAAAAAAATAAAATATCTATTTCTTGTATTTTTCAAATTTTTTTGGCGTTTATTTAAACTTTTAATAATATTAAGTTTTAATAATAAACTTTTAGTAATAATAATTAACCCATCCGGAAAATATTTTAACCTTGTTGTCACATTTTTTTTTCGAAATTATGATTGTTTTTTGTATTCGTTACCAAAATAAATCTTTACGAATTTTAAGTATATTTATTTTTAAGCATATTTATTTATTTTTAACTTCTATAGAAAAAAAAAGTCGTATGTATTCATTAAAAAAATGCTATGTATTTTTTTTCATACTTAAAATCTTGAGAAATCTACTGAAATATATGGATATAAATGCATTAAGAGATTTATTTATTCATATGATAACGTTATCTTAATCAATTTGTTATTCATAGGAATTTATTAATTTTACCCCCAAAAATTGATAGAGTTCTCTACACTAGTAATAGGTAATTAAAATAATTCATAAATTCTTATAGCTAAAATAGGGAATAAAGAGTTTTTAATTTAAAAGTTTTTTAATTTATTTTACTAAAATAAACTTTAAAAATATTTATATTAATCTAGTTTCACAGAGCATTACATCAAAGTAGATTAGATTATTAAGGAAATACCGTATTAATGCACAGACTAATAAAAGTAGGTCATAGAAGGGTAAAATAACAAGTTTTTCTAAACGTTGCTCTGAAAATCTAAATTCCAAAGAGAAAGAATAAAGCCAGATAAACACGATAAAAAATATATAAATAACTAATTTAAGTATAGTAATTTATTTATACTTACAATTTAAATCCAAAGTAACAGCACTAGAGATCGGAGCAATAATGTTATTATTTGATGCTTGGCACGTAAATATTGCATGAAGATGTCTTCTTTCCAAACGTTCTAGTCTCAAAACATTACGGACTCTCCTTTCTGATAATGTATCCCATGTATCGTCTAGTAAAGCATTCTCCTGCCACCATGTTACTCTAGGTGTTGGTCGACCTGTATTAAAACAGAAATATTTTACAAGTTTAAAAAACAGATTTTATTTTGTTCTACGATATATCAAATTAATAAAATTAAAATATTTTTTTAGAGATCTATTAGATAAATATTTAATAAAATCATACAAATATTATTAAAATTAACAATTATATCAAACTATTTTTTTTTTTTTTTTTTAATTTCTAGAGATGTGATGATAATACAACAATATATATCATACCATTAAAAACGATTTAAGTAAAATGAACTTTTAAACATTAACAGTAGTAAGAAGTATGTTACAGTATTTGTTTCGCTGAAATTATACTCATAGGAATATTAAATTTGAATTGTTATTGACAAATTGGTAATGGTTTAGTCGTGTAGTTGCTTAAAACCAGTAATAATTTTGAACGTGTAATAAAATTATTTACATGAACGTTGTAAAAAATATGTATAAAAATAAAATAAAATAAAATAATAAAATAAAATAAAATAAAATAAATAAAATAAATAAAATAAATAAAATAAATAAAATAAATAAAATAAATAAAATAAATAAAATAAATAAAATAAATAAAATAAATAAAATAAATAAAATAAATAAAATAAATAAAATAAATAATAAAATAAATAAAATAAAATAAAATAAAATATACGATAAAATAACGAGACATATTAAATTAATTGCTTGTCCTTATTTGTGTTTTAATATTTTTGTTTTATTTACAGTTTTCAATTACCTTTGAGATTTTTATTCGTTATTTATTATTAAAAAAATATACCAAGAGAAAAGTTTCATTGTGAAAACGATAGGATGAGGACGTAGTTTACTCATTCTTCTTTTCAATGTATATGAGTAATCAAAAATATATAAATATTGCTTTTGTAAATCTGATTATTAAAACTAAATAAGTAATATTTTTACTTCAGTTAATAATAATAGTGTGTTTGTTTCTAACACATTATTATTAATGTAAAAAAATACATTCGATCAGCTGTGAATACATTCATACGTGTTTTTCTCGCCCTCCGTATTTTGAAGTTTTTACTAAGGCTTTGTGTTGTTATTTAATTGTTTTTCGTTTTTCTGCTGTTTTTTTCCTCCGTTCGTTTTGTTTTTAGTGGTGTTTATCCACCGTAACCAAGTACTATTTGCTTCGTACTGATTTCATCAAAGACAGTTTTGATCTCTGTTTACCTTCGGCTTATTTACTACATCAATGAGACTGCCTCCCAATGTCCATCTCTCCTTAGCCCTTAGTCCCCATCTAAAAACAACAATTTTTGAATTATTTATATTAATATTTAATTTTCACTTGCTGCAGTAATATTGAAATTTTTTGATCATGGTCTGAAGTGTTTTCGGCTCGACGCTAACAAAACTAGGTCATCGGCACAGAGTAACACTGATATTCAGGTTAGGGATCCGTATCCCTTCATCCACTTCCTCGTGCAAATCATTTACAAACAGAGCAAATAATGGCGGGAAGAGCAAGAAACCCTGTCTGACATTGCATGAAGCACAAAACAAACAGATTACTCCATTCTTACAGGAAAAAAAGATTTAGTGTCTTCATACATTTTCATACATCATACATCTTCAAGATTTAGTTAAAAAATTTATCAGGCAATCCTAGGCAGGAGAGTTTGTAAGACCCCATGCCCGTCTACGTTATCAAAGGCGGTCTTTAGATCTATAAAAAAAAACTAACGTTTCCTTCCTCCTTTGCAAATCTTAACGTTAATTATAACATAAATATTCAATACACTATCCTTTGCAGAGTATCATCTGAGAAAACCTTCCTGGTATTCATTTAAACCCCCATTCCTGGATAGCCACTCTTTCAATAAGATACCTGTAAATAGTTTCGATAAAGAGCTCAGAAGAGAAATACATAAATACTTTTATTAACTTAGAGTTAGAAAAGAAATCATTTTATTTCCAAAATGCCGAAAACCTATGAACTTGGTAAATATTAGTAGTTATTTATAGTTATTCCATGAATTTAGGGTAAATTATTTAAATTATTACCCATAGTAATTTTCAAGTTATGATTGATAATTAATCAATCATACAATAAGTCTTTAATCATTATAAAGCTTAATTTTAAACATAACGATTTAAATGATTATGTGGAAGTATAAAGTAATAATTTTGGACTGGAAGAAGTGTTTGAAATCTTAATAAAAAAAAAATAATAATAAATTTAAATATGTATAAAGAAACATATTTATTACTTGAATAAAAATCAGGTAGCTTTGTTTACGAGAGAATACCAAGAAAAAAGTTTCATTATGAAAACGAGTACCAGGATGTAGTCTACTCCTTTTGCTTTTCAATTTATATATAAAAAAGCAATAAAGGAATTGAAGGAAAAATTTGAAAGTAGAACGTAAAATCCAAGTAAAAAAAAAGACAAAGATATTTTAAATTTAGTAATGATATTGTGCTTTTATCTGAAATTAAAAAAAAAAATATTTTCATGAAATTTTGAATCCATTCACAGGAAATAAATTAAATTTTAAAATAAATAAGAGTAACAGAAATGAAAAAAAAATTATTAAAAATCAAAATAATTAAAAATGAAAATGAAAAATTTAGTAATCCTAAATGAAATATTAAGATAGGAAAACAGAATGTACAAGAAGTTGCAGAATTTATTACATAGGAAATAAAATTACGATTTAAATAATACATAAAAATTATATTACAGAAAACAAGTTTTCATCCCGAAAATTTTCTTCATTAAAATATAACGAATTAAAAACATTAAAAAAAAACTACTTTTTTTGTAACCGAGTATGTTATAGCAATAAGAAAAATCATCCATTGTACATAAACAATGGATGTTTATATAGTTCGAAATAAGGACGTTTTAAAGTAGTTGTTAAAATTAAAAGTGAACAGAATAATCTCACTAGAAGAAAATAATTCAGTTTGTAGGTCATGTTATTTTACCAGAGATTTGTCAATTTAACAAAGAAAGAATGTGTAAAAGTATAAATCTTTACCCACGAAGAATTGAAAACCAGAATATAAATATTAAAAAAACATTTGAGTTTAATAAGTAACAAAAAAAATATGTAATTTTTCAGAAAAAAATTCGGTTTTTTACTGAGAACGCTAAGAAAGGTTCGTATGACTCTTGAAGATGTAATAATAGATTCTTCGTAGTATTACAAAACTTTAGTGTCTTATTATTTTCATTAGATTTTATTTCTGAAATGTTGTTGTACATTTAACAAGTAGTAAGTAATATTTATTTACGAAAAAAATGATAAGACTTTTGTGTTCTCGAAAAAACTATAGATATTGGAACTTAATAATATATCTATCCAGCTGATTTCAAATCAAGCCACTCTGCTCTTTTAGATAATCTTATTTTGCATTTATTGGTGTTATGCGGTAGTCTTTTACCAATTATTATTTATATTATTGTGGTAAGAACGAACAAAAATAGCTTTTTTGAGAGTTCTACCGCATAGGTTGAATTGATAGCTTGCCATTAAAAAACTACCACCAAACGCAATGGAATATTTATGCTGCCAATTCTATTTGTTTATTACTCGTTAAATTTTAGATGTTTTTCGTTAACTGTTAAAGAGCTGCTATTCAATTTGTAAAACAACTTTACCTTCATTCCTTAAACACAAAACATCAAAACTTCTTCAAGCTTTTTCATAAATTGAAGAATGTAATACATACGAAATTTATCGCTAACCTAAAGTTTTTTAAAAGATTTTTTTTTATCCGTTTATAATTTACTTATGTCAAAAAGGATAGATTGATACTGCTGTGTGAAAACTATTTCAGGGCTTATAATTATGGTTTACTCATACCATCCTGAATTAAATTTTTATTGGGGAGTAAAAATACTGTAATCTGTAATTTAGAAGTCATTTATTCGACTTTTGAAAAGTATTTATTTCTATTAACGCCAAAAAATTATACTGCTGGTTTTAGAATTAAAATATCAAACGTAAACTGAATTTAATTTTAAATAAAAAAATCATGGCTTAAATGTATTTTTAGTCTATTCATTTTCAAAGAGATAATTGAAAAACAGCACTTAATTTAAAATTAAAACAAAGAAAAGAATTTAAAAAATAATAATTAGGTTACATAAAAAATTTTTACATCTAAAATTGAATAGAACTATTCAGCTATTGTACACAAATTTGCGGTATACAGAAGTGTAAGCGTACTTTATGAATACTCGTACATATACAGGATAAAAGGTTAATCTGATTAGTCTAAAAAGAGTAAAATTTAACAAACAAAACCACACATATAATTATTCATACATAAAAAAGAACTTTGAACTCTTTAACATTTTTATGAAACGCGCTGTAAAATAAAATGAAAAAAGTAAATTAAAAAATCTTCCTTTACAGATACATATAAAAAGAATTTAATAATAATAATAATAATAATAATAATTATTATTATTATTATATACTTTTTTGTTTAATTTTTCACTATTATTTATAAATAAAAAATTATTAAAAAAAATCAATAAACGTTATGTGAAGTGTTGGTTTTGTTCAGTCTTTAATGGGAATGAACAAATATGATGAAAGTAAAATTAAAGATAAAAAGGATGAGCGTAAAAATTTAATTTATGTTATCTATTTCTTCCATTGTACAATCGACTAAGAGGGTGGCAGGTCAAGGTCACGCATGAACAGATTTGTTCTGCATACGTTTACCTTTGAACTGTCTTTGTAATCATTAACATACCCGATTTTCAAACATTACCCGGCGTTATATATATATATATATATATATATATATAAACTAGGCAGATCAGATATAATATCAATAATTACAGCTAGAATATTTGAATCTTGTTTATTTAATAGATTTAACAGAGTCTATCAAATTACATATTTTTTTTTAGTTGTATATAAATAAAGAAAAATAAAACATAAAATAATAGAAATATTTTGACAAATAAGTGGGTTACTTTAAAATAGCTTCTTTTCAGTAAGAATATGGAATATCCTCCATTTTTATATATAATAAAATATATAATATAATAATAATAATATACAATAAAATAAATGGGTACTTTCAGGTACATTTATAATAACGAAAACCAACGTATGTGGTAGTTACTTTTTTCTTTTACTGTTTAGCCTTCGGAACCAGGTGTAAGGTATTACTTCAGAAGATGAATGAGGATGGTATGAATGTAAATAAAGTGTAGTCTTGTACAGTCTCAGGTCGACCATTCCTGAGATTTGTGATTAATTGAAACCCTACCACCAAAGAACACCGGTATCTACAATCTAGCATTCAAAACTAACTAGTAAACTACTTGTTACGCAGTAACTACGTAGTTACTAATTACGTGCTAACCAACATATTAACGTAGGTTTATATTATATATCATGTTTATATTATTAGGATGAAATGAATGAAATTTTTGTAGCGTGTGAAAATGCCAAGCCTGACCGGGATTCGAACCCGGGACCTCCGGATGAAAGGCCCAGACGCTATCATTCGCGTCACCAAGACGTTGAGGCTGAGCAACGTTAAACGTTTAAGCGTTACTATTTTTCACGATTTGTTAACTGAGCGAAGAATTTTTCGAATATTTTACGATACACTTATGTATTGATAGGCCGGTCAAAGAGTGTTGACTCCACTATACCATTAACAGAAAACATGCAAATATGAAAACATGCAGATAACAAAATATGGTTTAAAATTGAAATCATGAATAATTTTGCGGGAAGATTTGTATTACACCACTTATTTGTGATGAAACTTATGTATAGAAGTTTTTTCGGACCGGCAAAAATCTTTCTTTGAATATCAGCTACGGCCTTTGGTGTTCTAACGGAAAGCTGCTCCCTATTTCGTTTGGAATCGATCTCTATTTTACGCCAATTTTAAACGAAACGGTGTCTCTTTGCTGGGATACTGTCATTGGGAAACTTTTCCGCGAATAATTGACACGTTTCTTGAAAAAATAAAAAAAAATAATACACAATTTATAGTTTCCACTACAGCAATCCTTTCGATGACTAAATAAGGGTGTTTAACAAACACCCTAGTGCTAGTATAACAGCGTTTAAGGTGTTACTCAATTCGAGCCAGCTCGGTTCGTTTGGATACCAGATAGTTAATTACCAGATGAGGCACATACGTGCAACTGTGCCTTTTTAAAAATGATCTTATTTCAGGATGTGTACATTTCAATTATCGGCTGTTCTTGTTCTGAAATTGTGACATAAAAGAAAGTCAAAATCTTCTCTAATTTTATTAATAAATAAAAATAGATAGGCTATTTATAGTTACGTGATAAGTACTCCAAATTACGATGTAACCGTTAGTTGAAATAATTCTTGGTTTGTGACAGACAATTATAATTTATATATTTTTCTTTATCTATAAAAATCTTACAAATAAAACAAAGATCATTTACAGCAATAAATATTAAATTTTGGCAATAATTTTTATCCAGAGTAGAAAAATAAGTTTTTATTATATTTGCGTTTCGGATATTAGTTTATTTTTATTTTTTTGTCTACAAAACACGAAAACCCATCAGAGCTAGGAACGGAGGGAGTGGTGCGAAGACCGGGATCGTCACAAAGTGGATGTCTTTCCCTACTAGGGTCAAGACGTTCACAAATTTATAATAACATAAAATGATTTGGTTTATCTTCTATTATCTAAAAAAAAAAACATACCACTTCCAGAATCTGGTTTAAGCAGAAATCTCTTTTTTATTAGCTTTTTATCATAAATCTAGCTCACTGATTATCTCTAATAAAATGGTTTGCACTTTAATGAAGTTTTGGACTCTCACGGTTTTATTTGGTAAATTCTATTTTCTAATTCTGATCAGGGTAGGATATTTTTATATGCTACGTAATTTATTACTCATGACAAAAAATTAATGCAATTATTGGTTATTACAATCATAAATAAAAATAATTCCGCAGTGAATATTATATTACGTAATATAAGAAATAATTTACCTTGCATACTATCAGTTACAAATTTATAGATCTATATTATAAATTTAATATATATTTACTTGGTAATTATTTAGCAGTTTAAAGGTTAAGATTTTATACGTTGACTAACAGGAATGAATTTAAAATGGTTTAAGATATAGTCAATAGCTTATAAATTAGTAATAAATCACCGAACTTTAATTTAATAATTAATGTGAGGCGTTAACAGAATACGTTTCACTTTTTACATATTAATATAAATAAAATTAGCTGAATAAATGACAATTAGTCACGTACTCTTCACATATTCTGAAAAGGCGATTTTTTCCTCAGTTATGTAGTTTTATTTTAGTAAATGTTTTAGAGAATTATATTAATGCTAGTATTACCATATTATTATTATGAATTAATTTTTATTATTGGATTATTAATATTATTATTATTATTATGGAGTAATTTGGAATTATGTGGATCGAAAGATAATTGAAAATCATGTAACATTTTTCTTTAAAAATTTTTATTCAACTATTTAATTAATATAATTTGTGTCACTATATGTATTTAATTACTTAACTTTTTACTTTTTTATTATGATTTTGAACATATTTATGCATAAGTACTTCAAAGGGGAAAATGTAAGGGATAAAATAATAAATGAAAAAATGGCAGATTTTTCCCGGGAATCGAAACTGTGATTGATTGATTAATATGTAAGATTAAATAAGATATATATTTGAGAACTGGTTATGCAAAAACACATGTTATCTAAAATTATTGTAAAACTTTTTTAACTGTTTTTAACAATATTTATTCAAGAAAATTTTATTTAAAACAAATGTATTGTAAATTTCATGACAAATAGGATTTTCAAGGTTTTGACAGGACGCAAAATAAACATACATAATATTTTCTATCAAGTAATATCCTCCGTTGAAAATAAAATAATAGTATTGGACAAAATGTATTGAAAACTGAGTAAAATTTAATATATCTTGAAATTTTTTTTATACAGTATAAAACACCAAAAAATTAGTAAAAAATATTTTTAACTGAACAATTATGGAATTAGAATCTTAAGACCTTAAGAAATAATTTATAGATTATTTCAGATTATATCAGTCTTATTTTTATTTTTCCTAAATATTTTTGATAAAATCCTGAATAAGTAAAAATATGAGAGAAACCATTATAGATAAAGAAAGTTGCAGCCCCAATATGTTTTCATGCTATCTTAATACTACCATTCGTTATTTTTTTTTATTTTATCTTTCTCTCAAGTAATCAAGATTTCTTATTGTGAAAAATTTAATTCAAGTTGTAGAAGTAGTTCCTAAGTTATTATTAGGTAAGGAATAAGAAAAAGCCAAAAATTTCAACATATCATTTTAAAAACCATCTTAATGTAATTACTATAGTTTTTATATACTACAAATAAAAGATAAAACTTTTAAAACTTTGCTTCTTAAAATTTCATGTATAGACAGATCAGAATATTGAGTAACAGGTTCATGATTATTGGTAATCTTTCAAATTATAAAGTCTATTCATATTATTTGTATGAAGTCTGAAAGGTAAATAGACAGAATGAATTGATTACACCTTTACCTCAATAAATAATTAATAAACAAACTAATTTATTAACTTCAATGAAACAGAAACAAACGTATTTAATTATAATTAGGTTGATTCCCGTCCATTCAATTCCTGTTAAAGCAATCATTTACAACAAAAAACAAAAACGAAAGAACAAATTTTTTTTGTGTTCAATAATATTTTTAATTAACTAGCCGATCAGAGCGAGCCCTTCCAGTCTAGTCAGGGGTAATGCCTGCAGGGGTAACGCGTTACCCCTACCGGTGTTACCCCGGCTATACAGCCCCAGTGAAGACCCCCACTGTCTTCATCATCCACACGTTTGTGAGGGCAATATTGATAAATAACAATTAATGCAGTTCAATCTATAAAAACTATCAGTGTATTGTAATTACTTCTGAGCAATAATTTGGTCAACACAGGACTCGAAACTTTGAGTGATCCGAAGTATGCGGGTTTCAAAATAATTGGCTCCCATCTTAAAAATACTAGTTATAGCTGTTACCCGTCCTTCGTATAAGTGAAATAATATTTTGCAAAGATTTTAACATTACCTGACAAATACCACGAGAAGATGATTGTACTATGTTTCTCATTTTTTAGTTTATATTTTCTAGTCAAGTAACTATAGTCACGTGCAGCCAATCGCTTCACACACATTATAACAGTGGCAGTGGCTGTGTTGGTTGAGCCGTCACGCCGCGCTGTACACCGTCGCACCTTTAAAGATACTTAAATCGATAACCTAAAGATATATCGGGAAAGACAAAAAGATACATTTTTTGTAAAAAATTTAATTTTAAATATTACAATTTGTTTCAAAATTCGATTTTACCATTAGTTTATCCACAGTAAAGTTGATTACTAGCAAGAAACATATCTAGTTGTTACCGCAACCAATTTAAACGGCTACAATCTAGAAAAAATGAAACATTTGGTAGGAGCAATAACCGTTTATTCTTTCCAGGTGTTATTTAGTTCACTTTCCAGGTGTATGTCCACAGACTCAATAGAAACCACCGAATTTTATACACATATATATAAAAAAGATATTAAATTATCTCAAAATTTTTAATTAAATTTTATTACATGTTTAATACTGCTAAAAATATCCTATGAAAAAGCTATAAAAAGTGGACATTGGAACATATTTTGAAAAAAAAAAAAAAAAACATTAAAAATTGTTCACTATAAATCTAATAATAAATGGAATTTAGTATATTTTGCAATTATCATCAGTAGATATAGAGAAATTAATGAGTAGATATAGAGATATAGAGAAAGATAAAACGAAAAGGAATAGATAACGATTCCACATGAAGTAGTAAAAAGAGAGAATTTCTACATAATGTTTTTGGTATATCATAAACTATGTAAGTTTTCCATTTCGAAAGAAGAAATAAAATTAAATACAAGACTGTATTTAACTGGATTAGACTAATCCAGTTAACCTTGATCATCTGAATGATCAATATAAGCTCATATATATTGCAATTTTTGAATCCCTCTAATTTAAAAGTCTCCTTCATCGTAGACTTAGGTTTTGACATCAAATAAACAATTAAATTTCTACTATAAAACAATTTCTACTTAAATGAAAACATTCTTATATTGAATAATAAACAAGAACGAATCATGTAAATAATTCAGTAGATCAATAGGAATTTTTTGGATACCATTGAATGTAACTTCGTTTAAGACTCTCACAAAAGGTCTATTTTAGAATATTTGTCAATTATTTTAAATAGAAGAAAATTATTATTTTAAATAATGAGTAATAATACAATTTACCCTGTTCAGAGGAAATTTTATAAAACATAAAATTAAGACAAATGGTTCATCAGACAAATTATAAACAAGTGTAATTTAAAACTGTTTACTATCACAAATGAAAGAAATCGTGTGAATGTTTTGTATATTTCATTCACTGAATAATTTAAGAGAGGGGTGACATCTCTGCTTCAAGAACAGGACACCAACTAACATTTTGCGGTATTATAACACGTTTATTTATTGCTATCGGTTTCATCGCAAGATATATTGCCGTGGTTATCAAACTTGAAGGAATATGAAGGGAGTTAAGAAGAATGTTGAATATGTTGTGTTTTCTAATAAAATTTGATATCTCTATTTTGTAAAATAGTATTTATTTAAATAGTGTACATGTAAATCTTAATCTTAATATTTTATACCTATGCGTTATTTATTTAAAAGAGAATGTTATATTTTGTTTCATATTGTGATAATTTAATCTAACATATTCAGAATACTGTAGTGTTGTGTTGCTTTTGTAGTGTTGTGTTGCTTTTTCCGTTAATATTCTGCTATACCCATGCACGAGATAGACGATCGAAGAGGTGTAACAGGAGGTTTTTAATTAAACTTTTCATATATTTACATTTTTTAATTCTACTGTATATATAGATTATCCCGATTTAAAAGTCAAAATGAGTACTTATTTTTGATATTCATCTATAAGATATTTTTCCTCTTTCAGAATTTATAAAACGAAAACAAAAATTTGCAAATTTGTTTTGACGCAATTTTTTAATTCATTTTATACTTTGTTGAAGAAAAAATAATTTAAAATAATTATTTTCGTTGGTTGCTATGAATTTTAACATTTAATAAGGCTTTAACGTTTAAAGCTTTTAAACTCGATGAGGTTTGCTTCTTTGATCTGAATACACTGCAATCAAATTGGTTACTCATTTGATACATTTAGAAATTACATTTAGCCTCAAGCCCAAATGAAGTAAAGTAATATTTAACTTCAGTGCCAGTGTTATTGTAAATCAAAGTGGTTTCACAAATAAAACCACTACGTAGTAATTAAATTATATAGATTATAAGAAACACGATACAAACAAAGAAAAAAAAAATGTTAAAAGTAATAGAATAATTAAACGTCAGAACAAAACTATATCAAACAAAGTGTAGTAAAATAGATATAAAGGGATAATCTTCAAGTTTAACAATTACATTAACACGAACTAACATGTAGAGATCTAACAGATGTTCTAGTTGACACTATGAGTAGAACAATGTTCTGTAGGAAGGTACTATGTAGGATGGGGACTTACGGCTGTACATCTGAGAATGACAAACTATTACATATGCCCCAAGTCATAATTACCTATGCATTAGTCCTTGCGGGCTTATCACAAATAATATCATTTGCACGAAATATATATAATAATATACGCTACATATTTAATAAGAACTGGATTAGTTATTCAGTTCGATATTCGTATAACTTCATAAAATGAATTAATTAAAATAAGTTGAAGGAAAATAAAATAACAAACTAATACACCAGACTTATTGTTGATAATAAAACTGTATAAGAGTGTAATAAATTTCTCAGAAAATAAAATAAACGTATATTTATACACAAGATTTACATTTATGTATAAAAATTATAGTTTAAGTAAAGTCGTTATGAAATATAATAATTTTGTAGACTGTTCTAGTACATATTTACGAGTATTAAGATATATTAACGAAATTAATCGTAAAATTAATAATGGAAGAAAAACGAATCGAAAATGTAGGATTTTAAAAACCATGTATTTGTGTTTTATTTATAGAATCTATCTACAGATGTAATAAAATTATAATACTATGATCGTCCCAGTACACGTACCCCGCAAAAACTACTGGAAAGATTTTAATAAAATTTCTCAGGTTTATACCTTAGAGGGTTGTTCATTATCCCCAATTAGAATTATCACGATATTCCTAATACGGGTTAAGGTAATAAAGATATTCATTAAAAAAAAACAGCCTTTTACTCAATCTGTTACCATGGTAACAGAAATATAATGAAGTAAAATGATTCATTTTTTTCTTTAATGAATTCACTAATAATTTATTGGTTTATTATTATTTTAATTAGCTTAAATTAGCAAATTTATTATGGGTTTTTATTGTTTATTTTAGCTGTCGATGTTGGATTGTCAAAAGTAAAAAAAGTATGACTTCAAGAAAGAAAAGGTACCTTTCTTATCGTTCAAAGTCTGCTAAAGGTATGAGTATCTCAGTCCTCTGAAACAGCTGAAGTGGGCGATTCTTGGTTAGTTGCTGAATAAAAGCGTTACGCCAAGACACGTGTTGTAACTTCGTTTACAGCAGGAGCGTATCAGTGCTTCTACGTCAAGAACGAAGAAAACGTTGGAGGAGATACCTTTTCAGGCTTTAATTATTATTAATCAGTATTTACTCCCACAACCATCAGAATAATGAACTTATTGGGAATCCAAGCTAGGGGTCCTGTCTAGACGGAAAAGGCAAATAAAGCAAGCCCTGACCGGCTATTTATAAACAATTCCCGTTACATAATTATTCATCATCAAATCTACCTTATCTGTAATTTAGGTATACACAGATTGCGAGATACTGGCAATAAAAAAAGAATAGATTTTTAAAGAAATAATAAAAAAAACAAAGTAAATAAAAATTGTTGAATATAGTGTGATCAAAATAAAATTGATTGTATGAAAATTAAATAAAAGCAAAGAAATTAAAATATCGAAACTGTGCTAAACTGTATCAAAATAAAACAATATGAAAAAATGAAAAGTGCACCGTTATAAGACCACTATTCTGGTGTTCCTGATAAAAAGATGCTGACTATTATCATTTTATCTCAAAGAGTTGGCAAAAATGAGCAATTAATAAAACGAAATGCAGATTCATTTAATAGGTTATGTTAATTTATTTTATAAACTGGCGTAAATTTCAAAGAATTATAAAAAAATATATATTATTTTTTAAATTTACAAATACAACTATGAGTAAAAATGTAGTACTACCATAAACTTCAAATAAAAATGCTTAATTTTAATTTTCCTTACTTTATTTTATTATTCTTATTTCAACCTCAGCTTTATGTTCATATCTCCCCTTTCTAATTTATTGTCTAAGTTTAATTGCTTCGTCGTCATGTTATTAGTATCCCAACATCTAATGAAACTTCGATATACCGGATCGGGAGATAGTAGGTTAATGACCTTTATGTGTAGAAAAAAATATTATGCAATCAATCCTTACAAGAATCTAACAACATAATGGTAGCCGGTAGACATTATTGAGGTGTCGAAAGCGAAAAAATATAACTGAAAAACTTATGTTATAGCTTTGAGTCCTAACAGTAAACAATATCTTAGTTTAAACAACCATACATAAATACAATTTGTAAATTAAATTATTTAGAACCGCCAAAGGAAAGTGTATTTAATACAACTTTATTATTTTAATTATTCTCTATTTCTCCTGAAGGATAAATAAATAAATAACTACATAAACATTTAATTTAAATAAATAACAATTATTATTGTTACTACGTAACTATTACTGCATGTATTTACAATGCTAATATAGTAAATTATTTATTTTTACAATCCAACAACACAAATGTTTTGGTTACTTTCAATTTAACGAACATATCTCTTTTTAATTCAAATTTATGGTATGTTTTGAGTATGGGGAGGGAGTGGGAGAGGGGATAATAGGAGAGCTGATATAAAAGGGAGAGAGAAAGACGGAAAACGTTAAAAAAAAGGGTAGAAGTGAAATAAACGAGGGAGCCTTTCTGAACCTTCAATGCACGGTCGATTTACCCTCGCGCCTTGCAATTTTACACACAATTTATATTAGGCTGTAGGTTTATATTAGCATCCGTGTTCTAAATTAAAAATTAAAATTTGGATTATTCTCATCATCATCATTTCACCAGTAGAGTAATGAACCGAAAATTTTGATCACGTTAAAAACGACTCGTTAATGCCTGAATGCATATATTATATATATATATATATATATATATATATATATATACACACACACACACACACACACACACACACACACAACTCTACAGAAATAAATTAGTTGATTTGCTGATTTCAATTTATGCGATTGTAATTTGAAGCCAAATTACAATCGCATAAATTGTACACACTTGTTTATGTTACGAGGGGAAAAGTATATGTAACTTTCCTTTTAGATTTAGCTAAAAATCTAAAATTACTTTACAAAAAAACACGACAATCATTTTTGAAAATATAAACATACACTATGAAATAAATTTATATTCACAAAAATAAAGTAGGGAATACACATAATATAAAATTAAAAAAACAATTTTAAAACTCTATCAATCAAAAAAGAAAATTATGCAAAATGTAATTTGTGAGCCAGACCTCTGAAATTTAATTTAAACTATCTCATAATGCTAAAAGTAGTATTTGAAAATAAAATACTATCGAGTAAAACAAGAATTTCTAATTAACAGCCCAGTGTGTTCAACAAATAACCTTAAATAGTTAATTTGTTTTTAACAAAGTTCTAGTTTAGATTATACTGGCACTGAGAGTACATTTATATAACATATACATTAGTTTATTATGGAAACTGATAATTTACATTCTAAATTTTTGCTGACAGACTTGGGACTGAAATGGCTAGATATATTAAATTTCAAAAGTTAAGAGAGTGAAAAACCTTGAGATTTTAAATAAGACAGAATTTTGCCATACCAAAAAAAAAGTAGATAAACGTGTAATAACCGAAACAAAAGATTAAAATCTCATATTTTAAAATGAGTCAGAAAATTCACAAAAGAATAAAACAGTATGTGGTAGACAGTGTACTGGACCAATTCAATTTTTAAAAATAAATGGAAGCGAAATTATTGCAATGGGATTAATTTTAAAGGGTTGGATGAAGTCGTATCAAACTAGATGACATTTATAGATTCTGTAAAAATGTATGATAAATTTAAATGGAATCAAATTTTAAACATATTAAAACATTATAAGAAAATTTAATTAAAACATTCAGGTACGGAAGCTATAATAGAAACTGAAAATAAATAAAATAAGGAAAAATAAGCTGCAGGGTAGTAGCCACTAAGCGACAGTATTATTTGTGAATGGTATGTGAAGGAATTACAGAATAATTTACAGACAAATGGTACTTGTTTTGACTGAAGCTAGGAATGATTAACCGGAGGTAAGGAATATAATGGATTCACGATTTACAGAGAAATGTAATTTGAAAGCAAAAAGGTAAGTGAAAAGTAAAAATATGACAAAAAAGGAGATAAAGGAGGTATTAGATAATAAATTCAGGTGACGGCAATGTGATAATAGTACAAACATGTTTTATTAAACTAATCATTTTTAAAAGGTCAACAAAATAGAAAAGGGTTATCTAATGAAGAGTTTGTAGACGTCAAGGAAGTATGTGCAAAATTTTTACCTGCTGGTGCAAAACATATAAGAATTAGAAGAAAATTGTGTTAAATATTTGTATATTTTTTTAAATATTTTATAGAGTGTAGCAATACGTGAACAATAACGAAATTAGAATAAGAATAATAATTCTTATGATTTAGAAATCTGGTGTAACAGAAGTAAATCATGGATCAATAAAGTATGTAATGAAAAAGTTTTAAAACGAAGAAGAAAAATGTATGGTAAAATTTAAATGAAGCAGAAAATACTGACCATATATTAAAATCTCTCACGTAAGTGAATTTTGTTCTAAGTGTAGAGGAGGTAGGAACTAAGAGTGTAGATATAAAACAAATAACGGGGGAAGTAGACACTAAGAGATTTTCAAATAAAAGTAATACATCAAAGCAGACAAATGATAATATGTGAAAAATATTTACCTAAAATTTGTTAAGTCCTATCTATCATTTAGATTTATTATAAGCTTACTGTAATAGTCCTTACACAGAACTTAGACGCAAGAGAAAATATACATCTTAGAAAAACATATATTGTAATAATCGCGCAGTTTTTATGTAGAACTGCGCCAGTGCTAAGATTCTCTTCCCATTTAATACTCAGCCAACAAAACGTTTACATGTTCACAACGTTCGAGCCATGATTCATGTCTGAGTGCCATACTATTTCTTTCTTGTTCTATGCAGCGTACAACAATAATAATTACACATTAGTTTTCGTAACGTTTATCATTACTTTTTTTTTCTTTTACTGATTTGTTGTTATTTGTAAATAGATATGCTTAAAGAAATAAAATAAAAAAATTATGAAAGTTTAGTTAAATATATCAAAAATATTCTTCAAAAAAATATTTTTAAGCAAAACTCATAGCTAAGCCCGAAAAAGTTTAATAAAATTTGATACTATTACTTACATGTTTAAATTTATTCGTTGTTATACTTAACTTCTGACGCTTCTGATAATGAAGAAACGTTAATTTTTACGGGCAGTAAAAGTTTTTCGTGAACATTTGTCTACTGGAGTCGTTTGCCCTAAACAGTACGCCATTGCTAATGCAATCTGTCCTGTGTGTTACCGTATTTATTTGCTTTAATTAAACGTTTATATAGCTGAGTAAATATATTTCCAAATTCTTCATCGTAATTCTAAAATCGTTTCTAAAAGAAACGAACGTTTTCATTTATTCTTTAATATTAATTATTAAGTAGTAGAATTTAACTATTAAGAAGTAAGTCAGTAATTTTACTTCAATAATCGTAAACAGAGTTAACTAATTTATTATTTTATTAACACGGTCCATCAGCGTCGATGCAATTTATAATGGAGCTGAAAATACCGGACGGCCTGAACGTGGCACCAGTGAAAAGATGATTTTTTTTTGTTGACAAGTTTGTTTCTTATTACCTTAGAAATATATCAGAAAGCTAATGGAATTAACCATTAAAAAATAAATATTAAGAAAATCATTTAGGATGTAAGGTTACCTACTGTTCTGTTTAATTTATCCTTCTTTCAATGTTATGTTCCAGATAAAAAAGTTAATGTAGTTGAAAGAAAATTTCAAAACATTGTCAATTCTACATCTTATATCGTTTGCATTTCATTTTCAGTTTTTATCATAAATTAATCTAGTTTGGTGTGTACATAAAAAAATAAATAAAAATATTTTGATGAATAATAAATTCCAATACATTTTCCCTATCGAAAGTAAATATAAACATTTATTCTTGTAATAAATTTATGCAGAATAGAAGTCAGAAAATGTAAAATAAATGTGCAATTACTTTATTTATTTTTCTTGAATTATAAAAAAAAATTATATTTCCCTAAAACAGGCTGTAAATAAACAATTTCATTATAAAATTTTCACATTATGAATTTTGTTTATGGTCCGGAAAAATTCATTCAATAATGCCGCTAAGTTCCAAAGTCCGTTTATCTAGCTTACATGGATATTTACATCAGATGAGTGCAACTATAATAGCATCAGCGCTTTATATCTTTTATATATATATATATATATATATATATGAGAAAATTTAATTCAGTTCATAAAGTTAAAAATAGAGAGTGAATCGTAAGAGCGTATGAAAAATACTAACATATTCATATACCATTGGTATATCAGAAGAAACATTTTACAAAATGCAAATTAGCATAAAAATAAAAACAAAAATTTGTATATATATATAAATATATATATGTGTGTGTGTTTAACCATTCGTGAATACAGCTATATTTTTTATCTTTTAAAAATAAAACTGTGTTCACCTCTTTTATAAAAAAAAAGTAATAGTTGTAAAGAAAATAAACTAGGTATCAGTTTTTTCAGGGTGCAATAAGTTTTTCAACTTATAAAAACTATTCCAACTTTAAGTCGACACAACAGAAAATATTTTTGCCTAGATAAATTTTTTGTTACTTGAAATATAAAACAGAAAGAAAAAAAATGTTTTTCAGCTGTGCTTTTCTTTATTTGTAACAAATATCTAAGTCTTTTTTTTACAAGGAGGATTAAAAAATGTCTAATTTAAAAAAAAACCACCAAGAAAACTTGAAGAACCTGTAATATTGTAATAAGAAAACAGTTTATCAAAAATGAGAAAAAAAATAGGCCAACTAAGTATCTAAACGCAAACAAAGAAAATAAATTATTAATAATTTTATATATATATATATATATAAATTTTTTTTTTTTTAAATAGAAATTTATGAGTTAGATTCCTGTGTTTGCGAAGATTTTGTATGCTTGTCTGCAAGTGCACCCGGAGAGTTTGCCATATATCTTCTGTGATGTGAGTATTTCCTTCAAGAAAATCTAAACTAAAACATTCTTGATGCTTTTAGTTATTACATTCTTCAGATTTCTGATATAATTAAGATGCAATAGAGTATAAATAGTGATTGAATAAATGGAAAAATGCAAATCAAAATAAGGTGAACAACAAATTAGAAAACCTAGAATTTGATATTAATTTACATTTTTCACCGCGAAAAAAATACAATCATTCATTTATTTACTACAATATCGACCATTTAACTACCAAAAATATATTATAATCTACTAGATAATACCAAATAGGAAACTAATATTCTAATACTAATTTGCATACATAAACGTTTAACAAAATCATTATTAAAATTTCATAAATTCGAAATAGGAAAGTACGAACCTATTTTCAAAATGTTATAAAACAAGTTTTCTAATAAGATTCTGACCAAGTACGATTATATATCTCAATTCTATTGGTCTTATCTTAGTGATCATTCACTCGGGCTGTGTTTGCAGCCTGAATGTAAAATGTCCAGTGTCTATTTCGTATCTATTGCGACTGGTTATTGAAAACCAAATACTCCGACATATCATTGTGTAAAATCTACAAAATTTACTTTTTTTTTGACATGACATGCTGTATCAATCAACTTCCCTCACGATAAACAATGTAAATTAAATCCGCTAATATGCCATATATGCAATATAAAGTGTTTTCGACTGGTAAAACAAATATGTGAAACTTATAGACAAAAATATTTGTTTTCTGGATGGTACTCAGTCTTGTTGTCAGATATAAATGTAAAATTTGTGATTGTATGTGAGAGTAATGTTAACATTATTGAGGGAGGAGTACGTATTTTATCGGTCAAAATTCGTTATATTCCAATTGGTAAATTTTATTCACACCTTATGATTGGTTAAAAAAATGGATATTATGATTGGTTGGAATTAATCACCTAATAATTGGTCAATTCCTTTAACAGTTGTAAGTGGGGAGTACTAAATTTTTAATTGGTCAATTGTATTTGCGCTTGTGATTGATTAGAGAAATACTGTAATTGGTTGGTTACTGAAGTAATCTATGGGGACGGTGAAACTTAAGAGTAATCTGCGATATGCAAGGATGAATGTGTATTGTCATTGGTTTATTTTTGGGAGGATTAGTAATGTATTTTGGTCATATTTCATGCTTATCACGCCCGTTAGCTGACTGTAATGATGGGGAAAATTTAAAAATAATATTCACCTAACTATTGATTGCTGGTATCTTAGTTTTTTGACACATTCTTACATTAGTCTCTGATAATATAAATAAGCTTACAAAAATTATTAATTTTTATACGGACATATTTTTAAGGTTACTTATTAAAATATACTTGTAAAATGACATAACTTACGTTTACAACCAAATTATATGAAACTAATCTGTAAAATCTAAAAGATTCAATATTTACTTTTCAAATAAAAAAAATATTACATCAATTTATTTTAAATTGCGATTATTTTAGAATATACCGTGCAATTTGATATCACGTTAGTTTTGTATGTGAAAGCAAAAACATTTGCAAAGTTATATATATTTATTTCATTTTATTACTAGTAGATTGCTCTCATCCAAATAACTACAATGGCATTTTTAAGTTATTATTTAGTACCAATTTATCTCTGAAAAGGTTTGCAGACATAAAATAATAAATGTTGCATGAGGCGAGAAGTGGATACAATTTCATGTTAGTTTTCTTTTCAGAAACATGGACGGCACTAGTGGTTAAAGTTTATATTTCATCAATAAGCAAAGCGAAGGGTTTATTTAAAATAATACCAATAGATTAAATAATATAAATATATTATTTATTTTATTTGAAATTGTATGGTATCTTGGAAGCTGATTTGGGACATTTATCTACGAAAAAAAGTTTTATAAACGCCTTTTCGGCTTTTATTTCGAGTAAAAGCTAACAATATTTCATCTTAATTTCTATTTGAAGTGTAAAATGAAGCCGTAATAAAATTTAGGGAACCTAAATAAAAAATAAAATTTGCTGGCTTTGATTTTAAACCTCAAAAAGAATTGAATGTATTTTTTTCTTAGTATTGCACTAGTTATCTCGAAAAGTACTGAATATATATATGGGAATCTTCTTATTAATATTTTCAGATCAATAACCTATAAAATCAACAATTTGGGTTCCTAGGATTTTAATATGGCTTTTTTTTATTTTACTCTTGGAGTAGAAATCATGAAGAAGTATTTTGCTAGATGTAACTGGAAGTGAAAGAATTTCCAAATATATGAATTAATGTCTCAGATTAGTCTCCGTATATTATTGTGGAATTTTTAATCGTTCTATATGTATGTTAAAATTTTTTTATTGGGGTATATATATTGATACAATCACAGGCGGTTTCGAGTTTTATTCCATTGCAAGTATTTTCTCCACCTAATTACATACATTTTTATTTATTATTTTCAAAACTAAATTTTTCAAATTTTACTTAATATTTCATTTGTTTTCAAATAATCGCACGTAAAATAAAAAAAAAATCCTTTGCTGGGATTGTACGAAATCGTATCAAACATTACTTTTTATGTTTTACGGACAGTATGTTTTCTCATTAGACTACAAGATATTGCTAAATTTATCAAGACTTCCTTATGATTTTTCCTGAACTGCTTGACAACACAAATATTTTTGAGGGTTAGTGGGAGATTCTAGGTTTGTCTCTTTGTATTGATAAAAAAAGACAATGTTTTCAAAAGTTTTATTTAAAATCATGTATAAATGTAACAACAGTGATGTTAAAAAGATAATTTGAAAGAACAATATACTTACATTAACCACAATAAGTATTACAACTAACGTTAGATACACTATCTAGTTTGAATATACCGAAAAGAAATATCTATTACCTTATCTTCCTATCAATTGAGGCCAAAAAGTCATATGAGGTAAAATGATGTTTGTACATTATTGATTCCAAGCCTTGAATATCTCTCTGCGTAACATGATATTACTGTAGGATTGTTGAAGAGCCTTTACTTGGGAGCCGTTACCTTGTTTTCGCTAGCTGCTGCTTCCGCTGTATTCAATCAAAACAGAATTGAATCGACTAGTTCATAAAGAATACAACAATTTAGAATACGATAATGGTTTCATATGTAAACGAAAATGAAATCTTTCTAAAATAAACACGTGAGGAAGGATAAAATATGAAGCCGGTTGTGGAATTACTTCAGAATAAGTGACAACAAGAATTTTAAAAAAATAAATAAATAAAAAGTAATTCAAGAAGTGTAGATAATGAATTAGTTTTTAATGTAAAATTCTCGTAAAATTGATATTTTGTTTCTGAATTTTTCTATAAACTAAGTGATATATTATTTGTTTTAGCTTTCAAATAATTACATACAAAAATAAGTTTATAGATTAAGAATGCTGAAATAAGTGCAAAAGAAAAATGTAGAAATGGTGTTTTCTTTGCATGTGTGTGTATTTTCTGTAGTGACCTATAGAGAATAATTTGATCAGAAAAGAAAACAGAATTTCTTGTCTATATAAAGTCCTTTTGTTTTTTTCTTTTCTTTTCAGAGAACAGTAATTTTTGTGATGACAAATAAACTGATTTCGAAAACTGGGCTCAGAGGAACGGTGGTTGTGTCAAGGTAGGAAAGAACGGGGCGGGTCTGAAAGCGTATCTTTTCCCAAGAGAGCTTGGGTATCACCACGGGAGTCCCTAATCAACTGTCACATCTAATGCTACTTCAGTTTGAAAGGGGCACCGATTTTCGTCTCTTAAAAATAACAGTAAGAAGAAACTAAATCCTTGTCTTTTAAGAAAGTTTAATACTTTTAGAGCAGAAACTAAATAAAAAGCTCTAATAATTAGCTCGACTTATTCACAAACTTAAAAAAAAATTTTTTTTGTTTTTTTAAATTATTATTTGTAAAAAAATAAAAATCTAGTAGGACATTTAAAATAAACTTAGTACTCTAAGTAAATAAAAAAACTAAACAAATCATTGAATCCTGTTAGTTCAGTTACATTTGTGTCTGGATATAAAATAAATTATCTAAGATGAATGTAACATCTTCCAGAATTTACTGTGAAAAACTATACATAAATTCTGAAAATTTTCGAAGCTGAATAAAACAAAATTCAAGTTTTCATAAAATAGTCCATGTAGTAAAACAAAAGAAGTTATTCCTTTAGGGTTGAATATTACCTGTATTTCAACGGCAGGCTTCATAATCATATGCATTGATATGTGGAAAAATCTGGTGTGGACACCAGATGACATCCTTGTACGCCTATTATATTACATTTACACATTTTTTTTTTTAAATGAAAAGTACATAATATTTTATTGCATTAATAACTTCTGATATTTTTTTATTATTATTGAGTTATTATTTATTATAATTTTCTTTTACAATCAGAGTTTAATAATTAATAAAGTAATGTATTTAAATTAAAAAAAGAAGTTAAAAAAAATAAAAGAAAAGTTAAAAAAGGTCTTATTCGAACCGATGTGCATTCCCCTCATAAGATGCAAATATTTCATAAATTAGAATTTTATTTTGCCTATAATTCTGGAACCAATGAAAATAAATACTATTTATGATATACCGTTGAAAAGTTCTCAATGAGGTCTTATTACTGCACTTAAGAAACAGTGCAAAATCCAATTTTTTTTTTTGGATTTTGGCCTTTTTATGGACACATTTGGTTCAGTCGATTGCAATTAAAATGGGAGGTGCACATCTAGATGTTACAAAAGTACTAAATCCAAAATTTCAACGTCCTATCGATAATCGTTTTTGAGTTATGCGAGATACATACGTACAGACATCACGCTGAAACTAGTCAAAATGGATTCAGGGATGGTACTTCCTTTACTTAGTACAAGGAAGTAAAAAGAACAATGAGAAATACAACTGGAAATTACTTCTTTCTTATCTTCTAAGTAAACCTGGAAACGCACTCTTGTTATTTTTAACAATGGTTATGTTAATTTCCGGTCTGACTTTGTCGTGTGTCAGATCGTTTACAACAAATAGGGTTAGTTTAATACGATTGCCTACTTTCAAAAAGGTTCCTAAGATTTAAACTTACATATTATCGACTACTAATCTAGAAACATCATTTATCAGGGAATCGGAATGTATCAATATTAGATTTTTAATACAACCCTTGAAAAAATAAACGAATCGTAATGAATTGAAGTGTTTAAATACGGTTGAAACAAAAAAAATCAATTTTCTATCGCAATCTATGTATTATTTAGGAAAATGTCTCAAATAAAAGATTTTCAGTAGTAGAAAGAAATAGAAGAATAATTTTTTTATTATTTTGGAGAATTAACGCAAAATAATTTGAAGTTCGAAGGTTTTCTTAACAGAAATGCAGAAATCTACCATAAAAAAGAACATTTTTTGAAAGGAAGTTAATATTTTTGTTCGCCATAACATTGACTTATATTTAATAAGTACGGAATGCACATGGCGGTGATTAATGAAAATTACTGACTGATCCCTTTACGATTGGAGCGCGTTATCCTTTTTGATGATTTTCAAGGTTATAGATGTAGGACATAACTGCTTTCGGATTCCTAATAATTCAAAGTTACACTAGATATCTGGAGATTTCCAGAATGAGTTACAAATAATTTATTATTTGTTAGCTTATGTAATTTTATTTTATTATTAAAGGTTTTTGAAAAAAAACTGAAAAATAACTAACGAAAAGTAATTTTATCTACATAGATTTAGTTTTTGGCTAAATATATGTTGAATGATGGTGTGTGCGTGTATGTATATATATATATATATATATTTATTATTATTAGTATTTTTTTTATAGCCTAATTACAAATAAATAATAACGTATGAAAAATGCCCTAGCTCAGTCAATAGATAAAAATCTAAAACTTTCGAAATTATTCTAAACAATAATAAATTTTCAAATAATGTATTAAATTACAATACCGAAATCAGGAATAAAGGTTATTATAATATACAAAAGACTTTTTAATAACTCTCCAAATTTTCACTTAAAATCTTTATCTGTTCTAATGAAATATTGTGCGGTAAAGCTTAAAAATATGCTCTTTATTATTATACATGGTGTGTAAAAAGTGTTAGTCATTTTATTATAGAAAAGAATAAATATTAAAATTCAAATTAAAAACAGTCTAACACAATTTATTTATAAATGTAATCAAATTCCTTTTTATATATTTAATTAATTTATTAAATAAAACTTGAGCAATTAATGTTAGTATAAAATTGCAAGTTGATATATATTATATTTAGATATATCAAACCCGTGTTAAGGAAACGAAAAATAATGTGGAAAAGTACTGTCGGTTGTAGATGAGACCGGAGTTGCTAGCGATCCATCATATGCACACATTTATACGGGTACTTGGAACGTATGTGCGCGCACACATGTACTTCTAATATATTTATATAACAATCTGCCTACTATATCATTAAAATAAGTAATAACTTTAACTGAATGTCTTGCAAAGAAAATAGTCTTATATAAGTAAAAAGAAAACATTAAATTAATGACGTATTTTTTTTTTCATTTATATAATATTTTCCTAAGTCAATATTTGTTTATTTAATGAATAAATAGGATTAAGAGCAAATATACATTTAGCTAAGTTAATTGGGATGACATTATGTTATTCAGCTTGTATATAAACCTAATTAGAGATAAGCGGCTTATACTAACGGCCGTTCTAAAATTTACCAAAATTGGATAGCAATCACGTACACAATACTAAATACATACGGTATAATCTTAGGATTAATATAAAAAATTAACCTCGCTTTACGATTAAAAAATAACATTAAATACATCATAAAGCAACAAAATTTTTTTTTTACTGTTTTTGAAATTTTAACTGAAAAAAAAATATGAAAGAAAATTACTCTTCTTAATCCACTTTTTTTCTTTTGTTTTTTTTTTTTTTTTAATAATTTTTCATAGTTAAAAAAACACACTTCTATTCTACAAGCGATATAGAAAACCGAAACAAAATTTTTAGTTATTTTTTTTGATTTGTATAGATAGGTGGGAATATTTTAAATAGTACATAGAAAATGAAATTTATTTTAAAATCTTTCTATTATTTTTCAATAGTGAAAATTACAATTCCCTCATTAATAAAAGTTAAAAAATCTGGGATAACAGCATAATATTGTCACTTATGGAAACACAATCAACTAAAAGGAAAAATACACTTTTCCCGCACGACAATATAGACGTTTAACTAGAAAAATCCTAGAAACTCAGTTTTGTTTAAATAAAAAAAAAAATTAGGTTATGATTTCTTTCATGAAAATGCAATTTTTATGGATACATAAATTTTAAATAAGGAAACAAATCTGAACAAAATTTTGATTTGAATTCAGTGAAAAATTGATTATTAATAACCGTAAAATTATTTTTTTTCCTGAATTTTTACGGGCATCGACTTCTAGGGTCATTAGCCCTCGTCACATTCTTTAAAAGAAATTAGTATCACCATCAGGATCGTCATATGTAAGGGTGTAAAGGGACCTTACATTTTATTTAAAAGTACAACCAACATAAAAAACATTAAGACACAACAACAACAAGACAAACACAACACTTACGGGAAGTAAAGGGCCCCGATATTAAAATTTGAGAAAGGTTCTCAAAAAGACCATGAAATTAAAAATACAACTTATCAATACCATTTCTTTCTTCTACCTGTCTCGTTTATAGTTTGTTTAAGCACCCTCAGGGAGACAAGAACCGCAGTGAAGCAGTATATAAGTCGCGCCAGGATGCCGTGGCAGTTGACTCCTTATAAACAGGCTACAGGCATCCATTGCGCTTACCCATAGCCTCGCGCCCTCAATCCACCCTTGAGGGTCCCCCATGCCATCATTTGACACACCCCAAACTCACTGCTCTTGAATGCAGACGAGCCAGGATGGCCTAGGCAAGTAGGCTACCTCCCGTCACTACACGTGCCACGCTTCGAGACTCCCATATACATAAAGAATTCCACTTAGAGATACTTTAACACAGCTTTAAAAAATTTTTCAACTTTTACAGACTTCTAAGAAGTCCACTGGCGTGTAAAAATGCTACTATCTTTTCTTCATTTCCATTATCCAGATCAGCAGTAATGTCACTTCTTAGACGGAACCTCTTTCTGAGGTGCTCATATATTGTACACTCTTCTATTAGATGCTTAATTGTAAGTGTTTTATTGCAAACACCGCACATTAGTCTCTCTTCGCTGGTTAACAAATATGAATTTGTCAATCGCGTGTGACCGATTCTAAGTCTGGTCACAGCTACTTGTTCACGGCGAGTCAACATAAAGTCGCTTTTCCATTTATATGGAGAAGTTTTCACTGAGTTTAATTTTGTATTTAAACTCCTCCAATCAGTATTCCATTTGTTTCTTACTATGTTCGTTAGACAGTTTTTAACATCTGCCACTCTTACAGGAAATGCATCCAAATCATCGCAGACTGTTGCCTTTCTGGCAGTTTCGTCTGCGCTTTCATTACCTGTAATACCATCATGCCCTGGAGTCCATACAAATTATTATTTCATGAAATACGGTTTGTATTGCAGTAAAAAAATGAAATAAAGTAAACTATTTTTTTTATTTTTTTTTATTTTTTTATAAAGTATCGAAATAGATTTCTAATTAAGCAAATAATATTTTTTATTTTTATAATATAACAAAATGACAATTGGCACACAAGATAAATTTCTGCCTTCCAGTTTGTATGGTGGACAGAACGATTGAAAGACCGAAATATTTATTTTTTTATTCAGTTATTCTATGATGTCCCCAATCAATAATTATATGTTTGAAAATTAATTAATAATATCCTAACCGGCGATCTTTGGACGTAATACGATACATGTGCACTCTACAACCACAAGGAAATTTAGATTCCTGTCAGATTTGAATCAGTAAGAAAAGCTATAACGGAGTAGTATTATATGAATCAATAAAGCTAACTACTAAAAATGCAAGGAGAATTATTATTAAACCAAGTAAATCTTACTATAGTTCATAACAATATTTTATTGTGGTGTAAATAGATATCCCTCTTTGATCAATAATCAACAGTTTGTCATGATATAATTCTCACTTTTACTAACCTAAAAGATTAGCTTAAATTATTCAAGAAGTAATTACGAAAATATCTATTATCTCAAAGAGATAATAGATATCTTTTCTTTGAAAATAGACGCAAATTTATACAAACTACATGAAAATTTTGTAAAATATATTTTTTTTAAATTATCCATCAAAATACCTGTTTTGATAGTACTATGTTCCCGAATTATAGAGAAATATATAAGAATTAGTAATGAAAAATAGTGAAAGAACGAAAAATATAGCACAAATAGTTTTTACTTTGAACATATATTTATTAGAATAATTTAGTATAGACCATCTGAAAGTTAGTCATTTGAAAGGCAAAAAATTATCCAATCCAGTGCTCTGCACAGAATAACATGTGGTGTCTGTAACGAAATAAATATTGGTAGAAATAGCTATGAGGCTCATAAGTGTAAGAAAAGAAGTTAATGTATTTATAAAATATAAAAATAAAACGAATTACGAAACTGATTTTTTAATAGTAAAAAGTCTTGAATATTAAAACAAATATCAACAAAAGAACAGTTTTACGTTTAAAGAATGATAAAACTGAATAAATCATCTAATGACGTAACAATTATCAAATATACGGAAATTTTATGCGGAAATAACCCCATCAACAACTGATTTTACCTTTTGAAATATTCTAAGATACCGATTTCTTGCGCTTGGTACAATTCAGATTTCATTCCTCTTTTAAGCGGTGTGTATATCAGATACTGTCACTATTAAAACAGTTAAAAGTTTAATAATTAAGGATCGGTCAGTGAGAAGGTCATACATTCGTGCCCAAACACCATCCCATGTACCAGAGATGGAAGGAGAAGCCCCTCGAAGTATGTACTTGCATCACGCATAACAGATTATATATCCTCTATTATCGAAAACACATCATAAAACTTGATTGTTATGGCTTAGATGGTAACAGATATAATAACACGGAGGGAAAATCAATAGAATTAGAAACTATTTTAGTTGCGTCAGTAGAGATAAAAACACATAATGACGATATTCTTGTAGAGAGCTTTTATATAATATTTTGATCAGTAAAAATTAATGGATTTTATGTCAAAATTGTAAAAATTATTTACTGAAGATAATAAACCAAAATATTGTAAACCAACGATTTACGTGGTAACTGTACAATTCAATAAATTTTCGTGTAAAAACTTTCAAAAAAAAAATAATAGTACAAAAAATATTTTCAAATGTTTTATTATATAAAGTAACAGGGAAAAATCCAAACTAACGGTAAAACTTTAAAGTTTACCAAAAACATCAACTGATTTTGTTAATAAAAGAAAAAAATTAAAAAAATTCAAATTTGAGATGTAATAAGAAATAGGTGACAACAAAGTTGTAAGTAATACTTTCCTGGAATTGGTTGTTAATATAGCGGAAAAATAATACAAAATTAATACAAAATACATGAAATAAACAAAATTTCAAAATATCTATATTCTTTAAATATGTTAATCGACAATTCACAAAATTCGGTCAAAAATATGCAGTAAGTAAAAGATAGCTTTTCTAAATTTTTTGTAAGGAGGGAATTTGGGGGAAATTGTTTTTTTAATGGTAAGATAAGCATGTACGTACGTACTGAGCTTAATATAAAAAGAAGTGATATTTGCAAAACGTTTAAGTAATTGATCTTATTTTTTTCCTGGCGTTATAGTACGCCAGGAAAAAAGGGTCGTTATCATCGCCCGGATATTATATTAATTAGTAAACACATAAATATTAAAAGGTAAAAATTATTTTAAAAATCAAACAAGTAATTTAAAAACACCGCGTAGATTTAGACGACTATGTCGTATGCTAAAGGTAAAATAAAATTGCATGAAATACAATATTAAAAAACTAAATTAAATCAATAAAATTATATTATTGTAAGATATTGTATTATAAAATTATATTATATTAAGTGGCATGTATGCTATCCGGCGTACGCCGGATTGGTATGCCAATTGGCATATGCCAAACGATAAATAGACGAAAAACATTACATGAATAATCAAATATTTGAATACAGATGGCTTTAAGAAATGATAAGACATTCGATAACATCGTCACATTGTTCCCTAAGATATAACGGATGTTAGCCTCTAGTTTAAGCTTCCGACGCGACGCCGCACTACAGACACAATCCATAAGAATATGGTCTGACGTTACGTTAGTTAGCAGTAGCAGCGAACACAACCCACCGGGTTGGTCTAGTGGTGAACGCGTCTTCCCAAATCAGCTGATTTGGAAGTCGAGAATTCCAGCGTTCAAGTCCTAGTAAAGCCAGTTATTTTTACACGAATTTGAATACTAGATCGTGGATACCGGTGTTCTTTGGTGGTTGGGTTTCAATTAACCACACATCTCAGGAATGGTCGATCTGAGAATGTACAAGACTACACTTCATTTACACTCATACATATCATCCTCATTCATCCTCTGTAGTATTATCTAAACGGCAGTTACCGGAGGCTAAACAGAAAAAGAAAGAAAAGCAGCGAACACAAACGCGTGCAACGGTCTGATTAATGAGGTGTCCATATTAAGTTTAGTGTGTCTTATTCACAAACGGCAAATAAAAACCTCCTCTAGACGGTTACTCCTACATGAGGAGCTCCACGGTGACAAAGTGCTTTAACTAAAAGAAGTTTATTATTGATAGTAGCATTTCAATTACTACTTTGGGACTCATAACGAATCACCCTCTTAAGAAAAAGATAAGATCGTTAGAAACAACACGATTAGTGAAAGGAGGCTGCAAAAAAGCCTCTTTTCCACACTATCAGGACGCTCATTGCCTGAAATTCCAGTGTGGCTGGCATCCAGCAGAAGCTTACACTTGAATCGATCCCAAATAAATTATTCACCCAACCCCCTAGAGATATTTACACCAAACTTTTACCAACAAATTGTTCCAGATATACCAGCCCCTGTGTCAAATTTCATCAAAATCAGTTTATCCAGTCAAAGGATATTAAGCGTCAAACACGCCAACACACGTACTTAAGTACGTTGGAACATTACTCACCACTTTAGTTATGTTTTGTGGAATCCCTGGGTGATGAAACTTCGAGAAATGTTAAAACGCCCATACCCTATTTTTTCCATACTTTCCTTTTTGCAGCATATTTCTAGAGCTATGATGCCAGGAAAGAAAAAATATTTAATAAACACAAACAAAGCTATATCAATTCTACCAACGGCTGAGATATTTTGTTATCTACATAGTAAAATCGATTTATCGATCTCCTTTCTTATCAAAACCATTTTGTGCAATATCTAGGCCAACATTTATGTTTAATTTTTATCCTACATGAAAGTGTTTCTGCAAAAAAATATTATTTTCGTTTAATTTACGATCGAAAAACTGTCCGGAAAAAACTAAATCTTTGTCAAAATTGTGTTGACAATTACGTATTCTTCATTAATACATTTTTCTAAAAAAATTTTTTTTAGTTTAGGTACGCTTAACAGAAGAATAAGGAATAACAAGTAACTAAATGTATGTAAATGGAATTTTAGCCTAATTTAAAAAATTAGTTTTATTAAAGAGATTAGAATCGAGAATCGTAAACAAACGGAAATTATTCTTTTAAACATTCGTTTAGAGAACAAAATAAAATATATTTTTGAATCGGTGCAAATTTCAACCGCTTGGTTTATAAGGTAGATAATTATAAATATTTTTTTGTAATTACTTTCCAACATCTACAGTATATGTAGATGTAGATAGTATTTTGTTATTACGAATATTATAACAAAGTCGATAAATTAGGATGTTTTAACACTGGTTAACGTAAATATAATGTTTATAAAGATAATCTGGTTACTTTTAACAAAATATCGTTAATTAGAACTAGAAGCAAATTTAAAATTTCCTGTAACAAAGAGAATACCATTTACAAAAGTAAAATAAATAATTTGGTTTTATAAAATTAAGCTAACATTCACACAAACTTTATTTACATTTTGAATGCGTTTATATTTTTAATTTATTTATAAAATTACAATAACAACAATTACCGAAACACTTTATGGAACAAAATAAAATGAAAATGATGCATCATTTAATTTTATTTAAAAATCATCTTTTTCTTATAAATAGTTGAAATATTTCTAATCGTAAAAAAAATTTTAGGTTTTTGAAAAGGTCATCTATTATTTGTTTTAAATTGCTTATTTAAAGAAAATATAATTAAAGAAAGAAATAAATCTGACAAGAATGTTTCTCAATTTTCCCGGAATTTTTACTATATTTACATTTTAATTGTTTTCGATAAAAAAAATCATTAAAAATTAATTTACCCTTACAAATTTAATAAACTGTTAATAATAATAAAAGTTCAAAATTTAATTTTTATCTGGTATTTATTTTAACCCTAGAATAGTACCTATACACAACAATAGTGAATGGTACCTATACGTCTTATAGACGTACAGCCCTGAAAAGTGCCAAAAAATGGTATAATAAATATTTTAAATTCTGTAAATGTCAATAAATGTTAAATCTTCTTCTATTTGCATACTTACTACATATCATAGAATGAAAAACTGCTCTTAGAATTAAAATATTAAACAAAACTGCAAGTAAGAAAACATCATTATAGAAAATAAATTTGAATTCGATTCCCAGGAATTTTTTCAAGCAGGTAAAAATGTTTAAATGAAAGGATGAGGTATATAAAAAAACACTTTAATGAGATTTAAACAAAAATTGGTCATAAATTTATTATTTTTTACAAACTTGGCAAATGTTGAAACAATGTTCGCCACACACTGGCTTTCTGCAGTTGCAGCAGGTCATTTTACTCATTCTTTTCTTCTTATAAGAACAGTACGTACAATACTGCCTTTTTTCAGATTTTGATGCCGCTTGTATTTCAACAGGTGCATCCGTCACACCGAGACAATCTTTTATGATGCTTCGTAGGTTGTGAGGCATGTGTGACTGTTTCAGTCTCTCCATCATCCACGGAATTGACAGTTGATCTGCCAATTTCATGAGGAAGTGAAATCTTGACAAAGGCTTCTTGTCACCATTATTTTTCATAAAAAAATTGTGCAAATAAATAATGTAAGCATTATAGCTTGCTATATTTAGCAAAAAAAAAAAATACATCAAGAATAGTACCAACACGCCTGAGAGGCGTGGTAGGATTTGTTAGAAAAAATGCACTGACCTTGATGTGAACACTTCTGAGGTTTGAAGTACACTAATCCTCCAATGGAGAGTCAGGTGTAGTATATCTAGAAGCCAGGGGTATTATTCTCCTCCAAAACAAAGTGGCGGCTGTTCAACTACTGAACTACGTCTAATAGGCGTATACGTACCATTCTAGGGTTAAGCAAAAGTCTGTAATTGTATACAAAACAATGCATTTGGATCACTTTCCTCAATATCATGTTCTGTGAAATTTAGATAACTTAGTATTGCCGTCACTAGTCGTCCCCCAAAGCTGAATCCCATATTACCATATCGGTCTCAAGATGGTGTTATATAGAATAACCTTGTTAAAGAGAGAGAAAGAGAGAGACAAAACTGAGAACCCCTAACAATTAGTCATCCTGATCCCCTAGAGGAAGACACCTTCCAACCACCCTATCCGTAAGCTTTACCGTATGAACCAATTAGTCAACACATACGCTTGAATTTCTGGTCAATCTCTTCCTTCTTCACCAATATATGATTTTTCCACGTCATATGTCGATCTAAGAGCAAGCCAAGGTATCTGTTCTACTTGTATGAGGAATTTCAACGTTATCCAAGTAGAATGGAGGGCAATCTCCTCTTAGTCGTGAAGGTAACGTGAATAGATCTCGCTGGATTGACTTTAATCTTCCACTTGTGCAGCCACGTACTGATTGCATCCAAAGCCGTTTGAACTCTGAGGCTACAATTCGGTCATCGTCAACTGCTAAGATTGTCGTACCATCCGCATACGATAAAATTGGACCAGATTCTGTACAAAGAAGGACAGCAGTATACACTAGGGAGAAAACAAGTCCCAATACCGACTCCTGCGGCACTCCTTAGGCATTTTAAAAGAAGTTTGATAGATTTTCATTGCTTCTGACCAGTGAGAAATGACCATCAAAACAACTTCGCAAAATCAAATAATAAGTTTGAGGAAGGCATGATTTTAATTGGAAGAACAGGCCTTGTAACCAAACCTTGTTGAAGGCATGCTTTACGTCTAAAAACGTCGCAGAGCACCCGATAATAACATTATATATTCTATGGGTTTGCTGTATGGTTCAGTGGACACTTCTAAAACCAAACTAATCGTCGGGTAGTATATCCTTACACTCCAAATAGGCCACAGCCTTTGAAGTAAAGGCCACTCAAAGATCTTAGACAAAACCGGCAGGAGGCTAATCAGTCATTAACCCTAGAGTACGTGATTCTTACGTAGATATTACGTGCGGAAGAAATATTCCAGCCAGTCGTGGACTCACCCTTCTTGTTTTCTTCAGTATTCTGCTATGCTTTAATTCATCACTGTGAGTTACACTACCTCAGAGAGTGGATGTGTAAACGTGTACGTTTTTCTTTTAGAAAGACTGATTCTCGTCAACTGCAGTAAGTGTCTACGCTTATTTTACGTATTATTAGTATTAATATAAAATAATTCTTACATCAATTTTACATGAAATTAATAATAAGCAATATTTAGAAGATAGTTCAACTAATTTTTTCTTAAAATGTAATAAAATATTTCTTTTGAAGTATATTATTGATTACAGTGCCTAAAATATTCTGTATTCTTTTTACAGAATGTAGAACAGTTGTATGAAAACCAATAAAAGTTCTTGCAGAATTGACTAACGATGAGAGTGGCGAAAAAATTGTTTAGAAGATGACAGTTTGTGGGATTCTGATGAGAGCGAAATAAACTCAACATTTATTTCATTTGAGGATGAAGTTGATTGGGATCTCACAACCAGGTGTGTCTTAAAGATTCAATCTATTGAAAAGCCCGTTAAAACCGTTCAAGTAGCGACAAGAAACTGAGTCTTCAGTAGTTTCAGTTCAATAAACAAAATATATTCGAGGATAAGTTCAATTAGAGTCAACAGTTCTTCCCACAGAAAAACTGTGTTGGACACCCAATGAATGTATCTCAATTCATGCTACATTTACGTGAAAGACTAACTTGGCCATGGCAAGGGCAAAGAATTAGTATTCCTCAGCTTAGTCGAGAATTACTATTAGTAATTCAGAACATAACTAACCAAAAAACGTCCGGAACCAATATTACCAAGAGAACGAAAAGGTCCACTAAAATATTGCAAACTGAAAAGGATGACAACTAACTGCGCGAAATGTGAACAACCCGTATGCGGAGAATATCGAAAAAAAATATGTCCTAATTGTAAAAATTATAACTTAAATATAATTATTTTGTTTATAATTAATCTACTTTTCTATGGTCTTTGTTTTATTTTGTAGATAATCATTTGTGTTACAATTATTTACTCTAAAAAAATAAACAGTTGAGATTTTTAACTGTCGTCATTACTCTTCATGTTTTTAATTCTTGCATTTTCTAAAAATAAAATATATGACAAAAATAAGTGTTTATGTTAAGAAAAGATTATATTAATAAAAGAAATAAATACAAAAGACACTTAAGTATGATAAATTTAGCAACTAAACACATTAACGTCAAATTTAAGTATTCTGAATATGAAAGGATTAGGAAATAACGTTAGTATTCTTTGATTAAGAAGAAACTTCCTGTCACGGTTTACTTGGCTTTAGGATCATCATTACCTAAGAAACTTTCCATTCCAGAGAAAAATGTATCGTTCGAAGTAGCCCTATAAACAAATTTCTTATCTACATTTTAGCCGAAAACGCCAGCATAAATAATATCTTATGCGTTACAGAGTCGAACCCAGGAGTCTTTCTTATCTTCACTATTCCCTCGAGTTCACTATATACTTCTTCCAAAGAAAATGTCTTACGGGCAGACTCAGAGGAATAAAGCTATTGAAGTCAAAAATTTCTTTCTCCTTTGCTCTTTGCTCATTATGTGGCCGGAACACCATGCCAAGATGTCTAGTAAATAGCTCGACCTTCTCTACATCGCCCCAAACCCATCCCCGCGGGAGTCCGTAAAGAAGGATATTTTATGAAACTTCCTTTGTAAAAGTGTTTACAATGTTGATAATATTTTTATTTTTGTTAACTTTATTTATTTAAAACATAACACAAATAACATTTTCGTTTAGTTAAACATTCACTTATTTATCTCATCTGCTTAATAACTTACCACTTCTTCATTCGATTTTCTCAATTGTTAATAAAATCATTGCTACTCTTTCATAATTTATGATATCAAAATTCAAAACATAAAATATTTGTTTTATAAATATAAGGTACTAGCATCCCTATCGCGGCTTCGCTCTATTTTGTTTCCCGCGCAATCAGTCTTCTTACTTTATGTTTTTTTTAGTCAAGTAACCGGAGGAAGGTGCGGCCAGTCGTGTCGCACGTACAGTGACAGTGGCAGTGGCTGTGTTGGCTGAGTCGCCGTGCCGTACGCTATCACACTCCCTAAAAATCAAAATTCATGTAAACCCGAAAATTATTTTTAGATATTTATTCGAAAAGTAAATTACCACTCGTCTCGGATATGGTCGGCCTGAGTCAATACAAAACTGAACCTAATTCATACGTCACAAACAAGGAACGCGGCTGCCTACGGGATCCGAATCCAGAAAGCTGTATGGGATATCTGGAGACTTCTGCAATATTTATTAGATTAATTACATCTGAAGAGTATTTGAAAATCTAAATCTACTGAATTACTCGTTTAATATAGTCGGAAATGAAGAAAATTTGCAATCATTGCTCAAAATATTTTTTACCTTTCACCCCTTTTAAGGTCGAATTTCGAAAATTTAGAAATCTGTTCTTATATATTCACATAAAGATTACACACTTCAAAAATCAAGTTGATATCTTCATTTCTTACTGAGAAATTAAAAAAATAGCGGGATTTTAAAAAAAATGTCAAAAATTCATTTTAACCCTTTAAACTTGGAATAAAAAAAATCCTATCTTGGTGTGCACTTATGCCATAAGAAGAAAGAGTATACAAATTTTCATCAATTTATCTTCAGTAATTTTTCCTCGGTGATGATTAAGAATCAGTCGCGATTATTTTATACATTTGGAATTTTATAAGTTTGGAGATCGACAAAAGAATGTAACCTATAAACATGTATACAGAAATACACAATATAAAATCATTCAGCAATATTTAATTAATTTTTTTTTTAATTTGATCAACATAAAAATTAGTGTGCTTCATAATTAAACATAGATATATATCCTCATTTATGTATTTAATTATTTTTTAGATATTATCCCAAGTTATAGTTACCGGTAATAATCAAACAAATTATTTTGTGTTCAAAAAATTGCAAGCGTGACCCGGATTCAAATCCAGACATTTGTGCATGAAACACTACTTCCGTGTTAGAAATATCAGGCTAATGGATTTCACAAGTATTTTAGATGATATGTTCATTAAGAAATATCAAGACATATCACAAACGAAAACCGGCATGAGTAAAAACAGTCCCGCACCAGGCTTACTAGAGAAAAGAGAAAAAAAGAAGACAAAAGAAAAAGTACTTGTAAAGTGATGTGCCGTTAGCCTTTTTCACCAAACCTAATTTCTACCACACATCACCTTATCGTGCCCCCAAAAATTCAAGTGATACTGGCAAAACTTACGTAGATGATACAGACAAAACTTTCACTCACTTTATAACTTAATCATGAAAACATAATTTATTTTAAAGAAAGCAATCCTAATTTGTACCTATAATTCTAATTCAGCTGATACTTGACAATTGTACTTTCACTCAGTTAATAATTTAATCATTATAACATCATGGATCTCAGAGAAGCAATCCTAAGATACTTTCCATTCATCATAGTAATATGTAAGTTCTAAAGAGACAATAAAATGTAGCAAATTAGAATCCTTCATTCTTTGTAGAAACAATTAATTATATAAATTTGCCACTATTCGGCAAATGTGGTAATATTTATAACTAATCTTAAAATACAATGAAACTATGTACAATTCATTCTATAATTTTTACATAGGTAAAAAATAGTGAATAATAGATAATGAATGAAGTAATAATATAAATAACTATCAAATATTATAAGTGTGTGAGGGATTAAATTTAAACTTATTTTTCAAATGTTCATCACTATAAATGCCATACTTTCCCCCTTTTTTTATTTAATATTCTTCTTCTTGGTTATACTCTGAAAATACTCTGTAAATTCTTAAAACTAAAGATTTTTAAACTTATCTTAAAATCGATAATATTTAAGGTCACGCAAAAAAATAATTGGTGCTATTGGCGAGTCATAACATTTTCCACTTAGTCCTTAGTTAAGTACACAAATGCTGGTTAAAGTTTAATGATTTTTTTTTTTTTTTTTTTTTTTTTTTAGTGCTTATTCAGTATTTATTCGGTTTTTAATTTTTTACATTTTGTTTTTTTTTTTTAATTATATCACCGTTAAAGTGTAATAGATTAGATAATTTATAATTTACGGTCGAACTGAGAATGTACAAGACTACACTTCATTTACACTCATACATATCATCCTCATTCATCCTCTGAAGAATTATCTAAACGGTAGTTACCGGAGGCTAAACAGGAAAAAGAAAGATAATTTATAATTATCTCGATGAAGTTTGAGCTCCAAAATATGTTTTATCACAAATTTATAATATGTTTCATTTAACATATTATAACATTTAAGTAAATGTTATGAAACATATTATAAATTTGTGATAAATTTAATATTTACATTTAAATTGATCATTTAAATGTAAATTATGAAATATTTAAATCTTATGGTAAAAATGTCCAATATATTGCATCGCGTATTTGACGATTAGTAAATATTTATTAATTACTAAAGATGGACGAAGCAGGAGCGATATAAAATGCCGAATAGCACGAGCTAAACGAGCCTTCAGTAAGAAATATAATTTGTTTACATCAAAAATTAATTTAAATGTCAGGAAAAGATTTTTGAAAGTGTATGTTTGGAGTGTCGCTTTATATGGAAGTGAAACTTGGACAATCGGAGTATCTGAGAAGAAAAGATTAGAAGCTTTTGAAATGTGGTGCTATAGGAGAATGTTAAAAATCAGATGGGTGGATAAAGTGACAAATGAAGAGGTATTGCGGCAAATAGATGAAGAAAGAAGCATTTGGAAAAATATAGTTAAAAGAAGAGACAGACTTATAGGCCACATACTAAGGCATCCTGGAATAGTCGCTTTAATATTGGAAGGACAGGTAGAAGGGAAAAATTGTGTAGGCAGGCCACGTTTGGAGTATGTAAAACAAATTGTTGGGGATGTAGGATGTAGAGGGTATACTGAAATGAAACGACTAGCACTAGATAGGGAATCTTGGAGAGCTGCATCAAACCAGTCAAATGACTGAAGACAAAAAAAAAAAAAAAATATATTTATTGAAACGATTCTATATTTACCATTTTCTTATAAAAATTGAATTAATTAAATTGGCAAAATTATAATTGTGTTCGTATATGGCAGGAAGTTAGGTAAAGATATAAGCGATGAACCCATTTGAATTTAGAAACAAAGCACAGAAGTCTAGATTCTCTATATCTATATAGAAGAGAAGATAGAGAAAATAAGGTAGTAAGAATGAAGGGAGATAACGAAAGAGAGATCGAGAGAGAGTGAATATGAGGGATGAAGTAATGTTTGGAACAACGTTCCGGTACTCCAAAGTGAAAGCTGTAGTAGCATATTACAGATACAATACGCTGGATTTAAACATAGATACAGACTGAACAGACGACTGTGGTTCTAGTTAGAGCGCCTCAAGCTGAGTTACAGTAACAAATATCACATTCACTATTATAAACTACCTCATAATCCATACACTACCCTTCAACTGTAGCTCTAACACGCTTCAACTAACACAATTCAACGTACTTCGTACCATTCTCTATGCTACCGTTATTAATAAATGAACTATTATTTTCAACAGCTATCTAATATAGAAATTGTTTGTTAAAATAATTTACACCTACAAGTAGAACTGACGTGAATAATCTTTGCTTTGTTTTTTCAGATTAAAATTAACAATAAATCAGCTTTCATTATAATCTGCCTAGCCAAATTCAAAATCGATTAATTCTCAATTAAACTCACACGATAACGTTTCCCAAAATTTCACATCTTTGAAGTTAATTAACGAGCCATTCCTGAAATTTTTATAAAAATTAAATTATGTTTTTTATGCAATTTTTTTATCCGCTATAAACCATTTTCATAAATTACTACTTTTTTACTTTCAACAAGTCTAAAATTAGAAATTAAATGTTTTAAAAACGATCTCTATATTTTTTATAAAATGGCTATTTTACAAAATATTAATTTACAAAATTTTCGTAAGTTTCGTAAATTTTCAATCTTCTCAAAGTAAAATTTTCGTAAATTTTAAGAAAGCGCATTCATGAAGTATGGAAATGTACTCAAATAAAAATCGAAGAAATAGAAGAAACATTTGCAGGAAATTTAAAACTTTACGACAAGAAAAATTAATAAAGGATAGTAATAGTGAGGCCTTTGAAATTAAATATGAAAACAATATGGGTTTATAAAATATTAATGATGAAGAAAGTTAGGAAAGGCCTTCGATAATCACCGAGGACTTGTTGAAACGCGTCGACGATGAAATCAGAAAAGATCGTCGCTCAACGATTTCCGACTTGGCCCTTCTTTTCCCTGATGTTTCAAGAGCTGTCATCGGTCACATTGTTTGTGACCATTTAGGCTTCAGAAAGGTTCGTGCACGTCGGGTGCCGCACGTCTTATCGGAACGTCACATAAATACCCCCCGAATGGGATCTGCTTTGGAATTTCTGATGCGCTACACAGAAAGAGGTGATAAGATCCTTAATTCAATTGTTACCGGCGATGAAACATGGATTTCGTATTTCACACCAGAGAGAAATTAGCAATCGAGTGAATTGCGTCATCCTCAATCACCAACCAGACCGACAAAGGTCAAGCTACAGCCATTTGTACGCGAACTGAGGGCTAGAGTTTGGGGATCAGTTTATCATACTGCTGATCGACCTTTCGCCACGTGGAACGATTATAAATGCAGAAGGTTACTGCAAAACTATATCTAAGGTACGGCGCGCTATTCAAAATCGATGACGTGAGCGGCTGACCGAAGGTGTCGTCCTGCTGCACGATAATGCACGTCCACATGTTGCGGGTCCGACGATGATTTCAAAATGCTGTTAATCAGTGGCTAAATGGACCGACGACAGAAGAATACGATGCGGATATATTGAAGCTGGTGATCGCTATGATAAATTTCTTAATTAATGTGGGGATTATATAGAGAAGTATAAGATATGTCGTTTTAATAGATTATTTTACAACGAAACGGTCTTTACTTTAGATATAACCATTCGTACAACATTATTTTAAAAAGCTTGATGTTCCCATTCTTTCAGTCACTGATTTAAATTGTATTTAGAACCTCTTCCTTTATGTTTTAGTGGTTCTTCCAAGAATGGTCAAAATCATTTTGTGTAATTTATTCAAAGCTACAGCACTGGGAGGACATATATATTTTTAATACTATGTAAAATTTCTGATACTTTAAACATATATTTTTTTTATTATATTTATAAAATATCATAATAATAATAATAATTAAAATTTATAATTAATAATATATTTATAATATATTAATAGTTATAAAATATATTTATAATTTTTATAAATAATATATTTATACATAATATTTTTTTTTTTTTTGTCGTCAGTCATTTGACTGGTTTGATGCAGCTCTCCAAGATTCCCTATCTAGTGCTAGTCGTTTCATTTCAGTATACCCTCTACATCCTACATCCCTAACAATTTGTTTTACATATTCCAAACCAGGCCACGTTTGGAATATGTTACTTGTAGCTAGTCTCAACTGGAGAGGTTCCAGAAGACCTTTCCGCCTCCTCGCGTCGTTATTGAAAATGAGAATGAAGATTAATTGTTGAAAAATAAATATTGTGTTGTTTTAAACAAATTGTAAAAATGCCATTTTTACAATTTAACTAAATATTTTCATTACTTTTAATTTTAAAATTTTATAATTATTACATTTATTTATTTTTTATTTATGGGTTATTTATTAGATATTTATATAATTTATTTTTTACTTTTCAGTGCATTTTTATTTTTGTTAATATATTATATTTTTTTGTTTAAAATTCTCAATTTGATTTAATACTTATTTTTTACTTTTTAGAGGGTTTTTCTTAATTTGTTTCATTTTCTTTTTTTTTTGTCTTCGGTCATTTGACTGGTTTGATGCAGCTCTCCAAGATTCCCTATCTAGTGCTGGTCGTTTCATTTCAGTATACCCTCTACATCCTACATCCCTAACAATTTGTTTTACATATTCCAAACGTGGCCTGCCTACACAATTTTTTCCTTCTACCTGTCCTTCCAATATTAAAGCGACTATTCCGGGATGCCTTAGTATGTGGCCTATAAGTCTGTCTCTTCTTTTAACTATATTTTTCCAAATGCTTCTTTCTTCATCTATTTGCCGCATTACCTCTTCATTTGTCACTTTATCCACCCATCTGACTTTTAGCATTCTCCTATAGCACCACATTTCAAAAGCTTCTAATCTTTTCTTCTCAGATACTCCGATTGTCCAAGTTTCACTTCCATATAAAGCGACACTCCAAACATATACTTTCAAAAATCTTTTCCTGACATTTAAATTAATTTTTGATGTAAACAAATTATATTTCTTACTGAAGGCTCGTTTAGCTTGTGCTATTCGGCATTTAATATCGCTCCTGCTTCGTCCATTTTTAGAAATTCTACTTCCCAAATAACAAATACATAATAATATATTTATAATTTTTTTTAAATCACTGACTTTTCTTTCATTTGTTTATATTAAAATAATTAACTTATACCACAGTATTATAAAGGATATAATACAGTATAAATATGAATTAGATAGATCATTCTGAAATTTTTAAGATAAGTGTCCCAACTGAGCAGAAGTAGCGTATAATGTATTATTTATGGTGAAATCCACAAAAAGGGCAACATTCATTTGTGAATTACGTTATGTCACATTTTTTTTTATTATTGTTATATCACTTGTAAAGTACCTGGGTACAAATTTAAGTAATACAATTGTTTTCTCTGAGATTAATGATGTTCCACTTGCAACGAGTCTCTGTGAGGAACAGAGAAAAAAGGCAACAGGAACCTTTTCATTCGTCACTCACATTATTAAGAATTTCACGGAATTACTTACTTATCACTTATTTTTGGGAATGACTAGGGATATTTTACCACTTTATGTCATGTCACAAACAATAATTTTAGATATGGCACCTAAAATACATAAAATCTTCACTTGAGATTTTTTGTAGGACAAATTTTGTGGGTAATTTTATTTTATTAATAATATTTGCTCATCAACTAATGATAAGCACATCAACTAAAAACAACATGTAACAAACTTTCCGGACATGTTCTACTGATGAAAATAAAAAAATATCATAAAAACATATATTGGGAAACGCATTTTTCACAAGTACCAGCTAGAAAAAATTTTGCCAGAATTCTGCGACTTCGTTAAAATTAAGCCAGGATGTAATTCTTGAAACACAAATTAAGGAGTAAATTTAGTAGTTTATATGAAATCTCACCTGAAAAACTGAAAAAAAAATAATAAATAGTTTCCAGGGCTGTATTTTTAATCTTTTCGAGAAATCTGAGATAAAAGACTAAAAATTGGGGTCAAAAATACACTATTCTATGTTTGACTTAAAATATCTTAATATTAACATTTTATCTTAGGTAATTAACATTAAACATTTTAAAATGGACATACAGAATTAATTATATTCCTGGTAAAATGGTATAAATAAAATCCATTATCTATTAGACGATATTCCTTGATAACAAAAGGCAGATAATTTTTCGTCAAAATTATCCACACTTCCGGTAAAATCCACATTTTCTAGCAAAATTAAAGCTTCTCACTTTTCTCGCTAGAGAGAGACTAGACATTCTATAAATTGTTCTCCAAGGTCGCCTGACTTAAACTCTGGACTTCTATCAGATGGGCCACTTGAACTCATCAAATGAATAAAAGTATAATACTAGATAACAGTTAATAATTAGAATTTTCAGTGAATTACAACTAACACAAAACAATCTTCTTGAAAAACGGAAACCCACCAAAAAAATTGTATGTCGGACAGAGTGCCATATCAACTGTGATGGAGAACATTTTTGGCAGTTTATTTAATTGTTTGTAAGTTGGTTTTATTGTTTGTGTTTTTGTTATTTTTCTAAAATATTTAGACCTAATCTTTTTGTTCTGTAAAATTGAAAATTTTTTTGTTTATACCTAGTAAAAATCTGCCAAATTTTGATATGTTTTGATTTTAATAAACTTCAAAATTCTTAAGTTTGTATTTTTTATAGACTTTATTCATACAAAAATATTCAGAATCAAATTTGATGCAAGTTTTGTTTAACATTTTTATGTCTTGCAAGTCATTTAACAAAATTATTTTACGCCAATAATAAAATAGTCAAATATTTTAATCTTTTGTCTTTTATCCCAGATTTCATGAAAATGATTAAAAATACTGTAACAGAATTTATTTTTTTTTCAGGTTAGATTTCATATACAATCATTAAAATTTACCTCTTAATTAGGATACCAATAATTACAATCTGATTTAATTTTACCTATGAGTCAGAAATCAAAGCAAATCTTTCACCAGTCGACACTCGCGTACGAAATGTTTCAGAACCTATATTTATATAAAATTTCTTGTTTATTTTCAGCAGTAGAACATGTTTTGAAAGCTTGTTACATTTTTACTGAATCACTCTGTATAAGTTTTATACATTTTTTTTTTTTGTAATATAATATATACGTCAGTATAACACACAACTTTTAATTTCGGTTATCGGTCCAGGTAATATTAATTTCTAATTGTATTTTGTTTTTATTTTGTTAATTGATTGAAAATTGTCCCACACTCTAGTCTTTAAAGGTTGGTAAAGCATTTTTTTAAGATACATATAAATCAGAAAATATAATAACAAACGAGATTGTATTTCATAGTAATCAAATTAATGCATCGATAGAAATCAATGTCAATTATTTTCATACTGAACATTACTGTTATCTGAATTTAAAAAAAACCTATCAAACTTGTAACGCAATAATAAAAAATAATTGTAAAGAATAAATTGGAAAAATAAATTCATAGCTATATCTTATGACAGTATATGTATATGAAACTAAAAAAAAAAAAAAAAAAAAAAACTGTAATGAAAAACATTTTATACTCTTAATAAACAACTCTTATTTTGCTTTAATCAGAAATGATGTATAATATAAAAACCCCTGCGGAAATAATACAATGCATGTTACACAGTAAAAAAAGAAAAATATAGCGACCATCCTAAAAGAAATTGAAACATATTTACCTTTTTTTTTTTAATAATCAACATCTAAAATTGTTTTAATTTAAAAAAATTGAATTATTCAACATGTTAGTATTTTAGATCAGATATTTAAGTATAATTTTAGACATACAGTTTTACAATTTGGCCAAGAATATTTTTAATTTAAATAAAAATCTACAATGAACTTAAATGAAAATAAATGGTACTTTTATCGATTACAGGCGCTATTGATTACCTGTTTAAATACCCAATTAATTTCTTTAAAATAATATAGTAATGCTATTTAATTAAATGCCTCAAACGTAAATGATGAGAATAACTTTCCTTAACAGAATGACGTAAATTGAACTCCAAATGTGTATCTAATGTTTTGCAGCCGGTTACCTATAGTTAGTTCTGTGGTTTTATCGAGAAAGCAGTTTAAGTTCGCTACCGATCTTTAACATGAATGTTTGTAATTTGCCGGCTAACTAACACGATGCGAGTGAGTTCCTGCAACTACCGGTGGCTTTCTGCAGGAACTAGGACATGTCACAATGTATACTCCATGTGTCTTTATGAGATTGACAGTGAAAGTCAATATGCGTGTCAGCAGGTAGATAAAAAATTCGAACCTCAGCTTCATGGCCGTCGTACGTCTTCTGTATATAACTGAATGTTTGAACTATCAAGCGTTCTTGCTGTACAATCAGACATGGATCCGAATACAGCTGTTGACTGGAATAAATTCATTAGAGAAGTTTGTGTCGACTATACTTATCACCAAAGGCAAGGGAAAATTAGCGGAAAAAGTGTTGGTTGTTGAAATCGATGAAACGCTATTCTTGAGGCACAAAAATCATGTTGATCACTTCTACCCACAAAAATGGGTTCTCAGTGGCACTTGTGAAAACATCAAGTGTTTCGTTATGAAGGTTGCTGGCAAATCGATTAAATTCCTGCTGAATGCAATCAAAGACAAGGTTAATTGGGGAGCATAATAATGCACTATAAACCGATGCACTATAAATGAACATTTTGTAATTATACTGTGAATCATCTGGACAATATCTCTGATACTCACAGCGGGGCTCATACTCGAACCAATGAACGTTTGAGGGGTTCCCTGAAATGGTGAAATATAAAGCACAGGGAACTGTCAGGCACCACATGGAATCCTATTTCACCGAATATATTTAGTGTCTCGCTTGATAGAGGACGAAAACCCTTTCCACAAAATTACTCGATGCAACATAGGACACCTGACCTCTTAAAATCTCCATTTAGTAATAATTACATAAATTTTCCTTGGTGTTTAAATTGAAATAATACAGTGAATATTAAACACTGAACAAAATGAATCCTTTGAAAAAGCCACCAATTTGAAGGGAACAAGTGGTGGTGCTAGTGTTTGAAAAAAGGCCAAAAAAAAATTTTTAACATTTTTATTAGTTCAGTTTTTTGAACAAAGTAATATACTATTATAATTTTATACGACAAAATAGAAATGAAATGAAGTTCATTAAAGATAGTGATTAATTTTAATTAGAAATAGTAATTATGTAAGAAATCAAAAGACGCTTCAAGAGTTTTTTAAAGAGATTATATTCTTGCTTTATGTTTTATAGGACAAGAAGAACTGTAAAATTCATCTGAGGTGGAAACAAATATCTACGACTGAAATTATTTTCTATCCGTTACTTGACACGGATCATGGAGTGGTTGGTATTGTTATCTATCAGCTCTTCTAATTTGCTCTTAGACTCAGATGAAATTAAAACAGAAACGTAATTCATCTAATTTTACTTAGTCTCAGATGTGGTAAATATCATTTTAACAAAAGATATCATTTTACGTCATTTCTCAGGAAATAAGATTAGATAAATAAACCTATTTATGATTTTGAGTTTATGCTAAATCCAATTTAGCATAAACTGAAAATCATAGATGAAAGGAAGTAAAATTTAAACAAACAGTAAAATTTATATCGAATAAAATCTTTTTATAGAAAAGAGAAAATTATTGAAGCACCATTTACATAAAAATTCTCTTTCTGTGCATTTCGATTTTGAAACAATTATTAATTAAAGATAGAAAAAAACATTTAAATAAAAATGAAAAACTAAAAGTTAATAAATGAATATAAAATACAATAACTACATATAACCAAAAATTAAAAAGAAACAATACAGAAATAAATAATTACGAAACAGATAATGAAATTAAACATTTATTTAGGTGTTTATTAAAGGTTTAGAGAAATGACAACCAATAGCTGATAATACATTGAAAAATGCTAATTTAAGAGAATCTCTAGTTTAAATTGAATACTAACGATTTAAACTTTACATTTAGACTATCCACAACACTTTTTTTTCTCGCTGCTTATATAAAATACATTAAGATTAAAAATAACTTAAAAATGAAACAAAAAAGGGTTGTGTTAAATAGTTATTTAAATAAATTAGAAAACAATAAAACGCTCAAAGGCCGATAATTAGCTTGTATTTTTTTAAATGAAATCTAAAAATAGATGGACATTTTGATTATTAAACAATTACCTGAAGTGTTCTCAATATTCCCAGAAGATATTGATAAAGTAATTTATATAAAGGTGATATTAAAATGCATGAAAGATGGGATCAATTGATGAAAGACAAATGGACCCACAGACTAATCCCGGATCTTCAGAGATGGCTGTGCCGAAAACCCGGATAAGTGGTGTTTGAGTTGACTGAGTTCCTTACCGTACATGTCTTTTTTTAAGGCATACTTATGCGCGTGAACGCTGAGACTCTATGTGATTATTGCAGAGAGGAGTATGCTGCAGAACACATGGTGTTCATGTTTCATCATTCCTGCAATTTAGGGAAGCATACAGGAAATAATCTGGCGTGCTTTTCCATAGAATACTAGGACTATACTGCAGACCAAAGAAAATTTATGGCACGTGGTGTCCACGGTATTGGTTAAGATCATCCAATAAAGTTGGCGGCAGAAAACTACGGATGAATATAATCTCCCTTGATCAGGTCCCTGGCACCATGGTCAAGGTTAAAAGAAATAAAAAACAAAAAAAAAACCGCAGCAATGAGGATGGAGACAAGACAAATGAAATGTGATAATAACCGCAAGGTGAGCTCAGCGGAATCTCAAGTTTTTCGATAACATAGCGCCTACAAAAGGTTTCCTACCTCTGTCGAAAATAAAGAAGGTTAATATTAAACTATGCAAACGATTTCATATTTCAAAACTGACGGATAATAAGAGGTAGAAACAAATGAAAATCTTCAGAGTTACAACGTTATGGTGTGTTTGAAATTTTTGTTCGCAACCTTGTATCCACCATTTTAAATCAAGCTTTTTTTAAAAAGGAAGATGGACATGTGACACATGATTTTAATGTATCATTTACGAAAAAATCTGATGTGGACACCACATAACTTTCTTTTACGCTTATTAAATTACATATACACATTTTTTTAAAATGAAAAGTACATGGAATTGAATTTATTAATAACTTCAGATATTTTTTCATATTATTTTTTTAAAAAGTTATTATTGATTTATTATTTATCGTAAAAAATGTTTACAATAAGATGTTATTAACTATTAATAAATCAATATATTTAAATTAAAAAAATATATAAAAAAGGGGAGATGATAGCTGATTCGAACCGATGTGCCTTCTCCTTGTAAGATCCAAATATTTCATTAATTAAAATTTTATTTGACTATAACTCTAGAACCAATGAAAATATGTACCACTTATGATATATCTTTGAAAAACTTTCAATGAGGGCGTATTACTGCAGTTAAGAAAAAGTCTAAAAGCCACATGTTTTGAATTTTGGGCTTTTTTAGTCCAGCCGATTGCAATCAAAAGAGGAGAACTAGATGTTACAACAGTCCTAAACCCAAAATTTCAACATTCTACGACTAATCGTTTTTGAGTTATGCGAGACACGGACGTCACGCCAAAACTAGTCAAAATGGAATCAGGAATAGTCAAATTGGATATTTCAGTTAAAATCTGAAAACCGAGATTTTTCACGATCGCAATAGTTCCTTTAGTTTGTGCAAGGAAGTATAAACAATGGCAACAACAGTTTCTCGATAAATGCCTTCGTTTTAATTATAAGCAATCAAGGCTGAGAAAGCGAAAAATTGCGGTTGTAAAAAAATTAGGCAAAACACTCCGTAGTAACTTTTTTGTTTCGTATTTTCTTTAGAATTTCCAATAACAAATTAAATACAATTAATGTTAAAATTAATGGCCCAACCACTAATAAAAATAATAATAATAATAATAGCCTTTACAATAATAAATAACGTTAATAATAATAGTTTACAATAACTGATAATTTTCTACACTACTCTTTAGATTTTGGTCAAGGTCCCAGACACAACGTTGTCCGCGGCCAACAGTTTAGTCGACGTCGCAATACGTTAGAATTTGTCAACAAAACTAGTGAACGGTGTATCAGCAACATATCAGCGAAATTAAATCATCACAACGTAACAACATTACTTATTATTACATTTATGTACAGAGTGGGGGAGTTAGATGTCAGCACTTATAAAGCACATATAGTCCAGCGGTTCTCTTTGTGCGATAGGTTTGTTAGCTTCGGTTGTGCAGTCTAAGTTTTTGTTTACAACAAATCATCGAGTTAAGCTTTGATGAGATTTAAATAACCTAAATATTTTATTTAATTCTTACTGTTCGCGGCTGTTGCTGGATTGTCGGAAGAAGAGCTAAAATTAGATTATTTATTTATAAAATGTTCTGCTAGATAAAACTGATGGTACTAAGTTGTCATGCCGTTCGTTAATTATGTGTATGAATTTCTGTACTTTTTATTTGTGAATGTAATGTTTATTCAATGCCGACTGTATAATTCCTGTTTAGTTTTCTGCTCTTGTAGCATAAATATCATTTATCGTCTTATTCTTTTAGTTTAGTCGGTGGATAAACTCTTCTGGCAATTCTGGTATAATTATAAACTTATCAATTTTAAATATTGTCGTTGAGCTTTTTTTTTTTTTTCTCTTTCTTTATAACTACCCAATCGAGACCATCATATTCTCTCAAAATAACTTGTATAAATTAAATATTACGCAACTGATATTATTTACTTTAATTTTAAAATCTAGTGAAATGTTTTCGGTCCTAAATTACTTAATATAATAAAATTTGAAAGTATACCATTTTACAAGAAATATTCAAAATGACTCCACTCTACAGCTGAATGTGCGGTAATCTTAAGTAATATTCGTTTGGAAATTGTGTCATCTTTGGTTTTATACGTGGAGATTCTTAAATTATATACCTTTTCAAATTGTTAATATTTATACTTTTTATTTTGTATACATTATGTTTTAAGTAACTCCAAAAATAACAATAATAATTTAGAAGAAATAGATCTGAAGATTTGGCTGGTCAATCTATGGCTTTTCCAAAACCAGCCCAATGATCTGGAAATGTTTCATTTAAAATCGTCCGTGCCCTTACTTAATAGTGAGTTGGCGTCCCATCTTTCTAAAATCATAACTTATTTATTCGTTTCCCAAAATTTTCCTGGTTATTGATAAAATCCTACCGACTAACAAGTTAAAATAAGCATCTCCTACAAGATTTCCATCTAAAATAAAAGACACACAATATTGACGTATTGTACACAAAATTTCCGTTACCAACTCATTGTATATAGTTTTTATTTAAAAATATATTCGAATAAGGAACTTCCTACCATAGCTTCTTTAGTTAAAAGGTAATAATAATAATACAGTTTTATTTATTTCACTGATTAAGGTAGTAATGCATGTTTAAGGCAGGTAATATAAAGGCAGCAAACGATAAAATATTAATTTTTTCTAATGTACTCATTTTATTTTTATGCCATGCTAGGATGTAATTTTCTTATTTATTGATATATAGATACACAAAGATTCAATTAATAAATGAAAGAAAATTGAGTTTCGTTATTTACAGTATAAATGATGCCCGTTGTCCCAGTAGATTTATAACGATTGTATCAATTTACCTAATGTTCTTTACAAGTAGATAACAGATATTAACAGACTGCATACAATAGTAATAATAATAAAATATAATAGCTCGTAACACGAAATATGAACGAATTGAACTCGATTAACGACCTTTTATTACTGCAATAAGTAGAAGTATATTATTCATTTGTTTTCAGTACAAAACAGATCGTTTTATAGTTCTATAAAGTAATAATAAAGAAACGCTGTATAGTATTAAATACAACATATCATAGTTTATTCTGATAAGGTTTATAAATTAGAAGGAGGGTTACATTATAAAGAACTGAAAGTTCCCAATGCACAAATGCAATCACTCTTTAACTATAAGCCAGCTATACTAGCTGCCATATTTCACAGGAAAAGGGAGAATAAGAGTGGGAGAGGGAGACGGAGTTTTCATTCACTAATATTGATCAAAACCAATACCAACACTACTTATCTCCTGCAAAGGGTTCACGTTCAATTTATTGCGGCCTATATTTCATTTTTATATTTTTCTTTTTTTTATTCTTCTTCTTCTTTTCATGGAACACTTTCCGACATTCATACAAAATGTTCTCATTTTTCCATCAGTTCTAAAATGGTTACATCGTATAAATTACGCAAAAAACGGTATAACCATGATTTATTATACAATCCAATGGAAATGTAAATTATATGAATAAATGTGAATTTAAAAAAAATTGAATATTTAAGATAAAAGATAAGATAATTAACTTAGATTAAAACACTATAAATTGTAATTTTAATTATTTGGAAAAAAGAATTACAAGTTGATTATCTATTTTCAAAGTTAACCGGATAAATACCAAGCTACAATTGCAATAACTAGCGGTCAGCTCAGTATCTTAAGCCAATGATATTATTACAAAAACCCATATTTCCTTATTTCAACCCTCTCATATCTACTTACATCTCTTTTTACCTCAAATGTTTCTCTCTCAATATCTGGCACATATAATGCATGTTATCTTTTTATACACTCCCTAATGTATTCTACATTATGATTTAATTCCTGTATTATCAAGGGAATATATTATCCTCTTAGAATAATTATTATTAAATTTTAAGTACATTAACTATAAAACAAGTGGTTCTATATTCAAAACAAAATGCCATACAAGTCTGAATTCTCATTCCATTCAAATTTATTTTTAGTAATGAACTTAGCAACAAAATCTAGATTTATTTAAGTCTAAAATTATTTTTTAAAGTATAGTTAAAAATAAAAATCATTCATATTTCTCTTTCTAAAGATTAACTATGTCAAATTATGTATAAAAATTGATCCTTCCGACAACCTGTTAAAGATGGGAATCGTGCATTTTTTTAATACAGTCCAATAGTTAATTTTTATAACTTGTAGGAAAATAAATCTAAAATCAGTTTTATAATAACCATTTTAATAATATTTAAAACGTCAGCAGCAAAGAATATATTACTGAATTAAACAAATAAAAAATATTACATTCATTTCAGAACAAAAACCCTTTCTAATCGGGTCATAATTATATATATATATATATATATATATTTGCGTCAATATATTATTACTTATGAAAATATGGGAAGTCATTGAAGATATTTTTGTTACGTAAATATATAAGAACAAAAATAATATTTGTTATTTCTTTCATTTGATATATAAGAAAAGTGTTTGCTATAAACTTACCTCCAGTAGCTATACAAGCAATATCTAAGCTGGCACCTTCACTATATGGACCGAGTATATAATGTTGTATGTGTTTACCTTTTTCATCAACAACAGCCAGTCTTTCGGGTGGAACTGTAAATAAAAACATAAAATAAAGTTATAACAAAATATAAAATGAATCATACTTAAAAGTAAGTATACTGTAATTTATTGCAGTTAAATTTACAAATATTTATAATTTAATTTTTCAAATATTAAGTACCTAACGCAATTTTTCTACCACATACTAAATTTGTATTTTCCGATTATTAATTATAATAAAAATTGTGGATCCCAGAATATACACAGGTGTTAAGAACATGAGCTTATTTTCGGAAAAATGTATAATTTATGGATAAAAATTATTTTTTCTCCGTGGTTTATTTCGGCTTTTTTATAAAAAAAATTATTGAAATGTTTCACTAGATAACTGATGATGAAATATGGCACAGAGACTAGAGTATATGGGGCAATTTGTTGAGAAAATATTTAGGTCAATATCTCTAGGAGGGTAGACAGTTTTTAAGGGTCAATTTCCTCAAAATTTCGCAAACATAACCCCACTTTATATTAAGCTTAATATATCTGTGAATGCTTAGCTAACTATTTTTAAAACACCTTTGTCTCAAGATTCCCCCATCTATAAAAAATTGAAAAAATATATTATTTTTATTTATTGCATAACTTTTTATGTCTAAAAAATAAACTATGTTTAAATAATAAACTTTTAATACTAATATTACAATAATTTTTTTTCATAATTCAACCAACCCTCAAAAAAAAAATTAGTTTATTTCTATTGGTGGTACATTTTCAGTGAAAAGTTTTTTTTTTAGGTTTTTCCATTTAACACAGTAATCCTAGAAAGGAAACACTAGAAAGGAAACAATTTCTTGGGAATTGATTACAGGTGGGGAGCAGAAAAAAAAATAATACCGTTTTTACTTCCTTGTATGAAGTAAAGAAAATTATGTGATCGCGAAAAATTTCAGTTTCCAGATATCAACGGAAATACACATTTTTATCATCCCTGAATCCATTTTTACTAGTGTCGGCGTGACATCTGTACGTACATATGTATGTTCGTCTGTATGTATGTATCTTGCAAAACTCAAAAACGATTAGCAGTAGTATGTTGAAATTAGTAAGTTGTGCACCTCCCCTTTTGATTGCAATCGACTGAACCAAAAGTGTCTCAAAAAACCCAAAATCCAAACTTTTTTGGATTTTGGACTTTTTCTAAAGTGCAGTAATAAAACCACATTGAGAGGTTTTGACATATATATCATAAGTGGTACTTATTTTCATTGGTTCCAGAGTTATAGCCAAATAAAATTTTAATTAATGAAATATCTGGATCTTCCAAGGGAAGGCACATCGATTCTAATCAGACTTCATCTTCTTTTCTCTCTTTTTTTTAAATTTAAATATATTAATTGATTAATAATTATTAGCCCGTGAGTGTAAAGAAAAAAATATTTACAATAAATAATTATTCAATAATAACAATAAAATATGAATTTTAATTATTGAAATATCTGGATCTTCCAAGAGAAGGCACATAGATTCTTCATGTGGCACATCAGACTTCATCTTTTTTGTCTCTTTTTTTAAATTGAAATATATTAATTGATTAATAATTATTAACCCGTGAGTGGAAAGAAAAAAATATTTACAATAAATAATTATTCAATAACAACAATAAAATAAAAGTTGTGTAATAATGTAAAAGTTTTAGTGTAAATATTTTATGTACTTTTAAAAACGTGTATATGTAATTTAAGAGCCATTATTACATATCTGTATATGTATTAGATTTGGTGAAACATCTGTTTATTTAATATTAAATGAAGATTATAATTTAGAATCGTACTATTTTTGGATTTTCTAGTTTAATTTTTGTTAAATTTTATTTAATTACTCTGGAATCTCTGTTTAATTTTACCTACATTAAAGTTAATTACAGAGTGACTGAAAAATAAAGAACCCTCACAAGAACATGGCATACATGCCCGATCTTTAATAAATTGCAAAGAATTCTTCTTTTAATTCATTTCCCCTCTTATATTGTTGGAAAGCATTCTCCCTAAGTCGGAATTGATCATCATTTCGTTTATTTGTTTTTGTTGCCAATCATTTAACCGGTCTTTGGTTTGATATAATTCTTCTGACGTTAATTTGTGTACATGTTTTCTAGTTTTTAATTTTTCTCTCTCTTTATATTGATCCATCATCCTCTCTTAATCTTTTTATTCTTTCCTTTAGTCTTGACGTTTTCTTCCTATCATCTTCTCTTAACCTTTTTATTCTTTCTTTGTTTACAACATTTTCTTCCTTTTTTATAATTTATATATATTGATTTATTAATAATTATTAACCTCTGATTGTAAAATGATTTTTACAATAAATAATAATAATTCAATAGTAAAAATAAAAAAAATATATAAAAAAAGATATTAGTTATTAGTGAAATAACATTTTATGTACTTTTAAAATCTGTATATGTAATTTATTGAAGTCATGTGCTGCCTACATCACTTTTTTTTAATTTTTTAAACTTTTTTGTGTTATTTAAAGATACAATGATAATTTTACAATAAAATTTTATCATATCTTATCCGCCAGAAAAAAAAATCTTATGACCTTTTTTCATGAAACATATTTTTTCCATTATATAATAATGAATAACCAATGCCAGGAAAATACTACAATTTTATTGTCCGAGTTTTTAATGTATATTTCTTCATAGTAATAATATTAGATTAAAAATATAATTAACTTTAATGCTAACTGATTTGTTAAGTTTGAAGTTGATATATCGCCCTACCATTGTTATATATATCAATATACATCACCATTGGTGGTATATATCACCATTGATATATATCAATATATCGCCCTACCATTGTTATTAACATTCTAACTTTCCAGTTTAATCGATATAAAACACGCGCATACAATTAAACAGAAATAGGCGGGAATTAAATAGAAGAATAGATTAATTTGTAAAAAGATGATGAATTAATAACTATAAAAACTTTAATAATCGGCTGAAATGTAAAACCAAACTAAAAATAGAATAAATCCATACTGCAAAGTGAAGTTAATAAAAACGCTTCTAAAATTTAAAAATACGTCCCTAAATAACAAATTACGAACCTACTATATTATAATCAAACAACAAGACATTCAAAGACATTCAATATATCGACCATCTTTTTCTTTCTAACACTATCTTTAGTAACACTTTAATATTTTTCAGTATTCATAAATAATTTAATTTATTAAGCAAATAAAGAGCACAAGTTGATAAAACAATGATGAAATATTTTGTACTTCAGATATCGTTATCTATTACGAATATGAAAATTTGGATTAGTCAGCTTTCTATTCAGCTGATTGATGCCTAGTTAGTCGGACATTAATCTTACGTCAAAATGATATGACATCTACTAATCAACCACTTTAATGATTATAAGGGAAATTAACAGGAATAATTATTTTGGCGTTATTACACATTAAAAATATTTAAAAAAATACTTTTTTGTATTATATTCAACACAAAACAGGTAGTAGTAGGCATTTTTAAGATATAACAGTTTTCATTAGTGAAACTTCATTCTGGTTACTACCGAGATTAGCTGCATATTTGAATATCATACCTTTTAGAGAGAGCAAATCTACCTAGTGCTAATTATATTTTAAATATTTTACATGCATCATTTTAAAAAAAATGATTGTGATAAATAATGTAAAGAAACGAAATAATATTATCTTTGTGAGAAAAAATTTATTATACACCCAGCTTTTACATCTACTGTACGTAATATGTAATAGAATGCACCATCAAAATACTGTTTATTAAGGTTACCTTCCTTTCCTTTCTTTTTTCCTGTTTAGCCTCCGGTAACTACCGTTTAGATAATTCTTCAGAAAATGAATGAAGATGATATGAGTGTAAATGAAGTGTAGTCTTGTACATTCTCAGTTCGACCGTTCCTGAGATGTGTGGTTAATTGAAACCCAACCACCAAAGAACACCGTTATCCACGATCTAGTATTAAAATCCATGTAAAAATAACTGGCTTTACTAGGACTTGAACGCTGGAACTCTCGACTTTCCAAATCAGCTGGTTTGGGAAAACGCGTTAACCACTAGAACAACCCGGTGGGTTTTATTATTAAGGTTACCTATGAAAATATATCCACACTTAAGAAGAAATAAAGTTTTACTTGTTCAGCTTAGGTTATCATGATTCATTTTCTTTGAATGATTGGCGGTAGATTAGATTCACTCCATAATATCTACAATTTGTATGATGAAGGGTTGAAATAAACGCGACTCAATTGAAAGACGGAAATGAAAGCGATGTCAACCGGTTGCCCCTACATTTCTTTTTCGTAAAGACTCTTCATTTTTATTCTTGGCTTGATGGTCCAATTAGCTTGGTTAAATTTATTTATTATATATAAGTTTTTCTTAAATGACCATAGGTTTTTTGTTATACAACCATATAACATCTTTCGTTTTGTATGCTCAAAGAAAGAAGTAATGATTACTGTGAAAAAATTATTTAGGTAAATTTGTGAGCTTTTTCAAATTTCCTCTTGTTTATTATTACCACAGGGCGTAAAAACTGATTTGAATAGATCGTTAAAGTTCATAATATCTATGAGAGTGTAAAGATGAAACATTAGAACCTGTTGCGAAGAGAACTTTTTTCCCTTTAAGAAAAAAAAAAACTATCTGAGAAAGTAAATCATGTAGCCGTCATTTTGGTTAGGATTGTCATAGTCTGTATATTTTACCAAAAATTATTTTGTTTTTCATTGCAGTTTAAAATTATTTTTTACAATCCTACCCTTTATATTTAAAATATCTGACTTGCTTTCTCACGTATGAGCGGCGCTTTGAGATTACATAGCCTCATACTGAAAAAAAAATAGATCATTTTATGATGAAAGCATTTGCTAATTTCATTTTTTATGTTTCACTGTTGAAAATTTACTTTGAAAACTTATGTTTTAAAATTTTGAAAAGTTTGGGTACGTTGTTTATAAGATTGTTTGTTTTATACACATAGTGATTCACGAAGAATGTAACAAAATTTCAGGATATGCTCTTCTGGTGAAAATAAAAAAGAAACTTTAATATAAACATGATTCGGAAACGTTTCGTTAGCGAGCGTCAGCTGGTGAAAACTTTTGCCCTGATTTTTGCACTTGAGTAAAGTTAAGCCATACTTTAATACTTGGGACCAAAATTAAGGTGGAAATTTAATGGAGTATGTGAAATCTGACCCAAAAAGTTGAAAAAAAGATGTTCCAGAACTGTATTTTTTAGGAATGTTCGAGAAATCTGGGATAAAAGACAGAAGTTTCCATTCAAAGATTAAATGGAACATAAATATATTGTTTAATATAAAATATAATTTTAAATTAAACAGATCATGCCAGGAATGGTAAACGAATAATATAATGAAACTGTTTCAGATGTTTCCTGGAAAAATCATAGATAAACATTGAGTAATATCGCAAAGTGTAATTTTACTACTGAATACAAAAGGGCAATGATCAAGATGTTTATTAATGTGTAAAAATAATTACATGAAAGCAGTACCATAACATGTCTATTTATAAATTAAAAAAATAAAACCTGAAAAATAACATAACAATTCTAAAACCGTTAGTTTATATATGTGAATATATATTTAATATGATACCAACAACATAAAATTCCGATATATTTAATAAATATTATAAAACACGATAGTAATATTAATTTTATAAAAAAAGAAAATCGTTTAATTTCGTTTTTTATTACACTGATCAAAATATTATTAAAATTGTTTTTTATTAAAAAATTAAGTAAAGAGAAGTTCCTTCTCGTAAATTGAGGTGCGTAGGATATAGATGAGAAAAGATGACTGCTTTTATAATTATTATCATTTTTTTTTGGGGGGGTGAAATGATATTAGTATTTTTAGGTAGTAAATATAAACGTACTTATATAATTGAAATTACTGTTATAAAAAGAAATTATTTAAATATTAAAAGATAATCTGTCGTTATCAACAATCAACACTACTAACCATGATACGAACATACTAAGACTATTCTTAATAATAATAAGATATCGATTGGTGATCATAGACTGGTGGGTGTAAAGCCAATTTGGTAAAAAGTTTAGCAGAAGTGCTATTAATATTCTTCAAGGTTTCTACTTGACCACAAATATGTGTAAATTGCTAATGTGTTATTTATTATACCCTAATACTCGTATAATACAGTTTTAAATAGAGAATTGTATCCATTCGTTTTGAGTTTATAGTATAATAATCGATTTTTTTTTAAATATTTTAAATAGTCCTTTTAGTGGAATTAATATTGCTTTATCAATAAAATTCAAGAATGAATTTGGTTCTGCGTAAAGTAAACAAATTTGATAAACATTGCAACGTAATCTACATATATTTTTATAAAATATTCAAGTTTACAAATCAAATATAACTACAAAAAATTCTATTAAGATTTCTGAAAAATAATGTAAATCACTTGCTGGGATACAGTTAAAGGAAAACATAAAGTGAAGTATTTCCTGTAAAATAATACCTCGACTTAGTTTGCTTTCTGTACTTTTAAATTTATTACCTAAATCTTTTATGATTTATTTTTCTACTTCAAAATATCAGTAAACTAAGGATATCCTTTGTTGTGAAATAAGGGTAAGCTTAAGTATGGATTTTCTTTTAACATGGGTTTGAATTTAAGTTCGTCCTTTCAACAAAAACCAATTATTAATATAATTTTTTTTTTTTAAATAGTCCACTTCTATTTTTATTTATTTTTTTTTTTTTACATTACTAAACATAATTTATTGACCAAACCTGCTTATAAACATGACTGTTTTTAAAAATTAAGCAAGCCATATCATTTGATAAAAAAATGAAATATACTTTTAATTTGCATAGCATTTACAAAATCAAAAATAGAAATTACAAAAATCTTTATCAGAAAAAATAAATTAATTTAAATTTAAAACTAGATGACATTTTTTTATTGTAAAACAATCATCTTCAGAAGACTATTACAAATCAGTACATCAAAAAATCCCTTCAAATATAAATGATAAAAATAAAGTACATATATTAGAATAATATTAGCATTAATTATCAATTCAAGTTCACTGTTATCTTAGGTAATTAACCTAACACACACTCCTGATGTTAGATAAATCAACAATCTATCTACAGAAAGATAACCAATAAGTTCCGGTAATGGTCCTGCCTTTTGCCAAGTAGTCTATGAGCAACACATCACGAGAATAAAAAACCGTATGCATGAATTTTCGAGCAGATAGCATGTTTTCGGTTTCTTTGGCGCACTCACTTGCTCCTACCAATCTTTTAGACGTTCCCACCAACCTTTTGGACTGAGGTTCTGGTCTCTTGACATGTATTGATGTATAATACACCTTTCATCTACTATTATAAAACGTTACGGTACTAGCGAAATCGTAGTTAAATAATTCTAAAAGCCCGTTAAAAGTGTTCAGACAAATGCGTTTTTGATCAGCATTTAGCAAAGGCGGCACCTATCGAACGGAAAGCATTTTTACATCAAAGCATCGTGTAAAATATAGTGGGCACGTTTTATTGAGATGATAGAAATGTCACCGAGCGCGTATAACTTCAATCGGTAATCATTCCAATTGGGATTGTACATTTTTTTTTTCTTCGGTCGTAGCGGTTTTTGGATCTCCCAAGCGTTTATCGTCATGAATGGACGTACGACCAAATTAAAATTTACTAGCCTTTTTATACTATCAAAAATGAAGGGAAGAGTACTTTAAATTGAAATATATCTGTTTTTGTAGATATGAACGGCCCAAGTAGTTCGTAAAGGGAATTGAATTCCAACAAAATACTTAAAAAGAATCTATTGGGTCGTATTGTTTAAACAATGACGTGTTTGCATGATTATTAGATAAAATACGTTTATCAAATCCTAATTCGTTCTCTGATTGGATTGGATTGGATTTAAAAAAAAAAATACGAATTACATAAACGGTTTCCATGCAATATTTGGTCAATTTCCTTTGACTTTTAATATATAATGAACCAAATTCTCCTTTTGTTAAACCTACTATCCATTTCGAAATAATTTTATTTATACTCGCTCTTTCGCTCTTTTAACTAGGTTTTACGTTTATAGTTTCTGGGACAGAGGTCAGTTTCTGATACGTAACCATGGTAACGATAAAACTGATTTTTGAAGTTTTTTTTGTAATCTTGGTGCTATGGGGAAAATATTGAACAATTTATCTTTTATTCATCCTTTTATCTTACCCCCTTTTTTTATTCCAAAGTAAGATATTTTTCTATATTTGCTGCGTTTTAGCCGTTAAAAATTCTTTTTTTGTTTCGATTATTTCCATAAAATTGACTAAATTATCGGTTCTAATGGTGGTTTCAATTGTAAATATTCCATTTTATACCATCCGCTTCCTAGCTCGTTCGTCACGCAGGGTACAGACGGTCTCCATTTCCATTAGCAAATAACATTACCAGCCAACATACTACACAGCCAATTAGTGTAAACTGTGATCGTTCCCCTGTTTCGTATCTTTCCAATTTTTCAAAAAACAACATTGTTAAAAGTCCTATCTAGAAGATCAGTTTCTCCTTCAATTTAATAGCAATATTCCATCCAGTTTACTTTTTCTGTATGTGCTCTTTAGTGTAAATTTTATATATATATCTATATATATATATATATATATATATATATATATATATATATGTGTGTGTGTGTGTGTGTGTGTGTGTGTGTGTGTACTGATGCATCCATATAGAGTTGGGGTAAATAAACCAACTACTAGAAGATAAAATAAGTCGCGATTATTAAAATTTTGCGAAACATTATCTTAAAACTTTGTAATTTCAGAACACCAAGATAAAAGTGTATGAAATAAAATTTGAATTTCAATAGTCAATTCCTTATTTAACTTCTTTGAGCTATGAGATACAACTGATCAACGAATATAACAATGTATCCTGGAAATGTGCTTTTGTTGGTAACTGTATCCTTTTCACATTGGGTAGTAACGAATGGTTATAGGCATCCATACAACTAAAAATTAAATAAATTAACAGGATAAAACGGTATCGACAATTTAAATAACTAAAGCATAAACAGTAGTTAAAAAATTAAATTAAAACTCCCAATAAACAATATTTCCTACAAACTATTTTATCAACATTAATTATTAATTTAACATTGACATTACTTCTTTCATTATTTATTTCTCCCAAAGTGGTACTCTCAGAGAAAAGGTATATTGCAAATTAAACTCTAAAACTTCTTTGAACGTGTACTTTTTTGATTTTTTAAACGTAAAATAATTTCAAAATAAGTACGTATAGGTGTATTTATGTAAATACAATAGTATTTACCAAATTCTCAATGAAAAATCAAGGTTAGAAGAAAACTTTTTAGTTGGCTTGTATTATTACTTATTACATTTTTTTTTTAAATTTCATAAAATATATATAACACATAGTTACAGGAAGGCACAAATGATTTTTTTTCTTAACATAGTTACAAAAGGGTTTGTAATTTCATATTAAATAAGGAAAAAATCTAACGTTCAATCCAAAAATAGATATTTGGGACTGAATATAATATTACACAGTTGTGAATAAAAGCTTAACTTATGAAGCATATTTTTTTTAAAATTAAGCATCAATCCTATATTAATTAAGAATATACGTATAAAAGAGATAAAAGAATAATTTGGGTATAACTTGAGTGCATGAGAAATAGAGTTTGAATTTCACAAAGTGATTAAGAGAATTAAAACATGCAAGTTTAATAAAAGTTCTTGCGAATATTCTTAATTTATCGGTTAATTTTCATAAACAAATTAATAATATCTCAAGAAAATATTAATATAAACTTAACTTAAATTATCTACGAATGTTTCACCTGAAATTTCCTAAATAACAAGATCTATTTTTAAGCTATCAAAATTTCAAAACTGTGGTAATTTCAATTACTGAATCTCTATTATATCAGTAAATATTAGTTCAGTCAAATTATTTTACAGCAAGTAATCAAATCCGAATTACCGAAGTCGTACTATAATAAATACTACTTGTTATACAGCTTTATTAAGTATATAATAAGTCCTATTTGTCATAGTACGTATGATAAGTCTACTATTATTATCGATTTTAAATAAGTAATACTTTTTTAAGTACGACTTCAAATAAAAGAGTTAAATCGGAACTGGATAAACGAGTAGAATTGCTATTTCTAAAACAGAAAAATGGCTAAGTTGTAAACAAGATATCTTTAAATCCATTAAAAAAAGCTGAAAACAAAGCTGTTATAATTACTTGTAATTAGTTATTTATCATTTATAGTGGAAAAATAAGTAAACACAAAAAATTTTAAAAACTTCTCAAAATCGATATTTTTAAACTTTGATTGGCACCCTATTCCCAATATTGCCCCACAGTATTATTTTTTTGAAGCCATTTGCACTAATAATATGCTTACGAAGACATAAAAAATATTCGGTTAAAACATGTGTAATTTTTTGCGATTTTTAGGGAAGGGAAGAATTTGGAGGTAATTCCTTTTAAATGGGAAAATAAGTATGTACAAATGACTGAACTTAATATAAAGTGGGGTTACATTTGCTAATGTTTGTGAAAATTGACGCCAAAAACGTGCTATTAACCCCAGCCCTAAGAGATACTGACCCAAAATGACTAAAAACAAATTGCTCCTTATACACAAGTCTGTGTGCCAATTTCATATAAATCGTTTTATCCAATCAAAATTTATTAAGCTTCAAACACGTCCATATGTACTCGTACGTACGTATATTTCCTCCCCTTTTTTTGGGAGGCTCCTGGATCGTGAAACGTTAAGAAATAAAAAAACCCATATATCATTTTTTGACTGATTGCTATACATTTCTTCATTCAGCACAGTTGTGAAGCAATGATGGGGAAAGGAAAAAAATAAAGTACAATTTATTAATAATTTTGCTGTAAACATTTCTATTAAAAATAAAATGCATTTTGTCCCTCAGGAAGGCGATTCAGTTACAATAGACTATTTTTTCATAGCGATACAGTCAGAAATAATAAGAAAAATAACCATAGAGCACATTCCTGGAATTTATTCTCATTTTCAGCATTCATACATTATTAAAATAAATCACGAAAAAGTAACCTATTTCATGTATAAATTATGAGGCGTATACAATAACTTGTTTATACTGAAATTGTGAATATTTTTTTTAATTTTATAAAAGCGCTCCTTAGCTAAACTGTTATCTTTGCTTATTCTAAGTTGCAGGAATAAATTTATTATATTACATATTTATACTGGATATTATATACTGCTTGAGAGTGTATTCGATCCAAATATGTTAGGGTTTCCACTTATCATCGGCCACCCAACTGGACCACTCGAGTAAAAGGACTCGCTCTTATCTGGGTTTCATCATACCTCATCTTAATTTCGATAAATTCCTACCTTTATACTTTAAAAGATAATACTTTTTAATAACGGACAGTCTAGAAGAACAATAGGATTGTTATAAACGGGAAATTTTGAGTGTAAACCTTTAAATTAAAGGTAAACTTTAAATTTTATTAATAAATAATAAACGATTAAACAACTTTTTAGTAAGTTATAATAATTCATCAAACATATACAAGAATAACGGATTAAAAAAATTAATTATAAATGATATCGTAGTACATTAATTAAATAAATAAATTAATTAATTTGTTTTCTTTTTAATTAAAGAGATTATTTATACTTAATTCAACTAGAATCCCACGACAATTAACGTATATTATTAAGTAAAGTATCAGTAATTTCCTATTAAGATACTATTCACTTCTTGAAATTATAATATCACTCAGGAAAACCCTACTTTATCTCACATCACTTCAATATCCTGTTTACAAATGCTGTAAGCACACAACTTTATTTAAATATAATCGTACTTGAGATACGATATACACGAGATAATCTTTTAACATTTAGTAATTCAATTTGTTTGAATAACAACATTATATCCATATATTCGAGCAGATGAATAAAAGATAATCCAGTAATAGTGCGAGGGGGAAGAGAGAGTAACTGAAAGTGTTGTTCTGTAACTTAAGCAATTTAAATAAAAATAATGTTCTGAAGCAGAAGCAAATAAAACAACAAAATTAATTACTTGTGTGATTAATGTAAAATCTTTATATACGTTTGCTTTATATAATGTTTTGTTCACGCTTATTACCACGTAATTTATATTTTTTTTACTAATTATTGATATAAAACTTAAACTGATTAATGCATTAAATCACTAGAAATTTAGCAACTAAAAATAGCTTTATATCTTCATCGGTAGTACAAACGACCATCATAAAAAAAATTTATCAGATTTGCATCGGTTGAAATTTTTGTCCTATTATTTACACGCTTGCAAAATCGTATTAATCCTACGGTTCTTAAAAAAAAAGTTCGTGTGTAGTTAAGTACGCACGTAAGAAGTTATACTTCTTTGGCGTGAATAAAAAGAAAACTTTTTACGCATTCAAACAAATTTGAACTGAGTGAAACGATCGATAAACGACATTTAATACCATGAATAAACATTTGAATAAATAACACTTAAATTAAATTAAATTAAATAATATTTATTTTATACAGTTTGAAAAGTATTGATGTATTCGTAGCCATATAAAACAAAGTTCATCAAATATATTTCGATGAATAGGCACAGGATTATCAGCAGCTTATGACATGAAAAATATGATATAAAAAGTTTTATTTCATAATAATGTAATTTAAATATAATTTAAATATAATTTCATAAAAAATAATACATACATAAATATAACCTCAAATCTTGATACATAATTTTCAAAAAAAAAATAATAATAATAATAATTAAGCATACACTGCAATATAAATATAGTTTTATGAATATGAACAAAAATATTCACAGTTTAAAATATCCGTCTTCAGAAATCTATGAATATAAATATATGTTTATTAAGACTCAATGTCTGTTACATTTACAACACGTTCTAATTACTTAATTGCATTAAACGACTGACTAAATTACACACTACATGCATGTGCGGGCAAACTCATACACTTGGGCCTGTGCAAATCTTCACGGTGTGTTACAACGACGCATGCAACATGCGTAATCTGCTGAAAATACACTCTGGTTAGTTTTTCCTAACGCGCCAAAAGAAATATAACTTCAAAAATCTAGAGCCGATGCTGCTGAACTTATCTAGCGTTTGATTTTCTGTTTATAATAAACAATTCAGTGTTTTTACGGTAGTTTAGTGTTATTGTTAAAAGTTTTTATCGTATTTATAAATTTTCTATGCGTTTTGATAATTTTTTTTCCAGTTTTTCGTGGAGAGAATTTAATTATAATGGATTTTATCTTAGTATTAAATAATATACAAACTTCATAGTAAAGGTAAATGTTTATATTTACTATGACTAGTAAACGTAGAGATAAACCTATTGGGTTTCTCTCTACGCAATTTAAAGAAATATTTAACTATTTGCAATCGGCGATGACTGTTGAAAAATCAATAAGATAAACTTCAATTCTGTATTTTCTTTTGGGATAGCTCTAAAACACCGTCTTGAATTACAGTTTAGCAAGAATCACACTTTTAAAATACATAATATCTTTATTTTGAAACCTCGTTTAACTGAAGTCAGATTCTCTATTTCAATTCCAGGAGAAAAAGAATCAATATTCTTCCAGAAACAGGTCACTTGGATTGTTAATAGAAAAATATTATTTACTTTTGATAATACATGTTTTTTCGCTCTTTTTATAATACAATTTAAAAGCGTTTTACTAATAACAATTTATTACGATGTAGGTATCTGTTCCGATATCAGAGTTTACCTTGCTTAAGATTAGGCTTTATGTGGAATCATCTGACAGGAAATAGAATCTCAGAATGGTTCACAGATACAATCGCAATTCGCACCAGAACGAATTATATTGACAAATAAGCTGTTAATAATCCCGCGTCTCTGCAGCGATCTCTTAGATATTTAATCAAAATCTTTTGAGCACAAATGAGAAGACAAAAACTAATGATAATCGAAAACTAAGAGATAGTAGGAAAGGAATGATGTAACCAAAGAGGAACTCAAAACCAAATATATAGCTTTACTGAAAAGAATCTGACAAAGCTATCTCAATTAATGAAAATACAACTTATTAAGAAATTTGATATTTTCAGTCTGGATGGCAAAATACACATTCTACTCACTTATCCTCATGTCTTTGCAGTCCACAGTCGAATTCAAGTAAAACGCACTAAGTATCCACTCGAAGGAAACTTAAGTAACTGTGCTGCCTCCAGTAAGCTAATGCTGAAGTAACAGATTACTGTTAGAAGAAGCCCTACTCTGGGCACATCACAGACACGAATTTAAGTACTGATAATCCTATTTTAATTCAATCACCCGATTATAGTTGACGCACCGCGTACGTTTGGAGACGCTCTTTAATGAGAAATTAATTCAGATCTGGGCCAAATTCTACAAAGCGTGAGAAAACTAGAAGCACGTTTCATAAGTCTTCATCTGCAAGACCAGGTAGAAACACCAGATGATCCGGGAAGAAATTGTCCCCGTTTGAAAATGAAGTTTCAGCTTACAGTAAGCAATTAAAGTCACCAATAACTTTATGAGTTCTTAATTGGATTGGAAAGTCTTAATTGGATGATCCAGTGATGGTTTAGAAGACATGTCAATGAAGGCTGACAGTTACGTATGATATCAAGCAGCGTGGTAAGGTTACCATACCATAAATAATCTTAGGATCTTCTCTCCTAACGCACAATCAAACTGCATAAACGTAACCCTACACTTGGGACTGAGTTTAAATTAAACCTAACTCCATAAAACAACAACAGTTTACTAGTAAATGATTCTGTATTAATAAAAAATGCTGTGATACTGTGTGTTTACGCCATTCTGGCATAAAGTTTTTCCGTTATTTCTACGAATTCCCAGCTAGGGTAGGTCCCGTTGTTTTGTTACAAGGAATGTTTGAATTCCACTTGGTTTCGTATTGCTGGGTCTGTAAAGTCCACCTGTCTCTATTATTGTTCTTGTGTTCGACCATCCCCCCGTCATCATTAGCGATCGCGCCTATTATTCTATCGAGTTATTTCTGACTACCCTTTTCATACACCCGTTATTTTTTCGTCCCCTTACTAACACACACACACGCACTCTCCTGTCCACTACCTGGATCTGGTTACCCCCGCCTTTTTCGCCATCTTTTCGGCAGAGTACCTCCAACATCTCACCACTGCAGTCGCCTCGGGCAATACTCTCCTGCAAACTCTGTGATAACATTCACGCTCAAGCAGAATTTCAAACTCATCACTACACATTTGAGATTCCACGCCTCATTCTACCACTAAACCACATCACGCCGCTGTATTCCTGATTCACCGTGCGGACTACGCCCAGGACTACATAGGTATTCTTCCGTACTTGCTGTTACGAGTTCATCTCTGGCAAATATTTGTGTGCTACAGGCAAGTTCAGTTTTTCATTACTCATTACGTTAAACCTTTATGTTATCATTCAAATGTTTGGAACATTCAGTTCATCCTACCTATGCCGTTCAAGTTTCAATTTCACTTTAGTACAGTCACGACAGGTCACTTACAGAAGGCTGTCATTGTTCAGCTGCAACCCATTTCATGTGCTCAATTAAGTTGTGTGATTATATTGTAATTAACTCTTTTGTACTGTAATATTATTGTGTCTTTTTCTACGGCAAACTAGAATTACATTTTTACATTATTTAACGTTAAGTTTGTGGTTCATAAATCAGGATAGGCCAATGCCAATCAAGATTTACTTTAATTTATTTTTCTAAGTTTATGACATCTGTTCATTGCTAATTTTTCAATATCACAGCATTTGTCAGTAATGCAATAGTTTTCAGACATACTATGTTTATTGATCTATGTTTATTGATGTCATATTTTTCTAAAGTTATAATTAAAACTAAGGTGTTTCATGTTATCCTTCAGGCTTTGTCAAAAACGTATATTGTAAAAATCTGTATTTAGAAGCGTGTACTCATGTATTTTTTCAGTTAACTATCATTGTTCAGACGCTGATTTCAGCTGATGTATTAAGTAGTTTTTAAGGTTATAATAATTAAATTATATCAAGTTGTTCTCATTAAAGTCCAATTTCTTTTGGCAAATACTAGCTGTGTGTTTTTTTATTTTTTAACTTTACCCAACACTGTGAAAAATACTGCTTTATCACCAGATACTAAACAGACATTTGAGAAGAAAGTCGATGATACTGATTGGAATGCGGAATTATTCAACCAAACGATAAAAGATCCAGCAACAACTTGTCCTCGATTGAAAGGTAATTGATGTCTAAATGTAACTGATAAAAGGAAATTAATGCCTCAATTCGCCATCTATAGATAAAAAAATTGTAATAATCGATGATATATATTTAATATATTATTAAAATTATACTGTAACAAAATCTGGAATATCCTACGAACATAAATGTATTTGTAGTATTTATAACGTTTCATGAAATAATATTTTGTAGTAATAACAAAATACAAATTTTTTGAAGTAAACCAAACAATATTGAAATAACTTTACAACTTTCATTTTTCTTTATGACCACAGTAAAAAATCTATTGATAACTACAGACAGTAATAATAATAATAATAATTACTTTGGTATTTGAGTAAAAAAATATTAAAAAAATAAATTAATTTAAGTAAACCGAAACAAGAATTCTTCTTTAAAAACTACTTTCTTTTCCGTAAAAACGGATGATACGTGGGTTTGTTTGGTTGATGTATGTGTTCACATTTTTATTTTGGCTGCCTTTGGCGCAGGACAGACTACGTGATGCGCCGGGCAGCTGCGCGCAACGCACGAATTATTCATTCATTCGAACGATTTATACTTCTTGATGCGAACGATTTATCTAAAATGATATTTTTGTTTTGGGGATAAATAACTATAACACTGGGGTTAGAGCTGTGTTAAAAATTAACAACTCAAGAAACAGCCAAAAATATTCAGGAATTTTAAGCTTTCGTTGTAAACGTTTTTGTTGTTGTTAGTACTGTAAATTCATGAACGTTATTTAGTTACAATTAGTAAAAACATTTAACAATTTTATGTGTAATGAAACATAAACTATGAAATATTTTCGCGTCAGGCCGTAGACCCGCCTTTTTTCTAGTTATCCTATAAAAATAGAAGCTGTGTGCTCATGTTAAGTAAGCGTCAACAAAATGATGCTACAGATACCAGTGATGAAAATTGTTACGAGATTATTGATGAAATATAATTTAAATGTATGATTGACCCTACAAACAGAATTTATTTCATGCGGGTATTAAAGTTATTCGATAATATTCTAAATATGAACAATATTAATATCTACGCGGTTTACGAACATCTCTTTCACTCACTTTCTCTCTCTATTTATATTTCCCTCTTTCTCTCATATATATATATATATATATATATATACAAGGGATACTGACTCAGAAATGTAATTAATAACTAATCCAATGCGTAAAATTAGTTTATTTGTCATCGAAGTCACGCCAAACTGCAAAGACCCATTTTTACACAAACAAACGCACGGGTATTACGTTCCAACAAACTCAACCAACTTATACTTTAATTCTATAAAAGATTACTATTTATTTTATGTATATTTTTCCGAGTTTTCTAAACTTATTTATAAAAGAATTTGATGGAATATTAAGGGATGGATGGATACGCTTTTTCAATTTATTTAATGAAAATTTAACTGTTATATTCAATAGAAATTATTTATAATTTTTGAAAGTAAAAAAATTACTAAACCTTTGATTATTGTTTTTCCTGATAAATGTTAACAATCTAAGCATTTTACAAATAATTCATTAAACACACACAAATAAACATTACTGAAGTGGGAACCTAAACTAAATATTCGCCTTTCATTCTACAACTCTTCTTCTGTAGATGAAGAATCTACTACTACTACTACTACTACTAATTACGGTATGTATAAATTTACGATTATGTAGATTTATACATCCCTTAACAAAACAGAACCATTCTTTTTTAAATTGTCATATGAAAAACAATAGGAAATGCAATTATACAGAATGTAATAATTAGAAAAATAAATTAATATCTGCTACAAAGAAATTATAATTTGAAAGTAAATAATATAAAATTTACAAAATAAACAAACAGAACACATATGAAAGAGTTTAAACTTTCAAAGCCTGAGTGATCGTAAAGAAAAAACATTAATAATCGTAGCGTAAAAGCATTAAATCAGAATTGTATTAAAAATAAATTCATATGGGACAAGAAATAATAAAACAGCTTTAATATTACTAATTACTGTCATGAAAATTTTCTCTTTCAACAATTTCGAACTATTGTTTAGTGCAACATAAGATAATTTTTTTTTTTATTTCGTCTGGAATACCAAAGACTGAATTCAGTATTTTAGGAAGGAATAAACGTATTTAAAGTTTTTTCAAAATTGTTAACAGATATTTTTCAAAAAATAACATTTGAATCTTTGTAAAAACCAATGACAACTAAGTTGTAATAGTTTCCTGGCATTGCTAATTTACTCTTTTACAGGGAAATATAATTATGCATAAAAAAATTACCTATTATTTCGTTTTTGGGATGCTGATAACGTGGAAGTTTTATTGCAAAATTTCATAGTACGATTAAATAAAACAAAAAAAAAATCAGAAATTAAAAAAAGTTATGTTTGTAAACTTTTATTTGCTCTGTCACCCTCAAAGTGGTTCTTTTTTTGGATAACATGCACTAATGCCTAGGAAAACATTAAAAAATATCGGCTAAAAATAAAGAAGTAAATAAAAAGATAGTTTTCTTTGATTTTTGAAGAAGGGGGAATTCTGGGGCAAAATGTTTAAAAAATGGTAAGATAAACAAGTAGTACTGAGCTTAATGTAAAGTGAGGTTATCTTTGCATAATTCTAAAAAAATTGACCCCAACCAAATATCTAACCCTGGAGATATTGACTCAAAAATTTTACCAATAAATTACCCCATATACACAAATCTGTGTATAAATCTTCATCTAAATCGGTGTATTCGGTTAACAGATTTTACGCTTCAAATATGCCCAAACACATACATGCTTATGTAGGAACATAACCACTTTGTATGGGGTATCTGGTCATATATTAATTTGTCTTTTAATTTTGAATTTATCAGTTGGATAAAAAACTATAAAAACTTATAAGTATTTTTTAATTAATTTTTATTGAGCACAAAAATTAATTATAGACAACAGTTTAGTTAATCATTTGTGATATTTATCAATTTTTTAGATTAATATAAATATAAATTATTTATAAACATGACAGTATACGTTATACAAAAGGAAGTTATGTAATTCACGAGATGTTTGACTGAATTCTTTTTAAAGAGATCGTGTTACACTCCGGACTCTAATTCCATTAGTTTATACTATCTCTGTTGCCTGTTCTCATCTGAGAGATGATATATTGTTTACTATACGACACGGAAGGTGGCTGTAACTGGACTACACTTTAGTTTCTGAAGAGAAATAGATAAACATAATTAGTTATTCTATTTGCTGCTCTAATGAATATCTCTTACAGCATCAAAAGCAACTACCGTTGATTCATTAAATTACAGCATTAATAAATAATATTAAATGGAAAAATGGTAATGTTAACTATTAAAGTTGTTTCAGTATTATCAGTCTGTAATAAAATAATAGCATATGTTACGTAACTACACATATTGTGGTATTAAATACTGTAAATAACGTATTTGTATTCAATATAGAAAAAGCGTCTAATAATCCGGCATTTTGCGTGAAATTTTTCCTCTACGATACAGTGTAAACAAATAATAGTTTATTTTTCTAAATACATTTGTAACTGATGTCTATCATGATTTATTTCAATTATGTTTATAGTTAATGTAAACAAACTATTTCAACTCAAGTTTGGGTTAGTAAAATCACTCTACCGTGGCTGATAAGAGTTCTTTATCATCTGTTTCCTGGAAAGATTAGAGTCAGTAGCGATAAGTCTAGAAAAAAAATTATAAATAAATAATTTATTACCTGTAATTTATTATTACCTGTAAGTTTAGAAAACAGAAACACACAGTTGCGCAGTAGTTCAAGCTGGGATGTTCTGAAGGTTGTAACTGGGTAGACTTTTATACGGATTTGAATACTAGATCGTGAATACCGGTCTCCTTTGGTGGTTGGGTTTCAATTAACCACACATCTCAGGAATGGTCGAACTGAGACTCACCGGTAATGTTAGCATTAGCCTTCCTAAAGATTGTGCTTTTAGTCTTCCTAATAGATTTTTAAGAAAGAATATGCAGGAAAGACTCTTTGCTTCGTTCAAAAGCTTCTTCGCTAACTCTTGGTTGCCCCGAAATTTTCCCATTACATGGACAACTGGTGGTTTCAAACTGATTATGTCGATGAATGAACTGATTTCCGAATGTTATTAAACTACTGAATTAACAAATGTTATTGACACTTAGAAGATTACAATTAAACTTTACACGGAACGCACATTGAACCGTAACTACAGATCTACTGGAAAATTATTACCACACATTTTAACTGCTTAGCTAATGAATCGTACGGAATTGCCGGTTGCGTAAATTATGAAGTGAACAGAATATCTATAGGTTAGACTGTAATCTATTTAAATTGAAAAGCATATTATTTTAATATTATAGAGTCGTATATTTTAGAATTATGTGTTTCAATATATCCGAACACCACATAAATTTTAAGAAGCAAAGATTTGAAATATTGTTTAAATGCTTAAATCTTGTTTAAATCTCTTTAAGTCTAAATAGGTTAACTTTTAGGATCCTACCAAAGAACGAGACATGTTACTCGTTTGATAATCGCTAATAACGTTCGTTAATAATCAAATAAAGAAGAATAAAAAATTATAGGTTTACAGGACTCTGTACAAAATAAATAAGAAATTGTTAATTGATTTCATGTGAGTAATTTTAAATTTAACAAACGCAAAGACAGTGACGGATTTCTAAATTTGCCAAATTTTTGAAGGCAAAAATTTTTGTAGGCGGCCACTAAAAACGGATTATCAACTTCGCCGAATTTCTTATCTCTCTACTCGGTTCCCGGTAATGGGGCGCACGACGGCGGTTCGGAGGTAAGAAATAAGCATAGGCGGCGATTTGGTTCAGCCTACAAGCAGCACATTTGTAAATCCCCCTCTGCTGCAAAACACAAAAAGCTTTCTATTCAGGAGTCGTCATATTTATTAGTAGCGTTGTCAAGCAGAGAAAGAAATCAATCAACATTCATGATTGCAAATAAAACTGCCCTTATTATTCTTTCATTCCAGCCTTAAATCTTCAAAGTATATCTCACTCAAGATATAACAAATGTTAACTTTGATATTCCTTCTTGTACACCCGGTAAACGCTTCTACAGAAACATCTATAGAAAAATACAGAATAAAATAATAAAAATAAATAATATAGCCTGTGAGGTTCTATCTAAATAAGGCTACCATTTTATTATTATGATCAAATCCAATTACTGAACAATCCGTAGATCACATTGAAATAATTAAATTCTATTGAAGACTTATACACATATACACATATTATGTATATATTTATATTATATAGATTAAAATTGGGAAGCTGTAGATAATTTAAAAATATATATATATATTATTATATATAATATAATATATATATATATGTATATATTCCAACAAGTTTTAGTATTTTCTTAAAATAATAATACTCCTTCGCCGGATGCTAATAATCATGAATGAAAGTCCAGGTATTGTTTTATGTGTCACAATTTAAATCTGTCAGGTTACAAATAGTTTAAGTAAACTTATATTTAATAAAAGAAAAAAATTCAGGAAAGGGAAAGTAATGTAAAAATAAAAGCCTTGAAATAACGCTCATCAAAAAAAGTAATAAATAACTGGACTAACATCGTGGGTCTGAATAATATATATTTCTTTATTTATTTATGTATATGAAAGCTTTTACTTAAGGTATTTTAAATTATTACGAAAATGTACATTTAAATATACTAGACAATGGGGATAACCAATAATGTAAATATTCGTAGTGTGAGGATATTATCAGATACCATAAATTTATCCAAGTATTTGTGTAGCAGGCTAGTCCAATTTGGGAATTAAATTAAGAACGTACGATTCGTTTTATTCATGAAAAACTGTTTTAGACAACTTGTCTTTATAAGCTTTGCTTTGTTATTTTTTATATAATTTTAAACATTTTGTGCATGTTGGTTTTGTTCAGAAATTTGTATGGTTTGTATAACCTGATAAAAACTGAAATATTTATATTTTTTTTTATAAATACAAAAATGAAGTATTGCTAAAAAAATTTATAATGATATAAATTTAAACCAAACAAGAATAAAGCAAATCTTTGACGAAAATTACTACAGTAGAATATAATATTACTGTGTGTGACCTTGATACTTTAGTCGTTGCTTAGTGTTATTGACAAGACACAAAACTTAAATTCATTACTTCTCCCTTTGGTTGTATGTTTCTAAACTTAAAATTACTTTAAGCCCTACGTAAACTAAATATTTTAATTACGTTTTCCTTTCGAAAACACATAAAGTACGTAAATTTTGCTTTAATCTTCACAATCATTTCTCTTTCAGTACATAAAAGTTCCCCTATCGGGTAAAAGATTTTACTTATATTTTTAAAAGAGATAAAGATATTGACATGATTTTGTTATATTTTATAACTCGATCTAACAAAATTGGAATTCTAATTCGTTGATTTCCGGTAGGTCAAATGTAAAAATTTGTGTACAAATTAACTTGATATCCCATTATAATTTTATTCATAAATGAGTAAATGTTTGTAGGATATAGGTTGAGAACACTGGGTTTGATTAAATGTATTTTATGATTTGCATTTTGTACCAATTTGTACGCCTTTAAAAAAAAAACAACATTGTAGCGAATATATTCAAAACTTTCATATTAAATTAAAACAGTATTTTAAAAAACTAATACTGTGTTGGTGAGTTTTTAAACAATATAAATGATATAAAAACACAAACTTTCTACTTACTCGTTGAAGTTTATTCCATTATATGCTTTTATTTTTTCTTTGGTGTTATATACACCCCTCCCTAGGTCAGCCTAACCAAGACACACCTGGTAGTAACAGTTGTCTGCCTCGAACCGGTTCCCCCGAGGGGGCCCCAGCCGGGTCTCACTCTTAACAGCTAGAGAGCCACGGAGTCTTCGGGTTCCATCATCATCATCGCCCATCCCGGGAAGCCTGCACGTACGACGACTCCACAGGAGGCTGTCCATCACCCCCTCGCTGCACCGTTGTCCCTGCCTTTGTGCTGTAGTGTCGTTGTTATCTATTTTGACACAGCCCTGAATTTGTCCACTCTAGATAGTATGTTCGGTACAATCGTGTCTATATCGAGGAGTCCAATTATTTGTTCGCAGATGCCTCTTTCAAACATCCACCGTCGACCACCTGAACACAATGTGTTCAGAGGTCATCATAGTCTCCGCAATACTGGCACTCGGAATTGAGAGCCCTCCTCCTCCCGAAAAGATATGACCGGAAGACCCCGTGCCCCGTTAAGGACTGGGTTAGCCAGAAATTGATTTAACCAAATTTGCGGTAAATCCATTGTGCAACTTGTTTGATTAAACTGTGGGTCCAACGACCCGTAGATGATTGATCCCACTTTCTCTGCCACTCTCGTATCGTGCCCGCCCGAACAGTTACTTTGTAAAAAATGATTGTAAAAAAAAAATTACAATAAATAATGATTCAGTAATAGCAATAAAAATTTAAAAAATATCTGAAGTTATTAGTTATTATATGAAGTTATTCGGATTCGAACCGATGTGACCGTGGTTACGGATCCGAAACGTTCTCACTTACACCACTTACTTGAGCGACGTGAAAAAAAATTAATATATAAAATTTTGATACGGACACTACAAAAAAATGTGATACAATGTGGTGTCCACCACAATGCAACTGGGTAATCGTCCACTTTATTAAAGAATTGGAGGATCGTATCTCACTTCAAATGAAATAAGTTTAAATGAAGTGCAGAAAAAATGTGTATATGTAATTTAATAGGCGTACAAGAAAGTTATGTGAAGTCCACATCAGATTTTTAAAATTAAGTTAAAAGTAAGATTAAAAGTAGATATACATAATTAAAACATTTCAACACGTAGCTATTAATTTTTTTTCCTTGATGGTAACATCACATAAGCTTGAAATTTGTGCGCGGGAAATGAAAATGGAATAATGTAGCGTGTGACAAATGCTATTCCTGACCGGGATTCGAATCCAGGACCTACGGATGAAAGGCCGAGACGTTACCACTCAATTCACTTGAATGCGATAGTGTAAGTCTATATTCATTTAATACAGCTATATTTGTAATCAATTTGCATTAAAATATTTTTACAACGTATAATTACATTATAATCCCAATAAATTATTTATTTCCTTTTTACACTTTGATGTCTCTTCAATTAAATTTTAATTGACCGGTTATAATCTTAATTTTGTAGTGTTATTCTAATTTTATGATCTAGAACGGTACATTTCCAAATCATAACGGCATTTATAATAACTAATATGTAGGTTAATGAAGGATATGTAACATCTCTACACATTTTCACAATGCGAAAAACATTTTCTCGTATATAAATAAGTAATATGAAAAGGTTATAAAAATGTAGCAGGCTTTGTAAATAAATACATCAGTAAAGTAAACAAGAAATTTCGTTAATAAATCCTCTATAAGTACCTGAAAGAGCAAGTAAAAGATGATAATATTATAAAAACACAAAAAGAAAATTTATTTCAATTAAATATATATATATAAATACATCATTTATAAAGAATTTGATTTTAACGACTACCTTTTTCCTTGTATAAAATAGGATTTACATATTGATTACCTAAAATGAATACATTTTTTCTTAAACAAAAAACATATTACAAGAAATATCTTAAAAGAAAGTAACAGGTTTTAATTATTTAATTAAATTTTAAATATAAGAATATATAGTGTTCTTTTTCCGAAAGGTAGAAGGAAAATGTTATGGGCTATCAACAGGTTTAAAAAAGTAATCTGATTAATGAAATTTCTTTTTATCAGAAAACTTCATACGAAGAGATAATTAAAAGGTACAAACTCAGACGAAAAAATATAGTAAATTGTTTGTAATACGAATGAAATTAACTAATATTGATTGCGTGTATTTTAAACAAAACAAAAATATAAAAACGTTCGTTTAAGAAACTAATTTTTATGAATTTTTTTGTGTGTTCGTTCTCCTGTTCCCCTGGACCGGCTCAACAATCAAGTATTTCTCAGCCCAGGGGAGTGTCCTTGCGACTTTTATGTGCTTTCCCAGCTACCCGCAGTACGTCCGGCATGGGAGGACGGCTCACATTTTTATAAATTAAAATCTACTATAAATATATATTTATTAAAAAATGTGTAAATGTAAAATAAAAATGTGAAAATACCTAAATCTTACGGTATCATCCCTTATTGCGTGCTTCAAGCCCAATCATATTCTGATTTCATGCAGGTTAGTTTTTAAGTCAGTGTGTTAATTTTATCACAATAAAAAGTACCAAAAACGATTATAATTTTCCTAAAATCAAATTTTTCTGCCAAAAAAAAAGTTACATATCGTCAATTGATATTTTTATGTATGTATAAAGTTCTCTAGTTTTATCTCTTATTTCACTTTAATCTTAGTTTAAATTTAGTATTATATTAACGTACACGGGTCTTATAGAAATAATTAATTTTACTTTGTAAAATTTGAAACATCAAGCAAACTACATAAAGATGAACCGAATTATTAATTGTAATAAATGTTAAATTGTAGTATTTAAATTTAAACCATTAAAGAATTGAAAGTTTTTCATAAATTACTTCACGAACAACACGTACTTTTTAAATGTAGGCAAAAATAGCAAGGCAGATGAAAAAGCTTGGTACAAAACAACTGATTTTCTAAAATAAATTTATTTATATGAATTGGATGACATTAAAAAATTTATTTCCGTTACAGACTTTTATGTACGCGACGTCTTTCAGTATTGTTTCTTTCTTTCATATTTAATATATTTATTATTGAGTTTCAATTATTATTCATATATTTTACATTCTTATTTATAGCTGGTAAACTTAAATTTTATAACATGTTAATAGGTGAAATTAAAAATAACATTACCAATCTTGAAATAATAGTAATTAATTGGTATTCTCTTTTCCGAATTTTATTAAAAAAAAATAATTTCATTATTTTGTACTATATTACATTATTTTTTATTATATTCACACAGACAGGCGAATATAACGAATTTCATGATTATACATTTATTTGTTCTAGTGTTTTTAAACAAAAATAGATGCCAGTATCTTAAATATAAAAAATAAATTTATTTGTAAGGATTTTTTTTTTGGTGAATTTTTTTATTTGCCGTTGGCTTCTATAATGAAGCTACAGGCAAGTTGAATGATAGAATATTACTTGAAATAGGATTATCCAATGATAATTCTCGAATACAAAAACATCTAATATCAATAAATACAAGATAAACACTACGAATAAATACTAGTAACTATGAAATAACATAATATTTTATAGTGTCTTTGAATACAGATAAATATCTTCACACCATTAATTGAGTCGGATACGTGAATAGAACAAAATAAATAAAACATTAAATTTAAATAGAACAGCAATAAATGAAACATTAATTTTAAAATAAATAATAAACGTAAGCATTCATAAATTTGAATAACCGAAAATAAAATAAAAATAATAATTATAAGTGTCATCATGACGATCCATCAACACATGTAGTCTTGTCTGCATCCTAACGTCACTGTTGTCAAGCAAGTTCAAAGCTAGATGATTAACAAGCTTCTCCAACTTGAACACACATCTTGAAACTAGGCGTTCAACTTCTTCTCGAATGCCTGGAATGTCTATGTAATAATCATGGATCTCACTATTCCTCCCAAATCACAAATCACGGCGCTCGGGTTATGTTCCGTTGTATTTTACTCTGGAACTGTTGAATGAAATCCACATTGCTGTTACTGGTTGTACCCCAGTGTTCAATTCCATAAATCCAAACCGGCTTCAAGAAAGCCTTGTATAGCAGAATCTTCTTGGATAAAGAAAATAGAGGTCCCTTACCTAATTATCCAGTACATCTTTTAAAATTAATGTCAAGCAAGTTGCTTTTTCTGCCTTACATGATCTCTCTGTTAAACGGCGATCAAGGGAAAAGTCCAGGAACCTTGCCTTACCTGGCATAAAGTATTCTGACACTGTTTGAGTGAGCTTTAGGGCAATCATTTCTTCTCACCGTGGAGGTTAGTGGCTGGACTTCGTCGGATTTACCTCTATTCTCCATTTACGCAGTCAAATGCTGATGATTTCCAATGCAGATAAATTTATAAATAATTATATCTTAGATTTTTACTTCCTTCTACGAAGTAAAGGAAGTATTGTAATCACAAAAAAATTTCGGTTTTCAGATTTCATCAAAAATATCCATTTTGATCATCCCTGAATCCATTTTGACTAGTTTTGGCGTGATGTCTGTACGTACGTACGTATCTCACATAACTATAAAACGATTAGCCAGCCGTAGGATGTTGAAATTTTGGATTTAGGACTGATGTAACAACTAGTTGTGCTCCTACTTTTTTGATTCCAATTGACTGGACCAAAAATATAAAAATCCAAAAAAATTGGATTTTTTACTTTTTCTTAACATCAGTAATAAGCTCTCATTGTGAGATTTTCAACGATGTATGATAAGTGGTATTTATATTCATTGGTTCCAGAGTTATAGCCAAATAAAATATTAATTAATGAAATATTTGGATGTTACAAGGGGAAGGCAAATCGGTTACGAACCAGACTTCATCTCTTTTTTTTTTTTAATTTAAATATATTGATTTATTAATAATTATTAATCTCTGATTGTAAAAAAAAATTGTACGATAAACAATAATTCGATAATAACAATAAAAGAAAAAAAATATATATGAAAAAATATCAGAAGTTATTAATGAAATAAAATTTTACGTACTTTTCATTTTAAAAAAAAAATGTGTATTTGTAATTTAATAGGCGTACAAGGAATTCATGTTGTGTCGACATCAGATTTTTAATTTTAAGCTAAGAAATCTCAAAACGTTGGAAACTTAAAAACCAGATACTCAAAATTTTAAGATTCTTTCTTTATTATGAGATTTTATACTACTGTAACCGGGAAGATATATATATATATATAAAACAAAAATAAATAATTATTGTTTAATAATAATAGATAACTGGTTTTGTAACTAACTTTATATTTTGTTATAAAATGCCAAACAATCAAAGAAAATCTATGTATATACTAAAACTCTTCTGATGAATAAATAACTCTACTTGCTCACATTATGCAGTATTAATAAAATATTATAATCTGAAGTCAGATTATCGTACGTTGAATCAAAAGTAAAACTACCTTTTAAGGCAGAAGTGAATGTGTTTAAGAGAAAATGAAACAGAAATTTAATAAATTGCTTATTGTGATTATATTATACCAGTAAGTATTTCACACACACCTACGCTATATTTTATTTGTAATGCTTTTGTTCACGAATATCCGTAAATAAATAAAACAAAAAAAGTTTTATTTGCATAATAAACGTAAAACAACACATCAGAAGTTTTTATTTTGAATTTCCTTTTACTTCTAACAAAAAAAAAATCATTTGTAAGAAAATAACTGCACAAACTTTAATTCTAAGCAAAATAAACAGTTGTATTATTTTAATATGTACATACAATATGCTATAATGCTTATTTTAAGTATGACTGTAGAATTAAGTAGAGAAAATTTCTTTGTTTACTAAGCGTACATACATGCTTATTAGATGACCTGGTTTTTTACGTTACTGTTATTTCCTTTTATTTTAGTAAGGTACAATATTACTTCTCTTTTATTAAAATAATTTATTACTTATGGCAATGGTAATGACGATGATTTTATTTTGTCCTAAAGATAAGGAAGTATTATTCTTACAAAGAAAGTGCATATAAAGTAAATAAAACTACCAGTAGGTGAACAAAATAGTCTATTTATTAATGATTTATAAGAACACCTACTTACACGTTAAGGGTATGTTTGTCATTCATTTTTTTTTAATAAGTATATTTTAGTTTTTTAACATTCTGATTGCATTTTTCTTTTATGTTTAATATTACTGCCTGATAATAATGGCCGAGGTATATCCGATTAAATAATCAAACGCTCCGATTATCGTGCAGGAAGTTAAATTAAGTATATTTTGCCAGCCGGTAGAGAGAAATATTCAGTGAGGTCAAACTAACTAAAAACGAGTCTGACTACTGTTTTTAGTTAGACTACTGTTTCATGTCATTTAAGAAAAAAAAATTAATAAATGCATAATATTAATATGTATATTAATTATACATATAATATCATGGTAAATAATATATATTATATTATTTTCTAAAAATTCGATTATGTTATACTTACATTTACCACTGTGTTAATTGATCTTAATATAATATAATAACGCAAACACCAAAATACAGTTGTAGGAACAATTTATTAACGTTCCAATACTTAATTTTCGTGAACTACTCGCATCGTCAGATGATAACTAATATTATTATTAAATGATAAAAGATTAAATCATTTATTAAATTGTATCTATATAATATTCACTCAATAAATTGTTTTACGCGTCTAACTGTGCTTTGGTGTTTTCTTTATTATATATATATATATATATATATATATTAGTGTTGTATATTTATAATATGTATATAGTTCTTAAAGGTCATCTATGGTTACGTTCCAAACAAATATTCCTAATCCTGGCATTATAAATGGCTCCTATCTATCTACCTGAAAAAATTTTCGACATTACATGACAATAATATCTACATTGCTTGTTATGAAATATCTAAAGTTCAGAGTTATTTGTTAAGCAAATGGTGATTCATAATTACCAGTTTCAAATGAATTTTTTTTTTTAAACTGGTAATTTTGCAATATTACTTCACATTTTACTCCAAAAACACTTATATTATTAGTAATATTAATATTAGCCATACTAAAAACATTGCATAATTAGATACTGTTTATAAAATAATTGTATATTATTGATAGTAGTGATTAATAATAATGTAATAATTTATTTTGTTATTATACAGTTTGCTTTAATTATCAGAATGATTTCATTCACAAAATAAATAAAATAAAAATATTGAAATGGTGTATATACATTTTTATATTAGTTTTATAGAATTTAAGGAAACTTTTTTAATTTTAATTTATACAGATATAGAGATAAAACTAAAACTAGTTCTTACCGTCTTTTTGAAGAAAATTATGTGATTACTTTCGGTTGCACGGTGGGATTAGGGATGAAATTGAATTTCCTTTACGTTTTGAGATTTATATGGAGGAGTACGAAAATACCATTCACTTAAAATGTAATTTTCTTTTATATATACATATATATATATATATATATATATATATATATATATGTATGTGTGTGTGTGTGTGTGTGTGTGTGTGTGTGTATGTGTATGCGCGCGTGTGTGTACTCGTATTTAGACAGCTATGTATAAATATTTTTGTTCGAAAATCTTTAAGACTATTAGATTATTTCAATGGAATTTAAATATTCTCTAGTAGTGCATGTGAGAATTTGATGTAAATTTGGTTTAATCGTTGTTCAAGATAAATTTAAAGTCAACAATACTTACAATGGAATGGTAGGAGCATCACCAACCAATGTCATTACTGCGGGGAACAGGACACCGGGGAACATGTGGTGTTCTCCTGCCCAAGATGGCGAGATTTGAGGGTTGGACTGGTGGAGCAAGTGAATAGTGGAAACGCGAGCAATATAATAAGAATAATGCTTAGTAGCAAGTGGGATAAATACATGGAAAGGCGCATGAGAAGAGAATTCGACAGAATATGGATCAACGGAAGAACCGAGGCACGGGGTCCGAAGATGAATGATCGTAAGGCCAGCTTCTGGGGAACGGCGGCGGGAGCTCCCCGGAGTTGCCGTCCGTCAATCGACCTCAGGGAATGCCACAGGGTCGTTTCGAATCGGATAGAAGACAGCTCGGGTGATCACGCGGAGTCTGAGTATATGCCATACGGATTGGTTCCGGCCCCTACATGACTAGAGGAGGAGGTTTTTAGCAGGTGAGTCCTCCGCACTGACTTCAGAGCTTTTCCTCCCCCTACGGAGGATAAAAAACAAAGTCGACAAGATAACCTCAATTTGAGGTTTCAACTTGGTGCTTATTTGTAAGATCTAATCGTTATTTGTAATTATTTCATCAAATTACATTTATAATAATTTATTTTTTTTTACAAACAGAAATATATTTTAATATTAAATACAAAAATCTGATGTGGATACCACATGACTTCCTTGTACGCCTATTAAATTACATACACACATTTTTTGATGCCCTTTATTTAAACTTATTTCGTTTGAAAGTGAGATACGATCTTCCAATTCTTTAATAAAGTGGACTGTTACACAATTGCTGAAACTAGAGAACGAGTATACAAATTAAGATGAGAGGAATTATTTCAAACCAATGAGCAACTAAATGATTGCCAACAAAAACAAATAAACGAAATGATCAACTCTGACTTAGGGAAAGTATTATCCGACCAAATAAGAGAGGAGTAATGAACTAAAAGATAAGAATTTTTTGCAATTTATTAAAGATCGGGCATGTATGCCTCAGTGTGTATCTGGTTCTTGTGAGGGTCTATTTTTTAGTCACCCTGTAATTAATTTTAATATAGATAAAATTAAACAAAGATTCCAGAACAATTAAATAAAATTAAACAGAAAAAAATTAGAAAATCCAAAAATACTACGATTCTAAATTATAATTTTCAATTAATATTACATAATCAGTTGTTTCACCAAATCTAATGCATATTATATATGTAATAATGGCTATTAAATTACGTATATACATTTTAAAAGTACTTAAAATTTTATTTCACTAAAACTTCGATTTTTTTTCATATTTTTTATTATTATTATTGAAATATTAGTTATTGTAAAACTTTTTTTTACAATCACGGGTTAATACAACTAATATGTACTACTTATGATATATCGTTGAAACCTCTCAATGTACGCTTATTACTGCAGTTAAGAAAAAGTTCAAAATCAAATTTTCTTGAAATTTTGGGCTTTTTTGGACACTATTGATTTAGTCGAATGCAATCAAAAGGGGAGGTGCACAACTAGATGTTACAGCAATCCTAATTACAAAATTTCATCATGCTACGGCTAATCGTTTTTAAGTTATGCGAATACGTACATATAGTCATCACGCCAAAACTACTCGAAATGGATTCAGGGATGGTCAAAATGAATATTCCTGTTGAAAACTGAAACCGAAATTTTTCGCGATCAAAATACTTCCTTTATTTCGTGCAAGGAAGTAAAAAATTATACCCCTTTTAGATTTTACTTCCTTGTACGAAGTAAAGGAAGTATTATGATAACGAAAAATTTTGGTTTCCAGATTTCAACCGAAATATCTATTTTGTTCATCCCTGAATCCATTTTAACTAGTTTCGGCGTGACATCTGTACGTATCTCGCATAGGATGTTAATATTTTGGAATTAGGACTGTTGTAACATCTAGTATTTGTACACTTCTCCTTTTGATTGCAATCGACTGAACGAAAAGTGTCAAAAAAAGCCAAAAGTCCAAAAAATTGTGATAGTCCATATCACACATTTCACAAATCACACATTTCAAGTATATATCATAAGTAGTACTTAATTTCATTGGTTCCAGAGTTATAGCCAAATAAAATTTTATTTTTTTTTAATATTTGGATCTTAAAAGGGGAATCTGTTCGAATCAGACCTCACTTCCGTTTCTTTTTATTTTTTTTAATTTAAATATATTGATTTATTAATAATTATTAACCTTTGATTCTAAAAAAATTACAATAAATAATAATTCAATAATAACAATAAAAAAAAAATGAAAAATTCATAAGTTATTACTGAAATAAATTTTTATGTCCCTTAAAAATTTGTATATGTAATGTAATAGGCGTACAAGGAAGTCATGTCGTGTTAAAATCAGATTTTCATTTAATTTATGTTTTATATATGCGCAAAAAGTTACACAAAACATAAGAACGAAAAATCGGTCTTCTTGAGCGAAGCAAAATAATTTGTATTATATATATATATATATATATATATATAATACAAATATATAATATATATATATAAATATATATATAATATATATAAATATATATATATATATATATATTTAAGTTATTGCTACTTTTAATTTTTTTTTTTGTATTCAAAGATTTAAATAACTTATAACTTATTATTTCATAAATAATTCGTATTTGCCAAGAATAATTAATTCAAAAGTATTGCAATAGATAATTTAGAAAAAAATTGTGATGATTAACCGTTTGTATTTTCCTGGAATTTTACAACAGTACAATTATCAGTGTAATGTGTACTACTACCCGACCTCCGTGGCGCAAGTGGTAGAGTCATGGCCTTTCATCCGGATTTTTTGGGTTTCAATCCCGGTCAGGCATGGCATTTTTTATACGCTATGTTTTCATATCCCACGCACAAATATCAAGCTTATGTGGCGACATCATCAAGCAAAAAAAAAGATGTTCAGTATTTTTTGTGAAAGTCAAATTACGAAATTAATACAAAGTTCAACATTTATGTTAAGGTAATATGTTATGTTTACGAAAGCAGTAGGTTTTTCTTATATATAATAAGTAAAAAATATAACTAATAAGGCTCATTTAATTTCTTTGTTAAAATTCTATACGACAATAGAAATATTCTAGGTTATTTATTTGGTTAATAAAATATAATGAAAAGTTTTCTAGACAGTATTAATATTAAAAAAATATTATATAAAAAATGAATTTCCATAGTAAAAGACAACCCGTTAACATTTTACGTTACAATAAAGATCTTGTTTTTCAAATTAATATGGCTTCGTGTTAGTAATTCAATATCTCAACATTATTTTATTTTGAATTTTAACATGTTATGTTTACATTTTAATATTTTTTTTACTTATAGCACATATACAACGGGTAATATTTTTCTTTTTAAACTGAAACTTGTAGAAAAATTTCCTAAAAGCCAATATCAGGCAATTTTCAGAAGAGTTAATATGTTTATGAAAAAAAACCGAAAAAAACGTTAAGTTTAAAAAATGTAATTAATAAAGCTAAATTAGTGTTAATACAATTGACTTAAAGAATTAAAAAAAAAGAATTGATTAAGTTCGCACGACATACTTTTTTCTGATGATAATAACACTTATTATAAATGTGGCTCCCTCCGTGTACAATAAAAATCAATGATTGACAGACTTTGTAACATGTCACAAGTCTCTTTAGGCCAAACTTTCCGCTTTGAAACTAAAAGTGACAAAGATTTCTAAACTTGTCTAAGAGCACCACAAACAGAAAGTTTTATAACAGCCATTTTTGTACTTGACAACTGTTGAAGTCAGTGGACACACCTATTCATAAATATTTTGAGAATTTTCGATTTCTAGATTTTTTTTTAAAACAATCAACAAACATTGGCATTGATATTATTACTAAATATTTTTGAAGTTTAAATATATATATCTTTAAAATGGATTTTATGGGAATAGAAAAAACTAAATGACTGTGACCTTCAAAATTCGTCTGTTTAATGATTTTTTACTTATTACATATGTGTTCAGTATTTATTTTTCCACAAAATATTTCTTTTATGGGTAATTAAAGCAAAAATACAACCTTTTTAATTCACATCAATGTTTAATTTAAATTAATTGAAATGAGCTAAAAGTAAAGTTGCTTTAAGTCATCAACAGACATTTATTCCTTATCGCGCGCTGATCGAAACAACGGTCTAATTATCCTAAGTATACTTGGATAAAAGCTTTCGCAGAATTAATGTTTCGCGTTTCCTTACTCTAATGAAAAAGTCAATTAATAAGACAATTCGGAAAGATGATACTAAATTTTGCACAAATATGACGTATTATGGAGTGGTAGAACGAATGCCACGCTTTTCACAGACTTCACTACAAAAATTGAAGGCAATGGAAAAAATGAAATACATGAAAATGAGTTTATTGAAAGAAGATAGATACTCAGATCTCAAAAAAAATTTTTTTTTATTAGTGAAAAAAAAAATACTCTATATAAGATGAAGGACAATGGAAGGTCGGTAACAACATTAAATGGACTGTAATATTTAACATTTCATTTCAACTGACTAGTTTAACACAACTAATACTGATTAACTATTTTGTACGTAACATTTTCAGTAAGAGAAATGTGCTCTAAGACAGTTAGACCAGGCCATTGTATACATTGACTGCATTAAAATATAGGTGACCATTTTAACATAATATTTCAATTACCTTACTGTTTATTTGATATAAAGCAGGTATTCAAACTGCGATAGTGCTATTTTTTTATTTTTAAATTATAAAAACTTTGCACAAAATTTTCTACTCATAAAAATTACGCAGTTAAAACCTCGAATAACAATAAGATTTTATCAGTTCGTTCATAGATAGGGGTTTTGTATTCTTGAAGATAAGACTATCCAATTTACCATAAGATTAATGATACATATTAAGGTTAATCATCATATTCAGATTAATAATATTATTAAGATACATATCATCATTATGATTAAGGAAACGAATTAAATACCACCGAATTTTAAATGATAAATACAAATAACAGATCTCAAGGTGTTTTACCAAATAAAATCTTGTTATAAATGATAATTACAACGTTCTAATGTTCAATAGATTTATCAAAATTATACGAAGCTTTATTTTCTGAATTGTACTATTGTATTTTACAGACAAATTTGATGGGATTCATAGTAATTAATTCTTAGAAATAACAGGTTCAGTAATGATGGAATTAAATGATGCAACAAATGAACAAAAGATAAAAGATATCTTAAGAAAGAGACAAAGAAACTAAGTTTTACTTTTCACATTTAATGACCGATAATTTAGACAACTACAATATATATTTCAACAAAAATTTTATTCTTTTCACTTTGTTGAATACAAAATTTTATTATTTACGAACAATTTAGTATAATATACATATTAAAAAAAAAACTATTTATTAATATAACCCTAAGAAACTAATTGTAGCGTAAGTTTCTTTTATTTAGCAGGTTCCGAGTTCAAATCCTCGTTAGTTATGGTACTAATTACCCTACAAGATTTTCACATCTTATTACAATGAATATATTTTTAAATAATTTATCTAGGGAATCTTAACTGTATAAAAAATGGCTTGTAGTATTAATTATTTCCTAATAAGCTATTAAAAAGATATCTCTCAAGAGTGTTGCTGAAATTTTTTAGTACTTCAAAGAAGTTAAAATTAATAACTTTTCAAAAATTAATTAACTATTATTTAAAATTAAATTTAATACTTGGTAATAGCTACTTATTCCTTATTTATTATTATTATTTTTTTTTTTTTTATAAAAGGAAATTACGTTTTAAATATTTTTAAATCAGTAGAGTTTCAAAACTTCTTATAAATCTCAAATCCTTTTTACGTTGTTATCAGGTATGACTTTTATAGTAACGAAACCTATTTTCTAATTTCTTTTATAAATTTCATTTTTATGTTACTCCTTTTTTTATTTTTATATGATATCGACATGTTGAAAGATTACCATTCATAGTACTTGTTAATTTAATGCTCAGGAAGCATTTTAGAAAACAAATTTCAATGAGCGAAAAAGTTTGAAATAAATTTCCTGAGAAGTTGTTTTTCCGATGGCAAAACTAAGGATTCACCCTCTATTTTGTAAAGCTACTGTATATTGAATTGCATATGGTTCATATATAGACATTTAATTCAGTTACTCCTCTGGCAATGTCTAGCATTTCACTAACAAAAAACTATATTGTGAAATTAGTTCCTAACAGTTGTAACTAACCTATAAATACACAAAAAAATTATTGTGTTATATGAATTTAGTAACGAATTACAATACTTCGTTAAAAAAAAGTTAAACCTTTAAGCCTATTACATTATATTATTCAATATTTCATTTCATTTTTAAAATAAATAAGCGCAATAATATATAAATAAAAATGCATTAAAAGATAAATCTTAAGTACATTAAAAGATAATCTTGTATTTATCTAAAGAAAAAAGCAAATAAGAAAGTTGTTAGATGACATAAATATAAGCGTGACAAGTAGTAGTAATATCCCTAGGTTGAAGCAACAAAAATAAAATAAGAAAGTGAGAAGAAGATAAAAAGATTGTGTACAAGAAAGAAGGGAAAAGGGATGAGTAAAAGGAATAAAAATATGAAATAGAATAACAAATTATGACAATTCTTCCTGTGACAGAAGAGATTAAAAAAACACACAGAAAGGGAAAGAGTTTATTTTAAAAAAATAATAAACGAACAAAGAAGATAGGCTCTTACAAAACAGAAAATTAAAGAAAAAAAATAAATTAAGTATACTGTCGAAATGTTTCAACAAAAATAATAAAAGAACAGCCTATATAAATCTACATTTTTAATTAAATTTACATCAAATTTTACTTTAAAGAAAGTTTTATCATTTATAAATGACAATTATTAAAAACAAATGAAAATTATTTTTTATAAAAATTCTCTTAGGTTTTTACTTTTTTCCATTCTTCTCTTAACTAATAAGTGAGATAAGAATATATAATTAGTAGAAATTAAAAGTATGCAGTTCAAGCACTCAATTTTTATTATATACATATATATTTTTTAGAAAACTGAATACGAAATATTATAATGTAATATATTTATTTTGAAATATTATATTCAACAAAGATGGAAGCGCCTTCTTTGGTAAAATATTCCGGAGGTAAACTAGTCCCCCTTTCGGACTAGGTGGGGACTACTAAGGAAGGGGTCACCAGAAAATTAAAAAATAACATTCTACGAGTCGGAGCGAGGAATGTTAGGAGTCTAAAAACGGTTGGTAGTTTGGAAAATTTAAAGAGGGAAATGCGAAGGTTAAATGTAGATGTGGTAGGAATTAGCCAGGTACGGTGGGAAGAGAAAAACGACTTTTGGTCAGGTGATAATTATCTCAGCGTCAAATAAAGAGCAGGCAGGAATAGGTTTCGTAATGAACAAGACGACAGGGAAGAGAATATTTCGAAAACTTAGCGAAAGAATTATTATAATCAGGATAAAATGAAAACCTAAGCCGTCAACGACTGTTAACGTCCCTACAAATGTCCACGATGATGACGAGGCAGAGTGTGTATACAAAGAAATTGACGAAGCAATTAAACATATAAAAGAGGATGAAAATTTAATAATAGTTGGAGATTGGAATGCAAGCACTGGAAAAAGCAAGGAAAGAACTACTGCAGGTGAATACGGGCTGGGCAGAAGAAATGACAGAGAAGACCGACTTACTGAGTTTTACATGAAGTATATTTAATAATTGCCAACGGTTTAAAAATCATAATGCAGGCATATTCACATAGGAAACGTCGAGCAATACTGCAAGGTATCAGATAGATTATATCATGGTTAAGCAAAGAATTAGAAATTAACTCATCGACTGCAAAGCATAACCAGGAGTGGACATTGATAGCGACCATAATTTAGTGATAATGAAATGTAGATTGGGATTGATAAACCTAAAGAAAAGGTGCCAGATGAATCGATGGAATTACAGAAGCTTGAGGAAGAGAATGTAAAGAAAATTTTTGAGAACATCACAAGAGGTCAGCGTAAAAAAAAAAAATAGTAGAAAATAAAGAAGAAGAATGGCAGAATGTTGAAAAGGAAATTCTTAAATCAGCAGAAGCGAACTTAGGCGGAACAAAGAGAACTGGTAGAAATACTATAGTGTAGAAATGTATGTATAATATATGTAGTGTAGAAATACTATAAACAGGAAGTGAAAATTATCAAAAGAATAATGGATTAAAGAAACGTGTTCAGAAATAAAAAGAGAAATGATCATTGGTAAAAAAAACAGAGCATACAGGAAAGTTAAGGAGAATATTGTGGTACATAAATTAAAATCTAATAATAACATGTTAAATAAAGATGGTACACGGATTTATAATTCAAAAGAAAAGGTCGATAAGTGGGTGGAATATATTGAAGAGTTAAACGAAGGAAATGAATTAAAAACTGGTGTTGTAGAAAAAGAAGAGGGAGTCAAAGAGATTGAAAAGCGAGATAAAATAGTGAAATCTGAATTTAATAGAGCATTAAAAGATTTGAATGGCAGAAAGGCTCCTGGGAAGGATGGGATACCAGTAGAATTACTGCGCAGTGCAGTTGATGAAGCGATAGATAAAGTGAAAAAACTGGTGTTTTACAAAATATTTACAAAAAAGAGGAAGTCACGTCAGATTTCAAAAAAGGTTTTATTGTCATGATAACAAAGGAAGAAGAAGCAGATAAATGTGAAGAATACATAACAGTTAGCGTAACTACTCCTGTATCAAAAATCTAAACTGGAATTCTATACAGGAACTGAGAGAAGATTTGAAGAAGTATTAGAAGAAGACCAATTTGTTTTCAGGAAAAGTTTAGGAACAAAGAAAGTAATTTTAGCGCTCAGATTAAAAGTAGAAGGAAGATTAAAGAAAAAAAACCAACATACATGGTATTTATAGACTTAGAAAAGGCATTTGAAACGTAAACTGGAATAAAATCTTCAGCATTTTAAAAAATTTAGGGTTCAAGTACAGAGATAGAAAAAAAATTAGTAACATTATAGTAACCAAACTGTACCATTAATAATCGGAAGAACATAAGAAAGAAGCCGTAGTAAAAAGGGAGTCCGACAAGGATGTTCCCTATCCACTTTACTTTTTAATATTTACATAGAACTAACAGTTAATGATGTTAAAGAACAATTTAGATCCGGAGTAACAGTGCAAGATGAAAAAATAAATATGCTACAATTTGCCGATGATCTATAAGAAACAATGAATGGCATGGATGAAATCTGACACATGAAAGTAAAGATTATGGAGGTAGAATAATTTTGTTATTTGTGAAGTAGAATTACTAAAGATGGACGAAGTAGGAGTGATATAAAATGCCGATTAGCACAGACGAAAAGAGGTTTCAGTCAGAAATTTAATTTGCTTACATTAAAAATGAATTTAAACATCAGGGAACATTTTTGAAAGTATATGTTTGGAGGGTAGCTTTACATGGAAGTGAAAGTTGGACGATCGGAGTACGTGAGCAGAAAAGATTAGAAGCTTTTGAAGTGTGGTGCTGTACGAGAATGTTAAAAATCAGATGGGTGGATAAAGAACCATTTGGAAAAATATAGCTAAAAGAAGAGACAGATTTATAGGCCACATCTTAAATGCCTTAAGATGGATTATGCATCCTGGAATACTCGCTTTGATATTGGAGAGGCAGGTAGATAGGAAAAATTGAGCAGACAGGCAACGCTTGGAATATGTAAAATAAATTGTTAGGAATATAGGAGGATGTAGGGGGCACAGCGAAATGAAACAACTGGCACTATATAGGGAATCTTTGAGAGATGCATCAAACCAGTCAAATGAATGACGACAAAAAAAAATTAATATATTTTTAAGAAAATAAATGTAAATCAATAATTATAATCTAGAATAGTATATAAAAAGTACAGTACCATAGACAAATTTTCGTAATATCTTCTATAATTGTGCTATTCTACAACTAATGATAAACCAATTTAAAAAAAAAATAGTATATAAAAATAAACATAATATTATTAAAAAGATTTTTTCCCTCCAAAAAAGTAACAAAAAAAACGAATAAAACATTCAAAAACCGCAGGATAATAGGAATAATACATTTTCTAATAACTTAAAATTCGCACTTTTTTAAAACAAGAGCAAATTATAATCAATATTGACAACTTACAAACTCTTAATTTTTAGACTGCCCTAAAAAATTCCAAATTTATATTTTAGACTAACTGTATATATATATATTTATTTATTATACGGAATTATATTTCAGTTTCGTTTTATTTGAGTTCATTTTGTTTGCTGTAAATGTGAATTATATAAGAAAAAATTACTTTCCTAATTAAAAGATGCCAGAGTACGGAGAAACATCATAGAGAGACTGTGATAGAGCGTGCTATCTGTGATGGGGTAATATAAATTATTTTTTAACCTATATTTTAAAATAGATTATATAAAATTACTTTAGTGTCAATGATTTAATGGAAATTAAACATTTTTCATAGCGAGCTCTATCAACGTATATTGATAATATAACTAAGGTTATATTTTTAAACTGTTATAACATATTTTAGTTTCGTATTTTATTTGAATTTTATAGAAAACTGCAGTAAAAGAACTTTATTTAAATTTATGTGCTAATTGTCAAGTTAGTATCTCGAATTATTTTTTTTCTATCTTTAAGGAATTTTTTTACATATCCTGATCCACGTGATGCAAGTCACCCGCTTTTTGAAGATACCGGTCGCCACATTACCCTCTAGATAGGCTTTACCGGAGGTTGACTTTTAGACTCTCTAAATTTGTAAAATGCAAATGCCTGGGCATGCATTTCCATTTGTGTATTTACGCAACCATCACCTTCGTATGGCCTCTCGCAACCACGAACACCTAGTTTAACTTACAACCCTCAATTATCAAATTAACTGATTCGCGGAAGCGCGATTCTCACGCCTTCCTCTAACACCGAAGGTTTCACACGAAAACTCTTCCTGTATCTAAGTTCAATTAGACTACTATTACTTGACTGAGTCTTACGTAACACCATAAATACTACATTCATTCTTAAGGGATTGCGTATGAACACAAAATCAAGGAAAGGAACATGAAAATGAACTTATTTTAACCAGATTTAGCCATACTATTGAAATCTTAGCCTTTTACATATTTTACATCTTTATTATAGTGCTTACCAGTACACCGCCTTTATTTATTTGATAGAAAATATATTTTTGGTATTACTCACTTAAGATGAAATTTAAAAGCTAAAGTAACGAACAATAATGTTAATTTTTAATATTATTCTTATTATTACTCTTAATTTACATCCTTAGGTTGCATTTTACTAAAAACTGAGAAACAAATTAAAACATCTTTCCTTTGTTTTTCATTTAAAAGGGAGGGTTTTCCTTTTATTTTCCGGCACACCGTTTTATACTTATATGTCTTAAAGAGACAAGAATTAAGTAAATTAAACTTCAAAAAATCCTATGTGGGCATTACATTAATTTCTTGTACGCCTATTAAATTACAAATACACACATTTTTAAAATGAAAGTGCATAAAATTTTATTTCATTAATAAATTCTGATTTTTTTAATTATTTTCTTTTTATTGTTATTATTGGAATATTATCGATCGCAAATTTTTTTAACAATATGAGGTCAATAAATCAATCAAAATATTTAAATTAAAAAAAAAAAAATGCTAAAAAAAGGGAGGTGAAATCTGATTCGAATCGATGTGCCTTCTCCTTATAAGATTCAAATACTCGTATTTCATTAACTAAAATTTCATCAGGATATGACTCTAGAACCAACGAAAATAAGTCCCACTTTGATATATAGTTTAAAAGCTCTCAATGAGGGATTATTACTGCAGTTAAGAAAAGGTTCAAAATTCGAACTGTTTTGGATTTTAGGCTTTTTTGGATACTAAAGGGTAGGTGCACAATCCACTTGTTATAACAGTCCTAAATCCAAAATTTCTCCATCCTATAGCTAATCGTTTTTGAGCAATGCGAAATAAATACGTGCGTACAGACGTCACGCAGATACTAGTCAAAATGGATTCAGGGATGGTTAAAATGGATATTTCCGTTGAAATCTTAAAATCGAAATTTTTCGCTATCCCAATACTTCCTTTACTTCGTACAAGGATGTAAAAGTAACATATAAAAATCTTTGGAATATTAATGAATATGAAAAAGCAATTCAAATACTTCTAAATTATTTTTATATTAAATAAGTTAAGACCTCATATGTTAAAAATAATAATATTAATAAAAATCATTCTTGATCGTTTTACAGAATTAATTATTTCTCATTTTTAATAAGAAAAATATTTACATTTAATTATTTACTGTACGTACCAGGTCTATTTTCAGCTTTACATGTTGTTAAATATAAAAATTATATTCAAAATAAAATACAGGAGGGCAAATACATCACATTAAAATTATGGAATTCAATGAAAATTCGATGTATTGACATCTTTAAAAAGCTATCCAAATAATTAACCACAATGTACACTTAATATCATATTAATAATTATAGTTTATTCGTGTGGATTTAAACGTTAAAAATATTAATTGTTGCAATATATGTATAAATCAACAAGCCTGCTAATTTCAATAAAATTGAAAATTATTGTAAACCTTTTTGTAATACAACGAACCTAGAATCACAGAAAAAACGAAGTTATTTAAGACGTGTACTATTTTTTTGTTTTCTAATAGCAGAACAATGTCGAAAAATGTTTAAATCTACTCCTTGTGTATCTTAAACCCTTTCATAAAAGGATGTTAACAATATTTTTTTTTTTTATAGACTACAATAATTTTTTGTAATCATGAAATTATAATAAAAGTCATTATTATTATTAATAAGAGAAAAAACATCAGACTAAAAAAAAATATGAATAAATAAATAAAAAGATATAAAATAAAAATAAAAAAAAAACAAACTGTGTTACATTCATAGAAAAAACGTAATAAAAAGATTGTGAGCAAAAAGAATTAACTTGAAAAATAATCATAGCAATAATAAAGAACTACATCCTAAACGAATCTCAAAAACATATGAAACAGAACAAAGATGGTCATTTGTTATTTCATAGTCAAGAACAATAAGGATGACCATCGTATGTTGTAGTCTATTATTGCAAAGGTTCCGCAATATTTTTTTTATTTCCGTTAGGATTATCACAATTGATTATGTGTTATTTTCTTTCCTTCCTAGAATTTCACTCAAACATTTATAGTTGACGCGTTTCGGAGAACCTCCATTCTTAAATACACTTTATTTTCCATTCCCCAACCCTACGTCATGATCTCGTCAGCTTTCTCCATCCCGCTCTAACGGTTCTACTTTCTTTGTAGAACAATTTTTATTCTATTTTTAATAATAATTTTTTTGTTTTTTATTTTAACAATTTTTTTTAACCTCCGGACCACCGTTAGGCACTGCTCAAAGGATGAGATGAATTAAAATGTTTGTAGTGTAGGAAAATGCCATGCCTGACCGGGATTCGAACTCGGGACCTCAGGATGAAAGGCCGAGACGCTACCACTCGCACCACGGAGGGGGTCTATTTCAACAATTAAAAATGTTTAAACATTACATCGAATTGAGAGTTTATTTTTTCCTTAATTATGCTCTGCCCTATTAGTGTTAGCTTGAATATTTCTATGTTTTCTAGAATATTTAAACGTTTTCATTTTTCCATATAATGTAATATTTTCATAAATTTAATTATTTCATTGGCAACATATCCTTTTTCTACCAAATAAATCGTATTTATATGATCTTATATGTTCACTAAATCTTCTTTTAAATTTTGCTTCGTTTGTCCTTTAAACTTCTTGTTATCACATTTTATTGGTATAATCCATTTCGGTTGTACCTGACTTTTCTTCTTTATTATTTTTAAAATTATTTCTGATAGATTTTTTTTTTCTTTTAATGCTTTTAATTACAGTACCATCAACAATTACAGTCAATAGCGACTATAATAACACTACATGATCATAAATAACAAAAATGTACTATAAAGAATAAACAAAGACAAGCAACAACAAACACAAACTAAAAATACATAAATGAGACAAAAACCACTAATTGGTATTCTCCAGACGAACCGCAATAGACGTTTTATATCTTTTTCCCGGTTTAGATTTCACATATGAACCCAGGTCAACGTTTTGTTGGATGGTTTCAAGGATTGGGCAATCAAAGAGCAGATGGTTCACAGACCAATTGACCTTAGAGGCCTTACAGATCTGCTGAGGATAGCCAAATAGATGAGCGTGGATAAGCCTGGTGTGTCCAATCCTTAGCGGAGTTAAGATGACTTGGTCCCTTCTGTTGCTCGGGGAAAGAGGTTTCTCGAGCACATTCTCCCAGATGCTATGTAATGCCGAGGAAGGACTCAACAACCAAAAATTATTTCACTGAGCTCGCAATTTTACACAGACAGATCTCATGAAAGTCTCTCTCACATGTCAATTGTACTCGCCATTTATTGCCGCTCTGTTGGCAGCCTCATCAGCCCGTTCATTAGCGAGCATGCCACAATGACCAGGGACCCATACCAATACAGTCTTATTTATCCTTGAAAGGATATCAAGAATAATCTGGACGATGGATTCAGAACGTCTGCAACTCAAGCTCTCAAGTACACTTCTGGAGTCGATAATCACTAGGAAGTTGCTATCACTAGGGTTTCGATAACTTTCAAGGCGGAGTAAATTGTATAGCCGCCCCAAAAGAACGCAGAGGAACAGGCATATTTCGGTGTTAGGAGGAACATATCTCGGTGTTAGGGAGTACAATAGAACAGCCAAATCCTTCGGCCGAGATAGAGCCGCCTGTATAGATGAGAGTGTACCCACTGTACTTCTTAGCCATTTTGCTAAATTGGTTACTAGCGGACTGGAAATGTAGGTCTCGTTTACGACTTTCAGATGGTAAGTATACGATCTCTAGAAATGCGAGTAACCTAGGGGCGCCGCCTCGTATTTTCTTTCCAAGGAACTTCGGGGCAGGCAGATATTATTTGTGGTAAATGATACATTTATGCTATATTTCTTTAAAATGTTTATCTCTTTTCCAGTCAATGTAAATTTGGCCCATTTTCTTCTTTTTTTTCTTTTGCTTTTGATCGGTTATCTTTTTTTTTATTTTTCTATCTTTCGAAATTGTTTCCTTATTATTCCTTTTTCATAATCATTATTCACTGCTATTTGAAGGATAACATCTAATTTTTTCTGTGTTCCATTTTACAGCATAGAAGGCCTGACAACAGTGAAGGGGAGTGGGAGGAGCTTAATATTGCTATTTATTTAAAACGATCGTAACTCAGGAAGATTCAGTGCTAAAAGTAGTTTAGAAATGGAGATGCTTCAAAATGTCACAACTACGAATGGTAGGGTGACAATGATAGGAAGAGCAGAAAATAATTCTTAAATCAATTATGATGGTAGTCTGTAGTATAACACATAGTTTTGGGATTTTGTCCCAAGAGAATACATATTTTCATTCCTGAAACAATTCGCAGATTTTTAAAGCGTATGATAAGTATATTTTCACTATTATACATATACACTAAATTAAAATACCTAAAACTAGTCATAAGACAAAAATCTAATAAATTTCGGAAACTAAAATAAATAAGTTGAATATGAACAAGAACGATTCTTGTTTGTAATAAAGGATTTTTCGTACAATATTCACTGTCAAAATGTTTTAAAATTTTATCTACTACAATCGTTTATATTTACTAATGCTGTATTTTTGTAAACTATTGTTTCGCCTTTGAATATACAACATATGTGAAAATTTTTATATATAAATATATATGTATTTTACAAATGGCAACACACAAAGATTATTTATCAATAACATTTATCAGTAAGAGTACTTCATTATGCTTTGTTAAAATTTTTGAATTTTTGCCAAAAAGTAGCATAATAAAGCCATTTCAATTTTGCTCATGAAAAATTATAAGGGTTTTCACTTAAATATAAATAAATAATAATAACAGCAATACAAGTAATTCCACACTGAAGTTCTGTAACAACTAAACAGGAAATTATCAGATAATTTATATACTATTATCTGAACCAAAATTCAATTTTCATTACAAAGAATTCTTTTGATTTTATTTTGTAACAAATAAAATCTAACACTGGGTTAGTTTACAGCAACAATATATTAAATAATATTTATTCTAGATGTATTTAACGTGCATAGCATAACGAGTATCCTAAACAAAATTTTTATAATTAGTTCATAAGGAAATTGTCTTCAATTTTGCAAGTTATGGATAGGAAAGTATAACTTTTAACGGCTTCCTTTAAAAAAAAAAAAAAAAAAAAAAAACATACAATTTTTAATTAGTTTAACATACGAAGTGAAGACAGTTTATTATATAAAGAACCGTTTTCCATAGAAAAGTAAATATTATTTATATACTGCAGCATTTATTACACTTATGAAGCATCTATAAACATTTGAAATGAAAGTAAAATTTCTTTCAAGAGAGTAATGTTGTTGGTTGTACAGCCAGTCCATGTAATAGAAAGAATGAACGTCTTAATTTTAGGATGAATATAATCTATTTGGGGCGCTTGGCACGCTGATATATGACAATGTACATACGTTTCAACAAGAAAGGGATATAAATTTTAACATATCTTAGCACATAAAGTTTGTTACACTTTTGAATGGCTATATAATTTTTTTTTGAAATTTTATCACTAAAATAAAAATTTTACATCTAATGTAAATATTTAATAAATCTCAGACTATTTTCTGTTAAAAAAATCTTGGTTTATCAACTTTTTATGGTCGACTGTCATGGGAAAAACTTTGTAAAGATTATACTTATCGACGTACTGTTCAAAATAGTTTTAGAAGAATAACTCATGCGTGAATATAAATTTATTCCTAAGAGTAGTATAACCAAACTTTTATGCGTCCCATAATTTGGTAAATTCTATAAAGTTAAAATAAAAAATTATGATGAATGCATTGCTAATCCGTACAGTTTTAGATCTACTAGTACAGTGGTGGAAGAGAAGAAGTTTTACTGCTATAATTTTTTTTAAATGTTTTTATAAACAATGCATTTTGTTCATGTCTACACATTGTGAATAAATGACACTATTATCTGTTACTAAAACATTTTACTCTAATTTTCAGGAACAAAAAAAAAAGGATTAAATGCACAATAGGAAAGTTGAGCCACTTTTTACATTCTGTCGCATTTTTGTGTTATTAAAACGTTATTTCTGTGTTTTTTTTTTTTTTTATTAAAAAAAACCCGGACAGGCAAACGGAATGTAGGAAATGTCAAATATGACTGTTACATTGAAATTAGAATATTAATATCTACAAAAATATGACAAAATTTAATCAGAAAAACTTTCTATAATAATAAATCTCATAACAATTCCATTCTTTTATAAAAAGAGATGTATAAATTGTCACAAAGTACAGAAAGAAAAATATTTCAATGCTAAGTAATAAATAATTAAAATTCTATGTTAATATATACAAAAATAATTTAATCATTATTAAATGTCAAAATATTGAGGACCTGAAACTTGGCGACGGACGTATAAATCAAACAAAAACATAATGAATTAACTTTTTATAAAAAAAGTTTAATCAAAACTTTTTATAATTAAATATAACTTAAATTAAATATTTTTACACCAAAACTGTTTGGTTATATTTTTTCGTTCGTTTTGTGTAATTTATTCTTTTATATCTCAAATTATTTTTATAATCGGTTTCATAGATTAGAAACCATTAGTAATCTCAAGAAAATAATCAAGTTATAAAAGAGTTTCCCTTGAAAAACCTTAATTTTCTAGACAGCAACATTAAATCAAAGGTAGCATAAGGATTCATAATGTTAATCTAGGAATGAAATTGAGATCATACTAATGTCCAGTACTACAAATAAAAGGAAAAGTAGGAAAAAATAACTAAAGAAACATAAATAATCGTAAACGTAAACATAAATACTTTGATAATGGAAACTTAAGAAGAGAGGTCTCGTCCTGAGTATCACTATTAGATTCCTAGGTCCAGTCTACGTACCCGCTTTAATCGCTTTACATCTTCTCCATTGTCTTAAGAGGTTAAAGGCTAGACAGTTTACGTGGTCATTAGGTCTTATTTTGTACTTAGTTGCAAAACGATCGACTTCCTCTCGAACATACGGTAACTCTAAGCACTCATGTATTTCGTTTTTCCGTACGAACCATAACGCCAGTTTAATGCATCTCTTTCTTTTTTCTGTTCAGTCTCCGGAACCACCATACTGTATTACTTCAGAGGATGAATGAGAATTATTTATATGAATGTAAATGAAGTGTAGTCTTGTAAAGTCTCAGATCAACCATTCCTGAGATGTGTGGTTAATTGAAACTCAACCACCAAAGAACGCCGGTATCAACGCTCTAGTATACCGATAATCTTTTGTGGTTGGGTTTCAATTAACTACACAAACCAGGAATGGTAGACCTGAGATTGTACAAGACTGTTTGCTGCATCTCGCAAATTTATTCTGCAAACGCTGAATAATCTCTATATTGCTGGTTTTCACCGGTTTTAGAATCGTTGTACAAAATTAATTTGTTCGGTAGGGATAGTTGCATTTTCTGCCTGATAAACAGTATAGTTTCTTAAATTTAACATCTAGCTGTCTGATGTTTTCCATAATGTGAAACTTCCATGTAAGATGACGATCTAGGTGAATATCTAAATACCTCACCCTTTCAGCTCGCAGGATCTATCCTACAGATAAGTGGATAGCTGGCAATCACCTCTTCTCCACACGAATTTTATGTGAGTCTATTTCGCTTGACTATCTTTATTTTCCATTTCTTCAATCACTCAGCTGGAAGGTCTAACCCAGATATAACTTAATCGCAACTTGAGCTGCATCAACATTGACAGCCACAATTACTATATCGTCGGCAAACGAAGCAATAGTGATATTGTTTATGACTGAAATGGAAGAACCGCAGTGAACACGGAGTAAAAGATAGGCTTCACACTGAGCCTTAAGAAATACCCGCGGAAGTATCAATGAATTTAGATAACCCCTTTTTGTATTTAATCTGGAAGGAATGTCCGTCCAAGTAGCTAAGAAATATTAAATAAAAAGGCTGAGGTAGATTTTTTAGTTTGTACAGCAGACCAGGCAGCCAGAACTTATCGAAGGCTTGCTGTATATCTAGAAATGCAGCCGAACAGAACTTTCTCTCCTCCACCAGTTGGTTAATAAATTAATGATCCTGAGTGTCTGTTCAATGGTAACCACCGCGGAAACCAAACTGGTGGGCAGGAATATCTTGTTCCTCCTAATACAGCCACAATTTCTGAAGGAATAGCTTTTTGAGTACCTTATACAAAAACGGTAGTAGACTAACTGGCATGTATGAGGGCACATCATTCACCGGGCTTAGATTCCATCATCACCTCGACTTAGATGGATTTGCCCGGCTTAGGTACCATCATTGAGACACCTTCCAGTCTAACGGGTAACATGTCGGTCGAAGGAATCCATTGACCAGTTGAATCATATAAATTACGGCCTTAGAAGGGAGCATACAAGCATTTTGTTTGTAACTAAGTCAAAGCCAGGGACTTTATTTGAGTTCCGCTCTCTTTCAATTATTTTCAGCAATTCCCTAGATGAGAAAGGCTTAATCAGAATACTTATCTAAAACGGGCTCACAAGAAATCCAGAATATCCTCATCACCAGCGTTATATATGTTAAGTGCCTGAACGACCGATCGCATGGGGCTAGAAAAAAGGTTGGCCTTCTCACTACCACTTATAGCCCAAGACCATCAGATTTCTTTAGTGGAGGGAACTGAGTCGATGGCAGCTGAAATTTACTCGGGGCCTTCCACACAGAGTGGTTGTTCCTTTTTTAAGGCTAAAGATTGTTGAGGTAATTTTTAAAACTTTCGCCTCCTAGAAATCCTTTAGCACTCACTTTAACCACCGAGTAGCCCTGTTTAAAGATGTCTTATCCTCTGGTCCCCTAACATTGCCATCACCTCTTCCTATGTCGCCTCTTGGTTTAAATGAAATCCGTTACTTCTCGTGGATAATCCGTCTCACCTTGCGTTTTGTTGTTGTCCCCAGGCGACGAGCCACCAGGCTGCTTCCTGTAACACCGAGGTCAGGTATCCAGTCGCACAGTCTACATCAGCCAAACATTCCAACTCTACACGTACGACTAGTTAGTTCATCTTTATCCAGCTCCTGTAATCCTATAATCTCTCCTGTTGTTCTGTGGGATAGGGGATTTCTTCTTTCTAATTACCACCGTGAATATATGAGTAGGACAGGGAATGATCAGATCTTGAATAGTAGCTATTCTTTACAAAAGTGTACTCAGACGATGTAGCCTATGCGGAACTTTCTGCCCCTGTCTCCTTTCCAGGGTCTGTTTATAGATTCTACAACCCCCCTTATAATTAGCTGGATAGGCAGAATGAAAAACTGCAAAAACATATGGAATATTTCGATACTTTCTTAGACAGTCGGTAGTCCTGTCGTTCTGAACATTTGATAAACCGTAAGGATCACATGTAGTTATTCCTCTGTGTCCGCATTATTGTCAACTCATGCAATGTGGGTGCTCAAATTTGACGCTGCATTTCGCGATTTCTCTGGTTTTGAATATACCTTTGCTGTTCTTAATTAGGCTCGAGGTTTATGAACAATATGGTCTAGTTGTCACACGACTGGCGTTTATACTACTGCACACCTTATGTCCATGTTCTTCAATTTCAGTTTTGATGATATAGGTCGGGATTGAATAATGTAGTTGCTTCAGAACCACCTGAAAGGTACACTCATTCTTTCTCGTGAATATATGTCCGATTAGTTTGTATCCACAGACCAACCCTTTACTTTTTAGATGTCTACGCTTTTCCACGACACACATAATTGTTTAGCATTGATAATTTTAACATAGTAGTCGGTTTTGGAACGACCGACTTTTATTAGCTCGTTTTATATATTTTAGCTTTTATATAGCTCCACAGACGACAATCGGAGGGAGTTAAACGATTTCTTTCCGGTATGTTTTAGTAGTGCTTTCCTCCATCGGTAAGTTCTCAAACCTGTTCGACAAAGTAACGTAGTTTGTAACGTCAGTAGCCATCTGCGTCCTCCTGGGCTTACGCAGTACCGGAATGGTTTGCCACGACGGCGACGCTGGTTGAGAATCTAAGTTCTCAGTCCTACCTTCACGGTCCAAGTCAATCAGGTCGCCCACAAGATCGTCTCGAATGAGTTTTCCCCCTAACAACTTCCTAGGATCTCGATCTGAAGTAGACAAAGATTTACGTCTTCTACTAGATTTAGTAGCACTAGACGTAATATCGATTGGATCAAATCGATCAGTTCACTAGGTTAACTAGGTTATCACTAGGTGAGGTCAGATCACTAGCTTATGGGTGTAATCTAAGAACTAAATAAAAATAAAATCCTAACTTTTTTTCCTGTGAAACAAACATTTTAAACCCCGTTTCTCCTAACGAAACTGTAAGTAATTAATATGCTAGAATATCACACGAAAGAAGGCTCAATGATCCCCCCCCCCAAATCACGTTAACAAAGAGTAAAAGATTATAATAACAGAAACGTCCATATTAATAAACATGATTAAGGTAACAACTAAGATCTAATAAGCACTCATTATGTCAAAAGTATTATCATTACTGGGTTATCCAGTTTATAGACCTCATGTTTCTAACACATTCAGTTCATACGCGATTCTTTTTATCAAGTGGAAGATAAACAGAAGCAGATAAAAGAATGAAAAAAAAACAGCATTAACAGAACAAAAATAAACGTTAAAACAATAGTAAACAAAATAATAACAAGAAATAGTACCGGAAGAAAAAAAGCAGGAAAATTAATTATCTTTAACGATCATCACTAGGTTCAGCACATGAACCGTTTTGAATCGTCTAATGTCAATGTCAAATCCTAATATATAACGAAAGTTACTTTTAATAATATTATAACATTCCAAGTATAACACAATTGTCCACAAATAACTATAATTTTTATAAAAGTTCATTAATAAACCATAAGAATATTAAAAAGATTTTCCCCCTACCATAAAAGGTGGGGATGTAACTTTTCTCGGTTTAAGATTCACGCTATCTTAATCATTCAGGGATTAAATTTTTACCTTATCAAACTATATAAGGACAAATATAAAGTCACGATGAGAAACCTAAATTAAAAATTTTAATGGTTTTTAAATTGGTTAAACGTGACTTATTTAATCAACAGTTGTTTTAAATTTATTATAAAATAGTAGAAACGACCGTATTTTAATGTTTCCTAAGCTGACTTTTTTTAATTTAATATTTTTATTACTTCTTAATTATAATTCTTTCATTAACTATTATTATTGTGTGTATAGTCCATTTTTTCAGCATCTACTGATCTCCTTTTTTTCACAAAGGAAATTGAGCTGTAAATTTGTACGTTAATAAATTTTTCGGGAAACGATTTTAAGCGTTTATTTTTTTAATTTTATTTCAATAACAGTGTAGCTTTAAGCTGCTTTACATTAATATATATATATATATATATATATATATATATACATTGTGTTTTGCTTCACTGTGGAATCCGATTCGGGGGAAAGGAGCGAAAAAAATTCAATACACAGGAATTCGTTACTAATTTCGTAAATAAAGTGTCTTTATTATCTCGTATAAATAAAAAAGTAAATCCAATTATAAACAATGTAATCCAAATAACTGATATTGATATAGTAAAAAACATAGCTTTTAAACAGCTTAAAGAACTAACTTAATGTAAATAGTCAACTATTTTCAAACTAGAATGGTAAAATTACCAATACATCTATGTTTATAAATAATATAATGTAGCTCATATTTCTTTACTGCAATAAAATGTTTTATATTAATTATGTAATAAAGATACATTTTTCTTGTTACATCACGAAAAACATTGAAAAAGAAATATTTGTAATTTTTAATTCATCAGAATTTTATTTTAACTCAGATTTATTAAGAAATAATAAACTTAAATGAATAAAATATTATATTTTAACGGTTTATGAAATATTTTTAATTATCTGAAAAATATTTCTAACTTTTATTTAGGAAATTTACGAGTAAATAAATATTTCTCATTGTTATATTTGAAATATGATTATAAAATTCTTTGAAGAATTTCATCGTAAAATAATATCGCAGACAAAACAGTAATAAATGTTTAATTTATATAACATCTTAAATAAATTTCTGAAATTACTTTATCCACATTATTTAAATATTTCCATCATCGTTGTATCAAAATATCTCAATAACTTGTGTAAAAAAAAATATTTTTTCAAAAATAATATATAAATATAATCAAAAATTAAATATCTGCGAATTCTTTAATAAATAATATAATAATTAGCTGAAACAAAGATTAAAATAATGAGTAATTTATTCATTTACCTTTCTTCTACAAAATAAGTTGCAAATGTTAATTTTAATTTGAACATAAACAATATATATTTTTATTTTTTTTTATACTGTATGACCCAACCAAATTCGGTTCTCTGATACTTTTATCTACTGATTTCTTATCACAGGGCGTTACTGTACAAATTAATTGATTTTTAGAGTAATATTCAACTTTAAATGAATAAATAATTATACCAACTATTTTTATATGTATTGTAATAGTAATACACTACAATTATGAAATACTTATAAAAATGCAAAAAAATTAAAAATAAAATTAACATATAATTATACTTTAATTTTTGCTTTGCTTTTTTTTTTTGCTTTGGATCCTAATTTTAAAGAAATGAAATTAAAAATAAAAATTAGTTAATACTGTCTTTAAATTCTAGTGACAATTTTTTAAACGTTTGTATTTTATTTTGCTTTTATTAACATTTTTTGCATATTATTTTTATCTGAAATACGGGTAATCGTCATAAAAAAGAATTCCGAATGAGAGAAGCCGTATACAAGAAATGTGAATGGAGAGATTCCTGCGCCTTGATAAAGATAAGTAATGTATTGTAGAGAAAAACAACTACATTGAGAAAAAACTAAGATTCACTGATGTGAGAGAATATATTGTATTATATTTTATCAAATATTTTTCAAATTATTTACGAGTGGAAATACATTCAATATAATAAGAGTTTGTTACGTTTCGTTGTATGTATGTTATTAAATTTTTCATTTATAATAGTATTTTTATGACGTAAACATTTCCGTAGTAAGTAATCCTATTAAAAGAAAAAAATCTTCATAACGTCTTACATATTGAATAATCTTTCGTCTAAAATATTTTTCATTTGTTTAAGCTTGAAAAATATTACTATGAACCATTAACAGAACTTCCTTAAAAAAAGGATTTTCGAAAGAAATGTATTTAATCCTAAAAAAAGCTTGACTAAACACTAAATGTATGAATACGGGTTAAATTGAGGAAAAAATAATTTAAATTTAATTAAATTATTTATCCAAAGAGAATACAACAATAATCTAATCATTACTGCTTATAATAAAAAAGTTGCATATATTTTAAGAAAATAACTGTTGCTATAATTTTTTGTTAATAATTATTTTGAGATATAAAGTAAAGAACACGTGTCTATAGATTCTATAAAAAATTATACTGAATAAAGAATTAAATATGCATTTCATTTAAACTTCCTAAATTAATTTTTTTCAGGATGCTATTCAGCAGTGGGAATAGTAAATTATTCTGCTAATCGCTAAACATGGAAATTTTATTAAGCTCTTAACGAAAAAAACTTTAAAGTTTATATTACAGCAGATTAACCACTCGTAAAAAAATAAAAAAGATTGGTAGTACTAAAAACAATCGAATAAACAAAGAATTGTAAAAATATATTTTTCTCTACTTTGAGTGGAATTTAAACTTTATTACTTAATCAACAACCAGATAGTGTTGTCAGTATAAACTGAAATAAAATGATATTATAAAGAATTTGTGCAAAAAATATTCAATAAAATGAATTAAACAATTTCTATTAATCTATTTGGATTTAAAATTTGTAATTTAGAAAGGATATTTATTTTTAAGTTATACAGTTACTGTCAATGATTTACGTCTGTAAGAAATAACAATAGCTGTTTTTTTAAACAAATATATTGTTTTTAAAATACCAAACAACCAGAAAATACTACCCGCATTTCATAGGTACAGAAACAATACATAACATAACAAAGATAACAATACATAACAAAATAAAGAAACACAAAATAGGACAATTTTTATGAATTATTTTTTAAAAACTTTAATTTACTTTAAATGCTTTAATTCATTTAATTTAAAACATATATATCTAATATAAAAAGAAAGAAACGCATACTTTAACTTAAAAAAAAAAAAAAATAAATATATATATATATATATATATCATGTTGTCTTTTAGTTACTGCTAAACTTTAGGTTTGTCAATTACCTGAACGTTTACAAAGGATAAAATAACGTAAATACTTAATAAATAAATATACAAACACAACTGTCTATTACCTATAGATTTTTAAATATTAAAAAATACATGAAACCTGTTCAATATTCTGTAAATTATATGAAAGCACCTAACAAAATCAGTTGGTTTTGCCTTAACGTATGAAAAAAATATTGATCGATTGACTTTATCGTATGAAATGCAAAAACGCATAGTTTAAAAATGTTTCATGATACATGATAAAAAATATCATTTAAAAAGGGATATTCTAATTAATCTACAAAGAAAATTCAAATTTTAGAAGAACGCAAATACTAGATAAAGTTTTCTACGTAGAGACAGTGTTTTTTTTTTTTAACGGAAATGATCACAATAATTTGTTACTTTAATTTATCTCTCTTATCTTTTCTCACAGCTGTTTTTGTATTTTACACTTTTATATTTGCTATTACTTGTGGATTTTCTATTTTTGTATTTTGCTTACATGTAGCATCATTCAGAATACCTGCCACTGAGAATATTTATGTTTCCAATTAATTTATTTGTCGAATGACAATTTTGTGATCACTTAAAAACTAAAATAATAATTATAATTAACTGGATTTGGCGTAATGATGTTCAGAAATGAATCCAACCTAATGAATGATTAAGGAATCGCGATGTTGAACTTCTAAATTTCTCTTGTAAGCTTGTGGAATAATATTCTTTCATAGAAGGTTAACATGCTATTTTATTAAATATTTAATTAAAATTAAAGTTTTGAAATTAAAATTTGAAGATATAACTTTTCTTGGTTGAAATATTTCGTTAACTCCTAATGATATTTTCGGAAAATAATGATTAAATTGTACGTTACTTAAAATATTGTTTATGATAAACAAGTGTTTTTTATTCATATAACATTTAATGTCATGACTAAATTATATCTAATGTAATTAAAATAATTAAGAAGAATTAGTGTTAATTTCAGGCTGACTGATCATTTGGTTATTAAGGGGAAATTTCAAATTCCCTCTTCTGTCTCGTCCCACCTCATGAATAACCCAAATGTTCCAAATTATTTAATTACTCAATTAACCACAACGTACCATACAGGAGGACCACTGGGATTTGTGGTAGACCGTACAGGAGTGTGTAGTTAACTGTCATGATAACCAGTGTTCACTCTACTGACACTTCTTTATACAGCCTGTTGATTTTTCGTAATTAATAAATTTACTTTCATTCATATGGAAAAAATATCTAAATAAAATTATTGTTTTCAACAATTGTTTTATTATATTTATTAAGTTAGACTTGTTATTTAATTAAATATTGAAAAAACATATCCAATACTACCTAAATTTCGATAGATTGTAGCTCAATAAGGTCAACACAAATATCAGCAAATATTTCTAAATAACCATAAATTATTTTTTCCTAATAAATTTTATTTGATATTCATGTCATTTTTAAAACGTAATTAAACACAAATGTAATTTATTAGCATGTACATATGTGTACGTCAAATATAGCTAGGATTATTATCTATTCTAAGTGGTGTATTATTGAACTTTTAAAAAGATATCAGAATAAAATAAAGGGTTTTGTCAATAAAATTACTAAAATTTAAACAAAAAATAATTACACTTTTTTAATTTTTCTTTGAATTTAGGTATCTACAACACGGACTAATATTAAAAACCAACTTACTAATTTGGATCTGAATTTAAAATGTCGAAATTTAATGAATAATTGATAAAGTAAAATTTTTATTTTTTATTTTTTTTTGAGGACGGCTTCTTAAACCCACTGGTCTAACCAAGTCCAAATTTTAAACAACGTTTTAATTTTTTATTTAAAATATAGTTTTTTACAGATTTTGAAACCCTTAATTCCGTTCGGCTTCCTTTTTCTAGTGGCATTGAAAAAACAAATTCTCCTAAAAACGTTATTTAATTTATACATTAACAATGCTGTTAAAAATTGGCAAAATGTTTTAAAATGAAATTTAATGACTAATCATTTAACAGTGCACAATATCGTTTGCGGATTAACAGATTGTTCTGGCCAATCAGAAGCAAATTTGCAATTGGCAGAGTTTAGGTTACATTCCGTAAAAAGTCGATACAATCTGGAAATATCTACTAAGACAAAGTTCTAGGGCTTCAACAGTGAGGAACCCATGAGTAAAAAATACTGATAAATAACTGCATTTGATATCTGGATTGTCATCTGTCTTTTTTTATATCAGAAGGTGTTAATAATAAGCTACATAGATTTGAGAAGCTGTTAGGTACCATGCAAAGAAATCTTGTCGGCAAATTAAGGAAGGAAACAGTTATTAAGTTTTGCAAAACTGTGGTGGTCCCGGCATTGTTGTATGGTTCTGAGACTTGGTTTCTTACTGCACATCAAAGTCGAAGAACAGAATCAACAGAAATGAAATTTGTCCATAGAGTGTTGGGTGTTTCATTGAAGGATCATATGAGTAACGGTGCAATCGGATGCAATTAGGACTCTACAGTATTGGAAGCATGATTACAAAACGTAGGCAAAAGTAGATGAGTCATATAGACAGGATGGATGGAAGTAGAATTTCAAGGATTATACGAGATTATAGAGCGGTTGGTATGAGAAAAATAAACTGTTTAAGAATGATATGATCCTTCAATGAAACACACAACAATCTACTAAAAAATCTCATTTCTCTAGATTCAATTCTTCGATTTTAATGTGAAGTAAGAGTTCAAGTCTCAGAACCATTCAACAATGCCGGGACTACCACAGCTTTGTAAAATTTAATAACTGTTTCCTTCCTTGCTTTGCTAAACAAAGTCCTTTGTATGGAACCTTTTTTTTCCTGTTTAGTCTCCGGAACCACCGTAAGGTATTATTTCAAAGAATGATACGTATAGATGTAAGTTAAGTCTAGTCTCAGGTTGACCATTCCTGAGGTTAATTGAAAAACCCAACCACCAAAGAACATCGGTATCCACGATCTAGTATTCAAATCCATATAAAGGACCTTTGTTAAAGGCCTTTGTTAGGACTTGAACCTTACAACTACCGACTTCGGAATTAGCTGATTTGCAATGACAGGTTCACAACTAGACCAATCCGTTTGGTTTTTGTATGGTACCTAGAAGCTTTTGAAATCTATGCAGCTTATTATTATATAGCCTACCCATAACGTTCATCGTGATGATATAGTTAGATCTAAAAAAAGTGCTGCTCGTATGGAAAAAAACGATGTATGGAAATAAAATTTTCGATTTAATAAAAATTAACGCGTAGAAACGATGTAAATAAACTATTACAAAAACTGATTACAGTTCTCTTGAGTGCAAGAATATATAATTTACCTAATGTTTCCCAACAATTTGTTAAACGTCTGGGTGAAGTAATTTCAACATTTGATTAATTTCAGGCTTTAGTTCTTACATTATTAAATTCCAATGATTTAATTCCAAGTAATGATAACGGGGGAAAATATTTCAAAATAATTTATGTAAAATAATGAAATTTTTTCGTTCAAAAAGACTTCCACGTATGTTACCAAGAAAACGAATAACGACCCCCCAGAAAATATTTAACTACTCAAAAAATCGTTGGTAGAACCAAGTTCTCCATACTTAAAAAAATAATTAAAAAGAAAACTAACATTGGAGTGGATTTGTGAACTTTCTCCTTATTTGAAATCGTTTGAAAACAGCAAGTTATTCAATCCGTTTGTTTTTCCTATACTCAAAATAATCAATTTCAAAAATTAAGAGAATGGTCCCCAACATTGAAGTAAAGAAAAAACTTTATATCAACATATGTCCGGAAATGTTCATTTTATCGGCTATCCTACATTTAAAAAAAATCTATTTCTAGAATGGTTAATCTTATCAAGCTGAAATTCTGTAAAATGGTAGGGTACCTAAAGGTTTCCTTATATAAAAATAATCAACTTCATCTCTCAACCCTTTTCAAAATGGCCGCCATGTAAACTTTTTAATTTCTAACATCTGTGCAACTGTTGGTTTATTTAAATGTTATTCTATGACAAAAATTGTTAAGCCTGTTACGAACAAAAAGCACGCATTATTTATTAAAATCCGTTCATAAAAAAAAAGTTATGGTAAAAATTCTTGAAAAGAGCAACTCTAGATTAAAAAAGTTTTCATAAAAGTCTATTACTAGTTTTAAAAAAGTTTATCATTCAGTAGTTTTCATAAGGTGTCAATCCATAACTCCGCTAACCGTACTGGATCTATCCTTCACCCAATAGGTCCTAGGTTCAAATCCTGATCCCGCTAAGAAAGTTCCAATTGCTAACTGTAACCAGCCGGTAATTCAATCGTCCAATTACCAGCTGTAATTGGATGAGGAACTTGAAGAAGGAAATAAATAAATTAGTATTATTTTTAAAAAGCTAATTTTATAATTTTTTTAATAAATTATCTACTTGATAAATATTTCTTAATTAAAGTATTATTTTTACATTAGAATATTTTTTTTTTTTTTACCTCCGGGACCACCGTATTGCTTCAGAGGATGATTCATCTCATCCTTCTTCTAGCGTGTGTGAAAGTGCCAGAGCGGGATTCGAACCCGGGACCTCCGGATGAAAGGCATTAGAATTTATTCCACAACAAACACACTTAAAAAATTCAAGTCGTCATAAAAAGGTATGTAACTGTACCCAATTTTTCCCAAGAATACCTTTTTTAAAATATTAAAATATTTTTTTCTCTGCCAGGCATACTCAAAATGTGAAGAGTAAAGTGTATAGAAATGTGTATAGTAATTCCGTTGTCTTCTCAACAGAGCTGAATATATTATCCCATGTAGGTATCCCAAGGCCACTAGAATACAAGAGGTATTCACAATTTTAATGTGATAGCAAATCTGTACGCTATTAATTATGGGATGTATAGTAAATATCATTAATCTCTAAAAACGTAACTCTACTGTAATACCTTTGATATTTTATGTGTGTCAGAGGCATAAAAAAAATGAAGAAGAGTAAATCAACACAAAGAATTAAATGTAACTTCTCTCAATTTGAAATTTATAGGCATTCACATTAGGATGCCTACATAACAGAATCTATTAGCAGATGTCTATTAATAGATGCCTATTAACAGATTTACTAAGAGCCTACGTAACAGAATAAATATAATTTTTATAGCATCTTTTCTCTCCCGGGTAAAGATTCTGACTCGATAATTTAAGTTCTGCATTTTCCTCAGAACGTAAGAAATGGGCTTGAGGAAGCAGTTTACAAAAAGCCTTACATGCCGTGTTGTGTAGGGTTTTCTATAAAATTCTAAAACTAAACTTAAATCCATAAAATAACCGAGAGGATGGTAAAATATAAAATTCAACGAACAGAAAATAGTATAATTAGATTAATTTGGAGGAAAAGAGAGAAAATTATCATTTTTAAATTTCAATGAAAAATATAAAATTGCTGGTAAAACAATAAGAAAATAAACCTAATATAAATTCACAAACGTATTTTTATATGGCATTATCGGTATACGTTAATATGTAAGACACATTTATTTTTCTTATGAGTTATTTATAACAATAAATGAAATTAAGAGAAAATAAAAATATTTAGAATAAACAGATAACGTTTTATAAAACAATTTAATTGCTTCTCCAGCGAAAATATGTTTAATAATAAACACCCTAGGGAATTTCAAACGTGTTACGATATCTTTATCTCTTTCAAGCAAAGTAAAAATATACGAATTTAATAAAAAGTATTTTACACGATTTTTATTCTCTCTGGTTTTAATTTACAGCGTTACAGCGCAGAAAGAAATGGAATAATTTATAACACTGCTTTTCATTACTACATCGTATTCTGCTATTTTATGAACTTCTCCGATGAATCCATAGCCAAACAATAAAATATGTGTATATAATTGTTACGATTCTTTATTTGTCTATATCTAATACAAAAAAATACATTTAAAAATTCTAATAAAAATTAAATTTTTAAATTTTACTTATGAAATCAATAGGATTACATACGGTGAACAGTTAAAAGTATATTATTTTACTGATAAAAATAAATAAATTAGAAATTATATTTTTTATGGTACAGTGATATAAGTTATCGTATGTGTGTATATATATATATATATATATATATATATATAATATTTTTTTCTTGATTTTTGCTTTTATACTACACGTTTCTGTGGACCTATAATATAACGAAGTGGTACTTGTACGTGAACGATAGTATAAATCGTAAATTTGTACATTATTACATAAACTTTAAAAAAAGCTCGAATACTTTATCGATAATCAAGAATATCGACGATTCTGATCTGATTTTTATCGATAATGACCTGATACTATGTACGGGTTGGTAGTTCGAGATTTACCCGGCCGTTATGATTTTAGAGGCTCCTCACTAAACTTCCCGGTCATTTTGGTTGTAAGGATTCAATTAATAACAATTCCTGAACTCGCGAACACCGGACGTAACAATCTAAAAGTGTACTCATTAAACGAACAATAGATGTAGTCCCCTAAGCGAATCATCAATCAAGAAAGCTGTACCAGTTATTTTAAGATCTCCGTATTAAATAAAAATGAATAAAACTTATTACTGGCATTAATTTTTATAATTGAACTATATAATGAAGGAACAAAATGATTCTACAGATGACATTGGTTACAAATAAAGTAAAAGTAAAATATTTTAAAATAATTATAGATTTACCACAATCGTTTGATACGTGGGTATCAAACGATTGACGGTGTCATATACGTGGGTATATGACGTGGAAAAACAAATAAACATTACTCAGAGACAGAAGAAAGAATTTCACAACTAAAACGAACCAGTTTTTTCCTTTACTTATAGTTTAAAAACAAAGTAAATATACAAATTTTAAAAAAGAAAATAAATAAATTTAAGAAAATATTGAAATTACTTTCTGAAAACTTAATATTTATTTAAATATCAATTAATTTGTTAACTAATACACTTAGATGATTTTTTTTTGCGACTTTCAAAGAAAAGTACGGTAGTTTCGGTTGCATGGTGGAATTGGGTGGGGGAGGGGGGCGAACATGAATTTTCTTTACGTTTTGAGATATGAGGAGAACGAAAATAATATTCACTTAAATGGGGGTTTCCTTATATATATATATATATATATATATATATATGTCTGTGTATAAAATTTTATAACTCAAAATTTCCAAAAAACAATTACATTCAAATCTAAATAAGCTGTAGTACTGTATTTGAAGTTATGCATATGAAAATTAAATGAAGGTTGGTTTAGTCGATCTTGAGTTAGCTCAATTTAAGGCGGATAAAATTTGAACAAGTTAGAAGAAGTGTGGTACGTTATGATGCTGAAAGTTGGAACATTGACGTTTCTTTATCTGGAGTATCTTATTGTTACCAATATTAAGCAAAATTAAAAAAAAAATCAATTTATTTATACTCTGCTAGATTGCAAGAGAACACCGAGTTGCAACTTAAATCTTACTATTATTTGTTTATTGTGATAAATCACAATTTAGTAAACGAGATTGTTCAAAAACTGACCGGTACTGGAGCTAGATGAAAACCTTAAGAGCAGTTATTATTTCTGTAATAATCATTCATAATTTAGAGTTCCCGGTATGTAATGGATAATCACGTACAAACAATAAAATGACAAATATTTTTTCCATTATTAGTAACTTTATTATTTAATTCAGAGTTTTTGTTAATTTACTAAGTGTTGTATGCACGGGTAGTAATTATTTATTGCAATTAATAAATATTTTTTAACTAGAAAATTTAATATTTTAAATGAGGTTTAATAAAATAAACGTGAGAGATAATAAATAAAAGGTTTATGAATGTATTTAGTACGTGCATAGATTTATATAAACACGCAAAGCATAGTGGTGATTTATAGGAGATAAATTATCAACGTGCTGCAACAGATAAAATACAGGAGAAAGAGGAAGAAAATTTTGTAGGAAGAAGTCAGTTTTAAACTACATCGCACCGCTGCACCGGTTGGTCCGCAGTTTCTAACTGTTCTATTCTGTTGTTGTTTAAGATAGTACAGAAGGGGTGAGTAACATAGAACGCGTGATGGGAAACTTTATCACCTTTATCCCCAAAAGATTCAGCAGTCAAGTGAGTTTGGGATGGTCCGTGTGAAACCAAGGGGAACTGAGTAGAAAACTCATCCTTTCCCCCTGCGCGCCTTACTCTTATACTCTTCCTCAACGCCATCCTTCTACACTTACACTCAACCTTTAGAATCACAGACACCTGAGCACCTTCGAGACTTCCATTTATCTACCCACTTCCAATAAGATTTATCCATCCTCTCTGTAATAAAATTTAAGGGCTATATCGTAAAAGAATAACAGATGTTCTTAATTTTGCTTAACTACTTTTCTTCCTTTTAAAGGAAATTACTATTATATGAAACCATATTACACTTTCTATATTTAAATTAATTAAATAAAAATGGAAGGAATTAGGATATTTAAAAAAAATTGGGTATCAATTAAAATTAAGTTTTTTTGTGAGAAAATCAAGAAATTAGTACAATTTCTTTGGAGGATAACAAATAGAATATATTAATCTCAGTGAAGAAGGGAATTGGAAACCAGTCCAACCCTAAATTCCCTTAGTAACCTTGAATGGGATAGTGGTTATTCTTGTGAATGGATTAATTGTTTTCAAGAGTGATTTATTATATATCAAGTTTCTAATTTCATTACGGTTATGCTAAATAAATAAGAATGAAATCTTTTAAATTAAATTTTTATGAATAGAAATAATGCTTTAGTGTGAAACGTTTGAATAATAATTATATATGTAATCAGATATTTACTAATATTAACTAATCTATATAATATGTTCGAGAAATAATATGTAAAGTAAAATATAACATTTATAACTTCCAGTGATTCCCAAACTGTGCACTGCGGCGCCCCGGGGAGCCGTAACCTCTTTACACGGGCGCCGCGAAATATTGTAAAAGCTTCATAATTAACTGAACCAAGACATTTATAAATATTAATTTAATGTTAATAAAGTTAAAATATTAGTTCCAGTTTCGACGGGCCAACTTGCCGGGCCGGAAATGTAGCCGGCGGGTGGGAAGGTCAGTGGAGATGAAAGAACACTCCCCTGGATTGAGCACATCCTTGAATGCTTAATTGCAATCCGATCCTCCGGTCCACGGGAGTATTTAAAAAAAAAATATGTAGGACGCCATGAAAAAATGTTAATTGACAAAGGGCGCCGCAACTCGAAAAAAGTTTGGAAACGATTGCCTTATGCAATTTTTGTACTCGAAGGCCTTGTTTCTTAAAAAAATAACCAAAACAGTTTCTTAATTTTATTATGAACTTTTGGCTGTCTTACTATCGAGTTTATATGAGAACGGAAAAAAGATTATTCTAATTCTTGCAGGATAAGTAAAAAGAACTGTCCTTTCCTCTTGAAAAAAAACATTGTTTGGGGACCAAATAAAATTTCATGATACAAAAATTAAAATCCATAAAATTTGCACTATTTTCTTTCTGGATTACTCACCCGCTTAAAAAATATTTTTTATACACGTATTCAGAACAAATAGTTCTGAATGCATTTTAGTAAAATATATTAACCGAAAAAATTGTAATAATATAAAATCTCTTTGGATGTATTTTTTTAAATTACCAATAAAGTTATTTTTCTCTGTCAAAGTAAATCATTTTTATGAGTAACTAACCTAGGATAAATTTAAAAAAAACTAGCGATAAAAGTCAGATATAGCTAACAGAATTTTAAATACAATCAACTTTTTTCTTAATTAGGGTTTTATAAATTTTACAATTACATCAGAAGAAATTCAGTAATTAATTATAAAAAAATCCCTTTCGGCACACCGAAAGGCGGAGGTAGATTTCACCGGTGTTAAGTAGGGTATAAAAAAGATTTCTACCTTAAAGTTAAGAAAAACTTCAAATTTACTCAATACAATAATTTTGCATGTGAAGAAAGTTTCACATATTTAGCATACTACAAGCCTCTATTACAATTCAAACGACATTTTGGTCATCCCTTGCCGTAAGGGTTGGTCATATCAAATATTGTTTCAGACAAAATTTTAGGTAATGTTTAGAGGACTAAAGATCACTTTAAACCGATTCGATACTATGCCTATTAAGGTAGGTATGATTTCTTTTGTCTTCAAAACCCCATTTTTTCCACTCCCTGTGCCAATGGTTGGTGATATCAAAAAACTTTATTTATATAAATTTTAGGTCCTTATCCAAAGAATAATAGGAATTTTAAACGAATTTGACATTTTACTTAATAAGAAAGTTATAAAGATATTTTTTTTTTTTCAAAAAAGCATTTCCACCCTCATGTTTTGATTTTGGCCGTTAACGAACTCGACCGAGATTTTGGGTCGAGTTATTTTTAAGGAAAAATTTGAAAGTGATTGGCGCAAAATTACGGCAGTTATCGTCTCCACAAGAAAGTGAAACGTATGTAAATATAAACTTTTCAGCTGACGGTGGTTTGAGATCTGAGGGATGTGAAACACAAAGATATGTCGAAATTTTCCGGAAGTCGAATCATGGTACCTTTTACAATAGGTAGCTTTCTTAAGAAATCTACCTGAAAAGCTAGTTTTAGAAACAACTGAAATCACATGTTCATTGTAATACTACAAAAATACATAAAAATATCACTTTAATTCTTGGTTAAGAATTATAAAATGGATTCTGCAATCCTGATTAGAAAATCCTCTAATCCTGATTATAAAATGGATTGCAATCCTGATTAAACTACCTGATTGTTTTACGATATCTGGAATGGTTCCAGGCAATAGTTTCTACGAACTGAAAAAATGAAGCACGAATAAAATTTCATCAGCGAAACCTAATTTCAATAAACTAGATCCAGAAGATCACTTATATTAAACAAAATCACATACAATTTGAAAGCAAACGGACAATAACTTATAGGCAACTTTTATTTTTTTTACCCCACCGGTCTAGTGAGTGATTAACTCGTCATCACAAATGAGCTGACTTCGAAGTCGAGAGTTCTAAGGTTCAAAGCCTTGTAAAGGCAATTAATTTTTTATGGATTTGAACACTAGATCGTGGATATCGGTTTCAATTAATCACACATCTCAGAAATGGTTGACCTGAGACTGTACAAGACTACACTTGATTTACATTCATAAATATCATCTTCTGAAGGAATACCTTACGATGGTTCCAGAGGCTAAACGGAAAAAAGAGGTACGTTTTATTTAAGAGAAAGGTTTTTTACGATTTGTAAACGGCCCTGATTTTAATAACCAATTCAGCAATAAAAATTTAACTGATTGAACTAACTGATTCAGCATTTTATATTTTAACACTCTCGTATTTTTTATACCGTTAACTCTGATTTCAACACACTATTTCAGGAAGTAAAAAAAAGTTATTTTTTATACGAAACGAATAGACATTTAAATAAATTACTAAAATGTAAGAAAAGAAATATTGGAAAAGCGATAAGAAGGAAACTGGGATTCCTGGGCCATGAGCACAGAGTAGATAAACAGAGACTAAATAAACAAATATTCATTAAACTCTGGGAATAAAAGAACAATCATGGATACCTACAACAAATGAAGAAAGAATTACAGACCCTAGGGACCCATGAAGAGGAAATGAAAGATATAAAGCTATTCAGACAAAATACACGAAATTGAGTTTGAAACGATGAGTAAGGAAAAGAACCACACCAAAGTGAAATGGTCGGAATAGAAACACAAATCTCGAAGAAAGAGAGAAGAAATACTGGGAGAAAAGAAAAAGAAAGTAGCAAAAATTATATTTACATGGTCTATAGTTGGCCAAACCACAAAAAGAGATATAAAAATGTATTATATATGTAGTGAAAAATTGAATGTATATATATATATATATATATATATATATAGAGCTGTGTTTGTGGGTGTGTGTGTGTATGTGTATGTGTGCACACGCGCGAGCGATATTAAATATTTAATCCCGTTTGAAGTTATAATAGCTACTGGATACGATTTGATAATAGTTAACCTATTGATGTAAGAGCAGCCTGTAAAAACTGAAAAATTGTTAACTAGGAAAACAGGAAAATTAAAATTCCTATCGAAAATTTCCATTTACTATTATTACTCAACTACAAAAAGTCTGACTGTAAAGATACAAAATCCTTTGATTTTATATCTTTTCATCTTAAACTGTAATGAGCACATTTTAACAATTCTTGAGTTATTAAATGAATATTTTCAATGTCTATTTTTGCAACCGTAAAACGTCTAGAATATTTTCTCCTATTTATTTTGGTAGAAGAGAATAAGTTCGTTAAAAAAAAAAAAAAAAACTTTGTTTAAAGCTAAACATTTTTATGTGGATACAGCTGTTAACGTTCCTAATGTTATAATGTTTGTTGAACAAAGACTGATTGACTAGGAAGAAAACAGATTATTCTATGCTTTGAGTTGGTTTAAATCGAATTCAATTGTAAATAATGATTTAACCCTAATTGAAATATGAGAATTTATAAAAATAACAAAGTTATAACTAAAACAGATCTAGATACACAAAATCATTTATTTATTTTCTGTGAAAATAATAGAAAAATTATTCACATATATGATAAATTAATAATATGATAATTTTATTATGCGATTGATTACGATATTTTATTATAATTTTGGTATGTATTATATGATTGATATATAATTAGTACCATAAATTGATAGACTATTAAATCTTTAATTAAAAATTTATGTAAATAAAAACCCCGTGAATTTAAATATTTTATTAAAGAATATCTCTAATTAGATAATTTCTATAATATTCTTTAGAATATTTGTAACGGAAATATGTTCAAAAAATAAAACTGAAAACAAAAAAAGAATAGTTAATAATTTACTCATAGAAGCAGAACCAAAGAACGTACTTTACTACTTTAACATTTCTTTGAGCAGAACCATGATATTAAATACGGATGCTATCAGATACGTCATTCATTAAATTGATTTATGAGTTATGATTTATCCTGTGTATATTGTAAGGAATGAAAATAAAAAGGAAAACCATTTCTATACGGGTAAGAATATCAAGGGTACATTTAATGAACAAAAAGAAGCAACTAAGTACTAAAAATAAAAAAAGTAGTAAGAGCTTTTCAACAGATTTCAACGAAGAAATTCCGTGGCTTTTACTTAAAAAGAGAGAATTATTAATTCTAAAATCAATACTGAACATATAGGTATTAAAAAATTAATTATTTTTTCTTGTTTTCAGTAAATTAGGGTCCTGTAATAATACTAATAATAATACATACAGAAATGTTTACTGTTTTTTTTTTTTTAAATGTCATGTTCTTTGACAGAAGTTAAATCTTAATTTTAAACCATGAGGTACATTATTATTATTATTATTGTTATTATTACCACTACAAAGTCTTTTTAAACCTTACAGTGAGTTAGATTAGTATGAGATTGGCGAAAAGGTTGATTTATTTTGTTTGATCTACATTTGTCTAGCTAGACAACGGTTGCAGAGTACTGTAAACGAATAGTACAGGGACTCAGTAGAGTAGATGAATAGAAGATATTACAGTGAGAAAAAACGGAAACTGAAGACATGAAAAAATTAATTGAATTGAAAACCTTAAATAAATTAATTAAGGCCTAGAACATTACAAGTCACCATCTTGCGCCGGCTTCATGTGAATATTTAAAAACCAATTTCTAAATTTTTCTAAATTCGACCTTGAAATGAGTGTAAAAAGGTAAAAAAATTTATCAATGCTTGCAAATTTTCCCTATTTCCGCTATATTAATCGAGACATTCGCTAGATTGGGGCTTCAACTACTCTTCAGATAAATATATAAAAACCATTTTTGGGGTTTTCTAAATTCCAATTTTTTTAGAGGTGCGACGGTGTATGACGTGGCAGATCAACCAACACAACCACTGTTACTGTATATGTGACGCAACTGGCTGCGTATGTCTCCGATTACATGAGTGAAAAACATAAAATAAAAGTAATTAAGAAATGTAAAAAAATGAGAAACGAAGTACGATAAATTCCGAGTGGTGTTTGTCGGGTAACGCTAAAACTGGGAAAAATAAATTTTTACCCGTGCGATCGTACGAGTAAACAGTAATAACCAGCTTTATGAACACAGCTAGTTCCAAGAGGCAGAGCCCTTTGGCTAGACGGGATGGGCAAGCTTCCGGGCCATGACCGGCTAAGTATTCCCTGAACGCGACGAGAAACGCAAGTAACCATATAGCGCGGGCGAAGCCGCGTTAAAGATGCTGTAACATTTAATGTGTCATCAGTAAAGATGACGCATTATCTTATATATAAATGCGAAAAGTTAATGGATCTATCTGTTAGTTTGCAACAGTTTGATTTCTAAGTTTCAAGATATGTTTATGTTATCCCTGGAAAGGTTTTAGCCCCTTTGAGGATTAATATATTAAAAATATTTATTAAAGAAACAAATATTAATCTTTTTACTTTATTAAACGTATTTCTATCATCATAACAACAGAAATATAATTAATTAAAATGACTAATTCTTTTTATTTAATTAATATTTTACAATATTTAATATTTTCACAGTCATGAGGGTAACGAACGTGTCGGGAATTCATGGAGCAGAGCACCATGGCTAGACGATCGAGCGAGCAAAGCGAGCGCTGACCATCTATATATATATAGACGAGTAAATCAAACAAGTTTTGACTGTTTCTGAAAAATAGATAAAATTGAAATTCGTAAAATATTTGTATAATATTGCCTTTGAAACACCAAGGACAAATAGAAAGAGTTAGATTTCCTTTAAACGATATTTTTCCATCGTTTCCGACGGTAAAAAGTGAGCTGATGAATTTTTAACGTCGTCTAAATAAATTCAAGATGATGAACTTACAAAACCGCTACACCCTGAAATCGTGCAGTTTCCATTATGCCTTATTAAACAATAGCCGACTGAAATTACGCGAGCTTGCTAACAATGAAAACATATCGACAAATAAATATCCACTATTTTTACACGATATTTCGAGTATTAAAAAGCCTTCTGCTCGATGGTGCTGGATTTGTTAGCAGTCGACCAAAAATGGATGCAAGTGAACACTTCTCAAGGATGTATAGACTTGTTTAAACTTAAATAATTATATCTACATGCAATTATATTCATATAATTATGATTTTCAAGTAAATTATTGTGTAATACGCAACAAAATCTTAAGCCAAATCAACAAAGCTAGAATATGGATTCATTTTTCATATCATTCTTTATTAGAGCTTTGGGTTAAAACATTATTATTTTTGTAATTCCTATTTGTTAAATCAATGTTTAATTCTAACAAACTTTTCGTTAGATGTTACAAACAAAATTTAAATAATATTTATACGATCTACACACAATGTTATATCTCCAGGTTGCAACATTCAAATTTAGTTTCAAAAATAAACTTCCTTCCTAGTAAACTTTATACCTCATCATATACTTCACTTTATCTGTTACTAGGATTCTACATAATTTAGGTAATGAATATGTAACAGTTGCAAAAATACTATATCAAAATTTGTAATTTATTTAAAAAACACACTTTTCAAAAATTATCATATTCTGTTAGTAATTTTACGAAATAATTTAGTTTTTCTTTTCTTCTTATTTTCATTATTAGATTCAGTAATTACCTTGACCGTAATTATTTAAGGGATAGTTGTCTTTAAACTAATTTGCATAAATACGCAAGCTAGTTTAAGCAATAATTAATTTATTCTCATGTATTTTTTTTTTTTAGAGTTCATTAGTTTTTATTCCCGCCTGGTGCCAGATCCGAAACCAAGCATGAACAAAGCTCCAGGGAGTGCAATCGCCTCAGACTGCCTAGTCGAGAACTGACGTTCCCCCTAGACAGCCGGGACTCGATCTTTAATTAATAGTCATGCCTCTAATGAGGGGACCTCATAGAGATCCCCCACCGGGACTCCAGTCTTGACGCCACGCTTGAAATGAGGAACCCTAAAGGGTTCCCCCACCGGGACAACGGTCTTTCTTTGCCCCCCTCATCGAAGTTCGATCGAAACACTAAGGAAGTCCCTGTCCAGTTACCGGCAGCGGGCCACCTAAGCGACTCTTCCCTCCTGGACAAAGCTGTGCCAACCCATATCTTCCCCAAAACACAGGAAAAACACCTCATTATTTGGTCTTAGTTCTGCAGCCGCGTCCCCCGAGAGAATGTCCCCGAGAATTACAAAGGATACACTTAGCTTCCGTTGGGCAATCCTTACGTAGATGCTCTGCAATCCCACAGCTGAAGCAATGTCCTCGCCTATCTGGTCCGCCGCAGGACGCAATACCCCAATATCTATAGCAACGCTCCTCAGCTAGCTCTTTGAAACCCGGAAAGACACCTATCCAATGCGGATACGGCCATCCTTCAGCAATTTATTCGCGAGCAAAGGCGGAACCGCTACATTCGCTACTTTTGTATCTCCAAATGAGGGCCGCAGGGAGAGGACATCTATCGTCACTGAGTCTCCAGCCGTCTTGCAGTTATCACGCACTAAATCCACCTCAGAGGTAAGGGCATCTACGTCCAATATAGTGTAATAAGTTAACTTTTACTTCGTTGTTTTATTCAAGCGTATTATTTTTTCATGTTATCAATTTGATAGCTGATTATGAATTTTATTGCAGAAAATAAAAAAAAATAGAGTACTAATACGCGTATAGGCTATATTTGTACAATGTAGAAAAAACTAAGGTATTGTTACGCTGGACATAACATACTTTGTTATAATGTCTGCATTTTATTCAAAAAGGAAGGAAATAAGCAAAGTATCTCGAAATATTTAAGTTTCTCTATAAAGCAAGAATACCCAAACTCACGTTAATCAAATTTGATGAAGCTTGATCATATATTCGGGGAATTATTTTAAGCGTCCACATGTTAGCTTTGAGGAAAATGTTTTATACGTTTGTATTTTTCTATTTTAGTTCTTTGTTTTTAGTTACGCTAGATCCCACGTGAAAGAAAAATAGAAAAATCTACTCTACCAAATCACCTAATCTGAGTAAATGTAAACTTAAAATGATTTACAGTAGATTGATCACCCACTCGGATAAAAATAGATTTTTTGATTTACTCATTAAACAATACATTACAAAAAAAGGAAAAAAAAAATTCAATTTAAATAATGTTCACATAAAGAATGTTATTATGCATATATAACTATAATTTTGTTTTTAGTCCAATCGTGTGTTAACAAAATATTTCATAAAATATATCTTATATCTTTTCTTTTTTCTTTTAAATTAAAAACTAAAAACTTAACTTTAATTTAAAAAAAAATAACAATAAAGTTTCACATGTAATAATATAAAAATATACAATGTATGAAATACTGAATCTAATTAAAAATAGTTTTTTCGATACCGGCTTTAGAAGCACTGACTGACACAAGTATTAGTTCCGAATACGGCCAATTATAAGGTGCCTACTTGTGGTAAACTTCTCTCTTGACTCCTATCAATCGACCTGTATAAACTACTACCAAATTCAGTCAAAACCCCACTAACACAGAGGCAGTCAACCTCTTCTAGTCACTTCTTTCCACGATGAGAGTGTATCAAATCCTTCACAAAATTAGGGCAGCACCAGGTGCATTGCTACCAGACCACAAAGTTGCTAGTACCGAAAGGTCCTCTGAGAACAGAGTGATAAGAAAATTGGCTGAAAGGATACATCCATTGGAATGGTTTTTATTCGAATTTGAATATTAGATCGTGGATACGGGTTTTCTTTGATGGTTGGGTCCAAGTATCTCAGGAATGTCGATCTCTCTTTTTCTGTTTAACTTCCGGAGCCACCGTAAAGTATTACTTCAGAGAATGAATGAGGATGATATGTATGAATGTAAATGAAGTGTAGTCTTGTACAGTCTCAGCTCGACCATTCCTGAGATATGAAGTTAATTGAATTCCAACCGCCAAAGAACATCGGTATCTAGAATTCAAATCCGTATAAAAGATAAAAGTATTTAGTATTTTTAAGTCCTTTAGTATTTTTAACCACAGAACTCTCGACTTCGAAATCAGCTGATTTGCCATGAGGAGTTCACCACTATACCAACCCGTAATGTCGACTTGAGTTAGTCGAAGACTATACCGGTACCTATTGAAGACTGTACCGACAAATCTTTACCGGCACAGTTACATTACACTGATAAGTCGCTAATGATTTTAATTTTTGATGGGACTATAAATAAAAATATTAAAACAAAAACGTTAATAAATCCATCAAAAGATTACAAAAAGTAGAAGGAAAATTCATATCTTTGTCTAGCCTTTAAAAGCATTTTTATAAGCCTTTCTTATATTCAGCCTTTAATTTTATTAAAAAAAAAAATTTTTAAAACTTAATATTTAATATTTCCTAATATTTAAGTTATACTCCAATACAAAAAAATATTAAAATTATAATAATTCAATATTGAAATATTAATATTTATTCATATTTTAATTTTACCTCAGTTATATTATAAACACCAAGTAAACAATGAAACATTTATTGTCTAGAAACTTATATTAAAAAAAAAAGTTAGTATTTCAGTTCTGAAAATAGAATGTAAATAAAAGTAGGTCAAATGTTGACATGTAATGATTTAGTACAGGAAAAGATATCTAGTAGAATGGAGAAATCAATTGGTAAACCTTTAGTGGTTGTGTGTAAGAGTATATATATTTTAGTGTGTTCCTGTCTGCTAGTCTCACGAGAGAAAAATAAACTTAATGTATGAAGAAAAATTGAACCTTTGAACATTTTATTTTCCACTGTTCTTGTTTTAACCTTAATAACAAAAACACAAAATTCTTACAGAAATATTTTTATGTAACATTACTTCATGAAATGTTTATTTTTCTGTTAATGATGAAAGCAGTTAAAGAATGTAATTAATTTATCTTTGATGTAACAACATACTTTTATCATTATTTAACTTTCTTAAATAAAGAAAATAATTTCTTTGTATTTAATCCTCTTCCTATGAATAAGAGGAAATAAACTTCTTCCTTAACTTTTACAAAACAATTTACGGCCAAAAATAAATAAAATTAAGAAGTAGCAAAACATACGCGTGCGTACACACAAAATAGTGTAATGACCCTTTAGGAAAAAGGTTTTACTGGTCGCATTAATACTTAAAACCATTTTTCAGATGGTCTGATTCTGTATACAGGCTAATCCAATAAATTTCAAAATTCAATAATGTTAGTAACGCTAGAAAATGAACTCTACTGTAAATTTGTATTCTACTGTATTCTTTCGTTTTCTTGAAGCGGCAGAAATCCAGCCAAAAAATTAAAATAAAAAATCTGGAATCTTACTATACTATATTTAGTAAATAAAAAATCTGGAATCTTATTATAATCTATTTAGAAAAATTACAAGTAAACTGATCAATTTTTTCATCTTTTTTTTGGGATGGGGAGGGCGAAAACCGCTTTTGCGTTATTATAGCTCGGGACAAATACAAAAAAAAAGCCTCTTTCGGATATAAAAAATATTAATCAAATAAGATGAAAACTACGATAATAATAAAAATAAAACTAAATTAATAAAAGAAACGTAACCATTAAGGTAAAATACACGACATGAAAACAAAATAAAATTAATATTTACGCTTAAAACTAAATATTATGAATTATATTGATATTTCTTAAAAGTAACAATACCCGGTCTAGTACATTCCTACCATTGCCTAGGATTTGGTGAATGTTCCTTGGTAATTTAAATTTACACGTAAGGCCGCATAACATATGCAGTCCACAAGGATATGGCGCAAAGTCAAGCGGTAGTCACATCGTGCGCATAGTTATGCGTTTTCTGCTGAAATTAGGTACCCGTGAGAAGCTCTGATTTGTCCTAATCGCAATCAGCAGAGGACCAAAATATAAAAGGTACATTAAACGCCGGGTACTGGTGCTGTAATACGTGATGGTTTTCATGATCGAAATTAAAATTAAAATATAAATTAATTTTAATTAAAAGACTTATTAAGAATTATGTTCAAGTATCTATTTAATAATAACATTATGTAACAATTTAGAACAATATTAAATAAAATAATTTTCAACAAAATTCATGCTAAATTTAAAATTAGATTCATTATTCTAACAAAATAAATTTCGAAAAATTGTAGTTTTATGTTAAATTTATCATCCAGTTGTCAATAAAATGAGCCCAAATACTTGCAGTACATTTAAAACAAATTATATAAAAATAAAATCAAGGCAGTAAAAAGAAAACTTAATTTTCATTTAAGTAAAAACAGATCTTAAAAGCTTAAAACAAGCACAGACAACGCGAATAATAGAATAACAAGTTTAACTCAATAATTGCAATATTTACAACATAATTATTACATCCTCAGTTATTTAATTTCTTAGTCTTCCTCTAAAGTTACTCTCCTGATCATATTCCTCTACTATATAATCAAATAAACCTGGATGTCTTAATATATGACCACCAACACAGTTCGCTTTCTCGCGCTCTCTCTCTCTCAACAAATTTCTGTCTTCTTTTGTTTGTCTTAAGAGGAATGATGATTGAATAAAGGGATCTGTTTTTCGAACTTTATTATCTCACTTAATTTCCATCATTCTTCTGCAACACTACATTTAAAAGGAATCTATTTTTTGCTTTCAGTTTTTCCTCTTGTACATGTTTCGTTAACGTAAATGATTCACTCGACGAATATATTTTTCTGATTCTTAGGTTTACATCTGATGTCAAAGGAGTAAATCAATCCGCATCTTTACTGACTTGACTTTACATAAATAATATTTAGAAACACATTGATACTGATTAAGAAATAGTAAAGAATCATACATAGTAAAGGAAATTGAATGGAATGGAATGCAAAGTTGACGGGAGTTTATTTCTCCCTACTTATCGCAGAACATGGACAGAGTCCCTTGCTGCTGGATCTTTCTAATCGGGCTTGTTTTTTTTAAAGGGTTATTTTATATAGCGGGTCTAATTTTCTCAAGTTTTGGTTATTATTATTTAGTTAATTTAAGACGGATTTAATTGCATTCCAATCCGTTGTTGAACCAGCGTTATCGAACCCATTTTATGGGCCGACCGCGGAAGGCTAGGCTTATGAAGCCTGTCCTCCCGACGCAATTCCCCTTCAGACCGTCTACTGAAGTCCTTTCGGTGCTAACTCTTAATAGGCTAGCAGGAATACGCCACAACGGGGCACTAACTATAAGGAGGGAGCAATGCGACCCCTACTCCGGAGGAGTTGCAATTGCTGGTTTATTTTTATCTAACTAGTAAGTTTTCGGAAATTGAACATGAATATTATATAAATTACGTATTTTCTTTAAGTATTGTATTAATAATAATTATAATAATAACAAAATAAAATAAACGAACAGATAAAATTCAAAAACAGGTAATCTCTAACAAAAATAATATGGTAACTCTAATTCACAACCTAGAAAAATTTTTTGTTGGATGAAAAGATTAGTTGCCAAAAATAATCCATCATTTTTTTAATTTATCTCAGTACTGAAAAATTATGTAAAACTTTAACTTTTTAATAAATTATTATAAATATAACTGCAATTTAAAGAGATTCTGAAAATAGTGTAAAACAGAAACACAATCTCACTTTAAAATTTTCAATTTATTTCTAAATATAATATATCAAAGAAGAAATATAAATTAAAAAATAAATATATTTTTACAAGAAGATTAAAATTAATCTTAATCCATTATTTCCTTGTAAAATGTATATACACTACTTCCATTTAAATTACGATTCAGCGTATCACCTAAACCCGTATAATGTAATTTCGTATTTTTTTTTTCTATATGATGATTAAATCAGTATATTAGCTTGAAGCATGTAATAAGAAGAATAAGGAATGATAATTTCGGTGTTCAGGTCTCCTTTATAAAAAAAAATCGTGCAACGGCGTTGTAACGATGAGAAGAAAATGGTAATGGTCTTATCAAATATACAAAAGAAATGGTATATATTTGACTGTAAGCGTCATTTCACTACATTTTATTTCACTGAATGGTACGACAATGTTGAAATAAAATACGAGTATATTAATACAAAAAAGGACCTAATAATTACAACGATGGCAACGAACTACTACGATAATATAATTTAAAATTCATTGAAACGTCACTATACACTTATAATTGGTTATTGTGAATTCAATACTGAATGCATTTACGTAATGATAAATAATAGTCTGAGGAATATAAAACAATTAACTTATATATATATATATATTTTTTTTTTATGACAGTTCGCTTAGTTAATCGGTTCCAAGAAGGAACCGCAAGTAAATAAAATTACAAAAGACACACACATGACAATAGTTGAAATATAATGTAAATGTGAAATAATATATATTTTTTATAAGACAATAATCTATTTGTATAAATTGAATGCCCAGATTACTTCATAAAATGTACAAAAGTCCGTAAAATCCTAACAGAAAAACCAAATACTATTACACGATAAAGGAAAATAAAAATAAAACACTAACATAATTTGCTTATAAAGGAATTTAGCCCCTCCATCAGGCACAGAGAAGATGTTTATCACTTAAGGAATATTGTCCCAACCCAAGAATTACTCATACTCCCCCAGCTCCAGTACGTGAAGGCATTTGAGTCGCCGGACATCCTCACTGTTGTCTAGAAGATTCAACTCTAGAGTGCTCATGTGATTATCTACTGTTTGTAATGAGAACCAAATCGTTTAATTTTCTCGCGAACAAAAGACAACTCCAAATAGTTATGAATTTCTTCGTTCCGTGCAAACCACCCGCGCCTCTGTAATGATTCTCGCCAAGTTACTCTGGAAGGTTGTATAACCTCAATGTTTCTCTTACTCGTCGTACCTTATAGCTGTACGTTCAAATCGGTTTCAGAATGAAATTATACATTAAAAGTTTATTGGACGGCGACAAATGTGAATTTCTGCTTAGTAACCAATAAAATTCCTTAAAGCTGATGTATTGTAAATTTCTATTCGTAAAAATATTTGAAAATAGAATTTAATAAAGATTAATATGTAACAGTTAATAAGGATTCTAATTGAAGTGACAAAATACAATTCTTTACTGTACTATATTAATTTCAGATTACCTTATGACTGCACTAAATAGTTTGACGATTAAATATTCTATTATAAATAAGAAATTCTATGCGCAATTAATATTTATTCATTATTTTGTTATCCGTTTATTTTTGGGTTTATTTAAAGAAAAGTTTGAAATTATTTCGCTTTGTGTAATTTAACTAAGTTTACGTGTTTCATAAATTTGTTCTTGTAAAATATGAGACTCTGCTGAAAAAGTTTGCACACTAGCGTGTTACACAGAGAAAAAAGGTCTATCGAGTTTGTTGTAGCAGCACATGATAGCTAAAATCACCTTCTACAAACCTGTGAAATCCGTTTACCGGTTTGTTTTCAGTAGAAGTTAAAATGGAGTCCAGTACAGTCAATATGTCAACACGGTTAAAACAGCGCGCAATGATCGAATTTTAAACAGCAGAAAACGTGAATGCTATGAATATTTTTCAAAGCGGTTTACGGTAATGAAACTGTTGACAGGAGTACTGCGAATAGGTGGGCGTTGAAATTCCGCGAATTTGAAGCTAGTAAAGCGATAATTGAGGACGCACTTCGCAGCGGACGACCAGTTTCTGTGACCGACGGGAAACATCGAAAGGAGGCGGATGATTTGCTTCAAAGTGACTGGCAAATCACCCAGAAACACATCGCTATTCAGTTAGGCTTATCTAAAGAACGAGTAGGCCGTATCATCGAAAAACTGGATTACCGTAAAATCTTTGCACGATGGGTACCGCGCATACTAACGGAAGAACACAAGTAGCGTCGTGTCAAATATTGCGAAGAACTTTTACACCGCAATCGTGCCGAAGGAAACGACTTCTTATTCAACATTATGACCGGAGATGAGAGTTGAGTACATCATTACAATCCGGAAGAAAAAAGGCAAAGCATGACATACAGACATTACGAATTACTAAACCCAAAAAATTCAAAACTCAAGCCTCGGTGAAGAAACTTCTTTTGACGGTGTTTTGGGACGCCAAACACGTTTATGTGATTGAATATCTGGAACATGGGACGACTGTGAACTCCAAACAGTAAATTGAGACGTTAAGACACCTCAGACGATGATTATGTCGTGTTCGAAAGACCACCATGCCCATAATCTTGCAACATGAAAATGTGCGGCCTCGCACATCGAACGCCACTATACATGCTCTCCGCAAGGTGAAGTTTGTGATAATTCCGCATGCGCCATATTCCCGGGATTTGTTTCGGTGCGACTTTCACTTCTTCTCTCATCTCAAGAGGGATCTCAAAGATAATCATTACACCACCGACGATGAGATGAAGGAAGCTGTGGCCACTTGGATCCGAGAAAGACCGCCAGAATTTTTCAGTGACGGAATACAAACACTTGTTATACGCTGGGAAAAGTGTATCGGTGTAAACAGGAATTATACTGAAAAATAAATATTGCATTTTGTAGATACGGTATTGTATTTTTATTTCATTCCCATGCCACGCATATATGTGCAAAATTTATCAGCTGAGCCTCGTCATTACAAAATAATCAATCAAGAAACACTTTTCTTATAACCCGAGTATTCTTGAACTCATTTAAAAAAAAATTATTTTATTCAATTATTTTCTAAATTAAAAAGTATAAAAATCACTAATTAAATGTCACACTTTACCTTTTATCTTGGCCAATCAGTCGTTATAGCTGGTTATTAATCGAAATAAAAAATGGAGGAGGATTTCTGAGTTCAACTCGTATGTTTTTTTAAAAATGTTTGTTCAACCCGTACTCCTCAACAATTAGAAATTTTTTCAAAACTTTTTACTATAAATCACCCCATGCTTGTAGTTAAATATGAAATGAAATTGTTTAATGAAAGAAAAACAGCATATCTGGCTAATATTTTAACCCAGGAGTTTCCGGATGAAAGGCTGAGTCGCTACCAATCAATGACGGAGGTTGACATTCCTTTTGGATTTGAGGAGGACTTTCTCCTTATATTTTGTAATAAGTTTTTGCTGATAAATGTAATACATTTTTTTTTCTTTTTGACGAAAATATTCATGATGTACAGATCATAGAAAGATGTTTTGTAAATATTTAATATCGTAATTAGTATGCAGTGTTGAATTGCTTTGAAGTAATGATAGATAAATAAATAAAGTGTAATCTCATCTCATAGCAGATTTTAGACTAAAAAGCTACAACGAAATTAATTGGTTGACATGAAGTAAATAAAAGTAATGCATTTCCCACATTCCAGGAAGCGTTAGATTACAATCCCCCGTAGTGCTTTACGTCGTGACTCTGCATTCTTTTTCTTATTTTTATCAAGAAGTTGTTGGTTTCTTGCAGTTTTATTTTCTTACAAGTGCGTTTTTTGGTATAGGGTTTGTAGGCCGCCTAAAAACAAACATTCTTTGTTTGTTTTACATTTTTCATTTTTTTAATATAAAAGAATCGTAAATTTAATTAAAAAATTAATTTAATGTTTGTTTAAATTTCACTTCATTAAAAGCCCATACAAAATTTAACGTTTGACAAGTATTGCAGATGATCATTTTTAATTTAGTGCAGAATTTCCTAAGTCAGTATTTAAAGAATAGTTAAATATTAGATAATTTTTTTATAAAAAAATCATTTTTAAGTGTGTTTTTTTTGTAATATTTACTTTTTGAATTTTTTTTTACTCAGTTTATAAATAATAATAATAATAATAATAATAATAATAATAATAATAAAATATAAATAATACTAGCCTTTTTGTCCATAAAATTTAGTACAGTACAGGTTTTATAACACCGTAAAACAACATTAAATTATGAACAGGTAAAATAAAATGCATGTTAATGTAAGATTACAACACAAATAACTGTTTTTATAAAGTAAAATATTTCTAACCGATACAAGTAATAAAATAGATTGGATTACTTACTTATAATAGTAAGATTTACTCTTGTATTTCTCGTGGGAGATTTACGGAAGTCGACACGACATCTATAAATTCCTCCGTCCTTATCTTTAACAGCATCCACAGTTAGTTTTGCCGGCGATTCAGAGACATGAAAAAAGGCTCGACTACCTAGTATTTTAGGATCGGTCCAATGTCTACCTTCGTTACTGTTACTATCTCTCACATCTAAACTGAAAAATGAGATAAAAGTAAAATCAAAAATTATTTTAAATGATTTTATTAAAATTAGAACATTTAAAAAATAAGTATTAATTAAAAAATAGACTAATAAATAATTGAATAGCGTAGAAATTAATTTAGTATATTTTATGAAGGCTATACAAAATGAAGCGGACGATATTAAGAGGCAAAATTGATTGAAGTTCAAAACAAGTTTTCAAAAGTTTCAATTAAAAGTTTGTGAAAGTTTATGTACGTAAAGCTTGAAACGAATGCTTATATAATATCTTATTTCACATAAATAACTGTACAAAATAAAAATATTTAACTTACCAGTAAGAAAAACAAAAAAATTAATTTATGTTAATAAAATTTTATATACTTATATATGTATATATGTAAAATAATAATTAATAATAAAAATACATATTTTGCTTAAAAATATTATCTTAATTAATTTCTTCGCTTAACCAGTCAACTATATAAACTTAATATAAGTATTACTATAAATTAAATACACAACGTTTCACTTAGAATTCTCTAAGCTTCTTCAGGTGACAATACACATTCATATACACATCATGCAAAATTCTCTTACGTACTGTTTTTAATTTATAAATGTGTATACTTGATTGGTTAACTCAAGAAATTAATGAAAGTATTACTTTTAAGTGAAATATGTCTTTTCATTATATTTAATACTACCCAGTCAAGAGGAAAATGAATTTAAATTACATTTTAGTTAATATTCATATATATATATATATATATTAATATTAACCAGTAATTTACGTAATATATATATATTACGTAAATTAGATATTATAGATAAAATTTATTTTAATACACAAATATTAGTGTACGAAATATTATTGTTGTTACTATAAAATAATTAAATTCACGTACAATATAAAAAATATACATATATAATTTACATACATCAAAATAATTGCTTTTCATGCGAATTAGGTACCCCCTAAGAGATGAATCTCTTGTGGGATTACAGTATCTTACATGTAATTTTATTTCTTAAAAGAATAAAAGAGTGGAAGCTCCTGCATTTAATCGCCTTAAGATAAAAAAGGATTACAGGATAAAAAAATTACACCAATCCTTCACCTTTTCATAGGAGTAAACTTTAAAGGATTCATATTGCGATTAAGTTTTTTTTTAAGCTATATTTATACCTATATTTTTTTATTTATACACTTTATTACGTGTAATTTTATTAAAGAATAACTTAATTGCTGTAATTTAGACCACAATTCTAAACAAATAAAGTTTAAGTCATAAATAAAGACTAAAATATTTGAGACGATACGATGAAAAAAATATTTTTGAACATCACATTTGTTTAAATAACACATCTTATTATCAATGGATATAATAATAATATAAATATAGTCGGCAGAATCAAATTGGTAAATCCACAAGTTAAACTGGAATTAAAACACATAGCAATCTGTACAAAATTGCATGATGCACCGTTACAAAGGGAAGAAATAATAAAGAAAATAGAATTATAGAGATTATACATGAAATATTTTTTTTTCTTTCTGTTAGCTTCCGGGAATCACCGTTACGTATTACTTCATAGAATGAATGAGGATGATATGTAAGAGTGTAAGTGATGTGTAGTCTTGTACAGTCTCAGATCGACAATTTATGAGATGTGTGGTTAATTGAAACCCAACCATCGAAGAACAACGGTATCCACGATCTACTATTCAAATCCGTATAAAACTAACTGACTTTACCAGGATTTGATCATTGGAATTCTCGACTTCGAAATCAACTAATTTGCGAAGACGCGTTCACTAATAGACCAACGTGATGGGTTACGTGAAAATTACTTACAAATATAAAATATACAAATATACGGAAATATAAATTTGCTGTCTTGAAACTATCTGCCATTTAAGTAATATTCAAGTCTCATGTCACTGTGAAGAACCATGAATGCAACACCATAATATACAATAATTGAATCACTTTACAAGGAGTAGAAGGATTTTCAAGGCAACTCTATTCAAAAATTTTACCTGAATCTAGAACATCAAAATTTAAATGTTAATAATACTAAATCTAAATTCGGGCATCCTGGTTAGTTAATCAGTAGACCTTACAATGATATTTAGTATGCTAATGGATTAACTTCAAATCCGAAAACGATAACATTCGTCAAAAAAAGAAAATAATTAAAGTTAGACTAACTTAATTAACTTCTACCACGATAATTCAGATGATAGGATGTTGAAATTTTGGATTCAGGACTGTTGTAACATCTAGTTATGCACCTCCCCTTTTGATTACAATCAACTTGACCAAAAGCGTCCAAATAAGGACAAAATCTAACAAATTTGGATTTTGAACTTTTTCTTAACTGCAAAAACAAGCCCTCTTGTTATAAATCATAACAAGAGGGCTTTTATGATTTAACAAGCCCTCGTTGTTGAATCAACGAGGGCTTGATTTAATAACGAGGTGGGAGGATAATCATTGATATATCATAAGTAGTACTTATTATCATTGGTCCAGAACTGTAGACAAGTAAAATTTTAATTAATGGAATATTTGGATATTACAAGGGGAACGCACATAGCTTCGAATCATACTTTATCTCCTTTTTTTAACTTTTTTTTTAAATTTAAATATACTGATTTATTAATAATCATTAACCTCTTATTGAAAAAAAAATACAATAAATAATAATTTAATAACCAAAAAAAAAAAAAAAAAAAATGTGAAAACATAAGATGTTATTAATTAAATAAAATTTTATGTATTTTTCATTAAAAAAAAGAAATGTGTATATGTAATTTAACAGGCGTACAAGGAAGTCATGTGATGTTTACATCAGATTTTTTTAGCACAGATTTTATTACATTTTATAGTATTATTTAAAATTTAGATAGGACCTACAACAGAATAAAATGTTGCCCGTATGAAAAAAAGATAAGAAAAATATGTCTTTAAAAAAATATCAAAATGAATTCATAGTAAAAATATATTCCTACCGAATAACAAACAATTATAATAATAACAATTACATTGTTATTATTATTATTATTATTATTATTATTATTACAATAATAATAATAACATAATTATAAGAAATGTACTTATTAATATGATATTATTATAATAATATAAGTATAAGAAATATAATTATATCAATGTTATTATGTTATAATTGTGTAATTATTACACTAAAACAATTAAATAATAATGTCAATGTAATATTATTAGAGAAAACATTATACGACCACAAAAGCTCATTCCTCAACGAAATAAAAAAGAATTACTGGAGTCGGTCCATTTCGGTTATCTGGGATAATGTCTTAATATAAGACATTTTTCGTAAGGAAAATTATCTGTTTATGAAATCGATTAAAAATCAAAGTAAAAAAAAACTATTATTCACAAACGATGTGCATATTTCGCACAACTATAAAAATTCCTCAAACTAGCCAAGGAGAATTTAACCAGAAACAATGAAAAACTAATCATTTTATGAATATTATTTAAAATTCCAGAATTATTTCAGAAGTTCTTACAACAACTTCTTTACAGCATGCTTTACAATTTTAATAAAACACTAACATGTTTTTTGATGTTGTTAAAAAAACAGTTAAAATTAAGTGTGTTGAGATGAAAATAAAAAGTTTTTAAAACAATAAAGTAAGAAAAAAGAACTTTGTGTCAGAATGTTTTAAATCTAAAGACAAGGCTTCTGGATCATGTGTGATCAACTTCATTGCTTACCACAAAGGTTAGTGTCTACGAAATGAAACTGAATAGAAAGGAATGCAGAATTCATCAAACGAAAAGAAACTCTTCCAATAAGCTGCAGCTTATGTACACTACGTTGTCATCACGCATTTGTACTAATCGTTTTAACAATTATTATGTTAAATTATACTTTTAATTTTAAAAATAATCATCGTTATTCAAAATATAATCTTAGAAAATTTGCAAAATAATTATTTAAGAAAGTTTTGATTTTTATAACCTTCTTTTAACAAGTAATTAATAATAATAAAGTAATCGCGTCTGCGCTAATAAAAAAAAATTAGATAATCACGGTTAAGCGACAATAGATGAATTATTTTTCAACAATTCACGAAAGAAAATATTTTTGTTTATTTAAGAGCTTTAAGATATTTTTAAAATATGTAGAATTTTAATAAATAATATAAAGCAAAGTTATCCAAGAATACTTACCATACAGAGTCTCACTAATTTTTTTTTTAAGGTTAATGAGACAACAAAAATTATTATTTCTCGTAGATTGTGGATATCAACTTAGCCGTCTATTTTTCTCTGTTTCGATAAACCTCAATAAGTCTATTGGTAAATTCATCGAATTAGTTTTGTTCATCATATAATTTTCTTATTACTAAAAAGTAAAATCTTTTTTTAGATGTATTTACTTCAATTTTATTAATAGCGGTAGTTAAAATATTTAATTATAATGAATAAACAATATTTGTAGACATTATAAAACATTACTGGTTTTTCTGCATTAGTTAAACTTTAACTTTTGATGTTAAGTTAATGATTTGAACGTATCATCAAAAGGTCTTTTATTTGTCATAATTTTTATATATTAGGTGTAATTGAGCTAACAGTTACTTAAGTCTAACTGTCATTAAAGATTTTTCCCAATTTTATATGGGTTGAATGTTCTTAATAACAACCTGATAGAGAGAATACTGTGTAAGAATTCCTGATGAGTAATAAATATCATGACTGACCGGAATTAAAACCCGAATGACGGATACAGATCTATTAGTCAACTACAAAAGCCGATCTTTGTTCTATGAAAATATATTCCAACATTTTTTTTATTTAAAATGTGGTAGAATTAAATGTTCTCCTACAAAATTACAGAATTAGTTAGCATACAGGTTAACATTAAATATTATAACACTACTTCTATAAAATAAAGAAGTAAAATTAAAACAATTATATATTTAAGTCGAAACTCATTCGTTCGGTTATGAATGAAGGAATATTTTGAATGTAAACTTATTCTCTTATATATTTTTATTGTGTTGCATTATCATTTTTTCTTAGCAAATTACGACTGCTTTACCTTGTAAGTAATTTTGAATCATTAACATTTTGGCCTAATGTATATAAGCCAACGTAGACGCATAACATATCCGCTTCCCCTTTCTAACACATCACGTTATATTATTAATATTTTAATTATTGTTGTATCTTTCCATGTATCAGTAGTAAGGTGCTTAACTCTAACAACGTACCTTCACTTTTATGCTAATCTAGGCCTACAGCTTTGCAACATCCTTACTTTACAGTTTAATTTACACGACTAATTTAAAAAAAGAAAAAAAATGAGAGAAAAATAATTCACTTCAGTTTTTTTTTCAATTTTTACAAAAAAAAAAAATATGCTTACTTTGTTATGTAACGGTACATAATAGAGATAAACTTTAAACAACAAAAATAACAACTTTATACGTAAAAATGTTAAAAACAGTTAAAGTTGTAAATTATTAATTGTCTGCACACACTCTACGAAATCGATTTAAGAAATTATTGTAGAATATAAAATATAGTTTTTTTATAATTTGGAGTATGTATTTTCTTTCCAATCTTAAAAAAAAAAAAATTTTTCCATTGCGTAAATTTAAAACTAATAAAGCATAGATTAATTAATTGCTTTCTGAAATATTTAAATGTAAAAAAAAACTGTTTTATTCTTTATGTAACTGGATTTTTTTACAAAAGATATATTTTGAAGGTATAAGTATATATATATATATATATATATATATATAAAAACAATCAATTTTATAATAAAAATTGCAAAAGTAGCTAAAACTGTATTTTACAATACACATTGTAAATGTACTTTAATTATAAAACAAAGCGTTTAAAATCAAATATTGCAAAAATAAATAAAAACGAATATAGTTTAATTGCTTTAAAAATTATCAGTACTTTGTTTGAATAACAAAAATAAATATTTCGTTAGTTGTTCAATTCATAATGCCAAAGCAAAATATATAACCTACTGTTCTTGAATATCCTATTTTTTGATTATTTTTTTTTTTTTTTTACTTTAATTACTTTAAACATTATGTACTGCTCAATATAAAAAACACACGTGTATATTATGTTTTATCGTAAAATAATAACAAAACATATTTTGTAAACTTGAATTCTATCTTATGTAAGAATAATAACTTTCGAGTAAAAATTTTTAGATAAAATAATATTATTCAACAATAACATTATTGTGCCATTCCTCCAATCTTCTTGGTATAGCGGTAGCGTCTCAGCACTTTATATGGAGGTACCGTGTTCGAATCCCGGTAATCATGGCATTTTTCATAAGATAAAAAATTTCATTTCATATTCCTACGTACAAGCTTTTTTGTTAGCTTCTGTGGTGAACTGATTCGTCAGTCAAATAAAGTATCAACTCTTATTGTTATGTTTACTTACGATTAGTCAAATTAGATGAAATTAATCCGATATGTAATAAATGATTTTCATAAGAATTGCCATTTAAGAGGGAATCAATAATGTGTCTATAAATTTTTGCGAGTGCAGACGTTAAAATCTTAGATTTCCGTACTAATAGTCAACGGTATAAGGTATACTGAACGGAAAATACTACTTATTGGTCAATTCCAAGCTCTGATTATTCGAAATCCATTAGAAGGGGAAGCGCTTTTTTTATTAATGTTTTACTTGAGTTACCTTATTGGTGATAGCTACTACATTCAAATAAGTTAGCTAACTAACAGACTGAAATAAAGTAGTGTGTGTGTGTGTGTGTGTAAGTCGCGTGCGCGCGCGTCACGACACATGTGTGTATATATATATATATATATATATATATATATATATATATATATATATATATATATATATATATATATATATATATAATGACTATTTGCAGGCTTTAATATGTTATTATTAACTATAAATACGCTTAAACTGTAAATTTTATTTATACTTAGCTGTAACATTATAAAATTACATCAAATACTACATGAATATATTATTCTGAAACTATTACGTTCATCTATCTCATTTTATTGCGACAGATATTACATTTTATCTATACACTTCTCAGGTAGTTATGGCTGTTTTCGGGCTTCTCATTCAGATTTTTTTATTATCATCTAACATATAACTTGTAAAGTACGAATTTCTCGAGAAAAGGTTTTTCTAATGTCATTCATCGTTAAGTGACCATAGGGAATTAAAAAACGAGATGGGAAAAATAAGAATTCACTTTAAAATGTAATTAAATAGGTTTTTTGCTTTTTTTTATTGTAGTGTTTTATTTATAATCAGTTTCCCAATTCCCAAATAACGAAACTATACGTAAATCTTGTAAAGCAATAATGGCGTAAAAGAGAGGTATTCATATATACTTCCTAAGACAATAAAATAAAGGTCTGAACAAAGCATAGTAGAATTAAAAGTACAACGAATAAAATATAACTGACAATGCACACAAAGTCCGTAACAAAGTACACATAAATCAACAAGTAATGAAACAGAGAAAAAAAGTTGAAAACACAGCTGTAGGACTTTCCCCTCATGAGGCTTTTTTCAGACGCATGGTTTGCGCGTGCACACACAAACAACTTAATTAAAAATTTTTATTTATCATATTATTTAAATATAATATTTTTTGTTTATTTAAATCACACATTCTAACTGAAGTGCGCGCGCGCTTCTACTATTTCATTCCCGCGGGTGTGCCAGTACTAGCAGTCACCATTTTAAATACTTATTTACACTTTAATATTACCTGTGACGTAAGAAGATAACAGGCGTCTACAACAGCTATACGTTTAGTACTACACTAGCGCTCCTTTTGGCGAGAGGGGGTACTATTGACGCAGTTCATCCATCTAGTCATAGCATATTTAAAACAATTTTAGTGATAGGGGTCGAATTTTGCAAATTTTTTTTGACACCGCACATACAGACGTACATCCGGAATATTTCCTTCCGGTTTTTGTGCAATCGCATTTAGTTTCGTGTTTTGTCTTCTCTATTCATTATTCCACGTGTTTCTGATATTGGTTAATCAGATAATTTTCAATGGCGGCTATGCGAATAAGGATTACGTCCATATTCTCACAAATTGTTGCCATTACAACAGCTTCGTCTGCGTTTTCATTTCTTGATGTACCAGCACGCTCTGGATTCCATACAAAAATAAATCACTTTTTCATTTGGTTTCCTGCACACAGAATGTATAAAATATTTCCGATAAGGACATACTCAATGTTCTCGTTCCGAATAGAAGTTAGTGCGATTAAACAATTGGAACATAGTAGCACTTTCTCTTCACAGAAATGTTCTGAGTAGCGAAGAACTTGCTGTATAACAATAGGCTCAACCGTGTAAAGGCTTGCCATATCTCGCAGTTTCCACGAATTAGCTTCTAAATTTATGTTTATAAAGTATCCAACACCATATTCAGTTTTAGACCCATAAGTAATAATTTTCATGTATTCCACGTATTTAATGATGATTATAAAAATGTACTGTTAGAAGATCACTGCTGGTTTCTCTTTTATTTTTCCATAAGGTGATCTAATCTTACGCTTATAAATGGCAAAAGCCATGTCAAAATTTTTCTCGTAAAAATTGCTAATATATGCGGGAAAAAGAATTTCGTGTTTTGTGGGTAACTTACGATACCGATTCTTGCTAGTCTGGAATAGATAGCGTAGTATCATATAAATCAGCCAAAAAAGTATTATTAAAAATGATATAGATAGGAAAGACCGATACATTTGCCACATATCTTAATAATAAGATTTTTCTTTTGTAATGCAGACATTATGCCGGCTTCAGACGCTAAACCAGTCACCGGACTCGTACGGAAAGCTCCTGTGGCATATCTCATTCGTTGTTATGTATTACTTCCTTATAACTTTCGCACAACATTCTTAGATGCAACGTTCTAGTGGATGAATATGCAATACACCCGTAATCGAGCTTCGATTGAACAATGGTTTACATAACCGCACCTAACACTTAAATGCATCTAACACTCAAATTCTGTATATAGATCCCAAGTAAGGGATTTATCTAATAGAAGAAATAAAAACCGTACATTATCTTTAAATTGAATTGGATGGTAATCAGAAGTCAAAACAAGACTACGATGAAGAATTCTATTCCGACAGAAGTGCGCATAGCAAGTTTTTCCTGGTGAAAATTTGAATCTGGTTTTCCACATCGATAATGGTATTTATTGGCCATTGCAATATATAATTCACAAAAACTGTATTTTACTGAATATACGATTGCCAGATGATCGACGAAAACGCTTTTACGGATTTATCCTGGAATGGCTACAGTATACAGTTGATTCTGTATACCTGTAACGGTAAACAGTTGATTCAAAATTACACGGAAATCTGTTAGCAGATGATTTTATAAGCAAAAATAAAAACTTTCATATAAACATACGGCAGAATACAGTTCGTAAGCGAGTTTCAGGTTGTGAAGCATTTAGACTTTCTTTCTGCTCCGTCTGTGAAATTAAACCGTACTAACATTCTTGGGGTACAAATTGAGGGTTAAATTTTGTCCTATTGGTTTTGTTCTAAAAAATTAAAAAAGTAATCCCAGACCTCTATCTTTGTTAGGTTTTAAGAAAATTGGGTAAAAAAGGGAAACTTTGTCGGAAAATACACTTTTCTAGGTTTAGAATAAAATAACTTTGTTAATGTAACAAATTTTTAACTTTGTTAAAAATTTTTTGTTCACTTTGTAGAGAATTTAATTCTAAGAAAATTTATGTAAATTACGTCTGTTAAAGGAGAATGTTAAAAATCAGATGGGGGGATAAAGTGACAAATGTAGAGGTATTGCGGCAAATAGATGAAGAAAGAAGTATTTGGAAAAATATAGTTAAAAGAAGAGACAGACTTATAGGCCACATACTAAGGCATCCTGGAATAGTCGCTTTAATATTGGAAGGACAGGTAGAAGGAAAAAATTGTGTAGGCAGGCCACGTTTGGAATATGTAAAACAAATTGTTAGGGATGTAGGATGTAGAGGGTATACTGAAATGAAACGACTAGCACTAGATAGGGAATCTTGGAGAGCTGCATCAAACCAGTCAAATGACTGAAGACAAATAAAAACGTCTGTTAAAATTAAACATAAATTTGAGAAGTTCAGCTTTAATTAGAAATAAAACATACGAACTGGATCGGAAGATACTACGCCGGCGGAACCGGCATACGTACTGGCAGGGAACGGATGCGCAATCATTGCATTGACTCCAGGCCCCCTACTCACCGAAGCTTTCAGAGTTCCCATGCAATGACATACACGGGCACTTTACCACATACTTGCCATCGCGAGAGGCATGTTAACAACGGAAGAATTTCTGTAATACCTAGAATCACATCACATCGACCCTGGCCGCAACATCTCCAGCACTAAAGATGGTGTAAGTCCGTATAAATGTGGATGATTTGCAGGTGGCCGAAAAGTCCAATCCTTATAGTGACCTGTAGATGGAAATTAGGTCAAAAGAAAATTAACTTTCTGAGGAAAACGCTCGGAGTCCCGTTAGCCAGCTATATGTACTGTACTATACGTATGTACAGCTGTTACCGCCCTGGAAGTATAACACATCATCTACGTGGTATTTTCCGGAAGTGGGGATTATCTATCTAAGGAAATTATTAATATTATCATTGTCATCGGAGCTTGGAGTCGAGCTTCAAAAGTATACAGTAAAAATCTAATGGTAAGCAATGGAATTAAAACTAGCAAACATACATCTAATTAAATTACGTTATTACTAGCCAGTCAGGGATAACAGGGATATCAGTCGTGGAATAACACGAATGTATCTTGAAAATTTTAAAGTAATCGGTTGGTTGTTTTCGCGTGATGCTGCTTCAAGCAGGCAAACACCGGCCGCCACAAATTTTCCCATTTATATATTAAATATAAATTACTTTTCTTTCATATGCCAAAATTTATTTTAATTTAGCTACTGTTTATAAAAAATTCTGTTTTACAGTTCTTTATAATAATAATTTATTGAATAATAGATAGCTTACTAATTTATTTTTCGTATTATTAGTATTGTATTACTTTTAGACGCATCAGGAAAAGTATAGTATTTTGAAATTGATTCTTATTCATTATCATTAATTTTTATAGGTAATTATTAATTTCACAAAAACGCGATCAAGTGATATTTTAATTGGCGTTTTAGATTACAGTAAACAACTGTGTGCCTATATTTTTAGAATGATTAATTGTTGTACTTGGTCGATTTTGCGAGTTGCGCTAATGTCGGTTAAATGTTATACTAATATAAAACCGTTACAATATTCGACAATGTTTAAAAGGGAACACATAGATGTGTAGTAGTTCTACCCAGCGTGTCTGAAATGGTGCTGGCATTACTAATAGTGGAATAGAGGGATAGTGGACCGCGACAGGATGTTGTAAGTAGCAAGAATCCAGTCACCTGATCTGAAATCTACCTCCATTCTCCATGTTAACTGAGCTTTGTAAACTTTGACGAATAACCTATCAGTACTAGTTAAATTTAAACTATTTTTAGTTGAATTATAGCTTATTCAGTCGGTAAAATAAATTTATTTCTTATTATTGTCACCAGTAACTGCAACTAATTATATGTACGTTAATTATTTTAATAAATAAATTAAATATACTTTGTTATTTGATTTAATGAGGTCAGCGGTTACAACTGTTGTTCGATCTTAATTGTCAACACAACTATATGTATTTGGATTTTAATACAACTTCTAACAACAGAGATTTAATTATCATCCTACATTCTACATAGTATACTATATCTAACGAAGGACAAAGCTACCTGTAAAACCTAACTAATGTAACTCCAGACAGCTTGAAAACTGTTAGATTGTTATATAACTTTATTGCGGATATGGATAAGAATTAACCTTTATCCAAGTTAAATACACATTAATAGTACAAATACATCCTCCTGTGATAAAAAAATTACTTTTGTATACTCCACATAATATTTTGGTCCGAACAATTTATTTAAAGATTTTTTTTACAGAAACATTATTCTTCTGTTGAGTTATTATTATTAATTTTTTTAAGTCCTAAGTATTCGGCATTTATTAAATGTGTAAAAATAATATACGCCCAAACTACTTCCAATCAAAAGTTTCTAAATTTTTATTTTAGTGTAGAAATGTTGCTTATTCATTATTATCATAAATTGTATTTGTTTACTGGTTTACTATGAGCTCCATATCTCTTTATCAATCAAACAAAATTTCTGAGGCACATCAACTTACCAAAAACTTGTAAATCCTTAATATAGATCATCTTTAAACATTTAAAATCTAGAGAATTAACTGTATTAATTTTTATGGCATCAATGGCGAAACAAACCTGTGTTGAACGATTTTATAATAGATTAGGGAATAGAAATTACTAAAAAAAAGCCTACAATAAATTCTCAAGAACTAAATTCATATTTCAACTGTTACCACTGTCATCGTCAATAGATAGATATAAAATTAGCTATAAAACTGAAAAGTAAAGGGGGAAAACATAACAACAAACAATTATAGAACAATAGCAACTATCGTATTCCACTTTTATTTATTCGCCTTCGATTATATATTTTCTGATCTTTTTTTGTACTTTATTTATTACTTTTTTTTACCTTTCCCGACATGGTATGCATAACAAATGTTCAAGAATTGAAAATTTATTAAAAGTTAATTTTAGATTGTTTTTGTTAAATTTATTTTCAATTCTTTTCTACATACAAAATTATTGTTTTTCTTTAGTTTAATTTTTATTTAAATTATGGATATCTATACCAAATAAAGTTATACGTATCGCAAAGGGAAAACTTATTAACCAGAAACTCTTAGCTTCGAAGAGAAACGAAATAAGAAGGTGGCAAAGACATGAACTAAGGTTCTCTATAATGCAGGAATATTTACAATTTTTTTTCAACATTGTTGTTATACTTTTTCTCAAAAACATTCGATATCAGAATATCAGGTTAAGCAATATCAATTCTAGACGAAGCAATAATTATAAAAAAATGAAAATGTGTTCAACTCTGTTATGCAGCAAGGTAATTTTTCGTTAAAAAATTTTCAGTTACGTTACCTGAAAATAATTTACAACAGAACTACCATAAAACGTTTCCCATGAAATAAAACCAAAACAAAAGAAACGATTAACTAATATATAAATAAATAGTGTAAAAATATCTAGTAATTTTCAAATACGTTTTTTTTACTTCTGCTAAATTACGGCAACAATTTATAAGAATATGTAGAAAATTATTACTGCTATAGGTGACGGTTACATTTTCAGCTTTCAAAAGGTATTGTGAAATATACTACATAATATATTTCTCACAATGAATCAAAGAAGAAAAGAGATTTTGATGGATGTTGCTTCTCCTGTTTGTTGGTTGTGTTCAACCACCGAAAACGTTACAAGGTTGGCTATTCTTTTCAAGCTTCAGGCTCTCTTTTCACTTTTATCAGTGATTTGAAATAACGAATATCACTTCCATCTGTTTTTTTCTTTTCTTTTTTATGTATGTTATAAAACTTACTACGTATCTATATTTCATTTTTTATTCAAATTTTATATATATATATATCTCAAATTTTATTTTACGAAAAATTAATTTTAAATAAATCGAAGATAAAAAATATTAGATTATAATAATTTAAACTTTTTTTTGTAACTTACAAGAAATGTTCTGGAAGACTGTAAATACTAAAGCTATTATTGGATTAAAAATGTCATGAAGTAATAGTTTAAATTCGCTAAACATTATTTCGTCACGCACCAACTGTTACTCCAGTGATTGTAAAACTTTTCCAAATGATCTCCCCTTTTAGAAGAAATATTTAATCTACGTCTCCTCAGTAAAGGTTAAGATAAATGTCAAATGTATTTTACAGGAAAGATCCTTATTATTCATTAGTTATTATTTGATTTAAATAAATGATCTAACGAACTAAAATGTCTTCCGGAAAATTAAATGATTTCTGTTTACAGAATATTACTTTATTGTTATGAAAATTTAAATACGAGTAACACTATTATTTTTAGTCTTTTAATTATATATCTTTTGTATAATTAAATTAATAATTTTTATGTAAACTAAAAATATTATAGGTATTTTATATACTGTAGTATATAAAAATTAAATTATTACTCATTTTAATTTATAGTTTTTAATTAGCATTACGAATTCGTACACGTTTCTTGTATGAATTCAACGAGAAAAATTTGATGGCTGTAATGATAACCAAAAAACTTCAAATACCTTTACAGAAACAAACCGATCAAGAAACCAAAATCCTAACCACTACACCTACGGATTAGTAGGTTTTATATTTATGCAGTTACAAAAACATAAAAAATTATTCTGTTATTAAAAGAAAACTTTCAAAGTGAAACATTCAAGAAAAGTTAACATAAAAATTGTTTTATGTTAAATAAACAACCCATCTTTTCGGTTTGGTAAAAATACAATTGTACAAATTATTAGACAAAATCTATTGACTAATTTTATGCAAATTCTGTCAATGCGATTTGGCCTACATATGAATTTTGTATCTTAATATCATAAAATGGAAAAACGTTATTACTTTTTTTTAAATTAAAAATCGTATGTTTTTTGGTAAATATTTAGAATGTCCAAGCTATTTCTTAAAAGGTCAATTATAAATTGAAGAAAGTGTTGATGCATATTTTTTCTTTTTAATTATTGAGTTACAGATTTCGTTTAAATAGTTTTTAATTTTAAACATCAGTACAGAAAAAACAGAAAAATTTAAATTATAAGTAACTATTTTTTTTTCTTTATTTCATTGTATAATACATTTAACATTTACATAATTTTTTATTGATTTACACAGTTAATTTTACCATCAAATGTGTAAATAATGGGTAATTTTTGTTACAGTAATTTTATAATCAATTAAAATTGAAAGTTCATTTCCAAAATACATATGATAACTTATTTTTTGTATTATAGTTCCAGTAAAATATATTTTTAGTAATTTTTTCGGCAAACCAGAAAGATGATTATTTAGGTAGTCAAAAATTCTATTCCGTACGCCTTTTCTGTGTATTTAATATAATGATTTATTTTCGTTTATATATACTTCAAAAGATTCATTTTTTAGGGTGGGTATATGCACAGAATGTTGTTATATATATATATATATATATATATATATTTATATTGAATATATATATTTGTTTTATTCTCTGCTAATACATTTAGTTGTTTTTATAAATTGACAAATATCAGTTACGTGTTACTAGGAATTGTTTTCATGCGTTCATTGCAGTTTTTTAAGCTACAAACATTTTTCACATTGTACAATGTATATGTAGTCAAAAGAGTTTAGGTTTTATAGTCCTGTAATATTGTATTTGTTTGATCACCCTTTTCTTTCCGAGATGGTTTATGTCGTTCTGTTCTAAACCGTAAAATATATTGTTGTGTCATACATCTTATCATTTATTTTTAATTTTAGTTTGTTAATATGATTAGAGTTAACGATATGAAATGATAATTTGTTAAAATAAAAGGTGACATCAGAGTTGTAGGACCTTGCAAGTCACTTGGCTTTTTTCTAATTCACGGCTTACACACGCGCGCGCGCGCGCACGCACGCACACACAACTTAATTAAAAATATTTATAATTTCATTTAAATGTAATATTTTTTTTAAAATTTAATTCAATGATTCTAACTAAAGCGCACACGCATACTATATTTCATTCGCGAGGTTTTGGGGGTCTAGCGGCTACTTTAAATATTTTTTTATATTTTAAATATTATTAATTTATTTAATTCTACCGGTCACTTGTGATGTTGCAACATAGCAGAGGTCTACAGCAGCTGTAGTCATACGGTGCGGTACAGTACAGTTTAACAATACTTTTGTCGTGGGTGTAGCACTAACATAGCTATGTTGCACCTGTAGTAGTGTTACACCTTAGCTTTTCCTTAAATGAGTAGGTGAGTAGGCGCTGGCATACATCGTTTGGACGTGCTAGATTTTATACTGCAGTCAATGCGGTATTTCAAATGCCTGCGCTTTGGCACAATGCACTCTGATGCGAAAGACAAAAGATCTGCATGTGTGGTGAGGCAATTCATGAGGGCCAGCCGCGCAGACATCCTCTTGTTTGTATCAGCTGCAAAGGACAGCATAACTGCCGTTCTGAAACTGCGCAGTTTATAACATGGAAACTGCGATTCAGGAAAGCACTACAAAACGTCGGCTATCTTGAAAAAACAAAAACTGTCAGCAACAGAACACTTCTAACTACATTGACATATGCACAAGCAACTACTACTCGTTCTTCGTCAAAGGTCAACGCAGAACAAACACCTTTTACTCTTTGAACAATTCTTGCAGCTATGACTGAAAAAATCATACATATTAGGTTGAAATCATCTCTTCAAAAAGAACTACGAAGACTGGTGGCTGTCAGGATACAGCCACCAGTGAATGATGTACGTAAGTTTGTTGAGGAGTCGTCTGTAAAACCCAGTAGTACACCTTCAAGCTGTCATAAGGTATGGCAAGAATGCAGAAGTCCTGCCTGGTTTGATGCAAATCCAATTCAAAGTAGAGAAGGCCCTGAATAGAGAGATTGCTGAACAAAGATTCCTGCCTTCTAAAACACAGAGGATTCCAAAAGAGAGGGTGAGCATTCAGTCGCCTCAAAAGTTTCAGTGGGAAGTGCATCCAGTCATAAACTGAATGTAATATTCTCCGCTCCACTTGAGCCGGGGTCTTCGGCTACCGGCCAATGAGCATCCACTCCACCAAGATTTAGGCATAGGAAATAAAAGAACATTCCATCTTTGAGGTTCTAGATACGCTGTCAACAGAGGTAGAGGCCATAAGCAGGATGGAAAAAACAAGAAAAACCTAGGAGATGAACAAAATAAATAAGTAATAAATCAAAGAAAAATTTCATGCGTTTTGTAATTTTAAATGAATAATAAAATATTTATTTTTAGGGGTGTTTTAAATAATTTATAGTTTCCTTTATCAGATTTTGTTCCTTTTTTTTTATTTATTATTTATTTTTTTGTTTGGGAAAATGGCTAATGACCACAGCAGTCGATGCCCGTAACACCGAAGAAAACAAAAATGTAACAATTAATTTTTTTTGTTAGTTTCTATTTTTTTACATCGGCAAACAATAAATAAATAATTAAAATGTTATATTATTATTAAAATAATCATTTTTAGAGCCGTCACTCTCTCTCTGCACTCAACCACCATTTCATGCTAACATAAACACCTGATTCCAAATTTAAGATTCGCATGGCCTCATTAAGCTTTACCCGTCATATAAACTTTTGCGTTCCCTTCGGGCTGGATTCTACATCGAAACTCTAAGCGGCCATCATTTATGGCCCCATAGAATTTTAACGATTACCAAGAAATTAATCGCTAGTAAATATTAACTTTACTGCTGGAATATCAATAAAATGTGATGTAAACTTCTATTAGAAACACAAAAAGACATATTTTAAAGTCTGCAAATTTTCAAAGGTTAAAACTGAAGAATGCAATTATGAAAACACTAATACTTTAGTAATAGATTGTGAAATTTTCTCCTTATCAAATACATATACAAATCATACCGCATAACAATTTTTCTCTTTCGGTTAATCAACTCTTCCATCTACGTACACTCTTTTCGTTTCAATAAAAAATGTTCTGTATAGTAACACCGCACCATACATTACAGTAAAATAATACTCGTTTAAAAAACTATATCTACTTTTAGGCGGTAAGTCTCCTTGCAAAAGTTTTTAGAATAACAGAAGAAAACGAGAGAACAGAAAAGAAAGAATTTCTCGTTCAGTTTTGCCTACAACACAACACTTTTTATTTCCTTTGATGTATCTGATGTCGTTATTAAACGATTACATAACATTCCAGTGCGTTATTAATCTGTCATAAAATAGTACTGGAATGTAACAGACATTTTTACTTTTATTCAGATTATAAATTATTTTTTTCTGAATTACGATAATATATTTTTCCAAACAAAGATAAGTTCAAATATAAATAGATTTATACTTTCTTGGACACCAGAATGACACTGAAAATAAATACATTAAAAAAAACTTAATGAAACACATATATTGATGATATTTTAATCAAGAGGTACCTAAATTTCTGTTATTGAATTTATATTATCGTTTAAAAACATTATAAACTTGCATTAAGTAAAACAGATATAAAAATGTACCGTAAAAGCCGATTTAAATTTTAAAGTTTCCTTTATTCTATCAAGACCTACATTATTAAATCCCTAGGCAAGATATAGGCTAAGTTTTACTATAATAACAACCAAAATACCCATTTTCTTTCTTGTTACGTGGGATTCGTATTTACACAAACTTCTAACCGTTACACTAGCGGATATTGCTTTCGAAACCTTGGTCTGTAAAAACAGTTTTAAACTCTTTGAATAAAGAAACTTAAATGATATTTTAATTTACATGTTTTACACATTAAATTTTACTGTAGTTTATGTTACCGATATTGAATTTTTATTCCGGAATATAAGTAAACTAATTAAAAAAATTAATTTTAGTGTTACCGTAATAAAAAAACAGTTATATTTTTACCAAGTATGTATAATTGTATTTAAATTTATAGTACTGCTAATGTTCTAATGATGAGTTCATAATACGGTGTTAATTGATGACTAACTAATACGTGCAGTACGATTACCTGAACTTAATGAATTATTTCTCTCAATTTGTAATTGAAGTAGTTAATCAGATTGTCTACCTTAATTCCTCGCCATTTTCTGATCTAATTTATTCATATTATAAGGTATCAAAAAATAAAAACACTAACAATTCAAATTCTAATAATGAATTATTAATTCGTTACGAATGTAATGCAATATATTATTAGGCAATTAATGTTTATCCAATGATAAAGATAAATAAATCACGAAAAAAGAACAATGGCCGGTTTCGTGTCAAATAATGTTTTTCAACAAAAAAAAATCGAGACTTGTTTTTCACTTTTTTCTTTATAAGAATTCGTAATTGTAACTGTAAAACATCATTTTTGTTCTTCCATTTCGCCATTACTCGTAAACACTCTTGAATATGAACTATAATTTCACTACCCTGTAATGTACAGTAAATCTATTTAGAATTAAGTTTTTAATTCTTATAACCCTTCTATTATTGTGGAGGAAATGTTGGGTTTAAGAAAAATTATTATAATTTCAATTAGCACATTAGAGCACGGTGAAATGAAGGCACTAAAGAACAGGCTTATTAGTTATCTTGATATAAATCGTTGAATGCACACTGTTGTAGGAAAATCTAGCCTCGATTTACTTCTGCTGGCTAAATTGACCTATATCAAGACGATTATATGAACCCTCAGTAATATTTATGTTTATACAGAAAACTTCCCGTTTGCAGTTGAACCAATCACTATTTTCAATTCTTTATCAAAAAATGTTTGTCGCTTTATTAATATTCGAGAATACGTAAAAAGAAAAAAGTGGTATTTGCAATAAAAAGGCTAACTATCACTAAAATAAATCTTTTTCTAAAGCGGCTGTTTGACACCAAGAACGTAATTTACAAGTACATCAGTTTCGCTACGCAGATTGTAAAATCATTTTATATTTCCAACCATCATATACAACAAACAGAAATAATTCTTTAGATTGGAATATGGAAGAACAGTGGAGGAAGTTTTCATTGATTTCATCATTTATTGATAACAAATTAATGTTTTTAACAGTAACAAACAACATAATTTTAGGTTTAATAAATGAAACTAATCTCTACTTATCTATGGCGGGAACTAAAAACATAGTATTGGTAAGATCTATCGGGGAATATGAACACTAAACCCAACGATTTTTGTGACTCAATAGAGAAAAATACTTCTGTTTTTCAAATTCTTAATTACACAAAAAAAACATATTCCCGGAAGGTGGTTTTACGATTAGAAGTGTCAGAAAGGCAACGCGTAACACTTACGCGCTGTTTTCCTGACACTTAGAGGGAGCTTTTTCTTTTCCTGTTTAGCCTCCGGAATTACCGTTCAGATATTACTTCAGAGGATGAATGAGGATGATATGTACGAGTGAAAATGAAGTGTAGTCTTGTACAGTCTCAGGTCGACCATTCCTGAGATATGTGGCTAATGGAAACTCAACCACCAAAGAACACCAGTATCCATGAACTTGTATTCAAATCCGTATAAAAGAAACTACCTTTACTAGGACTCCCATCGAAGGAGCTACTAGGAGCGAACGCTACCTTCCCGCATAAGCTTGCCAAGCTTCAACTACCCTGGCCGGTCCGGCACGAAGTCTGCTAACGCCAGGAGGCCTTCAGTCAAAATGGAGTCGGAACGAGCTCGCTTGGGGAGAACCACCTCGGCCACGCCGGTTGAAAACGACCGACGCCGATCCAACAATGCGGGGCTCTGGACGCCACCACTGCTACGCTGTAGTGGGAATCCAACTGCCGCTGAGGGCAAGCTCGATCCGATTCTAACGGAAGAGCCACAACCCCTCCAACTACAGCCAAGCCGACATCGCCGGAGACCAGTTCCGGACCCAACAGCCCTTCTTAGGGCTTCCTCGCAAAACCCATAAACAGCCCTATTCATGGCTAACATAAGGTTCTAAGGTGCCACTTCTGTCCAAGCCATTCGGCGACAAAATAAACGAGGAAACACGAATGAATAACTTTTGAAATACGCCTATGAAAATTAAAATTAAAGCTTCTTCGGACAGTTGTGAATTGTGTACAAAACGTATTATTTAAACTTTTTATGAACCAAGTAATAAAATAAAGAATTTAAAAAACCCACGAACTATTTTGAAGAATCATCTACTGCGGCGCCCCCTCGCGGTTTATAACCGTAAAACTAATCTAAGAACCTGCTCTGAGGTGATACCTATGTAATGGACAAAACCGTATCGAAATTGTTTTTGAGGAAAATGGTACCAGACATACAGAGATACACACGCAACTTACCCCAAACGCATATACCGTCTTCGTTCCGTCATGGGTAAAATGAAGCATTCTAAAATTAAAATACATAATGGAAAATTAAAAAAATTTCGTTTAAATAACAAAATTAAATATTTACTTCTTTATTGCCCAGTTTTGCTCTGTCTTTTAAAAGTAGTTAGAAAGAATGAATATTAAACATACTATAATACATATCATCACTTAAACGAGTGCGTATAATGACAGTAATATTCAAATATGGAAGAAAAAGATAAATCGTAATTAAATAAATGTAGATTTTTTTTTCTGAAAACAAACCCAAAACGAATTATTTTAAACAATGAATTTCTAAGTTTAATACAAACCAATATTTCATAAGCAAAAAAATTTAAGGCGGTAGACAATGTTATTACATTTTTTTTTTTTAATTTTATTATAAAAGTTAGTTTAAACAGTCCATAGAAAGTTGTTATTTTCTATCTTTTACCGAATTTTTACTTCCTTGTATGAAGTAAAGGAAATATTGTGATCCCTAAAAACGGAAATACCATTTTGACCAACCTTGAATCCATTTTGCCTAGTTTTGGCGTGACGTCTGTATATATATATATATCTCGCATAACTCAAAAACGATTAGCCGTACGATGTTGAAATTTTAGATTTGGGACTGCTGTAACATCTAGTTGTGCATCTTTCCTTTTGATTCCAGTCGACTGAACCAAAAGTGTCCAAAAAAATTTGAATTCTAGACTTTTTCTTAACTGCAGTAATAAGTTTTAATTGAGGATTTTCAACGATATAAGTGGTACTTATTTTCATTGGTTCCAGAGATATAGCGAAATCAAACTATAATTAAAGAAATATTTGGATCTTACCAGGGGAAGGCACATTGGTTCGAATCACATTTCATCTCCTTTTTTTTAAATTAATTTTTTGGAATTTAAAAAAAAAAAATCAATTTAAATATATTGATTTAATAATAATTGTTAACTTCTGACTGTAAAAAAAAAAAATATTACGATAAATAATAAATCAATAACAATAAAAAAGAGAATATGAAAAAATATAAGAAGTTATTAATGAAATAAAATTTTATATATTTTTCATTTTCATAAAAATGTGTATATGTAATTTAATAAGCGTATAAGGAAGTTATGTGTGGTCAACATCAATCTTTTTTGCTACAAGAAAGGATTAGGTGTGAAATTTTAGGCTATATTTTGGGTATAAATTTTAGGTATATTAGGTATAGAAATTTGCCGGCCTCCCGTGAAGCGAGTGGTAGCGCCTTGGCGTTTTATCCGGAGGTCCCGGGTTCGAATTCCGGACAGGCATGGCATTTTCACACACGTTACAAATCATTCATCTCAGTCCCTGAAGCAATACATAACAGTGGGCTCGGAGGTTAAGCAAGAAAAAAAAGGTATAGAAATTCCCATTAAAGTTTGTTTTTATGAATTTATTTCAGATATTAAGTACTTAAGGTTTTAAAGACTACTTTATTTGGTTAAATTTTAGTAATTAAAAAAAGATTGTAGATTATGTTCTAAATAATATAATAATTTTGAATATTATCACAAAAAAGCCATTTAAGTAGCTCATTTCATCCAAAGTTTAAAAATAAACTCTGGGGATGGATTATTGGGTCTTTTAGAAGCAGAAATAAAATTATTCCCTGGGAATTTCTATTGACAACGCTATGCATTTATAAAATAAATCACTAAGCCAATTTATTCAAATGATAAAAATTAAATTTTGTAGAATAGTTCATTTCAAACTAATAAATAAAAAGTAGTTATAGTAACATAATGGTAATCAATGAACCATTGTAACAGAAAACTTAATGGAAAAAAGATTAATAAGGAAATGTAAAAAGGAGGAAATAAGAATACAGTCTAAGTTCAGCTGAGTTTTATCTCTGTAATGATCTGTATAAAAAAAAATCAGTTTTGTCCAATCGTGTAACAATGAAGATAAATAAACAAATATATAATTTATTTATTTGTTTACTTTGGGAAGTAAAAATAAATCACAAATTTAAAGAATCGACTTGGAAAATAAGTAAGTTTTGAAGATATTGAAATAATTGAATTATTTGAAGCAAATTAAACTTTGAAGCAAAAAACAATAATTTCCCGAAGAATTTAAAATGTTCTTTTTACTTTAATTTCGTGAGATCAAAATAAATCTTGGAAAACTCCAATTCAGTTGATACAGTTGTTATGGAATAACTGATAAGAATTTGTTAAATGTTTAGGATAAATTGATAAGTTGGGATAGAAAATCATTTATTTGCACCCCTGGAAGCATATCCGCAGTTATTAAAGTTTTCACATTATTCCACAATTAAAAAATCTGCTACACAAACAGTAAAGGTGAGGTTACTCTAGCTAATACCGTTTATATTTAAGCATTAGTTCACACTTGTTAACACAGCTAATTATAAACTATATTAATTCCATATTTTACACATTTATAATCAAGTATTCATGTAACACACAAAGTTATAGTAGAGGAGATGACTTGGATAATTACATGCATAACACAATTAAAAGAGGGAAAGGGTCTTTTGCTAGACAAGTCCTGGTCTACTGGTAAATTCGTCGACGTAAATCTCTTGGTTAACAACTGATTTCAAAGTAGGTTTTGAGGTTCAGATCCTAGTTGCTTACTGAATTCAATACTGGACAGTGGATATCGATGTACTTTGGTAGTTGGTTCACTTAATCATACACCTCGGGCCGAGTCTGTACAAGACTACATACACCCTTATCTCGTTATTTCATTAGGCCACGGTGGGGAGGGGGAATTGCAAGGTACACATTATGAATAATAATAATAAAAAAAAATTATTTTGAATAAAACCATTTTAAGAAAAAATAAATTTGATTAGAATTAATTTATCAAAATTATACTTGAATAATAATTGTGGTAATATTTAAAAACGTAAATAATTTAACATATTAAATTAAATTTAACAAACTGAAATAACAATATATTTACAGATACTCAAATATTTATTTAGTAAAATATTTCAAATTGAAATTGATGTTAAGTATTATTATTTGTTAAAATCAATAGCTAGCGCTGGCGACAATATTACGCTGTCTTATGTTACGGCACGATGCGATATTATGTTACAACCAAACCACATTATCCACTGAATTTGTAATGAACCATTAGTATAATTAACAAAATTTGGATTCCCTATTAATAATGTTCATATTAATAAAATATGTGATATTAATTAATAAATTTCCCGAATCAACTCCTAACAAATCCACTATCTATTTCCCTGTTTCCGTTTCCACCTTTAAAATTATTTACGTTATAGTTCCTTTCAGTCATCCATCATTCTTTCCTTTTATTTCCTATTACTTCTTTCTAATCATTCAGCCATGTAACCAACATAAATCAACATCATCCATGTAGAAACAACATAAAATTCATCTCTACCAAACACCATAAATACAATAAGTTTTTCTTATTCATTAAAACTTGTTACCATTATTTATTTTTTCCAGGTTGTTATAATAATTTTCATATTTAAAACAGAATGTGTTATTATTTTTTTATCCATATCTTGGAAAAAAATTAAAAGAATTGTGTAAATTTTGTTTTTCATGTGGAAAAGTTACCTGATCTTATTTGTGGAAAACATGGTATACGATTCGAATTATATATATTTGTCGAAGAACTCTAAGCTTAATAAAATTAAATAATATAGACCGTAAAAAAATCGACATAAACGCAAGTTATTAAAAAACATCAATATTATACTTTTAGTTGTAAAATTTCGTTCGTGTTAAGATCCTTTGCGATATGAAGGACCATAAAACCTTTTTGGTAGGTTTCAGAGTGAGTATGAACTGTAGATACATGGGTGATGAATTGAAACAACGCCTTGTTGCTTATTAAATTTTTATTTAATTTCTTGTCGTCTTGACATTTCGATAACATATAATTGAACATCTAACATATAACGTAACGCATATAATTTAACTTAATAACATATAAGTATACAAATAAAATATGCGTTCATCCTAACATTAGTATGCGTGTCCATCCGGACTGAATGTACAACACGACCGCTCTGGGTCAGATTCTGACGCCGAATGAACAGAAGTCGCTACATCATAATGACAACTCCTTGTGGTATTATAAAGTAGGACATCGTATGACCATAGCTTACCGGAGAACTCTAACCCTCGCGAGGTAGCAGCCCTGACGGCAAAAATGGAACGTAACAATTTGATTACTAAATTTACTTTAGGAAAATAAGAAAACTGAAATAAAATATCCATTTTTAACTATTTAAAGATGGAAACTACAATTTACACCCGTATGAACGATCATAAAAGGTCTAAAAAAAATTTCTATTAACTGCCTAATAACTAATTTTTCTTAAGTCTACACCAAATTAAAGAATGAATACATATTTTAAAAATTTAAGTATTAAAACCTGATGATTTTCCAATTATCGGATACTATTCAAATAATGGTTATTTAAGTCGGGAATAGTTCAATTTATAAATTATCTTTGTTATGATAAGCTGAATAAATAAATGAATATATTTATAAATATGGATATTATAAATAAAAATGTGATATTAAATATTTTAAATCAAAGAAGAGACAAATGGGTTGGCCATTTGTTAAGGCTGGATGGGCTAAATAAAACAATAATACAAGATATTATGAAAGGGAAAACATTAAATGTAGGCCAAATCTGAGATGCATTTACCTCTTACATATAACTTACATAGAGTTGAAGGGAAGAGCAGAAAATCGTGCTGTATTGAGATCAGCTGAAAACCAATCCTAGAATTGCCAAAAAAAGAAGAAGATATTTAAAATTTAAATCATATCAACATAAGATTAATTTTCTCTGGTTTTTCCTCCAATTAAAAAAAAAAAAAAAAAAATGGTCTCAGTAATTGTACGAAATTTCATATTCTATCTACCTATCATCAAATTACTAATTTTTATGGAAGAGTTTTCAACCATGATGTAAACTTTTCCTTTCGCTACCTGTCCAAAATTATTTTTATATTAATAATCTCTACTCAGTTAACGATCAATGCGTGTTTTCTGTTACTTTAGTGCATATATTTCTTTTCGCAAAAAACCTATCGAATAAATAGATCATTTTTTTTTATGAATCCACTTTACGAATTCCATCTTTTTAAGACCTACATTTTAATTATTTTAATGCTCAGCAAAAATATTAAAAATAAACAAGAAAAAAGAACTTCAGATTTTAATGTATTAAAGAATAAAAAAGGCTTATTTTAAATGTTCGTCGTAAGGATTTTTTTTAAATATCATTTTTTTTCAGTTTCATTTATAAATTCCCTCTTACGTAAATTACCAACACGTATTTTGAATAATGTATAAAAATAAAATTCGACATAAAACTAGAATTACGTTGACCATAATAACTAAAATTTTCTTCAGGTTTTATATAAAGAATTTTCTGAACAATAATTTCTTTTCGTTTAACAACTATTTATATACTTTTAACTAAATGTTTTCGAATAGAGGTGAGTTTATGAAATACAAGTTATAAATCAATTATTTGGATTCTTATCTATTATTAAATAGATAAAAGGTAGATATTTTATTTTTAGTTTTTACACTTAACGACAAATCTATTTCCAGTTATACAATTAAAGCACAAGAACAAACAAAATCCACCTATAATGAAGACCTTCAAATTTAATTATATCTTGAACGTATCTGCGTTAATGCTTCACAAGATATTTAATACCACACATATCAGGTATAAATATAAAAAGAAGATTCTTTAAATAAACAATAAAAAGGAAAAACCCCTTTAAACATTTTGGCTAGGCTTTCTAGAAAAACACTAGGCAAAATTGTCACTATATTACCTTGAATAGTATAGAACAAAATTATAGACCATAATCTATTACTAACAATCGGTAAAGATGCTATTTTCCTAAACTGTTAGAATTTTTACTAGAACCGAACAGTTACACACACACACGCGCGCGAGAGTGCAGGCACACACACATGTTCATAATGTTAAACGAAAAAAAAAACAGTTGGGAGTCTATAAATAATAATAAAAATAATTTTATTTCCAATTAATTCAAATATTACAAATATAGAAATATTATTATCCTATCTTACAATCAAAAATGATTTAAACTTCCAAATTATTGGAAATTAGGTATCTCTAAAAGTAAGCCTGTTTCAGAGTTTACCAATTTATCAGATTAATGTAATAACAGCAAATATAAAACATCATATTTGCAATTAATCTAAGATTCGTATAGAGAACAAACGAATAGAATTAATTTGCTTGCTGCTTGATTTCTTTGATTTTTTTTTTTTGGCTTAATATCATCATATAAGTTTGAAGCTTGTGCAAGGGATGCGAAAACAGAATTTTGTAACGTATGAAAAATGCCAGCCCGACCGGAATTTCCGAATATTCCAATTAAAACCCATAGTTTTAATAAACTTCATCGGGTTAATTATAAAATAAATTTTGGGTTGTAATTGTTAATAAGCATGCTATAAACAACATTATGGTAATCATATTTTATAGGATACTCTATAATCTTAATATAGTCCACTATCTTTTCCAAGTACGCTTTATAACATAAATATCTCTTCAAATAAGAGATATATCTTTCAAACAGATGTATGTTAGTAATAAATTTCTGTCAACAATTAAAAAATATACAATTAAACAAACATAATTCATACAATGCTTTAAAATAGTGTTTTTTTAAAACCTTTTTGTAAATAGCATGCTTCCTTAAAGTAATTTTTTATCCTTTCTAGTGGATTTCTTATCTTAATGAACAGTAATATGTTAGCCCACATAAAGAATCTACCGTGCAATTTTTCATTTTAAATTATTATTTTAACCGTCAAACGTATTTTCGTGTGTACTATAAAAATTATTACTCTTCTTAAATTTTAAAAATAAATAACAATATAAATTTCTCAAAACGCAAATAAAACTGCGCTAAAGATTCCAGCTACGATTAGTATAATGTGAATAAAAAATAAATTTAAAATACTGACGTAACAAATTTCGTAATGAACTATCTGTATTAAATTGAAAATTTGTTCAAAACGAGATAAATCGTATATTACTAAAAAGGATACATTATTTTAAGCAGTAGTCATACTTTATATATATTATCTCTTATATCCAATATCCCTTATTTATTTATTTTTATTTTTTATTAGTAACTCACTAACCGTGTCTCAATAACATATTGCAAATAAGAAATCTGTTCAGAAAATAACAGAATACTTTTAATTACGCGCCAACGGAGATATTTAGTGACGTGTGGTTGGCAGCATCGTGTTCCGCATAACCTCCTCTGCAACCTCATGTTCTTAAAGTATTGATATCTCTTTAGTTTTCGTGTTATTGTTATCTGAATGCAACATGTTTAAATGGTAGCGATTTTTGTAACGTACGATTTTCGGGAGAAAATATACAATGTAAACTTTTGTGTGAAACTGGGGAAAAATTTCACAGAAACGTTTCAACTTTTGAAACGAGCTTACTGAGCTGTTGCTCTTCGTCATAACCAATGTTAGGAATGGTTTTCACAATTTAAAACTGATCCTCATTCAATCGAAAACGACCCTCGACTAGAAGGCCTTCGACTTCAACTAATGATAACCACGTTCAAAAAATCAATGACCTGGTGCATGTAAATCGCCGATTGACTGTCAGAGAACTTGCAGAAGACGATAGCATCTCAATTGGAGCTATCTTATTATTGAACATGCATCGAGTTGCAGAAAAGTTTGCTCCTCTTTGATGATCGAACAGCAGAAAGAACATCGAGTGGACGTTTATCGGTAACTTCATCAACAAGCCGATGATGATGAAACATTCATGCGAAGTTCATAATGGGAGACGAAAGCTGGGTTTACAGCTACGACATTGAGAGACAAAAGTTCAGTCATCAAAAAATCGCTGCTACTATATACACCTTGCACTCAAATAACAATAATACGAAAACTAATCGATATATCAAAGATCCAAGAATATATGGTTACAGAGAAAGTTACGGAAAACATAATGCTGCAAACCGCACGTCACTAAATACCTGATGGTCTTTAACGACGGGAGTCGACTATTGTCGTGGGGGGGGGCGACCGGAACATCACTAGGCGGGTGTCTTCCCCTACGGGGTTGGGATGTTCTCTGGAGGTCGGGTTTCAATTAACCACACGTCTCAGGAATAGTCGACCTGAGTCTGTTCAAAACTTCAAATTTACCAGTACAGTTAGTTACATTACACTGATAAGTCGCTAATGACTTAATTGTTATTGCGACTATAAATAAAAGTATTTTACTTTTATAAAAAAGAGATTAATGAAATAGCTGTTTTAATTAAAATTATACAAACATATATGTATATAAATATGATTTTAAATTGTAATCATTGGTTTTATTTTTATTTTTTAAATCCTTTGATTTGCAAAATCGTTTGAAAGCACCAACCATAAAAATCTATCAAAAAAAAAAAACCTAATTCGTTTATATATAATAAATAGCTAGGTAAAATTATATGAAAAAAACCATTAAAATTAATTTTGGTCTCAATAATACTATTTTTATCACTATTTTCTCTTCTATGAAATTATGAAAATATTTTATTTTATTAAACTTTGGAAAGTACCTCTTTTAAGTTTCGTAACCAAAGTCAAAAGTTTCCTAAGTACCCTCTAGGGTATAAATACCCTAGTTTGAAAATTTGGATCGTTAAGTTACTAAGAGAATATCTCCATATGCGTGACCGAGATCTTTTCAGAATATGTAAGGTAATGTTTCGAATAGAATTTGTATTGTACTGATATTCTTCAGGTATACACATAATGTACAAATTTACATTACTGTGAAGTATTTTTAGAGAAAGAGAATGAAGGAGTGAATGAGGAGCAACACATCAATTAATGTAAAATTAAAGCTTTATTTTCAGAAAAAAATGCAATGTAAAGAATGCTAATTTTGGGTTAGGCCCTTAATTAAAATTATTATGCGTTTATTAGATTTTTAAAATTCGCAACGAGTTTAATAAAATTCTGAAAGATGGTTAAAGTTATTAATTTTTATAATTATCAGAATATTACTGATATTTAATTTTATGTATCTAGTAAAACATTTCTCATTAAAAAAACCATCATGACCGTTCATTTAAAGTAATTTACCTTCTTTAACATCTAATTCATTATTAAATATATCTCCCATAAAACAAAATTATTGGAGAAATAATAATTTAACGCGACTACAAAAACATATAAAAATAAATAAATAAATTTACAGATAATGATAAAGATAAATTCAATCTTTATGAACCAAAATAAAACTTTATTATTGAAAAATAAATTTTTGAATATTATGTATTTCTTCAGAAAATGGTTTTAGTTGATTTAAGATTAAAAAGAATAAAAATGTGGATTATAAGTTTCATAAATGCAAATATGATATGAAATATAAAAGTAAATCATAAAAAACAAACAAAATAAAAATAATTTGATTTCAAGGACATGTATATTAAACACAATAACATTACGGATGCAGATGCATTACCACAACCACCACCACTACCGAATCATGATGTAATCAAACAGACATCCAATGCCAGGTTTAGTTGAGATTTTTTTCTATGTTTGCTTGATGATATCAACACGCTTAGCATGAAGCTTAAGCATGAAGCTTGTACGTGGGTTATGGAATTTTTAGCGTATGAAAGATGGCATTATTGACCGGGTTTTGAACCCGGGACCTGCAGATGAAAGGCCGAGACGCTACCACTGTGGTTTCCCTCAGCTATTTATCTTTAAAGAATCGAAGTACTGTTGTAAATCATATTGCCAGGGTTTTACCTTTTAATACAGGTAATATTTTCATTAAAAGTGACACCTTCACATCGTTTATCACAAGGACTAGATAGATAGTAAACATCAATTGTTTGATAAAAGGCAATTTCGACTAGTTGTGGTTATATTTACGTTAGATGTTTTGGATGGTCTATAGATTTGAGAAATACTGGAAGAATTAGGAATGTAAAATGCATTTTTTATCTTCAAGAAACAATGTGTTATATAGTAATAAAATGTAATTCTGTACTGTCTGTACTAGTAGAGAAATTCATTCAGGCTAAGAAATGATGTAAGGATTTGAGGTTGAGTCCAGGAAAATAATAGTTGATATCAAGAGATTAAAATACCAGATGAAAATAATTAAATATATTAATAGAATGTTTACACATTTTCTTAGGGATCTCAAGAATATCAGCTCTTTGTGTCCAAATTTTAATTAAAATTCTACAAAAATAACTATTATACAGAGAGTACTGGATATCTTCTTCACATTAAATTAATTTTGTTGTACAAAATATTTACTTTTAATATCATAAAAGTATTTATTATCTAAGGTAAATCCATTAATTTCATGTACACACACACTTTTTTTTTATTAAATTTTCTTATGTTTTTACGAAAATATTATAATGAAAATATTTTTTGAAAACAAAATTGTACCACTAAAAAAATTTAAGTATTTAATTAAACTTTAAGTTATAACTTAAAATTAAATTTAAAAAAGAAATCTTGATCGATGTGCACATAAAATTGAAATTCCAATTAAATGTAAATAAGGCAAAGCCTCTTATTTTTGATAAATTGTTCTGAATAAAAACAAATTTTTGATGGATACATAACTTATATTATGGAAGAGTGCCAGTTTCATTTGCATCAAAGCAATTCTTTTTCCTCTAATCTTAAATTCCCAGATTTTTCAATATTTGTTTTTTCTCTTATAATATTTCCAATCATACAACGTATAAAAAAGTATATCTCTGAATAAGCAGAATTCTTTTTCATATTCAATCCGATGTATTTCAACTATATAAGTACATCAGTTAAAAGAATTAAATAAAAAAATTAAAATTTTTAATAAATTACTAAATATAGTAAAATATTATATAACGTGTCTACTACATAACAAACGAAGAGTTGTCTTACTTTATTCTCTGTTTACCTTTTTTTAAATAAAATTACATTTTATTGTTAAAAATTTGTCTAGGATTTGGAAAAGTAAAATAAACAACCCCCATTTTTAACTAATTTTTAACTTTTTAAAATATCTAAGCCGTGAAAAGTGTAAAAAAAAATACAAGATAGCTAATTAAAATTAATTCTTTGCTTCTAATCATTTTTGGTTGACCTCATCCAATTAAGGGTTTATTGGTACGGCTGGCAACGCAAAGTACCTATTAGCCATCACCAAAATTCATAGTTGATATATTTCATAATTGAAATATTAGTTACTGCTTTAAAAATATATTACTTTTTAAAATTTTAGTATCGTCAACAGTTACTTATATTTAGTTTTTGATGAACAGCAAGAAATTCCGAAACTGGTTTTAGATTTCAATAATCTGATTAAGTTTTCTGCCCTCTTAGTCTAAAGTTGTTCATTATACTTGTAGGTGCGACACTTTATTCAACCTTATTTTTATACAACCAGCACCTAAACCACAAACTAAAAAACGGCCAATCGACTGCTCATGTCCAAACTTCGAATAATTCTAATTGAGAGGAAAGCTTTTTCAATGCAAGTGATTAAAAAAAGTTTTGCATTTGATTAAAGGAGCAAAATAGTAATAAAATATAAAATGAAAAAACAAGCCATAACTATTTGATATAAGAGTATGAAAATCCTTCTCTCTCACTCCCACTCTCACTCTCACTCTCACTCTCACTCTCACTCTCACTCTCACTCTCACTCTCTCTCTCTCTCTCTCTCTCTCTCTATAATATATATATAAAATATTTAGTATATATTAAATATATATATATAAATAATATATGGAGGGAAGGAATTTCATATTCTTATGTCTACAAATTTATTAAGATCAGATACTTTTCCGTTACCACATCTGAATATGCAATTTCTCTAAAAATGTCTTTCATTTTAATAAGGGTATATATCTTAATAATTATATATACATATTTTAATATATAATAGAGTGTTGCGAAAGAATCCCCATCACTTAGTTTAGTCTATAAATAATATTTAATGGCAAAAACTAAGTAATAATTTACAGGTGTTGAAAACTATGGCCATCCACTGCTACGCACTTTACAACACATTAGACATTATTCCTGGCTCCTCTTGTTAGCTGCATCCTGTCCATTTCCTTGATGACACTGGTAATTTTTGTCTTCAATTCCTGCAGGATGTGTAGATTTCTCCAATAAACAATTTCTTTTAATAACCTCACAGAAAGAAAACTAGAATAGTCAAATCAAGAGATCTGGTGCCACAATTCTTTAGAAATAATCCTTCATCAAAAAAATCCTTCAGCATCTCCACAGTACAGCAAGCTGTATGGCAAATGGCGCTGTCCTGTTACAAGACTCAGTCACGCCCTTTCTGTTGCATTAACACTGATCTGTTGGTTAATTTCTTGGTAAACGGCAACATCCGCAGTTTAAAAAAAAAAACAAAGTTCCTATAATTTTTCATCTTGAAACCGTACACCAATCGCATATAATTTGTGGGTGTCGGGGAGATTCAAAAAAATGTACGGGATTGCAGTATCTCAAGTCCGGTAATTCTAACTAATAAAAAACCCACCTAGATGAAATCACCTGAGAAAAACGCTAGATCTAAAATTCCAATGTGCCTCTAATGAAGTTGTTGAACCATTGACAACAGTGAAACCTTTTTAGCAAAATCAGCATTAGGTAGCTCATGGAAAACATAAAGTCGATACGGATAATATTTTAGCATTCTCGTCACTGCAGTGTGGGCTGTAATGAAATGTTATTTTCCCGGATTTGTCTACGCAAATATTTATAAGAAAATCTAACTACCGCTTAAATGTCCTGTACGACCTGCGTCGTTAAAATTGAACTCTGTCGGGCACGTTTCTGGTCTAAAATCGCATCTGTCTAACGAAATTTTTTTTAACTAACTTCTGAATAACATTTTTCACTGGTGCTTCTTCTCAAATTTCTCCCTCAACTTTCCCGACACAACAAGAAATTTCATTTCTAAATGAATTTCCATCACTAATACACGTTCTTCAACAGTTAACCGCATTTTAACAAACAACACATGATTAAGATACCTTGTTCAAAAACCAGTGTTGAACACAACGCATTTTACTGACAAAATTTATGTGCATGCAGTAAACAGTCCTCTCCTCTCCAAGTCAGCCTTACCAATATTTTCATTATTTTACCCATCTCACACCAATGTATCCATTTTAACAAAAATATGCGAGTGCAAAGTAGCGAGTGAAGGGGGTCTCTTTTAAGTTGAATACTCTGTATGTATGTATATATATATATATATATATATATATATATATATATATACAGTTTAATACATATTTACAATAATTATTTATTATACTACAGTAATTCACCTATGGTTTCACGTAGGAGTAACCGATTGAATATAAAGTAATTTGTAAATAGATCGTAAACTTTTAAACAAATCATAATTTGTAAACAAAAAAAAAATAATAAGGATGAACAAATGTTTTACATTTAATAAAAATTAAGTGTGTTTGTTTAAAAATTGAATATTCATTTTTACTATTCCTTTATATGCAGATTTCTAATGTCGATTTTAGATATCAATTCTAGTAGGACACTTTCTGTAGATTTTAAGCATTTATAAATAATTAAAATATCTTATTAAATTTCACACAACAATTTATTTATGTAAAAAAAAAAAAAAAAAAAAAAAAAAAAAAAAATTTTTTGAACAGAATGGTATCATAAATTTTACTATTTTTCACTGGATAAGGTTATAACCTCATAATAAAAAAAGTTTGCTATTAACGGTAGTTAAAAGGAAACTCTCACCACCACGCAGTCGGTAAAACCATACATTACTGAGATTCAACCTTAACCCTCAACTTGGAATATTCGTAGAAAGGTTTTATTTCGTATTATTATTATTATTATTATTGTCGCCAAATCAAGAAGATATCTTGGATTCTTTCCTTAGGTTGGCCACCACTTCCAGTCATTAAACACCATCTTAATCTTATATCTTACCATCGTTCGACCGATGCTTGAATACTGCTCTACGATTTGGAATTACAAGAGGAATGATACCAGTGATAAAACTGGAACAGAGAAGATAAGACTGTTATCCAACATGCATTGTCGTGATGTTACTGAACATTTTCCATCCTTCGAGGATGGTTGCAGACGGTGGAGAATCATGACTCTTAAAGTAAAAAAAAGAGCTTCACGGTGTGATATTTGTTTATAAGGCCACACACGGATTTACTGATTAAATTAAATTCCAGGGTAGATAACTTGGGAATTTAATAAACCATTGTATTTAAGATACCAAGTCGTAAAACCTCACTATCCAACGGTCCAATCTTCTTCGTCTTCAGCAGATGTGACGATTGTACATCATTGATGGTTTCAACGAACAATCCCACAGTAGTCTTCCTCATATCTTTTACTAGACCTCCAGCAGTTTTGTTGATGCTACGGGCTGTCACGAAAGGACTTATCTTCTAAAAATTTCCTCCCTTCCTTTTGAAACCAAATTTTTTGTTATCGGTCACTACCTTTCGGTCGAAATTTCGATAGATCCATCCTTTCAATGTCCAAGAACTCAAGGCACTTTCTCCTCTTCGCCTGCGGAGACACAGGTTCTCCAAGTCGAGGGATTTTACGTGGACCCTCTGCCAAGAAAGTTGTGGATGTTAAATTATACATGAACATATATTTACGCCAGTCAATATGTCATAAGATGCGAGAGGAGACGGCTGGGCAGCCCTGGATCACAGATTCTGCCTGGGCTTACACAGTCGGCTGCCTCCCGTAGATTTGACCCGGGCCGGAGAGTCAGGTACTGCCTGACCTATGATACAGACATCCCAGAGCTGGTATGTAACAGTAAGGGCTCCGATACTCTTATCCATGGGACAATCCCTGCCAAAAACCGAAGTGACCGACTCATTCTGGGCGGCGCAAGACTTCGCCAAGCTCACAGCAGCCCACCCTCATGCCGGTTCTACAACCGGGAAATTGGATGGGCAGTCCCCTTCTGCACTCCACCAACCGTAGGCAAAACAGATCACGGTCATGCCTCCCGCCACCTTTGTAAACAGCGAAACCGAGAAGCTCAACCGCAACTATCTCTGACCGCCAATCCTGTACTCCGCAGGGAGCTCCTTAGCTAAACCATTGTCCCGTTGGCGGACATAGCGAAAGTACCGAAGTACCTTGTTGCCCACCTCAGACGTGTGCGTAGATGTTACTGCACGGAAGTAGGGTTGGGTTTGTCAGAGGCATTATTATTATTATTTACTTTTCAGTGTTTTTTTATGTTTATAAATATTCTAAATATTTTTTTTAATTTATAATTAATTTTTTTTTTAATTTTTTGTAAATCTTAATTTTGTTTTAATTTTTTAAGCTTATATCGTATTTTATATTTATCTGTACTAATCTGTTAATGTATAATAATGATGATTATTTAAAAATCAGTTCATGCATATCTATAAATTTTTATATTAAAAAAAAAATTATATTTTTATTGTTTTTATTAAATTTTAGTACCTAACATATAACAGTGACGTTTCTGTTTAAAAAAAAAAATATTATAAATTAAAATAAGTATAACTACGTCGTTATTTCTTTGTACAATTTAGTAAACAGCATACTATTCTCATAACTTATTACTGATATTTATTATGTATATCTGCAAATTAAAGTGCTGGAGGAGAAAATATAAATGAATATTAGTATTCTTTTTTAAATTTAATAATGAAATAAAAACATGGAACAGTACGTTATTAACAGTAGCATTATAATACCTAAGAGAAAAGTTACGTAAAAAAAAAACAAAAAAAACAACTAAACATTGCTCACGTAATATCACCGATTTTAAACTAGAGAAAAAATACTACTGTAAAGTGTACGCGTGCTAATTAACTATATTAACATAGTTTTCTTTATTATATTTATGATAATTCTTTAGCTAAAAATGACATGTTTTTCATAACATTAGAAAAGAATGTGTTTTTACATTAATGCAAAGAAAAAAATACAAATTACTCATTATTGATTCTAGAAAAATTATTCATATACTAGAGATTTTTAGTTTATTAACAAGGATAAAAATAATTAATTTTAATGTTCATCAAATATTTAATTGCAATGAATACAAATCTAAATTATATTTTAGTTTTATAAATTTCTAAATAAATTATTAAAGGAATTTTATAACATATGTAATATTATAATTAATAATAAACAGAAAAATGTGCTTTTCATATGAAATTGATTTTCTGGGCCCGAGTCCAGGTTCTGGCTAGATGGGCCGGCTAGTGCATATATATTTAAATTTAAATTGTCAAATTACTAGGTAGTAATAAACCCGCAAACAGAGACTGTGCGGTATCTGGGACTTCACTGCTTACAGGGAACTTCATTGGCTGCTACGGAGGAACTTAGGCCTCACGTTATCCAACAAGATCTTAATTTATAAGGCTATCCTGTGCCCAATCTGGACGTACGGTGTAGAATTGTGGGGAACGGCTAATGTGGAAATTATACAACGATTTCAGAAGAAAGTAGCGAGAGTAATTGCCGAAGCTCCGTAGTTCACGTGGAATGATGAGATTCACGATTATCTGGAGCTCCCGTCGGTTCGTGATATTGCACAACAGCGCAATGTCAAATACCTGCAAAGGCTTGAGAATCATGTAAATCACTTTGCAATTAATCTACTCGATAACTGCAGAGACGTCCGACGGTTGAAACGAGCCCATGTACTCGACTTAGGGTTTGTATAACGGTTTGGAATCTAACATCTTCAAGTTTAGTGGTGTCGTATCTAATTTCTTGTTACTTCTCTTTCTTTTTCTTTTTATTTGTTATTAATGTTTGTTTTTTGGACTATATGGTGCTGAAATTAATGTTTTGTGATTTATGACTGTGCTTAAAATTTCATATTTGACTTTAAGTTTGCTTGCAACTATTTATTGTGTATTATTTTGGGGGTTCCTTAAGGACCTTCTTATCACGTGCTTTAGTCAGGAAACTTACTTATAGCTCCACAGGAGAACCGATTGTAATTATAATTGTTATTGAGAAAAAAAAAATTACTACGGGATTATCTAAACCTGCTCGACTACATTTCATAAACAAAATTCACGAGTTCAATATAAAGACCAATTTGCTCATTAATTATAAATATTTAAGTAATCAATAAATGTATTTTGTGTTGCATTCCTCCTCTATGAATCATGAGACCTTGCCGTTGGTGAGGGGGCTTGAGTGCTCAGGGATACAGAGTAGCTGGACCGAAGGTGCAACCATATCGGAGAGGTATCTGTTGAGAGCCAGACTAAGGAATGATTCCTGAAAGAGGGCAGCAGCTCTTTCAGTAGTTGTTAGGGGCGTGAGTCACAATGACTTAAACGGCCGTATCAACATCACTCAGTCCTCTGAGTACTGCGCAGCTGAAAGCAATGGAAAACTACAGCTGCTTTTTTTCCAAGAAAATGTGGCTCTCTGCATTTTCACATAGCAACAATGGAGGCGCCTTCCTTGGTAAAATATTCCGGAGGTAAAATAGTCCCCCGTTCGGATCTCCGGGTGGGGACTACTAAGGAAGAGGTCACCAGAAAATTAAAAAATAACATTCTACGAGTCGGAGCGTGGAATGTTAGAAGCTTAAAAAAGGTTGGTAGGCTAGAAAATTTAAAAAGGGAAATGGATAGGGTGAATGTGGATATAGTAGGAATTAGTGAGGTTCGGTGGGAAGAGGAAGGCGACTTTTGGTCAGGTGATTTTAGAGTAATTAACTCAGCGTCAAATAATGGGCAGGCAGGAGTAGGTTTCGTGATGAACAAGAAGATAGGGAGGAGAGTGGAGTATTTCAAAACGCATAGCGATAGAATCATTGTAATAAGGATAAAATCAAAACCTAAACCGACAACGATTGTTAACGTTTATATGCCTACAAGCGCCCATGATGATGATGAGGTAGAGTGTGTATACGAAGAGATTGATGAAGCAATTAAACACGTAAAAGTAGATGAAAATTTAATAATAGTTGGAGATTGGAATGCAAGCATTGGAAAAGGCAAGGAAGGAAATATAGTGGGTGAATATGGGCTGGGCAAAAGGAATGAAAGAGGGGACCGACTTATAGAATTTTGCACGAAGTATAATTTAGTAATTGCCAACACCCAATTTAAAAATCATAATAGAAGAATATACACTTGGAAAAAGCCAGGCGATACTGGAAGGTATCAGATAGATTATATCATGGTTAAGCAAAGATTTAGAAATCAACTCGTTGACTGCAAAACTTACCCTGGAGCAGACATTGATAGCGACCATAATTTGGTGATAATGAAATGTAGATTGGGGTTTAAAAACCTGAAGAAAAGTTGTCAGATGAATCGGTGGAATTTAGAGAAGCTTGAGGAAGAGGAGGTAAAGAAGATTTTTGAGGAGGACATCGCAAGAGGTCTGAGTAAAAAAGATATGGTAGAAAATGTAGAAGAAGAATGGGAGAATGTTAAAAAGGAAATTCTTAAATCAGCTGAAGCAAACTTAGGCGGAATAAAGAGAACTGGTAGAAAACCTTGGGTTTCAGACGATATATTGCAGCTGATGGATGAACGTAGAAAATATAAGAATGCTAATGATGAAGAAAGTAAAAGGAACTATCGGCAATTAAGAAATGCTATAAATAGGAAATGCAAACTGGCGAAAGAAGAGTGGATTAAAGAAAAGTGTTCAGAAGTGGAAAGAGAAATGAACATTGGTAAAATTGACGGAGCATACAGGAAAGTTAAGGAAAATTTTGGGGTACATAAATTAAAATCTAATAATGTGTTAAACAAAGATGGTACACCAATATATAATACGAAAGGTAAAGTCGATAGATGGGTGGAATATATTGAAGAGTTATACGGAGGAAATGAATTAGAAAATGGTGTTATAGAGGAAGTTGAGGAGGATGAAATGGGAGAAACAATACTGAGATCTGAATTTAAGAGAGCATTAAAAGATTTAAATGGCAGAAAGGCTCCTGGAATAGACGGAATACCTGTAGAATTACTGCGCAGTGCAGGTGAGGAAGCGATTGATAGATTATACAAACTGGTGTGTAATATTTATGAAAAAGGGGAATTTCCGTCAGACTTCAAAAAAAGTGTTATAGTTATGATACCAAAGAAAGCAGGGGCAGATAAATGTGAAGAATACAGAACAATTAGTTTAACTAGTCATGCATCAAAAATCTTAACTAGAATTTTATACAGAAGAATTGAGAGGAGAGTGGAAGAAGTGTTAGGAGAAGACCAATTTGGTTTCAGGAAAAGTATAGGGACAAGGGAAGCAATTTTAGGCCTCAGATTAATAGTAGAAGGAAGATTAAAGAAAAACAAACCAACATACTTGGCGTTTATAGACCTAGAAAAGGCTTTCGATAACGTAGATTGGAATAAAATGTTCAGCATTTTAAAAAAATTAGGGTTCAAATACAGAGATAGAAGAACAATTGCTAACATGTACAGGAACCAAACAGCAACAATAACAATTGAAGAACATAAGAAAGAAGCCCTAATAAGAAAGGGAGTCCGACAAGGATGTTCCCTATCTCCGTTACTTTTTAATCTTTACATGGAACTAGCAGTTAATGATATTAAAGAACAATTTAGATTCGGAGTAACAGTACAAGGTGAAAAGATAAAGATGCTACGATTTGCTGATGATATAGTAATTCTAGCCGAGAGTAAAAAGGATTTAGAAGAAACAATGAATGGCATAGATGAAGTCCTACGCAAGAACTATCGCATGAAAATAAACAAGAACAAAACAAAAGTAATGAAATGTAGTAGAAATAACAAAGATGGACCCCTGAATGTGAAAATAGGAGGAGAAAAGATTATGGAGGTAGAAGAATTTTGTTATTTGGGAAGTAAAATTACTAAAGATGGACGAAGCAGGAGCGATATAAAATGCCGAATAGCACAAGCTAAACGAGCCTTCAGTAAGAAATATAATTTGTTTACATCAAAAATGAATTTAAATGTCAGGAAAAGATTTTTGAAAGTGTATGTTTGGAGTGTCGCTTTATATGGAAGTGAAACTTGGACAATCGGAGTATCTGAGAAGAAAAGATTAGAAGCTTTTGAAATGTGGTGCTATAGGAGAATGTTAAAAATCAGATGGGTGGATAAAGTGACAAATGAAGAGGTATTGCGGCAAATAGATGAAGAAAGAAGCATTTGGAAGAATATAGTTAAAAGAAGAGACAGACTTATAGGCCACATACTAAGGCATCCTGGAATAGTCGCTTTAATATTGGAAGGACAGGTAGAAGGGAAAAATTGTGTAGGCAGGCCACGTTTGGAGTATGTAAAACAAATTGTTGGGGATGTAGGATGTAGAGGGTATACTGAAATGAAACGACTAGCACTAGATAGGGAATCTTGGAGAGCTGCATCAAACCAGTCAAATGACTGAAGACAAAAAAAAAAAAAAAAGTGTTGCATTCACCTAGAAAACATTTTTCGTTCTATTATTATTTTTAATTCTGTAAAAACTTCATTTTTATTTTTCTTCTTTCACATACTTCCTGCTAGTTGAATCCACTGTCATAGTTGCTTGTTATATTATTATAGGGTCAAGAGATATTAATGTAATAAAGTACCGCTTAAGAAAATATAAACAACGTAACTGAAATATTGAACCGCTTAACATTCTCATAATTAGTAACTATACACCGATGATAATTTAAAATAAATAATTAAATGATGTAAAAGAGAATAAATAATCTATTGCCAATTAATCAACTAATATTTTATTGAAAAAAATACTCCATTCCTTTTTGATTTACATTTCTTTTTTTATGATTAATTAACTAAAGGGAATCAAAGCCTAAATGATTAAATTGAATTAATCACTAATAAAAAATTAAAAAATGATTATGGTGATTAGAACCCTTTAAATTGTTCATGAAATGGAGAATTTTAAGGATTATTTCAACTCAAACATCTTATAACTCAAATTGCTACCATTTTTGCTATAAAAATCGGAATTTAATAATTAAATTTTATTTATTAATTACATCTTCTTTAAAATTAGTGTTACTAAACTTATTAAATAATATCATTTTCATATATAATAAAAAAAATTAAAATAATTGGACTGCTGAAATGAATCTCTCATAAAATATAGGCATTTTCCGATTATTTCTCCCAGGGTTAAGAGGCCATGGATCGATAGGTTTGTACCAGTGGAGGTAACAGCCGCAGCAAACCTCTATTCCACTAATTTCGCTGAAGAAGCGAATGTTGGGTCATTAATTATACTATGGCTACTGGTGCCACACATTATTGAAATTTACAATACAGCCGACCCATACAGCTTTCTAACCTAAACCATTCTATACACATACCCATAAGATAAGGCTGCTCATAATGAAAGACACCGGAAGCGGTGCACAGTAACTTATATTCTATCTACCTTTATTTGGCAATCCTTTACAAATCCCAACAAATTTTATTATACCTACTATGTTAATGTTTAATTAAACCGACATTAATTAAACTATTAACTGATGTCCTTCATTTGAATTATAGTTTTATTACTTATCTAACAATACAATTAGTAAAATAAATTACAAAAAAATATTCATCCTGTTTTCAATAAAAAATATCTTTAAAAATAACAGCATCCCATGCCAGATTTAATATGGAAAAATAGGATTTAAGAAGTACCCCGAAGAGATATCAAATGAGCTCAATACAGGATTGCATATTAACTCGAGAAGCTCATGGATATACAAATAGTATTTATCCCAATAAGTTACAATATAATCCTGTTCATCACCGAGAATGTCTGTAGATATAAGATTAGTCTCAGAAAAAGGAGCTCTAGCTGATGCATATCTGTGGCACTTTACTTGTACTACAGCCGTAAGAAAAATTGTAACAAATTGTATAAAGTAACAACAGATCAATGCTTTTTATTTTGTGAAACTGTTTATTTTTAAATATAGCTTCAATTTAATAAGCCAAAAATATCATTTATTTTAAATAAAAAGTTAAATCTATCGAGCCAATATAATTTACCTTTTTTTTTATCTTAATCGTTTAGAGATAAAACTAACTTAAAAATCATACATCAAACTTAATTTTTTTAAATACAACGGAATAAACCGAAAAAAACATTAATGTAAAAAGAAAGTGATAAAATAAACGGAAAGAGAACGAAAATAAATGATCAAAAATAAAAACATCATGGTAAGACAAAGACGCACTCAACTAATACAAGTTGCTTTAAGAAGCTGCTTATTTTGAAGAGGACAAACAATTAGCTCTTTTAAAGTCTACTGTTAATTATCACAGGTGGAATTCGTGGAATAACATTATTTTAGCAATAATATTGTAAAACTAAAATGAGTTAGGCAGTTGCATTTTGTGAAATAATTTATTTACCTAAATGAAAATAAAAAGTTTCATATTGTAATACAAAAGCTAAATGGTTTTATATGTAATGTACTGAATAATACACAAAATTACTAATTTAGAGGTTTAGATGTTTTAGAAATATCTTTTACAAAAAATGAAATGGAAAAAAAAAACGAAAAAGAAAAACTAAATTTTAGGAAATCAAAAAAGCATTTGATATTATAAACTCATCTTATTTCGAATTTTTGTTGGAAAAATCTATGTAATATTCTTTTGTAGTTACGTAAGATAAAATAATTTTATAAACTTGAGTTTATAAAATTAGCTAGTTCAGCTAGATTTCCCCCCTTTTTTTTAATCTTTTTTTTACACTTACCTTTAATAAATTTTTTCCACAACCTCATTCAATTCTTTATTTTTTTAATGTGCATATCGTTTTAAAGTTTTTTTTTTTTTTTTTTTTTTAAACAGTTAATATAATAAACTATGCTAAAAGGAAAAAAAAATATTTTTTCAACAGAGAAGATAGATATATCACGTACGGTTAGTAAAAGCCAAGCTGAATTTATTGTAATCTGTAGTACAAATACTTCCAAACTCAATTATAAATTGAAAAACATTTTATAACTCCTTTAAGATAGTAATATGGTTATACATTTTATTTCATAACTTTAACTACACAATTCAAAAATGTTTTAATCAAATTATTTTAGAAAAGTTGGTAAATTTACTTTTTGATATAGGGTAATATAATTATAGCTTACTAAAATCTGGAAAGAAATCTCTTTGATGTTTAATTAACTAATTGCACACCAGAATAAAATTTTCCGTTATTTCATCATTATTAATAAAGTTAAATAGACCTAATAAGCACACAAATGCAATTATAATTTCACTGGTAATTTTTGTGTTTTCTTACAAGAGGTCGTTTAAAATTTATTAATTAGTTAAGAATTTTTGGTTTAATTTTAAACACCACTTTTGCTGTAATTTTGAATATGAAACATTCTTATAGTTTCATTTAACATTAAATATTATATTTTAATTTTGGAGGAATTAGGAAGCTTTAACCCGTGACGGATTCATTGGTTATTACTGGATTATTACTGGAGCCATCGGAATAGGAGATTTCCGCATAAATCCGCCAGTAATCAATTCGACTAAATTCCATCAAAAACCCAAGGGTATATAGGACCCCCGAATTAATGTAATTGATTTAGTAGTTTCTAACCGATATATACATGACGCAAAATAAGAAAGAAGGAATAGAGTATTCAATAAAGATGAATGGTGAGAAAAATTTTTATCTAAAAGTGGAACAGCATGTGCCATGCATTCCTAACCGAAAGTTAGGTTTACGATATTTGACAATTAGTTATCCTCCAAAGAACAATGGTGAACGATTTTGAATTGACGACAAGTATTATTATAATCTGAGACAAACGATTTCTTTTAATCGGGAAATTTGATAATCAAACAAGACTTTACTAACAAACAAGAAAAAAATAAATACATTTTTATTTTTGTTTATAAACAAGAACAGACTCAGAATTTGTTAGTAAATGAATTTAAGGAATGGTATAATGTTTGGCAAGACCGTAATGCATACTAGAGTTCAGAATAAAAATCTGCTCGAAAATGTTTAATACAACATTTCTAAAAGACCGAGCAAAAAAAATATTATACTGTAACTTAACTTTTTAATACTTCGTCTGCTCGGTATTTGTATCACAGTTACCGCCAGAAAAGATTACTATGTAAAACCCCCAGAAAGATATTTATGACGTTTTTCAATAAAATTTCGCTATTAAGTAAAATTATATACATATTTAATGATTTCATAAAATTTTCCATTTCAGAATGCCCACTGTTATTTCAGAATGATGCTAGTGGAAAGCTTTTTCGGAGGGAGAATTTCCATCACCAAATGAACACTCTTTTGACCGCGTAAACACATCCTGAAGACACCTGCCATTACCAGTTTGACTCTTTTAAATAACTTTCTTACATTTAGAAAAAAAATTCCCAATTTGACTCTTACTATTTATTCTTGAAACCGTTCTATTCTTGTACACCATAGTGTCTTTCTTAGTAAAATAATTAACTATATGTTGACTTCTCGATAAAAATATATTTATTTTTTTCATCTAGGGTATCATTATTCCAAAAATATGAAAAGTAGAAAAAAACGAAGGATCTGGCGGAGTATCTCCATGATAGTTATCGCTTTAGATACGTGGTGCTCATGGGGGTTGGAGATAGAGAATACAATAATGTTAGAAAATGATTTTTTTTTAAATGTAAATTTTTTAAACATTTAATACTGGATATAACTTTCATAATCAATTACCATACAAAAATTCGATTTATTCTTTAATTGTTTCTTTATTAATTCAATTTCGGTGTGGATTTAATTTTTTTAAATTCTCTTAACAAAATAAGCGAGATTTACTGCTCAAGGAATTAATAATGATGTATTTAATTAATTCATGTGAAAGGGATATATTTCCACAAAAAAAGGGTTACATTTTATAATTCATATAAAACATTTCTGTAATATTTAAGACATTAATGAACTCAAAATTAACATTTTAAGGCTAACTGGAAAAAGTTTTAAATATAACTGATTTATTTTAATTTTTCAACACTTATGTCATAATGGATAAAGATATGTATAAAAAAAATATTTTTTTTAAATTGAAAATTTATTTACGTAATATATACTCTCAAAGCAAAATATAGATAGCGATAAATACTTATTTTTAACACGAACGCATCAAATTGGGCTATATTATTACATTTTATTAATCCTCAATTAACTTACATCTTAGAAAGTTTAAAGTGAAAAGAGAAGTAGAATAAGTCAGGCATATATGTATTTGTTTTATTTTGGTTCTTCCTTACCTTTAAAACGCACATTAATACTATTTGTAAAGGCAGCGCATCGTTTTCCGGAACGGAACGCAACAATGACGGAAGATATATATCACCCTATCACCGCAGAGCCTGGACATAAGTCTCTTGCTGCTCAGTCTTTCTTATCATCGGCCAGGTATTTATTTATTATGGCTGTTATATATATATTTTTTGTTTTAGAAAAAATTGGAAATTGCGTTCCGCTCCTTCGCAGATCGATATGAATATATTAATACTTGAGTTAACCTTCAAAGATTAGCAAGGTATTTGCGTTTTTCTCCCGGTGCGAGTCTCCTTCCGTCCGTTCCCTGAAGGCATTTCGGTTTTAGTACCTTTTGGTGAATGTACCCGATGGGATCCTAGTTATTGAAGGGTGCAATATACTTCCGTCACAGAAGGAGTCACATGTGCTCTCGGTGGGATAATAATTGTGAGATGAAGGAAGGAAGAATGGTGAATCTACGTTATACAGATAATTTTTCATCTTTCTCTATATCTTCTTTATCTTCATTATTTTCTTTTTACAGTAGGTGTGTCAGGACTGAACCGAGTTCGCTATAGTGGGATGTTCCTGATTTTTTTTTTGCCTGACTGGGGTTTTTCTTCTTTTTTTTTTGATTGTAAATTTTTATACCCTTAGCATATTGTTCCCTACACGTTAATGCACGTTTGTAGGGAAAATCAATGAAATCTACTTGTTTTAAAATAATTTTGCTAAACATGAATTGAAAATTATCATTTTAATCGAATTATTTTTTTGTGTATTGCATATAGATAATTCTTTGATCAAATTCGTGGACTGACAAAAGATTGCTCAATGAATGAAGCTTTAGGGTGTAAGCAAGATATAATTAATGAAAAAAAAATTATAAACCAGTGGATAAATTGAATTCATTTAATTCGTCCAGTCTCTGTTTCCATAATTTTTTTTCTGATTCAAATACATTTCTACAATAGATCTTATATTATTCCAATTACCTCTTTCACTTCTAACAATTTCATTATTTTATTCTATTTGACAGAATCGAGTAGTTTTTTAAGTTTAAAAGAAAACTTACTTCTTTACTTCTTTCTGTATACTTCGTCCAAATAGTTATTAACACCCCAATTACATCTCTTGTGCTACTTCTTTTCCTACAATCTTTATTCCCATAATTTTGTTTATTCTTCTATTCAGAATTATCGGAAGAAACTTTTAACCAATTTAAAATTAAACTGTCTTGTGATCATAATATTTTATTGCATCTTATATTTTACCGCCTTTTGGCAACTAAAAATTATGATTGGTTTAAGGTATTTTATTTGAATACCAAATTTTAATAAAATGCTTTAATCCATTTTTAAAATAAATAATTTCTATTAAATAATATATATAAGGCTACAAATAGAAAACAGAGCGTTTTCATATATAACAAAACACTTTTTTTTTACTTTCATATTTTGAATCATTTTGAAAAGTATTCGGTATCAGTTTATCTTATATTTTGTATATAAATGAAGTAGTGGGATCAAATATGAACGTTTTGCAGTTTTTAATAAAATTTTTATATGAATTTTTGGTTGGTCCTGATTCAGATTCATATGATACAACATTTTAAAAATATGTTCATAATACAAAATTATTTCTTCGAAAATTACTTATTAACTAAATAATTGTAATTATTTACCCTAAACACTGAACCGAATAATTATAATTACGAATAATCAGAGTAAGTAAATTATTCCTAATAGATAATTTATACAAGAGCTTAAAAAAAAATTATAACTCGCTCATTCATTCACTTTGTAGTCTTCCAGACCTCATGGGTCCATGTTTTCCACTGTCGGCCTCATCCACCCATCACCAACTACTTGTCATCCGCCTTCACCAACCAGTCACCATTGTGACCTGCTTCTCAGACGATTTCTCTCACCCCCGTCTTCAATATTTCCCTTGGTTGACCTGGTCTACTGATTCCATCGCACTGTAGGCTCAAAGCTTTTTTTACACAGTATTATGATCCGATCTACTCGCATGTCCTATCCACTGTATTATTTTATGTTTGGCAAAGTTTAATATTATTGGCTTGTTGTACAGCACCTGTAGTCCTTTGTTTTTCATCCTACGCCATGTTTCTGTCTCTTAATCTACTTGTTCGTATACTTTCCTCAAAATTTTGTTCTCAAAGGACATAAACTGGTTTTCTAACTCTCTCTTACAGATTATATTATCACACCCATACGTGTAAAAAATATTATAATATAAAAAAAAAATATTATAAGGAAAAATTTAAGTACCAGGGTAAATAGATTAAAACGAGTAAAAACCTCTACTTTTCATGTTTGAATATTGTGAAAAAGTTATATAAACTATACTATACTATATCATACTATATATTTATTTTATTATACTATATATTAGTTTATATCTAAAAAAACTAGAGGTATATAAACTAGTATAGGATGAAATTTTATAGGAAAATATAATTTTAAATTATGTCTCGTATGATTTTTCACCCACTCAATAATAATTAGAAGTTTAATAAAAATAAAGCTTTTTTTTATAAGCTTTGTAAAACTTGATAAAATATAACAGTCACGTTTTTAATATTCAGAATACAAATGGGAGACAGTTAGCTTATGATAAACTAAATCTTGTTTTTAAAAAAGTAACTTTTTATTATTTTAATTAATATAGAGAAAAATAGAAATAATAAAAAATAAGTTTTTAAAGTAATAAAATAATCATTGTGAAAAAATGTAAAGTATTCTTTTAAAGAAGTAAAAAAAAGATAACCACAGAGAGATGACGGTAAAAAAACCGGTAAGATTATTTATTTTTTAATTTGTTTATTTATAATTTTTATAACCATTAAAGAATAATATAACAAAAATTCTCATATAGAAGATAAATTTTATAATATTATACTTCATTTAAAAAAAAAGAAAACGAAAAATTATTAAGAACAATTATTATACGATTTCCAAACTTTTAATGTTATCTCTCACTCTACAGATGCCCTTTTATCAAATTCAGCATACTCTCCTGTCTTTCCCACCTTCTAAACTGGTAAATTTCACTAAATTCTTCTAAGTTTAGATAATATTTACTCCTGAAATACTGCATGAGACCGAGTACCGAAGCCCTGGCAACTGTCATCTAAGACATATTCTTCCGTAGCCATAAAAAAAAGCATTAAGAATAATTTTTCATATATTATAATTTAGAAAACTCTTCAATTTTGTGATTGGATGGTTCATCATATCCGCCATATACACCATATTCACCATATCTGTCATATTGATAACAGGAAAATGTGAAATAATGTTTATTCATATGAATGAAGCAGTGACGTAATACTGGTTTAGTTTACATTGTGCTACCCATCGGGTTGGTCTAGTGGTTAACGCGTCTTCCCAAATCAGCTGATTTGGAAAGTCGAGAGTTACAGCGTTCAAGTCCTAGTAAAGCCAGTTATTTTTACACGGATTTGAATATTAGATCGTGGATACCGGTGTTCTTTGGTGGTGGTTGGGTTTCAATTAACCACACATCTCAGGAATTGTCGAACTGAGAATGTACAAGACTAGTACACTTCATTTACACTCATACATATCATCCTCATTCATCCTCTGAAGAATTATCTAAACGGTAGTTACCGGAGGCTTAACAGGAAAAAGAGAGAGCGTTTACATTGTGCTAGAAAAATATAATTATAACGAGTAATACAGATGCTTTTATTCCTGTATACGATTACGTTTTATCTTATCCTTTATTAATCATCATAGACTTTATTAATTATTAAAATTATTGCAGCAATAAGATAAGTATTATTTGTCATTAAAATGTAATAATATGATACCATTAAGTAATATTTATTACTTAATTGAACTAATGGTGTTAATAAATTTACGTTTCTTGTTTTTTTCATAAAGATAAGGGAATATATGACAGTGAATGACTTCAAAGAATTACAGCTTAATTTCAATGCTATAAAGTATCAGAATTTTAAAAACTAGACTAAATAAGATTAGATATAAGGTGGTGAAGCAGATACTGTACTGTATTATATCAAGTTTTCAGAATTAATTTCTCTGTAAATGTTAATAATTAAATTAACATTTATTAGTCATTAAAGAACATTATTATTGTACTTCAAACCTAAAAAGAAAAACGTTTTTCCACCGAATTTTCAATTTTACGCTGGATATCATAAAATCTTTCGGAAATACAGATCTAAGATTTATTGAACATTTTAGATCTAAAACATAAGAATCCATAAAGTGTACTTTTTATACACTACCTTAAAAATATAAATATGATTTCATTTCACCAGAGGAACTGAAATTCGGGCAAAATTTTCGCTAGCCGTAACTAGGTAACAAAATGTTTCTGGACATATGTTTGAATGAACTTTTTTCTTTATTTCAATCTCTAGAATCAGTTACCAAATTATTTCCTTTTCCTCCTGAATCAACCTATACATCTAACTAAATAATTATACATTTTAAACTGTTTTATTAACTTATAAAATTACCGATTAATACAAAAGTACTTAATATACTGATTTAATATTTAAGTATAACACTGAAAATATATTTACTGTATAAAAATAATTTTCAGGTGTTATATCGGATTGTAAATATTTTACAAGAGTATTAAAAATGCTTACTTGAACAATTTAACTATTTTTTTTTTTCAGGTAACTAATAAAAAGCAAAAATAAGTTAATTATGATTTACCTGTATATTGGCCAATCGACTCCCTCCTTATACCAAATCACAAGGCTTACACGATCACTTAATACTGGAGGTGTCATATCACACGGTAATTTAGCAACACCACCTGCTACGGCAATTGTTTCCGAAACAGTCACTGAAAAATAAAGAAACAAAACTCTTAATGTACGAGTTATGATTGTCTTCAATAATTTTCAATTTAGAATTATTAAATGTCAAAGGTCTAAGGTATTTATTTGATAAAATATAAAATATTATATAAAGCTTGCATATATGTATATATATATATATATATATATATATATATATATATATACACTATTTATTTACAATTTGCAATTATTATAATTAATTTTATAAATCCATACTTACCATTATATGATAACATATAACTATATGTTATATATATGTTATGTAATATGGCTACATACCATTAGTATAAAAACGCTATAATTAAATAGAATAGAATAATTTTTTTTCTTTTTTTATCTTTATTAATGAACCACTATCCATTTTAATACCGTATAAGTAATAATTTATGTAATCTAGGTTTTTTAAACTTTTAAATATATAGAATTAAAATGTGTTTTTCGTTTAATCAATCTCCTATTTATATACCACACAAGTTTTAGTTACATTTTTTGACTAAAACATTTATTATTTTTTTAAATATAAATGAACACTTTCTGCTAATTCAGGATACGACTTACACAATTTAAGAAAGCTTTACGATCTGTAGAAAAAGTAGAAAAGTTTAAAAAGAAGGTATAATAATTAAAAATAATATGAAAAACCACACAAAAGAAGAAAAAGACACAAAACATAAGTGTGTTCGTAAGTAAGACTCGATTAAACCAAATTGTAAAGATTTTTTTTTTTTACCTTGAGAACAAACTAGCAAAGAATAGTAGAAAGATCAGGTGCCAATCCAAAATGAACCTCGCAAACTAGCATGAATACTAACTGTGTATGTATATATATATATATATATATATATATATATATATTTAAAAGAAATTTCAATAAAGAAAAAAAATTGATATTTTTTCATTTGAAATGGTATACATTCGGATAAGAAACAACATTAAACTTTTTAAGTTATAACAGATAAAAAATAAATAAAACCTTTGTGAAATGTGGATTTGGAAAAGAATGAAAAATATATCTCAGGTGGACAAAGGTAGTAAAGAGAATACCACAGCAATGGAATGAAAAATACATTACTAAATCCATGGTAACAAAGAAATTGACCGTATTTTTTAGACACAACGAGTTTGAGATAAAGGCTAGTTGAAGAGAAAACGGAAGGAAGAAATTGTATAAGAAGACCAAAACTATTATACACGAAAAAAGTTATATAATACAGTCTAAAAGCAGAGTTTTACTGAAGGTTTAGGATTATAACAAAGGGAAAAGTAGAATGGAATCCATGAATTTTGAATACCTACAAATCTAAAGAAGTTAAAAAAAATGATAATAAGTAATAAATGCTTTATTCATTCATTATAATACGTTTATACATGATATTTTATCTACAAATTTGAACAATTCTAATATCAGTTATTTAATTCCTTCATTTAGACTTATATTCAAAATTTATTGTATAATCAAATATCAAATTAAAAAAAAAAAAATGTTATGGATTACTTATAATATCATTACCTTAAAAACGATTAAAACAAAGTTTAATAAGAAAAATGAGCTATATCTTTGATTGGAATCAAACTCTACAACTATCAATGTACCAAAAAAAAAACTGGACATCATTTAACACTACTTTTAGAGTCTACTTTTTTTTGCTATACTTTTTTTAAAGAAAAGTAATTTTGTATGCATAGAGAATTCAACTCACAATACGACGTTATCCACAAAACAGCTGCTTTGTACGCAACAGTTGTGTTGTACAATAGTTTAAACAAGAGGTCAGTAATCGCCCTCTGTTTTAAACACAGGTAAATACACTTCTTTCGTAGTACAATATTTCAGTATTTTTACATCGTACTTAATTCTTAATAAATTTTCCATACATTAATTTTTTTATCGTTTCTGGTAATGAATAGCACAACAGGAAATAATTGTAGTATATAAAATATGATACCCAGTTAATACATAATAAAAAAAAAAATATTTTTCTATTTTGCAATCTAAACATATATATATATATATATGTATTTGTATGTATTTTAACACTTTAATATATCTAAAATTTGTTCTTTGAGCAGCAATTAGAAGTTTTGAATAAATTGATGTTTTGATTGAGTTTCCAACCAGTATCTCTCTAATATTTATAGTACATGAGATACGGTTGTCTAGTTATTACAAGTTTGTAAGGAATAACCGGTTTGGTTTTCTGTTTTACGGTAGCAAAGGAAGTTGGTAACTTTCGGGTTTTCTAGATTTTCTTTATACATGGTATTAAAACATACTGTTGTTTTTTAGCTACATCTTAGCTATTTCTTTTATTTACGTAAAAATTTGAAAATGTTTAAAAAACTGTATAAAAATTATTTTATTTTATTTGCTTTTACATGTAGAAGGTGAATAATAGTAAATTCCTACCAAAAATATCTTAAGTAGGAATATCCTTGATCCCCAAACTAACTATAAATGAAATAAGATTTAAAAAAATTCATCTTGCTTCTTCATTATATATAATTAATGGCCGGTTTCATTTTGAAAAAGAAAATTAAATTACCTTCAAGGGGGAAAATTAATAAAATATAAAAACTACATTTAATTAAATAGTTTTAAGGTTTTTATTATTGTTAATTTATGTTGATGAAATATATTGAACTCCCTTTAAGATAAATAAGAAGATTCATTTCTTCGAACGAAACATGTTTAATAGTATGTTATTTAACCAAGAATTTTTCCGATAAAAAAGAAAAACACTTTTAAAAGTTTTAATTAATTAACCAGTAATTTAACAAGAAACTATTTAATTTCTCACTTTAATTAATTTACTTGGTTTAGATTCTTGTTGGTATTGAAAACAGTTACGCTTAACTTTCCAGGTGTGTTATTGTCTCTTCTTTTACATTTTATTAACCTTTTTGGCAATGAATAAATTAATTATGTAACTCCAAAAATAATCAATTAATGAAAAGATAGTAAAGAAAATTTATATACAAAAATATAGCAGTAATAGTCTACAGGAAAGCCTAGTTAAAACTGTTTGACACAACCTACAACTAAAAAACCATTTAATTCTATAATTAAAATCAATTGCTTGCTAATGAATCCATTCAAAACAACTAAACGAATTTATTGTGAAGAATTTACTGGTTTAAATTCATTGAAATACGGTAACTTTATGATGAATTTAATCTAATTTAAATTACAGTATAAATAAATGTGTCACGTGTTGAAAAAAGGTTACGTACTAATAACTGCAGACGTTAAATAAAATCGTGATCACACGTAAAAGTTTAATTGAAAATAATTTAATCTTAAATTAAATAATTAATTAAAAGTTTCTTAAAAACCTAATTGTTTAAGAGCGAGAGAAAAGTGTGAAAGAGTGGAAGGGAGAGGAAGAGTCTATTGATATTACTCAACAGTCGTTCTTCTATATTTTTCTATATTCTATATTTAAAAAAAATAAATTTCATTTAATTTTTTAAAGACTTAAAATGATTTTAAGAATTAATGTATATCAAAACATAAAAACTTAATTTAATTTAATAAATTACATGTAATTTAGTTTTAGGACATTCAAACTTTTGTAATTTCATAAAATATGAATATATTGCTTGCAGCTGAATTTTTAAACTTCATAAATGTATACCGGCAAATAAATGCTGGTTATGGGGGCTACGTACAATCGTTAAAGTCAATTTTCCCTTTTATTAAAAAATAATTGCTGTAAAATCGTGTAAAATTGTAGTTAAAATTTAATTAAGTAAAAAAGAACAAGAAATTTATAAAAATATAGTTTTAATTTTGAAATTCCATGCTATTTATTATGTAATTAACCAACAATGTAATTAAAATACCAATGTAACAATATCACAGGAAAAATTTTGTACTACGTATATTCCAGAAAGATATCTATTTTTTCTGAAAAGAATAACAAGTTTTCTTAGATATCTTAACTATATCAACTCAATTTTTTATTTTTTTAAAAATTACGAAATTCTAAAACTATTACAAAAAAATTCTGATATAACAATCATTAGTGTAATTCAATTAATCAAAATAATTTTAATAATTGTGGTATGTACCAAACACATAGAAAAAGAGAAATCTGTCCGTCAAAGGGATGAGCAGCCAAGTTGCAAATGAAGGGAAACTGTTGTAGTGCAATTAAACTACTCACAAATTATAAAATATAGTTGAATTATACTAATAAAACTTCAAATTTTGCTTTCATTGTTACTTCAAATTTAATTTTCAGTTATGTTTTTGTTTTTTAATTAATATTGTGTACAGTAAAAAAAGTAATTTACTGCTGTAAAACAATGCCCCGTACTAGTCTTAAGGAATAAATCTTTTCCGATGAGTTCCAACGTTAATAACTCGGTTAATAATAAAGATTAAAACCAATGATGAATTATTTTATGCCACAGTGACTTTTAAATTTTCCTTTAAGTATCATTTAATTAGTTAAAACTTTATTGGAAAAAAATTAATAAATTTGAATGCTATTTAATTATATTCGAATTTACATCCTTGTGATAAACAGAAACACATTTTATAATATGTATTATAGAATGCATATTATATGTATTATTTTTATACTGTATCTAAACTATAATTGCCCAAAAATCAATTTTTTAATAAAAAACTCAAGTTATAAGTTTTATTAATACCAACTAATATACTTATGTATATTTACACATTAATTTATTGCCGTAAAGTAAGTAAGTATAAAGTACTGTCGTAACTTATAAGTTATAATACAATAATTTATTGATATAATACTTAATATAGAATGATATATTTATAATATTAGTAAACTTATAACTTTACTGTTCTAACTTATAACTTTAGTTATGTAGGTAATACCTTAGTATTTTTCTCACATCAACAAATCTTGACCGATTGAAAAGAGATCTTGTTTTAATTCAACTTTGTATCACTTTACTGTTCTAACTGTTGTAACGCTGTTAAGCCAAAACGTTTTACCCAATTTTTATGAAACTGATCAGTAAGCTTCCACGGTATCAATCATAATTACGTTTTTGTAACAATTTCTCATGAATTTTTTGTTTAAAAATAATTGCTATCTTTCTTAAATATAATGATGGAGAGACGTTATTGAGAAGGTTTCAATCTCTAAAACACCAACCAACCAATTCGTCGTCTCGCCTCCACTCCTGATATTAACCACCATTTCAAATCAAATTCGGAGTAGAAACTCAAGTGTTAAATTTTCCATGTTTTAGTTCATGTTTAAGAAAAATGGTTGTTTCTGAGAATGTTTTCATTTCTTTCTCAGTACACTATTTTATCAGTTAATGTTACTATGATTTACGATAAATCTATTTTAATTGTTTCTTTATTTACAAAAATTTGAAAAACCAAGATTTAATAATAAACGTAGCGATATAGAGGACATCTCGCCGCTACTGGTGAGTGGTGTCCCTCAATACAGTACTACAAGATAATTTTTGAAGCTGACCAAAAATTATCTTTCACAAATTAAGTAACGTAAATCTTCCACAATTTTTAAACGTATTTTACTTCTCATTTTATTTATTAAATTTATTTGTATAGCTCAATTTCATAAATTCAACACAAAATAAGAGAGGCTAACTCTTCAAAAAAACTACTAGCCTGTTTCCTTATATACTCTTATTCTTTCATACCACCCTTGTCTTTCATATACAAGATACCACCACAAGCTTCTCTCCTTTTTATTTCTTTGGTCTAAAACTTGTTTTTATTTCTACTTTATCATCACACATAATATTCAAAGTTTTCTGTTACAACAAATATCAATAGCGGCTATTTTCTGACTTATTTATTTCTAACTCCATTACTATAATTAGTATTAGGTAACAGATTTAAGTTTTTTAATGCTTTGTTTTATATTTACTACTAATACTGTAATCTCGTAATATTTTATTAATAACTAGTTTTTTGTATAATTAAGTCTTGAAAACAATCTCACATCTAAGTAAAAAAAAAAAACGAAAACAAAAAACTATTTTTTTATTTAAATTATTAAAAAAAAAAAGTCGATAAAACACTTAAATAAATTTTAATAATTATGTCAGCAATAAAAATGGTCCACATAAAATGAATGCTTTAAAATCATCATATTTCTTTTTTTTTCAAGAGAAACCCCCATTTTGATTAAAATGGTTTTTAAAGAAGATTTTTTAAAAATTTAAATCTACTTCTTTTCCTGCTATTATATATTTTTTTTAACATCTCTAGTGAACAAAAAAAGGCAGTTATTTTTAATTTAGCAAGGTGAATAAGTACTTACTCATGAATGATTTAAATGTGTATTCCGCATTTCAAAGTTAATTTATAAATTCATATCTCTTTGTAGTATTCATTTTCTGCAATATTATTTTATACCGAACTTTTGTATGTATGTTTTTTTCGTTTGTAAATATATATATATATATGTTCTCAATATTTTTTTCATTTTCTTTTTTAATATTTAATTGAATTGCGGTTTTTATGTAGGTAGGTGGTAATCTTGCTATTTAATCCGAATATTTTTATGTTTAATCCATTTAAAAACTAAAAAACAATAATAATAGTATAGTAAAAACCTGAAAAGCGTTTTCAAATTGCTTCCATAGCGTAAGCATGACTATCAGGGTATATAAGTTGGTTTCAACGTTAAATTCCTGAACGATAAGTTTTATTTAAGAATTATTGAAAAACATAATTTTACCACATATTTAAATAGAATAAAACACGAACTATTTATTGTTATTCAAAACAGAACTAATATAACATAATCCAAAAAAAAAAAACAACTGTGAAAAGTTATTTAATAAACAAAAAAAAAAGTTTTATTTAACGTCTACAGTAAATGATGGTGCAGAAAAAAATATTAAAACTGTATTGCGATAAAAGTGAAATGAATAAAAAATAGAATTTAACATAAATAAAAGAACTTAAACAAATAAAGATTACACATAAAATACTCTTCAAAAGCAGTCAAATCCTGAAAAAAGTTTTCAAACATGACGGATTAGTGTACAATAATTTGCATTGTAAAACTTAAAAAAAATTGTTTTTTTTTGGTTAAGCAATCCTTTTTTGGATTATAAAAAATCGTGTACGTAAGCTTTTCTATAATATATTCGAAAAGGTTTATTATTTAAACAAATTTGCACGGCTACAAAGCATATACACAAAATGATACGCTATATACACGTAAATATAACTTTAATAATTTATTTTACCTTCATGTAACAGAACTTCATTTAAAATACGCTGCATAATGTTAAATTTCTGTTTAGAATTGTTTCATTATTTTCTTTAAAGTTTTTAAATAAAAACTTTGAAGTACATCAACAACTATCTAGTTGTTTCCAGAAATTTATAAAAATAAAATTAATTATTGGTAATGCACTAGCTAAAAAAAAATTATTGGTATACACCATGATTTATGAATATCGCAAGTAAATGATGAACTCACTCCAAAATAGAAAAGATTTCATAAAACCTTCTCGTTAGATTTTTGTATTTACATTATTTATTAGGTATCCAACAAAAGTTTAAAAAGAAGAGCACATCATACCTTTGACCCTTTTGACGAAATAATACTAAAAATTATACTTCAAATAATTCATCAACAGCTTAAAATAACCCAACAAAATGTTTTATTTAATTCCACTATTGCGTAATTCTACACTTATTTTATAATTAAATGCTAATGCTTTAGTTTTAATATTATAATTAAACCTTATTTGTGGTAAATTATTTGAATAAACCCGTCGATGGAGGCCTGTTTCTTGTGAAACTTTTGTCATTTCATGTATCATTTACTTAGAAATTTATTTATATTATTACATTATAATTAATTTAAGAAAAAGTGATAAAATAAATTTGAATAAAGTTACAAGCAATCTTTTTATTAATACCATTAGCGTTTTATTTTAGTTATTATTTAATTCAAAATATTACATTTTTAATAACTGATGTATATTATTTAAATTTTTGCGACTATAAGTCTTGAATAATATTTTTAATATATACAATCTTGTAGTTTACTTACAGAGAAAAAATATATAAATGTGTTAGAAGAAAATGTTAAAAAGTAAAATGAGATGAAATACTTTGAAATTTATACTAATTACTTTTGAGATTTCAAGATGAGTCTCAGAACTTATAAATTTGACGAAACTTAATAAGAAAATAGAAGATTATTAAGCATATATTGAACATTTTTTGTTAAAAAAAATTAAAAATTGAATGATACAGTAATAGAAGAAAAAATTCCAACGGAAGGTTATTGTAAACTAACGGATATCTGGTAAGGTGGAGTATAGTAAAATCTTGAGATCATAAAAGATTAAGACAAAAAAAATATAATAAAGAAGGTCAGGTTACCCGATCATCAAAACATATAAATATACTTTTATTTCTTTAATAAATTAAACAGAAAAGTTATAAATTGTTTCAGAAAATAAAATAAACGTATATCGGTTTGCCTTTTTTAATTTCGATCTGAAATTACTTTAGATGTGAAATTATTACAACTTACTAAAGGCCGTTCTCTTGGCAAAGTAAAAGGGTTTCATACTTTCTTCCTCTCTTCAAGAATGGTCTCATAATATTTAGAAATCCTGTTATTTCCAATAATTAAAAATGTTTCTTATTGTATTTTTCCACATACGGTTTCATCTATTTTAACAATCCTTTTTATTAAATATTCCTATTTCTTTTTTCTGTGTTTTATTAGTAATTGTATCTTGAGATTAAGAAATGTAACCGGCCAATCCGTAATTTCTTTTGAAACATGTGTTGTGTAATTTGTTATAAAAAACAAATTATTTAAGTATTACTTACAAGTAATAAATTGCAGATTATTTTCATTTCCAAACACAAAAAACAAAAAAGTCGATTGAAGAATAACTATAAACAGAAAAATATTACAAGTTTTAATATTTCTATTTATAGCTTTTGTATAAATTTAATGGACATAAAGATATATTAATATTACCAAGGTAATAATTGTATAAATAATGGATTACACAATCTTTCCTGTGATTTTATGAACAGAACCTACGCCTTAAGGAAATGATGAAAGATTCTACTGAATTCAGCAAAGGAGTTAATAATCAGTTCATTAATCCGGAAAATGATCAGATTAAAAAATTAATTACAATAAATTTTATAATTGTTAACAATAACTTTTTTTGTTATGAAAGAGCGAGCATCAACATTATAGTAATTAGCCCGGTGGTAAGTGGTAGTGTACGAAAGACATCTTTTCATTAGATGGTATTCCTGACCAGGATTCAAACCTAGTACCTCCGCATAAAATCCCGAGACGCTACCTACTCAACCACGGAGGTTGGCATTAATAACTTAATGTAAACTAAGCTTAATTGATTGACTAGTATTAATTTACTGATTTTTATATTTCTACATATTATGCACATTTTATAGAGGGATAAATTCTAATTATGCTGAACCGTTATGCCAATAGTTTTAACACGAATAATATTCTATATTCAATACATTATCTACTGGCAACGTAACACATATCACAAGGATTACAATTATTATCATTAAAAGCGTGTTGCCAAAAAATGCCCTTAGGCAACGTAAATGGTGTCTGTTGTACATACACCATGTAGGTGAGCTTTTAGACATTTATGTTTAAATGACATGACAACAGAAAAGCAGTATTAGGTTTGTTCTATCAGATTCCAGGTTTGATACTCGATCAGACTTGGCATTTTTAGTCTGCTACAAAATTTTCCACATCATATTTAGATGGAAATAAACAAATATTAATTATGATAATAAAGCTAAGTTGTAAATTAATCTTTAAAAACAATCATATACTTGCAGATGAATTGACAAGATACATATAGTAAGTAAGTCCTTTATTGAAAATTGCATACCCGTTATTATGAACAACTATCAACATCTTTAAGGCATACGAAGAGTGAAGAGGAATGAAATATTTACACGTCTTAAATTTTAGAAGTAAATATCCTGTTAAGCTTCTGATAAAAACGTTTTTATTTCATAAACTAATTGCAACTTTTAGTACTGAAATATAATGTTATTAATCTATATTTATTCTGATGTTTTTCTATGTGTTATAATAACTTTTAAAATATATAATTTTGATTTAATCTGTTTCTTTTCTTCTTATTTCGTTACGGTCACTTAAGGACCGCGTAACAATTTCATTTCCTTTTCCTTTGTTTCTTCTTTTTCTAACTATGCTCTCTCATATTTTCTCTATGCGCTTTTTCCTTTCCTCAGACAACTTTGTTCCTACCTTGGAAGAGCACTATTCTATCTTTCCTAAGTTGGAATCCTTTTATTTTTCGCATTTTCCTACGAAGGATATCTTTTCTGTTATTTCATCCTCTTTTACGTTGTTTCTTTCTAGATCTTTTTTTGATTTCATAGATCCAGCTTATGGTTAACTTCTTTTCCTAAAGGTACTTGAGAATCTGTATCGTTAACTAGTTATCATTCATTCTATATAACTGCCCAAAGAAAAAAAAAAAATATTGTTCCCGAAATCTTTTCTACGTTTTTATATAGTTCGTCATTACTTCTTACTTTCCACCATTCATCCGTTTTTAGAGAACCCATTATTTTCCTAATAACTCATTCCACTGACAATCTGTTTCTTTATTAATGCAATAATAATTAATTATTCAGTTGTAAATCTAACTACATAAAATGTAAAACAATTATTAGTTTTATTTTTTAAATAGATTATAATCGTCAAGTCTATACGATAACTATTGAAAAGCACTTGAAAAAAACCTCATTAAAGTATAAAGCTTACCTAAAAATCAAAATGTCTGGTTCACCTATACAGATTTTTAAAGTAAATAGATATTTATTTAAAAATAAAAAAAAAACAACTGTTAATATAAATTGTAATAAGCGATATATAAAATTATAATAATTTTTTTCAATATTTATTAATAGAAATAGTAATAAATCATTACTTATAAACGATTAATTATGAAGGTAAATTAATTGTCTATCTTATCTAGGTGACAAATTTAGGATTATTATTTATTTTAAAATAAAAACAGATGCTCTTCTAACATTACAGTAGAATATATCACCATGTTGATGATTGAAGATGGGAAGTATTTCTAATTAAATATTAGTTTAATGATCACTGCTTTGATGTTAGAATAATTGATAGAATAACTGAAATATTTCAGAATGAAGGATTTTAAGAAATTATATATTAAAGAAAGGTACAATATTTTAAAATAATAAAGAAAAGACAATGTAACCTAGAAATCGTAAAAAGATTGGTACAAGCAAATACGAGTACAAATTTCACATAAAAAAAAAAAAAAAAAAAAAAAAAACAATCTATTTGTACCTAATGTAAAATTAAGATATTCTTAAAAAATATTTTTTTAGAAGTATCACTTTTTGATGGCGAAACATGTTAAACAGGAAAACAGAAAATAATATTACAGAGATCTTGTAATGTTACACAAGAATAATGTAATTTGAGTGTGTTGATAAAGTATTTGGAAAGTTATCGGCTTGATATAGAAAACAGAAGTTCTTTTACACATATTTTTTTTTTGTAATTTGCAACATAGTCATTTTGCAATTCAATAGATTTAGACTAACGACTTTCCAACTTTTGAATACCTAGTACAAAAAATATAATGGTTAAGTATGATGGGATTTGTCTAACTCTGCAAAAATAAGCGGTTGACACAGCATTGACCTTATCATTTGAAGTGAACCTTCGATCAGGGAGTCAATTTTCAGGTTTGGAAAAACAAAATAATCGCTGGTAATCAAATTTGATATTTATGACACGTCTATAAACGTTTTTAAGCCTAGATAATAGAGTTTTGCAGCAACAACCTGTGTGAGGTGGCGTATTATCTGGTGAAAAGCAATTTTTTTGGATAGATATGAACTATTGGCCAAAATAGCTCATTTCAATCTATCAAGTAGTGAACAGTAATACTTTCGGTGATGTTCCCGTCTTTTTCTAGGTAATCAATGAGCGCCGCAAAATGAGATTCTCAAAAAACTGGTCAGAATTTTTTCTGCAGATAGATCACCATTTTCACTTTTTTTCGTTTGCTCCCACCCACTGTTTGAAGTTGCAATTGGTCTTTGCCATGTAATGGTGAATTAATATTTCATCTACTGTTAACTACTGTTTCAGTAACTCTGCGAAACTGTGATTAAATAATTCTAAAATATCTTTTAGAAATGTTCAGTCGTATGTGTTTCTGGTTGACTGTTAACAAAAGTGGTACTCATCGAGCGGAAAGCTTTTCCTTATAAAATAACCCGTGTAAAATGTAGTAATGGATACGATTCATCGAAATGTTTGCAATGTCAGAAAGCTCGCATACTTTCAGTCATCGATCATTTAACATTGACATTGTAAATTTTCGTGCTATTTCTTCAGTCGTAGAGGTTTTTAAGCGTATTTAGCATTCATAGTCTTAAACGAATGTACAAGCATGTTTAAATTCAGCAGCCTAATTTTCACCCTCCAGAACAAAGAGAAGAACCCTTTAAACTGGTATATAACTCTTTATGTATGTCTATCGGTGTTAAACCTTTGAAAAAAAAAGGGTGTAGGTTTAAAAAAGGTTTAGGGTCAAACCCCCAAAACGAATGACTTCACAACAGCTCGCACTTTAATTTTATCCATTTTTCAGAAATTTTCAGACTTTGTTCGCTTTATTCGATCGTCACAATCAATCAATTAAACATACGCAATTGAAACTTTGCAGTACACCAATGAATCATACTGACAAATATCAGAGTCATTTGGTCAAACTTGCGCCATCTCTCTGTCAGGGCGGGAACTTTCCGAAATGAAGAGGTGTAAGATGATATTTCGTCTTACCAAGAAAAAATATTAAAACATTAAGGTTTATTTAATTTGAGAACTAGGAAAGATAACTATGAATGAATAGAAGAACATAGAGGAATTGAAATTATCATTAAAAAAACAAATGAATGATGAATTAAAAAGAAAGTCCGGTATTTATTAAGATATTTGGTTATAAATTTTTATTATTAATCATTTTATTGGTAAAACCTATGTTTCCTTGCCATCAAGTTTAATTAGTTATTTTTATTCATTTCTGGAATCACATACTACGAGCTGTTTATATGTATGTTTCTGTATTTAAATGTATGTTGTCTTTTTTAATAAAAGTTTTGTTGTTTAAGTCCTTATCGAAACGAATAATGAAAGTCAGCAGTGTAAGGCCCACACACACTCGTTGTTGTTCTGCTGTGCAAACTACATACTTTATTCGTTCATCAACTGATTAAAAAGAGTTTAGTCAGTTAATTTTGTCTGATTATATATTGACTACTATTATTTTAAGAGAAAACAAATCCGATAGATGTTTCTCAAATATCAAAAGTTTTATATGTATCATAACTCGAAGGCATGTTGAAACAGATAGTGTAAAGAAACAAGTACATCTAATTGTATTATGAAACAATGTATTACACAAATTGATTTTAATCATTAAGAGAAATTATATACTCTATATCTGATAAAATTTATACCAATGAAAAAGATCATATCTTTAGCGATGGATACAATTAAACGTAAAATTTTGCAATAAGCTAGAACGACTCGTAAAAACGAAATTTGTGATAAAAGTTACATGTTATTTATTTTATAGAGCACTAGTAAACAACTGAATAGATGATAGTTAGAGTAACAAGGAAAATTTATAAATAAAAAACGATAATATAAAAAAATAAATAATTTAGCAACGAAGGCGTAAAAATTCATGAGAAAAATTTTTCAAAAAATTTATACAAATTAGGTGTGATTTTTTTAAAGAAAAAATCCCAGGTGAAACGAAAGGAATATTTTGTAAAATATAAAATGAGATAGGATGACAAATGTAAATATCATAGTGTTAAACAGAGATTGATGAGAGAATTTTAGAAAAAAGTGAGATAGACGCATCTGCAGAATGAAGCACAACAGATTAGATTGTTAGCATCGTCAAAGTCTATAGAGCGTATTTCTTGTCGAAGAAACAAGGCAAAATGAAAAACAGTAAAGAGAAAGTATGTAAGACATTTTAATGAAGTAAAGTTTTGATCAGCAAAACTTGAGAATTTCTAATAAAAGGAAACGTAGAAAGAAAACTTACTTGAATATAACTATCAAGTTATTTATGTAATCTTACGCACAACTCGTACTTTTTTCAGCAGTAATCAGTTAAAAACAAACTAGATGTAGCTAGCTATGTACTTTTTTATTTTTTTTGTGTTTTCCTTTTATTTTTTACGAAAGATGTGGAGCATTTTTAAAATTTGTTGTTTTAAAGTTCTCATTTAATTTTAATAGCTGCAATGGTAGTAAATAATTTGAAATAAAAGTTAAATAATTACAATTTGCGTTCTTTAAAATTAATGATATAAAGTATATAATTTGGTCTCAGTGATAAATAGTTGAATGAATTGTTTTTAGTTTTAATACGTCATCTGAATTTATGTGAGCTTACTATACTCACAGGCAACAATGAACACATTACTTTTGTTGTATTATTCGATTTAGTAAAATAAAAGGCAATCAATTACTACCTCATATCTCTTTTAATGTCATATAACACGGTAGTTGTAGTTCAGAATAATTCTGTAATTTTCATAATGCTGTTATTCTGATAAAATAATGAAAATCGCAAAGTACATCTAAACACGTGAATGATTAGTTCGAAAAAAATATATTTTACAAAATTTGAAAAAAATAGTTTCAATGAGAAAAAAATTCAATTTTTAAATAGAAATTATCTGGGCTATTACACTTAACCTGAAGACAATTATCACATACCTAACCAGAAAAAAATCCCACATCGATACAAAATATAATTTTCAATATTTCTTGTAAAATAATGAATTTTAAACGAGAAATATATTTTTTTTAATTTCATAAATTTTGATGCAATTTGTTCTGTTTAATTCGAGACTAAGCAGTTTATATTTTTACCCAACGGTTAAAGTTTGTTTTTCAGCACAATGTTAAAAATATCACAGTATAAATTTTATCTTACTGAAATTGCATTTTATACATATATTTTACATTATTTGAATAAAATTAAATTCATTCATTTACGTATTTATTTATAAGCAACAAACTCTTTAATTTCTTCTTAAAAACAACAAAAATAAAACTCAATAATTTTTTTAAAATAAAGAATTATTTTTAATTAATTTTGATTGAAAAGAGCGTTGTAGAAACTGAATGGATATTATTAAATTTAGTAGCTTATATGAAAAAACGTTATATTAGAAAACAAGCTAATTCTGTATCAAAACATACTAGAGTAAGACCTGTATGGATTCAGGGAATACAACTTTGGGGATTAGCAAGTACGAGTAATACGAATATGGTAATAATTCATCCGGAATTTCAAGTCAAAACTTTTGAGAATAATATGAACATCCCGTTTTTTGTTATAAAAAGAAGAAAATAAAATTTTCAGCATAAAACACCAAAACAATTGCAAATTACAAATATTTTATTTTGTTGTCAATATTTATTTCTTATTGATTAGTTCTTTTTTTTACTAATATGTTTATTGGAGGCCGTACTGAAGAGAATCTCTTTTCCATTTAATTATTAATATATACGTTTTGAACTAAACTGACTGAAATAAAATGAAGTAATAAATAAATAAGTATTATTGACAATATATAAACAATATTAATATTGTCTAATATTATTATCTTCAAAAAATTATTCACCATGCAAAAGTCAGTTGTTTAATACCTATGGCATTATACAGTATTTTACTTAACATGAAGTTACTACTTTTTCGACAAATAGCCGAAATTTCCACTTGCTTTAATTAAAATTTTTCTTTATTTCACAATATTTTACGTTAAGTTGTTTAATGATGTTGTATAAACGTATAAGTGAAATAACTGTTTTTAAAACGCACGATTTCAAAAAAACAATTTTTTTTATTAAATAAAACAAAAATTACTGAGAGACGAAATATAATTGTACGAAAGCATAAGAAGGTATTTTTTTTTAAATATTTAAATAGTAAAATTCTGTTTTTAACAATACATAAACACAATTTTTATATAATATTTTATCTGTTATTTTTCAATTGCACTACCAGGAGAACAAGTAAAAAGAAAAGAATACATCTTACACGTAATTCTGTTATTCCTGCAGGTTTGTTAGAAAATTATTTCAACTTACAATAATCACGAAGGAAATAGTTCCCTTTAAACAGTAATTAAATTCAATCTTTTTTTTTTTATAAAGTTGTTCGTAATATATAACTCGAAACAAACATTTTTTTCGCAAATCATAACCACGTAGAAAAGAACATTATACAAATAAAAATTATAAATCATATTTTAAACTAAGCAACCATAAATCACTTACAATTATGATTCTAACATCAAAGAATTTTCAATGGAAATTACAAACGAAACAAATGAGATACGTTAGAACTGAATAAATCAACGTAGAAAAGAATATGTTAGCTTAATGACAATCATACTTCAAAGATCCTTACAAGCGAGGAAAAACAAGAATATAAAAGAAAGATGACCTGAAAAGGTTACGTTAGAAGAGAGAAAGATTACGTTATGAACACCTCAAAGAGAACAATTTCAACAAAGAACATTGCGCAGACAACTGAGTAATAGAATTAGGGAGAGTTTACTCATGGAAACAATGCTTAAAGGTAGTACATGTATGTGTGCTAATTAATTATGCTCTATAAATTAAAGTTCTGTTTAATTTACAATTATAAAATTTGCATCCTTAGAGGCAGTACTTGGTCCTTTCTTTATACTGCCGCACACAAATGAATCCTCCACTCGATATATGAGATTATCTGCTTACCTATTTTACATACAATATAATTATAATTTAAATTTCATGAAGCTGCTAATATTTCTTTCCAGAAATATCTTAAATTAATTATTTTTACGCCTCACAATTTGTACCATAAATATGCAGACTTTAAAATATGGTTATACAATTCTATAAATCACCAAGAAAGTTCAAGTAGAACAATTTTGAATAATATGGAATATTTCATGTGACCTGCTTCTCCCTAAAATACTGATAGAATAAAAATAATTCAGATCTTTATTATGAAGCAAGCTGCATGCATATTTAAAGGAAATTTCTACCTAGAAAAATTCATATTATTCTTTTCTACAAACCACAAACTTCTCTCGCTTTTCTTTCTATATTAAAGCGATTGAATAACAAGTACCTTTTGTTACTGAATACAAAGTGTTTGATTCTATTTCTTTTGAAATCTGGGTTCTGAAAACAGTTTGAAGTAACCGAACTATAAAAAACGTTGTCGTAATAAATATTAAGTCAAAAAATTGATTAATAATCTTAACAGATAAACCTGAAATATCCTTACTTTAACCAGTTTTTTTGAAATTAAAGATGTTTGAGTGGATGATAATATTGATTCTTTAACGAATGCATCTCAATTTTTAATAAAAAAATTTGGATAAAGTGTAAAGTTAACCCGAGAGTGTATTCGATGTTTTTGTATTTATATTTTTCTAGTGTTTTTAAATAAAAAAAAAAAAACTAGATGGTAGTGTAATTGTTCAATGAGTCAGCGAGTACACGGCTGTTATCTGTAATCCTGACAGAAATAATTCATTAAAGTAATTTGAATGAAAACTTCTGATACACTATTCTGGATATTTTCTTCTACTTTCCGGAAAGATATTTCGATAATTTATTTACATTTAATAATCTTTCATTACTGATTAGGCAATGATGTATATAATTAATAAATTTGCTATTTTTGTTCTGAATACTTAATTATTCACTAGAAACGGAATAACCTATATCACCATTTTTTTTTTGTATTCCTTGATACCAGTAAAATGGCAGTCATTATTCTACTGACTGCCATCCCATACTATGAAGGATCTGAATTGTAATTATTATTTAATGCACTAGATATGTTTAATTATTTATCAGCAGAATTAAATTAAATATTTCACTATCGTACTGATAGATTGCAGTTATTATGTGTTTCATGATTCCTATTTTTTTTTATTTATTTATTTATCTAAGATGCTATTAAATTTTTGTTTCTTTGAGCAATTTATTTTTTACAAATGGTTACCAAAAGGATTGCGACCATGAATAAAATTGTGTGGCTAAGAATATCGATTCAGGAGACCATCCAAAGATAGCCCACCTCAAATACAATGTTAATAATATGCATCACCTTTCATGGCACAAACGAAGAAATTAGTAAAAACAAAGATAATTAAGGTAATAGATATCAAAAAATGAAGTCAAATAAAGAAGGTGGTAATAACAATAACAACACAATAATAATAATTTAACAAAACATTAAAGTCAGATAAAAAGAGTACAGATTCCAAAACTAAATTTAACATAATAACCACACTATAATCACGGGTCAGGCACTTCAATGATCATCCATGCTTTCAAAGATCAGCGAGGTCCAAAACATGTAGCCTCCTCAATCGTCTAACTTCCCCAAAAAGTCAAGTAAATTCTGCGCCAGATGATTCACATGCTTGAGCAGATTTTTGATATGTAATCCCTAACAGTTCTCCGTATCTCCTTGCGAACACATGGTACCCCAAGAAACCCGCGCACCGAAACGTTTGTAACGACCATGGAGCCTCTCATACCAGTATGAGAACATTGATTTGAAACCGTTGGATGATTTCAATGTTACTATGCAATAGTACTCCATAAGTTTGCACCTACCTCCTTATTAGTTTCAGTAAACGCTTATACAGCAATAATTTATTCGTCAAGGACAAATGAGACCGTCTACCAAGAAGCCAGTACATCCGTGCAAGTTTACCATTCAGTTGTCTTCTCTGTAACGTGATCCTTCCAAGTCAATCGACGATCTAGGTATAGCCCTAGGTACGAGTTTGCATCCAGGATGAAAGAGTATCTTCCAGTTGAACCGGGGGAAATTATTCCTCCTCATGATAAATGATACGTCGCTCGATTTGGCCGGATTGACTTTCACCCACCTTCACCTTACGCAACTATTTAAGGATGGTAAGGTCGAATGTTTTCACGAAACAAGATCGGGATCAACATCTATCACCAAAATAGTTGTGTCGTCTGCGAAGAAAGCAGCTGTGACATATTCTGTACTGGAAAGGTCTTAAGTGTATATCAAATATAGAATCTAACCTAAAACATTGTTGGTGATCGTTTGAACGCAACTATTTCAATCATTATTTAATTTTTATATTAATATTGGAGTTTTTATTATATATACTATTTTAAAAAAAGGTTATGTATTTTAAACGTTAATTATGGGTTTATTATTGATTATTTCTGTTTTACTATTTGTTTCTATAACTATTTTTATTTCTATTACAGTATCTTTCAACTATTCATAATTTTTTCTAAGTTCCTGAGGTACAAAAGGAAACAGTATAATATTTCTAAAGATTTTGAAAGCAGGGAAAATAAAGAAGAATATATTGTTCTTCTTTTACTTGTTTTTTATTGCATTTTTTATAAATTTACGTCTTATTTATCAGTTCAGTATGTTTTAACTGGTACGCTTAACTATAAATCTTTTCAAATCTATGCGTGGGTGTGTGTAAAAGGATGTATGTATATCTGTAACTCATTTTTAATTCATAACTATTAACTTCGGGAATTTTTTTTTAATTTATAATTTCATCAAAAAAAGCAATCAATGTTTTAATGCTTATGCATTAAATAATGCATTTTAAATTATTATATTATTGCATTAATTATTATTATAATGCCTTTATAGTTAAATAGAATCACATTTCGTGTTTGATTAAATTAATTTAACGTAATTAGATACAAAATAATTAATTCATTTCACAAAAATAGTAATAATAATTTCAAACGAACAGTCTTTATTTGTAAGGATTTCTTTACTTTTTTCATTACTTATTTACCTTTTTATTTTTTTTTAACTAGATGTAAAAAGTATTTTTTACGTTTAGTTTTAATTTTACTTTACAAACGGGAAAAACAGATGTGTGGCATAAGATCGGAGATTCTATAAAAGGCACTTTAACAATGAAAAAATAAATATTTATTACAAGAAATATTAATTAATTTAGTCTATAAAATTTTAAAAGAGACATAATAGAATAAAAATAACAGAAATATTTTTGTTGAAGTAGAATAATGGTTTGGAATTCCTGAATTGTTGAAAACATTTGAAGATGGATGCCTTCTAGACGCCAAGAATGAGGATGTGGGTTATTGCAGGGTGAGATGATGGAGAGACGTTAAGATCTGTATGAAGAAGAAAAGAGAAGTAGATATTTCAGAAAAATAACTTTCACGGGATGAGAAAACGGTGACAGAAGAAACACTAAAACTCGGGCGTTATTCCAAGATGGCCTGTAATTTTTTCTCTTTCTTATTTAGCTGTAACCCGGGAAAATGTAGCGAGAGACTAAGTTTAATATTTAAGAAAAAAAAAGCGATATAGTAAGCAATTGATTATGCCAAGAAAAGTTAATATTTATTACAGTCTATAATATTTTAACGAATAACAGTAAATAAACTCCGTTGTGAATGTATTAAATTTTTTTTTAAATTATTTCATTTATCAAACATTCATATTAAGTATATTTTCATTTTATATTAAATATATTTTATTTTAATATGAATACCATATTTTTTATTTCTTTTAGAACGAACGAACGGTTTTCATTAAAAAAAAATCACAGTAATACAAAGATGTCAAAAACAGTTTATGCAGTATAGTAGAAGAATATTCCTGTATGTATGCTTAAGTACATTCATCGTAAAAATTATACAGAATTAAATACAATAGGTAAATATCTCAAAATAGAAATAACCATAATCTTTAAAATATGTTTCATTCTTTATTTTTATTAGTTTCTGCTAGTGTCAAGTCATAAAAATAATAATAAAAATAAAAAATTGAGAGAATTCCTTTTTCTAATTTACTTTGATTGCAATAAAAATACTTCCATATTTTTCCCCCTTGAATATTAAAAAAAAGAAAATTTATGATAACGATTGTATTTGAAATTTTCTAGTGATATGTACAAAGCTTTTCTATTGAAAAAAATTACAATAACAAATTTATTACAAAAATAAATATGCTAAAAACACATCGGGAAAATATTTTTTTTTTTGAAAAGCAAATTTTTGAAAAAAATTTTTTCTATAAAATAGAAAAACTTCATTTAAAAACATCAGGGAAAACCTTTGAGAATGTGTATTTTATTAAGTTATGTTTACAGTGTATTATTACATTATTTTACAATGTTATATTGAAGAAGTCTATAAAAAGAATTTTTAAATTATTAAGATACCACAGAATATTTTATTTCATTAAAAATTGTCTATACTTTGTACAGTATGTAAGTTTTTAGAATTATTGAAATTTTATTTATTCTCTGAATATAAAGAAACACATGATAGTCTAAACTACTCATTTAAGTGATAACTGTTTTAAGGATAGAACAAATGCTTCAACTAAAATACAAAAAATAGTAAAATTTTTAAATTATTTTTTATTATAATAATTTTATATTATAATTTTCGTATGAAGCTTCTTTTATAGATCTAATCATTTCATTTTAAAAAAATTAATAAAATAAAAAATTATTATACAACAGAAAATTGTTTTTTTAAAAAATAAAATTTTGAGGTAAATTAACCTAATGAAAATTGCTATTTCACAATAAATTTTCATATAAATATCTTGAAAGGGAAATGAAACTAAATGGGCTTTTACAATTTTGCTTTTAACGGAATAAAACGCAAGGATAGCGTGGGATACATATCTACCTATAAATCACGGCACCTGGACATTAGTCGCTTGCTACTGTGTCTTTCTTCTTACCGGGCGGGTATTTGTTTGTTTATTGTCGGTTATACATTGGATTTGTTTATGAATGGAATCGTGGGTTGCGTTCCGATTCTTGACGACCACAAAAGAAGAAAAAGAAACAAGAAGAGCCACAGCGACTCACCACGGAATTGAGTCCGGCCGACAAAGCCCAGCCGAGATGATGCTGCAAGAATGACAGCCAAAGTGAAGAAGTATCCTAACTTCACCTTACCACCCACCTTTCTTTCCTACCTTACAATTTTACTCCAGTCAGCGTATGCCACTCTCTCCGGAGAAGGGAGCGCATTGATTCCTCCAAACACTAGGGCTTCGGAAGGCGTATTCCTGTTAGCCCGAAAAGCGCTAGCACCGAAAGGACTTCCGTGGACGGACTGAAGAAGAATAACGCCGTGAGTGCGAGGCTCTCATGCGCCTAGTCTCCTACGATCAGCCCTGGTTAATTAATTTGCGCTGGTCTAAAGGACCGGAACGCAAAAACAAACTCCGTCCATAAATAAAATATAAAAATCTATAACCACCACTAAATAAATTATAACCCGACCGATAAAAGAAAGACAAAGCAACAAGAGACATTGTCCAGGTTGTGCGATTAGTAGGGAAATAATGAACTCCCGCTCCCCTTGCGTTTCGATTCTTACAGATCAATTTGAGATCGTTACTTAAGATAATCTTGGGAGACTAGTAATGTATTTGTGTCTTTCTTTCGGTACGATTCCTCTTCAGTCCGACCGCTGAAGGCGGTGCTAGAGTCTTTCGATTTAGCAGGAATGGCCTTATGGATCCTAGTTGATAGAAGATGCAATGCACTCTCTTCTCCAGAGGGAGTCGCATGTGCTAACGATAGGTCAAAATTATATAATGGACGATAGAAGGATGGTTGTTAACTTAAGTTTTGTAAATATTTGCATTTAAACTCTGTTCAAAATCAAAACATAAAAGTAACTAGGCGTTATTACGAAAATTATACTAAAAAATTTGATTATAATGAAACAATTACTATTTCCTCAAAATGCCTTGACCTAGCTACAATAAAAAACCGGACACAATTTGTGTATACTAAATCAAGAATTTTAACTGATTATTCTCTAATTATTTCATTCGCAAAAAATTATGAAATTTTCTATCAAATTTAAACAAAAAAAAGGAAAAAAAGAAGAGGTTTGATATACTTTTCAATTTCAACAAAGAGGAATAATCAAATGAATGGTCCTTTTTACTGCCTTGTACTAAGTAAAGGATGTATTGTGGTCTCGAAATATCTCGGTTTCCAAATTTCAACGGAAATAACAATTTTGACTAGTTTCGGCGTGACGTCTCTACGTACCTATGTATGTACGTATGTATCTCGCATAACTCAAAAACGATTAGCCGTAAGAAGTTGATATTTTGGATTTAGTACTGTTGTAACATTGCGCACCTCTCGTTTTGATTACAATCGACTGAACCTAAAGGATCCAAAAAGCCCAAAATCCAAAAATAAATTAGATTTTAGACTTTTTTCTTAACTGCAGTAATAAGCCCTCATTGAGAGCTTTTCAACGGTATTTCATAAGTAATACTTATTTTCACTGGTTTCAGAGTTATAGCCAAAAGAAAATTTTAATTAATGAAATTTTAAAAGAGGAATTAATGTTCTTACAAGAGAAAGGTACATCGGTTCCAATCAGACTTCATCTTCTTTTTCTTTTTTTATTATTTTTTTTAACTTAAATAAATTGATTTATGAATAACTATTAACCTAACTATTTAATAACTATTAACCATTGTAAAGAAATTTTTTCGATGAATAATAATTAAAAAATCAACAAAAGTAAGTGCTGAAACGAAATGAAGAATTTTGGTCAATGCACAAAACCCTACAGTAGCTGATTCCTTAAATCTCGGAAAACTTACAGATCTAATATTTGTAGTTGCTTTAGGCGCCTTTCTCGCTGTTATCCGGGAGTTAACCGCAAGCCAGTTCACATGTTTGTTTAGTCTAACTTTGTATCTTTTACCGTATCGTCGTATCTCCTCTCGAAAGGATGGCTGCACATAAATAAAGAACTGTCTTTTAGTGTTTTTTTTGTAAACCATGTCCCTTCTGATATATTTCTCAATAGTTTTTCCGCAACCTCTGTACTACTTCGACTTAACTCTTGCTTTTGTCGTATCTTACAGCTGGATTCCGTAAGTCCAAATCGGTTTCAGGACCGCTGAATACAACAACTTTCTGCCTAGCAACCAGTACATCTCCCTAAACATAATGTTCAGATGCCTCCTTTTCTCCCTTCACGTCAGACGGCGATCTGGAAGCAGTCCTAAGTATCGCTCACTGTTAGAATTCGGGATGAAAACGTTATTAAGTTGAATCAATTAAAATAAATAACTTTTTAAATTCTCGTATTAATTTTTTTCAGATAATAAACAACTGGTACCTGTAGAAAGATAGGGAAATTTAACTAGTGTAATTTTTAGAAAGTAATATATATTTTGGAAATTTATTAGATGCATTAGTTCCTAATTAAGAAAAAAATACTACAAGAAAGAAAAATTTGAATAGATTTAAAATAATTGTAAAAAATACATCTATTTTTGTTAGCATGAATAAATTTACTGTACTCTATAATTTTCGTTATGAATAGATAATCTTTCTCTACATCTATTTTATTATAATTATGACACATAACTCAAACAAATCTTGGATGTTATATTCAATACACGCTAAAACCATAACTTATCTTCTTTATAAGTAGTTTTAAAATTAAACTGATTATTTATTATTTTATTAATTAAACCTAACGTATACATACATAATTTTTAAAACATATTTTAAAATTTAAAATATTAAAAATCATATTTTCCGTTTACAGATTGCAGAACAAGAGTACACTGTTGAGTTCACAAAAAAAATGTCCTCATAGATTTAGCCAAGCAGTCTTTTTTCAGCATCAACAAAAACTTGGTCTACTTCTAGATGTGGTTCCCTATAAAGTATATTTAATATAAATGATTATCTCATTTAAAATATTTCCAGTTTAGATGCTTATACAATTTAATTTAAGTTTAACTTTACGTAGACGATTTACACGTAAAATTCATAGACAAAATTTTACAGATTAACAATACTTAAACATATGCTCAGGTTCATAAACCTTATCTACAAAGTTAATTTTTTTATGTAAATGAAAAGTCAGCTTAAACGACCCAGTCTTAAAAGAAACAAAAAAATATATATATATATATTTCAATATATATATATATATATATATATATATATATTGGAACCCAGAATACATTTAAACTTAATTTACTAAAAGAATAAGTACTAAATTCATTTTTTTAAACCAGAATCAACTTTTTTATTTTTTTAACATTAACCTTACTTCCTTTATAATTCAACACTTCAGTTAGTGAAGTACTTTTATACTAAGTATTACAGTAACTAGTTATAGCTTAATATGGGCTTCATCATGTGCAGATGACAAAATACTACCAAGGTACTTAATTTTCATTCCTTTTCAAAAATGAACTGAGAGATTATAAATGTTGAATGTAAAAACTGACACCTGCTCAAAGTCGTCGTTCAATTATTTTGTTAAATATGGAATGCAGTTTTAAAAAGATCTATTCCGTTAAAAAAAACAAAAAAAACAAATAAATAAAAAATTAAGGTAGCGTTATAAATTGCATATTAAATTTCTTCAACGTTGTCTGTATTATTATATTTGATCAACGAACATATGAATTTTCAGATATTTACTTTCAACTTATTTTGCGTTTAAAAAAAATTTTTTCTGCAAAGTAAATAAATTTTACTCACAGTTGCATAGTTATATCTTGTTTATAAAGCGGTAAGATTGTTTGTCTGTCTGTTTTTTGTTCTCTTATCACGCAAAAACCAACCAACCAACCAACCGCTTTCAAATTTTCAGTATACATTCGTGTTTTCCCAGGAAAAGTTTTAATAGGCTGAGGCTCTACCCTTTGTCTATCTTCCTTGGTGGGTGGAAGTTGTGAAGTAAAGATATTTATTAAAGAAAAACAAATTATTATTTTACCATGTAAAAAAAAATAAATTATGAATTCTTCATCGTCAAAGGTGTGTGTATTTTAATTAGCATAGTCCCTTGAGTTCTGACTTTGTAATTTAGTTTCTTCTTCAGCATTCTGTAAAGCCAGGGTTGGAGCCCCCTAGCTAGACGGGAATGGTAAGCGAAGCAAGTTCTGTAGCTCTGTCGTAAGCCCCAGGGTTTGCCTGGGAGACCTAGGCCCGAGGGGTCCAGGGAACGGCATCTGGCTAGATGGTCGGGTGAGCGAAGCTAGCCACGACCGACTAGAATATACAACCGTTCATATTCGTTTTGGTCTACTTTATAGCGCGAGTAACTCGTTGCTTGATGTTCAGCTTCTTCTTTGATTCGCAGACCTTTTTCACCTTTTCACTATGATTCCACTTCTGTTGGTCAGTCTGTTAGCTATCCTTGATTTGTGATCTCTGCCTTTGAAGTTCTTAAATCTGTCGATTATTTTCCTGAATTCATTTCTATATTTATGATGTATTCTGTAATCTTCATTACCTCCAGAACCATTTGCGTTTCTTTAAGTCAATTGATCTCTGCTTTTATCTGTGTAAGGTGGTTGAAGATTTTTTTGGGCAGTCCGTCGTCATCCATTCGTATGAGGTGTCCGTAAAATTTTGCGCGTCTCTTCCGCATAGTGTCTGTGTAGAAGGCCTCTGTGTGTTTGTTTGTAGAGGCTGTCGTTCGGGCGTATTATCCAGGTGCCGTCTTCTGTTTTCCTTGGTTCTAATATTTTCCTGATTCGCCTTCTCTTTTATTAATTTATTTTATTTTTCCTTTCTTGCCGAATGTTAGATATTCCAATGCGTATAGCCCTTCTAGTTTGATTACCGTGTTGTAATGTCTGGTTTTGGCTTTTAGGATATGCTGCGTTTGTTGTATCTGTTTTTCATAGTTCCATATGCTAGTTCCAATATTTTATAGCGTATGCAGGCTGTTTTATCCAATCAGTTGGGTTGTATTCATTCTCCTAAGTACTTTAAGTTGTCTACTCTTTTGATTTTGCCGTATTTCATCATTACTTGTGCTTCCTCCTTACTCTGCGCTAGTTAAGGCAATATTATCTGCAAACGCGAAACACTCTATTATCAGATTTTATTTCCTTTTTCCTAATTAAATCACTTTGATTGTATTCTTTTTCCAGTTATTGTTTCCTTGTTTTTATAATTTTTTCAAGAATCAGGTTAAATAGAATGGGTGAGATAGCCGATCACCTTATCTTTTTCCTGTTTTTATTTCAAAAGGTTCCGATATTTCTCCTAGAAATATGACGAATATATATATATATATTGTTTACGAATATTATACATTTTACAAAATGAAAAAAAGTTACTTCATTGCATACAGTGCGTTACTAGAAAAACGATATCAAAGTAAACGTTTCAAAAGTATTTAAAATTTAAATTTTGAAATGTCTTGTACTTTTTTTATATAATTTTACACGTCAAAAAATGATATATAATTTGGTATTATATACGGTTCTGCTATTTTTTTTTTTTTTACACAAATTGTGAAATTGTTCAAAATGATAATTGCGTGTTGAAAGTAAAAAATAAAATTACCAAAAACTGTTTGACGATAAACATAAAACGTAAATTTATTACCAAAATGCAAAAATACATTTGTACAAACATTAAAAATGGTTGTACTTTCTACTAATGTAATGGAACATAAACATTAAAAAAAGTCGGAAGCAAACATAAAACCCTGATTAGTACAAATTTTCTGTGTTTTGATGCCAGAAAATGAAGGAATTCCCAACAGTGGAGAGAATGGGAAGCTTAAGAGAAGTAAACTCCGAATAAAAATCATGTGTGTATGGGAGTGTTAAACTTGCAGCTCACCTCACTCATAGCTCGTAAAGGAGCCGAGGGACGTTCTTAAAATAAACAATAAAAAAATTACAGAAAAAATAAAAGTAATTTTGACCAAAATTTTCACGTACATGTTAAAAATGAAGTTTAAACATGAAACAAAAAATAATCTAATGCCACAGAGGTGCACTGACTATAACTAAATTTTACTTATAATATTAATACACATAAAAATTAATTAATTATAGTGAAAAGTAAATATAAAATAAATTAATAATAAAATACCTTCTAAAAGCTAATTTTTTTTCTAAGATTTGATTAAAAAAATACGCGGAATTTTAACATTTCTTGTACTGTATAAGTCCAATTGTCATAATTTTTTTAATGTGTTGGTATACTTGATCTTAACGTATGTTTACACTGGTAGTCTTTGGATACTTAGTTTATTCTTGACTGTCGAAAAGGTTGCACTTTGGTAATGTCGGCGATTTTTAACTCAAAATGGAAAAAAGAATTTGCATTAAATTTTTGCTTTAAGAATGAAATAAAGAGGACTTCTGCATAGAAAATGTTGAATGTTGCTTTTGGTAATTTTTATATGAATACAACAAACGTTTACAAGTAGTAAAAACGTTACAAGAGAGTCTTAAAGACGTTGAAGATGACGAGCGCCCTGGACGTCCCAGCATAACAACCGATGGCAACGTCGTAGAGTGAAGAAAATGGTTATGGACAATCGCCCAATTACTATCAGAGAGATTGGTGATAATGTTGGCATATCAATTGGCTCATACCAAGTAATCGTTTTAGATGTTTTGAGCATGAAACGTGTGGAAACAAAAATTTGTTCCAAAATTGTTAAATTTTGACCAAAAGTAATGAATGAACATTCCTCGGGAGTTCCTGAATGAAGTGAACGACAATCCAGAACTGAAAAGAATTCTACCGGAGGTTGTACGTCGTTTACGTAAAGCAATTCGCATAAAACGCATGGATTTTTGGTGAAACAACTCACGGAAATTGCATTACGACAATGTGTGCTGCACACATTTCACTGCTTTTTAGTAAACGTTTGGCCAAATACAACACCGTTATGATGTCTCACCCTCAGAATTTCCCAAACATGGCCCTCTGTGACTTTTTGCTAATCCCCAAACCGAAAAAAATCATGAAAGAACGACGTTTTACCAAAATTGAAGAGATAAAGACAGAGTCGCTACAGGAGCTAAACGCCATATCGAAAAGTGAGTTCAAGATGCAGTTTAAAGATTGAAATAAGCGGTGGCACTGATGTATTGTATCTGAAGAGGAGTAAGTTCGAAGGTGACAAAATCAATATTGATGAATAAATAAAAATCTTTTGAGAAAAACTATAATTCTGCGTATTTTTATACGTAGCTCTAGATCCATATTGTTTCAAATATTATGTTAGAAAATAAAAATGATAGTTTATTTAAAACTACTTCGAAAACTTTTAATTTTGTTTTTTTCTTGATGTAAATGAGGAAGGAAGAACATTTTTGCTTTCAAAACCATCATTTGATTAAAAACTAAGTATATAATTCATATCGCCAAAACATAATTGTGCGTAATATATATAAAATCATACTGATCGTGAAGGCTAACTTATCATAATGATGGTGTTCCATCAGCTCTAGGATAAACTGACTTAAATAATTAAGATACACTGTGATCAGAGCGGCATCAAAATATATAAAATTAATAAATAAATTAAAAGTTTACATCTCGTATACATGAAGAACACGCAATAATGACGTAAATATTTATTATCATAATAAACATCAAATATGTTTATTTAGTCGTTAATTAACAATTATTTTAACATAAAATTAAAAAAAAGAAAATATTTTAAGCTTAACACATATTTTTATACGTTGAACTTAATTCGAACAAGAAATGAATCTGTTTCTACGTCAAAATACATTCATCACATTTTTAGCAGTAAAAATTACTTAATCTAAATTAAAAATTGTAAAGAATTTATCATCTTGATTTCTTTATCTTCATATATTAAGGAAATATAGACTCTTAGCACGAAAAGAGGCCGAGGCATATTCTTATAATAAAGAAATAGAAGAAAAATAAAAGTAATTTTGATCAAACTTTTCACATTCATGGAACAAGTGAAGTTAAAACATGAAACAAAAGGAAAAAAACGAACCTAATGCAGCACAGGTACATTAACCAATAAAACTAAATTTTACTTAAAATAATAATAATAACATTACGAAGTCGATTATAAGTTAAGCAGTTGCTCAACGTTTTTTAGGAATATTTTCATCAAAAGGCGTCGGATTCAAACCCCGGTCATACTAAATATTTCTCATAAAATAACATAATTCTATATCATATTTCAAGGCTCAAAATTCCAGTTAATATTTTGACTTAAATATTTAAAATCGTGTTCTCTTAAGATTAGCTATTATTTATAAATCAAAGGGATTTTTTAATTATAATAGATTTCTAATTTAATTTAAATTATCAGTTATTAATGTAGATTAACACATACATTATTTTAATGTAAATTAATTGATTGAATTATCATACTATTTTGGGTATAAGTTAAATAACTTTGTAAAAGTAACTTTATATTTATCGGAAAAGAGGAATCAAAAAGGTTCTTTGTTCTAAAGCCCATCGTATCCAATACAACAGCTAACCAAAGGCAAAGTTCATTTATTCAACATGTAAGGCTTTTAGTTTCCATTTTCGATAGAACTGTTCGCCATCGTTAACTTGATTACAATGGCGGTAGGATTCAGTAAAGGGCAGGTACTGAATTTTATTGGACTTTAAACATGAATCTTGTTCAGATTATGATACTTCAAACGAATAACGATTTTCGTTACAAAATTCTATTGTGAAAACCAATTAACGGATGGTATTTATGCATAATAATTTTTTTTTTCTGCGACATTTTTCTAAATTTGTAATTTTAAAATTAAATTGTGTTATCCTTTTATCAAAAAAAAGTAAAAATATACGAGAATATCGTATTTTTCTATTGTTTCTAATAATATAACAATTTTATGACAAGCAGTTTATACTATTTGCAGACGTGTTATATTTTTCAGTAATTAGACTAATTGATATTAATAATATGTACGGGGAAAAATGTACATTATTTGTGTACATACAAAAAAAATGTACATATTATTTTATAAATAAATTTTCCATAATACTAACATTTCATTATGTTTTACGGATAAAAAGTTACTATTTTATTTCCTCAGTTTAATTTTAAAATAAAACAATATAAAATATTATGTTTACTTCTCAAGAGAAGTAATTTTCATTACAGTTATATTGAATCACATTGAAAGTCACTTTACTAATGAAAAATACACACACTGATAAACTTTCAGTGACTGTGAGTGAAATACATTGAAGTATGATACAAAGCTACTTTCAAACAATAAGCCATTTTATAAAATGTTAGTAAACGACTTGAAGCTACTAATCAATTTAAGACAAAAAGCTTATCAGAAATGAATAACTGTTGTAATAATAACAATAATAAAAACAAATATCCTACAGAAAAAAAAATTACCAATTAAATAAAATATATATATATATATCCCAACTATTTTTTAGTAATAATCGTCCATCATTAAAAACGAAATATATTTATGCACCTATAATTTACAATAACATAGGAAATGAGAGTTCTCATTTTCATTTTTCTCCTGATTGCAAAAAAATATTATATTATACAACCATCTTTACTGATTTGTTCGAAATTTTGTTATGTGCTAATGTATATATGATGGTTTATAATAGTGGTAAAAAAAAGGGAACGTTTGAATTTTTCCCTAATTACTTAACTTATGCAATTTGTTCTCGCTAATGCAAAAGAGATAATCTATTGACTGAATTTAAAGAAAGTTTAGGCCAGAGGTGAAACGGAAAAAAATTCTAAAAAATATATCTTATTAGTTAAAACTTAATTTTTATCATTTCTCACCCAATCCAGTTAGTTATTTTTTCCAGTTAGGTATTTTTAAAATAATAACAATTCAGTTATTTAAGTAAAAATTGATCTAAGTGTTAAAAATATGAAAATTGAAATTTTTATAAAATCAATAAATACAATCTACCGCCATTTTAATGCATACACATTTATGAGGGTTTACTTCAAAATCTTCTATTCTTTTGTTACTGTGATTGATGTTAAATGGCACCCATTGTAATTGCTATGGCGATCTGTGTAAACGAAAATTGATATAGAGGTGATTCGTAGCCTCTCATTCAGGTTTTCATTTATTTCAAGATACCTTTATTTTTTATTTTTTTATTATTGATGATTTAATTAAAATATTTTCTATTTAAAAGAGTATTTTCTTCTAATTTTTCTTTATTCTTTAAGTAAATAATGTTTCTTTGTTTTTAATTGTCTTTGCTGAGAAGTAAATAAAAGCATATCACCCTTCAATAAGCGGGGCAAAGAAAGACGTTGTCCCGGTGGGGGATCCCTTTGGGGTTCTCATTTGAGGCGTGGCGTCAAGACTGGAGTCCCGGTACAGGGGATCTCTACGAGGTTCCCTCATTAGAGGCATGGCGATTAATTAAAGACCGAGTCCCGGCTGTCTGGGGAGAACGTCAGTTCTCGACTAGGCAGTTTGAGACCATGGCACCCTCTAGAGCTGTGTTCATGCTTGGTTTCGGGTCTGGCTTCAGGAGGGGATAAAACTGATGAACTCAAAAAAAAAAAACATATACTGTAAAGAGGAAAAATATATTATTGTTTTTTAAGGTAATTTTTGTAATAAATTGAGTATATGATTTTAATTACTGAACTATATATAAAAACATATGTTTAGTAATTCAAAGTAATTATTACATTACATTAAAGGGGAATGACATGACATTTAGAACAAAATTATTTTTTAAATAACTGCTACATTTCAAAAATTATTGTCAAGAGGAAAAGTAAGATGATCTTCTCAAAAATCAACAGTTTCTCATAACTGCTTTTGTGGAAGGCTCCTGAGATAAATTTCATCATAGGTTTCTGTTTGCTAATTGTTTTGCAAAATCTTTTATTGTAGTTCGCCATCTGGCGAGAAATATTTTAAACTTTTAGTATTTTTGCTGAAAATCCCGGGAAATACAAATACGTTACAACGGTGGGATATTTGTACAGGAGTAATTCTTTAGTAGACCTATAGCGTATAAAAACAATGTGAGAGTAAAAGAAATAATAAAAATAAATCTGAATAAGGGAAAATATCCTTAGCAAGTAATTTAAACCGTTCGTAAGAATTTTAGTTTGCATTGCTCTTTAGTTAAAATACAAGAAAAACTGGGCAGAATAAATAATTGATATAAAATTTTTTTTATTGACATGATGGTGATTTTAAAGTAAATTAATTTATCCAGCTAATTCCATAATAGGATGAACAATATTTTTTAAATATTGATCTATTTTATTTCCCAGCACTGTATTTTGAGTAGCAATATTTTAAGTCGAAGGCAATATCACTTATTGTTAAATGTGGCTCCCATGAGAGAAATCTCGAAAAATAACTGAGTTTTATTTCAGAACATCATATGTTATATTTTCAAGATACCAGTTAGTTATTAATTTAAAAAATGTACCGTACCACGACCTCTGAGGTAAGCGAGTGACTTAATTTTTCTTAGTGCTCGATATCTGGAAAATGTGAATAATAATAATAATAATGTAAGTTTTGTGTACAAGTAATAACTAAAATATGTATTATTTTCATATTATCTTTTCAAACTGAAACAAAAGTAATTTAATGATTTTATTTATTTCAATTTATATCTGTAATATTGTTACCAAGAGATTACGAATGAAGAATATATGTTTTAACGAAATTTAAAAAAACAGTTCATAACTAGACACAATTTACACGTTTAGAATATTTAAAAACAAACGCATTAATTATTACTTCATTTGAAATAGTTCCCAATTGGCTAACCTTCTTAATTTTTGTCATTTATTCATATAAGATACACTTTACATAAAAAAGTCAAACCTGATTCCTTTTTGGTAAGTTTTTCTTTAATTTTCCACACATTTTAGAGAAAAGTTCAAGCAATATAAATTAACGTACTGTAATTAGAATTATATATAACTTCAACACATTTTTTTTTTTTAAATTTAAATGGAAGTTTCTTCTTCAGCCTTGCGAGGAAACGTTTTGTGAGATGTACGCTGCTGAATAATTACAGTAACATTCTACCGAAAAAAAGTTTTAATTAATTTTAATACGATAATTTTTTAAAACGTTGATTGACGGTTCCTTCCGGGAAATAAATAAGATCTGGTATACGGATGAATATTGTAACGTCCAAATATCCGGTGTTTCTCGATTATTTCATGTAGTAAAAAATAAAGTTTGAATATAAAACAAGAACATACAGTAGATTTTAAGGTAAGTTTACTTCAAAACTGATACGTATAAAATTTAGCACATTAATTTATAAAAAAAAAAACTATCTAAATAAATATATATGTATGTTGTATGTAGTATGATCTAGATCTTGTTTAAAAATACCCTTATCTTGTTTAAATGGCTGCATAAGTATCTGTAACGTTTATCCGTTAGATACAATACAACCAATCACCTTCTACAATTGAGCTTTGTACCTGCTCCTGACTATGTAATTTCGAAATTTCCATTCCATTGCAGTAAACGTCCCTTGGTGTGCCGTCTGCCTATCCCGTGGACTTTCAGACGGTACGTACACTAAGTGGTACAACCACCACGCAAAGTATAACAAAATTGTGTGCTGAATACAGAAAGGATACGTTTAACATTTCTTTGATGCTCGTAATCTGATTATCTTAAATATATGTTAAAAAGTACAATACGCCACTTACAAGAGCAAATCTTGATTACAGCCAGTTACATGCTATTTCGTACGTGAAACCATTATAATATGTACCACTGCACATAAAACTGTTATAAATTTTAACGAACACTTCTCTATTACAATTTCAAACTTTTCCGTTAAATATAAATTATATTTACATTTAAAGGATAAGTTTGAAACACTTTTACGTACAATGAGAACAGGTTTCAAGTACTCGTATTTAATTTCCTTTAAGCTTTAATCCATTTAACATTCAGTTTTGTTACTTTTATATCATTTCATAATTTTATTTTAGAGAAATATGCATACTATTATACATTATAATGTCTTTTATTAAATAATTTATATATTTTTATTAAAATTCTGAAATAATATGAAATCTGAAGTAACAAATTTATGTAATATGATAAACTGAAAAATGTAAATCGAGTTAAAAACTATTTAAAACAACTCTTAAAGTTTACTTTTATAGTTATTGAGTCAAATAAAATGCAATTAAACAAACTCGCACAACAAATAATTTGGCGCTAATTTCCAAAGTTGAAAATAAGAGAAAAAATAAACAAGATTTTATTAATATTTAGTTCGGTTATTATCTTCTTTAACTTATATATTCTGTTTTTTTTATTTTTATTTAAAATAACTAGAAGCTTGATAAAACCGCTTTCCGTACATAAAAATAACCCTTTTGAAATGAACAAAGTGGGAATTTCAAGTCTTTTTAAGAATAAATAAAAGAATGGAGAAACTTTGAAAAGAGAGCTATTAAGCGTGACTACGTCACTTTGAAATACATGAAAATAGGAGGAGTACGTGTTTTAGAAATAATATTCTTAAATTTTCTGGCGAAAATAAATTGAATGTAAAAATTACATCTGGTTACACACGATTATCTCATACTAATATATCTTAACGTCGTAAATATACAGATATTTTTCGTTTAAAAAAATTTACATGTGGTATAAGGAATAAACCTAATGAGACCTTTGCATATTTTCGTACATTTCTTAATTAATACATTTTTTCTTTGAAAGTAGATTCATTAAACAAAAAGTCATAATAGAAATCGTCCTTTTGACGTACTGCTAACACAAAAAAATATATAAAAAAACAAATGATAAAAAAACATATAGATCGAATTGAGACCCTCTTTACATTTTGAGAAGTCGGATAAAATGTGCAGCTTATTAAATTTCTATACATATGTGTTGTGGATATATATATATACAACCATCCCCATCGCGGCTTTGCCCTAGCTATACGTTTACTTACCGGGGCGGTAAATTTTAATTTATTTGATGTTTTTGGTCAGGTAACTAAAGGCAGGTGTAGCCAGTCACGTCGTACACGTAGTAACAGTGGCAGTGGCTGTGTTGGTTGAGTACACAGTCGCATCCCTTAAAAAATCGAAATTTAAAAAAAAAATCCGAATTTTTTTTAGATAATTATCTTTCCTATCATATCACATCCAGGTTGTTCAGCAAGTCATAAAGAGAAATAAGTGTACTATGCCCCTATGTATGGCTTTTATTGACTACGAAAAGACATTTTATTCGGTAAAAACGTAAGCCACAATAACTGCATTACATAACTATGATGTAAACCCGGTTTACATAAATTTGCTAACATATGAAATATGAAGCAAAACAATAATATACGAAGCAGAAGCTACCATCTGGGTCAACGAATATAAAGTAGAGATAAATGTACAAAAAGGTGTACGACAAGGCGGCACTACATCACCATGCATTTCTCAGCCAGCCTTGAGAAGGTATTTAGAAAGCTGATTGGGAAGAAGAGGGCATAGAAATAAATGGTGCATATCTAAATCACCTGAAGTACGTAGATGATATAGTTCTCTTCTCACAAGAAACTGAAGAACTACAGACATATACAGGAACTGCAGATGGCTGGCGATCCTTAGGTCAAAGGATGAATCTAAAAAAGGTTCAACAGGTTAGCCGAAGAAAGAAAGATTTTTGTCTCAGGAGAAGAACTCAAACATTACACATATCTTTGCCAATGGATGTCAACTAAGGGTGATACAATAAAAGAAGTTTAACGACGATTTAAACTTGGGTGGCAGACATCGGGGAGACCTAACATTGTTATCAAGAACCTACTCCCTTTTATGCCTTAAAAAGAAAGTTTTCGATCAATGTATCCTGCAAGTCCTTACCTAAGGAAACGAAACTTGGACACTAATCGTTCAATCATTACAGAAGAAAAGAAATATGTAATATATCATTACAGTAGCACAAAGAAATATGGAACGATATATACTTAGAGATACCAGACAAGATAGGAAACCTGCAAATGGATCAGAGAACAGAGGAAGGTACATACATGATATCATAATAAAAATTAGAGAATTAAAATAGCTGTAAGCAGGCCTTGCAGCAAGAAGAACTGATGGCAAATGGACTAAATTAGGACTTGAATGGATAACACTAGATGTTAATCGCCCACGAAAAAAGTAAAGACTCGTTCGGTTGATGATATTACCAAGTACATTAGACCGAACTGACAGAAGAGGCCTTTATCCTGCAATAGATCGCTAATAGCTGAAATGATGTTGATGTTTTTATATATATTTATATATATATATATATATATATATATATATATATATATATATTGATGGAATATATATATACCATGCAATAAAATTAAACTTTTATTACTTACCTGATTTGCTTTAAAAAAAGGATAATTTTAATATTTCTTTTTCAGAATAGATGTCCTTCAGATAAAATAATTTTTCAGTACTATTAACTAAATTATGCAAATTATAATTATTTACAATATATGAAATTAATTATAAGGAAAGTATTAGACTAATAATTTGTTAACATCTTAAAAGAAAAATCCTAAGTCGTAAAAACGTTGAATTTACCACATTATTTAAAATTTATAACAAACCCTATTCTCTATGAATAATTCTGTATAAATAAACAAATAATTTTAAAATCTACGCAACATAAAGCTATAAAATAGAGGAAAAGTAAATAAATAATTCAACTGTCGCAGGAAGCCATTAATGCACTTCCCTACGTTAGTGTAAAACTGGTAACAGATGGAAATGTGGTGAGATTATTAAATGCATTAACAACCGCTGTCAGTACAAAACATTATATAACATGCATACAAGAGTTTTGTCTGTATGAGTATAAAACGGATATTATAAGTAAAACACTAAAAATTCTTTAAAATAGATTGATGGCGTTCTAAATAAAAGTATCATAAAATATAACTACGCATTATTTTTCAATTTATATAATACAATCTTACAAAATTAAAGTAAAATACATTATAAAAAAGTTTTTTCTTTTCATATATAAAAAAAAATAAAAATTTTATTAATTTTTACGGGAAATAATTTACAATTACTTGCCATTAACATCTAAATTTTCAGGTAAATAAAAAAATTTCACTTTCAATTTATTTTAAAAGTTTCATACAAATAGATTTCGTAATTTATTTTCAATAAAGATAGGAAAATATCACAGTGTTAAAAGACGTAACCAAATTTTCATAATGGTCTTTAAAATAATGTTATTTTCTCTTCTGCTACATGTCTTCTTTTACTACATTACGTTTAGTTTGCTTTACTTACAAATTTTTCTTATATTACAGTTCCTTTACGTTAAAGGATAAATTCCCATCACTAAATCAACTGCAAACACTTTGAAATTAACGAAGGTGCCAAAATAAAGAGACGTATCTACCAATAAGATTCACAAAGATTGGATGTATGATTCGTTTTAAAGCTTGTTATTTTTAAAATAAAATATCACGATAATTTTAAACTATTAATAAAGAAAAAAAGAGTACCCTATTATTACAACATAAGTCGGACTTTTCGATCACCTCAAAATTCAGCTACACAATTACATATCGCACCAATTCGGAAAACATATTTCCTGCAATTTACGAAGAAAAATTATTTCCTCCAAAACAGATATTCTCGCATATTATTTTAGTGTTTTCTCATTTTTAATTCTGTTGATCTAAGAATTCAATAATTAACGAAAGGCATTTTTTTTAATTGCAATTTCCATTCCAAAGGCACAAACTAAAATTTTTAAAACTTTTATCATTTTTTAAAGTAAAGACGCCTAATATTTTAGAGTATTAATTAAGTTCCGTAAATAAGTTTGGCATGCTGAAAAAAGTGATACAGATTTATTTTTAATAATTATTTTAAAAATGGGAACGATTAGAAAATGTAGAAAGAGGACCGGTATTTATAATCGTTAAAAATACTACCACGCACAAAGACAATTTTTTTTTTGTGCTGCTACAATATACAACTGATTGAATTCAATTATTAATACGTTTGATAATAATAAATTCTTACATCAAATAATTGGAAAAATATAATCGAATCAATTTTAAATAATATATTCATTGAAGATGTAGTACGTGATTATTATCTAATTTGGTCATTTAAGCAATTATTACATAAAACCATTTAATCAATACTGATTGTCTATTTTATTGGGTAACGTTTATAAAGTTCCATATGTTATTAATAATTATTACAAAATAACAGTTTAAAAATGAATAAGGCAAAACTTACAAAAATGTAAAAATGCAAATACAGTTCTCTACAACTATGCGTAAAAATAATAGACTATTACTTCGAAAATCATTTATTTTTAATTATTATGTTACAGACAACGATTCATAAACAAAGATTAATTATAAATTTTATTGTTTGCGTATACAATTTTATTTTTGTAATAAATATTAAAATTAATTTTTAACAATCATCCAGTGAAATAAAATTATTTAGATGTAATAGAAGTTTGGCTTTGATTAACAGTATTAATTATATAACTCTTTATCTACGATGTGGGGTCAGATTTATCAGAAGTGGTCCTTTGAATTTTTCTCACACACATACGCTTTCTTATTACATTAGAAGACATATTCACCGATCATTTTACAGCCATTTTATGATTATTTTTTATTGTGATAACGATCTTTCAGTATGTAAAAGTTTCGTATGCAGCAGAACTAAAAAAATGTGTGAAAAAAGAAAGACTGCATTCATTCACTATTGCAAAAATGTTCCTTGTTATTACTTTAGCAAAGGAGCATGGAAATCATGGTACAGGTAGAACATTTGATTAGCAGTCCCGTATTCGTGAGAGGTGAAAAAAAAAGTTTCCGAAAGCCAATAAATAGAAGAGAACATTTAGAGGTATTCAGAAGATACATTTCGGCGAAATATCAGAAAATAGAAGAAAACGTAAGCGCATATATGAAATGTACAGTTCGTGTAAGCGATTTCTACATCCTGACCACCGCAGGGGAAGATACCCGCCTTGTGGCGATCCCAGTCGCCACACCACCTCCTAGCCCTGATGGGCTTTACCAGAGGGTCGTCTTTTAGACCCTCTAAACCTGGTAACACATTACTGTGATGTGTTACCAGGTTTAGAGGCTTCAGTCAGGATGCCACCGATGCAAATGACTCGGTAGATATTTCCATCACACATATGTATATTTACACAAAGCGATGTGTACAGAAAGGTGTCGGTGAAAGCGCTGGAAATTGCCGAAAAATTAAATATCAGGAGGGATGGAGTTAAAGCTAGTCAAAACGCAGTACGTCAGTTTCTTGCCTATATACTTTCTCAATTTGAAGATGAACGATAATAGAACAGCAGGTGCGAGAAGCATACGAAGATAAACTAAAGTTTCAAAGATAAATCATACATTTACGAAAAAAAAAATATTTTCCAGATAATTTGCGAATACGAACTAAAGACCGTTGACTTTCGAAATGTAATCAACAACAACTACAAGTGAAGGTGCAAAGAGTTTCCCATACGAATTACTTATTACTTAATTTACATACGAAAAATACTTTCGGAGTAATGTAATTTTTAAAAGAAATTTTTTTATGTAATTTTTAAAAGAAATCGTGTTGCGGAAAGTGAACAGTTTCCACCCGATATTATCGTATGAACACAAGAAAAAGGATGGATTAATAATGAATTACTTCTGGGCTCGACTAAATGCGTATGGGAATAAATGTTTATTACTTTTCTTTATAAAGCAGAATTGAAAAGAAAATACATACAGAATTTATTTGGAGCTAAAGGAGTTTTTTTTTTTACTACAATTTGTAATAAATATGATAAAAGTGAAACTAGAAAATATTTAATTAAATTTCAAATGGGTTATTTTTCAGATTAATATTTTGCTCAATAATATATGGCCAAAGTTGTAGAACAATATAATATTTAGAAGAAATTATACCACAGGAAATGCTATGAATAATTATCAGGTATTTAAATAATTATTTTACCAATTATTACGTCATAAATATTAAATAAACTGCTTTTTGAAAATTCAACCTATTTTACAAACACTATAATTCATCTATAGAGTAAATTGAAAGATTTTTTAATAATTTCACTAGAAATATTTTTCTTATTAGTATAAACTGTATAATTGTATTATTCACTAATTCATTACTTTTGGAATTAAATTAAGACATATCTAAACTAACAAATGTAATGTAATGTTTATGTAAACAGATAAATGTAATTTAACCTAAATTGTTCTACATCACATATTTTTGAATTCTTTTCACGAAAAATGGGTGAGAGCTGAAGACTGATACGATTACTTCAGGGCAACCTGACAAAATTTTTCAATAGCACTCTGCTTGTGTCGTGTTGGAATCGTCTCATTGAAAATTGCTCACTAGAACATTCCAAAAAAAAAAATCGTCTTAAACAGAGTCGCAGCTAAGTCAAGAAACGTTCATAATTGTGAAAGTATTAGAATCAAATTGAAGCAGTTTTTACTTTTCATATCAGACAACACGACAACACGAGTTTAGTATTAAAATTACTTCCAAGATTGAAAATAGTATTTAATCATTGTAATTCTGAACTTTCATGCAAAAACAAATAATTTTTTTTAATAATAACAGAACTATTTATAATATTAAATACTTATTGAAAAAAATAGTTAAAAATAAAAACGCTACAAAAAAATCTCAAAGCTGTAATTTTTAAATAAATATCATCAGTAGGTAAGGAGGACTTAATTCGTAACTTTAAAGATGGAACATAACAAAATCGTGTAGAAAATAAATTAAAAAAATACAAATATAAAACAGGTGTTATCAAATATTAATAATTAAATAAACAATCAACACATAAACAAAACACTTTTTAAACAGCAATAATAAATCCTTTAATAGTAATAGTAAAAATAAATTTTGAATAAATACTGTGTTATAGTTGAGCGTTTTTTATTATTAACACAGTAAAAATATAAAGCTTATTTGATATTTAATTAAATTTTTATTATTTAAATTTTATTTACTCTTTCCGTAGGGAGAGGAAAAAGCTCTGCTAGCCGCCATCAGGCCCGCACTAGGTGTTGGGTAAGAGATCACAACTGTTTTTGTCCAAGAAGGTTCTGCTATACAAGGCTTTCTTGAAACCGATATGGACGTAAAGGATTGAACTCTGAAGAACGGCCAGTAACATCAACGTGGAGGTCATTCTACGGTTTGAGAACAAACTTCTGCGGAACATATCCTACACGTAATCGTGAGATCCACGATTACATAGGCATTCCATACGTCCGAGAGGAAGTTGGACGACTAGTTTTGAGGTATGTGTCCAGGTTGGATAAGCATATTAATCATCTCGCTTTGAATCTGCTACAGGACATTAGGAGGCTAAAAAGGCACTATATGCTTGATCTTAATGATGGCCCGTTAAGATGATCCGGTTTGGCGGCTTGGTGTTTGCGTTTACTGTTCTATAGAACAGTAAACGAAAGTTGTTATTTGTTTTGTTGTTTTAAAATTAAAGCTGGATTGGACATGCGTGGACATTCAAAGGTACTATCAAACGTTATATTATTAAGTTATACTACTGTTTGTTTGTATGTTATACTGTTGTTTTTGTATCAAGTAAGAATTATCATGGAATGGTCATCTTTTAAGTGATGCCCGTCAAATAATAGTTTCATTGTAAAGATGATTGTAAGTTAATAAGAAATTCATAAAAAAAAACAAATTACAATATTTTTATTCATTATTTCAACGATTATAAAACTTAAATAAATAAACATTACACTGCATGGTAAAAATTCTGAAATATATTTGATTCATTACACAAAACAGTAAGAAACCATTTATCTATTTAAATGTATTTTTAGATTCGCTACTGACTTATATGTACAATAAATAGTTAAACATCAGATCTCACTTCTTTGTTTTAAATTAAATTATCAATTAATTTTTAGTTGAAAAATAAAAAATTTACAACATTTTTGGAAACTTTTTTCAATTAATTAATGTATTTTAAAATATACAATTATAATTATACGTTAATTAGTTTTCAATTAAATTTTACAATATTATATTTCACTAATCATTTTTTCTATTACAGGTAAAAGAGTAGGAAAAAGTTTACTTTCATAAAGGAAGTTTTAGTTTAAGTCTTTCTTTTAATTAATCTATAATTTTAAAGTACTGACTCGAATCATGAACATTTCATTAAAATTGCTTGAAATAATTTCAATTTAAATGAATGAAGTTTAGATATAAAGAATGAAGCATTTTGAAAAATGCACATGTTTATTTAATCATATTTAAAATATTTTTTTTTTTTTTATTTAATACCTGGTGATAATCTGCAAAATAATAATTAAATATATAGAGTTCGAAGATGTTGTGTGTATGTATATGTGTGTGTGTGTGTTCACATAACGGCTAAACCATGTAATAATAAGAAACAAGCTTAACGCAAGAATTTTTTAAAAACTTTTGTTGGGTAATGAAAATAATTTTTAGATTATATTTACAAAATTTTTACGATACAAAGAAGAAATTGAAAACCAGCTTACACAAGAAAGGCGTTCTGAAGAAAAAAACTAGTTTAAAACGTAAATTTATGTGTAAGAAAGAATTTTTTTAAATGTGTGTATGTACAACATATTATAGAAGAAAAATGTGTACTGCAGTAAAGCTAAAAATTCAAAAGCTGGTCAGTTCACGTTATGTAATTAACATGTTGGCCTCGGATTTGATTCAACTGGTCTTGGTTTCGATTCTCCGCAATAGCCTGATATTTTTTACTTCTCATTTCATTCATTACATTTTCGTCGATAAAATAATTAGCTTAATATTACCTTGACTTTATTATTTGGAAATAAATCTTAAAAAGGAACAGTTTTTCAAATTTTTGGTAAAATTAGACAACAATGCATGAATGGTTTTAAGTAATGGTACCTTTCTGAGAAATCAAACAAAAAAAAAAAATATTGTTTAAATTTAATTTTCATATTATTTTTCTTTAAATTTCAACACACAACTTAAAATTTTTCTATCCAAGTTAAAAGTTTGATTCACCTTTTAAATTAAAATTGATCTTTATAAGTCTCTAAAGTCTTGAACACGTATAGGTTAATATTTCTCTAATTATAATATATTTAATTGTATAGGATTACTTTCGTTTACCAGTGAATGATTAACTTTAGCTGTAATTTCATATCATTGCTAGTGTGAAAGTTGCAATTTGTCCAACTAGTGAACAATAACCAATCCCCATGACATGATGATGAGATGTACGACATGTTTTATACAGACTCAGACCAACTATTCCTAAGATGTATGTTTAATTGAACTCTAATCACCAAAATATACCGGTATTCACTGTCTAGTATTCAAATCCGTATAAAATTAAGCAGCTTTTAGGATTTGAACCTCAGAACTTTCGACTTCGAAAATATAATTAAACATTTTTTATTGTACCTCAAATTACATTCACAATCGATTTCGTAGATTAGACACCATAAGAAAATTTCTTTACAATAATCCATTTATGAAGGAGTTTCTCTTGAATCGCCTTAGTTAAATACATTATACTGTCAACAGTTAAGTTAAAGGTAATATAAGCATTCATAAAGTTCAGCCAGTAATGAAATAAAAATCATAATAATATCCAGAACTACGAATAAAACCACAATGCAAAAAGAAAAAAGGCGAATGTAGGAATTAAAAACATAAATGATCATTAACATAAATACTTTGATGACGTACAACTTAAGAAGAGAGGCCTCGTTGAATATCACTCTTAAGTTCCTAAGTTTACTTCATGCACCGGCTTTAATTGACTTACATCATTCCCATTGCCTAAGAGGTTCCACCTTCAATGATCGGGTGGGGAATTCTTCGAGATACCATTGGAGGAATGTAAGACCGTAGTCTCGGTGGGGGATTCCTTTGGGGGTTCCCCGCTAGAGACGAGGCATCAAGACCGGAGTCCTGGTGGGGTGTTCTCGTTTGGGAACTCCTCTTTTAAGGCATGATTGCAAAAAGACCCGGCTGCCTGGGCGGGGTCTTGCGTCCTTCCGACGTAGTTCGAGGCAAAGCCATCCCCCGTAGCTGAGTTTATGCTTAATTGCGTGTCCGGCTTCTGGGGGCAGGGAAACTACAGATGTATAAAAAAAATTGATGTGGTTGAAGAATAAATAGTTGCAATTTTCTGCCTAATAACCATTACAGCTTCTTTCATTCTCATCGCGAATGTCATATGTGTCGACTTCACCTGACTGACTTTTATTTTCCACTTCAACCACTCGGCTAGAAGGAATAACCTAGAATGCAACTTAATCGAGGCTTGAGTTCGATGATCATCGACAGCCACGATTGCCATGTTGTCGGCAAACGATACAGTAACGGTATTGTCTATGACTATAATATCCGCAGTGAACATCGAGTAGAGGATAAGCTCCAATACTAAGCACTGAGGAACACCCGAGGAAATGTCTAAAAATTCAGATAACTTGTCTTTGCTTTTAATCTGGGAGAAGCGTCCGCCCAATATTAAAAAAATAAATAAAAGGGTAGAGGTAAATTTGCTTTTAGTTTGTGAAGAAAACCAGGCAGCCAGACCTTATGGAATGCTTGCTGGATATATAGAAAAGCAGTTGAACAGAAAATTAAATATTAGATGTAATTTTAAATTACTTTATGGTTATTAATCAAAACAACATTGGTTGACAGTGAATATACCTAGACCCGTTTAAGAATATCATTCATTGCAATCTACCAGAATTCTTTAAGCTATTAATGTAGTAAAATTGTAGTATATGTTGCTCTGTTATTTTTAATTTTAAATAATTATACAAAAATTACACATTTTAATTTCATAATTAGCTGAATTCTATTAAAAATTAAAAATCTATAGTATAACTGAAGAGGCTAATTTAAATGATATAAAATAGATGGCAATGATATTGCAGAACTTTTAGGCACGTCTTGAGGTTAAGCCGGCCTCCGTGGCGCGAATGGTAGCATCTCGGCTTTTCATCCGGAGGTCCCGGGTTCGAATCCCGGTCACGCATGGCATTTTCACACACGTTCACAATCGCTCATCTCATCCTTTGAAGCAATATCTAACGGTGGTCCCGGAGGTTAAGCAAAAGAAGAAAAAGAAAAGATGTCTTGAGGTTAAAAATTTAAACCATCATATAAGTGAAAGATTTATAAATCTCAAAAAATTCGGCCTTATCATATTTTCTTGTTTATTTACTAATTTTCTTAAATAATTAAACGAAAAAATTGTGGCTGTAAAACAAATAAGTAGTTCTAGCCTTCCTCCTTCCACCCAAATGGCTGAATGTGCTCGTTACTACACAACGTTTTACATGCATATTTCGCTTTCAAAAAGTCTAAAATTAAGAACGCTGTAAGTTTATTAGCTTGTTTTACAACTGAAGAAGGGAAAAAGGTAAGGCAACGATTTCAATTATTTTTTTTTTTATACTATCATTAGTAATAGTAAATATTAATTTACCAAAGTCTTAACGAATTTCAATAAACTTTAAATTTAAAAAAGCGGAAATTTAAAAAAAAATCATTACAAAAAAATACTTAAAATTTTTCTCAGGAAAATTTTCACAAAAATATAAATACTTTAAGAGTGATAATAGCAGAATTTAATGGTAATGGTAAACCACAGCGTTTGTCTGATTTTCATAAAAATTTATCGGCATATATTTCTCGTATACATAAATAATCATGCCAAATTTCATGCTTTATTATATTTTCTATATAGTTATTAATACACACATAAGAATACACATCATTCGCGCGCACAAATGCATACAAAACTGAATTATTTTATAATTTTTCAACTATGGGAACTATAGAACGTTGGGAAATGTAACAACGAGATACCAAAATTGTTTAATGTTACATTTTTCCTTTATAATATTCTGTACTATAGAAGTGAGGAAAGTAAAACGAACAAAAATAAGGCTCCACCAACCTGTTCTGTTTTATTGATTCACAAGTTCAAGCATGAAAAAAATATCGGATTTGTAGGTATCGTTAGTCTGAATTGCGTGAAATAATAATGAATCTGAACCGGGAGTACCAGCGTGTTGTGTTTAGTGATAACGAACTGCGACCCGTAAATATTGTTTCATAATTCACCTGAATGTAATAATGGAACAGGGAACCTCATAAAACTTATTTCAGAACGGCTGTACAACATTTTGAAGTACGATATTTTATAGCCTATTTCCACTTCAATACCCAGTACAACTATAACTAATATTATTAACACATAAGGAAAATAATGTTTATATTTTTATCTCAAATTAATGTGTATATTAGTTTTGTTTGCAATAAATAATACAACTAATATTTGTAATGGTGATAGGATTAGTCTATTCATACATATGTTAACAGATCTAATACTGCACGTGTTCATTACGCAGTAATAAGTTTTTTTCTTTCCGTAACGTTTTATTTAGAATGAAACTATCTGTGCTTCTTATTTTCCGACTTCACGAGTATGTATGGAGACTCTTTTTAATACATACGTCTTTCTTAAAAACCCTCATTGAAATAGCACGCAGTTTCAAAGAGATGAGTGCGTATGCAGTTTCAAAGAAGGGCAGATTTCAATGCGGTAAAAAGGTTTTTTTTTAAATCTCACTTACACACACACACACACACACACACACACACACACACACACACACACACATATATATATATATATATATATATATATATATATACATATAATATATATATATATATATATATATATATATATATATATATATATATATATATATATATATATATATATACACACAATGATATGCAGCTGAATACCGGTTTATTATGTTATTTAGCGTTTGATAATACTTTTATAATAATTACTTATTTACTTTTATTTATAAGTATGGAGAAAAATTTCATTGTATGAAATATTTAACAAAGTAAAATGACATACAACTCACTTCTACAGGATTCTGATAAAATTTAATCCTGAAAAAATAACTAAATAAAACAATTTGTAGACTTACCATTAAAACTACAAAGAAATAAAATGCATTAAAAAATACAACACCTTTAATTTTTCTAAGAAATTATTAATCTAAAGAAATATGGGTAGAAAGTATTTTAAATAACGAGATAGGAGAGATTCCATTTCTGAATTGAGTCTGAATATACAGTTCCTCAAAGAAATTTCAAAATAATGTCACAAATAAAAGATGTTTCAAATTTGGCTATTACTTCCATAAAGCCAAATGTATAAGACTTAAAATAACAATAATTTGAAAACTAAATCATCTTACTTCTTCAGCATTGTCAAATAAATTCAGGACAAGATGATTAACTTGCCTATCCAGCATTTATATGTAGTCCCTGGTTCTCTGTATCTCCTAATGAATGTATTAATTAAGAAACATATAGCACCCTATGACACGCGTGCACCTCATCGTTTCTACCAATCCTTGCAGCCTAAAAACTGAGACCATACTGAGAACCTTGTTTTGAAACCGTTGGATGATTTCAACGTTACTATTACAAGTAGTCTCTCATATCTGTGCACCATATTTCCATTCTGGTTTCAGGAAAATCTTACGCAGCTACAATTTATTCGTGAGGAACAAGTAATAGCGTCTACCAAGGAACCAGTACATTCGTGCAACTTTAACAGTCAGTTGTCTCCTCTTCTTTCTGACGTGATTCTGCCACGTCAATAGATGATCTAGATATAACCGTAGGTACCATAGCGGGTCCGAGTTAGAGATGAGAGTATTATCCAGTTTAACCGGAGGATAATTATTTCCCCTTGTGTTAATTGTCACCTGTCTCGATTTGGCAGGATTGACTTTCTACGCGGCCAGTCGTTGATAAGGTCGAGACCAGCTTGTGACGCATTGGTCAGTGTTTCTAGAATCTTTTAACAAGACTTCTCCATAACAGGTAGTCAATCGTTCAAAATTTCTAAATACACTGATACATTTTGATGAAAAATAATCACGAAATTCCTTATAAATTTAGAAATTAATTCTTTTACTACTAATTTATGAAAAACTTTTCTGTGATGTTTTACAAACACTAAATTTTAGGTAGTAAAACTTCTGGAATAGAAAAAACAGACGTAAAGAAAAAAAATATTGTAATAAAAATAAACTTGGACAATGTAATATTATCTTAAAAGATAATAAAACTGACTTGCACAGAAAAAAATCACTGAAATAAACATTTTTCAGTTATTTTAACATTTTTATATCGTAGCCAAGTAAAAGTAATTTACTTGACATCTGTTTGTTTTTTTTAATTTTCTTCGAAAATAAAAATTTAAATAAATTGTAAAAAAAATACGTATTAAAAAAAGAAATTAACAATTAATATAATCCACCTAACCAGCACGTTACAGTCTAGATCTTTCGGCTTACTTGAAAGCCATCATCAGGAATTTAAATTAACACATTGTAAAATATGTATTAATTTTTATTTTAAAACGAAGCAGTTGTTAAAAAAAATCTTTTATAAATTCATCATTTAATATAAAAAAAACTTAAATTCTTAATTGTTTTAAAATAAGTCATTTTAAAATTAATCAATAGATCATGAACGTTTTCATAAATAATTTATTCTATACATTTACCTACAACAGATAAATAAAACTATTTCACTTAAGTATTACGTAAGAGTAGAAATATATATAGCAACTTTTGAAATAATAAAACGGAACCTGATTTGAATTTCTTTTCACTTCGTAAAGAGAGGTTGGCCCTACGTAAAGGTCGAGTGTTTTATTTCTTTAAAATTGTACTTATTTTCTCTTGGAAAATGAGAAAATATGACTCAATTTTTTTCAAACACAAATACACTTCTTTTTCCAAAAATAAAAAAAAGGTGTAAAAGGAAAAATGTATAAATATTTAAAACCTTTTAGACCTGTAATAGAAGTTAAATTACGAGTATATTCAACTCGGATTCCAATGATTATGACTAGGGCATGTTTGAATATACAATCAAATCACATTGTTGATTAATACCGAACTAGTATAATGCAACTTATCTATGCACTTGGTTAGTAAATGTGTATATGAACAAGAGTGTATTTAGGTGGATGTTCGCAAATCTATAAGCTATATAAGTAGATGTTTGTTGATCATAGGTAAACGTTCATGTTGTCTTAATTAACACTATATTGATCAGTAACTAGGTTATATAGATACAAATACATAACAATTCAAAAGAGTTGTTAATTAGAGTTAATTGTAAGTATTTACTCATACTTTTTTCTAGAGCAGTTTTTTTTTTTTTTTAATAATAAAAATTAATATAATATTTTTTTTTTCTTTTTACATTGGTAATAACTTAAAATACTATTTTAAGAGAGCAGCAGATTTTCTCTAATTAATTTCAGAAATCTAATGCTTTTTTTAATAATAAAGATACAGCCCGTATCTTAACTGAAGTTCTACGGATTACAATGGACAGGGCGGTATAAGCAAACCAAACCACGTATGAGCAAAGAAGCTTTGATGTAGATATTCAAAACCATCATTTTAATCCATTTATCAAATCCATTTTATCTCTGTAAACGCGGAATTTAAAAAAAAATATTAAAAATTGTTTTTAGATATTCTCATGAAGATTACACAAAGAAAATCAAGTTGCTATCTTCATTTGTTCCCGAGAATTTAAAAATAATACAAAATTTCATAATCCTTTAACTCAGAATTTCAAAAAATCCATTCTTAGTGTTCACTTAAACCGTAAGAAAAACGTGTATACAAATTTTCATCAATTTATCTTCAGTAGCTTTTGCTGGTTGTTGATGAGTCTGTCAGTCAGGAAAAGTTGCTTTATAGGTACAGGTATATAATAATTTAATTAATCTTGATGATGATCTATGAACCTTAACTTTTTTCCAGTTATAAATTCAACGAATAATAAAAGTATAATAAAAATAAAGAACAGTAATAATAAATAAGGTTTTACAGTAATAATTTATAAGGTTTAATAAATAATAAATAAGGCTTTAAGTTGACTCGCCGTGAACAAGTAGCGGTGACCAGACTTAGAATCGGTCACACGCGATTAACAAATTCATATTTGTTAACCGGCGAAGTGAGACCAATGTGCGGTGTTTGTAATAAAACACTGACAATCAAGCATCTAATAGAAGAGTGTACCATATATGAGGATCTCAGAAAGAGGTTCCGTCTTAGAAATAATAATACTGCTGATCTGGATAATGGAAATGAAAAAAATATAGTTGTAATTTTAAAAAGCCAGTGGACTTCTTAAAAGTCTATAAAATGAAAGTTTAAAGCTGTGACAAAAGAATCTCTAAGCGGTAGTTTTATATATATATAAGGGAGTCTCGAAGCGTGGCCCGTATAGTGACGGGAGGTAGCCCTCTTGCCTAGGCCATTTTGGCTCGCCTGCATTCAATAGCAGTGAGTCGGGGTGTGTCCGATGATGGCATGGGGGACCCTCAAGGGTGGATTGAGGGCGCGAGGCTATGGGTGTGCGCCGTGCATGCCTATAGCCTGTTTATAAGAAGGATTCAACTGACACGGCACCCTGGCGCGACTGATATACTGCTCAACGGCGGGACTGGTCGCCCTGCGGGTGCTCAAACAAACTATAAACGAGACTCGTAGAAGGAAGAAAGAAGGATGTGGTATTGATGGGTTGAATTTTTAATTTCATGGTCTTTTGAGAACCTTATCTCAAATTTTAATATCGGGGCCCTTTACGTTATGTTGTGTGTTGTACTTGTCTTTTGTGTCTTAATATTTTGTGTAGTTTGTGTTTTTAAATAAAATTTAAGGGCCCTTTACACCCTTACATATGACGATCCAGATGGTGATAGTAATTTCTTTTAAAGAATGTGACGAGGGCTAATGACCTTAGCAGTCGATGCCCGTAAAAATAAAAAACAACAAAAATATAAATAAATAAGGTATAATAATAAAGGAAAAATAAATGTGAAACTGTTTTTCATTTTCATGAAATTTCCAAAAATTCCAAGATAGCTAAATATTTTTCTTTATTATTGATATTAATCGTCTTAATAAAAGTATACTTTTGATGATTTCTTTTAATTCCATTATATTAATTCCTTTATTAAACTGATAATAATAATTATCCTGATAAAATGTACACCATATTATTATTACGATTATATTACCATAGTTAAAATATTCGTATTTAAGGTAAAATTACATTCATTATTACATAATATAATAATAGTGATATTAATAGAGAGGTTCAGTAGTGTTTTCGGTTGGACGTAATTTGGCTCAATTATTTGACCATTCATTATTGTATACGAAATAGATCTGATTTCAAATAATCGTAAGGAGAATGGAAAGGGAGAGATTAAATTAGTATCAGTGAACAGTGAAAACTGATGTAATCCGGATAGACAGACCAAATCTAGGGCCTGGTTTATCGACAATTCGAGTTGCGTTCACTGCCATTACTACGTCGAATGTATTGCTTGTTGGTTACTGAAAGCCGCAAACCTCTATTAATGATTCCATTCGGGTCAACCTCATTTTTAGCAATCGCTTAATAACAAAAAAGAAATATAGAAAATTTGTGATTTGTGGTAGTGACCTTTTGCTTCATTATCTTACTCGTATACACATTGTATGTACAGTTGAAAAAAAGTAAAGGGTATATAAATTACATGCAAAAACACTCTTATACAACGTATATCCTTCTCTACAACATCAGAAAGTAAACTGAAATTATTCATTAAAAGTAAAATATAAAATAAAATAAATAAAAATCTGAATTAAGGGTAAAATATGAAAAAAAAGTCATTTTTGTTAATAACATGGTAGACCTTATAGAGTATACGAAGTTAAAAATAATAATACAAGTAATAAAAATGGCACTACACTCAGTATTCGTGCATTTGTAAATAATAAATTAACAATTTACTTAAGTGAATTGTTTTATTTCATGTCAACTAGTTTAATCCCTTTCTTAGAAAATGTTCTGTTTTACTGAATATTTTTTTTTTTTGCTGGAAGTTATATCGATGTTCTGTTATACTTGACTTAATAATGTAATCTTATTTCTACCTTTCGTGTATTATGTATTTTTGTGTGTTTGTTTGATGTGTAGATATAATATTGTTATACTTACAATATACTTATTTTACTAAAATTATATCTTCAGAAATTATAAACAGAGTAGAAATGACGTAATTAATAATAAATAAACAAATAATAATGGATATGTCAGATCTGCTTACAATTAAAAAATTAGTAATATCACAATAATTTTGAATTTAAAATTAAGTTTGGATAAAAACAAATACCAGATGATTTCTAAAATAATGTTAATATATAAAAAAAGCAAAATTATATAGAACTAAATGGCTTATATTGCGGTAGAAGTGATAAAATTACAACAAATATATAAATATTACATTTAAAAAACACCTAACAGCAACAAATAATTCAAAGTAACAAAAAAGTATACAGGAACACATGTGTTTAATAACCACATCAAACTCTAAAAAACAAACAAAAAATTAATAAAATATGTTAAAAACAATAAAATTAATAATGGTAATGAAAAAAAATGCAAATACAAAAATTAAATATGAAATTTTAAATAACATAAAAATTCAAATAATAGATAAAAAAAAAATCTCTAACTCACGCTCAGACAAAAGCCGAAACCACCCAACACAGAAATAATGTTAAATCTCCAAGTTCAAATGTACTAAAATAATATTGGTACAATCTCTGAGAAAGAAAACACCCAGTACAGTAGTAGTATATTTTCCAAGTAAAGGAACGAAATTAGTCGACATAAAACACAACAATTCATGTAAGTAAATTAGTATGTTAAGTAGTTACATGTAATTTATTTTAATCCCACACAATCATTAAATAACTTTTTTATATTTATAATAAATCAGTCATGTACCCTTTTTACGGCAATCCATTGACTTTTTTTTTTAGCACATCACTTCAGTTGTGCGTATATATATATATATATATATATATATATATATATATGTACGTATAAATTTATTTTTAAACTACAAATCTTAAGAAAAGATTCTACGAGAGTTAATAGTGAATTTACTCAGTTATTGAACACGTCAGTGGACATTAACACTTGTTAACATTGTTGACATTAACAGTAGGTTAAAAATTTAACTATCATTTGAGAGATTGATGTACGAAAAAAACCTGGCTGTTTTCAAAATATGTGCGAAAAAAAAAACGGGGGAAAAAGATATCTAAGTAAGACTAATATCATTTTGAAATGTAAGCCCAGAGAAAGAACTACATAAAGACCATTGAAACGTTCGGAGTAGTTATATTCTATTGTCGGAACAGGTTTAAGAAGAAGGTCTTCCTATTTTACCAAAATTCTTTGTTTCAAATCTACATAAACAAAAGACAATCTTCGTTTTGATGTGCCCTAATAACTCAAAAACTATTTAATCGATTATGCTGAAAATTTAACAGTTTACTATTATTTGTTCCGGGAGTGTTTACCATGTTATTAGTTCCATAATATTTAATAATAATAATAATAATTTAATAACGTAATATTTAATCAAATAATAACTATTCGATATAATAACGATCGATATAAACAATGACAATCGTTTATATCGTTTACGATATCTCTCGATATATACAACGACATCAAATTCAGTAAAATTAATTTTAGGTTATTTACATATACATTCTTTTTATGATTTATATAGCAGTGAGATTGGTGAAACTTTAACTGTGGTAAACATTCTGGCAATAGCAAAGCATTGCCGGGTCCACTACTACGTTATAAAGTGCGACTAAATGTAGTAATACATTAATTTTATTACATTGTAGTAATACTCATCTTTGTTTTTAATTCTATTTTATTGTATTTATCTTTTTTACGGTTAAATTACTTCTTATCTGATAATACTCATACAATATACTCATACATACTATATAATCGTATACTATAATACTCGTATTATTCATTTGTTTTACTCCCTTTGCTGTTTCTGTTTAACTCCCTTTATCTTAATTCACATTTCACATGTGATTAATCGATTCTTAGGTTCCTAGAGTAAACTTATACACCAGTATCGACCAAAAGAGATTTCTCAAAGGATATTTTGGTTTCGATATGTTCATTTTATTAGTTTCATTTCAATAACTAAATTTTAATGGTTTGAATTCAATGAACCATAATGGTTTAGGTTATTTAAACGTTAAGGACAATTTGGCATATAGGAATTTTGTTTCATACTTGTTACATACTGTCAGGAAAGTTAACATTTTTGTAAATTTTATCCAGAAAAAATGAATAAATTAATTTTCTTAGCCAAAACACAATATTAATACTAATTAACCCTTGAACAGATGATTGAAGAAATATTTAAAAAGAAGTTTAAAAAATATGATTAAATTATAATAATCTAAAATAAAACTCAAGTAAATCTAACTGTTGAACGATATTTCGGCTTAAAAATGATTTATAATGAAATTTAACAGGTTTCTCTCTCCTACACAAAATTTACAGTTCCATGTTCATGGGCAAGATTTATTACCTATTAGTTTTTAGTTGCGTTACGTTTTAAATGCAATATAGAGAAGTATAATTAAAATATTTCTTCCAAATGTTTTATGTAACAAAATTTTGATTTATTATTTTAATCATCATAACCTATTTTATAATGCTGTAAGATTTTTAAAATGGGCTACAGTACAATTTATGTTATGATGAAAAATTCAAAAGTTTTATCTCTCTCTGAACTGAAATTTTCCCCAAATTCTAACATTTAACATAATTATTCTTATATAAAAAAAAAGTAAAGACCAGTCAAAAAAAAATACAAGTAAGCTTAAATCAATCATCCAAAACAGTTATTTCACACGCCTTCGCTCTGTGTTAAGCTCTTTCGGGGAATGTTGCTGGATGTACTAAATGTCATATTACTGTTCCATGCGAACAGGTTTTAATAGGTTTTAACATATCTTTTTTAAATATGATGTATTCGAAAAAATCGTTGTGTTTATAAAATCGTTCAAGGATATGTAATTTGTATTGAAGTGGGCAATTTTCAATAAAGCAGCTTGTGAAAGTGGATTCGATGGTAAATTGACTAGATTTTTTATCAAAGTGAAAAGTTGGTCAATTATAACGTGGCTGGTCAACTTTTAATACCCTCATTAAATCGAAATTACTGGATTTATATATTTTGCCCGACATGAATTTAGGCCCATTATTGTATTGTTAACACGCAATGTTATAAAGTCTGTCTTTTTATTTTATTTATTTTTTGTTGTATTTTTCCATCGTCCTGTATGAAATTAATAAAGAGCAAAACTTAGTTCAGACAGCAGCAAGTTTTATAGCGGATGTTTGTTTTAAAACGCAATCCAAGCAAAATACCTTTTAGAAAAGTTAATACAATAATTTTGGATGAAGAGGTTTGCAGTACTACCAATTGTTGTTTTTTTATAATCAGCTGATCTAATTTTCTATTTATTTTTTGTGAACTGTTAGTTATTGTTGGTTATCATTGTTTTTTATAAAGAAAAAATGGTTTTGAACACGGGAGAAAGGATTTTATTGTGGAAAATTGTTTAATGAGTAAATCTTTTGTTTTGTGCCAAGAAGCTTTTCAGTTACAGTTCCTGGATAAGAATGTACTAAACAAATCTTCAATTCATTATTTAATAAAGAAGTATAGCGGGACTGGTTCTATTTGCAATCAGAGACGTAGCCGAAAACGTTCAGTACTTAAAGACAAATATTGGAAGATGTTTTAATCTTGTTTAAAAGCTTAATATTTAAGAAGCTTTTAAATATCACTTAATAAAAAATTACGAAAACTTGCGCAACAGAAAGAAATATCTCTGTATATACCGTAAAAACTATCCGGCTATTTAACTTAAAACCATACCGAATTCATGTATCATATGAATTCCACCAAGTTGATTATGCCGCAAGGTTTTATTACTGTCAGTGGTTTCATCAGTTAGTTGGGGAGAGCATTAAATTGTTGGAGAATGTGTTTTCTAAAGATGAGGGTTGGTTTCATTTGAGTAGTTACGTGAATACTCGGAATGATCAGTACTAGAGCTCCAACAATCCTCACATCATCCATTCACTACGTCTACACCCACAGAAAACTGTTGTGGTGTACAATTTCCAGGCAAAAAATAATTGGCCCCATATTCTTTGAAAGCACTCTTAATGTAGACTATACCAAGAAATTGCACCAAACTTTATTGCAAGTTTAGAGTTAAATAAGAAAGACTCATGTTTTTCAAGAAGACGGGACCACATGTCATAGGGGAAGAGCAACAATGGATCTTTTGTGAAATTTCTTTAGTGGTAATACTGACTGGCTTATGGCCAACTTGATCACCTGATCTTCTACAGATTTTTTTTTCTCTGGGGATATGTAAAGGTTATGTATTCAAAAATAATCCACACATCATTGAAGAACTAAAAGTCAATATAATCAATAATTACGAGAAATTGGAAGAAGTATACTTCGAAAGATTGCATGTAATATGAAAGAGGGTTAAATCCACCAAATTTATTGATGAAATTTCAATATGTTATAAAAAAGTTTCAACTCAATATTGTTTTGCACAAATAATTGTAATACTTATAACTAATCGTATGAAATGTAACACATTATTTTTCTATAAATTACGTTGCATTTTAAAACAAACTTTCTGAATAAACTTCCTTTAAATAAAGTATACTGATTTTAAAACTATTTTGTTCCATTTAAATGTTTTTTTAATTTGGTCTGGTTATCGGTAAATACCTATACTAAATCACACATGTTTAAGTTTGATAATATATCTGACGCCCCATTTTTTTTCAACTGTATAAGGTATACAAATGAAATCTAATACTTTTAGTTATAGTAAACTATATTAATTATGTACTCTTGGATCTACAAAATGAAATCTTTAATTCAGATTTCTTCCTGAAAACGGAAATCGATAAATGGCTTTCATTTTATAATAATTCTAACTTTAGTACTTTGGAATAAACATAAAAAATCAAACTAGTACTCGTATAAAAATAAAAATAAAAATAATTATAGTTATGAGAAAAGTAATATTTAGAAAATTTTAAAAATCATTATGTGTAATCCCTTCATTTACGAACGCGGCTGTTACTACGGGAACTACTAGCTATAATTACGTTTATACGTTCAAGTTAACTTGTAATTGTCTACTGAATAACAATATAACGTTTAAACCAGTTGGTTAAAGCTACCGTTTAAACCAGTTGGTTAAAGCTTTCTATGCTATTTCTAGGTATGTACGTATTCTACCAGTCAAAACTAACTAAAAACAATGTGTAATTAACAATGTTGCTATTAGGGATAGCATCGGCTTAAGTAGATCGCGTATGGTCATTTTCTGGTGCAACTTTTAATCAACCTTAATGCAACAAAGTTTAAACGGTATAATGCAACTTTTTAAATAGCTGTATTGCGTGAAGATAAATTCTGGAAATAACATATCTAATCCTTTGTATTGTAAAATTAGGTTTATTATGTCCAATAAATTTCATTTACAGTTTCAATACTAGCTAGTTATATCCATAACTCTCTAAATCTAATAAAATTAAGCTAGTTTTATGTTATAACTAGAAAAAACGACTACTTTTCTTCTTTATTAAAATTGCAATTTTATTTTAACACAAACGCAAATTAGTATAAATTTGTTTTTTTGAATTCTCATCAAACTAAGAATAATTATCGTTAGAATTTAATTATTATTATTAAAATACATATTACAAATTAATCCATAATGAAAAATGATAGAATTCTTATAAATCACAAATAAACTTAATAAATTATTCACAGAAACAAAGTAGAGTACAAAGGGTTTATTTCTTTTAATTGTAAACTGTAATTGCCAATAATTAAACTGTTAATAATTAATTACTGATATACGTTTATTGTATTTTTACTTGTAATTTCCTCTTCAATAACAGTTGTTATAAAGGATAAATATAGATCGTATTTTTATGGTTTATAAAAATGAAACTTTTGGGTTTTGTCATTAGATGACGAGAATCAATATATAACTAACATTTTTACATAACAATCTTTAATACGGCAACACTAATTTGTGTTTGAAACTTTTTTTTAAATTAAGACTTATAAAAATCGGCACTAAATAATTAAAAAAACTTAAGCACTACCAATAATTCACTAAACGTCTAAACGATGACTTAAACTTCTAAAAAATGAAATTTAAGGAATCTAAAATTTTGTTAAAAATAAAGCTTTAATGAAAGATGTATTTTGTAACTGTTTTTTACTTTATATTTGATAGTCATTATGCTACGTATATTATCATTATGCCGTAATAAACAACACATACTTGGATGATAATAAAAATTAATGCCCTGAGGTAGGTAATCCCCACGTCCGGAACACAACATTTACGTTCCACGTCCAGGGCGGCAACAGCTGTACTTATGTACAATACATATAGCTGGCTAACGGGGATCCGAGTAAATTCCTCGGATGTATTACTTTATTGACCTGTCTCCATCTTCAGGTCAACAGACGGATTGGATTTTTCGCAGGATATGAACAATTTTTTGATTAGGAAGTGGACACATACCAAACTTAGAGTTGGCGATGTGGCGGCCAGGGTCAATGTTATTGCAGGTGTAACGGAGACCCTTCCGTTGTCCACATGCGCCCTGCGATGGCAAGCATGTAGCAATGGTGCCCATGTATGTTGGTGTATGGGAGCTCTGAAAGCTTCGGTGAGTAGGAGCCTGGAGTCAGTGCAGAGACTGCGCATCCGCTCTCTGCCAGGACATATGCCGGTTCCACCGGAGTACCGGATTGGACCTCCAAGGTTAGTAGCTTTGGAGTGGGGGTGTACCCCGGCGGCTAGCCTTGCTACAGAAGGGATATATGTTCATGAACATTCTTGAACAAACTAACGTGGCAGAGGGTGCACGTAAACACCCACGTTTAGAAACCTCCGATTCGCCAAAAGCGAAGAGGAAAAAAGTAAAGAATCTGATAAGATAAAGAAAGATGCTGATAGAATCAGTAAAGAATTAAAGAAAAGTCTATTTGGCTATAGCGCACGTAAGCCATGATTTTTAATTATTACAAAGGAGAATGGAAACTTTCAAAAAGTTACTCCATTCTTAATCGCAAGAGAAATTACTAATTGTGCTGGTGGTCCTGTCAAGGAAATTCGTAAAACTTTTAATGGATTGCATATAGAAACCATCAACGACATGCAAAGCCAGAAAGTTTTGGCTTTGAAGAGGATCGGTGAATTTGCGGTTTCTGTCCAACCGCATAGCACACTGAACTCATCCAGAGGAGTTGTTGCTTGTCGCGATCTTCTTAATTGTACAGAAGAAGAAATTGTACAAGAAATATCAAGTCAGGGAGTGACTCAATGTCGCAGACTTACTATGAGAAGAAATGGTGAGATTCTTCCTTCGGCCTCGCATGTTTTGACATTTAACAGGCCGAATCTTCCTGAAAAGGTACGAGCTGGCATCCATCGGCTTGATGTACGAGCTTTCATCCCGCAGCCGATGAGATGTTTTAAGTGTCAACGATTCGGACACACAGCAGCAAGATGTGAAGCGCAGGAAATATGTATATGTGGAGAGAAAACACATGAGGATGACCCATGTAAAGACCCTCCAACCTGCGTTAACTGTAAAGGGCATCACAATTGTCGTTCAAGAAACTGCCCTACGTATAAATTAGAAACAGCGATTCAGGAAGTTAAAACGCTTCAGAAGGTCAGTTATCCTGAAGCGAAGAAAATAGTCAATCAACGTACACCACGACCATCGACTTCTTACGCAGAAGCAGCGGCTGCCCCTTCCACATCAAAAATTAATGTGGAGCAGTTGCTTAACACGATGGCACCAAGTCTTGCGACAATGATTGAAAGAATTATTGATTCAAAGATTGAGTCGACTCATCAGAGAAAACAAAGTAAAGATGAGAAGGCTCATCCCCGGACTGACGCCGTTGACGTCAGAGACGCACCACCACAGTTTAAATCACCAGCTAAACCTGCGATTATTAAGCCACCAACTGAAGTAAGAATTAAAAATCCTGACTTATCCAGCAAAGAGAAACGGATCACTCCGTCGCCTAGTCACAAGTTTAAAGAAATTGTGACAAAAAAAATCTGAATCTGCGGAAATGGAGGTGCAAGTTATTATAGAAAAAGCATCAGACGCAGATGAAATAAAACCTGTACCAATAGAGCCTCCAAAAGCGCAAAGATCAGCTTTGGTGAGAGCATCTATTTCAGCTGGACCCAGTACTGCAGTAGAGATAGAGTCCGGCTCATCCGCCGCGGAGACATCATCGCTTATAAGTTTAGATTCTTTAGCAAAGATGCTAACGGCATCGGCGAAACTTTCATCAACAGACGTCAGCCGTAGAACGTCACTGGCATCCGAAATAGAGGAAGACGATGCCATGTCTGAGGCCTCAGATACGCTGTCATCAGAGATTGAGGCCGTCAGAAGAAAGGAGAAACGCAAAAAAGGATGGCCAAAAGGAAAGCCTAGAAAGTAATTTGTTGGATCAGAAGTTATAAGAAAAATGTAAAATTTTGATCACTTTTTGACACATGAAAATGTGAAATATTGAACCCTTCTTTTTATTTTTTATTTTTTTTTGTGGGATGGGGCTAATGACCAAAGTAGTCGCGATGCCCCTCAAAAAAAAAAAAAAAATTGAAAATGGCTGACTATTTAAACTAATTTTTTTGGTTTAATATGTTTCAACTAAGCAATGTTGAAATATGTAAAATAAAATTTCCAAAGGCATTTCCTTAAGAAAACAAAAGCGTGATTGAAATAGTTAGGTAACAAAAATGGAATCTTCTTTAATTAAAGTCGGTCAAAAAATGAATCTTAGGTACACAACAATGCATGACACGCATGTATGTGGTAACAGTCTCATTAAAGAGTACAGTAAGCTTATCTGGAGATCATGAATATGATGTACACTATGCTCTTTTCCAATTCAATAGATTGACGATTTTCATTGAAAATTACCTTTAACTACTTGAAAAGACAGAGTGTACGATTAAGCACAATATTCAGCAATACACAAATATTAAGAGGTTAGCTGATTTTATAAATCATTTGATTAATTAGAAGTAGATGAAATTGATTTTTGCTGCAATATTTTTCTTGTTTTGAATATATTGCAGTATTTTTATTGGATAGATGAATTTTGTTAGTGAATATATGTTATATATGTATATTATGTCATATATGTTATATGAATATATGTTAGTGGTGATTCAAACCGGACCGGCTGAAGCTACCGTAAGGTGGACATTAGATAAACTTTGAATTAGAGAATATTATTTGAAAGTCTACAAAGGGAATTACATTAAATCGAATGTCAGTAGAGTTTTAATTTTATATAAAGTATATAAAGTAGTAAACCTTCTTTGTCAGGAAAAAAACTAGATTTCAACTTAAGGGATTGGACCTATTCTTTTTTTCTGTGCATTATGAGAATGACTTCTTTATGAATGTACTGTTCGAGGATAATTTCTATCGTGATTTTTTCCACCTTTATGATATAGATAGAGCTAATTAATATTTCTGAATCGGATGATATTGAAGGATACATCTTGAAAAGGATCTGATTCATGAAGCGTTTTAGCTAATAAAGGAAATATAATTGGAAACCAGTAGAAATAATAGAATATTTTATAATAACCTATTTAAATGTTTAAACCTAACCTGATTTAAATTTTTTTTTTTTCTATAAATAAGGCGTTATCATTGAGCTGGTATACTTTTCAGTGTTTTCAAAAAAATTCAGTTATAACGAACAATCCACCTTAAAAAAAAATCGCTGAACGTTTCAAATGTTTAGCTATTTAAAATTCAATATACTGACAAGGATATTTTTTTGTCTCTAAATAAGGGGATGATATCTGACTGAAAACAGTTTTCAGACCTTATCACAAAGTTGCCGGAAAACATCCAACCGTAAAATTAGTATTTTTGAAAATTTTTCTTTTAATGTAATTAATTAATTTTAATTAAAAGTGCCGTTATCTGGATGGTAATTTTTTTATCTTTATTACAGAAAAGACTGATTTAATGAAAATTTTAATTAGTATTTTAATGTTCAAATATTCTAAAAAGTTATAAGATATTTTTGTTATGTGCAAATACTGATAAATTTTTAATAATATCTGATGTAACACACTATAGATAGAATTTATACTTATTTTTATACATATTTTATTAGTTCCAACATATAATTTAGATATTATAAAACTTACTTTTGTTAAAAAATAGATAAATAAATAAAGTCCCTAAGGGTAACAATACTTTTAGCTATATTACTAGAGGAAGAGTAAAGAAGTTTTTACTCTAAAATTATCGGACAAGTTCAGCAATAATATTTCTAGTTTTTAATTAAAATGAAAAAGTTTTGTAAATATATATTTTCATTTCAAATATTAAAAATGTACATTCTATCTAAATACTAAAAATTACAAATACATTTCTGTTATTTTATAAAATAAATAATACGTAACATATATACAAGGTTATTGTGAGAATTGTAAGATTTTATCATAGAGTGCACATCTCCTGCAAAAACACAACGAATATACGAGTAAACGCGTTGATTCACTATCAGAAATGTACGTAATGTACTTTCAAACCAGAATGAAAGAATCACGAACAAAATTGAAGGAATAAAATACAAAAATTGGTTTGGAAAAAGTAAGATAAATATATTTACCGTAAAATTAACAGAATAACACATCCCGCTTGTTACCACGGAATATCAATAAGCAATTCTCAGTTAATTGTATATTTCACAAATATGTCTAATTATTTCACTGTTTAAACGCAATGAATTAGAATAAAATATGTTACTGCTATATGATTTTATGATAATAATTGAAAGATATGCAGAATTTAACAATTACAATGAAATTTCTTTATCTTCTCCGATCTCCTCGGCGAAATGGTAACGTCTTCTTTCATCCGGAGGTTCCGAAGCGAATTCCGATCAGGAATCACATTTTTCATATGCTATAAAATTCCATTTCCAAATCCCACGCACAAGCTACGAGTTTTTGTTGCCATATCATTAAAGAAACAAAATTATAAACGTAAAGAGAAATTCCCGCTTCTCTCACTCAAGCAATTTAATATTCTGAGAATATCTAATCTGATATTTGAATAAAAAATTTAGCATTAATCAATTAAAGTATTATTACTATACGGTAAGTAAACAAAAATATTAAACTAATTATAAGCTAATAAGCTAATATTAGCTATAAGCTGAATAAGAGTTTCCAAGATATTATTTTTTTATTTTATTGAAATCGCTAATTTTACTGGTTTCATGCATTTTTCAATTTCTAAAAAACTTTTTAATCTCATCATAATTGGTGTATCCTTTCCCAGTTTAGCTAGTATAACTACATTAAAGGGGAAAGTATGGTGATCATGTCAAAATGATGTATCCGATGGAAATCTTTTCTTTACTATTTTTGCAAATCTTTACGTTTTTTAGGATCCAACTAGTTCATCTACATCAAAACATATGTTTGTGTGTACTATGTGTGTCGCATGATTTTGGTTTTAAATCTCTGGATTGACCAGATAGATTTTTTTTTAAATCTGATAAATATTTTTATATGTGGACTACTGATCATGTTAATATCTTTTTTTTTAAATCCCTTAAAAGTAGGAAATAACGCGGATAAATTTTCGTTTTTCTTCAGAGGCATTTTAGAGAAAAATTAATTAAATCAGATTTTTACCTTCAATTTATGTTTTTTTTTTGTCTTCAGTCAGCTGAATAAAACCAGTCAACTTATTGGTTTTATTCAGCTCTCCAAGATTCCCTATCTAGTGCCAGTCGTTTCATTTCGGTATACCTCCTACATCCTCCAACCCTAACAATTTGTTTAACATATTCCAAACGTTACCTGTCTGCACAATTTTTCCCATTTACCTGTCCCTCTAATATCAAAGACTATTCCAGGATGCGTTAAAATTTGGCTTATAAGTCTAGTCTTCTTTTGGCTACGTATTTCCAAATGCTTCTTTCTTTATCAATTTGCCGCAACATCTCTTCATATGACATTTTATCCACTGATCTGATTTTTTTAATTTTTCTACAGCACCACATTTAAACAGCTTCTAGTTTTTTCTTCTAAGGTACTCCGATCGTCCAAGTTTCACTTCCATATACAGCTTAGCCCCAAACCTATTCTTTAAAAAATGTTTTTCTGACGTTTAAATTAATTTTTGATGTAAGCAAATTAAATTTCAGACTGAAACCTCATTTTTCCTGTGCTATTCGGCATTTCATATCGCTCCTGCTTCGTCCAACCAACAAAGAACACCAGTATCCACAATCTAGTATTCAAATCCATATAAAAATAACTGACTTTACTAGGATTTGAACGCTGGAACTCTCGACTTCCAGATCATCTGAATTTTCATAAAGTGGGTGATAAACAATTTATCTCAATTCTTAAAAGCCAGTTTGGGAATACAAGATTTGAAAAAATTAAAATAGAAGAAAGTACTCTACACTCATGGGAAGTAAGTAAACACTAATTGGGGTATATTTAAAAAAAAAAAACAATTATTCAAAAATCATTGGATGGAAAAATAAACTGCCTTGAAAATTGAATTAAAAATATGCATCATAGGGTTCCATAGTAACAATACTCATGTAAATTTAAGAAAAGTGTTTCAGTCTATCAAGATATGGAAAAAATAAAACAAAAAAGATATGTTTTATCAACAGATCCGTTCGTATAATTACCGAAAAATTGTCTGTAACAAAGGGTTATATAGTAGTCATAGCTTTTGTTAATAAAAAAATTTGATACCAGTTCTGTTTAAAAATCAATACCAACATATTAAACAATTGACCATCCCATATTTGTCTGACTAGTTTAGTTAGATATCACTGAAGTTGTATTAGTTGTTAAGCATGCGATCCAATTTTGGTTTGAAATTTTAACCAGACTAAGCCAGATTTGGACCTGCAACCTCTGGATTAGAACATATATACCTTAGATTACCATAGACATATACTTTAGTGATCTAGCCTTCAATTTCTATTAAACTAAACTATGACTATTTTCTCTACTGAGTAAAACATAATTTGCAGAGTAGCGATTTTAAGGTAAGGACCGTTAATTATGTATACCATAATTAAGTAAGCACATAATTTAGTAAGCACATTTAAACATTGTTCTGGAAAAATTTATCCAAGAATAGAATAGAAAATGGTATGTATAAAAGCTTTCCTTTTGAAAAAAAAAACAGATTTTTGGAATTATAATGTTCAGGATGAATAATAGAAAAAAATTAAACGAAAATATTCAAATTTTAAAAAATTTCCTAAAACGTTTTAGGAGTTCTATCATTCTTTGGTATATATCTTTTAAGATTCGATGGCTGAAAATTCATGTTATCAAACAATTTCAAGTAATAAAATTTAAAGCAAATAGAATTGTACAAACATTTACAGAATACTTTTTTTGCAAATACAGCTTCCTTTCCTTATTATTCAAGGACAATCTTTGTTTTAAATGTATAGTACTATTGCAATTTATGGCGTATTGTTTTAAATATTTCCGAAACAGCAGAAAAATAACAACAATAAAATTCCATTTAATAAATGAATTGTACCGTCTAAGTGAATAGATTCGGGGTCAAATGGTTTAATGAAAGAATGAAATTGTATAAGTCAATTAGAAAATGGATATTTTAGTACCTAAATATATATCGTGGAAAATGGTAGTGAAATAGGGAGAAAATTGATTCGATGAATAGATAAATGAGTTACCATTAGAATGGCTACAAAAGGCTATTGCATAGAAGGGTCGAAACAATAAAAGGGGGCGTAGTTTTAAAAGAGGTAAAACTACTTCATATCATGAAAATAGAATTCGGTCGATTGGATGAAATTGCTAGAGTGCACAGATGAAAAATTTATTGTAGAAAATTAAATACTGTAACTGGGACAATGAAAAAGTTAAAATATATACAGCTTTATAAATAAGTAAAAGTACAACACACAAACGGTTTTTTTATTTTTAAAAAAATACAAAAAATTTGATTTAAAGTAACTCGAGTTTCATTTTTTAATTTAAATTTAAATCATTTTACGCAAAATTTGTTTATGCCAACGTAAAACTACGATAAAAAAATCATTAACATAATTCTTTATAATTGTTGCATAATCCCAGTTATATAACACGAATAAAATTATAAAAATTTTTATTTTTTATATCTAATATGAATTCTGATTTAGGATGACGATCAAAAAAGGTCATTAATTTTCTTAACTCATAAACGATTGCATAACCAAAATTATATTAGACTGTAGAATCGATTATTACTCCAATAAATTATTTTAAAATTGTAATAATTAATTATGTATTTGTAGATTATGTATTAAATAATTGATAAAAATATGAAATCAATCTATTTGAATCTCATATTGGTATATCAAATAAATTCGAAGTAGGTTACAATCATTATCAACAATTGTGAATTGTACCTATATATGTCATTTGTAACAGATTTTTTCTAGGGCTGTATTATAATGTTTGAATTACCCGGGTGGAACCTGTATCATAAGGAGCATCATTATGAAATAGATTTTCATTGTGAAAACCAATGAAAAGCGTACTATTTTCAACCACTGACCAATCAGAAGCGGGTATTGTTTAATGTATCAGCTATTTTTTCAATTTGATTTTAATCCGATTTTGTAGTTTCCAAGCAGAGTTTAATTTGATAATACACCTATAGGTAACTAAGTCTCTATATTATTCTGTTTATACTTTTATTATGTCGGATTTTAAGAAAGAAATACTTTTAGCACCGATCGATATTAAAGAAAAAACAGAACTTATAACTTCGTCACAGAAATTTATTGGTAAATATATTTTTTTGAAATTTATAAAAAAATGTATTCCGTAAACAATGTATTCTACCATTGATTTTAATAAAAAATCTCAAGATTTTGCCGCCGTTACGGAGAAAAAGTGGCCATTATAAAGAGCTACATACCGTATTTTTTCTATGTAAAAACATAGTTACTTAGTGTACTTTCAAATTAACCTCTGACTAATTACTAGATTGGATTAAAATTAAAGTAAAAAACAGCTGATACATTAAACAATTACACATTAATAATTGGATGTGTCGGCATCTGTGGCGCGATTGGTAGCGTCTCGACCTTTCATCCGGAAGTCCTGGGTTCGAATCCCGATCAGGCATGACATTTTCATACACGCTACAAATCATTTATCTCATCCTCTGAAGCAATACGCAACAGTGGACCCGGAGGTTACACAAAAAATAATAACAATAGTTGGATGCAATACGACAGTATTGTACGCAAAACAATGCCATTTTCTGAACGGAATTAGACAAATTTAAAGGATTAAAAATGTGGAGAATAAAATCCTTGGAACAATTCTAGGACCAAGTGAATGAAATGGAATAGAACCCACTGAAACCCACAGAACTGTACAAAATAGCCGGAATGGACAAAATCTAAGATGCTATGAGAAAAAGAAAGCTTAACTAATTTCAATATTTATACCAACTGGATGAAGGAAGCCTAATAAAAAAAATATCTTTACTTCTATAGTAAAATAATGACAATTTTTTTTTATAGAAAAATACGGAAAGAACTATTAAGGTCATTGATATGGGATAGAAACTGAAAAAACAAACAATTCTGGACAGAGGAGGTACAGAGACACAGTCAAACAGTTTCCCCGTGTTCAGGTTAGCAACAGATGACGATGAGTGGGTTACTCAGAGGGGAGAAGGAAAGCAGCGTGAATTAGAATAAAGAAGTATTTGAAAGATGTAAAATCAGGAAAAATAGTGAGAAGAATAAAACTTAACTAAGGATTGTTATATGCTTCGTCTGCAGATGGCCTGAACGAATTAAGAAACCTTAAGATAAGAATTATTTTTATTACATTTCACATTTAGATTATATTCATGACATGATTACAACAGTTATTATTTAAGCGCATATATATTATTAAAAAATATTCAAAATCTTTTTTAATTATCTGAAAACTGTACAGAATTACCGGTACATAACTACTATAATTATTTATCATTATATGTATGTACTGATTATATCATTGTTATAAAATTAAATTAAAATATTAGAGACTAGCTAATATCTCTTATTAATATTCTTCATCATTATTTAACACTAAGATTTAAATTTAAATTTGTTTTAATTTCTAAATAGATAAAATATGTAACAAATCTTTAAGTCCCCTTAAATAAATATTTCAATAGTTGAATAAAATTTCAAGTTTTTCTTTCCGACAATTGGCAACGCGTTTTTTCAAGTAATAAAACTTGTATTTTATTCGATAACAATAGTCGCTTATCAATTTTACCCCTTCACAGATTATTAAGAGTTTTATGTTTGTATGTACAAACATTACGTTTAGATAATTATTACTAAAAGAAATAATCCGTTGGAGATAGACCTAAGACAAGAATTTAATTATATAAACTTGTTGGAAAATACTTACAATTGTATATACTATTCTTAATTTAGAGAATAGTTATAAACAACGTTAATGTTGTTTTATAATAGTAACTGTCAATAAACCATTACTGAATGCGATATCTAAAGGTGAAACGAAATAAAAAATTCTTACAGCATGTTTGTGTCCTTGTTTAATGACTTGCGGAATATATTTGGTTTTAGTTGCTTTACGTGACAAAGTGTTTGCGTCTCGGCTTTTCATCCTAAGGTCTTGGTCAGGTATGGCATTCTTTATTCTGCTACAAAAAAAATTGTTTATCGGTAGCTATTAAAGGAAGCCAGTCAGGATAAACGGAATATAAAGGAAATAATTAATCTTGGCCATGCTCTTTTCTTCATGGTAATTATAAATATTCGAAAAATTTATTTACTGTTCCGAGGAAAGATAGATATAATTAATTGTTAAAATAATTTCTTTTATCCAAAAACAAAAGTGGATATTTATAAATGGCTTTAAAAAAGTTTTTTCTGTTCAATTTTGTATAAAAATTCATACAACTTTCTTGCTATTTAAGATATTTTGAATTTGTAAGATATTTTGAATTTATTAAAAAAAAATCGTTGCAGTAAGTATGTTAGTAAAGCGTATTCCCGGTTTTAGTTAAGAAATAAAACAAGTTGCACTGCTGCAATGATTTTTGAAAATAATATTGATTTATGTATTTTAGCTAGCATTTGGTAATTTTTGCTGGTACTGCGTATTGTTTCAACAAATACATTATAATTGTATATTTGTGTTTTTTCTTTCTCCGTTTCACATAGGTGTTGAGTTATGACTGAATCAATTGCTAACACTACTGCTCGCCAACAACCTATTTTAATACTGTTATCTATAATTTATGAGTTTTTGGAGCCATGTTCACATTAATGAAAAGATTCAAATTGACCCAAAACGATTCAAATTTCAAAACATTTTTTTTAACACCAACCTCTTCCTTTCATATTAGATCACATTTTGGCCTATTGTGAAACTAAAGTACAATAGCGAAGCCAGCTTTTTTATGTAATTACGTTAAATTTAAGATGTAATTGGACGATATTGGAGATTATATACAACAGGTTAGGATTTTTATTATCAAAGTTGGTGTTTTTTCAATACAGCTCTTTTCAGAGATGCTCATACAATACTACAGTTTTTATTAATACAATACAAAAAATTCTGAAAATGTACCAAAATCCCCCTTTTTGATTCTAACTCCGGTTACTTGAACTATTCACTTGAAATTGAATAGGATGCTATTCCCAAGCGTTTTACATCATCATACCAAATTTCGACAAAATCGATTAAGATTTACGTCTTGAATAGCGGAAGAATAAAACATAATCATACATATATAAATATGTATATAAACACTGCAGTTTCGTTTTCAGGAGACTCTAAAACGTAAAGAAAACTTGGTCACCCCTTTTGCCTACACCCCCCTTCGAAAATCTGACTGGGCTATTGCAACAAAATCTTTGTTAATCTGCTAATGTTATTTTTCTTTCTACATTGATGCGCATCTGGTTCTGTAGTCACGTAATGATTGATGTTTGTTGAAGGATTAAACTTTACGTTTACAAAATCCCGTTTTTTAAAAAAAACGTAAAAGAGTATTTAAACGCATTTAATTAAAGAAAATTCTGCATATTAGACACTCGTTTTTTTAAATAATATTATAAACTGAAACATGTTTCTTTTTTAAAAAAGAGATTTCGTACACGATCTTGAAGGATACAAAGAACTTTGACATAGATTTTGATGTACGAATGTGGAATATTTATAAACATATTATACGTATTGATCAATTTAAAATATATCTTAAACCTTGTATTATGTAAATTGACCTTTTTTTTTAATTCTACAAGCAACTACCAAAAACTGTGAAGAATACTTTTTATGACAATTATTTCAACCAATTAAGATTAATTTAACAATAACTGGATAGACTAAGTAATATTATAACATTGATTTAGAAGCAACTGTAATAAATAATTTAAACAGTAATAAAATAATTAAATTATTAATAATAATTCCTAAGAAACTTATAAAAACAACCAGTATTACTTGAGAACATATGGAGAAGTTATTTTTGGTCAAATTTCAGGGAATAACAAGCTTATAATCTGTTCTAAAAATAAATTCGAACAAATGAAAAGTGTTTTCAAGTGTTTTCTTAAATTTTCACACACAGGATATATATACTCTTATTCTTACTATATAATATAAACACGATATGGCTTTGTTATGATATAATAAGAATTACAAAACATAGCAAATTGTCATTACTTAATAAGTATTAACAAATGTAAGACACGTAAAATAATATTATAGTTAAAAAAATTACTTTAATACATTATAATTAATTAAAGCAAAAGAGGTAAAATGAAATTTATTAATTTTGGAGGAAAATGGTTTTTATTGTAAAAAGAAAATATTCTAAAAGTATCAACATACATTTTTAGGGAAATAAAAAATTTAAAACTGACTAATTTAAAAAGATGTAGACATATTAGAATAATAACTTTATGGATTAAACAAAGCATGAAAGTAAAAAAAAAATATGGAAAGAGGTAAACGATATTCCTAGAATAATTTCTCAACATCATCTTCAATCCCCGTACAACAAGCTAATCCCTCATTTCCCCCCTTATTTTAGTTCAATTTCTCCCTCCATACTATCTCATCACATCCTTTACTTGCTCCTTCATTACAAGATGATTACTTCCAAACGAGCTTTTCCCTTCGCAAAACAACTAAAGCACAGCAAGTTTCAAACTAAGTCAATTTGTCTAGGTTTTTAGTGGTACTGTAATAAGAAACTTGTTTCAGTATGAAAATTGATTTTAAATGCAAACTCATGCGCCCTATAATTTATTTTATTTTATTATTTTTATCAATACGTTACTTGTATGATGTATTTTAAATAACATTACTGTACCCTCTACAAGTTATTGTTACACATTATTTATACGAAAAATGTTCACAGTATTGCCTTTGTTCATTAAAAATGCTTTACGATTCTATTATAAAGTTATAGCACAGATTCCATCAATTTTTTTTTATAGCACACTTTTTTTTTGTAAAATGAAAATATTACCCCGGGTATAAAAATAAATTACATTCACTGAGAGTTAAAAAACAAAAATAAAACTTGTTATGTGTTACTGATGAAAGTTTTCTAGTTACTCTTAATTTTTAATTGAAATATCCATATTCAAAATTTGGGGGCCATTTTGAGGGCCGTCAGTTGATCACGGCCATTCATGTATATTTGTAATCGTCTAACGATGCCTAATCCATATCCGAAATCAAAATCTGGAACAAAAAGTGTTCACATTCATACGTAAATTTTAAATTTAATTATGAACTAACAGTTTGTTCGTTGAAAATATACGCTTTTATTGTGGTCTGTTTTTTTTTTTTTGTTTAACCTCCGGGACTACCGTTTGGTATTGCATCAGTGGATGAGATGAATGATTTGTAGCGTGTGTGAAAATGTCATGCTTGACCGGGGGATTCGAACCCGGGACCTCCGGATGAAAGGCCGAGACGCTACCAGTCGCGCCACGGAAGCCGGTATTATTTTGGTCTATTATCTGGCATTTATGTAACATAGAAATCGCTAATTTATAAGACAAAGCTGATTAAAATTACATCTGTTAAACAGGTAGGACATTTTTACAATAAGGTTTTAAATATATATATATGTACATTTAAATATAAGTATCACCCTAACATCTAAATTGTTTCATATATTTGAGTATTATAAGTAGTGAAAGAAGTAATTTTAGGACCTATAAATTCCTATGAAAATTGCTATAAAAATTTGATTAAAGATTAAATTAATTAAAATTCATACGAAATAAACTGAAATATTTTGAAAGATGTCCTATTAATTTTTATCAATTCACACAAATTTCTCGGAAATATATAAAATTTTAAGAAAGTACACGGCTCAAAGCACTTTAATATCTTCAATAAATGTGTTTTTCTTAAAACCATTAGGTAGTTAAAATTATGAATTTTAAAAATATAAAATGAACTCATGCAGGCTTACAAATTGTATGGGTTATTATGTTAGCAGCTTATAAAAAAGTAGAAAAATCCGTATAGTCCCACGACATATATTTTTTCTATATTTCGTACCCAGTATTATTATAAATTTTCATGTTATTTACTTTCAAACCATCAGATTTGAGCTTTTATTTTTCTGAAAAAAAGTTTCATTCTCTGACTAAATTTTACCGAAACATGTAAGCAAAGATTCCATTCAACCGTAAAGTTTCTAGCAAAATTTCTTTTTGACGTCAGATAAAATATTAATCAGAATATTTAAAAAGAAACGCAACTGTTACGTAATAATGCATAAATGAAATTCGTTGTTTATTACTAATATTAACCTTCGTAAAATAATAATAATATAAAAAGAAACTTTCATCATTTTATCAATCCTGATTCAGTAGTAATTATTAAAACATAAAATATATGTATATAAATTTTCAGGTAATTTTTGAAAAGTTAAAATTTACTAACAAAAACGAAGCTCAAAACTATTTTCTACAAAAAATACTTTATCGTACGTAATATTATTGCATATTAACGTGATTTTAAGGTAAACTTCTTTAAGTCTTAAAGAATGTTAGTTAACAACATTCGATTCATTTGTTATATTATATTAATTGTCAGTACTTGAATAAATGATCCGTGTATAAAAATTGTTTCCACTTTAGTTTATTCAGAAGTTATTCAGAAAGAAAACGGTGCTGTTACATAAGTTTTCTAAAAAATAATACAGGCGTAATCTGAGAAAAACTATTAGCTAATGTTATTATCAGTAAAACTCATAAATTCTTCACTATTTAATTTGTATCATTTTAATATCACATCATCATTTTTTCAAGGAATTTAGAATGAAAAAAACAAACGTTATAGCTTGATGTTCATTTTTATTCCAAATTTTAGAATTAGATTGGTAATAACTTTCATAACTTAATTGAGTAAAAGAAGCAAGATCTTATCAAAACAACATTTTTTATTTATTTCCCTTTTCGTTTGAACCATTAAACAAAAGGGATGGAAAAATAGCAAAAAAAATATGTACGTATGTAAAAGAATGTAATGAGTACAAAAGAAAAAAATGGGAACTTTAACAAAGAAAAGAATAAAGTTTTATATAAAAAGTGAAACAGGACAAAACTTAGTGACTATCCATATAAGAAACAAGTATAAAATTTGTAATTTTTTTAAAAGTATTTTACTATCCTACAATAAAATGAAAACTGTGAAACTTTAAACAAAACACAATTTCTTTTATTTTTACTGACTGGAAATGAGATGTAAACTACAAAAAAAAGAAATTTATCAGTATTATAAATTATAAAGAAATATTATACAGTATTGTTTTTTGATAGTGTAGTGTAAAATCTAATCTTCAAAATAGATTAAAATGAGGCAAAAATTATTAACGGATTAAAAAAAATGAATATTTATTACCAGATTTGCATATTTATCATTAAAAATAATCATCATACGACCGATTTTTGATTAATCCCATAAGGGATTAATTAAAAATATAACATATAAACAAACTTAACATCTACAGTTTCAACATAACATATAAAAAAAAATCGATTAATCTCATAAGGGATTAATTAAAAATACAAATCAAAACAAATAAAAAATCTGCAATGCCGTTTAATAACTTTCCTGAAAAATTACCTGATATAGAAAAAATTTTACTATCTCACCATATCATCCGGCTACTATGCTAAACTTCACTACCATTAGTGGCCTAAAAATAGATGTCACCATGACAGATCTGAAGATTTTCGTGTTTATTACAACGGACATAAAAAAAAACCAGCTTAATACGCCACCACACGTACCAAATAAAACGTAATTGCTTGATTAACAACCCAAATGCGTGTAAGCATAAAATCACCCAAACAAAGGAATTGAATTTAACTCCTTGTTTGCATTTTTCACCATTTCTCGTATACGCTCTGAATTTTGTATTCATACTCGTTTTGAATTAATCTCGTTAAGCCTATTGATGAGCCAATTATATAGTCAACATACAAAAATATCATGCATCTAAGAATAAATTTGCATTTTAATTGTTATACAATCCAGTACGTTTTTGTACATTGTATTATTTTAATAAAATTTTAGCACATATGTTTCTTGGATTGACCAATTTTTATTTGGTTATTTTCTTTTAAATGTAAAATCTTCTTAAATAAAAATTAATTAATTAAAAATTTTTACGGATAAAGGTCAAAGCTGATTATAATTGAAAATCAAGTTGTAATTTCAAGTGAAATGTTTAATCAAATTCTATCACCCTTGATTTCTCAATGACAGAGACTTATTATTTAGTTGGCTCCTCTAAGATTAGTAAATTGATACAGTTTAATTTCTGGGAAACGTAGTGGGGATTTCATTAGACAATAATTGCCCAATTACTGAACACGCTTCAATTAAAACTTGTTGATATTTACCAACCCCTATTAAGTTTTATCAGTACATATATGCTCAAATTAGAAATACCTTATTTTGTATATATGTTACTTCATGAAATTTATGTTAATATATAATTATATTAAAAACATAATCTTTTACTAGTATTTAATGTTATAAAGCAATTCCGTTTTAGCATTTTATATATAAATTAAAATAAAACGTAATACACATATATTAGTATTAAAACAAAATTCAGGTCCTGTTTAATTATATTACAATCATTATTAAAGAAATATTGTCATGATAATATATTATTATTTTTATGATCTTTTTTTCATTGTTTGTTTACAGCCGCATCAACGATAAAATTCATTACCTAATTAAAACTGTTTATAAATAATTAGACAATAAATATCAAACATTGATTAGCAAATTTCGAAACAAGAATATGATCACTAGACTATTTTCACTGCGCACACAGTACTCCGTAATGGATCTCACGTAAGCAAAACTGCTAACTTAAGTTCTTCATTCCATTTTCACAGAGAAACTGCAACAGGCTTTTGATGTATTTCTTCCGGTTGAGTAAACCCTTCACTTCTGAGATCAGGTTTATTTGTAGATGAGTAGCCCCGAACATTGGGTAATTTATAAATAAGTGGTTAACTTACCATTTTAAATTGCACGTCACAGTTCTACTGAGGAGAGCCAAATTGGGGGGGGGGGGGGTTTATGTGCCTAATGCTCAGCCGCGTTAGATGTCTCGGTCTCTTCTGTTGTATGGGATAAAACGTTTCTCGAATATATTCCTCCGGATGCCATATAAGATCGTGGTATCCGGCCTTTATGATTATTAATTATAAAAAAAAATCATTATAATTTTTAAAATTATTTTCAAACAAAAATTATCCTTTCCCAACCTGATTAATTACATTAAAAATATTATAAATGTGTACAGAAACAGATCAATAAAGATATTGTTTGATTTTATTGTTAATATACATATTTTAAAACAATGTAAGTATGGTCTAAGAAACTATATCTGTAAACAAAGTTTAACTTATTACTGCTAAAAATAGATTTTAACTAAAACTCTATTTTAGTAACTTATAAAAAAATAAATTCCAATAATAATTGATGTGGAGTAATTTAAAAAGATATCTTGATTATTTTTATTTAATTGTACTGTTTCCTAAACGAAAATAAATTAAAAAAAGTATTTTAAAAATGTTTCAAATAATTTTTTTTACATTTATTTAACCAAAGTGATGTGAATGTTGGTACAGCAGAGAACACAGTGTCTGTAAAAGAGTCATTAGTGCTGATACAGCTAAATATTAAAGCTTATTTATTAAATGATTTTCTAGTTACATATTTTAAACTAGGTGTGTTATTATGTAACTATTAAAAAATATACTTTAAATTTTCATTAAATCACAGTGCATTAAAAATACAATTAAAACCAGTTGCCAAAAACATACTTAATTAATTTTAATCTCGTACGTATTTACTTCTAGCGGGGCTAAATCTAGGAAAATTAGTTCTATTGTGTCTAAATATCTCTGATAAAATTTCTAATAATTGGTTAATATTTATAATTTTTTTATTACTAATTTTCCAAAGTAAAAGAAAAAAAAATGGTTTTATATATAAATACACAATACCTTCATAGTGAAAATGAATTATTGCATTAATATTTTATGAACGTAAATTAATTTGCATATTGTTTAAAGTACTATGAAAGCAATGTCATAAGCCAATTTTAAACAAAAGGACCACTGATTCAGTGTACAGTATAGTATAGTATAGTGGACAAGCCGTAAAGCTATTTTATCTCCCCTTTACGGTGTGGAGCTCTGTTGGTTTTGGCCGGCCCATCAATCTACAGTCGCTTTGAGTTCTGCAAACACTGACCTCTTCAAGTCACTTTTTTGTTTACTATAAAGTCAAAAGCGCTGCATTTTAACATTCGCTTTAACCACAGCAAAATGTAAAATTAAAATTAACAAAACAACAATCAGTTACCTAACGTTTAATATAGGTTATTTAAATAATAAACCAAATTTCAATGAAAAAATTTGAATAATTGAGAAATTTATTAGTAATTACTCAACAAAAACCTTAATTAAGGTGGGTATAACGCTAATTTTCAAATATATTTTTGAATTACTGGGTACTGCTACCGGTGCCATTAGTTTTATTAGCATATTCAGCGATCTAGTCGTTTTTCTATAATGTTTATTATGTTTTCCTAACCAATAAAAAAAATGTAGTTTACCAGCTTTATTAAAATATACGTAATTTTTTTATAATTACTATAACAAGTATAATTAATTTAAAAAAAAAACTTTAATGATAATTTATTATCATTAAAGTTAATGATAATGATCTATAAAAAATAGATTTATTTTAGGTGTCATAAAAATAACGGTGGTAGGTGTCCTAATATAAGATAACGGCATAATTATTATCAGGAATGAAATAATCTCAGGATAAGTAAACTTTAGCAAAGGATATCATCACCCTTTACGTTTTTAACTTACTGGATAAACGATTATACTGTTGGATATCAGCCTGTAAATCAATTTAAATTTTAGGAAATATTTTAGCTCTGTTAGCCACAAAAGTATATATATATATATATATATATATATATAATTTTTTTTTTTAATGAATATATCTACCTATTTTAATATTTAAAGATTATAGCGCTTACAAATATTAACTGATAAATGACGCACCTGTGAATGTTTGATATTTAATTTCTTTAAGTAAATTTTATTTCAAAGAACTTTTTTAAAATTTTCACATATTTTTTATTTATAAATACTATTTTTGTAGGATTAAATACGCCAAGAACATACTCTACAGCAATTATTCAATAACTTAATATATAACAAATAAATTTCTGAGAAATTTCTAAAATAATTGAGTGTAAACCTGTGACCATTTCTGAGATAATTTGTGGTAAAAATCATCCATAATGCTTTGGTATTAAAATATAATTGAAACTTAATAGATAAACAATTATGCTTGTTTTTCAATTTATAATACTTCATTCTTAAGACGACAGATTCAATATAAAAGTTTTTCTTCAAAATAATATATATTCTTTATCAATTTTTAAATTAAAAAAAATGAATTAGTTACTTCAATATTACTTTAGTAATATTAAAACCACAGGCAAAATAAAAAGGAGCATTTAAGATAAATTTTACATTTCGTTCGTTCAGATGTAAAACCAAATATCTAAAAGTAGATACGACTTCTTATTACCATTTTATGGTTTAAGATATCTTTAAAAAGATCTGTGGTGAGATAAAAGAAAATCCTGTTTTCAGAAAAAGATACTGCCAGGATCTTAAAACCTTTCGTATATAAAATCTACTAGCTTTTGCTACTTCATTCTTTACCGTTCTATGTCAGTAGAAAAGTCATATGTTGTTAATATTTAATTATTTGTTGTTAATAAAACTAGATAAATATATCATTCAAACTTTTAATATAATTGATCATGTATTGTGGAAATGCAATGGGAAATTTAATTTACGCTTTTCCTGTTTTTCTAACTTTTAATATCACAGATATATCACAATTGTAAAGTTTTATTTTATTTGAAGTTGATTTGAAACGGTTTTATAAGTTGATTACTGGATAAAATCAAATTATCTGACGAGTAACATTAGAAGAACAAAAATGAAAGGGGATAAAATCGTTAAATATAATTATGTGCATGCAAAGAGAATTTTAAGAAACGGAATTTAACCATTTGTTAAATGATTGTTTTTCTTGGGTTTTTTTGGGGGAGAAGTAAGAGAAATTTGTTTGAAACTCGTCAACTGGCATGTCATGTAAAAGTGCTATTAAAGATGACATTAAATATGTGTATAGCCTACCGTATAATTTACGTCGATATACATTAACGATATTAACTTTTATTTTAAGTTAATAATAAATCTAATTATAAAAATAAAACGTTCTGAAAATATTTTATGTATATGAATTTGTAATTGAGCATCGTAGCAGTATAATAATAAACAATAAACTATTATCAATAATAATAAAAATTACACGTATTGTTTTTAATTTTTCATATTATTTGTGTGTTTTTGTAGTGATCACAACTTCCATCACGTATTAAAAAATTTTTTTGTAAAAATATTAAAACAAAACAGAACGTTTTTTCATCATTTACGACAGTTAATTAAATTAAAAATAAAACAATATAAATAATACTATTAAATTAAATTTAACAAATTAGAATTAGAAAATTAATTTAATAATTCTTCAATTTAGAATTAATTAAATATCCTTCTCACTTACAATAATTTAATAATAATCATCCAATGTGTGTACGACGCGACTGGCTGCACCTACTTCCAGTTATACTTGACTAAAAACATTAAAAAAAAATTTACCGGAAAATTGATTGGGAAACACAAGTAACAATATAGAGCGGGCGAAACAACGACGGGATGCTAGTATTTTATATTTTAACTATTTTTTTTTTAAATTCTTGTCGAGTAGCAAAAATCATCTTAAATTCAATTTTATGTTGTCAAGTGGTATTTCAAATAATCTCTTAGAAAATTTGTTATCAAAAAGAAAATGCTTACTTTACTATAAATTCCGCTGATAAAAGATTTTCATTACTTAATCTCTTAAAATATATATATATATATATATATAAATAAAATAAAAACTCACTTCTAAAAATAAGACACTAGAGCTTAATGAACTAAAAGGCTTAAAGTTAAAGCAAACTCCTATAATTAAGTAAGAAAATTCTTTATTCAGTTATAAGAACTTTGCAACTAAAGTTCTTATTTCAGTATTTAAAACAAAAGATAAAAAAACATTTTTAAATATTTATTAAGCAATAACTGAAGAGTGTTATATTTTATAAATATAAACATGATAAGCAAAATTAATTTTTGCTTTTTTTTTTTAGCTTATGATTAAAATTAATTTATTATACACAAATGCTTTTTGTAGTAGAATTTTCATTTTCTGTGGTAAGTAAACGGTTTCTGCTTCATTATTGAAAACTTACAGATAATCTGTAACTTTATTAATGTATATATTTTAACATAATATTACTAATCAAAAATTGTTATGTATATAAAATTTTGAAAAAGTTTCTTCATGCTTAAACGAATTGTTAATAAAAAGTAAGATATATATTTTTTTCAAATAACTGTTTTTTGACCAGTCAGAGATCAATAATTTTCACTCATTATCAAGAATGTTCAGTAAATATTACTTTTTCAATAAAATGTTTAGGACACGAATAAAAAAATCTTTGGAATACATAACCAAAAATTTAAGGAATACATTAAGTTTAAATATTTGATTAATTTCTATGTATAAAATGATTAATTTCAGTTCTAATGTGATAATTTGTCTTTTTAGATCATGTTGATATTTATACTTAAAAGAAAAAAATAACTGGAGGGTATCAGTTATGACAATCAAAATCAATTTAAAGAAACATATATTAGAACTGGTAAACGGAAAATATTTGATCAGTATATTGTACTCCCAAGCTGGATAACGTTCTGATTTACCGACAAATTGTGAGCAAGATAAGGACAAACACTGAATTATCTAATTTCGCGTTTATGATTAGATATCTATTCTTTATTATCCACTTTTTTATTCTTTTTCCTTGGATTAGATAAATTAGTCAGATATACAATGGGATTCAAAATCTCATATACGAGTACCCAAATTTTGTGGCTACGTTTTTTTTATTGCTATTCTTATAGACTAGTCCAAGAATAACGTTTAATTTAAATCAGGAGACGGTTACTTCTTATGAAAGGCCACGAGGAGCTTCCTTTAATTTCATAGGAGTTTAACCTCCGGGTCAACCGTTAGGTACTGCTTCAGAAGATGAGATGAATGATTTGTAGCGTGTGTGAAAATGGCATGCCAGACCGGGATTCAAACCCGGGACCTCCAGATGAAAGGCCGAGACGCTACCACTTGCGCCACGGAGGCTACAAGGAGCTTCCCCGTCGACCTTCATCTTCAGATCCTCCTTAGAAAGCGTTGGATGTGTCTAAGGGGAAGGCTAAAGTAATATTTGTCACTCACTTGAGCGATGTCTTTCAACCGCTTGAAATACGAAATCCTCACGAAGAAGAACTACTTGGTTTCTTAGATAGCCCAATCCCAATGAATTTTCCTCGTAAGTCTTTAATGAGACACAGTACGTTTAGACTTAGATATCCAGCTGAAATTATTTATGCGATCAAGAAGGAAAAAGCTCACAGAAGAGCCCTGGTTTTGATTCAATCACAAACAAAATGCTCTTTATGGTACCTTCCAAAGCTATCTTGTATATAACAAACCTATTTAATGGCATTCTCCGGACAACAAACTTCCCAACATAGTGGAAAAATTCGTAAATAATCATAGTTCTGAAACCAGGCAAACCGATACAAGATGGCTTCATTTAGGCCAAAAAGCTTGTTTGTTACGGTTTTCTATCGAAGTTGTTCGAAAGGTTGTTCCTTCGGTGGATATAGCCTGATTCGAAGCGTGGCAATATAATTTCGGTTATAGTTGTGGGTATTTCACTATCGTGCGAACACATAGACTCGGAAACGTGATCAAAAGAAGCCTTGCAGAAAAAAATACTGTTCGGCAGCCTTCTTAGATGTACAACAGTCCTTTGACAAGGTAAGCACCTTGAACTTTTGTATAAAATGAAGATGAGCATTCCTAAACCTTATAACCTTATTGTACGTGGATAATTAGAAGTTTTTCTCGCGTAAAATATAACCAGGAGTTGTCAACGTTCTTCTAAATCAAGTCCTCAGAGCTCTGTCTTGTAATATTATCTTTACTACCTCTGACTTCATCGAGGTTAATATCGATTCCTTTGCGGACGACACAGATGTTTTGGCTGTTGATTCCAGCCGATCTGGCTATACATAACAACAGCTACAGCTATAACATGAATAGCCTACAATTTCAATTGGATTTAATCAACATCTGGTTGAGTATATGAAGAATACGCGTTATACAAGCAAAATCGAATCGTATGGCATTCACTATGAGAGGTGACCATTTTAATGGCATTGTAATTCCTCAAACTGATTGTGAGGAACCTAGGTCTACAGCTCGACTGTCGACTAACATGGAAAGCTCTATACGAGAGAACAACTTGTGGTAAAAATCAAGGAAATGTTATGGTTGTTGGGCAGACGTTTTTAATTATCTTTAGCTAATAAGCTGCTGGTATACTCAACAATTATAAAACCGATCTGTATCTATGGGATCCAAATTTGGAGTACTGCGAGCAAGTCAATCGAAATCTTACAGCGGTTTCAAAATAAACTAACGAAGTGTGAAACAGAGGCAACTTTATTTGCAAAAAAAACAGTGAATTATACGAATAATTTGGTTTACGATACTTCCGAGAGGAAATACAACGTTTTAGTTCAAAGTACGAACTGCGACTTAACAACCACCTGAATCACTTATCTTTGAACCTTCTAGTAAAAGAGGAAGACGGCAGAAAATTAAAACAGCAACACGTTCTGGATCTTAGTGACTCCGCAGTGTCTGAAGTGCAACTTCGGTTGTTAGTTTTTCAAATTCATTGCATATCCTCTTTTTTATTATTGTTTCATTATGTCCCTTAATCATTATGGCTTCTTTTTTTGTTTTCTTTTGTTCTACTATTAGGTATTAAATGTTTATGGTTACTTAGTAGTGTACAGGCTGCATGCCACAAATGTTTTTTGTAAAACTAATGTGTAATTTTTGAGGAGTTTCGCTGAGTACTTCTTATCATTTGATTGCAGGGTAATCCAATTTACTCACTCAAGATTTAAAACAAACGTAACCGATTGTAAACAATGAAACTATTAAAAAAAAAAATATATATATATATATATCATCATAACATTGTGTATCATTCCCTACAAAACAATTCATATTCATCTTTAATAAAATTTTCGATCTTTCTTTTCCGATTTTTTCATTTATTTATTTAAAATTCAGAATTTTAACATATATAAATAAATCATTGATTACGTCATTAAAAATATGCAATTACTCATATCCTGCAGGAAAATATATATGTTATGCCAATTCATATTATTAACAAATGATTTCGGAAGTACTGCATATAAAGATAACATTTTTATGAAAAATTTAACAGAAAAAGATAAATATGACTATTTTTTCCAGTTAATCAATTATTGATTAATCATTATCTGTGGTGGAATTTAGACTGTTAGAAAGAAGAATTATTAAAATATATAATAGTAAAATCTTTGTGAGCGGTGTACATTATATAAAAACCCAAATTTATTAAAAAATATTAAATTATATATTTTTCGGTAGAACTTATTGCAAATTGAAATTTTATAGTCAAGACCAATCCCCGTACCAAAGTGTTATCGTCTCGGTCATTGATCCGGGAGTCCCAAGTTCGAATCCCAGTCAGACATGTCTTTTTCCATACGCTACAAAGGTTTCATTTCCACATTACCACGTTAAAGCTTTCTGTAAACTATTGTGATGAAATAAATAAACAAAAAAATTTTCAGTTAAGAAACTTATATAAATTTTGTTTCGTTTTCTTAGAGTAAACAATCTATTACAGTCTTCATGATTATTTATTTCACTTACATAATTAAAGTCACTATTTGCGTAACTACAAAAAAGTGGAATAAATTTTTTTTTAAATTAACATTTATTGTATCCTCTGAATATTACAACAATTTAAATATTAATCAACGAAATTAGTGAAAAGTGAATGTATGATTGTTTTTTAAAAAAATTATATTAAAAGCTTAATTCTAACTAAATCAAGCTGAAGTTAATTTAGGTTACAAACTGGACGTGTTGCTTCCGTTTGCGTAATAGTTTGGAGGTTTAATAACTAACCACAGTTAGACAAAAGCCACAAATACAAGGCGTACCATAATATTAGAGCTACACATACCATCATTAATATTGCAAACGGAATAATAGTTATTCTGTTGTTTATCTCTATAGTAGTTTAATTATAATACAGCAAAATTAGGGTGGGTATACATATACATATATATATATAAACGTATACCCACCCTAATAGAATAACTCCAACTGTAGATAATAGTACAGAATTTTCAAAATAGAATGTAAATTGGTGTTGTGTTAACATTTTTTTGATGAAAATAAGAAGTTACAAGAATAAAAAAAACTTTGTCTAGAATACAAGAAAATTTTTATAAAAATATTCTACGACAATTTTGTTTATAACTTTGATGCAAATTATTTTGACAATATTACTGACAGTGAAAGTAACGATTACATCCTGATTTTCGCAATTTTATACAAAATTTTGTTGATTAATTAATTAATTGAATGATATACCAATAAAAAGTAAAACAATTAATCAAAAAAGAAGGAAAATCGTACCACATTGAAGCCTACAAACGGTGGTTAGGTAAAAAATCGGTTTTAATTTAAAAACATATCGAGTTATTGTAATTTGAAAGAAATATCGGTTTAACAAAGAGCGTATAACCAATTTAGCACGATAATACCAGAAGAAAATAACATTTTCCTCCTGACCATAGTTAGTACGTATTAAACCTTTGAATAAAATAAGATATTACAAGTTACCGAGAAAAATTGTAAATTTTACTTATGCCTGACATTAGAGGAAATTTATTCTGGCATTGTACAGTTAAAAATTTTACGAAAGCGTTTGACTTACAATTTTTCAAGTAATAACAATAACTATACAGTTTATTATAACACGAAACAAAAGTCATATCCGCAAAATGACAAATCAATTTTTATGAACAATTATACCATGTTTAAATCTTAGTTAAGAAAGTGAGGAGGGAAGCAATTTCCCACCGCATTTTTTATTGAGAATGACATTCTTTTCAGCATATTAGCACACACCAAGAGCAACAAGATTCAGAAGGTAACCATCCCTACAAGTAACAACTTTAATTTTTTTACCGCTGGACAAAGTGTTTAATAAATATTACCTTAAAAAAAAAAGGTAGATGAAGTAATGCCATTGAGAAATCTCATGCGCTTGTGATTTTGACATATTACATGCACCACAATCATAAAAAATATTAAAATTATTACTGTACAGCAAAACTTAATTTACCTCTTCCTATAAAATAATACATTAGATACAGCATCAATTCAGTAAGGTAGGGGAAAATCTTTAAAAACATTTTATTAATTTTCTTTTACTATCAATCAATAATCAGGTTTTATGGTTTTTTTATGACAATATATATATATATATATATATATATATATTTATATATATATATATGTAGATTAAATGAACACAATTGAAAATTTGATAAAACATTAACAAAATGAACATTACCAGAACTTCACAAAATTTAAGCTTTCTCTTTTTCCCATTGTCATTTTATCATATTCCCTTTTTCTTTCCCCGTTTTATCTTTTCCCTATTTCCCTCTTTTCTTCCCACATTTGTTTTTCTGTTGTTTCCCTTTTCCCTTTCCACTTTTTCCCCGTTTTCCCCTTTTTTCCATTTTTCCCTTCTTACCTTTTACCTTTTTCCCTATTTCCTTTTCTCCTCTATTCGAATGCAACGTTATTTCAAAATTTCAAAACAATCGGTGAAGAACTTTCAGAGATTTAAAATTTTGAACAAACAAACATTATAATTTTTATTTATATATATATTATATATATATATATATATATATATATGTGCGAGAGAAGACATGATATTCAATACAAGATACAAACTGAGACTGAACTAGCATGTGAACTGGCTCGCGATTAATCTCTTGGATAACACGCGCAGCGTTAGACGCCTAAAGCGACTGTATAGATTAGTTCTAAAGTTATTCAAAATTTGAGGTGAATCAGCTACCTTAGAGTTGTATATTATCAAAATTCTTCAGTTCGTTTCGCCCCTTACTATTGTTGGTTCTTTGATTTGTATCACTGTATTTTTCTTTGATTTATAATTTTTGCGTGATTGGTAAGATTTTTTGGTGCTTTTTTTTTCTATGTTCTGAACTTTTGATTTTGATAAATGTTCTTTGAACTCTACTAGTATGTACTTATTTATGTATACCGTATAATATATATATACTACAAACTGTATATATCATATAATAATAAATCATAGAAAAACAGGTTTTGGATGTTTGACTATTTAACGCATTCATAAGTTTTTCCTGTTACTTATTATTATTACCACCTATTAATTTATCTTATATTACATCTGACATTCTCAATTATATTTAAAAAATTTTGATTTTCATTAAAAAAATAGTCATGGAATTTAAAAAAAAAATAATACTAAACCAAATCCTTAAAGTACTGATTAAGAATCAAATAATAAAAAGAAATAATAAAATTTAGTCAAAATAAAGGTCATAAAATATAGGTATTTTTTTAAATGATTGATCCATAGAACAAATATCAGGTTATTTTCACGGCACAATTTTTGTTATCTACCATTTTTATGCCGTGTATGTTCCTCTGCATTACCAGGTACTACAGTAGAGTTGCCGTAAATACAGCAGTGTGTGCTACTACAGAATTTTTGTCTACTTTTTCTTTTTATATACAGACAGAAAAGAAAGAAGGAGGAAGTTGTCAATTCAACTCACAAATTTTTTTATGTATACTATATAAAATTTATTCATGCTTTACTTATTATCAAACGGACAAATTTCGATAAATATTTTTTTATGTTGTAAGTTCCTTTGGTGTTAGGTCTTATAGTACGGTTTTATCAAATAATAAAGTGGAAAATGTTTTAAACGAAAAAATTGGATTTTTCATTCATTTGTTTCAACATTAATTAATATTATATAGTTAAGGAGTAATGGTATAGAGCCTTTTAGCGGATTAGTCACTCAATGTTTTTATCGATTGAAAATTTAATTAGATGAATACTTGGTTAAAATATAAGTTATTATTCTCATTTTCCAGAAGCTATCTGTAGACTATCTATTGATATGTCTTTTTACTTCCTCTCAATGCATTCCTCTACTTATTCTTAGAAAAGTATGTTTCTTAATGCTTCAAATGTATGGCATATGCTCGTACAAGTAGGGATATCCAGATTCCAAATTAAAACAAAATTTGAAAAATTTAAATAAAATAAACTAAAAATAATAATGTATAAATCAACTGAATTCAAGAAACTGTACTAAAACTTAAAAATACAATAATTTCCCAATTCTTATTTGAATTTTGAAGTTGTTTCCAAAGTAAGAGTTAGTCAACGTTTGGTACTTTTTTTTTTTAATTTGGCTCTGAGTTTTAAAAACCTAAGTTTTAAGAAAACTTTGAACAAAAACAACATTGTTATTTTTACTTTGGCACGTATTTTAAAAAATTTACGTTTGTAAAAAAGCAGTTTAACTTCTTTAAATACTTTAAATCCTGTCGTTTTACTATATATCTATATACGAGTAATACGTACATTTTTGCACCAGATATTATCTTAGAAATATATTATTGTTAATTACCTCTCCATTTTTTTTTATTGATTTATTAATTTTGAATTAAATATTGATAGAAGAACTAATTACGTATAATTATATTTATACTCCTAATTATGCCATTAGCTAAGAACAGTTTTGCAATGGATCTCTAATAAAAGGCCTTTTATTATGAAAAGATATAATCAGGTATTTTTTTGTAGGAAAAAAAACATTGTCTGAAAATTTTGTTTGCATTATCCAATGCTACAACAGAGTGAATACAAATTAATTGTTTCTGAAACAGACCTCGTAAGTTAAGAAGAAAATTAAACCAGATAGCCAACATGCACTGTCACAATTCGTTCATAATGGTTGGAATACAGTAGCGTAGTATACGGGAACGAGTAGTCGGAATATAGGGATGAGAAGGTAAGAGGAAAAGGGATGATTCCATTCGTTTGTGTAAAGACAATGAGGGACCAAAAGGAATTTAATTTCCCTTCCAAACTGTGACAAGAGCCACCACAATAAAAGTGAAACAGATACCAAACCATGTTATTTTAAAAAATGTCAACTACAGCTATCGTTTATGCGTAACGAATTTTAATTTATAGTTAACATTAGTCATGCGATTACAAAAATATGTATTTTATATATAAAATTTATTTATGTTATATAACATATATACAAATTATAAAAAATATAAAATTGCACGTAAATAGTTTCTAACAATTATTTTTATTGAAGAATATAGGTGAATAAATTAACATCACTAATTAGAGAATTGACTGAATCGCATATCATCCATTTTGAATTTTTCCAGTGAAGAATAGATAATAAAAGTAAACCAAAGAAGTTAATAATTAACTCGAGAGCCTTTGCTGCCCCGTAGCGTTATTATTATTAAGTAATCTTACTGTATATAAATGTTTTTTTATAAATAGGGTAAAATCTTAGAGGACACGTGCTGCTCCACAGTGTTATTATTACACAGAAATGTTATATATTTTTCAAAACCGGCTAATAACCTATTCCATCCAACCTCTCACACTCAAAGAATGTTTTCTCATTCCTTTTCTACCACAGGTACGTAAAATGCGTGCTCAAAATCTATTTCCAGTCAGTCTACACGTTCTACTGGATGAATGGGGCTGTTTAATTTTATATTCTATTCGGAATTGCCCGAAGATATGTTATTCAGCATCAACAGATCTTGAAAGTGAATTTCCTACGAGTAATAACCTCGGAAGGTTCCTCAATTGAGTCCTAGCAGACCAAAAAACATCTGGCCGATCAGTCCAGTAGATCGCCCAGACCGACTGGAAATATGATTTAGCCCAATTTTTTTTTTAATACGTTCGATTAACAGTATTAGGAAATAATTATTAATATTACAATTGAAAAATAAGATAATAATTATTACTGTTACTGTATGACGTAAAAACCACTCGTAGAAACACTCGTTTCAGGTTTAACTGTGTTTAAAATTTAAAAAATTATCAAACAAAATTTGTATAAATGAAAAAAAAATACATATATTTTATATATATATACTTTATAGTATAAAACTTTAACCATGAACCTGATTCAAAACATGCAGCCATGTATTCTTCAAATTTTAAATCGAATATTTTCTTAGTCTTTAAAATTCGGCCGGTTATTAAATGGTGTCTTGCATCTCTCCACTAACTCCTTCATTAGTTATATGACTCAATAACTTACAGAAAAATAAAGATGACTTGAAAATACAGTAAATATAATGTTGAAGCGGTTACTGAAAAGTTTACAAAATGTTTTATTTGGAATATGAAGATCTAACTAAGGAGAATGGGAGAAGAAATATTTTACAAAAATTAAAATTTCATGGATCACGAAGAAGAATTACATACGTAAAAAATCATAGAAGGGAAAAGAAAAAGAGGAAGAATAAAAGAAGTAATGTGTTAAAGATATGATGAGAAGAGGTTATGATCAACTAAAAAACGACGCACAGAATAGAGATGATTACAGTCAACTAAAAATCAGGTTGACTCCTGATTTTTATCTAATGTAGTATTGTACTATACGTTAAGTTATTGATTTATATATTACTGGATGGTTTTAATAAACAAATTGAAGACGTGACCACAGACTAATAAAATATAATTGAAATGAATGCTTCACTAGAGAGAATAATAATTAATGAAGAATGGATTACAATATAGGCAAGGAAAATTTAAAGTGTACAGGTTTTTCAAAGAATTGGTTTAAAAAATTTTTCTACTAAGCACTCATAAGTCTAAAAATAAATGATGGAAATAGAAAAAAAAAACTGTAAAATCATTAATATTCATCGCTACGGAAAAGTATCAAATGTTTCTACTGAAAAGCATTCACAGAAAATAAGAAGAATCAAAAGTTAGATAAATTTTATAGAATCTACGTGAATTTCAAAATTATAAGAAATTGATTAAAATGACATGAGAAAATTGATAAAAATCTTAAAACTGATAACAGTGACGACAGTCAAAACGTAGCTGATGTACAAGGGAAGGATGATAATAGAGACAATGGGTTAGATGCTGTGGATTGAGCATACCTATCAAACAAAACTGATCAACATGAACAATCTACAGTAATCTGAGATTTAACATATGTAAAGACCCTGGCTCCAAATTAATGTTATTATAATTAATAGGCCTGTAACTTTAACGATAAGGAATTTGACCAATGTATCCCTATAATTACTTACGGCTCATATTAAACGACTTGATCAAAGCAAATTAGGAGTAGAAATTGGTACAGAAAGAGGTATTTTAGGATTGAATAGACTGGATAAAACGACAACTATTATTATAAAATCCATTACAAAAGTTACTGAGTAGTATATTAAGCAGAGTTTTGAAAATTATGATAGGAAATATAGAAAGAAGGACAGATAGTCTCCAAGATACATGATTAAAAAAAAAAAACTTTAAAATAGAATACGTAATAACATTATTAATGAAAAAAAAGAATAAGAGGTTGCATCATTGACTTGATAGAACTGCAAATAAAAGTAGAGTGTAGTCCAGAAAAAGTTTTCACAGACAACTCCTCAACACGATGGTTAATATATAATAGAAATTGATTGGGCATAGCATGAATTTTTAGTAGTACAGAAGCTTCCGTTAATTTATCTAATGATGGCAGTGATACAACGCAATTTCACAGAGGACTTTGGATACGGTCAGTAATTTGTCTCCCCACAAAGCCTTGCCATTTATGATAGGCTAGTTTCCCTTTCCTTGTAGTTTCAGAGGGGACACAGTCTATGGCTCTCTGTAAAGGAGAGCGGTCAATAACATTAATTATCGGCTCAACTAAACTATCTCTCTGGAGACACAATATTCATTAGTTGGTAGGTTAAACCACTTCAAATACTGGGTAAGTGAGTTAGAATAGGAGGCTTTACGTTCTATATAAGAAAGAAGCATGTTCATATTTAATAAGAATTCATTCATTAACCTTTCATAATGCGATATATTTTTTTTCTGCTTAATAACGAAGGTAAAAAAAAAAAAAAGTGACGAAACTTTTATCACCGTTGCATCTAAACCACAATTGTTCTCGGTACTTAAACACTCATTTATTGTTAACTGAATTATTTTATCTACTCCATTTGCTATCATCAAATGAATTTTTAATACTTTTCAAAAATCCACTGGAAGTAACTTTTCCCATAAATTTTACGTTTCTTAGGACATCTCTTTAATATATCAACAATTCTGCTTCTGATCCAACCAATGAGCTGAGCCCGTGAAGAAAACCATACCCTCAGATATTATTTTAAAGATTAGATTGAAGCAACCAAGAGTATATTTTCTTAGGCATTTAAATTTTTTTGTGGTGGAATACCGCCGTCACTACTTAACGCTTGATATTTTTTCTAAATAGCATTTCAGAAAATTAAAGCCGAAACAAAACTTCCTAAATTTTATATAATATCTAGTGAATTTCTGTTTTGATTCACAACAATTTTTATTACCAATATTACATTAAAAATTACCAATATTACCAATAATTACTAATATTGGAATAATAAAGGTTTATTATAAATAATATTACTACCATCTTATAACGTACACTAAAAATTTCAAATATATTTTGGATAATCTGGTATTACACACAATTCATTCTGCAGATCTATCTTTTAAACTATGTATTTACAGAAGACCGAACAGGATAGACTAGAACACCTGCAGGCGACAAAAATATGATGAAATAAATTATTATTATTTTAAATAATAAGACCAACATGCATAGAAGTCTATGAAAAAGTTCAAAGAAGTTTTTACTAGTCAAATTTTAATAAGCTCAGTTGTAACGAAAGGTGGGGATGCAACTGCTAAACCGGTAACTGGCTTCTTGCTACCAACAATGTCCTGTCGCGGTACACTTTCCCTTCCATTTTACTACTGCTGGCAGTGCCAATACTACTTCAGATAATATAGGCAGAATTATTGTGAATCTATGGTTTGACACTTTCTAAACTTTGATGAATAATGCAAAATGCAATTGCTTTAACAATATTTGTGGTGGTTCATTTCAATATCACTAGAAATAACGCTATTCAAAATCATAAAAAATGTTGGGAATCGCATAGAAATTCCAGTATGGGCTCGATTAATATGATTAAATTGGAAAATGTATAAATGTACATACAGTAAGCAATTTTTACCAAATGACAAAAAAAGAAACAAATAAATAGAATAATCCTAACCGAGCTCTGTTTGACATATATGTCCTGCATAAATGTATATTTAGATCTCTCGATTCTTTGATGCGAATGAATTTAACTAAAAAATATCCTTACACAAGAAAGAAGCTCCAAAATTCTTTAATAAAAAAGAGAATTGGGCGAATAGCTAAAAATCGCGTCATCCATTTTAGGGCGGGGTCAAATGGATGAGAGGCAGGGATAACTGGTTATTTTCCACGGAATGGTAATGTCTTACAGTTTTACTTTATTTAACACAGAGCCATATGAAAATAGTTTAAGAGTAATTATATAAATAATATATGGTATAATGTCTGGAAAAACTCGGTGGAAGATAATATAAATAAAATATGGGTTATTGAAGTACACGCTAAGGAATAATAATACAAGCAAGTGAATAAATTAAAAATTGTCAGAATAGATGACAACAATGAAATTGATAGGAAAAGAATATATTGTACGAATTAGTTAATGAAAAGTTAACCCCATTCTAATATAGAGCAGAAATAAAAAAAAAAAAAAAAAAAAAAAAAAAAAGGTGGAAGTGTCTGCAAAAAAGGTTGGCAGAAATAGGTCGATCAATCTGTTGGAAATTCAAGAATAACATATTGAAAGGTAATAGATGAAATATATAAAAGAATGAATAAACAGCTACAGATCAAAAAAATTAAATTATTAATATATTATAAACACCTTGAACGACAAAGAGTAAATTCAAGGAACTGACAAAAAAAATAGTTATGGAAACAATACTTTAAAATATTGCTATAGTATATTTTACAACATTTAAGACTTTAGAGTAATAGCAAAAAATAAATATAAAACTGCTGAAAAATAAAAGACAAGAATTTAAAACTTTTTAACTAGATTAGTGGTAATGGTATTACCGAACTAATTCCCGCTATAGAACAACTAGAGTCGTACAAGATCCTTGGATAAGTTCCTTTGAAATTGTCTGTAATAACGAAGACAAGTGACACTCAAAAACTGTAATTAAAGTAAAAGTCACTTAAACTTTGAAATTATCGTTAGGGTAGAAAGGTAACGGACCATATAACATCTATTCCATCGTGTTTAACATTTTACTTAAGATCATGATGACCAAGAACTTACAACAGTATGTTAAAATAATCATATTAAAATTAAGAATAAAAGAATACGTATTACATTTTTATTAAACTTATTGAATTTCATTGTTTAAATTTTTTCACGTAATTATTGAGGCAAATGAGTTCAGGATATCATTTTAAAATTATCTCATCATGGGTTGTTTCTGTTAATTAAATTTGTGTATAAAACTAGGACATATATTAAGAGATATACATAAAAGTTATGTTAATAAACAACGATGTTTTCTTTTTGAAAAAGTAATTTTTTAAATATTACAAATACTATATATTTACTTGTAAAATTAAAATGTATTAAGTTATGCGTACATGTAAACTTATAATAACACAATATTTTGATATTGAATGAGTATAATATTCGTATAGTATTCTTCACGGCGGTTCTTGTCGCCCCGAGGGTGCTAAAATTAACAACTAAACGAGACGGGTATAAGAAAATAAATGGAATGGTATGGTATTGTTTTTATAGTTTTACTTATATCTTCTTTGAGAATTTTATCTCAAATTTTAATTTTGGGGCCCTTTACATCCCAAAAGTGTTGTTTTGTTTTTGTGGTGTTTTAATGTTTCTATGTAGTTTGTGTTTTTAAATAAAATGTAAGGGCCCTTTACACCCTTACACATGACGATCCTGATGGTAATACTAATTTCCTATTGAATGTGACGAGGGCTAATGACCTTAGTAGTCGATGCCTATAAAAAAAAATATTCTTAAACATCCGTACTTGGATAGAGAGACCGTAAAATAAGAAGTACTGGATAAAAATCGTATTATTAAAACAGATATATTATATTATTACTGAAGGTGCATACATTCCTGAACGTAATATGATTTCCAGGAAATTAATGTTAGTCAGATGCGCGTAGGAATTATCAATGATGTGGCAGAAATTTACTGTATTATAACTTATAGAGATATTAAATAATTAAACGATACTCTACTTTTATATTGATTTAAAAGATAATTTATTATTAAATAAAACATCTGTTGTGATACCACATGACTTCCTTGTACACCTATTAAATTACATACACACATATCATGCTGCATTTCATTTACTTATTTCATTTGAAAGTGAGATACAATCCTCCATTTCTTTCATAAAGGGGACAGTTACAGAATTGCTGAAACTAGAAAAGGTGTACTCAAATTAAGATTGGAAGAATTATATTAAACCAAAGAGCGATTAAATGATTGGCAACAAAAAATAAATAAACGAAATAATGATAAACTTTGACTAAAGGAGATTATTGTCCGACAATATCAGAGAAGTAATGAACTAAAAGATAAGAATTTTTTGCAGTTTATTTAATGATCGGGCACGATTGCCTCAGTGTACATCTGGTTCTGGTGAGGGTCTATTTTTCAGACACTCTAGTTATCTTAAATGTAAATAAAATTAAACAGAAATTCCAGAGTAATTAAATAAAGAGAAATTAAACTCGAAAATTCAAAAATAGTACGATTCTAAATTGTAATTTTCAATTAATATTAAATAATCAGATGTTTCACCAAATCTGTAACATACACACATGTAAAATAATGCCTATTAAACTACATATACACATTTTTACACGGTTTACACAGGTAAAACACAAGTACAAACGGTTTACACAAGTACATAAAATTTTATTTCACTAATAATTTCTGATTTTTTCCATATTTTTATTATTATTACTGAATTATTAGTTATTGTAATTTTTTTTTACAATCATGGATTAATAATTATTAATAAATCAATGTATTTAAATTAAAAATTAAAAATAAAGAAAGGAGATGAAGTCTGATTCGAACCGATGTGCCTTCCCTTGTAAGTTCCAAATATTTAATTAATTAAAATTCTATGTGGCTGTAACCCTGGAACCAATGAGAATAAGTACCACTTATGATATATTGTTGAAAAGCTCTTAATGAGAGCTTATTCAACGATAAGCTTTTTTGGACACATTTGGTTCAGTCGATTGCAATCAAAAGGGGAGGTAGACAACTAAATGTTACAACAGTTCTAATTCCAAAATTTCAACATCCTACAGCTAATCGTTTTTCAGCTATGCGAGATACGTACGTAAAGACGTCACGCAGTGACTAGTCAAAATTCAGGAATGGTCAAAATGAATATTTCCGTTGAAATCCGAAAACCTAATTTTTTCGCAATCACAATATTTTCTTTACTTCGTACAAGGAAGTAAAAATTAACTAAAGTTGTTCATTGTTTAAATGTTTTAAAGTTTATTTGAATGGTGTTAAAGTTTATTTGAATAGTGTTTGTTTAAATGATGTTATATATTTTTATGGAGATATAGATCGATTGCACCGATAATAAAAATGTAATATGGGAAGTTGTTTGTATTAAATATACAATGTCTCAATAAAAGAATTTTTTATCTGTGTACTAAATAGTGAAAATAAATATTGTTTAGAAAATAACTATTGATTAAAAAGAAAAGAGGATTATATTTAGCTTAAAAACGATCAATAAACCTTAAAAGTAGAATTTTCTTCCTCCATAAAATATACAACGGTAAAAAAAAATGCTGAAAACACAAAGATTGCAATAACTCGAGACTTAATTGATCTACTGGGACTTAAAACCCTCAGAGAATCAAGTCACATATAATGGGGCCTCACTAGATTTTTCCTCAATGTTCAGTCGAGATATAAGCGAATATTGGTTTTCCCCATATAAGAAAAATAATGAAAAGGCGCAGCCCCTAATATATAATAAAATAAGTAAGATTATATTTTATGATTATTCCATTTTTAAACAACAGCTCAGATACTAACAGTTATAATTAGTAAAATATGATTCAAATTCTTCTCATCTGCTCTGAGATAGATTTCTTGCACCATGTCCATCTCCGTGTTAAAATATTCCCAGTTATATTTTTAAGATCTCTATTTCTCCCGTTTAGTTTTAGATATCCTATAATCTTTAGATCCCTTTTTCGAACCTTCTACTAATCCTTCTAGAACTGATTTTTTCAATTCTTTTCTCACATTTCCTACATCTTCTTCCTTTAATTGTTCTGATTAAGCTTCTTCTACTTTCGTTAACTCACCTTATTATTTATTAATTTTTCATTACGTTTGAATCTTCGACTTCCTCATTCATTCTACTCTAATCATATATTTTAAATGCCTTTTTTTTATTTATCAGATCTCCATTATTTAAGAATATCGAGTGAGATTTTAATAATAATGATAATAACACTATGAAAAAAGTTATTGGAGATTATAGATTAATAAAGGCACAACTAAAGAAAATTCAATAATAAATTAAGTAGTCGTAGAAAAAGTAATGTAGAATAAAGATAGAAAATAAGAAAAATAAAGATTAATAATACAGTCGCTACAAAAACTTGTAAATAGATTGGTTGAGATTTGTAAGTCTAGAATGTACGAAGAGAATCAGTTGTCATAAATTATACTAGCATTCCACGGACATCAAACTAAAAATAGTGTTAACTGAAAGTGTTATCAAGCAAATTTCTATATTATCAGCAGAAAAATTTCAACGAACTCAATAAGCCTACTACAATACTAGTTGTATGGATTATGGAGAATTCATTACATGAAAACTCTCTTGACTGTATCTAAACAACAATGTAACTAATATTTTTAGCGGATTTTTTTTAGCAGATTCAAAATAGCATCTTATGAAATTACCATTATATTTAGCGAGATGAGAAAAAAAACAATGCATGACATGCATTTTTATTTTCCTTCGGTTGAATAAAAAATTGGTGGAGAAAAGAATATGCGGATTGTATAATTGTAACTACCTTCATCATATAAAATACATTTACTTTAGAAAAAAAAAAAACAAATAATAATCATTCCTTACAATTTTTTCTAAAAATAAATGATTTTTTAATAATAAAATGAAAATTAAAGTAAGTAAAAAGAAAATTTTTTTTAATGAAAGAATATTTTATAATATTATATGTATTCATTTTTTTCTCTTTTTCATGGAATGAGAATCAAGAAAATGTTAGTGAACATAATAGAATAAAGAAAAACAAGGAAAAATGAATAAATATTTATATAGCAATTTTATCCATTCTTCTGAACAAAAATTAAATAAAACCAGATATATATTCTATTTTTACTTTAAAACTGTATATAGCTTAAAAAAAAATACATTGTTATATTATAATTGAGTGAAATACAATGTAACAGAGTAACATTAACAATTAAAGAAAGAATTCCTATTATTTATTTTTACGTAACTAATTTATTTATAAAGAAATATTCTTTTTATGAACAAATGGTACAAAAATTACAGTTAACCCAAGTAATTCTAAAAGTTTGTAATATACAATAATTAAAAACAATTACTTCAATTATATAAATTATTTTACATTTATTCGTATAAATGTAAGAGTTAGATTCTTTCTTTACCACAGAATATACAAAACCAAATTATCTATCATCACTCCAAATTTGAGTCATTCTGATATCAGAATATTTTTATGAGAAAATTCAAGAAAATCAGTACACAAATTTACGACAGAAAAACAATATATATATATATATATATATATATAAAACATGTCACGAGTCATTCATAATCAACGTCCAGCAAAAACTAGTGACGTAATTGATGAACATTTTTATAAACTCTTTTCTTGCGGTGTAAGTTCACTGTAAAAAAGGTTTTTTGAAATTCCGAGTTTATATGTTTAACAAGGACTTCAAAACCCCGCTATTTTTTTTTTAATTTCTCGATAAAAGATGAAGAAATCATCTTGATTTTTGTGTGTGTGTAATCTTCATGTGAATATCTAAAAAGTCATTTCTAGATTTTTTTAAATTCCGAATTTAAAGGGTTGAAATGGATTTTTAATTTTTTTTGAGCTCTGACTATTATTTTTAAATTTCTCAGTAACAAATGAAGATATTAACCTGATGTTTGGTATAAGTAATCTATATGAGAATAGTTAAAAAAAACTCTAGATTTTCTGATATTCAACCTTGAAACGGATGAAGAAAAGTAAAACATTTTGAACAGCGATTATAAATTTTCCAGATTTCCGACTATACTAAACACAATATTCAGTAGATATGGGTTTGTTTGCAAATACTCTTCAGGTAAATATTTAAAAACCATTTTCGGGTTTTGTTGAATTTCGATTCGTTAAGGTGTACAACGCGGCGCTCAACCAACAAAGCTGCCAAACAGGTAGTGTTAGGAACTCTTACTACCAAAAAGGTAGCACCAGCCTCCAGTTATTTGACTAAAAAACATAAAATAAAGAAAAACTGACTACGGCAGTTAACGAAAATAACCACACAGATCGTCGCTAAATATATATGTATGTTTATATATATATATATATATATATATATATATATATATATATAGATAGATATATTTACATTCCAGAGAGTCTTACTTCGTTTTTAGGCGCTCAATTTACATTTTTTTTGTAAGTATTAAGGTACAAATTTATCGTTTTGTTTTTCTTTCAAAAGTATATTTACCATACCTGTACGGTGATATTTTGTAGGACCATAATGAAACCTAATTCCATTATTATATTAAGTATTTGTTTTATCATATGTATTTTATCTATATAAATTTTTTTTTATCATCGTAAACAATCTACCGAAATGTATGTAATATTTTTTAAATATATATTACGTATATCCAGTTATTAAAATAATACCTAATTAGTAATTGAAAAGGAGTTTAAAGAAAAATGTCAATAATTCGGTCTGTTTTCCATTGCAAGAGGTAGACACATTTCCTTATTAATCTGCCGATGGCAGGACCGTCAAGAGTTAGATTCTTTCTTTTTTCACTTAACAACAGAATATACAAAACCAAATTATGTAGTATCACTCCCAATTTGAGAGTACGTACTGGTTAATATAACAAATTACTGGTTTTGCTTTACTGTATTTCTGTTGTTTATTTAAAAATATTACTAGTAATAATGAACTCCTTGTTGCTGATCTTCTTGTTGGAGGGGTAGACTCTCGGCCTTTTATTTGGGAATATCCGGTTCGAATCCCGGTCAACCATGGCAGTTTTCATAGTTACAAATTTCATTTCCATACTCTCATGTACAAACTTTTAATGCTTCTACGGTGAATTAATTCATCGAACAAAAAAAAAGAACTAGTACTAATTACATTCCGAATAGTAATTATAGAAAAATTACTGGAGCGTGTAAAGAAAGAATAAAATCAATCATAACCTGAAGTACCTTTAATAAATTATTAAAGAGAATTATACGAATATAATTATCAGCATGACTACAAAAATTTAGGTTTTTTGTTAAACAAGATGATAAAAAATAACAAGAATTGCTTAAAATATTAATAGAAGTATAAAATATTTTTCTTAATAAAACTTCTGTAATAATATGCAAACACGAGAATACTGAAGTAACTAAATTAGTAAGATATTAAAATATTACATATTAGCATTCCTTTTTAAGTTTTAAGGCTACCATTTTGAGATAGAGCCTTTATTGAATCCTAAATATCAAATAAAATTACATCAGTTACGAAAGGAATATTATCAAAGCTATTCAATAAGTGTGTGATCGAGTGATAAAGTGAGTGGTGTGTGTGTTCACGCAAACATCTAGAGTAAAGTAAAATGAAAAATTTATAAATCAAGTACGTTTTGAAAAAGTAAAAGTTAAAAAAATACCAGAGATTAAAAGATTACATTTCTATTTCAAAAATACTTTTTTTAATAGAAATGTAATCGATTTAATCTTAGTATTGCATATTATAATTTCAATTTAAAATTTTTAATAAGTAACTTCCTTCTCTTCTATTCTCTACAGCAAAGTTATTATAAATCAATTACTTTTTGTCTACATAATGCTCTTAAAAATAACAATGAAAATTTTTCTTATCGATATGAATTCAATGGAACACTGAAAATTTACAGAATTATTATCTAAATTTAATTAATATTTCTCTTCTATAAAATTATTTCTTTATTAATTACATAATTTATTTCTTTAACCGATTTCAAAAAACGGAGAAGGTCCGGGTTGGTTTTTTTCATTCTAAAATTTTTAACATTCAAATGCAAAATTTGAAGAAAATTACAGTTAAAACATAGGTCACAAAATAATGCATGAATAGCTCTCATTCCAGAAGCACACTCCAATTAGTAGTATCGTGTGTTTATATTATTTATATTTATCAGTACTGGACCCGACATTCACTATTGTCAGAATGTTTACCAGAGTTTAAACCTCACAAATCTCACTACTATATTTAAAAAAAAACTTATAAATAAATAACCTAAAACTTCTTTTAGTAAATTTAATGTAGTTGTATATATCGAAATATATCGTCTATTTCGATCGTCATTGTCTATATCGATCGTTGTCTACACAGATATCGACTTTCTCAGACAGTAATTATGTGATTAAATATGTTTTTAAATTATTGTATATAAATGGCGCAGAAAGAAGTGGCCGTTGTTTTACGTGTGTTAAGGTCGGCTATATACGTAAAGATTGTAAGCAGCAGTTCCGTTGTACATCCTGTAAATTGTACGGTCAGGCTCCCCCCGGAGCTCGAGGATGCAAGACGGGTCCATCTGCGTCAGGATTTGTGTCTTCACAGTAACGTCGTAATGTTTTTGAGGAACAGGTCCACCCGGGAGGGATGGGAGGCTTCGATCTTCTACCATCAATGATCGGATAGGGACTCCTTTAAGATGCCATTGATCAGTGGGGATCCCTTTGGGAGGTTTCCTACCAGAGGTAACCAGAGTCCTGGTTACCTCTGGTAGGAAACCCTACCACCAGGACCAGAGTCCTGGTGGTGATTTTCCATTCGGGACCTCCTCATTTGAGACATGGCATGCAAAAAGACCGAGTCCTTGTTTCCTGGGTTGGGCCTTGCGTCCTTCCGAGGTAGTGTGAGGGAACCCCCCCCCCCCCTGAAGCAGAGTTTATGCTTAATTGTGTGTCCGCCTCCGGTGGTGTGCGGAAACTACAGATTTATATTTAAAAAAAAAACATTATTATATTATTAAACATTATGGAACTAATAACATTTAAAAACTACTGGAGACAAATAATAACAAACTGTGAAATTTTCAGCGAAATCGGTTAAATAATTTTTGATTTTTCAAGGTGCACACAAAACGAAGATTGTGTTTTTTTTTTTTTTAACTGAATTTTTACGGGCATCGACTGCTAAGGTCATTAGCCCTCGTCACATTCTTTAAAAGAAATTATTATCTCCATCAGGATCGTCATATGTAAGGGTGTAAAGGGCCCTTACATTTTATTTAAAAACACAAACTTCACAATAAACATTAAAACATGAAAGACAAGGACAATCACAAACACTTACGGGGTGTAAAGGGCCCCAATATTAAAATTTGAGATAGGTTCTCAAAAGACCATGAACTTAAAATTAAAATTAAACTAATCAATACCATATCTTTCTTTCTTCTACGAAGTCTCATTTATAGTTTGCTTAAGCACCCTCGGGGCGACCAGAACCGCCGTTGAGCAGTATATCAGTCGTACCAGGGTGCCGTGGCAGTTGAATCCTTCTTATATCAGGCCATAGGCATGCACGGCGTACACCCATAGCCTCGCGCCCTCAATCCACCCTTGAGGGTCCCCCATGCCATCATCGGACACACCCCGACTCACTGCTCTTGAATGCAGGTGAGCCAAAATGGCCTAGGCAAGAGGGCTACCTCCCATCACTATACGTGCCACGCTTCGAGACTCCCTTATATGTATATATAAAACTACCGCTTAGAGTATCTCTTACCACAGCTTTAAACTTCCATTTTATAGACTTTTAAGAAGTCCACTGGCGTGTAAAAATGCAACTATATTTTCTTCATTTCCATTATCCAGATCAGCACTAATATGTTAAATTGCACTAAAAATGTTAAATTTAATAAACTGTAGTTAAACCAAATTTAACGTAGCGGCACAAAAATGAAAAAAAAATTGCAACTGTTATTCAAAATTAAACTTATTAAAGTCGCCTCTATATTCGGAAACCATTATTTTTCTTTGGTCTGATTACTTATTTGTTTGAGTTTTTTTTATTTATTAATATTTTCTTTTTATGGACTATTAAGTGATGGCAGAAATATTTTTTCTAATAGACTTTAAGATTACTGATAACTATCATTATGAATTACTAATTATGGGAGTTCCTTAAGAACCCCTTATCATATGCTTCTCATCAAAATGATTAACGTTTCCAATGATGCAGCCGATTGTAAATATACTGGTTTTAGAACAAAAAAAAAAAAAAATATTCGGAAACTTAAAAACCAATTAATGATGTTTCTTCAAAATTTTGTTTCCTTTTCAGTTCTTTTTTTATTTTTATTTAATAAATACAAATTTTTTAAATTTTACTTAAGTGTAATTGACTGACAGAAGTATTGCTCTAACAATTCGACCACCACTACCAAAGCGGTGTAGTAATTAATCGGGGGTGGTAAATCTCGTTACTATCATTAATTCTGGTATATAATAGATTTTAAACCAAAAAGTAATAAAAAAAAATGAGTTTTATAATTTTGGATTTATTTTTTTTTTTTAATTTTACTATATTTAAATAAAAATAATATAATGATATTATAACATAGATAATATGTATAACAATTACTTAATTACATTATTTGATTTAAAGAATAATTAATTGTTTTGAGCCAATGCAAGGTTTTAGCCTAGCACAAAATTAATTTATTAGAGATGAGTTTTATAAAATCTGCATAATAAACAAGAATTACGCAGTTATGAAACTTTCTTCATCAACAGTAATGCAGAGATTTCATTGTTAAACAACGGTAGAGGTTCAATATCTTTTTGAATTCTATATATATTAAAATTCTTTTTATAAGTTTTCAACCGCAAGAACACTAAACGATTATCCCGTTACTTAATCTTTGTTCATGGGCGGGCATATCTTTGATAAATTTAAAATTATGATAGCTCTTTAGTGCTTGGGATAAATCTCTTTTATTAAACGTGTACTGGGCAACATGAATTGAGGTTTCAATATTTGTTTTAAAATTAATTTTTCGCTTTTTATTGTCTAAAACGTTGATTTTATTTTTTGCTATTATTCTTAAAACAGAATAAAAAATAATAGATTTATTGCGTTTACTAAATAATATTTATTTGGTAATTAATATTATTAGTGATTTTTTCATTTATTTATGTACTCTGGTATATAATTTTTTTCGGAATATCTAATAATGATTGTAAAAAAAATCTATTGACTGTCGAAACAGCAATCTTGTTTTAAAATTTAAGTAAAGATTTTGTAAAAGGTATATTAGTAGCCTAATCTTGTTTCGTTTCTCAGTTTATTTCAATAACCGTTTAACACTAAAAAAAAAAGTTTTAAATTTATGTAGCCTACAGTTCTGGTTAATTGGTTAATTTGTCGTCGCAAATTTGTCGTCGAAGTCGGCGGTTCTGAGGTTCAAATCCCAATAGGATTTAGATGCTTTTATATGAATTTGAATACTGAACAGTGTATATCGTTGTAGATTGATGGTCGGGTTCAATTAACAGCACGTCTAATTTTATGTTTGACCTCACGATATACAATACAGAATTAACACCACCTATTTGATTTCAGCTAATGATTCACCATATTCTTTGCAAGACAAACCCAAACACCGTAGGATCGAAACAGTACGATGCCGTTGGATGCTCATTTATTTTTAATGTCCGAACATGTTTGGTTTACCCGCTCTTACGAATGCATTTACTGTTGAACTATACGCTATACATAAGGCTTTGAATATCATTAACCCTAAGTACCGTCATATCCTTATTTGTAGCGACTCGTGTAGTGCTCTACAAGCCTTAGAAAGTTTTATTCCAGACATCCTATCCCCACCGACATCTACAATGCAATCGCCGAGTTGAATCATTGCAACACATAAGTGAGTTTCTGCTGGTTCCCTAGTCACGTGAGGATTCAGGGGTACTAAACGTGCAGATTCCGCTGCTAAAGACGCATGTAGTTAACCATCCTTCACTACCCGTGTTACTACATCCGACTTAATTAACCACGTCAAACACGCACTTCGTGCGAGGTGGCAAAGTGACTGGATTGCCACAGTCGACAACAAACTTCGTTGTATAAAAGAAACTGTGTTGCCATGGGATTCCTCCCACAGGAAAATTCGCCGAAGTGGTCCTCTGACGATTGCGAATAGGATATACGAGAGCTGCTCACGGGCATCTGATGTCAAGAAAAAATGGCCCTGTATGATACAAGTGTCGCTTGACCGTGCGCCACATACTTGTAGATTGCATACGTTAATAAAAATTGCCTTGCATCGTAAATTTAAATTGCCTAGGAATTTTCATCAAATTCGGGGCAATAATAAAGAAGTTTTGAATTAGGTATTTTTATTTCTCCGAAGTATTAGTATTTCACATACTTTTTAATAGTGTTTTTATTTATTTATTTTTTTTTTTTTTACGGTAGTTGTATATTTTTGTATTTAATAATTTAGTTCATGTTTTTATTTTGTCTTTGTCTTTACTATTTTATTTTGAGTTTTAATTTTTTTTTTAATTTCTACGTTAGGTTTCTATTTTATTTAATTTTGTTGTTGTATAATTAAATTTTATCTTTTATTTTTATATTTCATACTTTTGTTTTCCGGGGCGATGATAACAGGAAAATTCATTTCGCCCAGAAAAAAAACACATTTAAGGAATGGTCGGCCTATGTTTATAAAAGAGTATATATATCATCCTCATCTCATTTTATTGCTTATTGTTCTCTAGTTGAATAGATTGCAACGTATACAGGAAAAAAATTATATAAATTTACAAAGCACATTATGTGATAATGAATATGCTTTATCGGTTTTTTAGGTAACAAATTGGATATTTATTTTTCTGATTTAGCCTACTCTCTAATGCATCATTATCAAGGATTTAAAAAATAAAATAATTTTTTTCTCTGCGCGAATAAACCATTCCATTTTCATCAATTCATCAGCGACTTTACGAACATATGTGGTTTTTTTTTTAATCTACAACTTTTAATTTTAAAAGGTAATCATATTTTACAGAGACTTATTAATAAAAATATATGATATATACACGATGAAAACATAATTATATGAAATTTAATAAATATATTAAAATTTCATAATATTATATAAAGTTGAATTCGGTATATGGTCACGTACATTCTTCCGTGTTTTTTTTTTAAGTACTTTCAATCATAACAACTTTTTTTACTGTTTTAGCCTCCGAGAATTACCCTTCAGGTATTACTTCAGAGGATGAATGAAGATGATACGTAAATGAAGTGTAGCCTTGTAGAGTCTCATTTTGACCATTCCTGAGATGTGTGGTTAATTGAAACCCAACCACCAAAGAAAACCGGTATCCACGATCTAGTATTCAAACCCGTTTAAAAGTTACTACTTTTACTAGGACTGTAACTCTCAACTTCCAAACTTCCTGTAACTCTTGACTTCGGTAATAACAACTGCGAATTTCCTACATAATGGACGTAATTACTTTTACACTATGACGACCGGTTGTTATGATTTCCATATTTTTTAACTTATTTATATCTATGTTAATTTTAAAATTTTTAAATTAAAGTAAACATTTTTCCTGATGATTTTCGAATGACCGAAAGTACTTGAAAAAAATACGGACGAATTGTTGGTAAGGTTGATTTTAATTTATTTTATTTATACATATATAATTTTACATACCAAAGGTGCCATGATTGAAAAATTAAACTTAGGATATCGTCTCTTTCATTGTAATAACACGAATAGTAGCTTAGAGGTAGTGAAATTTTTAGCAGTGTTTGGATTATTGTATATATTTGTTGAAAGTAGAGGTTATGAAGCCAAAGCGTACTACTTAAATTTTAATGCAACCGGTTACTTACACAGTATACGACCAAAATATAAGAATATAATCCTACATAATCACAATATAACGTAGAAAGAAAACTACTCAATACAACTAACTGGAGTTCGTTTACACATTTTGGCCCAATTATAAACGTGCATAACCGTGGTTTAACTACTAATAAATAAATATAGATAAATAATTAATAACTGCATTAGGCAACATTAAAACAGATTTATTATACAATATTGTATTGACCAACTACAGTTAAACAGTAATATTATTGAACAAGTATACCACTAATAAGCAATCGTGTTAAATGGGTATCAATTATCATGAGCATTTTGATTAACTGATATACAACATTATGCGTAATCATTGAAGTTAAATGTAACGTTTGTAGTTTGATATTCACCGAAATTGTCATTTAACAGATTATATCTATTTGTAAATGTTGTTCAAATGGCGAATATACATAGTGTATATTAATTTTACAACGAGCTTTGACATTAATTTGATAACTAGGTAATTATTTATTGAATACATATGATATCATCTTAAGATAATTTTAATAAATTTCGTTCTACGCTTTATTCTTCAACGATGTTCCGTTCTAAACAGATGAATACTCAAATAATAAATGCCTTAAATAGATTATAAAATTTAATCTAATTCTATCAATATAGGAAGAAGGTGAGACGGTAACAGTGTAATACTTCAAAAAATTTGTCTCACAATAAAAATACAATGTCAATAACAATGTTTTTCACCCGGCCAATATTATTGTCTTCACTAATAGATAACACATTCTGTATAAGGGAATTCTGGGACGAAGACATGTACAATAGGTTCCACTTAAACCAAAAAAAATAAAACAAGGAGATTTCGATAACCTGAGTTTACTACTTTGAAGCCGTAAAAGATTCATTCACTAACAACTATTTCCTTCTAAAACAATTTATTAAATGTACATTTAAAGAGACGTTGTATGCTTTAAAATAATGATAATTAGGTCTATTATAAATTCTGTATATAAAAATTTTTTTTTTTACTGTAGTAAAATTGTATTTATACAAATTTATAAAAAATTCAAAAGAAAAATAAATTGTATTTTGAATTTTGTTTTATTTTTATACTTTTTACTCTTTCCCAGATGAAAATATCATATAAGGGATGTTCATTTTTTCAGATGATTCACAAAAAGAATTACTTATTAGCTTTTCATATTCAGACGGTATTGTGCTTTTTATTTTGTGTGTTTTAATACTATGCTGTTCAAGTTTTTCTTTACTCTTAATCCAATCTGAAACCGCTAAAATATGGCACGAAAATCCGTGGTAACGTTGTTCTAAATCGCAACCTTATTAATCCTTCTCTTAGTTTCCAATTTTTATCAACAGTTAAATACAAAGCTTTTATTCTTTATTTGTAGTTAGGAGATGAGAATAAATTTAAAAGACCAATATGTTTTCCTAAATACAATATCACTGTTTCCACAGAAAAAACAACACAGTATACAAGTAAATAAACAGCGAAAATAGGTTACACAAACTGGACAATCAGATAAAAACTGTTTTATCTGTTTACGAAACGTTTGTATACGGAACGGTACGCAAGAACATCAGATGAGCCGATTTCTCTTTATGAGTTGTATTTTATGGACTTTCCTACTTTGCTGCTTAATTTAATAACGTAACTGGTTACGCATAATATTAGAAGACACTGATGAAAAGTGGTATCGAGATATACATTTTTAGCGAATTTTGACACATTGAAATCCGTTGGTTAGTTGTGCTTTGGTCGCTTATCTGTCAGCGATTCTCTCTCTCTATCTTATCAGAAATACATTACTGCACATTATTCCTAACTGGCGTGCATGACTGATTTAAATAATGTACAATAAACATAAATATATACATATATATATATATATATATATATATATATATATATATATACTTACGTAGGTGCAATTTTTTTTTTTTTAATTTGCTATAAATGACCAAAAACGGAAAAAAGCTATTTTATTTTATGAAAATTACTGAGATTTATAATATAAAAAAAAGGAAACGTAAACATTCTGCTTCCATTTCGTAAACTGGAGGCCAATATCTGAATAATCCACGGGGTAACAGATTACTCTTACGTAGTATAGTGGTTGCTCACCCCTGAATTGACTTGCGAGTATATTCTTAGTAGGAGACAGTAGGCGTCAGTCGGGAATTTAGCAACACGCATCTTCAAAACTGAAGATCGGGATGCTAGGGAGTGGGATGGCGTATGATAGGTAGGGAATTTGACGGCAGTCTTGCTCAAGAGAAGAAGACTCGTTGAGGTGGGTTGCCTTTGAGTGACCGAAGACCCCTCTTTCTCTGGATAAATAAAAGACCGTAGTCCCGGCTGGAGCCCTTTCTCCCCGGAGGGCACCGATTAGTGGCAAGGCAATATAAATATCGGAGTTCCGGCTGAAGCCCTTCCTAGGGGGGGGGGGGAGGCACCGGTTAAAGGCATGTCAGAGTACGACTTAAAGGATCGAGTCCCGACCAACGGGGTGATCCTCCTTGGGGAACGGCGTAGCCGGATCTCACCGGGTCACCCTGGGGGTTAGAGGCCGTGGCACCCGCTGAGGCTGCGCAATTCTCCGGCGCAGGATCAGGCTAAGTGGTAAGAGTAGGAAAAAATGTAGTATAAAGTACTATACAGATTAAGTATTCATTTCATTTATACCATACTATTTCTTTTTTCGTATTTCACGAAAAAATGACATTGATAGAAATTACATTGTATTCATCCTTTGGTGAATTATATAATATAGAATCATTTTCTTGAAAGTTGAAAATTATTTAAATATTTCTTCTTGTATATTATTTTTTTTTTTTTGGATAATTTTGGTTTCGTATCGGATATGCACAATATCATTTTACCAAATAGTACGCCACCTAAATGTATTGATTAAATTAAGTTGCACCCTGGAAACGTCATAATATCAAATACTCATTAATTCATTATCAAAAATTGTCTTTTGTCACACCAGATTTATAAATTTACAGACATTATTTAAAAACAGAATTACATTTAGTCTCGACTTATTCCAGTTTGGAGAACTCATCATCCTATCTTTAAAAATTAAATAACGGATAATTCCTTTAAGTTCAAGCTGAAAAAAGATTCTAGTACGTTACTATTACTAGGATTTTTCCTGCTGAAATATTTTATGAACGCTTTCTTTACGTTAACAATAGTACACTTGAATGTTTGATATTTTATCCGTAAGGTGGAGAATATAAACAAAAAATGAAAAATATTGTACAGTTCACAACAAAAATATTCAAAAGTCAAGCGCCAACATTTATCCTGATTACCAATCAGGTAATTCTCAGCTGCCCGCCAATAATTGAAATCATGAGTCAGATTTAAATACGCGAACGTGAGAAATTCTTTATATCTTGTCTCAGCATATATTCTCCTGTTTTCAAAATAGAAGAGAACTGACAAACAGTAGTGAAAAATATTACACAATTCATAATGAAAAAAGTGGATGTTCCTGTGGAATTTCCTACTAATTATAATCGTCAATAATTTTAGACATCAGATGTTTTTATTTAAATTAACAATTTATGAATATATAATATAATTTGAGTTAAAACTGCATTAATAAATTGTAACTGATATGGAAAGTATGGAAGTAATTTTTTTCCAAGAGAAGAACCTTTCCTTTCAATTCTGTAAAGGAAAAGGCGGAAGAAAAACAGCGATCAGAAAATATTTTTTTAAAATGGTTCAAATTCCATATACAATTATTATTCTCAAAGTTTCTCCAATACTTTCATTTTAAATTCGGTCACGTATTTCAACAGTAAACCGATGGAGATCCGTGAACTGGACAAGTTAGTACATTGCACAATATGAATTTTAAAAGCTGAAAAGTATACACGAAGTAATTTTTGAATATTTAGCTTAGATAAAACATTAGTTATTGTGAATTCTGTCGTCGTGAGAATATGTTTAATTAGAAAGTAGTAAAGAGTTAAATAAAGTTAATTTCAGCAAAGAAATATTTAGAACAACATTTGGTAAGTTTCTTTTTTGGGTAATACACAAACTCTATTTTTGGAACTTGGGTTAAAAGTATTACGCTTTGCAGCGCTTAAACGATCAAAATATTTAAACTATAATTTTAATAAATTTAATTACAATTGAAGTTATAATTGGTAATTTAAATTTGTCAAATTTTCTAAACTTCTAATAAAAGAATATGTTAAAATAGCTGATTTCGGATTAGCTCGATGTTAGGATTCACCAGAACAAATCGTAATATTAGATGTAATAATATTAACCCACCGGGTTGGTCTAGTGGTGAACGCGTCTTCCCAAATAAGCTGATTTGGGAAGACGAGCAGATTTGAGAGTTCTAGCATTCAAGTCCTAGTAACGTCAGTTATTTTTATACGGATTTGAATACTAGATCGTGGATACCGGTGTTCTTTGGTGGTCCGGTTTCAATTAACCACACATCTCAGGAATGGTCGAACTGAGTTTCTACAAGACTACACCTCATTTACACTCATACATATCATCCTCTGAAGTATTATTTGAACGGTAATTACCGGAGGCCTGAACAGGAAAAAGAAAGAAAGAAAGACGTAGCAACATTACGATATAGGATGTAGAATACAACTCTGTACAGTCGCGTGAAATTCAACGACCAGCCAGTAGCATATACTGTCAGTAAATACTCGTATGTACGCTGCAATTATATATTTTGTAAACTTCTAAATCATTGAACATTACTGCCTGAAAGATTAGAAAGTGAGATTTTTCTCAAAAATTGTTTGTAGTTAAAGACTGTTCTTTTTGACAGGAAATCAGAATTAATCTTGATAATAATGTTATTAAAAATTTTACATATTTTAATAATTATTAACTAAATTGATGACCGGATATCAAAATGTTATTCGGGAAATAAAAATGAGAGGTTGCATGCACTTCAGATAAACTAAATATTTCAAAATTGGTTTTCAAACTGAAACTAAAATATTGTCAATGTCAAATAAAACTGAACGACGAAATAATGAAACCGTTGCCGAGTTGTGTTGAATTTTAATTGATTAAATTAGTAATCAAATGAATATATGCCTAGCTCAGTTAACTGTAATGGGTATTTATCATCCTTAATAGAAAAAATTAGCGATGATCAAACGTAGTGTAAATCAAATCATTACCTCATGTACCGATAGCTGTGCTTGCTTATTACGTGCTTATACTGAAACACCTCATAAAACTAATTAAAACTTTGATTTAGATAATAATAAATTTTTATTAAAATATATAAATGAAAATTTAAAAAAAAAAAATATATATATAAATATATGTATTTAAAAATTGGCAGTATTTTTAAGTGTTACTTTATTCTCAAGGTAACCAACAAAAACGTAAAAGTAAAGCAAATATATTATTTTTAATGTGTTGTTTATTTCATAGTTAGTCAAAGAATTTTAACATCCTGATAAACTATCCAACCAAGCAAGATTTATCACATATACATATATATTTATATAAACAAACCTATTTTTTTCAGTATAGAATAAAAGTGAAAAAATTATATTGGATACAAGAATTATTACTCTGAAACTATATCCTGTGTTATCAGTAATTTAACACGGTGTTATCGCTGTGTTTTTTTTCAGTAGGATTTACATATATATATATATAAAATCTGCACACTCAGGCAAATACGTATAACGATGGTATCAGTTACTAATCTGGGAGAGCAATTTGGATGAATGGTAACCGTCGAAGCGGAACGTTTTTAAAACTTTTCAGTTGTGCCTTTATATTGATCAGTAAACTGTTTATATCCTGCACTCATGGTATCATATCAAAAAATAGTCTCGATAAACAGCGCAAGTAAACACGACTGATAAAAATAACCATGGCATTACGTCGTTAACAATGATAAAAAAGAATTCATCGGCAAATATTCGTGCATAGAACAGTAGGACGCAATGCAAGCAACAACCAAGGTAATGATAGCCCTCAGTTGATTGATGGCCACGTCACCGTGCAACGACCTGCACACCGTAAAATCCCCCTCTACCACAGCATTGGTATACTCCACAGCGACCACACCCCAACACACGGTACCCCGGTTCAGCTCACAACAACCACCCCTGTACCCTGTTAACCACCCTCTACCGAACTTCAATCTGAACCCCTGCCACTTCTTCCATCCAACAAAACTCCCACTATTTGAACCTCTCTCTTCCGAACGCAATAATTCCTTCATGCTGACATCCTATAGCGGCATAAACCCTCATTATATCATCTCGGAGACGAGTATTTAATGGTACCCTTTCCCTAAACCGACTTCCCCACCACTAACTTCTTCCGCTCTTCAGAACCATAACACACACTCGCTCTGATGTTATGTGTTTGCACATACATAACCTAACCGCATAGACCTTCCTTTCTTGCCCAAAATTTAACTTAAATAAATTAATTTTACAACACAAATAAATTTTACGACAATCCACGAAATCGATTTCATTTATAACTGTATTTAATAAGTAACCATAACTGTTACTATTATATTTTATTATTTTTATTTCTTAATTATTTGTAATGACTTTTTCTTAATCTCGTATACACTTATAAACAAAATTAGTAAATTTTAAAACGATTCATGATTAAAAACATAAATCAACCCTTTATTTATCATTCAATTCTCTATTAAATAAATAACTATTTATTTTTCTATATTTAAGAAGTACCGTGAAATAGAAATTATGTTAATAATGAAGTTTATCTCATAAAAAGTACAACTTTTTTATTTATCATGTACAATGGAATGCAAGAAAAAATATATAATGTAATTTACTAACTTAGTTGAATTTAATAAATTATAAAAGAACCACTGATAAACATTTAATAAAAATAAACAAAAAGTTTTTTTTCAATTGAACATGTAAATTTTCTCTTAAAATAAAATACTCATAAATTAAAAATAGTAAAAGTTAATTTAGATTAGAACATGTTTTTATCATAATTTGTTTAATTATCTATCTCTGTTTATGTTAAAACCGTGTAGGAAAGGTTTCATTTTGTGATATATCATTCTACTTTTTTGGATAATTGTTTGCTTTGACTTATTTTCGAACTCAGAATATTGTATCACCAAGAGCAGATGTAAATTTTCCTAAAAACAGGAAGCATACTCCAGTGCTACACGTTAAAATAATGTAACTCAGTTTAATTGTTACACATAATATTTTTTTTGAAAGATTTAAGAGGAGGTATATTATTAAAACTAATTTTTATGTGTTAGAGCCATTCTAAAGATCAGATTCCCAAATTTTATTGATTATTTTTTGCTGTAGAGCAAGATCCAACAGTAAGTTTCTTCAAGATAAATTGAATGAAAAAAGTTTTAAGCAGAAAATTATTTTTCTTTTCTTTATGATGAGAGATTTTTTAAGAAACAAAAGTATTTTATGATAAGATGTTATAAAAATAAGATTATTAAGATGTTTTCAGTTATCTTTATAAAATAGATAATTTTCAGTTTCTTAGTCTGCAAAATTACCTATTAACAATTTCGTGGAACATAACCTAATTTATAATTTATCCTATAAACTATATAAAAAACCTAATAATATATGATACTCAAGATATTACTGCATGAAAATTCAAGAAAACTGATCGAAAAAGTTTTGATGAATTGATGTCATATAATAGATATTCTCAGATTCCAGTCGCAGCTTACCTCACACTCGGCAGCAGTTATTTGATATAGTTTTTCGGTATTCCTTGTTATTATTTTTACCAGTACGCTAATTTTCGCCTTTGCGCGTGACGTTTTCTCAATATTACTTTTCTGAATAGCTACTCGTATTTTAGTTAATACTAGTAATGGTGAAGAAAAAGTAAAATTAAGAAGGTAAGCCAACTAATCAACTAAAAAATAAAACTTTTTTAATTCTTCTTTAAAATTTGACTTATTAATTCAATCGCTAAGAGTTGATAATTTGTTACATGGGTTTAATCTGAAGCCGAATTGAAAACTGTAAATTTAAAGAATTAAAAAGTTGCTATATTTTAATATTTGGATTTCTTTTAGTCTTTTCAATTTTTTTTAAATTTATTTTTATCTATTTAATTTTATTTTTATGTATAACTAGGTATACAACACTCTTTATCCGTTTGAGAAAAAGCCCCTCATAAAGCTAAGGCAAGAAACCTGCGTAGTGAGAAAAGAAATGCAGAAAAAACGATACGCACTACTGAAGAGCGCCAAGGAGATATCTGGTATGCAAAAATATGTTTTATATTTTAACCTTGAACTAATTTCCTTTCTTAGTAGTTTTGTAAATAATTTTCTTGAATTTTTACAGAAAAATACTTTTTAATATCCGAATTATATTAGCAAATATTTATTATTATAATACGATTAGCCAATATGAATCATTTTGATTTAAATTAAATTATTATCGAATACTACTTAGAACATATAATCTATAGTTTAAAAAAAAATCTTCCATAAACGATACATAGATATAATTACATAAAATAAAAACGCCCAAAGTAACTTTCTTAACAAAAGAAAAAAAAGACTCATTGAAATAAGTTTATTTGTAGAAGAGTAAAGCTAAATTATAACTGAAAACTGGATGTTCTCCTATATAAAAATAATTTTTTTGCAACGTTTTTATTATTTATCATATTATTATTGTTAACTTTAACAAAATAATATATATTTTTATAAATAATGGGAAAAGAGAATAATATCAGAAATTTAATAACAGAAGTTGTGGATTGTGATAAGTAATGGTGGCTATTGACTAACACATGCTACACTGTATTCAAAGACTTGAAATTCTGTTCCAAAGTTTATATTTCAACAATATAACTAATTAAATCTTTAGTAACAACTAATAAGTTATATTGAAACAAGCTATACAAATACAATGAATTAATTAAACTTATTGCACTTGTATATCTTGTCTTCACCAGGAAATAGGGTTTACATATAATTCCGAATTAAGCTATTTCAATTAATAATTCGGTGTCTTGTATCAGTTCAGGTAACTTGTTAGATAAAATTATAAATTAATCTCGGAAAAATATTATCTAACATAACACAGATTTTAACAAATAAAACTAATCTCCAATTTACTTACTTTTTCCTTAATCATGTCCAGAATTGAATATGTAAATGAATAAGGTAAATAAACGTAAAACCGTATTTAGTAATATAACCACAAAATTAGTTTAACGTGGACCTCAAGCTACCGCCCTATCTGTTTGCCAAGCGTTCTATGCAAACTGACGGAGAGAATGGTGAACCGCAAGCTCACATATGGTACTTGGAGAGACATGATCTTCTATGTCTAACGGTTTGCTTGGCATTTCCCTCGCCCCTCCCCATCGCCCATTCGGTTGCCCTAAAGCATACGATAAAATGTCTGTGCCACAAACGGCTACTGAGCCTCGAACAGGTTAAAGACCAGTATCCTAAATAGCTCCTAGAGCTTACCTAACAGCGTGATCGGACTAAGTACGGTGCCATACTCCACCGGCTTACTTGTTCCAACCGCTCATTTGTCATATAGTTGCTAAAATGGGTAGCCCCACCTTGCAACTACTAAAAATATATATGACATCCATAAATTAAATTTTATTTCGTCGAGACAGCAATTCGCTGCCACGCCTAGTACTTGCTGAATGCCAGCAAGTACTACCTGTCCACCATATTAAAGCGCTTGGAGCCCTAATTGGCTGATGGTCAGCTAATCTCAAGGTTAGCTTCCCACAGCACTACGTTAGCAGTCTTTCCCTTAAGTAAATTACTGATGGAGGTTGAACATAGCAACCGCATTGACTGTACCTCCCCGCAGACGCACAGCTCATTAGCTGCCAGGCAGAAACGAAACAGATATTGATTTAAATTAGCATGGTTGGTGAGCACTTGGGCATCCGCTGCCCTTAAAAACGAGTTCGAGGACCTGAATAAATCCTGTATAAATCCCCCCAGATCCTGTATAAATTTATACAAGGATAGTCGTACTGTGCCATTCCAGCTGTCATACATCCATCGCAAGGCTCTGCAGCCTCTTTCGCAGGAGGGAGATGGGCAACTGAACGAAATTTAGATCCGGTGCATTGGGGTCACCGTTCCGCTCCGGTACTGGCCCGGTTCGAAACCGCACCCCAAATACCTCGGGCTCCCGACCTCTTCGCAATTTCCACATGGCTGTCCGAACTTTCACCAATAAATTGGGAGAGCCTTTCCCAATGCAGTAGTAGCCTCGTATGAGGTTGTTTTAAAAACACCAGTGTATTCAAGTAAGGCTCTGCGCTAGCAACTCCTTAAATTTTGAAGAAGTTGTTAATTCATATCCAACCTATGCGCCCAAACGGGCGCCGCGTAAAAGGTTTCAAAGACACCTCGGTACCCCATGTACATTTGACGGCTCCACAACCCATAGTCTTTGCGAGCAATCCTCCTAAGATTGTGCATCACCGAGACGGCGTCCGCCGCTACTTGCTTAATGTGGTGGCTAAACAGCAACTTCTCATCAAACAAAACACCTAGGTACTTATAAACTCTTACTTGGCTGATACTTAATGTGGAGGTTCGGACGTACGATAATTTGTCTGCACGCTTGAGAAGCATGAACTTCATCTTGGGCACAGAAATCTTTAAATCTTTTTTATGTTCATCCACCCCTCTGCGGTTGATCGATCTTCTAGCCGCCTGCCCTCGATCTTCTAGCTGCCATCATGAGTTACCACGAACTGGTAGGAGACAGTCATCGGCGAATGCCTGGACCGTGACCTCTTCTGGGAATGTCAATCCCAGAAATCCGTCAAATACCAGGTTCCACAGCAAGGGACCGAGAAAGGAACCCTGCGGGCTTCTCTTGGTGACAGACTTTTCCACAACTAGGTGCGCATCTTTAAACAGAGTCGTACGGTTAGACAAGTAGTCACGTACTACGGCCTGTAGGGCTACAGGAACATTGCGGCGTTCCAACTCATAGAGGATAGAACTCCAACACAAGGAAGGAAATGCTGCCTCTATGTCAATAAAGATTGTCAAAACATATTTACAGTAGGCGCTTTCCACCTCGGCAAGAGTATGTAAAATGCGATCCTAGGTACCAACCCCTTCCAGGAAGCCGTACTGGCCTCGATTTAGAAAACAGTTCATATCGATATTTTCCCAGAGCCGTTCCACAACCAGCCTTTCCAGTAACTTATCGATAACCGGCAAGAGGCTGATCGGTCGATAACTACTGACCTCACTAGGATCTTTAACTGATTTTAACCCTCACCAAAGACACCTTCCAGCAAGCCGGAAAGCAGCCCCTAGTAAGGCACTCGGAAAACAGCCTGTCAAGCGGCTCTCTTATGATAGGCAGCAGATGAAAGAAAATATCCGGGTCAAGTTGGTCAATCCCCGGTGCCTTTCTCAGTGCCATTCTGAGAAACCAATCGGTCTATATTTAAGGGATCCAAGGCCCGCACACCAGGGAATGGTGTCTCACCTGCCCTGACGTCGACATCTTCTTCACCCTCTGGAGCATCTGGAAACTGAGTATCCAGGAAAGCCTGGTAAGTCGCCACAGATGTTAACGTGTATTCTCGACCACCAAACCCGCATCGAACACTGGACAGCACGTACATGGCTTTCTATGTGAAGAACATCGCGGTTTCCACCAAGGTCGTTCTTCCATTGACCATTTAGTGTTACTGGAAGCAGCTATTCAAACCGCTTACGTACTCCGCCAGCGCCTCATAGCTTTCTTCTTTGATATCAAAAAGGCGTACCACGTAGCCTGGCGATGTGGTATTCTTAACACCCTTAAATAAGGGGAGTTAAGGGCTGTATGCTTGCATTTATCAGAGGCTTCTTAAATGACCGAATTTTCCGTGTTCGTGTTGGAGATTCCTTATCGGGTAGCGTCACTTTGAAGAATGGAGTGCCTCAAGGTTTTAAGTACCACCTTATTTTCTATAGTCATCAATAGTGTTACTAAATGTCCGCAGCCACCTGTTTCATATTCATTATTTGTTGATGAGTTTGCTATATATATTACGTCCCGTTCAACAGCCACAGCAGAGATACTGCTGCAGAATATATATCTCGCCTTGAAACTTGGTCCAGGGTTACCGGCTTCGCCTTTTTACTTGAAAAGACAAAATGTCCTTCTGTTCCGCAAGTTTTTCTCAACGGAGAGCTAATTACCATCTCTTCCGATATAAGGTTTTTAGGTTTATTTCTTGATATCCGCCTTACTTGGGTCAAACACTTGAATGAATTAAAAACGAAATGTTCCAAACCTTTAGATGTGCTACGAGTCCTTAGCAACACCAATTGGGGAGCCGATCGGTCATGTATGTTGCGATATTATTATTCCTTAGTTCGTTACCTCTTTTTTTTTTTTTTTTTTTTTTTTTTTTATATTTCCACCTACTCCTCTGGAACGGATCTACAATCAAGTTTGACTCGCGCCAGAGGAGTGTCCTTTACTCTAGCTCGCCTCCCCGCCCGCCGGCTGTATGTCCGGCACGGCAGGTCAGTTCACCGGTTAGCTCTTTTATTTCGTAGGTGGAAATTCCACATACAAGCCGTCATCAGCGAGCGGTTTCTTCTTGACGAGCTTCCTCATCTTTCTTCTTTATAACTGCGGTTATAAACGACGAGATCACGTTAAAGTTATCCTCGTTAAGTAGCATTTTATCCACCACATTCTCCGTAGATAATGGCCCTATACGTCTTACACAGGATTGCCTGCTTTCAGTCCAACGGTTACATTCAAATACTACATGTTCAGGGGAATCATAAGCCCCACAGTAAGGACAGTTGTTGTTATCTACCCTTAGTCTCGCACATAAATAGGACCTAAACGACCCATGCCCTGTAAAAAATTGCGTTATCCAGTAATTTATGTCCCCGAACTTCCTTTCTATCCATGGTCGGATCAAAGGTATCAAACGATGTGTCCATCGTCCCGTGTTGGCTACATCCCAACGATGTTGCCAATTACGCAACATCTCTTCATATGCTTCTTTAGAAGGTTGTCCACATGCTATACTCACTCTCATCTCCGCCAGTTGTTTAAGCGGAGGAACTCCTGCAATTACGAGTACTGCCTCGGTGGAGACTGAAGAATATGCGCATATCACTCTTAAGCCCATGCGCCGTTGAATTCCTTCAAGGGCTCTTCTGTTCTTGTCGGCACGCAGAGCTCTTTCCCAGACTTGTATACCGTAAAGTAAGATGGAATTAACTACGTGAGCGTAAATCTTACGCTTCGCAGTTCTGGATCCTGTCATATTACCGAGTAATCTGCTAAGATTTTTGACCGTGCATTCAGCTCGCTTACGTATTTCATTCACGTGTGCCGTAAAACTCCACCTCTTGTCAAGCCAGATCCCTAAATATTTGGCTGAAGTCTGTTGCTGGACAAGATTACCCCCTACTCGAATTAGGATGTCAGATATTCTCCTACGACCAGTCATGACTACGTATTTTGTTTTACCATGCGAAAGTTTTAAGCCTTTAGTAGACATCCAGACTTCTGCCATTCGTATCGCTGCGTTTGCCTTCTCCGATACCTCTACTTCAGTTTTTCCAGTAACAACCAAGGCCAGGTCGTCAGCAAAAGCCACTGGGAAAACACCCAGAGGATAACTCAGCCCGAGAATTCCGTCATAGACCAGATTCCAAAGGAGTGGCCCCAAGACAGAGCCTTGAGGCACTCCACACGTCACTTTGAAGCGGAAGCAGGATCTACCCTGGTGACAAACAACAAACCTATCCTGCAGGTAATTCTGGATAATTCTTCTTAGGTATCCAGGAATATCCTTATCTCTCAACGCTTGTAGGATCGCATCCCATTTCAGCGAATTAAAAGCATTGCTCACATCAAGCAATATCACAATTGGTATCTTCCTGGTGCGCCAAGTACCCGATGCCGCTTCGTCCACCAGACGCATAACTGTCTTAACAGCACCCACCGTAGAACGCCCCTTACGGAAACCAAATTGTGCGTTAGAAAGGCCACCATGTTCTTCAATCGCATTTTTCAGCCGCAATTCCAACAATCTCTCTAGGAGTTTGCAGATGTTATTAATCATGCATATAGGTCTATATGCTACTTGTAAGTCATCGGTCCCCGGTTTCTTGATAAGGGCCAACCTGGACTCTTTCCATTGCATTGGAATACAACCATCTCTCAGGATCTTATTCATGATATTAAGAAGCTCTGCAGGCATCCTCTCTGCTAATATTCTGATTATCTCGGCTGGAATGCCATCTGGCCCGAGTCCCTTATGTAGCTTCAGTCTTTTCACCGCCATTAATAGCTCACTAGCGTCAAGAAGTTCAAAGCTATTATCCACAATCTCTTCCCGAATAGGATCCGCTTGCTGAGGAAATAATTCCTTAACAACACGATGGATCTTATCGTCTGTTAAGGCAGGTAATCTCTTCCCTAACTTGTTGGTAACAATTTTAAAACCCCTGCCCCATGGATCAGCATCTATATCTTGACACAGTCGCTTCCAGCAACTAGCTTTAGCCCTTTTAATTGATGCATTATATGCATTCCTTGCTTCCACGTATACCTCACGCGCAGCATCCCTTAATCTAGCATTCTGCCTACCCGATCTTTGGTAGGCTCTTCTTGCTTTCCATGCTGCCTTCCGTAGTTGTTCCAAATCAGGCGACCACCAGTAAGCATGTTGCTGCCTCCAGGGATAAACTAAGACCCCCGCTTTTCCGCATTCCTCTTGAACTTGTTCCACAAAGTCTTCGGGGGACATATCGCCAGCAAGTCTTAGGATTATTCTGTCCCTAAACCGTAAGCATCCTTTTTTGGAGACGATCAGCCTTCCCGACATTACACGAATTTCCCTGGATCGGGACTCAAATGCTATAAATAGATGGTCCGATAAACTCTCTTTATTAACAATCCTCCAATCAAAGAAGTCGTTAATATCAGTACTCCTTGTAAAGACTAAATCTATTGCCGAACACGACATTCGTCTACGGAACGTCATATCTTCACCGTTTATACAAGTCAGCCCTAGTCTATTAACATACTCACTCAGGTGACGCCCTCTTAGACTGTTTATAGTTCCCGCAAAAGTTCGTTACCTCTTAGATTATGGTTGTATCACCTACTCTTCAGCGCGTAATACTACGTTGAAGATGTTAGATACTGTACATCATGCTTTTCTATCTGTTTCCTTTTAAATAAATGTTACGTTATTAAGTTTCCCACTCTGATATTAGTTATAAGTTTTTTAGTGATATTAATTTTAAGTTTTTTCTGGTATGTTATCTGTGTTATTAGTTGTAAGTTTTGGTTTTTAAATATTTTAGTGTTAAACTTAGGTTTAGTTTTTATGTTTAAGTTTTTAGTCTTCCCGTTTTCCGATTTAGGGCCCTTTACACCTCTCTTAGACGTTTTAAACTCTTTTTATTTTTAGCTAGATTTTACGATTTTAGTTTTAAGTTCATTTTTAATTTAATTTTTACGGCTGTGATATTAGTTTTAAGTCATGTTTATTTTTTTAGTTTTTAAGACAGTTTTTTACTATTTATTTTCTTTTATAAAATTTTATTCTGGGCGATGGTAACGCCGAATCGATTTTCGCCCACCAAAAACACACAAAAAAAAAAAAATAGTCTAAAATAAAAAGACATTTAAAACAAACATGAATTTTTATGAAGTCTAAAACGACGTACAGTCTTTAACTGAATCTGACTGTCTCATACGGATACATCTATATAATGCCAAATTTTAACGAGCAGGAGACAATTATTATACAAATAAATATGAATGAAAACAATAATAATATTTTCACTTGCTTTGGTGTGAAGAATTACACAAATTAAGATTCTTACAAATAGAATGGATTTACCTTTCAGAATCTTATCCTTAACAAAATAAATAAATTATTATACATCATAAACTATAATTATATATTACAATGAAGTTAACAATAACTAATAAAAATCAATACAAAATTAAAAAAATGATTATAGCAATAAGATTATAATTAAAAAAATCAATAATAAGATGATTTAAATAACTATTTACATTTAATATATAGAAAGGAATCTTGCTTATACAATGAATAATATCACTTATCCCCTGCTTAAAATGAACTCACCGAAAAACGTTTTGTAATTAACTGCAGAACAGAATACTGTTACAGATCCATTACAAAAAAAAAAACATAACCTCTTTCGCTCATAACGTACTTTTCATTTGCACGCTTCCGAACGTTATCGCATATTCATTTCGAATGTTACCGCACACACTACCATTCGCAACGAAATGGATATTTTATCCCCCTATTTTTCGCAGGATCTGGTGGTCGATCGCTTGCTACTGGGTCCTTTTGGTTATCTGGTAGCTATTTAATTGTGATAGTTGCTTTTTTTTAATGTAAGATGGTTGGAATTGGGAATTGGGTTCCCGTCCTTTATGGATCGGGTTTTGAAGTCTTTTACTTTGATTATCTCTTGAGAGATTAGCAAGATATTTACGTCTTTCTACTGACGTGATATCCCTACAGTCCATCCATTGAAGACCTTTCGGTGCTAGTGTATTTCAATCTAGTATGAAAGGTAATGGATATGGCCCTAGTTTTTGGGGGTTCTTGTTGAAGGAAGTTGTTTGTAACATTAGTCGGGTTCCTGACTATTAATTTTAAGATGAAAGAAAGATTGCGACTTAGGTTATGAAAATTCATCTTCTTCTTCGTCTTTTTTTACACTAGCATTCTGAACTGTGCTGAGTTCGTTGTGGTAGGAAAAACAGTTTGCAAGACATTTTCATTTGCTGGCCATCGCCACTATTATATCACTGGGCCTAGGGCTTTTGCTGGTGTAACAGCAGCCGATCCAACCTTCTGATCAAATGATTTGGTTTAAAAACATCTATTCTTTCATTTTCTAAAATTTTCTTGAATCAAATAATCTACACTGATCTAAAAATGACTTTCATTATTTCTCTTATTGTTTCTCGGTCTTTATTAATATTATTTTATTTTTTTAATTTATTTCTCAGTTTAAGCTCTTCATTTTCTCTTTGTTTTTACTGTATTTTCCATTACTAGAAGATTCTCTGCTCTATACAATATTTTAAAAAGTTTTTTCGATAGAGACAAAAATATACTAACTGCTGCGATTGAATCATACAATTCGAATCAATATTACTTAATGTCTCTTAAAAGATAAAACAATACATAAAATTTATAATAAAGTTATAAAAAATAATGATTTTATAAATAAAATTAAAAACTACTTCATTTCCGTTGAAAGGATCCCTTAACGATAAAAATGGAGTTTGTTGTTTTAATAATTTCAAACCGCAAGAGAAATTTTCAAATGCATATGCAAATTTTTTTCATCGATAACTTGAGATCTGTGTTACAGCAGGAATAATAACTACCGATTGTTGATTAATTATTCTGAAATGTATTCAAAGGTTTTGCTTTATAACTTCCCTTTATTTAAATTTAAGAATAAAAAACTTCCTAAACACATGGTATGTTCCACAATATGTATTTTTATTGGAACATGAAAATTCAACATTTTACTGAAAAGCAAAATGTAAAATTGTACAATTTATAACGAATTGAATTTTATATATTGAAAATGCATCAAATTGTGTGAATATGTAATTAAGGGAACTACTAAAAAAAATCCAAATTTATAAAATTTATCCATACATTTGAATTAAAATTTTTAGCAATATAAATAGAATTTAAAGGTAAATATCAAAATTAATGTAAAAATATTATAATATTTTTATAAGAATTTTTTTTTCTTCCATATAACGAAAGAAAAAGGTGACTGGAATTTTAGATTATAGCGATATTGAAAGCTAATAATGAGAGATAGATATTTGAAAAAAGAGTGTGAGAAAGTGAGAGGAGAGAGGTTCTCGTAAATTGAAAGAGACTTAGGCAATGAAACAACTGATATTCCTTTATTTTAGAATTCATTCTTTCATTATTATGAACTTTACACACAACAGTGATGTTAACAGTTCTAAGATAGTGAAGAATTGCGCACAATTTTGTTGTGCTAGCTCTTTTACTAACAATGTCAACCTACCAGTATCATCCTAAAAACAACTTATTTAAAAAATAGAAAATAAACTTTTTCCCTCTCCAATTAAGTTATATAAAAGATTATTAACACATTAATACGACACAAGAATTATAAAAAAAAGTTTTTTAATAAAATTAATATTTATTTTTAGCATTTAAAGGATCACCGGGAGAAGAAAAAAGAGCACAAAAGAAGTAAATGAAACAAAAAATATAAAAGTTAGATTTGTAATCGACACGGTTTGTCGATAAAAAACATATAATTTATATGAAAGCACTGGCAAATAATTGGAAACATTATAGTTTAAATTCAAAATGTAATACAATGTAGCACCACAAAAGGTTGTTATGTATAAATAATTATCATCACTGAAAGAAAAACTATTAACACAATGTCTTTTTTTATTTTCAGGAAACAAATAATAATAATCAACTCTGCAATTCATAAAACTAATTAAAATTAAATTAAAACAAGAATTACTGAGAGACATTTATATAAATCATAATAGAAAATCATTACATAGTAGCTAGAAAATCTCTATAGAATTACCGCTCATTTCTCTAAGTCTATCTCTTCTACGTGATGGAATTTTAATATGAATAGTTAGATATTAGTACGAATACCTTACGGCAGTGATGCTAAACTTTTCTTTGCCCCACGAACCCCAAAAATTAAAAAACACACATAATGAATATTTCGCGACCCTTTCTACCAAAACCCAATGAAATTTATTTCATTGGGCTATCAAGCTTCGTTGATAGCGATGGGTATGAATATACGTATATGAAGTGTACAAACATGAGCAGTTTACAGGTTCCAACTTGTATGTCCGTGCTCCTTGTAATTTGGTCTCCTTGCGTAATATTCACTTGAGAGTGTTTGAACATGCGTATGATACGTTTGAAAACGTCGTGCTCTCAGCAGTATAAAAGACTGCAGAACGTCAGTTTAGTTTCGTATTCATTGAAAATAATAATTGAGGTTTTGGGTTTTTAGTGTTCGGTCAAACAGTGTAACTATACTTTTTCTATTAAATTCTTATGCAAATTGATAAATTTGTAAAACAAATAAATGAGCCATCTACATCCAGTGAATCAATTGGTAAAACGACAAAATTGTACAATGACAGATATTTAAATTATGGTTTTACTTCATTTATGGAAAGCTACAATGCGTTTTTTGCTTTCAAGTTCTCTCCGATGAAATTATACAGCTATCAAGATTAAATTGACACTTGAAAACTAAACATCAAGCTAACCCTTGGAATTTTTCCAAAGGGAATTACATGTTTGAGAAATGAACAAGCTTCTATCTGTAAATCAAACCATGCTAATAAAATTTAATTTAATGCATATTATCTCTTAGCATTAAGAATAACTGAGATGTCGAAACCTCACATTGTCTGCTGCAGTCAACATGGTCAATCTTTAACAGGCGTAGAAAAAGCAAAAAAAGTTAAAACTATTCTGCTTCTAATGAGACAGTATTTAGGCGAATCGATGACATTGTTTCTGATGTTCGTGATCAGATAATTCAGCAAGTGAATTTGAGAAATCAACAGCTGTGGCAAACATTTTTCAGTTCTTATGTTTTGTGAGATACGATTGCGCTAGGAACAGATCTATGCCAGCAACCGTGGCGCGAGTGGTAGCGTCTCGGCCTTTCTCCGGAACTCCCGTGTTCGAATCCCGGTCAGGCATGGCATTTTCACACGTTACAAATCATCCATCTCATCCTCTGAAGCAATACCTAACGGTTGTTCCAGAGGTAAAATAAAAAGTACTGATCTATCAATGGAAATATGTTGTTTTGTAAATCAATACCTGGTCATACAACAGGACAATGTCTTTTTGATATTTTTTATGAAGGTACTAAAAACTATAACATAGATTGGACAAAATGTATGCAGTATGAAGTGATTGTGCCAAAGCGATAACAGGGAATAACAGTATATTTTTGATAAAATTATAAAAACGTCTTATATCCGGTGGAATGGACGCACAGACATGCTCTTGCCATAAAAATATGCTGGAAAAGTCTCAAATTCTGTAAAAATGGTGAATTTTATTAAAATTCGACCTACAGAACAGGCTCTTTGGTAAACTATGCAATGAAATGGGAGAAAAAAAAATTCCTTTTTTTCCTACAGAAGTCAGAAGATTATCGCGGGAGAAAGTATTAACCCGGTTATTGGAACTAAGAGATGAATTAATAATATTTTTCCACGTTAAAAAAAAACCATTCTGAATATTTTTACAGAATAATGAATACATATTGCTGTAGGATTAGTTAGCTGATTTATTTTCGCATTTAAACGAATTGAACGTGAATTTTCAAGGATGTAATAAAAATATTTTATTAATGACAAACAAAGTTCATGCTTTGAACTTTGTACATACTTAAGAGTAATTTTGTGAACTCTCTTTCAAATCATCGTGACCACCAGGCAGAGAAACGCTGTACTACGGTGATGCCCGTCAGATTTTTTTTTAAAGTGATCATTAAAGACGGAGAAAATTACAGATCACTATTGTAATTTCTGTAGTATTTAATAACTATTTAAAAATAATTAAATCTGCTGAGTAAAAAAAATTTATCCTTGAGTGATCCGGGAGATTTACGAATGCGTGTTTTGCTTAACTACTTACTAATTTAAGTATTCAAAGTTTATAAAAATGCAAACAGTAAATTAACTTACTTTTAATTTAATTTCACTACAATAATACTGAACCTTATTAAAATAAATATATAATAAAACTATGTCAAAAGAAGACTAATAAATGTATTTTTGTTGCAAAATAGTTTGTAAATATATAACTCTCAAACAATTGCGCCAATTTTCATGAGATAGATATTAAATGATTTGACTTAGTAAAAATACAAGAAAAATTCGATAAATAGATTTTTAAGGTTGAATTTCAGTGAAATTTAAACGTAATTTGAAGAAAACTAAAACATTTTGAACCTGTTCAGTAGTAGAATGAAAGAGAAGTAATATAAGAGCGAATTAACAACTAAAACCAAACCACATAGAAACACAAATTTCTGCTGATTAGTTATTTCCTTGTTATCTTTGTGTTCTAAAGAAAAATAAAAAAAATCCAAAAGATTACGGATTCAATGTCTTGTATCAGCCAATATTACTCAAATACTGTTGAATTTTGTCTGTTTTATTGCAATCATGATGAGTAATGTTCAATATTACCTATTTCATAATTTATGAAACATGAAATTTATCTAGCTGTGGTTAATTGTTTTTCACAGTTGAAATCTTAGTAATTTCTCTTACTTATCTTCACTTAAAATATTCACATATACGCCTTTTCTTCATAAAATATAATTCCCTCATTTGTTCTTACATAACAAAAAACAGATCAAAAACAGTTATTCCTTTTATCTTACGATAAATTTATTTTCAATCTATACGTTCAGAAAAACGTTTCAATCATTTTAAGTTAAAGGGATTAGACTCAATAAAACTTTAACAGGATGTTTTTGAAATGTCAAATTGGATTTAACCCATCTTCCGGTCAATTATTTTTTATGGTTTATACTAAAAGAATTTATTTTTATTAACATATTTTAGGACAAAAGAATGGAAATAAAATTATGAAAGATTTTCGTATGAAATGCTCTGAGTAAATTTTGACTGAAGGTACCTTTCTCGTTAATAAGTAAGATTTTCTAAAGGAACAGCGGATAACTCAGGTTATTTAATACTAGTATTAAAATTAATACTCGTAAATACGAGTAAAAAGTAATACGTTTTTAGTAAAAATAATACTCGTAAATTAGAATAATAAGTATGCTTTATAATATTATTACTAAGGTTAAAATTACATAGATCAAAATTGAATGATACTTAATTGAGAGTAGAAAGTTTTAGCAATTTGTAATTTTTATGTAAGGATAAGCAATATCTTCTATATCCTTCAACTGTGCACACTGAATGTGAAAAAAAAACATAAATAAACACTACCTGTACTTCAAAAATATAATCTCGTGTTCGGAAAGCACCTTTAGCTATTTCCAATTAAATAATCTCAACATCATAAATTACATGTTTTCTCTTCTTATTACTTGTTCAAGGTAATTTATTTATCGTTTTGGAACTTACGTTAACAAAATTTAATTTAAGACTTACTATAATTTGGGATACTATTTTATTCAGAAGTTCTGTTTGCCTTAATTTCTGTTTAATTAGTTTATTTAAAAGTAAAATACAAATGTACATTACTAAATTATAGTGGAAAATCCTTTTCCTGTTTGTAATCTACTGTTGATGCAAAAGAGCTCGTATATGATGATTAATGGAAAATGTTATGAGTATATATACATATATATATATATATATGGAAAAATCTCTTGGGAGTTTCACTGAAATGTAGAGCTATATTTGTAAACCTACATTACATTTTATAACAACTTTTACTTCAAATAAAGTCTAAGCAGAACTATATTAGTTAAAACTACATCCCTAAAATTCAGATAGTATTAACATTGGAAACTTTTTTCATAGCATATATGAAAAAAATACAAACAACAATTTTACAAATTAAAGCAAAATATAATAATATAAAAAACAGATGTAATATAAAATCTAAAGTAGAATTATCAAAAAAATTAAATTTTGAAATCAGATTATATGTTTCGTACGGGCACCCGCCATACATACACATGTACACAGAAGATTGTTACATAAAACATCATATACTGCATTCAGATATATTTAATAATGAATTAAAAATATGCATAAATAAATAAAACCATTTATTATAAACTTAAAAAACAGACCAAAACTTAAAAATTAGTACCTTTTAATTCTTCTTTAAGGGGGATCAGAATAAAAAAAATCGAATTTTTTCGATTTTTGACTTTTTGTGCCAAATGACTGCGTTTTATTTTAACTTTAATTAAGAATTTATTTATGAATGTATGGGCTAAAAATTTTTTTGAAGAAATTATTGTCACGGAAAGCATTTTGTCGATTATTTTGTTTTTCACAATTTTTTTAGTTCAAAAATATTTTTTTGTTGAGACACGAAATTTCACTTATATTGATGGAAATTTTTCTCTGTTATTTACAACTACAAAGTTAGAGAAATAAGATCCCGACTGCTCCTCTTATAGAACTGGTATGCATTAAATGAATTTAACTTGCATATATGTAATGTATTTTTTAATCGCATAATTCTGAAAACGATTTTTTTACACATAAATGATCAGTTTTCTCAGTAACCAATAAAGATATTGAGTTGAAATTTTTATCAGCTGTTCTTTTTTGTAAGTTAGACACAAAGGATTGTCAATTTATTTGTTTTAAAAGAAGTTATAATTTTTTTTTTCTTGAACGAGCGAAAACTTAAAAATTGATGAATCGAAATACGACTGCGTTAAACGTTGTAGAAAGTAACAAATAAAGTTTAGAATAAATTTGAAGTTCATAAATTTAAAGATTACTGAGAAAATGGGTCAAATATTAACATGGGGAATGATAGGCATTCGGACCACCTTAAATTTCTTCTCTTAGAAATCGACGTTAGACTACTGCAGCCTAACAATAATAAACATTTTACAATAATCCATAATTCGGTACCGCCATCATACAGCGGAGTCATTCTTTAATTTTTAGTGATTTTTAACGTTTATTTCATACTTTTAAGTTTATTTAAAATACGGGTTTTCAAAATTGCTACTCAAATTAAAAAAAATTCTTTCGCGCACGCCGGAAGGCAGAGGTAGATTTCACTGGTGCTAAGTAGACGATAAAACAAATTTCCACCTTAAAATTAAGAAAAACATTAAATTTACTCAATACGAAAATGGTTGCGTGTGAAAAAATTTTCACAAGTTTAACATACGACAAGCCCATTTTCTTACAATTCCAGCAAAAGTTTGATTATCCCTTGCCGTAAGAGTTGGTCATACTATCAAAAATTGATATGGTTGGTCATATATTAATATCAGATAATGGTTTTATGTAATTTTAGAGGACTAACGACCACTTTTAACCGATTCGATACTGTGCTTATGAAGGAAGGTATGATGTTTTTTGTCTTTACAACCCATTTTTTCACCTCCTGGGCCAATGGTTGACGATATCAATAAACTTTACAAAAATAAGTTTTAGGCCCTTATTCAACGAATAGTAGAAACTTTACAAAAATTCGATATTTCACTTAATAAGAAAGGCATAGCGATTTTTTTTCGAAAAAGCCCTTCCTATTTCCATTCCCATGGTCCAATTTTGGCAGTTAACGAACTCGACCGAGATTTTAGAACGAGATATTTTTAAGAAACAATTTGAAAATGATTGGCGCAATATTACGGCAGTTATCGTGTCCACAAGAAAGTTAAATATATATATGTATATATTAACTTTTGAGCTGACGGTGGTTTGGGGGTTTAGGGGATGAGAAACGCGAAGATATGTCGAAATTTTCCGGAAGTCGAATTATGTTACCCATTACAAGGTAGCTCTTATGTAATCTACCTAAAACATTAGATTGTCCAAATATACGAAATAAACTATTTTATATTTTGGGGGGGTTTTATCCATTTACAACCCCTTAAAATTGGTTAATCATTCGGTTTGAGAAATAGATATTTTTCATAAAAATAAAATCAATAATTTATTTTTAATTTTAAAGATCTTTTACTGATTTTGAATAAAAGTCCATTTAAAACCATGATCTCGTTTACATTAAACATCGGACCTTTAATTATTAAATAACACGTCATTATTTTCAAGTCATTTAAATATAAGCTGATACGTTGATATGAAAGTGCCCTATCCTATTCGTATTGTATTATAATATTAAATTTAATACTTGTTTTCATATTATAATTTATTATAAGCGTGTCATTACATGTGCATTAATTGTATATTTTTATACATTTTGTTTTTATAAGAGAGGCATTTGTAATATTATTACGTTCTATTAAATTAAATGTTTTATCTCTCTACTTTTTAAATAGATAATTTAATTTTTTTTAAATAGATAATGTAATAATATTTTTTATTGCTTTATACCGTAACACTCGTTTATAATTCTATTTTGTAATATGTTAAACGTTAGAATATAAACAACAAATACATATATGTAACTTTCTAATTCAGGATTATTTTTTTTTCCAGTCCAAGAAATGTGTGAGCGTCAACAGTTCATGTTAACTAGTTCCGTTTCCTCCCCCTCTTCCACTAAATCCTTTTAAATTTTTTCTTTAAAAAAAAAATCATGTAACTTCGCAATAAAAACAAACGATATAATTTCTGAGTAATGGTTAACGATTTTTTACATAAAACAAGTACCTAAATTGTAAGTAAATCTATTATAATTTAAAATAATTTAAAGCCATATTTCAGAACATGTATCGAACAATAGAACAGTAATAGTTATATATTTATAAGAAATTTGAATTGCTTTATAACATTAAGTTAACAATTCTTTTCCCCGAAAGACATATAAATTTATACCGGTATGAGAACGAATTTCCATAACCCGATTTAAAGTAAATAAAGATGATTCCGAATTATTAACAGTATTTTTGTTCTTGTTACAGCACTCATAAAAGTACCGTTTCTATCACTTGCAGTATTATGTTATTGTATAACATACTATTACAAAGAACCCAATTAGGTACCTGTTATTTTGACCAGTGGGATAAAGTTAATGAGCCATGACAAACAAAATTATATTTATTTAATACGTGGGGCAACCCAACTCACAACTGCAGTACGGCAACTGTATAATAAGATACTTGCTCGATTTGGTCTATGGGGGTCCTACATAACAATCTAGAAAGAAAAAAATAATGGAAATAGGCTCGTTGGTCTCATTGTTGCTCACCGTGCTACTTGATTCCTGGACTTCTAGAGTTCTCTCTACTGATAAGAGATAATCTAGGTTACACATTGTTTTATAACAAAGGGAGAAAAATGGATTATTAAATTTACTATACAATATTCTTTATTATAGGTCTAACGCATATAACGCTCCTGAGAAACAAGTAGTCAGAGCTGCTTTCTCTGACATGAGTTATGTTTAATACAAAGTGGTTAGTCTCTGTTGTGAACCGAGTGATGATGTTGCCTATAGAAATACTTGTACTTTTGTATCCAGATCAGCAAGAATATTTTCGGATATCTAAATAAAGCCATGAGATACTATTTAAATCTCCCTTTCATAGTAAGCCTGGGGTGTGATGCTGGTTATTCTTGATTAATGGGTATATCATTTTCGGGAATACTTGAGACGCGTATCAGACTGTCAACACTTATTATTAATATAGTTGATTCTAATATACATAAAATAGTTTTTTCTAACAAGAAAATAATTTATTTCTTATTTTCTATAAGTTTTTATTTTTTAATTAACTGTTAAGTAATTTTGGAAGCTAATTTAAAACTAGCTTCCCCTCCCCACAAAAAAAAGGTGATGAAGTATTGCACTACTTGAGGCGTAGCCCGGAAAGACATGCATTAAGAAGCACATCTTTTACATTGCAAAATATCTTTGCAATCACCGAATCAATGGGGTTTTATTTTTGATTTTAATGATTATCAAATAAAGGTTTAAGATATAATATTTTTAAATTTCAAATAAGATATTTGTGGGTATCTTACTCTGTACAGACAATTTAGTAAAATTTTTTTTTGTAAAGAAGTGATCCTTAACAAAATGTAAAAAAAGGGTTTTAAAAATTGTTTAAGAATAACTGGAAAAAAATGTTCGCAGTTCTGTGCATGAAGACCCACTTTTCATTATATTATTTTGTTTCCACATACCAACTTGCAGCATCATAACGAACCATGCTTCTAACTTTTCCCACTAAAATCTTTTCAACATTCAATTGAACGTAACTCAACAACGACTCAACCAATCTTTATCAAATTTTCACATACACAAATTTACATAAATTAATAAAAAATATCTAACTTTGAATGAAATTGATCAAGTAGTTTTGAAAAATTTTGATACATATTTTTATACGTAGGCCTATAAATACATAACTAAATGAATATATGCATTAAAAGGAAACCACAAGTTAAGTAAATGGTATTTCCGTACTCCTAATACTTCAAAACGTAAAGAGAATTCATTTTTACCTTTCACCCCCACCATGCGACCAAAAGTAACAATTTACTTTTCTCCGAAACTTCGGTAAAAAAAAATTCGGTAACTTTTATGATAACAATGAAAAAAATTGCTCCTTTGTTTAGGCCGGGATTACATTATAATAGCCTAAACTACTAAAATTTTAATCGCCTTGATAAAAATTTAAAAAAACTTTTCATATTGAAAATTAAATGAACTAAAAAACAACAAATACCTATTTAATTTTTAAGCGGTAGGGATGGATTTAGAATTTTTTATTTATTTATGCATGTAATGTAGATAACACATTTATTGAAACAAAGTTTTTTCTAAAGTGCCTCTGAAGAAAATCGAATAAAGTTTTTTCACGATATCCTCTCACCTCCTGAAAAAATTTGAAAAAGAAATTAATATGATCAATGCTCCATTTGTATAAATATTTGAACCAAATTTTAATAAAATCTGTTAAGTCAATCCTGAGATATAAAGCCAACAGAGAGCGAAACACATACGTACGCACATACATCCATGCCTACATTCATACGCCTACTCTTACATACGGTACATGTTTTTTTGGTCTCGATGAAGTAGTTGGACGCTAAAAATTAAGGATTTACAAAAAACCCGATACCCCATTTTTGACACGATCACCGTACTTTCGCCTTTAATACAGCTATCCTCTGGGAGAGTAAGAATGGAGATAGTTCATTAGTAAATATGTATGGGCTACCGCTCATAGTTATCATTATTCACAACTTGCCGGATAAAATTGATTAATTTGCATAAATAATAACTATTCAGTAAAACAAAATTTCATAAAATATGACAAAATACGGGAACTATAAAACTTCTGGGTAAATTATACTTCTTTTTTTGCCAGTTGGTATCAAGATTATTTGATAGTTAGGATTTCCAGTTGTGGAAAATCCTACATATAATTGGGCGTGAAAGAAGTACTCTGAACGTAGATTCACTTATGTGATTGAAAGTTTGTCCTTGCAACTTCTATCAAGAAGTTGCAAGGACAAACTTTCAATCACAGTAAACTCTGATTGGGGAATTGTAGACAGGTATATCTTAGAAATCACACGGATTAGAGGAATAAATACAATTTCTCCTGACTCCCGCTTAGTAAGAATTATAGTTTCAGTGAGATTGTTACGCATAGCTCCTGTATATAATCTGGTAACATTAGACTGATTGGGAAGTTGAAGGTTATTTATCATAATTGGACAACCAACGTTTAATTACTCTGTATGATATGGAAATCATCCTTAAATTTAGTAAAACATAATTTTCACTGATAGAGAAATTCAATACTTCTCAAACCATGAAAACTTTGTAAAATATATAATTATCCGTCATTTCCTTTACCTTTATTATCAAACTAATTTTTTTACATATATTACAACTAATATTACAACCGATCTTTTATAGTAAACGGCATGCCCGATCAGACATGGCATTTTTAGCATGCTACAAAATTCATTATCATCCATCAGTAACTGTAAGTGGGCAAAAGCCTGTTGCTGCTGTATAAATAAGCTAACAGACTTCCAAAAAATCTATATTTACGTACATAACGATCGATTTAGACAGGATGACAATCGATGTAGACAACGCATCAAATTTAGTAAAAGAAGTTCTACGTTATTTATTTACGTTTTTTATTTATGATATATACACATTGCGGGGTCATAAGAAAGCTAGGGATAACATTTTGTAATGATTGGATCAGCAGTTTTAGCGGTTATCAAACTAAAAGTACTTGTCTCTTTATGTAGTAGTGAGATATATCAGTAAACCTTAGATAGGGATTTATATATATATAGTGTTTTCAAAACAAAAGTTGATTAGTAAAACCGTGTTATTAAAAGGGAAGTTTTTTTTGGAATTACACTGGTGAATTTGTATGGTTTCTATACTACACAAGTAATTACGTTAAAATCACACACAAATAATTTGTTTAATATACGTAAAATTGAATTTATTTTTTTTTAAATTTGTTACTAATTTGTATGTTCTAAATGAAACGTTCTTGTTTAATTTATTCTGATTATTCAAATTCCCTCAGGATTATTGAAGAATGTTACCAGATAGATATTTCCCAAATTGGCTGTTGTCCAGAGACAATGCGGCATTATAAAAATCTTAAAAAAAGTTCATAAATTTGAAAGTCCAGTTTTATGCTTGCCAAGTGCGAATACAAATTGCATGATTTTCCGTCTTCGTACGATATAAAAATGTTAATTTTTTAATTTATTAATCTTTTTTTAAATCTTTTTAGTGTTAATTATTGTTATTACTTAAAATGATAAAATAAACCCTATAAAATGTTGAATACATAAAACTAAAAAGTATACAGTTTCTGCTGACTAATTATCTTGTTCTGCATATATGCATTACTGAATAGTTTCTATACATATTTTAACCAATAAAATTAGATAAAATTAATTCATATCTCTTTTTTATTTATTTTAGCAATTAATTAAATGTTTAGAGCATAGTAAAAAATCACAAAGAATTATTATAACTTGAATTCAAGGTATTTATTAATTAATACGAGCAAAATTGACCCGCACAAAAGAAACAACAAATATTGACTAAAAATACATTAGTTCATTAAAAATAAAACTATTTTTGCAGTATTTTTGAATTTCAACTTTTTGAATTCGGTTAGAGATTAAAGTACAGTGATAAAAATCAATTTTTTCTCTGAAGAACGGAAAGTGTTTTCCTTTTTTTATTTATTTAAATTTATACATCCAAACTTTCTATATATCCGTATTTATATTTGATATTCTTTATGGATATTTGTGTATCCATACTTTATTAAAAATATGGATATTATTATAAAACCTCTGGCTTGTACCCATAACAAAAAACAGTTCCCAACAAAAGAAAAATACTACGTTGAAAACTACGTCTTAATAAAAAGATAAATAAGAAAGAAATGAGGACAACTATCGAAGTACGAGGGTTATTTTTTTTTAAGGTCCGATCGGTCGCGAAATAAAAACCCGCGCAAAAATCGGATAAACCTTTGCGCATATGTGTTGCGCAGCGTCTCTAGTATGGCCTTCAATCACTCCGCGTCACTTCGTTTAGTTCTGAACACGTAAACATGTCTACAACAATAGCATCTCCCGCTAAGTGTAAAGTGCGTGCGGTAATTCGATTTCTTCTGGCTGAGGGGTGTAATGCAGCTGAAACTCATAGATGAATAAGTAATGTGTACGGTAAAACTACAATGAGCGACAGCAAAGTGCGACAATGGTGTAGGAACTTTAAAACAGGACATACAGATGTTCATGATGCAGGCGGTCAGGGAAGGAAGCGAGTGTCAACCGATGATCTCGTTGAGCGAGTGGATAAGGCAATTCAAGAAAATCGTCGGTTCACAACTTCTGTATTGAGCGATTTGTTTCTAGGCAATTCAGAATAAGCGGAGAGGAATGTTGTCATCAAACATTGCCTTTCTCCCTGACAATGCTCGGCTGCACACTGCAGCTCTAACAAAAAAGTTCCTGCAGCGTTTTCGTACAGCCCGGACTTTGCTCCATCCGATTTTCACCTCTTTGCACACATGAAACGCTGGCTAGGAGGACAACATTTTGGCACAGACATCGAGCTGCAGACCAGCGTAGAGACATGGCTGAAAACACAAGCGGCTCCGTTCTATGACGAGGGTACTGGAAAGTTGGTACCACGCTATGATAAATGTCTAAATAGGAGTGGTGACTATGTAAGTATTTGTTACAAATAAAAAAATTTTATTTTCACTGTGGTTTTAATTTTGTGACCGATCGGACCTTGAAAAAAAAATAATCCTCGTACATTATTATCGACCATAAATAAAGTATATAGTTTTAAAATGCAGAAACATATTATTTTACTTCAATTCTTCAAATCTTTTTTCAATTTAAGTTTTTTTATGGAAATCCATTGAATTTCACAATAAAAACAAGCTGTCTTTCATTATCACATAAAATTTTAGTAGTTATGAGCAATGTTGATGACTATCAAATGAAATTTATTTATGTAAATCATGTTATTTTTCATTAAAATTCCTTTTAAAAAAAATAAAATCACGAAATAAGTGTAAGATTTGAAGTTAAATAAAACTTATCAAATTGAGAACCTTCATTTTTTAAGTCAGATACAAAAAGTATTTTACTTAAATATTCCAGAATCATTGGTTTTTTAATCATTTTATCACCTTTCAACTATTACCTGGTTGATGTTTTAATAAAATTATTAATGAAGGTTAATATTTCTGTAAATAAATATTATATTATGTTTTAGGTTGATAAATTCTCATTAATTCCAAACTCTCGATAATTTATCATTACTGACAGAATAGAGTAACTAATAATATTTCAAACATTTTAGCATTTTTTAAATATAAAAAAGGACATCATATTTTGGATAAACAAAGAGTAAGGAGTGGAAAGGGGAAACAAAAATTAAAAATGTATTTATTCTAAAAATAAGACTTTAAGAGGATGCATACTTTTCTGTTATACATCATCATCATCATCATCATCATCATCAATAACTTGTTTTTTTCCATTATTATTTTACGTAGCCTAAATACCATTGCTATTATAATTCTCTAATTATACAGAATTAAATTTATTATCGGTAGCCTAGTTTGAATTGAAGATTAAAAGTTAATAATTTCTTGTGTGGTGCTAAAAATTCTTCTAATAATCCACAGCTGCTGATAGCTCTTTGTTGATAACCGATATAGGTTTTCAAATTGGATGTCAGGTGAAAAATAAGCTTTATTTTAAGAGCAAACAAATCAAGTGTCGACCTTTACAAAGTATTTTAAACAAATAGATTTATACAAAACCAACATTAAAACAGAAGAAAGAGATAAGATATTTTACACTTATATACATATGCAAAATATTTATCTATCTATATATATATATATATATAATGATTGCAATTTACAAGCACAGAGCGTCAATCATATAATAAAAAATTTGGGATAAAATGTATTCAATTTTTTAAAAACTAAATAAAGAATTTTGCTATAAAAAAATTTTGGATTTGTTATTGAAAGGTAAATGGAAATAAAAATTATTAAGTTTTAAAGAATAATTTTCACGTCTTATTTATAACACTACAACATAAAATAATTAATCATCAAGATAATCCTCATTATCTAGGAATTAACTAAACAAATTATTACTGAAAAACAAACTAGAGGACAAATAAAGAATTTCTTGTTTAAGACCGATTTTATTGAAAATTAATAGCTCTATTAATTATTATTACAGTAACTAATATGCTATCAGTTTTTCTGTTTCTTAAATTTTCTTCTAGAATATAAAACATGTTATTCAAAAATCAGTTTACACAGTGATTTTTTAAGAAAATATTATAAAATAACACCTTTTCAATATTTGATACAAAAGATTTAATGTAGTTTAAGTTAATAAAATTGTTTTTTCCATGCCCTGTTATTTTAATGTCCTAAACGTATTAAATATTTCTGAAATAATATTTCAGACCTAATATCCTATTAATCTGAAATTATACAAGAAATATTTTTAAAAAGTTGGTCCTATTTTTAAAAAAAAATAATTCTTTGAACAATACAACATCCATCGATCTCTGTAGTGGAATGATAGATTCTTAATCTCACACTCGGAAGGTTTCGTTTTTTTTATAAAACATGATATTTTACAATAAATGAAAATTTTATATACGTCATTTAGTGCTGTTACCAACGAGATAATTTGATTGTATAAATCCTACTCTATCCCGCCGGTTTTTACCTGATAAAAAATCCTGGGAAAAACGGCCGTTAAAATATAAAACTTTTTTAAGTTAATATAATACAGAGATTCACAATTCTTAGCATTAATAAACGTATAATTATGTTATATATGAACATAAAATACTACTATGAAAGAAATTGCTTATTACAAAAATAAAAATGAAGACAGAGACAATTTAAGAATGAAGACAGAGAATGAAAAGAGTTCGGAATGATTTACAAAAAAGATATATAATAAACATGTAAATAATGTATCAAAAATAATACTACAAAAAAATTAAGTATGCAGGATTTATTTCGCTTATTTGTGTAACATAAAATGTAATAGAAGATAATTTTATAAAATCCAATGCAGTAAATATGAAATAAAGTCTTTTTATAGCAAATATAAGATTATGTAAAAAAAGATCCAGTTAGTTTTTTAAATATCTCTTTTTTGAACAATTTTCAGTAACAATAAATGAAAAAAATAAGGAAAACACGCTGTAATTCTACAAAAAAGAATCTGAGATAAACATCAGGACTCATTACCATTGAAAATGGATCAATTCAATGTCCTACGTAATCTGCTTTATAAAACGTAATAGTATTTTGAATATTTTAAACATTTATTATATATTTACAAGGTTTAGCTATGCCTATTAAAGGATTTAAAGAAAAAAAATACAGGATTGAATTTACTTTTAAAAGCAGTTGTTTAAATAACTCAATTTAAACATTTTGAAGTAAAAATTTTACCCTATATAATTCATGTAAGATGATAAAAATTTAATGAAATATACATAACCAAATGTAATAAGACTCATAAAATATAATAATTAACAAATTTTATTTTATTATACATATATATATTTTTTTTTATTAAAACAAGTGTGTATACAAATATATATGCGCCGGATAGCTGTAAAGTAATTTACACCCTCTCTAACTTTTTTTATAATTGAGATAACTGGATCCGGTTTGCGGCTTTCTTCCTTATACGAGAAGTTACTTCAATGAACATAAATCTCACTGCTTTTTTATTTTGGGCTGCGGGGAGTTGAAACTCAAAAATTTCAAACTGGACCAATTTGTCATTTGATATATCATTTTAAAGAAATCGATTAGACGAGAAAAGTAATACAATTACAACTAAATTCTGATTGCCCAGTACAAAGTGACGGTAAAAATTGTGTTTGTTTCAGATAGCTACAAGAACGGTTGTATGCTCCCGTTTATTTTTATTTGAGATATTCCGATTCTCTCTTTGGAAAACTTCTCTGAAGATAATTAGACTTCAAAATATTTGAAGTATCAATTTTTTATTTATAAATTCAGATTTTAAAATCTAAGTCATTCATGTTAAGAAAAGAACGTAAATGTAGAATATTATATGTTGCATAATTATCTACCCTAAATTATACAATACTACTGCAAATACTAAGCTTCACCGTGATGGTGTTATTGCACTGAAACAAAAGATTTACTCAGTGCAAAGTTAACACAAATTAGAGAATACTCAAATATAAATAACTGATAATAATCCAGAGATAAATTTCAGATACTTGTTTAAATCTTTTTTATAAAAAAAAGAAAAATGAAGCAGATTTTATAGTTTCTGTGTTTATTACATAGTACTACTTACCTTTTTTAGCGACATTCTTTTATCTCTTGTTGACGCATTTCGGAACCACTCCTTTGTCAAAATTTATTGTACTGATACTTTTATTTCTGTTAATCTTTATACGGCGTTTAGTCAACGTCCCTCCCTATATTTTACGTCAAGCCTAAGAATATCTGGCATAATAACAAATAAACAAGAATAAGGCCAGATAAAGCATGATGTCAAATATAGGGAGGGGCGTTGACTAAACGCCGTATAAAGAAATAAAAGTATCAGTACAATAAATTTTGAGTATAAAGTGGTTCCGAAACGCGTCAAAAATAGATAGAAGAATGAAGCTAAACAAGCTAAGAAATGCTAAGAATGAAAAAGCTAAGCAACACTAAACATAAGAACTAAAGTGATCTTAGCAGAAAAGATAATAGGAATAATTATCAACAATTTTTATAGTATGGAGAAATCCAAAATCAAGTTTTTAAATTTATTTTCATTATGCTCTGATCGGAAAGACAATTACCACCTAGTTATAGCATTTGAAATATTTTCTCTCTTCTCACGCCATACGCAGTACAGATTATATTCTATAATCACTCTCTACAACGCTAATATACACCGTCAAATGAAGAAATATCTGAATGTTCTTTTAGAAATTTTAGATTCCAGCTGGACCTACTAAAGATATCGACAGAAAAAATTGAATATTTTATTGGAAGTAAATAAGTGTACAGTTTTATTTGATGTCCATAATTTCCAAGATTAAGAAAAAAATATGAATAAAAGGTGAAGGTAGACATATTTTATACACAACATTATTTCTCCTAACGTATTAAAAATCTGGTTCCTTGATCCGTGATTTCTAAATAGGACAACTGCCTTTTTTGAAATCAATCCTTTCCCCTTATACATAATCTGCTTTCTGTTTTATGTTCTTGAGATTTTTGATGACCTGAGGATGAACAACAGGCTTTGCATAATTTCAAGATTCTTTAAGCATAAAGCTTCTTTTGCTTAAAGAAGGAAAATAAATAAATAAATAAGCCTAAAGAATGAAGTGCAAATTGTGTGAAGCCGGGCCTCCTAATCCTTCTTAAAACCTTATTGTACGTTACTAAATTTTTAATTCATAGCTTTTTTTTTAATCTATCCTTAATTAATTATAGATAAACAGGGTTAAATAAGCTACTTTGTGTACAAAGGATAAACTAGTTATAACTTAATTCTAATGTTGCTAACTTTTAAAGAAATTGTGAGATATATTTTCATCAAAGCAAAACCTGTTACTTGGATAAACTAATAATGCAACTGCAATGTTTCTTTAATTAGAATAATCGACCAACAATATGTCGGTAAATAGAAGATACAGAACATTGCAACTACCAACGTACTTCACTCAAAATAAAGGACAAGATTATTCATGAAGTTAGTTATTAATAAGTAACTGCATCAGCAATCCATGCTAGGTGTTGAAACATCGTTTTAACAGCTAACTCGTAAATAAACTAGAAACATAAATTTTAAATGTAATAAAACAAAAAATAAATACTTTAACAAAAAAATACATTTTTGCTGTATTTCCGTGTCACGAAAAATAAATTACCTTTTTCTTTCCTTTTTCAATTATCTATATTCAGTTCTTGAACTCACATTTTATTTTCAGACGTAAGAGCAAATAATATATGGTAAGTACACTTGACACGTTATATGTTTGCCGGTGAATATAAGATTCGTATTTCTCTATATAATAAAATAAAAATATTTTTCATGGTTTTATTTTATTCTAATATCATTTTTCTATTAACCTATTCAATTTATATTAATTCTAAAATTAAAAATTGAAAACCTACAAAAAATATCTTCGACTACTTCTTTATAGAGAGTTCTTTAAACTCCCTAAAGTTTCTCTTCTCTATAACGTTTTTAATATAGAAATTGTTAAAATTTTTTATGTTTAGGATCTTTCCTTTAGAACTATTTTCGAAAACTCCTAGTCTAGAGTCGAGGTGCTTACTGGATAAATTTGAAAATTTAGAGCCCATAGAAATGCGAGCATTTCTAAATGGCTCGTATTTGTAGCCATTTACAAATGGCTACAAACGCAAGCTTCAGATTTAATTCTCTACACCTATGTGCAAATTAAATAGCTATGATGTAAAACAACGATATAAAGCAACTACGTATAAATTAATAAAATGTATAATTATCACAGTGAATATTTTCGGTTTCGTTGCTATGTTAGTTACGTATATTATTTATAATTCAGTTTTTGAGTTTAAATAATAAATAGATTCATAATATAAATCCATATGTCAGTGGCAACTAAATAAACGCTATTTTCTGTTTTATCTGTTGGCTTATATAGTTATGTGCTATGTTAAACCAGCCAGTGTATAAATCATAATGCTTACTGTGCTGTAATTATCCCGTCTGCATTATTTCAGCTCAAAAGCAAACAACAGTAAGGAATTTGTGATAATCGCCTTATTTAATATGTTTTTATATTTAGGTATTTTTAAAAACCAAAATAAATTATGGATATATTTCATAAATTTTATTAAAATTTATGCAACTTTCCAACTCTTCTATGGTTGAACCACTTTACAGCTGTAAACGATACATTAAGTAGTTACTTTCTAATTTTTCTTAAATGGGCGATTCATGCAATGTACCCAAAGTATAGGATGATACAGAGATGTATACCCGTTTGGAATTAATACGACACAGGTAATTTTTCACCAAACTGAATTATATTAGCTGGAACATGTAAGGAAACAGATGCCATTTATGTGGTGGAAAAGATTACATCTGAAAGGTGATGATCACCTTTCCTGATTCATGTTTAAGGTCGAGAAATGAAGCTGACCCACACACGTTCCACTGTCTACTTCGTGATCTGTTATACCTCCCTACGAATGCCTATCTTCAGTTGCAGTACTGTACGGGGTTTTTCGATGTACAACCGCTCCTTTGAGTATCCCCACAGGAAGAAGTCGCACAAACTCAGGTCGGGAAATTGAGGAGGCCAAAGAACATCTCCGAACCTGAAAATTCGAATCACCACCTCTCCCATACGCATCATACGTGAACACGTGATGTTCAATTGACCACTCAGGCACGGTAACTGAAATAAATAACATTAGTTCACACACATGAGACGACAAACAAGTTGGAGTAATATTAACAGAGTTCGGTTCATTCCAAAATCGGTATTCATCTCTGTATCATTCTATATAAGGTATAAGATACAAGAGAGATCAGACTGAGTTCCTTACTCTAAGTGAATCGATGTTCGTTATACAGCTTATACTTATGGTAAAACTTATCACTTGGTACGGTTAAATATCACCTGAATGGGACTGACATATTGATCATATAATCATATATGATCATATAATGATGTAGTAAAAAAGACAACAGGAAATCATTTCACTCTACTTTTTAAGCTTGGAATGAGGTGCTTATTGTTCTTGTTAATGTCTGTGTTGAGTGATCTGTGACTCAGATCATTTACAAACATTATGGTCGTGGCATTTAACAACATACGTAATGATCGTTACAGAATGTTTTTTTTTCAGATGTTTTATACACCGGGCGATTCAGGAGGAAAAGGAAATAATTTGGAAACTGATTCTAGACCTTGAAACAAGGAAAACATGTTCATGCAAACATGTTTCCGAAGACGGTTTGTTATCGAGTAACGACTAGCGAAAAGTATACCTGGATTCTGTTCCCCCTAGTGAAATTAGGTCATACTGAAATAAATATGGAGTTATATAACGAGTAAACTTGAAAGATTCTTATGTTTCTTGATCTGAGAAATCGAATAAAACAGGATACAGAACTTCATCTCCCGCAGATTCATGATATTCGACGTAAAACAGAAAAATTCGGTGACGAAAATCACGTTTTTTTTTTTTTAAGGTTGATACATCATAACTTTGTTAAATGACAAGTAATTTTGTAAATTTTATTATCAAAACTTTCAGAGAATTTAATTTTAAGAAATCTTATGAGAAATAATGTCTTGAAAAACAGAAAAACAAATCATCTTTTATTACTAAAAACAGAACAGAACAAAACTAAACATAAAATTATACAAGTTTACAAAAAATTAAATTTTTTTAAAAGTTTTTGATATGAATTTACAAAAATTTTAATTTTTGTAAATTCATATCAAAAACTTCATTTGTACTTACAAATCAAGTAAGTTGTATTGGGGCTTTTAATGCTTGTATACATCGCATTTCATCTATCGCTATAAATATTAATCTATGGGAATCAGGTCCGGTTATCTGACGGCCAATTTACCGGCCCTCTACGTCCAATCCATTTGCAACCAAATTTTTCATCTATGAATTGTCTACTTCATTCATGAAATGTGTTAGTGCTCCATCGAGTTAATATTACATTTCATTTCGTTCCTCCAATGAGAAATTTTCATGCGCTATAAAAATTTCATTGTTTAAAAATTCCAGATAATCTCTCCCTGTGGCCGGTTGTTCTAGCATATTAATTCGTTTTCAATCATGTCACGCCACTCGTTTACCGAAAATCGTTGCTAGAAATTTTATTCAACTGCGGTTTGTGTGTTTTCTTTAGACCATTGCTGTGAATTCCATGTGTTGTTTATGTCATTACGGGTAAGAGTAGATTCATCCGAATATAAAGTAAACTGATTTAAATGGTAATTATTATTATTAATAAAACATTGAAAAAACTCCAGTCGTCTTGCATGGTCACCAAGCTGGAGATGTTCAACGTTCTGGATATGTTAAGAACGCTGTGTCCATGAACATGTAATGTCCTCCATACTATACTTTGTGGAATGTTGAGTCGTGTAGAGATTTTTGGGTGTTCGTCATAGGACTAAGTTGTACTACTTGAAGAATGTATTCCCTTTCCGAATCACCGAGTTTCCCTTTTTTCCCCTTATCAAAATCTCTTTGAGATTCAGACCAAACGTGAGCGCTGGGAAGTGTACTATTCTCATGAGAAGATTATTAAAAATTTTGCAAAATATTTAACGGTTTGGAACTATTCGTTCAGGATATCTTCGTCGGTATTCCACCATCGCAGCTAGAGGACTTCCATCGCAAAAGTCTTCCACCAAAATCATATCAGCATATGAGTGAAAACACGAAGCATTTTTCAAAACAAAACATTCAAAACGGAATTTCAGTTATTTAAATTCAGATTTCATTGGAAAAATGTAGTTACAGTTTAGAGTACAATAAATACAGTCAAAATTATATCAAACAAAATTTAAAGGCATAATGTTTATTATTAACACATAAACCAAAATATTTTGACAAGCAGTAGTAAATCAATTTAGAAGCAGTCAGTGTTGCCAACCTAATTTTTCAAAGGTCTAAATTTATTGTACTAAAAACAGCTATTATTCGATTAACTATTGTATCTATTTTGTTTTTAATAATAAATGTTGATTTCTTTTTGTTTTTCACAGACTATTACATTCCTTTTCTCAGAATTAAATTTGTACAAGTTTTGATAATAAAATCTACGCTTTATTTATTATTCATTTAATAAAGTTATTGTACTTAAAGCCTAAAACAAAACGCGTTTTTCGTCACCGAATTTTTCTGTTTTACGTTGTATATCTTAAAAACTACGGAAGATAAAATTCTGGGTCCTATTTTATTCGATTTTCTAGGTTAAAAAACATAACAAACCAAGTTTACCCCTCATATAATACTATAAAAATTTCATTATGATCTCATTTTATGGGGCAACTGAAACAGGGGTCAAATTTTTCGCTAACCGTAACACAATAACAAAGCGTTTTCGTACTTTTGTCTTTATTTCAAGCACCAGAATCAGTTGCCGGATTATTTTCCTTACCTCCTCAATCACTATAACAGAAAAAATATATACTGCAATTGAACTTCATGATTTTTTATATTTCATCGTTTACCTCATGAAAAGATTATTATAAATTTTTCAATTATTTTAAACTAATTATATATATATATATATATAGTTAGTCTCATTTTGTATCTTGTACCGAATCGTTTTATCTCCTCTGGAAAGATTTTAAAGACTGGATAATCGTTATTCCAGTGTTTTTCGCAAATCACGGCGCTACTGTTATATTTGTCAATAATTTATTCTGCATAATTCTAAATAAAATAAATTTATATTTATTTTATTCAATGAATATTAATTAGTGAATAATGTAGTATAATTATTTAATAAATTAAATTACATGGAAAATAATCTTAACTAAGTTAACATTATAGCAGAAAGAATAGAATAGATATTAAATACGGAATATACATCTTTTATATCTAATCATAAAAATGTGCTACGTCTTTGTTTATAATGAATTCATTAAAAAACATACAATAATACAAAAATACTCAGAAAAAAGCAAGAAAATTGTAAGTAAAACAATAAAATACAATAAAGAATTATTATTACTTAAAATTCCTTGAGTGATAAAAAAGAATGACGGAATTAAAAGAAAAATTACTGTAAAAAAAAAAACCAGAAATATATTTGAGAAACAAATGAAGAAACATTTTACTAAATATTTCTTTGTAATATTTTATGAGAAATACGATTGTTTAAATTACTGTTTTTGAATGAGAAGTATTTAAAACAAAAAAAAAAGAAAATAAAACTAACAATTTCATTCTAAAAGCTACTTTTATTTTCCATCTTGCTAAATAATTTATGTTGTTATATTTCAATTAATCATTAATTAAAATAAATTAATCATTATCTTAAAATAAAATGTTGTATGTAAATGTTATACGTATTTAATACTAGGATACATCTTCTACTTAGGTATCACCTTGGAATAGATTCAATACATATAAATTTAAAAAAATAAATTGTACAGTTTTACGGTAAATTTTTGTTTTAAAAGAAGAAACTATACGTCATTTGATGATTCTACACTCCAAAAACGGATGGAAATCTTTTTAATTTTCTTTTTTGATGCAATGCTTTATTTACTGTTGGTTCCTACTATATTGAAATTATAAGTAAATTTTTAATAAATAATTATAAGAAAGAGGAGCATCAAGTGATATTCCTCGTGATATTAGTTACAAATAACTAATAGGATGCATTACGTGTCTGGAAAATATAATAAAATAATTGAAAAATATATATATAAATAAGTTAATAAATGAAAGAAATACTTTAAAACAATAGATAAATTAGATAACAAATGAATTAAACACAATCATTTCTTTATTAAACATTATCATCTTATCAGGTTAGTTATCATCTTAGCCATTAGGTTGCATCACCAAGGTCCAACACGTGAAGCCTTCTCAGTAGTCTGACATCCTCGCCATTGTCTAACAAATTTACAGCAAGGTGATTCACACGTGTATTTATCTTAGGTATATATTTCGAGCTTAGTCGTTGAGTATCCTCACTAACGTAAGGCATAAAAAGTATAGCATAAAAGGAAAGCAGAAGTGGTAAAGATACATTTTTCATATTTACTTTATTATTTAATGTCAAAAAGGCTTGTTTTTAACGCCACTCTTTATCCGGTAACGTACTCTGTTATTAATTAAATAAAGTTACATACAAACCGCTCCCCATGTACTCACATATTTCTTTCTACTTTTCCCATAAAACACTGCATCAAGGAGAGCCTTTATATTCGTAATTTTAAAACGCAGCTGCAGCTCTCAAGACTGACTGTCTTGAGATAAGTATGCGCACCTGCGTAATTAAACTATTAAGTCGTGATGAAATCCTTCTATATTCAAAACCAAATAAAACAGCAATTTAAATCGTATTTATGTACCTGCTCTTAGACTATTTTACCTTATTTTTCCATTATCAATTACAATAATTTTCTCTAAAGATTACAAGTAATTCATGTTAAATTAATTCTTCGTTTAAGTAATCAGATTAATTATCAAAGATACAACAATTTAGTTGGTGACCTTTTAAGAAACATGATACTATGATGAATTTCTTCCTATCTTCGTTTCAGTATGATCGAGTAAATGATATTTTGTATCAATGATCTATAAAACAAGTTATTTAATGTAACAATCATTATAAAACCTTTATGTATGATATTTTACATGAAAACTGGTTAAACAAAAATCGAGACACACATAAATTACAGAAAAAAAGATGTTTCATGAAAAAATAAATCTAATTTTCAAGGAATTTTTTCTACTCCATAAAGTTTTAATTCTAATAATCGATAATGACACACATATGTATAGATTAATTTGTAAATTTACATGATATTATAGACTTTTGTTGGAATTTAATTTACTACATTTTTTATAAATTTTATATGGTAAATGGTTGCGTGATAAGTTCGTATATTGAATTATCAAGAATTCTAAAACCGATATCAATAAAACTTTTCATTTCGTCATCTAAAATAAACAGTGAATATTCTATTAACTCAAAATATTCATAAGATAATATAAAAATGGTTAAAATATAAATGAACTGATTGAAATTTTGAAAAAAGTCTCGTTATATAATAATAAATTAAACACTTCGTAAATAAAACGAGTAAATTAAACAAATAAACGAATAAATAAAACATGAATGAAATATTTCAGGATTACTCATGTAATCTGAATTTCATTATAAATAGAGTATATGGTAAAGATGAAGAAAAATCGAAAATTAACTTGGTCTACAGGAAACGCTGTAGTTGTCGTATTTCTTCAATGAAGAAATGAAATAAAAATAATTTTAAGTACAAACAGTTAAGATACAAACACAAAAATACAAATTATATATAAACAGATATGCATTAATTGTATGTAATTATTTATTTAACATAATTAATTTTTGGATAAAGTCGAATGAATCAAGAGTACAGTAATTTACAAGAGTAATAAATAAATTGATTGTCATAATTGACTCGCTGAGAGGTAGGAAATAAACTTAACAGAAAAACGTTTCTAGAAATAAGTTTGCTTTAAGAATGAAATATTATTTAATGTGAAAATAAAATATACGACAAATCAACAAAACCATACGAATCCAGAATCCTAAACAACAATTTCAAGACTATAAGAGCTAAAATCGTTTCGTTGACAGTAAGCAGTAAATTGGAGAGGTAGTGAATACAACGATTGCTGTAATTACATGAGACAATTTGAGTGGCTTCACGAGTTTCAGTTCTTTCCACTTTTCATGAAACTTCAATGAAAATATTTACCAGTTTAATGACTCTTTTAAATACAATAGTGTTGAAGGAACAAATATTGATAGCCCGTCGACATCGTAGTTGCCTCAAATTCCGACTAAAAATGACGTACAGGATCAATATGCATAGCTTGTTGTTGAGCGAGGTTAAAAGTCTGAACTGTTGTTTTTATCCTTTCATAAAGTCGCTAGTCTATAAGACGCATAATCTTTATTTTACATTTGATTTTCCAAATGTTTTCTAATGTTTCCCAGATGAGGAATTTTCTGATATTTTAGCAAGATTCACTCGTTATAATTTTTGAAATTTGACCATACTGGTTCTTAGTGGCTCTCCCTGCACTTTCAACAGTAAAAGTTCACTGTCAATAGACTGCAAATTTATTTAGTACAACAGAAATCCTGCTTCAACCACAGTCAGCGATAACTATGATCATTTAGCCATCTTGAGCGCAACAGTTAATAGTAGCAAAATGGGTCCGGGTCTTTCGCTCTGCAATATGACCTCGATGTTCTTCACTCCTCACATGGAGCTACTGCTAAGTAGCTCCATGCTTCATGAACAGCTTTAAAATATTAAGTCCGGTCAAATTTACTGCTTATGGAAAAATAGCAACTCCTATAGTCGTCGTCCAACGACGTAAGATTTCAAGTCGTTGAACGTGAAATCTTACGTCTATAGTACAATCCAATTCAATAAAATCATACGGTACTCTCCGGTAAAAATTGTAGTTACGTAATTCCTATTAAGGTTCTATACTCTTATAACTGTTCTACCATTTTTTCATTAAAAAAATAATGTCCCGTCTACCATACAAATTTCTACCACCAGCTAATACTTCGTCCAATGTATGTATCATTATGTAGTAAGATATGAAAAAAAAAATTATTAATTTTTTCGATGTATATTTTTTTCGTAAATTTATTTTAAATAAAGCAAAATCCTAATAAAAGTAAGTGTGATGAAAAAAAATTATTCATTGTTGATTTTAAGTGAATACTATCATGAATTAAAGAAATTATAAGAATGCTGTAAAATATGTTACTCTTTTATACAATACACATTGTACAAGAACTTATCGAAATACAACGTTAGTATTGATTAATATGTCAAGATAAAAGAAAAATGGTTCCTAGAAAAGGTAAAGGAAATAAGAACTTTAAAGTACCGTTGTAACTGATATTTAATACTAAAAATGAAAATAAGTTAGAAGAAATGTAACTAAAATAAATTACCAGCTATGTTAAATAAAAAGTTTTTTCAAACCTGTAACACAAAAATAAAATAATTCTTATAAAATATTCAATATATAATAAATGTTTAAACCAAAAGTCTAGCAGGATGAATTACCAGATGATCTTTCTAATTTTGGGTCGAAATTAACAAGCTGATCTTACATATGAAATTTAATAAATAAACTTATAATTACAACTGAGAATTAAAGGGAATTATCGAACAAAACTTTCTGTCGTTTTAGTAAAATTATGAATAATCGTACCATGTATTAGTATTATAGTAAGCAGTATTTACAGGGTAACCGGACGTTACTAACTACTGTCTACCGAGAATGTACGCTTACTGTAACTCCATCGCCTTTTATTAAACTTTTGAAATATTTTTGTAATATGCTATCAGAGGAAAAAATGACAAAGAATGAGTTTGTCAAAGATCGACACAAGATGGTACTACAAAGTACGGGAACATTGGCAAGAGCAATTATTAGTTTTGAAGGTGGAATAAAATATGAAAGCAGTATTTACATTTTATAAACATGGAGTCGCCTAGAAAGAGACTGAAAATGAAAGATGACATCAGTAAAAGGCCGTGTCAGAGGAGAGATCTCGTGTCAGAATTCGTTACTAACTACTGTCTACCGAGAATGTACGCTTACTGTAACTCCATCGCCTTTTATTAAACTTTTGAAATATTTTTGTAATATGCTATCAGAGGAAAAAATGACAAAGAATGAGTTTGTCAAAGATCGACACAAGATGGTACTACAAAGTACGGGAACATTGGCAAGAGCAATTATTAGTTTTGAAGGTGGAATAAAATATGAAAGCAGTATTTACATTTTATAAACATGGAGTCGCCTAGAAAGAGACTGAAAATGAAAGATGACATCAGTAAAAGGCCGTGTCAGAGGAGAGATCTCGTGTCAGAATTCGTTACTAACTACTGTCTACCGAGAATGTACGCTTACTGTAACTCCATCGCCTTTTATTAAACTTTTGAAATATTTTTGTAATATGCTATCAGAGGAAAAAATGACAAAGAATGAGTTTGTCAAAGATCGACACAAGATGGTACTACAAAGTACGGGAACATTGGCAAGAGCAATTATTAGTTTTGAAGGTGGAATAAAATATGAAAGCAGTATTTACATTTTATAAACATGGAGTCGCCTAGAAAGAGACTGAAAATGAAAGATGACATCAGTAAAAGGCCGTGTCAGAGGAGAGATCTCGTGTCAGAATTCGTTACTAACTACTGTCTACCGAGAATGTACGCTTACTGTAACTCCATCGCCTTTTATTAAACTTTTGAAATATTTTTGTAATATGCTATCAGAGGAAAAAATGACAAAGAATGAGTTTGTCAAAGATCGACACAAGATGGTACTACAAAGTACGGGAACATTGGCAAGAGCAATTATTAGTTTTGAAGGTGGAATAAAATATGAAAGCAGTATTTACATTTTATAAACATGGAGTCGCCTAGAAAGAGACTGAAAATGAAAGATGACATCAGTAAAAGGCCGTGTCAGAGGAGAGATCTCGTGTCAGAATTCGGCAGCGGTAGGTTGGTGACAGAAACTTCCCTTCCAACGCATCTCTAAGAGAAACACCATCCACCATTTTGAAAAAAAAATAACAAAACGTTGCAAATACGACGTTCCATCTAAGAGAAAAACCTCTTATCACAAAATGTAATAGAAATTGAGAAACGTGTTTTATCGCAACTCTTTCACAAACACACCAGGAAAAGAAATGCAAAAGATTGAGATAAAAAAGAGCATCGCTAGGCTTGGTTAGTAATGGATGAATAGAGGGCAGTGAACGTCAAGAATTACAATAAATTTAAATTAATTCTTAATTTTATTTATATTCCGCATTTTCACAGACCCTCCTACTGAGCCGAACTAGTGTACACTTATAATATGAATGGTTTTATAACAGGAAGTAGTACATTTTTTTTTTTTAACTAATGAATTAATTTATCACAGCTTATAAAAAAACTTATACATGGGAACATTAAAAGGAAAATTTGTAGCTTATGAAAAATACCATGCCTGACCAGAATTCGAACCCTGGACTCCGGATGAAAGCCGAGACGCCACCACTCGCGCCATAGACGCCAGCTGTTAAGAGAGTCGTTTTTTTATTCTTCTTCAACCCCGGGCCGGATCCTGCAGTTAAGTACACAACCCAGGGGCACTCCCTGGACTGTGTTAAAGTAAACACAGGGGCCTCCCCTGAAGGCCCGTTAGAGTAAATGAAGTGTCCTTTACTCTAACGGGCCTCTACGTCTCGGCCTGCTGGTCAGATCTCACTTTGCGCCTGCCTCAAACCCCCAGAGTAGGATCCATCAGGCCCGGCTATGCCATCCGTGGGTCCCCACTCAGGGAGCCGGGGATTGGTCTTTATGCCAATGCCTCTAACGGGGATACCCCAACTGGGGCACCCCTTCCGGGACTCGGTTTTTTCGCTCGGGGATGCGAGAGTCCCCGTCCTCATCGCTACCGGCCACTCGTGCAAGCACGTGCAAACGGCAGCTTCGGAGAGGACTGTCCCTCATCCCCGAACCTCCTGATCTTTCTCCTTAAGAACCCTTGTCACGAACCCTGCGATGCTATCAAAACTCTTGGGGCTCCGCAATATAGTGGCGATGATGTTCTCCACGCTAAGCGGTCCCGTAATCGCCGAGCATGCTAGGCGGTATTTATCCCACTACGGGCGCCAGAACACCACGTATTCTGGGGTATCTGGGTCGCCGCAGTAAGGACAGTAGGGGTCATACGCCCTCTTCCTATCACATAGGTAGGCGCGGACGACCCTATCGCTGGTCAGGAATTGCGTGAGTCAATAGTTCAGCACACCAATCCTTCTGACTGGCTCACGGCTTTATACCTGCAATAAAGCGGTGCGTCCACCTGCCCTTGGTGGACGTATCCCACCCACCTAGCTTGCCATTCTTGAAACAGGGCCGCATGTATCTCCCGCTTAGGAACTTCCCGGTGGCCCAACAGTGGAGCCTCTGCCAGCTGCTGAAGAGTGATCACCAGCACCGCCTCTGTCGATACCGACAGAGGCGGTATTTAGGCGGTATCTAGGTGGTATATGCTGATGCCACCTAGAGGGCCATGCGACGCTGCACCCCCTCTAGGAGTCTTCTTCAATTGAAATTTCCATGATATATTAATCTCTCGCTGACACTTTTTATATTTAAATAGAAAAAATGTCGATCGGAATTTTTTACCCGACTTTGAAAGTAGGTTCTAATTTGTATGCAGAAGCAAAAAAATTAAAATTAATTTAAAGAAAAGAATAAAATTTTATGAAAATAATTAAGATAATAATATATACTAATTATACTGCTATTCTCACTTAAATTAGATTCGATTTCCTAGAAAGAAGTAATAAATGGTATGCAATTATGGAGGATAATTTAATTTGAAAATAAAAAATAATAAAATAAAGGTAATAAAGTGCAACAGGATAGACATAACGTAAATTTTAATTTGATAATAAATTGTTAAAAGTCGTAGAATTTTGTTATTAGATATATTTTTATAGGATGAATTAATAAAAGAAGATGTGAAAAGCAAACTTGCGAAAGTTACGAGAGTTTTGCTTGGAAAAGACATTTATTTTCTGTTTGCAATCAAGTTTTCGAACAGAAAGGTATTTATTAAATATATATTTTACCTCATAAAATTGTCACACTAATACTTGGACTATAGGCTAGTCGAAATACCACAAAATAAATGCTTTTTAAAAGTTATATTACAGTAGGGCATTACAATTACATGGGTTGATTATATTATCTTTTTAAGGAGAGAAAGGGAGAGTTTTCATAGAATTTTTGAAGAGAAGTTGGGAATTCATTAATGCATCGAAAGTTAATGAATTTCTTTTAAAAGGAGTTGAATAAGGTTTAAGAAATCTAATAATTGTTAAGAAATCAAATATTATAATATATAAAACAAATGTAGGCTGTAAGAGGTGTGTTAAAAAAAGGGGTTGGAACAGATTTGAGAGCGAACGTCAAACACACGATTCCAAAAAAAAAATTCTAACAAACTTCAAAAAAACATTTTTTTCCAATTTCATTCCTATTTTACGTAGATTATGTGCTCATATGATTATTCGACGGCTGATTAACCGATTTTCATGCAACTTTTAATGTATGAAACTGCATTTTTCTGTAATGTTTTATGGATGTATAAATTATAATTTTATAATAAAATAATGGTTTAAATACAATCAAACATTATAAGAAATTCGTTAATTTCATGCAACAAATTCTTTTTACTTCCCAGTGGTTGCTAGTACAAAATAAATTTATTTTTAAAAATCAGAAATCAAATGTGACGTCATTTATAACAACTCAGGATTTTCTATGCAGCTCCTTTGAATTTTCAGATGTCTGGCCTATTAGGATTGCGCTTTCTTTGAAGAAGTTGCATAAAATTGACTATGAAAAAAATCATCATCCATCACCTCAAATCCTTTTTAGCCATCTGCATTACTAAAACTATCATAAAAATAACTGTGTATAAAACAGAATAACTTCCACAATTTTTATTTTCAGAACTAACTGAGTTACTCAGAATAAGAAATGAATGACACTAAACATTGAAAAAATGAATAATTCTAGCTAAAATGTCTTTTACTGTTTACAAGGATATTATAATTTTTATATATAGACATATTGTTTCAACATAAAAATGAAGGCATACAAACTTTGTGTTGCATGATATACACATTAGTATGTATATATACATCTCTTACTGTCTCTGTGTGCGCACAGAAAGAGAGTTAATATATTCTAAAGAGATTTATTGTTTAATTTACCAATAAATTTTTCGTTTCTAATTTCCAAAACGTTTTGAAAATTTTTCAATAATGATCTCAAAGATTTTCCGGTATCAGATTTAACTGCTTGAATGCTAGTAATAAATATTAATATACTCAGTTGTATTTCATGAATTTTCTGTAATGGCCAAATAACTTCAATATTAAAGAATTAAATATTCTTGGAAGAGGCAAAAATTTTCAAAGATTTTTTTTTACGTAAAAATACTTTTTATTCAACTATTTATTTAAAGAAAAGTTTTCCTGTAAAATATTAATTTGAATTTTATTCAACTAATTTAGGTATCATACACTTATACATATTTTTACAATTACATAATAAATACAAGTAAAATAGAATATTACGATTTATGAAAGGTTTAAAATATTTCATGATTCGATAATCAAATTGGATTTTATACAACTAATTTAATAGCTACCATATTAAAGAACGTAAGAGTACTTGAATACTATTACGGGGTTAGAATTTTCCCACAATATTATTAAAACGATAAATATAACTCAGTTGTAAATGTTTGGACTAGAAAATAAGCATTTTCATTAAATAGTGGACTTCAAAACTGAATCTATTTATTATGGTTTTTTAAGGTTTTCTTTAATATTTTCTTTAATATTCTTCAATTTACTTCACTTTATTTCATTTAAAAATAAATTTTGGAAAAAAAAATAAATGACCTTTTAAAAGCGGTTATAAATTTTCTACAAGGAAAAAATTTAACAGAATTAACTGAAAACAAAATTACAATATTTTGTTATGATTATTATTACCTTATTAAATTCAGAAATTTTACTTTCTTTACTAAAAACTTCATTCAAGTTAAATAAAAAAAGTATTTTAACAAAAATTAAAATTATGTATTATGTTATAAATAATGAAACATTTCTGAATCATGAGTTATACAGAAATTAAACAACACATAACTAAATATTACTTAAATATTTTGTGAAATTTGAGTTAGGTTTATTTAAATCTTAAATATATTATTAAAATATTTAGAAAGTTCGAAAGTAAATAAGATTTTAGTCGTATATAATTTCAAACTTTTATCTTATTTTTTATTTTCAAAGGTAACGAAATAAAACAGAAAAAAGATAATAAGAAATTAAATATTAAGATAAAGAAACACAATATACCAGAAAATGGAAAAATTTGTTATTTATGAAGGAAAATTACAAAGAAAGATTGCAGAATGCAAGCATCAAAAATAAACTGGGATAAGCTTAGAGATCTATCGAGTAAAATAGCAGACCACTAAATCGAATTTAAATCAAATAAAAACAATAATAAATAAATAAATAAAAGAACTGGAATGAAATTCTTAAAAATATTATTTTATGATGATTTTAGTGAAACACAAAAAACAGAAAAATTGGTATGGAAAAGAATACAACCCCCTTTGAAATGTCGTTTTAAAGAAAAATCCAAAAATTAGGATAGAAATTGAATTTGAAATGATTAGATGGTAAGACGAATAAGTGAGGAAAGAAATTTGCGGCAAAATCATTAAAAAAGGTATGCCTGGTTTTTAATATATTCAGGTTTAATCGATCTGGTGATAGAGGGAATGTAAAGGAAAACATACATTGGAATATAAAAACAGATAACTGAGAACATCTACTTAGATTTAGTAAATCATTGATAACAGCATCAAACCAGTCAACTGATAACCCCCCTCCAAAAAAAGTAACTAAATAGCAAATTACAACATATTTATTATAATTTTATTAATAAATTTGTGTGACAAATCTAATTTTTTTTTTTTCTTATTTAAGTATAAAAATCATGTTGATAATAATTTATAGTTACTGTTGCTAAACGTGAAAATAAATGAAATATTATCAAACGAAACAACACTTACAACAGAACAAACTGTAGGAGCTTAGTTTTGAATAAATAGTTTAGTAAATTTCATCCTATCAGCGGAATGTAACTATTTATAAAAATAAAATTACCGATAGATATAATTACTTATATTGTTATATTTTCTCTTTTTTTATGTTAAGTGCCTTCGCAAAGAATTTTGCTTTCCCAGAGCATTAAATAGGTGAATAAATTAATGACATACAGTTAAAAAGTTAAAATATGGAAGTTACATAAACATAAACATGTTTAACTCTATATATTTTACTTTGTTTTAATCGTGTGATTATATTTCTTATACTCTGATAAAGAAAGCGATTTCTAAGAATGCAGCTATCATATTGAAAACAAGAACAAATAGTAATATTTTTATAAATCCTTAGTATTTAAATTTAATTTTTTCATAACGTTTTTCTAATATAGTATCCGTAAATAAATATATTTCCGTATTATAAATAAATTTTGTTTAAAAAACAAACTATTGTTAAAACTGAAACAAAGTAATCTATTCTAAGGGTAGCAATGTAATACAAGTTAGTAATATTTACGGATATCATTATTTTAATTTAGTAACTCTACACAAAATTTTCCGCCCTATAAAAATACGAAGGATTTGTAAGGAGGTAAAAAGTTAATAAATTTCCTTTTTTTTGTGAAAAAAATATTACAGACGCTGAGATTTTATCAAAATATCATGAGAAGTATAGGCAAATTTAAAAGCTGAAGGAAAGCCGGTAACTTGGTGGTTTTTTTGTAGTGGTTGTAAAGTAAAAATTTGTTAATTTTATCTTTGGTAACATTATTTTTAATTTTTAACATTGTAGTGATAAAAACACACTATTTAGTTCGTTAATTTCAAAAAATAAAATAAATCTAAATATCCATCTAAATTTCAACTTACTTAAGATGCAGATATAACTTCTAATTCTTCAGTTTCTTAAAGAACGGAAAATCAACCAGAGAAAATAAGAACCGTATTACCTTCCTTATTTTCTCGTACGTTCATGGATTTTACTGGATAAAATATTTATCTGCATTTCATATGCAAAGGATTTTCATATAATTAACATTTTATGTATTAATAAAGTTCTGCTGTGCTCTGATGTAATTTAACTTTTCTCTATCGCAGTCAAATTTTTATTTTATCCTCCGGGACCACCGTTAGGTATAGCTTCAGAGGATGAGATGAATGATTTGTAGCGTGTGTAAAAAATACCATGCCTTACCGGGATTAGTGAAAATGCCATACCTGACCGGGAGACGTTACCAGTCGCGTCTTGGCCTACTTGAGCCCAACAGTTTGTGAGCTGTTAATAATCCAGCCAGTAGAGTTTTAACTTTATTAGTACCAGCTACTTATTTCCCAGCTTAAGTACCAGCTGGGATTCCGTACCTGATACTTACTAAAAAAGTTCTAGTGCCACAAACGTTGGTATAATTCAATATTTTCAGCCAATTAAGATCAGATTCGTAAATTTGTTTTAGCCCTTACATGTTAACCATGGCAAAAACATTTTTGTCCAATATCCAGAGTGCTGCGATGGTAGGGTTTTAATTTTTTACGCTCAAAATGATAATACTATGAAAGTTTTGTGTGGCTACACAAAGCTGGCGGATGGTGTTACATTCGTTAGTTTTGACATTACAGGTTGACCAGTAATTTCTCTTAAAACAACTTTGTTGCTGGCTTACTGTCAGGGTTGAGGCCAAGTTTGAGGAACTTATATATAGGATATAATATATAGTATATATATATATATATAGGAAAAGAATGCTCAAATTATTTTAATATACATGGTAAGAAAAATGCAAATTCCAACCATTTAATAAACTGCATTCAAATATTTTGTAAATTGATAAAAAGAAAATTTTTGATAGGAAGTTTTTAATTACATTATTTTCACAAGCGGAATTTTTTTACTTTATATTCCCTTCATTACAAAATATATTATGTATTAATTACCACTTGTATTTTGAATATTATAAAATTTAATCTGAAATTTGCAAGTACCAGTCTAATTTAGATAAACAGGTAATTTATTAAAAATTATCTTTATTTACATTTATGATAGATCTACATTTAGATAGATCTAAAATTTATTTAATTTTTAAAATTAATCTATTAATTTTTGTCTTACATTTGACGTCACCTTGGTTAAGTATCTGATAATATTTTAAGTATTATCAAAGAATACAAGTATATTTTTCATTATATTTTTTGTGTTGTACTGACTAACTTGTATTCAAATACGTTAATACGGGAATCTGTTGATTAGACATGTGTTAAGAGGGACCAAATTGTACAATTTATGAAAACAAGTAAAAATTAACAATAATAATTTTTTTCTTTTTTGAGATGACGAGCATCGACTGCTTTGGTCATTTTGCCCTATGAAATGGAACTTGGCATCGCATTAAAAATTCAATGCCTGATCCGGGATTCGAACTCAGGACCTCCGGATTAGAGGGTGAGGCGCTACAACTCCGCCACTATATTATTAAGTTTTATTTTATTTTATGAGTAAACAGTATAGAGATATGAGTAAAGTGTTTATTATATTTTATTTATTTTCATTGTTACACTTACTTTTTAGTTATTTATTTCTAAGATTATAAATTATTTGAAATGTGAGTTTAGATCTTATCGTTTATTAACATAGCTTGGGCTTGAACTTTCTACAAGGAATTTTATGTCAATTATAGTATAAACTATGTATTTATTTATTCAGTAGATAAATTCTTGACTGAACTATAAAGAGATTGTGCGTTTTTTTTTATGAATGAAAAAAAGTAAACCTAGAAGTATACATTTTTAGTACTTCATTAAGATATATGTAAACATTAAATGGTAATAATATACATATATATATATATATATATATATATATATATATATATTTCGTTTAAACAATGTAATTATAGAAGCAATCCATTTCTTCAAAGTAAATATGGACAATTTTACCGTTAAATTAATTATTATAATAAACAATACTATCGTACAATGTATTGAATTACTGAGTAGCCATAGACAATTTATATATTGTAGGAGTACTTCATTGAAATTTATATAAACTTTCCTTTTTCAAAAGTAGGGGAGATTCGGTAAAAATAAACGACGAGTAAGAGCTTGCATGAATTTTACGTAATTTCAACGAGTGGCTATGTCAGTTAAATCTACAGCATTATGCATCATTTGTGTGCTACAAATATACTCTTTAGAAAAGCCATAAAATTTATGAAACGTCACGCCAACATAGGTAAAATATGCAACTAAATAATAACATAGCTACAATATTTGAATAACAAAACTAAAAAAGATTAACAACGATAAAATCATAATAATATTTTCAAACGTCAACATCAGAAAATATACAGTTACTTTTTTTTAAATTAATGCATAGGTTATACAGTATAAAAATGTATAACTTGTACTTATTTTCTTCCAATTTCATAAAACAATAATACGTCAGGAACATTTTAAAAGAACGGAGTTTATATAAAATAAATGTAAAATAATCTAGGCTATAACATCTCTCCTGATTTGTTTGTAGTAGTATAAAGCAAAAAGTGTTACTATCAATCAAAAACTGTCAATTCTCCCCCCTCAAAAGAACTACATATTATGGGATAAAAAATTCCATATTTATGTATGTGTGTTAGGATAAATCTTTCTACCATAGAGTACAACAATAAGGAAAATTTTTCTACCATAAGGAAATATTTTTACTTTTTGATAATTCTTCATCCAGTTTGTTTTAATATTTAGTTAATCGAAACCATAACGTTAGAAAAAAGTACAGTTAAAAAGTTTATGAAAAAAGAATTGTCAGAGTAAAAATATTTAAATTAACATATTTATTGATATTTAATAACATATTTGTTGGTATTGGTATTGCCTTTAATCTAAATCCGTATTCTAATCAACAGAACTGAAGATATTTTAAGGTAGAATTTCTCCTACATTTCTAAATTCTGGATACGCTGATTAGTAACTAAATATACGGTTTATTGAAGACATAATGAAAAAAACAGCTCTTTTCGAGTCACTTTTAGTTTATCTAAATTATATTTATTAAATATTTAAATAATTATTGGTTATTTCAACTAATCAACACACATTTTATTTTCTAACTGACGTTTTACAAGAATGGGATCAGTTTTCTTATGATATTTGTTAGTTGAAAGATAAGAACTTGCAACTACCATAGGAGCTTTGTTAGTTCTAAGAAACTCTTAGAAAAGAAATTTAATAAGATTTTGAATTTTTTTACTGTTTCTAAGAATGAATGTGAACTTTTTTATTATATTTTTCTGAATAAAGTTTTATCGAAATTGAAAAAAAATTTAAAGTAGTCGAAATAATGAATTTTATAAGATAAAGTACCGAATTGCAGTTGTGTCAATTTTTTTATTAATAAAAAATAATCATTCTAAAACGAATTTTTATTTTTTGCCTTTGATAAGAAATGAATAATAAATAAAAAAATAAAAATCTATAAGTACCTAATAATTTTGGATTCTATTATTAGTAGTAGGATGATACTTTTTAAATTCTACAAAAAAAATCTTGGAGAACTGTGTATCATCAATGTTTCAAAATGAGAGCTTTTTGTGTTCAGATATCAAATTTTTTCCTTCCAATATCCTATTCTTTTCAGTTCTAACTAATTTATCCATATCTGATGATTCTGATATATAATACCCTGTAGTACATTCACCATATTAGCAAGGAAAAGAGTTGTCTACCGGTCTATATTAAATATCGCCGCATAAGATAGGAAACAACCGATTATATGAATTAATGAATCGGTTAAAATGCAATTTTGAAATTCAAACAGATCTCTACTGAGTTAGAAAGACAATGTTTGAAAAAAACTTTTATCACGGAAAATGTATATGTCCATTAAATTCCATTCCCGAGGTTTGTCCGGTTTCACAACCTAAATAACTAGATTGACTTCAAGGTCTACAATCTCAGTTAAATCAAGTTTTGTTTGTTACACACAATGCCACAATGATAAAAAATAAAGACTTCACTTTGTATATTTTCCTTTAATTACCAAATTCGACATATCATATCCTACCCTACTAAAGGGCATTTGTATGCGGGTCTGTATGTGTGTCCGTCTCCCTTAGCTTAGCATCGGAATGTACCGATCACTAGCGGAAAATCCCGATTCGTTAGTATCAATTTCTAGAGTTAAATTTCTAATTTAACTACGTTATATCAATTTTTATTAATAAAAAAAAATACCCAATTTTGGACACCTATAAATAATCCTATTTCGAGACGCATCCCGCCAGGGCAACCCGCCCGGAGGGCGTGTCCATGGCACACCTCTGCAGCTAGTATAAAATATAAAACAATTTACATGCAGATTTTATTCTTTAAATTTGTACTGTGGTTTATTTTATAATTTTTTTACTATTTTTTTCTATTCTGCAATTCACAGCTTAAATAAATCAATACCAGTACTATTAGTCTTTTCAAGAAAAAGAGGGTAACCACCTACTTACCATCAATCCCAACGTAATTTACATTTATTTTTAAAACGAATTCGTCCAACAAGTTAAACTAACATACAGAATAAATAGACAAAATAAGAGACATTAGTCCAATTTTCTTCAATTTATTAGAAAACCAAACACGATATCATGAGTAATAGCTACACTAAGCCATTTCTAAGTAATAAATAAATTTACAAAAATAATAATTTATAACCTGTTATTAACTTTTCCTTTGACTTTATCGAGTTTACGTATTGCATGTTCCGTAATTTATTGTTTCACCCAAAAAAAAGTAAAAATAATAATACTGCAATTTGGAGTTTTAAATGATCAATCCACTTGTTTTTACTGATGGAACAAATGTAAAGCAATTAGACAACAGCAGGCAATAGTTCTACATAACTAAGTATAGTTTAAAAGGTTGAGTTTTTTCTTAACGAGTACTGATATTTACTCTAAATCCGTATTCTAATTAGCAAAACTGGAACTATTTTATGTTTTAAGGTAGAATTTCTACTATAGTTCTGGGTGCACTGATTTGTAACTGAATGTCCGGTTCATTGAAGATGTAATAAAAAAGCAGTTGTTTTCGCGCCACTTTCCTTAGTTTAAGTAGCGCGGGTTGTGTACTGTAAGTTAGTGACGGGAAGGGTAGCCTTCCAGCGGAGGGACTGACAAGAAGGGGCAGTCGATGTCGATGTGTTCTTATGAGGCTGAGGAGACCCGGTTGGGTAGACTCCGGAAGGGGGGCAGAGGCTGCAGCTACGGCACTCTGAGGCGACTGACCATGATGCCTAACTGAGCATGATGCCTAACGGTGGATCCTGTTGCCTTGGGTGTGTTAAGAATGTAAGAAAAAGGGTGTTATGTACTGAAAGTTTCATCTTTGAGTAAGGAACTTTCAGTAATAATTTTTATTTTCTGTTGTAATTGCCTGTAATCACTGCGGTTATAGCATCTGAATTATAAGTTTAACTTACGTAAGAGGTATCTTATTGTTACTTACTTTTATTATTGTATTTCGACCTACTCTCGAAAAAGTTTTTTCTCAGGAACAACTTATTTTTATATCATAATAAAAATATAGACGATAGTATGATTGGGAAAAGTTTTGTGTTTTTAACTTTTTCTAAGTAGGTTTTATTTGTTCTCAGCCAAAAACTATAAGTGTATTCTATGATATGAGTATGTAATATCGTCATTTTAACACAAAAGTGTTTATTGAAAAAATGTTTATCAAATCTATTAATATTTTTTTTTTAAATTATGTGTTTTAACTTATACGTAAAATTTGTAATTTAAAAAGTAATTACATTCTTTTAAGGATGAATTTTTAACGGATCTCTTTCTCTTTTCTTTACTGTTATTAATAAAATAATAATAAATGTTTAAACTATTTTTATTCCTACGTTCCACTGAAAGAGTTCTCTCTTATTTTAAAAATAATACATGTGTTTACATCACAGCTCACATAAAATTGTATTTAATTCTTTTTTTATATTAATGAGAAGATATATGACTCAACTTTAGAACATTTAGAATTAGATATTATTTTGTCTTACAGTAAAAAAGAATTAATAATAATACAAAAAAAAAGATTAAAAATAATTTTTTTTTTGTGTGTTCGTATACGCGGCAGGATTCAAGGCCGTCAAATCAAATGAACCTCTCTATTCACTCGCCTAGGTACCCAAGTACCCAACACTGATTGTTCACTTTCGCTGTCACCGGACAATCCCCTACAGGCTTACCACGTTGTATAGACTTCCGATTACTCATTGATGTAGCAAACTTCCCACCCACGGACAAGGGTACGTCAGAATCTATCATCACTGAAACACACGAGTAACGAAACTTAAACAAGAATCAGCTGTGTTGATCTAAACAAATCGCCACAGCAGAAGTCAATTAATGTGTCCAGAAAATAACAATAATCACCCAATGGCGAGAGAAATAGTAATTCACCGTCAAATAAGCAATGAACAAGTCCATGGAAATAGTAAATACAAAATATCGTAGAAAATATAATAATAAAAACATTTAACCTAGCGTTGTTAACCAGCACAACAACCCTTAACAACGGCAACCCTTACTGGAGATGACGACGGGTGTAAACTTGATCTTGGGCGAATAGACTACGCCATTGCAATTGATTCGGCAGCAGGGGACCGGGTGGTAGGATCCACCATTGGTACGTCGGTTTCGCAGGTCATGACAAATGGGCAAAGTAGGGTGGTTTGCTTCTGTGGTCCAATTGGGAGAGTCGGCCACATTTTACGACGTACAGTGGAATATGCCAGCCGCCAAGTTGGGAGGTATTGTGAGCATCATCGTCGGTGCTGCAGGGGAAGGGCTCTAAAAAGAAGCGGTGAGTGGGCCTGCCGACGACAACAGTGGTGGTTAAAGTGGAGGGGAGAACCTATGCTGATCTCTTTCGCTCCGTCAAAGGGGCCGTGTCACCAGATGAAGCCGGGGTTTTCTCCACCCGTAAGAGCTCCGGAAAGGATCTACATATCCGGATACAGATATGCTGCTGATGGCGCCGCAGAGCAACTGGGCCAGGAGAACTCTACGAAGGTGGAAGGCGCCACCACAGTGCCGAGGGGGAGGGGCAGTCGGAGGGTCCACATCCTGGTTATGGATGTGGACGTGCTAACAACCGTAGAAGAGTTCATTGCAGAATTTCGTAAGGTGACGGGGGAATCAGTTACAGTAGATATCATGGTCATGCAACAAGCCTATGTATAATAAACAACAACAATATGTATAATTCATTTAATTGTTCAGTGTACAAATCTTGATTTAAATCTTGTATGTAAATGACAATGCAGAATAATTTACATTTAAAAGCTATATCTATTACAAGGAAGGTTTTTCAAATGGAAAAGAGCCTGAAAGTTAACAAGAGTTGATAAAATTGGTTTAACAAAATAAAAACGAGTTCTGATCTTGAAATTAACCTATAAAATAGTGACACCTTATGTTCGGAATTCAGTCTCAGATGAATAAACAACAAGCATACATTATGAGTCTTTAATGATAACAGTCATATTGTCTGTCAAAACAGGGAATAATATAAGCCCAAGATTTTTGAAACGTAATTACGTAGAAAAGTTGTGAAGATGACATAGTATATGAATAAACAATATGAAAGTAAAAAAAAGGAAGAACGATTAAAGTAACCTTTACCACAATTAAGAATTAAAACTTAAAAATAAAATACGGTACAATTGATACCACATAAAGGGTTGACTAAACCAGTAATTTTGGTATATAATAGCACAGTTTTACGAAGTACAATTGGAAGGTAAGAACCGTTTTTAAATGTTCCACAAGAATATTTCGGTCGTCTTTGAGCACATAAGAATTTAGCTTCTATTCTACACATATTAGATTGCTGTGGACGATATTGTGAAAGAATTTTCTCTTTTGCCATTCGATTTTTAAAGATTTCGTCATTTACAGGTGTCTCCGATTGTAAAGTAAGTTTTTGATTGCAAGTAAAAAGAAACTAGGTAAAATTCATTAGCAGATTAGTGCAGTAAATATTCCACAAGTGTTGGTGTCGTAAGAACATTTTTAGAAAGCTTAACGAAGGAGAACAAAATTTTCATGATGAAATACGTAGTTTGCGGCTATCTGTAGGATCCAAAATGTCACGCTGTTCTCCTGTAAATAACTGAATGAGCTTTTCAGACCACAGCAAATTTGAGATGACTCCTACTCTAACTTATATCATTTGCAGTTACCGGTCAGTCCTTTATCTACAATAACAATGTAAAAAGAGTTATGCAAAATTTCAGAAGACGAATTTCTTAATAATAATGAAAACTACTTTTAAATATGACTTAACTGATGGCCGTCACTGTAATATTAAATCTATTTTAAAATAAATGTTCATAAATTCATAATGGCTAATGACGGTTACTTGTAAAGTAATCTACTTTCTTTTCAAATTTAAACATACATGAACGAAATAAAACTGGAGGGTTATTTGATTCAGCTCAAGCTGTTAATTTTATAATAATTTTGGAAAAAAGTAATAAAGGACTTAAAGCCACAACCAATTTCACGAATTTAAATGTATAAATAATAAATTAGGAGCATTTAGAAAGAAACTTTTTTATTAATGGTAATAAAAATAAATTGAATTCTTTAACAAAGATTTTTACGTGAGGCTTACTTAGCTCTCTAAAACATAATTTAAAAAGAAGCTTTTATAAATCGGTTTTAATCCTGAAGAAAGTGAGAATCGTTGTAAAATTAAATAAATGAAAAAAATCAAAAGTAAGAAACTTTTAGTGAAGTTCATTTGAAATCAAAAGACGTATTAACTAACTTTCTATTTTCATAGATTCATTAAAATATTTGAGTTACTGTCATACATACATTATTTCCCTTTCAATTTCTTGATTATTAAAAGAAAAAAATATTATAATGTAAAAGAATCTTAATAAAAAATAAAGAAAAAAGAGATGAGATTAAAAATAAAAAAAGCGTAAAGTAGTAGAATAATAAGAGGAAAAGAGTTTGTTACCCGAACCAAAGGATTAAATAAGTAGATTGAAGCTGTGTAGCCTAACCACTTTCCTTTAAAAGAAAATTAAATTCCATTCGATCTCAAATTTAAATCAGTTTACGAACTGACAAACTTACAAATCCGTTCAAGCATTTTATTCTAGTTCGATTTCATAAAATATACCGTCATGCAAATTATACATATTATTACCCGTAACAACTATGAAATTTTATTTAGAATATTTAAAGTGCTAAAAATAAATGTATTAATCTTATGTAGTTTTATTATGTATTTATTGTTTAACTTATTTTTTCTTCAATAATAAGTTAATATTTACAATGAAAAAAATATCAATGAAGTTTGAGTAAGCTACATCCAGAGAATTACAGAATAATAATGTTTTACTAATATTTATTTTACCTCAATAACCTCTGTTTAATCTTGTTGATATGTCGTAAACGAAATAATATGAATTATCATCTACTTCAACTGTTTTCTTGATAAACTTAATAAAAGAAATTGTATTTATTTTATTGATCTTCAGTCGTAAATTAAGAGTATACCAAACCCAAAAATATTGTATATACAATTTATTTAATGGTTATTCTACTTGAAGCTCACACATAACTTTGGTAGCTATGGAAATTAACACTTTTATAATCAATCAACGTTGGGTATAGGTAGTAAGCGTACTGAATATAAATTTGAGAATGGAAATAGTTAGTTCCCCAAGCAATCTCAACAAAAAAAATTGTTGCTCAGCTTAGCATTTATAAAGCCAATTATGGTGTAAGCATTTTCTGAAAATAATTAGCCTAATTTTTTAAGTGAAACGTCAAAAAAATTACAGGGGCAACAATACGTTCATAAATATATTTTGGTTAAAATAAGAGGAAATACCATGATGACATTAATCTTTACAAGGTGGGAATATGTTTCTTCTTGAGTAAATGACCTGATTTGTAAATTTACTTTGTATATTATGATATGGTCTGGAGCGTGGAAAAATATAAGCAATTAGCTGTTTGTGTGATAGATACATATTTAAACTTACAAAAATCTCTACTGATAAATTTTGAGTAACTTTCATTGAAATTATAATTTCCAATTTTTTCTTTTCAGGAAATAAATTTTACAGGAATTAGAATTTTTTTAGGAAATTAGGAAATTTTACAAAAATTATGATCTAAATAAAATAAATATTCTTTTTTAAATAAAAATAAGTAGCGTTTGTTTTATTTAATATTAGCAGTCTCGGCAATGATTCGCTATTGCTAGATTTGCGTATATATATCTACATATGAACAATACGGAACTTCACAAAATTTAGCGTTTCCCATTTTACCTTTTCCCCTTTCCTTTTCTCCCATTATCCTTTTTCCATTTTCATTTTCGCCTTATTCCCTTTCCATTTTCACCTTTTCCTTCCCTTCTCCTTTCCTTGCCCATTTATCATTCCCTTTCCCCTTTCCATTACCCTTTTCCGTTTTTCCTTTTATCCATTTCCCCCTTTTTCCCTTTTACCTTTTCACCTATTTCCCTTTTTCGATTTTTCCCTTTCTCCGTTTTTCCCCGCGCGTAAATCGGTCCAGTAGTTTTTTTTAGTCTATACCGGATACAGATATCGGAAACACTGAAATGGAATTGTAAAATATTTAGTATAATAGTGTTGCTTTTACGTCTATCAGATAGCGCTGTTTTTTTTTAAAAAAAGACATGTTTTTACCTATAACAGATGTGACATCTTAGATATATAAAAACAAGCGCTTATTCGAATGCAACATTGTGTTAAATTTTCAAAGCAATCGGTGAAGAACTTTCGGAGGTTTAAGATTTTGAACAACGAACATTTATATTTTTATTTGTATAGATTTATACACACAAAACTTCTTTTTTTTTCTTTTAAATTTACAGTTTACAAATGTTATTCTGTACATACATTTTGATTTTTTTTTTAAATTTATTTATCGTTCTTTTTTGTTACAATCTGAAGAAAACTACAATACGAAAATTGTGAAAACAGTCATGAATATCCGATAGACTTATTTCATCCAATAATGAGGTACAACTGAGAGGCAATATGTTATTTGCTATGAGCTAAACCTATGCCATATATTAACTTTTCTCTAAATATTCTACTTCCTATAACCAAATAAAAAACTGTTTTTAATATTTTCTCACATACGACGCATTTTTAAATAAACATTTTTTGCAGAATATTACTTTTCCTAACTTTTTGTGAATGAGCTTCTATCTATTGAAACTATAAATGTATCGTAGACAAAACAATTTCTTTTAATATTTTAGACATAATTATAACTGTTTTGAAATTCTTTTAAAACTAATATGAAATATTATTAATTTGAAGAAATAATTAATGTATGAAGTAATAATAATGTATAGATTTATCTATACAAAATTACAAGAAGAGCTGAATTATAAAAATAAATGAATGTCTAACACAAATGTTGCCGTATTAAGTCTGACTTATTTGATGAGGTTTTAGTCCCCATTTAAACTATAATGACTACATTTACCACAGAATTGTTATAATAGTAGTATCATCATCACTGTGGCCTGTTGGCTCTGATAAAACGAAGCTCATCCACCAGTTTCACATTACTCGTAATATAGATCCTAAGCCATATAATAAGTTTAAATACGAGTACTACGTCAGATAATTAAAACCTTCACATAAAAATATTATATGTAGAACAGGAATATGAAATTTCCAAAATAAAACTAGAAATTTTTTTATTACAACTTAAAATTCATTGAACAATAAAAGAAAAAGAAAATGAATAGATGCCAATGCGAACAAAATCAGGAATAGTTTAACAATGGATCTGATAAATGCATCACTTCTTTTCTTTTTCCCTCCTTTTATTTTTGTAAGAAATATCTGATTGGCCTGAAAATCACAAAGTACAGTGAAAGTTAGAAATGAATTTTCTTTACGATGCTACATAGAAGTAGAAGCATTATGCACAGGAAAGCGTCACATTGTCGTCATTGTACGCTTTCAATGAAGAAAGGATTCTTTGTGTGGGATCAGTTTTTTTTTAACAAAACAGATGGGTAAAAGTGTTTTATTCTTATATTTGTGTGTTTGTGTGTAAATATATATCTGTGTCTATTGTGAGCATTTCACAGTCACTTCTTGAATATCAACTCGTTGACCTGGCAACCAAAATAATATGATACGCACTTGAAACCTACTCCGGTTGAAAATTTCAGAAAAAGCCATCCAATTTGAAAATCTTATAAATTTACGGTTGGATGGAATGTTTTTGTAAGCGATGTATTAACTGCGATGTTAGATTCACTGACCCACTCAGAATTATTAAAATAAAATAATCTGAAATGGACAGACTACATAGATTCTACGCTTTAGAATATTTTGCATAAAAATAGTATATTACATAATATAATAGAATTTATTATAACTAGACTGCATATACATCATACTAATTATAAGCTTTATTAAACATAACATTATAAAAAAAACTTCTTTAATGCTCTTTTAATTGAATACTCTTAAAAAAATTACTTATTTAAAGTGCATTAACAATCAATAGTGAATGAAAATAACAATAAAGAAAGCAGAAAACTGTATTATATTTTATTTGAAATTATATTAATGAAATACTGAAACATGATTGTAAAAGTAATACGCCATAACAATAGAAGGATTAAAAAGATTAAACCTAAAATAAGCTGTATCCTAAGGTTATTTAATGAAAATCACTTTTTTTTTTTTAATTCCCGCATCAAAAAAAATACGAGTTTTGTTCTGGTTAATTATGAAATGAATGGTTACGTTTTAGGGTAGATAAAAATAAGCACTAGTTTTATTTTTCAAAAAGAACTATTGTCGTAACAAATAAATTACAAATATTGCTTCTACAAAAATAAAACATATATTTTTAATATCACGTATTCCGATTCTCGTTTCCAAACAAACAAATGATACTGTTTTTATTCTAACAAGAAGGATTTTTAAATACAAGATATTTTTAGAACTACAGAAATAATATTTTTTTTTGTTTAATTAATAAATAACAAAAAAATCTTTAAAAAAAATTATTTTTATAATACAATGAAATAATATTTAATATAACAGGCCTAAATAGAAGTAAAATATTGCCATATTTTAAAATTATTTTTCTTGATAAGTATTCGTTTGATGAATAACTAGGATTAATAATATTACGTACTTATATGATATTTTAATAAAAAATTGTAAAGTATGACATTAATTTCAGCAATCTAACACTGCTAAATATTTACCAGACAAGGCTACATATTATTTAACTAATAACCAGTATTTGTTACGTATTTGTACGTAACATATATGTCACAGTAAGTTGTACATGTAAGTTACGTATTTGTACGATTTAAATATTAAATCAGTGCCAGACATCATTAATAACCATTATTTTTATTACGTTAATACATTGAAAATGATAGCAAAATTTTAAAGACTACTTATTTATTAACTTTCAATTTGTAATATTATGTTTCGAATATTTCAAAAAATGTTTTAAAAAAATGAATTTTACTTAATTTTTTTACTTTTAAGCATATTTATCAAATATATCGATGAATTGTATGTCTGTTTTCAAATTATTGATTATTTTGGGCACTGTGTATGAATCTTTATGTATATTAGGTATATCAAATTTATTTAAAAAAATATATATTCTAAAGCTGTAAACTTGAAAAAAAAAAATAATTAGCTAATATAATCTAGCTGATTTTATCTCAATTTTTAATAAGCTCAAAAATAAATGAAATTGTTTTTTTATTGGTTAAAAATCGAAAATGTTTTCGTTTTCTAGTAAAGGAGAGATATTACAGATATAGAAAACTGAAGAAGAATTTTCCCCTTTAATTAGTTAGAAAATACACCCACTTCCCAAACGCCACAGTAATAACCATGTATTGAATTTCCTTAGCATTCAACAGCTTTATTGAATGTCGTCACCGGTATTAATCAGTCGTGTGCAGGAGGTGGGATAAACAACTCTAACATCCGTACTACTAAAATAAAGTAGGAAAAATAATCACTAAAAGTGATGGTTGTATATTAATTCAGCAGTAGAAATCATTTGAAAACAGACGAATTTAATTTTATAGAAAATCTATAAAGTCTTAGAGCACGTATCTAGGACACAATATTTCTGTGGTATTACATAAAATATTTAAAAAGACGCTTTGACTGAGAATGCCAGGATACATTTTCTAATTTGACTGTATGTAGTCAAATCTCCTACAATGGGTATTTACTATGGTTTTTCCAGTTAAGTCTGACTAAAACCAAATTCACTAAAACTCTCTTGCAGGTCATTAGCAAAATGGTTTGTAGTCCTTGAACAGCTTTGTGGAAGAAAATATGTTAAGCAGCACATACATATATATATAAATTGATCGATGCAAATTATTAATCAGTTCCAATTCCAGGTAAAAATAAGACTATTTCTCTAGATGTTGTGAAAAAGGTATCCGCTGTCAAAAGGGAACCTTTTATTCATACTGAGTGTTATTTATTTCGAAATGCGATTCGTTAACAGGTATAATGTGTTCTTCATTTTATCAAAGATCCGTTTTCCTCACCCAAAATATTTCCCATCTCTTTGAGTTGGTATTCCGTGGCTTTTTGTCAGGCCCTTCAAGCGATGGTTAAATATACAAGGACAGACGGTAATAATATTAACAACTTATTTTCCTAACGGGTAAAATCGGCTGTTCTATACCTTCTAAGATAGTTAAAATACTTTGCGTGAAATCTGATCTAACATATGGACCATTTCTACGAGGTGATAAACTATTCAAATAATGCATTATTTTGTGTTTGAGGATAAAATCGGGATTGCGTGCACTATGTGTATGCAGTAACGCAAAGCACTGAATTATGTTATACTACATGTAGTTCGCTTAATATAGACAAAAAAGGATATAATAAGAAAGTAGGGATCCAATGAATTTTTTGTTGGATAACTTTAGTTTTCACTTATTAAGAAATGAAATGTTCCAAAGTAGATATGTTTGTACGAAAGAAATGGAAGTGAAATTATTATTAAAATATTGCTTTTATCAACAAAAAAATGTATGAGTTTATTTTAAGTTGACGAAATTAATGCGTTTCATACTGTTTAATTGAAAAACACATTTTATATAATCTTTATACAACATTGCTGAATATTGATTATACCCGATTTAAAACACAACCGAAGAAAAAAAAATCAGGATTTTTTTCAAGTATAGAAACGTTTTGAATCTGCTAGACAGCAGCGAGGACGTTATGAGGCTCTACTTAGCCTCATAACGGCCTACTCCATAACGTCTTAATGGAGCCTACTTGCTCCATGTATTTGATCTTGTGATGGCCCGTTACGATATCCGGTTTGGCGGCTTATTATTTCTTGGTCGTTTCAAAGTTACTGTTTTGTTTACTGTTCTATTTAAAGTTGCTATTTATTTTGTTGTTTTAAGGTTAATGTTGGTTGAACATTCGAATATATATTCAAAGCCACTATTAAATGTTATATTACGTTCTACTATTGCTTGTTAAGTTATACTATTGTTTTTTGTATTACTTGAGGATTATTATTGGGTGGTCCTCTTTCAAGTTACGGTCAGTTATAAGACTTACAGGTACATTGTAGTAGTTGATTGTAAGTAAATAAAGAAATTCAGCAAAAACATATAGAAACAATTTAATAACTACATATTTTTTAAGTTAAGTGTGTTCCATAATTTTATAAATTTTCATTAAAAATTCATAATTTATTTGATAATTTACGAGAAATTTTATTATTTAGAACATTACCTAAAAACGGTTAGAATAAATTGAATTGAATAATTCGTATTTTTGTTCCTTTTAAATATGTATTTTATGATTTCAAAGGAACCACATCTTTACTTCTAAGCTAAATTTCACCTAGATTTAGATTTAGAACAATGGTTTTGTTGAATACAATGATTATTTACAGTTACATACTACTTTCTAAATTCGTGTTAGCCTATTAGTCTACGGTGAAAACACTAAAGAAATTATTTTTTTTTAATATCCTATAATTCTAAATATAGTTAACTCGTCTTGCATATCTTCAGTATTAGTCAAAACTAATGTGTGCGTTTGCGTGTTGGTTCGCTCTCGAGAGCGAACTTTATTAATAAATATAATAATAATAATAATAAATCAACGAAAACAATAAATTTATAAAAATGAAAACTTTTTGAATATTTCGAATTGAAATAAATCAGAAAGCACTTGTTACTATTGATATAAAGTAGAGAAACTCCGATTCCATGCATGTCAAACGTATGTTTGACATGCATGCATAGTATTAACGGCTGTTTTACGTTCATTGGGGAATAGCGGCGCCGATGATCATTAGATACATGTTTTGCAATTACTCATACACTAGTAAATTCACTTGCGTGAATAACAAACTTAAAGTGATTTTTTTTTCTATTGTTTTACAGGTACTAACAATACTAATCTAAAAATTTTACTTTTAAGTTAAATTTCGCCTAGATTTAGATTTAGAACAATGGTTTTGTTGAATACAATGATTATTTTTCTTTAACTTAATACACCTGATTAAAATACATTCATTTCTGAATGAATGTAAGATAATAAAGATAAATTTTGACTTTTTCAATGTCCTAATGAGATCTTAAAACTTAACAGTTTCATCTCGTGCTAAAAAAAATTATTTGAACAATTAAAATTAAATAACAGAACCGGACAAAACAAAATATTTCGTCTACTTTTGGTCACTCAGGTTAATTTTATTTAACTGGATCACCGCCAGTTCGATAAATAAGACAAGATTTACACTATGATTACAAAAGAAGTCTTAGATAAAAGAACTTAATTTACATGAGTTTATCTTACATTGTACGACTTCTTTATATTAACTAGATTTTAAAATAGTTGCTGTAATATATTTCTTAATTCTTATAATCTATTTTGGACTAATTTTAATGTTGTATAGACTTTGACTAATGTTCTACACATTATATTTTCTAACTTGAAAAGCTTTACCAGGAACTGAATGAACAAAATAAAAAAACATCCTTTGTAAAGGTTATAACAATAATAAATAAAAAAATACTGTAATATCATACGAATTATTGTATTCATCAGAATATCCAACTGTTATCGATTAATTTATATCTAAGGAGTGAAAGATTGGTAGCACCTGTGTGCCAGGCTGAATAGTCTAGTGGGGCTATTATAATAATTCAGCTTAGAAATGCTAAACATTATTATAAAATAAATATATAGATATGTGATTTATTGCTCAACAATAGTTCTTCAACTGATGTATACAGATACTACACGCCAAAAAAAAACATGGTAAGAACAAGAGTTTTAAAAACTACCGCTAACAACAAATTTCAATAACAGATCCTGAGAAACAAATAATATATTTCGTCCACAAAAAATAAATGAAGAAAAAATAACGGAACTCGTTTTTATGTTAAAAAAAGATAGGATAAAAATCAAAATAATATTTATAAGATAATTAAAAATATATATATTTATTTACAGAGAGAGTAAGAAAGAAAGGATTATATTAAAAATAATTTAAGTGAAGAAATATAATGATAATAATTAAATGTAAATATTTTCACACCTGGTACGTCCGGAATAGCCTTTTTATTTTTTACAGGCGGTTTAAGGTAAAACAACAGACAAGGGCTGGAAGATGGATTATAAAGTCTTTACCTAGAACCGTCCGATGATTAAGCCTCAATAAACAGAGCACAGTTTTTCTGGCCAAAATTAAAATCATTTTATACGTATTATACCATAATTTTAATATCACTGCCTAGTGGTAGTATTTTTTTAAATAGCTTCTTTTTTTATTTAATTTTAAAAAATGCTAGTATTTTTTGTATCAGGGTTAATAATTTTTTTTTAATTTATTTTTTTTCCCAATGATTTTAATTTTTTTTATGGTTTTATAGTTATGTGACAAAATTAAGGATTTTAATCGTTTAAATGATTAAAACGATACCTCTTAAAGGTATCGTTTTCTGGTAATCGTTTAGAGTTTTTTTTTTTTTTTCAATGGTTTATTAGTAAATCTGATGTCAAGATTGCAAATAATTGTTTAATGTCTAATGGTTAACTGCATACAGAGCTATTAACAAAAAATTTAACAAATTTTTAAGATATGTTTTAATAGTGAAAATACAGAAGAAAGCTCATATAAATAAAGGTTCAGTAACGCTTCGATAACTAGTTTAGGCTGGCGAAATATTTCTCCCTGATTTTTTACTTACATTGCATGTCCTCAAAACAAGATTTTAGGAATTTTTTTTGTTAAATTTCAAAAGAATGTTTCTTTAATAACAATGGAATGGTAATTTTTTTTGTTGTATAATCTCACCCCTTTTATTTAAACGTTTTTCAAAGCGACTAGTGAATCTCTTTATTAACATTTAAGCAAATTTTATACAAATATAAAATCAGGTATTAAATAATTTTCGTAGGAAATACAGTTATAAAATTTTTTACACACTCCTGACTGTTAGATTAAGTATTAGTAACCAGATATATATATAAGACTGTTAGCTTTTTGAAAAAAAGAATTAAGCTTATATAATAACAAAAGTAATTTTTTGCGACTTCTTTGTCTTTATAACTGCTATTAATTACAGAGAGAATAGTTTAATTAAAAGTGATAAATAATTTAAAAAATTATTTTTCAGAAAACTACCGAAATTGTGTAAGTATAGAAGATAATTCCACAAAATACTTTAAAAAAAAAATATATATATATATATAGATCTGACTTTAACAAAAATTAAAACCTTATCATATCTTAATATTCTCCGTAATGAGTTGACTACATATATGATTTGATTTAGTCCCTTCCTCCAAAAAGAAGCTTCCGACTTTACTTCTGACAGCGGAATTCTATAATTCTTAAACAGCCTAATTGCACCCGATAAAATGTATCGTTTTTTCTTTAACCAACATTCAAAATACTGTTTGACTTTTAACTCTTTTATAGGTTGTTTATAGAGTATAAAAGAAAATGTCAATTTAGTTTTTGTGCGAAACGTTTATGAAAATATCTATTAAATCTCAATAAAATAAGATGCTTTATTATTAATGATATATCCTCGCTGCTTAATAATTATATTTTTGCTTTATAATGAAATAAGAAATATAAATCAATATTTCTTGAACGTTATGTAAGTTATAGGCAGCTCAAGATTATATATGGATCCAAATAAATAACCATGCACATACCTCAAATACGAGCCTGTAACGCCGACAGACCGCTTCAAGGGATGCTCAAGTTACTCGGTTAAAAATGTTCCGAAAATCACTTATATCAGAATGCGAGGTAAAAAAAAAATATATATAATTTAAATATCTCTTTGGACAAATTCAAGATTATGGCTTTTAAGGAGATATGGTCATTAAGGTCTAATTGTTTTGGGCATTGTGAACATTGACAAAGTGAACAATTTTTGATTTTATGATATCTTATTCAGAAGAAATATATATGTGATAAAAGAAGTTTTTGGGGGCGAAACATGGACGATGACAGCTGCACATAAATTAATATTGCAAGCGGCAAAAATGCGTTTAAGATCAATGGCAGGTTGTATACGAATTGAAAAAAATAAACTCAGAGATTCGACATGAATTTGATATATATGAACTGAATAATAAAGTAAAATAACATCAGAGGCAGTGGTTGGATCATATGCAGCGAATGACGGAATCTAAGTGTCCAGAAGATTTTATAATTATCATCCAGTAAGGATGAGAGGTATGGGACGCCCGAGGAAGAGATGGCAAGATCATTTCAGAGTGTAGGATGGCGTAACAGGTAGAAACCGAAATACATTACAGAAAATAAGAAGAAGAAGAGGGTTATCGGTAATATTACACAGTAATCAAGGTACTCCTTCCTTTTAAATAAGACAAGAAAATATCACTTTCATAGAAGTATTCTTCATTAAATTTTCTATGCAGAATATAGAATTTTAATGAGGTTTTTTAAAAGCTATTACCGAAATATAGTCATCTAAATGAAAAAAAAAAAATTAATAAAAAAAACACTAAAAAAAAATAATCAAACACAAAACAGCTGATTAAGGAGATAATTGAATAAAAAGTAACCATTAAAATATAATTTGTCTTTTTCTTTAAGACTCCATTTTTCCGAAGTTGTTAAGATGGGTTAAGGAAGAACAAAGGGATAAAGGCAATAGTCTTAACTTAAAGGAAGTAGTATTAGTGTACGTAATAAATAACGGTTGTGGACCGTGACGGGAAAGAGGAAGGACATAAACCAGAGCTTGTCCCTGATTGCCCATTTAGTCTCCATGGGCCAGCGCTCTGACTGGGCACTGTTCTACTTAATTTTCTTGTTCTACTTTTTTTATAAGATGTACAATTGAACTAAAATACTTGTTTGTTTTGAATCTATTTCGAATAAAAAGCAAAATATCTTATATAAAATTTATGAAATTATTTCAACTTACAGAACTGTAGAAGAGAGTAATGTTTTTCTTCGTTTTCTGATACAATTCTCTTACCTGAAAAAACAAATTAAATTATCACCATAAAAAAAATCATTTTTAATTATTGTTTGGACAGATTTCTAAACATTTTAACAGAGAATATAAGAATAATTTAAAGCATTACCTTAAAAATTAATGAAATTAATTGTTAACAGTTTGACATCATCAATTTTAAATTTATTGGTCATGTTATGTCTTTGCCAATGAGTTTGAAAATGAATAAGGCTCTTTATAACCACGGTTAAAAGTCATAGAAGACTTTATTTTATTAATCCTTAGTTTTCTATTAAACTGTATATTTCATTAATTATTTAAAAGCCGAAAAAAATCTGAAGAAAAAATAAAGAAAACTACCCTTTTACAACGAACTTTTAATCCAAAACAATTTTCCGCTCATGTGAAACACAAAAATATTCTGAAAACGTGTTATATAGACCTTTTCAGTAAAATACTTCGCATTCTCTTTACAAAGTTTTTCATTATTTAACCAACACTTTTCTAATCGTCGATAAATTTTCAAGTAACACCTATTTCAGTTTTAAAATATTTAAAAAGATAACAAATATACCATAAATCTGTTTTAATAAGTCAAATGCGAAAATGTAAGCAATAATGAAAAAGGTACGGCACTGGCTTGATATTTGTAAATAAAAATTTGATTTATTTTAAGATGCATTTTTTAACAGATGCAATGTTTTATGAGCAGATTTCCACGAAAACAGTTTAATTATTAAAAATTGTTACAGTAATCTCCTTCTCTGAGTATATATTTTTAAGTAATTTTGTCTTTGCATACCATAACATTTCTGAAATAATGAGGGTTATATAAAAATAACTATACGCTTATTACAACGATGTCAGGATTTAAAAATAGTAAAACCAATCATTGTTAACAGCAACAGTATTACTTGGAAAATTTTTATCAACGTAATGAAATAAAATTTACCCAAATAGATGGTTAAACAGCATAATTAAATCATTTTTTGAGTGGTTCATAAGAAGGAAAATTCGTATTGGGTTAATAAACAGCCAAAAGGGGATTTTTTCTTAATTTTTTTTTAAGACAAATTTTATGTAATGAAATAAAACTGCAAGAGTAAAGAGAAAATTTATTGCAAAATAAGAATAGATCCTGTTATTTTTCATTATGAACTTATTAACCTTTTAAGCCATTGGTTAAGATGTAGAACGGCTAATTCAGTTGAGTTACAAAACTTAGCCCGTATAAATTGATACATGTAATTTATATCTAATGATATTTAAAAATTAATTTCATTAATCACCAATAACTGGCTCGAGTGACAATGATTCTCATGTTTGTAATAGTAATAATATTAATGGCAATAATAATGCTGACTTTGTTAATAGACTGGATATTTCTGGTCCTACCTACGCTAAGAACGTTACAATGCGTGGAACCTCTGATAACAATAATATGAGTATAAAAGTAGGCTGAATACTTCCGGGCCTACTTATGCTGAACGAGTTAAGATTAGTGCTTCCTATGGTCAGCAAACTACTGATAACCATTATTTTCATGGGTTCATGCATATCGTAGACGATTTGAGCGAATGATAGGAATTATGGTGGACAGGATGTTCGGACTTTTCTTGAGTCATCTTGAGAAAAAATAAACAACTTTCAGCCTAGCAATCTAAAATGCTAACGAGTTGTCCGATGAGAAACTAGATTTGGATCTTTTGTTTCGTTATTATTATTAAGTCATAAACTACTGAGTCTGTGGCTACTTAATATTGGTTCAAATAGATCTTATTTACTTATAGTAAATATTACTGAACAGACTGTATAGTTGCTGTGACGTTATAATAAAAAGAAAAAAATACCAATAGAAGATACATATAAATATATATATTTTACCGTGTATCGGTAACATATTTTCTAATTATAAAAAAAAAACTAATCGTAATATAGTAGTACTACAATATAAACATGTTAGTTTCTAAAAACATATCGATACAAAATGAGTTGAAATATTTGTGTTGGAAATTCCATTCAGATCTGTTCAACCGTTTAAGCGTGATTGAGTAGAGTTTTTGTTAGTTTTAGTTTTACCTCGAGAACTCCACCATTTACCAGGATAAAAAATGGCCTACGTGTAAATCCGGAACCTACTACACATTGTAATGCAACACCCGACAATCTTTTTAAAATAAATGTATGTTCTTTTTTTAATTATTACTATTATCATTATTCTGTATATTTATATCGTCAATTTTTTTGTTAGTTATATTATTTAAGAACTCAGTAAATAATCCTCATTAAATTTTAACGTAAAATGTATTCAGAATAATATTACGTAATAACATAAGAGAAACCTACAAACTGTTGAATACACTTTCATATTCTTATGGTAAGAAAAGCGAACAATATGAATATGTAAGCAAAATTTCAGTCAAATATTTTGTCCTGTATTAAGGCAACTTTATAAATTAAGATTGTATCATAATTAAATAATTTCAAATCATTTAGAAATTGTTTAGGTGTAGTTGGAACTATATAAACATAAATTTTTATTAACTATAAATAATTAATTGCAGCATTAAAATTTAGTTTCTAATTTATCATGTTATCTGCCGAATAAGTTTCGGATGTATGGACTGTTCGAGATATGGGATATTCGAGTTGTGGACTGTGCCAAAAGTTGAGATGCTTTCTTGATTTTGGATATTACAAAAATACTTGATTATTTTAGAAATACCAAACAGGACATACATAACCATGCGTGCAATGAAATTCGTGTGATTAAAAAATTAATACCTAGGGATAAATAATGATTAAAGAAATACGTACATCTAGTGTACAGATCTTATAGTGGTCGTCTTTATCCAACGATATTTTTAATTTACAGACTTCTGATTATCCTTTCTACAAAAGCTTTTCACCTACTGTTCTACCACAAAGAAAAGAAAATTCATTCAATTCAGTAACGTCTACATATTGTAAAAGAGATATTTTCACATGGTTGCACAGTCAATTTCCGATTCACTGAATTTTGGCAGACAATATTTAACTTAGAAAAAAAGAAATAGACCTAAAAGAAAAATCTTTTACATAACCAAACATTTTTAACCTGCGATGTTTTTTCTTGTTGATTTTATGGTGACTTGATTTTGTTTTATGAAAGAAAAAAACAGCAAAAAAAATTATTCATACTTGAATTTCCTTTTTAAACCGAAACTTCAAAGAATACAAATAAAGTAGACGCCTCTGTATATATATATATATATACACACACACACACAAATTTTCCTGACATCTGTAAGGATATACAACACTTAGGTCATAAGGTACTTTAAAAATTAAAAAAAGAACATAGTAATAAGACTTAAAGTTTTCATACTTATAATCATCGGAATGGTTGAATGTTTAAATTTGACGTAATTATAAGTTATTCAGCAAACTAAAATCTTCGCTGAAATAAAGATTCTAAATATTTATACAGATTTGACTCTTCGATTGGATAATCCCAAAACCGGTAGTAAATAAATGAAACAAAAGAAAATCATTGCTAATACTAATTGAAAAATTATTTTTAATTTTGTATATGTATATATATATATATAATACTTTACATGTACATATTTATCCTCGTAACAACCGAGACTAATTCAATTCAAGTAAACTCTAAAGATGGAACTATTAATTGCTTCCTAAATTTCTATAAAATTAATGTCCAATAGTTAGAAATCATTAAATAGTTTAAAATAAATTGCTACATACCCCTGCTTGTTCAATTATTTAATTTTTACACTGAACATGACATAATTATTTGTATAATGTATATATATTTATTTCTTTTTTGATGTGGAAAATATTACACAAATACAGAATACTCTTAGTACTAAGTTACTGGTGCAGAGTAAGAATATATAACATGTTACAAAAAAATTTTTTATATACTTTTCCGGTACCCATTCCAGTAGAAATGTTTTTATAATATCAGTCAAGTTAATTGAAAACATCTGAATTTTACAGCAATAGTTTCTCAATACACCATTGTAAAAACATGCAATGTATAACAAACCAGAGCATGTCCTTTTCTACGTTAATTTATTAAGAAATTATTCAAACAATAAACGGCACGTTTACTTTCTACAGGAAATTCAAGAAACACGATTTTTGCGGATTTTGTTCTATTTACGCTTTTTAGCCTATCTATAGGCTAAACATAGCTGGGCGGGTTGAACACAGCTGTTAGAACAGTGCTAGAACAGCGGGTTGAACTGTGTTCAACCCGCGGTCCAGCGGTTCCTTTTGTGTAGCCCTTATAAATTTTACATAGATTCTTTTTTTATGCATTAAAAAACTAACAGAAATGATAATATATTTTATACAGGTAATTGAACATTACGTAATACAGTTACGTAATAGTTTTCACGGCTACTTTTTACATTCAAATATTTACAACATTCATAGATTGCTCTTATAGTCTTAAGTTTTTTAACTTATGACGCTACTCCGGAACCGCTGAGCGTTAAAAGACCGCAGTCCCACCTGGGACGCCTCCTGTTGGGTGTCAGCTAGAGGCAAAGGCATCAAGACTGAGTCCCGGCTCCTGAGATGGGGTAACAGAGACGATTTAGTCGGACCTGGTAACCCCACCTCTAACATTAGAGGCAGGCAATCGAACAGCAAGATTCTACCGGCGAGCTCAAAGACACCCCCCGGGGCTGTATAATGTTTGATAGCGGGTACGGCCTAGGGAGGGGAGTTAATATAAACTTATGACGTTAAAGACACACAATGTAAAAGTTTTTTATTTTTAAAATATGATTTAAAAAGAAAGTGCATGTTTTAAAGAAAAATTAAAAAAAAATAGATTAGAAACAAAATATAAATAAGTTTAGATTTGGAATATTTGATAATAAAAAAACAGCGTTATAAAAGAAATATTTTATTAAGAAATAAAACTTTTTGATTTTTTGAAAAATATTGTTTTATTATATTGAAAAATGTATAATTAAATTCTAAGTTAAACAATTTACTTATAACAGGCGGCCGGTCCTTATACCTCTTGTCTATGCGGTGTGCGGCTCACTTCACATTCCCAGTATTTTATTGGTCCGGTAACGATTTTGGGTTGGGCTGCTCTAGAACTTCAACAACAATAATTTGCAGTTTGCCCATGAAAAAATAAGGACCCCTTACTTATTTAATTGCTATCACATTTCAGATCATTTCTTTCAATTCTTTTGGCAATGGCAAGCCTTTAAATAAACACTGATCCGTTCATATCATATTGCAACATTAAAATTATTTTTTCATAATAATAAAAAGTTTTACAAAAGAAAGTAAAAAATAATAACTATTCAAAAATTTAAACTGGATGTTAAAAGAAAGATTGAATTAACTTAATTAAAAACCAAATTCACCTAAAAAATTTCCTTTAATGGCTTTTCCGCTGTTAACAGTTTGCGCTGTACATCCACGCTGTGAAAAAATTGAGATAATTATCCTACGTAAAGATAATTAATTTAAGCTCCAGTGAAAATACATTAATTACCAATAAAATGGTTTCTATTATATAGATCAACATTTAAAATAGTATAAAGGATGAAAACTCTTGTTTTATAAACAGCGATGCACTCGTCTGAGTTGAATTTACGCTTACTGCCTAAAAATAAATACTGTTGGCTGAATTATTATCGATGTGTAGCCGGTTGTTTTCGTGCATTACACTTTTAAGTATTACATTAGTACTAAAGCAGTGAACTCAGAACCGACTGTAAATTAAACACTGCGTTGAAAAAAATACACATTTTATAAAATGTAATTATTAAAATTGAGACAATTTTTACTATATTGGGTTAATTATTTAAATAAAGCATATGAAAAAATCCACAAGTAACTAAAGGAAGGTTAGTTGAATTTTGGCCAACATTTTAAATAGTGTAAATTGGTACAAACAATTGCTTGTTTACAACACAATTTGATGTTTTCCTTTTTTTTATAAATATTAAGTCGTATAAATTACACTTATTTAAGAAAAAAAATGACTAGTAATGAAAAGCGCGTTATGTATGTTAAATATCAACCATATTATAATTTATTATCTGGTTGACAGCTTTCCTATTATTTGGTATTTGGTCGTAGCAATAAAAAAATAAATAAATAAAGTTATTCAAAACCATACGTATGATAATAGAAAAAAAGATATATAGTCATAATTATACGCATTAATATCTACGTTACTCTTTTCAAAAATCAAAATTCAAATGACCACATTAAAATAAACTAATTGGTGTGACTGTTATATGTTTGCTGTTGTCGAACAACGTGTTTGTCAGTTGTGTTATCCAAAAAATAAATTTTACCTCAAATTTCAGTTTTGTCTTGTGACGTAAGTGTTGTAAGATATATTTTATGTTTAAAAATTGCAAATTATATTTATAGTGATAAGTGATAGTGATAACAGATTTAAAAGTATATAAAACAAATCGTTTCTAAAAGTAACATTAATATTAATAATTATAACGTTGTCGGATGAAGATAATATTTTGATGGGTAAACTGGAATCTACGTAGACGGGTATATATGATTCATGATGTACCATATATGATCAAGTCTCGAAATTTACAGAAATATTTTCATTTCAAAGTCCTACATTGAAAAATTTGCTAAAACTTGACGGAGAAGGAGGTAGAAGCCCGTAATTAAAAGTGAATAAAGTGCACATTTTCTTGAAGTTCTAGAGGCAGGGGAATTATCGTAAACAAAAAAGAACGTAAAATCATGTTTTCCTCGAGATTTTTTAACGTTTACTTTAGTGTGAATAAGTTCTTTATAAACTAATATTTTATTTTCCTAATATGTAAGTAGCAATTTTTTGAACTAGTAAGCAATAAACAACCTCCTTACGGACAATGAGATGAGGATGATACGTGTGACATATGAATGAGGTGTAGTCTTGTACAGACTTAGATTACGTGGCCCAAAATATACCCATATTCATTGTCTAGTATTCAACTCCATATAAACTTTTGTAAGTGTAAGTTTTTATAAATTTATGTAGGAAGAATGCAATATGCTTTGATTTAAAATTCAATGCATTTTATTACAATTTTTTATTGATAAATTACTGTAGTCTAGGTTCTGATGCTTTCTTACATTTGACTAACTATAGATGATATTGCTACCAAAGTTGTAATTAAAATACTACTGACATATCACCTACAATAACGTGGTAGTCCAATACTATTATATTGCTTATCACTTAAATAGCAATCTATTGCTCTTTTAGTAGTAAGAAACCGGCTAGTTTTCTTTAACATTTACATAAAATTTATAACGGATAAGACTAATCATAACACACAATTATGATAAATAGGTCAGGCATTTCTATTATTGGTAATTCATTTATGTTGTATTGATTTCATCGTTAATGCTAACGATAATACCGTTATTTTTGTTTGATAAAATGGAACATTCATGAAATATGTTCCATGAAATATGACTCGTAGTTAACTGGAAATCAAGCAACAGCAGCAAAAAAATTCAGTATGCCTACATCCAACGAAATCTTTTTATGTTGGAAGAAAATGAAGAAACGTTTACTGCTGCAAAAAATAATCGACGTTCCTTCGCAAGAAAAAAAGGAAAAGTTACTTGAACTTGAAGAAAAGTTATAAATCACGTAAGGTAAGTTATAAATTATGTAATGCAAGTTAAAAACTAAAAGCTTAACAGCAAAAGAATAAAAAAATAAATTTGAACTATAAAACAAGCTTTGAATAGCGATCATAAGTAAATATATGTAAGGAATTCTTAATGTTTTCATTTTATATGAGGTTTGATGAGGAAATCTCAACAATGTTGATTTAATATAAAATTATTACAATTTAACTATTATACCATTATTTATTTCCGTATTAAATAAATAATTGCAAAAACATTTTTAAAAAAAATAATTGAAGAAGAAATGGATGAAATGTTACATAAGTCAACAACTGACTTATCGATGTTATCAGTACATTTCAATGGAACCGGTTCAATCATCTGTAAATCAATACTTCATCCGTTTTTCGGTAATACTTTGATTTTCTTTTAACAATTGTTGACTTTTTTCTTTTTTGTTCCCTTCTACTCCTCTAGGTCAATCCGGACTGTTAGGTATAACTCCACCCAGAGGAGTGTCTGGTTACTCTAACAAGCCTTCCCCCCAACCGGCTGTATATCCGGCATGGTAGGTCGGCTCGCCGGTCAGCTCTTTTGAGGAGTCTTTATTGTGCTTTTTCTTGACGCCGTGTTCGGATATATCTGCCCAAAACACAGCGCCGGGTCTTTTCTCATTTACTGTGCCTACCATCCCCTGGAGTCCCCAGAGGATAATAGGCGAATAAGAAGATTTTACTGTATAGTCTTGTACAGTATCAGGTCAACCATTCCTGAGATGTGTGGTTAACTGAAACCCAACCACCACAGAACACGATCTTGTATTCAAATCCGTATAAAACTACCTTTACTAGGATTTAAACCTTAGAACTCTCGACTTCGAAATCAGCTGATTTGCGATGACGAGTTCACCACTAGACCAAAAAAAATTGACCAATTTCGCCATCCCTCTCTGAACGTTTTAAACAAATGATGTTAAATATCAGCCAGTTTTTAAACAGTAGTTGTTATGACAGTAAATAATTACTATTTTCAATAAAAATTACAAAAAAAATCTTATACGTTTCTTTTAATGGGTTGAACAACAAAATGAGTTTAATAATTAAAAGTAAAAATTACTAAGATGGGAATGGTGTGATATTCAAAAAAATTATTCTTTTTAAATAACTACTACATTAACGCTGCTGCGAAGGAATGTAATGTAACAATCACATAAAAATTAGATTGGATTGGTGAATTTTAGAATGCTGTTAATAAAACAAAAACAAGATTTTAAATATTCGTGAAAGAGGTATGGCTAACGGCTCACATTGGTTCGAAATATTAATCACAATTTTACTTACAAATATTATAAAAATTCTTTACTTTTAGATATTTTACTCTTTACGCACCATTTTAAAACTAGATTAAAAAGGTCTTATTTTATGATACCAAAATAAAAAAACTACCATTTCCTTTATTTCATAAGGTTTTGTCAGTAATTTTTCTCATCACATTTCATTTACAGCTTGCGACTTTTGTCACTCGTGTAAAAGGAAAAAAGTAAAATTTCATTTACAGACGTGACGAATTAATTTACCAATCTTAAAAACAATCAGCGATAAAAGTAATAAATAACAACGCAATATACAAAAACTTTAAAACTTTTAAAATATAACAGGGAAAAGTTAATTTGATAACATAACGTTACGTACAAGTGTCTTTTTTTCATCCACTTCACACTATACGGATAAATTACGACAGTTTTGTTAAACTAAGTGTAACATTAATTTTCTAACTTCTTTTTATTATTCTTTTTATACAACATAAAGAAAATTTATGTTTTATATCAACTCTTGACTAAATGCAGTCAAATAAAGTTTATTTTTCTGAACTATTTGTGTTATATTAGAAGAGTTTTCACGTGAAAATGATTATTAAAAAAAATAAGTAAATAAACAGTGGTCTGAATTAAGTTTATAATTAATTGCAAATAATACTTATTCATCTACTATAACAGACAAAAATACTAGAAGAAATATAGCCTAATACGTAATCAAAATTGCATCTAATTTTATGTTTGAAAATGATTCTTATGAAATTTCTAATAATTTTATAGTATTTACTAAATTAAATAAAATTAAATACTTTTTTTTTATTTAACCTTCTTCCTCTAAAAAAAAAACCTGTAAATATTTTTAATTTTACGTGATATCATCTATTCTAAGGGGGAAAAAGGAAAGAATGAAGAAAGTGAAATCAGGTTTTGGGTTTTTTTTATGCGTTCCGTATCCTCATTTTTGTCAGTTTTAGCAGATTTATATAAAATTATCATGTAATATCGTTTAAATCATCATAGTAAATGATTACATAATATCTTAAATAAATTAATTCATAAAACTGTTACCTGTATTGGACTGTACTTGCAGATAAGACACTTGTCTATTAGTACTAGACTTTAATATTTTGTTGTTCTATGCACAACATTAATGTGCCTGTACAATAAATTTTTGTTATTCAAAGAATATTTTAGGAAACGTTAGTTAGTTAAGTGTGTTAAGTAGAATAAGTTAAATGGGTAACATAGTTTTTAAAAGTACTTTATAGGTTAGTTTCCTATTGTCAAGTCTGATTTTGCATGACCTAATTACAAAATGACCTAATATTCTACTACTGTATGTTTCATTGCAAAGTTTAAAAACGTGATGTTTCGTTAGCTTTGTAAAATAGTATACTGTAAAACTATTGTTATGGGTGTCACGACTACATGAACCAAAATTTTCTTGGTTTACTGTAAATTTGCAGTTTCCGAGAGGAAAAATGTTAGTCTTGTGTTTGGATGGCTGTAGGTTTGAAAATCAGCAAATATATTAATAAATAATGCATAAAAAATTAGAATTATAATACAAAAAATATATAAACATACGTTTATTTCTGAATAGAATAGTTTATATAGTTCCCGAAATTTTCTATTAAACAATTTATTTCCTGCTTCTCTATCTTTTTAACGACATATTAGCCGGCTTTTTTTTTCAAATTTCTTGTTGATAATAATAATTTCCGTTAATGATAATAATGATAATGATTTCCGTTAATTAAATCCTCAAGATATCGATAATATACTTGATTATATATTCAAATAAATTATTAAAAATTGTACCGTAAAATATTTTATTCTTATTAATAAAAATATGCGCTATATATTACAACAGTTGATTGCTATGAGCACTTATGTAATTCGCTATAAAATAGATTTATTACATTATTTTAAATATATTAGGTAAAAAAAATTTTACTCATCAACGTCTCAAGTAAAAAAGATTCTTTTGGATGCTCTAAATCTATCAAACGAATAACAATGGGAGAAAGATACAATTGCTCAATGTGAATTCAGCAATGAAATAAATATTGATATTTCTCAATTGAAGTATAAAATTAGACTTCCCTTTTTAAAATATAGATTTGTCCAGTAGCGATTGTTCAACATCTAAGATTTTGAAATTTTCTTGAAAATATTTACCTCATATAATGAAAAGGTACTAACGGCTAATTTTTATTTTTTCTCTTAATGCTTATGTGGTTATTTCACCCTATGAGAATTAAGCTTTTTATTTTATTTTTGGAAAATTCATTTATCATACAAGTCTTTTAAAGTATTAATAATTTATATTTCTTTTTCTTTTTTTTTACACCAAATATCAATATCGTGAAAACACTCCAATGATGATATTGGTATTGAGTATGATGATATCGATATTGGAATGATGTCTTGATATTTTATTTTTATCCCTTAATGTTAATAATTACTTGCAATTTTTTTTCTAAACTTTCCTTGAATACCACTCTTTAAGTAAATAAGTAAGGCTTGCGTTTATTAATTGTTAAATACAAGTGTATATATATATATATATATATATAAGCGTACATGAGAGTATATAATTTCACATAATTTCAAGTTTTTCAATTGTAATGCTACACGTTTTTATAATCTATAAAACCCCTTTAATACTCGTATAAAACTATATTACAGTTACGTATATTACATATTTTAAATTTCAGACATAAAAAAGAAACATTTAAGTATATTAATAGAATTAAGGAAATTTTAATCTGAATAAACGAGAAAAACTTAGAAACTGTGAAATTGGAGAAAAAAAGGACGATTAATTATCATAACATATTATATTTCATTAAAATTAGACATTACAATGCTAAAGAAAGATACGGATGAGAAAAAATTTGATATTTTTAAACGTAAGCTATACCTAGACCTAATTCTAAAACAACAGTTACTCTCCATTATCATTTACCCAGAATTAAAAACAGAAAGGATTATAAGGAATAGGATTAAATTGAAAAGGAGGGTAGCCTAACAAAATTTGTCTTTCTTCTTTATGCGATATAATAACAGTATATATTTTTACATTTAATTTTTTCTTCACCATTATTGCGGCTATATAAATTTAAATACGGGAACCTTTCTTTCAAAGTACTTTTAAATTTATATAAAAATGTTATCATATGTTATTAAATATGAATCAAAAACAAAATTTTTAAGTCGATATTTTAGTTTAGAAACTGGGGAATCCAAAAAAACTTCTGGAATTTCCTCCAGTAAAATTCTCTTAAAAAAGAAAATTTTACTGGTAGAAATTCCAGTAACATAATAAAAAAAATTATAAAAGATAACAGCTAATTGTTAACTGTGATCTTTAAAAACTTAAAATGTTTTAGAAAAAAAGGTTTCCTCAGCGGAAATGGAACGAATGGCTTCTGGAAATTGACTGATGAATAAGATGAGACTTGCCCAAGTCGAAGATGAAAATGGAAGAATTTCTATATGGGCCCTCCTGACTGGCAAATTCTTAGACTTATTTCTATTTCTTTATGACTTTAGTTCCAATTAAGTGAAATTCAATGGCAATGTTACCCTTGTACTGTGAAAGTTGGGTTATATTAACGGCTCTATTATGTTAAAAGGTGACTAGCAACAGGATACAACTGTATTATATTTAATTGAGAATTAACTTATTTACGCAGTAAAGCAGAATGATTATAATGGAATAAAAAAATTAAAAAAATTAATAAACTGGAAACAGAATAAAGTGTAAATATAGCTTAGTAGAAAATCCGTGGTGGTTTTTTTATAATCAACCAAAATATTTAGTATTTAAATAAAATTTAATTTATAATTAAGCAGTGTGAGAGAAAACTAAGTATCCAGCAATTCAGAGAAAAGGCTTAAATTTGTAAAACGAGATGATGAAAGTGTTAATTCATGATAAATAAAAGGAAGAAGAGAGATAGCATTAAAGTAGACGATGTTGTAGTTAACGAAGAGGAAAATAAGAAGGAAGGATGGTAGAGAATAAAAGGAAGAGAGGAGAGGCTCTTAGGAAAAAAGATCGAGAAAGATATTCATAAAATGAAAGCTCTCTTTCATGTTGTTTTTTAATCCTTCATTAGTTTATATAAAAATTAAATTTTATTTTAAGTTACATACTCATCAACAACGGATGTTTCTACACTTATCTGCACTAAATCAATTTCTATCCAGTTTACTCGCATTTAAACATAATTTGTTTCATAGTATATTATGAAATATTTAATATTTTGTCACCAAGTGGTGTGTAATTGAAGAAAAACTGATTTAATATGTTATAAGTGGAGAATAACGAGCTGAAAGTTTTGTTAGTTGATTAAATAAAATAAATTCCATACAACGTAACACTCAATCAATCAATTTTCAGTACCTCGCAATCTATCTCCCATTTTCTTACTTCTTTACTCAATCATCCAATTTCTAGTCCTCATTTGTAAATGTCACCCGTGTCTTCATATGTTATCACAGAACATATGTTACATGTTGCAATATTCTGGCCGTCATTTAGCTTTTTATAAAAGAAATAAGAAATAGTAAATAAAAATGGAAAATCATTTGCATAAAATTATTCCACTTTTTCATTTTGGAAAATAACCTACTATTCGTTATTTCTATCGTAAATTAAATAATTTACAACTAAATAAAACAGAATCAGAATAAAAGTCGTTTTGATTGTAATAGGTCTAGGTCAAATATTTTTAATAAATTTCAAGGAAATTGAATTTTTATCTTATAATTTATATACAAGCATAGGCCTCTGTAAATATAAATATTTACAGCAAACACTCTATTTATTAAATATCTTTTTTCTTTGAAAATATGTATTTTGAAAACGACGTGTAAAGCAAAGCAAGAAAATAAAACGTATATATATATATATATAAATACATTGCTGATAAAGAAATAAACGTTTCAATTTCAGTTCAATTTACATTGTGACTGATAAACAAACGTGAAATGTATTTTTAATGTAATATTTGCCCGTTTGAAAAGGACTATAAATTATCGTTCTAACTTTTACAATAAATACGTACAAGAATATAAATCATATAAATTACGTTTCGTTCTTAAAAGTTTTTACACAAAAATAAAATGAAAAAAAATTGTACAAAATAAATAAAATACTACAGTGATAGATTACCGTGAAAATTACAAAAAATTGACGTGAACTGACTTGAAAAGAGTTATACCTTATTTAAGATATAATAAGTTCATTTATACCTACTGTATTTATTTATTAGTAATATTTATTTATTTTCGAAAAGCTCTCCCAATAATTTAAAGCTTATATACTTATATTTAAAATTATTCATTATTTGATAATTTAAATTTCTTTTAGATTTCCTTTAAGCAAACTTTTTTTCTGAACTTTCGTGTAGTAATGATATATGCACAGTGAATCATGAATGCATATGAAATCATACTATTATAATATTATTATTATTATTATTACGATTATTAAAAAAATACTATTCAGAAATTAATACTTTAAATTATTACTTTCTAAAGTAATACAGTGCGAAAGTAAAAATAATGATGAATTTCATGCATGAACAATTTTTCAGTTTGTCTAAAATCAGATAAACCAGCCAAGCTACATACAGAAGTATGGTCCTGAAGTATTTTATTGGTACTTTTAGTATGCTACAAATTAACCGAGATTCGAAACCGAAATCTTCTTCACCTTTGGAAGCTACCTCTCTGCTACAAAGAATGAACTGTAAATACGTCTGACTTAAACTGATTGATATTTATCTGAATATTTTTTTCATTTTTTAGCAATAAATTGGCCTTAGTAGATTAAATTATGGTATTATCGTTCGAACAAACAAGATAAATGGACAGTAGAGTTGTGGTAAACTATTTAATATGAAAATAAAATCCTAATAATACCATTATGAACAATAGTTTCACAATAGAAAGATACATTATTTTTTTTTGTTTTTGTTTTGAATAAACTGAACTAGCGCATGCTACAAACTATGACGACTGTATAGTATCTAAGAAACAAGCATCACCAGTCGGAGTAGCTACCTCTAATGTTCAATAACACACCCATTCCCTCTGGTAAAAGAAAACTAAATTTGCATGACAAAATAACCAAAACATTTTGGTGCGACTAGCATGACGATATAGGAACAGTATATTAAATTTAGAAGTGACTGCAATGGTAAACGGATTCAATCTCAATTTTTTTAGTAAGCCTGAAATGACACCATTGTTTTTAGGAATAAATAATCTGTTGAAAGAAACTGTTGACTTATTTCAGGTTGCTTACAGCCATTATAGTTATGAAACATAAAAAATAATATGCAACAGACAAGGAAATAATGGAAAAAAAACAATAACAACTTTAGGTAGAAAAAATGTGAGAAAAATTTTATTATTTTTAAGTTTCAGAACAATCTTGTACAGCAGACAAAATTGTAGTAGCTCAAATTTCTGACTAATCATCACCGGTGAATATTTACATAATTTATATTTAATATAAATTATTATATAATTATCGTGAACTATAGGAAAACAATGAAAGAAATAGACTAATTTAAAGTTCACGATAATTATATAATAATTTATATTAAATATAAATTATGTAAATATTCACCGGTGATGATTAGTCAGAAATTTGAGCTACTATAATTATATAATACTATAATTATATAATAATTTATATTTAATATAAATTATTATAATAATTTATATTAAATATAAATTATTATATAATTATCGTGAACTATAGGAAAACAATGAAAGAAATAGACTAATTTAAAGTTGGCTAACTTAATTAAAACAGATGTAATTAAAGGTTTAATAAAATATAATTATTTACGTAAACAACTTCGCACTTTATACTTAATGGTACCTATTGTATTACAAAGTACCGATAACATCTATATATAACTTACGAGTATTTACGATTTTTACACCACTTAATTTTTTACTTTTTCAAAATATTATTGAAAAAAAATATATATATTATAAGCTGAGCTCATTTTTCTCTTAAGAATTTTCTTAATTTCATCTATATTTATAAAGATTGAATATTTATATAATACTTATTTTGTTGGTAACCGAATGGATTTTACGTAATTTGTTATGTCCATATTCTCTACCCAAGTACTTATTATGGTTGTGATACAACTAAAGCACTGGGGGTGTACAATTTATCAGGCAGAGTAGTTTTCTCAGAGTAATAATATTTTTCAGGTTTAGATTGAAGTAATAATTCCTTGCGAAAAGAGTAAAGGTATTTGGCTCGTAGATAAATACACCATTCACTGAGAGCGGTGTGACTACAACAGCAAATTTGGTTAAATAAAAGATAAACCAAAAGGAAATCTATTTCAGTTTTTACTAACCTTCGAATGCCTGGCATGAGATGATTCTTATTCTAGAGGTTTGTTACATCGTCATTTCCAACAACGTCTTACGACGAATTAATTAAACCTTTAAAATTATGATAACTAAGACTATAAATATAAAGTTCTGATCCAAAATTTACCTTAACTTTCAATCCCTCTTCTTATTTTAATTTGGTTGTTCTTTACAATTCAATTTTTTTTCAGTTTATTTTATTTTTGCACATATGTTTTCAGTATATTTAGTAAAGAATATAAATGAACAAATTTAATTCATGTAAGTGTAGGAAAGTACAGAAAAGCACGAATTAAATATTTTTATACATAAATAAATTTTAGTATTAGACAAAAGATGGGCATATTTATTATTGTATTATGAAATGAATTACAAAAACATTTAAAAATTAAAACAAAGTTATACAGGTCTAAAAATGATTTTACGGTAGGGCTTGAATCCATTAGAAAAATCACTGGTAACTCAATTTCAAAACAAGCCTCTTGTTTCACATCTTTAGATATAAATCAGAAGGGATGACCTAAAAAGCAATGGGAGTCAAAATTGCTAACTAATATATGGGGAATAAATCATTGCAATGATTTTGCGTTGTATTTAAGTCATTATACTACATACTTTTACTCATAACAATCCATTTACTTTCAGATACATTTATTAATCGGTATTATAAATCGATCACAACACACATTGTATAATACTACTAAAACAAACTCTGGTTAAAGAATGGTAAATTTTGAACTCAAGATTATTTAATATCCCATAAATCTCTTTTGAAAACAGCAGAGTAATCATCCAGACCGAATAAAAATAAGAATAAGATGCTATATTTTTTTTGAAACCCTGCCATATTATTTTATTCTTTGATTTATATCACTGACGAGAGAGAATAAAAGACTTCTTTAGATGATTTAATCGATTTTTAGGATGAATAAGATAAAATGTAAAGGAGTTATTGGAGGTTAATGATTTAGTAGCACAAGAAAAGTTATTTCTGTAGACTAAATTTAATCTCATTTAAAAAAAAAAAACCATGGTTAAGTAGACTGAATCTTTATAATATAGGAGAAATTAAGAAGATTCTTAAAAGAAAAAGGAGATCAACTTATAATGATTTTTTTTTTCAGTAATATTCTGGGAAAAAAAGTAAAAAATGAAGGGATGTAAAAATCGCAAATTATATACATGTATATAATTTGCGTATATAATACATGTATATAATTACATATATGTATTATTTGCGTATATAATACATACGAAAGAAATGCCGAAGTAAGCACAACTGCTGCACAACCTAAATATATATATATATATATATATATACTATAATGTATATTATGTACATGTATACTATATATATGTATAGATGTTACCGGTACTTTACATCACAATAGATACTATAAAGTTCGAATTTTTTTATGTAAATTATTGTATTTCATTAAATGTTTAATTACATCTGTTTTAATTACCTTAAATTTGCAAATAAGTTTCTTCGTTTCTTTCATTGTTTACGTATAATTCACGATAATTTGTGTATATACTAAATATAAAGTGATTTTATTGCAGCTCCTAGATATTTCCATAAATAAGACACTAAGAAATCTTAATATCGAATATATTGCAGAACTACTTTGTAAAAGAAGTAAATAATAAAAGTAATAAAAAAGACTATTGTCTTTGTCTCCTTTTTTGAAAATGATCTCCATTTTGTGAAAATGTTAATTTTGATGGAGGCAATTTCAATATCAATAAAATTTTGTTGCGTATTACTAATTTCAACAAATATAATCTTTTTAATAAAATTTACAATGAATTAAAATATTAAAGAACCATAAGTAAATATGATCACATGCAATCACATTTAGAGAGTTTTCCTTCTAAGCTCTTCAAAATTTACGTACTAATATTCTTACACAGAACACTCAATAAAAGTACATATGTAAAGTTAAATCAGAGAACAGTAACACTGGTAGCTCAACACAAAATAAAAACAATCATAAAAATTAACAAACAAGAAAAACGACAAAAAATTGAGAGAAAAAAGATTATAAAACAAAAATTAATAATGAAGGAATAACAAAAAATTGGACGAAGGGAAATAATGACTTGAAGCGTAACACTCAGTTGATGTAGCTCTAAATCAAATCACATAAAGACACTAAGTTCCAACACGTACAGTCATTTTAGCCTTCTAACGTCTTCACTATTGTCTAAAAGATTAATAGCTAAATAATTTACGTAGTTGTTTAGCCACAGTTTATATTTTGTACCGAATCACTGTATTTCTTCTCCAAGAGACGGTAAACCCAGATATTCGTGAATCTCAATTTTTTTTTTTTTGAACGGCGTCCCAGTTATGCTCCACAGCAATTTATTTTGGAATCGCTGTATTACTTCGACATTGCTGCTATTTACTGACCCCAAAGCTGATCCCATAGGTCAAATCGGTTTCAGAATTATCGTATAAAACAATTGCTTGTTAGAAAGGTGTGATCTGCTCAGCGACAGCAACAAATATTAAGTTGATTCCTCAAAGCTTAAACGTTATTATGAGGAGGGGATGCAGGTTAGTAGGAAATTAATTTTTTAACGTTTGTTTGAATTACAAGAACGGTATACATAATAAGAATACGTAAAAAAAAAGTTACATTAATGTTCGTTTGAAATAAAATTTGACCAAAAAAAGATTTTACATTCTTTCTACTTCTTGGTATACTGCAAAATTAACAGATTTTTTTTTGTTTTCTTTTCCCACTCTTTTTCTGGGTTTTTTTTTTGTACTTCTTCCGTTTTAACATAGATGATTGAATTGTATTATTCATATTTTTAAATTAATTAATTATCTAGACGTAGTTTAACAATTGGAATCGAGTGGATCAGTGGATCTTTTGTATGTTCTCTTTAACCTATGTTATTCTGGTTTTAAGAATAAATTATTTAAATAGTACGTTTTTAAGGTTTTCTAAGCCATGTAATAATTTTCTACAATATCAAACTCTTAAGGTATATTATTAAGTATAGTTATAAAACTGAGATAGTTCTTGCTGTATTTGTTAATACTGGTAGATAAAAAAAAAGCTTTCTTATACTGAAATAAATCTTAATTCTAAATTCTGTGTAAAATGAATAATTTATTTGATTTGTACTCCGCAAGCAAATTAATCTTAAATGTTATAACTTTTTTCTGCGGTTGAATTTGATATACGCGGGTGGAACCTGTATCATAATGAGGGAAATGTTTAATGTAACAGCTGCTTTTTTTCTTTGATTTTAATTCAATTTAGTAGTTACAAAGCAAAGGTTAATTTAATAATACACAAATAGGTAAGTAAGTTTCCATATTACCTATGTTTATCCTTCATGTGTTTATTGTTTATCCTTTTGTTAACTATGTCGGATTCTTAGGAAAAAATGTCCGTTAACACCGATTGATATTATAGAAAAGGCAAAAATTATGACTAATAACCTATTGCCACAAAAATGTATTGTTTAATTTATGTTTTTTTTTTTTAAATAAAAGAAAATATTCCGTAAAAAATGTATTTTATCATTAATTTAAATTAATAATCCCAATATTTTTTCAGTCGTAGAAAAAATACGGTATACAACTGTCTATAATGACCATTAATTCTCGCAAGGCTCGTGTCGTAACTTACTTCGCACTCCTGAATTATTGATTATAGGCTCATTATATAATGTACTGTTGTTTTCACTGGCAACTTTCTGTTTCGTTGGATGAAGAAATTATATTTCTTGAATTCTAATTGTTAATCTTTTTATGATAAGCAGTCAGATGATGAGTATAGTTTTAAAACCATACCTAATCAATCCTTAAATCACAGTGCTACATAAAAAATATTATTAATTCTAAATGAAAAACGGTTCTTTACATAATAAAATACAACCCTTTTAAGATTTTATATCAATATATTTTATGTTGGTTGCATATCAGGATCCAGTCATATTCCTAAATGATTATTTAATACAATAACCTTTCCTAAATTTTCTTTCATTTAAAAATTATAACAACCTTGTACTATAAAATAAACGTCCGACTTGCAATGCCGGACGTACTGCCGATAGGTTTGCAGGCTCATTAGAATCGCAAGGATACTCACTCCCCTGGGCTAATAATACTTGATTATTGAGCTGGCCCAATAATAGAGAAATTATTTTTTATCTTTAGTTGTGCTTAGATAAATACTATAAAAAAAAATTATTTTTTCTCTTTAGTAATTTGAAAAAATGTATTAAGTGAAATGTAAAGTCGGGCAATTAGACCCACGTTTTGAAATTTTTTTCAAATCTCTGATGGAGTATCTAACATTAAATATTACCCAGTTCAATTTTTGTGTCTCAGCACAGATAGAAACTTGAAAAAAATACAATTATTTTAAGTTCTATTTCACAAGAACTTCAAAACTGTAGTGTGAAAAATTTAAGATTTTTTTTTAACATTCGTAGTAACAAAATTAAAAAAATTGTGAAATAAATTACTAAACAGCAATACCAATAAGTTTTAAGTTAACATTTATTACTAGAAAATAGTGCATAAATTTTGTGCAGTTCATAAGTTAGAAGTTCTATATTTAAAAGAAATAAAAAAGAATTTAGACTTCATTTTTTTTTTTTTGTTGCAAAAGTTTAAAAAAAAGTTCAATATTTGTCATAACTTCTGATGGGTAAGGTTTGTTCTTTGTTACTTTTATACGTTGCAATTCGTAAATTAAAAGAGAAATCATAAATTATAAATAATGGAACCATTCGTTAAATAAAAACTGATTAATATTCACGGAAAATTTCAAAAAAGGTTTTTTCATTAAATATATTTCATTTGCTTTTTAATATAACTTGGACACATACAGAAAAAAACATTGCAGTAGCTGTATAAAATTTCGTATTTCTTTGTAACGTTAAATGTAACGAATAAAATATAATAAAAGAAAAATATACTATTTTTCTTAAGTTTTTTTTTTTTTTTTTAAATATAACGTTATATAAAACCAGCTTTGAAATACATTAAAACAAATTTTTATAGAATGGAAAGTAATTAAAATCTGTAAACGTGAAAAAAAGAAACAAGAGAAAAACTTATCAACTTCGTATTAAAAGTGAAAAATATATACCCAACGAAAAAAATTATATTTACTAGACATAACTTATGATAAAAGTTTTTTTTTACGTTTGTAAGGTGCAATACGAAAATTAAAAAAGAAATCGTAATAATAATAATAACAATAATAATAATGAATAAATAATTAATACAAAATAAAATCCAGCTTCTGAAATATAGTATAAACATTTTTTCGTAGAAATTTAAGTACTGTATTTTTTTACTTAAATCTAAATGATATAACGCAGTTTCTTTTATGCAAAAATTAAAAATAATTTAAAGAAAAATTAAATAAATATTAATTAAATTATTATTTTGTATACACTGAATAAAATAATTAAGGCTCATAAAAATAATAAAAAGATTAATATTTTTTACTGTTTATATATTAAAAAATTATTTATATTTCTCATAACACCTAGGACGATTAATGTAAGAATTAAATATACGAAGAGTAAAATAAAATGAAAATATAGATTTTTTTATATCAATTCGAGGATCACCAATAATTCAAACTTTGGCTACATAGATTCTTAATAATACGCTGGTTAAGGCACCCTCTTATCTAATGAAACGTTTATTTGCAATTTCATTTTTTGGAGCAATCTACAATTACAATCGTTCGCCATCACAAGGATTGCGATCATACGTAAAGTGTTTTGCCTTCATGACACAAACGAAGCAATTAGTCAACAAAAAAAATCAAGATAGATTACAAAGGTAACAAATATCAAATAAATCAGACAGATAATAACTCACAAAACATTAAAGTTATCCAAATAAAGTCACAAATATTAAGGTTGGATAAAGCAAATAACAACAGATTCACAAAACAATAAAGACATCGAATTCTCTGCAAAAAAATCAGGCCGCCGTCTCAGAGTCAACCACCACCTTCAATATCTGTAAAATTCCATCACCGATTCTTATTTAAATTCTAACATAATAACGAATATCATCCCACAGGTGATCCCACACTCCCAATGATCATCCATGCCCTAAAAGATCAGCGAGGTTTAGAACATGTAGCCGCCTCCTTTAATCGTCTTACTTCTTCACAATTGTCAAGGAGATTCAGCGCCAGATGATTCACATGCTTGTCCGGCTTTGATTTGCAGTCCCTACTGGACCTCCATATCACCTTACGAGCACGTGGCACCTCATCGTTTCAGTTAACTACACTTCTCAGGTACGGTCGGAATGAGTCTGGACAAGACAATACCTCATTCATCCGTCACGAACAAGGAACGACGAACGTGGCTGCTTACGGGCTCCAACTTTAGAAAGCTGCATGGGATATCTGGAGACTTTCGGAATATTCATAGGAAATAAATAAAATTAATATTTCATGTTTGTTTTTATTTTGTATTGTATTAAAATGTAAAGGCAATATATACCCTTACATCTGACTATCCTGTAGGTGATTTTATTCTTTTTATAAGAATATGACGAAAGCTAATGAGCTTTAGACGTCGATGTTCACAGGTAACTTAATTAAAATACGAAAAAATAATAAGTACACATTTGCTAAAAAAATTATGATTCGAATAATTTTATCTTTTTTAAACAAGAGAATACAAGTACCTAATATATTTCCAATAGAGATTGGCTACATGATTTTAAATTAATTGCGTTGGTGTGTCTGTTCTGGGTCTCTTGTGGGTATGTGTATATGCGAAAGAGAACTCATGCCCTTGGCGAATCAACCTATATATATACGTTGTGTAAGAAAATTTGCAATTAATAACCAGATAAACTTGATAATAGCAAATGTTTTATGATAGTTTGATTATGACTTTATGATAGTGGTGTTACGATAGTTCATATATTTTAGTAATTGATGGGGTGCGCCTACCCATTTAGAAAATATATGACATATATTTTCTAAATGTAAGCTGCACACGAAAGCAATTGGTACAATATACCGTTTTTATTCCGTTCACGCAATTAGGTTAGCTCCAAGAGCTATTAGAACCATTGTTGCAAAAACTGTTTTGAGGCACAGTACCCCTTCGAGGTACGGATATTCGGTCTCATGCTCTAGGGCGACGGAATGGGTTGGTGGCAAAAAAATGCCAGTAAACCCAAACATCAAATATCTTGCATATTTTTGCGTGTGATGATACAAACCTTCCTCCCTTTCACATTTGAAAGTATCAACTAGAATCATCTATCACTCTGTTACACCAGAAGGCTACCTTCCGCTATTTACATATCGCCGTGATCCGTAGAATCAAATTTAGTCGTTAACTCACAAGTACATCTAATTCCCAATCAAATACCACGGTGTATATTCACTATGTCGGCCCGGAGGAAGCGTAAATCAACTCCTTTCAATGCTGAAAGAAAAGAGATTTATTTCGGTGATGACAACCCCATTACCTAATATACAAGTTATTTTCTTACCTCAAAATGTTTTGTAGTAACGTGTTGTATTTATTCGGATGATTCATACAGTAACTCTATACACGATTCGGGTACGGTAAACGCTCTACCTCGATGCAATTGCTCAACTAAAGCCAACTAACTGCACAAGATAACAAGTTTTCCATCGGGTCGTACATCTTCTACGATGAGGGATCAACCAAAAATATCTGAACCAGCTTAAGATGTGAGGTTTTTCGTAGCACAATATTTCTGCCCCACCTCTATCCTAATGAGAACATTACCCGAAACCTCCATCGAATTCAAAGAATAATGTTATCAACATTTCAATGGGAGGTAATAGTCGTTTAGCACGAAAGTCAGTTTTTATACATTATTAAAAACCCCAGTCATTCGCTCTGCAATTTATTTCCTTTTTATAAAAAAAAAAAATGGACTGTGCCCACGCTGGCCTTGCATATAATAATGTTACATATAAAAGGAGGTTATGTCATGTAAAAAAGTGCATTTAAATATTTAATTTAAGATATGAAAATAATAATAATTACTCTTATATTTATACTTAAGTTCTGAAATCCCTTAAATCTCTACACATTAAGAAATATACAGATATTAGTTTTATCTGTTATTGCAAAAAATAAATAAATAAAAATAATTCTCAAGCTATATTTAAAAAATATATAAATGTTAAAACATTTGCTTTACATTTTCATTATTTGTAATAAAAAACAGGAAACCATCGTAAACTTCTTCAGTTTAAATTGATAATTAAAAAAATATAATATAGTCACTTTAAATAGAACAGGAAACAATATCACCTATTTTTTTGTAAGAAAAATCTGCTATGAATAAACAACGGTTCGTAAAATTGTTGAAACGCTTTTAATTAATGAAAAACTATTAATTAATTTTATTGAAAGACTAGAATAAAGTTCACTAATTGAAAATCTAATAGTAAATTTACAATAAAAGTGTACGGAAGAAAGCTATTTTCATTTTACATATTTGTAACTATTATAAATGATCTATTTAAATAACCATTATTGAATGAGATGTTTTAAAAAAGGAAATATAATTACAAGAAAGAATTAAAAATCATCAAGTATTAATATTTTCCCGTTATATGTTATTAGTTTTTTTACCGTATTTATGCAAATACAAAAAAAAATTAACGTTAAATTCAATAATAAAATTCTACAAATATCAAGGGAATTTTAATAACAAAAGGAAATAATTAATTAATTGAAGTAATTACAGTACATTAACAAAACACTAATGTTATTACTAAACGTCCTTCCTTTCCCAACTCTTTAACTTAATTATTTAATCATTCATTCATCGGTTTTTATATTTAATTTTCAAGAAATATCCGTTATTTCAGTTATTTATTTTTTATTTGAATTTTTTTAATTGTTATTATTAGTATAAAAGTAAGTACTACTACACAATAAAATTAAATAAATTTATTTCTTTATGCATGAAAGTCCTTTCATTAACACAGATACTGGTTAGTGTTCCATTTTTATAAATAGTGACATTATAAGTAGTTTTCCTTTGGTTCCAAGACTAATAGCAAATATTTTTATCCCTTTAAAGAACTAATGTATGCGATACATATTTAGAGTACATTTTTTTAATGAATATTGATTTATTTAAATACTTTTCTACTTGGGCTCACTTCGCTCGCCCTTTCCGTCAAGCACGGAATCTCCGTTCTCCGATTCCAGAAGATGTCGTTACCTATTGTTGTGAGAATAATACTCATAAATAAAACTTAAACCCTGAAAAACTCTCTTTCCTTCAACGTTTCCCTCGCTCTTGACATAGAAGCTCAGATACGCTTCTGCTGCAGACGAACGTATCCCTTTTGGCCCCCTTTTTCATCACCACAGAATACCCTACAGGGGAAGGGATCAAGGTAGAGAGCTGAAAATCGGATACGTTATAAAATGCATAGTCTAACTTTTTTGGCAACAACGAAATCCAAAACGGTATTAAGTCTTCCAAAAGAAAAAAATTCACAACCTCACCCCCAAAAGGATTAGGGCCTCGAACTAAGGCTTGAAACTTTTCCTGGGATGATGCGAATGTATCCTGAAAATGTGAAAGCAATCGAATAAACTTGTCCAATAAACATTTGCGTTTATATTTAAATGTTATATTATGAAATTTTATGTTATTTCAGTTAATGAATTTGTAATATCTTTTTTTGTATTAATGAAGTACTCCTATTTAATCATTACTATATTTCCATAGAATTTTTTCTGTAGAAGTAGTGTGCTGAATTTAAAAAGAAATATGTAAAAATAAAGTTTATTTATTAATTCTCTTGGTATTCAAGACTATATTTTTAAAAGACAGTTAATATATCAAGATATATTGAGAAGAAAAAGAAAAGGAAGACGATCATTAGATAACTCTAGTTTATTTTAAGTGACTGAAAACATGAATCTTTTTATGTAAATTGATATATGTCTATCAATTGTTAAATTTCCTGTTTGCCCAGTATAATCTACTAATGCGTAAATATATTTTTAACATCACTTGTTACAATGCTATTACGAGAAACTGGAAAGTCAATCTAAAAAAATTGTCTCAATGTTCTTAAACATTTCTTTTTTTTTAACGTTCCTTTAAAGATTCAATAATTTTAAAACGAGTCAAAATGAAGTCATCATTTACCACTGAAATTAAAGGTAACTTACAGAAAATACTAATAAAACTCCTAAATGATATTTGTTAAAAAAAAAATTTGTATCTGAAACAATATTTCTTGGTAGAATAAGAATTAATTATACAATAACTTCCATTTACCAACTATTTTTATTATTATGTCTGAGCGATTTCGGATATTCATCCATCAGGAATATTTTCGTGTTATGCATTATAATTATTTCCTTCAAAAATTAATATATTAAATGAATTTTGAATTTTAAAAACAAAAATTATAAATACAACTGGTCGTCAAAAGTTAAAAATAATGTTGACGTCCGTTTTTAAATGTCGTTTTTCGACATTATTTTGATTATCATTGTTGTATTTATACTTTTTGTTTTTAAAATTCAAAATTCATTTATATATTAATTTGTGATGGAAATAATTATAATGCATAACACATAAATATTTCTGATGATGGATTAATATCTGAAAGCGCTTGGACAACTTATATAGAATTCATTTGAGGGCGGTAAAAAAATCAAATATATACTGAAAATACCCACAAGAAGTGTTTTAGGCCGAGTGAAATCTACGAGTAATCAAAATTTATTTAAAAAATCATTTCGTTCCGGACGTCAAAACGTTATATAAAGCCTACGTAATTTAGCAATTAGACATTTACAGATATGACAACAATCACTCTAAAATATTACTTGAGTAGTGTATTAAATCAATGTTTATTAATAGTGTTTTCCCATGGCTCTGTTTTCAGAAATTGAATTTATTAATCTCACACTTCCAGTTGATTGAACAAACTCTGGACTGAAAGCTTTCTTCAGAAGCTCTAAACACTTTTTCTTCACAAAAATACCGGTTAAGAATTTTATTTTTATCAAGTTATTTTTTTTTTATATTCTCATTTATCAGTTAATTATTATTGTACTAGAGATTAAAATGATTACTGTTTTGATTGCGTTCAGATGGAATTACTAATATCCTTTTGATCAGAGAACGTATTTGCCTGTTAATAGCTCTTTGAACGTATAAGAGAATGTAGGAGGAGGTAATCTGCCCATTAGGTACACGTAAGTTGATGCTACAAGATGGGAAGTGCTAACGCCTCTCAATGCTTCTATGCACATTTCTTCGTTGCCACGTCAACGGATAAAAATTAACTCTAATACATATAAAATAATATTATTATTATACCATTATTAATATTTACTATTATTTCACCAGTTAATATGTTTAAAAATTTTGTACAACAGAAGTCACAACTTTTTATTGTTAAATAAAATCGCCGATTTATATACTTTTCTCGTAGATTTTCTGTTAACCTATCAAAATTAAATAACTAAGCTTAGTGTATTAATTTATTAAAGAGAAAAAACTAATATTAAGTCACTAGTAATTATAGTAAACCGTTTTAATAATAAATAATATGGTTAACTGCAATATTATTATAAAAATATTACATTATAATAATAATTTTGGTAGCTTCATAATTCGTTCAGTTTTCAGAGATATATAATTAAAAATCAGAAATGCACAATTTTATACGAGGTAGGTTGTTTTATGTTATTTCACTATGAAAATAATTTGATCAGAATTGTATGTGTAATTAACATACGTATTGAGCGTTATTTTAAGTTTAAAAACTTAATTTAATTTGAAAAAATTAAATATATAAATATATAAAAACAGTTGAAAAAATATGAAAAGAATTTATTGTGCTTTAGCGATCATAAACAATAAATGAAAATTACAGAAGAAATTAAAGAAGGCAATAAGCATGGACTGGATGATAAAAATAAAAAGTTAATTTAACTTTTTTACAGTACATAAATAAGTGTAATATTATACAACCTCATTTATTCTTCTTTTTGATTAATTTTGGTATAAAAAATATTTCATGATTTGTACATAATAAAAATATAGGAATACTAATTATAAAGGTTACGTACCTTACTGAGTGTGTGTGGATGTATTTTAGTATTCACCTTTCGCATAATTTCTAATTTCTCATTAAAGAATGAATTTCTACTTTTTAACCACTGGCACCATTTTGTACATTTCTCTTTAATTTTCTCATTTCATCCCTTTAATCATTCCTACATGTTTATATTTTCAAATATTCTTAGAAAAGAGATACAAATTCATGTTAACATCTCATTTACTTGTTATTTTAAGAATTTCAGTAATGCTTTTCAAAGCAGTTTTAAACTTTAATATAACAAATAACCCTTCCATTAATACACTTCATTCAAACTACGTTTACATTATAACATGTGATTTGTATTACTTTTAAAGAGAATAAGTCAAACTGTCTGGTATGTACGGATATCATCGTTAAAATTCATGAAATCAGTGACAGCATACAAATCAACTACTGTATAATAAATAAACAGTTTAAATATGTTTTTCCACAGAGTATCCTGTTAAAAATCACAAAATAGTTTTTAAATCTATTGCAATATAGTACACCCTAATTTAAGTTGATAATTACAAAATATTTAGTGTGAGATTGCTTACTTTCTAAATACAATCCACAACGTGTGTGCTAATATTTGAATTTTTAAAATATACAAATAAAATCACAGAATCATCGAACACATCAGAAATGATTTATCACAAAATAATTATGTATAACGGTACGAAAATAGTTACAATGGTAGTTTCTGAAGAAGGTTGATTTAAAGCGAAAGTTAGTTTATGTTAAACTCAGGTAAAATTTGATACCATTCACTTTCAACTAAAGTTAACTATATTTGATTTATAAAACATTCTTTACATATTAAAAATAAACTATATACAATATTATAATAATATTAGAAATGTTACCTTCGCATTATAAAGATGTTGATGATTAGTCAATAAAAAGAGATATATACAAGTAGAGTTAAAAAATTTTAATTAACTGAACGTTTGTCTTTTCCGTCCGATATCTTGACTAGCGTTTATTTCGTAGTAGGACGACGAATTGTATAATACGCGTACATGATTTTTAATGTAAAATTTGGCGAGTAAAACGATGCAACGATACCAATATCATTACATCAGTAATTAAATTCATTTTTATTTCCTTGTTCGAAGTAAAGGAAGTATTGTGATTGCGAAAAATTTCGGTTTTCAGATTTCAACGGAAGTATCCATCATTTTGCCATCCCTGAATCCATTTTGACTAGTTACGGCGTGACGTCTGTATCTCGCATAACTAAAAATCGATTAGCCATAGGATGTTGAAAGTTTGGGTTTAGTATTGTTGTAACATTTAGTTGTGCATCTCCCCTTTTGATTGCAATCAACTGAACCAAAAGTGTCCAAGGAAGCTCAAAATCCCAAACAATTTCGTTTTTGGACTTTTTCTTAACTGCAGTAATAAGCCCAAATTGAGAACTTTTCAACGATATATCATAAGTGGTACTTATTTTCATTGTTCTAGAGTTATAACCAAATAAAATTTTAATTATTGAAATATTTGGGTCTTACGAGGGAATGCACATCTGTTCGAATCAGACCTCATTTTTTTTAAATTTATTTTTTTAACTTGTATTTTTGATTTAAATAGTCTATACTGATTTAATAATTATTAACCCATAATTGTAATAAACGTTTGAAAAGAAATAATAATTCCATAATAAAAAAATGGAAAAAAAATCAGAATTTATTAGTAAAATAAAATGTTATGTACTTTTAATAATGTGTACATGTAATTTAAAGGCATTATTACATATATACATATGTAATAGAGTTGGAGAAACATCAGATTATTTAGTATTAATTGAAAATTAAAATTTAGAATCGTATTATTTTTGCTTTTCCTAGTTTAATTTCTGTTTAGTTTTAATTATTCTGGAATTTCTATTTAATTTTATCCAATATTTTATTTATTATTTTATCTATAATTTTATTAAAATTTTTATAACTACAGATTGATAGCAAAATATACAAGAACAACATATATACACTGAGGCATACATGCCCGATCCTTTAATAAATTGCAAAAAATTCTTATCTTTTATTTCATTATTATTCTGATATTGTCGGACAATATTCTCCAAGTCGGAGTTGACCATCATTTCGTTTATTTGTTTTTTGCTGCAAATCATTTAATCGCTTTTTGGTTAGAAATAATTCTTGTGATCTTAATTTGTGTATACGTTTTCTAATTTTCTGTCTCTTTATACTCATCATTCTCTCTTAATCTTTTTATTCATTTTTGGTCTTAACGTTGTCTTCATCTTTATATTTATCACCTTCTCTTAATTTGGTTTTTTATTCTTCCCTTGTTCTTAACATTTTCTTCCGTTTTATATTCATCTTCTTGTCATTTTTTTTTAGATATATTTCTTTATGTTATATTTTTCCTCTATGTTTCTTTTTCATTTTTGATTATTCACCAAATAATCCAATAATAAAAACTGAATATTTTACACCGTAAGATCGAAATTAACATTTGTAATCAGTATACAGGAGTTCACTAAACAGAATAGTTTAATTATTATTAACATTCATTTATACGATCCACTAGAAATCTTAAAATTTTGTTAATCAGCAACTCACGAAGATACGAATAATACTGATCTAGTAATACGAGTAATAAATGAAATTTTACCCTATTCTAATATTTCATGTAAGACTGTTGAATTTATAATTGTATAAATATTTGATGTTAAGAAAAACTATTATTTCAGAAATTGCGAAACTTTATTAATTACCCACTTTATTAAAGAATTGGAGGATCGTATCTAACTTGCAAATTAAATAAATTTAAATGAAGTGCAACAAAGAGTGTGTATATGTAATTTTATAGGCGTACGAGGAAGTCATGTGGTGTCCACATCAGATTTTTAGATGTACTGGAAAACAAAAATGCAAACTCTCACAAGAAATGAACTACGTGGAAACGGGTTTGGGATATTTTTATCGTGTTTAACTTTTAGATTACAATTAATAACACAACTGTAACAATAACTGTTTATTTAAACCATTAAAAAATGGTGAACACTCAAACATTATTAAAACCATTTTAAAATGTTATTCAATAACTTAGTAACAGTGTATAGTTACAGATATCTAGCGAAATTATTACAAAATTAAAAAACTCTCGTGCAGATCTGCGTAAGAAGATCGACTTTTCGTTTCGCAGTTTCGTTTCCTCACTATTTCACAGTCAAAAATACACTGATTTTCAGATTTTTGTAATACAACGCACTACATATATTCGATTAACAAGTAAAGCCAATACGCAAGCAACAAGTTTCAACTCACTCACGACTGTGACTAACTGCATAAGCGCGTATAAAAAATACACCACTACGCAGTAAACATAGCTTCAAATTTAGGTTATGTTGTCTGTTGTGAACCTTAAATTGAATTTAAATCAAGAACGACTGAACCAGTTTTCACTTGCACAACTTCAGATACACTAGTAGAGTACATATAAATTTCAATGAAATTGATCTAGAAGTTTGGGGATTTTCAAGCTACAAATTTTACACATAACTCTACATAAATATAAGGTAATGATATATAAACTTAATATCTTCGTACTCCTCATAACCTAAAACGTAAAGAAAATTCAATTTCATCCCCCAATCCTACCGTGCCACCGAAATTAACATTGTACTTTTCTTCAAAAAGTCAGTAAAAAATAATTAAATGTCAGTAGACGGAATTTAGATAAACATTATTACAAACTTATGTGGTAAAACATGCTAAATATAAATTTAGCTGTCACATTTTATTTTATTTGTTTTTTTTTTTTTAATTTTACTGGGATAATTTGTTTAATTTGAGTGACAAGACCGTTAAAATTATATGAAACCGAAAAAGTTCATTAATTACGTATTAAATAATTAATATAATGTAGGAGACCAGAACGTTGTTCTTTAGTCCAATCAGGTTGTATTTATTTCTATATTTGATCTTTAGCATCTAATTATGTATATGTAAATGTTCTATTGTTCAGAATCTTAAAACTCCGAAAGTTCTTCACCGATTGCTTTGAAATTTTGAAACAACGTTGCATTCAAATAAATGTGTGTTTTTATATACCTACTAAAATATAAGATGTCACACCTCTGACGTGTAAAAACATGCATTTTTGAAAAACAGCGTTATGTGTTGGACGTAAAAACAACACTTGCTATACTAAATATTTTACGATTCCATTTCAATGTTTCCGATATGTTTGTCCGCTCCAGACTAAAAAACTGCTGGACCGATTTAAGCGCGGAGAAAAGGGAGAAAGGGAAATACGGAAAATCGAAAAAAGGAAAGAAGGGGAAAATAAAAAAATGAAAAAAGAGGAAAACGGGGAAAAGGAATTGGAAAATGGAAAAAATAAAACAGAAAAGGGGACAGGGGATAAGGGGGAAAAGGAAAAAGTGAGGAATGGAAAGGGATAGAGGGGAATGGTGGAAAAGGAAAAAAATTGTAAAAATGAAAATGGGAAAAGAGGAAACAGGAAAAGGAGATTGGGGAAAAGATAAAAAGGAAACGGGGATAAGGAAAAAGGACAGATGAAACGGAAAGGGAGAAATTCATTTTGTTAATGTGTTATTGAACTTTCAATTGTGTTCTTTTAATCTATATATATATATATATACTCAAATCTAGCAATATCGAATCATTGCCGAGTCTGCTAGTATATTATATATTTCCAAATTATATGAGTGAATTTGGAAAAAAACAAAATTAATACTGATTTGACAATCGAGAGCAGCTTTTCTAGAGATATGAGATTTGATTTTATTTAGCTATAGATTTCCAACAGTTTACAATTATTTACATCAACTTTGTATAAGATATTAATTTACCGATTTTCAAATCATTTAAGTGATCTAACTCTCTCAGAGAGACTAATATCTGTAACCAATAAGGAAAATTCGATTATCATAATGTAGAAATCTGTTTAGAATTTCCATTTTATAGTTCAAAGCTGTCCTTGAACATGTCATTAGTGACCATTTAATTCACAAAGTTTTCATAAGTACAAAACAGCATCCGTTTAAGCTATCCGTCATGTAACTTTCAAGATTTATTCTAATTACCTAGCAGAGTACTGCTAGGTAATGTGTTAAGATATACAGACAAATTTAACTTGTAAACCAACAACATAATTAATATTTAACACCTGGTTTTCTATTTAAATTTTTAGCATTGTTTATAACACGTAATATGAGCTTATGCACAGTAAGTGGTTTAATTTTATAAAATAGGTGTAATGAATCAATAATTGTGTGCAGTTTTACTAAGAGCTGTAATTGTATCTGTAATTGTTTACATTGTTACTAACAGTTAGTAATAATTAACTAGATTAATATTTAACTAATTAATAATTAAATAAATTAATTGTTAATTAGTTTAATAAGGTGTTGATTGTCTTTTTTTCTATAACTATTACAAGTATATTAAGTTTAAGTTTTATAAGCGTGGGTTGCTGATGCCCACTAGTTCTCTGCTTAACTCTGGGTATGGAAAAGTGTTGATGAATGAATGTGGTGGGAGTATATAAAAAGAGAGGGAAAGGAAGAGGGACTTTAAGTTGTCTGCAGAAAGAAAAATGTCAGTACACCCTCAGGCAAGTGCATGTGTGTATTTCTCCCCAGTCTATCAACAGTATAGTTCACTTACTTGCTCTAAAATATCCTTTCCAACCTGTACGAAAACTATGCTTCAAAATTTAGATTTATTATAAGTGAATAAATACAAACTAAAGATTACAAAAAAGAATTCTTACCACATTTTCCGTTATTTTACTTGTGGTAAGATTTTTGTGTTTTATTTGACAAATTGTAACAGAAGATCATTTATGGCATGTTCATTTTGTCGTTTAAAAAATTAAAGCCAAATTCCTGATGGCGGATAGAAATTTTCAACTTTCTTTAAAATCGTAATTTTGTAATTCTATATTCTGCATCTCTTATATCGTTAAATAAACCCTCAATATTGTATTAATAAATCCATAACACTTAAATTTTATTAAGATACTGTGGTAACTATTATAATTAAATTAAAAAATACCTCCATTAAATTGAGTGTAATTTCTTAATAGTTTCAATTATATAAATTTGGGAAAAAATGTGTGTATAGTTTTATTTCATCTTTAGTTAATATAAGAAGATGTTTGACATGACATTGGAAAATTCTTTGTTAGAAAGATTTTTTATTACACTCAAAGTGTGCTGAGATCTATTAAAAATACAGAATATTCGGAAAATAAAAAAATAAATATTTATTTTAATGTGTTATTTTTTATTAAATGGTAATTTCATTGATAAAAAATATTTTTTATTTAAATTACACTGACATGTAGGGAATTGGCTTTTTTGGATTCACAGTATTATTGTATCCTCTTGTTTTATCATGTAATCTCATCCAAAATGTAAAATAAAAACTACCCTCTTAATAGTATTATATAAAATTTATTCTTCACATACAAAGTGTTAAACAAACCGTAAAAAGTAAATTAAATGGCCATAAGATTTTTATTTTAATTGTAATGATTTATTAGTACTCTAAATTTACATGGTTTAATTTAATAATGCAAACATTATGTATTTTAACACGTGGTAATTGTTATCTGGAATCATTAAAGGAAGATTATACTGTTTAAAAAAGATTAATGATACCAATCAAGTATAATTACAAATGTAATCCACCTTTCAGTACTTTAAAAACAAGTCCCCAGTTGGTTATAAAATGCACTAGTAACATTGCTACTAACTTCACTATTGTTTGATGTATCTCTCAATGGTTATTTTTTATTTACGGTGTTCTAAATTTTGGATCTATCCGCAAAAACCTTAATTTTTAAATATCCCAAAAAGAAAAAAATCCGAATGATACAAACCCAGAGTAATTGAATAAATTTTACATGAGTAATCAATTTTATTTAGGCTTATTAAAAAAAAATGGTAATGATTTTTTTAAATTTTGTTCATGTAACTTTTTGTGATGAAAGAAGACAACAGAATAAATTAAAAAAAAAGTCAATTCCCTATAAGACAGTTAAAATATATAAATAAAAAGAATAACTACTGTAAACAAAAATACTTTTTTAACGCAAACTAATTAAAATTTTAAAATTTGTGATTTGTTTATTTTTTTCCCCCAATTTGTACGTTGTAATCTATTCAACTGGTGAATAATAAGCAATCCCTCCAACGGCCCAGTGAGATCAGGATGATATGTGTGACTTGTAAATGATGTGTATTCTTGTAAAGACAAAGGGTGATTATTCCTGAGACATTAAAATATATTAATTATTTTTTGTAAAGTTTTACCGGATTTATTCGTTCATTTATATAATAAAAGAAGAAGAAATAATTTTTGTGTATTGATAAATATACGTTATTTTAATATATCTATTTTTTTATAAAAATTTGAACAAAATTACATTATCAATTAATGTTCGTTTGTGTATTACGAATGGAGAGAAAGATTAATTAAAAAGAAACTACCATGACATCTCCTGATTGAAATCTGTTAATATAAAATATTTTCTTTTCTACCATATCTCAAAAAAGAAGAGGAAATTAATACTCGTAAACTTCAGAATTAATTTTTAATGGAGTTTGTTCTTCCCTGGGTAAATGGTATTCTGAATAACTCCCTTAAAATGTAAATTAGACAAAGATTTTTTAAGAGAAAACATTAAAAGTAATGGTTTAAAAAAGGTTTTATAAGAAATTGTTTTTTTTTTTTTAATTTCAAATGGGGCATTTACAAAACTGTACCAAGCATGAAAGATCCTTTGTTGTCATTTTAGAAGTCTCCATCCAATTTATTAAAATATTTTAATAAATAAATTATACAAAATTTTTATCATTTATTTGTTGTAAATTAATTATAACGAAAAATTAAAATTAAAAAATTGAAACAAACAGGATTTTATTTGGAAAATTTATTAACATTAAAAAAGAAGTTTCATTGCGATCCTCAAAACATGTTTTTGTTTTACCTATAGGAATACAAATTAGAAAAGGATTTCAGGTTGAAAAAAATTGATTTTTGTGAACTTTTACAGACAGCGTGGTAATAACAAAAAATTGACAGATGGCAATTAACTCGGTTGATCGTAAGTTAACAATGTATACGCGAATAATCCATAAAAGAAAAAAAATATCGTTTTAAAAGATAAAGGTAAAGTGTTACCCTCATTACTTGGATAAATTTTAATCTATTTAAATTATTTTTAATTAAAAGACTGTACGCAGAATTTATGTAGAATAAAATCAATGTAACCCCAAAATAGTTCATAAAAAATCATTTTCAATTATTTCCCAATCTGCTTTAGTTTTACATTATTTAACTATTTATTAATATTATTTTTATTAATAAGTAATTAAGCAAAGCTGTATGTTAAAGAGCGAGTAATAGCACATTAATCCTTTCATTTTCTTTCACGAGAACGTTTTACTTTACAGCTCTTTCCTTATTTAACTATGCGCCAATGTTCTGGTTTATTACAAATCACCAGAAAGTGTAATTAAGGGAGATTTATGATATCCTTGATTATGCCTGAAATTACACAATCCTGTTTATCTGCAGAATCTAAAACTTACCTAAACCAGTATGTAGTCTTTCATCATAATTATTAAATATTTATTATAATTACAGCTAATTAATGTATTAAAGTAATATATTATATATTGAGATTGCTTAAAAAAGTTAAAAGGATTTTTTTCAAATAAACAAAAAGTTTGTCAGTATATTATGTGATGGAATTAAATGGAAACATCAAACACATTGATATTCTTATTTCAAAATTAAAAATGTTTTTTTTTATATTTTCCAGAATTTTTATTTTTGAATGTGCTGTGTTTGTTACTTTGTACAATGTAAAGGAAATATTGTAATCGCGAAAAATTTCTGTTTCAGATTTCTATGAAAATAACCATTTTGATCATTCCTGAATCCATTTTGACTAGTTTTGGTGTGACGTCTGTACGTACGTATGTTTTCCGAGTGACTCAAAAACGATTAGCCATAGAATGTTGAAATTTTGGGTTTAGGACTGTTGTAACACCTAGTTGTGTACCTTTCCTTTTGATTGCAATCGACTGGACCAAAAGTGTCCAAAAAACGTCCAAAATAAAAAAAAAATTGATTTTGGAATTTACTTAACTGCAGTTCTCATAGAAAACTTTTCAACGATATATCATAAGTGTACTTATTTTCATTGTTCCAGAGTTATAGCCAAATAAAATCTTAATTATTGAAATACTTGGCTCTTACAAGAGGAAGGCACATCGATTTGAATCCAACTTCATTTCCTTTTTCATTTTTTTATTTAAATATGTTCATTTATTACTGTCAATTACATTTTATTAACCTGTCATTGTATAAACATTTTTACAATAAATAATAATTCAATAACTAAAAAATAAAAAATTTGTTAAAGAATTGAAGGATCGTAGCTCAATTCAAATGAAATAAGTTTGAATTGCAGCAAAAAATGTGTTTATGTAATTTAATAGGCGTACAAGGAAGTCATGTAATGTCCACATCAAATTTTTAAAAAATCCAGTTATCTTGCAAGTACCTTAAAAATACAAAAGGCCCTTATTTTCTTAATTTAGTGCCGTTATGAGTATATGAACTATTTAAATAATGTTCTAATTATTTTAATGAATTTAAAATGTGTTTGAATATATGTTTGTAATGCTTTGAAGTTTTATTTTTTTGAAAATTCCAAAACCATGATGTGTATAGACGACTTGACATGAATAGTGAGTCATTCCCGAATAGGGCATAGCTATATATGTGTAGATAACAACCATACTACGATAGACATTTAGCAAAAGTGAGGAATGAAGTTAATTCCACTGTCTTCTTCAATTAGCAAAATACATACTTATGTACATCTGCAAGCCACGCCCACTGAAGTACAAGTTAAAATTCAACTATAAAAGTTAAATATTCGCTGTTTACCACAGCGATTTGCTGTACAATGTAATACTTAACCGCTAGAACAAAATGTGTTGCAAAAAATAATTGAAAAGGCATTATAACAAGGGTAGAGAATTATATATGCAAACTCACGCTAAAAATAAACGTACAACGAACAGTAAAATCAATTATACACAGACACGGAAATAAAAGAATATAATATTTATTCAATTAATTATAATTTCTTTTTTTTTACAAAAACTGGATTATAAAGAAAACAAAATATTTAATTTAAAAAAGAACAGTTTAAAAACTGTTATTTTCTGTTCGAGGATTCTAGGAAAGGAAATAGCAGCGGCGCTCCTTGTTTGCACGCATCTCTAAAGACTGTGAATATTTACCGTTTGTAAGATGCAAACGGACCCACATTACCGAGCTTAGGATCAATTTAGCGAGATGACTTTTAAAATTACAACGGTTACACACACATATATGTATGTGTACGGCCGACGGATGTGACTTCAATAATGCTCCCAGATAAAGAGGTAATATCGTCAACGATATGCCGCTGTCGGAAGGAATCAAAACAGCTCTATACGCAGACGACACGGCGTATTATTATGAATCCGGAAGTGTAGATTACACGATCGAGAGACTCCAACGGCAACTGGATCTAGTAGAGCCGTAGCTCGATATCTGGAGAATCAAAGTCAACGGTGAAAAATTGGTGGCAGTGATGTTCACATACACAAGACACGTGCTCCAGCCAGGCAGCTGGAAATCTCAGGAGAGAAATTCCCCTTTGAGAAAACAGTCAAATATCTGGGAGTAGTCCTGGATAAACGGCTTACCTTAGGAGAACATGTTAAATATGCGACTCAAAGGGGAAAGGCCGTCAGGGCCTCACTATACCCAGTACTGAACAGTGCCAGCCCATATCCACTGGGGACCAAATTGCTTATTTTTCGGCTGTACGTCCTGCCGATTCTAACATGTATGTTTACCCGGCGTGGGAAGCTTTGTTGAACTCCACGCTTCAAAAGAAATTAGAAGCCGTCCAAAACATAGCGTTGCGGACTATATTTGGAGCACCGTGGTTCGTCAGAAACGGTACTCTTCGCTACGATGCGGGACTACACCGTATCCGAGATGGGGGTGGCGCAGGAACGCAGACTGTTCGGGAGAGCCGCCGTGTTCGAACACGGCCATCTCCAGGACATCTGCCGAGAGGACCGTACTCCATAGGATATAAGAAAACGGCCTCATGCCGTATTAAACCAACCACAGTAAAGAGGCGGTAGAAGAGTCAAAAAATGACAAACCACGCTTAGGAGCCTCTATGCGTAACCTATAAATGGAAACCGCGCGAAAGTGACGTTTTCGCAATTAAATTTTGTTAAAACTATAAAACATTGGACAACATCCCCACACCGTCCCACGAAGAGACCACAATTGCATTTAGTGAGTATATGTGACTCCCTCCGGAGAACGGGACTCATTTCTCCTTCCAAATAACTAGGGCTCCGGTAGGCGCACTCCTGCTAGTCCATAGGTGCTGGTACCGAGAGGACTTCAGCGGATGGACTGAAGGAGAATCACGCCAGGATTACTAGGCTCAAAAGCTTAGTTTCTCACGGCCAGAACCAGTAAATAAATTTCAAGATGGTCCATAGGGATAGGAACGCAAATTACCAAATCCATCCATAAATAAAACTTAAAATTTATAACCGCTACTAAATAACCGATGAAATCCGCCCGATAATAGAACGGTACGCAGCAAGGGACGTTGTACAGCCTCTGCGATCTGTTGGGAGAAATATTGAAACTCCCGCCATTCTTGCGTTCCGTTCCGTTCCGTCAGCATAAGTGTAAGGCGTGAAGTGTAGAATGATTCGTTAACTGCTAACTTTTAGGTTTTCCAAAGTTCGGGATTATTCGTCGACAATTAATCCAAGGCTTAGATGCGAAGGGTTTACTCAACCGGAAGAATACATCAAAAGATTTCTGCGGTTTCTCTGTTATAGTGGGATGAAGAACTCAATTTTGCGGTTTCGTTTACGTGAAATCCCTTATGGTATACTGTGTGTGCAGTGAAAATAGTTTAATTGTCATGTTCCTGTTTCGATATTGGCAAACTAATGTTTGGTGTTTATTGTCTAGTATTTAATGAATACTTAATGTAAGTCGCTATTGACTTCGTTAATTTGACTATAAAAAAACAAAAAAAAAATAAAAAAAAATGAAAATAACTGTTATTTCTTCTTTTTAAATTTGTAAAATTCCAGCTAAAATAGATATAAATTTTAATGAATTAATTTTTTTTTTGCAAAGATTATTTTTGAAATTTTTTGTTAAAAAGTTTACCTAAAATGAATAAGCAGAAAGAATTATCTTTACATATATCCAAAAAGAAAAAAAATAATTTCATGGCTTACTTTGATTGAAAAGTATTATTTTACATTTTATACGTATTTTTTTATTAATATTTGGAAATGATTCATAAGATAAAGTTTCAAAATTAAATTAAAGGTTGTAAACCTACTTAAAGGAATATTAGATCTTAATATTAATAAAAATTAAACGGTTGTATTAGTTAAATTAAAATAATAGTCATCCAGGCAGAAAATCATTTAAAGGAATTTTTCCCTTTGGTCGTTTTGTTTTTTAATTAAATTTATTTATTACATAATAAATAGTTCAGTAACCCTATTATCAGCATCGCAAATCAGAACTTTGAACCACCATGACAGTAGGTAATTTAGTATTAATTTGAGAAGACCAAAATTCGAGCACTCAAAATTAAGCTCGGAAAATTTCATGCAATTAAATTAAAATAAAATAATAAATTCGTAAACCTTTGTGAACATGATTCATATATTCAGGAATGATAGAATCAGACAATTGCCATTGTAAAAATTAACTTTTACATTAAGAGAGGATGATAATATCTATTTCCGATAAAATAAATATTTTGCTATTAAAAAAAAATATATACACAAGCAATTAAAATAATTTATAAATTATTTTTGTTAATTTTGATTTCAAATCTACTATTAGGTAAATTTGAAATTTACTGTTAGGTATTGCTTAAGAGGATAAGATGAATGATAATTTTTGTAGCGTGTGAAAATGCCACTCCTGACCGGGATTCAAACCCGGGACCTAGAGATTAAAGGCCGAGACGATACCAAGCGCCAAGGAGGCCGGCACAAATTTACTATTAAGTGATAATTTAAATATTCTTGTCAAGGACGGTCGACGGTGAGATTAATTTGATTTATACTTTTGAAACAAAACACCGAATCAAATTTAATAATAAGCATTTTAAAAAAAAAAAATGTTGTATGAAAACTTATTTCAATCAACTTGGCGAAAATCCTCACTGGCGTGATTCTTTTTTTCACTAATTTTAATTGATAACAGTGATGACAGGTCCTTTTTATTAAGAAGACAAGTGTTAAGAAGATAAAAGACAAAAGTACGTGATTTAACTTGCATCCGTTAATTTAAAATATAACTGTTAATGTGTTTACATGTTTATATAATTCGTAATGTTGAATTTTGTAATTTATTTTTTAAAGAATATCAAGGGTATTGTCAATCAATAAGCATAGTACCCAATTACCAAACAAACAAAATACCCCTAGAACGTAGAATTTATAAATTAAACTCTTCCAATTGCATACTGTTCTACACTGGTCAAACAGAACACAATTTTAAACAAAGATACAATGAACACATAAAAGCTCTGCACAGTAACATAGAGTCAACATTTGCTAACCACAGTACGGTGCATCATCACGTTATATTATACAGTTTGGTTCGATGAGTAGTTACAAATATTTAAATTTAAATATGTATTCTACACTAATTTTATTCATGTATACTTATGAAACTTTACATTTCTATATCCCTACTGTAACATGTAATTAATATTTTCATGAATCAATAAAAACTAAAAATACTTTTTTTCGTCATGATGGGCAAATTAAGGTTTCTTGACGACATTCTTGATCCTCATGCAAATGACAGATCAGTTCTTTTTTTAGTAAGAGTAATAAATATACTCAAATATTGTTAATACATTAATAAGTTTTATGTATATATTCATATAAATAAAATATTTATTTAGACAGAAAACAATACAAGGCAATGAAATTTTATAAAAAATTCTGTAAAATATCATTTAAAAAACATTTTCTCCAACTCAAGCATTAAGTGAAGTGTAGCTCTGATTCAGTGAGAGTGTTACAAAATATAGTTCTTACCTTATTATAACTATAGTTACAATACGTTTTAATTATAAAATGACTGATTTACTCTGAATGTGGCTGTTGTAAAAAAAAAAAAAAGTTCCTATTTTATACCAGTAACGCTATGCACAAAGAGTCAAGAATTGTATCGGTATGTAAAAAGTTAATTTAAAAAGTTTAGATCAAAAAATCACATTAAATATTAAAATTTTGGAACCCAAGAGGATAAAATTATAGTTAGTCCAATAGTACATTCATGTTTTAGGCCTACCCTATCATTATATAATCATATGATGACGCTGAAATTTCCCAATGGTCTGCTTTTATGAAGAGAAATTTCCCAGTGCTTGTTAATACAAAATGGGCATAGCTGCAGGGGAACTGCATTGCCCGAACAGTACATAATATGGTCAATTGTATATTAGGTATTTCAAACATAATTATTCATCAGGTAAATCAAATTTTGTATGTATATTTTTTTATTGATAAATTACCCGATGTTAAAAAATATAATCTCGAGATGAAAATTATTAAATTTATAATAAATTAACGGTAATATAATTTAAATAAAATATAATATATGGCAGTTTATAAAAAAATACATCTGGAACGATTTTGTTAAAAAATGTCTATAAAAGAACCACAACCGTCATAAACATGACAGACAAGTAATTTTTGCATACATTGTTAAACGTCATTTAACCACGGTAAATTAATGTTTCACATATTTTTTATGAGACTGATAGAATGATAAATAAAAACGTTGGCTGACTAATGCAGGAGATATAAAACCAAAATGCAGCTGATCTGTGCTAACCATTAGAACAGTTGTCCGGGAAAATGGGTATACAGTGAAAAAAATTAATTTTAATATTATAATAATAAATAAAGGAAAATACATCTTCAAATCAATTAATCGTAAAAACTCAATTTTTTTAATAGTAATTTAATAATAAATCATGGTCAAAATCTAATAAAAAAATAACGAAATATTTTTAACTTGAATTTTCTTCAAAATTTTTTTAGACTATATGTAACATTTGTTTTTTTATTATTATTAACAACATAATAATACATTCGCAATAATATATAATTTCTTCATAGCATTCTTGATCCTCATGCAAATGACAGATCAGTTTTTTTTTTAGTAAAAGTAAAGATAATAAATTCGCAATATCATTTAAATATACTTGTAAAAATATGAAAAGGAAATTTGTATCTCATGAGGAAAAACAAACCTGACCTCGATTTGAACTCTCGAACCATCCGGAAGAAAAGCTGAAAGTTATCACTTTATCACAGACGTAAACTTCACTTTGAAGTTTTCAATTAGGTTACAAACAAAACAATCATATAATTCCTAAGAAAAAAATATGAAATTACACATGGATGTAAAAAAACATAAGACATATACAATCACTTTGTAATTAATTCAGGTACAAAATCGAATTAAAAAATCGAATTACGGTAAAATATAGTTTTACCACAATCCTTGTCGGGAGTCCGACAAGGATGTTCCCTATCCCCGTTACTTTTTAATCTTTACATAGAACTAGCAGTTAATGATGTTAAAGAACAATTTAGATTCGGAGTAACAGTACAAGGTGAAAAGATAAAGATGCTAAGATTTGCTGATGATGTAGTAATTCTAGCCGAGAGTAAAACGGATTTAGAAGAAACAATGAATGGCATAGATGAAGTCCTACGCAAGAACTATCGCATGAAAATAAACAAGTACAAAACAAAAGTAATGAAATGTATTAGAAATAACAAAGATGGACCACTGAATGTGAAAATGGGAGGAGACAGGATTATGGAGGTGGAAGAATTTTGTTATTTGGGAAGTAGAATTACTGAAGATGGACGAAGCAGGAGCGATATTAAATGCCGAATAGCACAAGCGAAACGAGCCTTCAGTCAGAAATATAATTTGTTTACATCAAAAATTAATTTAAATGTCAGGAAAAATTTTTTGAAAGTATATGTTTGGAGTGTCGCTTTATATGGAAGTGAAGCTTGGAACATCGGAGTATCTGAGAAGGAAAGATTAGAAGCTTTTGAAATGTGGTGTTATAGGAGAATGTTAAAAATCAGATGGTAGGATAAAGTGACAAATGAAGAAAGAAGCATTTGGAAAAAATATAGTTAAAAGAAGAGACAGACTTATAGGCCACATACTAAGGCATCCTGGAATAGTCGCTTTAATATTGGAAGGACAGGTAGAAGGAAAAAATTGTGTAGGCAGGCCACTTTTGGAATATGTAAAACAAATTTTTAGGGATGCAGGATGCAGGGGGTATACTGAAATGAAGCGACTAGCACTGGATAGGGAATCTTGGAGATCTGCATCAAACCAGTCAAATGACTGAAGACAAAAAAAAAGAAAAAGTCGTTTAAATTAATTACATTAATCAAAATTACAGATAGACAACACAGGACAAAAATTCTGTAGTTTTGAAGCACATCCGTATATTATTTAAAAAATATCAATTATTTATTTCTTTAACTTTAATTTATTTACCAATATATTGATTGTAAAATGTTGTTTTTGTTGTATATAGATTGTCTCATTTAGAAACATAAATAATAACCGGATATATTCTACTACTGAAATGAAAGAAAAAAATCGTTCGTTGTTTAACAAAGATAGTCAAATGTTTTATTTTCGAATTACGGCTAACGAAAAATCCTGATATATGTTTAAATGGTAAAAATAATTGTATGGTAATTGAGAAGAAAAATATTTTATTTTGTACGTTTCTGACCTAAAAATATCGCTGAACTGTACCTTCAGTAATTTTTTGAGAATTCTGTTGCAAAGGTAAAAAATTAGAATCGAAAAGTCACTTTTTTGGTTTGGGATAAAATTTACCTCATTTAATAAAAATTTTGTATGTGAATCATAACCAGGACAAAGTAAATGGAAAATATATTTAAAAAAAAAAATAGATGTAAACAAAGTCAAATGAAACAAATAGAGATATAAGATTTGGCATTTATTTAAGAACAAACAGAAGAAGAAAATTTTTATATCAAATGTCACAGCTACAAGATGTCCCATATAAAACGCAACCCAACCTTATATTGGTAGGTATTGAAATAATAAAAAGGCATGTGTAAATGGAAATTTAATTTTTATTATTACCATCCGTTACCTTACATTTAGAGTAAATGTTGGAAGTGGCCGCTAGCTTCTTGAATACAAGCTTCAATTCTTTTTACAGCGTTTCTTGCAACTTTTTTCAAAGTTTGTGGCTGGATATTTAATACAGCTTGTTCAATATTGACTTTCAATTGTTCAAGTGTTCGTGGTTTGTTGCTGTAGGCTTTTTCTTTGAGGTAACCCCGTAGAAAAAAAACCGCCGCAGTCAAATCTGGAGATCTTGGTGGCCACAAGCCTTGACCGATAACACGATTACCAAAGAATTCCTCGACGAAATCAGAAGTTGAACCTGCGTAGTGCGATGTCTCACTGTCATGTTGTAGCCAGCAGTGTCTGTCTTCCTCTTCCAAGAGTGCGATGAACTGAAATAAAATATCCTGATATCGTTCTGCATTAATGGTGTACTCGAAAAAAATAGGATCGATTATTTTCTTCCGCGATATCGCGCACCACACGACCAACTTCTGCGGGTTTAATTGTTTTTCGTGATAAACGTGGGGATTTTCAGCACTCCAAATTCTGCTGTTTTGGCTGTTTACGTATCCATCCAAATGAAACCGTGCTTCTGTGAAAAATAACGAATCCATAACGTATTGACAATATTGTAGCCGTTTTTCTTTGTCGGGCTCAAGAAGCTGATGAACCGTTTGAATGCGATAAGGTCATAATTGTATTTTTTGGTCGCCCGATGAACAGTTGATTTAGATAAATTAATTTCAGCAGACAAACGTCTGATCGATTTATTTGGCGAGGCGAGTAATCGGTCTTTGATTTCAGTGACTGTATCTGTATTCAACACTGACGCAGATCTTTTGTGTTCCTTGTTATTAACAGAACCATTTTGCGACTAAGCTTAATGCTGATGTTTTGTTAGGAGCTGGTTTATCTGGGTACTTATGGCGAAACAAACCTTACACTGCAACCACTGATTTCGTACTGAAGTACGACTCGACAATGAAAACACGTTCATCTAGCGAAAACACCATCTTGTCTATAGCAATACACTGAACGTTATGATTGCATTGTTGTTACTATCGGTAGTGTTCTACTGCGTCGCCACGATAATCAGATGTTGGACGAGTCCATTTCAGTAACGAGTAGGGGAGTAAGCTTGACTTTTGAAATTTCATGGATGAGTGATTGATGGGTTGCGTTTTATATGGCACACCCTTTTATGAAATACCTGATTATTTGAATATATAGTTGTATATAAACTCTGAATTTTCATTAAATTTATTTTGAAATCGTTTTTAAATTTATTCCCTTAAATTTTAAAACTAAAGCTTAAATATTAATAGATATCTCTTTTCAAGTTGCAAATAAAAATATATTTTACTATTAAATGTCAAAAACAATCAAAATTAGATTCATCATTTTTTTTTTTTTTTGTTAAATCTATCTCAACTAAATTTAAAAAAAAAATATTTAAAAGAAAGAAAAGTTTAAATTCAAATAAATATTTAAGTTAAAAATATAACTCAGAGTTATGTAATTACATTCCTGTTGAAATCGTTTAAACTCATCTTGCAAAATCCATTACCAAACAGAAATAAAAAAATTTGTATTGTAGTAAGTTTATTTATTTATTTATATAAGCAACTACAGGCCAATCACTAAATTACAGCATCTTATGGAAGAGGAATCGTATAGCATATAAAAAATTGCAGGCCTGACTGGGAATCAAACCTTCCGCATAAAGGTAGTCCGCCAAGGAGGTTGATGAATAATAATAATAATGTGTTAATTTATTTTACGAAATGAAGAAATATAATGAAAATTGTGTATTTTAACGAATTTAATGACCCCATTTCAATAAATTATAACGAAGTTAAGGTAAATAAAAGAAAAAAATAATGGATAACCATTGGGTTTAAATAACAGTATAAACGACAGTCACCCTTTTTGGCTTAAAAATTACGAGTATTATACAAAAGTTAATTGCATAACTTCAACCATCGTATAAAAAACTGATTTACGAGCGGTATTACAATAATTCTAATCTGTGAATATCAGTTACCTACAGAAAGTAATACAAATATGCTGAATTATATCAGTATTAATTTACAAGTGTGATATTCGACGATTTATTTAAAAAAATAAAGTTTATTGTGAAATGTAGTAGAAGAGTAATTCCAGATTACATAAATGGAAATGGATTAGATAATTATAACAAGGAAAGAAAGGAGGTACATAGTAACAATTTTAGAAAAGTAACAATTAAAATAACAAATTTGAACATGCAAGAAAAATTTTCAAATGAGCCTATAATGTAAACTAAACAATTAAAAAATTCATACAATTAGAAAAACGACTAATTGGAATAATATAATCATAAAGATGTCAATATGTTCTAGAAAGAAAAGAATTCTTTGAATGGTTAATTATTTAACAATACTGGTGGATAAATTTATAATTATAATATATGTGCTTGGATCATACTTAGTTAAAATTTAAAAAAAAATTAATAAAAAATGAATATTAAAATCCTGGTTACGAGGTAATAGTTAAATGAAACTAAAATTACATACTATCTATAAAGTAGCTAAAAAAAAGCGCTATACTGTAAACTGAAATAGATCACAAAATATTAACTGCTCAAATATAGTTTACATAGCAGATGCACTGAGATCTCAAACTAGAATGTAGAATTTCATAAGAACTGTATAAAATATATAAATACAAAGACTACTGAAATACACATTGATTTCAACTTCATTGTAAATGGTGACCGAGAGTTTACTATTTTGGCATACAATTCCAGAAGATTAATGATTATATTGATCACATGCGTTGTTAAGTTAGCTTAAAAAAAAAAGTATTTTTAACAGAAAGGATTTCAACAATATGGAAACAAATGAGAAAGTCAAAGTAAAAACATTAAAATTTATATAAATAAAAATGTGTATGTTCGTTTGTTCTAAATCTTAAATCTCCGAAAGTTCTTCACCGATTGCTTTGAAATTTAGATATAACGTTGTATTCGAATACGCGCGTGTTTTTATATACCTACTACTTAAGTATCTAAGATGATACAACTGTGACAGGTAAAAACATGTTTTTTTTTTAAAACACCGCTATCTTTTGGACATAAAAGCAGCAAGAGCTATATTAAACATCTTACGATTCCATTTCAATGTTTCCGATATGTGTGTCCGCTACAGACTAAAAAAAAAAAAAAAAAACTGGACCTATATATATTTATACGATCTGTGACAATTCCAGTGACGTAAGGATCCCAACGCCGGCTCGTATCTACATCGGTTCAGCCGTTGAGCTTCTACAGTGGAAGAAACATATTTATGTACAGTTTCTTTTTTGGGGCAGTCGAGTAACTTTTTTACGGATTTATTTTTAAATAAAATAAATCCTTGTGTTAAATTATACAATTTTATTTCATTTTAGAGATTTTTTTGTAAAGTATTTAAAGAAAACTAAAAAAATTCCCTTTTTGACTATTTTGAACATTATTTGGCTTTTTGTTCATACGAAATGGGCAAAAATATTTCCAGTAAACACCCATACGTTGATATTTTCAGATATATATGTTACGATGAATACCTATTTCAGCTAAAAAATTATTAATTTTAAAGTATTAAAAAATTATATATTTATTTTGATAAGCTATATATGAAATATGAATATTAATCACATTTAACCATTACTACGCACAGAATTATTTGATAATTTATCACTAGAAATCAAGTTAGTACAGTTATCAGTGTGGCATCACTGTTTGCATCAATAACAATCGCGAGAAAATTATTAAATCTACACGTTGTACTATCAGAGAAATTATATTACAGCAAACTGTAGTTTTAACTTTATTATGTGATTGATATAGTTATACCAGTAGTATATTAATAGTATACTTTTTAGTTATACAGCAGTTTAATTAGTAATATTTTAGAGCAATTCTTTTTTATCCTATCATCCCTACGGTAATAATGGATTTAGTTTTAATTGGTTTCTTTTTCAGCTGATCACAAAGATGTAACGTGTTTTTCACATTACATCTTAAGCAATCTTTAATTGCTTATTAATCTTTAATAGTAATTTTTAGTAACTGTTTTTAAATATTTAATTCGAATTTATAAATGTATTACTCTCGTAGATAATGGAACAATAACTGGTCTAGAACAATAACTTTTGTTTAGAAAAAAAGTTAATTTTTTTAAAGACAATTTGTACATTATAATCTACATTACATAGGTTGATAATTATTCCATATTAATTAATAGCGGGATTTTTTAGAATTTACACTATTTCAGACAAGCATGAAAAAGGTTAAAAAAATAATAAAAAGGGTAATGTTTTTTAGTTTTACCTTAAATTCTTTTTAAAAAATTCTCAATAATAAAATCAAATTCATAGATTTACAGAAAAGTAAATAAAAATAAAAAAAAGCCTAACTGATTAATCGTATTTCTAACAGGGAATTATTCAGTTTTAAATTGATCCGCATAGATGTACAGATGCATCTATTATAATGCACTTATGTATGTAGATTATTAACTGATATTATAGTACCCATCGTCGGGGTTGTAATTGATTGTTACTATAAGCAACTTTGGAAATTGTATTCCATCACTAAATAAAATATCTGACCAAAAGAAAATTATATTATTACTAAATGAAGAGCGAATACATGTCGAACAACATTCTTTTTAGATTAGATGACAATAAAAATATTTACGTATGAAAATATTAAACCCTCTCTAATTATATATATATATTATATATATATTATATTATATAATATATATATGTTAATTTTGTCATTTTATGCATTAAAAAAATATTTAAACAATTAAATTCAATTAAAGAAGTTTAAGTAAATTTAAGTCAAGAAAAGTTTATCGTTAAATAATTAAATCGCATTCAAAAATAAACTAAAACAGAGCATTTAATTTTTAAATACGAAGTCTCATGATCAATATCCTTTTACTAAGTTAAGTAAAATTAAGAACTCCCACTGGGAATTCTTAAAGACATCTAAGATGTTCTTGAGCCAAGTCTTATGGAGAATTTATACCCGTAATTTTTTTTTGCCAGATCAAATATTCGTATTTAAACTAAGATATGCTTGGCTAGATTCCACTCTTATATTTCACGCTTGCATAAAATTATATATTTCATTCTGCTTTTACAATTATTATTACCGTAATTAATTAAAATAATCCAGTATTGAAAAGCAGAGTTCATATTTTTTTTTAGTTCTGAAACAAAATTTAAATGAAAATTCATACACCAAAATATTTTTAAATTTACGATATTAAATGCGCTTAAATTATAAGTACGCTTTAATATATTTAGTAACAATAAAAACATTACATTATTAAAGTAAAAAGTATCTTAAAGAAAGTAAAAAATATAAATTTTCCTACATTTTATTATCATTATTACTAAATTAAATTTTTTTTCTAATTTCTGGTATCGAGATGAGCTTTACAACAGATCTTTGTCGATTATTTCGATACTTAATTTACATTAATATTGTTTAGCAATCCATTTTCAATAAATATTTTTTTTCAAAATTTACTTCAATTAATTAATTTGAAAAAGTAATAATTTTTATTTTACAGAAATTTATTGTTGACAAAAAACAACATTCAATTTACATCTTGATATATTCGAACTGTGAAGAAATTCTTTTACGTATATTTAAATTACTTTAAATAAATTTATTATACCTTGGGATCAAATAAATGTAACAATTAATATCAATCAATATAAAAGTTTAGTTTTTTGAGAAAGTAACTGAAATACATGTTTTTCTTTGACTGTCTTATAAATTAAAGTGTCGTATTGTCAATAATGGTAGTAGGAAAGCATAATAAAATGAACTGGATAGAAATGGGAGAAATCATATTTCATTGGTTTTGATTTTATATATGTACCAGACGGCCCGTTTACCTAGAACCTAGACCATCGGGGCTCAGGTAAACCCAGTCGAATCCCGAAGCAAACATAGGGGTTCCTCGGGGCCTACCACCATAGCCAGAGAAATCGCTTCCCTCGCCATTCCCATCTACCCAGAGCGCTCCACACCCTGGACACGCGCACTGTACGTTATCCTCATGATTGTGAGAATAATACTATTAAATAATAATTATAGTATTCAGGTCTATAGAAACCTGAAAAAAGACTAAATTATAAAAGACAGAATAATAGTAACAATGTAACTAAAGTACACACACCTTTGACGACGAAAAATCCATAACTTATTTCTTTGCCAAGGTGAAAAAAATATAATAAAAGTAAAAGGATTATTCTGTTTTTCCTTAATGAATATCTTTAATTCACACCTTCACTCTTCTTGGAGGCAAAGAAGTAATGAATATTTCTGATATCTTATCCTTGAAGGGAGTTAGGGCCTCGGTCTACGGCTGAAAACCTTTCCTAGGTAATACGAATGTATCCTGCAATTTGAAAGTAATCGGTTGGTTGGTTCTCGCGTGATACGATAACAAACAAATAGACAAAATTTATATATATATATAGTGTATAAATACACTTCCGAATAACGTGATTTGTTAGATCGAGAGTGTACCTGATGCATGTAAAAGTTAGCCGTCAACCTACTAATAAAACCCCGTTTGAGTTTTGAAAATCGGATGATTATTTGAAGAGATAAGATATTATAAGAGCACCCATTACACTTCCCTAAACAGCCGCCCAGGAGCACCCCGTTCGTTACCGGTTGATGGTAATCATCGGTATGGCATCCTACGAGGTGCTCGCAAACCTCAGCACTTTAGCCTCACGCGCATTCTTCACGGGAAGAGCGCATTATTGTTAAACAGAATATTTTTAAATGTATTTAATGTTATTTTATTTAACGATAATTTAATCCTGTTATTTTTGTAATATTATTCATTCGATTGTTTCGAATCATTAAGTTCAAACCCAGCTCACACAATTATAGCTCATAGTTCATAGTTCATTAATTCTATTTATGAAAATGTATGCATCAACCGGCAAATCTCCACTAGTATTTTTATAATGATACTACGAGTAGTAGTCATGAAAAATATATATATTCGGGATAAAATATATCTAAAAACCTTCTCAGTTATGACAAGGGTAAAAATCTGGTTGTGATGGAGTAGTTTTACGTATAGATTTGTATTTAACTTATTTATGGAATATTATTTGATTTTTGTGACACGATTATGTACTGTAAATTATAAAAATAAATAGTATATTATTGTATTTAGAAGTCAATAAAGTCTTATTTTCATTATTATTATTGTTAATTTGTGTGGCAAAGTGGTGGCATGTTGGCCTTTCAACCGGTCTCAGATCAGGTATGACATTTTTCACGCGCTACAAAATTAATTTATCACCCATTGGCAACTTTAAGAAAGCGAATGTTGTTACTCTATAATTTTTTTTTATTATTATTGTACCTGAAAGTAAAATGACGTTCTGAATTACACTATTCATTTTATATGTTTGCTAATGAAAAAGAACTAAAAAAAAAAAAAAGTATAAATTCTAGCGTCTCTAATTTTTCTTAAAAAAAACTTAAAGGAACATTAAAGGAATTGTTTTCTTACTATGTTTTAATCATACTCTACGAAACCCGTGCGAAACACTAATGGTAAATTTTGTCATTGTTCTCTCCCAGTGAGCGTTATCCGACCGTAATGGTTTATAAGTTACAGATGGTTATTCAAAAGATACCTAAATGAGTAATTTACCTACCTTTTTTTACTAAAAATCTATCATTTATGATTCAGTAAAAAAAAAAATTAAAATAATGAACAATATTTATCAATATAACGCATTTTTTTAGAAATAAAATATGATTAAATATTTCCCAAATTGTAGCAAACGGTGATCATTTATCCTTGCTGGATTATAGATGGGTAGCAATTTATAAATAGGTAAGCTGTTATCTCAATCCTTTTTTAATCCTCTAATCGCTCTTACATTATGATTACTTTTTTATTAATATTTTCTTAGTTATTTGTAAAGAAAGTATGACTAGTAATTAGAAAATTATTAAAAAAAATACCAAAATTAAGCAACCATTCACAAAACATTAATTTTTAAGCAATAAGAAGGATATTTATAAAAAAAAAAATCTTTTCTATTTTTTAAACTAGAATAAATTTCTTATACGTAAAATAAAATGAATGAAGATAGTTTTTGTTCATTTTCTTCTTAGTTTTTAAGAAAGTTTAAGTAATGAAATGAAAGTTTATTCTTAAACAGAAAGGAAAAATAAAATAATTCATCACTTTAGTTTTTACTGTTACTTAGAAGTGAATTATTAGGTCATCGGCAATAAAAATAACGCGACTGAATAGTCCAATTTTTTTTATATATTTTCAATTACAATAGGTTGAAGAAAAGCAAGGATAAAATTGATAAACATCTTTAATGCATTAGATTAAAGAAATGTTAAAGTATTATTCTGGTATACATTATATGAATTTCTTTATGTGATTTTTATCATTTTATCTTTAATATATATGAGTTAAATTCCCGATGAAAAAGGAAAAGACTAATATATTTAATAACAAATGTATTATTTAACAAGAAAATATATTATATAGAATGATTTATACTGTTATATTACATTTTATCAATTTTTTTACTTCAGGTATAACGTAAGATTGATGTATAACATTTATTTAAAATGTACGAATCAACTTAAAAAAAAGAAAAATGTGGAATTTTTTTTTCTAATATACTTAAAAAATATTTTTTTTAGGATTTTGTATTGGAATATGAAATATTTTTATTACCTTTGAAATAAAATTAAAAGTATGAGTGTTCTTCCTTCGCTCATAATGAAAAATTAAAATGCTAAGGAATCTACTTCATAAACCTTGTACGCGCGTGCGAATATTTTTCTGTAGTTTCTATTTTTTTTTTTTTTGGTATCTGAAATAGTAGACTAAGGAAAAGTCGCTGTTTAAGTGTATGTACAGTGAATAAGTGAAACAATAATAAATATGTAATGTCTATTAAACAAATTGCTAACATACAGTTTAAATATACAGAAATATATTCTGAGCAAAAAATTTAGTTCAAATAAATATTATAATAAGAAGATATAATAATTTTGTTATTAATTATTAACTACTTCTTCATTAATTATTAACCACATTATTATTAATTACAGCTATTATAAAATTATATTTATTCCAACTGTATTCGCCGGAAAATAAATATTATATCATTTATGCATTTTACATAATGTCTATGTATCTTATGTAAATATTCATAAACTTAAAAAACAAAAATTATATTAAAGAAAAACTCATAGCAAATTAATATACTGAATGCAGTACGAGAAAAATAAGAGGAAAGTCTACTTCAGCATTTCTAATCATAGGTAGTCAATTTAAATAGAAGTAGTATATAATTTCATAACATGGTTAATGTTAAATAAAATTTAAATGTATAAAAATCAAAGAAATAACTCAAAGGTGAAAAGAAGCAATGATCGGCCAAAATACAAAAAAATAAACTGGAAAGAACATATATGTAATATTAATTTTTAAGATGACGATGTTAAACAAAGTAGTAATTTGTTAAATGAGGGATTTAAAATTTACAGCATTTAGAATCTAACATAAAATCTTCTTTTTTTAGTATTACTTTTTAAGATAGGTAAAATATTTATCATTAGTCAAAATATATTTAGAGATATATAAATTGTTCAATAACTGGTACGGGAAAATTTACTCTATTAACGTTCTTAAACTATTATTACCTCTTTTTACAAACCAGAGTGAATAAAATTAATAATATTTAAATAATTTTTTGATATATAAATTACATTGGTAGAAATAATTTTGGAACCTTTTTACTTTAATCATTAAATAGTCAGTATGGTAAAAAATAAAGAAATTATTGTGTAGATTATTGTGTACCTTTTCTTTACTCATGTAATAATATCTATTGAAAAAGTGACAAGTTAAAAAGGCATCAAAAAAACTAGAAGAAGACATGGAAGAAACTCATCCAATAATATTTTACACTTCACTTAACAATGATTCTCTACCCAAAGAAAAGAGTTTTATTCGGTATAAAAATATGTAAATTGCAATAAGCCTGACTGTTTACATATTTTAATCAATGAAATAAGCTTACAAACAAACAAAAAACAACAAATTTTCAAACATAAATCGCTAAAAACTTCATTTTGTTCTAATTATTTATTTTAGTAAAATAAAAATCTACGAAACATTTAGAAATTATTCATATATAAATTTTATTCATCTACGTAAAATGGTTTTCATATAAATTTTCAAGAAATTTATTAAGGAGAACACGAAGTGAAGCAAACTACTTACTTAAACCACAAATCTTATCTAAAGGAATATTATTAACGTCATTTTAAGATTTACAAGTAGAGTTATCTCAGGGGCGTACGTTAGGATGAAATATTTCGCGGGATTACAGATCAATCGATACCATAAAGTATAGGCTATTTCCCTATTTTATGCTGCTTATTACACTAAATTCAAGGAAAGTGCAATTTGTGATATTAACTTCCAGCACTAACCAATACTCATTTAAGTCACTGCTAGTAAAGTATGTAAGATTAAGTAACTTATTTTAAGTAAACATAAAATTTTCTTTTTACGATTATTATAAACAGTAAATATTATAAGTTATTTTACATTTTTATAACCAAAAAATAATATATACCTAAAATATTAAAATAATAAAATATGTACATAAATTCACTTAGTTATCACCCAAATCAAATATGAAATATTTTAAAGTAATTTATTCAACAAACTGCTCATAATAATTTTTTTTTAGCAGATTTTATTACTTTTGACCTCTTTACTTAACTTATTCTTCCATTATTATTGTTAAAGATATTTTTTTATATTTATTCAATCAAAAAAAAAAAGAAAAGAAAACTGCATTATATTTGATGAGATTCTCTACCCAGGAACTGACTGTAGGATTTCCTAAAAGAAAAAAATATATATAGTGTTTAACAGTAAATAAATAATGTTACTAGGGATAGACCAGGTCCACATTACCTACCCACCGGGTTAGTCTAGTTGAGAACGCATCTTCCCAAATCAGGTAACTTGAAAGTCGAGAGTTCCGGCGTTCAAGTCCTAGTAAAGTCAGTTATTTTTACACGAATTTGAATGCTAGATCGTGGATCGTGTTCTTTGGTGGTTGGGTTTCAATTAACCACACATCTCAGGAATAGTCGAACTGAGACTGTTCAAGATTACATTTCATTTACACTCATACATATCATCCTCTGATATATTACCTAAAAGGTAATTACCGCAGGCTAAACAGGAAAAAGAAACGTCCACAATACCTGAAATAGGATGGATTGATTCACTCGTCTTTCAGGTGGGTATATGAAATTTGTGATGGACTTGAATCAATGAGTGAACGACATTTGTTCTCTGTCTCATGCTAAAAGTAGCCCAACCATTGGATTATCAAAATGACAACTGACTGACACTAGATTCGTCAGTTATAGAAGCCCAAAAAATTTGGATTTTGTTATTTAAGACAACAAATATGTTAATGAAAATTTAAAAAAATAATTTTCGAAAAAAATAAAATTAAATATAGTTAAAATCAATTTTAACCATATATATTAATGTAATTTAGAGGCTTAACATGGGGCCTTATTTATTTTATTATTTTATAAGATTTTAAATAATATCTTTATCAAGTTTTAGGTGCTCCTTTTCTGTAAATTTTAGCAATTCATTTTAATTTTCCATACACGATTTAATATAATTTTTTTTTTAATTTCCGATACACTAGCATCTTGTTCCTACAAACAGAAAATGTGCGGATACCTAGATCGGCAATTGACCTGGAAGTGTCACGTGAGGATGAAAAGTAAACAAGTTATCGCGAAATAAAGAGGACTGCATTGGCTGCTGCAGAAAACTCTTACCTCATGTTATCCATAAAAGTTCTGATTTACAAAGTTATCAAACGACCAATCTGGACTTATGGAGTGGAGTTGTGGAGGACAGCAAGTAATAGTAACGTAGATAATGTTTCCAAAACAAGGTAACAAGAACAATTGCACAGGCGCCGTGGTTCACACGGAATAATGAGATTCACGAATATCTGGAACTTCCGAAGTTCATGAGGTTGTGTGACAGCACAGTGTTAAATACCAACAACGTCTAGAAAATCACGTCAACCATTTACCGATCAATCTGTTTGATAACAGGGGGACGTCCGAAGACTGAAATGTCTCCGTGTGCTTGACTTAAGGGCTACTAAATGACAGTTTGCAGATACTATTGCCAAATGTAATGATGCTGTTTTTGTTTACTTCTTTATTTATTTGTTAATTCTTTGTTTTTATTGACTATGAAGTGTATGCATTTAATTTTTTTTTTACTAATGAACTTTTAAGCTTACATGATTACAGCTTACTGTAACTATTATTATCTTAACTATTATTACGGATTGACTTAGTAAGTTCCTTAAGAACTTCATGTGCTTATTTTCAAACGATGTACTTAATGGTTTCACTTAAGGAGCAGATAATAAACAGACTGAATTTACAGTCTGCTAGTTGTGGAATGAAAAAAATTCCGATACAGTCTGAATTTGTTTTTAATATTAATGCATTTATTTCAAAAAGCAGTCATAAAACTTCGTGTTTCTTTTACACTATACATTCCAATCTTTTGAATATCCGTGACGCATAAAAAGTATATGTATAAAAAATTTTACTAATCAGCCTATTTCTCAGAAAGTCATGATGTTCATTGTAATGTTAATTCCTTTATTGTACAGAGAGGATATATTATTTGTGGGAATGAATATCATCTGAGATACGCAGACTCGTATGCTCTGATATACAACAATACATTATCAAATGTATTGTTATCTTCTTCAATAGCTTATTGAGGAAGACAAAGAGAAAAAAATTCACTTCTTACTTTTTCAATAATTCTTTGGGTGAGATTATTTTTATTGAAGAGAATAGCTGAGCAGTTTCGAGAAGAACTGGTGGCACAAATCAGATTTCCATAGCTGTATGAGATATAGTACGTATATAATATACGAATTTTTTATTTTAATACATTTTTAATAAATGTAATCAATTTTTATGAAAATTATTGTCGAAGTACAATATAAAACACGTAGATATTTGAAATTATATTTTCAAACAATCTTATTCAATGATCCATCTGGTGCATTTTAAAAATATGGTGATTACTATATTGAGAAAATGTTTCTACTTCTTAATATTTTAATTTAATCAAATCATCATACATCCAGTAGTATTTATTGAGATGAATAATTTATCTATCTTATAAAAGGTACTGTAACAATAACGTCAGTTCTGGAAAAACAGGGCATATACAAATACAAAAACAAAAAAAAAACAATGAAAATCATTACTCAGTAGTTCTGGCATAAAAATAAACAAAAAAAGATAGATTATTGATTAATGTTGACACCACTAAGAAGAATGATAATAAAAAAAACATGATAATTAATATTATTCGATCATCTAAAACGTTTTTTTATGTAGATCATCCTCGATTTGTTTCATTCCTCTCCCAGCATCATTCGTACTTGACATTCTTATCCTTTTTTCCGTTCAACAATTTCCTAGCGATCTTGTTAGTACTTAATTTTATTTAGTGTATTACTACCAAGTTACATTATTATAGTATTAATAATGTTTCATCACCATTTATTTTCGGTCATTATTTCATACTTTTCAAGAAATTTTATTTCAATTTCGCAAATTTTTTTCTATTAAAATACTAAACATTGGAATTTATTTCATGTTGAAAATGAAAACATGAATTGTATTGAAAAGAATAGATATATATATATATATATATATATGAAATATATATTAATGGATATAATAAATGAACACAATTGAAAGTTTGATAAAACATTAACAAAATGAACATTACGGAACTTCACAAAATTTAACCTTTCTCTTTTACCCTTTCACCTTTCTCATTGTTACCATAGTCCCTTCCCTTTCCCCGTTTCTCTTTCCCCTTTCGATTTTTCAACTTTACCCTTTCCATTTCCTTTTCCCCTTATTTATTTTTTCCATTTTCCCCTTCTTCCCTTTCACCCTTCTTCCCCCGCGTAAATCGGTCCAGTAGTTTTTTAGTCTATAGCGGACAGATATCGGAAACATTGAAATGGATCGAAAAATATTTTATATAGAGTGTGCTGTTTTTACGTCCAACAGACAGCGCTGTTTTTCAAAAAAAGCATGTTATTACCTATCACAGGTGCGACATCTTAGGTATATAAATAGTAGGTATATAAAAACACACAGTTATTCGAATGCAACGTTGTGTCAAAATTTCAAAGCAATTGGTGAAGAACTTTTGGAGATTTAAGATATTGAAAAAACCAACATTTACAATTTTACACACACACACACACACACACCCTATTATTGATAAAGGAATAACAAAAATACGTTGGAAATATACCTTTAAGCTACATATAATAACTGAGAAAAAAAATATGAATAACACTTGAAGAAACTACGGAGTCACGGATGATTCAACACATCTTTAACTAAAGAATGTAAATATGCGAGAGATTTATTTACAAAATAGGTTTTTTTAATAGATATACAGCACTTATTGGTAAGAAGAACATATGGCTTTTAAGTAAGCTATTTCTTCCTTTTCAAACGTCAAAGGTTCCATATCAACACATCTTCTTTAAGGACTCTCTATATCTTCAACACTCATCACACAGCCCAGTATAACAACTTTCTTGACAAGAAGCTTCTTCTTTGATGTGTTCTTAGTATCAAAGTGAAGATTATCTTTCTCCATCTAGTATCATCCATTAAATTCGTTGAAAGTACCTATGAATAATATATCCTATAATTGAATTATTTTGTATAATTTTACACTTCATTTTATGTCTTGATCGAAGTGCATCCATTAATTACCTATCTGGACTATACCACATTTGAAAAACTTCTATTTATTTATTATAACCGCATGTGAATTACAAATGATTTTTTATAACATTTCATGATTAAAAATTTATTTTTGTTTTTAATAGTAGCTTTAATCACTATTAATATTAGGTATTTATTTAGATGTGCAAAACCTTATTAATGGGACTTATTAATGGGCATTCTATTAAGGTGATTTCATTTTTATTTTAAATATGATTAACAAACTCTTTATCACTGGGTTATAGACATAGATCACGTGCATGGCTTTTAATTATATTTTCGCGTAAGGTACCCTGGGGGAGATCCATTAGGTTTAATTATCACAACGAGAAAAACTAGCGAATTTTTTAAAATAATTTATTCTACACCAAAAAGAAATATTTAAATAAATAAACCAGGGGCTACAATATTTATGATGTTTTAATAATGAGAAAAATGAAAATTTTTTTCGTAATTCTTTATAATCTGAAAATAATAGGATAATTAATAGGATTAATCTGGATTAATAGGATAATTATAAAAGAGTTTTAAAAATAATAAAATTTAAAAAAATTTACATTAAAAACGGAATCAATTACCTAGCTTTTAACCGTTTGTTTTTTATATTCTAACTTTATGATTAGATGTAGATTAAACCTAATTTTTAAAATAAAATGTAAAAAACTTTTACTTAAGAATAATAATTGAATTTATTATTCAGTTATCTTAATTTTTTTCTCCTTCTTTGTTCTTTCGTGCTTTAATCAGTTTTCATTGATTTTTACAAAAATCTTCTTTTCTTAATCTAAATTAAATTTTTAATAAATTAATTTAAAATTGATTAATCTGTAATTAAGAAATTTCTGGAACAATTTTCTTAGAGCGGAAATTTTATTTCATTTTATTCTGTGGACATTGAATCAGTATTTATTAGAAGAAAAGGCCTACTTACTAATCTAATTTAAAAAAAGTCTTCTCTTTTATAAACAAATCATGACTATTCGTTTGATTTAGTTTTGTGGTACTTAAACTAAATCGGTAATCATAATTTCATTTTTATTGTTACCCAAATGTATAATAATAATAATATACAAAAAATAATATAATTTAATATAATATTAAATAATATTATTTAAGCGGGTTTCTAATTATTTTAAAAATTCATAAGTTTAATAATTATATATTTGTAATTAGATGGATGAATTTGAGGGAAAAGACTATAATTTACATACAACTGCTTTTGGTGATGTACAAACGTACATAATATAGCAGATGATGTTTCGTTGCTGCGTACAATTGTGCGCTTTTTTAAAAGTTATTTCTCTTTACCGTACTTTAAATCACCATTTGCAACATCAATCGAATCATTTGCAATGGTATCAACGAAAAACAGTTTAAAAACATCACTTTTATTACACTACGTTACGATAAACGATAACTACCCAGATACAATTTTTAATCAATATAAATTTCCCACACCAAAAATATCGATATCCTTATGCATCTTGGATTAGAATTAGACACATTCTTCAATATATGAATAAACGTGTTGACAGAAATATGTATTTCTGCTAACTCCTAAGACTTCTCAGAACGCAAACTTAAACTATCATCTTTCAAAAATTATTAACACAAAATAATTCTCAAAAGTATTTTGAGATATAGCATCCTGTTGAGCAGTACAACAGCAACTCTAAAATAAAATTAGTTTTTTAAAAAGTGAAAGCAACAATGTAGTAAATAATAAAAAATACACATTAAATTACACATTACACATTAAATAAATCATTAATTACACATTAAATTCATCTTCAAATACAGAATAAATTTGCACAATACATTAATTAGATCACAGTAAATTCTACACCAAAAATATTAAAAAAACTTTAATCTCATCAAAATCGATCAGTTACATTTTGGATAAAAGAGCGGAAATAAAAAGATTAAAACGAAGGCATTCAACGACATCGGCATCAAAAAGATTTTCTATTTTTAGGTAACTTGATTAGGCGTCATCTCTTCATAACATCGTCAGATACTTTCAGAATAAAAATGCTATTTATTTTTCATAAATATATCTTCGTCCTATACTCTCATTTATAAAAGAAAATGTGTTTTTCTATTGCATGCAAGCAAATTGAATAGAGGACAGGATTTTTTAGTAAGTTGGATTTAAAAAAAAAAAAAAACGGATTTTTCAATAAACTACATAACCTATATATAGTATGATACTATCTTACTTAATATCTGATTTCTACAGTTTCCTACAGCAATCAGCCTCTGGAATGTTCCTTTTCATTCTCCAGTCGTAATTGGCAACCATATTCTGACTCTATTTTCGCAATTAGCGAGTGTCCTTCATTGATATATCCTGGTAAATGCGTTCACCGTAGTCATCTCTAACATCGCCAAGGTTAATGAAAAAAAGCCTAATGTGAATGCAACATAAATATTTTTTGAGATATACTGAACTGATTTTTTGTAGTTTAAATAGTTTATTCTCTAATTATACATAATTCTCAGCCTTCTCTTTGCCCAGGAATGATTTAACACTTAAAAAATAATATTAATGATGCTTTATCAGATTCATATATATATCTTATTACCTAGCTTTATTGCCAAGAGTGATTCTCACTTCGTCCAGTCTATTTTAGTGTTTGTTTTTCCTGTATCTGTATTCGCATAAGAAACAACTGTACATAATATAACTGAGCTGCAGTCCTAATAGAATGTCCTATTTTGGTCTTCACACATGTTCCAAGAATACTTTTCATACTGCATCATCGAGAATTAAAATTCCGTATTGCCATAGGTCTCCTTCATTTGTACTGAAGCAGTAGGAATTGATGGTTTCTCATTTCCATCGTTAAAGAGGACAGTTTTCAAATTCGTTTTTAGTGAAATCTATAAACAATTTTCATTCCGTAGGATTCCGATAGTACTTAGTAAATTCCGTAAAGAACATACGTGATTGTAATGCACTACATTATCTCGTGCGAAGAACAGGTGTTGAAATTCTTGCAGCGTAACACAGAAAGAACTTATTTTAGTGCTACTTTCTAAGAGGTTCCTGTCTTTCAATCTTGAAGTCAGTAACTATGACTGCATTTTACACAAATTAAAAATCACAAACCAGATCAGCAAGTTCTCCTTGAGTAATTTTCTGAGGATCAGTGTTTTCATCTTGGAAATCTAGATCCTCTTCCAACAGTTTATTTTAAACTCTATGTTTCTCCCTAAACTAGAACAGGTTTGTGTGGAAACGTTTTCATTGTGTGAAACTCTTTCGCTGTGTGGAATTCGTTTTACATCTGAAGGAAAAAACTAAAATAACCCACAGATTTATTAAATTTACTTGTGATGTGATTTGAGAAATGCAAAAGTAACAATCCGGCGATTAGTTCTAAGGCTCTTTCTACCCCATAGGAACAGCAATAAGCAAAATATCTCGCGGGTCTTCACTTACCCAGCTGTAGAGTAAACTAAATCAAGGATTACAGCAGATAAGAGGGATCCAAGACTTATCCTGAACTCCTATTTTACACCTAAAATACTGTTTATATGAATTTTAAATCAAAGAAATAATATCTGTTCTTTGAGACTTAAATGATGTCAATTTACGAAATACATAGTAAAAATTGTTGGAATGATTTATACAATTATAAGGCACTTTTATGTAAATTACTAACAATACACACTCAAAAAAAACCCAATATGTATGAAGCATTGCAAAAACAACTTTGTATCGAAAAAAGTAAAAAAATAAAATAAAACACCAATTTCTGGATGGTATTCACATGAAACCCAGAACGAATCTGATTCTCTATTTTGGGTTATTCTAAAGTAAAAATAGTGATTGAAATGACATTCATCTGTGTGTGTGTGCATATATATTATGATGAAAAAAATATACCGATTAATTTCATAATAAAGGTTATCATTTAACTCGTACGACTGTGATAAATTTATTTTTCCTAGAAAGAATGAATTGTAGTATACAATAAGTATTGATGTCATTCTATAATATTGGTCACACTGGTCACTCCTCCAAAAATTATTTCACTCTCAGATGTTTATAAATATGATATACATAATCATATATATAAATACAATTCCCGCAAATACAATTCCTTCAGTTGTAATCATATATATATATATATATATACATATCATAAATACAATACTTTTATAAATATTTTCAGAAATTCATAATTCATTACTAACATAAATATTGACCCACAACAATTCTTAATAAGTATTTGCCCATAACAGAGAAAATAAATCTTTTTAACAATTTTAATTTTTTACGAGTGACAATTACAATAAAAGTGAAACCGTTAAGACAAATAATAAACACTTGAGATCATGTTTGTATTCAGCTTCAAGCAATAAAAAAATAAACTAACTATGCAACAAAACTTTTGTAGACTAATGTATGTGCAGGTATGGAAAAAAAAATTGGTCTGTTTTAAACCAATAAATATCGTTACATTTACACATTTAACTAGTACAAAACTGTAAATTTTTGTGAATACAGTTTCATTTTAGAATACAGATTTTTTTCTATCTTTCCGTCAATCGGCTGACAAATTATATACTAAATTTTGTGTATACTATAATTTTTATTGTGTTGTGATTAATGTAATGTTGTTGCATTAGATGTCAGATTTCCTTTGTATTTATACTTGTAAAACCTGTACAGGATTTAATAAATACGGCTAATATAATTTACAGATCGTATAGAGTAGTTGGTTTATTAGTTATAATAAAAAGGAAAAATGAATTATACATTTCATAACTTCAATGAGTATTACTGTCAGAGTTTTTCTATGTTTATGATTTTATTTTCTTTCATATTTTACTTTTTACTCTGTTTGATAAATACGTTTTGTAGCTCACGTTCTATTATAAATCAAAAACAAAGTTTTTTTTTTAATATAAATTTAGTGGTAATAACGTCTGATATATCGTGCAACTTCCCTAAATAACTCAACAAGTGTAGTGCTTAAACCTATTCAAAACACGCATATAAATAGTAAAATTATAACTTTCAAACCTTCATAACGAAATAAAATCTTCAAGATTAAGTCCTAATTAGACATGTTTAATAAAAAAATTGAACATCTGATAAATAAGCTAAGCTATTTCTTTTAAGCATTTCATTTACATTCCGTGCAGGTTTCTTAGTCTCAACAATTCTTATATCTTACTTTAGTGTTTCCCAAATATTAAACTTATGCATCGTTTAACAACACTTCTATTTGGGTTTATACAAAAAAAAAAAGACACATATACATTAAATTAAATATTTTAATTTAGTATTAAGAGTAAGTTAAAGTGAATATATAAATATTTAATATCCATGTATCAAACTGTAAATAGATATCCTATTAAATGTTTTTTTGTACAATGTGAGAGTTATTGAAAACTCCAGGTACAGAATACCGGAATGATTTAAGTATGAAAAATTCGCTGATTGGTTACTCGACCTGTGGGCGTGTATGGTTGTTTAGGTAACGTTTCCCTGGAGGTATGAAGTTTCTGTAACGTGGATGAGGTACAAGGTTGTAATAGATTTTGAGCCATGAATTTTGCGTCACGTAACTTTACTGCATCAAAGATCTTTTAGCTCTTTTCATAATACTGGTTTATTTTTTATTTCCAACTGAATTTTTCCTCAGTAATAAAATTTATGATATTAATTAATCTTTGTAGTATTTTTTCTACAAAAATATTAATATTAGCAGCAAAACTACCTGTTTTTATCAATTTTCTACTTTAAAATTATTCGGTTATCAGATTTTGATTTCATTCAACTAAAATGATTAGATAGATGCAAAGACAAAGTCACGCAACCCAAAGTGTAACACGGAATATAACCTTCAACAGCATATTTATTACAGTCTTTAAGGGTTAGTGAGGATTTTTCTGTCCGTAAAAATTATAAGGACAAAATAAATTTATCACTTAACACGTCAACCTTCCGTTCGAAATACCAGTTTTAAACTGTTAGAAATAACACAGCGTGTACTTGAAGAATAATGCCCACAATTCGAGAAGAGATTTTCATGATTTCGCAACATCAAATAAATCAGATCTTATTACTAACTAGATTTTGTGAATGAGATTATACAACTGATGATAACGGACTGATACTCCGTCGGATTTACATGGTGAAATTTGGAAAATAATAGGATTTTTTTTTAATTTTAGACGACGTCAAAAGTAAGTGGATAGTTTCTTCGGTCGTTGTTTATAACTTTTTCAATAGGCTGTATTTTCTTAATACGTTTTTCAAAAATATACCAAAAACTGGAATTATACCTGTTCACAGTAGACCATGATTTAAACCTTCGTCTTCAATATTGTAGGAGGCTGACACTTTCATTGTATATGATGTGTTTGTTTTAAAAAATTAATTTTCAATCATATGAAACATATTAATTTTTTCTGGCATTTTAATTATCGGTTATTATGTTTATAGGAAAAAGAAATCGTCTTAGCTCAGTGTAAGTGTGAAATCGGTCACAGAGTTAGTATATTAAATATAAGTACTTAAAAAGTATACGTTAAAATCAGATGTACGTTATAAGTAAATATGCGTTATAAACAGTAATAATTTATTTGCGAAAACGTATTTTATAGTTAATTATTTTGAAACTTAATTATTTATTGATGCTTGGTAAAGCTTTTTGAATTCTAAATTTATTAAAAATCATTTTGTAGACGTTATAATGTTGATTGTTGATTTCTAACAAAGATGTGACATCGTTTCATAATATACGAGTTCCTTTATCATGATGATGAACATCTTTAAATGTATGATTAAAAAAAATTGGCAAAATTTAACATTCTGTGGTAAAATATGAATATTTCTAGAGTAACAATGATTTTTTTGTGTAAGATTATTAAAAAATAAAATATATAATACAGAATAGGAAATAGGTAAAGAAGAAAAAGAAAGTATGCTCAGAATTGCATATGATTTTAAGATTGAAATATATAACCTGTATTTCTTTGAATAGTTATTCAGAAAAATATTATGCCATTATGCCATGTCAACCTATGAGACTAGTGAACAATAAGAAACTAGAGTAACAGCACGTAGCATATGTGAGGTATAGAGTTATACCAATACACGCCTTTCGGTATAACTCATGGACATGTCATTACTTGCGGGTCTCCAGTGGACGGTTCAGAGAGTAGTGAGCACATTAACAGTAACGCGAACCGCTGGGGCCCCCAATTACATCCCCGCCCATCTATGCAGTTATTAACGCTGACGACCCCTTCTGCCATCTTAGTCTGAAGAATTTCTCTACTCATGGCTGGTATCGCATACCAGGAGATTTCACTCTTTAATAGTTTGCTAATCAGGTTGGCAGCGCAAAGTCTTCCAGAAGTTGACCTCGCCAAACCCCCGACAGATAATCCTTCTCACGCACGGGATATCAACATGTATCAAACGTACATGTATACAACCAGTAGTGGTGGCGGCATCATAGAGACCTCTCTTGCCATCTCTCCATTAATATGAACCAAGCCTGCTCCTTTTTTTTGCCCTTCCACCCTTCCACAGACTCTCTTATTTGGAGGTCCAAAGGCGGAATCCCGGCAATCAAGAAAATCGCCTAGTTCGAAACGCTCCAGGAAGCGGAGGCGATGTGTAGCGCCATTCTCTTCTGGCCCTCATTAAGCGCCTTCTTGCAGCTGTCGAATTCTAGCGCATTGTGCCAGATCAGACTCGAATAACAAGCAACAGAATCCAACACAGTAGCCGGCAACTTTGTTTTGGAAGTACGAGAAATTAAATAAAGTAGCCGGGTTTTCATAAAGATTTGAAATCCATTTTAACTCTTTAAACTCGGAATTTCAAAAAATCTAGAAATTAGTTTTTAGATATTCAGATGAAGTTGTACTAATAATAGAGTTGATATCTTCATTTTTGACAGAGAAATTAAAAACAAAAATAATAAACTTTATTGTTACTCCACTTTAACGCGTTTAACTCGGGATTTCAAAAAATCCTTTGTTAGTCAACACTTACACCGTAAGAACAACATGTATACAAATTTTAATCAATTTAACTTCATTAGTTTTTCTGGGCGTTGATGAATCAGTCAGTCAGGACAAGTTGCTTTAGAGGTACATATAACTAATATTTATAATTATACTAATATATAACTAATGTAAAATTTATATAAATTTCATTTAATTACGAATAAAAAGAAAAAAATAATTTTTAAAACGTGCTTTTCCTTAAAAATCAACCAAAAAAAAATACAACTAGTACTAAAATGTAAAAAAAAAAATTCATTTTCAAGCAAAAAAGAATTCTTTAATGCATAACTAAAAGAGTAACTTGTAAATTTTTTGAAATTTTATTTTTGTATTTTGTATTTACGAATACGAATTTTGTATTTTTTGCTTTTTTATTTCGTTTTTTTAAAGAAAAGCATGTTTTTAAATTTTTTTATATAATTTTTTCTACTTTAGAGTGAAAATTTAACGAAATTATCAATTTTTTTTTTAATCATAAATTTTCCTTCGTAATACTACTGAATAACATAATACTATAGGTTTTGTTCTTATATTCACAAATAAAAGTACTGGATTAACCTTTTTTCCCAGTTCCGCAAATCAGAGTTTTACGTCATCAATTAAAACGAGTAAAATAGTTTATTTACTCTGTAAGAGGAGTGGTGATAAAATTTATTAAATATCCAATTAAATATGTATTTTTCACTAGTAATTCTATTTTTATTATTATTATAATTTTTTTTAAAAATATTTTATGTAGTAAATTTTGATATGAGTAGACTGAGATGCATGTATAAGAGCAGTTAAATCGCACCTAAGATGGCCAAAATATGCCAATGAAAAAAGAAACCTTAAAGGTTTTGAAGTTTAGGGCTACGGGAAAAGGGAGAAACGATAACTTCGGGAAAAATGTCATAATGATGCGTAGATGAGACGTAAAAATATACAATGAGACAAAAAGCTCTTAATAACTTTATTACCTATCCTTATAAGAAGAAAATATTAAGGAAAGAAGTTAGTATTATGGTTATTTTAACATCTTCCTTGTATATATAGCAAGTTTTATTTATTTCTTCGCAAAAATTGTAATGGATTGTTAACGACCAATCTGTTAGGAAGAAAAACTTATTCAAGCTGTGGAAAAGATTCACGAGACTTGGGGTCTATACTCTCAAACTATCGTGTTTTCAATCGTCCATGCATTTTATAGGTACGTAATACCTTCTCTTTAATGTTTTTTTTTTTTTAATTTCTAAGTTCAATTGTATTTTTCTATCGTGTTTCTAAGCTTTAGAGTGCTTGTCTGAAAAATAAATATTTTAGTGACCTCATCTTAAAGACTACTGTAATATATATCCCATAAAAACTGGTTTGAATACAACGAAAAAAAGTTTGGTTAAATAAATAAATTGCATAATTTAAATAAAAACACTTAAGTTAATAACTATTTTCATAGCAAATATGGTTTATTATTAAATGGAATCTGTTTTAGTGGAATTCTTAAGTAAACATGCTGCTATATTCCATCAACTGATAAAGCAATCACCAAGCGGAATAAATCAATAAGATCCAAGCTGTAACTTTTAAAACCCCATTTTATTAAAATAAATACAAAGATATTATTAAGGGAAAAGATGAGATATAAGTTTATTTATTAAAAATCTCAATAAAACTATGTAGTAAATTTAGCAGAAAATAGGAAGTGGCAAATAACATTATCTTTAGAAAGACATACGATTTAATTCAAAATCAAAAAACTATGATAAGTATCTTGTGGTTTACAACATTCCAGTACATTGTGAAGAAATTTATAATTATTTTTCAGACAAATAAACAAATAAATATACTAATTTAAAGCTATAACTTTATAAATCAATTAATTTTGCTTGAAATTTCTTACCTAACAACTATGAAATATTTATGTACAACATCCATTAAAAAATCTGATATGGATATCACATGAATTCCTTGCACGCATATTAAATTAAATATACACATTTTTTTTTTTTAATGATAAGTACATAAAAATTTATTTCACTAATAACTTCTAATTTTTTTTCTTTTTTTTTCTTATTGTTATTATCATATTATTATTTAATGTAATTTTTTTTTTTGAATCAGAGGTTAAAAATGATTAATAAATCAATATATATAAATAAAAAAAATATGGATATGAAGTCGGATTCGAACCGATGTGCCTTCCCATTGAAGATCCAAATATTTCATTAATTAACGTTTTACATGGCTATAACTCTGGAAACAATGAAAATACCACTTATAATATATCGTTGAAAAGCTCTCAATGAGAGCTTATTACTGCAGTTAAGAGAAAGTCCAAAATCCAAATTCATTTGGGTTACATTTTTGGATACATTTTTCGAAAAACGGGCACTTGGACATTTTGGTTCAGTTGATTGCAATCAAAAGAAAAGGTGCACAACTAGATGTTATAGCAGTCCTAAATCAAAAATTTCAACATCCGACGGCTAATCGTTTTTGAGTTATGCGAGATACATACGTATGTACGTACAGACATCACGCTGAAACTAGTGAAAATATATTTAGGGATGGTCAAAATGGATATTTCCGTTGAAATCTGAAAACCGAAATTTTTCACGATCACAATACGTCCTTTATTTCGAACAAGGAATTAAAAATATAATAATATAATTTTATCATAATGAAATCTTAATTAAAAAAAAAAAAAAACATGCAGTTTTATGTCTTAACATGCGGATTTCTTACCCCGAAACATTTCAAAGTTTTGAATCATTTATGATGCTGAATATGTCAAAACAATTATTACATTTCTGTTCATGTCTATGTAAGTATTGTTGGGAATAATATTTACTGTGACTACAGTAATCCTCCTTATGGATTTGCTACGGCCACAAAATGTTTCTTAAAAGAGACTATTCTCTTCTAATATTTCTACACAATAAACACAAGGGTGTAGGGTATAAAGAGGCAAAGTTACTTAATAATTTAACAAGATTTATGATTTTTTGGAACGGAAGCTCCAAAGAGAAAGTTGTAAAATAACGACGAGGAAAATAAATTTTGAATAGGTAAAACGCATATTAAGAATCAGAACGATCTCGACTGAAGTGATTCAATGGAGTAACAAATGCATTGTTTTATAATAAAATCGAAAGCAAAGATGGTCAGAAATTAGAAAAGGAAATACCTTAGTTTCGATGATTAGAAGGACGCTCGGAAAGTTCTTGACCAGACAAAGAAAACACAAGATTTTAAAGAATTTTTTTTCATTTTTCTACATAATCACCATGTAATTCTAATGCATTTAAAACAACATTCCATATAATTATTGCCTTTGGTATAATTCGATTTGTCCAACTCTGAAATAAGCAGTTGTCTCAGCTTTGACTTCGTCATGAAGAAACTCCAGCTAGTTATATCTTCAAGTTTGGGAAGGAGAAGTAATAGCTGGGAACCAAATTGGAGAATACGATGCGCGTGGAAGCACTCGAAAAGTAGATTATGGAGTTTTGCAGCAAAAGCCCGATACGTAAGTACAGGCGCATTTACGTGGTGAAAGATGACTTATTTTCAGCCATGTTTGGCGTTTAGTGTGAATGGCGTCCTTCAAACGGTCCAGTAATGAAGCTTAATACTTTCCGGTGATGGACGTGTATGTTTTTTTTGTACTCTCAGTGCTCCACAGCACGAGAATCCCAAAAAACCGTAAACATAATATTTTTCCTACAGATAGAAACATTTTAGCTTTCTCTGAAGCACTTTCACCTTCTCCAACCACTGATTGGTATCTAGCGAGTAATGGTGTACCCATATTTCAACTACTGTTATACTGTAAAACATCGGAAAAAACTCAACGGAATCGCGTTTAACTAAGTCTGAATACCCTCGAGAAGTGTTTAGTCGAAAGCACTTTCGGTTGAATGTTAACAAAAGCCGGAAAGCTTTTTTATATATAAAACATTGCGAAGTTACCTAGGTAACTTCGCAATGTTTATTATTTTTAATAATAAACCTAGGTTACCTAGGTTTATCGAAATATTTGAGATGTCAGCAAGTTCACTTACCTTCAGTCCACAATTATTTAATGCAATATTTAATTTTTGTGATGATATCGCGGTCATAGAGGGTTTTGGCGTCCCGAGGGTTCATCGTGAAGTGATGTACCGCAATGTTTAAATCTAGCAGCCGACCTTTTATTACCATCCAAAACGAAGGGAAAATCCTTTAAAGTGTCTAACTCTTTTTAAATGCCCATTTGTGTTAAACCTTTTAAAACAGAGTATATTAAGTAACAGCTCGAATTTAATTTTATCCATCACTCAGAAAATGTCAAAATTTCTTTATTTTCTTCTATCGCACAAATAAGCAACCAACACACATATCTGAAAGTTCCTTTTTTCTTTTTTTGTTAAAATCAATTGGAATGAGAAATTTAACAGAACACACATATTAATAAAATATCTAATTAATGAGATATTAGGAGATTTTGATGTAATAAATCATGATTTGTGAACTTCCTTTTTATCGGATACGTATTTACCATATCTATGTCCTAATATATGCAAATGAAAGTTTTTCCTTAAATTACGAAATATGGTTCCATTATTTCTCGGTAGATTACAAGGGTCAAATCCAAATTCATGAAAAAACTGAGTTTAATAAAAAAAATATTATTGTAAAGTTTATCTAATGTTTTGTTTTAACTGTTAAATATGCACATAACATTTCTGTAAGACGGATACTATATATTATAATATATTTTCTATTCTGTCCACTTTCTGCAATGAATTTATTAAAAATTTATGTAACAAAATGTAAATGCCAGAGTTAATATAAAAATCTATATTACTAGATAAACTGTATTACATGTCTATCAATTATTATTATAATACTGTCTTATATAAATTTCAAAGTATAATAATTACATTAGAATATATTACTCGTTTTTAATCTTCTAAAATTCGATAAAGAATTAGATAATAAAAAAAATCTATAATCAGACGGAGAATTCTTTCATTACAACTTCAGGGGGAAAAGAACATGAATATAAATAGAACAATTATCTTAGTTAAAAAAAAAAGTAGAATAAATAATTGATGAAAGAAAAATCCTTATTTTATTTATTATTTTTAATGCAGAACAAAGTACACTAATGGATGGGAGGCATAATGCATGAAGAAGGCTCGGTAGGTAAAGAAGAATAATGGGAAATCTGTCACTTACATAGTTTAATGTAGAGAGCGAAAAACCCGGAGTGTGTCAAATTAAATTTAACTCCACTTCAGAATCTTAAATTAACTGTATAAAAGCACGCAAACTAGTATATGCAAAGTATTAGCTATATTCTGATAGAATACTTTGTGACTATAAGAATTACTAATTTGTAAATGCTATTCTTAGTGTAAAATACTTTATTTTTTTATATAAACCATAAACCATAAAGTATAAAATAAATAATCAATTTAAATAATCAACCGAATAAATACGGGCGAGTCGTGATCCTTAGTGTTTTTAAAAGAGCGGTGTTCAGTCACACATAACAATAAGATTAAATGAGAATAAAATTAGACAAATCAATTTTAAAAAAAAAACCTATATTGTGTATAAAACGAAAAAAACAGTTTTATTTATTCAAAAAGAATTTATAAAAAAAAATTTTTCGATGTCTCCTGGTCATTGAGGGGTTAGTGAAGTTCTTCTTTTCCCTTTTCCCTTCCTTGTTTTTTATTTTTGTTTTCTTTATTGTTTATAAGATGATAATTATTCTCGAACAAAATTTTGTACAAATAAATAAATATAAGATTAATTTTTTTTTTTTATAAAATGATCAACTTCCTCCTTTTTTTAAAAATTATGTACAAAGTTCATAAGTAGAAAACAAATTTAGAAACTGAATCCCTGGACATAACGGTATTACCAAGCTATTTTACAATAAAAATCTAAAAATCATACAATTTTTATTGTCAAAGTATATTACTACAAAAATTTTCTTTAAAAAAAAAAAATTGACTAAAATTCTGTTAACAAGTTAACGTGTACTTAACAAAACTTTCTTCTTACTTCATGTTAGGTTTGCATTTAAATAATTTTAATAATATAACTTTATATCAGTTGATTATGCAAAAAGCTTTTACATACAATACATAATTAATAATGTTTTTTGAATTGTATGTTTATCAATAATATATTAAACAATTAAACGGAAAGAAACAAATATCCTCACAATATTTCGCTTACACTCCTAAGCTTATATGTGCCAGCTCACACATACACTATCTAGACTTCACAAGCTATTCAATGAACTGGGTAACTTAATAATCAACCCCGAAAATTTTACAGTTTACCCCTTACTGAATACATAATATAAGGTCAAATGAATTTGACCTACCATCTGCTTACGTCCCACTTCAAAACCTATTTCAATGATAAGTTTTAAACCCTTCTTACACCTTATTCCCCATATTTATTATACACAGACTGTTAATAAAATAAGAGAACCTTAAACAGCTTTTCCATAACAAAACATAGAGAAATGAATTTAGCAAATGTTCCACTTCGAAGCGATTAATATTTTTATATGAAATCAATTTCCCCAATTTCTGGAAAAAAGGTCATATGGAAAATATCTTTTTTCCTTTTCATCATTTAATATTTTTTGAGAGTTGACCCCACGGAAACGTGGCATGTGGTATTCTCCTTCTTTTTTTTTGTATATCTTTTTATAACCCCTTCCCTGAATCGGACTCAAAGATAAGTATAAAGCAGTCTAAGGAAGTGTCCTTTAATTCTAACGGGCTTTCCCGCTTCCCGCCCACCAGCTGAACATCCAGCAAGGCAGGTCGACCCGCCGATTGGATCTTTTACTTTATGCTTGCTTCTAACCCACAGCGAGGAAACTCCAGATCGAGCAATGCCGTATCCTTCATTCCCACCCCAGGGGCTGAGTCTCGGCATTTGAGTGCCTTATTTTAATGTTTTTTTTTTAGAATCAGAGGTTAAAAATGATTAATAAATCAATATATTTAAATGAAATAAAAAAAGTTAAAAAAAGGAAATGAAGTCGGATTCGAATCGATGTGCCTTACCCTTGTAGCACCTAAATATTTCAGTAATTAATATTTTATTTGGCTATAACTCTGGAACCAATGAAAATAATTACCACCTATGATATATCGTTGAAAAGCTCTCTATGAGGGCTTATTACTACAGTTAAGAAAAAATCCGAAATCCAAATTTTATTGATTTTGAGCTTTACTGGACACTTTTGGTTCAGTCGTTGCAATCAAAAGGGAAGGTGCACAACTAGATGTTGCAACAGTCCTAAATCCTAAATTTCAACATCCTACGGCTAATCGTTTTTGAGTTATGCGAGACACATACGAACGTACGTTTAGACGTCATGTCGAAACTTGTAAAAATGGATCCAGGTATATTTAAAATGGATACTTTCCTTGAAATTTGAAAGCCAAAAATTTTCGCGTTTGCAATACTTCCTTTACTTCGTACAAGGAAGTAATAATGTTAACTTTTTTCATATGTATAATGTATTATAATTTCATATAATGTTAACGCTTTTTCGTCAGAATTATAATTGGTTGCTTCTTTTTATTCCGTTTTATTTATCTCGCAAATGAGTTTTCCAAATAACTAAAAATACCGTTTTTATATTTTTATCCAGTCGTAAAAATTATTAAGTGAAGAAGCAAAGCATTGTTAAGATTTTAATCTTGTGTATTATTATGAGTAGTTAAAATAAAGTAATTCTGAAAATCACGTTAAAATGTAGTAAGTTCATAAATTATTCCGTACAAATAAAAAAAATTGATAAAATAACACAAATTAAAATAAATAAACCTCATTAACTGGTTTAAAATGTCAGGAATAACTTATATTCGTCAAAATATAAAATATTCGTTATATTTTATATTCAAATATAACAAATACCTCCAATATTCGTTATATTTCAAATAATGGAAACAGAAAAAGAGTTGTTGCTAAACAGCATAATATTATTTCTTGCTATAAATAATTTCGATTTTTGTCTAGCAACAAATACGGATAATAAGCAATTTCGTATAAAATCGCCGATGGAGAGCAGTTAAACCCGATTATGATTAATGACGTGATTTATCAATTCACTCGAAAATAAGTTTTAACACAAAATATGACGCAGTTGAAATACGAGATAATCTTCATGTATTATTTCTATTATTAACTTAAAAATGCATTTATCTGGATAAGCATAGCGTTTAAATCATCTTCAAAACTAATATAAAAAATAAAAATGATAAAAAAAAGTATTTCAGGTGGGTTCTACGGCGTTAAATTTTATGAAAATAATAATATATACGTATGCAAGGATATACTATTTTATATTTACGAAAATTTTACGTAAGTTATTTGACTCTCTCCCCTTCATTTTCACTGAGTAAAAACCTTAAAAATATTTTAAAACGTTTGAAAGATTAATCAGTTATTTCACTGATATCATTACAGACCCAAAATCGTATTTAACAACTTAAATACTAGCTGAAAATTGTCCTTTTTGTTTGTTTGTTTACTACAATTGCAAATCAGTTGATTTACAAGTTACTAAACTCAGGCAATTACATTTTTTAATTTGCCTAGTCTAGTGTTAAGCAGCAGTTCTAATAAAAAAATAAACAAGTTATACATGATGGGCAAATTAAATATAAAATTTAATCATTTTTCAGTTTTTTTGATCGAATCTCATACCGCCATTCCTTATAAACTCCCGTTAATTACTTTTCAAAAAACAATGAAATGAAATGCAATGAGAATTCAAATCTAGCTTGAAGAAACTAGCTTTAAAATAAAATATTTTTATTTGATTTGATCTATTTTCGTAACATAAAGTATGCAATGAATTGGCGATTACTAAATCAGAAAAATTTTAATTATTATTATTTTTGCACCATAGTATCTAAATTTCAAATTATTCAATATTTTGTGTAATTATTCTCGTTTGTTTAATGCTAAGTCATTTTGATGTTTTTTTTTATCTTTTTTATTTCAATTTAAGAAAAGTAAAAAGTAAAAAAATCTGATGAGGGCACTACATGATTTCCTTGAACATCTATTGAATTACATATACACATTTTTAAAAAATGAAAGTAATAAAATTTACTCCATTAATAACTTCTCATATTTTTTCTTTGTTTTTTTTTAATTATTGAATTATTATTTATCGTAAACATTTTTTTTACAATCAAAGGTTTAATATTTATTAATAAATCAATATATTTAAATAAAAAAAAAAAAAGTTAAAAAAAGGGAGATGAAGTTTGATTTCAATCGATATGCCTTCCCCTTGTAAGATGCAAACATTTCATTAATTAAAATTTCATTTGGCTATAACACTGGAACCAATGAAAGTAAGTATCACTTTTGATATATCGTTGAAAAGCTTTCAATAAGTGCTTATTAATACAGTTAACAAAAAGTAAAAAATCCAACTGTTTTGGATTTTGAGCTTTTTGGAAACCTTTGGTCGGTCTAGTCGATTGCAATCAAAAAGGGAGTTGTAACTACATGTTACAACAGTCTTAAATCCAAAATTTCAACATTCTACGAATAATCGTTTTTGAGTTATGCGAGAAACATATGTACGTACGTAAAGACGTCACGCCGAAATTAGTCAAAATAGATTCAGAGATGGTCAAAATGGATATTTCCGTTGAAATCTGAAAACCGAATTATTTCGCGATCACAATACTTCCTTTACTTCGTTCAAGGAAGTAAAACACTTTAAAGAATAAAATATAATAATATATATAATAAAAGTTCTAATAAAGTCCAAGCTTAGTATTTTTTCTTAAAACTCCTAATTTTCTTTAAAAATTCGTTTAAAATTTTTAAAGTTTGATATAATATAAACATTCTCTAAATATATTGGTTATCCATCTAAATTTGATTGTTAACAAAAATACCTGCACTACGGTAATATTTTTTAGAAATAATTTCATACTTAGAAATACGTATTCATATTATATAAACTGAACAATCTTTACTTACCTAACACATTTATGAAGTTTAGTATACAACCAGGCATTTTAAAAATAATTACGGTTGTGGATTTTGCAAAGAAGAACCAGCCCTGAACAAAATCAATAATTCATTTCCTCAATATCAATTCCCATTTTCTTGGAGCATTTCCTATATTATTTTTTTCAATTTTTATTTTACAAATACTTATAATTCTTTTTTCATTTATTACATTTTATAAAAGATAATGGAATTAAAGATATAACTAAAAGTAAAACATCATTAAATAAATAAAAATAAAAACCACTAATTGTTCTCGATTTTACCGAAAATGAGTTTTGACTACCCATTTCATATTTACACAACGTTTTTTACCTAAATATAAAAGAAAAAATGAGTACTGCATCTGTTAAATTTCGTGTACAGTTAAAAAATGATACGGATTTTTAAAGAAAAATGAATTACAGTAAAATCAGTAATTCCACAGTAAAATTAAAGTTAAAAAAGAAAAACTCGCACTTTAATAAATATTTATTTTTAACATTCATCTGCTAAGTAGTACATAATGAAAGCGTACTTAAAGAATAATGGTTTGCGGCAATTAAGCAGGAACGTTAACTATTCTTTGGGGTAAAACATTGTAAGAGTCAAGTATTTTGTTAAGAAAAATTAAAAACCATATATACCCAACCCCGATAGCAAAGTAATGGTTTTGACAATCTATTGCGTATATGTGTTTGTGTCTGTGTGTGTGTGTGTGTGTGTGTGTGTGTGTGTGTGTGTGTGCAAGCACGCGCATGTGTTTGTATACTAACGATATATCTCGATTGCACGAAACTGGATAATTGACAAATTGAAAAAAAAAACTGACAGTAGTACTGTGCTTTCCAAACCGTTAAACCTATTATTTTTAAAAATCCACTAGTGTAACGAGCAAAAGAAAGGAAGTTAGATTAATAGTTAAGGTTTTATTCAACCATTTATTATGCATTCTAAACAATAAAAGAAACACTATTTTTTAAATTAGTAAATCTGAATTTTTTAAATCGAATTTTAAATTACATGTAAAGTAATTCACATAAATTACAAATTAATAATAAAAATAAACGCTACTTGTTTTAAACTAAAAAGAAAATATCAATAAATATCTGATTTGAGAAATTATATTACTTTAAAAATCTTTTCAGTTTTTATGTGTAGATAGATTATAAAATAATTTTCTCGAACTTCGTATGACAAAGGGGAGATTTGAAAAACTTGAGAAGTTTTTTAAAATACTTTTTATTTAACATTTCTGAACACATTCTAAGTTATTTATATGTCGTATATCTTGTGTAGAAAATGCAGCTATCAAATACTCGTATAATACTCTTTTTCTTTTTTTTGCAAAAAATATTTTATGCATTCTTTATATATATTCACAGACATTTTAAAGAGGGAAGATCCACCCACGTTATACGATGTTATAATAACACCTTATATAATAATAAGTGTAGAAAAATGTTATACTATCGAAAATGTATACTATATTATTAATTTATTTTTTAAATACTTAAGCGGTAACAGATGAGAAAAGTTTCTTATCTAAAAATACGAATAAAAAAAAACAAAAAATACGATTTAAATTAAAAATTAATGTCTTTCTTAACTCATGCTACAACAAACACTCAAAAGATGGCTTCCTATATTCTTTATATCTATAAATATAAATAAACATGCTGTCAGTGATTCATAATAAACGCCCAGCAAAGACCACTGAAGATAAATTAATGAATATTATACATGTTCTTACGATGTATGTATAAAGTAAGAAAGGATGTTTTGAAATTCCGAGTTTAAAAAGTTAAAATGGAGGAAAAGTAAAATTTATTATTTTTTACTTCCATGTACAAAGTAAAGGAAGTATTGTGATCGCGAAAAATTTCGGTTTTTTAGATTTTAACGGAAATATCCATTTTGATCATCCCTGAAGCCATTTTGACTAGTTTCGGCGTGACGTCTGTACGTACGTATGTATCTCGTATAACTCAAAAACGATTAGACGTAGGTTATTGAAATTTTGGATTTAGGACAGTTGTAACATCTGGTAGCACAACTTATCTTTTGATTGCAATCGACTGAACCAAGAAACCCCAAAATCCAAATAAATTTGGATTTTTTACTTTTTCTTAACTGCAGTAATAAGCGCTCATTGAGAGTTTTTCAACGATATATCATAAGTGGTACTTATTTTCATTAGTTTCAGAGTTATAGCCAAATTTAATTTTAATTAATGAAATATTTGGACCTTACAAGGGAAAGGCACATCGGTTCGAATCAGACATCTCCTTTTTTTTAATTTAAATATATTGATTTATTAATAATTAACCTCTGATTGTAAACAAAATTACGATAAATAATAACAATAAAATAAAATAAATATGAAAAATATATCAAAAGTTATTAAAGATATAAAATTCTATGTACCTTTCATTTAAAAAAAAAAATGTGTATATGTAATTTAATAGGCGTACAAGGAAGTCGTATGGTGTACACATCAGATTTGGTGAAACATCTTATTATTTTTATTTATGCATTTGTTTGTCTACTTGATAATAAATATCGTTATAAAATTTAGCAAGCTACTGTTTCGTTTCTGTTTTCATTTTGTTGCTGGAGACATCATAATAATTTAAAAAAGACAGTATTAGATATATATGACTTATATTTATTTTAAGAGTAATAAAGGGACTTTTTTACTCTAACTTAATATTTCAGGTAAGATCGTTGAATTAATAATTGTATAAATATTTGATGTTAATAAAAACTAATATATTAGCAATTGTGTTACTGTCCACTTTTATTAAATAACTGCAGAATCGTATCTCACTTTCAAATGAAAAAAGTTTAAATGAAGTGCAGAAAAATATGTGTATATGTAATTTAATAGGCGTACAAGGAAGTCTTGCAGTGTCCACATCATATTTTCATATGGTTTTTTTTTTTCATATGTTTTGAAAGTTTATTTTCGTTGAGTGGTCAGGTGATGCGAGCAACTCGTGCGAGGCTAGACCAAACATCACCATAAACTGTACACAAAGGAGGGCGCTGTTTAGGAAGGTGAAATCGAGTGTTCTTATAATATCTGTGCAAACAATCGTCCGATTTTCAAAATTCAAACGGGGTACTTGTTAGTAGGTTGAAGGCTAACCTCTGCGTACATCGGTACACTTCCGATTTAACAGATCACGGTTATTCAGAAATGTTATATCTTAACAACGAATCTTCCGATTTTCAAAATTCAAACGGGGTAGTTGCTTGTATAATACAAAATCATGATGGAAACAAACCAGAACAAAAATTAACTGGTATAATCAAAATTGGGCTTTATTTACCGCTTTCATAGAGTACGAATATACTGTTAACAATTCTACAGCAGTTACTAGAAATTAATGTGAAAGCATATTCTTAGATAAAACTATATCCATAGATTTAGTGACGACAAAAAAGACGTGATTCAGCAAATTATAATAATAATAATTAAATTTACAACGATTTAAATGATGTTCTTCGGTCGTATCCCACGGTAGTTATTAATAGAAAGTTTTACAAATATAAAACTCATCATAAATTATAAATCTATGAATTAGTTTTCCTTCATTTAAATTAAAAAAACGGAACAATTTTTTTTTCATATATAATACTACACAAAATCCCATGTTTTGATAATATTTTTCTCCAGTTCTGATGTTATTTTAGTAATACTAAAATGACCAACTGCGACTGTAATCGAGACATTTTTCGTTTTCCCGGTAACTAAAGAGTCCAGCAAGAACTCAAACAGAACTGTTCATTTAAATAAGACCGGTCATCCTTTCCAGCTTATCCAGTTCACTTATAACACATCTACCCAAAAATGGAGTGTAATGTATTTAGGATGTATATTTGTTCCACCGTTGTTACTGGATAAACACCTCAAATACTCCAGTCATGTGGCCATGATCTGCGACAGAGTGGAAACAACAATCCGTGCCATGCGAGGTCTCTTTGCGGGACAAGGAATTCCACGTGCGTCGAAGAGGCGACTTGTCACCTCAGTGATAACGTCGTCTCTGTTGTACGCCGCCCCGGTATGGGCCGATGCGGTTAATGTCCAGCGCAACAAAACAAAATTAACTAGCAGTCATAGGAAGTCGCTTCTGGGGGTAGTTTTGGGGTACCGAACGTTATCGTATGATGCACTGTGCGTGCTTTCTTTGGTGCCCCCGAAAGAACTGCAGATTAAAGAACGAAAACTAAGGGCGTCCGGTGTAGCCAAAGATGAGGCCAGTTCTATTATACAATGGAAGGTGGCATGGGTGGGTTCAGCAGTGGCCGCATGGACAAGAAGAATTATCCCGGACCTGGATGCTTGGCTAGATCGCTCTCATGGTGAATTAGATTACCACACAACGCAACTCATATCGGGACATGGTGCGTTTGAACAATACCTGCATAGGTTTGGCAGGAGAGAGTCACCAATCTGTTGTTACTGCGATGCGGTTGACGATGTCGAACACACTATTTTTGAGTGCAGACGATGGGAGGAACAACGTATAAATGGAGGACTGATGCATACCCGACCGGAGCAGCTCTCGGAGTGGCTCTTGGCTACGTCCGGAAAATGGAATAATTTTGCAATATTTGCAAGAACAGTTATCAGAATAAAAGAAGATGAGCAAAACGACTGGGATACTGAGGGGTATAGTTTATTGTAGGGCTGGGCGGACAGCCCCGTTCCTGAGGGCTCACTTGCCCTGGTGTGTGGGTTCCCGGATACGCTTTGGCGGCTTCGGTTCCTGCGCCGTCGGTTTGAGGCTGGCAAAAGGAAAGACCGAGACCCGGTCTTCGGCGGGGAGGCTGGGAACGGCATGGTTCTTACTTTGGAGATTAGAGGCAGGCAATTAAAAGATCCGGAAAGGACACGTCCCCGAGTCGAGTATACTTAATTGGATGTCGGGCTCGGGGATGTAGGGAAAAAAAAAATATTTGTTCCACCGTAGCAGCTCAACGGTTGAACTGATTTAAATATATTACGTCGCGTTGAAATCCTTACGTTACCGGTAGTGTCATAGGCTATATTGATGTATACATATAATAATTTTTAGTCAATTTTAAAACTCATATTCCTCTGTGCTATTATAGAAATATAAATAAATAACTGTATTCACCAAGTACAGAATAAAATTATATTAGGTAGGATGACACCTTATATCATTATATATACACAAGAGTACTTTCACGATTTTCTCGCATCTTCAGTTGATCCAGTCTTAATTGGCACGTAAAATTACATATTATAAATACACAATATTAACAAAATAAAATCTTGATAAATGCAATAAAACAAAATTTGTTAAAACTTTGGATATAAACTTTAAAATCAATTCAAATTAAAAAGGGATTTAAAATTAAAAAATTTTTTTTCCTTTCAAACTTAAGATTTAAAATCAAATTAAATATACATATATACGTATGGTTAAATAACTTTAAAAATCTTGAAAAAATATACTACATACAAATATTACGTAAAAAATTGTCACTCACACCCTGTTTAATTATCCTGTATTAGTAATTATCCTATTTTAAAAAGCAATATTTGTCAATAATATTTTTTTGGCAATCTTTTTTTTTAATTTATAATATTTATCTCCCGTTTCGTGAAACACCTGTACATACCATCGGGGAAGTAATACTGCGTAGAAGTTACTCCGAAAATTTAAACGCTATAATTAATCAGAATAAATGAAGTTTGATACAGTAAGTTCAACTTTTTATTTTTCATCAACATTAATTTATAACGCCTAATTATCTTACTTATTTTGACGGGCAAAAAGTATAAAGTTGTCGTCGGAATTTATTTTATCCTAAATAACACAGTTTTATTAAGATTCTAACAAAGTACATTTCTCCTTTATATGACGGCAACTTGAATTCGCTTTTGGGGCTGAGCCTAAGGGAAGGAAGTGTTTGTTGGAGGAATTCAGTTTTGAATAATTGGTTAATAATAAACAGGAATTTATATTTTTCATAAACAGTTTACTTTTTATCTTTTAAGTAGTGTTTTTATAATCTTTTTTAAAAATATTATAAAATAAATGATTTAACACTTGATGTACTACAGAGCCCAATTTTTTTTTAATTTGTTTTTTATATTTGTAATATCAAGTTTACATTGTAAATAAATAATTATCATAAAAGATATTAAATAAAAATTATTCATCTTTTAGGAATCAGAATCTTAAAGTAAGACTAGAAAAAAAGACGTTACAATTAACTATATATATCAAGCATAACAGTTTAATTAAGCGCCAAGAAAGTATAATAGAACAAATTAGACATATTTCTTGATTGTAGTACAAATTCCCTATTTTAATTTAAATTATACACAGTCCTGAATATAGTTATAGATACGTGTTCATTATAAATTTATATACTTAATCAAGTAAATACAGTGTAATTAATGAATGAAACGTAAGGAAATGCTGTCGTTTATTTACGGCAGGGAGAAAATTTGTTAAGACAAGCACGTCCACATGCGGCAAAAATAAACTTGTGAACTTCTCACAGTTTTTGGAGGGGATGTCTTTAATCATTCCCCGTACTGTCCAGATTTTGCACCAAGCGATTTCCCCCGTTTACAAAACTGAAGAAGTTTCTTGGCGGGATCCGCAACGAAAGTGACGACTATATCAAGATAGTTGTTCCTAAGTGGCTTATTAGGCTGGCGATAAACTGCTTGGAGACGTTATTTAAAAAAATATTATCACGATTTACCAAATGCATTAACTTAGAAGGTGATTACGTAGAAAAATAGTTTGAAAAATTTAGTTTATGATGCGTTTATTAAAAATAATATTGTTTAATCTGTTTAGAACAGTAAGAAATTTTAAAATAAGGATCACAATGCTAATGAATTAAATTTTGATTTAAAAAAAAAAAACCATATTCAATATAATAAATTTGTTGCAAAACAAAAACTGTTTTTACTTTCTGGATGACCCTCGTATTAAAACAAAAAAAGAGAAGAAACAAATATTTATTTTGTTTTAAGGCTAGAGTTGATTTTTTAAAATTTGTTTTGTCTAATTATGAATGCCCTTGACTAATACTCAAAGTGTTTCAGTGTAAACTTTTCAGCATAGTTTACAGATCATAAAATGTGACTTTCCTAATTACTTTAAGATATTAACACCACATATTAATGCAATCAATGATGCATCAAGAACGCATCATGACGAATCAAGAACGCATTATGCCAAATTGCAAACTATTTTGCATAATTCGTTGATGATATATATAGACCTATTGATACATTCGCAAACACATATAAAAGCACTGACGAAATACATTTCCTGAAAATTTAAATTGTGTATTTTATTAAAATTTCAACTGTTTCCACAAATATATAACTTTTTCGAAGAAAAAGGCTTTTCTTTACTTTGTAGAAATTAATAATTGTTACGAACAGAAGAGGGAACTGTAAATTTAGACTAAAGTTAATCTTAAGCATTAATATCTGAATTTCACATAGTGTTTGAGTAGATACTGGTAACAGGTGTCAGATTATTTATTATTCTGAATTAGAGTAGTTCTTTGTTAACAAAGCTATTGTATAAGACGGTGTAGTACGTGTAAGAAAGTTAGTAGTTGGGTATTTTAATATCTTAGGTTTGTGAATGACAATGCGCAAACAGGATTTTACAAGATACTTCAAGATCTGAATTATTATCGAAGGAAAATAATTAAAACCTCAGTTGTTTGATCTTTGTAAAGTGCATCTTTTTTTTTCTTGCATCTTTGTTTTCTACGTTCATTCAGACTGTTCATTGGATACCTTGTGTTCGAATCAATAACCTTGGTTTAATACCTTGATTAGGTGTATTAATTCTATATTCTAATTTTGCTGGTTCATAATTCAATTAAATAATAGTCTTTGTTCAGCCATGATAAACATAATTTAATGTAATCTTTAAATTTTTACCCTATACAATATTACGTTGTTGAGTATTAAGAGTTGATGAGTACGAGTATATACATCGTTACTATTAAATATCAGCTGATAATATAGGCCAACTGAATATAAACCAAGTTACTCTTACAAATGAATAAGAAGAAAAAGAGACATGAGTCTTACCACATCTTTTTTTTTCTTTTTTACCCTGCTTCCAAGAGCCAAACTCGCAATAAAGCATAAATTCAGCTCCAGGGGGTGCCATTGCCTCAAACTACTTCGACAGAGCTCAAGGTCCCATCCTGGTAGCTGGGACCTGTCTTATTTTTCCAAAAATTTTAGTTTTTGTAAAATAATATCAATTTCTACATCGGATGATTGAAAAAATTCATATAAGCATATGCCCTAAAAAGCTTCGTTTGCGAGTTACGGCTAATGAAAGATTCCTCTCAGCTCAGCTACCCCGGTGAAAAGGTATCATATGAAATTCTTAGGACGTTAATTAAGTAACATAATTAGTGATTTCTTGTTGTTTTTGATCTCAAAAATCGAATAAAGTATGTCCCACAACTGTATCTGCAGTATTTTTTGAGAAATCTGGGGTGTAAACCAATAAATCGAGATAAAACGTACTATTTTTTGTTTATGTTAGACGTACAATAAATAACTTTGTTAAATCGGTAATAAACACGTGAAACCTTTAAACGAAACTTCTAAAGAATTTAATTCTGAACAAAATTGTGTAAGATACGTTGAATGAAACAAAGAAAAGTTAGAAAACTTCGATTTTTATTTAGAATCAGTACACTAGCCCAAAGAACATTTATATATACCAGTTTATAATAGGTTTTTGTTACATTAAACAAGTACCTTTCTGATAAATGTAGTAACGTACTGTTTACAAATAAAAATCGAAGTTTTCTAACTTTTCTTTGTTTTACTCAACTTATATTACACAGTTTTGTTCAGGATTAAATTCTCCATAAGTTTTGTTTAAAAAGTTTACGTATTTATTACCCATTTAACAAAGTTATTGTATGTCAAACATAAAAAACAGGGTTTTTAATCCCAATTTATTAGTTTTCAATCCATTTTTCTCAAACATTACTAAAGATACGATTCTCGGAACTATTTCATTAGATTTTTCAGATCAAAAACTGTATGAAATCACTAATTTTGTTTCTTAATTAACGTCCTAAAAATTTCAGTGCGACCTCCAATTCACCGGAGTAGTTGAAATCCAAGCGAAATTTTTCACTATCCGTAGCTCATAAACAAAGCATTTTAGAACATATTTTACATGATTTTATTTCATTATTTTCACGAGCAGAATAGGTTATAAAACTCTCGGGAAAATTTCATGATACATTCTGTATAAGTAATACATAAAATATAATTAAAACATACATAAATAAAACAACAGGAAAAGTATGAAAATTAACAATCTTTTTTCTTTTGAAGTCAAAATTTATGAAGAATTAATAAAGATTTTTTTGCGTTATACGGTTTATTCTATTATTTAACTGTTTATTTTACGCTTTTTAATTTTATATTAATTTAAAACATTGATGTAGTTAAAAAATATTTTTATTATATGTAGAAAAACCATTCATAGATAACGCAAAGGGAACTTGCATTTTTATAAGAGTAAAAAGAGGCCTAAATAAAAATTATACATATAAAGATTCTATACTGAACATGATATACTATACGTAGAATGTAGAAATAAGTATTACGTTTTAGAGAAAGATTTTCAACTAATATATTTTTAATTATGTAAAAATAGTTTGAATAGTGGAATGACGTGACACTTATATATCACTTCGATATAAAAATCGAGCACTAAGTTATGATAAAAAAATGATTCCTGTGTCTTTACAACATAAATATTTAAAGTCAAAACCGTTGTAGGTGGTTGAAAGCTCTCTTTCTTTTTCCTGTTTAGCCTCCGGTAACTACCGTTTAGATAATTCTTCAGAGGATGAATGAGGATGATATGTATGAGTGTAAATGAAGTGTAGTCTTGCACATTCTCAGTTCGACCATTCCTGAGATGTGTGGTTAATTGAAACCCAACCACCAAAGAACACCAGTATCCACGATCTAGTATTCAAATCCGTGTAAAAATATCTGGCTTTACTAGGACTTGAACGATGTAACTCTCGACTTCCAAATCAGCTGATTTGGGAAGACGCATTAACCACTAGACCAACCCGGTGGGTAGGCGGTTGAAAGCTAATGGAACATAGCCGTACTCAAGAATAACAAGCACGCTATGTCAAGGTTACTAGAAAAGTAAAAATAGAAGAGGTATTTCATCGCAGTTCTTAACATAGAACATTTTTTCAGTATAACTGCATACAAAGCCCACCGAAATTTTGGTAGACAATATAATTTTTCGTTTAAAATATATCGTTTTCAAGTTTTCTGGGAAAACCTATCATAGGAGTCACCAGTTCATTTTCTTGTACTTAATAAACAAAAAAAGGCCATTAAATTCGATCCAGTAAGGATATAAACACTAAAACATACGCACTCTTAATAACATCTTGCGGAACCTGTTAAGGAGTCCGACAATCAGTACATAAATAACTCTTTTCCTTATTTCAGGCTCTAGAAACAGTTCCTAAATTATTTCCCTTTCCTCCTGAATCAATTTGTATATGGGCTAGCCTATATTATTATTTAGTTAGCCTAGATTATTAGTTGGTTAATTTAAAGGATAAAATGTTAACACAAAATAGTACTGACTTACGGTTCCGAAATATTCAAAAGTAAATCTCAGAAATTTTTTTCTATCACAAATTATGTTTAAGAATGGTCTAACCTTTCTACTGAATAATTATTTCTAGTGTTTTATATAAAGGGATTTGAATTTTTATGAAGCATTTTTCATAATTTGTACTACACTGACTACAGTAAAATTACATGATGGTAACACTATTAATACACACTTATTAACTAAATACTCACGATACAGTTACATTCCTTGCTTGTTTAATATTATAAGTGCAATTATTATCAAATAGACAGATAGCTATTGTTATTGTATCAACAGGAAACAAGCGATTGTAATATAAAGTATGATATATGTAAACATAGGTAATCTTCAGAACTCACACATAAATCACGTCTTATTTGATTGAATAATTACAAAACCAACTTTTTTCACAGTTATTTCAATTCATTTTTAAAGGTAAACATTACAGTTTACCGCACCTGAGTAAACTTGTATTTTTTACACACTGAAAATTTAATTTAATATTTGAAAAAAATATATATTTTATTCGTAGAAATAAAGTCTAAAAATAAAAATACTCGTTAAATCACCGATGGAAGTGTTAAAAAAAATTTGCTAAATATTTACTGATTATTTTTAAAGATTACGAAAATACATTAGATTTAAAATTATTTATGTTTTATTTTAGATTTAATCAATACACTAGTTCAGTAAAATATACAAAATAGTAACAGCTTTTTAAAAAATGAATCTCTTGTAGACTTCATATTTAATTAATTTCAGAATATATTGTTTTTCTTTTGATGGAGTGATTGATCGATTAGTAGTAGATTAGGTATTCTGGAAATTTTCAAAATAAGAACTGCAGCTTATTATTTTGGTGTTCGTAGGCAGCTGCATCCTTATCCGGGTAATTAAGGTAGCTTTTAAGGTAAATGTAGCTTTTTCACAATATTAATTTCACAAATCAAAACATAAATTAGCTGAAACATTTTTTTTGAATTTTAACTGAAAATATCCTGATTCTTTACAACATAAAAATCACGTTAGAAAATACCCATGTTACTAAACAAGTATTTGATGCCAAGCTAGCAACTTCCAAACTTAAACTGTAATAACTACTGAAAATTAATATCCAATTTCCATCAAAATTATATAAGATGCGTATTCACTTTGTTCATACCTTCAGTACGTGGATATTTCAGATTATTCATCCGTAATTAATTTTTCGTGTAACTTGAGTAATTTTTTTTAAATGCTTGATTAATATTGTTTGAATTATGCATAGCTAAAATTATGCCTGAAATATTCTAAACTGTTAAACATATTTCTAATAATGAACGAAAAATTTCACTCATGACCTATCTATTGCTCCTTTGTACATTTCCATGATAATCGTAAAATATTTCTTGTAATTCCCTACTCTATAATATACCCCTACATCTCTTGTTTAAGTTTAAAAAGCATAATGTTTTCTAAATCTCTCTTAAAATATAAGCGTAAAGAGACTGGGATAGATAGCATAAATAAAAAGATTAATGTCTTTATTTTGTCATGAAAACGTGCCTTATATGAACGGCTGGTACGCATTAAGCTTCGTTTAGTGGTTACCAATCAAGAATTATCGAGTACTTCAGAACTTTACACAAGGCCTACCTTTCATTATTATATTTAGACACCTAAGTGCGTTGAAATTTCATTTGTTCTGCGGTAAGCTCATTAAAATGTAAAATTAATTCCAGCATTACGAAATAAAAAGTAAGGTAGTTCGCGTACTCTAATAAAATAATAATATCAATTAAAATTAATATATCATGAAAGGTATTACAATCTATTTATACTACATTGTATACTTGATGTACTGTAACTTTCCAGCGAAGAACGAACTTGTATTTTTAAAATAGAAAATAATAATGCAATCTGTAAATATTGCATCTAAAATAAATTAAGAAAAGTATAAAGAAAATAATTCATCATACATACAAAAAAAAAATAAAATAAAATAAATTACTGTCAAAGATGAGGATTTAAAACTAAAGAAAATTATAAGTCATAAATGGGATAAATGTAAGGTGATTGATGAGCAAAATTTATTGACGGACCGGAGATTGGATTTTATAAGAAGTAAAAGAAGAACAGAAAAGGACAGAAGAAAACAGCGAAGACTTTTAGTTTAGCCTCGATTTGGTAGAAAGAATATCAACAAAGAACAAGAATATCAGAAATAATAGAGTCATCCTAAACTACAAGAAGTGAAAAAGTCTGAAAATTAAGTCTATAATAATGATAAACTATAAAAATTTTGCAGAATTTTTCTATTATATATTAACCTCTAATTAATATATTACACAAAGTTGAAAAGAGTAAAGATCAAATTATTATATTATGAATCATGTTTTTCAAACAGAAGGTTCAATTTCAGAACGACAAAATTGTATAATTAAGTTACAAGTACTGTCACATGTTAACGAATCGAATTATACGAATTTTTCCACACCTTCATACTGAATAAACCGATTTCATTATGATTTAAATAATAACTTTATTAATATTTAAACTGGTTAACCTAGAAACGATGGAAGAAGAGATCAAAAGTTAGGCAACCAAAATTAATTTCAATTCAAGATAAAAATGATTTTTTTTATATTATACTAAGTTTTATATATATATATATATATATCATTTATCCCAAGAAGAGGTGTGTACTTTTGATTTAGTACCATTCGCCATTCCCCCACAGATTCTATTGAAACTACAAAAAAAAATTGTGAAAATTTCAACCTTCTCGGATTATAGAGAAAAAAAATGGCCGCTTTCAAATAAAAGCATTAAACTCAGATAAAACACATACATTACAAAATAGCTACTAAAAATTACTAAAACGTGATTATATATTGTTAAACGGTTGTTAAAATTGAATAAAACAAGTTAATAATTAGTCATAACCTTGCTTCACTTTCCATTGTAAACATTTAATTATTAAAATGGGATTTACAACTGATAAAAAAAATTATATGTGCAAGGGCCATTGCATTTGATAACTAGCAGAGTCCATACGATACTTCAAGCTGAATTTTCTGATGTTGACCACCGACCAAAATGTTAATTTCTAAGTGAAAGTGTTTGTCGTTGAAACTGACAGTGTAGTTAAATTAATACAACCGATATACTGTTGAAGGAAAATAGGAAATGATGTGTGCTTAATTACTGATATATCCAAGTAAACCTAATTCAGTGAGAAAACTTTCCTTAGATACCGGTGTACCAACCCACCGAGTTGATCTAGTGGTGAACGCGTCTTCGCAAATCAGCTGATTTCGAAATTGAGAGTTCTAAGGTTCAAATCTTAGTAAAGGCAGTTACTTTTTTAAGGATTTGACTACTACATCGTGGATATCGGTGTTCTTTAGTGGTTGAGTTTAAATTAACCATACAACTCAGAAATGGTCAACTTGAGATTGTACAAGACTACACTTCATTTACATATCATCCTCATTCATCCTCTGAAGTAATCCTGACGGTGGTTCCGGAAGCTAAACAGAAAAAAGGCAAAATGATACTGGTATGCCAAAATAGACAAAAATTAGCAAAAAGGAATAAAGTCTAATTTTTTAAAAGCCACCCGGTTTATAAATCTTTTGGAAAATGACCCAGATAGGAGGGTTGAGCATCATGAAGTTGATCCAAACTGACATGAACGGCTGCATTCTCAGACGACCTACTTTCTACCTTAACGGTATGATAAGCAGGCATAAGTGTAATTACTACAATACCAAAAATCCTAATATTGTTGAGCAGAAGCATCTTAAATCAAAAAGCATTGTTGTCTGGGAAGATGTTACTGTCAACGGTGTATTATCCTACAACATATCTGACACCACTACAAAGACACTGCAGACAGATACCTAGAAGTGTTAAATCAACATATAATGCCTCATTTTACTGTTTCAGAAATGTGATGCTATCTTTCAGCAACATGGAGCCACACCTCATTTTCAAAACCCAGTCAAACTGCTACTAAATAACACTCACCTTCAGGGTTGCTGGATTGGTCGTGAAAGTGAAGTTTTGGACTGGCCACCGAGGTCACCAAACCCCACTGTCTGTGACTTTTTCTTGTAGGGTTATTTAAAGGAACTTGGGCTATAGCTCTAAACGTTTTAGAGCTATAGTTTTAGTTTTAGTTTTAGAGCTATGAACGTGGGCCATAGCTCTAAAACTAATGAAGAGTTGAAGAGGGTCATTGAAGAAGAAATTATACGAATTCCTAGATATTTTTTTTACGATTTCATACAAAAGAATTTATTAAACTATGTTAACAGTGCATCACCGTTGATGGATTTTCAGTTTGAGTAAGTATTTTCTTTATTAATTCATATAAAAATTTATCATAATTTTAGGACTTGTTTTCATTTTGTAATACATCTGTTTTTAATGATTTTTACCAGCTACTTTGTAATTAATGAAGAATGTGCTTAATCTGAAATTTATGTTTTTATTTTTTTGTTTCTATAAATCCTAGAAGGTTGAACTTTCGCACAACACTTTTAAAACCTTCGTTAAAAGGTCTACAAAGTTTCAATAGACAGTAGGGGGAATGAGCAAGTGATAGTAAATTAAAAGCGTATACCTCTTTGTGGGACACACACACACACACACACACACACACACACGCACACATATTTATATATATATATAAAATTATCTTCCGAAATTATTTTTTGTAGATGCTATATTAAAATCTTAATTAATAAAAGTTTATATATGTTGTTAAATAAAAAAAAAATGATTTTATAAAAAAATATCTACTAAAATAAAGTTTGTATAATATTGTTTATTAATTTTATATGGCTTTTTTTTCAAATTAATATAATTGGTTCTTCCCGATCAGTATATGAAAAAACGGCAAGTATGCACCGAAATACCGAAGCAAAAAGGCTCTAAAGCTTGGAATCCTCCTATTCAGAAATCTTTAGTGATATTCTCACTGTGCAGCTCGTGCGTTTCCATTGTAGAACCCATTATCAAAAATGATGTCTACGTATATTTCATTGGATAATTTATTGACCTAAAGTATTGTTAGATACAAGATATTATTGTATGTGCATGCACTATTCACTTATTTAAATGTCTATTGATGTTCCAATGCAATACAAAAAGTTTAATTGTTGAATTGGCTACTAATACTATCAGTTTATGAAAAAATATTTACATAAAATTAATTTTTAACTACCTTTAAAAATTTATAATAAATTGTTTTATTATTAAAAAAAAAATGTTATGTGTAGTTTAACTTGATTTTTCATATTAAAAAAAAAAAATTTGATTGTTTATTTTTCTAATATATTTAATTTTTTTATTTTGGAATATTCATTTTTTCTGTTATTCAGAGGATAAATGAGGGTATGAATGTAACTGAAGTGTAGTCTTGTGAAATTTCAGGTCGGCCATTCCTGAGATGTGTGGTTAATTGAAAAACCCAACCCATTGAAATTTTATTTCGTTTAAAACGTAGATAATATCTGCCAAATTTTGATATATTTTGATTTTAATTAACTTCGAAATTCTTACGTTCGCATTTAGTTTCTGTGAACTGTATTCATATCATTTTACTGAAAATTAAATTCTCTAAAAGTTTTTATTTATAACGCATTTAACAAATTTATTTTACGTCAAACATAAAATATTGTTTTTTTTTTTGACCCCAATCCAGTGATTTTTTTTTTACCTCAGATTTCTTTAAAACAACTAGAAATAAATTCTGGATCTTATTTTAAAAATATTTTTTTTAGATTTCATATAAATCAACTACATTTACTCCTTAACCTAGGTTCCAAGAATGACACGATTGACATAATATTATCAAAGGCGCAGAAATCGAGCAATTTATTTTTCAAGCTGACAGTCGCTAACCAAGCGTTTCCGAACCTATTAGGTAAATTTCCTAAGAAAGCTAGCTATTGAACCATGATCGACTTTCGGAAAATTTCGAGATATCTTCGCGTTTCACATCCGTCAGAACTCAAAACCACCGTCAGTTCAAAAGTTTATATATATATATAACTTTCTTGTGGACAAGATAACTCCCGTAATTTTGCGCCAATCACTTTCAAATTGTTACATAAATGTAACAACCCAAAATCACGTTATATTGAGGGGCTTTTTCGAAAAAAAAATATGGCTATAACTTTCTTATTAAGTAAAATATCGAATTCTTTTAAAGTTCATGCTATTTTTTGGATAAGGGCCTAAAGTAAAGTAAAGTGTCTTGATATCACCAACCACTGGCCCACGGGGTGGAAAAAATGGGGTTTTGAAAACAAAAAAATCATATCTCCCTTAATTGATACAGTATCGAATCTGTTTTAAGTCGTTAGTTCTCTAAACATTAGAGGACTAAATTTTTAAATTAGAGGACCTAAAACTTTTGTCTGAATCAATTTTTGATATAACCAGCCGTGACGGCAAGAGATGACCAAAATGTTGCTGGATAAGAAGATGAGGCTTGTTGTATGCTAAACATGTGAAAAGTCTTTCGCACGCAATCATTGTCGTATTGAGTAAATATGAAGTTTTTCTTAACTTTAAGGTGAAAATCTTTTTTATTCCTACTTAGCACCGGTGAAAACAATCTCCACCTTCCGGCGTGCCGAAAGGGATTTCTTTGTATTATAGCTCATTATTTTTACCAGTGGAACACGTTGTGTAGGTTTGTTACATTCTTCGTGAATCAATCTGTATAGAAACATGTTTTATTTAATTTTTTTATGTAAGGCACTTCTGATTATAATTAATAAAAGCCTTACGAATTAAATTTTGTAAAAGGAGGTTAATTATAATTATATGATGTATAAACCATCAATTGAATTAAACAAAAATAACACAATATTTCATTAAGTATTTAACAAGATAAATATTTTTTTTGCAATAATTATTTAGAGGTTTATGTTGTATCTTAACTAAGATAAAATATTTCCATTAAAAACGACTTCACCACAATTCATTAAAAAAAATATCTCACACACAACTTAAATGAAACTAACGCTGTTCCTCATTCTCTATTATTACATGTTTGAAAATCAACTCTTTTTAAAAAAAACTATTCTTTTTTACTTAACTGGTCTGCACATCTTGGTATAATTTTTATTCTTATCGTAATGTATATGGAAATTTAAAGAGAAATACTAAAATTTGAACATGATTATAACCGGAAATATTCTATCAGAAAAAGTGAGTAAACAAATTGATAGAAAAATTCAAATACTTTGCAATTCTCAGCTTGACTTTTAAATGTTTGTTTTCATTATTCAAATATAAAACAAGTGAACCAACTTGTAATTATAGGGAAGGGAAAATGACATACTAAGGTTAATTACTTCAACCTAAAACCGTTTAAATTCTCTGTAGGGGAAAAAGGGCTTTGTTTACTTATTAATTTTTTTTTCGTTTTATCTACATAATTATCTTCTTGTTTTAACGTTTTTCTTCAAAAAAAAAAAACCGTATATTTACAATTTCCATATCAAGCAGAATCTTACTATAATATTAATTTGTTTTTTTTTTAAGTAATGAAACTCACAAATATAATATTGTATGCAAGAGATTTACTCGTTGGATTCATACAAAGAAAAAAATTAAAATGTAAATTTTAATGAAAAATATTTCATTTCATTTAAAGCTTATTAACTGCCTATAGTGATAATTAAAACAATAAAATGCAATGAAAAGAAAATAACAGGCCTACAGCTTGAAGCTGAGTCTACTACAAGAAGTAGGGTAGTAAATGCTGTGATAAGTCAACACCGAATAAGTCGGAAACAAAGGATAAGAGTGAAATATTAAAGGAGTGAATTTAAAATATGATGAGAATGAGAGGAAGCCTTTTGTTTAAAAAATATAGCTACTGGATTCCCTTAAGGGATAAAAATATGCTTTTAAGTAACTTCAACAAAGAGAATATATCCATTTTCATATAGTAAACACACTAGAGAGAATGCTTATATACGCAAGTGTGAAAAGTATTCAACCTACATCATATAATTTTGAGCATGTAAACATAATCTATAAAATGTAATTTTAAAAAATCTTATTTTACTGAATTTATCGAAACTCGAATACGATATTCATTGATAAAATATATTCGTATTTCTATATTTAAACCTCTGTGATCTATTAATTTAGATTCTAACCGTAATTCAGATTAAAATCTGTAAAAACTCAGCGATATTTCAATCTAATAACGGTTATAGAAATAAAAAATAATGAAATAGAAATATATCTGCTAACTAGCACTTTGGCTTAGGCGAAAAGATGTTGAGCTGCAGTTACATTTGCTTACTACTTTTTTTTTTGTTTGTTCTCTGCTCCCCTGGGGCGGCTCAACAATCAAGTATTACTCAGCCCAGGGAAGTGTCTTTTCGACTATAATGAGCCTCCCCGCCTACCGGCAGTACGTCCAGCAAGGCAGGTCGGTTCACCGGTTCCGGATCTTTTCCTTATTTTCATCTTGCCTCTGCCTCTAACCGCTAAAGCCAGGGACACCAGGCCCGGCTATGCCGTTCCCGGGCTCTACCCCAGAAGCCAGGTCTCAGTCTTTTTATGTTTTTTTATTTTTTTCTTAAAGAAACTCCTACTTCTTTTGATCCACTTCCTTTGCTCGTATAACCTTAGCCACGAATCTCTCTATTGTCAGCCACTCCTCTTTACCTCTCAACATAGATTTTGTTGTAGTTTCCGGGGTAATCTCTATTGTATTATATCTGGCTTTTAGATCCTCTCAACGTGCATATTCAAAAGAGCTATTGCAGAGAGTGCCCTCTTGACCGTAGTACACACAATTTAGGAGCTCCCTTCTTTTAAACCTTTACACTTACTAACTTAATATATCTTAATACTTTACTATTATTTCATATGCTTATTTTTTGATATGGACTTTTATTTTAAAATTTTGTTTTTTATAATTGTGCACTTTGAAGTTGCTAAGCTTTGTTTTATACATTTTTTTGAATAATTTCTTAACGGTGAGGTATTTCTTTTTCATACTTGAAATAGCACATTTTATAAATGCATCATATTTTATTTGTGGATTAGTAAATTTCTGACGTGAAGTTAATAACGTATAACACTTGAGTGGATATGAATAAAATTTTTTTCACTGAAGATAAAGATGATTACATAGAATAGAACGCGTAATATTTCAGTTAGATCTGTAAAAAGGTATGCATAATTATTAAAACACATGTAATTCTTCTATTTGTATAAGTTTACTTTTTATAAGAAAAAGTAATAATAAATTTTAAAAAATAAGTCAAGTATAAAAAAAAGTTCCAAAGAAGACATCATCGAATAAAGGCAAATAAAATTTCAAACACTTTATTCAAAAATTCCCAAAATGTCTTTTTACAGAAATTGGCAAGAGAAATTAATATACGTTGGACTAGACTTTGTTCCTGTGTTATCTCTGTGTTCAAAACTGATTTAATCTCTTCAAGCTATGTCACCATCCTACAGGATGAAGTTTCTAACAAGTTTCTCGGTGGTCAACAGAACACTACTCCGATAAAGTGGCAGATATGCTTTAGGGACAGATTAGTTAGTTAGTACGTGGTTTAATACAAAACATTACCTTTAACTACATACTTGTCATGTAGTAGAAACCTATGTAGTCAAACGGTAATCTATTATAGTGGTAAGTCTTTGTAATAACGTTTAACTAAAGAAAATAGTTATACTGATCGATTTTGCACATATAGGTACAGTATATATTATATCACAAAGGTTTATTCGCATATATTTATGCACAAATACATAAAAGCACATATTTAAACGCGTGCGCGCGTAAATCGAACGAATACAACTTTCATCCGTTTGTGTACTTGAATCCAAACCAAATTCCTAGGACAGATTTTGTGCTATACAATATGAAATTTTATTTTAATTTCACATTTGGAAGGCTTAGAATACTAAATTTATTAAATTTTAACTTTATAATTTTTTGAATAAGAAATATATATTACAAAACCATATATAGGATAGGTTAGTGTATTAGCCAAGGTTGAAAATATCGAGTAAATTTGCGGTATATAACGGTGTAGCTAGTATTAAGTGTTGCTATAGATTAGTTTAAAATTATACACTCGTATTCAGTGTCAAAACAGTGATATTAACAGCTTGACTGACACACCTAAGACAGCAATACTTGACTATTCTGCTACAAAAAGGTTTTCCCCCAATTTTCTTTTTAAAATATGTATATATTCTGTACAAAATTTCATTCTATCTTAAATGCTGTGTAAATATAACAAAAAAGTGATTTTTAGTGAGTAAGCAATTCAACACAAATTGGTGCCTCAAAAACAAAAATAAATATGTAAAGTCAGAAGCAGTTTAAAAGTAGGATGATTCATTTTCGTTAATTTTTAGACAATAAATAAATAAATTAAATTTAAGGCTATCTCAATAATTCATACAATAGTTATTATTTATTCAAACAGTAAATAGTAGACGAGAAAGCTAAGTAATAAATCTATTGTTTGGAGAACTCAATTTATTTATATGAATCTGACGTGACTAGTATAAAATCTTCGTTACTAACAGAATGCTACAGAATTAGTGACAGTAGACGAAAACTTACAATTCTATTCAATTCTTTGAAATTTAATTATTTATTACTTGGTATTAATAATTATTTTCAGAAATGTATATATTCCACGTATTTTACTAAACAAGTAATTTGATTTCTTGTAGTTTTCAATATAGATAAATTATTAATCCATCTGCTTTTATGTCATTTTATACATACTATTAAGGAGCAAGTAATACTTATTTTGAATACTTTATTATAAATACGTAAAGAATGTTTTGTTTTTCGTAAATCATTTACAAAGCAAAGTTTCAATTTATCAATTCATCCATTAACTCAAAACCTAAAAGTTATATATTTAAATTTTATCTTTATTTGAAAGAATAAAGATATTTACAAAAGAAACGGACAAAATTAAAATAATTTTAATTATTTCGGTAGGTACTTGAGTCACATGGTATGAAAATACCACCTAAATTTAGGTCAATACAAGATGCTTTAATTTTTTTTTTTAAATCTTGCACCATAAATTCATTGAACCCAAACGATTGAAATGGAAACAAAGCAGAACATTAAACGTTTTAACAACACCTTGATATAATCCTAGTTTATTGTAGTTAAAAATATTCAGTATATAAATAACTAAAAATTAATGAGAAAGCTTACAATAATGTTATATTTTTATCATTTATTATATACGATTAGATGTATGCATAATTTTAGTCAATAGATTTTTTATGAAAAAATTAAAAAAAAACCTTTTTTCAATTCCTAATATAGAAGTTTCAATATTTTCAAATTATAACATTTAGCTAATCTATGATCCAATGAAATGAGGATGATGTATATGACGTATAAATAAAGTGTATTATTATACAGATTAAGGCCAGCCATTCCTGAGATATATGGTTAATTGAACCTCAACCATAAAACTACATCAATATCCAATATTTTTTTATATAAAAATTATCTTTACTAAGAGGTTTAAACCTCTATACCTTTGGATTCTAAAAAAAGTTAAAAATTCTTAGTTTTCAATGTGTTAGAAAAATATATTTTATAAAGAGAGTTACAGTCACTTTATTGCATATATAAAATACAGTTTTTTCTTATTTGTTATCGTGCATCACGTACTACAAGAAATTAAAAAAAAATATATATATATATATAAAAATCAAATAAAACCTGTATTTTTTACTTACATAAATAGAAATTCAATATCAGTAATGTTAATAATAATAATAATAATCGTTATTTGAATAAAATTTCCTTTTAAATCACAAAAAAATTGGGTACTGAAGAAAAGAAAGAAATAGTTAACTGTGAAGAGGAATTCACCAGACAGAATTGTAAAGCTTTAGAGCTCTGAGGAATAGGAGCAAGACGCACAGTGATTAATGATCTGAAGAGGAGGAGAATAATTAAATGAAATCATTAGAAAAATAGAGAAATTTAGTTAATATAGAAATATATTTTTATTTACTCCATAAGAAATAAGATGCAGATGATTTCCAAAGCAGTGGTAACTTTGCGAAGGAGAGGTAGAAAGAATCCGAATCCGTATGGTGCTAACCGCCATGAAAGATGAGCCTCGTCATCGGAATGCAAGTAGTTACCTATAAAGCTCCCAGAATGTAAACACGAATTCTATCATTGTGATTGGAATCTTGTAAGTGAATCAGTAACACAAAAACTTATACAAGATAGTGTAAAAATATCTAACATATCAGCTCTCTTAGATGGATAGTGGTTTCTATAAAAATGCAATTATCACAAGATTGTGTTTCGATTGAAAAATGAATGCACTAACTTTATTGCATCTTCAAAACACTCCCTTTTCAGAAATTGGATATTAATATCACAAGCCTGCAAAATATGGGTTGAGAAATGCTTCTTTTTTTTTAACTTTGATGATTGATTCCTGTGTATTCTTTAACGCTGAATCTGAAAATAACCTTAATTTTTTCCATCACGTCAGGATTTTTCGTAAATCGCAAATATCAAAATTTGTAAAAATTTGAAAAATTGCAAAAATGTGATAATATAAAATCAACATACAACTTTTTTTTTTTAATAATATTTTAGTATAATATAGTCATATTTTGCTTTATACTATGCATTCTTATTGCTAAACAGTTGAGTAGTCTGAACAGATGGCCAGAGAGGGAGGGGGGTTTGAAGATGACGAGATAAGGGGAGAGACGGTTGCGACAAGACTTAACAAGATGTAACATGTTTATTGGCAACTATTCGCGCCACTCATGCACCATGCAATTACTATCAGTGTTGTTTCAACCATCAAAGTGCGTAAATCGAGTTTTTCCATCCTCAGTGATCAAACGCGTTTTTGTCGGCGGAAAATATATCTCCAGGAAATAAAGCAACTTTCAGTTTACGAAATAGCTTCAAGAGGCTGAAAAAATTCTGCTGCTTCATTTTTTTATATTTGTGGTGAGGTAATGGATAAAAGGAAAAATAAATATTACAAGTTTCGTTGCACCAAGTCTATCTCAAGAACTTCGGAGTGAAAATAGGAGATAGACAAAATTTGGATACCCCGCTACGATTGCTATACATGTGTTGATGGACATAGACGGTGGTCTAAAGGGTGAACAAGAAGCGTTCATATTTAGAGTTCCAATGGTGTGGAGAAAGCTATAAAATCACACCAATGATTATTACATCAATTTGACAGGTGTTCACGGTTTAAATTTTAGGAATAAAAAAGAATCGTCTATCCAAATATATCATCCGCTATACGCCCGGTTCCTCATGGTCCAGATGTATTGATTGCCAATTCCAGCAGAAAAGTTACCTGAAATAGACAGTTCCAAATGTGATTTAGATGAAGGTAACATCAAGGAGTACGAACCCGGAGACAGCTATGCATCAGAGCTTTAATCACAGTCTGAACTAAACGATTTGATTTGAGACTTACATCTGACAAAAGAAAATTCAGAATTTCTTGGTTTCAGGCTTAAAGAAAAGAACATGCTAGCAAATGGCAACTCACTTTTTCTGGTTCAGGTAAAGAAAAAAGGATTTTCTTCCATATTTTTTGGCAGAAAGAGAATTAGTCTTCTGCACTGATGTACGTGAAGTTCTGCCTAGATTTAACATTCCGTTCGAAAGTATCCATTGGAGACTGTTCACAGATTCGTCCAAAAGAAGCCTCAAAGTTGTCCTTCTTCACAATGGGAATCCGTATCCGTCAATATCCATCGGACGTTCAGTCAGTCTAAAAGGGGGTTACGATAATTTGGAATTCGTTCTCGATAAAATTAAATACGACAACCACAAGTGGATTACGAGCCGCGATCTCAAAGTAATATCGATGCTCCTAGGACAGGAAGGAGGATACACAAAGTTTCCTATTTTTTTGTGTGAATGGGATAGCAGAGACAGAGAAAATCATTGGATAAGGAAAGATTGGCCAAAAATAGCTTAACTAGGACCTAGAACCAAAAATGTGCTACGAAAAGCTCTCATAGATCCGACTAAAGTTCTCCTACCAGCTCTGAATAACAAGCTAGGCTTGATTAAGCAATTTCTCAAAACCTTACCAAAAGAAGGTAAATGTTTTAAATACATCTGTGGCACATTGGTCTTGTCAAACGCCAAACTAAAAAAGGGTGCCTTACGTTAGAAAACTTCTCAAAGATATAATTTCGAGAAACAAATGGAAGTTGCAGATAAAGAAGCCTGGGGAGCTTTAAACACGTAGTAACAAAATTTCTTGACAATAAGAGAGATCCAAAATTCAAATAAATAAAATGAGAACATGCTGCAGACGTACAAAAATTTAGGCTGTTCCATGAGCGTGAAGGTTCACTTCCTAAATTCACATGCTCCTGAAAATCTGGGTGCAGTTAGCGAAGAGATGGGTGAGAGATTTCATCAGGACATGAAATAAATAGAAAGGAAGTGCTATCAAGAAAAATGGACTACTACGATGTGGCAGACTACTCCTGGATGTTACATCGAGATGAACTTTATAAAGAACATAGAAGGAAAAGCATGAAGCAGAATATAAGCCATCCAAAGAAACGACATCTGTAATAAAATTGTAAGTATTTTATATACTTCGTCGATATGGATGGGAAGAGGGGCAAGTGGTTCCCAAAGGAACCATTTCACAAAAATTAATTAAATAAATAAAAATAAATTAATTTGAAATGCACTGTAATAGAAATTAGGCTTATTTTGCTTCAAGTTTCATTAGGAATTAAGGGGTTCATGACCTCTTCTCGCCATCCTCTTCAGACCACTCAAATGTTTAGCTATAAAAATGCATATTATAAGCTAAAAACGTGAATATGTATGATACGTATGTATAATATGCATACGTATTAGTTTATTATAAAAAAAAAATTATATCTATTTTATTGTATCACATTTTCGCAATTTTTCAACTTTTTACAAATTTTTAAATTTGCGATTTGCGCAAATTTCAAAATACATAAGAATCATTTATCAAAAACTAAAAACCACAACCATCGCAGGCTTGTGTATTAGAAGAACTGTTTACAATTTGAATGTTACTTTAAAGTACTACAGAAAATGATAAATATTGAAATAAAAAAGATAAAAAAAGTTAATACTGAATAAAACATATTTTAAATAAAATTAATATATATATACATTTTATTTTAAGTATATTATACTGTATAATATAATTTAAGTTTATACTGTAATATTATAATATAAATATTATTTAATATACTGTAATTTATAATATAAATTTATAATTTATATATATATATATATATATATTCATGCTACAATAAGATGCTAAAGAAAAACGAATAACGATTACAAACAAAATCTAACATTGTTTAATATTTATTGAAAAACAATTTATACAAATATTTACATAAATTCTATTCAATTATATTACCTGAATACTTAGTATTATTAAGATATGTCCCGAATATTTTATTTTAATGATTTATTTAACTTTTGAATTATTTCAAATAGCGATAGTACGGAAAGTAATCAGTTAAGAATTTTAAATTTATTTCAATATAAATGATAATTATTTTCTAATTTAAATGAACAAACATTACATTACAAAGGAAGTTATCTGAATATCAAACGATATTATTTGTACCATATCATCAAGCCAATGAAGTTTTGAACAAGATAAGTGTGGGTTAGGTCACTTAGATAAGTTATATTACAGTAATAAAATTGTTCAATAAATGCTAATCTTTTCTCTTGTAAAGTACGCTAAACATATACTTGTATGAAAAGTTTTTAATGGAAAATTCCGTTTATTATAAAGATTTATTACGTTTGAACCATCGTCAATATATTCAGAAAAAAATGTTTAGCAATATCAAAATACATTAATTTAAAATTCAATACCAATAAAAAAAAACTTGAATTCATTTGTATTGTGAATATAACAAACTATGTAACAATATAAAATTTCGATCTACATAAAACATCTATACATATATTCTGATATATATTGGATTTAAGTTCATCGATTCAAAAAGTATTACGACTTGTCATTTTCACTTTAATCATTCAATTATAATGAACATGTAAATACTCGTATGTAAAGCGTCCATTGTTTTACCGAACCTTAAGAACACAATACAAATAAAATTTATCTGTTATTATTTTAATTAGAAATAGTGAAATTTTTTAGGTGTAAATTTACCACAGGCATAAAAAAAGTTGACTGGATGATTTTAAATCAACAAACGTTTGCAGAAGCCCTGTTGTAAGCGAATATAAAAACGACACCTTTTTTATCATCTAACTGATTAACATATAAAAGTACAGTAATAACTCGCTTAGACCGAGAATATACATACACAAGGAACGTTAGACTGAATAAGATTCAGCTGTTCAGGAGTAGTATGAAAGAACAGATTTGTATTATTCAGACAAATTTGATTGTACAAGTTCACCACTCACAGCTTCCACTACGATAAAACCTTGTGTTGTTTACATCTACATATAAACCTATTTTTTTTAATAGTATAAGCTTATAGATGTATCGTTCAAAAATAATAATATAGTATCTACTCAATTTGATCAACTTGTAATTTGTAAATTTTCGATCAACTTTTGTAACCAGAGTGGTTGATAAAATGAATTTATGTTAAAATGAATGAATTTATGTTAAGATGAATTTATATTAAAAAATCGACAAAATCTAAATAAAAATATTACGTTACTTACTTAAATAAATTATGATATAATGTTCAAATAATATTCGAAATTAACACCGAAATTAGAGTCTAAAGTTGTGTAGGTTTACACAATTTTTTTGACGAACAGCATTATTAACGGATGACTGTTCAGACAGTATAATTCAAAATTTAAAAAAAAAATATATATACACACACACATATATATATATATACAGGTGTCCCATATAAAACGCAACCCAACCTTATATTGGTAGGTATTGAAATAATAAAAAGGCATGTGTAAATGTAAATTTAATTTTTATTATTACCATCCGTTACCTTACATTTAGGGTAAATGTTGGAAGTGGCCGCCATCTTCTTGAATACAAGCTTCAATTCTTTTTACAGCGTTTCTTGTAACTTTTTTCAAAGTTCGTGGCTGGATATTTAATACAGCTTGTTCAATATTGACTTTCAATTGTTCAAGTGTTCGTGGTTTGTTGCTGTAGGCTTTTTCTTTGAGGTAACCCTGTAGAAGAAAATCCGCCGCAGTCAAATCTGGAGATCTTGGTGGCCACAAGCCTTGACCGATAACACGATTACCAAAGAATTCCTCGACGAAATCAGAAGTTGAACCTGCGTAGTGCGATGTCGCACCGTCATGTTGTAGCCAGCAGTGTCTGTCTTCCTCTTCCAAGAGTGCGATGATCTGAAATAAAATATCCTGATATCGTTCTGCATTAATGGTGCACTCGAAAAAAATAGGACCGATTATTTCTTCCGCGATATCGCGCACCACACGCCCAACTTCTGCGGGTGTAATTATTTTTCGTGATAAACGTGGGGATTTTCAGCACTCCAAATTCTACTGTTTTGGCTGTTTACGAAGCCATACAAATGAAACCGTGCTTAATCTGTGAAAAATAACGAATCCATAACATTAATTCCCGCACGCAGAAATCGACGGAACCATTGACAATATTGTAGCCGTTTTTCTTTGTCGGGCTAAAGAAGTCGATAAACCGTTTGAATGCGATAAGGTAGTAATTGTATTTGTTTGGTCGCCCGATGAACAATTGATTTAGACAAATTAATTTCAGCAGACAAACGTCTGGTCGATTTATTTGGCGAGGCGAGTAATCGGTCTTTGATTTCTGTGACTGTATCTGTATTCAACACACACGCAGATCTTTTGTGTTCCTTGTTATTAACAGAACCGGGCAACTCTCCTTAATACTGATGTTTTGTTAGGAGCTGATTTATCTGGGTACCTATGGTGAAACAAATCTTGCACTGCAACCGCTGATTTCGTACTGAAGTACGACTCAACGATGAAAACACGTTCATCTAGCGAAAACACCATCTTGTCTCTAGCTGAACGTTATGATTGCATTGTTGATACTATCGGTAGTGTTCTACTGCGTCGCCGCGATGTTCAGATGTTGGACGAGTCCATTTCAGTAACTAGTAGGGGAGTAAGCTTGACTTTTGAAATTTCATGGATGAGTGATTGATGGGTGGCTTTTTATATGGGACACCATGTATATGTAGGATTTAAAACTAGACTAAGCATTATTTAAAATTAATTGTTTTGTCTAGAGTGAATAAACAAAAAAGCCACTTTTTCTTTGCTTTATTAGAATTTTTTATTATAAATCATGTTTGGCTGTATGAACTTTTCACAGTTATTACAGTAATATGCTAAAATATAATAAAAAAATAAATGTATAAATCTAATTATTCCCTAGTTCTTTTCTGTTTTCAACTATGGAATATATAATGCAATTTGTTCTGCTTTACTAAAATATATTGCGTAAATAAATTTATGTTGATGTTAAAACACAAAACAAGATACCGTAACTTGTTATGTTGCTTCTTATCATACAACATATTCAAATTCAGGATGTACACTAAGTTATTAAACTGTAATTAACTTTGTTACATTGTTTAAAATTTAGTCTATACATTAAGTTACACAAGAATCTTAGAAGATCAAGCCTTTGAAATTCCACTGAAAACAAGAGATTAATTAGAAATGTTGCGTAGGTAGAAAGACTAGCAGCAGTAATATCCGACGTGCCTATTATCAGTACTGTGATACTGTAACGTAGATACTATATAAGCAATATAGCAATGTATACATCTAAATGTACGCACAATAGCACTAAAAAGGAACTTCTTATATGAATCAGAATTACTGAAAATAGATTGCATTATCTTAAAGAGTAGACTACTGTTTAAAGTTTCACGAACAACGCAAGTTTATTACATTGTTTAAACAAAACAAAGATTAAGAACAAAATAACTTACATTTACACGAAATAAATGTACAATTTAATTGTTTAATTTAAGTTTAATATGAAACAGTTTTTTTTAAATTTAGATTTATTTTATTATATTACAATAGAACCGATTACACTTAATTAAACTTATTTTTTCGTTTGATATCTAATTCGTGTTACACTTCTTTCTATTGCAACCCACTAAAAATAGTTATTGTTAATATACATAACGAACAATTAAAAAATTATAGGCTAAAACAAATTAATCGTTTTTTTCCGTAGTAAACGCCCCAATTAACCTTAACCACTAAAAACTTTTATCTAATTTGCCACTAAACATTAATTAAAATATACTTCAAAACTTTAGAAAGAAATGCGTTGAAAAACAAGAAATTTTATTTTATTTTCCTAGTGCGTACGTTGCAATCTGTTCAACAAGTGAACAATAAGCACCCTCCCTCCGGCTCAATGATATATATGACCTGTAAGTAAATGAGTGTTGTATGGACTCAGACGTGTGGCTGAAACGTGTGATTAACTGAACCTAACCATCTTAGTACACCGGTACTCACTGTATAGTATTCAAATCCGTATAAAAGCCACTAATTTTTGCTAGGATTTGAACCTTCGACTTCGAAAATCAGCTATTAAACAACTGATTTGTGACAACGAGTTAACCACTACATCAACCCGGAGGGCTAAAAAAAAATAAAATGAAAATGAAATTAAGCAGTTCTTTTAATTTTTTCATGGTATACAAAGTTATTATTGTCTGATTAAGAATGCTAAACATCATGTCGTAACCAATTATTACAACAAAAAAAATATATGTTCTACAAAATTTATAAATGATAATAGACTATAAAATCCAATCTATTATAAAATTTTACGAAGTTACATTTACCAGCCGGTATCCGGAATCAAGGTATTAGTACTGAAATATCGAATCTTAATAATACTGTTATTTTGAGGTGAAAAATAAAAAAAATTATCAATAAATAAATTGTTAACAAAATTAAAAAAATAACTTATAAGTAAATAAAATATTCAGTAAACATTTTTCAGTATTTTAACTGAAAAGTTTAAAAAAAATGTATTTTCATGATTTATAAAATCAGGATAATTTTCTGTTTAACCTTTGGAACCACCGTCAGGTATTACTCCGGAGGATGAATAATATGTGAGAGTGTAAGTGAAGTGTAGTCTTGTTTAGTTTCAGATCGAGCATTCCCGAGATGTGTGGTTAATCGAAACCCAACCACCAAAAGAATACCGGTATCCACGATCGAGTATTCAAATCCGTATAAAAATAACTGTTTTTACTACGATTTAAACCTTCGATTTCGATAATCATATGTCAAACAACTAATTTTGGACGACGAGTTAATCACTATACCACCCTGGTAAGAAAATATAATTGCTAAATAAATATAAATAGTATTAAATGGTGCTAAATATAATTTTGCTACAACAAGCTCTCTACCCTATCTACAAAACGAAATTGCCTCAATATATGAAAAAGAAAATAGAATATATTAATGGAAGCAATTACCCACTTATAAGTAGTTCCAATTTGAACTGTATTTTTTTTACTTAACTGTCAGTACCGTAAGAGCTGTTTAAAAATTCCTTATAATAATTGTATTTGTTATTTATTATATTTGATAGACTAAATAAATATTAAAATAAAAACTGAATTATATATTTAGATGTTCTATGAGGTTATGTTTAATAGCCAAACGAAAATCGAAATCGAAAGACTTGATATAAATTCCGTTTTTTTTAATTTTATATCCTAGCTTCAAATTTGCACTAAAATATATTTTTGTACTAGAAGTAAGATACTGAAAAAAGTGGATAAAATATTCCAAATAATTGTTTTAATTTAAGTAAAAGAGTTTTAAAATTATAAAATTATTACTATGCAAATCGTCATATTAATAATGCAAAATAAATGCTTCTGTTTCAAATTTATTTAGTCTAGAAAATGAAATTCTGAGATCGAATTCAACCGAACAATAAAATTTTACATAATTGCTGTTTCAATTCAAATCTTATAGTACCAGTAAACCAACCGGCCGCGGCGATCGGAATCAAGAAACAAGGTACTTTGAATAGAATTGATTTTCTTTTTTTTTTTACTCCAATCTCAAATCTATACGAAAATCTCATTTTGTGCGGGAAGGGAAAAATTGAATAAATTAGAAAAACTAATAGGTATTTTTTTCTGAAGCAATAGTTGAAAAAAAGGTAAAACATTATTTAACGGTCCAAGAAATTCTCACCCCCACAACCACAAACGCAGATTCTTTTTCCTTTTCAAATTTAGAAAGTAATTTATTACGGGATATTTATGAAACCGTAAAATTCAACCGACTAAATGAATATTAAGAAATTTTTATTCATGGTTAGTTATTAACTAATAAATCATCACTCGGAAACAAGTTAGTTATTTGAAATAGAATTTATTTTCTATGTTTTTATATAATGTAAAATTCATAAACAAGTATTTGGTTGGAAAGGGTGATAAAATAATGCTACAAATAAAAACAAATATTTACTTCCTGGAACATGTTTTTTTTTTCAAAAATGACATAACGCAAATATCTTTGCAATTCGAGGAACCCTAACGTATTTGAAAAAAAAAATTAAGAAGAAAAACATTAATTACCATAAAAATCTGAACACTTTCAGATTTTTTCTTGATCTTTTAATCAAGTATAAAATTTGCCTATAAATATTATTTGACTGTTGAAGGTGATAAAATCAAAAAAATAGATAAAGTTTTCGAAAGTTTGTTGTTTTGTAACGCAAAATGAAAAAATAAATTAATATAATTTCTTCTGTTGCATTAATCACACTGAAAACGGAGTACTAATGTATGTAATGAAATAAATTTAAAAAATCGATGAAACTTTTTCCTACCATGAGTTAATCAAATAAATAAAAATTGCTATGCACAAAATTCTTTTTACATCCAATGAAAACCTTAAAGTATACTTAAAAAAGTGAAAATAAATAGGTTATAATAAAATTCAACCGACCAACACCATTTAAAAAAAAAACTACCTTTCAAGATATTATAGAACAGTGATAATGGTAACGCACAATCATTGTTAGAAATAGACATACTAGACATCTGGTTTTAGATTTTTTTTTATTCTATTTCTTATTTTTAAATCAAACAAGAAATCAGCATGACAATATTATTTCAAAACGGAATATAATAGAATATGACAAATTAAATAATGATTTGAAAACTTTTCAGCAATTTAAGCACTAAACGAAAGAAAACTCTTGATATGTAAAGTATCCAATTAATCGCTACTTATGCAGATGGTTGAATGTTCTTCTTATGAAATACTTAACTGAGAAAAAAAAATAAACTGAAAACTGTTCTAAATGTAACGAAAAGAAATTATACTTTATTTTTCTTACTTTTATCCTCATTTAAATAAACTTAACTCATAGGAGGTACAGCCAAGTAATATTGAAAATTGTTCATTCTTACTAATATACCATAGACGATTACATTCAACATTGTTTTTGCTACAGTTACTTAAATCGTGCACAGTATTTGTTTAATATTACTACAATTTTTTCCCTCGCGTGATTTAGGTCTTTATCTGCTGATGTGTAGCTATGTATTCAGTTTCGGCTAGAGTTCTGTATCCACCTACGATGTGTTCTATTGTTTCGTTTTGTTAATTATCATCTTCTGCATATGTCACTTGTGGAGGACGGATCACTGATTATGAACTTTTTGTAATTTCGGGTTATCACTTGATCTTGGATAGCAAGTGGGAAACTCTCTGTTCCGGGAAAGAGCTGACCGTCCAGTAACCAAATATATGATTGTTTTTTGTTGATGTGGTCTTGTATGATGTGGTATCTGTGTTTTCTATGGAGTATTTTTTTTTATCATCGGTTCATCTTTTCTTGATGTGATTGTGCGTGACGTTTGGGATAGGATGAAATGCGTAATTTTTGTCTACTTTTAATGTCGCTATATGTAGACTGGTTTTGTTCGTATGAATGAGGAGGTACTCTTCTTTGTTTGTGTGTAGTTATGTAGTGACTGTCTATAATTTCTGTTCCCTCATCTTTTCTCTCTATAGTGAGTCTTTCTTTGCATTTGTTGAGGTGTGAAATCTTGTGTTTAGTGAACTTCAAGTGGATGAGGATATGAATGTTTCCTATATCTAAGTGTGACTATTTAATGTTGCCAAAGGAGTACGAGACATTTGATATTGACATCAGCTTTGCTGAGGTTTTTGGAATTGAGTTTTGTTTTTATTAGTTTTTTTATTAATATTATTATCTATAAACAACTATTCTCATTTATTTAATTTACTTTATTTTTAATCTATTACTTTACTTCCTTGTATTACGTATCCAAATATGAAAAGTTTTAACTAAGGAACTTCTTTTATATTTTCAATGTTATTTTTACTTAGTATACGTTTATTTGTCGTCAAGAATTTTTATTCTGTTATTTGCTAAAATGCTATTAACTGTAGTCCCGAAATATATGTGTACTCCACGCATTACGTACGTTTTTTATTCATTCGCTACTGGAAAGCCAATTAGAAGACTTTTCATGAAATCATTGTAGCTCTATCATTATACAACCAATAATATTACTTATTTTTTTGAATTTATTAAAAAAAAAAAAACATACAACTTATCTAATAGTTTATTAACCTTCCAAATCTTAAATAATTTTTTTTTCTGTTCTTCCTTAAGAAGGTTTCTAATTAATTTTAATCATGTTATGTTTTCGTAATTTTCTTTTCTTTCTTTACTTATATCTTTTTTTTTTACTTTTCATAAATCAAACATCAGTCTTTCATTTCAGTTAAATTTTATGGTAAGTTCAATTTCAGGCCGGTTTGTAGAAAAAATAAGTTAATTTATTCTTAATTACAAATGTGTTTTTGTAGCCCAAGAAGTTAAACCAAAAATACATCGCAAGCTGGAACGTAAAACAGTTACTACAATATTTAACTACAATATCCTTGTGCAATAGTTTTAATTTAATTTAATTTTTTTTATTATCCAATTTTTTATATATCTAATTACACTCTTAAAATGTTTAATGTTTCAAGAATTTTAAATATAATATAAATAAATATAATAATAAGAAAGCTCAATAAAATTTTAAATATATCTTTTAATACAATATACAATTCAAAAAAGGAAAAAATAAATAAAACCAGGGATACGCGTATTAGCAGAATACCAAAAGTAAGGGCTAACAAGGATTATAGGAAGCTGTTAGCAACTATCATTAATAACAACGTTGGAGCAGTTAGGATTTATATACAGTACAACAATAACGTACCACCACAGAAATAAACAATGGACAATAAATCAGAATTAATTTCTCGTTTATAGATCTATTGATTAACCTAGATTAACCGAAGTGTACTCCTTTCACTTTAGATAAAAAAAAATAAATAAATAAAAATTTATAACGTAATGATGATTAAAGCTATTATTTAAATTTATGAAATACTTTCCATTCAAAATTCATAATGAAGTCTTTCCTATAAAACTAAATCTGTGAAAAGTTTAAGTTCCCTCTGAAATCCTTATAATCAATTATTTATTAGCAGTACCATTTTCTTAACAAAATTTACTAAAGTGAAGAAAATTTTCATTAAGAATCAAAAGTTTGATACAGCCATTAAAGGTATGAAACGTAAAAAACGTAACATTAATTAATTAATGTAAATGATAATAAAGTCTAAATACTCTTGATCTAATCTAATCAAATACGCACTGTGAATACATATATATAATTTTTTTTAAATTATAAACTATAATAATTTAAAAAAATGTATTGTAAGGAAAATGGATTGTTTTGCTTGAATCAGATCCCAAGAATTAATAAAACCTATCAAACCTGAATAAACTAAAAAGCTTTCATGAAGAAAGCTGTGGCAAAAACTTGAAAATTGCCCCAAAGAAAAATTTGACTCTTTCTCTCTCTCTCTCTCTCTGTGTGTGTGTGTGTGTGTGTGTGTGTGTGTGTGTGTGTGTGTTAGCGCGTGTTTTTTACGTGTATGGGCTATGAATGAAGAAACGTAATTCATAGATAAAACAATTATCATGGAAAAAAAATTTATTTTGTTACTGACGAAGGTTGTTCACTACAAATGAAAGGACAATTATTTCAGATCTTTGTGCCCTAAGAAATTAAGATTAAGTAGAATTAATTTAATACACAAAGAAATAAAAAGTGTGGAAAATTTGAGTGTATGAATGGATGGATGAAAGTAACGAGTGAAATAAAAAGCAATAGAAACTATTACGAACCACTCACCCTTCAAAATACTCAAAAGAATAGCATGTTAAAATCTAGTTAGAGTAATAAATTTATTATACAAAAATTATAATTATATTGTATTCCGTTCTTTAAATAGTATATTTTATATCTTCAAAGAGCAAACTAACTTCAAAAGTACATCCTAACATGAAATCACACATGTACATTGAAAAAAATTGAGTGATTAAACTGATGTTCGTTCTCATCTCCAATTACTTTTCCACTTTAGGGTAAACAACACGAACAAAATATTATGCTGTAAGAAGAAATAATAAACAATTTAATTAATTAAATTTTAAATATTACTATGGATTTTCTTTATATATATATATATATATATATATATATATACTTTTTACTAGAAGTAAATATATCTCGTATTTTAATAAAATAATATCCATTTCATCATAGCCAAAGAAAGTATGGTAGTACAAAACAAAAGTCTATCTCTTTCTATTTAACAATCTATCCAGTAATTTACAAAGTATGAAATCATACAGAAAAAAAGTCCTTCTGTTACTTTTCAACAGGATTTTATCTTTCAAAACTTATATTGTTTGCAATTAACGAGAAAACCATAAATGTGTGACAATCATTTTATAATATTACAAGTTATTGTATTTAATAAACAGAATGCCGTGTTTTTATAGTTTTAATTAGTTTTCATTGTTTTTTTTTTTTTTTTTTCAAGGGAAAATTGTAAATATTTGATAATTTTAAGCATAATTAAATTCAGTTTAGCGTAACGACAAAAATAATTGAGGAATTTACTAACAGAATTTTATTTATGTACCAACAGTTGCAAGTCAGAATTCTTTTAAGCAAAAACATTTGCGATGTTCATTACGTTAACTGCCCATTTTATTTTATGTGCAAACTGTGAAATTGTACTTTGGAACATTAACTTAAAGGGCAATTTTAACTAAGTTTTAAACCAAGTGTGAGTTATACGAAAATCCGACTATGGGATAACGAATGAAGTGTCAGGGATAATCAGTAAATTTTATTTATGATCGTTAGAAATACGCATTTGATGTTCGTAAAGTGCTACAGATACACAGTAGGTAAAAGTTAAATATAGATTACTAAGAACATACTTTTTTAACATGTACATATTCGTAACTTCTTTTAACTCAAGACGAAATTCGGTCAGGCGGTGAAACCAAGTAGAAAATAATAATATTTAACAACAATATGTAATAAGTGCCGGCCTCCGTAGCGTCTCGGCCTTTCATCCGGAGGTCCCGGGTTCGAATCCCAGTCAGGGATGGTAGAAAATCATTCATCTCATTCTCTGCAGCAATATCTAACGGTGGTTAAAAAAAAGTAATAAACCCCATAATTTTCAACCTACACTAAAGTATTATTTTAAACATAAAAAAAAATTTTAATGTAGCAATCAATCATCAGATAATGTAGCAATCGGTAACTAAATTCACACAAATGTCAGTTGGAAATTTCACTGGAATTATTAAAAAAAAATCAATAAAAACAATCAATAATCAAGGATGCATAATATAATTCATAAGATAATGAATGTATTTTGATATAAGTTACAACGTTATGTTAAAATAAATTGGATTAACATTTCGTAAAATAATACTATACAGTTAATAACACCCTCAATAAAGGTTGTGGCTGAACGAATTTATTGTGCACTTGAACACGTTCATGTGGTACATAATTGTGGGATTTTGAGAACGGTTTTTCCTTATGGTTGTTTGAGATTCACCTTAGATGCTTCTTTAATAATTAAACGAAAAGCAATTTGTTGGATGATATATTTAAAGTGGTAAACAATAATTCGTTGATTTATAATATCCTGTTCTCATCTTGGAAATTAAACTCCAATCTATGGACAACTTGCAGGTGGGATAAATGGCAATGACTAAAGAATGATAATTTTTTGAGGGGGATTATTTGTCTTTTTCCCTGCGGGTAAATTATTCTTTTATCACCATTCACACATTTCCCTTATCCTTAGTGCTATCTTTTCTAGGTAATTTTTTATCTTTTCTGTAGGTGTTTTGTTAAACAATAATTTTATCCATTTTAAAAATTCAGGGCTTCATTGAGTGACTTCATCGTTTGTGTACACAAATACGAGATTCGTCTATACATGAGCGGTTCTGTTTATAGATCTGACCAAGGACTATATTTTTTTTAAAGCGATTACTATAATAAAAGCCTAAGTTGGAGTTGCTTTTTAGGTAATGTGTTCCTTTTAAAATCCTAAATATTAAAACAAAAATAGAAAACACAGTTAACATTTTTAAGAATAAAATTAACGGCTGAGAAACGCATTAATTTGAAACATTTATAACTATTTTAATAAATTATCATAATTATGTTGGTTAATTACTTTTTACCGCAGTATTTAATTTACAATCGGTTCCAGTTTAACAAAACCATAAGTAAATTTGAAAACAAAAAAAAAGAAGAAAAAAAAAAGTTCCTCAAAGAACGGTATATGTATGCTTATATAAGCATTTCTTATACAGTATAATAAATACAATGTATATAAAAAAAGTCATAAATAAATATATACAAAGATAAGTCCAAAGGATATTGATCAAAGTCAAAGTTCAGAAGGTTAAAAAGCAAACAAAATACCAAAAAATAAGTCTTATCAATCACACAAAGAATAAAGAATCAAATAAAGAAATCTGAAACAAATAAAAAAACTAACAAAAGGGGACGAAACGAAATGAAGAATTTTGATAATGCTCAACACCATAGGGTAGCTGATTCACCTCAAATCTCGGAGAACTTACAGATCAAATTACATGTAATTGCTTTAAGCGCCTAACGTCCTCGCTATTATCCAGAAGATTAACCGCGAGGAGTTCACATTTTTGTTCAGTTTCATTTTGTATCTTGAACCGGATAGCCGAATCTCCTGTCAAACGGTTGGTAATCCTAGATAATCATGTATTTCAGTTTTTCGCAAACCACTGCGCTTATTTTATATTTCTCAATAATTTGTTCTGGAGTCGCTGTACGACTTCGATGTTACTCTTGCTTGTCGTATCCTACACCTGGATTCCATTGGTGCAAATCAGTTTCAGAACCGCTGAGTACAAATATTTCTTGTTAGATAATGATAGTTGCTACCCCTCCCTAGCAACCAGTACTTCTCCCTGAACTAAATATTAAGCTGTGTCCTTTTCTCCCTGAAAGGATTCTTCCACGTCAGTTTGTTAAATAAAAATATTAAACCTATTCAACATACTGCAAATTAAGTTCGACATTGATTGAATTTAAAAAAAAAAAATAATTATTTTTCCATTTAAAAAAAATATTAAATTAAATTTATTCATTAACACATAACCCGTATCTGTAAGTGAACTATCAAAATAGTAATAAAAACGGTATCAAAAAATAATCAACCAAATATAAAAAAAAGTTTTCATTGTAAATTAAACGTAAGTATTTTGCATTAAAAGAAAGTAGAAATGTTAATTATAAATTATTTATGAGATTAGTATTATGATTATTCCTAATGTAAAATTCATATAATCAATACATTGAAACATTGCAGGCATATATTAATTTTTAATTAAAGATAGTAAAACTGTACAGTTAAAATCGATGAATACTTCGATTACACCGACGAATGTAATTTATTATTTTATTAATACATAAGAAACCTGGGAACACGGTTAAAAAATTCTCCAGCTGTATGTAATCTCATCAGTTTCGATAAAATCATTCCCACTGTTCAGAAAAAAATTCTTAAAAATTGATTATCATCAATACGTCAGTCATCGCATACTAAATGTCATCGTTATCCATTCAATTTTTCCAAAGTTACTAAGCAAATTGATGCCTACATACACATACACAATGAAACACACATAATATTGAACAATTTTTTTTTATTTGACATTTTGCTCACAGACTACCTCAAGATATCGAGATATGTAACAAAGTAGATATCCAAAATTTTTGTCCCACTATTGCAATAGTTTCCTTTATAGTATTTTATATTGTTAGAAATAGTTAGAAAAAGGTTTTTTTGTTTAACAGACTGGCTTGAAGTTAGTTTAGGTTTTCTGGAATAAAAAGAAATCTTTTAAAAGTTATTCCTTTAAAAAAAACAAGAAGAATTACGTGTGGATTCAAATAAGCTTCCTCTAAGCTGTATGCATACAACTTACTCTTTTAATCAAACCTTCGGTGAGAGAGGATGTTCTGTTAATATATACAATCACTAGGGCGACCATGCGTTCCTGAAGCTGCTGTGGAACAACTCGGAGAAAGCTTTGCACGTATTCCGAAAAAATCAACTCGACGTGCGTCACGTGAGACCGTTATTCCACAAACGACTGCTTGAGTGTACTACGTAAACGATACAAATACTGGTCTTTAACCCATAAAACTAACCATGGTTCAACATATTACAGATGACGACAAAGTTGTTCGGCTGCAGTTTTATGTTGAAATGATGGATAAAATTGCAGACAACGATTCATTATTAGACAACGTAATTTTTGGTGATGAGTCAATGCTTCACATCAGCGGCAAGGTGAATACACAACTGCCGAATATGGATTAGCGAAAACCTCAAAAAACTTTGCAACACATTTACAATAACCCTAAGATCAACAATTTTTTACCCTAAGCAAATAAAGTCTGTAACCCTTTCTTCTTCCAGGAGGCAACCGATAAATGGTATCGTTTATCTGGACACGGTTCAAAATTTTCTAATTCCTCAGTTAAACGATGATGACCAAAATTGACGCCATTATTATCAGCAAGAAGGGGCACCACCTCACTATCGCCTACAAGTCCGAGATTTTCTTAAAACTCGATTCCCAAGTAGTTGGATCGATCGTGAAGGTCCAATTGCATAGCCACCTCGCTCCCCAGATTTGACCCCGCAACATTTTTTCTTATGGGATTTCATTAAAGATCGGGTTTATCCGATCCGACCATCTTGCTGATCTTGTTGAGCTAAGACTTCGAATTAACGCCGCAGTTGCAGAGATAACGCCCGACTAGCTGACTACATTCTGGAATAAAATCGGCTTCAGGTGAGATGTATGACGCATTACAAATAGAAGCCATATCGAACAAAAGTAAACACTGAGTGACAATCTTGGTGTGTTTTTCCATGAAATGATACCTCAAGCGTATCTGTAAGTTATCTCAATAAATTTTTATATGTTTTTTAAATTTGTGAAGATGTTTTTGAATCATCCGAAACATACCTCAAAAAATAATGCTTATAATTTTTTTGTTGTATTGCAAAATAATTAAGAGTAATTCGGTTCACCGTCTAATATCAATTTGAATCAGAATTGGTTTTGCGATGTATATATATATATATGTAAATAATAATGCAGATACATTTCAATAATATATTGAAATACAATATATTAATACAAAATTTTATCTCTTGTATGATAAAAATGTTATTCTTTAAGTGGCAATAAAATTTCTATGAATCCAAATGAGCATTAATTTATTAATGAATGTAATAAAATTAAGTTACAATGAGCATTTAAAATATCACATTAATTTTATATATTTTAATTCTATCATTAAAGCAACATTATATTTGTAAAATTCACTGATCAATCAATAGGAATTATAAAATAAATATTAACTCAGTTGAAGGAAAACGCAATTTCTTCCGCATGCTTTGTAATGGGAAATTTGTCTTCATTTAAAAATTTATATAGCGTAAGATATTTCTTACAGTTCATTTCATTCACTCCTTTGGTACATTAAATTAGTATAAATATTCGAAAAGCACTGTACCCAGTTCAGTATTACATAATTTAACAAATACAATAAATTGTAAGTTTAATACATTCCTACTTTATAATATAGAATTCTAATAACGTAAATTTTCATAATAATAAAAAAATGGTATTACAACAATATATAAGTTCTGATTTAACATAAGAATAAATTGTATATATGACTTCTTTTAACTCAATAATTACTTAATAATTTTCATGAAAACAATTTCCAATAAAAATGAAAATTTAAATAAACAATAAGTTAAAGTTTCTTCAAAAAAAGAAAAACGTAATGAAACACCTCTCAACATGGTTACAAACGTCTATGGTGATATTTTTTAAAAATTTTGTCGTGCAAGAAATGTTTTTTTTTTCAGAAAAAAAAATTATTTATTTAAAGCTCATTTAGAGCTACCATACTGTAGTATTTATACCATTATTACAATAAATTTAATAGATGATAAATGTGTATATATTTTCTTATCCGGAGATAAATATTATAAAATGATTTCGAAATATTTTTTTAAAAATTACCTTCATTCACCCTATTTTAAAGGTATTTATGAAAACATGCGTTCGGATAGTCGCTGTGCAGTATGCTTTAAAATTCTTAATTATGTAGTGCATTCTGTTCTTTCGGCGTTAGATCAGTTGCCCTGTGGGTTCGTTGGGCTTTGTTCAGTAAATAAAACAAGACGTCACTTGTTGAGTTGCAATTGAACGTGATTTCAATACAAAACAATACGAAACGTTTCGTTTCGTTTATCGGAATCAATAGTTGCGAGACATGTAAAGGTTCTATTGGTAGAGAAATGCATTTTTCTCGTCGATCATATCTTTCATGAAGGTGACAAGTATACTGATTTAGTGAAGCACAAGTTTTCAACTTGTGCTTGAATACAAATAGAAGCTGCTTATATTTCAGATGCTATCGCCAAAACTCCACCACAGCAGCAAGCTACCGCACATGAAGCTGTAAACTGAAGTGAAACTTTTCCCCTACAAAGTAATGTGTGTTTAAGAAATCTGAAACCTACAGATCATGCCAAAACATTAAATTATTTTTACTGGTTTAAATATTTTATTGACCGGAATTCCGTAAGTATCCTCGGCATTACGTTTTTACAGATAAAACGTGGTTACATCTCGGAGTGTATTCACAAAATACACGACTGTGGTGGATAACTAATCCGCTTGAATTACACGAACAATCCTTACACGAATCGAAAATTAGTGTCTAGGTTGTTATGAGTAGAACCCATATTGCGAGTCCAATCTTTTTCTGAAAATACATTAAATAGTGGTCGTTATTGCGCTGTTTTAACAACCTCATTAGTCAGTTAACAGAAGTTGAAATCAATCACGTTTGGTTCCAACAAAATGGTGTCAAAGCGCACACATTTAACACGTTTTTGAATTTTTTATTAAATGTCTTTGGTCAACGACTCATTTCGAGGGGTTAGTAGACTGCACGATCGCCCGATCTGACTTCACAGATTACTTTCTATGGGGTACAGCGATACAAAAGTGTATCGCAACAGATCACGCACGATTGACGAATTAAAAACCGCAATAACGGCATACGTACGAGTCATTCCAGTGCATCAGCTGATTAAAGTGTTTAGAAAGAAATTTAAACGTATGTAGTGTTGTGCTGAAGTTTGAACAGATCATTTTCAACACTTTTTATAAACTATTCCAGTTATTGTAATATACGTTTTTATAAAATAACGAAATAAAAATACAAAGTAATAGGTAATAAAGTTTCGTTTTTAATTAATATATAATATATATAATATATTTATTAATATATATATTATAATTCCAGTGCACAGCAACTTTCAGAACACTCTGTAATTACAGTAAAATATGAGTAAAATCTCTTCACATACCAGTATTTGAGCTATTTAAAGAAAACAATGTTAATCAAAATGTCTAGTTAAGTAATGACCAAAAAAAACCACCCCGTCCCCACCCGTAAATTAAACAATCTCCACCCACGAGCATTGTTTAATTCATTGCTTGAATTTTATTTTATCTAATTACGTTACATTTTTGTTAGTCTTTATTTACTTGGTTGTTTTTATATTAGTATTTTAATTCAAAGAAACTTAAAAATTCTAGTTGCTTATTTCTCAATTTATCATAAAAAAATTAGTGCTTTGTGGATTAATAACTGAAATTTTTAGCGTGTAAATATGCCATGACTCACCGGGGTTCAAACCCGGCACCTCCGGATAAAAAACCGAGACATTACCATTCGCGCCACGGAGGCCGGTTATAGGCGGCATTTAGAAGTAATTATAATAATATTATACCCATTTTTTTTTTAACTGGATGTCATTTTATTATTTTTATAAACATTTTCATTTAGACTCGCTCTTATCGATGGTAATATTATTTTTTGCAAATAATAAATGACAGTTTGGTAAATTTGTCCAAAGCTTAATTTTTTTACAATATAAAATCTCTCTATCCTGTAATCCGATATGTTTATTTAATAAAAGTAATTTAAATAAATACTAACTTAAATCAGTAAGTTAATATGACAGGTATCACGACTAAATTCTGAAATTCCTGTTTTATAAAGCATATTTCCCCCAAGCAAATAATAGTAAAGAAATATGTGTTTTTATTGAGAATTAATTCAAAACATCGAAATAAAATCTATTGAGGGACTCTCACTTTTTGCGGATACTTTTCCTCTATTTCTATAAATATATATATATATATATATATATATATATATATATATATATATATATATATATATACATTCATTTGAAAACATAATTTCAACTTTCATAGTATGATAGTTTAAAGGGATTTACTATAACTTTTTTCATTTATGTCCAGATTTCTATGATACAGTTAACAATGATTAAACAAACTTATACAAGCGAGTGTAAGAATAAATAAAAAAATTCAAATTTTGCTACATAATACTGATATTAAATGGATAACTGCATAAATACCAACTTTACAAGGATTGTAAATAAAAATTCCCCTTAAGTTAGTAATATTTTTACAGTAAAATTAAAATAAAATATTATCATTTTAGAGATGTTCTATCGGCAATTTTTTATTATTATTATTTTTTATTAAAATTCATCAGTCTGTTCGTTTTTTTTTTGTTTGGTCAGCTATTCTGTTAATTAGAACGTTTGATTGTTTGTTTACGTAGTAGTATCTGTTAACAGCATCATGCAAAAGCAAACACTGCAGGATAAAATTACTACGTGAAATGTTTATTTTATATGCCAAGTGTAATCAATCCAAACTAAGTAATTTATTTTGATAAATTCATCTGTATATTTTTATACAGACGATAAATTAAACACTTTGCGTAATTTTTAATTAATAATAATAATAATAATAATAATAATAATAATAAAGACTTAATTTAAAAAAAAATTAATTTAATTTTAAAAATATTTAATAGGGTAGTAATATCTAAGTTAATCTGAATAAATAGGTTAATATTTCTAGGGAAAATGGATATTTACAAAACGAACTTCTGATAAGGTTTGAAAACTGTTTCCACACTGAATATATGATAAAGATAAAAAAATATCTAATCAATATTTTAAAACAGTCCAAGAAAAAAATAAAATTTAACGGGATGAAGGATTCTTATTATTTTATTTTTTCCAAAATATTCTCAGTTGTTTTATACCAAGTTGTTCTGATATATATATATTCTTTTTTGAAGAAAAAAGCATAAACTTTTATGTGAAAACAAAAGAATAAATAAAATTCTCAAAATATCCTATCACTATTCAGTTTGAGCACCTCAAATCTTATTTTTTTGCAAAATTGAATTAAGCCATTAACTCCTGACATAAAAAGATACCCTAACTAATTATAATTATCCCCACGATATAATTCGTATAATAAATAATACACACACGCGCGCGACCCCACACACTTACGCAGAATCATCATCATCACATTTAGTTCCTTTTAATTCAAGTTTCCTCGGTAGGACCTTCTACAAAATTTCTCCAAATGCCTCGATCTATGAACCACCTCTTTACCTTCACCACATCACCTCTATTGCTCACTTCCTTCATCACCATATTCATCCATTTGACTTTTGGTCTACCCCTTAGTCGCCTGCATGCAGCATTCATTTTGGTAATCATTCTCTATCCATTCTTTCAATACGTCCAAACCACCTGAGATTTGATCTTCCAATTTACTCGACAAAGCTTTCCAATTTCAGTTCCTCTAATCATACTGATTAGAGTTCCTCTCTAATCATTACTCTCTAGTCCTTACCCTATCCCTTTTTGTCTTCCCTAGCATGCTTCTCTTTAATTTCATTTCTGCTGCTTGTACTAGAACATCCATTTTTCTATCAACTGTCCAGGATTCTGCCGTGAAGATAAGAATTGGCATAAAGTCGGGTTTATACATAACTCGATAAGGCACCTCCTTGTTCCTGACCGTACACTGATAAAATTTACTTGTCTTTTGTACTCTTGTATTCATTTCTTTAACCATTCTCCCAATCTCAAACAAAAAAACTGTTCTCTGAAAAGTAAACTCTTTAACCCTTTCTATTTTTTTTACCATTTATAGTTATATCCATTGGATTTCCCTAATTTCTGACTTGCATATCACTTTATTTTTCTCACAAATAAACTGCGTGAATATACATACGTACGTTTTTTACAAATTGTAATTTTTTACTAAACCAATTTTTTGTATTATAAACAGCTAAATTAGACAGAAAATTATAAAAACAGTGTTATTTTAACAAATTTTACGTAATAAAATATCATTGTACATTAAAAAGTGATATAATTATGTTCCAGTTAATTTTAAACTGCGCTCACAGTTTATAAATACTTTATTTTTAAATCCATAAATTTTGTTACATGAATATTTAAAGACCTAAGCAATGACCTTATTATATAAACGTAATTTATCACTATGAATTACATCTCTCTATATTACGAAAGCTAACACATATTAGGTGTAAAAAATTTCATAATTTATTCATTTCATTGATTTTCATTTATAATAAAACTAGCTCTTCGTCGGAGCTTTGCCCGCCCCATATGGTTACTTACATTTTCCGTAGCGGTCAATCTTTTTATTTTATGTTTTTTAGTCAAGAAACCGGAGGCAAGTGCAGCGAGTCACACTTACAGTAACGGTGGCAGAGGATGTATTGGTTGAGCCACAGCGCCGTATACTTTCGCACCCATTAAAAAATTGGAATTAATAAACCCAAAAATGGTTTTGAAATATTTATCTGAAAAATATTTGCAAGCCCAAATCTACTGAATATCTCGTCTACTATAGTCTTGATGGAGAAAATTTACAAAAATTTTTTAAAATTTTTCACCTTCTTTCATCCCCTTTCGAGGTCAAAATTTCAAAAATCTAAAAATTAGTTTGAATGAAGATTGCGAACAAAGAAAATCAGGTTGATACATTTGCTACCGAGAAATTAAAAAAATAAGTGTTTCAAAAACAAATTCAGAATACCATTTTAAACTCCACTTTAAACCTTGAAACTCGGAATTTAAAAAAATCTATAAATTGGTTTTTAAATATTAAAAAAAATTCAGTTAAAACTCACGCTTACGCAGTGATAGACACTAACAGTTCACAATTCATTAAAGTTTGTGTTCAACCGGCAAATCTCCAGATTTTTTCGAGATGAAATATACGATTACATTAATGTAAATTTAATTATATTATCATGTAATATTATTTATTTGATTTGATATATTCAATTTAAACTTTGTTAACAGTTCATTATTGCATTTCATAAAAGTCTGTGCTTCAACCGGGAACTCTCCACTACCATATATATATATGTCGGAGAATAAAGTACAGTGGAGTATCTTCCGACAAAACGATGAGAATATTCTTTAGAATATCTGTATTTTTAGTAGTTTTAAGAAATGTACTATTACTTGTAATATTTTGTAAAATAAGGTTTAAATTGTTTTATTGCGGTAGGCTTAGGCCTAGGTAGGCACATGGTTGTCAACGTAGTCGGGATCCCAGGACGATAGGGGTATCATAAAATTAATAAGGAAAAGGAAATATGCAGTAGGCATATTATTTGAGAATATGGAGAAAAGTCAGTCTTGCTTTGGAACCCAGATCGAACAGACGTCCTGGTGATCGCGAATTCGTTATTTCCCTGAGCCTCGGTCTATCGCAAGTTGTTTTAATATTATTTGAATTCTAAATTAAATTAATCTTATATTATAATTCGTGTACTACTGAGTTATTGATAAGTGATAATTATCATTTGTAATTATTTCATTGTACGAGTTATCTACTCATTTTTATTAATTGAACTTTATTATAATCTTATATATTCTCCACTTGTAATAATAAAAATGAGTGAAACACAAAACGTTGAATCCCTGACAAATCTCCTCGCCTCTCCGACATCAGAAGTGGGATCGGATTCTGTTGCTTGGTGCTCTGCAGCAGAACTGTGTCTATTAGAAAATCCTCTTCATCGCGTAATGTGACGTGTTTCAAATGTGGGGTAGCTGGTCATATTGCGCCAAACTGTACGGCTCCAGGTAGCAGCCGTAGCGGTCCAGGGAACAACAAGGAGAATGGTAGCGTCGAACGCCGTGTGAATCTTTGCACAGTTGCAGCTCCTACTGGTATTCTAAAACATCTTGGTGAGTCGTTTCCATATTGTTTTGATTCAGGAGCGGAATGCTCATTAATAAAGGAATCGATAGCGATTAAGTTTTCTGGACGTAGAATTAATGAATTAATAATTTTGAAAGGCATCGGAAATGTTGTAGTAAATTGTAGCATGCAAATTTTATCTATTGTAATTATGGATTTGTTTACATTAGAGATTCTTTTTCACGTTGTCCCAGATGAATATTTGAGTTATAATATTTTAATTGGTCGAGAAATTTTGAGCTTGGGTTTTGAAGTAAATATTTCTCAAAATAATTTTCAAATCTGTAAATCTAAAGTAGTAAATGAATGTAGTAAATTCGAAATTATAAATTTTGATAATTGCAGATACGATAGAAGAAGCGTTTGAAAGACTTCGAGTGGTATTAAAAATTCTTATAGATGCGGGATTCTCATTTAATTTTTCAAAATGTTCTTTTCTCAAAACATCTGTTTCATACCTTGGGTATGAGATTCAAGAAGGACAAGTTCGTCCAAACCCTCGTAAAATAAACTCTTTAACAATGTTACCCGCTCCAAGGACCGTTACTCAGCTTAGACAGTTTATTGGCCTTGCATCTTATTTCCGACGGTTTGTCCCTAAGTTTTCACAAATCATGAAACCATTATATGCTCTTACCTCAGGTAAAAAATATATTGAGTGGACTGAGACACATGAAAACGCCCGACAAAAAGTAATTCATACTTTGACCAACGAACCCGTCTTAATTATCTTTGACCCGGATTATCCTATAGAACTGCATACCGATGCTAGTTCCGATGGGTACGGAGCAATACTCATGCATAAAGTAGACGGTAAAAATAAAGTTATTGAATACTTTAGTAAAAGGACAAGCCCAGCCGAGTCCAGGTATCATTCTTACGAACTCGAAACTATGGCCGTTGTTAAATCTATTAAACATTTTCGGCATTACTTGCATGGACGACAATTTACTGTTGTAACTGATTGTAATTCATTGAAATCTTCTCAAAATAAGATTGATCTTAATGATAGAGTCCATAGGTGGTGGGCTTATTTACAGGCTTTTCAGTTCGATATAGTTTGTAGAGAAGGTGTATGTCGCACGCGGATTTCTTCTCTCGAAACCCTTTGTCCGATTTACCAAAACAGGTTAATAAAATTGAAGAGAAACGCGTTAACCTCGCGGAACTATCGGTTGATTGGCTTCTTGCTGAACAACAGCGTGACTCGGAAATTTCGGAAATAGTCACCAAATTGCAAAGCGATGAGCTATCGGAAGATCTCTTAAAATCTTATGAAATTAAAGCCGGTACGCTATACCGGAAAATACAGAGAAAAGGCGAAACCCTTTGTTTGCCGATTGTACCCAGAGCATTTCGGTGGTCCGTCATTAACCATGTACATGAGTCTGTTATGCACTTAGGTTGGGATAAAACACTCGATAAGGTTTATGAGTATTACTGGTTTGAAGGTATGTCTAAATACGTACGTAAATTTGTTGACAATTGTATTACTTGTAAACTCTCTAAAGCTCAGTCAGGTAAAATTCAAGCTGAATTACATCCCATCCCTAAGACCCGCATACCTTGGCATACTGTGCATATAGATATTACAGGTAAATTGAGCGGTAAAAATAATACTAAAGAATACATTATTGTTATTATAGATGGTTTTACCAAATAAGTTTATTTACATCACACCAGAAAAATTGACTGTAATAGTGTTATTAAAGCTTTAAAGGCTTCAATATTTATATTGGGAGTTCCCGCTCGTGTGATTGCCGATCAAGGTAGATGTTTTACTGGGAAAGATTTTAAAGACTTTTGTAAATCTTTAAATATTAATTTACATTTAATAGCTACAGGTACTAGTAGGGCAAATGGTCAAGTAGAGCGTGTAATGAGTACGTTAAAAAATATGTTCACTGCTGTTGAGTCTAATAATCGTCCATGGCAAGACGCCATTGGTGAAGTTCAGCTAGCTTTAAACTCAACCGCGAATCGTATTACCAAATCTAGTGCGTTAGAATTATTAATTGGTAAGAAGGCAAGACCTTACGGGTTGTTAGTTGATGACAACGAAAATGAAATTGATATCTCTAATGTAAGACAACGAGCGATTGAAAGTATAGAGGAAAATGCTAATTATGAGAAGATTAGATTTGATAAAAATAAAGCGAAGGTTAATAAGTTTAAAATAGGAGATCACGTTTTGATTAAGAACGAAGAACGTAATCCAACGAAACTCGATAGGAAATTTAGAGGTCCATTCGTAGTAACAGAATTACTTGATAACGACAGGTACACACTAAAATCTTTAAGTAGTAGTAGAAGTTATAAGTATAGTCATGATAAGTTGAGAGAAATGCCTGAGAATTATATTCCTAATGAGTTGGATGTTTCCTCGGACAATGAAAGTTGTGCCGAGGAGACTGTTGATGTTGGTCCTGAAACAGGGACTATGGTTTAAAAAGAGACCACCAATGACGCAATGCACTAATGGCTGGCAGCAGGTCGTGGACCTGGCATTTTTATTTTTCGCACATGCATCAGTGTGTAGTCGTAACTGCAAACTAAATTAGTGGCTAATGTTAGTTTGATCAGGGCGCGATGGGCACCTGATGATGTGTCGGGCAGGTAGTTGTGGCAACTACAGAATATGTATGATACTGTATGTGGCATACAGGGTAGCCTAGAGATAGTGCAGAGGTCTATTGGTGGAGGAAATAAAATCTTATTTGACAGTTAAATGATAAGGAATAATGATTGATGGCTTTTCGATCTCTTGAGTACTGTACGATGACTATTTAGGATAATGAATAATTAATGGATTTCTGTTACTCAAGAGGACTTCTGAATCTATCATTTGTACTTTAACTATTGTAAAATGCTTTATAATGACCGAGGTCAGTTGAAAACAAAAATTAAAATACCACTGTAACTCAATGTTTTAGATACACCCGAGGGCGTGTGATTGTCAGAATGGCCGTGTCGGAGAATAAAGTACAGTGGAGTATCTTCCGACAAAACGATGAGAATATTCTTTAGAATATCTGTATTTTTAGTAGTTTTAAGAAATGTACTATTACTTGTAATATTTTGTAAAATAAGGTTTAAATTGTTTTATTGCGGTAGGCTTAGGCCTAGGTAGGCACATGGTTGTCAACGTAGTCGGGATCCCAGGACGATAGGGGTATCATAAAATTAATAAGGAAAAGGAAATATGCAGTAGGCATATTATTTGAGAATATGGAGAAAAGGCAGTCTTGCTTTGGAACCCAGATCGAACAGACGTCCTGGTGATCGCGAATTCGTTATTTCCCTGAGCCTCGGTCTATCGCAAGTTGTTTTAATATTATTTGAATTCTAAATTAAATTAATCTTATATTATAATTCGTGTACTACTGAGTTATTGATAAGTGATAATTATCATTTGTAATTATTTCATTGTACGAGTTATCTACTCATTTTTATTAATTGAACTTTATTATAATCTTATATATTCTCCACTTGTAATAATAAAAATGAGTGAAACACAAAACGTTGAATCCCTGACAAATCTCCTCGCCTCTCCGACATATATATATATATATATATATATATATATATATATATATATACGAACTTCATCTGTTCGAATATTATATTTTTAGAGATCACTTATAAAACATTTATTGACCTCCATGGTGAAGGTAGCTAGCTGTTCCATGGTAGCCGTTCATCCAAAAGGTGAACCTCCCGGGTTCGAATACCGATTTGGCAAGGTATTTTTCATACGCTGAAAATTTTATAATCTATATATTTCCAGGCACAAAGTAGCGAGGCGCTTGTATGGTACAAAAATTATAAAAATTTGATTCCGAACCATTTTTTTTTTTTTTTTTTTAAAGACGCATTGAAAAGGAAATAGAAAATTTGTATAGTTTTCCTAGTGAATTTTTTCTTCTGTCAGATGTATCACAATTCTTCTGTTAGTTTATCTCACAATATATATTATTAAAACTACCAAAGCATTTTCAAACATTTTTCATTAGTTATATATGGTAGAAGATAATAAAGTAACATTTGTTTGTAGATAACTGTACGTTAAACTAATATTGCAGCGCAGTACTAACTACAGAAAATACGGAGTTTAATTTTGGAAAATCATGAATTCACTTAGCTCAACGCTGTAACCATTACGTTGTAATGGACGGGATAAGCACAGAAGCATATATACTAAGCTCTTTACAATAATTACAAGTATACTGAATTATGAGTTTTCAACACAGTTCTGAACTGGATGTATATAATGTAACATCAACTTAACAAAATTCAACATCAGTATTTATTAACCAAAATTTCTAAAATAAACACGTATAAACAAAGTTATGATTCAAATAGAGGAACTATTTGCAGAGAATTAAAATTTTACATCTAAAAATATATTTAAATCTTAATCATCTGGTACCTTATATTTGAATTTATAATTGCAGAAATTTCCGTAATCGATTTAAAGACTATCGAGATAATTGTAGTTTGGAATTTCTATACAATTTTAGTCCCCTTACTAACTGCAGAGGCGTGCTGTAGGCACGCCCTCCGGCGTCTCGGAATGGGATTATTAGGTGTCCAAAATTGATACCTCTTGTGTGAAAATATATTTATTTTTTTTTAATGATGAAAATTAATATAAAGAAAGTTAAATCATAAATTTAACTCTTGAAATTGATACTAACGAATCGCGATTTTCCGCTAGTGATCGGTACATTCCAGTAGTACCTACGTTTTGGTTATAGTTCATTATTTTTTGAAGAAAAACAATCACATAAATAAAATAATATATTATTAACACACATTTCGCATATATATATATATATATATATATATATATATACATATTATAACAAATATACACCTGACCACCACGAGACATGTACTAACGAATTTTATAAGTATATGTTATATTATAGATTATGAAATATATTATATATTAATATATTATATTATATTATTAATGCATTATATATTATGAAATAACATTTTTTATAATTAGTTTATTTTTAGAAAGAAAGGCGAATCAACCGGCACAATGAAACCGAGACGATACGTAAGTCCCCTTCTCTGCATAAAAAAGCAGAGACGATATATAAACGTGTTTCATACTTCATAGTTGAAAACTATAATTTTATTAAATGAGAAATGAATCTTAATAAAATAATCTATTGAAACTATGTCATTTTAAAAATAATTTCAGCATATAACTACTTTGTGCCAGCAAACTAAGCTACCCTTTCATAAATAAATTTTACTAATTAGAAAACTTAACTAAGTACTAAGCAGCTGCTAGTACTAACTTCTTTAACTAGTGATATTACAAAAAGTTACCTATTCATACTTTATACTTAAGGTAAGCGTAAAGTCCCATGTTCAATCTTTTATTATTACTTATTCTATTAAGTAATCACAGTACTTAAGTTTTAAGCTCAAGGGATAAGTACTTAAATAACGGGTGATCGTAAAGTCGCGCAATCCAAATGACAACAAATTGTTTTTTAGAAAACCTTTTTATTAATTTACAAATTAATATTAAAATTAACAAAAGTATTATTTAAAAGTTTGTAATGAGAGCTGGAAATGTCCACCATGATTTTCAATGCATGCATCAACGCGTTTTCTTAATACACTCTGTATGCGTCCTTTTTCAGTGTAGCAGCAGTGATATTTGATACACAGTCCTCTTTTTTTTAAGTTCATCAAATGAATGCGGGTTATTTGAGTAAAAATTATCTTTCAAAAAGCCTCACAAATAAAAATCGAGAAGACTCAGGTCCGTTGAACGAGAAATTATCTGGTCATCGAAGAAATTGCATACTAGTGTTTGCAGAGTGTAAAGTTGCTCCGTCTTGTTGTAGCCAGCAATCACGATCATAAACATGTAGCAAAGCTATAAACTGCATGATTATTTCTCAATACCGTTCAGCTGTGTCGGTCCCCAAAAAAAAGATAGGACCGACAATTCTCCGACGAATTCGTTTCTGTTTATCTGGTTCTTGTAGCCCATGATGTACGTTAATCCGGTATGGATACTGTAATTTTAGAACTTTAGTAGCCTGATGAACACTTCCGTAAGATAGCTCAATCTGGTTAGAAAGTTTTCGAAGAAACGTATTTGGAGAACGAAGAAGTGTTTCATTTATCGTCTGCAGATTGTCGTCAGTTAAAACACTTGGACAGCCGGTACGCTTACGGTCATGCAACCTGTATTCTGAAAGCGATTAAATAAACGACATACATTGGATTTGTTTCGCAAATTATCATCTATAAAAGCATTTAAAAAATCTTGATATTTCGCGTACGATTTCGATTCGCAGTAACTCACAACAATAAGACGCGTTTTTTTTTGCATAAAAGATAATAGTGCTCGGACTAAACTGCTTGGTGCCACGCCCACTGTTGCTCGGAGGCGTGATCTAGCAGTGCCACCATACACTAATCTCTTAACACAAAAAATTACACTAATTAAAATATCTTTTAGAAATTTAACTGCCATTCCTGCAAAGCTGAATAATTTGGTTTTCGCGACTTTACGATCACTATGTATTTCTTCATGGGATCCCCATTAAAATTAATTTGCGATTAGTGATGGGACTTTTTATATTTCCTACTTTTTTCTCATTTTCTATTTTATTTTTTAATTTGGTTTATTAAATTATATTTTAACCATTATTCTTATCTAACATTTTACAAACATTCATCTAGTAAGTGCATTATTTATTTATTATAATAAAACAAACAAAAATCTTTACTAATCTTATTAAGGAAATATGTCGCACTAATTAATCTTAAATTAAATAACATTGAAGCTATCCCTATCTTTTTGTGTATTTTTGTTCTGATAATTAATATTAATCTTAAAGTAATGGAATACAGTTACTAGGAAATATTCATCTTTAAAGCTCTTCAAAACACATATTTGTTTCTAGAACATTTTTTGTTTGATGTCAGGACCCCGAGAATATATAAGCCAGATGATTGCCAGAAACAGCCACTCTCACACTCTCTCTCAGCCAGATAGACGTGGTCATCAGGGACAGGAAGCAGCAAGAATATCCGAGGCCTTCCAAGGATTGTCAACTTGCACACCTTCAACACGGTTCCTGACGGATTTCAATCGACAGCAATTAGGACGACAACTCCAGCCTGATACGACTTCGGTTGATAAAACATATTCTTAATTATAGTCTTTTCAATATTATCAAAAAGTTCAATTCACATATACAATTTCATCGCTTATATTACCACACAACCCTGGGAGCAGGACAATCTGCCGCTCGACCATCACAGGTTAACCATCTCATTCTTTCATTATTTTTTTTTTAAATTAGAAATGTAAGGATTTTTTGTTTTTTTTCTCAATATCAAGATTTATTTGATTTTTTCTTTTCAAAATTAACCTTCTTTTATTTATAATTTATTATTGTAATTTTTTTTCTTTTATTCAGTAAACTTGTAATATTTAATACTTCATATCATTAATATCAGAATTTATTTTTTAATTAAAACCTTTACCTCGAAAATCCCATCGTATTTATAAATCTAATGGTATAGTAAATTTAATTGTAATTTTTATTTATTTAATTATGAAAGCAAGTTCTTAAGGGAACGGCTATCGTTAGTCCATTTTTTTATTATATATATATATATATATATATATATATATATATATATATATATATATACATATATACATATATACACACAAAAAAAGGATTTTTTAAAACTAAAAGATAAATAATTGCCCTTCAAATAAATGATGAATTCAATTCAATTTCTAGCTGGCAAAAATTCAATTTCAATCAATAAGTCTTTTACTCTGAAATATGACGAATGTAATTTTGAAATACGTTACAGATTATAGTTAACAAGCGTTGACAAGGGTCACAAAGATTCATTTCAGTTGTAAATAACGGAACAAGATTTAAGTCAGAACAGTGGACTGTGCTGTCAACATATCAAATCGGATTAGACGAGCTACGAACGGATGTTGGAGAATAGCACTGCTCGTTAATTACCAGAACAAAACAACGCGGTACCATGTAGTTCGCTCCAACAATACACAATTCATTAAAATGGTATCATGTACCTACACAGTTATCTGTGTTGTAATTTATTAAATAATAATTCTTCCTATTTAATACTTATCATTAAAATCTTTAAAATACAGACAATACAATTCATATTTATATAAAAAAAAATTTCCAACATGCAAATTCAAAATTAAGATTATCAAAAACTAACACGTAAATTCTGAATTAAACATTTAAGCATAATAATATTATTAAAATACTTTTATCGAATTTTATTTTATATTTATTGCATATCATTATTACTTTCTACGTTACTAATAGTAGACAATAATTTAAAAATAATCACGTTTTTTATCTCATTTTTTTCCACAAACGATTTTTTCGTTAAAGTTTAATAATTTTTTATAATAATCAAATTAAAATATTCTATTACAAAAAAATTGTATATCCACCAACAGATTTCAAACTTAATTTGAAATCATTCAGATTTAATTTTCACCAACAACTTCTTTTTAATGTACACATAATTTGGATATTTTATAGTTAAAGACTGCATTTTAACACGTGGAATAATAATTTGAACTTTTCTTTTTAATTTTTTTTCTAACGTGTACGTTGCAATCTGTTCAATTAGAAAACAATAAACAACCCCCTCCACCGGGGCTAATGAGATGAGGATGATATGTATCACATGTAAATGAGATGTAGTCTCGTACAGACTTAGCCTGACCATTCCTGTGACGTATGGTTAATTGAATCCCAAACACTTATCCACTGTCTAGTAATCAAATCTGTATAAAAGCAAATATTTTTTACAAGGATTTGAATCTCAAAACTTTCGACTTCGAAAATCAGATGTTAAACAACTGATTTTGGATGACTAGTTAATCACTACATCAACCCAAATGGTTGGCAAATGGTGGTAAATGTTAATTAGTGGTAAGTATATAAAAATGATGATTCTCTTTAATTGTTATTCATATTTTCTAATCATTAAAATGAGTATGCTATTAGTTTTCATAAGCAGATATAAATAAACTATTTTTTAACTTCAAACTTTGTAATGTTTGATAACTTAGTATTTTTGGTTCAGTACCAGTAACAGTAAACCTTGGAGAAAACGATAAAAAAGAAAATGTGTTAGGGCATAAAACGTTTTTTTAGAGAAATTTGAAAAAAAATTTTAAGTATAACCTAAACTTTCTAATAACCAATTCTTTTTCGAAAGTGGAGAGGATTGAGATTTAGATAGGAAATGAAGTTTTAGAGCACGTGAAGAAATTTCAGTTCTTAGGGAACTTTATAACTGATGACCAGACTTGTAAAACAGAAATTGAAACAAGAAATTTAAAAAATAAGAAGGCTTTTAATAAAAAAGAAAGTTAAACATAGAGTTAAGGAAGAGATTAATGAAATATTTTATTTGGAGTGCGATGCTCTATGCAGCTGTAAAATGGACGATGAGAAAGGCAAATACAAAACGAATTGAGACTTTTGAGATATGGGTGAGACATATCGCAAGATCATGCAACATGCAACAAATGTAGAAGTATCAAGCAGAATCGGAGAGAACAGGAAAATGACAAATGTGATTGAATAATATAGGAAAAGAAAATCCTAGGACATTGAACAAAAAGATGTTATTAGTGGATGCGATAGAAGGCTTGGTGAATGGAAGGAAAGGGAGAAGAAGGAAGAGATTTCAAATAGTGGGTTGGGTTATGGAAAAAGAAAAATATGTAGAAATTGACATTAGCAAAGGATAAAACCAAGGAGGAGAGCAGCAGCCGTGACCTGTCGAATTGGCAGAACATAATGAATGAATGAATGTATTAAGTTTTTCAACTAAAAATTCTATTGAAAAGCTTTGTTTTTTATTCAATTCAATTTCAAAATAATTCTAAACAAATAAAAACTACAATAAATAATTAAAATTGTAGTAAAAACCTTTGTAGCAAGTTTGGGCAAATAAAAAAAAAAGATAAATAAGTTACTAAAATCGTACTTCAAAAACTATTGGCTGCGCTTTAAATGTAAAAAAAAAAAATGAATTACACAAGATCTATATAAAACAGTAGTTTAAAAACAGTAGTACTAGTTCAGTAGTTCCCCATCAGTAACACTGCTGGTAGGTAAGTGTCTTACGTTTTTTGCCGGCCTCCGTGGCGCGAGTGGTAGCGTCTCGGCCTTTCATACGGAGATGCCGGGTTCGAATCCCAGTTAAGCATGGCATTTTCACAAGCTACAAAAATTGTCATTCTTCTCATCCTCTGAAGCAATATCTAACAGTGGTCCCGGTGGTCTTTGGTTAAAAGTTGATATCATCTTGTTATCTATCTTGGTAAATAATATATATGATCAATGGCGCTTTTTTAAAATAGCTTTAACGTGCTTTGTATAAAGTTTGCATGTTACGATCAATTTGTTGTGTGTAGTTTTCTACTTGTGGTTATTTAATAAGTGTGGAGTCAACTAGAATTAAATATTACTGCAAATATTTCACTTTAATTATGTACAGATATGAATTTTTGTGTTAATCACTGTAAATTCAGATTATTTTATGAATTTGAATAATTTGTTATAGAATTTAAATGAATCACACAGTAACCTCCATTCATGAGAATGTTGTACATTACATATAAATTTTGATGGAATTTTAATTAGCGTTATATTAATGATTGAGAAGAAAATTATTAAAAAAATATCGCGAGAAAATACAATATTGGTAAAATATACTGTAGTATGGTATATTAAATATAATTTATAACCACTACAAAATGAGTACAATTAAAAACAGCATCATTTACATCAGCAATGAAAAATGGCAATTTATTTTCGAAAAAATATTCTTAAACATTTGTTTTCTTTAAACATTATTAACATGATAAAAGAGAAATTTTAAATCGACATGAAAGAATGTATTACGGTTAACATAACAATTTGGCTATTTCTTCGCCAATCATATTTAATCTAAAAAAAATCAAATAAAGATATATAATGGTTCAACGAGGATAATAATCTATATTTTCAATAATCAGTGAGAAATTTTAATCAAATTTTTAAGATAGTACTTTAGATCAGGAAATCACATGATTTCATGTCACAAGTTAATTAACATATGTTGAAGCTTTTCTCAGCAAAGTAGTAACATTAAAAGAAAAACCAAATGGGTAGAAAAAAGGATTTAACTTTAACGATATCGCTCTTTTTTTGAAAATGTATCAACCAAAGGCATTATTTGCCCAAGGATTTTAACATTAAATTTATATTATCTTATTAAACGGAGAGGTTATAAATTCAGGTTCTAATTTTAATATTTCAAAAGTTTTACTCTATCTTTTGACTAAATGTATTTTGTATTAAACAATCATATTAGCAATTTCATAATATTTTTAAACCGTGCTATGATTTAGTGTAGATGGATTTATTTGCATTTAAATTTGGTGAAATCATGCAAATATAAATCCAATAATTTCTTACTTATTTTTTCTAATCGTAGTATTTTTCTAATAAGTAAAACCAAATATACTTAAACAAAAAAAATGAAAAAGAAAATTATTATCATCCCACATAATAAGGATAATAAGAACAAAACTAATAATAATATATTTACGTATGCAAGAATTGCGTTTAAACAACTTCCAGTAAAATTCCAAAAAAATATATAAATAAAAGAAAAAAAATTAGAATTGTGAATCAAATACATGGACGATTAAGCAGAAATCATCTTTGCCAAAAAGAGACATTAGTTTTAAATTCTGTAAATAAATCAATGAAAATATAAAAGAGAACAACATGGGAAGTGAAATTCATCGAATCTAAAGTTAAGTACGAGTATACATATTATGCACGACAAAGATATTATATTATGCCTAATCCTTAAAAGAAAAATATTAAAATGAGATCACAAATATATGCTCTGAAAATCTCTCGAGACAAACTGACAAGCAAAATTATAGTTAGCATCTTCAAAATTGATTAAAAAACGTTTTTCATTTTTTTTATTCTTTCCTGTTTTTATTTGAAATTAAATAATGGAAATGATCCATTACATTTTATTTATGTAAATTAAAATAAGATACTAAAATTAAGCAAAAACTTTGTTAACAATTACATCTAACATATATAATCAAAAAAAAAAAAACGTTTCTCGTTAATTGGTCAATAAAGTATTCAACCAATGAAGTTTATTCATTTTAAAAAAATCAAAGATAAAATACAGTTTCTCTTAGTAAGAACAAAAATATTTTTGCAAATTTCAAAATAAATAAATAAACCAATTACAAAAACACTAAAAGAAGTCAGATGGAGTTTTTCCTACTTTTTGTCATGGTCAGCCCATTCCAACGTGTTTCTCCTCGTTCTTTTTTTTGTCACATCGGTCTGAAGCCACACCTCATACTACCAATAATTGAAATAATGCATATTTACATGAATGACCGAATGAATAAACGGAATATTTCAACCATGTAAGTGGAAAAATTATGGGTTACTTTTCAATTCTCTCTTAGTTCCTGCAGAACGTAACGATTTTTTTTATTAAATTCTTTGTTAAAATAAAAACAAAAATGGAATGTCAAAAATTTGTTTTTTAAATATAAATTTTTTATTTCGAAAAAGATTAAAGTTATAGATTTTATAACTATGTTTCTAGATTACAAATAACATAAAACGTGTAAGTGCGCATCTTTTCAAACCCACGCGCACGTGCACACCCTTGTAATTAAACTCATTACACCAGTAGTTTCTAAACATATTAATTCTCAAATTACGTAAAAATAAAGAGAAACAACTTTATGTATTTTATCCCTTTTGATTTTATGTATCTGCCTTTTTCTTTCTGATGTACTTTTAAGCTTTAGTATTCCGCTGGTAATATCTGAGGAAGGTACTGTGTACCGAAACAGCTTTCGCGTTATTTTCTTTTTAATTTGGTAAAATTAAATAAAATATTTTATTTCTTTTTGTTACAGAAAGTTTAGTTATGAGATTATATATTATTAAAGCAATTATGTTTTTTTATGTTAGCTTATCTCCAGTAAGTAACATCTGAACCGTTGTCGTTTATAGGTATTTTACGGGCCTTTTTATAATGACTATCTAATGGATAAAGATTATTCAGTAATCTGCTTCTAGTTTGTCGTGTAATTCCAACTAAATGTCACAGGGATATTGCACTAATAGTTCATGGTAGTGTATTTCAGACATATAACATTTATCAGTAATATTGCTTTTCAACCGACACCACAAAATGAGGAGATTTTCATTTCAGCAGGTGTTTTATGCACAAGACTTACTTCTCGTTACCAAATCGACTGTTGGCGACGAAAATAAAATTTACTGATTTTGTATTTACTACAGAATGTTCCTCTAGTTTTCCTAGAAGTTTATCCACCTAAACGGGAAGGGTTTTAAAACGAAAAATTACAAGATCCACATAGTCGATTTCAACACATTTTTATATGCTTTTGATATTATCATTTCATAGTATTTGATTAATATATCGTAATAATTTATAGATAGCCTAATATAATTTTGATTAATAACTTAAATAAAATATTTTCGCATGAAGTCAAAAAAATTAGTTGACATTAGGATAAAATAATAATAATTCATATTGTTACATTTCAAAGATCTTTAGCTCAAACTCAAAAAACGTTTTGTTACGTCATTTCTCAGCCTTCCTTCACTTATTTTTATCAACACACAGTTTATTCGACAATGCGTTTCTTTGCCCTTTTTTCTATGTTTTTAGAATTAACCATATTTTAAATAATAAAAATAAAATGAACTTTTCAGAGAAAAAATAAAACTTTTAACATTTTTTCTTAAATGTATTTATTTCCTTTTTTACGATGGCGTCCGTCCCCTGAAGTTTTTATTTCGATGCCAATTTCATAAAATTTGAAAAAAGAGTCAATTTTTTTTGTTAATTTTTTACGAATTTATTTTAAATAGTTTATTTTATTACTGAAACCGTTTTTTTTTTATAAATGAACGATACAGGAAGTTTTTATTTGATTACCGTTTGTACCCAAGTAGGTCGCAATAGTCGTTTCTGCATTATTAAATTTAAGATTACAAGTAACCTAGAAAATCATCTTTCCAGTTGTTTGAATCTGTTATTAAATACTGCGCTTTTAAACTAGGTAATATTAGACACCTAGTAATATTAAATTCTACATAACTCTCCAGCAGGAAACTAGCTGTACAATTTATAGTCGATTTATATACTACCATACAACTCATAGCTTTAGCTAGTGGTAGTGGTTCTATCCTAGTAACTTGTGCATAACTTGTGCTAATTATAATTATAACTTAAAGAAGTTATATCAATAATTTTAATAGTAAATAAAATATATTGTTTAATAATAATAATAAGTTTTTATGTAAAAATAAATTATTTCTATATTAGCATTTTCTGAAATGAACGTAATGAAATTCGTTCTACAACTTCAAAATATTCTTTTCAATTTTCTTCAGCTCTGAATTACTGCGTCACATTTTAAATTTTTGTTTTATCACTAATTGCAATTTTATTCCAATTTCTTCATAGTCCTTAACTGGACCATGCTTTTCAAATCCTTCCTTAATTTCTATAAGGTAGCAGAACTGAGTCAAAGTTATTATTTCTCTCGTTAAATATTACATTAAAGATACTTGAAATAAAATTATACAATCGATAATGACAATTAAAAAAAGAATGAAAAAATTAATTGAATGAAAAAAGGAATTTATTAAAATAAATTAATTAAAAAAAAAGAAGTAATCACAGAAGAACAACCAGAAATATTATCTGCAAATACAGAAAAATAGATACAGAAAATATATATTCCACTAATTTTTGGTACACTAATCTACTCAATTTCTGTATTTACTTTATAAAGTATTTCTTTATAAAATTCTGATATATCATATCATTATAATGAAAAATCTGATGTGGACACCACATGACTTCCTTGTCCGCCATTAAATTACATAAACATTTTTTTTAAAATGAAAAGTACCTAAAATTTTATTCCATTAATAACTTCTGATATTTTTCTTCTTTTTTTATTGTTGTAATTTAATTATTATTTATTGTAATTTTTTTTACAATCAGAGGTTAATATTATTAATAAATCAATATATTTTAAATTAAGTTAAAAAAAGGAGATGAAGTCGCATTCGAAACTATGTGCCTTCCCCTTGTAAAATCCAAATACTATATTAATTAAAAGTTTATTTGGGTATAACTCTGGAACCAATGAAAAAATCGTTGAAAAGCACTGAATGATGTTTCTTGTACTGCAGTTAAGAAATAGTTCAAAATCCTAGTTTTTTTTGGATTTTGGGCTTTTTTGGACACTTTTGGTCCAGTCGATTGCAGTCAAACGAGGAGCTGCACACCTGGATGTTACAATAATCTTAAATCCAAAATTTCAACATCCTTCGACTAATCGTTTTTGAGTTATGCGGGATACATACGCACACTCGTCTGTACGTACGTATATACGCACAGACTTCACGCCGAAAGTAGTCAAAATGGATTCACAGATGGTCAAAGTGTATATTTCCGTTGAAATCTGAAAACCGAGATTTTTCGCGATCATAAGACTTCCTTTACTTCGTACAAGGAAGTAAAAACTGGGTTGTTTAATAATTATCTTAGTCTTACATTATTTTCAATTGAAATTCTGAAAATAAAGATTAAACGAGAAATCACGTACGGATGATATAAAAATATTTTACCCCTTCAATGAATCTAATGTATGATATGTTGCTTAAAATTGTCTTCACCCCTACATTAACATGTTATTTCAGGTGCTGTAAAACACTGTAGACACCGCCTACGATTTGAATTTATTCCCACGAAAGCAAACCCACTGCTTTTTTTAATATCCTAACTGCGGTTTGTTTCACGGAAATAAATTAATCTTTCACTACTCAAAAGAATTAACCCATAAACGTGAAATTTTGATAATATATCTATTGAAACGGTCATATTCATTTTAATGTAGAAGACTTCTAGTATTCACGTAACGCTTAGCTTAGTATGATAAGAGTATTATACACATGAAGTAAAAATTTTCCGAATTACCATAATTCAGTTAGAGGCTACAGCACCCCTCGGAGCCGAGTTTATGTTTAGTTGTTGAACCGGCGGTGGGGAAAAAAAGAAGGAAAAAGCAGGAAAAAAGTAGCATAATCGCACTTTATATTTTATGAACTTTTAAATGCAAACGATAAATTTAGCTTCGAGATAATAGGATATGTGTTTTCGAGGAAATAAAAATGAAATTAAATATTCTATAACAAATTTCCCGTATTTGTTTTAAGAGTACAAAAAACTAAACTGCATTCAGCGGTGTTAAAATTGTACTGTTCACCGGAAAGGGATGTTCATCGTTACTGGAAGTCCTGTCTCAAAAAAGGAAATATTGCAGAATTCACTCATGATACGAAGGATTAGTGATGTTTTATTAAACTAAAAAAAAAAGTAATGAAAATAAAATTTCACTCAAATTTATTTTTCAGAACTTTAATTATGTATACAAATTTAATGAAGAAAGCAACAATTTTACTGTTAAAAGCAGTTAATTTAAGAATTCAGCTATTTAAGAATTTTTTCTATTAGCTTAAAGAATATCAAAGCAAGTTGTATTTAAAGTAAAAGTTAAAATTATCTGATTTCAGAATAATTTATAAAACTTTCTTTCTTCCTTTAAAGAAATCAAACCGAAAGAAATATCAGAATCAATAATTTATTATGGAATTCCATATCGCTTGATTACAGCTAATAATGTTAAATGAAACGGAACGCAAAAGTAAAACATTTAAAAGCGACAACGTATTTCTTGAAAAGTTAAAAAAAATTACATTAATTATAAAAAAGAAAAAATATTACCATGACTTTCAAGAAAAAAAAGTTATTGTTATCAAAACTTTCAATTCACACACTTTTTAAAAACATGAATTTGAAAGCTTAATCGACTTCTTTCGAGTAAAATATGAAATATGAATACATCAACCTCTATAAAACAGCTAACATGGAACTTTTCCTTTGCAACAACGTAGTCCCTAGAAATGCAGTTTTTCTTTTTTAAGTTAAAAGATTACTCATCTTTTATTGTTGCTATAAGTACTTTTAAACTTAGACTTGAATTATTAATGTACCGAGTTTGGAATATGTCTTCAGATTTATAATATAAAACTGATTTATAATATAATTCTTTTTATTTTATAAACAAAAGAATACAAATGTTATAAATATAAATTTTCCTTCTTTTTAGTTACAATTAATTTATGCTCTTAGAAGAATTAATATTGTTGATTAGATTACTCGATTACTCTATGATTTAAAACAATACAACATAAAAAAACATCTTTCATTTTCCTATAAAAATTTTAATATTTCGGTATAAAACTGTTCATTATTAATAACTGAAAGTAATGTAAATTAAAATATACTGTTTTTCATTTAAATTAGAAGTATGGATCATAGAAAAAACAAAAAATAGGATGCTAAAAATACGACAAGAGAAAAACGTTGGATGTAAAATATTGAACTGGCAAAAAACTTTTAAATTGAAGAAGCTTTAGCCGAACAGGAGAGGAGAAAAATCTTATGGCCGAATCTTGAAAAGAGAAGAACTAAATAATAATTACTCCAAGGGTTAAAGCCAACCACAATTAGTTGGTAATAAAAGGGGACGTGTAAATTATATAAACTATAGATTAACAAAAATGGTTTAATTATAAGAAACACATATTTGAGGATTCAGGATATGATTAAAATACTAACATAAATCAGAAAGGAAAGCAGAATTGCTTAAAACGGGTAAACTGTCCAATTTCTTATTATTTTATATTTATAAACTGTAAAGGAAAAAGAGATATAAGAAAGTGTAAAAAATAAGTCATTATTTTGAATAGCAAGATAAAACCAAAGAAAAAATTAAATTTTCAACAAAAAAAAAGAAAAGTTGATTGTAATAAACAAATATTGTACTGTTCAGATGTGGAAAAATAGTTTATAGAGGAAGTAAAAGTGTATTTTAAGACGCTGAAATTCATGGGAATTAAATAGAGTGATATAAGTTTAATGACAGAATTATTTAAAAACAAGTTAACTGAGGGAATAGAAAATGAGAAAACAGAAATAAAACAAGAGTATTGGATGTCTTCCTTCTAATTAAAAAACTAAAAAACAAATAAAAACACACACATACATATATATAAAAGAGTATTATTATTTTTTTTTAAATAGCTTACACTTGTAAACGGAAGCGTAATTTAACAACGATTAAACACGTGACTGAGCTTTATGTCTAAAACACAAACAAAAAAAAGGAATCTTGGTAGAAATTTTATTATTAGAAACAGTATCTGTAATAAGGGTTAACATAGCAAGGGGATGGTGATGAAAATATATGTCTGAAGAGAAAAAAATTGGTATACTTAGGATAAATTAGAGTATTAAGTGGTAAAACTTATTTTATTTAATTAAAATCTAAAATCAATTATCTATTTTTTTTAAACAAAATTTCCACTAAAGCCATAATAAGCTTACAAAAAGAAAATTAATATTTAGAATGTTAAAAAATTTATGAGAAAGATACTAAAGCATTTGAGAAGAAAAATTTCTTCTCAAATGCTTTAGTTTATAGAACTCAAAAGAACTGTTTTAGAAGTGTGACGTTGGATACGGATCGACAGACCCGAATAATTAAGATGGAAGAAAAAAATTATTAAACTTTTAGATAAGGCTGTAGAGGAATATAATGTTACGTTAGGAATAAAGTTTTGTGAGGGAGAATTAGAGAGGAAGGATTAAAGGGGAATTATGATGAAAAAAATGAGGAAAAAGAAATCGTCTTGGACGAGACATATTTTGAGAAGGGATTGTTTATAAAGGAAGATGATTAAAGGAAAAGGATAAAAGGAAGGTAAAAGTGTATTTATATTACGGGACAAAAAATTATAGAGAAAGAAAGATTTAAATGAGACAGAAAAGTGGATTACAATCTGGCACCATTCAGACAAAGTTTACTAAAGAGAAACCTAAATAATATAAAGCAGGATGGAATAACAAGCCTAGTATCACTAAAATTGCCACTTCGTTCAACAGTAATTTTAAATTAAACATTACTACTGAGTAGAAGATAAAAGAAATAGTTTGTAATCTATGAATCACAAAAAAAATAAAATTTTCTAGATAATAGGTAATTTAAAAAATAATTCTAACTTGCTTTATCGTAAAAAAACTTTTTTGGGCAATTACAATTACCTTTTACACTTGTACCTGCGCCAATATATATATACATAGAATTATGAACCAATATTTTACACCGATTCTGATATTTATATACTAATAGGTTTATATATGAATAGATGAGAACTAATCAATATTAAATCATTATAATTACTACAGTATTTCTAAACTTGCTGTCCATATAATGAAGTACTTGAAGTACAATGAAGTGGTAAAGAAATTTTGATTTTATAGATTTTTAAATATTTTATAGATCTCCAAAGGATAGATTAAAATAATAAATATTTCATATAACAATTAAAAATTACATTTATCAAAGTAACTGGAACAGTTTCTCAAAAAGATTGCTTAGTCATCATTTAACAATATTACCATGTCCATTCGCGTTATAGATGGTTGAATCTAATGTAGAGTGCCACATGGATCTTTGTAGTTAAATTATCACCACTAGATTAATTATATCTCTCTTGTTATGAACCTAGTTAATACAAGTAGTTAATAATAATTAATATTAATAATGGATTAATTTTGACACAGTGGATGCACATTGAATTTGTAATATAAATCGGTAAGCATAATGAACTGTTCATTGTCAGGAATACTAAGGAGAGGAACTGACCTATAACTCTTCAGGTACGGACAAAATATAGAATCTATAATAAATTGTGTAAGTGAGACTAGCATAAAAAAAATAAGTTAAAACAGACTTCAGGCTGGCAACATTACGAACAAAAATATTTTGTAAGTAAATGTTTATTATACATTTACAGTATAAAGGAAAGAATCTTATAATCATAATGAACTAATAGATTCCATTTTTTCTACACTAATGGATGCAAAACTTAAAAATTTGCTTCAAGAAAATGTAAATAAGATAAGGGTAGGCTTATCTTATTTAATCTTATTTAATAAGGGTTTAATCTTATTTAATAGGCTTATCTTATTTAATCGTTCTTTTGATTCATTTCAAAAGAACGATTCTTTTGAAATGAATTTCAAAAGTAATTTTTTTGAACCAAAATATGTTGAAAAATTGAATCACTTTTTTAAAAATATAATGTAAAACTAGTAAAAACTATTTTAATTAAGAAAGTACTTACAGGTAAAAAAAAAAAATCGTACACAGTTCATTATGTTTACTTATTATTCATTATGGATCGTGACCGATTATCAGAATAAAGAGATATTTTATGTCCTTAAGGCCAGACTTAATGTTATTCCTTAAAACCCTTGACCCAGTGGTAGAAGGAAGATACAGAAAAGCGAATACATTAGTTTAAGGAGAGCTTTTTGGTATTATTATAATCATGAAGTAAAAATATGTAAGAAAAGAAGAGCCTGTTAACATCCGGAATATTAAAGAAAAAAATTGCTATGAATCAGTATAAACTTAAAATTAACGAAAAGAAAATACAGTGTACTAATAAAAAATAATTGTACCTGTCAATCTGAAAAAAACAAGCAAATCTAAAAACAAGAAAGTATTTAACAAAACATAAGTAAAAAAAACTAGAAGTAACATTTAAAGCAATAAAAACCCTTTTAGTGGTGGTATTTAAGTCTAAATATATAAATAAAATTAATCACAAGTATTTTTTGAACATTTTCCACAAATACAATGCTCCTTTTAACTGATGAAATAACGAAATCAGAATAAGAATTAAAAATTAAAACAAATTTTCTAATAAAATAATCAGGTACACATACAGTAATATTTAAGTTTCTTGAAAAAGTGAAAAAAAGACGACAACATAGTTGTAGGACTTTCCCGTCAAGAGGCTTTTTTCCGATGCACGACTTAAACATACATAAAAACATAATTTAAAATATTTATCATTTAATATAACATTTTTTTGTTTATTTAATTCAATTATTCTAACTAAAGCGCGCGCGCATACCGTATTTCATTCGCGCGGGTGTGTTGGTACTAGCGGCCACTTTAAATAAATTATTACATTTTAAATACTATTCATTTATTTAATTCTACCGCTCACCTGTGTGGCGTCACAACATACAGCCGACTACAGTCCGGCCGCTGAGGGGGATGTGGGTTGTTTAAGAGCGAGGGTGGCTGAGGTTCTAACTTTGATGGGAAACAAGTTTGTGGCTCCAACGAGATGTTAATAGAGAAAACAATGCAACGAAAAAGTCCTTGTAGAAACAACTTTTCAAAATTATTACTATTTTTTGAAGTGGGGATGCAATTTAGCAAAAAATAGTTTTACAAATATATGTTTTTTTTTTATAATTGTTCACAAAAATATTTTTAAAAATACAACGAAAATCACCCCTTGTACTGCTTTCTATAAGTCTTCAAAATTAAAACCATTTTTAGGGGTGGGGGTGAAATTTAAAAAACTTTTTTTACAAAAATTATTTATTAATATTTACAAAATTATTAAAAAAAATACAACCTTAATTATGCAAAATCTGGAGACGATTTCGTTTTCCCCCAGTACCCCCACGACTAACCTTTTGAAATGAATGTTTAATAGGATCAATGCCCCAATTATAGAAATATTATGGCCAAATTTGATGAAAATCGAATAAGTAGTTCTGGAAATATAAGGCGATTTACACGCCAACATACATACATACGTAGGTACGCATGTTTTGTCGCTGAAATTTCGATACCATTTTTCGGTTTTCTGGGATCCTTAAGAGTTAATTCGTCAAGATTCGGTGACAACTGGATATGCCCGATTGTTACCGATCATCATACTTTCTTTTATAGCTGCTATGTAGACGGGAAAGTAAAAAGGAACGTAAATTCTTGTTTATCTAATTACCATTCAATGTATTTAACAATAATTTATATGCAGCCTCTATTAATTAGATAATAACAGTGATGGTATTCAAATGTTGAATACCATAATATTACTACATTGTGTTTAATGAAACTAAAACAAATTGCTTCAATAAACTACTAACAAGAAATATTTCCTCTAATTATCTTTCAGTCTTTGTGAACCGGAATATATCAGAGAAACTTTTCGTAGATAATTTTGAGTGTTTGATGTTGTAGCATGGTTAATACTGATTATAACTGGGATTGATAGACCATAATGAAGTATCTTTGGCTAGAACATATACAAAAACAATCTGGATATTTTATTTCATAGTTATTTGAAATTAATTGGCCCTTTAAAATATGAAATAGATCAAATTAATCTTCATTCAAATGAATGAATTTCAGTATTCCTCAAAACCGCTTATAAGCCTGCTTAATAAGTAGGCTTTTATGTAAAATTATCGACAGTAATTTAATTAATATACTTTATTGCAATATTAACTAGAAAGATAGGATATAAAACTTACAGGATGCTCACTTAATTGATAAAGAATAAAGAAATTTATCAAAAAAATTCTCCTAAATAAAAATAAATATTTTTTAGTTTAATAAAAAAAGTAATTTTCTGCTTTCATTATATCGTAAGTTTTTACAACGGAACTAAAAAATATTATCACATGGTATTCCATAAAAATTAAAAATCTTTTGTAGTAAATTTAAGAAAAAATAAAATCCTTTATAAAAATTAATTTCTACATGAATGAAGCCAACGATTTTTAATGAAATGAAAAATTTACTGATTTGTGACATAATAATAATAATTTTGTATACAGCGTTAATTATACTTGAACGGATTTACTGTAAATTTTCAGGTGCTTTTTAAATTTACTATATGAAAAAGTAAAAATAAAGAATTAGAAAAAAAAGAAATGACAAAAAATTACTAACAAGAGACAATTCCAACCAGCCAAAAGAGAAAAGAAAATGAGACAGAAAATTGAATGAATTTGTGTGTGAAAACGCGGATGCACGCGTTCAGGTGCGTGTAAGAAAAGATTTTTCCTTCAATATTATACAGGTTTATTTAGAAAGGAGTAATTTCATCATGTAGCCTTTTATGTAATTTTATTTCGCCTACTTTTCTTTTCCTTAATGGGAAAAAGGTTTAATATGTATTCGTCCAACATTATTAAAATATTTTAAATAACATAAGCGCAAAAAATGTATAAAGCAAATTAGTTTGAGTTTTAAAATTAATATTTTCATTCAGATCTTCTTGTCTTAATGCTTACGGAAAGATAGAGTAAAAATTTAACCAAAATCAGTGAAAGGATAATGAAATAAAATAAAGTTTTAAAAGTCCATGATTTAACACCGAAAATAATAGAACTAAAATACAAATAATAATGTATTAAACGGATTTTTTGTAATTAAAAAAAAAAAAAAATGTAAAACTAAACATATCGTATCACGTATAAAAATTATAAAATATAATAAAATTATATACATCGTTATAATTATATAATTGTACAATTTATATACAATAAACTAAAGATAAATATACAGCAAGGTACATTTTTGACAATAGAGAGATTTTTGACAACGGCCGACACACAGCTAGTGGGCAGGGCCCGGAAACGGCATAGCCGAGCCCGCTGTCCCTGGCCTTAGCGGTTAGAGGTAGAGGTAAGATGAAAATAAGGAAAAGCTCAGGAACCGGTAAGCCGACCTGCCATGCTGGACGTACTGCCGGTAGGCGAGGAGGCTCATTAGAGTCGCAACTACACTCACCTGGGCTGAGTAATACTTGATTTTTGAGCCGGCCCAGAGAAGCAGGAGAACAAACACAAAAAAAATACATTTTTATCACCATACCTACTGAAATTGTAATTTAAGAATCTACGGCAAGCAGACGCTACTATAATCCAGCATGTACAATCCAATTACACTAATGTTTGGAATTGATGTAAGCAAACCGTTCCAGCGCAAGTTCGGATTAGAAAAGCCATTACTTTTGGGATTTAAAGATTTCTGGAAAAAATGAGGTTTTGAAAACAAAAAACATCATACCTCCTTTAGCAGGCACAGTATCGAATCGGTTTAAAGTGGTAGTTAGTCCTCTAAGCATTACTTAAAACCTTTTTTTTAAACAATGTTTGATATGACCAATCCTTACGGCAAGGGATGAGCAAAATCTTTCTGGAATTGTAAGAAGATAGGCGTGTCGTAGGCTAAACATGTGAAAATTTTTTTCACATGCAACCATTGTCGTATTGAGCAAATTTGAAAGTCTTCTTAACTTTACGGTGGAAATCTTTTCATCACCTACTTAGTACAAGTGAAATCTACTTTTGCCTTCCGGTGTGCCCAAAGGGATTTTTTTCAGTAGGGATCCCACTGGAATACGAGACTTATTGCTTTTATCTGACAATGAATTCTACAGCATTGGAATTCAATAAGATACGAAACGCTACAGAGAATACTATTTAAAAATAAGTTGCGATACATTTTGTTGGTCACATTTCTTTCGTTGAGATTTGAGATCTAGTATATACAAGGTTTGCAAAAACCATTAGCTCAAAATAAATATATTTAGGCTTAAAGTTGTATGTAGCAGAATGCCTTATATTTAAATATAAAAGAAACTTCATGCAATAGAAAAGTGATCGAAGGAATGTTTAAACTTGATAGAATGTGTTATGATTTAATTTTTTGTATAGGGTTGAAGATGGAATTGTCCATAGAGTTCCATGGAGATAAAGTCATACTTGCTCCAAAGTAATCTTTTTTGTAAAAAAAAGAATAATCTCTAATTTTAAAAATAAATTCGGAAACAAATTTCTGTCTTGAAAAGCACAATTGCATGCGTGAACAGTGTTCATTTTAAATATTAATTAAATCATGAAAAAAAAAAATATATATATATACACACAGAAACAAAAACTAAATATAATAATCTAGGTATCTAGATGTTCACAAATTATTAAATGCCGTATAATTACACGTACAATTTTTCCTTGAATGATTTTTTTTTATGTTAAGATTTAAGTATAACGTTTGTATTGGTGTATTTTATTCCTGCATTCTAATTTCTGACAATAGGTTCTAGCGTGCGTGCGTTTTAATGAAAAATCAAAAAAATTACTGATTATTAAGAAATGTCTTAAATAAATAAGTACTAATAATAACGTGTAATTAGGCTATACGTTGTTCATATTTTACAATAATTATAGCGTGAGTGATATCTTGAATTTTTTATTCCGTAAAATAAAAGTATAAGGAAAAAAATTATCAAACTATAAATTCAGAGGGGAAAATATGCAAATAAAAGTGAAAATAATTACTCTTTTGCAGTTATACATTTTACAAATCCTTGTTCCGAATTCAAACAGATTTCATTTTCTGATATACATTCATGAATTCATTGCTTTATAAAACAACAATTATCACATTTACGCATTTAAATGTTGGCTTGAAAAAATTAGTTTATAAATAATCTTCTTAAATAACAATGAATAACTACTTTTTCAAACATATTCGCTGAGTTAAACATCAAATTTTTTAATTCATAAATAATATTGAATGATATTTGTAATGATGATGTATAAAATAAATTTTTATTTATCAGTTCATATATATATATATATATATATATATATATATATATATATATATAACGTACATATTAATAAAAAATAAGAAATATATTAATTAACTTAGAATTAGAGAAGAGAAAGGAATAATTAATTTATAGTAAAAGTAAACTCTATAATAATCATTCTTAGTAGTTACTACAAATGTTCAACGTTATAACTTTATACTTTATTGACAACATATTTTCCTGTAAAAAACATTTCGAATATCCATTATAATTATCTTTTAAAGCACTGAAATAAAATAACAAAGACAAAAACTAAATTACGCTAAACATAAATATCACTTACTTGTAAGCGATGAACGTAAAATATTAAAAAACTTCATTAAAGGAGATAATAGCCTCAAATATGTTTAATATCACTAACCTAAACATGCGCCTCTTATTAAAAGATATTAGCAAAAAAAAACTATTATTTGTAAATAAATTGTATGGAATTAAAATTCTCAAAAACCGATCATAGTTTTTAAAACGTTTTAGGAACTTCATGCTATTCAGTACCGTTATTATTGAAATCCTTCATTGTAATAGAAATTATCAAAATCCCGTCAAAAAGTAATCGTCAAACTTACACGAGAACATAAATGTGTGATCACCTACATAGGTTTGAGGGAGGTTTCACAAATCATCCAAAACTACATTATTTTTTTCTTTGGTTAACCGTGTGCTAAAAAAGAACGTTCTATAATCCACCGATGAATCAGGCGCGCGCGCGCATACTGAAGAAGTGTTGAATAATCCTGCCACAATATATTTATATATATAATATATGTGTGTGTGTGTGTGTGTGTGTGTGTGTGTGTGTGTGTGTGTGTTTGGTTTAGTTGGTTGAGTGCGTGGGCATGCGCGCGCGCAAGCGTATGTAAAATATATAGTATAGGCAATCGGTAAATTATTAAAAATGTTAGAAACTTTTTATAAAAGAAACACCTGCTTGAAATGACTTTTTCTTTACACTACATCCGTGACTAAAACTTTCAGCGTAGCAGCAGCATATCCCTCGCGTGCAGTTATTCAAATGAACTATTTTTATATTCTTGGAGATCTATTAGCTTACTATACAAATAAATAACTAAAAGACCAGTTTTTTTTTTAATATAGATGTAGGCTGCCGAATAAAATTTAATTGATCAATAATTTAATCAAAATTTACCACTTGCATTAAAATGTAAATTAAATATACCTTAATTTTTTTATACACATGATAAAATTACATGTTTCACTTTAAAATTTAATTGAAGCATCAAAATAATATGAAGTAAGCTATATGTATATAACATCCTAAGGAGAACTGTAGTTTAGCAAACAAACAACAAAGATTCTTTATTTGAGCTATTAATTAAAAGAAAAAAAATCATTGTAAAAAGTATATGCATAATTTTAAACCAATCATTTCTACATAATAAGAACTTATATAAACAAAACAAAATGCTTCATGTGTAATTCTTATAACAATTAAGAAGAATTGTTATATTTTACACTTGATTTTTCATACTAATTACCAAACTACGTACATAAATAACAAAATGCGTACATAAAATAACAGAAAAGTATGTATTTAACGTACGTTAAAACATGGAGCACTATCTTCCTTTCACTAATGTAACTTTGATTATCTTTTATTTAAGTGACGTTAAAATCATAGTATACGTATATGTTCCTCGATATCGTAACAAAACACTTCTTCTAAAGTAATTGTAATTTTACAATAATTCTGATCAAAATTTTTATTACTACAATTTTGAAGATATAATTAAAAAGAAAAAAATAACACAAAATTAATTTATTTTAAAAATTTCATTCAATTTACTCTATTGGGCTGTGATTAACAGTACATCTTTTACAATACAAAAGCATGCTTGTTTATATGTTATTTATATTGACTCCCCACTGATAAATTTATGAAGGAATTCATCGTCATAATCGTATTCTCAAGCCTAATTAGAAGGATTTATATCCTTGTTTAAGCTGTAAGAGCGTGTGCTTCATTCTTTCCAAATCTGTACGAAGGTCCCGGGTTCAATTCCCGGTCAGGCATGGCATTTTTGCACACGCTGCAAATCATTCATCTTCATCCTCTGAATAATGCATAACGGTGGATCCGGAGGTTAAAAAAAAATCTGTACGAAGAAAAACCTTAGAATTTATGCAAAAATTGTTTAATTTTCATTTCAAATCGTCTCATAAGTTAAAGGAGTTAAAAATAACCTTTAAAGGAATCTTCTGGAAAAATATTTAGAAAGCAGATAGATCTAATATTTGTTTTAAAATGTGTATAAACGTTTCTTCTAGCTATAATAGAACCTATTTTCCAATAATAACTGATTTTTAAGTGAAAGTGACAATATTATGGTAAATAAAACAACAGACCCTTTTTCAAGAACAAGTGCACAAAGCTATGAAAAAAATTGTATGTGAAATTGTTTACGGTTTGCTTTCTTCACTTAGTAAAATATATTTTGCTTATCATCTTATTAAGTAAAATTTCATGAGAAATACAGTAAACATTCAACACTACAAGTAAAACAATCACCTTATTCACCACAGGGCTGACTGCTTACTGTGGTAGTGAAAATACACTGACAGTGAAAATTCCGAAAAAAAATACACTAATACAGATGAAACCCCAGATGCTTTTAATGGTCACACCTGTAAGAAATGTTCGTCTGCGTCTGAAAAATTTATTTTTTATCAAATCTCCAGGTGTAAAATATCAAAACTGCCTCTTTTCTCTATAGGCTACTGCATTTTATTTCAGCCAACCGCGTTTTGCTTTCATTACTGTTGCACAATATAAAAATCATAAATAATTTTTTAAATCTAAATTTTTATTAATATTACTTTATAACCGAATGCATAAAATGGTTTACGTATTTTTTTAAATTTGCCGTAAATTTTCCATATTTCTATAGACATCTATATAAATTCATTTAAAATTAAAAATAGCACTGTTAAATTGTATAGCAACCTCAATTGTTGTTTGCTTTTTTTTTAAATATCACACGGTTAGTCATAACAGCTTTCTTTTATAGCTGAAAGACATGTTTTCCTGTTTAATCCCAATGATAATCTCTCTTGTTTTTCTACAACTTTTCTTTTAAAGTGTTTAAACTCTTTTACTGCTAACTCCTTCAGTTACTGTTTAGTTCCAACAAGCTGTGATAATCCAAGAATAATTTGATATCCTTTACCATTACAAACTTTATTTGATCCAGTTATGTAATTTAATAAAAACTATTCCTTAATTACAGAAATAATAATATCATATCGTAAACAGGTTGTTTTATAAAATTAAATTACATACAATAATTAATTATATTGTGAAAAACGTAAAAAAAAAATTATTTTATAAACTTTCACTCTGTCAGGCTGTGATTGACAGTACATCTTGTTCGATACTACAACATACTAACATGTTAGAATGGCGAAAATATTAAGTGCTAAGTAGAAAACTTCTCTTTTAAATATAGTTACTTCAAACAGTCAAGAAATAAGAGATACATAGAAAATAATGAACTTATAGATAATAATTATAATGCTGCGTGATGTCTTCAATATTAAAAGTACTTTTGGGCAAAACAATACAAAAACAAAATATTGGCTAAAAAACATAGTAAAAATTTTTCTTTATTACTTTGTTGCAATCCATTTCATATTTTTACCAAAATGAAGTTTCTCAGCTTTTCATTTCTTACAAATGGTTTTGTATGGAGAAAGAATTGTATTACATAAATAAATAAATTATAAATAAATAAATAAATTAATTAAAAAACAAATATATAAAGCAGACTTTTTGAAAGCATACTATTAATTTAAAGATTGTTTTCCATTTATATTCCGTTAACAAATAACAAGAAAAATAAAGATTATGCGAAATTAAACAGTATTCATTAAAGATTATTAAATAAATATTATTTAAAATTATTATTGCAGAAATTTAGTATTAAAGAAATTCCTATCCACAGTTTTTGACATCTCCAATGGAACTTTAAAAATGGATCGAATTCGAAATCTTATTTTAATAGTTTTATATTGATATTCACAGAAACATTTTTTTAAACAATTTTCCTCATCTCAATATGGACTTGAAAGTAAGGAGTCATACAAAGGAAAAACTTATTGGTTGCATTAACCAAAAAAACTTTGCTTGGTATTTCTTAAAACATTATTTGATTACAATAGCAATTTCTTGATCATTTGTTTTCGCCCCCAATGAACAAAGATTTGATCAGTTTTATTAGTACGAAAATCTTGTAAAAATAATTAAAATATGAATGAATTATTATTTTCAACTAATATTATCCTAATTATTAACAAAATGATTGTTATATTAAACAATCCATTTAAACAACCAAAATATTTAATTACGATTCCTAACTGAACCGTTTTCGTTTAGTGGTCTTTAGTTGTACTATTAATGAAAGACGTATTGGTTTATTTTCTCTCGCGATCGCCTGTTGTAAAATGTGAATAAATTGGCTATAGTTGTTACGAAGAATAAAGTTACTCTTACGTATAAAAAAATTTTTATGTATAAACAAATTATTTAATATTAAAAATTTAACCTTATGTAGTTATTATAATCTGGCTCTGTAGGAGTTTCTTACATAAATAGTGCTAATCTGTACACAACACCATTTAATTAAATTATTTAAACATATTAAATAATACATAATATTTCAAAACGTTTTTTTAAAAATTAAACATAGAAACATTACAGGAAATCATTCCACAAGATAGTTAGTAAGTACCTCATGGTTGTGTGATATTTAAACGGTTACACAAAATGATTACATAGGTTCATCGGATTTTAAAAAGCTGTATTTACAAAAGTAGTACTCATAAAATAATGATTGATACATTAAAATAAGCAGAAACTGTTCAAATTTTAGGTTAGGTTTAAAGTGGTCGCCGACAGGTATCAGCATAAGCTCAGTTTCTAAAACAGTGTCTATGCCACAGAAAGCATTCTGTGTCTTGAGTATGAGAAAAATCTATCCGTTGTTACCGTGCAGCATTTATTCCGAAGACGGTTTGAATCAAAACCATCAGACCACCAAAGCATTCTAAAACGTAATGATCAGATACCATCTAAAATAGTATAGACAGTTTAAAGACAATGGTTGTTTGTGCAAAGGAAAAAGCACCGGACGCTCAAGCGTTTCGTTCGTTTTTCAAGGGTTTCGTTCGTAGCCCAAAAAGTCAACTTGACGCGCTAGTATTGAACTCGACATTCTGCAGCGACTGTCTCGAAGATTTTGCAAACTCAATTACAACTGAAACCGTACTGTATAAAATTATTACAAAAGTTACAACCAATCGACCTCAACAAAGGATACACATTTTGTAATGACATGCAGGAAGTTACGCAGAAAGACAATTTTGTTAACAGTCTGGTGTATAGTGACGAGGCGACATTTCACTTGAATGGAACGGTGAATCACCATAACATGAGGATATGGGGTACTGAACAATCTACTACCGTACAACATGGACGTAATTAATTTTGGCACAATTTGTAAAACAAAGTTTTAGGGAGAGATTTTTTCTCGGAGAATACCGTGACAGGTATTTCATACCTCGATGTGATGTAGTTGTGGTTGTTTCCTCAATTGAAAGATGACTCCAATAACTTTGTATTCCAACAAGATGAGGCTCCGCCTCACTGGCATGCAGAAGTACGAGCCTTCCTGAACGAAGAACTCCCGCACCGCTGGATCGGGCGATGTGTAAATGATGATTTAGCGCCTTTAAAATGGCCGCCTATTTCTAATCGATCTCCCAATCTCAAGGTTTGTGATTTTTTTTGTTTTGGGGGTATGAAGACTGTGTTTACATGCCAACACACACAATAACTTTGGTTGAGCTACAGGAACGCATTTAAGACCATCAATAGGGATATGTTAACGCGTGTGTGGGCTCAACAGGACTATCTCATAGATGTGTGTCGTGTAACGAATGGAGACCATGTCGAACATTTATGACGGAATAACTGAAACTTGGACAGTTTCTGTTTATTTTAATGTATCATTCATAATTTTATGTGTACTACCTTATAAATACAGATTTTTAAAATCCGATGAATCATTTGTAATTGTCCTGTATTACTGATACATCAAAGAAGTATAGTAATCTATAATTTGAACTATAGTTGGTTTCACGTTTAATATTTAACCACGTTTATGTAATTTACTTCTGAATTGTATATAAGTAATATATAACCTGTACGCAAAAGTGAAATTGAATTTTGTTATTTTTTTTTGTTTCATTTTATATCAGTAAAAAAGTACACACGTTATTATTCATGTATTTAAGTGTGAGTATATCTTCATACAATTGTAATCTACTATTCGTTGCTTCTGTGTTCAGGACTGTTCTTTAATCAGTCTAAGTAAATTTTCTACAGTTTTTTTAATACAGAATATTATTTTTTATAAACCAGATGGGGAAATTTTTTGCAAATGGAATGATTTACAAAGGTAAATAATTCAGTTTACAATAGGTTGTTTAAATAATTGGAATTTTGTTTACAATGAAATACTTCGTTTTAAATTGTTCACCTCAATTATTACACAAACAATAAAAATCTGTTGTGGAAACATACGACTTCCTCGTACGCCTATTAAAATACATTTACACATTTTTTTTTTGTTTTTAAATGAAAAGTACATACAATTTTATTTCATTAAAAACATCTGATTTTTACATTTTTTTTTTTTTTTTTGTTATTGAATTATTATTCATCGTAATTTTTTTACAGTGAGAGGTTAATAATTATTAATAAATCATTATTTTCAAATTTAAAAAAAAAAAAAGTTAAAAAGAAGGAGACGAAATTTAATTCGAAACGATGTGCCTTCTCCTTGTAAGATTCAAATATTTCATTAATTAAAATTTTATTTAGGTATACCTCTGGAACCAATGAAAATAAGTACCACTTATGATACATCGTTAAAAATCTCTCAATGAGGGCTTATTACCTCACTTAAGAAAAAGTCCAATTTTTTTTTTTTGGATATTGGGTTTTTTGGCACTTTTGATTAAGTCAATTACAATCAAAATGAGAGGTGTACAACTAGATGTTACAACAGTCCTAAATCCAAAATTTCAACATCCTACGGCTAATCGTTTTTGAGTTATGCGAGATACATGCGTGCGTACGTACGTACAGACGTCACGCAGAAACTAGTCAAAATGGATTCAGGGATGGTGAAACCGGATATTTTCGTAGAAATCGGGAAAATGACATTTTTCGCGATCACAATACTTTCTTTACTTAGTACAAGGAAGTAAAAAGGTTCTAAATTTTTGGATTCCATCACATTACATTATAAAATAAACTAGTAAAAGTTTAAGTAACAAAAAAATATTTAAATTTTAAATTTTTTATTAATAAATTTTTAATTAAATATTTTATGAAATTACACTGATTGTTGGTGTAATCTTTTCTAGAGAAACAAAAGTAGGAGATACTGTTTGTGTAATAGTACGAAAGGAGAGAGAAGAAAAGGTAATTGGTGAAAGAAAAGATAAATAAAACTTCTGTTTGAATTTTTACCTACAGAGAAATGTTTTGTTTTATTTTCTGTAATAATAAAGTAGTTTTTAATTCTCAAATGTTATACTTTAGATAAAGGTTTAGCAATCAGTGAAGAAAATAACCACTATCAGAATATTATATTGGTTCCAGCTATCTTGTATTTTACATTAAAGATTATTCTGAACACTCTTTCTGTAGAATTCTAGTGCGATTGGTATAGTAATAAACACTATGGTAGTTGAATTTGGAGTTCTCTTTAATTGTGCAGACGGTATCTGTTTTAAAATGAGCAAATTTGGACTTTCTTTCTATATGAATGATAAGTTTTACTTTAATGCCACCGGAACATATAACATCATAAATGATTATTTCGTTATGCGCCAGTTGAAAAATACAAAGTTTTATTAAACAAAATGTAAAAAATTCACAAAAATATGCATTTTTTCTTCTATTTCCCTTGATAACTCGATAACTGTTTATTTTTGAGAAAGGATCGAGAAACAAAAAAGTTTTTTATCATTAAATTTTACACACAATATCATCGGTTGCAAATCAAAAAAATACCTAATTATTGATGAAAAAAGAGCAATAACTGTAAAAAAAATAACAAAAATAATTAAAAATTTCGTGGGAATTTTTTTGGGTACTTATATTATATATAGGACCTTCAGATTTTGTCTCAAAGAACTTTTTGATATGATAGAACAACACGTAAAAAATTTCAACAAAATCGAACCTGAATTAAAGTCTCTACATAATTGAAAATCTAATCACATACAAAAGGCATTTGAAAAAAATGCATTTTTACATAGCTTAAAAGTACTTTGAGAGACGCTTCTTTAGGAGATTATTTATTTAATAAAACCTTAAGCATATCTTTTTCAACAAGCGCATAAGGAAATAATGATTTTTGATGATATTCCAGAGGCATTAAAGCAAAAATTAACGATCTCAGCTTCGATACTAGATGTAAAGTACAAACAACAAACAGTATCTTCCTTCTTTGTTCATTCAATTTTAAGCCGTCCCCAGATTTATATTCAGAGAATCAGTAATTACTAGATTACGTGAGCAATAAATGTTATTTTTCTTCACCTTTGTTAGTCGTTGTTTTTTGTATCGGTTCTACATTGGTTTGCAAAAATTATACAGGTTTTTATTTTAAAAGTAGTTTTTTACGAGTTACAACCAGTTATGGTGGTAATAAAATAATTTTTAATCCTTAAATTTTATATCTCAAAAGAAATTCAACCACAGTATTGCAGTTTTACTACCACAACATATCCGTTAAAACTCCCGATTGAAAACGTGGCCCAATTTTAAGAGTTTTGATTTATCTATTACATACATTATTCTTAGCTCTTTAAGAATAAAATCATTACTTGGTCGGGCCTAGCAGTAATTACTTCAGTTGTTACACTTTTGTGCATTTCGTTTATAGGAGGTCTCCGGTAATTATTGATAAGAAAGAATGATAGGGCAAATGTTTCATTACATATAAACATGTAATAAAAAGTGTGAAAGGGAGGCTTTAAACAAGGGTAGTATTTGGCCAAGCGAGACGAGACCGGAAGGGCTGTGAAATATCACGTTACCACTACCGCTAGTCCCAAGCTCGGATTAAAATGTAAGGGTGGCCAAATTTATTTTTCGAATTAAATATTGATCTTTAGTTGAATAAATAACTGACAAAAAGTACATTAAAGTAGGATGACTCCAATTTTAATCATCGGGAAAATAATGTGAATTGTTTGACTCGGTTTACAACAGGCTATTACGTAATATTGTAATAATTATTTTAACATAATATTGAACAGTTTTACTTTACATCATGACTTTTTATACCATATTAGAAAGAGATAAGGTACAGCAATTAATAAATCATTTGCATACTCTGAGAGAAAAATGCAATTTTTTTTTAGTAAGTAGTATTTAGACTAATCATAACACAAAAAAAATAAATAAATTTACTATTCTTATATACTGGTAGTAGCATAACTCGTATATTTATATTTTTATAGATAAAGTAAGGAAAATTTAAAAGTTTCCAAGTTATATAATGAGGAAATTTTGTGTTTATTCGATGGAGAATTGTTATAATTCATTTCGGATATATCACATATTAAGTCAGGTGGTAAAGAAGCAATATCCTTTCAAGCAAGCGTTATGTTGGAGAAAGAAGAAAATATTAGACAACCAATTCAAGTTTCTACGAAACGTTAAAAAAAAATTGTAAAAAATTTGTAAATAGTAAAAATATTAATGATAGTATCAGTTAAGTCTATTAGTTTACATTCAGAATAGAAAACACTTAACTGGAAGTAGTGTAAGGTGAGATGAGATGATATAGTAGGCTACCCCTTTTCGTCTGTGGTTTGAAGACATGAAATCAATAAAGACAAATAAAAAAAAAGGTCGTCAAGGAGGAGTTCAAAAATAGAAAAAAAGTATTTTTTTAGATCCTCTATTTGAAATATTAACAGTTCTAAATTATTTTTAAATGTTTTTTAATGGTGTTATCAGTAATTAATTCTGTTACACTAATGTCTATGGTAGACAGAAAAATGGAGTGCGAGTTAACAGAAATAGAGACAAGTGTACCAATTTATTGGTATCAATTGGAATTGTAATAATTATTAATTGTAAGATGAATTGGGCAAATGAAAGTCGATACCTGTATGTTACAAAACGAATATTTATACAAATTTCTAAGTGCTATTCGCAAAAATTTCCATTTTTGTGAATTTGCAATATAAATTTTGAAAAAGGAATTTTTTTTTGTGTTTTGTTCTCCTGCTCCTCTGGGCCGGCTTAACAATCAAGTATTACTCAGCCCAGGGGAGTGTCCTTGCGACTCTAATGAGACTCCCCAGCTACCGGTAGTGCAACCGGCATGGCAGGTCGGCTCACCGGTTCCGGATCTTTTCCTTATTTTTATGTAGCCTCTGCCTCTAACCGCTAAGGCCAGGGACACCGGGACCGGCTATAAATGCGTTATATAACAATGTAAAAAATTACTGAAATTAGTCGTTCTTTATTCGCTGTTCTAATAGCCGTTTTATAAATTTTCATTTTTAGAATATTGTATATTTTCAATAAATTCAAAAGATATTCAGGGTTCGCTACCTTTTAAGTTAACTTGATGTATTTGAAAAAAAAATTCTACGAAATTCTATTAACGGTTAAATAATTAATCCTCTTATTACCCTTTCAATTTGGACGTTTTTGTACGACAACCGTTTTCTGGCTTCAGTAAGTTTCCTAAGATAAGGAAGTATTTTAGATGTACGACAAAGGTGATCTTTATAATCTGTTATCAGGTAGATTTCATAAGAAAGCTACCTAAGTAATTGGTACCATGATTCGACTTCCGGAAAATTTCGATATATCTTCGCGTTTCACATACCCCAGATCCCAAAACTACCGTCAGTTCAAAAATGTATATATATATATATATATAGTTTACTTTCTTGTGGACACGGTAACTGCCTTAATTTTGCGCCAATCACTTACAAATTGTTCCTTAAAAATAACTCTTCCGAAAATCTCGATAGAGTTCGTTAAAAAATGGGCAAAATCGGACCACGGGAAAGGAAATGGGAGGGCTTTTCGAAAAAGCAAATATCGCTATAACTTTCTTATTAAGTAAAATATCAAATTCGTTTAAAGTTCCTACTATTCTTTGGATAAGGGCTTAAAAGTTATCTAAGTAAATTTTTTTGATGTCATCAACGATTGGCTCAGGGAGTGGAAATAATACTCGAAAGTCCCACGACCTTTAAAATTTGTATCATGAAGAAATTTCGCCATGACCCCTATTTAGCCAAAGATCTATGTCTGTAATTAGCCGCCAGATCCATTTAGAACCTTCACCTGTTATCGATATCATTTTCCAAGAATTTCTCGTAGCCTCCATCGCATCACGTTTCCCCATACCTTCATATCACATCATTCATTCTTTCACTTACTGCTCAATCGGAGAGGCTGAAGCTAGCAAACAGGCTGCGTATATGAAACGGTTCGTTATCCACTTGTCACGGCCAACAACGTACGGCGATGTAAACTTTGAGGACGAGTTAAATTTCTTCTAACATCTACGGTGGCGCCCCAAACCGGTGCAGCATACAGAACAGAAGACATAACTGTAGAAACTATTAATCTTGTCTTGGAAGCTCTCGGAGCAGATGGAGTAGAAAGCAGCATGTTCAGCGGCTTAAAAGTTTTCTCAGATTTCGCGCAAGAGTCAAGAAAGTGTAGCGTAAACTTACAGGATTTATCAATCCTGACACCCAAATATTTAATGTTTTCACTGAATTGCAACGATTCGTCACCCAGTCTTAGGTATATTTCGCCAATACATATTATCCCCGTTAGGGTGGTGAACATACATTTCTGTGGAGCACGCTCCAGAGCCCTTGATTAACCATCCAGTTACTAATAATAGTTAACGGCATATTGCCACTTTCCTCTATATCTGCTTCCGTCCTGCCACTGACCAGGACATGAGATCGTTGGCATACGCCACTAATTGGGTGTCTATCGGCATTGGAAGGTTAAGAACCCCATCGAATATCAATAGCCATTATAACTAATTACCATAATAACTAATAAAATTACTCGGCGTGAAAACGAACCTTTCTACTTTTTACCTTCAATTTTTTTTGAAAAAATATTTTACAAATCAAATGAAATTCGTTTAACTTGAAGATTACTTAAGAGAATATAATAAAACCGACCTCCATTTTTATCACCATGAAGCCTGTTGTTTAATATTGATTTTTTATTATTAAATAAATTATTAAGGTAAGAACAGGTGAACGTAATGTAACTCAAGTTTTCTGCATTAAATAACGTAAAAATATGCCTGTTATTTTATAAATTATTAAGTGGGAAGTAGCTAAACACAACTGAAATTATCGAACAATAGCAAAACCGAGGCACGTTATCAACGTCATAACACAAATAGATAGGAGCTCAACCATCTTTCAATAAATAATGGAAATGTAGAACATTTCAAATGTGAGAAATACACTCATGTGCTATTAAATACAGCTTACTGTATTACGTTTCTCGCTCACTACAGAAATAAGGTAATTAAAATATCTTACTGGCGTAGGGTGACATTTAAATTTCACCTGATAATTTTTGGTGCATACAAGAATGATCTTTCCTTCGCGACTAATAAACGAATGTACCCACCAGCTTCTTAAATATTTATTATTCCTACATAAATTCATTTTTGAAACATATATCTTTCGGCTCCCTCGTAAAATCCGAATGAATTTTTCAAGATAAAAAATGGTTTGTCATAGCACCTTATTTGGCATCCTTATATATTAAACATGTAGACCGAAATTTAGTAATTTAAATATGTTAAATTATTCATATATATTTTGAGTGTGATGCCTATGCTGAAAACAATAGTAACTTGTTCTTGAAAATTTAATATCCACTTTTACCAACCCAGACAAGAGAACTAACTGTTTTCGTGCACACAATACGTCGACGAAGAAAGGGTCTTATTATACTGATGTTGATATTTTTATTAAATTACCGAACAATTTGAAAGAACTTCCCACCAGTTTATTTAAAATAAACCTGAAAGATTTTTTTTTTTTTTATAAACATTAAACTTTGTTGATAAGTTTAAATAATATTAATTAAAAAAATATAAAAACCTTTAATTCTTTAAAAATCCGGTTTGACATGTACATAAATATTTGCTCAAATAATTTCCATTAACGCCTTCTTAGTTATAACTTAGTTTGTGGTTATTTTATACATTTACTAACTTCATTTACTTTTTCGTCTACTTTAACTATATATATTTCACGAGTTAAGAATTCAAATTGTTATTATGGACTTTGTTATTATTGTTATTAATTTTTATTATCACTTCTAATTTTATTATATAATTAATTACGTATTTAGTAATTTTTATTTTTTTAAGGATTTACCAAGGTTGCTCTTGATCAATTAAGGTTAGGATAATTCCTTCATTAATAAAAGGACTAGCACAACTACTCATTTTTGGCGTAATCTACATAACATATATAATTACGTGCTGTTCAGAATAAAAAAATGTATTTATTTTACGATTTTTAGTGTTAGGTGATAACCTGAATGACTGTGCACGGGGTAAAGTAATGAGACTGGTCCAGAAAAACTTTTTATTTACAATCAAATTATACATGGACTCTATCACCTTCTAAATAGTTTCCTTGGGAAGCCACACATCGCTTCAAATGGTTTTCCCACTCTTCAAAGCAGTGTTGGAACTCAGAAACTGGAATATCCTTCAGATGATCGGTTATATTTTTTTTAATGTTTTCTACTGTTCCAAAATGATGTCCTTTGAGGTGTTTTTTAAAATTCGGGAACAGGAAAAATTCGCAGATCTCAAGTCAGGTAAATAAGGTGGTTGAGAAACAACAGGAATGCTTTTCTTTGCCAAAAACTCATTAATTTAGAGTGCAAAGTGACCAAGGTGCATTGTCATGGTACGGCATCCAGTTTTCCTTGACGGCTGGTCTGACGCGGGCAACTCTTTTTCTCACTCTTTCAAGAATTTCTCGCTAAATATATTGATTTAAATTTTGTTCTGTAGGCAAAAATTCCTTACGAACAATACCATTACCATCTTAAATAAATGCTCATTTTTGCTTTTCTGAGACATGGTGAGTTTGAAGTGTGCCACTCCTTGCTCTGGCATTTTGTTTCTGGGTCGTACTCAAAAGTCCAACTTTCACAAGATTTATCACCAGTAATAAATTAAAAAAAAAATCATTATCAGTTTCAATTTACCCTAGAAGATCGCGGCTCACTTTCAGCCTGTTGTTTGGACCAAATTTGCAAAAACTTTTTCATGTCCCATTCATTAGTCAAAATTTAATGGACTGTGCTATAGTTCAAATTCAATTGTTTTGCAATCTTCCTAACAGTTAATCGTCAGTCGTACCGTATCAAGTCTCTGATTCGCTCAATATTGTCGTCACTTTTTGAAGTTAACGATCTTCTAGAGCGTGGATCATATGTAATTGACTCTCGGTCATCTGAAAATGCTTTAGACCACCTAAAAACTTGAGCTCGTGACTGAGCGTTATCTCCATCACGCCCTTTTCAATTTTGGAAAAGTTTCAGTAGCATTCTCACAGATTTTAACACAAAACTTGATTGCATAACTTTGCTTATGATTAGTGTCACTCATTTTTGTAACGCACAACAAAAACTCGTTTCACGAAAAATTTATTTACATTTCATGTGGCAAAAATAGACTAAAAAAATTAATACCTAATACAAATATGTTGTTCATAGTTTACTATGAAGTTTTTACTAAGTTGCATATGTTTACTAGTAACTTTACAGCGTTGCCACTTTGGCTGCCAAAAAAAAAAAAACTAGTCTCATTACTTTATTTACAGACCTCGTTAAGTCAACAGTAATCTAAAGTGTTATTTAAGTACAATAACAAGGGGAACCGATATTATTTCCTTTTTTTTAGTAAAACATTTATTCTGTTTGAATGACACAATAACACGGATGGCAATCAACCAACCAATACTAATTCGAAGTATAACCTTTGAAATAAGATTTCTACTAAAAAAAACTTATTGAATAAATTGTAATTATTACGAAATTTATGAAACGAATAATAAAAAAATCTATCAAAAATTTAATTATTTATTGTTATATATAGATTCTATATATTAAAATAAAATTTTTTGATGAAATATAAATGTATTGCGTACATGCAAGCACATAACGCTTATTCATGAAAATAAAATAAATACAGAATAAAGACTAAATACTAAATTGCTGAGTAATAATTATGACAAAAAAGCGGCGCTACTATAAAAAAATTAAGGAAATATATTGCTTCGGTTCAAACTATTGACGTCATAATTATACTTTAAATCAACTAGAATTTATTTAATTATTAAAATCGGAGTAAAGAATGACGGACTGTATCTACGAAAAGGAAATTAAGGATCCATGTAATAATTTCCCACAACTATTTTTATTGATTTTTTAATCTATAAAAATAATCTTTTAATAAATTTACGCGTTTTTTTTTTTAATTAAAAAAATTATTTTCGTTATTTTCATGAAACTATTGTTCAACAGTCCTTTTATATAAAATATAAAAATTTATATAATGATATTAGAGTAAAAAAAGTGTAAATAAAAAGATTCTTCCGACTTTTAATTGCTTTTTCTCTCCACTTTACAAAGTAGGAACTTAATTGTAATTCAAAAATGACAAATTTCTAAGTGATTTTACAGAAGTCATACAAACATTTGGGTGATGGTAAATTCCTGCTGTACTCACTCCAGCAAATCCTTTTTCATTGACTTCAAAGCAGCAGCGATGCGATTTTACAGCTTATTAACAGTGGGTGACGGTCCTCGTTCTCGAGTGAGATTGATGTTGTAGCACGACTAATTGGATTTCGTTGGTTAAACTCTTCGATCCTTTTGTATTTGTCTTTAGAGAAGCGTCACTATCATGTGTCTTTACACAAACATTCAGTTTCCACAAATTTCCTCTTCTGCAGTGACAGATGATTTGAGTATCAAGTGAATCAATATTATAGCAGCCATATACTCATTCTGAATGGTCATACATACAAAAAACTGAAGCACGTAACATCATTTATGCTGTTCACGCACCATTTTCTCGCAGACTGAGCATTAAAGAAAATGGAAGAATTGAACTTTAAAAAATTTAGTATTTCCGCATTCATGTGATATGTAGTAAATCAAAAATATGTGTTCCATAAGTTCAGAAATAAAAATATTTGGAGCCAAATAATCTTAACCAAATAATTTTCCACAAAAAAAAAATCTATTTTAAATCATATGCATACGCATCATAGTAGTTTATTTCCTATCTTTTAAAAGTTCCTGGAGTTTGATAATATACAAATGCAGATGTTTGAGAGCGTATAATTAGCGCAAGCCTAGTTATTGTTCATACAACTTTTATAAAAATTAAGAATCTTGCATACAGTAATTTTAAGAATTAAATAAATTAAAAATGGTTTATTAGTTGACTGTTTATACACTTAATTTATGTTGTGTTAATTGTATTTTATTTAAATAATAAAATGTTTAAATCATTATTATTTTACCAATTAGCATCCACTATTTAAGCTGTTAAGATTTCTTTCATGGAAATATTAATTTCAAGTGAGAACAGAACGTCTTGTGTGCAGATGACAACAGAAGTATGAATGGGTAGAACATTTCATAATGGTTTGGTGTGGGAGTATTTTAATACCTGTTATTTAAAACGCCAAAAATCGTTAATTACGAACACTATAAATGAAATTTTAACTAATGCAAAATACGTATCCTCAAAAAAGGACAGACAGATATCCATAAATATAATTTTACAATTTCAATATTATTAATACAATTCCATTTCAACTTCTATATGAGCGGGTTACAATAACAAAATTGCTTTTAATTATATAAAACCAAAAATAAAAATGTGTTTTAATGAATGTTCGTATTTTTTTATTTTTTCAAAGAAAATGGTGATATGTTTTATAGCATTAAATTTGGGTAATAAGACGTATCAATTATAAGACAAGTTCGAATATATTTATTTTTAATCACCTAAAAATCTTTTTACAAAACGTAGGTGGTACCCAAAATAATACATATTTTAACAAAATATTCCTAGACTATACGCAACGTGTATAAATAGAATGGATAAACAAAATAAGTTAGTACTTTAGATAGTAGAAATTAATAACAAGTCACAGACGTGAATAGTGTCTACACCTTACGTTTAATTGATCTAAAAGATGTAACAAATGAAAAGTTTCACAAAAGGTATCTGTACAAATGAGATACTAACCACATTCACTCCTTATTTTTCTCTAACTTTAAAAAAAACTGTTTTTATCATAATTTATTCATTGAAAGAATTAGCAATATTGATTACTTTATATAAATGTTATATGACAATTTAGTATTCTAAGCTTGTACACTATTCTAATATATATTAATTTCCCTGAACTCCGCCAGCTGATGATAAAGAACGTAATTACTTGGAGGGAATACGATATATTGAAAAACGTTTTCCCAGTACTTAATCTTTATATAGTTTTTCCTATAAAATTATTAATAAAACAGTTTATAATTCTTCAATCATTTTTAAAGCTTGTAGCTGTGTGTAAACGCTAGGTTGGTTGACGTATCAGTCAGTAGATATGTTATTCTATGACGTCTAAACTAGTATATTAGGAAAAAAATAGTAATTTTAACATTGCGAAAACAGAAAACCTTCAGTCAATGTTTATTGAAGTCAAAAAGTGGACGGAAATAAAAAATTACAGTGATGTACTGGGTATATTTTGCAGATGAGCGATATACAGAGTGTCTACTCCCATTATAAATGTCGATATTGATGATAAATACTGTTTTTAACAATACTACAGTGTAAGTAGGTCAAATTAAAGTTAACAGATGTAATAATTATTTAGTAAAATATATAGAACGAAATGTAAATATCTGTTAATTATACAAAGTTAGTAATTTTAATGTAAATACTTATTTGTTAGTTCTGAAGAAAATTAGTGATAATAGGATAGATATATAAAATAGCAAAGAAAAAAAATTATAAAATTTAGGTAATATTAAAACATTTATCAGTTAATATTGAACTATTAATTAACAAAAATTAATTGCAACGAAATTAAAAAGAAATTTACCTTAATTTTTCTTCAGAATTAATAACATTTATAATAAATAAAAGTTGTTAATATAAGTAGATTATATAACTGCAACAAAAATGTTATTATGAAAAAAACAAATAAGTAAATAAGTTAAAGGATTATTTTTGAACATAGATTTAAAAGGTAACAAAGCTTAATTATAAATTTATAAAAAAATCTTGCACAGTTCCAAGAAGAGAGTCTTTCGTTATTTTGTTTGAAAACGTATAAAGTTATGCTAATCTAAAATTTTACAACAAAATGAGAACACAAAAAAAAAGTTATAATGTTTTTACTATTATTATTTTTTTTTAATAGTAAAATATATTTTCCGTTTATAACAAACTTAAATAATTATAACCATAACTATTTAATTTATTTATTTATGGTTATTATTATAACCAAAATTTAATTAAATAATTTAAAAAAATATTCTTATATATAATAAATACGATATTTAAAATGAGAGTAATTGAGGCCCGTTGTAACGACAGCTTCCTGGTAATAACTGACTCCACTTGAGAGCATGAGCTGCAGACGATCTAAATCCATCATTTAACTTATCTATGACACCCTCTCAAGAGTAAACAAGGTAGTGGGTCCCGAGCCATTGCGGCATCATCGGAAACGAACGCGCTGATGAGGCTGCCAAGAGAGCGGCAACAAATATTCTCCGATTAGAATTAACATGCGACAGCGACTTCACGAAGACTGTCCGTGTCGAACTACATACTCAGTGTAATAACTTCTGGCGTCTGAGTCCTTCCACGTTCTTACATAGCATCCGGCAGAACAACTTTGAGAAACCTTTTATCTTAAACAATAGAAGAGACACAGTCATCCTAACTCGGCTGAGGATTACGTCAAAAGCTAACCCACGCTCATCTGTTTGGTTCTCCTCAGAACTGTAAGGAAGGCATGCCATATAAAAACGTCCGTAAACCAGTTACTCATAGAGTTATTATGTTCGGGTCTGTTCGTTGACAATTAAATCTGGGATCAGAAGTGAAGGGTTTACTCAAACGGAGGAAATAAATCAAAAGACTGTTGTGGTTTTCTCTGTGATAGTGGGAATAGAAGAACTTAATTTAGCGGTTTTGCTTACCTGATATTCCTTATGGGGTACTACGTACGCAGTAAAAATAGTCTGGTGGTAATGATCCATTATTAGTTACCCATTTGTTATTCATATTCTAGTTAATTATCCAGTGTTTGGTGTTTATTATCTAATTATTTATGATCACATAGTTTTATGCAAGTCTCTAATGACTGTTATCGTTTATGGGACTTCAAACAAACAATGGAAAAAAGTATTTATTAAAATATTTACGTTTAAAATTTTAACAATTTAGTGCTATTATCTATTAGTAAATATCTAAATACTTATAAAAAGAAATGTCAACGTTCAATCTTGCAGCATCATAACGAACCACCCTTTTAATCTGGCCCGCTCAAATATTTTAGAACTTTAATTGAGCATAACTCAAAAACGACTCAACCAATAATCATAAAATTTTCTATATAAATTTAAAGGGAACTGATCTGGTAGTTGTGGATATTTTTCAACCACAGATTTTTACCCAAAGGCCTACATACATGTGTATATATATATATACAGAAATATATATATAAATCTTTATATATATATTTCTTGTGTGCGTGTGTATGAAAGTGAACTTCTCCTAAACGGCTGGACTGATTTTGATGAAATTTTGTGTGTGTTCAAGGGGATTCGAGAATGATTTAGATTCACAATTTGGTCCTCTGGAAAATGTTTTTTAATTAATTTTTTATTTATAAGTAGTTGTTGATTTTGGAATGTTTTACATTGGATCCGGCAGACTGCGCTACCATCGCAGTATCGAATATTCAGTAATATTCTATTTTAATTTTAGTTTGTCCCGACAGTTGGTGCTGCGATCAAATTGAGAAAAATATTTCGTAATTTTGTGTTATTATTGTGTTACAAAAATTCGCGAGAAAACGGTTTTTAATAAATAAGAGGCTAATAAATCAGATGGAAATGTAAACAAAGGAAAACCAATCTGATCAATGCAAGATGGCCGCTGTCAAACACAACGACCAATCACAAAGAGCCCGTATGGCCGTTGCCAATGTAAACAAAATCACAACTGATTAAGTAACAAGTAGGCAGCACTGCGATCGCGTTTAGAATTGTGCGCGTATTGAGAAATATTATATTATTATTTATTGAAATAACGTTTTAAAGTGCAATTAAAAAATATACATTGTGCAAATTTGTAAGGTACAGTATTGAAGTGAAAATGTTTTTTAAATTTATTTATGTGTTGTTGATCTTGGAATGGTTAAGGTTCACAATTGGGTCCGGTAGGCAGCGTGTGGGTCCGGTATGCAGAGCGGCGATCGCGTTTTAGAAGTACTTTTTTAATTTTTGATTTATCAGTCAAACCCGGTAGTTGGTGCTGCGATCGGATTCTAGGAATTTTTTTTTATTTTGTTGCTTTTTCGCATATCAGTTACTTGCGTCGTAGCTTAGTGTTGTTCTTACATTAAAATTCGTATTTATAGAATAGTTTGAATTAAATCCGATAGGTAGTGCTGTTCTGACAATTGGATTTATTTACATTCTGAATTTTATAAAGTTAAAGGTGAAATTTTATAAGGTTCCGTAATGTTTTGTAAGTTTCTTAATGTTCAGTATTAATTGTAATGATTTTGCAGCCACAACACTTTTCGTTAAAAAATTATTTTCCACCGAATACTGCGATTAGAGAGTGGTGTGAATTAAATCCGATAGGTAGTGCTGTTGTTTTGCCATTTGGATTTATTTACATTCTGACTTTTATAAAGTGAAAGGTTAAATTTTGTTAAATTGCTAATGTTCAGTTTTTAAGGTTTTATGAAACTTTCAATTGTTGTCATTTAATCTGTATGTATACTCAGATCTAGCAATAGCGAAGCATTGCCGAGTCTGCTAGAATTGCGCGCTTATTGAGAATATTATATTATATTATTATTTATTGAAATAAAGTTTTAAAGTTTAATTAAAAAATGTACATTGTGCAAATTTGTAAGGTGCAGTATTGAAGTGAGTATTTTACATGAATTTTAATGATGTATACACGTGCATTCAATAACAATCAACTTAACCTACAAATTTAAATTGTCAGTTCACATTTGATTCTATGCAACTTAAGAAGTATTGAACGGCTCTTTGAAAATAAAAATTTAAGTTTGTAAAATAAATTATAACATTTATAAAATTAAAATATACTTATAGTTTAAAGTATATTTAAAAAATTGAATTTATAATGTTTTAGCTGATTAATTTTATAAAAGCTTTCTAAAATTATTTTTAATTTGCAATTATCTAAAATTTGGTAAAATAGATATTAAAATAAAGAATGAGAAAAATGATAAAAATTTCTACTAAAATTTTAACTACGTTGCTTTTTTACAGTGCTTTAATTTTTTTATTAATTGATTAATTAAGCTGTTACATGGTTATGAAACATCAAAATTATTAAATTTAAAAAAAATATGTAGGAGGTACTTTTTTAGAATGATGTTAAGTGAAAATTAGTAGTAATGTGGATGAAAATTTATTAATTTCACTAATTATTAATTTTACGACGTTTCGATTTTTTAATTCAATTTTCATCGGACATCTCAATATTTAGTGAAAATAAATATTAACCATACTACACATAATTAATCAATAAATCCATTACAATAATACAAAAATCACAAACTGATAATATCATACTAATAGTCATTTTAATGAAATTTAGAACACATTCCTGCTAATTTTAACTTAATTAAGTTACTTATATTTATGTGTGTGCATTTATAACAGAATAATGCCGCGTCAGGACAACGTCTGCCGGGTCCGCTAGTGTATATATATATATATCTAAATAAATTCTAAATTAATGGCATTTTCAAAATGCTTTTCTTCGAAAAGTCGGTAAAAATATATCCGTGGTTATTAGAGTAAATATATAAACATATCCTTCAAATAATTATATAAATCGTCTTTATTCCGAAATAAAATGAAGAAGAAAGAAATTTTTATAACTACGCAATTCTCTAGAGCAGAAATAGATGAAAAAGTTTCATGGAGATTCAAAAAATTTTAAATACTATAAATCCATTATAAAATCAACAGGCAATAGTTCAACAGATAGTAAATTTTTTTTTCTTCTGATTATTCTATCTATTTTAAAGTATGATCAGTAATCATTCGTTACATAATCATTAAATAAAATTTTTATTTTATTCTAATTTCTTATAATTTGTTAGATAATTAATTCACCATATAAGTTTAAAACTGTTGGGTAAGAATATGGTGTGGAACATTTTTCAATAAACAAAAAACTCTGAAACTTTCTGGATAAAAACTTAAAATTTTCGGATAAAAAGGAAATGTAAATGAATCTAAAATTATTCTTTCAAATACTTAGTTTCATTTAATTTAATCTTTTTCCTGTTTTTTTATTTATTTATTTTTAATGATATCTATATACTGTCTAAGCCAACTGGGCTGGTCCAATAGTTAACTCGTACTAACAAATAAGTTATTGAACAGCTGATTTTCGAAGTAGAATGTTCTGAAGTTCAAATACTAGTAAAAGTTATCAGCGTTTTTACGAATTTGAAAAGTAAACAGTGGATAACAGTGTACTTTGGTGGTTGGGATTCAATTAACCACACGTCTCGGGAATAGTTGGCTTGTGTCTGTATAAGCCTTCACCTCTTTTGCATGTTCATATCATCCTCATCTCATTGGGCCTTGGGGTAGGTTGCTTATTGTTCACTAGTTGAACAGATTTCAACGTACAAATATGGGGAATAAGAAATATTATCAAACATTTTATTTTCTTTAAATTATTTAAGTACTGTTTTGATTTTTAGATGATTGAGACAAATGTTTTGATACTTATTTCATAAAAACCATTCAACCCGTTCAAAAATTACAAATATACCACTCATATAAGGTTGTTCTTTAACTGAAGCGTTCAGATTCGGATACAATTCGAAAACAGTCGTAATAATTGCCCGGCAACCAAATGTACACCATTGTATCGAATAAATTTCCACTTACCAACAATTTTAAAAGTATATATCCGAGTACTTTCAAAGCCGTTAGTCCATCATCAGGGATTTATCAAAAGAATATTATCTAATAATAGTCGCAAACATCTTACGAACAGGACGTTACGGTCTTATTGACGTGCAATTTAATTTTATTTCTTGACGACCGCCTATTACGAACGTAACAATTTTAATTTAAATACAAGTGAATTTGAATTAACATCTTTTGAGAAATCCCTGATGATGGAGTAACGTATCCGAAAGTACTCGGATATATACTTTTAAAATCTTTAGTGTGGAACTTTATTCTACACAATTATATTAATACCAATAAATGCTTAGTAAATTAAATCTAAACAAAATGTACCATTATTTTTTATATCAAAAGGATTCTGAGCAACTAATATTTTTAAAAACTAATAGTTTCTAGTAATGAAAATGATTTTATTTTCTTGTAACCGGAAAGAAAGGAAATAGTAAATACAAGATTTATTGACAATAACATGAATACGTATTTCAGTGTAAAATAATTCCATAAACTGATTCTATTCCTATTCCACCCAAGTCTTTTCCGTTATATCTGTTCATGAATATTCAAAAATCTATTATATAAATATAAACCATATTTGACTGATTTAACAAACTATAATCAGAAATCCGGTATTTTAGAAACTATACAAATTTTTTTTACAACTTTACCGTAGAATTATCCCCAAACCACTAAATTCAGTAGTTTCTTGGAGATGGCTATCTCTAGTTGACTGAGAATAACATTGTAAAGGTTTTAATTAGAGAATACAGCGGTTTTACGTGTGCTAATAATACAGAGTGATTTTTTAGTCCTGTTACCCAATTTTAAATGTAATTTAAGAAAGGGAAATTTAGGTGGAATAAAAAAATGTATTTGTTACTTACAAAAGGGATTTAATAAAAAACTATTACTTACATTATTGTTAAAGAATATGCTCAAAATGCCCACCCGTTGCGGTTATACGCACGGACTCTTTTCAGCATATTAGCAGAAACCTTTTTAAGAGTTGCATTGGAAATATTCGTGATTAAGTCTGTAATATTAACTTTAAGTTCATCAATAGTGTGAGGATTGTTTTTGAAGGCCTCGGACTTAATATAGCCCCACAAAAAGTAGTCAGGAGATGTGAGGTATGGGGACCTTGGAGGCCATAAGCCCTAGCTTATTATTCGATCATCAAAGAACTCTTGCAGAAATTCCATGGTTTCTCGAGACGTGTGGCTTGTAGCGCCGTCTTGCTGAAACCAGCAATACCGTTCTTGAGGTTCCAGGAGGGACACAATATTCATGTATACTTCACCACTTACTGTCTGTTCAAAGAATATGGGTCCGACTATACGATGACGAGAAATCGCACACCACACCAATTTTTTCAGGATGCAAAGATTTGTCTTGTAAAGCGTTAAGATTTTCAACCGCCCAAATTCGACAGTTTTGACTGTTCACGTAACCATCGAGATGGATCCAAGCTTCATCAGTAAAGAACACTGTGTTTTCAAAATTCGATTCCGTTATCGTATACGAGAGACCTAAACCAATGGCAATATTGCAATCGCTTGTTTAAATCTGGAGGCTGAAGCTCTTGGACTAATCGTACGCGATACGGATACAATTTCAAATTTTTTAGTAGTTTTCTGAACACTCGAATATGACAAACCAACTTGCGTGGAAATTTTTCGTAAACATTTCCGTGGAGAATTGAGCAATCTTGTTTTCACATTCTCTGAGTCATCTGTCAAGCGAGTTGGTCGACCACTACGTTTTCTGTCGTAAACACTACCTGTCTCTCGAAATCGGTTTGCTAGCCTAGAAATTGACATTTTTTTTCTGGCGGAGGAACACCAACAAATTTAATTTGAAATGATTCTTTTACATTCTCGAAAGATTTCGTAGCAAAATATTGTTTAAGAATGAAAACTCGTTCTATGGTAAAAGACATTCTCTTCGTAACACGACCGGAAACGGTACAAAACTTTACACAGCTCAAGGAGAATCAACTCACACTGCCGTATCTATACCGGTTGAGTAGCGCTACCATCTTCGTGTCACAACCCAAAATTTCCCTTTCTTAGAGAAAAATTACCAGACATTAACAATTGGGTAACAGGACTAAAAAGTCACTCTGTATTTAAAAACGTTTTAAATTATGCAAGTCGAAGTCGGTTTCGTTCGATGGCAGAAAAGCTTCAATCTGAAAGTGAAATATTCGAATAAAAAGAAGAAATAGAGGTATTTAGGAAATGCAATAATAGAAATAAGCTTATGTAACAAAGTTACAATGAAGAACAACAGAAAAACAAAAGAAATAACAATAAGACAAAAGTTAAATAAAAATAAAATGTTTTCCAAAGAATCTAAACAGTAAGAAACAAACTAATAACAAATTTTTCTTTTACTCACTGTATTAAAAGCAAGCATATCAAATTTCGACTACATTGTTATAAACTGATGAACTTGAAAGCACCAAGGGGTAATAATAATAATAATAATAATAAAAGCATGAAATACAAAAATAAATAAAATAAAAAGGCGGGGTGTTGTAGCATATTTTATATTCCAACGTAGACTATCTACGGAATAAAAAATAAATCCGTTAAAGTACTTTATGATAATAAAGTATCTGAAGCGTAATGCTTTTTATTTATTCATTTACATGTATTAAATACTTGATGCTATTCTGTTGCAAGTAGAACGTTAATAATTTTTTCAGTTTTAATAAACCCAACTCGTTTCCTGTTAAAAATTTGTTTTCGGTAAAATGGATGCGAAATTTAAGTATATGTATATATAAATATATTACTAAAATCCTCAAATTCCGTAATTTTAAGGTCTTCAATGCTCTTTTGGACATTTCAGTTTTGTTAATATAAATTACAGCAATCCTTTTGCAAATTTTAATCCTTAGTACTAATTTTCAATCGAACAACTAAAAATAGTAATAGTAAAACTATTATACTATTTTCCAAACTGAACATAGGCATTTTATTTTATTTTATTTCATTTAATCGCCCTTACAACTATTATGTGAAAGCGACATAGCTGTTTCAAGGCATACTTTTCTCATCAGGTTTTATAAATTTTTGTAATGTGAAAATACCACCGTTTTTAATTATTAACTATTAACCGATGTTAGAAAAATTACAATTAAGTAGATTGCATAATCAAAATTAATGAAACAGAAATAAATTCATCAATTATAATCATTTAATATAAAAAATATTTAAGAATTATTCGCGTTGATAGAATAATACAACCAACAGTTAATTCACCAATAATGAAAATCATCACTTAGTTCCCCACTGCAAGGAGTACCTGACCTGGGTTTGTTCAAGACAAATACCGGTACAGTTTGTAAATACAATTTTTTTTTATTTAAATTTTTCATTTACAAAGTTACATTACACTGATAAGCCCACTAATGACTTTTATTTGTTGATGCTATAAATAAAATTATAAAAAAAAGAAAATATAAATATACGTTAAATTAATTAAATGAATTAAACTGAACTAAAATCAGAGATTGAAATTCAACTGTACACTGATTAACCATAACTAAAATAGTTATACAATTAATATAATATATTGCTAGATGTTACAAAAGTAAAAAACAAATTATGCCAATAGAGACTTACATCCTTTTTTTTAGGAAAATAAATAAATTCACATACACTCAATTTAAAAGTAAAATTCATTTGTATTATAATTAAATGGAAACGATAAATGAATAAAACAGAAAAAAACCAGTCTCAATTGCAGCGTTTTGTTATCTCATTTATCAGTATAATTAGTTACTGGAAATAAAAAGTAAATTTATAAAACCGAATAATAATTTTGCGTGAAATTATCTGCGCTATTCTGAGAATATTAATGTCTCATTAATGTAATGAGACATTCAGAATTTATCGTTCTATTACTCTAAAATCAGGTACTCTGTATAATATTAAAAGAGTATGAATATTTAGTGCTCTAAAATAAAGACATTATTTTTTTATAGTTGGCAACGACATTTTTTAACCCTTGCATACGGCAAAAAATGAATTCTTATCCGTGTGATAGATTTGATAATTATTACCTTCCAATTACAATTTTTGAATTATTTACCACCATATTTTCTTATTTAATGAAAAAATAATAATATTACAGAGCAAATTTTGAAAAAAGTTGTAATTTTTTTTAGAATCTTTTGCTCTATGCCGGACTAAAGTGAGGGTTCTGTGAATCTCCTCTTCTAAAACAATATTTAACTGTAATAATTAATAATTCTAATGCGAAGATTAATAAATAATAATAATACGTTTTAATTATAAAATTGCAATAATCTGAAAGCAAAATGTTTATAATCGCTTGATATTTCTGACATGAACCATGTTTAAAATCACACCGAAACATACCGGTACCAGAAAGTTGTTGCGTAACGAAAAGGTCTGCATCGTCCTCCCTTAATAACTCCCTAACTATTAGTCTCAGAGACCTAAATTCGGTGTCATTTTATACTTACATGAACAGCTCGCTGATACAACTTTGAGTTCGCGTCACTGGCGATCGGGCACAGCGCAGATCGGCCAAACCTGGAGCTCTCGCTTATTTCCATTCAGTGTACCTTACGACATAGACGTAATAACGCGGGTATTCGTGTGTTTGGGTTTAGAGTTTGTCGAGATAGGTCGGTTTAATTAATAATAATTAAGTGTATTTTGGACAATATTTACGTGTAAAAAAGTAGACAAATTTAATATGTCAGCCTCAGCCCGCGAAAAAACAAAGCCGGAAATATAAATTACGCATATTTTTTGAAAGGGGAAGTTATGGGCCACGCACAGGTACCAAAATTTCCGGTGCCGAGCGAGCGACACTGTTTTGGGAGCGTCGTAAAGATGGAACGGCGCGCTCACTGAGCGACGCCGACGGCATGGCACGAGCACCTCTACCGCGGCTTATTATGCCTTATGCCTCTTACTTCTCATATGACAGACCAATTTTCAACAAAACTGTCATCGAATATTAGTCGAAATAAATGTCATGTAACATTTAGGGTCTGTTTTATTTTAAAATTAAATTAGTACGCACTCAATGTCTTAATTTTATTTCACTCGCTGACATACAGACCGACAAATCTATATGTATAATTGGCCAAATGAAGAATTAAAATTTTCCAGTGGAGACTTTTTATTCAAGTTTTATTCAAAATAAAATACGATGATGGCTATCTCATGTAACTCTACAGATAAGATGGTCGGTCTGTAGCACGGAGGAACTTCATCCAAGGTCTGTAACGTTAAACCAACGGCCGTGCGCACCAACACACCCCCACGCGATTCTCTTTTTGGCCCAAGGAGTGTTAGAGGAGGTGATGGATCAAAAAGAAAAAGTTACAAATCAAAAGTACGCAAACAGAGGGTTAATACATTTCCGCTAATGCTCGGCTGTTCGTTTTTGGCAACTCGATTTTAGGCCCGGCGCAAGACTACGGACAATTTGTTTTAAGGAGTTCGTTAGGGGAACAAATTGTTGCGCGTGCGCATTTCATTCCGTAACTAGTTTCGTGCTGACAACGTCAGTGCTTGTACAGTCAGCACAAGAAGTGAGACGCGATTTAACGTGTAACTATGTTTATATTGAGAATTTTATAACATAATTTTTTTCTATTTATATCAAACTGTAAATATGTCCCCTAAAAATCATGTAACTGGAGAGGCTCTTATCAATAATTGTGACTTTGACCGTACCGTCTCTGTAGCTGACTGAGTAATTGTCCTTGGTGAGAATATTTGCGTACTGCTCGTTTTGGAAATAGTAATTTTACGATTCACACAGTTGTGTAGAATTGCCAATAATAAACGACCGAACTCTACCTTCAACCTTAAGCTACCACCTACAACAGCCACAACCTTTAGCTCTGTCTATAACAACAAGCTTGCTCGTAGTAATTATTTAATATCCACCAGCTCTTACAATTAAAATATTCTTCTGCGTTATTCAAGAGTTATTTGAAAAAAAAATGTACAAAAATTATGGCATATTACGCAAAATGTGCCCGATTTCCCCCTATTTTTTAGGTAAAGGTAAGAAATTTGTTAGATTTTATTTGATTATAATATGTATATCATTTCATAATTTTAATTAGTAATGACATGACAAACGCTTATCAAGAAAAGAAGAACTTTCCGCCAACTTGTTAAGTTAAAAATGTTAAGATATGTAAACAGCTGGTTCAAAGTGTTGTACTGCGAAACAAATGTATACAATATAATCTGATCTTTGTAGTAATTAATTAATATTTTCATTGTAGTATGCACGTACCGATGTAATAATGTACTTGATTAAATGTTTAACTTAACCTACCAGCTAGTTAACTCAATATCAGATCCTTCATTATTTAATATGTAGTGAAAAATTAAACTGCTAGAAAGAAATTAATTTTTCATAAAAATACAGAAAGATAAAAAAATCAGGTTGTAGAAATCAGGAAATATTTTGAAATTAAATGTTCAGAGCAGAATGGAAATAAATATTGAAGGGCGTCAAACCCCGTTAAGTATCGGATGATGGAAAAAATATTAAAAATACATGGTTACAATATTACAATAATTTTTGACATTTTTTAAACTGTTATTAACCTTATTTTTTAAAGGATATATTTAGCCTTATTTCTGAAAGGATTCCTTTTTGGATATCTGAAAGAAAAGCGTTTCTAAAAAAATAAAAAAATAATTAGTGAAGCATAGAGTTGGAATTTAAAAATTCCAATGAGGTTGCATTTAGAATATCTTGATAAGTACATATTTTTTTTGTAATGAAAATGTAAATTTGATTAATCTGTGATTACGCATAATTACTGGCGAATTTGATTAATCGCCTCCACGATTGGAAAAGCCATGTATAATTTTTATTTAACGTTAATTAGACGAGGTTAGCGAGTGTAGGTTATGTTTGGTTAAGATACATAAATAAATATATACATATATATATGCATGTATTAATGTGTAATATACTATATGTGAGTATAAAAATGAATATCGGGTTTTTAATGTTATGTAATATTAAGTTTCTTACATTGATATACTATTATTATATTCTATATAAATATATATTATTCTACGTAATTTACGTAAAACTTAAAAATATTGCATAGCTTTAAAACCCCAATATTCATTTAGAAACGCATTATAATAAAAAAATAATACAAAAACGTTATTTTTTTAAATGTAAACAAGTCTTAAACATTTTTAAGAGAAGTAAAAAAAAAAAATCAAATATTATTACTCTTAATAAACTATTTAAATTGAGATAAAATTGAATAATATAAATAAAAGACTATTATTAGCTGTGCATAATTAATTAGTTTAATCCATACAGAAATAAAAACTTAAATCTTAAAGATATATAATTTTAAAAAATAGGTTAAGAATAAACTTGGAATTTCTTCCAGTTGAATTTCTTTAATAAATCGCTAGAATTAAAAAAAGTGCTTGATCAAAAAGATTTCTATAATAATTAATCACGGCATCTTGATTGTATATCTTAAAATCATTCTTCTCCGTCATCTGAAGATGAATCCAGTTAAAAATAAAATAAAGAGCATAAACAAACAACTAAAAGAAATCTGAAGGAATTTTAAATCCCATAATTGATAGTTTTCTATAACTTACATTTAAGTAGGTTTGATTTTATAGCATTATCCTCATATATCTTATTTTCTCTCTATTAATAAAGAATAAATATTATTTTCACAGACTAAGGGTTCAAATCGTTCTGCATCCTTTTAAATCTATTATTAATGAATTTCCAAATACTCAAATTTGTTTATATTTAGAATATAACACTAAAAAGAAATCTGCAAAGATTCCCTAAAACACACTACTTATGAAAGAAGGTATCAGAAATCAGTAATTGAATAATAATAACATATGAAAAAGAAAAAGATTGAACTCCCATCTACGCTTTGAGACAAACAGCATAAACTTTAGCATTAGTGTAGAAAAAAACTGACAACACAGTTGTAGGACTTTCCCGTCACGAGATCTGTGGGTTGTTTCTGATGCACGAATTACCACACAACTTAATTAAAAATATTTATCATTCTATATAATATTTTTTTCGTTTTTGTAATTCAATTATTCCAACTATGGCGCCCGCGCATACCGTATTTAATTTGCGAGTGTGGCGGTATTAACGGCAACAATCGGTACTAACTAAATTAATGTAATTTCACAATTTACATAGAACAAACTTTGCTTGTACGGTCGGCAGACTGGTGTAGCCGCTAGGCTTAACGCACCAGGTACTGAGTCAACCGGTCGATCGAGTTCGAGACCCAGACAGACCTAGTTTTTTTTTTACACTTAAATTTATATTTAAAGTGAAATTATTTAAATATTATTATTTAAAATTATTTAAATTAATGATGTTAAAGTACAATTTAAATTCGGAGTAACAATAGAAGGTGAAAAGATAAAGATGCTACGATTTGCTTATGATATAGCAATTCTAGCTGAGAGTAAAAAGGATTTAGAAGAAACAATGATTGGCATGGATCTTCATCCAATGAAAATAAACAAGAACAAAACGAAAGTAATGAAATGTAGTAGAAATAATGAAGACGGACCACTGAATGAGAAATAGGAGGAGAAAAGATTATGGAGGCAGAAGAATTTTGTTATTTGGGAAGTAGAATTACTAAAGATGGACGAAGCAGGAGCGACATAAAATGCCGAATAGCACAGGCGAAACAGGCCTTCAGTCAGAAATATAATTTGTTTACATCAAAATTAATTTAAATTTCAGGAAAAGATTTTTGAAAGTATAAGTTTGGATTATCGCTTTATATGGAAGTGAAACTTGGACAGGATAGGAGTATCCGAGAAGAAAAGACTAGAAGCTTTTAAAATGCGGTGCTATAGGAGAATGTTAAAAATCAAATGGGTGGATAAAGTGACAAATGAAGAGGTGTTGCGGCAAATAGATGAAGAAAGAAGCATTTAAAAAAATATAGCTAAAAGAAGGGACAGACTTATAGGCCACATATTAAGGCATCCTGGAATTATCGCTTTAATATTGGAGGGACAGGTAGAAGGAAAAAATTGTGTAGGCAGGCAACCTTTGGAATATGTAAAACAAATTGTTAGGGATGTAGGTTGTAGGAGATATACCGAAATGAAACAACTAGCATTAGATAGGGAATCTTGGAAAAAAAATTTTGCAAAAAAAAATTTTTGCTAATATTGTTATTTTTTAATTATTAACAATGTGCCTAAAAATAAGTTATAATCTTAATTTGGCGAAATCTTGAGATGCTGACCTTGATCTACAACCGCATACCATTGATCTTTTAAGTTGAAAATTTAATGACATCAATTCCCCGTATACGGAAGTAATCTGACCAAGTTTGGTCAAAATCGGTCCAGTAGTTCTGGAGATATAGAGTGATTAGTGGCCAACACCGAATCACCGAAAACACATACGACGAACATTAACATCCAGAAAATTTCCATCCGGTTTTTTGAGTTCCTAAGTGTCAAAACATCAAGATCCGGTGTTAACCGCGTATACCCAAATTGGTCGGATTACGATACGACCATACTTTCTCTTCTAGAGCTGTAGATCTGCTACAGCCCTACCTAGACAGGAAAGTAAAATTCAAAAAAATGAAGTTGATCATAAATTTGTCATAAAAAAATAAGTAAAATTATAATAAAATAAGAACTTTCGATTAGGACTATGAATTAAGGCATCCACTATTTTTTCATGCAATACCAAATGAAAGAGTAAAAGATAAAGACTTAAAGAAAAAAAACAAATATTTTACGATGGACTAGAAAATATATTTAAATTAGAAGACAAACGCAGAACAGAATGAAAGGAAGAAAAATTCATTATATACAAATGTGAAATTCGTTCGCCGAAACAAGTTTAATAATCCAAAGTACTCGTTTATCACCTGGATTTTTCATATAAAATAACTAAACTTGGAGAACAAACCGGTTGTAATGTTAAAGAGTAGGAAGAATCGTGTCTATTTTCCCGTGACTTCTTCTCCCACCGAGCTCTTTTTATCGTTTGACACAATCGTAGTCCTCTAGCTTTCCACCAGATTCCCATTTTCTGTTTTTTTCCAACTTTATCCCTGCCCAGGGGCCCTTGGTCCCAGTTATGTGTCCGTCCGTTGGAAATTTTGATACACTTAGTTCTCCTCCCACTATTTACAGTAAATTAATCCATTTATACGATTGGTGGAAAAATCGTACTTACCTCATGGTGTATAATCTGTTTCTTATAATACAAAATCTTTTTTGTATATTTTTGTGTTATGAATTACGGCAAGAAATTTTAGTAAATTTTTCTTACCAAGAAAAAATTATCTAATATTATTTATAAGTATTTTTCTCTGTGTTACTACAGTTAATAAAGTTTAATGCTTCAAACTGACTCTTGATTACAATGAAATACGTCACTAATTTGAAGGTGTAAAACATGAAGGTATACGTGTACCGTTGAATTAACAAATTTAATGTACGTTATTTGTCAGTCAGAATAATTGGGACCATTTTCATTCAATCTTAAACTCTTAAATAATCATAATATTTTATAACATTGTATATATTAAGTATCACCATCGATAAGTTATACAAGTCTTTTTCTATCAAACATGTGAATTCAGTTGCAATAATCCACGTTAAATACGCTACACATTTTTACTTATAAACTTATGATTACAAATATATAAATAAGCCATTTAAAAAAAAAAAATAGAAATAAACATTTTCGTATATCTGTTTACATTTATCCAAATAATAACGATAAAAATACGCTGATTATGTTTTAAAATTATTTTAAGAATTTCAAAACACATAACCTACAAAGATTTACTTAATTAAATGGATTCCCTTTAACTGAAATTCTGTTATACGGTTTTTAAATAATCTCTAATAATAAGAAAAACATTTTTTAATTTCTGAATACGTATCTTATCATGAGTTAAATACGCACTCAAATATTAAGAAATTCACTTCAAAATTTTCCTTTTATTATGCTCCAAATTTGATTATGCGTTAACTAGTACTTTGAACTACGTAATAAATAAAAGAGGAAGTTAATTTATTGACTACCTTTTATCCTTTGAAATAGTGCTCTGATCAAATATTTTCAATTGTTTCCCATGTTCCTTCCAATTAGAAAACTTTTGAGTAGTTCTTTTATGCTGTTCCAAAAATAGAAACTTGTAAATTTTATTATAAAAAAAACAATTACGAATCAAATTATTTAACATAAATGTATAAAGTAGTTATATTATTTGTATAAATTAAATCTCCACTACCAACAATTTAAAGTGTAAATACTAGTACTTTCGGAGCTGTTACTCCATCTTCAGGGATTTTCTAAAAAAATGTTAATTTAAATTCAAATCAATAATAGTTTTTAAATTAAACTGTTATGTTCACAATTTTCAGCCGTCAAGAATAATATTGCGACTATTATTATTGCGACTATTATATGATAATAGTCGCAAACATAGTACAAACATGAAGTTACTATCTTATTGACGTACGAATTAATTCTATTCTTGACGACCGACTGTTATGAACATAACAGTTTAATTTAAAAAAATTATTGATTTGAATTTAAATTAACATCATTTAGAAAACCACTGAAGATGAAGTAACAGCTCCGGAAGTACTAGGATTTACATGTTTTAAATTGTTTGTAAGTGGAATTTTAATTTATACAATTGTATTAATACCACCGGTGCCAAATGCTTAGTAAAGTTATATTATTTTCATTCAGAAGAATTAGTAATTAACCAGTTAAACAAAAAATTCCTAGTTTAAAACGTCCCTTTCTGATTTTGAAACATTTCTTTTAAAAATTATTATATTCTGAAAGATAAATTTAGAGATAACATCGCTGTTTATCTAATAGATGCTCTTTTACCAATAAAACGCTAAAAATTCATACCTTTGCATAATAGCATGCCAAGCTATCCGAAATGTAGGTTATAATTTAAAGCAAAATAGTTGGTATTATAAACATAATTACTTATATAAAATATATAATCCTACACATAAGAGCAAAGGAATGAATATGAACACTGTTTGCTTTAGGAAACTAACATAAGTTTTGCCATAAAAACGACTCTGTAAACAAATTTTCATTACCGAAAATGGCTGTATTAAGAGGCAAATTTATATCTTCACGTTAATAGAAAATGAAGCCACAATCTAAAATCTACTTTCACTTAACCTGGATGAATATTAAAACGAAAGTTTAAATTACGTTTCAGCACTGCAACAACACCCTCTCGAACACGAAACTATTTGTTTTACGATTTGCAAAATAAAAAAACAATTCTTGAGCAGTTCTGCGTTCTGCGCAATAAGACCGCCTTCTCGTTATTTTATTTTGTTTTAGCTCCGCTCAAATACATATCCAATCATCATGTACCTCAAAATGGGTAACGACCGTAACGTTACCTGAATACGCCGAACGACATTGCTAACAATAGATACCGCAGACAAAGAAACGTTAACGTTCCAATTGGCAGCACCATAACGAACGATGCTTCTAATTTGCCTTTCTCAAATATTTTCAACCTTAAATTGAGCGTAACTGAAGAACAAGTCAAAGAATTGTCATCATTTTCGTTGCCGGCTTCCGTGGCGCAAGTGGAAACGTCTCGCTTTTCACCCGGAGGTCCCGGGTTCGAATCCCGGTCAGGCATGGAATTTTTATACTCGCTAAAAATCATTCATCTCATCCTCTGAAGCAATACATAACTGTGGACCCGGAGGTTTCAAAAAAAGAAGAATTTTCATCCGATTTTCACATGCACAACTTCAGATACACACTATTACAGCATAAATAAATTTCAAAGAAATTGATGTAGTAGTTTTGGAGAAAATGTTATACATAAGCCACGATTATTTTATACATAATGAAACCACGATTTAAGTGAATGTTATTTTCGGACTCATACCTCAAAAGTAAAGAAAATTTATCTTCACCCTCCGCCCATCAAAGCTCGCGACCGAAAGTAATACTGTAATGTTATTCGAGAAGTCGGTAAAAAAAAGTATTATTCCATAAAACAAATATATCTTATTCTCTATAAATAATAATTTTTAGAAATAAATATTATGTTTTTTATGTTAAAAATTGAATCTTTATCTCCAAAAAGTGACAGCTTCCGTATGCATTTGATAGTAATCGTAATAAAAAAAAAATTGATACCTAATTAATTTTTATAAACGGTCAGACACTCATTACAATTCAAAACTAGCATATAGTGTATAACGTAAATAAATAATTAATATTAACGATGGACAGGATGACATGACCAATTAATTATTTTAACTAGATAAAATTTACAACAAAAAAAATAAATAAAAAATTTATATATAAATGTATATAAAACCAATTAAATTTTTAAGCTAATAATATTACATTTTAATTATAATAAACATGACGGATGAGAATTTTATCAGAATAAATGACTATGATAATTTACTAGTTATAAAAATTAATACTGTATTTCATGTAAAAATAAATGTTTAAAGTTCAATTAAATGTAATAAATCTGTAAATCAAAATACTCATGTTATTAATTATATAAAGTTGCGTTCATTATTATTTTTAAAATTCGTAAATATTGGAAACAGAATTAATATAATGAATTTTGAAATTTTAGTTAGTATATTTATTTAATTTATTATTTTATTTATTTATTTTACTTGATATATTTATTCCTAAGGATTTTGTGGAATATATTAATATAAACGGAGATAATAATCAGTCTTCTATGGTAGTAAATAAGCCTCTATTATATTTTTAAAAAAATATTTCTTTTTTTTATAAAGAAAAACAGAATATACCTTAAACAGAATTTTTGAAATATGAATAATTAAAATATTCGTAATAACAACTACATTGGAAGATTAACTTTATTTTTGTCGTCAACGAATATTTTTCCGAGGTTTTTCTGAAATTAGGCCGGAAAAAATTAGTGGAAATTTTACTTTTTGATGCTCTTACTGACGTCACCTGTTATAGGAGTAACAGAAATCAGATATATAATTAAAAATTATTACTAAAAAGATTAAAACAAATGTAATGTAATGTAAAGAAGATAATAAAAAATTAAATAGTCAGGTATGTAATCTTATCATACGAGAATGAATGCCAGTAAGAAATGTGTATGGAAAATTTAGAAAAAGATTCTTAAATTATATTTTTTTAATATAATCCTTTTCGTGGTAGTTAAACATTGTCAATGGGATAAACGGAAAGGAAGAGAGGCCTTTAAAATTTTATTTTGTAAGAGACAGTTGAGAATTATATGGGTGGATAAAAAATGAAATGAAGACGTCTCAAGATGAATAAGAACCGAGACAATATGTTGTAGACGAACTAAGTTGGTAGGTTATATATAGGGTATCTAGATTTAATTACTTCGGCAATAGAAAGACGTGTAGAGGTTAAAAACAATATAGAAAGACAAATAACGTATAAAAAAAATGATTGACAATTAAAATTTATTATTATTATATATATATATATATATATATATATATATATATATATATATCATCAGCAACAAAATATAACAATTTTTATAAATAATAGTACTTAAAAATATATAAATAAATGCAGATAGATCCACAATAAAAACTTCAACATTTTTTCGGAAAATAATAAGATTTGCACATCCTTTATCTCTTAATTGATTCTCTATCTCCAAATTCTTTTGCTGTTGGCAAAACAACTTTAATAACTTTTTTGGTGGTAAAAATTTATGAAGTTGTGTACACATAAATACTGGTATTTATCTGTAATCACGTATACTTTATTAATTTATTCATTAAGATATAACACGTATTTGTCCAATTAACAATGAAGTTAAGTAATATCGGATATGATTATTAAACGCATAGATGGCATTTCATTACAATATAGTAATGCGGAAATCAACTTTTATTAAGCTGACCACGAAAAGACAGCTCCTCAACCCCACTAAAACTTGCAAAATCTAAGAAAAGGAAGTAAAAAATTTAAGTTAAAAAAAGAAGTGAAATAAATATTTTTTTTTTGTTTACCAGAATTAATTTTACTATCATGAACTCATTTTTAAGCATAAACCTTACATTTTTTTTTAGAAATTAACATAATTTTTTTCTCAATTTTTTTTGTTTTTATCCTGCGGCACCACCATTAGGTATTGCTTCAGAGGATGAGATGAATGACAAGTAGCGTGTGAAAATGCCATGAGTGACCGGGATCCGAACCCGGGACCTCCAGATGAAAGGCCTCAAACAAGTTGTGTAAATGAAAAATAACAAATATATATTGACATACTGCGACTTAAGTATTAAAAAAAGGAATAGTATTGTTTTTGGAAACAGTGAATTAGATAGCCGACTAATGAATAAATAAATCAAGAAGTTCGTTAGAACTTCGCCGGTAAGAGTCCCCAGAACTGGACAGCACAACAGTTAACAAACTATGTTTACAGTTCTAAACATAACCTAACCAAAAAGTGAAATGAAAATGAGGAAAAAATTTAAAAAATTAGCACGAAAACATTATATTTCAGTTCAATTAGATTGGAATAAAAAATACTTTCAAAAGATTCCTCGAATTTTGTTAGATCACGTTTTTTTCTTCCAATTTGATGAACCGTGGGACTCGAATATGTTTTTTCCTCAAAAAGGTGGGTTTACGAATCGCGATGCTAGGTAGCAGTACATGATAGTAGTACTAGGTAGCTTACAAAAACCTGATAACTTACTTGAAATAATAAAATCTAAAAGAAAACATACTATAGCTTGTTTTAATAGTAAATGCTCTCATGTAAATGAAAGTACTGAAGATCAAACATTTTTTTAATTCCCAACACTTCATTACAAAAAAATAAATGCATTAGTTTACAAGAGATTATAGCTGCTAATAAAACACAAAAAAACACGAACAGGAAAGTGTTGCAAAAGTGGAAACAAAGATTTGTTACATAAAACAGAAATAAATTTGATCGGTAAAATTTGTATTATACTAGTAAAACTATTTGAACTAGTTGATCGAAAAATAAAAAAATGTTTATTTAATAATAATATAAAACGTGTCCACAGATACGATAAAAATCGAGGGTTACACTTACAAAGTAATAAGTGCAATAGTACATCATGGATCTTTGATTTCTGAAGGTCATTACACTATTTTTATTAAAAAAGGAAAAATATGGTATGAAGTCAAAGACATAAAAAAAAAATTGACGGTGAAATTAAACGTCTTTGTTCTAAGGCAATCGAATTTAATAATAAATTCATAAGATAATCAGTAATTCATAAAAAAAAATAAAAGAATATTCTAACAAAACAAGTGATATCAAAAAAGGTAAGACTCTACATTTCTATTATCAATATCCGTTATTAATTAAGAATTTTGTATAAAAAAAATACTTGTTACATATATGTAATATACAATAATAGATAATAAACAATGTTTCAGAGTTCCATATAATAGCAAAAAATAAATAAAAATTTGTTACAAAACTCTTACCGGCACGATTACATTTATTAAACAATGAATAATCATAAATATCGTATTATTTCTGTAAATGTGATATGTATTACATATAAATGAAATCGGGCCGGTAATTGTTTTTTAACAAATTTTTCTATTTTTTACTTATTATATGAAACTGTGAAATTGTTTAATTTGTTAATTATGTGAAATTGTTTATTATCTACTACTATATATCTATTGTCTATTACATATATATTTTTATATTTGTTTTTAAACAAAATTCTAAATTAATAACAGATTTTAATAATAGAAATGTAATGTCTTACATATTTTGAAATCAACATCATTTTGTTAAAATCAATTTTATTGATATTACAGAAATTTTCGTTTTTTGAGCGGAAGAAATGTTATCTGCGAGAGTCTTACCTTACGGTTTACAATTTCATTGACATTTTTTCTGATATCACTGCAATTCTTGTAAACAGCTCCGAAAGAAAATTTACGACGTTTTCTTTTAAACTGACAAATCACTTCATAGATAAACATAAAATTAATTGTAAGATTTTAATCAAATACTTATAAATTGTACATTAAAAGAGTCAATAAATGGTTCTTTTTTTATTAATCATCTATTACATATTTATACGTTAACCTAAACTGTCAAAAAGTAAAAACATTCCGGTTTTTATTCAATAAAATACACCAATTAAAAAAAATTATATCATTCGTTTTTAAACAAAAAACTACTTTTAAGTTAACTCGAAAACTGAAGAACAGTTGTTAAGTGATAAGAAAATTCAGTTTCACATGTAAAAGAACATACATTGAGCAATGTAAGGGTATTTAAATTTAAAGAGCATAAAATTGCATAAAAATGTCTTTCTTCAAATTATCCCAAACTAGCAATAATATTTACAATTACTCATAACAAAATGTTCAAACCCAGTATTTTAAAACATTATGGGCGTATCCTACCGTATCCATTTGAGCTTTGTATTATTCTGATTGTTAATAATATTCGTGTAAATTAAATATTTATTACATTAATAGCTCTAAATTGTAGATTTTTTTTGCTATTACAAATACAGAAAAATTATTTCAAAAAAGAAAATTTTTTCACTATTGATTAAAAAAAACGGTTATCTATCACATACATACACACAAACACATGCTCGCGCCCGCACACTCACAACACATAAAAAAAAGTTTGTTATAAATTTTTCTTTGCTAGCAATGTTAAATTTTGTATCAAAATGTTTGAGCTGATCTGGCACGGCGATTAATTGCATTTGGCAGTAACATGTTTGATACGGATGCATGTAACAGAAAGATCATACAAAGATAACAGTACAGCATTATTTTTATTTTATTTTATAAAAATTGATTTACAAGTAATACTAATAATATTAATACATAATAACAAATTTTTGTTCTAAATAAAAATTATAAATAAACTATGAAAGATCCGACTACTAAATATTTAAAATTTGAAATAAGATCCCAAGAATGTATGTTTAATATTTAAATACATTTTACAAAAAGATAATTAAATAGTATTGATAATTTTCCGTATACATACCTATTTCATCATGAGTTACTTTTGAAGGTACACTACAGGAACACAACGATATAAATATACTTAATCCGACGAAATTTCGACCAGCCATTTAATGATAAACACACACAATTTTTAAGTTTAGAATCAGTTGTAATTAACAATAAAACTAGTTAATAATACGTTAAGTTCATTACAAAATACCATCATGAAGTTATTATATAACAAAAAAAAAAATTGGTAACACACTATTTAATGTTAATTCATTTTAAAAAAAGTAGTAAAAAAAACGAACAAAAATGTAGTTTTGTTAAAACGAAATTATAAAAAGCCGAACGCAAGAAGAAGATGACGGACACTACTACACAACAATGAACCGACAGAGACGATATCACGTGGAATACTGGTAGTGCGGGAGGCACAAGCGCATATAGTTTGCGCTGACTACAGCATTGCTACCAACTTACCAAGCGAAAAAAATAAACAGATCTGCAGCTTCGTTGTCCCACCCATTGTATATACTATAGCCAAATCGCCACCACCTACGTAATCAGGTAGTCTAAACTCTACTGATATCTCAACGTGTAGACCACCACCTAACTCTATTCTACTTTGCATAAGCTGTCTTTTAGTACTAGGCGTTTGTTTTTTATTAACCCATCCTATTATACTGTACGCAGTACGCATCAACCACCTTGAGTAAGATTAATGCATAATCTAATATTACATAGTATTATGTTAACTAAACGGTAACAGAAGCAGTTATTCTTATCAGATACAGTTATACTTGATGAAGTACAATTTATTATTTTAACTGGTTAAAAAACAATCATTTGATGTTTCTTTCACATTAATGACTAATAGCGACTGGAAGAACATGATCTCGAAAAAGTTACTAAACTAACATGCGGAATATACTAGAGACTAATCCTATAAAATGATTTAAGGACTTTTTTTTTTAATTGCTGTTTTATTCTAAAAAGCAAGAAAGTATTACAAAGTTGTAATATTTTCTTGGCAATGGTATTTATTCTTTTATAGTGGAAAACAAATGATAAATGAATAAAGTTACCTAAGATTTATTTTTTTAGAGTGGGGAAAATTTATGATGAAGTTTTATTATAGAACTATCATTATATTTATGTTTAGAAAAAACTGAAAGAATTTTAAAAAATTCTAAAAATCGATATATTTAAATTTTTTTTTGCTCCCCACCATCAAAATCCCTTTGCAAGAAAATTTTATTATTTTTCTATGTGTATATGTTAAATAGAACTAAAAAGAAACTAAAAAAAGTACACAACAAATTAGTACAACTAGAATTAGTAAACCAGTTAGAATTAACTTTTAATAATATTAAAATTTTAAATAAACCAAAGTATTAAAAATCCAAAAAAAATTGATATATTTAAACTTGGTGGCTCCTCACCAGTAATACAGCTTCCAAAATATGTTTTTGGGTCATTGCACTACTACTATGCCATGGAAGGGATAAAAAGGTTTGTTTAAAAAATATGCAATAAATATAGAATAAAAAGTTTTATTCGATTTTTAGGGAAGGGGGTTTTTTATGGGCAAATTTGTTTTAATGATGGTAAGATAAGCATGCACGCATATCGTCAGCTTAATTTTGAGGTGGGGTCATATTTTCAAAATTCTGATAAAACTGACCCCAAAAATTCATTTACCCCTCACCAAAGATATCGATCCCAAAATTTTAATACGAAATGGTCCATGTACACGAGCCTCTGTGTCAAATTTCATCAGAATTGGTTCATCTAGTCAAAAGTTATTAAGCTTCAAACGAATCAAACTCGTACATACGTGCATACGTACGTACGTACGTACGATCATTACTCCCCCCCCCCCCACTTTTTTCGTGGTCCCTTGGTCATGAAACGTCGAGAAATTCAGAAATCCCATACTCCATTTTTATTTTCAAAAATCCATCCACCATACTCCGTCTTGTAGCACAGCTCTAGAACTGTTACATTAGGAAAGAAAAAATACTAATTATCTAGTACTAATATATTTTTTAAATATATATATTTATTTTCTTATAAAATAGATGAAATTTTGAGTTATGAACCTTGTTCCTGTTCAGCCTCCGGGAATCACCGTCAGGTATTACTTCAGAGGATGAATGAAGATGACATGTATGAGTGTAAGTGAAGTGTTGTCTTGTACAGTCTCAGGTCGACCAATCCTGAGATGGTTAATTGAAACTTGACTACCAAAACCCTGCCGGTATCCAAGATGTAGTATTCAAATCCGTATTAAAGAAACTGCCTTTACTAGGACTTTAACGCTGGAACTCTCGACTTCGAAATCACCTTATTTGCGAAGACGCGTTCACCACTAGACCAACCCGGCAGGTTGAGTTACGAACTATCTGAAAAATATTTATGTTTTATATTGGCAAATTCAGTGTTTCCAGGAAAGGTTTGATCCAGTTTCACAATTAAGTTTAGAAAAAAAGGTCACGAACTACTTACTGCTAATGGTTTCATTCACATTTTAATAGAAGGTTTTATAAAATTTACCCGTATCTATACAAGTTTGTAAATAATCTTTTAGAATTTTAACAAATACTTATATCAAATGAAAAATTGTAAACGAACTAGTTAGAATCAAGGATCCTATATCACGATGTCAAAATTTCATAAAAATAAAATAATTAAATATCGCGAAATGGGCAGATTGCAATTAGTGAAATGTTTGGGATATTTTAATAAAGAATAATTTGAAAGCTGGGACTTAAATTTGAATCTTAAATTTTATAAATAAAATTGTATATTGTTTTATGAATTATTTGTATAATTTAGTATTAAATAAATTAGTGTTCATTTTTTAAGTTGTTTTCATATTATTACAATGCACCTATAGTAGCCTCCGTGGCGCGAGTGGTAGCGTCTCGGCCTTTCATCCGGAGGTCCCAGGTTCGAATCTATAACAGGCAAGGCATTTTCACACACGCTATAAATCGTTCATGCGCAGTTTTTCGGTCACAAAATGTCCTAACATAAAGTACAGTGCGCTATTCGTTTAATGAATTTTATAACTAGGTATTTAGTGCAAAATTCGTGGCCGCTTGCTTATATATTCTGTTAACTATTCTACAGTCAAAATTCTTTATAATTTCTTTTTGTTTGTTTTGAACTATAAGTTACCTAAACAAATGTTAAATCTAATATATAAATGAGAAAATTTTTGACTAGTTCTGTCTGTCCGTTTGCAACAGTATCACGCAAGAACTGACCGACCGATTGCTTTAAATTTTTAAGTATATATTCGTGTTATCCCAAGGAAGGTTCTAAGCCACTGATCGAAGTCTGGCCCCTTTGGGATAAAGTTGTGAAGAAGTTTTCCTCGTCAAAATTCTGTGTACTTAATTACTATAGTTATTCTGTCTTTTGTAATTTAGTTTCTTTTTCAAATATTTTTAAATTCTATATACTTTGATTTTTATTTATCATTTTTACACTCACAACTTTGAGGATAACGATATCAGAGGAGGTCCAGGGGTCAGAGTGTCCCCAAATTCAGAGTAAATTTTTATTAAATGTAAAATATTTACTTTATTTTGTGATTATAAGTTTTTAAGCTGTAATGATAATTACAGCGTAATCTACAATCCATTCATGATATGAATGGATTTTTTTAACTACTTTTAATTTTTTCCTTCATTTAAAAATATGTTGTGATTTTTTTTAGAATCTTTTGTGTAAAATAGAATATAATTCTATTATATTTAAACATTTTTTTCAAAACATTAACTTTTAAAAGATCGTATTTTTTAAAATATATTTATCCATAATTTGAAAAAAAATCTACATAATAATGTAATATTTTTTAGCTTCAAAGAAATGTCCAACTTTTCTCCGGTTTTTATTAGAATTTAACAATATTGGTTTTCACTATATTTCAACAGAAAAAAATTGGTGGTTTTTAATAAAATTTCACCTGATAAATTAATAATCAATTTAGTCAAGAACCTACTCGTATAATAAAATATTGTTTCTAATTTTTATCAAAAAATTAAGTGTTAGATCTATAATTATTTATAATATTACATTCAATCATCGGAAATAATAGATCTAAAATTATTTGTATTACTACATCCAATAATCAGAAATAATAATATTTTATACATTTTAAATCCATAGTTTTAACGAATAACCTGTTAATAAGTATAACGGTTTATCAAATAATGCTAATATATTACGCCAGCAAGTAGACATTAAAATAAAAGTGAGTAAAAAACTTCAAATATAATTTGTTAAAGATAGGACCAGTTTAGTATTTTGAATCGTTAACTTTGCTTATAGGATAAAGTATAATACTGTTTATATTTCCTTTCGCAAATATTTTGAAATATATCATGTAATTATATTAAACTAGAAATGACCAGTATAAAATTAACAATAAGTGGGAATCAAGAAAAAACTAGAACGCTTATGAAGGAAGTTAATTATTGCTGTTTGAAGTAAGATAGATCAGCATCTGGCTATCACTGAGCTAAGAATGAAGGAAGGCATAATTGGTGTAGACGGAGAAAGCAAGACACTACAAACTCTGCCAAGTTGGACACACAGGTCACGTCTCTCACCGAAAGGAAAGCTCGACTACCACCCTAAAAAGTCCGGATGGGCAATCAGACTGCTATAGCAAGACGGGATTTGTGAGAGAGATTTAGTGAAGGTAGTGATTGTAGAAGAAAAAATAAAAAAGTGAATGCGTATTTTAAAGTAGAAAGTAGTAAAGAATAGGAATGTCAAGGTATTTACTGAATGCTGTAAATCACTTCGTAGTGCACTTTATGCTGATTAAAGATGAAGATTCAAAATGTAGCTGTGATTTAATAATATACTGTTCCTATTACAATGGAACTCCTTGATCGGTGTATAACTTTACCCCAAACCAGAGCAATAAAAAATTAAAATCAATTTCATCTAACAATTAACATCTATTTCAATCTTGGGCAAATCAGCTACCATGTTAGAGGCTAAATTCTAATGGAAAAAGCGACAAATATGTTTCAATATCCTCCATTTCTGACTAAACAAACGATAATGGAATAATGGATAATTGAAGACAAAAATTAAACCAAAAATAAAAGAAACGATCAAACGAACTTCTTTGAAATGTAGAAACAATCAATGTGGTGGATACCTCTCTCTCTCTCTCTCTTTCTATTTAGCCTCCGGAACCACCGTAAGATATTACTTCAGAGGATGAATGTGGGTGATATATATGAATGTAAATGAAGTGTAGACTTGTACAGTCTCAGGCCAACCATTCCTGCGATGTGTGGTTAATTGAAACCTATCCACCCAACAGCACCTGTATCCACGATCTAGTATCAAATCCGTATAAAAGTAATTGCTTTTACAAGGAAATATGGTGGCTAGTTAACTGTTTTCTTCGTAACTCATTTTTTTATGTAATTTACTAATAGGGAAAATAACTTTAAGACTTTTATTCGTAAATATTTTTCAAAATTCAACATTTCAGGAGCTCTCCTTGATCTCCATTTGAACAGTTAACATAAACGTTGAATATAAGTTTATAGCATCACTTTTTTTTTATTTTAGTTTCTGAACTGATTGATTAAAGAAAAATAAAAAATCCCTTTCGGTACGCCAGAAGGTGGAGGTAGATTTCACCAGTGCTAAGTACGGGATAAAATTATTTCCACCTTAAAGTTAAGAAAAACTTCAAATTTACTCAATACGATAATGTTTGCATCTGAAAAAAGTTTCGTATGTTTAGCATACGACAAGCCGCACGTTCTTACAATTCCAGTAACATTTTAGTCATCCCTTGCCGTAAGGGTTGGTCATGTCAAAAACTGTTTCAGGCAAAAGTTATATGTAATGTTTAGAGGACTAACGACCACTTTAAACCGATTCGATACTGTGCCTATTAAGTAAGGGAGGTATAATTTGTTTGTCTTCGGAAAACCATTTTTTCCACCCCCTGGGCCAATGGTTAGTGATATTAAAAAACTTTTCTAAAATAAGTTTTAGGACCTTATCCAAAGAATAGTAGGAACTTTAAACAAATTCGATATCTTACTTAATAAGAAAGTTACAGCGATATTTTATTTATTCGAAAAGCCCTCCCATTTCCACCCCTATAAATCGAATTCACCCATTAACGAACTCAACCGAAATTTTGGGTCATTATATTTTATGTATTAATTTGAAAGTGATCGGCGCAAAATTACGGCAGTCCCCAAGAAAGTGATATATATATATATATGTGTGTGTGTGTGTGTATATTAAAAAACTTTGGACTGATGGTGATTTTGGAGTCTGGGGGATGTGAAACGCGAAGATAAGTCGAAATTTTCCAGAATTCGAATCATGATACCCATTACAATAGGTATCTTTCTTTTGAAATCTACCTAAAAGTTCTACATGATATTTTACAACGAAAATTATTAAAAATTACGGGTTTCTGTATTAAAAAAAAAGAAGCTGGCCGCTATCTTGGAATAATAGAGTTAATTTAACAATGTGAATATGGTAATTCTAATTTATAAGAAAAAATAAGTAAAACTTTTCTGTGTAAGAAATAAATGTTTAATTTAAATAATAAAAACAAACAAATTAATAAAAAAATTTTAATATTTACTCTTATTTGTCTATTACAATTGAAAGGGATGTAGGTAGTCTCTGCTAATCAGTTTTTAAATACAATATCAACGTCCTGGAAACTTTGACATAAAGAAGGGCTGAAATGAAACACTTTTATATCTAAGTATAAATGTTAATTGCTTATGCAAACTATTTCGAATACTACGTTATTAAATTTTCACCTGCGTAAGTAAGTTTCTACTAGTATAAGACTTTTCATCTAAGTTTGCCACTATTAGTATTTCTGAAAGTGTAAAAAAAGTGTAGAAAAAAGCTTTGAACAGGGAACTTTTTCATATTTTTCACTAAGTATTACAAAAAGACATTTGAATTTTCCAGTTCACCTCTAGGCAAAGATAACTCCCATATTTTTAAAGATTCTTGCATAGTCTGCAATAAGGATACCGAAAGCAGCGCGTTATTTTTATTTCGCAGCGATCCTGCCATTTTTAGTTACCACCATGATTTGAACGTGTGATTAACGTTGTTTCGTTATTGAAGCATTATTTTTTTTAGAAACAATGAATCTGTTAAGGTGATGCAGAGAACCTTTTGCAAACGCTTCGGTCTCGGTTGACATACCACTGTTCCAGATAAAAAAACGATTTTGCGATTAATTTCTAGTCTTCTGCCATAAGATCGACATTGAAAAAAAAACCACTTGGTTGAGGTCGAAGTGTTACAATACCAGAAAATATCCATAAAACGATTTCAAATTGTTCCGCACGCAAACATGCAATTGTACAAGATTTCTGCTCGGAGTGTAAGAATTCTCCATACAGATCTTCAAATGCGTTCCTATTAAATGGTGATGACAAAAAATTAAATAAGATTGGTTCAATCGTAAATCTTTGTGGAAAAATCTTCAGTAGCTCCCCCATGCAGCTACTGTCCTTTTAGTGACGAAGCACAGTTTTATCTCTGCGTTAGCTTCAACAAACAGTAGCTTCGTAATTAGGCCAAGAGTAATCCTCGTAAACTGCACCAAGAACTACAGTACAATCCTCACGTTACTGTTTGGTTTGCAGTAGGTCAAATTTGGGAATTATTTTTTTTAGGAAAACGGTGTTGAAACTACCGTAAACTCAAACCAATATATAGAGATGATTCAGACCTTTCTGCTGTCCAGATTAGTCGGACTTAAAAATTCAAAAGATGCGTGGTTTCAGCTAGCTGAAGTCATAGCTCAACTTATTGGCGTTCGCTCGCAGTTTTAAGAGAAATATTTCCGGATCATTTAATTTTTTTATGAGCTGACGTGGAGTGGCCCTCTTGCTCACCCGAATTGACCCCACGTGATTTCTTTCTTTGAGGATATTTAAAAGAAGAAGGTTTTTATCGTTCTCATCTAAATAATGTGATACGGCAAGAAATCGCTGTGGGATTCTCCTGGAGATGTATCGAAGAGTACTGGATAATCATAGTATATCGCCAATGACGGTCGTTATTTAAGTGACGTAACTTTTGAAACCTAATTAAAAAAACTGCTCATATCTGCTTTTCAGTAATAAAAATATTTTTCGTGTAACTATTAATTTTTTTTTTGTTTTATTAATGATCAAAATGACTGAGTTACTTCTGCCCCACCCCATTTAGATTTCAATATAGCGGCCAACATATATATTTATTATATAGAATTCCTACTTTTTATCGTTTTTGATATAAAAATTCACTTTAGAACATTTTAATTTTTGGATATTTACTTCTAAATGCAAGTATTATTAAAACTATCATTATTGCACTAATAATCAATGATAAAAAAAAAAATTTAAATCGATAAATATTGTGGGACAAAAAAATGACGCAGATAATAAAAAGAATGATAAAAATCTCAGTGACTGTTGCTTAACGAAATTTGGTGGCACCCCTGAGACGATTAATAACATGAAAAAGCGATTTCCCTATTATAAAAAAGGGATTTAACCTTGACTAAATGAAACGATTAGACGTTCAGGGTTTTCATAGAATTCAATAAGGGTTTTCATAAAATTCATAGTCATTCAATCATTAAAAGAAAAGAAAATCTTAAAAATTACATCATTTTAATAACTCAGTATGGGAAGACAGATTATTATTAAAAACTGAAACATTTCTTGACATCATTTATGTTTCTTTTTTCTAGGATTTTTTTCAGTGACATATATTTAATAATCCAGGAATTATTAATTCCTGGATTAATATCGGTCGAAACCTTTAGCAGAAATTTTAACTTCTTAGATGAATAATTTTCTGGAAATTAATTTTCTAAACAGTCTAACTTACTTTACATTATAATTGTTTAAGTTAAATCAGCATCTATAGTCATAGGTTTCAGAGCCTGTAAATTTGCGGTTACATGTCACAGTTTCTAAATTGAACTATTTGTTTCTTAGTTTATAATAACAGTATTAATATGTCACACGTCTCTTTCAACTATTTCAAATACAAAAGTGGAGTATTTAGTTATTAATTATTATTCACTAAGGATTAATAAACTATGTGTGGCTTCTATGACAGAAGTTAGAATCCTAATATATAATTCAACCACACTGACTTTCTGAATAAGCCTTCTAATCCACGTGAAATTTTAACAATATGGTAGATAATAATCCGAAATACAAAACTAATAACATTATATATTGCAATAACACACGAAACAAAACTTAATAGACACGCCAAATCGTCTATAATTTTCCTATTACAAACCCTGTGATGTTCCATGACCATCGTCGTGGAATATCAGAGGGTTTCATTTCTACTAAGAAAGATATGTTTCTCAGTTGGTATGTGCTTCACTGACATGTATAACATAATAATATTATTAAAAAAAACCAACAAAAAACTCAAATCCTTAAAAAATAATAAAGTCTCTGAAGAAAATTTATTAATTAACTGCTGAATTGTTAAAACTAGCGGAACCAAATTCAATTGAAAAATCTATATTCAATCTTCTTAATATTATGGGATGAGAAAAAAATTTTCATAAATTGGAAAACTACCACAATTCATGCCTTACATAACAGGAAATAAAATTAACGTAAATAATTATCGGGAATTTTCCTTCTACCAGTCCCTTATTAAGCTGTATCCAAAATCGCCTTAACAGGGTCAAAAAATTGGATAAAAAGGATTTTAAGAGAACCTGAGGTTCTATAGATATAAAAACATTATTTAACACTCAAAAAGAATTCGGAGTCGATCCTAAAATCAGAAAACTAATTCAACGAACTTTGACGGACCTATTTCAAAATTTAGTTCACTAGTAAAATAGTTAAACCATTTCTGATCAAACCTAGAGCCAGACAATTAAACGGAATTTCACAGACTCTTTTCAAGACGATTTTAGAAAAAAATAATAAAACTTTAAAATCTTAAATTAGAAGAATTAAAATTTCGTCCCGTAATTCTAAGAACGATAATAAACTGAATCAAAAAAATTGAATCGGCAGAAATTAAACCTAATCTTGCCCCCCCCCCAAAAAATAGCGGAAAAAGCCAATTACAAATTTTTACAGAAAATACTAATTTGATGAATAAAAGAAAAATTCACCGAATTCATTAAACTCGGGCTTTGGAAGAAACCAAAGAGCTGAACAATTTAAATATTTAAGAAATATGATCCAAAAAAAGACTTACCTAAAACAGAGAGGATTGGTAAAGGGAGAAAGCATACGGAATAATTTAATGGATCTTCTACAAAAAAAGCCTTTCCATAAAAACAGTAAAGAAGACATACCCCAATAATTGTACCCCAAATTTATTACGCATCAAAATGTTTAAGCCTAAACAGCAAAGTAGAAATAGAAAAATTATTAAACGACAAAGAAAAATTGTAAGGAAAAGATTAGGATCTGCAACAAAACCAGTTTTGAAGAATACATAATAATAATGAAATATACTAAAGACCGAAAAATTTTCCGTTTCCATAAGAAAGAAAATATTAATGTTTTACGGTCATCTTTCTAGAATAGACAAAAATTTATTGAAAAAGAATTCGAATCTTTTAAAAATAGAACGGGGAAATTTACTTGATCCTCAAAACTTAGAAAAGGTTAGAGATAAAAATGGATTTCTGAAGAGTAAATCCAGTAAACGGAAATTTTTTCCGAATAGAATACAAAAATTTGAACTTTTTTAAGCCATATGAAAGGTAGGATTGCTGCTTGATCATATGTACTAGTGATTATTTCAGAACCACGCAATTGCCAGAATATATAATCTAGTCAACATAAAGGTCAACTTAGATTTTAAAATTGTCGGTTACGTAACTTTTAGTTAAGTTATGTTAAGATTAATGTCAATCAAGCGACGTCAAGTCATATAGCATTAACAATGAGGCGAAGAGACTGCCCACGGGTCTATCTAGAGGGCCTTCTCGTACCAGATAGTAAAAGTGTACGGTACCCCTTGGTCATCAACTTGATCATCGTCTGAAATGGAAGTCCATGTAAGAAGAGAGAAAGAAACCAACCGGATATTAAATTTGACGAAAGGTTGCAGAGCGAGATATCACACCTTTCAGTATCCAACAATTATTGTTCACGACGAGCCTGAAACCAATTTGGACCTACAGAATTCAACTTTAGGGTAAGCAAGAACGATAAAGTTACAGATTGATTATACAGCGATTCCAAAAGAAATTATTGAGGAATATCATAGAGACGCCTTGAAAGAAATAGTGAAATCCACGATTATCTGGGTTTACCGTATGTTCGAAAACATAAATTGTGGCTATACAACCACGTGAACTATTTAATTATTAACCTTCTAGACAATGGTAAAGACATTAGAATGATAAAACAACTGCACGTGTTGGACCTTGGTGATTTTACGTGTTTTGAAGTAGAGCTGCATGAATTGAGTGTTACCCATCAAGTCATTATTTCACTTCGTTCAATTTTTGTTATTATTCTTTCGTTATTAATATTATTTTCATTTGTTTCTCTTTTTTATGAATTCATTTTTGTTTTGTACTGAACTACCAGTGGCTTTGTTCTTTGACCTAACTTTACATGTGTAATTATATTAAATGTTCTGTACGCGTATAAGAATATACTCGTACAGAATATAATATTTAAAAAAATTTATTTCTATATATGCGTTTCTATTTTATTTATTTTTTATTTTATATTAGTTTTTGAGGAGCTTTGATGGAAGCCTTTCTACATATGTTTGTGTGTGTGATCATATTTACTTATAATTTCTGTAGTAGTGTAACGGATTGTAAATTTTATTTTAAAACATAAGAAAAGTTATGACAGAGAATAAAAAATTTCGAAGTGTCATTGAAATAGATATTTGAAAGGCATAATTCATTTTAACAAAAAAAAAAAAAAACTGACTTCGTGATAGGATTTAGTTTTGTTAACCTATCATTATTAACTTTTTTTTTTAGTAAATTTTTAAATATAATGAAAAAAAGGATTGTTGCAATCGGAAATTTTCATAAAATCTTCTGCAAGAACATTCAAGAAACAAAAACACTTACGCGCACACGTCTATTTGTGCAAGTATATGCAAAAAAATTTGTAATGCTCAAACTTATAACTAATTTTTTCATTGTTTTTCAACATACAAAATGTTGTAACACGTATTAGTTGTGAATAAAATTTCCTAAAATTTAAACTGTTTCATCATTTTGACTTATTTTGGAAATAAAACATATTTTTATTACTCCTCTACAGAAAAAAACGCTTGAAAATGCACTTAATTATTATAAAGTAATTCATCATTTTCTAATTTATTCCATTAATAGAAAAAGTTTTACTAACTGAAAGTGCAAATATGCATTTTAGTTTTTCAATTCTTAGAATTGGTATTGAAAATTCGTATATTTTCTACACCGTTAATCTTTTAACGTTACTGTTTACTTAATATAAATATATTATAATTGCAATACTGTATAACTGATGCACAAATTCCATATGAAGGTACTGTGCAATAATATTTATTATTTTTATAAAAATTATCATCAGAACTGTTGTCTCCGAATAAATTCAAAAAGGTAAAGAACCATATTTCATCACATGCATTATACACATAAAATTTTGTTTACATTAAATTTTATAAAATCTCCTACTCTTCAATCTGAAAATGCTAACAAAACAATAGAAAAAATAGATTACATCATTCTGGTAGTTATCTAATTGAAGAGAGATATGTTTAGAGATTTTTACTTAAATTTTGAAATTTTGCCTGTTAATGGAAAAGATCAAGTTTTAGTTTTTTTACTGTTTGATAAGCATTTAGCAAATTGACCAGATTGCATCGGGTACAATATTCGACAAAAATATGTTGTTTAGAAAACTATTATTCGAAACTATTTTCTTAAAAGACATGAAAGTTGTAGAACCGGGTGATATTAAAGAAAACGAAAATTTTCAGATAAGACTATATAATATTTGATCGTTATTATATTTTGTAGCTTCCGATGGAAAAAGTAACCGGAAAATAATAATAAAAAGAAGAAGAAAGATGTAAAAAATTATACGAAATAAAGAAAAAGGGAAGATAAGAACGTAAGTCGTAAGAAAGTTATAATAAAATAAGATGAAGGGGCATAATGGTGGCGGCCCCCTCTATTTTACACATAACAGTAACAACGCTATTTCATTCACTAAGCTGTCTCGATTGTAGAATACAGGAGAAAGCATTGTGAACCATTCGTGTGTAACACAAAGCCTTATAAGCCATTTAAATACTGTTTTGTTTTTGCTTCCTTTACTTTGAGGTAACTGGAATCAAGCCAAAAACCTGACCAAGGCGTTTATTCTACTTTACAAATGAATACATTTTAATGTAACATATCTGTAAAATAATAAAGAAAATTTTATAATAATTTAAAAATGGTTATATAGGAAAAAAATCATTAAAATAATGAAAAAAAAATTAAAAATAAATTACTTATTTGATCATTTATTATAATATATATCACAATTTAAAAAAATGTATACAACACAACAAAAATATTAAAGTTAAAAAATATGTAATAAAGTTACATAATTTTAAAGTTTTTTTATTAGTAACTAACCAATAAATAAAAAATTAATTTGAAGTGATAAATGGAAATAATTTTTTGAACCTCTGAAAAATAATTTTTTTCGATATTGATACCTTACAGTAAAATAAAACAAAAGAAAAATGAAACGGCCTAAGGTGGCAAATGAAATCAGTAGTTACAGTTTCAATAAAACTTACCAAATAAATAAAAACAAGTAGCATTAAAATAAAGACAAACAAAATAATAGTTATAATAATAAAAATTAATATAATAGTTATATTATAAAATAATAAAAATAAGAGACAAATAGTTTTTGGTGAGAAAAAACTGTACAAAAGATTTATTATATCTTAATGTCTTAATAAATAAAAAAAGAGACTTGGAAACAACGTAAAGAGTTTGATATCAAAGTGAGTTATGGCTTTATGAAATATGAAGAATGTATCATTTTATTATTCTAAGTTTTCCAACTATTTTGTTGAATTTTGTTTAAATCTTCCACGTTTGATATGTTTTGATTTTAATAAAACTCGAAATGTTTATACATATTTAACATCTGAAAATGATTATTTCTTACATTTTACTCCGAATCAAATTCTCTACAATTTTGGTTTAAAAGATTTATGTCTTAATTATCCATTTCACAATGCTATTTTACGCCAAACGTAAAATATTATGTTTCTGAACCCAAACGAATGGGGATATCTTTCTTCAAATAAGGTTGATTGAAAAAGTGTTAAAAATATTATTCAATAACATCCTGATAGAATGAAAATATTTGTTGTCTATAAAATCAATAAAAGGGAAAGGGATAAAATTTATAATTAAATATTCCATTAAATGAAACAAATAAATCGGAAATACATTTAATTAAGTTATAATTTCTCTGATTTATACAATTTTTTGATGTACTAAATTCTGTGTTGCTACAACTGAAAGGAAAATACTGCAATTACCAGTAAAATTACAATAAAATTTAAACATTCAATAATAATTATGAATTAGTAAATCAAATGCTTTCAATATGAATAGAGCAAATGAATACAGTAACTAGGGCACACGTGCTTACACACATTCACGCCAGGATAAAAATTAATGTACAATGCATTATATATATATTAACATTCCCGTTGCGGTTTCACCCGCACTATATAGTTACTTGTGTTTCCTGTCATAGTCAGGGGATGTTTAGCCGGTCTCATGTTCTCGTCTAGCCACGGGCGTCTGCCCCCTACAACCCCATGTGTTCATTAAACTCATGCTTGTGAGAATAAATTAACAAATAAAAATTAAAGTCTGTTCAATTTATAAAAACTATCAGAGTATTGTAGTTTCTTTTAAAGCAACAACTTGGTCAGTACAGGATGCACTACAGGGTTTTGATTTCCTGTCGCGGCTTCGATCGCGACATATGTAATCAGAATTATTACAATGATACGAAATCTCATAAAGAATGATGCAATAGCGGGAGCGTAAAACTGCAAAAATGTAAAAAATTAGTGTTTAAAATAATAAAAAGAAAATACTTTATTAATGTTAATTTAATTTATATAATTTATTAATATTAAAATTATAATAAAATATATTTAAGAACTTCCAAAAATCAAGAATTTGTTTTTAGATATTCACATGAAGATTATAACACCAATAATCAAATTGAAGTCTTCACTTTTTCAGAGAAATACAAAGAACAGTGAAATTTAATGTTACCCCATTTTAACCCTTTAAACTCGGAATTTCCAAAAATCTAGTTATTATTATTAATTTTTAGTTATTACTATTAATTATTTGACCAATATAAAGTATAATTAAATTGTGATCTGAATAAAGTATTTATTTATTTTTATAATACGTATAACTTTTAAGTTCATTAGTCAAAGAAAGTTGAAATACTATACACCAAAAAAGGTTAATTTTAATTTTTGCAAGAATATGGTGCAACGTTTATTTTATTTTATTTATTATACCGATTGCACGGTGGAATAAAGTAAATGAATAAAATAAAAAATAATACAATTATGAAAAAGAATGGAGTGATGAAAATAATAAAAAAATGGACTATCATCTTATTCGTTACGTATATGGAAGAAGTAATACAGGAAATAAAATAATAATGCTGTAAAACCGTACTTATTGACAAGAAAAAGAATTAATATCAAAAAATGATTTTTTTTTTTTTCATTTTTCTGTTAAGAATCAATTGATACAAATATTATTGATTTACTTTTGCAAAAAGAACTGATTTTGTTGGTAAGTAGAAGTAAAATAATAGCCAGTAAAGGAAATGAAAGGATGATAATGAATAGTTAAATATTAAGATAGAAAAAACAAAATAAAAATTAGGTCAGGTACTAGGTTTGGAGGTATAAATACTGCCGAGGACCAGCGGAACAAATATATAACCACCATTAAACAAGCTCCAGATAATATAAAAGAGTCAAGGGGCTGATTACCAGGTTCTTCGATGAATAGGGGGGATATGTATTCTCCGTTATCCTTGCATTCTGTTCCGGAATGACAAGACTTCATTTAGTTTGTGATAAATACGAGTTGAGTTCAGAGTACGATAAACACGAATATTTGCGATAAATGCGATCATGGTGTACCAGAAAATTCTGTGTGAATGCGTGGTAACACACAAGCAAAAAGGGCATCACTAGTGTTTCATTTTGGGCAGTGGTTAAAAACGAGAAACAGTTCGGTGAGTTCTATATAAACTCACCGAAAGTGACTTTATTCATTTATAAGGTGAAAAAAATGCTTCTTTTTATATACATTAAAAAAGAATAATTCTTGCATATAGGGATTTGCTGATTTTTCTATCGCTTTCTTACTGTTAAAACAGTATTAGCTTCTATTAGCTATTATAGGTGTTTATAGAAAATCATAATTGTGTTTTGGTATTTATAATTCAATTGCTATTAAATTAATTTAAATTTAAATATAATAACTATTTTGTGCATCATAAGTTATTTAAAAGTAATAAATTGTATTTGTAAAATCTTTACGTGTTCTTTCTCTTAATATATTTGTCAAACTGCGAACACGCGACAATATATAATGTAAACGTAATAAATTTACTTTTGTTGCTCTAGGGGAGATGATAGATATGTAAAAGAAGAAAAAGAATATAAATAAAAAAACAAAAAGGATTTACACCGAGTTTAAATTAATTAGCAAAGAGGTGAAGCGTGCATTAGAAATCGTTTGTTAAGGGAGGACGTCTGGACGTCTGTTAATTGTGAGTGACATATATGACCTTCCTTAAGGATACTGTTAGGGAAAGTTGATCTACATTACTTGGATAATTTTATTTTTTAACAGTTCTATTTTTATCGGCAAATGGGATTTAATAATTTCAAATTTATATTTTATATCGTATTCATTTAATATTAATTATATCTACTTTATCAGTAAAATAGATGTTTTAATCGCTACACTTAACGATATAAGGAATTAAAAAATATGAATAAATTATTTTCAGTCAAATACTATCTCATTAATCTTTCTAAACCAAATGATTATATCATTACCATTTTTAAAATCATTACATAGTTACATAGCGTAAAGTAATTTTAGGTTTTTAATTAAACTAACTAGGATAACAGCGGTAAACTATTAAAAAATGAAGCATAATATTTAAATTAAATTATATTTTCTAATAGATATTTAAATTTAATTTATCTTAGTATAAATAATAATTAAAATTAATACCATCGTAATAAATTTACCATTCTTTACCGTTTATTAATCTAAATAAATTTTTATTACGAATTCATCGTTATCTGATTACTTTAAGTTAAAATACTGATTAATTATTTATTATTTTAAGACTATTAAATAAATTATTAACTACGTCTGAGCATGATTCACTCAAATCCTACTAATTCATTTATAAGAAGAAAAAATTTGCAAAAAGCCACTAGATAGAAATAAACTGAGTTTTCTACTATATTAAACCTTGTTAATTTCTGGTTTATTCTAAAAGTTTCAATATTTTTAAGAAAACCTGCAGAAGTTATAATGAATTATTCATAAAAAAAAGCTGTTATTTTCTAACGGAAATAAAATGTTCCATAACTTTGGTAAGAAATTATACAATAAGTAAAATAAGTTAAAAGTAAGTATAAAAATTAGCTGAATATAGTTCTGTCTTTCATTTACATATTTTTATTAATTTTTCAATAATCAGTTTCGTGGCGCGAGTGGTAGCGTCTCGGCCTTTAATCCGTAGGTGCTGGGTTCGAATCCCGGTCAGGCATTACATTTTTCATACACTACATTTTCCATATCCCACGCACAAGCTTCAAGCATATGTTGCGACATCAAGCCAAAAATAAAAAAATAAATAATAAAAAAACAAAAAATAATTGATACATTGGAAAAGAATTGGTGGCTGGAAAGTAATTAAAAAATATTTTTTTATAACAAAAAATGAAGAACATGTAAGCAGTTTCATAATTTTAATTAAAAAATGAATAAAAAATAATAATTTCCATACAAACTGCTAACATCCTAGACCGTCTGTTAAGAAAAACACAGTACAGCGTGTTCAGTTTAAATATAGATCATAGTACAGACATGTACTACTCTGTAAAACTGTTTGTTTAGAACACGACCCTAACTTTACCACACGACTTTCAATAAACGACCAGACTGTCCACTAATTTTAATGGAAATATTTCTTTCTTTTTCAACCCTTTTTCCTTCTCATGTTAATAAAAACAATGAAACTTTTTACTTATCGTAATAGCATTGTTAAAGTACATAATTAAATATAGGTAAACATTTTCATCTATAATAGAAAAAAATAGTAACAGAATTTTGAAAATGGCAAATGTATTCAGTTTCATTGTATTTTTTCTCGAGGTTTTTTCGGTTTTTTTTCGGATTCGAGGAAAACAATAGTTTTTTTAGTGATACTTTCACACTGCAACTGTTTTTCGGGAATTTATATTATTCACCATTTTTTTATGTTATTCTATTTTTTTGATAAGGAGATTCCAACACTTTTACACTGAAATTGTTTTTTTGGTCGTTGTGATAGAAATTATTTTTGTTATAGTGTATGTTCATTATTTCTATTTACCTTTAGATTGTTTAGTTGACGTTTTTCTTATACTTTCAGCAATGACTGTCGTTGTCTACCAATATAAACAATACCGTTGTCTTCAAAGCTGAAATCATAATCCCGCCAAAAGCAATTAATTCATATACACGTTTCATTTATTATTTTTTATTATTTATTATTTTCTAGTAATAAATATCAAAAGTGTATTATTTCCATTTAACTGGAGATTACCTTAACATAAGCCACCTGATCGTAATTCATCTGTAATTTTACTGTGTCTACCCTTCGCTAATCATAATAATACACGAAAAATATAAAATTACTTTTATTATTTTTATTTATTAATTTTTTTTTTCATTATAATTATTATATTGTGTATTTTCATATTCTTTTATATTTATATACATAATTTATTACAAATTTTTCATAATTTTTTGAAACATATCCCAGTATTTTCTGAATCCTGATAGTTTGCTCCATCTGAAAAAATATAGTTGGAAAAATGGCGGTTTCATTTTTCTTGATGAGAAAAGAGTAAAATATGTGATTGCAGCCTCACCGTCTGACAAAATGTACGTTTGCTTATAAGAGAAGTATAAAAATGACGGTTTCATTGGGTAAAAACATATAAACGTATCAATTAATGAATATAAGTAGTTTTTATATAATGGATGTATAACAAAGCGGTATTACCGATTATCATGTTAGTGTATGTTTATTTATTGAACGAAAAATTGCGACCATTCACAAGAAGTTTAAACCATTACTATAAATATTTCCTGTTTATCGTTTTTTTAAATATTTTTTTCACTCCTGTTTGAGATTTTAGCGAAGATTCATTCGAATTCCAAAAGCGGACTCTTGATACACTACTCAATTTTTTCATACTGAGGCTTGTAAGATCTTTTCAAAGACAAGCTGTTTTTTTTTTCACAAGGATTTGGTAAATAGTTTCTGTTATGAAGACTAAATCTTAGCCGTGCGAAAACTATGATCAACTTAATATTAGGTTACAAAAATAATCAAGAATTAAATATAAATTTGATCCCTAGTTCAATTAACGAAAAAAAATAAATAATTAAATAATTTATTTACAGTTTTTTATGAACATGTTTAATAACCTTTACACTTCCGAAATAAATAATTGTTTTCCATAGGCAATCTTTACAAAATTATGTTCAACATCTATTGTAAGAGTACATAAATAGTTTTTATTTTGAAAGTATTGGAATAATGAAAACCATATGATATCTTATAGTCAGATTCTATTAACAGGAAATGGTTAGGGGTTTTAAAAAAAAGACAGCCTACATTTTTAACTAACATAATAAAGGTTCTCAGCTCGACCCGTATGTATTCCAACTTACACACACACACACACACACACATAATTTTTTTCTTTTTCAAATCTTACTCTTGAATGAATGGACTTATTTCGATGATAGTACGATTGTACTATCGTACAATCGTAGATTATCAATTAAACCAAGTTGTTCAGGTGGTCCAGTTGTAAATTTGTTCCAAACGCAGTGAATAATTTTTAAGGAAAAAATTACACGATCCAAATAGGCAAATTTTTGTTATTTATTATTCATCAAAGAATAGGATTTACCGTATAATTATATATGATGCCTTCTGTGAATGCCTGTATATGAATATATGTTTCATATAGTTGTTATTCAAAATATATTGCCGTAAAAATTTAGAAAAAATGGAAATATACTGGAGAAAAAATATTACTCTTCAAAAATGGTTTATATAAAATATTTCATTTAAAATCTAAATTTATAAGACCATTTTGGGTGTTGGAAAACTATCCATTGGTAGACATATGTGAAAACAATACGTAAAAATAAGTAAAAAGGTAAATTAAAAAGTGACAAAACAAAGAAATTATAATTATAAAAAATATTAGCTGATTGATGATTTGTGCTTAATAAACACTATAAAACATGTATTTTTAACCGGAATTTTAGAATACGGATAAAAGTAAATAAATTCAAATAAGTAAGGCAATCCCAATAGAAGGCGTAAATTCGGGTAAAAACATGTAGACTTTTTAATCCTCCATTTCAGACTGTTCTTTTTAGATCGGTTAGTTAACAGTTATCATAAGAGGACCATGAACAAAATTTTAAGTGATGAGATATTACCTCCTCTTTATTCTTGTTGAAGGGATAAAAAAATGCATATTCCATTACAAATAATACTATATAAATTATATATTCATGATCCTTCAGGTCATATTAACTGGTAGCTTCAATTTTTCAGATGGTTTAGATAAAAAGAAAAAAATGATTTTTACAATTATTTTCTTTTAGGTTAAATAAATACTAAATTAAATATCTTAAAAAGTTTATCATACGTGCCGAATAGGAGTGTATTATATAAGCTATTCTAGAGAATTATACTGAATAATACAAAATAAATATTAAAAAAACATATACTCGTAAAATAAATTATTTTATAACAAATAAAATGGCATATAAATTTAAATTTATGAATGAACAAAAATAATTATTGTAGAACGCTATAATTCTGAATAAAATCACATATATTATTACTACTAGCATTTAGGTGTTAAATGCATAAACGAGTTCAAATATTAATCGTAAAACATACTGTTATCCAAACTATAAACTAATAAAATTCCCAAACGTATACTCTACGCGCATGCGGGCGCGTAAACGCGGTACTTATTTAATCATCTTGTAGAATAGTACATCAAATAGTTACGAGAAATGTATAGAGAACATGCTATAACGTAGTTACATACCCTACTGGGATTAGTTGTTTCAGATTTATTTCTGGTATATTTAAGGTACATTTTTTCTCGTAAATTTTTGTGAAACTTTATATTAGTTACTTTAATATTAATAATTAGATGGAAATACTAATAATTGAATAATTTGGTTATTATTAACAAATTTTCTTAATAAATATTGATTAAACTATCTTTTAACAGGAAATTAAAATTTCCTACAAATGTAGAAACAATAATTGAATTAATCATATAAAAGTTTTATAAACACCAACCATTTTTTTTTTCAAGCAATTACTTTTTTCTGTGTAATTTTCCATGCCCTCAGAACATAAGTAAAATAGGAGGGTCATTTTATTTGATCTGATTACTGAACCCCGTTCATCTATCTTTTACTTTTTGCTTCAAAATTCATTTCTCTCATTTAAGACGGTTATCGAGGTAAAAGTAATTCATTACTACACACTTCTTTAATTTCCTCAAATAAAGGAAAGTATAACTTACTTGTAATAGTCTTTGTAATCTTTCCTGAACTTTCATTATCAGCATCGGCATTGCTGCAAATGGCAGTTAGTATTTTTATTATTGTTATTATTATTACTATTACTAATCTTCCAATCTCAAAAAGAAAAAGTGGTTTATTTATGTAATTACACGGAGGTGTACAGAAAAAGAAATAAATTGAAATGGCAGCAGAAACCGGGAGACATCTTCTATATATTGCGGTTAAGCTGTTGATAGAGTCGGGTGGAAGAACAGTCTGATACGTTCATTACTGGATAGATAGAGAGATACATATACATTAGTGAAAGAGAACAGAAGCTTCGGAGTACAGCTAGACTGAAATAGATATACAGAAGCGATACTGTAACAACTTTAACGGTATGAAAAAGACAGAGAAAGGTAGAACGAGATAAAGCGAGTTCAACCAATCCCATTTGCGAATAGAGTGCCTCTGTAATTATCACCTTTCACAAACACCAAAACATAGTGACATCCAATAGCTACTACACTGTAATGTAACTCTAACGTAACAGCTCAATTACCTCTACAATAGTGGGAAACTACGAAAAACTGATTTACTGACTAATGCAAATACTATTTATACAGCCATTCCTGAATTTACCTTTAATGTTAACCGAATGTATCAATAATGTAATTTCAGTTAAATGAGAAATATATAATTATTGCATCAAAAATCAGCCATAAATATATAATTGGAATTCTTTACTATTAATTATATATTACAAAAATCTCCAGATCTAAAACCCCTTGGTGCATCTACCGATGTCAAGCTGGAATAAGGATTTTGTAATCAGAGCCTAATATCAGAGTAGTGGATATTGAATGTATACCTTTAGTATTAAAAAAGCACTGATTTTCCATGCCTTCATTTATCAAACATCCACAGACGATGTTTGTTACTTTGATATATATTGTACATTGTAAGGATTAAGGATACCGTAAGGATTGTAAGGATACCGTAGGTTATATTACAAAAGTGAGGTTAAAGCTTAAGATGTTAAATCAAAGAAATTTCTTTTTTAAATCATAGACATTACCTTACCGTTTATAGAGAAATGAAATAGATAATACAAATTTGTACTTTCTGCATAATTTCTTAATTCTTAAGTTGTCGGTTTTAAATTATACTCATAAAATTTCTCACTTTTTTTTTTGTAATTTAAAAAGTTATATTTAAAAAAAATTGTTTTAACTTTTATAAATACCTTTGATAAGTTGGTTTTTTTATTTAATACTTATTATATATGTATATACGAGTATATACTTATGAATTAAAATCATAGCATATAACAAATACGATAATACTGTACTTAAATAATATTCTATAAGTAGATCATAAAAATTAATAACATCATTTGAACTTTTTTATAGACTCACTATAATAATCATAATTTAAGTGAAAATGTAGCATGATCAGAATTGGCATCCCAAGTATTACGTAAACAGGTTTAATGTACTATATATACTAGTGAGATTATTCCTGATTATGTTTAATAACTAACTCTCTTTTTAATAAAGGTAAAAAGTTATAATAAAATATTCTATCAACCAACTTGTAACAGGATAATAAAATTCAACATAACAAAGAAAATAACAACTTAAATTCATAGTCAAAATTTTCGTTCAAACAACTGAAGAAAAACTAAACAAAATTTTTCTTTAGTTAAAAAGTAAACATATAGTAACATTCTTAAATTAATTACCATTTTATCCGTTATTAAGCCCTAGATTAATTTTGTTTTTTGTGAAATCAAATATACAGAGTGTATCACGAAGTTCTTGTGGGATTTCATAAACTATTCTACTACTGAAAATAATGGAAAAATACATATAAACATATACCCTGAAACACTTCGTTTGCGAGCTACGGCTGGTGAAAAATTTCGCTCGGATTTCAGCTACTTCGGTGAAATGAGGTCGTACTGAAATTTTTAGGCCGTTAATTAAGGGGCAAAATTAACGATTAATTATAGGTTATAACCTGAAAAATCTAATAAAATAGGTCCCAGAATTATATATGCAGTAGTTTTTGAGAAATCTGGGGTGAAAACCAGTAAATTGGGTTAAAACCTCTCTTTTTTTTGTTTGGTACAATAGTTTTGTAAAATGAGTAGGTAATGGCACATAAAATTTTAAAAAAAACTTGCAGAAAAATTAAATTCTGAAAAAATGAAAACATAAGTTAATTAAAATAAGAAAAGTTAGAAAGATTCGAATTTTATTTAGAAACAGTACGCTACATCAAAGCGCATATACATACCAGTTTATAATAAATGTTAAAAAATGAGCCCGTCATTTTCAACACATTTCTTGGCACGCTGCTGTCCTGCTTTTGTTTCTCTTTTTAATATCCCTTTTTAGTTTGTATATTTTATTTCTAATTAAAGTTGAACTTCTCAAATTTGTGTTTAATTTTAATAAACGTTATTTACATAATTTTTGTCAGAATTAAATTCTCTACAAAGTTAACTAAAACTTTTTATTTGTTTAATAATAAACTAACAATGTTATTTCATTCCAAATTTAAAACAGTGCATTTTTTTCTTTTTTTTTGTTTAACCATCGGGACCATCGTTAGGTATTGCTTCAGAGGATGAGATGAATGATTTTTTGCGTGTGTGAAAATGGTATGCCTGACCGGGATTCAAACCTGGGACCTCCGGATGAAAGGCCGAGACGCTACCACTCGCGCCACGGAGGCTAAAACAGTGTATTTAACAAAAAATGTTCGTTTATTACCCCGTTTTTTATAAATCATGAGATAGAGGTCAGGGATTAATTTTATTCAATTTCTTAGATCAAAAACCATACAGAATCACCAAATTTACCCTTCGATTTGTATCCCATGAATTTTAATACCGTTTAATTTTACAAAGGGAGTAGAAAATAGGGCTATATGTTTTGCGAGCGAAAACTTACTAACGATTAGTTTTCTGACCTATATTTATATGAACGTTTTTCTTATGTTTGCTATAGAATCATCTCCCAAATGACTGCCGTGCAATTTACAATCAGTCTATAAATATTATTTACAATTAATTGTAAATATTATTTGTCTTAACAACGGAAAATATTTTTAATATTTTAATTGAATTTTTTCTGAATTTTGATGTATTTTAAACAACTGATTTCTATTAATTTTTCACTTTTCATTTAACATCTACATCAATCACAAATTGTTAACTTTACAAGAACTTAGCATTAGAAAAAAATAGTAAATTTTGCTTGTTTTTCTGAATAAAAAAATTAGTAATGAAAAACAAAAACTATTAACTACATAATAAATTAATTTAAAAAAAATATATATATATATATCAAGTCAGATCTTCCAGGGTAGGTGATACACAGTTACTTATGAAAGAAAAATTAGACGGCACATTGCCTTATTAGTAGCGATTCAAAATTCAAGATTCAAAGATTTGATGATAATAATGAAAAAAGTTTAATTTTATTTGGAAATTAATAGAAAGTATTTATAACTTTAATTTTTTCATGTTTTATTGGAGAGCAGATTTATATTAACTTAAAATGTAAGTAAAATGTTTAATCTACTTCACGTTTTCTTCTTTTTTTTTCAAGAAAAATTTCATTAATGAAATAAGATATCATAGGTTAATGGAAAAATATCTGGAAAATAAAACAACATAATCCTGTATTATTATTATTGCAGACCCTTGGGGGCTGGGTTACAAGATAGTAACTCGGCAATTGGGGGTCTCGCGGTCACCAGCTCCACTAGACGAGGCTAAAGCGGAACACTTCGTTAAGATGTTGTTCCCGGCCCACTCAGTCCGTGCCGAGCGGGACTTCGGCGACGTGGGCAACTTCCCGCTTTTCTCGATGGAGGAACTGGAAGGAGTCCTACGGTCGCTGAAAGGCAAAAAAGCCTCTGGTCCCGACGGTATACCGGCCGAGGTACTCAAACTAGTGGGGCCCTGCAGGCCCCGTCTTCTATTAGACATGTACTAGACATGTAAAGGCTGGGTCTTTTAGAGCCAGGTGGGAGACCACGCGTCAAGTGCTAATTCCCAAGGGAAAAAAACCCAGAGTCGCCGCCCTCCTACCGCCCGTTGTGTGTACTTGACACAGCTGGGAAGGTATTGGAGAAGCTGTTAAAAAAAAGACTGGTTGCGGCGATGAATCGGGCAGGTGGCCTGTCACCTAAGCAGTACGGTTTCCGGCAGGGTCGGTCGACCCTAGACGCAATTCAGGAGGTTGTTGAGGTAGTGCGGCGAGCAGAGGACCACAATCATTTTTCGCGACGTGTGGTCCTTCTCGTTACGTTGGACGTAAAAAAAGCTTGAGCGATATGATTCGGGCCCTGGAGCATTCGTTCCATGTACCTCAATACCTTCTCAGAATGGTAGACGCATACCTGAGGAACCGCAGTCTCATTTACGAGACCACAGCAGGCTGGCGTAGGACGATCGCGTCAGGGGCGGCGCAGGGGTCGATTCTCGGCCCCGACCTTTGGAACGACGTCTACAATGGCTTGCTGAGGCTGGAGGTGCCTGAAGAATCTGCCTTAGTTGGGTACGCTGACGACGTTGCGCTACTTATCACAGACCGTGACGTGGAGCGCGCCCATCTGGGGGTTAGTCGAGCCATGCACAGAGTCGGTGACTGGCTGGACGACCATGGATTGTCTCTAGCCCTCAGCAAAACGGAGATCGTAATTCTCACGAAGAAGCGTATCGACACCCTTCTCTCCTTGCGGGTCGGGGTAGAAGTTGTCGAGACCAAGCCGGCCGCAAAGTACCTTTGTATGATGATTGACCGGAAATTCAGCTTTTCTGAGCAGCTTCGTACAACCGCCGACAAAGCTGCGAGAGCCATAACTGCTCTCGGCCGGCTTATAGCGAATGTCGCCGGACCGAAGGCCAGCAGACGGCGATTGCTGATGTCCACGGTGCATTCCATCCTGTTATACGGGTCGAAAGTGTGGGCCCAGGCATACGGCCTCCGAGCCTGCAGTACTTGTGGTCGCCGGAGTCATACCCATTGCTACTTTAGCAAGGGAGCAGGTGATCTACAGGAGGCGACGGGCAGGCGAAGACCGGGTGACCGTTGCCAACGAGGAACGCACTCGCACGTTCCTCGCATGGCAAGAGACCTGGGACTACGAGACCAGAGGACTATGGTCCGAAAAGCTTATCCCTCTGGTCAGACCGTGGACGGAGCGACGGCATGGAGAGGTGGAGTACTACATGACCCAATTTTTACGGGTCACGGCTACTTCCGCGCTTACCTCAATGTCATAGGGAAAGCGCCGTCCCCCGACTACCTGTACGCCCCGGTGTACGGGACGACGCTGGGCACACCTTTTTCAAATGTGCTCCGTGGGAGGCAAATCGAGGGACACCAGAGGCGGATCTCGGAGCACTGAGTCCCCACAACGTGGTTGCGATGATGCTTCGTGACCTCAGCAGCTGGGAAAGTGTAGCGAGATTCGTCGGCAAGATTCGGCAAGATTCATCGTCAGGGCCAAAAAGGTTGACCTGGATAGTCCTGAAAATTAGGTAGCACCTAATCAGGATAGTATAGGAGGAGACTCGACCGGAAGTAATGTGTTAAACGGTTCCGAGTCGAGTCCTGGAAGAAAAGGGGGTGGTTTTAGTCGGTAGTCTGCTGATAGTGAATGGATAATACCATCAGCGGGAGCCCGACACTCCGTGCGTAAATGCATTTCCATCTCCGTCCGCAAAAAAAAAAAAAAAAAAAAAAAAAAAATTATTATTATTACACATTTTTGTATTCTTAGCTTCGTCATAATTGTAATATATTGATGTTGACGCGTTTCGGACATACTCCATATTCAAAAGTCACTGTATTCAACATTTCAGTGAGGGAGTTTTGAAGTATAATTAAAATATAATTTAATAATGAAAGGAAAATGATCGTTAAAGGCTATGAAAGGCAGATTATTGTACTCCATACAAAACAAATAATCCTGTATGTTTTACGTTGTTATGAAGCGAGAAAAAGCTTCTAACTCACCGTTAAAAATATGTAGTGGACATTACAGTTGAACTAACCGAAATTATTCTTAATATAGTTCTTACTTACTAGTTGAAAGAAATTCCCAATGAAATTAATGAAAATTATTTTTAAAATGTACCGTTTTCAAATTTTATAGGTTGCTTCTTTCATTCTCTTTCGTTGATATAATTCAGTAAATATTTGTACGATTTTCTATGAAAAATATGACGAAATGCCTCTGATGGGGAAAAAAATGTAGGTTAGTTGATGGCAGGATAAAAAAGCTAGCTTCTTTAATATAAAGAATTTGTTTCTACGACCACATAGAGAAGATTTTAGAAAAGTGGCTTTGGCGTTTTTGTAATAAAAGAGAAATAAGGAAAGCCTACTTCACTCACACTTGCTACCATATACGAGTCTAGAATACTATTTTTTGGCCGACTAGGATAAATTATGTCATTCACTCAGCGCTATAAAACTTAAAAAATCATATACAAAGGCTAAACCAGTGATAGAGCAGAGGTTTAGTAAAATAAGAAACAGTAAACATCAGTACCTTCTTAAACTTTACCTAATTATTTCAATACATTTACTTATGAATCGTATCGGTTTGTCATATTTTCCGTTTATATATTCCACACCAAAAGTGTTTAATCCAACCAAAATATTCGCTAGCTAAAATAAAATGTATTTTTTAAAAATAACTAAAAAATGTTTTTTTTGTATTTGTGTGTATGAGCCTAATTATTTTTTTTATCTTCCACTAATCAATGAATAAAGAATTCAAGGAACAGCCACGTAATTTACTTTAGATCTACGTTTAACAAGGTATAGTTGCAGTTTGAATTTTACTTTTTTATTTAATCACTCGTGAAAAAATATTTAATTAAAAAAATAGATTTAGAAAGCTGATAAAACCAAAAAATAATTCACTGTAATTAAATTGTAAACATTATAAACACTAGTGTTGAAGGCATTCACCTACGAAACTGAGTGTAACCTAAATGAAGATACGTTTATGTTTCATTAAAATGATAAAACTGAAGATCAATATTTTTATGAAAAAACATGTCATGTAGAATTAAATAAAATAAAAGAATTTTTTTTTTAACTGATAATTGCAGTAACATTTAAAAAAAAATATATACCCTCAACAAACATTCAAAACCAAAATAATTATTTAAAATATTAATTTATAAAAATAATTAGAATTCTATTTTACCCTCCGAAACCGAATTGACTGCATTCTCTTTTTAAAATAGTCTGTTTTTTACTCATTCAGAATGGTATTAATCTCTGTTAAATATAGAAAGAGAGGGAGATACCTGCATAACTAAAGAAAAAAAAAACCTGTATTTGATGAGTCGTGTGGTATTATCGTGACATTCAACCGCGCCAAAATCTGATATCAATGATGCTACCACCCACGAACGATTGATAAATCATTCGGAGAGCATTTTTTTTACTTTATACAAAACTTCCATCGATTCATTTTCTCCTTCAAATAATTTGAAATTTCTGTACTATTATCCTCTACGTATATCATACTTTGTACATCAACGAAATTTAACTGAATTTTATTATTAAAAGAAAGCCATCCTACTGTAAATTTTTTTCGTTACAGATTATATTATATTATAACTGAAATAAAATTGCATGTAGAATAGTATAAAAATAGGATTTAAAAACAAGATTTTATTTTTAATTTTTAGGAACTGATGAACGTTAGTCTCTGATTCATATATCAGAGATTTAATAGTTAAACAATATTAGTACCTTTAATTTAAAATATTATATTACTGTAGAAAAAAGGTAAGAAAAGAATAATTACTGAACAATTAAAACAGTTAAAAGTTCTCTGAATTTAGTAAGTCTCTAAGAGCTGTTTTAATGAAAGACAATATCTCATGGTTTGTGTTGTATTTTTTTTTCTTAAATTTTAAATGTCATATTATTTTCAAACAACATTATGGATTTTTTTTAATATCCGACTAAAAAATGTTATGTACTTTTCATTTTAAAAACTTGTGCATATGTAATTTAATAGGCATGCAAGGAAGTCATGTGGTGTCCACATCAGATTTTTTTTGTATGAAAGAACGATCTCAATTGTTATGATCAGCTCGGTGAAAATTGGTAGCGTATGAAAAGATGACTGGTATCGAACCTGAGACCTCCGCACGAATACCAAGACGCTTCCTACTCAGCCATACAGGTCAGCCTGTTATTTTTTTATAATTAGCTTTGATAATAATAATAATAAAACAATTTTTAATTCATTAATAAAGTCAATGGATCAAAAAATTAGTACAATTAAAATTTATTAAATTTACGACATATTTAAATCAAGTTGGTGGAAATATTTTAAAGAATTAAATGGTAATTATAAAAGATAAAAACAATAAAAAATAAAATATATAATATAATTATAAATATCATATATAATATTATATATATATAATATCATTATATAATATATATAACGAAGAACATGTAAAATAAATTAGACCAAATATTTTGAGTGTTGATTTAACAGATTAATAAATCTTTAAATATTACGAATGAGTGTGGCACGATGATATCATCTATTTCCTACATATGCCGCTGGGTAAATTCCTATTAAAAAATATATACATAAAAATATTTAAAAGTATTACCAAACTTTTAAGATAATTCCTGGGATAGAATCTTCTCGACGTAATAAATACGTAATATTTATACGGGTCAATCTTAAGAATAATAATTTATGATCATTTCAAATAATCTGTTATAAATTAAAGTAATTGAACCGCTCTGCGGAATCAACTAAGTTTAATTTATTTTATCAGGTGAAATATATCGAGATTAATTTTAAGTTCATTCGAAGGTGATCCAATTGATTTTTAAAAAGGTAAATGTGAAATTTTTAAATCTATTACCGAATATCTTAAAGTAAAAGATTAGATTTTTTAATAATTATATAGTCTTTTCTAATAATGTTTTAATGATCTTGAAGATTATTTGAATTATCACACTCAATGACACTCCTATTTTATAAAATATTTTTTTTTATTTAGGCTTATGAGGTAAGTACAAAAAAAAATAATAAACATTCAAAAACTTGGTTTGTATAACCAAGACTCAAGACGTTTGCACGATTTGTAATCAGAATGTCACGGAAAATCTTTTTCATGTTAGTATTATGGTTTGTACACATTTCTTTCCCATACGTTATTATTATATGTTTATATTTTCAACGGACATGCCTCTGATATATTCCAAAAATGTTACAAATTATTGAATATGAGCATATACGGCAAAGGAGTATGTACAACAGACGGTACTCTTTATTAAAAAAAGATGAGGTGCATTTATTTTAAATTAATAAAGCTTGAGCTAACTTGCAGTTATGCGCGAAACTAATAAAATATTTATAATTAGCGTTGTATAAATTGAGAGTTTTTTTCTATCATTCTCTTGTAACTTTTGCTTAGTTTATACATTATGTATAACCTAAGCGAATTTAGCAGTGTATATTAATTGTATTGATTACAAACTGATGGATAATATATTCACGAATTACAAACTACTTAAACTGCTGTATAAACTATACTTCCTTACGTAGAGAATACTGTTACGCAATTAGAGATAAATCATTCAAAACAATGACGGTTAAGTTAATCTGCTACTAAAATCAGTAAATTGCTATTTCGTATAAAATAATGCTGATATGTTTTATATCATCTACTTTGTTATGTGTACTAATGCGTATAAGTGCTCTAATATTTATTAATGTTAATACATTTACATAACTGCTATTGTAAAGTCAACTTGATTTGTATGGTTACACATACCGAAAGGTAAATTAATTAATTAAAATTTTAAAAGAAGAAATAAGCGAGAATTGGAAAAATCAGCTGTTGGTTGAAGAGGTGGAGTAAAAAAATACTTTAGTATTAAAATACAGAAAAAAATAATACAAAAGTAAGCCAGAATGATTGTGTTTAATCTTTGTTTTATCAAAAAATTACTATAACGAGTAATTAAGGCAGGGATTATTTGGACCGGCTTCACGCAATAAGTATCTAAGTTACAGGTTGAGCTTTTTGTAAAGACATTATATAGGAAACAGAGTTCGAGGCAGATCGGTGGGCAGTGGCGTTGGTATCAAACCGTACAAGTTACCTGTAAACCTGGATGTAGTAACTATAAGCGATACTCATATAATTAAAAAAAATCATTGAGTGTCCACCAGAAACGCAAGAAAATCACTGAAGAGGATATAACAAGGATAAAGAAAAAATGGATCAAAGGATCTACCTATAAACGGGCCGCGAGACAAAAAAACGAACCACATGTAGAGTAGTACATCAGATAACCTGCAATATAATGTGTGTTTTAGTTTCACCTTTTCAGTCAGCAACTGTAGTTCAACGTAATTTTCGTGTAGAGAATATGACAGGGAGCCTCCTACTAGGCAAACAATTTACGCTCGATACCAAACCTTAGTCAGGTTACAGAATCATCTAAAACTGCTGAAACAACTGCTGAGTCTCTGAAGCTGCTGTGTAATAACTCAAAGATAGCTTTGTACGTAGTCTGAAGAAATCAACCCAGCATACGTCACGTGAGACTGGCATTTCACAAACGACTGTTTCGCGCGTTTATATAAGCGATTGCGGTTGAAGCCATACAAACTAACCGTAGTTCAACACATTACAGACGATGACAAGTTTGCTCGGCTGCAATTTTGTGTGGAAATGATAGATAGAATGCATTACAACGATAACGATACATCTTTAGAAGAAGTAATTTTTAGTAATGTCAACGTTTCACATCAATAGCAAAGTACCGAATATGGGGTAGAAAAATCCCTCATGAAACTTTGCAGCACATTCGTAATAGCCAATGCTTTTTGTACCCAAAGCAAGCAAAGAATGTACGGCCCGTTCTTTTTCGAAGAAGAATCTCTAAATGGTATCATTTATCTGGACATGCTTGAAAATTTTCTAATTCCTCAGTTAGACGATGATGACCAAAATGGACAACATTACTATAAGAAAGACGAGGAACCACTCGTTACCGAATAGAAGTTCGAGGTATTCTTAATACTCGATTTCCAGGTCGGTGGATTGGTCATGAAGTTTCAATTGTATGGCCCCCTCGCTTCCAGATTTGATCCCGCTAGAGTTTTTTTGTGGGTTTTCATTAAAATCGGGTTTATGTTATCACTTTTGGCTGCTGATCTTGTTGAGCTAAGACTTCGAATTAACACTGCCGTTGCAAAGGTAACACCCAATTTGCTGGCTAAAGTCTGTAATAAAATCAACTGCAGGTGGGATGTATGTCTCATTACAAATGGAAGCAATATCGAAGAGGCAAAGTGATTTTTGGGTGACAAACTTGATTTTTTTTTAATAAAATGAGACCTCAACCGAATCTATAAGTTATCTCAATAGATTTCTATATGCTTTTAAAATTGTGAAGTCCTTTTTGAATTCCCTTATTATTACTAACAATAATTTCAATACTTTCAATAAATATCACTTTTTATAAAATTTTTTTAACTGCTAGAAAAATACCAGCTAAAAGAAAAAAGTTAATAATATGATCTTGTAACTATTGATAATTATTTTTCGATACCAGCTCGTAATATTACTTATTCGCTAAATGGCTGCACAGCAAAAATTTTACTAAAATGCATTCGAAAAAGGCTGCAATAAAAAACCATTTATTTTCACACTTGGCTTTTGTGTGTTGTTAGAAGCACTATATCTAAATCTTCGTAATAAAACATAAACAAAATAAGAATATTTATAAATTTCCACTAAAAATAAGCGACAGTCAGCTAATTTCTACGTAAATTTCTTGACCAATGGAAATAATATCTTGCTGTTTTAACCTGGCAACAGCTAATTAACAAGTTAGTTATCACCATAAAAATATCAGAACTTACTAAATTAATAATAATTTCACATCGCAAAACCGAACGTTATTAATGTAATACAACTTTTCTAATTTGAATTAAAATTTATGATAAACCTTTAATTCAAATTCCATATTTTTAAAAAATAAATATATTTATCGTCTACATCTTGCCGGATGAGTAATATATTATCTATATAATTTTAATCTGATTACGTAAAAATATCTTCCAAACATTATGTCAAACCTTCAGATAAATCTTTTTCTAATTATCAATTTAAACTTGCTTAAATTTGAATCTTTGATGTATCGACTATGATTATATTGTTTACAATTCATCTTACCACTGGTGCTGGGACAGTTATGTAAACAAAATACAACCAGTAATACTGATCAACTAACTCCCTTAGGTATTAACATTCCACTTTATTGATATTAACCTGGAATCCTTACGGTAAATATAAACATGTATACCTTATAACCTTTCCTGTATTAATAAGCAAGAAAACTGGATATATATTATTAAAATTTATTTCATTTATAAAACTGTAGATTTAGTATTGGTTTCTTACAATAAAATTTCATTACTATTAAATATTTTTAAATTACTTTTTAAAAAATATGAGATTATCCATTCAACGTGTATGTATTTTCTATGTATATTAAAGATTTAATCTTTCCAAATGAATTTTCAAATTATTTTTATTTTGTTTTGTAGAAATTCAAATGGTGATCCATTTGTAAGTTTTTCCAGGTAACTTGAATGAGACATTTTTAAACGAAAATTTGTTTATCTATAAAGATAATAATTGAAAGATACTTTTATGTTTTATCATCATAATTACTGTTATTTAATATATTTTATAGTTAAACAATAATGATTCGAATACATGCACTGATTTATTTCGGTGTTTGAAATATTTTTGAATAAGCGTTCAAAAAAAAAAATTACTTGGAAAACTGAGGATAAAAATATACGTATACATATGCATATAATCTAGATAGCCTTAGTTCGCCTTTCATAGTTATCTCTTTACGACGTGTTTCCATATTCCTTTAACGTAGATTTATCAATTTTGCCTTTCTTGTCCAAAACTTGTTTTCAGAAGAGCATCGCACGTATATTCGTATTAAAAAAAGCTTAAAAAAAATTAAAATAAAACTGAGAAACGAGCAGCTGGAAGAAAATTATTAATTTTTATTTTTAAATATCCCTTAAAACTTAATTTTTTTAATTCTGTCCAAATTAAGAGTTTGTAAATTTTTTAAGATTTTAATTTTTATTTTAAAAAGTTGAAATGCAAATAAAAATTAAAACATTACTTTTTAGAGATCTTGTTTTTGCTCACAAACAATAATTGATAACCAGTAAATTGTATACACTGCCTTGAAGGATATTTCAGTTTTAATTGAGGAGAAAAAATAATGAGGAGAATGGAAGCAAAAAGGTAAATAAAATAGGGATGCAACAATTAAAAAAAATAAAAAATGAGATAAAGAATAATGAATGAACAAGGTATTTGAACCATCGTTTTTTTTTGTTTTTTTTTATAATTAAAATAAAAAATTAATAGAAAAAAAATCAAAACTATTAATGAAAGTTTAATAAACAGGATACGCTTGGAGCCGAAGTACAACGAGCCGAAGTTGGATGACTAAAGCAAAAGAAGTTAAAAGAGAAAATATAGATGTCTACAAAAATTTTGGAAAGAGAAAACATTTTTGAAGAGATGGTTCAGTTATACAACCACTTACTTACTTTACACGTATTACTTACTTATTTTTCATCTTACTTCTGAGAAAGATGAAAATTGTTGTAATGACCATCGTAAAAAAACAAAAAAAAAAAAAAAAATCAATAATATATTAAGGAAAAGCTTTGGTAGTAATGTATGTATGAAAAAATTGCAGGCGGTAGGCTGATACACGCGATTGATTCGATACAAAATGATGCTCTACCACTTGTTGTTAAAGGTACAGTGAATACTAATAAAAAAACTGTACTTTAACTTAAATCTAAGAGAATATATTTATGTATGTTATGTAAATTTGATTAATCCGCTGTTTATGCATATTTACTGGTAAATTTGATTAACTGCCTCCAATATGTAGAATAAAACAGATGAATACATAGAATAATACCAATATACCAATAATAATAATAATAATACCAATACATAGAATAATACAGTGGTATATAATTTATATATTAGACGTTTATTAGACGAGGTCAACGATCGAAGCGAGCGTAGGTTATGTTTGGTTAGGTTATCATAATCTATTTTTCCCCTGTTTAGCCTCAGGGAATCACCGTCAGGTATTAATTCAGAGAATGAATGAGGATGATATTTATGAATGTAAAAGGAAGTGTAGTCTTGTACAGACTGAGTTCGACCATTTCTGAGATGTGTGGTTAGTTGAAACCCAACCACCAAAGAACACCGGTATTCATGATCCACTATTCAAATCCGTATAAAAGTAACTGCCTTTACTACGATTTGAATGTTGGAACTCTCGACTTCCAAATCAGCTGATTTGCGAAGACGCGTTCACCATTAGACCAACCCCGTGGGTCAAGGTTATCATAATCTAACCAAACATAACCTACGCACGCTCCGGTCGCTAACCTCGTAATGTTATGATTATTTAAATAATAAATTCTGTATTTCCGCTTATAGTTGAGTTTTTATTTTAATACGTTAATATGGAGAATAGGTATGTAAAATTAAGTATATTTAATAAATCTCCTATATATCTATTTATTAAATTCTCCAACTTTGGAGACGATTAATCAAATTCACCGGTAATTATGTATAATCACTGAATTAATCAAATTTAACATAGATGTTAAACTATGTTTAACTATAATGTTAAACATAGATAACTATGTAACATAGATACATGTATGGGTAGTTATTTTCTTTAACTGCGTGTAATAATCACACATAAAAAAGCGACAGAGGTCTGCCGAACAGAATTAATTTACACTTTCAAATACATACCGATTGTCATTTTTATCTAGTAATATGGTTTACTGAAATTTGTTGATGAGAATATTAATTTCTATAATAATTTATTAAAACAATGTCTTCCACACTTTATTTTATGAATTCTACAGTTTATTATAAACTAGAACACACCCAAAAAGAATTTTAAGTAGGTTGATACTATTCCTTCAAGAATATTACGTTTATGAAAGATGAAGAAAGAAAGGGTAAATGAGATCTTAGAGAAGGAAAGATTGAAACGGTTAAGAGAAAATGTTAAAGAAATATTACTACCATTTTTTTTATTTTTAAGATAAAAAGCACATAATGTTGATGAACAATGAGCGATTAGGTCTAAAGTTATATTTTTACAGTTTCATTTATGATACCCATAACTTATTTTATTTACATATTTCAAGTGTTGGCTGTGTTTCAAAATTCTATATTTGATAAGTAATAGAAAATTTATTGTTCATATACAAGAATTATTAATTAATAGTAAATGCCTACAATTTTTATTCGTATTTTACGGTTTAAAAGATCTATGGAGTTTTAGAAAGTATGTATATCGTACCTGGTTGTGCAGTTCTGGCCATAAAAATAGTAGTACTTTTAATTAAAATTATAGCAGTTTTAAAAAAATCCTCTCAATTACTGCGTTTTGAACATCAGTAATCCAAAGACCAACTCACTAAATGACCAAATCAAGTAACATGAGTGTCTGTTATGTAAAGCTAGGCCGCCAGAAAGATATCCTAAAGTCAAGAAGTTTCCATTAATTTAAATTATTTTCTTAAAAAATAAAAATTTTTATAGACTTGAGTAAAATTTCAAGTGTAATAATTAAGGTTATCTAATTCGTTAAAGGCCTGGACGTGGTGACAAATAAAAATTCACAAACGTTATTTAATGTTATTAAGAAGCTTACTGATATTATTCTATCATTTTCATTTTTATTGTGCTGAGGGAAGAGAGTTTTGTTTTAATTTAACCTTCTATTTTTTTGTTGTTAAATTTAACAGTTTTTTTGTGTGTGTGTATTTGCGACCAATTTACAGCCAAATGTTATTTATGGCTTTAGGAGAAACTACGTATGTGTAATAAATTTTCATCATGTACTCCATTTGTAAATGGCGACTAATATATATATATTTTTTTTTATTATTATGGAGAGGTTATGTAGTAGGGTCCATCAATAACCTAACATTATGTAGTCTTCCCTTTTGCTCCTGATTTGAATTACTTCTGACATTATTCAATAGTTCCAGACTACCCCTTAGAGATTAAGCAATAGATGCTTATTTCTTATGTTTTACTCCATATGTAATTTATAAAATTTAAACATTAAATTTGTCATGAGAACCTTTCTTTCATTATCGTACAGTATAATTACTTTCTTACCGTACTATTAAGTTCTTCTAACTTTAATATACAGAAAAAATGAAGTATGAAGTCTATTTAAACGTAGTAGGAGTATACCCCATTGAGAATACATTTATATCCAACGTCCTCGTAACATATGCTAACAATAATACTAATATAATAAGATTATTTCTGAATGGTTAAACCTTAATAAAATCGATTAGGAACAACAATTCCTTTTAATTTTTTATCATACTTACACTTTATTAACTGAATCTCTAAAGCTTGATTGGTAAAGGATTTCATACAAAAGAAATACAATGTTACACATTTCTAATGGGTGAAATTTGTTTAGTTTTTTTTTTTTTTTTTTTTTACTTGTAATAAATTACTTTAACAATTTAGTATTTATCGATTTTCAGTAATAAATTACCTTAATTTAGTAACAATTCGGCTCTAAAATATCGCTGAGCAAAATGAATAAATTAATAAATGAAAATAGCCGTGAATTTAAGATAACAAACGCAAAGTAAATTATGTGTAATAATTAATCTCCTAATTTCTGTATTATCAGGTTTTTTTTTGTGGGGGGGGAGTGAGAATGCATTTATGCACGGAGTGCTCGGCTCCCACTAGTGGTATTATCCATACGCCATCACCAGAATACCGACTAAAACCATCCCCCTTTTAACCAGGAGTTGACCCGGGACCGTTTAAAACATTACTTCAGGCCGAGTCCTCCTATACTATCCTGAGAAGGCACCTACTTAATTTTCACAACTATCCTTTCTTTTTCCTGTTTAGCCTCCGGTAACTACCGTTTAGATAATTCTTCAGAGGATGAATGAGGATGATATGTATGAGTGTAAATGAAGTGTAGTCTTGTACATTCTCAGTTCGACCATTTCTGAGATGTGTGGTTAATTGAAACCCAACCACCAAAGAACACCGGTATCCACGATCTAGTATTCAAATCCGTGTAAAAATAACCGGCTTTACTAGGACTTGAACGCTGGAACTCTCGACTTCCAAATCAGCAGATTTGGGAAGACGCGTTCACCACTAGACTAACCCGGTGGGTTTTCACAACTATCCAGGTCACCCTTCTTGGTCTTGAGAATGCTACCGACGAATCGGGCTACACTCTCCCAGCTGCTTATGTATTAACAGTACTAGTAGTAGTAATAATAATAATAATAAATAATAATAATCTCCATATAAATTGAAGAACAACGTGAAGCTGACTCGCTGAGAACAGTGGCGGTGATCAGACACAGAATCGGTCACACGTGAATAACAAATTCGTATTTGTTAACCGGCGAAGAAAGACCAACTTGCGGTGTTTAATAAACTGCTTACAGTCATCTAATGGAAGAGTGTACCTTATATAAGTACTTCAGAAAGAGGTTCGGGCTAATAAATAATATTGCCGCTGATTTGGAAAATGTTAAAAAATAAAAAAGTAGTTTCTTATCTGCATGCCAGTGGACTTACTAACAAGTCTATAAGTCAATTCAATTTGTTGTATTTAAGATGGTTTTTCTGTAACTGAAGTAGTTTTTCAACGAATATGACAAATTTTTAATGATAATTGTATTGTCAAAACTTCCGTTTTTCCTTTTTTATCTTTTGTGTTTATTTGAGTAGCAGGTCCTGTAAATATTATCAGTGTATTAATACACAAGAATTTCAAAATTTTTTTGTTGTATTTCTGGTGTTTTTAAATAAAATGTAAGGGCCCTTTACACGTTTACATTTGATGAACCACGTGGTGAGTCAATCTCTATTTTAAAGAATGTTACGAAGGCTAATGACCGTAGAAAGTCGATGCCTATATAACAAAAAAAAATATATATATATATACATATATAATATTAATAACAATAGTCTCTCTGTTCCTGAAATGAAATCAATAAAAAGTTTTTTTTAATCATCAATAATTTGACTGGTTTTATTCTCCACTCCATATTGCTTTATGTTAATATTCTAAATAACATAATTAATACACAATTCTTCAGTTATGTAAAAAAAATTTATATCTAAAAAATCTTCAGTTATATCTAAAAAAAAGACATTAAGCACTAAGTTACATAAATACAAGAGTAGCTTTTCATATTTATAAAAAAATTGCCTATAATAAAATATTATACCTGCTGTCTCAAAATATCAGTTACAAATTAATGTCATATAGTAAGTTATTTTATTGATTTAATTTATTATGAATAATAAATTTTTATTTTAAAACAAACTTAAACCCTTTATTTTAATATTTATACCAATGATGAATTTAGAACTACACTTTCTTTAATAACGCTTTATTTAAAGGGAAATAAAAATATTTAGTCGCGGTGTGTTGAAACATAAAACATTTAAAAAAATTCTATTAAAATATTTTTATAGTATTTATACAAGTATGCTAATAAGAAATCAAAATCAGTTTGATTTATTTTGTTTTGTATGTTTTAATATAAAACCATTACAACATTTTTTTATTGAAGATCACAGCTTCTGCTTGTAAAAATCAATCCCCCCAAAAAATTAATCAATTTCTCTTTCTTTTTCAAACCAATAGATAATCCAGAAATTATAAGAAATATCCAAATTATTTTGGTGAAAAAAAATTCTCACAGCAATAAGTCACATATAATAAGTCTCATAACAAGTCACATATTTTTTTCGTAACTTTAAACATTATTTTTACATAGTAAATTGCGTCCTGATAAAATAACGATAACAGTTAATCTTCATGATAACTCTTATGCTGCCTAATATAGGATATGTTCTAATACTTTTACAAAAAGAACAAAACGTTTAGTATAATTTCATATAAGAGAATTATTAAAAAAAAATCAAAAGTAGTCTAATCGACTTCAAGTCAGTCTTTCTTTGACTAGCATTTGTGACAGATGCATAGTAACTTTTGTCACGTATAAATTTTATGAAGTTCTTCTTCAGCACGATGAAATACACATCCCGTAATAATAGTAGTATCATGTGTGAAATAAAAAGGGTTTATAATAGTGTTGTGTAATATTTTACGTCTCACAAGGGACCGTTAAAAAGTAAATTATTCATAAGGAATATTCATTGAATTTTGAATTTAATATATAATTATTTTATATTTACGTTATACTTTATAAGATTATATAAAAGAATGATTTAAGCACTCAGTATATTATAATATTATATTCTATTATATTACATTATTATAAAAAATTATGTCAGTACAATCTAGCAGAATATATAACGAGCGCTTGAGCATAAAAAATAAACACATATATTTATACACACACATACAATCACAAACGTATGTATCGTTCTTATATACAAGGGTAGCGTTATTGAAAATAGAAAGAGCAACATGTGTACAAAAGTACCTCTATCAAGTACCCTTATTTCGTCTTCAAAAAAAATAAGAAAAACTTTCTTTATAAACAACATACATTTTTTTTTTGTTTTAAATAAACCATTATTAGGAAAGATTTAAATTCATCTCATATAATAATATAAAGAATTATAATTGTGTAATTCCTAAGCAACAATTTGATTGTTGCGGAATTTTATTTGTTTTTGTTATCGAGAAGTTTTAATAATAAATTGAATATAAGTATCAATATTATTTGGTTACCAAAAAACTTAAAACAAATATAGTAATATAAAATTGATCTAATAAAAACTAATATAAAAGACATAAGAAAGGCGTAAAATTTATAATATGTATTACCAAAAAGCAACAGAATATATTTTCCGTTAATAACATCATCTATGGAAAATTGGAGAATTGTGTTGTCAGAGATATAAAAGATAAACTGATTGATGTCAGTTTCCTATTTAAGAACTTTAATATAAAAAATCAGATTGTAAAAATCATAAATTAATTTTTTTTAATTAAAAAAATCTTCTGTTTTTAATTTTAAGCTTTTTAAGGACTCTTTATGAAGTAAAATCACATTGTTTTTTTAATATTTTTTTTAATAATTTCACAGGATTTGGGAATATTATAAGGGAAAATTATTTTAATTATAGATCAAACATATAGGTGTTTGTTTGGTAATCAGTTAAAATGAGTTTCTCTGATTAAGTTTTCTGAGATGCTTAAGAAGTTAGGTGCAAATCTATGTTCAATAAAACAATTACGTTTTTTGGCTTAGTCATAAAAATAAAACACAACGGATAATGGTGAGCAGTTAAACTACATTCCGTTATAATAAGACGATTTCTCTTTTCCTTAAATGTTTTAGGAAGTAGAATCCTGGAAATCAGTGGGTGCGAAGTAAGGTAAAATGAAAATGGCACAAACCATGTTTAATGAGTAGTTTATGAAAGAGTAAATAGTTTTCGGTATTAATGCAGTAGGCGATCTACCTCTGTAGGTAGTTAGTTCTTAGAGACGCCACTGAAACGCTATGTTGAAATAAGAAAATAAATACAAAAAATAGTGAATAAATGGTCTAATTCAAGAATAAATGGAATTATTTTTATTTAATTAGTACCGAAACTATAAATATAATCTAATATAACTTAACCTACGCTCGTTTCGCTCGATAACCTCAACTAGCGAGCAAAGGTTAAGTTTGGTTAGATTATATATATAGACATCACGGCAACCAGAAACGGAGGTCGTGTTGCTTCAATGAACTAAGGGGAAACCCCGTCAGAAATGTCCAATGGATGGACAATGCTGAAGGTTGGTGGTTAGACATCGCTGCGTCACATAAGGTCAACCGAGGTAATATCTTTTAGGCGGTTACCGGTTGCCCTTGTCTGGTTAAAAAAAGATAGAAAAAAGAGATTATATATATAATTTCGGTATTAATTAAATGAAAATTATTCCATTTAATCTTAAACTAGTCCATTTATTCATTCTTTTTGTATTTATCTTCTTATTTCAATATAGCCTTTCAGAGGTAGATCTACAAAGGTAGATCGCCTACTATATTAATACCAAGTTTTCATATCATTATCAATACATATTATGGAAACGTTCGATGAAAATACTAAAGGTTATCGTTGATGTCTACTGGATTACTAATAAAGGAATCAATTTTTTATAAAAAAAAACTCGATTAATTATTACTATCGTATTTTATCTCGTATAAGATGAACGATACGTGTCATACCAAACAGTTATAGAAAACCTGACATAAATATTTATTACTCACAAAAAGGTATATCCATTAAAAAAATAAATTCTGGATTGCTAATTATAAAAAGTGATAAACGTCTTTTCATTATTTTTTTAATTGATTCAAACAAAGATTTGTATATCAGCATATACTTTTGCAGATGATAATAACCAGTCATCCTTATAATAATTTAAATATTTTCACCATAGAGGCTAGCTGACGTGTAATTAAATTCATTATTTTTTGAGAATTTAGCTCAGAGTAGTGTCACTTCACATTTATTATAGTCACAAGAAATCGTGACCAGGTGACGATTTTATTGTAAAGCAATAAAATTACGTAGTAATTATTGTTAGTTTACTAGTTTTATTTTTTTAAATAATAAATTACAAAAATATTCAATCTTCAACCAGTTTAAAATATATATAAACATAATATGGAATTATTTTATAGAATATTTTATCACTTTTTAAATTATAAATATTTCTATACTTCAAAAATGTTTCATTAGAATTTTATTAAAAATTATCATGCCAATATGTATTTACAGATCAGTTAAGGAAACGTATTTATTTAAATAGCTAATATATTTTTTTACGTTTCAACCCGTTTAAGTACAAATTAGATTCTACAAAGAAATATATCCGCACTGATAGCGTAGTAAAATAATGAAAGGACATTATTCACTACAAAAAATAAAATTAAAGGTTATTTCAAGAGACCTTATCATACATAGGGGATAAAGTAATTCAAATAATTTCAAAAATATGCAAGGGACTAAAAAATAAAATGTGTTAAAAAGAACATAAAAGATAATTTTACTTGAGAATTTATTTAATTTAATATTAAATTCCTTTCCTCAAATAACTTTAATAATATTCATTATATTTTATTATTGAATAGATTCGAAATATTTTCATTGCATGTTTTTTTATTGTTTTATTTTCTTAATCAGCTGTAGTTATTGAGACTGAGAATGAGAACTGTTTGCTTTATTAAATAAATTTAATAAAAATACAATATGATAATAATAAAAAATTAATAAACTGGTAATGTTTATGCTGGATTTTCTCGGCATGTGCTGAAAAAATTAAAATTTATTATTTTCCTCAGTAAAGAATTTGAACGTTAATATAAACCGTAGTTATTTCATATATTACTTTTTAATACAAAGAAATATAACAAAAATAATCTATAATTATTAATTAAACCGGTAAAATATCGTAAAAATCAATAAATAAGTGCTAAACACCTCATCTTAAATTATATTATAAAACCAAAACGATTTAGTTATAAAAATAACATACATTTCATGTTTGAAAGGGAAACGGATTTGAAATATAAATCTCAAACATGCACAAAATGCATACATAAGACAACTCTGTAAATGAAGCTTTAATATTTTTTGACTCAAGGGTCTCGAAATATAAAAGAGATCAAGAAAGAAATATAAAAAATCTTGGGAAGGTTATTTTTAAGCAGAGCATTCCATCAACTATTTAAATTAACTCATTTGTGTGTAAACAATTATAACTGAAGAATTGAAGATAGTTACGTACGTTCAGTTTACGAAAATCATTTGTAGCTAAAATCATATATAAAGTTTAAATAAGAATGTCGGTTTAAGAATCATTCATAACAGCAATTCTTTGTTAAAACACAAATTGTGTTTTAACAAAGATATTTTTCTATAGACTTATTTAACATAATCCGAAAATTGGGATTTTAATATAATTATATATTAACACAGACGAATATTATTGGTCATTATTTATCAAACTTAAAAAAATTTTGTAATACTAGACAATTTTATCACCTAAATATTATTTAGAAACGATAAATCAAGTTGAAAATATTTTTAAGTTTATAAGAAAATCACTTTGTATTTAGTTTTACAAGAATCCCGTTTTATAAGAAAAATATGTACACCTAAACAGAAATGATTAAATGATAAATACATAATGTTATAATAGTTATTGTTATTAATATGTAGCAATAACCAGCCGGGTTAGACTACTGATTAAACTTGTCATCACTAAATCATTTGATTCTCGAAGTCGAAAGCGTTAAGAAGGATCGAGTTCTTGTGAAGGCACTTGCTTTTTTGTGCAACTGAATGCTAGACTATGGATACCGGTGTTCTTTGGAGGTTGGGTTTCAATTAACCACAGGTCTCAGGAGTGGTCAATCTGTTCCAGATTACATGTTTATCGGTACATTTATATTGGAGCTACGTCAGGTCTAGCAAGCGGGTAGAGGTAGTTGCATTTGACAATAAATAAACACCCAGACCCGCTAGGGTTGATGTATGACTGGATTTCCTCTACAATAACCTGTTCTATTTTCAGGTTGTAATATAATAGTAAAATTTACAGATTATCTAAAAAGTAATACAAGTACATAAAAATTTAGCTGAAGATATAAGTGATCGGAGACGGACTTGGTACAAGAGACTTACTTCAAAACTGATAAGAGTATAAGTAAATTAAATACAAAAATTATTAATTGTTAAAAATAAGGATGAATACTGTTGTACTTCTAAATTTATGTCATGCATCAATTCAACTGTATGTTTATTCTCTATATGAATAACATGAATGATAAAGACAAGTTTTATTTACTATATTTTATAACGAATTTACAATACCACCCTGTTTTGTTTTTGATTTTATAGAATGATGGATTAGAGAAAGGTAAGTGTCATCAAATAAATATTTTTACACGGTTTATGTTACATTGAACGTGTTATTTATACGATATCATCAAATTCAATTATTTAAAAAATCCAATAAAACGATATTTAAAACGGTGTTAAATATAAAAATATCTCTACAGTAGAAATATTACAACAAACAAAAAAGCCATATATAGACGTACTTTAAAAAAAAACAAGCACAAAGGATAATACCAGTAATCAAATATAAACTTCAGTCATGCAGGTACAAGCAAAACACATTTCGACTCGGTGGTTTTCCAACGAAGCTTTCGTGGTTTTTTGTAGAGACTTTTTTTGTTAAGCTTTCACCCCCTCTCCTTGCTACCAAGCTATGAAACCCACATATGTGAGATGAGAATTAATTCCCTTAAAACACAAACTCTGTTAACTGGGAATTCATGCTAAAAAGCAAGTTTTCCTAGAAAACAAAATTTATGCCACAGGAAATTTATTTTACCTAATGATATTTTGTAAAATGTTATTTTCAATAATATCATTCAACTTATAAATTATCACAGTTTATAAACTGTATACTTATTTTTTTATTTATTTTTCTAGAATGCAATATTTTTTATTATAAATACGTAAAATTTAATAGCATATATATATTTTTTTAATATATGTTAATATAATTTATAAAAAAGCATCGTACAGTAAATGAAAATAAAAAAAAATTAAAATTATTATTGTAATAAATTTCACCTAGCCACTTTTTTATTTATGCTAATCAGCTCTTACCTAATGACGCAATGATCTCCAACACATCGAATAAATATGTAAAATAACATTAAAAAAAATCTTAAAATTGTAATCAGGGAACATCTGTTTCTTTCCAATAATTTAACACAGCTGGTTAGTGATAGTAATAATAATATTGCATATGTTTAGAAAGCTAAGAATTCCTCAAACATACAAAAAAAAATTGGAATTTGCTTGTTTATTTAAATGTAACGTAAATTTAAAATTAATAATGAAATTTATTTTATAATTTCTCTGATATGTTATCATTCCGAAATTTTATTTGTTAATTTATATTAATAAATTTATACTGTTTATTTATATTTTCATTATTATATGCAATTTTTCAAGAGAACCACATTTCCCATTTTAGGGTATAACACTCGCGCCACGGCCTCCGTGGCGCGAGTGGTAGCGTCTTGGCGTTTCATCCGGAGGTCCAGGGTTCGAATCCCGGTAAAGCATGGCATTTTCATACACGTTACAAGTCATTCATCTCATTCTCTGAAGCAATACCTAACGGTGGTCCTGGAGTTTAAAAACGAAAAGTATAACATTTAAATATGTTATTAATAACTTCAAAAATATTTTTTTTATTATTCTCATAAATATTTTATCTTATACTCATGTAATGAACAAATGAGGGCTAAAAAATCACTCATAAACGTATGTAAAAGAATTATAGTAATTAATTATAAAGGTTATTTAAATAAATAAATAATCATATATAATTATGGTATATATCTTTGTGTTTGAGTTAGCGTTTTCCCGTCGCGTAATACTTGTGATAAAACTTTTATAGAGGAGAAAAACTATACATGAACTAGTTTCCATAAATAAACAGATTGACATATTTCAATTCAAAGTAGTTTTGTTTTCATTTATTATTTTAAAAAAATAATATAAATATTATAGTATTATAATGTTTTAAATTAGTTCACCAAGAGTTGTACTCTACCTAGAATAAGTAGAACTGAGAATTGCATAAACAAGAATTGTGAGAAAATACTGTAATATAGTAATAGAGAATTACAACAAACCTAAGCGTCAAGTGAAATTTTTATGTTTTGTTTTCTGTTTTATAGAGTAAAGGAAACCTCTCATAGGGATCTGGCTTAACGGTTGTAGTTCAATTTAATTACTTCAATATGTCAATCATATTTAGGAAGGGGATGTGTTTTTCTTAAGGATTCCAAAGCTTTGTTTCAGATGACTCATTGGAAGAAAATCACTTTGGCGGCATATGTTAAACTGGTGTGAAAAAATCGTGGATCAGTAATGCACTACTCCTATTCTTGGTAAATGTACCACAACGTACCAAGGAATTGTGGGATGGATTACGCTCTTTATCTGTAGGTGCTTTGAACAGATTTCACCTTATGGTGAATTTGCTTCCCACTTTTGCTGTTTTACTTTAAAACAATTCCATTATCTACTGCTACCTACCTCATTATCTTGTACTTAATTACGGTGGTGTTCATGATCTTTTAATTAGACTCTCGCTAGATTCATGCTAAAATTATCTACAAAATGTTTAATTTATAACTTTATAGATAATTGTGTGGTTTAGTAGAAGTAAATATATCGATCTGGAAACATTTTATCATATCCGGGAGTGTAGATACAAAACATAAGACATTACGTAAGTGATAATTTGAAACAATTATGCTTATTAATTATTTAATTTCAGTGTCGGATAGAAGATAGCTATTTGTTTGTTTGTAGTAGTAAGTGACTTGTAGATTTATTGAGAAATAGTACAATTATTCCGATAATAAAATTTATAACTTTCGGCAAATATCACTGTCCTCATCGGTAGTATTAATTAAATAAATGGATAAATAAAACGTAAAGAAATTACGTGGAAATTGGTTAATTTACAAAGAAATTTAGCTTTGAAAATTTATTTTTTAATGAATATTGAAATTAATCTCCTAAAATTGTCTCTTCAAAACGGGTAAATCATAACAGATAAATACATAAAAAATTATTTTTCAAATCCTACAAATAATTTACTTTATTAAATAAATATCCACTAAGGTGAATAGTTTCAAAAACAACAAAACAAATTAAATTTCAAAATGAGAATTTTCAATGATGGTACATAAAAATAAAATTATATGCGCCTTTCAACTATTAAACAATTATTTACAAACATAAAGAGATTAATAGTAGAAGTTAATAAAAAGTTAAAATGAAAATTAAATGAACATAAGAGTTTATTAAGAGAAGTAACAAAAAAATGATAATAATAAATAAAAAAGCATTATTAGCGAAATGTTACAAAAAAGTAAGTTATAAATAAGTTATAAGTTATTAATAAGTTTATAAATAATGTTAAATACAATTGTTAATAATTAAATTATATAATCCTTTGAACAATTCAAGCTGAATATAAAAAATCAAACTATGGCAAATGTAATCCATACCCTTTTCTTAAAACAAAATTTGAATTCTATTCTACTTTATACAAGGTGCCATTTTTCCCCCTCTGTTCTAGTTGCTCATGGGTTTATTTCATTTAGTCTATTTTATTTAGTTATTGATTATGATTGTTTAGGTGGACGTAGAATATTTATTTTTATATATTTTATTTGATATACCTACGTATGTATGTATCTCGCATAACTAAAAAATGAGATGTAACTAAAAAATGTCTATTCGTAGGATTTTGAAATTTTGGATTTAGGACTGTTGTAATATCTAGTTATGCACCTCCCCTTTGTTTGTAATTGACTGAATCAAAACTGTCCAAAAAAAACCCAAAATAAAACAAAAAAATTGGAATTTGGACTTTTTCTTAACTGCAATAATAAGCCCTTATTGATAGCTTTTCAACAATATATCATAAGTGGTACTTATTTTCATTAGTTTCATAATTACAGCCAAATGAGATTTTAATTAATGAAATATTTGGATCTTATAAGGGGAAGGAAATAGGTTCGAATCAGATTTTATATCCTTTTTTAACATTTTTTTTTTTTTTTTTTTTAATTTAAATATATTGATTTATTAATAATTATTAACCTCTTAAAGGTTCACTTTGTTTTAGAAAAGGTCCACTCTATTGTAAAAATGTTTTACGATAAATAATAATTCAATAATAACAATAAAAAAAAAATTGTGAAATAATATCAGAAGTTATATTGTACTTTTTTTTTAATCCCTATGTGTCAGCTGATGATGACTGGATCTATTTTATTATTTAAAGTAGATCCATATTTTGCTGTTTAACAGCTTAACAAAAATATGTATCCAATTTTTAAAAAAAAATCTACGTGTACGTTTTATGCGCAATTTTTATTTTTATCAAAATGATTTTGTTTAAGAATTATACTTTCTTCTTATTCTTTCACAAATGTATGCCTATTATATCATCCTTCCTTCTTTTATCTTATGGTAACTGGTCTTTCCATTTTTCATCAGCCAGGCTTTTTCTATCCTACGGACTACATTCTTCGTTTATACGCCGATTTCTTATGTGATCTAACCACCTCCTTGTACAGTCCCTAACCACCTCTGTCAAAGAACGTACACCCAACTCCCCATGAACATCCTCAACATCAATTATAATTCAATAACAAAATAAAAATGTATTATAATACAAATAAATTATAATTAAAATAAATTATAAATTTTCACATTAATTTTTATCTTCTAAAATGTTTCCTGTATAAATACGTTTAATATATTTAACCATTTGTCACGCTTACTTATTTTTGTAAGTTTACTAAATGTAGATGGCATAAATAGTTTGCAGAGTATAGGTTACACTGTCATCCATGTTCCATCTATATAAAATTAAATGAAATCTATATGAAATTAAATTTTTGTAATTTCTAGGCTTACAATATTTATCACGGTATGTTTTATGATTCATTGAAAACTAGCGAATTATGCTTTCGTATTAATTTTGTAACTAAACCGACTTTTAAATCAAAGAAAAAAATTAAAATAACAGTGATTTAATTTTTGCCTAGATTTCATTGTACATATTCGCTGGAAATACCAGCTTTATTTTAGTGGAAGTTATTCTTGTGTTTTATCACTAAAAATCGTATTTAATAAAAGTAATAGGATGAAAATTCAATCCCAAAAATTGAATCTTTCTAAAAAAAACCATCATAGAATTTTAAAAGATTCTCTTAAGAGTAACCATGTTTTCCTGGTCAGAATAAAATTTAAAAAAAATAAAATAAAATGAAAAAAAAGTTTTTTAATGGCAAACTAACTTCAGAATTTTAATTGACTAGCAGAAAGTATTCATTATTTTTAATTATCAGTAGAAAATGACAATAAACGACAGAACTTAGATAATTTAGGTAGTTTTAAAAACAAGAACACTAAAATAAGCTGTTAATCGAATTGTAAATTTTGGATTTTTTTTTAACTATTAAAAATATGTTTATTTTTAATAATGGTTGTGCTATTTTTTATGACTGATGCCTCATGTCATGCTCCCTACAGTTGTTTGATCGTTGTACGTTATATTATACTCATATATTCTTGGAATAAAATTAATTTTAGAATTTGTATAAATTCTCAACGTCAAAATAAATTTAGTTTTGAAAAAAGAATTTGTAATGAAAAAACATGTTATAGGAAACTTGTGACCTAACAGAACTACTAGAAATACCGTAATGATGCACATGGCTATTTTTTTTTTCATATAATTGGTTTCATGCAATGAGTGAAATGCATACTTGTACAAACTGTGTAGGCGTAAGACTCTTTATTAACCAGCGAACTGACACAACTAGGGCCACAAATCAATAAAAGCAATATTTGAGTATACATATTCATGACTGTGTGGAGGGGAATGTATGCATATATATAATATATACATGTATATATATATATATATATATATATATATATATATATATTGTACTCCCCTCTATGAATCATAAGACCTAGTCAATAGGTAGTGGGCTTGAGTGCTCACTGATACAGAGTAGCTGAATCAAAGGTGCAACCATATCAGAGAGGTATCTGTCGAGAATCAGACTAAGGAATGATTCCTAAAAGAGGGCAGCACGTCTTTCAGTAGCTGTTAAGGTGTAGGTCAGAAAAAATTAAATGGCCATACCAACATCACTCAATCTTCTGAGTACTGTGCAGCTGAAAGCAAAGGAAGGTTACAGCTTTTTTTCCTAAGAAAATGTAGCTCTCTGCATTATCATCAAACAATGATGGAGGCCCTTCCTTGAAAAAGAATTCCGGAGGTAAATTATTCCCCCGTTCGGAACTCCAAGTGGGGACTACTAAGGAAGGGGTCACCAGAAAATTAAACAGGAAAAAGTAAACAGGAAGTGCAATTAGCGAAAGAAGAGTTTGTTTGGAGCGTAGCTTTATACGGAAATGAAATTTGGTTGATCAAAGTATCTAAGAAGAAAAGACTAAGCTTTTGTATTCTGGTGCTACAGGAAAATATCAAAAATCAGATGTGGAGAAAGTGACAAATGAAGAGGTGATGTGGCAGATTTATGAAGAAAGAAGCAATTGGAAAAATAAGGCTAAAAGAAATGACAGCCTTTTGGGCAACTTCTTAAGGCATCCTGGAATAGTCGCTTTGATATTGAAGGGACAGGTACAAAATTGAGCAGGAAGACAATGTTTATAATATGTAAATCAATTTGTTATGGATGCAGAATGTAGGGGGTATTCTAAAATGAAATGACTGGCACTAAATAGGGAATCTTCGAGAGCTGCACAAAACCAGTGAAATGTCTGAAGATAAAAAAAAAAAAAAATATTCTGTACCTATCCAACAGAATATGAATTCAGATTGTGTTCTTACGATTGATATTTAACAATATAATTCGTAAAGAAATGTTACAGAAAAAATGCAATTGACAAACAAAAACATACTTAGAATAAATAAGTAATAGTCTGTACCTATAAAGCAATTTATCCTAGCTGACTGACTGATTCATCAACATCCAGCAAAAATTACTTAAGAAGATATATTGATGAAATGTTGTATACACGTTCTTATGTGCACATTAGGATAGGAGTTTTAGATTTTAAAGGGTTACAATGGAGTAACAATCAAATTTACAATTTTGTATATTTTTTGGTAAAAAATGAAGATATCAAATTGATCTTTGGTGTGTGTAATCTTCATGTGAATATCTAAAAAATTATTTTGGGATTTTTCGAATTCACCTTGAAAGTGATGAAGAAAGGTAGAAAAAATGATTGCAAATTTTCCCAATTTCTGACTATACTAAACGAGATTTTCACTAGATTTGGGTTTGCAAATACCATTAAGATAAATATCTGAAAACCATTTTCGGGTTTTCTTGGATTTCCAATTTTTTAAGGGCTGTAACGGTGCAAGGCGTCGGAGCTCAACCAGCACAGCTACTGTTACTCTACATGCCACGCGGCTGGATACATCTGCCTCCAGTTATTTGAGTAAAAAACATAAAATAAAAGTAATTAAAAAAAAAAACAAAATTAGCAACGAAATACAGTCACCTCCTAGTAATGTTTATCGAATAACGTTAAGAACCGGGAAAAATACATTTTTACCATAATTCATGCATGAGTTTAATGAACACAGCGGGGAAGGATTTTCCGTAATTACCAATTCAAAGGGTTAAAATGTTTACCAACGTGTATTTTACATTTTCGCGCATTTCTTGACAACAAATTGAAATATCGATTTTTTATTTTTTTGTATATCAATTTATTTTATACATATCTTCAATATACTTAGGATTTCCAACCTCTCAGTTATATTCAAAACGTTGATTGAAACGAAACGAATTATATAATGGAATGGAATTTTGCACACGTATAGATTTCCTAGCATTACTTTGTTCTTTTTATTCTGTATTTAACATAATTTACAACAGCAGTCGAATATTAAAATGTTAATGGAGAATTGTTACTTGAAACAATTACATCCACCGTAGGAGTAGCAGCGTGTCTTTTTCGATCTCTTTCATATCTTATGTACAATTAACAGCTATTGGTGACTAAAGTACGGGAAGTTATTGTGTCACCCGTCGTAGAGAATTGGCAGGAATTTTCAACTATGAAGGAAAGTAATTGGGGGTCACAAATATTCGAATGCGATGAATATTTCGTTCAAATAACCAACTTATGGTGGTTTATGTGGACTGATAAATTATTTCCGTTTGTATTCGAGGTTTACCGAAATTGTGAATTCTTCAGTGCTACATTCTAAATCGGTCCTTATCAGGGCCATATATATATTTAAGTGTAAATAAAAATTCGCTGTTTATCGTATATTCCTTCTATATTTTTAATAAAAATCTTTATTTACCGTTTTATCAGGATTTAATGAAAATCTAATAACAATATTCTTGATTAAATCATTTTTACTTTTAAATAAATAAGTTCGCTACTGAAAAATATTGCTGTTTAAGCCACGACGAGGGAACACTAGTGTGTGTGTGTGTGTGTGTGTGTGTGTGCGCGCGTGTGTGTGTGTGTGTGTGTGTTTGCGTGCGCGTGTATATATATATATATACATACAAACACACGCGCACACTAAACATTTTATTTTGTATTTATAAGTATAAATTACTCCTCATTATAGATACGGAAAAGAAATTAGTTTACGAAATAAAACGTTAACAAGCAGTTTATTATTTTAACAAAAGAAGAGTGGAAGTGGTTAATATTAAGAAACCTGAGTTATTTTGAAGGGTTATCTTTTTTTTATCAGTTACACTATATTAGTATTCTGACATAGCAAGTTTATTTTAGTGAAAATCGGTAGAGAGCATGAATTCTCTACGGTATTCGCTACAGTTGTTCTATGAGATAATTCCTACAGAACATACACATACATAAAAACACATACACCCTCACACACACACAATTTCTTTCCACATCTCTCCCTTCCATACAATATATTCCTTCTCTGAATTATATGTGCGTATGTGTAAGTGTGTATTTAGACGAAGTTGCGTCTGTACGTGCAAAGTTCCTTATTAACTTGAGTCAAAACGTCTAGAAAAACGCCTTTAATTAGACCCCAAGGGTAAAACAGAAAAAAGATAGTCTTAAGAGAAATAAAAACCTAATTGCTTCCCTATGGATTTAAACAAAAGGTTTGAATTGTCAGCTTTAAATTTTTTGATCTTATCAAAGTTCAATACGTACATTACAAATAAGAATAATCTAGCTTACAGAAATTAAACGATTCATTTAATATTTTGTATAAGATACTTATTTTTAATTTAACAACTAACTAAACCTTCAAAACATTCAGCCAAAAATAAATAACAATGAAAACTCTGAATTTAAATAGTTTGTTTTTGTGTAAGTTAGTAAGTTTTATACGTATATAATTTCAGAAAAGTTATTCTATGCATCGATTATTATATTTATTATTTTATTATTAAAATTAATCTAAATGAAAAATTTTAAGGTTCAATTAATTTCATTTACCTCTCAAGACATTTACAAGTATATATCCACGGTCCCTTTAGCACATGTATTTCTTACATATACAAATTAAAAACAAAAAAAAAAAAATATATTTTTTTACATTATTTTAAACAAATAGATATTTTTAAGAGAAAATTAGTAAGATCTGAACCTAACCAAAAAACGTTTCGAGATGTCAATTTATTTCAAATCTATTTACTTTGCAATAGAGTATTTTAATTGATATTGTAAAACATCTGTTTTGAACTTAAAACAGCTCTCAGCTACATGAATGAACACCCTGGTCTACGTTTTTTTTCTACCTGGAAACCAAACATAACTCTATTTATTTATAGTTTAATGTAATTCTGAAAATTTATGTATTATTTGGAATAGTTATGTAAAATATTATGTTTTATGTTCTATAGTTTTCAAGTTAGTCGAAAGTAAAAAAAAAAAATAAAAAAATAAAATCTCAATGCACTTAAGATTCTCTGCACACTTTTCTTAATAAATTTCAAAAATGAACAATAAAAAAAATTTATATTATTTTCCACGTTACTGACATGCAATCATAAATTCTATAATAATTTTACTAATTATGGGATTATTCAACAAAATCTATTAATTTTACACGAACCGAGTCAGTTCAATTTCAGAATTTTAATACATATATCAATATTACCATCATACGTACGAAATAAATTACTGATCATGAATTAGAAATACCACACGTAACAGTAACAATCCCTTTTTATTAAAAACGATTATATCGTGAATTAGGAAGATACAAATTCACACATCAGAATTTTGCGACACTATGTTGCCTGGTAATTATTGATTAAACCTAACAACAGGTTAGAACTATAAATATGTTTTAATAATTAATGTATTTATAATAAAAAAATGATTTATTAATTTAGAAACCTTTTTTAAACATACTATTGTAGAATTTTTAACTAAATATTTTTTTTAATTTGTATAATTGAAGAAACGGCACAATTGAAGAAATTACACGCTTCACGCCACCTACGTAAAATGATAAAAATGATAAGGATTTTATAATCATTCCTTTTGTAATATTATTGCAACGAAAGAAATGAAAAATATTAAGACATTAAAATAAACTAAAACAACATTATTTTTGTATACAATTTATATAAGTAAATTCATTATCTACTTGTGTGATGTTGTGCTTTAGCTTTATTCGAGCTGTGTTAAACCAACCGAGCATGACGCTGTCTAGTCTATTTTAGGAAGTGGTAGAGTATATATTCTAATTTGGTGTTGGTAATCAAAATGACCCTCAAGCTTTGATTCGGTTACAGTCAGAAACAAGATACTATAACCGCGTATATTAATTATTCTATCAGAGTAATTGTCAGCTTTATTATATATGTATATAATACACAATATAGACTATTTTGAATAGCCTAATATGTTTTGGATATATTCATGAAATTCGGATCGTGGTTTGAATTCTAATCGCTTTACGCTTAATACATGTTGTAATGGTGTATTCATAGTATCAAATAATGAACAAACAGACTAATGAACTGGTCATTAATTTTAGGCTATTTATTTTGTATTAACCTACTACTATTATGCGTGGATAATATTTACCGTATTTTTACTTTTGAGTTAATATTTTCATTGAATGGTTGATCATTTACAAAACTGAGGTGTTTATTCTTGTTAAGTGCGTTGGGTTATTGAAATACAGAAATACATTCTTATAAGATATTTCAAGACATAGCCAAAACTAATAAATTTCAGTGCGTTTCAAATAAAAATAATAAAATTAAAATAAGTGCTACTAGTCTCTTTGTTGAATTTATAAATGCGATCTTGTCAATTTTAATCATGGTAGATTTGTCCGACCAATTTCCGTAAAATAAATTCGAAACAACACTGAAAGATTGCCAGAGTTATTTGAATTTCTGATTTACATGGTTAATGTAACCATGTTCCTATGTAAAGTACAAGTAAATAATTTTCTATTGAATTTAAAAAAACTGAGATTTATTCAGAAACTAAACTAATAATAAATAAAAATAAAGTACAAAACGGAGCTACCGACTAAGTTGATTGTAATAATTTTAAGAGGATCATAATGGTTTCTCTATAAGACACAGTAACACTATAAGGCAGTAACAACTGTCTCCTGGGTAATTAGCTATCAAGGACTAATGACAACCAAGGATGGTTTTGCATAGATTTATTCAGAAACTAAACTAATAATAAATAAAAATAAAGTACAAAACGGAGCTACCGACTAAGTTGATTGTAATAATTTTAAGAGGATCATAATGGTTTCTCTATAAGACACAGTAACACTATAAGGCAGTAACAACTGTCTCCTGGGTAATTAGCTATCAAGGACTAATGACAACCAAGGATGGTTTTGCATTATATCCCGATATTAAATAGTACTTTTAATATTTTTCAATATTATGTATATAACAGCCGAAGAGAAGAAGTATAAGAGAAGGATATAAGTTAAAACGATTACAAATAGGTTTGGTAAAAACAATGTAAGAATAAATACTTAAAAGTACGAGACAAAATTTAGACTTAAAATTGGAGTAAAACTTGAAAGAATGACGTATCTAATGAGTAATCATTAAGAAACAGATTGGAATTGGTAGGTGTTCACCTAAACCCGCTGGTTGATCTACTGGTGAACCTACCATCGCAAACCAGCTGATTTTGAAGTCGAGAGTTCTAAGGTGCAAATCCTAGTAAAGACAATTAATTACTTTTAAACGGATTTGAATATTAGATCGTAGATACCGGTGTTCTTTGGTAGTTGGGTTTCAATTAACCACACATCTTAGGAATAGTCGACCTGAGACTGATCAAGACTACACTTCATTTTCATTCATACTTATCATTCTCATTCATCCTCTGAAGTAATATGGTGGTTTTGGAGGCTAAATAGAAAAATAAAGAACTTCAGCTTAGATCGTGAACGGAGTTAATAATTAATTCAATCTGCAGCAACGGTGAATCTTCACCTCTACTGCATCTTCCTTTCATCTTATTTAAAAAATAAAATGGAAAATTTTACAAAAAATGGTGACATACGTCATTTCCCCTGATTTGTTATACGAATTTTTTCAATGCATACAAAGAGATGGTGGAAACATAAAATTTTGTGTCTCTTAATGAGTAATATTATAATAAGCGGATTGCATCATCCGTATACTTCAATTATTCACACTTTTTTTTAGAAAAATGTAGTAAAATTCAGAAAAGTAGAAAACTGATAAAAGATCAGAAATGATAACTTATAATTAAACTCTATTAATTTTAAGATTTCATTTGAATTTTAAAATACGTTCCTATGAAAGTATGTGCTAACGTATACACATGTATTGTACATTAAAAAAAAAATGTAAAATGGATTATTTATACTTATATTGTTAAAACTACCTTAAATATTGCAGCAGTTGGAAAAATCAAATAGGTAAAATTATTTTACCTTAAATATGTCAGATTTTCATGGGATCGGGAACATTTTTACTGAATATGCCATAAAAATTTGCTACAAAAAGGATATAAGTTAAAAAGAGACAGATGATGAAGAGTGAACTTGCAAAATACATTTCAGAAAAGGTCAGTTTAGGTATCCATTATTTCCATTACCATTAACTTAATTCGGAAATTAGCGTAACAGATTGTTAAGCTTCTTGGAATTTATCGTGCGTGTTATTGTTATACACTGCCACATTTCAATAACCTTTTGCATCTTGTCACGTTCTGCGGAAAAGTACTACCTGTAATAAAAATTCGGTTAAAAATAAATAATTATGACTAACAAATGATCTTTAAATCAAAAGAATCTGTTTTCAGTGTTCACTCATTTAACTGAGTTGACACATTTGGTATGGCTTTGTATGCATGCCAATCTTTTAGCCTTATCAATCCTTCACGTTGTTCAGTTATCTGTCTCGTATAATCTATTCTTACTTACTGTTTTATATATATATTTACATACACGAGCCCCGACGTGTTCGTTATCCTTATGGTTGTGAGAATAATAAATATTTTAGTTATTCATTAAGTAAAAAATAATTAGTCATTTTACTTCATTATATCTGTTGTCAAAGTGACAAATATAATGAAGTAAAAGGATTCATTTTTATTTCTTTAATGAATACCTTTAATAACTTAAGCCCCAACGGGATTATAGCCTATATCTATGACTTAAAAATTTCCCAGGGATAACACGAATTTATCCTGATAACCTGAAAGCAATCGGTGGTTGCTTCCCTTCTTATCCTGTGGAAACAGACAGATCCACAAAATTTCGCATGTATATACATGATATATACGTTTCTTACTATATTGTTTAGAGAATTATATACCCTGTGTTCCATTACATTTCTTTTAGAACCAAATTCTGGAATCATTAGTGACATAGTCTAACAGCTTCATAAGATTTTAAAAATAAACTTCTCTCTTCCCCTATTTGTCTTTTATTAACCCGCTTTGTTTTTATTGCCTAAGAGCGCTACTCCTCCGTACAAATACTTAAAAAAATGTCTTTCTAATTTATAAATCTAAAGTTGATACCAGCAGATTTTTTATCAATATAAATGCGGACTGTGCATGTTTAAGTATGTTTTTAATAGTATTTTTGCTTCATTCCCTTTTTAATTTTATTACATAATTAATTCTGCGACTTCTAATGTGTTGCGTTTATTTACTTATCTTAATATTTTCCTCTTTTCTGTTACATCAATTTTTTTTTTACCTTCGAACTGAATTTCTCCCTAAAAATTAATTTATCTTAGTCATTACATTTAATTCATACCTACAGTTTCCATCCTAATAAGAATATTACAAAAAAAAGAAAACATTTATTTTTTATTTCTGGACTATCACTGTTCTGAGAAAATTTCCTTTTTAATTTTTATTTTTCTATTTATAAATTAAGAATTGATGTATTATTGTTTGAACATTAATTCATTATTTGTTATCAAATTCGTTTTTAACTATTACAATGTCCTGGAGAAATATTAATTAAATTACAGAAAATTCTGAAAATATAATTTTCTGAATGAAGTTAAGGATATACGACAACTCTCCACTTTAGTTTTTAAAAGAAACATTGATATAAGAAGAAAATATTTATCTGAAGCCAAATTTTGGCTATTTTTTTTCATAAGATCTAAAGGAAAAATTGTACAATATTAAGGTGTATTTATTAAATATTAGAGCACAAAAAAAGTGGGTAAATATGGAAAAGTCTTTCATCAAATGATGAATCCTGGGATCTGGGTTACGCATAATTCTAGAATTTAACTTCCTGTGGGAAAGGAACACAATACCTTCCTTACAGAAGGAACACACCACCTTCCTCATACTGTCCGTTGAGAGCACGAGGCCGACCGAATCAGTTAAATTTCAACCCCATCCTAAATACAATCTCACGACCACCATTTTTTTATTGGATATTAATTGACTAGAACGAATTCTTTCCTGTTGCATGTTTATCCATAGATGCTACAATCTTCAACGAAATTTCTTTCCTAGCAATAGATTTCTGCTACTAAGAATTCTATTTAATTTTATTTTCTGCCTCAAAAAAAAATTAATCGGCGAAACTTATTTTCAATGTTTCTCCTTAGATCGTTATCTCAAGTTTTTTATTTTTCTTCTAAATTACTTCTTAAAAAAAGATCAAAAACAAACGGATAAAAATTGTCTCGTTTTTTTCTTAAAGATAACTCGTCTTGTTTCATCTTCTATTCATTATGCCTAATATGGTCTTGATACGGTCCTTCTAAGTTAGATGCCTCAATCTGTATATTTCAGTCTAATGTTCTTTAAAGTTTTAAACATTTTATTATATTCCACATTATTAAATACTTTTTTCTAACTCTACACCTAATACGTGATAACACTTGACATTTACATTTGAAACTGTACACGGACTTGACGAACAGGTTCTTAAATGTCTCAAATCAGCAGTGTTTCAGCAAATATCTAAAGCATCTGTAATATCATTCGAAGCTATTTATCAATAAATTTCAATTATAATGTCGGCACAAATATTGGAAAATACTTCTGTAGTCACAAGTGCAATTTATGTATCCCTAAAACACTATGTTGTAACTTTATGACAGAAAGTTAAGTAAGCATCAGGTACCATAAAAAGGTTTATCGTATATATATATCAACAAAACATTACGTAAAATATTATGTAGCTCATTAAATTCTGTATTACGCTCGTCTCATTTTCAAAGTTACATTCTCTGCTAATTAGATCATTAGTTCACGGTTGACAATTGGGAACGTTCGCATTATTAAAAGTACAGTTGAATATTCACATTAAATGAGAGTTCAATAAATTCGTTTTGACTACTCCAATTTTATCTGGGTTCGTTCAACATTTGTTGGCACACATATAATCATAACCGCAATGCTTAAAAGTAATAATGATGCTGATCATGTTATATTATAACGAAGTAAAAATATCGAAATCAAGTTTCGGTAATAACTATGATGATATATATATATATTGAAAGATAGTTATTTACTACATTCAATCTATTTATTTATTTTGTTTTGCATTACATTGTCACGTTTGTCATGTTGCTGGTCGGTGGTAGATTAAACGATTGGAACCGCTGCGTTCTATTTCATTCCGAGGGACTATAAACTGTTCCCCTCCTATCTAAAAATCCGACAAATAACAATATATGACTTCGGAAAACAACAAAACCAAAAAAAATTTACTGTATATAAACATACAAGTGATACACGTTCCAATAAGTGAACCGAGCCGTTTTTGTTTGTTTTTTTTTTGCGGTATAGCCCTAACAAATGAAAATAAAAAAGTGTCTCGGCAAATAATATAATAAATCGTTATTTCTATATGATACAGTTAAAAATAAAGTTTCTAAGTGTTATTCCTTTAATTTAATTCAAATTTAATTTTGATAAACAAAAGTATATTTCATATGAAAATGTTAATGAAGAGAAATTTATTTATTTTCCAAATTTAGGTTTATGCGTTATTTAGATGTCATTAAAATGAAAATACTTTTCAAAAGGTAAACATTAAAGACAAAAATTATAATATTATCTTATTCTAAAGTTCTTAAGTAAAAGTTCAAAAACTTACTTGAACTTTTTTACTTATCATTACCTAATAATAATAATAATAATATAATAAATGTAAAATTCGAAATGTACTTCAACTACTCTAGCACCTATGACAAAATTCGATAACGAAAAAATATATTGACAGGAAGTAGATTTCTTTGATAAATTTTAAATACTTTTTAAAAGAACCGTTTGAAATCTATCAAATTATTCCAAGAAACATTTTTCTTTAGAAAATTTGAAATTGGCGACAATTAAAATCTTATTTTAATCATTAAAAATCCGTAATTATTAGTTTCATTGAATAATTATTATAGGTAAATTACGACTGTAACAAACAGACGATTTTTAAATATATATGTCAGGTCAGGTGAACCAAATCGTCCGATAGCCGTTACACACATGGTACTTCTCCTGATGTGAGAAGTATACTAGTAGTTAGGAGGATTTACCCCAAACGTTATATTAAACAGTTTCTTTCTGGACATGGTGTTTTCCAGATAGGTTGGCCAGATTTAGGTTGATTAATTCAGGCTTTTGTCCGGAGTGTAGGGACATTGACGTGCGCCATGTCTTATATTCTATCCCAAGTACGAAGCTCAACGTACCAAGATAGTTAAAGAGCTTGTGAGGATAAATTCTGGTTATTATCTGCAAGTTATTTAAAAAACCGAAAGGGAATGGAAAACAGTTGCTGGTTTCATTAGATTCTTAGCCCTGCGGAGAATGACTAAGGGGATCTGATGCTGTTATAAAGGTATATTGTTATATATGTTGTATATATATATATATATATGTTATTAAAGGTGTAGATAGAATAGCAATCCGGTTGGCTGTGGCTCACCTGGCCACTTACATCGCCAAGATTCGTTTTGGCGTCGATCACCGGTTAGCCAAGATATTTAAGATGTTAAGATAAGTGGAAAACTCTGTGATGGAGCTGCGGTGTGGGGTGTGTAGGCATTGACCTCGTTCTCGAAAGCGGGCCAGAGCAGAGAGAGATATCATTTCATTAGAGGATTATAAAATTTGTTAAACTGTTTCTTGATTTTTAAGTAAATCAAGAGGACTTTGAGTAAATTGGATTGTAGGACAAAATTGTTGATGGGATCAGCACTTGTTTCGTTGGTATGATGATATTATTTTTGGTGTTTAAAAACTCAATCAAGTAATGATCTGAATGCATAGTCTAAGTGAAGTTAGATGTATGAAGTGGTTTTGTGTGAAAACCTTGGTGTTAGTCGAAGGGGCGGGGTTCGCGCTTCACGAATCGGTTGTGTCTTCTTAAAGACAACGTAAAGCCCATCAAAGCTTGGAATTTAGTTGATGGTGTGGCGACCGGGATCCTCATAAGGCGGGTATCTTCTCCTACGGGGGTCACAGAATAGTTTAGATGAATGTTGCCTGCCATTCTGTTTTACTTTGTACATAAATATTTGCGGAAACGGTTGCAATTGCATGTAATGATAAAAAGTAAATAAAATTACTGACAATGTTAAATATAGGAAATCATATAAAGGTTAGGCGTGATTTCATAAATCTAATGTTACAGGCACCTGCATTACTTGTATAAATGTACTTTAACTGATGTTTATTACGTAATATATAAAGTCCGTAATTTAGTGCAATATCTAATTAAAATGGATGTAATATCATTTTCGAAAAGTAACCGTTTTTTTCTTTGGTTATATTCTTATAGGTAACATTTAGGAATCTTGTTGATACCTTTACTGGATCCATTTCTATTACACATTCTAAATGAAAATAAATTTCAGATATGTATCTAGTTAAGAGCCAAGGCGTATATCTATAATTGATATATATGGCTTAAAAATATATAGGGAAAAGATTGTTCCGGGAGGAAAGATAACTACAGTTACGTCAACTAGGATGGATATAGTGGAGAGAATTTGGGGTTACAACTGAATTTGTCACCTAGGATGCAGGTCTCATTTCTCGGGATTAGGGAAAGAATTTATTATGTTTTTTTTGTTTATTTTTTTATTATTTTAGTTTATTTTATGAAGTCAGTTATCTTTTATAAATTTTGTTTTGTTTTAAAGTTTGTAATTTTATATTTAATTATGAAAAGGTCTATAAAAATACACAGACTGCATGAAAAAATAAAATCAGTTATCCAGAAATTTTATATATACAGGATAGAATCCTGTAAATTAATGAAAATAAGAAAATCTATGTAATCTAGATTCACCTAAAGTTTTGTGGAATTGTTTAACATTAATTTTACGAAAAAATTATCTTGAACTTTAGCATAAAAACTTCTGTTTATATATTACGAGTAATATTACACTAGAAAAATTAAACGTTCATGTGAGACTAAGTAAAAAAAAAAAAGGCATTAATATCGCCCACAGTGTTTTATGAGAAATGTTCTCCAATAAGGTTATACGAAAATCACTACAAGAATATCAGGCGAACTCTTTCAAAGAAAAAGTAAAATTATGAAACTGGTTAATTTTTTCTGTGATAAGGCGTAAATAAACATTACAGGCAAACCGAATACGAAATGAAACAAATCGAGAATTTCCTTCTTTTTATAATTAAAATCTTAGATTATTCATAACAAAAAAATCTTGAGCAGTTCTGTGCAAGAAGATTCGTTATTTTATTTTGTATAATATTGTTTGTTTAATTCTCTGCAGGAAATATACAAAACATAAATTTAATGTGAAAATTATAAGAGGTATAGTTTTTAAAATTTAATATTAAAATATTAAAAAAAAAGTTTTTTGAATGCTTTTATTTACAGTCGCATCAACGATTATTGTCGTTAGCGATTACAGTAACACTATCATTTGTTTTTTTCTATAAAACAACAAAAATAAACAATAAAAAAAACAGGAAAAAATTTTTTTTGTTTATAAAAAATTAAATTATTAAAACCACAATTTGATGAACTAATTAAAAATAACGAGCAGAGCCTACTACACAAGCATCAACTCAACTGATTCACAATTGTAACTGATTGCATACGAAAAGTACACCAGTATAACCAACATAACCTCAATTGTCTGTTGTTGACCTTAAATTGAGCGTAACTAAAAATGACCCAACCAATTGTCTTAAAATTCTCATATTCACAGCAAAAGATATATTATATTATATAATATAATAAATATTATATTATATAATATAATAAATATTATATTATATAATATATTATATATTTATATATTCTCATATTCACTACAGCACATCTAAATTTCATTAAAATTTATTCAGTAGTTTTGGAGATTTATGGGTCATAATTTTATACATGAATGGAATTTTTGTAATTCTCATATCTACAAATGTAAAGAAAATTCATTTTGACCCAAGAATCCTACCATAGGACCGAAACAAATTCCTAAAATTGAGGTTATATAGCCTGTTGTCGACCTTAAATTGAGCGTAACTCAAATACGACCAATCTTTATCAAATTTTCTCATACACAACTTCAGATAAACTATTACAGCATGTCATCAAATTTCAATGAAATTGATAAGTAATTTTGGAGATTTTCGAGCCACAAATTTTACACACAGGCCTATTTACATATATATATGTAAATTCAATATCACCCCTAATTCCACCGTGCGACCGAAAATAATCCCGTACTTTTCTTCAAAAAGTCGGTAAAAAGTAAGTAAATCTCTATCACTATCTATTTAAGTAATGTGTAAATACTATTTGATGTAAACATAATATTTAGGAAAAATATCACTTATTTATTAATTAAATATAAATTAAGACCTAAGCTATGATGAAAAATATATAAAGTATTTTTTGATGAAATATTAATTACTAATTAACCCTTTAATTACTGTCGAAACCTACAGAATATATTAAAACCATAACCACAGAATGTTTGCTGTCGACAAGAGGAACATGAAGTTAATTCACAGGGAAAAAGTTGTTATTTACACTAATATTTTTTTGCATTAAATTAATTCATTGACCGTTATTTATGAAGAATTTGTAAACATAAAAATAAGGAAATACATTTTTTTTCAGTGTTTTATATTTTTCACTTTTCTTTTTTTACTTTCACTTTATCTCTTAATTTCTTGATTGTATTATGAGAATCATAAATAAACTGCATGATTCATTAAATTTGAAGATAAAAAAGGTAGATGAGAAATACACGATCATGTGAAAAGAAGAAATTAAGGTGTTTTACTCGGACTGACGTTAGTAGATGTTATGGTAGTAACCTTTCTTTCTTTCATTACTCATTTTTCTTCAAGATAGCGTGGAAAACAGACATGAGGCGCGCTGTTCCCCTTAATCAAAAGTTTCATTCATCTGCCATCTTTCATTCACACGCACAAAAGCGACATAAGACATTCTTCTTCGTGGACATTTTCCTCTTACGGCTTATGAACTCAAGTTTCATCACTGAACTTAATGTGTGAATGCAATCAAAATAAAAAATGTTAAAATGTCAATTTTTTTTCTCTCTTTTAATATTTTCAGTGTGAACCGTTGAAGCAAAAGATATAAGTAGCACTGCATCATATACATATGGAAATATATCCTATTAAACCAAATATTCTGAAAATTTACATTGATATCTAATAAAAAAATACTTTTACATTTCAGTAATTCCTGTTAAATATATACTTCATACATTTTTTTAAATTAGTTTTATTTTATTAAATATATTTATCACGTTTTGATCTAAAAATTTAATTATATAAACAGAGTAGTTTTAGTCTATAAAACATGGTAATTATAAAATTTATTATTTAATAAAGAGAAAAAGTATAACTTTTACTTTTAATCAACTACAACTACTGTAACAGAATTCACTCACACAGGCAGATAGTTATTCAAACAAGCAGGAAAATTTTCATCATATAACTAACCCGGCGTGTTACACAATTCAAAGGAATTGAATAATTCATTAGAATAAATCACAATGTACAATAACACAAATTTTGTAAGTGTTTTCACATTAAGAAGTATAGCAAAAAACATATTTTTATAGTTGCATACTAAAAACCTCCCCACAAATATTTTTCCTTAATTTTTTCCGTTTGGTTAGCGTACACACTACTCTGTTTATCAGTATAAAAATAAAATATATAATTTTCTATAATCGCTAAATTAAGAATAAAACATAATTTTAAAAAGTAAATCATAAAAATTTACGAAATGCTTCATCTTTTTGGATATCAAGATAAAAATAATTATGAATCAGAAGTTTCATGAGCATATATGGTATTACCAACAGGCAAAATAGAGATCTAAAAAAGTATTCATGAATCTTAATATAATCAAACGAAACCCAAAGGCAAAACATTTAGCAATAAAAGACAATAGTTCTTATTAGAGATGGAATCAGTAATAAAAAAATATACTCGATATAACACAACAGTAAATAAATAAATAGAAACAATAGTCGGACGTAGTTATGGTTTGATTTTGTAAAACTCAACAAGAATATTATACGGGTTTGTGAGGAACAGACAATAATACTAACCTAACAAAATCGCCCCATTCAATCTTATAGTTGTAAATACGAATTACGTGTAAGAATTATTCAAACAGTATATTTATTACGCTGAACAAAAACTTTGTAACATAAGGTGACTGGTATTATTAAAGTGGATATTTCTCAACCGAAAAATTTACTGCTAATGAGATAATATTATAGTAGCTCAAATTTGAAGAAATTTTCTAAGAAAAGAATATATAGTTAACAAGTATTTGTTAGATAATCTGATAATTTGTTAGAAAAAGACAGACAATGGTTTTGTTGATATCGATAGATAATCTACGACATTTCTGGGAGTGTAAGGATAGCGACAATTTTTGCGTACAAAAAAGGTAATTTTTGCGTACTTTGATAGTTTTATTAAACTGATCTAAAACATTGTTTTTATTTATGTAAGCAAGTGTGATCCTTTTTGATCCTTTTTCTAGATATGGGAGGAATTATGTAATCGTTGTGGAACCAGTTGACAGTACTGATGAGGAGATGCAAAACTTTCAAGTCCATAATACTGTGGAAATGCTCCCTCACCTGTTTTCTCAGACGAAGAGGCTGCCAGAGCGTTGCTAGTTACGGAGAGGTGACTGCACATGGAAGTGACTTACCTTAGAGGTAAGTCTCGCATTCAAATCCAGAAACCATCCTTTCATCGCTTACGTTCTAGGTTTAATTATCAAAGTTTTTCTTATCTGAAATCCCTTACTAATATAGTATTATGAAAAGGATAGATAGCCTGTTGTACTGTAAAATTGTAACAATAACTGCAATAAGAACTAAATAAAAATATAATGTAAGTAATAATAATGTAAGTTTTCATATTATTCAATGAATTTGCTTCGAATCACTAAATCTGAAGGTTCTAGAAAAATCCATATATATATATATATATATATATATATATATATATATATATATATATATATATATATATATATATATTCGTATATATAATTTTTTTTTTATAGTCATAGTTTTATTGACATAATCATAGTTTTATAGGAAAGTAACATTACTTTCCTAAGTAATTTTTTTTAATCGAAATTCTCTGGGAGTCGAATGAATCTTTGCCGAAAAATCAAACACAAAATGAAAAAACTACAAGAATACGCCAAAAGGGAATTATTTACAGTAATGATTTAAGTTTAATATGAAAGGTCCGAGCTTTTTGTTCACTAAAAAAAACATACACTAACATGGTAGCCCGGTAATTACCGCTTTTTTATGCATTTTTATTTATATAAAAGTTATTTTTACTATTAAATATTCACTAATTGACACGTTTACAGGTTTTTTTTTACTCTTTTCTCATCATGCAAAATGAAAGCGTCATTTCCATTCTTCTCCTATAGCACGAAAACGTACCTTTAATCTACATTTCGTCAGATGACGCAGGCTACAATCGCACGTTTTACTCTTTTCTCTTAAGAAAACTGAACCCGCCATTTTTTCGTCTATATTTCGTAAGGTAGCGCAAGCTACCAGAATTCAGAAAATACTAGAATATGTATGAAAAGGTTATTAAGAAAAATCTCTTTAATAAATTATACATATAAATGTAATAGAATATGAATCTAACAATGATAAAGAATGATTATTTACAAATATAATAATAATAAAGGTAATTATATATTTTATATATTATTATGATTATGGGTAAACACATAAAATTACTACTGAATTATGATCAGCTGGTTTATGATAACATAATTTCCAGTGAAATGGAAATAATAAATTTAGGTACATCGAAATATTTCTTGTTTTGATTAACTATATTATAACTGAGCAAATTAAGTAAAATAGTTACATTTAAAATTAAAAGATTAATTATTTTGTTGCTTATTATTCTCTATTTATATCCACTTTAAATTTTTTACGGAAAAATCTACATCAAAGTAAAATTTCCGAATAATGGAAACTGTGATTACACGTGTTTCAGCAAGGTTTAGAATTTCGAATAATACTAATTTTTTTTTTGTATTTATGAATTGAAAGTAGTCGCAATATGTGTAGTAGTGAGTGTATTATAGTATAAAATAAAATAAATGTTTTGTTTTTACCGGTAAAACGGTTTTTTCGACTTTGAGGACAGACAACGGTTTTGTTGATATCGAAAGATAATCAACGACGTTGCTGGTAGTGTAAGGATAGCAACAATTAAACAATCTAAAGGTAATTTTTATGTTCTTTATTGATTTTATTATTCAACTGATCCAAAACACTGTTTTTATTTACTTTATGTCATTATACACATCAGTCTCCCGATCAGCTTAGACAACAGTGCAACGAATCGAAAAATAATCAAGATATTTAATACTTTAACAAGATATAACCAAAATAACTAATATCTCAACCACAAAAGAACAATTTTTGTAATAGTATTAGTGAATCTGCTTAACATCCCCGCACAAAAACTGTCCCAATAAAAAAAAAACATTTTTAGTTAAAAATAGTCCAAAAACACGATTGTTTGTCTTCAATACCAACAAAGACAGAGTAATAAAAAATGTTTAATAATACAAACATTTACAGTGTAAAGATATCCCTCAAAAAACCAATACTTTGCAATTTGAAAAGAAATTGATGTACAAAGAAACTTAATACTGTTTACAACTCTCACTCACATTTCTCTAAAACACAATTTTCTTTACTTCAAACGCAGAGAAAATTATTTAGTAAATTAAGTCATGGAAAAACTTGAAAAACATTATAAAAATTACTCATCCCAGGGATGTTTCAATTAAAAAATAATAAATAGCAAAATAATTTTACTCTTACTAGATGTTGCTTGTAACGATTGAGTAACTTTCTTGATCCCTTGGCGAAAGAATTTTTGAAAATATTTTTAAGATTTTGCACGACTTAATTTACGTCTTAAATAACTTTTCTCTACGTTTGAAACAAAGAATTTTGTTTTAGAAAAGTTTGAGTTGCAAATACGAGTAGTATTAATTTTCTTTGTATATTATTATTATTTTTTTAAATTCGGGGCAAACAATTGTTTTTTAAGGGATACCTTCACACTGACGGGGGTTTGTATTATTCACCATTTTTTCTTATATTATTCTTGTTGGTATCCAGGACGAACAATTGTTTTGGGGCTGTTTTTAATTTAAAATATTTGTTTGGGGGGATGATAAGGAGATACACTAATACTTTTACAATGATTTTTTTTTTGGTGGTATCATAAGGATAAAGACAATGCATTACCTCTTAAAAGTAGAAATACATTTCTTTTCCATTTCAGGAAAGATATCGGTTTATAATTCAGGTAACAATAAAGAAAAAATAATAATTGGGAGTAAAAATAAAAACAGGAGGAACGTCTTAGATCTGTTTCAATGATTTTTTTACATCCTTAATGTAGAGCAAATACGCATCACTTAAATAGAATTTAATTCAAAAAAAATATTATATAACACTAAAGTATAATTAAAATTAAAAAAAAACTAATTATTTAGCTTTTTTATTTAGTTAGAAATAAGGTGTCGGTGTGAAAAGCAATAATATTTCATCAAGAATTAAAAGATTAAAATAGAGTATATACTTTATATAATGAAAGATATTAATTCTTTTATTTCATTTAGCATTATTGATTTTCTGTATAAAGTTGAAGGGAAAATAACTGCTTCACCGAGATTTATGGTATTTAACGGTAATGGACCGATGATGTGGGTATGCAGAGGGGTAGCAATTTGGTAGAGGAAATGATATGAAGCAGTGGCTACTACATTTCCCTTTATAATATTTCTACATCTCCCGTAGTGCAACTTTATATTACATTTAAATAAAACTTTAGTTATATTTAATATTTTACCTCGTTAATAAAAATTTGAAACTGATAGATTTTTCTATAGTATATATATTTTTTTTTCAGTTTATTACAGATTAAATTATACTTTAATATTTCTCTTAATTTCAGATCTGATTTTTATAACATCGAGGTTTGTATATCACATGATGAAAATTATTTACATTTTTATAGAATATTTTGATAATTACGACTCGCTATTTGAAAATATGTTTGAATTTGTTTTCTTTAAAATGATGAATTTGTATATGCTGAAAATTAATTTCTATTGATGATTACGATGAAACGATCCTATGTGTACTTAAATTACACTGTTTATCAGTGATTTTCATTTTTAAACGTATATGATTAATATCGGCTTGGAGTTATTTAGAATAATATACATTTAAATAATTTTTTCTAGAATTATTTAGTTAGTATATCACGATTTAATTTATAAATGAATTAGTTGGGCATACGAATTATAAATATATAATTTGTTACTAACGCTAATGCTCTAAAATAAAGCACTAAGTAACGGCTTAAAATGATTTAAATGCTAAAATCTACACGAACATTATTACCTGATATTATGTACTCTGTTGAATTATCTCGTGAGTGGGTTATTGATAAATAAAGAAACTTTGATGCATTCTTGATGAATAAACACTTAAGTACTGACATACCTTATATTAGTAATTATTATTATTATTATTACTATGGAATAATTTGAAGAGTTTAATAATTAAAACAACCATTAAATTTTATCAAGTTATGAATAAATTAAAACTATTTCACATTACTTTTATTTTTAACCTTCGTCTAATGCAATAAATCTATTAATTATTCAATTAATAAATAACTCGAATAATGTGAAAAATTGAGAGGAATTGATTATGTGTACAAATTTCAGAAAAGTAATTCTCCTGCAAAATGTTAATAAGATTATTCAAAATAAAAAATAAAAGGATTAAACTAATATTTTATCACCATTATACTTTTTAGTACTTTAATTTTTACTTTCCATTATTTTTTATATGCCTCTTGCCCTGAGGTAGATAATCCCCACGTCCGGAACAAAACACCTACGTTCCACGTCCAGGGTGGCAACAGCTGTACTCATGTACATTACATATAGCTGGTATAACGGGGTCCCAAGTGTTGTTCTCGGATACTTTCATTTTCGGCCGAAATACATCTACAGGCTGAATTTCAGGACTGGATTTCGCGGCCACCTGCAGGTACGAAACTTTTAACGATTATGGACATCGATTGATACCACCTTTAGAGCTGGCGATGTGGCGGCCACGGTCGAAGTTATTTGCAGGTATAATGGAGGCCTTTCGTTGTCCACATCCCCACCCACCGCGCGATGGCAAGCATGTAGTTAAGGTGCCCATGTTTTTCAGTCATGGGAGCCCGGAAAACCTTGGTGTGTAGGGGCCTGGAGTCAGTGCAGAGACTGCGCATCCGCTCTCTGTCAAGACATATGCTGGTTCCACCGGAGTACCGGAACGGACCTCCAGGGTTAGTAGCTCTGGAGTGGGGGTGTACCCCGGCGGCTAGCCTTACTACAGAAGGGATCTTTCTTCAATGCAAGTTGAACAACCAAACGTGGCAGAGGGTTCACGGAAACACCCTCGTCTAGAACCGACGTTTCGCCTCAGGCGAAACGCCGAAAGAGTGCAGAATCACGCAGAATAGAAGTTGAGGCTAGAAAAAGCTTGCAGAAAGCTTTTTTCAAGAGCAACATTCCAAAACCGAAATATTTAGTTATCACTAAGGAAGAAGGTAATTTCTCTAAGGTGAGTCCTTTCCTCATCGCTCGAGAAATAAATAAATGTGCTGGAGGCCCTGTTAAGGAAATTAGAAAAACTTTCACGGGACTTCATGTAGAGACTGTAAATGATATACAGTCTCAGAAGATCCTAGGGCTGAAAAAAATAGGAGATTTGGCTGTACGTGTTGATCCCCATAGCACACTCAACACCTCAAGATGTGTTGTGGTCTGTCGGGATCTGTTAAATTGTTCGGAGCAAGAGATTGTAGAGGAACTGGCAGCACAAGGAGTAATAGAGTGTCGCCGATTGAACATGAGAAGAAATGGCGAAGTCCTTCCCTCAGCATCTCATGTTCTCACATTTAACCGGCCTACTTTGCCGGAAAAAGTAAGAGCGGGAATACATCGGTTGGATGTGCGGGCATTTGTCCCACAGCCAATGAGATGCTTCAAATGCCAACGTTTTGGCCACACCGCTCTCAGATGTGAGAGACCACAAATATGCGTGTGCGGCAATGAGTTGCATGAGGGAGAGCCATGCAAAGAACCTCCTACATGCATCAATTATAAAGGAACGCATTCTTGTAGATCTAGGAACTGTCCTGTCTACAAAGACGAGGTAGCTGTGCAGGAAGTAAAACCCCTGCAAAAGGTCAGCTACTTCAAAGCAAAGAAGATTGTTAACGCCCGCAAGCCTAGAGCAACAACAACTTATGCTCAGGCTGCGGCTGCCGTTCCTGTTCCTACTCCAGTTGCTGTCAATGAAAGTCAACTCATCAGTAAACTTGCTCCGACTTTGACTAACATGATTGAAAGAATTGTTGATAATAAAATGAAACCTTTCAATGGTAAAGATCCTATAAAGCCAAAGATAATTGTACAGCCACCCGAAGATAAATCAGTTAAAATGAAAGTTGCTCCTGTTGAGAAGAAAACGGACGCCAAAGTAGAATCCCAAGTCCGTCTTAGTGAGATACTTATTGATAAGCAGAAAGTAACAGCTACAGAATCTGTTATGGAGGCTACCAAGCCTCCTGCAACTGAGGTGGCCTCTAAACCCCAGAGGCCACAAAAATCACACAGGGGGGGCAGTGTCCCACATTCCACAGGCGGTGATCGGTGCTACTCCCATGTTGGGGGGTGGCCAGGTTGCCGCCTCTCAATCGGCGCCTAAAACCGGCGCCGATTCATGCCCGTCGTCATCGGCGGCTTCTCTTGTCTCCGATTCGGAGACTGGAAGCTATACGGGCGACGACGTTCTCCGCGAACACGATGCTGTTCGCAATATGGAAAAAAAAAGGATGGCCGAAAGGAAAACCTAGGCTATAACATAATTTAAAATCAGCGAGTCGATAGTACAATGGAACATCAATGGATTTTTTTCAAACATCCATGAGCTCCAACGCTTGGTACATGATGTAGACCCGATTTGTATATGTCTGCAAGAAACGCATTTCAGCCGAAATGAAAATTTTAAATTAAAAGGATATGATACATTTCGGCCAAATCAACCGCCAAATATTAGAGTTAGAGGTGGAGTAGCCATACTAACATCGACCAGAGCTACCGCCAAAGCTGTTGATCTAAATACAAACCTGCAAGCGGTCGCCATTAGAATGAAGCGTCCGCTTCAGGTCACTGTTTGCAGCATATACTTGCCGAATTTTGATTGGAATAAGGATGACATAGCAAGATTAATTTCTGAGCTTCCCCCACCTGTTTTACTGGTGGGTAACTTTAACGCTCATAATTCTCTCTGGGGACCGGATCGAGTAGATCCCCGCGGAAGAGAATTGGAAAGGTTCCTGATGAATTCTGAACTTATGTTTTTAAACGATGGGTCAGGAACCTTTATCAATGCCAGAGATGGATCGACGTCCTGTATAGATCTTGCACTGATAAGCGGATCGATAGCACCAAGGTACTGCTTCCGTATTTTAAACGATTTGCATGGAAGCGATCATTTCCCAGTGCAAATTGTAACTGATGTTACAAGAAAAATATATCCCATCTCTAAAAGACGGTTGTTTGAAAAGTCACTGGACGAGCAATACAGCTAGAATAATACTCCCTGAAACAACTGGAGTTATCGGGGACGATGTCGACGCTATAACAAATGCGATACTTGAGTCGGCATCGAATTCATTACCAAAACATCTGGGAAACTTACGAAACGACCCGTTCCATGGTAGAACGAAGAAATAAGTGAAGCTATTAAAAGAAAGAAAAGAGCGTATAACGCCTTTAAGAAACGTCCTACCCTACAAAATATTATTGCTTATTGTATTCTTAAAATACAGGGCATATGCAAAACGTCTCATGATTGACTCGAAGAAACGATCCTGGCAGCAATACGTGTCATCCATCGACAGAACCACTACTGCATCAGATGTTTGGAGGAAAGTGAAGGCAATTTGTAGGCGTAAAAATTTTGCTCCCGTAACTAGCCTTCAAGATGAAGATGGAATTAAGGACACTCCAAACGAAATCGCAGAGCTATTGTCCAATCACTTCGAGAAGACCAGCAAAACGGCCAACTACGAAGAAGGTTTTCGGACGAAAAAAGAAGAACTCGAAGGTCTACTAAATTTTAGAACTGAGTATAATTACTCATATAATGTACCATTTAAAATGGAAGAATTCGTGAAAGCGTTGGAAAAAGCAGGCAACACAGCTGCTGGTCCGGATGAAGTCCATTATAATATGATCAGGCAGCTGAATACCACTGCAAAACGCAGATTATTAGAATTGTATAATCAAATATGGCGGGATGGAATATATCCGCAGCAGTGGAAAAAAGCTCATGTTGTTCCAGTACCAAAGAAAAATAAAAATTTAACAGATCCCAATAGCTATCGTCCTATCTCCTTGACGTGCGCTATGGGAAAAATATCCTAAAAAATGATTAATAATCGACTCGTTTGGGTTCTGGAAAAAGAAAACCTGATATCACCATATCAAGCAGGTTTTCGGCAATACCATTCTACCACTGACCAAATGATCAACTTAGAGAACGTTATATATAACAGCTTTATTACAAGGAAACATTGTGTCGGAGTCTTCTTTGATCTTCAGAAAGCTTTCGATATGACCTGGCGTCATGGTATAATGCTCCAGATACATGAATGGGGCATTCGTGGCAAACTGCCAATCTTATTGAGCAACTATATGAATGACTGTACTTTCCAAGTACGTGTCAACAACGAATATTCATCTATAAAAATCTTGGAAAATGGCATAACACAAGGTTCGCCGTTGAGCGGTACCTTGTTTATGATCGCCATTAATAAATTGATATTAGCCATTTCAGTAGAAATCAGCAAAAGCGTCTATTTTGATGATTTGGCAATTGTGTATGCCAGCAACGAGACTGCTATAGTGAAATACAAATTGCAACGAGCGATCAGCGCTCTAAATGAAGTTGCGAGGAATAATAGATTCCAATTTTCACCAGAAAAAACGGGGTGTGTCCCCTTCTATAGGAAGAGAATTCCTCATCAAAGTCCTACGTTGACAATCGGCAATGATCCAGTACAATATAAAGACAACGTGAGAGACTAGTATTGGATAAATCCCTAACATGGGGATTACACATACAAGACTTGAGTGTTAAATGCAAAAAAGCCCTAAACATTATCAAATGTTTATCGAATATTAATTGGGGCTCAGATAAAGAGATATTATTGAGACTGTATAAGGCATTGGTTCAATCGAAACTAGACTATGTATTGTATATTCATCCGCTAGAAAGTCGCATTTAAGAAAGTTAGACGTAATTCATAATAGCGGAATTAGATATGCGACAGGCGCTTTCGGCACAAGTCCGGCGACAAGTCTAATGTCCGAAGCCGGAATAATGCCACTACATTATAGAAGAGAGATCCTTTTGTTTAGATATGCAGCAAACGTATGGGCTTTTCCTGCCGATATAAATAATAAACTTTTCATGAATCATCCAATGACTGCAGTATATGAACGTCGTGCTACCTATTCCAGACCAGCCGGAATTAGGTACCACGAATTAAGAAGAAAATACGAAATTGCTATTCCAGATACAATAGCAATTTCTACAAGAGAAATACCACCATGGCTTTTGCCAGCGGTAAATACAAGGTTGGATCTCTCTCAGGGAGAAATAAACAAGAAGCCAGCAGTGATCATCCAACAGGAATTTTTGGCAACCGTCAGTAGTTACGAAGAACATATTAGAATTTATACTGACGGTTCTAAAACCGAACATGGTGTTGGATGCTCCATATATGTAAATGGAGAAGCCCATTGATGGAAACTGCCAGATATGGCCAGTGTTTATACGGCAGAACTTACTGCCATTCAGCGAGCTCTTCGCTTCACAGAACATTATTGCGAAGAGAGAGTGCTAATTTGTTCCGATTCCCTAAGTGCACTTATTGCAATTCGGAACAAAAACATTAAGGATGTCCTAATTTCAAACATCCTGTCTATTTTATACGTTTTAAATAAACGAGGACAACGATGCGTATTTGTATGGACTCCAGGGCATGCTGGTATTACAGGTAATGAGAGCGCAGACGAAACTGCCAGAAAGGCAACAGTCTGCGATGATTTGGATGCATTTCCTGTAAGAGTGGTAGATGTTAAAAACTGTCTAACTAACGTAGTTGAAAACAAGTGGAATACTGAATGTAGGAGTTTAAATACAAAATTAAACTCTGTTAAAACTTCTCCATATAAATGGAAAAGCGATTTTAAGTTGACTCGCCGAGAACAAGTAGGTGTGACCAGACTTAGAATCGGTCACACGCGATTAACAAATGCATATTTGTCAACCGGCGAAGAGAGACCAATGTGCGGTGTTTGTAATAAAACACTGACACTCAAGCATTTAATAGAAGAGTGTACCGTATATGAGGACCTCAGAAAGAGGTTCCGTCTTAGAAATGATATTACTGCTGATCTGGATAATGGAAATGAAGAAAAGATAGTTGCATTTTTACACGCCAGTGGACTTCTTAGAAGTCTGTAAAAAGTTAAAAATTTAAAGCTGTGATAAAGAGTCTCTAAGAGTTAGTTTCATTTATTTATATATGGGAGTCTCGAAGCGTGGCACGTATAGTGACGGGAGGTAGCCCTCTTGCCTACGCCACCCCGGCTCGTCTGCATTCAAGAGCAGTGAGTCGGGGTGTGTCCGATGATGGCATGGGGAACCCTCAAGGGTGGACTGAAGGCGCGAGGCTATGGGTAAACATAATGGCTGCCTGTAGCCTGTTTATAAGGAGTCAACTTCCACGGCATCCTGGGGCGACTAATATACTGCTTCACGGCAGTTCTTGTCGCCCCGAGGATGCTAAAATTAACAACTAAACGAGACGGGTATAAAAAAATAAATGGAATGGTATGGTATGGTATTGTTTTTATAGTTTTACTTTAACTTCTTTGAGAATTATCTCAAATTTTAATTTTGGTGCCCTTTACACCCCATAAGTGTTGTTTTGTTTTTGTGGTGTTTTAATGTTTCTGTGTAGTTTGTGTTTTTAAACAAAATGTAAGGGCCCTTTACGCCCTTACATATGACGATCCTCATGGTGATACTAATTTCCTTTAAGAATGTGACGAGGGCTCATGACCTTAGCAGTCGATGCCCGTAAAAATAAAAAAGTAAAGTAAGTATATGCCACTTAACTACTTCTCTTTTAATCAGGTAGATTTTACAAGAAAGCTATCTATTGTAATGGGTACCATGATTCAGCTTCCAGAAAATTTCGACATATATTCGCTTTTCACATTCCCCAGACACTAAAACCACCGTCAACTTAAAATTTTATATATATATATATATATATATATATATATATATATATATATTTCACTTTCTTTTGGACTAGATAACTGCCTTAATTTTGTGTCAGTCACTTTCAAATTGTTCTCTAAAAATAACTCGGCCCAAAATCTCGGTCGAGTTCGTTAAAGGCCAAAATCGGACCATGGGGGTGGAAATGGAATGGCTTATTCGAAAAAAAATTGCTATACCTTTCTTATTAAGTAAAATATCGAATTCGTTTAAAGTTCCTACTATTTTTTGGATAAGGGCCTGAAACATATCTAAATAAAGTCTTTTGATATCACCAAACATTGATCCAGGGGGGGGGGGTGAAAAAATAGGGTTTTTAAGAAAAAAATTATATCTCCCTTAATAGGCACAGTGTCGAATTGGTTTAAAGTGCTTGTTAGTCCTATAAACATTACCTAAAACTTTTATCTGAAACAAATTTTATATGACCAACAGTTAAGGCAAGGGATGACCAAAACCAAAAAAAATATCTCTATAACTTTCTTATTAACTAAAAAATATCGAATTCGTTTATAATACTTCCTATTCTTTGGATAAGAGCCTAAAATTTATCTAAGTAAGGTTTTTTTAATATAACCAACCACTGGACCAGGGGGTGAAAAAAATTGGGTTTCGAAGACAAAAAACCATACCTACCTTAACAGGCAAGTATCGATTCGTTTAAAGTGGTCGTTAGTTCTCTAAACATTACCTAAAACTTTTGTCGGATACAATTTTCCGACAATCATCCCTTACGGCAAGGGATGAGCAAAATATTGCTGGATTTGTAAGATGGGGCTTTATATGTTAAACACGTGAAAGTTTTTTTTACATGCAACCATTGTCGTATTGCGTAAATTTGAAGTTTTTCTTAACTTTAAGGTGGAAATATTTTTTATCCCCTTCTTAGCACCGGTGAAATCTACCTCCTCCTTCCAGCGTGCCGAAAGGGATTTTTTTACACAATATCTTGTTTTAATTCAAGAAATAAACACATTAAAACTCGAAATATTTTTCAGTTTCACTTAAAATAAACTTTTTAAAAGAAATAATGCTACGTTACAAAAACCTAAATGGTAAATTTTTTATAAAAATAAAATAGTTTTCAGTTTTTTTTTTATGTCTATTTTTAAAAGTTAAAGTAAAACAGTTATTAACAACATATTAACTCTTAACTGGATGGCAACTTCACAGTGATGAAATTTAAACAAGAATTAGAAAAGTATTATAATTTACTTGTATTTTTATTTCAAATATAGATAATTCAATAAAAAAACGCTGAGTGTGTTATTACAAACCGTTCACAAGAAATACAAAGGCAAGAACTGAATCTTAAGAAAAATTAAAATCAGATAACCAATGAAGAGAAATAGTTGAAGATTCGTATAGAACGAAACGTACGGCTATCTGGAATGAGTGAATAGCTTATGTACTACGCAGAGTATATTACCGTAATTTTTTTCAAACTAATATCATCTTAAATATTGGATTTAAATAATTTATGCTATTTATAAAAGCAGTATTACGTAATATATCAACAACTGCCAAAATTAAATACTATGAATGTTGACAACGATAAAAAAGTCATTATTTTCACTTTACTGCTTCAAAAATTGTTAGTGGTTGACAAAGACATTTTCTGTTCAAAAGTACTTATATCTAGAAAATATTTATAACAGGACTACTAGAGAAACATTCTTTTCAAAATACTTAGAACAGTCTAAATAGGTTTATTAAATGAGTAAAAACTTAGAAAATACAACAAGAATTTCACACTTGCGGATCCCAAATTAAAAAAAGAAAATTTTTGATTTCATTCTTTGGAATGGAAATTTTATGTCATTAAAATATCCATACTTATTTGATTTATATTAGTATATAATCTTGATTTAGATTATATTTGTATTCAAAAATCCCTTTTTACTCTTATTAGAATGATGGAGAGCAAAAGTAGATCAATAGAAACATTAAAAAAATGGTGTAACAGAAACAATTAATGAAATTAATTGCTATACAAGAAATAAAATATATTTTGTGGAAACTAACAGTGAGTAGTAGAGGACACTGCTGAAGGAAGTGAAGGATCGACAAACATAACAACTAAGAAGGCAAGATTACAAGTACTTACTGCACTAGATAAAAATAGCGTTGAGTAATATACGTTCCTTTATAAATGGATTGGTTTTATTATGGTACAAATTATTTTATTTCACTAGATTTCATTCAACTCACTGGCTCATTAGTTTTGATCTTACGTATACTAACGCATTTTGCCGAGAGAGTTTTCAATTTGTGTATATTCTTTACTACTGCATTTGGAATAACAGCCTACCAGTATAACTGATGTTTAGTTGGAAAGATGACTTACACCACGAGAAAATAATAATATAAATACAAGGTATTTTTTGGATGCAGAGTTTAGTCATATAGTGATAAATTTACCAACTAAAGAGTATAGGAGGATACAAGAGAACGTTTTCCTACTTTCAGTCTGGGAATTTATACATCCTTTTGATGTAATATTGTATACATTTTGAATGTATACAAGTAGGAATTGTCTACTTTGGGATGTATAACAACCCAAATAAGTCTGCTGATACTCGTTATCACTAGAAGGGCTCAAATATATCAATATCTGATTCTTATGGTTCATACTCAAACAATCAAGGCATCTGGGAGTTAAATAGGTATCCTACATCACCTCAAAATCTATTCTCGAATTTTTACCACACGAAAGAAAAAAAAGAAAAAAATTAAAAAATTTTGAACCTACTGCAAATAATATTTTATGTCTAAATCTTTAATACCAAATAATATATTAAAATATGCTTAACTTATTATTGTGAACTTTTCCTCTAAATTGATAGCTTGTTTAAATCGTGTATCTGATTTATAAATATATTCAATTTTCAGGTAAAGAAATTCTTAAAATGCGGCTTCATTAATTTGGTAATACTTAAAGAACTAATCGGTGTAGTTCTTTATCTCTTGTATACAATATGAAACTAGCCAATGGAAAAATATTCTCATGTAACGGATACAGCCAATAATTTTTTTCTGTTATAATATTTCAGACCGTCTTAAACCCCTCCTTTAGCGACCTCGTAAAGGTACTACTTTAGGGTCTATAAACAAGAATAATTCTAACAAGATCAAGTTCGAACTGAATTTACATTGACTGAATCTATATGAAACGATCTGGCCCGCAGGGTAAATAACGCGGCTGAATTTCAGTCGCGTAATATGCTAACCTCAAAGTTTAAAATCAGTATAATTGTATACCTAAGCATAGATCTTTTTTATATCTAAAAAGTTAAAAATTACATATAATAGTATTATAAAATCTATTTAAAATGATAACATAAATTGATTTTAATTAATTTTGGTTTTTATAGCAATTTTTATGGTTTCTATAAGAAACTCTAGTTATTAAGAAGCTACTTGTAAAATAACTACAATTAAAATGTATTTCCAAAAATCATTACAAACGTTATACGAACATAGAATATAATTCAAACAGTAAAACATTCAAACGGCGGTAGATAATTGATTTTAGGAAGCCTGAACTAATTCTCGTGTGGCTTTTTAATATCTAGAAAAGACTTATAACATAGACTATACATGAATTGGCCTAAACTAAAATTGTTAATCAGTATAATTTTACTCTTATGTTTGATAAACATGAAATTCCATTTCGATCTCTGGAAGAATTCGGAAAAGAATATGAGTTCTCAACCAAAAAGAGCTTCGAAGTACTTCTTCGGTTACTTTGTTGTTACACAATTCCTTTCTCCTTACGAACTTATTTTCCTCATATTCATCCAAACTGATCTTCTGTGAGCATCGACTAGATTTCGATCGGATATAGTCGAAGATTGATAAACTTATCACAGGGAAAATATTTAATAAATTTAGTTAGTGGGGATGTCTATGACAAATCTGTGAATTGCTTGCTACGTGATTGGCTGAAAAGAAAGTCCAATATGGAGCGACGTGTGTATCTCGTTTACTAGGCCTACTGAAAGATAAATACATAGCTAAATGTTTTAACTGAAACGTCTAGGATTTGAGATAAAGGAAAGAGTACAGATAACAAAGAAACTAACTAGTGCGGATAATGTTTCTATTATAAGTTAGTATAAATTACTAGGCAGATAAGAATTAGTAATATTCTTAATTTTTCTTATTTCTAAAAATTTTTTCCAATTTATATTTGCTATTGTTAAAAAATTATTTGATTTAAAATCTTTGTAAGAACTCATCCACAAGAACTCCAAAGAAGAAGGCAGAAGGAGGGTTTAAACACACGTTTAAAAATTAATAAAATGTGTATACAACAAATTTTTAAAAACAAAAAATACTGGAAATGTAACAAATATTTATTTATTATGTTATAATAATTGCTATTAGAATAAGTGTCTAAGTACAATATGGTTTTTTAAGAAGATAATATAAAATTTCTATTAATTTTTAATTTAAAGGCGTGGAAGTACATGCCCTGCTAGTTTTATTTTAAAAAATATTCAGATTTTATGAGAACCAAAGATACAATTAATAATAAAAGCATATTTTAATAAATGAAAAGATAATTTTTATTTCCATGAAAAAAAAAGGAAATAGACAATGCCTATAGATTTTTGTCAATAGATATTGCAAATATATCTTACAATAAGGAAATATTATCTACCGTTTCTAAAAAAAAATATTCTCCAGTAAAAACTTTTAAGTTTTAATGCAATAAAAGGTTTTAATTTAAGCATACAATATAGCAATCGGTTTTAAAACAGACAAATGCTTTTAGGAAAGAGAAGATTACTTACCAGAGTTCACTAATTTGTTTTTCAGGTCATGATATTGTTTTTAGTATTCTTTCTTTCAGGTTACGAGAGTAATTTTATCGGATTTTAATGGTTAACTCGTTCAAATTGATTAAAATCTATCAATATAAATTTAATTCGATATTTAGTTCTTCCTAATAGTTAAGTTACCTTTAATAATATAAATATACAACTTCGAGCTACATCAAATCCTTTGTAATTTATAATTTATTTGTACAATCGTTTCTATATTGACTGATATTACTATCATTTTTTAGCAAACATATATTTTTTAGTCAGACAATATATATTATTAATATTATTTATAATAAACTGTAAGGGTTAATTTCACTAGTATATCAGAACGATTTAATACATTCCATTATAACAATTTAATATATTTCCTGGTCTGAGAAGGATATTTTCCTCCAATGTATAGAAGAATAATAAATAATTTAATTTTTTTATGTTTCACATTATTTTAAAATTGTATTTTTATATTTTATTTCAAATCTAGAAAAAATACTGCTAGAAGTAAAAACTGTTTTCACACTTAAATTTCAAATACATCGCAACACTGCTTATGTTTTGTTATTTATAATTAAATTTTTGAAAATTTATTAGTTTAATAATTTAATCAACACGTGATAATACCTTAACGACTGACGTTGAAACGGTTTTTTAATCTTTGTATCATATTACGGAAAATAAATAAATAAATTCCATCTAATTAAAAGAGTACACCACAAGAAAATAATGTGTTTGCTTTGTTCATTCTTCAATTTTCAGGTAAAGAAATTCTTAAATTGCGGCTTCATTAATTTGGTAATTCTTAAAGAACTAGTCGGTATGGTTCTTTATACCACACAATATGAAACTAGTCAATGGAAAAATATTCTCAGGTAACGGATACAGCCAATAATTTTTTTTCTGTTATAATATTTCAGACCATCTTAAATCCTTCCTTTTTGTTCCTCCTAAAGGTACTCCTTTAGGACCTATAAACAAGAATAACTACCACATTCTAACAAGATCAAGTTCGAACTGAATTTACGTAGACTGAATCTATATGTGACGATCTGGCCCGCAGGGTAAATAACGCGGCTGAATTTCAGTCGCGTAATATGCTAACCTCAAGATAGTCTTTCGAATAAATAAATACTTGAAAAAGGCATAAAAAAAAGTTAAAAGAAAAGGGTAATTTTATATAGCATTAAATATGAAATCGGCAAGATAGGATTGCTGAATCATTGTAGTAAGGAAAAATAATAGATAATTAAGAAAGCATTGTATGGAAAACTCCGTCAGCAAAGTAACTAAAAACATACCAGTATTTGTAAAGAAAAAATATGAGATGAAGAAGAATATGAGATGTGATAAGAATGGATAATGTCAAAATTCAGCAGAAAGCGTTACACATTATGACCACCGGTAGAACTAAGAAGTGAGATTTTAACTTGATTTATAGCAATCTCTGTAAGGTGAGATAACCTCCCGATTTCATTTAAGCATATACAAATATATATACAGAAACTTACGCAAGAAAATAATTAGCTTGAGCGTTGTCTTACGAAGATCTGTCTACTGTTCCAGCTACATAGTGTATACCAATATATGATCATTATAGAATGAACTCTTCTAAAACTCTTCCTAATTTTTAACTTCTAGATTTACGTTAAAAAAGCTTTTTTCCAAATAAAATTACAAAATTTTCAATTCCTGCCGAAATAACAGTTAATACCGATTATTATGCATTTTCAGCTTATACAAATAAAAGAACAAATTTTTTCAAGTTCAAAATAAAATAATGCCTGACGTAAATAGAATTAAATAAAAATTCCGTCGGATTAGTCCACCGGTTAAACTCATCTGATTTACGAAGTCGAGACTTCGAAGTTTTGAGTCCTTGTAAAGGCAGTTGATTTTAAATGGGTTTCAATTAACCACACGTCTCAGGAGTGGTTGGCCTGAGTCTATTCAAAACTACACATTTACAGGTACATTTACAGTTACACGCCAGACTGAGCACAGATGCCTTGGCGTCTCTGCAAAGTACTGTTGAGATTATGTCACTGTGCTGTAACTCTGTAACCTGGTATACAAAAATAAATAAATAAAAATAAAACAACTGGTTACTGAAATACTGTTTTTTTTTTCAATTAGATTTGACCAATGAGAAAAGATCGTTTCACTTAATTTTTAGTATAACATTTTTTGGATGTTTGGTTGGCGTAAAATCGTATTAGTTTAAAAACTAGTCTAAAAAAGTAATTGTTTTAATTTTTCTTAATTTTATGGAAAAATTATGAAAATAAATTGGTTAGATTAACTGAAAATTGATTGATACAACACTTATTATAATTGGAAGTGACGGCATCTAACTCTCCATAGGGCCGAAAACATCAAATGAAACAATCCACCAATTGTATTACGAAGCAATAAACAAATATTCTGCAAATAGCGTAATTTTTATACTTTTTAAGTTTTTAAAATAAATATTTATTCTGAAAATAACTGAATTCTTATTATTTAGTATTAACCAGTTTATAAGAAAGAAAGAAAGAGTAAAAAAGATGTCATAAATCCTTTTAAAATTCAGATAAAAAAAATTCTATAACACTACAAAACGTAACGTAAAGTAACATAAATAAAAAACTACACTAGATAAAATCCAATTATAATAGTTTTATATTTTACCTTAAAAATACAGTTTTATATATATATATATTTAGTAAATTCCATTTGGCTATTTAAAGTACGAATATATTATTTTTTTATAAACAAAATCTTATACGTAGCCTACTCGTAAAATTTACATTCGCTTAAAAAAGATATATATATACATATATGTACACATGCTTATATAAAAAAATAAAATAAAATGGTTTTGTTATCCATACAACCGAGTTTAAGGGTTTTTGTTATAACAGAAATTTTATTATGTTCACCAACAACCCGTAAATATAAATATAAATGCTTAGCTAACAAGTAAGATATGACGGGGGTAGACATTTATAACTTACCCTTACAAAGAACCAGCTCACACTAATAAAATTATTTTTTTCTTCTGAAATGACACGATCCTTAAGGTATTACTATATTTTAAAAATACAATGTCTTTATTTTCCGGAATATATATAAATATATTATTATAGATATTTTATATGATGTTTTCTTAGAATTTCTTTTTTTTCCAGGAAAAGAATTTTTATGTGCATATTTATTACCTGCTTTTTATATAAGATGTACTAAACTATTATAAATTATTAGATAAATATATTATAATATTAAATAAAATAATATTGCATTCTTATAGATACACAATTATAAATTAAATTTATTATTCCTACGTCAGGATTGGATGTGTGCTATTTATTAGGTAAGAAAAGAGATTGTTTTACAACGAAGGATCAAGGACAAAAGGATACGTTAAATTCCATACAAAATACATCTAAATAGAAAATGTATGAAATAATAGTAAAATAGGTGTATTAATTTAATAAGTAAAATCAGGAGACAAAATTTTAAATGCATTAATGAAAATAATTTGTACTTTTATTTCAAACGGTATAAAAAATATAGAAAATTAATTTTCTATATTGAATAATATATATAATTATATTTATATAATATATATATATATATATATATATATATATATATATTTATATATATTATATACATAATAATATATATTTTTCTAGATTGAATAATATTGGCCTTTAAAAAGAAATATTTTGTAGGAAAATCGTCTCTAAATTTCATTAGTTTAATAAAAATGATAACAAAGATAAAAAAAGGATGAACCTTACACATATCGATCGTACAAAAGAGTTCGGTTTGTTTCATGCCAAAATAATTCTATTCTCTCGTCTAATATTTTTAATAAATTTATGAATTTCAGAGAAACTAAATACAAACGTAAGAATTTAAAAGTTTCTTAAAACAAAACATATCAAAATGTGATAACTTTTAAATAGGTATAAATGAAATAGAATTTTGAATATTACAAAACCAAAGCAAAACACATCTTGATATTCTCTTAAGTTTCTAATTATTACGTTTGTATTGAGTTATTATAGATTTTATACATATCATTTTAGTCCGAACAGTTTTCTACAAGTTTTGTTTAGAACTTTTGTGTATTTATCACCCATTTATCGAAGTTTTTTACCTTCAAACATAGAATAGTGTGTCTTTCAACCCCTCAAATTGGTCTTTTACCCTAGAATTCTCGAAAGATTTAAAAAAAAAAAACATTGTAAAACCGTTTGTTTTCAATTTCTTAGGTCAGATTTCATATAAAATATTCCCATTAAAGTAGGTTCCAATAATTACAGTCTGGCTTAATTTTACCGAATGCGCAGAAATTATGAAGAAATCTTTAGTCAGCCAACACTCGCTAACCAAGCTTTCCGAACTAATGTTTATATGAACTTTCTTCTTTATTTTCGGCACTAGATCTTGTCTTGAAAGTTTGTTATTCTTCATAAAATACTCTGTATAAATAGTTTTCATTTTAATCCATCATATTTTTTTTCTTTTTTTCTTGAATTTTTACGGGCATCGACTACTAAGGTCATTAGCCCTCGTCACGTTCTTAAAAAGAAATTAATATCACCATCAGGATCGTCATATGTAAGGGTGTAAAGGGCCCTTACATTTTATTTAAAAGTACAATCTACATAGAAACATTAATTACAACAACTAGACAAAACAACGCTTATGGGATGTAAAGGGCCCCGCTATTAAAATTTGAGATAAGGTTCTCAGAAGACCATGCAATTAAAATACAAGATATCAATACCATTTCCTTCTTCTACGTGTCTCGTTTATAGTTTGTTTAAGCATCCTCGGGGCGACCAGAACCGCCGTTGAGCAGTATATCAGTCGCGCCAGGGAGCCGCGGCAGTTGACTCCTTATAAATAAATAGGCTACAGGCATGCACCACGCACACCCAAAGCCTCGCGCCCTCAATCCACCCTTGAGGGTCCCCCATGCCATCATCGGAACACCCCAATGATCTTGAATGCAGACGAGACAGGGTGGCCTAGGCAAGAGGGCTATCTCCCGTCACTATACGTGCCACGCTTCGAGACTCCCATATATAAATAAATGAAACTAACTCTTAGAGACTCTTTATCACAGCTTTAAATTTTTCACTTTTTACAGATTTCTAAGAAGTCCACTGGCGTGCAAAAATGCAACTATCTTTTCTTCATTTCCATTATCCAGATCAGCAGTAATATCATTTCTAAGACGGAACCTCATTCTGAGGTCCTCATATACGGTACACTCTTCTATTAAATACTTGAGTGTCAGTGTTTTATTACAAACACCGCACATTGGTCTCTCTTCGCCGGTTAACAAATATGCATTTGTTAATCGCGTGTGACCGATTCTAAGTCTGGTCACAGCTACTTGTTCTCGGCGAGTCAACTTAAAGTCGCTTTTCCATTTATATGGAGAAGTTTTAACAGAGTTTAATTTTGTATTTAAACTCCTACATTCAGTATTCCACTTGTTTTTAACTACGTTTTTAACATCTGCCACTCTTACAGGAAATGCATCCAAATCATCGCAGACTGTTGCCTTTCTGGCAGCTTCGTCTGCGCTCTCAATACCTGTAATACCAGCATGCCCCTAGAGTCCATACAAATACGCATCGCTGTCCTCGTTGATTTAAAACGTATAAAATAGACAGGATGTTTGAAATTAGGACATCCTTAATGTTTTGTCCGAATTGCGATCCCTTGAATATACAGGTTTATCATTGTGACCAGATAAAAAAAAAAAAAACTAGTCTATTATTATCATTTATTTATAAAGAACAATTTAAGAGTTAGTATTATTAATTATCTATAATTGTAAAAGATAATTAGTTTCACCATCTGTTATAATTATTTGTTTTTCAATCGATTCATGGAAATAAATAACATCACAATTTAATAATATACGAGTAAATTATAATTACTATTGCCATTGTTATTAATAACATAAATAGAACGATTATTATTAAATTATATTCAATATACAATATTTACCACATTTAATGTTTTTTTTTTCAAAAAACCTGACTAATTTTTTAAGTAAATGTTTACGCAAAAAATATATTTTCTATACCCTTTTGTTTGTCTAGTACTAATTCAATATTAACCACGTAATAAATAAAAACTCTATAACTGTTAATAATTTAAAAAGATAAAAAAAGTAAATAATTTGTATGACTGTAACGGAAAAATCAAAGGAAAAGAAAGAAATGTTACAGTAGAGTAACTTAAGCAAACAATTTTTGAAAACTTTGGAAGTGAACATTGAACGGAATAAGATTATTCCTAAGTAAAGGGAAGGTTTTCCCTTCATTAAAAGTAAACCCTATAAAAAGTGAAAAAAAAACTTTTAAATTTCAGATATTTGTAGATATTAAATTTATATCAAAACGTCAATATATACATTAACAGTAAAGTCTATAAACTATAAAACTACTTTTTTTTAAATGCTCTCAAAATGTCTCCTTTTCATTTTGTTATTATCATAGCCAGTGATAGAAGTTAAAATGTAATCCCACGGAAATATTGGAGAATTGGCCTTTATTTTATTTGTATGGGTAGTCAAATTAACACAAAAATAATTTAATAAAACAATAAATAAGCTGCTTTTCTATTTTCTATAAGTTAAAAAATAAAATATTTTATCTTTCAGAATAATAATAGTTGGTAAAAAAGGAGCTCAAAGTTACTGGACTACAACCAAGCAAAGCTATTACTTCAATCATTAGTATACAGTACAAGTATCGATGATATAAAACACACGGATGTATTTGTTAAGAAAATTTTAGTAAAGAAATATAGTTTTATTTACTGCAAAGTTTGATAACTATTTTTCTGGCCGGAAGTGATTAAGCAAGAATGCAGTTAATAAAGCAGATTCCACTTTGCGTACAACGAAATGATAGAGGAAGGGTAAATTTAATTATGAACAGATTTCTGTTTGTAAAACACGCAAAAATTTGTATATTGAATCTAAAAACAAAAAAAAACTAAATTTAATAATTGTATAAAAAAATAATGTACTACTCTCGGAAGATCATAAATAAAAATAAATGAACAGTTTTCAAGTAAACTTATTTTGAAAAATCTAAAATTGTTCAATACAGATTTTAAGATAATCAGCATTAAAGAAAGAAAAATCAAAAACACTTTTAGTTCCATTTTAGAAGACGTCGATAAGTAGGAGTTAAAAAGTCGCTTCCATTATTTACATTTATATAGATCCATGTTTACAGTTGACTGATATTTATAAAATTACATGAGGGTTTCAAAAGGTTGTTAATTACTTTTATATGGATTTGAATACTAGATCGTGGATACCGGTTTTCTTTGGTGGTTGGGTTTCAATTAACTACACATCTCAGAGACTGTCGACCTGAGACTACAAGACTACATTTACTTCTTCATTTACATTCATACATATCATATTCTCAAGTAATACGTTATGGTGGTTCCGGAGTATAAACAGGAAAAGAAAAGTTATCGAAAGAAGAGAATAAAATTACTTTCAGTTGTAAATGTTATGTGAATAATAATACATACATTTATGGTCTACACAGCCCACTGGATTCTATTTACACTTATATTTCACTCATAAGTTATTTCATTTCATTTGCAACTAAAATGAGAAGAGAACAACATCCTCTTAATTGTAATAACTTCCTTTTTTTATAACTTCAGTTTTTCTTATAAAAAGTTATAAATCCCGTACGTCAGCAATACTTGCTCAATCTCTTCAGATAAAATCTTTCAGATAATTTCACATGCGATTTAGAAACACCATATTATCTTCTAGGTAACATTCAGAATCTATAAGAAAGATAATAGTGAAATGTATTTTTCTTGTATTTTCAGCGGGAGTCACATTTTTGTGAGTGTTCCGGTCTTCTCACCATATCTTATGCGGTGAGACTACCACATCATTTCAACTATTTTAACACTTGCATACAGTTGAAAATAAAGTTAAAAATGTAAAAATCAAAAACTACTAATCTCAACAACGAAAATTCAGATGCTAGTGAATCAAAGATTTAGTTAAAACTAAAATTTAATAATATTACATAGCTTATTTTATTGGGAAAAAGTTTTGCAGACTATGAATTAATCAGAATGTCATTTGAAAAAAGATTTAGGGACATTCTGTGAATGAAATATATTAATAAAAATATTACTAAGTTTAAAAGAGCTTTTAAAAAAATTATAATTATGGAATGTTAAAAAGTAACTCCTAGACATAAACATATATATTTTATGGTTGAATACAGGAGTTAACTTTTAAAATAGTTGACTTAAATCATGAAGTATTATTACTAATGAAGTATTTAATTTAAAAATGATTTTTTTTCAAGTTTAAAACCAAGACCTTTTTTTAATTTTCCCCGGTTCAAGTGATCAAAACTTATAAATTAAGTAATTTGCCAACATCAGTAACAAGATAAACTCCTGTCCTTTTGATTTCTGTAAATTTTATATGGAATTATAAATACAACTAAGGTGGAGTTTATATTTCATTACTTATACGAAATCATAGTTTAGAAGAAAAAAATAACTAATTTCTTTTAACATTTTTAGTAAAAAAAATGTAATTATGATATTAAAAAATATGTGTTATAATTATTTTTTATAAAAAAAATTCGGAAAAGGGATCACATGTTCACTAAATCATTCAAATTTAAAATGATACAATTAGTCATAAGTTAGAAATTCATTTCTTTACAAGACATATATATATATATATATATATATATATATATATATATAGATTGCAACAGGACACTTGTTCGACATTTAGTAGTTCAATTAAGTAAGAGGGTAGTTTAAAACTGAATTGTGATTCAGGAGTCAGTTGTTGTTATGGGAAACAATACCTTTCAGAGTAGTTAGTCGTATTACATTACGAGTACGGTATAGTGTGGTAATATTTGTATGCGTTGGTTGGAAAACATGACACCAGGTAATTAAGTAGATTAGGGGCATTCATTGTATAGTTACTGAATTCAAATAAACCGATATTTTTCGACCTTGCTTGTGAAACCTGTTGTTTTCATAAAACATCGCCTCATAATTTAAAATTCTCAATCAGGAATATTTTTTGTGAAATCATAATAAATAAATATTTTTTCTTCACATATCTACTTATACAGTCATCAAGTATAAATTTTATTTTTCTGAGATAATATGAAATTGCGAAAAACATTTATATTTATTTATAATTTACTTAATATTTCAATGTGCTGAAATTCCACTTTCGCCCTCGTAGCATTTTTGTAAAAATTTCTTCCTAGAATTGTAAAATTTTCAAGTGTTTAATTTAAGTCACTGAAGAAGAAATATAAATACAGCAATTCATTTCTAAAGAACAAAATAAGGATTGAAGTCGTTATCAGAGTGATTTAAATTTTTCATCTTCCAAATCAGCAAGAAAGAATTTCAAAATCAAAGAAAAATTTGATGTAAATGTACATAAATAGACAAAAAAAAAATTAATTAATAACCACATATAATTACAGAAAATAGACATAAAGTAAGTGAACCATTGATAGTGGCAAATTTTTAATTAAACTAGCTTTATAATTTTGTATTTTGCATATATTTTGAGTAATATTATGAGAGTTTCTCACATATCGGAAATTATCTGTTTTTTTTCCATTGACGCATTCTAAAGTACAAAAAATTGATATAATTATGGATAATGATGGCAATCTATTTTTGTAACTCGAATAAAATATAAAAATTAACAGGAACATGGGTGTAAAAAGAACTCTTTATAATATTATTTATCTAATATTGCAGTTTGGAAAACGTTAAAAATTATTTTAAGATTTAACAAAACATCCAACGTTTATTACAAACTCAAACTGCGGGAAAGATTTATTTCGCAGAAACCAATAAACAATTTTAAAATATCGATACATTTATTTTTAGAATAACAATTTTTTTAGTAAATGTAATAAAGAAAATTATGCAAATAACTGAACTTCCCCTGAATTGCCGTGACCGTATAAAAACCTTTAACTTCCAGAAAAATAATCGAAACTACCAAATTTCCCAACCACCAAACGTAGAGAAAATAAAATAAATAATAAAATCACTTAAAAATTATAAAACATGTGGGGAAGACAGTACAGTTGCAGAATTGCTGAAATAAGCCAGCGGTGAATTGAACGAAAAACTGAAAAGAATATTTAAAGAAATCAGTGAACCGAAGTTAATTCCCGAAGATTGAGAAAAACGCTTTAATACATCCTCTCCACAAAAAACGAAATAAACATCAACTGCAGATAAATTTCATTGTTGTCAGTCCCATGCAAAGTTTTGTCCAAAATAGTATCAAGTAAAATAAATACAACCGGCAATAGAAAAATAAATCGGAGAATATCAAGATCGATTTACACCTGAAAAAAGTTGTGCAGAGCACAACTTTTAATTTATTTACAACTTTTAATCTAAAGCAAATTTTACATACCAAAAAATGAAAAACGCCTTGTAATTTTTATAGATTTTAAGAAATATTACGATTCCATCCACAGGGAATCTCTAATTAAAATCCTTGAAGATTGTAAATCCTAGGATTATAATCTCGTGTAAACTACTTTTATTTTTATTTTTTTTATGAAGTGATGGGAATTAAAAAAAATGTTTCATCTTCAGTACTTTCATTTAGAGCATTTACTATTAAAACAAGCTGTAGTATATTTTCTTTTAAACTTTATCATTTCAAGTACTTTATCAAGTTTTTGTACGTTACCTAATACTATCAAGCAATGCTACCTAGCGGCGCAATTCGTAAACCCATCTTTTTGAGGAAAAGTGATATATTCGAGTCCCGCGGTTCATCAAATGGAAGAAAAAAATGTTGTCTAACAAAATACGAAGTATTTTTTGAAAGTATTCTTTATTATTAATTTAATTAAACTAAAATATAACGTTTTCATACTTATTTTTTGGGGTTTTTTTCCGTTTTCATTTCACTTTTTGGTTAGATCATGTTTAGAACTGTAAACATAGTTCGTTGACTTCGCCGTGCTGTCCAGTTCTGCGGACTCTATCGCCGAAGTTCTAACGAACTTCTTGATACCAATTTGTCTCTTTTTTTGTGAATAAGTTTTTATACGTTTATTTTACGTTTTTTAAAAATATCTTTAACAATTTTTAAGGATATTAATTTTTAAATTATTTCATTTCTTCAGAATGGGTTGTATATTTTTGATAAAGCTTAATTGAATTTATTCATTTTTGGTGGATTAGATTTTTTACCATTTGTTAGTTTTTACAAAATTATTGAATTTTTTTTAAATTTTAAGTCACATAATTTTTAAAAGCTGTTACATTCGCAATATTTTTCATAATAATTTTATAGAAATGTAATATCGCCAAACAATTTATTTTTACATTGAGAGTAAATAAAAAATTATAACTATACGATTAGATATGAAAACTCTTATGAATTACTCGTATTTATAATGCCCACTCCAAAAGGAATCTGGATCGTTAAAAAATCTGGACAAGCCGAAAGTTTTCGGAATAATTCGACTTATTTTTTTCCAATATGTTAAGGCACTCGTTATGGTGGTATTGATAAATCGCAGTTTTAAATATTTTTTTATTCAGGATAAACGTAATGGTTAAATCAGGAATAAAATACGTAAAACATTTTTTTATTTTGCATTCCTAATTTGTATGATGCAATTTGTTCAATGTTCGAACAACGTGCAACCACATCGTTCAATGAAATGTTAATATATGTATAATGTACGAGTAAATTAGATTTAGTCTTATAAAAGCCTATCATTCCTATCAAGCCATTCAAGCCTATCATTCCTGAAATGCATCATTAATACAACCCCAACCAAAATACACCGTAATGAAATGTTAATATATATATAATGTACGAGTAAATTAGATTTAGTCTTATAAAAGCCTATCATTCCTATCAAGCCATTCAAGCCTATCATTCCTGAAATGCATCATTAATACAACCCCAACCAAAATACACCGTTATTTATCGTTTAGTATTCAAATCCTATAAAAGTAATTTACCTTTACACGGATTTGACTCTCAGAACCTTCGACTTCGAAAATCAGCTGTTAAACTCCTGATTTAGTAGGAAGACTTTACCATTAGGCCAATCCAAAAGGTTACGAATAAATGGCACAATTTTATTTATTTTACGTTGTTACTTAATTATTATTTTAATTATACCATAATTGGGAATATTTTTTTCACTTTCATACGAAAAGGAACTGGCAATTATGTGAAAACGATTATATATTTTTACATTAAATACATTACCAACTTAACGTATAAGTTAAAGTTATTCGTATATATTTAAAAACAAGCGAACATTTTTTTGTGTTTACCATTACTAGCATAAATTTATAACGATATTCAGAATAACAAGGACAAAAAATATTTTCACTGCAAGAAGGTTTTACAAGCAAATTTCAGTATTATTATTTCGCTTATTATATTCTAAACTAGAGACAGTTTACACTCTATTTAATCAATAGGGAATGTTCCTATCATCACTGTTACAAATAATATAAGTTAATTGCATAGGTCATCGTTAAACTAACGTTGCTTGCAAAACCCGCAATCCAATTGGAATAGAAATGAAATCCATTAATGATGATTGCTGGGTCATTAAGGTCGCGCAGATAAGGTGCTTAATTATATCTGGGATAGCGGTGGCTGTTTGTATGAGAGGGGACGGAGAAGGCAAATAACACTCAGTTTATCAGATTCGGTGCCTGGTAGGTACCGTAGTTAGCAACTCACATAAACACACACGCACACATACGCACACATACATATATATATATATATATATATATAAAATTAAATATATGCTTCCAGTTGCTTATAATCAACTGCCCACGTACTTAATGATAGACAAAGATTAATTCCGATACTATGTACACATTGCCTGATCTTAATATTTTTACTCGGAATAAATGAGTATATATGATTTATTTTACATTAAAAAACAGATATTTTCTAAATGTTATACTCGAATCAGTTAAAAATTTTTATAAATCCTGTGATAAATTCTTAATAATACTATTATCAAAAAACTGAATTATTCTGTGATGGAAGTTAAAATAAGACGAAACTTGCCGTCTTATAAAATTAAAGTCTTCTCTTTTATTGTTCACCAACATAAAACATAAAAATAAAACTTGTCTAAACCAACCGTTTTTTCGGTTGTGAAGCATTAAAATGAATTAGGCTTATAGATATATAAGAAAATCCTAATTTAAGTCAATGGTATTTTCATACTCCATAATTTTAAAATATATCTTATAATCTTAAAATGTATATAATCATAATATATCTTAAAATATTAAAAAAAATCATTTTCACATTCCACTCCCAACTTGCGATCGAAAATAATACTGTACTTTTCTTCGAAAAGTCAGTAAAAAATGTTCTAAAAAATAGAAAATTACCGTATATTACAAAAAAAGAAAGTATAATTTAAAATAATTGAAATATACAAACATATATAGACACCTAAAATAAGACGTAATGATTTTATTTTCCAATTCCAAACTCAAGATCTAAATTTATTAATTAATTATAGTTTACAAAATAAATAAATAATTATATGATGAAAGCAGCATTAAGCTAGGATATATTTTGTCTGAAACGCATTTGAGAGACTCTATTAAAAATAAAGAAGGTATAAAATAAGCAAATGAAACAGGAAAGTAAGCTCAACGGAAATAACGATGTCAACAACGGAAAACAAGAAATTTATCAAAACCAAGAAAGTTAGTTGAATCGATTTTAAGAAGTATAATTTGAAACAAGAAAACTGTAATTTTCTATTCTTATCTCATTTTTTAGATATGAATTGAAAAATGTAAAACTGTACCTCAAAGAGCGTTTTAGAGTAATATATTTAATTTAAAATCATTGCATTTTATATTTTTGATAAATCGTACATGTTCAAAAACTATATGCTAAAATCTAGGAAATGATTTATTTTAATTTTTTTTTTTTTTATATAACACAGTATAACAATTTTTTTTAAGTAAATCCATAAGTTTAAAAATTATTAGCGCAACATTTTTTTCTTTTTACTAAAATATAAGTAAAAAAAGAAAAATCTACTGCGTTTATGGAAGTAAAACAAATTAAACTAAACCAACTTAAATTAATTACTCATGATTAAATGAAGTAATAAATTAATCAATATTGTACTTATTTAAATAATTGACACAGAACGTATCCGATCGCTGTTTGTTAAATTGCATAAACTTCGCTGTTTGAGTATATATGGGTGGGCTATTTCTGATTAAATGAGCTCGCTAATGGTTACCATGTACCGAAAGTCGTTAGTATCAATTAAATTTTAAAGGAGAAAGCGTAAATTCGAACGGTTCTCTGCGGTGAGATGAACGGCCTCAGGAGATGTTGGCTGTCTGACACCGTTTGAAGGGTTGCTTAGCAACCAATATTCTAGTTTAGATGCCTCTTGTCTTCTGTACTTTGACAACAAACTATTACCCTCCAACACTTTACCGTTAATACGTAACGCGTTTGTAAGTTAGTTTGTCTATTTGATGTTTCAGAGTGATGTGGGTATATACACGATTTTCTAACACTATTACAAATCATGTTTACCTTGATTTTTCTTTGGATTCACAGTCTAAATGATGATAAAATCTCATGATCTGAATTTTAATTATTTTTCTTCTTAGTGATTTAAATTAAACCAATAATTTTTTTTATTTTGAAATTATTTTGTTTTTTCAGTGATTGAACTATAACGTCCAATTTTCGAACATAATAACAATAAAAAAAAAATAATAATACAGTACAACCTCGTTATAACGTACCCGTAGGGAGACAATTGCTAAACTCGCGTTATTTTGAAGATAAAGTGATAAACGAAAAAAAGAAACAATCCCATTTGATTTAATATAACACATTAATATTACCGAATATTACATAATGAGAATATTATGGGATGAAACAAAATGTAGAAAAATAAAAATTGGTGGAGCCAAGTACCGGGAGTGTATTGTTCAGTACTTAAAATGTTTTAGCTGGATTTCATTTTCACATTGTTTTGTTTTCAGAACGATAAACTTCCGTAATTGTACAGTCTTTTAAGCACAGTCTCTTATAGCCTAATAATTGAAATACAATACTGCAGTAACTGATATGAATTCAAAATACCGTAAATTAATATACAGTACAACTTTATTGGAACATATTATTGCATTAATACAACACATTTTAATGTATATAATATAACATTCAGATTTAAGACAGTTATTCAAAAAATTAGAATGTTGTTTTTTTTACTTGGATTTAATTTTTTTTCAGCTACGTGTATTTTTACAGAGCTAAATGTATTAGTATTTACTTATCCTATTCAATTTATTACTAAATAAATATATGTATAAAATGCGTTTTTATTAGCCGATAAAGAGTAGACCTTTTTTTATTTGATAACAGTTTTTCTACAGGAGATCCTTCAATATTTTTCTGGATACGATCGTAACAGTATCTGCGTTATTTTGAATCGCGTTATGTTAGGGTTGTACTATATCTGACACAGATTATTAGTTCCTTGTATGAAGTAAAGTATTGTGATCACGAAAAATTTCGGTTTTCAGATTTCAACGGAAATATCCATTTTGACCATCCATGAATCCATTTTGACTAATTTCGGCGGGACGTCTGTACGTACGTATGTATCTCGCATAACTCATAAACGATTAGCCGTAGGATTTTGAATTTTTGGATTTGGGACTGTTGTAACATTTAATTATGCAAGGACTACAGTTGTTTCAACGATTTATCATAAGTGGTACTTATTTTCATTGGTTCCAGAGTTATAGCCAAATAAATTTTAATTAATGAAATATTTGGACTTACAAGGAGAAGGCACATCGGTTAGAATCCTACTTCATCTCCTGTTTTTTTAACTCTTTTTTAATTGAAATATATTGATTTATTAATAATTATTAACCTGCGGTTGTAAAAATATTTTACAATAAATAATAACAATAAAAAAAAATATCAAAAGTTATTAATGAAATAAAATTTTACGTACTTTAAAAATGTGTATGTAATTTAATAGACGTAAAAGGAAGTCATGTGGTGTATACACCAGATTGTTTATATTAAAATTACTTAAGTTAAATTTTCTGGAAATACCCGCCCGACTAGATCTTGAAATAAAAAAAATTCTATAACTAATTAAATTAAAATCTGATTCTCTGAATATCATGACGAAATTTATGTTATTAAATAATAAACGACTCACTTTCAAAAAATTAAACTTTCTTTTTCAGTGAAATTTAAGAGCTAATTATTCGCTCCTTCCTTACTGCATCATAAAGAAGCGCTGTTCTTAATTGGAACCCGTTGTAAAAAAAGTAAGAAAAACATTTATGAACTTAATTTAATAATATATTCAGTTTAGATGGTTTGCTGGTTTAATGATTCTTTTGTTAATCTTATGAAATTTAAAGATATTAACAATATGGAATCAATATATTAAAATTAAAAAAAATTCACGTCATGATAAAAAATAAACTACAAAAAAAAAATATTAAAAATTTTATTTTGAATCAGTGTTAGTGTGTGCTACTTTAATAATCTGATTCGCTATATTTTAGTCTCTTATTGCATGTAACGCCTATAAATTTATCATGTATTTGCCGGTGAACGTGAGTTCAGTCTTTCCAAAGTAGTATTTACTATACGCACTTTAAGTTTATTACAATGGTTTGCTGTGCTTATTAATACGTTTTAGTCATTTTTCAGTTTTATACTTTGTTCATTGCTTTGAAAGCGATACAGTAACTTTCTTTTCTACAAAAATCTTGAATTTTTGCTACTGCTCTTTAATGTATTTTTTCTCATTAGATTTTTTTTTAACAGCATGCTGCCTATACGTGGGTAAATCGCCATTAACTAAAGACAAATATTTTTCTTTTTATTGAGTTTTTGTAAGGTTGGCTGAGAAATTTTTTTTATCAGGCAAAGTAACATGAATAATAAAACTGCATATTTGCACTGTGCACAGCTTGTAAGTTGTATTAATTGTTCTATATATGTGAAATTTTATTACTGGATATTGGTGAGCTCAGTAAATCCACATTATATATATATATTTTAAATTATAAAACTAATTGTGTCTTAAGTAAATAAAAATAATGGTAGTTATATTAATATATAGATTACATATGAAAGTTATATCTTTCAGATAAGGTATTAGTTCTCAACTCTTAACTGTTTATAATTAAACTTGCCAGTTGATCTGGTCTTGGCACCGAGTCAAGCTTAAGTTATTTCGCATTTCACAACTATGTCGTGGAGCATCATAGTTGAGAAACTACATGGAGTTTACCATTTTAACGATTGAATGTAGCTTCACAAAAATTGTGTGAACGTAAATTCGTTATACTTCTCATAAAATAAAATGTTTCAGAAAATTTTTTCCGTTATCGGTATTCGACTTATTTCAGAGGATACGCGTACGCCTCAACTGGTTCCCGTTAGATATATCAAAAACTTAATAATAATTATACAATAATACGAAATAAAAAACAATGTCTGAATTTTCATACCGGTAATTGCAAAACATTCACTAAATTATTAATAATACTTTTTAGACTTATTATTATTATTTTATTAAACCCATACATATGCATTACTCTTACTCAAAAATTAAGAAAAACCTTTCATAATTTATTTAAAAAAATAATAGTAATGTTTTCATTTTTTCAACTACAGGCAACCACCCAGTTACTGTTACTGATGAGAAATGAATTTTTATAAATTTTCTTGAAAAATTCTTGGGTTTGGATTCAAACCCAGATCCTGTCGAATTAAAATAAAAAAACCCAGTACTTTTTCAAACCATATTATTTAACAATGTGCTTCTTTTATTTTTCCTTTTAAATCAGTAATAATTTTGAATTGTTATTTTTAAAGCGTTTCTAGTATTTAGTTAAAATTATATTTATTTATAATTTGCAATATTTATTTTCTTAATTAAATTATTTGAACTTATTGATATTTATAAAGATCAATAATTTTTTTAAATGTCTATCTAAATGCTAATATTATCGTATACCACCCCTCATATTAGGTTTTTAAGTTCTCATATGCTAATAACACTCGTGCAATTAAATAGGTCACGATAAAACTGGATGTATGACTATATATACAAATTTTTAGAAAACTTCAATATAATTTCAGATTTATGAATTCATTTCACTAAAAATAGCTGTGCGGGTTTCAAGAATACTAAGCTATAATTTAAAATGTGTGAAGTTTTGTAAAAGTGAATTTATTAATAAAAATAATTTTTTAATTAACAGGCTGTTCTCTCAACCACACCTATATTCATTTTTTATTGTACCACAATAAAGGTTTTTCTGTCATGCTTTTTTTCTTAGCGCCAATTTCGATGAATTCTGTTTTCAATTTCCTGTGTTTGAATAAAAATCTGCTTTAAATGAAATAGTCGAAATTTATTTCAGTTTCTATTATTAAAAATTTCTTGAATTCTTCGATTTAATGATAGCAATTGTTTTATAATTATTCAAGACCCTCAAATACAGTGTAATAGATTCTGTACGTCGTAATTGGAATGTTATCATAATGTACTGTTACGGTTTCGGACACAATCATCTTTTTTCTTTTTTTTAATTTGTGGAGTATACCTATGCGTGCAAATTGACTTGTTGTGATATCACAGCCGGTTGTTACACTGGGTGATACAAAGATAACGTTCAATGTGTAATTCGATTGAGAATAGACTTGTACGGGTAGTGGAGGATCTTGTCGCTTAGGGCAAGCAGGTTAACCCATCGGGTTGGTCTAGTGGTTAACGCGTCTTCCCAAATCAGCTGATTTGGAAAGTCGATAGTTACAGCGTTCAAGTCCTAGTAAAGCCAGTTATTTTTACACGGATTTGAATACTAGATCGTGGATACCGGCGTTCTTTGGTGGTTGGGTTTCAATTAACCACACATCTCAGGAATGGTCAAACTGAGAATGCACAAGACTCATATTCATTTACACTCATACATATCATCTTCATTCATCATCTGAAGAATTATCTTAACGATAGTTACCGGAGGCTAAACAGGAAAAAAAGGAGAGGGCAAGCAGGTTGGTTTTATTTTCAAACACAAGGAGGGTCTAAGTAGCCCAGATCGCGTTTTATTGTGACTTTGTGGATGGTGGCCTTTGACAAGCTCCTATATATCACAAATTTAGATATCATGCCGCGTGTGGGTGTTCCAGACTGAATTAAGCATTTTTAGTTAGGTCAAGTGGGTGTTAAAATTTGATTAGCAACTGTGACAGGTGATGGTCAAACAGCACTAATTGTTTTCTGCTACTGACATGCAGGCCTGAGCCTATCAAGGTGACATCTGAGGTTGCGTATGTCAACTCGCATACTGCTTTATTCTTTATTTGTGTTTTTACAATCACAATGAATTGTTTAACAAAAATCACTCAGCTCCTTAAAACGCACAATATTATCTAACTTTATTGAATTTAATAACTTATTTATAACTAATAACTAATTTTAATAACTATATTACCTAAATTTCAGTTATAAACATTCTTAGTTATGTAACTTAAACATTTCAACTTCGCATCAGTCAACAACTGAAAACATATTTTTTTAAATTAAAAACCAAATTGAATATTTAAAAAAAAAACTAAATTAAAATGTTTCTTTACAATTAATAACTTTTCAACGAACACAGTCCTACTAAAAAAACTTCTAAAAAAATGGAAGTTTTAATCCTTCCATAAAAAGAAAAATTTTCAATCAGATACAAAAGGTGATGGAAGTATCTGTACAAATACAAATTTTAAATTGTTCAATTATAAATAATTATAGAAAAATTAAGTTTATCAAGATTTATCTTAACAAAATTTAAAGGGACGTTATAATATCCTGAAGTGGTATACAGATATATATTTATTTTTTTCTATGATATTTTTGCATTCTTTCAAATACTGTCCAATCGATTGACAGTTTTTCTAAAAAAAAAAACCATATTACTACAATATTTCATTATTTATTTTAAAATCGAATTGATTTTTAGAAAACCTAAATCTTAATACGAAAAAAGAGAAGTTTTATTTACAATAATATAAAAAAAAACTGATAATTATACGATTAGAAGATGAAGAAGATAAATTGTAATTCAGAAAAAAGTGAAACAAGGATTAAGACTGTTCCGTTTCTTTTGAAGTTTTGTGGAAGAAAAATTTAAAAAGTAAAAATTAAATTTTAGTGTAACTACATACGAAGAGAAAACAAGAATGTTAAAATTCTCTGATAAAAAAATTTTTGTAGAAATAAAAAAAAAACACCTTTTAGTTTAGATTCTTTAAGTTTTCTGTACTTTCATTCACTTCGCAATTTCATTTCAGGTCGGAAGAAGGGACTCATATCATCTTTAGTCTATGAGCAGGAATCGGCGTGTAATATATAAGGCCTTAAGAAAATTTACTAACATCAAGCTCTGTTTCAATGGACTGGGGTTCAAGACTTATGAAAAAACTTTTGGAGTTTTAATAAACTCTTCTCTTTATAAACTTATTGCTTCTCCGAAATCAAAATTAAACAGCTTATACATTACTACGAAATTTTAAAGAGAAGTTTTAACTATTAACATTACATTGTTTTAGAACACTTCAACAGATATATATTTTATTATATAAGTTTCAACCAGCTTACTTGATGATCTATTTGATGAACTTTTAAATAACTTAAGAAATTGAATAAAGTTGTAATAATTATTAATAGAAATTTAAATACAGTTACTAACAATATTCAAAATATCTAAAGTTGTAAATGTTCAAAATATCAAAGTCACCAAAATTTATCAGTAAAATCTATTTAGAAAAACAAATTATAAGAAAAATAAAACAAATATTTGTTAAATGGTTATAGATTTTCTGAAATAAATAAATGGTTATACAAAACAACCTTTTTTATTATTTTGTAGTAAAGAAAGAAGTTCTGCGATCGCGAAAAATTTCAGTTTTCAGATTTCAACAAAAATATCCATTTTGACAATCCCTGAATCCATTTTGACACATTTTGGCGTGACATCTGTACGTACGTACGTATGTGCAAGGGACTTTCAATGATTAAAGAGAAAAATTGATATAAAAAAAACTGTGTATTTTTACAAAATGGGAATTTTACTACTTCTCAATATAATCCCCACCAATATTAATACACTTGTCCCAAAGATGAACTGGATTTTTATACCTGATGCAAAGTAGTCTTGTTGTTTGAGCCACTTTCTCACAAATTCTTTGACCATCTCGTTGTTGCTGAATTTTTTCCACGTAATGCCTCCTTGAGTGGACCAAACAAATGAAAATTAGAGGGAGCCAAATCTGGACTGTAGGGAAGATGTGGTAGTATCTGCCAAGCCAATTTTTTCCAAGGTTTCTTGGGACAGCTGGGCGGTGTTAGGGCGAGCATTGTTTTTTAGCAATATCACGCCTTTTCTTTGGATCCGCGAAGTTTTTCTCTCATTGCTGGCTTTAATTTTTCATCAGGATGTCTGAGTAGTAGACACTGTCTACTGTACGCTGATTTTTCAAATAATCACAAAAGACGACACCTTAGGCATCCCAAAAGACGGTCAACAAGACTTTTCCTGCTGATGCTTGCATTCTGAATTTCTTTCGGACAACACAGACCAAAAAGGTTGATAGAGCTGAACGAGACCTGTCGTTTAATAACAGGATGTATGAAACCCACCCGTATTGAAAAGTTGCACAGAGCGGCAGGCATGGAGGAGCCTGGAATATGTCGAGCTGAAGCCGAGTACATTGAACGGTTCAGACAATCTTTCGATACACGACACACAATGTACCAGATGGAGCGACCACTCCCTCCGAGTCTGAAATCAAGAAAGGGATTTTTGATTTCTACATCTAACGAGCCCCCTCCATGGTTCCCAAAAAGGGCTCCAACACCTCCAGGATATGACCTGGACTGGCAAACGTGGGTGACTTTAAACCGGCTTTGAACTGGGGTTGCACCAACCAGAGTTAACCGCGCTAGATGGCGTCAAATAGAGCCTAACGACCTGAACTGCGAGTGCGGTGAGATTCAGGACTCTGAACATCTCCTAAAATGCACCCTCTGCCCAACCAAATGCACACTAGACGATCTGTGGCAAGGAAATGCTTCTGGTGTTTCGGTGGCACAATACTGGTGGCAAAGGTTTTAATGTCGCATCGCTCGGACACGAAAAAGTAAAGTAAGTGTATAACAATAATAATATTTAATTACATTTTATTGTATTAAATTTACGCAGGAGTTAGTTTTACGTTTCTCTTTGTGTCAGATTTAATACTACAATTTAAGCTTAAAAGTAATAATGGTTTAAATTCAAGTAAACTTATTTCGCAATATGATAATATTCAGTAGCCATTCATTTGAATTTCCTAAGCCAGGTCGTTCCTCTAGAATAAGCATGTGTTTTTTAGAGATGTTTCAGGTATAAATTTTTCAAATACTTAAAAGTTTCAGAAAAAATTCCCTTATTAAATTGCGTTCCATATTTCCTAGTAAGCTTGGTACGGAATACTTCTCATTGTTATAGCAATAGAAATTTCTGGGATTACTTCTTCTTTATGTTAGTGATGTAAAATGTTTTTCGGTACAGTAATTAAGATACGTACTAAAAATTTATTAAAAGATAATTTCATTCCATAAATACAAATATATTAAACATGTATGAGTTTTTTTTTAATGAATATTATCGATAAAAACCCTTTAAAATATATTTTTATATTGTATATAGGGAATCACAATTGACGCCGTATTTTTAAAAGTTAAAAATTGTTTTACAATTTGAAAAATTTGAAAAACTCTTGAAGCCATCTTGTACCATTTTTCACCAACCAAGTTTGACATCTTTTTCATGAAAATTTATGTATTAGTTCTGCAGTTGCAGATACAAATGAGTGTAGAGACATAGACATAAACAGCCAAATACACAACAGTCTTACCGAGTCATGTAAAAAATATACATATGTCATGAGTATATAAATTAAAAAAAAGGAAATTATAAATTTCAAACCTGGTTTAAAAATTATTTATTTTTTAATTTTACATAACTGCAGCTAAATTATATGTGGGCAAGCACCTGTATTTCTGAATGATCAGTATTAAAAACTTATCAATTTTATGATAATAATAAATTAATGTTACTTGCTTTTTGAACCGGAATAAAAGTATAAAATATACATATTAAGGCTTCTCAAAAGACAAATTTCCATTTAAAATAAAACTTTTTTAATTCTAAAGTAATACATTAAAAAATTTTATACTTGAGATGTAATTTAAAGTCAAAAGTGAAGAAAACGTAATTAACATTCTGATAGGACGTTAAGAAATAAGAGGAAGTAGAGAAATTGACATAGAGACAAGGAGTTGTAAATTTTGTGCGGAAGAAGAACTTGATGAAATGGGTAAAAGAGAGAGATGAAAAGAAAGGAATATAAAAAGGGGTAACCCCTCTTCGTTTACTTCAGAATTTCCAGCACACAGACTAAAAACCAGGAAAATAGATCTTGAAAACTGTAATGGGCAAGTTACAAGTGGGTCTTATGTATAGGAAGCAAACGTAACCCGCCCGGGTGATGGTGGATTCTTTAATGCGTGTTGTTACACCACCCACATCCATCCGACCGAGCTCCTTCTTAACCTCTCTACTACTCTGTTACAACTTCCAAGCCATTTCCCTTGTAACCAATCCTGTATTGGTTACGTAGAAAACTAAAACTTCGTTAAATCGGTACTTTAGAACATGTAGCACGATGATAACATTGATAAGTATATCTCATACAATACTTCTCTTTAGAAACTTCGTCAATTTGAAGTTATCACTTAAATTTCTTATAAATTTAAATTTGTGACTACAATTACCGTAAAGCAAAATTAACCAAGTAATGCATGTCAATTGGGCTTTCAATAAATAAACTGCATAAATCTATTTATTATAAATAGCTTGACTTCATTCTTGTTAAATAGAATTATAGCGAAAAAAATTTATCTTAACTTTAGAAAATCTGCGTTACGGACAATTCAAATGATAATTTATTGCATGAATTGTAACTAATATTAAGTATAAATATATGTACGAAGAAACATTAAGAAGAAACGGTACGAATTTTAGAACAAGTTCTAAAAGTGAAAATAAAGAAAAAGGTTATTATAGACAAGTTCCGGAAACCCTTCATTTTCAAGTTAGAACTTGCGATTAATTTTGCCTTGATTGTTTTCCCGAAGGGGAAAAAATTGAAAGCAGATTGTATATACTTGGAACTGCTTTTAATTTTTAAAATTGAATAAAATAACACCCATAATTGTATCTCTAGTAAATTTTGAGAAAATTGTAAATAATAAAAATTTCTTTATTGCAAAATACAATATTTTAGGTTTGTTATAACATTATACAATATTGTTAAAATATTACAATAATGTTACAATATTGTTGGCAACATTGTTAAATTGCCAAAAAAGAAAAAAAAAACAAATAAAATTGTGCAATAAAGTTTGTGTAGAGTATAAATTGTAAGGGAATATACAGTATGAAAAATAACATCAACTGGATATAAAGAAAATTTAAGAAATTTCACTTCTATTAAAAACAAAAAACAAACAGGAAAGTGGCAGAAAAAGCAATATTATAGTTTGAAACCAAAACAAGCATAATTCTCTGGAGATAACTAGAAATGTGATAACATGGAATTTTTCGGTTTCTTGACGAAACGCTTTGAGTGTGTGTGTGTGTGTGTGTGTGTTCGTATTGCTGGTCATCTGGTTTAAAATCTTAAACATTTTTTTATAAAGCGCTCCTTAATTTAAAAAAAAAACACAGAATTTATTCTGTTATAGTAAACTACCTCAAAATATTATTAAATTGCTTGTCAAACTAACCTAGTTAAAGCACAAAAACAACGAATTAGACAACTTAAAAGAATTTAAATTTAAAAGATTATTTCTATAAATTTTATTTTCAAGAAAAAATTGTTATTAATATAATTTTTGCAATAAAATTTTTAAAATAATTTAATGTTAAAACACTATTTTTTTTTTTATTAATATTTAGTTTTGATAATCCTATTTTAAAATATTTAAATAATAATTAATAAAATATTTTTAATACAGAATAAATTATCATTATTTTTATAGTCCTTATATTGCATGTAATTAAAAAGGTAAAATCTTTTGAATAGTAAGATTGGTTTTCTTGAGTTTATTTTATCCTGGATGCACTTAAATTATAACATCCATCCCAATCGGTATTTATTAATCAGCATTTTAATTAAAAACAAACGCTTATTAAAAAGGGAAGAGTTTTTCTTTTCCCTATCTCACAGCTTAATTTTTTCACTTAAATCAGCATAAAACTAAATTACAAAATTTCCTATTCTAATTAGCTTTTAATAAATCTTTACTCTGTATCTGTGTGTGTGTGTCTGAGAAAAAAATCGATTCGTAAGAATGCAGCTAAATTTTTCACTACATTCTAATAAAAAGCAAACATTTTTATTAAATTATTGGAATGAATTTTACCGTTTGTATCTATATATATATATATATATATATATATATATATATATGTGTGTGTGTGTGTGTGTGTGTGTGTGTGTGTTGTTTTTTTCTCATCACTTTAAAGTTTTACTGTAAAATTTTTAAATAGGATAAATAACACAATATAATATGAAAGGCATATAAATCTTATTACTGACGTGATCAAGCATATGCCTGTTGATTGAGAGAAAGTAAAAAGTAGTCAAACTGTAGAAATAAGTATGTAAAAAAAAAATTAACAACTACAATTAAGATTTTTAGGTTAATTGAATCAAATTGTAGGAGTTTATTTTGAAAAAAAATTAAGGTAAGAAATAGGTCTGGTAATATTAGAAAGACTATGAGCCAGTAAATAATTTTGAACCTTCTCCATTGAATAGCTGTATTTCTTAAACTGTAAAAACATAAATTAATGTTATATATGAAATATCTATACTCTACATAAATTAACCACATAAATAATGAAACATTAAAACAAAAAATAATTTAATAAAATTAAAATAATATATGGTAAAAGCTAACGTTACAAAATAATAGATGAGACAAATTAAATAAAAACAGGTAAGTTAATAAACGGAACTAGTGGTTGTTCTGTTTAACTGCCTATTACGTAAAATTCGAATAATTCCAACCAAAAAGAGCGTTTACACTTTTCGCTATTGAAAGTGCTGTCTGTTAACGGAATTCTAAGGATAACTCGCGCCAGCCTCCGTGGCGCGAGTGGTAGCGTCTCGGCCTTTCACCCAGAGTTCCTGGGTTCAAATCCCGGTCAGGCATGGCATTTTTCACACACGCTACAATACATTCATCTCATCCTCTGCGGAATGAATTGCTTGACTGCGGACCCCGAGGTAAAAAAAAAAAAAAAACTATTTATAACCCGACTACGTTCACAGTAGGAGTGGTATTGTATTTAACAGTAATTTATGTTTGTTTGTTCACTTCTGTACATTCACAGATGCAACAAATTACTATTAAATTTTTGTTAGTAACAGGTTTTCGGTCTGGAACTAACAAACACTATCGTAGATTGTCTTATCTAGAAGGGGAGCGTTACACTGAGGGACAAAATTTAAAAATTACGCTCTTTTCAAATGTTATTTTTGGAATAACATAAAACGATAAAAACAGAAACCCTTTGTGCGACTTGTGATTTTTCAGACATTTATCGTTCTCGAAGTATAAGCAAAATATATACTGAGTAAAAGGAAGCAGGAATGGAACGCGGCTAGCACATACATGCGTTACGCGCAAGTACATTATTATTCATTAATATTAAAATTTCTATTTAAATTGCACGTTTAAAAAAAAAAATAACTTATACCAGTATCATCTATATGACAAGTATATTGAATGGTAAATTTATGGAAACAATATAAAATCGCTGACTAGTATAATGAATGGGAAAAAATTATGACAACAAAGCGCTAAATAAAATAATTATGAAATAAAACGACTAATAATTGTGCAGATCTACTTAGAATAATTATGACATCAAACAAAAAATAGTTAAACAAGTTTTTCTTTATTTTCAGGAATTTTTTCAGGATACAATAAGTCAGCGATGTGAAATTTAATACTACTTCTACATTTTACAGTGAGTCGGGTGCCTGTGTAGGCTCTCTAGGATGCTGACATTAACGGCCTCCACTTTGTTAATAGTAAAAGGCATATCTGTTAATAGTAAAAACTTCTCAATAAAATTTAAAAGTTTATTTCTAATAAAACAATAATTACCTAAGGTAATATTATTAATAAAAAGAAATAATAACTCAGATAGAACCGCAATACACACAGAGTGGCGTACAGATAACTACAAGTACCACATCATCTTTCTTTTTTCCTGTTTAGCCATCGGGAATTACCGTTCCGGTATTATTTCAGAGGATGAATGAGGATGATATGTATGAGTATAAATAAAATCTAGTCTTGTACAGTCTCAACTCGACCATTCCTGAGATGTGTGGTTAATTGAAACCCAACCACCAAAGAACACCGGTATCCACGATCTAGAATTCAAATCCGTATAAAAGTAACTGCCTTTATTAGGACTTGAACGCTGGTACTCTCAACTTCCAAATCAGCTGATTTAGGAAGACCCGTTCACCACTAAACAAATCCGGTGGTTAAGCACCACATCACTAAATCACAACACACATTCAACCTTGCACATAAAGTTTACACTTAAATTTCACAATCTCTAAAACGCATCCCTTCCATAGAATCTAATACTGATTCTTCAAAGTAATTTTAATATTTTATCCAGTAGAATTCCGTATTAGCTTATCAAAATTACAGTAATGCGTACATAATATCAATAAGAAAACCTCATTTTTATAGAGTGCCATCAGTGCCTTTTTTTTAACCAATCGCAAAACAATAAATTTCAACCGGTCCCAATTCCTAATTTTTCCACCAATCATAAAGTCCTACATATGAGCAATCGTAGTGCAACAAATTTAAATCAGTCACAATACGTAATTCTTCAATGAATCGTGTTCCTCAAAGATGTTAACATCAAATCCCAACCAATCATGAAACGACCTGTTTTTATAAATCATAAGCATTTATGTACATAACAAATAAAAGATAATCAAGTTTTGAACAATAAAAATACAGTATTTTAATGGTCGTTACTAGATAAAATTATTCCCAGTTAAAATGTGTAAAATATTTAACATTATTATTATTATTATTCTGTATGCATTATTATTCTATATATATTATTATTCTGATAATTCAATATTTGAAAACCATAAACAATTTCGGTTACCCGGAAATAACAGCTAATAATAACCTACAATGAGTTCCTATAATAAAATATTCATTTAAATCGTGAAAAAAATATTAATGTACCGATACAGTGCTAAAATGTATTAAAAAAATATAAATTTGCCTAATTTTTATAACCTCAAATCAACTGATTACAGAACTGATTGTCGTTCCAAAAAATTACGTATTTAAAATTAATTTCATTGATCAATAAGTGTAACAAAATCAATTATTTATACATTCATACGCCCTCTTACTTTTACGCGCGCTCATAAAAGTAAGTAAGATTTTTTTTTTAAAGAAAGATTGATATCTATCTGATATTCGAAGTATTTTAATGATTTCTTATTTTGAAATTTTATTACTTGATCCGGGCATACCATTCTCTCTAACGCCACACTTAAGTTTCTACGTTGCTACTCAGCATTCCTTTATATAGGATCTCATTTTGGATGTTAAATTCTCTTTCATGTATTTCTTAAACTTCTTTAGATAATTTTAAATATATATATATATATATATATATATATATATATATATTGATTGAATCGCGTTTGTGTTTCTTTAGAAAGTCTTCATTTCCAACGAGCTTTATTTGGAATACGTTCGTCTGTATCTAAATCAAAATAATACTTAAAAATATAAAATAAAATCAATCCGGAATAACGAAAACGTTGACTTAAATATACAATGAAATTAAAAAATTTAATTTCTTTAAATTTTTAAGGAAATTATTTCTGAAGTCGGTTTTATACATATTAAAATGTTTATTTTGCACAGCGTGTTCAATAGTAGTGAATCTTGTGGTAGTGTTTCGGCCTTTCGTCCGGATGTCTGATGTTCAAATCCCGCTCAGGCTTGGCATTTATAATACGCTACAAAATTACATTTTCATATCCCACGCACAAGCTTTCGAGCTTTTGTGGCGATATAAAAAATTAGATTTACAATATCTATTTTCTACTGAAAGATTTAGCATGTTGCTATTATAAGAATTCTGCATTTGTAACAAAATTGTATGTAATATTTTACTATTAAAATGCCTATTAAAAATTGTTTACATGTTGTAACTAAAGAATTTTGAACTGAATTAGGAAACTGCCTGATCGTTATATGAGATTTTTACTGAGCGACTGGGAATGACTTTGATTACAATACCAAAACATATTACAACATGCTAACTGAAGTTGCAACTATTAATTAATCTCTTCTAGCAGTTAAAATCTCGATTTATCTACTGAGATTTACAGTAAACTAAATTTGAAATAAAAAGTATACTCGTAATCTTAACAAATCTTAATAAAATACAAATACTTTTAAAAATTTATATAAAGCTTGTTTTGTGTACAAAAATTAATTCATTCTACAAAGAATCTTAGAGAAAAATATTTAATGAAGAATAGTAATAAATTTAATAGAAAACTATCTGAACACTTGTCACACAAAATAAGATTTGTAAAACAATTATTTAAAATAATTTATATTTTTAAACAAAATTTTTTCAATATTATTTATTTTTGTTATTTTTTCTGTTCAGTTAAATAAAATTAATTTAAAAAAAAATCACATTCATTTAGAAAAGTTCTAAGAACAATCTTTTTATAGATTTTTAGAAGTAATCAGTTAAAGTCAATATATTTTTTTAAGAAAATTTAAATAGAATTATAAGTTTTGCACTTCTTAAACAGATTTACTTTTAAGAAGAAATTAATAATTGTTGTTTGGAAATTAAGAGAAATTATTAATAGAATTACGATAATAATTTGGTTTTATTAATCTTATCTATGAAAATTAAAGTTTATAATTATTTTTTTTTTTTTTAATGAAGCTTTTGAATGAAATTAAAGTGAAAATACAAAAAAAAATTATCAATATTTTCAAAAAAATATGAAGATACTAAAATAGCTTAATTACTTTACACTACTATTTTAGAACTTTATATAAACAATTAAAAAAATAAATAAAAATTACCGAAAATGTTAATTACAAATTAAAATATTCTTATTAACTTTGCTTAATTAGAGAAATACTGCTCTTTGATTATTAAAAGTGTTTCCTTATTTATAAATTCTTATTTTTCTTTTCTTTTTTTCTGATACTTCAAAGTGAACTAAAATCTTTTATAATGAAACTAATTAAAGGGAAGCTTGAAATAATAATATAAATTATTCATATTTCTGTTTTTCCTTTAATTATCAAACTGTGAAAGTATTCCAGTTTTTGTAAGTTCAATATATATATAAAATGAACGAAATACCTATTAGGAAACTTATGTAATTTTAATTGGCTTCAATAATGATATTTATTCGGTTACAGTTATCTTTAAATTCAAAAGTATGATTTGTGGTGTAGCGTTTTACAAAAGTTTACTTTTATAATGATTTAAAACAATAATAAAGTTACTAAAGCAACTATGGGGAGGTATGAATTTTTTTCATTTCTTGATGTTTCATGACCGAGAGATATAAAAAAAAAATATATAAAAAAAGTAGCGGGTAATACTCGTATGTACGTGTGTTGGCGTGTATGAAGTTTAATAACTTTCGACTAGATAAACCGATTTTGATGAAATTTTATACAGAGACATGGGATATAAGGAAATCTGTTGGTAACATTTAGTGATCAATATCTCCAGGGGATAGGGTAGATAGTTTTTTGATCAATTTTATCAAAAATTTCTCAAAAATAGCTCTATTGTATGTATATTGATTCAATACATACGTACATACTTATCTTACCATTTTTTATAACTTTTTTTCCAAAATTCCTCCAACCAAAAACCACAAAATGTTTTTTTTTTTGTCTTCAGTCATTTGACTGATTTGATGGAGTTGTCCAAGATTTCCTATTCAGAAATGTCAATCTGTAAGTCTACAAATAACATTTATGTCGGTTTGTGTTTTCTGTAATCTTACTTGTACTATTAATCTGGACACTAAAATTATTTTCCTTGTCCCTATACTTTTCCTGAAACCAAATTTGTCTTCTCCTAACACTTCTTCCACTCTCCTCTCAATTCTTCTGTACACAATTGTAGTTAAAATTTTTGATGCATGAACTGTTCTGTATTCTTTACATTTATCTGCTCCTGCTTTCTTTGGTATCATAACAATAATACCCTTTTTGAAGTCTGACAGAACATCCCTTTTTCGTAAATATTACAAACCAGTTTGTATAACCTATCACTTCCTCACTTGCAATACGCAGCAATTCTGCAGATATTCCGTCTATCCTAGTAGCATTTCTGCCATTCAAATCTTTAACGCTCTATTAAATTTAGATCCAAGTATTGTATCTCCTTTTTCATCTTCTTCCTCTATAACATCATTTTCCAATTAATTTCCTGACAAAAAAAAAATAAGTGTATTATGAGAGATAAAGAAAAAAAATCAGGTAATACAGTTCTTACAGTGAAGTATGTACCAGAGAGCGATAGACACGCGTTTTCGTTTCTATTCTCCAATTTCAAAAAAAAGAAAAGAACATTAAAAATGGGATGACAGTAAATGATATGATATTACTTCATACCCGGAAGTATTAGAACATTAATTATTAATTGTAGTAGTTTATGATTTTCCTGATGACTATGCTTAACCCTGAAATTAAAGACGATTTTAAAAATAATATTTTCCTTTGTGATAATATTTTCCAGGGGTAAGGGCAAAGTATGGAAGTAATAATAATATGTGATTTTAATTGAAAAGTGAATGATACTATTCGTCGACAAAGGAAAGATTGGTAAATGATAAAGTAATTAAATAATTCAAGGCGTATGTTAATAGTTTAAACCGCAGAATGGATTTGTGATCAATGGGTCTAATAAAAAAAAAAAAAAAAAATTAAGCTCTATCATTCATTATATTATACAGGAAAAAGTTAAATATCTTTAATGAAGATGTGAGATTTAAGAGAATGGCTTCCGATGGTTCTGACCTGTGACCACTTTCTAATTAAGATAAAATGAATGTTAGATATAAATGCTGTTGGATAGATGAGAACAATACTGTAGATTTGGAGATAAAAACGAAGAAAGTTTTAGATACAGTACGGACTTTTATCAAAATCAGTTAATTGCATTTTTATATGTAATTTTTCGGCAGAGGAAATGAAAGAATTCACGCCCGGTAATACAGAACTACAATATAGCTACATAACACTCTACACATGGCGCTGAAAGTGAATTTATAGTAGTTAAAAAAAATGATATAAACAGAAAGATTCACAGCTATAAATTGCAATTTAAGATTAAAAAACTTGTTAACAAAGAAAATATATTATCATAAATGGTTTTCCTCAGAAGTTCTAAAAGACAAAAATTTCAATCAAAGAAAGAACAAAATAGTTTTGGAGGGTACATTTAAACAAGCAGATGTGTTATTAAGAACTTCAAATCGAGAGAGGAATGTAGAATATTTAAATTATAAGACATCGATAGTAAAGAAGTATTTCGAGTAGATCCTACTGTAATAATGATATGGAAAAATTAGCTAAGGTGAGGCAAGTATAACCTTGTTTCTTTTTCTCCAGCTCTTCTGGGTGGAAGAATTCGGAATTCTTCTGGCATGAAGAATTCGGATCACCAAATTCTTCATGGCTGGAGAGAAGAAGCCGTGCAACATGATGTAATGTAATAACTTACATCACCATGACCTTTCCCCAGCCACAGCTCTAATCGCGGTATCATTCTTCGTGTTCATGTTCCAGTGTGTGACTCATCCTAAGACCCCTTCCACACTTGCCACAGGATGGTTTTAGTGTCCTTTCTTATCATACCCTCGTAAGTATAAGTATAAGCTGCCTCAATTTAGTTAGAGACGAATTTTAGGATTTTACCTTTATGCGGTAAAGAAAAATCCCATTTAAAGAACAACTTATTGTTCATATAAATACAAATGATAATATTAATTGATTCACCGAAGTAAATTTGACCTACCGTGAAAGAAATTTTTCTGGCCTTGTTCCTATGGCGGGTGAAAATATGAAAAAAGCAACTTCTCATAAAACAGATAATCTATTAAGGAATAGAAATTTCATTATTAAGGAAATGAAATCGAGATAAAGCAGATTCTCTAATCACTGGACATCTTTCAAACTTGTGGTGGTAGAAATTGAAAATTTGATACCGATGATTATTGCACTATTCTCATAAAATAAAATTTTGGACAGTACCTACCTAACATACTCTTACACTTTGAAGGGTTTTTAAGCAGGAAAAGAGTGGTGTTCCACTGTAGAGTAGAGATTAAAATATTTTTTCACTGTAGAATTGCTCGGATAATTAAAGTCGTTAGTAAAGAGCGTGAGTATAAATAGTTAATGATACCGTAAAAAAATAAAACGTTTAAAATGTTGATAAATACTGATTATAAAAGCAATTAAAAGGAACTTTATGCGGTAAAGAAAAATCCCATTTAAAGAACAACTTATTGTTCATATAAATACAAATGATAATATTAATTGATTCACCGAAGTAAATTTGACCTACCGTGAAAGAAATTTTTCTGGCCTTGTTCCTATGGCGGGTGAAAATATGAAAAAAGCAACTTCTCATAAAACAGATAATCTATTAAGGAATAGAAATTTCATTATTAAGGAAGTGAAATCGAGATAAAGCAGATTCTCTAATCACTGCACATCTTTCAAACTTGTGGTGGTGGAAATTGAAAATTTGATACCGATGATTATTGCACTATTCTCATAAAATAAAATTTTGGACAGTACCTACCTAATATACTCTTACACTTTGAAGGTTTTTTAAGCAGGAAAAGAGTGGTGTTCCACTGTAGAGTAGAGATTAAAATATGTTCTCACTGTAGAATTGCTCGGATAATTAAAGTCGTTAGTAAAGAGCGTGAGTATAAATAGTTAATGATACCGTAAAAAAATAAAACGTTTAAAATGTTTATAAATACTGATTATAATAGCAATTAAAAGGAACTTATAAAAATATGTTTACAGTTATTTTTTGGTTTGTAATTAAATTTAATTTTTGGTATAAATTTAAATTTTCTACTAAAGTTTTTAAATATTCTACCCAAAAAGTAATGTTTACAACGTAGAGTTTTTAAATGCTTTTTTTATCCAATTAAATTTTTGAAATTGAGAATGTAATAATAATAATAATAATAACAAAATAAATGAGTCAAGATAGAGGTAAACGAAACTAGCTGGTTTTCTATTTTCCATAATCTATTCATGATTCTGGATAAAGGATAAAGGACACTGGATTAAACCAGATAATAAAATAAAATATAAATTTAATTGTAAAGTAAATTTAAAAAAAACCTTTTTCTGCAAGCAAAAGCCCAATTAAAGATTTTTCTTTTTTTACATTATCAGAATGCATTATGAAAGAATCATTTACAATTTAATTTGTACCAAAATTTACAAGTAAATGAAATAACACAAAGTAAACTCTTATGAGCCATTAATCAGATGTAAAAACTTTTATTTGTATGTGCATTTCAATTGTTAAACAATTATTTATCGGTATATAGAAAGAATTTGTAAAAATAAAACAAAAATACGAACATTTAATATAAATGAATAATAACAAAATTAATTTTACTTTTAAAAATAAATAAACTAATACTTTGATACATTACAAAAGAAAATTTGTTATACAAATAATTCGATGAATAATTTCACGGAAATTATTAATTATTATAAAAAATTTGTTATATAAATAATTCGATGAATAACAAAAATCTGATGTGGACATCACGTGACTTCTTGTACGTCAATTAAATTACATTAACACTTTTTTTTTTAAAATGATAAGTACATAAAATTTTATTTCATTAATAACTTCTGATATTTTTGCAAAGTTTTTTTTAATGTTATATATTATTAAAAAATAGAGGTTAATAATCATTAATACAATATATTTAAATTAAAAAAAAAAAACTTAAAAAAAGGAGATGAAGTCGGATTTGAACCGATTTGCCTTCTTCTTGTAAGATCCAAATATTTTATTGATTAAAATTTTATTTGGCTATAACTCTGGAACCAATGAAAATAAGTACCACTTATGTTAGATATATCGTTGAAAAACTCTCAATGAGGGCTTATTACTGCAGTTAAGAAAAACTTCAAAATCCAAGTTTTTTTTTTATTTTGGGCTTTTTTTGGACACTTTTGGTTCAGCCGATTTCAATCAAACGGGGAGTTGCACAACTAGAAGTTATAACGGTCCTAAATCCAAAATTTTAACTTTCTGAGGTTAATCGTTTTTGAGTTATGATACACACTTACATACAGACGTCACGCCGAAATTAGTCAAAATGGATTCAGGGCTAGTCAAAATGGATAATTCCGTTCAAATCTGAAAACCGAAATTTTTCCTTTACTTCCAAGTAAAAGAAGTGAAGGAAATACTTCCTTTACTTTACAAGGAAGTAAACATGTTGGCTAAGAAATTTATACAATATTTCTTATTTATTGCACTACAATATTTGAAAGTGAAAAATTAGTTTAAATGAAATGCAAACGACTCGGCGGTAGTATGAGTAGTTTGTACTGTACTTAAAACATCGCTTACTTTTTATTCGTACTGTAAAGCGATTTATGAACGGTTTTATAGCAGTTTTTATTTATTAAAGTTTTTTAATACTTCTCTCCATTCATTACTTTTCTAAAATGTTTGGTTTTATAGACGTATTTTTACCTTTACTAATGAAAGATTGAAAGAAATTAGTAAAAGTAAATTGATTAGTAAATTACTAATGTAGATTGATTACTGTTCCGAAAACAAAATGGTTATTTAGTTATGGATTTTTATATATGTTAAACGACTTCTTGGGTCACTTATCTTTGAGATTCTATTCTATTAATTGTTTAGAACTGTTCGATGTAGTTAAGTATTACCAATAAAGATTTTAATTTATTGACTGTTTTCGTTGCCGATCAGCAATGAACCAATAAAGAGTACTATTTCGTTTTGATGTCAGTTTTACTTCTTTTTTCATTCAAAAGACAGATTAAAGTCGTTTTTAAATATCCTGTTTTTTGTTTTTGTTCAATTATCCACATGTTATCTTTAATGATTAAAGAAAAGAGTGGTAATTTTGTAGCATTTTTGTTAGTTTGTCTGCTAGGAATTAAAGTCTCCCATAAAAATTGTAGTGTTATTTTCAGGAACTTTAAAGGTTTGGTTTTCTTATTCTTTCCATAAGAGTTCTATTTTAATTTTTTGTTTTTTTTATTATCTTGAGTTATGTGAGCTTCACAACTGATGGTAAAATAGTATTTATTTAATTGTTAGATTGATGATTTTACATTAAAAAAATTGAAATGTACAATATTTTTATTCTAATTTTGTTAACCACAAAAGCAGCTCTTAATACTTTTAGGATTAGTATTGTTTGATATCTTTACTGCAGGTTTATCTTTAAGTAATCTGTAATTTTTATTATCCATTACTAATTCATTCTTACACTTTGTGTTTTAAAAATCAACTTCTACAATTTGATTGTTTTGGAAAAAAAATCGGGTTTCTTCCAATTTGCTAGCTTTAAAAGTGAATTTATTTGATAAATTCTATATAATTGATATAATTTTTTTTTTTATATTAAATTTTGATTATAAGATTTCCAGAAACCTTCGACTGTTCCTTGAGTAATTATGTGGACTCTCTATAATCCGAGTGTCAACTTGTACTTCTTTTCAAAACAGTGGGTTGATTTCAATTTGTAATATTTTTAGTTTTTTCACTACACATCATAGTTATCTGTTTATATGGGAAGATAAAGTATCCTTCCAGATTTAAATTACGGTTTTTAACCTTAGACGTTTTCGTTTTAATTCAGTTGAGAGTCTTCAGACTATCCAGAAACATCACAGGGAGGCTGATGTTTCTGAATTCTGACCTTATAAATTTTTACAGAAAATTGCTTGGAAACGTTTTCAATGTGGAGGATCGCATTACAATTTTGTTTTATTTAATGATTTTTTGTTAAAATAAAATCTAACAGCTTAATAAGATGATGCATATAGTTGCGTAAAATATCAATTTAAAAGTAAATAACTTAAAATATTTGTCATTTTCTTCTACAACGAATCTTTAAAAAGTTGTTTTCTATTAATATTTTAGTAAATATTTACTTAGTTTATTGATTTGTCAATGTTCTTAATATTTTATCAATTTGGATTTTTTAAATTACTATTTCATTCTTTATTTTATGAAATTATTGTAATAAAATGTTTTGAAATATTTAAACACAGTTGCTATCCAATGTTTTTTTTTATTAATAGTTTAGAGTAGTAGATATATATTTAATTAATTATTTTATTACGGTATTTATTTTACTTTTGTACGTTTTCATTTTAAAATTTACTGTAAAAGAAAGCCGAATATAAAATATGTGACTATAAATCCGTAAAAGTACCTTTGCTTTGTATTCAAAAGCATGTAAAATAAGTTACACTCCCTGTTTTGTGACTTTCTTAAAACCACAACCCTAGAAAAAAGGACATTTGGTCTTTTTTTTCTTATACGTTTCAACAAGTTTTATATACTGTACTTTTTTTTTACTCTATTTTTTATGTTTTTACTTTTCATTTAAATAAATATTTCTCTTTTATGTATTGTCTTAAAATTTACAGTAGCTTTACAGTTTTTATGTGAACTAAAAGTTCAAGAACATTCATATTACATGTTTTGTTTCTGTATGCATACTACAGTAAAAACGTTCATATTTCAGAGAAGTTTCTAGTGTTTATTAAATTCAAACTTAATAACTTCCTGAAAAATATATCTACATACCGTGTTATGTACTTTAATTTAAGTGCTGAATATTTTTATAATACAGTTTTATTAATTTTTAAATATAAATTAAAACATTCACCAAGACTGTATTATAAATGATTTCATTATCTACACACTGGAGAGTGCTCTTTCGCTATATTTTTTCAACAACATTAACAACCATTAAACATCATTTTTAAATTCCACAATAAATAAAAAATTATTTTATTCGTATTCCTCATGCAGATAAAATTGTTTTCAACCTTATCTAGGTTCAAAAACTAGGCTCTTGTTACACATTCTCATTCTCACCATGGTTTAGGTGATTTATTACAGCTAGCCTTCTCGTATGAAAGGTTTTTGTGTAGTATGAAGACGAGCCGAACTAGTTAACTTTAATGTTTCGAGTCCTCTATAATATCCCTTGCCTGGTGGCTCCGGACTCATACATTTCTCTCATTACTTACATTATTTTCTTCAATACAATATTTAATTTTTTCTGAATATTTGTTTTTAATTGGAAGTTTTATACTAACCAAAACTTTGGATACCTTTCTTAGGACATCAGGGCTAATGGAATTCATCTCAAAAAAATATGGTGCGAAGGATTAGTATCTACCTTTAGGAAAACGTGGACATTTCCAACATTTGTTGTGTTATCAGTTAGAATAACTACTTGTCATGAATCAAATGAAATGTGAATATCTCTGTATTATGTCCATAGTGAAATTACAGTGTACAGTATTACGATGTACACGATTAAATGGTCTCATCGATTCATATACCTTAATAAATCGCGATTTGTCGTAAGGGAATCACTCACATCTAATAACTCATTTTATTGTCTGAGCAATATTCAAAATTTATTTTTGAATTATATAAAAATATGCTTTCAATAATTTTAACTTGAATATGATTGCGTAATTTTGTTTTATACAATTGTTTAATGAATTTAAACAATTTAACTTGTTTCTTCTTGTTAAACTATATTTTTTTATTTGTAAATTATAGGATGGTATCGACTTAAAAGTTAAAGGTGTTATTATACAGCATTTATACTAAAGTATTAAATTAGAAAACAAACAAAAATAAAATGTTGAATAAGTATAAATCACTTGGAAACTAAACTTAATTCTATTTACGAATATAAACACCAAAACAAAGGTTCATTATCAGAAAATTAAAATTAATTTCTACAAAAACAAATTTACTACATTAGAAATTATTTCTAATTGACATTTAATATAGATTAGAATATCCTTACTATTGCTAGATGGATAGATAAAAAACAAAATGCACAAGGCGAGCCAAAAGTTTTAAAAGGTGTGTAATATTTCTAGTAAAGTCCATCTGGACGACGGTTAACAAAATAATAATTTAAAACCATTTACAATCCGTGTACGTAAAGACAAAAAATAGTCTTTCAGGTTTGTGTAAATAAGAGCATACCGAAAAGTTTATATTATATTAGTTTATTGTTACACGCTTTTAAAACCCCTAAATTAACTGGAGTCCTGCCTTTTTTTTATGTATTATTCAGAAAGAGAGCCTATCCAAATTTCATTAGACAAATTTATTTTTATTGAAGTGAAAACTTTTTTAGGCGCGTTGTGTCAGAATTTTTTGTACATACGAATTACATGGGAACATAGGAAAAAATCGCTGACTCGTAATCAAAATCTGTAACTCAAGACGCTAAGCATATATATATATATATATGAAAGATTTTACCAATCGAATTATTAATTATTAGATTTTACCAATCGAATTTAACGATAAAAATCGAGAGTTACACTTACAAAGTAATAAGTGCAATATTACATCATGGATTTTTGATTCGTATAGGTCATTATAGTTTAATTAGAAAAGGAAAATATGGTATGAAGTGGATGATATGACTATTAAAAATAATTCAGTTTGAAATACAACTACAAAACTCTTACGGACCCGAGTTCATTTATATGTAATACATATCACATTTACAGAAATAATACAATTCTTAAGATTGGTTTAATAAATGGAGTCAGGTCGGTAAGATTTTTGTAACAAATTAATTTGGATTTTTGATTCGTATAGGTTATTATAGTTTTATTAGAAAAGGAAAATATGGTATGAAGTGGATGATATGACTATTAAAAATAATTCAGTTTGAAATACAACTACAAAACTCTTACGGACCCGAGTTCATTTATATGTAATACATATCACATTTACAGAAATAATACAATTCTTAAGATTGGTTTAATAAATGGAGTCAGGTCGGTAAGATTTTTGTAACAAATTAATTTTTTTTTGCTTATTATATAGAACGCTTAAATATTGTTTATCTATTATTGTATATCTGTTATCTATTACATAAATTTAACATGTATTTTTGAAGTGAAAACTTCTTTAGGCGCGTTGTGTCAGAATATTTTACACATGAATTACATGGGAACATGGGAAAAAATCGCTGACTCGTAATCAAAATCTGTAACGTAACGCAAACACTAAGCATATATATATATGTTTAGTGTATGCTAGTATACATATATATATATATATATATATATATATGACCTTTATATATATGTCCTTTAATATATATATATATATATATATATATATATATATATATATATATGTACATGAAAGAAAAAAAGGCATAGAGCGAGAATATATGTACGCATATATGAGTGAATAGTATTATACGTAGAAACAGTTAATGGGAGGTGGGAGAAAAAACTGCCGGTGATTCACAATAATTCTCCCTCTCTTTCGCTCATAATAATAAAAACAAATAATTGTTTAAATTCAGTGTAAGTGTAACATGTAATAATATTTTTTTATTGAGTCTGGAAAGCATATATGAAGATTTTCAACACCTAATTTAAATACATTAAAAAAACATTAACCTTGAAAATATTTTGTCCTTTAATATATTTTGTCGGTAAAGATTGCTGTTTATTGTTAAAAATTACGTTATATGAAATATTCTGGTCCTGCAATTCTGTGGGGGCGAATTTTGCTCGTGCTAGTATCTCGAGAATGGTAGCCGTAAGACGCATGGGACTAGGACTAATCGTTTCGGGTGATCGCAAAGCACCCCTTTCAGTTAAGCCTTTCAAAATCGCGTTAAAAAGGCCCTAGGACGCACCGTTTTCGAGATACGCTTTTTTTTTTGTTTAACGAAAGGTATGTATGAGAAATCCCGTTTCTTATTAAAATATAAATAAAATAACATCAGCTGTTAATAATTAGCTATCACAAATATAAAAAAATTATCCACAATACCCGCTATCGCTGAAAAAAATGATGACTGATTGATCCAGAACATCATTATAAATTTACAGCGTTAACTGAGTAACTGTTAGATTATAAAAACCAACAATAATTTTGAAGTTTTAATCGTAAATAATGATCATTGCATATATTAAATAATGATCAATGAATTATATAAACACATATCGCTGAAAGTAATGATGACCTTATCGTCATCATAAATTTAAAATTAATCATGCTCTTTGCAGTTAAAACATATGTTTTACTATGAATTTTTCAGTAGATCAACTGTTTCAACACGTGAACACACATTCATCATTGAAAGTAGCTGTTCTTTAATGTATTCGAATAAACCCGAGAAAAGAAACGTGGAGGTTCAATAGCCAATTTCTTTGTTGGTTCTTTGTTATAATTTTGGGGGCATCTCAAACCCGTGTTTTATTACGTATTTTGTAGTAAATCCAATCTTTCAGCGTGAAAATTTGACTACAAACAGGGGATAATGGTAGAAAACACACGTTCAAATTGTGCGTCAAATTGGTTTTAGGGGTCAAGGTTAAAGTGGCTATTGAATGTAAACATTATATGCTACTTGTAATATATATTAATTCGGAACGATTGCCATTCCATACAAGTTTTCACTTCGGCCGTGCGGTTTTAAGCACACTTTTTTTTTTTTTTAAATCTTCCTCTGAAATTAACTTTATTATTCTTTCTCCAGCTAAAAAAGAATTGTTTAAACTCTAATTGTTTAAAACATTACTTCTTCTTTTTCCTGTTTAGCCTCCGGTAACTACCGTTTAGATAATTCTTCAGAGGATGAATGAGGATGATATGTATGAGTGTAAATGAAGTGTTAGTCTTGTACATTCTCAGTTCGACCATTCCTGAGATGTGTGGTTAATTGAAACCCAACCACCAAAGAACACCGGTATCCACGATAGTATTCAAATCCATGTAAAAATATCTGGCTTTACTAGGACTTGAACGCTGTAACTTTCAACTTCCAAATCAGCTGATTTGGGAAGACGCGTTAACCACTAGACCAACCCGGTGGGTTTAAAATATTACTTGTTTTATAGAAATGTTACTTGCTTTGTGTGAAAAATTATCTCTTGTAATTTTTAGTTTAATTCATACTCAACCAGTTAATAATAATAAAGAAACAAAAAAGGGATTTTGTATGGTTGTAAATTAAACAGCTACATCACAAAAAAAAATTTATCAACCCTAGGTTTGACCCCATTTAGTATTTTAAAGAATATTTTTCTATTAAAAAACTTTTGAAATCAATAAGATAATTGTTGTTCTTATCTAATAAAATATTTTCATTTGTACTAACTATTTATTAATTTTTTATTAAGATATATGTTACAGAAAGAAATTATATTTTTATAGCTTAAAAAATGTAGTTTTTAGTTTTACATTATTTTTAAAAATTGAATTTTTGAATAGTTCATTTATGATAAATAAATACCTATCGGAAGTACATCATAATCATTTTAAGTATTTCTTAAATTGTAATATACTACATAAATATATATATATATGTTGTAAAATATGTTATTAAATACATAATTATAAAATTCCTTGTATAATTTAATACATATATTTGCTGAAGAATTAAAATTAAATATAGAGGCTTAAAACGTTTTGTAAAAAGGAGGTGATAATATTAAAGAAATTTTTCAGCGTATTAATAGTAACTTTAATCATTATTTCAATGAAGATGTAATATTCAGTTTCACAGCGTATAGACTTCAATATCTTTTACAAGTGCACGAAGTGCGAACTAAAATATCATTTCATCAACAGAAAAGTTTTCTTTACAAGGGTGTACAACACTATATATATACTATACTGTAAGTGTTCTCTTCTCCAGTACTCATTTATTCACAATATCTGCATACTTTGCCGCGGTATCGGACCATAAATTACAGTGCTGCGATTCATTCTTGGCTGCTACCGTCTACTCTTCCTTCAGGTCTTTCATATCTCTTTTATTTTTTCTCTTCTTCTTACAGCACTGCTTCTAAACAACGAATAGAAACATTTTCCAACTCTTTTTATTCCATTTTCTCGCTCTTTTTACTCATTCTAAATACATCTCATTCATTCGTCCTCCAAATCTATTTGTTTCTTTAAACTTCTCCTTTTACAATTTTTTCTCTTTTTATTTGCCACCCTGTTGTATTCAATGATAAAATATATCAGAAACTGTTTTCTTGATTTTTTCACTCCACTCTTTAATCATTAAAAAAAAATTGTTTCACGTAATATCATTTTTTGTTTCCTTTTTTTTTAATTTTTCGATTCAATAGAAATATTTATGGTGCTGAATATTTATAATTTCTCTGACAGCATAACGTAAAATACACTTAATAATAATAAAACGTAAATCATAACTAAAATATCTATTTAATATTTAAAAATTAAATATGTTTAGAACCAATTCAGCATGCGTACTGAATTAACATACAGACAAACGAGCACAACTGAAAACGGTTTTAATCACTAGATGCGATAATAAATGAAAAATTTTTAGCAACCTTTGATATGAGAAAAGTTCAATATCAAAATTAGTGTAACCATAACAATGAATGTAAAAAATTTAATACCACATCTACACTAATCAGTGCACTACCTTAAGTTATGTTCATAAAGTTATATTCATGAACATAATAAGTAAGTAGTTTTGATTTATTCACAAATATAAAATGCCGAGAGAAGAGTAAGTTTGAATATGCTAACAACAAGAGACCACGTTCAATATTAAAATTGGCGTGATTTCATATAGAACTACTAAGTGTTGATATAGCATACAGGTAGGATATAAAATGTAAGTAAAGGTTTTTTTTTATAAATGTATGGTTAGTCGGAGGAACAATTTAATAGAGAACTCTGAATAGAATTAAAATTGTCAAGATATAATTAATTTGTCATTATTACTCTACTACGTTAGATCCAGTAATAACGTCCAAAAGAAATTTCCTTGAGGCACTTAAATAGATCAATTCCTTTTTTCCCCTGTTTTATGGCAATGAAATCAAAGGTGCGAACTTTATTACAAGGCTTGAGGGTCACCATGATTAACCCAGGTTGAAGAAAAAAAGATTATTAAGGTTATTATGGTCTGCAGGCTAGATAAAAAAAAAAAGCTAGATAAGATAGAAGGGAGTTGGCAGCTAAAGCTTTCTTCTGTACTGATTGGTATCTTCTCTTCTGGTTAAAAATATAATTAGCCTAGTCGTAATTTAAAATTAACATGCCAGATAGAGAAAAATGTACGTTCAACCCTACAACTGAAATCTTCACCCTGTGCTCTGTATCGATGCTCTCAAATAATGGAAATTTAAATAATGCTCCTTCAAAAATTCACTTCCTTCAAATATTCAATTTTTACAAGCGTTACTTTCGTGAAAAAATTGATATTGTAACATAATACAAAAAGGAAGTGTATATTGATCAGTCATTAAACCAAGTATTACAAACACATCCATTCTACTACAGCCAAAAAATCAATAAAATAATTATTATTCTTCTATAAGGATAATATATTTAAGTAAATATTAAATAAAATGTTTTATTTTATATCGTTTTTAATAAAACAAACCACTTTTAATATTATTTTAGCAAATAATCATACTATCATTGTTACTATTTGTATGTAAAGCAAAACACTCTTTCATGCATTCTCGGTTAAATCGTATAAAATTGAGCATAAGTGTACGATGTTGACTATTGAATAATAATACTAATTACTTCCATAGCAAGCAACACCCCTTTTATCAAGCCAAAACTTTTATCGGCAGACCAAAACTATACCCCATTAAACCTAGCCAACAGGACTCACAACGTAGAATGAAAGAAAGAGAGCAATGCAGATAAAATTCTAGATTGGGGAAAGAAAGAGCAGCATGGGAGATATAGGCACCGTCTAGACCAGGAAGGAGTTGACAGAGCAGTTTTAAATAATTGGTTTGTGCAAGGAAAGTTACATTTTAAGACGGAGGGGGTTTACATGTAACATACAGGATCTAGCAGGAGCAACAAGAAATTATATGAAATTTATTCTTAAAGAAAATATCAACAGCAAATGTAGGCTATGTATGCAACGCAATGAAACAATAGACCACATAATCACTGGCTGTCCGATTCTAGCTCCGACGGAGTACACCAGGAGGCACACAACAACGTGGCGAAAATTGTACACATAGAACTCTGCAATAGATACAAGTTAGAGTTTCAAAATAAGCCCTACTATACTTATGAGCCAGCCTCCTTTTTGGAGAACAACAACGCAAAAATTTTTTGGAACCAGGGAATTGTAACAGCAAAACCCATCAACTGTAATAAGCCAGATATAGTAGTAGTTGAAAAAATGGAAAAAGTAACTTGCCTAACAGACGTAGCCATCCCATCAAGTAACATCAACATTAAACACAATGAGAAACTGGAGAAATATACAGCCCTTGCTTTTGAAATTAAAGAAATGTGGAATCAAAAAGAACCTTATACAATCCCAATAATTATATCTGCGGAGGGAATAATACCATCTGCTTTGCACAACAGTCTTGAAAAACTGAAGATCCAGTGGAAGACCCACGCGCTAATGCAAAGGAGCGTGATAATTGAAACCTGCCATGTTGCCCGGATGGCACTTAGCCAACGATTTTTTTTTTTTTTGTGCGAAAAACGATTGGTCGTTATCATCGCCCGGAAAATAAATAAATAAATAAAAGTAAAAGTAATTAAACCTTAAAACTACTATCACAGGTAGCAAAATCCGGAATGGGTGTAAAAGGCCCATTCTCGGATAACAAAAACACTAACATGTAACTTAAAACTACGTTAAAAACTATCATATTAAAACTAAATAAAACTTAAAACTAAAAAAAGAGATAAAACTTATAACTAATATCACAAAAATCTTACAACTAATATCACAGACGAATTTAAAAAACAAAATTCCGATAGGGAGTGTAAAAGGCTCGCTACTCGGATAACAAAAACAATACATAGGACTAGAGTAATTAAATTTTTTGTATTAACCCTATACTACGAAAAAACAGAAACATCCGGTTTAAAACCTCTTTATGATTACACAAGATACCACGGATGTTTCTGGGTAGTTTAAATTTACGACGCAATGCCGCATAACATATGCAGTCCACGAGTATGTGGCGCACAGTCACGCGGCAGTTGCATCGTGCGCATAGAGGTGGTTGTCCTCTTGTAAACAGGTACTCGTGTGTGACCCTCGTGTGTCCTATCCGCAATCGACAGAGAACTACTTCCTCACGCCGGGGTTTTCTGTATGAGAAGTCCCATGGTAACACAGAATCTTTAATCTGACGGAGTTTATTATCAATGGTAGCCGTCCAATCACCTTGCCACCTTGCTCTTAATAATTGTTTTACATAATTAATGAAATCAGAATTAGCAACTTGGGTGGTGAAAGGAAGCTGGTTACATGCTTCTTTGGCAGCGGAATCTGCACGTTCATTACCTGGAATCCCTACGTGGCTAGGGACCCAGCAAAAACTTAATTCTGTGTTGCGATTATTCAACTCAGCGATTGCGTAGTAAATTTCAATGACGATAGGATGTTTAGAATAAAAGTTTTTTAAGGCTTGGAGAGCACTACACGAGTCACTGCAAATAATAATTTTTCTATATTTAGGGTTAATGATGTTTAGAGCCTTATTTATAGCGTATAGTTCAGCGGTAAACACACTCGTAATACCGGGTAGACCAAACATATAAGTTCTCTCATTGACAACAAATGCACACCCAACTGTATTGTTTTGTTTCGATCCATTAGTGTATACAACCGCGTCTGGTTTCATCTTGGAGAGAACACACTGAAACATTTGCTGAAAGACAATAGATGGTGTTGATTGTTTACTGTATGTAGTCAGGTCAAAATTAAAATTTATGAGGTTTATTCTCCATGGAGGATATGAGCAAGGATAAATAGGAAAGAATGACTGTGTGTCAACATTTATATGCTGCAGCAGACGCCAGGTACGGACACCTACAGGTGCAGTACGACGTGGATGGTCCTCATACTTTCCTAGATTAGGATTTCTAAAGACCGAGTCAAGAACCGGGTGATTTGGCTGTCCTCTGAGACGAGCAAAATAAGATAATAAGAGCTGGTCTCGTCTATCCCAAAGTGATGGTTCACCACAGTCTACAAGTAAGCTTGCGACAGGACTTGATCTAAACGTGCCTATGGCAAGCCGAAGGAAAGCATGATGTACACTATCCAGCATTTTAAGCACGGTTTGACGAGCTGAAGAGTAGGCGACACAACCATAATCTAAACGGGAGCGAACAAAGGAATAGTAAAAACGTATCATACATGATCTATCGGCTCCCCAGTTGGTGTTGGTGTAAGGACTCGCATCATATCTAGAAGTTTGGAACATTTTATTTTCAATTCTTTTAAATGTTTGACCCAAGTAAGACAGTTATTGAAAAATAAACCTAAAAACTTGACGTAAGTAGAGATAGTAATAGTCTCTCCGTTCAGAAATATTTCCGGAATAGAAGGGTTTCGTAGCCGAGAAAAAACTACACATTTTGTTTTTTCGGATGAAAATGTGAAACCAGTAATCCTGGACCAAGCTTCAAGGTGAGATATAGTGTTCTGCAGTAGTCTCTCTGCTGTAGGTGCTGAACGGCTTGCAATGTAGATAGCAAAGTCGTCAGCAAATAGAGAGCATGAGACAGGAGCCTGCACACATTTGGTAATATCGTTTATGGCTACAGAAAATAAGGTGGCACTTAATACACTACCTTGGGGCACTCCATTCTCCAAGATGACACTATCTGAGAGCGAATCATCCACACGAACACGAGCCGTTCGGTGATTTAAGAATCCCCGGATAAAAGCAAGCATATAGCCCTTGATTCCCCATTCTTTGAGAGTATTACGAATACCTGCCGTCGATTCCTAATAGCATTTTTGCAATCATCGTTCCACCATGGAACGAAAGGACGTCTAGGATTACCCGATGTTTGTGGGTTATATCTGTTGGCATTCTCAAGTATCATGAACGTAAAAGAAGAATATTGGTCGAGGATGTTCGCTCCATCGTCATACTGAGATTGGAATGCTTTATGGTATCCGTTCCAATCTGCCTTTTCAACAATCCATCTCCGTGGCCTTCTTTTAATCTCGCAGTCTACACCGAAACCAATAATAATTGGTCTATGATCACTGCCGTGAAAGTCATCACAAACAGACCAATTAAAATGAGGGAGCACATTCGGTGAGCATATGGAAAGATCAAGGTTAGATACAGTACCAGTTGATAAGGACATGAATGTGTGTGATCCATTATTCAGTAGGCAAAGGTCAAAATCTTGTCTCAATCTGTTTATCATATTTCCTCGAGTGGAGCAGAAGGTTGAGCCCCAGGAAATATGATGGGCATTGAAGTCTCCTACTATTAACGATGGAGATGGTATTTGCGTGAGGAGATTTGAGACATCTAAAGCACTGAACTCAGTGTTCGGTGAGAGATACAGATTGCAGATATGCAATTTGAAGGGAATAGAGACCTCTACTGCAATAGCAGGAATGACAGTGGTTAGTTGAATTCTTGTAGCTGACACCCCATTCTTCATGAAAATCGCTACTCCACCACTGTCCCTACTGTCTACTAGGCAGTCGTATCTCTCACAGAAGTATCCTCTGAGTGTAATTCGGTCATGTTGTAGAAGGTGAGTTTCTTGGAAACACATGATTAGTGGATCATGTGTTTCAGTAGTACTCTGTGTTTCTATGTGTACTCTGCGTACTATGTGTTTCAGTAGTAGTATGTGATCAGTAGTACTCTAATATCTTCAATGCGGGACCGAATACCTCTAAAATTCCACTGAATAATGTTCATAAGTGTAAAAAAATAAATAAAAAAATAAATTTCGCAAATTATATAAAAATTAGTTGTACGTGATTCGGTTTTTCTTTTTTGTATTTTTTATTTTAAAGAACTCCGATGCCCTAGGGTCGGGTGGTTCTTCAACCATATCCTCCAGTATATGAGGTGATGGTGGAGGAAATTTATTTGAATGGGATGCTGTAATTGACATCCCAGAGGAGATAGTTATGTGGGTTCCCTTTATGGGGAGCTTATTAGGTGGCTTACTGCCAGCTGTGATAGTCGCTATTAGTGCCGGTACGACTTTGGGAACAGGAACTTTCGTATGTATCATACTGTTTGATTCACTAACAGCGACGGAGGACTTTTTATTCATTTTTGTCAGCTCTGAGATAGTGGCTGTAAGTGAAGCTACTTGATCAGATAGCATCTGAACAAGTTTTTTAAGCTCATTGCAGGATCCGCACTGCTGATTATTAACATTTGTAGGAATTTGTTTAGATGTAGCGGTGGCAAAAGATACGTCTGGTTTAACCAGGTTCCGTGAATTGTTTATCTTTTTATATTCTCTACGTGCAGCCGGAAAAGATAGTTTTTGCTCCGTACAGATTTTGAGAATTGCCTTTTCTTCTTTAAAAGTTTCTTCTTTAAAATTTCTTCTTTAAAAGGAGCGGGCTGTATGTGGACCACTGCAGTTTGCACATTTTTCACTTTCTTCGCAGTTAGTGTCGTTCTGACCTTATTTACCACATCGAGCACAGATCTCAGTTTTCGTGCAAGATGTTGTAGTGTGACCAAAACCTTGGCATCTGAAACATCGCCGTGGGTTGGATATGAATGGTCGTACCCGAACCGAGAGGTAACCCACTTTAATCTTTTCTGGTGGAACAGGGAGATTAAATGTTAATATAAGAGACGATGTCGGTTCTTCTGTTCCGTTCTGCCGTTTCATTATACGTTTCACAAACAACGTCTTGATGGCAAAGCTCATCAACTATTTTCGAGATATCTATATCTAAAAGGTCTCTACAAAAAATTACACTCCGGCTCGTATTTAACGTTTTGTGGCATTCTGCACTTATATTTATACCACCCATATTATGGAGACGTAAGATAGATCGACTCTGTTCATCGTTGAATGTTTCAACCAGAATCGATCCGTCGCGTAATTTCCTGATATTCTTCGGGGAGCCACTTGCACCTGTTATGGTTTTGTTAATTAAGAAAGGTGAAACCTTTTGAAGGGAGCCACCTTCCTGACTATTTCTGAGAACAATGAATCTAATATTTTTATATTTCGATTCTAACAAGTTGTGGTTCTCTTCAGTAGGACTTTTATCCTCGTCAGACAAAGCTGACCGAGGTCTCTTCACAAGACTGTATTTGGTAGTTTTTTCAGATGGACCACCAACCATCATTGTGTTTATTGTTGGAACTGAAATTTTGGTCCCACGAATACCGGCGAAAAATGGACCACTCCAGCAGAGCGCACGCGTATTGGAGCTAGAGCTAAATACAACTGGGTTCGCCCTGGTGCCCAGAGGACATCGTTCGAGACTCACTACGTAGATCCATTCACCCATCGGCACGATTTGTTCCCACCTTGGGTTACGGTTGCGTTTCGTAAGATGTCGCAACACCACCGGATGTAAATGTAAGAAATATCAGTGTAGGTTGTTGTTGTGTAATTGCGTATGTGTGTATGTTGTAATTTATGTAGTGTTCTTGGGGAAGTATATGTGTATAATGTAAAGTGTTCCGCAGCTCATTGTATAGTGGGAAGGAAAGCTGCGGAGGCTAGGCCCGTGGGGACGCCAACCCCCAAAGTCTTAAAGAATAAGACTCCCCGTCGGGGACTTAGCCAACGATGGCAAGCCTAATTTCGTTGGTACAAATTACTCCGAATTTGGGGAATGTCACCGGCAAAATAAAAAGCAGTGAAAGTGTGGAATAATAATAATAAATGTCCTCCATTTGTGTTTAATGTTCATTTTCATTTTTGTGTTTTATATAAATTCTAGGACCCTTTACATCTTATAAGTGTTAAATGTGTGCTTTTGTTTAAATGCTTTATGTTACGTTTATGTTTTTGTTTTGTTAAAATGTAAGGAGCTTTCTGTCTCTTTTTCTGTTTAACCTCCGGCAATACTGTAAAGTATTACTTCAGAGGATGATATATATGAATATAAATAAATTGTAGTCTTGTACGGTCTCAGCTCGACCATTCCCGAGATGTGTAGTTAATTGAAACCCAACCACCAAAGAACACTGGTATCCACGATCTAGTATTCAAATCCGCAGAAAGTTAACTGCCTTTACTACAAATTGAACTCTCAACTTCAAAATTAGTTGATTTGTGATGATGAGTTCATCACTACACCAATCTAGTGAGTTAAAAATGTAAGGGCCCTTTACACCCTTACATCTGACGGTATTGTTGGTGATTTTATTAGTTTTTAAACAATGTGCCCATCGGGTTGGTCTAATGGTGAATTCGTCATCGTAAATCAGCTTTTTTGAAGTCGAGAGTTCTAAGGTTCAAATCCTAGTAAAGGCAGTTACTTTCATACAGGTTTGAATGCTAGATCGTGGATACCGGTGTTTTTTGGTTGTTGGGTTTCAATTACCCACAAATCTCAGGAATGGTCGACCTGAGACTGTGCAAGACTACACTTCATTTACATTCATACATATCATCCTAATTCATCCTCTGTAGTGGTTCCGGAGGCTAAACGGAAAAAAAACTAATGTGATTGAGGGCTAATGACCTTGGAAGTCGATGCCCATATGAATAAAAAATATAATAATAATAATAATAATAATAATAATAAAAGAAAAAATATTATTATTGTAACTTTTTTTATATTATTTAATACCTTAAACATATATTCTATACCTTATTGGATAGTTATCCTTGAATAAATGAATATTCTTAGCGCGGGACATCTCAATATTGTTAAATTATATGTATGTTATAACATCCTTTATAATGGTTATACGTATCAAATAAACATTGTTTACAATACTAATACAATATTTAATAATTAAAATGATATTATTTTGTATGTACGTATAATTTATTTAACTTTATTTTTCTTACACGGTTACATCAGGAAACAAATGATATAGAAGTCTGTTGGGCATGGTAGGGACAGTTTTACTAACCTAACCTTACACTAGAATCATTTATTTACATAAGTTCCAAACATAAATGGAATGGAAATATATATGTTAATTTATCACGATTCCAAATGTAACAGTGAGAAAAATATGACGTTTGATATTTTGTTTGAACGTTATCATTATATATTCTGTATATAAAACATGTACTCCACTATATTAATTTAAATTTTAGTTTACTGAAAAAAAGTGTTCATATAAATTGCCAGTGATACAGTGTATATCACAGACTGGTTATAACTTATGTATAAGTAAGTTGCATGAAAGATTTCATTATAACTAAATGCATAAAATGTTATTACTTTTTCCTTTAAGTTTTATCCCTTATCGTATCTTTTATTACAATCATAAAATAAATAATAATTTACACTGATTTTTCATTAGTTACTTTCCTTTTGGAATTTTTATATTACTAGTAAATGCTATTATAAACTAAAAGCACTGAAGATCATAATGCTTAAAAAAAATTTTAAAGAAAGATAATGCGATAATGTTATCAATTTTATTTTATAAGGTAATTTTATTTATATGTTATTTTATTTTACACCGTATTAATATAAATGAGCATATATATCAAATGTATATAAAGTAGCGAGCGTATGATTAAAATGTTCTAAAAAAATAATTCAATTAAGTATTTTATAAATTGGAATTAAAGAGGGGATTTGAATTAAATGAGCTTACAAATTCTATGTATCTTCTTACGTAACTCTTAAGCATAATTCAACAAATTTTTAAAAATAATTATTTATTGCATTGGTTTTTTAACTATTTTATTATTATTTTTTGAATTGAACTTGTTTTGTTATCAAAATTAATTATTTAAAATATATTTTATTGATGTTATTACATTATTTTGTGGATAATATATTTTTTATTCCAACATTTTTTTCTAATAATAATAATAACATCAACAACAAATGTAGGCTATGTATGCAACACAATGAAACAATAGACTACATAATCACTGGCTGTCCGATTCTACCTCCGACGGAGTACACCAGGAGGCACAACAACTTGGCAAAAATTGTACACGTAGAACTCTGCAATAGATACGTTTCAAACAGGGCCCTACTACACGTATGAGCCAGCCTCCTTTTTGGAGAACAACAACGCAAAAATTTTCTGGAACCGGGGAATTGTAACAGCAAAACCCATCAACTGTAATAAGCCAGATGTAGTAGTAGTTGATAAAATGGAAAAAGTAACTTACCTAATAGACGTAGCCATCCCATCAAGTAACAACATCAACACTAAACAAAATGAGAAGCTGCAGAAATATACAGACCTTGCTTTTGAAATTAAAGAAATGTGGAATAAAAAAGAAGTTTATTTAATCCCGATAATTATATCTGCGGAGGGAATAATACCATCTACTTTGCACAACAGTCTTGAAAAACTGAAGATCCAGTGGAAGGCCCACGTGCTAATGCAAAGGTGCGTGATAATTGACATCTGCCATGTTGGCCGGAAGGCACTTACTCAACGATAGCAAGCCTAATCTCGTAGGTATAAATTACTCCGAGTTTAAGAAATGTCACTGGCAAAAGTAAAAGCTGCGAAAGTGTGGAATAATAATAATAATAATAATGTTAATTCATTTTATAATTTTTGTGAAATGGTATGTGGTCTTGTAAATTAAAGCAGATTGAAGTAGATTAGATTAAATAAAATGTAAATTTAACAGTAATAAACATTTTTAAGAGATCGCTTTTTATTTCTTGGAAATATCATAAAATTTTTTATCGTTAGTTTTAATAGAAATTTAAAAATAATTTTAATCCTTTTTAACGTTTTTTTAATATTTAATTATTGTCTTTAATATTTTTCACATTTTTACCAAGATTATGCGGTCATAAATTATGTTAACAAACTATAATAAAAATATTATTAATAATAATAAGCGTTTTCTATTTTAATGCATTAAATAAAGAGCAAAATGTATTTTATTTTAATCTTAAAATAATACTTAAAGAATTAAATTAAATAAAACAAAGATTTAATATGTAATAAAATAAAACCTCAACTTAACAGGTTATTACTGGAGTTATAAAATAATCCACGTCTCCTCTTATACCCATTCACAGTCAACACTGAAAATAATAAATTTCCGGAATCAGGTTTAAATAAAAAAGAAGAAAACCCAATTGAAGAATAGTGCACTGTAGTGAAAAAATAAAATTTCTTAGCAACAGTAAACTTTAGTCAGTAGTCAACCAATAAATAAAAGTTGTTAAAAGAAATAAAATGTATACTAGAGAGAGAAACAAAATTAATCTGATATATTGTTACATATCAACGTTTCCAGACAAAGATTTTGCCCATTGGTGAAGAAAACCTTTACCTACAAAATATTTTACAATATTACTAAAGAGGCTGTTTGAAGGTAGTCACAATTTCATTCAAAAAGGTAAGACAATATTACTTCTTTTTTTTTTAACCTCCAGGACCACCGTTAGGTGTTACTTCAGAGGATGAGATAAATGACAGTTTTTGTAACGTGTAAGAATGCCATACCTGACCGGGATTCGAACCCGGGATCTCCGGATGAAAGGCCGAGATACTACCACTCACGCCACGGAGGCCAGAAAAGTCAATGTTACCTGAATATAACGAAAGCCATACAAAAAAAAAAAAAAAATATTACCAGAATCAACAGCCTATAGTCAAGTCTAAATATCTTACTACCGTATAAGATGGATACACTAACAGTCTAACAGTCAGTCTTGTAAGTAAGACCTTAAAAACTACATAGAACTTTATAGTCAGAACTAAAATTTATATATTTCAGATATAAAATGTTCCTGAATAGCCACAAACTGAAAATTGTGGTTTTGAATAAAACCACAGTACTCAAGAACTAGTCGCCAACTGCCTTAAGTAAATGTAGTATTATTCTAGAATCATGAAAATATTGTAACAGGACCATTATAACGGACCATGGTAACGGATTGCCGGCCTCCGTGATGCGAGTGGTATCGTCTTTGTCTTTCAACCAGAAATCCCGCGTTTGAATCCGGTCAAATATGGCATTTTCTCACACGCTACAAATCATTGATCTCATCCTCTGAAGCAATACCTAACGGTGATCTCGGAGGTTTAATAAAGAAAGGGTAACGGTTTTATTCCAATTAAGAAGAAAGGAAGAGAAAATAATGATGAAAAGAAGAATCCAGAAGGAACTAAAAGGGATTCTTTCTCAGGCTAATACGTCCGTTTAACAATCTGTTCTTTGTAACAGACAGCACCTACAAAAGCTGTTGTTTCGACCAAAGAGTTTATAAAAAACGTAAATACGTGGACGATGAAAATTATTACGCTTCGACAGTGATGGGATGAGTCGGGTACTGGTTCTGCAAGTCAGAGATAGAAATACGGCCGGGAACCAGAGTCAGTAGTTCGGCGAAGCGGTGTTCGGCGTAGTCGTGATAATAAGCGACGACAGAGTAATCCTACTGTAAGCTCGAGTACAATGTAGTTACGGTGACGGCGATATCAGTAAGCGAGTGGTAACTACGAGTGAAGAGTACATAACGAATAATCCCGCGTGGGCAGGAAGTTAGTTCAATGAGTTATTGGTAAACAGTAGTGAAAGTATTCTACTCATTCTAAAAGTGTAGGGTACATTGTAAACAGTAAATGTAATAGTATTTGCAGAAAATTGAAGTGTATGAACTTTAGACTGTTCTAATCTTATCTTGTTGTTAATGCAATATCAGGTTCTAGTGGTCATTATAACGTTTTTAGTAAATTAGAATGTATTCTGGTTTTTATAATTTTAACTGTCTTTAAAAAAAATGTTCCATATTTGAATTACTCTTTTGCATGTCATATATTCGTTATTATTATTTTTGTTGTTTTATTATTATTATCATTATTATTTACTTATTTTCTACGTTTTTAGAGTAACACATTTTATTTATAAGAAATGTTTAGTTTGTTGATCTCTCAATAGCCTGGTCGAGCCACGAACAAGCAACAATAGAGAGTAACCCAAAAAAGCAGACCGATGTTTTTCCTTACTTTGGATGTGATTCGAAATACATGTTTATTAAAGTAAATTTTACATTAAAAAATATAAAACTACATCCAAGTCTACGAATTCAAAATTGATCAATCATACGTGGCGATGATAATATTAATAATACTCCAAGTGAATTTAAATTGAGTAAAATGTTTTGTTTACTAATGAAAGCAGTACATTTAAGTTTTGCTTAAAATTATATTTCAGTCTTTTTACGACTGTAAAGTTGTGTAATGTAGCTGAGGTACAAGAGGCAACAGTCAAAGTTTCTTTCTGTATGAATAATGGATTTTCAATATACTACATTCTATGAAGCGAACAGAATAAAGATGTAATCTGTAAAACTGAAAATTACCTGCATTTCAGATATCTTGTTCTAATAATGTGTAACTATTTGAAATGTTGAAGATGTTAATTGGAACACTATTTCGCTACTCTTTTTCCTAGGTAAAGCTTGCAAGGCGAAATTATGGCACTGATTTAATAATATTCATAATATAGTTTATAATGGATTACTTTAAAAAATTTAAGTAATTAAGATGTAAAACTAAAAGACATGAAGAACAGTACAATGAATTATTACACAATTTAAGAAAAATGGAAGTGAAAATATGAAAAGAATTATCTTATTATAACGATTCTCATAACATAAATGTAAGGGTAGAAAACAAATAATATAGAATATAAAAAATTCATTTAGTGTATTACGGTATTTTTTAAATTAATATGAAGTATTTATTTTAATATTTGAGAAGAATAATATGATAAATGAAATAAAGGTGATTAATTTAAATGTTGCCAAGGAAATTTAAGCAGTTTCTTAAAGCTATAAGATACATTGTTATTATTATTAAAACAATTAAATTTAGCAGGAAAAAGACTAAACAGAAGAAGAATGGTATAGAGAGAAAGCTGTTAAAGGAAAGAGATAGTGGATTTTGAGAGAGATAGCGAGAGAATATTCTGCTGCAGCTTCTTCTTCCTCTTCTTCATTTACTTTTACTATTGTTATTTTCTAACTCTATCCATTCACTCGCTCGCTCACTTACTCGTTCTTTCTCTTTCTACACTAAATTACATCTTCTTTATCCTCGGGCCGGTAGGTGCTAGATGTCAGTGAGGGATATATTTTTTACCCTTCCCGTCATCACAACAGTCATCTGACCTGCCCGACGTCTCGGTTACCGCTAGTCTTGGAACCCCTCCGATGTTCATTCAGAATTTATCATCAGAAATCCTTTCCCTTCCTTTAAAAGCATCACTCTACCTTCTCAAGAGTACACTGTCAACAACCAACTATTACACTTTTACAGTATACACAACCTGCTTGACCTCTTCTTCTTGTTGTAAAGTATAAGCCCAATTGTTCCATGTATAAACCTTGTAAACTGTCCGCTACAGTGCACTGTCCCTTGGTTATTTTTCTCTATTCACTATCAAAAAACTTGCTACTTCATTTCTTTTATTATTTTTATTACATTCCTTAATTAGCTGTGTACAGAGGAAATGCTACAAAATTTAAATTTAAGTTATATCCATCTTTTGGCATATTTAGATATCATACATTAATATAATATTTTTAGTACGGTAAAATGAGACAGTATGAAATTTATGAAAAAATAAAATTATACAGGTTTTTGTATTTTTGTTTTTCACTACTATTCCTTATTATTTTTAGAAGTTTTTAAAACTTTTAATCTCTAATCTCCTTCTTTATTCTTTTTTGAATTCTTAAATAAAATAATAAAACATTTATTTTTTAAATAATTAAAAAAATTATTTTTATAAAATTTGAAAATTAAAGAAGTTTGAAAAGTTTGGTTTTTTGAAAAAGAAATATAATTCTAAACCTCGACCAGCAATATTTTACATTTTTTAAAAGTACGTCAGGACAATAATTAAGAAAATTTATTGCCCTTCCTCTCTCATAAATAACAAAAATAAATTTAGAGAAAAAAATTTATAAAATTTTTAAGGTAGATCCCCCTTCAGGAAATATTATTTAAAGTATATGTTTATCATACATTTGTCCTTGAAAGAAAATATATTTTAGGGTGCTAATTTCGGTCTTTAACTGAATTTCAAGAAACAAATGGAATAATTATTTACAATCACAATCATGAAAAATAAAATCTTTTTAATCAAGGTAATAATTGAGCAGTAAAGTGTCACACAATTGACACTTTACTACTGGAATTTTCTATTTGGCTTTATTACACATCTGTTTTTTTAATTTTTTTTTATAATAACATTGTAAAAATGTTGCGATAACATTATAATAATGTAATATAAACAACATTTACATTTTTCTTCTTGAATTCTGAACGATTTTAGTTACAGAAGAAAATAAAACAATTAACAAGCAGCATATTAAAGAATAGATTACCATTACCAGTATCCATAAATGATTCACCAAATTTACCTTTTCCTCTGTTTCTTAACCATTCTAACATGAAAATTGTTTACAACGATACAATTTAAAATAAAAAATTAATATATAATTAACAATTTAGAAAATATAGGATACGTTAATGGAATGCGTTTCAACTATTAAGAAAGGTTTATCCTACTTATAGGAAGGGGATTCTTTAGAAAATACTTCAATAAAATTTTCTTGTATCCAAGAAAGACCAAAAAATCAGCTGTTCACTGAATATGTTTTCGTAAAATAAAATTTCTCATTTCTATAGCTACCGATGAAGGAATGAATAAATCTGATAAGGAAAAGAAGAAGAGAATTTGAAAGCTATCAGTCTAAGTAATTATGAAACTATGTTTATTATCTTTACATTGTTTACTATTTTTAAATTATAAAAATGATGTTTACCATATTTAAACTGTTTACTACTGTTAAACAGATTAAGCAATTAATTAATTAATTAAAGATAAAACGATGTAATCTTTAGCTTGGCGTTACATTATTCTATTTTTTCCTAAAATAATATTACATAGGTATCAAATATCACTAAAAATTATAAAAAAATTTTATCAGTAGTTTTTCTCATTCTGGGTTCTGTAAAATGATTAAAAAATATAATTTTCTAATCAAAATCCAGACCTTTTTTTTGTGTCAATCCCAACGTTTCTGTTATTTATAACAAGTATACTATTAACGAATTATTGAAGAAGAGCACCTACATCAGATTTTCAACGTTCTGTTTATTTTAATTGCACAAAATTTATCGGCACTGGAAAAATTACAAAATAAAAAATTGTAAACACAAATGATTAATTTATTTACAAAACATTATCCATCATAAATGACTGCAATAAAAAAAATCCACGTTTGATTATTACGTTGAAAGTGTAATATAGAGAAATTGAACCTGTTCTACTCAAGGAGAACGGAAAACATTAATGGATTGTTCTACTCGGGAGAACAGCGCAGAAGATTAATGGAGAAGGATTTCAAGAAATCCAATCCTCTGATACTGTGTAACTTGTACTATTACAAACAGATGGACTCACACAGAAAGACTTAGAGGAATTAATAATGTAGCGATGAGATCACTTTAACTTGGAAAGTAAGGAAAAATAAGGACAACACAGTTGCATCAGAATTTACTATGAAGACATTGAATTAAATTTTAGTTAGGGTAGACAATTATAAAGCCAAGTATTGACTGTAGATCAATTCATAGAATGAAGCATTAAATTCACGTGAAAGATTCAAATTCCAATGACATGAAAGTTAGTTTATAAAGAATAAGTAACAGAAAAATTTTCACAGCCTTATTATTACCGTTTATTTAATATAAACAATTTTTAACAGTAAAGAAAAAGGTCTCTCCACCGATATCCGTGGCGTAGTGGTAGCATCTCGGCCTTTCATCCGGAGGTCCCGGGTTCGAATTCCGGTTAGGCATGGCATTTTTCATATGTTACAAATTCTCATTTTCATATTCTAACGTGCAAGCTTCTTTATAAGTTTCTATGGTGAATTAATTCATCAGTCCAAAATATGAAAACAAAATTTGATGGTAGGTTGTGTGAACTGTTAATCATAAACAAATTTTTTTATGGTTTCGTTAACATGAAAAAAAAAAGTGGTATACGAAACAAAACCTTGTAATTAATAATAAAACATAAATTTATTCTTATCAAGCTAAAAATAATAAATGATAAGTGATATTTTCTGTTTAAATAACCTACATTATATATTTAAGTAACTACCTATACCGTTAATCAGGATACTTTTTGTAAACTCCTGTGAATATCTGAAGATTACTGTATAATTTAAACAAAATATTATTTAGAATTTTATAGAAAGTAATTCCTTTTATTTCTACGTAGCTCACAAGCCCTTACGAAAATTTTTATAGTGATATGATTAAATTTGCCAGAGCATAGGAAGCAAACCACCACGGTTGAGTGGTAGTGTCTTCATTACTCACCCGAAAATTTCTGGATTCGAATCCCCGTCAGGTTTGGGATTTTTCATACGCTAAACATATTTCATATTCTGATGAAAACTGAAAATAATTTTATTTCTCATTGATAAATAAATTATTTAATATGTAGAAATAATATTATTTCTTATAAGTCTCCAGCTTATGAGATAAATAATCTTCAAAAAAAAAAAAATTTATTTTTTTTATTTATTTCGGTAGTGAAATATTACTTTTCTAAAATAATTATTATCATAACATACAAAACGGTAGTCAATTTTCCAACAGATTTATATATTTTTTTTTTGAATGATAGCATACTAACTACAAGCCAGTAACTCAGCGTAAATAAACAAAATACAAAAATACGAATCCGAACTTTTTTAAATGGCTTATAAGAACATTATAACATCTTCAATTCAGATTTTTTTTCTTATTTTAAAGAAATTAATAAATTCTTAATCGATAAGAGACTAATGTTTCTCTATCCTGAGAATATATGAATGTTGTATTGCAAAAATTTGGTTTAAGAAATAAAACCTTAAGTAGAATTATTTTAATCTGTAATTAACTTTTGTAAAAAAAATAAATAAATAAAAAAAACCTAATATGTTGTAAATTAAAATCATTTATTTTACCTTCTAGAAATAACTGTGTTAAGATTAAAGAGAATGATTTATATAGATTATTTAGTTAAGGATTTGTTAACTAACGATTTTAGAGTATTGCTTCGTTAAATTAGTACATTTAAGAAATTCTTCATTCGAGTTCATAAAAAAATAATATAATACAGAAATGGGTGTAAGCAGTTTTATATATACATATATATTGAAATTTCGTTACAAAATTGTAACTATTAAACTCAGTCTCGTTTTTTGTCAGTAGTATTACAATAATACTTTGATCAGAAAACGTGTAAACAATGCTTTCAAAATAATATTCGTCTAAACAGAAATGCAGTAAGTAAATATTAAGGTATACTAATATTTTAATAATATTCATTTGATAATTTTAAAGTTAACACAAATACATTAGCTACGACATTTGTAATGATGATAAAGACAGATAATATATATGAAAGATGCATCAAAATATAAATTATACTTACCTTGTTCGCTATTGCTTGTAAAATCATGCATTTTTTTATGTTTCACTGGAACAACTCTCCGTAAATTAAACCCTCTTGTTAGTAGGAGGTTTATTGTGAACTTTATTCTTGGAAATCTTTTGCTGTAATAATAAAATGATTATTAATATTCTATTCAGTTAAATACTTTCACACATCACATAATAGCAATTAATTCGTATGATATTCCCTTATGGAGATAAGATTTCCCCAGATGTCAACTACAGCTTTCTAGTTTCGGTACCTACAGGCAACTGTTTCTCTTTATCATCTAATTAGCTTACACCCATGGATCGCCAGATTAGGACGTATTATTACTTAGAACCCAACAACGGAGCATTAGTGGGTCAAAGTATTATCATTAAAATATAACTGGTTTGACCTAGCCTTGAACTATCAACCTCCTACACATTCAGCCAAAAATCTAGCCTAAATTAAAAATCCATTATTTTTGGTTGTATTTTTAATCTCTTAAGAAACAACAAGGAAATTGTACTGCGGGTTTATAAGCATGATCAGTGCGTACTGCCTGATAGGAGCTTACTGGAAGTTATCCTTCCAGTATGTTTGTTTTCCTTATGCTGCGGTTTTTCCTTGAGCGATCAACCAGTTTTCTTTACCCTAAATTCATTTATCAGCATTTTGGGTTTTGTCGATGAATGTCAGATCTTATTAGATCTATACTGAAGATATTGGAAAACAAAGCCAGTACTTCAGGTATCATTTGGAAAGGCAGTGTATCACTAAATACTTTGTAACGAATCTGTTCAGGAGACCTGATATCTATTTTATTGCTACCCAAAAAACATTATGACAGAAGTTATATGTGGTTAAAAGTATAGTTAGTCCAGTATCATAGCTCATAGCCCAAAACTATAGCTCATCCAGTAATTTACAGAATTCATAACTGTTTAAAACTAGAATTAGTTTGTGATCTCATGGTGTGCGGTCGTGTCTTGTTCAGCTCTGCAATTCACTCCCGTAGTTGTGGTTTATTTATTTACGTTTTAGTTTTCGTTGGTGTTTATCAGTGTTCGTTAGTTGTTTTGTTCGTTTTTATTTCTTGTTCCGTTTTTTTCGTTATTTTTTGGTAGCGTGGTTAGGTAGCCATACTAGTCCTTTTTTGTTTTTTTTTTTGCGTACGAATTCTTATGCTGCGTTAATGGTTGTTATTATTAAAAGCTTAACATTTCGCCCACCGTTGAAAACTTCTACTCTCGTTATCAGTTCCCCTCAATTCCTTTGGCTACCCCTCTTCTATGTTGGACGCTACCTGTGACAAACCGGGATTCTCTTGATCAAAAACTTTTTCGTTCTAGTACAAGAAGCCCTACAACTAACCTTAGGCTTCTTCTTCTCCGCACCGGATGCTGGATTAAGGATGTGGATGCTTTGACGACTAAAAAGGAGTTCCGCCGAGTTGCAGGAGAGACCGTGTGCTTGACGTGATTTCCATACGGCCCACTTTTGAGGCCGTATGTAGTGTCAGTGGCCGTGCCACCCATCGTGGCTGATAAGTTATTGGCCGACGGTCGAGTCCGACTAGAGTGGAAGGTCGGCAAGGTGCTGCAGCGATCACTGGAGGAGCGGTGCTTTTGCTGCTTGAGTCTGGAGCGTTGCGCGAAGTCCTGCAGCGGTCCGGATAGGACCGGGCAGTGATTCAATTGCGGAGAAACAGGACATTTGCGGAAGGATTGTCAGAAGGAGACCAGGTATCCTTCTTGTAATGTGTACGGGCACTTGCTCCCTGCATGGCTTTGGCTAAGAAATGAAGATAACGCACTGGCGCTTTGGAAAGTCAGGCGATTTAGGACTGGGACAGCCCAGTTCAGGAGGAATGAAATGCTCCAGCGTCTCACCTTCGATAAGTGAACGAGGATTCCTTGAGAAACTGTATACGGGGAAGAGAAGACCGTAGTCCCGCTGGGGGATCCTCTTGGGTGTTCCCTATTTGAGGCAGGGCAATGGAAGACCTTATTCCAAGTGGGGGATCCCCTCAGGGGTCCCATACTTGAGACCAAACACCGGAAGACCATAGTCCAGGTGGAGAAACTCCTTGGAGTCCCCTATTTGAGACATAGCAATGTAAGACCGAGTCCCGGCTCTTAGGATGGGGATGCTGGGGCCGGCTTTGTCGGGCCCGGCAGAACCGCAGGAGGGGCTTGAAAACATGTCATCTCCCAGGGCGTGTTAATGCTTGATTGCAGGTCCGGTCTTGGGTGGCGGAAAAAACTATAACTAATTCTATTTTTTCATCCATCAATTTGTAGAACAAATAGATATTGATTTATCCATCAATTATTGTATTGGGAAAGGCTCTCCCAATCCATTTAGTGGTGAAAGTTCGGGCAGCCATGTGGAGATTGTGAAGAGGCCGGGAGGCCGAGGTATTTGGGCTGCGGTTTCGGGCAGGTCCAGTACCGGAATGGAACGGTGATCACGACTAAGGGAAGATTCCTGTACAAGTTTATATGGAATCTGGGGGGATGGTATGCCTCGAGTTCGTTTTTAAGGATAACGGGTGCCTAGGTGCTCATCAACCATGTTAATTTGAACCAATATCTGTTTCGGTTTCACCTGGCAATTAACTAAAAGTTAATTGCTTTTATACGGGCTTGAATACTAAACAGTGGATACCAGTGTACTTTGATGGTTGGGGTTCATTTAATCACCCGTTTCCGGAATGCTCGACCTGAGTCTGTACAAGACGAAATCTCGTTTACATGTCATACATATCATTCTCGTTTCATTTGGCCGTGGAAGTTGCTTATTATTCACTAGTTGAACAGATTGCTAAAATAATACTAAATAGAAAAAAAACTGGATATAAAAACAGACTGGTAAAGAAAAACTAGTAGAATTATTAAACCTGTTATTTCATTTGAAAATTAAGATTTGCATTTATTCTTAAGTAATTTGACCCATCGGATGAATTTTAATGGCATTACTACAAAAAGCGTAAACACAACATTAATAATTTCTGCATTCGTCACTTATTCTAGTAAAATATTATGAAATTGTTATATGTTATACTATTTAAAAATATTCAAACATTGATTTCTACAGAATAAGGAAATATTCTTAGATATCTTAAGGAACACAATTAATAGTAATAGTTAATTCATTAAACATTGTGATAATTTTGTGAAATAGAATAATTATAGATTCATAATTATGAATGAAATAATGTAAATATGCTCGCGCGCGCATACACAATATTTATGTGACCTTGCATATTATTACGTTTTCTTCCTCCATAACAAACCAGATGCTTCGCTGTACTCACTGAGAAGACACGAATCATGAATCAAATACAAAGAAAGGTCATAGCTCTTGTGCCCTTTTCATTCCTCTTCACCCCAACCACTTACATCATCTACTTTAACAGTGTTGACTGTTACGTCTGTTATATTCCACAGACAAAATTATTCGTTGTGTGTAATGGCTACAAAATGCAGATTAGGTACTCTGCCAAGTTGCACCCTGGGAATGTAACGTGTACTACCCCCTAACGTATAGAATACACTACAGCGTTATACCGACCATCTAATATTCTATGCCAAACAGACCATTCATACACTATAGCTTGACACACAAACACACATATAGCTTCTACGTACAAAAACACTGCATACATTATAAACCACTGCTGGTTAATATTTTTACACATTCAAATACGAAAATTAAATTACACGCAACCGGACGATTTCATTCAGTCTTACTTTTGAAATAGTGTTGACAATATTTCCCCACATTTATAAAAACTACATGATACAGTGTTTCAATAATAACATATACGTAATTGATATATAGAAAATTCTTACTCTTTTCTGAATAAAAAATGAAGTAATTTATATCTTGCATATGAATTTTAAAGAATTAAATTGTTAACAATATAATCACACACACACACACAATATATATATATATATATATATATATATATATATATTTCATGTTTATATAATATTCCCCTTATTTCTGGTAGAAATTAGGAGAAAATTAGTGTTCCCTTGGAAAAAAGTGAAGATCGTATGATTTATATTGCTCTTAAAATATATAACTTAATATCTGATGATATCAGGGACCTGAAATTTATTCTACGAGAAAAGAACCCTTTTGAATAAAATATTTAAGGTGCATAATCCAGAACGTTTCTTTCTGACCACTGATCAATTGTTGGGTTTATAAGGTTTCATGCAATTTATTATAGGATTACTTGAGTTGTTTGACGAATATTTGTTAATCGCTCTGTCTTTTCATGTTATTCAATATATGCGATACACAAATGATGTAATAATATCCGTCGTGATAGGATATGATATTTGTATTCTATTTTTGAATTGCTGATTGGTAGAATTTTATGACAGAATTAAAGGTCAATATGTCAGTTAAATGGAATTTTATGTTTCTTTAATGGGAAATACGTTATAGATAATTTTATGGTGAATAGCGCTGCTTTTTAAAGTTAGTATTAATTTAATGTTCTATTTTTGTTCTTTATATTAATTAATCACATTGCAGATAATTACTGAAACAGATTCGCTTCTAGAACACCTAATTTCCTGTAATTTGGAGCGTTGTATAAACTGTATTATTCAAAAATATAAATTAGTTTTGTAAAATTAGTTTGATTGTAAAATAGAATAATGATTAAAGTTTGTAATATTTGATTTAATTGGAAGTAAAATTATTATATTGAAATTTATTAATGATTACTGATGGAAGGTGTTACAAGACGCGGTTGCATACACGTTGTGGATGATAATTATTAATAAACTGTGATAGTTATTTATTTAATTTCATCACTACCGATCGAAATTCAAATACAACTTTTTTCTATGGGGAATTAATATTTTGCAAAATAAGAAAAATGTCAGGCCTCGCCGGGATCAAACAGAGAATTTTTTACAGTAAAAGAAGAAAATATACCACGCCAACAAACAAATTAACAAAAAAAATAATTTTTATATATACTTAATTATCCCCGTTTCAGTTATTTATGCACATAATTTTATATTAAAAGTGTACAGGTCTGAGTGTAATTTACATTAAAGAAGAAATTTTTATTTAAGTAGAAATTCATTTTTTTCATTCCGTGCAATTTCTTGTATCAAATTGTTGAGGTATTTTCTCCAATTTAGACGGTTGGGTTGAATCGCGGGAGCTAATAGATAGTTGCTATTTTTAATGACTATTGTTATAGTAAACATATGGGCGGGCATTGCCCGCCTAAATGTTTCGGAAAAATTGTTGTTAGTGGCTGCTCTGGTAGAAAGTATGAGGAATTTCGTCATTCCAAACATTCTGTTTATAAAAGTTTACAACATCATTCCTACTGAAACAAGCTTCATCTATGAATAGAACCCTAAAAAGAAGAAGGGTTATTCAAAAATCTTTCTTTGATATTAGTTACAGACAGATAGAGGAGGAGATGAGATGAAAATTATGTCATACCTTTTTCATAAGTTAGTTAATAATCAACCGATTTTCAAAACTATGATTTTATTTTGTTAACAATAAAATACTAAACATTTTTTTCAGAAACGAAATATAATAAAATTATCGATTAACGAGTTATAAAAGATTGAAAAATTACTTGGCCGCCATTTTGAAATTTACGAACGTGTTTACACTATAATTCTTTATTTATTAAACAAAGCTGGCATAGACGTGTGTATCAAATATTATTATGATTCCACAGTCAGGTATGGAGATATTAATTTTTCATTAATTAACACAAAATAGAGGACAAAAGAAAAACAAAGGAAAATAATTTTTTAATAACATAATTTTTATTTATTTTGACAAGTAGAATCCAAAACAGTTTCCCAGCCCACCACCATTTTAGGTACATGCTGTATAATAAACACTGAAAAAAAAAACTATAAATTTAAAAAAGTGTTCATCATCCGTCATGGATTAGGCTCACAGACCTGTTCCGTCATCCATCCCTTTCTAGGGCGTCCTTTATCTGTTCTTCCCCTCGATTTGTATCTTCACACTTGAGAAGGAAGTCTGCAAAGCTGCACACGCATCAAATGGTTACTCTATCTTTTACGATATTCCTTTAATGTACCCAATAGCGGCATCACACTTAGCTGTCTTTTAATCTTCTCATTCCTTATTCAGTCTACTCGAGTACATCATTTGATCTCTCTCAAAAACCTCATCTTTAGCAACCTGACTCATCCCAGCTCCGCAAAACCCAAACTTCACTATTATAAGTAAGAATAGGCACGGCCATTGTTTTGTAGAATTTTAATTGAGTCTCCTGTCTGCCCTGTTTTCCTAACGTCCTGCGTATTAAATCACAGACTCCCCCAAATCGGCTCAGCTTCTTATCGGCATCTGCATTTCTGTCGTACGATAGATCGCAACCAAGATAATTAAAACTTCGTACTTGTATCAAGATCTGCCCTTCCAAGATTATTTTCGAGCGTACAGGCTATTTACCTTTAAAAGCCATAATTTTTGATTTCCCAGGCGAGATTTTCATACGCAATTGCTTACTTGTTTGATTTAGGATATAAATTGAAGTTGTAACTTATTCTCACAGTCAAGAATAATTACGGTGTCGTTTGCATACAATAAAGAATTAAAGTAAGTACCATCCCAAAACATAATGCCTGAGTCAACCTGATGTTTCTAGATCTACAAGATTTTATCCACACAAATACTAAAAGATGTCGGAGACATTGAACAACCTTATCGCTCTCCCTTATTGATATTTAATTTTCCCGTTATTTTATTTCCACCGTAAGAAATCACTATGTTTGTGTCTACATACATTCTAGCAATAGCTGCTACAAGATGTCTCGGATATCGATTTATATGCCATACCATGGGCCTCTGAACGTTATCAAAAGCTTTTTCCTAGTCTATAAAAGCCATGTGAGTTTCGTAGTTATATTCGCGATGCTTTTCTATAATTTTGGATAAAAGAGAAACTCCATCTATATACGACCGACCTCGGCAATAACCCATTTGCTCTTCTCCAATCAAATAATCTGTTATTGCTAGCAAGCGCTGATTCAAAATAAAGGCATAACATTTATAAGCAGCATTAAGAAGACTGATCCCTCGGTAATTTCCTGATTTTAGTCCTTTCTTATAAACAGATATTACTTTTGAAGAAGCCCAGGCCTGTGATATTCGTTGTTTCTTCCAACACATGTTGTAAAGGGCGATTAGAAGTAGTACTAATTCAGCAGTCCAAATTGAATAATTTTAATTTTTTTAAACTAAATCAGTACTCTAATAAAACCTTACATATTTTGCTTTCTATTGAAATTGTCTAAAATGACAGTTTGCATACATCATTCGTTTTATAACTATTTATTTGCCAGTTGAATATTGTTTATATTTATATCTTGCGTTTTAATTTATTTATACATTCTGCAGAAGATGGCTGTTTAACAGTCGAGATGCTAAATTTTGTTAGGATTTAAATAAAAATTTTTGTGAACGGTTTTTCAGCGTAATCTTGATTTTCAGTCTAGAAAATATATATTATGCATTACAATTATTTTTTAATTTAATTATCAGATGTTTTTATAGATAAGGTGATTATATCTGACAGCTAGAATAAGACACAATGGAATGTGCAGTTAAGGTATAATCATTTGAAACCACTATTGTATTATATCTATAACTTCAAATACAATAGTTTAATCCCACTCGTGTCTGGTTATAACGTATCTGACAAACAGAATTGGTCAATACTAAACTGTAATACCTGTTAATTACAGATAATGGACCACATAACTAAAACAGGATTACAAATAAATTCCATTCTTGATTAATCAATAATTATTTAATACTGTTGACAGAAAATTTTAAAAATAAAATAAATAATTAATAATTTTACCTGAATATCACTCTTAGGATATATTTTTTGTGTGAACCTTTTTTTTTTAATAATAATCAGATGTTACGAAGTAGCTTCTATTTGTTAGATGTCTCAACTAAATGATTGTAAGTACCTTGATATTGGACAATAATAAATTCTTTTTAAATATAGTAGCAATTTTTAAACGTAACACCAATTCATATTTGGCTTACTAAAAAAAAAATTAGGAGGGAAATGGTTTATTGTTGAGTTATTTACTAACCAAAACATAGAGAATTTATACATCAAAATGACAACCCTTCACACTGATTACCATTGGTTATAGCCCTGTAATTAGCATAATTAGGCTTACAGAAATTAACAGTAATTAATATCACATTGCCTTAGGTGCTTCAGTAACATCATAGCCATATGATGATTGATATAGACAGTGTAAAGCAAAAAATCAAATACTTCATTGAAGATTTCTTATTTTAGTGAATCTTTTAATTAAAAAATTCTGTAATAAATAATAAAATCTTTAAATAAATGTTAGAAGTGGAAATTAAATTTAAGTATAAGATTATATTCCAAAAGTAAAGCGTAAGAAAATAAGTAATAAAGATAGTTCTTTAATAAAATATATTTCTGTAACTAGGCTTAATATAATGCCAAGAATAGATAAACCAGAAAAATACTGATTAACTTAGTCGTGTTTAAATTAAAATATAATTAATTTTGTCATATTTTAAATTCATGCTGCTGGAGGAATCATAAATCAGAGTTGTTTCTCTCACAATAATGATGCAGATTATACTACTCCAGTTCCTGTATGAAACAGGATAAAGTGTAATTTCTAGAGCTAAATATCACCTCGATCTGACTAAACTTCGTATTCTTATATACAACTATATGGTGTTCGGCTTAGGGAAGAAAAAATGGAAAACTAATACATTCCTCAATTTCACTACTACGTACTCCTGGATGTGGTGCTTATCATTGAAAATCTCTGTGTGTTTTCTGAGGTGAGCTGAACTCTTCTCTGGTCTCCTGCAGCCGTTATGATTATGGTATTTAAATAAATGAGTGTTTTTTTTATAAAAATATAAAGTTAATTACAGCTCATCACTCCGTTAATGTTGCTCCTGGTTGAGTCTTAGCGGTATTTTTTGTTTTGTTTTATTTATTTAGACGGATCAGTGTTTAATTTTTCATTAGACTTGACATTCTCTAAAAGCATAAAACATTTATCGAGCAGATTTCCTTTGACGGATTTGGGTTTAGAAGAGTTGCAACTTCTCTATAATTAAATAGTTCTAATCGCACAAAAAAATAAAATATAAAAAAACTACAATAAAATACCCATTTCATAGAATACAGATTGAAAAAGAATTACCAATTTGTAATACGTTGTAGTAATAAATTAAAATTTGGTAGTTAAACTCGTAATACTGTATAATGATGGTATAATTATATTTTTTGCAAAATAATTTAATAGTAGTTCCTCTATTTCAGGTTTACAATTTAATAAATAAACATATATAATTGGAATAAAGGTTTAGAATTTGTTTTTCTTTCAAAAACGTTTTCTCTTTCTCAAGTGTGTGCATGGATATGTAGATACGAACTTTTAGTATTCATATAACAGGTAAAGCAATGTTTTTCTTAGATCATGCTACCAGTCACGAATAAAATGTTGATATAAAAATTTGATTCCTTATATAAAAATTTCCTTATATTTTATAATTTTTTTTTTAAATCATACTATAATTTACAGTATGTTATGCAAAATCTAACTTGAATTAAAGCTTTCTTCCCTTATTTTATACTGCAATATCATAAAATAATTCAATTATAAATTTAATACAGCTCGCAGATATTATTTTAAAAACCGACTAAAAATATCAATAAATGAAAAGAAGCACGCTATAAAATTTGTTTAGGTTTAACTGGCACTGTCTTCTCAACAAAGTTACCTAAATAGATTTACAAAATATTGATCTAAGTTCAATAAATTCAATTTAAAAATGTAATTTAGTTTTCATCAGTTAGTGATTTCTACGTTATAAATAACGTGTAAAACATGTAACATACTACATGTTACTACTCGTCTTCAAAACAACTCCGCGGATCAAATCGAATTATTACTTATTATCATAATGTAACGATAATAATTATCAAATTTATATATTTTAATTATAAACAATGCGTAATTAATTCTTTCATAAACTTTATTTGTACTAAATTATTAATTTTTAATAATTAAAAAAGATTACTTGATTTTCTTCATGCATCTAATTCAAACTTCTAGCAAGTTCACCGTCCTCGCTATCACTGGTACTTTCATTTTCACTTTCACTACCAGAGTCTACAAGTACAGTATAATGTTCTGTCATTTCATCTATCAGTGGTTCCAGTTTTTCAATATTTTTTACTTTTTAGAATAGGGTTTCATGAAATTGTCTGTATTCATGTTGTCATGGTAGTCGCCACTTTTCGAACTGACTTTCCAAGTTAGTAATGCGTTCGGAATAAAATCGATTTTGCCTCCAGTTTGAATTACTGTTGGTCACCTTTATCAATCGGCACATGAAGTGTGCCGATTGGTATGTTGATTAAAGAATCATGTCTTTTTCTATCTTCTCAGTTTTTGAACCTGTGTTCTTGATATCCTATAAGCAGCAGCAGTAGTTCTTTCTTATAATTTTTGAATGCCAATTATATATTTGTCGTCAGTTAATTTACCTACTTTTAGAGCTTCTTTTTTCATAAAATCATAAACATTATTGATAATTTCACGTACTTGACTCCTAAGATTTTTCTTAGCTACGAATTTAAATTATGCCATAACAAACAACAACACCTGCAACAAGATTTATTAGAATATACACCCTGCTGGGTCGAGGCAGCCGACAAAAGAATATTTTTCTTATACTTATACTCTAGGACTCTACACACAACACCCAAGAAACCTTATTTCCTTGCTCTTTTATAAAAGAATGCCAAGAATTCCTTTTTTGATAACCTAACCAAATGAAAACATTCAGACTTCTGTCTTTGATAGTCATCTACCAAAACTGCTCGCTGTTCAAGATCACTTTCCTGCTGAGCAGCTCTCCTGAGATGGTTCATGGATTGTTTCAACAAAGATAACCTTATAACCTTCTACACCTGCACCGTCTGTGCAGGAAGCACCCCTGCTGGACACGGACACTGCATCTATAAACGTCTCGCAACTAACTAATCAATTCATAGACAACTAATTGATAATCACTAGAACAATCATCATTATTATAGTGATCAAGCATCAACCCTACCAGGGATATTCCTACAAACAATAAAATCAAAATTCGTTTCACCACACAACCCCTTCCTCTACTATTTCAGCATATGTTGTTAACTCACCAAAAATATTAAAGCCTATAATCCATACTGCACAACAAAGCCTACAGCTAATTCAGCACTATCATCTGTGACTCCCTTATGATAAAGAATCGTCTTAGCATTTACACCAGCACCGAACACTATAAGACAGTTATCAACAAGACCAAGAATTCTATACCACTTTATAAATGTTCCCCAATGGGATCTCTATACTGAAAGTACTAACTAACACATAAACCAAGACCATCAATATGTTTAACAGCGACATGATGAGAATCCTCCCTCAAAAAAACACAATCCAATGTCCTGCAACCCGGAACTGCGGACATTCTGTTACTTCCAGTGTAAAACTTTTGTCAGATATTAAAACCTAGCAGATCACCCTGCACATAATGATGCAGCAGAAGAATTATATCGAGGGACCTCCTTTCAACAATTTCACTAAGCGGCACCTAAAAACTCCATCTGTGCATCACCTAACTCCATCTGTGCAGCACCTTGAGACTTAACAATCTCTCAATTGCTGTAAAATAACATCCATAGTTGTTACTGTCGAACGAGTGCTTGCAATCCTTGAGCAACCTTTTGTAATTTACACAAATAGGAACCTCAGATTTCACTCTTGTGTGACCCTCGTCACCATAATGCACACAGAGTGAAGCATAGAACTCCTTTTAAAGACGTTTTAAGGGTTAATCACAATCATTTTTGCTTCTTTTTCTAAAGAACATTTAAGGAATACATAACCAAATTTTATTTTTTTTAGTTATCCTGTAGATGAGGAGTTTATGGAAGAGTTAGAGATGGGTTAGGGTATCTAATTTTATCACTAAATATGTTTGTATTTATTTACAATAATATCTTAACAAATCAATCATTTAAATAATTAACTGAATATTATATGTAATGTATAATTTATTTGTATGGCAATTACAAAGTGTAAAATAAACATTATAGCTGACAAATACATGCATAATAATTGATAATGCGAACAAAAACATCCTCCTACATATCAACAAAACATTAACTAAATTAGTTTACTAACTACAGTTACTAGTCATCGGAAACTCGAAATCTATTTCATGAATTTGAAAGAGAAGTGTGCAATGAACATAATTGACAGAGCGTTCATAATGTTGTCAGTATAGTAACATGTAGTAATTTACAAGCTAAGCCAACAGTTAATTATTATTGTTGTTACTAGTATTATTATTCTTTCATTAATATGATTAAACCAATCTATATAATTTATTGGATATGAAAAAAGTTATTGAAATTTGGAAAACGGATTTAGATTAATGCATAGATTAGTACTTTATTATATAAAAAAATTCATTTTTATTTAAATCTATTACTATACAGCGCATGGTAAACAGACTGCTAAAAAACAAAAGAGACTTTTAGGAAAAAAATCAGGAATCGTCATACCTGTTTAAAAAAAAAAAACAAAAAAAAACAATACTTTAAAAGTAAAGGAATATTATAGATTTATTAAAGTATAAAAATGCACAGAAATATTTTTACAAAAGTTATAGTAGAAAAAATCAGAGTAGTTTTATTTGTGTGAAGAACATAGGGAATAAATAGATGACGAGTAGAACAATAAAACGGTAGAGAAACAAGATTAAGGAGATACATGAAAAGAAGATTCAAGGTTATAATGTAGGTAGTTAGAGAGGAATAATTTTTTAGGTGAGAAGCAAAGGGAAGATCATCATAACTGATTCTCCTTATGAAAAAAAAAGATTGATAAAGACATAAAAAGTAGTTTTGTATGACCACATAAAGAAGGAACGAGTTACAGGAAATGTAGAACATCTGGCTTTGTTTCATCCTCGTTTTATTGAATGGAAAATCTAGTATCATAAAAATTACAGGTAAGTCTGTAATTAACATTTCAGACGAGATCTTAATCTAAGATTGCACCAGGAATAAAATAATGGGATACAATAGGCAGATAAAAATTAACAGTTTTTGCCTTCTTTATTAAACGAGATAGAAGAATTTACACAAGAATGTTTGTACGAATGTAAAAACTGTATATATATTTTTTGATCATTTAAAATAATTTTACTGAGTCAGACGCATTGTTATATTATTATATATAAATATTATACGAGGTATGTTCAAAAAGTAACGAGAATTTTTGTTTTTTAGAAAGAAATTTATTTATTCGTTTACATTAATGTTATCCCCTTCAAAATAGTCCCCATTAGAAATATCTAATGGGGACTATTTTGAATACTTTTATGCCAGCGCTTTTTCCAATCCCCGAAACACTTCTGAAACTCGTTCTATGGAATAGTGTTTAGCTCTTTCAGTCATTCGCTTTTAATGTCATCTATGCTTGTAAAACGACAGCCCTTTAAGGTTCTCTTTATTTTTGGGAAGATAAAAAAGTACACGGGGTCATGTCTGGCGAATATGGCAGCTGGGATATCATTGCGGTGCTGTTTTTGGCTAAAAATTGACGAACAAGCAATGAAGTCTGAGCAGGCGCAATATCATGGTGCAAAAGCCATGAATTGTTTTGCCACAAATCCAGGCGTTTTTTTGGATTGCTTCATGTAAACGGCGTTGAACTTGTAGATAATACTCCTTATTGATCGTTTGACCTTCTGGCAAGAACTCATGATGTACTATGCTGTTAAAATCGAAGAACACGGTGAGCATAACCTTCACATTCGACCGTACTTGCCGAGCTATTTTCAGTCTTGGTGATCCAGAATGCCTCTCCACTGGGACGATTAAGCCTTAGTTCCGACATCATATCCGTAAATCCATGTTTTATTACCTCTTATGACACGCTTCAGTAGTTCTGCATTGTTGTTGACTTTATTTAGCGACTCTTGAGCAACTACCATTCGCCGCTGTTTTTGTTCGAAATTCAACAATTTCGGAACAAATTTTTCTATCACACGTTTCATACCCAAAACATCCGAAAAAATTTCATGGCATGAGCCAATCGATATCCCAACATCATCAGTAACTTCTCTGATTGTGATTCAGCGATCATTCATATACATTTTTTTTTACTTTTTCCACGTTTTCATCGGTTTTTGATCTGCTGGAGCGTCCAGAGCGCTCACCGTCTTCACGACCTTCTTGGAAACTCTTATACCAGTCGTAAACCCTTGCTTTACTCATAGCAGAATAACCAAAAGCAACATTTAACATTTTTAAAAAATTGCTACACTATATTCCATTCTTATAGCAAAATTTAATACAAATTCTCTGATCCATTACTTATGCAAATAAAAAATCGCCGATCGTACCAAAACACGTTTAATCCTTTTGACAGCTGTCAATAGACTAAACATCCAATATGGCTAAAAAATTGTAAAAACATGTTTACTAATACAACAACGAAAATATCCCGACACTCGGACTAATACAACCCGCAAAATTTCAAAATTCTCGTTACTTTTTGTACACCTCGTATATTATTATATAGTTAGTGTATTAGAAAGCAAGGCCAGTGATGTAAGGTTAGAGATAAGTGATACGAAAACAAAGTATATTGTGATTGTGAAAGAGTAGGCTTTTGCCCTAACAAGGCAACATTAAATGGAAAATATATGAATGGGTGAGGGAAAATTGGAGCCAAAATAGACGAAGAACTCAGAAGGGAATATGAGGTGAACCACAGAATATCGAACGCTCACAAAATACTTTATTCAGTGAATACCATTATCAATCAAACATTCTCTCTAAAAACTCCAAAATTAAAATATACCGCACCGTCATATAACCAATATTTACAGGAAAGGCACACATCTAGACAGGGTCTCATGTTGGTCCATATGCTTATTGAACACAATCGGAAAATTGTTTGAACGGCTGACTATGGGCGGAGCTGGAGATGATGGGTGGATTATCACGTAAACTGTACGGCTTCGTGAAAGGCAGCTCTACGATCGACGGGTTGAAATACGTGTTCAGCTGGTCAACAGATAGAGCGGGTGGTTCCTGGCATCGAAAAAAGATTCCGCTTGCGGTCCTCTTAGACGTCAGCAACGCTTTCGGTAGCCTCCCCTGGCCGGTGATAAACGAGGCGTTGAGCGAGAAGAACTTTAGTGATTATCTCAGAAGGATCATAAACTTCTACTTGCACCATAGGAGAATGCACGTTAATACAGAAGAAGGAGATATTCCAGTGGGATTTCCAGAGAAGTCGGTCATTGGGACACTTCTGTGGAACTTAGCATTTGACGTTGTCCTGAACGTAGAGTCGAAGTGACGTGGAACTCGTAGCTTATGCAGATGACGTAGCACTATTAGTTGCTAGAAGGACAGAGCCAGAAGTAGAAGATCACGCCACTACTGCGATGTGATAAAATACAGAAATAGCTAGCGAAGAGAGGATTAACATTGGCTCCAACGAAGCCCTCAGCGATCGCTCTTAGTGATAGAAGGAAAATCAGAGACATGATAGTCAGAATAGGCGTTTCTGACATTCTCTTGTCTAGATCTGTTAAATATTTAGGCGTGTGATTGCAGACGAGCAGATTACAAAATGCGATGTGCGCAACGCGTTCAATAGCCTGCCCTGGGAGATCATAGGGCAGGCTTTAGCGGAGCGAGGGATCTCCGGTCAGCTCCAACACATAATAAAGGAGTACCTGAGCGACCGGAGAGTTCACGCTGATACTGATGCCGGACAGCGGGTGTTCCACATGCAGGCGGGAGTCCCACAAGGATCAGTTCTGGGGCCGCTGCTGTGGAACATAACGTACGACGGAGTGCTGCGGCAACAGTATCCCGAGGGGGTGGAGGTCATAGGATTCGCGGATGACCTGGCCCTGCTGATTCAAGGAGCAACGGAGCGGGAGGTCGAGCAGAAAGGAAATGAGGCGCTGAGAGGCGTTCATAACTGGATGACCGAGCACGGGCTGTCGATAGCCCCAGAGAAATCAGAGGCGGTCGTGTTCTCAGGACGGCGGCCTCTGAGGGAGATACATCTGGCTATCGACGGCGAGGAGATACGACGGGTGCGAACAGCGAAGTACCTTGGGGTCTGGGTGGACAAGAACCGTTCATTCGGGCCCCACGTCGAGGAGGCAGTGCTGAAGGGTGAACGCCTCTTAGCGGCGATCTCTCGCCTCATGGCTAACACAGCAGGGCCAACAGAGAAGAGGAGGAAGGTCATCGCGACGACGGTGACCTCCGTATTGCTCTACGCGGCCCCTGCATGGAGCAGGGCAGTCGGCGTGGAGAAATATCGTCGGAAGCTGGAGTCGATCCATAGGAGGCTGCTCCTGCGCACATCTTGTGCGTATCGAACAGTCTCCTACGACGCGATCTGTGTCGTCGCGGGGTCCCCACCGATTGACTTATTGGTGGAGGAGAGATGTCTGCGATTCGGTGGGGTCTCCAAAGAAGAGGCGAGGGCGCAGATCCTGGATCGATGGCAGGAGAGATGGTCGGCGAGCCAGGTGGGCCAATGGACCAGACGCCTGATACCGGACGTGAGAGCATGGGTGGGGCGGCGACATGGTGAAGTGAACTACTTCCTCACCCAGCTGCTCACGGGCCACGGCGATTTCGGCAGTTACCTGCACAGGTTCAAACGCAGAAGATCGGCGATGTGCAGGTACTGTGACGGAGTGGACACGGTCGAACACACTTGGTTCGACTGTGTCCGGTGGGACGTCGAGAGGAGGCGTGTGACGGCGTTCTCACCCGACGATGTCATCGGGCGGATGGTCAGATCCAGGGAACATTGGCAGGAGATGGTAGGCCTGGCTCACGCCATCTTGGACTCGAAGGCTAACGAGGAACCCCCTCGGCTGCGAGCGCGTCTCTGATATTGGTCGGCGTCAATTTCTAATTAGTTTATTTGTTTGATTGTTTTTTTTTCTGCTTGTTTCTTTGGTGTGATTGGGGTATATGGGTTTTACTCCCCACGCGCGCCCTTGTGGACCACAGGGCGGCGTGAGGAGTATGCTACGGATGTATGTTATATTGGGGTATGGTGTGTTAATATTGTGTTTTTTGTGAAATTTTGTATATACTGTGAACAGGACAGTGCTAGGGGAGCACTAGGTATAATAAAAAAAAAAAAAAAAAAAAAAAAAAAAAAAAAAAAAAAAAAAAAAAAAAAAAAAAGTAGCCTCAAAAAATTCTGGAGGCTGGGGATGAATCGTGGCGACGATTAGGGACCAGGGAGGTAGCCTTATTGCCTAGGGTGTTCTGGCCCCATATAATGGAGTCGGAGCTCCCCGATGATGGCACTAAGGACCCTCAGGTATGAGAGGAACGCGTGGGGGTAGCGGTACGCGGAAGGCGTGCCGGCTACAGGTAGGATAGGGACGGGGAGGGTAGCCCCATTGAGGAGGGGGGAGTTAGCTGCCCAAATGAGGTGGTTGGCTCACCCCGAAGAGGCTTTGGGGACCCCGACGGGAGATCCTCCGGCAGGAGGCAGATAGGGGGGGCAGAGACTGCTGCCACGACACTGCAAGGCGACCATGCTATGTCCTAACGGGCGGAGGCTGGTTGCCTTGGGGTGTTTAATAAGAAAAAAAAAAAAAAAAAAAAAAGATTACAAAATGCACACTTGAATAAAGTTACCGAACGAGCTGAAATAGTGATTATCAAACTAGGTACGCTGATGAACAACCATCAAGGACCACGTTCGTCAAGGAGGAGGTTAATATTAACGGTTAATGTTGAGAATATATTACGCCATCCCAGCTTGGGCCGAGGCTATCGAAAGAAAGACGAATCTTGGGCGAGTAACAGCACTGCAGCGGTGAGTGAACATACGTATTGCGTCCCTATGCAAACAGTGTTTATAAACGCTGTTGAAGTGATAGCGGGGTGCCCCTTGTCGGCCTCTGCGTCGTCATGTTGAGGAGAGTATATGGCGGTGTATCAAGATGTGAAGCCCAAAGACAGATGTTGGAAGAGTGGCAAACACAGTGGGACACGTCAATTTGGTTAACTGGTATTTCTCCTGCCACCACTCCATTCGGTCGTCCTAGAGCATATGACCAAATGTCCGTGCCAAAAACGGCTACTGTGCCTCAAAACAGTTTAGCGACCAATAATCGAATAGCTCCTAGAGAGCTTACCTAACAGCGTGAGCGGACTAAGTAAGGAGCCATACACTACCTGCTTACGTATCCCAACCGCTTACTTGTCATACAATAAAACTAAACAGCGGAGGCGTGCCCCTTGTTATTATATTAAAAAAACAGTAACTGTCGCTTCGGTCGCTGAATGTCAGCTACTACCTGTCCACCATTTAAAGCGCTTGGAGCTTTATCTGGTTGGTGGCCAGCCATTATCTCGGGATACTAGCACGGTAGGAGTCATTATACTTTACCCTTAACTAATCTACCGATGTCGATTGAACAACGCAACCTCATCGAGAAACTCCCGCACAGTCCGACAATGCGGCTCTCGCCACACTGACTCGCCGTTTATGAGCGGCCAATTTTGCCCTTGACCTCTAAGTTCCAGGGTGGCTCGGTTTCTGGCCCCCCTCCCAAGAGCAGAGAAGTCAAACATCATATGCTCATTTGACGGGACCTCCCCGCAGACGCACAACTCATCAGCCGCCAGGCGGAATTGAAACAGATATTGGTATCCATATGGTTGGTGAGCAGCTAGGCACCCGTTGCCCTTAAAAACAAAGTTGAGGCATACCAACCCCCCAAATTCTGTATAAACCTATACAAGGATCTTCCCTTAGTCGTGCCGTGCCATTCAAGCTGCCATGCATACATCGCGAGGCTTCATAGCCTCTTTCGCAGACTGGAGATGGGCAACTGAACGAAATTTAGATCCGGTGCATTGAGATCACCGTTCCGCTCCGGTACTGGCCCGGCTCGAAACCGCATCCCAAATACCTCGGCCTCCCGACCTCTTCGCAACTTCCACATGGCTGCCCGATCTTTAAAACCACCAGTAAATACTATCAAGGCTCTGCGCTGGGCACTCCATAAATTTTGAAGTAGTGCTCATATTCAACCTATGCGCCCAAACTGGCGCCGTGTATGCGGTCATACTCTCAAAAATGGTACACCTCGGTACACCATGTAAATTTGACGGCCCGACAACCCATAATCTTTCCGAGCAATCATTCCAAGTTTGTGCATCACTGAGATGGCGTCCGCCGCCACTTGCCTAATGTGGTTACTAAACAGCAACTTTTCATCAAACAAAACACCTAGGTACTTATGAACCCTCACTCGGCTGATTACGCAGCCTTTGTATTTAATATGGGGATTACTACTGCACGATAATTTGTCTGCACTCTTGAGAAGCATATACTTCGTCTTTCGGCACAGAAATCTTTAAATTTTGCATGTCCATCCAGCCCTCTGCGGTCGAAAAAGCCGCCTGCGCTCTACTTTCCAGCTGTGGTCGTGAATTACCACGAACTAACAGGAGACAGTGTGGGACACGTCAAGAAAAGGTAGCTGGACTAAAAGACTTATCCCCCTAGTCAGTATGTGGGTTAACAGAAGTCACGGGGAATTAGGTTTCCATCTCTCGCAGCTGTTAACTGGGCACGGAGAGTTTGAAGCCTACTTTCACCGGTTCGCCAGAAGAACAACATCTGGATGTCGCTGTTATAATGGCATTGATAATGTTGAACATTCTATATACCTGTGCTGCAGGTGGGATGAAGTAAGGCAAGCTCTTGGAGTGTGTAGACTGACCCCGGAGAATATGATTGAGTCATGTTACGGGGTAAATGGGACAGTGTTGTTACCATGGTCAAGAGGATTATAAAGACCAAAGAATGTGACGCCAGGGAATGGGATGGGGTGTAGTCTGGAGGTAGGGACTCACAGAGGCAGCCCTGCTCATGAGAGGGCGGTTCGCTGAGGTGGGTCGCCCTTGATGACTGACTGGATACCACCTGAGTTTGTGAGTAAATAAAAGACCGAGACCCGGCTGGATCCCTCCCTTGGTAACGGAGTACTTAGAAGCAATGGCAACACAAAAGACCGAGTCTCGGCCTACCGGGTGAGCGATCTCCGTAGGGCACGGCATAGCCGGATCCTGCGAAGTTCCGGGAGTTTAGAGGCGTGGTAACCACTGAGGATGCACAATGCTGGTCCATTCTTACTGGCAAGGGAAAAAAAAAGAAAAAAAGTTCTGTGAAAACTGTGGAGAAAGAAAAGAAATTAATCATTACACAAAAATAACAAGACATTTTAATCGTCGGAAATAATTAATGTCTATTTATTCTACGCGGATATTTGTGGAGACGAAACTTTTCGTTAATAAAATGGCACCTTGGAAATAATTTGATTACTAAATTAGATAACGAAAATCATAAAACATATGACAGTAGTTATAAAGTGAAAACTGGTTAGTAAAAAATATTTTTATATCAATATCTTTAATACAGTCCATAATTCCCATTAACATTATATTTTTTCATATTTTTTTGTGACCTATACCTCTATTATTTTTAGTTCATTAAAAATTACTCATAGTTTAAACTTCTTTAATAGATTAAAAAAGAATATTATAAGAAGTTTAACTCGCTAAAGAAATTAATATTCTCGTTGCAATATATCATACTCTGTATATTGTAAAAAAGGTAAATTATTTATTCAACATTTGATTGTAGTTTGTTTTTCTGGAATTATGCCAATTAGAACTTGACTACACAGAAAGTTAATAATAATAATAGTTCAGACTTCTAGATAGAAAATGCTTTGAAAGGGTATTAAAATTAGTACTTTCTGAATATATAAATATCAACCTTATATTTGGAGGTGTAACTTATATTGATGTAGTGCTTGTTCATGAAAGCATATCCCTTAATCTCTAGTTAATGTGAAATATTACTAGTTGGATATTTATCATAATTAGTTATCATAATGATATCTCAGCAACTAAAACTAAATACGTCTGACGCTTCCGATTGTTTTCAAACGCCTACACAATTTTATTGATCTTATCGTTATAAATTTATGATGTACAATAATGTAATAATCTGCTCTCAAAAATTAGTTAGTATTCGACTACAACCAAACAATTTTTAGAACTATTCCGACTTTTGAAAGCGTAGGTGCTAGATTGTGTGCCTCTGAACAGACAGCAGGAAATGACATTTGATACTCAAATAAGAAAGTAACATAATTATTTTTGTTTACGGTAAAAAAATTCATTTATACAATATTACACCATAGTCACGTCATAAATCAATAAAAATTATTATCATAAGCCTTCTAGTAAAATTAAGGATACTCTAACGTAATGTATTGAGTAGCTTAAATTTTACTGGAGCATTCACTATTTTGGTTGTATGGAAATATTTATATATTAATCGGTGCTGATTGGCTGGCACTCAATATTTTTTGACAGCATACCCACGTGTTACAACTCTCAGAAGCGTTTTAAAAAAATTCAAATATAATAAAATTTAAATCAAACAACTTATTTTAATTAGGTGTAAAAAAGTATTAATCGAAGATTTTATGGAAATCGGATACAATTAATTACGACTCTTCTAAACTAAATTTAAAACTAACTTTCCTTCAAAAAAGGAATTGGTATAACTTTCCTTCATTAGGTCTGTTGAACTGTAGGAGAAACTTGGTGCTACACAGAGAAGAAATAACCCTCACCTTTATTGTCTTTTTTTTATGGCTAATCAGAATCTGTTTACTTCATGCACTTAAATAAGTTTCATTTCTGAGAATGGTTGTGATCGGGCGTGGTTCAGGATGATGAGAATAGAGAAGTGGGGAAGTTTGATGAGCAGATAGCTTGAACCACTAAATAGACTCTTAGAAAGAGCTAGAGAAATTCTTTTTCTACGTTTGGATTAATTTTTTTACTAATAACCTAAATAAAATAAAAATTAGATTGAACTTTTATTTTTCAAAAGAATAATGTTAAAAGAGCAAGATATATTATAATTAAAAACATTTTTTGTTGGATTAAAGATAATAGCAGTGAGTTCTGTTTCCTGGAAAGATAAAACAATTTTCAAGGGAATTAATAAATTTTTGTTTCAATTGGATAAATAGCCTTAAAAATGAAACCTCTTAGACTTAAATACGTATACTTTGTTTAATAGAAATGAAAAGTCTGTTTTCTGTTTCATACTTTTTCATTCTTAACAGATTGAAAGGATTCCATAATCTAATTAAAAAAATTATTTCTTAAAATAATTATTAGAATTTTTATTTGTTTGTTATTTTGTTATTTAAGAATTGATGATTTGATTTGAACGAAACCTATACTATTTTAATATCAGTAAAAATTATAAAATAACAAAAATTAAATATAAATAGCACCAAAACGGTGCTATCTTTTACTCGTAAACGGCTGTTGTCATCTTCTAAAAAAACATGAAAATATTTACGTAATAAATTACGTTCAGAATATCTTAAAAGGAAATAAATCGCAACATGTTTTACAAAAAAACTGAATTTTTAATTACCTCACTTCTTAACTAGATTAGATATGTTATATTTGAATTTTAAAAAAAATGACTAAAGGGTTAGTCATATTGAAAATTGTTTCAGACAAAAGTTTTCGTTAATGCCGATTCGATACTGTGCTTATTAAGGGACGTATTATTTTTTTTTTCCTTCAAAACTCAATTTTTTCCACCCCCTTGTCCAGTGGTTGGTGATATAATAAAAACTTTACTTACATAAGTTTTAGGTCCTTATCCAAAGAATAGTAGGAAATCTAAAAGAATTTGATATTTTACTTAATAATAAAGTTATAACGGTATTTTGTTTTTTCCAAAAAGCCCTCCATTTTCACCCCCATGATCCGATTTTGGCCGTTAACGAACTCGACCGAGATTTTGGAATGAGGTATTTTTACGGAACAACTTGAAAGTGATCGGTGCAAAATTACGGCAGTTATCGTTTCCACAAGAAAGTGAAATATATATATATATAGAATCCAAAATCACCGTCAGCTCGATATAAACTGGGGAATGTGAAACGCGAAGATATGTCGAAATTTCCCGGAAGTCGAATCATGGTACTCATTACAATATGTAACTTTCTTATGAAATCTACCTAATACAGTTAAATACACTACAAACACAACGTCTGTTTCTTATCATGGAATACATGAAACCAATCTCTTTTTTAATTATGAAAACAAATCTGAAGTCAGAATTTTTTCAGCAAACAAAGTTTCTGAAAAATTTCCAAATTTATATTTCAAATTTTTTAATATACATGATTATACGACTAAGTACGTTTTTTATTTTATACAATTACTTTATATTTTTGTGCTCAGTATACATTTTTAACTCTACTAATCAGTTCTTTACCAGAAGAAATAACTATATCATAACACAGGTATTGCATACCATGATATCTTACCTCCCTTATGATTCATATCATTCTTAAGACATCATAATCATAACTCTGACAGGAAAATCAATAATGTCTGTACAAATCCAAACAGTAGAAGCATTATTAGCTACAATACGTTGGTTGACTTTGTTAGCCTACTCCTTTTAACAGTATAATCTTTCTAGTTAATGTGATAAGTGTATTAATTCAGTGACCAGTAAAGTCTCATAATGATTCGTAAGCGTGTAAATGATTCGGAATGTTTTTGTTATATATATGTTGAATTCACTATAAAATTACATGAGAAAACATTTCACCTTTGATTAAGAAAAGCTTATTAATTGGATGTTAACTATAAAAAAAGAATAAGACATGGACTCCTCATATAATATGTAGTAACTGTGCGATCAACAGAATGGCTAAAGACAGACGAAAAGCCATGGCATAATGGTGTTCCTATGGTTTGGCGCGAACCAAAAGCTCACTTAACCGACTGATTTTATTTTAACTAAAGTACATGGAATTTCTAAGAAGTTTAAATACATTGAACTCTATCCTTCACTGCCATCTGCACACAGAACTGTCCTCACAGTGAATCCATTCCAGCTCCCAAGATTGAGAAAAACTTGCGATTTCTGGAGTTCATGGAGGAAGAAAATCATGATTCAGACTTTTATTAAAAGTCAGTGAAACACATATAACATCACAAAATTAGTTAAACACCTTCGTAAAAGATTTAAATTTATCAAACGTCAAGGTGAACTTTTAGGCTCAAAATTGAAAGGTTGGAATTTACTTTTTAAAAAAATATAAAAATTTCTCTGTCGGCTACCGAAACCAACAGAATGATTTTTTTTAATACTTTGCTGAAGAAAATTTGGAATAAATATTGATGAGCTTATGTTACAACTAGGGCAAGTTCATGAACCTGAGAAGTAGGCGCCTTTTCATTGATTCCTTCAAATATAGCCGAAAAGCAGTTCTGCTTCACAATAATAATAAATATTCTTCTCTACCAATCAGTTATGGAATAATAATTAATATGAAAGTTTGGAAATACTTTATTCAAAAAGTAAATTTTAATTAGAACAGTTGGAAAGTGTGTGGAAATTTAAAAGCAATAACTCTTTTTTTACGCATATAGTTTGGGTATTAAAAATACTGCTGTTTTATTTGTGAATGGGGCAGCCGAGTTAGGGATTAGAATTATATAGTAAAATAACTTCTTGTAAAAAAAAAAAAAAAAAAAATTTCATGAGCTTCTTGTTAAACAAAACAAATATTTTTATCCCACTTTTATGTCAAACTGGTATTAATCAAAATTTTTTAAAAGCTATGAAGGACAATTAAGGATTCTTATACATAAAGCCAGAAACTCCTGAACGTAAATGAAGCACAAATTAAACAAGGGATTTTTGTTGGCTCACAATTAGGCAAATTGGTCAGAAGAGAATGTTTAATTTGTCTTAACCGATGTAGAATTCACTGCTTGGTCAGCGTTTAAAGACACTTTTGAAAATGTCCTGAGTGTCCATAATTCATAAATTACCAGGCTATTGTAGATAAACTACAATATCGGTAGATAATTCATACCGAGTTATGGAATGTAATATGTGATTAAAAATCTTTTTCCTGCTTCACATCTGGATTTCTTCCCGCCAAATCTTGGAGCAATAAGTGATGAACATAATGAAAGTTTCCGACCCGGTATTTCAGTGTTGCAAACCATTACAAAGGCAAGTGTAGGGTTAATATATTAAATGATTACTGTTGTTTGTAAGACTACCTGAGAGATGTACCTGTGGCTACCTACAAAAAAGTTTATAGGCTGACTCTGCTAAGAAGTTCATAGGTAAGTATATAACATCAGTTATTTTAAATTGTATAGAACTTTAATCTGTCATTTCTTTTAACTGAGAGTTATAGAAAGATACTATTTACATAAAAAATTTACGCAAAAAACCAGTGCAAAGAGTGTTATCACACTTAAAAAACAAAAATGTTTTATTTTGTTTATCAGTGTTATTCTATAAATTGTCTTTACTAACACCTTTTATTTCGTATAAACAATTTTTAATGCAAAAGATATAGTAAAAGACGTGTGGATTAGAATGCATTTATCACAAAATTAAATTAATAGTGTGATATCATTAAAGAAGGTCGTTTCAATGCAAAGAACCGCATGTCTTACACTACATAAAAAGTGTAATCACGTCTATCCAATCATGTATTCGCTAGCTTAAGAAACTTTACACACATTTTCCGCTGTACAGTAAGTCAACTTTTTTCTCGCAGTGAATTACAATGTTTTTTTTTTTTTTTTTTTTTTTTTTTAATAAAATGTTCCATTATAGTGAAATGAATAGGTACACGCAAAAAAATAACTTATTCTTACCTGATGATTCTATGTAGCGATAAAAGTAAATAATACTGTTTTTTTTTAAAGTAATACGCAATATACGCATACCAGCTATGTGAAGTAATAAATTTACTATTAATAAAGTAATTATGAAAATAAACACATAAAATGTTTAAAATAAACCTAAAAGTTTAATTTTGGTGACTATTAAAAATAAAAGTAAAAACCAATATTAAAAGTAAACAAAAAAAAAAAAAAAATAGTAATAATAAAATATAAATTAAGAAAAAAATTGTAAACTCACCGGGTTGGTCTAGTGGTGAAGGCGTCTTCCCAAATCAGCTGATTTGGAAGTCGAGAGTTTCAGCGTTCAAGTCCTAGTAAAGGTAGTTACTTTTATACGGATTTGAAAACTAGACCATGGATACCGGTGTTCTTTGGTAGTTGGGTTTCAATTAACCACACATCTCAGGAATAGTCGAACTGAGAATGTATAAGACTATATTTACACTTATATCATCCTAATTCACCCTCTTAAGTAATACCTGAACGGTAATTCCCGGAGGCTAAACAAGAAAAAAAAATTGTAAATTATTAACTATTTGAAATTTATTTTAAATTAACTATTTGAACTTTATTTTAAATTAACTATTTAAAATTGTTATTATTAACTTGTTCTGGCAATTACTGTGTTGAATTACGAGCAGTATGAAGCAAAATTATAATAATTCCTGCGCGCATAATAATTTCATAATTTATTTTAATTCATAAATTTTTTTTTATAAGTTATTTTATTTTGTTTCATAATTTTAATCATTTCTGCGCACCTACACTTTCATTGATGGAACTAGTTGCTTATTAACTGAAAATATCTCAGAATATTGGTTGTGCTAATGTAAAATAAATATTATAAAATTAAATTAATCTCATCTACGTGAGAAATATTTAATAAATATTATTATCAGAATAAATGCTGATGCAGCTATCATATGTACTACATTAGAATACCAGGCTTATATAAGATTTGGGGCAATAAGCCAAAAGCCACGTATGCAATCAAAAAGGTCGTAACCCGGTTTAAAAATGGTCTTCAATTTCACTTCAGAGGTGTGAAATTTTCCCTTTAAAATTATATTTTCCACATAAGTTATGTATTTATTTAAATAACACGAGCGAGTTTCATTAAAACGTAATAACCAATTTTCAGCAAAACTGAAAAAATAAACGAGACAAACCAATTTTAATATTAAACATTTTTATCGCAATTCCATAATGAGGCTAAACCCTTACGTGACGAACGTGAACAAAAAACCGAATACTTCATATACATATATATATACATATATATATATATATAGATAATTATTATTCAGATAAAATACCATTAAAAAACTTACTATAAAAGAAAAAAAAAATTTTATTAAATCATTTGTTTCAATTTTCAGATGATGTTTTTATCTTCAATAGCGAAGGTTTTGCCATTCTGCAAGCATTAAAACACATCGACAATGCTGATAGAGAAAAATTCCCATAGTGCATGGGAACATATTGCAACACCAATAGAAAAAAAATAAGCGGACAACGCCATAATCCAAAAAATAAATGAAATGTATAACCTATCAAAGTTGAAAGACCTTCTGCAGATATGAAACTCAGCTGGATACCATACCACGTAGGCGTTAAACTGGATACCCACCCAAGTTGGCTTAATAATCTACTGAATCTCACATACACTTAGTGCAATTAAAGACTTTGCTGACGCTTAAAGAGGCACAAAAGCTTTCCAAAAAGAAAGTAATCAATAGCTGGAATGAAAAATGACAATAAATCAAACTTCAAAAGCTCCATCAAAAAAGAAAAAATATTTGTAAAGAAAATCCTGCATGCTCATTTCCCAGAAAACAAGTCATTTTAACACGGTTTAAAATAGAACACACTAACTTCAGCAACATACATTTCATATTGAAAAAGGACCGAAATCTATGTGAACATTGCCAAGGTTACGTATCAGTAAAACACATTTTTCTCCCTCTGTGAATCATGAGACCTTGCCGAGGATGAGGGGGCTTGAGAACTCAGTGATACAGCGTAGCTGGACTGAAAATTCAACCATATCAGAGTGGTATCTTTTGAGAGCCAGACTAAGGATGATTCCTGAAAGAAGGCAGCACTCCTTTCGGTAACTGTTAAGGGCGTAGGTCAGGAGAACATATACGGCCATATCAACATCACTCAATCCTCTGAGTACTGCGCAGCAGAAAGCAATGGAAAACTACAGCTGTTTTTTCCCCCAAAACAATGTAGCTCTCTGCATTTTCATGTAACAAAGATGGAGGTCCTTAGTAAAATAATCCGGTCAGGTCTCCAAGTGGAAACTACTAAGGAGGCGATCGCCAAAAAATAAAAAAATAAAAAAGTGTCGGAGCGTGAAATTTTAGAAGTCTAAAAAAGGTTGGTAGGTTAGAAAATATAAACAGGGAAATGTGTAAGTAAACTGTAGATGTAGTAGGAGTTAAAGAGGTTCGGCGTGAAAAGGAAAACGACTTTTGGTCGGGTGATTTTAGAATAATTAACTCAGCGTCAAATAAAGGTCAAGCAGAAGTAGGTTTTGTAATGAACAAAAAGATTAGGGAAGAAAGTAGTGTATTTCAAAAAGCTTAGTGATAGAATCATTATAATCAGGATAAAATCAAAATCTAAGCCGACAACGATCGTTAACGTCTATATGTCTACAAGTGCCGATGATGATAATGAGTTAACGTATGCATACGAAGAAATTGACGAAGCCATTAAACACAAAAAAGGGGATGAAAATTTAATAATAGTCGGAGACTGGAATGCAAATTTTGGAAAAGGCAAGGAAGGAAATATTGTGAGTGAATACGGGCTGAGAGAGGGAACCGACTTATTGAGTTTTGCACGACGTATAATTTAGTAACTGCCAACACCCAGTTTAAAAATCATAATTGAAGAATATACACATAGAAAAAGCCGAGAGATACTGCAAGATACTGCATAGGTTATATCATGGTTAAAGAAAGATTTAGAAATCAACTCGTCGATTTCAAAGCATATCCAGGAGCATACACTGATAGCGACCAGAATTTAATGATAATGAAAAGTAGATTGGGGTTTAAAATCCTGAAGAAAAGGTGTCAGATGAATCGATGGAATTTAAAGAAGCTTGAGGAAGAGAAGGTAAAGAAAATTTTTGAGGAGGACAACGCAAGGGATCTGAGTAAAAAAGATGAGGTAGAAATTATAGAAGAAGAATGAAGAATATTAAAAGGAAATTCTTAAATCAGCAGAAGCGAACTTAGGCAGAAGAAGAAAACTAATAGAAAACCTGGGATATCAAAGGATATATTGCAGGTGATGGATGAAAGTAGAAAGTATAAGAATGCTAGTTATGAAGAAGATAAAAGGAACTATTGACAATTAAGAAATACTACAAACAGGAGGTTCAGATAAGCAAAAGAAGAATGGATTAAAGAAAAGTGTTCAGAAGTACAAAGAGAAATTATCATTGGTAAAATAGACAGAGTATACAGGAAAGTTAAGGAGAATTTTGTGGTAGATAAGTTAAAATCTAATAATATGTTAAATAATGATGGTACACCGATTTATAATACGAAAGAAAAGGTTGATAGGTGGATGGAATATATTGAAGAATTATACAGTGGAAATAAATTAGAATATGGTGTTATAGAGGAAGTCGAAGAGAATGAAAATGAAGATACAATACTGAGATATGAATTTAGTAGACCATTAAAGGATTTGAATGGCAGAAAGGCTCCAGGGATAGACAAAATACCTGCAGAATCACTGCGCAGTGCAGGCGAGGAAACGATAGATAGATTATACAAACTGCTGTGTAATATTTACGAAAAATGGGAACTTCCGTTAGACTTCAAAAAGAGTATAATTATCATGACAGCAAAGAAAGCAGGAGCAGATAAATGTGAAGAATACAAAAATATTAGCTTAACTATTCATGCATCAAAAATCTTAATTAGAATTCTGTACAGCAGAATTGAGAGGAGAGTGGAAGAAGTGTTAGGAAAAGACCAATTTGGTTTCAGGACAAATATCGGGACAAGGGAAGCAATTTTACTGCTTAAATTAATAGTAGAAGGAAGAATAAAGAAAAAAAAGACTAACATAGATAGCATTTATAGACTTAGATAAGGCATTTGATAACGTAGACTAGAATAAAATGTTTACCATTTTGAAAAATTAGGATTCAAATATAGAGAGAGAAGAACAATTACTAAAATTTACTGGAACCAAACTGCAGCAGTAGTAATCGAACAGCATAAGAAAGAAGCAGTAATAAAGAAGGGAGTCCGACAAGAATGTCCCCTATCCCTGTTACTCTTTAATCTTCACATAGAACTAGCTGTTAATGATGGTAAAGATCTAGATCCTGAGGCAGTGCAAGGTGGAAAGGGAAAGATGCTACGATCTGCTGATATAGTAATTTTAGCGGAGAGTAAAAAATATTTAGAAGAAGCAATGAATGGTAATGAAAGTAGAATTTCTACTAAATATGGATTCCGTCTAATGATGGACAAAGCAAGAGTGATATAAAATGCCGAATAGCACAGCCGAAAAGAGTTTCACTCAGAAATATAATTTGCTTATATAAAAAATTAATTTAAACATCAAGAAACCATTTTTTAACGTAAATATTTGAAGCGTAGTTTTATATGGAAATGAAACTTGGACGATCGGAGTACCTGAAAAGAAAAGAATAGAAGCTTTAGAAATTGGTGCTATTGGAGAGTGTTACAAATTCGATGAGTGGATAAAGTGACTAATGCTGAGGTGCTGCGGTAAATTGATGAAGAAAGAAGCATTCGAAAAAATATAGCTAAAAGAAGAGAAATACTTATAAGGCCATATCTTAAGGCATCCTGGAACAGTCGCTTTGATATTGAAGGAACAGTTAGATGGAAAAAATTATACAGGCAGGCAACATTTGGAATATGTAAGACAAATTGTCAGGGATGTGGATGTAGGGGGTACAACAAACTGAAACGACTGGTACTAGATACGGAATCTTGGAGATCTATATCAAACCAGTCAAATGACTGAAGACAATAAAAAACACGTTATTACCGACTGTTTACACTATCAAAGAATGAACATGAAAAAGGGATTATATAAAGTAACAAATCGTGAAAAAATTCTAAATTATCTTAAGGACTTTAATTTTCAACATTATATTTAAGTATGAATTATAAGTGCAATTATATACATATGATTCACTAGGTGCTGCTTAATGCGACATTAAATAAATTTTAAAAAAATCATTTATTTAAAATTCAGCGTTTAAAGTAGACATAAAATAAAAACAGTTACTGACAATTTATTAAATATTATTCTCTATTTCGTAAGTCAAAAAATCGAAAAAAGGTAAGTACTTTATTGCAAATGTTTTAACAAAAACTTTTTTTATATCTTCCTAGGCAAAGGGGTAGTGCAAGTGACCCAAAAAATTACTTTGGAGCAGTATTGAGGGTGGGGAAACCGATCCAAACCTATAAAAAAAATTGAGTTTTAAAGCCTTTTTTGGCTTAAATAATAAACTAATATTACAAAAAAGAATTCATCATATTCCCCCCTATTCACTCAAAAATTTAATCTTCGGTAACTTTTTATTAGTTGAAAATTAGTTTTTCAGTGGTATTTTTTCAGTTTCTTCCATTAACATGGTACACGTGAAAGAATTAAAAAAATGTCTTAGAAGGTGATTTTGGCGGTGGGGAACAGAAAAAGTATTTAAATGCAGACTTTTGAATTTTTAGGATTTTTTTGGTTTATTTAAACATATAATGATAATTTTTCAATAGTTTATTTTTTGCTTGTTAAGCAATAAAATCATACGATGAATGCTGATTACACTAGTTAAACTGATAACATTCTCATGAAGTTATTAAGAATATAGAAATGGATGAAATGAAATTAAGTACAGAAGAAACTGTTAAGCTTTTACTAAATAGATTAATACAACATAAATACTATAATTTATTGCGATATGTATATCTTTAATATAAAAATTATAAATACAAAATATTTATTAAACTAATAAATGCCTCATTAATTTAAAAAATAGAATTTCAGGAAAAGGATATATAAATATACGTGAATAAACATAATGCTAAAAATAATAATAAAATAAATCTCACTGGTGTTTATCCTTTGTAAATAATTTTATCGTCCTATTGTTCAAAATTTCATTTACGCTCTATATACCAAATTGTTCATGAATTAAACGTATAGAAACAGATTAAAAGTCATTGTTATAAATTTTTTTATTTCTTTTGAAGTTGATTGTGTGTGACATTAAATACAGGAAATTCTAAAAAATAATAATTTAATGGTTGTTTATTTATTTGCATTCATTACAGAATGTTTTGTTGGTATAATATTGTAATATTTTTATTTTAATTAAATTAATTATTGTAATAAAATGAGGCAAACAATAACAATGGAAAAATATGATAATCGAATACATCAAAATAGATTATAACAAATCCGTTTGATCTATCTTTGTAAATTATAACGTAAATTAGCATTACTTATTATTTCTAATACATAAATTAAATTTTTCTGATTCAAAAATACATTACTCTTTTTTCAATTAAAAAAATCTGGTGTGGATACCACATGTCTTCCTTGTACGCCTGTTAAATTATATACATATTTTTAAAAGAACATAAAATTCTATTTGACTAAAATTCAGATTTTTTCATATTTTTTTTCTTTTTTATTGTTATTATTAAATTATCTTTTGTAAAAAAAAGTACAATCAAAAGTTAATAATAAATAAATATATTTAAATTAAAACTGATGTGCCTTCCCCTTGAATGATCCAAATATTTAATTAATTAAAATTCTATTTGGCTATAACTTTGGAACCAATAAAAATAAGTACCACTTATGATATGTCAGTGAAAAGCTCCCGATGAGGGCTTATTACTGCCGTTAACAAAAGTAAAAAATCCAAACTTTTTGGATTTTGGGCATTTTTGGTAAGTCAATTAAAATAAAAAGGGGAAGTGCACAACTAGTTGTTACAACAGTCCCAAATCAAAAATCTATTGTTGATTTTATTTTCATTTTTAATCTCTTTTTTTTGTAATTTGAGAACATCATGCCAGTACATTACAGCACGTAAATATTGTAAAATTAACTCATAAATTGTTATTTAAAAATAGCAAATGTTACAGGTTTCACATTCAAATCAAACGTGATGTCAAATTGGACGGTATATTCTATTAATTATAATCTGAAATAAATTGTTGTAATATTTTCCACAGTAATTAATGAATCTTTCAAATTTTCCCAAACAGATAACGTTTCATGATAAGTTATGTGATTTTACTTGTTAAATGCAAGTACATTTTTATTTGTAATCAATGTATTTTTATGTATATACAAACGACTCTAAACATAGAGAAACTAGACATGAGAAACGAAGTTTTTTTTTTTAGATATAGTACTTTTTAACAGATGCAAAAGTAACAGTATCATAATTTGAAATAAAGTGTAATATTGTTTTTTTAAATTCCTCAATAAGTAATGAATCCCACGAAATCATATCACAAAAAAAAAATGTTACAGTATTTAGAAAATGATACGTCATAAGATTAAGTTTTTACTAAAGTATCGCGAGGGTAACGAAATGGACCCTGGAAATTTCACAGATAAATTTTTATGTTCTACTGCATCCTAATTACCTAAGTAATCGTAATAATTTAATGGTTAATCGCATCAGAAACGTTTGTCGGGATTTTCTTAAAAGAACTAGTCAAATCGCAGTTGATTTAATCGTTTTATAAACTCATCGCTGACATTTGTTTCACAAACTTTCGTAAGCAATTCTTAACGAGTTTGAGCTGCACGAACGGAAATAACTGATTTCTCAATCGTCGTTTCATCTTAATTTTGGATTTCGCTGATTTGCTTGTGTTTCACTTCAATAATCTTTTTTCTTTTCATTTACTGGACTTTCAGTTTTTAAGACATTATCAGCATGTACGTAATCATCCATATTAATCCATTAAATAGATTTATGAATCAAAGGTCCGAATCCACTCGGAGGGTGATAGATCGTCTTTTGCTCCTAATCTTCTTTAGTTGCAACTGCACCAAGATTGGATTTTTTGAAACAATGACTTAAACATTTAATTCTTTTCTGTACCTGCATCTTGAAATCATATACGGTTTTAATTACTTGGAGAACAAATTTATTATTCAAAAGAAAATAATTTTACTCGTTATAACTGAATTCTAACATGATTACTAACTCGTTAAAATAAATTTTATTTTACATTAATATTATAGGAAATTAACCATTTTTTTTATTTTTGCTCGTTACAACCGGATTCCTGTTACAAACGATCTCATTATTAACGAATTCTGCTGTATTATTATTATCGTCGTCTCGTCAGCGTTGCCGTAGCCGTTAACAGTGTGCTATTGACGTGCAATAAAGGCGATAACAAGTGTTTGCTAACTACAAATGAAGACTGCGTCATGAGTATTCCATTTTGTACAGTGGTTGAAGACAATATGCTGTTCGGTGAGTTATTTGCAAATGCAGTAAAAGTCAGTATTCTATTCATTCATAGAAGTAGTAATTTTATAAGCAGTAAAAGCAATAATATGTACAGAAAGTGGACTGTGTGAACTCTAGAGTTTTCTATTGTTATATTATGGTTAATGCATTGTTAAGTTTCTAATAGTCATTATAAATTTTTAGTAAATCGGACTGTATTTTGGTATTTATAATTTGTCATTAAATCAATTTTGTGTTTTTTTTAAATTATTTTTGGATTGTTATATATTATTTTTATTATTATTTTATTTTTAACGTTTGAGAGAAATAAGTTGTACTTATAACAAATTTTTACGTTTGTTAATCTCTCAATATCCTTGTTAAACCGCGAATATGCGACAAGTTGTTTAATGTATATGCCTGAAAATTCACGTTAGTAGTAAAAGCAAGTGGAGAGGATTGTAAGGTTTTTTTATTTTCGAAATTTGACATTAACTATAAGATTAACTTTTTAACGAAACTTGACATTATTCAATGAAATAAATTTAATATTTATGAAACTATTAGGTAAGATTAATACAAAAATTTACTGTAAGGTAGATTTATGTCACATTATATAAAGGTAATTTATAAAGGTTATTATTTAAATCATATTTTAAAATACACTTCTTTTCTATCCTGTGCATAGAACATAAATTTTTGTAAACAGTTTTGAATATATATATTTATGATAATAATTTTTTTTGTAATAAATTACATAATGAATTCAATATGGATACATCCTTAAGAAATTTAAAAGTCAACTTCAAGGTTTATTTGGTTAGAAGTGCAGTATTATACTTCTTCCTTGTTAAACGATTAGTAATTGCAAGTTAAATGAAAGTGCGAAGAGGGCGATGATATAGAAAGAAAGAAAAACAGAATGCACATTTATGTATTCCCTTTCCGTTTTAGTTTTTTCTTTGCAGCTGAGATATTTTAACATATTCTATTTATTTTATTTCCTTATCATTTCTGTAACTGTTTGTTATTTTAATATGTTATTATTCTTACTAGTACTATATATATATATATATATATATATATATATATAAGGGTTCATAATTTGGTATGTCTAGTTTGTCAAATTTATTTAACTGATGTTTGTTTTAGCATTTGTTCTAAATTGTGGGTTTACTTCAGTAGTCACCTATTTATTCTCTCTTTACTGTCATTTAAATATATTTTAACATAAAATATATCTGTGAATAAATACAAATAAAAAGTAATAATAACAACTGACCTTTTGCCCTTTTCCTATTTAACAAAAAATAATAAATAAAAGAGTAAAAATAATGAATAAAATAATGAAATTAATAAAATAAAATAATGAATTAATAAAATAATGAATTTTATTAAGAGAAAGTACAAAAGTTTAGTTTTATGGAAGAGAAACAAGAAACCATTTGATTTCCGATGAAAAGATTCGCTAAAATGGTAATGATGGAAATTAGGGACTTGGAAATTCAAAATAATATTTTTAAAATGGTTAATTTTTTAAAAATTAGAATTTAAATCATCATTTAGAGATGATTTTAGGTGAAACGTATTTAGGTAATATATTTATTAATGATTATTTATTTTTTTGTTAGAATAAATGATTTTTAATTTCAACGTTAATTCTTTAATATTCGATTACCCGTGTATGGGATTTCACAGAAGCCACACAATCGGCCGCAAGGATTAATAGATAACCTCTTTTTCAAAGATTATTATTAATTCATCTCCATTGTCGTTGTATAAATGTCACACCCTCCCCACCACCTAGTATTTACTGTATATAACTCTCCAAATTAAATAAAGCACGGATTTATTTTTGTGTTAAAAAGTAAATGTATCGATTTTTCGGTTTTCTGCTTGGTTTTTAATGAAACTTACTATAAATTAACCAAGTATAGTTACGTAACATTAGGTAGTACACCTAACCCACCGGGTTGGTCTAGTAGTGAACACGTCTTCCTAAATCAGCTGATTTGGAAGGCGAGAGTTCCAGCGTTCAAGTCCTAGTAAAGCCAGTTATTTTTACACGGATTTGAATACTAGATCGTGGATACCGGTGTTTTTTGGTGGTTGGGTTTCAATTAACCACACATCTCAGGTATGGTCGAACTGAGAATGTACAAGACTACACTTCATTCACACTCATACATATCATCCTCATTCATCCTCTGAAGTATCTTCTAAACGGTAGTTACCGGAGGCTAAACAGGAAAAGAAAGAAAAGGTAGTACACCTGACCCACCGGGTTGGTCTAGTGGTAAACGCGTCTTCCCAAATCAGGTGATTTGGAAGTCGAGAGTTGCAGCGTTCAAGTCCTAGTAAAGCCAGTTATTTTTACACAGATTTGAATACTAGATCTTGGATACCGGTATTCTTTGGTGGTTAGATTTCAATTAACCACACATCATCCTCATTCATCCTCTGAAGTATTATTTGAACGGTAGTTACCCGAGACTAAACATAAAAAAAGAAAGAAAAGGTAGTACATCTAACGTGACGTAATAAATATTTAAATTATTTAGTAAGCCGTCCTCCACTCGTGGCGCGAGTGGTAGCGTCTCGGCCTTTCATCCGGAGGTCCCGGGTTCGAATCCCAGTCAGGCATGGAATTTTTACACACGCTAAAAATCATTCATCTCATCCTCTGAAGCATTCCTAACGGGAAAAAAAAATTTAGTAAAATCTTTATTAAGTCAGTAAAGACTTCCTCCCTCCTGGTAATTCTTAATTTTAAGTAGTTTTCTACCGTATTATGCGTATAGATCAGTTAAACTCGATTGGGAAGCATTTTTTATGAGAAGGGTTTTTAGTTTTGTCCTCATGTTTCACACACTAAATCGTATACGAGTATACTTGTACAAATTTATTCACATTTGATAAATTCCAGAAACTTCTACTATTTCAGGATTAAAAAGATGCGTCTAACTTTATGTATTTTAGTTTTTTTAAAACTATTGAATGTAATTATATTGAAACTATAACTTTTGAAGGTAAAAACAAGAAAAATTTATTATAGATAGACTAAAGAGGTATAAATAAAGAGAATATAATGTAATTATAAACCCAAAATAGGAAGAAGAATCGAGAAGTGCATTAAATTATTTATAAACACAATTACATAAAACTGTATACCGAAATAAATGTGTGTGTGTGTATATATATATATATATATATATATATATATACTCTTTCTTTGTTAGGGATGATAATTTTAATAATTGCCAAATTGTTAAAAACTACGTCAGATATTTTACAATTTATATGCATATTTTTTATAGACTAAAGTTAAAAACTAGGCTGCTCATATTTCATATTTATACATTGATAAGAAAGAATAATTTTCCTGGGCATTAAAAAAATAATGCATAAAACAAAAGTATTGCTATAATGTAGATTATTACTTCGTTACACTTCAGACATAATAAAATATAATGGCAACAAAAAAAAAATAAATAAAAAAAAAGCTAACCGCCCCTATTTCTTATAACATAACGACATAAAGAACTATTATTATTGCCTAGCTCCTCTACTCTATTTCTTTTTAATCCTCGTAAATACGTAAATTAATTTCCTCCAGGAAATAACCATTTTTTTCCCGTTCATGTAATAAAAATTATCATTGTGTACATTATAAATAATGGCGTCAGTAATTTCTTTTTTGAATTACTATTATAAATATTTTAATATTTTTGTGATACCTACAGTTTTATAATATGTTTTATGGTTTTGTTGCAAGTAGTATTAAATTTCGTATAATACTTAGAGCTATTAGCTTACATATTCATTTAAAAAAAAAAAATTATCAAATTAGTTGGGCATCTAAAGAATTTGGCATCTGTGTTAAACTTATTAAAGAAAACAAAAAATAATTTTTTTTCCAAAATTTGTTTAATTATAGACGTATAGTTAGATACTTTTTAAAAGATAAATAAGTACATTTCCATTCAAAACATTTACAGTATAAGTAATAAAAAACTTAATTTTTTTCACCTTTTTGAAATAAGTGACTCTTAATATTTCTTCCCGATTATTATTTTTCTTAATAGGATTGACTGTTTGTGAAGAGAATCCCAGCGTTATTAAAAAAAGGCATTTAGTACATTGGCATTTACTTATTCATTAACTTTTCATTTACCAAATACTGTAATTAGTTTTACGAGACAAAAGTTGTTGGCAAATATTAATCGTATAAAATTAGTGACATTTCGTTTCTAAAGTTTTAGAAAAAAAGGAAATTTTTATCCTTTTTCAAGGAAATGTGTTTTATCATTTCACTGAAAATATACTGTGATAAAAATTTCTTTGAAATAAAATAAAAACGTAAAAAAAAATTTTCACTGGTTAAATTTTACATCTTAGTTGGGAATGCACCTTAACGTATATCCTTAAGATTGTTTTGAGAACGACACATACTCCTTCTCGATAGAAACAGTTTTCTGTGATTTAATTCTTGAAGATTTTGCAAAATTATTTTAAGGAATACAATTAAAGCAAATAAATATCTAAAAATATTTAAGAAATATTTTTCAATTTTGATTAAGCTATTTTCCTAGTAATAAAGAAGAATGAATTTTTAGATGATAAAAAAGTACAGGTTTTCTTGTTGCTATACTTTATTTACAGTCTCATATTTATTTATAGCCGAACCATTAGAAAATACAGTAAATGTAATACAGTATTACAGTAAATGTTACACAGTACTGTAATACAGTAAATGTAGTAGACTAACCACAAGAATGAAGAGTACCCAGAGATACTACTTGTGAAATACTGACACCAATAGTTTGCATTACATCTCCACACAACGAGTATTATCAACACAAGCGTATAAAAATAAAAACAATGAAACAAAAGAATAACTAACAGATTACAATAGGAAAAACTTACCGAAGGAGTTCAACAAATAAGAGCTGAATACAAAGAAGTAGACTCAACACAAACAACAGGCAATAGAACGATTCATAATTTAATAATATCAGTCGAGAGCAAGATTGACTACACCGCAATAGTTTTCAGTATATCAATAATCCTCAAATAATTCCAATCGGCGACTTAATTCTCTCTCTTAGCATTTACATAAGAGTAATAAAAAATATGTAAATCCATTATAACAAACTAGGTTGTAAGTAATAATTGATATTTAATCCTGAAAGGTAAAATACATCGTTACTCTTCTTAATCCAGGTCCAACACGTGTCGTCCTTTTAACGTGTAATATCCCTTTTGTTGTCTTACAGATTCAGCGGTAAGTGATTCATGTGTTCATTTAGCTTTCTTCTTTCTTTTTCCTGTTTAGCTTCCGGTAACTACCGTTCAGATAATACTTCAGAGGATGATATGTGTGAGTGTAAATGAAGTGTAGTCTTGTACATTCTCAGTTCGACCATTCCTGAGATGTGTGGTTAATTAAAACCCAACCACCAAAGAACACCGGTATCTAAGATCTAGTATACAAATCCGTGTAAAAATAACTGGCTTTACTAGGACTTGAACGCTGGAACTCTCGACTTCCAAATCAGCTGATTTGGGAAGACGCGTTCACCACTTGACCAACCCGTTGGGTGTGTTCATTTAGCTTAAATATGTATTTCGCACTTAACGTTGAACCGTCACGAATGTACGGTATTCTTAGATATACGTAAATATCATGGATTCTTACAGACCATAGCACTTCTGTTAAAAGATTGTGGACACTTTGTTTTGGAACCTCTGAAGGATCTCTACGCTGCTGTTACACAATATTCTCCCACAGCTTTATTTGTTCACTAAATTTAAACCAAAATTTCTTGAAGTTCACATACAATATAACCCCTAGCCTGTGAATAAAGTTGCATTTTTAATGTGGTATAAAATAATTCCACATTAATTTTCTTTTAGTTAAAGATGACGAATGTTATGGGAAGTATTAATTCTGGGTCAGTCAAAAAAAATTGTTATAATACTGCATTTTAAGTGAAATGACTATCATAAAATAGTCTACATAGTTCTGCCAAGTCATTATTTGTCATTAAAATGAAAAAAAAAAACCAACCGGTGATTTGAATTTAATTGGTTTTTATTTTTTTGTTTATTTTAAGTATGCTTTTTTCATTACTTGTCATTAAACTTTCTTCGGTCCACATTCTGTATAATAGCTGCTCGCAAAAACAGTCGATTAATAAATAATGTAAAATATTTTTAAAAAAGATATTTTACATAAAATAATTTTTCATAATAAAATAATACGTTGATTTAAAAAAGTAGAATTAATCTTCTTATTTCATCACAAAAATATTCAACTTCTTTTGTTTATGGTCATTTTATTTTAGATGGACTAGTAAAGCAAATCATTAAAAATCCTTTTTAACTCAAAATTGTCTGCATCTGTGTTACATATTAAAATCTTAGTAGTAAAAAAGATTCTAAGTTTGCTAAGATTGAACTAGTGATAATAGAAAAAAAGAGAATGTAAAAACGAATACGAATGTAAAAAACGAAGTATAAATTTAGACACTGAAATCGATGATAACTCAAAAGGTCCTTAATAAGCTTCCTAATTAGAAGTATCTTGTAATTAGAAGTTTGGTCTCTTAATTAACGATCTGGTTTAGCACTTGACTTAGTCATAATTTTAGGTCGCTAGGATCATGGTGTGAGTTTCTTGTTTAGACAAGACTTCTCTAACTAATCACTACAATTAAAACAGACCGTTGAATATACTAATTTATTATGGTTACATGAACTATATTTTCTCATGTATTATAGACATTTTTAACCTTTAGACAAAAACAATTTTCATAAGAAATATTTAAATAAAGAATCATAAACAAATACAAAAAAAAACAAAAAAAAAAATACAAAAATATATTTGATTACATATAAAAAATTATTTTTTAAAAAAGCTTTTATTTAACTAATATTAATATTAGCATTAATAAAAACAGGAAACAAATTAGAAAAACCTTCTAAAAAGTAAAAAATAAGAATTAAATCGAATTGAGAATTTTAAACAAAAAAATGTAATATATTAACTAATATTAAAATGCACTGAAAAGTAAAAAAATAAATTATATAAATTTCTAATAAATAACCAATAAATAAATTTAATAATTATTAAATTTTAAAATTAAAAGTAATGAAAATATTTAGTTAAATAAAAGCGTGGCGCAGTTTTTATAACAATGTTTTCGAATAAGTATTTATAGACATTTGCTGTATTTTATAATATATTTTTTGTTTAATGAAGTTGTTTAGTATATGTATAAGTATATACTTTATCTGTAATAAAAAAACTCGTTTTAATTCTTTGATGGTTCAAATTTGCACCGAGATGACCTTTAAGGGTTAATAAGATTAAAAATAAAAATTAAATTTAGAAATCTTGCACTAAGTTACATTTTGACGGTAATCTGAAAAATTATTAATTATTATCATTATTATAATTGTAATCATAATTATGAATTCATTAAATAAAAATTCATAATTAATTAAAATGAAAATTTAGCGGAAAGAGTGCGTTCAATTTGGCTTAGATTATAAGCAGAATTCGAAGATGAATTTCAACTATGTGAGAACACGTATATACATAAAAAAAAAATAAAAAAAAGTAAAAATATTTATTTTTACACATCGAGGTTACATACGTGTACCAAATTTCAATCATTTTCATACGATAGTTCATGAGAAATGAAAATTTTCAACTAAATGAATGAATTTAGCGTAGGGGTAGCGCGTGTGGGTGGATCATATCAAATTCCGACACCGTAGTGTTGTATTGTCATCGAAGTTACATACGTGTACCAAATTTCATTGATTTTCATACGATAGATCAAAAGATATAGCAGTTGCAAGATTTGATTATTCCTAAAGCGAGTTAAATAAAAGCTTTTAAAAATCACAACTAACTGCTGGTTATGTAATTTTCTTAGAACTAATTAATAAAAACAGTTTATTTATATTAATAGCAAATTTTTTCTACAAAAAAAATATAATCATAGTTACGTAAGACACAAGCTATAGACTACCGATAGTGAAACTTGTTATAAAAAAGTAACAATAACCACAATGTTATGTTTACTTAATATAATTTATTTACCTTACATTTGCTGAATGAATGAATTTATAAATAATATATTTTTTTAATTTTCCAATTTCATTTCAACACTTTTTTCCATCTTATGTAGATAATATAAACCACCTTAGTTTTACTAATATTAAAACTTAACAACTTTTTATAAATTACAACGTGCGTTGACGCAAAAATTATTAATAAATTTAATTAGTAATAAATAACATAAATTTAGTAATAAATTGTATATAACAATTTTTTCTTATCTTTTTATATCTTAAATTGTTACTAGTTTATAAATTTAATAAAAGAAATTTATTGTTACCGTCCGGTAAAACAAGCAATAGATAAGCCGTGCACATTATTTTTGTTATATTTAAAAATTAGTTCAGTGATTAACAAGTCATCTACTCGATGATATCAAAATATAAGAAAAAAGAAAGCTAACAAATAAAAGAAGAATTATAAAACTTTGAATTAAACGCATCAGTGATTCATTGTGATGGGAAACTTTTACCTACGGTAATTGAATGATAAATCTTTGATCGACTTTCTATTGTGATCACAAATAGTGACACTGAAAGGGTTCTTCATATTCTAATAATGAAAAATGTTAGAGACATCCCCACAGGCAGAAGTTATTGTTTCATGTTTTATGTGATTGGGATTCAGAAAATACAATCAAGCATGATGTTTAGATATCATTGCGACTAATAACGGTTCATTCAGTGGTGCTTGCATTCAACATGAACATTTTTTTTGTTGAAAATCTATCAGTTTTTGCTTGCAGACATCACATTTTAGAGATTATCATAAAAGCTGTCTTTGAACAAAACCCTATAACATCTAATACAACAGAACTATTATTCAAAACATTTCAAAAATCTTGGTAAGCGATCGATATAATAAAATATTTAATTAGAATTATAAAAAAATAAGTATCTATATTTTCACTGATGATAAAATATCTATTTGCTTTAATTAAAAGGCAACAGTAAATCATCTACGAAATGATTATAAAATCTTGCACAATTATTCCTGACTTTCCTAGGAAAAACTCTAACAGAAAATGTAAGGCATTTTCATTGTAAGTATTTACTTGAAATACTGGACTTTTTCTTCCCTTCCTACAAAACCTTCCCGATCACAGTTTAACTTGATAAAAAATATTTACGAGTGTAAAAAAAATTCAAGAAGCCTCATCTAAAGCTGCTACAGAAAACGTTTTACGCAATTGGTGATATTTAAGTCTAGAATCTTATGTTTTCTTTTTTCGATGACAATATTTCTTGGGAAATACAGCAAAAGATATGTTAGAAAATTTAAAAACGATGAATCAGAAGGAGAGAATGCCCTGTGTAAAAAGGTTACTTTAAAATAGTCTGATCTTAAAGATATTGAATGGAAGAATGGAGACTGGGAACAACTATTACGTCTATATATAGAAATATTTTTACTCGTTTTAATGTAAATACATATTCCTGAACAAAAAATCATCAATATAACACAAATAAGGAATATAATCGAGGAAAAAAGATTGTTTGAAAAATTAATGTAACAAATGATAGAGCAACAAATGTAACTGAGGAATTAAATTTATTTAGAATTATAATGAAAAGCAATTTACTTTGCAAGTTGTATGCCATTATAAAAAACAACATATGGATTAAAATAAACAAAAAAAAATACACTTTATTAGGCATTATAAATATTTTAATGTAAATATATATAAACTAAATAAAATATAATTAATTTTAAAATAACAAATATACGGTATTTTATTATAAACATTACATTAAGCTCATGTATGCTATTTTATATTTAAATACCATTGATACTTTTTTATTCTTTCCTCTCAGGCACGGGTAATTTTATTACAATTTAATTGAAATTTCATAAATATTATTTTTTTCATAGTAGAGAACCATTCTAAGGGGTAGCTTCAAAAAAGATGAAAAATAAGATCTTCTCTCATTAAGAAACATCGTAACACACATATAATGTTAGTATATGATAAAATATGCAAAAGATTTGATCAACGTTGTAAAATTAATTCATTCCTGTTGACGAGAAAGGAGCAAATTTTTACTTCTTTGTACTAAGTAAAGGAAGTATTTTGATCGCAAAAAATTTCGGTTTTCAAATTTCAACAGAGAAATACCCATTTTTACTACCCCCGAATCCATTTTAACTAGTTTCGGCGCGACGTCTACACGTACGTACGTATATCTCGCATAACTCAAAACCGATTAATCGTAGAATGTCGAAGTCATGGAGGACTGTTGTAACATCTAGTTGTACACCTCCACTTTTGTTTGCAATCGACTGGACAAAAATTGTCCAAAAAAAAGCCAAAATCAATTTTTTTTGGATTTTGAACTTTTTCTTAACTACAGTAATAAGGCCTGATTGAGAGTTTTTCATCAATACATCATAAGTGGCAAATATTTTCATTGGTTTCAGAGTTACAGCTAAATAAAATTTTAATTAATGAAATATTTGAATCTTATAAGGGGAAGGTGAATTCGACTTCATATATTTTTTAAAAATTTAAATATATTGATTTTAATAATTGTTAACCTCTGATTGTAAAAAGATTTTTACAATAAATAATAATTCAATAATAACAATAAAGAAAAAATATGAAAAAACCAGAAGTTATTAGTAAAATAAAATTTGATGTACTTTTCATTTTAATTCAAACATTTTTACAGAGTTTAATAATTATTAATAAATCAATATACTCGCATTTAAATTAAAAAAAAAAAATTAAAATAATTTGTATATGAAGTCGGATTCGAACCGATGTGTACATGTTTACGGATCCGGCATGTCCTAATTTACACCACAACTACTTGAGCGACGCAAAAAAAAATTAATATATAAACTAATTTTATATATGAATTTTTAGTGGAGTCCTGATACGGACACCACAAAAAATGTGATGCAATGTGGTGTCCACCACAATGCAATTACGTAACTGTCCACTTTATTAAAGAATTGGAGGATCGTATCTAAATTTCAAATGAAATAAGTTTAAATGAAATGCAACAATAAATGTGTATATGTAAATAGACGTATAATTTATTATAATTTCTGGTCTTTTTTTTTATATATTTTTTTTAATGTAATTATTGAATTATTATTTATTGTACAATTTTTTTACAATCAGAGATTAGTAATTATTAATAAATCAATTTATTTAAATTAAAAAAACTTAACAAAAGAAAGGAAATGAAAAAAAAGAAAAGACACATTGGTTCGACGTGCCTTCTCCCAGTAAAATCCAAATGATTCATTAATTAAAATTTTATATGGTTAAACTGTGGACCCAATGAAAGAAAATAAGTATCATTTATGATGTATCGTTGAAAATCTCTTAATGAGGGCATATTATTAAACTTACGAAAAAATCCAAAATCTAATGCTTTTGGACGCTTATGCTCAAGTCGATTGCAATCAAAAGGAGAGGTGCATAACTAGATATTACAACAATCCTAAATCCAAAATTTCAACATTCTACGGCTAATCGTTTTTGAGTTATGCGAGATACATACGTACGTACAGACGTCACACCGAAACTAGTCAAAATGGATTCAGGAATGGTCAAAATGGATGTTTCCGTTGAAATCTGAAAACCGAAATTTTTCGCAATACAATACTTCCTTATAAGAAGTAAAAAATAATTTTTAAATTAATTCAGATCATCACATACAAAATGATAATTTATTTATTTATAATCTTGAAGAATTAATATCTGAAGTAAACGTCTGTACATTACATTAATTATACAAAATAAAATATTTAGAACTGAAATGAAAGAATGATTTTTTGCCTATTTATCTCATGTTTGTTATTTTTCTTTCTTAAAATGATTTTTATCTCTTAAAAATATTGTACATACCACTAAAAAAATAAATCTTATCATATATAAATCCACTGAATACAGTTTGATCAGTTACGTATATACTAAAACAAGATTATGAATTACTTTAACAATATTACACAATCATACCGGATACATGTGCTGTCAGATATTGCTAAACTTTTCTTCGGACTAAAATCATTTGAATATGTTACTATTTGAATCAAACAGCACTACCTAACATTTTACCAGATTATATAAGTACATGACAGTTATGGAATTATATTAAATTTAAACTCACTTTCAAAATGTTCATATCAAGTATATATAACACATCTACTTACAAAAAAAAAAGATAATAATCTCAATATTCTGATACAAAACCTATTTAATGATAACAATCATTAAAAGAAAAATATAAGACAAAAAAATATATACGAGCATATATATATAAACATAAAAATAAAATTTAAATGTTTTTATGACTGATATAAATTTCATAAAATATCTATTCTTAAGATAGGCAGACAAGACAGAAAAAGTAAACGCAATGCGCTTGAACACAGTTTTAAAGTGATAGTCACGCGACTGACGTTGTAATTGATGACAGTAAATCAGATTCTATGAAAATAATAAAATATTTTTTCAGTGGTTTTGTTAGTTGTTTGTTTCATAAAACGCAAGCTACCAGAAAAAAATTAAATAGCTATGTAATATTATACCGAAAATAAGTAAAGAAAAAAAAATACCATCAAAATAATAATAAAATGTTGATACAGTCTCAGCATTTTGCGCGGAGGTCCCGGTTCGATTCCCAGTCAAGTATGATGTCTTTCCATACGCTACCAATTTCCACCGGGCTAATGACCATAGTTGTTGATGGCCGCTCTTTCATAACAACAAAAAATAATAATAAATCAATAGTAACATCATTTCACAATTTCATGGATAGGAACGGAAATTTAATAATGAACGTTTTGAAAATTTATTTCATTGATTAAAAAATGTTATTAAAAATTTACATCACACAGGCATCATGTCTATGCCATCTTACATATTCCGTTAATTTAACCTACTTTATCATTTCATTGCGACTGTGATTGCTTAATATCGGGTATTTAATACTATGGGGAAACCTACCCTTTATTCTTTGCCCGGAACTTTAGAAAAATGTAAAATTTTATAAGGGAAACGATGTATCGCATAAAAATATGAATAGAAGTTGTCATTTTAGAACCTATTGAACTTCCATAAGTTGCTTTCCACTTTGTTAATCCGTAGGAAAAGGTAACATAACAGACTGTTGAAAGGTTTTCGCCGGTAATCCTTTGGCAGGACCCTTTATAACAAGTACCATTGGATCAAGGTATTTTTTTAAATGTTATTACTATATCCCTACCACAGTTTCTTACTTCAAATCAAAATTTGTTAAATCAAAAAAGCAACCAGAAATTAGTAATTCTTTCATAGTGTGCGTGTTGTTTCAATGTGATTCGTTTCGGAGTGCTAGAATCATTACTCAATATATACATGTTAATGAAATATTAAAAAATTTTGACGACCGACTTGATTACTTTCAAAATTATTTTCACTTATAGGGACAAGTAAAAGATTTACTGGAATTGATGTGGATTATTACACTTACTTCTCTCGCGTCTCCAAATAAGAAATATTTGAAAACTTAGATTGTTTTTTTTTTTTTATAAATACGTGTTGGTTTTATAAAAGGGAAAATCTCAGTCGTATTGAAGACCTTCTGTCTTTATTTTCTCAAATTATTCTCCTTTAGTTAATAGAATTTAATATTTGGGCAATTTCACTTTTCAAATTAATGATATTAAAAAGTTTTGCTATCTCTTGACTGAGTGTTCAATCTCTTTTAAGTAACAATACCTTGAAAAACTGTGACATCTGAAATGTTCATTTTTGAAATCATTTTATCTTAGTAATATATAAAAAAAAAATAAAAATCAGAGCGGTTCAGGAGTGCTTCCCATCCCAAATCAAGTTTCGTTTTATTAAAAATAAATAAATAAAACTGAAATATTGCGATGTGTATGAATTAAAAACCGATCTCTGGTTTTGAGGCTTTCTAAAATCTCCCTAAGTTCTCCAAAGCTTCCTTCAATTAATAGAAATCTTACTGATTTTGTAAATAAATTAAACATTATATAAATAATATTTTACAAAATTACTATCTATTCTAATGCATGAATTAAAAATCAATTTTTTTTCTATTATTGTTCACTTCAAATCTTTTGATGTTTTTGGCATTAAAGCGTAAATCTGCTGAAATAAGTCTTACTTATGTACATTTCTGGTTCTACACTATAATTTTTTTGCTATCTTCAAAACCAATTTTAATGCAAACTGGCAGAATTAGCTTAGTCAAAACTGTTTTCTTTTTACATAAAATATTTATAAAGGAGCCTTTCTTGTTTATTATTATTATTCTTACATATTTTTTTAATTTAATAAATCATACAAAATTTAAATAATGTGCAATAAATTACTAAAGTAAGCACACAAAATTTTTATTAATATTGGTAGACATACTAATAGTTTAAATTTCAAACGGCTCTCTGTTCCTTATTTTAACAAACCAAATAATTCAGAATTCATTTCAACAGTAATGAGAAAAGTGAATAAATTTAAAGATAATTTTTTAATTCTGCAGGAAAAACTTTTAACAAAGTGGTTCTTTCTCTTCATAATAAAGTTTAAAAAAAATCTTATTATGTTTCAAATCGATATCATAAATGTTTTTGTGTGAATGATAAGTATTGTATATGAAAAGTGTATTAATCACTTCGAGTGAAGCCGTTTATTACTATTAATATTTTATATTTTTCTTTATTTGTCATGATTACTTGTTTATTTAAAGGATATACAAGTTTTCTTGCTTATATGATATACAAGATACACAAAAATAGTTATTCTAGATAAAAGAATTTTAAAAAGCTCGATAAGGTACGAAGAGATGATATGATGAAATTACAAAAACAAAAAAAAAACAATTCGTTCATAAAATATTTTAAATTCACGTAATTTTATGACTACTATAGCTGATTATATGGTCGAGAAGTTCATTTGCACAAATACAAATATATGTGGAACAATTAGCTACATTATAAATATTTAATAAATAAGCAAAAAGAAAATAATAAAAAATAATACGAAGTCTAAAAACTTAGTAAATATTAAATAGGTAACTAAATTAAAATTAAAAAATTTGTTTTAAATTTTATGAATGCTTATCTATTTAAGTCACTTAAACCTAGTGAAAAATATGCCCGCTCTCTTATATCTTCCATTTTTAAAGAGCTCAAACAATGTTAAAATTCAGTTTTTAAATTATCTTATGGCTAATATATGTTGGCGTGTTTTGACACCTGGTCTTCTCGACATATGTCAAAATAGTTAATCCCTTCCAGCGATTATTTACAATTAGGGAGAAAATGAACGTTTTGTTTGTAAATAGGATCTGTTTACAGATTGCCATTTAAAATTAGAAGGACATGAATTTAATAATGAAAAAAAAATTATTCTATCGTAAAACAATTCATTTTTTACATTAATAATTTAGTGAACTACTCATTGCGTTGCAAATAATTTCTACTTATTTCATCTGGAAATTAAGAAAGATAATCAATTGAATATGTAATAAAAACATGAGTTTTGAAAAGTAATTGATTTCTTAAATCTTAGCTGTATGAAATTTTTTTTAAAGTTTAAAGAATGAGTAAAAATAAAATATTATGCCTAAAATTTCAGCTTTTCAAAAAGTGTAAATTTTAAACTTTAATTATTTATAAAATATTACTAAAAACAATGTTATACGTTGTTAATATGTGTTAGCTACATTATAAGGATTTAAGAAATTTTACTATCAAATAATAACAAAGAAATTTTGTAGGCTTTTAAAACCATCTTGTTTTTCCCGGCCGTCGATTCCTTAAAACTAAGCGTAATACTAAGTTAACATGAAGTGCAGTTTCTCTCTATGAATAATATATTCTAACTACGCTTAAAATTTCACTTCAGATTCAACTGTATAAATATAATTTACAGCATTCAAGTTTCATAGTGTAAACATATCTTTTATGTTTACTAAAATAATGCGCAGACCATATTGATACAAAAGAAAATAAATATGAAAATAATCGACTTATTTACGTAACTCATTCATCACTATAAGAAAATATTATGGAATTCCTTTATAATTTTCATGAGCTACGTTCATGATAAAATTTAATGTAAAATAAATTACAATTATAGGTTTGGAGTAAATTTTTCCAATACTGAGATGTAAGTACAGATCACGGAAAAGTATTTACATAAAAATGTATAAAACAAAACTGTTCTGTCATATTTTTACCTACCTATTAATCAAAGAGGGAGAGGCCGACTGAAGAGCACACTAGCCAAGTTTACTCATATCCCAACTAACTCTACTCTATATCTTCTACAAAACAAAGTATGTAGTCGTCCTTTTTCCTGGAAAAACGATTTATTCACAATTTTAACCATTAAACAGATTATAAAATCGGTATCTGCAATAATAAAATCTAAAACCACAGAATTCATTATTTCATGACGTGCTTATTAGTGCTTTTAATTATTTATATGCTTTGTAAATTATCGTAAATTATTTCTAGTGCTTTTTATGAAAAAATATGATAGTATTTCATAAAAAATAGACATGAAGAATTTTGCATCATACCACCAATTTAGCTAATTAAACTATGTATCCGCAGAAAATTCTCGGGAATATAACACTTTATTTATGAAATCATGTAAATTTTTAGTATATATTACTAATAATAACCACTGTCTCCAGCCGCATGCTTTTCTGAAAGGATTTCTTATACAATTTTTTCCGATAATCCTCCAAGACGTACCAAAGTAGCACAGCTGGCTTTATCTTGACGATCCTCACGTAATCTTTTCTTTTTCCTGTTTAGTCTCCGGGAATTACCGTTCAGGTATTACATCAGAGGATGAATGAGGGTGATGTGTATGAGTGTAAATGAAGTGCAGTATTGTACAGTTTCAGTTCGACCATTGCTGAGATGTATGGTTAATTGAAACACAACCACCAAAAAACACCGGTATCCACGATATAGTATTCAAATCCGTATAAAAATAACTGACTTTTCTAGGATTTGAACGCTGTAACTCTCGCCTTCCAAATCAGTTGATTTGAGAAGAAGCGTTCACCACTAGACCAACCCCGTGGGGTGGATTCCTTAATAATCTATAAAAAGTATAAACAATGATCTTCATCTTCTCCATCAATGGCCAAAATTTTCATGATTTTTTTTATGTGTGTTTAACCTCCAAGTTAAGTAAGCATTGCTTCAAAGGATGAGATGAATGATTTTTACCCGTGTGTGAAAATATGCCATACCTGACCAGGATTCGAACCCGGGATTTCTGGATGAAAAAGGCCGAGACGCTACCACTCGCGCCACGGAGGCCGGAAATAGTTTCATGACCTGCCAACACCTATATTAACGAATAGTGCAAGATATCAAAATTTTTCTGAAAAAAATGGATGGAATAAGCCGAGTGTTGAGTGAAAAAATATAAAAAGAGCAACAAAAAAAAATCTAATCAAATAACAAAAAGAGAATTTTTCTATTTTTACTGCAACTCCTTTAACATTCTCTGTTTTACAGTCACTTTATAATTTCCCTGCTGCTTTTTTACCTCAAATACGTTTAGAGAGAGGCGTCAGATTAGTTCTAATCCTAATGAAAAGAGCAAATCCTAACAAAAATATAGTGTATAGCAAGACCTAGTTGTTCCAGTATTCTTTTTAAATAAATAAACAGTAATGAATTTTTAATTTATTAAGTATCGGTTTAAATTCATTCATTCCGATTCCAAATATTCTAAAAAGTTATTAAAGGATTCTAATCTCGGTTTGACTCTTTCAATTAGCTTAAAAATGTAATATTAATTCATTATATTATAAAATATAAGTAATCTTTAGTAATGTTGAAATCTTAATATTTTATAAAAGTATTTCAAAGTGAAGCAATATGTTTAATTTTGTTTCAGACAAATTTAATATTATTATCCTTAAAAACTTATTAACAAGGTATCAAAATTTTTTATATTACGAATTACAGAGATGGTACTAGTCCCCGACAGAATGGTACTATATCCTAGTTCTCAGCACATGAGCAAGAATGTTAAGTAAAAAAGACAAGCATAATATTATTTTTTTACTTCACTTTAAGTGAAGTAACTTTACTTCAGTTTATGATTAATTTTTTTGAAATTATGCTGAAAAATTTTCTAGTATTGTTAAATAATTATCTTTGAAGATTGATACAACTAAAAAAGGTCGTCAATATTAACTCATAATAAAATTAAATTACGAAATAAGAATAACAAGTTACTGAAGGTACTTCACTGAGGCACCAGGAAGACAATATCTTGGAGTTAGTAGTTAATAACCAAGACTTTTATCACTTCTCTAATCGAAAAATGTAATCTCAACCTTCTACTAATGCTTGGTAAGTGTATGACTTTAAACGGTTAAAATAAACTGCAAAGAACCCCTCTGATCTCATAAAAAAACTTTTGCTTTAATATTAAACTCGGATTAATAAAAACCTGTTTTAATTTTATTTCTTTTTGTAATACTATTCTTACTTTTTATAACAATTTTTTTTCTTTATATAATATGATATTAAGCGTTTTTTAAACAGAAAAAAAAAACTAGAATTAGTAGTAAAATTATTCAAGTTTTTCATAAAATTATAATAAATGTTTTATTAAATATGCTATTTTTAGAATTTAATTAGTATTATATTACTTATTATAATTATTTATAGTATTTAAATTATAGTATATATAATTGTAGTATCTAAATTATGTAGAAAATATTTAAACTAATTCAAAAATTACATTTAGTAGGGAAACTGGTTGAACATCTTATAGATTAAATTCAGAATATTATTTATGGAAGGAAATAAAAACAGAAAAGTGAAAAATATTCAATTTGTGAATTTTACATTAAATTTGTTAGAGTTACTAATATCTACAAGTGCTTTTAAAATAGAAGCAGTAATTTCATTAATATCAACCTAATATATATTTTTTTAATTTGAAAATAATAGTTTCAAATACTTGAACTCGACTGGAGATCAAGATACTAAATCATCACAAACCAGTTTATCGTGAATTGTATTTTAAATGGATCAATATTATTTTTGCTGGAAATATTATAAAATAAATAGATTCTTAGCACACTGAATAGAGATAAAAGTAACGAAAGTATTTTGTATGTTATCGGCTTAAGAATCTTTCTTTAATTTTAATTTTCCTTTACGATATTATTAGATATATTAATAGAAACACTTGTTTTGTTAAAATAAAGGTAATAAATAATAGTAAAACAAGATGAAGAAGAAAAATTTAACCTCATATTTTGAAAATTTAGTAATTTTTTTCCTTAGGGGCTCTGCCATCCGCCGTCAGCCCTGTACTAAACGTAAGTGCGGGGCTCTCACCTGCTAAAAAGTCCCTCTCTAATTATGCTGAGGCCGGATCTAAACCATATGGTTTGTACATAGCCTCTGCATGATCAGCCAGGCAATCTACTATCCGAATCTAGATGACCGGAAGATGTCCCCAGGGGGCGATCGACGAGCGATGACTTCGAGGAGCCCCCGCCGCCCAACCCCAGAATCTGGCCACCCTCGATCACCCGTCATCAAAGATCTTGTTTCTATCGATCCGCATTCCTCAGCCTGTCGTCGCCTCTCCTAACTGGCCTTCTCTCTTATCATTGTTGCGATTGTAGTCGAGATAGATTCCCACTTGTCATTATAGCTGAGTAACACCTCGATTATACGAGTATAATCGAGGCCCGTATTGTTGGCCCCCTCCACACACTGATCCTCGAGCACTACTCTTAAGTCGCACCATCAAGGACAAAAAAAAACCACAAGCTCTGCTGTATCCAGCAAGCCGCAATCATGACAGCAACTTGTATTGAATCTGCCCATCCTGTATAGATAGTCCTGGAAACATCCATGTCCAGACAGGAACTCGGTGAATTCGTAGCCTGTGTTACCATGCATTCGCTCCACCCAGTTTCCGACATCGCTTATGAGTCCGTAGGTTGACTGTCTTTTGTCCGAATTCCCCCACCTGTTGCTTCCTTTCTGTCCCGTCCGGCAACTATTGAAGTTCTCATTTGCGCTTGAAAGTCTATCGGCGGCACCCCAGCTACAATCGATGCCGCCTAGGCGCTGATCGTACCAAACTCCGCGATGCTACGTATATTTTTCTTATGTTGTTGCATAACCAAATGCCTCACGTTCCTGGCCCACGAAAGCGCTCCTAGCCATAGAAACTCCATAGAAACTTCCCCGTCTGATGACCATTCTTATTCCTCATGATTTTTCTGAGCGCCTGCACCACATTTTCGCTCTTTCTCGCCGCCTCCTCAACATGTACAGTAAAGGATTGGTGCTTGTCCAGTCACACGCCTAAATACTTCGCGGCTGGGCTAAGATGGACCATCGCGTTCCCCACTCTAAAATAAACTGGATTTAGTCTGTCTCTCAGCCATAACAACCACTTTCACCTTGTCTTTAGCGAACCGTAGACAAGCTATTAGCCATCTCCTAACCATGTCAACCTCTTATTCACCGGCTGCCATCAGTTCCTGCTCTGTTTTCCATACAATCACAAGTGCTTAATCATCGGCGAACGCCACCGGAGTGATACACGCCGAATAGTGCTGCCTTTAGACATCATCGAAAGCAATGCTCCACAGGGCCGGACCCAGCACCGAACCCTGAGGGTCACCCCTCTCAACCGGAAATTTTGTTTAACCACCTTCTGACTTGCCCACCACGTATCTGTGCTTAAAAATTCGTGCAACACTCTTCGCAGGTATGCCGGGATTCATCTGGCTTTTAGTTCACGAAATATAACATCTCATGGCAGCTAATTAAACGCATTGCGTATACCTAACATCATGACCGATCCTACCTCCCTCGTCCTCCACATTCCCTGCGTAGCTGATCGAATAATATTCATCACTTGCCGATCGTATCAATCGCCGAGGGCCCGGGGGGAAAACCAAATTGATCCTCATAAACTCCCCCTGCCATTTCTACACCATCGTTTAATCTTCGGAGAACCAGTCTTTCAAATCTAGTAATTCTCTCCGAAATTCTACTAATTACAGATATTAAGACTAACGGCAGCAAACAGAAACATACATTCATACAAACAACCCGTTTAAAATAAATTTATATACTTTTGAAATTAACTTATTAGTTAATTTTCTTACTTTTTAAATTATTATTAACAGAACAAATTCAAAACTGTAAAACAATATATAAAGAATGTCAAAGGTAAGGTTCTGTTTTTAATTAAATTTTTGATTGGTAACTGTGAATCCGACTGCATATGAGAGAGAATGTCACTTTTTTCATGAAAAATTTATCAACTGTGTGCCAATAGTTTGTTGTGTTACTGGTCGGTTTGTTGTTGGTGTTTATAAAAGCGAATGAATGAAAGAAGAAATACATTTTTTAAGCTACCCACTTCACCTATCTGATAAGATGAGTATCTGATAAGATAGAATAACTTTCAGAAAAAAATAAATTACGATACACCTATTATTTCTTACATCTTGCACAGTCAATTTAACCTTAGTGGTACTTAGTAAAAATGACGAAATATTATAATCACTGTAAAATCATTGAATTACGTTGATAAGACTTCCTTCCTTGTAATTATTGACATCCGTCCCCTAAGCCAAATCCGTTTGCAGGAAATAGGATATGCATCCTTATATCCTTCCCGTGCAATGACAGCACGTCAGGGAGAGATAGAGAACATGCATAACATGAGCTAATGGTATCAAGTGTGATGAGAGATTGACATGAGGGCTCAAGGGATCTATCATGTCGCGTGCGGTCCGGATCATCCTGATTGTAATGTTACAATCAATTTTACAATCAAACACTTCTACTGCGATCACTTATGCTCTCTATCACTAATAAATCTTATGTACACATAGTGCCAAATGTCACCTTGCTATACTGCAAGCTATCATCCTGTTATTTAAACGCAGCCATTGGACATGGAATAAGATTTATTATTTTTTATTTTAGCATATCCAGTTACCAAATTTCAGCACGCACTCAGCAAGTTCACTTTCACACAGCAAATAGAATTCAACGCCAAAATAAAATTGTAATATTTTTCAGGAGCAAATCTGGTTTGAAATTCCCTAATGGCTACGGATGAGATCATATCCATCCTTGATGAAGATATTTGATTCCAACCGATATACCGCACAAGGTGGAGCCATTATGCTGATAAGTAACGAACCACAAGGATGTAATCTGGCTCAAAGCTACCTGCTAAGAAGGGTAATACTGAGATCCTAACAAAAGAAAAAATAGGCAATCATACACAGACTAAGATTGAAACTTGAGATAACATGCTTATGTTATCTCTAGTAAACTCGAGATAACATAAGCAGCGTGGAGTTCACCCCGGAACTGAGAGTGCAGCATTCTTGCCTGTGTTATATGATAAGGAGCACTACTATTCCCCCAAATTTTTCATTAATCAGCTGACGTTTTAAAATTATCTCGTTTACTATGGCTGTCCGTGATATCAGAAACTTTCTTCAGTTTTCACACATTCTCCTAAGCGGGAGAGTACTTAAAGATGCTTTCCTTTATTTGGTACCACTATCCGTAATAAAAGCATGTTGTTACTCTCATTATAGTCTTTGGTTATTGTATATATATATATATATTTATTTTTATTATATTTCAACTTATGCTGAATATTTTACTTTATAATGAAACTGCATTTGAGTTTAAGATTAATATATTTATCATTAAAAAAATCAAGGCAAGTAGTTTTTAAAAAGTTCTAATAATGTTTAACCAAATAATTCTATTCAGGCAACTCTCCCCAATAATCGCTAATAAATTTTTAAGTGTTTTTTAGTGTTTTTATGAGAATATATTAATAATTTATAATATTTTTTATTTTTATATATGTTTTAAATGTAGTCAATACGTGTAGTTAAAAAAAAAAAACTGGAGTCGGTTTTACGCCTAGTGTCCCCGGTTCTCATGAACTCAAAATGATAGTTTCTGATGCATAATTAAATTTATGTTTAATTAATTGAATATGTTAATCCACTTGTCTAACTGTTAAATTAAAATAAGAAACCTTGCTTAAATATGTATATTTCTTCTGTAACGAAGAACATTTATTTTTTTTGTAACAAACTAAATTTCGTATCGTATTATCATATCATGCTATTTGTTAAAAGAACAAAATAATGAAAAGAAAGTAATAAGTAAGATGCCGTATTTTATTCTTTTAAGTTAATTTTTTTTTTACACAAATACTTTCTTATCGTAGACTTAGTAAGGTATTAAGAGTTTCCGATGGTGAATATCAGATTCGAAGATTACGGAGCATTATTATCCAATCTACTACAATGGAAAAAAAATTCATTCATATTCAAAACAAGTGAAACTGTTTTAAAAATGCATTTATTTCGCTACCGCATTTAAATGAGTAATATACTGATTTGATTGTTAGTTTCTGTCTTTCCTGATTTTTCGATTAATTATAAGGTTAATTATATAAGGTTAAAATATATATATAAATTATTATAATATTTTTTAATGTTATTAATATACATAATTATTTATTATATTGTTTTTTAATATATTTATATTCATCCAGCTTTTATATCTTACAAATTTTGAACCCAAAACAGTCTTTAAAAATGCTTATTTCTGACATTCATCTCGATTAATTATTACGCAGACGTTTGTATCTATCTATATTACACGTTTACCTTTTCTGATAATCTGTATAACAGGTTTCCTTATTTGTTCCCTATAAATTAACGAAATGATTTCTAGGAATTATAAATAACAAGATTTGAAAATTAAAGTACTTTAACTTACGGTTGTACAAAGGAAAATTTCATTAGAATAAAGTTTGTAACGCACGGAAACATTCAAACTAATCTAAAATGAAACACATTTTGTATGTTAAATAAAATTACTAAGATACTGTATAGAAGTATGAGCTCTAATGCAAAAAGAAAACAAAATTAATCTTTTCCATTAATAAGCAGTATTTCCTACCACTGAGCCTGTAAGCGCACCTTTTAGTTGAAATTCTTAGAATTATTCTTCATTTAAGGTATAACATTACAGTTTCCAGTAGAGTTATTAATTTAAGCTTTGATATTTGTAATTTGTATTTGCAGCTCCTTTGTTGTTAAAATTAGTTTTTTATGTGTATTTTAATTTCAATATTTATTTTAATTCAATTAATATTTTAGTACAAGTTTCGTTTTCTGGTAATCATTTTGCTTATTTTTTGAATATCTTATTTACACGGCTAATTTATTTAGTAGAAAAGATAATTTTCAAATATTTTCAACTTTTACTTTTGTTGTGACGTATACAGAGTGTATCAAAACGTTCCTCCGGGAATTTCATAACCTATTCTACTTTTGAAAATAATGGAAAAAGTACATATAAACATATGTCCTAAAATTCTTCGTTTACACGTTAAGGATAGTGAAAAATTTCGCTCTGATTTAAGCTACTCCAGTAAGATGAGGGGCGCTGAAATTTTTAGTACGTTAATTAAGGAAAAAAATTAATGAATTCTTATAGATTTTGACAAGAAAAATTGAATAAAATAGACCCCTGAACCGTATTTGCAGTAGTATTTGAGAAATCTGGAGTGAAAATCAATAAACGCCGTAAAAAAACCTGTTTTTTATATTTGACGTTCAATAATTTTGTTAAATGGTAAGTAAATAAACACATAAAACTCTTAAACAAAACTTGTAGAAAATTTAATTCTGTACAAAATGGTGTTGGGGTAAGATTAATTGAATAAAATACAGAAAAGTTAGAAATATTCGAATTTTATTTAGAAACAGTACATTACTACGTTTGTCAGAAAAGTACTTATTTAATGTAAACAAGAACCTTTTATTTTTGGTGAAGAGAAAAATTTGTAAAACAAAATCTACTTTTAAAAATTAGAAAAAAACTGGAAATTACACAAAAATAAATAAATAAAAATTACTTAAATGACAATCTTTTTATTAACGACAGAAATACAATAAATTATCTAAAAAAATATTATTTCAAAGTTGGCAATAAAATAACAACAGTTGATCAAACAATGCGCAATCCTGCGTTAGTGTTCAAATCGATTCATTAAAATGTATCTCACAAAATGAGAGAGGTAAATATATATATATATATACATCTTTTTCTGTTTAATCTCCGGAACACCGTAAGGTGTTAATTCAGAGGCTGAGTGAGGATGATATGTATCAATGTAAATGAAGTGTAGTCGTGTACATTTTCAGGTCGACCATTCCTAAGATGTGGGGTTAATTGAAACCCAACCACCAAAGAACATAGGTATCCACGATCTAGTATTAAAATCCATTAAATATATCGGGTACTGTGAATTGTGCTGTCATTAGCAAAGGTTTTCTGTGAATTTTAGTTTATTTACAACAAAGGAATATGCTGACATGGTATTCATTTTGGATGTGTGTAATGGTAATGATACAACTGCTGCAGTAGAACTTAAAATACGTTTTCCGAATCACAGAATTCCAGATCCCAAAACAATTAACACGACTTTTTGCATTCTTAGGAAAACAGGTTCACTACCTAATAATATTCGTATCAGCTACGAACGATCTGTCCAACACGAAGTTGTAATTGATGAAATTATCATCGATGCAGTTCAGCCCAGTCAAATGGTCAGTACACGACGTCTTACTAAGCGGATCGGAGTTTTGCATTCAATGGTTTGGAAGATATTTAAAGAAAACAAGTTTTATCCTTATCATAAACAGCTTGTTTAACATCCAGACTCAGGAGACTATCCGCTTCGCTTGTAGTTCTTCAACTGGTAGCACACTAATCGACAATTCAACAAGTATGTTTTGCTTTCCGACGAGGCAAATTTCATTCGAGATGGCGCCAAAAACTTAGGCACTGAGCATGCATATATGGCAAAAGTAAATCCTTGTGAAACGGTGGAAGGCAATTTTCCACACTGATTTAGCGTCAAAGAATGGTGCAGTCTTCTTCCAGCTGTTGGACCGTTCATATTACCTGGTCGCTTAAATAAAGAGATCTACTTTCTGCAAGAAGACTTGCTGTAGTTGCTTGAAGATGCTCCTCTAGCGCTGAAACTCGGCGCTAGATAAGTCTTTTAGCAATATGGCACGCCTCTCCTCTTCTTTTGTGTTGTTTTTCCACTCACTTAAATCATCATTTCCCTTAGAAATGGATCGGTCGTGGAGGTCCACATTCCTGGTAACCAAGATCATCTGATCTAACACCGTAAGATTTTTGTGTCTGGGATGGATGAAAAATATTGTCATATTCTCTCATGAGAAATTAATTGTCCGCATTGTGTATGCGGTTGAGCAACTTAAGGACAACACTGAGAAACTAAGAAGAGCATCAAAAATAGTAGAGAAGTGTAGCAAGAATGAGTTGAAAATGATGATCTCATTTTTGAACATTTATTACACACTGATATGTATAATGGTCTAGGACTTTGGTACACTGTACTGTTTCTAAAAAAGATTCGAATTTTTTAGCTGTTCTTTGTTTTATTAAACTTATCTTATCCCATTTGTTCACAATTAAATCCTCTAGTTAAGTTTTGTTTAAAGTTTTATGGTCCCATTATTTATTTAACAATGCTATTGCAAGTCAAACTTAAAAAAAAAATATATTTTTTACCTAAGTTATTGGTTTTCACCTCAGATTTATTAAAACATGCTGCAGATACGTTTCTGGGCCTATTTTATTCCATTTTTTAAGTTAAAAATCATAAGAATCACTAATTCTGTCCCTTAATTAATGTCCTAAAAATTTCAGTTAGACCTCATTTCACCGGATAGCTTAAATCTGATCAAAATCTTTCACTAGCCGCAACTCGCAAACGAAACATTTTAGGACTTAAGTTTATATTGTTGTCATATACGTTTGGAGCTTCATATCGACAAGCGCGACGCTAGCCTTTCTGATGTCAGTAGGAGTCCATTATACCTACGCACCTGCACAGCGTCATTTCCCACGAAGCCAACTGACTGCGCAACACATCCCACCACAGCGGCGCTGCGTCCCCACCACTCTCAGACGCCTACAAAGGAACGATACCAGCAGAAGCAGCCAGTACATGCGACTCCCTCCGGAGATGCTTCCCCCAAACACTAGTGCCCCCGAAAGGCATATTCCTATTCCTGTTAGGCCGGAAGGCGCTAGCACAGAAAAGACATCAGAGGACGGAATGAAGTGGAATCACGCCGGAAGAACGAAGCTCATACGCGCCTAGTCTCCCACGATCAGCACCGGTCAATAATTTATCATCGGTCTAAAAGATCGGAATGCAAATAACAACTCCGTCCATAAATAAAATAAAATATCTATAACCGCCACTAAATAAATAATGATCCGCCCGATAAACGAAAACACAGCAAGGGACATTCGTCCAGATACTGCGAGATACGAATGGGGAGATACAAATTCTCTCTATCCTTGCGTTCCGTTCCGTTCCGTTCCGCGAAAGATCATTTCTTGCCGAGCACTGCCTGGAGAAGAAGAAAGAAGACTAGAAGATGGAAGAAGAAAGAAGTTCCCTGGCCGGCCCACTGAAGGACCCGTTGGGCGCCGACGCTACATTCCCGCTTCGGCTTGCCGGGCTTCAAGCGTCCTAGCCGGCGAGCCCATCAGCAGGAGCCGACTAGCGTGGGACTGCTTGGAAACAACCGCCTCGGCCACGCTCGCAGAAGGCGGCCGACGCCGACCCGACATTACAGGGCTCTGGGGACCCCACTGCCGCTGAGGGAAATTCGGTTCGATTCCAACGGACGACCCGCAACTCCCCGACTACAGCCGATATCGTCGGAGACCATTCTTCAGGACCAAACAGCCTTTCTCACTGCTACCTCGCAAAATACACAAACGGTCCTTTTCAGGGCCATCATTCCAAAAACCTCAAACAGACCTTTTAGTGCTACCGTCAGGTTCTACGGTGCTATGTGTTGTCGAAGCCATTCGACGACAATATATATTTTTTCCATTATTTTCATGAGTAGAGTAGATTATGAAAATCCTGGAAGTACTTTGTGATACATTCTGTATAAATTCACTTTCGAAGAATGAATTTTTATAATATTGAGAACTATTTTAGTGAATAATAGATCAAAATTATTGTATTTTTTTCACCACGTAAATTCCATTAAGTATATCAATAATTTTTCTTGCTCTTAAATTAATGTGAGAAAAAATAAGAAAAGTAAAAATTAATTTACAAAAGACAGAAACAAATAATACACGTTACATCGATCAATGGTGGTTGCCCAATTGAACAGGCACATTTATATTTTTTAAGAGGTTTGTGTACAACTTTTTACGTCGTATTTATTTTCTACGCAGTTTGAGAAATACTGTATTTTAATAAGATTCGATTTTAAATAATGTTTAAGCTTAGTTAATTATATAATTATGAAGAAAGTATTAATTAGATAATTATTTATGTGAAAATTACGAAGCAAGTTATTTATTTTAGGTTTTATCAATGGGGATAATTGTTAAGAATTCAATAATATTATTGTTAAGTACTCTGATATTTTTTATAATCGTTACAAAAACCACTACGTTTTATTTACCAAAAGCAGCCAAATGATTTATTGACATTTTACAGTTTAAGTTCGGAAAAAAATTATTTCTTATTTAATTTTCAGATTTTTAATACATATTTTTTGCCTAAACCTTTAAATTTATAAATTGCGAGGATAATTTTCTTTAAAAGAAATTTCGTACCGGTGGATATTACATTTTGAAAATAACATACTATAAATATTAGCATTTGGAATTACTCTTTAAAATTACAGAGTTAAAAATTCTATTTCTTGAATCGAAGTTCAAACAGTCTAACTGAATCAGCTATTCCAGTTGGACTGCATGTATTAAAGTATACATGTATGTATATTTGCAATAGTAAGATCAATTCAGTAGAAAATTCTACAAAATAGAAATTTCATTCCTCTGAAATCACTAAGTAGGTTAGTAAATGAAAAAAAAAAAAAAAAGAAGTTGAATATGAAATATTTTCTTCATCTCTAACAAAAGAAAAATTGCAAACTTAAGGTATTTACATTACTTTATAAGGACTAAATTTAAATTTAAACAAGACATGTTTATTTTATGTAAATTAAAGACTGCCGAAAAAGGGTGTGTGTTTATAGACACCTTTTTTTTTTATAAAACAGCGGAAAAACATGATGTTTTCACCCTTGCTTGTGTATATTATTGGCAAGCTCTATAAAACTCCATTAAAAATATTTCAAATGCTTTTAGGTAATACATCTTACAAAACTGTTTTTACCTTTACATTATTAAAACTTCAAGTCATTTCAATAATTGTTTTGTCGATCGGCTTTAAAAAAAAATGAATAATAAGGATTATTTCAGAGTGGTATTTTGTTTTTTATTAATAGCAGATATTTTCTAAAGGATATCTACGTAAATAAAGCGTAAGAATATCACAACCCGAAATTTAACTCGTTCTAAATAATATTTATTTTTTTGTTACAACTAAACTTTATTGTAAAATTGTTCCGATAAGTTGGATGTAAACTAAAATAAATACTTCGTATAAGCCTGCAGTAGTTCGTCAGACATTTTCATATTATTTAAATTAGGAAAATTTTGCATAATATTTTAATATATTAAAATACAGTATAATAGTAAATGATTTAATCTATTACTGTTCTATATAATCTGTTTTATATGAATAACTTTTGCTAATATTTAATGCAGTAACTAAGAAGTTAATTCAACTTCTTGAATTGTAGAATGAAAAGCGAGCTTTTAGCTACAACAAACCGCAACTGTTTACTATATTTGTGTAGCTTAATTGTTTATGCTATTCTGTAATTTACATGCATGGGTAGGATTATTTAATGTAACTCCAAAGAGTTGCTTCTTTGGAATAATTGTTGGTTTAAACAATAAATGTTAAAGCTGTTGCTTAAAATATATATATATATATAAACTATCCCGTCGGGGCTGCGCCTCCTAAACTCTCGGGACCCAGGTCGGCCCAGGAGATCCCCGGGGCCGACTCAGTGGCACCCCAGAACCTCCCGTGGATACGGGGTCTATCCCAGGGCCGCAGAGCTTGCCATTCCCAGTTAGCCTCCTGGTTCGTTAACCTCATGGTTGCAAGAATAATACTGATAAATAACAATTAACAGGCCTTATAGAAATCTAAATAAGAAACTAAATTACAAAAGCAGAATAGTAATAACTATGATTATTAAAGTACACTGACGACGAAAAATTCATAATTTTTTCTATTGCCATGGTAACAGAAATAATGAAATAGAAGAATTAATTTTTTTTTTTCTTTAAGAATATCTTTAATTTACAACTTCACCCTCAACGGGGGCTAGGGCCTCGGCGGTCTATTGCTTAAAATTTTTCCTGGGATAACAGGACTGTACCCTGCAAATTTATTTAAGCAATTGTCTCGCGTAACCCAAATAAAAAAAAAAACAAACAAATATTAAACTTTGTGTATAAAATGCATAACAATACTAAAATTAAAATAAAATATGGCGACCTTTTTATAAAAAAATCTCAAAAGCTTTTACATACTTTTAGTTAAAATCTAAAACTAGATGGTCATTTCGATTGTTAAACAGTCATCATCGGTAGACATAGGGGAAACTGCCTAACGTTTAAATACGAGGTGTGGTCATTTCAGAACTTAGATGTTTTTAAGCTAAATTTACGCTTTCTATTTGGAATATCTAAAGTGACAGAGATTGGAATTTCTACTGTCATTCTAAAAGCGCTTCAAAATCATCGTTTATCATTATCATTTTAATTATAATGTAAGATATTATTATATCTTATTTTGTCATTTTTATTCTCTTATTATATTACATTATATTAAAATAATCTTTATTTCTTATACCTAATTTTTTATATTATCTGCTATTCATGGACGGTTAACAATGGAATTAGCTAACTATTTTTAGATTTTACGTAAACTTAATTTTAAGGTTTTCATTTTTTTGAGAGGTTTATTTTTTTGTTTTCTATTTTTTTTACATTTTTTTGCTAATCTAATTTTCAGAATATTTAATAATAATGAATTATAATGATTTTAATAATGGATTATCAAGCCCTTGTTTACAATTTTTTACATAAATAATGTATGTTGGATAAAAAAAACCATAACGAAACAAAAATATAAAAACCATAAGTATGAAGATATTTAAATTAAATACGAATACTAATTTTAAAAAAAAATTATGACAAAAATACATTTTTTGTAGGAAAAAAGAAATGGGGAAATATTTTAAAACAATTTTGAAAAATGGGAACCCAAACATTTTTTGATGAATAAATATTTCTAAAAATAATAACAAAAAAACTGATAATGGAATAGGTGATGATAAGCAAGAGAATTGTAATAAGCTTAAGTTATTAATTTAAAAATCAGTAATATAAAGCATGTTGAAAGATGCATAAAAGAAATTTAATTTTTGACGAAGTAAAATTAACATTATAATAATACATTTGAATTTTGCAGCTTTGAAAATATATCTGTATATTTTTTGAAGTAGATAATATGTAAAGCTTACGAAAAATAAATTCAAAATTGCCGGAACACGGGTCAAAAACCGAAACTATAATAATGAAATAGCAAAATATATAAAATATAGAAGATTTAAATGGCTAATAGAAAAAAAAATTCTTGGTACATCCTAACATTGAGTTAGTTTTATTGTTTGTAGAAAAATAAAATTTTTAGAATTATTAAAATTAAAATCTGAATAATGATAATGGATTCTTTGAGCTATCTTTTACCTTTCCATATTTATTCTATTTTATTATCTTTTCATCTCTGATTTCTTATGTAATTTACTAGTTTGTGTTTTTATATTTAAATTTCATTTACAATTGCGCTGCTGTAATAAGGTAAAATCAACGGTAAGTTAATTTCAATTAGTTTCATAATATTTACTTGTAATTTCTATTTGTTTTTCCTTCAAAGCTTTCGGAAAAGTTTATATTCAGTTATGAAGGTTTAATTAAACTACGTTTCTACTAAAGAAAATACGATTAAATTCTGCGAAAAAACTCATTTACATGAGCCAAGGAAGAAATGCATTAAAGTTGACGAAATGAAATTATACACTGTAGTAATTGTAACAGTGATTAGTGCAAATTGACTCGCGGTATTAAATAAGTTTTGTTATTTAAATAGACTTAAGATTTTTTTTTAATTTTTAGATGTGTTTGGTAATATAATAGCAATTCTACAGCAATATCTTTCCGTGAATGTAAATTGAAAATTGACACTGGCACAATCATTGACTGATCCCCGAAATTTGCGCTAGCTCAATAACTATTAAAAAACAATTTATGTTTTCCTGCCCCCTTAGATATTTAAACTCAAAAATGTTTTTTAGATAATTATCTGAAGAGTAGTTGCAATCCAAAACTGATTTTTGGATTATATCCAAATATACTAAGCCCTGAGGCTTAGTATATTTGGATATGGAGAAAAGTTGCAATCATTGTACGACATTTTTTATCTTTCTTCACGCCTTTCAAGGGCGAATTTCAGAAAATCGGTAAATCTTTTTTTAGATATTCACATGAGGATTACACACACTAAAAATCACGTTGATATCTTCATTTGTTACCGAGAAATAAAAAAAAAAGTAAATAGTAAATTTCATTGTTTTTTTGTTTTTTGTTATAGGCGAGTCTGAGAAATCCCATTCACGCACCCCCTCCCATAAATGGGGGAGTGTCGGACTCGCACGGGTTCGGCTAGATGTTATTAAGAGCCTATGTGTACCCGCACCCTACCGACTAAAACTCATATCTCACCTTTTCTCCTCCTCCGGGGTCGGTCCCGCAGTTTAAGCATTGCCCGGGCCCAGGAGGTGCCTTTAGGGTCCAGCCTAAATGGATCATCGCCCATCCGCATAAGTGCAGACGCACGACGGCTCCACAGGGAGCTGTCCTTCGCCCCTTCACCTTCAAGTCACTTTCTTCGCCTGAGTCTCAGGTCTTTTGTATGAAATTCTGATTCCTTGCTGGTGATCTTCAGTCCTCTTACTGATCTGGGTCCTGAATCAGGCTCTATCCCATTCTCTAGCTTCTCTCGCATTAGTTTTCAGGATGCTAGCTGCTAGGTGTACAACCTTGTCTCATTCCGTTTTTCCTGTCAACATGAATGGAACTGTTTCTTCCGGAGAAAACCAGCTTAACCCGACATCTTGTCTGACCACATCCCTCCGCTGACATTGGTAGATGGTGTGCTCAACGGTATCCTCAAGATCGCAGTACCTGCATAGAGGAGACGCTCTCCTGCCAAATCGATGCAAGTAGGCTTCAAATTCGACGACATGTCCAGAAAGGAGCTGCGTTATATAAAATCCTACCTCACCAGTCCTCTCTGCACCCATACATCTATTCTCGGAATTAATTTACTCGTCCATACACCAGTAGATGAGGTATTCCAGGCCTCCTGCTACTCGGCCAGAAGTAATTCCTTAGCTTTGGTCTTAGTCATACCAAGATAAACCCGCCGGAGCATCAATGCACGCAGCCGCACCGGGCGAATCCCGGAGATGACCTCAATAGCATTTCGCTAAACCGTGCGGTATGCGGCCGAAATGTTCAACGCAGCACGTTTTTGAAGCGACGATATTTTATCTACATTCCTTTTCTTTTCAAGGGCCTCTAACCACGCAGGGACGTCATAAAATATGATAGAAGAAGCCACCGTCAGTATTATACGTCGTCTAGAAGCACGAGGACCTTTGTGGTTACGCATAAGCTTATCGAGATTATCAACAATTGTCTCAGCACGTACCAAGGTCTGCTGAAGGTGGACGTTGTAGCTTCGTCTCCTCTCCAACTACACGTCGAGGTACTTAACGCACCTCGACGTGGGAATACTGGTCCCAGCAACATTAATCTACATTTCTCGCGACCAACGCTACTACGGAGGTTTTATTAGGTGCTAACTGTAATCCTCTCACCTCAAGCCAGCAACTTATTCGCCGGACCACATTATTGGCTACCTCCTTCACTTCTGCTTCAGTGTGTCTGGCCACGAGGAGGGCCAAATCATCTGCATATGCAATTTTAACCCTTTAAACTCGGAATTTCAAAAAATGTTTTCTTAGTGGTACTTCCACGATCGTGCATACAATTTTTCACCAATTTATCTTAAATAGTTTTACCTGGGTGTTGATTACGTATCAATCACGACATGTTCTTTTATACTCGTGTATTTAAGTATTATATTAGTATATATGGTTCAGGAAAACCATTTTGTTTCTAACTTTTCTTTTTACACCTGGATATTCGAATTCTTGAAAAGGTCTGAAGTTTATGACGTTACAACGTATAGTTAACATTTATTAAAAAATATTATTTTTCCCATTTACATAATATTAATAAGTAAAATTAATGTTCATTTGGTAAAATTTGTTTGACATTTAAATGATTTTTCAATGAATTTCCCAGTAACAAATTAAAATCACTTGTTTTACATAAAAATTTTAATTATCCAGAATATTAACAAAAAAAAATCACGGTTTCTTTATTCTCAATATTCTCTCAGTCCCAGTCTCTCTCTCTCTCTCCCTTCACCCTCACTAACTCACTCTCTCTCACTCTCACTCTCTCTCTCTACTTGTATATGTGTTTGCTCTTAAACCTGTCATATTAATTTTTTCTACTTTTAAGGAATAAAATATGTTCACGGCTGAGCAATATTTTAAATTGAAGAATAATAATATATTTAAGTGGAATTCTGATTCAGTCATGTTTAAAATAACTTCATTTGAAAGTAGGACAGATTTAATTTGATTGTCACTTAGACTTTTAACATTAAATCATTCACTTTTTCTTTAATACTATCCAGATATTTTATTTCAGAATATAAAGCTCCCAAAAATAATTTACGCTTTGTAACATACTGTCACAAGAATACATCTAATCTTTAAAATAATTTTATCCTATACCTAAAAGTGTTATGAATTTACCTACTCAGCCCATTTTTGTACATTAACTTTAACATTTAATTTCTTCAATCCAAATAAAGAAAATTAATTATTTTTTTTTAACTTCAATGTACGTTTAAAAACATTTCTGCCTTTCAGTAAATATTAAACTAACAAATTGAATAACTAAATAAAATATTGCGTATAATCTTTAATATTCTTATATTAATGTAATTATTTTAACGAATTACTTTATGTTTTAAGATATTTAATAAGATACTTCAAGGGATAAACAATATTACATACTGAATTTTTTAGGCATATTATTCCGACTGGGGGTGGAAAACAGTGAAATGAAACCTTAGACAAAATATTTTACAATTTTTTTGCGATAGTAAATCAAAACAACTAAATTTGTAAATTAAAAAATGAATAATAAATATGTAATTTCTTTTAGACACCTCAGTTCCATTTATAGTTATCCACAATCACCTGTTATTGGTAAATCTTCGAATTTTAGGAGCTAAATTGGCTGAAAAAAGTGCAATAGGACAATTTAGAATAATTTCTTGCAATGTATTTTATATAAAATAACAAAAAAAAATCTATTTGTTAATACAAATAACAAACTAAACATATAACAAGATTTCAGATAATAAAGCCAGAAAATTTTTTTTAATAAATTTATTGCCATTGCTAAATAGTTGACATAAACGTCCATGTTTGTTCTATTTTATTATCTTCTCATCTGTAATTTCTTATGTAATTTAGTAATTTGTGTTTTTTATATTTAAACTTCATTTGCAACTGCGCTGCTTAATAAGGTAAAAATCAATGGTAAGTTAACGTATGAATACTATCAGTACATAAATCAACATTATTACAAAGAAAAATATTTTACTTTTTATTTAGCATACTGCCAAATCTGTTAAATAAGAAGGTTGGCCTAAACTGATAAATTTACTCTAAAATACATCACTTGAAAACCGTTATTAGGTTTGTAAAACCTAAAACGGTTATTTTAGATTTTACGGTGTAAAAGACATGTCTTAAAAATATTATAAAAATAATATCAAGAATTAAGTACTGATTACTCACAGAAAAAATTATAATCCAAAAATTTATACTAGAGTTTACAAAAAGATTTAAAACCAAATGTCATATTAGACAGGAAAGTCTCTGTACAGCTTCAAGTTGATGACAAGCGCAACCCACATCATAATTACAAAATATATACATATTTCTTCCTTTTTTAAGAATAAAATGAAGAAAGATTTACCGCATTAGTTTAGTAATTATTTAACGATATTTTTTTGTAAATCAGAACATCCATTTGAATAATTGTTCTTTCTGATGTTGGCCTGAAAAAAAAAAATGTGATGTGGAGCCACATGACTTCCTTGTACACCTATTAAATTTCATGCACACATATTTATTTTTATTTTTTTAGAAGTACATAAAATTTTATATCATTAATAACTTCTGATATCTTTTTAATCTGTTTTTTATCGTTATTATTTATCATAAAGATGTTTTTACAATTTGAGGTTAATAATTATTAATAAATCAATATATTTAAATTAAAAAAAAAAAGTTAAAAAAAGGGGGATGAAGTTTGATTCAAACCGATGTGCGTTCCCCTTTATTAAGATCAAATATTTCATTAATTAAAATTTCATTTTGCTATAACTCTAGAATCAATGAAAATAAGTACCACTTATGATATATCATTAAAAAGCTCTCAATGAAGGCTTATTATTGTAGTTAAGAAAAAGTCCAAAATACATTTATTTTGTAATTTTTTACGTTTTTGGAAACTTTTGGTTCAGTCTATTGTAATCTAAAGGGAAGGTGCACAAATAGATGTTACAACAGTCGTAAATCCAAAATTTCAACATCCTACGTTTAATTGTTTTTGAGTTATGCGAGGTACATTCGTACGTACGTACAGACGTCACGCCGAAAAGAGTCAAAATGGATTCAGGGATGGTCAAAATGGATATTTCCGTTGAAATCTGAAAACCGAAATTTTTCGCGATTATAATACTTCCTTTACTTCGTACAAGGAAGTAAAAATGTCTTGGCCGATCTTAATGATTCATTTATTAGTGGTTTTATTGAAATTTTAGGATATTGTTTACAAGCCTAAATTTATCCAGAGAGCTCCAATGTATAGTGAATAGTAAAGATTAAAAAAAAAAATTTCTACTTCACAGCATCATTTTCCATGTAATAATTTTTTTATTCATTAAATCACGTTCGTGTTATCTTTTCTTCAATACCAATCTAAAGCAAAAGAGCTTTTGTTTCAAAAGCCTTATTTTTTTCAACTTGTAATCATTACTTCAATTTGTGTGGTTATTGTTCACAGGATTACGCATAAAAATGTAAGTAAATTTTTTTTAAAAAAGTCAATTTTTAAAATCAATTTGAAAAATGAAGATATTTTAATTAGAACAGCAGTTTGTTTACATGATTGAACTTGTCTGCGTTACCAGCAGGCTGTACCCTGGTGAGGAAAATACAATTTACACATTTAATAGGGTAAACCTATTGAACCAGGTTGAACCTTATAAAAAACAATATTAAGATTAAAAAAAATTAAACACTGTGACCTTTTGGTAAAATAATGTTTAATTTATACGCTCAGGTTATATTTTTGCAAAAAAGTTAAATTAATGTAAATTAAAGCAGACTTATTTACAATTTCCATCGAAACCTCTCTGAAATTTTAAATGGTGGTTCTATTCCAAAATTTTTTGAATTAGAATAAGTGAATAAATTTTAGTAAAGAATTTGAAAGGGATAAGAACAAAAAAAATATTTTTTAAATAACTTTTTACGAAATTTTTTGTTAAATTTAATGTTAATTTGTAATGATAATTATTGATTAATACATTAATCTGATTCTGAATTACTCAACTAAGATATATACATTTACATATATAGATATATATTTTTTTTATTATCGCTGATGCATTAATTTTGTTGTAGTGGTTCATGATTTTATAATTAATTAGCATCCCCGTAACGGCTTCACCCCGCTATATTCATGTAAAACTTCAAAAATTGGAAAGAGTTTTTCAGTAGCTATGTGAGAGTTTTTGCTCTCAAAGTTATCGCTACTCACAACTTACCGATAAAATAAAATATTTAGACAAACCTGTGTTCACAAAATCGAATTTTTAATGAAACAAGGAGGATTTTTGAAATTCTTTAAGAACTACTTTGCCCTCAGCACAGCAAACATCAGGAGTTTCATCATACCATTTTTTTGCATTGCAGTGGTTATATATTTTAATCAAGTTATCTATTTGAATACCGTTCAAATTTAAATACTCTATTTCAAAGTAAAAATAAAAAGCTGATTTGAGATCTGACATTTTTTTAAAGGTTGTACCCGATTTTGAACCAAGCGTAGACTCTTCGTGTCTTTGAGAACGTTTTGGCTTAGATTCCCGGTGTTTATCATCATAAATTCTAGTAGCCCTAGACGTTCTTCTTCCTATCTTAGATCTTAGCGACCTAAGCGTTGTAAATATTAATACCAAATTGAAAGTCGAATCTTTGCCAGTAATGAACTTTCTATAGCCTAAACTGTTCAGGATATAAAAATTTACTTTGTTTAAACGAGGATGAGTTCTCGCCGGTCGCCGTCAGATTAGAAATAATAAATTTAGTAAAATCATAATAAAATTCTAAGGAATTTTGTAATTGATATCGAAATTCAATCCTCAAACCATCAAAATCGAGTAAGTTAAATGTATAAATAGTTGTCAGTTTCTTTGATTTTATCATCAAAGTAATTAGTTTTTACGTGTATTACGATAATAACACAAATTGATTTTTTATTGACAATGACAATAAATTTAGTAAATCACATTATAACTTTTTTAAGAAATTATGTTGATGTAGAAAACATCAATATAGACAATGACATTTAATTTAGCAAAACAATTTCTAGGTTAATTATTTAAACGTTTTTTATTTAAGATCTAGATAGTCCTGAGAGTGGTGAGATTTGAATTGTAGTAAACATCCGAAGGTCTTAAGAAGGGTACAGTTAAAATTTTGAAATCATTAGTTCAGCAGTTTTCGTGGTAATGGGGAATAAAAAACGACGTCTCTTTGTATAGTAGTGAATGAAATTAAGTTAAAAAATGAATATTATGGAAAAGTATTGAAAATACTAAGTCTGGTTTTTTATAATTTCTTTATTACTGTGTTATTTATTTTGTTTTAAATCTGCCTTCATTTTATGAGAATTAAAATCCAAAATGATACAGATAAGATGAATTTATTATATATAATAACATTATTAGTATTAATTTTATTTTTTATTCGGATTTGAATACTAGATCGCGGATAGCGGTGTTCTTTGGTGGTTTCTTTTTTCTTTTTTTATCTCATCCTTTCTTTCGTTCAACCCTCCCTCCCAAGGCCGGACTCGCTGCTAGCATACTCAGCCCTGGAGGAGGGTGTCTCTGCTTCTAACCACCCGAATGTTCATACTGGTCCCAGCTATGCCTTTCTCAGCAGCACCACTCGGGTAGCCGGGACTAGGCCTTTCCAATGCCTTGCCTCAAGCTAGGGTCCCCTCGAAGGGCCTGTGTTCTGTAGTCTGTCTTTTTCAGTGCCGTTACCTCTAACCAACCGAGCGGTCACGCTGGGCTCGGTCATGCCGACTCCAGCAGTTCCACCCGGTAGCCGGGACTAGGTCTTCTCCATGCCTTGCCTCTAGTCGGGGTGCCCCCACCGGGTCTATGGTCTTTTAATACACCTTTTGCCCAAGCACCCCAGCTCACTTCCAGAAGAACTTCCCCTACCATCATCCTGGCACTCCAGGTCCTGAAGCACTTTACTTTCAAGATAGACAATCACGCCGTCAGACACAGTCGACTCCCCTTCGTGTAGCCCAACCCGCCACATTTCATACATTTGGACCCATTCTGCAGTCAGAGGCCTGATAACCACCTTCGTCACAGTTAAAACACGCGCCCGACCTATCAGAACCACTGCAATTGGCCGCAATGTGGCCCACCTCCTGACACCTGCAGAATTTTGGTTCTCCATGCCTAATGACATCACGACGTAGGATCCAGCCGACCTTTATTCTTTCTGCTTTCACCAAACGAGTTGCCACTGCATAGTGTATTGCTACAGCGTATTACCATATGCTGAACTGAGAGATGATACCTTCGCCTCAACCCCGCCGTCTCCAGCAAGCTCCGTATCGCTGATAGTATCGTCCTCTCCGTGGTAACCTCCTTTGACGTGAACATACACGGGTTTACTCCTTAGTAAAGTCGTTTCCTTAGCAACGTTGATACCCTCTAATTTGGCCTTAACTTGCTGTCGTACTGCCTCTATATGCTTACTCAGTCCTTTAACCCGTATATGTACCGCTTCTCCCAATCCCTTTTTTACGGAGAGAACACCCCAGATCTTCCATATTAACCTCTTTCTTGACCTTTCAAAGGAGTTCCGCGTAAGAGATCCCTCCAGATTTGAGGAAAATCGTTCCCACCTCTCAACCACTCGCCGCTGACCACTCGTACCGGTCTGCAACCTATCCTCCTCGAAATAAATAGAACTCTTACCACCACTCTTCTTATGGTATTCAAGTAATTTTCTCAAGTACCAGCCTACGCGATTCGCTGTCGCCCTACATATGACTGAAACTTGCTGTCCATAAATCATTTGAAAGCTCGATAGATATCATTCACCATAATCCTGTCCACTGCTGAAGAGTTTACAATGACAGTATAGCTTGCTCCCCGTGCCTCAACATCCAGATCACCAAACAGGACCTCTATTTGTCCCTTCTCAACAACTAATTGTCCTCGACGCAGTTTCTCCTGCATCAACAAATAAATGACCGACATAACCCTCTCCAAGAGTTGCTTGCCGTAGTCTGACTTAACACCCCTGGCTAGATCGAAAACCACTACAATGTCGCGATTGGGCATTCCAAAAACAGGCCCTTCACTGCCTCACATCTGGTGAAAATATCGGCTGAACACCTCTGGAAGACCAGCTCAGGAATATCCTCCTCTAAAACTCCACCTTCAACGCGCTCCAAAAGCCTTCCGTTTTCCATCTATACAGTTTCCGAAGCCGTCTCAGTTACATCTCGTCTCAGTACAGCGCTACACGAAGAGCCCAAACCTCTCAGCTCCTCCGTACGCCGCATCAGCTCCGTAAGCAAGGAGGAGCACGCCTTGATCTCTAGTTTGGTGGTAATTTTCGCTGCTTCGAGCATCGCTAACGTCTTAATAGCTGTTCCAAACTCTCCCAGCAGACGTTCAAACACACAAGGCTCTCCTTGAAGCGGAACATCCCTCCTCGCCTCATCACTCGGTTCCCTCTTTCGTTTCTCACCTTTACCCGCCAGGTTATCCCCGGCATCAACGGACGGCGCGTCAGACATCATCTGGTTACCAATTCCAGCCGAAGGTAACACTTCATTGGAATTCTGAAGGCTACGAAGCTCCCTATCGAACAGGCCTCCCACGGAGACTAAGGAGTCTCCGTGGGAAAAAAATTGATGAAAAAAAAAATGAATTAATTGAAATTCAGCCACTCTTTGGTGGCTGAATTTCAATTAATCACATATCTCAGGGATAGTCAACATGAGTTTGTTCAAGCTGGAAAATTTTCCGGTACCGTTACATTGCATTGATAAGTCGTTAATGACTTTAATTGTTGATGCGACTATAACTAAAAGTATTTAAAAAAATATATATATTTGTATTAATTTTAATTATTATTATTAATAATAATAATATAACAATTTTTCCTACTTATAATTTACAAACAACTACCAGAATTTCTACACCTGTAACTTAAATTTACTTAAAATATTCTGTTTTCATATTAGTATAGAAATAATTAACTACTTAGCTGATAAAGTACCTTATCATAATACGAGCAAAATGTAATGATGTGTAAGCAAAGGCATTTATTATTTTAATTTTATCTAAAGAATATAAATTACCTTGTAGATATCGTACCTTTAACTCTGTGAGATATGCATAATAAATTATTACAGCCCATTTGTTATATCATTTACTTATTTGAGTTTTAAATTTACTTTTTATTTTAATTTAAATTGTTAAATTTTTTTTTTATTTTTGAGTACAAAAACCTTTATTAATATTTAGATTTGTATAGTATTTAAACTAAGAACTTAAAGTTAAATTTTGGTTGATTACATTTAAAATTTAAATTACGGATTTATATTTTAATTAAATTAATGATATTATTATTACAAATTACTTTACTTCCCTGCAGCTGATATGAAAATTGTTATTACTAAATGACACACTTAGCCTGCCATGAACGGTATAAGATTTTAAAATTACAACGAGTCAAAATTCGCTTAACACCTTTGTAAAATCGGACTGATTTATCAAGGAAAGTGTTGGACAATACATACCTGTAGACATCTTTGGGATAATGTTAACCCACAGGTTAGATATATTTTCATCACTTCCAATTTTACTCTGAAAACTTCAATTACATAGATTATAAGTAGATATAACTTCGATTACATAGAGGTGATAGACTTTCGATATATGTGTTGTAGGTAAAGCGTTTTTAAATTTACTGGTTCAAACTTTATATAGGACTATATATACGTATTGTAGGTAAAGCGTTTTTAAATTTACTGATTCAAACTTTATATAGGACTATAGATACTATCTTGAATTTTCTTATTTAACAGTGAAATTGTTCTAGAAATCAATTAACGATATTTTTTCAAGGTCGATTAAATCTATACACTTACAAGCTATAAATAATCTTTAACTAGGTAAACTTAAAGTGATTGGAAATATCAAACTAGCGCATAAAGAAATGACAAAATGAGTACATATACCTTTACAAAACAAAAGGTTTGCCTTCAGTTTCTATTTTCTAAATTTTCTGGTTGTAGATGGAATTTTTCTGATAGCAACCTAGAAGAGGATGTAAGCAGTACATGAAATAAATGAATAGTAACCAATCAAATTAATAAAAATGTTCGATGTTACTAATCTTTGGTAATCATATGGAAATAGGTAAAATTAATTAACCTCAATTACAGTTATTAACAACAGCAGGATCATTAACTCTGGCTAATCTTTTAAAAGTTTAATTTAACTTTACTAATTTAATTAGTTATTTAGTTTTAACCTATTTCTAAATGCTTTTTAAATTTTCTTCAATACCTTCATCAGTTTTAGTAGGAGTGAATAAATTTAGGTTTGTTTAAGAGACTTTCTTAAAATACGTTTACATTACATATTGGTATTCTGAAACATCTACTACTGTTTACGTAATGAATTTAACAAGTTGTTTAAAACTCTAGACGTTTCCTATAACAAAATAGAGTACGGACTAACAGTGTTGATGTTTTCGTCTCTACTCTAGATAATTAATTAAACTTTAGTCATCAACGTTTTAAAAAGTTTTGTTTTTAATTTTGTTCACAAAATACATTTGTATTTTGTTTTTCTTCGTAAATTTTTTTATGTCATCCTGTATTATACAATTATATATTAAAGATATACATTAAACTTTAATTTTAATCTTAATGTTTAGGTTTTATCTTTGCAATGAGTTTGAACCTTTATAAAACTGTATTAATGAAAAGTTAGAAATGCGATCTTTTTTTGTTTATTGGTTTTCTGTTGGCCTATCTAATTTTATTTTGCTACTGAATTTTTTCAAAAAAAAATAGAATAAAAATTAAATAACACTCTTTGTTGAACCAAAACGCTTACTTTTTAGCCTAACTTTTACATTTACCTTTGTGAAACGCGTATTGATAAATTTTAAAAATACAGATCTAATATTTTTGCATTTTTTCGTAATTTTTTTTTGTTAATTTTCCAGCGCGATTTAGGTTTTTTAGACTAGAAAATCTGCATTCATTATTTATTTAATAATAGCTATTTCAATCAAAAATAGTTATTTAAAAAAAAAATGTTTAAAAATAAACTTTATTTTGTATTAATTAATTAATTACAGTTTCAACTACAAACAAAACATTTATTTATTAAACTCACTATTTTTTGTATATGAAATTAAGTTTTTTAATAAAAACGTAATTAAATTAAATCTCAGGAATAACTTTAGGAAGTCGGTAGCTGGGAGTTTTATTTTATGATCAGTTATATAATAATGATTACAAAAGATGTGTTATAAGTGGTTGTTAAATTACTTTCTTCCCATTAGTAGTTAGGTAAAAATTACAAGTTTTTAAATGATTTTTTCCATCAAGAGTTTATTCGTAATTATTTATAAATTACTGTTCACTTTAATGGTAAACCGCTGATTGAAAAAGGCGTAAATTTAGTGAAGAGTGTAAGCAATGACTAGTTATTAAACAGTGATGAGCCAAATTTTATTTAAATTTTTTTTTGTTCTCTTTACATCCAATTAAAAAATACTTAAATTTGTGAAAAAGTATTGAAAAAAGGGTTATTTATTTTTTCGTCAACGTTTTAAAGATAATCTTATAATGAAATCCAAATACGTAGGTTAATAGAAAGGTTATACGGTAATAATATACGACTAACTTCTATTTTATCCGTTATTACGACGCGTGTTGTTTATCCTGAAATTCAGGCAATGATATAGTGTGATTAGTGTAATATTTTAATGGAACAACCATATTTAAGTATGTATTATTCATGAGTTTAGGAATTTTGTACCAGTTTTTTGAGTATACGCCATGTCGGCTACCACAGACGTTGACCATATGCACTTTAACATATGCAGTTTTAACACTTTCTCAGTTACTCTCTTTTTTCCTACTCCATTTCAATGTTGGCTGCTACTTATCAATTTCAACCACCGAAACAGTTAAATATTTTTATATCGTTGCTAATTATATCATAAAAACAGTAACATTTTAAACAATTTTAATTAAAACCGATTGTAAACTAAAACAATCATTAATTGTAAGATATAGAGCTGTAGTTCACTATAAAATGAATTACATTTTAAAGAAATACTTTTTGGGAACGTAAACAAAAATATTATGAAAATTAAAATATTATAGATCTGTATTAATCGTTGTATTAACAATTCTGTATCGCTTTAACGTTGTAACCCATTTTTAAAAATTCTTTTAGTTTAAACATAATTGTTATTTTACTTTATCGTAGAGCTTTCTCCGAGAGATTTGCCTAACTTCAAACAACTGTAAAATAAAGTAAAAAAACGTTTTAATTAAATATAATATATAATCATAGCAAATTAATTTTATCTTTATTTTTTTATTTTTTTATTTTTTTTTATTTTTTATTATGTCTTATTTTGATGTAATTCTTGCAGGATATTTTTAAATTAATTTTAAAGTACAAAATTTTAATTCCTTGGTACACTGCTGCATATTATACAACAATTAATATATTGGTGTATTTTTTGTTTCATTTGGAATTCACAGACAATCTTCCTTCATGCATTTGCAATAGTTCATAAAACGTAACGCCATAAAGAAATTAAAATATGAAAATTCTATTATAATAAAATAATGTATTTAGTTTATTAATTATTAATTTTATTGTATTCATTTTCAAACTTTTTGTGTAAAACCGGTTAAAGTTATCCATTAAGCATTATTATATTATTTTATATTTTATTTTATAAATTATCCAATGGCGTTTATTTATAAAAATAACAAAATATTACAATTAATATTATAAACATTATAAGATAATCGTAATAAAAATTTAAAAAAAAAAGTTAATTTTAGAAAACAATGACGATAAATAAAACAATGATTAATTTTGGCCAAGCTTTCACAGAATGTAAAATCTTGGTCAATCATTTCAAAAATTTATTGAATGATGAACCGAAAGAAAAATTTATAAAATTTGAGCCAAAAAATTCTCTGATTCAAACTCACCGGATTTAAAAAAATGCAAAGATATAATTACAACTTAAAAAAATAATGAAGCATCTGATGAAAACTAAACTGTTACTGAAATGTGGAAATATGCAGATTAAACAACCATTAAAAACTTAGAAAAGTTATTTGTTCAAATCTGGAAAGAGGAAAAAATTCTTGATGGCTGGAAAAGTGCTCTCATACACCCTAACTATAAAAAATAACTATAGAGGCATCTCACTGTTACTTGTAACTTATAAAATCTTCTCAAAAAATATTTACATATTATGAAAGAACAACTAGACCCCAAATTGGAGAATCCAGGGAGGTTGCAGAAAGGAACGCTCTTCCTCAGAGCAAATTTTTAATCTAAAAACAATTATTCGAGATTACTGCAAAAGGGATAAAAATGTTTTAATCATGTTTATGGGATTTACAAAAGCCTATGATTCAATAGATAGAAATACTTTGATCAGCGTATTAGGATAATTTTCAGTAGACAATAAAACGTTGAATTTAATAAATGAAACGGTTACAAATACTTTCTTAAAAATAAAATTTCAAGGACCAAGTTTTGAACCTTTAGAAATCAAAACAGGTGCGAGGCAAGGTCTATCGTTCTTACTGTTTATATGAAGACGTGTATTATCGTTCTTATATAGTTTTGGAAAATGTAATTAGGGAATAGAACAAACAGATGGAAATTTTAAAAGTAGAAAATGTAAAACTAGGAAGTAACAATAAGAATCCCAAAATCAACTGTGTGGCAGATGATCGAAAATTTTGTCGCTGGATATTAAAACTGCAGAAATTCAATTAATCTTTTAAAAATATTAGTTGAAAAAACAGATTTTCAAATTTCTTTTCAGAAAACTGAATTTATGACAAATATTAAAAAGATCGAAAGACTTTAAAAACCGAATATGTAAAAATTAATATAGTGGATAAATTTAAATATCTAGGTGAAATACTTAAACCCAACGCTTTAGAAAAAGAATCGAATAAAGTTAGAGGTAGTTGGTAAAGTGAATCTTTCGTATCACTTTAGAAAGCATTTGTGCAATAAAAAAATCAATTTCTAGACAAAAAAAATTAGGCATTATAATACAGTTATTAGACGTGAATATTTGTATGCCTCCTATGTATGAATAAGATAGGTGAAATTGAAGATCCTGAAAATAAAGAGTGGAAAATATTAAGAAAAATACTAGGACCAGTTAAAATTGAAGAGCTTTATACATTTACTGACAGACTTTCAGATTTTATAAGAAAAAAGAAGACTGATGTTTTTTAGATATTTTTTTCAGAATGGAAGAAAGTAAACTGAATAAAACAATTTATAATATTATCAATAATCAAATAACTAAAGAAGTATGGTTTAATGAAGCTTTAAAGGATATGAAATAACTAAACATAACGGAAAAAATCTTAAATTGAAATAAATTTAGAAATATTATTTTAGAAAACAAGAGTTTCCAGGAAAAACCGAAAAAAATATGAATTTAGATGGAGTGAAGGGAGAAAGTGAAAACATGGGAAAAGAATGAAGAAATATTGGAAAGAAAGGAAGTCAATAGAGAAAAAAAATTAAGATATTTATTGTGGTTCTAAGCTGGCCAATACAAGAAGAAGAAAACAATGTTTAAAAAATTATTTTTATAAGTTGGACGAATAAACTACATTTACAATTAAATAAAATTATTAAATTAATAACACGAAATGATGTTTTTAATAGGGAACAACCATTGAATTGGTGTCATGAAAAATTTCAAATAAAAGACGTGCTTTCTTTAGTAAAAAATTGTTTGTTATTTTTAACAACTATGATTCAATATCAGAAACTAATTCAAAATAAAAAAATTAAATAAAATTAAAACGAATTCAATACCTTGTAAAGTTAAGTTTTAATTTTGTTTTTTGTGAAAATCTATTTACGTAAAAAAAAAATTAACCAAGTAATAAAGGGTTCGGTTTTCTATGAAAATCGGTCATGAAATGTTTATTGATTTGTTTATAAAAACAAAGTAAAACACTTATTTTAGAACAGAATAAAGTAAAATACAAAAATATTTATTTATTAGCACAATCTAAAATGCATTTTTTTTATAATAAAAGTTCCTGTTAAAGAAGAATAGAAAAATTAATATTTATTTAGCCGAGACAAATAGATTAGTTGGTCTTTATTTAATTAATATTTTATTTACGTAAAATAAAGTTAAAAAGCTTTTAGTTTTTCTTCTTTACACTGTTTACTTTTCCAAAACTTTCATCTCATTTTCAACAACGATCATAACTCAGAAAGGTCCCAGTTTTAACCATTCCCTGAAGAGCTGTGTACCCTTTGTTAATCGCATCTTTAAAACCATTAACGTTTTATAAGTCTCAAACTTAATTCGAGAATAGGAACAATAAAGCCTTGTAAGAGATATAACATTAAAGTTTAACTGACTGTTATTCTACAGTTGGCTTCATATTGCTCTTTCATTTTGAATGGAATGAAATGACGGATAAAATAAAAGTGATATTTATGAGCTATTATTTTCATTACACCGTTTACAACAATAATTGGTACTACATTATTATGCGATATTTTCTTTTTTTAATAAATTGTTATAACTAGATTAATTCATTAAAATATAACAAGTAAAATAGAATGATAAGAATATCATGCTTCAAAATGTATACATAATATCAAAAATAAGCTTTTAAAAAAAAATTCACCATTAGTTGCTTCTCAAATTTACCTGGACTGACTACAAAAATTCAGGAGAAATTTATTGAACGATTTTCTTTTGATTACTGTTAAAATTTAACTCGTCGTATTTATTTTCCTAGAGCATTTTTGTCTTACCACCTAGGAATCAACAAACATTCTTACATGACCTACTTAAAGGCCATTTACTTGTTTGTAAATACACCTATAGTCAGATGATCCTGAACCCTTCCCACAGAGTTTTATACGGATTCTTCTTTTATATACGTGGCGTGTTCGTGCCCGTGCGCTATATTCAATTTAATGTCAACTTTCTTTTAAATGAATCTCGTAGGTACAGTTCAACATTCAATTATGAATTACCTCTGAGAAATATTTTCAAAAAAGCAATCGATAAGATTTCTATTTGAAAACTTTTCTTTCTTTCCAATAATTATGAAATATGAAGAGTTTTAGTCACACAAATGAAAAAATAATAAATTTTTTAACTTTTTTGAGAGGTTCGCGTTTGGAATTTTATAACTTAAATCCATAAAAATTGTGAAGTCACACTAATTCTTAACACTATTGAAATTATTTACCTACTACTTTAATAGAAGCCATTAATTATATGTGAAGAGAATGAAGTGGTTAAAATCGCTTTCCTTCACTATACCATACCCAAAATATATTTGTAACAAATATACCTTTAACATTTAAATGTCAAATGACACAATCACTATACGTAGTAAAGTGTAACCACCATACGCAGTAAAATACTACAACTGTCTCACATAAATGTTACATCGCCCAAAACAAACACGTTCTTTAGCTAACAACTAAACGGAGGTACTCAGTTCAACTAAACATCTGGCATAGGTTAATGGCTAACAACTCGTACTTACAGAACAAACGTAATAGTAAAAAATACTCAGCACTAACCTACATTAAACAGTCATACGAAATTACCCAAATTTTCAAGAAAAACGTTACTGTATGGCTATCAAGTACAATAAACTAAACGCACTATGTCCTACAACAAATACTCAAAAAAAATTCATTAACCCAACAGCATATAAATCTCATTCAATCAAAGAATTTTTATTTTTATACATTTCATGTACAATTTAAATGTTGCTACTAACATATTTGTGAAATATGTTTATACCTTTTATGAAATGGTAGGAAAAAATTTTCTCTACTGTGCGCCATGTTTGTTTGTGTTTCTTATATCATTTGTGACATATCATTCAATGATATAAGAAACACAAACAAACACAACCCAAAACAACAACGTTTTACCTACAGCTTTATAAAAATAGGATACACAAAAATGTTAATAGCAACATTTAAACTGCACATGCATTGTATAAAAATCACGATATCAATATTCTTGATTATTATGGAATATAAAAACTAAATTTTACATTAAATTTACCTAAAATCAATCACTAATTCAATTTATTAAATCTAAAACAATCCCACCAAAATATATATATATATATATATATTATTTTTGTCAAATTTATAATAAACCAAACATAGATCGAAAACAGTATTATATGTACATAATAGTTTAATTATATATTTTTTTACGACAGATGATGTTAAAAGTGGTAGCGTCTCAGCCTTTCATCCGGAAGTCCCGGGTTCGAATTCCGGTCAGGATGGCATTTTCACACACGCTACAAATCATTCATTTCATTCTCTGAAGCAATACCTAACGGTAGTATCGGAGGTTAAACAAGAAAAGAAAAAAGATGACTTTAACAAAATTGCTACCGGAATCATCTGATCATTAGAACAAATCCGCTATGAAAGACTTTTGAAAGAAGAGTTCTATTAATTTTAAAACAAATAATTTTTACTAACTTTAATAATAGTGATTAGTAACATAATAATTACATATCTGTAATAAATGTACATCTGTTTTAAATGGTACAAAAGTCAACATAGTCAGCCAGTCCACTGCATATTCTTATAACATGAATTTAACTTTACATTAGATTTTATTAAATAAAGAACACGTTGGTGATTTTTGGATTCTACTAGTTTCCATAAAAAAATTAATTAATTTTTATCATTATTAAATCTTGTAAATAGTAAACGTTAAAAATGGAAAATCAGAGAGTTAATTCTTGATGTTTATTTTTTTTATTTCAAAATCCTATTATAATCTCGGATTGTTACTCTTCTATTTTGTCAAGAGAATGAAAGGGAAATGAAGTGGTAGGTGAAAAAATTTCACATTCTACCCGGGAACTGAATCCAAGGCCAGCTAGACACCAGTAGGCAACCATTACATTAGCTGGCTGACATATTAATTGGCTATAACCTCGTTCAGACTTATCACAGTTGAATTTTATAAATTTGTTGTTGCTATTCTTTTATCAACTTCTATCCTTTTTTCTTTTTAAAGAAATTTGAAGAAATCTACAATTTTAAAAAGAATTATTACGCGTATATTGAAAATAAACTCGCAGAGTATAGCCTGCAAGGCTGTTTAGAGCGCCTGCAGAGCTAGACAGCTGTTCATGCCAATCAAGGATTAGTTTCAAATTAAACAAGTGATGAAAATTTTAAGATTTTTTTAATTTGTTTAATTATTTGATTATTTTCATTTAAAAAAGGATAATGAATGGTTTTAAATAATAAGTTAACATACAAATTCAGTTGTAAAAAAAGATGGCCGAAAAAATATAACTTCCAATATAGACAAAACTATTAATTGGCCGTAATAAGTTCTTTAAAACCTTATTGATTTTATATATTTTATCAGTTTTTCCTTTTTATATATACATTTGGAACGGTAAAATTTTGTCCCCTACACGCTTTTGAAAATATAATTGTTTATATAATTCGACCTCACCTTAATGTATATGAATTCATTAATTATCAAGAAATAAAACTATTTAAAACTACTGTTTTAATTTTATTGTTTTAAGTTTTTTTTTAATTTCTCATTTTTCATGTTAATTGGCTATAACCAATTAATTAAAAGTAAGTTTTAAAATTTTTACTTAAAACTCTTAATAAAAAAATGTATAACAAATGGAAAACACAAGTATTGTTCAACAATAAAACAATTTTTTTTTATCGTGGAAAAAAATTATTTTAGTTTTTTTTTTGTATAACTTTTGTTTGAGACACGAAATTTAGAGACAACAAATAATAAATAAAACTGAGACTGTATAAACCTCAAAGTGGAAAACAGGTGACTAAATAACTCTACCCTCACCTTATAGTACTGAAAATGTTTCTCTACTAAGCTTAGCTAAACTGACCGTATTTTAAGCAAAACCGCAATTGCAGTACTGTATGCACTAAGTTGACTGCATTTAATTAAATTTTAAATTAAAAGCACCTAATTAATTATAACAATTTCTTAACTTTCTCATGAAAATTATACTGTATTTTATACTAGGTGCTTTATACCCGGCCAGTGAATTAATTGCTTAGTCACATGATCTACATTAAATATAAAAAAAATCAAGGGCTATCTTTTGTTTTTGCATCCATCACTTTTCTATTAATCAGTTACATTTGATTTCCTTACTAAAATATTACTTAAAAAAATTAATAAAAACTAAAGAAAAATATCCTTGTTGATTAAAAATTTATGCCCCTTTAAAAACGAAAAGAAGAAATAAACAACTTGTGCTATTAATTGCCCAAAATTTATCGTTTTTTCAATAACCTTTCAAAATTGAGGTTCTTTACAAATTTTGTTTAACTTACTGGCTGTTTTTCAAGTACAGCTACGTCAATCAAGAACAGCTATTTCAAAAATTAAACAAAAATACTGGTGCGTGAATTTTTTATTATTATAAAATAACGTGTTAGATTCTAAAGTATAACTTAAAAATCTGATGTGGATACCAAATAACACATTTTTTTTTTAAATGAACAGTATAAAAAAAATTTATTTTATTAATAACTATTGAAATTTATTAATATTTTTTATTATTGAATTATTATTTATCGTAAAACCTTTTTTACAATCAGAGGTTAATAATTATTAATAAATCAATGTATTTAAATTAAAAAAAAGTTTAAAAAAAATGAAGTAGATTTGAACCAATGTGTTTTGCCCTTATAAGACCAAAATATTTCATTATTAAATTTTTATTTAGCTATAATTCTGGAACCAATAAAAATAAGTACCACTTATTATCTTTTTTTTTTATGATGAATCGTTGAAAAGCTCTCAATTAGGGCTTATTTATGCAATTAAGAAACTTTTTTGGATACTTTTGATCCGGTCGATTTCTATCAAAACGGGAGGTGAACAACTAGATGTTAGAGCAATCCTAAATCCAAAATTTCAATATTCTACGGCTAATCATCTTTGAGTTATGCAAGATACATACGTACGTACAGATGTCACACCGAAACTAGTCAAAATTGATTCAGGGATGGTCAAAATGAATATTTCCGTTGATATCTGAAAACTGACATTTTTTGCGACATTTTTCCTTTATTTCGTTCATGGAAGTAAAAAAAAGAACGTTTGTAAACAAAAATTGATTAAATTTTTTGGGTCACTAGGGCTACTCTTGTGTGAGAACTTAAATACGAATTTATAGTTGCCCCAGCGAATCTAAAGTTAGTGACGTGACCGTGCTGACATTTCATTGTAATATTGTTTTCTAAAACATTATTTTTGCGCGTAATTATTATTTTTATTTCATTTTTCGACTTACAAACATACGGGCGCTCAAATAATACATTTATGTTGTTATGTGTACAGTTCTTTCCACTTGAGTTGATTACATGTATAAAAATGCTTAATGACGCGATCTTGTAAACAATAACAATCCCTTAACCAGTGACTCTGTATGGTATTATGTACAGGCCTATAAAATTTTACACATGCAGTTACAAATGATGTCTTTCGTCACGATTATATTTAGATCCGTCATTCGTAGTAACAATGTATTTTTACTGAAATAAAATTTATTCCAGTACATATCGTGTTCAGTGAATGTATTCGGATAGCGTTTTTGTGTGTATTATTTTATAATTACTCATTGTTTTTCGTATATTTTTTATAATATATTATTTTTTGTTTTATTTTTGTTTGTGTGTTATTAGTGCGGTTTTTTATGGCACAATTTAAATTCGAAGTTAAGAAAAAAACTTAGGAGTCAAGCACGTGAAATTATCAATAATGTTTATGATTTTATGAAAAAAGAAGTTCTAAAAGTAGATAAATTAACTGACGACAAATATATAATTGGCATTCAAAAATTCGAAGAAAGAACTACTGCTACTGCCTGTGGGATATCAATAACACAGGTTAAAAAAAACAGAAGAGAGAAAAAGACATGATTCTTCCGTCAACATTCCAATCGTGTTCTTTCAGCACGCCGAAAAAGTATAAACGACGTTTGAAACCTGTCACGAGGACTGGACACTTTTGATTTAGGTGTAGTTAAAAGAACAGTTAATAAATTGTCCTTTTAAATTTGTTCTTTGAATTTCATTCATTACCTACTTTAAAAAAATATGGCAAGTATTGAAAAAAATAAGTATTAAAAAATATGTATTAAAAAAAATAAGTCATCTATTGATTTTAAAGGCAGTGAATCAACTGTAGCTGTAATTTTGAAAGAGTTAGTTTTCAAATAGCGTAAAAGTGAAAATAACAGAAAACTTTTAATTCAGAAATCCGATATCAGATGGAAGAGAATTGAATATTGCAGGCAATGGCTAAGTATAGACAAAGGAATGCTACAATTTTTATTTGAATGAAACGTACGTTTTAAGTTTGCATTGTTCGAAAAAATCGTGGTCTGATGGTATTGTTGAGGAACTTTATGTACCGATTAATTAAGGTGACCGTTTAATAGTAATTCATGCAGGAGGAGAAATCGGTTTTATTCCGAACGCATTACTAACTTGGAAAGCCAGTTCGAAAAGTGGCGACTACCATGACAACATGAACACAGACAATTTCATGAAATGGGCGCGTAAAAAATTGATTCCAAATCTTCTACCAATGTCAGTAGTAGTTGTTGATAACGCCCCTTAACACAACACAAGTATTGATAAAGCACCAGATTCTAACTACAGAAGAAAAATGATTGACTGGCTGGAGAAAACCCATATTTCGTAAAGTTCAAAAATGTTGAAACCACAGTTATATGAATTAGTAAAGTTATATAAAAATAAAGTACAAAAATATCAATCGCATGAATAAACTTTTGAAAAAACATGGGCATCGTGTTCTTAGACTCACACCGTACCATCCTAATCTGAATCCAATCGAGGAAGTATGGTCAACCGTAAAAAAACATATGACAAGTCATAACACAACATTTTCTTTCACAAATGTTGAAAAATTAACTACGGAAAAAATTAATTCCACGAATGAAGATGACTGGAAAACCTATTGTGAAAAATAAAAAAATATTACAAAAGGTATGAAAAACTGGAACCACTGATAAATAAAATGACAGAACGTTATATTATACATATAGACTCTGGTAGTGAAAGTAAATGAAAGTGACAGTGATAGTGATTTGTTTAGAAAAGATGGTGAATTTGCTAGAAGTTTGAATTAGATGCATGAAGAAAATTCAAGTACGCTTTTGTTTATTATATAAAAATTAATAATTTAGAACAAATAAAAATTGTAAAAGAATTAATTACGGATTGTTAATAATTAGTAAATGTAAATATGATAGTTATTACCGCGTACAATATGATAATAAGTAATATTACGATTTCATGTTTTCAGACCGAGTTGTAATACGCAGTCTGCTCTTGACGTCGCAAGCTTGTACACTGGCTGGGCCTAGTATAATTATCTTATGTGCAGCATTCTAAAATAGAAGGTTGCATTTAGTGTTCTGAAGTCGTCTTTACCTTACTTGTTCTGATGCAGTTCAAAGATTTATTTTTACTGGATTTCCAAAGAATTTGGAAATACTACTGCGCCAGGTCATATTTATATAGATAAGCACGTATGTATAAGATTCTTTTGTCCGCTCTATCGGACCCAAATCTCAGCCGATTTTGACGAAACTCGGAAGGGTGATGTAAATCTGTTCGAAATCGAGCGCTATTAATTTTCAAGCGAATCGGTTCACAGGAACTGGAGTTATGTCCAAAAAAGACGTATTTTTCATTACATTATTTGTGCCCGTAGATTTTTGAGCCACAGAATTTTATACATAGGTCTCTCTCTCTCACTCTCTTTATCTATCTATTTATGTCTATCTATATATGTATATATATATATATATATATATTATAAGGAGATCCCTAAAGAAAATAGTATTTTCATGCTTCTCATACCATAAAACGTAAAGAAAATCCATTTTGAAATTCCCACTTCCACCATGCGACCAAACGTAATACCAGACAAGATACTGAGAGAAGATAAGTTAATAAGCAATTTATAGAACTCATTTTAATAATTTTTACGCTGATTACATTTGTTTTCTTTGAAACGCGGTAAAAAAACGCAGTTACATCAAAAAAATAGGTTTCGATATAGTACTTTAGTTTTGCAATAACCCAAAATATGATCTGGTATGCAGAAAAGGGCCTGGTGTTCAAAAATCAGTTTTGAAGTTTTAATCGTTTTGAACACATAGTACTAACATAACATGAAATACAAAAACACACAGAAAACAATATTATTTAAAATAATCATTACACCAGTGCAACATTCTTTGTTTCTTAAGTAAAACCATCAGTTTGCCCTTCTGACGCACTTACTGCAGCAGATGAGTTTTAAATATCAAATCATCCCCATCTTAGTAAGCATAGATTTAAATTATTTTATGATTATTTGCTTGATCAGTTTATTAAAATGAATATTTAAGTAATTAGTTTTCAAATAATCATAAAAAGAAAGTGACAAACAGCTATTAATCTTAAAAATTGGTTGACAGCGGAACACTGCTAATAAACAAAAGAAATGCTTGTTTGCCGAAGATAATGAGACAAATTAAAGTTAATAAGCAAGCAATTTATTGGATTAATTTAAACAATTTTTTGTTGATTACATACAAATTATTAGGTCAAAAATTATTCATAACCAAAACCAATGTTTAATTTTTCTTTAATATTTAGAAAAAAAATTATTAATTGAATAAAATGTAACAGATCAACATAAAACTGATTGAAGAATAAATAAAATAGGTTCACCTTAAATTTTTCACCTTTATGCGAATAATTATGCATCAGACTCATCGGAAAAGGTATGAGAAATAATACAGGCAGTACATTTCATTATGTTTCAGCTACCTAATTTATAGCAACTAGTATATAGGCTTTAATTATTGCTAAGCAGACATCCTTTGTTTATACGTAGTAAAACAAAATTTAACAACAATGCATACCTTCCATTTCAAATTCCATTCATAAGACCCGTATTTTAAAAAAAAAAAATATGTCCTAGAAAAATAATTCAATGTACTAAGAGCGCCGAATTCATTTGAAAATAGCCTTTTATTTATCGAAATACGAGATCTGAAAATAATACGGTAATAAAATTAAAAGAAAATAATATTTACATAATTCAAATATTTTTTTCAGTAGTTTCATTTGCTAATACATTTTTTAATGATATCAATGCTAATTTTCAATTCGAAACCTTGTTTTTAGCGATAAAAATATATCATTATTTTATGACTATTTTAAAAGTTTTTAACACATCTTACAATTAAGAACTAACTGAAATTAAATAAAAATAAAGAGAACATACGAACACACATTCAAACAGCATTAAACACTTTTGATACTTGTTGCAAAGTATGAATTTAAAATTTTCTTTAAAACAGTTTTTAAATAACGTTCATTCTTAAAGAAACTTTCTCAAAGTGTTAAAAATCTTTTTTTTTCTTAAACCTTAAAAATTGGGAATTACGTTCAAATTGGCCTGGATACTGTATGAAGAAAGCAAAATAAAAAAAAAAGTAGTGAGTGAGTGAGTGAGTGTAGACGACATCTTGCTGGGTTGCGACCGGTAGTAATTCATCATAGCCGCCAACCGAGCTCTTCTACTAGTTAGTACTTTTCAGTCTGACACAGACAAATTAGCCATTAAAAGTTTTCACTGTCCTGAATTCAATAAGAGGCGTACAAAGTCGTCTAACTTTTTTTTTAAAAAAAAGGGGACCAGCGGCTTTGTCTTTCGAACTCAAACGCTTTCTTCAAAATGTTCTTAAATATCCATTTATTAACGAATAATTTTGTTTAAAAAAAATAATAGTTTTGCATTAATAATAAATATATTTATTTATTTGAAGTAGATTAAATTAAAAATTGATAGGGATTTATAGTAGAACAATAATTTTTTTACATAATCTTGGAAAAAACTCTCTACCAGTAAACACTTACGTAATGAAGTGTAACTATCACATTAAAGAAAAATTTATAAGTATTTATGAAGTAACTACAATAAATTTAAACATTAATTTTGGATAATTAAAGATTCCTATATATTAGAAAATCAAGTCAGAACAATTAAAAAAAATCTTGCGCAGTTCTACAAGAAGACGACTTTTCGTTATTTTGTATATTGTATAATATTTTTTGTGTAATTATTTTGTACAATTTTTTTGCGCAAAAAGTAAACAAAACATTAATTAAATGAAAAGACTAAAAGATATATATATATATTTTTGAAATTTAATATTAAATTATATTTTCTGATTATAAGAAAATAAAAATATTACCTAATATTTAAATATTAGGTAATTTGATTAAAAAACCAAAAATAACGAGTAGACCCTAAATACAAGCAACAAATTTATACTCATTAACCACTGTGACTCACTACATAAGCGCATATGAAAAATACACAAAGATAACATAAATTCAATTTGAGGTTATGTTGCCGATTGTAGATCTTATATTGAGTGTAACTCACGAACGACTCAACCAATCTTCATCAATATTTTCACATGAAAAACTTCAGATACACTATTTCAGCATATCTAAATTTCAATTAAATTGATGAAGTATAGTTTTGTAGATTTTCGAGACACAATATTTTATAAATATTATAAATAGGCCTATATATATATATATATATATATATATATATATAAATATATATATATATACTATTACATAAAGAGCAAGAGGGTTTTTGATTGTTCGGGATAAAGAAAAAACCATCCGATCAATCACAACCAAATTTTTTCCATGTTTCTGGGCATATCTGGGAAGGTTTTTAGATGTATTTCATCTTGAAACATTTCAAAAAAAAAATATGTATGTATGTAGGTAGTAATGGAGATTTGCCAGTTGAAGCACAAATTTTAATGAATTGAATTAATGGACTGTGAACTGTGAGTTTCTATCACTGCGTGAGTTGAGTTTGAACTAAGTGATTATGAATATCTAAAACCCAATTTCTAGCTTTTTTGAGTTTCATTCCGAGTTTCAAGGGTTAAAATTGATTTTGGAATTTTCTTAAACTCTGTTATTTTTTTAAATTTCTTTTTAACAAATAAACCAATCAACTTGATTTTTTTGTAAGTGTAATCTTCATGTCAATAAACCAATTTATAGATTTTTGAAATCTGACCTTGAAATAGCGTGAAGGAAGGTAAAAGTTTTTGAACAATGCTTGTAAATTTTCCCAATCCCGACTATAGTAAACGAGATATTCAGTAGATTTGTGCTTGCAAATACTCTTAAAATAAAGATTTAAAACCAGTTTACGGGTATTTTTAATTCCGATTTTTTTAAGGACTGCGAAGGTATACGGCGCTGTGGTTCAACCAATACAGCCACTGCCACTGCCACTGTTACTGTATGTGTGACTGGCTGCACTTGTCTCCGGTTACTTGACTAAATAATTAAAATAAAAAGATTGACCGATTCGGGAAACGCAAGTAACCATTTAGCGCGGGCAATCTAGCGACAGGGAACAAGTATATAAATATAAGGAAACTACAATTTAAGTGAATGGTATTTTTGTATTCCTCATACCACAAACGTAAAGAAAACTCGCTTTCGTCAGCCAATCCTACGATGCGACCGAAAGTAATACCGTAAGTTTCTCTTTTAAAAGTCGATAAATATTACCGTATGAAGTGTTTATTGATATGTTGTGATTAAGTTTTGACCAAACTCGTATTCCGATTTTTATAACAATTTTCTATAATGTTCTTATATACTTAGTGAAACAATGTATTTTTACTAGATATTTTAAATTAAATTTCAAAATTGGGACTGTTGTCTTTTATAGACGGTGGTAATTAAGAAGTAATTCTTCTATCCCCAAATTACCACCGTTTTTTTTTTTTTTTTTAATTAATCAACCTATAAAGGTATATCAATAAATAAATTTTTTTTAAAATGTATTATAAGCTCACCAAAAAATTTTTGGTCAGAGATGAATTTATTTTTTTTATTTTTTTACTTTACTTTCAACTTCTTTTTAAATTTTGACAGTTTTTTATTTCTTACTTCTATTAATCAGATTGTTTCTTCTTCTCACTGAGGTTTCTTTGGAGAATTACTCCCATTGTCTTCTTTTCATAGTATTTATAAACCAATTCCATTACAAAAAATAAATTATTTTTCTTAATTTAAACAAAAATGTAATGATCCTCTTGATATACTTCATTTTGGTTCAATATAAGTATAATCACAGAACTACCAACATGTTCTGATAACTGAAATTGCTTATATAAAAAAAAGGAATCTATAATAAATACAATCGTAAAAGAAAATTATAACCCTAAAATATATTCTAACATGGAAGTCCGAAGGAGGAGGTCTTTAATCGTGGCAGTTTTATGGGTTATCATTACGGTTGAAGTGAGTAACCACTGGATCTAGAGAAACAAAACATATAAGAAATAAAATATGTAAAATAATAAATAACTTTTTTTTAACAAATGTTTCTTTTTTATATAAAATAACAAAAAAATATCCTGGTAAGAAAAGATAAGAGTTGAACTTATTGGGGTTAATTTATATAAATAACCTGAAATATTTTATAAGAACAGATTTTTATAATAATATATCGTTTAAATTTTTATTATAAATATTTATATATAAAAAATTCATTTTCAATTCTTCATTGAAATATCTAATACTGATACTACATTAAATGATAAAAAATATGATGAGTATTTGAATTGTACATCAAAAAATAAACCAACTGTTATTTTTTAAATCATGAAAATACTGAACGTGGGCATCATTAGTAGAAATATCATCGCAGTAATCGTAACATTTTATCGAAGTTTAACTGTTGAAAAATATGGTACAAATAAATTTTAACAATAAAAATTTGTAATAAAAGGTTTTTTTTAACAAAATCAATAAAAATAGTAGCTTAAATTCAACTACATAGCTGGTTAGTAAACTATCCTGGTTAGAAAACTTGTTTAGATATCTAGGTATTAAAAACGTTACTGTTTAGTACCTTAAAGAGATAGTGAACGTAATAGACAAGATGAGACTAATACAACCAATACATAAATTATTTAACCCTAAAAATACGAGGCCTGTATATAAAGTAATGAGACTGGCTCAGAAAAACTTTTTATGTACAATCCAATTATACTCTGTCACCTTCGAAATAGTTCCCTTAGGAAGCCACATAACACTTCACATAGTGTTCCCACTCTTCATACCGCGGTGTTGGAACTCAGAAACCGGAATTTCCTTCAGATGGTCGGTTAAATTTTTTTTTTGTTTTCTACTGTTCCAAAATGGTGTCCTTTGAGGTATTTTTTTAAAGTCGGGAACAGGAAAAAGTTGCATGAACTTAAGTCAGGTGAATAAGGTGGTCGAGGAACTACAGGAATGATTTTCTTTGCCAAAAACTCATTAATTGAGAGTGCAGTGGAACAAGGTGGATTGTCATGATGCAGCATCCAGTTGTCTTGACGGCTGGTCTCATCCGGGCAACTCTTTTCCGTAGTCTTTCAAGATGTTCTCGATAAATATATTGATTTACAGTCTGTTCTGTAGGCAAAAACTCCTTATGGACAATGCCATTACTATCAAAGAAACAAATTAACATGGTTTTGATTTGCTCATGTTTGCTTTTTTGGGACGTGGTGAGTTTGATGTGTGCCACTCGTTGCTGTGGTGTTTTGTTTCTGGATCGTTCTCAATAAACCAGGATTCATCACCAGTAATAACATTTTTTAGAAAATCAGGATCAGTTTCAATTCGCTCTAAAAAATCGGGGCACACTTCCACCCCGCTTTTTTTTCAACAATGAGGTTTATGGGACCAAATTTGCAAAAAAATTATTCATGTCCAATTCATTTATCAAAATTTTATGGACTGTGGTACAGTTCAAAGTCAATTGTTCTGCAATCATTTTGACAGTTAATCGCCGGTCGTACCGTACCAAGTCTCTGATTCGCTCAACATTGTCGTCACATTTTGACATTAACGGTCTTCCAGAGCGTGGATCGTCCGCAACTGATTCCCGTACATCTGAAAATGCTTTAAACCACCTAAAAACTTGGGCTCGTGACAGAGCGTCATCTCAATATGCCCTTTTCAATTTTTAAAAACGTTTCAGTAGCATTCTCACAGAGTTTAACACAAAACTTGATTGCACAACTTTGCTCATAATTAGTATCACTCATTTTTGTAACGCACAACAAAAACTCGTTTCACAAAAAGTACGTTACGTCTCACATTGCAAAAATAGACTAAAAATTTGTATACCTAAATAAATCAGTTCTTCATATAACCATATGGTTTACTAGTAACTTTACAGTGTTGCTGTACTTTGGCTTTCAAAAAACTAGTCTCATTTCTTTCTTTACAGACCTCGTAAATTTAATTTTTATATTTGACAATATTTCTTTTATTATTTCCTTTTTTTTATCAATTTGTTGTAGCTTAGTGTTAAGATGAACATGTTATTTCACTTTTTGTTTAGCCGAGTCATAACCTAAAAATCGAAATTTTACTTACAAGTAAAATAATAATATTTTAAAATCTCACAATAAAAGTCCGTCTAAAAGCAGGAATTTATTTACATAGACTATATTATATAATCTTTTTTTTCTGTTCAACCACCAAAACCACCGTAAGATATTACTTCAGAGGATGAATGAGGATATGTATGAATGTAAATGAAGTGAAGTCTTGCACAATCTCAGATCGACCATTCCTGAGATGTGTGGCTAATTGAACTCCAACCACCAAAGAACACCGGTATCCACGATCTAGTATTCAAATCCGTACAAACGTAACTACTCTAACTAGAAATTGAATCTTAGAACTCTCGACTTCAAAATCAGTTGATTTGCGATGAGTTCATCACTAAACCAACCCGGTGGATTAAACTGTTACATAATAAACTCGTTTAGAATAGTAATACTTAAAATAATTTTCTATAAAATATTAAAAATCTTGAGAATTATAATATTTTTTTACTCTATAATAGGTATCTGGCTGAACTCTTTGCGATCAGTGGTATATTTCTACACCCTACCCGATTTTAACACTAAACGACGAGTTTCACCGCCTCGTTCCCCCAGACCATAACCTTCTCCTACGTTTTAGCCGTAATGACCAGGGAGAGATCATACGCAAAACCATATGGCGATACCCAGTCTGGAAAACCTAACTGCAGCAGCCCATCATAAGCGATACACTACAAGAACGGGCCAATGACCGACCCTTGCGGCACTCCTACCTCCATTCCAATCTCAATTGGAAACCCTTCTCCACTGCCTACCACTACCCTACCATTAAAGCAATCCTGTACAAATACGGGCTGATCTTCCTCGAACGGTAGCGAATTAAACGCATTCGTTACATCCAGTAACACTACCGCCGGGATAGCCCGGGTTCTCCAGGTACCACTAGCTGCCTCATCAACCACCCGCATTAATATCTCAACAGCCTGTACTGTAGTACGGCCCTTGCGGAAATTGGTATTCGCTTAGTCCCTCATCCGCTTCAATCTCGAATCTCAGTCGTTCCGCCATCATCCGTTCAAACACTTTGCCATACAACCTAAAAGGCAAAATGGCCTGTACCCGATGAGGTCATTCTTCTCAATTTTACTGCCACTTGTAAAGCTTAAAAGTTTACTTTCCGAATATAGCTCCTTGTACGGATAAGTGTTTTAGATAAGACCTATCCATGGTGGATAAGTCCTATCCACCATGGATACTAACCACTATTAACTTCGTTTTAGGTCAAGGCAGTCAAAAATCAAGATTTGGTTTCAATAAATCCTTTTTAGATCTAAAATTACTCAGCTGATAGTTCAGACCACCTAAATATTGACAGGAAAGTTAGTTGGATTGACAAAACCTGGAACTAATGTTGTTCTTATATGAATCTGAAGTCTATCGTCTACTAAATCAGTTACAAATTCACACATTAACCTTTCCTTAGCTAAGATTTTCCAGTAGCATTTCGTTTCCTTCCTATTTGAAAACGACAATACAAACTGTTTGCTATAATTTTTTTTTCGTTTCTATTAAGTTGGTATATATATATATATTATTTTTGATGAACGCTTTATATCTATTATGCGAGTATTTTGCAAAATTTAATAGTAAACGGGTTTTTATATGGCTGTACCGTTCATGTATATGGTTACTAAATGTAAATTATAAATAAATTACAACGTTTGGATTTTTATAAAGTCTATTTCAAAGTGATGTATAAAATAGAATATCATTATTATTCATCCACACAAGGCAAAGGATAAAGATAGCTTATATTAAAGCAAGAATGGTAAAGTACGTGGTTGAGAAATATGAAATCATATAATTTGTGAAAGTTAGTAGGCAAAGTTGTAGTTTAAGTTGTATAGATGGACCCGACTAACGCACGTAGAATAGCAACAACTAATACTTACGCTAAAAGTGAACTAACCAAGTTTGAAGTCGGGTCGGACCAGAGATTCACTCCGACTGTCAGTAAGTTACCACCCCACTCATTCCCCCTATGACTTATACCGCTTACTCTTCTCTCACACTCTTCATTTCTCTCCCTTACAAGAGTACTAACTTGGTACTTTCTGCCCGGAAACATTTTCGAGTGGAGAATATTAACTTTACCATATCCCGCACTTAACACTTTATTCGCTTACTTACATCGTGCTACTTTCATTCTTAACAAAATGAACATTTATCGTGTAAAGGGCATAATGAAATTGGATAATAAAATTCTTTATTAAATGTTTGCTTAATAGTTTACAAAAACAAAACCTATATAAATATTTATTCACATTCACGAATGAAATATTTATATTTTATGAAAATAAAACCTAAAGATAAAAAACTCATTTTAATTAAATTTAACTTTGCTAGTATTAAATAAATAAAATTAACAATGTTGAATTACGTTAAAAATAATAGTTTATATTTTTATAACAACATAAAACTGTTCTCCTTTATTTTTTTTTACCGCATAAAAACAGTGTAATATTTTCATTATTATGTAACAGCATCGTTCAAAAGTTACTGTATTTTCATGTTTGCACTTATTATTTTATTAATGTAGGTTTTCATTACAATTTATCGATGAGAACTTTTAATATTAATACACTAAACTTATCTTTTAAATACTTGCTCAAATTTATGAAATTGTTTATAATATATTACGACCATTTAGACAGTTGTAGATTACTGGCAAACAAGAAAAAAGAAGACGTTATTTATTTTAATTTGATTTTAATATTGTAATATTTTTTGATTTGGTTTAATGTTACCAACAGTAGATACCGCAATTATAGCAACGTCAACGTTTCTAACTTTCTACCCACGCTTTTAATTTGCCCCGTTCAAATTTTTTTGACCTTAAATTGAGCGTAACTCAAGGTTTTGAGTTAATGGTGTAGCTTTTGAGTTAATGGTGTAGCTAACACATAGGTTATCAAACTTTGAGATGCACAACTTCAGGTACACTACTCCAGAGTAGCTAAATTTTAATGAAAATTGATCTAGTAATTTCAGAGATTTTCGAGCCATTTTATATTATATTATTATATTATATTATTTCATATATATATATATACATATATATGAAAACCCCCAATTTAAGTGAATGGTATTTTCGTACTCTCATACCTCAAAACGTAAAGGAAATTAGTTTTAACCCCCCTTAAAACATGCGACCGAAGGTTATACAGTACTTTTCTTTCAAAAGTCGGTGAAGTACTCTTATTTCTCCCCAATGGTAACAATCAATTTGGAAATAAAAGAAACTGTACTAACAACATTCAATGACAACTGGTAATAGCAATGAAGAGAGAATATACGAAAATTCATGTTTTGTATAAGAGAGCCGTCGTTCAGTGCTGAGAACATGACTAAAATAATTTATATTTAAATTAATAATTTCAAACAGTAATTAGTCAATCAAAATCAAAGTACCGTTAAGTTGCAATAGAATATAATTAAATACTATTTTTTCGATGGTTACCTGTAATAAAACTTTCTTAAATATATTTTTCTGAAAATAGATGAATTAAAGAGCATTGTAATAAATCTGTTAATAAGATAGGTTTTTTTTTTAATTTTTATTTACAAAGAATCGAGACTCGAAGAATCGGTGTTTTAAGGGGGAGTATAAGTAATATCAGTATTGGATTATGGATTAAGTAATAAAGATAATTTGTACACATTTAATACTCATTTATTTTTATTACAATAATAAAATAAATTAATATAATATGAAAAATGTTTTGAAATTTTGAGCGAGTTCATTTTATTATTATTAAAAATAAAACATGTAAAAGAGAGGTTAACGAATTTGTATTGGTAAGTTACTAATATAATTATAAAGAGATAATTTTTTTGTTTGAAGAGCATATAGTTCGATATGACAGACAATTAAAATAAACAGCTGGCTGGTTTTTAATAAATGGCTGTGATCTCATATTCTATATTTGAAATACAGTGTTAATTAATGTTTTAATAAAGCATTATAACAGATTGAATTGAATAATTGACTAAACAAACCTTTCCCTGGGTTCGACGTTGATATGCATTGTCCGTAAAATCATATTCTTCAGCTTCACATACCACGCCATTTAAATATCTATATTTGGTAGAATCGTCTAGTACCATTCGATCCGATGGAACTAGTTCATAATGAAAATAACACCATCCATATTCTTCAACTTTCAACAACCTTTATTTCCGATCAGTATGTAAAGAATAATTATTTTAGTATTAAAGAAAATGTAGTTCTTACGTTTATAAAATATTTACTTTTGTTTACCACAAAGGTTTTCCCAATAATACTTCAAGTATATAGAACCTCAGTTCAGTAATGTATAATTATTAATAATATTTAATAACGTATCTGAGCATTATAAATTATTCTGAATTTTGGACTGCAAACTTGGGTTAATTGAAAGTTAACCTAACAATTAAAGATATATTAGAGGTACAGAAATGTATTATAATGTGGATAAGTGGAATGCTAAGAGTATAAAGTATCTAATTAAGAAAAAGAAGAAAGATAAAAATAACTTTTCAGCAGACAAACATCTATCAAAAGACTATAAATTATTTTTCGGATTTTTTTAAGATTTGAGCCGTGCAGAGCACAAATGACAGTTGTCAAAACAAATCCTTCAAACTACAATTAAAAAATTACTCTTTTTCTATTCTGAAATAATTTTTTTATGATTTCATTATACTTTGTTAGAGCAGTACCTCACTTATGTACACCCGAACATTTTATAATTTCATACAATGATTTAACTTTTTCAAGAAAAATTGAAAAAATAAATAAATGAAGATGTCAAACAGCTATTTGAGGTTAGTATAACTACGTATTTTCTTTCGGTTAATCCAGTTTCATTCATTCTATTGATTTCAGAAAATGAAAAATTTTACAATTAATTGATAAAACAGTACGCAGAATTCATTTGTGGGACAAATAAAACAGAATATAAGAAATAAACCAATATAATGCTGATGAAAATACTTCTATGAAGAAAAAATAAACTTAAAAAATAAAATCGATTTAGCAAAAAACTTCTCATAAAAATAAACTAAAAAAACAGTTTTTTACTGTTTGAAGTTTATTTTTTACATATGAATTATAAATATCCACCAAAAATTTACTGTTCTTAATACGGTGCTAATTTTAATACGCCTGAATAAAAAATCCCTTAAAGGCGGAATACAGAGAAGAATTTAAAAATGATCGACTTTACATCGTTATACGCATTTTTAGAGATTATTTTCTTCTAAATACAATTTTATTTTTTATTAAAATTACGGATATTTCTGTAAAAATCATTGTCAGCATTAAATGCCGTTTTGCTAGAAATCCAAAAGTTGAGATGCGTTATACAAGAAACACCTGATAGTTTTATATGCTGACCGATTCCAACTAAATCATATAAATTGTAATGACACAGTTTCAAGAAAAAGATTATTTCACAGAATTACTTATCCTAAAGAATGAGTCAAACAAACCAAACAGTGGGAGGGGGTAACAAAAAAAATAAAAAATAAACAAACCAAACAGGTAGTGGTGGGTGGATACTTTTCTGGCAAATATTAAACGATCTTCTAAAAGTGTTCCTTAAGGAAAATCTGTTTCTTAAGGAAGGAGATTTCAGCTAAATCTCCTCAGGAGGGTTTTCTAAATCAACATTATACGTCAACATATTTATGTTTTACCATACCCTCTAATGATCTGTTCCATTAGTTTCTAATATATAATTTTCAAGAAGAAACTGACCCTATGTAATTTTTATTATCTTAAGCAATGAATTTTTTATTTATTAAATACAAAAAGGTAGTCAGAAATGTCATGTTGACATACGTAAAGCAAATCCTGAAAAAATTACCTAGTAAATTTAAAAATGGTAAAGTATTATAGTTTTTAGAACAATAACCTGAACAACTTATAGAATATTGAGAATCAGTTACTGCGGAATAAACAAACTGAAATATTATGAAGGTATTATTGTATTAGATAAGCACGAGGTAGATTTAAAATAAGACATGATAAATTAGAAACTTTACAACTTGTCTAAGTATAATAAACATTCGATTATAAATATTAAATGTTGTTTACGACACATTTTCATTTAAATCCTGAATAAGTATATGAGACAATATGCACAATAGGATAAAATTTCTAAATCACTAAACAGAAACAGGAAAAATATACAAATGCATTAAACTTGAAAATGAAAATTTTACACACAGTACAGAGTTGTCAAGATTATAACATAACTTTTGGAATTAATACAAAAATAAATAACACAGATAAAACAAGTAAAAGCAACATGGATTAAATGGCATGGATTATACATGCAAGAGATCTCCTAATATATTTTTTTAATAGATACCTTTATTAATCAAACTGCACTTAATATGATGCTGATAATTAGCTCTGAAAGAGCTTTGGAAGAAATATTTTCGTACAATATATGTATACATATGAATTTCCATTTCAGATTTATATTTATATAAACTCTTAAATATCCTTTTAGTTAGATAACTGCTTAGGTAATGTAAAGCAATATAAATAGATAATATATCGTCAGGGTGGATTAGAATGCATGAGGATATAAGAGTGCAATTTATAAAAGAAATTTAAATGTATGCAAAATGAGTTTAGGCTCTATCTGAACTTACACGTTTTTTCCTCTTTTTATTTTGCTTACTTACTGCAGTAGTCGTTTGTTACAAATATCGCACGTCTCTAGGGAATTTTGACTTGGTTTCGTCTTTACGTAGCTTGCTTGATCTTGTCGTCCTCGCCTTGATAGTAGTTGTGGTAGTGGTTGTCATCGTACTAGCATCGTTGTAGTTGTCAACTCATTCCAAGAAGAGTAAAAATGTACTACTACTTTTGCCAAAAGGCTTCTTTTTGCTTTCTCATTTCCTTCCTTTTTTCCTTCTTCTTTGGCTATAACAGCTGCAAAGAAGTAACCGGAGCGTACAAAACAAACTTCTTGAAACATCTTTGTTGTAGTTGTTTTTTTTTTTTTGCTTTTTTTACAGTTCCTTTGAGATTAGACCCAGGTTACACATTTTTAAAACTGAGATTAAAAAACCTAAGTAATACTAATTTCATCCATTTTTTTTCTTTTATATATATATATATATATATATATGTATAAATGTTAATGATTATTAAATTACTAACATTAATACTTTAATAACTTATTACCCCATATAAATAGGGACATAATTAGAACATTCACAAATAAAAAACAATTGAAATTCAGCACTAATGACGAAGAATTCAAATGGACAATCTGTAAAGTAAAAGCATATAGAATTAAAGAACGATTTTCTTAAATTCAAAGATTTCGAAGAGATTTTATCATGATCACTTTCAGGATTTATTTTGTATAAAATAATAAGTAATAAATAATATTTATTTTGTATAGAACATTGTAATATTATTTTGTGTTTGTAAATTAAACACAAATTTAATTATTTAAATTTGCTTATACATCTAATGAGCATGGAAAATTCTCTTATACGTTTTAGATAGAATTTAATTTTATAATATTGTACTTAATTAATGTTACATACTTTATTTCAAAATATAAAAAAGATTAAAATATAACGAATAATCTACGCTAAACGGTTATTGAAAAAAAAAACAAATTAAAAATAACATTTGTGAAAATTTTGAAAATATTGATCATTTAAAAGAACTTCTTAAAATTTTCAAAAGTAAATTAACTGCTGCTTTATGCAAACCTTTGAATCATAAATCTTTTAATTGTAAATATTTTAAAATAATATGTGTATGTCTAATAATTAGGTTACACAGGAAGTAACAGGGGTCTGTTTCATTGTCGTTCAAATCTCTTTGCATAGCAATATTTCTTAAACATTACTAAAATAGGTAAGGGTTCGCTAGTGACCAATAATTCTACGATGAAAACTATTTTAAATGTATCTAAAATTCTCGCAAACCGTATGTTTCTTTTAACATCAAAATACATATACCGGTCGAATTGAAAATCTCCTCGTTATTTTTGTAGTCAGTGAAAGAATAATAAATTAAGTACGTGTTTTGAAAAAAAAAATCCAAACAGGATCAATATGATTTTCATTAGTGTGATATTCTACAACTGAAATAGTTATAGAAATTGTACGGTAGAACTCAAGTGTTTCAAATAATATTTTTAATGATTTTTTTTCGGATTTAAAAAAAAACTTTAATCAACATTCATTCAATGCCACATGAAACAAAAATCTGGTACGTTCTGCATAAAAATCAGTGCAGAAGTTTTCAAATCCATTCAAACGTGTATGTGTATATTTTTAAAAATTTATTAAAGAATATTTTTTTAACTGAATTTTTCTTAATTTACAAGTAATTATAATATAAATTATTTTCCTCATTTAAAATTTCCATATTTATACATAAAATATTGTTAAAAGAATTAACCTACATTCGTAATAGGAAAAAGTTTTAATTACTAAAAAAATAAAAATAAAAGAAAAATCCTCTACTTCCTTGGAATACAATATATATATATATACTCGTATATGATTTTTAAATAACATACAATTGTTTCTTTGCACTTGAGTACCGGTTGGACATTTCCCATATTTAGAACGACTTCTGTTTTAGTAGAACCCTTAACATCAACAACTGCTTTTATAAAGAACTAAATTTATAAAGATTTATGAATTTTTACTGTTGTATTAATAATTTTTTTCTTGGGCTGAATAAAGCTTTAAAAAATATTATACTATCCCTTTTATTTAATCAATAAAATTTAAATCAACACGAATTCTAAAAAAATATTTTGGTGCATTCAGCGCAAGAAAACTGACTTTTCTTTATTTCATTTTGTATAATTTTTTGCGCATGGAATATAAAAAAACATAAATTAAATGAGAAAATTTAATAGAGATTTTTTTTTTGTTTTAATTTAATATTAAAATACATTTTCAGTTTGTAAAAAAAAATTAAAATATAATAACTAATTTGATGGAATAATTAAAAATAACGTGTAAACCTCATACACAAACATCAAGTTTAAACTCACTCATCAATATGACTCGCTGCATAAAGCGCGGAAGAAAAATACACCAAAACAAAGTCAACATAACCTGACATTGATGTTACGTTGTCTGTCGTCAACCTTAAATTGAGTGTAACTAAAGAAAGGCTCAACCAATCTTCATAAAATTTTCACATGCACAGCGTCAGATACACTACTACAGCATATAAAAATTTTAATGAAATTGATCAAATGTTCTGGAGATTTTCGAGCTAAAACATTTTATACATGAATGGTATTTTCCTAATCGTCATACCTCAAACGTAAAGAAAATTGATTTTCACCCCCCAGTCCCACCGTGCGACCGAGAGTAATGAAAAAAAATTATAATAATCATTAGAGACTTTTAAAATGTCATCTACATTTAAACGACTGCTTTCAAAAAAATATAATTATTCAGTTAATTTTTTATAACAGTACGATCTAAATCTGGAATGACATTATGTATTTAATTTTTAAAAAGAATTAAGAAAAAAGTTATTTCAACTAAGAAATCTGGGTAAATAAACCGAGAAGTTATACAAAATAATGAAATTAAATTTAAAATAAAATGTATATTGCATAGCCTACACAAACCTTTTAACTTTTTGTTGATTTTATTTAATAAATTAAAAAAAAACCGTAAAATATATAAACTTAAATATTATATAACACTAATTTCTTTCACTTTTTTAAATTACTTATTTTAATTTTATATTTAGGCTTAAATAATATTTAAATATTAAATGTACTTTTAATATTAAATATGAAACTGATTTTAAATGTTGACATTTTCCAAGAGTAAGTACAGAGAAGTGTAATTGTTTGGTAGAATTGTTTGAACTTTATAACGTTCACTTGGAGTGATTTTGTGGCTTACAATTTATCCATGTGCCTCATAATTTTACTAAACAATCTTTGTTCATTGTTTCGGTCTGATTGTTTATGAGACTGTTTCAATCTCATTGTTGCCCCATCGACGGAACAGTGTACACTCGTTAACATTTCCGTTCTGCAGACCGTATGAGAGATTGATGAACCATTTCCTATATTCTCAAACTTTAAGTATTATTTTTATGCATTTACCTAACTGATTGGTGGAAAGTGAATTTAAATAAGATTACTTACAATTAGCATCATATTCTATATTTTTGCATACTAGACTAAACGAGAATATTTTCCATATGCTTATTTAGGTAAAAGTAAATTACTTTAATGAAATAGCCGAATTTTGTATTGCTCTATATTGAGTTGTATCGTTTAACAATATTTTAAAACTAGTTATTCTTTTTTCTTCTTTGGCTATATTCCTCCACGATGGCAAATGATTCAAGCAGAAGTGGTTATTGATTGATATTGTATATTAGACCAACTTCCCCTTTTACGTTTATTATTGAAACGGAATAGCTATAAGTGTATGAAAAATTTGAAGTTGCAGCTCCATCTAATGATATAATGTTAATTAATCTGACTCCTTAATTAAATCATTTGCAGGTAAAATGCTTTCTTAAGTTCTCATTGATTTTGTTTAAAATATAAAATATTGGTAATACCTTTGCAGAAATGGTTAGTGATTCAAAGACTTACTAGCTGATTGCGTTTGTTAATGCAACCCCCTAAAATTCTACTTTCGGAATGAGAGATTTACAAGATTTTCTCAAAAATACCATTGTACTTCTTACTTATTCCAAACGGTTTTCTTAATTTTCTTTTTTTTTACTTACCCATCTTGTAATGAGGTAATTTTATGTGATAATTTATATTTACAGATAATATTTAACTTTTTTATCCCATCATCTTAATTTCAAATTGTTATACTTTTTGTTTATTTTTTTAAAAGTTTGTTTCTTTTTTTATATTACGAGTATATTGCTAGAAGTTTTTATGCCTACAAAAGAACACTAATTATATCGGTGAAAGAACTAAAGTTAATTACGACGAATAGAACAAAATATAGATTATATAACAAAACCCAGAAAAACGGTAACAAAAATTTGTTTATAGATTTTTTTTTTTGCTTGATGAAATAATTCAACACAGAAGATTACAGAGAAATTTGTAAATTGGAATATGGAAATATCATGCCTGACCTGTATTCGAACCCGGGACCCCCGGATTAAGACGCTACCACTCTGGTGTTTAAGTTAAAAATCATGTTATTTGTAGGTACAAAAAGTAGTGAAAGCAAAAAAATTAATGCGAAGTTGGAGTGCAAGAGAAGGAAAAACAAGTATAAAAACAATCTATTGTATTCCTGATATCTGCAAAAAACTTTAATGGAAAGCAATAAGTACCCTTTTTTTAAATGCGACCCGTCAACTACTTAATTTTAGTAAGTTACGGAGATCGATACAAGCATTCGAAAACAAGTGGCTGTAATCAGAGAGCTCTACTGTATTAATATTAACTTCATTACATACCTTAAAGGTTAACTTAAACCAATTATGTGGGCGATTTCAATCAGCATCTATTTCAGATTCTGTTTCATTAATATTTATCCTAAAGTTTTATCCTTTAGATATTTATTAACCCTAACTCACAATGATAAATAATTAAATAAAAGGAGTAAGAGCATAAACAAGTTTTTTTTTGGCAGTGTTCTAGACTAGCATAACAAAAGATACAATTGATATAAAATGTATATTTTATATTTATAAAATTTACATTTTATATTCATTATTTTAAACTAGTTACGATTATTTTCTTTATGCATTTGTTAGAAAGACCTCAAAACTGTTTCAACATAAACAACTTTCATATTGGGCTTTAAACTCTTTATTATCGGCTAACATATTAGTTATTGGGCTTTTAAATAAAGGGATTTTTTTCTAAGTTCTTTATGTTAATTTCCGATAAATATTAAAATATGGGCAAATTATCGGTGATCCGAACATAAACGTGCTGATTTAAAATGTACGAAACAATTTGAACCAAGATTCAATTTGAGAAATTAACTTTAACATTTTGAATAATAACTTACATTTGACTCAAAATGATTTAAATCGGTTTAAAATTCACGTATTATTATGTAAACAATTTTATTAAAAAACCAGCTAATTTAACCGTACCTTTCTTTTTTCCGTTTTAAAGTTGTGTTGGATTTTGGATTCTATTAAATTTATCAAATTCCATTCTTATATTTATTTCTTTTGATGTAATATATATAATAATGTATAATATATATATGTATGTAAATATTTATTACTGTTTATCCACTAATTTTTTTAACGTAAAATATTCTATTAGTTAATTAAATTTTTAACTGTTTAAACTATTCATGTTTAGAATAGTTTTAACAGTTAAAGATTTGTAACTGAAATTACAAAGCCTTTTATATAAACGTAATGAATTCTTTATGACAATAAACGGTGTTTCACAAAACTCGTAAAATCTACTACCGTAGCCATTAGTCTACTGCAACAATTCATATAAGTCTTATGACTAGCATGTGACATATTTTTTTATTTTCATTTAATATGCAAATTAATTAAGTCCAATAAAGTAAAAAGTGTTTTGGTTACTTTCATAAAAAAAAAAATTATTAATCATTTTTAACGTTATTACTGTAGTAAACTACAGTATACCTTATTTTAATGCAAGCTAATATTCTGTTCCCTTTTTGAAGTAATAATAAATTAATAAGCATAAATTTGCATTGTTATTATTATTGTTGTTGTTATCATCATCATAATCATCATTAAGCTTGTTATATCTCTATTGGGGCCAGTAAATTTGATTAAATGTACTGTATATTACAAAAAAAAAGTTTATATATATATATATATATATATATATATATATATATATATATATACACACACACACACACACACATATGGTTCTATGTACGCTGCATAGTTAAGTTTTATTTTTTTTTAAATTCAAAATGTATAATAAAGTTTACAAAGTTTCTTTATTTTATCCGTCTGGGAAATTATATTAAAAATTATATTTTACCTCTTAAGAGTAAATTATAATAAAATAAAAATTAGTCATTAGAAAATATTTTTACTCTTAATTTTGACCTGTAATATTTTTTTAAATGTTTCTTAGTTTATTGTGTTATAAATAAAAAAAACGGAATAATTTACTGAATAACAACTGATTATTAGATAAGGAATATATTACAGTAATAAATGTACTTAAATTTGAAATAAAATTTTTTGAATTAAAAATTTATAATAAAATTTAATTTAAATAAATAATTAAATACATATCATAAAAATTATAATTTAACTTCTAACAACTACTACGAATCTCCGATCTCTGTGGCGGAGTGGTAAGGTCTCAGCCTTTGATCCGAAAATCTCGGGTTTGAATCCCAGTCAGGCATGTTTTGTATTTTTCATACAATTACATTCTCATACTGCAAAATTACCGAAGCAGTCGATGCCGGTCACCTCAACAAAAAAAAAAAGAATATTACTTCCACATATATGTCAACCGATCTAAATAGTGGAGTAGTATCGTGTCTACCTTTCGTCTTGAAAGTTCTAGGTTTGAATCCCGGTCAGGCTAATAATTTTTCATACGCTGTAAAATTCATTAGCATCAAATTGTACAAAGTTGTAGGGTTTTTTTTGGAGTAAATAAATAAATAAATTTTTATATTCACATTGAATGGGAGAAAGAATAAGTCTGAAATGCGTACAACATTTTGATTTAATTAAATGTTTGTTATGAAAGGATGTACTATTTATTTTGCGTTTTTAATTAATCGCAGAATTTTTCTTTTTAATTAAAAAAAATTAATTGGTAGAGTATTATTTTGTTTGAAAGCCATAGATATAAGAAGAGTTTGAATTATATTTTAGAGGCGTTAATTGTGTTCATATTTTATGAAAAAATTTTAATTATATTCCATTTTTTTGGTCGAATGAGAATTTTATAATGGATGCAAACAATTGCTGATGATGATGATGCGAACAGTAAGAAAGTAATGAAAGAAAGATAACTTATATTTTCAAACGGAGTTGTACATAAACACCAGTTTTAGGAAAAACTTTAGAATCTGGATTTTGGAGGCAGAGGTCAAGGTTGGGATAGGGCAAAGAGTAAAACACCTCCTCTCATTTCAACAAAATTCAAAGAAAATTCACTGTGTGAACAGCACTTGGTACGATACCCAAAAACGATCCATTTTCATAAAAAAATTCAAGATTTTCCAAAAATCACCTTACTGGCTGCGGTCATCACTTGATTCTAAAAGGAAATTCAGCGTCACGATCCTCCTTTCGGGTTGTGTACCCCTATGCGCATGTGAACGAGTGGCTGGAGTTGACTCACAATGTATTAGACTTGTTTACAATCGTTAAAAGCGCGAAAAATGTTCCTAACTTTCGTTACAACTCAGGAACGAGTGTAAATTGTTAACCCGTTGGGAACGGTGCAGCGGGATAGCGAATACTTTCAGAAAAGATGTACAACTTGCATCCTTTTTTAACATTCACTTAGTTCTGTAAAATGTTATTGTATGCGGCAACAAAATGTTATTTCTATTATTCAATGCGAATATAATTACTTATTTCTTGATGTTTTACTATTTATGTTTTAACTATTTATGTTTTAACTATTTACAATTTCTTGATGTTAGATGAATTCTGTAATGTATAAAAAATCATTAGTCTGACCGGGATTGGAGTTCACAGCTTTCAGGATGAAAGGCAGACAAGCTACGACTGGAAGTAACTTAACGTAGCCACCCGCTCTCTTTCGGTATGCATCCGTATACCGGAAGAGGAACTTTGTCACTGCATTTCATTTTTTATTACGGTTTTTTTATCCCCTCATGCTGTTTACATTTTTATTTTGCTGATCACTGACCCCGACTTGACACCTGTTTCTAAATCCAGGATCCAAAGGTCTCCCTGAAACATCATTTCTATGCTATTAAATATTTTTAAAAATAAAAACTAATTTTTCTTATAGGTATCCTTCAAAAAGTCAGGACGAGTTGTTTTTTAAATAACGGGCAGTTCGATTATTTTTTGTTCCCGTAAATACGAAATGAGTTTCTCAGTAGTAAATTAAAATTTATAATTTATTCGTATGCTTACAAAATTTTTATTGCAGATGAAATTATTTATTTATTCCTGTAAAATAATAACCGCTTCCATCAAATCATGAAACATAATAATCGCGTATGCCAACATAATATTTTTTCGTGCAGAAAGAAAGGACCTTATTACATCTTAGCCAATTTTAGTAAGTTACCAATCCATTTAAAAAGATCTTCTTATCTATTGAATAACATTAAAAGGTTTTCTTTCTCATAATTAATAATTGTCTGTAAATCATTTTTAAACAATATTAATTAAAAAACATAGACAGCTTCATGTGGTAGCTTCAGCTTATTTTCTGCAGTTTCATCTTAAGAATTTGGATTTTAAACTTTTCTGTTTTAAATTGTTTACTTATATATTATTAATTGATACATTAAAAAAAAAACCTTCTGATTAAGTTTTAAACGCGATTTTCCTTTATTCTTTCAAATAAATACTGAGACAGTCTTTTTTATCTATGGAGAAGTACATTACTAATTTCTGACGTTGTCTATAATGTGAAATTAACTATGTACTGATCTCAATGAAATATTTTTTTCTTTGCTGTTTCCCTTATAATATTCACGTAGAAGATTAATCAATTGGTTGACAATTTATAAAAATCTGAGCACCAAATAATTTTGTAAACCAAAGAACAATTATTAACAATCCAAAAATAAAACTCCAAACATAATCTTTCTAGTCAAAGGTAAACGTAATATTCTGTTTCAAATATTGTGATCGTGCTCGGAATAGTTACGTAAAAAAAAGTTATTTTTTTCACGGAGGTAAATTATTAATTATCTTACTTGCATGCATACATTTTCTGGCGCAACTACAGTTATTCGCAATAAAAAACACAGAAAACATTTAGTATTTCTATCTCCATACTACTCAAAGAAAAATGTGTTTTTCAGCTCATTTTTTTCCTTCTGGATAGTTTAACAAGTATGTAAGTTACTTTACCTGAGATCTATAGGTAAACTGCATAAAATACAATATACGATAGATGGCGTTTTTCATGCCTTACATAAATTTTCAAAAGAAACCTGACGTTATTTTTTTTAAATTAAACACATTAATCACTTATTTTTTATTAAAAACAAGGAAAATATTTTATAAAACTCGACGAAATTATATAACACCAGAAATTACATTTTGGTTTAATATATTTCATTTATAGTTTGAAGAGAAAATTTATTGCTTCTTTAATACACTAAGGACAGATTATACAGTTGTTTCAATTTACATTGTAGTTTTAGAAGCAGTAAAGGGAGTTTGAAATTGCTGTGTACAACACTGTAAATAGCTGCTTTGTATTTGGACAATTCACTATTCAAATAGAGGTCAATCAAACATGTACTAACTCCACATACTTTTACGTAAAGGACATAAAAATAAAGGCACTTTTGATGAACTGTGTTTTAGTTAAATATTCTAATTGAAAGTATCTTTAAAATATGACACAGTAGCCAAAAGTGAAACATATATACATTTTTTTCTGTCTCTCTTTCTCCTTTTATATTTTAATCAAGTTTTTAGCCAAGAATTTTAAGCAAATACTTGCAATGATTTTTGTAGGATTACTTTTACACTGAAAAAATGGAAAACGTATGTTATTTCTGTGAATGAAAAGTGCGTTCTAAATATTATAATTAGAAATATAAATCTATATATATGACCAACACCGGATATATATGTATATATTTATTACTAGCAATTTCTGTATAACTTGTCTCCCATCTTAATTTATATTAAGCGTAATAAATAAAAAAAATACAAATAAAATGTGCTTTAAAAATTAAAGCACCTTAAAAGCAGCATTACCGATAAAACTTTTTAATTAAAATTCAGAATTAAAGAAAACTAAGTGTAATTTAACAATGTTAAATGCATTGTACTCAAACTAATTAGTTTGAGTACAATGCATCAAACTAGTTTGAGTACTCATACTCAAACTAATAAAGAAAAACTAAATTCAAAGAATCTTTACAAAAAATTAGATTTTAGGGTTTTTATTGATTTTAAAGAATTTTTAAACTTGATTTTATATATATATTTTTTTAAATTAAATATTTTTATTTGTACTATTTAGTTTTATTTTTGTTTAAAATAATATACTCAATATAAAACACTAGCGGCAAGGAAACAGGCCGTTAGTAAGAAAGGAGCATCTTGATAAAAATTATTTTAAAAAAATTAAAAATATGATTTTACGAGAAATGACGTAAATGAAATAACGTAATAACTGATTGATAAAAGACATAATAACTGTTTGTTAATTACGGATGTTTGAAATGCAAAAATATACTTACTATATTTTTCCGTAATTTATCCAAAAAAGTTTCTTAAATTTTCGCAGAAAATACTTTAAATAAATTATATAATGATGTCCACTTACCAACTACTTTAATTATTATGTCCGAGCGCTTTCGGATATTAATCCATCATCAGGAATATAATTATAATCCATAACACGTAAATGTTCCTGATCGTGAATTAATATCCGATAGCGCTCAGACATAATAATAAAAATTGTTAATAAGTGGAAATTATTATATAATTAATTTATATCAACATCATCAACAGGTCATGATTAAAAATAAAATTACTTTAAATATTATACAACAATCACATTCTCTAAGCAAATTTAATTCTTATGTAATTTTGAATTATCTTTATACTCTTAGACATTATATTTATTTTATTTTCAAAATATCTTGTACTTACATTATCTGTGAAAAACTTACAATACCACCAAAGCAATAGAATAATTTTGGAAATCGCTCCTCCTGACAAAGGCTAAGTTTTGTAAATAAAAACATAAAATAATTTTCTAATATTATATATATTATTAATATAATATATTATTGATATATAATATTTTATATATTGATATATAATATTTTATATATTATTAATAATTTTCTGTTACAACCAGCAAAAAATGTTGCGTCTTAAGACTGGTTATAAACAATAAATTAATAAATATTAACTAATGTCCGTAATAAAAATAAAAAAAATAAGTAAACCCGAAATGAAAATAAGTCTATTGCTATCCAAGATCAATATTGTTTTTTTAATTCAAAGCTCAATTTCTTTTCACTGATCGTATTTTTTTTATTTTTTGTTTAAATTTTACTAATGAGTAAAAACTCATTTATGAGTAACATTTATATTGATTCTAAATATTTTTTTCATACAGTTTCTTCAAAATTAATGAAAAAAAAAACAAAAACCTAATGGAAGAAATATAGATCTAACATATATTTCCCTTTATTCACGCATGTTTTAATTGAAAGTGCGTTCATTATTGCGAGAAGTAGTGAAAAAATGGTTGGAGAAACGGATGGTTGTATATTCTGTTACGGAAACGCTGCACATGGTGAAATCAATTCTTCGACGATTATGGTATTTGCAAATATTGCAACCAATTAATGACACATTTATAATGTTTTTCCCTTTATTTACACATTTTATTTTCATTAAAAAAAAGAAAAAATGAAAGAATTTGTTCTTGATTTCTCGAATTTTGTAATATTTTGTATAATACCTCAGCTGTAAGATTACCAGACCAAATTGCTTTCTCTTAGTGTAATAATGGTAGATGTATTGTGAGTATCTGTTATTTGTTGCAAATAAGACGAAGTTTCTGAGCTATCACTTCCATTTTGGTTGTGAGTACGGAATGGATTGTTTTTCACGTGACTGAGTATCTTTCTTTTGAGATAATTTGTGTATATAAACCGTTTGATTGTGGCATCTTAAATATATTGTTACTGGTAGAGAAGCTTCCAGAAAGAAGAGAGAGAGGGAAATAAAGAATGAAGAGTCTAGACGAACGACAAAGGATTTTTTTCTAACAAAGAACTTATAGAAAAGCGTACAAAGAGCGGACATTGAAAATTATTACTCTTGAACAATGAAAAGGGCTGGTCCGGTACTGGTTCTACAAGTCAGGAGGTATATAAAAACTGCCGGGAACTTGTGAACAGAAAGTTAGAAAATTTTCAAGTTCGACTTCGAAGACGCGTCCGATAAAAGCGATAATAATGTTTGGTAACAACGAGTGAAAAGGGCGTCACAATTCTATTTTGGACAGTGGATGAAAGCAAGAAGCTGCACAGTGAGTTAATAGGAGTGAAAGTGACAGTATTATATTCATTCATAAAGTGTAGGATAGTTTTTTTTTATAAACATTAAAACTAAATAACACTTGCAGCAGGTGATTTTTATTAATTGTCGATTTTTCTATTGTTATCTTTTTCTTAATGCATATTAGTTTCTGTTAGACATAATAAAGCTTTTAGTTAATCAGATTGTATTTTGGTATTTATAATTTAATTGTTATTAAATGAAGTCTGCTTTTAATTTGAATTACTATTTTTTATATTATATGATTATAATTATTATTAATTTACTTTATATATTTGAGAGTAAATATATAAAGATTATATTTATAAGAAATTCTTTCTTGTGCTACCTCAATATCCTTGTCGTACCGCGAATACACAACAATATAATCCATATATATGCATATTCATTTGCTTTAGAAGAGGAATGGAACCTTTACGCCATAACTACGTCAGTATGTTTCTCTCTTCTGATACCTGTTCAGGAGTTTTAGTATGAGTTGATGGTTATACATTTACTTATCAAACCTCTACGAAAACTATTAAAACATTACTAGTTTACTCCCTCCAATTTTGTAAGCCCATAATTCTCTTTCTAAATCTAGTTGAAGTTAGACAAGTCATTTTATATGTTATTTTTATCATTTTCGGGTAGAAAAAAAAACAAAATTAAAACTACTAAAGTGGTCATGATCTGCGAAGAAATAGAATGAAAAAAAATCTACCGAAAGACTCTACACGTATTATTAAATTTTGTATTGCATTTTTAATATTGTGTATTTTTAAATACACAAGTAAACAAATGTAAACAACAATGAATGTTTTTTGTTCTTTTACGATTGAAGTTCTCAGTTTTCATTTGTTATCTTACATATTTTTTCTTCAACAAATTTAAACGAGTATTAAAAAAAAACTTGATTTCGCTTACTTACTTCGTAGACAAAAAAAAAATTGAAAACTACACGTTACATCCTTTAATATTTAAGTCAGCATATCTTGTGTTGAAAGTAATATTTTGGTCTCTCAATTTGTAAAATTAGGATATATTTACCAAATTTAAAGTATAAATGATGAGAACAGATAAATAACTTTCCATGTCGATGAAATACTAAAATAGGTATTATAAGAAAGAAGAATTTTTTTGTTATCTGACAACACATTTTAGTCGGAATTCTTAAAATGATTTGTGGTATGAAGCTCAACAATGCATTCACCATTCCAAATCACTAATTTACTTTTTTTTAATTTATTTTACATTTTATCTCTTATTTCACCACATTTTTTGTACAAGTTTATTCAACAGTCTATAATTTTTGTTTTAATTCTTTATTATTAATTTTTTTAAATAAAGTTATTACATTTACAATATTTTCAAATAGTTTACTAAATATTTTGATATGAATAAATTCACTGGGGAAACATGATTGCGAAAATATTTAGTATTATTTAATCCAAAATATCAGTTAGTTTTACGGTATCGTAATTGTCAGGTATATTTAAAGAGGTAAAAATGATTCATTTTTACCTGCTTCATTGCAGTACACTACGTACACATTTTTTAAAAATCTAACCAAAAATTGGGAATAAAAAATAATCTACGTTAAACGAGAGTAAAAAGTATAGGAGTCATATCACGAAGGTGATTTTGTGGTTGACAAGTATATTAACTTCTGATCGATAAAAATGATATCCTTTTTGAACTGGATCGTTTGGCTTTACATTTATTTATAACGTTTATAATGCAGTTACAGTTACGGCCAAAGCCAATTCCCTACTTTTTATGAAATTTTGTTTGCAGAAAAGTTCTTTAGCATTAGGCGGAATGACATATTTGCAATAATTATTCATAAAAACTTACGTTTCAATATTTTAGCTACTATTCTCCTTAAACAAGGTGATTTATGAGATGTGATGGAAAGGAAGTTAGGCTACAGAAATGCAGTTTTTCTTAGTTTACTGACGCGACTCACCATTTTCTGATTTTTACCTAACTCACCATTTCTAGTTAGTCTCCTTGCAGCTACGCGTTTGGTGTCTCATAAACTCACTTTCACATCTATAAACCAAACTTTTGTCTCCGAAAACGTTATGCTATTACTGTACATTACTGTACTGTATCATTGTGCCTCCTACGTTTTTCCTGTTTAGCCTCCGGGAATCACCGTCAGGTGTTACTTGAGAGGATGAATGAGGAGGATATATGTGAGTGTAAGTGAAGTCTCAGGTCGACCATTTTTGAGATGTGTGGTTAATTGAAACCCAACCACCAAAGAACACCGGTGTCCGTGATCAAGTATTCAAATCCGTATAAAAGTGACTGCCTTTACTAGGACTTAAACGCTGGAACTCTCGAGTTTGAAATCAGATGATTTGCGAAGACGCGTTCACCACTAGGCAAACCCGGTGGGTCATATCATTGTGCCTATCTCACTACATTATAGCTTTCACAAAAGCTCGTTTTCGGTAAAAATACAAATTATATATTACGTAGGTTTATTTTTAATTAATGGAACATTTGCTTAATTATTTTCATAAGTACAATATATACAAACTTGAAAAGAAAAAGTACTAAACGGGGATATAAAGAAGTACCTCCTCGATACTTATTCAGTAAAACAAGGAGACTCTGGTCAACTAATTGCTAATAAAATAATATATTTGTCAATAGTTAGACTTTTCCCGATTAACTGTGATTGGATTAATGATTCTGTTTTGAATTTAATTTACCCGTAGCTTTGTTAATTCAAATTTACTGTACAAAAAAATTTATTAAATTTAATAAATCACAAAATGAGTGAGATCAGGTATTCTCAGAACTACCAGATATATATATATATTTTTATTGACACAATTATACATTTACAATTTGATTTCTCGGAACAATGAATAAATGTGTTCAACGTCTGTAACTGACTTGAAATAGAGGAAGCCCAAGTAATTAACTCCTCTATATTTCATTTTATTCTGGCTAGCACCCTGTTAACAGCTGCCGATGGATGATGACAATGAAATTCGTTTTTTATATGAAATGAATGTCAAAAAAATGCCATGCCTGACTGGGACTCGAACCTACACCCTCCGAATGACTTCACAAAGACGCTACCAGTCCACCGCGGTGGTCGGTTTACTTTTTATTTAGTTTTGGAAATTCAGTTGTAAAAGATATAAGAAATATAACACGACAAAATGGACATATATCTTTTTTTTCATTTGAGGAAGAAAACGGCACAAATAAATGTAAGCATATGAAATGAAGTACAGCATAATTTTTTTTTTATAATACAACAAAACTATCTTTATAGCAACTCAAATTAGGTAAAGAAACTATAATTGTGTTATTTTAAGTAAATCAATAAAGTTAAATATAAAATTTTCACATTTGATTTAATAAATATTAATTAAAACTAAATTTGTTATGTTTTTAAGAAACTTTTAATAATTAATTTAAGATGTACTTTAAACTTTGTGGTGAATTTTCCTGTTGAATAAAAACGATAAAGGCTAAAAAGGTAATATTATTAATAAAAATTAGTCTATTTAAACAATATTATTATTGTGATGTATTTAATTAGCTGTAAATCGATTACTTCAAAGGAATATTTTATTACTTATTACTGGTATAGGATACTTTATGTTTCATTACTTCATGTTTTTATTTTTTTTATTGTTACTTTTATTATATTACGATATAAAATCGTATAAAAATTAAATGAATAAAATGAAAAAAAAGTAATGAATTGGTAAAAAAGAGAAGTTTTTATGATTGTTTTTATTACACGTTTTATTATTGTCATGAAATGGGAAAATGGAACATAATAATCATTTGTTGCTATTAAAAAGAACAAATAGATTTCATCTAGTATTCCGACAATAAACTAAACAATATGTTTAATGAGAATTGTGGAAATAAAATGAAATTTTTATAACTACAGTATATGGATAAGTTTAGAAAATACATTTACCTCACAGTTATCTATTAATCCCAAAAGCGTATTGTAATAGGTAATCTAGAATAAAAAAAAAAATATTTTGATCGTTCTTTTAGAATAAATAAATGTTAAATGTTGCATCAGTTTCAAAATAATTCTACTTAGATTTTATCCATTATTGTTTTTATTTATTATTTATGACACAGTATGAAGAAGGAATAGAGCCGTCTTAATTTTGTTTCAATCATTATTAGGTGAATATTAATGTGAACCAAACTATATAGTCTAATTATTGAATATCTTAATCCTAATAGATCATTCAATAATAATGATAAGGAAACCAAAAGAGTTTTATTTTATACCCCAATAATTTTCCTGTTGACATAGATAATTTAATTTAAATATCTTTTTAGAAAACTGAACAAAAAGAAAGAAAATTGTTTCTCGTTTTTCTATTTTATTTTACTCTGTACGAATTTAAGCACTTATGAAACGTGTAAAAAACATTAAAATAAATATTGTAGTAACTTCCAAATAAGAATTTTTTCCGGTTCTTTACGCACAATTTGGGCATTGAAGACCAACAATTCCACAATTACTGGCCATTTTACAAGTAATAACTAATTCACTAGGAATAGTAATTCAGATTAAAAGGGTTATATGTCTCTATAGATAAGGTGAATTCAGAAGTGTGTGTGTGTGTGTGTGTGTGTGTGTGGGGGGGGGGGGTGTGTGTGTGTATTGTTACCACATATATGCCTAATTTAACATCGGCGGACGACAACGGTAGCAGCTCAGATGTCAGCTGCAGCACAGTATACTTATGCGCTGGTACAGCGTCACTCCCGCCGCGCAGACGACTGCGAAGTTCTCCAACCATAGCGGCGCTGCGGACTCATCACTCTCAGGCTCCAATAAAAGCGTACGCAAAAGTGAATTTAAGTGAATTTAAAGTGAATTTTTAAGTCATCGTTGAACACCACTTGGAGAAGACTGCCTCAACGTGGGACCTTCCGGCGGATGCCAACATCTCCGCCAAGGGAGCCGCTGGAGCCGACGCTACCTTCCCGCTCCAGCGGCCGGTCTTCAATCGCCCTGGCCAGCGGACTCAGCAGCAGGAGCTGCTGAGCGGTTCTCCTCGAGCGATCCAATGCTGGATCGCCGAATGGCTTCGACGGCACTTGGCACTTAATAAACAAGTGCGTCGAAGCCATTCGGCGACAGTATATATATATATTATATATATATATTGAGAAAATTAGTATTACGTTGCGATTATTTTATAATTATTATTATTAACAACAATAAAAGTATTAAGTAAAAAGTGATATATTACTTCCCGTCAGTATGATAATGTCCTGAAACGCACAAGAACTGATTAGCCGGCGCCTTGTCATATTAATCACATTATATTATCAACAACATAATTATTTAGTATTAATTTATGCAATTCCTTATTTGTATTAGCAAACAAAATATACATTCTAGTTTTAACAATCATTCCCGACTGAAATAGTAACTAAAATTTAAAAATATCCAACAAATAAAAAACATTTACTTTAAAATGCCCAAATTAGGACGAATAAAACGAAAAATGATTGTTTATTTATTAACAAGGCAATAAAAATTTTTCTTGCCCTTAAATCTTTAAGCATTTAACATAGGGATAAATTCGAGATAGGCTAAAAGATTATTTTAAAGCCAGCATTAAACAACAGACGTGTAAATGTCCGATCGCTTTTTATATGCAAGTAAAATAAACAAATAGAATTTGTAAAATATTTCGGAACCAATCTTTGTGCAAAATATATTGAAACTAGACATAGTGAGCTCGTATGATTCACTATGAATGATATGCGTGGAATTGTAGATGGGAGTGAGTTCGGGAGTTCAAATATTAACTGCTCACGGTTTCAATTATTTCAACTGAAAATTATTACAATATTATTAATGGTGGTTTACCAATATTTTACCTCCTTATTTTCATTATCAATGTTGATTTTTACATTAAGTTCCGAACGTTTAAGTTCTGGTGGACGAACTTGAACTTATTGAAAGTATTATTAACGTTGAATGATTGATAATTAAATCTAATGTATAAATTGTAAATGAAGAGTAAAAGTAATCTGTTAATTTTTATATGTACTCAGTTAAAAGTTAAATTATTTTATAGTGTTGCATAATTAAATATGAATTGTTATTACGTAAAATTTACCTTTAAAACATATGTAATTTTAAATTTATTCTAATGCTGTATAATTTTGTTTGTGTTTGTTATTTAAATCGCATTGTTACGTATAATAAATTTGATCCTTTTTTACGCAAAAGAAAATTGTTTCTTCCTATGAAGTTTGTTATAGCATGATAGTTATAGCAGTAATAAGTGTATTAATTTTGTATATTTTAATATTCTACCTCTATTTATTATTCTACTAATATACTAAGTAATTAATTTTTTTGATTCATTGATAGTATTACTCTATCTTATATTACTACGCCAAATTTAAAGCTGACGATTTTTAAATTACGCTGTAGAATGCGTGCTTATTATATGTTGAATTAAATATTGCAAATAGTTTATTGTAAAAATGAAATATAAAAAAAAGCATTATTATTATTATCTCTGGTACTAGAACACCTAGAAAAGAATGTAATAAAACAAGTTGTTTAATTACACAAAACATTACGTGAACAGTAATTTTATTATTATATTTTATATTTGCAGCTGACTTTGAAGAAATCCGTAATAAAGTTTTTGATCATAGACTTAATTTCTACTTTAAAAATTTCAACGTTCTCTAATTTTCTAATAAATGATTCAATCTCATTCTCTATCTATACGTATGCTCTACAAGTTCGTACAAAACTGTTAAGCTTGTAAAAGTGACTTAAATTTAGGTCGTTCAATTGATTTTTTTCTCTGCTGATTTGAACTAAAAAAGTAGGCTCTACGCACCAAGAATAGAGAATTTTGTGGTTTTCCACAGTTAATCTAAAACAAGTTATCTCTTAGCTGTTGTATATCTAATTACTGAATAATATATTTAATTAATAAATAAAAATTATTTTTTGTAATTTTAACATTAAAATTCTAAATACGTATTAAAACACTAAAGTAAAAAAAAAAAAAATAAGAAAGAAATAACCTACCATTTTACTTAAGTGTACACACGTAACTAGTGTACATACACACCCGCCCCCCTCAGTGATAAGATAAGGTATCTAAATAAATTAAAGATGAGGTACACAAAATAAAATAAAATAAAAATAATTTTTTAAATATATAAATAATTTTTTAATTTATTTATAAAAAGTTGTTCTAAAGTAGTTGCGAAGTAGTTCAGATGTCTGAGCTAAAAAAACTCACTTCATAAAAAAGAAAAATCTAGTATGATGTTCTTTAATTTTCTAACCTATTTTATGTCTAATTATGAATTTTTTTCATTCAGAAGACTAAAGGAAAACTTACAAAGAAACGAAAATATATCCTTCTTCCGATGCTTTTCAAATTGACTGTACTTTATATCCATGTACAACCCGTTAAAACATTGAAAAATATGCCCCTAAGTACGTGATAAAGATCTGTTATTATTCTAGCCCACTTTGGACGATTTTAGATGAAAGTTTTTCTAGTTATCGATCATAAATCAGTTAACTTACTTCACATGGAAAAGGTGATTGTTACAGTACAACTATTAAGATATATAAGTTATGAAATTACTAAAAAATAATATATAGTCTGCAATGAAGATATATGTTGTTAAGTGTAACAAAAAAGTTTGTTTAATTTATGACGATTTTGACGTCCGGACTAAAATTACATACGTATCATCTTCATATTGAAATTATGAAAGATTTATTTGTTCTTATAGGAAAATATTTAATAGTAATAAAAGAATTTTCATATTTTGATCGGTTAATATATGATATTAATTGGTCAAATACACCAGCTTACCTCATATTGATAATGATACAGTATGATAATTGGTATAATTGTTTTTTATTTTTATTTTTTTAATTTTGTTCTAACCAGTACTGGGGTATGTCAAAATTATTCTGCATCTTTATTAGCGTAAATTTTATGTTTTCTGCTTGATTAGATGTATACAACCAAATGATTGATTATTCAATCATTCATTATGTGTCTCTATAGATACATTGAATTCAGAATTGTTTGTGTGTGTGATTATTACCGTAAATATTACGTTGTATCAACGTAATATTTACGCTGCGAAGTAAGGTAATATTGCTTTTGTTCAGAACAACCACTCAATATTGAAGGTAAAAATAGTTTTACTTTGTTATTGGTCAATATGTTAAAATGCGGATTGGTTTAACATGTTCATGCTTGTGATTAGTGAAAATAATTTTTTATTTTGAATGGTTGGAATATGGTGTATTTGGAATTTTAAGAAACATTTACTATTAACAATAAATGTTGAAGAAGAATTTCGTATTTGGACGGGATAAAACTTATTGGATTCTTATTAGATTCCTGTTTTACATTATGTTAGAAGGGACACAAGTTGTGACGTTATAATTTAAGGATTTTCATTGACTGAAATTCGAATTATTTATAATTTGTTCATATTTCATCCGAATGACCCGCTTAATTTTCTGTTTGAAATGAATAAAATTTCAAAAGTGTTTTAAAGACACTCTTATTTTGACATTATAAATAAAAACATAAATATATAGTATATTACGAATAAAATAAAAATAAGATTATACTGGAAAAAGTTCACCGAGAACAGATTTAAAAATTTTAGTGTTTTTATTCAGTTTACAAAGAAGATTTCTGCTCTATTATTATTTTAACTTCTTTATAACAATTGATAAATTTTCCTGATGCTAGAAGAGCATCTATTATCTTGTAATTTTCAGTAAAATCCTGTAATTGTTTTATAAAATTTCTATGAACTTTTGGATCAGAATGAAATGTCTGATTACGTATGTAATACGGAAATTTGTGATAAAATGGAAAATATTTGGACGGTTTCGATCGATTTTAAATTACATTTTTAACACCAACTAAAATCTGCATCATTCTGAACCAATCTATATTTGAATTGATTGCAAATATATATATTTATTTTCATATATATATATATATATATATATATGTATATGTAGAGAGAAAGCAGTAATTTTTATTTTAAATTAATGGATGATATTTAAAAGTAAATTTTTAAAGATGATTCGTGAATAAGTTCAAGTCAAGAATTTTAGTATTAATAAGTGATGTCACTAATATAAAGCAGGCATTTGTACAGAATGATGTTGCTATATAATAGCCATATATTCCGCATAAGTTGCTGTTGCACATTTTAAATAAGTCAAAAATGTTATTATTTTTTTATGATTTCCAAATATTTATAGTTTATATATTTCGGAATCTTTACATTTATTCAGTCAGTTTTAGTCAGAGACGGCCAGAAAGAGAATTATTTCTAATATGTTGTAAGTAGAACAGAAATAATTTTAAATTTATTTTTTTTATTAAGCATATATATATATATATATATTTTTTTTTTTTTTTTTTATACAAACGTGATAACGTATTATCATGTCCCCGCTCTTCAATATTTTCACGCCTTTACAATCCCTAAGTCTGCTCTTGTATTCTTTTTATGGGCAAAATTATTTTTTTTTAATTTTTGTTAATGTTTATTGAATTCTTTCATACATTGTCTACACTGTATTTTTTATATGGTTTTGCAAAGAATAATCAATATTAAAATTTGTTCAATCTTTTAATATATATTTCAGAAATGAAGTCCATGTCATCTCTATTCCGTATAGATTTACATTTTTACCTATTAAAAAAAAAACCTAAAAAAAAATTATGGTTATAATTTGTTTAAGATTAGCGACAATTTTTAACAAACAGTATAGCTTACCTGTAGATTAAAGAGTGATTTTTTCATATCTTTTATTTTATTTTTTTCCCCATCAATTAGTGATTTTCTGTTATATAATACCGGTTTGATTGTATTCTCATTTATTTTCGTTTGGCTTCTTGTTTATGTTATACTGTACTATTCTCCAAACAAGTATTTTCAAAATTTATTTTCTGCGTGAAATTTCTTCTTGCTTGTGCTAATTTTTGCATATTATGATATTAATGCTTTTACACAGAATCGGCATGAATCCGATTACATAGAGGTAAAAGTTGTAAACTATTACGATGACTATATTTTACATTTTTTTCACAAAAGCAAAATGCCAAAGTAACTACTGAATAATTTTGAACAGTTCTATCTGAGACATACAGAAATGAGGATGTTTTTCCTATGTCTTGTATTTGCGTAAAAGAGCAGAAGCAAAAAAATAAGTGGTGGATATAACCTTATAATGAAAATTATAGGATATTTTAGTGTAAGATGCTAAATATTTAATTATCTTACGTTGGTACTTCCCCCTATTTCTTTCTTTACGTCTGTTTTTGAATATTTTGAAATACCGATGCCGGGAGATTCAAGTAGGACTTCACAACTTAAAACCAGATAAAAATTTATTGAGATAACTTACAGATTAGCTTCAGGTCTCATTTCATAGAAAAACACATCAGAGTTTGTCACCGAATATTCACATTGGTTCGATATGGTTTCCATTTGTAATACGACATACATCCCGCCTGAAGCAGATTTCATTCCAGACTATTACGAGCAAGTTGGGCGTTATCTCTGCAGCTGCGGCGTTAATTCGAAGTCTTTGATCAAGATCAGCAGGCAAAGATTCATAGAGGGTGCATAAACCCGATATTTAATCAAACCCACAAGAAAAATTCTAGCGAAGTTAAATTTTGGGAGTGAAGTGCCCATGTAGTCGGACCTTCATGATCAATCCAACGACTTGGAAATCGAGTATCAAGAAAATCTCGGACTTCTAGACGGTAGTAAGAGGGTGTCCCGTCTTGCTGAGAGTAATGACGTTCATATAATCATTGTCATCATCGTCTAATTGAGGAATTAAAAGACTTTAAAGTATGTCCAGATAAAGATACCATTTACGGTTGCCTCCTGGAAGAAGAACAGACCGTACGGTCTTTGTTTGTTTAGAGCACAAAAAAAAATTGAAGTTAGGGTTATCACGAACGTGATGCGAAGCTTCATGTGGGTTTTCGCTACCCCACATTGGGCAATTATGGGTGTTCACCTTCGCACTGATGTGAAACGTTGACCCATCACTAAAAATTACATCGTCTAAACATGTATCATTGCCTGCAATTTTATCCATCATTTTCACACAAAACTGCAGCCCAGCAACTTTGTTGTCATCTATCATGTGTTGAACCACGGTTAGTTTGTATGGCTTTAAGTGCAATCGTTTACGTAACAGCGCCAAACAGTCGTTTGTGGAATTCCAGTCTTACGTGACGCACAGTGAGGTGATTTCTTTGAACTACGTGCAAAGCTTACTCTGAGTTGTTCACAGCAGCTCCAGGGACGCTTTGGCGGCCTGGCGATTCTGTATGTTTAACAGAACAACCTGTCTCAACAAAGATATAGTGCCAAGAGTAAATTGAACGCCTCTTAAGAGACTCCTTACCGTATTCTCTACGAAAATTACGTTGAATTGCAGTTGCTGACTTCAAATCGTGAAACGAAAACACACAGGGAACACCTTTGGCATCAGTAAATGTGACCATTTTTAACAACACTGGTGACAGCGCTGGTGGCCGAATTCTTCGGTACTAATGAATTACGTGAATTAAAACTTCTCTATGAAATAAGACCTCCACCCACTATGTAAGTTACCGAAATAAATTTTTATAAACTTTTAAAATTGTGAAGTCCTTTTTGATACAGCCGGTACAAATTTTATAAATCTGAATACTTTTGAACTGCCTTATTTGATTATAGCCAAGCAATTGACACTTCCAATAATATTTTTTTATCATGATTATAACCTCAGAAGAATTACAGTTAGAGAAAAATTAATGTTGCAGTTAACTGAATGATAGCTTGAAAAATATTATTTTTAGAAATTTTAATGGAAACACTTTACGTTTAATTTAAATTATTTTTATTTCTATACTTATTAATAGATTATGTATATATATTTAATGAAAAATAATTATTTTCTAATAATTATAGCTTAAATAATTAACAATATTACAATAACGATGTGACACTCTACAGTTAAGAAGCTAAAGTAATTACTACATTACAGATTTCAGTGAATTACAGAAAAATAATTTGTGTCAATCGGGTTATGAGAAAATGAATATATGGAGAAAATGAAAACTCGTACAACGTACATGAATAAAATGTAAGAAATGCCATTTTTTTAAAAATTGTTTACTACGTTTTTAAAAAACTGAACGTCAAGAAAAATTATGTGTTATTTTCCTCGACAAAATTTTCAAAGCGAAAAAAGTATAATACTTATTGTTCTGAAGAAATCTAACATTTTTATACATAAGAGAGACCGGAAGAGGATTACTTTAAGTCAAATCTGGTAAAATATTTTGATGCAGTTTTGAAGGAAACTGTGAAGACTGGAGCCCCAACGCTAAAAAGTTAAATAAGTATTCTTGTGAAAATTTGCTTAGAAATCTGCTTCAAGGATTATTATTACCCTAGTCCAAAAGATTAGAGACTGCGATCTAGACCAATCGATGAAGAATATACTAATTACTAACTAATAACGCTATACTGACCTAAAAATTTTAATATTTTTATTTGATAGAAGGATGATATTCTATCAAATAAAAATATTAAAATTTACCACTGAAATTATTTTACTTTTTTAGAATACAATAAACTTTTTAGAGGAAATAGCAAATGATTTAAGTATGCATATGACGCATTTATCATTGCTAGGAAAGAAATTTTGTTTAAAAGTAAAAAAAAAATCACTAAAACAAACGTAATTAAATGTTACAGAACAAAGGATAATAAGGAATAAAATATTAAAATGAAGTAATATAACGTATCAGAGGTTGCAGAGTTTTGCTAGTTAGGGAGTATAATTACAAAGGATAGACTTAGTAATATAGACATCAAAAGCAGACTGGAACGAACAGGGAAGCTTTGATGCGAAAAAGAGGTTAGTCAGTCCGTATTCATTACTTAGTAATGAAGTATATCTTTCTTAGTAATGTAGTATATTTAAGCGTTAGGAACGCTTATGCTGGAAGATTTTATGCGAAAAAGAGGTCAGCCAGTCATTATTCATTACTTAGTAATGAAGTATATCTTTCTTAGTAATGTAGTACATTTAAGCGTTAGAAAGAAATTCTTAAAAATATTTGTGTAGTTAAAGTATGATTGAAAATAATCCACAATTTAATATATCATTGCTCTTTGAAATGTATTGTTTACAGATGGATCTCAAAATTTTGATGAATTCGAAAAAAATCAGAATGAACAGCTATTAAGATAAATGAAATTAGCGGCGGAATCTTGCCGAGACGTACTTGATTGGTAGGATTTATATCTCTAAGTCTAGTTTTTCTGTTAATAGGACGAAGGATGTTGAGAGGGTTAAAAACTGTAAAGTACAAAAAATATAATTAATAAATATACTGGAATTTAAAAAATTTACACAAATCAGAAAGAAATGGATAATTATTCTGATTCATTCAAATGACTGGATTTCACAAAAAAAATCTCAAAAAAAATTGAATAAATGCAAACTTTGAACGAGAAAAAGAAGACTACGCTAGAATATGAAGCATCCTACTATTTATTTGATTAAATATGATTTTTACCCGTTTTTTCTTGAAAAGCATACCGGGAGATAGAAAAAATTTCTAAGTTTCCTAAAGTAGTTGAATAAAATTCTCATCACTAGTATCATCCCCAAAAACAAGAAAAACCTGAAAATTTTCAAAAAACAAACTTTTATTTTCGTTTTATAATAATAACACGTTTGTAGTACATAAATATTTACTTTTTTTCAGTTTATTTACTTTGCCACTATACTAAATGGTTAGTTTACTGAAACCCCAAACAAGAAAATTGCTTCCAAAATAAAAAAATTAAAAAAACAATAATTAAAAAATAAAGCCTACATAAAAGATCTGGCAAAGTTGTAAAATTAAGTACAAGTATTAATAAAATAATAAAAAATTATAATTTCTGACAAAAATCAGTAGGCCTAATAAAATAAAAATAAATGATAAACAAAACAAAAATGAATTGTATGATGAAAAACTAAATTAAAAGTCTTATTGGTTATTTTGTTTATTCCTCTCCTAAATTTGCCTCTCACTCAATCTCTCTCTCTCTCTCTCTCTCTCTCTCTCTCTCTCTCTCTCTCTCTCTCTCTCTCTCTCTCTCTCTCTCTCTCTCTCTCTCTCTCCCCCTGTATGGATATATAGCCTTAAGTAATACACAATTTACTGAATAACCCGAATTTTAAAAAACAACATGTTTCAATTTTTCATATTTGTTTTTAATTTTAATTCTGTTAGTAAATTTAGATGCATTGACAAAAATACATTCGTATAAACAAAAGACAAATAAATAAAATCTTCTTTTTTTTATTATAGACATAATAGGATTTATTTCCGAAGATATATGCTTGTGTATTGTGTATATATATATATATATATATATATATATATATATATATATACAGTTTACAAAGTGATTTTTTTTATTAAAATAACATCAGATATTAAAAGGTTTTATTCATTCAGAATGAGAACGAAAAATAATATTAAAAAACAATAAATACATTTCAACAAAAGGATCTTAAGAATTATAACGCCAAATGTAAATATAGTACCTACATTAATTTTTCTACAACTTTCATCTGAATTGCTATTTAAATCTATTTTTCAATTGAATTAAAATTAAATAAAAATAATATTCTTAAATTTCTCTGGTTAAGCACAATAGAATTTTTAGGATTTTTTTTCACAAATATCATTTGGATTTTCTTTAATTTAATTTTAATGAATTTTTAATAATATTTCGAATACTGTGAGAAAAAAAAGTAAAATATTTTAACTATCTTACTTTCAATTTTTATAAAAAAAAGTTTTTTTCCAGAATTGAGATTTGTACAACAATTTAAACGTACTCGTTGCATATTCTACGCAAGTTGTATGTTATGGATGAACTTGTTAAATGTTGGTGCTTTATGCAATATTATGTATGTTTTCATAATATTTATTTAAGTCCCAGGAACACTTTCTGTTACTGCTTTACTGTTGTTATTGATCCAGCCACAACTCATTAATTTCAATTTTTGACAATATTTTTGCATTACACAAAATTACTTTTTTTTTTATAGGTTAAATCAAATATTCTAACAAAAAAACCATAAGAGTACTAAAAATTAAACTTGTCTCTTTTTTACTCTCGCAGATAACCACCGATTTTATATAGTTATTGTGGAATGAGTTTTTACTTCCTAAGGAAGATTTTTTCTATTTAAATATAAAAAATTGTATAATGCATTAGAATTAATTTTACACGTGACTGAATTTTGATTAGATCTCTCTGTGCGGATAAGGTAGCCAACAATGATCCAGCTTATGATTATGATTATGATCCAGGATTGGTTTTTTTAGCGCATACATAATTACATATGTAACAAAATGTTTTCTTCTGAACTCTTTCTTTTATTTTACACGCTAAACATCAATTTAACAAAAGTTTCAAACCATGAATATTAAAGCACGAAGTGTATGAAAACTTTACAAAAACGGTGCTAGCAGACGAGCTTTCTATTATTGGGAAGTAATGATATTCTGTAAGGTTAATCATTAAAATGCAGAAACTACAAAAAGATTTAGATATAAGTTTTAAAACTGATGAAGACAAACTAGAACAGAAATTTCAGGAAAAATTGTTTAATTCTTTTAATTAAATTGTTTAATTTTTAGTGTGAGAAAAGAGCTGTTAATTCAACCTTGAAAAACTCGATCAATGTATTACCCTTTATTACTCTGTAAAATTCTGAAACAAATTAGTTACATTAATGTAATAAAATTTGATAAAGTATAAAAGGTTTCATAAACGTTTTTTTTATTATCTCAGATCTTAAGTTTTAACATTAAAATAAAAGAGACCGATGGCCTCTTTTGTTATATGAGCTATCTTTTATTAGTTAGCATTTCAGAATAAGTTTTTTGAATGCAAGGGGAGGAAGCTTGGGGCAAAATGAATGGAGACAGCAGTAGCGTATGGACCTGCCACCAGGCAGAACACCAGGTGATGACATTGAATGCAGATGCGAAGTCTACCTACGCTATGTATTCAGATGATCACATATTTCTATGCCATGGATTAAATAATTCATTTATTTTATTTATACATTTAAAAAAATTTAAATTACTGAAAAAAATCAAGTTTGTAATTTTTTTTTTCTCATACTAAAATAATCTTTTTATGTATATTATACATACAAATAAAAAAAAACTGGCAGATGTTAAAATCTAGATATATTTTAAAATCTATCTTGATGGTGACCGCTATCAAGCGGTCACTATCACAAGATAGTGATAGTGATTTATTATCACAAGATAATAAAATTAAAAAAAAAAAATAATACTTTTTGTCATATAAAATCATGAAGTATCACTTTTTATATATTCTGTGTAATGAACTTAATCTTTTTTTTATATTTGAATTAACATATATAATATACAACTGAATATTCTCACTCAACCTACTAACTACAGAATTGATTATAGAACGCTATATAATTCATTAATGAAATAAACCTCAAGTTAGTTTCCAGCTGCTAATGACAGGTTGACCTCATTATTTATTTTGGTAAATAATTAATAATTTCTGTTAAATGGATTTACCCTATTATATAACCACACAATGGGTGGTTACATAATAACATAGACATTACATAAAGTAGAAAAGAAATTGAACTTTAAATACGTCTAACTCTATTAAAAATTAATGATATTTAAACAATAGAATACTAAATATTAAAGTAGTAAAACATTATTACAAAGCAAGGCAACGAAAATATAGTACGGTAGATTTTAAAAAGTATAAACAGATAAAGAAAACCTCAAAATGTCACAGAAAAGGGGTTTTTTTTGGTTAAAATTTTATCAAGAAATCAAGGAGAAGGTATTAAAAGTATTAAATTAAAGTGTTGAATTTTATGGAATAAAATGATAAACACAGAAAAATAAAAAGTGCAGAATATAAAAAATGTAATACTCAAAGTTTAAGGTTATTTAAAAAAAGAGATACAAGGCGAAAATCTTAAAGAAGAATGAGGTTTTTGATCGAATAAACTAAAAAGCTTAAACTTGTGAATAAGTACATAAATGAATAAGCATTTCAAACAGGCGGATCGTTCTTTCACTATTTCAAATAATATTATATTATTTTAATCTACAAGTATTTAGAGAAACGTACTTATATTTCATAGTGCAAGTTGAAAATTATTTCACATTAAAATATCATATCGAAAACATACTCATCGTAGCGGAAAGTACTTCATATCTACTGCAAATATTATATTAAGAATTAAAATAAATAAATAATGCCAGCGAACAACCAGCGCTTGAAAGTTTTTTAATTTTCATTATTTTTAAGTTCATGTTTACAAATTGTAATTGTTTTCCCTGATAATAGACGCAAACAAGCGTAAAATTAAATTTGGCTCAAGATTACAATAAACGTATACAACTATAAATAATACATGGTTAAATAAATTTAATTTATTAATTAATTAATAGCATTTCAAAGCGTTTTAACTTCAAACAAAACAAAGCATAATCTTTAAAACAACATTTAGCACCTTAATCCAGTTTTCATTAACAAAAGATAGTATTACAAACGTTTTTCGTTATTTAATTTTTTAATTCATGATAAACATAGATAAGGAAAGTAATTTTGTATATAGAATGTTTCTAAAATGGTGGACTAGCTATACTTTTTCAGATTCTACTTGTAAAACGTAATATCCTTAGGAAAAATGGCAATTTCTTCTTCATTCTCCCCCTTTCCGGCATTTTGTTACTTTTATATATAAATTTATATCTCAAGAATAGATGAAACGCATTAAATTAGGTAAACGTCTTGGCAATAATGTTTTAAAATTAACAAAAAATCAGGACATATATACCTTCGCAAATTACGAAATGGCGGCCATGTTTATTTTTGAATCCGTTATATCTCCATAAATATTTTTTTTATCAAAATTTATGTTATTGTTACAATATTAAGCTTTTTATTTTGAACAAACAGACATTTTATTTTTTTAAATCGGTTCACAAATAGTCGAGTTGTGACAGAAAATTGATATAATTTTGTGTCAATTATTAGGTCTGTTATTGTTAGAAAATTATTACTTAATTTGATACGAATTTACAATACTAGAATTAAAAATACATAAAAACAATATTTAATCGAATTGAACGTAAAGTGAAAACATGAAAACAGACACAAAATTACAACATCAATCGTCTGCCATAACTCGGCTATTTGTTAACAGATTTAAAAAAATAAAAAGTCATTTTGTTCAAAATAAAATGCTTAATATTTTAACAAATAACATAAATCTTGATAAAACTAATATTTATGGAGATATAACGGACTGAAAAATAAACATGGCCGCCATTTTGTAATTTGCGAAGATATTTAAGTCCTAATTTTTTGTTAATTTTAAAACTTTATTACCAACACGCTTAACAAATATTAATGTGATTACTCTATCCAAACTTGAGATATAAATTTGTATATAAAAATAACAAAATGGCAGACAGGGAAAACGAAAGAGAATTGTCATTTTCCCTAAGGATTCTCTTTGTTTATTTTTACAAATATAATCCGAAAAAGTATAGCCAGTCCACTATTTTAGAAAAATTCTGTATATTTCATCTATGAAAGTAGTAGTAGTTTAACAATTCAATTTCTGAATGTAATTTTTTTAAAAGGAGTCAGATTTATGAAACTTATTTATCAAACGGGACAGAGCTAACTTATTGGGAACTGCAAACCTGGAAAATTTCAAGAGATATTCATGTACTACACCTTTAAGACTAGCATTTTAATGAATGAGTAATCCTAAGAATAATAGTAGAAAATCGTACTTTCATAGAATTGATCAAGAAACGTAGCAAATAGATGGTTATTTTTTAAGTAATTTTCGGTGCAGTTTACTGTTTGCAAGAGTAATAGGTGGATAGGTACTATCACCAAAGATATTTCTAAACGTCATTAAAGGGCTCCCTCATTATCAAATCAAATAATGAGATAGTTTCTCTCGTCCTAGGGAAAGAAAAATTGGGTAATAATCGCCCAGTCCCAGTCCACAAACCTTTGGATTAAGAAGAAAAAAAGTGAAAAAGTTATACCCGAAATAATTCTATTATAAATTGACTTTTTCATATAATATAACATAGCTAACCCAATATTCAAGTTGGGATACTGAAAGACAATAGTGCATCTCAAATTATGTTAACTAAGAATATATACAACTTACTCAAACTTAAGTTACACTAGTTCATTGTAAGGCTTGCATTATTTTAAAATATCTTTTATAATTGAGGATTTTTGATGTTATATTAAAAAAAAAAACATTAAAAATGAGAAAGTAATCCATCTGTATCAAAATAATCATATCTGATCATAATGATCTGATATTACGATACATATTATGATCTGTATCATAATATCAAAATAATAATAAAATAAAGTTGAAAAAATATTTAAATAAATGTAAAATACATACAATAAATTACAATTTTATTTGTAATAAAAAAACGTTTAAAACAATATTTCTTTTTTCAAGTATTTCGTTATTGCCCTTCAAATCCTAATCACTTGGAACTTGTAAAGGGCAATATTTTACACTTATCAAAAATGACAATATTGTAAACTGTGCTCTGAGGATGAGAAAAAATAATACTGTATCATACATTTTATTTTATAAAATCTAAGTCTTTCTTTAATTTCTCTCTAAAAGAAATCAATAGGTTTCAATAATTTTTATATGCAAAAACAAAATTAAACATGGCTTAATGTATTACGTTTTCTGTATCTTTTGAGTATTTTATTATTACTATTACGAACAGAAAGCTATTTCATCCCTAGTAATTCAACTTGTCGTGATCTTCATTTTTTCCTTAAACTTTCTTATCTTTAGCATTACTACTTCTATTCACGTTCATCCCGGACTTCATCTCTTTGTTATAACATCCTTCATGGTACTCATTTGTATTCTTTGTACATCTTTGATCGTATCGTATTTTTAGTAAATTCTTCTCTCTACATATTTCATGTATATTATATAGGCTTATATAACAATATTATATTTAACCCTCAACTTTAGAATTTGCTTATTTTTACTGCTAAACAAAAATCTAGGATGTAACTAGTACGTACTATAATTTTTATTTCAGAATGCTATTTTTACGCTAAAATTATTGATTAAATGTTGTTTTAAACATACCACCTAGCAGCTAAATAGTTTTGTAAAACTAAAAATTTACCTTGTTACAGTATTATTTTATATTTTTTGTCGAAGAAAAAAATTTGGCTAGACCTTTCGTAAATTACATAAATGTAACTATTTAAAAAAATGATTGATTTTTTTTTTCATTTACGTTTGCTCTGCCCGCCAAAGCCAACCCACAAATAAGAACTGCATCTCCGAAGGGTGTCATCGCCTTAAATTACCTCGGCAGAACTCAAGGTACTACCCAGGTAGCCGGGACCCGGTCTCTCGATTAGCCGCCATGCTTCAAAAGAGGGGACCACGAAGGGATCCCTCATTGGCACTCTGGTCTTTCCTCCTTGCCTCTAACAAGGAACCCACAGATGGATCCCCCACCGGGACTACGGTCTGATTTACCCTCTCCCTGGCTCCGTCAGAGATCCCCGTCCACTCATCGGCCATGAGATGCCGGAGCACTCACCTCTCCTAGACGAGGCTATCCCGCGCTGGAGCCACCATAATTCTACGCTTCATAGAGAGAACACATGACTTCCGGTGTACATTTTTGCAACTTCAGCCCCCCCCCCCCCCAAGCGCGACCAGAGATTTTGCAGCAAGTGTAGTGGGCTTCCTTCTGGTAATTCATCTTGATATGGCCAACTCTTCTCCTCAGTTATAACACTGGCAAGTCCTGTCAGGACCACTACTCAGCTTCGCCCGGTGCCCCGATTCCCAACAGCGGAAGCATCGCTCTTCCAATAACCGTCGCGTTATTCTGCAGGCCAACCATCAAATCCGTACCCGGCCTTCGTGCAGCAAACTATCCGCTAGGATGGGTGGCAGAGCTAGCGGTGAGTGGTCCCGTAGGCCGGTCTCATTGAAAGCACATCAATAGTAAAAGACTTACCGGTAACACGACGAAGATCTCTTATGAACTCTTCTTTCGTGGTTAAGCATCTACATCCTAAATAAGGACATGGTCCCGCCTACCTCCCGTATCGCTCCTACCTCCCAACAACGTCGTAACACCATCTACCTTCTCTTTGTTTGATAAATTAATTGATTGATGAATTAATTCACCACAAAAGCTTACAAAGAATCTTGAACGGAAAATAGAAATTATCTACATTAAAAACCGAACGCTTTAAAAGTTAAAAATAAAAAAGACTGTAATAAAACAGACGTAATTATAAAAAAAATTGTACAAAACGTAACTGCAAAAAACACGTTCAACAATATTAGTAGATTCTTTCAATACATTGTGATGTTCTAAAAGATAAATTTACGTTGGTCAATTAAAATAAACATTTTTTTTTAATTAATCAATTTTAGAAATTAATAATAATCAATTATTATTGTGCGAATCTTGCCTCTACGTATGTTTTGCGGCTAATTTATCGCACCATAGCGGTGCCCGGATTCATCAAATAAATGTTCAAATATTCAAAGTTATTACAACACGTTTATTTTCGTATTATCAATCTACTGTTAATATTACTATTTAAGTGTAGATATTTTTTAATAATTCTGTCTGAATATTAAATGTATATTATATAATAGGTTAAAAAGTTTATTATTTAAGAATACATTAACTAATATTAACTTTATAAAGAGTAACAGTTAAGAAGAAGAAACAATTTAAATGCAACATACCAATTAGATAATCCGGCCCCCGTGGCGCCAGTGGTAGCGTCTCGACTTTTCATTTGGAGTTCCCGGGTTCCAATTCCGGCCATGCATGGTAGTTTCACAAGTTGCAAAATTGTAATTTCATCTCATATGCTGAAGCAATACCTAACGATTGTTCCGGAGGCTAAAAAAAAATTAAATAAGAAGAGATAACACATATATTTCCATAATCGAACAGGTGTGATATTCCTGAAAAGTTCCAGTTAATAAAAACTCAAATAATAATAAAATTTGTTAATAATTAAATAAATTATTAAATTAAAAGCATAATAATTTGATAACTATTCATTTGTTTTAATTATATTTAATTTTCTGTATTTGTAATTGACCATTAAATTTTCTTCCAAAATAATGAATATTAATTTATCATATTTTGAATAAAACCTGATAATAAAAATTTTTATAAAAAAAAATATATATATAAATAAAATTTGTAAAAGAATTATTCAAGCAAATTTAACATAATGCATTTCTAAAAATGAATATAAATAGTAATTATGAAAACTCTCTTGATTACAATCTGGGAATAAAATTTTCTAAAAATAGTTTCATCTCTAGTTAAATGTAGTTAATCCCTTAAAAAAAATAAATAAAATAAAATACTCATATATTTTTACACAGTTATTATGATTATTTATAAAAGAATATTCCTTGAAAATTTAAAATAAAATAAAAAATAATAATAACCTTAAAATGATGATAAAAATCTACTGCAAACTCCGCTGTTTATTTTAATGTAAAACTGAAAACTCTTTATTCTATAATATTCATGGAAGTCGAAGTATATTACATTACAGATGCATATCACGAAGTATTATCAATTTGGCCCAAAAAAACTATACAATCTGAAAACTTCTTTCTTTTACATACAGGCTGTAAGTTATTCTTTTGATGATATTAGAATAAATTCTTATAAAACTTTTGTATAATTTTGAAGAAAGTAGTGATAGGCCTATCAAACTTACTTCTTTATGTATAAGAAAGGTTTTATGTTATTACTTTTGTAGATCTAATATGTGTTGTATAAAATCTCCCAAGTGTATTGTTTCTTGAATATCTGATTCCGTATTGTACAAGTTTTGTAACAATGTTTGGGCATACGTACACACACGAGTGCACTCGCTCTTATAAATTCATTTCGAACTCTTTGCTCTTAGAAAGGTACGTTAATAATTTATAATAAAATTCACTTTATTTAGTTACCTTATAAATTAGTTTTCTGCATTTAATTTTTTTTTCTGTAAAACAAAAATTTACAATCGGTTTCTTCTGACAAAATTATGAGTAACTAATATGTTAAAAATCTATATAACATGAATGTATTTCTGCATAATATGATAGTAATAAGTGTACCTTCATCATCAACATTTTTTTTTATTCTTGGAGGTTCTGGGTATAGATATTTTTATTTTTATCATCATTTTCATAAAACTTTCATTTATAAAATAATTATTATATTTATTTTATTTCCTTTATTATTAATTCTACTTACTGTTTCATATAATTCATAGACTTTAAATTTATTTTTATTAAAACTTTTTCCCTTACTATATGAATTTCTAACTTCATATCTAATCTTCCATTGTATCATGTACTTTCTTTCATTACCCATTAACCACATCTTGTCTACTTAAAAAGGTTAGCAGTTTAAGTTGCTAATTAATCAGTCAACAATCTGTTACTACTTCAACAATCCACAATTCGATATAAAAAATGAATGATTTGATTGAATGGTTTCATATTTGCTTTGGCATCTAACAAGAGTCCTTATTTTAATTTGTAAGGTGAGAATATCACCTTGTGAAGGATCATAATTGTGAGTAAATGTGTCGTCCTAGTTCTAGCCTTTACTAATCCTCCTTGTCTAATTAATTGTTCCCTATCCACAATAATAGTAATAATTTAAATTAACCCTTTGAATGACGGGGAACGATCGATCGTTACCCACAATTAGCGCTAAAACTGTCAGGGTACCGATCTAATGGTACACTTTTAATCTCGTTTAATTTATTTAAGTTGCGGCTGGATTGTGCTGGAGTGTTGTATATTGGTTTTAAATGTTTCATTCTACATGGATATCGATAGTATTCGGTTTTAGATAGCTGTTCAACAAATTATTGATACTGAAAATCACGTTACCGTTCGTTTTCAAAAATCATGTTCTTCTACATTGCACATAACCTAATATTTGTTTGCTCTAACTTATTTTGTAATATATAACCTTAGTTTTGTTTAGTAATTATTTTCATATTCTTTTTATTTAATTTTAGGGTTTGATTTTTTATTGTTTTTAAAACAGACTGTCGGGAAAATTCATAATCAGAGCGATTTGGAAAAAACAAACCATAAGAGATTGGAAAAGCGCAGTTACATTATACGATACCATTTCCTTATCACAAGGTAATTAGCAAGTAACACTTAACATTTGAAAGATTAAATAAAGGATAACAAATAAAAAGAAGAAAAAGAATATCTGTCTACTCAGGATCTAAGAAAGAACAAAATGTTTTACGTTCAACTTCACAAATATATACTGAAAAAAATCATTTTCCTACGTACTAACTAAATAGCTAGGTTTAAGCTTACTAAAGGGAAAACGTTTTTCAACCTCAAAGTTGTCACAAATAAAGTATCTAAAAACCTGGACTATTTAACATCCAGCCAGACTTCTATTTAAGGATATTATCTACTCAAAGTTTCTGGTATAAAATTATTAGCTCTAAATCTCAATAATCTACAAATAACTAACATAATTATATAATTATGTTAGTACACAGAAGCAATACCTAAGCAATACCTTAATTACCAATATTAATTCCTGAAATAATATGAATATTAATTACAACACCAGTATTTTAAATCAAATGAAATTGAATTTAACATAATGTTTTCTTTTTAAATCGCTAAGTAATATTTTTAATGACTATTTTCTGTGGCTTGAGCTGCAATTTTCCACTCTAGTCCCCCACGCTAGAGTTTCTACCGGTGGTCTTTACTATCCTGGCTTCATAGCTCTAGATTTATGTTGCGAGAAGGAAAAGATGGTAATCTGTTGAAAAATGGGGTATGGGTTTTTTGATATTCTCAACGTTTTATGACCCAGGAACCCCAAAAAACAAAAAAAGTAGGGAATAATGATTGAATGTACGTCTCTGTTGGCGTGTTTGAAGTTAACAACTATCGAATGGATAAACCGATTTTGATGAAATTTGGCACAGAGTGTACGTAGGGAAACTTGTTCGTAAAAGTTTGGGATCAATATCACTACGGGATAGGGTAGATAGTTTCTTTGGGGTAAATTTTCTCAAAATTTTGCAAACATTACCCGATATTTAAATTAAGCTCAGAACAAGTGTAAATGCTTTTCTTAACATTAAAAAAAAATTTCGCCCCAAAATCTCCCTTTCTTCTAAAATCGAAAAAGCTAGCTTTTTACTTATTGCAAATATTTTAACTGAACTTTTTTATGTCTTCCTAGACATAGTAGTAGTTAAAATGACAAAAAAAAATAAAAATACTTTGGAGGCAGGGATGCCGATTAAAATTTAAAAGTATAGATTTTGGGAATTTTTAAAAAATGTTGGTTTATTTACTTTAATAACAACTAGCTGACCCGGCAATGCTTCGCCATTGCTAGATTTGAGTATATATATATATATATATATATATATATGTATATGTATATTAAATGAACACAAATGAAAGTTTGATAAAACATTAAAAAACTGTACATTACGGAACTTCATAAAATTTAACCTTTTCATTTTTCCCTTCCCATCTTCCCTTTTTCTCTTCTCTCCTTTTGCCCTTTTTCCCTTCTCCCTATTTCACTTTTGTCATTGATTTGCAAAAATATTTCTTTTAATGTAACTAATATATATTCTGAATATGAGCCAAATCGGTCCATAAATACAATTTTTCGAAATATCTCGATCCCAGCGCCATGTAGCGAATCCAAACTAATTTAGAAATCTTTGCGGGCGTGCGCATAACTACTCACCAAAGTATCATCGCAATAGAATAAATGGTATATGAATGCATATGGGACAAACAAACTTACAAAAAATAAACATTCATTTATAAATATCAAAAATAAACAAATAAAATATATACATATATATATTTTTTTTTTTCAATAAAATTTCATCATAATTCTTCCCTACCACCAAAAATGAAATATTAGGTAACTTTTAGTTCTTTGAACATTTTTCAGTGGAATTTTTTTTTAGAGTCTCCCATTGAACGTAGTAAACGCAGAAAAATAAAAATAACCGATTTTTTTAATTTTTTAAACTTTTTTAATGTATAATTACTTTTCCACTGTATAAGAATAAATAACCAATGCCAGGAAAGCATAAAAACTTTGTGGTCAGTTTTTTGTGTTTATGAATCATATATTTAATACATAATTGATACGATTTGAGTTACTGCTATTAATTTAAATATTTAAAAAACTCAGGAAATTCAGTAAAAATAATACACAATTGACGCCAGTTTGAGTACAACAGAAGATTGTTATTAAAGTGACAGAAAGATGTGATTTTAGTAGAAGTAAGATTTTTATCTTACTTTTAGTCTAATGTCATACAAAATCTTTGTCATTTTTTAATCTAATTTTCACCACCTAAGTAATGTCATATACAGAGCATTTCATTTTAATTGCCCTCAGATGATTTTCTCATAAACGACGAACAATAAAAAAAATTAACTAAAAATGTTACTCAGATTGGAGGGGGACACCTCAATGTTACCTTAGATTTGACCGCGAAACTGATCTTGACCTTGTTGGTTTATACAATTTCTTCAAATGGAATGACCTATTTTTGATCCCAATGAAAAAATCAGAAAAGTTTACATTGAAATATGTAGGAAATAGATTTTGTATATGATCATGGACCTTTTTTAAAGGTCATACGGCTAACCAACAGAGATAGTGTTATACATCTGACAGTATTATACGAATTACACATTTTTGAAGGTCATACAATATTCTTTGAATATTTATATTCCAGGCCATTTTTCCCCCAAATTATGAAAAAAGAGCACAAAAATAACTTTACACTATCGAATAAGACTATCTCTGATGGTTAGCCTATATGGCCTTTAAAAATGGTCCAAAGTCATACGTGTGATTACGTATTCCAATGTAAAATGTTCTGTTCTTTTCATTGGTTGGGTAAAAAATAGGTCATTCCATTTGTAAAAAACTGTGTTAACATTGAAACAAGTTTAAAATTAAATCCAAGGTCACTATGAAGTATCCGTCTCCATTCTGAGTAACCTTTGTTTAACTAATTGTTTTGTATTGTCCATAATTTACGAAAAAATCACCTGGAGCGCTTAAAATGAAACATCCTGAAAAAAGCTCTAAGGTCATATTGCGACCACATATTTCAAAATAATATTTTCTGCTCTTCTCAATGGTCGGGTCACAAATAACATTTGAAAAAATTCGTATTAACCTTGAAATAAAGTTCAAGTTTAAGGTCAAATCCAAGGTCACGATGAAAAGTCTTCCTTCAATCTGAGTACATTTAATTTTAGGTAATCTTTTTGTATCGCGCTAGTTTACGAGCAAATCGCCTGGTGCGATTAAAATGAAATACCACATATTTTACAAATATAAATCGCGTCTAAATATATATTTAATCTTAATCGCCCCATATAAATATATAAGGAAACGCCAATTTAAGTGAATGGTATTCTCGTATTCCTCTTACCTCAAAATGTAAAGAAAATTCATTTTTTCCCTCACCCGCACCATCCGAAAAAAATATCCAACTATTCTTGGAAAAATTTGTAAAAAAACCACTGAATATGATTATTTACGAGTATTTAAATGTACTTTGTGTATTAAAAGTAGAACTTATTGTTCTACTTAGTTTAAATGTAGAACTTATTGGAAAAAGATTTAATTTAATTTCTAATCTATGCTAAAAATACAAATTTAAATATAAAAAAAAGTTACTCTAAAATTTTATATATTTAAAAAAAAAAAATTCAGCTTAGCACATGAATCATTACCATATACTTGTATATTGGTTTTTTATTCAGCAGTGGTTTTAAAAATCTAAAACTTTTTCTTAAATTACTTATTTTAAACAAAAATTTTTCATCCGAAACAAAAATAGAACACGTGTATCTTAAAAAATTATTTATTTTTAGAAGTTATTTAAAATTATGTTATTTTTCAGTCCGTAACAGATTTCAAAGTACAAGATCGGATAATAATAATTGTTTTTAAATTATTTTTTCTCGTTTAAGCAATGTAAAATTAATTTCCAACTCTGTTTTTTACGTACATTTCATTTAAATTAATAAACTTTACATATGTACGTTTTTAACGCAAAATTATTTAGTAAGAAAAAATGCATTTTAGAAAATCTTTAAAATAGTCTATTTATGTTAAAACCTATCTCTTCTCATTCCTGGACCAACTTTATCGAACATAATATTAAATATTGAAATTATTAACTGTCCACCCTGATAACTAAAATTTAAATAGATTTAATTCTCTTACGATGTTTTGAAAAAACCACTTAAATTGTTTGAAATATATTATACATATAACTACGAGTAGATAAAACTATTTCAACCTTTAAATAAATAAAATAAACGCACTGAATCATTAAAATTACGGCACAGTACGATTGTATTTGTAACATTTTACAAAAGGTTTATTGGTAGTGATGATACTTGCTATTAACAGGATTAAATTATTATTTGCATTTAGCACTTCATATACGCAGTAGCACTGGATTAATAAATCAAAAGATCACTAACGTTTGAAATGAAGGTAGTACAAGCATTGGTAATAAGTAAAGCATTGGTAGAATCGTGAACTTACCAAGTTACCAACTTACCAGAAATCAGGGCACCTGCCCTGATTTCTGCATCCTAAACAGAAGACTTGTTTAAGTAATCTTCATTCATCTTAATTTAAACGTTACAAATATATCTTATTTCTAAAAAGAATTTATAACTTTGTGTACTTTCCACCGTCGATCAATATAAATCACAAATTTACAGCAAAGTTAAATCTATAAATAAAATAATTACGATTACAATTACAAATGTAATTGTAATGTATATCAATCCACAGAAGAAGTACTACTGACCTCTAGTACAGTAGATATATAGGGTTGAGGGTTGTGGTACTGGACATTGTAAGAGAATTAAATCCATATAAATTTTAGTTATCAGAGTGGACAGTTAATAATTTCAATATTTAATCTTATATATACGATAAAGTTAGTTCAGGAATGAGAGGTAGATTTTAACATGAATTGACTATTTTAGAGTCCTCTATGTCTCCCCAGAAGCCAACAAAACCAATTTTCATGGGGTAGTAATTAATAATGACAGAAACCAATTAAACATTCATTCTCCTACACCACAAGAGAATAATATTCTATTTGATGTTTACAATAATTTATTGCAACAAAAAACTCTACGTGAAACAAAACAATCAATATCTTACAGAAAGAAAATCCATAATTTGGGTTTATATATATAAACAATTTGGTATTATACAAACAAGCACAGATGGAGTCTTTTGTGTGTGTGTGTGTGTGTGCGCGCGTGCGACACACACACACACATTTTGTATTTTATCTGCTTAAAACTAAACTAACACTTAAAATCACATTTAGAATAATGAAATAAAACAGCTTTTCTTGAACCAATTTTTATTTTTATGTATATCTTGTCTTTTTTTAAAATTATTTATAAAATTAATAAAAATAACGGCCTAAATAGAATAAAAACAGAAAGTTCTACAAAAAGCACATAAACCGAAGGATATGATTTAAGTAAATTATTAGATTCTTTTAATTCCATAAAATTAGAAAACTTTAACTAAAATTTGAAGGAAAAGGATTGTTAGATGCGGGTAATCACAAGGAGAAAAAATAAAAAATTGAGATGGTATTAATAAGAAGAAACATAAGTACATATTTTTCATATGTTGTAAGATTAATAACAGTAAGAAGTAGAATAATAATTATAAAAATTAAATGGAAATCAATTGACAAAGTTTTATACACCAAAATCCAAGGCAGACTGATCAAATAAGCTAAGCGTAAGTTTAGTTATGTAAGGATCACTTGTCATAAACTTGTCACTAAATCGAAGATTTGTGTATGGACTGCTTAAGAGATCATAAAAATCATACAATATATATATATATATGATACATTATCATACAATATATTTGATTACACTGTGCCTATTTATAAGAAATGGAATAACAGTATTTATAGAGGAGTTTGGATGAGGAAATCGGAACGTAAAAAATGTGAGGAAAATGAAAATAATTGATACTCGTGTAATCCTAAAAAAAAATAGATGAAAGAAGATAAGGCATAAACATAAAGAGAGAATGAAAGAGAATTCGTAGGAAATCGATAATAATAATAATAGGAAGAGAAGTCTTTCTTCGTTCTCTTCCTATTTTATTAAGTGATGGAATCTCTTGAAAAAAAAGAATTGAATAAACGTGGCAAGGCTGATGTAATATAAAAAATTTAAGGCTAATTAAATAACAAGACAGCAATGGAAATGTTATGTAAATCATAGAAAGTATCAAAGTTATACAAAAGTAGTATAAGACTTCCTTGAACAGCCATGCTGTTGCACGACGGTGATGAGGAGGGGTACGAAGAAGAAATGAAGAGTGCAATCATTTTAAGAGAATTAGATGACTTATAAGAAAAGTTTAATAATAATTAAATTAAAATTTAAAGACTTCAAATGATTGGAAAGAAGGAAACGGATATGACATAAGTAAAATATTACGTTATTTAGCATTTTTGTGTTCTTTCGTCATCAATACCTAGATATTAACAAGGAAAAAAATTTTAGAGTATAAGGTTTTGGTAGCTTAACATTTTTATTTTTCTATTCCCAGCCGGGATAGTCTACTGGCCAAACTCATCATCGCAAAATCAGCTGATTTTCGAAATCGAAATTTCTAAGGTTCGATTCCTTCTAAAGGCAGTTGCTTTTATATGAATTTAAATACTGGACTGTGGATGCCGGTGTTCTTTAGCGGTTGGTTTCAATTAACCAAACGTCTCAGGAGTGATCGACCTGATTCAGGGCTACATGTTTACAGGTAAATTTGCGGCTACATCAGGCCTAGCAATCGGACAGTGGTAGTTGCATTTTCCTATACACACACGCACACTGGCAGCAAACTGCCAGTTTCTAAGATCCAAATCCTAGTAAAACTTAATTACTTTTATACGGATTTATATACTAGACAGTGGATACCGGTGTACTTTTGTGCTTGGGTTTCAATTAATAACACATCAGGCCGAATTCTCGGCCTAAATCTGTTCAATACTACACCTCTCTTACATGTCATACATATCATTCTCATCTCATTATGCCGTGGAGGGTTACTTATTGTTCACTACTTAAACAGACTGCAACGTAAACATTATAAAAATAAAAAAATATAGGAGGAAATAATGAGAACAACCTACAGAATGCAACAGGATCATTACTGCATTACGTAAAACTGTAACCGTACAAAGTATAACTTTTTGATAACTGTAGATAAATCAGATTTAACAGAATTCTAAGGTTTCTATACTTTATCGCGTAAACATATGGATAATTATAAATGCATTTAAAAGTCAAATATTTTTTATTTTCTAATGTATAATAATATATTGTATATATTTTTCGAGAGGGATGTATCTAAACCATGAGGGTAAATACTTTAACAATATATGCCTGACAATTAGGTAACCTTTACGAAATAAAGTACGAAAGGTAGATGTTAAACGGAAAACGATTGCCAAAACAAAAACTGTTTTCCTACTTTTTTAAAATTGTTATATTATATGAGATGTAATTACTTTTTTATTATAATTTACTTCTTATCTTTTATTAATTATGTGTACAAAGTATGTTACTTTACAACATATCAAATTTACCATATATTTAAGACGTTTCATAAACTATTTTTTAAAAGCTAAATTAATTTTATGTTAAAAAATTAAAAAAAAAAGGAAAAAAGAATATTATTTATTTTAATATTTAAATTGATAATAAAAAGCTTAAAATTGAAAAGGAATAAAATTGACATAAGAGTTAAAAAATAATCGTAATTTATGTAAGAATAAAAAGGCCAGTGACCTTTTAAAAGTTTAATAAATATCGCATTAAATTAATTAAACAATATAAGTGATAAAAAATTGAAGTCAATAATTTTTTTTAAATCCACTAATCTTAAAACATATATTTTAGAACGTAACTTATGAAGCAGTTTGATAAAAGAATCTAACTACCTAATAATATTAATTAAAATTATTCTCAAAGCCTATTATTTAATTAGAAAATTTTACATATTTATGAATACGCTTATGCACGTAATTGTTTTTTGGCTGGTTTTAATTACGTAGAAATAATTGAATAACGTAATTATTTATAAATATTCAGTAGGTATTATTGGTTTTTAATTTAACTTTAGTCATATACTAGCTGCAGGGAATGCCTACGGCATGCCTCCGCAGCTAACCCCTCCGGGCGGGTTGCCCTGGCGGGCGGCTTTTCGGAATGGGATTATTAGGTGTCCAAAATTGAATACCTCTTGTGTAAAAATATTTTTTTTTTTTAATGATAAAAATTGATATAACAAAAGTTAAATTAAAAATTTAACACTAGAAATTGATACATACGATTCGGGATTTTCCGCTAATGATCGGTACATTCCGGTGCCTACTTTTTGGTTATAGTTCATTATTTTATGAAGAAAAAAAATCACATAAATAAATAAAAAATATGTAAAAATATTTTTTAAACACCACTCTTAAATTAAATGGTCTAAAAGGTAAAAAATAATTTTAGGACGGTATCTCAGAATGGGTTTAACAATAAGCTTTGATGGTGATATGTAAGATTATGTGAAATTCATAGTTTCAAATTAAAAATTTAATGATTTTGCCAATATTTTCTAATGCGTTTTTGCACCCCACTGTTTAGGCCATTGATCATGCATAAGAAAAAATTGTCAAAAACATCAAATTTTTAATCTGTAGAACCATTATATCGGTATAATATTTAGTGTAGATATTATCTTCTCCAGATATTATTTTTTATAGTAAATAACTACGAATAAATCTAAATCACAAATAATTACTCCATTATAATAGCTGCTTCGAAATACTAAAATAAGGAAAGGTTTAATGGAGTGATTAGCGAAACAAAAAAAAAATGAATGTAATTAATGTAAAATAATGTAACGAAAATGTAATTATAATAAATTACATCCCGTAATTTTTACTTCAAAAATTAATATTTCCACTCATTGCTTTTTTTATTTGCAGTTTAGTACTTCCACAAAGATCTCGGCTTTATAAAAAAGTTTTATAAGGAAATTAAAAATATTCAAATTTTAAATAATAAAGATGGCAAAAATACTTCTTTCAATGATATGTGTGAAACTGAGGAAAACATGAAGTGGGTTAAACTTGAAGAGAAAAGTAAGTGTTTTTTATAAATAATCATACTGTTCTGCTAGGTGCAATTTTTAGACTATTTATTAATCCAGATATCGTTCAAAAATTGTTTTAAATATTTGCAGATGTGATTTTCAAAGTAAAAGATTTGTCCAGTGGAGGAAAACAAAAATTAAATTAAGCCTTCTAGAGATACACATGGGTTCATCCATATTCTACCATTAAAAGCTTTCTCCAGTAAAACTTACTCCAACTTGTTTCTAATAATTAGCTTAATTTATTTGATTAGATTTTACCTTAACTTAGCTTTATATATTAATCAAAGTAAAAGTCGTGTTTTTTTTTTTTTTATTTAAAAATTGTGGAGTAACCTTCTATTTCCCAACTGTGAAGAGGGAATATTATTGATAGAACCATATCCGATCGTCTCGAATATTTTAATTATAATAAAAAGCGTAAAGATTTTATGCCGTAGACTGCTGGTCTCAAGTACCCCAAGAAAGCATTTAGTTTTTACGGTATTCACGGAGGGTTAAGTGAATTTACTTTTATAAATAGGAAAATATTTCTCCTCCTGACCAGTGTGAGTCAACATTAAAATAACCCCTGCATTATGGTTTTAGCTCCGTACAAATAATACTTTATATTTGAATGAATAACGAAGTTGTTTGTACCCTTTAAAATAGGTAAAATATGCAATATATTCAAAACAATGATTAATTTTAAGCAACAAAATGCTAGAGGGTAATCATCTTACTTCATTTTCTGCTATTTATTTACTAATTTTATGATCAATACTTTCTAGAGGTGTACCCTTCTTTTTTAATGCAGACTTTATCATATTAATAAGTTTAAAAAAAGAATTCGGTTTTTAAACAAATACTGTACAAATTAAATAGTACTTAAACAGTATAAATAAATGTGTGACAAGCAGTTTACGGGAAAAATTTTACAAAACTTAGCAAAACAGGGGAAATAAAAATTTTGTACTGGTTACAATTTTTATAATACATACCTACACATATTATTTAGTTTCATAGAAGAATACCGATAAAATTAATGATTAATTATTTAATTTATGCCTATACAGATAATTAAAAAGAGATCAATGCTAATGTAAATTAATTAATGCATCACTATTAGTGAAAGGAAATAAGAAGTATATCACATGTGTTCTAAGTCCATAAATGGTTATAGGATCATTCTCTGGCTATTATCACATAAGATAGAATTATCCTCATCTCATTCTGCCATTGGGGTTACTTATTGTTCACTACATGAACAGATTGTAACGAACACATTACGAAAAAAAATGTTCAGATAAAGGTTTTTCTCTACTACAGAATGCTCTAATAATAAATACCAATTTTAAAAAAGTGACAATTAATGTAGCTATAAAAAAAAGATGTAAAAGTTTTAATTATTTTTTACACAAATGTGATATATAAATATACATGCTTGTAGCTCTCCGTAGTTGGCCTAATATTAAAATGATGATACTTGATTGTTGATAATATCGCCTACAGCATGATCTTTATTTATAGAAAAAAAAATTAATTAAAATGAAAAATCATCCTTGTATTTTATTTTTTAGGTGGATTCATTGATTTCAATTTTATTAAATAACAAAAAGAGGAATAGTGGTGCTTATAATAAAGGTTTAATAAAACCATACACACACACACACACACACACACACACACACACACACACGCACACACGCGCACACACACGCGCGCACGCGCACGCGCACACACACACACACACACACACACACACACACACACACACACACACACACACACACACACATATACATACATACATACACCATAAATATGTCGTTTGCTGTCTTTTCAATGGAAAAATAATGAATAATTTAATTAGAAGCCTGGCAGAGTAAAGTATATCATAAATTTACGTTAATAAAATATAATATATAGGAATAATAACGAACCCGGACAAAATCCGTGCAGTTACATCTACGTAAACGTCTTGGGCGGGCAAGGCAAAGACTTACACTTTGGTACTTTCACTTATGTCTGCCAACAGAGTAATGGTTTTACTCAGGAGCTACTCTGTGGAGTATGGGATTAGCGGTCACGAGTTGGTCGTGGATCTGCTTCTTGCTTTCACTGCTTTCAGGTTGTAGCAGGTGCGAGGAAGCATGATCCTGGTCTGATTTTGCTAATGCTGAGCATAGAGTAGACGAGAAGTGCTAACCCTCTTCCCGATTGTGGAAACTGGATAGGGGTGAGCTGATGAGAGCTTACTCTGCCGAAGTCTTGCACCATTCAGCTTGAGTCAGTCACTTCGGCTTTTGGTAGGGATTATCCCTTGGGTGAGGGTATTGAGGTCCTTACTGCTACGTGCGCGCCCCGGGATGTCGATGTAGCAGATCAGACAGTGCCTAACTCCCCGGCCCGGGTTAAATCTGTGGGAGGCGGCTGACTGCAGGAACCCAGGCAGGATCAGTGATCCAGGGCAAGCCCAATCGCTTATCTGCCCTCACCTTGCTACATATTAAATGGCGACAATTTTTTTATAGAAAAATTTACTTCTTTCTGTGGAAGGGCCCACAAAAAACCCTCACTTCTCGAAAGTCTGTATCTTCAAATTCGAAGCGAAGGAAGAGTTTCGAGTCCAGCGATAAGGAAAAGTCAGATTGAACTAAATTTCGATGGAAGACTAATACAGCAATTCCGAAATATTTCATTATTAAGAGAGGTGAAGAGTATTTTACGAAGTTTAGTCATTTTTGTGATATGGCCAGGAGTTACGGAAGCTGCTGAGGAATGGTAAAGGGGTTAGAAAGACTGCTGTAGGTTTGATCGTCAAAAGCGTTAATGATTTACACTCTACACGGCTACTTAAAACTAAGAAGATCGGCGGTATGGATATTGAGATTGGACCACATGGTACTTTAAATATCACAAAGGGAATACTCGTGTGCAGGGATTTACTGAATTGCACAGTAGAGGAAATAATAGAAGAACTTTACGAACAGGAGTTACAGCGTGTCGACGATTGAACACACGACACATGACCCAAGGAGAAGTTATACCACCCGCATCGCATGTCCACATATTCAACAAACCAAAGTATCAGGATAAAATAGAGGCTGATTTTTACAAATTGAAAGTATGTCCGTTCCATCGCGGTGCTTTGGGTATCAAGAAATTTAGACACATGGTGGTACGTTGCACAATGCAACAGATCTTTGCTCGTGGAGACCCACTGCACCGGATGAACCGTGTAGGGAATCACCCATCTGTGTAAATTGTCATGGGTATCATCTGGCAAGATAGCGAAATGGCCCAATGTACAAAAAAGGAGTAGCAATCCAGGAGATAAAAATCATACAAATGGTCACCTACTTCAACACGAGAAAAATCGTTCATAATAGACTGCCAAGGTCGACGTCTTGTACCCAGATTGCAGCAGCTCCTGACACTTATTTAAAATCAAATACCTAATATTTGAGGTAGAACTAGCCTTTGGAAATATGGCCGAACGAACTGTTAACGAGAAACTCAAAATTCGTTCAACCAAGCAAAATAGCTCAATACCGGTAAGAAAGGTAGAAAGTTCTGGATGTCATTACAGAAAAGAGTTCTTCTCAACTCAGGAGCGAACGTCTCTGGCTGGTGATAAAAGGAAAAGACAGTAAAAAGAAAATACAAAGTCTCAGCCTAATTTGAAGCAGGTTGAGGTTCAGAGAAAGAAAGTCCCCATTAAGGGAAAACCGGAATGACGACGTAATGGCAGCCCGAAAAAGAGAATAGAATAAAAGCCGTTGCGGAATCTCTAAAAGAACAGAGGCCACCAAAATAAAGAGTGAGCATGTTAGCAGCCCCAAAAATTTCATTGGAGAGCACATTAAGTATGGACTTGGATGCAATACTCCCTGCTTCATCTCCCAGCTGATAAACCAGCCAAACAAGCGGTAAAGAGGAAGGAAGTCGATGTTACTTTAGTCAGATTAGACAGTTTAAAAAAAAAGGTCATCAGACCAAAAGAACGGAATGGATTAGGAAATTGTGTACGCTTAAAAGGAAGCCTAATTTCATTAAGAGTACCCCATTTTCCATTAAAACAACAAATTCTCTGACGCGACTAGAAAAATTTGCCATTAAAAAACTTCGACTTGGTCATACATTCTTACATGTTAACATACTAACTTCTTCTTACATGTTAGCAGGAGAACAAAGACCAATGGGTGGCAGTTGTGATTCATTACCTCACATTGAAAAGTATAATAGAAGCGTGCACGTTGTATAGAGACCTCAGAATAAGACCAAAATTAAACTGAAATTTAGCAATCGATTTACGAGTATCTTGTAATGATAAAACAGGGAAGAAAGTTATCCAGTTTTTAAGAAAAAGCGGTCTGTTAGAGCGACTACAACTTCAACATGTAATACGTTTCATGTTAGGATCACTATTTATTCACGTTCTTTTGTATTTACATTTAGTGTTTCAAGGATGTGTTCTTAATAATTGCGAGACCTTTACATCCGCTTTTGATAGTTTTGATGATACTTCTCAAGGAATGAATTGTATGATTTTAAGTGGTAAAGGCTCTGTACACCCATGGCATGTGTGTTTCTTCTGGGGGTTTTTATTAATTTATGACAAATTTTTTTTCCAGATGATCCGCTTGACAAGACTGGCCTTTAGATTTAGTCGCTTATTTAATGAGAGTGGGACAGTATTTACTTGTACAAGGACTAATGATTACAATAGTCGATACCCACTATGTGAAAGAATAATAATAGTACACAAAGAAAAATTTTATGATAATGAATTGCAAAATAAATTATTCCAACAACTTTACTGGTATATCTACTTATATAGATCATAACATTAAATAAATTTGAAATGTGGCTTTAAATTCCATAAAATGAAGTAATTCGCTTAATTAAACTGGACCTTACATTGTATATATTTTAGGTCATATGGTAAATATAGATAAACTGTTTATTACCATAATGGAAATCAATTAAATTATATTTTAGAGCGCAGAAATAATAAAATTTTAAATCAATATTATTAGGACGACTGCATTTAAACAACTCTACGAGAATAATTTTATATAGCTTACTATAATCATTTACTGCTATAATAATTCCCTATCAATAATAAATTCTACCCAATGTTATTATTATGAACAAAACTAAAATGATCACTGTAACTAAATTCTCAGTAAAGCGTAACATGCACAAGTGTACAAACTCAAGCGCGCAGACACAAACGCACAAACGCACACACAGGCGCACAGACAGATTATAGTTATTTAAACTAGATATAAAAATAAATATATCATTTATAAATTAATATCAACATGAATCTATTAAAACTATTAAGCTAATTACAGCATTAAAATATATACAACCTATTAATTTCAAATAAACTTGGATAATAACATATTTTTAATTATAGAAAATAATAACTGTAATTTACATAATGCACAATTATGTATTAACAATTAACGAGTGAAATATAGTTTAAAATGTATAATAATGTTTTGTTAAAATTAATATCCTAATAATATTTATTTAAAAACATCTATTTTAAAATTTTATTTAGTTAGTCGTTAACGTAAAATGATCTAAGGTTTAAACTCCATATGTCGCATTAAATAATACAGTTGAACCTCTTTATAATGAAATCGAGAATTCCAGGAAAAGATTCGTTAAATAAAGACTTTCGTTAATTAGAGGTTTTTACGAAACACTAAGGCACTTTCCGATTTTGTATACGGCACACTAAAGAAACAGTACATTTACAGTACAACACCGTATAACGCGAAAAACGTAATCCAAACACAGAGACCAACTGATTTAATCCCAGGAAAAATTATTGCTGAACTGTATGTATCCAATGAACAATAGAGGAAGTATGTTTTAAATGTTTTCTAAGCATTTTATTTGTTATGTCTACGTACTGTAGGTAAATGTTTGCGCAGTAATTTTAGTGTTCTGCGTTAGTTATGGATTTCGGGAAATTCTGCTACTTTAATAAAAAGACAAACAGTATCTGCAGAACATGTGTTTAAATCTTTTGTTAGAATTTTATTGTTAATGGGTTATAAGAGAATCTTGGAAATTTTCACTTTACCAGTTCAATAAAAATAATCAGTCATTTTTGACTGTTGTCAAGAATATTTTGTGTTTGTATATAGGTGCAAGTTAGGTACGGAAATCAAAAGAATAACACTACCTTAAACTCACAGAGAGATGTCCAAAATAAATTTAGTTACATTACTTTAAAAAACATTTCGCAAAAATTACTGCATGTTACTACATATAGTATAGTGTTAATATGCAGTATGTCACCATTTCGTAATGTAGAGGTCTAAATACGTTAAACAGAGGTAAGTTTATACGTAGTTTTATTAAAATGTCATGGTGCAGTAAATGTTTTTGTAAAATCGAGTTTTTCGTAATATCGAGATTCGATTGTAGTATGTTTTATTTGTTTCTCCAACTTCTTTTTCTATGAAAATATTAATTAATATACTTACTGATTATTTATATAAAATAATAATGCTAAATTAAATGAATTAACCACGTAGTAAAATTATTATTGTAAAATACTTTGAGTTAAAATTATGATTTCTCCTCATATTTTGATGGAGAAGACTTGGCAATGTCAACATATTTGACATTTTAAACATATTTCTCCATATTACTTCTACAATTCTTTCGAAGCACTTGTTGTAACTGCTTCAAACAAACTGTTTGTTCAAATAATATAACTATAAAATGTAAATAAACATAACTAAATTTTTCTTATAATTTCTAGATGTTTGTGAAAATTAATTGTAAAGTTTTCAACTTAATTCCATTAACAAGCTTAATCTTTTCAAAACTTCTTAATTCACCACTAAAATTTTCTTGCTTAGCGTAACAAGAAAATTTATTTTATATTGAGATATGGCTTTCGTTGACCTTTATTCCTGTACAATCAAATATTTTTTAAAGGCTTTTTAAAAGAAATTATGTAATTCTTAATTTTTTTTTACTTCTCTTCGGTATCTTATTTTACAAGATGCTAAATAAGAATAAGACATTACCTTTGGGCAATGATGAATAAGAGTTCAACAATTAAATCAACCTTGATTCAAAGTGTGTACTACATGTAACGTTACAAGGATGTAAAGTTACAGGCAGTAGTTAGTTTTGGATATAAAGTTGAGGAATAAAGGCGTCATGTAGCATCTCTCTTTTAACTTATTGCAGTATAAATATGAGATAGGTTAGATAATTTATATTCGGTTAAAATATAGTTATATTAAAAGTAGGCGAATGTCCCTCCAAATAAAGAAATTTTACAATTATAGAGTTTATGAAATGAGATTTTTAACTCCCACAATACCAATTTGGTACCAATAAGATACCGATTTGAATACTTTTTTGTTAAAAAAAAAAAAAGATTGTAGGATAATCATTTAATCGTCTGTGCTTGCACGGGTGGGCGGCAGTGAGGATGCACGGTGACTCCCACCCCACGGGTCAAAAAAAAAAAAAAATTGGAGAAAATTCCGAGTCCCGTCGAATGGGGCGGAGTCCCGGGAACACCATGGTCCGCCTCTGAAGTTAGAGGCAAGCAAATTAAAATAAGAAGATCCAGAACGAGCGGACCGATCTACCATGCCGGACCCACTGCCGGAAGGCGGGGAGGCCCGTTAGAGTCGCAAGGAAACGCCCCTGGACTGAGTCATGCTTGACTACAAATCCGGTCCAGAAGTGTAGGGAAAAAGAAGAAAATAATAACAAAAGAAAAAAAGATAATCAATAATAATTGATAGGTAATTCAGTCATCATCGTGGATTTACCAAGTTAAATTTTCTTAAAAATTAACAAATGAAATCAAAATCAAGAATGTGTACTGATTCCGGTAGTAAAATAAGGAAAAAATTTCTAAAAGTTATTCATAACTTTCTATATCGTCTATGTTAATTCGTACTTCCTCTGCAAATTTCCAGTAGCAGTTGTAGAGTTCAAATTTAATCCTTGTTTTTAACAATAAATCCTATTTTTTTTTTTTTTTTTTTTAATTTATGGACATAATTTATTTAACATAATTATTTGGAACATAGATCTCGGCTTTCATCCGAAAATAAATTATTGATCTACGCTGCCAAACAAAAACACTGCGGAAAATGCTCAACATACCCTGGTACATAAGTAATAGACTTATATATAACGATCTTAAGTTGCGAACCGTTCGGCAGGAAATCTTTCTGGTTAGCCTACGGTATCAAAATCGTTTGGATCGGCACCCGAATTATTTGACGGTCAATTTATTAGATAACACGATCAGTGATTTTTCATGATTACTGAGGAACAGTATACTGGGTTTGCCTTATCGTTTCAATTAGGTGACTTTATGTCTGGCCGTACGGAGTGCACTTCTAATTTATTATTAAGCCACAAGTACCTGGGTCTGTGGCAACTTAATGTTAGTTTAAATACATCTTATTTACTTATTGTTCAATTATCTTGTTGAACAGATACTGATAGTGCTGTTCTCATATGATATCAGCTTTTATGGTTGATAAATCTATATTTTTTTTTTCATAAAAATAATCAGTAATTAAATGAAATAAAAAATCATGAAATAAAAAGTCATACATGGGACAAAATCATGGTTCAGTAAAAATGTTATAATACTGAAGCATGATTTTGATTTTGGTAAGGACATTCTAATTTTCTTAATTTAAAAGCGAATTTTTAATATAAAATTTGAAAGTAATGAAGTCAAGATTATGAGTTTACTGTGGAGACACAGCAGATAAAAATAAGATATTTAGTCAAAATTAGACAAAACCACTCTCAATAGTAAAAATTAGTTTTAAAAATCATAACCTGATAATTTAATAGAGTTAATTATCAAAATTTATAAAATTATTTCGAGTAGAGATACGTTAAAAAAGAATATTAATCCAAAGCTAAGCACTATCACTGTTCTACATAAAAAAAAGTTGTAAAATTAAAAAAAAAATACACAAAAATGAATTTTTTTTTCTGTCCTTAACAAAAAAATAATTACAAAACATAGAAATCATAAAATTTCAAATTTCCTCCTTTTAAATAAGATTGAATACAGAAATAACGAAGTATATACGGTAGATTTGATTTTAAATTTACATCAAATTATTTATCATCGATGACTTTTCAAAAGTTATTAACTACAGCTACGTAAGTCATTTATTTATTAAACTAAAAGCCATATTTCGTGTAATTTTTGCTTTGCAGTTTTAATAAAATACCAAGAAAGAATATTTGCATTTTATAATATTGTAATTTATTATACTTAAATGTTGGTATAAAATTTATTATATAATTTTTTTCAACAGAGAGAATATATTTTTGGTCTCAATCATATTGAAATTGTAAAAAAAAAATCAATAAAAAATGTTAATAAAAAAAATATACTTACATATTGAAAAATTGAAATACTGTGGAATAAGAATATTTAGTTATCTTTCTTTGTTGCCCATTTACAAAATAATCTTTTTTCTAGTTCTTTTTTTTATACTCGTATTTTATGCTATATTTGGTAGGCCTGTTAGCCCTTTATACTGTACTTCAGAAAAAGCAAATTTTATTGGATTGGCTAGGTTGTATGTACATTAAATGGAATATCCAGTAAAGCGTCACAAAAATTTGGTTATTTTGTCTAAGCAATAAAATAATATTTTCTCTCAAAGTGTAATAGTGCTTCAAAAGTTACCAGAATTTTATTTTAAAAAATGTGTACGCAATCATTAATTATTTCAAACTTTTCAGTGAGAAAAATATTGATGATATTTTTACTACGATTACTTTGTCCGCGAGTCTCTATAGATCAAATTTAATTTTACTTAGACGATTAGTTTACTCACAGAACATTCACTGCAAATTTCTGAAAACCAGTATGCCATGGATTTAATCCCATGGATTAAGAAAAACTGAGAACGGTGTTAATTTTTTATTCATTTTTATTATAATTTTGGATATGCTACTTTAAGTGATAATGTAAAAATTCTATCCTACATCAACAAAAAATTAACATCAATATTATTTATCAATCATTCAGATTCAGCTAACCAATTTTTTTTAATTCCTTATTTAATGCCGAATAAAATACCACCTATTCCAAGTTTCAGTTCAAATCTACGCCACAAAGTCACATTATGCAACATGAACAATTGACAAGAACTCAAACAATCCTTTATATAACAATTCAAATGTAGCCGTAATGAAACGAAATGAATGAAAAAAAAATGAAAGCATATTTTTTATTCCCTTCACCCCAACCAAAATCATTTTTTGATGTTAAACGTAAAGAAAATTATACTGAAACTATAATTAGGCTACCTGAGTTGTTTCTCAACAAAAATTATATGAAAAAGTAAATGAAAATTATACTTTACAAAAAAAAAAAAATAATAATAAAATATCCGAAGGGTCTAATAACAAAATAATGATAAAATTATTACATCCTGATGATAGGTTACTTAATAATTAGGGGTCTTTAAATTATTATACTTAATATATATTATATATATATATATATAAGGACCGTAAAACTTAATACAGAAAAAAGGACCATTTTCAAGGTTCTGACAGGTAGTTAGATACAGAACATAGAATGGCATTGTGTTATATTACTGGTTTAGTCGATAAAATTGACTTTATGGATCTACTTGATAATTGATCGTTAAGTATTATGAACATATAAAAAATATCACAACCCTGGATTCTACTGCACTACCCTACCTTGCCAACGGGACATACCAATATATCTACTCTCCGTTAAGATACAGTTAAAAAAAATTTATTCATTAATTTTTTTTTTTAAATATAACTTTTAATTATTTTATAACAATTTTTTTTTTTGTAAAATATTTTTGATAATTTCTTTAAATTAGTATAATTTGCATATCTATACTACTGTAAACTGTTTTGTTTATTTAAAAAAAAAGACTAACAGTAGACAAATAAAAAAAATATATTGAACAAATTTTTCCACCTTAGACGAGATAGTTTTTTATATAAGTCCATCAAACTTAAAAATTTGAGTGCAACTAAACATTTTTAAACGGAATCATTTTAATAAGCACCGAAAAAAAATTTACACAAAAATATTCGGAAAACAACAATCCTAACCAAAATGGCGGCAATTTAATATTTATCAGAGCTAGTTTCAAAAGTGGTACTAAAAAAAAATGGTTCTAAGGTAGGAACATTTGTTTAATTTAATTTTTTTGTGTTTAACGATTGAAAAGTTATTTACGGGTTTCCATACTTTATTAACACTCTCATCTGAATTTTTCTATGTACGTTATAAGTTATTTCAACAATATCTATGAAATACATGAAGGTAAAAATACCAGAACTGTTTACTTGAACAAAATAGTAGATGAAAGATTGATTAATACTGGGTGTTTGTTATAAAATGCAATTTAATTTAAAGAAAAATAATGTGCTATATTTAATAAGATTAGTTATAAATATAACAATTATTTGTGCAAAATAATACTGAGATCAAATTCTATTATAAAAAATGTTGAAAGAGTCCACCATTTTCAACAATGAAAATCTTTACCTTCTTTTTCATTAGCTTTCGCAAGTTTATCTCTTCTAATCTGTCGTAACTCTTGAGTTATGTTGGCTTTCAGTTCTTCAATATCGTTTTTGAATATACAACCAACCTTTTATATATCCCCAGAAAAAAAAACTGCAAGAGAAAGATCATGTGACCTAGCTGGTCATAAGCTAGTCGATATTACTCTTCACCAAAGAAATTTCTCAAAAGGTCCATTGTTGCTTTTGCCGTGTGAAATGTGGTACCACCTTGTTGAAACCATCTCTCTCATTTAACTCTAAATTTGTAACAAATTGAGTTTCAATTTCTTGGTAGAGGTCTGAATTAAGAGTAATTTCAAAGAATATAGAGCCAATTATTCTTTCCCTGGAAATTGCACACCACACCAATTTTCTGTGGGTGTAGAGGTCGTGAATGGATAATATGAGGATTGTTGGAGCTCCAGTAGCGATCATTCCGATTATTATTAACGTAACCACTCAAATGAAACCAAGCCTCATCTTTAAAAAATACATTCTCCAATACTTTAATGCTCTCCCGATAAAACTGATGACAGTAGAGAAGTTTAGCAGCATAATCAAGTGGGTGTAATTCATATGATACATGAATTGATTTGGCTTTAAGTTGAGTAGCCGGGCAGCATTAAAGGCATTACACAGAGATATTCTTTTCTGTTGCTCAATTTTTCGTAATTATTTGTTAGATGAGTTTAAAAAGCTTACCCTAACTTCTTCCAGAGTTTCGTAATTGGTACTGAACGTTTCCGGCTATGTCTCTGATTGCAAACAACCAGTTTCTTTATATTTCTTTATCAAACGATTAATTGAAGGTTTATTTGGGAACTTACCCGGGAACTGCAATTTAAAAGCTTCTTAGCACAAAACAAAAGATTAATTTTTTAAATAACTTCCACAATAAAATTTTTTTTCTTTGTGTTCAAAATCATTTTTTCGTAATAAAAAAAACAGATATTTATACTACACAGATAACACAGATAAAAATAACTAACTGTTCACAAAAAAAGAATAGAAAATTTATATCAGCTAATTATAAAACATCAACAACATGTAGTGCTGCCAACGTCTTCATCCAAAATTATTCTATAAACTTTTCTAAAAATTAGTTAGTTTGGGTTGCGTTTTAAAACAAACATCCGTTTAAATATAATATTCAATCAGATAAGGGCAAGTTTTTTGTTTTAATAATGATTTAAGTATTTTTAAAAGTTTAGATAGATATTGATTACATAGGCGGTATATACCGGTAGGTCAGGCTTTTCAGTATTATTTTAATAAAATATATGTATAATAAATTTACATTATAACAAATATGAAGAAATAACTTAATAAACAAGATATACTCGTAAGAGTACAGAAAAAATAGAAATTGAGGTATATTAACTAAGAAGAAAGTGCTACGTGATAAAGAGAAATTTATATGAAAATTTTAATAACGGAGCACTGAAAAGAAGAAAATAAGAAAACGAATAAATCAAACAAAAAGTAAAATATAAATATAATTACATAAGAAAATAAAACATATTGAATAAGATAAACTGTCAAATGTTTTGCTGTAATTTATCTCGCTCTGTCTTGCATGGAGAATTAAAGAGAGATGGAGAATAAGACATACGCGTTTTACATATGAATTTTGAGAATACTGACGATAAAGTAATAATATAGAACAAATATGTAAATGCTAAGAAGGATTGAGATTGAATAATCATCAGTAATGAATCTGCCTTAAGACAAGTCTCATAAATGGAATCGTTTCACTGTCCTTCTCTGTTCTGAGCTTTTATCTTCATATATTTTCATAATTTCCTACTTTATTCAAATCATTTAAAATCTTCTTTGCTTCATTTTTCAGCAATATTTCTTTTTACTGGTTTTTACAAACAGTCTCCTCTTTAAAGTATATATCCCATCCACTTGACTTTTCCTTATTGAATGTAATAAGGAAAAATCCTTACTTTATTTTTAAATTAAATATCTGTATATTAAATTTCTTCTGAAAATCGATTTCTTCCATTTTTTCCAAATTGCATCTTGGAATGTTCTAGTTATTTAATTTTCTTTGTTCATATATTTACTTTCTATGAATATTTAAAAAGTTTCCAGATATTCCATTCAGCTTTCCGGATTCGGAGCCTGAAGGCAGCCGCGTTAACTTCGTGACATGTGAGTGAGATGTAGTCTTGTACAGACTCAGGCCGACTGTACCTGAGACATGTCATTAATTGAAACCCAACCAACAAAGAATACGGGTATTCACGATTTAGTATTCAAATCATACTTGTTAAGATTTTTCTTCCCTTAAATTCTCTTTAAAGACTAAAATATAGAAATAAGATGACGGAAAAAGTGAATATATCACATTTTAAAAAAGAAAAATGTTATTATTTTTTTATTAAAGGAATATTGACAAATATTGAAAGAAAAAGAATCAAAATAGTAGAGAAAGAAAGAATGGTAACTATGAAAGGGAAATTTAGAGAAAGAATAATATAAAGAACTCAAATAAAGAAATTAGGAACCTACAAAAACATCTTTAAAAAATTCAGAAAATTAACTTCTAGAAAAATTGGAGAAACGTAATAAAGGAAATAAACGAAAAAGTCGTATTTAAAACTTAGTAAATGTAAGAAATTACTGAATAGCTTATCAGATGAATATTATTCACTTCTAGAATCGGGAAAATGACCAAGAAAAAATCTTAATTTAGCAGTTCATATAAATCAAATGAAACTGGAAAGAAATTTCAGGAATGAAGCAAACATCACTAAAAAAATTAATAGCATATTCTTCAATTACAAATTCACCAGTAATAATCTTTTCATTAATAATTTCAAAACAACAATTCATCCTACTATTAATAATATACACTATAATTAACCTGACCATAATAAACACATTTAAAAAAAATAATATTAACTTTTTAAATCAAATTAATACTCAAACAAACTTAACAAAAATATCTTTCATAATCTCATCATTATCAATAAAAATATATGTTGTTCATGGCAGAATAAAAAAACAATTAAGGAAATCTAAAAGGTGGATGGATTGATAAAGTGACAGGGCTGGACTGGAAAGAAAATACTTCTATTCAAGTAAAAATTAAAAATTAATGCCACTAATCGCTATTATTTTTTTTATAAGTAATTTAAATCATTCTGTAACTAATTTTATAGTAATGATTATTCTAATCAGGATAAAATGAATGGCTCATCCGGGATGAACCAGGATGCTTTTTTAACATAAATTTGTGGATATATTAATTAATTCTACCCTCTACCCTATACACTTTTTATCGTTAAAATTTCCTGTATAACGATAATTGGCTACTTTGTTCATTTTCCCTTCAAAGAAGGAAAAAGAACAGTCCAAGTAGCTGTACAAAGCCGCAAAGGGAAACGAACTATCCAGCAACCCATTATTCCTTAATAATAAAATAATGCTTAGATTTTTGTGCAAAACTGTATTAGATATAAAACCATTATTTGAAATGGTCATTTATCCACAAACCACAGAAAAAATTTATTTCATACTTCTTTCTAGTAATATTCACCAATTACCATGTAAAATAGTCAGTAAGAAAGATATAAGCTCTTGCTGAAAATATTTTGGTTAATATTTTATAAAAACTGCACATTAAAATTAGAATAAAATTCATTTAAATTCACGTGTGAAGTTGTTGTGTTACTAGTGCTTTTACACGACTGCCTAAAAAGAAGTGTAACGTATTTAGGGTGTATGTATGTATGTATGTTTGTTCCACGGTAACCAACATACATACGGCTGAACCTTTTGACATGTATGACCCCGCGTTGGAAGCCTTACGTTACCGGGAGTGTCGTAGGCTATATAAATATAAAAAAAAAAAATATATATATATATATATATATACAAACGAATATATAAAAATCTGAAAAAAAATTATTCTATATACAAAATTGTCACTGCACACTCTTTAATTATCTTTTATTACAAATTATCCTACGTTAAAGATCAATGTTTGTCAGCAAAGTTTTTTGTCTGTCCGTTTTTTTTAATTTTTAATATTTATCACTACCTGCCTTGTTACAGAACAATATAAAGAACAAATAAAATACTTTCATAGAATTTTATTTATTTCCTACTATGTAAAATAACTTAAAAGTTCTTTCGTAGAAAAACTAAATACTGTAAACTTCCATCCTATATTTAGTGTTTCGAATCTTTACGATATAACTTATGAAATATTTTTGTTCAACGAATAAATTTATGAGAAATAAAACTTAGAATTTTTATTTTAAATCGTTCAATATTGATTTTACGTTAACGAAACACACATTATATATTTTACGGTAAAAACATAACGTAAATTATAAATTTATTTACTGAACGCCGTAACATTATCTATTTTTTATCCAGTAATGCGAATTAAAAATTAAAAAACCTCCAAATTTTTTAAGGGAATGGCGTCACACATTAATTCAGGGTAGTACAGCAAAAACCAACTCTGGCCGACTTGACCCCATTTCAGGAACCATTATTTCTAATTCATTCCTTTAACCTGACAAAAACAACCTATAAATTTTTGGTCATTCTGAGAAAATGTAACTTTCATAAGGAAAAAATCGTTAACTACGTAATAATAAAAATTTTAATTTATTTACTTAAAAAATAAATAGTTAATCAAAGAATATAATTGACAAGGAATATTTTCAATTTTAATTATTTTTCAATGTGTTTATAGAAAATATATTTAATAATTAGTAAAAATATTTTCGTGGAATTAATAAATAATTAGAACAATATGAAAATTGTTATATGAAATCATTGAAATCAATATCACGTACTGGTATAGCCTATTCATATATACAAAAATATAATTGAATGTTTGCCAACTTCTAATTGACAACATCCATCTGTCATTCATTGTTATGATTCTAATGAACAGAAAGAGTAAAATATCATACAGAAATGTCAACATTATACACAATTCTATATAGTTACTAAATACCACTTTTTACTGTTCATCACAGTCAGTACCTCTCAACACTAATGATAACATAAAGCTGAAGACAGTTGATAGGGTTCCACTTCATTTAAAACTAACAGATAAGAAATGATTTTTTAAAATTAAAATTCAAACCTTAAGATTAAAAGGAGGAGTTGGACTGACTAATGTAAATACTTGCTTAGATTTATCTGAAAATTGTAATGAATTCAGGATTAATGATTTTTTTTAAGCTATTTTAGAACGTTTTCTTCTAATCAATAAAATACATAACATTAAAAGCTTTTTTATCGAAGTAACATACCGTATATGAAATGTAATTCAAGGAATAGCATTTTTAGTACCAATATCGATATTCTACGTGTGTAACCACAAAGATTTTATTTAACACATAGATAATGAAAATGTACAAATTTCATTTACTTCGGATTACCTAGTAAGAGCAGCTTGCATACATTGACTAAAAATTTAATAAATTAAAGATGTATTAAATTTAAAAAAAAAAAATGTTTTAATACAATTTAGCATTTTTTTTTTGTCTTCAGTCATTTGACTGGTTTGATGCAGCTCTCCAAGATTCCCTATCTAGTGCTGGTCGTTTCATTTCAGTATACCCTCTACATCCTACATCCCTAACAATTTGTTTTACATATTCCAAACGTGGCCTGCCTACACAATTTTTTCCTTCTACCTGTCCTTCCAATATTAAAGCGACTATTCCAGGATGCCTTAGTATGTGGCCTATAAGTCTGTCTCTTCTTTTAACTATATTTTTCCAAATGCTTCTTTCTTCATCTATTTGTCGCAATACCTCTTCATTTGTCACTTTATCCACCCATCTGATTTTTAACATTCTCCTATAGCACCACATTTCAAAAGCTTCTAATCTTTTCTTCTCAGATACTCCTATTGTCCAAGTTTCACTTCCATATAAAGCGACACTCCAAACATATACTTTCAAAAGTCTTTTCCTGCCAATTAAATTACTAAATGTGGCTCTCTGCATTTTCATATAACAATGATGGAGGCGTCTTCCTTGGTAAAATATTCCGGAGGTAAACTAGTCCCCCGTTCGGATCTCCGGGTGGGGACTACTAAGGAAGGGGTCACCAGAAAATTAAAAAATAACATTCTACGAGTCGGAGCGTGGAATGTTAGAAGTTTAAAAATTTAGCATTAATCATTGAAAATTTAATATTACTTATTTCTAAGAAATAAAATATTTTAATTACTACAAATTTATAAGAATGCATTTTTTTTGTAATTCTTAGTTTAACTTCAGGTATTCCTGTACTGTCTAACGTAAGGAGATCAGAAACTCAAGTATGGAAATCAATTATTTAGTGAGATGGTATTTCTGTTATTTAGTCACTATTTTCGTTAAGTGCCAAACCGTTGGCTAACTCTTTGTTGTTCTATTTCGTGCTACTTGAGAAAACGTATTTGCAATTTAAATAGCTCATTAGCATGCATTTCTCCATGAAAAATTATTTTATGTCTTACACATTCCTTCACATCTTTTATTTTCGTATCGGTTTGGTGTGTGGTTTTTTATCTAACAATCAGAATTAGAAGTAAACTGTGGGCTTTACTAGAGTATTGATTCTGAATACAGCTTATATATTTTTCCCACATTATTCATACGTACTCACACTTTTTTTTTTGTTTAACCTCCGGGTTCACCGTTACGTACTGCAGAGAACGTGACGAATGATTTGTCACGTTTGAATCTCACCTCTCTGTTGCTTATAAAGCAAGTACATACGTGCACTCTTACTTTGGTTGTAGTATATGGGTTTTAGGGAGCGTTCACTTTAATTTCACTTTAAAATAAATTTGACTTTGGATTCTCTTAAAATAATTTTGAGATAATTTCACTTTAAAATAATTGAGAATTTAATTTTTTTTTAAATAATTTTAGCGAGCCAAAACCCATTAAAACCTTAAACTATCCTAATAACTAACATGCATATTATTTCGGTACCCCCAAGATATTAAAATTCTAAAGATGTACCTAAGGTTTCTCTTCAAGTATCATCCATTTATTATATACAAACTGAAACTTCTTAATTAAAGGTTGATTAATTAACTTCTTAGTTTTAACGTCTCTAACTATTTGATTGTATTTATCATTATTTTTCGTTCACCAACTTCCAATAATCGCTTCATAATTTCCAAGTTCTATTTCTTTGCATTCTTATATCCCTGTGAACCCTTAAATGTTATGATTAAAGCATAACCTTTTGGTCCAGTAGATACAAAGTCATTTATATAATTATCTTTAACTTTCTAAAGATACATCACTTCACTCACTTAGCATACAACCAGTTTCTACAGTACTTACACCATCATCAATACACACTATTGAGTCAGTATCATAATAAGCTACACTCTTTTCAAATCTACCTAACGTAGACTTTGGACAAGGTGGAGCGGACGACAGTTCCGGCCGATAGAAGCTTTGACGTATTAACTTGCACATAAAGGACGTAGAAGCCCTTATCTCTGAGGTGGATTAGTGCGTGATATTCGTAAGATGGCTGGAGACTCAGTGACGATATTGGTTAGCTGGCATCTCTCCCGCCACCACCCCATTCGGTCGCCCTAGAGCATAGACCGAATGTTCCGTGCCAAAAAACGGCTACTGTGCCTCAAAACAGATTTGCCACCTCGTTATTCCTAATGCTTCTAGTGAGCTCCTATCTTGCGTGAGCGGTTAACCTGGGTGCCGTATAGCACCCGCTTATGTGTCCCTACCGTTCACTTGTCAAATTAAAACTAGATCGGGGAGGCGCACCCTTGTTACAAATTAAAACTAAAAAAGTTACAAGTTAAAAAGACGGCAATTTAAGCCGCCACGCCTCGGTCGCTGTCAGCCAGCTAGTGCCTGTCCACCATTTAAAGCGCTTGGAGCTTTAACTGGCTGGTACTGGTACTGGCTTTTACTGGGCGCCGGGTTGGGTCCTGCGGTGATCCCGCAGATCACATTGATTCAACGAGCACATAGTTTCAACTGTGGGATTGCAGGACATCTACTTAAGGATTGCTCAACGGAGACCAAATGTACCCTTTGTAATTCTCGGGGGCATTCTCTCGGGGAACGTGGGTGCAGAGCCAAGACCAAATAATGAGGTGATTTTCCTGTGTTTTGGGGAAGATCTGGGTTGGGTGGGACAGCCCTGTTTAGGAGAGGTTGGTTGCTTAGGTGTCCCGCTGCTGGTGATTGGACAGGGATTCCCTTAGTGTTCCGATCGGACTTCGATAAGGAAGGCAAAGTAAGACCGTTGTCCCGGTGGGGGATCTCTACGAGGTCCCATCATTAGAGGCATGGCGTCTAGTTAAAGACCCAGACGCGACTGTCTGGAGGGAACGTCAGTTCTCGACTGGACAGTTTGAGGCGAAGGTTTATGTTGGAGCATTGTTTATGTTGGTTGCGGGTCCGGCTCAAGGGGGGGGGGGGGGGATAAACACTGATGAACTCAACAAAAAAAGTGTCAACCTAAGGTATCATATAATTTCATACTAGCAGTAGCAGTAATGAAAATAGTTACAAATACATTAAATGATAATATTGTACAGATATCGTACAACATGAAAGACCATTTTGTAGATGCTTCTAATAGCAACGGCATATTAGAAGTGTCATGAAAAGAACTATATAATACAAGTTTACAAATAACTATTTTATTCAGGTAAATATATATTATTATTCAGGTAATATTATATTCAGATATCTGCGCAACTAGTGGTGTTCCTAGCGGCAGGCTCAGAGGAATAAGAGAGCTCGTGTACCCGTGTGGGTGCACGACGCCCCGGATTTATATATATCATAAAAAAGGCGCGTCCTACGCCCGACAGGGTACACGCAAAGAAAGTAAAAAAAAAAAACATATGATTCGAGTTTTATTTCTTTGAAAATCAAAAAGAATTTCCGGATTTTTTAAGTATACGTGTAAATAACTACGGCAAATAAAAAACCTACGTATTTTGGCAGCCGTCGCGAACGTGTTAAAAGTGTCAAGTTAGACTTATTTAAACTAACCCACCGGGTTGGTCTAGTGGTAAACGCATCTTCCCAAATCAGCGGATTTGGAAGTCAAGAGTTCCAGCGTTCAAGTCCTAATAAAGGCAGTTACTTTTATACGGATTTGAATAGTACATCATGGACACCGATGGTTTTTTGTGGTTGGGTTTCAATTAACCACACATCTCAGGAATGGTCGAACTGAGACTATACAAGACTACACTTCATTTACACTCATATATATCATCCTCATTCATCCTCTGAAGTAATGCCTGAACGGTAATTCCAGGAAGCTAAACAGGAAAAAAGAAAGAAAGTCTTATTTAAAATATCGTCCAATAGTATCTTGTATAAGTCACAAGGATCAGTGACATATACAGTTTGGGTCATATTAGATCGTTGTCCTAACTTATCCCACAAACTATTAAAATATACTCGTATTTTTGCAACAGATCTATTAACAGGGTTATCTTCAAATCGACTTTTACCGTATCTCGCAACCGTCTACTACAATACATTTTTAACCGAAAGCCAACAGAAAAAAATCGCTATTTTTGATTTAAATTTCAGCTACCGCAATTTTAACAATAAGATTCATCTACCTTTTTTAATAATAAAAGAATGCTCCTAAACAGAAATAGGAAAAAGTAAAATAAAAAGATAAAAGTACAAATTACGAAGCTAAACATAATTACACCATGATTGTTAAAAAAATATTATATATAATACTCGTAAATAGGAGAGGTCACAAATAAAAATTAAAACCACCAAAAGAAAATATAGGGAAATAATTATTCCAGCACAAGAAATAAGAGAGACAAGAATTATTGGAAAAAAGAGAAAATAGAAAGAAGCCCAACTAAAATTAAAACCTCTTAAAGAACAGGAAAAAATTCAGCTAGACGAAATAGAGCAACAGGAAAAAATAGAATAACAAGAAGAAATAGAATTAGAGACAAATAATACAACACTTAAGATTTATTTGGAAAGAACATTAAAAAATTTACCGCAGATTCTCTTTTAAGACTTTCTTGAGAGAATATTGGCAATGTTATTACAAATATTGGCGATATAAATTATACAGAAGAATAAGAAGAAAATAAAAAAGGTTTATTTAAACCTTTAACAGAACCATTTTGCGATAATATTTCATTAATAAAAGTAGTTGGAGTAGAAGATAGAGAAAAAGTAGGAGATAAAAATTAGTTAAAAAATACTTTGTGGTTTGAATATTACACATTTAAGAGTTATTTTTTTTAAATATAATTAGCAAAACAAGATGTAAAGGCACAAAACTTCGGACTATAATTAACATAACGAAGAACCATATCATAAAATAAAATAAATAATTCCTAAAATTTCTTTAAATAAAATCTTAAAAAGATACAATAACGAATTTGTTATTTCTCTTTATAAAATAGAATTAGCAGATGTAAAAATAGATTATGTAATTAAAGATTTATCAGGAATTTTAGAAGATATTAAAGATAATTTCTTTTTAATGAACTTGGACGTAACGTAAGCTTTTACAGGATTTTCGATAAAGAACACATGATAAAATATTTAATCGATAATCTTAATTTTACACAAGATAAAAAGGTAAAGCTAAAAATATTATTGTAAATAAAGATAATTCTGTAGGAAAAATTTGTTTAACTTGGTTAAGGGATAATGTAAGAGTAAACATTTATAATAAATTTTTGTGCCAAAGGACTTCTCCAGGTGTAAATAAAAATATTTGGCACCATGTAATAAATTTTTTAAATTGTCCTGACGAAAGACTGGAAAACACATTTAATGATCCAAGAGCAAAAACACAGGCATAACAAAGATTAAAGCAGGAATTAAAATTATTCTACTTGCGACGATAATTTTTGCAAAAATCCAATAAAAGATTGTGTTAATATAATTAAGTTTTATAAACAATATTTTAACGACGCACAATTTTATTCTGTCTATTTTTCTGCGCAATGGGAAAAACACTGTAATTTTCTAAAATACAGTTGTTGCGTATATAACGATTTATTGTATTATTGTTTATACAAACAAGAGATCAGAAAAATTAACTGGATATTGTAGCACTTTGCCAACAAAAAATAACGAAAGAAAAAATTTATACATTTTGTAATTAATGTATTTAGTTTTAATATACTTTGCCTTCTATGTGAAAATTATCGAAGAAAAATTTAACAAACTTAATTTATAAATTTTATATATTGCCTACATAAAATATGGAAAAACGTATTTTACATAATGTATAACGTTATTTTCTCGCCAGAAAAAATAAATGTTACAGAAAAAGGTTTAACAAACACAAAATATTGTATACCTTGTTTTATTATTAAGAATAATTTAAATATTTACGATGTACAAGAAATTATACCAATAAAATAACCTAGAATTTATTGTACAAAAAAGAGAGAAGAGTTAGTAGAACAATATAAAATTCTAAAAATAAAGAGTTCAAAACAAAACATTTGTTAAATTACGAAGACGATGAAAAAGCTTTATCATTAAAATTAAAGTACGAAGAAAGCATTAAAAAATTAATTAAAAGAGTTAAAATCAATTGGTTGAAATTACCATAATTTACTAATTTAGATGTTTATGACTTTATTGTAAATAACTTTGCAAAATATTCTGTATTTACTGTTTTAGGAGAAGAGGGAAATAAAAAATATAAAATGTGTTATTTTAAAAGTCCACTTAAAAATAAATCTTTCTAGAACAAATTTAAAACAAATAGAAGGATTTTTTCCTATTTCTTACATAACAGAAAACAATAAAAACAAATTAGTTTTTATTGCCAGTTGTGTTTTTTTATTTATTAGTTTTTAGGCCATATATTATTGGCCTAAAAAAAACAATCTTAAAATTATACATAGATGGACTTGCATCTTTTAAAAGACCGTAAATATCCAAATATTCTTGGAACAAGTAAATATAATTTATTAAAAGATCCAAAAGAAAAAGATACTTTAGATACTGCGAAAAAATTAAAAGAGATTTTAATGAGCGAAATTACAAGTATAATCTTATTTAATGTAAGTAGATGTAAAAGAGTAAAAACATTAAAAGAATCTACATATATTTTAACTTATACAGAATTAAGTTAATCTTTACATAGAACAAGTAGTTAATGATGTTAAAAAAATATTTAGATCCGGAGTAATAGTGCAAGATGAAAAGATAAATATAAGATACTACGATTTGCCGATAATATAGTAATTCTAGCTGGGAGTAAAGAAGATTTAGAAGAAACAATGATTGACATGGATGAAGTCCTACGCAAGAACTACAGAATAAAAATAAACAAGAACAAAACAAAAGTAATGAAATGTTGCAGAACAAATACAGATGGACCACTGAATATAAAAATGTAACGAGAAAAGATTACGGAGGTAGAAGAATTTTGTTATTTGGGAAGTAGAATTACTAAAGATGGACGAATCAGGAGCGATATAAAATGCCGAATAGCACAGGTGAAACGAGCTTTCAGTCAGAAATATAATTTGTTTTTATCTAGAATTAAAATAAACAGCAGGAAAATGTTTTTGAAGGTATATGTTTGGAGCGTAGCTTTATATGGAAGTGAAACTTGGACGATCGGAGTACCTGAGAAGAAAAGATTAGAAGCTTTTGAAATGTGATGGTATAGGAAAATGTTAAAAATCAGGTGGTGGATAAACTAACAAATAAAGAGGTGTTACGGCAAATTGATGAAGAAAGAGGCATTTGGAAAAATATGGTTAAAAGATGAGACATATATTATAGGCCACATATATATATCCTAGAATAGTCGCTTTAATATTGGAAGGACATGTAGATGGGAAAAATTGTGCAGGCAGGCAACGTTTGGAATATGAAAAACAGATTGTTAGGGATGTAGGAAGTAGGGGGTATAACGAAATGAAACGAACGATACTAGGTAGAGAATCTTGGAGAGCTGAATCAAACCAGTCAAACGACTGACAAAAAAGAGATAGAATTAAGAATATTTAGAAACAAAAAAATATATATTTTTATGTTAGATGGTTTTAAAGAATTTTTTTATTTCCAGTTCTTACATTGAAAAAGAAATACAACAAAAACCCAGTAAATTCGAATTAGATTTAAAGTTATAATTACAGTAGACAAAGTTTAAACTACAAAAAAATAAGTAAATGGAAATATTAGTTTTTGTAGCGCAGTACGCTAAAAAATGGAAACATAAATAAAACATACAAACTGAAAACAAAAAACATAAAATAAACAACAACAAAAAAACACGTTATTTTTTAAGACAATTTGTCTTAAGAATTAAATTTCCTAATATTTACAATTTATAACCAATAAATATTCCCATTTTTTAGGATAATTTGTAGAAATTGTTGGAAGATCGTGAATACAATCAAACAAAAGTGTTTAAACTAAGAAGTTAATTCTGGGGGTACTAAAATGAATTGCATGCTAGTTATTAGGACAGTTTGAGGGTTTAAAAGGCAGCGACTCATTAAAATTATTTTAAGAGAAATTGAAGTCAAAATTATTTTAAAGTGACCGCATATATTACTTGTACTACGCACCCATATATTACTTGTGTGTGTATGTGTGTGATATATATATATATATATGTATACAAAGAGTGAGAGAGAGAGAATTCGGTCGTGCGTGTATACCTTTGAAGGGAACTAGGTTTGGAGGAGAAAATGAAGAGAAAAATATATTTATGATAGAATTGGTTACAATACAAATCATCTTAGGTTGTTCTACTTTGAGACTGAAACAAACTTTGATGAAGGGCTGTTATAAAAATAGTTCCTATATATTTTGCCTCGGGCAACGATTCACTTTCCACACCCAACTCTTGTACACTACTAATGGAATTTTAACAACCTTTTGTTAGTTTTAGCTGTGATCTCTTCAAATGGTAGATAACAAAGATAGTATGATAAAGAAGAGAAAGAGGATGAAAGTGAAAATAATATCTCTAGACACTAGGGTTGAACAGCAAAAAAAAACTGTTCTCAGTTTATTACACTTCAGAAACAGATTTCTTAACATCGCATGCAGTAAGGATATTATATTTATAATAATAATAAGTGGCAGTGATACGAAAGTCGTAAAAATAAAAGTGCTGTCGCTTTTAAAAAGAAAGAAAATTTAAAATAAAATAAATAATTTAAATTCCAACATATAGTTAATAAAATAAAAATAGCTCTTCCACTTGTGCTGGCTATATCAGTATTTTCACCATAAAGAAAAATTTTTAATGATTTAACCATCATTAAACACATATAATTTAAATGTTATACACAAACAGTAAATTTAACAGGAACCATTAAACAAGGTTTAACCTAGCAATTCCTTTAATTTAATAATAATTTGTATGACGATTTAATTCTTGATTCAAGACAAAAGTGTCTAAACATCTACTTACTAAGAGAAGAAATTGTACTCTAACAAAACACCCACAAAAATAATTTTATTCCACTCAACAACAATTCTCTGTTTACAAATTAAATAGTATGTAATACCAAATTTCATGAATATATAATTATATACTCATTTTAATTGTGATTTGTTTTTTTTTTTTTGTGGAAATTGGAAGCAGTTGTTAGTTATTTGACTGGTTTGATTATTTTCTGTATTTTCTTTGTAATTTAGTTTTTATTTTAACCTTAACATAATTACATTAATGTAAATTCTACAACCTCAATTATCTGTTTTATATATTCAAATATATGTCTTCCCACAAAATTTTAAACCCTATTAATCCTATTTTTCTTTTTAAAAATATTTTACCACAAATGTCTCTTTCAAAATCGTCTTGAGAGCTTTAATTTCACTTTTGTAATGATACAACTCCCAAAATTGTTCATTACAAGTAAAGACTCGCTCCTTCTGGATCTGAGCGCACCTGTCTTCATCTTCTTCTCTCATCATTGCCATCTGATTTTAGTTCAGAATGTAAACTCCTTTCCTTCCCTATATTTAACCCTGATCTGTAAAAAAATATTTAAAATATTTTATTTTATTCTACATTCTAAAATGTTTTTACTTCCTGGTATGAAGTAAAGGAAGTATTGTGATAGCGAAAAATTTCGGTTTTTAGATTTCAACGGAAATATCCATTTGGACCATACCTGAATCCATTTTCACTAGTTTCAGCATCACGTCTGTACGTACGTACGTATGTATGTATGTATCTCACGTAACTATATACACACATTAAAGTAAACTAGAGTGACTGAAAAGTAGACCCTCACAAGAACAATATATACACTGAGGCATACATGCCCGATCTTTAATAAATTGCAAAAAGTTCTTATCCTTTAGTTCATTACTCCTCTGATATTGTCGGACAACAATCTCACTAAGTTGAAGTTGATCATAATTTCGTTTATTTGTATATTGTTGCCAATCATTTAGTCGCTCTTTGGTTTGATATAATTCTTCTGATCTTAATTTGGTAACACGTCTCTAGTTTTCAAATTTTCTCTCTCTTTATATTCATCATCTTATATTAATCTTTTTTTATTCTTCCCTTGTTCTTACATTTTCTTCCTCTTCATATTCTTCTTTTTGTCGTTCTTTTGAGATATATTTCTTCATGTTATCTTTCTTTTTCCTGTATGATTGTTTCTTTTTCATTTCTGATTATTCACCAAATAATCCAATCATAAAAAATGAATATTTTCAACCGTAAGAACGAAATTAACAACCAGTATACAAGAGTTCATTAAACGAAATAATTTAATTATTGTTAACTTTGATTAATAGGACACACCAGAAATCTAAAACATTTGTTAATCGGCAACTCACGAAGATACGAATAATAACGATCTAGTAATATGAGTAATAAAGGGACATTTACTCTATCCTAATATTTCATGTAAGACTATTGAATTAATAATTGTATAAATATTTGATGTTAATAAAAACGAATATTTCAGCAATTGTATAACTATCCACTTTATTAAAGAATTGGAGGATCGTATCACACTTTCAAATGAAATAAATTTAAATGAAATGCAGCAAAAAATGTGTATACGTAACTTAATAAGCGTACAAGGAAATCATGTGCTGTCTGTACCAGATTTTTTCTAGATCTATGTATGCCTTATTTATGACTTTAATCTCTTCATATCTTTCTTCTAAAATTATCAAATATCTTTAAAATTTAAATGTTTCATATTTATGTTTAAAATTACAAATTAAATTGAAAAAACGCAAATAATTCATTACTTTAAACACTTAGATATTTATTTTTTTTTAACAATGGTAAAAATTATATAGAATTTAGGTAAGGTAGAATGTTAATAATTTACTTAAATTCTACAGTCTAATCATCGAAATTTAATTTTCGTATTATAAGAAAAATAAAAATATGAAAATTTAACAAGATTCAAGCATTAATACGACTGATTTCCGATAGGATTGTACTGTCAGAAGTTATTTAAATGAGATAGGGCTAAAATAAATATCTCATTATGATGAAAATATCAACTAATCAGCTTTATCAAAGCCACCGTTTTCGTATCTCATTTATTATTGCTTAAGCTGTAAAAATTACAAACTATTGTTTTCCCACAGTCTTGATCATTCATTCTTTATGCTAAGATAAACAAACAAGACTTTGTAGATACAGTAGTTTTGCTTAATAAACACAAGTTTAAATATGCTGGGTACAAGTACTCAGGGGAGAGTGCTGAGAGAAGGGGTCTCAAATTGTAAGAGGATGCCCCCTCTCTAACATTTTAGCGTATGTGAAGTAGCTGGAATCGAGAAGTCCTTAGGGAACAAAGCTGGTTGTAATATTCCTTCAAACTAAACACAAACTGTATTCGATTCACCTGTACTACACATGAACAATTACGGACCTTACAACGTTAAGGCCCACATTAAGCAAAATTCATTTATTTTTTAATTCTTCATTGAAATATTTATCAAAGTTTCTCTTCAAATAATTCTTTAAATAATCTCTTATATTACTTCTTAGGTTGCACAACTAATGTTTAATAGATTATACCAACTAAAGAAAAATAAATGTATAGGTGTCAAAAAAAAATACAGTAGACATTTTAAACAAATTCCAGAAGTGGATTTAAAAATTCAATGAGTAGTTATTTCCTCCAGAAATGTGAAATGCTCAATGACAGGAAATTTTTGAGTCAGATTTTGCGTTTTGTATGAATCATAGAACTGTGCAAGAATAATCATATTTCACAAAACTTTTCTTAGTTCGATTTGTATCGTACTAGATCAAATTCTCCTTATATCTAAATAAATGATTTTATTTAAATAAAAATTTCATATAAATTTGATAAAATCTAAATTCGATTTACCGTGGAAAAATATAGTTATAATTTTAAAATAGAGGCCAAACAAAGTATAATTTTTAAGATATTCCTTTTTTAGTATTACAACGATATAGAGTTTAATAAATACAACATAAATGTATATAACTAATGGTATTGTAAGAAAACTCTTTTTCTAAAGAAACTAGATTAAACATAATTCGACCCCATTAAGTAAAACAAACTTAGATCAAAGTAGCTATCAGATATTGATGTACAAACTTTAACAGAATAGGTTTTACAAATTAGTTTAACGAAAATAGATTTATCTTAGCCTAGAAGATGACGCAAGTTAACTCATGCTTGAAATGAAACCAAAACCTCTAATTAAGACGTAAGGTTTCAAGCATCATATTTGATTAAATCCCATCATCAGATGTCAAATGTTAATAAAATAAATAAATTAATAATTTTTTTTACTACATTCAATATCAAAAACCAGAAAAAAATATTTAATATTCTGATAAAATATAATATCTTTTTAGACATTACGACTCCTGTTTTCAGTTATATGAAAATAATTCGATAATCAGTTGATTAAACATTTTCTGTACATTACGTAAATCTTCAAAATGAAGTATGTTTATTCCACGTTAATACCTGTTCTCTTAATTTTTATTTATTATTTTTTTTTTTTTTACTGATGGTATAATTTTAATGTGATTGATTGATCAAATGATGAATGAAATCTTTGAAAATTATCTGTACTTTCATGGAAAATATTATGGATACGTTTATTTTCAGATAATCCTGTTACAATTTTGTACTAAAAGCATCTCTAATATGGGATGGTTCTTTAAACTCATCAAAATATTTTTTCATATTTTATTTTTAAAGATTATTGTGATTATTTGTATTATTTTTGATAATACAAATAACCACAAATAAAAAAATTGCCACTGAATCTTTTTATTAAAAAAAAAGGATTTTATATGTAATATCCTTTTATTGTAAATTATGGTTATATAGTTTATATTATTTATAATTATTTAGATATTTTCTTATGTTTATAAACCTGTAAAATCATTTTACTTTAAAAATTATTATTCGGTATTTCTTTTTTATTATAATTACTTTACACATATTTTCTTATAGTTTGGTTTTAAACCGATTGTAAAAACATATATTGTTATAAAAACGAACAATACAATAAAAGGTTTTAAAGAAGTATGTTATTTAGCTACAAAACTAATTGACAAAGATCAACCAAACTAGTAAAGTCTATAATATTAAAAAAAAACTATCTTCATTTGTAAGAAGGAAAGTGGTTTTCTCTATACCTGAATTACAACCCAAACTAATTTATGTAAGAAATTAATCAGTTAATTTGTTCATGAATTAATTTTTATTAATAAAAATTTATTAATTTTATGGGGTAGTATGAATAGGGAGGAATATAGGAATATAACAGACAGAATATTGTACTAAGCAGGATGTAAAATTAAAAAATTAAAACAATATTCTTACTTCAAAGAAAAAAGTATATTTTATTCGAACTTTGATAAATTATGATAGCAAAAATTTCTATAAATACACAAAATATTAATAATAAAATAAGATTGCAAAAATTTTAGAAACATAAAACTTTAGTACCTCCATACTGGAGACAAATAAGAAAACAAATTCATATCATATTTTACACTGAGAATTGAAATGGAAATAAAGCGAATAACAAACAAAAGAGTATATGTATTTAGCATTTTTAGATCTAGCTGAAGCTTTTGATCTGCTGCTAAAACACGAAGTATGATTCATTTTAGAAGATACTGAATTTCTGAGAAAATGAATAAATTTGATTCAAGATAAATGCAATTCTGCAAAACAGAAGGATAAACATCAGAAAAAAAGTGATGGAAATACGTGTTGAAATGAAAATGTTCACAATACAGCGACAATAGATTGAAGCGAATCTTGGAAGAACAACCGTAAGGGAATAGAAAGTACGAAAAACCCAGGATGCAATTATGTTGATGAATTCGAAAGGAAGAGGAATATAGTGGCACTGAAAACAATATTTTGGGGAAAAATGAGTTACTTTGAATAAATTTAAAAAAATATTATTTTTGATAAAAATTTAAAGTTGTGCTGCAAATTCAATGGATAGATAAAGAAGCTCCTTAGTTTTTAAATTGGTAGTTGGTTATATTCACCGTTTTGATTTTTCAGAACTTTTTCATTAAAATACGTTTATCAGAGTATAAGATAGTTGACTAAAAATTAACCATCCAAGTTTTGTGATATAGTCTGTATTGAAAGACAACGATCCCTTTTTTTTTACTTTTGACCATAATGGATCACTTTAGTTCATTTTTTTGGCAAGTTCTTTCTTTTCTTGCTGATTTGTTGTTTTTCAGCTTTTCTTTTTTGCCAGTAATTTTCTAAGGGTTTCTGATCTTCTTGCCCTTTCTTGTTCAGAGTACACCCGGCTTATTGTTTTCTTGGGTTGATAGGAATCTTGTTTCTTTATTTTTTTAATTTCTCATAGTTTCCGGTTTTCGTTTTTATTATATTATATTTCGTTTTTATCCCTTTTTTATTATATTAATAACTTATTTTGTTTTGGTTTGGTTTTATCAAGGAGAAAACCGAAATTTTTTTCCGTTTATTTTTAGAGTGCCTTCTCAAAAGCTATCTTTATTGTTTGTAATAAACTGAAGCATTTTTAATAAAAGAAAGGAGCGACCTCAAGAAGGAAGGAAAAAGTAGTTGATATAAAGCGCGTACTATTACAAAAAGCTTGAAAAGGCAGTTGTCATAGTAACTCGGTATTAGTGTTGCCAAACGTTACTAGACAGAAACCAATGAATAATTGCTGTTTAACAATCAGAAACTGAGCGAGCAAAAAAGAAAGAATGATTCTTGAACGATTTCTAGGTAAGACCACAGTGCCAACACCGCATTTCAAGTAGCCCTTATTAGTATAGCAATACATGCGTCAAAAGACCCTCTGTTCATTAAATGTAATTTACTGTGACTTTATTTTACAGTGAATACATTTAATAAACTCAAAATTTGTTACTCATTAACTTCCTTTATTTCAAATTTATCACTTTACTATTAAGTTAATAATTTCGCTATATGTTTACGGTTCATTATAATTTCTAATTTTTTCATTTATCCAATCAAGTATTTCTTTGAATATAATTTAAAGCCTTAATTAATTAACTAAAATACTTGCAATCCTCTTCAAACATTTTCATTGTTATTGAGTAAACAGCTATTACCATCGGAAAATGATCCTTTTTTTCTTTCCTTTTTAACCTCCGGGACCATCGTTAGGTATTGTTTCAGAGGATGAAATGAATGATTTGTAGCGTGCGATAATGTCATGCCTGACCGGGATTCGAATCCGGGACCTCCAGATGAAAGGCCGAGACGCTACTACTCGCGCCACGGAGGCCGGCTTGGAAAATGAACTTACGGTAATAAATCTTTCCTTTTTTTTATGAGTCTCTACATGAATTATACATTTTAAAATATTAATTAAGAAAGATAAGTTTTAATACTTGTTTTTTTTCTTGAAAAAGTTTTTTTTAGAATTTTTATTTAGAAGATTTGGACAGTTGAAATCTGGATTACAGGAAATGCGTTATATAACTAAATTTATTAAATTCTCTTTTATAGTCTTGCAAATTAAACTGAATATAAAATTATTGGAAAAACATTTATTTTTTTTACAAATAAAAGCAAAAATGATATAAAAAATAAAATATAATTAACACAAAATTATTTTTTTATTTTTAACGAATATCCAAACAAAAACATGGCACAAGTGACAATAAGCGTAGTTAAAAGAATACATTTAGTATTTTATGAAAAGAGAACTTTTCTGAAAAATAAAAAAATAAAACAAAACATGTAACTCAATAAATTTTTGTTGAAGAAGTTAATTTGTTGTTTTTATCTACATTAAAAATAAATAGGAAACTAATATTTATGTCCATTGAAGTGTTTTAAATAACAAAACCTACATAAAAATTATTAAAAAAAATAAAAGATAAAAAAAATGTTCGGACGTCATTTTATCTCGTTTAATTGTTTTTATTTGAAATTCAGTTATTGAAACGAAGATGTGTAAATTGATTGCGGTCATGTAGGGAATGACAAGTTATGTAAAACATACAACCGGTGATGTGAATCATATAATAGGAAAGGGAGGAAGAATTTACATTGTATGTGAGGAATAAAAATTAGAAGAGGAAACTACAAAAGTGGTGAGGGGTGTAGAAGAACGTTGGATCTGAAACGGTTGGTCGGATGTGGAATGAGTATATGACGGAGTAGAAGGTAGTCAGGCAGCCAATCAAGGCGTTAAGCCTTGGAGGGTTGAAGCCTAACTGCATTACATGGGATGCCTCATTAACAGTTCGCTAATGCACTCGTGCCGCTCAGCTAAAACCCGTTTTTTTTTTTTTTATCTTCCGGGGAATTCAAGGGCAACGCCTAAAACTGAAAAAATTAACACTACCACTCTTAACACAACATTTATCAACTCGGAATTAATTACGCGCACAACATTTTTTTTTCTTTAATCTAAAATGCTTAATAAGTGTGATAATATATTTCAAAATGTGTACTTATAAACTTTTAAAAATAATATTTCATTTATAATTATTTTTCGTATTTATTAACCGACTGATAATTATTACCATTAAGAAATCCTAAACTAATACACATATTTATCGAGTTCGTTTAAAAACTAATTAACAAATATTTCTCCATAGTAGTAAGTTTAAAAATTTATTCTACCAAGATAAGCAAATAAACATAAAATTTGTCGGCAAATTGGATAAAACTGTTGCACAATACATTATCAGCGAGTTTTTCAGTATATTTATGTTCTATCAGTATTTTACACTGAATTCTCACTATAAAAATTCAAATTACAAGCTGTAATTATTTAAAAATACAAATTTAGTTGTTTTGGGTCACTTGTGAAATTTTTAATACTATTTTCATTTCTAAAAACTACATTAAACAATGATTGGTTTATATTTAATCCAAGTACATATTTTGTAAAGATATAGTTAAAATAGTTTAATTTGGCTGATTATAACTTTACACCAAAAAATTAAATTCAATATCATTGGAAGACTTTTATTTTTATACAATATTATGAAAACATAATTTTTTAATAACAAAAACATTATCTAATATATGATACATAAAACAAAATCGACTAAACGAATGGATGCGATACGTCAATGTCACGTCACACACAGCACACACGTTTGTCTTTTCCTTTACATGTCACATGAAACTTGCGGTAGGAATTTGTGACAATTCAGCCTATATTGTAACAGCTATAACTGTCTATCTGTCCAGACATTACTCCTGAACAGTTTTTATATTTTTTATACGTTCAATAATACCGAAAAACTCAAAATTTGACGTAATTTTATAAATCGAACGTTGAAGCCCAGACATATTTTGGCAAATTGTTTAAAGTTTATCTTTGCTCCGGATTTCTTCATATATATGACTTGGAAAAATATATAATTAAACAGCAACATCAGATAGTGTAACTGTCGGGAAATAATAAATTTACTGCGTTTATTTTAATTTTAGGAGGTACACATTCAAAATTCCGTTGACAATCTTATTAGATCCATTTGTTCTTTTTGCTTTGTGACTGAATTTCGATTTGCATCTGGTTGAGATGTCTATCTATAATCTGCCTACATAGCTTAAAATTCCATAGATGAGAAGAATTCTTCAGAATTTGTGGATAACTGTTATGGAAATAGGATGTGTAAGGAAGAGGTGTTTGGGGTACGGTATTGTTCAACCGGATTGGTCTAGTGGTTGAACTCGTATCACAAATCAGCTGATTTCGAATTCGAGAGTTCTAAGGTTCAAATCCTAGTAAAGGAAGTTACTTTTATATGGATTTGAATACTAGATCGTGGATACCGATGTTCTTGGTAGTTGGGTTTCAATTAACCATACATTTCAAGAATGGTCGACCTGAGATTGTTCATGACTACAGTTCATTTATATTCATAAATATCATCCTCACTCGTCCTCTGAAGTAATACCTTACGGTAGTGGTTCCAGCAGCTAAGCAGAAAAAGAGAGAGGGTACGGTATAGCTGAAGTTGACCTCTGTAATGGGGTCCAAGGCTGGACTATAGATTTATCTATTAATAAAAATACATTTAAAAATTGTCTGTTACACGTGTAATTGTGTTTTTAAATTAATAAGTAACATATGAATAAAACCTTTTATTTTTCACTATTCAGAATAAAGTGATATATTGTAAGTATGTAGGTCTTTTCAATGATTCTTTGGAAAACATCAAATACAATTACGCAATTTTTGACTTCTATAATTTAATTCTAACTTGTATTATATTTATATCAACTATTTTTTAATAAAACTCATCAGGTGCTTTTGTTCTTTGATCTATGATATATTTTAAAACGATTTTAATTGTTCTCATTTTACATATTTCTTTTTATACTCTAACTAAACTAATTGCTATTTTATTTACGTTATATTAAAAGATTCTTTTTTTTTATAATTTAAAAAGATATAAATATTATTTTAAATTTAATTTTCCTTTAATATAAGTAATTACATTGAACTATTAAACAGTATTACATCAGATAATGATTTTAATTACTCTGTGATTGTTTTCGGCAACAAATATTGCAAATACGCAAGTTAATGAAAAATGAAAGTGAACGAAAAAATATTTTCTACAGCATGTTTAGCTTTGTTTAACTTTTTACCGATTTTTACACTTTTGTAGATTTTACTGTTGTTATCTCAAAAACCAAAGTAGATAATAAAATGGGGTTTTTACAATAATTTTTCTAAACAAATTTGATACGGAAATAATTTATGATCACATTTGAATATTTAAATTTGAATTCAAGATTTTAAATAATTATAATCTGATTAAAGTTGGACCCAAGGTGGTGGGCTGAAATACCAAAAGTATAATTTTAATAGCTATATACATATAAATAAACTTTTATCGTCTAGTTACATTCATAAAGCCGATTCCAGAAGCTTTTGTAAACAAGAAAATTGTTAATAAACCTCCCACTACCATACCGAAGAGACGTATTTCGATAGATATTGAAACCTGTTGATAATCTCTTTCAATCTATCCCAATTCCAAGACTAAAATTTGGGTCTTTTACTGAAATACTACATAAAATTAATTAGTTACATAAATTAGTTAGGGAATAAATTTTTTATGAAATTTTTTTTCAATAATGCAGAATTTTCGTTCATTCTTTTTTCTGTTCGTGAACTTTCTTCATAAAAAAATAAATAAATAAGTAAATTTACTCGCCTTCACAACATTTAATAGAATTTAATTACACTATGCTAATTGTTTCAGGGTATAAAATCTCATTAATTTCTCCGATTTTCTAGATAATATCTTTTTCAATTTTTTTTTTGTTCTTTATTTCTTTTTGTCTTTAGATTGCTGGATCGTAATAATGTAACGTTGATTTTTTTTTTTAAATCACAGTTTTTTCGTATGATTAAAATAATAATTTTTAATATTCTCTAAACAAGGACTATTTGCTGCAAATTACTTCACTGTTCAAAATAATTATTTTTTCATTTTTTTGTTTCTTACATAATATAAAAAATGGCAACCTGGTAGTAAGACTTCCCTGCTGTGGTTTGTAACCCCACCCTAGAGACTACAAAATAATTACCCCACCATATTATCTATCGGATATGAACTATAAAAATTTAATAAAATCAGTAATTTGTCGGTTATAATTCGCTTGTGAATTACAGTACCAAATTATTTTATTATTACAGTAATGTTACGCAAACAGATGCCTAAATATACAAACAAGCGCCGCAATGGATCTTGAAGCTTAGTCAACGACGGCTAATACGATGCCTGTTATCCAAACTGAAAACATTCAGTTTAGTTTTCACGCTCAAAAGCAAACTGCTTTCATATAAATACAACTTATTGTTTTATGTTACTGGATGATATTATAGATTTTTTTTAAAATATTTTCTCATTCTGCTGTTTATCCTTAATAATATTATAAATGTGTATGTGAGTTTGTTTGTTACGCTTTCACACAGAAACTACTCAACCGATCATCATGAAACTTCGTACACATATTCTCAAAGGTATTGCGAAGGACATAGGACACTTTTTAGTAAAAAAAAAAAAAAAACAATATTTTTTTGGGAGGGTAAAAAACTTTATATTGGTAGGTATGATCGTCCGACAAAAACTTTGACCAAATTCAACGCCATCTGGCGTTCCAGTAGGTAAATGAAATAAAGTGCCAATCCAACACTGCAATACCGACGGACAAGTCACTATTCAATTTAGTATAGTGCTTCTGCTGTTTGAATCCTTCTATATTTATTTTTATTCTTCTGTCACTTCTAAGCAATACTAAAACTTTTCCAGTTTTTTTTATAAAAGGCCTAGGAAGCGCAAATTTAACCTGTCCAGGGATTCATCACGGGCTCGGGCGGTAAAAGTTGCTCGAACTCAAGAATCTTCCGCTCACCCAGAACTAAGACAACAACAAGCGAGGCGACAATGTGCTTTGAGGGTTGGTGAAACAACTTCTCAGAGACAAGAAAAGTTAGATGAGCAAGCTGAACGCCAAGCTACCTTAAGAGCAGCTGAAACGTCAATTCAAAAACAAATTCGTTTAGAAAGACAAGCTGAACAGCAGGCAGCTATAAGAGCGAGAGAAACTCCAGAACAATCGCAGGCGAGAAGAATCGTTCATGCAGAAATGCAAATCGCGCGCCGTAGAAATTTCATGCTAACAATCGGTCTGTATTTAATAATTCTGGATTTCAATATGATCCTTCACTTGAATACCATAAGCATTCTTTAATCGGTATTGGCTCAATGAATAGTAAATGTCAGCATTGCGATGCTTTGAAACGGAAAGATGAAACTGTTGGAATGTGCTGTTCCAGTGGCAAAGTTTCGCTTCCTTTACTTGGTGAACCAGAGGAGCCTTTGAAAACTCTATATTTAATTGTTACAGATGAGTCGAATCAATTTTTAAGTAAAATCAGAAAATATAACTCTTGCTTCCAAATGGCATCCTTTGGAGTAGATAAAGTGATAAGAATGCCCGGATTTTCACCAACTATAATTATGACTGAACTCTACCGTAAAAAAAAACAGAAAATTAAAACGATCCCGGGCCTCCCGTTTTAGTTTTCTGTATTTTTTTTTTAAACTCAAACACACTGTTGTATGTTTGAGTTTATAAAATAAAAAGATGATCGATTTTTGAAGTCGGCAAAGGAAGATAAACGCCTGATTTAAATTAAAAAATGTGAAGAAAGCACAGTAGCTACGTGTGGAGAGTTGCGAACCAAGTCCAAAGAGTGAGAAAAGAGAAAATGCGGTCATTAGAAAAATTAGCCGAAAATCCGGCGGAGACTTCTTTCTCAACTCCAATAAAATACAAACTTTGTCAAAAGTCTGCAATGCTACTAAATGGCAAGTATGTGCTGAGCCGGACTAGAAATTAATTTCACGAAATTCATAAAAAATTACCGACGGTGAAAAAGATAATGTTAGCGCTTAAAGATGCAATTGGTTATTCAGAAAAAGAGACGAGAAGAATAATTAAAGAATTGGGCTTTAGGGAGAGTAAAACTGAAAATTACAAGAAGGTTCTCACTGAGCAACATGACATAAGATTTAAGCGTATTCTAACTGCTGTAAAAATCATTTCGAACCGAAAATAGGCCTTAAAAGAAAATAAGGTAACACAACTCCCCTTCAATAAAAGAAAATAACCAAACATAATCACAACAGAAAAAATGAGGGTCGCCAGATCGAAAAATATGAACTGATGTGGGAACGGAAGAGACAGTAGCAAGCTAACTCTGTAGTTTGTTCTTCGAAGACGTAAAGGACATGGAATGACATAAATGCTCCAATTCGGGCGAAAATTATTTTTATTTTTATTTTTTTTTAAATACGAAATTGCACAGTTTCAATCTCAGAACTCTGCTTTCTTTCGTGTTCAGATATTTTTTGTAGTTTAAATATCCAGCAAAAAAATTCAGAGAAAAAAACTAAAACATAATTTCAAATAGATTTCTCTTTATTTCATATAATTTAATTTTTCTTTCTAAAGAAAGGCCCATTTTCCACAAGCGATGTTTTGGTTTTTCAATTTATTTTATTAGGTGTTAGAGAAGATAAAAAAAAATTACGTCGATCAAGAGGAGACTATTTAGAGGTCAAAGTTTGATAGACTTATAAGATTTAAATAGAAATAAAGCAATAGAAATCGATTTTATAATACAAGAATTATTACTTTGTTTTAGAGAACCAAGAATCTATGATTCTGGAAAAGAACCCAAATTCTTTAAAAAAAAGTTCAATATTGTTACCTTAGAAAAAAAATTTTGTCCTCGATAATCTGACATTGTTTAGTCCGACATCTCCAGTAATCCGACACTTTTCGTCTATCTGCTGAGGCAATTCGTGCAATACCGTTATTATTTTTTTTGTTTTACTTTCGACTTTTATGCACGCCGTTACAACTGATAAAACAAACAGATGCCACGGCCGAGTCGTGAATATGATGTTTTAAATAAGTAGGCCGTGGTTACGTGAAATACTCTAATAAATTAGAATAAATTAATTTGTCAGTACTTTTGATCGTCGCCGTCTTCTAATCGTTACGGCTATCATTCAGTCGATGAATCAAAATGTCCAAATGATTAAAACAAATTACTAAAAGCGTCTATTGCATAGTGTAATAGAAAAATACTCCTATCTTAAAATGTTTAAAATGAATAAATATTAACGACGTCGTATTTGATATCGCACAAACATGGGAAAAGATTTCTGTCAAAACAATATTGTACAATTGGAAAAATTTTTGGCCAGCTCTCTTCTATTGCGTTTATATGAAAAACACAAAAAACCAGTTGAAAATGGACATATACCGACGACATCCAAAAATACTGATTTCAGTCCTGAAGCTGAAATAAACAACATTAGGAGAGTTGCTAGCCCGAAAGACGACGTAAATGAATCGCTGACAGGAATTGAAGATGAAAATGATCAATTGATGACCGATCGGGAGATAATTGAAGATGTTCTGAATCAGGACGAAGACGATGATGACAGTGAAAACGTGACACCATCTCCATCAATTAGTATCGTACGTCTCGAAAGTGCTTTGAGTCGTTTTAATGTATGTGTCAAATGAGCTGAAGAAACTGAAGTTGCAGCTGCCGATATTATATCATTATAAGGATTGCGAGAAAGTAATTTTAAACAGTCCATCAAGTAAAAAAATAAAAAGACTATTGACCAATATTTTTCTGTTAAATAAGTAGTTAGTTGTATTTTTGTTATTTTCTTAATCAAATTACATCAGTAATTCAGATAAATAAATGCATATGGAAGTACGCAACGTTTTCTGTTGGTTATTCCATTGAAATAAGGGTAATTTCACTAATCTGACACCAGGAATGCCCGGTATGTATCGGATTATTAAGAGCCTACTGTACTAAATCACTGTTGTGACATCTATATCATTATAATTTTAACATCTTAATTATCGAAAATAATTTAAAGGGAAACTATTAGCATAATTTAAAGGGAAAAGAATATGTGGTAGAAATGTATTAGATGAAGACCAGTTTCACTTAAGGATGATAACTCATTCTAGCCCTATGATTAATTTAAAAATGAAGGCTTATTAAACTACACAGCTTTTCCATATAAAAAACCGTAATTAATAATGAGAATGAACGAAATGATTAAAAATCTACGGAAAATTGTCAATAATATAAAGAAATAAGACTCATTTACAACCTGTACAAAAATCAGCTAGTGGTGACAATAGTAGAAAATTAATAAAAAGGCTCTGACTCAGAAAGCAGTAAGAGTATGATAGAGCCTGCACTTACTGCTTTTGAATTTTTGTATAAATGAAGCAATATTTCTTTCAAGAATTGAAAGAAAAATTTCAGTATGGGAATAAAAAACTTATTAAAAGAAAAAATAAATAAAATCTAAGATTCATAGATGATTTTCTCAGAAACCAAGAATGAATTAGAAAAAAAATTATAAATTAATTTTTAGATAAGAAATTCAGTACGGAAATAAATAAGAATAAAATTAATAGAGTGAGAAAGAAAGAACGTAAATGAAGAATTAAACATTAGGATTGAGGAACGTATTACACTAAAAATTGCAAACTTTCGTTAAGTAAAGAATAAAATTACAAAGAATAGATGAAGTAAGATGAAAATCAAAGTAAACTGGCATAAGCAAGAACACTATTTATGCAACCAAATTTAATAACAAGGAATATAAATCTATAAATTAGAAAGAAATTTTTGAAAGTATTGTAGCGGTAAATAGATAATACAAATAAATAATAACAGTCGCTTTAGTAATGTCATGACAGGTGGATACTGAAGATTAAAGAATGGCAAATCCGTAATGGAAAAGGTCTTAAGAAATTGCAAAAGAGAAATAATTGTAATAAAACAATGAAAAGAGACGAACTAGGTCGGTGGATGTAATGTTAAGAAATCCAGGTTTAGTTAATCTGGTAATAGAGGAAAAAACTAACTAGGAAGACAGAATGAGAATTTACAAAAACTACAGTTGATTACGTAAGATATATTGAGGTTAAACGTTTAGCGCAAACAAAAAAAGGATTGAAAATAGCATCAACCAGTCAAAGGCTGATAACAAAAAAGTAAAGTAATTCTTTGCTTTTTACTAATTAATATTTTATATTTTTACCAACTAAATTCTTCATTAATATGTATAAAAAATAGTTAAATAATTAACGTTCGTTTATTGATATTAGTATTATTAATATTAAACAATATTTTTCTTGTAACTATTAATAATTCTGTCATTAAGGACATAGTTTTTAAACAGGAATAATCATAACTATAAGAGTAGCAAGAACAATACTATAAGAAATAATAGTTTCTACTTTCATATGAATGTTTTATAGTCACGAATGTATATTTCTACTTATTTATTTTTTATTTCAATGTTCAAATCATTGCTCCGACCTCCGTGGCTGAATAGATAGCGTTTCGGCATTTCATGCGGAGGTTCCAGGCTCGAATTCCGGTCAGGCATGGCATCTTTTCATACGTTACCAATTCCACGGGCTAATGACCATAGCTGTCCCCGCTCTTTTATGACAAGAAAAAAACAAATCATTACAAATTTATCTGGAAAAATAAAATATTAGTAACTGGAAAAAATTCAGGAAAACTTTAATTAAGTCATATTTCTTTATTAAAATGCACCTATAATCAGATACACGGTAATTTAATTACTAAGAAGAAAGCAAATCGAGTTTAAAATTAGTCCTTAATTGATTCTCGCCAAAACATAGACCTTCTATTAAAGTACGGTATAAACAAGTCCTTGTATAATATAATTAACGTTAATCAGTTCATAAGAAGGTTAGTGCTCCTTCTAAGTGGGTTCAGTTAGTTCTCCTTTCAAAGGTAGACAACGTATATAATGCTTTGTTTGCAGTATATAAGTTCCTCCTATACACTGACTATTTTTATCCAAGAAAATGGATCCAACTCCGATCAGAGACTTCAAAAAAATATTTTTACTAAGCTACAAAGATTCAGTGTACTGTTATTTTTATTTACAGTAAAGTCTTTGACAGAAACGAAAGTAAGACAAAAAAATAAGGTGGAAAGTAATTTTTATGTATTAGGGTGCGCCGCTCCAGGCAAATTTCTAAAATTATATACACACTTTAGAAATTTTTTTATATAATTTACTGTTATAATAATCATTATAATGTTTTAGTTGTGTAAGTTTAATTTAACTGAATTTATAGTTAGTTGTAAAGTTATAGAGTAAAATTAAGGGAGAGAACAATACTTAAAATAACATAAGCTATCTTTATAAGGTAAGATGTTAAAACAAAAACTTGTAATATTTTCAAAAATGTTGTTATACAGATAATTTAGTTTTTTAACAGGTAGTATTTTTTAATTAGAAGTTAGCTTCCATTTGCAAAAAAAAATTATGCTACTTTGTTATTTTTATAATAGTGAAAATTAAAACAATGTCTGCTACGGCAAATATACTTTAATAATTTTTTAAATATTTAGATTTTTTAAATAAATTCATGTGTTGATTTTAGATTTAAAAAAAAGTTAATATAAATATATTACTAGTTTTATATATTCAAAAGACAAAACAATGAAAATATACATAAAATAGAATATATATAACAGTGTCACAAACAGGTCTGAAGCCTGTTTTAGCTGCCGCCAGCGTCTGTCACGGGATAGCAGGATTTATCTTTGCCGACGGGCTGTTCCACGTCGTCCTCCGTCCTCTGTCCATCCCTTTTCCTCATCGTCCTACAGATATCAGGTCCTGGGCTGCATAGCAAAGCGGTCCGACTATAAATTGAGACCTAAGGACAACCCTTCTGAATCCCTCTTCTTCCAGTCTGTCGACCTTCTCGATTCAGTCTCATTCCATTGCGACGACCATAGATCGTACATTTTCCCTTACCACCCGCCCGTCCTTGTCACTTCTCAAAAGCTGCCTTCCTTTCACATGTTTCTGAACGTCTTTTAAGTCAGAAGGTCAAATATTGTACCCTTGTGATCCATCTGAAACGTACACCTATCGTTTCATTTTTAAATTATGTCCCGTCGAGGTATCTCACTAACTTAAAAGTAAGGGAATTTATCATGAAGTGACCAAAGAGAGCTTTTTTTTAACTTGTCATTAAATTAATGGTTTGTTTTACTTATATAAAGACTGTTTCTTAAATTCAATAACACAACTAATTATACATTTTTTACATCCAATAACATGAAGTTATTTTATCTATCTCTTTATTTTGCTTTAGATCGTTTACTTATTATTTACTTATAGAACAGAATACATGGGGAAAAAAAAATCGTTCATTAAATTATTGTTCAATTATTAAACTAAAAAAATTTGTTACCTTTCAAGAAATTAAAATAACTTTTCAAAAAAGTAGAGGGAATCATCGAGTACAAATCTAATTTTGCAAGACATACATAAAAATGAAAATAACTTCTACGGATTTTAAAGAAAGGAATTATTTTATAAACGAAAGAAAAAATGATTAATTACATTAAACGTACTTGCGTGGGTAAGTAAAGAATTTGTTACTGAACAAGAACAGATGTAAAAATAATAATTTTATTTGTTACAAAAACCACACATATAGACAAGTGCGTGTAGGTGCTCCAATCCACCAAAATAAGAACAGGCTGAAAAATACATTAGCTTAACAGATTAGAAAAATAATTGTAAGTTTCGGCCACAAAAGCCAATTACGAAAAGAGAAAAATATCATACCCAATTTCATATATACAACCGTTAAAAAAAACTGGTAATGAAGTAGAATTTTCATAAACTAAAATTTAATCCTTACCAATTAATAAAATGATGTTACTTTATTCTTTCGGAAGTAATTGAATTTATTTACTTATTTTGTTAACAAAATAAAAATGAAGTTCATTAACATAAATAGGTAAAGAATATAAAACTGTTGAATTCGATAATATAAAACTATAAAATTTTGAAAAAATTTCCGCTCTGGGATATCATTTAATTCCCGTATTGATGCACTATACCCATTCAAAGAATCCCCAACACTATACTCGATTTCTAAAATAAGTACACAGCAACAATCTTCTCTTAACACACAATAACAAAAAATCTCATGACGGTAGGTCAATCGTTCCTTAGCTAACTCCTACGCTTCGCAACATAAATCCGTGTAGAATTTTATAACCAATAAGGACCCGGCTCCTTAAAATGTTAAAAGTGATCTGGAGGTCATTGTTGGATCAGTTAGTTCTCCTTTCGAATGTAGATAATGTACATAATGCTTTGTTTTCAGTATATAAGTTCTTCCTATAGACTAATTATTTTTATCCAAGAGAATGGGCCCAACTCCGATCAGAGACTTCAAAAAAATATTTTTACTGAGCTACGAAAATTCAGTGTACTGTTTGTTATTTTTATTTACAGTAAATTTTTTTTTGACGGAAATGAAAATAAGGTAGAAATAATTTTTATGTAGCAGGGTGCGCCGCTCCAGACCAATTTCTAAATTATATACACAACATTAAAAGATGTTTTATATAACTTACTGAAATAAAAAAATTATCAAATTAATAATAATTAATAAAAAACGGTAATTGTAAAATTACCGTAGTAAATGATTAAATATTAACAATTCAATTTACCATAAATTAAAACGATGTAAGACGCTAGACTCGAAGCAAAACCAAAATAAAAACAATATTAAAAATCGAAAATAAAACCATATAACTGCCGAACATCAAAAGGCACAAACATGATGGTTTTAATAAAATATTTGAATCCAGATACACGGCCTTAAGAAATCGTAAGACATTAGACAACATCGATACATTGTTGCCTACTATATTTCGTTTGTTAGCCCCTAATTTAAACTTTTGACGCAATGCCGCATAACACAGACGCAGTACAAAAGGATGTGGTGCACCGTAGTTGGCAATCACAACCAATACAAACGGGTGCTTCAGTATGAGTCATCAGATATCCATTAGTGTGCCTAGTGTGCACTATTCGTAAACGGTAAATAATAATCTTCTGATGACGGTTATTCCTACACGAGGAACCCCACGGTGACGGTGTTCTTAATTGGACTAAATTTATTGTTGATGGTAACAGACAAGATCGTTCGAGACAACGCGATTTGTATAGCTGATAATAATTTTCAGCATGAAACGAGTACATTAATTTGATTGTTTGTACAATGTGTTCCAGTTTTTCTTACTCTTTGATGCGTATAAAGGATCTGATATACAAAACGTTCATCAAAACTATTCAAAGTTTATTTACGTAAGTGTTCCCAGTGGTGAACAAAAGGAAGAATGATATCAGTATAGTGCAAACATTTTTCCGCATGTTGATTTTCAGCCCATATTCGGTTCAGTGAAGAACGCAGTGGAAAGTAAATCCACACTTTTTACCTTCGCTATTTTGCTAATATTCGTCACGAAAGAAAACTACTGTTTTTTGAGAGTTATATCTTACAAACTACTTGAAAAAAATTTAATTTTATGCAAACGTTTCTCGTTTTCATATTATTTTTGTTAGTTTTAATTTATTTGAAAAAAATCTCTCGGAAATGTGGCTAATTAGGCTTACATATTACTCCGTTCTGTGGTAGTGAAATTTCAATATTTTATAACTTTATTGATAAAAGATTATATTAAAAAATTAATGTTTATGAAAATTAAGAGCATAGTTTACCTGAAATTTAAATACTTTATACGATCGGTTTCAGAAAGAAGCATATTTTTAAAAATTACTATTAGTTTCATCTATTGGAAATTATGTTTACATTTAAGCAAGTGTTTTAACAACACTGCCTCAGAAAACCCTTTTTACTCATCTACATACGTTACATACTCGTATATCTTTGGAATGCAATTAAATCCGTCCTTAAAAACACAAAATTTTAAATAAGACAAAAATTGAAAAATTAGACCCGTCACCTAAAGTAAACCTTTAAAAACACGCCCGATAGAATCATCCAGCAGCAAGGGACTCTGTCCAGGTTCTGCGACCCGTAGGGAGAATTTATAAACTCCCGCCAACTTCGCATTCCATTCCTCGTATATCTGCTGTACTCCTCTATTTCTTATCAGTTATTGTCATATGTAAATAGTTTTAATTAACATTGATTTGGAAAAAAGATTTTCGTTAGTAGAATTCTCCAATTAATATAAGTTCCTGAAGATGGAATTTAATTCCGAAAGCGCTTGAACGCGTTGAATTCAATTGTTGGTAAGCGGTTTTTTGTATATATTAACTATAATTGTATACTTATACCAACGGGCCATTCTTAAAACAATTAAATTAAAGTAATACGTAACAGAGTACAAAAAATGTTCTGTCTTTACCAAGGATTGAAATAAAAGTTTTCTAAAATAACCATCCTATTGAAATCAATTGTCGGAAAAACTTAAAAACAAACAACTTACAAAACTCTACTGCTAAAATTTATACAATACTTAACACAAAATTTCTCTTACATAATCTATTAACAAAGTTGTTTTAACATTCAAGTTACTCAACAGGTAAAAAAACGAAAATACTTTCTGGTAATTTTCCATATTTCCCCTCACTTTTTTTTAAACAAAAAATGAAACGTTTAAAAATAAAAATGTGAGATTTAATACGGTGTAAATTCATTCCTTCCATCAAGTTTTTCAGACGATAACAGCTTTTTTCTTTTTTTATGCAAAAAATAATAGACGGGAGGTTGTATTTTTATTCTTGTGAATTTTTTTGAGATTTTCCAGGAATCACTCATGTCAGAATATCTAAAATTGTTTGTTAATGACAGACAGATGCTAATACATTTAAAAAAGATGATAAAAAATAAACAAATGAAAAAAGTTAATTTGAACTAATAAAGAAAGTTTCATCGTTGGAATACTAAACAATTTTATGCGGAATAAAAATAAATAGTTTTGTGAATAATTAATACATTAGTATATAAGTTAATAAATATGTTCAACTGCAAACAAAAAGCGTTAAAAAAAAAGTAAACAAAAGAAAAAGTTAATTTGTACTAATAAAGAAAGTTTCAACATTGGAATACTAAATAATTTGATATAGAACAAAAGATAAATAGTTTTGTGAATAATTAATAAATTAGTATATAAGTTAATAAATATGTTAAATTTCATATAAAAAACGTGAAAAAAATAATTAAAGACTAACCGTGATAACTTCTTTAATCTTTCATTTCTTTATCTTTAATTATTTAAATGAAATAATTATTACATCTTGTAGGGTTTTTGTAAAGATCTAAATTTAAAAGAACGTATAATTATGGATTACGTATTTTTTTACAATACAAAAGAGGAGTCTAAACATCTCTCCTTATGTTACTCTATATAACGTTTGCAGACTATATTATTAATAGACAGCGCTATTCGGTTACACTAGTTAAGTAAAGTAAATGAGATTAAGTTAGGAAAGAAATCTTCTTGAATTATAAATAACCTTAAAAGAATATTAAATGAAAAACTTTTTTCATTAATTAATGTTTAAGTAACTAATTAAGTTAGATATTCAATTACTACAAAGAAAAGAGAAATCATTCATAATAATATTAATTATAATATCTAAAATTGGAGCTTTTTCTTTTTTTAATTATAGTTATTACCATCAAAATTACATGAAGGTAAGTAATATACTTAGATATAATAAAAGATGATTAATACACAGCAATACCAAGATACAAGAAATCGTTTTCATAAATATTTTAGTACCAATAACGTTACTTCAGTAAATTGCAGTATATTAAAAATTATATTTTACGACTTGTTATTTTATAAAGTCTTCTCCTGTTGATTAATAAAAAAATATTTTTTTATAATTTTAATTATCGATTTATATACACCCTAAATTAGTTTTTATTTTCTCCTTCAATAAAGTTTTATAATAATCTTTGAACACAATTAAGTTCGTCAATGGTGATCGGCCATATTTTTTTTATATCAGTAATAAATACATAATTTTTCTTTCAAATTTATTTTTATTTTAAAAATAAGTATAATAATGGTTAATGTTCGTTATTACAGCCTACACAGTTTCTTATAGTTTGTCTAATGTAGTAAAAATAGGTGTTGAAGTAGCGTATAACTACTTTTCCCGTCGATTATACTCGTATATAAAGGTCATTCAAACTAGTAATATTTTAATGCTTGCGTCATTTTGTTACTGTCCCAAGCTGATTCTTTTGTATTTAATTAATAAATACATCCTGACCTAGCACGATAGAACATGTTACAAATATTCATAATATGAATAAGGGACTCAGAAGCTTATGGCTCCGATTCAAGAAACTAGATATTTAAACACTTCCGGACTAACATATAAATCAATCAATCTATTTTCAAAATGAGCGATGACTGTTGAGTTTTAAAAATCGAAGATTGTTGGTTGAAAAACGTTCAAATTTGGCCGAGACAATGAGAAAAGATGATTGAGAAGTTTGGAAAGAGTATTTTTAATATTTTTAATAAAAAGTTAAAAGTATCAGAAATCATTAAGGGCCCTTTTCTTTATTTTTCTTTCAAAATTCAGTAAAACAACTTCAATTGCATAGGTTAAATGATAGAAAAACCTTATATATTTTATATATATATATATATATAGCCGAAAGTTTGTTTTGTTCTTGCATCACGCGAGAACCAACCGACCGATTGCTTTCAAAATTGTATTATCCAGGGAGGGTTTAAATCATAGATCTAGACCTTAGATCATAGATTTATGATCTTACCACAGATCATAGTTTAGATCATAGATCACGGCCCTACTTCCCTTGTGGGTGAAGTTGTCAATTAAAGATATTCTTAAGTAGAAAAACATTAATAATTAAAAATTAAATTAATTTTTTCACCAAGAAAATAGTTGTGAAGTATGGTCGAAGGTTTGTGTACTGTAGTTACCGTAGTTACAACTATTCTGTCTTTAGAAATTTAGTTTCTTTTACAAGTTTTTATAAACCCTGAATACTTTAATTGTTTTTGCCAGTATTATTCTCACAACCATGACATTAACGAACGCTGCAGGGATCCAGGGGGCGGCCCCCCTGGTTAAACGGTCGGGCGAATGAACTTAGGCTTTCGTTAACTTAAAATAAAAATACCGTAAAATAGTTAAAAATATAAAAACACCCTAAAAAGAAATTTTAAAAAATCATCTTCAATTCTTTACAGTTACACTGAAGCGTTACATTAAGTTGTAAACTCTTCGAAAAATATGTAACGTGTTGAACCGTTACACGACATTTTTTTTTTTTTTGTTTTTTGTTTGTAATAAAGTGCAGTTAAAAACTATTTTTAATACTAAAAGAATAATGACGTGAAATAATTTAAAAAAATATGTTTAATGTTCTAGAAAAATTTGTCAAAAAGTAGTCGTTAACTATAAAAGACCCTATAATCATATAACATATGCAGAGCTACATTCCATCTCGCAATTAATATGCAGATGTGATATTGTCTTCATAGAGAATTTGGCTCAAAATTAATAACATAGTCGTTTAATTTACGTTGAATGATTTTAGTCAAGTGAAGTGAGATGATACGATACGAATATGATGATAATAATCATTCATTTTCGGGCATATGTGATTTTTTAACAAGGGGAAAGATTTAAAAAATAAATGTTTAATAATTATTACGTTTTATTTTAACAGATATTTCTTCTTCTTCTTCTTCTTCTTCTTGTGCCTTATCCGCACAGCGAAAGTTGGCTATTATAATTTTATTGACCTTAGCTGTCCTGAAAAGATATATACCAAACTTTCCAAATAATTATTTCAAATTCTTTGCCATGACGTCCCCCGCCTACCGGGACTACTATGTCCTGACATCTTTCCGTGGATAAATTGATGTAACAAGAAGTATTTATCTGAATTTCTCATGATATGAACAAAATATGATAATTTCCGAATTTTGACTATTCGTACAAACTCTGGTTTCTTTTTCATCAGGCTTAGAATCGTTTTATTTGTTACCCTATCCGTCTGACGCACTTTTAGAAGACAGCTATAAGAAGACCATATCTCGAAGGTTTCAAATCTTTTAACAGATGCCTCAGGGAGTATTCAGGATTCCACTGCATACAACTGGACAGAGAATATGTAATATCTAAGCATTCTTATATTCAAACCCAACGAAAGGTCTAGTAACACAAGCACATTCTTAAGTCGGAAAAAGGCTCTTCTGGCCTTCTCAATACTATACTTTATTTCCAGACTATGATCCCATCTTTCATCAGTACTATTCACTAAGTATCCATACCGATATTTTAAAAAATTTATTGAATCAAATCTATACAATGGATTCAATTTATTATATTTTCTTATCATTATTGAGATATTTTCAATGCATGCTATCTGAAGGAAATGAACCCTACCAATATCTTACTTTCAATATCTCCTGTAGTTGAAAACTTTAAATTATTAAAAATTTAAAAAAAATTAATGCTCGTGTTAGAAGGCACATAGATTTGATATTGTCATAGGAAAAATTACTGAAACAAAGCTTCGCTATTAATTCCTACTATAGTACCATCTTGAGATTGGAATACTTTTCCTTTTTGGAAGGTGTCCTAAATCACTATCACTCATTCATAAACCTGGTAAACTAACTCCCAAGAGTTTTTCACAATCCATTAACTTTATTACTGTTCTTTGTAAAGCATTAGAAAAAAGATATTACCAAAGGAATTAAGACCAATAGTAGATGATTTGAAAAAATTATGCTTAAATATCAATTAACTTCAGACAAAAATATGAATACCTGGAATCGTTAAAAATTTATATAAAAGACAAACAAACCAATATTGTTTCCATTTTTATATATATTGGAATAGTTTTAAATTTATATATTTTTTTAATTTTGACAAATAGTACTATTTTAATTAATAAATAAGTTCTAGAACCCTCAAGAACTCTGTATGATTCAGATTTTTTTAAATATATTAATATATTATTTACAATATAATATAAACAAGAAGTTTTATGCTTAAAAATGTATTACAGAAAAAATACTAATAAAAATAAACTTTTACTCCAATAATTTAAATTAAAGCATCTTAAATAGAACATGGACTGTAAGCCGGTAGAAAGTAAATTAATAACAGTTGAATTTTATTTAAGCCGGCGATGCATAATTATTATGGCATAGTTCAAGAAATCTCAAATTGATGAAACATAACCTATGAATCTAAGTTTTTGTAATTATTTGAATATCGAATTTATGACGGTTTGTTAATTTTTCAGATTTTAAATAGTTACAAATTAAGAATACATAAACTGTACATGTATTTTATATAACTCTTACATCATTAAATTAAGATTTAATAAAATAATACATAACATATATAGGAACATCTGTAGGTATACAAACGAATCACCTTGATAATGGGTTATTGAAATAAACAAGTAAAGAAATAAGAAATTTACATAAATTTAAAAAAAAATTACCCACACATTTCGATTGCTAAACTGTTACCACCAGTAGAAATAAAGGAATTAGAAAAAAGGTGATGTGTTAAATAATTATTATTTATTGGCAGAAACGGAACAGATAAATTAGTGATTGAGGCCAATAAGCAGAAATTAGAACAACTAAAGTTTTACGCAAAAAATAATTACAATAAAAGGAACCTTTCTATAAATGCAAAATTAAGACGCAAAAAATTAAGAACAAAATAAGACTAGTCATAAAGATGACTAGTCTTATTTTGTTCATGCTGAAAGCAGCATGGATACTACAACTTGGAATAGAAAATCTACTGAAGGTAAAAGAAGAATTTTAAGAAGGATCTATCGTTCAAGAAGAACACAAGAAGGCCACAGACTGAGATCAAATAAAGAGATATATGCTAAAATTGAAGGCCTTAAAGTAACAAAGTAAAGAAAACGATGACTATAATTCTATAGACATATAGTCCGAATCAACCAATTAAAGATAAACAAACAAGTTTTGAATAAACTCTGGAACTATAAAGTTCAAGGTAGCATGTTAAACAGATAAAAGCAGAGATCAAAAAGCTCAACATTACAGATAGAGACTGTTTAGATCGAAAATAATACATAAAGAAAATTTTTGAAAAGGTTACTGTAAGTGAAAATAAAAACTCGACAGAGGAGAATGGACTGAAGAAAGAAGAGCTAAACAGTCCGAAAGAATGATGAACTTGTAAAAGAAAAAGAAAAAATCTATATGAAATGGTATTTGCCTGGTCCTTGAAGGGCAATCCACGGAGAAAAATAAAAGATCTACAATATTCTTTACCTTGTGACTGTTTTTCATTCCACCACTTGACCTTAAGTACACACATATGTTTAAAATAAAATAATTTAGGATAGATCAAGTTATGATTAATTATTTTAGCAAATGTGTAAAATTTTATTTAAAATAAGAAAAAATAAAACTAAATTTGAAAAAAAATATATTTCGACATTCTGTAATCGGTTAGTATTAGAAAAGAAAGTAAACCTTAAAAACTCACTATATTAATTTCGCCTAAACTCAGATAAATTCAGGGAAAATTGACTAAATACCCTAGAATTCATAAATAAAACTGTACTAAGTGCAATTTTATTTAATTTTAATACAATGTAATTTTTAAAATTAATTTCTCTCAGGAGCGCGGTCCTGGCACAAATTACGGCTTCCAGCTGACGAATTAATAAAATTAAACTCTTTTTATATATAGTACATAAAATTATATTTTACGAACAATGACCCGTAGATTTATAATATCATGATAGGCTATTAACCATTTTAATGGAATATTATTTTTTTAATACAAAGGGTGCCACACCCAATATTTTTGTTAAGTGATGGGTTGAAACTTTGAAATACTCTTCCGGAATTTGTCTTGAAGTAATTGAAAAACCACACAGAAAATCGGTTTCATGATGGCGGCTATGTTGTTGAACTGAACAATTGTTATACTCTGTTTTCCTATTTAACTTAACAGGCTACATCTGAATACAGTAAAATTAAGTAACCTTTTCTCTACCTATTAAATACTAAGTAAATAAAATTTAATACGCTGCATAAAGGCTAAACTGAAAATCAATTTTTTTTTTTTGAAAAAGAAATCCTGTAAAAGTAATATAAAATTTTTACAAAATTTAAATTACTCTTTTGTTTTACGAAAATACCCTGCAGCAGTTTGAGAACTATTTCAGTAAACATGTTTGTTAATGTTAGTGTTTGAGTTAAAACTTTGCAAGTTATCGGTAGTTACTGGTCTTAATAAAATACAGCTTACTATAGTGAATGAATAAGGTTTACCGGATAAAACTGCAACTTTCGAGAGTTAATTTTTTTTTTAAAACAAATTTATTTCTATCAGATGCTAATTGAAAAAATAAAATTACCTCAAGTTTTTTTTAATAATTAAGAAATTCATCAGAAACGCGATATTATAATGTAATTATCAATTGTACGTATTTCTTATTTTTTTTATTGTTTTATTTTAAAATTTATTTTAAACTTAGACGATTGTGAGATTAATTCTTTATTTATTTGTCGTCATTACTTCTTAGTAATACATTGCTGCTGCAGGCTCACAATTCCCCCCAAAAAAAATTATATATAATATAAATTACGAAAAGGCAAAACCATGAAGAATTGTTTCGCCAGTGTAAAAGAAAGTATGATGGATGGGACGAACTGTTACAGATAAGTAGCTAAAATATGAAAACCAAAATATAAAAAACATAATAATAATAAAGTGAAGAACATAAAATAATATGTTCTTAAAATCGGGATTGCATGAATACTAGTTCATAAATTTAAAAAAGAAACCAAGAAACCTCCGCAGATATCTGTGACGGAGTGGTAGCGTCTCGGCTTTTCCGGAGATCCCGGGTTCGAATCCCGGTTATGCATGGAATTTTTTAAAAACTACGAATTTCTATTTGGACTAATGGCCATAGTAGTTGACCCGGTAAGCTTATAAAAAAGACAGCAAAATGACTACCATAATTTCCTTTCTGTAGGTAAAAACAAAATGCAAATATAAATTTTCACTTGATTAGGTAGTTTTTTATCTATTCGAAATAAAAAAAAATTATATAAATAAAGAAATAAGGTAAACAGTTATTTAAAAAAATTTAGAAAGAAGATTACACTATAAAACAGTTATATTTTTATTATATTTTTTTTCTTAAACTATTTTTATTTTTTCACTATTACAAGATAACCAAATCGATTTTTAAACAGTATCCACTATTACACACTGAGAAAAATTTTTTTATAAAAATTCAAAAAAATAAATTTAAAAAAATAATAATCCATAATAAGAAATATTAAACGGAAAATACACTGCATTCAACAAAACATTATAAAACGAATATTTTAGCTGTGTTTTTGAACAAGAGAAAAAATTCAGATTTCGTTGTAACCCCAATAGAGCGTAAATTTAGGATTTAAATATTTATCCACTAAAATTTACAATTCATTTTTCTTATACGTTTCTCTCAATGTGTAATAATGATGATAGTTTAAAACTGGAAATGGCCGAGAATGATTTTGTTTCCCTTTTTTTGATTCAACTTCTAATTTGTTTTTCATTATCATTATTAATAAGAAATATAATTATACACTTATTCTATCAAAATCAATAACCAAATAACATATGTTATTGATTTAAAGTAATAATTTAAAAAAAATAAATATATAGCTGATAGCGTTTGCAATCAAACAGAACTTCTTAAAACCATAATACATATAGATTACAAAACTTTCGTAATTGGATAATTTCTTTCTCTCTACTGTTTTTATATAAAGGTTATTTTCCATTAATATGATAAATAGCCTAAGTAACTTTTCCATTATCAGATCATAAACAAGCCTTATTACCAGTTAGATTGCTTTTCATGGAAATTTAAGTTGAGTTTCAATAACAATCTGGTACTGCACAGCCAACATACCGCATTGTTTTATACTCTACAGGCTATATAAAATCAATAATCAAGAATAACTGTAATTAAAGCTTTTTTTTTCTATTGGTTTTATATACACCCGTCCCGGAGCTGGGCCAGCAATTAAGCATAACTCAGCTCCGGGAGGTATCGTCGTCAATTAAACTTAACCAAGACCCACCCGAGTCTTGGTCATAACAGTTGCCTGCCTCTAACCGGGTCCCCCGAGGGGGCCCCAGCCGAGTGTTGATCAGCTCGAGAGCGACGGAGTCCTCATGTCTCTTCATCGTCACCCAAACCCGGACGAACGACAACTCCACAGGAGGCATTCCATCACTCCCTCGCTACCTCGTCATCCCTGCCTTTGTGCTGCAGAATCGTTGTTATATATTTTGATACAGCCCTGAATTTGCATGTTTGATACAATTAAAACATTTTTTCTCTCCTTTTTTCCCCGCCACCCGGAGCCGGATCCGCAACTAAACATAAACTCGGCTCCGAGAGGTGCCATAGCCTCTGGACACCCTCGTCGGGAACAAAGTTCCTAGCCGGGACTCGGTATTTTAGGCACCATGCCTATAATGAGGGGACCCCAAAGGATCCCCCCACCGGAACTACGTCTTACTTTCCCCCAACGGTACTGCAAGGGAGTCCCCACCCGATCATCGTAAGAGGGAGACCGAGGCTTCCACCCCTTCACGGATGGGGCTGTCCTTCAAAGACACCATGATGTTCCTAGGAAGAAGCAGTTCCCGATGCCGAAAGGCCATCTAACATCCGCGGCCCCCAGACGTATGACCATGTGCTTTGCAGGATAGGCACCTAGGGTCCTGCTGACAATCCTTGCGTAAGTGGCCAGACTTACTACATGTGAAACAGTGGCCGCTTCTGTCTGCGCCAAAACAGAACTTGGCCCTGTGGGCTTATAAAATATATATGTAATTTAATAGACGTATAAGGAAGTCATGTGGTGTCCACATCAGATTTGTTTATGTGTGGAATGGCAAAACCTGCCCTCTTAAAAGTCTGCATAATCTATTTTGCTTATTAGAATAACTATATTTATTTATTTGTTAGCTATTTCCAAGTTTCTTTTTCAATTATTTACATATAACATAAATTAAAACAAATTAATAATTTACTGATGAAACTTGAGAAATATTACCTATGAAACATTAACGCATTAACATTTTTCTTGAATACGATAACGTTTAGATGGATTAATTAGGAAGAGAAGGCACCTCGTGTGCAAGTTTACTCGGCATCGGAGACTTGATTACTTAGACACGTTCTAATGGGAAGTAAGAAGTCCGAAGGATACCATTGAAGAGATCCGTATTGTACTTCATGGCCTTGAACGGGAGGACGACTAACAAATTTTGAGTAACTAGATCAAAACCAGCTTTCCTTGAATGTTCTCCCGTTTAATTACCGGTAACACCTCCCTAGTTGAGATGAGCCACATTGGAAACCTTTAAGCAAAAGGGCTGTCCAATAAGTCAATTATTTCCTTATCAATCAGCACTCCCCCCATCGTGTGGGCAAAACGTCTTACTAAGATATGCAGCAAACAGGTCTGCTTTTGTCTGACGCTCCTGATCCATGATCGACGCTCCTGATCCATGATCCATCAGTTGCTTTCAACGAAGGGAGTAATGATTTAGATAGCTGCAGATCCCTCGTGACTTTCCAACAGAGTGCTGCCATCTATCCAAGTGAGAAAGATTATCCGTATAATCTTTGAAAATCTCATTCCTAATTGTCCCCAGCAGTCTTTTCAACTTGCGCGCAGCCCTGTTTAGGGATGTTCTATCTTCGGGTCTCCTCTAGAGATGTCACTTGTGCTCTGTATCACTCAGACCATCCGCCCAACTACAAGGGTTGCAAATCATATAGGGAAATCTTAGGCAGAAACCAGAGACAAAGAGTAAATCATAGTTTTGCAAATAAAAACATATTTGTAATTAATATAAATTAATTTTGCCATATTTCATATTAAATTGCATTTCACATCACATTACATTTCATGTTAGCTCATAGGGCTGATCTAGTCGTTTACTCGTCGTTACAAATCAGTTGTTTAACAGCTGATTTTCAAAGTTGAAGGTTCCTAGGTTTGAATCCTATTAAAACCCAATCGCTTTTATAGGGATCTGAATACTAGACAGTGGATACTTTGATGGTTGGGGTTAACCACACGTCTCAGGAATGGTCGACGTAAGTCTGTACTAGACTACATCTCATTTACATTTCATACATAACTTTTTTAACTTTTTTGAAATAGTCCCAAAATCTAATATAAAATTTTAAATAAGAATGTGTATATACACTTAATAATTATTTAATAATCTATTATTCCTAGCATAGTAATTAATCAAAACTTTAGCGATTCATTAAGAGTAGTAAAAAATTAAAAACAAAACAATGTAATTTGATCTTATTTGAAAACCGAAATATTTTAACATTCACAAAATTTAACGTATAATAAAGCGTCCATAATTTTTACGCTGCACGTAATACGAGTATTACCATGAGATTTTCAATTGTATATCTGAAAATATTTAATAAAAAATCTGATAAAAATAATATAAATCTTATAAAAAAATATCTAATAGTTAATTTTTATTTAAAGTTAGGCACTTATTGATTTTAATATGTCAAAAATTAGACAAATATTTTCTACTTTAAGTGTTAAATAAGAATTTAATTACAGAAAATAGATGTGCAGTATTTAATACTAAATTACACTACGGTGTTGTAAAATAATTTCAGACATTTTTATACAACGTAAATTTAAAACATAATAATAATGATGTATTATTAGTTACAGTACGCATAGTGCTCATCTAAACCAAAAAGGTACTAAAAAGCATGTTAAGATAAATTAATACTTCAAGGAAAAAAGTCTTAATTTACCATCATATTAAGGATAAACGTTTTCCATTTCCTAAATTAAACAGAAACAAGTTTGATTTTTGGTATTTAATTTATAAAATTATATAGTAATTAAAAAATATCATGTTTTTAATTTTAAAAATGACAATTTCAGGTAAGAAAGGGTTTTGACATCAAAGGAGTATAATAATAAAAATACTTTTAAAAAATACTAAAATAAAAGTGGAAAAACCACACTGCCTAAAAAATTCCAGTTAAATGTAATTAAATTAAGCGCTACAGAGAACAGAAAAAAAAAATAATGTGATGCAAGTTATAAAATTAAAAAAAAAAACCAATATCAGAGAAAAAGAAGAAACGTAAAAGCTAACTTTATTAAAATGTTTTGCATAGCATTCCCTAACAAGAGAAATTTTTAGGTGCTTACTACAAGTAAACTTTCCATTCGTGATTTCCTTTCAAACCACATGTCACCAACATGCCTACCTGCTTTGTAACCATAGTAACTCATAACAGAAAGCTTTTCATGTTAAGTTATCAATCCGACAATTTTTCTGTAACAAACTTATATAGGCTAATATAATACTGTTATAAAATATAGCTCAGATATCCGCAGTGATGAAAATCATGAAACTTTTACAGCTATCTGTTCTATCTGTCTCACACGTCTGACACACACACACACACACACACACACACACGCGCGCGCGCGCGCACACATGCATATATAAATATATAATATAACATGAAATAGTAGGATGGTTTATTTACGTAAGCGCAAACACAAACATACACATTCTAACCCACAGACGTAGTAGATAAGGTTAGTAGTATTGTTTACTATGAAGGCATCTGAGTTTTCTCTGTCAAAGCACTCTAATGTGATTGGTTTTGTTGAGTAAGGAGCATCAGTAATATTTCTACACCATAATGCGCGAGTACTAGCAAAAGGAAATAGTTTTTTAGAATCCTAAAGTAAAATAACATTTTGTAACAACTTTTTTTTTTCTTGGATATAATAAGATTTTTTTTCTATATTCTATGCAACTCAATGTCCACTAATATTCAAAGTATTATTTAAAATATGAATACAAATAAATATTTGGAATTCTAAATCTTTGAAAATTTTTCACTCTTACGCCCATTTAGGCTCAGAATAAGGTAATAACAATTATGTAAATAGAGCTTGTACATTCGAAAATTCAGTTGTTTGAAACAATTTTTAACCTTCAATAAAATAATTTTCAAAGTAATATTGCGGGCAGTAACTGTTACTTTTTTCCCCGGTTTTATTAATATAAAGACATAATTATAATCTGTATTTATACGAGTAGATATATCTAAAAACAACTACGATTTGACAAATATTAAAATAATTTATTTTTTTTAAACCAGTACAAATCCTCATTATAAATGCTTTAGGAAAATTAGTTTACAAACTATCCAACGGTAGGGCTTTTCCAGACATTTTTAATGAAATAACTATTTATGAATGCATTTTTCTTCTTCTTTTTTTTTTTTAGTAAATCTTCATATTTACATCGATGTAGTAATGTCGAATAAGTAATTCGCATAAATATATAACCGTATTAAATATAAATATAAATATTATAATTTTGAAAAAAAATTACTCTAATTCTTAAATATGTTGTTTAAAACGAGTGTTTTAATATGAAATGTTACAGTTTATAAAGCATAATTCCTCATATCCACACCAAGTTTCTCATTTCCATCCATCAGTTTTTTATTTGGAAGGTCCGAGGTTCAGATCTCGGTTATATATGAAATTTTTCATTACGCTAGAACTTCCGCTCCATATTCCCACGCACGAGCTTCAATCTTTTATTACGTATAATCACAAAGAAAAAATTAGTAATAAGAGAGAAAAAATTACATAAAAATTGTTGTTAACTGTAAGGGTAAGTCTATTAATACATCATGTCTAATAGTTTAATGTAATTAAATATAATTATATTTATTATAATGAAAATTTATATTTAATATAATTAGTTTACTTAGTTAATTTTTTTTTCTATAGTACGTCTACTTATTTACAAGATATAATTATTCTTATATTTACGAACAAGTTGATGAAATGAATAAGAAAAAAAAATAGGTTATTAAAATCAAGATCTCCTTTCGTTATATTTATTTTTACTTCCTTAAAGAAGTAAAGGAAGTATTATGGTCGCGAAAAACTTCGGTTTTCAGATATCAACAGAAATATCCATTTTGACCATCCCTGAATCCATTTTGACTAGTTTCGGTGTGACGTCTGTACGTACGTATCTTCCTTAACTTAAAAACGAATAGCCGTAGGAAATTGAAATTAGTATGGATTTTGGACTTTTTCCTAACTGCAGTAATAAACCTTCATTGTGAGCTTTTCAATAGTATATCATACGTGGTACTTATTTTCATTGGTTCCAGATTTAGAGCCAAATAAAATTTTAATTAATGAAATCTTACAAAATGGATCTTACAAGGGTCACATCGGTTCAAATCCGAATTCATCTCCTCTTTTTAATTTTTTTTTTTAAATTTAAATATACAGATTTATTAATAATTATTTACCTCTCATTGTAAAAATATTTTTACGATGAATAATAATTCAATTATAACAACAACAAAAAAAATTAAAAACAATCAGAAGTTTTCAATGAAATAAAATTTTATGTACTTTACATTTTAAAAAATATGTTAATGTAATTTAATAGGCGTATAAGGAAGTTATACGTGGTCCAAATCAAATTTTATTTATAAAACTAATAATCACATTTATGGAATCAGAAACAAATAATAATAATTATATAAAAATTTCGGACTTTTTCCGTTAAGTGGCAGCATTTACGTTATTGTTGACAATAGATAAACGCGCCTCGGTATAAGCTGAAACATCATTGTCGCAATATTTCAGGCATCGCCACAGTGAATGATCTGCGACTCAGTGTCGCCAGATTGCCAAAGTAATAATAATTCAGTATTTGTCTGATTACAATGTTATTATTGCTTACTTTACTTTTTTAATTATTTTATTTTTTACAAACTTTATTTTTAACTTTATTTGATAATAAACACACTGTACAATAATAATCTTCTTTTTCCTGTTTAGCCTCCGGTAACTACCGTTTAGATAATACTTCAGAGGATGAATGAGGATGATATGTATGAGTGTGAATGAAGTGTAGTCTTGTACATTCTCAGTTCGACCATACCTGAGATGTGTGTTTAATTGAAACCCAACCACCAAAGAACACCGGTATCCACGATCTAGTATTCAAGTCCGTGTAAAAATAGCTGGCTTTACTAGGACTTGAACGCTGGAACTCTCGACTGCCAAATCAGCTGATTTGGGATGACGCGTTCACCACTAGACCAACCCGTTGGGTGTACAATAATAATCAACGTACACTAAACAAAACATTTTGTTTCGAAACAAACTTTATGCTTAAAAATTATCTTCATACTCCTAATTAGTCCCATATAAAAGTGAAGAATATCGTACATTATTTACTGCAATTTCAATTTATAAATATCAATTACAATGTATCATACAAATCGTTTTATTATAAACACTTCATAAAATTTCTTAGGACCTTTTTAAATATTATACTATATTACACGTATACCTTTCTTTCTCCTGTGTTTAGCCTCCGGAACCACCGTCAAGATTACTTCAAAGGATGAATGAGGATGATATATATGATTGTAAATAAAGTGTTGTCTTGTACAGTCTCAGGTCAACTATTTCTCAGATGTGTGGTTAATTGAAATCCAACCACCAAAGAACACCGGTATCCACATCTAGTATTCAAATCCGTATAAAAGTTTACCTTTACTACGATATGAATCTTAGAACTCTCGACTTCGAAATCAGCTGATTTGCGAAGATGCGTTCACCACTAGACCAACCCAGTGGGTTTATACACGTATACTTATATCACTAGTACTCGTCCTCTAATAGACTATTATTTAACTGATCATTAAACAGGTTATATTTCATTTACTACAAAAAAAGAAGACGGAACAAAATAATACTACAGTAACAATTCGAACATTTACGCCAGATTATTGCCAGCTGCAGAAACGTACAATGTAGTCAAGTCGGTTAAGGAATATTTACAAAATAATCATTGTTAACTGTTATCTTTTACTGATAACAACGGTCAACATGATTTTTGTCTCATGAGTACCAATAGTCTACTTAATGCAGTTTCTTATCTTGTTTTCAAATATGCATTTGGAATTTCTCCATCACCACAGAGTTTTTGTTATTTTAATTTTTTTTTGATATTTTAAAACGTTTTTTCGTCCATTTGTGCATTGTCAAGTAGAAGCTCCTACAGCATTGTAAATATGATGGAACCGAATGAGCTAACACAAAGGGTAGCGTTGCTACTGTTGTACAGGTTCAGACACGCATAGATATGTAAAAACGTGATCTAGTGTAGCATACATTCATCAGAACGATGCCAGTTGTGAGACAAACACAACACGTCGTTGCGTAAACACGTCATTGTGAGTGATTTGTGTGCCTGAATTATTATGTATTATACATTTTTAACTTTATTTCTTTTAATTAGTCGTTAGTTACAAAATGCCTAGAGTTTGTTTAAAACATCCTAACAATTTTTGTTGTATATGTGGTGAAGTGACGCTCAAGTTCCAAAGGCGAAACCTTACTTCGTTAGTAAAAATGTTTTATGAACTTTATTTTGAGTGTAAAGTTTGGGATTAGACAAGGGCCTGGGCCCCATACAACTGTTGTTTATCGTGTTCTAGGCTTTTTACTGCATGGAAAAATGGCAGACGCCACAAGCCATTTGCTTTCCCTATCATTTGGCGGGACCCAAATATCACTCTTCTGACTGTTATTTATGCTTAAAAAACATTAAAGGGATTAACCACCCTAATGAGCATAATCCAACAGAATAGCGCTTGCTAATTGATTCCTCTAAAGTTAGTTTAAAAGCTGCGCTTCTGCATAATGGCAATAAATTCCCATCAGTAACTGTGGCTCACTCTGCTAGTATGAAAGAAACATCTGAAAACTTTAAATTTATATTGGAAAAGCGTCAATATGCAGTGTATGAATGGAATATCTGTGGTTATTTGAAGGTAATTGCACTTATTCTTGGTCTGCAGCTTGGTTACACAAAGTACTGTTGTTTCTGTGTGAATGGGATACAGGGACAGAAAAAAACGATTTCATTAGAAAAGAATGGCCTAAACGCGAATCACTCATTCCTGAACAGAAAAATGTGAAACACGACCCATTGTGTAATCCTAAAAATGTGAATCTACCTCCATTACCTTAAAAACTACGATTAATGAAGAATTTCGTCAAGGCCATAGACAATACTCCTGGTTTCATGTACTTAAAACAGAAATTTCCTAAAATTATTGATGCAGAAATTAAAGAAGGAATATTTGTGAGTCCACAATTACGATTACTAATGCATGATGAAAAGTTTGAGGAATTACTGAATACACTGGAGAAAGCAGCTTGGCATGCATTCAAAAGTTTTACTCAGTTTTTTTAGGAAATCGAAAGGCGGAAAATTACCGTGATGTTGTCAACGATCTCATAACATCTTACAAAAATTTGGGTTGTAATATATCCTTAAAAGGACATTTCCTACACTCGCACGTAGATTTCTTCCCGGAAAATCTTGGTACAGTGATCGATGAGCGCGGGGAATACATTCATCAGCAGATTTCAGCAATGGAAAAGAGGTATCAAGGCAAATGGTATCTTAAAAAATGAAAAAATATCAGTATATCAGTAGTTATTCAAAATAAAATTATATGTTAAGTATAAAAAAAAATGTGTATCTGTAATTTAACAAGCGTACAAGGAAGTCGTGAGATGTCCACGTCAGTTTTTTTCTTAAATTATTTATTTTTCTTAATTCAATAAAGTTCGAAACAAAATAAAAATTTGACCGAATCAACTGTTTAACAGTTGATTTTCGGACCAGCTGTACTAGTCAGTGGATACCGGCGTACTTTGGTGGTTGGTGTTCATTTAATCACACATCTCAGCAAATGTCGGCCTGCATCTGTATAAAACTACACTCATTTACGTGTCATACATAGTATCGTTATCTCATCGGGATACGGTCTTGCTTATTCCTCACAATTTGATCAGATTGCAAATCAAGAATATAAAATAAAAAAATAAATATATTCGTATATATTTTTAATTTTATTAAAAAAATATATATATTTTAGTATAACTATTTCTCGGTGAACAGATGCGTTTCACACTGAACATTACTAATGCACAATAATACTAATTGCACATGAACATTAAAAATTTAGGTTTAAAATGACTTTTATTAGACAGTTTCTTATAAACTAAGTCGTTTTAACAATTTTCATTAAAAAATTAAATGTGTTTAAAAATTTAAAACAACCTTTTTTGTACTCTAGTAAGTACCTCTTACTAGCACCATGTTGGGTTAGACATATTGTTTACATACTTCACAATATAAAAATCTATTAATAAATGTAAAATGCACGGAAAATCATCATGTTAAGTATAACCATGATGAATAAATTTCATTACAAATATGTATGTAATACCAAAACTGAGCTGATTAGAATTTTAAATATTGCCCTTAAATCAAACCCTTTTTATTTAGCATAAATGATTATACAGTTAAGGCGTAACAACGAAATAATTACGAAAATAAACTTATAATAGGAAGATAAACGAGTTTTTAATTTAAAAATTGCTGTTTTCTATTCAAATTACTAACAAAAAAAATTGTGTAAATAAGTAGGGTTTTTTTTATCGTAAACTATTTCAGTAATGAAGAACCTAATTTATAATTCATTAACAAAGGCAATAAAACTATCCTATACCAACCCATTCTGTGTGGTCCAGACCTAACATCCTTCCCCATTGAAAGAATTCCATTATAATTACAGGGTGAAGTTAAAAATTAAAAGAATATTTATTATTCCGTTACATTAAGTTACATTATACGTTACTCTAATTTAATAAAACTTTATAGATTTTTAGTAGCTGCGAGTAATTAATTTTAGCTTCATTATATAAGTAATAAAGTACACTACATTAAAAGGTTATATTAAAATAAAGGCGTAAATTATATACATTTGAAGACGGTAATTATTAGATTTTGTTAATTTTTCCCTATCTTTTTTCTTTTTAATCAGAAAAAATAAAGTTAAAAATGACCGACCTCCGTGGCTGAATAGGTAGCATCTCGGAATTTCATGCCGAGGTCCCGACTTCGAATCCCGGTCAGGTATGACATATTTGTATATGCTACAAATTCCCACCGGAAACCTCTGAATTATTAAAATAAGACTGAACATTAATCTTTTTTGTTTGGTTTTAATTACCAATTTATACTAAACATTAAAAATTTATAAATCAAACATGATACATTTGATTTTTACGAACTTTTTTTTTTAAACAGAGTGTTTCTAAAATGGTAAGATACCTATACTTTTCCGGATTCTAATTGTAAAACTAAACAAAAAATATCCTTAGGGAAAATGGCAATTTTTCCTTCATTCTCCCCGTGTCCGCCAGTTTGTTATTTTTATATACAAATTTATATCTTAAGTTCGGATAGAGGAATTACATGAACATTTTGTAAGCGTCTCTGCAATAAAGTTTTAAAATTAGCAAAAAATCAAGACATAAATACTTACGCAAATTAAAAAATGGCGGCCATGTTTATTTTTCAATCAGTTATATCTCCATAAATACTAGTTATATCACAATTTATGTTATTGCTAAAATATTAAGCCTTTTATTTTGAACAAAATTACATTTTCTTTTTTAAAATCGGTTAACAAATAGTCGAGTTACGGGAGAAAATTGCATCAATTTTGTGTCACAATTATTAGATCTGTTATTGCGGTAAAATTATTACTTAATTTGATAATAATTTACAATACTAGGATTAAAAATAAATAAAAACAATTGTTTAATCGAATTGAACGTAAAGGGAAAGAAATGAAAACATACAAAATCACATCAATTTTCTGCCGTAACTCAGCTATTTGTTAACAGATTTAAAAAAATTAAATTTCATTTTGTTCAAAATAAAATGCTTAATATTTTAGCAATAACATAAATCTTGATAAAACTAATATTCATGGAGAAACAACGAATTGAAAAAAAAACATGGACGCCATTTTGTAATTTGCGAAGATATTTAAGTCTTGATTTTTTACTAATTTTAAAACTTACTACCAACACGCTTACCAAATTTTAATGCGATTACTCTATCCGAACTTGAGATATGAATTTTTATATAAAAATAACAAAATAACGGACACGAGGAGAACGAAGGAGAAATTGTCATTTTCCCTAAGGATTTTTTTTGTTTAGTTTTACAAGTAGAATGCGAAACGTATAGCCAGCCCATCATTTTAGAAACACTCTATATATATATATATATATCTTTTTTACCTTTAAAATGTTATAAAAAGGTCTTATGTCGCACTTTGTTTTAATAATAATAATAATAATAATAATAATCTTTCAACAATGTTTTGCTTCAAATAAAGAAATTTTACTGTAAAATAATAATAATTAAAACATATTAATACTTCGGTGAAATAAGATCAGTTATAGTTAACCTCAGTTAATTATAGCAATCACAAAAAAAATTATCTACTTTTACGTAAAGAAATTCTTCTTTCACGTATCAATGAAAATTAAAATATATTTCTAACAAGTATTATTAAAGCTGGTAACAGGACGAACTTATATTTGAATTTTAAAACATACTTTTAATTTATGTAGTTTGTTTTTTATCGCCTAACACGTTTTATAGATAGTAAAATTAAATAATTAAAAAAAAAAACGAGAACAATAAAAGAAATTGAATCATTAAATAGTGCTTAACAAAAAAAAGTCGTACAGTTTTTTTTTTGTAATAGTAAAATCTTTATTTGTCTTTTCTATCATTCTATTTAACGTTATAACCACTAATAGTTCAGTGAATCCTACAAAAGTTTGAATCACAATTCCTATTTTCAGTCATATTGATAATTAGAATAACTATTATCTCAAACCTGTATATCTAAACTCTAAATCTTATCAATAATATCTATAATAATCAGTATTACAAATAGCGAATGTTGTATGCTGTTATTTCTGATTCCTCTTCAGTTTGTAACGGTGAAAATGATTTATTAATATTACCTTATCATGGGAATTCTACTTTTTAATCACGCAATTCCAGGTTTGTAATATCAAAACCTGGAATTGCGTGATTAAAAAGTGGAATATTAAAAAATATAAAAGTACTATAAGATGAATATTTGGCGTTTACAGGACCACCGACTAAAGGAAATAAACATTAGAGGGAATTTTAGCATAGGAACCCAGAACGTAGACAGAATTGAATAGACATGTACGAAAAATAAAGGAAAATTCTCAAAAAAAAAAGAAGTAAAAGAAAGGAAAATAAAAAAAATAAAGAAAGAAATTCCTAAAAGTAAGAAAAATAAAGGAATATATTTTTTTAAGAGTGATGTATGTTAAAAAACTGTGGGGGACATTATACAATTAAAAAAGTGGGTATACTAAATGTGAAATGCTAAATGATACCGAACATAATATTTACAGCAGAGGAAAGAGAGGTTGTTGGTATGCACCACTTAAAAATAAAAATAAAGTAACAATATTTTAGAAATCAGACCTTAGGGTCATGGTCTACAGTTAATAATACAGAAATTTATTCTATCGCCTATGATTTTTAGAAAAATAAGATTCGAGCACAAAACTATCAACAGCTCAAAATAAATCGCTAGTGCGATTAATTTCATATCTACGTCAATTTAACCCAGTTACAATAAATTATTACTTTTTTTTTAGGTTAGTTATTAAGTTGATGATTAAATAAATAACACTTATTTAATATGTACGGTCACATATAAAAATTAACTCGTTAAAAAAAAGTCGGTACTAGTTGAAACATCGTTTATCTAAAACTACTAATTACCAAGCTTTTTTTTTAAAGTTAAATTAAAATTAAATTAAAATAATTTAATTAAAATAATTAAATTAAAAAGCTATGCCCTACTCTACATGTATTTATCAATTAGACGAAATGTTCACGTAAAAATGCATTTTTTTATCATCATTTTAATTAAATTTTGTTTCGTTTAATAATAATTTCATTAGCTTATTAAATTTAATTAAAATATTTTTAAAATTAAACTTATCATTTAATTAACAAAAATTCAGATATCCAATAATGATTATTTTATATTTAAATTTAATTAAAAAATGTATATTGTTTAAAATATTTAGTGAAACGTTTTAATGTTTCCAGGCAATAAAAGAAGGTAAAATCTGGTTTAACGAGGACTGAAAAACTTTTGAAATTTTGAACAAATTAGGACTAAATCCTTCAAAGACAGATTTATGACATTTTTACAGCCTGTTGTTAGATTAATCCTTCAGGAATGCTAAGAAAATTTTTTAAACAAAATTTTAAATGGGGTCGAACTGCAAAAAAAAGGACAGAAACTTTTAAAAAGCGTTCGAAAAACGTATTTCATCGGTCAGAACATAATAATCTGTACTATTAGATAAATACGGTGCTCTTTTATACCTTTTAAAATTTTTCATTTATCACTGCATATAAAATAATTTATTCTAATAGAATTTAAACAAACTGTTTTAATAAATTATTGTCTAAAAAAAATCCAAACAATGATTTAACAGAGAAATTCAGAAGCGACTTCTTGGAAAAGTATTGCTGTTAATAACCAGTATTTTCAACGAAATTTACGATTTCCCCATAGACTTTCCTGTTCAGTGGAATTTTTCAAATTAACAAGTCTTTTGCTTATATTAATAGCTAAAATTAGCCCGCAAAGTATTCCTATGCAATTTTTTTTTATTACTACTGTTTTGTATTTATATATAAATATCAATCGCAAATGGAAAACCGTTTCAGGTACCTAAAAGAATTCACTAATCAATTAATTACGAATTCTTTAATTTTTCTTAAGAACACGCGCACGCGCGCGCACACACACATAAAATAAACAAGTCATGTGGATTAAAAATAAATGCATTTTATAAAAACCTTAAAAATTAAAAAAATAATTTCTTGAAACATTTTTTTGTCTTTTGCAAATTTTAATCGACTTAATAATTCAATATTACAGTTTAATTCAAGAAAAAAGGTAGCTTTAAATCCATCAAATACTTATAAATAAATATACAAACATTATTTGTTATTGTTTTTTTCATACGCACAATCTAAAAAATGCATTTATAAAACGTATATAATGAAACTGTTCGTGTCTGATTTATTATAATGAACACGTCTATATGCAGTACCACGTTGTAAGCGAATTTATGCAAGTCGATGAATAATATCAAATATTGACTGCAGGACTTTCCCGTAAATTTTACTAACCTATAAGCTGAGAATTTAGTGAGTTTTGATGTCATAAACACATTGTTGATTAATTTACATGTTTTCAATACTTATAATTCTCTTTAGTTTCAGTTGTTTAATTATCTACCACCATTTTAAGTTGTGTTATCTTTGATTCTAGTAAAAATGTATTTGTTAAGAAACATAATAATGAATTAGATAAATTAATTAAAATGAAGAAATTATGAGATTTACAAGTAAAGGCAAATTTGTACAAGTTATTTACTATAAACAACGGTTTCTGTCTAACGTAAAAAATATCAACAGTAGGGTAAAGAATTTCTCAATTCAAATATTGCAATCTTTTATAAATTTTAATAAAATGTAATTTTACGATGAATTATGTATATTAACTTTTAAATCTGTTAAGTTTTACTCAAAAATGTGTAAAAATTAATATTTTCTCTCATTAAAATTTATAATCCTACTTATTAAATAGTCTTAACTCAATTTCACTGTTGTCGGAAAACTATTTGATATACCGAGTGTCCGAACAAATTCCAGAGTTTCAAGAATGAATATAATTTTTAATTTGCAACAGGCAAATGCTTTATGCGTAATATTGAAGTAATAACAATTAAGTTCACCGACAGAGAGCAGGTGCCTTTCACTGTTGGACACGCCTAGCTATTAAGAGCCCGGGCTTCAGTACCATAGCGTCGCCTCAAGAGAAAGCGTACTGAGTGTACTGGTTCACAGAAACAAAATCAAAATCTGTCGTTCAAAGAAATTATAAGCGAATTTATCATAGAGATTCTCCAAGTGACATAAGCATACATAAGTGATGTGAATAGTTTTTTGAAACCGGGGGCGTTTTAAAAGGACACTTACCAGGTGAAGTGGGTGTCCTTCTAACTTCATTAGAGGGCAAAAACAAGTACCGAAAACACATAAAGAATTGATTGTCTTCTCAACGAATTCAAGACGTTCTATTCTAAATGTTGGTCGTCAACTGCACATTCCTAAAATCACTGTACACGATATTGTTCACAAGCGAGTAAAACTTCATCCTTACAAATTGCAGTTACTCCATGAAATTAAATTTGTGACTAACGATAAGCCATAAAGAGTTCGATTTATAACAATGAAGTAAAATTTCATGTTCATGGAATTGTGAATCGCTAAAATTGTATGGCGAATTTAGTTTGGGGCTCAGAAAATCCACAAGAATTGGTGAAATCCATCCTCAACTAGCCAAGAGTGAATGTCTTGTGTAATATCATGCATAATAGAATTTTTTGGCATTTTTTTTTTAACAGCAGACTCACAGAAAAACTCATTGACTGTACTGTACTCAAAGATGTTAAAGAACTTTGAATTTTTGTCAACTTAAGATATGGAGTGCTTAATTTTCCAACAGGATGCACATCTTGGAGAAGTTGTGCGGACTGCGCTCAACGACAGGTTCCCAAAAAAACTGTTTAAAGGATAAAAACAAAAACAATGTACATTTTTTTGTACTTTCATGTAATAAAATACATAAATTTATAATTCATATGTAATAAAGAAATTTTAAAAATAACAGAGTTATTTTTCGGACACTCGGTATAACAATATCAGTAAAAAAATGTAAAGAACATTTTTATATAACTAAACATACAGTATTACAACAAAATAAAAAGCGATATTTATTTAGGATAAAGACTGTCTAATATTTGTTAAAAATTAGAGATGTAATAGAACAAATAAAATCCGATAAAGAGTTGAAAGAAACTGGTAAACAACAAAATATAATTTTATTAACCGATGTGTATTTTATATAAGGAATAAATATATCATAACGAATAAGCGAACAAACTTTCTTGTACATGAATATAAACCGCACTGTAAATGCAAATATTGTGGGAAAACAAGTAAAAATTAGTTTCAAACAGTAAATCAATTATTTATGTTCAACGTAAAATTTTCAAAAATTGATATATTTCCAAATATAAATGTTATAATAAAGTTTAACAGAACAAGATTTTTTTTATTATGGTTAATAGCTTAAGATTGGTTTAGGAGTTGATAATAAATATAGGATGAAAAGATACACTGTTCAAATATTCATAAAACACCACAAAGTAGATTCGCATTTAATGGTTCAACTTCAACAAAAGAGAGTTTTTAAATATAAAAATTATTTAAAAAAAAAAAAAAATTGATATGAATAACTATAACATAAGTTAACAAATTTTAACTTAAAGTATAATTTTATTTCAATAATTTTTCTTTTTTTTAATTTTTCTGTAAACGGTAAAAATATATGTAAGTCATTTTCTTCCTTCAGTCGTTTGACTAGTTTGATGCAGTCTCCAAGATTCCCTATCTAGTGCTAGTCGTTTCATTTCGGTATACCCCCTACATCATACATCCCTAACAATTTGTTTTACATATTCAAAACGTTGCCTGGCTACACAATTTTTACATTCTACCTGTCCCTCCAATATTAAAGCGACTATTCCAGGATGCCTTAATATGTGGCCTATAAGTCTGTCTCTTCTTTTAGCTATATTTTTCCAAATGCTTCTTTCTTCATCTATTTGCTGCAACACCTCTTCACTTGTCACTTTATCCACCCATCTGATTTTTAACGTTCACCTATAGCACCACATTTCAAAAGCTTCTAATCTTTCTTCTCAGGTACTCCGATCGTCCAAGTTTCACTTCCATATAAAGCTACGCTCAAAACATATACTTTCAAAAGTCTTATCCTGACATTTAAATTAATTTTTGATCTAAACAAATTATATTTCTTACTAAAGGTTCGTTTCGCCTGTGCTATTCGGAATTTTATATCGCTCCTGCTTCGTCTATCTTTAGTAATTCTACTTCCCAAATAACAAAATTCTTCTACCTCCGTAATCTTTTCTCCTACTGCGTAGGACTTCATCCATGCCATTCATTGTTTCTTCTAAATCCTTTTTACTCTCGGCTAGAATTACTATATCATCAGCAAATCGTAGCATCTTTATCTTTTCACCTTGTACTGTTAATCTTTAAAATGTAATAAAAAATAAAATTAAAAATCTGTGTAACATTATGGTATTGTTTTTAAGACAATAATATGTAAGATTGTGTGATTGATCATCATACGTGACCCGTAGACTGCACAGATAAGCTTCAGTTATCGTCATTGTCACGCACGACCGTTAATCAAACTTTTAAATGTTGTCTTAAAACAATATCACAATGTCACCGAGAATTATAAGGTAAAAATGCATTTATTTAATTATTTCACGTTTTTCAGGAGTTTTCGTCGTGTGTTTTTTAATTTTTTTTTTATTTATAGCTCATAAAATTTAAAGAAGGAATTAATTACTCTTATTAGGTTTATCAACTTGATCGTTAACCTATAACCAAACATAGTAATACACGAGAATTACATCGAGCATTACTACTGAGTAATACGTGAGTATTTTCAAAGGCATAATATACCTTATATCTTCTATTCCAACCTCCGAGGTGAAGAAGTAGCGGCTTTATTCTTCATTTGGAAAATTGAGGGTTCAATTCCTGGTCAGAATTGGGATATTTCGGAAGAACAAAGTCAAATTATTGCTATAAAAACAAGAGCGGGTAGGTTTCTGTAATCAGGCGTTAGCCTGCAGTAGCCGGAGAGAAATAATATTATTAATAATATCATAACGTTAAGATCCCTCATTTATTTTTTTATGAATTAGAAAAAGCGTTATAAAAAAATGTTGGTCACATTGTTTTCTTCTCCGGAGCCGGAATCGATTGGTTGACCCAGTAAGAGAAAACCCTTCTCCTCTTTATGAGAATAGAAACTAAATTTTGATATTATTAACGAAAAAATATAAATATTATATGGTAAATAAAAAATTGTTAAAGTTCATCCAACTTCTGAGATATAAAACCGCTCCAATATACCTCAATCCCTTGATCCGATTTAAGAAATAATAACAGGATCAATTCTCAATATCCCCAAAATCATATAATAATTAGACCGATTTAAAGCTGATTCAGTTGCATCAAACATGCGACTCAAAACAATGTGACCAAGATTTTTTGTGACCAAATGTGATCAGTGTGACCAAAAAATTCTTCCTAAATGAAGTCTCTGTTCTTATAAATGGGTTTTCTCTTGCTGATCGATCTAACACGAGATATCTCTATCCGTTTTGATGATATCTTTAAGGCAACACACATTTACCCACGAAAAATCCTGGCGATGTGATTATTGTTAAGCTGTATTAATGTTATAAATGAAAACAGTAACACTCGATACGGATGTTCTCTGGTAGCCACTGTAGCAGGTGATGTCAATGGGCAATTTAATGTATTACTTCCAGTTAGATATACTTATGCCTTCACCGATGATGAATTACCACATTTTAAAACCCTAAAAATGAAGTTGATCTACAAAGGTATGATTAACAGATTTCAATAACTGATAATAGAATAATACCGCATTACATACGGGTTAAGTAGACGCAATAGTAGTAGTTAATTATACCCACCAACACAACGGCTTAACTGGAATATAGTAGACGCTATTAGCTGGTAGTAACGTTCATACTGTGAAATATAGGCCGTCCGATTGACTGATATGGAATAGCTAACTATTGTAAAGATAGCGCATATATATATATATATATATATATATATATATATATCAGAAAGTAATTTATTTTTTGAAGTAAACGATCACGAGATAAAAAAATATAAATATTAATCAATCACGGATTTGATTTGTCATCACTAACAGTTTATTCGGTTTTCTATTTCACAAATTATTTTAGGACTTTATAGATAAGTGGCTTTATTCCCTCTGCAGACTTCACAGCTAGACAACCCGAGATTTTTACTTAGCGTAACGTAACGATGGATACCCGTTCTTCTCCGGTACACCCGGCAAAAGCTCTGAAATATTTCTAATTGTTTTTGAATACGTATGCTTAAATAAATAAAATATATATTTCACTTATAAACGTTTTTTACAAACTTTAATACAACTACAATATATATTATATATTACGTTAGATGTTATTCAATATTATGTCTTCCTGCTTGTAAAACTTTATATACCGGTTTTAGTTTTAAATTCGGTATTGGTTCCAATTGAAAATCGGTAAATGGAGTCGTATATTGTTTCGGCAAGAATTCCTTTTGATTATCCGATAATGACGCAAGCAACGTCACCCCATATTTAGTGTTAACTTTTCGTAGATTCAACAAACCATATTCCTCGTTCAGTACCTGAGTAGTGTGCTGAGTTTCACTGAGCTGTAGTGTTGGTTTAAAGATTTTTGTGTCTTAACTTTAAATAGATGCAGATATCTTCAGCGATCGCCATCGTTGTTACGTCAAACTGATCCAACTAGTGCTTACTAATGGTGCCGCGGCGTAAACGGTATTGCTTTTATAATACGGTGGATACACCTTGACGACCGGTACCGAGCCAATACCCCTGATGACCGCCCATTATTTTAAACTCTTTTGATACGATGTGGTTAAAAAACAAAGCAAACGATTGGTTGTAATTTCGTGCCTGATAATGATAAAAATTACTCTCACCTTTGATACGGTGTGTGACGTGATTGGTTTATAAACACATGTCCGGACATGATTTACACATGTCCGGCCTTCGTTGTGTCTCGGCCTTTCATCCGGAGGTCCCGTCGGATTCGAATACCCGTCAGGCATGGCATTTTCACACACCCTAAAAAACATTCTTCTCATCCTCTGAGGTAATACCTGCCGGTGACCCCGGAGGTTAAGAAAAAAAATTTTACACGTCCGCCATCTAGTTTGATTATCGCCCATCTCAGCGCTAGTGTCTTCATCTAGTTCTTATTTTAACCACCAGTGCGTGTCGATTTCAGTTTCCCTCTAAACCACCGCACAGCTAGTTTTGAGGCAACATAATCTTATTGTGTTCTAACCAACTACTGTGTACACGATTTCCGCCATCTTGTGATGTCACCCACCGTCATCTTCGATTTGGCAGTCTAACCAAGTATTTCCTGTTACTAATAAAAACTAAACAGTAGTTATTTTTCAATTCGTCTTTAAATTTCCAATTTTTTTTTGTAAGTATGTGCCAAATATAGATTAACTAAGTTACTGTTATATTGTTTTTTCTTATTTGTTAAATTGGCGTCAACTTATAAAAGTCGAAATTTAAAGATGAATTAAATATTCTAAATTGTTTTATTTAGCTTTTGTTTGATGTAGTTTTTTAAAAGGCAGTTTATTAATAAAAAAATCCTATCCAAAATCTTTCTTTACCAAAAATGTTTTTCCTCTTTTAGTTTTTTTATTTTTAAGCTTTAGAAGAACGGAAGAATTCTAGCTTTTTAATTCATTTTGTAATGAGAAATTACGTTAGTTGAACATAATTTAGGCTAAGTTATTATTTTGTTATTTTTTGTTTGTTTTTTTTTACCAAGAGAGAGAGTAAAGTTAGTTGTACGTATAAATGCAGGAATATTTTCTTAAATTATTTCCTTGTCTCGCTAAGGTAGTCGGGTAGACTGAGTTAGGTAAGCTTATTTAAACTGTACACCTAAATAACACTTAATTTGCATATTGTTAAAATTCTCATGGTTTCCAGGCGCTATCACAGAAGTCATAGAGCCTACTCTGTATTTTCTCGTTTAAAGAGGAAAATACTGCGTTACTATACGGTGAAATGAATGGAATTTAAAACAAAATATTTAATCTTTTGGTTAAATTCGTGTTATCTTCTCGATTAGGAATACTAATCTGATTAATGAAATTAATTTATTCTGTTTGTTTTTTTTTAATTTTATTTATTAAAAATTATTATATTGTAAAAAATTTCTATGAATAATCAATAATCTATTTTTAGTGATATATTAATGAAAAATTGAATCTGACTTTTTTTTATCTGTATCAATATGCATTTGGCAATCATGTTATAAACATTATGAATAAAATAAAACTATAGAATACAAGTAATAATTTTAATGAATTTAAATTTTTAATCGATTTCAAAAAAGAGGATTTTTTTAATTCAAACTCGACATTTTTTCAAGTATAAATATTTGAACTAACAATTGCATGATAAATTGGATAATATGAAAATAATTTATTTATTATCATAACTTTGTATAAGTTCGTTAAGCCATTAGGATATGTATATGTCGTATTTGCATATAAGTCGAATATTGTCGTTCTGACAATATTCAAATTTTCAAATGGGTTATCCTTGTAGACTATTCCTTTCAGCGAGTCCCAAAGATAAAAATCACAGTGTGATAAATTTAGAGAACGGATGAACCACAAATGTTTACTAACAATCCTTTCTTATGAGAAAAAAAATCATGTAAATGGGCTAAAGTTTGCACGATATATGGCAAATAACGCATTTTCTTGAAAATATCTGTACTGTGAATAAGTTCATTAGGGGTCACTTAACTACAAATCCATTAGAGATAGTTAAATACGCATCAGTATTTATGTGTTTTTTAAGAAAATCAGTTCAATGATTTGCGTTTTCAATACCGTACAACACCAATCATAAAGTCATAAAGAGGTCTCATTTAAAGTATGAGAGGATTTTGTTTAGATCAGCGTCGTGGTTTTGAGAATTTACATATCCCGGAAAATGAGATCATGTCTCCAAAGAGTAAAAAAGTAAGGATCCAGTACTTTCTTATTCTTTACTATCCAGGAGCCTTTTGCAAAATTGATTAATGTCAATTATATAATGATCCATAATTTCCTGGACCAAAATAATACAGTACATCTTTAACTACAATTTGTGTAGTTCTAGTTAACAATATATTCTCGAAATATCTGTTTGGTGTGATAACCGCCGTATTGACTTATTTTACCTAAGCTCAACTTGAAAGAAAATAGCCAACTAGGATACGGAAAGTTTACAGTTTTTTTTAAATTTGTGACCGAACCCGTCGAAGAATATTTTTTCACTAAATTTTCTATTGTAGACTTCATCGGTTTGTTGACCAAAAGCGGGTATTTTTTTTATCTTCTCGTGAGTTAATTTAAATGGCTTATGGCAACAAAACACTCAATTAAAGCCCTGAATATTATGATAAATATGGCCCATTTTATTCAAAAATTAAAGATAATAAATTACTTCATGAAAAACGTTAAAACATCTTATTGTCGTAACGAAAAATAGTCCTACTATACGCTAACACTACAATGAAACACAAGTAAGAATTTTAACAATTAATTTCTGGGAAATTGTTTTTTATGTCGATGAATAATGGCTACAATACTTTACTGTTAATAGCATGATGCATATTTCAATAACGCAGTACCAATAAAATTTATACATACCGTTTACGAAATTTCTGTATTAGCAGGTTTGTACTGTACGAATGCTCTAAGTACGAGTTAATACGCACGGAGACCATTTGTCAGCACGATATTATTGGGTCGGCGATGGATCTCCGTATAAATTGGAGGGACCAGGCCGAGTGGGTCTGAAATGTACGTTTTTGTAATTTTTGAATGCAATTTTAGAGATTTCATTGGAAAAAAAAACAATTTATCTCCAAATTCAGTCATTTAAGTTTGGCATTTAAAACCATCTTTTTCGATCGAATTGAAAATTATTGTTTTTTGTATGATAATCCTAATATATATGAGGAAAAGATTTTTCACCTACAGGTATTAAAAATAACAGTATCGATAGGAATGAAAAAAAGAAAACTTCTTGTATGAAACTCATTTTTTTTGTTTTTGAATCTAAGTTTGAATTACCCAGTAACATATTTATTATTTTTTTAGCTAATTGTTGCTAGCATTTTTTACTTTCATGCTTCAAATACTATTATCTTATATACTGTTTGCTTCAAATACTCCTTTTGTAATTAATATAACAAAATACAAAGTAGTTCGTAATTAATATTTATTATTAAGGTTATTTAATGTTAAAATAATAATATAAAATTAAAAAAATAAATAAATAATATAAAATTATAATAAAAAAATTTTTTTTTAATTTTTAACCTCCGAGTCCACAGTGTCCATATAAATAAGAAGAAATAAAAAGAATAATAAATAAATAAATATGTAAAATATATATATATATTAAATATTAATAATTTATTTTTTTATTATATTAATATTTTATTTTTTTTTTATTTTTTATATTTTTATTAATATTTAATGTTATTTTAATGTTTAATGTTTATTATTAATTAATTTTTATTATTTCTTTCTCATTTTTTCATTAATTTTTTTACGCTATTTCCTTAACAGTCACTGATGATGAATTAAAAATAGAAATTGATCTCGATTTAGGAATTAATTTTTTTTTTAATATGGGGTTTTAGCGTATTCTATTTCATAATACGTGAAATATCAAATATTAAGAAAATTACTTAGGAAACGTAGAAGTAAAAATAATATTATAATATTCCTCTATTAGAGAAATTCTTAGCTCAGGTTCGTAACAATTATGCAAGGTTTTATTTTGTTATTTTTATTAGGGCATTGGTTAATCGACTTTTGAAGTTTTCTTTTTACTTTTCTCACGCACGTCTGGATTTTTTATTTTTTATTTTTGGGTCTATTCACACTCTCAATGATGTAACTTTTAAATTAGAATAGTTGCCTCATTCTAGAATTAGGATGGAGAGTAGAGAATGAAGTGATTTCTAGTTTTCTCTCAAAAAAAAAAATCCTGTTACAAACTGACATGCTAAGCCCATCGAAATAAAGAGTTTCAGCTCAAATATCACCTTTACTTTGTTCGCCTTAATTATTTATTGTGTAGTGAATTTCATTACTTTCAAACTTTCTACTCTGATTAGTATCTATAATAAATCTTGGGCTTTGAGAACGACACAGCTATATTTTGATGAAAACTTATGAACGTGTGAAGTAAGATTAATTTCCTGTCGTTTTTATTGTATATCTTCAGAAGTTTCTTATAAAATAACACGTTTTTTTTTCTTATTGATACATAAAATATAACTCTTTGTTTTATTACAAGATGATTATTATAAATAATTATTGATTCCTTAAATTCAATCTCTCCAACTAGATTTTCAAGATGTAATACAGAAATGTATTAAATAAATTCCAAGTCAAAATATGTGAGTTGGGGCAATCGATTGAAAATTTAAATAGGGACACAAAAAATTGATATATACTTTTCTTCAACAGACTTTCTTAAGAGAATTAGTAGAATTTCTTAAAAATAGAGAAATTAATTTTACGTCCCCAGTATAATAGGTACATTTACGCCAACTCTCCTTTTTTACTTGTAATGCACGCGAAAAGTGTTTTAAAGCTGAATTAAAATGATTTTTAGCATAAATTCTCCACTCTTGTTTCCACCTTTAAAATCATCAAATGGATTATGGGCTCAAAGCGACGGTCAAAAGAACCGACCTGTTTCCTGGACACCTAAGTAAGGTTCTTTCGACCACATGGCATAAGGGAAACTGATGAAGAGGAAATTCTTGAATTTCTGAGCAGCAAATTCCAGTGTGTCTTTCTATAAAGACTTTTTCATCAGCAGAAGTATCACAAGAGTTCCGAAGAAGCGGAATCCAAAGAAGATCACAGGCTTTGATTTAGTTATTCACAAAATGCTACCTACGTTACCATTTAAGGTTATTCTATTATATAATGAACCTTTTTTTATGGCATTCTTCGTTCAATGTATTTCCTGTCTGAGTGGAAAGTGTCGCAGACAGCAATTATTCCGAAACCGGGTAAATCAGTGCACGATGTGTCTTCTTACAGACCTATAAGCCAACCTAAAATCTTTTAGAGACTCTTTCTTTGGAAACTGGGGCCTATTTTAGAACAAAAAATATTTTAGAGCAGATATTTTGATATTTAGTCAAATCCTAGGCAATAGTAAAGAAGTTCTGGACCGGGTATTTTTATTTCTTCGAGCTTTTAAATAGTGTTCTTAAATGTTTTGTACGGTAGTTGTATATTTCTGCGTTTAATATTTTAGTTTAAATTTACGTATTAATATTTTACATACTTTTTTAATAGTGATTTCAAAATTTTATTTTTTCTACAGTAGTTGTATATTTTTAAATTGAACATTTTGGTTTAAGTTTTTTATTTTGTCCTTGTTTTAGTATTGTAGTTTGAGTTTTAATTTTGTTTTTAACTTTCTAATTTCAGTTTCTATATGTTTCAATTTTGTTGTTGTCTTATTGGATTTTATATATTTTTTTTTATATTCCATATTTTTTGTTTTCCGGGCGATGATGACACGAAACTGTTTTTCGCCTACAAAAAAAAAGTGCAAGAAAATGTTATTCCTGACCATTAGTTTGGTTACCGAAGTGGTTATTCCACTATTGTACAAACAAATAGGATTGTTAATCTCGTCAAAAGGAGTTTCCAAGAGAATAAATATTGTTCGGTAGCCTTTCTGGATGACCAGCAAGCCTTCCTTCGACAAGGTATGATTGCGTGGTCTGCTTCATAAGTTGAAAACGAGCTTACCTCAACCGTTTTACCTGATCCTGCTAGCTACCTATCTGGATCATCGTTTTTCGCAGGTTAAGTATAAGAAGGAGTTGACTAAGTTTTATGACACTCAGTCAATTATTCTTCAAAGGCTACAGATCTTTCAACTCCAAACCAAATCACTGTTGCCTCGTTTACTCTGATGATACGGTGATCTTGGGGTTCGATGATGACCGGACGCAAGCTTCCGGTTAATTGCAATCTTTGTTAGATCTTGTCAACGAGTGACTGATTAAATAGAAAATAAAAGTTAATCCGACGAAATTAAGTCATGTGACAATTACGATGAGGAGAGGGGACTGCTCGTTGGTCCACCCAAATGACGTTTTCATTCCACATACTAACCAAGTACGGTATCTAAGTGTATATTGGGACCGTCGCCTGACATGGAAAAATAATGTGCAGCTTAACATTAAATTTACAATGAGGTAATTATGGCTTGGCAGATGGTCACGGTTATTATGTCTAACAAATAGTTGCTGTACAAAGTACTTCTGAAGCCGGGAAGACCAACGTATCCAACTCTGGACAATGACATGTAAAAGCGATATTGATATTATCCAGGGGGTTCCAGAATAAATTAATAGCATAATGAAGGAACCACGGTTTGGGAAAATTAATGCATCAAGAGCATAATGAAGGAACCACGGTTTGTGAGGAACAGCGAAATCCATGATTATCTGAGAATACAATACGTTCATGAGGAGGTTCAACGATTTGAGTTCGAAATATAAATTACGGCCAAACAACCATGAAAACCATCTGGCTGTGAACCTACTGGGCAATGTTCAGGTTGTTAGTCGGCTGAAACGATTCCACGTGTTAGATCTAGGAGATACTGCGTGATATTTCTAGTTCAAATGTTTTCCTCAAGTGTTGTAGTGCTTCATTTCTTTGTTATTTTTAGGAATTAGTTAATTATGTTTGGTTTTGTTATTTCATTTTTCTACTTTTTTACTATTTTTTTTTTGTGCTGTGTTTATAGTTTAATTTGGTTAAATTATGCTACTTTTCATACGTGTAATTCATCCGACTACGTATACCTTCGAGCATATTCAATGGAAACTTCTCTTAATGTCATTGTTTTGTGATCCAATCTACTTAGGGTTTCTATATATGTTGAACTGATTGTAAATAAAACGAGGAAAAAAGTTTTAAATATTCTGATTTCTTTAGGATTTAGAATTTTATTTAACTTTTTTGTTATTAATTTTATGATTTTTAATGAAATACACAAATTATTTTTTCCTCTATTAAATTTTAATTATAATTTACATAAAATAGATTCACTTTTTTAGAAAAAAATATTTCTTTAGGTCGATACTTACAAAATGTTATTAATCAGAAATATGTAGGTAAGAAAATGACATAGGAATTCTCAAGAATAACAAAACGCATCAAGCCAGGTTTACTAAGAAAGCTGAGGATTTTGGAAAACGGCTTTCCATTCACTGCTTTCTTCAATGAGCTGGTATATTATTGCATAACAGCTCACTGTAGCATTTTGTTGCACCACACGATTTATGTTTCAACAATCGTAAGAAATACTGAAGTAGATGGTATAAAGCAACAAATTAATGTATCACTTTCCATAAGATGAAATGAGTAATGAGAACAATGTCTCATGAAAATCAGGTACGTTTTAAATTAATATTGTTTAATAACTCATTCTCAAAATATCATTGGTTTTGCACAAAAAAAATCTTTTAATTTTCTTTTAAATAAATCGAAAAAAGATATTTTAAATAAATCTGTAATTAATTAATTATAAAGAAAACTATACAAAAATGGTTATGGTCAACATTGTAACATATAAAACCAATAATAATTATATGAAGCAATAATATAAGTATATGAAAATAATAAATGAATGACTTACCGAGAAAAAAAACGATTCACAAGGAGATAATAAAAATTATTTCAGCACATGTTATTTGTGTACATTAAAAAATATGCGGAAAATTCAGGGATTTTTAAAAAAGATTTAATTTTATTTATAAATTTAATGTTTGAGTGAAATTAAATCGGTAAAAAAATAGTTTCATTCTGTTTAAAATAAATTAGTGCAAAAACGTTTTTAATAGGTTGTAAATTTATTTAAAATGACAAAAAAATCATTATAAATATTTTCTTTTAAAAAGAATAAACCTTCTGCAAAAGTACGCAGAAGGTGTGTTATGTGAAATACTCCTGTAGAGTAGCTTATTATAAGAAGAATATTGGTATTTTATTTTAAAAGTAATTTAAAAAGGTAGAACATTCAAAAACATAAATGCATAAGGAAGAATTAATATACTAAATATCGATAAAGATGATTCATATTTATGCGCGTCATCCATTGAGATGACCGCCCATTTTAGTATCTTTGTAATTAAATCTGTCTCTCTGATGTCAGAACTTTTCAAAATAATTAATTAATTCATAAAAGCAATTAATGTTCATTAATCAGTTATTCTAAAAGCTGTTTATTTTCAATATATCTTTAACGAAATAAGATGCTTCGAATAAATAATGTATAGTGTATCCTTCATAAGTGTATGTACATATTTCATATGTTTATACCCATGAAATTTCCGTTTCTATTTTAGTGGGCTGGAAATTAACAGTCCCATATTTTATAAACTAAAATATTATACTTCCCTATTTATTCCACAGATGTTACTTATAAATACTATTACTATAAATTTGAACTCCATATTACATCTTCTGCACCACTCAGAATTTTAACACCCTCAAATTTATCGGACCAATTATTTATCGCACACATTTTCTGCTCGGTAGGAACGCGATATACGCACTCTCCCCTCTGACCACACAATCGAGCCCAATTTATACTAGCATGCACTCCGACAATCATGTTATGACCTAAAATGTTACCCTGGTATACACAAAACGGCGGGATTGATTTTTTTTAAATTTATTTTGTTATATTTTTAACCGAATACGCCAGATATGAAGATTTTTTAAAATTCGATGTAAGTTAATGAACTGATAATAATAACCAAGTATACAGTAATTTTTTATACTTCTGTAAGTGTGGGTAGGTACCAGTTAGAAAAATGAAAAGGGTAAAGACGGGTTATACTACATTCCAAACAAAAGTCATTTGAAATTCATCAAGAAGGATACACAATAAAAATGCTTGAGGAAATAAATACGAGATATTTGTAAAATAAATATTCAAATAAAATAAAGAGAACAATTAAAATAAAATTAACCTGAATAAAGGAGAATTGTTGAAATAATTAGTTCATAATATATACTGATAAAGAAAAATCTTTTTTAAACTAAGTTAAAATAATATTTTATTTCAGTATAAAAAAATCTGTTATTTAAAGAAGTAAATAAAAATTTCCATGACAAGTTTTGAAATCCTACACCTACAAACAATTAATAAAAACTCTTTGTACACGGTAACTTGGCTTCATTTATTTGTTGAAAAGATTAATAATTTAATTTAGTAGGTTTGAAATTCTTACACTCTAGGTTTTCTAGCCTATTTCTGGACTGGAAAATTTCACTGAAGAAATGAGGTGATTGTTTTCTTATTTCCTGTATTTATCTATAATTTACTTTAAGGTGAAACAATAAGTAGATACCTATGTTGAACATATGCCTCTAAAAGGTAACTTCCTATTTTGAGAGATAACTTTTATATTAAAATTAAGTTAACTCATTAGTAAAAATTGCTAAGTTCAGCGTTTCCTACGGTTTTAATTTTTTTTTATTTCTTATTGTAGCAAATATCAAAATTGCAGTTCATAATTGATTAAAAAAAAAAAGCAGAAACATTACAAAGTGAAAACTTTACTGATATTTTGCCCAGTACTGCAATGAAATATTCAAATTTAGATACATGAAAAAGTAAATCTGTTAAAATCTCTTAGGTAAGCCATAAAATTTCGTCTTTTCAAATTTGTAGGTAAGTCATCGCTACTGGCCAGAAGATTCAACACAAGATAATCCATATAGGTGTTAAGTTTTTAAATTTTGTATTATATGTTTTAATTTTTTTTACCATGTTAAATTATGACTACTGTTATGAATAATTTAATATTTTATGTGCCACATGCTAAAATTTAACTTACTACTCTTTCATTAATAGAATAACTCAGTGCACTCCAAATTTGGCTTGTATCGACCATCTTACATTTATATGAGATTCGTTTTCGACAGTTTCCATATACATTTATCTTAGCACCCATTTGAATTATTTCCTCTTCATTTTTGTGTAGTTCCTCATGAAATGACAATCCAGTTGAATTCACAGATTTTTAACATTTTCCAACGGCTTCAACCCTCCCTCCTGTACGCAGCACCATGGAAGAAGATGTATTAAAAAATATTGGTTATATTCGATAACTTTATCGAGTCTATTAAAATATTAGTACTTACCATTCACTTAAAAATTAAATACCATTCACTTATAATTATTTAATTTTATTTCACACACACACACACACACACACACACACACACACACATATATATATATATATATATATATATATATATCTATTGATACCACATACATTCCTAATTTAATATCGGCCGAACACGGTTATAACAACTCAGATGCAAACTGACGCACAGTATACGGACTCGCTGATACAAGCATCACTACCGCTCCACAGTGACCGCCAGTTCACCCACCTAGCGGCGCTGTAGCCCTACCACTCTCAGGCTTCAATAAAAAAGCGTGCACCACGAGAGTGAATTCAAATCATGGTCGACCATCACCTGGGAAGAAGATGGAAGAAGACAGAAGAAGTTTCCTGGCCGGCTGAACGTGGGACCTCCTGGCGGATGCTAACATCCCCGCCGGAGCAGCAGGCCTGACCGGCCCGCCAAGCAAGTCGCTGGACGCGGACGCTACCTTCCCGCCCCAGCTTCAGCTCGCCGGGCTTCAATCGCCCTGGCCGGCGGATTCAGCAGCAGGAGCCGGCCCGGCGTGGGATCGCTCGGGGAGAACCGCCTCGGCCGCGCCGGCGAAGGACGACCGACGCTGATCCGACACTGCGGGGCTCTAGGGGCCACCACTACCACGCTGAAGTGGGGAACTAACTGCCGCTGAGGGAAAGCCCGGTTGGACTTCAATGGACGAGCCGCAACTCCCCGACTTCGCCGGAGACCAGCTTACGGACCCAACAGCTCTTCTCAGAGCTGACGCAAAAAACGACTCCTTTCAGGGCCACCACTACAAGGTTATGAAATACGAACCGTTGAAGCCATTCGATGAATATAGCCCTTCTTAGGGCTACCATAAGGTTGGTAATTACAACGAGCTGTCGAAGCCGATCGACGACAGAAACGGCCCTTTTCAGGGCCACCATAAGGTTAGTAAGTGTCACGTGCTGTCAAAGCCATTCGGCGACAATATATATATATATAAGTGTCATAGATCTGACACTTTGAGGTGTAACCTCAAATTTGAGGTTATGTTGACTTCGTGCATTTTCATACGCGCTTATGCAGTGATTCTCATTGATGAGTGGGTTTAAACTTGATGCTTGTGTGTAGTGTCAACTCGTTATCACTTTATGTTTTGTATATTTCTTTCACAAAAATGTAACAAAATTATTATACAAAATAAAATAACGAAAAGTCGGTCTTCTTACGCAGAACTGCACAAGAATTTTTTTTATTTATTGTCTAACATTAATATGTTACATCATATACATTATAATGGTATTTTTAAATTAGTTACAGAAAAGTAACCTTTAATGATGAAAGAAGAAAATCACTGAATACAGTATATCTTTAAGTTTCATTCCAGTCCCACCGTGAGAATTCGACATTTTCACTAAGTGGTACGCGCGAATGAGTAATTCCATCAGTCATCATAGAGTAGTAGTATACAAGTGCAGAGCGTGGTAGTGTTTATTTTGGTTTCAGGAATCTAAATCGGTTACCACAGTTCGGAGACAATACATAACTAAATATCTCAAGCATGCACCTCAAAGACAGTCTGTTATTGCATGGTACAATCGTTCCATTGAAACAGGTTGTGTATCATACAGGACGCCAGGCCAGGGTAGACCTTCAATTTCTGAAACGGCAATCGAACAAGTGCGGCAGACATACATTTGTAGTCCAGGTAAATCAACGGGACCCGCCAGCTTAGAACTGAATATTCCTATAGGTACAGTACGGAGGGTATTGCCTAATCTATTGTCATTTAAGCCCTACAAATTGCAACTGATATAAGCTTCTCAAGTGAAGGTTATAAACAAAACGAACTGAGTTTTGTGTAAACATGTTACAAAAAATTGAGACTGAAAATAATTATCTTAATAAAATTCTGTTCAGTGACAAAGCAACCTTCCATACCAGAGATAAAGTGGATCGACGTAATATACGGATATGGGATGAGCGGAATCCACGTCACACAATCGAACATGTACGGGATTTGCCTAAGGAAAATGTTTTTATGCTGTAAGCTCTCACAAAATTTACGGTCGTTTCTTGTTTTTCCAAAGTCAACTGTAACCGGCATGTAATATCTTGACATGCTTGAACAATAATGTCACAATTGCAACAAGATATCGACACAGAATTTATTTTTCAGTATGACGGCGCGCCACCACATTTTCATCGTGCAGTTGTAGCGTATCTCAATAGCATAGAGCCGACTTGGATGAAACAGTTTCCTAGCACCGACGATGCCCTGATTTAACTCTAATGAATTTCTCTGTGAGGGGTTACATTAAAGCCAGAGTGTTTGTTAGCTCGCTTCCAGGAAATTTCGACGAGCTGCAGCACCGGAAAACACAAACAGTTGTCACCATAGATCAAGACATGCTTCATGGAATTTGGCAGGAAATTAATTACATCTGGAACATCTGCCGTATTGCAAAAGATAGCCATATTGAACATTTGTAAATGAAACTTGAAAATATACTGTGTTAAGTGTTGGATCAAACATTTCTGTAAGTTAATTACTTATTTCATTATTAAAGGTGACTTTTGTATAATTAATTTAGAAATATCAATCCCACGTCAACTTGCAACATTTGAGTTCAAAAACAACTTAATATTAAATTTAATATAATTTATAAATAACAAATTATTTTGTTATAACAGCTTTATTAAAACAGATATTTATAAATTGACTGGGACGTTACAGCTAGCAAATATGCAATCCGTTAACATTATCGCACTAGACTATAAAGAATCACTCATTGTCAACGAAACGAAATCATTAAACTAGGTAACACTCTAAAAAAGATAAATTATTCTTTTAAGGGATGCATTTTTTGAGAAAAGAAGGTTACATTTTAATGTTATATATCGATTGCTAATTTAAAGCTGAATGGATTTTAACGAAAGGATGAATGATAACAAATTTTCAGACTCTTACTAGGAGTCGGACCTAAGACCTTCAGTTTAGAATGTTACCTTTGAGCCATCAAGGCAAAGGGAATAAAACGAGATATATTCGTAGAATAAAAAATAAAGTAAGTTAACTTCGGTAACACCGACCATTAATAGCAAAATTACGAAATTCTACTTAACAAACTTTGCATTAGTGGTCAGTAATACTGTAGTAATATTTATCACTGCAATATTAAAAAATGATATAAAAAAATGCATTTTTAATAATATTTGCTTATTAGGTTTATCAATAAACTAAATTATAGTAATACTACAAAAAAGATTCATTAAATCATTTTCGTTACCGTTTGAATTGTTTTAATTTCTTTTAATTAAACGTGTAAAGTGTCAAGAGGATAAAACGCTGAATACAAAAGTTTAAATTATTTAGAAAATTTTTTATTAGTTCTTTTATTCATTTATTTTTTTTACTCGTTTACGTTGAGTGAGACAACTGGATACAAATCGTGATATAGCCATATATGTGTGAAGCGAGGTGCTCCAAAATGGATTACTCATGCAGATATCTGTTGACCATACGATTGTTTAACCTAGAAAATGCATTTTATTATTATATCTATTACTATATGCAAAACCGGTTCACATTAAACAATATTATAGCTATGAATGCTTCACGGATCTCTAGCAGGACGGTAACATATGAACCCCAAGAGCACTACCCTAGACATATTTCGCCAACTATTGTGCTTCGTTTGCTTTTAACAACAACCAAGTCCACATGTACGCTATCGCGCATAAATTCATCCCTATTTTAATACCCTAACATTTGTTTCGACTCACCTTCTATCATTTCAAATAATATTCAACCCTTGTTTTATAATATAAAATGAAATTTATTTTATCTCTTGAATGAAACTTTATAAAAAATATAATACCGTAAATTACAGATTATCTCAGTGTTTTGGTAATAAAAATATTAATTTTAATATTATGGCAGTACGTTTTTTTTTACATATTTCTACAGTATAATAGCGTAATATTGCTAAATTTATATTTCAGACTAATATTGAGGATTTTTATTTCTTTATTTATATATATATTTTTTTTTTTGACAATAATACTAAATTAAACTTAGATTATATTTATATTTTTTAAATACTTTTGATCAATTTATATTATATTATTATCTATACATTTTAATTTCTAAATATATAACTACTAATTTAATAAAATGTCGAAATATTATCGCTCAATTTAATCAAAATTTGTTCACTGAATTTTTGTAAGAAAGATAAAAATCATATAAAGTAGTAATTATATCAATTAACTTTGTGGTATTGATCAATCGTAGTCTGTTAAAGTTCCTAACTCTCCCTAGGTTGAATGTTGGAGTTCTCAGAGTTATGTGCACTACCTCAGGAGAAGATGACTATTTTTTTTTTTTAATAATAAAAAAATTAATTACAGAAAATTTGTAATTATAACAGTATCTTGAAAATTTTATGCTTTTTATTGGCTTTTAACGATTAATTGTTATACGTAATACTTTAAAATAATAAAACATTTTCTTAATAAATTTTCTTTTTTAAGGTATAATTTAGGTCTTACACCTTACGAGCAAGAAGGCAAATAGATACATAATATCTATTTGCGTTATGCACACATCTATTATGCACTACATCTGCATTTATGTGTGTATGTATCTAAGGTGCTGTAACGAAACATTTTCTATCGTGAAATTTTCTAAAGGAATATTTATAAAAACGTTTAAGATGCGAGCAAAAATTGCTAGTATTTGAGTAGTTTCAGTTTCTCGATAAAATATTTTACAGCTGTATAAAAAAAAAACGGTCTTCTATGTTACAACCAGAATTTCAATAAATTTTCCATATTTGAAACGTACAAATAATTACAAGAAAGTTAGTTTTCCGTTTTACAGAAAATTAAAATATATTGAGAAAAGTAAATGAAATTAGAGTCTTAATCAAAATAATTCAGAATGTAATCGTATATTTCCGTTGTGACTAGAATATCTAATGAAAGGGGAAAGGATTGATTAAAACAGTGCTATAGAAAGATTGATAAGTTACCAAGTAAAGAGAACGGAAACAAAAATTATGAACAATCTAAAATAAAATGGGAACGATAAGGAAGTTAATATAGTCGAAGTTGAGAAAAATGAGGACACATGATAGAAGGGACCTCCCTTAGGGCTGATAACCATATGATGATGAATTAATAAACAGATGTTTGATGTGTGTATGTTTGTATGTATATATATATACACAAGTGCGTACACACATACACACACACACACACACACACACACACCCTCACATACATAATACAGTAGTCGCTGTAGAGAAGTTTTTTAAGTTCATTAGCTTGTTAGACGTCAGCAAAATGCTAGTAGTACGTCTGAAAAACTTGAATGCCTTTTGAAAACGCATGAACGAATAAAAATTATGGTATTGTTTTTTATTAATGAAGAAATTTGTTATTTTTTAAAATTCTGTGTTATTTAAATTGTAATATTTAACTTATTGAAATTTCGTTTGTAAATAATTGTAACAATTAAAAATAAATTATTCAAATTTCAATGAAAAATTGATGAACGTAATTTATTGGCTGCGGATTAATGTAATATCAAATTACATTTGAAATTTAATTTATATTAAAGCACCAGGAAAATATTAAATATTTTCGGAAATTATATTAGAAGTATATGAATTAATTAATGGATTCGTTTATTAAATTCATAATTTTCGTATTTTCATTTTCTGAAATTGCTAATAATAAACAACACATAACTTTGTATAAAAGGAAGAAATTGTATAATGGAGCTTATTGAATCACTACAGTAGGTGAAATGAGCTTTACAGCAGGTTCACAACTTTTTCATTAAGATTAGTATCCAAAGCTTTTTGTCTTAAGCCTTAACTAAAATTCCACCAATGAAATTCTGTTATTTCTATAAAAATAATATTTAATTCTGGATGAAAAATATAATATTCAAAAAATTCCTCGTCAGTATTTTGTTAACGATTTGTTAAAATTTAAAGTTAAAAACCAACTGTAAACACAAAAAATTCAACCAAATATAAAAGCAATAACACTATAATTCTAATACTAATAATACTATTCTTATCTTTACAAATTTAACTATATCTGCATTTATTTGTGTATGTATCTAAGGTGCGATAACGAAACAGTTGTTAAAATATTATACAGTTAAACTGTAACGAACAGGTGATTATTACATAAGACACAACAGTTTTTGTTGGAAATACTCCTTTCTTCAAAATAATAAACATTTCATGTACACCTATATACATATAATAAGTTTCTCGTGACAGGTAAGTCTTTTTTTTATCCTAATCTATCTAGATTTTAATAATTAAAAAAAAGAAAGAACTGATAATAGGTGAGAACAATATTCATTACTAAGAATTTGCAAATTATTCGAGTTAATTTGAGGAAATCAGGATGACCTAACAATAAATGCTAACTTGTTAGATATTATTTAGGATTTACCTACGAGACAAATACGCATCCTGCAAGTCAACGGTCAACTTTCCCTTGGGCATCATGACAAAAAAGGTTATATATATAACGTACAGCAAAAGGACTGATTCAAATTTTATTCCGGTTGTTTTGATAGTATTTCTTCGTAAGTTCCAAGGCTTTATTTGGAATCACCGGTAAAGATCTCTGTTTCCTAGAACAGAATTTTGAGAGATGCTGGGATGAGTGTTATTCCTAATTTATTTATATTTTTTATTGCTGATAAAACCTTTGATAACATGTGATGAATTTAAAAGCCGAAAAACAAGAGTTACCAAAGATAATTATGATTGTAATGATGTTTATTCGTCTATCCCTTTTCCTAAGGCAAAAAGAAAGATGATACTAGTAAGACTGTCAAAGTTTTAATGCATTGTAGTCGCCGATTCTAATGAACATAAGTAAATAAAAATCATTGAAAAAAGTAACGAGAAATCTTTTTTTTTTTCTTCTTTTTTTACTACACTTAACTAATACACTAAACAATATTATTTTCTGTTTTTAAATAGGCTGTTTGAATTTCAGATATGACCTGTATCTCATGTCAGATCGCCTACAACCAAGACAGTAAAGTTATGGCACTAACCATAAAGTTTGTTAATTACGGTACGAATTATATCAACAGATTAACGAACCTTCCCAGTGTTCTTGTAACTTATTAGATATGATAAATTTAGGATTTATTGATATAAATTACTGTATACTAATAAGCAATTCATAACAATAAGCGAATTAATGAATTTTCAAAATAAGAAATAGTTACAAACGTATAAAACAAGTAAATATGTATTATTTTGTTCTTAGTTGAGCAATAATAACGAATTTTTACATGTGGAATGCAAAACATAAAACTACTCTCTTTACCTGGCAGCTTCTTCTTTCTCCTATATAAAAGATCGTACAACCATTCTTAAAGTTATGAATTACCAGAAATAATAGCTTAGTGTAGTAATTTATGAAGTAATTAAAACATTTTATTACTCCAATTAAGTACTTTAAATACGTACACTAAGAACTACTAAAACAAATTAAGAATAAACATCGTATTTTATTTAGTTCTGAAAGATGTTGTAGGCAACTAACAATTACTTTAGATAGTGATTAGTGAATGACATTTATACTCCGACATTAATGTTGATAAAATAATATACACCGACATGATAAAATAATCTTGATAGAACATGATAAACTTTAAAGCACTAAGAGGTGCTCTTGTACGCCCTCACAAACAAAAACTTCATGATATATTCAGAGTTGTCAATAATGAGTATTCTAGTTAACTAATTAAACTTAAGTAATTTATTTGTATTCTAGCGCTTATTCTCTGAACTTAAATATACATTGTCATTTCTTTTGGTTAAGGGGGTAATTTCTGTCTCTTCATCTTTATTATTTTTTATTATTATTAATTGATTTTAAATCATTTATGTATATTTTTTAACTGGATCATAGAATGCAGTATTAAATGATTAACATTGTCAATACGTTTTTAAAAGTTTTTCAACTTGGCTATAGTCATCTTAATTTTAATGAAATTAAAAAATTTCATTGTATTATACAAACAAAATCTTATTACCATATTTTTGATAGTGCGCAAGAGAAATGGTACAGAAAATATTGTAATTATAATATGTATTCGTATATCCCTTTTAAATCCGTAATGAATTTTTGCCACTTCCATTTTAACCTTATTATGTGTATAGTTTCATTCTTTTATACTTAATTATCAAATTATTTGCTTACGACTTATCAATCAGATAAGCATCTTTGTTATTTTATTTTGTAATAAATAATTAGTAATGTTTAATTTTAATTTTATGGAATAAACTTTATTTTTTAATAATATCAGTATTTTAAGACAAGGATATTTGGACTTAGGTTTCTTTAATTTTTAAATACTATTTACACATTTATTTTTTATTATCCTTTAAATGTTTGAGCTTTAATGTATTTAATAGGATTTTTAAATTTAAATATGTTCGGCTTCGGTCGGATTCACTCAGATTTATTTACAGTACACTCGTCTCCTTTCGTATGCAATCGGCTGCTGTCGATTCAGCGGCTCCTTACACGGCACTCGGCTCCTTTCGGTTGCACTCGACTCCTGACGACATCAATCGGCTTCATCTGTTCGTACAGAGGATACTGAGTTTACCTTATGTGAGTAGTAGTATATATCATATTATTTTTTCTCTTTTTCAAACGCTTTTTTTTTTACGTACGAAATATTTTATAACAGTCATTAATTAGTTTAAAAATTTCTGCTTGAATATCGAATAAAATCCCGCTACTCTACCTCTTTTCATTTAATTTCTTAGTTAAGCAGTGTTTACTCCCGTTATTTGACGTTAAAATATCGATCCCTTGTTATTTTATCGGTGTTAACGAAAGGAAAGTACTAATAAAAAATGATACCCACGACTTTTATATTTCTTAAAGTCCGAAAAAAGTACTGAAATCTTGGTTAAAACTTTCATTACGGATGCATTTTTGTTTGTGTGTGTGTGTGTGTGTGTGTGTTTGTGCGCGCGCGCTTGTACTGTTAATTTTTATTTACACAATTTTTCTCGGAAGTGTTTATCCTAAAGTTGTGATCCAGAGTGTTTATCCTACATTAATAAAGGGGATGGAAGTTAGGAGAATTTTTCTCTTGCATGTCTTTAACTAAACCAAAAAATAATATTGTTTTTGTGAAAATGGAATGTATTGACCCAAATTTATTTATAAAAGCACCCACATTTTTGAAATATTATTTTTGTAAATTTTGACTGTTTCAAACCATAGAACAAAATTTATGTAATTGTTATTATTATTTTCTAAATGAGCATTATATAGGTGAGAAAGTTTTCAAATCTTTTATGAATGTTAGCAGGTATATACACCACACCTTTAAGAATAAAAATTATATGAGTTTTCTTTCTTTTTATTGTTTCTACTTATTGACGTCAAACTTTTTCTAACTCAGCCGTTGTCACGTTAGAACTATTTTCATCATTTAGAATTGAGTCTAGAGCCGTCTTTAAAAAGTTTTTAATGTTTTAAATTTTCAATTTCAAAAACCTAACAATGTTTTTAAGCGTTATTGTTAACTACATTCTATATTAAGTTACTTTTAGACTGAGTATCTTAGGAAAGGATTCATTTTTGCTAAATTTTCTAACTTCTCAGTGGTTTAACAGGAAAGAATTACTAACTGAAATAAATATTAATATCCTTAATAAAATTATCAGTAGGGGAAAAACATCAAACTATTTTAAGAACCTTGAGTTCTTACAAGGGAAGAACAAAGGTAGAAGAGAAATAGTACTCTATACGTAGAGCACAATAAGATGTCAACGAAATTCTATATTTTTCTAGACTCTCAGGAGTTTATGGATTTTTTGATAGAAGTAAAATGACCTTTTACTATTTACGAGATTTAAATTAAACCGTAGGTTTTACTGATAACAAGTAATTACTTTTTTAATTGCATTTATTTTTAAAGATCACGTTACATCTCATATTGCTGTTCATATTAGAAGAATACTACGTTCAGACTTAAAACGCTTTTACTCATTAAAAAAAAAATAATTTGGAAAGATAAAAAGACCTATGACAAAATTTCCGTTTAAAAAAAAATCGAAATATATAATTTATTTATAAAACACAATTTAAACAATTATAACAACAAATACAAACATTTCTTATAAAAAATTAATTTATTAATTTCTTTATAAACAACATTTATTTAATTTCTCTATAAAAACTTCCATATCCTATACATTAGAGTTCTAATCGACCGTTTGCAGCTAATTCTGCCTTCCACAAATTAGTTTAACTTTAAAATCTGACTTTTCTAAGTGTCTGGATGAGTAAAATGTTCATTTCGTAACGTAACTTTATAGCGAATTTCAGTTTAGATGCGATGACTTCATCTTAAGATTAAACGCATTATCTGATTGCAGGGTTTTGAATTTTTTTTTTCTCTGTTAATTCTTTTATTCTTTAAAAATCAAATAGAGAAGGGTCTTTTCTCTTAGAGCTCTATGTGGAAAATGGTGGGTATTAGTCATACTACATTACCCCCTTTTTTATATAATTAATTGAAAAAGGGAGTTTTGTGTAAAATTTTGACGTTACAGTATAATTTTTAGTTACTGTGGTGGCCAGAAGGCGACAATGCCAGCCGTTATCTGTTCAAATATATCGAAATTCCGGTTGCGTCGTTTCGAACACATAAATAGGTAAATAACTTCAGCAATGCGCGTTGTTCATCTCTATTTTGTAATTTATAGGAAGCCCAGTTTGCGTGTGGGCTTCCGTTACGCGGTTAAGGAAATTAAACGTGATGATTGACAGTGTAAAGCGAAACCACATATCGGGTAGTTAGGAATGTTATCATATGCTCGGATAAGTCTCGTAATTATAACGTCATACATAACCATTCCAGCATTGACAATTTTGATAGAGAATACGATTCTCTGTAAAATTTTAACACGTTTCTCTATATTGTCTAAATTTCGAACGAGTTGCAAGAACGACATTTTGATGTAATATTATAATGTTAAACTTGACGATTCAATGCTCCAACGATTAAAAATAGAACAATCCATAAATTTACAGTGAAATAGGCATACAAAAGGGTGAAAAACAACATAAAATATTGATAAAGTACAAATTTATCGTACGATATTTAGAAAAATGTTTTTAATTTTCATTTTGCATTTTACAATAACGTAAAACGTGAAAGAAATTTCACTTAAGAGTTTCAATATACATAATTTGTACTTATTCGAATGTTGGTAACTAGCAGAAAATAATAAACTTTTCATATTTTTTTTTTAGTTAGTTGCAGGAATGTTCTTAATATTTATTACTATTATTGGTGATAACTAAGAAAAAGGTTTGCGATTGTATGGTTTTCATAGTTAATTATTTGACGCTTGACATTTTTATTTTTTCTTGTAGCCTAATAAAAAACAAAATCACACTGGAAACACCTATTCATTTTCTGATGGAAAAGATTTGTACATACTTTCAGAATTTTAATTTAGTTTTAAATATTATACAATTTAAGTGTGTCGGTAATAAATTACGTCTTAGATTTAAAAGGTTTTTCAGTAATTTATGTTTGAAAGTAACGTCGTTTGGATTAAAATAAATATACAGATCTGAGATTTCGTTTTGAAAATAACACAAATTTTTTTTGTGTTAGTCAGTATTTCAAAAGTATTTCATGTAATAATGAAACAAGAGAGGGGCAATTAGACATGTTAGACTTAAGGTTCTGGTCGCAAACTCTATCTTCGTTGGTAAGTATCTACCGTATCTTTCCTCTATTTTAGAGATATGAAAGTGAAAGGGATGAAATGCAACGTCTAACTAGGTATTCGGGTGGTCGCCTTTTCGTGTAGAATATTTATTCATTTTATTATTGGAAAATAAATTGTTGGATAATACTGAGAGAATATTGAATTATTCCGTAAGAATCTAATTTTAAACAAAATAAGAAGTCCATTTATTAGTTTGATTGGGTGATACTTATACTTCAAATATTGCTTCAAATATGAAGACATTATATTTAAACGTTACAAAAGGGTTTAGATATATATTCTTACCAGTTAATAAGCGACTGCGATAATACAACATACAGTTTGATTAAAAATAAATAAAATAGATAATTTGCAAAGTTAATATAATTGTATTTTTAAATTATAGAGATTATTACTTACATGATTTTACAGAAAATTCCTTGAAGTTCCTATAAGTGTTCCGTAAGTGGATCCATATCTGGGTCAGTCAATAGAGATATCAACATGGTAGTCCAATACTTCCAAACACGTAAAAGCATATCCCGCTCAGCACTAGTAATAGCGTTCGTGATGTATTGTTTTAAGCCATCTACATTTACAGGAAGAGAAGAAAGAGCTTTCAACAGGATTAGTTTTTAAGCTTTTATAAACCCTATAAAAAGTAATCCAATGATCAGTACAAGTTCTGGAAAGGTGTTCATTCAGATAATTTAAAACTTTTATGTGCCAGAGAGGCAGAGCTCTATCTTGCAGAAGAATAAAGTCTCAGCGCTTTCCTCAAGCTGAAGCGTTACGAATTCATTTAAAATTTCGAAATAAATTCTTCCAGTTACTACGTATTTGAGAAAAAAGGACTTTTCGTACATTTTTACGCGGGAAATAGCACAAATGATGTTCATAAGACGAATCGAGTATACGTTGTACAGTTTTTCTTGGATTTCCGTTTCCAAAACCGTACGTTGACCTCTCCACTTGTTTGAAACGTACTCTCGTAATCAAAAAATTAGGCGATGAAAAAAATTATTTTCTTTGTCAACCACATATCCACAAAGAAATCTTTACGTAAAGCTTCATCGTTAGTACGAGTATATAGGCTTCACACGTAGTATACGACGCGAACACTATTGACTCGTTCTCTGACACCGAATGGCTTCCAGAACTAATCATTTGTATACACAAACCCTGCATTTTCTAATTCCTCTTTTTAGTAGTTCATGAATTGCCTTGTTGGTGATCGTTTATCATACTTTGTTCTGAAACGCTGTTCTTAAACGCTTTGTTCTGAAACCGTATCAACTACTATCAACTTAAAAACATTTCCTGTAAAACTATATTATTTAAAGTCTAAACTATATTATAAAAGCTAAGTTTCCTATAAATCATCAAATCTACCTATTCTATTCGTAATCAACCAGTAATATTGTCTACAATATTGATAAAATAAGATGTAAAAACAGTTTCATTGTATACAGACACAGTATTGTCTCTCAAAAAATTTACCATTATCTTATCAATAAATTTTAGTTGAAGTCTCTCCGTTTTTCTTGTGTGCTAGGTTGATGATTTCCGTTGTCATGAATCAAATACTGGTTCAATGACCACACTAATCTATCAATGTGAACACCATCCTTTCAGATTTTTCCCACAAGCGTTTTTATTCCATTAATTGAATCACTTAACTCGACTATGCAATCTGCTTTCTAACATTAGGTATTGGATAGGGTTTGTTAATTCTTTATAGCCTTAAACAAACTACTGAAAATCTGACACAAATGGTAAACTGTATGTTTTAAAAACATCTATTATTCCTTTACTTAATGATGTATTGGAAGAAATAAATATCAACGTTCAGTTTAAACAACTTTATTATTTCTTATAAATTTAAATGTATATATAGTCATTTTACAGTAACACAAATTTGGTTTTCCATAGCTAATAAAACAACGAACAAGAAATTTTTTACACTGAAATATTTCAGTGTAGGCATTACAAGGTGAACATTTAACTTCAATTCGAGGATAAAACTTTCACGGCTCATTACTTATCTGGAAAAATTATCATATATTCGTAATATTCTAATCACTTCTTTCACGAAAAGTTCTCAACATTTTTTTCATATACTTTTTAGTATATTTTTCCCATTCTGTATCCTCAAACTACCAACTATACTTGTTAGCACAGACTAATTTATTCATCTACCTATTTAGATTTAGATGAGTGAAAGATTGCCAGTAAAAGAGAATTGTATACCATTTTATAATTATATGATCTGTAAACATATATACGTATATAAAATCAGAACCTATTTTAGTTTTCACGTAGATGGCAACTTCATAATCAATAAACTTTATTTTTTAACTATTTTATTATACAAGAAATAATTCCATAGCTAATGATGTTAATCTTCATCATTGATTTTTTCCATGATCATATTGATATTTCGTTAATCATTCATTTCAGATTTCTTAAAAAAATATTTCTGTACATTAAAAATATCTATAAAAATTTAAGTGGTATTATGTAAAACGTGCAAACTTCTGATATGTACTTACCTTTAATTTTGTTCTGAGCATTTATTTTTTAATGACAATTTAGTAAAGCGTAAAATTAAAATTTTTTTAATCGATTAAAAGTTTAGTTTTTTTTTTTTTTTTTAATAGTTATCTGTAAATAAGCATGTTTATATTTATCCATCAATGCCAAGTATTAAGGGATTGAGGCCTTAATTACTTTTTAACTGTTTAGGATAATATTTCATTACCCGTTCTAAAATTTAAAAAAGGAAATCTGTAAAATATGTGTATATATAGACGGTCAGGGCTCATTTCGCTCGCCCTTCCGGTCTAGCCAAGGAGCTCTGCTCCCTGGAACCCCTGCGTTCATTAAACTCATGCTTGTGAAAATAATAATGATAAATAAAAATTAAACCGTGTCAAATTTATAAAAACTATCAATATTTTGTAATTTCTTCAGAGCAACAGGGCGGTTACTACAGTACCTGAAACTTTGAGTGAACTGAAGAATGCGGATTTCAAAATAATCGGTTTCCATCTTAAAAATAGTAGTTATAGCTGCTGGTTACCCGACTTTCTTTCGGGTAAAAGCATACTTAACCCGATACTTAGCGTTACCCAACAAAAACTACTAGGAGCTACTTAATTTTTCTCATTCTTTTTTTAATTTTTTATATTTTATTTATTTTAGTCAAGTAACTGGAGGCAGGTGCAGCCAGTAGTGTTGCACGTATAGAACAGTGGTAGTGGCAGTATTGGTTGAACCGCCGCGCCGTACACTATCGCACTCCTTAAAGAATCGAAATTTAAAAAAAAAACCGAAAATGGTTTTCAGGTATTTATTTGAAGAATATCTCTAAGTTCAAATCGAGTGAATCTCTTGTTTATTATAGTCGGAAATGTGGACAATTTATATTCTTAAAATGCTTTTTACCTTCTTTTTTTCTTTTCAATGTCGAATTGCAAGAAATCTAGAAATTAGTTTTTAGATATTTATATGAAGATTATACACACCAAGAATCAGGTTGATATCTTCATTTGTTACCTAGGAAAAAAATTGGTAAATTTCAATGCTACTCTATTTTAACTCCTTAAAATCGGAATTTCAAAAAAATTATTTCTTAGAGAGCATTTACACCGGAAGAACATGTATACAAATTTTCATCAACTTATATTTTTTTGCTGGTCGTTGATGAATCAGTCAGTCAGGACAGTTGCTTTGTAGGTATAGATGTATAATATATATGTAGTTCACTTACAGTACATATATTTACACGTGATACGAAATAAATAATTAGTTTATTTTATTGTTTTGATATTATTTATATAAAAAAAGAAGGGCTTAATACCAACTTAGAAAAATAATAAACATTTATAATAAAAGCCGGAGTGGTACATTCATGTTGATTATTAATGTAAGTGCTACTTGAGACGAAAGTTTTAAATACTTTTTCTAGTTTATAAAGTTTTCTCAGCTTTACTTTAGTTTTAAGTTTTATTTTACCTCAATTTAAAGTTTGAAATATTCGTTAATGTTTTATTTATTTATTTATACTCAAAAAAAAAAAACTTATAAAAGTGTTACTTTAACACTTACTCAGACATTTTAATTACTAAGTTTGAATTATAGTTTGAAATGTGTCATATAAATAATAAATTATTGTTATACAGATTTTGAAAACTCCTATTATCTTGTTAAAAAGTTACCGTTAAGGTAAATTAGTAACGACATAACTTTTTTACCAAAAGCAGGTTAAGCAATTATTTTCTTAAGAAACCTGTATTATATATAAACAAAGAGTCTAGTTTTAAACACAAATTCAAAAAGTCAAATACAAACATGATTATAAGCAGCACAATATTATATCATTTAATTCCAAGTTTTAAAATACATAAGATAACTCATACTACTGTTATTTTTTAATTTGTTTCTATTGAACAAAAGCAATAATAATATTTTACAATATCGATACAAAAATACTCAAAATTATTTTCTTTTTATTTCTAATCCTACCTTATACATTTCGTTAAAGTTATTCTAATGCAATTACGTAACAGATAGTGAGAATGCGGGGCTCGTTGGAGATGATAACCGGATGGTAGGATGGATTATGTTTACGGTTTGAGTTGTAATTATTCCACTATAGTATGTTTTTCAACCCTCTACTGACATTTCTTCTTGCTTGGTATCAAACAGTCTAATGTATCGGGAACCATATTCTACGCAGCTATTGCCTATATTAGTGTTATTAACAAATATGACTAAGGTCTGCTCTAGTAAGCCGGATGTTCACCTAAACGGAATAAATTTTCAGTAGAATAAATACATTACCAAATTAAAAATATCTTTATCCTTTATTGGAAATTTTTTTTATTAATCCAAGTAATGGTGTAATAATTTATCCGTAAACTTAAATCATATGTAAGTGGCTCGGATTAAAATAATATAACCTGTTATTGAATGCGTTTGTTGTACTGGCAAAAAAATAATTACTTGATCCATTTCATCTGGTATAATTATAAATATCTAAATATTGACAAATAATCGTCAAAAATTAATTTTTGTTATTCCGTAATTAAGTATTAAAAGCATAATCATCGATGTATATCATTGAAAGGCTCCTTGTAAGGACTGCATTCTCATCATATAGATCTAATAATTTACTTCCATTACCTGAAATCTCTTTTTAAATTTTGTTTAAATGATGATTTCTATAATACTATTCTATATTTTATGCGAGAGATCATTAATCAATCCCTAATAAACCGCTCTTATGAATTTATTGTCATCAAGCCTAGATGTTAAATTGAAGTAGATATTTGAGCTATTTTATAACAGGTAGTATTTAAAGTGCATTATTTTATTCACTTTGAACAATTAAGTTTATTGTTATTTGCAATAAAATTTTATATTTTGTACATTAAACTAATCATAATAATGAGAGTTTAAATTGCTATTTTACACATTAACACTTTTCATTTTGTGCATTATTTAAGCAAACACACAATATTTCTTGTACAATAAAATTTTACATTTTTTTCATTATAAAATTAAAATAGAAATAAAACATACGCTTGTCATGAAATAAAATTCCTAAATTAAAGTTTAGCATACTTGGCAAATAAAACTTAAATGAGTATTAGAAAAATAACTGAAGTAAATAACATATTTTAAAGTCTTATTATTCTATAATTTATGATTTTTTTTCGGAAGAAAGTCGCCAGTGTATTCTTTTCTATACAATTTTCAATTTTTTTGCTTCAGCTGGTGAATTTACTTATTAAAACCCAGCAACTCTCAGAATATACTTCCAAAATATTTTTTTAAAAAACTACATACAACTGCAATATACTTTCTGTTAATATTTATTTCATATAAGTAGTATCACTTTTAATAACACGATTTCCATTTCAAGTAATCATGACAGTGAGTAGATACGATTTGGCCTGAACAAGAACAGCTGAGTTGATCGGGAAGGAATGTGTGGTACAACGTTAATGTTGACTTTGTTAAAATTTAATGTACATTTGGTAATTTTAGGAGAAATTGACACTTTCTATGAGTAACATTATTTTTTGCAAGGATCGTATTGAATAAAAAATGACAACCGAGTTATAATAATGTAAATACAACTTTCGAAATGCAACAGTTATTTGTATAGAGTTCAAGGGTTTTTTTTATCAGTCTCAATAAAAAAGGATGGTGCATGGGTTTGTTGGTTGTACTTGCTCACACTTTTATTTTAGCTGCTATTGGGGCAGTGCGGATCAATGGTGGTACGCCGGGCGGCTGAGCGCAACGCACGAACGATTTATACTTGTCAAACGATTCATTCGTTCGAACGATTTAAACTTCTTGATACGAACAATTTATTTAAAATTATATTTGTATTTTGGAGATAAAAAAGAAAAATACTGCGGTTAGAACTGTGTTAAAAAATCAAAACTCAAGAAATAGCTAAAAATGTTCAGAATTTTGAAACTTTTCGTTGTAAACATTTTTGTTATTGTTAGTACGCTAAATTCATGAAAGTTACTTAGTTACAGTTAGAAAAGGATTTAACAATATCATTGTAATGAAGCATAAACCATGTAACATTTTCGCAAAGGCCCGCCTTTTTCCTAATTAAATATGAAAAATTTTCGTTTAATTTTTCTTAAGTACGAATTCATTAAAGAAAAGCATTCATGGTATTCATTTAAATGAATATATATATTCGATATCTATTATCAATATCCATTAACCTGACCTCGTCTCATTTTACTACTGCAAAAAAACAAATTTATTGCCAAAAGTTTCGTTATTATAATTTTTGTTTTGAAAAAAGCTAAATTATTATTTTTGGGTCTTTGACTTTGGCTTTTAATCAAAAATACTACATGTTTAAATTTAACTGTTTTTTAACAAATATAACTTAGGAAATAATTCCAACAGAGATTACAATCAATCATAATATCTGAGATGTCTTAAATTGTAGTGATGATTCTATGTAATAAAATTAACATTATTTTTAAAATATTTATTTTTAAGAGTTAATAAATTAAATTTATTTTAATCATTTGTAAAGTTAAATGGTATAGAATGTAAAATAACCGAATGTTCCTAATCTTATGTTCATAATCTGTGGAAGTGCCTATCTCATCCGAAATAGACAATATTGACATATTTATCGGTAATATAAGAAGCATTTCTTGTATACTTTTTATCAGCCATTGATTTTAGACCATAAATTATATAGCAGGTATTATTTTTTTAAGTTCCTATTTTAACATTTATAAAAGCCAGTAGTATATTTTAGAAACGTTTTCAAGGTTACTTACAGGTCAATATTTGGAAAATTTTTTTAATTAAACTATAATTTTATAGCAATTGTATTCAAGGAAAAATGTAAAAATGTAATAAACTTGTAATTGTTCATAATTTTAATGACGTTGAAGGAACATGATTATCAAAAGATAATATTTTAAAGGATGTAAATTTTTTTTGTTTTTGTAAAATAGCATACATTAGAGAGCATACTTTTTATTGAATAAAAAGGTACTAAAATGTATTTTATCGTTAAAAAAATGTTTTTATCAAATAATATTAAATAAATTTTTTTTTTTTTTCATTAAATGGGTTTTTGTTATCTGTATTCGTATTATAATTATTGTCTAATCGGTAAAATAATTTCTTGTTCTAGATGTTGATCTTGGAAATAAAAACTGTATAACAGTAGACTTAGAGCAAAAGAAATTAGTTATGCACAAAATATAAATTTATTAAAACAAAAAGTTATTCAAAAACACAGTCGATCTTATAACTTCAAATAAATTTGACAGTCACTTTCTCTCATTCCAAAAGAGATTTTTTTTCTACTTAAGTTACGCCTTTAAAGTACATTATTTTCCTTTTTTTTATATTCATATGGAGATTTTAAAACAGATATTCAATATCAAAACTAAAACGCACGTGACAACATCACCCATCAATTAATTGAGGACGACAAATTCCTCCTAATCCTATTTCTTTCTCTATAAATTGTTTGCTATCCGATCTAAACTATTATGTTATACCTGTTTCTCTAACATTTTAGAAATTATTAGTTCGCTTGGTTAAAAGTGTTCATCGTAATATGAGTATATGCCCTGAAGCTAGAGTTTTACATCATGCCCGCTCCCAGTCTCTTCTCTTTCCAGCTACATTATTTATTTCAGTGCAATTTCGTTTAGAGTATTTCAATTAATTTAACTCATTTTAGAATGTGTATAAGCTTTGCTGTTTTCCGTTTTTGTTCTTTCATCTTCTAGTGATCCTTCTTGCAACATTTACTCATAATTTTTCGTCTCCTGGTATATCCCAGTTACTTACTTGAGTTTCTTATTCTGGATCGTTCTGGTTAAGCTTGTATTCTCATTTATTCTTTTCATTATTCAACGTTTTTTCGATTTAATTTTTTATCTTGTCGATTTAAATTTCCTCTATTCCCAAATTTCAAATATCTTTACCCGTTACATGTTTCTTTGTCATAGTACCCATGGTATATATCAATACAGAAGAATTCTGATACCTTCAGAAAACGCATAAAATTTAATTTCAATTATTACATAATTGTTTAATGATTCCTTAGCTGATTAATGTATTAATTTATATATTATTTCTAATCAATATTTTATGAATCTCAAGGATGGACAAGATCAGACACTAACTATACAACGGTAAACCGACCTGGAGTTTTATACGCGGCAGAATGCGTAACGCTGACCGAGAGGGAATAAATAAACTGGAACTTGTTGAAAGACGAATACGAAAGAAAATCCTAACGCCCAGAAAAACTAACGGTGGATGAAAATTAAGGAAAAACGAGGAACGTTACCTGGAGTTAGGTAAAATCACGAAAGCAATATGCAAGCGAAGACTGGCGTTCTACGGATATCTGAACAAGAATGGAGTCAAACAGGCTTACGAAGAGAATTTTTGACAAGTGTAATGGTTACAAGACAAACTATAAATAGTTCAAACAAGTTAAAAAGGACCTAAGGTTAGAAAATGTAAACGTGACATTTAAAAGACAGAAGGGTACTTACGAAAAATTCTTAGAATTCACAGGAATCAAGAAGGAGAAGAAAGAATGTGCTAACCTAAAGTGGTCAAGAGAAAAAAGGAAGCGGCACACTGAAAGAATGCAGGAATATTGAAGACCTAAAAATCTTGCGAGAATTTAATTATTCTAGTTGGCCCTACAGTGACCGGTATCGAAAAAATCAATACTTTGTACCTGAATTCACTGCATCATCTTTTAGAAATAAAACCTCGTATATAGTTAGCTTTATTTATAATAGCCAAAGTTGAATTTTTTAAACAAAGTCGGAAACAGTTAAGTCATTCATTATATTCCTCTTTTCTGAAAAGTTTTTTTTCTGATACTTATACAGAATTTTTATTCAAATTATTCAACGTTTTGCAAACTTGGTTATGCAAAAAAGTTTTTTTGTGAATTTTAAGTTTTAAAAATTATTTAAATACGTAATACTACGTCAATGTATTTGATTTCATACTGCAGATTTTAAAGTTCATTTAGTGAAATAAGCAATAAACAAAAGACAAAACGGTGATAAAATTTCAATTTGTTACACACGGGTTAAAGGAATAATTTTTTTATAGCAATATTACTACGTTATTTTTTAATAAGTTTACTGTAACTTTACAAATTGTAATACAAAATTTATATTACAAAATGTAATATAAATTTTATTTCGTGGCAAGTATATGCCACGTTTATCATATTTCTTACTGTCCCTCTCGTTCATCTCCTACCAGTGCTTTTTAATTCTCTCACTGGTATTTTTCCTGAATTCTTCTGTTTCTACTTTTTTTATACTTTTTTTTTTGGAGCTTCTTCGTAGGAAACCTGTAAGTTCTTTTAATTTTTCTTGATTAATTCCAAATTTTTTAAATCAAATTATTTCTATTTATCCTTGTTTAATGCTTTCTTAACTTTATCACAATGTATGATTTTTGTTTTTCTTTCTTGATAAAAGAGAATAAGTTTATTCGGGAATCTATCATCACTCATCCTTAAAATGTGGCGTATGAACGCCACTCCCCTCTCATGCATTACTTCTATTTCCTTAAATTATATAGCATTTTTTTTGGGTTAGAGTTATATGTTTCGTTCTTTTTATTAGAGAGTATGACCAAATATTTTTCCTAAAAACTTCTTTTCTTACTCAATACCCCCTTTCTTTCTTAAAAACTTATTTTCTTTCTTATGGATCTCTTTAAAGATGCATATATAGATCATCGTCAAACAATCTGCAGCATATAACGTTTTTTTTTACGAACAACCGTATTCACGTCCCCTTATTTTACATTATGTTTTTTGACTGACAATAGGACAATTCTCTTTTGTTCACCTGATTTCTTAAGAGTTGTTTTTTCTTGGCCGTTGTATTGCATACTTATTCAGAAGTATTTGTTTTACTTTTTATATTTCTCTAAACGTTCTGATACTCTTGATATATTTGTCATATCCGTGTTTTCTATTTATCTATTTTTTCCTTTTTAATTAGTTCTTTGTATTAAAATGTTTGCAGTAAGAGAAGATCAAAATTGCATTTCGCGAAGAAATCAGCGGATTAATGATTGTTAATCAGGACATGATAGAGGTAATTTTTTTTTTAATTACTGTTTAAATAATTACTTACATACCGATACATACTTATTAGTGGAAGAGGATTTATTTGTAAAAAAAAAATTATTTTAATTTATTTATTATACCAAAGGGGAAATGAAATAACGGCAAATGACCCGGATTTGATTCAAGTATTAAATGATAATTAGTTTAGGAAATTAAAATCATTAATTGTTGAAACACCAGTTTTTTTAGAATTCTCAGAATAATTAATTATATAATTACAAAACAAACAGGTGGAAGTCATAAGATTAAATCTTAGTAAACAGATAATTTTGCCGACTTGAAAAAAAAAATAATTCAGCATATATAAAAAATAAATGAATGAAAACGGAATTCATCTATTTACATTTAAACTAAAATATAAATATTAATTGATTAATATAATCAATATTAATAAATAGCCAGTTAATTGTAGCTGACATTAATTCGTTATTTTCTATGAGGTAAAGTTAGTTAATATGTGCTGTGAAAAACAACGATGAAATACTGATTTAACTTTGGTAATCTAAGTTTTGTTGTAATCAGAATTTTCTTATAGGTGAAACGTAACTAGATTTCACATGTTAGAAAATTAACTAATAGCTCCGCAGCAAATTAAATAGAGATTTTATCCCGTTATCCTTAATTTAAATCTTCTAATTATTAAGTTATTACACACGTTTTATTATTACATAAATGTAATCAACTTTTAGAAGAATGTAGGCTTTATATTCATTGTAAATGTATCCTAGTATAAAGAGTATTCGTCACCCATATTAAAAAAAAATTATGTATTTCATTCAGGTTTTTAATAAATTTTTGTCGACCTTGCGTCTACCAATATTTATTAAATGATAGCCGATAAAATATAATATTTTAAAATGGAAAAACTTATTATTTTTTTTAAACAATCTGTGAAAACTGTCTGCAGATGTTACAAATTTGGGGAAGAATTTCATTTCCTATACAATAGTAATCATATCTATCAAAATCATTTTACCATTTTTGAAGGAAAATAAATTTTAAGATTTTTATTTCCTGACTGTTATACAGTAGACTATGGAACAATATAAAGATCAAAGAATCATCAACCTTTATGTAGTCGATTTTTTTCTAAAAAAAGAAACAAATAAATCCGGTATTAGGATTTACCTAACTTTTAAGTTTCCCTGAGTCTAAAAAGTAAAAATTAATATATAGCGTAATTATGCGTAATAGTTTAATGTGATTTTATTTTGTTTAAAGTACATTTAAAAACGAAAATACAATGTATATAAAAACGTCTATCAATTACAAGATTATTTAACATCGCTTTGTAAAGCCTTTATAAAAAATGAAAAGTTAGCTTAAAGCCTGTGTTAACACCTAAACTCCCTCTGGAACTTGTTTTCTCTAATATTTTGATGACCCGTCTGGTCCGAGCGGGGAGTTTAAACGGTTTAGATTTGTTTCGTACTAACGTTTTACTTTCTGCTTTCAGAATTTTAAAAGCAATATTGTATCATATTTTGTTAACATTTATACTTACTTTCATCATAGTTAGAAAATATATTTACTCTTTTTACTTAATAATTTATTCATAAATTTTCAAATTTATTTTATGCTTTTAATTGTGGTGTTTTGTGGAAACAAAGGATAACTTTGTCACTGTTTGGTGAACAGTCTACGAAGTACAGTTATTTCTATTTGCGGACGAGTATTTTCTTTATCTAAACTGTTGTTTTCATACATCGGTATTGATGACATTGTTTTTATTTTATTTTTTCCTTCATCTGATTTATTTGTAGTGCTATCTTCAGTATAGATCTTTTCTTGGACCAATTATACAAATACTTTTCTTATATGCTTTAATGAGCGGTTTTGTCGAGATCTCTCTTCACGTGATTATCATAAATCAAATCTACTTGTGGTTCCCTATGAGGTAACGATTTTAAATACTAACAGATATACAAAAAATAAAATAGTTTTTTTTTTAGTTAAAATTAAATTAAAATTTAACTTTTCTAATTACCTTTATGATGTAGATGGTAACTTAATAATCCTAAAGGGTTTTGTTTTTGATTTTCTTAAATAGATTTTTATTATTGTTATTTGTTTTTTTAACAATCGTTCAACATAGCTCATTCGTTATACGTTTGAAGAAAATAAATATTACACCGTTATATAGTTAAAAATTATAACATAATATTGAGATTGTAAAAATCGTTTGGAAGATTTTATTTAAAGAAATCAGATCAACTATTTATTTATAATCCAATATCATGAAAATATATACACATTGTACCAATAATCATCGATGATCTCATAAATCTTTTCAAACTAGCACTCAAAAACCACCAGTATAATTCAGTCACAAATTAAATTGTACTTTAATAAAAAATGAAGACGAGAACATATGTTTTATATTATAACTGATAGACTGATCAAGTACTAACATATCACTGTAATAATTACAGTGATATATTTAACAGACAATTAAAGGATTTAAATAGGAAAAAGGCTCCTGGGATAGACGGGGTACCTGCAGAATTACTGCGTAGTGCAGGCGAGGATGCGATAGCCAATGATACATACTGGTGTGTAATATTTACGAAAAAGGGGAAGTTCCGTCAGACTTCAAAAAGAGTGTTATTGTCATGATACCAAAGAGAGCAAGAGCAGATAAATGTAAAGAATGCATAATAATTAACTTAACTACTCGTGTATCAATAATTTTAACTAGAATTCTGTACAGAACAATTGAGAGGAAATTGGAAGAAGTGTTAGAAGACCAATTTAGTTTCAGGAAAAGTATAGGGATAAAGAAATCAATTTTAGCACTCAGATTAATAGTAGAAGGAAGATTAAAGAAAACCAAACCAACTTACATATCATTTATTGACTTAGAAAAGGCATTTGATAACATAGACTGGAATAAAATGTTCAGAATTAAAAAAAAAATTAGGGTTCAAATATAGAGATAGAAATCTCCGTAATTGAACCACAATTTTTTTAAAATTAAAAAAAAATAGTTAGCAATTGTTCAGAAGAACAGTTACTAACATTTACAGGAACCAAATTGTAACAGTAATAATCGAAGAGCATAAGAAAGAAACAGTAATAAAAAAGAGTCAGACAAGGATGTTCCCTATCCCCTTTACTTTTTAAAGTTTACATATAACTAGCAGTTAATGATATTAAAGAACAGTTTAGATCCGGAGTAACAATGCAAGGTGAAAGATAAAGATACTATGATTTGCTGATGATATTGAAATTCTAGCTGGGAAGGATTTAGAAGGGACAATGAACGGTATGGATGAAGGCCTACCCAAGAACTTCCGCGTGAAAATAAACCAGAACAAAACGGAAGTAATGAAATGTAACAGAAATAACGAAGATGGACCACTGAATGTAAAAATAGGAAGAGAAAAGACTATGGAGGTAGAAGAATTTTGTTATTTGGGAAGTAGAATTACTAAAGATGGACAAAGCAGGAACGATATAAAATGCCGAATAGCACAGGCGAACCGAGTCTTCAGTCAGAAATATAATTTGTATACATCAAAAAATAATTTAAACGTCAGGAAAATATTTTTGAAAGTTTATGTTTTGAGCGTAACTTGGAAGCGAAACTTAGACGATCGGAGTATCTGAGAAGAAAAGATTAGAAGCTTTTGAAATGTGGTGCTATAGGAGAATGTTAAAAATCAGATGGATGGATAAAGTGACAAATGAAGAGGTGTTGCGGCAAATAGATTAAGAAAGAAGCATTTGGAAAAATATAGCTAAAAGAAGAGACAGACTTATAGGCCACATATTAAGGCATCCTGGAATAGTCGCTTTAATATTAGAGGGATAGGTAGAAGTAAAAAATTGTGTACGCAGGCAACGTTTGGAATATATAAATTGTTATGGATGAGTTGAGTTATGGACTGCGTAGTGTGTACACTAGCTTTGTATAGCTCCGCCTTTTAGGTCGTTTTGGTTGGTTTTTTGGTTGATTTTATTTGATTTGTGCATTGGAACTTGTGGAATAATGACTTATGGACAAGGACATAAAGTTTTAAGTGATTTGGACACGGATTAATTGAGTTATTTTTGTTTTTTCTTAAAACAGTTTTGTAGTATAATAGCCAATAGTTTTTGGTTATTTAAGTGGTTTTTTAACCATATAAAAAAGTGTATAAGTGTTATATTTATAGTTTAGTAGTGTGACGAGTGATCTTGGATATTAGAAGTGAGTAATTAATTGTTTTATTGGTAATAATTAATTTTTTAGGTTATACATTAGACGTTATATTAGTATAAAATTTTCAAAGTTAAACAGCGAGTTTATACTTGCTGTCTACGTCATACTGAAAGTAGTAAACATGGACTTTGTTAAAATTTCTTGTGAGGAGAAAGATGTGTGTAAAGTTTTCTAAGTTATTCGAGCCATTATAAGGGGTTACAGTTTTTCCTTAATAACTTCCGTAATACACCTACTATTACAAATATTTTCAATATCTATTCGTTTCAGAAGTTTTTCTTTATCCTGACCCCCTAACCCAAAATCAGGGGTTCGTGCTCGGTGCCCTGCTTTGGAACATTTTTTACGACCAAGTATTCAGGTTACACTATCCGGAGGGTGTGACTATCGTCGGAAATGCAGACGACGTAGCAATCCTGGTAGAAGACAGGGATATAAACAATTTAGAGAATAAAGTCACCAGCCTTGATCCAGATTGATGAATGGCTAAAGGACAATCAGCTGCAGATATCTACGGCAAAATCCCAATGCATTCCGTTCTCGGGCCGGAGAAGAGTTAGAAATGTAAATGTGGAAATAAGAAGGGAGAGCATACAAGAAATTAATAACACGAAATACTTGGGGTTTGTGTTGGACAAGAGCCTCAGGTTTAGTGCACATATAGAAATGATATGCAAAAGGATTGCTCCCACCACCAGAGCACTGAGGGGATTGTTCAATAACAATAACGCACCCAAAACGTCGGTTAGGAGGTTGATAACCTCTGCGGTAATGTCATTGATGCTGTACGCTGCCTCAATTTGGGGAGAGGCAATAAATGTACAGAGGAACATGCGAAAACTGAGGAACATACACCGTCTAGCACTAACAAGAACAGTAGCAGGATATCGAACAATTTCATATGGTGCGTTGTGTGTTCTGGTGGAGGTGCCACCAATAGAATTATTAATAAAAAAGCGAAGATTGAGAACAGCAGGAATGCTAAATTCCTGCTGTGGAAAATTGAGGTGGAAAACATCATTGTGAGTGAATGGCAGAATGAATGGGCTAGATTGCAGACTGGGACATGGACTAGACAATTGATACCTAATTTAGATAACTGGCTAAACAAGGAAAAAGGAAACATGAATTTTTACGTGACGCAGATAATGACCGGTCACGGGTCCTTCGGCCAGTATCTATACAGATTTGGTAAGCGTACAAGCCCTCAATGTATCTATTGCCAAGAGGTAGATACCGTAGAACACACGGTTTTCACGTGTCGGAGATGGGAGAACTTAAAACAAGAAATAATAATAAACAACTTAAATGTGGAAAACCTAGTGAGTTGGTAAACTAGTAACAATAATAACTAGGATTGGTTCGCAAACTTCGCTGCAGTGGTTCTCCAAACGACGTGAGGAAGACGCGAGACGTCAAGGACTTTAGGCACTGTGTAGGGTAGGGAGGACAGTCCATTCTCGGAGGGCCCGTATGCTGAGGTGTGCGGGTTCCAATGGGGGAGGTTCCATGGGGATGGAACTCTTGGGGATACTGTGAGTGGAGAAGGGAAAAGAAAAGACCAAGTCCCGGCCGGCGGCGTTGGTACCGGAGCTCTTCGGAGATTCTGGGGCCGGCATCGTCGGTTAGAGGGAGGCATCATGACCGAGTCCCGGTTCCCCGTGGAGGGGGTGGGGGACGGCATAGCCGGACCTCGCCTTCGAAACGGGGAGTTAGAGGCAGGCACTAAAAAGAAAAAGATCTGAGACCGGGGAGGCTAATCTGCCGCGCCAGGCGCACAACCGGTGGGCGGGGGACGCCTCCTTAGAATATATGGACACTCTCCCCAACTGAGTATACTTAATTGGATATCCGGTTGGGGAGAGAAGGGAAAAAAATTGTTATGGATGTAGGATGTAGGGGGTATACCGAAATGAAACGACTACCGCTAGATAGGGAATCTTGGAGAACTGCATCAAACCAGTCAAATGACTGAAGACAAAAAAAACGATTAGAAAGCCTATACCCAACACTGAGACGTTTATATGTAATGAAACAAAACGCATCAAAATCGGCCCAGCCGTTTTTGATAAACACATCTATTGCAGCGCCACTGGTGGCCTATAACCGTAAAACATGTCTAATAACCTGCTCTGAAATGATACCTATGTAATGCAAAAAACCACATCGAAATCGGTTCAGTAGTTGAGGAAAATGGTAACCGACATACACATAAACACACACAACCTCAATCCCAAACGCATATACCGTCTCCGTTCCGTCGTGGGTAAAATTAACATTTTTATTATTTAGACTTTCAGTCTAAAAACAAAACTGATGTAAAAAAAAAAAACACTAAAAATAGAAAGTAGTACTTCTGTCATTTCTACCTGAAGATATTTGGGCGAGGAATTTAAACGAAAAAACTTCTAATAACTACTGATCTTTAAATTCACAGTCTTGAAAATAAAAAAAGCTAAAGAAATCTTTCCCTTTTTAAAGCTGTTTTACTATATTGTTATTTTTTTTAAATTTTATTTTATAATTTTTAGGTTTATTTTTAATTAAAAAAAACACTAGATGAGCAAACATAATGCTATTTTTAAGAACAGCAAAGCTGATTATAAAAAAAGACTGCATTAAAATAACAAAAGATATAATGAGGAACAACGAAAGAACACTATAACCGAGCATAATGTAAGGTATTTTAGAATGCAGAAACGTGTTATTTTTTATACAGTTTTTCTTGTAATTTTCTCGATTTTTACATAAAATATGTGCAATGTAACATTACATTACATTACATTACATTAAATATCCAATAATCAGCAATGAATAAAAAATAAAATATGTCTATACAATATTTTTTATGTACATAATGTAACTTTTTATTTAAAAGTCTTGCACTAAGTTACTTTGAACAAACTTGAACAGAGGAACTTCCTTTTCGTAAAAAACCAGTACAGATTAATGGATTTAAGGAACCTCCTTAACTTTTTTTAAGTACTTATGGAAACAAAAAATTAAAAGCTTAATGTATAAAAACGTTTGGTTTAAAATTTTGATTAAATAATTAATCGTTTAAAAATAAAAATTTATATATATTACAATTTCATAAATAATTTCTTTAGTTATATCTTGTACGTCAAACCCCAAAAAAAATACTTTAAAGTAAATTTCCTTTACATGAACAACTTTTAACTGCAAAATTGCAACGAAAAAGAAAACAATGAATATTTATTTTTTAAAGAAAAACTTCACTAACACTCTTAAAATAATAATAAAAAAAAATTACTTATACTTGTTTCTTCAGAGAGAGAAATAATTAAAAAAAGAAGAATGTTGACTTCATTTATAGAATTTCCATTCAGCAATATGGAACATAAATCATTAAATTTTATTTTAATAAAAGTCGTCCTGCAGTGAAAATCTAACACACAGCTAAGCGCATAACGCTTTTTATTGTAGCCACACCCTTATAAAACTCGTTGAATGTTAATTTAATTTGACTTATGACATTTTTCTCAGGAAAATTCTTTATAATTAAATAGAACCCAGGTTACAAACGAAAAAACCTTTTTTAAACTGCTAGTTTAAATCAAAAAGTAATTTGTATTGCAATAATTAATTACGATAATATTTAATAGTACCACTACATTAAAGTTTTTTAATTTTCAAATATTACATATACATTTTTATAAATTTACGGACAAATTTATATCAGGAAAATGTAGTTCAATTCTTTCATTGATTACAAATTTCTTATTTTTTCTAAAATCTTGTGTTAATTTATTTTTAAAATCTGATTAGCGTTTTATTTATTTTTAAGAAAAGTGTTTAGTTAAAAACATAAGATTCTTATATATTAATATTCTTAGGCTAGAATAGAAGAAATGTTTATTGTTTAGGCTACTGAAAACTAATGCCTGTAATTTATCCAACATGGATATATATTATTTTCGCTACATATAATTTTTTTTTTATTTATATTAAAATAACTTAATTTTAACTGCGAAACCGCATTAATTGGTTTGGTTATTTGGAAATAAATCGCCTGTCTCTTTTGAAAACAAAATTATATAAAACAACCACGATCTCGGTGGAGGAGTGGTAACGTCTCAGCCTTTTATTCGAAGGTCCTGGGTTTGAATACCGGGGCAGGCATTGCATTTTTCATACGCGACAAATTTTCATTCTCGTAGGGAAAAAATGACTGAAGCAGCTAATAGCCTTCACCTCAAAAAAAAATAAAAAAATTAAAATCAGTCAAGAAATACAACTTTAGGAAAGGACAACTAATAAGAATTTTCACCAGTGTACAGTGGTAAATCACAAACGAAATATTACGTTTTGATTAGAATTTCTAATAAAAATACCGATTTTACAACAAAAAAAATAAATAAATAATTTAAAATAGCCACTCTCAATCGTCTAGAATGTCATATTTGAGTAGAGTGAACTGTGCATGGTGCCCAATTTTTTGACGATCACTTCTAAGCTGGATTATTTATAGTTAAGTACAAAGTGCATTATTTCTTTAATTTTCAGTCTTTTATACTGATTTTATAAATACAAACCTAAAACTTTTTGTACTTTTTAGTTTTTTTGTTTATTTTCTTCGTAAGTTACAGATGTTTATTTAATTCATTCAGTTCTACTAATGATGAATCTTTAATTATCGATATGGAAATTTAATTACAGATTTCAATTTATTTATTATGTTTTTTAATAAAAATCATTTCAATTTTGAATGCTTTTCTTTGTTAATTTATTACCGTAATCATTAAACACAGATCCCTCAGTACCTATTTAAAAAAATATATAAATAAAAGTGCCTTTTTAGTACGCATTGAACCATCACTTTATAACAAAATAATTATTGAATAAAATAATTTAATTAAAAACAAAAAGGAATGGTAAATCCAATTATGTCAATTTGATAAGGTAAAATATAAGTGAGCTTCTAGAAACAAAAAAAGTACAGCGAAAGGTTATGTTTAAAAATTAATTATTTTAAGTAATAAAATATCATAGAGATATGAATAATTAATTTTAAAGCAGCACGTTTTATTTTTTTAAATAATTAGTAAATACAGTTAACACTGGGGTTCTTGATCTTGTTTCAACAAATATTTCCGATTTTAAGATGAAACATCTCACCTACAAGCTGGTACATATAATAATTTTTTTTTTTTAAATCCCACCTTTGAACGCTCTTTCCTTGATCATTAAATGAAAAACGTGTTCCGTTTACGATCTGGAGGCATTATATTTTAAAAATAAAAAATAATGGAAGAAAACTAGCATAATACTGCAATTCCATACATAAATGGAGTAAATCACACTGATCTGATCTATAATTCTGAGAAATAATATTTTGAATTAAAAACCATTAAAGCAAGAAAAACTAAAAAACTGTTAAAACCACGTGAACATTTCAATTTTGAAACTAAAATCATTTTTTGAATTTCTGTTCTAAAGTGCAAGACTATAACTAATAAAATAATAAATTTTCTTTAGCTTAATTATATTTACGTATTTTGAATTCATAAACTTAAACTGCCAATAAATAATTCCTTAGAATCCGACCGAGTTCTCTTAAAATAGTTCATAATATGACCTAACTTTTGCACCCATTGATGCAGAAAAATTAAGTAATGAAATCTGCTTCGATATTACTAACAATGACAAATATTTAAGTAAAAATTTCATTTAAAGTTCCTGAATTTACTCCGAAGAGTAAAAATTATCAATGATGTAATGGTCTACTGTGGCTTCAAAATTCCCTAAATTCTTCTATCTCAATTTTAAAATTTGAACCCTTTTTGATTTTAGGTACAAAAATCATCTAATTTTGATTATTTTATTTATCCCTGGCAAAAATAACCAGAAGTGTTAATTTATGATTATCCCAAAAACCAAAGGCCGATGGAAAGGTGTAGGATAAATATTGTTACGACTATTTATTTTTATAACCAATTGAACATTACGTACCTAATAAGTTTCTCACATTAATAATAAAGTATTCATTATAGGGTCTGGAGGGTCATCCATTTGATTACAGATAAACTTATTAACAAGAGGATTTGAATCAGTATCTGGCTTAAAAAAAAATATAAGCATCTTTTTTTTTATGATGGGGAAGGGTTGTTATTCTTTATTCGATTCCGACTGATTGGAATAATCGTATTTGTGAAAATTCCATGAACTTTAGAAAACTGAAATAAAAAAATTGAATAAAATAAAAATAGTAATAAAAAATGATTCAAGTTAAAGCAGTTAAAATAATGTGTAAAAACTTAAAAATGACTACAAATTCAACCTTTCATATATACAATTATGCTTAGTATTACTTGCATAAATTACGAGTATTATAATTTAATAATTACAAATGTACCATTCTAAATATGTAACATCCCGTGACATATTTAGCTGAAATCTGGTATTTAATCAATTTTACTATAATCAAAGCGTTTTTGAAATAAGCGTGATCATCAGTTTAAATCTGTACAAAATTATATTTTATTTAAAAAAACTATAATACATTTTTTAAATGTATTACAAACTAATGTTTTGTATGTCTAATAATTAAAAATATATCTTTCGCAACATATAAATTATTATTATTTATAAATATAATTAGTTTTAATGGAGTAATATTATTGTATTAAAAGAATAAATAATAATAATTAGATATAAAAATGTATTTTAATTAAGCAATAAGATAAAATGGATTAATTTAATAATAATAATGAATTATCAGAAAATTATCGAAAGAAAAAAAAAGTAGAGGAGTAAATTTAGTTTACTGATTCCCCTTACCACCAAATTGATTAATCAGAGCGTTTCTGTTTCCATGACAGTTTGCAATATTAGAGAAATCATGGTGGAATGTTCGGGTATTGTTCACAACTGTTAATGAAGCTTACATTTAGAAGATACAACTTTAGTCCAACGATTTCACACAATATAAACCTATAACCCAGGCGCGGTGTAACACATATACCCGCCTCCACCCACACTCACACACACACACACACACACACACTTATAAATACAATTCATGAATATACAATTATCATAGAACCTCGTTTGGTTCGTCATGCGAATTATTGGTATCATTTTAAATTTCCTCTAAAATCATTTTAAAATAAAAGTATCGATTTTAATTAGTGTAATTTTTTGAAATAATTATTAAATTACATTTTTACCCGTACAAAAAGAAACATTTTTATTTTTAAATATTACTTCGAGCTTCTTTTAAAGTAAACTTATGTCTATGAAATAAAAATAAACAATTTTATTAAGCTTCATTCTCCCAGCTACAATATACCCTATAAAATGTACGGTGATAATATTTTGAATATCCTTTTTTCAATTTTTTGTTTTTTTGCTCTCTTGAGTCAATTGTGTACAAAAATCAAAATAAACTAAGTTGTTACGTAAATATAATGTATGTGGGTTTCATTGTATTAATGTATTCATCCACCGAAGCATATAAATATTTTTTTTAATTTTTCTACAACGGGGAATGTATAAGCATGTTTTTTTTTGTATGGTTAATCATGTATATGGTAATACGTTTCATATTTTATGAAAAGTACTAAACTAAAAGAATAGTTTCAAGGTAGGATAGCTAATAGCTTTGCTTCTATAACTAAATAATAAATGGTAAATTAAAAAAAATTATTACAATTTTGATTAGTACTGACGAAAGAAAATCAATCATAAAATTTTAAAATAATTTACTTTTAGGAATATTTATATAAATAAGCAATAATAGACCTATATTTAAAAATGATTACTTTTCTTAAACAGCAAACAAAACAAACACTGCAGAATTCGATGTTTTTTTCTAAAAGTGAAAAGTTAATATAAACTTTTAATTAATTCAAAAATCTTGAAAGTCAGTAACTGTTATCTTTTAAACAAAGAAAAAAGAAAGTAACTTATATCAACTTTCATAATAATAATAAAATTCTAAAATACTTTATTAACAACTATCAATTTTTATTTATTAAAAAACATACATTCATCTATCTGTAAAATATTTATATAAAGTCTTTACGATTCCTACAGTAAAGTATTGAATTTTTTTAAATTACATCATAACAAAAAAATCACTTTTTTAAATTATCAAATTAAATTTTCGTTTATATTAGTCATTAAAAATATTTAATATTTTTATATAATATATATTTTTTAGGCTAACTAGCCGGTTTGGGCTCGATTCGCTCGCCCTTCTCGTCTAGCCAAGTGGCTCCACCCCTGAACCCCCGCTGTGGTTTGTTATATTCATAGTTGTGAGAATAATAATACACATAAATAACAATTAAAGCCTGAGAAGCTATCTTTCCTCCACGTTTCCCTCGTTCTTGACGTAAAAGCTCCTGCTATAAAGAACATATCCGTTCTGGTTCCTCTTTTGGGAAGAGGTCAAGGTAGAGAGCTGAAAATCGGATATGTTATAAAACGCGTAGTCTATTATTTTTATGCAGAAAAACGAAATTAAAACGGCATTAGGTCGTCGTCCAAGAGGAAGACTCACAACTTCACCACCAAGGTGTTTAGGGCCTCTGTCTATGGCTAAAAACCTTCTCTGGTGTAACATAAATGTATCCTGCAAACTTAAAAGCAATCTGTCAATTGGTGCTCGCGTGATGCTATTGCAAACGGACAGAACCACTTCAGACTTACGCATTTATATATTACATACTTTTAATACTTTAAATTCAAAAAAAGACTTACGGAATATACAGATATGGTACTGAATTTACTTTAATTTTTCCCTTTTGGTATTTTAAACGTGAGTTCTTATAAGTAGGAGTATTATCCTACAAAACTGTATTAAATATTTTTTAATAAAAAACAAATAAAAATCATTAAATTTCTACATTCATGCATTTTATTATTTCCATTTCGTATATTTACGAAACAATTTTTAGAACCACGTTCTGTAACAGTAGTTATATATTACCATAAATAATTACACTTTACAGTTTAACTATATTACAAATTAAAGCGCAGTTGTATTAAAAAGAAATATTATTAAATGAAATAGTTTTATTCTTTAAAATAAATAAAAAATCCTATTTAATATTTAAAAATGTATAATTGTTTTTTTTTCTAAAACTTATTTGAACTTAAAAAAATACTTTATTATACTATACTAGTAAGACTAAAATATCAAGCTACGATATAAAAAAAACGATTTTTTTTCTTTTAATGAAATTTAATTCTTTTTAATACTTTAAAAATGGAAATTTCGAAAATAAAATGAACGAATATTATAAATGTTCAGAAGAATATGAGTAAGGAAAAAAATTGAGTGATTAATAATAAACTGAAAAATTAAAACATGAAGAAATTTTTTTCTACAAAATTCACAAAATAGAAGAAATACTAAAAATAAAAGTAAATTAGTTTAGGTACTTAAAAAAAAGAAAGAAAGAAGACATCGCATTTAAAGTTACTTTTAAAAAATGCGTTTTTTTAAAACATTAAAAGATAAAAAAATGAACTAGATTCAAATACTTGAAATGAAAATTATTCAAAAATTATTTGTGAGATGGAACAATAGTAAAATAAACGAAATGTATGAACAAATGAAGTCTACATTAAGAAAAACGTTTCATAGAAAAAAATAGGATACTAACTTTAGAATATTAATAAAGTAAAATTATAAAAAAAATTATTATTTATAGAACGTTAATATAAAGTCAAAAAGAACAAAAAGGTATTAAAATTTTTAAAAATTCAGAGATAAACAAAAAAATATTATGAGTAAAATGATACTACCTAGCCTAAAGGTTAAATATTTCATAAAATAAATTTAATTTAATTTTAATATTGAAGGGAAATCAGTGGCAATAACAAAAAATATGAACGATAAATGCAAACACTGAGATAAGAAAGTAGTCTTTTCAGTCAACAGAGAATATTACGAAACAAAAAATAATGAAAAAATGTGGAAAAGAAACCAAAGAAAGGTTCATGAAAGAAAAATATTATTTTATTTTTAACAATAATATACATAAACAATATTTACATAAGTAAAAATATGATGAAATACAACTGTCAGAAAGAAATATCAGTAATTAAAGTGAATTGATACTATATATAAAAAACATAGCAGCGTATATGGAAGAAATATGTTAGTTGAGAAAGTGGTAGAGGTTAACGTAAATCAGTAATAAGAAGATTATAAACGAGATAGGGGAGATAAAAGAGAAAGAGAAGAGTAGTGAAGGAAGATAAAAACGGAAAGAAGATGAACTTCCAAATCATTTGATTTGGAAGTCGAGAGTTCCAGCGTTCAAGTCCTAGTAAAGTCAGTTACTTTTACACGGATTTTTGTAGTAGATCGTGGAGACCGGTGTTCTTTGGTGGTTGGGTTTCAATTAACCACACATCTCAGGAATGGTCGAACTGAGACTGTGTAAGATTACACTTCATTTACACTCATACATATCATCCTCATTCATCCTCTGAAGTATTACCTGAACGGTAATTACCGGAGGCTAAACAGGAAAAAGAAAGGAAAGAAGATGAAGAAGCAGAAGAATAAAAGATGATATAAATAAGAAAAAGGTATTAAAAGGCTATATAAAATTAAATTTTATATAGGCCTACATTTTATTATAATTTTAACAACAATCTTATATAATAAAATCCTGTTACTGTTACTTGAGCTGTACTTCATAATATAATTTTCATCATTAACCCCAACTACAATAGTTTTGAGAATAGTTATGTGTTAGGAAATTGTAAAAGTAGCCTTAAGCCGGTTAATTAATTAACGAAAACATCCTTCCTGACTGTTCGGTATCCGCAGATGAAGTTCAGCAGTTATGTATTAGTTATTCTCGTTAAAAACATAGTACTTATTTTAGTTGCGGGTTAGTTAATTGTAATTTATTATTTATAATATTACTTTCATATATAACGTACATAAATCAGTTGAAATATTTTTATAGATGATAGAGATTTAATTTTTTTTTAAATAAACTTTTTTTATAAAATTACAGCTATTATTCCAATGTTTCTTTATTATCATTGCCTTCTACGTTAATGAATCAGCAGTGAGCAGTGAAGGTGACTGAAAATTTTTTAAATTTATTTTTCGAAAACCAGTCTACTGAAAAACTTTTAATTAATACATAAATATCCAGTTAGGGTCTCAATTAATGACACTTCAATTTCTTTAATGATGAAGGGCAAATTGTTTGTTTTCTTTTACCCATATATCAACAAATAAAAATAAGTATAATGTCTATTAAGTTATTTCAAAGAAATTTAAAAAAAATATATATATATTTTTTTTAATCAAAAACTTTTAATTAACTGGGTATGCTATTTCAAAAAAAATTTTAAATGATTTTAGAATTTATTTACAATTTTCCTTAATATGGATTGTCAGTTTAAAATTATATCGATAAAGATTTAATCAATTTTCATGATAAACAATCAAAATTATTGGTCATAACTGCGATTAATTTCTGCAAAAGAATAAATTTAATTTCTCTAAAAGTACGAGTAAGTATATATTATGCAAGATAATTATTATAACTGAAACAGTATTTTGCAAGTTACAAGTCTTTCTCAAAGATATCATAATCATCCACAAAATAACAGAATCTATTGTTTCTTATTCACTAGAGAAAATGTGAACTAGTTGCCTAGTTGAACTAGTTCCGTCGCCTTCCTTATTAATTTAGTTATACCACAGCATACCAACTACACGCTCATGCAGCCCTAAACGTAAACCTACACTTGTTCACTATTAGGACTGATTAAATATTGAACATTCGTAATTAGTCTTAGATTAAGAAACTTTGACAATCGTCTCTTGTAACTCAATATTTTATTAACCCGGGATCAAGTTCGAGTAATTATGATGTAAAAAGAATGGAATATGATATACAAAAGAGTAAAATATTACCAATAGTTATACTAATCATATTATAAAAAAAATTATAAAATAATTTATTAAAGAAATATACAACAATCGCATTTCATTCGGAAAGTTCCTGCTACCACTTCAAAAACTGAAAGTAAAACGTACAAATATTATATTACAATATTGACCCATTGCATTCCTTCCAACTACCTATCAGCGTGAAATTGGTCAATGCATGCTTCATGGCGTGAATAAGACTTGGATAGATATAAATCAACAAATAACACTTTTCGATAATACATCCTGTGTTAAATAGCCTATGCTTCGATTTGGAACGGGGAAAGCGATATTATATTAGGGTCGTTCTGAAAGTTCATGGCCTGACACAAAAATGGCGCACGTATGTATGATTCTTTAGATGGAGTACTGCAATGTTTCGGACGCGTGCGTTTAGTTGCTGGTTTATGGGGGATCAACTAAAACTAATAAGTTTTGACATTTTCTGAAAAATGGATAAGATTGAAGTACAAAGTACTTTATAAAAGAATTAACCACGTCGGGTAAAAACGGAGTTAGATACCACTTTAAAGGATTCCTTCACTTCTTTTTTGACGGTGAAAAAAAGGGTGCTGAATTTAAATTTGTCGCACATCTGATTTATTTGTCATAAAAGATGGTGTTTATGAACATTCAAGGACGCTGAAAATCTGTTATGACCAATGAAATCGTTATAAAAATCTCCAAAATGCCGTATTAATGATCAATATGAAGGTATGCAAGCTTACTTTACTTTGTAAACATCTTGATAGACATTTTAGGCTATTTTTTTACTGTACGAGAAAGTTTTCTGCTACAAGGGTGCCGCATTTGTTAACAGTTGACAAAAGTGCACATTCGATGGAACACTTCTTAAGGGTGTTTAAACTTTTAAACGCGATTCCACTGAGTTTCCTTGATATTGTATAATACTAGATAAAACATAAATTCACCACTAAAGATAAAAACAAAGTAGTGTAAGGGAGCAGGTTACTGCGGGTTCAGAAGAACCCTTCATTCATCCCCCATCACAACGCATTTCCTGCTAACTTCAGTTTCTTCTGTTTCAGGTGAAGCACATGACCTTTAAGAACAGCGGATTTTGCCAGCCCCCCAAAACCCAACTCGTTATCCAGTTATATAATTACTGGCCTAAAGGTTACAGATAAAAAAATTTCTTTTAATAGAGAGCGTTTGTTTCAAAATTGTCACCACCCCTGCGTCCGGGTGCCCGAAATCACAGTGCAAAGAACACATCTCTCCTGCCTGTCCAGGCAAGCAGGCTCCTAATCCCTCTCAGAGATGTGTCGCGCTTAGTTTTGATTAAATCAATATCAAAATACTAACATCCGCGCCAAAAACCGCTGATGCTAAGAACCCAAAAGCCGTTTCCTCACCTTCCTTCCATCCTTAACAAGAAAGAAGAAAAGAGTAAGAAGAAAAGAAGAAAGAAAATCCAAGGAAGGCAGACTGTTCTCTCGCCCGCCTAGTTACTCTCAGAACTAGCGGGTCTATTATAAGGTTATCGAGAAGTTATGAGAGACAAACACCAAAACAATATAAAAAATTCCTTACCCGCCATCTAAAACCCCCTTTCCCACCAACTGGGCTAGCTCTGTGTTACAACGTCCTAGAACTACCCAACCAAAACACCTTTCTTTTTTTACGAATAAACAAATTTAGTGAAGTACAGGCCCCAAAATCACCTCCGGCGACCTCTCCTTACAGAAGGACGACCCCCTAAACAAAGGATTTCAGCCCGCTCTTGGCCGAAAAGGATCGCGTCATGGAAGATAAGTTCATTAGCGCATCGTTCCGCCGGGTCCCTACCGCTGAAAACCTGTATTAGATCGGAACGCAGTCCACCCTTTACCAAATGAATCAACGCCAAATTTCTATTTATAACCCGCCAGTCTATTAAAATCATCCAGCAGCAAAGGACGCAAGTCTGTCTACCATCCGACATCCTTGCGTTCCGTTCCGGAGTAGGTTAAGGAGCTTTAAAGAAAGCGAAAAGGTTTTACCTGCAAGAAAAATCACGGTTACTGGTATCTGGAATTCTTGTGATGCGCTCGTGTTCATAGACTAGCTGGAAAAAAAGCAGTGCCACCAACGGAGAGTATTACACTTCATTACTGGAGCGATTTAAGGTTAGTACTCAGGCTAAACTTCCAAATTTAGCAGAAAAGAAAGTGCTCTTTCACTACGATCATGCGCCTCTACAGATACAACTCGGGTTGTTGCTGCAAAACTCCATCAAGCATCAAAGTGCTTTGACATGCATTGCCGGATTTGGCTCACAACAAATACTTTCTCTTCCTAAATCTGAGAAATAGCGCGCTGCATGAAGATTCACTTCAAACAATGAGCTCAAAGTGATCTCGTCTGTTATTAGAAGGTCTGCAGACGTATATATTACCACCAAAAACATTTGGTGGTAATTATCATCAACTACCTCAGTGCAGTTTCCGGTAATTTCTTTTTAATAGTATTGACAAGTTAAAAGAAATCAGTTTTTCTTGTTTTCCGTAGGGGGAGGAAAAAGCTCTGTCAGCCACCGCCAGGCCCGCACTGATGGCAGGGCGGCGCTCTTACCTCAATGATGGCAATGCGGCGCTAAAAACCTCCTCCTCTTGTCAGGCAGAGAACAGACCTAACCCGCATGGTATGTACAGCCCCTGCGCAATCACCCGGGCGCTCTTGTCACCAAATTAGAATAGCCAGAGCGACGTCCCCAGGGAATCATTGGCGTACGGCGACTCCGAAGAGCCCCCGCCACCCACTCCTACCCCAACTTTCATTCTATCCAAAATATTTAACGAGCACATCTTTAAAATAGAAATCCATTACAACTGACAAACTCATCAGCAATAGATCTAACCAGTCTGTATAATAAAAATTTAGATCTCTACCCCGCGTTATATCGGCTTAATACGTACATACTGATAAACTGAAAACACAGAAGAAATTAATGCAATAGAATATCTAGTAAAGATAATGTGAATCCAACACATTTTTTTTAAACAATATTTTAAATAGTATATATAAGTTAACAGTCATACAAACCCTCGATCGTTTTCTCGAAAGAAGATTAATTCATTGAATTCAGAACAGCAATTCAAACATGCCGTAGCAAAAGATTTATTGGTAAACAAAGAAATCTAGAATATTACCAAATAAACTGGTTAACAAATGAATAAATACATGTTGGCACAATATTCGATTACACTGTGAAAAGAATTTCAAATTTTTTGTATTAACAGGGCTACTGCAAACTCTATTGAGAAAGGTGCTGTAAATTAGAACCAAGATATCTTTGAAACCGAGTCGTTTATATCTTTTAATTGTTTAAAAATTAATTCACTGGATTCTATTCAAAAAAAATTATTTCACGGGATTCTATATAGAAAAACTAAGTTGATTAATAAAAACAAATTAATTTAAATTACCCTGATTAATTTTTTCCTTTGTAGAATAACATATTTTTGTTGATTCGTTTTATAAAACAAGAAGCCAAATTCTATTTGATTCATTAAGTGTATTGTTAAACTAGTTTAATTTAATTCCCTACAAGAAACAGAGAATTTACAGCATAATTAATGTTTGTAATCCATTAAGATATACAGAGTATATACAGGTGTTCAAGTCATTTATCAACCGGTAGACAGTGTGAGCGGTTTCTACAAAACAGTAGAGCACACACAATAGTAATATCAATTACCATCGGCAACAGTTACGTAACCGTGTGGCCGGACTCTGGTTCAGGTGTGGCTGGGATTTGATATCACATTGCAAGACGATGTAAGTGATCAACAACGCTAACCATTGCCGTTGGTTCTAATTATTTATGTCATTTACTATTCAGAATTATACACAAAATCTCATATAAACACCTGGATTTAATGTCACGCAATTTCTCATTGAATCACAAAAAATGTCATGAATATAACACAAGATCCTTAGTCTATAAATTAAAACAGAATCAACCAATTAAAAAATAATAATTTACCAAGAGATTTTATTTAAAAAAAATAAATCTTATTATATGAAAAATAAATAGATAAAGCTATAAGAAAAAGAAATTCCTACAATAATTCAAGCTGACGTATAAAAATTCTCTTGTCCTTCAGTTTAGAGGATGAAATTTACGAAGATAATTAAAATATTATCCAGAGAAATTACTCCGCCGTTAAGTTATCAACAAAAAAAAATACACGTTTACTTTGTGATAAGACTAAATATACGAAAAAACTATGCAAAATTATTTTAAGTACTATAATTTTTTTTTAATAGATCAATTTTTTAATCGTATTAGACGTTAGTATAACTGTCTAGATGTATGAAATTTCGTGCCGCAACCTGTGCGATGCTTCAGGTGTCAGCGATTTTGTCACACCGCGTTCCGATGTGAGAGGCCGCAAATATGCGAGTACGGTAAAGAAACTCATAAACGAGAGCTACGCAAGGATCCTCCCATTTGGGTTAACTGCAAAGGGAAGCATTCATGTTGTTCAAAAACTTTCCTACTTTCAGATGTAAAGTACCTGTTCAGGAAGTTAACATCTTACAGATAGTCAGCTATTTTGAAGCTAAAAAGATTGTAAATAGCCGTAAACCTAGAGCAATAACAAAATATATTCAGGCAGTGGCTACTGTTTCTTATGCAATTGTTGATACAGATCAGCACCTCAGTAACTTCGCTTCAACGTTAGCTATAATGATAAAGATAATAATCGATAATAAAATGAAATTTTTCTTTCAAAAGGAAACTATGAGATCGCTTAAGTTAAACCACTAGGAAATGTAGTAAGTAAAAACAAAAGCGCATCAGAAAAAAAAAAGAAAGTAAACTTGAGGTTATCATTCAGCTACGTAGACTGGCAAATTAATTTGTTAAGAAGGCTTCTGAATCACCTAATGAAGCTACGGGGCCATGTACGGAGCATGAGACCACCTTAAACATACAAGACAGGCCTGTTTCCCCTCTTTTCGTGGTGGTGACCGATTCGAACCCTGTCATTGGTGTCACTCCCGTTCCCGCCTCTGAATCAGTGTCCTAACTCTCATATGAGCAACGCCCGACAATCGTCTGCCGCTTCCTTTGTCTCCGACTAAGAGGCTGATAGTTACAAGGACAATAACATAATTTTAGAGGTAAAACAGTTTAGAAGATGGAAAAGAAGAGGAAAGAGCGAGGCCAAAGGCCAAACACTGAAACTAACTGCTTAATATAAACGATTCGATTTAGCAATGGAGCAACAGTGGGTGTTTGTCAAACATCCTTAAGCTCTAACCGCATGAAGTGGACCCAATTTGATATTTCTGCAGGAAACTTGTTTCCACCGAGATGTAAATTCCAACTTAAGGTATATTATTTATCGGACAAACAATCAGCTTTCACCACCCGTACTACTAAGGGTGATTTTAATGCACACAACCTTAATTTGGGGGTTGGATCAAATTGATCCTCGGGGGAGAATGTAGGAAACGTTCCTTTTAAATTATAATTTTGTTATATTAAACAACTACTCAGGAACTTATTTTAATACCAGAGACGGATGGACGTCCTATATAGGTTTCGCATTTATAAGTGCATCAACAGCACTGAAATACATTTTCAAAAGTTTTCTGTTTTCAAAACTTCTAAAACACTACGGAAGTAGTTAATTGTTTATTAATATTCCGGTGCAAATTTCAAGTGATAGTCTCAACGAAAATACATTCCATCCCCAAAAGATTTCTCATTCAGAAAATTCTCTGATAAGGGAGACTGGACGAACTTCAATGTTGATAGGAAACTCCTCGAAGAAATTGGAGTTATCAACAATGATGTCGACGCTATAACTAATACTGTATTTGACTCGGCAAAAAGAAATATTTCCAGAACAACCGGGAAACTCAAGAAACCACCCGTTCCGTGTTGGAATGAAGAAATAACTGAAGCGATAAAAAGAAAGAAAAAAGCATACAGTGATTTCAAGAAACGTCCACCATTGCAAAATCTAATTTACGTTAAATAACACGTCGTATGCTAAAATATTTATGTCAGATTCAACAAAATAAACCTGGCAACAATACATGTATTAGTAGAACAACAATACATGTATTAGTAGAAGTACAACTGCAGCAGACGTTTGGAAGAAAGTGAAGGCCATCTCTGGGGATACAAACTTTATCCCCTTGCCTTCAACATGAAGATGAACTAATAGATACTTCAAACGAGATTGCTGAAACATTAGGCAATCGTTTTAAAGAAGCCAGTAATACGGCTGTTTAGTCTTATCTGGTCCCCCCTCTACCAATGCGAAGGCAGCGCGCTGCTGGAGTGGCGGTGGTAGGGATGACTAACCGTGCACATCTTTTCTTCTTATTATATAGCATATTGTTGTGTTATTGTATACAGGTGCATGTGATGCAGTCCATTTTTCTTTTACTATTTGTGTACTTTATAATTACGTTCATTAAACTTTTTTTGTTTAAAACAAAATGTGCAATTTTTTTGAGTTACCGGAGAGTTTGTTGATAATCTACATATCAACAACAACGGCTAATTATGACTAATGCTTCAAAAAACAAAACTTGAGGGTCACTTAAATTTTGTAACCAAAATGAATTTTATATACAATATACCTTTCAAAATAGATGAACTTTCAGTCTTCATTGATTTGCAGAAGGCTTTTGATACGACTTGGCGTTATAGAATAATTTTTCAAGTACATGAATGGGACAATCTATCAGTAGTACTTGGCAACTACATGAACGACCATACTTTCCAACTACGGTTATACTTTATAACTAGTACTCATCAGAAAAATATGGTAAAATGGTATATTATAACCCTTGTCGGTTGAGTAGTACCTTGTTTATGATTGAAATCAATAAACTGAATTAGCCATTCCAAGAGAAGTTAGCAAAAGCGTTTACGTCTATGGTAGTTATAGTAAAGTATGAATTTAAAGCATGATAAAAACTCTTAACGAAGTTGCAAAGAATACCGGATTCAAATTTTCACTAGAGAAAACGTGCTGTGTACATTCATAGAGAAACTTCTCGTAGTCCTCTTCTGATCATTGATGACCACCCTATTCAGTACAAAAATAATGCTTTTTAGGTTTATTATTAGATAAATCTCTAACTTGGGATTTATCTAATAACACTACACATACAGAATTTGAGTGTTAGATGCCAGAAATCCCGAGAGAAAGGGGAAAATTTATCTCCTAGTCCGAATAAACTACATCGAGCTTGAAGTTTCGAGAGTTAATAATCACTGACTCTACATTTTTTTATATTTATCGCCATAAAATTTCCTTTAAATATTCTTATACCCAGCGTCTTTTGCATGATTGGTACAAACCGTTGTCTTTTTCTTTTCTTTTTTTTATAAAGTTAATCAAGCTATTGTGAAATTGCATAGACTTCATCTAAATATACTAAATATCTACCTACATATACTACATCTAAATATACTCGTCTTCTTTTCATAATGTAGCTTAAAATGCTTATGAAAAACAGTTTAAGATAAAAGCTTACACATCTCTTGGATTGAGGTTTAAAGGATATTAACAGGTCGTAGCGTGAATTACAGCAGAGTGCAATAATCTCATAATCATATCCTTCCCACTTGCAAAGGCTGGTGCTTACTTTAACAAAAAATCTAAACAATTAGGAGCTCAACAATCCTTAAACGTTATCTTGGACAAATTTAAAATCATGTACATCTGTACATTAAATCATGTACATTAAAATCTGTACAATCTCACAAAAATAAAATGTCTACAAAGATAAAATTTAATAAAAATCACTTTTTATTAGATTAGCACAGTTTAATTTCTTATTTAAAGGGTTGACAAACCCATATAAAAAAACCGGATCAGCAGTCATGGAATTTCCTCTGACATAATGTCAATATACGGTTTTATATACATAAAAAAAATTTAATGAATGCGGGTTGTTTCCTACTTTGATCCTTCTTCCTCTCCTAGATCGTTTTACTGTTTACTAGTTTTTCTTTTCATAATTTTTTAATTTTATTTTCTCCTTTCTTGTAATTTTTCAATCTACTTCCTTAATGTCAAGAAAAAATAAAAAATAAATTATATTGAAAACATAATATATATTATTAATATTAATTAATATTTCATTAAAATGTATTATGTATTTTATTAAATTTAAATATTTATTAATCTATTTTAATCGAAAATTACAAAAGTTTTCAATTCATAACCGTTGAAAACAAAATAATCAGTTTTAGTTAAAATCAATATTGTTCCATTACGGTACTGAGGTCTGGATAAACTTCCAGTTAATTCTACTGATTCTATTGTTCTTACGAACAAAACAATGAAAACTGATGACCAGAAAATTTGTATTCATGATTATCGAAACGTTAAAATATTGAAGATAAGGTTGACATATATTGATAAAATTATTAAAGTTAAAATTATAAAATAGAATTATTCGGTATTTTCTACAACTTACTTGTTTTCTAATAAATTATATTTTGACGATAAGAAATGCCTACACGTAGGACCGAATGTGTTTTAGAGAACGGACAAAATGGAAGTTCTTTTAATACACTATGATTCAACTGATATAGGCAATAAACGAAAGCCAGACCAGAAGTTTTATACGACTCTCTCCTGTGGTGCCAAACGAGGATAAACCAATAAACATCTGTGTGCACCCTGCAGTATGTCGTAATTTTATTGACTGTGATACTATGACGTTTATCTGGTTTTATTTCATTTTCTTTCATTTTATCAGATCCAACAACGTAAGCCGATATTATAAAAATTTGTTGTAACATCTATATTGGTTTCTATATTTTATAACTACCTTAATGTTAAGTAGAAATCAATTTATATTTCTTTATTGTTTTCTACACGTTTTTATAAATAAAACTTCAAAAATATTATTTACAACTTAATTTTGTTTGTTTTCTTTTATTAACTACAGGCTGATGTTCAGCTAGTTATTTGTATTTATGATGATGTGAAATGAATTGTGTACAGTAAAATCGATTAAATAGAGAAATTCAATTTGCATATTAATTATGATATTAGTAAATGTATTCCCTTACTCTATTTTAATCCCGTTTTCCAACACGATAAAAATCTATAACACGAGATAATAATCATTTTTATATAAAACTGTTCAATGAGAAAAAAACTATCTCGAGATCTCACAATAACTGATCGAGAGAAAACATATTTAACCGATCAATGTGGCGAAGTGATAACATCTCGGTCTTTCATTCGGAGGTCCCAAGTTTGAATCCCAGTCAGATACGTCAATTATCATATTCTACATAAATTTTAATTTCTATTTCCATATTCTGTTGTAGGAACTTTAAGCTTTTGCGGTAAATTAATTTATCTAACCCAGAAATATAAGAAATTTGTAGTTTAAAGTATTTAATTTTCTTAATATAAAAGAAAACTTGCGGCTTTGAACAGCTTGGAAAATTTCATGTTATGCAGAAGATAGTTCACTGTATCAGGCGTATTCGACAGCAAAAAATTACGGCTGGACTACAAACTACTGGTCTAATCTAGTAATTAGCGGTTCAATCTTTTTCTTCCTAAGGTCCTCCAGCTATTTTTATTAATATAAATAATTACTTGCGAAACTTATCGTTAAACTAACGTTAATACTGTAAAATAGCTAATACAAGATTATAAGGGAGGGGATAGAAATAAATGAAGAAAAATGAATATTGCTAACCCCTACAATTGGCCTGACAGGGAAAAAGTTGACAACTTTGCAAAAGTAATACTCATACACTTTTAGCATAGACTATACTAACTATGTATTAGTATAGCCTACGCAAAATATTGAAGGGACAAAATGCTACTTAAGGGATAATTTATGTTTAATGTTTAGTTAAGGTAAATGAAAAATATTATGTACAGGTTTAGAAACAATTAGTTCTTAAACTGACAGTATAATTAGAAAAACGGATTTTTTTATTATTTAATTATAATAAATTTCAGAGTTGAATGGATGAAAACATGTAGTTTTTGAAATGAACAGTAATTTAGTAATAATAATATATTATAAAAATTATGATTATCGGACAGGAAAACTTTATTTCCTACTGGATTAAAATAAAACGTTGAATAATTGTACATTACAAATTTGATTCTAGATGTTTAGAAAAAATAATTGTACTAATTATTATTATTGTTATTAAAGATTTTTATGGGGCATTGTCTAATTAATTCTTAATAAGTATGATGAAATTTTTAATTTATTTTTATTTTATTATATAATTAAATCCTTCATCACTGTTCCATAAACGATTTTATTATTTATTATTATTATTATTATTTTATCATTATTATTAAATTATCTTTTTAAAAGAGAGCTAAACCGATTGTAGAGTTGAAAATCAGGTGGGGGATATTACGTGGTTCTATAACGGTCAGTTTGGTAAATGGGTGCCCTATGGCAATCCTTTGTGTCAAGGTATTTCTCTGACATTACCATTATTGAACATTTCTTCTTACTAGAAATTCCACAACGTGTGTTGCCTGCCTCTATGTTCATGTTTTAAACCAGGGTTACTGACACATGTTACATCTAATCACAGCGTTTATCGTTTATAAAAGGTAAAATGCAGAAGACAAGAAAAACTGACCAATAAACCGATTTTACTATATAAATAATTAATTAATTACGCTTTTTGATGAGCATATACAATACAGTTCCCTATTCAGTATTTCATATACACACACACACACACACACATATATAAATATATATATATATATATATATATATATATATATATATATATACAAACAACTGTTTAATTTACAGTTTTTTACAGTAACAATATTTTAACAAGGTTTTGTTATAAAATATTTCTAGTTGTTATAAAAGTTTTGGATAAAATTTGAGAAGGTATCTGTAAAATATTCCTGTTATAGAATTTTGATTTAATATTACTAGTTGAAGAGTTGAAGAGAGGCCTTTTATACGTAAAATTTAATTTCATTTATCTGATTATAACCAACAATATTTATAAATGTTATGCAATTTATTTCCATTTCAATTTCCGCTTGAATAGAAGAGATTACCGTTCCAGCAATAAATAATATATAATATTATTTACTGCGGCGATAGTCTTCATCATTTATCAAAATAATATTTCTAATGACATTAAATGCGATAAGATCTTTTATTTTGTCTAAGTGATAAAACTAATCCATCATCACTAAATTTAAACGATAAGAAATGAAAAGAAATTTATTACTACATTTAATAATAAGAAATGTAAAGGAAACAAATTAAAGTGGGGAAAAATATCACAATACATACAGATTAATCATAATTCGCGATTTTTTTCAATTTTACTTTCTCAGCTATTAAAGTACCTATAGTAGATTCTAATATGGAAAATACCGGAAGCATAGAATGGGGTCAAAATTTTGAATACACTTAATATTTAACCATATTCTCATTATTATTTTTATTTTACTATTCTCGTTTTGCAAACTCCTAATCCAAAAATGCAAAAATACACACTAAGTATATACGTCTGTTTTTACCAATGTATGTACTTTTTTTGCAAATACATGCGCGCGCGCGTTTTAATGGACAAAACGAAAGATTAAAAACGTTGTTTTACTGGTAATATTTGGTAGCAATAGATTCTTCTTTCTACTTAATTTATTTATAATAAAACCTAGCATGTATTTCGATTAAAGAATTCTATAAAAAAAAATATTGTTACAAAACAGTTATTTTGACGTCACTTCAATATTTATCGGAATGATGTAGTGCGTCAACCCACGTAATTAAAGTCCGAGCGCAGAATTTCAAAGATTACCAGTGTTCGAACGATTACGTATTAGGATTTACACAATATACTAAGTTGGAAATGATTTTCTTTTCAAATTAAAAAAAAAAATTGAAAATATTTCCTGTTTATTTCAGTAATCTAACCGACGTAGTACCTAATTCTCTTCTTTCTTAACATTTAAACGATGAAAAGAAGTTTTTAGAAAACATGTTAATTATTCATACAAAATTAACAACGATTGTCCGTAATTAAAAACAACTAAAATATTTTTAATTGTTTGTTTCTAATTTTGCTTTCAGGAGTAAACTCCAAATTCTAATTCGAGGAAAACATTTTTCTTTTCAAGTCTATTTAAAATGAGTTGAAACAAAAAAATAAGCAAAACAAAAAGTGTGTTTCAACTCTTGAGTTGTTTAATTGCATTATAGAAGACAATATTAGGTAAGAGGAGTATTCTTAAACGTGTTCTCGTTTCTTTACATATTTCAATCTGTGATTTCAATTCGGACAAAGCTGTCCGATGAAAAATAATCTCAAGATTTTCTCATAATAAAATTCGGCAATACGTTTTATTATTATTATAGGTTACTATCATTATGCCGGCCTCCATGGCGCGAGTGGTAGCGTCTCGGCCTTTCATCCGGAGGTCCCAGGTTCGAATCCCGGTCAGGTATGGCATTTTCACACACGCTACAAATAATTCATTTCATCCTCTGAAGCATGCCTAACGGTGGAGGTTAAAAAAAAGTTACATCATTGTAGGGTTGCATGTACAATCACTCGACAATTTTTTTCAATATTTATTTAGATTTGGATAAATTTAGTATTACGTCAAGACAATTCTGTAATGGTAAAAGATAGTTGTATTCAATATCAACTTAGCCAGAATATTTTATGTAGGCCTTGTTTAGGCCTACATATGTTGCTTTGAATAACAGGTTCAGCAAATTGATGGAAAACACTATGTTAGAGAATTATTTATATAGATCAACATAAATAGGAAAAAATTATTTAAAACTAAAAGCAACAAATTTTGTTAGAGAGCGGGCAATTGACGGGCATTTTACTTGATCAAGCAGACGAAAAAAGGTATCTACGAGTAAAGTTTGTGTATATAAGATATATTAATGGCTAATCCTTTTCGTTCGTAATATTTTATGAAACCATGTATTAATTGCATTGTATTAAATTAGGATTTTCAAATATTTCTTTCCAAACATATTCATTTCATCGTCACTTGACAATTTTGATTAGTCGGGTTGAAAATATGGCGCATAAGTCTGTCATTTTCCTCTTAAATTATTTGTTCGTTTCGTATAGATAATTAAAACAAATGTTTAATACATAATAAAGAAAATTTATTCAGTCGTTTTGGGGGTACAGGGATGAAGTACTACCCAAATTATCCTCCTCCTGGAATTTTCGGGTAAAAATAATTTTTCTAACAGTCCTCATTTTAAATTTCAAGATATTATCTTAAACGTTTGAGTATCGTTAAATTTTCTGGATTGATGTCTAAATATTTTGTTAAAAGCTGTATTTATTATAAAAAGTGAAACTAATTCATATAAGGGCAACTGAAATGAAACCATTTTGCTTGTTAAAAATTTTCCCAGAATTTATTTTTAGTTTTTTTTGAATTTTATATACATAAATATTTGATATACAAATATTTTATATTATTTTATAATATAAATAATCATTTTTAATATAAATATTTTTTTATCTTTATTTGTAATCAAAAAACTGCGTAGTTTGTATTACCTTCCTTTTTAATTATTTAATAGTTTAAAAATAAAAACTATATACAATTAAACTGTATATGTTTAAGCGGCTATGAGTGTGCCTGAAAATACTCGTGTTTAATTCAGAAACAATTTAAACTAAACATCAAACAGTTCAACTAACTGCTTGAAAGTCTTCGAATAAAGTTTTACAAGTATTTCCTTTTTCCAATGAGTTTACTTTATCTTTACTGTTCAAATAAATATTGCACGACCACCTTTACACATCAACATCTCACTTAGGATTCTCAAAGTAAAATAAGTTTTTAACAAGTTGCCTCATGAACAAAATTGAAGAGAATAAAAATTCAAAACAGATCTTTCAAGTTTCTTGTATGTTTTTATTAAAAGAGAATTGTATTCATTTTCTCTTGATATCTGGATTTTTTTTTGTAATGTGTAAAAAATAATATTTATTCAGTGATTCTAGCGACACTGTGTCAAAAACTTGATTAATGTCTAAGAAAATTCTTCCAGAGATCTAATTTTCTTTTCTACAACAACGGCAAGAATATCTATCGCACTTTGAAATGCGTAAATAGTTAGTAGTTTATATAAAAACATAAAAACCTATTAAAGATCAAATCTTACAAATCGTACTTAGAATTACGCGATATTAAAAAGATTATTACACTACAACACGATTCAAAGAAAACTCAGAAATATATCAGTACGGAAATTTCCCAGTCTGTATACGAAGAAAATAGAGACAAATTTTATTCAACGAACAGTAAAAAATGGAATAATCATTAGAAATTAAAAAACAGTACTAAAATATATTTGCTTACAGTTCTAAATGATTATTATCTTAATAGGTTTTATAATAGAAATGACCAGATGGAAAAATTTCACAGACGACGTCATGGACAAAAGGTAAGAAATCTCCTCAAAACTCTAAAAATAAAATAACAAAAAGGTTCTACAAATATTATAGATTTCTTGTAACGTAGTAGTTTGTTGTAGAATTACAATTGGTTGACAAAAACAAATTACTTTATAAAAGAAACAAGTTAAGGACACTGAAAAAGATTTAAATAATTAAATACTTAGCGTTAAATTCCTAATGATATAAAACCATGCTGAAAATTTATTTGTAAGCTGTTTAAACATCTTATCAGCTAACTGTGTATTTTTTTTGGAAAAAAAAATTAATGGACTGGCTTAACTCACAATTGAATACTATGGTTGTAAGTTGACTAAAAATTGAAATTTGCAAAACAAATTTTCATTGTAGAGATATTAGTCGCTAAATAAAAAAGGGTAACAAGTGACATCAACCTGACAATGAATAAGCTGACAACTTCATAGTTTGTATGAGTATAATCTATGCAAAACATTGAACGGGTAAAAGGCTACTTACACTGTAATGTATTGTTTAATGGTTAGTTAAAGTAAATCGAAAATGTTATGCAAAGGTTCAGAAATACGGTAATTAATTCTTAAACCGACAGTAATGTAATCTCAGTTATTAACAAAAGCTACTTTGTGCGTACAAGTTATGCAGTCCACAATTACATAAATTTTTCTGCCCCTGTAATTATATTATTAAAATTCTAAACATTATAAATAAGAGGAAGAATTTAAAAGAATTTAACAAGTCGACAAATGAATAAAATTGAAGAGAGAATAAAAAATCAGAACATATATCTTTTAAATCTCTTCTATTTTTTTATGAAAGGAAAATTGTATTCATTTTCTCTCGATATATTTTTTTTTTTATAATGTGAATCTAAAAAAAAAAGAAATTAGGGTAAAAAATTTTTTTAAATTAAAAAAAAATAAATAAATATTCTTTAGTGATATAAAAAATATAAAATAGTCTGGCCAGACTATGTCAAAAGCTTGATTAATGTTTAAGAAAATTTTTCCATCTAATTCTCTTTAATTCGTCTTTTTCTATTTGTCATCACTTTGAAGCCTTTCAAGTCCAAATTGCAAGTAAAACAGTAGCAGTAGCAGTATATTTCCATTTTCAAGTAAATCTTAAGAAAGAATTCAGTTCTAATAACATCTGATAAGCAATATACTAACTACAAAATATAAAATAAACTAATTATGAACAAAATATTAATTTATAAAATTATCATTGTTTACTATACAAAATCATTTCGTACTCAATTGTTTGCCTGCATCGTTAAATAGAATTTAAAAAAGGGCTAAAGAAGAAATATATATTTATATTTCTTCTTTAGATTTCAACTTTTTGAAGTCGACATCAATTCAAAAACAACCGCCAACATTTCAGTTAATTTGGTGCTGAATTCTAAACATTAAAATGGAAATAATTGAAAAAGTAAGCAAAATGTTAAATGTTTTTTTTTCCTAAGACGTGATTAGTTAAAGTTTAATTTAGTTTACATTTTTATTTACTTATTTTTTTCTTTTTTAAAAGTATGAATAATTAATTAGTACAAAACATCGTACGGGCACAAAAAGAGTAGTTCGCAATAAATGTAAAGGCGATAAACCTGTATCTTGATAAAAGTAAAGTAAAATTTTCATAGAAATGAAGTAAAGGGACCCAAGAAGGCTGCAGAAAGATAGTTAATTCTTTCTGGAATTCGGGAGTATGTAAATCTTTATCCTAAGTTTTGTAGCTAATTTTATAAAAAAAATTCGCTAATTTCTATCTAAATAATATAATTTTTTCGTTAAAAATATTTCACTGGTGTTATTTGAAAAATCAGAAAAACTCAATTACAAAATAATAAAAAAATGAACGAAATTAAAAAACAAATGTAATCTAAATAAACATTTAAATTATGTATGTATGTATGTATATATATATATATATATATATATATATATAGTTGGTTAAAAATGTGGTAAAAATAAAATTAAAATAACGCTAAAATTGATGAAAGTCATAAGTAGTTCGTTATCTACTATGATAATAATATTTACCTTTAAAAAAAAAACAATGATACCTCTTCAATATAGATATATTCTAATATTTGTTAGACTGAGTGAAGTTCAAAAGTTCAAAGGGAAGATGATTACCTACACTACAGTCTGGGTAATGTGCTATACCACATGGGTAAGTCTATGTGAACATGAATGGTGTAGGATTACTGATTAATAAGAATATTAAAGATAGATTCATTTAAGTGGAGGGGATATTGGATCGGGTGCTGGAATAAAAAAAAAATACTGAAAGAAATTGATGAAGCTAAATTATAAAAGCTACAATGAGGTTATATTAATAAATAACATAAAATATTTTTGCTTGCTACTATCATGAAAATTATTTTTTTGTAATTTTTATTTTACTTAACTCATATTAAATCACTAAAAATAATATTGCAGTACTAAAAATAATAAATTCTAAAAAATATACGTAAAAATCCTTAAAATTGTGGGAATTAAAATATTTTTGTTCTTCATCGTAAATTTTTAAACCCAACACGATATTTTATTTACATTTATACACGGAACTGTCGATAATCCTACTGCATATTCATTTAGCCGAGGTGGCAGTCATAAAAAAAGCTCATTCTGTATTCAAGTGTCAGATGCTTATTGGATTGCCAAAACCAGAGTATTGGATAACTAACCAATAGCTGAACACTGTTTGCTGGAAAGTGGATCGGTTTATGTGTAGTAGTAAACGAAATTACGGTCTCTTGTTCTAGAAATACTAAAGCAAAAATAATATATGCCTCACTAATGTACTTTCAGTTTTGAAAGTAAGTATCGATAGGCAAAAATGTTTTGCACTTATAACATCAATTCATCTATTTATTAAATGTATTGTTTTTATGAATGATTTTTTTTTTTTGTGGTAAACTATTCATTCAGATTACTAGTTTCTCTTTCCTGTTTATTAATATATTATAATTATTATATGTAGCAGAAAATAAAAACTGTAGTCGGTCAAAAGGTTTTCCCCATGCTTTCTTGATTTGCTCAATATTTTGAGTTTTCCATTGAATATTTCCGTTGTTTTAATTTAATCCTGTTTTTCATTTTTTTATCATTTGACAGTAGTATAAATAATAGATAATGTTCAGAGGATGTAAGAGAATACGCTTTTTAAACTCCACTCTTAATTATGTCATTCAAATAATGTTATTTTAATCATTAATAATTCAGGATGTAATCGTGTGTATATTATGTATTTAAATTTGTTTGCTTTTCTTTTTTTATGGCAGTAAATTTAAGTATAGAAATTGATGTGTTGATGTGAAAACTACTGATTATATGTATTCACGTGCCTGATTTCCTACCCAATAAACCGTCCTCATGATGTATTCATCAAAATAATTTAGAGCGATATAATAATGACAGGGAGTTGTACGAGTATATAAATCAAGCAAATATAGAAATGTGATCGCTGATGATGACTATATATATAAAAAAACTGAAATGAAAATGAAGAAACAAAAGAGAAAGAGAGAATGAGTGAGTGGGGAAAAAATCATTCCAGAATGCAAAATGAAATGACATCATACATAACATATATCTCCCCGTAATCTTTCATAGAGATAAAAATAATAAAATCACTCGTATCTAAACTAATTTATTTTTTCTATGTAAAGGAGCTAAAAGAAAAATTAAATCCATATTTTATTGACATATCAACATTGTTATATTTATGGGATGTGCATATTATGTATAAATATTTTATTTTAAATGAAAATATACTCGTATATATTATACTGAGGTGTCCATTATGAAAAAACTTCGATCACACACACAAACAGACGTGCGCTCGCTCACGCACAGACATGTACATACACGCACAATACGAGTAAAGAGTGGGCTTGATAAAACGGGAGAGAGTTGCGATTTGTAAGCTTGACTGGGCATCGAGCTGGTCGTTGCTTCAAATGTCTGAATCATTAGGAAAATTGCGCACCATAGGGACGTAGCCCTACAATATTTCTGATTTATGAACGTTTGATTGCACACCATCTGACGTTAAAATTGTACGCTTTTCGTAACTAGAAAAAAAATATTTTAAGGAAATACAGAAAAAAGTATATTTCTTTTAACAATATGTATTAACGCTTGAATACTTACTGTAAAACTCTTTTCAAAAGTTAATCTGCTTTCTTTATTTTTCCTGACTAGTTGTAATAGTACACAGATTTTTATTTTTGTTATTATAATAAGAAATGATTAGTGATAAAAAAGATTTAGTAATTTAAAATTTTCCATTAAACGAGGCACCTAAATTTAATAGAGTTACTAACTGTGTTATAAAATAATTTTAACTACTGAATATTTACCTGTTATACTAATCCATTTAATTTATCTTTTGACTATAAATAACAGCGAATAAAATTATCGATATTTTAAACATAAGACAACCGTTAGAAGAAGGATGTGTCACTTACCATGGTTAAATTTGATATTAATCGTCAAAAACAAAAATTCATTATAAGATAACTAAGGCACCAGTTTAAATAACTTATTCGTTCGTCACACAGTAACAATTCACTCTAGGACAACTGAAGATACCAGTTGAAATAAGCTTTTCGTGCACTATTTTCATTTTAGTATCTTTATGTTGCGTCAACTATTTTCTTTTACAAAAATTAAAGCAACTAACTTTTTTCGAAAAAAAAAAATCATACTAGTTCAAATATAGTAGTAAAAAAACTATATTTGAACTAGTTAAATATAGTAATATAATTGAATAAGTTAAATATTGAGATAATATCACTGTTTATAATTTTTTTGAATACGGGTATAAATAATCAACAGGGCGTTAGTTGACCATTACTTTTACGGATGTTTTTAATAGTGTAAAAGAACATTTATTCATCTAGAAAATCTTTTAGAAAGTTATCCGCTTAAGCAAGTTGGAAAAGCTAGCTACGTTTAGGGTTATAAATAAGTTGAGTTGCATAGTATCAGGTTTTCATAAACTGAGAAAACGAAACTTGAAAAATTTAACGACATTATCACAAGTTTCGTCTGCTGATAATGGAAAGTCTGATTGAAGTGTTAGATCCTGTTTATTTAGCAATGAGGATTGGTTTTATCTAAATGACTATGTTAAGACACAATAATCAAATATGGAACGATGAAACTTCATACGGATTTTGCTAAAATAATTCTACAGATATGACATTTCTGCTTGATATGGAATTTCTTTTGTCAAATAGTTATCCTATATTAAAAACTATTAACTTGAAGAAAACTAAATATTTTTTTCAGCAACAGGATGTCACATTACCAACTAAAAAATATCTATGTTGCTAGAATTTTTTTAGTCATCGCTTGATTTCAAAAGATTTGTGACTCCCAAGATTCCCATACCTAAATCATCAGATTTTTACTTTAGAGTATTTAAAACATTCAGCTTTTCAGAACAGTCAGCATATATGCAGAAAACCTAATATTAAAACTGCGATTTCAAACATTAATTAACAAACAGTAGGAAAATACTGTAAATATCGTGAAACGGAACGGGTTAGAATCTATTTGTAAATGTGTAAAGATTACTTGAAATGTATACTTCTGATCAATACTACTGATTCCAGCAGAGTACTAAGTTTCCTTTTAAATTCTAGAAAAAATTATAAGAATCATACTAATCACTGGGGAAAATGATAAAAATAAAATTAACAAATTTATATGGTTATTAATTTTTTTTTTTTTAAATATATTTTTTTATGTAGCAGAAACTCTCTCCTAAAACAAGGGAACCAACAGTAGAATTAGAAAATAAAGAAAGAGTGATCCCATGTAAGATTCTAGAGGGAAACAAGAAACGTGGTGACAAATGTAAAAATAAATAATAAAAATATTTATTAACATATTAAATCAATTACAACAGAAATAAGAAAAGAAAGGCTAATGTTCTTTGGATACTTGATAAGAATGGACAACAATAGACTTATGAAAAAAAATTTAAAATTATAGCCAAAGAAAATCTCCCAACCCCTGCTTAGAAGAAACCAAGACAGATTTAATCGAACTTGAACACTCAGATATGGATGCTCTAGATAGAAGCAAGTACAGGAAAATAATAACTGTATTTAAGGAATTCCAGAAGACTTTGAAAATAAAAATAATAACAAAACAAACAGCCGAACACTTGAAAAAATGATGGAAGGCAAAACAGCCTTAGAAAAGAAGAAAAATATGAAGAAAAAAAATTTATTTTGACAAAATTCATTTCCATTTTTATTACTTATTATAATGATAAAGATAATTATTGTAAAACATTGTCTTACATTGAAATAAAGACCAAAGTATTATTTATTTTTTACAGATTATAAAATAAAATGCTTAAAATATATAGTACAAGGAAATTCTCAATTCTAAAATAACCTAAAAATTATTTATGCGTTACTTAAATCATGATTATGGACCTGCTAAATCAGCAAGTATTCCACAATAATTTAGCAAGAATACGAATATAATTTGATACAGATGTCTGTCTGTTAATCTAAAAAAATATTACCAATGAATAAAAATATTAAACATAATAAATATAACATTATATTGAAAATAATGAAATAGAAAATTTAAACTAAATAAAATAATTTTTCGGTTGAAGTGGTAGTGTTGAATAGAAGACTGATCTAATAATAAGACTACATCAGTCTTTCTAATAACATCAGATCTAATAACAAGCTAATGTCGTTTTTTTTTTTTGGAAATAATGCCAATAAATCTAATTTGTAATCGGTAACTAAATAGTATATACGCGTATATTATGCATCATAAGACATTCCTAAAACTGGCACGCAAATTCTCAAAATTACAATATTCTACTCCAGGCTTTCTAAGTTAAGTGGGGAATAAAGTTGTTTCCCACTGCCTTCTTCACTGAACCAAATATTTCGTTATATATCTGCATGCCAAGCGAATCGAAATGCAGGAAGATGTTTAAGATTCTTTACGTGATTCATAGTCTTAAGAATACTGAAGTAGTGTAAAGCAATAAACTAATGAACCCACTCAGTCAGAAAACAACGAATTACATATACTGTCTTTCTCAGTAAGGAAAAGCTTTAAGTCATGTGCAATCATAAACGGAAAAGAAAATTCTGTTCCATGATGTACTATCAACTTCAAATATATAATTTTAATAAAGATCATTATAAAGGTTTTGGCGTTTAGATATTCAATTGTTTCTATGAGGTAAATTAAGTATCCTTAATGATGCAAACAGGAAAAGAAGTTGAAAGAAACTGGGTGTTCAAAGAGGAAATATGGCCTAATAATACAGCTTTTATGTTCAGATGTAAGAAATCACTACAAAACTATAATGAAGGAAGAGTTCAAACGGAGAAATACAAATGAAAGTAGAAGCAGAGATACGTTATCGACGCAATAAGAGAACGTTTGTCATTATACTGTAGTTATTCAATTAAAGAAAACGAACCGTTTATTGTTATTCTTGGGCAGAAAAATAATAGCTATGAAAATCATTCCATCATCGTGCAGTCTTAACTGCTCATTGCAGTTATTTGTTGCATCAAGACACTCGGTTATTAATAAATGACTGAAAAAGTTTAAAACTGATCCATGGATTTCATTTCCATACCAAGATCAATGAACAAAATACATTGAATAGATAAAATTAAACAGAGGCTGAAATATTGATACATACAAGAATATAATAATGAGATAGAAATAAAATTACGATAATTATAGATTTGTTCACCTTTTCCAACAACAACAAAAATCCACTAACATGCGTCACAAATCATCCCCAAAGCGTTTATTGAAAAGTTATACGAGGTCTGTTCTGAAATAACCGAACTTTAATTTTTAAATGTTTATTATTATAGCTTCATTTGAAACGGTCTTTAAGGTCCGTGAAGAATTTTCTTTAATGTCATTAATGGTCTCAAAATGGCGTCCTTTAATCACTGATTTTAATTTCAGAAATAAGAATAAATCGCAAGAAGCCAGGTCTAAACTGACGAATTAACAAAGCTGAATGAGCGGGCGCAATGAAGTGGTGAAGTAACCGTGAGTTGTCTTTCCACAACTCTGGTCTCTTTTTGCGGATTTTTTCACGTAACCACAATTTCATTAAAATCGAAAGAAGCAGAGAGCATCATTTTGACATTGGATCGATACTGACGTGCTTTCTTGGCGCGTACAGATCCTTTGTCAACCCATTCTGATGAAATAATTTCTCAATCACCAGCCGCAAATTCCTCTTTTTTCCGATACAATTGCAATGTTTCATTACTCTTCATAATGAGATTAAAAAGAAAAACTGATATTTTTTTTGAGAATCTGTGTAAGATAAATATGTATTTTAATTATAAATAATCGTTAATACGTCGCGGAAGAATGGATTTCGAAAATAAAAAAGTAAGTATTTTATGTCGGTGAAATAGTGTACAATTTTTGCAAGAGGATTGCAGTTGAACGATAATTATCAATTATAAACCCAGTCTTCCACATTCATTTGGTTCTTTTTCAAAAGAGAGAAAAGAATTCTTATAACTATCAAGCCCGTGAGTTTGAAAGTTAAAAAAAAAAAATTAAAGGTTTACCTTACTTTTCCTCCATTCAATTTTCTTCTATTAATCTATTTAATTTCATTATTGAATTGTTTTTTGTTTTTTTTTAAAGAAGGAAAAGTGATAATTCTAATAATAATTAACAATTAATAACACTAATACGCTTGCTCATTGTGCTGTACGTTTCTGAGAATTATAGCATGAAGCTGGTAAAAAGGCTCATGAGTTACTGGCACACTCTGTATAAAGGTCTATAAAAGAAAATAAATAGAATTATAAAAGTAATTTTCAGCAATATTACATATAAAGAAGCTATATTCTGCTTCAGATATCAGGGATTTTCAACATTATTATCGACAAATTTTTGCTACAACGGTAGTAAAAAATGAGTGATAAATAATTGATAAAATTTTGAGATATAAAATTTAATTATAATTTACATGTTACGTTTGCAAATTTAGATGATTTATTATTAATTATTATTATTGCTGTAGGCTAGACAATTACATTTAGACTTGTGTGTTTCTATAATATATAAATATATATATATATATACACACACTCACACGTGTGTGTGTGTGTGTGTGTGTGTGTGTGTGTGTGTGTGTGAGTGTAATAATAAATATACTAACACATTGTTACAAATTACCCTAACACAATATTATCTTATATGTAGCAACCAGGATTACATTCAAGAATTAGAGCCCCCTATAGACGTGTATCTTATTAGGATCTATAACGCCAAGGTATCCAATAATAATATGTTTGCCTAACCTACTCACCATCTTGATTACACAGAAGCAATTAAACACCCCTTGTTAAGCAATTGTAACTATTCAATTTTTTAATATGAAAATTTGGTAAAATATAATTTACAAATAAAAATTAAGAAATCTTTTTGACTTTATTGTAAAATTTTTATGTGGGCAAATTGTAAAGACTTCACACTTTGAATTAATGACTTTTTTTATCTGGTTGTCTAAATCTCTGTAGTAATTAATTATAAGATTAAAGAATGCATGGCCTGCAGAATGATCTGCATTATATCACAAAGTATTACATTATTGACATTCAAATTCATTACATTTTCAACCGCAATCTAATTATAGATTTTCTTAATTGTAAGAGATTGCTTGAAATTTTATTTTATATTTCTAAATACATTCATGATCAGCTAGGGCAGCCTCACCTTCTGGGCTGGGTAGTATACAGTCCTCAGCTGTGGGAGTTATGTGAATAGAAGTCTCTACCCTGAACATGAGGTTTTGAACTATAGTAGCAGAACGTAATATAAAATAATAATCTCTATATAATTATATGATATTTATCAGACAATTACATTTGATCGAACAGTATGACCATCTCTTGATAATAAATTACCGTTCATTTGGGATGGTCTTTCACACAGTTTTAAACCAGTACTGGCTGCTGAGGCGTGCCGTGGGCACGCCTTCCGCAGCTAGGCACTCCGGGCTGATTGACGCGGCCCTGGAGGGCGGAGTCTCGGAATCGGATTATTAGGTGTCCAAAATTGATTGCCTCTTATATAAAAATACTTTTTTTTTAATGATGAAAATTGATATAACGAAAGAAAAATTAGAAATTTCACTCTAGAAATTGATACTAACAAATCGGGATTTTCCGCTAGTGATCGGTACATTCCGATGCTAAGCTACGGGGGACAGACACACACAGAGACCCGCCCTTTAGTTTTTTTTTTGGTTTTGGGGACGAAAAACGCCTGAGCGTTATCATCCCCCGGAATTTTATCAATAAAAGGATAAAATAAATCCAAAATAATAAAACTTATAAGGTGTATAATCGATAATAAATATTTATTAAAACTAAGGTCAAAAAAGTGAAATAAAACTCAAAACTAATATCGCAGACGAAGTCTTTAAAATATAAAAGTTAAAATAAAAACGCCCTTTAGTAGGGTAGGATTCTGTAGACAGTAATAAATGAAAATATATCCTCCATTATTTAACACTAATTTAGACTGTTCATAAAAGGTTGAAATATGATCATCCCTCTGTAAATCAAAAACAAATTGAACTATAGAATTGAATGCTCTTTGCAGCTTGATACCTTCTTTATCTGGAATTTCATTTTACATGACAGAGCAATTAAAGATTGGTAAAATAAGTTATCTTATCAGATCTACAAAAAATACACTACAGTATAAATGTGGCACTTTATTTGCATGATACATTATCATAATGTACCGCATTGTAATACTACTTCAGAACAATAGAGAGGATAGCAAAATGTATAGATAAGGTATAGAAAAGGTATTATAGATAATGTATAGAAAAGGCAAAGAAATTTTTTTTTAAATTCATAACTTACCATTCCTACATCTAGGAATTTACATCTTTGGACACAAATGAAATGAGAAAGCAGTCAATATTATTAATTTTTCTAAATTAGGTAATTTTTTCAAATTTTTTTTGGTATTTATATTTTATATAAAGCATGTGCTTTGAATTATAAGTTATTGATTTGCAGAAAGTTATATATTACGATTTAATAATCTTTGAGAAAATATAGTTACACTTTAATTATTAAAACTATAAACAACTCATTTTATATTTCATTAACTAATTACTACAAAAGCTCTTTCATGATCTTTCACAGTATTATTATAATAAATTCACAGTATTATTTATTATATAATAAATATAATATTATAATTAATATATTTTATAAAATAATATATTAAATATTTTATTATATTCCAGATGCGAGTGCTAGTAGCGCTGTTTTTATTGTCATTCAGGTTTAATTATTCAGTTTATGCTGTGTTTTCTTAAATGGCTGTAATATTAAAACAATATAAAATGAAGATAATGATTATAGCCAAACGATCTAGTTTACAACTCCACTATCAAAATGGAAGATTGTAAACGAAAATGATAAAATGTTTATTTATTTATAATTATAACGATAGTTATTAATTTATCGAGGTAAAAAGTAACTGAAGGAAACCAATTTATGTCCACATCAGTAATTCTTTTTCCCAATTGAATGATTTTAGTTGGGAATCAATGTTTCTGTACTGTTTACAAGGCGAAGTATTTTAAGTTTGACAGAATAGATTTACAAAGAATAGAGATACTTCTAGCATAGAAAATATTTTATTTAAATTAGCATAATCAAACATAAAATCAGGTCATGATTTTATGTAATATCAGAAGGGGTTTTATTGAAACAACTTCAAACTTTTAAAGAAAACAGTTCTTAACAGTGATATATTTATATTTTAGTAGGATTACCAAGTTTGATTTTGCTTGACAAGCACTGATGGCACCGTTCAGGGAGCAAGTCCTGACATCCTTAAAACAGCAGACATCTGATCGCAGAATAAAAATAGGGAAGCAGGATCAAGGATAAGAAAACGGATGATTTATAGTAAAGGACGAAAGAACCACAATGCCAGGCAATAATCCTAACCAGGAGAAACTCTTGAGGCACCAAATCGGTAGCAGGAGTCTATCCCGCCCAATACCCCTCAAGAGTTGAACCATTTTTAAAAGACGGGCAGCACTACTATTCAGTAATTTAGCACTTATATATTCAAATGCACTTGCAAGAATTTTTTTTCTCCAGGCATTAAAGCTACTCGAATACAAGTTCACGGTTCCAAAAGGAAAACTCTTGTCTACACCTGGAATCAGTTGCCATGACAAAGAATTCAAGTGAAATAAACCAACCACCCAACAGGCAATTCATCGGCATTTCATGTGACGAAGTAACAACTAGTTTGCTACCTTTCTTTTAATTACTGCATAGCAAACGATATCTTCTTTTTTTAACCTCCGCAACCATCGCTAGGCACTGATTCAAAGGATGAGATGAATGACAATTTATTTTGTCATGCTTGACCGGGATTCGAAACCACTCGCGCTACGGAGGCCGGTAAACGATATCCTTTTTTACCCCGCTCCCGGAGTCGGATCCGCAACTAATCATAAACTCGGCTCCGAGGAGTGCTATAGCCTCTAACTACCTCATCGGAAACAAAGTTCCCGCCAGATAGCCGGGACTCGGTCTTTTCGGCGGCATGCCACTAATGAGGGGACCCCAAAGAATCCCCCCACCGGGACTCGGTTTTTATGCCTTGTCTCTAATGGTGAACCCCCACCGGGACTAGGTCTGACTTTCCACCCAACGGTACTGCAAGGAAGTCCCCATTCGATCACCGTACGCGGGAGACCGAGGCCTCTTCCCGCCCGGATGGGGCTCTTCCTCAGAGATACCATGATGTTCCTGCGAAGAAGTAGTTTCAGATGCCGATGGAGCCATCTTACATCCCCAACCCTCGGGCGCATGACCATGTGACTTGCAGGATCAGCATCTAGGGTCCTGCTGGCAGTCCTTGCGTAAATGGCCAGCCTTACGACATGAAAAATAGTAGCCGCTTCTGTCTGTGCCAGAACAGAACTTGGCCCTGTGGCCGGGATTCCAACATCTGAAGCAAAGGTCATCGGTTGTACCGTACCGCTTGACAGGCCACCTATCCAATCCGAACTCGCCCATCAGACAGTAGTTTGTCCGCCAGGATTGGCGGCACTGCTAGTGTAACCAACTGAGTGGAACCGTAAGCCGGTTCATTATTTTCTAGAGTTCCTAATATATTAATATAATGATAACCGAGTTCCCACAGGAATGTGAAAGTTTACGTTTTTCTTGTTAGTAAAATATAGTTTAGTTAGAAAAAATCATAAGTGCATATGCCAAATTTTAAACAAAATATTCTTTAAGAAGAATGACACAGTTCCGTACCCCTGAGGGATTCAAGAGTTAATGTTCACTTTAAAATTTTTCTCTTCTTCAGATAACCAGATCTAAATACTCCTCAAAATTTAAGCTCTTGTAATGTTAATTATTTATATATTTTTGTAATAAAATTAATGGAAAATCAGATGATTGCATAAAAGTTTAAACTATTATATACATTTGCGAATTTTTAAAATTGTTATAGATTATAAAGTAAATTTTATTCTTCATTAATAAATTTACTTCCTTTCTAATTGTAATAACCATTATCAAAATCCAGTCATTTGATGATTTCATTTTATTGAAATCTACTCCTCTACGTGAAATTCTAACACGAAAAGCCTTCAAGCTGTCAAACTTCGCTTGGATTACTAAATTTTTACTTTTAAACAAATACAAAAAATGTACTTCAATACAAAACAAAAATAAAATTCGAAGAGTTTTTAAAAGTAACATTTTTACAAGGTTATTGTAGTATTTAAAAATATTTAATCATTTAAAAAACAAGAAAATTATAAGGAGTGAAATCAAATACCTTTTTTATACTGTTGATTTGTCAGGTGTTATTGGTTTATTATGTTCTTTTAATACATCTGTTCCTTCCAGAGGTTCTGTTTTTACAGTTGGAACTTTATTCTTGATCCACATTCACTGTACTGTACGTCTACTAGAAATTCAAAGAAAAATTATTTTAAAATAAAATCATAATTTCGATGCTCTTCATTAAGAGATAAAAGATTTGTTAAAAAAATTAATCTCTTTATTTTATATCAAATATTACTTACGCAATAATCAAACCAATATTAAACGAAATATGAATGCACGATCACAGGATAATGTACCTAGATATTATATATCTAAGTGTTGAATTATATTCACATTCATTTCCACTATTAATTAGATCAATCGACAATATTATCTTATCTTAGGAGAATAATTGATATATCTGTATTTTGGTTTATATCTTGTATAACAACTTAAATAAAGATAAACTGTATCTGTTGCAAGCTAGACCCCAAAGAGCTCGTTCCTTCCCTCTCTAGTTTTATATTCTACTTCCAATTAAAAACTTTCATAAACCCAAATTTATTTTATGTACTTCACTTTGCAACGAAGGTTCATTATTCGAAGACATCAAATTTTTTTTCTCGTTAATAAAATGGGTAAAAATATATATTTATTTGAATCAATTAAGACAAAAAGAGAATCATGTATATTACACAAAAAAAAAAGAATTAATACTCTTGTTGAATTTAATATTGATTACTGATAAAAATTAAAATATTTGTTATTAATCTTTTACTTTTCTCCTAGCGCTACAGCAGAGCTATAACTGCACAAGGAAAAGTATGGTAATCGGCCCAATTTGAGCAAATGCGGTTTTCACCAGATCTTTACGGTTTTACTCTGTATCCAAAAAACCGGATAGAAATTTTCCGGATGTTCGCGTGTGTATATATATATATATATATATATATATATATATATATATATATATATATATATATAAATATATATATATATGTGTGTGTGTGTGTGTGTGTGTGTGTGTGTGTGTGTGTGTGTGTGTGTGTGTGTGTGTGTGTGTGTGTGTGTGTGTGTGTGTGTGGGTGGGTTGGTTGTGTGTGTGTTCGGTGTTAGGGTCGCACCCTAAATCATCTTACATCTCCAGAACTACTCGACCTATTTTGACCAAACTTGGGGAGATTACTTCTACGTGTATATGTGGGGCATTGATGCAATTCAATTTTCAACTTAAAAGGAGATGAGGCTGTATAGCAAGGTCACCTTTAGTATCTCGAGATTTTGCATAATTAAGGTCTTATTTTTTTAAACACGTTTGTAAAAAATAAAAAAATAATAATAATGTGTCATTAGCACCCCCTCTCACCATAAGGAGCAAATATTTTACTCATAATTACGTTCAATTTCAAAAAGCATACATAAAGTTGTAGATAATTTTTAATTTGCAAGTCACTGTATAATCGGGATAGAATATTATAAATCTTTCCCAGTATTATAAGTCAAAAGTTCGAGCTGCCGGATATTTTTCATTACTCACTGGTTAGAATCCTTCCAATTACAAAAATATAACGATGAAAAAAACTACGACAATTTTTTATGTACATAAACATACGAATATATATTACATGACTATGATTGGCGTCTATTTTTAATTAATATTTACGAAACGGAAGAATAATTATAAAATTTAGCATGATAACTAATATAAACAGGGAATTGATGCTAGAAATTTTTATGCAATCTGGACATAGTAATTCCTCTGAAATTCATGGTAAGGTTCGAGAAAAAGTTTACAATTAAATCGCCAGCTCTTTATTTATTTATTTTTTCCGCAATTATTTAATAGTCATTAAAGTTATTTAAACATATATAAGATATATTGATTACAAAAGACTCAAAAACTATATATATATATATATATATATATATATATATATACACGAGGTGCGACAATAAAGTAATGAGATTGATGTAAAAAAAATGTTGCTTACCGTTTTAGTCATGTTTAGTGTAGTCTCCTTCAAAGTAGTTCCTCTCTGATTGCACACACTTATTCCAGCGCTTCTGTCATTGATGGTAACATTTCTGGAACTCATCTTCTGTAATATCCTCCAAGAACCTCGTCACAGCTTTTTGAACATCTTGTGTTGTTTGAAAATGGTGTTCCTTGACCGCCATTTTGACTCTTGGAAATAGAAAAAAGTCGCACGGAGCGATATCTGGTGAATAAGGTGGCTGTGGTTGTACTGAAATTTGTTTTGAGGTTAAAAATTGCTGTACTGACAGAGCAGTATGGGATGGCGCATTATCGTGATGCAGAATCCAATTATCAGCAATGTTGGCACGGACACGAAGAACTCGTTTACGAAGTCTTTCTAAAATTTCTTTGTAGAATTATTGGTTAACTGTTTGACCAGGAGGCACCCACTCTTTATGAACAATTCCCTTGGAATCGAAGAAGCACACAAGCATGCATTTCACTTTTGACTTTGACATGCGAGCTTTTTTTGGTGTGGGTGATCCCTTTGAGTACCATTGGGAACTTTGGCGTTTTGTCTCTGGATCGTATTGAAAAAACCAACCTTCATCACCAGTGATAACACGGCTCAACAAATCTGGATTGATTTCCGTTTGCTCTAAAAGATCGGCTGCCACATTTTTCCGTGTTTCTCGCTGTTGTTGTGTGAGATTTTTGGGGACCATTTTTTCACAAATCTTTCTCATACCAAGATCTTCAGTTAATATTAGACGAACCGTTTCTCGATTTATGTTGAGTTCTTCTGCAATCATTTTCACGGATAATCTTCGATCAGATCGTACGACTTCACACACCCTGGTCAAGTTGACATCTGTCCGTGAAGTTGATGGTCGTTCACTGCGGTCTTCATCTTCAACATTCGTTCTGCCTTCACTAAAAATTTTATTCCACCGAAAAACTTCAGCTCTTGACATAACCTCCTCTCCAAAAGCCTTCTGAAGCTTACCATAAGTTGTCGTCGCGTTTTCACCCTATTTAACGCCCAAAAAGAAATGGCATACCGTTGCGCAATATTTTGCGGTTTCATTTCTGTTTCACTTATTTCAACAGTTTCACTTATTACAGCACAACTCACGACTGAGCAGTTGCATCAATGTGCCGCTTGGACTAGAAGTAGCTTATAGACCAAGATCAAAGATGGTGTGCCTACGCTAGCTGCAGGGTTGCCACATCTTGCAAAGAAAAACCAGTCTCATTACTTTATTGTCGCACCTCGTATATATATATATATATATACACTCGTATATATTATATACATAAAAAATTGTTAATTTTACGGAGTTTATTATTTTAGTATAACATTTAACAACATTTAAACAACATTTTTTTAAAAATTGCCAAATGTTACCTACATACTTTCAAAGTTTTTTTTGTATCTATTAAGACTAAAAAGAATACTACTCGATTTAAGTCTTTTTACATAATACATTTTAAATGATAATTTTAAAAAATAGATAAAAATAAATATTTTATTTATTTTTATCAATTATATTAATATTAATATATTATATTATATTTATATTAATTATTTTATGCTTTTATTTAAAGTCTCATCAACAATTACAATCATTAGCGATTAAAGTAACATTATCATGTAGTGTTGCATATTTATTACAAAATAAATGTTGTAATAAAAACAGTACATTTTAATTTAAATATCTAACTTTTGAAAATTTTAAAAATATTTCTACCGACGTAAAAAATATTAAAAAAATAATAATTTGTTTGCATTTTTTAGTATTCACTTAGTCAACAATACTAAACTGTACAGTAACTCTTTAGCGATATTGTTAGTAAATTTTTAGTATTATGATATCGTTACACTGTGTAAAATCAATACTGAACCACAACAAACTTACTATAATACAAAAAAAAGTTTGACTTGCAAAGTATAACATAATAGATTAATTTTTTTATTAATAAAGAAATATATTTTTAAAATTTTAATAAACAAATAAATAAACTCCGAACTAATATTTATTAGACGAGAATAAAGTTTTGTCGTTGGCTAGTTCGTTATGTTTGTCTCACACCACTCTTTTCAAAATACCTCTATATGAGAGATTAGCCCTTAACTTACGTGACCGCAAAAACCAGAAACATGGTCATTCAAAAGCTTTAATGAGTCCTTTGAGGTGGTTTTATATTATTACTGGCAAAAAATCTTTTAAGTATTAGGATACACAATCTAGGATCCATAATAAACTTTAATTAACCAAAATAAGATTGTTTATTATTAAATATGGGATAATTATTCAGAAAGTTATACAATTTTTAACTAAAACGTATTTTTTCCCTTTATTTATCTCATTTTGTTTCTTTTTTAATACTTCCAGTTTATTTTTATTTCTAATGAAATTGAAATTTAAGATTTTTGTATAAAGAAAATGTTGCGTGGGTGCAGATCAGTCAAAGAAAAATTGATATAGTTTCTAAATACCTAGCTTAAAAAGTACAGTTAGTGTTTACTATGTATTACATATAGCATTGTTTTTCTACTAAAAACAATGCTTACTGAAAAATGATTTACTGTAAATGATTTAGCAATGATTTACTGTAAAATGTAATAAAAAGTCACTTCACTTCTCACTTATTATTGTATCCCCGGCGTTTATATTTATATAAATTAAAGTAATATTTTAAAAAATAGTGAGATTAAAAGAATTTGGAAATAAGGGATTTGTTTTAGTTTAAGTAAAATCACTTATATTTTAAACTAAAAAGAAAAAAATACTAAAAGAAATGCCATTATTAGTTAAACGATGTCATTTTATCATAGATTCAAAATAGGAAGCACAATGTTTCGATGGACACTTTGGTTTACAGCAAAAGAAAACTCTACGTACAACAGCATTTCTCAACCTAGGGGTCGCGAAAATAGCCTACAACTTTACTCGTAAACAATCATTTTATGAGAAGAAGAATCATTTATTTTAAACATTAAAGAAAATAAATTAATGAGATAGATGCGTTTGTTTTTAAAAGTTTAAATGTGCGTGGAACTATGTTAGAAACGCATGAAAGCAAATTGTTTTCAAGTGACAAAAGACGACTCCTACATTTAGGTTTTAGCGCAACCATACACGAAAACCCTTTTCACAGAGGTAAGAATTGACGAGAGGAATTAATATTTTCAGTGCTTCTGTGACTAGATTTCCATCTTCACTTCGACGAGGAAGCCAGAACGTTATCTAAATCTTCTGATGTGAATTGTAGTTGTAACGTTTTATCGGCAGACATTTCTTTGAGCTGGACGTGAATTCCAGCTAGTAACTGACGAGCTGCAACGACGTCTTCACTAAATGGATTCAGTATTCATGTCTTCGATAAATCATTTTTATCTTTCGGGAAATACTCCGCCAACTGAAAATTAACTCACGCAAATGTATCTTCATGCTCTCCGAATAATAGTGTATTCTTAATCCAAATTTTTCTCAATATAATCGGAAGTGAGTGGAAACATACCAAATTTTTGGCTTTGAAGGGGAATTATTCAGATATCAGCCTACTTAACGAAAGCATGAACTTTGTCATTAATAAAATATTATCACGTCCTTGTAAATTCACATTTAATCGTTTAAATGAGAAAATACATCAGCCAAGTAAACCAACAACAACATATACTCATTATTCTGTAAAAACATTGAGATTGGCGTTTCTTTATTCTAGTAAAATATTATTAATTCATCTCGCAATTCCAATAACCGGTTTAATTCCGCCATAACCACCTGACTTCTGTATGCAAAAGAAAAGATTTTTTCTTTCTGCCCATTTCATTGCTTAGATTACAAACAGCCTATTCTGTAAAGATCGACTTTTAATAAAAATAACATTTTTCACCTTTAAAAAGAATTTTTTTGAGGTTTTCCGGCATAATTTTTTATGGAAATAGTATGTCTGTGAAGGAAGCAGTGCATTCATTTCGCCCTTGGTATAAGACGATCTTTTCATTTTTTTCAGAAATCCACTCATTTCGGCACCATCACTGTATACTACTATTCATTTTTTCCAATTTATTTTCATAGTTCACAAAACATGGGAACTGAGAAATTTTTGCCTCATCTGTTTATTCATCAAATTGGATACTAGAAAACTAACTTCAACTTATGCAAAATTATCTGATCCATGTCATCGATTTGTCTTGATACTGTGCCGTTAGAAAGCGACATCCTTTCATCGGAGAGGATTTGAAAGGAAACAACGCTCTGCGGCTTTCCATCCAATGAGGTAAAACTATTATTTTTAATAACTGTCATTATATAATCTTGTCTTTTCACCAATCGATCAACTAGACGTAGATGGTTCACCTCGTTTTTTCTTTTATTTGAAATTTATCCATTTTGCATAAGAATCTAATTGAATAAAAAGACCAGTTACACCGTTTGACCGCACTTTAAAAAAATCGAAACCTCAATTATTATTATTTTCAATGAAACTACGCTTTTAAAAACTTAAATAAAAATACCAGTCGCACGCCTTGCATTTGAAACTAAACTGATGATCTGCAATCCCTTACCCCTCTTTTACACTGCTGAGAGCACGACGTGTTTAAACGTATCATATGCATGTTCGAACATGACGTTCTTGCAGCAAATATTATACAAGCAGACCAAATTACAAGGAGCTGGTACACATCAAGTTGGAACTCAAATTGCTCATGTTTGTCCAGTTTATACATACATGTTCATACCTGTCGCTATCAACGTAACTAAACAGATTTAACTAGGTTTCATTGAGTTATAGTTGGGGGGTTGCGAAATATTCATTGCATAACTTTGTTCCTTTTTGGGGGTCGAGGATCTAAAAAAGTTGAGAATCACTCATCTACAACGTTATATGAAGCAAGTAGCTAGGGCTGACTCGATTTGTAATGGTTTTTTAAGACGGTCCAGCGGTTTATCTCTTCGTTAGTTTTTCTACAACCGTCAGAAGCAATAACAGGAAAGATAGATAAAAGTAATCAAATTAAAGACATCAGACATTACATTTTTAACCATACCATTGTCATTCCTTATTTAAGATCTAAGAATAGATTCATTCAAATAATGTTATTAAGTTTCTCAAAATGAAGTTCTTCCTTAGCGGAAATCCCATCTGAGTTCTATCAAGAATCATTGTAGAAAGAAATTATAGATAGAGATAAAAATTAGATTCAACTTTTAAATCAAGACCAACAGACATATCGTACCTGGAGAGCACTGAATCGTTGAAGAATAGGGTTTTACATGTGTAGAAGTAATATAAAAAAGTCGAAATAGACATGATGATGAGAGTTATGACTGCGGTGAGAGCCAAACTCTTAATTAATTACCCATACCTCAGGTACGAAAGATGTCTAAAGTCAAGTGTTAATTTTAACGACCGATAAGCTATTTAAAGCTACTGGTTTTTCAATAGAAGATTTGGTTATTTTTCGACGACGAAAAAATAGTTAAATCTCAGAATTCAATTTAAATTTTTTTATTATAAAATTATTCGTAGTATCACGGAGAGTAAATCTCTTCTGCTTTTTTGTAAGAAAAACTGATAAACATCATTTTAACAATAAATGATAAATATGAATACAGAAAAAAGGAGGGAATGAATGATATAATAATATTTACAGAAAATTTTAATAAATACAAATGTAAGTGAAGAAAAAAACCTGTTGAGAGAGTTAAGCGATGATTTAATGTTGATGATTTCTGTACTATATATATCCTACTTTCTTTTATCACTAAAATAAAAAAATTGAGAAAAATATAAAACACAAAGAAAAATTAATTAAAAGAACAATTAAGTAAGGAGTAAAGAATGGATGAAATACAGAGCAGGTGAGTAACCTTTCACGTTTCTATAGACGTTGAAAAATAATCTTAAATCTCTCTTAATGCACTCAAAAAAAATTAGGCCATTTTTCAGAATCATTTGTGAGAATGAAAAGAGAGAACAAAACACAAAATATAATATATAAATACGTTGATACTGGTTGTGTAGGGTACTGGTACAGCAATAAGGTGCACCTGGCGTGTTACAAATAGCAACTCTAATGGCATACTTGCGCACGTGCTCTCAAGACAACTGCTTAATTTTCTTACTCCTCTTATAAGTCTTTTTTCACAACAAACTTCATTCTATAATACACTTACCTCAAGAAATAAACTACATTGTAGTAAAAAAAAATAATTAAAAATTAATTCAAATTTCTACATAATGTATTTTATGATAAAATGTTATTGTATTGTTATTGATATTGCTGGTTAGTATTATTAACATTAAATTAATGTTTCAGCACAATATGCAAGGGAATTGCGTCAATTAAGGGCTTCTACATATATTGAACAATTATTTGTGTTGCAATAATAATGCATCCATAATTAAGATATAAATTAAAATATTATGTAAATTTAAAGAGGACTTTTCATAGAAATTATTAAATTTATAATAGGATGTTAAATTTTAATCGTAAATATTAAAAATATAATAACTAACACTACGTAAATATTAGTTCCACCAAAATACAGAATGTTAATTACGTACTGTTTTATGTGTTTAGAAAGTTAAAACACTGCTTAATTATTTAAAGTAACACGTTGAAGTACAGAATTACGTGAAATATATATTGTAAATATAATAAAACATTCTTTCTTCACATAAAAGACAAAATATAAATTCTTACAGCTGCGAACTGTTTTAGGATCAGAACAGATGTTGAAAACTTGATCTTATATTTTACTGAACAATAATAATTTTATAATAAACTGTTACTAAACGGACTATAAAAGTAGTTCTCGGTTAAAAAGGTTTTTATTTTATAGATCGAAGGACAATATGTAGCAAACAAAAACTACAGATGAAAAAAGAAATACTGAAATTATCGAGGATTTAGGCTGCAGTAAACAGCTGAGGTTAAATGATTGTCATAGAACAGAAAGGAATGGAGAATTACCAGACAAATAGTTAAAAAAAAAAATACTGGTATTAATTCACTTACATTCATACATATCATCCTCACTCATCCTCTGAATACCTGACGGTGATTCACGGAAGCTAAATAGAAAAAAAAGGTATTAACACTGGTATTTAAAATAAATACTGGTATTAAATACTGATGTGAAAATAATAAATAATGATATAGTTAAAATTCATAATGGTTTACACGTGTAATTATTATTTCAGTATTCCTAGCGTTTTATTGTTACAAAGAAGGTTTATAGCTTTCAAATTTACGTAGTTTTCTAGTTTTCTTTCATGTGTGATGCTGAAGTGATTAAATTTTTGTTCTTGAAATGTTCTTACATCGGTATATTACAGTGTGGTAATGTATCACGATGAGCTTTTGATTATTTAAAGCCTTTTTTGATGGGGATGTATGAAGTTCCTTAAATATTCCTGTTACTTGGTATACGCTACAGCTGTGTTCCGTAACCCTGTAGTTTTGTATTTTGTAAAATGTCGAAGTTTAATCCCACATGAAAGAAGTAACCTGCATTGAAATTTCAATATATGTTCAAAATATGTGTAAATCATAGTGTAATTTGTGACTTAATTTCTGTAACTTATGGAGTTTTAATGTTTTACTGACTTTTCGAAACAAAAGTACGGTATTACTTTCGATTGCATGTTGGGAGTAGGGGGTGAATAAGAATTTCCTTAACGTTTTGAGCTGTAGAGTATGAAAACACGGTTCACTTAAAATGAGGTTTCTTACATATATATAAAATTTTGTGCTCAAACATTTACAAAATTATTACATAAAATTTATTGAAATTTATATTTGCTGTAGTAGTTTATCTGGAGTTAGGCATGTGAAAACTTGATTGGTTGAGTTATTCTTGAGTTACGCTTAATTTAAGGTCTAACAAATATGTGTGAGGCAAGTTACAAGCGTAGTTTGTTATGATGCTGCAAGTTGGAACGTTGATGCTTCTTTATATGCGGTATCTATTGTCAGCAATATTAAATGAAATTTTTAAAAAAGTTTAAATACTAAAAACAAATTAAATTAACGAAAAGGTCTGTCTTTCGCAGAACTGCGCAAGTTTTTTTTTAAAATTCAACACGAAATATCTAAAAACAAACACCATTGTAATACTATGAAGTGAAAAACAAAATAAAATAATAATGAACATTGAAAGTATATCAAAGCCTAAGCTTTGTATATCAAAGTATAAGCATTTTGAGAAACTTTTATATAAATAGAATTAGATTTTTCTTTAAAAAGTATCTGAAGTAACAAAAATTTCTTAGAAACATATTTATTTAAAACGGGAAAACTCAAAATCAAAAGTTTACGATAAAAAATAGGTTAATCTTTCAAACCAATGAATCAAGAACTCTAAAAGAAATGTAAAATTTATGGACAAATCGTTCAATTTATTCTTATAACTTACAAAGACGTATAAAAGTTAATACTATTTTAATAAATAAACGAATTAATTTTTTTCTTATCTGTTTAAAATTTACTTAAGAGAAAAATGTATGAATTACACGTTTTTTTTTTAAAGCAAATATTTATATTTACCTCATGATATCGATTCTTTTTGATGTTCAATTCTCAGCTGATGATGAGAGGATTCCGCCTAATAACAGCATAAAAAATAATATATTAGAGAGAAAAAAACAATCAATAAAATTTTTATTTTATTAACATAAATAACACAATTCTATCTAGAACTGTTTGAAGAATAAATACTTGAAGATGTAAAATTTTCAACTTAGTTTTTTAGTATTTAATTTTAAATCTCAAACTATATACCGATATAATGTTAGAAGTATTATTTACAATTTTGAGATGTCAGGGACATACATAGATAATGGATATTTTTTCATAGAAGCGTATAGATCCTTCAAGACTTAACGTCTCTGAAGAAATGAAATTTTGAGATTGAAATTTCTGATCGATAGAATACAAATTGATTTAACTGTTGATAAAATATATCGATTCAGTTATATTTGTGATCGAGTTCAGTTCTATAAATTAAAAATTTGAAGGGATGAATGAAAGATCTTTAAACCTATTTCATTTCTCAATTATTGGGAATTATTGATGGATACATGATGTAGTTTTTGCACTTCTTATAAATAGAATTTTTAGGTGATAGTGTAACGTGATCTTGAATACATAAAAACAGAACAGTAAATGTTTTGCGTAATGCTTAGAATTTATTTTCTAGGCTTGTTCTAGAAATTATAACAAGTAGTTGGATTCCAAATATCCAAATTTATCTTACGATACTGTTAATTATTTTCAGTCTTTCTTTGACTGACAGTTTTGATATTCGCAAGAGTATCTATTTAACATATTTAGTCAATTTTATAAATCAAGACCTTTTATTTGTATGTGATAGTTCTACCACCGCATTGCTTCTTTAGAGATAGAGAAAAAGACTTGAAGTTTTTTTTACTACTGTTAATGTAAATCCTAGAATTTTGAAGCCAATTTTATCAAGTCTGTAGAAATCCTCTTAAGCAAACTTCAGCCTATAGGTAAAATTGCCGTAATAACAGTATAGATGGTTAACTGGTCAGGGCTCCCTTGACTGCCCTTCCCAGGGCTCTAGCCAGGAGCCCCGCTGAGTTTGTTATCCTCATGGTTGTGAGAATAGTAATACTGATAAATAACAATTAAGGTCTGAAAAGTTCTCTTTTTTCTTTCCAACGTTTCCCTTGTTCTTGACGAAGAAGCTCTGATACACTCCTGCTATAAAGGAACACATACTTTTTGGTTCCCTTTTCCTTTCCCCTAGAATACCTTATATTTCGGGAAGGGGTCAAGGTAGAGAGCTTGAAATCGAATATATTTTAAAACGCACCGTCTATTATTTTTACGTTGAAAATATCGAAATCAAAAACGGTATTAGGTCGTCGAACAAGAGGAAAATTTACAACTTCATCCGCAAAGAGGTTAGAATCTAGATCTATGGCTTCCTTAAAAAACAAAAGTGTCCTGCAAGTTTGAAGTCAATTAATCGGTTGGTTCTCGCGTGATGCTGCTACAAACGGATAGAACCATCACGAAATTTGGGATTTGTATATATATATATATATATATATATATATATAACATACGTAACAGATCAGAAGAAGAATTATTTTTGTGGGACTCATTATAATATTTGAAGTTGAGATATATAAGAATACAAAATAAAATCTTACAAAAATATCACGGTGAAATTTTTTTTTAATAAATTTATCAACAGAAACAGAACCACAAATATCACATGGTTTAAAGAAATAGAAAAAAAAACATGAAGATAGAGATCGAAAATTGATCCAAAAATCTAAGTTTCCAGAGAGGAAAACGAAGACTGAATAAATGTATAAACAAAACAACAACTGAACAAAAGAATGAAAACCTTTTGGGAAACGAAAAACAAGTTCAAACTGCATAAACGCGATCCTTAGTGGTCAGAACGAAAAAATACATATAGTTCTGTAAACAGCAAAAAATTTTCATTTTATAATTAATCTAACAAATTGTGAACCGCTTAATCGGTGCCAAAATGATCTTTAAATATTATCAATATCATGTAAACTGTTTTCAGAGACACCGGACATCAGTGATTGTTGAAGTACTTCCTTTGTATCCCAATGATTTTTTTTTTTTTAATTTTGATACTTTTTTCAAAACTTTTAATTGAAGTATATATAAATATAAAACACATTAAAATGTGTGCAAAGGACCATTTCCAGGCGGTGAATTAGTGAAGAAAAATAATCGGTAGTCTTTCCAATATCTACAGATTTTGATATAAATCATTTTATGAAATGTTTTTACACCTCGATTCACCTAACATCAAGAAAACTTACAGCACAACTTTATAAAGATCAGAAATTTGGCAGTATCCGCGTTATAAACACGTAAGCAGACAAAACGCCAAAGGTCGACTTCAAATAGGTATTTTCCTGGCATGACCAATGATCTTTCTTTCTGAAATGCAGCATTAAAAATAATATTTTACATTGTACATATATTTTTTGTTTTAATTATTTTTATGAATTATAATTTTCAGCAAGAATTATAAACTGCAGGAAGATAGACTGTAAACAGAATATAATGCAAATTGACTTGGTAGAGCTGAATTTGCTCACAAGAAGATTTAATAGACTGGTAAATTTGTCTTTTACATGGTTATTTTGCTTTTTAGGTTAACTAATAGATAATTTGTGAATATTTATATTTTCTACACAATTATTTTTTGTTCTATTCTTAAATCTATATAAAGCTGATTTTAACAAAAATATATTATTTTTTAAATAAAATTAGTGCCTAATAAATAAGATCAAATCTCATTTTTTTTTAAACTCTAATGTAAAATTATATATATTATACTGGCTTTATTTTGAAAATATTCTAATAAACACACAGTTTTCGCAGACTGACAAGTATTCAAATAAGAATTAATATTTCAATAATAATTTTACAAAGAACATCTACCATAAACAACAAACAAAAATTAAAGAAATAAACGTCATAGTATATTCTGTGAATGTTTTTTTTGTTTTGATAACTGTAAAATTTAAATAAAAAATCATATTTTAATTCCAAACTATTAATATTCTCAAAAGACCTACAGTATTTACTACGAGTTTTATAAGCTACGGAGAGTACTTTTTCTTTCTTACATTACAAAATTATCGTTGACTTCCTGACAAAGTCAGGTGCAGCCATTCTTAATTAATAATTATTTCATGCCAGATAAATTTACAAGAGAAGTTGAGGAATGAAGTGGTTTCCTTTTGTTTTCTTCACTGAATTGAATATGAACAAACAAATACAAGCGAAATAAAATGTTTATCTAGCCCTACTACACGTTTTACTTGTAGGGCTCACTTTCTGAGTATTGTGAATATTAACTACTTTTAGAGAAACCAACAAGGAATGGTGCCACTTGTACTTGAAATGCTTTGTATGCATAATAAAACGATTTAAGGAAGATTTAGAGACGTAATGTAACTTTTAACATCAAGAAACAATGAATTGTCTATAATATTTCTACTAAGTAGAATTAATTATACTATAAAATATACTTATTAATTACTAAGTATAATTATTATAAAATAAGGCAAATCAGTTATGTTAAGGAACTTCATTCCTTACATTAAGGATCAGTCAGTCACCTTTTAAAACTTGGAATTCTGAGCTCAATTATTGATGTTTTCTGGTATTTTTTACATATAATTCCAACTCTTTAAAAAACTTGTTAACATTACTGTTATTGATAAAACAATGAAGATTGGATGACACTGAAATAAGAATATTTTATTACTGAATAATGTACAGATTTATATATATAGAACATGAAATCATAGAGTATAACAAGCTAATAAAATAAAAAATATTCTTATATGATTTAAATTTTTTAATACAAAATGATACTGATTTCAATAAAACAAAATATGCTGTTTTAATAAATTGCTTAAAGGTTTTAAAACTCTTTTCAGGTGTACAATAAAAATCTTTTGAGCATTCATAAAATCAGTCTTACAATAAATTAAACTGAAATAGAGATAATGAAATTAAAAAAAAAAAAACAGGAAAATAACACTGATAATCCTATTTCTAAGATGTGAAAGAAACATATAAAGTAAATTAAAAATCTTTGATATTGAAGTAAAAATGTTATAAAGGATATTTAACGCTATAATGACAAAGAGACTGGCATATGTAAACGAATTTTTCTACAGAAAATAATTTTATTAATAAAGAGAAATTATAAGAAAATTCTTTTTCAAAGTCTTTATGAATTTTAACACAATATTAAAAAATCAAGACGACATGTCAAGTCAACAAGAAACAAATCAGCGGTATTTTTGAAGTAATTTTGCAGAGAAATGATTAAGATCAGATGCACTGATAAATGTTTAAACGAAGATTGTAATGATGTAGGAAAGAGTGATAAGAAAAAATATTTATTAAAAAAATTGTTGGTTAAATAAAAATGCATAGATGAAAACAATGAAGGTTTAGGTTGTAGTAAATAATTTACATCAAGGTTAAAAATATTATCGCAGAAAGGGATCAAGTATAACAAAACATTGAAGTACGGAGTAGAGGCTAGCCTATTTAAGATAAAAATATTAACCAAATATTTGCAAAACTTTATCGTTTGTGTTAAATCCGACCGTGTTTAAAGGAGAACTTCCCAAACCCCTTCATGATTTTCATAAATATTTTATAATACTGATAACCCACGTACAAAAGTTACCATATCAAATTTCATGAATTTGCGTCCATCTGTTCTAGAAATGTGTGTTGCCAGCACACACACAGTCTTTTTAATTTTTTTTTTTTTTTTTTTGGTTACTTGCTTGCTTTTCCATGTAACTTGTAATACGAAGTTAAAAACGTTGTTGTTCGCCTTAATAAGGTTTATGCACTTCAAAGAATTTTTACTTCCTTGTAGGAAGTAAAGAAAGAATTGTGATCGCAAAAAATTTCGGTTTTCAGATTTCAACGGAAATATCCATTTTCACCATCGTTGAATCCATTTTGACTAGTTTCGACGTGACGTCTGTCACATTGATAATTCTATTTCTAAGATGTGAAAGAAACGTATAATGTAAATTAAAAATCTTTGATATTGAAGTAAAAATGTTAAAAATTATATTTAACGCTAAAATAACAAAGAGGCTGGCATATGTAAACGAATTTTTGTAAAGAAAAGAATCCTATTTAAAATAATATTGGCTTTATTTTGAAAATATTCTAACAAACACACAGTTTTCGCAGACTGACAAGTATTCAGATAAGAATTAATACTTCAATAATAATTTTACAAAGAACATCTACCATAAACAACAAATAAAAATTAAAGAAATAAAGATTGCAACGTACACACTGGTAAAATAAAAAGATTTAAATATGTATGTATCTCGCATAACTGAAAAAATATTAGTCGTAAGATATTGAAATTTTGGATTTAGGACTGTTGTAACATCTATATATGCTCCTCCCTTTTGATTACAATCGACTGAAAAAAAATTGTCCAAGAACGCCCAAAATTAGAAAAAGGTTTTTTTGGAATTCGCAAACAGCTGATTTCGAAGTCGAAGGTTCTCAGGTTGAAATCCTAATAAAGATTAGCTGTGGATACCGGTGTACTTTGGTAGTTGGGGTTCAATTAACCACACGTCTCAGAAATGCTCAGCCTGAGTCTCTACAAGACTACACCTCATTTACATGACATACATATCATCCTCATCTCACTGTGACGTGGGGGGGAGGGGTTGCTTATTGTTTACTAGTTGAACAGATTGCAACGTACACATTAGGAAAATAAAACGATTTAAATATTAAATCTTTGAAGTTAAAAGAATATCATCTTTATAAATACTTTCTCAATACTATTTTATTTGTAAAATTATGAAATAATTTCTTATTGATATATAACATTTAGTAAAAATTTAAAAATACTGACAGAATGATCATATAAAACCATTTTTAGCATCAATAAGGTCAGTGTAGTGTAACGAATGGCATGGAAAATCTATTTGCCAGGTCGCCAACTCTCATACTGTAACAATAGTAGCAATAACAGCGGTAGAAGGAGTAGTATGAGAATACAGCCACTAACGTTAAGGCGTTGTCAGTTAAGGCAGCCACTCACTTCCACTCGGTTGCTTTTCACAAATTTCTATTATACAACTATGGTCTGCTCTACGTGAAGACCTTTCGGGGGATCAGAACGGAAATTGGCTCCTCATATCGCTGTCGTCAAATAACGAATGAATTGACAGGCTAACCTTTTGAATATCTTATACACGATAAAAATATCATATTTTTTATTATTACTATTATTTTAAATAATAAATTCTAATCATCTACTGTCAACTACTTAAATTCAAATTATATTAAAGAAAAGAAATGTCATTAGTAAAGATTATTGTTAAATTGAATTTACTTAAATGTAAATGAAATTTAAGTAGTATTACAATTTAAGTTGTAAGAAAGTTGCTTTCTTTATGATTAATTTGTATTCTACAGTACATATTTTACATAAAATAATACATAACAAGTCTTACTTCGAATTTAAGAGCCACCTCAGTTAAAAAAACAACATTTAAAAACAATAAAAAGAAAAATGAATTATAAATATAAATCATAGACTTATTTTAAAGTGCAAACCCAATGCTAATAAGACGACTGAGAAAATGAAAATAAGAAAAACTCCATTAGCCAAAATTAATTAAACAACAATTAATTTGGAATATTAAATGTGAAAGAATTTAAAGGTTTTTATAATTTTTTTTTTACCGTCAAGCATGACTCTTTACTATACGAACCGATCTACATAATTCATTTGTCATTTATTAAGGAATTATTTTTAGAAATTTTGTTTTAAGTTTTTTTTTAAACACACATTTCCTCACTTAATGTAAAACTTTTATCTGTTTAAGGGTTCCGCATTTATTCAACACATAGTATAAGTTTTTTAACATCTCCTTTTTTCATACCAAAATTTTCCATAAAAAAAAGAAAAGTGTATTTAAAAGACTGTTTAATGTATATCAAACTATTGTAGCACCAAAAAAAATGGGAAAAATACATAATATATACCAAAGAATTAAATTTCACCTAGTTTGAGGTAAATACCTCGGAAATTAACTGTCAGTTTTTCGTAAAATACCGTATAAATAAAAGTTTAGACAACTAAATGTTGCTTTTATGAATTACGTTTTCAGATATGTTATTGAGAACACATTTTCAGATTCTTTAAGCGAAAAGTAACTATCATATTTAAACCAAAAAAAAGCGCGTAGCTTGAAAAAGCTACAATTCTGAAAGCCTTACTTTGGTTAATTAATTCGAGATATGCAGACAAAATTTTAGTTGAAATTTTGAAGAAGAAAAAACAAAAAATAAATTAAAAAACGGAAAGAAATAAAGCAAATCTAACTATAAACTATTTTAAACTATTATTGCAGTACAATGTAACTTACACACGTATAAAATCCAATAAACAATAAACTGTCTAGGCAATCAGATAATATAGATTACTTTTAAACTTTTACAAGAGTACTGCAAAATAGGATTTACAGCACAAATTTATTCTTCTTTTTTTTTCCTTTCCCATAAAAATTGAGAAGTAATATTATGTTTTTATTATCCCATAAAATACATTAAATGAACAAAAATGATTTAAAAAGCAATTAAGAAGAACAATAAAATTATAATATTAAAGAAATAAAAAATAATTTTTTTATGTTTATTGAAAAAAAATTTTATATATATATATATATATACATATATATTTACACTAGTATTCAATACTTTTCAAGATTAATAAAATAGAGAAAAAACTGTGTATAACTACTTCAAAACTATGTAAATACTGCTTCTAAATCTTTACGCAAATTTCATCATGAAAATATAGTTATATAAGAAAATTATTTTTTTCCCGCTTAGTTTTTCTAGTCTTGTCCATATTTTGTTTTTGCAGAAGAAATCTTTGTTTCATCGGAACTTTTTATATAATTTAATAAGAAACATAATTTAAAACATTAAAGCTGTAGAAAGGTATATTTACCATTTCAGTTACTGACCTAAATTTATTTTGTGTTTTTAAATTATCTCTTAATATTTCATACTATGAGAATTTATTTTTCTACAGTAATTGGAGACAGTGTATAATGTGACAGTGATTCTTAATGAAAGAGATGTATTACACTATCTCTTGCAGCATTTTTCTTTTATGAATTTGACTCATTTAAAGCACCTGAAGTACAATTGGTACTAATTATTGTTACTTTCTCTGTGAGTATTGATGATATTCATTGATGAAAATCACTAACAATCTTTATGGCAAACATAATGAAGGTTTTGCTTGTAGTGCTAATATAATCTGAATTTCAGTGACGTTGTCATGGTGATATGCAGCAGTATATTTGGCTCTGTGAAGAAATCAACGAGAAATCTCCGCATTCGTTATTCTCCTTAGTAATCCTTTTTATTCTTAAGAATGGCTATGTTATTTTCTGCAAGTAATTATTTTTTTCGGTTCGTCTACAATCATTACGGTTATGTAACCTAGTTTTATAAGCGATTTTATTTCTTTTCTATATAAATATTCTTATATTTTGATGGAGATCTCGTATTATTGATGATATATCACTGAAAAGCTATCATTATGTGAAAGTTTTATGACGTTACACTTTTTAACTATAATTTCAAAATTTGATGATACATCAAATCCCATAATCCCATACCTGAATTCCGTACGATCAAGCAGGGTTTATAAAAATGTTTATAGACGTCTTTATAGTCTTTACAACACGATCATTTTTGTAACAAGATGACAATAAAATCAATCTTCCGTAAAACTTTAAACTGTTTATATTTATTCCACATATGTGGTTCCTCAAAGTTAGATTTTTATCTAAGTGAATTAAATTAAAAAAAAAAAAAATGTTTAAACATCTGTCCTCTAAATTTTCGAACCAGATCCGGCATTGATATTGAACATAAAAAACGAAAACTGACAATAAATAAAAAGTATAACACATTTACATTATTCGCCTACAATCACAACATCGAGAGAAGGTAATATAATTAAACAGGAACACATTTAAGAAATTATTAAAGAAAGACAAATGTTACATGATTGCAAGGATCCTGAGAGGATACATCATATGTAATAGTAAGGGTTGATTAAACTGTTCCTCTCCTAATAATTACCATTTACCTATCATCTATAACATGCTGTATCAATTATACCAGTTCCAGGTGGGGATGTGTTCCATACGTAATTCTTGTTACATGCTCTAATTCTAAAAGCCATAAGGGAAATACGCCTACTTGTCCCATAGAATTACAATTAATGTGGAATCTTCATCACAATGAAAAAAAAAATTGTCTTAAGTTGAATGTAAAAGAATTACTTGATAAGTTTGACTGCAGTTATAAAAAAATATCAAAGCTATATTTTTAAAACTACGTCTGGAAGATATTGATAAGGTATTATAAGTTTATTGTTATGCAAAATTATTATACTGATTACTCGGGTTTATAAATCACCTGAGAAATATTTACAGAAAATTTATTACTTTTTATACAATTATTAAAAAGTTAATAAAATCTATTTCAAAAATCTATTCAAATTTCAAAAATGATACTATTCAATCCTGTTTTTAATTTCAACTTCTTAAAATCGATACCAAATTAAAAATAAATAACAATTAATACATTATTAGCTCTTAATTTTTCTCCGACTTCAAAAATAAGAATCTTTAAAAATAGGTAAGTTTTATATTCACTTAAATTAAGACTAGAACTACAATAGAATACTGATTGCATCAAAAATTTGTTAACAAGAAATGCAAGAAACTGCTAATTTATAAAAATAGGAAAAAAATGTTAAAAAATTACAGACTATAGTAGCAGTTAAATAATTACTACTGAACACCGTTAAGTTTGTTTGGAATACGAGAATATGTATTATTTATCTATTACAAGCTACACAAAAAAATTTATTAAATTCTTGTTATAATATAATTACAACATCAGAATAGTTTCAGATAACATACTATTAATATGTTACAATGACAAAAAATAAATTTAAAATGTTTCAAATTCTATTACGTAACCGTGAAATTTTTAATTTAAAATGTTATCTACTGTTTTACCCAGAAAATATTATTACGAAACTAGAAGAGGCCTCCTCCGCAAAATTTACGAAAACCGTAAAATCAGTGCACTTGATCCGAAAATAAGACTTAACTGCATATAAAAAAACATTCTGGTTTTCTTCCTTTTTTTTTTAAATCGCTTAAAAAAATAATAATTTTAATTAGTGTTGTTTGATAAAATTACATTTTTTTCAAACTCTTTCTAGCATTTGTGTATAAGTTTCAGATTATTATTTTAAAAAAAGTAGTTTAAAGCACTTCAAAATTTTGGCTTCAAAACTTATGAGAAATATTTAGAAATTATGAGAAAACTTTATTACAGTCACTTCTTTTTTTTTTCATTTTTCTTCTTCTCCACTGGACCGAATCCTTTAGTTAAGAATTACACAGCCCAGGGGAGTGTCCTTTATTCTAACGGGCCTCCACGTCTCGCCCCCCCCGGTCGGATTTCACTTTGCACCCGCCTCAAACCCCCAGAGCAGGATCCACCAGTGGACTCGGTCTTTATGCCAATGCCTCTAACGGGAAGACCCCGAGTGGGACATCCCAGCCGAGACTCTGTCTTTTTCTCTCGGGAGTGCGAGAGTCCCCGTGCCTCATCGCTTCCGCACACTAGTGCAAGCACATGAGAACGGCAGCTCCGCAGAGGGCTGTACGTACTTCATCCCCGAGCCCCCCGATCTCCTGGAGAACCCTCCCACGAACTCTGCAATGGTACTTTACATTTATGCATGTTTAAGTTCACATTATATAATAAAATTCAAATAAAAATAATTAAAAATTACCAAATTTATTATTTATACTGGATACTTTTATTTATAGACATAAAAACACTTACAGATTTTTATTTATTTTTCTGGTTATTATTTACCACGTAAGCTTTAACTTGTACCTGGGATTAGATTTGTCAAGCTACGGAAGATTTAAAATTAAATAAAAAGATTCTATTTTTAATACCGACCATTCATAAGGAACATATTCTTATCCTAAATATCAATAGGCCTTCCTTGAGGTGCTGCCTAAAACTTTTAAAATATTTAATACTAATACAAAATTTCGAAATATGATACAATTTTAGATCTTAATGACCTAGGATAAAAAGTTATTTTTTCGGTTTATTTTCCAGTCGCAGTGTTTAAAATGTTATGTATAGATACAATATAGTAAGAAAATTTGTCAAATATTGAGCTAATCTTTAAAAGAATACTAAGCACAATCTTACTGAAAATAAGTCATTAAAAGTATTATATCTTAAAATTATAGACAACTTCCCAAAGTTTTTTAATATACTTTTATAATTCAACAGTATAATCTATTAACATTTATGAAAGAAGTAGAACAAAAGCAATATCCAGCGATCCATTTTTTTCTAGCAGATTTTAATACTTTATCTTAAATTCTGTTAATGGTTTACGCGTATAATGCTGCAATCTAGCGTATAATGCTGCAATCTAGATGTTTAGACCAGGCTTTCCTTTAATATTTATTTTAACAATTTAATTTATTAAAGTTTATATAATGGCTCATTATACTAATAAATTTTTCAAAGATTTTTATAAACAAAGAATAAAAAAAACTCCTTTTAATACCACTTTTATTTAATTGATATGCAGAATTTTAAGTTTCATCATTCAAAATTCAATCAGCTTTAATACAGTTTTATTCCATTAATTTGAAATTACATTTACAATTTGAAAAATATGTATAGAATAAACAAAAACATTTTTAAAGAGGATTTAAAACAGAAAATTTATATAAAATAGAAGGATTTAAAAATATATGTATTACTTATTTTACGAACAATTTTAATATTGTTTAATAAAAATTAATCTCATAAATAAAGTATTTCCTTTGAGCAGATAATTTTTTTAAAAATAAGGGTATCACTTACATTAGATAAAAATATTATTACATGCATTTATTAATTAGAGAGAAATAACAGATTACAGATTTTTTAAGGATGTAATAATCACATTTATTAGTAACATTATGTTACCAAATAATAAACTCTCTACGAAATCATAGTTTTCTTTATAAAATCAGTTTTGTATTTTACCTGAAATAAGCGGAAAAAATGATTCGAGAAAAAATTTTTTTTTTTTAGTTAGCAAATTATAAATCAATGAAATATCAAATTATAAATTATTAATCTTTACCAGGTTACAGAATAAACCCACCGGGTTGGTCAGTGGTTAACGCGTCTTCCCAAATCAGCTGATTTGGAAATCGAGAGTTACAGCGTTCAAGTCCTAGTAAAGCCAGTTATTTTTACATGGATTTGAATACTAGATCGTGGATACCGGTGTTCTTTGGTGGTTGGGTTTCAATTAACCACACATCTCAGGAATGGTCGAACTGAGAATGTACAAGACTACACTTCATTTACACTCATACATATCATCCTCATTCATCCTCTGAAGAATTATCTAAACGGTAGTTACCGGAGGCTAAACAGGAAAGAAAGAAAGGTTACAGAATAAGATAGAATACACAATTACATAAAACATTACACAACTACAAATAGAACCCGGCCGAGATGCTTAAAGCATCCGTACGCAGCCTGGAAAACCCTAACAGCCAATACATAAAAAATTTTATATTATGTTATTTATCATTCTAAATTTAATAACTAAAATAATCTATTCGTTATTCATTTAACGTTTTGACCCAATTTTCCTTTAAAATTTTTGATATTTTTAAAGCTTATATTTTTGAATTCAGTAGTAGCAAGCTGAAATAAAATACTTTCATATAAATATCTTGTTTTTTTGTTTTTTAATGTTGACTTTAGGTAAAATTATTGCTTTTTTCGTACAATGGAAGTGTTATTAACATACTTATGTGACATTTCTTTATAATGTTATACGGTTGTTTCTAATATACACTTTTAATGTAAGTTATTCGATAACTGAGCATTGCTATTCTCTTTTTGTAACTCTTGACGACCTTAGATTTATTTATTTAAATCTAATGTTAATTTATTCAGTTAAAACAAATTTATAATTAGATTTATTTTTAAAATATTACTGAGATTTAAGTATTACATGTAACTTAAACTGTTCAGCTACTTTACTAATACAAATTGATCTATTTAACGATCGTGTAAATCGCACAAGCAAATTTTTCACAAAAAAAAAATTGACACCAACGTACATCTCAAATAATGTCATTAAACAACACGGCTGGTATAAGAACTACATCATTTTCATTGAGTTTGAATACCACACATGGTAAATAATGTTTTCTTACTAAGATTTATTAAAAAATTAACAAATCACTTTAATCTAATAGAAAGTTTGCCAAACTAACACTTCCCGAAAATCATAAAATACAACAATGAAAACGAAATTTAGAGATTAAAAAAATAATAACACTATAAATTCTAAATTAGCTAATTATTTCGTAAATAAAACAAAATTATAAGTAAAAAATAAAAAAACAATCCTTAATTTTTTCGTTAAAGATAATTTTTTTTTAGAAATCGACATCAAATTAAAAATAACAACCGATAACTTTCTAACTCTTAATTTGGCATCGACTTAAAAAAATTAAAATTTGAAAAAAATTAATAATTTATTTTTTAGTCCATTCATTTTTTGTAGTTTGTTTTTACATTTTTACAAATGTTGTGTTATTTTTATTTAAAATAATTGTAGGTCTATAAAAAAAATAATCTTATTAAAAACAAGCTATCTGAATAAAACGCATAATTAAAAATCCTGAGCTTTGATAAAATTTAAAAAGAAGAAAAGAAATACAGAGAAACGAGTGAGTTAAGATGTCTAAAAAGTAAAGAGAATATGTATCATTTTTTTACTTTATGTTTTCCAACTCATTTTTGCTAGGGTTTTTACGTGAAAATACTAAGAATGAGATCGCGTTATACATACCAGTATGCTAAAACAACCAATAGTAGAGAATAGTTAATCGACCAATAGTGATGAGAAAAAATAAAACATTTTCAAATTATCTATGGACAATGTAATTTTTTGTAAGTAATTTTTCAGGTAAGTAATTTAAAAAGACACTTTACTACGGTACAAACAAAGAAACATCCTATTTGAGATAAAAAAGTCCTCTATTTGGTGAAGAGTTGGTTTGATATTTACATACAAAAAAAAATTACATGCGGCTCCAATTGAGAATTTTATCATTTTGTTGAAATCGTTTTAAAATAGAAAACATACGGGGGATACTTTAAATTTATCTAAATTAAGTCACTCGCTCCGCGCGTGCGCGCGCCATCACACATACACACATAACTTTATGTGAACAGTATATACACGTTTTGTATATACATATATATATATTATCTGTATATTCAGTATCAAAAAAGTGTTATATTTATTCAATCTCTCCATCTCTAAAGTTTTGCAGCTATAATTTTGTGAATAAAAGTTAACTGTTGGAAGGAAAACAAACATATTATATGACGGAAAGAAGAAATGATATTTTCTCCTCCCTTTCCAACTCTTTCGCTCTCTCAGTTTCTCATTAATTCGGAATCTCGTGAAAAGTTAAAGTTTGTTTCAAAATATGGGTATTAATTTCAGGCAATATGGTAGAATTATAGTAGGGTGGAAACTGTGTAATTTCCACCTCTTGGATATAAAAACTTGTAATAGGGAAGCCTTTATCCTGTTTCACCATTCTCTATTTTGCAACATTATTTTTTTTTACACTACTCAGTATTTGTTGTATACTTATTCAAAAATAAGTTCAAAAATAAATTTCCGCTTTTTTTTTACTTTATTTTTAACTTTTAACTAAAAGAAAAATAAAACATTTTATAAAAAAAATTAAACAGGAACACGACTATAAATTGTTTTCTGTGAAAAGTAACAAAATATTATAAGATATTTAAAAAGTTCGATTTTTAATAATAAGTTCAATTTTTATTTAACAAATACTTTAATAAAAAAAATAATATTATCCCCCGGTGAAACCTCGAAAACTAATAGTGACTTATTCAGATCGATTTACCGAGATCAAAAAATATTACATTATTTCAGTTTGAAAAAAATCTGATGTGGACACCATATGACTTCCTTAACTATTAAATTACCTATACACATATTTTGCTGCACTTCATTTAAACTTACTTCATTTGAAAGTGAGATACGATCCAATTCGTTAACAAAGTGTACAGTTACACAATTGCTAAAATATTAGTTTCTATTAACACCAAGTATTAATACAATTATTAATTCAACAATCTTACATGAAATATTAGAATAGAGTAAAAGTCCTTTATTACTCGTATTATTAGATCAGTATTATTTGTATCTTCGTGAGTTGCTGATTAACTAATGTTTCAGATTTCTGGCGTGTTGTATAAATAAAAGTTAACAATAATTGAACTATTTTGTTTAGTGAATTCCTGTATACTGGTTACTAATGTTAATTTCGATCTTACGGTGTAAAATTTTCAGTTTTTAAAATCGGATATTTGGTGAATAATGAAAAATGAAAACCAATCATCCAGGAAAAAATATAACATGAAGAAATATATCTCAAAAACGACAAGAAGATGAATATGAAGGTGAAGAAATTGTTAAGAACAAGGGTAGAGTAAAAAAATTAAGAGAGGATGATGAATATAGAGAGAAAATTTGAAAACTAGAGAAAGTGTACACAAATTAAGATCAGAAGAATTATATCAAATCAATGAGTGATTAAATGATTGGCAACAAAAAAAAACGAAATGATCAATTCTAATTTAGGAGGAATATTGTCTGACAGTATCAGAGGAGTATAAACTAAAAGATAAGAATTTTTCGCAATTAATTAAAGATTAGGCACGTTTGCCTCAGTGAATATGTTGTTCTTGTGAGGGCCTATTTTTCAGTCACTCTGTAGTTAACTTTAATGTAGATTAAATTGAATGGAAATTACAGAATAATTAAGTAAAATTAAGCAGATATTAAAGTAGAAAATCCAAAAATAATACGATTCTAAATTATAATTTTCAATTAATATTAAATAATCACATGTTTCACCAAATCTATTACATATACACATATGTAATGCCTATTAAATTACATTTACACATTTTTAAAAGTATTTAAAATTTTATTTCACTTATAATTTTTTCATTTTTTTCATTTTTATTATCATTGAATTATTATTTATTGTCAAACGTTATTACAATCACGGGTTATTAGTTATTAAATCAATATACCTAAATTTTAAAGAAAAGTTAAAAAAAAACAAAAGGAAATGAATCTGATTCGAACCGATGTGCCTTCCCTTCAAGATCTAAATATTTCATTAATTAATATTTTAATTTTAATTTAGATTTCAATCAAAAAGGGAGGTGCACAACTAAATTTACCAACAGTGCAAAATCCAACATTTTAACATTCTACGGCTAATCGTTTTTGAGTTATGCGAGATACATGCGCACATACATACATATATACGTAAAGACGTCACGCCGAAACTATTCAAAATGGATTCAGGGATGGTCAAAATGTATATTTCTGTTCAAATATGACAACCAAAATATTTCGCAATCACAATACTTCCTTTACTTCGTTCAAGAAAGTAAAAAAAAATTTTAAAAAGAAAACGAGATGAAATCTGAAGACCGAAATTTTTTTCGATTTGCGATCACAATACTTCCTTTACTTTTTACAAGGAAGTAAAAACAAAGATCTAAAAAGACGAACCCATCGGATTGGTCTAGTGGTAAACTCATCGTTGTAAATCAGTTGATTTCGAAGTCGAAGTTCTCAGGCTCAAGTTATTTTTATTCGGATTTAAATACTAGATCGTGGACATCAGTCTTCTTTGGTGGTTGGATTTCAATTAATCACACGTCTCAGGAGTAGTCGACCTGAATTTGTTCAAGACTACAAATTTACCGGTACAGTTACATTACAGTGAAAAGTCGCTAATGTAATTTTTGGTGCGACTATAAATAAAAGTTTTTTTTTAAAAAACGAATCGTACAAACAAAACAAAATTTAAATAAAAATGTTATTAATTATAACTATTTGTAAATCAGACGGTTTCAAATAAAAACCAAATTAAAAGCATTTAATTATTAAAAAACCACAAAAAAAATTTTAAACAGTTTTCCTGTTGGAGAAAAATTATAAGATTAAGCTAAACAAACACACAATGAGATTATTTAACCGCAGAAGAAACAATTTACAATAATTGAACGGTTGTTTTTTTAAATTTTAGATAATGGCAATTCCTTATAATTGTAATCGTTTTCTATAGAAGAATGAGCAGAACTAATAAAAACAATTCCAATGTCAACTTTTTCGTAGGTTACAATATGACGGTTCTGAAAAAAAAAACAGCCCGTTTCAAAAACTATTTTAGGAAAAACAACTAAAGTCATGTGACATTTATTGTTTCTCTTCTAAATCTTGTGGACTATATACTTTTAAATAGCACTACAGTAATCACTGCATTTGCTATAGTTTATCCTTCCAACAGCCAAAGCTGTATAGTATATTAGAATAGATTTTTACTTTCCCGTCTAGCGCTACAACATACCTATAGCTCTAGAAGGGAATGTATTGCAATCGGTTCAATTTGGGCATACGCGGTTTTCACCGGATCTTGACGTTTTGACAACTAAGGATCCCAAAAAACCGGATGGAAATTTTCTGGATGTTAATGTTCGTATGTACCTGTGTTCGATGTTAGCCTCTAAATCACCTTATATTTCCAGAACTCTATTGCCCGGTTGATTCGGTTCCTAATGCGTTAAGCCTCGCGGCTACACTAGTCTACCGACCGTTTAAGCGAAATATTTCCTGTATAAGTTGTAAAATTACATTCGTTTAGTTAGTGCCGACCGTCGCTGCTAGTACCGTCGCACCCACGCAGATTAAATACGGTATGCGCGCGCGCTTTAGGTAGAACATTGAACTAAATAAACAAAAAAAAATTACATTTAAATAAAATGATAAATGTTTTAAATTAGGTTTTTTTGTAAGCCGTGCACCAGAAACAACCTAGAGTTGTAGGACTTTAACCCACCGGGTTGGTCTAGTGGTGAACGCGTCTTCCCAAATCAGCTGATTTGGAAGTCGAGAGTTACAGCGTTCAAGTCCTAGTAAAGCCAGATATTTTTACATGGATTTGAATACTAGATCGTGGATACCGGTGTTCTTTGGTGGTTGGGTTTCAATTAACCACACATCTCAGGAATGGTCGAACTGAGAATGTACAAGACTACACTTCATTTACACTCATACATATCATCCTCATTCATCCTCTGAAGAATTATCTAAACGGTAGTTACCGGAGGCTAAACAGGAAAAAGAAAGAAAAGAGTTGTAGGACTTTCCTAGAACTCGGATTTAGCCGCGTGACGGGAAAGTCCTACAACTGTTTTGTCAGCTTTTTTACTGTGCGTGTTGTTCTACATTTGGTTAGCTAATTGATGTTGAGTTCTATTAGTATTAGTGCTATTATAATGATACTTCTATATGATAAAATTTTATAATGAAAAAAAAAGATACTTTAAATCATCGAAATATTACGCAAAAAATTATTACTCTATACTCAAATCAACATCAAACTAAAAAATCTAATCTCAGGACCGAATATAACCTTTTTTTATTACTACACTATTATATTTTACAGTTACTGCAATCATTAATTAAGAATTTTTTCTATTTTCGAAAAATGTATTTTTTTGAAATTTTTTCCCAAAAATCCTGACATCTTTTCATACGCTATCAATTTCCACCTGGCTAATGATCATAGTTGTTTATATCCGCTCTTTCATAAAAAAAATTAATATCGGCTAGTAAAAAAAACAAATAGAATTATAAAAATGTCACTCTAATTTACAAACAAGTATTAATATACATAGTTACGACATATCGTATTTAAATAAAAATATTGTCATCAGGAAAAAATAATAAAAACAAATACCTAGAAATAATACAAAAGTGTGGTAAGATAGGTCGGGACTCTTCTTTATATTTAACCTACCGGGTTAGTCTAGTGGTAAACGCGTCTTCCCAAATCAGCTGATTTGGAAGTCGAGAGTTCCATCGTTCAAGTCCTAGAAAAGTCAGTTATTTTTACACGGATTTGAATACTAAATCATAAATACCGGTGTTCTTTGGTGGTTGGGTTTCAATTAACCACACATCTCAGGAATGGCGAACTGAGACTGTACAAGACTACACTTTATTCATTCATCCTCTGAAGTATTATCTGACCAGTAATTACAGGAGGCTAAACAGGAAAAGGACTCTTCTGTATCCACGTGAAAGAAATGTCGGAGCGTGCAGAGAGAATGATAACTGGACTTAGTAGGTTATTTTCATCTAAAAGGGGACCAAATGCTAACCGGAGGCGATTAACGTTATCTGTTTCTACATGAATAATTTTGTACGTGATCCCTGTGTGATGCTCGGCGTTACAGAAAAAGAGCAATGCAAATCGCCTAACCTCGCTGCAACGAAGAACAGCGATAGAAATAACTGCCGCATATCGAATTATATCCGGACCTGCAGTTGAGGTTACAACTGGGATACCCCCAGTGATATTAAGAGCTAGAAAACTGGTACGGAGAAAAGAGGGAATCCAGAAATCCGAGGAACAACTGCTGAGAGAATGGTAGATCCAATGGGATGAGACGAATAAGGGCAGATGGACTAATGGATTAAAAGGAAACATGGTGAACCCACTTATTGGCTAACACAACTGTTGTCGGGAAACAGGGGTTTTCCTCTTACCTCTTACCTATTTAGGTTTAAAAGGATTAGGACACCTGATTGTCAATACTGCGGATTAGAAGGTACAGCTGAACATACCTTTTACAACTGTCATAGGTGGGATCAGAATAGGCATCTTTATGGGCTGGGATGGTTGACACCAGATAATACCGTGGAATGTATGCTACGAGGACGAGTTCACTGGGAGGAGTTGTCAAAGTTAACCGCTGACATACTAAAGACCAAGGAAGATGAAGCTAGGAAATGGAGTGAAGATTAACAACAAATACAGATAAAAGAGAAAGAAGCGAGGGGGGTTGGGACAGCCCTCCGTGGAGTTGTCGTTCGTCTGGGCTTGCCTGGATGGGCGGCGGCTGGGAAAGGCATAGCCGGGCCTGGTGCAGCTCTTCCTTGGACATTAGAGGCATGTACCCCCGGAATTGAGTAAGTGTTTTAATGCTCATCCGGGTTCGGGTTGGGGTACGGTGAGATAGGAGTTTTAGTCGGTAGGGTGCGGAAACACATAGGCTCTTAATAACATCAAGCCGAACCGTGCGAGTCCGACATTTCCCCATTTACGGGGGGGGTACGTAAATGGTATTTTTGTGACTCATTGAAAACAAGAAAAAAAATTTTAAAAAAACAACCTCCTTAAAAAAACTAATACCTAAAAATGCATTAAGAATTATTAATATTATTTTTTTCTTTCAACTTCATTATCGACAGTTTAATAAAAAAAACACAAAACATAGAATATATATATATATATATATATATATATATATATATATATATATATATATATATATGTGTGTGTGTGTGTGTGTGTGTGTGTGTGTGTGTGTGTGTGTGTGTGTGTGTGTGTGTGTGTGTGTGTGTGTGTGTGTGTGTGTGTGTGTGTGTGTGTGTGTGTGTGTGTGTGTGTGTGTGTGTGTGTGTGTGTGTACATATACACATATCTCATTAATTGAATACGCACCCAGATAAAATAATTAACTGGAAAATTAAACCGATAAGCCGCAAATTAAATTCCTAATATTAAAATATTACATATTTTAATAATAATAATAATAATAACAATAAATTAAAAGTTTTAATGAAAATAAAATAAGTATTACTTTCAGTGATAATATTACTATAACGTCGCTAATAATAATAAATTTCTATAAGATTGATAAATTCGATTATCATGCGGTAATAAGCTATATCACAATTAACGTCAATTAATTCTCACTGTCTAAGAAATTAATATTAATTTTGCTGAACTCATGATGTAAGCTAAGTTATAATTTATGTATTAGTAACGAACGCTATTCTAAGGTTGCTTATATTCCTAATTTAAATTTATTAGTCCATTAAAAGTATCTTATTTAGTTAACTAAAAAATAAATTTGTAAATGAAAGTTTAATTAAATATTCATTTAAACCTACTCATTACCTACTAATTTTTAATTGATTAAAATTTTATAATAGCAAAATGCAACTATAGTTTACGTATTAATGTTTTCAATAATTTAGCCGCAGTAATTTAAAATTAATCTTTTTTAATACGAATCATTACGTACCAAAATTATAGAAATGGTACACAGATTACGTTATTCCTTTAACCAATTGTCTAACACTTTATCTAAACGTTTCTCTGTAATAAACTATACCTTATTTTCTAATTAATTCACATTAACAATTTTTACGTATAATCAAAATGTATACATACATGCTTGTGTTTTCGTTGTGCGTACGTATGTTTGCTTAAAGCACAGGAACGTCTTTCCGAATGATTCTTACAGTAATATTTTTTGTGACACCTTATGATCTTTAAATTGCAAATTTATTCAGATAACTACACTATGGGTGAGAATATCGTATTTAACAGTAATTTTCCTTGTAACATTATAAGCTGATTAAATGACATGTACTGAAATAGATAACTACATGGTTTCCACAAATGAAATAAGATAAAAAATGGATATCTTTTTCATTCTTTTATAAAAAAAATAAATGTTCGCTTGAGATAAAGATTTAATATAAAAATTTATTTTTTCAATTTTCATAAGCAGAGGAAATATAAATTTTTTTGTTATAAATTAAAATAATACTCGTACTATTTACTCGTATATTTTACTAGAATATGTATAATTTAACTAAAAAATTTTCTAAAATATTATATGAAATAAATAATATTTGCTATATTATTTAAGTGATTTAGGCTGAAATCTTAAAAAACAAAAACTCTGAACTGGTTGAAAGTAAATTAAACTGCATTATTGTATAATGATATTTTTAGTTGAAAATTAAATTGTGTTCTATTGTAGAAAGATGTATTGTTCACACTGAACCGTGTAAATGAAATTGAAAAAAATAGTGGATTTTTTATAGTTTTTTCATTATTATTCTATAGATACCAAAAGTTAATTACAGAATTTTATTGCACACACTTATCATTGGTAAACAAAACCGTTACTTTTTATGCAGAAACAATACTCAAAATTTCACTTTTCCTACCCATGTATTGAGTTTTATTTTTATGTTAGCTTTTGTGTTTCTTATGACAATTAAACAAAACTTCATTCTTTAAAATGCGTATTTTACTTCGATTTCTGAATGTAAACAGGATTACTTATGAACAGTAAACCTTTTTTAAAAAAATATTTTTTAAATAATATTTATTTTAACGAAACATAGTAATTTAAAGGATAAAAAAAATATTATCTCCGCTATACCTTCAGTTGAAATATTTACTTACAATGAGCTGTTTCCTTTTAATGAGAAATAAATTTTTGGCATTTTTTTTTCAGGAATAAATTTATAAAAAGAAAAACAATAGGGTAGTGCAGTAATTAAAACTCTATTTTAAGTAAAACCTTTCTGTAATTCTACAGAAAAATATTTTGTTAAAATATTTTTCTAAACCCAATACTAATTTATTTTTCTACAGTGCACCTTCAATTTACGCGTAATCTTTATACGTATTTGAATAAATAGGAAAGTTATTTCCAAATACGCGATAGGTTTATCTTATACGCGGTCACACGATCATTATCATATTTTCTAAAATCATATGCACTAAAATACTGTAGTGCAGTACATATTTCGATTATGAAATTAAATATTCGCATATTTATCAGTACATTTATCTTGTACTACCAGGAAATGCCTATGGATCATTGTAATGAACAGTGCACTGCTTTTACAATTATTGTTCATTCGCAGTTTACGTTACCTACGTGTGTCTGTTTACAGAAACAGTAGTACAGGCAATTTGTCATCAAAATAGACTGTATTTGAAAATCCTTACCTACCGATTGATCTTTTTTCCATGCGTTAGGGGTGATGAGGGAAGCTTAACTCCAAATTTTTAACATCCCCTCCCATAGATTTTTGAAAAACTCGAAAAACTCAAAAAGTTTTTGAAATGCTTTGAAGATATGCTGTATAATTTGAAATTTAAATACTAGGTGGCGCTGAAGTTGTAAAAAAAGTTGTAAACGAGTAGACCGGTTTCGAACACGTGCCCAATTCACAACATTTTCACACTTTAACAAGCTACAGCTCCAAAACGGTAAGTCGTACAAGAAAATTGTTTAAATAAAAGTTGTCTGTTTTTTTGAGATTAACAACTTTTCCAAATGCAATACAGCCGAAAAATAATTTTTTCCGGTGAAAAACCCGAAAAAACACGTTTTATACAATGAAATAATCTTTTTACGTATTCCAAACGTAAAAAGATCTTTGGACGAGTTACAACAAAAAACACTACACACGTGCTGGAAGAAGCTTGGCTCAAAGCGGTAAACGCCTGGCCAAAGAGAGGACGTAACGAAGCCATAGAGGATTGATGAAATAAATAAAGTCGTAGAGGATACTTGTAACGAAATAGTCAACATTGACAGACAGTTGTGACATACAGGCACAGGATGTAAATGAAGAACTAAGTGACTCGGAACTTATGGAGATGATAGAAAACGAAATCATACAAGACAGTGACGAAAATGAAGAAGAGAAAATTTCAATAAAAAATAAACAGTTGACTTTAACAAATTTGTAAAAATGGCGGAGGAATTTAAAGAATTTATAACTGCCGAAGAACCAGTGATGGAGCGTAGTTTGCGGTTTCAACGGGAAGTAGAAAATATAGTTGCACCACTCAAGAAAGAACAAGGACTTTTACTAAATAAATCCAAACAGTCCACCATTACTAGTTTTTTAAGTGAAATTACTATTACTCATTTTTTTACTAGTTTTTAATGTTAAGTGAAAAAAAACTAAATGATAAATGACAATAAATGGAAATAATGTTTGTACTGTACATATAGTAAATATATTTTTATTTTTAAATACATACATTGCACTGTAATATCATTAAAATAATGATACTGTAATAATAAAATAGTGAAATGAAGTACAGTATTTTTTGAGTACAGTAATTTACGTATATCATTTACTAAATAACTTTACAAGAACCTAACCTGTATCTCTACATTAAATATGAGTCTCAATTTACGCGATTTCATTATACGCGGAAGTTTTCGGGAACGTAACACCCGCGTAAACTGAGGGAGCAGTGTATTATTTGTTAATTTTTTTACTAATTTTATATTATGTTTTAAGCAAACACTTACTTAATATTTTATAATACTTAAATAAGATTAATAAACAGAAAACTATTGAATAGCGTTTAAAATTATAATAATTTTAAACTTAGGAATTTTTTCTATAAAACATTCATTATAAAAGGTGAATTATATTTTTTATATTTTCCTTACTAATTCCCCTACTGATACAAATAATGAATGTTTAACATTCGAAATGCGTATTTATTTTTAGACTTTAACTTATTTAAATCGTGTGTTTAAAAACCTATTCACAATTTTTTTTTTAATGCTTAGCATACTTATTTTATATATATGCTGTCTGTATCTATATCTTTTTTAAAGGAAGATTTCAAGATTACTTTTTACAATTTGCAAAGTATTATCTTTTCATTAATTTGAAACGGTGGACTGAAACAGTTTTAACATTTTAAGAACCCTAAGAGTAAAGGGAAAGAAATGTCATTACAAGCATCAGGTAATAATGATAATAATAATAACAATAGAAAAGGGGGAAACAGAAACTACGGTAATGAAATGATCAAGTCCAAGAATGTAGCAATAAAAGAATTATAAGAAAACTATAATAGAAATTAGTGTAACCGACCAAGGAAAATAATATGTTAAGACGGTAATATTGTTATTTTGAAAAAAAGAAAGAGCTGAAAGAAAGAGATATTAATTATACGATTGCACAAGTAAGAAGAGTTTTTATGCAGAAAAAAAACTGTGAAACTAAATATGTATTTAGGGTATTAATATAATTTAGGTCAATACAAAAGCCAGTAAACCAAAGAGTAGGGCTTTAAATGTGATCTCGTAGATGTTGACAATTATGTGAGTTGTTTATAAGAAAGTTGTAAGAAAAGGTGATGGGAAAACTTTAAGAAGAAAAACAAGATTTTCTTATAGTCAGTTTATTTCATGAACTAAGATACCAATTTTTAGTAAATTTAATGTCTGAATGTGTTGTGATCTGTGGACTAAAGCATTTTCATAATGCCAAAACTGTGGTAATTAGCATCTAGCAGGAATTTTTATATGTGACGGAGAATAGTCAGGGAGTACTCCCTGTTGATAAGGATCTTCAGAAGCATAATCATAATAAATTATAATCTAGTTCTTGGAGAAAAAGGAAAATTATCTTCACTTTGTTTCTGCCAAGGAGGGGCAATACCATTTTTAACGAGGTGATTGGGTCTTTGTCTCAAGTTGATAACCGTAAACCCAGATTTCCAATTAATTTTTAGTAATAATTTTACTTCTCCCTATACTTTGGAAAGGATAAATTAAAAATTAAAACCTTAAAAAGAATTTTTAACTTAAAAAAATTGGAAATTCCGGTAAATATCGCAATAGCACTTGTCATATTATTAAATGTTTGACTGTGCTACGTCCCTTTGTAATGATATTTACATACATTTAACACTTCGTAAATCCGTTAATTTAATAATTTTTTCCCTTCCTTTTCATACATCTCATATTTGCTATTTATAGTCTTATATGTTTTGCTATTTAAAACTGTTAAGCTAATTTATTTATTCACACTAGTCACTTCAGGCCAAATGTATTACATTACATTTTCTTTACTTCTTCGTAGTAAGTTAAACTTTTACTGTGACAATGCGTTTAGCCTGATTGGGACTAGAAAAAGTTCTGAAAATCGTTTGCTATAATGTTTTGTCCAGTTCACTGGATAAACATACAATGTACGTAAATATATGATTTTTAGTATTGCAACCCCATACCTTTTTTTAGTTTTACACTATTTTAACAAGAAATCGAGGTAAAATAATAATGAAAAAATACTAAATTTTTCCTGGAATAGAATCCGAGATCATCTAATCTGGGAGTCAACTACGTTAATCACCGCACTAACTAGTCAGCCAGCTACATTAAAGGAAGGAAGAAGAACCTATTCACCTAAGTCTCCTGTCTTGTAAGTGTCCAGTTCAGCCCAGGGTTTGTACAACAGCTACTGATATTAATTGTGAGCATCAAAGCACCCTTGTGCTGCTAATAATTTATAAATATTGTTTGATTAATTCATAGCTTTGTCCTGATGAAGATCAATTACATAGTCGGATAATAAAAAAATTGTAATTTAACAACATATGTAAACGTAAATTTGTAATCAATCACAAGGGAGTACAGAACGTCACTATTCAAAACAGTAATCAATGATATAGGCTATTTTCATTAAGTGAAACTGTACATCCAACTCTTTCTGAATATTTTCTGTCTCCCTCAAATGTTCTGTGGAACTGTTCTGCTGGTAACAAAACAATAACTAATTGAAACAATTTTTTTATTACGTTTCTGAAAACATTCTGTCCTATAGAATAGAAGAAAACGTATCACTGATTCAGTTATTAGTACCATCATTTGCTGAACTGAAGGTCTTGGTTTGATTCCCATCAAGGATCTGGATTACATACAAACACACACACACACATATGACGAGAAAGATTTAATATTATTTTAATGAATGTAATCCAATTTATATAATTAAAGTTTGAAATCCAAATTTAAAAAGAATTAATTATTCAAGCAAATAATTTTTTTTAACTTACCAAATTTTATTTAATTTTACAATAAATTGTTGAATTTCTAGAATTTTTAAGTTGTGTTAGGAAATCATACAATTAAAAGTAATTTAATAAAAGATAATTAGATAAATCAAGGTAGGAACTGTGATTTATTGTGCTAGTTGACTTCTTAGTAGTAAGTAGTATGTTGTAAAGCTGAACGCCAGGCTGTACGACATTCGAAATATAGTGTGCGCAATTTGCGAGCACGCAGAGGCAATTGGAATGCCGTTTTACTGCCTACAGAAGAAGATTTAAACAAAATAAAAAACTCAGACCTACGACATTGATTTTAATATTTGATGAATACAATCTATTTCACAAGTGGCTACTATTTTTAATAATTTAACTTACGTGAGCTTAATTTTGATCTTAATGCTTTTAAAATGTTGACATACGAGAATTTTGCTGCAGTTGTTAAATATGTATTTATTATGCCATATAAAATAATAAATTTAAAACTATTTCTCAAGTTAAAAGACAGAAATTAATTCATTATCAATAGTTTTCATAATTGAATTTTTACTGAAAAAAAAACACATTTTTATTTTTTCAGTTGTCAGTTATGAAAAATTTTATAAATGTACATCTCGTTTTAATTAGTAAGATTCAACGAATATCGAAGTGAACCCCTAATTTTTTTGCTATTTTGAATATATGTTTGCCTGATCGTTAACGTAATCGATCTGTTAAACTGTACAAAATAAAACTCAAAAAATTATTAAATGGTATATGAGCAGGTACAATCAAATATAGAAGGTACAACTTAAATTTTTCAACATTTTTAGGTTTGCGACAGAAATTAAATAAGAACATGTGATAATTTAAAAATTTTTAAAAACCAGGAAGCCGTTTTGAAGAATCTACTGGAGCGCCCCCTGGCGGTTTACAACCGTAAAACTACTTCAAGAACCTGCTCTGAGTTTATACCTACGTAATGCAATGAAGTGATGCCTATATAATGCAAAAAACTGCATCAAAATCGGCCCAGCCGTTTTAGAGAAAAATATCTACTGCAGAGCCCCCTGATAACCTAAACATGTCTAAGAACCTGCTCTGAATACCTATGAAATGCAAAAAACCGCATCGAAATCGGTTCAATAGTTTTTAAGGAAAATGCTAACAAACACATGGGCGCGCGCGCACACAAACACACACAAAACTTCTTACCCAAACGCATATATCGTCTCTGTTCCGTCATGGTTAAAAATATATTCAAATATAAATGTGTTTAAAGTCAAATGAAGGCTTTAAATAAAAAGATTCAGAGGTTTTTTATTTTAATCTCAGATAAGGTTGAAAGGAAATAACTAGAAACAATTTATACCCCTACCATTCCTAACACTGTTCACTAATAAAACTGTTACAATATATGTAGTTATTTATATTTATAAAGTAATTAAGTAAAAATATAAACTAAGAAAAGTTAGAAAGTGATGTGTCGGTTTTTTCAGCTGAATTAACTCCTAAGAATATGAAATTCTATAATATAAAAATACGTAACAAAACAGTATGGACGTTTGGACTAGAATTTAGGGTTCAGCTAACTTATTTAAATTTACATTTTCATTTAAATATTTCTACTCTAGCAGTACACTTTTTATCCCTGTACAGTGACGCATCACGAAAAAATATTACATGGAGAACTTAAAACCTTACTTAATAAAAGAATGATAAAATATTACATAGAGATAAATATAAATACAAAATTTTAACTGAGCAGCAAAATTATCAAATTTGAAATGCACCAAATTACATAAACAAATTAACATGTGTGTTCATATGCGTGTGCGCGTGCGCGCAAACATTTACAAGAACATTTAGGACAAGGTTTTAAAATATTTACATTAAAATTTAACACATTTTCAATAGACATGAATACGCATCAAGCACAGTTTAATAATATTTCAGTCAAAGAAAAATATACACTCTTATACAAACAACGTTTTTTTACCATTTTACCAACAGGCTATCTGGTTTGCCGACTCGGGAACACGCAACATACAGTTGCCCATGTGAGAAGCAATCCGGATCTAAATCTAAACCACATAATTTTGAAGATTGACCTTGAGCTTTATTGATTGTGATTGCAAATGCCAATCGAATTGGGAATTGCAATCTTTTAAATTAAAATGGTGTATCGGTCGGGATTATGGGTATTCGAGGAATGAGGATATCTTCACCGTTGAAAGGCCCCGTTAAAATCGTTGCTTCCACTACGTTATTCATCAATTTCTTAACTCCAAGTCGCGTGCCGTTGCAGAGTTTTGGCTGATTAATATTCATCAACAGGATAATTGTCATTTTTTTATCGAACCGTTGCTAGAATCAATCTAATGAGGAATGTTTTCCCAGTTCCTCCTGGCGCATCCAAGAAGAAGGTCCTCCAACTCCGTCATTTATCAATTGCATTATGCGATCATGAATGCCATTCCGTTCACGCGTTAATTTGGGAATGTTTGATTGGACATATGACTGAAGAACACCAATGTTGTAACTCTGTTCACGGCGTAAATCCACATCAAATGAAGCAATCGCAGCTCGGGTGGGTGCTGGCATTCCCAATTGACTAAGAACTTTATTTGCAATAGCTAAGCACTTGTCTTCAATATTTATTAATGCTTCGTTGTAAATGCCTTCTGTAAATTCCATGGCCATATTGGTAATTTCTAGGCGTACACTATGCAAAATATCCTCAGCCATATGCGATAGATATCTTTCCCATAACGCTGTGGGAGATGAAGGGAAGCAAGCGGTCAATATAATTGCGAATAATGCGCGATTTTGGTTTGGATGTGCAGTGTTGCACGCGTCATTAATACATATATCCCACTGTTGGTCGTTTTCTAATACATTCAGAGCTTGGTGAAAGGCGCAGCTCAATCACGAGACGATCACACAAAAGTACCGCGATTAAAGTGAATATTTAATTCAGATTGTATAATAATCTGAATCAGATGCAAGTGGATACGTTTTTTTTTTTTTTTTTGTTAATAAACAATGTAATTGGAAAATGGTATTGTTTCACATGTGACTGGGGTTGTCGTTAGCTAGAATGGCGAGTGTTCCCCTCGCTTCCGGCAGATGGCGCGGTCACTGGTACACAGATGACCGTTAAAAAAAATGTTTTCTCGCGGTCGCGGGTATGTGACTGATGCGAAAAATAGATAAAAACAATCTTTTTGATGCGGGTTATATATCGTGCTAAAATTTGAGCTCAATCGGTGAAGAACATTTTGAGTTTTTGAAGCGTACACAAACGAACTTAACATTTATATATATATATATATATGATGATAAAATATTACATAGAAATCTTAAAATCCTAATTGATAAAAGAATAATCATATTTCCTCAAAAAGGGAAACGTGATTAAAAAATGTATAAACGCATAAAAGTCCGCTTGCGATCAGAATCCTTAACAACAGCTAAAATATTCACAGATAAAAATATATAAAAACAATAATTTTATTTAAAATTCGTCATTCTTTATCCGTTTAATAAGATATAAACATCATCGGAAAAACATACAATGAAATAAATTTAAATTACCAAATCAATAACTTTTATTTTGTAATTATTTAAATTTGTAGGAATATGGAAGAAATAAGTTGGACATAATACATTTTTTATATTTTTTATTTAAATATAGAACATTAAAAAAGGTTATATCATTAAAATAGTTAAGGGTTTTAAATTAATTTTGACTTATTTGTACACGATTAGACAAGGTGTAACTTTCTATGTAACATTTTTCATATGAAAAAAAAAAACAATTTAAATCTAGAAAGAAATATGTATTTAAATTTTGAACATTAAGTAAAGGATATAAGAGTTTTTTGTATGCTTGTAATTTATTACCATTCAAGTGACCTTCTTTGCGGACTGGTAGCGTCTATTACTATAAATGTTTAAATTCCTGACATACTTTGTATATTTATGTGTATTTTTGTGTCAGCAAAAATGATATATTTTTTTTTATTGAAAGAAAAAGACAAACCATTTTATACAATTTACAATAAAACATTTTACTTTAGTTTTAATTTACGAGAGAAAAATCATCGAAAATGGTTGGAGGTAAAGTAACAAAAAAAAAGCAGGCTGAACCAGACATGAGTAAATTTTAAGTAAAATTTAATAATAATAAATTTGCTTTCCTACTAGTACAAAAACGTTGAAGCCAGAAAAAATTTTTGTGCGGGGCTTCAGTACTATCGAAGAGGGAAATTAGAAAGGAAGTGGGAAAGTTACGAAGAACCTTAAAATATTGGTTTTAATACACAATATTTTTTCCTCCGTAAAACCTTTATTTATAGTAAATGGAATTGTTAGCAATTTAAGATCATCAGAAATAATATTTATTATTTTTTAGTTTATTTTTAAATATATTAGGATTAATTATTATATTTCTTTGATAAAATTTCGAATTTTTTATGGTTACTCATAAAAAAAATACGAGGGATATCTCTACAGTAAAGACCGCTTGGAAATTTCTCTCCTTAAGGTGGGCGAATCTGTGTCTCTCATAGCCACCAAGTAATGTAGACACTACATTGTACACACTGCCTGCAAGTTTTTGCGTTGTGTTTGATTATGTGTGAGTTATTACGTTATAAAATGAATAGAAAAGTCTATGCTGCCAATAATTTTATGCCGGGTTGTAACAGAGAAAAGTTCCACGAGGTAACTCTCAATAGGATAGTAATTGATATTTTTTACTTCAAAAGTGCGAGTACTTTTGAAAGAGCACTCCGAAATACGTAAAATATAATCTTAACCTCAATTTTTTTTTTTAAATGGACTTGTGCGGTTTTTCTGGGAACCTACAGATATTTATACGTTGTTTATTTCTATCAGTTATACTATATCTTGTCTTATTTAATGATACGTGTACTGCAAAGACTCTTGCTTCCTACACAACCTTTTTATATCTATAGACATCGAGTAAAAAATTTATATGAAAGCGAGTACTTGCACTATATGACGGAAAAATATTTTTTAACCAAAGCTTTTTTCTGTTGGCCCAGTATCATTCAACATTAGAATGAGACCACCGATCTTGTCATCCTCCTCTATCATTAAAAAAAAAGATTTAATCAATTTGATGCATTCAGTAAAAGTTATGGAAGGTCAAAAAAAAACATACGATACGATTTTAGAATCTTCTCCTGTTTTTAGTCGGTTAAAAATAACATTATTTTTTAAAATACGAGTATTTCATCAGATAATGTAGTTTGGCACGTAAGAAATGTCTTTTATTGCATGTATGCATTTCTATTTTTTACGTTATTCATCCTTTTTAATTTTGTATTTATATGATATATTCCAGTTTTAAAACTATTTTCTTTTTTATGAACGTAAGAGTAAAGGTTAGTATAATTTTTCAATTCAAAAAAATGGATGCGACCAACATTCATTTTGCATACACTTTTTTAATATTATTTCAGTAAGTTAAATAAATAAATTCCAGAAAACCCTTGAAACCCGCCCGATTACAAAATCATACAGCAGCAAGGGACATTGTCCAGGCACTGCGATTCGTAGGGAGAAATGGTGATACTCCCGCCACTTTATATGTTACGTAAATAAATTCCCTGAATAATTAAACACTTCCAGGTAATAATATTTTATTAACATAAACCAAACAAACCCGTGCAACGTAACAAATAAGAAGTCCACATATCTTACTCCGTATATCCGATGTTGTTTGTATTTTCATGCAAAATTTACGATTATTTTTAGTTAAAAAAAATTTTAATTATCCGCTTATTTTATTTATTATAATTAATTTAGACCAAATATATAAATTAATGATGAAATAAATATAAAATTTTAACTGAAAAGGAAAGTTATCAAATTTGAAATGCACAAAATTACATAAATAAATTTATATGTGTGTTCATGTGCGTGTGCGCGTGCACGCAAGCATTTACAAGAACATTTAGGACAAGGCTTTAGAATATTTACATTAAAATTCAACATATTTTCAATAGACATGAATCCACATCAAGCACAGTCTAATAATTTTTCACTTCAAAAAAAAAAAAAACACTATTATACAAATAATTCTATTTTACCGAGTTTTGCTTGCAGCACTTATATATACGTATACATATATGCGAATTTACCATACACATATACAGATGTTAAATGTTTCCTACGTGACTGTGATTACCATAGTGGTAAACGTATTTTCCTGTTAACTGTTCCCTTAGTTCTAGGAAAATTATACTATAAATTATACGATGATAAGAGATACAGTAAAATCAAAATATGTAGACTACAGTAATTTTAAATTCTTCAAAATTTTGTTATAATAACATCATAATTATGTAAATATTTGTAATATTAATTTTCATAATGCTAACCTTTTTAAAATATTTTACTTTATTTTTCCAAATTATATGGCTAACATAGTTCTAGACTATCCTGCAAGAAGAAAAGAATGGTAATCAGTCGAAAAATGGGATATGGGTTTGTTTACATTTCTCGAGATTTAATGTCCCAGGGACCCCAAAAAACAAAATAAATGTGGGAGGTAATGTTTGTATGTATATAGGTGTGTTAGCGTGTTTGAAGACTAATAACTTTTGACGGGATATACCGAACTTGATGAAATTTTGTTCAAGGACTTGTGTATATTGGAAAATTTGTTTGAGAAATTTTGTGGTCTATATCTCCAGAATGGTAGATAATTTTTTGGATCAATTTTCTCATAATTTTGCAAACATAGCCGCTCTTTATATTAAGTTCAGTACATACGCGCAATATTATCTTACCGTTAGTAAAAAAGTTTGCCCCAAAATTCCCTCTACTCCAAAAATCGAATAAAACCTATCTTTTTATTTACTGCAAATTTTTTTAACCGAATTTTTATTATGTCTTCCTAAAAATATACTTTGGGGCAATGTTGAAGATGAGAGAGCCGATTAAAGTTCAAAAATATCACTTTTTTGAATTTTGAAACTTTTTTGGTTTATTTTTATGTACCATTATTTTTCCACTATATGACAATAAATAATCAAAGCCACGAAATATTACAACTTTATTGTCAGCTTTTTTAGTTTTTTAAATACTTCGTGTAAAAATTATTTCAAATTCATTCTCTATAATTTTTCTCCCCCGATATTTTTTTATTAAAATTCCATCATATAGTGTAAATCATCAAAAGATGCTCTCTAAATGTTAAATAACAGATTCCCTATTTTAAATTTCAGAAATTATTATGACACTTGAATGCAATTTTATTAATTTTCAAGTTCACTCAGATATTGTAATTAAAATAATAATTTACTAGCCCTGAGGTAGATAATCCCCACGTCCGGAACACAGCATCTATGTTCCACGTCCAGGGCGGCAACAGCTGTACTTACGTACATTACATATAGCTGGCTAACGGGGTTCCGAGTTAATTCCTCGGTTATGCTTTTTTACGTTTGACCTGTTTCCAACTTCAGGTCACTAAACGGACTGGATTTTTCGGCTACCTGCAGGAAATGGAATAATAAACGATTTTGGAAATGGACTCATACCACTCTTAGAGCTGGCGATGTGGCGGCCAGGATCAATGTTATTGCAGGTGTAACGGAGACCCTTCCGTTGTCCATATGCCCCCTGCGATGGCAAGCATGTAGCAATGGTGCCCATGTATGTCGGTGCATGGGAGCTCTGAAAGCTTCGGTGAGTAGGAGCCTGGAATCAGTGCAGAGACTGCGCATCCGCTCTCTGCCAGGACATATGCCGGTTCCACCGGAGTACCGGATCGGACCTCCAAGGTTGGTAGCCCTGGAGTGGGGGTGTACCCCGGCTGCTAGCCTTGCTGCAGAAGGGATCAAACGTTCATGAATATTGAACAATCAAACGTGGCAGAGGGTGCACGTAAACACCCTCGTTTAGAATCCTCCGATTCGCCACAAGTAAAGAGGAAAAAGAGCAAAGAGTGTGACAAAATCAAGAAAGATGCTGATAGAATCAGTAAAGACTTACGTAAAAGCTTATTTGGCTATAGTGTACCTAAACCAAGATTTTTAATTATTACAAAGGAGAATGGAAACTTCCAAAAAGTTAGTCCATACTTAATCGCAAGAGAAATTACAAATTGTGCTGGTGGTCCCGTTAAATAAATTTGAAAGACTTTTAATGGATGGCACGTCGAAACTATCAACAACGTGCAAAGCCAGAAAGTCCAGGCGTTGAAGAAGATCGGTGAATTTGCGGTTTCTGTTCAACCGCATAGCACACTGAACTCATCCAGAGAAGTTGTTGTTTGTCGCGATCTTCTTAATTGTACAGAAGAAGAAATTGTACAAGAAATGTCGAGTCAGGGAGTGACTCAGTGTCGCAGATTAACCATGCGAAGAAATGGTAAAGTTGTTCCTTCAGCCTCGCATGTTTTAACATTTAATAGGCCGAATCTTCCTGAAAAGGTACGAGCTGGCATCCATAGGCTTGATGTACGAGCATTTATTCCGCAGCCGATGAGATGTTTTAAGTGTCAACGATTCGGACACACAGCAGCTAGATGTGAAGCGCAGAAAATATGCATATGTGGAGAGAAAACACATGAGGGGGACCCATGTAAAGGCCCTCCAACCTGCGTTAACTGTAAAGGGCATCACAATTGTCGTTCAAGAAACTGCCCTACATATAAATTAGAAACAGCGATTCAGGAAGTTAAAACGCTTCAGAAGGTCAGTTATCCTGAAGCGAAGAAGATTGTTAATCAGCGTACACCACGACCATCGACTTCTTACGCAGAAGCAGCGGCTGCCCCTTCCACATCTAAAATTATCGTGGAGCAATTGCTTAACACGATGGCTCCAAGTCTTGCGACGATGATTGAAAGAATCATTGATTCAAAGATTGAGTCGACTCATCGGATGGAACAAACTAAACATGAGAAGGCTCACTCTCCGTCTGACGCCGTTGACATGAGAGACGCACCAGCACAGTTTAAATCACAAGCTAAACCTGCGATTACTAAGCCACCAACTGAAGTAAGAATAAAAAATCTTAACTTATCTAGCAAAGAGAAACGGATCACTCCGTCGTCTAGTCACAAGCTTAAAGAAATTGTGACAAGAAAATCTGAATCTACGGAAATGGAGGTACAAGTTATTATTGAGAAACCACCAGACGTAGAGAATATAAAACCTGTACCAAGATCAGCTTCGGTGAGAGCATTTATTTCAGCTGGACCCAGTACTGCAGTAGAGATAGAGTCCAGTTCATCCGCCGCGGAGAGTGCATCGCTTATTAGTTTAGATTCCCTAGCAAAGATGCTAACAGCACCGACGAAACTTTCATCAACTGACGTCAGCCGCAGAACGTCACTGGCAGCCGAAAGAGAGGAAGACGATGCCATGTCTGAGGCCTCAGATACGCTGTCATCAGAGGTTGAGGCCGTCAGAAGAATGGAGAAACGGTGCAAGAAAGGATGGCCGAAAGGAAAGCCTAGAAAGTAATATTCTGGATTCGAAGTTAGAAAAACGTAAATTTTTGAACATTTTTGATTCATAGAAATGTGAATAATTGAACCTTTTTTTTACTTTTTTTTTTTTTTTGAAGTGGAATGGGGCTAATGACCAAAGTAGTCGATGCCCCTAAAAACTTCAACAAAAAAAATTAAAAATTAAAAAATAATTTACTAAAACAACTGCCCAAAAATGGTACAGGTTTAATATTTTTCCTACCAATTTTTTCTGTGTATTGCATCTCAAGTAAAAAAATTACATAAATTTATATAAATATAAATTAAATTAAATTTATTTTTCGTCTGAGATTTTTTACTGAGATTTCCGTAACGTAAATTATGTTTGTTTTGTAAAAGTTTGTTTTGGAAATTTTAATAAAACAAGTTTTTCCCACACATAAAACACATTTAATCCCATACAGACAGTAAAAGCAGAATCAAATCGAGATAATGTGGGCAAACTGAAATAAACAAGTCATTTACAAGGAGGCTTCAGTTTTACAAGGAATTTAAAATAGTATCAAATTCAAACGAATCTTAGCAACAATTTCAAAAGTAACTTTACATGAAAATACAGTTCTGTTCATAGATAGCGTCTGTATTCGCTTGTCAAAATGGTAATGCAATACAATCTTTCATTAAATCACTTGAATCTCGGGTACAATTTATCCGATTTTTAAAACACCAAAATAAAGTTCAGTTCATTTTTCTAAATTTTACTTGTGGAAACCGCAGAGCTAACCGTTATACTTTGAAATTTATTCGCGTACTCGAAATAATATTATACGAGATGTGTGAGAAAGTAATGAGATTGGTAACACTGCGAGCGATCTGGCAACGCTGTCTACCGGTCTAGCACAGACCGGTAGACACAGCGTTCGTACGATCCTGAAACAAGGCGAAGAGTGGCACATTCCGTCATCTCTTCGACTGAAAAAATGTCGAATGAGCAAATCAAAGATCAAAACCATGCTGATTTGCTTTCTTGACAGTAGGGGAATCGTACATAAAGAATTTGTTCCTCTAGGACAAACTGTCAACCAAGTGTTTTACAAAGGTGTCCTTGAAAGGCTCAGGAAAAGAGTGATTTGCGTGAGACCAGACATTGCAGACAAGTGGATGCTTCATCATGACAATGTCCCGTGTCACACGGCCATTTCCATCAGGGAATTTTTGACCTCCAAACGCATTCCTACGGTTCCTCAACCCGTTCACCTGATATGAGTCCTTGTGACTATTTCTTTTCCCGAAATTGAAACATGTCTTAAAAGGACGTCATTTTGGAACTCTGGAGAACATTCAAATGACTGTGACCTACCAGTTAAAAGCCCTATCAGTTGAAGCCTTCCTGCGCTGCTAACAGGAGTGGGAACGACTCCAACGGTGTATAGCTGCCCAACAGAACTACTTTGAAGGGGATAATATTGTTGTTCGAAAAAAATAAAAACCTTGGTAAGTAAAAAGTCAGTCTCATTACTTTTCTCACATACCTCGTACGAGAACTGACAAATCAAACCTAACGTTCTTTTTCTAGTTAAGCTTTACATTCCACCTAATAATGGAACTACATACATCCGAATAAAGTTACACATAAGCTAGCCTCAGATTTCAATAAAAACATCGATAAAGAATTTTTCATATCAGCCCAGTTATTGAATTCGTTATAAAGAAATATTCAAAAATACACAAAAAAATCGCCCATCTCCATGGCAGCGTCTCGCTTTTTCACCCTGTGAACCCGGGTTCTAATCCCGGTCAAACATGACATTTTTCATACCTTACAAGATTACATTTCCATAACCCACGCACAAGGTTAAAGCTTATGTGGCGATATCATCAAGAAAAAAAGAAAGCTGATTTATTCAAAAAGGACATTCAGCTGTCACGGGAAATGGCTCGTTCCGGTAAGTCCTACAACTATGGGTTTTTTCTGATGCACGATTTACACATACATACATACATACACACACAACTTAATTTAAAATATTTACCACTTTATTTAAATATAATATTTTTTTGTTTATTGAATTCCATGATTTAAAAAAACTAAAGAAATAAAGCGCGCGCACATTCCGTATTTAATTCGTCCAGGTGTAGCAGTACTAGCGACGATCGGTACTAACCAAACTAATCTAATTTCACAACTTACATAGAACAAATTTCGTTTGTACGATCGGCAGAGTGGTGTAGCCGCGAGGCTTAACGTACCAAGTACCGAGTCAATCAGGCGATCGTGTTGGACTCCCAGACAGACCGAGTTACTTTTTTACACTTTAAATATTATTAATTTATTTAATTCTACCGCTAACCTGTGACGTCACAACGTAACAGACGATTACAACAACAATTTTTGAGGTAGGGGTGCGATTTTGACAAAAAAAATTTTTGCAAATACTTTTGCATGTGCCTAAGAAAAATATGACCTTAATTCGGCGAAATCTCGAGTTACTGAGGATGACCTTACTCTACAACCTCACCCCCTGACTTTTTAAATTAAAAATTGAATGACATCAATGCCCTATATATAGAAGTAATCTGACCAAGTATGGTAAAAACCGGTCCTGTAGTTCTGGAGATATAAGGTGATTTAGAGGCCAACAACGTACATACGGACATTAACATCCCGAAAATTTCCATCCGGTTTTTGGGGTTCCTTAGGTATCAAAACGCCAAGATCCGGTGAAAATCGCATTAGTTCAAATTGAACCGATTACAATACTTTCCCTTCTAGAGTTGTAGCTTTGTTACAGCGCTAGACGGGAAAGTTAAAATTATTTTATTGAATAAAATGTTTAAATACTAGACCACTGATGATCTTTGGTTAATTTTAACCGAAATTAGATGACAAAAACCGGTCCTGTAGTTCTGGAGATATAAGGTGATTTAGAGGCCAACAACGTACATACGGACATTAACATCCCGAAAATTTCCATCCGGTTTTTGGGGTTCCTTAGGTATCAAAACGCCAAGATCCGGTGAAAATCGCATTAGTTCAAATTGAACCGATTACAATACTTTCCCTTCTAGAGTTGTAGCTTTGTTACAGCGCTAGACGGGAAAGTTAAAATTATTTTATTGAATAAAATGTTTAAATACTAGACCACTGATGATCTTTGGTTAATTTTAACCGAAATTAGATGACATCTATAACCCGTATTCCAAAGTCATCGTAAAAAAATGTCGTTAGATTAGGTTAATCTATGTCTGAAGATATCGCCGGCCTCCGTGGTAGCGTCTTGGCCTTTCATCTGGAGATCCTGGGTTTGAGTACCGGTCAGGCATGGCATTTTTACACGCTACTTGTCATTCATCTGATCCTCTGAAGTAATACCTAACGGTGGTCTCGGAGGTTAAAAAACAAATCTGAAGATATCAAATAAAACTTAACTAACGAAAAAAGGAAATAAATTTAAATTAACTAAAATAGCTTATTATTGCCCACTTTTGAATGAAATTACCAAATTCATCAAACTATCAAAGAATATGACCGAGTACAGAAGGATAAAAAAGGATAAGAAGCAGTTTTACCCCCATTCCTTTATCGAGGTTTGATTTAAGACGACACTTTCTGATGATGTTTCGTCTAGGTATATAAGATAAAGTATCTTATATACCTAGATACTTTATCTTAGATACTTTATCTTATATACCTAAGAAGCACTAAATTAGGCGATAGAATTTCCTACTTTCTTAATAAAATGTTGAAATTCGGAGCCCATATTCAAACATTATTTTTCATCCTTTTTTATTTTCATCTAAATCAACCCTACCGGTCCGGAAATATCACAAAAAATTAGATCAATATACGTACGTAAATCCTTTTCAATTTTTCAATACTAAAATCGTGTTTTTTTCTTATTATAGGCGATCATGAAACTTCAGATCTACAAACATCCCGATAGACAACATTTTGTCCTAGCATACTTTTCTTTGCATAGTACACTGCATAACAATAAAGTATAACCATATAGTTGGGAACGTAAATATTTTGTAATCAATTAAATACAGTTTCTACAAAATTCATATATCACTAAAATATTTTTCCGATACAGATATATTTTCTTCTTTTTTTTTAATTTATACATATTTATTATAATGATACAATTGTATACAGTACATTAACATTATTATCCTTACAATGTTCTTATGAACGATAGTTGATGAGGAAAATTAATTTTTTTTTACGAAAAACCAAGAAAACTGTAAAATAAAAGTTTAAATTTAAAATTATTATGTGGATCTTTATTTATTTATGTATTATATTAGACTTTATAAGTAGAATGTTAGCTCCAATTATAAAAAGAAAATTATTTAAGCTTTATAGTAATAATTTAATCTATAATAACAACTTTAGTCTCAACTGTTACCACTCAACCGTATCTATGATAAAAGAGATGCATTCCATAATATACCTGAAACAATTTTGAAACATTATCACCGTTATTAAAAGGAATATTCTTAAGGCATAGCTTTTTAGCGTTTGAAATTAAATCCATTAGCTTTTAAGCTAATAATATTTCTACGTGGCAAAGTAAAACACGGTTGGTTATTGGTTTTCAGAAATTCAGGAAGTAGTTCTCTCTTTCTCTTTTCTAAACTCTATTCCTCTTTGAAGCACACATCCTGTACAAGGAAACGTTTGAGTTAAATAGAGGTTCCTAATAAAGTTAATGTAGGGTATTCAGGAATTGTATTATTATGAATGGTTTGAATAGTTGAGAACTTAATGCACACAAGGAGTTTCTCCTCAATTTAATGCAGTACCGTAGTTAATTATGTAGACGCAGAAATATTTTAACGGAATGCCATAAATGTTCATATTATAATTGTAATAATAATAATAATAATAATATTGCTCAGTCTAACAATATTATCCATCCGGTTATTGTATAAAAGGGTCTAAATTCAAACAAAGCGAGAGTACCAACCGAGCTGATAAAAAATTAAAAGTTTTTAACGAATCAAATTTTTCTTTCGTTTAATTATTTTAATTAAAAATTACAGTAACTATTTATGCAGATAACAAAAGAAGAAATATAAAAAAACGTTTTTGGAATTTTTAGTGCTGATCATGTAGAAAAGTGGAGGACAAAAGCGAATTATAATTAATTGATTTTCATGATAATATTTAGGGTAACTAACAAAAAAAAAACCGACAAAGATTTCTAAGTAAATGGAAATATTTTTTTCAAAAGATCTTAGAACTTTTTTAATTACCTTCTATTTCTGTGGCGTTATCTCTCTATTACAATATTTTCTGCATAAGTTTTTTTTTTTTTTTAATTTATTTTATTTATTTATACAACAAGAATAATGATGATATAATAGAAATGATGATAAAAATATATTTATCAAACATCGATTAAAAGAAAAAGACTTATTGGAGTAACGCAATTAGATGTAATATTCCATAAAAATAAAAGGAAGTTTTATTTTTACTCGGTATAAATCATTTAAATATTTTTTATTATTGCATCTCTACCCATTATCAGTTGATGAAATCCTAATAAATTAGAGGTATCTAAAATTCGTGAAAAAAGGTTTTTACTAGTATTGTTTTTAAAGCGTCATTAGAATTTTTGAAACGTATAGTTAATATAAGCAATTTAAAAGTACTTTGTACCAAAGAGCTGGTTACATATTCCGAAGCTTTAGAGTAAGAATCCTTTTTTTAAATGAATTAAATATTTGATTTCCGTACCTCTAGACTGGTTTAATGAAGTATTTTAGACTGTTAAAATTAGTGTTTTAGATTGTTGAAGTCGGCATTATTTTTGAGTCCCTAAAAAGAAGACTCCATAAAATTACTATGTGTACTCTTTTGACAAAAGTCCATTCAAAAAAAAAATTAGTTTAAAAGGTAATAAGCATACGAAGAAACAACCACAAATAAGGATTGCCTGTGTAAGATTCCATTTATTTTTAAATTAATATCTTTAAAAAACTTCAATTTCAATTCCTTAATTATAAAGCATATCCTTTATAATTAAGAGAGAGAGAGCAGATAAGCCAAAATATATTCAAAGCTTACATAGCGTATTTTTCATTATTTATTTTAGTTTGTATGATACGTAATCTTAATCATTTACATAAATATACAAAAATTCGTATAAATAAGTTATAAGAGATATAACGCAATCTGTTCATTGTTTTAAGAAAAAATAAATAAATAATTGCTTTTGTAAAATTTACGTTTAAACAAGTAAGGTTAATATTTCTTTAAAAGAAAAATAACAAAGATTTTACAAGTAATGTAATGAAATGACTCGTAAATATGAGAAATGGATTCAAACTTCTTTTGTTGTTACATTTGGGACGCCAAGAACTGCCTGCCAGTTCTATCATGGGAAATTAAAACTTTTCGAAAGTTTTATAAAAGTAAAAAAAAACTTGTGGACTATACTAGTTTGTTCCTATACAACATTCATTTTATAAGGCTTTCCTTTTAAGTTGATATTGTACGGCTAGATGTTGTACAGGACTTCTTCCTTTAAATATAAGAGTTCGATTTTATTTCTATAGAATTAAATGAAATGTGACATAAAGCGGCCTGATCGGAATAAAAATGTATTTTTTTTATATTTCCTGCTAAATGTGTTACAACACAAGACACATTTAACCTCATTATGACAAACAGACAATATCCCCCCCCCATCACACTACACTATTTCTCTAACATCTAAAAAAAGAATTACAAAAACACTACTCTTACTTGCACAACCTCATCAAAAGATATTTCATTGTGATTGATCGACATGATTTTATATTTTTAACCTAATCAACTATAGTAATCGGAAAGAAAATCGAAATATTACTCCTTTAATACTTTCTATTGTGTGTCACAGACCCCAGATTAAAAACGTTGTAAAATGATAGGTAATAAAAATAATCTAAACCTATTGAAGTTTTCGATTTAATCGAAAAATGAATATAAAAAATAAAGTTTGCGACTCCTAATTGTGCGTTAAAAGAAAAATGGAGGTAAATCTGTTTTTGAATTTCTCACGGGTATGTTTTAAAATTTAATATTGAGAAAAATTGAAAAGTGAGTAGAACTAAGATAATGAAGAAATATAGGAGAAACATTTATATTAAAAAGTTCTTCTTTATTGCTTCCACAAATTCAATTTTTTTTTTTAATGAACTTTAATTAATTATAACACATTTTTATAAAGAAAAAGTATAGCTGGAAACTTTTTATTTATAATTAATAATAATTGTAATAATTAGTTATTTATAATAAATAAATATTATAATTTAATTTTTAGAATAGCCTTTGACAGGGTCTGGCTGCCTGGTCTTTTCCATAAGTTAAAACCCAACCTTCCTCAACCATTCTACTTGGTTTTACGGAATTATCTCGAGTTGAATGCTACTTTCAGATCAGATAAAAGGTGAGTTATTTGGATTATTTGTTATCAAATCAGGAATTCCACAGATTCTGTCTTAGGATCAGTCCTATAGACGATTTTTAATGCGGACCTTACAGCTCTGGACGATGTCACCGTCGCCTTGTTTGCTAACGATACAACGATCCTGGCTGTTGACGAAGTCCCGCACTTGGCCTCAATGAAGCTACAATCGGTGTTAGACCTGATCAGCGAGTAAGTATCAAAATGGAAAGTAATAGTAAATTAAATAAAAGAAGTCATATTAGGTTTGCACTAAGAAGGGGTGACTGTCCATCTGGACCGGGTCAACAACCCGCACTCTGATCGGGTTCGTATCTTCGTTTAACCTGGAAGTACCACGTGAAAGAGAAAAGGAAGCAGCTTAATACCAACCAAAAGAGTCTCTATTGGTTGTTAGGTAGGAACCTGTCATTGTCCAATAAACTTTTGATTTAAAGGAGATTCTAAAACCGGTTTGGAAATATGATATCCAGCTGTCGGGCACGCCGTGCAAAAATAACGTTGAGATTATACAACTTTTCAGAAAATGTTGGAGAGGTCCTTTGCAGAGACACCGTGGTTCGCTTGGAATGAGAAAATTCACAACTATCTTAGATTGGTTTATGTTTGTGACAAGATCAAACGGTTCAGTTTAAATTGCAGACAACGATTAGACAGTCGTGTGAATTTTCTAGCAGTTAATCTCCTAGACAACATTAAAGATGTCCGGCAACTGAAACGCCAACCCCGTCCTGGAATTGGGATATCTAAATGATACTTTAATTGGTTCGGTATCAGACATGTGATAAACGTCTTTACTATGCCTTAATGAGGAGCCTGGCGCCCTTTTATTTCTTTCCGGGAACTTGTTATGCTACTATTTTGTTTATCTCTATTGTTTAATAATGTTGTGGATTCTTTTTTGGTTTGTTTTTCATTAGACTATTGTGATCCCAATCTTTGTGATCCAAATTCTACAAATATCTTTAATCTTAGTGATCCCAATTAATACAAGTGTGTTTATTTATATAGACTTTTTACCTATATGTAGCTTATTTAAACATGTACGCTTTATTGAGCGTGTTCGCTTAAAACCAACTTCATGCACCCTTTTTAATCCAATTTATTTGTGCTTGTGATTGCTCCTCAATCGGAACTGATTGCAAACAGGATTTGTGAAACAAGAAAAAAGTTTATTAAACTTAGGTATTTTTTATAACATAAAATTTCTATAAATTGATTAACATAAATAAAAAAAGCATTTTTAACAGGAAAAGTTTTGTTTTTACTCCCGTTTATTACCACCATTAATTGTTTTTTAAATACTAATTTTTTTACAAATGATCTGGTACAAAACGTTTTAGAGATGAAGAAGAAAATTAATTTGAAGATTAAAATACCTATCAATATAGCCTTCAACAGAAAAAATTATAATATAAATATGTTATGAACTTGAAAGGAAAGTGAATAAGCAATAAATACGATATAATAGTAAATAAAATAAAAAATACCGATAAAATCATGTTAATAATAAAGTTTAATTAAAGGAAATGACTAATTTAATTACATTTGATAAATTATATTGAATTACAATAATGAATTATGAAGAATGCATGAAATATATAATTTAAATAGGATGGAATGACATGAATACAGCTATTCATCGTATTTTAATGTAACTTTATTAAGTAACTTTATTTCCATTAACCGGTCAGAGATCTTTGAATTATTTTTATGGTTTTTGCTTGTTCTGATAATTTAATGCTGGATAGCAGAATTTATTTTTTTACTTTTTAATTTTAATTATTTATACAATATATATATATATATATATATATATATATTTTTTTTTTTTTTTTTTTCAGTAAATCCTTTTAGTTTGATCGGTTAAGAATCTTTAAATAAAAGATTTTTAGACGTAATGATTTTTAAACATATCTTTATCAATTATATAGACAATAATAAAAAAAAATTTTGAGTTTTATTAAATGTTCTTTCCCTAAAATAATTAATTATTTTCAAGCAAGTTGAAATAACTAAAGTATAGTAAATAATAATAATAATATTAATGCTATATATTATTTCTAAATAGAAGAAAAATATCAAGCTGATGAACAGTTTATACAAAACAACAATTTGTTTGGTTTTTTAATTCCTAATTAAAAACCCTCTGCATGTTATAGTCGGTAAAGGTACATTATCATAAATTTCTTAATTTGACTTCTTAAGATAGTTTACTAAAAGTTATCTCAAGCAATTAACATATCGAATATATTTACAGCAATGGAATCAAGAATTAAAAGAGGGAAATACATCATTCCATGTATCAGAAAAACCGAAATAAAATTAATTTAAAATACGGTGACATCATTATTTTCTTATTTATTATTTTTTAACTAGTTTTTAAATGAGTTTAAAAGGGTTAAGCTACTGTGTTAAAAAAAATCAAAGTTAGGCTTAAGTAAGGAAGAAAGTGGAAGGATGAAATGATAAATAACCTCACGGTAATGGCCTGCGGGCCCCGATGCATTAGCTAAAATGAACTGAAGACTCGTTGTACACAACTAGCGAATACTGGTGGCGGGTTTTTGCAGTTAAATTCACTAGATACACTATATATAAGGGTTTTGCTATACTCTACACTCTTATGATTCAGGGATAAGAAGAATAAGAAGTAAAAAAAAGAGAAATCGCTCTAATCTAGAACATTTTTTATATAAATTACACGAAGTTATATCATAAATAATAAAAGTATCCTTTTAAATCAGCTGAAAATACCTAACCTATTATTTTTCTTACCTCGTAAATAAAAATATACATCCGATAAAATAACAATTTTAGAAAATGTTTTAGAAAAGTAACACTAAATATCTTTAATAGTGATTCCTGTTTTTCTTGTTTTCTTAATAGCTTTTCACTTAATGGAAATCTATTTATCATAAAATTTATACATCGACGCCATAAAAAAATAATTATTATTAGCTGTAGTTTAAAAATAGAAAAAACAGCATCAGTAGATTATCAGATTAATACTGCCTAGCTAATTTTTTTAATAAAAATCTAAAATTAGGAAAAGAACTGAAAACTACATAATGGATTTTTTGTAGTAATTTTTTTGTTAATATATTATTAGAATTAAAACATTGAAGGAAATTATGCTTACTTGGTAAGAAATAAATATACTTTTATTCAGTTCATTCTGTAGTTATATACGGGTATTTACAAATAATTTCCTTAATGGCTTATGTGCTACTTCACGGATAAAAAAGGATGTGTTCTTACATTTGTCCAGTTCAAGAAGTCATAGCAAAACCTTGATCAAAACATCTGTTAAAAAATAATACTGAACAGAAGCGATTAAAGTCCATACCAATACTTAACAATAAAATAAATGTATGAAATTATACAAAATTACATTGCGATTTTGTTCAAATAAAGTTAAAAAGATATATATATATTAGACTTAATTAAAATTATCTATAAACTTTAAAGGTGCTGAAAATTCAGAGGTCTCTCTTTTAAATATTTCAAAATTCAGCGGTAGAATAATTTTTATCAGTTAATATATTATAAAAAATAAGTTTTATTTTTTATAAAGTTGTGGTAATATCTTTTAAATAGTTTTGTTACTGAAGCATAATAAGATCCTTTCTGGAATGGCCAAGTGTTGCATTAAGTTACTCGAAACGTGTTTCTGTTTGGCTTGATAGAGGTGGATATTTTTTTTTCAGGAACACATGATTTCTTTTTTATTTTTTTTTTAATTCCTATAATGATATGTAAGCCCTCTTTTTATCAAAAAAACCTGTTCTGACTTTCTAAAGAACCCCTAAGAGATATCTACTTTATTTCTGTTGAGAACATACATAGACATAATTAAAATTAATGACAAGCTTAATGAAATTCAAAACACTTAATAAAACGTTACTTAAATGCAATTATAAAGTTTAGTTTTTCCAGATGAAATAAGGACTGTTCCGCGCGAATTTATTTTCAAACAAGACATTCAGAAATATGAGTAATAAAGATAATACTGCTATTAAAGAAAATACGAACAATGAAATTATCAATGTTAATGGAATTATTCCAAGTTTACATCGATAAGAAGTATCAATATGATACCAAATAGTTAGGTCACTAGGAAGAGGGTTCAATCAAAGATAAATATTTTTTTCAAGGATGTGTGATAGCAAAATTGGTGTAAACTTTTATTAACAAAAAAAATCGGATCCTTTACTTAGAAATTTTCTAAGTAATCGGATCGAGTTCGTGACCCAACCAGAACGAGTTACTTTTTTACACTTTTAAATATTATAAATTTATTTAATTCTACCGCTCATTTGTGACGTCACAACATTGCTATAGTTGACAGCATATTTTGGTGTGGGGGTGTGATTTTGCAAAACTTTTTTTGCAAATATTGCTATTTTTAAATAATTAACAAATGTGCCTAAGAAAAATATGACCTTAATTAGGTGAAATCTCGAGAAACTGAAGATGACCTTGCTCTACAGTCTCACCCGTTGACCTTTTAAGTTGAATATTTGATGGCATCAATGTCCCATATATAGAAGTAATCTGAACAAGTTTGGTTAAAATCGGTTCCGTAGTCATGGAAATGTAAGGTGATTTAGAGGCCAACACTAAACACACACAGGTACATATACGAACATTATTAACATCCGGAAAATTTCCATCCGGTTTTTTGGGTTCCTTAGGTGTCAAAATGTCAAGGTCCGGTGTAATCGCATATATCCAGATTGCTCGATGACAATACTTTTCTTCTAGAGCTATAGCTCTGCTATAGTACTATAAGTAAAATTATATACTTATAGTACTTGTATATAATTAAATATATAAATATATATTTACTACTTTTGTACTACTTTTCCGATGAGATTAAAACTTAAAACTCAGTTCATAATTACTGTAAAAAAGTAAGGGTGAGTTAATTTTATTTATTCTTGAATCATTTTTTTAACAGTAATTTCACTACAGAAATTGTTCATTAAAATTCAGAGAAAAAACCTTGAAAATGCAAATTTTAAATTTTGACTACATTTAACACTATTTTACAGCCCGTTATGATATATACAAAAGAATTCTAAAACTGTACTGTATTCAATATAGTGTATATAGTACTCAATACAGTGTATTTGAGTATTTAATCACCAACTTTTTTTCACTGGACTCACCAATCTGAGTGTTTTGGTTGAATTTTTTCTATTTATTAAGTATTTTCCAATTAGTCAGTAATGGTTATTTTTAAAATTTGAAGAAGTTGTTGACTACCTGAACATAAAATGCAAACAGGAATTAATAAAACCATTATCACACAATAATGAAGTGGAATTTGAAAGGTCATTTTCTTTTCTTTTTTTTTAAAGCGGCTACAAAAGGGAAATATTACATAGATAACATGGATTAAATTGTAGATTGCTGATTATGTCTGCGTGCTCTCTAATGTTTTTTCTTAGGAGAGTGTTATATAATACAAAAGTTACCGATTTGATGAAAAATTAATCATCTTTTTTTCTAAAATATCAAATACCAATGACAATTGTTTTTTTTGTTTTTGTTATTACATTCACATTTTCTTTCTCTGCTTACCAAAATAAATATAACAATTTTTTTTTAATTTAAAAAAATAACCATTCCTGAATGAAATAACTTGAGCTATAGCTGATAAATAGAAAACTTATGTTTCAAAACATCACCAAAAGATAGGGTGATAACCGGTTAAAATAATTAAAACAACATAATTTTTTTTAAATTTATACATTCGTACGGATTCCAGTTCCAATTTGATTAAATGATATTAAAAAAAGTATTCAATTTGTGAGCGCATATTTTTTAACTATTCTTCGGTTTTCGATTTTTCAAGAAAAATTTCAGAAAGGAATAGAAAATGAATAGGTTAACAAAAAAGTGATTAGAGAATAAAACAAGACCCCCTCAAATTTTCCTATTAATATTAAGTTTCAAATTCATCAGTAAAGATAGAGTGTGCCAAGAGTAGGAACCACTAAAAAAAATATTATGAAAAGTAATTACTAAATAAAAATAAATACATAGTACAGTGAAAATTAATCCGAATTAAAAAAATATTCTGAAATAATATTATAAAAATATAAAACCAGTTTGAGACAAATAGTTAGTATTTTTAAAACAGTTGTGACGAATAATCGATAAAATTTTCACGGTTATTATTCATAATTAAAATAGATTGATTGTCTGACAGTAGATTAAAACAATTATATTTAATTAATAATTTTTGACATAATCCCAAATCGTTATTCCATATCAGATATTAAAAAATATTTAATATGTAATTGAATCACATATATATTATATGTGATTCAGAACGTGTACAACGATTTTTTGATTTTTTTGTAAATTCACTAGGTATTTAGATTTTAAAAGAACAGTTGACTTAGTTTTATTCTTAAATGTTTATATATAATTTCTACATAAAAGTCTCAGTAAATAAAATTCACACAATAACTACTAATGTATTTTCTTCATATTTATAAATTAAATTAACGACTGAGCATTAAAAACTATCAGAAAACCCAGTTATCAATTAAAAGTTTACTAATTCTTTCCCAAACGAGCATTATTATTATTGTTATTATTTTCACGGACTCGTGTGAGTCCGGCGGGCGCGGGCGCCAGTTGGCGGTGGCCACCCTCGGTCTTCCTCCAGCACGCATGGGGGGACCTCCCTCTCTGGGGTCCGAATATCCGCAAATTAACCCCTTTTCTTATTATTATTATTATTATTATTAATTTATTTCTAACAAAGTTATTATCTCTAACTTCTAAACCAATACTATTATGTATTACATGTTTGTATAACATATTTGAGTATTATTGTTTGTTTTAATGCAATTGCTATTTATAGATTTTATATGTATTTTGAGTATTTATATACATATGAGTATACAAAGTATCAATTACAAATAAATGACTACTATGCACGTATTATTATACCAAAAATAAAAATATTTTATCTGAGTACAATATTATATATATATATATATAATATTTAATGTATTGTATATTAAGGTTATATAAGTCTTTAGAGATTATTTTAAAGTTTTAAAGTTCACTTAGGCCAAGTGATTATTTGGTGGCCGATGAAATCAGTACTCACACATTATTCTTCTCTTAAAGCTTTCTATAACGCTGATTCCTTTTCAGCATCTGTTACAATTAAAAAGTTTTAAATGTAACAATTTTGTTTTTAAATCTGCAGTTGGTGCAAATGAGTTTTTTATGGTTTTAATAAATCTCTGTTTTGTTTCTTACATATCCTAAGCCAATATAATTTATTTATCTCGTGTTTTGGCGGTTTTACGACATATTTCTTTTTTTCTCAATTATTAAAAAGTTAATTTTTTCTTCTATTTTGCGGTCTTACACTTGATTTACAAAATTTATATTTATACATTTCATGCATGTTGTAAAACTTAGGTTAGTGCGCTGAACCAACTTGATAGCTTACACCGTTATTGCGTAATGATTATTACAAAATTGTAATTTTTCCGGCCATTTTGAAGTGAATCCGAAGGTTGATTGCGACTATTCGTGTATTTTTGTAATCCACTAACGATGCTTAATCCAAATTCGAAATAGTCAAAATCTGTGGCAAAGAAAATTTACACACATACATATCGAATTCAATAACGATCTGTTCGTTCGTTGAAAACTAGAACAGACATAAATAAGTTCGTGATTTAAATAAATTAGTTTTATATTTTTTAATCATTTTTATTTTTGGTATAATAATAAGCGCTTAATAGTCATCTATTTGTAATTGGTACTTTATTTGTTATCATTAGAGGTTATCTTAATAAATCATATTCAGAGTGGGAAAAATGTATAAAATTCTGCGTTTTCCGCAGGAAGGGATATTTGTTGCTTATGACTATCTCCACAATATTTCTTACGAATGCGACGTATTTAAAGCATTTAAGGTAAAAATGGCATTAATCTGAAATTAAAATATTCATTAAAAAGCCATCTCTATGGTGAACAAGGTATCAGTAGAATAGTTAAATGTTACCTACATTCTGCTGGTCTTGAAATAACAGTATACAACTGCATTTTGCTACGTGAAGAAGTTCAAAGGGAAATCATTTCAATCCTCATTTTCCTCAGTAAACTTGGCAAAAGACGCTTGTTATTCTTAATAATAGTTTTGCCATTTTTTTACTGTCTTGTGGCAAGTCGCTTACAACCATTATGATTATAGAATCTACACACATACGTAATCCATTTGAAATCGTCTATTAACCGCGTTATCAAATCTTTATTTTACGTACTATAGGGTATAGTCTTCAAATTAAAATAATTATTTACACATAAAAATAATATTTTTAAATTGGAAAGTTCATCTTTTTTTGAAAATTATACTTACAGTAAAAATACTGTAAATGTTTTATCAAAACTTAAAGTTAACCAGAAAGAATGAGGTTACAGGATAAATGGATGAATAAGGATAAAACTTAAAGTTATGTACGCTATTAACTTTTCAACGAATAGAACTTATTAATTATAAAGAACCATAAACTGTATGATGTAAATTTCATATACATTGCATAAAAGTTGAAAGAACCCAAAGATGTAAGAAATAAAACAAACATTCAAAGTAAAATAGATGCGTAAAACTTTAATGCAAGCAAAAGAAGAAGAAGAAAGTAATACTAAGGAGAGAATTTCTAAAATAAAAGTAAGTACGTAAACAAACAGAGATAAACTAGGTGAAAGATCGAGGTGAAAGAGTCAAAGGCCACAAACACTCTTGTCTATACGACCTGTAGCGGTTTCTTTTTTGTAGGAGTTAAGTACCTTTTCAAATTTACACTTCCTTGAATTTGGAATTAGATAACTAAATTCACTTAAAAAGTAGAGAAAATACTTTGTAATTCTGTTAAATAAAATATACTTTAAATAAAGTTTTTATAATAAACTTTAAATTTAATTTTATAGAGCAAATTACTGAAGAACAATTAAAAAATAAAATCAATGCTTTATAAGGAAATAAATTCGTTACAAAACTTATTTTAAGATACATAAATAAAGTGACAAATATTTTTTTTTTCATTTATGAATTTTTTTACATTTTGTATACTTACCGAACTGATAAAAAAAGAAATAAACTTATGGAAATAACAAAAATAGTCTTTCAAAAAAATAATTTGTCAAATTAGAAGTAGAAATCTATACTTAAAATTACTTTGGATTTTTACTTTACTGTTACTCTTTCAAAACCCGAACAACATATATTTTTTGCCTACACTGAACTTTTAGACTAAATATCTTAAATAAGTTTGAAAATATGTAGTGAATGAAATAATTAGTCGGTAATAATGAAGAAAATTGTTCTTTTTTCATCTACATGCAAATGTACAGAAATAAATATAGCATAAGTATGTATAAATAATCTAGAAATTAAGTATAAATTGTGTCGTAGGTGTTCAAAATAAGGATCTTGCCCGCAAGGATTTGCCGAACAAGTGACAGCGGAGGTGGGATGGTGTCAGTACGGACAGCTGGACTAAAAGGTTGATCCCCAGGTGGAGCCGTGGGTCAGTAGAAAATATGGCGAGTTGAGTTTGAGCTCGCACAATTTCTTATCGGCCATGGTAGTTATAATGAGTATCTACACTGTGTAAGCGTGCTTCTGACCGTGCATTTATTGTGAAGAGGTAGATTCTCTGAAGCATACCAAATTCAGGAGTGCGAGGTGAAATTATGCCAGGTTGAAGGCGGAGCGGCTCATCGGACGATTGACGCTGGATAACTGCGTGAGCGCTATGTTATTTAGACCTCGAAATTGGGACGTAATAAGCGCCATGGCGAGCAGAATAATGCGTCGTAAATTCGCGGAGGAGGAAGATGATCGCGATGTGGGGTAGATTAGGGATGGGCGGACAGCCCCGTTCAGGAGGAGGGGTGATGTTCCGGCGTCCCACTTCGATGAGTGAACGGGGACTCCTGGGGTCCCCGTTCACTCATCGAAAAAACTGGAGTCCCAGGTGGAGGGCCCTCTAGGGGGCCCTCCACCTGGTTCAAAATAACGTATACGAATAAAATTGTTGAAGTGTGTGTTTAACAAGAAGTGGAAAAATTTATTACATAAACTCAGGGACAAAGAGTTGAGAAAAAAATTAGTAAGGGGTGGTAAGGAGTTTCAATGATGGAGGTAGATACCGACGCTAAGGAAGAAAGGTGGAAGAAGTTCGGAAGTATTTCATATTTTGTCTTACAGGAGACCTGTGTAAAGGATCAAGTAGGAGGAAAAGTAAAGAATGAAGTTCTGAAGACAGCTGACAATGAAAGAAGAGTGAAGATTATTAAAATCCCAAAAAAGAACTGGTTGATAGAATCTCGTTTTAGTGATTGTTCTGAAAGAATAGTAAGACAAATAGGAAACAAAATAGTATTTTTAAGTACATAAATAAAAATGCGAAAGGTAAGTACAAAAGCGAAGGAGATGACAGCGAAAAATAGGAAGTTTTCAGGTAAAGACCTGAAAACCTGTCTATAAGCTTAACTTAACTAATGGTAAACATGAGAAATATTCTTAATAAATAAATTTTTCAAATGGTTCATAGAATATTAAAGAATTAAATTAATTAGAATTTCAACTAAATTAAACCGTACATTATTTCCAAACAACCTAGAATTTTTTACTTCCATTCAGGTAATCCTAATCCAATCAAAAACTGATCTGCTGATAGAAATAAAATTTAATAAACTATATCATAAGCACACCTAATTAAAAAAAATTTTTACAACGTATTTTTATTATAACTAATTCATTAAAAATAATTTAAGTTAAAAAGGATTAATTATATAAAAATTTAGTAATATAACAGCTGACAAAAAATATCTAGATACATTTTTTATTTGTTTAAAAGGTGTATGTAATTAGCGAATCGTATCCGATTTTTCCATAAATAAATATTATTTGAAACATATCATGTTTCTAAAAATAATTATTTCCTTTCAATAAAAAAAAAAAAAAATATTAAAATATTGGTATAATACTATCAGTGAGCTGTACAGTTCAAGTGAAAAGTAAAAATGAGATTTTGGGATTAGAGGATACTGAATAGATCTTTACATCTTTCTTACCTGATGATATTTTTTACCCCTAAGAAAATATATAAATTGGATTTTGGATTTCTTTAAATTTAAAAGCGGGATTTATCATAGAAAGTAAAATAAAGTAGTTACATGGATTTTGATCATAATATATTTCTTAGTATTATTATTTAAGTTTTTTTTTTTAATTAATTAATAAATACAAATAAAATTATAATAAAACATAACTTTATTTTTGTTTTAGGGGGAAGGGCTTGTGCTCTTAACCTTTATAATTTTTATACACGTTTGAAGCTTAATAAATCGCATCTGAAAAATGGTAAAGAATCATCTTATCTTATTAAATACGATTATGTAAATCTCGGTCGCTAAATAATAATTATTTCATTATAATATAATTTAATCTGCACAATAAAAAGTAATAAAAGTTTAAATTAACTGTTGGTTATTTAACCAACAGCGCGGAAAGATATAGTGAAAAAAGTTTGACTCTGTATGCGCGAACGTGTGTATACAAAAACATCATAATATTAGAACATGATTAACTCTGAGACAATATAGTTTTAGGAAGGTAATTATAATTTAAAAAATTAATATTCAGTTCTTCTGCTAGTGTTGAATTCTTCATCTAATTAAAGAAAAGACAATTTAACAACGCTTAATTTGATATATACAATAAAAAGTCAGAGTTGAAAGAAGAATTGAAGGAAATATAATAATTTATTACTTTTAGGTATGAAAACTGCTAAACCCCGTCAGAAAAAAAAATAATCTTCCGGATTTAAGGCTGAGGGATTTGATCTCCTCATGTAAAGTTGGCACTGATGTAAACAATACTTGAAATTATAAATAACTAGTTACTTCGATGAAGACTTTTTTGCATTAATCTATACGTAGTATAAAATTGCCCTGAATTTAATATGGACAAATATGGTAATATAAATTCAAAATTTATCTAATTAATGGCAGAAAAAATCAATGAAAAAATTTTCATTAATGCCAAAAATTAAGCATATTTTTTAAACAACTAAAATTGTTCGCGTATTACTAAACTTTGTTTATTAAGAAAGGATACCTTTACGTACAGGCAATACAAGTAGATTTTTACTAAAAATCTCGACCTACATCGTCAGGTGCAGTTATTATTACTCAATAATACACTACAATGTTTTGTTTTTTTTAATCGGTTTGTTTGTTTTTCATTAACAAAATGAGGGCAAAAACTCTGGACATTTATAGCTTGCAACATGTATTTTTGTAATTGGTTAAGAAAAACTCTGGGGCATCGGAATATATATTTATTTTCAAATATATTAGTTTCTTTTGTATTAATTATATTCCTCCAAATGGAACAATATTTTGTTATTTTAATAAATAAATTATAATAGATTTATTAAAATTTTATGATAAATTATTTATATATCTATGAAAAAAAAGTACTGATTAAAAGTAGCAAATTTTTTTATAAAAAAGTAGATGAGAAATAACAGAATGTTGAAGCCTATAGTCTACCTGCTACCTTTAGCAAGTGTAAACCCTTCCTCAAAAACCTGAGGTAATCATTTTAGTTGACCAACTCTTTCTTTCTCATCCAATAACCTGTCCGTTTGAGATGATGAATTAGCAGGCCTTGGGCGAAATTTCAACGTTGCTTCAAAGAATTTTGCAGTCTTAGAAAAATAAATATATAAAACACTTCATCGATATCTTTCTTTAAATAGATATTCACATATCAAAATTTTAAAATATTTGGGATTATTTTATATTTGTAATGAATGAGAGAACCCGTAAATATTGTAAGTTACGTTATATCTTTCTTATCTACTTTGATGAAAAAATTTACCTTATTAGTAAACATAACAAGTAAGTATTTTCAAAGTTATTTCCTTATCTAAATGTATTAGAGTGTTATTACGATTTCTGATTTATGAAAATTTTATAAAAAATTAAATCATAATAATTAAATATGTACAATTTTTTTACTAACATCCTTAAACATAATATTAGAATTATATATATATATATATATATATATATATATGACAGAATATAGTCAGCTTGTCTAACGCTGAGGCTGAATTGTGCTGGCCTCATAAGTTCATTTCATAATTCCATAGAATGATTTCGAATAAAACAAAATAATGAATTCCTTTAGAGTTTTATCCTACTACTCTTTCACTTTTAGTACAGTGCCTACACACACACACACACACACATAACCGACACGCGTGTTCACAGACAGGCGACGGATTTATCTTGCTTCCTTTCTTTTATTTCTTTCCTATCTTTTAAGAAAGATGCCCAGCAAAAAAATTTTTTTTGAGATTCTCTATTCTGAAACTCTATTCTAGTTATTCCAATCACTTTTTCCTCACTATCAATTTATCCAAATTCAATTAAAAAAAAAAAAATAATAATAATAATAATAGTAATACCCAAATTAGATTAAATACATTACACTTATTGAAAACTTTTTCTTAAATTAAAATCTTTATATTTAGAGTTTATTTACAAAAATCGAAAGATTTAAAAAATAAAAAAGGTAAAAGATAAGAATAAAATACCGAATATTATCTTAAGAATTTTATAAACATTAAAACTTAAAAACTGTACAATTAAATTATTTACAGTAATTTAGTAACATAAGTCACAGTGCTTTAAATTACAATCAACTGTTTAAAAAAAGAAAAACGTAATTAACACAAAGGAAAATGAGGTATCACGCAAAGGGTATTACCATTTAAAATACTTTAATTACAATCCCTGGGCCTCTCCCCCACCCCCCAGAAGAGGTTTAAATTATATTCCTGTCGAAAGGTAAAATGGTTCACCGATACCTTATCCTGAAATTTACAGTATTCTATCTGGAACAGTTTTAATGTTTTTTGAGGGGTTTCCATACTTTTGGCTCATACTGTATATTATCGAACTGTTTACAATATAAAATATAATATTGTAAAATTATTTTCATTTTAAAAATTTATAAATATATATTTTTTAATCTAAATATACTTCCTTATCGGATCCAAATTTTTTTGTAATAATTCTTACAATATATCCCTAGAGTATAAAAAAAAAAATACTTTCTCTGAAACTACTGTTAAAGTTACACATTTATATCTTCAATATATTGTTACTAATTTACTGATTTTCGTTTAAAACAATTGAGAATAATTTAAATCAACCATTCCTTTATGTATAATTAAATAAATGAAGATACTAAAATGTAAGTTTAAAACAAAAAAAGTGGCTAAGAAAAATCACTGTTTTTGTGTAATAAATTAGGATAGAAACTACGAAATAACACGGCAAAAAAATAATTCGATTATATTTTGTAAATTTAAAAAATGTTACGATTTTTCTTCAACAATTTATATTATCAAAAGTAAACGACTTCAGTCAATCTAATCGTATCTGTAATGAAAGAAAATTTTTTATCTAGATTAATAGGTATTAATCGATTAATTGACACATCTTTTATAAAAAGTAGGTAGGTACATTTTACAAACTTGTCATATTATATTTAACATTTTTTTTTTTTTTTTTTTTTTTTTTTTTTTGAAAGCGGATATCAACAGCTACGGTCATTAACATGGTGGAAATTTATTTTTTTTTCTCGTTAGCCTGACCGGGATTCGAACCCGGAACCTTCTCACGAAATGCCGAGACTACCTACTCAGTTATGAAGGTCGACTCTTATATTATTTTTAAGTACTTTTAAAAAGAAGGAACTATGTCAATTTGCCCCATACTTTTTTTTTTTCATTTATATTTTCAATCAATACATTTCACCGATCGAGGTCAGTGATGTCTATTTTACTTTATAGAAAAGTTTTCTCTAATGGTCCGTTTGTAAGGATTTTTCCTGATAATTCAAGCGTTTTTTAACGAAAAATTATTTTGTCTACATAAAAGATTTTAATATTTATTTAATTTATTAATGTCATTATTGCATAATTGGCTTGTTGTTATGTAATAAAAGAAACCTGATGGTATCCAGCTGAAAAATTAAAAAACAATGGTGGGACAACTAAGAATTTTTAAAAAAATACAAATTTTGGAAAACCTGATTTTTTAGCTCACTTTTTTTAGTTTTTTTTTAGAAATTTAAGATGTTTCTCTGAATTCATTTTTTGTTTATCTACATTCATTAGATTTTCGTATAAACAATTATTTTTCATACGGTTAATGAAAAAACAAACAAAACTAAAAATTAGAACAATAAAATACCACTAACACAAAACATTTTTTTCAATTCTTTAAATTTTCTATAATCGGAATAAAATAAGTGTTGATAATTATTTTTAATTCGAGGCTGACCTATAAAAGCGAAATTTTAAATATTTTGAGGAAAGAATACCTTCTTTTAAGTAAAGAATAACTTTTTTCAAAGGTTTTGATTAAATGTTTTATTTACCATACATTTTACTGTGTTTTCATTTTTGATCAAATTGGGACAAAATGACATAGCACCGTTAATTTCAATGAATATAATTTACATAGAATTATTAATTTTATTCAGGGTTTTTAATTAGTTCTAGCGTTTTCCAGCTACAAACCTCCTTTGGTGATTTTGTTGCAGGAGGAATGTAGATGAAAATTAAAATTTTTGTATTTATTTGAAAGAAATAACAGTAAATAAAATCAGTTATTAAATGAATAATAATTAAAACTGTCATTATGTTGACAGTGGAGAATGGTGTTGGTACTAAAAAGGGAGTCAGGAGGATGAACTTCCTTAATGAATAAATACATATAATCAAAAAGACGCAAATAATTAATTAAAATAAAATATAAAAAAGAAAAATAATAATAAGCTATTTTTTTATTAACAAAAATAACTTGTTATAATTTAAATATAGGTTAGTACAACAGATTATATTTCAGTAAAAATTAAAAACTTCAACACAATACAATTTCATCAATATTGTACTGAAGTAGAAATTAAAGCTTGGAAGCAGGATTATAAGAAAGTACGACACTAATTGGAAAAGACACTTTGAGAGTTAGAGTAGAGTTTTCCAACACAAAAAAAATGAAGGATTACATCAACCCGGTAAAAGAAACCGACGTACAATCTAGTAAAAAAAAAAGAAGTTATAAGAAAAATAAAACTCTACTTTTTTGATGAATGGTTATAACAATAATTATGAAACCTTCAGTTAATCATAGCAAGCAAAAACATTAGTTAAGCCGTATATTACTTATTACAAGAAAAAACAAATTCAAAATGAAAACAAAAAATTAATCACATGATAAATTAAGTTTCAAAATATTAAAATTAATTAAATAATTTTTCTAAAAAGAATCTGACATAACCGAACGTAAAACGTAACATTTTTTCAAATTATAATTTTTAACGAATAATTTAGTAAAGTAATAAGAGTATTTTTTTTTTATAGACGACTAGTTTCATTTTAATTCATTAATTTCATTCTATTAAAATAAAATCGATAGTTGGCTATAAAAAGTAAATATTCTATCGGAAAAATAATTAATACTTACGTTTTTCACCTCATATAAGCCCACCGTATTTGTTCGACCGTTAGATTTATTTTATTTCAGGAGATTTCTTTTATCGCCTGGTAAAACTCCACCATCTCTCACTTCGTAAATGGTTCCTAACAATATCTCCAATTGTATAATTTATTCCTTATTTGTTGTAATATTTTATTCTGAGAATTGCTGGATAGAACCCTCAAGACTCTTTAACCAAAAGGATAATTTTATACTACCATAAAAATAATCTATCCTGCTCACTTTTGTACCTGATGAACGTCATAATCTTCTAACTAGTTCAGAAATTTCAACAGTTTAAGAAAGTCCACCACTAAATATTTGAAAATGCTTTCTTTATGGCACTTTACTTTTTAAGATTATAGAATAATGTGCTATATGAAAACTGTTAAGAATTTCAACAGAAAAAATAAACCCAAATTAAACCGTGTTTAAAAAAACACCCCAAAATGTTCCATACCCAGTAAAAAAATTACCTTTCTCAAATATTCCCTGCCTAACAAAAAATAGGGAGGATTAGGGGAGACTCAATTAGGATTAAGGATCTATACTAGATTTCTCTTGGTAAAATTTTTCTTAGATAAAATTTTACTGTTCGAGACTAATCAAACAGTATATATAAAATTGAAGTGAGAATATACTTCTTTCTGGATTGACTTCCCAGTAAACTGGTCAGATGAAACACTTAAAACACCTTTAAGCCGTCAATATGAATTAAACCTGTGTCCAGGCCGCTTATCAAGTAGGATTCTAGTAGATATAAAAGGATGTGAATCAAGTGTAACCTTCAATTTTGAACTCCCAAAAAAAAAATTAACAGCTACAAAAGCGGAACAACATTCTATGGTCGGATTTTAATTTAACATTTTTAATTAAATTAAAATTAATAAAAAACAATCAGATATGTCTACCTAGCTATATACTGTTGCCCTAAAATTATTAAATTTTTAAATTTACTCACAATAGGTTTAAAATTAATAATTAAAAATCAATGTTCAATCTATTTAAGAACAGTATCTCGTGATGATCTAATATATAACATTGATATAGTTTTACAGATATTTGGCGATTTTATACCAAGTTTACGGAGATGTTGTACCGTAGTAATTGGAATTAATCCCCGAGAATCGAACACAAGTGGCACCACAGTACACTTTCCTGCGTAATTGAAAACTCTAGCTATTTCTCTTAAGGTATTATATTTAACAACTTTCTCAGTTGCGGCTTTTTTAATGCATTCCCTTGCTCGTATCTCCCAGTAACATCAGCTACGCAGAGTCCGGATTCATCCTTTAGAACGAAATACGCCCTTAAAATGCACTGATAAAACAGAATCACTAATGAAATCCGGTTTTCAACCCGCCATTCCATCAAACAACTCTAAAAATTCGTGAAACTCTTAAAACCGTGATCTTTTGTTGCACCAAAATAATTAAATGCTACAAATAGGTTTCAGACTTTTACATGGAAAATATGCTTATTTTTTACCAAATGAATTAGCTCTCTCGTTACCTTTATAAATGGATTTCCAGATCCAAAACCTGATCTTTTGTTGCACCAAAATAATTAAATGCTACAAATAGGTTTCAGACTTTTACATGGAAAATATGCTTATTTTTTACCAAATGAATTAGCTCTCTCGTTACCTTTGTAAATGGATTTCCAGATCCAAAACCTGCTTAACCCTAAGGTGAAAGAGATTGAACAGTCTGATAGAAAACTCATACCGCTCAGAATCAATCGATAAAAAGTGCTTTAATATGCCTTACTATCAATATATACAAATATAAGTTGGCTTTCCACTGCAGGTCTACACAGATTAACACACCTTCAGGTGAAATTTTAAAATTTTTACCAGGAAAACAGTAATGTATTTAATGAGATTTAATTACAAGAAACTACTCAAACAGGTGTCACACATCTCAATTCCTGTCTGATCCTTCAGCGTAGATCCTTCATCTCAGTTAATAGAAGAAATAAAAGAACCATTCCTGATTATTACTTCAGACGTGAGTTTTTACCAATCCATTCTGTTACTAATATATACGTGAGAAAATGAAGCCTCAAAACACGAATATTCTTATCTGGTATCTTGTTAACCCATTAATTACACCAATATAATGTAAGAATATCTATTAATGAGTTGTCGCTGTGCTATTCTACACCACTACTGACCTGGTATTCCACTAATCTATACTCAGCAAATACAAGTAGGTTTAATGGTAACAATCCTACAACCAACTCTTTATGATGGTATAATAGTAGTAAATGCTTTAAAAACACAAAAGAGAATAATCAAAAAGACAACAACGAAAAAATCCATATACGAGGTCTGTAAATAAAGTAATGAGACTAGTTTATTTGGCAGCTAAAGTGGCAACACTGTAAAGTTACTAATGGTTATATGAACAGCTGATTTATATTAGGTACAAATATTTTTAGTTTGATTTTGCCACGTGAGATGTAAACAATTTTTTCGTGAAACGACTTTTTGTTGTGCGTTACAAAAATGAGTGATGCTAATTATAAGCAACGTTGTGCAATCAAGTTTTGTATTAAACTCGGTGAGAATGCTACTGAAACTTTTCAAAATTGAAAAAGACGTATGAAGATGATGATCTATCACGAGCCCAAGTTTTTAGGTTGTTTAAAGCATTTTCAGATGGCAGGGAATCAGTTGCGGACAATCCACGCTATGAAAGACCGTTAACGTCAAAAACTGACGACAATGTTGAGCGAATCAGAGACTTGATACGGTACGACCGGCAATTAACTCTCAGAATGATTGTAGAACAATTGAATTTGAACCACCACATCACAGTCCGTCAAATTTTGACAAACGAACTGGACATGAAATAATTTTTGCAAAATTGGTCCCAACAAATCTAACTGTTGAACAGAAAAACAAGATGGAAGTGTGCCGCGACTTTTTAGGGCGAATTGAAACTGATCCTGATTTTCTAAAAAATGTTATTACTGGTGGTCAATCTTGGATATTTGAGTACGACCCAGAAACAAAACGCCAGAGCAAGGAATGGCACATTTTAAACTCACCACGTCCCAAAAAAGCAAAAATGAGCAAATCAAAACCATGCTAATTTGTTACTTTGATAGTAATGACATTGTCCGTAAGGAAATTTTTGCCTACAGAACAGACTGTAAATCAATATGTTTACCGAGAAATTCCTGAAAGAGTGCGGAAAAGTGTTACCCGCGAGAGACCAGACATAAAATGCAACTGGATTCTCCATCACGACAATGCACCTTGTCATACTGCAGTCTCAATTAATGAGTTTTTGGCAAAGAAACACATTCCTGTAGTTCCTCAACCACCTTATTCACCTGACTTGAGTCTCTGCGACTTTTTCCTGTTCCCGACTTTAAAAAAAAAAAACACCTCAAAGAACACCAGTAGAAATCATTAAAAAAAAATGAGCCCGACCATCTGAAGGATATTCCGGTTTCTGAGTTCCAACACTGTTATAAAGAGTGGGAAAACCGTTTGAAGCGTTGCGTGGATTTCCAAGAGAACTATTTCGAAGGTGATAGAGTCAATGCATAATTGGTTTAAAAATAAAAGGTTTTCTGAACCAGTCTCATTACTTTATTACAGACCTCATAAAAAAATTTTTTACGAAGTTTTATAACTCCTCAAAAAATCAAAAACGTAAAATAAAAAATGTTAAGTTTACAGTAATTTTTAAGTTTTTTTTTTTATAGTTTTTAAGTTTTTTAAGTTTCATAGTTTAATTGAGATTCTGGTTTCTCTGTTAAATTCGGTTTCTCTCCAGTTAAAATATTAGTGTTAAGAAGTTCATTACTATTTGAATTCTAGTGTTTTATTTATTACAAATTTTATTATATATAATTTATTATAATTTAATCGTTTAATTACTGAATGATTAACTAAAAAGAATATAGTTTAAAAATGCCCATTTACAACTCACTTCGTTTTTTTTAAAACGTTATATTTTCTTTGCAAAATGTATTGTTTAGTATTTTATATTTGATTAAAAATAAATATATTTTTGGTTATCAAGATACAGTTATTTACAGTTTAAAAATAAACACTTTTAAGGATCATGACAATCCAAAAAAGCGAAAAGTAATTAACGGCGATTTCAGAAGAGACTATGCTAAACTCTGAATTTGTAAGGGGCTATAAAAGATTTAAATAAGGATTAAATAAGAAGTAACAAAAGAAATTTATAGAAGACCACTCTAAGTGAAGTAGAACTGAACAGACTGTGTTCATTATTATGAAGTATTTATTAATCCAGAGAAGTGTCCTTCCATTTCAATAAAAACAAAACTTTTACCATACTGAAGAAATTTGTAATAAATAAATGTGAGAAGTACTTGATTTAAGCTTAACATCATACCATGGTACCAAATTACAAACAAAAATAAGAATAATGTAATTGATGAATAAAACGATAGGTAGAAGGTCTAATAAATTAATACCAATTTAGTTTTGAGACAGGAATAGGAATAAAAAAAAAACCTTTTATCCTCACATTAATTTTAAAAGTCAGGTAGAAGATAGACAATGATAAAACTGAAGTTAAAATCACTACTTACATGGAATTTCCTTGAAAAAAATATTTGATAATGTAGAATAGAAAATAAATTAAGATTTTAAGAAAACGAGCTGTTAATTTACAGAAAGAATAAGTATAATTTTTACGAAAATAAATTTGTTACTATAATTAGAGTTTAAAATGATGAATATAAGCTGCAAAATAGGAATGACTCTCCCTTTTTTCCCCCATTTGTACGCGGCAGTAGCAACAAAAAACAAAAGAAAAGATTTAGGAATGGAGTAAATGACATAAAGAGAAAAAATGTTAATGTTAAAATTTACTGTCGTTATCTTGAATGAAACTAGGAATAAATCAGCAATCCCACCGGGTTGGTTTAGTGGTGAACGCGTCTTCCCAAATCAGCTGATTTGGAATGCGAGAGTTCTAGCATTCAAGTCCTAGTAAAGCCAGTTATTTTTACACGGATTTGAATACTAGATCGTGGATACCGGTGTTCTTTTGTGGTTGGGTTTCAATTAACCACACATCTCAGGAATGGTCGAACTAAGAATGTACAAGACTACACTTCATTTACACTCATACATATCATCCTCATTCATCCTCTGAAGTATTACCTAAACGATAGTTACCGGAGGCTAAACAGGAAAAGAAAGAAAAGGAATAAATCAGCAGTAATGAATAGAATATATTATTCATTGTCTTCAATTATAAATAAACAAGAGTAAATTCATGGTAATGAAATATGAAAGAAGGATAACTAAGATAGAACAATATACAGAATTTTGATAGTAAAGTTATAAAAAAAGTGACGGAGTAAAGAAGTTTTAGAAAGAAGAATCGCACAAGGAAAAACTTTGTAGAAAAAAATGTACGTAGAGCTTATGCTAACAAATGGTGGTTTTATTCTACCATTTTCTATCCCGAGACTAGTTTTAGAAAATCAAATTCTTTAAAATAATATTTATTCGAGTACAGAGCTTTTTGGTAGCAAAAAATTGACGATAGGGAAATCGGAAAGGAAAATAAAAAACATTTTTTAGATATAATGCTCAGGGAAATTTTGAAAATTAAGAGGGGAGAGTTGATAAGTATGAAATAAGTGATGAAGTCTTAAGATGAACTAGAAAAAGAGACAATTTTCTGACAGAAATTTTTAAAAAGGACAAATCGGTAGGGCGATTATATTAAGCAATTACAGTTAGTGAATTTAATTCATTAAATGTTTAGAACGTAGCATTAGTAAAAGAAGACAAAAATAGAAAAAAAAACAAATAAGTAAATAAAAAGAAGAATATGTAACTAAGGTTTTAGGATTTTTATAGAGTAAAAGGAATGGAAAGAATAGAAGAATAAAAAGGAATAGAAACAACAAAAAGTAATGGAGTAATATATCAAAAAAATGAGGACAAAAATACGTACTATTTTTCAGCTAGTTTCTAATTTTATTTTATATATGATGAGTAAAAATTAAATTCAATAATGTTTAAACTAATAATCATATCATACCTATCACTTTACAGGAAATTAACTTCAAAAAAAAAAAATAAATAATTTTAGGTACTTTTATCGGAACCACCACTTCTTCCCTTCAAATCGGTAACTTTTTCGAACAAATTTTTTGATTCATTGTTAATTTAAGTGCAACTACATTATTTCAACTTAAAGATCACAAAAAAATTTACTTAATGTCTGCTACATAGTGACTTCCAGCGACAAGATGTTAGAATATTTTATATAGAGTATTTTCTTTAACGGGTTCTCGTCTCACATCATGCGACGCCACATGAATTCAGCGATATAGGATTTTCATGGTGCCTGGCAGTTCCCCTGTACTTTTTATTCCACCATTTCAGCAATCCCCACAACAAGCATTCAATGGTTTGAATATAAGCACCAATGTGAGGATCAAAGGAAATGGTACCGATGATTCACTATAAATAATGTATCACGAACTTCTCCCGAGACTTTTATAACCTGTTCTAATCGTGAAAATAATAGAAAAAATTCACATAAACATATGTCCTAAAATGCTTCGTTTGCGAGTTACGACTGGTGAAATATTTCGGTCGGATGTCAGCTACCCCGGTGAAATGAGGTCGTAATCAAATTTTTACGACGTTAATAAAGAGGCAAAATTGTAATATCTTATAGCTTTTGATCTGAAAAATCGAATAAAAAAATCCTCATGAAATCCTAGCGAAATCTTTCACTACCCGTAACTCGCAAACGAGGCATTTTAGGATACGTTTATGCAAATTTTTTACCTTATTTTCACTGAATAGACTACGAAAGTCCCGGCAGAACGTCATGATAAACTCTGTATAATGGCGAAACCCTTTACGTTTCCAGCGCATCGATTTGATACTTACACCAAGAATTTGAGAATAATATGTTCCCGTCATTAACTTTCATTCATAGCATTCAGATAAGTTTGAATCGATCTGACTACTTTCACAACGAAACACTCGCCATTTTCACAACAAATGCCGCCGAAAATCGATTGTGGGTAGACAAGACCAGCACGATTTTTTCGCATTGAGAACAGCGTCTCACCGATTTCGACGATTGTACTGTCTCACCCAATTTTACTTTGCCTATCCTGTTCAATATGTCAACACAAACTTCTCTAATGAAATTATTCCAGTCGACTAGTGTATTATAATTAGGTTCTATAATTAATTCACGGTGACACCAAGAAAAATACTTGATTGTTCGAACGCCCACCACAGAGAAAATGATGACGGTCACGAAGCTGATTCGAATTTTTCAGCCACATACTGACACGAACAATGACTTTTGACGGGTAAGCACAATTATTGGAAATTCATACAATACCTTCAGTTTTATGAAGATGAGTAGCGGTAGAATGACATGTAGTTGCAGGAACTCAATGGCATCGTGTACGTTAGTCGGCAAATTTCAAACGTTCATGTTAAACGTCGGTAGTGAAATTAAACTGCTTTCACGATAAATGTGCAGAACTAACTCTAGGTAACCGGTTGCAATACTTTAATTAGATACAAATACCGTGTCGAAATCACGTCATTGTAATTAGGAAACTTACTCTTATGTTATCCTTTCCGTTCGAGGCGTTTAATCTTTAAATAGCTTTCCTATATTATTAAAAAGAAATAAATTGAGTATTTAAACAAATAATCAGAGGTGCTGGTATTCGATAAAAGTACCATATATTGTGAGTTTCTAGTTCCTTAAAATATTTTATTACAATTCACACCTAAAAATAAAAGAACATAATAAACTGAGATCAATCTGAATCTAACAGAGTCATCTGGACTTACATGAACACCAGTGATTGCCGAAGAGTCATGCAGGACATTGAATTTTAAGACTGATTGTGCTAATAAATAAACTAAATAAAATTATAATATCTAATAAATATACTAAAATATTATTACGTTAGCTTCTACTAGAGAAATAATTTAAAAAATTGTGTAATAAAACAAAATAATAAAAACTTTCTTTTAATTAAAAAATTAATTAACGGTAATTAATAATGGAGTAAAATATTTAATCGAATTGACATAGAAAAAGATACTATTCGTCAATTCAAGGATAAAACAGTTTTCCTAATTGTACGAACAGCGAACTCCTCATGACCGCTAAGATATTACTCATATAATTAGACCAACAATAAACCTCATAAAAATTTGTTTAGACTACATAGAAATAATCAAATTTAAAAAATCTGAAATAATATTATTTTTTAGACGCCACTTATATTTTGTATGTAATACTGTATAAATTATCCAGGTATTTTTAACCCTTTATTTAAAACATTTATTATCAATCATTGCGATAAAAAATTATGTTTTTAATTCCGTAAAATAAACTCATGTTTGCATTGTTATACCATTTATGACACTCATCATTTCACTGAAATCTATATCACGCTATCAGGTGTTTGATATTGTCGTAACTATTATTTCAGAGGTACAGATGTAGCAAACTATAAATTAAAACGCGTAATACTAAACTAAATAAAAGACCAAACTTTCAGAACAGTTTTTAGACGGAAATATATTATTACTCAACACCCAATTTTATATAATAAGGACGCTTAAACAAACGTTGTACTTTTAACAGGATCTTATAAACCGTATATTCGTTTAGAAAATGAAGGGTTGTATCAGTTAACTATGAATCACAGCGTCCACTTCGTCAGTATGAATACAACTTCATACACGCAATACATTGAACAACTGTGTAACAAAGTGCGTGTAAATGTACTCCGTATTACGGAAATCGCAAAAAAAATTTCGACAGTTATTTAGCGGAGTACATGTTTCGTTAAAATTATGCTAAATAGAAAAAACGATTCACGCGATTTAACGCTCAATTAAAGAACTATAAATAGAGGAAATGCAATTATTCATCTACCGTTCATCAAAGCTGACAAATCAAAGAATATTAAAATATACGATACGTTAAGACATTTTTAATTATAAATAATTCCCTGATTATTAAAATCGATTTCTATAATAAAAAAATTTCCCTTTTCCCTTTAAGCTAAAAGCTTAATTTCCTAACTTTTGTGGGTTGTTAAATTATGTTATCAGAATATGATAACTGAGACGTATGTTTTTTTAAAATTAATACTAGAAAAATATAGGTAAAAGAACTAATGAAACTTTATGAGGAAATAGAGGTACAAAACTTACATGTTTTCATTCCTGAAGTAGAATTTCCAACTATAATTTCATTTAAAATATGATTTATCGATACAAAAAAAAAAATTGACTATTAATAGCTACTACTAATCCTTCTTTACCACGTTACTAAATTATCAGTATAATTGTTAAGGAAAAACATAATATATATATATATATATATATATATATAAACAACTGGTATTTTTTTTCTTCGATGCTTTACATGCGTTACAACAGCCTTAAAGATTGAGGCACATAGTATAAAATAAACAATTATGGCGGAGTGGCACAGAGGTTCCGGGTTCGAATCCCAGTCAGGCATGGCATTTTTCATACGCTACAATATTTCCATTTAATACTCCCATGCAAAACCTTCAAGCTTATATGGCAAATTAATCATCCCAAAAAAAGAATAAATGTACCCCTTTCCGATTTAAGTAAAATTATTAATAAACTGAATTCAACTGTAACGATTACTTGATAACATAAGATATACTTTTAATTATGTAGGGAAATAAGATATTCGATGATGGAAGGCAGAAGAAAAAAAGAAAAAAGTTTTTTTACTGAGAATTACTTTAAAAGTCCATCCCCAAGAATTAAATATATCCTTTATTTTGTATGCCTTGGATTTCATGTTATATAATTTTGTTTATATCTTTAAAAAAACAGAATTTCTGACAGAGTTTATTAAATCGGTATCATTATTATCTGTATTAATGTTGATGGTAGTAAAGTTTTTATTATGATACAAAATGAATACCAAGGGGGATTTAGACCATGGCGAGGCTGCCCAGAACAAATTCTAAATTTAAAATTAATTATACGGTATCATAAACTAAGAAATAAACAACTGGTAGTGACTTTTATTGATTTCAAGAAAGCATATGATTGCGTACATCGAGAATCCCTGCTAAAAATCCTGAGAAATTTAGGGCTTCACCCAAAACTAGTCAAAATCATCGGACTAACACTAACGGATACCAAATCCAAGGTAAAATTCAGGCGAAAAATATCTGATCCATTCGGCATCAAAACAGGACTGAGACAAGAAGATGGACTGTCACCGCTTTTATTCAACTGTCACCTTGAATTTATAATACGGGATTGGAAAAAATTAAATAAAGATAACGTTAAAATAGGAAAAGATATCTCAGTAAATTGCCTAGGCTTTGCGGACGATTTAGCCCTACTAGCCCAAAATATAGAAGAGACCAGATACAAACTGTCAACACTGGAAGAGATTGTAGGAAAAACTGGTCTAAAAATTGGCATGGAGGAATTAAGCATAACCCATGAAAACCTAAAAACGAAAACCGCAAACTATGAGAAATTAAAAAATAAAGAAATAAGATTCCTATCAAAACCCAAGAAAACAATAAGCCGGGTGTACTCTGAACAAGAAAAGGAAGATCTGAAACCCTTAGAAATTACTGACAAAAAAGAAAAGCCGAAAAACAACAAATCACCAAGAAAAGAAAGAACTTGCCAAAAAAATGAACTAAAGTGATCCATATGGACTTAAAAGTAAAAAAAAAAAAAAAAAAAAAATGGATGTAAAAAAAAACTATCAGATTTAAAATGAACCTTTTCCCGGTATCTAATCTTAATACGAGTATAAAAAAATTCCAGTTCGACATTACTTAGATCAAGAAAAAGCAAGGTAGCTGAATTAGGATCTATATGTATAAAAGGTAATAATGTTCATATGTGTGTCCGCTATAGACTAAAAATCTACTGGACCGATTTACACTCGGTTTTTTGCAAAATTGTCTGTGTTGTGCGGAAAAGGTTTAAAGCTATTGAAATCCTCGATCTGACCAGTAGAAAGAATGTTAGAGATATTTTGATCAGACTACTGTGTTTAAAGAATAGTTTGAATTAAATCCGATAGGTAGAGTTGTTTTGAGAACTGGATTTATTTACATTCATACTTTTATAAAGTGAAAGGTTAAATTTTGTGAAGTTCCGTAATGTTTTATCAAACTTTCAATTGTGTTCATTTAATCTAAATATACTCAAATCTGGTAATGGCGAAGAATTTCCGGGTCAGCTTGTAATACATAACAGAGTTCAAATAAATATATATATATATAATCTTTCTTATTATAAATGTCATGCATGTAAAACACAAAGATTGTATCACAAGCAACTTTGAATGTCATAGTATAAACATGATTTAGGGTGTTACTTTTACGCAATATACGTAAATATTATTAAAAAAAAACCTTTTGATGTAACTAAAGACAAAAATCTGAGTTAAAACATCAAATTCAGTGTATAAATAAATATACAATAAAATTAAATTCATCATGAAAACGATTATACAACTTGCATTACTGAAATAGAGTAAAATAAAACTTATACTGCCGTATATTTTCAATTTATTGTAAAATGTTTATACTTAAAATTGGTTGAACAGTTTCCTCATCTACGTTTCGTTTTAACCATAGAATGTATATTTATTAGACGTCTGACCGCTAGAACAGTACAACTTATTAACAAAAATTTAGCAAACATTTTCCCCGATTCTTTATATGTATGAAATTCAAAAATTTACCAAATTCAGTAGAATTATATTTGACACTAAATATAAATTCGATCAAATTTTAAGTATTATAAATAAGATGAAAAGATAATTCAATTTTATTCTGATCGCTATAAATAATACATACAAGTAGTCTTTCGGAATTTCCCCTCAAATTTTTCTTTTTAAATGATATATACTTTTAACGTAGTGGAATATGAAAAAGTACGTATAATTTTTTTATATTTAACGTTAGTTAAACAAAGTTAGCGAGCGAAACGAGTATAGGTTATGTTTGGTTATATTATGTTGATTCCGTGTACAGACGAATCGTACATATATCAACATACCCAAATCAAATATGTCTTACGCTTGCTAACTTCGTCTAACTAACGTTAAATATACAAATTATATCCGACCATAAGTTCAGGTACTTATGCAAAATGATATTGCACAATATGACCAGTATATATCGTTAAAAAAAAAAAATTGGGGGAAATTTCGAAAAAGTACCATAATACATTACATAGATCTCATCATTAAATGAATAAGTAAGCTAATTCGTGAATATAAACAAAAGGAACTGTCACAGCATTTAACTGGATGAAAATTGTTGAAAACTTTAATCAGTTCAGCATCGCAAAGTAAACAATTAATTATAAAATAAAAGTGGTTAAAGTTCATATTAATCACATAAAATAGTATCAGAGTAAATATGTGAAAGTTATTAAATATACATAAAAACAAAAAAAATAAATATATTCAACAGGTTATTCTAAATGTTTACGGATAATTGATGTGCAAAAATGAATACTAATTTAAAACAAAAAAGTTTTTTAATTAGTATCAGTTAAAAACTCACCAAGAGTAATATTTTTCTGTAAAAAAAAAAAAAAAAATTTATTTTATTTTAAATAAATTGGAGGGAATATATTTTTATATGTGATACTTTACATAAAATACATCTTGAAAAATTCTATAATCAATATCACAGAAGGGATTAAAAAAAATATGGATGACACCAAAACGAGCTGTATGCATTTTTCATTGGTAAACAAAATTAAACTGTGCAGAAAATTTACGATGATAAATGCAACACGCTGGTTGTAAGCTGCATGGTTGATTTTATTTATCCCTAAATAACTGTTATAAATTTCATATCTTTATCCGTTGGTGAAAAAATTGTCATGTCTTAATTTACCTACATATACGAATTAAAAGAAGGTTTAATTAAAACAATGTTAGAAGTATCAGTAGAAGATGAAAAGAAGAAAATCTGTAAAACAATAAAACTTATAGGCCATGTAAACGAGGAGTAATGAAGAACTCAAAAGTTTAATACAGATACTTTCCGCAGGCCAAACAACCTTATGAAGATGTGTTAAATGAATTAGTTTGTTTTAATACGCATATGTTACAAGTATTATGTTATTACTTGTAATCGTACAACCGCTATCTTATTATTTTGACGTTGAATCTTTTTTCTCAACTAGGTGAAAGTATAAATGTAAAGTATAACGAATAAAGCTGAATGTGATGTGTATACGCATATATTTACAAATATATAAATGTGTGCTTCTTTTCGGAATTTCACAGCTAAAAAAACTACCGCTGTTTTTCGTTGTTTTCTGTTCCTATTTGTTGATGCTAATATGTTGATTATTGTATTTAGATTAAATATCACTTTTGTTATTAATAAGTTGTATATAATTTGTATTCTTAACATTATAATTAGACGAGGTTAGCGAGTGTAGATTATGTTTGGTAAGATTATGTTGATATAAGGATGATATACGTACGATTCTTCAGTACATGGAATCAACATAACCTAACTAAACGTAATCTACGCTCGCTAGCCTCGTTAATTAACGTTAAAAAAACAAATCATATACAAAAGTTGTATATAAAATTTTGGCTATGAAATTCCGAAAATGTATATACATACTCGTGTATTAGGAATGTCCAGACAGTAGAAACATTTCTAAAAAAAATCAATTCATACAGCTAATTAAAATAATTTTTATACCTACATATGTGGTTAATTTTCCTTCTTGCACGAACATATTTAAAATAACAACTTAATTTGTAAATATAAATTACTCCATCTGTCTAATGCGCCACTTTCTCAAAGATAACAGCCCATTGAATAACAAGCAAGCGTCGGATTCATGTTAAATCTTGTACAGTACTGTTAGTAAAGTAATTAGATCGACACAAACACAACAGTTAAAGTACGGATTAAACAATGTGTTCATCAGATACGTATTATGTCACGAAGGCGGCATGTTGCTGCGTTTGCAACGGTGCGCGCGCACTCCTTTCCATTTGAACATTAAAGTATCGATAAGTCAAGATGTCTGAAGACTTAACAGCTGACTAAAACTGTCTTCCCAATTATATTATGTAAATTATTTATTTAGTACTACATATGTTTATGCAGCTTTCTTAAGGTTAGTATATTAATTGTTATTGAATCACGAAGTTCGTTAGAACTTCGACGGTAAGAGTCCGCAGAACTGGACGGACGGTGAAGTCAACGAACTATAATTACAATTCTAAACATGACCTAACCTAAAAGTGAAATGAAGATGAGAAATAAAATTAAAAAATAAGGATGAAAACAGTATATTTCAGTTCAGTTAGATTTGCAATAAAAATACTTTCAAAAAATACCTCGAGTTTTGTTAGACAACGTTTTTTTTCCCATTTGATGAACCCCGGGACTGGAATATGTCATTTTTTAAGGTTACTTCATGAATTGTCATTGGTGATTTTTCGAAAAATTGTATTTATGATTCGATTTGGGTCATGTTCAGAATATGTATGTTACATGAAATATTTTTGCAAAAAATTGATCCACTAGGTGGCGCTGGGAGTCGAGATATTTCAAAAAATTGTATTTATGGTCAGATTTGTATCCTATTCACAATATATATGGTTTATTGTCTCCTATATTCATTACTCTAGATTTCCTAATAATCATTATTATTCTACTTGCTGTTAAAAGGTCTTCTAATTTTGAAATCATAATAGAATATATATGCTTCATATTAAAAAAAAAAACTGTCATGAACAAACCTTATTGTGTATATGTATTAAATAGTACTTCTTAATTGAATTATTAGAATAATTTAAATACATTTATATATTGTGGTATTAGATTTTAGATAAAAGATACAGAATATTTATGGGGTTTGTCATTAACTTCTACCAACAAAAGAGATTCTAAAACGTCACAAGTATGTTTAAATTTATGTTAAGCACAAAGCAAGTTGCTTTATTTACATTGAAACTTCATATCACTAGCTTCAATACAGTTCAGGTTTCTATATGGTATTATGATTAACTTAAATTGGAATATAAACAAAACGTGCGTCATTAAAAAAGAATAAATATAGCTGTAATAATAATAATAATAATAATTAAAAAATAAAATTTTGTAAATGTATCTTTCAAAGAACCATTGCACTGAAAATAAATTAATATTTTACAAAAAATTGCATTATTGTTTAATTCTTAGGAGTAATTCAAAATTGTAAATTAAAATGTGAATATCATAAAAACTATTAAAAGTATAAAAGAATTATAAACAACTCGCTTTCAGATTCTTGAAACATATTCTTCCAACTGTCTTTAAGAGCAAATTACCAGCTTGTCTGTCACTGGATTATTCAGATGCATGTTGTCAATAGCATTCATCTTAAAAATGTTAAGAAATGCCTTAAGTATGTAGTCGAACATATATTCAGTGTATGGTATGTTTCTTCTTTGAATACACTGTTGCCAAATTTAATCCAATTATTAGTGTCATATTTTTTCATCTAGATTGAGTATCAAAAAACAGAATCTCAAGATATTAATAAATCAGAATAAATATTGAGTAACATACTAAGGTACCATAAGTATGGTATACCATATGTATATAATACCATAAGTCTGTAATATCTGTGTCTCTAAGTACTCTGTGAAGATGATGATCTTCTTAAGAAGTTTCAAGAAATTTGAAAATGGGTCATTTACATTTTTTTAATAATTTTCATGTATTATTACAATTTTTATGCTGTTCAACAAAAAAATAAATAAATATATGTCTGTGAGAAATATATATATTCCTTTAAATACTGTTTCATGTGATGACTTTTTATTCCTATTTATAATAAGGTTATTATCACTTTAATGGTGGAATTAAGCTGTCAGTTGTAAACTTATACCTAAAAGGCAGAATAACTTTTTAGCAAATGAGAGCTATAAGAATAAAAAATTATAAACATAAATATCACTTATGCACCATTTTAAAGTTGATAATAATATTTATTTTTTTAAATGTATGTATACTTACACTGTTTTTTTCTGTCATTTTAATTCTAAAGTTATTGACGACTGTTTCACATAAGAGCCTTAAGCAAAAATATTGAACATTAGATGTCAAGTGTGCAATTTAGAGACCAACATTGTACCTGATTCTTTATGTCAAAATTATATTTAATCTAAATTTGCTACTGAAATAAAATCAATCACGAACAACTGCAAATCTTTCTAGATGAAACCTAAAAACCTGTTTTATACAGTACACTCAAACTTAATTGTTTATGTTCTAGTACTAAAAGAATATAAAGTTTACCGTATAAAAGGACCAAAAAGAGACACTTCTTTCTATACATTTCTAAAATTAAAAAACTGAGGTGTTGGATTCTAGCATCATAGTATAAAGATGATTAATTTTACATCTTTTATCAGCAATATAATTTTTTTTTTGTTCTCAACAAATTTTTGACTGTGCTAAATGTAATTTTTTTTTTTAATAATAAAAATAAAAAATAAGACTCATTTTTAAAAGAAAGGAAAGATAGAAATAATATTACCTGAGGTATTTGTAGGATAGAACTGACCCAAAGATTATATGATTAGATGGAATTAGATCTAATGTTTTGTTATTTTTACTTAATAATACAAAAAATATGTAACAAACTGGTAAAAAAAGAACAACATTATTAATATGGAAAAGATAATTTAAATTTCGGAATATGATATTTTAAGGTTATATAATATTTTATTTGTTACATTATAAAACAGTAAGAGTAAAGAAATAAACACATATGTAGTATTTGTTATTATATATTACAATAAGTAATTAAAACATCTTCGTAAAGAAAACCTAAAAGTAATATTTTTAATAAAATTATTACTTCTGCCTGTGTTACTACTTCTTTTGTTCTTTTGTAAGTCACTAGAAGTTTTATTCATATCTTTATCTTATTTAGCAAGTTCCAAAAGAAATACCCCGTAAGGGAACACCTACTGAAAACTTTACTTAGTAACATATAACTTCAGTTCTTATCAGTGCTTTTTAAACTTGATTATGAAGAAGATAATTTAACATTTTGTGTTAAAAAATCTATTTTATTCTAGTTTTAATTAAAAATTAAATAATTTTAGATTTACAATCGCTTGACTGATTTGATAAACTTTCTCCATCCCTTTATACTTTTACTATCAATGAACTTAATGTATGGTCTTAAGATGTATCTTATGGCTTAAAGTTTTATGTGTTTATTACCCCTTTAACAAAATTATTTTACGTTAAACATAAAAGAAAGGGGTTTTTACCCCAATTTATTGGTTTTCACCCCAGATTTTCAAAAACTACTGCATATACGGTTCTGCAACTTATTTTATTCAATATTTCAGGTCAAAAACCATGAGAAATCACTAATTCTGCCCCTTAATTAACTTCCTAAAAATTTCAGTATGACCTCATTTCACCAAGGTAGCTGAAATCTTGAGCAAAATTTTTCACGCCATAACTCGCAAAGGAATCATTTTAAGATATATGTTTATGTGAATTTTATATTTTTTATGCTTTTTATTTTTTTTCTAACAAGTATAATAGCTTATGAAAGTCCCAGGAGAACTTCATAATACAGCCTATATATATATATATATATATTTATATAATCTCATAAAATTATTATAAAATTTATATACACATCTGTTTTATTACCAAACTACCATAAAATATTGCCCAAAACTTGTTTTTCTTGAGAAAATTTGATCCATGCTTTATTTTTTAATTAGTCGTAGAATCTATTAATGTATAAGCTCATTTTACTTTAACATTCTTTTTAACACCACATCTTCAGATATCTCTTATCTTTTTCATTCTTTTTCTTAATATGCATGTGTATATTAGGAAAATATATACATGCATATTTATTACTGTATGTTTGAAAACGATTTGCACTGAAAATAAATTACTATTTAAAAAAAAATTTACTATTAATTCTTAGGAATAGTTCCTTTTTTTGTTTAGCCTCCGGTAACTACCGTTTAGATAATACTTCAGAGGATGAACGAGGATGATATGTATGAATGTGAAAGAAGTGTAGTCTTGTACAGTCTCAGGTCAACTAGTCCTGAGTAGTGTGGTTAATTGAAATTCAACCACCAAAGAACACCTGTATCCAAAATTTAGTACTCAAATCCTTATAACGGTAACTATCTTTACTAGGATTTGAACCTTAGAACTCTCATCTTCAAAATCAGCTGATTTGCAATAACAAGTTTACCACTAGACTAGAGATGGCTCTTAGAAATAATTTTTTTTTTTTTAACGTTCAAGACCATTGTTAGGTATTACTTCATAGGATAAGATGAATGACAATTTTTTAGCATGTGAAAATGCCATGCCTAACCAGGATTCGAACCCAGGACCACAGGATGAAAGGCTGAGTCGCTACCACTTGCGCCTCAGAGGCCGGCTCTTAGAAATAATTAGAACTACAAAATTTCACTCCTTTTTTATTACATTGATATCCAGTACTGAGTACAGATGAGTCAAAAAGTTAAACCTAATCTAATCCTATTCATAAAACTCTTACAACCTATTTATAGACTGGTAATTTTGTCAAATTTGAGGTGTCAGAATACACCTATTTCTTCTGCTGTAAACAAAAAATCATGTACTTAAATTATTACAACATATAACTAACTAAACATAGGTTACAAACAGTTGTGAATGTGACCTAGCAGTTATGTGTTTTTTATTTTACCAAATAAAGGAAGGTAGAGAACCTGTAAATGATTTAAAGACTAAATAAGGTAAAGTTTATTATTGGCAAACTTAAAATTAAAAATAGCCTGTCACTGTTTAAAATAATTTTTTAATACAACTTATTTTTAATACAATACGTTATATAATTGATTTAAATTTATACTATATGATATTTATTAACTGCTTTTTCTTATTTTTGAGATTACAAACATGGATGGCCATTTGTTTACTGATTGTATGCTTACTTCTGATGACCTCTACAGAGCAATATTGTAATGGGCTGTGTGTACATAATCCTTTATAAGTTACTGCTAGTGTAGAAATGCTGTATTATTAGCACAAAATCACCAGTAAAATCAATATCTATTAAAATTACCATTTTGTCATTGCACAATGTGTTGTGTTTTATTTTAAAGTTTTTGTAACTATGTACAGTTTTAGTTATGGTTGATGAAGTTTAGTATTTGTTTTTTTTAATTAATATGATTATTTTTTAATATTTTAATATTGTAAAATATTATTTGTTACTTATTTACTCTGCATTAGGTGTAAAAAATATAATGGCTAGTATGTTTATTACACAAAGTTCTTAAAAATACAATTTGGTTTTGGTTTTGAAAAAGGAAGTGTAATTCATTTAAATTAGATTCGATAATCATAATTAATTTTATAGAACAGAATAATATTGTGGTTATTTTTTTTAATGAAAAAAGAATGACAAAAATAACAACATTTACGGTAAAGAAAATGAGAAGAGGTTAAGATTATTGGGTAGAAGTCAATAAATGCTGTTGAGATTATTTTAGTAGCTAATATATTCATCTAACTCTATTTCTTTTGTTTATGTTTAATAAAAGTATCTAATAAAATCTCCTATTCTAATAGTGATAACATCATCTCTTTTTGAATTAAGATCATGTAAGTTGCCTGTTAATCATTCTTATTACATACTATATATATCTCGTTCAGTAATATTCAAATAAAGCTCCACTTTATTTTCACATTCGTCTAGTATTTTTCTTCAGTTTGCCTTTCAAGAAGTTCCCATCGGGGAGTCTTACTCTTAAGACTTTGGGGGTTGGCATCCCCACTGCCTTAGACTGCAGCTTTTCTTCCTAATACACACTCAGCTGCTTATCTCTTTACACTGAACATGTACTCTACACCAAAAACATTACACAATTTACAACATACACTTATACATAGCAATACAACAAACATTGTACACTGTTTCTTCTTACACTTACACTCGGTGATGTTGCAACACCTTATGAAATGCAACTGCAACCCAAAATGGAAACTATTGTGCTGATGGAAGGATGGCTCTATGTTATGACTCTGTCACTACCTGGTGCCCATAGAACATAGTTATGGTGCCTATAACTATGTCCTATGGGCACCAGGGTGAACCTAGTTGTATGCAACCCTAGCTCCAGTATGCTCGTGCTTTACTTGAGGGGTTTGTTAAATCACCAGTACTTATGGGAGCCATATAGCAGTTCCAAATAATAATCTTTCAATGGTTGTTGATCCACTGGAAAAACCAACAAAAACGAGGGTATGAAGAGACTTCAACTGATCTTTTCAACCAAAGATATATCCAGTGACAAGGAAAGGAGAAACATTGCAGAGTGAATCAGATATTCAAGCATAAAGTTTCTCGTGGTTATGTAAAACAAAGAAGGTTAAATCTTAGCAAAGGTTTGCTAAAATTTCTCCCTTCTTGATTAATAAATACATTATAACAGCTTGTGAGTCAGTGAAATCGATAAAGGAACTTAGGAGTGGCATCTAACTAATTGAAGTCTGTAATGAAGAGCAGTATTGGAAACTCTTAGCCCTGAAGTATACAGGAGCAGACTGAGGAGCCCCATAACATGCTAAATTTTAGCAAAGGAGTGATCTTTTTCATGACTTGGGTGACATTGAATTACCTGTAATTAATTTGTACAGTCACGTCCTTACTTGCAATCATTCACATCTGTGCAGAGAATTATTAGAAGGGAGAATAGTGTTGATGTACCAATATCACCGCTAGTTCTAGCTTTTTCCAATCCAACTGTTCCTGACTGAATAAAGGTTGGTTACCTTTCTGTTCATGTTTGGCTATATATACTAAACACCAGATGCTGCTTTCAATGTCAAGGTATTGTACACTTGAAAATTGTTTGCGAAAAGAAACAGGTATTGCAGTCATACAAGACATAATGATAGCGCATGCACTGAGGTTCAAAGGTGTATAAATTGTAATGGTTCATAGTTGGCAAGGTTCAAAGATTCCCACATTATAAGGAAGAAAGAACAATATTGAAGATCTGTACTAAGCAGAAAGTGTTGTTTCCAGTGGAATGTCGGGAATCATATAATCCCTCAGCATGAGAAAACCTGTGCTCTGACATTAGTTTTGTACAGGCTCTCTCAAAAAGCATACAGAAAGAGAAAGAATACGCATCATGTAAAGAATTGACAAAATTAGTAGAAGCTTTGTTAGAACAAGAAAAGTCCCTCATATCTGTTATTGCAGTACAGTATTGGCAAAAAGGTAACTCCTACAAGAAAGATCGATAGTCATTTACCGAAAACCAGTTCGGTCAGTACATATCACATAAGGTCCCTGCTGCACCGTTTACTCGGTAAACTACTAAGATCCCTGCAAAGGGATTTATAAAAATATCACTTGGCACAGCATCTCCGCCCTCCTAGGCTTCCAAGTTCCCACCACCATCTCGAGGTCTCTATGAGGATATGATGGCGGATGAAGTGCCCGAAGAAGCAAAGCACTTCCTAAAGGTTATAAAACAAAAAGAAATCCAGATTTTGTTTGATAAGTAATCTGCATGAAGAGGGTATAACAAGAAAACATGTTTCTTTATGAGTTTCCAAATTCTTAGAAGCATTGGTGATTCCCGTACTGAAACCTGGTAAAGATAAATAATGCCCCTCTACTTATCGTCCTCTCTCCTTGACCAATATCCTATGCAAGTTAATGGAACGAATGATGAAGTGTCGTCTAGTTTGGTTCCTCGAGAGAAATGCTGTTTCCGCCAAGGTAGATCGTCTATCGATCATGTAGTTGCTCTTGAATCTGTCATTCAAGATATCTTCATATTTCATCAATGCCCCGTTGCTATATTTTTCGATGCAAAAGGCGTATGACACGGCTTTGTGGAGAGGAATCCTCAAAAACTGCATGAATGGGGTATTCAAGGGAATCTCCTTGCATTATGGTTATTATGGTCCTTATTATTATGGTTGCGTGGCTTATTTGTCCGCAAATGTACTAAATGTACTTGATGCAGCAGTTCATCATTCATTTATCCGTCTTGCTGTAGGAGCGTTTTGCCCAAGCCCTCTACTAGTGGACAATGGTGAGCCATCTTTTTGGAATAGATGAAACCAAATGATCTGCTCCTGTGTAGCCTACATTTAAGCAAAACCAAATCATTGAACGGTCAAAATTTACTACTCCGCTAGGCATCAGAGCTCATCGGCTTTTCTTATCTCTAAATATACTATTACTTCCGGTTACTTAAGTTATTAACTTCCTTGGTGGAATTTTCTTGTGAATTATTGCTTTAGTTTTTGGTCGATATCAAAAAAATGAGACGAATCCGGTTAGTTTACGAGAAAAGATGTTTAATATTGTAAATAGCGTGAATGCTATAGTTTACACAGTCGGCTCTAGATATGATAATTCTGTTGGTTGTGTTTTTGTGGTTGGCAATAGAAAGTACATGTTTGGCCTTCCCAGCATCACCAGTGTTTTCGTCGCTATATGCTATTAACAAGGTCTTAAATATACTTAGCCCAACATTTCGACACGTACTTGTGTGTTCAGTACCATGAGCGCCTTGAAATCGATTAGTGACGTACACTAGAAGCCCTGTTTTCTATAAGATACAGTCTGTTATCTCTAAAATGACACAACTGTGAGCTTTTGCTGGATCCCTTGTCGTGCTGAAAATTCAGGCAGTGAGCGCGCTGATCGTACGGCAAAGGAGGCCTTTTTGCAGCCTCCTTTCACTAATCACGTTGATTCGAACGATCTTGTCTGTTTTCTGAAGAAGGTGGCTCGTGATGAGTAGCAAAGTAAATGGAATGCTATCAACAACAGAATTTGTCCAGTTAAGAGCACTGTGTCACCTTGAGCTTCTCATTCAGAAATAACTGTCGAGAGGAGGTTATTATCTGCCGTTTGTGAATAGGGCACACTAAACTTACTCATGGACACCTCATTGATGAGACCGATGCACCGGTCTGTGCTCGCTACGTCTGCCTACTAACGGTACACCTCATTCTTGTGGACTGTGTCTGCTATGCGGCATTGCGTTGGAATTTTAAACTAGAGGCTAACATTAGAAATATCTTGGGCAACAATGAATCGATTTTATCGAATGTTTTAAGATTTCATAAGGCCGTGCACCTTGATACAAAAATCTAATTATTCACATTTTTTTCGTCTGTTTATGCTACGCGGCGTGTGCCAGATAATTTTGTTCTTTTAAGTTGCATTTTTAATGTTATATTTCATTGTGGTTTTATGTCGCTTTTTGCTTACATCATAGGCGTTTTCCATCTATGCTGTGTTTTTGATATACTATTGTATTAAATTAATTTTTAATTGTTAATTTTTAATATTTATCTGTTTACTATATGAATATCGTGTTCCGGCGCTGATGACGACACTTCATTGTACTTCCAGGAATAAAAACCTTCCAAGAAGTGAGGTTAAGTTTCCCTAATATAAATTTTTATTTCATGCTTTGTTAGTGATTTGGGTTTTATAATGATCCATAAAATGAGTTAGAGTAGTTTTATTCCCATACATCTATTTTTGAACAAATAACTGCCTGAAAGTACACTAAAAAGACTTATATTTTATATATTTATTACTTAAAAATTTATTATAAATTAAAAATTTGTTATTAGCCATCTTTTTCATAAGGAATAAAAAGTGGTAAAATTCTCATGGCATACCTCTACGGTACAAACCGCAGAGGTGTACTATGAGACTTTTTTTGATAGATGAGTAGGTATATGTAATAAAGTTCAGCAGAGAATCGATTATTTCTTCAGAAGGATTATAAATAAATAATAAAATAAGAATTAATAATTTATTAAAAGCATAAATTATAATAACGTGGAAGACAATAAAATTTTGAAAAGAAAAAGCAAATATTGATAAGTAAAAACCCCTATTTTGATGTCATTGTGAATTATTAATGTGGTTTTAATGTTATTTATAAGCTTTCCTGTATAAAACGTTACCAAATGATTTAGTAGTCATCGACTGTAATAAACGTGAGTAGATGATGTTAAACAGAGGATGAGTAAAGACGGTGATAAAGTGGCTGAAAGGAGGAGGGAAAAATAAGGAATGAAAGTTTAAGAGAGATAGTCAGATATATAAGTTATTATATAGAAAAGAGAAAGAGGGTGAAATAAGATGAACGAAGATGCAAAGGTTCGGTTAATAAGTGAATGCAAGCGTTATAATGGAAGAGGTGAAAGCGGGAGAAGGAACGATAGGGAAGGAGAGAGAGCTTAATGAAGTGCGCTGCCGCGCTTACCGAGGACGAGCGTAATTTTGATGCGTTAATCAAGGGTCCCAACCCGTCATATGGGCAACAAAGGCTCGGTGTACACAGGTAATTTCCCGACACAATACCGAGTGACATCGTTCATGTATACCTGAGCTACAACACAATACGTGTATATAGTACACGAACATAGACATACAATCATATAACAACCGTCTATGTATGTACATTTGGTATCTCTATTCTAATACAATCGAGCAATGTACCCACTACCTTTACTTGCTAATTCACGCAAACATAAATCTGTCAACGATTCAATGAAGTTCAGAAAACGGGAGCTATGGATGTGTTCATAGCCAAAGTCTTCCTTTATTCATGAATATTTGCGTCAAAAATTCCTTAACGGTCCAATTCAGTTGTTCATTTAACACATAAATTATTCTCTATATTAAAAATATAACAAGATTACTCGATTTTGCATACAATCTATATCAATAATAACAATTGTTATTAGTAGATTATATCTATAATAATGAAGCTGCAGTAGATATTTTGTTAAAAAAAAAAAGTGTATGTATATTTATACATATATAAAATTTTGAACTTTTTAAAATTATTCCTTGTATTTAGAATTTTATATAGCTTCCGTAAAAACGTTGTTTGTACGTGTATGTAAGCTTAATAAAAAAGTTAACATTTAAGAAGTAGAATAGAGGTAGTTAGATTCAATCATATTAATTTTTTTTTTTTAAATGGAACCGACGTGAAAATGTGCTAAAAGTAGGAAATAATTTCGTCCAAATCCTTAATTCCTTAAGATATATTTTTGAATCGGCGCCAAAATAAATGATCATACTTATGTGGTACTTGAATGGACCTATAGATAGCGTATATAAAAAGTCGTAACAATCACAAACTTAAAAATAATCAAAACAAATAAATATGAACTCCACTGAGGTAATAACAATATTGTTCGTGGTTATGTCACTTATATTGTATGTACGTGCGTGCTTATGTAAACATAATAAGTGATAAGAATGTTAAACATAATAAGTGATAAGATGAAATTAAATGATCTTTTACATTTTTTTAAATAAAATTAAATTAATTTTATTTACGAAAAAATAAATATTAAGGAACCAGTTATATTAACTGGTTCCTTAACATCTCAAATAAGTATGCTAAAGAAATAAATGAATTAAGTTATTTAAAATTAGAAATGCTTTATATCTGTTTGAAGTATATTAAAATACAGAAAAAAAATCATTTTAATTTTTTTTTAATTGTCTTACATATTTTACAAACTATAAATCAATTACAAATTTTATGTAGACTGTAAACAAATTTATACAATTTCTTTTTTCCTTTCCATAAAGTGGACTGTCAGATCGAGTCTTATTAACATTACTGATTTCTAATTAAATAACTACTTCCCGTGTACTGTTTCTTGTAGATAGAATGACAAAACATCGTCGCCTAGAGAACCAGGATTATAACATAGTTTCATGTTTCTCTCAGTAAGCTACATGAACAAGGAACGCAGCTGTCTACGAATGTCATTTGAATTAATTATCATTAGGTGTTCTACAGACTACCGGAATACCATTAACCTCGTCATCCATCTGAAAAAGAAAATTATTTTTTTGTCATTAACTTTTTAAGTGGTTATATATCTTCATTTCCCTCATTTTTTTTAATGTCATTATTATCTACATGATTTATTAATAAAATTTTATTTTTTCTAAATACTGTATGTTTGTAATTTTTATTTTATGCTTAAAATAATTCGATTTTCAATCGACTTAAAAAAAACGAAGCAGTTCTCAATTCGATAAGAATATATTTAAATTAATAATTAATATAATCCACCTTACCAGCAAGTTGATACGTTTTCTAGATCTTTCGTCTTACTTAGAACCATCATCAGGAGTTAAAATTAATACGAGGGTAAGTCAACTATCCTCCGCAATTTAGTTATATTTTTGTTTATTTGGTAGTACTGTCGTGTTGCGTAGACGACGCATGCGTAGTTTAATTTTTTTTATGTCTGTGCAGGTTTGATGCTGCTAGGTTAGTTCCATTATCGCTACCTTGCCGTTAACCATGACTGCTCCGCTTTCTGTTTGCACCAAAGAAGAACAACGTTCAATGATCCGTTTTTTGTGGTCGAAAGGTGTATCAGGGGCCGAAATTCATCGAAGACTTTCGGTAGGGTACGGGAACAGTGTGTTTCCGCAACGGAGTATCTACGAACGGGTTGAAAAATTCAAAAATGGTCGCACAAGGGTTACGCACGACGAAGGAGCCGGACAACCGTTTACCGCCACAGATGAGGAAAACATTGAGCGTGTACGTGACATGGTTTTCTTAGACATACAAGCAACTATCGATGAAGTGGCACATCGTCTGCAAATTTGTCACGGTTCTGCCTACGAAATCATCCACAACAGACTTGGTTGGTTTCATAAAGTCTGTGCAAGATGGGTCCCAAAACAACTCACACAGTTGCATAAACAAACGCGCTTAGACATCTGTCAAAAATATTTGGATCGCTATGGTAACGAACGGGACATCTTAGACAGAATCATCACTGGTGACAAACATGAATCCATTATTTCGAGCCGGAGAGTAAACGGCAGAGTATGGAATGGAAACTCAAATTCGCCTTGCAAAAAAATTTCATGACCCAACCGTCAGCAGGAAACTGATGCTTACGGTTTTTTGGGACTCACAAGGCCCAGTACTGGAACATTATGAGGAAAGGGGCACGACAATAAACAGTGCGTGTTACAGTGAGATATTTACTGCTAAGCTGAAGCCTATTCGAAGCAAACGCCGAGCACTGCTGTCGAAAGATGTTGTGTTGTTCCACCACAATGTCCGTCTACATACTGCTGCCCACACTGCTGAAACTCTCCAGAAACTCAACTTTGAAGTACTGGCTCATCCTCCGTATAGTCCTGATCTTGCCCCTTCTGACTACCACTTGTTTGGTCCACTCAAAGAGGTATTAAGGGGCCGTCGATTTACCTCGGACGAAACAGTGAAAGAAGCGGTGCATTCCTGGCTCGTAGCTCAACCTAAAACCTTATTTTATGAGAGCATCAGGAAGCTTGTGCAACGATGAACCAAGTGCGTTGAAATGCAAGGGGACTATGTTGAAAAATGATGTATATGTAAGTTTCCTATTTGTATTGTAATAAAATGTATAACTACATTGCGGATAATAATTGACTTGTACATTAAAGTCAGAGTTTAAAAATCATAGTTAAAATTTAAAAACTATCATGACCTACGAGTATACTAGTTGAACCGGGACAGCATGACTGTTTTTAACTTTAATGCCATAATAATTTAATTTTTGGCTTTAATGCCATGAACTTTGATTTTAATGCATTAATTTTAACTCATGATGATGGCTTCCAAGTAAAACGAAAGATCTAGAGAACGTATCAACGTGCTGGTAAGGTGGATTATATTAATTGTGAATTTATTTATTTAACATTTCTGCGCTACCATGTTTGAGAAATTAAGATTATATTTACACATGTATTCAAACCTTACACTTTATAAACCAATTTTAGAGATTTTTTCTTTAGAATTTCCATTTGTGGTAATGTTGTAAGTTTTTTCAGATAGCTGTATTGGAATTTTTTATTAGCAAATAATTACAAATATAGAGTCTTTATGCAGCGTTGTTAAGCAAACCCCACACCTTTTTTTATACATTATGAATTATTTTTTTCTACATATTCGCAGAGTTTGGAACCTACGACCATCCATTCATATGATTAGCATTTTTTTAGTCGGACACGACGAGTTTGCAGTAAAACAGGATAACGTTTAGCTCATGTAGTCGTATAACCTATAACTATAATAATGTATTTTTCAATAATAGTTTTACTGCGTACTGTTTACACGATAATTAATCAAACATCACCTTAACTTCACAAAGAAACATACAATTTGTAGAATATATTAACAAAATACAAATTTTCATTTAACAGTTTGCGAGTAAGTCATCCGAAAGCTGATTGCAGTGCGAGAAAAGTAACCTATAAAGTACTTTTAAGAACTACGCTACACACTTAAGTCATATCTTTAACATAATCCCACATTTAATTAACTAAAACTAGTCTAAAAAAAAATACTTTGAATAACGGAACATTACTATGCAGATACATTAATTTTTGTGCACAGAACGATTTATTAACATTGCATATAGACAAAATCATATCCCTATCTTATCTTGTAAGCTGTGCATCGTTTGAAAGTATTATTTAAATATCATTGTTTATGTAACGAACTTAAAAATTGAACGTGCTTTAAGGTATAAGAATGTACAGAATTGTTATGTTTAATAAAGAATAATATGATGTTCTGACATCTGAAGTATTTTCACATGAAAATTCAGTATTGAAAATCTTAGGATAGTAAATAATAAGTATTTTCATTTTACAGGCCCTTATTTCATGTTCGAAAGAAGCATGAGACATGGATGTCTGAAAAGATCTCTTCACTTGTTTTACATCAGTAATTTATCTTTACAAAAAAATTTACTTTTTTTCATACGGTTTTCATTTATATGGCCGGCATTTTTGTACATTATACATATTTTAAGTAAAATTAAAACGTATAAAACAGAAAAAACGTTTTTTAAATTTTAGATTTTGTAACAAGTAATTTTATTTTTCATTAAATTTAAATGTTAATTTAAATGTCAATGATGAAAAGGATGCCATTTTGATACTACTGATGAAAACAAATTCGTCACGGACCTTAAAGGTCATTACAAATGAAGCTATCAAGGACTGCTTCGTGAAGTTGAAACACCGTACGGAAAAGTGTGTGAATAGGGAAGCGGAATACTTTGAAGGGGACAAGGACCAATAGCCTGTTAAATTAATAATAAAGATTAAAAAAAAATAAAATTCCGTTATGTATTTCGATTTATTTAACATTCTAAAAAAATTATTTAACTGACAATGACACACATTACGTTTACTTTAAACATCACATTATAAAAAATAGATTTCTGCTAAAAGCGTCTGAAAATTGTAAAAAAAATTTAATATGTAATATGAATTATTACAACCTCTATTCTATTTGAAATGAAATACGTAAAAATAATTTTCCTGATCCAAGTAAAAAAGGTTGTTGTCAGTTTCTAGAAAAAAAATAGTAAGTGTAACAAAGTAATGTTACATTAAATTAGTAGTTGATAGTACAGAGATTATCAGTTAATCCTGTTCATAGGTAGACTCAGTTTTCTTTTTCTTTTTTGCTATTAAGTCCTTCCATTTTTCGTTATCAACTATGAGTCATTTTGAATTCCTTAACTGTAGTTAAATAAAAAATTGCAGCGTCTCTTTTTTTTTAAATCACTCCAACAGTATTGTCTTTCAGTACACGTTCACCTGTTATTTAACTCATACGGTACAAATATCTATCTCTCAGGAGTTTGTAATCCCCACCAGAAAAATAAATTATACTTAGTAATAAATGAAGAATGGAAATGAAGAGACTGACTGTTTTTATTACAATCTATTATAGTTCACTCTATTTGTGGGTTTGTGTGTGCGTGCGTATGTATAGCATTACTTAAAATTAATAAAAGCAAACAATATATATATAATGGATGAGCAGTTTAAAAAGTTTAATTGTAATTCGCTGATGATATAGGTTTGGTTTTTTCGGCCGAGATGTAGGATGAAGTATATAAGAGCGCTACCCTTATTGTAAAATCTTGATTTGAAAACCCTATTCTTACGCTTCTAATCTAAATAAGACGAAATATATGTCATTCTTGCCTACTGAAACCGACAAACCCCCTCGTGAATTTCAACTAAAACTAAGACATGTTCAGTAAATAAGAGCGAATCGATAAACAAAAACTGCCGTTGTCAGTCAGTAAACTAAGTCAAGTCAATAAAATATCTCGGAATAATATTGGAAGATCATATAGTGGAATGTCCATGTACAGTATTTAACACCAAGACTAAAATACCTTATTCATACTTTTTAGAAAATAAAAAAAAAATTAAGATCTTGAAATAATAAGAATTATATATTTTGCATATGCTCATTCACTTTTTCAATATGAAATCGAGATACGGGTAAAGAAAGTAATATTACACATAAACAAATATATAAATGATTTTGAATTTAGAAACACCGTACAATACTCGTTCAGTAGGCATAAATACTTATACCACATTCTTTTCAAAATTAACTTTTTGCAAACATAAATTTTTGTATTACTTCTGTATACTTTCTAACAAACTTCCCATCATTTTAACATTCAGATAATAAATAGTGATCTAATCAAAGAAATACGTAAATGGGTGAACGCAATATATATTTTAAATTATTAAATTAAAAGGCAAAATTAATCCACTCTAATAACAATAGATTTAACATATTATTGTTATTGGCGTACAAAAAAATAAATTAATATACTACTCAACATTAAAAAATCTACATATATAAAATTGTGAATGAATGCTAAGGCTGTATAAATTCGTAATAGTATTCAGTTGTCTTATCTTATGAATATTTCTTGTCTTATCATACGTTATCTTATAATGTTTTTTTTTTTTTATTTCTCCATTATGTAATTATTTTCTCATTTTTTTACACTATGAATTTATTGTATTTTATTTTATTTCAATGTAAATTTAAATAATTTTACATTCTTGTTCTATATATTTTTTCTTTTAAGTCTATTTCATTTAACTTAATTTTTCAGTTTAAATCTTTTATTTTTATATATCTTTTTACAAAAATCATGTATTTTTATTTATTTATATATTGTATTTTTAATTAGTTCTTTTATCAATCATCCAGTTATAATGATATGAACACGCGGCTAGCGCTTAAGGTTTCTTTTGCTACCTGCGTCAAGGAAAACTGTTGAATAAAATTGTATACGTAACTTTCAATTTACAATAAAAAATAAATTAAATATTAAGACGCATGAATTAATCTCAAATATTACTTTAACAATAAAATTAATCATTCAGAAAATTTTTCGAAGGTAATAGAAAACAGTGTCTTAGAATTATGATATTTTATATACTACATTTAACGTATTAATTAATTCAAATTATATATTGTTATACATTTTATATAAACTTTGTTAGGAGTTTAGTGTTAAAAATATTTTTTCTAATCAAGAAATTATGTATTTTAAATTCGAGAAGGTATTTACACAATAAACTACTCTGATATATATTATAACATTCATACGAAGTTATGTACTGTATGTGCGTTTTTGGTTTTTCCCTAGCGCACCTATAGGCTACTTATGAAATAAAATACGTTTGTTGCTGAACCCGTAATCAAATCCTGCGTACGTGCCCTGATTACTTTTATGTAATCTTCAGGAATTGCTTTTTCGCCTTCTATAACAAATACTGATTCAATATTACTATTTTAACGTTTTAAAACTGTTAAAAGTTACAATATTAAACAATAACTTTTATTTACTCTTTAATAATATTTTTGAAAGACTTTTGTTGAACTTAATTGTTTTTTATGAATTACCATATCTTATAAAAGACTAATATTTTTATTATACCTACTTCTATCGACCAAACGGAATAACGTTATTATGATACCATGAAAAACACAAAACTGTAATAAAAACTGTTGATTTTATTTAATTAATTTTTATTACTCACAAAGGCCGCCACCCCGATTTCAGTTTTTACAGTCTCAGCCTAGAATTCCTGAGACATCGTCGTTAATTGAATTACAAAGACTAAAGAAGATTAAGTTCAAAAAATGAAAACATATTACAGGCAGCCTGGATTTAATTGTTAATAGAGATGGGCACACAACCATGTTGCAACCTTTTCTTCTTCAATTATTTTAGCAATGGCTAGGGAATCATTTAACATAAAGAAACAAACATTATTTAGTAAAATAGATTTAGAGTTAAAGAACCATCTTGTCGAAGCGTAATCTTTGGAGTGTACTTCTGTATGAATGAAAAACATGAGCACTAAAAAATATAGAAAATGGATTAACGTCCGACCGGCATTTGAAATGAAAGCATAGAAGAGATTGAAGAAGATTTAATGGACATTCAGAGTAAAAAATGAAAAAGTAATAGGGTGAATGAGATTAGAGACTTAATCAGAACAATTCAGAATAGGAAGGCTAACTGATTGAAACATATCATGAAAGTAGAAGAATTGATTTAAACAGTGCAAGATGATGAATAGAAGGTATAAGAAATAAGGCGAAAAAGAATAAAAGTTACAGTCTACCTAAAAGGAAATTAAAACTGCCAAGATTTGAAAGTTTTAACTGAGAATGGAGACAGACAAACTTTAAGGGAATCGCCTAAAAGCAGATAACCATTTGATGAAGAATGTATTTAATTAAAAGCCAAAATATCCATATACTTAGATATAATAATAATATATAACTGCAGTGGATTTGCAGTTATATGAAACAATCTAGACAAACCGATTTTAAATAAACACAAAATTTTTTCTGAGGTAAAAGATTGATTCAAGAAATATATTTTGTTCAGGAAAACATTTCATTAAACCTAAAAAAAGAGGTAGACTAAATATGGTAGGTTGAAGAGATAGACTAAATATGTTTAAAGGTAATGGAGATATTACTCCTGTTTTAATAATGCTGAAAATAGAGTAACTACTTTTTTTCAGAATAAAAAAAAAGAAATTTCCTTTTGAATTTTTGTTTGTCTTCATTCTATGCAGCTGTAGTTTGCCATTGTTTGTTCATAAGAAGAGGATGATTTATCACTTTGTTCAACCGCCCGTAATGAAACCTTAAAGGAAAATAACTATGGATGAAAGGAATTTCGAAATTTAACATTCAAAGTACAACTAAAGTGTAAAATACATGCTAAAGAATACAAGAATTCTTTGTACTAAAGCAGTGAATTCCACCTTGAGATAGTCTGGCACACTATTTTCCATGTTTGTGTCAACATTGTTTCATAATAGGTTATCTGCTGTTTCTTAATCATTGTAAAAACCTAACCATTCCTTCACTTATTTTTTTTCAGTATTGTTGTCTCTAGGAATTTCTTTCACAACTCTTTTTTACAGAACTTCCTTCCCTTTAAAAAAATTACATTTTCAATCGATAGCCCATAAAAATATTATTCCATGATATTTTTTATATATATATCCAAATATTTATACCGATATATTTATGATCTATATATCATGCAATATAGATGCAGATTCAGAGAAATTAATTTAAATATCCTACAAATGACCAGAAACGAGAGAAAAATTTCCTATATTAAAATTATTAAGTTGATTTATTGTGAAAGGGAAGGTATATATACTGCCAATAAAAAAATGATTCCCACGTTATTGGCAAAAATGAATTGGCCAAGAGAACACAAAAATATACACAGGACCTTGGCCACTGAAAAAAAATACTTCCATTTCAAAGAAACTTGTCATATCTGTCAAGGTGGGTGTAATAATCCCACAGTTTTTAATAACTCATTCTTAATGAAAATCTGTCCATCAAAATTATACCATCTTAAGTTTACCCATAGGCCATCCTTTTTTCTTTCTTTTCTCCATCCTCCTGATGGTCTTCATCTTTGTTTTCAGGGTGTCTGAGGCTTCGGAGATGGAATCTTCTAATCTTCTTCAGTAAATCACAGAGGATGTCTTGCTGTCAATGTCAGATGATACCAACATAGATGATATGGTGAGCATTACATCAAAGGCAGAGCTCTTTAGCAGCATCCATCACTAAAATGTTGGGGGCGGCTAAAGCGCTTGCCTCTTCTTTTAGAGGCCTCTAAGTTTTTGGGGGCTCCATTGATGCTTGTCCGTCCATCACTCTATCCTTCAACTAACATTATTTTGTCTTTACTGACTGAATCCCTGAATGGTGATTTTCCCTATTTCAATTTTTTCAGACTTCTTCTGCAGTTTAGCTTCACTTCCTTCACCCATTGATTGAAGCCTCATTACTCAGTTGTGCAACAGTTTTTTGTTTGGATACATATGTTTTTTTCTGTGCTGGCTTTGGACTAGTTTCTCTAACTGGTCGTCTTTTTAATTCGTCATTGATGATATGTTCAAATATGTTCATTAGAACTGTGCCAGTTTAGATATTGCATGTGTTCCACAGTCAGTATGTTTAAAAAACTGACTATGATCCATGTTAGAGAATTTCTTATAATTTGAAATAGCCATTCTATGAAAGAAATTTACAGTTTTCATAAATCATGATTAACATTTTTTTTTTCAAAAAGAAACTAATTTGTGAATACTACAAAATATTTATGTCATAAATTTTCAGACTAAGATTTTTTATACATATTGAACACAATCTGCAAATTTTATGTTACCTTATTAATGTTGAAGTTACACTATTTATGTTAGGTGAGAATCAGTTCTCAATAAATATCTAAAAGCAACAAATTAAAATAATTTTGTTATATCATTCTATTTTTTTTATTTATTTAGACTTTTTTTGCTTTTGTGAATAAAAAAAAAGGGTAAACTATAAAACAGCAGTCACTGCTAATGATCTCTCTCATGAAAGTATGCACTTTTCTACCTCTGTTATATACAGGAATTACAAATTCTTGTAAATAATCTTTCTTACTTTACAGTCATGTACCCTTAACCTGTCATTCTAAATTTCAGTCTATTTATAACTATTCCCCATTAGTTAATCTACTTGTACATTTGATTTCATATAGTGAAGTAATTCATTCTCTTTAATCATTTCAAAGAGTTTAAAATAACTAAATATTTATTAACAACTCATAAAACTAACAGAAATTTTCATTCTGAAGGCTTTTGATGCCAATATAAACATCTACATTAATAAAGTACTAAGTAACATTATTATTTATGAAGCTTGTCTTAAAATGTATGATCAAATGATATATTTATTCCAAGTTCTTTATTTGTTTAATATGTTATTTTCTCAAACTTCAGGTGTTTGTAAATTACATACTGTTCAAGTGAAATGAGGCCCTGAACATTATGCGTTTTGTGTAAAATTTTCATGATGCAATTACTGTATGTATGTATATGTCCTATTTTTATAAGGCAGTTTACAAAATTTGATTCTGTTCTTCTTTGCATTGCCTATATGAGTTCCTCGTATGTGTGGATGAATGTCCATCCAGTCTATCCTACCTATTAATTCATACAATCCATTTAGCAAAATTTAAATACTCCAGGGTATTTGTCAATGTAAGCTTATTTTATTCTATATCTAGAGTATTTTTTTTTTCTTGTACAGAAAGCAACTAATCTTTTCTTCTAAAAATATCAGTGGTGTTATATGACTGCTGGATGATGTTTATTAGTGTAAAATATTTTCTATCAATAGATGTTTTTCTATGGGTGGATTACTTAACCTGTGCCAAATATTTTATTGTATTTAATTCTTCAGTGTAGTTGCTAACTGACACATATTTTAATAAATTACCTGTTTTTATATATAGGTGTGCCTAAAAATATAAACAATTTCTGTACTAAAGTTTAAAAATAATAAGTCGATTTTATGACAAAACACTACTTTAGCGAACTGTTTATATTGCTTAACTGTAAATTGTTTATATTTGTGACAATAACAAACATTTTAATTGTTTGCATTTTTATTATGAATATCAATTATTTTAAATAATGTAGTAAGAATAAGCTGTTCGAATGTCAAACAAACATTCAGAAAAAATATCACCTATTTTCTCCAAATTAAAATATTACGAACATTTTTAGGCAAAAAATTTACATTTTATAAGACAAAATGAGAAAATTGTCATTATTAAGAAAAAGTTAAAATTTCATTTGGCTTTAACTCTGGAACAAATGAAAATAAGTACCACTTATGATATATCATTGGGCTTATTAGTGGAGTTAATAGAAAAGTTCAAAATCCAAACTTTTTGGATTTTGGCCTTTTTTGGACACTTTTGATTCAGTCGATTGCAATCAAAAGGGAAGGTGCACAACCAGATGTTACAACAGTTCTAAATTCAAAATTTCAACATTTTACGGCTAATTTTTTTTTGAGTTATGCGAGATATATTCGTTCGTAAAGATGTTACGCCGAAACTAGTCAAAATGGATTCAGAAATGTTCAAAATGGATATTTCCATTGAAATCTGAAAACCGAAATTTTTCGCGTTCACATATTTTCTTTACTTCGTACAAGGAAGTAAAAATGATGGTTTGGCCACACCACTGATTCTACACAAATGTCAAAACTTTTAAAATTAAAGTTCTTAAATCCTATTTATCTTTAGGATTAACTTAGAACAATTTTTTTAAACAATGATTCTCTATTACATAAGATATCATATTAAAATACAAATACTTTAAAAATCACATTTTTTGACAGCTTTATTCTTTTTTTCTTACTTTTTAAAAAAGAGTCAAAAAATTAAATTTGTTTCTTACCTACCTTGTCACTGATGATTATAAACAGTAAAATAATCCCAAGACAACTTTAATTGTCCCATAAATTGCTCAGGCCTAATTTTAAAAAAGCAGTTTTTGTACAATAAAATCTGTTTAATGAAATTCAGTTTACATAACATTTTGTTTGATGTAAAAAAAATTTGTCCCACACCTATGCCACATGAAACATAAATAGAAATGTGTGATTATAGAAATATTTAAAGAAGAAATAAATTTGCTTTTTAAAATCATTGGAATTATTTTCCATATGTAATAATATTATAAATGATATAAGGTTGTAGTCATTGTAATAGTTTTCCAGACATGGGTTTAGAAAGTAAGTCAGGAAGAATCCTTTATATCTATCACTTCAGAGTGAATGTTGACTGATAATTTTCATTATTACATCAAAATTGGATATTTACCAAAATTTGGAGAAAGATATTCCACAGTGCTAGTAGAACTGATAGCATAAATTCAAGAAGGAGATTGTCCAAATACCATCAACTCAAGAAACTATGAATACCATTTCTTGTGAAGTGTGTGAAATAATTTTTTGAAGCTCAGCTAACTGGAGGAAGTTATTATGAGTTTGAATATCAATTATTGGCTTATTTTATCCTAAAAGAATACAACAAAAAAATATTTAAATTAATTATAAAACAAATTTGTAGTACATGATGTCACCATTGTATCTTCCATGAGGCAGGATCCTTGCAATGTGTCTCTCTACATTCTCCTTTATTCCAACTAAAAAAAATTCCCAGGTTTGAAAAACAGAAACTTAAGTCTAGAAGATGTTTGCGTAACATTTTTCTTTCAGAACATGAAATACTTATCAATATACATTTAAGATTTGTTATTAATGAAAACAATGAAGTGAAAAATTATTTATTAAATAATATTCTATATTATTACACAAGAATCAGGCAATACACATAAATATGTGACAAGATAGAATGGATTATCAAAGTACAATATCTATGATATTTATTTGATATGAGCAAGGTTTTCAATAATTTCTGCCGTAAATTACACTATTCTTACTTTATTAAATTGATCTTGATAAGATTTGACTGTTTATTAATCCAGAAATGGTAAGATGGGTGAAATTTTACTCAAAAGAAATTTTATTTCCTTATGAATTAGCACACCAGTACATCACATCATTAACACTTCTATATTTTGCTAATACAGAGTTATCATAAAAGAATGGTGCGGTTTTGAACATGGTTTAAATTAAAACAGAATTACTTACAGTTTATGTTTTTTATTTTTCAAATTTGTCGTCTCAAACATTTTTTTACATAATTAATAAATTTCAATATGTGCGCCCTTAGTCGCTCGACAAATGTCCAAACGATACTCAAGTTCTCTCCAAACATTAGTTAACATTTCTTCGTTAATGGTTGTATTGCTTCATTAATCCTGTTTTTTAAGTGGTTTAGGTCGTGAATTTTTTGTGTATAAACAACACTTTTGATATACCCCCACAAGAAAAAATCGCAAGGTGTCAGGTCTGGACTCCTTGGAGGCCAAAATATGGGTCCTTGCCGGCCTATCCATCGATCTCCAAATTTTTCGTTCAAAGAGTCCGTGACCAATGCATTGAAGTGCGGGGAAGCACCATCTTGTTGGAAATGAAGTCGATAAATGTTTTCGAGTTCATCCGGCTGAGGAAAGCAATAATCGGTTAACATGTCGAGATACACAACTCCATTAATTGTTTTTTCAGCAAAGAAGAAAGGCCCTATTACCCGATTTTTCATCACACCACACCAAACATTAACTTTAGGCGAATTGCGTTGTTTCTCAACAATTGCATGTGGGTTTTCAGGGCCCCATATTCATGAATTGTGTCTGTTAACACATCCATTCACATGGAATGTAGCTTTGTCTGTAAAAATTATATCATCTAAAAACGATTCGTTTTCACTTATTCTGTCCGACATTTCAGCAGCGAAATTGTAACGTTTTACACCATCATCGGGTTTCAATTCCTGCAGTATCTGGATTTTATAAGCATGTAATTTCAGTTTTTTATGTAAAACTTTGTGAACTGTTGATTTTGGAATACCTAATTCGACGCTTCGACGGGGGATGGACTTCCCAGGGCTTCTAATTGCCGATTGTCTAATTAGTTCAACCATTTCGTCTGGTACACTTAGTCCTGCGGTTGATTTCTGTTTCTTAACCGATCCAGTTTCTTCGAATTGTTTGAACCAACGTGTTATGTTATTTTTGTGAAGTGGATCTCTTCCGAATTCACGTCAAAACGCACGTTAAACTAAAACTACGGATTTTAATTCAGTCATCAATAAAACACACTTTGCTTTGTCTTTATCCGAGAACATAGTAACTCGCTAAACTCACCGCAACAACAATACAAGAACTGACGTTGCGGTTACAACTGCTGATAAACAAACTTTTGGGTTGGAGGCTTTCAGGGATACCAATATAACATCTAGAAATTTCCCTACAATCTTCCTATGAATTACTGAAACCGCACCATTCTTTTATGATAATCCTGTATTATACACTAAAGTTATAATATGACAATAAATACAAGCAAAATAAAATGAAACATTATAACAAACATTATGTGTGTTTTATAAATAATAATGCTTAATAATATTTTTAAAAATTCCTTAAAATAAAAAATTAGAACCTTAAAATTAAAATTATAACTTCAACAGAATTTGAAGTAGGTTAATCCTTGTAATATTTGCTGTACTATAATTACTGACTAATTAATACATCAATAATTATTTGTAACACTTTAAGGAAATGTAAATAAGAAAGATAACTGCTAATATATCAGTATTAGTGATTTTCTTGGCATAATATCAAAGTTCATTAGCATGTTTTCATTTGCACTCTCATACATTTTTTGGTATATAACATATGTAATTTATAAAAAATAGAATAATAAAATTAACAGATGCATTCATTTCTGACATTATAAACTGTTTGCACTTCAGTTTTGATCCACATTAATGTCTGGGTGTATTTATGTGTCATGATTTCATGAATGTAAAACAAAATAATACTTAAGAATGATGCTCTCTAGCTTAGAAGAGATGTATTACATCAGTATCTATAACAAAAATGATCTTAAATAAATGCATTAGGTTTCTTAAAATGGGTTTATACAGCAAAACTACAAAAAAAAAATCATTGTGGGTACTGATTTATAAGTAACAAATTTTTAAGAATATTTTTTCTCATAAAATAATATTGCCCTTTTATAAAATAACAGTTGATCAGTAATATGATTTTTACTTAATTTTCATAAGAACATAATAATTCTAATATCATTAAGATAAAAAATTTATTTGTAAATCAGCATAACAAAGTGTGATAACCCTTTAAAAAGAATTTTTATATTCCGTCTGTCTTCTTCTGTTTATACATTTTTCCACTTTCTCCTTTCATTTATCTTGTCTAACATTTCACTTGCAACCCACTTTTTTTTATTCTCTTCCTGTTTTTAAACCCTATTGTCTCTTTAAACTCCTTTAAATTTTAATCTAATTATCATCTACATTACTTGGTTTATCTCCCATTCTCATTTATTCCAGCAATAATTTTTCAATTTCCTGAATTTTTTCCTGTACCCTTAATTTCTCTAAATCACAGCAATCTTTTCTCCTGTCACTCCCAATTTTCGTGAGCCTGCTGTTCACTTTTGCCACAGCCAGATTGTGATCTGAATTTATATCTGCAGCTGGATAAGCCTTAGCATTCGTTAAACAGTTTATAAAACTTTGTTGTATGATAATATAATCAATGTGACATTTTTCTCCGTTCATTCATGATACCCACATATATATATTTATTTATGATTTTCAAAAAGGGTGTTTCAGTACTACACCTATTAATTAAAATACTACACACCATTTGATTCAGGAACTTCTGAAGTAAGCCTAATAGTAAAAGGAAAGTCAGATGGTATGACTGCACGCAATCCTTTTTTAGCTAAAGCACCAAACCTAAATTCTCTTCTACGTGCTGGACCACTTCGTCCAATTTCATTAACAGCATATGGTGGAAATTCATAATGTAAAAAGAAATTCTTTTTTTTCAGACCACTAAAAATGAAATACAAAAATATTGTAATAAAAGATACTAAATGTTACCAACATACAGAAAAGTATGTAATAAATACATATTAAAAAAAAGTAATTACTGTTTAATATATGTATATATAGTGATACGAAGGGCAAGAAGAGTTATACAACTCATATTATGTTAATCTCTTATATTATTTAATAGTAATGGCTGGAAAGAATATCATGGAAACTTACGCAGTTATGCCCACTTATTAAATTGATTGAAATCATTCATATATAAGATGACAATCTTGATGTATCAAATGTGTTACACAATCAAAAAGAAAAAGAAATTCATTTTAAAATTATATTTGGATTCTACTATAATCATGTGAATTGAACAAAAAAATTAAGCCTAGGATCATGTAAAGCATGCAATGATCATTAAATTTTCATAATGTTTTCTCAATGTCTGCTTTCTAAATTTATTTCTCCTTTTTGCTGTAGTGTTACTCAATGTTGTAGGAAACAGTACAAGTCATTGTAAGCTGATGGACAAAAATTCTTTACTGTAAAGCTGTAGCTTTTTTTCCAAAATGCTCGTTTTAATTTATACAAGATTTTATAACGGAATTTGGGATTGTTATTCACATCCCAAATCCATAACATGTGGTCAGTTAGCATCTAATGTTTATTTCTAAAATATACTAAATATAAATTATATGCTTACTCATTTATACTTTTAATTTTGTGCCATAAGTACACCCATTTTGATCCACTTAATAAATTATCTCTCATTATTTACATTTCGCATAGAATGATATTAAATTAGTAAATGTAGTTGTATTATATTTTATTATGTATTTTAACTATGTATTATATTTTATTAAAAATAAAATATACACTAGACACAAAGAAATGTCACTGAAATGTGAATGAAAATGGTTGTGAAGCATTTACAAATTAAATCTGACCCAAAATATCATTCAGCATAACTGATGACAAGTTAGTTTTTTCCTTTTTCTTTGGGGAAAAAGTTCTTATTATTTTAATAGTTAATGAAATAATCATAATTTAACCCCCATGAAGATTGAAAACTACCGGAATGAAGTTCAAAACTTTCTCACACCAATTAAAATTTAAAGTTCAATATTCAAAGACAATTCAAATGTTGACTATTGATTCTAGTTAAGCACACAGATATTAAACTTTATAAAAACCCAATTTTCACAATCTTCAGATCTGACAAAAATTATTCATTAGTGTTTAAAATAAGAAGCTCCTAGTCATGTTTTTAAATATCAGTAAGCTACCTAACAAGATGTACAATTTTTTAATACAGATCGTTTCACAATGTTCTTAGGAGTTACAAAAATCAGTACAAAAAAAGTATTTCACTTACCTAAATGAAAGTTGTACAAGGTCAAACAGTTTTTGTTAAAATCTATAAATGTTCAATATGTGCTACTCTGGTGACACGGCACACATCAACACGAAAGTCTAGCTCTTGCCAAACTCATTCTAACATGTCATTTTCGATAGAGTTGATTGCATTGATTATGCGATCCTTTAGCTCAGCGACATCGTGCGGAATTGCACGATGCAATCGTACAATTCTGCTTATCTTTCACGTAACCCCAGAGAAAGAAATCACATGGCGTGAGGTCTGGTGATCTTGGTGGCTACAGCATAATGTGTTGGTCTTCTTCAGACGCACGTTCTATATCCAACGCCGAGGTATTGTTGTGTTAAGGTACTATCGAACCTCGTTATGAAATTGGGCAGGGCAACCATCTTGCTGGAAAATGAAGTCGTTGAGCAGCTGAGGCATAAGCCGGTATACCTGTAACATATCCAGGTATACACTGCCTCACGAGATATCACACAAAAACGTTTATTTTCGGAGAATCCCGAATGTGTTCCACATAAGCGTGTGGGTTTTCAGTTCCTCAAAGTAAACTGACGGTTTACTTTGCCGCTAATATGGAAAGTATCTTCATCGCTGAAAATTATCTTGTTTAGAAAACCTTCATCTAACATCTTTTCCTGTAACTGTAAACAAAAATCGAGTCTACGTGTTTTATCTCCACCAGAAAGACGCTTAATTGAAGATGGTACGGTTTGCATAATAAACGTTCACGGAGAACTCTCCACACTATTGTTTTCGGAATTCCTAATTCTCTGCCAGCCGCAGTCGATTTTGACGGGCTGCGAATGAAACTTGCACTCACACATTCGACATTGACTTCTGAGGTTCATGGACGACCAGTTGATTTTCGCTTGCACAAGCAACCAGTTTCACTGAATTGTTTATACCATACACGAATTGAATTGTCACTTGGTGGCTCCTTATGAAATTTCAACCGAAACGCACGTTGCACAGAAATTACTGACTTTGACAAGTGAAATTCTAACATACAAAACGACTTCCCGCTTCCCGTGGCAGCCATTTTATCTACTGTCGACGCCTAGCGAGCAAATGGTTATTAACTGCCTAATATATGTGGAAAAAACTATTTGAAGTACTCTTTCGTACAGTACTTGTTTTATTCTTATGAGTGAAATAGTTTTTGTTAATGAATTTTCTTAACTCCGAAGAACATTATGAAACGCTCTGTATAATAAAATACAAGTAAAATAAAATATAGTACCTCACCGCAAACAGCATACGGATTTAGCTGTCATTACTAACTTAATATACAACTACATTTACTAATTTAATATCATCGAGTGTGAGATGTAAAAAATGAGAAATAATTTATTAAATGCATCAAAATGCATGTACTTATGGCGCAAAGTTATAGAATGATGAGTTATAGTTGGAGGTATGGTGGCATAGTAGAAATGAGTGATATAAAAAGAATGAACACTTCTCAGTGAGATCCTCATTCAGTCAAAATGAAGACATTAGTTTTCATGAAAAAAGTTTTTAAAAAATCACATAAAAGAACAGAAAAATAGATTTAAAAAAAACAATAAGAAACAAATGAATATTCACATATATATTCATGCAGACTAATCATAAATGGTACATTTGTGCTTTGTCAAATACATTCTGGCATATAGTTCTGAGATAACATTACCTTCTTTGTAACTTTTACACACGCGCGCGCACGCACACATTATTTTACTGAAATTAATTTTTTATTCCTCTGTACTGTTAAATTCTATTATAAATCTATTATTTAAATTCTATTATATAAACCATCTAGTACATAAACCATCTAATACAATAATTTTGATTCTTTGGTTGGTAATTCTGCTCTATACTAATAAACAACAATTGAGACCTTCATACTGATATGACCGGTAATGTTAACTTATTTTATCTTTTGATAATTATTATATTTATATTTTTATAAAGTTCAATTTAGTATAATTAATGATATGTGAAGTAAATAATTATAATGTATAACACATCATTGTTCCTGAGGATGGATCAATAATCCGAAAGCGCTTGAACATTAATATTAAAGATTGTTGGTAAGTAGAAACTTATATAAATAATTTAGATTTAATCTTTTCATCAATGAATGTATCAAACGGGGTATAATTAAAAAGAACTGGAAAAATCATCTGTACATTTCCAGAGTATCATATCAACTAATTACTGGGCAACAAATTATTATTTATTTTCATTGTGGAAATTAGGTAAGAGTCTTTTAGCTTTATTTGATGAAAGAGTGAGCAAACCTTACATGAAAAAAAAATTAATTAAAAATTACCCTCTTGTAGTGTAAAGTATTATTTGCTAATGCTTTCAAATAAAATAAGAACTTGTAAAAGTCTCATACCAAAAGTAAAAATAAATTTTAACAGATTGCATTGACCACCATGTGCAATGAAGCTTATGTGTCTCTTAGGCAAACAACTATATCAGCAAAGGCACTGTAAATATTTAAGATATTAAACTTAGAGTGAGGAAAACTGAAGAGGTCCTTTGCTGATATAGAAGGCATTCATCAAAAAATGGTGGTTTGATCGATTCAGAGTATGAGATGAATTACACAACATTATAATACTAGCTGAAATTGCAGGTAAGGATATTTTACCCATGGATGTTAACTAAAATCATAGATGAAAGCAAATACTCAGCTTGCTTGATATTCAAAATCATTTCAAGTCTCTGCTTGAATGTATGCCATTGTCAACTTAAGCAGCTAAAGAAGAAAAATGTATGCTTGGTTTGAATAATGTAAAAGATTCTTCAATTAGAATAGAATTAGAATTAGAATTTTATTAAAAAAAAAGTTCAGGACGATTTTCCTGCAGTTAATTCTCCAAAAAATATAGCTGTGCAATGCAAAGGACTCAATTTATAAACATTCTTCAATAACCAATTACTCATTACACTTGGGAAAAGAAAGCCCCACTAATCCCCAATAAAGAAGTAGCTCCATGATTAGCTATCAGAAACTGCTAGATTAGCAACTGTAATAATTCCCATGGTACCTGTTCGAGGAGAATGGGAAGAAAAATAAGGTAAGAACACAGAGAGACATACGGGAAAGAAATTAATTAAACAACATAGACTGTCTCTGATTCGAATGGTTCAAAGCTTCGGACCAGAATAAATATATCAGTAAAACAACTGAAAAATTAGTGAAGTAGATTGATACTTTTTGGATAAGTATAGAATGGATTTAACTTAAAATTTAACATTAGACTGTAATAATGTAATAAAGGTAAATAATTATGCAAGTAACATTAAAAATAATTTACCTTGTTTTTAAATCAAACACAAGTTCTCTGAATATATCTTTACAAACAATATTAAATGCTTCATTAACCGATTCAGTGTCTGGGCATAAGCTGCATACTTTCTTTCACTTTATCTATAATATGCCTAATTTCTTTAATTTTTTCATCCAGATGTTTTGTCATGATTATAATCAGTAAAAACTTATTTTAATCTCGTCATTGATAATGTTCTAACACTTTCTATAATTTCTTCATTTGGCAAGGATTTAATTTCAAAAGTTCTTTTTATTTTACCACACAATTTCTGTAACTGGAAAATAGATATATTTTTGGCATTCCTTAACACTAGCTTTAATGGCTTTTAAAAAATCTTGCTGTAAAACATTATTTGCTGAACCTTCTAATGTAATTACCAAATTCTATGATACAGCTGTAACTCTTAAATTTAAATCACTAACACTTAATTCTTTACATGTGGGATTAATAATCACTTCATTATCGTGAAATCCAACACGTAATGCACCAATTAGCTTATTCCAAGGGATGTCAGATATGGCTGATGCTGCATTAATCCTTAAAACATCAGGATCATGAACACCATCGACCGAAAGCAAATTAACCATAATTTGCGTATCATTAAATCCAACAGGAAATAATGGTTGTAATGATCAATCTACCAACTAGAATTTCATGTTCTGTAGGTCCTATTCTCTTTTTAAAAAGTTGGTAGGAATATAACCACCAGCAGTAGCTTTTTGACGATAATCTACAACTAATGGTAGGAAAAAGGTAACTTTCATTCTGGGTTTACTGACAGCAATAACCATAATTGCTGTATCCCCTACCTCTGCTACAGCACTTCCATCTGTAAATCACGTGTATCTTCCTGAAGAGATATTCAATTTTGTCCTGAAAAGAAAGCAATAAATTCTAGACAAACAGGATTAAATTTTTAATCCTTCAAAATTCATAAACATTTTAGTGTGACTAAATTTCAAAGTTTAAATTTAAATTTTAGAGTTCAAATTTAATAATAAAATACAGCAGTACATACAAACACTGCAAATGTTAATTTTTTTCAAAAAACAAAAACTCTCCATATGGAGAATTCAACACCAAAAGTAAGTCTGCGTAATGAAGCAAAATGCTTTAATATCATCAAACAAATCATCTTTATTTCAATAATTAGATAATAAATATCAAGGGGCCTTTTATAAACCTACTCAAAATTATTTCTTTGTATGATTTTTTTCTTAATGCACAATTTTCTTTTAAATGGTTATAAAGTGTGATAAAGTCATAACAAATAAAAAACAAAGAGAAAAATTATAAAATAAAATAAACCCACCATTCTATCAATACAAAACATTTTTCATAAAAACTAACTTAAAATACTTGAAAAAATAATTTTTTTTCTACATAAAATTTTGGGTTCACTTTTTTTTAACACAATAACTCTAATTTGATGCCACCTTAAAAAATTACAATTTAAAGAAGTGAAAAGTATTATTTTTTAATATGTTTACAATTTTAAAAATATTATTTTATAATTCTCAATTTTATTTTATTAAAAATATGGGTAGTCTACAAAAATGATGCTGCCAACATGAAAAAAAAATTCAAGAAATGCTAAAGCAAAAACACCTGAACCTTGATAAAAATATGAAAAAGCTAAATAGAGGCTGCTCTAAGCAAAAGCACTGCTCTCAGGAATGAGTATTTCTAAAATGGTGGGCTGGCTATACTTTTTCAGATTCTACTTGTAAAACTAAACAAAACATATCCATAGTAAAAATGGCCATTTCTCCTTCATTAAATCATTTTATCTTCATAAATACACTGGGTGATCATTTGAAAAGTTATCACATTTATTGTTCAACAACTATCAGTTCTATTGTATTTCTGTTTGCAGGCATGTATAAAATTCCTGGGGAGAACCTTTTTAAAATCATAGTATCCTCAATAAAATAAAAGTATCAATTTTTAAATCATTTGTTCAAAATTATTTCCATTTTCCTATAAACAACAATAAAGTCTTTCTTGAAATTAATATCTTACTTTTATTAAAGTTTCTTTAGTTACACATCCCTACATGCACTTACAATTTTATGTTTCAACTCTTGTATGTTAACATGAATTTCTTTATAAATTATTGATTTTAAATGAACCCCCAAAAGAAAACGTCCAGTGGTTTAAGATCAGCAGATCTTGTCGGCCACTCAACTGTTCCTCTTCTAACTATCCAATGCCCAGGAGACATTTGGTCCAACCATTGTTGAACTGGAAGTGAACAGTGAGCAGGTCCTCCATCTTATTGAAAGTAAAGCATATCTTCGTTAAATAACATGTTTCCATTGTCATCTTACTGATTTTCTAAGGCATGGACTATTAGTGGGTGAATAAATTCATCCAGCAATTTCAAATACAATTTTAAATATTATCACCTGTCAAATTCCCATTGATAAATATTGGACCAATTATGTTATCACCGTAAATCCCGGCCTACACATTTAATTTTTCAAGATGCTGTGTGTTTCCAACATTGAAAACACAAGTATTTATATCGCTCGAATATCAGCAGTTATGTTTATTAACAAACCATGTAGAAAGAAGGTGAATTCATCAGAAAAACAAATATTTTTTGTAAACATTGGATTGACATCTATTAATTGAATCATTTCTTCACAGAATTCAATCCTTCTGTCAGCATCATTCTCATTCAGTTCTTGATGTAGTTGAATTTTATACAGAAAAAATGTATTCAATTTTAGTGTAGTGAAAACAGAACCATAAGAAACCCCCAGTTTCACAGGACATTTTATGAAACGAGCTCTAAGGATTTGCTACTACATTTCCCAAGATTTCAACCAAAGTTAATTCGTATGAAGCCTTTTGCCCTGAATGTTTTTTATTCATAACAGATCCCATTTCTTGGAATTTTTTTACAAGTTTTACAGTGTAAGCGCATGAAATAAAGATACACAGCCAAAGTTCAGTGTTGGATATGACTGCCAAAGACATCCTCAAGGGGACCAGGGTGGTCTAGCAGTTGGCGCAAAAGGAAGCCTCAAAGAGCCACTAGGTGATTGAGACCTTGCCTAAGATCTGGCAGGTCTTAGTGGCTGGTGGCCGGCTGTTCCTTGGGTGGACCTCTCGTAGGGTTGTTGATCATACAGAAGTACCCCGGTACTTCAAAAGTCAAGGCTTTAGTTTCATCTCTCTCCACTGTAGAGCACAGTCGGAGATGTCATTGTGTCCTTGCAGGGTTAATTGCCCTAGTAAGACCGTGGCTGCAAAGTGCGCTTCTTGTACCTTGGTGAAAGGTACAACCTGCATCATTCCCGGGTGGCCACCAATGAAGCCATGAGGATCTTTGAGGAGTACAACCTAGAGGTCCTTGAGGTCCAGGAGCCGTACACGGTTGGGGATAGGGTGGTCCACTTCCACGGAGTTGATGTTATTCACTCTCGTGGGGGACGGCCGCTACCTCCGATCGTGGTCGGCTCGATGTTTTGGATGCCCCAGTTTTCTAATGAGCAATTCACTGCTGTCGCTGAGTCACGAGGGGTACGCTCGTACTAGTGTCGGGATACTTCCAGCTTGGATGGAGTATCGATGACTTGTTGGCGAAGTTGGGGCAGATTCTGGACGGTCTGCCGGGCATCAGAATGCTTGTTGCTCTGGACGCCAAGTCTTCCGCCTAGGGTTCACTACTCACTGACCCCAGAGGCGGTCTCGCACAGTTCGTTGAAGCCAGGAACCTCTACTTGCTTAACGAGCCAGAACAACCGCCGACTTTCTCTTGCGAACTGGGTGAAAGTTACATCGACGTTACCTTGGTGACGGGCGATCTGCTTAGGAGTGCAGTAGTTGGACTGTCTGGCCCGAGGCCGGTGTAAGTGATCATAGGCTTATAACCTATGAGATCACTTACGGTGGCAATCCAAGAGCTCCAGATTCGGGTCGCTATAACCTAAGGGGCTTGGATTAGCACAGGCTGCGGCTGCCTTATAGGGCTTGGAATGGCGCATGGAGCACAAGGAGGAGGCGGAATTGATGGTAGAACAATTCGGCCGGGCCATAAAGACTGGCTGCGATAGGGTCCTACGGCGGTATCGACCAATTGACGGACCCTTATGTAGTGGCCAGTCCGCTGACCGGAGAGTGCCTGGAGCTGTCATGACCGCTGCTTCCGGAGAGCCGTCTATTAAACGCAGGCGGAAACCCGGGAAAAAGTTGTGGTCCTCTGACCTTAGCGTGCTACGCGCAAGAGTTCGGTTCGCTAGGAGAACCCACCGGGTTGGTCTAGTGGTGAACGCGTCTACCCAAATCAGCTGATTTAGAAGTCGGGAGTTCCAGCGTTCAAGTCCCAGTAAAGTAAAGTCAGTTATTTTTACACGGATTTGAATACTAGATCGTGGATGCAGGTGTTCTTAATGATTGGGTTTCAATTAACCACACATCTCAGGAATGATCAAACTGAGACTGTACAAGACTACACTTCATTTACACTCATATATATCATCCTCAATCATCCTCTGAAGTATTATCTGAAAGGTAGTTACCGGAGGCTAAACAGGAAAAAGAAAAAGAGGTCTGCTAGGAGAAAATACCAGCGTCGCCTCCTAACGGGGATTATCGTTGATGACGTGTGCACTGAGGGTCTGCAGATCTACCGGCGCACTCGTAATCAGTACGTTCATGTTATCAAGGAAGCCAAACTCAAGTTTTGGTAAGACTCCATTCGCGAGTTGCAGCGCAGCCCCTGGCAGTTCGCAAAGCCATGTTACCGGCCAAAGCCATTGCACATGCGGATTAGGTGTCGTGACCACACTTTAACATCTGTGGCGACTTAGCAGGCGTTCCTTGATACTCTGTTTCCAGATGCTTCGGAGGATGAAGCAGATATCGGCGTTAGGGCGGGTGAGACACCATTCCCTGATGTACGGGCTGTAGATCCCATAGATGTAGACCGAGTGGTTTCTCGAATGGTACTGAGAAAGGCACTGGGATTGACCAACTTGACCTGGACATATTCTATCATCTGCTGCCTGTCATAAGAGAACCGCTTGGCAGACTGTTCTCAGGGTGCCTAAGCTGGGTTGCTTTCCGATTTATTGGAAGTGGCTTTGGTGAGCATCAATATGAACTCATTTCTAAATCGAGGGCAATATGGCTTCATGAAAGGGATTGGCACCCTGGATTGCATCTTAAATGCTCTTGCCGAGGTGGAAAACGCTGACTGTAAATATGTTTTGGCAATTTTTATTGACATAACCATGTGTAAGATTACACACACTTGGTAATGTACAAAACAATAATTGAAAAAGCATATACAGAAAGAGAAGGTGAAATTTTTGTGGCCAATGCTCTTTAAAATTTCTCCAATTACAAGGGTTTTGGGTTGTACGCATGTTGTGTTAAGGAAACCAACAGTTTTTGCTGATGAGGACATAAACCAAAAGAGCTATGTTCGCATTAATATGCTAGACAGAATTATTTCTTGATGTTTTATTAGATTAAACTTCTGTGAAATTTTTTATTCTGCAATACATTCTCCTCCTTTTCTGTTGACATATTGCAACAATACTCATCATTTAAGTGAATAAAACTGTAACACGTGTTAGGCTCCCATTTAGAAATTTAAACAAATTTGCTGGCCTGTTACCACATAATTTGCTGGAAACGAGCTAGTGCTCAATTTTGTTTAAATCAGAAACAATTCCTTGTTCAAGCAACTACTTTAATTTTCTTGGATAGTATTAAATCACCAAGGAAATGGTTTGTAATTAAAGAAATTGTATACTCACTCACTTTTCAGCAACAATTACCTAAAATTGTAGCTTCATTTTAGTCACTTTACCCAATGAAATTAATTGGAAAAATTTGTTAGTTCAGTTTTATGAAGACAGTTTAATTTATGTATTAAGATAGACTGTAACCACTTCTATCAATTTTTATAATTAATAATGTATTTTGCAACAATGCTCTGACCAATAAATATTCTACCAACAGGATGCCTTCACCCATTTTGGTCTCTAGAAGAAAATTCAGTAGACCAAAATTTAAATAAATACTTCTTTTCTTGCATAACATGAAGCACAATTTGTCTTTTTTTGGATAAATATTCAAAGAGATAGTCATTCAAAGCAGTCATACTCTTGATTTTGCAGGTACACTTAATTTATATGGATAAAAAAGGAACAAGCCCCAGCATTTGCCTGAATGGATCAAGAGAAACCAGTATCTGGACACTGGAAATTTGGATTTAGCCCTTAGTACTCATCTTATTTATTTTTTCAACTTGTACATTAGTAATATAATCTAACAGCCTTCTCAGATTAGTACGTGTATGAAGTGCCTTCAGTTGTTTTTCACCTAAATTGAGCAACTTATAAACCCGTTTCTTATATTTCAGCTATTACAAAACAAAAAAAGATGCATCTTTAAAGAAGAACAGACACAACAATATATTGATTATATAATTATGAAAATTAATAAATATTTTCATATGTTATCAGTTTGATAGGATATTGAATGATTAAAACACATGTTAAAATTCTTATAAATATAAATCTTTTATCTTATAAATATATTCTTTTAAAATAAATATATATTTATAAATAATAATTCTGATTCTATTATGAAATTTATATTAATAGAATTATTATTAATAGAATTTATAAAAAATTAAGAAGTGAGATTACAATTATAAAATCAATAACAAACGTTATACAAGAATTAATTACTTCAACTATTTACAAAAGGAAACTGGCTTATACTTTTAACAATGAATAATGACATCTTGTCCCTGAATACTCACTGGACAACTTGTTGCACTTAACAATAGAACAGAACACATGTGTAAAACGGAGTACATATGCTCTGACTGTTATCACACACACAATCACTTTGAATATAAATTGCACACCTCTTCATTTGCTGGTCCTCAGCAGTATTTATATTGTCGGGCATAGAGCTTCTCGTGATATAACAGCGGAAAATCAATTACCTAGTTCATTCAAACCGTAATGATTTCAAAACAACACCTATTGTCTCAACTATTTTTTTTTCCAAAATTCTCTTGATTTCAAACATTCTACACTACTCTAAAAATTCTTTCCATTACTTCTCATTGTTGTCATTTCTTGATTTTCTCTTTTAACATTTATTTGTTGGTCAACATTTTTTCTTCATTCTCTCACTCTTTCTCATCCTTGCACTTTCCATTTCTTGAAACTTCTTGTCACGATATATTTATTATACTATATATAATTGCACAATTATTCATAATAATATAAAGGTCATATTAGGAATAGATAAATGAAATCACATAAATGGATAAAAGTTTTGATTCCAGAAACCAGACTGTTCTCAGGTGACACTTAACACTTACAATAAATATTATTTTAACAAACCAAGGGTGAGACAAAAATTATATAACCCATAATAAAAAAAAAAATCTTTATTACATCATTAAAGTAACATTAATAATATTTAAAGTTCATTAAAATAATGATAAGCACATTGAGAAGCATATTAATGATAATCATATGGATATTTTGAACATACATATGTTCAAAATCTCTATATTTAGCTACACACAGGTTTCTTTAAGTTGATTATTACAACTTTAATGATTTTTAACTGATGCAGAATATTTCATCATCAACATTCTGTTTGAGTAGTTTTAGAATGAGAAGCTTATTTCTATAAACATTTTCTTTTTACATAATTTCAAAGGAAAAAATCTGAGGGAGATAAATTGGATATTCCTGGAGCCCAAAGTCCAAAAAAGGTTTTTCTCCTCAAAAAACTCACAGGACATTAATATTTTATTGTTTACTTACTTTTCCATTATCTTTCTGTAGTCAGTGATCACATTTATTTACTTCTAGCAGTGATATGAATTGAATTAAAGGATATACAGAAGAAAAAGGGTTTAGTCCATTTTTTCTATTTTTGTTTTATTACATCATGAGAATCTTAAAAATAATCTGCATTATCTGATCATTTATTATGGTGAAAATCAAGCTCAGTTGCAAGTAAATAAATGTATTGTAATACCTTGTACAAGCAAAGAAAGAAGTTATTCCACTGAACATGCAAAGATTCAAATTTAGCCCATTGCTAATTCCACACACCATTCTCTGTGCTCTAAAATACATCCTATTTTCACGAAGATAATGATTATTCATAATACAGTTCAGTCATTATTATATAATAAGCTAATTCATTGTTAGTCTAATTGTTATAGTATGAACACTTGCTATTTTTGCTGTTACTTAGTTTTCATTCTTTGTTTTATTTTTAGTATGTAATCTCTATTTTATATTAACACCAGTATACGTAGTGGTGGAAGAGAAGGAAACTATGGAAATATTCAGCATAAAAAATGTAGAACTATATCAAATTAACTGACATTAGTAAAAAGAGTAAATTATTCAGATAAGTTCAGTAATGATTACTGAATCCACAGTTCTTAAAGAATGAGTTAAATACAAAAATAAGCCATATTCACTAACTGAGAACACTATTGCTTTTGCTAAAAAAAATCATATTGTACGTTTAAAGGTCAAACTAGTCGTTACAGTATATTATATATTTATTGAACATTACTTTTTTTCAAAATTTTTCTGATTTGAAGCTTCATTTTTATGTTTTAATATATTACTAAAAATATATTATTATAATTTAATTATTCTAATAATAGTTTTTTTCAGTGCTATTAAATAAATGATATTTAAATTATCTTTTCATTTCATAACTAACATGTTCATTTAGTATAATCCATCAAGGGAAAAAGTAATAAGTTTGCTACTTAACCCTGTTTTTGTATGTAAATTTTTGTATCATCATAACAATAATACTTTTATATTTTTCTGTTTGATTTACATTTCTGTTTGGACTGGTATTTTTAGAAAAAAAACATTATTTATTAACAGGTTACCATTAAATAAATTTAAAAAAGTTATTTTAAGAAATTAAAGATTTTATAAAAAAAATCTTTTGTAAAATTGGTAAAATGTGACTAAACCCCACTTTACCCTGAATCCTTCAATTATGATTTGTTGTTATAGTTTCTATGGAAAATATTCACCCAGCTTTCTCTTTTATAAAATTACCTATCAGATTCTTACCTTTTGGGAAAATAATTGAACTGATGGAAAAGATAAGGAATCTTTTATAAAGCTATTCCCTAATATCCGATGTTTAGGCTGCTGCTAGTACATCCAAGCAAGTGAAACATGATTTACTTCTAAAGAAAGCATAATCTAAAATCCACATAAAAAATAATGAACTACTGACAAAATAAAGGTTTTTTTTACTCTGCCAGGTTCTTAAAGTTCATATACAACATAATGCAATACAGATGTAGGTATAATTCCTTTACAATCATCAATTTTTTGGCAGTCTTTATTCTGTTTTTCATAGCAAAACATTCTAAGGACACATGAGGATTTTCCAGGAGTCATGAAAACTTAAAGCTAGAGGTCATCCAAATCATTTTCATTAATTCATACTATGAGTTTCTCTAAAACAAGTAACTATCAGTAAAACTACCAATTAATTGGTCAGTTTTGATTCAAGAAAATCTACTGCAAAGTCTTCCTGACATTTTAAGAACAACTATAAGTAAATAAGTATTTTGTTCTGAATGGTGCATAATAAGGCATTATTCAAATCAAGTCTTTAAAATGTAAAGACATGAATTATAAATATAAAAACAAATTATAAGATGGTATGTTTTTACATTTATGTGTGATTAAAGACCATATTAATTATTTTAATACAAACACATGAAATAATGTTAAAGTAAATATATCAAGGTACTGTTCCATTCCATGTTGAGCCGGTTGGTGCTGCACTCTAGTATCTACTAGTGCGAGTTAATCTAATATGACCATTCTACAAAGAAACCCGCACAGTGCGGTTGCGTTTTCATTTCAGTCCAAGCGGACTCATAATTATTGATAATGTTCAAGTTCAATTATGACCAAAGTGTCATACATTCTTAAGTTTAATGCAACTATTGTAATTCAATGAAAATGTCAAGGGCGACAAGAAATTAAATATAGCGATTCAAGAAGAACATAGCGTTACTTCATTTCATCATCTACCATCTCATCAAAAAATACAGTCCACACTAGCTATAATTTTGCTATTAAAATTATTTCTTTTATTTTCCATAACAGAAAACCTTTTAATTATATTTTAAATAAACGGGGCGGGCTGCTTTTTCAAAATGGTTAGAAATTTATTAAAAATGACAATGGAAGCATAATAAGACCCATTCCCGAAAGCCAAAGTAGAATTACACAAAAGCAGTCTATTATCTGGTTTGATAAAAGTGGATATTGTTATTTTTTTTTAAAATAAGTGTCCATTATTTGTAATAAATATTGCACATTTATAAATACAAACACACGGATAAGTTAACATATTTAGTTCGCTAAATATCAGTCTACACAATTTACATTTCTGAGCGCCAGAAAATGATCTGATAAACCATTTTGTACATTCTGAGGGACCCCAAGAGATAACATTATATTTTATACAGGAGTATACATAGATATAATAAATTTTTAGTAATGATGAAAGTGTCTTATTAAGGAACTTCAGAACAGAACAGTACCTTAATAAATAAGTGATATATGTAGCTGACCACCAGCCAATTACGGCTTCAAGCACTTTAATATGGTGGTCAGGTACTTGCTGGCATTCAGCGACCTAGTCGTGGCAGCCGAATTGCTGTCTAGACGAAGTAAATTTTAATTTATGGATGTCATATATATTTTTAGTAGTTGACGGGGTGCGTCTACTCATTTTAGTAAATATGTGACAAGTGAGCGGATGGGGCATGTAAGCCGGTGGTGTATGGCACCGCGCTTAGTCCGCTCACGCTGTTAGGTAAGCTCTAGTAGCTGTTTAGGACAACGGTCGCTAAACTGTTTCGAGGCTCAGTAGCCGTTTGTGGCACAGACATTCGGTCTTATGCTTTGGGGCGACCGAATGGGGTGTTGGTGAGAGAAATGCCAAGCAAACCAATTATAGCTTCTATTCTAAAAAAGGGAAAAGTTCCTTGGACGCATGGAGCTACCGTTCCTTCTCGCTTACTCGTGAATCAAGAAAAACTTTAGAGCGCATGATGAATTATCGACTCATGTGGGTGTTTGAAAAAGAAAAATGGATTTCATCCTACAGAAGAGTACCGAAAGTTTCATTGTATCGCAGAACATATGATTAGTATTGAACATTTTATTTTAAATAGTTTCCTGATTAATAAAACACTGCGTTGCCGTCTTCTTTGATTTAGAAAAAACTTTTGATCGAATAAATTTCTTAAACATGGCTTCCGCTGATAATTTTTTTAATATAGTCAAAAATAATTAAAAACTTTACGTCCACCTTACCGGCAAAAAAGATGTGTTTTCTCGAGATCTTTCGATTTATTTCAAACCTTCATCAGGAGATAAAAATAATATAGTAATTCAAAAAATTAAAGTATTACAGCCATGACTGTTTGAATGTCAAACGTATACTAAAGACAAGATAGTGAATTCTGGTGAAATAAAATAGAATTAAAGGAAACCGTGTTATCAAAAATGATATTTTAGTTGTTTATGATTATTATCTCTTTGTATTTGTATTTAAGACATATTTTTACAACTTATCTTCATTAAAAAACTTTTATTCGTTAATTAAATTATTATTATGGTTACTGTATATGTGAAATTTTTCTAAATTATGTGTATTAAAATGATTACAGGAAATATCTAGAATTTTTATAAAATTATTCAGATTGATTAAATAAGATGTGTTTAGCAAAATTAGAATTTTCGGGTTTATTTTTTTTTTAATGCTATCAATGTGTTCTTTTGCGCGTACGGAAAACTTACGCTTGGTCATACAGATATATATCATATCACAATCTTTACAATTTAGACTATAAACACCTTGTTTATTAAATCTAGTATCGTTATTATTTAATGCTTTGTTATGATTAATATTAATATATTTAATTAATTTATTATTTGTAGTATTCGTCGGTGTTATGTTAATCTTTTTGTAATTTTTTCGATTTTTTTACTATAAGGCGTGTATTCATTTGTTATATATATTTTTTCAGTTTTTTTGGTAATAATTTTGTATTGTTTATCGTATTAATTTTATTACTTATTTATTGTATTAGTATTACATCCTTTTGTATGGTCAATATTTTTAATTATTTTAATTTTTTTATTTAGGGAAACTTTATCATAATTTAAATAATATATTACTCTATATAAGAGTGTATTAAAAACAGCCATCTTTTGGGACCATGGGTGAACTGAATTGCAGTTAACTATTGTATCGTTGGAAGAAGGTGTACAAAATATTTGTAATTTTATTTTATTATTGTATATTTTTATGTCGACAAAATTTAAACAGTTATCTTCTGTGTCCATGGAAAATTTTATGTTTTTATCAATCTTAATAAATTTATTTAATATAGTATCGGATTCATTTTGATCGTTTCTGCTATGTTCTTTACAGCAATTAAGAATCTCAGAGACAACGGGGAACAATGTATACAGGAAGGAAGTCGATTATTATTTTATTCAGACTAGATAACTAAAAACTGTCACGCAGGTCTTAAGAAAGGAATGGGCCAGAAAATGGGTAAGCTTACACATTTATTTATATTTATAAATATTTTATTACATATTGTATTATATATAATATAAATATGTAAAAATATTTTTATTTATTTTCTCCATTTCAAAGTAAATTTACTTTAAAGCTTATGAAGCGGAGAATCAAATCAAAGAACTAAGTAAAATTATTTCATAGACGTAGAATAATTTACAGTAAGAAATAATTTAAATTAAATCGCTGAAAACAATTTAGAATTGATTCTGAAGAAAAAAATAGTAAGTGTGCTTACAAATTAAATAGATAAACAACTTACTCAATCTAAGAAACGTATAAAGAAAAATTTATACCTTGAACATACCAAACTTTCGTCTCAATCCTTTGGTTGCACTCTGTATATGTTGATTTGAAAATATTTTAAAACTTGAGATCTCTGTGGCGAAGTGGTAGCGTTTCAGCCTTTTATCTGGGGACCCCGAGTTCGAATCCCGTCAAGCATGGCATTTTTCATACGCTATAAAATTCAATTTCCGTATTCCAATGTACAAACTTCAAAAGTTTCTGTGGTGATTAATAATTTAAGCAAAAAGAAAAAAAATATATTTTTACATTATGCTTTAATAATTGTCTTATTCAAATATATATATATATATACGCGAAATTATTAGACCAGAAAAAATTTCATCTCTACGTTCAAGTACTCTAAATGTACTTAAAAAGAGATCAAACAGCAATACGTTTTATAGTTGAAATAAAAATTACTTAAAAAATAATAATAATTTATTTAAAACTACCTTTCATAGAAGGGTTAAAAACTGTTTTATTGAATAGAAAACATGTATAGAATGTTTTAGTAAGTTAATTTTACGCCGCGAAACAATCAGATATAGGAATATAAACACACTAGCCCCGTTCAATGAACACAATGTCAATGGGACAATGAAGAATTTCCAAATACATAGTGAATACAGATCTCTCGCATATTGACACAACTCAAAATCTAAATTGAAAGTGTCCGTTCAGCTACATTTATACTTTTAATCCAATGTTTTCACTACCGATTTTCTTATATATATTAAGTTTTAATTTCTTTTATTTTTTTGATGCTCATGTATTTTTTCGATTGGGTATTTGGAAAATATTATGTGAACAAAATTCACAAAACAGATGAGATCAGTAATCCAGTGGAGTAAGAATTATTACTTTATAACTGTAATTTACATAACGAATCGTTTACGCTTCATATATTATCCTTTTTTTGTTCAAATTAGTCCAATTTGAATCGATGAGACATAGTGCTTTAAATGAGATACATAGGAATTAGATAAGAGCTCTTAATAAAAATTTCTTTGACGTATAAAAGTATTGTCGCGTGGTGTGGTTCCGCGTGGCTCGATCAGGATATTGAGAGGTTCTTGACAATTTATAACGTTTATATAATTGTAGTTTAATAGTATAAAATGTTAAAATTACAACCAGGCAAATTAATAATAATAACAATGGTGATAAATACAATAATGATAATAATAAATAATGAACACAAATATTAATATAATAATTACAACCACAACAATAGTCAGGATGATAGTAGTGAACGATAATTACATGACATAAAACACAACATAATCAAAACAGTAATCATGATATAAAAACAGAGAAAAATACATAGCGTAATCAACAAAGTAACAACCAAAATATTACACATCAAATAGTGATAAATGTCATTAGTAAATAAGTAAATACAGATTACTTAAGTGAGAGTTTAAAATAAATAATCGTTCGGAATTTATTACAGGTATATAAATAGAAAACTAGTTTCAGACCAATTAACAAAAGAAACCGCTAGTTTTAACCCTTTTTAACCACTAGTCTTATATTTACAAATAATCTTATAAAATTCCATCCTCTAATCTTCTCTCCTTCCTTCTAATTTTTTTCTGTTAAAATAATACCATCATTAAGATGGATTACAAATGTGTTTATGCGTAATTTTTTTCCTCTGCCTTATTGGAGCTCGTTATTTTCTTTTATATTCAAAAAGTAAAGATATTTACGTAAATGTCTAATGGTGGTACTGAAAGAAAAAATGAAATTAGGGATGAGTAAGAATGCATGTTGTGTACATGTTTTAAGGATTATGGGTAGTATAATAAAGAAATAACAATTCAAAATTTGACCTGTCACTAAAATTATGATTTTGGCAAGTGCTTGAATTTCTTGCAAAAGTCCGCTAGCTCCTTACGGTGCGATAGTTTCTGAATAAATTTGTTATTATATATAACCCATAGAAAACTCATACTGTTTTTGTTTTTCACACAACAATTATAAAGTAAAAGAATAATAATAAATTTTACATTCTTCATAACAAAAAGTAATTGATTTACAAGTATATATATTACTTACGTCTTTTTATGTTTTTAATAAAGTTTTCCTTTCACCTACGTTAGTTACCGATTTTTAATTTAACACATTACATGCAGTAAAAGTACATGATTTTTATTTTTTACAAATTTTTTTGTCTTATTAATCTGTCAATAATTATATATTGTCCAGAATATTTTTGAAAAGAAATATAAGTTGATAATTAGGCTGATTACTGCGTGTTTTTGGCATTTTTTATTTCGTCAGAGAACATCATTGGGACTATACTACAAACCGAACCATCGCGGCACGTGGTGTCTACTAAGTTGGTTAAGATCATCCGAAAAAGATGGTGGTAGAGGTCCCCAGGGGTGAATAATTACCTCTGGGTGTTCCTTGGAGCAGGTCTCCAGCCACAAGGTCAAGGTTAATAAAAATAAACAGACCGTAGGATCCTGATGAGTTCGAGTTGTAGGGACAGCAATGGAGGTGTGGATGGAGAAAAGATACATGGGGATCTGTGATAATACCATAGGTGTGAGGGGGTTTTTAGTGGTTTCCCTCCGACGACGAAGAAAAAGAAAAAAGTACTAACTACGCTATTTAAACCATCTGAGGCGACAAAAAACCAACTTTAGGAGCTTTCAACTTATACATTAAATGATTTTATACATTTATATGATTAAATTACATGTGAAATTACACATATTTTTATGTAGAAATTATTTATTCTTGTATTGTTTTCTGTTAAAACGGTTACTTAAAAAAATCTTTCTAAACGTAAAACTTTAAATGTCAGAATAATTTTTATAAAAATCATTTGATTATTTTCTACTATTGTAATGCAGAAACTTTTAAAAATAATATTTAAGACTTTTTTTTGTCAGATATTCGTATTAGCAAAATATTAAACATTTTGCCACTTTCTTTGTTGTATCCTAAATTTACAACCGAAAAAATAAAATTTTGAAATTTGTATAAAATAAAATGTAGAAAGTTCTATTTCTACATTAAAAAAAAAAATATGTATATATATATATATATATATATATATGTGTGTGTGTGTGTGTGTGTGTATATATATATATATATATATATATAATATATATAATTATTATAAGTTGAAAAGTGTATGGAAATTGAAATTAGATATAGAAATTTTTAAAGTAAAATTCGTTAAAAATTCTTTGTAAACAAAACCCCTCTTTTACTTCCTTGTACGAAGAAAAAGAAGTATTGTGATCGCGAAAAATTTCGGTTTTCAGATTTCAACGGAAATATCCACTTTCACCATCCCTGAATTCATATTGACTAGTTCAGCCTTGGCATTCTGTATGTATGTGTATCGGCATAACTCAAACACGATTAGTCGTAGAAAATAAAAATTTTGTATTTAAGACTGGTGTAACATCTAATTGTGCACCTACTCTTTTGATTGCAATCAACTGAGCCAAAAATGTGCATACAGTCAGACCTCTAAATAAAGCAGGGTTTCAATTTTGAAACTTTTGAATTTATTCTTAACTGCAGTAGTAATAAGCCCTCGTTGAGAGCATAAGTGTTGGTTGGGTTACATTGAGTGTGGTTTTTTCGATTTTTTTTTGGTCACAGGAAAAACATCTTCCATCCTGCTTCCTTAGTTGTAGTTTCTTCACTTGTTTGAATTTCTAAGATTTGTATCAGCAGAGAGAGGAGTTCAGACCATAAGGTTGGACTGTTTAATCTTTCCAGTTCGTCTGGCCCAAGCGAGACTTTTTATAAAGTTTCTTCTATTTTTAATTTTTTCTTTACTTTGATGTTTTGACCCGTTTAATAAGATGACTCCAGGAATGTCTAAAATATTGTAGAATAATCTGAAGGGCCAGCGGTTTGTTTTTCCTTGCGCACGTATGTGTGGCACAACTGGTCTAAAGGATCAACAAAAACACCTTTAGTGACATTGTAACAATTCAATAATTTCTGGAAGCTTTACTGAATTGGACTACTTCATTGGGTGCATTGAAGATAATAAAACAATTTTATTATTTTTTAGGTGGACAGTATGAGAACAGTATCAAGAAATCATTATAGTCAATATATAATCATAATTTATAGTAATATACATAATAAGGAGAATTATTTTCCTCGCAAACGTTACAACACACAGGGTACAGCCGTACCCCAAATAATATCTGTAAACAAAATTAACACAGATACAACACACTGGTTGACCAATTAGGTAACGTATCATAAAATACTATATCACTAGCGTTATCTACTGATGATTTCTGGAATTAATCAGCTACCAGGGGAACTCCTATACACCAGAGTACCTCTTTCCAGGAGCTAATTGAAATTTTATCTTTGTATTGCGATTGTGATATAAGAGTTCAGCTGGTATTTAACATTTTTCATAATATCTTTTGTTATAAACAAGTTTTTTTAAATTTTACATGATTCACAATTCAAAAATTATCGATAACCACACACAAAAACAGTGAGGTCAATATCTATCTTTTTTTTAATATTTTTCTGCAGAATATGAATTAAAGATTATTAAAAAAATCGGTGGATGAAAGAGTCGAATATGTTTCATTGTAATTAAATTTTTGTTAGACTGTAAAAACTGTTAAGTCCTTCTTTTTTTTAAATTCTGTAACGATGTGGTAAGTTAAACTGAACATTCCTTGTATAATGTAGTACTTGAACAAATGATGATCTAGTACGTGCCCTCTAACTATTACTACTGCCATACAAGCAATCTTACTAACGAATTTTTTTCAAGAACAGATATTACACTGGAAAATACCGTATATATGTATACAAGAGTGAACTAAATTTATCTTTACTTTTGCAGCAATACACAGTTCATATATTTATAAAGATACGTGAAGAGGAAAGTGCAAACATCTTTCAAAAGTGCCCGGGTAACAGAACGAACGCAGTCGCAAACTCAAAAATCGCACGCTTGGAGTTTCCACGCCTGGAATATGACAAGCGGCCATCGTGGATACCAACAACATGATCGCGGTATCCACCGTTAACAGGAGAGGTCGTAAGTATGTGTAATTTCATTCAACCCTACCGAAAACTAAATAACATGACATCGAAAAGTTTCTGGTTTAGAAAGAATATCTCCAGAACATTATGTGTGACGCGGTGAAGTAAGTGCAATTTTTATATTTTTAAAATTGGGTGAGACGAAGTTCACACATTCTTTAATTCCGAGGACCAGCGGTAACTGTTCCCCTTTTCCAAAAATTACGACTGCGCCCAAGATTCAGAGGTCTACAGCCTCTGGTTATGATGGGAAGGAAAAGAATGTTGATTCGGACGAACGATTCTTTCTTACGAATCCTTTCTGAGAATCGTATCGAAAGAATCAATTCCTAACAAAGAAGCTTTTATCCCTGCTACACTACACAAATTATATTTATAAGGATACAAGCAGACCTGGCAATATTTCGCTATTGCTTTTTATATATATATATATATAGAGAGAGAGAGAGAGAGGGAGAGAGAGCGAGAGAGTTTAAATACACACAATTGAAAATTTGATAAAAAACTTAAACTGAACTTCACAAATGTTATCTTCCACATATTCTCCTTCCTCTTTTCCCTTTCACCCTTCTCCCTTCCCCTCTCGCAGTTTCTTTTTTACTCTTTCCACCTTTTCCCCTATTCCTCGTGCGAAAATCGGTCCATTAGTTTTTTTGGCCTTTACCGGACACACATACAAACATGCCTTCTATATATATATATATATATATATATATATATATATAATAAAAAAGACGGTTTTTATATTTGTCTGTTTGTTTCGTAAATATCTTGACACCGGCCCCACCTAGCAGGTATAGTTTTTGCAAAAATATTTCTTATTCATATACTGAATATGAACCACATCGGTCCATAAATATAATTTTTCTAATGTCAACCCCAGCGCCATCTAGCGAGTTCATTTTTTGCAGAGACAAATCGTTCTATGTAAGTAACATGTTACCTGAATATGAGGCAAATCGGACTATAAATACAATTTTTCGAATATCTCGACGCCAGCGCCACCTAGCGGGTCCAAACTAATTCTGAAACCTTCCCTGGCATGCGTCCAACCATTCCCCAAAGTTTCATCGCTATCGGTTGAAGAGTTTAGAAGGAAAAGAGACACACACAAACAATCATATATATATATATATTTTTTTTTTTTTTTTTCTATATAACTAATTTATAAATTTTGAGGAACAGCGTACGCCGTTCCCCCTTTCCAAAAATTATTACTAGTAGTATGTAATTACGAGTATATGTACGGCGATAACACCGCACATATCACAAGATTGCGACTCGCGCGCTGTTTCACTTAGCTTTTTTTTGTTCACGCCTGGACCATCAGCGGCTGAAATCACCGATAGAAAAAATCAGCCAACGTACACAGCATTCCGTGTGTAATGGGCACCAAATATTGTTTTCTAGGATGGGTAGATCAGTCAGTCAATTTCTTAGTATGTAAGAGAATTTTGTATGATGTATGCATGAATTAATATATATTGCCAGTTGAGGAAGCTTAGAGAATTCTAAGTGAAACGTTCTGAATTTATATAATTGATTGGTTAACCCAAGAGATGAATAAAGTTTATGTTTGTAAGTAAAATATGTCTTGTTTATTATATTATATATGTGTAGATTTAACAATACACATACGTATTGTTAAATCGAAGTTTAATTTCTTTTGAAGTAATCTGTGGAATGCCGGTGACATACTCTACGCAAATATCGTCAGGTTTATTGCTTTGTAACATAGTTTTATTTTCTCTAATATATTTTCCGGGAAATCTGCGCAATTTCTTCAGCGATTAGAATTTTTAAAATTATTTAACCAAGTTAAAAATATACCACGGTGACTTGATTCTCTGTAGCGGACTGGATTGAAACCGAAATAAAATTTTAATCTTAGATTTACTTTTTGTTTCCCCATATTTGCTAAATTTTGTGTTTAAAAATTGAACATACATCGTAAATCGTTTAATAACTTGTATGTACATAAATATTCATGAAGGATGATTTTTCTTAGCTTATAAAATAATTCGCAGTGTTACTCTATAAACTAATATTGGAGCATAATTACTATTTCACCATAAAAAATTATTCTATATTTGTTATTTTACATGAAAATTGTTAAGTTTCAAAGAGTTGTAGGTAGTTAAAAAAAATAATAACCCTGCACAATCGTATGTCCGGATTCTTAAAATTATAAAAAGGAATTCTAATACAATGAAATAATATTTCAGCGATAAAAATGTAAGCTTATATTTATAGAATAACTTATTTTATACTAAATAATTTTAATTCTTTGTTTTTTTCCGTCTGAATTTTAACGGATTTATACTGTAATTGATATCATGATTAATAAAAATAAAATAGAATCTTTAAAAGTAAATTAAGATAAAAACGTTGAAGAAAGGTGAATTTTCAGCTTCTGGATCCTATACAGCCCATAATTGTGCAGCTATAAACGGCGAATAACATGCAATATAAAGAGCGATCACAGCAACTGTTTGTTTTACTATACTGACTTTAGCGCGTGAAATTATTTTGAGGAAATGCTTTTGTGACAGTGAATCCCTTCCTTCAATAATAAAGTTATAAATTATTAATCTTATCTTTATTCTGATTTATTTATTTTCTTAAAAAGTAATAAAATTCGATATTAAATCGGTAAATATCTAGAGTTAATATGTGCTACGTTAGCTACTACACTCAAATTTGAGATATAAAACGAAGTTAAATACATATGACAAAATTATACGCAGTTAAAATTTTAAAAAAATTTAAAATTTATTCTCTACCTTCGTAATAAATTTTGAAGACTATTTTCACCAAGATAACGTCTAATCTAGAAATAAATGAAGGGGGATAATTTGAAAAAATATAAATTTAATAGACTCTGTCGGAACTCCGTAGAGGAATGGTATTACTTCCGTCCGGAAAGTTCTAGGGTAGAGTCCCCGTCAGCCTTAATATTTTTACACGCAGCAGTTTTCTTTTTCCTGTTTAGCCTCCGGTAACTACCGTTTAGATAATTCTTCAGAGGATAAATGAGGATGATATGTATGAGTGTAAATGAAGTGTATATAGTCTTGTACATTCTCAGTTCGACCAAACCTGAGATGTGTTGTTAATTGAAACCCAACCACCAAAGAACACCGGTATCCACGATCTAGTATTCAAATCCATGTAAAAATATCTGGCTTTACTAGGACTTGAACGCTGTAACTCTCGACTTCCAAATCAGCTGATTTGGGAAGACGCGTTAACCACTAGACCAACCCGGTGGGTTTACACGCAGCAGCTAGTCTGTATAAAGGCCACGTCAGTGAAGCGGGAAAATTTATAGGCTTGGTTATTTAACATTTAGCTGAGGATGCGCTGAATTTGATGATTTATTGTCAGTCATTTAATTCCGTTTTGTAAAGATGGATTAATGGCCAGGTGCCTGTCGTGCTTTCTGTGTTAAATCGTTTTATAAAAATGATGACTCTGCGACAACTACGAAGGTTATTTAATAATCGGTTCAACGTTTCTCGACATGGGCGAGTATCGTCTGTTCATACAATTAACTTACGGGTTAATTAGTTTTTTAGGAAACTGGGTTAAAATTAAAATTAAAACATAAAGGAGCAGCAAGAAGTGTTAGAATACCAGGAAACATTGATAGAGTTTGAACTGTCATAACACGCAGTTCAAAACGTTCTGCGATTAAAAAAAAATATTAGCATTGAATCAGTGAACCAAAATCTGTCGAATGTTACACAAGTGCTTATGTTTTCTCTCTATAAAATTCAAATTATTTAGAAATTTAAACATGCTAATTTAATTTGTTCGTATGAATTTTTGTTGTAGCGTTTAGATGGCTATAAAAACTGCCAAATGTTTGCCAGATGATCTTATTTCTACCTGAACGAATACGTTATTAAGCAGGATAGTTGATATTGGAGCGATGAAAACCCATTTCAATTACATAAGAAACCTTTGTGTAGTGTGCATGTTCGACATATGGCATTATTACAAAAGCGAAAACTAAAAGTAAGTTAATTTTAGATCTTGATTCTTATTTAATTTTTATTTTTTTAATTTCATTACAAATGTTTTTATACAAATATTATTTATAATTTGCGCTTACTGTAAAAGGTTCTTAATCATCAACTTTTCGGTCGGTTACAGAATTTCGGTATTTTTATTGATTTTGTTTATACCTCTAACTTAATGAAAGAGATTATACTGCGTATAAAAAATAAGTCGTATTAGTTACCGAGCAATTTTTGTGAATGACTAATTAAAAAAAATATATATATATACTTTAATCTATTAAACTACACTTAAAATCTTTAACTTTGTCAGATTGTTATTAAGTCATTATATTGATTTAAAATTATTTTAATAAGAATTATGTAGACTACTTAATTTTTAATTGTTTTTACTTACTTGTATGAAGTAAAGGAAGTATTGTGATCGTGAAAAATTTCAGTTTTCATATTTTAACGGAAATATCCATTTTGACCATCCCTGAATCCATTTTGACTAGTTTCAGCGTGATGTCTGTACGTACGTTCGTATGTATCAGGCATAATTCAAAAACGATTAGCCGTAGGATATTGAAATTTATGGATTTAGAACTGTTATAGTAGCTAATTATGCACCTCCTTTTGATTGCAATCGACTGAACCACAACAGTGTCCAAAAAGCCCAAAATTAATTAAAAAAAGCACTTAAAAAACAAATTAAAATCCAATTTTTTTTAACTGCAGTAGTAAGCCCTCATTGAGAGCTTTTCAGATATATAATAAGTGGTACTTACCATCGTAAGGCATCACATCAGAGGATGAATCAGGATGATATGTATGAATGTAAATGAAGTGCAGTCTTGTAAGTCTCAGGTCAACCATTCCTGAGAAGTGTGATTGACTGAAACCCAACCACCAAATAAAACCGGTATCCACGATCTAGTATTAAAATTCGTACTAGGATTTGAACCTTAGTACTGTTCACTTCGAAATCAACTGATTTGCGATGGTTTAACCACTAGATCAGCCCGCTGGACGTCAGATAAATATCTAAAAACCATTTTCGGGTTTTTTGAATTTTAATATTTTAAGTGGTAGAATAACATAAACTGTTTTTAAAATGATTTTCGTTTTATACTATCGCTATTGAAATCATCATGAGATTTGGTAAAATTGGGTTGGTAATTTGTTTCTAATTCAGATTACGAATTTCGCGAGCGAAGCCGCAACGGGAAATTCTGGTCAGACGGGAAACCCATGTAACCATATAGCGCGGGCGAAGCCGCGACGGAGTTGATAGTATACTATATAGGCTATACATAATTATTGTAAAAGCTATTGTATTTTAGTATAGCATCATCTTTTTTTCTAAGCAAAAATGAAAGCAAAATTTTTCGCTAGCTAAAACATGAAAACAAAATGTTTTCAAACATATTTTTATGCGAACTTTTTTATTAAATTTCCTAAAAATGCGCTTAAGGAGTCACGATAAAATGATTTATAAATCACTCTGTTTATATGTAAGTTGTAATATTTAAACTGGGTTAATGTTTGGATGCAGCTGTCTAATGGAATTAATCTTCCTACAGTATTTCTCTTTAAAATATTATTCATTATAAATGCAAGTAAAAATGTAAAAAAAAAAACAATGTTGAAAAAATTTATTTTATTTTACGAGTATAATTAAAGATATATGTAGACCTCCCAGAGAGACTTTGACATTATATTTATGTCAAAGTCTCTCTGGTATAAACTAAAAATTGATATTTTTAGTTTATAAATAAGTAATATTTCTGCTACACTACACAAAAGAGAAGAATCGAAGACATTTAGCAGGTATACATCGAGTTGAACAGAAGTATGAAGAGAGATGAACCGCTAAACATGGGTGAAGAGAAACAGAGCATGCGCATTAGAGTTTACTGTACTGGTTAATTCGTACGAACGATTCTTTCTTAAGAATCCTTTCTGAGAATCGTATCGAATGAATCGATTCCTGAAAAAGAAACTTTTATCTCATCAGTACTACACAAAATTGATATTTAAAAGGAAACGATGAAACATAGTGAATACATTTTATAAATTTTGGAGAATAGCCTATGCCGTTTCCCTTTTCAAGAATTATTGACGATCCTCGCCTGTATCGTACATGTACGTTGCGCCGCACGTCGCTGCAAAACCTGGACGGATTGGTCAACCATACAGAAGTGATAGGCTATGTTTACTAAAAATCGAATTCAATCGAAAAAGAATCAGATCTTTACTTAAGGAGTAGTATAAGAGTTGAAAAGAGAAAAATCGAACACATTTAGAAGGTATACATCGGGTCGAACAGCAGTATGAAGAGAGATGAACCGCTAAACATGGGTGAAAAGAAAGAGAGCATGCGCATTTTGTTTACTGTACTGGTTATGATGGAAAGGAAAAGAATCTTGATTCGGACGAACGATTCTTTCTTACAAATCCTTAACATGTGGCTTATAAAAGTCTATCTCTTCTTTTAACTATACTTTTCCAAATGCTTGCTTCTTTATCAATTTGCTGCAGCACCTCTTAATTTGTCACCTTATCCACCTATCTCATTTTTAACATTCTCCTATAGCACCACATTTTGCAATCCTCTCTTCTCAGGTATTCCTTTCTTTTTCCTGTTTAGCCTCCAGTAATTACCGTTCAGATAATACTTCAGAGAATGAATGAGGTTGATATGTATGTAGTCTTTTACAGTCTCAGTTCAACCATTCCTGAGATGTGTGGTTAATTGAAACCTAACCACCAAAGAACACCGGTATCCATGATCTAGTATTCAAATCCATGTAAAAATAACTGACTTTACTAGGACTTGAATGGTACTATCTCAAATGACACTTTTGTAGATTGAATGCTTTCTCCATAACTCTATACAAATAATGAAGGTATGACTCAAATTTCAGTGAACAGAAGCACTGATGTCACTTGCTACACTTTATGATGTACCAACATCTACTAGCTGCCTCAAAATATGTTAACATTCATATATGTTTATAAAAATCAGTCATTCTAAAAAAATTATCAAATATAGTACAGTAAAAATCAATTAGCTCAGTATCTGATATTACTGAACTTTTCAAGTCTCTAGTACTTTCATCAGCCTAGTTTCTGGCTGCTTGTATACAACTTAGGCTAAGAAGTACTAGTTGCTACTAAATATAGCAGCTGGAATGTGTAAAATGCTACTACAGTATTTGTGACCAAAACTTCATTGTTTTTACTTTATGTTCTACATAGTAATACATAATTCATCAGATTATAATTAATTTTAAATCCACCAATCTCCATGGCAGAGTGGTAGCATCTTGATCTATCATCTGGAAGTCCCATTCATCTGGGTTCAAATCCTCGTCAGGCATGGCATTTTTCATATGCAATAAATTTCCATTTTCACATTGCCATGTACAAGCTTCTGTGGGGATTAAGTCATCAAATCAAAAAAATTATATCAGTGAAATGGTTTACAATGTAATTTTGTTCACTAAGAAGATGTTAAAAACAAAAAAAAGATGGAAACTTTACTATCTAATGGTTACACAGTATCTAAATACCTTATAGTTAATAGTAACTCACTAATTGAAAATAAAATCCCAATGGCTAAAGCCACATTCTCTAAACCAATGTACCAATGTATACATTATGAAAATTAAGTAATTCTGTACACAATTCCCTGTTTGCTACTTAAAATGTTCAGAGACAAATGAATGTAAAATATTTGAATTCTACATATCAAACAAATAAAAAACTGCACACATTATCAGATTATGACACTAATAAAAATGGTATATAAATAGGATTAATATCCTACTTTAACTTTAAAAAAGAATTGAAAATTTATTATTTTACAGCTTATGGTACAATTTTTTATGATGGGTTTATTTTTAAAAGAATATTCACATAATTGAATGAGTAATTTATAAAACTCATGTCAATATAGATTAACTAAATTTTTGTATCTTTATCGCAAATATTTTTTATATCTGTCATTAAAAATTTAATATTCTTGATGCTTCTCTCCACCCAGTTTCAAGTGCTCCATGTACAGTAGAATAGTATTTATCATGGCTAGCTTCCCCAGCAAATAAGACAACCTAAAAAAACAAATAAATTGAATTAATTATCTAAATGGTACATGAGAAAACAAAATAAATAATTGATAGAAATTATGAGATACAAACATATTAATGTGAGAAACAACATTGATATTGCTTGAGATTACTTAATATCATATATCGATATATATCATATAATCAATCGCTAACGAAGAACTTAATAATCATAATTACAATTACCACTGGAAAATATCTTTATTTGAAGCAATATTATACGTCTCAACTAATGGTAAGTGAAATTTATAATTTTTTATATTTATTGGGCGTACTTCAACAGTCATGAAAAATAATTAAATGAGGTTATATACAATATATATTTAGTTTCAATTGTAATTAAAATTTTTACACTCCATAATTGTATAAAAGTTTTAGTAACTGTGCTTGCATAAATAGCTGCTAGTTCATGGAAGTAAGATAATATTGTAATTACAGTTGAAGTATATTGTACTGTTTATCTTGTTTAAAACATTTTCTGTGGTGTTTTGTGATTATTATGTGATTAATTCAGTTTATTCTAAAATAACTTAAATAGACTAACTTACAATTCACTTATTCTACACATGCCTTAGACTGTTGTGGTAAATAAAGTTAAAGGATCTCTTGTGTAGTAAATGTAAATACAAGTATAAATTGAATCTAATATTCTTTTTTCATAACTAGCAACTGGTACCAATATAATGATAAAGTATTAAATATGTTACACATGTTTAGATCTTTTCTACTTTTATTCTCTTTTTTAATTTAATTCATTTCCTTTACTGATAAGAGATATAACGCTCTGTCTCATAAGGAGTTCACTAATTGTTTTACATTAACAGTGAAGAGTACATTTTTTTAAAAATAAAGCTTGACAGTAATAATGTTTAAATAAAAAATGTATTAGTGGCATATAACACATGTTAAGGAAAAATTAAAATTATTAATACATACAAACAGAATCTTTTTTACTACTGGGGTGCTAAATAAGATTTTATTAGCAAATGTGGTGATGATCCTTTAAAAACATAAATGATTGTTTGCAGTAATTCCGTGTCATAAAACATAATTTTGTTAATTATTAACTTATATGACTGACATCATCAATAGGTAAACGCATTGAAAATGATCACATGTTTTACACAGCATGGTGAATGTTCATTAGAACTGGACCCTGCAACTCACTTGGAAATGTTAATGTAGAAAATAGCAGGTTCAGATTAACTATATAACAGTTAAGTCTTCATAGTACATAAATAGTTATTAGTGATGTTCATATTAAAATTTTATACATATTTTTTTATATGAATTTTGAAAACTGTCATACAAAATATTGAAGACTGTACTCAAATCTATATTTCTCCTATTTATTTATAAGTTGTGTACTTTATATTCAGTACTTTACTGATTCAATTTTGTTAATATTTCATTTTATGTTAGCTTTAAATACATTAAAATAAGAGAAAATGAAAATATTATTCTTCAATTGTTATGAAAAATTGTATTTTGTATTTTATGATATGAAAACCATAAATGGATTAAATAAGAATAAATTTTATACATTAACAATAACACACATTTTGGTAAATAATAAAATTGCAATTGATCAGTCATGTGTTTTCTGGTCACAATTTCCAAGTGCCACAATTTTATAATTTTACACAGATTTTTCACTATGTTGTCTAGAAAAAATAATACAGAAAAAAATTTTTAAAACTCCAAAACTCAGAATAACTAAATAGCAATACACTCAGCAATCTTCTTACAGTATGATATCGTACAGTTTACATTTGCATCAAAATTTATAGTCCAGTAACCTATTTTCAAAATAGATCAACTCAGGAAAAGCACATTCAAAACTGAATAATATTAATTTTAACAATACTGCTCAAACTGCTACTTTTAAGTCTTGAATATTTCAGTTGATTTTTTTTTTTTTTAATAACTATATGTCTTATGATTAATTTTAAACATTGTATTGTGATTGTTAAAATAATTATTCATAAACAAGTTTAATACAATAACATGTTAATTTACATTAAATTAAATAAAAAAAATATTCATTACTTTTTATTTATTTATTTATTTGTGTGTGTGTGTGTGTGTATTATTCCCAATTTCCTTAAGTATTAATGGTTCTATTTTTTAAGTCATTAATATTACATTTAGCAAATAGGAACAATGATCTTTACTATAAACTTTATTATTATTATACTTTTTTACTCGAACTAGTTTTATTTAATATAACTAAATTTAGTACTTTAAGAAGGATTGCATGTAATTCCAATGAGCAAAGTTAGTCGTATGATAGATATACAATGCATATAAGGAAAGTAAAAAAAATTTAAAGTGTATGTGAATTAATAGCAATGAATGTGTTAAATAACAATTATTACATTTCAAAAGTTAAAAATGTTATACAATTATAAACTATAAAAATAGTAAAGTTATAAAAATAAATATAAAAATAGTAATAACTATAAAGTTAAACGCAGGATCAAACAATATTAATGTTGTGAACAAAATTAATACAGACAAATTTTGCTTAACATATGATATTGGTAATAATGAGTTAAAGTATTTATTTAAAGTAATAAGTATTTATTTAAAACTGATGAAAATTGCGACCACTTGATTTCAAGTTATGGGAATTGTTCTTACAAAGGCCTTACAAAGCTAACTCAACACCAACAGTGGAGTTTTTGGAAACACTGTTGTTAATGATGCCCAACTTAAAAACGTAAAGCTCACTGTGTGTGTTTTCATGTAACTCAATAATTGATTTCAATTAACTCAACACAATGCTTCAGCTAGGGAAAAAAGCTTTATAATGCTTCCATTGTCATTTTTATTAAATTTCCAAATCAGTTAAAAGATTATCACTAATTTATTTAATATAAGTTAAAAGATTTCCTTTGCAAAAACAATATTCTATCTATAAGTTTTCAAATAATATTCATTACACAACTTTTTTTACATCTTGAATTTTCTTATCCCATTTAACTAACCAGTATAAAAATATCTGCTCGGATCATTTTCATTACACCTTCTGAATTGTGATTTATTTTGTAGTTCTCATTTATTTATAAATTATGAATATTTATTATTTTCCAACATTTAGGAAACATAAAACACATAGACAAACGGTATTTCTACATGAAGTGTCTGAAGTATTGTATCACTACTAATACTACAATAGAGGGGATAGTGTACTGCAACAGGTTTACCAGATAGAACAAGCCAGTCACCGGTCCAACAAATTTGAAAATTTAGAAAATTTAATGTGTCTATTAATTTCATTCATTCAAAATCACTGTGATCTTGGTTAGTGTCATTCAATGCAATCCTGTTTTTATGCGGTGAATTACAAAGCTTGTTTAAGCTGTGTTTTGTAATGTTCATGTGTTTCTTTATCTGTGAATGAATGTCTACTCAGTCTGTGATACAGTGTTTAATGCAATCACTGCAGATTCATTGTAAATGCTGGATTGTGGTTATCAGTATGTATTTTGTTAGTTTGCTACATGATATTTTATAAATTTTTTTATTTTAGTGACATAGTAAACTTTCCAAGAAATTTTGGGAACAGTTAGTTGATTTATTTTAGTGGCTGTTACTGTGTTATTAAAATCTTTTTATATTTTATTTAGTATATTACAATAAATTTCTATATAAATCTACATAACTAAAGCTAATGGGAAATCTACTAATGGAAGTATTGATAACTAGCTCAAAGGCCTTTGGAAAAACAATATCCAAAATTTGAAAATCAGTATTAAAGTGTTATCATGTATTATTAGAGTTCAACAACATTTTTTTCTCTGATTCAATGTATTTTCCTGACTTGACTCAATTTAATAAACATTAAAACATATTCACTAATTTAATAAATTTTTTTACCGGAACTGTTTGGTTGTATGAAACGGGTTCAGCAATATCAGTTGAAGTATATCCCAAATGATCACTTTTTACTGTGTGAAAACTGTATGATCCACGAATAAATTGATTACTAGCCCATGTTGTCCTGTAATAAAAATAAAAAGCATTTTTATTACTTATTTAAGATATGTAACAAGAAAATGGAATTGTTTAGCAAAAAACCTCACAAAATATAACACATTTACCATATTAACTTTAAGATAATACATTAGAATTATTCACACTGTGCAGTGTGGTATGTCAGGGAGTCTTCTTGTTAATTAAAACTGAAAAACATAGTTTATGTGACTGGTAATACTGTGCAAACTGTAGCGGACAGTTTTTGCACATTATTTTAAAGTAATTCACTTATACTTACTGAATAAGTTTTTACAAAAAATGAAATGAAAACAATACTAATATGAGTACAAACAAATATAACTATAATGGAGGTTTCATAAATTTATCACAACTAAAAATAACACATGCTATTGATAAGAAGAGAAAAATATTTATTGTAGAAATTAAACAGAATTATTATTTGCTATAAACAAATAAATTCTTTTTATCGTTTTTAAAATGAGTAGTGTCAAGTGAGGAGTTCACATTTCCCTCCAGAATGTTCTGTAACAGTAATGAAAAAAAATTCTAACAACCATTTTGTTGAACTTTCCGACCATTTGATTAGAGGTTTAAGATAAAATCCTCTTGATGATAAATGTTTAATAATTATTAACCTTTGAACTTTATTTCATTTTTTACCCTAACCAATGAAAAAGATTTTAAAAAACATACAGCATAATTTGTTAAATGAATAAGAAGTTGTAAAAAAACTTTTTTTTAAGTTTCTCAGACTAAAAGGGGCGACTTCTGCATCCTACATAACTTATATGGATTTTTACTTTAAAATATTTTTTTAAAAATGTAAAACTGAACATTTAGATTATTTTCTTTTTGAAGAACTGCATAGAACTTGTCAGATCCACATCCCAGAATGTGCAGGACATCTCAGAACTATACTAAATTACTGCATTATATCATGAGTATCCTAAGATATTTAAAAATGTCCTACTGACATCCTACATCCTCCCAAGATAAGCAGGATATTTGTGCATCATATAACAAATCCTAGGAAAATAGAAAATACCAGTGGATTTTTTTAAAAATAAGATGACTATATAACAATAGTGTACTATAACACGACTGATTTTCTATATTTGAAATTTGAACTTTAAAATTCCAATTTTGTCCCAAGTTCCTATGAATTTTAAAATCATCTAGTTCTAACTGATTAAATGGATCAACTTTATGTAGATCTGCAGTATAAATGATAATTTAACAAAAAGTATAACTTTAAATTTTCAGTTTCCATTTGCTTGCCATGTCAAAGAAATTGATGCTACCATTCCCACTGTAACCAACCAAATAACATCAACTCTTGCCTGTGGCGTTGTACTCAAGGTTAGCAGCTTGTGTGGTTGTAATGTCCTTTATATGCACTAGTGCTATATCAGTGTAAATTCATCTCTATTGTGTTAACTATGTCTTGCACATATAAATCTTACAAACGAGTGAAAGACGAATTTTAGATAAAATTTCCCAATTCTTCAGTTCCAAATAAGTTGCCAATATCGCATTTGACTAACAAATTTCATGACCGGAAAAACACACGTCAACCATCACTGTAAACAGCAGAAGTTCTGAAGGATGTGAAAGAATGTTTTCTCGCTCACCCAGAAAATTGCTCAGAAAGTTATCTTCACAGGCTGGGCTTTCAGGGCTGCTAAAAAATTTACAATTGGATGCATTGGTTTCTTTCAAGAACTGAAAGAAGTAGACCACAGAAAATGTTTACAGTATTGTCATGTTCGTTCCCTTGTTGCTGACAATGTTATTGAAATTTTGGATCATATTAATTTCAATGACGAGACATGATTTTGCTAGGATAACTACATAAACAGCCAAATATGGAGCGCTGAAAATCCTCACATGTCTCATGAATGAGCATTACACCAATGTAACATTGGTGTTGGTGTGTGATCTCCTGGCATCATATAATGGGGCCCTTGTTTGTTGACAAATCTGTAGATGGTGTGGTGTATTGCAACTTAACTGAACAGTTTATTGCCATGTTACATCTACACGAACAAGAATATTGGTTCCAGCAGGATATAACGCAATGTCTCAAACTGCTAATGAAACAGTGGACATGTTATAGGAATTTTTTGGCCATTGTTTGATAACAAAAGGGTTATGGCCTCCTAGATCCCCAAATCTTAACACCAGCAGACTTTTCCTTTGGGGGTTATTTAAAAAGTGTAATTTTTAAAAACAATCCTAATACACATACGAATTGAAGGCCCATTGAAAGTGAAATTTCAAACATTACTGAGCAAACAGTACAAAAAATGGCTGCAAATGTTATGAGACATGTACAAACCTGCATCGGGATCACAGGAAATCATTTTGAACATCTATTGTAAAGTTATTGAAGGTAATTCGAATATTGTTGTAAAGTATTTTATTAACATTAATATTTTTGTAATAAATTCACGCAAATAGAAAAACTGCTAACTCAATTCCATACTAATGTGGCAAGCAATGCTTGACATATTGGATGAAAACTGTGATTATACAAGTATGCCACTACTACTCTAGTCCAGAAACATTTATTTACCTTACACAGGAAACTGTAAAACTCATATATTTTTTTTTAAGATAAATAATTTTAATAAGAAAAATAAATATGAATCTAGGTTTACAGTCTACATCTGTAGCTGAAGAACAAGCTAATTAAAACTTGATCAGTATTAAATTTTTGAGATTAAAGTGTTTCATCTGGGTTAAGCATGTAAAGGAATTGAAAATGAACATGTTTTAGAACCTTGGATATGTTACATATCTTATCCAGTACTAAGGGTACAGACAAGTTATATATGTTTCTACTGAGCACTGATATGTTTCCATACAGATTTTGGCTGTATAGCATATTTCTCAGCTTACCCTACAGTGTTAAGGATGTTTGATGCAGTGGACAAGTCGTCTCTGTCAACAGAACTCTGCACCTATTTAATTTGCTTAACATTGCCATACTTTCATTCTTCTCTGTTAATCAGTTCCTTATCGACCTTGGCTGTTATGCCCAATTCATTTAGTTTTACTCTAAATAAATGTATGTAATAAGTTAAGTACAGTTCTTACCATCCTTCAATAGACCTGCAATAAAGATTTTCTAATATTCTCTGATATAAGACCAGATGAAGTTGTGTATATCAATGGTAGCAAGTCTTATAATTCAGTTGGCTGTGCCCCTGTTGTGGATGATCGAATTAAAATGAGCTTGTTGCTTGTTGTGAATACACCTCATTGGACTTCCACATGTTATCATTGTTTTTTGGCAACTTTTTTGTTGCTACGTTCTATCCACGTTAAAAGTCTCACCATCATCAGCTCCAGACATCACCATGTCTTTGTTTTCAGTATTCGATTTGTAATGAGAAAGTTATAAAAAAAGATAAAATAAAATGAAATAAAAACTTGTGTTACTTCTTTTACAGGTTGATTAAGAAAATGTATATAGTAATTAAAAAGTAGCCTTTATTTCAGTGGGAAAGACATGGTTTAAAAGAAAAACATTCTTTTAAAATAACTGTTTCTATAAACTGGCACAAAAAGTAATAAATTATGTATCCAGCATGTAATAGCATCATAAGATAGATAATGTGCCAGTTAATGCAAATTTTTTCTTGCAAAAGCTACATCACTTTTTGGTCTACTTTTTTAATCACAATTTTATTCACGAAGCTATCATTGCATCTTCTATTAATGGTTGTTTTTCATTAATACACTCATTTTCTTATGCAGATTATTAAAATAAACATTGTAGATTTTTTTTTATTTTAAAGAATAACCAACTCCTGATCAAAAAACTATTACTTGAAAACCTGACAATAACGGTAATCCTGTTGATTTACTTTTCTTTATTTTTTCTTTTAACAACCAATTTTTTTTAAATATCCTTTTATTCTGACTATGTATGTATCTGTTTAGCTATAAAATTTGATACAATATCTTTACTTCAGAAAACAAAAACGTCACAGAACATTTTTAAACCAACAAAATGAAAATAAAAACCAATGTTTTTTTGATTTTCACAAAAATAATTCAACAAATGACAGCAGTTTTGGAACACAGTATCGTCCTCAGATATTACATTCAGAGTAATAAATGGAGGTATTCCATACATAACATCTGAGAAAGGTACTGTTTAACATAAGTTTCATTTTTAAATTAATTTTGTGAATGGATTTTCATCAACTAAAGACTTCATCCATCAATTATTTTTTAAATCCAAGTGAAACAAAAGCTAGTATAGATAATAGAACTAAATTTATTAAGATAAATTGAGAAACAATAACTAGGAAAAAATTGTGATCAATCATATTCCAACCTTATTTTTACTCAACTTTTACTACTATTTATATATTTAAAATTTCTTTTATACAAACAAAATAAAAATTATTTAAATATAAATGTAATACTTACTTTGTAACATTTATAGGTTTTGATATATAATACTCATTACTAACAAACCAGTTAAAAACTTCCATAACAGCACCAGCTATTTCATTATCAGATAATGTTTCTACTAAACGAGCAGTGTCGCCAATTACCCAGCCTTCTAAAACTCTTGGTTGATTTTCAACAAAATGAAAACCAATTATTTCAGCTGCCCACCCACCCTGAAACCATTAATGATTAATCTTTTTAAAACGATTAATTTATAATTAAAAAATAAATAATAAGATTATATATTTTTCTTTATAATGTTAATTATAATACTCAATTAACTTTGGTAGTATAATTTCCAATTTTTTTAATGATTTAATCATTCAAAATAGAATTATTTAGAGTAGTAGTATGAAGTTCTGATTGCTAGGATAATAGCCGAACTTTGATAAAAATTGGCAGATAAAAAAGAAGAATCAAACAATAAAATCAGTGTATTTGGGAAAATAGTAAACAATAATACTGCAGTATCAAAGATTCACCTCATTCATGGTACCAAAAAAGCTATACTACCCTACTACAATATGATTTGTAATGAAACTGTATAATGAACCCGCTAATCAGACAGCATTTCAATGATGAACTTAGGAATTTGATAAAAAAATGTTTTTTTATAACACTGAGTTTTTAACAGCCTGACATTAAAGATAAATAAGACACTCAGAATAAGGTCAATATATACATTTTAAAAAATTATTTGTAAATTTTTATCCCATGGTAATCACCCTCTCTTTACCTAATTATTGTGGATGTCAGTGTGCAGGGTTTAATACACAACTGTTCCACTAAATTTGAACTTTTCTTATTGTAAGTTTTGAGTGATGTTGTTGTACCAAGTACTGTCTGATAAACAGCATTTGTAATATATTGTTGTATATTCGCAGCTCAACCAGGATCTTGAAAGACTAACAAACCAAAAGCTTTTTATAAATATAATTTATTACTCTAAAAACATAGAAAATAAAATAAATAATAAATATATGACATACAAAATAGTAATCAAATAAGGATAAGATTTGTTTAAAGATAATTATATTATAAAAACCAGAATATAGTCTAATTTACTAAAAATGTCATAATGACTGCTAAAACCTGATATTTCATCAACAAGGTAACATTAGAGAAGTCTAAAGTTCATACAATTCAATTCTCTGTAAATATTATTACTTTTACTGTTTACAATGGAACTACCTTACACTTTATTAATGAATACAATACTGTCTCTTTCACTACTGTTTAACAATTAATTACTGAACAACTTCCAGTATTCAACCACTGTCCACGATTGAATGTTTGAGACATACTCTTCACTCATTTACTACACACTTACCGATATCGCCATCACTGTAACTACATCAAACAGCCTTGCAGAACTAATCACAGTGCTACTGAATGTTCCTGCTAATCTTAGCAGAATTTATATTTCTTGGCCTGCAGAACCAGTACCTGCCTCATCTTTTAATTGTTGAAGCGTAATAACTTTCATCACCCGCGCCATTACCATTTCCCACAAATTCTTAATCTGGTCCAATAACCCTTCTCATCACACAACAACTGTTGTAGGTGCTATTGTCTGTATTACAAAGAACAGATTGTTAAATGGACCTGTTAACCTGAGAAAGGAATCCCTGTTAGTTCCTTCTGAATTCTTTTCATTATTATTTTCTCATTCTTTCTTCTTAATTGGAAGGAATTCGTTACCCTAGGCTGTTATACTGGTCCTGTTACACTGCCTCCCTTCTTAAAGCTATTTGTCCTGAATAGCTCTCTGATAAGGTGCCAGGAGATCCAGACAAACCACGATCTTCTTCGTTCGTGAACTGTGCTGAATTCTGTAAGGTCCCTCCCAATTGGTCTGAAGTTTCAGACACATTCCGATTGTCTTCCTGACTTGATCTTCTCAAAACCCAGACAAATTTGCCTGGAGGTTATATCTAGCACCTATTAACTGTGTTTCAATGTAGGTCTGAATCTCCTGTTGTTGTTCCACCTTGCAGCAGTGACTACAGTCGACGTTACAAAGTTATCTGGAAAGTGTTCTTATTTGAATACTTCTTCCCTAGCCAATGCTCTCTCTACCTTGAAGTCATATACTTGACAGTGTTCTATCAAGTATATGACTTCAAGGTAGATTTAAACTTATAATGTGTGTGTGCGCATACACACACACACACACATTATTAGATACAAATAATACCATTAATTTCATTTTGAATTGCATCTTTACAATACTGTACCCAGATAACGTGCTCCAATAATTAAAAAATAGCAGCAGCCAAAATCCATAAGAGTATATATTTAAAACAAGTTAACAGTCAAAAGTCTGGCTTGGTACATCAGAATTTAAACCAAGGAACCTACAACAGCAAAACAAAAATAAAAATGCTTTGCTCCATCCATAGCCAGTGATGGTTCTGTATTTGATGTTTCCATTTTCAAAGTACTTGGACATGAAAAGCCACTACACAGTCAGATTATGTATTTAAATCTTATATTTGGGAAGGTAGTAATCAGAGTATCTCATGATCTCAGAGTAACTCATGATCAGAGTTCTCTCATGTATTTATATTACAAGAGAGACCAAAATGTAATGAAGCTTCTCTCTCTCTCTCTCTCTCTCTCGCTTATATATATATATATTTTTTTTTTTTTTATATTTCAGTTGAAATATAAGTAATTATGGAAATTAGCAAGAAAGCAAACAGGCAGCCATTCAGCCATCTCTTTGTCTAGTTTTTCTTGTACCTGTAATTATGTGTATAGCAATGTGGTGCCAACAATGCATATTGATTTTAGATCCGGTTTCATTTTACATAGCTCTTGCACCAGAGATCCATTATTCTTTAGATAAATAGTTTAAAGTACAAAAAACAAAATAGTTTAAATACGAAATTGTTTGAAGAGCATTACTTACACACCCCAGTTAGATCTTACTAGTTTCTGGATTATGTTTTTTTTTATTTAAGTTTTTAGGCTATAACTTTGTTTTTATAAGTCGTGTTAAGAAGAAGTTATCTCATGATTATGTTAAACTACTATACAATATTTTGATCATTAACCATGAGAATACTTATAAAAAACTTACATATTTTGATTCATTTTTGAATTTTTGTTTATCTTCATTAGTCCAAAGGAAACTAATTTTGTATTCAAAATCCATAGGCCACCAATGTGTTTCAAAGTAGATGAAGATTTTACCAACAACATCAAATCCAAGATACTTGAAAAAAGAAAGTAATACAAATTAATAAAATATAAAATTCTATAACTGGTTATTATTACTGAATCAACTATAAACTATTAATGTAGTATATACAACTTTAAATAAATATAAAGTTAGCAAAAAGATTGTCACCTAACCTAAAAAAAAACGTATTCCTTTTAAGCTAAGGATTGCACAATCCTTGGAACCTTCTCAGGGTAGCCTGTTGATATTTCTTGAAGTTTTTATCAGTTAATTATAAACTTTTAAGAAAGTTTAGGAGTAAAAATCGACCCCACCCCACTGGGTTGATCTAGTGGTGAACTTGTCATTGCAAATCAGCTGATTTCGAAGTTGAGTTGTTCTTTGGTGGTTGGTTTCAATTTATCACACATCTCAGGAATGGTCGACCTGAGACTGTACAAGACTGCACTTCATTTACATTCTTACATATCATCCTCATTCATCCTCTGAAGTAATACCTTACTGTGGTTCTGGAGGCTAAATATAAAACGAGAGAGGAGTAAACATTTGTTAAGTTTTACTTTTAAGTTTAGAGTAAACTCTCTATCCACTAATAAATATAAAGCAGAAACAGGCTAAGTCAAAAACAACAAATGTTATGAAATAAATGATAAAACAATATTTCATTTAATACTGGCCAGAGGATTAAATTTAGTTAAACTTTATTCATTCATCTAACAAACCTATTAAGCCAATTAAATTTAAATTGTTGTAAGAAAGAAACTATTTATGTGATTAAATTGTTTATTTTATAAAAGTAAGTAAAATTTAATCAGAGGAGAGTATAAGACTAAACTGAATGAATTAATTTTACCAATAACTGTAGTTAATGGATGTTGAAAGTTGATTTTTCAAACTATTTACATAGAATAAGAGTGCTATGAAATGTTACAGAAAATAGAATTGAAAAATGAAGAAAAAAAGCATTATTTAGAATTTGTACAACCAAAGAACTAAAATGAACCTAAAAGTAAGGAATGGTAAGCTGCAACACAGAAGTGACAATACAGTGATGTAATTTTGATCCGTCCTTTTTAATTTGTGAGTGGAAAAAAAGCTGTAAATGAATTTAAAGAAAAATTAAAGACCAAATACCACATTAATCACAAGAGACAAAAAATAAAAAAAGGTTAAGGTCATTGATGATAATATATTTTTAATTTTAAACTAACTGGATTGATTGCTGGAGGAAAAATACAAATAGAAAGCAAACAAGAGTAAAATGAAGGTTAAAACAAATGAAATTGGGCAGAAAGAAGGAATTCAATTATATATAAGTTGTATAATTATAAGTAAATAATAATAGAAGTATATAATTTTTCCCCATCATAATATTTAACTTGGGAAAAGATTTATATATTAGAAATTCAAAAAAATTTATATTTAAATAATAAACCTGAGAAATTAACAACATAGTTTATAGCTGAATTGGAGGTTTCAGTGGTTTAGACGATTTTAGATCAACTTGATCTTTCAAGGAACTACTGTATAAAATGACAATAGTAGCGTGTATTTTTTTACTTTTATTCTGTTCTAATGTTAAAAATCCTCATTTTATAGAATCTCATTAGCATCTTTTGTTTGTCAAGTATGAATTATTACTTCATTTTTTAAATTAATTTGTTAATCTTGTTTTTCAGTTATTTAATAAATGCTGTACTTCTCTATTTATTCATTCTCTTAGTTTTTATCAATTGTGATTCTTTAAAACTTTAAATAGCATCTAGTTTCAGATTTTATGTAAAACAATTTGTACAGATTTTGTGTGTTTTCTAGATTTCCAGTATATTAAAGAGAGTAAACTCAGAATAATGGATGGAATAAAGAAGATATAAAAAGCAAACTTGTATAAGCTAGAAGAGATTTTATGCAGTTAAAAATTATACTGTATCTAACACAGATTTAGAAATTACAAAGAAGTTCTATAAAATATTTGCATTGAAAGTAGTGAAATATGGAAGTAGGGAAGATCAGAAAAATAAAATAAAAGTGCTGTTGCAGTAATGTACAGAGTTATAGGAAAATACTGAAAATTTATTCGATTGATAGAGTACAAAATGAGAAACTTTTAAAGTGAATTTGGGAAAGGCGTCTGTGAGAGAATCTTTAAAATGAAATAAAAGGCTGCTTTACCACATATAAATCATAGAGGATTAGTGAATTTAATTATAAAAGGAAGTATAAATGATAGGAACAATAAAGGAAGGCAAAGATTAGAATAAATGAAAGATAATTTTCCTACAATCACAATTGTCACAAGACTAGCCAAGTGTAGGAAGAAATATCAACAAATCAAATAACTAAAGAAAAAAATGATCACAGAAACTAAAAAATAAATAAGTAATAATAAATAAAACTAAAGAATAACCAAAATAAATTAAAAGAGAAAAAGAACACATTTAATTTAACTGAGCTTCTGATTCTAAGAGTTAGAGGACTTCCTGTAAATTAATTCAGTTTACATTTAGATAAGGTAGTAATTAAATTCAGAATTTAGCTACTTAACAAGATAAGAACTGATTCATTTTACATTCAACTGGGTATTAATAATGATAGCTAAATAAGAAATGCCTTTGAAAATGGTAAGAAGTAAAATGTAAGTGAATAATGAGAAAATAGATTTATAAACTTCCCTCAAAGCAATTATGGTGTATTTAGTTACAAGCGTTGCGGTCAGTGCTTCATGTTGAAGCTTTGTTTTTCAGTCCTTGAGCAGCAAGGGCCTTAGAATACCTGATATATTGGAAAGTTATGCTCTTAGGATTTTTTTTTTATTAATTTGTGTTAATACAATAGTAAAGTAACATTAATTGTTGATCACAGAAGCAACATGATGTTGGAAGTAGTTTTTCTCAGAACAGATGACTCAGCTGAAGATGTTTTTTTAGTAACAAATAGAGGATGTAATTAATAATTTACGTCCTCTTAGCTATTAAAAAAATGAAATTAACAAAAAAACTTTCTTACCTCAATAGCAGCTAATTTTTTATCTGGTAATGGAGGATTAAACATTGTTTTAGCAGAAAACTTTAGCACTCCTAAAGAGACTGTAACAAGAACATGATCAGCAAAATAATGAGAACCATCTTCACATGTGAGCTCAACTTCATTTCCTCTCCAGTTTATTGTTTGGACAACTTTGTTAAATTTAGTTTTTTGCATAACTGGTAGCTCTGTACCTTCATACTTGCCCTGAAAAATTCCAAAATGTTATCCTTTAAAAACATTTATAAAAATGAAAATATTAGTAGAAAATTTAATTTTCTTAGTGACTAAAGTTTTTTAAAAACGAAATAAAATCTGTTCTTGCATACTGTAACAAAAGATATAAAATTTTAGTAAATTAATTTTATTTGATGATTAAATTCCACTAGTGCAAAATTGTGTATTACAGCATAGTTTTCATACATAATTCCTACAGGCTTTGTTCAAATTATTTGAAATTCTCAAGAAAAACACAAAAAATCAACATTTAGCAGAAAACTCAATATTAACCATTAAGTGGTTTTTAAGATATAAAACTCTTCAACGAAAAGTATTTTCTTCTGTGATAAATAATGTAGTTTATTATTTTATTGCTAGTATTTATCAACAATTTATCAAGCTGTTAGCCTAGAAAATTCCAATATAAATCTAAGTAGAAAGTAAATTTTTTTTTTTTGCTTGATGATATTGCTACATAAGCTTGAAGTTTGTAAGTGGGATACGGAAATAGAAGTTATTGCAATTAAAAAAATAAGTCGGACAATTTATGTTTCTTATAATTTACTCTAATTTTTCTTATTTTAATTCACATATTAAGAGAAGTAAATAAGGAATTATCTTAACTATTTAATAGCTTTAATTTTATTAATCACCTAGTAATGTATTATAATATACACATTAATACTTATTTATTTGTTAAGCTAAATTTTGAAAATGTAAGTTTCTGCAACAGAAGTTGATTTCTTGATGATAGAAAACTAAATAAATTAACTCAATGCAACAATATTTATTTAAAACCTTATCCAACAGTTATTTAGTACATCTTCTAAAATGTACTCACAACATTTATTCCTTCAACTCCTTCATTTTTGCTTTCACTAATTTGACGACCAGCTTATGCACAACCTCAATCAGTAGTTACTCAACAACTTATGCATAGATCAGAACCCAGTAAAATGTGATATGTTGCCAAGATGAGTGTGTACGGTACACCATCTATAAGCACAAACTATACCTCTCTAAAATGTAAAAATACATTTTACTATAACACATGTGTTTTGAGTTTAAGATTTACCTTCATTTTCTATTTGTAGATTTTTGGCAGATTTTTTTTTACAGATTTTCATTAATTTAAGTAGGAAGGTTTTGCCACTAGAAATGGAGAGGCTTTGACTAAGCTTGTTAAAATGATAATTACTAAACAAATTCTAATGCAAGAATTAGACTAGGTGTGAAGCAAGACAAATATCTATTATTATATCCAACGTTAAATGAGAAATCTCTGTTAACTGCCACATTTAATATAATTTTGGATAATGTTATTCAAGCATTCAATGAACATCACAATATAAATCTAGATAAATATTTACATTTACTGATTTATATGCTTCTTATAAGCATATTAAGATATACACAAACTCAACCAGCTTCTAACAGTGCTAAGATCAGAAATGAAAATGGCTGGGTTTGAAATAAATACATAGAAAACTATACATCAGAGAATGATAACAATGAAAGCAGAAGGAACCTACAGCTAACACATTAGGTAGAAGGACTTTGATAGTGTCATGAATTTTTAATATCTAAAAGTGTCTGTTAGTGAAAAAATAAGATACATAAAGAAATAAAGGCCTGAATAACAACTGGAGACAAGGTTCTCTAAGAAAGCTAATAAAGTTAAAGTTCATTTCATAACATAAAAATTAAAATAAACAGAACATTGATTAAATTTGCTGTAATAACACTGTAGTTAAAATTGTTACTGCAGGACACAGATGATGGGTGAAAACATGGGAATTGTATTTGAAAGAATAACGATTTCAGAAATGAGAAATGAATCAGAGTAGAATAGAGATCAGATTAAAAAGCAATAATTAGGTATTGAGTTTTCTTGTTAATGAGAATATTATCCACTGCATTAAAAATCAGAAAGTATCTTGATTATGATATAATAGAGAATGATGGTTTCTTTATACAACATCAATCCAATACTAATCAGTAGTGACAACAAAATAAAATTAAAATTGTCTATGTAAATTTTTAATTTTAAAAATCTTCTAGTAATTATTTTTAAAAAACTTAACAGTAGACCATCAGAGGAATTTTTACAAAAACTTTTAAAGAAAAGATCATCAAAATTACTTGATGAAGGTTAGCTTCACTGAGCATTCGTGAAAGGAAGCCAAAATTGAATTAAAAACCTCCTCCTTTTTTGATGATTCTGAAAAAAATTATTACGCTATTAAAAACTTTAATGAATTGTTAGCAATAAAACACAAATATATGAGCTAATTTTTTGTTACTTCCAGTTACAATTTTTAATTTTTAGCCATTAATATGAATAGTAATAAAATTTTACAAGTATTAAAGTAATATATAAAAAATATATTAAAGAAAACTAATAATACTATTATGTTTGCGTGTTTAATTTTTATGTTCTTGATAACTCCAGAACTTCAAATAATCAAAATTTATTAATGTTTCTTTATGATGGTTGTTTGAATTGCTCACAAGTGGGGAAGTCAGCCCGCCATGAATGTAGGTTAGTAAAATGTCCTGCGTACAAGTGTGCATGGAAGAATGTATTAATAAGTTGACTTGATATGTAGAAATAGACAGTCTCAGGGGGCAGGATGAGGAGCTTCTTGAGGATGTTTCATAATTATGTTTTATTTATTTTGTTTAAGTTTGGTTATAGTATTGGGTTTTGTTGTTTCTGGAAGTCCTTAGTTCTTGTGTTATTTGTTTCCTATTTAGTGTTTTGTAGTTGTTGGTTCTTATCTTTTTGTTAGACTATTAGAATTATTGGTCTTTGTTGTTTTTGTTTTTGGGAGTTGTTTTTCTTGATTAAGTTGGTTTTTCCAGTTTTCATTTTATGATTAGGTTACAGTATTTTAGTTTTTGTTGATTGTTGTTTAGTTTTTGTTTTATTTGGTTTTCTTTTCTTTTTACTGATTTGTAATCCTTGGTTTTGATTTTTTAGAGGCCAGTTTTGGAGTTACTGATATTCTTACTGTGATCTTGAGTGTTGATTTTCTTGTCTGTGTGTTTTGGTTATTTTATTTAGTTTATTTGGGTTTTGTTTTATTTTATGTTTTAATTTTGTTAGATTGTTTATCTTTTAGTGTTTAATTGTTGGTTTTATGTTTTTTGTCATTCCTGTATCGTGTTTTAGTTTTAGTATTAGTGTTTTGTTTTGGTTCTATTAGGTTCTATTTTACATTTTTGTTCTTGTCTATGTTACACTTATGTTTATGGTTTGATTAATGTTTTCGATTTGCTGTTTTGTGTTTTTGTTGTTTTTAATTTTTTCCATTGGTGTTGCGTATTGGGCCCCCTCTTCCTTCGGGTATGTTAGTTATTCAGCTCAATCAGTGTAATCTAAGGTGAGACTTATTAATTCTATTATCTGTAGGATCCATATTAGGCTAAATACATCAACAGGATATCACATGACATTCCCATCGGTGGCATCCTGACTGGGGCTAAACTGAAATATGTCTTGAGGCTTTGAAGATAATCTCTGGTAAAGCCCCTAGGGCTAGGTACAGAAAAGAATGTGATGATTGGATCCATCACATGGCAGGTGTCTTCTCCTTCAGGGTCAGGATGCATATCCAAATCAAGCCCATTGGGTTGATCTAGTAGTTAACTCATCATTGCCAATCAGCCAATTTGGAAGTTGAGAGTTCTAAGGTTCAAATCCTAGTAAAGGCAGTTACTTTTATATGAATTTGAATATTAGATTGTGGATACTGGTGTTCTTTGGTGGTTGGGTTTCAATTAACCACACATTTCAGGTATGGTCGACCTGAGGCTGTACAAGACTACATTTCATTTACATTCATACATATCATCCTCATTCATCCTCTGGTGTATGATGGTTCCAGAAGCTAAACAGAAAAAGAAAGTATCCAAACATAGTCGTTCAAGGCAATAATAGATAGTGTAAATACACTAATGGAAATATCTACTGAGAAATTTGCATTGGTGAAATCCTATCAGAGCCCAAACTGATGACTGTATTGTGTTATCAAGATTAGAGGGTCTAAAAGACGACTTCTGGTAAAGCCAAAGACCCTCAAGGCTTTACAGGGAGGGAGTGGTGTGGCAACTGAGATCATCACAAAGAGTCTTCCCCTACAGGGGTTCAGGAGTATCCAAATACAGTCAATTAGATTTACAGCTCATGACTGACCATTAACATGTCTATAAAGGAATGATATCCACTTCTCCATGCTACAGTAAAACTTCCCTCCGGCATTGAAGATTGTGCATTCCCCCAAGAGCCTTCTTCATCTAAATTCCCAGTTCCATCACGAGAACCCTGACCCTTTTTAACATGATCTGATACTGCTTGTGCTGTGTATTCATCAACATTTTTATTTTTTACCAGTTCTTCAAATCTGCAATTGTAAAAATTTAAATGTAAAAGTATATATTTACAGTAATTTTAGTAATTTATTATTTGGGCAAATTAATAATTTTTTCAAAAGTATATTTTATTTGAATTTTTGCTTAATTCAAAAAATGTTTACCAAATTTTTTGCTTTTGACCAACAGCAAATTATATGTTTGAGTAGTGTGCTAGTCTGTTTTTTGCCACTTGATTCACTTGAATGAATAGGTCAGTTTCAATGAAATGTTCAGATCAAACAATCTGACCGAATTATATTAGAAACACTAAATATTAAAAAATTAAAAAAATAAAAATAGTTTATTATAGATGGCACTTTTTCCAAACTAAAGAACAAACATTGAGACATAACAGTGAAGAGATTATAGAGAGGTGAATATAATATATATATAGTGTACCTAAAATTGTGGGCTGACTATGCATTTTCAGATTCTATGTGTCATACTCAACAAAAAATGTTATATGAAATGAAAAATGTTGATTCCCCTTCGTCTCCCTTCTGTGCACCATTTTGTGTTTATTAGTGCAAAATTTATATCTTACGATCAGATTGAGGAATCACAATAATGTTTGGTACACACATTTAAACAATTGTTGAATAAATAAAAATGACAGTGTAAACATGATTACAAATTTCAAAATGTTTAAAAATTTCAAATTTCTATGTCAGTATTCAATTTTTAATAATTTTGAAATCCTCAATTTTATCATTTTGAAATTGCATAAATGTTAAGCATTTTATTGTGAACAAAATGACATCTTAGTTTCGAAAATCAGTTGTAATAACTAATTTATGGTAGAAGATGTATGACATAATTTTCCATTTTCATCTTCTCTATTAAATCAGGTACTTGATTTATTATGCTATTAATTGAATTAGTATTAATAAATAATTAATTATTTTGATTTATTATTAATATTTTTAATAATTATTTCTTTAAATATTTCAAGATGAACGTAATAAAAAATAATTACCCGAGACAATTCAACAATTTTATTTTCTAAACAATAATAATAAAGATCATTTTAAGATAATTAACTTTTTTTTTAAATACCAGTAACTATTATGATTGTTTTAAAAGTCAATCAAAGTAGAAGTTCAAAGTAACCACCATCAAAAAATATACAAGTATATTTTTCTCTTCTGAGAAAAAATCTTATCTGCTAAAAAATTCCTGATTTTATCAAATTCCTTATTTGATTAAATCCATTCTAGATTCTTAGATTTAGATCTTCAATTACTGAGGACTGGAGTAGATAAACAATAGTTTTTAAATGATCCCCCTAGGTAGAAGTCGTCAGGGTTTAAGTCCAGCAAACTGATAGGCCAAAATACTAACTCACCATGTATCCATTTTACATAAGTTTCAAGAAGATGAAATGTTACCAATCAATTGAAATGTACCAGAGTAACAGTTATTTTACTTAGTAAAATAATTAATAGTAAATCACTTAATAGTATAATAAATCAATCCCTTAATATAATAGTAGAGGAGGTGACATCTGGTAGAAGATTATGTCATACATTTTATATCATAAGTTAAATATTTGTTGACCAGTTTTCAAAACTAAGGTACTACTTTGTTCACAATAAAATGCTTAACATTTTTCAAAAATGTAATATGATAAAACAGAGTTATTAAAAACTGAAAAACTGACAAGTCATTTTGAAATTTGTAAACATGCTTACATTGTCTTTATTTATTCATTAACTGGTTAAATGTATGTACCAAATGTTATTGTAATTCCTCAGTCTGATCTTGAGATACAAATTTTTGTTAATAAACACAAAATAGGTCACAGAAGGAAGATGAAGAGGAAATCAACATTGTTTGTTCATTTTTAAATGTAGAATTCGAAAATGTATAGCTAGTCCACCATTTTAGATACCCAAGTACATAAATGGGAAATCTGCCGTTTACTCACCACTAATTTTTCCATTTGCAGGATGGCCAGAAAATAGAAATTTAGCATAATTATTCTCAAAGAGGATCTTCAGAAAATTTAGTAAAAGTAGCCCTCCATAGAAATTAAATTAAATAGGGGCATTTCTTATTCTTAGGAGAGCCAAGTGAATTCATCTATGATGGATATCAAATACTGCTCTCAATTTTCAACATTAACATTATAAAACAAGAGATCACTAACTTAAACATATAGTTAATGTGTACTTGAATATTTATGCTAACACTGGTAACAAACTGTTATCAATAAAGAGTATCTTTTCCATTTCTTACTTGCTATCAAAATAATGTTCCACTGAGCAATTGCATAAAGTCATATCTTTTGTGTTGTCAAAAAAAGCAATAGCTTCTTCAAATAACCAGTCATTAACAACTGACATATTTATTTTAGATTCTGAGTGTTTAACAAAAGTATTTTTCACATCCCAACTCTCAATCTTTAAAAAGTTATATGGTTCAGCTATCTTATACACAGCATTACCATATTGTCCATGAACCCACTGTGCTCCATATTCTATTAGAAAATCACCTGAAATCAAGATAATTATTTATTATCAAAAATTCAAATTATAACCTCATACAACTTAAATAGATTATTTGAAATTTTGGAAGCCAAAGTAAAGTTAAAATTAATGATTAACTTATAGGACTTGAGATGTTAAATTTTCCTTCTTTATTTTCTTTAAATAAAAATTATATTTTTTAATTACTTTAACACACATGAAGAGTTTTGCATTATATTTTCATGTAATTCTTACTGTTTGTTTCTTTAAAAAATAAATAAAAAAACAACGACAATCTAACTAAAAAACTTAAGTATAAACACAGAAAAATAAAATATAAAAATTAAAATAAAAAAATAGTATAAAATAAATAAATAAAAAAACAACAAACAACAATCTAACTAAAAAACTTAAGTATAAAAATAGATAGCTAGTTATTGAATCTGAGTAAAATGGTAAAAATTTTGTTATAATCTGATAGTTCCACAATGCCTGAATCAATTATAGTGTAGAATCTTGATAATGACAAGTGTAATGATAAAATGCCAGTCATAAGAAAGCAGCTCATATGAATGCTAGCTCATAGCTTGAATGTTAGTTTGACACCCTTATGAATGCCTGTTAATAAGAAATAAGAACTGTTTCCTATAGATCATTTAAGTACTGGGTACAGCTTCCATAAGTGGAATTATTTGGGGAAGATGAGAATTGTCATTCAAATTAACATGTAGAATAAATCTAGAACTGGGTCTAGAGAGATGATTTAACTTAACTAACAATATTTATCCATTTGGCTGTTTATATTGTGATGACATTTATTTTAATACATAAATAATTTGTAATAACAGAATATTACATCTTATAGAAATTACCAAAAGGTGCTGTGAAGATTCGACCTCCTAGGCGGTTTGATGCTTCCAAAATTACAAAATCAGAAAAATTGTTTCTCAATAATTTAGTTGCTGCACCTATGCCTGATATCCCAGCACCAACAATAATTAATTTATATTTTTCTCTGGAAAAAACAAACGCATTAAAAAAAATTAAGAAGATATGGTACACAGTTACAATTTTTTGAGTGTTAACAATCGATTTTTATCCATATAATAAATTACTGTCGAATAAAATTTGGCGAAGTAAATAAAGAACTAAATTTTTGGATAATCTATTGAAGAAAAGGGATTAATCTAATTTATATGTAAATCATAATAAATTTCTTTTAACCCTTTTTATATCTATCTACTTAATGTTAAATACGTGCAGTTACCTGTTTATTGAAACTATATTGATTCACAAAGACTGTTGCATTGATTCTACTTCAACAATTGGTTCAATCTCAGTCAATAGCGCTGGAGACAGTGCCAATAATTGATCCCCAATGACAAAATTAATCTGTTAACATGAGTGTTTAAATCCACATAAAAAAAACAATATATTTAAATTAGGTTGATGAGGGTTCTGGATAATCATTCAACAGAATAAGTGATCAATGATTATGTAGTCAAGTTTGAGCAAGTTAAAAACACCTTTAACAAGGGTTAATTATTTTGTGAAAAATAGTTTCGATTAGCAAATATTACAAAATGCTGCACTAGAATTCTTAAGATAAATGACTGAATAAACTAAACTGGATAAAAAGAAAAAAACATAAGTGTGACAAGAGTTTAATTTATACTTGCGGAATAATAAGATGGATTCAGAGCAATAGCTTGAGAACATTAGAAAAATATCTCAAAAAATTCCATGGATAAATGAAGAATACCAAGTGAAAGGAAAATGGATTTTGGGATGTACAAAGAATAATGAAAAAAATCAGTTGATATAATATAATATCAGTTGATATAAAATATAATTGATTACTATGGTTATTCATACAGTTATCCTTTTACAGGAACCAACATTTAATTTTAGTAATGCAGTGCATTCAGAGAGTTGCTGTGCACTGGAATTATGGAAGTGTGATAATGAAACTTTCTTAATTATTACTTTCTATTTTTATTTCATTATTTTATAGAAATAGATATTACAATAACTGGAATAATTTATAAAACGTGTTGAAAATGACCTCCTCCAACACCAATGCAACACTGGACATGTTTCAATTTGTTTTCAAACACTAACTAGCAAATGTACTGGAATGACTCGTACATGTGCCATTATTGTGGATTTAATTCGTCTATTGTGCGCAGTCTGTTGTGACACACTGCTTGTTTTGCTGTCCCCCTCTGTTATAGAAGTAATCTGGGGGAATCAGATCAGGCGATCATGCAGGTCACAACAAACCCCTTGAAATAATTTGTTTACCAAAAATTGTCACAAAAAGGTCATTGACCTGTCTGCTGTGTACACTGTGGCACCATCTTGTTGGAACCAACCATGATTGATTTTTACTTCTGTTAACTAATTAATGAAGTTTGTTACAACAGTACAACAACGATCACTATTAACTGTATTTTCAATAAAGATTGTACCACAGTGCAGCTTTATCTATGGTAACAAGTCTGATATCTTGCTGCTGTGCTAACTTACTTATTGACTCTGATGGACTTTTGGTCATAGCATCTGAAATATCAAGCAGCTTCTGTTCATTTAGTTTAGGTGGTGTTCCACTTCGATCAGCATCTTCAACAGAGCATGTTGCTCAAAATTTTCCAATAACAGTTCAAACTGGATTGCGGTAAGAAACAGGAGTATTTAAAAACTTTTCGGAAAACTTGTGCTTCACTAAATCAGTATACTTGTCACCTTCACAAAAGACATGTTAAATGAGAAAAATGCGTTCCTCTACCAAAAGAACATTATGTTTCTCGCAATTATTGATCCCGATAAACGAAACTAAGCACGTTCAATCACATCTCAACAACTGATGTCTTGGATTTTTACTGAGCAACACCCAATGAACCCACAGGGAAATCAACCTAATGCCGAAAGAACAAAATGCACCACATAATTCTAAAACATACATCATGTGAGCTTAAAGTTTGCCCCTTGCCAACTGCTATGTCTAGTGTATTAATCATGGAAAAAAACATGCATCACCTGCTCATATTCATTTCTTTTGATTTCCAATGTTTTGAACATTATTATACATGATATAAATTTATTAACTCCAAGTATTAATTAATATGTATTTTATTTTTGTCCTTGTTTTTAATTAGAAATAAATGTTAATAGCATAAAAATATTTATTTTGACTTACCATAAAGGACAAACTGTTTACTCTAAAGGTATTGCTAAATCATTGTCGCCAAAATCGACTTCACTTGTAGATGAATAATCACTGTCTTCATCACTACTTTCTTTTAGATTGACAACAAATCTTTCTTCAACATCTTCAACTAAATGTTCTTTCTCCAAATATTATTCATCTTCTAGTTTCTCACATTCTAACATATCAGCGACCAGTCTTTCTCTTGTATTTGAAATCCATTCTTCAAGAAAAAAAACATAGCATAATCACAGCATTTATCGTAATTGTGACATTTCTGTGAGTTACATATTCTTTTACATTTGCCCATATCATTTTGATGGGGTTTACATCTGGGTGGCATGGTGGCAGGCGAATGGCTTTGTGACCGTAAGCTTCCAGAAGGCAATCCAAAATATACAGCTTATGTCTTGGTTTGTGGCAGCTTAACCTTTGTAAAATTTTGTCTAAGCATTTTAGGATGAAATGGTATTTGCTTCTCCCGTAACCAAGCCAAGATACCATTTCCGATTTCTTAGATTTTGTGATAGGTGCATTATCATATTGATTATTATAGTACACAGCATCATCCAGCACTATAAATGATTACAGGAGGGGTGGGGCAGATTTGGATAGAGTTTGTTTTTGTTTTCTGCCCATTTCATAAAATTTTCAGAGTTCATGATGTTGTGATAACCCCCTCTTGACGTGCTACTTTTTCATAACAGAATGTTATTTATGATTCCCACCTCCCCAACACCATGCATGATTATTGCTCAGTCTCTTTTCGATAGAGAACAATGTATGTCCTGATCAGAATTGTCCAACCATATTTTGTTTGAGATACGAGAAAATAAAAAAATTTACATTTCATCTACAAAAACAGTGGAATGTTTTTCTTCTTTGTAACGTATAATACATCTTAAATAACATACTCTCTGTTCTTGTATTTCAACATTTTCAATGTCACTATTTTTATTATTTTTTGTTTTTTCCATCGAAATCCCAAGAATTTCAAAGTTTTCCAGATGCTCCATACACCATCCTGAAAACTATTAGCCTCCTTCAGTCTATTACAAATATGTTTAGCTGTAGGAAGCACTTTTTCTTGTAAATAGAAATCATAAACAATTCACCTGACAGAAGCATTTATCAAAACCATTTAAATTAGTAATTCTATTTTCCTGTTTACATTTTTTTGGGAGTTCGAAACCAGCATTCACTCTCTGACATCCCATTCTTTTCTTTTTTAATAGTTTTAACAGTCCTGACTGAAACTCCACATGTAGCAGCAGTTCTTTCTATACACTTTTTCACAGGAATAATAAATGGTACACTTGGAACTGTTTGGTCTCTCTTTCCATTAACTGATTAACATTCCATACAATTTCGTGAGCTAGACTATGGAGAGTTTTCCTCTGTTAAGTTTTGACATAAAACCTTCCATAATTGTTCAGAGAACATTAAAAATATGCAAGAAAATAAATATTTACTATTATTAAAATACAGTTACAGAAATATTATACACAGGATAATGCACTCAACATATGTAAAACCAAAATAATGACAAGTATAAACAAATTAATTTAATGTGACACACATTACTTCACAATTAAACTGTAACAACAAGATTCTTAATGTGTTTGCATTTTATATACAAAATGAGTCATTTTATTAGTGGCTGAATTATGTCATCTGGTTAGATAGTTCAACAAACCCCACTCTCCATCCCACCAAAATCAGCCAACAGTTCGGTTGACAAAGACAATGGCAAACCTTCAGTTCACTTAGTTTAGTGTACAGCGACTTTCTGAACGCACTATATAAGAATAGGTTTAATCATTTTATTAACATTGCTAAAGTCAGCAGCCAAAAACTGCACATAGTACATGGTTATCTGATTGGGTAATTTTTTTGATTAAATTAAAATGCTCCCAAGCACTGTTTAACTTAAATAATATATCGGAGCCAGTTTATCAAACATTGATTCAACCAGTGGTAATCAAGTTTTGCTTCACATCCTTCTATTTTTTAAGATACTAATCGCTGAAATATGAAGATACTGAACTGCAGTAAGAGAATTCAGTTCACCAAACTGCATATAAACCAAAGATCTAGTACTAAGAAGTAGGGTTATAATGTAAATTAAAAAGGTCATTATTAAAGGGAAGAATAACAATTTAAGAATAAAAATTATTTGTATATGCTGGACATATACATTCTCATAATATTTTGGTAACATGATCACATTAATTTATATTAGAAAATGGTTCATAAAAACACAAGTTTAGAAACACCTCATTTTCTGACACGTAAAAATATGATTTACATTTCTTTTTTATGTTTTTTTTTTTCTTTATTGTGAGGTTTTATAACTGAACAACCAAATGATTACAATTGGATTGGGCATCTGTAAAAATGATATTTTTGTTAGTCCTTCAAATTCTAGAATTACATTACATGAAATTTTGAGTTACAATTTTCATTCCTTGAAGTATTCTAACTCTATACTGCAGTGGTGATTGATTTTATGGCTTGCTGTGAGGTAATAAATCTTATAAAAACTCAGTCATTTTCTTGATGTTATTGTTATCCTTGAGTATACTGTTAGGCGCATTAGATCTATATATTAGTGTATCATTAAATTAATAAAATTTAATCATCAAGTTTTGTCTCTATCTGGTATGGATAAATCTAATTAAATCAACTTAAAAATTAAAATTACATTGGTAGGTAAAAAGGTAAATAATGTTTGCAAAAAAATATAAATATATATATATATATATATATATATATATATATATATATATATATATATATATATATACGTTAAATGAAATAATATAAACCATCAAAAGAAAGTAAATAGATAAGATTAGATTAACTTTAAGGTAAATAATTTAAAAAAAAAAAGTGTGTGTGGTATATATTGATAACATCTTGATTATTAACTACTTATATTATCAAGATCCATGAATAATAAGTATAAATTAGGAAAAGTTTGTTTATTAATCTTAAATATATTTTAATGTTATCTATTATTTTTAACAGTGATAGGGCAACTTCTAAATTTTTGTAAAAATTAGTTCTTTGGTAAAATCGCCCAAAATGCTATAATTTCAGTTGTTTTGAGATATATACTGTATCATATCTTAAGACAAACTCCTAACAGAGAGCTAAATTGGCAATAATTTATTTTTTTTTTTTAATTTTCAAGTTCAAAAACCACTCTGTTCTGATTTACATATAAATAATAAGAGAATAAGAAAGTTAATAGGAAATCAGTTAGGTTACATTGATAGACAAAAAAACAATTAATTTTTCTCTAAGTGTGATACCATTTCTTGAATTGCTTATTTACGTACATTAGACATCTGTAAATACAATTTTTCTATCACCCTTAGTTTTAAATAAATTACACTTCAAAAAAAATCAAGGGAAAATATTGTTAAAATCTGTAAAATTTATAACTTTGCATGGCCATACCTGTGTTAGAATGATTTTGCTGATGCTTTTCTTTTATAAATTGTCTCAGACACATCCCGAATTAATGTCCAACAGTAATCGGCTAGCATGTTAGTATTCCATTTCCCTTTATAGCGGCTTTCCATCACCAAAATGTCGTGGTAGAAACATTCACCGTGTTCATCACTTACATCTCCGAGGTTATCAGGCAAAAAATCCAGATGTGACTGGAGAAAATGTATTTTCAAAGACATACTGTATCCCTTAGATCTGTATGAAGTAAGAAGTTGATTAATAATATCGTGGCAGTTGTCGGATTTTTGTTTGCCAGACAATGTAAGCAAACGTCTTTAAATGAAGCCCAAACTGCACTTTCTACATTATTTAATGTTGGGTTAAATACATCATCTTTGACCAACTCTCTTATTTGAGGACCAACAAATATTCCTTCTTTAATTTCTCCTTCACTTACACTCTGAAATTTCTGCCTGATGTATAAAAATCCAGGACTATCATTCTTCATTGCTTTTACAAAAGTTTTCATTAGTCCTAGCTTGATATGGATGGGATAAAAATATTTTTTGGGGTTCAGCTATGGGCTTATGAATAATTATTTTCCCATCTGGAGTTAAGTCGTCTCGTTTCTTCCACTGTTTGGTAACATAATGTTTATCCCTAACTCGGCTGTCCCATTCGCAAAAGAAACACATTTACTTAGTATAGCATAAATGTAAGCCTAACAAACTAGCTATAACTTTCAAATCACCACATATGTTCCAGCTATGTTTTTTATAATTTATTTTTTCAAGAACGTCTTTCATCACATCATATGTCTCTTTCAAATAATTACCATAAGCGATTGGTACTGAAGGATATTTGTTACCGTTGTGTAGTAAAACCACTTTTAAACTATACTTGGACGAATCTATGAAAAGGCTCCAGTCCTCAGGTTTATGAACTTGTCCTAAGTGCAACGTACGCTTATCAATATTTGTACAATAAACCAAATTATTTTCATCAATAAAGTACTGAGAAAGTTCTTTTTTTCGTATTCAAAGGCCCAAAATTTTTGTATTTTTTTAAAAGTAAATTCCAACCTTGCAGTTTGATCCTAACAGTTCAGCTAGATTTTTGATAAATTTAAATCCCTAACCAAGTCATTTAATTCACCTTCTGATACAAGATGTGGCTTATTGGAAGATAATTCAAAATCAAAATCATTGTTTTCTTCATTACTGCCCGATTCTTCATCGCTGCTTTCAAAACATACATTCACAGGTGGCTCAGGAACTGGAATATAATTTCACTGTGAGATACAGGCCTGATTGCAGATTCCAATGAAGGATATTTTACAGTATGTTTAGATTTTTTTAGAAATTCTAGACACACTTGTTAAACAAAAGTAACAATCAATTACATAATCCTTTGGTTCATGCTAAACCATAGGTACACCAAATGGCAAAGCCTTCCTCATACCTTTCAGCTACCCTCTTAAATATACAGAACAATTAGTGCATACTATATGAGGAGACCATGTCTTATCCTGATCACCAATTTTATACTGAAAGTAAAAATGATATGCTTTTTTAATAAAAGGTGTAATATTTTTTCTACTGGATTTTACGGTAAACTCACCACATACATAACAAAAGGCATCAGCACCATTTACACAATTTCGAGGCATTATGACACCGCACTGTTAATAAACTTAAGACTGAACAAAATTAATTCATTACTAAATCCAGTGCTTAATACAAACAACACAGCTGTGTTTTCAGCTTCATATATTGACCTGCACAGACATGACTAATCTGAAGGCTCACTCGTCAGTATTAGATATGATGTCATAATATGTGACTACGATATGATTTAATTCTGTATCTAGTATTGTTTATTTGTAGCCTATAAATTATAAACAGTAAAAAACAATAAAAAATGAGCTAACAAAATACAATATAGCAGTAAATGCTAACTACACAGTGAAAAATGAAAAAATCCTTTCATTAAAACTTGAAACGTTTTTCAAAAATGGTGAGTGATAGAAAGATTCTGAGTTCATATTCATTTTCAACATCAAAAAAAAAAAATTAAAATCATGTATCCCATGTATCAGAATAACAATAATAACTTTTACTACTTGTCACTGAGGGAGGAATTCAATTTTAAGCTCTGCATAAATGTTGAAAAAGTTTCACAGCATTATCTGCACTTTTATTGCCTTACAGATTAAAATGTAAAATGTATTTTTCCAGTTACAGTGTAAAACTTCATTTGTCACAGCAATTTTTCACAATACACAGTTTTTTGATACAAGATACTGTTAGATACATTAACAATTATTTATTTATTATTAGAAACGCACTAAAAACTTTAAAAAAATAGTACTAATCAGTTCTTTAAATTTTGCCATTTTGAAGTTGGACAAATTAAAAACAAACAATTGATTATCATCAACTTAATGACTTTTTAATGGAGACTTATTTAAAAATCAGAATAAAAATAACTATCACTTTTTTACTTATTATTTCCTACTTTTTAGTGGTTATTTGAAATAATTTTTAAGGTTATTTTACTTCATATCTTTAATTCTACTTTTATTTAAAACTTTAGTATATAAAATATGAAAAAAACTATACAAAAATACCAACTTATATTTGTTGTAAGTGTGTCAAGAAACCTGTGATATTATTTTTTTTCTTATTTTACAATTAGAATAATATTTACTTGTAATTATCAGATAACAAATCATGAAATCCATTCAATTTATTCATGGTAAATAAAACCAGTACCAAAGAGTAAATAGTCCACTATTATCAAAAGTGTCATTTAGTTATATTACCTTTTTTCTTTAGATTGATAAAATATCTCTAAAAATGAGTATAACAATATAAGCTTACACTTTTATAAAGCTATGAAGCATTCAAAACTCATTTTCTACAGACCTGAAAATATACTTTCAGATAGTTTTTTTCAAAATCATATCGAGTATACAAACAAAACTGCTGAGGAGGAGACTCATAATTGTCTTTATAAGATCTTCTGGATCTTTATAATACATTTCCAGGAATTTACAGTGAGTTATGAATATTTTATTATTTTATAAATAATTAATTGACTTGTTTTAGTTTCTAAAACAAGTCAATTACTTGTTTCTTCATAACCATTCATAACCTTTTTCATTCTTCATAGCCTTTTGTATATTAATACAAAAGGTTGTATTAATATACTACCATATTAATACAACCTTTTAATTAATTGTTTATACTCATAAAAAGAAAATAAAAAATAGATTAAGTGTCAATTACATACCTGGTTGAATCAGTTTTCACATTACCGTGTGCAATTATTGTAAAAAATATTATTGTAATTGAAAAATACAAATATAGCATTCTCATCATAATTTTAATTATTTTCTATTAGTTACATGTATTATAATGCTATAGTAAACACATTTAATTAATTATAAAAATTTTAATGTTTTTGGTTTTATGTTTTCTGTTACACTAATAAATTCTGCTTACAATGTGTGTTTTATATTACCATACTACTGCACTTATTAATTCACAACTTACTGGAAGGGAGAATAATCTGTGTGAATATTCTCTTCCCTCCCAAGTACTATTTTAGGTTTTTATTTTTCTTGTATTTGTTTTATACAGTAAAAAACAAAAACAATCTGGCTACAAAATAAAAATGGCCTTATACAAAAGGTCAAATATATTTTTTTGTCATTAGGTCATGAATCTTTTGATAATAATGTAATGCGCTGTTAACAAATTACCATCATCATTAGTTACTAATTTCTAAATTTTCTAACTTTTTACTCCCTTTTTTGTTGGACTATCAATGTTCCATAAATATGATAAAATTTTGCTATATTCTGATGGTATTTTTTAATGAAAAATTAAATTTTTAGAGGCTCTTTCATGGCCCCCAAATACTACATTTATGGACTGTGAAAGGTAAAATTACAAAAAAAAATCCAAATTCTATAAAAATTATACATAAGTTATTAATCATTTTTTATTTTAATTTATTTTCATTCTTCATAATCAGGCATAAAGGCCTAAACTATATGTGTAAGAAAAACGTAAATTTTTGTACTCTCAAAGAGGTAAAGAATAAAAATAATAAAAGTAGTAATAATAAATAGAAAATGCATTGTATCAAATAAAGAAAAGGAACACAGTGTATGCAAACTGATGTTTTATTAAGCATACACCTGCCTATTGATCAAAATAATGAAAAAAAATTTGTATAAACATAGAGCTGGAAAAGTTTTGTTTTGACTTATAGTTAGTGAAAATTTTCATTCACATATCTGCTCCAAAGATCAAAATGATAATATATTAAAACTCGACAGATATAAATTACTGAATAAAATTAGCAGTTTTATATGCAATCTTATGTGAAAAATTGAACAAAAACTGAATCCCTGATAGTTTTCTATAAAACTTACGAAACTCAAGAAATTGGAGCCAAAAAAGCTCACTATTCTAGGTTTGTTGTAAATTTATTTTGTTAAATAATCAAAAGATAAGATTTGTAGAAAATTTAATTCTGACAATTGATGTAATTAAAGGCAACAGAAACCAAACAAGATTTTAAAAATTTAGTTTTAAAAAAAACACCAAATGCAAAGAATCAAAGTCTCCTAAAGGCAGTAAGCATCTATCCTGCTCAAATTTCCACACTCCATAAATTATAATAATAAATAATAATTTTTTTTGTAGTTTGTTACTATGTAAACTGTTATAAACTATATAAACTGTTCAGCCTCATAAAAAAATCCAGTTCTATTAATATATAAACTATGTATATTTTTGTTATACTCATTATGTTAATATAAGATTGAGGTCATGAATTGTTTATCTAACTGATAGACCTCTTTATTTCTATTATTAATTATAAGAAAAAATGGGAGTGATAATTTTAGAGGAACACAGATATTTTAAAAAGATTTTGGTCTTAATCCAAAAAGTTATAATCATCTTAAAATATTTAGTTATATTTTTTAATAGTAACAGCATATATTTGACCTAGACCAGTCACTGTATATTTCTTTTCTTGTTGAAAATGTTTTGTTAATAAACACATTTTCTTTCTTTTATAAACAATATTTTATATTTTAACACAAATACAAATATTGAAAGAATAAGTATTTTTCTAATTATTATGTGACTCGATTATAACCAATACAACTTTTAACAACATACTTGATAATAAATAAAGCATTTATTATGAAAGATGGAAATTGGAAAAGAAGAGTATTTGATTTTAAGTGTCATTTCTTTAGATCAGATATAACCTTAGTGATTTTAGGAAAAAAAATTTAATGCGTTTTCCCAAATCATTATATATTATACCAAAAATTTAGTTTATTTGTATATATCTTTATGCTCTCTTTCAGAAGAATTTTTTTAATGTTGTCAGGACATTGGAGAGATTTTACTTTCAGTTGCTCCTTTTGTGGCCAATCTATCAAAGAAAAAATTTGATATGGAAATTTTCAATATTAGCCATGTTTGAACAAAATTTAAACTCAAAACTTTCTGGATAAAGTCGGAGATTCTACTACTTCCCAGCAGATGATGTGTTAGTAATCAAATTTAAGTTTTATAAATAATATGACGCATAATGTTGTTATAGATTATACAGCTCTATAATTTGTCGTACTTCCAATAACCCAGTAAAAGAATTTTTAACAGTTTTGGCTCTTAAAGAATTGGGCCTACTGTTTGCTATTTTAAATATTTAAAATTTTCATAAACTCAGTGTCATTTGTTTAATAGAGATGAATCCTTTTGGATCCAGTTCTTGAAAATTAGGGCTCTTGATTTTACAATTTTACATTATACATTACATATATCATAAAATATATGTTATAAAATAATCAGATATATTTAGTGTAGATCATATTCCTTCTACACTTGGATAATAAATAACAAGCCCCATTTTTTAAATTTAATATATCAATTCACAATACTATCATCATGTAACTGTACATGATGATAGTATTGCCAGTGTATATTGGGCTAGTCTACTTAAGACAAAACGATGGAGAGATTTAAATCTCTCCATCATTTTCTATCCTGCCACCCTCCATTCACAACCTCTTTCAATTAATTCTTCACTCTTTTGTATATACTCTTCTAGTTTTTTAAACCCATACTTCTGTTTCCTCCTTAAGCTAATTCATTGAACTTCTATTTACATATTCCTACCATCTCTCCTTCCTTCCTTCATTCTCTTTACATGACCTTACCATTTCATCTCATCTGTCAATATTTGTCAATAAAAAATTCTATAACTTCATAAATGGCTTCACAGATGGGAGGAGGTTTTCAGATCAATCTCTATGAATTTTTTATGCACATTCAAGCCTTATTCATAATTAAATGCACTATTTTCCATGATTCGCTCGTAATTTGTAGAGGAAATTGATTTGGTGACTGTATCCTTAGTTTTTTCCCCAATAAAATCAATGGAATTTTTTTTAATAAAAAGTTACTTTATAATGAAGAAAATTTTTAAACATTTTTATTTATTTATTTTTGAATTGTGATATGTAGCCTAAAAACATTCAGACTTTTGTAGTATGTTTGTCCAAAACTTCATGAAAATAGCCTGAAGATTTTTGGTAAATATGAACATATATCTAGATTCTAGGTAACTTACTTTACAATTGATAGGAAGTTACTTAAAGCTGCTTTTTAGTATTCCTTTTGTTACGTTTGCAAACGTACAAATTAATTGCTTGTTGTATTTCCTGCAAATGTTTATTCATACAGGCAGCCTTTTTTTCAAAGCCAAACTTAATTATTACTATTAAATAATAAAATTAAAAATATGTTTACGTAAAATGAACATTTAAGGAGGGATTTTACCATTTTACCATTTTATTCAGCCAACGTTAAATTAGCAAACTTTGAGACCCATTATCTCAGGATCTAAATATTAAAGGTAGAAAGTTGCAATTTTGAGTGGTTATTTATACATACAAGAGGAGGCTGCTGATCATCAGTTATTAAAATACAACAATTTTTAAAAAAGTTATGAATTGTTTTTGCACTCTTATTTTTTCTTGGTTTTAAACAAGATAATAATTTTACCTCATAAAATATCACATGTAAAATGCTGAAAGAGAATCAAAGGTACCACTATAATCTACTGAAGACACAGTAAAACATTTAGCTCTGTATGTTTTGTCGTTTTTGAGAAAATGAGGCTTTTGTGAAAAAATACAATTTTTCAGAAACTATGATTAAAAATATAATAGCAGTATAAAGAAATCAGTTTACCTGAATATAATTATAGGCCTCCTGATCTGTATTGGTTAACTTCTGCTGCTACATCTAAAGCTAACTGGTTCTTTCTTCTTTCTGTTCTTGCTAATTTAGTCATTTTATGAGCTGCTAATTCTGCTTTCTTGACTCCTCCTTATTAACACATTGTAACATTTCAATAGTGTTTCGGCCAACTTGAACACCAAGATGTTCTAACAATTTGCCCTACCCACATTACCATAGTTATAAGTTATTACAGCTTCATACACTCCTAATTGTAAAGTTTTCATACCTACAAATACATTTTTCAGTATGTATAACCAAACAAGGAAGTTAAAGGATTGATTCATTTACATTTTGCAACATTCTATGTAGACACTTCGCTAGCAGGTCAGGATTAGCAAAGTCTTGATAAATACGCTTAATAGCCTGCATGACTTTCTAGTACTGAATCTTTATGTGTAAATTAACATGCTTTACCTGCTACTGTAGCTGCTTCTTTGGCTTTAAAATATTTACATCACTCCACTGAACAATGTTTGTGGATGGGTTTACTGTCCATCAAGGATTTTTGATAATAGGTTGCCCAAACAGCCATTTTCATAGCCTGAAGGTCATTAGTATTCTCTCAGATAACCTTACCGCAGTAGATCTTGGTTGGTTCATTACTATTGCTGTCAGACAACCTGTTTTTATTAGTTTACCATCTGTGTGCTTGATGTTCCCTTTCAATATTTGAAGGTGTGCATACATTCCTTTTTGAACATGGTTCACACATTCTAATTTTGTAATTTCCATTTCACCATAAACTTTGATACTAATAGCTTGAAATGTATTTGAGTCACTGTCACTGAGAATACTGACACAGCAAACTCCTTGTTTACTTTCTGAACTTTTTCAAATTGAAAGCACTGCTGCAACCGCCATCGCACTCCTATGCCCCTCATAATTTTTAGTATAATTGGGCTTATGGCTAGCTAATGATATTTTAGTTTTTGGACTTTTAATTTCAGTGCACCTTTATCAATATTTTGTTAAAACTTCAACGTCTAAAATTTTCCCTACCTGCACTTACAACAGAACATGTTTTATGTTTTATGCTTTCTCCTACAATAAAAGTATCCTTATTGTAATTAGTTGAGGAGCTTAAAAGGTTAAGTAGAGCCTAAAGTTTTTTACTGATATATAACCTTGTCCAATGTTTCGCAAAGCATAAAATAACCTAACATTTGTTTCAAAAAGATTGTTGTTTTTACATTTTTCAGATGACCAAAACTATGTTATTAAGACAATTGTCATATTCAAGAATTAATTTGCACACCATATCTTTTTGTTGAGCTCTGTCTTCTAATACATTGATCTGTCCATGACATGTGCAAAAAAAAAATTGTCACTTATTTTTGTTTTTAAAATATCCATATAACCATAACATTATTTGAATTGTTGATATTAGAGTATTCATGTTCACTAGTCCAGAGTTTTTTTTATGAACTCGGTGGAATGCCTGGAGTATTTACAAAATTAGTGCTTTCATGTCTTAAAATATTTACAAGTTCAACTGGTACTGAAGCAAAAGTTCTGCTGTGTTGATTACCTTTGTTTCTCCTTTTTTTGAAAATGCCTTTATGCTTAGTCATGTTTATTTATTTATTAAAACAAATTATATATTTTGTATCATGGGATAAATCCCATGATACAAAATAAGTGGTCGACATTACACACCACATACAATTATTTAATTCATATTTTAATAAACATCTAGTGAAACAGCTGCTGACAAGACACCGAGAGAATTTGTGGAAGGAATACCTCGCCTCGGTCTCTGATGACATCTCCTCAGTGTTCAGGCTGAACAAGAGACTACGAAAAGGGAAGAAGCCCCACCACCCGGTTGTGGGGCAACGAGGCTTTCTAGCATACTCAGAGGCGGACAAGGCTGATGTTTTTGCCGATACCTTGAAGAATTAATTCTGAACCCCCCTCCCGCCACGAACAACGAACACACAACCGAGGTGGAGTCCTTCCTCGTCGATTATTTCGCTCAGGTGGAGGACGCCCCACTGGAAATAGACCAAGTCACTGAAGCAGTGGTTTCCGCAACAATTAAGGCCACAAGCCCGGACAAGGCAACGGGTGTCGACAGGATCAGTGCCCGCACATTCTACAACAAACCACCTGCCATAATGACTATTTCCATAATATTCACATCGATTTTGTACGTTGGATATTTCTCAAATTGTTGGAAAATGGCAAAGGTGGTATGTCTATCCAAATCTGGAAAAAGTCTGCTCTTTCCCCAGAATTACAGGCCAATTTCCTTGTTACCAGTGTTGTCTAAGTTGTTCGAAAGGATTTTCCTGGAGAGACTTAGGCGATACATTTGGGGGGGGGGGGGAGAAGTGCGGCCTGAGCAATTTGGGTTCAGGGAGGGTCACTTGACAACCCTCCAACTGGTAAAAATAATAGATGGTCTTGTCGGAGACCAATCTCGTCGGAGATTTTTGTAAAATGCTTTGTGTAAGCATTTTGGTGAGATGCTTCACCTTTAAAGCCTTGTTTTTTAAAGCGAGGGTTTAATAACAAGCTTTCAATTAACAAAACTTTTTATTCATTCAATATTTATTAATGATGAAATCAAAAAAAAAAAAATGTGTAATACACTTGTTGAATCGTTGCCAAATCATGTACATGAAGTGAGTAAGAATAAAGAATAAAAAGAATAAAATGTGAGTACGATCCTGAAACAAAGCGAAGAGTGGCATACTCTGTCATCTCCTCGACCAAAAAAATGTTGAATGAGCAAATCAAAGATCAAAACCATGCTGATTTGCTTTTTTGATGGTAGGGGTATCGTGCGTAAAGAATTTGTTCCTCCAGGACAAACTGTCAACCAAGTGTTTTACAAAGGTGTCCTTGAAAGGTTCAGGAAAAGAGTGATTCGCGTGAGACTAGACATTGTAGACATGTGGATGCTTCATCATGACAATGCCCCATGTCACACAGCCATTTCCATCAGGTAATTGTTGACCTCAAAACGCTTCCTACGGTTCCTCAACCCCCCCCTATTCACCTGATTTGAGTCCTTGTGACTTTTTCCTTTTCCCGAATTAAAGCAGATACATCTTAAAAGGACGTCATTTTGGAACTTTGGAAAACATTCAAAAGACTGTGACCGACCAGTTATAAGCCCTACCAGTTGAAGCCTTCCAGCGCTGCTACCAGGAATGGGATTAACGATTCTGCCGGTGTATAGCTGCCCAAGGGAACTACTTTGAAGGGGATAATATTGTTGTTTGAAAAAAATAAAAAGTCAGTCTCATTACTTTTATCACACACCTCGTACATTTATATATATATATATATATATTTCACTTTCTTGTGAACATGATAACTGCTGTAGTTTTGTGTCAATCACTTTCAATTGATACATAAAATATAACAACCCAAAATCTAGGTCGTTTGTTAATGGGCAAAATCAAACCAGGGGGGTGGAAATAGGGGAGCTTTTTCGAAAAAACAAAATATTGTTATAACTTTCTTATTAAGTAAAATATCGAATTCATTTAAAGTTCTTATTCTTTGGGTAAGGGCCTAAAACTTATTTAAGTAAAGTTTTTTATATCACCAACCATTGGCCCAGGGGGTAGAAAAAATGGGGTTTCAAAGACAAAAAAAATCATACCTCCCTTAACCCTACAATGACACACTTAATTTTTCAACTAAATCCGACACACTGGGTGTCTCAGACCCCAAAATATTTAATTGACTATTAATTTTGAAATTTCAAATTATTAAAACCACTGTTTTTTAATGCTAATCAAACAATCAAACATATGTTAAAGTTTTTGTAATATAAAAAATTGGTGTTTCTTACCTGAAATCATTCAAAGTATACTAATTTATAAAAATGTTATTTACATAAAAACATATTTTTTAAAGAATTAATAGTCATCAGTGTATTCTTCCATTACGTTTGTCTCTTTGAAACGTGAGGTATATAGAAAATAAAAAAATTCAACACAAAGTAATTCATGATGTGAGTGTGTCAACACCATGTATCTCGTGCATTTCTGACACTCCAGGGATCAATGATCCTGGCACATGGTAGCGTTACTCTTCTGGCAGACTAAGCTGATCTTCCTGTCTTTATTCTGAGGGCAATATTTTCATTTTTGTTTACTTAAAGGCTTTTCTGGGACAGGAGGTGTTGCTTCTACTCCTAAAAGATTGTGGATTTGAGGGTGAAGTGACCTTTGCAACGTCAAGGTTTGTAGGCGATTCCTCGTGTGTGGTTCACAGAGGGAAAATCTGAGTTCAAATAAGAAATCTCGTCTTTTTACAGTTTTTTGATGTTCACTAACTTATATAAAAAGATGGCATTTATTATACTCCGATCTAACATGCCAAAAAAATAAATTTGTATGGCCATTGTTTGGTTTTAATAGTAACTGTATATTCATGATACAATTGATCAAATCTACTGGCTGAGCATCTCCTTTCTATCTTTTTATTACTGTGTAAAACAATTTTGGAAATAATATTCCTTGTAAAAAGCAAATTTCAAGCTTCCAAAGGTGAATTAACAGTTTCAGCACTTCCTTTGGGTCCGGGAATGTGAGTAACAATATTTTTACTTATCAATCTTCCTTTTTGAGAAGGGATAACAGAACTCCATTTGTATGAGTTCTTCCTTTTCAATATTGAACTACATGCAGGTGTTTCAGCATTGTCCTCATCAGCACTTTTCACAGAATCAGAAAAACTTTGACGCTCATTGTTATCTTCATCAGATCCTGACGATTCATCTCCAAATGGTAAACCTGCACACTTCTCTTCATCAAGTTCTCAAAGAACATGGACAAGTTCTTCAGCTGTTGAATAACAAGGAGTTGCCATTATAAACCTTAAAAAATAAATGGAAATATTTTGGCTGATATTTTTAGCTTGCAAAAGTGATGACAAATTCAAACTGTCAATGGAAATAAAAGAATCAATCTATAATGAGCTGCAGTATAAAATAAAAATACTTACCTACCTTTTAGAAAAAGGTTGATCAATATTGGCATGCTGGGTTCTAAGTTACCCCACGCTCGAAAAAGATCATTCACTACTGACATGCCAGGGTCTGAGGCACCCCAAGGTGGGAACAGATATGTTTATCTGAACCAATGAGACAGAGTGAACTCACAGGTGGTGCCGATACCTTTCTGAATGTCTGGAATTTATTTACAAAGAGGTTAGATTTAATTCTCGCCATCCTTGATTCTAGAAAAACAATGTATATTAACCGTGGTGTTGTTGGATCCCAGTGAGTCATTTTAGGGTTAATAGGCACAGTATTGAATCAGTTTAATGAGGTCATTAGTCCTTTAAATATTACCTAAATCTTTTGTCTGAAAACAATTTTTGATATGACCAACCATTATGGCCTCCGTGGCATGAGTGGTCACGTCTCAGTCTTTCATCCGGAGGGTCTGGGTTCAAATCCCGGTCAGCATGGCATTTTCACACACTACAAATCATTTTATCTCATCAACTGATGCAATACCTAATGGTGGTCCTGGAGGTTAACGAAGAAAAAAAACCTATAGCAAGGGATAACCAAAATATTACTGGAATTGTAAGAAGATGGGGGCTTGTCATATGCTAAGCATGTGAAACTTTTTTTCACATGCTACCATTGTCGTATTGAGTAAATTTGAAGTTTTTTTAACTTTATAGTGGAAATCTTTTTTATCCCCTACTTAGCACCGGTGAAATCTACCTCCTTCTGACATGCTGAAAGGGATTTTTTTAATATTAATGCAACTGCTGTACTTGATAGCTTTATTTTAATAATTAATGAGCATACATTTTCAAACTGCATCTTTGTCATTCTATGTGTATAAGATTTGTATGTCCCAAATGTCTTTATCATCACTACCTGAGACAATACTGATGAATTTCAATGTTATTTATTTGAATAATAGTAAACGCTTTTAAATAATTTGTTTATAATTTATTGTAAGACAATCCTTTGTTATAAAAATATGTGCCCACCAGTAAAATACAACATTTTTAATAATGTACTTTTGGCACTGAATTGTAGAACTTAATCCATTGAAAATAGTCAGAAAGATGACTGACAAAAAGAAAAGGTTCCTTCCCCAAAAAGTTATGGCATTAAATACTTGTTAAGAAATCCCTGTGATGTTGAAAAATATAGCTAAAAAAATCTGATGTGGACACCACATGACTTCCTTGTATGCCTATTAAGTTACATATACCCATTTTTTTAAAATGAAAAGAACATTTATTAATAACAATTTTATTTTATTAATAACTTCTGATATTTTTTCATATTTTTTTTTTTATTGTTATTATTTAATTATTATTTATTGTAAACATTTTTTGTTGTGCCTTTCCTTCCTCTTGTAAGATCCAAATATTTCATTAATTAAAATTTTATTTGGCTATAACTCTGGAACCAATCAAAATAAGTATCACTTATGTATGTTATATCATTGAAAAGCACTCAATGAGGGCTTATTACTGCAGTTAAAAAAAAATCCAGTTTTTGGATTTGGTCTTTTTTGGACACTTTTGGTTTATTCAATTGCAATCAAAAGAGGATTTGCACAACTAGATGTTACAACAGTCCTAAATCCAAAATTTCAACATCCTATAGCTAATCGTTTTTGAGTTATGCGAGATACATATGTACATATGTATCTTGTATAGTAAAGAAAATATTGTAATCCAAAAAATTTCAGATTTCAATGGAAATATTCATTCTGACCATCCCTGAATCCATTTTGACTAGTTTCGACATGATGTCTGTACGTAATTACATATGCATGGTAATACATATAGTTATGCACCTACAGTTTTGATTGCAATTGACTGGGCCAAAAATGTTTTACAATCAGATGTCTAAATAAACTGGATTTTGGACTTTTTCTTAACTGCAGTAATAAGCTCTCGTTTAGAGCTTTTCAACGATATACCATAAGTTTTACTTATTTTCCTTGGTTCTTGAGTTATAGCAAAATAAAATTTTAATTAATGAAATATTTACACCTTAGAAAGGGAAATCACATCGGTTCGAATCAGACTTCATACACATATATTTTTTTTATTTTTTTTTTTAATTTAAATATATTGATTTATTAATGATTATTAACCTTTGATTGAAAAACGAATTAAAAATAAATAATAATTCAATAATAACAATATAAAAAAGTGAAAAAAAAATCATAAGTTATTAGTGAAATAAAATTTTTTGTACTTTTCATTTTAATTCAAAAATTTTTACAATCAGAGGTTTAATTATTAATAAATCAATATATTTAAATTACAAAAAAAAAGAATGAAGAATGAAGTTGGATTCGAACCAATATGTGCATGTTTAGGGCTCTGATGCGTTCTCCCTTACACCATTTATCTATTTGAGTGACACGAAACAAAATTGATATATAAACTAATATAAAATGCTGATACAGAAACCACAAAGAAGTGTGGTGCAATGTGGTGTCTACCATAATGTAATTGTGTAACTAACTGTCCACTTTATTAAAGAATTGGAGGATCGCATCTAACTTTCAAATGAAATAAGTTTAAATGAAGTGCAGCCATAAATGTGTATATGTAATTTAATAGGCGCTCAAGGAAGTTATGTAGTGTCTACATCAGAATTTTTTTTACAGTGAATGTTGAAAAAAATTGAATACTTTTGATAGTGGGTAAAATTTCATGCTTTTAGTATTATTAAATTAATTCAACTTTAAACATTAAAAGATGTATTTTGCAGATTTGAAAATGCTTTTCAGTCGCTTGTCATACATTAGGAGCTGATACTACAGGTGACCTTATTAACTTCTGTGAGCTTCTGTTTGTATTAAGTTGTTTTGGGTAGATGTTTATTGAATTTGCAGGTTTTAAATGTAGTTTGGGAATTTTTGTAGCTATCTAAAGGATGAGAAAATGTGTGATTTTGTAGTAGTGTTCAATTTTATGGAGAAGATCGTATGAATATAGATAAATTCAAATAAATTATGGTTTAATTAATTAGATTATGGAATATGGATTAATTTTATTGGTCTATTTTGTCTTTGAAGTTATTCTTACTCTCAGAGATGGTGTAGTTAGAAATTGAAATTGATTCAAATTTGTGTTGTGTGATAGCTTTATAATGCCATTATGTTAGTTTTTTCTAACATAAATTGCTCTCTATTTTTACGATTGTTTAAAAAAGTCTGATTTGTTAGAATGTAATCTAAACTATTATCAGAAATGGATGCTTTTATTTAGATATAAAATTACTTTGTATTGTATATAAAATTACTTATTACTTTGTATTTTCCACTGAATATGATAATGAAACATTGAATATGATAATGTAACATTGTATACTCTACATGTCACTCCCATCCAAACACTTAACTGAACCAGAATCCATTAATGTAATACTTCATTGAAAATTCTACACATCAAAGTGATATTTTTATTTATAAATAAAAATTTAAGCCACAAGAGTAAGTGTTTTTCATTAATAAAAAAAATTAAATATACTTTCTATATTTTTCAAAAGTATCCTTAATTTCAATTCATCGTGATCACTATAAAACAATCTCCTTTAACTGTACTAATAAATACAAAAATGAATTCTTGTGATTTTTGACAAGTAAAAAACTTTACATAAGATCAATGAAGTTTAAAGCATTTGAAAAAACAAGTAGATGCTTCATTCAAATCAGTTCATTATTTTTACACATAAAATGGATCATATCAGAAATGGAGAGTGGGCTCCATTGATAAGAATGCAATTGGTATACATTTGATACATTCTCAAAACCTTGATTCGTTCGATTACTGTTATCCTCATAATAATCCTTGATAATTAATTTTGATTTTAAGAGTATCCATAAATACAAAAGTTAATAATAATAAAGAGTGGGTTAAAAGTATAAATCAACATCTGTAATTGTTTTGAATATCAGATTCATAGATGTTCATGTAATTCGAACTAAATTTAAAATAACACTCATTTGGTCTTCGGTTTTTTTTCAAGTTTACGTATGATATAATACAGCAAAGATACTATAACAGCACTTAATTGTTATTTCGTAAACATTTATAGGAAAAACTTAATTTTAATTATTATATTTTATAATTAAAATATCTTATTCAATTCTAATTAAAAATCGAGCTTTATAACTTATTTTATTATAGAGTGAATTAATTGTCATAGAAAGCTTAATACTGCATAAGTCATTATTTTTATCGTTCAGTTGTACTTGATTGGCCAAGGAAGTTAAAATTAATATTGTAATAATGAACAAAATATTTCTGGTGAACGAAATTGAGAATTGTTTAATAGTAAAATAACCACTTCATTAATTTCGATTGGCACGCATGTTTTTCAAAAGTAACATAACGGATTTTGTGGTTGTAGCATCGTTTCCGTTCCATTGTTTCTAGTTATAGTTAACATTTGGTGCGTTGTTTTTTAAACCTTTTTAATTTTTACACTTATTATATTAATATTTTAAACGTGGTAAAATTAATAAAAACAGTTAGGATTAATTGATACTGATATTGTAAGTAATTTTTTATTTTTGTGTGAATGTATATGTACTACAGTATGTAGATTTAATTTGCTTTAGGGCACAATTTTATCTTACACATATTTTCAGGTTGAATATTATTTATAATAGATGAGTGATTTATTTTCTTTTTTTATTAATAATTACGACTACTCTGCTAACTTTTAGCTTTATATGTGGATGAAATATACCATTGAATACCTCGATTTTATTAAATATTTGTTTGTGTATATCTTGAAATTACTGTCTCGTACCGTTTCCCTATTATAACTTACAGTTGCATTGCATCATGGTTAACTTGTATTTGTGTTTAATTTCTAGTAGGGTCGATCAAATGTGTGTGGATGAATGGTTCTAGATATAACAGTTCAGATCCTAGTAAAGGCATATACTTTATACGGTTTTGAATACTAGATCGTGCATAACGATCGATGTTCTTTGGCGGTTGGATTTCAATTAACCACATATCTTAGGGATGGTTGATCTGAGACTGTTCTAGAAGACCTAGACTTCATTTATACTCATACATATCATCCTCATTCATCTTCTGAAATAATACCTTACAGTGGTTTTGGAGACTAATCAGAAAGAGAGAGAGAGAGAGTGAAAGGTATAAAAGTTAACACAGGTTTGATAGTTTTTTGGTGTAGTTTTTTGGTGTAGTCTACATTCAAAACAAAACTTTATTTGGACTGAATAATATAACTAAAATTTTTCTCACTAAGATACAATTTGTACATGTAGCTTATAAATAACTTAAACGATTTAGAAACATTCATCTGATGTGTTGTCTCTTTAAAATCCAAACTTTCTTTATGAACGTCCAACCAACTTCCTTTAGGTTACCCAAAACTTGCCCCTCTTCTAACTAACTTTTTGCTTTGTCATCACTAGTTGTAATAAAGCTTCTTTCCAGCCATTGCTGTATACATTTTCACTATAATAGAATTCATTTACTAACTGAGCTGTAGTTACAGATGTTACCTGACTGAATTTGCAGTAATCTCAGTACTTTCAACAAATTTTTTGAAACTGGTCACTTTTTCACTCTTATTTTGCACTTTGCTGTCTCCTGGTAGCAAGCAAATTTTGTCATTTCTGGCATTTTGTCTTTCAAAACATTTTAATGTGCAACTAAAAAAAAAAAGATGCACACGTTGAACTTCATATGAGTCAGTGTTTACGTAAAAATATTAGTAAAAAAATGAAGTCCTGGTTGACAAGGTGAGGTGCATACTTGGAGAGTTTACAAACATTCCTGTGTATAGTCTCATTTCAGGTTCTAATGAAACAATTGTTACTTCTGCCATGAGATTAGATGCTGTTTTAAACATTTTTATCTGTATGTATGGATGTAAACATATATCATAGTTTTACATAACATTATATTATTTCTTAGGTTTTATTTTTATTAATTTCATTTTAATGAAGTAATTGATGTCATTTTAATTTCAATGTTTAATAAGACATTAGTTTCTGCTTAATTACGGCTATTTTTGTATAAATGAATTTTATCTTTTGCCCTGTTGTTTTGTAATAAGTGCGATTGCTTTCTTAGTCAGTGTATTTTAAAACATGAGCATGATGAAAATATATTGTACTAAAAGAAAAGTATTTATAAGTAAATAAAGTATAAATGTTCTACATTAATTGTTTTGGTTTAAGTGATGATATAATTACAGAGACATAATGCATATTACATAATTTTTAGACGTTTTATTACTATTAAAAACAAACATTCTCGGTTCTTTGCATTGGAAATGCAGAAAATATGCCAAGTGCATCGTCTCGCATTTTACGTTCATAAACAAAGAAAAAATTGGATTATTGGTATCTCTTATGAAAGCAGTGGAATGTGGTAGAATGCTAAACCTAAGCTGATCTATAGTAATTAACATTAGAAAAATTGGATATGAAACAGAGGCTACTGGTTGTCAAATTCAAACGCCAAAGAAAAAAATATAAATTACTCCAGAATAAATATGAAGATGATTTCCACAGGTGTTATTAGAAGAAAATTTCTAAATATTTAAAATTCTATTAGGCAATATATCTACTATATGAATTACATGATTTTTGTTGTGAGGAACTGAATTTTACTGCTATTAGGGAAATAATTGTAAGATCTATGGATTTTCTATTCAGGAAATGTAAAAACAGTAGACTGATTTTGTGTGAATAAGATTTTACAAAATCTCAAAATGTGCATTTTTTTGAGCATGAGACCAGTCATATACTTAGTTGAAACACTCTCAGGTACACACAAATTATAGAGTATAAAAGTGCAGATGTTTTTGTTAATAGTAGTGCCACTGACTGAATTGAGACTCACGTGGGTGGGGATATGGGATTCATAAATGGTGCTTTTTTAATGTACAATTCCGAGTTAAACAAATTATCATAAAGAGGTTTTAAAGCAAGTTATTCTAGGACTGCTAACAAATGGTATTTGTTAGATAATGCTTTTACCATAAAGATGTTTAAGAATGGCTTCAAAAAAAAAATGTTAACTACAACCCAGATCTAACTAAAAAGAAGTTAACCACAATATGAATTAGACGAAATACTAAATAAAAAAGGAATTACAGTGCTTAGATTGTCACCTTACCACCCAGATTTTAATCCAGTTGAAAATCTTTATTTGGAATCTGGTTGAAAAAAAAAAATAATTTTAGATTGCAATATGTCACACTTGTCATTAACAGAACTGAGTGCCATTACATTAGATGCAATTTATTTCATCAATTACTGTAGAAGACTGGAAAAGATCAGCGTCAAAAGTTCAGGAGATAATGAATTCTTACTGTAAAACAGATGTGGTAATGTAAGATGTCATACTATCGTATTAGAAGATAGTCTACGGAAACTGCAGATGAAACTGGTTAAGTACTTTATAAGATAGTAATGATTGTTTATTTAGTAAATTAATATAAAAATATTTAATTTTTATTCTGCAGTTTTATCTAACTTGTTACTATTCTGTAGGCCTTGCGATTCTGTAGCATGTGAAAATGCCATGCCTGACTGGGATTCAAACACTGGACCTCCAGGTGAAAGGCCGAGACGCTACCATTTGCGCCACAGAGGCTGGGATTCGGTAGGCCTATGTGCTTGAATTATTACTATCAGCATTGAATATAATACTGTGAAATATGGTACAGTTTTAGTGAAAGTGTTTAATTAAATTGTAATGAATTGCAGGTTAAATTATTTATCTTATTTATGAATACAGTAATGTAAAAATTAATATTTGTAATTGCTTTATTACTGTAATCAGAAAGAAATGACAGGTTCCCAAAAAATACAGTAACCTATTTTAAACAGACACCATCTCTTGTTTAGAATGGATTGACAACCATGTCACTTTGATCAGTAGGATTAAGCCCAGACTGTGCTGTTATAGCTCCATCTCTGTCTACAGACAAACAAAACAACAGTACTGTTGTCTTTCTCAATATGAACATTTTGCGTTGTTGGTTTGTATGAGTGTATTCATTTCTTAATTAGTTATTTTTTACGTTATCTTGTTGAAATGCAGCTAAAATAAAAATCCAATTTGTTTATAATTTTTATTTTAGATGGCAGCCCATGATACTGTCCAAGTTGCTGTAAGAGTACGACCCCTAAATGAATCAGAAATTGAAAAGGGTAGCAGACTTTGTTTAGATGTTTATAAGAAAGAATCGCAAATTGTATTTAAAGGACACAATCAAGGGTTTACATTTAATTATGTTTTTTCCCATGAAGCGCAGCAGGAAGAAATCTATGATGCTGCTGTCAAAGAATTGTTGAAACAGCTTTTCAAAGGTATGTTAACAATTATTTAGTTGCACTAATTAAAGTTTAATTTTATTATCTGTTATCTTATTAGATTATATTGAAATTGTTCAAAGACTTTCCTTTGTGAATGTTTTGCTATTAAAAAATGATTTTTTTAAAGAAATTATGCTGAATAATTTTGCTATAGTTGAATTTTGAAACCGATAATGTTAAATGTTTGCAATACTTCAGATTATAATCTAAAAATTCAAAAGAATAATGAAAAATTATCTAACTGCTTTTAAGGAGCTTATTCTTCAGTTAGAGAAAGACTAAGAAGTTAAAATAACTTATATAATCTAGTTATGATTTATTTTCACAATTAAAACTTTTGCCAATGCTTGAACAAAATCTAATTGAATCTTTCCCCTGAAACAAAGAAATTGTGATTGAAAAAATAAAAAGTTAATCACTTGGAGCATTGGGAAAGGAATAGAAAATGTCTTGAATTAAATGGTGTGATTGATGGAAAGAAAGAGTATGTTGGTAAAATTGTTGTGTATATAATTAGAAAAATGGGAGTAAAGTTTTACAAATGTGATATTTAGATTTTCCATTATCTGCCAAAAACACATTCCAAAATTAAAACTGGTTGCAATTGTTTAGTAAGTTAAAGAATGACTTAACTGGTTGGTAAGAATAGACAAAATGCTTTTAGTGAACTAAAACTAATGCAATGATAATTGGATGTAGAGGTGACTTGAGTATGTCACCATCAATCCATTTGAAGTATCCTTCATCTTGAAATTTACCCACTTGTTTCCTACATGTTTAAACCTTAAAACTATTTTTTTTTAATTTTTTTTAAAAGAGTTTATCTGTGACAGCCATTTTTGTTACGGTGTGCACACCTATTTTTGTGATTGTAAGGGTTTACAGAAAAGATCATAACTAAGAAACTGTTGCACCTGGAAGGATGAAACAGAAAGCAATTTAATCATATTTTTTCAAGGTAAGAGATTGGTCCAGTGGCTTATTTACCTATCTTTCTAAATTGCCAATAAAGTTGAACATGAAAAACAGTAAAATTTCACTTTTGGTTATTTTTTCAAGAGGCAGGGATGGCAGACACAGTTTGAATTATTTTTTTATGTGTAGGTATATGTTGTTTTACCATAAATAATATTAATGGTAATATACTTACCTCTAAATTTTTGAGTTTCTGAAAAGTAACTCAGCTTCAAGTAACTCTGGTAGGACTGGTGATAAAAATTGGATATTTGCAGTTTGTAGTGTTTTTGTACATGCTTATGGCAAATAACCAAAATTTCTTGTGTATTGTACTTATAAAAAAAGTTATAACCTCTCAAAAATCATGAAAAATCTGTTAAAGCGATAACAATTTTGACTCGCTAAATAAGTGCTCCTAGGGGGTTTCTGGTCGTTTGCACATACATTTTTTTGTATTTAGCCCCTATGTTGTTGAAGTTGATATCAATATTTTTAAAATAGTTTTTTTTAAAATTATTAATGATAGGTCGTAATTTAATTGTAACTTAACCAATACCAGTAACGTAATACAATTTTGTTTCAAAAATGCTTGTTAAACCCCCACCCACACTGAGATTTCAATGAGTTTCCTACATTTTTTTTTCAAGAATTCATTTTTATTTTTATATTGGTTTATTTTTGTGAATACTATCAAAGAAAAAATAAATTGTAGCAAAATTTTAATTATTCTTGAATGAAATAGTCTGTTATTGTAGCAGTGAATTTATAATTTAGTGTGGTTAACCAACAGCTGTGATATCTCTTCTTTTTGAAAAAAATACTTTTGAAACGGATAACAAAACAAGACTTTTCTGAGAACTAAATTTAAATTTGAAAAAATGTGTTCTTTTAAGAGTTTGCTCTAATGTTAAGTTTTTCTTAACTGTTCTCAAAGGCTCACAACAGAACTGTCCATACAGGTGACTAAATTTTGATAAAAATATTGATAAAAATATTTTTTCATGATATTTACAAATACTAGTGACATCTGAATTAACACGTAAAAATATAAGTTGTTGGTTTTCATCACTAAATTGACAAATTTTAATTCTTTTGGCACTATACCATAAACTGTTTTATAATACACTGTCTTCATTCTCATTAATTTCTATAGAACATTGTTTTATGTGAAATTACTTGAAAAAATGTAAACATTTAACTGATTTTAAAATTTGCAAATATAATATTAAGTAAAACACAGGATGAAGTTTGACGCTCGGTAAAGATGTAAACAGGTCACTGACTTCATTCAGCTCTGTAACTGCAGAGCTAAACGATGCAACAAGCATAAATGAGCATGTTGCAACACCAGTTTTTCTGATGACTGAAAATGACTTCAAGTGCCTGTTATAAGATGTACACTACAATTGAATGGTTCAAACAAGTCTATTTCAGCTATAGTAATAATTCTAAAAATTTTAAAGTGCCAAGAAGACAAGAAATCCCCGTGGAGAGCACTTATTTAGAGAGTCAAAATGGTATTGCTTTTAACAGGTTTTTCATGATTTTTGAGAGGTTATAACTTTTTTCTTAGTACAATATAAAAGAAATTTTTTATTTGCCATAAACATCTACAAAAACACTGAAAGTTGTGCAAATTGAAACATATCACCAGCCTCTCAGAGCTATTTGAATTTTTTTTTTAAATTAGTTGTCAGAAAATCATAAAAAGTTTAGGGGTCACAAGGAAGTCATCTTGTATCCACATCTGATTTTTTTATTGTAACATTATAAGTGGAACAAAAAAAGTACAGAATTAGGCTGATACATCTGGTTTAAATAATTTGTTTAAAATGTGAAGTTAGGACCTATTTTGTTAATTTTTAATCGAGGTAATTAAAATCTTTTTACATTATTTCAGTTTTTGAAATAGTTCTCTATATTGATTTGTAATTAGGGGTATCTTAGCAATCTTGGTTTCATAATTGTATAGGTATTTTTCAATTTTTTTTTAATTTTGTGTATTTTTAGAATTACAAATTAACTGAAAAATGGATGTTTGAAATTTTAGGTAAAATTTTTGAGAATTTGTTAATGCATCATTAATTTCAGCAACATTTTTTATATAGGGGTTCAACAAATGATAAGTGCATCACTATTTTTGATTTTGATTATGTTTGGTATGTGATAACTATCCACCTTGTGGCCAAAAAATATTTTTTTATATTTAAAAAAATTTTTTTTTGACTGATATACTGTTTTCTAACTTGCCATAAAAACAGCCATTTTTGTCACTTTCCATGAGCTGTAGAATTCTAATTTTACATCATACAGTAGGTCAAAAATGCGTTTTGGAAAGAGTAAAGATGGAACTTCTTCATCTTAGTGTACTCAAAATTTATTTTGTTACATAACCAAATCTTGTAATGTTTACTTAAGTTACATTTACAAATTGCTTTTTTTCAGATTTTGGGCTCAAAATAAATAATGGACTTAGGGTAACAGGCCTGTTTTTTACCTTTTAACTCTTAGATTACTAGTAGTACTTATAAAAAAAAAATTGATTGTTACGAAGTGTCCTTCATTAAAAAAAATGGCCGCCAAATCGTATGATTTTGAAAATCTCATTTTTGTGGCTCAAAAACCACATGTGGGACAGGTGGCAAAAATCTGAAATGTTTACAGCAGTAAGTACGTTTTATGCATTTTAAAATCATATAAAATTTATTTTGTTACTCAAAGGGGTTGACAAGTAATGAAGCTCACAAAACTGTTCACAGAAAACACTGTTCCTTCTTACTGTAAACAACGTATCCAAAAACACTGATATTATGTATTATTTTCAATATATAAAAATTACAATTAAACTCATTAGAATGAATAAATTGATAATTGAGTGAATTACAGAATGATAAATAATAATTACAAAATGATTAATACATTTAACAAGTTGTTCAATTCACTTTTACCTTATTTTATTCCTGCTAATGGAAGTATGAATAAATCTAGCACTTTTTAACAAACTTAAATAACATAACTTAGTGCTCTTGGCATTTTTTTTTTTCGAGTAGAACTGGTAAGTCCTCATTCATCTTTAGTGTAATGTTGTCTTCTTCCAGTAGTTGGTAGAGAAAGCTCTGAAGTTGTGAGCATCTTTAAAATATTTTCCAGTTGAACCCATGTTTGATTATCCCTCAATGATTTCTTGAGTGAACTACCAGGACTCTGCGGATGGAAAAAGTGTATTCAATATTTCTCTTCATTTTCATGTATTTTGACTTGAATGACTTCGCCTAACCACCACTTGCCATTGTATACACAGCAAACATAATTTTTACATTTTGGTTGTGGTAAACGTATAAAACAATCAGAAACACTAATGTCCTTGTGTACCGATACTAACGTAAATGTTTCTAATTCAGAGGTCGCCCATACTTTCAGAATACATTTCTGACTTGGAACATATCTGTGAAGGGTTCTTTTTCATGGTATGAGGCAAAAGTATGCCATTCCGCTATGATTTCAAAATCTCCTTGATGGTAGCACAAATCTATGAAATTCTTTTTTATACTGGCTGAAGAGCCATCAGAAAAATTAAGAAATTGTTTAACTTGTGGTAACAGTGTTTTTACTTTATCACTTGCTTTTGGAAAGCAGAAGAACTTTGTAGTATTGTGCTTCAAGTACTCACAAATCACACAGTGGCTTTGGCTTTGTAATTTTCCTTCTTTTTTAAATATATGAGAAATTGATGTACTGTGGCATAAGTTTTTGACCAGTGGTGTGACTGGACTTCATCCTGTATCACAAGAGGCAAATTTTGAGAGAAGTCTCCCATTATAATATATTCACTTCTGACAAGTTTTCCTATTTAATGTTGAGGAAATTAGCTTGTTTCTTTGCAACAAAATGTTATCTTTTTTAGATTTTATCTAAAAAGATTAGATTTTCTCTTTTTTTTTAAGTTTATCTAAGTACTTTAAAAATGGAAGAATTTGAGTAGTTCACAACAGTCAACAGAAATTCACTGTGTGAAGATAATTTCAGAATCAAAATAATTCCAGCTCTCTTGCAGTAATCTGAACACTTCATTAGTGCCTGGATTTTTTCATACTGTAACAGCATGCATGTTTCATTTTCTACATCACATACTATGGTTGAAAGGAGAATTTTATAATCAAAATTCATTTTTACAGCAGATAATGTGAGTTTTACATTTTGGTGGGTGACACACACACATACACAGAGAGAGAGAGAGAGAGAGAATGAATGAATGAGAAGACTGTGTACAGTTGAGAAGACTGTGTGCAGTTCTTAGGTTGCACAAGATAATCCTTTTTTGAACATTAATTTTCTTTCCGTAAACTTGTCTTACAGATATACAATCCTTCTTTTTGCTGATTTGTGGCAACATTCCAGTTTTAACTAATTGTTTGGATTGACGGGCGAAATAGTGATTAACACTAAACTCATTTTGAATTTTTTGAATGCTCCAGCTGCTTGGCAATAAACATAAAATATTTTTCCTGGATTGATCGTAACTGTTTTCATTTTATTCTTTATTTTATTAATTCTTCATATTCCCTACCTAAATCAGCATAATTTTGTGGTACTAAATTGGTTTCTTCTGTAGAAATATTTAAATCAAAGGAATCGTTTAATTTGCTTGTAACTGACTTGGCTATATTTGTAACTTTATTTTTTAAAATTGGTTTCTTTGCACTGCTTGATCATTTTTGAGCCTTAATGGTGTAAATGCCAAGTGCTGAACAAGCTTTATTCACCAACTGTATTATAACACATTGAGACTCAATGTATCTTGACTTCTGGTTCACTTTCTGTATCATCTTGTGGTTTTTGTATTTTATTTAAGCATTTTATACACAATGCTCTACCTGGAATTAATTTTAAATTTGGATTGCTTGTTGAAAGTGTCAAAGATATTTCTCTAAGAGATTTCTTAACCATTTAAATATGACAGCTAAGTGGATCCAAGCAACTTTTCCCATTAATATGAAAATATTTGGTTTTATGAAAAGTACAGATTTTTTTGTTTCGGTATATCCACTTCTTAAAGACATAATGTTATTTGCTGTTAAGTAAACTAAAATATCGTGTAATACAATATTTATTATATGTCAATTTGTGACTTACTGTTTCAGTGCGAGTGCCGATTGAACACTCCATAATCTGTTATTATAAAATGTAAGGGTTCTTACAATAACAATACAGTTACTTTGTCTTATCCCAGTTTCTCTACAGCTAAAATAAAAATTTCTCTAATAAAATTAAAAGTAAAAGATATCGCATAAAAGAGAAGTTCATTGCTAATTAAATTACTTTATAAACAATTGTACATTACCTAATTACAGTATTAACACTAGCAACAATACGATATGTCACATGAAATCAAAACAGTAACTGAGCCTTCTACAATGTTTACATTAAGGATTACGCATGCATTCATGACCGTACATGGTCTATTCACTTTTGTTGTTTAAACGTGAGTTTGTGTGTTCTCATTGTAGACATATCACAATATTTTGTTTAGTAGATCTACATTAGTTGAAAAAATACATGCTGTAAATTTTTTGGATAGATGGAATGGTATTTTTTGCGGTTCTGCTGGCTTCATTACTCGTTAACCTCTTTGCCCACCTGTCCCACATGTAGTTTTTAAGCCCCAAAAATGAGACATTTTAAAAATCGTATGATTTGGCAGTCATTTTTTTAATGGACACTTTGAAACAGACTAATTTTTTTTTTTATCAGTACTACTAGTATCTGAGAGTTAAAAGATTAAAAAGAGGGCTGTTACCATAAGCCCTTTATTATTTATTTTGGGCCCAAAATTAAAAAAAAAAGAAACAAATTTGTAAACATAACTTCAGTAAACATTACACGATTTGGTTATGTAACAAAATGAATTTACAGTACACTAAAATGGTTCCATCATTATTCTTTCCAAAAAGCCTTTTTGACCTTTTGTATGATGTAAAATTAGAATGCTATAGAAAAGGTGATGAAAATGGCTGTTATCTATAGACAAGTTAGTATATTACTCAAGAAAAAATTTTTTGGCCACCACAAGGTGATAGTTATTCACCAAACATCATCAAAATCAAAAATAGTGATGCAATAAAATTTTTGAAATTGTTGAATTAAAATGGAATACCCTCTAGAGAGATTATTTTTTGAGCAGATTAATGTTTATAATTTCATGCTGTTATTGCTTCTTTGTTTTGTTTTTAATCTATTAATTGCTTTTTTTATGATTTTTCATTTATTTTATTACTTTGTTTATAATATTTGGAGGGTTTTTATAAAAAAAATGAATTTCTTTTCATATAAAAACATGCACTATCAACTATGATAATTGATATAATATGCTGTTTTAGTACAAACCTTTTGATTATTTTATATTCTGAGTTTTTGGTTAAATGAGAAAGAGAGTGAGAGAGAGAGAGAGAGAGTATTCTGATTATATGTTTAAAAATAAACTAGGAGAGTTGTTCATAAGATTTTACAATTCCTTTCTGTTCAAAAAATGTGTAATATGCACCATGATTGTGAGATAATAAAAAACAATATTTTACAGGGTACAATGTTACAATTTTGGCATATGGACAAACTGGATCTGGGAAAACATTTACAATGGGAACAAATTACTCTCCTGATGGGAAATACCCTAAAGGTATTATTCCACTTGCTGTTGAAGATATATTTAAAAAAATTAATTCTGATGATGAATGGGAGTTTACAGCAACAGCTTCATTTATTGAAGTAAGTTTTTGTTTTGAATTCATGTGTGTTGTTTTGCTTTGCTTAACAGTCTCTTGGTACTGTTTGTATTTTATAGGTTATGAATTTTATTGATACAATATTGTATGATTTTTATTATTGATCCATTAAGCTTATTTTTTCCTGCTGCACCAACTGTTCAGCAAACTACTAAAAACCCAAAGAACAAAAAAATTGTCACCCGTTATGATATCCTAAGGGTCAGTTCACACGATATGGTTTCAGTAGGTTATTTCACTGTCTGTAGCAGTGGTGTATGCATTTACCATGAGCACATTCACATGATTCGGCTGTTAACTGTATATGGCAAAATCAACATATACGGTGGAATTAACATACGGCTTTGCCACCAGAAACCATATTCACAGATTTGGTGAACTAACCGAATTGGTCGATAGTGGTGCTGTTCAGACGACGGTTTTTGTGCTGCATGGCAAGGACAGACCAGTCGGTGTTTTACATTGTATTGATCATTCCTGTTCAGTAATCATCCCTCCTTTCAAGTGTTGCTTCACTTGAACTGATTCTGAGTTGTACTGCCCTGATTTTGTGAGATATAAGTTGCACGTAGAAATTATCCTGTTGGTGATAGGAGACTCGCAAAATGAAGAGTTACTTTGCTTGCTGTAGCCTTAAATAATATAACAAACTGCATGCGAAAACCAGTTATGTGTTCTTTATTTGTTGATGATTTTTTTATTTATGTAGCATGTAAAATGTTAGCTACTAGTGAGAAGCTGCTTCAAAACACAATAACTTAGAATCGTGGTGTAAATCTAGTGGATTCACGTTTTCTTTGGAAAAAGTGCAATTGGATTTTTTTCTGGTTAAAGGGACATGTTGACCCTCAACTGTATTTACATGCTGAACCAGTTGAGGCATGCACATGGGTTAAATTTTTAGGAATTTGGTTAGACCAGTGGCTAACGTGGGTAACACGTTTAAAGGAGCTGAAGGTAAATGTCAAAATGTTGGATCTTCTGAGGGTATATAATATATAATATCCATTGGGGAAGCTGATCATAAATGCATGTTGCACTTCTACCAAGCTCTAGCTAGTCAGTTCCCGATTATACTACGGCTGCATGGCTTATTTGTCGGCACAGGCCAAGGCACTAAAAATGCTCAATATAGTCCATCATTCATTCATCTGTCTTGCCACAAGTACTTTTTGCTCTTGCCCCCATGTAAGCCTGCTGGTGAACAATAGTAAGATGGCTTACTACTCACTCTCTTAGCCGTCTCTTTGTAACAGAAGCAAATTATACGCTCCTAAATGGCTTGCATTAAATCGCAACCAACTCATCTAATCTTTGAATGTGGTATTCTCAACCAGAATGCTAATTGATACCAGGAACAGCTGAGATCTACTGCTACGCTAGGCATCAGAGCTCAACATCTTTTCTCCGCCCTAAATATTATAATTACTTACTGTTATTACTTAAATACTTCCAGTCCTTACTTTGCTCCATGTTTATTACCCTCCTTGGCAGCCTTCTCTCATTAATTATTGCTTTGATCTTTGTCAATACAATAAAAATACAAATCTGGTTATCTTGTAAAATGAATTTTATATTATTATAAATAGCATAATCCTGATGTTATGTTTATATGGACGGCTCCAGAAAGGTTAATTATGTTGGTTGTGGTTTTGTGATTGGCAGCAGAACATATATTTTAGACCTTTTCAGCATAATCAGAATTTTATGCCATTAATTAGGTATTACATGTGGTTAGCTCAGAATTTTGACATATTCTTGTTTGCTCAGATTCCATGAGTGCCTTACAGGCAATTAATTAGTGATCTATATTCCAGACACCCTGTTTGTGTGTTATTTCGCAAATGACTAGACGTAATACAACAGTGAGCCTATGCTGGATTCTCAACCCATCCCAGAATTTCAGGCAATGAGCACACAACTAGTGCAGCAGAAGAGGCATGTTTTCAGCCTCCTTTTACCAGTTGCTTTGCTTCTAAGTAACAATTTTGTCTGTTTCCTGAAGAGGGTAGTTCATGATGAGTGGCAAAGAGAGTGGGATGCTACCATGAACAATAAACTTGACTTAATTAAGGACAGTATTTTACCGTGGAGCTGCTCATGCTGAAACAACTGTTGAGAAGAGGTTCATTATCTGCCGTTTGCGAATGGGGCACACTAGCTCACTCATGGATATCTGATGACTAAAACAGTTGCAACAGATGCACCAGGTGCATCTGTTGCCTACTGGACTGACGACTAACAGTGCTCTACATCCTTGTGGATTGTATCTGTTATGTGGCATTGTCACAAATTTATACTAGGGGCTAACATGCAAACTATTCTGGGAGTGATAATGAAACGATTGCTTGGGGCCCATACGTTTATATTCAAATATTTGAGTTACTGTTACAGCTATTTATGTCATTATTTAGATAGTAATATTATCTTAATTAGATATATAGTGTGATATGTCAAGTTTTATTTTAATCTCTGCATACTCTACAGGTTTTTTCATTGTAAGATGTATTTTATTGTTTTTAAAGATTTAACATTTTTACATTGTGTTTGAGCAATAACGCCAAAGCATTTTTTGCCCAGAAAAAGCCAAATAAAAGAAAAAGATTATTATTATACATTATACATATTATTTATTTTTCTTATGGATTTTCATCCAGACTGTAAAGCAGCGCACTGAATGGACTAAATATATTTTATACATACGTATTACATTTATTTTATAATATTATTTTTTTTGTTTGGGTTTTCATCCAGTAACAGCTTTATCCATCTAAATTTTTTTTGTGATGAAACAAACAAAAGGCTTGATGTAACTTTAGATACTTTTATTGGATATAATTGTCTAGTTGAACTGTATCTTAGTGCAATAACTTGCACTAAGGTCAGGTTAACACCTGACCTTTCATTTATGTCACAAACATTCATTCATCCAGTTAATTGTACATTGAGCTAATGAAACAGTATATCATAATCTTTGCTAAAGATTCTGTTATGGTTATGAACTAGCATTGGAGGTTAAAAAATTGGAAATCTATTTTACCGATACTGTTATGGTAAACAGAAAAGATCTAACTAATCAAGTAAAAATCCGTTGGAAATAAACTGAAGCACCCTGAATGTTTTGTTTTGGTGAAATCATTTAACATTTGTTTTGGAGAGACAATAGAATAATAGCTTTACATTCTCTCTACTGTTACTCTTACGGTAATTGTCAGAAAAAGGAAAATAGAAATGAAAAAGATATACAGGAACATACTGTTACAATGGTTATGACAAGTATGTGAGAAACTGATGATATTGTTTAAACAAAAAGCAAAAAAATCTGGTTTAAACAAAAACCAGATTCATCAAATCATTGAAACCGTCAAACAGATTCAGAAAGAATTTAGCAGTAAGTCAAGTTTTAGGTAGTGTTTGTGATACCATTACAAAAAAAAATCAGGAATGTTCATCCATTACAGATCAGAAAACTTGGCCTTATGGAAAGTTGCATTGTATGTCCTTTTATCTAGAGGGAAATCCAAAGACAGGTTTCCACTAGCTGAAAAGTTTTACATGGAAGAAATGAGACTATATGAAGGGGTACCCAACTGGAATTGTGTAGCACTGGGTGAAGTTAATTTTCATTGTCATTCTTCAAATTGGCATCATAGAGGAAATTGTCTGACGTATGTGAACTTTTTTGTGAAAGTTGTTTACCTGCCTCTTTTTTGTCGTGGCAGACTTTAATAAACAGTGCACGGCCATGAAGTTTTGCTTATTGCTTTGGAAAAACATTGCAAAAACTATTGTGATGTTGAAAACAGCTTACAAGGATACTGCTATATGAAAAACTCAAATGTTATGAGTGGTTTTTGCGTTTAAAAAAAGGTGAAATGTCAAAACTTCTTGATCAGATTAAAATGTCAAAAAATTTGCACAGTTGAGCTTTAAGACAGACGTTCTTACCATTGAAGAAATTGAGAAGTTGTTTAGAGTAATTTGGAGTTTGGATCAACAAAGTTTATGGGAAGATTGGGAGATAAGGGTTGCTGCAGAGTTTGTATCTTGGCTCTTGATTGCTCAGCAAAAGTGTCGCTTGTAAGCATGCCATGTTTTGAAAGAACAGCAGCCCCAAACCCATTTGCCAAGATCATTACTGGTAACAAATCACAATAATCAAGCCAGTGAAAGACTGCAACATCACCTTACTTAAAAAAAGCTTGCCAAGTAGAGTCAAACATATCAAGAGAATGGTCATTTGTTTTTTTTATGTGAAAAAGTTGGTGCCTTTAAATCTGTTAACCAAGGTTAACAGATTTAAAGAAGATTGTGCAAGAGTTTGTGATAAAAAAGGTTGATTTGTAGCAGACAAGTGAATGGGTTTTCCACTATGGCAATGTGCTTACTCACCCAGCTCTAAATCCAACAATTTTTAACATAAAATGGCATGACTCCATTGCACTCACCCTTATTCACCTGATATACCTGTGATATTTTTTTTTGTTGTGAATGAGGAGATGATTGAAAGAAAAGTGTTTTGCTGATGTGGATGGGGTGACGAAAAGTGCGAGGAAGATGCTGTCGAGCAGCACAACAGACGAAATTAAAAATGTTTGAACAAATGGAATAAAAGATTGGAGAAATTTATTAGCTTTGATAGCTAGCCCCCTTGAACTTTACTAATAACAACCACTCCAGATTTCATGTAGGGGGGACTATTTTGACAAGTTCAACAGACTCAGAATTATAAATAAATATACATCGTATATATTTAAGATACTTTATAGATGGAAAAATTTGTTTTCCATCTAGAGGTTTTTAAATTCTTCAGACAAAAAAATGAAGGGAACTTATTTAAAGGTCTTTATTTTACTCCACTCAAGGGTTTATATATTATATTGCTTAAGAGTTTAAATTATTAAATAGGGTATGCAGATCTATTTTTTAATACTTGTCTATTTAATTATATTATTGTTTTTATTTCAGTTATATCAAGAACAGTTATATGATCTTCTATCTGATCGTCCAAGAGATTGTAGTGTAGTTGATATAAGAGAAGATACAAGAGGAATTTGTATACCTAATCTAACTGAAAGAATAATTACATGCACTAAAGAAACATTTGATTACCTTCAACAAGTGAGTACTTGAAATGCTGTAGATTTTTATAAAAGTTGAAAACATTGTTTTTGTTTAAAATTTTCAGCTGCTACTTTTAGTTGCTTGGTTAATTTATTTCTTAAAAATTTGTTGCGGGTAAAAACAGCTTATCCTTACAGGCAACCCTCTGGAGAGGAATCTCTCTTTCAGCACATGGTTTTAGTGTGGTGAAAATTTTTATTTCAAATTTAAATAATTATTTTAATAGTTTGTTAAATTAACCATATCATGATAAAATTTCTGCTAAACAATATGGCATAAATTTTTTTTTAAACTTTGTCATTAATAAATAAAGAAAAAGGTAATTATTAAAAATTATTTTTTCAGTGTAATGAGAAAAAAGCTATTTTTAGCAATGTGTGATACATATTTTTATAGTTGGTGTAAAGCTTGCATGGTCCACTGCAAACGCTACAAATTTTGAGGCAACATTAACTATATTGTTTTAGGTAATTGTAAGCTGAATTTAATGTAGTGATTGATGTTAGATTAAGACCATTTACTGGTTATACTTTAGAACTGTGAGCTAAGATGGTGAATGTTTAACATGTTTGCTGCGGCGGATAAAATAGGGAACTTAACCATCTTGCTGTACGGGCAATTATGATGCTGTATAGTAATTACCTACTATGTATTACGGCGCATATTGGCCCATCTTTGGTTTTGTACTGTACATGTAGTTTTTATATGGATTAACTCTATCTGCTGAACTGGTTTGACCTTGGATTTTCGTATCACATTGATTTTAATTTCTTTTTGACAATTTTATTTCCTTTTCATATATTTTTATCACAAGTTCAATAAATTATTCAATAAAACATTCATAATATTACTTAATCTTATAAATGCAAGATTAATTATATTAAATCACCTAATCCATTACTCACTGTTTTGATTTGTCATCTTATTATTCCTAAATTAAATATATGTTGAAATATTTTTCTTTAAATAAGACATCCATTCAAATGTATATTTTATATAAACTGGACGAAACATAAAATTTATTTTCAGATAATTGGGTCTGAATCACTTCCCATAAAATGTTTAAATGATCACTTCCCATAAATGATGTTTGCTTGTAAACATCATCCAAATTATCCCATAATTAATAAACGGATTTATTTTTGACTTAATTGCTTTTTTTAACATATTATTTTGTGATGTCTTTGTGAAAAAGCTTTTTTAAGTTCATAAATATTGGATGCTATTTTCCCATTTATATAATAAAGTTCTTAATTTTATTTTTCATTTTTATTAAAATGATACTATAAAATTATTTATATACCATTATAAATTACAATAAAAAAATTCTGTATAGAAAAATTGTAAAAAAATTTATAGAAGTGATGCTGGCATGAAACAATCCAACAAAATTACACTTATAATTACAAATAGATGCTAAATAAGAATGTGAATAAAAGAACTGTTTCAACTAGAGTTAGTTGATATGTTTTCTGAGAGATATCATTGACTAATAATATCATTTTAAAAAAACATTTTTAATTATAACTAAAATAAAATATTCATTACATACGGCACATTATGTGCCATAACGCACAGTCATCAAGTATAATACAGCAACAATTAGGCCTGTACAGCACAAGAGTTATAACTCACTGTTCAGCACTGTACTGGAATTCGCAAACGGACAAGCAAATAGCAACTGCCTATTATGCTACATGTATGTGCTGTACCACAGTCATTGTGTTAAACTATGTATAATATATAGAATGAGCCAAAAGTATGGAAACTCCAAATAACTATAAAACTGTGTTCTAGATAGAATACTCTTAACTTTCAGGATAAAGTATCTGTCCACTACATTACATCTGATGAGAAAAGAATTCCAACCCCTTCTTACAGAGTGGCCTGGGTTGTAACTCAAATTCTGTTATTTGAGGACAACACAGTTTGTGTGAAAATTATTTTAAAGATCGCTTTTAAGACAAGAAAAATGGTATAAATAAAAAGTTGGGTATGATGTCTGTACCCAAAATGGCGATGGATAAAATTTGGATTTTAAAAAACAATTACATTGATAATTTAAGGAACTATTATTGCAAATAAATAAATTTATAAAAATATGATTAAATGTATATTAGCAAATAAATATTTTAAAAGAAATTACTTAAACATAATGTTTGCTAATTTCCTTAAATGTTCAATTTGTCCTCCTTATGTTGTTTGACAGTGTGCCATTCTGTTGTAAAAGGATGATACTGCATTATTTAATGATTCCTTAGTGATATTTTGTGCCGATTCTTTAATTCTATTTTGTAAATCATTGACATCTTGGGGCTTTTATGATTAATAGTACCTTTTAAGTGGCCCTATAGAAAGTAATCCAATGGTGGCATCACATGATCTCTGTTCTATTTGACCCCTTTAGCCAATCCATCTTTTGGCAAAAAATATAAATTTCATGTCCTGAAGACCGAAGTGAGGGGGAGCCACCAAATGTTTTAGAAGTTGGGGAGAATAATGTTTGGAATGATATGGTCAAGAAGCAAAGCCTCTTATTTTTTTTTGATAAATATAGACCTATAAACTGTCAACCAACACCTTCACATTTCACCTACATATTTATTTTGACTGGATGGTGTGTGTATTTAATATCAGTAGAATATTAAAAAGTATGGTGATTAACATTCTACTTAAAAAAAATTTAGCCTTACTAAAAATTATTTTATTTAATAAATTAGGATCTCCACAAATATTGTTCATCATTATTTTGCAAACTCAAGTCTTGGACTAGTCATCTTCATTAAGTTCTTGCACCGAACGTATTTTGAAGAGTTTGAAATTTTCAGTTTTTTAAAACTCAAATCTCTGAACTTTGGCTAATGTTATGTTCTCGCACTGCTGTTAGAGTTAAGAAATGAGGATTCTTAATAAATACTTTTATAATCTCTAACGATTATTTATATTTGTTGCAGATTAGGCCTTCCTGGTTTTTCCTTATTGTTCCCTGTTTTATTAAATTACTTGATGGTTTTTGACAATATACCTTTTGAAATAGGGTTACATTAAATACTTTACAAATTTCATTTTGTGAAGTATTTCACAAGTGTTAAGTACTTCACAAGCTTCAACTCTCACCAAAGCTCATCATCATTAAAAGTGTGTGATCCTCTCCTGTTCACTAAATGACATGTTCATAGCAGTCATTTTGACTAGGGAAAGAGCCAAATTCACATGGTGCCAGATCCAGTGAATATGGTGAATGAAAAATGTAATCTTATTCGACAAATTGCTAAACCAGAAGTGATGTGATGTTGATTATGACTGGGTGGAAGGTGAAACCTGCTTATTTCTACTGTCATTTTCTCTGCATTTAACATTTTTAATTTTGTAACAAGCCTTTATAAAATATTCTAAAATACTAGGAGGTCATTAAATATAGATGGGACTTTCGATTTTAACATTTATTAGTATACAGTAAATATAAAAAATATTTATGTAGTATCCCTGAAGTTCTAAATATTCTTTCCCATTGTGTGGGAAGCTTGTGGATCCCTTTAAATGAATCCACAAGGCTAGTAGGTAATCCTAATGTTTTGATACTTAAGTATCGTTAATATTATAAGATTTAATAAATTAAAATAAATAAAATCAATGATTGTATAGTGAGTGTATAGTTGAAATTTAATTTGCTATAAGATTTTTCTCTTTACTAATAACAAATATTTACAAAAATAATTAGATTTTGCAAAATTTTTTATGTATATGTTTGTCTTTGAGATTAATTTGATTAACTATCATATTTACTCAGATTATCTTCGCTTATGCATAGTTTCCTCACTCCAATTTTTAACGCCATTTACTGTATTGATTTTAACCCTATCATAATTTTCACATGGTAAAAAATTGGTGAACAGCAATATTCCTAGAAAACTTAACTATTGTAACATGATGGTGATTTTCAGTTAGCAGTTTGTGCGACCAGTAAGCCTTGAGTTTGTGAAAGTGTTTCATTAACTGTTGAAAGTAAAATTTTAAATCCTTCATTTAATTGATTTTGCTGAGAATAGGAATTAAGCACTGAGAGGGAATTTGGTGTATCAGAATCTCACGAGATATTTTTGGAAACTGAAGCAAAATCTTGTTGCCACGTTTTTCAGGGCCTAATATAGAAATTATCCAGAACTAGAGGATGAACTTGTCTGTTATGAGAGGGATTCCACACAATGAGCTCAAAGCCAGTGTGGGATGGGTTTTTGGGCAGTTATTGAGAAGGAAGAACATGTCAGTGAAAAGATAAACTTCATGGCAGAAACTGCCTTGAAATTACTTGTACAAAGTGGTTGCCTTCCATCAGCATGTCATTAGATTGTGTCAAAAGAACAGATCAGATATCCACTGTCACATATCAGCAGTGCAGATCAGATGCCAGTGTACTTCGATGTGCTGAGCAACCACAATAGAAGAAAAAGGGAAAGTCGACTGTGCTGATAATTATATCCAGTGCAGAAAAACAACATTGCATTTTGATGCTAACAATTACTGCTGATAAAAGCAAATTGCCATTGTCATTTTCCAGAGGAAAACCATAGCTAAAGGGTTAAAGTTTCCTGCTGGTATTCATGCTGGCAAGGAAAAATTGTATATGACCAGCAAACTGATGATGTATTGGGTAAAAAAAATGGGAAATGATTACCAGGTGTACTGGGCTGTCTAAAGTTCCTTTTTGTTTTGAAAACTGTCCATCTCTTACAAACGTGTTGGATCACTACAGGTTCCACATGATATAGTGAACTACAGGTTCACTATATGTTCCGCATGAACATATAATGCTGATGGACATGCTGATAGAAGGCAACCACTTTGTACAAGTAATTTCAAGGCAGTTTCTGCCATGAAGTTTATCTTTTCACTGACATGTTCTTCCTTAATGTGCATATGTGTATACCTGTGTTCTACTGATTAAAAACCTAACCACCTCACCAACTCACCCCCTCCAGAACCACAATTAAGTGTTACTCAGCTCCTGGGGGGATCCAGAGTCCCTGTGCATCAATGCCGCTGCCGATCCGTACAAGCACAGATGAACGATAAGTCCGCAGGAGACTGTCCTTCACTCTAGCTCTGCGGCCCTTCTCTTCACCTCAACAGAGGGCTTTATTATAGCTATCTTTAATTCGGAGTGGAGATCACCTTCATACACATCGTGGCATGCCAACAGTTAATCTCTCAATCCTCTTCTTGGTCAACTGTTCCCTAGACCTTCTGATGCATTACCGAGGTGATCAATTTTGATATAATATTGTAGTGACCCTCACTGCTGATCATACTGCTAATTATGTTGTCCACTCTGAGTGGCCCAACCTGAAGCTCACATTGATTGTGTTCGCTCGCCCATCTGATACATCTAAAAACTATATATTTGGGCATGTCTCTACTATCACTATAAGAGCACACATCATCATTGGCCCTGCTTCTTCCAAGAACGTACATCAGAAAGACCTCATGTCCGGTCAGGAATTGGGTGAGTCAATAACTTAGCCCATCAAACCCTGTCCCGAACCAGGACCGTATGTCAGATATCAGTTGGTATGTCCACCTTCCTGTATTAGCTGTATCCCAATGAGGCTGCCAGTCATCTAACATCTCCTCTCCTCATATGACTCCTTGGCATCTTTCCCCTCGTACACTTGTACTCGATGTTGTGCCAGCTGCTGGAGAGTTATGACCCTTGCCACAACCAAGGCTGTCTTGTTGAGACAGATTTGTATGTTGCCGCTACTCAGAGAGTCATATTCTTTATTGTAGCCCCTCCAACTGGTGTCTATTACTGGCGCCCTACAGGCACCAAGTAGAGCAGTATTGAGTAATTATATGCCCATATAAAAGTCTGTTGGCTGTCCAAGGCCCCATTATTGTTTACTAATCGCAGCGATCATTTTTTCCACCTTATGCCTAGTCTCTCAAACGTGTGATGTAAGTAAACATTTTCCTTTGGTTGATCCTGATTCCTAAGTATTTTACCATGGGTTGTGTGGACACCAAATGTTCCCCTACTCTAAGGGTAATTGGAGTAATCCTCCTTTTCCCAATCATTGCCACAACCCTTGTTTTGTCAGGTGACATATAGAGCCCTTTATTGAAAAACCAGTTTTGTACCAATCCAGTAGCTTCATTTGCTGCTGTGATCACCTGCTCCTCTGTCCTTGCTGCTATTAATAATGCAAGATCATTTGCGGATGCCATCAGGAAAGATCTCCCCCCCCCCCCAGAAAATCCAACTCTTAGCACCTCGTCATAAACTAAGTTCCATAACAGGGTGCCTAGGACAGACCTTGAGAACCCCACATATAACTCTGAAATGCAGTTCACCATCTTTCATTTTATATACCAGCGTTCTTTCATGGAGGTAACTGGATTACTCTTTGAAGGTACCCCCTGAATCCTTGAGAGCGCAGAACGTGGAATGCATTACTAATGTCCAGCATTACCAGTACTGGGATACTTCTGGTACACCATGTTTCTGATGCCCCACAAGTCACTCTCGAAATAATCATCACTGCATCAACAATAGAGTGCTTTTTAATAGACGTTCTGATGTCGATGGAATTCTCCCTTTTCCTGTGTCTTCTCAGTCAACCTAATCGACAGCATCCTCTCAAAAATTTTGCACATTATTTATCATATATAACTGTCAATAGGCTCAAGGTTCAATCAAGCTTTACACTGAGGACCAATGTTAACTCCTTCCATGTGGAAAGAATGCCTCCTTCAATGAGGATCCTATTCATAACATTCAGTACTGTGACCGGCGCAACCTCCACTGGGATACAATCTAGTCCAGGGCCCTTCAGTTTCATTCTATTTCTAGCTGTTCATCAATCTGAAGGGTATTGTCTCTATATCCATCATTTCCTTATGCTCAGGATCCTGGGACAAGGGAAACAGGGTTTCAATGCATTCTTGAGTTTTGTTCTCTGAAGTGCCGGTAATCTAGGACCAAAGTGTCTACTTACGATTTTACAATTTGATAGCCCTTACCCCAAGGATCCCTATCAATATCGTCCATCAGTTCCTTCCACTTTTTCTTTTTAGTCTTCTTTATCTCCACTCGATAGCAGTTTCTAGCTGTCTTGTAGTTGACATATGCCAAACGTATTTTTCCCTGGTCATTCTGACCTCTAGCACGCTGGTATATTTGATGGGCACGCCAAGCACCCCTGCTAAGCTCCTCCAGTTCAGTTGTCCACCAGTAAGTGTGTCTGTTGTCAGGGCAACAGAATGTCATCCGCATAGCTATTTAACCATCTGGTACGATGTCTTCCAGCAGTTTGTGTCCTATCCGTGCTGCAAACCTTGTACAACCAGTTCTTGATATTATAATTCTTAGCCCATTTCAGCTTTGTACTTGCTCAGAGGAGTTAAACAGAATGAACCTGTGATCAAATGCCATGACAAAGGTCAGGTCAAACACTAACTTAGTAGGACCTCTTTTAAAAGGTGGTCTCTTACTCATTTATACAAGCTAGCCCCAAAGAGCCAATGCAGTTGCACAATAGTGTCCCTCTAGTACTTTTTATGCTGCCACCAAACTCAGGGGACTTAGCGTTATAATCCCCTGTCAATCCTCCATCCTCTGTGCCTGCGGATCTCCTCACTCAGCGAATCCAGAAAGCCAGTAAAAACTTCAGTATACTGGCTATGTGTGAGCAGTAGCAAGAAAACACCATGCTATCTCCAAAACCCCCTCTGCACGTATCCTTTTCCGGAGCCACTCTCGATTATTTGTATCCCAGCAGTTGGGAAACCGATAGCCGCTGCTATAGTTTGATCCACTAACATACCGGACCAGTTATCATCTCCAAGTTTGGTTCCGTCAATAACAGAAAATTAACCTGGTAGCGTAGGACCATTTCCCAACTGAGGACCACAGACTGCCTACATCTGTTATTGTTTAATTGGATGTATTTCATTGTTGTCCACAATCTATAAACCTGTGGCCCTCCTTATTACATATTACACTGGGCACACCTGTGCCCAGTGTACTATACCAGCAATTTAAGCACAATTGCGTCCTGTCTACTACCTGACAATTCACTGCCACATGACCTATTCCCCAGCATCTGTAACATTTATCCAGTGCTTCCTTTACATAAACACAGCCTTGGACCCACCCTCTTCTGATATGGTTCTGAGAGTAATATTTACAGCTGCTCGATGACTGTGGCATTTTTTTATCCCCCATATGCAGGTCGTTAACCGAAGAGATCTTAGTCTTCCTCTTCACCCATCACTTGTGCCATCGCGTGTTGAATCTCCTGTTCTGATGTTTTCTTTTCAATATCCTTAATATGGACAATGGTTCTCAGACTTCCTCTCGATCTATAGTCTACTTGTTGGAGGTCAGCGGCCTTGTTCCACAAAGTTATCCTCAACTCCTCTGCCTTCTGTACGCCCTTAACTCTGATAAGAGTTCTTCTCTTGGTCTTTGCCTAAGTGATAGGATGTCTTCCACCTCTACCTTCTTTACATACCCTTTCATTGTTAAGTAAATCTGCATATGTTTTGCTGACTGCTTTCACCACAATAGTTTTTACTCTCTTCTATCACCGGTGAGGACCTTCCAACCCCTGGCCTCTTACCAACTTGTGCCTCAGCAGTTGATTGGGAAGGAAATATTACTATAGAATTCTCTCTTCCTATGCCTGTATAAGCTATCATTCTCCATCGCCATTCCAAGTTTCCCCTCAGGTATGGTCATTGTCAGCTTCTGTGACTCACTCAACACTGTCCTAATTTTCAACAGCATCGATTCCACCGCTTTTTGCTCCCCCTCCACTGTTGCATAATGCACTGTATAGCAGCACTATTTGCTAATTGGTGGGGCTGCTCGACCCATAATAGTAGTGTCATCTTTGAGACATTCCGGTCTGATCTCGTGCTTGCGGAGTAGTTCAACGATCATTCCTGCTTGTGACACTGAGCGCCCTTCTTGTCGCTTTTCAGACAAATCAAACAATTGTTCAAAGTCTCCTGTTTCAACTATCTTCTCAATATGCTTCAGTTTCTTCAACGTTTCTGCTGACCATCTTCTAGTCACTAATTTTAATAGCATATCATCTATGTCTTTCTCCATGATGTTTTTCATATCTCTGCTCTTCACCTGGTCTGTCTGCATTGCCTGTGTGATGCTAACTATTGGCGGCGACGTGTCTTTAAGTGCCTTAAAGATCTTTGTGTGTTCTTTCTTATGTTGTCCAATATATACAGGCAAACCAGCCCTTAAGTTTTGTTAAGGGTGAATAAACAAATACCCAACTGATTTACCAGGTCGTCAACACTATCTAGAAGTGCCTCTTCCTCTTCAGAGGACGCTTGGCACAGTCTTTTCTTTCCCTGCTTGCACTAAGCATTTTTAACAGTAGTTTTTTGTGCTTGTTTAGACGGTCCTGATGGCGCCTTCACCAAAGGGAGGGATGTTCTCTTCATTTGTCAGAATCGTTCTATAACCCTCAAAACTGTCTAGTGGGGTGAATCCCGCATCTGTAGACACACCACACACTATTTTGAGGGGGGTCGTGAAAATTTATCACCCCAAATCTGAGGTTGAAAATTTGTATGAAGGGGGAAAAGGGTAAGGGGGTTGGGATCGGGATAGAACCAGGAGGGATCGGTTTTATGAGGAAGTGTAACAGAAATATTGCACAAGGAAAGTTCTCCCTGATTTCTCAATGGCACTTAAAATATTTAAACACCACTCACCTGATGATCGTTGCTAAGTCCTTGTTTACTACAGCAAACTTTCCTGTCAAGACAGGAAAAGTGGATAAACATTATGTACCTTATTGCTATGGCAATAAAGTTGAGAAAACATCCAGCAAAATAATGCCAAACTTTGCCTAATGTCCAAACTGAAAAATACACCAAACACCTGATGAAAAAGCAAAAAACAGAGCTAAGTCACACGTCTCACATAATGTTAAAAGTCCCACTTTGAAAAAGCAAAAGCGGATATGGCTAGATTAACGTCAGTGTTGCAGCCCATGGATGTATCAATCAACAGGTGGCATATGTTCTTTTCAAGGGACACAGATGCCAGCTGCATTCAAGATGGACGTTTGCAATCCAATAAGTAAAGTACACATGAGATGGGAAAAAAATGGCTAACATTAAATGGTGTTAGACCTTCAGGCACTGAAGGTCAGTTACATCAGTTATTGAAAAAAATTTCAAGAAAACAGGGATATATATATATATATATATATATATATACAGAGATATATGTGGAGAAAACAGGGATATAGAGGATGACATCTGCTTGCCTACTGAGTCACAGATGACTGTGAGGATATAACAACCAAGAATGGGGCTGATAGTGACAATGACTGTAAGGTAAGAAGTTGTACTTTCAAATAAAAAGTTGTATTTTCAAATTACTATACACATTAATCTGCAACTAACATAATTATGCATAATTGCCATACATCAATGATAATGTTAGTTTTTTTTTTCATTTCAAGCTATCAAACATCTTTTTACATTTCAAGCTTGAAATGAAAAACATCATCACTGGAACCTTAGAAACCCTGCAGTTGCATTCAGTTAAGTGTAATAATTTAAACTTAATTAGTTATAGTGACCAATCCAAAGTATTGCAATATATAGGGTATAAATAAAGTTCAAATATGTAAAGTTCTTTTTTTTTTATTTCTCGCATAATTTATGCACTCCTACTTTAAGACATCTTTTCTGTTGAAAATATGTTAGTAAATATGGTATTTTAAAGCAATTTTAGGAGTAAAATGTTTTTGATTGTATATTTTTGATTTTTTTTGTAGGGATCTTTATGTCGAGCCACTGGTGCAACAGCAATGAATCCGCAATCATCTCGTAGCCATGCAATTTTTACAATTTCTTTAAACTTCAATAAAAAAGATAACGTTGATGATGCAATGACAGCAAAATTTCATTTGGTTGATTTAGCCGGTTCTGAAAGACCAAAGAAAACAAAAACAACAGGAGAAAGATTCAAAGAAGGTGTAAACATAAACAAAGGTTTACTAGCATTAGGAAATGTAATATCTGCTCTTGGTGATGGAAACCATAGTTATATATCATACAGAGATAGTAAATTAACTAGACTACTTCAGGGTATGTTAACACTTCTTATTTCCAGCATGAATTTAGTATATAATTTGTGTAGACTAAAATTAAGTGAATTGATTAAAATATTTATTTTCATGCTTTTTTTTACTTTGATGTGAAATCATTAGCTTTTTTTAAATGGGTTGGTATCTTTTAACTGACCCTTACGTCTGACACAGATTACAAGCTGTTCATTGTGTAGATTTCAAATTTGGCATACATGCTGGATAATTTCTATTTTCAGTTTAGGACTTCTGAGAAAATATTTTTGTTTGTCAGAACTTGGATTGACAGACAGTGTCTTAATATATTTCAAGTTTTTCAATTGTTTTAATTATTTATTAACTTACAAAAAGATATCAATTTTTTAGGGAAATTGTAAGTATGATTTTTTTTTTTTAGATGTACATAATTTGATTGTCATGTATTTTTCTAGTAAGTTATCCTTAAATCTCTATACAAATTTTTTGTATTTTGATACAAATATGAGATTCAAATATAAGATATTGTGAAGTTTGTTGTTGCCGAAAAAATAAATATCTTACCACTGTTTAGAAAGTATAAAAAAAATGTGCATACTTTTATTTATACTATCCGCACTAGGAGAAATTGCCTCTTTCAATGCTTTTTATAAATTCTGTTAAAATACTGATTATCACTAATTACCCCTGGCCCTCAAGAGCATAAAGATAAACTCATACAATCAAATGCATATCTGTGAATAAAAGGTAGAATAGTGAAATAATTTATATATTAATTTGTTAACAAAGGATATATTAGAATAATAAAAAAAGCACCAAAAATAAATGATTTATTTCAGCTGAATGCAAATTTTGTTTTAAATTTTAAAAAATCTTACTTAATATCACCTACCATTAAGTGATAAAGGTTTCCTATTATATGATTACAATTGTTGAATTAGAAAGATATTAAAATTCTTTAATATTCAAAAAGAACAATTGCTGAACAACCAGCTTTTGTTTAATCCTAATAATTCATATTTTATGGTAACGTATAAATAGTCAAAAGATGGATAAAGATTAGAACTAATGAAAATATTTGATTTCAGTTAGATTTACAACCACCAGTGTTAACTGTAATAAATTTTTTAACATGTTATCATAAACTTATGGAGTTATTTTGAGTTTGAAATTTGTTTTTATTATTGGTTTTATTCTCACTGTCACATTGACAAACAGTGGTGAACAAATTAATCCTAACACAGTATTTGTTCCAGAAAATTCTATTTTTTAAAGAAAAAATATTTAATAGTCAAACTCAAATTTGGAATAGTTTGTGAGCCTCCCTTGTTTTTATCTTATTAATCCTCTTTGGTGTTTGATTCCACTACGTTGGAAGAACAAGAATTTTATTCATCTCAAAACCAACCAATGAGTTCTGGGTTCTTCTGCATAAGTGCGACTATTTTTCTTTGGCATATGTTAATGTATTGGTTCGATTTCAAAATCCCATTCACAGACGTAAGTGCTCCTGGCTCTTAATGTGGAAAACATCCCCAAAACATATTTTTGGCTGGATGTTTGGGAGCTTGTTGCAGGAATGCTGGCGTAGTAGTCTTCTCATCTGCTGATTTTTGAATGTAAGCTATTCTCTTCCTTTGGACAAAGAAATGAATCTCATCTGAAAAAATAACTTTTCCACATCTCATAGTCTATTCTGTATGTTCCTTTGCCCATTAAAGTCTTTTTGTTTTCGTAATCTTTGTCTGTAATTGCTTCTTTTTGTGTTTCCGAGCAGTCCTTCCCATTGCCATCTTCTACGAACTGATATATTAGAAACATTAGTCCCGCTGGCTCTCAGGTTCCTATTATGGTCAACAGCTGACAGTTTTGAATTAATTTTGCTTTTTCTTTTTCCATTCACATTTTCTTTTTCTTTTTGGAGAGATGGAATGTGGTTCCCTAAACCTTTTCACGATTTCATTTACCTAACTCCACACTACACTCGCTGGCAATCTGTCTTGAGTCATTTGTGTATGTTGGGACAGAGCAACAATTTTTTACCACTTTCGTGGGGTTTTGTCCATTGTGTTAATTAGAAACGAGTAACAAACTTAACAGAAACTCATAAGGTCACTAAAAACTAATTGACAATGAATTATAAAAGAATAAAACCTCTAATTCTGTTTATATATGAACAACAGAACTTGAAACAGCAAACAGTGTGCCAAAGATTGAAAATTCCCTACAGCAGAACAAAAATTCTCTTAGTTATATATATTTAAAAATGTGTTGTGTTGGTGGTGAAGATGGAGCTTTAACTTTTTAAATTGTTTTTGGAAGTAGGGTTAACTGGGGTGGGTATTATATAATAAGCCCAAATTTTTGGTATTAAACCTAGGTTACACTAGATTGGCTCATTTCTTGTTATTGATGTAAAAGAGGTGGATCAAAAAATAAGTTAATACCCTTGCTGTGTAGTTGAATTAAAAAAGATATATTAATGTCTTTTGGTGGTAGCACTGGTGGCTGTGTTGTCTTCATGCTCCCCCAGCAGCAATTCTATACACATTCAGTACATGTATAGTGTCATCAATATGGCATGTGCTCTAGAGGATTCATCCAGCATAGAAGTGCATTCTGTAGTCCAATTTTTTGGGGGAAAAATTACATTGTGAAATTCATTGCCAATTGCTGAGGTACATGGTGAGAATGCAATGTCACGCCCCATGATCAAAATGGTGTCAAATGTTCAGAAATGGAAGAACAAATCTTAGAACTGCAGGCTCGGTGTCCTTCAACAGCCAACAAGACTGGTAACACGGAATGCGTGAATGAAATGATCTTGAGTAACCGTTGCATTAAAATTAGAGAGATTGCAAGTGAACTTAACTATCAACTTAACGATCAGCTTGGTTACCATAAGATGTGTGCATGTTGGGTCTCACATCTGTTGACCTGACCGACAACCACAAATGCCAATTTTTGTTTTGCGTATCCTCTTTCTTTTCTTCACTGATATTGTAGGACTGGTCCTACAGTACAGTTTTTGTTACAAATCATCACAGGGGATGAGAGCTGGGTGCTCCATTGCACTCCTTAGACTAAACAAGCATCACATGAATAAAGACACGAAAATTTGCTGCATCCAAAAAAAAGAAAACATCCCCACATGTTCGAAAGGTTATGCTAATAGTCTTTTTCGATTCTGAGGGAATGGTTTACAGTGAATTTATGCCCTGAGGAACAATAATCAATGCCGAATCTTACTGTGGGACTTAAAAAATTTACGTAAATCCATTAAGTTCAAAGATCCAGAAAATTGAACGATGGGATTGTTTTTCTTCACAAGAACACTACTCCTCATTCAGCTCATGTGACAAAGGAGTTGCTGCAAAAATTCAAGTGGGTAGTGTGGTCTCATCCGCCTTACAGTCCTGATCTAGTACCCTGTGACCACGACCTGTTTGGTCCTCTCAAGCGAGACCTGGAAGGAGAGCATGTTTCACTGAAGGAAGCGGTCCTTAAATGAATGAAGGAAGTTGGATGAAATTTTTATGAGAGAAATTGAAAAACTTGTCATAAGGTATGGAAAAGTATTTAGAAAAATTTGGTTGTTGAAAAATAGATAAAAATAAGTATTTTTTTCAATAAAAAAAAATTGTCTTACAAATATGTGTTGTTTGATAGAGGGGGTGTAACTTACTTTTTGATCGTCCCTCGTATACGTATACCTGTGCATAATGTATATTTATGTAAACATGTATAGTAATAGTATTTTTTTTTTGTTTATAGTTATTTAACAATTAAACATCCCAAGATCAATGATCGGTTTTAGCTGATAACTTTGCAGCATAACAATGCTTAGTATTAATAACATATCGTTAACATGTATCTGTGGAAAAAAATTGTTGTAATATGTCATACTTTTAAACATATTCTGTAGGGTATAGGTGTATGAATAAGTGTTCTTTGGCCTGAAAAACAGAAACAAAAATCGTACATCATTGCATGTGTCCTCTTCAATTGAAGTAGTTAAATTCAAATAGTCATTCTTAAACTGAAATGCAATTGCAAACATAATACCAAAGATATTACATAATTACGTAATGTTAATTATTCACAAACTATAGAATTATGTTGTCTTTGTAAACTCATTCTCTGGTTAAATAAAAACTACTAGTACCTTCAGAATTTTTAATAAGCTTAATTTTTTTTGTCACAGCTAATAATGTTGTAATTTTCCTTATCAATTAGAATATATTATGAGCAATTTACAAATGAGTAAGTTGAATTATTTTCATGATTAGTTGATAAATATGTCACATAAAAACTGTTTAATACTAATTTGTTAGTATTTGTTAGTATCTTGTTAAGATCAAGAATCATTTTCTCTGCTAGATGCATAGGAAAGCCAAAACACTCCTGATTTTTTACATTTCATTTAAAGCGATTTGCTGTTTGTAAATCTTTTTTTGCAAGAAAAATACAAATTTTGTTGTTTGTACATGTATATGAATTTTAGTTCTAGGTATTTCTATGTAATTGTGCATTCCTATATTCATGCTGCACCTTATTAAACTTTGTGATATAAAGGGTGGAACAGAGGAAATGTTTTTTACTACTGAGTAATTTCAGTTGTTTTAACTGTAGAAAACAAATTTGTACATTAAATAGTATTTTTATTTTATTTTTGTAATCAACATATTTTTACTTATGTTAGGAAAATAATGTCATTAAGATGACATCCTTCTTGGTCAGACACAAATTCAGAGCTTCTCCTCAAAGCTCTGCACGGCTTTCTTCAACTTTTCATTTGACACAGCTTCAATTTCTTGGCAAATGGAAATTTTCAGATCAGATTGTGTTTGGCTTGTTCATGTACACTATTGATTTTGGGTAGCTCACAAATGACAGGTCAAGAGAGCATGGGGCCAAGAAACATCACTGAATCGTGAAAAATGACATGTCCAGGAAGCATTTGTCGAACCACTTCAATTGTTGCTCTTGCTGTGTGAGGTGTGGTACCATTGTGTTGGAACCACTTTTCTCTCATATTCATTCGATGCCTTTCCAGTTCTGAATGCAGGAAGTTGTTTATCATGTTGATGTTACGCACTGATGTCACTGTAACTGCAGTTCCCCTCCTCTTCAAAAAATTAAGGATCAGCAATCCCTATTTTGGAGGCATTGCACAAGACTGTTACTTTTGAACTGTAGATAGATTTTTTGTGTAATTTACGTGGGTTCTCAGACGCCCAGTACCGACGCTCTCTACATTAACATAGCCATCCAGATTGAAATGGGCTTTGTCACTCATCATTATTGTTTGCATTTTCCGGAAGAGTGGTGTTCATTATGTCACAAAATTCTTTGAATTGCACAAAATCCCTTTCAGTTAGCTGATCATTATTTTGTATGGGTGAAATTTTAAATCACTAAGATTCGATGAAGCAAAAGATATGACATACCCAGTGCCACAGCCTATCACCTAGCAGGTTGTTTCAGTCTAGCAAAAACTGCCCTTCTCATTCTGTTTGTTTTCCAGGGTTTGAACTGAACGGGGGAGGCCAGTTGGTTTTTTCTTCATCCCAGATCCAGTATTCTTAAATGACTCAATACATTGGAGTACTGCACCTCTATGTTTGATATTAAAATTTGACTTAAAAGTCATTGAACCGTGACCATAGAATTATTATTTCTAAATAACTATTTGACAGCAAACACGTTGTTCTACATTTCATAGCGACTGAAATTGTGTAGTCTGAGTTCTCTGCCAGAAGTCACTGATGGTCAATAACCCCTTTTGTCATTGAATACTAGTTGTTTAAAAAATGTGTTTGCTCTGCTCCATCCTGTGGTTGGATGTATATTCAGGTTATTTCAGCTGAGTTATTTCAGCTTCTAAACAATAAATATATAATTTAGAAGCATGTTGCTTTTATAGTTTTTTGCTATAAAAAGAATGACCTAATATAAACTTTGTTTTAACCAGATCAAACAAGTACTTTTATTCTTTAACAAAATTTCTGGATTTTTGGTTCTCAAACTTGATGAAATCATATCAGTACGAGGGCTGTTTTTTTTTCAACCTCCGATCGTACAACTAAGTAAACAAGAGATAGGCAGGAGCCAGGTCTGCACATCATGTGATTGGGCCACCCTCACTACAACTTCTGCTATTGTTGCTCCATTGAATCTGTTTAAGCCGAGCTATGAGCAGTTGAACATGGCCATTATGATCGATGTTTCCATCAAGTGTGGTACATTTTTGCAAGCAGAAGGATGTACCACTGTTGAAATCCATTACAGAATGAGCCTAGTGTATGGTGAAAACTTGGAATGATGTTAGTGTATGGGAAATTTAAAGAAGGGTGAACAGACATCCATGACGAAGTTTGGCAAGGATTCAAGTCTGTTACTACTGTACGCCTAGTAGAGCATGTTAATGATTTTGCCTGTAAAAAACGGAGGTTTACAATAATGGAACTTTATTTCAAGCTCTTCTCTGTATACAAATGTGACTAAAGATCTAGGAAACTGGAAACTGTGTGCATGTCAGGCCTAAAAATGTTGAGTGACGATTACAAAATGCAGTGAATGGCATCAGCCTTAATGTTTCTCAGTGAGGGGGAAGAGTTTTTAAAGTCTAGTGTTACTGACGATGAGACTTTGATCCAGTATGACAAGCTGAAAATGTTCAGGCACTGAGCACAGAAAAACAATGGCTACAGTTTTTTGGGACCATAAAGGTTTCTTGTTGGTGGACTTTATGGAGCAGAGGATTACAAAAACAAAGGAAATTTCAACTTTTAGTAATAAAATCATTTTATGTCAATGTGTCTTTCTACTACTTCCTTGTACAAAGTAAAGGAAGTATATTGTGATAACAAAAAATGTTGGTTTTCAGATTTCAATGGAAATATCCATTTTGACCATCCCTGAATCCATTGTGACTAGTTTCAGCGTGACATATGTATGTACGTATGTGTACATATATATATAGGGTATGTATCTCGCATAACTCAAAAATGATTAGTTTAGGATCTTGAAATTTTGAATTTAGAACTGTTGTAACATCTAGTTGATTGCAACATATCTCCCCTTTTGATTGCAATTGACTGGAACAAAAGTGTCCAAAATCCCAAAAAAAATGTATTTTGGAGTAATAATTGTGCAGTAGTAAGCCCTCATTCAGAGTTTTTCAACAGTATATCATAATTTGTACTTATTTCCATTGGTTTCAGAGTTATAGCCAAATAAAATGAGTTATGCCAAATAAAGGGAAAGGCACATCAATTTGAATCCGACTGAGATTAATTATTAATAAATCAATGTATTTAAATTTTAAAAAAATAAGTTAAAAAAAACAATATATGTATAGAAGTCTGATTCGAACTGATGTGTGCATGGTTATGAATGCATTGTTCTCACTTAACACCACATACTTGAGCGACATGAAACAAAATTAATATATAAACTAATATAAAATTCTGATACGCCACAATGCAGTTGTGTAACAGTCTGCTTTATTAAAGAATTTGAGAATTGTACCTTGCTTTCAAATGAAATAACTTTAAATGAAATGTAGCAAAAATGTTTATATGTATTTAATTGGCGTCTGATTTTTAATTATTTTAATCAGATTTTTTTGTTAGCCCATTGGAGGTTGAAAAAAAAACAGGTCCTCATAGATTCATCTGCAAAATTGATCATTTAATAATTCTTTTCATTGTTTTTTAACTGATATTTTAAAGAAGTGTGAAAATATTTCTCTCCTTTTATTGGTTTGATTTATTGGAGCAGTTGAATTTGTATTTTTCATTTGTTATGAGAAACTTTTTGAAATGTTGATTTCAAGAATGGGCTGATAGATTAGGACTTCTTGTACAGGACTATATAATTTATTCGATGGTTACTTCTGAAAATTGATTGTTTGATAACAGAATCTTGTCCTAACAGATTATATATGAGTATACAGTTCATATGGTGACTTATTTTTCAGTTGCATGCTGTGCTAAAATTACAAACTTAAATTTGGCAAGCCATAGAACTTCTTGTACTTTTTCATGAGTTGAAAAATATAGTTATTGTGAACATATTCATGTAGAATGTAACAGAGTAGCTGGAAACAAAAGCCATTCAAATATTAAGATGGGGATATCCACTACTGCCAGCATACATGTATGTATGCTTCAATGTACTGTTGAAAAATTAATTAGTATAATTAAAAAAAAAAAAATAGCTTTTTTATATAGATAATACTTGCAAACTACAAATTTTAATATTTCTGAGGTTTTACTTTTCTTTTGTAGATTCTCTTGGAGGAAATTCACAGACATTAATGATTGCATGTGTTAGCCCTTCTGATTTCAATCAGGATGAAACGTTGAGCACGTTACGGTATGCAGATAGAGCAAGACGAATTAAAAATAGACCCATTATCAACCAAGATCCTAAAGTTGCTGAAAATGCTAAATTGAGGAAAGAGGTATTATTTTGTTAAAATCTTTTTAATTAGTATAAATTTACTTACCATTAGTTTAGCTAATCGGCTTACACCATATCATCCATTGCCTTGTTTGCTGTCAAAAAATTACTTCATTCCTACATCTGCATTTGACTACCATTCAACTGAAAATTATTAAAAAATAATAATTATACACCAGGTGGACCAAAAGTCACTACTCATTGTTAGTTCATTATTTGAATAAAAAACAAATTGAATTCATAACTAACACTTAATGTAGGTACATGATATATCTTTGTAGATATGTTTCTGCAGATGATCTGGGATGCTTATGCATACTTGTTTCTACAATTATATTGGAATCTATTTCTGCAGAAGCGTTTTGAATAGTATCTTTCAAGTCCTCAATGTTTGTGGTTTTATTGCACAGACTTTATCTTTAACAATTGCCCAGAAGAAAAACTCTATGGGTATAAGGTCTGGAGATCTGGATGGCATTACTATTACCCGTTGGTCTCCAATAATTTTCCCATCAAATAACTCAATGTAGTTTTGCACAGCTGTTGCTTAATGGGTTGGGGCTTCATCATGTTGAAAGTAAAGTAAGTTGAAGTTGCTGTAGTTTATTTGTAGCCCGGAATGGCATAGGTTTACAGCATCTCCAAGTACCTATCTCCAGTTACTATTCCATCAAAAAACCAAGGCCCAGTTATTCGACAACATAAAATACCACCCCAAACATTACACCAGGTTGATTTAGCTTCCTCTCAAAAACGATTCTTCGCTAAATATCAATAGGTACAGTTGTTGCCTGTTGACATGACCTGTTAATTTGACAGTTGCCTTATAACTCCAAATTATCTTAGAAAACAACTTATTACCTTCTTTACTTCATTTAACTTTTCGTTTTTTTTAACCTCTGGGACCACTGTTCAAGAATCACTCTGAAGAAGATGAGATGAATAACAATTTTCTAGTGTGTGAAGAGTACTGTGCCTGACCGGGATTTGAACCCAGGACCTTTGGAGGAAATGAAACTTGTTTATTTAACATGTCTCACAAAATTGAAACCTAGAGATCAGGATCGTCTCCCAATAAGCCATGTATGGGACAAGGTATGTAATGTTGGAATTTAGCCTTATGCAAAATTTTCCAGATAGATGTTTTTGAAATATTCTCTTTGAGAGACTGCCTACAAGTAGATTTTTTAGGGCTCTGGATACCCGCTTGTAAAACTTTAAGCTTAGTTTCATCACTACATGTCTGCTGGAAATGCATTTTTCTCAAAAGATTTTTGTAATTTGTAGACAGCTTTCTATGTTGAAATGATTATCCCACTCATTTATTATTAAATTATAACCACTTTTGTACTATGTTTTTAAAGCAAGAACTCTTTCTCCATTAGAAAATATCTGCACAATAAATTAAAATCAAAAATGTCCAATGCACATAAATAGCAGCTGTATAAAACAGATGTTTGATTGAATAGCAGTGTACTCTGGTGTTGGTGTCAGTAACTAAATGATACAATTAAATGTGTAACCAAATGATGAAAACCAAAGGTGGTAATTTAAATTCAATAGGAACATCACAAACAAGATTATCTTGTTTACAATGGGTATAGTGACTTAATGACCTACTTGGTTTATTATTCAACTTTTTGAAACATATTTGCACAATTTCAAAGTTAGTTTTCATTTTTGTAGCTGTTTAGATTTTTTTTAAATTTAAGTTGCGAAATGCAATTTTGTTTTTATGTCATATAATTAGTCATTTTCAAACCATTATAAAGTAAAAAGAAAACTATACAAGAAAACATTTTAAAATGTTGTTTGCTTATTTTTGAAATTTATTATAACAAGCTTACGATTTTTTATTTTATTATTAGTAGAATTCAAAATGTTTCAGTGCGTATGTACCATTGATGTTTTAAAAAACAATAAATAAAATGTTTTGATAACATAAGTATTTAAGATAATTTAAGAATTTAAACATTTTACTTTCTGCTAATTTTTCTCATATAAAAATTTTGGTTTATATAACCTCTCATAAATATAAACAAAAAAATTTATTCAGGTCTTTTATATGTTCGTATTAATGAAGAAAATGGTTTTGAAAGTTCTGAAGTTTCTGTTTGAAGAGCAATTGAAAACACATTAGTTTTACTAGACCTCTTCTCTTCCTTGAGCAAAGAAATGACAGGCGAATTGGATGGTCAGGCGTTCTCCTCTTCCTTCAGAAAAGACGGCCCATTCCACCAGAGTTGTGATGAGGTTAATGCATCCGTCATGCAACTACATGACATGATGTCTGCGGGGTTATCCCTTGAAGGAATGTGCTTCCATAAGCATTCCTTAGTTAGCTCTTCAATTTTACAAACTCTATTTGCGACATATACCTTCCATCGATTAGGAAGCGATGACAACCAGTAAAGTATGACTAGTGAATCCGACCAAAGGTAGATTGAATGAAACCTTATACCTAAAATACACTTAACTTTATTGAATAGACGAGATAATAGAAGAGCCGCATTCACCTATAATTTAGGAATAGAGATTTGCTTGACTGGAGCAACTCTAGATTTTGAACACAATAAGTGGGTTTCAATGGTGATCTTTGCTATCAACAGATCTGATGAAAAGACATACACCATATGCGCTGCTGCTACTTGCGTTACAAAAACCACATAATTAATAACTTTTACTTAAACTAATTTTAACTAATCTAGGAATTTTAAAATTACTTAAAGATTTGAGTTGAGAGTACAGAAAATTCCAGTTTTCTGCTAACAGAGCGGGAAGAACTTCATCCCAATGAAGGTTGGCGCATCATAACTCTTGTATGAGCACTTTAAATGGAACGATTGCAGGAGCAAGTAGACCCAAAGGATCAAACAATGAAGAAATAATTGACAAAACAGAACATTTAGTGTAAGAAGTATTAACTTTTGGTTTGATTTGATAAATGAAATCATCACCTTGAGGATCCTAAGACAATCCAAGTGTTTTGATATTTTCATCTTGTCTAATTTGATGAACTAATCAGAATCATTGAACATACCAGGCACATTTGAATGTCATTCATGCTGCAAAATTCTGTATTTGTTATTTAAGCAATAACGAAATATTGTATAATTGTTTCAACTGATCGATGTTGTCACAACCAGTGAGCAGATCATTGACATAAAAATCTTGCTTAATTACTTGGCAAGTTTGAGGAAAAGAGGCTGTATTTTGATTGGAAATTTCAATCAAACATCTTGTTGCTAGAAAACTTGAAGGTGCTAAACCATAAGTAACTGTTTGTAAGTTATATGGAATGATTTATGAGTTGGTATCATCATACCAGAGAATTCTTTGTAATGAAAAATCTCGAATTAATGCAAATTTGTCTCCTGATAGCGCACGTAGCTGTGAGTTCTAAAACAAATTATAATTGAAAATAAATCTTGTTCTACTACTGGACCTGTAGCAAGAATTGAAGTGATTGGCCATTTGAAGTTTTCGCGCTACTATTAAATACTACTCTTGTTTTGGTAGTGTTGGAAGATTCACGAAATACTGTGTGATGAGGCAAATAAAAGGTTTCAGATGGAACCTTGGACTGAGATGAATCTCCAGGTTGCATGTGATCTAATTCTTTATATTCTTTCATGAAATGGAAGTAGTCTTCCTTGAGTTTAGGATTTTTCTTAAATCTACGCTGTAATAAATTGAAACGATGTTCAGCATTTGCAAACGAATCTCCTAAAGTACAATTTTCCTTACGAGGAAGAGATACAGTAAATCTGCCTTTGTCATCACGAAAGGTATTTTCAACAAAATGTTTTTTGCAGAAAGATTCCTCCTTGGTTGGTAAAAACGATCTTCTATCTCTTTGGATCTCCAAAATGATTCTAATTGAGAGGAAAGCTTTTCATTACTAACAAGAAGTGATATTGAATTTGAATTATTTTTCCGTTTACTAGATTTAGTAGGGATTTGACCTGAGACTATGAAACCAAGAGGGGTTTCTTGAACTATGGTATGATTGGAATTGAACAAGCTTAAGTAGAGAAAGATAATATTGAGCTCCTAGGAGAATGTTGATTTGCCCAGGAATAATAAAATGAGGATCGGCTTGGAAAAGGTGGGAAGGAATTTCCCAGTCAGTTACGTTTACAAATTGATTAGGTTACAAATCTATAATGGGGATGGCATTACATGACATTTCAAGTTAAAATTAAAATCTTCATATCTAGAATTAATATTTAAATCAATACTTAGCTTAGATTTGGTAATGATTTGCTAATATCTGTAATCGACATGAGAACAGGTTTGGTTTGAAACCCAAGTTTGGCGGCAAACCTTTCAGTACAAAATGAAATCATTGAAGCGGAATCAAGTAAGACACGCTGGCTTGGGTGAAATTACCTTTTTTCTATTTACATTAACTACAGTTGTTGCAAGTAAAACAGAGTTTGTTAGGTTCTGATTTTAAAGTACAATATGAACTGTTAGCTGAAGGAGTTTGATTCTGCTTAGAATATTTATTTGCTGCGTCTAGCAGATTTTTTTCTAAATGAATTAGTGTATGATGCTTCTGTGAGCATTTTTTACATTTATGATTGCTTGGGCAATCTTTGACAATATGTTGTTTACTTAAACAATTAAGACATAATTTTTCTTGAAATAATAAGTTTTTCTTTTGTTAATATTATAACTTAAAAACTTACCACATCAGTACAATGGATGGTTGCAAGTTTTATATACTGTACACATAAAATTTATTACGTTTTTGCTAGAACTAGGTTTTGAATAATCATATTTTTTGCCGCTAAATCCTACATTAGGCGGCTGTGGTTTTTGATTACTTTAAATCATGTCTGTGGATTCAAGTAGATTACGCTTACATTCTAAGAAAGAAATGAGGTGTTCTAACTTTGGAAATTCATTATTTCCCAAGTTTTTTCCCAGTCTGTTAGTAAGTATTTAAATTTTAAGTTTTGAGTAATTAACTTTATTGTAATAAATTCTAGACAATATTTAGATTCTTCAATGCATTAATATTTGAAATAACTTGGTCAATGAATTTAGATAGTTTTCAGAATTTTCCTTTTTTAATGGTTTTAAATTAATTTCTAAAGCATTTTTAGCTGCTATTAGCCTTTTGTTATCATAACGAACTTTAAGTAGAGTTCTATTGCAGTTTTCATAATTTTCAGACGTTACTGATAAATTTCATCAAGAGCATTGCCTCTTAAGAAATTTGTAAGGAAATAAAATTTTTCAACATAGAAAATTCTTCTCGATTATGAACTAACTATTAAAAAGATCAAAGAATTATGCCAAGCCTTCACATCACCGTGAAAGGGCTCAATTTGTATAGGTTTTAAAGAAATTAGATTAGTTGCAACAGTTACCTCTGAAATTTTGAAACAATTTTCTAATTTTTTATGTTTTAATTTAAGTTTGTGTGCCTATCCTGTAGGTCTTTGTCTGTTGCATCTTGGTGCAATTCGATTTCCGATTGAACATCGAAAAATAGTTTTTTGTATTCTAATAGTTTGTCAAACTTAATGGTAAATAGATCATAATTTCCTGAATTAAGATCAAAGTTTTCAATGAATGTTTTTATATTGGCTATACTATTCTTCATAATGCCTCGTTTTTTAATCCTTGAATTCCATTTTTATTGGAATCTTACACAAAATAATATTAAATTAGAATAAAATAAAGTTAAAGATAAATGTCATACAACAATATTATTGAAGTATACCTTATGCATAAAGTTAAATGAACTGGCTTGGTTGTAAATATATGATATTTGCTAACTGCTGTGTGCAGGTCAGCGAACAATAGAAAGATTGCCTGAGATATGTGCGCGTGTTTTGTAGAGCGCAACAAAGGAAAAACTTGTCCAAACTGGAATCGAGGGTTGATTCCTTATACCTGGCTAACTTTATAGATACAATTTTTAATTATATTATAAAACATTGAAATATTTAACTATTAAAATATTCATGAACTTGAATGTGTTACTAATTTTAATTTTTTAATTGCACTTTTAACATACACCCTTAATTTTTGAAACACTTTTTATAAATAAATTATAAATATTGTGTTGTTGACTTGGTTTGAACTTACTTAAACCCTGTATGAATGCTGTAGTGGCTAAGTCTGTGTTGTTAATACGACAACTTGACGATGCTGTCCCTCAATCTGGCCCGGAGAACCATGAAATATTGTTAGATCCTGGCCATGAGGACCATGAAACGTGATGTAGATGTTAGAGCGAGGTTGGACTGTATATGTTCATAGGTGGTGAATGAAGACAACGCCTTGTTGTTTGTTGAATAATGGTTTAATGAATCGTCGCCTTGACAGTTAATGAAATGTATAATTGAACTTGATACATATCTTTACATATATAATTAAATTAAATAACTTATGCTAACTAAACGTTGATCCGAACTTGTCCATCCGTAGTGAAAGTGCATTCGACCGCTCTGGATCTGATTCTGACATAGAATGCTAGTACCAGCTTAACTCTCCGTTGAGCGCTAGCACCCACTAGATCGCAGCACCAGACGGCTTGATGTGCAACAGAACAATGTGATGAAAGATTTTTCAGGGCCAGCTTTTTAATATATAATAGATGCTGGGAATGTTCAGCAACATTATTGGCAGTTTGTTTCTGAAGATGGTAAAATTTGAAAAGGTCAACACTCTTTATTATGCCTAATTTAAATTTTATGTAGAGAAAACATTATTTGTGTGTGACATTAATGTTTATTGTGAACATACTTAATTCTTTATCTATTAGATTGATTTTAAAAATTGCCATCTCAGGTTGATTTCAAGCTGCAAATTAAATATATATTTTTACTTCCTTGTAAAATTAAAGGAAGTATTGTAATTACGAAAAATGTCGGTTTTCAGATTTCAGCGGAAATATCAATTTTGACCATCCATGAATCCATTTTGACTAGTTTTGGAGTGACATCTGTACGTGCATACGTATGTACATATCTATGTATCTCGCATAACTCAAAAACAATTTAGGACTGTTGTAATATCTAGTGGGGTGCATCTCCCCTTTTGATTACAATCAACTGAACCAAAAGTGTCCAAAAAAGCCCAAAATCCAAATGGACTCTCTTAACTGCAGTAGTAAGCCCTCTATAGAAAGCTTTATAAAGCTAATAAGAAAGCTTTTCAGCAGTATATCATAAATGATAATTTTCATTGGTACCAGAGTTGAGCCAAATAAAATTTTAATTAATGAAATATTTGGCTCTTACTAGCAGAAGGGAAAGCAAATCCAGCCCAAATCAGACTTCATCTTCTTTTTTTCAACTTTTTTTAATTTAAATATATTACATTGATTTATTAATAATTATTAACCTCTGATTGTAAAAAAAAATTGTTACAATAAATAATAATTCAATAAAAACAATTAAAAAAGAAAAAAATTCGTTATTTTATCAGTGTCATGTGATATTCGCATCAGATTTTTTTTATTTTTAATAAATTGTGACAATTGGTTTTATTTTAATTACATTCTGTTAATAATGATTTATTTCTTAACAGTATTTCTAATTTCAGAATTTTTATATTTAATTCTTATTATTTACAGATTGAACAACTGAAATTAGAACTATTAGCTCTTCGATCTCAGACTGATAACAGATTGATCTGTAGCAGTGTTAATATGCTTCCAGAGAGCGGTGATTGTGCATTACCAGTCTGTCCTCCAGAACATCAAAGCTTACTTGGTGAAAATAATCAACTTAAGGAGAAGGTTAAAAAACTAGTTGATGCTTTGAGCGATTCTCTACAACAGAATTATAATCTTTCAGAAAGAGCTCTCATAGTAAGTTACTAATTTTGGTATTTTTGGAAAACAATTTATTTTATTTTATTGGAAAATACTAAATCTCTCTTAGGATATTTATAAGTTTTTAATTTTCTTAGAATCCTGCTAAAGAAAAAGAAATAAATAGAATATGCTATTTATCAGTTTTATTCAATATTTGAAATAATAAATTAAAATCTCTTACGAATCTATTTCTATACTATGATTGTAATATTAGTTTATGCTATAATTGTGATAAAGTAGAAAAAATAACTGTTAAGAAAGATTCAGTTCATCTGTCTTGTTACATGTTAAAGATTTTTTTATGGCAATGATTTCTGCTTTTAATTTAATGTATTCTGATTGATTTTTTCTTTTTGTCAAGCAGCTGCTCTGTTATTATTGCCTGAAAGAAAAGGATCGCTATTTTAAAACTGGAAAATTTGCCACATTGTGTTTCATGATTTATTTTCTTAGTTAGCTTTTAGCATTTTATTTTATTTGATAATTGAAAAATATTCTCTTACTTAGTCTTTTAAGATACTTCCTTAAAATAATTTTTTTTTGAAATTGTGTTCTAATATGTATTACTTATTTGAACTCTTATTGAGAAGATATTTTTCTTTTAAAGGCTGAAAAGGCAAGAGATCGTATTAACCAGAAAATGGCAGAGCTTGATGTGGAATACAGCCATACTTTAGAAAGTTTTAATCAGTCTAGAGATATTTCTGCATTGGAACCACTACATGAGCTACAGATGAAAATTAGGGAACTACAGGTGAGGTTATTTTAAATAAATTAAGAATAGTATTAATTTCTATATTGATTTTTTTATACAATAATGATAATGGTGTTTTAACACACATGTGTGTGTGTATTAAATTTGAGGTATAAATGACTTTATCAAGATTTTCTTTCTCTGAAAGTAATGTTTATTACGCAATCGCTCCTTGTGCAGAGTGAAACTTTTTTATTCTTTCTTTCTTGTTTGCTTATAGTACGGAATACCATATTTGCATGCTAATTCACAGTGTGTCTGAACTAGATTAAATAAAAACACAGATTTAAAGATAAACAAATTACTCACATCAGCCCTCTACATAGCATCTTTCTGTAATTTTACACTTGTGCAGTGCCCCGGTAGAGCCCGTCAAACGCTCTGGACAAATCACTTTGTGGGATCGTCTTCAACTGCTCAGTGCAAGTCCTTTGGATGGCCAGGATGTCGCTGAAAAAGCGATCTTTCATCTTTAACTTAAGTTTCAGGAACAGAAAGCTGCTGGAGCCAAGTCGGATGAATAGGGCAGGTGGGATATGACTGTAATTGATTTGCAACATAACGTATTAAAACTGTTGCCATGTCTGTCAGAGCATTGTCGTGCAAAAGAGTCCAACCGCCCAGATCCCAGAACTCGGGCCAGATTCAACAAATGGGATGCATCATTACTTTCAAATGGAATTTAGGATTTATGGTTTGACCAGTTGGGACAAATTCATGATGAATCAGACACTTTGAATCAAAGAATGCAATCAATGTAGTTTTCACTTTTGAGTTTTGCTGTCTGACTTTCACTAGTCTTTGTGCTCCAGGACTCAAGGAAGCAGCATATTGATGCTTTGTGGATCATACATAAATCACCAGCTTTCATCCTCAGTTACAATAATTTGTAGACAATTCGGGTTGCTGTCGGCAAAACAAAGTTTTGAGCTCAAGAAATATCCGCCTGTTTTTGCTCTTAAGTCAAGAAGTGTGGAACAAAACGAGAGCACACCTTTCGGTGGTTTATTTTTTTTGGTTAGAATTGTACATATATGACGTCTTTACAAATGTTTAGGTCTTATGCTATGGCCTGAAGGGTTAGTTGAGGTTGTTTGAGCACTTTTTGTGATAAGAAATTTAGTTTGGGAACTAAATTTACATCCTTCAGACCTACCATGTATGCTGCAGTACTCTCAGAAACCATTCACTCCTTTCTTTGTAAGGCTGAATAGAATGCTTGTTCCTGCAATAATTGGTTGTCATTTTCAGGGATTGTTATTTCATACCAGGTTGCCTACAATCTTCAGTTATGGCACTTAACATACCACACACGTACACTAAGTAATAAAACCAGATATGTAATTTATTCCTCATGTCACTTGAAAACTTTATATTATTTGGGAGGGCCGTAATTAAAACTTTCTTTTAATTTCCAATGAAATCTTGAAATGTTAATAAGATTAAATAATTGATTGTGAAAATCTTGCTCATTTGCCATGAGTTCACTCTTGGTTGTTACAATGATAATGATAATGCTTTGTAACATACATATTACAATTATTTTTTTTAGATTAATAATATATAGTATATTTATTGACATCAATATATCTGCCTGACTTTTGATTCAGTCTTTTTCATTACATCCTTCAAATTTACTTCTGGCTTTTTTTACAGTTTTTATATATTGTGAATCTGATTACAAGGTCCTGAATAAGTGCAGTCATAGCTTGTATGAGTATTGGTATGACTTAGAACTTGTTTTCCCACTTCAGTTTTTATTTTCTTGTTCATTAGATGTTTTGGTTATTATGATGCACCTAAGTTCTTGATCAAATTTCAACATCTTATTACTGTATATGTAAGGTTGGTTTTGTGAAGAAGGTTCTAGAATAAAATTAATTATAAAATTAAATATAATAAAACTGAAAGAAAGCAGCAGAGGCAAGCTATTCCAGAAACGAGGATGCCCTTCAAGGAAGAAGGATTGGATAACTGAGAGGATTGTTGACTTGATAGAGGAAAGAAGGATATATAAGAACCAGAAAGCATTGGAAGAGTGTCAAGGCAGCACAGATTGATCAGGAATGAAATTAATAGAGCATGCACAAAGCTGCAAAAGTGATATTTCCAAAACAAGTTTGAGTAGGTTGAAAGGTTATTGAAAGCAGGTAAAGCTGATGAAACATAAAAAGCCTTGTTTAATAAACTGTAGTGTGTCTCATTAAAAACAAACAAGGAGAGTTATCGTGATCTGGTAAAAGGCTTGAGATGGAAAGAGTAGAATAGCTGATAATATGAAGGGGAGGGACTGAAATAAGAACAAGCAGATAAGGGAGAATCCATCTTAAAAAGTGAATTAGAGTAGTTCAATCGTAGGTAGTGAAAAAGCTTGTGCATTTGATGAAATGCTTATAGAACTTAAAGCATAAGAAAAGATAAATAAAAATGTTACTGTATAATTAATGAGAAGGTATGCATGCGAGATGGGAAGAGGCTCAAGGGAAGCCATTACATAACTTTGAGTACTTAATCAAAACAACCTAAGGGAAAGTAAAAATATGTTTATTGAATTTTTGGATTTGAAAAGCATTTGCCAATCTCTGTGGCAGAATGGTAACATTTCTGCCTTTCACCCAGATGTCCTAGGTTCAAATCCTGGTCAGACATGGTATTTTTCATACGCTACAAAATTTCATATACAAACTTTAAAGCATCTGTGTAATTTCATCAACCAAAAAATAAATAAGATTAACTGAAACAATATGTTTTCTGTACTGAAGAAATAAGGACTTAAATGGAAAAATAGAAGAATCATCTGGAACATTAAAGATGATCAAGATGGCAGTGATCAGGATGGGAAAGAATCAAGAGGAGGCTTCAATAAGAGGTAAGGCAGGGGTTTAACTTATCACCAATTTTCATTTATTCTTATGCCCAAGAAGCAATAGACTGTAAGAGAAGAAATTTGTAGGAATCAAAATTCAGAATTTACAAATAAGTCATTACAGGAAGTAAACATTACATTGTCATTTCAAAAATTGAGATTATTACCTATAATTACAACCTTAAACAAAACAAAAGAAGTAGTTTGTGTGTGTGTGTAAAAATACAAATATAGTTAAAAATTGAAACTAGGTAGAGATCAAGGAATTTGAAGTTTCATAACACTAGAAGTAGTAAATATGATATGAGCTAAGTGCCAATAACATCACTTCAGAAATGTAGAAAGTTTCTTAAAACTAGTGTACTACTGTATGGAAGCAAGAGTTAGACTGTTAAAATTACAGGTAAACCGAAATTATAAGTGTTTGTAGATATTTGTAAGCATTTAAGATGTGGGGTTAAAGATGAATGTAAAGAATATAATATGATTAATGAAGAGGTATTCAAACAAATGAATGAGAATAGAACCCTTTGGAAGACTATAACAAAAAGAAAACCCACATTAATTGATGTAAACTGATCTTGAGAGGATCCTGATTATGCAAATTGTAGTATTTAATCAATTTTGAATTAGTTTTTTTTAGTTATTTCTTAAGAGTTGGTAAAAAAAAAAAATTGGACATAAAATATAATATGTTATATGTAGAAAAATGGGATTTTTGTTTGCACTTAATATTTTAAAACAAGGAAGTTTCTGAAAATTGGCTGATGCGCTTATTTGCAATGACTTAACAGTTTGATTTCTTCAACATCTTGTAAAAATATAGATTTCTTTAAATTACAGAGATTAGTAATATTTTAGAAATTTTATAATTGTTTAATGTATAAATTCTGTAATTGATTTATTATATAGATTTAATTGTTTTATATAATACTTTTCTTTTGTTGAGTTCTGTTTCTCTAATTACAGGCAGAACAAAAAAGAAGTGAAGAAGAAATTTTAAATCATGAAATGCATGCTGCTAATCTCACTGTTGCTGAATGTAAATCTGATGGTGATACAGCAAAATGTCCTGGTACTCCTAAAGATTTTATTCAACTAAGAGAAACTCACGTTTTTGAGCAAGCTGAACTAAGTAAAGAACTTCAGGTAAATTTTATTGTTATTTTGCAAAACAAAATAAAAACACATGATCTAATTTGAATTTGAAGAAAAAAGTATTGGAAAATAATTTTTGCACCTTTAAATGTAAACAATTAATTACTTTTATAACATATGCTTGTTTTTAGAAGTATGATAAAATGGGATAAATATGATAAATTGATTAGACTCCCAAATAATAAAATATAATATGGACATTCAAATCCTTAAATATCCTAGTTAACAGTAACTATATTAGAAATTAACTTCTTTATTCCTAACGTGGAAAATGGAAATGAATATTTGCCAGAAATATGAGTTTACAGTAAATTATTTTTTTTGTATTTATTATGTAGTAAATGTAAAAATAAATATACTCAAATTAATGAATTCATCTAAATTAATTAAAATTTATTTTTTGACAAATAATTTGTTTTTGGAGGACTTCTGAAAACATGTCTTGAATTACATAAAATATTGAATACAAAACATTGTAAATCTCTTTTTATAACATAATTTTTTTTTAAATTACATTTTTAAGAAAACTAAAGTGAGATGAAAAATAGAAGCAGTGTTATAAAAATTCTTCCATGATTAATATTGTCAGTGTTTGTTAATCAGTGCAACCAACATGATAATTTCTATTATCCTGTCTTAATAATTTTAACAAATTGCCTGCCTAGAAGCAGAAAATAAAATTATTAGAGAAGTAATGAATTTATTCTGGTTACACTGTACATAATGATTTATTTCAGTTACATGGATAAATTTTGTTAATTTAATTTTTATTTTCTTGACACACACATTCACAATGTAATTTTAAAAATATAGTATAAACAAAACCGATAAAGGTTCTTTTAAAAATGCATTAGTGTTAAAACAAAAAAAAAAGATTGGATAAGTATCCTTATTTTCCTGCTTTGATAATCTTGAATGATAATATTAACTATAATTAAATTTCTCTCAAGGTATTGAAAATTTTTCAATTAGAATTTTTACCTTCTTATCAATCATGTGACTGACTGACTTGTTCTGGCTGTTATTGAATCACACGTTTCAAATCTCATTGTCCATTGTCATTAGATTTTACTCATTGAGATTGTTAAATACTAATATTAAATAAGTATTTGCTTATTTAATTTTAACATTTGATGATTGAAAAGAGTTCTGAAAATTTCAAATATCTATTCTGAAATGCAAATCCAACAGCAGAAAAACAATGATACTTGATAAAGTAAAAAAATTTTAATTATCAGTTATATGCAAATAGGATATAATATCAATGGATTTTAATCATAATCTGTAGGTCTAGGTAAAGTTTCTAAGTTGTTCACTTCAGTTGTTTGTAAAAATAACTATTGTTCCTTGGTCTTAAATTTATCTTTTAAGTTTTTTGCCAGCTGGAAGAAAAAATTAAAAAATTATCCCCAATACAACTGAATTGCCCATTAATTAAAACCCTTCTCTTAGTACAGTGTACAAATTAAAATTTTGCAAGATGGTCTTTCCGTACTTTACCATTACAAAATTATAAACTATCAGTGGTGGCAATTACGAGTTATTTATTCTTCATATCTGTAATTAGTGTTCTTGCTATAAATTCTCAGTGTATTGAGATTGTTGGCCTTTTTTCTTGTCAGTAATAGAAATCCTTTTTCAAAGTTCAACCATGAAAGGTGTACAGTCATTATAATGGAAAATTTCTATACTCAAATAATTTTGATACTTTTAATTTAAATCTAATAATCATTAATAATAGTATTAATCTAATAACCATGACCAGTTAGTTGATCTCCTTAAAATAATTTAAATTTAATAAAAATGTTTTTATACAATTTTTTTTCTTTTCAGTCTTTATTACACTAAAAATAACATAATAATAATAATATTGCTTTCTCTCTGAAATCACTTGATCAATCAACTTGTTCAGTAATTGGTGTCACCTCACTTAAAATATTTGCTTAGCATAGTCCTAAATATTAATGGCCGTCTAATAAATAATGTATTTATTGGCCACGAATTTACTGATGTGGGTGTAGAATTCCTTTATTAGAATGTAAACCAGGAAACTACATCATCTGAAATGTTTAAACAGTGATGATTCTAACAATTTGGCTAACCAAAAAGGGTTCTTTAAACTCTAGATCAGTATGTTAAGGAGTGAATTCAGCTATAGAAATCTTCTATTTTTCTTTGACCATGAAATTTTCAATTTTTTATTATTTATTATAGAGATTTAAATATTGAATATTCTCTTGTTAACTAACACATTGTAATTATCAACGTTCTTTTTCAGCTCCCAAAGAACTAGATTAGGATGTATGTTTGTAAATGCTAGCTGTTAGTATATTTACTAAATAAGGGGAAGTATTTTAAAGTATTACACTTTTCAGCTGTTAGGAGCTGTTTAGAATGGTATTGAATAAATCCTTATCACATTAACTGAGCTACCTCTTTAATTTGTGATTTCAGCCTTTTTTATATTCCCTGGTGGTGAATATTATTCTTCTAAATGCATTATTTAGTTTTCTTTTTCCCTGAAGAGGTTTTTTTTTTGTCTATTTTCACTGATAAAAACTAGGATAATCTTGTAGATCCTTCTATATTGGAAGATCTCTATAGCTGTAAAAGTTATGGATTCTGTTTACACCTAGAGTATTATGTTCACAATTTAAGAAGTTCCTATTTATTGGTGTTGCATTTTTTTAATTGTTTTTTTTACAATAGGTCCTGACAAAAAATTTGGCATACAAAGAAGAGCTTGTTAAGAAACTTGCTGCATCATCTGGATTTATGGCTGATACTAGAACTGATTCTGAGGGACATATGAAAGATTTTCAAGAACAAATTTCTTCACTTCAGCATGAAAGAGATGAACTTGCTGAACAATTGAGGACAATGCAGCAAAATAGTGTTGGAAATAAGTATGTTATTTTTTTCTAATTCAAACAAAATTATGAAAAACATTGATATGAAGACAATTCTGTTAATGAAATATTTTATTTGGTTTTATTTTAGGGCTGGGAATGTTAGTAAATGTGTTTGTTCACTGTAGTGAAAATTAAATATAAAATTACTGAAAAAAAGACATAACATAGACTATATTCTTTGTAAATTTAAGAATAGCTTTAATAATTTGATACAGCTATCCTCATATTTATATATTTAATAATTTCAGGTTAGCTGAACAGCGAAGAAAAAGACTTCAAGAATTGGAGCAGAGAATTGGTTTGTTAAATAAAAAGGTCACAGAACAAGCAAGAGTAATAAAAATGAAAGAGAAATCGGATGAAAAGATTGTTAACTTAAATAAAGAAATTTTGGTATGTATGTGCATATTTGTGTAAATATTATCAGAAAATGAATTTTATTTTAAAACAATGAGTATGATTTTATTAATCTTTTTATTACTTTACGGCCTAGTTTAATTTTATATTCATTTTCATTTTCTGATTAGATATAAAAATATACCTTGAAATAGTTTAGATTTTTTCCCCATTACCACTCTTGAGTAATTATGGTGTATAACATAATTAGTCAGTTATTTGCAAAATATTCTACATGTTTCCTTTCTGTACCAAATCACCAGTAAAATTTATTCTGGCAGTGGTTCTTATGAACCATATATTTGTGTATTTAGTAGAGAACAGTTAGTTTATTCTGAAACTAATTTATAAAGCTTGGATTAGGCTGAAACCTTTTCAGTGTTTTATAAATAGAAAATATTACTTTAATGATCAGATTGAAAATTGATAAAAATTATTTAATTTTAAAATAAAATAAAAAAATTTGTAATAAAACTGTTTGTCAATATAATCATTTAGAAATCTATAGGTAAAAACTTAGCAAAGATAAAGCTACTATTGTTACACATATCACTGTTTGGTCATGAAATTAATGAAGAATTTATATATCAACAGGTCTTGCCTAAGTTGGCTTGCTGAATGTGGTAGAACTCACCATTGAGGGATTGTCAGACATTAAAATCTAATCAAATGCTTTTTGTTGCAAGAGTAGGTAATTTCATACGTTTATTGCATATAAGAAATTATAGTTACATTAATTGGATCTCCCAATTGTGTAATTTGATTTCTGCTGTAAAGACAATTATATTTTACGTTTTTTTTTTATCTTCAGTCATTTGACTGGTTTGATGCAGTTCTCCAAGATTCCCTATCTAGTGTCAGTCGTTTCATTTCGGAATATCCCCTACATCCCTAACAATTTGTTTTACATATTCCAAACATTGCCTGCCTGCACAATTTTTCCCATCTACATGCCCCTCCAATATCAGAGCGACTATTCCAAGATACCTTAATATATGGCCTATAAGTTTGTCTATTCTTTTAACTATATTTTTCCAAATGGTTTTTTTCTTTATCAATTTGTTGCAATACCTCCTTATTTGTCACTTTATCCACCCATCTGATTAACATTCTATAGCACCACATTTCAAAAGCTTCTAATCTTTTCTTTTCATTATATTTCTGACTGAAAGCTCATTTTTCCTGTGCTATTTGCCATTTTATATCGCTGATGCTTTGTCTATCTTTAGTAATCTACTTCCCAAATAACAAAATCTACCTCCGTAATCTTTTCTCTAACTATTTTTATGTGCAGTGGTCGATCCATATTATTTCTACTACATTTCATTACTTTCATTTTGTTGTTTATTTTCATGGGTAGTTCTTGTGTGGGACTTCATCCATGCCATTCTTTGTTTCTGCTAAATCTTTTTTACTCTCGGCTAGACTTACTATATTATCAGCAAATTGTAGCATCTTTATCTTATCACCTTGCACTGTTACACAGGATTTAAATTGTTCAACTTCATTAAATGCTTGTTCTATGTAAAAATTAAAAAGTAACGGTGTTAAGGAACATCCTTGTCAGACTCCCTTTTTTATTACAGCTTCTTTCTTATGTTCTTCGATTATTCCTGTTGCAATCTGGTTGGTTCCTGTGTTGAATGTAATTGTTGTTCTATCTCTGTACATGAACCCTAAATTTTTTAAAATGCAGAACATTTTATTCCAGTCTGCATTATCAAATGCCATTTCTAAGTCTATAAATGCCAAGTATGTTGGTTTTTTCTTTAACCTGAGTGTTAAAATTGCTTCCCTCATCCCTATACTTTTCCTGAAACCAGATTGGTCTTCTAACAATTCTTCCACTCTCAATTCTTCTGTACTGAATTCTAGTTAAGCTAATTGTTCTGTTTTCTTCACATTCCTGCTTTTTTTGTTATCATGACAGTAAAACACTCTTTTTGAAATCAGGGGAAACTTTCCCTTTTTTTGTATAATCTCTATCGCTTCCTCAGCTGCACTGCGCAAATTCAGCAGGTATCCCATCTCCCAGGAGCCTTTCTGCCATTCAAATCTTTTAATCTTCTCTTAAATTTGGATCTCAGTATTCTATCTCCCTTTTCTTCCTCTATAACACCAGTTTCTAATTCATTTCCTTCATATAACTCATATATTCCGTCTACCTTTTCTCTTTCGTAAAATTGGTGTACCATTTTTCTGTTTAATACATTATTAAGTTTTAATTAATGTATTACAATTCTTAATTTTTTGTCAATTGTTTTATCTTGTATCAGTACTTAAAGAATAGCCGAAAGGATGGAAGATAGGAAATTAAACTTAAATGTGTTGAATTATATGTTTTGGTGTAGTAGGGAAATTATCTGAAGCAAAAGATGCACAGATTTGCTTGATATGGAAGAATTAAAAAAATAAATAAATCTAGGAGTGTAAAAAATTTATGGAAAAAATACTCATATATAATATACTTATGGAAAAAATCATACTCAAAAGGAGTACATATCCCTTATTCAAAAAAATTACAATGTAAATCATACAGTAAGAGTCTCGCAGATATCATTTCTTCCGCTCAAAAAAAAACAGAAATTAAAACTAATTTATATATAAAACTCTTTTTAATAAAATGATACTGATATCAAAAAAAAAAAGGTTTAAGCATTCCATATAATAATCAAAAAAATAGTAAAATTTGTTACAAACTTTTACTGGCCTGATTCATTTATATGTATAATATATATTACAGAAATAATACAATTTTTATGATTACTTCTTGTTTAATAAATTAAATCGGGCTGGTAAGAGTCTATAACAATTTTTTCTATTTTTTGCTTATTATATGGAATGCTTAAACATTGTTTATTATCTATTATTGTATGCATATCTATTGTCAATTACATATATTTAACATGCATTTTTCTTTAAATAAAAGTTTTGATATAAGTATAATTTTGTTAAAAATAGTTTTATTACGTTAGAAAAATTTTTGTTTTTTGAATGGAAGAAATGATATATGCAAGACTCTTTACTGTACAATTACAATTTCATTGTAATTTTTTGGATCTCTCTGCATTTTATTAGATTAGTCTTTATTTTTTTTATTAATTACTGATTGCTATCGTATGGGTTTATTATTAAAATTTATTGCCTTTCTAGAACAAACAAATTACATTTAATTTCTCAACCAATTTTTTTTGTTGGTAGTCATATCATTTACTTATACCATATTTTTCCTTTTTTTTTAATAAAACTAGGTGTAATAATTAATTACCTTCACGAATGAAAGATTCGTATCGTATCTGTGGACATAGCTTTTTATATCATTAGTAAATGCATTTTTATTTCTTCAATTAGTTCAAATAGTTATAATTGTCAAATAAAAATTTTATATTTGTTGCTAGATTTGCAACACTTACGTACTGTTCGTGTTTTAAACAAGCTGTGTAGTATATTATCTTTTAAATTTCATTATTTCAAGAACATATCAAGTTTTTGTACACTACATAGTACTAACAAGTACTGCCATCTAGCAGCATGATTTGTTGTAAATCGACCTTTTTGAGGAGGAAAAAGTGACATATTCAATTCCCACAGTTCATCAAATGGAAAAAAAAAGTTAACTTCATTTCAGTTTTAGATTAGGTCATCTTTAAAACTGTAAACATATTTCCGTTGACTTTGTGATACTGAAGTTTACAGAATAAAAAAAAGTAGTTTTTTGATCTCTGGATCTGAACAATTTTTTTCCCCAAATGTTCTAAATATTGCAAGATGACTGGTGAGGGAGAGATGGATAATTTCTATGTAGCTTATAAGGAAAGAAGTGCTTACAGTAAATAAAGTCTTTTAATCTGTCCCAAACAAATAAATACTTAACTTTAAAAATAAATACTTAACTTTAAAAATAAATACTAATTTTCAGTTAGTACATCATTGTAGGAATGTCAGTCTGAAACACCAAGTTGTGGGTAGAAAACCATCTTGTGATTGTATGAATTTGTTATTAGAATTAAACAGTGAGTGATGATTTAAAATGTGTTTGTGAGTATACACATTACACTGATTACAAACTTAAGTAAAAATTTTTATCACATCAGTCTCATTACTGGATTGCTAATACACGCTTAACGCCGACGCTCTGCCACTGCTGGTAACCATTTCTGGAATTTTGTCTAAGACCATTTTCACAGTATTTTGGACATCTGTTGATTGAAAATGGTGTCCTTTGACCACCAATTTGACTCTTGGGAATAGAAATGTCACTCAAAGGCTCAGTAAATCTGGGATGATTTGTACTTGTTTCAACAGATCAACACCCACATTTTTCTGTGCATCTTACTGTTGCTCTGAAATATTTTTCAGGACCAAATTCATACAAATTTTTTGCACGCCCAGATATTCTGTTATTATTTGGAAACAGTTCCCAGATTGATGTTCTCTTCTTCTGCAATCATTTTCACAGATAATCTTTGATCAGATCGTACTATTTCATCCATCTGTGATCACATCTTTCCATGAGGTTGATGTTCATCCGCTGTGGTCTTCGTCTGCAACATGCATTCTGCCTTAACAAAACACTCTTTGCCAACGAAAAACTTGAACACTTGACATAACGTCCATTTCCAAAAGCCTTCTAAAGCTTACCCGTAGGTTTTTGCATTCTCAAAGTTTAACATAAATATAGTATTGTTGCACAATATTCTAAGATTACATTTTCGTGATGAGAGACCAAAAAGGTGTGTTCACTTATTGCACCACTAATGACTGAGAGGTTGTATGGCAAGAAGATCAAGGTCAAAGATTTGAGTGTCTTGGGCTTCAGGATTGCCACTTTTTTCTCAAAAAAGATCAGTCTCATTACTTTATTGTTGCACCTTGTATGTAATATAAGCATACTGTATACATGTATTAAATTTAATTAGAAAAGAGAAATCCTGTATAAATATTTTTTAATGAAAATAATGACAAATTGAATAAGTATTTGCATTAGTCATCTTAGCTATCATGTTAATTTGCTCGAAATACAGAGAAGAGAGTAAAAGTTATATATATATATATATATATATATATATATAAAGAAAACATTTTTAGCAGAACAGAATATTTCTGAGTTTTAAAATTGGCCTTTTAATCTCATCTAAATAAGTATAATATTGTTGATGAGCTTAATTCAAATTTGCATTCTATTATATATGCAAAAAATTTCAATTATATATATATGTAATTGAAATTTATAGCAAATAAAATTTGTTACAGTCAATGAAGCAAACTAAAGTACGGTTGATCCAGCAGATGAAAGTTGAAAGTGAGAGATACAGGACATTAAAATTAACGAGAGAACGTGAGTTATGCAGATTGCGTGAACAGGATCGTAAGCGTCAGAATCAAATGTTAAAAATGGAAATGTTACATAATAAACAACAGAATGTTCTTAAACGTAAAGTAGAGGAAGCAGCTGCTGTAAACAAACGCTTAAAAGATGCTCTTGCAGTTAAAAATGCTGCACAAGATAGGCTTGGTAGCTTAAATAAACCAGAACGTATAACTTCATGGGTGGATCAAGAATTAGAAATACTAGTTAGTACAGCTGAGGCCGAACGTACCTTGGATCAGCTTTTAAAAGATCGTTCTAGTTTAAATCAGGAATTAACTAAGTTAAAAAATACTCTTTCAGAAAGTTATATCTCTGTGGAAGATAAGAGCAAAATAAAAAATGAAATAGAATTATTGTCTCAAGATATTGAATTACGTAGTACTCAAATAGCAGATATGCAACAGAAAATTATGGACAGCAATCAAGGTAAGTTTCTATATTAAAATAGTGTTATTACTTTTATGTAAGAGTTAAGTGTTTAATCCAGTAGTGTACTACTTAACTTGCCATATATTGGACCTAAAAAAGGAGTATTTACGAGTATGAAAAAAATAGGTTGAAAAATGAAAAAAAAAATAGTATGAAAAAAATTTATATTTGCGTAGACTCTGTAAAAAATACTTTAATTTTCTAATTTGTAATTTTAAGGAATATCTGTTAGAACTATTATTCATTATCCAATAAAATTGTATATTTGACTAATTTTCTATATGTAAACTCTGCTCAACAGAATCAAAACCTCTTTAAAAAGTATTCCTGAACAAAAAATATATCCATGGAGTAAAATTTTTTTTATAGAATATACATTGTGGACATTGAATTCAAATAAGTTTATTTTATCTATTTCTGTTTTAATGGTAAAGTAACAGTTCATTATATTTTCACACATGTTCTCATAAAAATGTTATGTCTGCTAGTTTTTGATACTAGAATTCTGTCTTGCAATGTTTAGAGTGAGAACCTCAGATTGCTTGATAACAGATAATAGCAGAATTTTTACAAATAGGTTTATACTTTTATTTATGCAGAGATATGTTAATTTGTCATAAGTTAAGTACATGTATGATTTCATTTGCTATCTTTACTTCTGAAGGGGAATGAATTGATTTTCCCTTTCCAGTGTTGTGTATTCTTGTATAATTTCTTTTTTGCTAAAGAGGAACAGAGTATTCAATTTGCATAACAACATAAATTTAAATTTCTCTTTTAAATTTGTGAATATTTTTGTTTAAAATTTTTTTTTTTTTTTAGAAAGTAAACTTAGAAGTCATGTTGATACGCTTAATAGTCTAATGGATGCTAGAAATGTAATAAAATATTTGTTTAATTTGGCTACAGATGCTAAAAAAGAAGTATCCCATAAACAATATATATTACAAGATATTAAGGTAAGTAAATGTATTTATAAAATTTTTTTATGGTATATATATATAACATATTTATTTTTTTGAAAATTCATTAACATTTCTTTTATATTTATGGCTATAGAATCATCTCCAGAGAGATTGCTGTGCAATTTGGAATTGCCCTGTACATATATTTATTTGATCACATTTAAAATTTATATAATTTGTACATCTAATAGTTTCATAACTATTGAACAAATAAGCTTATGGATTTTTAACTGTTCTTTATGCCAGAGAGAATTTTGAAATCTTATATCATGGTTATGTTTATAAGTGATAATGATGGCTCTTACTCCCAAACCCTCATTGATACTTGTTGATGAGGAGTGTTGTAATAAAGTTGTATAAACTGTAGGGATTTTTTATGTATGATTAGTTCCAATTTGGCACATTCATAAAACCAAGGCAAATTGGAAAGCACCAGTTAATATCCAGTAAAAGAATAAAATGAAATTTGAAATATAAGCAATGTATTTCTAGAAGAAAAACTGAGGAGTAGATTGGAAAAATTTAGTATGCATGTATTGTTTTAAAGACTAGTGGTACAATTAAAGCTGTGAATGCTTTCATTTCTTCTAATGTGTGGTTTCTCAGATAAAAAGCAGAAGCTGATTGCCTTGTTGTTAATAAGTTGTAAGGCTGCTTTAAAATTTGTTGGCGTCTGTGTTCAATTTAAATTCTCTATCACAATTTTATTACCCAAATTACATTCACTCTCATTGGACACATCTAACAATTCCTGATCATTAACATTATTTTTGACCAAAATATAAATCACCAGCCATTATAAAATATAAATAGAGAAACATTACCATGAAAACAATTACCGCCAAACAATATGTGGTTACAGATTAAATTTCATTGCCAGAATTCAGTTTTTAAATATTTAATGAAACTAAAGAAAAGTTTGTTAATTTGTATTAATTGATTTAGAAATCTTTGGAGTAATTTATGTGAATGCTAAGTAAAACATATTTTCCTATTATGACTTTTTCTTATATGAGTATTTTTTTCCATTGTGAACCAACCATTTATCTTTAGTGGTGCTCGAATTTTTACTCCTAACTAAGGCAATTAAAAATTTTATTACCTGTCAAATTTTACTTGTATGTTCTACATGCACATCTTGTTAAAAATGTTCATTAATTCACTCTTGCAAGTGTTTTTCTAGGATTCATACACAGAAGCAGAGGAAAAATTAAGAAATTCTGAAAAACAAATCTCAGAAATAAAAGATGCACATGAGCGAGAATTGATGAGACTTGAAAAAGATAATCAGGATAAGGTACGTGATAATTTGCTTAATTTTTGAGTAATTGGTTATTTTTTTAATGAGATCTGCTAACAGAATAATTTAATTGCTTAATATATAATTAAATTATTAATGATTTAAACCCATTAGTTTATGTACATATGTTCTTAAGAGTAAAAAGGTATGGGTTTTCTTATTAGATTATCCCAACCAATTTGTTTTAGAAAGTTAATGGATGAATGTGGAACATATTTTACAGATCACAAGTTTATACATCTTTTACTTTAAACTTATATATGATATCCAATTTTGGTTAATTTGTTTGTAGAGTAAGTACTGCAGAAGATTGTAGTACATAATTTTATCTTCGGACTTCCTCTACAGACAAATTAACCAAAATTTGATATCATATAGTTTTAAGTAAAACATGTATAACTTATATAGGTTAAAAAAAACATTAACAGCTTAAAGTGAAATATGAATGGCTTAACAGTATTATCATATTAAATTAAATAAAAGCAAAAACTATTTAATGTGTGGACATTGTATTCATTATCAGAAGTTTTGGATATGATTAAGCATATACTTGCAGAACAGAGAACACTTAAAAGTAAAAGATTCCAGTGACAATTGTCCTTCATGAACAAATTTATGATGAATAGTTCTTTTCTGTTGTAGAAACATAATCATGTCATGATCACTTTTTTGCCTTTGTGATACTGGTGATGTAAAATTTGAAATTGAAATATTTGAAATACAATTAAATTAAAAATTTAATTGTAGGATTGTACCAAAAAACATAGTTCTGGTGCTACACATGAATTCAAAAATCCTTTCTACAAGAGCCTCTTGTATTCTGACATGTCTTGATTATCTGACAAGCAATGTGACAGACATTGAGAAACGACCTTTTTACCCAAATCTTCTATAAAGATCGGTGGAAATTTTTAATATGAAATTATTTGCAATAATTTCCACATAATCCTATAGATAATGTTGTTGTTAGTAATGAGTCCTTTGTGAGCAGAATTTGGGTTGCGTGTCAAGTCCTGACTTCATCTGCAAGGGTTTTTTTCATTGAACTGCCTGAATGTGTAGTATAAGATAAACTTTTATCCCATTATACTTGCCTCATCAATTGCACAATCTTGGATTCATTTTTCTTGAGTTATAGAATTGAAATTAGCTTTTTGTTTTATAGCATTAATGTGATGAGTTTCCCATTATCTGCACAACATTGTATTGTCTTTCTCAGTTGGGGGCATTTGTGGTGTCAGATTGCTGATTAAAAGTAGTCTTACAAATTGATTGGAAGATGGCAGCTGTATTAGACAAGAAGTAATTTGTCTAATCTATAATTGTCATACTATCATAAAGGAAATAATTGAGGTTTACCAATTAATAAATTACATAAATCATTTAAACGAATGGAACTAATAACTTTGTAGTTATTCATTTCCAAGATGGAGCTGAACTTAAGGATAATTTTCTTGAATGAGTACTCTTAAAGACAATTTTAGTTTAATAAAGAAAATTTGTAGTATTATAATTTCCAAGTTAATTATTTTAACTGATTTTTTTTTAAATTATTACTGTTGTAGGTATATTTGTTACTGAGTCAATTACATTCGAAAGATCATAATATTCACTCAAATGATGCAAATAATAATCTTTTAGAAAGGATTAAAATACAAAATGAAGAATTAGAGAAAATGGATTCGTTACGCCAAGAAGTTGGATACCTCAGATCGACTGTTGATAAATTAAATAAAGAATTAGAAGCAAAACAAAACCAGCAGCAAAAGGAGAAAAAGAAAAAGGTAAAGATTAAATTACACAAACATTTTATGTATATAGAAAATTTCTAGTTAACTTATGGTGTTTCATATATTCTATATTTATTCTCATCAAAGAATTTTAAATGCATTAGGTTTATCTTTGCTTTTTGCTTTGTAATGTTATCTTTTTAATTTCAGTTTTTTTTTTTAAGTGATATAAGTAGAATCAAAATTTGTTTCCTTTTCTAATATGATACTTGCAACATTTTTTTTTTTTTTTTGTTAATATGTGATGTTTATTGATAATTTGGATGACTTCTTTCCTGTGATATGATAAATTAATCATGAGATGTGGAATTTATTCTCTGTTTTATGTTATATGGTACTGTTTTATGAAACAAACTTGTTTTCAAATATGTATTTAGATGCTCAGAAAAACTTAGTTTTGGAGAAAATAATGTGGAGGTAACAGTTTAGAAATAAATGTTGAAAAATCAAAAATTGTACTTTCAAGAAAAGTAATGTTAGATTAAGATCCAGTAATTTTATGAATAACCGGCAGTTGGAAATCATTACAATGGCTTGATGTTTATGATCATTTTTTCGATCCAGGAGTGTACTGTACTCTTGTGTAAAATGGTAAGTAAAGGGTTATTTAATGTCATGGTTAGTAAGAATTAACTCTATATAGAGCCAAGGCACACTCTATAATTGCAAATTAGACTGTTTAATAATGTAATTAGATCAATATTCATAAGATGAAGTGAAAAGTGGGTTCAAAGATAGAATGTGTTGTAGCTCATGCTGTTAAAATTTAATAAATCAATATTTTGTTGGCGAAGAACTACTAGATAATAATACTAGTTTAAAACAGGTTAAGGCAAAGTTTTTTATTATGTAATAGATATGTAATATTATGTAATTGATATGTAATATTATGTAATTGGCTGTAAATAGATGGATCAAATTATCTAAGGAAGTTGCCTTAAAGAGTTCCTAGAGGATGTTTTGATCACATTCATAACGTTGCTGCTGCCTAGTGACTTTGGAATGAAGGTGGGGTTATATAATTAAATATAATTTGGTCACATATATAAGAAATATTTAACAGAGGTTGGCATTGGCTACATAAAGTACCAAACTTCATTTTGTAAAAAATTAATTTTTGTTTCAATTTGACTAACCACTTTTAATATATAAAACATTACTACTATTTTAATATTATTATTAGGCAAGTAGGTCATAAACTCATTACATAAAATTGTAAGAAGATGCCATAATATCCTACAAGTCACATATTTAAGAAATATTTAACAGAGGTTGGCTATTTGACTAGTCTTGAAGAAAAACTACACTGATCTGATTATTGTTGATGTTTGTAGGATAATATATGGCATCTTCTTACAACTTTATGTAATGAGTTTGAGCATGTAATGAAGTTACAAATGAGTATCAAACTTCATTTTGTAAAAAATGAAGTTTGATACTTTATGTACTTTCAGAATTTTAGAGATAAATTGAAGTAAATATAATGCAAGAAAAAACAACATTTTTACTTTGATTAAAGAGTAAGTACAGAATTAAAGTTAGTTCTAGTTTCATTATTAATATTCTAATTTTTTATAAAAACTTTATAAAACTCATCACTATTTTAATGTAAATAATGAGTGAACATTTTTAATTTTTCTTCAAGCCTAGTGTTTATCACTATGATTTTAAAAAAGGGACTTATGCCTTAACTCTGGAGTCTTTCTTGTTAATGTATTTATTTAAATTAAGAGTGTACATGTCTACTTCAATGAAATTTGTATATGTTTGTAATTCTGCCAATTTTGTTTCTCTTGTTCATTTGTTGTTTTTTTCACAGGAAAAAAATTCAGAAAACACAAATAATGGCCTAAGTACTCCTGTTCACTTGATCAATGAATTTGATGATAATGAAAATGATGTAGATGATGATGATGAAAAAGATCCTGATTGGCGTAATACTCCTATGTTTAAGAGACTCCAAGCTTTAAAGGTATTTTAAAATTGATATTATTGCTTTAATGAGGTCAATTTTTATGGTAAAATTAATTTTTGTCATTTTTTGACTATTGCCCAATTTGAAATTTGGTTTGTCTTGGGGAGTTTCCTGGCCACGGGCTTTTTTCATTTTTAAACTTATCTACCTTTTGGCAGTATGGTGTGGTGCCAAAAAAACTTGTGGGAATTTTTTTGTTTTGAAGTTGAGTTCCAACCCTTTCCTCCAGAATCTTGATTTATCAATCATTTTTCAACATACCATCTACTGGAAGTAATGAGGAAGGACCTTCAAATGAAACAACCACAAGACATTTTTTTCTAGTGATGTTTAACTGATTATTTGATAAGAGCCAGTGACGTATTTTCATCTGATACTTTTCTAACTATGGAACCCTTTGTTCCTGAACATAATGTCCACCATAATGTTGAAAAATAATTTCTTATTGACATACTTAAAGTATAAATTTGTAAATGTGCTCTTGATTGTATATTAAATAAAAAAAGGATAGTTAGGCAAATGTTGTTTACTGTTTGTGAATTTTATACACCATTTTTAATTACTGTAATATCACTATACCTTTTTTTTAGAGTAGTTTAAATGTTTTCTAAAGTTGTTTGATATCTACTTAATTTCAGAATATATTCAAGCTTTTCTGGATTTAAGAACATTATGGTTGAATGCAGTGCCTCTTTCTAATTTAAGCATTCATGATGTTCCAGGCCAATACTAATCCAGAAATTCTTGAGGTTAACTGCAAAGTAAATATTTAAAATTCCTCTATGTTAATTTATCTTACGTGATAAGAAGTGATGTTCTTATTGCATTAGATTACAGTACTCTATTCATAATTAAGTATTTGGATATGCTTACAGCATATCCAAATACTTAAGTATACATATCCACATATACAAGTCTTAACCAATAAAATAAAAAATTGTATTTTCATGAATTTGAAGATGAAAACAGAACAAGCAGTGTAAATAGTTTAACTTGGATCTTGTCAAAATTCCATATCATATAAGTTCAATTTAAATTCTACATATAAGTTCATTGTCATAAAAGGTATAGGCAGGCTTTAACAGTGTTAGAAGATCATCTGTGCTTCATTGTGTTAGAATAATAGACCTAAAATCTTAAAGCTCATGTTTTTAGTAAAATTGAAAAGAACTATCGCAGAGTTAATTCTTAAGAACATTTTTCATACACATCTAATGATTTACGAATGACAGGAGTAGTATGTACTTTAAATATTGTCAAACATTATGTACTTCAAACTATTTTTTGGATCAGTAGATATGAAAGTGTCATAATGATTGCTTATTTATTAGTAATGAAGTAAAGTAGAAATAATAAGGGAAAAACGTTTTTTCTAAATAGATCCTAAAAAAAGTTCCTTCTTAAAATAAGTGTGTGTGAATAGTATTAAAAGAACATTGACTTATATTGATTAAACATTCTTTGTTAGTCAAATATCTAAGTTTGATGCATATTTCATTCTCACTTGATTTACTACCATTTCATTAATTTATTTTTCCAAAAGTCAAGATTACACTGGGTGGGATGTTTTTGGTTTTATAAAGTTAAAACTTTGAAGGAAAGTAGATTTTAAGTGGTTCATCTGTAACTCTGCCTACAGTTGAGTAAACGTCTAAATGAGTCGTGCATTAAAAGGATAGGAAAGGTATACAGTAAGTTTTAAGTTTTTGAAGGTGTAGTTTTTTTCCATGAAGGTTTAAAGGGGTCTTTTTATGGGTAAGGTATAATTTTCAGAAAATTCAGTTTGTATGTTTATCCTTAAAACATTTTCATATTCATAAGACATTAATATAAATTAATTATTAATTTGAATACCCATTATATTTTTAAAAACTTAAAATACTAATATCAGATGTGTTCTTTATAGCAGGAAAGAAATACTACTGCAGTTAAAAGAGGTAGTGATGGTTTACCGAAATGTTGTTGCAAGTCAGATTGTGCAAAAAAAACTTGCAGCTGCAGAAAGGCTGGTGCAACTTGTGGTACAAGATGCAAGTGTAGTATTGAATCGTGTAAAAACACAGAGGATGTGAGTAACAATAATGTTACTTGTTTTATGTAAATATAAGTTAAAGTGTAGGTTCTATTAACACATCATTCTCATGATTTGTATTGATGGAATGACAATAAGTTAAACACCATGCAGCAGTTTTGTATAATCTTAAGCAAATTGTATTTAATCTTTTTTTACGAAGTACTTGTCTGTGAACATTTTTAGTTAATACCAGTAAAGATTTTATGTTGCTAGCGTGTGGTTGCGCCAGTTCCTTGTTTTTTACTAAAGTGTATTATTTTGATGTGATTTAAGTGGTAAGTAAAAGTCAAAATCTACTGAACAAGTAAAGTTTCTTACATGTTATTAATTTTTCTGTTTGAAATATTTGCGTATTTCAATGAATATATCTTCAAAGCCTTAATTACAAAGAAAAGGCCAGAAATATTTACAAAGCGTTCTTGAAAGAAAGAGATAAGTTTCCTTTGTTGTCTTAATTATAAAGGACCCTTAAGATATTGCTGCATTTAATTTATTCAATTTGCCAAAAAAAACAGTTTGGCATTTTATAAAAATACATTTTGCATGCTACTTAATATTAAGTTCTCAACCAGCCAGTGGGATAAGTTTTTCTGTTATGCCATTTTTATTATGAATATTTTTTATTCAAGTTATGACAATTATCTTGCCCTTTTGTTTTATAAATTTTCATTCTTTTCAGAATGACCTTAATTGTGAAACTCTTTTCACTATAATAATAGTGTGCTTTTTTCTTTTAATAAAGATATCATTTTATTTAAAAAGAGAATTTTTGGATGTAGTCTCATTATTTACTTAAAATTACATAGCAAATATATAAGTAATTAAATATCATAGTGCATCTGTGTTGTAGTTCATTAACTGCAGAAATAGTTGAGGTGTGCTGCTAAAATCTCCATCTGATAAATTATTCTATTGATCATCAAAATCAAATTGTAAGATTTTGTCTCCTCATTATAGCATTTGCAAAGGTTCAAACAAATACTAAAGTATTTTTGTTACAAATAAAATACTGAATGTACATGAATCCCAGTGCAGATGTAGCGAATTAATATGCTTGCATAAGCTATATGTAAATAATGTGATTTAATATTACAAGATTTTGCAGAGAATTTTTATTCAGTTAATGGGCTTAGTTGTTTTCAGGAGTTTGACTATGTCGAATGATAGGCTTGTACTTCAAAGTGTTTAACTCTTTCCTGGTACTTTTTTTTACTTAAGCCAAAATTTACTTTTCTACTTATTTCAAACTAGCACTTTTAGTCTCTTAATTTTAATAAAAAATCGTAATTGATTTGAAATTGTAAATATTAAAAATATTAACAAATATTAAAAATTGTTATTTTACAGCCAGTCATTATAAATAACGTAAAAATTTTATCATTGTATTTTTATGGTTACCATTTCGTGTTTTGTTTTTAAGGAACCAGTATAATGAAATGTCTTAAGATCAAAATCTCTGACTGATGTTTCAGTTAGCAAACTATTTTCTCCTAATTGAAGTTCAATTAAGAAAGTATATATCACAATCAAAATGCAGACTTTTTTGAAATTTGTTTTTAGTTTTTGTCATAGTTTTTAGGATTCGTTAGAAATACACCGTAACATTGTTTCTGTTTTATTGCTTTTTTTCTTTCAGAATAAATTGAGCAATGATGGAAGTTTTGATGAAAATGAAACTTCAAGTAACAATGGATCATTTAAAAAACCCAGGTAATTATTGTTCTAAGTTGATATTTTGTTAATATAAATTTTAATATTCACAATGGATTTTTAAAAATTATATATAAAAATGTGATATTTAATTTACTGTCGAGGATATTTCCTGAACAGATAGCTGCTAATCCTTTTATCACTGTCAACAAGTGTCTTGAGATAATAGGAATTTTATAGCAAAGGGCAGTGTATTGAAAATGTTGCTTGAATCTAAAGTTCTCAGCAAGGATAACACTTAGATACTTCTACAACGAGACTTACCTAATTCGATGACCTGCCATTGAAACAAGAGGTCGTCATATAACAACTAGCTTGCTGTTGAGCAATATTATTGTTGTTTTCTCTGGACTAAACACCATATTATGTGCAAACTCCGCAACCAAAGTATCATGCAAGCCTTAGCTGCCCTGAATTTGATCTTAATTCTCGAATCTCCTTTAATCAGCAGCAAAAGTCCATCATCCACATATGTGATTACCTGGCATCCACTGGATAACCTTAACCCCAGCATGTTTCAGAGGATGAGATGAATGATTTGTAGCGTGTGTGAAAATGCCATGTCTGACCGGATTTGAACCTGGGAACTCTGGATGAAAGGCCGAGATGCTGCCAACAACCTTTAGATAGCATTTTTCTTACTTCTGGGACGTCTCAGTTGCTGAAATAACTATATAACACATTCATCTCATTCTTTCTACAATCACTCTTCTGCAACTGAAATAGGACAGAGAGCCACCACAAATTATTAAAAACCATTGATACGTACTCAAACTCTCTAGAAGAAACAATCATAACCTTAAGATTAAAATCTTGGGTGCCCCCGAGGGCGAGTTCTAACACAAATTCCAACAACAGACAAAGAGCTCCACCATGATTCCATCGAAACATGGAGCTAAATTTCTACCTCAACTGCAAATTACCTGAAATACCTCTGTGTCTATAATTTGCACAGATAAAACAAAGAGTGAAAAGGCAGTAACTTCCTTTTGGTGTTGCAGATGATGTGAGGTTTCATTAGCATTTCCAGCATTCAGTAGAATATTTAAAAAATCACGTTTATTAAAAACACCCTGCTGGATCGAGAGAGCTGATAAAAAATTTTTTCTACCATTGAATCCTTATTTTCTTGCTCTGTAACAAAAGCCAAGAATCCCTTTTTGACCAAATGAAAATATTTAGACCTCTGTCTTCAATAGTCATAGACCAAAACCACTCACTGTTCAGGATCAGGATCACTCTCCTGTGACGCTTCACTGGCTGTCAAGAAAGACAACTATCTAGTCCACCTAGGGGCAATTCTCTCTTGACCTAAACTATGGATGAGGGATTGAATATCATTCTGATTTCAATCTAAGACAGTCTAGCAGAGAAAATATTAATAAACTTAGACCCGTTTGCCTTCCTGTGGAGGAAGTGCCCCTGATGATCAGGGAAAGATAAATTAATTGATGATCACTAGAACAATCAACAGACCAAGCATCAATCCTACCAGGAATATTCCTACTAACAGTAATATCAGCATTCGTCCAGCAAACAATTTCCTTCCATACTGACTTCTAATCCATACTGCACAACAAAGCCTGCAACTAATACCATTATCATCTATGACTCCATTATGTCAAAGAAGCGATGTAGAATTTACATCAGTACCTAGTGCTATAGGACAGTTACCAACAAGACCAAGAATTCTGTTTCAGTTTTCTAAATGTTCCTCAGTTGGCTCTCTATATTGAAAATATGAACTAACAACACAGAAATCAAGACCAAATCATGACATGACATGATATCAATGTTACAATGATACAGTTGACAAGATATCATGATATGCATTGGGATGTATAATCTAGAAGTATTAGCTTAAGAGCATTTTTTGATCACCTAGATATTTAACTGTCACCCTATCCTGTTGCAACTAAATGTCTGGATTGATTTCAGGTTTCTTTGCCATTAAGAACACAAAACTTCTTTAATCATTCAGACATTTCTCTGACTTGATGGTAACAGCTTGTCTCATAGTCCAAGAATTAAGATGGATTATTTCAGAGGATGCACTTTCACACCTTAAAATAACTTTTGTACCATGTTAGTGGTTATTGCTGCACTTAATTAGGGATTTTGGCTGCTCAGTGCCAGACATTTTGTTTCTTTTCTTATTCTTGCTAATGAAGTGTGATCCATCTCATTAGCCTATTCTGAATAACATCTTCACTAATTTCTATAAGATTCAAAAGTTAGTAGCAGAAATCATATAATTAACTTTTATCAGTATTATTTAATAATACCTGCTGTACTTAATTAAATTGTATATTAATGTATGTATAAATTCTTTTAAAAAATCTTCAAACCCTGGTGTTTGAAGATATACAACTGTAGCTTTTGGGGCTCATAACATTGCAGATTTTATAGTATACATGTTTCCAGATGTATGCTCATCTCTTAAATCAAGAAGCTTCTTGTTCAGTCTTCAAAATACTGCATCCTGTTGTAATAGTATGGCACTGCATCATCCTTGTGGATATTGAAGTGGTATTGGAGCAACTATTTTGATACTCATTTTATGTGTATCACTTTTTTTATTGAGTGCTTTATTCACATGTGCATGCTGCTGATATGTCTAATGCTTCATCACAACTAAATATTATAGAAAAAGCAATGGAAGTGTTCTATTGTTTCTGAATATACCAATTTGGTTATAGGGAAAAAATTCCAAACCTTTGGAACTTTATGTAAAATGATGTCATATTTTTTATTTTGACTTTATTAAAGAAATGTAATCTATTAAAGAAAACTAGTAATGTAGTTTAGGTATATTCAAAAAACTTTTGCAGTGAAAGCCTGTTACAGCTAGTTTAGCTTAATAACAGCAGTCTTATCTGTCTGTACTCAATCGCTGTTGTTTGTTTTAAATGAGTAATTACAATTTATTAGAAATGAGATTGGGTGTCACGATTTTTACTGGTATGGTGACTTGAATATCATCAGGCACCAGCAATTTGAGAATATGCTGTTTCTGATAATTGAAATTAACTCATGACTTACAACTGTAGTGATATGCAATTTGACAGCTCCCTATTTTTACTGTAATTTCAGAAGAATTTGCTACATGTTAGAAAATTGTCAAATTTTTAAAATAATACACTGGTTCAAAAAATGAAAAACCAAATTTATTCAAAATAAATCTTAATCTTTAAAGGATTGCTTAAACACCAAACTTAAATTACGCTTTTCTCCCTCAATTAAGTACCCCCATTTTCCATACAAAATCTTCCTAAAAAATGTTTGTATATGGTCTTATTTGTACAAGAATTAAATATAAAGATATAAACTTTTGTTATAACAGACTTTCATTGTTGTAAACCATGTTACTTTAGAAAATGCTTATTTTGATTGAAGAATTGCTTTTTTAAAAACTTTTTGAACTGTTTTTTTTTTTTTTATGAATCATTTTAAGTGGTGAAGTTGAATATAATATGATCCTTGCTGCTGGTAAAGGAAAAGGTCTTTGCTAATGGATTAAATTACAAAGTTTAATGTGTAATAATTCATAACATTATGGTTTCTTTTGTTTTCTTATTTTAATGCTTGGAAAAGAAATCTGATCGAAGGAGTTACAGGTTAAAAATGTTACCTAGTATGTTTTTATACTTCTTTACTGTATGAACTCTTCAAATTCTTTCACTAAGAGGTAATTTTTTCCAGTAATGTAATCTGTTTTTATAGTATGTTTTATATGCTCAAATGAGTTTTCTAAATTATTAAAGTAGTGTAGACCATTACATTAATCAATTTGTATTTTAACAGAATTTCATAATACTCATTTTATATGTAACATTTATAATGCTTTATTTTTAATAAATTAGTTAGCCTAGTGATCATAAATTTCTATTGTTTTAACTCATTACAGCATAGCAGTTTTCATTACAAATTTAGGAAGTGGTAGTGATTTTGCAGGAGTGATAGTTAAATCATTTGGCAACTAGCCTAACTGTAGCAGTATTTTTTACTACTGCTAGTTTTACCCTCGTGTTTCAACTAATATTCTTCTAAATTAGAAACCATTTATTAAAAGGTTCACAAAGAAGAAGAAATGAAATGGGGAGATTGTTAAAATAAGTTCATAATGCAGTTGTTTGCCTGAGTATAAATTTTTAGTTTTGTCATTGTTGTTTGTAAATGGAGGAGCATTAGGTTTTTGTCACAAATGTTTGCGTCACATTTTAAATCCAAATTCATTAGTAAAAAAATTTATTGTAGACTACTGTATAGCAGGATATAACGCTTCTTTCACATAACAGGTTTTTCATAAAAAGTAGTGATAGTGAAAATCAATATGGAATGATTTTATTGATTTGTGCTGACTGATATTAAATGTAAGCTTGAACTATATAAGATTATTTAAAATTGTATTAAACTGGAACTCAAAAATGTTCTTAGCATAAATGGATATATCGCTCAAGAAAGTTTAAGATTGATAAATAATTGCAGTAATCAGTATGTCATTAACTTGGTTAAAAATCTTCTAAAAAATATGTCACAAGTTGAATAATATGCTACAGGAAACAGCTGTTTGTTCTTACTCTGTCATTACTCTTTAAATAAAATAAATTATTAGTTATAAAACAAAGATGCAAAGCTGCAATGTAACTAACCAAACAGTACAGGACAAAAAGTTCATTAAAAAGTGTAACATGTAGATCATTAAAAAGTATAACTTAGATACAATGATATTAAGATTTAAATTATATGATATCGTGCAACATGCATTTATTACACTCTGTCTTACAACATTTTTTTTAAGATTATCAGTTTGTCAAATGCTACTATTATCCTGATCGCTTTTTGGAAAGGCAATTTTTAAAAATTTATTTTGTAACCTTTTTACTAAGTTTGTCTCAAAAATAACTATGATTGAATATATCATTGATAAATTTAGCAATGATGATATGGAAAGCAATACATGTATTATTCTTGACTATAACATTTTTAACTGGACATTCATTTTTCTTGTTTAACTATAAAACCAATTTCTACTTCTTACTTTTTTAATTTTACATTTATTTAAGGAGATGGACTCACAAGAGGTATCACTGCTTCTGGCCACGTATTTGTTAATGCCTTTAGAATTTAACACAAGTTACTTAGATTTAATACTAGTGATACTTTATAGCAAGCTTTCAAGCTAGCAACAGATTGTTTTTTGGTTGCATATGAGTTAAAACTAATTTGCCCTTGATGTGTATCATCAAACAGTGTGATACAAAAGCATTGCTTTCTCATCCATTGTAATAAATAGAAGCTTCTTAAATTTTTTTCTTTGATAAAGAAAAATGTGTTATTCAACCTATTAAGCTGTCGTGTCTATAAACTCTTGCATGTTTGGATACTTCTCATGGAAATCTCAAATCTTAAAGCCACAGTTACTTACTGTGTTGTCAGAGTTCCAGGTTTTCTTGCATGGTTTTGAATTAAGTTTGTCATTTGATTTTTTTTAAATATATTTTATGAGTTGTTAATGAATAAGTAAGTAATGTGTTCCCCCTTACAAATGTATCGGTGTAATAGTTAGACAGAATATAAGACTTCATATAAGGCAGTCACTTAGTGGTGGTAATGCAATTACCACCGTAAAGTAGGATCTCTGCCCTGTAACTGCTCAAATAGCAAAAAATTCCTGAATGTATATTTTAATGATAAACTGTTATAAAATGTAATGAATATTATTCACAATATGTTCTGAAAGTAAAGATTCAAAGATGTTAAAAATGTAAGGGAAATTGTTTTTTCACTTTTATGCTGCTGTGATTGGCATTGTTCACATGGGACCACTTATCAACTGATTGGGTTGATAAGTCAACTTCAGGTTCTTTCTGAAATTCATTGCTGCTGTTTAATTTAAAGCGGAAGAAATGTATATTTAATAAAAAAGAACAGAAGGTAACTGATACAATCAGTGAGATAATTTATCTATAGGCATTTAATCAACTGTTTATCAAAAACAGTCGTCTACAGCATTTAAAGAAGAAAATTAGTATGTCATCATATACCTGGGCCAAGCACCAATCAATGCAATGTAATATTCATCCACATATATTCTGTAAAATAATTAGAATCTCAACATTAACATGAAGAAATCATACCGTATTCCAGTATAGAAAGGAACATTTCCTATCAGCTTTCTCTAGATCAATAACTTGTGATACTCAACTGTGAGACTGGGAAAAATGAGATTGCTTGATGATACAAAGCAAATTATTAGGAGTCGTGTTTAACAGTATAATCTGCTAACACTCATATTTGTTTTGTCCCCCAGAAGCAACTGGTGTTTCTGAGACTGGAAGAGACCACAAACTTCTTGGTTTAAGGGACAACTTGAGAATTTATATACTATCTAAGCTTTGTGAAACTGCTGATATTATTGTTGAAACTGAGAAATTATTATAATTTTCAATGTTTATAGAATTCACTCATATATCTTTATCTCACTCTTACTTCTCATGTCAGTGTAATCTGTGCAACAAGAACAATTGTTTGCACTGTTTAGAAATCTAAAGCTTGTTATTTGTTTTTTTCAGGTGTGATACAAGATTGGTATGATTCATTCTAAGAAAATTATATCTTTATCATTTTTTTTTTTTGTCAAATGTGAAGATTAATATAATTTTACATGTTACATTATAAATAATTTACACATGTTATTTACCATGATCGTAATTTATTTTCATTCATGTCTGTTGAAATTTCTAGGCCTTTGTCACCACTGATTAATTTTGGAAATACAATGAGAACAATAATGTATGATTGAATTTCTTTAAAATGCATTTAAGGTAAATGAGTTACAAATTAATCTATATTAATTTTTTTTTTTACATGTGCGATAGTGAAAAATTTGTTATTTATTGTTGTTTGCTTAATCTTCTTTGACTTTTGAATTAAAGCTGAACTCTATGACTATTAAGTTGTTTGTTTGTTGTAAGATTAACTTGTCAATAAATCTGTATGCGGGTTGCCTGTGTACCAGTTGTACCAAATTAAGTGAAATTTAAAATGTACTTTTCTAACAAAATAATGATGCCCAAGGTATAAGACTTAAGAAACATATTCCTTCAATAACTTGTTAAACATATTAAATGAATAATTTAAAATATTCCATAGAAAATAGATTTACTGTCAACATCCTGCTGGTTTTCATTAATAATTCAATTTAGATAAGTTTTGATTAAATGCATGCAGTTTTTATCTAGACATTTGTAATGAACTGTTAACATTTTTGCTAAAGCAGGTTAACCAGAATATTAAAATGCATTAACTTATCAGTTACTATATACTGCATATTTAGTAAATCCAGTTCTCGTATATTATAATTTAAGTTTCACCAAAAACTATAACTAAAATATTTCTGTGAATAATGTGATGTGATTGAAATAAAATGTAGATGTGACTATTAGCAGAATTATGACAAATTAAATTTCATAAAAAAAGCTGTTAGATATGTGCATATTTAGAATTTATATCATTCTTGGTTGTATTAGTTTTATAAGATAAAAAAAGAACAACTGCTTGTGGAGGAATAATGATTTAAAAATATATTGAAAAATGTTGTGTACTAATATTAATTTTTCTGTGTTGAGATTAAAAAAAAAAGAATTATTCCATTTGTTTTTTCTTTTTATCAGTCATGTTAAGAAGAATTTATTAAATTGCATGTTTGAAATTGTACAAACTGATATGCAAATATAGCCTCATTGCTAAAAGAAATGTCCTTCAAGAGATGTACTCCAATTAAAAAAGTTACAAGGCAGTGAACCTGAATCTTTGTATTACTTCAGAGAATGATATGTATGAATGTAAATGAAGTATAGTATACAGCCTCAGGTGCTCCTATTAGGTTCCTGAGATGTTAGATTAATTGAAACCCAACCACCAAAGAACACCGATATTCAGATCAATATAAAAGTAACTGCCCTTATTAGGATTTGAATCTTAGAACTCTCGATTTCATAATCAGCTGATTTGTGATAAGTAATGAACCTCTGAACCTAATCCATTACACGTGACAATTGCATCAATGTGGCTGTCAAAGGATTAAGCCCAATTTTTACAGTTAATTGTCTAGTTTTACAGTTAAAAACTACTGCTCACGCTGAACAAAGATACTACTAAATGTTTGTTTAAACGTGCTGTGTAGTATTTTTGTTCAGAGTGAGCAGCAGTTTTTAACTGTAAAAATGAATTACTGAAAAAATTAGCCGAAAGAAATGTAGTTGAATTATTTATAACCTTATTGAGGTAATTTATTTGATAGTAATAACATTATTAGAGAAAAAAATGTTGTTTTTAGAAATCATGTATCAAGTGAATTGTTAGATCTTGAATGTATAAAAAATCTTCTGTGACGGTCTTTAGACTGATTTTCAATGTAGTAATCTTCATAATGGTGATACTGATGACATAATAATGATTGTTGTTGCAGAAACAGAGGTTATTAATGCGGCAACAATATGTTAGAAAATAGTAAGACTACTTTCCTTGGAAGTATCAAGTATGTTAAATGTCACTCAGGAAATTCAAAGATTTGCCAGCATCCATTCAAAGTTTATTGAATATTGTGACTGAAAAATAGAAGTTAACTTAAACTCAGGGTATACTCTGAAAAAGATCTTGAGTTACAGCCCAGTTCCAATGATGAAGTTTCTAGTAAAAGGAGTTTCCTCTTTTTACTAGAGAGATAAAACTGTTATTGCCTGCAGCTCTAATAATTCTGATTTAAATCAAAATTGCCTTAATGAAAATATTGATGATGAATAAATCAGGATAAACCTGTCCAGATTCCTACAAACAAGAAATGTAAAAAGCCAATCTTGGTCGAAAACCCTGTCCTGAAAATTGGAAATCCAACCAAACTAAATCTATATGTAAACTAGGCCTTCCATATAAATCAAAAAAAAGGAAAGATATGACAGCTAAAATACTGAAACCTGCTAATTGTTAATGTTTTCTTTTTTAAATACAATCTAAATTTTGATGAAGAGAACCAAGGTAAGGTAAAATCTGTGTAAAATCTTACAAAAGGTAGAAAGATTATACATTTTGTCTACAGTTACAAAAAGTTATACTCAGAGGAAAAGAAAACGTGAAAATATGGTAAAAAGAAAAATTGTTTAGTTACAGTTATTTCTTTTTAAAAGGTGAGAAAGAGATGCATGTTAGTAAAGATTTATTTTTTTAATGATTAACCTCTAAGAATGACTTTTGCTAGTAGATCAGAAGTCGGTGGACGTTTCTTTACTTCAAGAGAGGTCACAAAATTCCGGCAAATAAAACTAATGAGTACTGGATCAGTAAAATTAAGTCTAATAAGATACCTTGACCCAACAGTGCCTATTAAAAAAAATGTATTAAAAAAAAATTACTGATCCCAATATACCTAAAGAGAATGTTTTTAGGCACACATTTTTTACTCTAGACTTTTTTTCATCCATCTAAAGATAGGTGTTTGATATGTAAAAATTATGAAAATGGTAGGATAGACAAATAACATAATAAGTTATGCTGAACATATACAGAGAAAAGAAGAAGCGTTTGCTGTGAAGAAAGTAGATGTAAACCAACTTTTGGTTTACGTCTTGTAAACCAAAACCTTTGGTTGATCTTATTAAGCTTTGTAATACAAGGTACCATTCCTAAAGAATACCACCAATGGTTTAGATCTCTTTAGAACACCAGAATAGACAAGGGAAGAATACTTTTAAGAGGATTTGGAAGAAATAAAAGATTGTAGTGAGCATAACTGTATGCAACAATAGTGGGAGTAAGACTATATCTGTCATTTACATTAATTTAAAAAGATCTATTATCTGTTCAGTTTTATATCATGAAGTATTCAGAACATTATTTTTTTCTAACTTAAAGGAGTTTAGTTTTTTACAATAAGCAAACTCTATTGTGCTAATCAAGAAACTTCTTCATTGCTGTTCCTTCTAATGTTATTTATGTAGAATAAAAATCAAATGAGAAAAGAAAATCAATATTTATATCGATTCCAGTTTTTTAAAATTAATGCCAAGTGTATGGAATTTTTTTAAAGACCGGTTTATTTTTCTTCTTGTAATATTAATGCTAATTTTTTCATAGATTGTGTAAAGTTTTATTATAAAAACCATAAATTTCAGAAATTTTGCTGTAGTAATTGTAATTTTTAATAAAATAATTCTGCAGTAATTTTTCTACAAGTTTTCAGTAACACAATTGTGGTGGTTAATCATTTTGCACTTTGTTTTTATCGTATTTAAAATTGTTTTGAAAGCTAAGACAAAAATAAAAATCAGGTTATGTAACTATTTTTAAGGAATAATGTATGTAAATTTCATTGTAATTGCCCTTTTCCCAGTTGTAGCTTGAAAAAACTAACACAACATTTATGTATAAATCTTAATTGAATGGATAAATCAAAGGTCATAGAACTTTGCTTACTGTGAAATGTTGTTTGGGTTGAATAGGTAACCAAACAAAAATCCATTGTACCAAAATGCTATTTATAAATAATGCCAGATAAAAATTTATATAATAAATTACTGTACTTAAAAGTGAATGTAATGTGTATGTGTGTATATATATATATATATATATATTTGTGAACAAAGCTGGTTATTTTGCAGTGTATGAATTTGGAATTAAAAAATTAAGTTAGTTAACTGTTCAGAAAATTAACTATTTTTCTTAATTATTTTTGAAATTCTCATGATAGATTTGTTTTAACATTATTATTTTCATGCTTTTAATAATTTATTTTTGTTTCAGGTAGCCTTTTAATTTACGTATTATTAATGTATATATTTATATAAATGTGATGTGATTTTATCCACATAAGAGAAATAATGGAACAGAATGTATATAAAATGTGTTTTAATTAATAAATGTTTAAGTTTTAAAATAACATACTTTTTTCGAGTTAATTTAATAATTTAAAAGATATTTTCAGTATTATTAATAATTATTGGATTTATAAGGGATAATTGGTTGCAATTTTTTTTTACATTCATTTTTTGAAAATGAACTAATTTTTGAATAAATATTTACTTAAGAAAAATTATAGTAAATCCATATACAGGCTTAGAATCACATTTTTAACCAGAATTGCCCAGTAATCCAGTGAACTCAATTTATATAATCTACTGTTAATAACTCAGACAGATATATTTTAATCCTGACAAGCATTCCACAGTCGTTGTTGCTTTTCCATTTCATCAATCCACAATTGAATGGTTTTACAGGAATTAGATAATCAATTTTAGAACATTTCTTAAAAATTTGTTGCTTATAGAATTTTCACAATTACTTTGTTTTGTAAAGAAGCTTTCATGTATTTCAGTTGCCAGTTAACTAGCAATTTTATTGTTTCAAAAATTAAATACTTATGTATTTGTGTTGAGACTGTACCAACTGACAGTTTTGTTATTCATTTCAATTTAACATGCCATAACTATTAGTAGATCCAACCATCTTTAAAGACATTACTCAAAGAAAAACTCAAGTTTTGATATCAATTCTAAGCATAAGGTTCCTTATTACTCTACACATTTCTTTTGCTTTACTGGAGATCTAGACCTTTATAGTGTTGAAAGAAATCATTGAAGTTTCATATGTATAAAGAGGGTAGTCTTTATTATGTATCTTACAGTAATCCATTAAAAGCCAAAATAAATAAATAGTCACAAAACAGCATATTGTACAAATTTGTTAAAATTCAATCCAAAAGCAATGTTAATTAGAATGATAAAAGGATAGGAAAAATTAAGAATTTATTCAGCCATTTGTCATAATCTGCTTTTTTGCTATTTGCAAACAAGCATAAATCAATTAGTGACATTACATTTAAAGATACAAGGGTCATTCAAATATAAACCAGAATTTTGCCTTGTGAACAAAGGAAGAGCAGTGAATATGGTGTGGGGTGCAGCAGGTAGTTGAATGTGTAGAGGGGAGCAAATGTCTGTAGATCACATTACCACATCAAGAAGTACAATTGTCCATTGGGCAGCAAATTATAATCAGATTTATCACCAATTAAAGTGTCAAATTTTCTGAAATTTTTATTATTCCAGGCGTAGTTTGGAGGTGCAACCTACCAAAAACGAAATATTTAATTGGGTCAAAACATTTTGAAATGGCGTGATGCTGAATAAAAATCATAAATGTTGTCACCTGCAGATCAGCATCAATGATAACATTCAGGCTGTGTTAGTGACCTGTGGAAAGTGACTGCCACATAACTGTCACTGAAATTGCATCAGTGGTGGTCTAAGTGTTGGGAGTGCGCATACAATGTTATTAGACACTTTTGGATACAGCAAAATGTCTGTGAGGTGGATTCCACATCTCACAGAAAAATGTTTCAAAAGACATCAGTCAGTGTCTTCTGCATCACTTTGACCGTATTGACCTGCAATGAAACATTGTCCACCACTAAACTCAGGAAAACAAGTATGGTGGAGTGGAAAAGTAGGGAGGGGGCACTGATCAAGACCAAGAAACACTTGTCAGCTAGAAGTTCTGGCAACTGTATTTTCGGACTTAAAAAAGGTGTGCTGCTGAACACACACCTATAGGACTCAAAACGTTCCTCCACAAACAAAGGATTGTGTAAATGTAGCATACTACTGCCACGTATTGGAATACATCATACCTGCTTATCTTAAAAAATAACACAGCCACCACCAAATTGCAATGTTCTTCTCCATTACAACACATGGCGCAGCTGCTCACTTGCGATAAACTCACTAAAATTCATTCACCTGCTGAGAGTCCAGAGACTTGTCACTGTGTGATTTTCCATTTTTTGCTGAAAGAAGTTTTACGATAAAGATTCAAAGATGGTACCACAGTCTAGCATTATGCACAATTGGTTGTTGGGGCAGCCGTTGTTTTTTCTTTGAGGAGATCAGAAAGCTACCTATCTGGTGGAGAAAATGTATTTCTGTTACCATAATTTATGATTTTATCTAATATCAATGGCTAAGTGAACAAATTCTGGTTTTTATTGAATGACTCTCATAATGTTATATCATGTTAACTTGTTACTGAAATAGATATTCTAATATTCACTTGTGTGGTTTCACACTTTAATGGAAAAGCTTTATATTATTGGCTTGTATCTTTTTAAATAGTTTTTTTTTATTTTGATAATTCCAGTATATAATATATTTTTAAACGTTTATTCAAATTAAAGAATTTTAGATTTTTAAAATTTGGGAGATTTTTTGTCCTAAATTAAAAATTCCAAGATTACTATTGATCTGTAGAAACTGGTTTGTTTTCATGAAATGTTTCAGGATGCTTGAAATTAAGTTTACAGAGTTGCTTGGGACCCTAGTTGACTAAATTATTTTGAGTACTGGCATTGTTGCCAACATGGTTCTTGCACGATGCCATTCTACTGTCCTTCAGATCTTGTTTAATTTGGTCCCTCATTTATTTAGATAATTCTAGGCATATGTTTTTTGCTAGTTGTATTACCCCCAACCATTATCATGACAGTTATTTCCTTTACTCTGCTTTGACTGAATTTATCTGTGATAAACTTTAATTTAATTACTAGTGTATTTGTGTACTTTTTTGTATAATAAATATAAACATTTTCTTCAAATAAAAGAACAAATAATATTTAATGATTTACTTAAAATAAAATTTGTTATTGACATATTATACAAAATGTGATATATCCCCCCCTCCTAAGTTATAAACCAAATTTTTTTAAAAAATTGTTAGCTAGTATTTGAGATACTAAGTTCAGACTTTTAGTTTTATTCAGATAAAAAAATACTGTATTATATTTAGGTTAATATAGTTATTATGTTATTTATATGAAATGTGTATTTCATAATGTATATATAATGGATATTTTTTTTATATTTTACTTATTTAAAGTCTAATAAATTTATATTTATGTAGTACACTTTTATTTTTTTCAATATTGTCTTACATGCTAATGTAATATATTATTGCTTTGGTGGTAAATGACAATATACCTCTCTCCTTCTGTTGGTAGAGAGTTTCCTACATCCATAAAGTTTTGTTGCACTTTTGCTGCCTTATGTTAAATTTTTCAGCCAAAAAAATTTTAAAAATATTTTTAAAGATAATTTTGTCTAGAACAGAGATTTTTTCAACCATTTTAGTTCCATGACTCCAAAAAGTAAAAAAAATATATAAATATTTTGCGGCCCTCCTCCCAACAACCCAATGAAATCTAGTTAAACTGTTTAGCTTGATGATACCAGAAGTTATGAATATGGGTGTATGAATAATATAAAAAGGAGAAATTTACAGGTTCCAACTTGATGTGTATGTGCTGCTTGTAATTTGGTCTGCTTGCATAATATTCATTGTGAGAGCATAATGTTCAAACATGCAATGATATTGAACGTTTGAAAAAATAACAACCGAATTGTTAAGGCAACAATTGATTTTATAAACACTTTATATAATAAAAAGTTATTAAGTCATAGTAATCAAATATTGTATCTTACAAATAACTACAGACAAAAATTAATAGTAATGAATAAATTTTATTTACCTGGATTAGACAGAGCTCATCAAGATGAGAATCTTATTATATGCAAGTCATTTTTAAAAAAAAAAAACAATATTGTAGATTCTGCATTTCTACTTAAAAAGGCAGTGTATATCTGAAAAATAGTGGTGGTAACATAAATTATAAATCTTAATTGTATGTTGCCAATTAGGATCTAGAAGATTAGTTTATAAAATATAACAAATATCACAGGCATTCATCCTGATAACTTTTCCACAACCAAGGCATAAGTTGTAAGAAACACAGTTTCCCATCTTGACTTAAGTTATTTGCTGATTTTTATGAATTAAAAAGAAAATAATTGCAAATTAGGTTAAATTAATTTCTTAAATCAACATATAAAATGGTGGTAGTTTTAATTATAGATTTCAGTCATAATCTTATAAATTTTTAAATTAATGAATTGATTATCTCAGATTTACAAATGGCACTAAATTTATGAAGGTTTGAAAAATTTAATTTGTAAATGATAGACACTATTTTTATGAAACAAAGCTAATCTTAAAGTGTAGTATCCAATAATAATGCTTGAAAAGAAAGAGTTTGTTCAAAAATATTGTATGGTTCTATAAAATACCATTATCCACTTTGAACACTTATATCAGAATAACTAAATCTTAATATTATTTACATACAATCTTGGTGCAATAGAAGCATCTGTCTTTTATACGTAAAGTTAAAGATATAAATTTTAGTTAGGGGTGCATTTTCAACAAAAAAATTAGTTTGAATTGAAATTCTTTAAATAAAAATGGTTTGAAAATTTACTCTGGGAAAAGCACCAATTTAATAAATAAAATAAAAATAGTAGAGTCAGTATTGATTTTACAAAAGTAAAAGTATTTAATCAAGGTATCAAATCATTTTTCTCAGTGAGTGAGACAAGGACGAGTGTATATCTTTAATTATTAAATAATTCTTGATTTATTTGACATTTAATAAGTAAAAAAATGGCCTTGGTAAAAGTATTATAGTAAAAAAAGTTTATTTTTTATCACTTCACTAATTAATTGACTAAGTCAATAAATTGATAATCTTAAAAATGTTTGTATTTCTTAATTATTTAAGAAGTATGTCATACACCAATTTGACCTCGATAATGTTAACATAATTATTATAATAAACGTTTATGTAGTTTTTGTAATATAACTTAATTTATAGTGTAGTATATTTAATACTACTGTAAACAGTTTACAGAAGTTTGTTTGAATTCTTATACACACATAATTTTTGGGATGGTAAATGCATTTATTTAGAAAACTAAACCCTGTCTTATGTTGTTCGGCAGTATTTGTTGGAATAACAATTTTTTGAAGTATGTATTTCAGTTATCTGATAAAAAAGATAGGTCAGGTGGTATTTATTATTGTTTACTGCTATCCTTAATAAACATTTCCCAATCAACCAAGTTGATTTTGGCCAGATGACCATTGCTTATTCTACAGTGCTGATCTATGATTTTAATTAGTCATTTAATCAAATTGAGTGATTAGTATGTGAGAATCCTCTTCAATGCCAGAAATTAAGAAACACCTTGATTAAGAAGTAGAATTTTACATTGTAGAAAGTACCTTTCAGACGTAAAAAATACTATAATTTAATGAAATACTATAATAAATAATTTTCATGTAATAATGTATATTGCAATTGTTTCAAGTGTGTATATGGCTGTCTGTATTTCAGTTAGCTCTAAAAAAATACGTCAGGTGGTATTTATTATTGTTACTGCTATCCTTAATAAACATTTCCCAATCGACCAAGTTTCTTTTGGCCAGATGACATTGCTTACTCTAGTGTTGATCTGTGATTTTAATTAGTCATTTAATCAAATTGTGTGATTAGTATGTGAGAATCTCTTCAATGCCAGAAAATAAAGAAATTAAAAACACCTTAATTAAGATGTGGAATTTTAAATGGTAGAAAGTACCTTTCACAGGTAAAAAATATTATAATTTAGTATAAAAATAGTATAATTTAATAAAATACTATAATAAATAACCTTCATGTAATAAATGTATATTGCAATTGTTTGAAGTGTGTATATGGCTGTCTATTTTAATACTTTGAGATGTTATGAAAAACATCTATGTACTGTACTGTATTTGGTTTTACAATACTTTTTTGGTATAAAAATTGCTTTTTAGGATAAGTTAGTCATTTCTCAGGTTATCAAAATGCAAAGCCAAAACAAGTTACGTAATTTTAATCTTACCTTGGAAATTTAAATTAAAACAAAAAACATAGCATAGAATTATTATAAACTAATTTTAATTTGTTTATTTCTTTCATTTCTAATAAACTGTGTATCCCACGCCTTACAGTAAATAACAAAAATGGAAGTAAAAATGAATTTATACCCTTGCAGGTTTAGAAATATGGATTAATCTTCCACAATGATCGTACATTAAGGTAAGTTTACAATTATGTAGATTTAGCAATGTTTTCTGTTAATAGAGAAAATTAAAAATGTTTAATAATTATACATGAAATTTTGGTGTTAAACTGGTTGAAAAGGGATGAAACATACAACCTGTACTTCATTCACAGAGCATTATATTAATCATGTGTACTCATTTTTTATAGTTTAAATTTTACTCTTTTACTTAGTGTTACACACTTTGACATTTCAAATTTTTATATTTTTTAATTGAAAGAATTTGTTAAGAAGTAATTCTAAGAAAATAGTTTTATGTTTATAAATAGTGTCTGCGTATGAAATTAGGTCAAATTCTTAATTTATAGTAACTTATGAATCATTCTCAGGTTATAGACTTCATTGAGAAAGTAATGAGATTTGAAAGTGTGATGGGAATATGATCAATTCCTTACCAGAAATCAATGAATTATTTTAACTGTATATGTTCTCAGACTAACAATAATTTTGTATGTTCTACATTTTCAAGGATGTGATACCATAAATGAACAGGAGGAACAGTGAAACTGATTTCTTTTCTGTGTTTAATATAATTTTTTTGCTATTTATTATTATTTACACTTTATCCAAATGAATTTGTGAGAATTTATTTTCTGGTACATAGTTTCATGCTTATCTAGATAGGAGTATAAAAATAATTTAAAGTCCATTATATTCATAATAAATTGATACCAGAACCATAACAAATTACTTGAACACATCAAACAAAATATCAGAAAAATAACTCGATAGTAGTTTATATGTAACGTAGTACATACCATTATCAAAAAGTTCATAACCTAATGATAAAATTGTTGTTCTTTTAACAAGGTTGTTTTTTGACAGTATCAGCTTATCGCATTTTTATTATGTTCTGTAACAAATATTTTTTTCTCTAAAATAAGTGGTTGAGGGGGGGTAAATTTTACTTCAAAATGTTCTCTCCTATTGAATTTCAAATTAAATATTACTTTTAGTTGTATCAGTGCAACAAAAGGTATGAAACATAGAGCATTCACATTTTTGTAATTTATTATACACAATAAAATTAATAATCAAAATTTCTTAACATCATGAAAAGAATACTATCTTTGCATTTTCTACTTGTGATATTATTTTTTACAATTACTGTGTATGGTAATGTCGAAAATGAATCCAACAGGTATGTGTAGTTAGACATATTTAATCAAGATTTGTTACATATATTGCATATGTTAAATGCATACTGATTATTGGTAATTTTTTGTATCTATACACTTTAGGTTTAGATATTATCAACTTCAAATAGTGTATAAATTCATTTGCACAACACATCACACTAATAAATGGGGACTTCTCCATTGTCAAGTTAAAAAAAATTAAAAAGATCCATTTCCTAGGTGAATAGCCGAACCAAATCAAAAGAATGTGGTTTTCACTCACCAGGAAAATTATATAAGGGGCACTATTCTACCATGCATTATCTCCACCTCTATAAACACATGATGAGTCACTGATGACCTCCAGTTTTTTAAGTGAAGTTACATTTAGCTTGTTCTGTCTTTATTAATTTTGATTTCCAAGGGACCAACATTCTTTTCATTTTGGGGCTAGTATGTTTGCAGGTTGTTCTTGTTTATCCACTTGGTTCTCCAGGTGGTTGTGCCTGTTGTAATCTGCTAAAGGATCTAAACTTACATCCATCTTACTGGATTTCTTGACTTCAGAGAGGATTGAAGTGGATGTTTTTACGTGTAAGTAGTTTGGTCTCTTGGCCAATTTGGATCAATCAGCTACTCCAATCTTGAATTATTGTCCTGCTGGTATTGATTTTCTAATGAACATGGAACCAAGGGATTGGGTTTGACTTAAGCTAAGCATTCCTATTATTATTATTATTATTATTACAGAATTGTTCAATTGAGCATCACTACTATTATATTGTAATCTTATTTTAAACACTGTACTATGATGTTCAAGGGAATAAAAGTATAAACACTGAAAACTGATAATATTGCTGAATTTTGAATATAACTTAGAATGTTTATATAATTTTAGTTTATTGGTTTAAAATGTTAGTTGCAAGATACATAAGTATTGATAATAATAAGTGACAATAAAACAATTAATGAACACAAATATTAATTTTAGTAATTACAACCACAATAATTATCAGGATAATAATAGAAAACTATAATAATATTACATGTCAATAGCCACAAATCAAACAATTTATACATAATATACTCAAAACAGTAAACATGATAAGAAGAGACCATAATACACAACCTATCAACAAAGATACAATCATAATATTATACATCAAATTGTCATTATGGCAGAGTTTAAAATAAAAAAAACGTTCTGAATTTATTCCAAGTAGATAAACAGAAAACTAGAATTCAGACCTATTAACAAAAGTTCACTTGCAAATACCAGTACTACTACCACAGTAAAAACTAGGTATATGAATGAGATTTACTACATTATTTCTTTCACTTATAGTTTTACTGTAACTCTTCGATAATATTTCTTGTTTACTGGAATTTCCTGTGGCATCACCTTAATCGTATTGAACTTAATTCACTCTGGAAATTTGCTTCCTTACTGTCCTCAGAATACTCTCGCAGAATGACCTTGCTGGACTCCTTGCAGAACTGCCTTTGCGAGACTGATGTAACGTCTCGCTAGGCTGATTCGCCTGTACTCCTTTGTAGCTGGTCTTTCATTTATACTTCTTTGGTATTCTATTTATACTTTTAGCCTCTACCTTCCAGACCAGACCCAACTCGAAGTGTGAGAACAAAGACCAAGGCTTTTGTTCCCATGAATTCCAAACCTGATCTCATCTCATAGGTGTTCATTGTGTGCCAGCAGGCAGTATAACAAAAGACAATTGTTAAACGGACCTGTACCTAGTAGTTTCTGGATTCCTCCCATTACATTTCTACTACTTTCATAATAATTGGTAGGAATCTGTCACTCAGGCTCACTGTACAGGTCTTGTTACAATATATATAAAAATGAATGTTTGTTTGTGCCATATGCGTTCCTATACTATTTATCTAATTGCGATGAAACTTGGTGAGTTATTGTGCACGTGCCCATGAAGGTTTCCGAGTTAGTTTGTACCCATTAGGTGATGCTGGAGTTGAGATATTTTGAAAAATTGTATTTATGTTCTGATTTGGCTCATATTCAGAATATGTGTTGCTACATGTAAAGAAACACTTATGCAAAAAATGGACCTGCTGGGGTCAAGGTATTTGGGAAAATTGCATTTATGGTCTGATTTGGCTCATATTAAGAATATATATTAGTTATGTGAAAAGAAAATGGTTAGGTGGCATCAGTGTCAAGATATTTACAAAAAAAAACAACTAAATATTCAGACTTTCTGCTTCAATATATAAAAATAAAAGGTAATGTTTATATGTGTGTCTGCTATAGACTAAAAAACTACTGGACCGATTTACGTGTGGGGAAATAGGGAAAAATCAAAAAAAGGGTAATATGGAATAAGGGAAAATTTGAAAAAGGGAAAAAAAGAAAGGTTAAATTTGTGAAGTTTCATAATGTCCATTTTCTTAATGTTTATATATACTCAAATCTAGCAGTAGCGAAGCATTGCCGGGTCTGCTAGTTTCCTATAAAACTCACTGGTTTTTTATATTTATGTATTTTTAGATCGAGGAAAAGAATAATATAAAGTGATTTTTGAGGAAGTAAAAATGTTTTCTCCTAGCACTGTGATGAAGTTAATATCTCATAGCTGGAAAATAAAAATTTAGGAAAAATTGAAATAACTATTCTTAGATATTATTTGTACAATATACCTGAATCCTGCAAATAAAAGTTTGGAAAACCATATTTATATTGGAAAGAAAGTTTAACATGAAGGTGCATTCGAAATTGTAAATTATCCAATATAAGCAAAAAGAATACTTAATTAAAAAGCAAATGTTTTATCACTCATATATAAATTATTTAAAATTTTTTTGTATACAAAAATAAACATAAGTTTTCAATTCAACATATGTTTGTAACACTAATAAAATAACTAATATTTTTAAGATTTGTATGATTTCATTCTTGGACACGATTTGAAATGTTTTATTACTAGTAAGTGTTCAATTACTAACTAGATTATGCACTTATTGGAAAAAAAATTAAGATAAATATTTTATACTTTCAATTTCTTTGGAGATGCATTTTTAAACTTTATAATATGTACAATTTTTAACCATGATTTAAATATTGCTACATTTTGGGACCTCAAAACTATGTATTTAATTAGACCAGACAGCATAATTAACATGTCAAGAAAGTGGTAGAAATTTTATGATTTATTTTGTTACTGCAGTCTATTCATGATTACACTGTAACAACAAAGTTCCTTTCCATGTAATGAAAAAAAAACCCGTGAATTGTTTGTCATTAGTTATTTAATATTCTTGCACATAAAATTTACTGTAAGTTACATCTTTATGTACTCCTCCATTGTTTGCAATCAGTTTTGATGTTCTCTTCCATATTGAAGGATCAAGGTTGTAAAAACAGCCTATGACATCAGTTTTCTGCTCATCAACATTCCTTAGTCACAAATAGGAGATATTTTTCTATAATTATGCCAAAAGGAGATGTCAAGTCTAGTCTAATAGGAAGCCACTGAATTTTGGAATATCTACCAATCTACCGCCCTTCAAAAATGAGTCTCTTGTCAAATATTACTGTCCATGTTGTTATGTGTAATGGGGATCTGTGATTTCCTCATAAAGTGGGATTTTCTTTACACAAACATACAAGATCTCTTACTCAGCTAAATGTCATACTCATTATAGAAAAAACTGGTTTCCATGATTGAACACTGGGATAATACCTTAGAAGAGTTTTGCAACAAAGTTTCCCTTAAACCAAGTCTTGATAAGAAAACAACTAGGCTAAAAGGGTTTAAACCCAAGATATTTTTTAATTATTTTGTGAACTGTGGAATGGGTAATATTTAGCTCTGAAGACTTTTTCCTGGTTGTCTTAAAAATAGATTGTGAACAGAATTTCTCAGCAATATCAGAGCTATTCAACTGAATGAAATGACATCCAAATTGTTTCAAATTGAAGATTATTCGGTGTATTTTTTTCCATTTCAGACTGTTACTATTGATGGAGCTTCCTTACAAAAATCTGAACAAATCTGCCTGTTATATCTTAATAATTTTCATTTGCATTTCTACATGTACACCCAAACCCTAGCATATAATATTTATTTGAGTACATGCTTATGTCAGCCGTTTTAACTTGACTGCACAAATAAAAAATTTCACAGCATATGAAAATAACATCAACTTCTAATAAACCTATTACTGATAGGTATGAAAGCACCTGATGTAGCTTTACAATCACTTTATGACATATACCATCCTTCATGTTATATTATGAAAAGATACCCATTGGCCTTGTGTAGGTAATCAGTCATAGGAAAACCAATATATCTTATTATAAACATTCATGCTAAAAGAGTAAGGAAACCTAACCTTTTAATCTTATACTTTAATTTGTAAACCTGACTGATATATATATATATATATATAGTAACTGTCTCCTAAGGATGTGAATAAATAATAAATACATGTTAAAATATGCTGGTCTCCATATATTACTGAAGTTAAACAATGCCTGGAGTAGATTGGATTTGGATGGATAACATAGATGGTTTTTGAGCCAAGTAGTCAGTAACTTAATAATGCTACTGTTAATGTTTATAAAGTATGTTTTTTATGGGAAAACAGAAAATGAAATCAAAAATGTTCTATAACATCACTGTTTCTGAATTGTCTTAGTTTAAAGATCCCTATTATGTCATTTTGACACATTCTGACCCCACAGAGGAAGACACCTATCATGTGACAATTTCCATTGCTACACTACCCACTCCTTTCATAGCCCTGATGGCTTTACTGGAGGTCATCTTTTAGATCCTCTAAACCTGATAACACATCTTAGTCATCAGTTTGGCCTCAGCAGACATTTCCATCGGTGTATTTACACAACTATTTATCACCTTTGTATGGCTTCTTTCAACCTCGAACACCTACTATAACTTTGCTTAACTATCAAATTAACTGATTCGTGGAACTGCAATCCCCGCACCTTCCTCTTACACCGAAGGTTTCACACAAAAACTATTCCTATGTCTAACTTCAGTTAGACTATGGACTCAAATCACTATTTGATGAGCCTTTTAAACACAAAAAAAACACTATTCTTATACTAACAAAACAAGTTTTGATCTCAACAACAACAATTTTGTTCTACAATTCAATCTTCTCAAATTCTGCTCAATTTCCTCAAAAAACAAGAACAAATTCATACATTTGATAAACTTCTAATGAAAACATACCCTATCTCTCTCAGTTCTAGTATACTTTTGGGAGTGAGGTCAATGTCTACATCCTCCTACACCACAGAGTTCTCAACACATCCATTCTCATCCTGACAGCAAATATCTCAGCTAACCAAGTCTAGATGCCAAAATGCCTATCTTTTTAAAGTAAGAACCCAGCCAGACCCCTAGCTATCCAGATTACTACTCTATCTATACATCCATAACAGCATCAAACCAGGGCAAAGAACCTCAGGAAGCCAGCAACTATGTTCCATCCCCTTTTGGCATTCCAATTAATATGCAGATCAAAACCAGAATTGATACTTGCAAGACATGGCACACATCATCAATGGCTCTGTATTTCCCACACAACCCTGAATGAGTCAAACCAAATCTGGCCAACCTATCTGTAAAGTCACCAGGTCCGGATAAATCTGTGTAATATGCCGATTGGGGGAAATCAACTAGCAACTTGAACACTTCTCACATCAGGAAAAATATCTTCTGTGTAATGGTCATCGAATAATTCAGTACACCTGACCTGCCAAAAAAGAAACCTTGGTCATCTATTTTTTATGTGCACAGAGGTTAGTTGGTCTACCTTTTTAGCATAATAATGTAATTGGTACTTAGTGGCAAGGATATCAATGGGCTTACCAGAAATAAAAAGGACTGTCTCGAGAAATAGTCATATAGGCACTAATCACAGATAGCAATAGAAGATGCTGGGCTCATAACAAAATGTTCCTTTAACATTTGTACATCAACGATAAGCCCAGACAGCTGCAGCAAACATTATGGCTTCACAAACATCGTTGTTTAGAACACGAATGGTTCTAAAATTAAGCCTCTAATTGGGGGTGAACTGCTCTTCGAACACTAAATAAAGTACCACAAGCCTTTTGGCAGTATATTGAAAGTGCTCCTTGAATTGAAGAGTCTCTTAAGGATAACACCTAGGATACTTTGAGCAGGTGACCTGTCCTGTACCTAATTGGATGACCTGTCATTGATAGATGAAGTCATCGTGTAACAGCTAGTTTGCCCTTAACAGCAACATCATCGTTGTTTTCTCTGGGCTAAACATCATCTTATGTTGCAAACTCCACAACTGGAGATATCTTCCAAGCCTGGGCTGCCCTGAACTCGGTATCATTTTTGGAATTTCTTTTAACAATCAAAAAACGATCGATCTTCCATAAAATCAACAATGTGGTATCCACTGGGTAACCTCAACTGCATCAAAGAATTGAATTTAACCACCCAGAGTAGGGGTTTTAAAACACTACCCTGCAGACAACCCTTTAGATAATAGTGTCTTTCCTACTTCTGCGATGCTGTCTTGAAGAATGATGTCACGATTGCTGAAATAACTATTTAACACATTTTGCTTATTCTACGTACAATCGCGCTTCTGCAGCTGAAATGGGGGGCTAACACAAATTATTACAAGCTCTTGATATGTTCAAAAAGATACCTAAGACATACCCAGACTCACTAGAAAAATCAATGTTCATAACCTTAAGAATAGCATCTTCTGTGTCGCTGCCTGGGCGAAAACCATACTAATTATCCATCAAGAACATTCTAGAATTCAACCTATCACTAATTCAAAGATATAAAACTTTCTCAAAAACCTTTCCAATAACTAGCAGGAGTGTTAAAGGCCTACAAAAGGAGCTCACTGCGAGATTGTTATTACCACTGATATAAGGATACCTTTTCTTTATACATAAATAAATGAAATTCAATGTTATCAACAATTTGTCTGCTTTCTCTTTTCCAGCACTTTCCCTCATTCAACTATCTGCAGGAAAAACTATTCTTCAATTTCAGATCATTAAAATGTAAATTTTTACAACTGGTTGTCATAATATAAAGATAATCATGTCTGTTATGTAAGAAGGTCACAGTTGTTATCATGACTATGTCATAGCTCGTACCTATATTAAGTCATATCAGTTATAAACATACCTGATATAACTTAGAGAGTGACTATTTGCAGAATAAATAAAAGCTACATCAAATATATGACATTATCCCTACCAAAATTTAATTGAGTCATCTGAGAATAATCTCTCTATTCAAAACACCCAATCTCTCAGTGCAACTAATTACAGCAGTGGTTATAAATATAAATATAAATAAACTGCAGTGGTTTAACTTGTATGTGGTAGTATGTGCTAAATTGTGCAAGTTAAATAATTACTTATTGTCAGTTAGTTTTTCAACTTAATCAATTTCAGTCTAATTTCATAGATTAATCAAAAGTGAAAATTGTTTTTTTTATATTTTATATATCGGCTAATATTTACATAATGAGCTGGCAAATACAATCATGTAAAAATTCTCAAAAATTTTTTTTATGTTTGTGGTGAGCTCATTACAAAGAGTCAGTGTAGGCCAGTTTCCAAAATGATGAAAACTGTTTGAGCTTTATTTTGGTTGTTAACTGGGAGGTCAAGATGTACAATGGTCAATATGTAACTTCTATTGGGTGTTATGTTAAGCTCATACAATGGTTACAAGGGAAAGAAGTAGCATTTGCCTTTTGTTATTCCTATGGTATACCCTTCTGTTTAACAAATGCCACTTGTTTTTCTTCAAAAAGTAAAAGTAAAATTGTGTACCCAAATGTTCTATCAGCTATGAAACCAATTGCTCATTGAGAAAATTTTCCTATTTTGACAATCCTAGTTTTTTAGCAGGAGATTTCAGATTCTGAAGAGGATTATTTTGAAAGTATGATGATTTAATACCAGAAAAATCACATCTCATTTCATAAGTGAGACTTAACAATCTAGTATGCATGTTGAATTTATGAAAACAGTAAGCAGAACTTTTATGTTCATGCTTAAAGAAGTAGTGGAAATTATTGCCTAAAGATACCAATATTTCATATTTTAAAGACACTATGAAAGATCTGCTGTATTCCTGTTGTGATAAAAGGTTTTTTATGTCTTATCTGGTTATTGTTTATTATGCTAATGATTGGTGGTTATCCATTGATTTGTCAAAAACATACTTAAAGCAGTGCTATTGCACAATTCAAACAAGAATCTTGTAGCAGTCATGCATGATATTGGAATGAAAGAAACATATGAAAGTAAGTCATTAATTTTGAAAGCAGTCAATTACATGCTCATTTATGATGTATCTGTGGCAACCTCAATGTGGTTTTCTCCTCAGTTTGCAATGTGGCCTTACAAAATGCAGGTGTTTTTTATGCTTATGGGACAGTTGAGAAATAGGTGAACATTGTGTGATTAAAGAGTGGCCCAAAAGAGACACTTTTACTCTTGAGAAAAAACATTATGTGCTTTCCTTTAGTCATATTATTTTGCTACCTTTAAATTAAAACTGGGGTTGATGAAGAATTTTGTCAAAGCACTGAATAAAGAAGGAAAAAGATTTAAATATTTAAGACAAATGTTAAATAAGTTAAGTAAAGCTGAATGAAAAAATATTCATTATATCTCAAATTTTATTCTTAATGATCCAAATTTTGATATAAAATTGAATAACATTGAGCTAGCTCAAAACAATTAGCTAAAAGTCATTTAAGGATGTAGTTCAAGGTGTTCTTGGAAATAACAATGAAGTAATTAGTGGTCTTTTAATATAAAATCATTTATTGAACTGAAAAAATTTAATCTTTTTGATGTTATTAAAAATAGTTTTTTTTGCATTCCCATCTTGACACTTTCCCACCAAATTTGGGTGCTGTTTTTGATGAGCAGGTCTAGTGCTTCTAACCACTGGTTTGGTCTAGTGGTGAACATGTCTTTGCAAATCAGCTGATTTCAAAGTCGAGAGTTCCAATGTTCAAATTCTAGTAAAGGCAGTTACTTTTACATGGAGTTGAATACTAGATCGTGGATACCAATGTTCATTGGTGGTTAGGTTTCAGTTAACCACACATTTCAGAAATGGTTGACCTGAGACTGTACAAGACACTTAGACACAAGACACCTTCACTTACACTCATACATATCATCCTCATTCATCCTCTGAAGTAATAGCTGACAGTGTTTCCCGGAGGCTAAACAGGAAAAAAAATACAAAGAATGCTTCTATCAGCGTATATTGCAAATGGGGCAGCATTTTCATGAGTAACTACTGTTGGTTTCTACTAAGAGAGGACCATACTGTACAAGAAAGGAAGAAATTTAATAGTTCACAGATTCAAATTATCAAAAATTTTAGGTGTTTTATCTGTTATATTCTACAAGATTTTTTTACTTAATAAGCAAATTAGAATATGAGTTTAGAAATATATAACACATTACAAAATTTATTTGTAATGTGTTATACTTACAGAATTTCATATTACTTAGCAGTTTCCAAAGGCTATATAAAAGATGTAATGAATGATGAAGAAAAACTGACTTCATTTTCAGATTCAGTGCATAAAAACGTATAAAATTCACTTTTGGTGTTTCTGTTTCAAAAAAATCTTTTCAAATTTATTGGCTATTAGATTTAAATTGATTAGAATTAGCAGTAAATAGTAATCCAAACCTCACACAAGGTGATAACTTTTTTTTTACTTCACTAGTGAATAATTTTGTTTTTGTATTATTACCTACAATAGATCATTTCAAAATTTAGCCTCGTGCTTTTTTCATTATTTATTTCACAGTGGTATTTCTTTTATAGTATTTATAAAGAGTGAGCAATAACACTCTGTTACTTTACAGTATTTACTGATGTTATATTTTGTTTATTTTTGCAGAGAGAAATATAAAGTAATTATTGTTGGTGGTGGTATATCAGGGGTAGCGGCAGCAACTCGCTTATTGAGTAACAATGTTTCTGATATAGCAATTTTGGAAGCTTCAAATCGTCTAGGTGGTCGAGTGTACACAGCACCATTTGGTAATTTTTATTAGATATAATATTATCATATCATAAATTATTTGGCTAATATATTATAAAATTATTTAATTTTTAGTTAAGAAACTAATATACTCATAGGTGGATGAGAGCTTGAATGGTACCCTAATACCTTCCAATGATCCACCACTTTCATACACAATTGTACAGAAAAAAGTTCAGTTATACAAAAGATTATGTTACATAGGATTTATTAAAATAATTTTAAGTGATGAAGGGCCAAAGAGATTATAAGAGGTCAAAAAACAAACTCTTTAGAAAATCATGACTCTTTTAATAAAATTATAGAATGTTATTATAAATCATTTTGGCCTTACATCAGAAGAATCACAGACAAGATAAAATTAAATGAAGAAATCAAGGATAAAAAACACTCACTTCATACTTGCAAGGTAGCACTCACAAGCAAACATTTTCAACACCAGAAAGGGCACAGAGATCGGAACATGAACAGCTTCTTTGAGGAGACTTGGATAATGATCTGACTAAAGTGATCCTATGCGGTCATAAAAGATGAAAAATAAAAATCATTTTATTATAAGTCACACGACTATGAAGGACATTCTGGCACATCTGTTAATATAAAGTGGAGGTTAATCATTATCATATTGTAAATGGTAATATGTATTATCTATTTTAGGGATGTGGTAGTAGCAAGAGCAAGTTCAATGCATTCTATAACATATAGATTCTTTCATGTTTAGTGCAGTTATAATAAGCATCAGATTTTGTAAACTGATATCATAATAAATTATTACAGTTCATTTATTCATTAAAATTAAAAAAATACTGAATCGATCCCTTCTAAAATACTGAATGTTTTCTTCCTAAGGATACTTCACTACCAGTAGTATTGTTAGTGGTACCCATCTTAATGAATATTTTAGGGATACAACTGGGTGACTGTATAATAGCACAAATTATGCTGTTTATTTTTATGATGTAAAGACAAATTATTAAAGAAAAAATACTTATTATGTAAGAACTTAATGGAACCAGACATAAACGAATTAATTATTTTTGTTTTACTTAATTTTGTATTTATTAAAGAATTAAACAATTTTGTTTTACTAATAATATTTAAATATAATGTACAATAAATTGCAAAATTATTCTTGTTCAAAAATTTTTAGGTAAGAAATAATATCTTGATTTCAGGTGATTTTCTAATAGAATATGGAGCCCAATGGGTTCATGGACAAGGTGATAATCCTGTGTACAAGATTGCTGAACCATACAACTTTTTGTATGTTCAGAACTGGGATACGCCAAGCTTTCTTAAACATTCAGATTCTAAAATAAACATATCAGTTGTTAGCAGTTGGCTATTTGAGGAATCCTATGGGCTTTTTAACAATGACAATGACATGATGTTGTGTAATTGTTCAACGGAACATTATTTTAACAACAAGTAAGTAAAATAAAAAAATTTTTTCAAGGAATATTATTTTAATAAAAAGTAAGTCACCAAGCTAGTAAAAAGTAAGAAGTAGGTATTTTAATAAAAAGGAATAATTACTTTTATAAAATAAATAATCCTTTGAAGTCATTTTGCTGATTTAAAGAGATTAAAATCAGTTAAAAACTGAGGGTCTTCATTTTAAATTTCAAAAACTTGATTAATCAATTAAATTTTTTTAAATTTTATTTTAATATGAGAACATCCAGCATCCCGAAGATTATAGCACTATAGGTGAACATACCAGTCTCATCTACATTGTTCAGAAGGTATATTACATATATATATATATATATATATATATAGATAGATTCAGAAGATTATTTATTTACACAAAATATGTACTTCAGAAGATCTTCTCAGATCTAGTATGTTGTTCCTCCACCAGTGTTACGATAGGATTAAGATATCAGAGGAAATGTCAAAACTAAAATTACAATCTTTAATCGTGAAAAGTTCTAAAAATTAACCTCAGTACACTTTATTTTAAGGAAAAAAATGATTAAATCTATCTCCTGTCTATTAACATTAACAGAGGTTAAATTACACCTGAAAAAGCTAAGTTAATACTGAAGAAACTTAACTTAAGTGGAAAATGCTTCCACATGTTCATACATATGTTTAATGTATAAACTTCGTTTACAAAGGTATAAGAAATATATTGAGGTAAAAAAAAAAAAAAACAACAATCCTTTTAACTCTTTTAAAAGCACTCTTTAAATTCTAAATGTATTAGTGCGACTATTGTAGGAGTGTAAATATTGATGACAAATTTCAGTGGTTTTTCTCAACTGGAGCAAGATTAGCAACCTATTTGCTAACTTGCATACCTGTCAAATCCTTGTAGAAGGTATTCCTAGTTGTACCTTACTATCTAAGATACCTTACTGTTTTAAGTTGTACCTTACTATCTAAGATACCTTACTGTTTTAAGTTGTACCTTACTATCTTCCAACAGTTTTGGTCTCAGCATTACAGCTTTACACTGTTTAAATTATAAAAGTGATGAGTAATTCTGTGAGGACTTTTCCAGAGATCAGTTTGAACACCTTTTCATTTCCTTAATACAATTTTTTAGCAATAGCTTCCTTTGTTAGAAAAAACAGAAGCCAAGTTTTTAATTCTTTTGGTTTCACCACCTCTTAAATAAATTTAATGTAATCATTTTATCAAAATTTTTTTCTTAATTTTTCTACAGACCGGCTTGTGAATAACTACATCAACTGCCTGCTTTCTAACTATAGATTCATTAATAGAATTGGTGATGAGTGAGTTAATTGTAATTTTCTAAATCCACTTTTTAGTCACGTTCTACTTCATGAGCCTCAAATGATTTTTAGTTCTTTTCTTTTGAAAAAAGATATTTACTACCCACCATTTTCTTTTTAAAATCACTGTATAGTGTTACTAATGCAAATGAAACAAATTTTCTTAAGCCTATAAATTAGTGGACTCTTCAATACTTAAAGGAGCAGAAATAAACAAACGTACCTCCTAAACACCACTCTGCTTTTGGCATAGTTGAGTAAAAAATAATAAAATTATCTTTAAAAACATGGAAATTTATGTAAATTATAAACTAAATTAGTAAGAATTAATATTATTATTTTAAAAATATTTTAAATTGCAGGTTTAATGAATTAATAAAGAATAAAAATGTTGATGAGTACACAGCAGAAGCAGTAGCGGATTTTACCAAAAAGTGTAAGAGTGCTGATGATGCAATTCGTAATTTAAATGAAGAAGGGTCCTGGGGATCTGCGCAATATCTTACGCGCAATGGAAGTTTAACTGTGGCATGGAAAACTGGTTATCATTCCTTTATAAATATATTAACAGTTAGTATGAATGAACAGCAAATCTGAATGTATACATTTGGACTCTATAAGTCTATATATTTTGACAATTATTTAAGGTTATAAATGTACTTTTGAAACACACTAACAAACATTTTAGCTATATTAACTTTTCTCATTATGTTATATAAAAAGTTTACTGAAAAATTTAACTTCCTCCAAAAAAAGATGAAATTCTTACTTGGATCTATACTCATTTACTTGTTATTTTTTTAATGAATTTAGTCTTTATTTTTATTTAAGGATAAATTTTGATAATTTTTATTTTCATTTGTAGAGTGGCCACATTTTTTTTCATTTATCTTAAGTAGAAGATATTCTTAATGCCAAATTACATGATCTACATAGAGCATATTTAAAAGATTTTTCAATTTTTGTTGCTATCATTATTTAGTGTTGGATTGTTGTATTATCTAATATTGTGAATAATATGATGTCATTCTGATATTCCAAACATTTCCTCGCAAATTAGTTGGAAACCTATAGGTAAAAAAATAATAAATTTTACATAACAATGAAAATGCCTTATATTCTTATTCTCCTGGATATTATCCTGGGTGTACATTGATTTCCTTATTAATGCTCTTTAGCTCATCTTGATTCCTCACTGTTACCAGTCATTTTCTAAAATGAGAAAACCCTAAAATGTTCTTCAAAACATCCCTTGACGTCTTCTTTTTGGTTTCCTTCTACTTTTCCTCTCTCAGCTGTTCTTCATCAATTTCATACATGATTCCCTTCTCAGTTAATTTTTTTTTTGGGGGGGGGGATTGATTTAATGAAGCTAACAATATTTTCATTAGATAGTTTTTCAAACTATGTTTCTTTCAAAGTCTTACTTGTCAGATACCTACTACTTCTGTCTCTCATCACTGTTCTACAGAACTGGTATTTTTAATGTTATTTTATGGGGGAAAAGTTAAATGAGAGAATTGATACAAACTAGTGAGCAAGTTGGCTTGTTTTAACAGAATTTTGTTGGAAGAGAAGATTTTTTATTGTGAAAGGAATAAAACGACCTGAGTATCAAATTTTAAATATCCTTGATGGATAATATTTTTGTAAATTTGAATGTTAATGTGTTTTTAAAAAAATTTTTGAATAACTCAAAATTTACTTCTTTTTTTGATGGGACTAAGGAACATTAGGTATCTAGCCTTACCTACGTAATTTAGGTTCCTTAAGTACTTTCAGGTACTAACTTGATAGTACCTGACATAGCACAATACCTAGTTTTTATATGAAGATTCTAATGCCTTCATATAAGTGTGATGGGGATTACATGATTTACATTTGTTACCAAATATTTATCTGTTCCTGAATCCTTAAAATCTGATCAGTGTTTTGTGGATGTAAATTAAATTGTTTTTTTTTTTTTTTAATCATACCTTATGTTTTTTTATATATTATTAGTAATACTATCATAAAGAGGCATCATTGGAACATAATTAGCGGAGGAGCATATGGTTGACGTAATTCCCAAATGTCCTACGACACTTTGAAGTACCATGTTCTGTTTGGTTTAAACAGTGAAGGAATTTTTGAGATCAATTGACGTGTTCTGTGACATTCTGACAAACAAACAAACAAACAAACAAACACTGTCTTTATATAATATTTTAAATTGTTTTTTCTCACATATTTCTTAATTTTACTCTTGCTGCTTTTACTAGTATAATAAAGAGTATACTAAATAATTAGATTATAAGAAGCAGGTTAAAATCATTTAAAGTTAAAAGTTTAACTTTCAATAATTTACTAAATAACTAATCATTATTTTTTACTTACATTTACTTTACTAAATTACATTAAGTTTAATAATTTAACAAATCTTTGATAATTTTACTATAACAATGAAAACCGTTAAAATAATTGTATACAGATACTAGGAGGAGTTTTTACATTCAGGAGGTGGTCATGTACTACTATCAACTCATAGAAACAGAAAATATTAAGAACAACTGCAAATAAAGAATTAAATAAATAGTCTATAAAAAATTAAATTATCTCTATATATATTTATAAAACTTGTAAGCTGCAGTTGCTTTAAAACAATTTGAAAATAAGTCTGACTTCATGAAATCCTCTTTCTTTTCCAAGTAACTTTATTTTATATTAATTATATATTAATAAAATTCTTGTTTTTCATGTATAGAAACAGATTTTGAATGGTAATATTATATGATTTACAGGGCAAATATGAAGGTAAACAGCTACCAGTTGAACAAAAAACAAAATTCAATAAAGTTGTTCAAACAATAAACTGGACAGGAAATGAAGTTGAAATCACATGTGAAGATGGTTCTCGTTATTTTGCTGATCATGTTATTGTTACAGTCTCTTTAGGTGTGCTAAAGTTTTCATCTAAAACAATGTTTAACCCTCCATTACCTGATAATAAATTAACTGCCATTGAGGTAAGAATAATATTATTTAACTGATGTTTATGAGACTGAGAGGTTATGATTGTAATGTAGATTAGCAGAGTTTAAATGTTTTAACTAGGTTTTTCTTTTATAATTGGCATCAACTCTGGGTCATCAGTCACTAAATGTCTTCAATCATCTGCTCTGAAGATAGGTACTTTCAGTATTATGTTGCATCTGTGATCTACATTTAATATTTATGGATCATTATATTAATACAACTTATTAAAAAAAAGAAAAAAAAAACATTTGCATTACTAATTACATCAGGCACTCCCAAAACTTTTTCTTCCCTTAAAACACAATTTCACTGCTTGTTTGTTCTGTACTCTTTTATAACTCAGTGGAAGCAAGTTTGCACTGGCTTCCATGAAAACTTATAAACATATATGCTATTGAAATTAACTTAATTAGGCTGATGGCACTAAACTGAAAATAAAAGCAATGTTACCTTAGCTTAAAAACTAAACATTTTAAATCTATTTTTATAAATTACTTTAAACTTGGTGTGATGTATGCAATTTGAAAACATTACTGATGATAAACCGTATAACTTAATGCATACGTGTTAGAAATTCAAGTAAGAAGGAACTTCCCAAATAACAGAAATAAATTAATTTGATGGTGGATGATGATATATTTTTACACATATATTTTAATTTAGTATTGAAAATATTTTTTTGCAAAAACAATATGCTGCTACAATACAGCAAACTGTTCATGGATTCTAAGAAACTAAGAGTGGAAGGAATTTGAGTAATTGGATGAGTGAGCTGTGACAAGATTATTCATGGCATCGTGTTTGCTGTTCTGCTTTACATGTAGTGGAAATTTGTAAAGGTGATTTTCTCTTTTCTGCTTTTTCTAATTTCTTAAAGGGTTAAAGCTTGAGAGATTCCAATTGTTGTGTAATCATCAGCTTATACAGAATTCATTTTGTTGGATTTGGCTTGGTTAGGAGGTGATGTGTATGTTTTTTTTTGTATTTATTAAAGTTTTGTATGTGGTGGGTTGATTCAGTAATAATTTATAATTTTTGTTGTAGTTTTCTACATTCAATTAAATCTGATACCTTTTTTTTTCAAGTCTCTTGGATTTGGTCTTTTGAATAAAATGTATATTCAGTTTGAAACGCGTTGGTGGCCATTGGATTATGAGTACTTGTTGTGTTTCCTTTGGACCAATGAGGACATACAAAAATTCAAAAATGAATCAAAATATGTAAGTTATTTAATTCAATATAATTTTAATTAGTAATCAGAATTATTATTTTTTTTTTGTTTTTGCTAAGATTGCTAATACTTAGAAGTATTAGTCTTTTTTACAAGACTGTAACAAACTCAACCTACAGCCCAGTAACTTGAATTTAAAAAAAATATTTTCTAGACACTAGCAGATTTCATTAATTAGTATCCAACATTCCATTGTGCTTCACACGCCTGCATTTGTTTTAGCCTATTAATCTGAGAATGTTGCATTGCTGTTTGGTGTAAAAACCTACCTATATGAAAACTGGACCAATAGTTCAATATGCATATCATTGCAAGTACAGTAAGGGCCAGACCATCGCATTATCTTTTCAGTCTTATCATAACATTGCTGCATCATTTGAAGAATGGGTGCTTTATGTTGGCCATTCTGTTCTATTTATCATATTCTCTATTACTATGCTCTATTTACCATATATATAAAACCACATATGCTCTATTTACTTTATATATAAAATAAATGATAGCTATTCAGTTGGATGTTAGAATAATAAGAACACAAAATATCCAGAATCTAGATTCTCAGATAATTAAACCTTATTTCTAAAACACATAATTTTGGAACAAAATCTTTTAAATTATTGTAGTTTGTTCTTAATGAAAATTAAGATATAATAGAAATTTTCACAATATTTTATTTTTCCACTAGGATTATCTAATTGACAGTGGAAGGAAGAACAGAAAATAACATTCAAATCAAAGATTTATAACAGCTTTTTCCAAAAAATGGTTGTGTAATGATATTTTTAATAGTGAGCCATGGAGCTCATAACGACATATTCAGATCTGGTATAGTGATGTCACAAATATTTATTTCTGAAAAGAAATTCTCCTTGGCCATAAGCACAGGTGGTCCAAATAACTGATTCATTCTCTGCATCTGGTAATAATAATATATGTTCTGCTGACTCATGATTCTGGGCAATTTTATCTTTTTTATATAGATGGATAATAATTTAACTGTAATTTAACTGTAACTTTAATTTAATAATTTTTTATTTGGATAATAATTTAGTTCTAGTAATAGTAACATGATATTTAATATAATGTATTGCATTAATGTTGTTTAATAATGTAAAAAATATTAACAGTAAAACACATACTAAATCAAGATCCAAAGTTTGTAGTTTGACCTATTGCTTGGTTTTTTTCATATGCACAAATAATACCCACACCACACAAAAGTATGCCAAATTGTTGGCATATTTTTTTGATCACTTCATCATCTAGGTGTGAAAGTATTTTTTAATTAGGAACCAGATTGGCAAATGGTTGATGGTAAATGTTGATTGGAAAGTGGTTGATTGGTAAATGGTTCATCAGTAAAATTGTTTTCTCCAACTGTGAAAATTAATTTTTTCAGAATTATTTTTGTTTTTGCAAAACAATAAGAAAGTATAAAAATATAAAGTGATTTTAAAGAGCACACTTTAAACTTTAAGATTTAGTTAATGATTTTTCAGCAATATATTTTCTGCTTAGGAAATTCTTTCAACAGGAAAACTGTTATGACTGCCATCAACAATTAGTTATACTCATTAAGTAGTTATCTATTTTCCCCCTTCAAATTCTATGTATTATTCAGTAGATGAGGTTTTTCTTGCTCATTATAAAAATTTGCCACTTAATTTAATTACTCATCCATCAGTACATAATTTATACTACAGCACAAGTTAGAGTCTACTGAATGTTATAATAACTAATCTTCTATAAAGAATTATTCTTTTTTATAATTTATTTATTAAAAACTGTTAAATTACAAAATGATTACAGGGTGGATGGACTACTGAGATACCTTATATTCATTTTGTTGAAAATCAACCGAGACTATTAGAAGGCTGGTTAACTGGTGACGCTGCTCAATTAATGGAAACATTGTCTGATGATGAACTTACTGGTGCTATTATAGAACTTTTCAACTGGTTTCTTGGTGATCAGTATTCTATATCAAAACCTATAAATGTTACAAGGCAAGTATTATGTTTACTGTTAAATAATAATTTGTGTAAGAACACTAAATTTATTTAAAGAGTATTAGAAATTGTAAGGATAATATAAATTAGCAAATATTATGTATGACAAATGTAAGGTACAATCGTTCTTTTTGGAAGTTTGTAATTTTCATTTTATATCCTTATATATTTAATTGAATTCACAACATTTTTTTTTAATGATTCAGTCGTTGTTTTCATGAATCTAAAAAACGTTTTCCACAAGATTTCTTTTTACAGGAAGAATAACGTTGACTTATAAGATGTCATTATTTTCTGAACCTATACTAGCCTGAAGAATTGACAAATAATAACTAAAACTACAGGTCAACCATGGATATCTGTGGAGTAGATAAACAATGGAGAATCCAGCCCACCTGAAGAACATAGTAAAAATCTGAATAAATTTTTTTTTTAGATTACAAAAGTTGAATCAAAGAGAGGTAATTTAGTTTGCTCACTTGACATGATATGCTTAGGAATAGTTTAAAAACTACTTAGACAAATAGATTATTTCTATTTAGTGAATCTAGTAGGCTATTCCTGGAATTCAAAATGTCTCACATTATAAGAACAGTAATTGTTTTTATTTATAGTAAAAATTCTTTATTGGTAAAGATTTATTTTAACTGGCAGATTTTGCATCATCTAAGGACATGGAACTGGGTTAAAAGAGTCAAAAAGATGGGAGGATACAAAGAGCCTTTTAAGCTGAATAGTAGTAAAGGTAGGACCCAGTCTTCTTAAATCAAATAAAATTTCAAATCAAATTTCCAAAGTTTACGAGTAGCATATAGATCAGCTATTGGTTAAAAAAAAGAAAAAAAACATTTTAGTATTTCATTAATTTTCATGGTGACTTTATTTTACAACTCTGAAGGTCATATTCTAGATAGTTTGGTCTGAGTTTTATAACAGATACCTACTACTGGTATGGCTACATCCTACAGAAATTAAAGGATTATGCAAAAATATTATTTGTGTTTTATCAATATTAACTGTATTTAATAAAACAATGATTAAGGAACAGTCAAAGTAGGGGAAATATTTTACATTTCTAATATTTTTTATTTGACATGGTAGGTTTTAGTTAATGCAAACAAGTCATTCATTCATCTTTTATCATAATTTACAGTATTGTGATATGATGTTTGAAGAAATAAATTATCACACATAAAAGTGTATATACTAAATTTTTGACAAATTTCAACATTTCAAACCCTAAGGAGTCAATAAGACAAAAAACAAATATTTTTCTGGATGGATGTATGTATTTATGAACAAATGAATTTATTTATGACACTAATTTTTGCTAAGTATCTTCGGACTGAATGAATCAATTTTATTCAAATTCAGTCAATAGGTACGAGTATCATGATATTTATCATGTTAAAATATTGTTCAAACATTCTGAGAGAGTGTGAGAATTTCTGAAAATTTTTTATTTTTTATTTTGGTGGTCTAGAAAAAACCTTCTAAGCAAAAAAATGTAGTGCGTTAGTAGTACACAAACTTTCAGAAAAATGTTTCTCTTATCCTTGAAAATTACAAGTATGCAATTTTAGTTTTTTTTTGTTTTTTTTTTTATTTAAACCAGATGTAGCAATTAATGTAAAGTAATCATTCAGGGAAAGTTAGTACAATTCCTTTTCATACACGTTTGGAAATCTTTTTGATAAAATTTGAATTTTTTGATTTCAGTATCCAACTCATAATTTATTTTAGATTAAAAGTGTAACAATTTTTTAAAATAGACTTTTAACTTACTTTCTTTATATGCTGGAATGAATCATCAGTAGATAAAAGCTTATTTACATTTAAAACATAGTGATGACCAGAAGTGGCACAATCTGTTATTTAATAAATTTATAAATTTTCATATATAAAATAATTTTTTTTTTTCAGAACTTCTATTTTTCTAACTTTATTTTTATTTCTATTATGCTTGATATCAGTTACAAAACACCTATTTTTAATTCATGTGTGTGTTTGCATTTGAGAAGTTTCTATTGTCATTCTTGAAGTCATTATAATGTACTGCTTGATTTGATTGGGAAGGAGTAGATTGACCTCATGCTATTTCTGGATATTATAATATAAAGGTAAAAGTATTGTAGTACATATTATAAAAGTATTGGAGGTAAAACTAAATCAGTTATAAAGGAAAGTGGGTGAAAATTTTAGATCTTTTTTTTGCAATTTTCAATGTTTTGAGATTCATGAGTACAGAAATTCAAAAAAGAAGTAGACAAAAATTTTGTAGTATATGTTCTCATGTATATGGTCACAGGAATGCTAACAAAATTTTTATGAAAAATCATACATTGGGTGAGAGGTTACCTATTAGCCAAAGATGACTACTTCTAGATAGGTGCATTTTGGTGGTCTTTAATGGACTTTTTAAAAATATTTTCAAAAGAATAAAAAATACAATGTATTTTCTGTAATCTTACACAAAAAAAATCCAAAGGATCAGACAAAATGGAGGGATACCTATAGGATCAATGCATAACATAAAATATTACGCTGTTATGCCAGGTACATTTTAGTTAAATATTTACTGGATCACTTTTAAAGACTATTAATGAAGTTGTAGTATAAACAAATTGAAAACTTCCCTCACATCCCTTCTCTGCACAAATAAACCAACCCTCTCCACTTTTTTAAATCTAAAAAAAATTAAAATGTTTTGAGTTTTAAATTTTTAACATTTTAGGTTACAGATACATAGAAAGAGAGGGTATTGTATACCCTCAAAATAACATCAACTTCTTTCTTATATATAGATGTTTGAGGTGATAGGTGATTAAATTTAAAAAAAAAAAAAAAAAAAAAATACATTATGACGACTGCTTATATATTTTTGTTATTACTCATTAGTAAACAAGTATATAAAAAATAAGCTCTAGTTAATAATATTTTTAAATTTAGTTCAATTCATTTACACAATTCCACATAAAAATTACAAATATTTAAGTACATAATAGTAAAATACATATGTTATAATATAATTACAATAGTAAATTACAAATTTGAATTACAGTGTTATAATATAAATAGTACAAATGTTAAATAGTAAAGTACAAAATTGTAATTTACATAGTAAATAAATATAAAATAAGAAAATTAAATTTTTATTCATTAAATGGAAAGGTGGCTGACTAGGTATCTCATTTATCATTAGAGAAAAGAATACATTAACCTAAGTTAAGCAAAATTATTGACAGCTTTCATCATTACTGGTTTTGGACTATTCTGTAGGGATATGTGTACAATGAGGAATGTGGTTGAAATCCTATACAGTCTGTCATCCAGACTACAGACTATAGAGTCCATCATCCTTGGATTGAAGCACTTTCATATCTTTTGGGTATTACCTTTCAAGCAGTGTGAAAGTAAATAATATGTAAATTTTTAACCTATTTAGGAAAGCTGTGGCAGGTATTAGAGATGCAAAGCTGGTATGATTATTAGTTTCTTCAGGAGTGCCCAGCAACTCTCTTAACTGAAATATCTTAGCAATGTATCCAAGCTTCCTTCTTCAAAAAAAATGTTACAAGATAACTATTAATTCAATTTTTACAATAAATATTTTTCTTACTTCAAAACTGGTATGTCCTAATTAGAATTTTAAATTCTAATAGTATAATTATTTATTTATTCATATTCATAACTATTTTTATTACATCTGCACTGCAGTATCAATCAAAACACGCTTTTTAACTTCATTAAGAATGAAAAAACTCTGACCTGTCACACTGTATTAGTTAATGAGTTAATGAATTAAGGAATTATTTTAATATCTAAGTTATTAAGTTTTTTTTTGTTATTTTATAAATAACTATTAGATTTACTTGTTGTTATTCTTTACAGACATAAGTATTTTTATTTTTATTTAGATCAGCCTGGGCAAGTAATCCTTTTGTTCATGGATCATATAGTTTTCGCTCAATAAAGAGTGATCGCTTGGGGTATTCTGCGGCTAATGTTCTTGCTGAACCTCTTTTGTTCAACCAAACAAATCCGGTAAAAATAATAAATCAGTAATAGGTGAATGTGTGTTTTAGTGATCATATAATTCAATTTTATAGTAATGTAGATGTATTCACAGGAAAAATTTTTTTCATTTTATTTTAATAATTATTAAGATTCTAAATGTTAAAAAAGTGCATAATAAATCATTGCAAAAAATGCTAATAGAAATTATTTTAGCACATATTTGTCTACATGTTGAACATGCAGAAAATTTATGGTTTTTTAATTTTATTAATTAGTATTATTTAAAAATTCATCTATAGAGTATTATTATTTCTGCAAAAAAAATCTTTGATGTATTTGAAATAAATTGGTGAGAAGTATTTTTAAATGGTTTGGTAATTAATTAAAAATGACATAACAAGAGATTTGCTGTTTGGAATAATATAATGGATCTTTTCATGAGGTATTAACATTCTTACAAAGGATGAGGTGTCTTACAAAGGATACAATATTATGCATTTAACCAAATATGTTGTAGGTATAATATTACCTTGCTGATCATGTTTTTATGTTAATATTATTGCTTTTCATAAGACTATATAATGAATTATTGCACACTTGAAATATATAATATTTTTTTATTTCTTTCCTAATGTGTACATAGCAATCTGTACAACTAGTGAACATCCCAACCCTGTAGGAGAAGACACTTGCCTTGTGACGCTTCCGGTCGCACCCCCCCCCCCTATTCATTGTCCTGTTGGACTTTAACAGGAGTTGTCCATCGCCCTCTGTCTTTTTACATCTCATAGTCATAAGCCTGGCCTCTTTGGGATGCCACCGATGTAAATGCCTCAGTAGATATTTGTATCAGTGATTTAATAACTCAGCTTATTGCCTTTGCTGTAGGCCTCGTCCAAACAACTAGTGAACAATAAGCAACCTCCCCCTTCACAGACCAATGAAATAAGGAAGATACATATGACATGTATATGAGGTATAGCCTTGTACAGACTCAGCCGATACATTCCTGAGATGTGTGGTTAATTAAATCCCTACAACCAAAGAACACTGGTGTCCAGTGCCTAGTATTCAAATCCACATAAAAGCAAAACTATATTTTACTAGGATTTGAACCTCAAAACCTTCAGCTTCGAAAATATATAATATGAGTTAAAAAATGTTAAAATTAACAAAGAAATATTACTAAATTTAATAATATTAAATCTGAGAAATGAAAGTAAAGATTCAGCTGTTTGATTAACGTATATTTACAGTACATTGATTATTGAGGGGTTAGGCATTACTCAACTAGCACTTTGGCCATAATATTTATTATGCAACCGTTGCGCAGGAAAGTGAGTCCCTGATGTGATCCACAGTTATCTCCTACAGACATCAAGAATGCTCTGTATCTTAAGGTCTTTGAGAGAACATATTAGGATCACATGTGGTTCCACAGTATAAGTAATGTGAAAGAAGTAATCAGAAGAAGAAAAGCAGGTTAATAGTGAGGAAGAAATTGAGTAGTACCTGAGTACCGATAACTGATACCTGAGTAGTACAGATAGCTTACCAATTTACCTGGAGAAGAATTTCAACATAAAAAATAGGGAAATTAACACCAACAAAATGAGAAAAATGAATGAATGAATACTATTTTTATATAATTAATTGTAATCTAGAATGATATTAGACTTTCTTAATAATAATGTTAAAAACATGTACTCATTTTAAAAAAAAATTAATGATTGAGTAAAAAAAAAGCAATTCTTATGAATAAAAAAAGGAGCATGAGTTTCTGAGATATTGTAAGTTTAATAATATTTTTTTAATGTAAATTTTAGACTGGAAATTTTCTTATTATTTTAAGCATCAAAAGATCTTATGAGCAGGATCAACAAAAGCAGGACATTCCCTTTTGATTCTCGCCGCCCTTGCTGAATTTTCTTACTCTACATCAAATTCCAGCAAGTACACTTTGTGAAATAGCTAATAAATTTTTCCAAGGGTTGAATAAAAATAAGTAAAACATATTTTAGATCACAAAAAAAAGTTGTTGAGGAAATTCAACTAATTATAATAATTAGTTGAATGGATGAGCCTGTTGATCATTATACATTTTCTGAAAATGTGGAATTAAACTGGACACAGCTACCCCCATTTCATTCTTCATATTGATTTTCACATGATATTTAGATTTTATCACAGTAACTGTACAATAAGAAATTGCAAATGGAATTAAAATTCTCTGAGCTTTACCACTGAGGAATGAATATTTATCTTTTACTGTTATCTAAAATTCAGTTAATTACTTCCTGCTAAATTTTGTTTTCAATGTATTATCACATGACAACTCAGATTCTCTACTTTTGCAGCTATTAATTCAGATGTAACCATGACATTAAATTGATCTTGAATCCATGCAACTCTATCAAATCATTTTGAAGAAATTTCTCAAAGCAGGTGATATACTGTGATAAGTGTCCTTCAAAATGGATTTCTCACTTCAAGAGTAATGACCCCATTTGAAGTCAAAAAGTGTTACAACAAAGGGTAACATTTCCTGCCTTTTTCTTCATTAATTTTTATTTTCTATAGCTTTAGTCTTTTTTTTTATAAAATCTAATATTTCTCAATCGACTTTAAAAGATGCTTGTTGCTTCTCTGTAGGAAGAGAGTCAGAGTATTCAGCTTTTCAGAGATGTCACATAAATACAATAGTTGTATCAAAAAATCCTTATTCACACATTGATATACTTGTATTCCTCTTCTTTAAGAAAAATATAAATTTCTTGTTACAGTTTAAAGATATGTTACCATGAGAAAGCCATCAAGAAGTACTATAATACAAACAAAGGTATGGGTTTGGATCCCATATCCTCCACATATTTTTTGAAAAGGCTTGCTTTCAATGGCTGAATTGACTTTAGTGCTTCCATGTAAATAATGCAGTGGGTCCATAATGCTCAGGAGATTTCCTTTGAATAAAAGCCTGCAATTCTTCAAAACAGCTGGAAATAGAATGAGCACCATCAATCAGTAGAGACACCAATGCACTTAGTCCATTCCAAAATGTTTTCAGATATAAAAGTATCAAGGATCTTAAACAAGTCTTTGTACTAGCAATTGTACTTTTACAAAAGTAAAGGTCTTCTACAATCTTATAGCCACTTATAAACCATGCATAGTAAACCAAATGAACATCATTATAATTATCTGTGGCATCATCCCACTACAAGCCAAATTCTTTTATTCTAATCCAAAGTTATATCTTTAGTCTGTCAACTGCAGTAATTAGCAGAGCAATAAACATCATTATCCTCATAGAAAACTTATAACCCCATTTGTTTCTGCCTCCAAATACTTCTCAGATATCCAGTATAAAGTTGTTTCCATGCTTAAATATCACCCAGTACATGAATAATTTGAAAGTAGTAGGTACTTTAATAGATTTCTAAAAAAAAAACTTATAGTGACATTAATATAACATGTATCTAAGTTAAATAATCCCAAATGATAATTTGCAATTTATAGTTCTTCATTACTTATTTTATTTTCTCTTTTTACCGTTTAAATAGTTACACAAATTTATTTGATGTATCTGTTTTTCTAGGTTATATTATTTGCAGGAGAGGCTAGCAGTGAAAGATCCTTTTCTACAGTACAAGGAGCACTAGAAACTGGATGGAGAGAAGCAACAAGAATTTTAAATTTTCAATTATGAATGTAAAATATATCTCCCTTATAACAAAAAAATTAACAAAAATTTTAAGTAATATTTGTGGTATGTTGATTTTGAAAAATACTTTTAATTTGTTAAATTTTTGAATAATTTAACCAAAAATTCTGAAAACTACACTGAAAGTTATTGCTTTTATAATTCTTTAAATTTAGATTTTTATAAGTTGGGACAAAATTATAAAGTTATTAGCCCCTTAATTTGGTACTACTTTAAAAAGTATAACTTTATAGAAGTTTAATTATTGCATTTTATTGTGGTTAATTTTTTTAATCAATTTTAATTTTATTTTTCATATAAATTTTTTTTGATTTTATTTTTAAATATGAATAAGCCAGTAGAAAAATGCTGCCTGCATGAAAAATCCACTCACAAAAAGTGCCAAATGCCATTAAACCCTTTATGAATGTGAAATTTTAAGGTTTTTTCAATTGATTAAGAAGAATCTTAAAATTGATTATTAATATTTCATTGAAAATTTTTTGGCCATTTTAGATTTAAAAATCTTTTATTTTAATTTGTTATATTCTGCAATTTTTCTTTAGATAGCAGTGTTTTGTTTAGGAATCTGTCATTTTATTACAGTTTATTTTTTCAAATAAAATTTATTAAATATTAATTTTGGTGTTTTGTTGTGAATAAAATTTAAATTAAGAATAGTCTCAAAGAATGAATGCATTTTATGTTTGTTGATCATGTATTTTTCTAACCATTTATTTTCAGTTAAATAATAAATAACATAATCATTACATTTTTTCATAGAGGTTTAAAAGTCTGCTATTTTATCCTTACTTCATTTCCAGGGTTCTACCCCAGTTATAAGATTTTAAGATATCAGTTTATCATCTTAACAACTTTAAAAGCATAGAAAAATCTATTGAGATAACTAACAAATTTTGTTGAAGTCTCATTTCATAGAAAAATCTAGTGGGCCTGTGTCGCGGCGCACAGCCGTTGGTCTAATGTGAAATGTTACAGACCTAAGACGAAATTCCTCCAAGCTACAGATCGACCAACTTATCTGTGGAGTTGAATGGGAGAGCCACCATCGTATTTTTTTTTAACTAAACTGAAAGTCTCCAATGGAAAATTTTAGTTCCTATATTTAGTCAACTCTATAGATAAATTGGTCGGTCTGTATGTCAGCGAGTTACTTTTAGAGTATTGGATTGAAATAAAAACGAGACATTGACTGCGTACTAAATTTAATTTTAACATAAAACAGACACGAAATGGTACATGATATTTATTTCGAATAATATTCGACGACAGTTATCAACATTGGTCTGTGATAGAGAAGAGACAAGTAGTATAATATAAGACAAGGAGTATAAGGCATAATAAGCAGCGGTAGAGGTGCTCACGCCGTCGGCGTCGTTCACTGAGCGCGCCATACCAGCTTTGCGACGCTTCCGAAACAGTTTCACTTGCGCGGCATTGGACATTGAGGTACCTGTGCGTGGCCCTCCCCTTTCCAACGATATACGTAATTTATATTTCCGGCTGGCTTTTGTGGGAACTGAAGCTGACATATTGCATTTTTATATGTTTACTTTTACACGTAAATATTGTCAAAAATACACTTATTATTACTTAAATTGATCTATCTCGACAAGCTCTAAACACAAACACACAAATCACCGCGTTATCACGTCTAGTCGTGAGCTACATTGAATGCAAATGAGCGAGAGCGCCAGTTTTGGCCGATGTGTGCTATGAACTCTTCCCCCAACCCGCTTACCAGTGACGCAGACTCAAAAGTCGTATCGGCAAACTGACCATGTAAGTTATAAAATACCTAAATAAATTAACAATTAATATAATCCACCTTACCAGCACGTTGATATGTTCGCTAGATCTTTCGGTCTACTTGAAAGCTATCATCAGGAAATAAAATTAATGCATTAAAGTCAAAGATTAAAAACTCATAGTTGAAAATTAAGAACAGCCCTATGACTGTCCGTAGTCTGTAGTATACTAGTAGGACCGCACAGTAATGACTGCTTTCAAATTTTAACTATGATTTTTTAAACTCTGACTTTAATGCATTAATTTTAACTACTGATGATGGCTTCCAAGTAACCCGTAAGATCTACGGTAAGTAAGATCTAGAGAACATATCAGTGTGCTGGTAAGGTGGATTATATTAATTTTTAATTTATTTATTTAACATATCAGTGGTACCATGTTTGAAGAATTAATTATAAAATAACACTGCAATTACGTCTCTGATACTAAAGTTAGGGAGTAAAGGCAGGACAATACAAACCTTTTCGTTACGCCATAAATTTCTGTTCTGGTACCCGTATGTTTCGGTGTAATTTTAAAGACATTTCACGTCAAAACACAACATTCACTTTGGTTCGATTTGTAATGTGACATACATCCTACCTGAATTCGATTTCATACCAGACTGCAGCCAGTAAGTCAGGCATTACCACTGCAGCTGCGTCACAAATTCAGCGTTTTAGCTCAACAAGATCAGCAGGTAAAGGTGGTACGTAAACCCGATTTTTAATGAATCCCCACATGAAAAAATCTTGCGGGATCAAATCTTGGAAGCGAGATGGACATGCAATTAGACTTTCACGACCAATCCACTAACCTGGGAATCGAGTATCAAAAAAATCTCGAACTTCTTGGCAGTATTGAGGTGGTGCCATGTCTTGCTGATAGTAATGGCATGCATCTTGGTCATCATCATCATCGTCATCTAACTAAGGAATTTGAAAATGTTTAAGCATGTCCAAATAAACGATACCATTTACGGTTGCCTTTTGGAAGAAGAACGAGCCGTTAATCTTTGCTTAGGGTGCAAAGCATTGGGCTGTCATAAATGTGCTGCAACGTCTCGATACTCCATATTCGGTAGTTATGGATGTTCACTTTGCTACTGATGGAAACGTCAACTCACTGCTAAAAATTACATTGTCTAAAAATGTAATGTTGTCTTCAGTTCAGCCATCATTTTCACACAAAACTGCGGTCGAGCAATTTTGTCGTCATCTGCAACGTGTCTAACCACGGTTAGTTTTTACGGGTTCAAGTGTAATCGTTTACTTAATACGTGCCAAACAGTCGTTTTTGGAAAGCCAGTCTCACGTGATGTATGTGGAGTTGATTTCTTCGGACTACATGCAGAGTTTTCTCTGAGTTGTTCCACAAGTTGATATTGAAACTTCGTTTTATACCCATTAGAGTTTTCAAAACTTATCAAAGACTGTCTTCCTATAAATTTTCAAAAATTTGTTGCAGTGGCTTGTATTTTTCCCTTGTTGCCATAAAAAAGATTGATACGGTGGAACAATTTTTCTACTCTAACAGTCAGTGTTCGTACTTGTCTCCGTTTTTTTCTTTTTTCATATGAATCCCCACTCTTGCCAATCATGTCGGAAAAGTTTGTACAATTTATTTTTCAGGTGATGGATTTCATTTTTTGTTTTCTTTTTACAAAAACCAATATCCGGGTCACCAATAGTTAAACAATGCGATGAGATGTAATCAGTTGAGAAAGGTAGCGATGGTGCAAACACGACTGTCATTCGAGACAAGAAAAAAACATTGTTAACTGATATTGAACATATGAAAATATCTGTAATGTACGACGTACGATGACAATGGAGGTGGAAATACGGAACTGAACCATCTACTCGCCTTGAATCTTCAGGACTCAATGTCTGATGTTGGCTATCATTAAGAGGACTGAGCGGACCGTTTCTTTCAAGGTACAGTTACTAGTCAGGCTTAATTGGAAATGCTGGACAAATAAATTTTACAATCCTTTAGGGCTTTGTTAAATGACGATTCATCTATAGTTCAATAAGATGGTGCCCTACACGCTTTCATTCAGATGTGTGCGCCTACTTTGAGAACACTGTTCTGTGACGTTGTATTGGACAAAGAGGCCCTGTCAGGAGAATATTCCTAAATCGGAACAAATTCGTAAACGGTATCTGAAAAGGGAAGACTCTTTTATAACCTCTAAACAAAAAACAACCATTTGATTTTACAAAGGACCTATGGATGCCACCGAAAACCGTCAATTCTCATCGAAGATAATGCTTGTACCAAAAACTAATCTTAACATTAATATAAATTTAAACGCGTTACCTTATTTACAAGGACAACAGAATCCTGATTATCAAAATAATAAAAATGCAAACGATAATAATAGTTATAGTAATAATAAACATAATCTTAATCAAGATGTAAGGCCACAATCAAACAAAGAACAGAACTTCATTACCACTAACGCAAACAAATTCTTTCAAATCATCCAATTATGATTCGTCATGAAGGGCAGAGGTCTAAGATAAGCCTGTTAACAATCTCAAGCGGTCGATTTAAATAATATTTCCTAAGTAATTGCAATTTCATTTTATTTATATTTTTATATGTATGTCAACATACTCATAAATATTGTATTAACACTCATAATTTAATTTACATATTTGTATTTCACACTTATATTATACATTGTATATAACTTATTTGCAATTTCTAATCATGTTATTACTTGTAATATATTGGCAGTAACTTCATTTACATTGTTGAAAAAATATACCATTATATAATACATTCATTTGCAATAATAACATTATTATAATTTTCATATTATAATTGTAATATTTCACTTTAAAGTAAATAAATTATCATATGATTTTTGACGGGAGGCAGTATATTATCTGATGACAACTTGTTTTATAATCTTTTAAAATTTTTTTCTTTATTTAAAATTATATCTGAATTTTTTTTAAAATTAATATAATAAATTATCAACATAATAAAATAAAAACAACTTTAAATAAATAAATTATCAACATAATTTATCGCAGTTGTAAGTAACTTAACATCAGACATTAATCTATTTATAACAAAAATACAGGAGTTATGAAAACAGTAACCCAATATTGTTACACCGAATAAATAAATTGTTTGTATTGTATATATTAATAAATATGTTTTTATATTCATAATTTTGCGATAATGGTAGAGGATAATGTTTAATCGATACATTTTTTCTACAATTAATAAATATATTAATATAATTATCGGTGTTATCAACATACTGAATACTTGGAATATTAGCAACAACTGAATAATTTTTGTTTTTGGCTGAGCAGCAGCCAAAAACAAAGATTAGCCAAAGATTGTTCAGTCGCTTTTGTTTTGGGAATTCTGATGTCCAAGATGCTTCTAGCAGTGGATGACCAAAACAGAGAAAGTGAATGATATTTTGGCTAAGTCTAAGTATGCAATCCTACATGACATTGCCAGTGACCTAACACCCATCACCAAACATTGTTAAACCATCGGAGAAAGCTAGCTACAAAAAGAAGCTAGACGTTTGGGTGCCACATGATCTAATAAAGTATGATAATTCAGGCGTGTACTGTCGACAATTAGCACGTTTGGTGCAATCATGCAAAGCTAGGTGCGAGCAATTCAAAAGAAACAACCTGAATTGGTCAACAGAAAGGATGCCATACACCATGCCAGACTGCCAAAATGCATACATCTTTAACGACCAGTCAGCAACTGAGAGAACTTGACTGGGAGGTTTTGATGCATCCATTATATAGCCTTGACCTAGCACAATCAGCATATCATTGTTTCAATCTAAGCAACAACTCCCTGAACAGTGTTAAATTAGTTTCAAAAAAGGCCGGGAAAACCATGTGTTGAAATTTTATGAACAGAAACCGCAGACGTTTATAGCTCATGGTATATGGTGTTGATGGAAAAATGGGAGAATGTTATCAAAAAAATTTGTGCACGTGGTCTCAAAATGTTATTTTTCAATAACAATAAATGTATTCTCAATTTTGGCCTCCAAAGGCCCAATACTTTTTAGACAACCTGATATAAAGGAAATATGAATCATGTAAAATATAAGCTACTACAAAACTTTATTAATGATGAATTGTACATACATTACATAAATGATTCTGAATGATCTTGTTTATAAACTAATTTGTTTTGAATAGTGTATACAATAATGTAAAGAAAAAAAAAGGCACAAACTGCAAATAAAGATAATTTATATCACTCTGTCAACTTAATTTGACTTGCATGTAAACGTTTTTGGATAAAAATTACATGCAACATTTTTCTCACCAGTATGAATAGAGAGATGAGATATGTTTTTAACCTACTGCTTAGATTAAATGTTTTTTTACAAAAATTACAAGTGAATTTATTCTCACCAGTATGAATACAGAGATGTGTTTTTAAAGTACCGCTTTGAGTAAATTTTTTTTTACAAAAATTACAAGTGAATATTTTCTCACCAGTATGAATAGAGAGATGTGTTTTTAAACTACTGCTTTGATTAAATGTTTTTTTACAAAAATGGTTAGTGAATTTTTTCTCACCAGTACAAATAGAGAGATGTGTTTTTAAATTCCATTTTTGACTAAATGTTTTCTTACAAAAATTACAAGTGAATTTCTTCTCACCAGTATGAATAGAGAGATGTGTTTTTAAATTCCATTTTAGATGAAATGTTTCCTTACAAAAATTACAAGTGGATTTCTTCTCACCAGTATGAATAGCGAGATGTCTTTTTAAATTACATTTTTGACTAAATGTTTTCTTACAAAAATTACACGTGAATTTTTTTTCAGCAGTATGAATAAGGAGATGTGTTTTTAAATTACATTTTTGACTAAATGTTTTCTTACAAAAATTACAAGTGATTTTCTTCTCACTAGTATGAGTAGAGAGGTGTCTTTAAATTACTGCTTTTGCTAAAAGTTTTTTTACAAAAAATACATGTTAAGTTTTTTTTGACAACATGAATAGATAAGTGTGACTCTAAGGTACATCTTCGAGTGAAAGACTCCTGACAAAAAGTACATCTGTGAATACGAAGATGAGAAGTTGTGATGTTCATTTCTTCATCTGTTTTATTAGTAATTTGCAAGCATTTTTCTTTAAAAGTAAAACTGTTTAAATTACCATATTCTTTACCAACAACATTATCACATATACAGTTATTTTTTAATTTATTGCAAATCACACATTTTGATGTCAGTAAAATACTTTCAGTACTTCTTTCCTCCACATCACCGATAGCTTCTTCATTATCCTAAAAAAATATAATAATTTTTTATTTAAAAATCAATCAGAAAACTTTGTTAATTTTAACAATTCCAACTACAAATTGACAACTTCATATTTAACCAAGCACAATATGTTTGTTTGTACGGAGCAAAAATAAAATTTTTTTTAGAAAACGCAGTTAAAAAATAATTAACAAATGTAACACAATCGTAAACTGTGTGTTACATAGTATAGAACTAAAACTAGTCTGACAACAGACAATTTTATAATGACAAATAAAAAAAGAATTAAGAATTTAGCCAAGTTAATAATGAAAAAATTATATACTGAAGATCAAAAATATATAAATTTTTAATCAATTCTGATACACAAAAAATGGGTGCCATAAGAAAAGCAATATCAGCTGCAATGAAACTTAAAATAGTTGTTTAGTATTTATCTACAGGAGTGAGCTACATGTTTCTTGAGAAATGTTATGTTTCTAAATCACATATATTCAGATTCATACCAGAAGTATGTAATGCAATTTATAACCTGCTGAGGCATAATTTATAAATTATTACTTTTTTGACAAATTTTGATTCCAGGTTTTAACTTAATTTCGTGACAGAATAGAAAAGTATACTTATGATAATTGCTGAGTGTTTGGTAAAAATAAAAAAAACTTAACTTTTAGATGTCTTATTTAAAAACTTTTTAACTTTTAAGAGAACACTACTATGAGTAATAAGATTTAGATCTTTTCAAACATAAAAAAATTAATTAACATGCAGCATTAACAATAAACATTTGGTGTTACCTACTGAACATCATTTCGACTCATCTGTGGATTTGTGTTACCATCAATGCTGCAGTTCATTGTGTCAGGGTTTGGCAAAAAAACTCCTGCACAGTTTTGGCCAAACAATGTGATAAAATAGTACAACAGCAGCAACTTAGCATGTATTTAACACCTGATATCAAAATTTTATAAGAAATGATTTGGGAAAAATTACTTGATTATGAAGTTACTTATTTTTCTTCATCAGTCAGTATCGACCAAATTTGCAGTAATGATGAAAGCATAAATAAATTCTATAAATGTCACTGCTAAGTTCCCTAAAATTGGTTAATAGGGCAAACCAATCACTGAATTGATGATTATGTTTTATAGTAAATTTTTAAAGGACGAAGAATTTTTCTTACTCTATAGCTCACACAAAGTCACAGACATTTCTTTCACAGCTATTTTGGTGACATGATATTTTGAGTAACATGATTAGCATTTTGTAGACAAAATATCTAGCAATATCACATTTTGTTAGTGTAAATTCATTGCTACCATCTAACCGGAAAATGTATCATTCTAAGCATGAACTCTAACAGGATGTTTATAAATCAGTGCATTCAAAAAGTAACTGCACACCTATATAAACATGATTATAGGCTGAAGAATTTTATTCTATGCACTATGAGTTATGCTTTCACAAAGGTTGGTAATCCTGTATTGCGTGCAGTTAGCTTCCATGAGCCAATCACAATGTTGAGACAAGATGTGTCTTAACATAAGAAGATGTGATTCTTTGTTGTCACTGTTTGTTCATTGTCTTTGAATGACTGAGGCTGTCTTTCCATGTGCACACAGAACAGTGAAAATTTCTCATTTAATCCATCTTCATAAGCATGGAGAGTATCAGACAGTAAAAGAATAGTATTTTATTAAACTTCCAGGTACACCCCGGTTCCTAATCGATATAGTGTAAGAACACTAATTGAAGACTTTTGGGAGATTGGATCAATAAAGATATATGAGTGAAGTGATAGACCATATTTGAAGAAAAAACTAAAACATATCAACTACTATATGAAGCCGTTTCAACAAACCTGTGCAAAAGTTAGCTCAACACAAAAAACAACTGCAACAAGGCAATTTATAAGAAGCTCTGTCTCATCCCATATATAGCGATTCAAAAGTTATTGTCCAGAGACTGTGGAAAGTGAATTCAATACTGGGAATGGTTTCAACAGTTTCTATAGAATATTTATGGACTGCCAACAATTTAAGCACAAATTTAATTGAAACTGCCATTTAAATATGAATTAAAATTTCTGTGAAAGGAAACTCTAAGAAGTTTCCCTTATTTTGTGAAAGCTGATGCGCTCTACAGCTTCAAAAAGTCAAATTTTGTTTTCCTTATAAGTAGCGACATTTCAATACATTCTAATAATTTCAGATTTATATTATGCAATTCTTATATTATGATACTGAATAGTCATTTTATTATAATTACCGATTATAATTTAATGTACATGAAAAAAAGATTCTAATCAATGAGTAATGAAAACCTTAGAGAAATGGCATAAAACCACATTAAAAATTCTTAGGAACCCTCAGAAACCTCATAAATTTCACACTACAAACTACACATGAAGTATAGATCCTGGAAAAGCAGCCTCATGGCTTTTATCAAAGACCAACAGGATTGGCATAAAGAAGTATAATATTTCTTACATTTATTTATTTCTGTGTTTCATGGATGTTTCAACAGCAATAATGCAACACACTGTCTGTTGGGAGATAAACAATTTGTTATGGCTGTGACATATGTACAGCACCATAAGAGATACATCGAAGTAGTTTTTTGTAAGGACAACAATGTTCATCATATACCTGGTTTCTGTGAATAGATTACAAATTCACTTGCAAGAATCTATCAGCTGCATTTCAGTAGGTTTGTTATGTGGTGAACAACAGTATATTTTGGGACTACGAAGAAAGAAACAAGAAACCTTTTATAAAACCTGGCACGGAATGTTTATTCTTTTTCAAAAGCCATGAGTTTTCAAGAGTGACATAAGACTAGTAACATGTCAGCTACAATCCTCCACTGTTCATCATTCTTTTTAATCAAAGTATCTAATGTTAAATAAGAATTGCCACATATTAGTTACGCCATTAAATAGTAAACGAAAACCAATGCCCGTGGCACCACCCTGAACGATGCGGTGGCGGCGCTTCAGTTAGTTTGTCTAACTGCGGGGGCACATACACCTTCAGGAGAGGAGAGTCAGGATCTGTGGTGGACCTCACATTTGCTACCCCTGATCTGGCTAGCAGGGTTTCGAAGTGGAAGGTATGGGAAGGCTTCACGGCTAGTGATCAATGGGCTGTTGTTACGGTGATGGCGGAGATTAATATGTGACGAGTACGACGATCTGTGACAATGAGCTGGAGTACCAGAAATATGGATGCAGAGGCATTTGCTGGGGTGATCTATCTTCGGGGAGTTGTTTGACTCCTGAAAGCCGAGAAGATGTCTTGTTGAGTCCCTCAATAGCGCCTGTAATGAGACACACCCCCGCAGGTACGTGGGTGGAGACCAGGCAGCTGTGTATTGGTGGACGGAAGAAATTGGACGCAAAAGGAAGAAGTGCCATCAGCACAAGAGAAGGGCGATGCGCGCGCGCCTGGACTCCCTAAGAGAAGTGTATAATGCGTATTACAAGGAAACACTTCATCATATAGGCCTCTGGTTATGATCGAGCACTGGCTAAATTTTTCGAGCGAATGCTGGTCCGAAGACTGGCCGGGGCTGTGGACGGCCTCTCTGCAGACCAGTTTGTGTTCCGTTGGGGTAGGTCCGCCCCTTGATGCTGTCTCTGCTGTTAGCCAGATGGTGAACAGCATTATTCGACAGCGTGGGGAACAGGCCGCAAGAAGGATGTGTGTGTTCTAGTAACTGTCGATGTGCAGAATGCTTTTAATAGCATTACACACGCTGCTATTCTCTGTGCCTTGGTAGAACTCAGTACCGGATTATCTGATTAGACCGATGCAGTCTTATTTGTCTGGTTGCACTGATCTACGAGGTGGAGGGGAAACTAATACAGGATGCTCCAAAAAGGGGCGGGTCCCTCAGGGATCGGTACTTGGACCGACCCTATGGAATATTGCATATGATTAGGTATTCCACCTCCCAATGCTGCCAGGTCACCCTTATGGGGTTAGCTAACGACTTCGTGATTGTAGTTGATGTGGCTAGAAGAGAGAGGCGACTGGAAAAGTTAGCATCATATATGGTATCATTAAAGACTGGATGAGCGGGGTTGAACTGCGGATGGCCCCGGAGAAAACAGAGGCCGTGGCTATAACTGTGGCCAAGAGACTCAGATTGATCCTTACAGTGGTAGGGCAGCGAGTTGTTTTTTTTTTTTTTTTTTTTTTTTTTTTTTTTTTAGCCCGACGTTGGGAGTACTTGGGCGTCTGGATACATTTTGCCCGGGTACATTTTGGAACACATGTGCTGGAGGCTGCTAATAGGGCCGACAGGGAGATGGAGCTTGTTGTTAGGCTCCTGCCTAATAATTACAGCCCTAGAAAACATAAGAAAAATATTTTAGTAAGCGGGATTTGCTCTGTGCTTCTGTACAGTGCTAAAGTATGGACGGATGCTGTCGGTTACGTGAAGTACCGTGGGACCCCATGGTTCACTGGATTTCTGCTTAACTCAGTTTCTAGCAGGCCATGGGGGGGTTCAGGTCCTACTTGTATAGGTTTGGCCTGGACCACATGAAGACCTGCCTGGTGTGTCAGGAGGAGGAAATGCCCTTTCATGTTTTCTTCGAGTGCCTTAAATTCATGGAGGTGAAGAAAGATCAGTTAACCACTATGGAAAGGGAAGACATGTTTGAACCTGAGAGGTGCAAGACCTCCTACTGGACGCTGAGGAAGTTTAGAACGCAATTACTAATTTCTCTAGAGCAGTGATGAAGGACTTGAATAGCTAGGATGAGACACGCAGAGTGAGGTGATGGAGGGCGCGGGGACAGACAGGCCCCCGGCTGAGTGCCTAGGGAGCTTCCTGAGCTTGTAGGGTTCGCCTGGGTGCAATGAGGTTGGGGAGGACTCCACCTCTGGGTCTGATGAAGTGATGAAGGCTTTGGTAAGTTAATGGCATGTGTTTGTAAGCTGTGTGTTAGTGTGTGCATGGTTGTGCTGTGCAGTGTGTGTGAAGTTGGTGACTGTTGGCACAGTGTGATGTAGCGTATGACTGAGTGTGAGGGCGATCCTCCCTCCTGATGAAATCCTTTGTTAGTGGTACCAGAAGGGGGTGGGACAGCCAGGGGTGGAGGTTTAGTCAGTAGTTCGTACAGATATACATAGACACGTTGTACTCAAATACTTGTACTTTAATATAAAAATTATTCCACAACGATCACTTTCTTCACTGTATGCTAAATCATGTTGAACATGGTAAAATATTTATTAAATTCGGCACGTTGATGTGTGTTGTGTGGGACGATAGACTTTGGCTTGGTGTCCTCAGCTAGTCTGTGAACTGAAAACTCTTTTTTGCAAAACGTCTAGTTTTTCTTTAAAACAAAAAAAATTGTTTTTGTCCAACTTTGAATGCCATTTTGAAAATGATTTTGAAAAACAAGAGGGTGGAAAAAGTAGTTCATTCATTTCTCCAGGTTTTATCTATTTTTTACATGTCTTACCTAATGGAAGTTAATTTTGGCACTTAAAATTTAATTTGATTGACCTAATATTGTGGGTGGATATGGGCTGGCCAAAATGAATGAAAGAAGGGACTGAGTTATTGAGTTTTGCGTGAAGTAAAATTTAGTAATAGCCAACACCCAGTTTAACAATTATAATAGAAGAATATATTCTTGGAAAAAGCCACCAGGCTGTTTCCACGAGTGATCACATACTGCAAGGTATCAGATAGATTATATCATGGTTAAGCAAAGATTTAGAAATCAACTATCGACTGCAAAGCTTACCCTCGAGCAGACATTGATAACGACCATAATTTAGTAACATGAATTGTGATTGGGGTTTAAAAACGTGAAGAAAAAGTGTCAGATGAATTGGTGGAATTTGAGGTGGAAATTGGTGGCAAGAGATCTGAGTAAAAAAACATAAAATAGAAAATGTAGACGAAGAATGGGGGAATGTTAAAAAGGAAATTCTTAAATCAGCAGAAGTGAACGTAGGTGGAACAAAGAGAACTGGTAGAAAACCTTGGATATGAGAGAATGTATTGCGGCCAATGGGTGAACGTAGAAAATATAAGAATGCTAGTGATGAAGAAAGTAAAAGGAAGTATCGACAATTAAGGAATAGTATTAACAGGAAGTGCAAACTAGCGAAAGAAGACTGGATTAAAGAAAAATGTTCAGAAGTGGAAAGAGAAATGATAATTGTGGTAAAATAGATGGAGCTTACAGAAAAGTTAAGGAAAATTTTGTGGTACATAAATTAAAATCTAATAATTTGTTAAACAAAGATGATACACTGATTTATAATGCGAAAGGAAAAGTCAATGGTGGGTGGAATATATTGAAGAGTTATACGGAGGAAATGAATTAGAAAATGGTGTTATAGAGGAAGAAGAGGAAGTCAAAGAGGATGAAAGGGGAGATCTGAATTTAAGAGAGCATTAAAAGATTTCAATGGCAGAAAGGCTCCTGGGATAGCCGGAATACCTGCAGAATTACTGCGCAGTGCAGGTGAGGAAACAATACATAGATTATACAAACTTGTGTGTGATATTTATGAAACAGAGGAAGTTCTGTCAGACTTATAAAAGAGTGTTATTGTCATGACACCTAACAAAGCATGAGCACATAAATGTGAAGAGTACAGACCGATTAGCATAACTACTCACACATCAAAAATCATAACTAGAATTCTATATAGAAGAAGTGAAAGGAGAGTGGAAGAATGTGTTAGGGGAAAACCAAGGGGTCTCAGGAGGTTTTCAGAATATTTCAGGAAAAGTATAGGGACAAGGGAGAGAAGCAATTTTAGCACTCAGATTAATAATAGAAAAAAGATTAAAGAAAAACAAACCAACGTACACAGCATTTGTATACTTAGAAAAGACATTTGATAACTTAGACTTAAATAAAATGATCAGCATTTGAAAACATTTAGGATTCAAGTTTAGAGATAGAAGAATATTTGATAACATTTATACAGGAAAACCAAACTGCAAAATTAATAGCCGAAGAGCATAAGAAAGAAGTAGTAGTAAAAACAAGAGTCGGACAAGGATGTTCCCTATCCGTTACTTTTTAATTTTTACATATAACTAGCAGTTAATGATGTTAAAGAACAATTTAGATCTGGAGTAACAGTGCAAGGTGAAAAGATAATGATGCTACGATTTTCTGATATAGTAATTCTAGGGAACAGGAAAACGACTTTTGGTTAGGGATTTTACAATAATCAACTAAGCTTCAAATAATGTGCAGGCAGGAATGGTTTTCGTAATGAACAAGAAATTTGGGGTACATAAATTAAAATCTAATAATGCGTTAAACAAAAATGGTACACAGATTTATAGTATGAAAGGAAAACTCGATAGGAGAGTGGAATATGTTGAAGAGTTATACAGAAGAAATGAATTCGAAAATGGTGTTATAGAGGAAGAAGAGGAAGTCGAAGAGGATAAAAGGGGATAAGCAATACTGAGATCTGAATTTAAGAGAGCATTAAAAGATTTGAATGACAGAAAGGCTCCTGGAATAGACCGAATACCTGCAGAATTACTGCGCGTGCAGGTGAGAAAGAAATGGATAGATTATACAAGCTGGTGAGTAATATTTACGAAAAACGAGAAGTTCCAACAGACTTCAAAAAGAGTCTTATAGTCATGATACCTAAGAAAGCAGAAGCAGATAAATGTAAATTATACAGAGCAATTAGCTTAACTACTCATGCATCAAAAATCTTAACTAGAATTCTGTATAGAAGAATTGAGAGAAAAATGGAAGAAGTATTAGGAAAGGATCAATTTGGTTTCAGGTAAAGTATAGGGACAAGGGAAACAATTTTAGAGCTCAGATTAATAGTAGACGGAAGATTAAAGAAAAACAAACCAACATAATTGGCATTTATATACCTGGAAAAGGCATTCGATAACGTAGACTGGAATAAAATGTTCAGCATTTTAAATAAATTAGGGTTCAAATACAGAGATAGAAGATTAATTGCTAACATTTACAGGAACCAAACAGCAACAGTAATAATTGAAGAACATAAGAACAAAGTCGTAATAAAAAAGGGAGTCCGACAAGGATGTTCCCTATCCACGTTACTTTTTAGTCTTTACATAAAACTAGCAGTTAATGATGTTAAAGAACAATTTAGATCCGCAGTAACAGTACAAGGTGAAAAGATAAAGATGCTACGATTTGCTGATGATATAGTAATTCTAGCTGAGAGTTAAAAGGATTTCGAAGAAACAATGAATGGCATGAATGAAGTCCTTCGCAAGAACTACTGCATGAAAATAAGCAAGAACAAAACAAAAGTAATGGAATATAGTAGAAATAATGTAAATGGACCACTGAGTATAAAAATATGAAAAGATTATGGAGGTAAAAGACTTCTGTTATTTGGGAAGTAGAATTACTAAAGATGGATGAAGCAGCAGTGATAACTGACAAATAGCACAAACCAAACGAGCTTTCAGTCAAAAATATAATTTGCTTACATCAAAAATTAATTTAAACATCAGGAAATCATTTTTGAAAGTATATGCTTTGAGCATAACTTTATATGCAAGTGAAACTTGGAAAATCGAAGTACTTGAGGAGAAAATATTAGAAGCTTTTGAAATGTGGTGCTGTAGCATGATAAAAATTAAATGGTTGGATAGTGACAGACTTACAGACCACATATTACAGCATCCTGGAATAGTAGCATTGATATTGGAGAGACAGGTAGATGGGAAAAATTGTGCAGGAAGCAACAGTTGGAATATCAAAGGGAAGTGCGATATAGGGGGTAAAATGAAACGGCTGGTATTACATAGGGAATATTGGAGAGCTGCAACAAACAAGTCAAATGACTGTAGAAAAAAAAATAAACTGAAACTTCAAATAAATTATAGAGAAAAAAGATATAACACAACCTTTATGGCATGTAAAAAATAGTTCAGCATTGTGGACATCAATTAAAAAATGAATTATCACCGAATTGTATTCATTATCCGGTCTATCTGTACTTAAGAATTTCCTTCTACTCTTCTTTTATGTTTATGTATCTATCAACCTATTAAAACTATTATTCAAGGGGAGAAAGTCTGTACTGTTCTCAGGCTGAAAGCAGTGAAAAAGCCCCATAACTTTAACATGGCCTGCATTCATTCATTTCTTGCGATGCTATACAGAATCCAAGAGCCCAAAAACATCTATATTTCTTAGTCATAAAATAAATTGACTTCCACAGAAATAACTCATCTGTATGAGTGCTTGTTGGAAAAAAGGTTATGTACCATAAAGTGTAAGGGACAATCTGTTCATCATAGTGATTTACCGCACTACACTCCATTAATAACTGTTTTTTCAATATAAATAAAAATAACTCATATCAGACATGAATGCTAAATGATATGAGGGCCATAAACAATAAGTAAATATATCCTGATGAATAAGAAGTTGAGAATTCTTAAAATAACTAGATCTTATATTTGTAACTTAAACCAACAAAAAAGACAAAATAGCTTACTTGTTTAAATATTGTCTGTCCATCATCATTTTGTCTTGGAAAGAGGTACAAACAAATATTCTTTTTGCTCTGTTTCAAGCGTGTTTTCTATTTTAATAGGCAAGGAAAATGGAACTTCTTCCAAAATTGAATTACCAGTTTGTCCATCCATACTCTGCGAAAAATATATAAGGTAATAATATTCTATTATAATAGTGGAACTTAAAATAAGCACGGTTAATGAAATATTACTGAAATGTAACATCTGATGAAGTCAAAGCTGAAGATAACAACAAAGGTGGTCAAAAAGTAACTCACGTTTGTGCCTATCATGGAGATTGACGGGGATAGAGCTGACATTGGCGTCAAAACGTTTCTACACTTAGTACTCATCAAGCTATCATAGCCTTGTAGACTGTGATTATTTTACTTTGTTCGTTGTGAATTATTGAAATGTGCGCTTCAGTAGAAAATTCTGCAAGTTGTGTGGTGCATTCAGTGATTAGGTTTTTACTGGCAAAAAACCTCAAATCAGTTAAAATTTATGAGGTGTATGGAGATGGAATAATGAGTAATGGTGGAATGAGGCAGTTGTGCATTCAGTTTAAAAATGACCTCACCAATATACACGATGAGGATCTCAATGATCATCTGAGCCTTGTGACTGATGACCTGACAATGGTAATCAACAATAAAATTTGTGAAAATCGCCGCCTTACGATGCAGAACTGTCCCATTATTTACCGCAAATTTCACATAAGTCTACTGCATGAAACTGTATCAAGACAGCTTCCTTATCATAAGTTTTGGGCAAGATGGGTGCCAAAAATATAAGGCAGCAGAATTCTACAAAGAAGGATTTGGAAAGTTCATGCATTGTTATGATAAAAGCCTCAATTTCAATAGCGACTACATAGAAAAATAGTTAGATTGTCCCTATCAAATAGATAACATTTCTTTTTTTTCATTTGGTTGGTTTTTTATTAAAGAACATAAGCTACTTCCTGAACTGCACTCGTCGTTTGCAAGTGGCATCATTCAGTATATGATCAGACTTGATAGCAATGGAATACAAAGATATTGTAGGCATTGACATTTATAAATCGATCAATAGAAAAATGTTTACACCTACGCACAATCTAAATGGTTTTGTATAAGTAAATGTCACTTCTGGAAACATATCTACGTTGTTTGAAAACAAAAATGCAGAGACCTAGAATGAGGATTATCAAAAACTATAATAAACCATTTACTAACAAAACATGCTTCACAAAAGCAAGCATAGTTATGTACTGTTTTCGTAAACAATACTGAATCTGGGTATAGAATAAAAAACGTTTAGGCAGATTTGTTTATACCATGAGGCATCAGCACACTGTATTTTCTTTGTTACATACTGTTATCAAAATGTTTATCTACCATAAAGGGTTAGGGACAATCTGTTTATCATAACTATTTCTCTCCCTATACTCCAATCACTGTTTTTTACACTATAAATCAAAATATCTTGTGTCAGACATAATTACTTAACGATATGGGTGCCATAAACTGTAAATAAAAATATCCTGATGAATAAAAAGTTGGGAATTCTTACAAAAACTAGGTCTTATATTTGTATCTTAAATCAACATAAGAGACAAAATAGCTTACTTGTTTAAGTATTGTCTGTCCATCATCATTTGTCTTGGAAAGAGGTACAAACAAATATTCTTTTTGCTCTGTTTCAAGCGTGTTTTCTATTTTAATAGGCAAGGGAAATGGAACTTCTTCCAAGACTGAATTAGGAGTTTGTTCATCCATACTCTGCAAAAAATATATATAAGGTAATAATATTTTATTATAATAGTGGAACTTAAAATAAGCACGGTTAATGAAATATTACTGAAATGTAACATCTGATGAACTCAAGAGCTGAAGGTAACAACAAAGGTGGTCAAAAAGTAACTCACGTTTGTGCCTATCATGGAGATTGACGGGGATAGAGCTGACATTGGCGTCAAAACGTTTCTACACTTAGTACTCATCAAGCTATCATAGCCTTGTAGACTGTGATTATTTTACTTTGTTCGTTGTGAATTATTGAAATGTGCGCTTCAGTAGAAAATTCTGCAAGTTGTGTGGTGCGTTCAGTGATTAGGATTTTAATGGGAAAAAACCTCAAGCCAGTTGAAATTCAACTGGCAACTATATGAGGTGTACAGAGATGGAATAATGAGTGATGGCGGAGTGAGGCAATGGTGCATTCACTTTAAAAATGGCTGCACCAGCAGCCATTTTATTCATGAAGAGAACCTCAGTGATCAGCCGAGCCTTGTGACTGATGAACTGACAATCGTAATCAATGATAAAATTTGTGAAAATCGCCGTATTTCGAATATGGAACTCTCGCTTCATTTCCCCCAAATTTCACAAAAGTCTACTGCAAGAAATTGTATTTGGGAAGCTTGCTTATCACAAGTTTTGGGCAAGATAAGTGCCAAAAATCTAAAACAACAGATTTCTACAGAGAAGGATTTGGAAAGCTCGTGCGTCGTTATGATAAGTGCCTCAATTTAAATGGCGACTACATAGAAAAATAGATAAGATTATCCCTTTGAAATAGATAATAACATTTCTTTTATTTTATTTGGTTGGTTTTTTATTAAAGAACATAAGCTACTTCCTGAACTGCCCTCGTCGTTTGCAAGTGGCATCATTCAGTATATGATCAGACTTGATAGCAATGGAATACAAAGATATTGTAGGCATTGGCATTTATAAATCGATCAATAGAAAAATGTTTACACCTACGCACAATCTAAATGGTTTTGTATAAGACAATGTCACTGCTGAAAACACATCAACGTTGTTTGAAAACAAAAATGCAGAGACCTAGAATGAGGATTATCAAAAACTATAATAAACCATTTACTAACTGAACATGCTTCACAAAATCAAGGATAGTTATGTTCTGTTTTCGTAAACAATATTGGATCTGGGTTTAGAATTAATAACGTTTAGGCAGATTTGTTTATACCATGAGGCATCAGCACACTGTATTTTCTTTGTTACATACTGTTATCAAAATGTTTATCTACCATAAAGTATTAGGGGCAATCTGTTCATCATAACTATTTCTCACCCTATACTCCATTAATAACTGTTTTTTATACTATAAATCAAAATATCTTGAGTCAGACATAATTAATAAACGATATGGGTGTCATAAACAGTAAATAAATTTATCCTGATGCATAAAAAGTTGTGAATTAATACAATAACTAGGTCTTATATCTTATAACTTAAACCAACATAAAAGAGAAAATAGCTTACTTGTTTAAATATTGTCTGTCCATCATCATTTGTCTTGGAAAGAGTTACAAACAAACAATTTTTTTGCTCTGTTTCATGCGTGTTTTCTATTTTAATAGGCAAGGAAAATGGAACTTCTTCCAAAACTGAATTACCAGTTTGTGCATCTATACTCTGCAAAACAATATAAGGTAATAATATTTTATTATAATAGTGGAACTTAAAATAAGTGTGGTTAATGAAATAATACTGAAATGTAACATCTGACGAAGTCAAGAGCTTGGAGGTAACAATTAGGGCGGTCTAAAAAGTAACTTACGTTTATGTCTAGCATGGAGATGATGGAGATAGAGCTGCCATTGGTGTCAAAATCTTTCTACACTTAGTATGCACCAAGTTGTCATAGCCTTGTGGACTATGACTTTCCTACTGTATTTGTTGTGAATTATTGAAAAGTGCGCTTCAGCAGAAAATCCCACAAGTTGTGAGGTGCATTCAGTGATTAGGTTTTTACTGGCAAAAAACCTCAAACCCGTTAAAATTCATCGGCAACTTTATGAGATGTACAGAGATGGAATAATGAGTGATGGCGGAGTGAGGCAATGGTGCATTCACTTTAAAAATGGCTGCACAAATATTCATGAAGAGGATCTCAGTGGTCGGCCGACCCTTGTGACTGATGAAATGACAATGATAATCAACAATAAAATTGGTGAAAATCGCCGTATTACGATTACAGAACTGTTCCTTTATTTACTCCAAATTTCACAAAAGTCTACTGCATGAAATTATATTGAGAAAGCTTGCTTATCATATGTTTTGGTCAAGATGGGTCCCAAAAATCTAAGGCAGCAGATTTCTACAGAGAAGGATTTGGAAAGTTCATGCATCGTTATAATAAAAGCCTCAATTTAAATGGCGACTACGTAGAAAAATAGTTAGATTGTCCCTTTCAAATAGATAACATTTCTTTTTTTTATTTGGTTGGGTTTTTTATTTAAAAATGTAAGCTACTTCCTTAACTGCCCTTGCAGTTTGCAACTAGCATCTTTCAGTATACAATCACACATGATAACATCAGAACACAAATATGTTGTAGGCATTGGCATTTATTAATTGAGCAATAGAAAAATGTTTGTGTCTAAGCACAATCTAAATCGTTTTGTATAAGACAATGTCACTGCTGGAAACATAAAGAAACACACGAATCTTTTTTTGTAAACAAAAATGCAGTGACCTAGAATGAAGATTATCGAAAACTATAATAAACCTTATTGTAACTGAACATGCTTCACAAAAGAAAGGATAACTTTGTACTGTATTACTATCTTTGTAAACAATGTTGAATCCGGGAATAAAATGGATAATGTTTAGGCAGTTTTGTTTATACCATGAGGCATCAAACTCACTGTATTTTCTGTGTTGTGTATTGTTGGAAAAATGGTTACGTACCATAAAGTGTAAGGGACAATCTGTTCATCATAACTATTTCTCTCCCTATACTCCATTAATAACTATTTTTTTATACTATAATTCAAAATATCTTGTGTCTGACATAATTAATAAACGATATGGGTGCCATAAACAGTAAATAAATTTATCCTGATGCATAAAAAGTTGTGAATTAATATAATAACTAGGTCTTATATCTATAACTTAAACCAACATAAAAGAGAAAATAACTTACTTGTTTAAATATTGTCTGTCCATCATCATTTGTCTTGGAAAGAGTTACAAACAAATATTCCTTTTGCTCAGTTTCATGTGTGTTTTCTATTTTAATAGGCAAGGAAAGTGGAACTTCTTCCAAAACTGAATTACAAGTTTGACCAACCATACTCTGCAAAAAAATATAAGGTTATATTATTTGATTATAACAGTGGAACTTAAAATAAGCATGGTTAATCAAATATTACTGAAATGTAACATCTGATGAAGTCAAGAGCTTGGAGGTAACAACGAGGGGGCGGTCCTAAAAATAACTTATGTTTGTGTCTAGCATGGAGATAAAGCCGCCATTGGCGTCAAAACGTTTCTAGCCTTGTGGACTGTGATTTTCCTACTGTATTTGTTGTGAATTACTGAAAAGTGCGCTTCAGTAGAAAATCCCACAACTTGTGAGGTGTGTTCAGTGATTAGGTTTTTACTGGCAAAAAACCTCAAACCAGTTGAAATTCATCGGCAACTTTATGAGGTGTACAGAGATGGAATAATGAGTGATGGTGGAATGAGGCAGTGGTGCATTCAGTTTAAAAATGACCGCACCAATATTCATGATGAGGACCTCAGTGGTCAGCCGACCCTTGTGACTGATGAACTGACAATGGTAATCAATGATAAAATTTGTGAAAATCGCCGTATTACGATTACAGAACTGTCCCTTTATTTACTCCAAATTTCACAAAAGTCTATTGCATGAAATTATATTGAGAAAGCTTGCTTATCATATGTTTTGGGCAAGATGGGTGCCAAAAATCTAAGGCAGCAGATTTCTACAGAGAAGGACTTGGAATGTTCATGCATCGTTATGATAAAAGCCTCAATTTAAATAGTGACTACGTAGAAAAATAGTTAGATTGTCCCTTTCAAATAGATAACATTTCTTTTATTTTATTTGGTTGGTTTTTTATTAAAGAACATAACCTACTTCCTGAACTGCCCTCGTAGTTTGCAACTGTCATCATTCAGTATATGATCAGACTTGATAACACAGGAACACTATATTGTAGGCATTGGCTTTTATAAATCGATCAACAAAAAATGTTTCCACCTAAGCACAATCTAAATGGTTTTGTGTAAGACAATGTCACTGCTGGAAACATAAAGAAACACATCAATGTTGTTTGAAAACAAAAATGCAGAGACCTAGAATGAGGATTATCAAAAACTATAATAAACCATTTAGTAACTGAACATGCTTCACAAAAGCAAGGATAGTTTTGTACTGTTTTCGTAAACAATGTTTACAGAATAAATAACGTTTAGGCAGATTTGTTTATACCATGAGGCATCAGCACACTGGTAACAATGAGAGTGGTCCAAAAAGTAACTTACGTTTGTGTCTAGCATGGAGATAGAGCTGCCATTGGTGTCAAAACCTTTCTACACTTAGTACGCACCAAGTTGTCATAGCCTTGTGGACTATGACTTTCCTACTGTATTTGTTGTGAATTATTGAAAAGTGCGCTTCAGCAGAAAATCCCACAAGTTGTGAGGTGCGTTTAGTGATTAGGTTTTTACTGGCAAAAAACCTCAAACCAGTTAAAATTCATCGGCAACTTTATGAGATGTACAGAGATGGAATAATGAGTGATGGTGGAATGAGGCAGTGGTGCATTTAGTTTAAAAATCGCCGCACCAATATTCATGAAGAAGACCTCAGTGGTCGCCTGACCCTTGTGACTGATGAACTGACAATCGTAATCAATGATAAAATTTGTGAAAATCGCTGCATTACGATTACACAACTGTCCCTTTATTTACCTCAATTTTCACGTAAGTCGACTGCAATTAATTGTATCGGGACAGGTTGCTTATCACAATTTTTGAGCAAGATAGGTGCCAAAAATCTAAGGGGACAGATTTCTACAGAGAAGGATTTGTAAAACACGTGCATCGTTATGAGAAGTGCAATTTAAATGGCGAATATATAGAAAAAATATTATGATTGTCCCTTTCTAATAGATAACTTTTTTTTTTTTTTATTAAATAATGTAAGCTACTTCCTGAACTGCCCTCAAAGTTTGCAACTGGCATCTTTCAATATATAATCAGCCTTGATAGTACTGGAACACATGTATATTGTAGGTATTGGCATTTAGCTATCAACCAATAGAAAAATGTTTGCACCTAAGCGCAATCTAAATGGTTTTGTATAAACTTCTATGTCACTGCTGGAAATGTAAAGAAACACATCAATGTTGTTTGAAAGCAAAAATGCAAATACCTAGAATGGGGATTATTAAAAACTATAATAAACCAATTAGTAACTGAACATGTTTCACAAAAGCAAGGATAGTTTTGTACTGTTTTTGTAAACAACGTTGAATCTGGGTCTAGAATGAATAATGTTTAGGCAGCTTTGTTTACACCATGAGGCATTAGCTCACTGTACTTTCTTTGTTATGTACTGTCGTCAAAATGTTAAGAACAATCTGTTTATCATAGGTATTTATCTCCCTATACTTCGTTAATAACTTTTTTTTATATTATAAATCAAACATCTCATATCAGACATGAATGCTAAACCACATGAGGGCCATAAACAGTAAATAAATATATCCTGATGAATAAAAAGTTGAGAATTCTTACAATAACCAGGTCTTATATTTATAATTTACATCAAAATAAAATAGAAAATAGCTTACTTGTTTAAATATTGTTTCTTCGTCATCTGTCTTGGCAGGAGGTACAAACAAATATTCTGTCTCCTCTGTTTCATACACGTTTTCTTTTTTAACAGGCAAGGAAAATGGATCTTCTTTCAAAAATGAATTACAAGTTTGTGCATCCATACTCTGTAAAAAAATATATGATAATAATATTTTATTATAATACTGGAACTTAAAATAACGTGGTTAATAAAACCACGTGGTTTCAATAATAATAATAATATTATACTAATATTAAATAATAGTTAAATAGTGTGGTTAATGAAAAATTACTGAAATGTAACATCGGATGAAGTGAAAAGCTTGGAGCTAACTATTATATCAACGATAATTTATTGATCAATGTTCCAAAGCACCAACCTGAGTCGGTTACGTATAGAAATGATTTACTATAGAAATTACTATATTATTATTTTTTGGTACATTAATATGCTTAGAACACGTAAATAATAAATACTTCTTTCACTCTGGTAAATCTGTAGGCATAATCTTAACAACTAGCAAACAATCGCGGGATAAACAATACTAATATTAGTCCTATTACTATATATTTAATTTTAGGTTTCTATTATTATTACTACGTTATTATACATTTTTTGAATTTTATTTATATAAATATACTTACGACACGTAAATAACATACACTTTTTTCACTCTGTAAAAACTTTAAACATAATCTTATACGCTAACATACTACCATGGGAATATTGAAATTAATCGATTAATTTAACAACATGCAAATATGTATTAGTCGACCGATTTTTGAAAATCAGTAGTTATCAACTACTTAACATTCTTATAATATTATTTACAACATAAAAAATTCAGTCTAATGAACCGCTTTTACATAGAATTATAAATTACTCGTTGGTCGAAAACATTAATCGCTATGGTTATGAACATTACTGCTTAAGTAAGAACGTACTTAGTAGCTTATTAATAAAAGTGCTTAAGTAAGAACGTTTCTTCTTTTTTTTTTTTTGTCTTCAGTCATTTGACTGGTTTGATGCAGATCTCCAAGATTCCCTATCTAGTGGTAGTCGTTTCATTTCAGTATACCCTCTACATCCTACATCCCCAACAATTTGTTTTACATACTCCAAACGTGGCCTGCCTACACAATTTTTCCCTTCTACCTGTCCTTCCAATATTAAAGCGACTATTCCAGGATGCCTTAGTATGTGGCCTATAAGTCTGTCTCTTCTTTTAACTATATTTTTCCAAATGCTACTTTCTTCATCTATTTGCCGCAATACCTCTTCATTTGTCACTTTATCCACCCATCTGATTTTTAACATTTTCCTATAGCACCACATTTCAAAAGCTTCTAATCTTTTCTTCTCAGATACTCCGATTGTCCAAGTTTCACTTACATATAAAGCGACACTCCAAACATACACTTTCAAAAATCTTTTCCTGACATTTAAATTCATTTTTGATGTAAACAAATTATATTTCTTACTGAAGGCGCGTTTAGCTTGTGCTATTCGGCATTTTATATCGCTCCTGCTTCGTCCATCTTTAGTAATTTTACTTCCCAAATAACAAAATTCTTCTACCTCCATAATCTTTTCTCCTCCTATTTTCACATTCAGTGGTCCATCTTTGTTATTTCTACTACATTTCATTACTTTTGTTTTGTTTTTGTTTATTTTCATGCGATAGTTTTTGCGTAGGACTTCATCTATGCCGTTCATTGTTTCTTCTAAATCCTTTTTACTCTCGGCTAGAATCACTATATCATCAGCAAATCGTAGCATCTTTATCTTTTCACCTTGTACTGTTACTCCGAATCTAAATTGTTCTTTAACATCATTAACTGCTAGTTCCATGTAAAGATTAAAAAGTAACGGCGATAGGGAACATCCTTGTCGGACTCCCTTTCTTATTAGGGCTTCTTTCTTATGTTCTTCAATTGTTATTGTTGCTGTTTGGTTCCTGTACATGTTAGCAATTGTTCTTCTATCTCTGTATTTGAACCCTAATTTTTTTAAAATGCTGAACATTTTATTCCAGTCTACGTTATCGAAAGCCTTTTCTAGGTCTATAAACGCCAAGTATGTTGGTTTGTTTTTCTTTAATCTTCCTTCTACTATTAATCTGAGGCCTAAAATTGCTTCCCTTGTCCCTATACTTTTCCTGAAACCAAATTGGTCTTCTCCTAACACTTCTTCCACTCTCCTCTCAATTCTTCTGTATAAAATTCTAGTTAAGATTTTTGATGCATGACTAGTTAAACTAATTGTTCTGTATTCTTCACATTTATCTGCCCCTGCTTTCTTTGGTATCATAACTATAACACTTTTTTTGAAGTCTGATGGAAATTCCCCATTTTCATAAATATTACACACCAGTTTGTATAATCTATCAATCGCTTCCTCACCTGCACTGTGCAGTAATTCTACAGGTATTCCGTCTATTCCAGGAGCCTTTCTGCCATTTAAATCTTTTAATGCTCTCTTAAATTCAGATCTCAGTATTGTTTCTCCCATTTCATCCTCCTCAACTTCCTCTTCTTCCTCTATAACACCATTTTCTAATTCATTTCCTCCGTATAACTCTTCAATATATTCCACCCATCTATCGACTTTACCTTTCGTATTATATATAGGTGTACCATCTTTGTTTAACACATTATTAGATTTTAATTTATGTACCCCAAAATTTTCCTTAACTTTCCTGTATGCTCCGTCTATTTTACCAATGTTCATTTCTCTTTCCACTTCTGAACACTTTTCTTTAATCCACTCTTCTTTCGCCAGTTTGCACTTCCTGTTTATAGCATTTCTTAATTGCCGATAGTTCCTTTTACTTTCTTCATCACTAGCATTCTTATATTTTCTACGTTCATCCATCAGCTGCAATATATCGTCTGAAACCCAAGGTTTTCTACCAGTTCTCTTTATTCCGCCTAAGTTTGCTTCTGCTGATTTAAGAATTTCCTTTTTAACATTCTCCCATTCTTCTTCTACATTTTCTACCTTATCTTTTTTACTCAGACCTCTTGCGATGTCCTCCTCAAAAATCTTCTTTACCTCCTCTTCCTCAAGCTTCTCTAAATTCCATCGATTCATCTGACACCTTTTCTTCAGGTTTTTAAACCCCAATATACATTTCATTATCACCAAATTATGGTCGCTATCAATGTCTGCTCCAGGGTAAGTTTTGCACTCAACGAGTTGATTTCTAAATCTTTGCTTAACCATGATATAATCTATCTGATACCTTGCAGTATCGCCTGGCTTTTTCCAAGTGTATATTCTTCTATTATGATTTTTAAATTGGGTGTTGGCAATTACTAAATTATACTTCGTGCAAAACTCTATAAGTCGGTCCCCTCTTTCATTCCTTTTGCCCAGCCCGTATTCACCCACTATATTTCCTTCCTTGCCTTCTCCAATGCTTGCATTCCAATCTCCAACTATTATTAAATCTACCTCATCATCATCATGGGCGCTTGTAGGCATATAGATGTTAACAATCGTTGTCGGTTTAGGTTTTGATTTTATCCTTATTACAATGATTCTATCGCTATGTGTTTTGAAATACTCTACTCTCCTCCCTATCTTCTTGTTCATCACGAAACCTACTCCTGCCTGCCCATTATTTGACGCTGAGTTAATTACTCTAAAAATCACCCAAAAGTCGCCTTCCTCTTCCCACCGAACCTCACTAATTCCTACTATATCCACATTTTGTCCTACCCATTTCCTTTTTTAAATTTTCTAGCCTACCAACCTTTTTTAAGCTTCTAACATTCCACGCTCCGACTCGTAGAATGTTATTTTTTAATTTTCTTGTGACCCCTTCCTTAGTAGTCCCCACCCGGAGATCCGAACGGGGGACTATTTTACCTCCGGAATATTTTACCAAAGAAGGCGCCTCCATTATTGCTATGTGAAAATGCAGAGAGCCACATTTTCTTGGAAAAAAAGCAGCTGTAGTTTTCCATTGCTTTCAGCTGCGCAGTACTCAGAGGACTGAGTGATGTTGATACGGCCGTTTAAGTCGTCCTGACTCACGCCCCTAACAACTATTGAAAGAGCTGCTGCCCTCTTTCAGGAATCATTCCTTAGTCTGGCTCTCAACAGATACCTCTCCGATATGGTTGCACCTTCGGTCCAGCTACTCTGTATTCCTGAGCACTCAAGCCCCCTCACCAACGGCAAGGTCTCATGATTCATAGAGGAGGGAACGTTTCTTAAGAAAGAAATTATTATTGTATTAGTTGATTTTCCATTTTAACAGCATTAAATAGTTTCACATAATAAATGGAAAATAATATTAGTAAAAAAAATATTTTATGAGCATAAAAAAAAATGATCGGTGATTCGATACCGAACCCAACGAATAGCAAAAGGAGTCGTTACCATAGAACCACACACGCGACAGGAAGACTTTGTGTCAGTTGCACTTCATAAGATGTGTCCCTTGTTTGTTTGTTTAGGTTTTCATTCATTATTTTGAATTTTAGCTTAATTAACAATCAATTTCAATACTCTTAAGAATCAATAGACTTGTATAAAATATTTATTTTTATTAAGGACTACTAAAAAAATTTTTTTATTATTTTAAATAAATATTACAACTTTATCAGTACCAAATAATACTAATTCATATTGAAAGTGAATAATCATTCATAAATATTCGATTGTTAGCTCGTTTAATCAATATCATGTAATTAAAATTTTGTAAAATTTTTCTACAACTACAAACTTTTGTCCCAAAATCCCTTACATAACCTGGTAGAAAATGAGATTTTGGGACCGCGTATACGCATGCGCGCTGAATACTGTGCGCAATGCAACACACCTTGTTACTTTCATCATGGTTATAACTATTATTACAGTTCGTTTGCTTATTTGTACAGTGACCATAAGTGCTGATATCACATTTTTTACTTGGAAATTTACTTAATTAGAGGTGAGTAATAATATTTCTAATTTATATTATTTATTATAAGTTATGTAAGGTAATTTATACATTTATAAAATAACCAAGTAGTCCTACATAGTAGGAAAAATGTTCCTAACCTCACATAATATAATCTGTAAACATCTTTTCATTCAGTTATTTTATCTGAGCATAATATAGTTCAGTTTAGTTGTTTTTAGCATTTTCATAAATTGAATAAATACAATAACCCTGAAATTTGTGCTATATGTAGAAATTTTATTATAAGGCTGTAAAAGCAAGATATGAATTGCTGAATTTCTAAAATAAGCATTAGGTTTATTGTCTTCTTAGTATAATCAGCTAAAAAGAAATTTCTAATATCATACAGTAACCAGTAGGCAACTTTCTCTTTCTTCAGACTATTTTCTATTGCTATTCTTTTTCTTATTTTTTTATTTTAGTTAGGTGTACAAATCAGACTACATGGTATTTTATTTTATTTTTCAGGCAATGAAGTTTTATGATTTATATGACGAAGATGACATTGGATCTGTTATGAATCTATTAGATGGAAATTGTTCAGATTTAGAAGGTTTGGAGAGTGGTGATGAGATAGAAGATGAAGCACCATCAAAGGGACCTACAAGAATTGGTAAGTTTCATTTTTATTTATATTTAAGCCTAGTTTTGGCTCATGAAACAAATATCCTACCAGTATTAAAACAGATGGATTCAGTGAATACCTGCTAAAGCTACATTTTTTTATGCTGCAGGTGCTGATCTTGCCCCACAAAATGAGGAATAAGCTATTCAAGATGATGCAGAAATACAAGAGCCATTGTTGCAAGCAGCACCTGTGCTGCATGAACTCCCATCATTACAAGTAGCGCCAGTACAATCAGCACCTATTTTAAATGAAATAAATCAAGCAGGGGAACAAGTAAACTAATTACATGATAGGCCATCAATATCAGCTGGGTCAGATCCACCACTTTTAGTTAATTCTGCCACGGATAAAAAAGATATCCGATGGAGAAGAAGGGCTTTCAATCCACCTACAATTGGTGATTTTTCTGTAAACACATAGAATTATTTTGATTCGGATTCTCCTGCAGATTATTTTTGCAAATATATAACTGAGGAATGTATTTCATTCATGGTTGAAAAAACTAACATGTATGCCCTCCAGAAAGGTATAACATTTCAGCCCAAAAATGCTCAAGAAATTTGTGCACTGATTTCCCAGAATAGAGATGTACTGGAGAAAATCCCTAAAAGTCATGATATTTTCTGAAACAATGACTTGTAATTGCTTTTGTCAACTGAGATCAAACCTACACATAGTTAACAATTTAGAAATGAAAGACTCGGATGACAAATTTTTTAAAGTAAACCCAATTTTTGAGATTGTCAGAAAAAATGCAAGGAATTAGGAATTGAACAAAATCTCAGTGTTGATGAGCAGATAATCCCATTTAAAGGGCATCATTCTGCTAAACAGTATATGAAAAAAAACCTTACAAGTGGAGGATAAAAAATTTTATTTCGTGTGGGAAGAGTGGTATTATACATGACTTCATACTATACCAGGGCAAAATAACAGAATTTGATCAAACCAACTTAAAATCATTTGGTTTAGGAGCCTCTGTAGTTTTAGAACTGACAAAACAGCAAAAAAAAGAGAACCATTGTGATTATTTTGATAACTTCTTTAGTACTTTCAATTTATTCGAGATTTAAAAAAATAATAAAATATTTGCAGCTGGTACAGTTGGAGTTGATTGTTTTTGTAAGCCTCCATTTGTGTCTGACAAAGAATGCTCAAAAAATCCAAGAGGTTTTCACCAAGAAGTGACCAATAGAGATGGGGAAGTTGTTCTGTGCAAATAGACTGATAATTGATCAGTTGTACTTGGTTCCAATTTTGTAGGTATAGGTACACCAGATGAAGTAAACAGGTAGGATAAGAACAGTAAGAAATATGTTACAGTAACTAGACAGAAATAATTAAAAAATATAACTATGGAATGGGAGGAGTAGATACCCTGAATCAACATATTGCGATGCATAGAATATTTTTAAAGAGTTGTAAGTGGACTTTAAGGATGATTTTTCATGCCATTGATATGGCCTGTGTAAATTCTTGGTTAGAGTATAGGCAGGCTAAACAACTTAAAAAAATTATTATTTGTAGATCTGTTGGATTTTAAATTACATTTGGGCGAAGCTCTTGTAAAAATGGATAATCCAGTAGGGTCTTGCAGGAAAAGAGGTCAACCAAGTTCTCCTAGAGAACAACTTGTCTGCCCATTGAAAAGACAGAATGTTGAAGTAAGGCTTACAGTTGAAGTTCAGAAAGATTTAGTAGACCACCTACCAGAATATGATTCCAAAAAAGAATTGGTGCACTTAATATTTTTGCAACTTGATGCAAAAATATTAAGTGCACCAAGAAAAGTCATGTGTACTGCACAAAATGTAAAGTCCACCTTTGTTTTGTGATTGGCAGAAATTGTTTCATGAACTTTTATATAAAGTAATAGATGCAATGATGTACTGATATGTTAAAAAATTCCTTTTAATTTGTAATTGTTTGTTTATTTTTTAGTATAATAATAATAATTTCTAAGCATTTATTATGACTTGTAATGGTAAGATTTGCTCAGCATTACTGTGTTTCTTGTTTATAATTTTTTAATAATAGATTATTTTATATCAATAACAAAGACTCAACAAAATTTTTAATTACTTATCATCAGCAAGCCACGGCACCAGACAAGTGTTAGCTTGCAGTACTTTATTATTTGCATAAAGCAGTAATGCACTTTGCACGTAGGAGTGACAAAACGACTCGGCCAAAACTAGAACTGAATTCATATTCAAAACTGTTGCATGGTTTTGTGAGACTTAGATTAATTCAAATTTAGTTTTATTCACATAAACAGTTAAGCTGACTTAGTATTCACACTTGTAGTCATGAGCGGACACCCACATACGCACGTGCGCACACATGACTCTTCTAACTGAACTTACCTAACAAACATACTATAAAAACAATAGTAAACGTATTGTAGCCACATTTGGTAGTATATTTTGCAGATACTAGAACTTTGATTTGTTGAAAATGGATTATATATAAACTATTGCGACCATACACTTTTGTTTCTGTTATAATATGTACTGCTTTAAAATGAGTTTATTTTACTATTGCTTGACTAAATGATAATAAATGTTGTCTACCAACTAATGCGTTATAATGTAGTTGATGTAAAATATTTATATATATATATATATTATATATATATATATATATATATATATACAGTCTCTGTATATGTTAAGTTAATTTGTTATTGCTGCGATCAAACAATAAGCGAGTCAATGACCAGCTACATTATAATTGATTTATTACTCATTGATTTATCATACACAAATATATGTTTTATCTACAATATTTAATAAAATTTGTTATTATAATTATCCTTTTTCTTATCAAAAATAATTAAATGCAGTCAGGGAGCTCTGAATAATAATTGTCTAAATTATAGAGCTCTGAATAGTAATTATTATATGATAAAGAGCCCCTGACTGCATTTAAATATTTTCATTGAAAGACAAATATCGTTGATGGACATGTATAACGTAATACAAACATGTAATATTGATTTGTAAATTTCTCTTTGACATCCCAATCACTTTTTTGCTCCCTTGTTATTTTAACCCATGTAATTTCGTTTCAGTATTGAAATTGTCTTTAAAACAACTGAAAACCTCTTTTGACATATTTTAACCTTTTTTACAGACATTTTAATGTATACGAGAAAAAATTCTAAAAACAACTTCGTTAACTGTCCAAATTTTCTTATTATCATCAATCAATTTGGATATTTTTGGAACAGCGAGTGGGTTTAGACAATTTTTCAAGAAACAACCATTTGAATGAGGAGTAATGATATTGAAAACCCAAAATAAAAATAGGTTTATTGAGATTCCTTAGGTTTTCAAAAAAAATCCAGCAATGAAATTAAATTACTTCGTTTAATAAAATAGTGGGGAATAAAATAATCACCTGATTTATTATGCTTCAACCTCATCATAAAAGATAGCGATTCGGTTAAAACATATGCAATAAATAAAAATATAGTTTTTTTTTCGATTTTTGGGGTAAAGGGGAATTTTGGGGTAAATTTTTTTAAACTGATAAGATAAGCACGCGCGTATATGTACTGACCTTAATATAAAGTATATTTAAAAAATTTTGAGAAAATTGATCCCCCCAAAAAAACCTCCATCCCCTGAAGATATTGACAACAAAATTTTAACAAAAAATTCCTCCCCCCATACACTATTGTCACGGATAAAAATTTTAAGAAAATTTCATGAATATTGATTTATCCAGTCAAAAAGTTATTAAGCTCAAAAATCTCAACAAACGTACCTACATATGAATAATACTACCACTTTTTTGTGTTTTGGAGTTCCTGGTCATGAAACGTCAACAAATGCAAAGAAAATCTTACCCCAGTCTCTTCACCAGATAATTATGCACTGTTACATAAAATATAATTATTTACTGCTAGAGGCATCCTAAATCTCTCACCACAAAGAATTATGATTTCTAGAGAGAGGGGTGAGGGTAAATTAAGTAAATCAATATCAAAATATCTATCTCAACATGGAAAGCTGTATTTAGTATAAAATCACAAATTGATCCATTGATTTCATATAAATAAAATTCGAATAACATGTTGATATAATTCCAGAGTAAATAATATTTGCATTAATAAAAGAAATCTTAACACTGAATCCTATGAGTTTACTAGTAAAAGTAGTAGTAGTTGTTTTAGTAATCCTGCAGAAAAAGGTATAAAAAAAAACCAACCTAATTAATATAAAAAATTATTATAAAAAAGTAAAAGAATGAAAGCAGAGAAATGAAAAGAATGAAGAATGAAATGAAAAAATGAAGAGAAAGAATGAACTAGAATAAACTTAGGATGTAAATCCTACCTAGATTCTAAGATTCCCTCCATAAATAATTAAAATAGACATTTTAAATAGAGTTTGTTACTAAATGTAACATCAGACTGTATTTTTAAGTTCATTCAAAAATATTTTATCATCTTCCCATTGTTATTTTTCTCTATTATATTCTTTTATGAATAAAATTATTATTAAAAAAAAAACGACTCACTAAAATTTTAAATACTTTTTAGTTTATAACAAGATTACTGTTTTCCTGGTGTTTAGTTTTTGAAAACACTTATGAAATTTTTTTAATTTTTAGTCATAGACTATATAAAAAATTTCATAATTTATTTTTTTTGACTTTATAATTTACTAAAATTTGTTAGTAGAACTTGATAACAAATTTTATTTTAAAAGAGGTGTCCCCGCCTCCTTTTAAATTTAACAATACAATGTGTTATTATATTTTAACAATTAATTAAAAAGGTTTCACTAAGCCGAGTACAATGTTGCACATTAGAATGTCAAAACACGTACATAATGTAGGTGATATTCAGTTGTAAAAGTTACACCTTTAATCTGATCATCGAAAGAAGTTATTAATTATTATTATAATTGTTATTTATTTTGTGTACAACTTCCAAGTTTTATTTATTTATTTTTTCAGTAACCTCAAACTCAAGATGTACAATTCATCAGCATTCAATTTTATATACGTGTTCCTATATTTAAAAAAATATATATAGAAATATATCTACTCTAATTATTTGGCTATTATTATGAAAAAATATGAGCCGTGTAATTTTTAAATTGATTGAAATTTAAAGACCCCCTGAATCCTAAACTACAAAAAAAACTCTTATTCCATTATGAGTCAGCTGTATAGTTTCTAATTTAGGTGAGTACTACTTGAAAATTTACGCCTTAGATTTCCAGAAACAGATCTCATGAAAATTTTTCTTTAGAATATCTGATATTCTAGATTCTTTTTTTTCCTGTTTAGCCTCCGGGAATCATGGTCAGCTATTACTTCAGAGGATGATGTATATGAGTGTAAGCGAAGTGTAGTCTTGTAAAGTATCAGGTCGACCATTTCTAAGATGTGTGGTTAATTGAAACCCAACCACCAAAGAATATCGGTATCCACGATTTAGTATTCAAATCCGTATAAATGTTGAACGTTGGAACTCTCGACATCGAAATCAGCTGATTTGGGAAGAAATATTCTAAATTCTGGAGTAAATTAATCCTACATTACTCAAGAACGTATTTATAGTGTATGTTGCTAACCATCGTATATACTTCATATGTATTGTAAACGTATTAACGTAACTAAACATCGTCGTCAACTAATTATTATTATAATAATAATTATATATTACAATTTTGATCTTGAGATGAACGCTTAGTTAATAATAGTAATTGTAAATTTTATTTTTCCTTAAAAATGGCATTACCAATTATTTACTATAAAATTTCTCAGAAACAGTAAAAAAATTATTGTCTAATTTTATTTTGTCAGTTTTTATTAAATTTTAACAAGTTAGTAAAATTGCTCACCATGAATTTTAGGAAAAATAAAAATAGGTTGAAAGATTATTGAGAAACAAGAGTTCTTTTCTCATAAGCAAAAGTAAAATGCTCTCCAACTGTGTGTGTGTGCGTGTGCGTGTGTGCTTTATGTACTAGTGTATCTCATCTCACTACTGTACAAAGAGACATTTTTTTCATTTGTTTTCGATAATCGCGAAAACTACTGAACGAATCATTATGAAATTTTAACTTTAGCTTTGTTAGATCTCTGGAATGTGTTAAACATTCCCGAGATCTGGAATTTAAATCAGATGAGATGAGATGAGAAAAATGCAATTTAATGTCATTGCTTATATCGATCGTTTTATATATCAATACAGACTTCTTTAGACTCTTATTATGTGTTTTATTAAATTTAATGTCATTATCTAATCGTCGTCATTATCTGTCGCCTTACGAGACTCATCCTCACGCGAATGAATATGTACGCTAGGCTCAAATTCGAGTTCAACCTTTGAGAAGTTTGATTTAGGTTGTGAATAGCGATAACTCAAGCAAGAGGCTACACTTAACTCTTAAAATATTATTTAGAATTTTTGAAGTTCTATACTCATACAGCGTTGGCGAAGTCGCAACAGGGCAGCAACAAGACGCCAATGATTTTACGTTAAAGGCCAGTGGTGGCTCGAAGCTAAAATTAGTAGGGGTACTGATCCAGAAACCGTTTTCTGGGCCTTTTCAAGGCCATGGTTAAAGTTTTCTGTAAAATAAAAGAGTGTAAAAAATGAATCAAGTAGATTAGCTGGAAGCAGGATAATAATCTAATTCTACACTTTATTATATTCAAAAATATGGTGCACGTTTTGTAAGCACATTTTGCTTAAAAACCGTATTCGGTTTAACCAAATAAATAATAGAATGTCAATACAGAAAATATTTTTTAGTATTGTTTGATAACAGCATAATAAAATGTACACTTAAAAACATTATAGTCCAATGGTGCTTAATTTAAATTTTTATGTACACAGAAACAAATACATGCTTAGTTTTTACAAATTACCTTCGTTTAAGTATCTTCTCTTTCACCCTTCCAGCATGTTTTTGGACAGATTTGGCAATCAAAGAGCCCTTCCTTAACGCCATCTTCTGATCACTACTGAGAAAACCACTAAATCACTTTCATATCCTTCCATCGACTAAACTAGAAAAGGGAACGAACAAGGAACGTTCCATACACACATGGAATAAAAAGAAAACTAACACCCAAAAGCACGCCAGCATCGGCTCTCTATCCTTTGTGGACTCGCGAGCAGCTTCCATGTGCGCATGCGGACAACAGCCAAACACCACGCCGCTGAAACTGTGAAGTGCACAGTTCCATACAAAGATTTTTGTATCTTTTTCATAAACTGGGAATAGCTACTGACATTAAGCTTAAGGATTTTATATTGTACAAGTATAAAGAATGAATTAAAAAAAAGGACTCATATTAAATATTATCTATAATTTCAGGTGGAAGTAGGGGGTGCTGCACTTCCACAGTGCCTATACACTTGCCGCTACTGCAAAAGACAATACAAGTATTAATATAACATTTTAAACTGTTTTAAGAAGCTGGTTTACTATAATAACTCATGCAATTACAATTTTTGTAATTTTTCAATCGTAGTATATGAAGTATAACATTCAAGAGATCCTATAAGTCATTTTTTATGGATGACACTTCATTATGAACAGTAATAAAAATTTTTTAAGTGACAGATGATTTCAAGATTCTTATTTAATAAAATATATGCAGTCATTATTGTCATCATTCTTGTGCAGTTAAATCCTTGTGCATTAATTTATTTTAGAATTATTATAAACAATTATGTAATTAAAAAATGTACATGAGTAAACAACTGCAGTTATAATAATATTACTTTTATATAGCTTTCTAATCAGTTCCTATTTATTTTTTTAACCATAGTCTTTTAATACTTTTTATACAATTCGACGAATATTAATAGCAAAAGAGATCACGTAAATATTATTTTGTCCACTCTGGAAGACATTTTCAAGAACTGTTGGTTTGACTCTTTAAATGCTTTGACCAATTCACTTGATATACTTTTATAAAAGATGACTGTGTAATATTGCTATAACACTGGACTACATGATTTTCTTTCTAACGAGTACCAATGGATCTACTTAATGCAGTTTCTTATCCTGTTTTAAAATATGTATTCGGAATTTCTCCATCGCCCACAATTTTTTATTTTAATTTTTTTAAATATTTTAAAATGTTATTTCGTCCATTTCTCCATTGTCAAGAAGAAGCTCCTAGAGCACTGTAAATATGATTGAATCAAATGAGCTAACCGAAAGGGTAACGTTGCTGCTGTTCTGCAGGTTCAGACATGTACAAAATTGATCTAGTGTAGCACCCATTTATCAGAACCATGCCAGTTGAGATATAGTGAACCAGTAAACACGTCATTGTGAGAGACTCAAAGATCACCCTTCTGACTGTTATTTCTGCTTAACAAAAAATAAAGGGATTACGTCAAAATCGAAAAATACAGTGGTGTACCTGAACTTGCAGTCTGCAATGAGACTAGTTCTACACTGCGAAGAATTGCCCATACCAAAGCCTCCAGAACATGTAACATTTGATGAAAAGAGCTTACAGTTTGATGGACTTAAGGAAGAAAACAACCAGAGCCTGGTGATACAACCTTTGAGCAAAGCAGTTCAGCTGAGTCTTATTTATTGACTCAAGAAAATCTTGAAACAGTCTGAAATACTTGTTTCCCGGCTAAAAGATCGGAATCTTCTTCATCAAAAGAATACAACGATATGTACTTAGCATATTAGTCATTGTGTATTTAAAGCACTATTTTTCTGAAGAAATTGACTTTGTGTTTTGGAATTACATTTCTTCTCTTATGGAGACACTTTGTAATGAACATAACCCGACAGAATGGTGCTTGTTCATTGATTCCTCAAACGTTAGTTTAAAAGCTGTGCTTCTACATAATAACAATAAATTCCCATCAGTACCTGTGGCTCACTTGCTAGTATGAAAGAAACATGTGAAAACTTTAAATTTATACTGGAAACGCTTCAGTATGCAGCTAATGAATGGAATATTTGTGATGAGTTGAAGGTAATTGCACTTATTCTTGGTCTGCAGCTTGGTTACATAAAGTACTACATAATATGTATATATTATGTAGTACTATGTGTATATTATGTTATGGCCTTCATAATATGTAACATAATTATATTTTTTTATGTTAAAAAATGTATGTAGTAAAATATTTTCTGAACTCTTAGGTCAAAAAAAAATTATGAATAAAATAAGGAATTTTTAAGAAATCCTTATGTAGTTTTAAAGTGTAAATAGTCTTAAGTGGTGATAAAATAAAAGGAAAAGAAAAGAGAATGAATCTTATAAATTTAATTTAAATTTGAATATTGGTTTTAATACATTTTACTTTATAACTTTTATTTACAACTGTTAAAATTCAAACAAAAAAAAATAAAATAAACATGATATTAAATCGATTTTTATCACGTGAAAGAGTTAGAGAATACCAGTACTCATTTGTGTTATTAGGACAAGGGGAATGTAGAAAATAACGATTAAATACAATTTTAAAGGTAAAGAAAGAAAAAGTATAAGCGAAAAAATTTTGTGTATGTGTGGCCATTGTCAACTCGAACATCGTCCAAGTCACGTTTGAAGTGATACTACCTTAACGTAAGTTTGTGATTGTTTTTTTTTTGTTGCGAAAACGCCAACTTAGGACCACCCAAATATCACTTCTTTTTAGCTTCTTTTATCTTTTTCCATCTGTTTCTAATTTTTTCGGCATGGCTTTGTTTTTTCTCATCTGTCCATCTTCTTTCTGTTCTTTTTTCGTGCCACAAGAACAATTATACTATAAAATATTCTTTGGAACTTATCTCTATCTTCTTCTATCTGTTTTGTGTAATTTGATTTGCTTTTCAGGTGCCATAACTTATCAAAGATTTGTTTATTTAATCTGTTTGGATTCATCCTGATCATGTGCCACAAGATATTTAACCTTCCTTTCCTTATAGCTGTTTCTAGGTTTTCTTGATTTCGGTAGACCTTGTTAGATTTCAGACGGTATCCTTCCTCTGTTAACTTTAGACCACGGATTTTCCTTAGTAAGCTTCTTTCAATCTTGAGCAATTTTTGGATATCGAAAACAACATGTAATGTTTCAATCTATAAGATTTTTTTTTTTTAGCTTCCAGGACCTCCGTTAGGTATTGCTTCAGAGGGTGAGATGAAACAACAATCCTGTAGCGCGTGAAAATGCCATGCCTGACCGGGATTCGAACCCGGGACTTCCGGATGAAAGGCCGAGACCCTACCACTGACGTCACGGAGACGTAGTTGTATAATATCTTAATTTGCAATCTTGGATAGATTCTTATTAATTGAGATGTCTTTGATGATAAATCTAAGCTTCTCCCGTTTTAGTATTCTAATTTTAATTGACCCTTATCTATTTCTGTTCTGCTTAAAATTTCTCGTAGGTATTTAAAACTGTAGGTGGCATTTATTTTTCCGTATTTAGTTCTATTTTCGTTTATGTGAATAATTGTCGTTGAATATGATTACCATATTTATAAGGATACCTGTTGGCCTGCTTTTTAGGCTATTCTTGTTAATACTTCTGTTTGTGGCTAGTGTCTGTTCCTTCGGTTCAGCTAAACTAACCAGATCGTCCGTAACGGCTAGACTGTTATTTTGAGTTTTCGGTTTTTGGATCCGATCTTTGCACCCGTATCATTTATGTAGTGATAAAAAAATATATTTTCACAAAAATATATCAGTGGCTTACGGGATTTTCAAGTCATTATGTAAGGTCCACTTTTCTACGTATTGAGTTGTTAGTTACGACAAATAAAACGTTTGATTGGAACTTTTAATTAATTTTTTTACGTTATGTTTAGCAGCGTGATTTATTTGGAATGAATATTTATTTATTAACGATCGAAATTACATGCTGATGCCCATTTATTATTGCTTTTTTCTTCTTTTTTATGAGAGTTGAATTTTGTACCTTATGAGAAATGCCAACCCAACCAGGTTTGGAACCAGAATCACATGTTATGTAAGTAAAAAGTATATATATATATATATATATATATATAAGTAATTTCGGATCATCTGGATACTAAAAAACTATGGAATTATTGGTGTCGACTGTCTTATAATTTCGTTTTATCTAAACATTTTAAGTGATCTAGTATAGATCATTTTGTTCCTTCTAGTAAATATTTCTTAATTATCTATACTAGATCACTTTCTAATTTATTATGCTCAGTCCTAAATTTATCTATTTATCAGTCCTTTGGAGACTGATAAATATTGTCGACACGGTAAAGATTGAAGTATGCTATACTAAGCAGAATGAAGAATTCATAGTTTATAAAGATGTCTATCGAGCCAGTCATTCAAAAGAAGGACTGGTTTTAAAACGTTTTAATAAAAGTTTAGTTTTATCATAACTAATTTATGAAACTATTCATTTTTTTGTTCTATTTATAAGACTTATTCCAATTAATAAAAATTAACGTTACAATATAATTTAGTATTTGCAAAGCACCAAATTAATAAATACAGTGTCCTATAAATTTCCATACCTAGAATACATAAAAATAAATAATAATAATTATAACAATAATAATCTATACTACTATATAAAGAGGAAGAGGGTTCTTTTTGTTCGAGATAAATGAAAAACTATCCGATCTATTGCTACAAAATTTTTATCCAAGTTTTCTTGGCATAGCTGAGAAGGTTTTTGGATATATTTCACCTCGAAAAAAAAAATTATGTAATTGTAGAGGTTTGCCGGTTGAAGCAAAAACTTTAATGAATTGAATTAATGAACTGTGAACAGGGTTTGAACTGAATGGTTCGAAAAAATCGAATGAATAATGTAACATAATACTAGAATTAAATTTACATTAAATAAAGTAATCTATACTATTATATAAAAAAGAGGGGTTTTGTTTGTACGGGATAAACAAAAACCTACCTGATTTTTCGCAATTAAATTTTTACCCATGTAAATTTTCCCAATCCCGATTATAGTAAACAAGATATTCAGTAGATCTGAGCTTGCAAATACTCTTGAGATAAATATTTAAAAACCATTTTCGGTTGTTTTTTAATTTCGATTTTTTTAAGGGGTGGGAAGGTATACGGGCTCTGTGGCTCAATCTCCTCAGCCACTTCCACTGTTATTGTATGTATGACTTGTTGTACCTGCCTCTGGTTACTTGATTAATAAACATAAAATAAAAAGATTTACCCCTGTGGGAAACGCAAGTTATCATATAGCGCGGGCATATCTGCGACGAGGAGCTAAATAATAAAAAATAATAATAAACATATAAAAATGTTTAATAAAAAAATGTTTATTTTTCCTATGTATGGAAACTTATGGGATACTGTGTATAAAATAATCTATATTCAGTTTCAAGTTAATCAGCGACAATACTCCCATAAAAGTTATAATCACATCTTCTTCCCCTTATTTCGTTATCAAAACGATTTAGTCTGTTTTTCAATAAATGTATTTTTTTTTTTACAATTTATTTAATTCCCGTTCTGATGTGGGGTTTCATTTTATTTATTTACATTCTATTAATTCTAATATTAATTTTTTAATGAACTTTCATGTCATTAAAATGTTATGATGGAGATTACGTATGATAGTTTTAGTTTTATTTTCATAAATAGCTGAATTACTATGTTTGGTAGTACTAGCTTTGAACATACATGCAGGCATAAAATGTTGATTTTTTATAATGAAAAAATAAATTGTTTATTTTTATATTATTTAGTAATAATCATATTAATAAATTATTTTAGATTAAAATAAACGTAGTACTGTGTTGTGAAATATTTGTTAGAAAATGGTAGAAGACAGTGACCAATTTTTTTAAAAACGATAATAATTTTCATCAAAATACTGAAGTAAGTGCAATAGTAAATTGAAGTAAGGATATGTAATTTATAAAAATATCCGTTAGGCCAGTCAGGCCAACCAAGAACACACGCAGTATATTGATGAGATTACTTATGCAGTAATTTCTTGTTCAGTTATTTCATTCTTTATGTACACAAAGTACTAATTCATTTGTCTCATGTTACAGGATTCGTAAGAGTATAGTTTGATTTATCAGATCCATTAGCGTTGCATTTATTGGAACAAAGGTAATTTTATCTCTTTTATGTTCAAAGGAAATATATATATGTGAATGTTGTAATTTTGTGTCATAATTAAATTATAGGTCTATTATTGCGAGAAAATTATTACTTAATTTGATACTAATTTACAATACTAGAATTAACAATAAATAAAAACAGTTAATATTTAATCGATTTAACGTAAAGTGGTGGACATGAAAACACACACATACTCGGCTATTTTTAACCGATTTTCAAAAATTAAATGTCGTTTTGTTCAGAATAAAAGACTTAATATTTTATCAAAAAACATCAATTTTGATATAACTAATATTTAAGAAGACATATTACGAATTGATAAAATAAACATGGCCGCCATTTTGTAATTTTCGAAGGTATTTAAGTCCTGCTTATTTGCTAATTTTAAAACTTTATTACCAAGACGCTCACCAAATATTAATGTGATTCGTCAGAACTTTAGATACAAATTTTTATATAAAAATAAGAAAATGGCGGACAGGAGGAGAACGAAGTAGAAATTGCCATTTTTCCTAAGGATATTTTTTGTTTAGTTTTACAAGTAGAATCCGAAAAAGTATAGTTTTAGAAACATCCTGATATATATATATATATATATATATATTTTTATATCCTCGCGTATAATTTGTAAATTGTATATCCACAAAGAAATATGAATGTACACAAATAAGATATTTAATAATTTTTATGCTAGTTAAATATGGTATAATAAATAACTCTTTTAGACGAAACGCAAAAGATTTGGAGTATTTCACAGATAATCTTACACATTAGATTAGCTGTAGTTTGTAGTGACTGGGTCATTTTCAAACATTAGTACCTCAGGAGTTTTAAGATCCATTGGAAGGTTGTCCAATGGAAACTCCGAAAATGTTTGAAAATCGTACCACATTCTTTGACGGGATTAATCTTAGCTGTTATTGTAATTTTCTTGTGTAAATCATTTTGTTTGCGAGGGAATTTGATAAAACTGTCGCGTGTTTGCGTTTGATCAAGATATTAAAAAACTAACAAACTAAAAATTTCTTATAATAACAATTTATTAGTGTAAAAATATAGAAAATAAAATATAAAATAATAATAATGACATACAGAATAGTAATTCAAATAAAAAGGACAAGATTTGTTTAATGAGAGTTAGATTAAAAAAACCATAATACAGTTCAGTTTACTAAAAACTTTATAATGACTGCTAAAACCTAATATTGCATTAACAAGAAGAAGATACCAGTAGAACAGTATAAAGTTCATACAATTTAATTTTAGCAAATATTATTAATTCTACTGTTTATAATAGAATTATTCTACACTTTATGACTGAATGGAATACTGTCATTTTCACTACTGTTTACCAATAACTCGCCGAACAACTTCTTACATTTACTCACTGTCCATGCTGTAATACCCGTGACGTAACATACTCTTCACTCGTAGCTACCATACGCTTACTGATGCCGCCGTCACCGAAATCGTGTCAAACTCGGGCTTGTGAAACTTCTCTCTCTCTCTCTCTCTCTCCCTCTCCCTCTCTCTCATCCCCCCTCTCTCTCTCTTTCTGTTTAGCCTAAAGAACCACCGTAAGGTATTACTTCAGAGAATGAATGAGGATGATATGTATGAATGTAAATGAAGTGTAGTCTTGTACAGTCTCAGGTCGACCATTCCTGTGATGTGTAGTTAATTGAAATCCAACCACCAAAGAACACAGTTATCCACAATTTAGTATTCACTAGGATTTGAACCTTAGAACTTCAAAATCAGCTGATTTGCGATGACGAGTTTAACTACTAGATTAAACCGGTGTATTGCGAAACTACTCTGTTATCGCTTGTTGTCACGACTGTGCGAACACGGCCTCGCAGAACTATAGTGAGTAGTTCTGCGAGGTGAGTGGTTCTGTGTGTGTTCTGCACTACTCAGTGAGTAGTGCCAGGGAGCAGCGAAGAGCACTCTCTTCGCTGGTCCCTGGCAGTATTTGTATTCCCTGGCTAGAAGAACTAGTAACCGCCTCAAACTTTTAATTGGTGAAGCGTAATAATTTTCATCCTCCGTGTCCTTACGTTTTTCTGTAAATTCTTATTTCGGTACGGTAATCCTCCTGGTCGAACAACAACGTTTGAAGGTACCGTTGTTTGTATTACAACGAGCAGATTGTTACTCTGAGAAAATAATCCTTTTTAGTTCCTTCTGGATTCTTCTTTTCATTATTATTTTCTCTTTCTTTTTAATTGGAAGAAATTCGTTACTCTAGTCCGTAATACTGGTCCTATTACAATATAAATAATTTGCCCTGGTGGAGCACGTACTTGTAAATACTTCAGGCTAAGAAATACCAAATATTATTTATATTTCTGAGGTAAAAATTTATTTAGAGAAATGATATTATCTTTATATATACACTATATAGTAATAGATCGTAATAAATTCCGTCTCTTGGTACCTATGAAAGTAGTGTTACAATAATACTGTCAATTTAAAGGAGTACAACGTGCCACATCAAGTATGGCGAATCCGGTGTAAATAATTGAAATTCAACCTTTTATCCTAAAGAAGCCGTTATAAGAAAGGGAGTCCGACAAGGATGTTCCCTATCCCCGTTACTTTTTAATCTTTACATAGAACTAGCAGTTAATGATGTTAAAGAACAATTTAGCTTCGGAGTAACAGTACAAGGTGAAAAGATAAAGATGCTACGATTTGCTGATGATATAGTAATTCTAGCCGAGAGTAAAAAGGATTTAGAAAAAACAATGAATGGCATAGATGAAGTCCTACGCAAGAACTACCGCATAAAAATAAATAAGAACAAAACGAAAGTAGTGAAATGTAGTAGAAATAACAAAGATGGACCATTGTAGAATTACTAAAGATGGACGAAGCAGGAGTGATATAAAATGTCGAATAGCATAGGCGAAACGAGCGTTCAGTCAGAAATATAATTTGTTTATATCAAAAATTAATTTTAATGTCAGGAAAAGATTTTTGAAAGTATATGTTTGGAGTGTCGCTTTATATGGAAGTGAAACTTGGACGATCCGAGTGTCTGATAAGAAAAGATTAGAAGCTTTTGAAATGTGGTGCTATAGGAGACTGTTAAAAATCAGATGGGTGGATAAAGTGGCAAATGAAGAGGTGTTGCGGCAAATAGATGAAGAAAGAAGCATTTGGAAAAATATAGCTAAAAGAAGAGACAGACTTATAGGCCACATATTAAGGCATCCTGGAATAGTCACTTTAATATTGGAGGGACAGGTAGAAGGAAAAAATTGTGTAGGCAGGCAACGTTTGGAATATGTAAAACAAATTGTTAGGGATGTTGGATGTAGGGGGTATACCGAAATGAAACGACTAGCACTAGATTAGGAATCTTGGAGAGCTGCATCAAATCAGTCAAATGACTGAAGACAAAAAAAAAATCCTAAAATTTCACTCGCCCGAATTATATGATTATCTCTTACCGAGCTTGTTTTTTCAGTTACTCAACTTGTTACTACATTTGAAATAACACTGTAAAATAAGATATACCGTTAGTTTAAATTTTACTATTCACAAATTGACCAAATAATCTGGGAAAATTTACTGCTAAAATTATTCATCTGTGAGATCGTATCTTAAAGAATCATTCAGATGGGCCGAGAGGTTTTTATATTTTGAGCCAACATCTTTCTACATAGACTTGTGTAAAAAATATATTCTGTGAAATTCAAATTTGGATTCAACTGTATATTAACAGAGATGAATATTAGTTACATGGGCATTCAACTTTGTAATAAAAGACTGTTTGTTAGTATAAATAAACAATTTCTGCTAGTAAAAAGTTTATGAAATTTAGAAACAGTTAATGATATTGGCAATAAATATGCTTCAAAAAAACCAAAAAAAAACCATCATTTATCAATAATCAATATCTTACTGGCCAATATCAATAATGTCTCACAGTAAGGAAGTACCATATTATTTCCTTTCGAAGCACCCTATTCGAAATTTTTTATTATCAAGCTACTTCTGGTAGCTTTTTGTTCCGGATTTCTATAGCGAGGTAATATTGTAATAATGAATTGGTAACATGAAACATCAACGCCTTTAATCGTCCTTTGTCCATAAATTGTTGTATTTCTGTTGTTTCATATAATTTGTTATAAAAAACATTTTTATATCTTTTATTATATATTTATATCGGAAAACAAAGACTATACTACTTAATATCATACACACACACCAAAGTGTAGTGTAGACGCGTTGGGGGTGTTGATTTTCAAACAAATTAATTTTTACTTACATATTTAACTCCAACCTTCCAATATTACTTTTGAATCTAAAGGAACAATGTACGTTTAATATTCTCTTGCAAAATATTAAGTTTTTATTTTTAGTAACTCCCTCTAAAAAAATTCATATAACATTTAAACTTATTATTTTATATAAATCCGAAATTTTGTTATCATTTGCAAGTCATAGACAGAAACTATTCTGGATTATAATATATAATTTTGTAGTTTATGAATATCATAACGTACCGTTTACAGCCCCTCTATGTTTTTATTTCTTAAACTGAAAGTCATATTTTAAAAAGAGATTTTATAAATAATTACTTTAATGTACATTAAAAATGTCATTCACCGTTTAAAAAAATAGATATAACAAAATTGAATTTTTATTTTATATCCTATTTTTTTTTGCAATCTTTCATTTTTTTAAAACAATATTTTAAATAAAACCCGATAGCCAAAAAGGAAACAATGAAAACGATTATCAATAGATTTTTGATTACAAAAACGTACAAACAAAAAAAAATTTTTTTCTTACACGAAATTCATATACCGAAGTTCTTTCATGCCAATTTATGCCCTACTACTAAAGGCGGAGTGGATAATAATTAAAATAAAAAACAAAAAAATAATAAAGAGTGAATAATTTCCTGTAATAATTAAAAATCTAAAATAAAATTGCTTTTCATTAAAAAAGATAAATAATCTATTAAGTTTATTTTATAGAAAATGGCGACCGCCTACTACCTAATAAAACTGTAGACATTAAGTATTTTTGTGTGGGTGTAACACATATATCTACTCGTATTCAAAACTACATTAAATAATTTTTAAAGCTCGCAAGAAACGATAATAAGTGTTTTTCCGCAGTGAAAGAGTAGACCGTGTATAAATTTTCTTTTAGAGACATTAACAGCCTAAAATCTTTTTAAATTTCATTTGCAAAAATCGCGATGTAAAAATATTATTTATACTTTCTTATTTTTACTTTCCTGGCATAATTTCCTAGGTTTGTTGCAAGAAGGAAAATTATTAGTTTTAGTTATTAGTTATTAGCAAGTAGGAATGTTTATCAGTCAAAAAACGGGGTATGGGTTTTTTGAATTTCTCAACGTTTCATGACCCTAGTACCCCAAAAAACAAAAAAAAGTGGGGTGTAATATTCACATGTACGTAAAAAAACATATATGTAATGTAGAAAAATTAAAAAGTTTTTTGAAGATGATTTTTGAGCTAAAGAAGGAGGAAAGAATCAAAAGATACTAATTTTTTAACCTTTTTGAGCTTATTTAAACATATTATGATAATTTTGCAATAAAACTTCATCATATATTACTCCGCACCTCAAAAAATAGATTTTAGGAAATATTTTTTATGAATCGATGTTTTTATATTATTATAAGAATAAATAACCAATCCCAGGAAAGTATTACAACCTTTTTGTCAGTTTTTGTTTTATCAATGCTAACGGAAGATAGAAATGCATTAGTTTTTGTAAAAATAATTTTATCACATTAATTAATGTTTAATATTATTGGTTTTAACGGTTAAGAAAAGCTTTTATTAAAATATGTTTTTGAATGGTTTTCGTGTTAAACGATCTGCCGATTTTCATTTGTGTTTCTTTTACTCGCCTTTCACGATGTACAATAACTAATTTGTATGAAGAAAAAAATATTACGACCGTTTTAAAAATTGAGTAAAAAATTAAACAACCTATAATTATTATATAAATATTTTATTATTTTTTTTTTATTTACTTGCCTTGAAATATACTAAATATCAAAATTTTTCCGTGAAAAATGTTTGTTTTTTCTTTAATAAACATAAAAAAATCTGATGTGGACCCCACCTGACTTCCTTGTATGCCTATTAAATTGCATAAACACATTTTTTTTTTTAAATGAAAAGTAATAAAATTTTATTTCATTAATAACTTTTGATATTTTTTATTTTTTTTGTTATTGTTATTTATTTTAATTTTTTTTACAATCAGAGGCTAATAATTATTAATAAATCAATATATTTAAATGAAGAAAAAAAGGTAACAAAATGGAGATGAATCCGAATGTGAACCGATGTGCTTCCCCTTGTAAGATACAAATATTTCATTAATTAAAATTTTATTTGGCGAGAACTCTGGAACCAATAGAAATAACTACCATTTATGATATATTGTTGGAAAGTACTTAATGATAAGCTTATTGCTGCAGTTAAGAAAAAGTCCATTTTTTTGGATTTTGGGGTTTTTAGGATAAGTTTGGTCCAGTCGATTGCAATCAAAATGGGGGGGGGGGGGTGCACAACTAGATGTTACAATAGTCCTAAATCCAAAATTTTAACATCCTACGGCTAATATTGTTTTTGAGTTATGCGAGATACGTATGTACGTATCGCCGAAACTAGTTAAAATGGATTCAGGGATGGTCAAAATTGATATTTCCGTTGAAATCTGAAAACCGAAATTTTTCGTGATCACATTACTTCCTTTACTTCTTACAAGGAAGTAAAAAACTGAAATAAAATATTAGAGGAAAGATAGATCGTACATTTTTTTCTTTTCATGAATATTTTAAATACACAAATAATATGAATTTCAGACATACATACACAAACAATGAAATTTGTTTCTAATTTTGTCTATCCAGAAGTACACGAAACAATTTTCATTTTCTATTTTGATCACAATAAATTTTTGTGCATCCAGAAAGTACCAGAATAATAGATTACATTTTATTAGTGACTAAAACAAGATGACAACGTTTGTTTGTTTGTTGTGACTAACAGAAGATGATAACACATTTTAAGTTGATCTGAAAGTTGTTAATGTTTAATATTAACGTTGATCTGTTAGAAATTTGCTAATGTTTAATATTTATTATTTTTTAACGGTAAAAGTAGCTTATTTTTTCTTAAAACATATTTTATTGATTGATTTAGTGATTTCTATTTCCGTTTTTACGTTTCGCCAGTCGAAATATCTGGTAATAAGGATTTAGAAAGAAAAAAAAAATACAAGTTGGCAATTTTAATAACTGAAAACAAATTAAACTATAACTATTTTTCTGCTAGAATATACCGGTTGATTTGCCTGCATTCAAAGATATTAATTATAAAATTAACTCCTTTGAAAAATGTTCAAAGAAAACCGAAGGGCTGAAATAAGAGGAAGACTTATTCGTAAATTATTTTTTTACATAAGATAGCTTGAAAACATTCCCAAAGTTTAGCCAATTATAGTGTTATAACTTGTTTATACTAGAATATAAAAAAATATTTTAAAAGTTTTTATTACTAGCGAGACAAGCTGCTTGCTTAATTCCGTACCTTACGAATAAATTGTAGCTTTTTTGTAAATCCGCCTAGAGCAAGACTAATTAACTAAAAAAATATTATTAACAAGAGTTGTCAGTGTACTAGTAAACATCTTAAATTAGAATAAAAGATATTGTTAAGATTTCATTCTTGTAAATTACTGTCTAGTTTTTAAATAAATCCATTCGAAATGAATTCTAATAATTACTTATGTCGGTTTGCATTATAACGTATAAACTCAACAATGGAAAATTTATATAAAAATAATATATCACAGTAATAGTAATCAGAAATTTATATAAATAACATTTTTAAAACCAAAAGTAATATTGAGTTAGTTTTGTTCGCTACTACAAATACTATGCATATAAAATTTTATGGAATTGTATAAAATGGTTGCCGTATTTTAATGAAACCAATAAAAATGTATGATAAATTACAACCAATCTTATCTTTATACATTTATTCTCGCACGCGCGCGAGCACACACACACAAGGATAGAAAAACATTTATATATATATATATATATATATATATATATATATATATATATATCCTATCCTAGCAGACCCGGCAACGCTTCGCTATTGCTAGATTTGAGTATATATATTGATGAAATGAACACAGTTGAAAGTTTGATAAAACATTAACAAAATGAACATTACGGAACTTCAAAAAATTTAACATTTCCCCTTTTACCCTTTCCCCTTTTTTTCCACCTTTTCCTTTCCCCATTTCCTTTTCTTGTTTTTCTTTTTAACCCTTTCTCCATTCCCTTTTCCTTCCCCTGTTTCTCTTATCCTTATTTCCCTTACCCTCTTCATATTTTCACCTTTTCCTTTTCTTTTTTCTCCTTTCCCCTTTCCATTTATTTTTCTTTTTCCATTTTCACCTTCTTCCCTTTTACCTTTTTTCACAATTTAACCTTTCCCTTTCCTCTTTCCCTTTTCTCCTTTTCCTTTCCCCGCTTTCTTTTTCCAATTTTTCTTTTTACCGTATTCCCTTTCCCTATTTTTCATTACCTTTTTTCCCTTTAACTCCCCCTTTCCCTTTGCTTCCCCCATTTCTCTTTCCCTCTTTTCTCCTTTCCATTTTCCTTTCCCGTTTTTCCATTTCCCCCTTCTTTCCTTTTTACCTTCATCCCTCTTTCCCTTTTCCGATTTTTCCCCCATGCGTAAATTGATCCAGTAGGTTTTAGTCTACAGCGGACACACATATTGGAAACATTGAAATGGAATCGTAAAATATTTAGTATAGCGTGTGTTGCTTTTACTTCAACAGTTAGCGCTGTTTTTTAAAAAAAGCATGGTTTTACCTCTCACAGGTGTGAAATTTTAGGTATACATTGTATAGTAGCCCACCGGGTTGATCTAGTGGTGAACGCGTCTTCCCAAATCAGCTGATTTGGAAGTCGAGAGTTCCAGCGTTCAAGTCCTAGTAAAGCCAGCTATTTTTACAGGAATTGAATACTATATCGTGGATACCGGTGTACTTTAGTGGTTGGGTTTCAATTAATCACACATCTCAGGTATGGTCGAACTGAGAATGTACAAGACTACACTTCATTCACACTCATACATATCATCCTCATTCATCCTCTAAGTATTATCTAAACGGTAGTTACCGGAGGCTAAACAGGAAAAAGAAAAAGGTATATAAATAGTAGGTGTATAAAAATACGCACATATTCGAATGCAATGTTGTTTAAACATTTCAAAGCAATCGATGAAGAACTTTCAGAGATATTGACCAAACGAACATTTACATTTTTATTTATATACACGAGAATGATTTCAACTATATAATTTGCTGTTTGTGTATGGGCTATACAGTATAAATAAATATATAAACTTAATGTCGTTGTCTATATCAATAAATTATATGTCATATATATCGATTATTAAATTTTAAAAAAATTACTACAAGTAATTAACAATTCAGAAGCTGCTACTGAAAATACTTTTTAGCATATGTTTATGTGCGCATTGAATGAGATGAAGATAAGTCGTGTCTTTTTTTAAATAGTATTATTTAAAAATTCATCGATAGAGTAATATTGTTTACCTAAAAGAAAATCTTTTAATTGTATTTTCAATAAATTGGTGGGAAAATTTATCAAATGGTTCGGCAGTTTATTAAAAGTTGGAACGATAGCATGATAAGGACCTTTCTCGTAAACCGAAGTATTGAGTTGTACGAAAACAGTTTCCTGGCTTGGTTTGGTAAACATGGATTTGTTATTTTTAAGAATAAGTGACCCTTTACTATAGCAAAAGTTGAACATTCATTTTACTAAATATCGGTCTATACGATTCCTATTTAGGGCGCCAGATAATGATTTGACAGCCTTTTTGTACCTCGAAAACTCGTTCTGACTCTTTGAGAGAGTCCCAAAAAATTACCATATGCTTTATAGTAATATTCGTAGGCATAATAAATATTTAATAACATATATTTGTTTATTTATTTTATATTTTCTTGTATAAATATGTAAATTATAAAATGATTGCAATAAGTATGTTAAGAAAGATTTTAGGTTACTTGAAGTAATTATTGCTTTTTTAAAATATTACCTAAGTGAGCCGAAGCTTACCCCTGTCTTTGTCAACCGAACTGTCAACTGGCTTTTCGGGTCTGGTGAGAGGGGTTTGTTGTACTATCTAACCAGATGACATCATCCAATTATTAATAACATGACTCATTTGTATGTAAAATGCAAATACTACAGACTGGTACACGACGGAGCAGTTGGCGAGGAGCAAACTTTCAGCTCACGTGTTGAACCTCACAAAAAGAAATCCGAAATTTGAAACTATTCTACTACGGTACTCCGAGCCAGCTCTAATAATACCTTGTCATCATTTTCGCAATAGTCATCAGGCAAGAAATAAATAATTTATAATTACAAACTGGTCCATGTATGTTAAGTAAGGTTTATCTATATTAATTTACAGAATGATTCACGAAGAATATAACAAAAACAAACATTCAGAAAATATTCTATTGGTGAAAATAAAGAAGAAAGTTCATATAAAGGTAAATGCTTCGGAAACGTTTCATTAGCGTGTGTCGGTTGACGAAAAGATCTTGCCCTCATTTCTGTAATTTCGGTAAAACGGAGCCAGCCTCTAATTCTTAGCATCAAATTTAGGGATAAATTTATTGGTTTTATATGAAATCGCTAGAAAAATTGGAAAAAATAAATAAATAGATCCCAGGATCTAATATTTTTAATATCTTTCTTACATTTTTATTTAGTTTTTGTGTACTTTATTCATACCATTTTACTTAAAATTAAATTTCTTACTAGTTTTGTTTAAAACTGTTTTGCACTTATTACCCTTTTAACAAAATTATTTTACGCCAAATATCAAACTGTGTGTTTTTCGACCAGAATCTTTTGTCTTTTACTCAGATTACTCAAAAACTACTAAAAATACAGTTTTAGGACCAATTTTTTCCCCTTTTTCAGATCAGATTTTATATAAAACCATAAATTTATCCTTTAATTTGAGTCCCATGAATTACAGTCTGACTTAATTTTACCGAAAGCGTATAAATCAGCGCGAATTCATTTCGCTAGCCGACCTTCGGGAACGAAGCGTTTCGGAACCTGTGTTTATGAGAACTTTATTCTTTATTTTCACCAGTATAAAATGCCAGATTCTTCGTGAATCATGCTATTATAATTACACTAAAAATCTGAATTTTCCTTTGGTAAATGTGTATAGAATTATATGCGCTTAAAAGGTAAGGACTTCTAAGCCAATGTGAATGATGTTTTAATAGAAGATTTTATTAAAATTTGATGAAAGCTTGTAGTTTTAACCTTTTCCAGGTTACTGAATCACTTTGTGATCATAAAGCTTGAAATGAGAACGAGCTTTATTTTACATGTAGTAATATTATGAGTCGCTGAATAAGCAAAGCTGAATCCGAGATAATCATGTAGTTCGCACAAGTGAGTTTAAAAACTAAACGCTAATTTAATTTATTTAAACTGCGTTCACTATACTCCTCAATATACCACTCTGTGTTTGAATAGACAATTTCATTATATCACTCTGCGTAGATAGAAATTAGCGGAAATTTTGCATCTGGTTCTTATTTATTCACAGTAATAAAATTAACGTTACTTCAGTAAATTTTGCAAAAATTGATCTTATTTTTCTGTATCTTTTGTGTTACAAAACTATTGCCAAACGCCTATTCCTGCAACGATTTTGTTTCTTTCAATTTTTGCTCTTAATTTTTCGATTTGTCTTGTGTAGTGTATGTACTGTTTAAACAAGAGTTATGTAAATAGTGTAAGGAAAGCATTAAAAATTAATTTAAATAAAACATAAATAACAGAAATGTTAATAACATCTACTATTTCTCACTTGAAATATTTGCATATTTACGCTACCTGCTAACAATTTGTTTTCCAATTTTTTCGCAAAAACTGAAGCTATTAAAAAAAAAAAGGTTTTCGTCTCGCTTGTGATAACTTTTAAAACTTTTTAAAAAGCTTGTTATATAATGAAGATACAACAATATAATTGTGTAAACTTCGCGTAATCTCCTTAAAATTGGACATACGGTATGAAAAACAGTTATACTTCAATTTCATATTCAAGTTTTAAAATCGGGAGCCTTTCAATCATGTATAAAAGCGATGCGGATAATCTAGAAGGAAAGAATAAAAACAATTCTCAGTAGATTAATGATTATGATAATCATACAAATATATAAAAACTTTTTTCATCGTCAAGACTTATAAGTAATAAACATTAATAATACTGCAATACTTTAACCAATACTAAGATACATTATCATCGTCTGTCAGTCACTAATAAAAAATAAATCACTAAATGCGTACCATTTGAATACGTACAAATTTCCTGCGTTCATACGTGAAACTTTTTCATATTTTAAGTTAATAATCTACTATATAAATTAAAATTAGTAACAAATTGCACAGTAATATAAGTGAATATATATATTAATATAACAAACATATATTAATATGTTTACGATGTACAAAATGGCAACCGCTTTATTACACAGTTAAGACTCTGCGGAAGATGTAAACGCACTTCAGTAATAGTAATACATTTACGTGTTACATAATCACAAAATAATTAAATTAATGGTTATTAGATTGTTAGTAGTAAATCATAAATAGAAAACCGTTAAATTGTTTACCTAACCTAAAAATTAAACATAATCTTCAAGTTCGTAAAAAAAAAAAAAAATGAGAAAGAAATGTACAGCATCCATGCAATAACTTCCTTTCATTTTTTAAATTACATTCGTACTATATAAACGTAAGTAACATGATATTTACTGGATTATGAATGAACAGTAATTTTTATTTTTTAATACATGCGTATAGGAATTTTATTTTAATAATAGTTTAATAATTCAGTATTAAAAATGGCGTAAGCCTGCTTTTCTAAACGGTTATTTCTCTAAATTATAAAACTAAAGTGGTTTTGTGGGCGGTTGGGATACAATTTCAGCACTGTGCAGTGTCTGATTTAGGGAAATTAGTTTCTTATAGTTGGTCTGAATTCTAAATATTCTGATGTATGCAAAACATCCATTCTTATGGGTAGGTAAAAGATGAATGAATAATTCAGTGCTCCTGATTGGTTTAAATATAGTTTTCTCCGATTGGTTGAAAGTTTCGTTTTTGTAATGATTGGTTAAAATAAAATACGACAATATGATTGGGTGGAAATGGATTTACTTGATTCTCCATGAATCAGCAATACGATTTGTCAGAAGGTTTTCATATTAGGACTAGTGAATCTCAGTGAATTCTGATATAGGTTAGAAAATATGGTTACTTTTGTTAAAAAAAATATTTGTTGATTCTACTTCCTGCGGATTCGAGTAATTGTTTGGTCGTATTCATTCTTTTTACGTAGAATAATTCACTGTTATGAACTCAATTTTCTTTTTTTTTTGCTTGATGTAATTTACTACAGAAGCTTTGAAAATTGTACATCAAAATATTGAAATGCAATGTTCCCTAGTCTATGAAAAATGCCATGCTTGACCGAGATTCAAACCAGGGACAACCCGGATGAAAGTTCGAGACTTTACCCGCCACGGAGATCGTCAAATGTTTCAAATTTATGTTTTTTGTATTTTTATTTCATTTAATGGAATAGTATTTAATTCATACGATTTCTTATTAATTTCGAAATGAGAAATTCTTAAGTATTTAGGAAAGTTTATTTCTAAGTAGTAATTATGATAAATAGTGTAAAATAATAAAAGTTATATATGAGTAATGACGAAACAAGATTATTGGTGTGCATGTAATCAAATATCCATTTGTATATTTCTTTTTTTACGTATTCACTGGTCGAAATTCATTTGAAATTCAAGATCTACTGGGCCGATGTGAATAATATTTTTTTCATTGTTTCCGTTGAGGTTAATTAAGTTTTATTAAGCTATTTAGTTATGAGTACTATACATGAATTAAACAATAAGTTTCTAAAAAATAAAACATTTCTTGGTTTTTCAATCGAATTTAAAAAGCGTGGCCGTTTTTATTTTTTTATCACCTTTATTTATTTACTATCATTATTATTACTATTATTAATTTTGGTTTGTTAAACTCTAAAAAACTTAAACCTCTACAAAATGACATAACACCGATTCCAGAAAATAAACCTTTCAAATAAACCAGTTACGGCGAATCAGCTCAGCGTCTAGATACTTCACGATACGTATTGCGAAATTTGGATATGACATTTAATTTAATCCAATAATTTGTTTTAAGTTAGTTTTTTTTTTTATTTAAAAGCATTTTTAAAGTAATTATATTTTACCTATCATCCGTTTATTTTTATTTAATTCCATTTTAAACTATTGGCATAAAATATTTACTTTATTTTTCATGTATTTTATTTATGTTATAACTATTTTTTATATTAAATACTATAATAATACATTTACAATTTTTTTTTTAATTTATATATGTGGATGTTGTGTTCCAGAAAAATTTCACAAGAATTTGAATTACTGAGTCATAATATTATTTATGGATTGTAAAATTTATTTTACCAAGCATTTCGACGCAGATCTAACGAGTTGTATACTTTTTTATGGTGTTTGCTCATTTATGCTACAACGCAACACATTTTTAAAGATTTATATTCTGTATATTTCGATTATTTCGCTTTGGCATCATTAACGACAACAGTAACCTACCTACAAACACCATAGATTGTAACTTATTACATATATGAACACATTTAGAAATACAAATACATACGTTAATATCTACGCCAGAGGTTAACTAGGGAAAAGAACGAAAAATTCTAAATGGTTGAATGGATTACCTTTTGTTAGAATAGTTTATTAAAACATGCTACTTTACGGTTTATACTTGTCAAAAAGATGCATTTACAAGTTAATATACAACATTAAAGAAGTAGTTTTTTTCTTAGTGTTAAGCTACATTCCAGTAGTAGTCAATGTGTTGTATACCTTGGTATATATTTAATTTTGTTTACGGGTTATTTAATTATGCCACTCTATCCATTAATTTCATTAGAAAGTTCTATTACGTTAACTTTAATACACGAAAATTAAATTCCATTTGTTTATTTCTAAATTAGATTGTTTTACATTAGTTCATCGAATATTTACTTCTTATTTTCTCTGAAATAATAGAAGGTTTTCTTAATGTTGACTGAATTATTAAAATACGAGAATTCAGTACATTTTATACAGCTTATAGAAATATTTGTAAATAAATACGAAAGAAAATAGATTACATATCATTATTTTATTTATTTAATTATACGAAATTTTAGTAAATTTTGAAGCGACGATGGCTATATAGATATTTTTTACCAAACTTTTAAAAATTCTTATTACAGCACAACCTCAGGTACAAAGGTTTTCTAGTAATAAAAGCAATCCGTAAAAATTTATATTAAAATTTTTTTAAACAGTTTTCAAATAAGGGATCCTTAATTTTATCCACGTATGTATTTTTTATTTTTGTTTGGCTTTATTTTTTTTATGCATGTTCAAAATTTGGTTTTCTTCAGCTAAAGAACCTATTTTTTATTTCTATTCTTATTTTATTTTCCTGATGTGTACGTTGTAATCTGTTGTAACTAGTGAACAATCTTCCCCCCTCTGGTCCAGTCAGATGAGGATGACGCAGAGAGATCCAAAGGTTTGGAGAGATACAAAACTGAAGTGTCTGTAAATAGTAGTATCGTTGAAAAAGTTCTACCGGCTACCCGCAAGATAGCACCATGGGTATTAATAACAACAAACCTTGACGCCATTGTGATGTATATTGATCACACGACGCTTGCAGTAGTGCTTTGTTTATTCTTGGCAAACATATAATTTTCCCAACAACAACGAGTTTTCATTGTTGAATATTTTTTTTCCAGTCGTTCTTATGCATGTGTTGTAGAAGAATTTCGTGGGAAATATCCGAATGTAGCGGCAGTGCCTATCAATTCAATCATAACGAGATTAATCACCCATTTTAGAGAATGCGATCCGCATTCCCTAAACGGCTGTAAAATCATTATCTGCAGTGATCCATTGCAGACAAGATGAAAACCGGAAGACCGGTCATTATTACTGATGCTAAACTGGCTGGAGTTAAGAATGTGATGCAGCGTTCGCCTTCAAAAAGCTTGAGGAGATTATTAGCACACTTTCAATTTCATATGGAAGTACACAGAGACCGATGAAGCCGTTGCACTTTCTTGCATTTCATGTTTGCAGTGTTCAGGAATTGAAGGAACCGGATAAAGAAAAGCACGTTGTGTGCTGTACATGGTTTCGGTAATATTTTGACAACCATGGAATTGCAGAGCCTGACCGAATTTTCTTCACTGATCGGGTATGGTTTCATCTTAGTGGCTACATGAACAATCAAAACACAAGAATTTGATTAACTGAAAATCCTCATGTGTAAACTCCTCTACACATCTGAAAACCCCTTACACGATCAGAAAATGGGAGTGTGGTGCGCCGTATCACGTCGTCGAGTAGTGGGCTCTCATTTTTTTGCAACTACAGTGAATAGTGCTGTGAACCAAGACATCATTACACAGTTTATTGCGTTCTTGAAGATGATGAACGTGTTTGTTGGTTCCAGCAGGACAGTGCCACATGTGATACATCTAATTAGATCATGCATTTCTTGCACGAAATGTTTGGTGAATGAATAATCTCTAAAAGGAAGAATTATGCCCCATCGCCCCGTTTTGTCGTTCCCAGATTTCTACCTGTGGGATTATCTTAAAGGAAAGATTTATAAAAACAAGCATACATACTGGTGGAACTAAAGATGAACATAACAACGGTGATTAACAACATGTGTTTACACGTGTTCCACACAGTGGCCTCAAACATGGTAAAAAGAGTTCGTACATGCATTACTGATCAGGGGAGCCGTTTTGAACAAATGTTATGAAAATAAATAAATCATTAAATATTGTTACTTAATGTCTTGTTTTTTTTATTACTTTGATGTGCGCGACTTTTGGATCTCTCTTTATGTATGACATGAAAATGAGGTGTATCCTCATTTATAAAATCGACAGATTCCTGTAGAAGATCGACCATTCCTGTGACGTGGTTAATTGAACCCCAACCACCAAAGTACACCGTTACCACTGCTCGTGTAAAAGCAACTAATTTTTATTAGGATTTGAATCTCAGAACATTTGACTTCGAAAATCAGCTGTTAAACAACCGATTTGCGTCGACAAGTTAACCACTAGACCAGCCGGGGTGGTCTATGAATTAATTTCAGCAGCTTTTCTTTTATTGTATAGAAGAAAGTGCTTCTAGAAATTCCGTTGTAAGTTTCTATTTCAGATTACTAATGTGGATAATTTTTTTAATGACAAATAACTTTTACATTTGCAGATATTTTTTCAATTTGTTATATTAGTAATGGATTTTATTTCATAATTTTTAATATATATATTCATAGCCTTAGGTCTTTCTTACATTCCGATTATCTTTGCGATATTGTTCATGAAAATTATTTGGTAATATTCAAGTAAAAAATAATATATTTTTCTGGTTTTCAGAAAAATTAAAATCGCTGGCTGCCGCTACCTTTCAGTTCATTTTTTAAATTATTTCCTTAATTTTATAAGAAATCAGTCCGTATCTATTAATATTTAGAAAAATAAAGTAAAAAATAAATATTAAAAATAGAAAAACTTCAATAAAATTTCAAATTTAAGAAGTTACCACCAAATTAAAAGTAACTATCTTTAACTTACTAATCTTTAATTGGACGCTGACATCTAAAATTAAAAATTTTAAGAATTTAATCATTTTAAATTTAATAAATTTTAATTTCGGATTATATTTTCATTAATTTAAGTTGTTGGTGTATTAGCCTAAAGAATATTACTATTTCTTAGGCCTATTTCAAAAGTAAACCATTCTAAACGACCATTCTTTGGCCATTGAACCATTATTTTATTAAAACATTTTTAAAAAAGAATTCCTTTATAGGGAATGCTTTTATAAGTTCCGTTGTAAGTTTCTACTTCGGATAGCTGGAGTAAACTTACTCTATTTTTTTCTTTTTTTAAATTATTTCGGGTCTTCCCTATCTATATAAATAAAAATGTAAATTTTCGTTCGTTCAAAATCTTAAATCTCCGAAAGTTCTTCACCGATTGCTTTAAAATTCTGACACAACGTTGCATTCGAATACGCGCGTGTTTTTATATACCTACTATTTATATATCTAAGATGTCACACCTGTGACAGGTAAAAACATGGTTTTTTTTTAAAACAGCGCTATCTGCTGGACATAAAAGCGTTATACTAAATATTTTACGATTCCATTTCAGTATTTTCGATATGTGTGTCGGCTATAGACTGAAAAATTACTGGATCGATTTACGCGCGGGGAAAAGGGAGAAAAGGAAAAATCAGAAAAGGGAAATAGGGAAAATTGGAAAAGGTAAAAGGGAAGAAGGTGGAAATGGAAAAAAGAAAAAGGGGGAAAAATAAATGGAAAGGGGAAAGGAGAAAAAAGAAAAGGAAAAGGTGAAAGTATGAAGAGGGTAAGGGAAATAAGGGGAAAGAAAAGGGAAATTGGAAAAAAAAATTTTTCAAGTTCCGTAGTGTTCATTTTGTTAATGATTTATCAAACGTTCAATTGTGTTCATTTAATCTACTATATATACATTAAATCTAGCAATAGCGAAGCATTGCCTGGTCTGCTAGTTGAATAATAAGACCATTGTAATGAACTCAGTTAAATCATATCTAGTTAATAATCGGAAATCTCGATTAAATTTTGTCAACTAAATCTATGGAAAACAAGAATTGGGATTAATTTACATAATTTGTTAAATTTAATTTTTGTTTCATATAAAATGTTGCGTAAAATATTTAAGCCGGATTGTTTCTTCCATAAAAAAATAGTAATAAAATACGTATTTATTTTGTCATAAATAAAATATTGGTTTATATATTATGATAGATTTTTTTTTTACGTAACTTACATCAAAGTAATGAAATATTATACTTAAAAATAACTTTTCACTCGTCATTTCCGGCGGCCGGAAGTTCTAAAATACACTTCGTAGTGTTGTACTAGTTGCTACTATTACTTTAGTAGTAGTGGTTTACTGAATACACATATTCTCTAGTAGCTATCTGTGGAAGTGTGGATTATGTGTGTACATGATACCTTGGCCAAGTATTTCACTCGGCAAGTAACATCGAAACCAAAAACAAAAATATTGTATAAATAAACTACACTTAATAACTAATCCAATAATCCTTCCGTTGTGCCTTTATGTATCCCCTTCACTCAGGCGCACATTTTCAGATACATGCACACATGCGCACAGACATAACACATATATATTTACACATTCATAAATATGAGTACAATAGCTACCAATATATATATATATATCGGAACTTATTAACTTTCCCTGTGCACGCCTAATAAACTACGTATATTGTAGAAGAAACTACAAAAAAAGAAAACGAGGAAGTCCTTTTCTTCTTTTAAATAAAATGACTGATAGTTACATTTCCGTTAGTTATTTTTATGTTTTTAAAATTACTTTTAAATAAGAACGGTTAATTACGAACAGATCTCTTTTTTACGTTATGCTATTTATGAACTCTGAGATTTGTTCTTAAATTAAAATAATAACAATCATTTCGTCAAAATGTTAAAAATATATAATGAAAGAGAGGGATCTGTACCTGATTGCTTTGATGAAAACCCCAGGGTAAAAGAGGGTCGAGCTACATCCCTTGTTTCACCACCGTACACTAGCATCATCACTCAACATGCAACTACCCCTCCCAACTACCACTATTAACTTGCCGTAGGCAAACTCACTCACTCCTATATATATTGTTTCACATTTTTAATACACGCAAAAAATCCATGTAAAAAAAAAATCATTAATTTGTTGTACTTGACAATGGGTAAATTCTTTAATTTTTCTTCTATAGCAACCGATTCACTAATCAGGGGAGGCAAAATCTTATCCGGCATTACTTTTGTCTTTGTGTTTTTGATCCAGTTAATTGCAACCGGGTTAACAATTTCTATAAAATTTTACACAAAGTTTCCTTCCATTAGGTGAAATAACACGTGCGATAATTTTTTTTATAAAAGTTTATATTTCAAAATGGCAACCTTGCAGTTCTAGGTTCTATAAGTTAAATATGACTTAAATGAATCATCTGATCCAACTGTCTGATTATGACGTCTCTCCGTTATTCCTGATCCAATCTTGGCTGCTCAGCACCCTACCTTGGTCAGTACGTCATTGGAACATGGAGATGGAATTACTTTTATGATATTGCTAATATAAGAAGAATATTTTTGGCTCTGGATTATGGAAGAGATTTATTGACGGTAATTAGTTAAATTCAGTCTACAATTTCGTTCTGCAACCTATTTTAAATTTCTCTTTATTAATTTAATTTCTATGTAGAACTCGATTTGTTAAATTTAGTAAGCGCAGATTTTGATTCTAGAACTATTAATTTCTTTAAAATTAATAAAAAGTTTGTGTTTATTCTTATAAAAAAATAACAAATGTATTTATTATTTAGAAACAGTTGTAAGAAGATTTTTTATACTTTTATATATTATTATTTTCCTAATGTGTACGTCCCACCATCTGTTCAACTAGTCAACAATAAGCAACTCCCTCCTCCCAACGGCTCAATGAGATGAGGATGATATGTATGACATGAAAATGAGGTGTAGTTTTTTAGGGACTCAGGCCGACCATTCGTAAGATGTATGGTTAATTGAATTTTTATTTTTAAAATTATTAAAACTTAACATCCCAAAGTTTTTAAAATTATAGTCTATAATTAAAAGAGCTTTAAACTGAAACATTTTTTATCTTCCGTGCATTATTGGAAAATTTATACAAGTGTAAAACTTATAAGAAAATATATATTAACTATTTTTTAACAAATATTTGCTCTAATATTTTCTTTTAAGAAATTTAACGTACCATTTCAAAAACCAACAAATAAAATTTAATCACTTTCTAAAAGATCATGTTTTCTATTAAACAGTAAACATATTTTTAATATTTTACTACGAATTAAAAGAGTATGTTTTTGCGAAGATATTTTTACGGGAATAGGGAAATTCAGTTTTGAAATTATATCTTTAATTTTTATGTTAGATGCCACAAAGGCTGTAGGCCACATAATATAAATCACAAACGGCATCCGAAAAAGCGATAGCAATTCTGAAGAAGAACAAGCATTCCATGTGGAATCACAGAAAAACTTAACCATTTTAAATAATTTTCTCTTATCTGTTACATCCAGTATGATTATATTGTAGCATATCAGCATGTATAGCTCATCAGAATGTACGTAATATTCAGCTGTAAAACTGATACGTTCATTCCGTTCATCATGAACACTAGCTAAATAAAAAACACAGTTATTTAAAGTCAAAGGTAGTCTGACGAACATAGTCGCAACAAATACTGGGGAAGATAATGTAATTCAACAAATTATTTAACTGTTGTTAAAGAAATAATTTTTGTCCGCTTTATTCTAATAAGTTAATTAGATAATAAAGAATTAAAAAAAAAAAACATTTATTATAAAGCATGTCATAATTTAAAATCACAAAAAAGTGAAACTTTGATAAATTTAGTTAATTTTTCAGAAAAATAAAGTTTCTAGTGTTCCAGAAACTTTATTTTGCTCAAAAAATAAAATCCTTCTATAATTTGAAAATATAAAGAAAAGACTTGTAATACAAATCTTGTAAATAGCAGTCAGTTATGCAAAATCAGTAGCTTGTTTATTCATCTTAGGCTGTTTAAATTTTCAACCCCCAAATTTACACACACAAACTTCTAAAACTCCCAATTTTATTAATTTAGATATACTTTAGAGGGTTGAAAATTTAGCATTTAGATATTACATCTATAGGTTATGCTTATTTCTTTACATGGTAATTGACCGTTTGAGATGATTCAATGGACTGATATTATTCAAATTTTATATGCTATATAATACTCGCATCCCTTAATACTTTACTTATTGGAGCAGCCAAATAATCTGACAGAACTATTGTAATTTTTAAGAAAGGTGTTTTATCGAAAAATAGTTTAATATTTTACAAACTTATGATTAAGTAGATATGTTATCGACTTCTCTACAAGTTAAAGACAAGGCTGCTCCAGCCTTTCTATTTAGTGTTGTCTAGATGATCGGTTCTCGTAAGTTAAATTTCGCCAGAAGTTTTCTGGCTTTTTTATATTAATTCAGGTGTTCCAGAGGGTTCTGTTTTGGGGCCGATTTTATATTTGGTCTTCACAGCGGATTTCGTACCCCGAAATATGATATTTTTGTGCCCTTTACGGACAAAATGTTTTGTCAACCTACGGCTACGTAAATGGAAGATACATCTTAACCTGGCAAAGTCCAAGGACATAACTTTTACGATGAGGAGGAAAGATTGTCCACGGTTTCACCTTGACAATGTAGATGTTCCATATTCAAACAGCGTTCGGTATCTAGGATTACACCTGGATCGTCACATGGCATAGAGGGACAACTTAAGGGAGAAATTAAAGCAGCTTGACGCCAAATTTAAAAGAATACATTGGCCAGTGTACAGAGAATCTCAACTCTCTCTGTCGAACAAGATTTTGATATACAAGGTATTCTTAAAACAGGCCTGGATATACGAAATTCAACGAAGAGGCGCTAATAGTAACAGCTACATGAAGATCATCCAGAGGTTTCAGAACAAATTTCTAAGAAGCATAGCGCAACCAACGTGGTTTGTGAAGAATATTGAGATTCACAAGTACTTTGATATCCTGTTTGTTTGCGAAAAGATTGGTCGCCTGAGACGAAGTATATATCTCGACTTAACTCTCTTGTTAACAATCTTTCTAATTTTGGACAATAGCGAGGATCTTAGACGGCCCAACAGGCTTCATGTGTTAGACTTAGGGATCAGATCGTGATGAGGGGATGAAAAGCCTACTAAGTTGAATGAGTGCGAGGCTGTGGAACAGTTCAAGATGATGGTGTATGTGTCTCAAACGGGTTAATTATGATGATAATGTATTTGCGGCTTACTATAATTCTGATTGTGTTAATTACTTTCTGGACGCTGCGATTATTTACGTGTTGATTATTACTGCGATAATTATTTTTATTATTCCGATTGTGTTTTGATTACTTCTGTCTGGGCTTCACAAATATTTTGTTCGTGAAATCAAATTATTAGGGTTATTTAGGTATTGTTTGTTACATGTTTATTTGTTTTGTTTTTTAAGAATAACACTGGATGTTCCTCTTTCGCGCTATATTTGACATAACATTTACTTATAAGGCAAACCGAAAATTCTATAATTTAATTTAATATACTTTTTAATCGTATCTTTTACAATATTTAATTTTGATTTATATCATATATATATATATATATATATATATATATATATTTGAGATATATAATTTTGATTTTATTTTCAAATGTAATACAGAATTATATTTGTTGAAGTGTCTTAACCGTATATTGCTATATTCAATGACTATCATCGTTGTACAGATAATGCAATGATTAGACTCATATCAATGCTTAAATAGGAAATCTGTTTATTTTTTCTTTCTTTCTTTAAAATTTATAATCAAATCACAACCTCTAAATACCAGAAATGAAAATAAAAGAGGGTAAAAAGAAAATATATTTTATATAATAAATCATTTGTTGATAAATTCAGCACTTGGATAACTTAAATAATAATCTATTTTAACTTAATGTAAAATTACCTTGAAGAAGTTAAAATAACATATTATTATTGTACAGCAGACATAACCCATTAATATAAACCAAAATACATTATTTTTGTTACGGTTGTCCACAACAGAATTTGCATTTATAAATCACAAATTTTTTTTACTCATAATGGGTTTTTATAAAACAAACTGGAATAAAAAAATAAATAATATTTTAATGAAAGTTGGTTTTTCGATCAACCTAAAAATACAAAGGAAATGTACAGTAATAGATTTAATGGATGTCCTAGGATGAAAAATCTTTGAGATGAAAAAATATTATTTTTTAATAAAGATATTTTCATATCTTCAACTTAATGATGGAGGAGTGGAGATTAATGTTTTTCTAGTAGAAAATTATTACTGAATTCAAAAGATAATTGAGAAAAATCGTTTATTAAATTTATTTACATATCTCCTCAATAGGAACTGTTAAAATAAAACATATATATATATATATATATATATATATATGCTTCATTTATTGTACAATGATATTAAAAGTATGGAAACGGGTTTATGTTTTAAAACTGAGGGACACTAGGAGGTAGAAACAAGTGAGGATCTGTGTAGATAAGAAATTACTACTTTATGGTATATTTTACGATTTTTTTCCGCCATTTCAGATTCTCAATATTGAATCAAAATTTTCTGAAACAGGAAGGAGAAAAACGGAAGCCGTTTCTTAATAAATTCCTGCTTTCTCAAGTTACAAGCAATTAATTTTGCGAAAACGGAAAAATTAGGTAATAAAACGAGGTAAAACGCCTCGTAGTATCTTTCTGTATTTCACATTACCTTCAGGTTTTTGCCCATTAACAACCCTTAAACAGTTAATGTAGCAGTTTATGTCCCATAAAAAAGCTTTCACAATAATAAATTACACTAATAATAAAAATACATAATAAATAATTTCCAACACATTATAAACTAAATTAGCGAATGATATTATCTACTTTAATTAAAAATTGAAATTAGAAGAATTCTATTTATTTATTTATCAAGATTGTATTAATTTTTATTAAAGTTTTTTATGATCGCATTTTTATCGCTTATTCAATATGGTTGGATTTACGCAAACCCAAAAATACATTTTTGGGTTTGTAAAATCGAATTAAGCAAACCCGTTTATATCACCCTCTGTAAAAAATTTATTTAACTGTTAAATAATTTAATACGTTAATATTAAATCCTTATTTTCTATTTTTATAATAAAAAAATAGAATACAAAGTTTGTGTGCCAGATTACCATTTTTTAGTATCTAATAAAATATGTACTCCTATATTCTAAAAGCCTCTGTAGTATCCGGTTTCAAAACGTAAAATATTGAATTTTATAGAAGTAATTTAGACACGTTATGCAGGATTATCAATCGACTAATTCAGTGATAAAATTGTGATAATCCTTAAATAAACCTTTTAAATCCTTCATTTTTAATTATTTATTCTAAAAATTCAAATTTTTTTTCTTCTTTCCTTTTTTTGTAACCATACATTGTTCTAGAACCTAATTAACTAGCAATAATGCATTACCTAACAATTTTGTCTTTCATTATACAAGATTTATATTAGATATTACACACCATACAAATATATATAAAAAATTTCGAATTAATAAAATCTTTTTTTTGATATATAATAATTTTATCAAACATGGCCCGTTGGTATGATTATACTACAATAAATAGTTAAAATATAAAACCCACTTACCAACAAACCTTTTCATGCGTTCTAACGCAAAGAACGCGTTTATGTGCTAGAACGCATAAAAAGATTTGTTGGTAAGTGGGTTTTATATTTTAACTGTTTTTTTTATTTTTGATATTTTTAACAAATTTAAAAATATCAAAAAAATAAATAGTTAAAAAAAATAGTAATAAATAGTTAAAAATAAATAGTCGGGCATAAAGCTTTTCTAGCTTATGCCCGGCAATTTCTAAAATCTTTTCTTACTCTATTTTTCCTCAGTAGTTTTACTATCCAGTTATTAAAACTATAGAATTTCTGGTATATTCTGTTCTCTTTGATCTCTATTGTTATTTATTTTCTCATTCTACTTTTTATCTCAATCATGACCTTTGTTTTACGGTTTTTTTTCTCTAAAATTAGATTTCTTTCCCTGCAATAAATTCATACTATTTACTTCATTCCTATTTTCAGCTGGAATTACTGTATATTATCAGTCAACATTAACATTTTTGTTTTTTTGACAATTACTCCACTCTTTGATTTTTCTTTTAGTCTTGTTTCTTTCGTTTAAAAATTGAAAAAAAAGTAAGGAAGGACACATTCTTGTCTCATTTTTCTAATAATAGCTTATCTTTCCTCACTTTTTACTGCTATTATTTAATACATGTACCAATAAAAATTCTTTTTTTTATTTCAAACTTATTTTACTACTTAAAATCTTAAACATTTTATTTTATTCTATATTGTTTAAATTTTTTTTTAACAACAAACCTACTTTCCGAAGTAAATTTCATGAGTAAAGTCGCGTATTGTGTAATCAAATTACTTTTATCTCTTATTATACCCTCTTCCTCTCGTTCTATTCTTCTATACATTAATTTAGTTAACAATTTAGAAGAATGAGATAGTGGCGATTACTCCTGATTTCTTTGGCATGATAGAAATAATAATAGTAATTAAATTTTAAGATTCATCTCAAATCTCACAAAACGTTTTATTTTAATAATCAATTGCTCTAATTTTTTGAGATTATAAAGTAATTCAGAAAATTTATCATTAATTATTAGTGCTTTATTCATGTTTAAATTTTCCAAAGCTCTATCAAATTTATATTGTAATTCGGAGTACAGAATCGTAACTAAAACCATTACCAATTATTTTGCTTCTTCTAGCACATACATCTTTTTTACTGTTCACTGTTTCTATGTTTCTGCCCACTAGTATGCTTAATGGAATCAATATTTACATGTTAAAAATACATGTTTGATACTTATTTAGTAATCAAATTAATGTATTTCCTCAATAAAAATGTTGTGCTGATTAAAATAGGAAACATCTGAGAATAATCTGGCATCGGAGAATCGATTTTGAATCTTTTAAAAATAAAGCGTTATACATCACGTCATACGAATTGAATTATTAATAAATATTTTCTTCTTTTCTTACCTTATTATTTTTCATACCGGAAAACATTATTTCATGCATAATTGACAGACATAATGCATAATAAGTGGGTAGTAAATACACATATTGCTGTTAGTAGGCCTCGGCTAAGTTAATTTTTTTTTTTTGGGTGTAGAAACTTTACATACCTAGAGCAGTCTGTTCAATTCATATGTTATTTTTATTATGTAAGGTTTGCTAGGTGTATAATTAAAAAATACACTGCCGCTGTTCTATCTATAAATAAAAATGTGAGTTTTGACAACTGAACATTTTTCAACCCAACTTCACAGCCACGCGAGTCTACGAATCACAAAACGCCCACTCTTACCAGCCCATTACTAAAATGAGCCCTATAAATATAAGAAGATTACGCCATAGTTCATATAAATACAGAAAGATGGTACTGTGTTGCATCAACTCTTCGTATATTTGCAACAATTTATTAACTTACTAATTATAGTACAAATAAATTATTTTAAAAACAGTTTTATGCGGAGTGAATGCGTCTTCATTCGTGCGAGATGCGTATACCTGTACATTCCAGTTAACAGATGTAAAATTATGTATATAGACAATCTCTTTCAATCTACCTCATTAATTACGAATGTATCCATTCAAAAATTATTATTTTTTTTGTTATTTTTGAGATTTAAAAATTGTTAAATTAATTTCTTAATTCTCATTAATTAATCAATTTCTGATTGATATATAATATTCTGATTTAGGTGTTTGTAGAAGTTTTTCATTTCTTTTGTCATTACTTTAAATTTTAATTCCGCACACAATTTTATGAATGCTTCAGGGATCTATTAACCTTAATCAAATCATATACGTAATTTTTAACAAAATCCATTCGCCAAAATAAAAAAATTAAAAACTTGAAAAAGTAACCTTGTAATAAATATTTTCTTCTTTTCTTACTTTATTATATTTCATACCGGAAAACATTATTTCATGCATAATTGACTGACATAATGCATAATATGTGGGTAGTATATGTATACACATACATATATTTTGGTCTAGATGTTGGATCCTAAAATTTAAAAAATTGCAAAAAAAACGTAAAGAAAAGATTTGCAACGGAATCATCATTTTTGAGATTATCACCATACTTTCCCCTTTCACTTAACTATTCTAGCTATATTCGCAGGAAAAGTAATATAACAAATAATAGAAATAATATAATAATATTATATATATATATATATATATATATATAGAGAGAGAGAGAGAGAGAGAGAGAGACAGAGAGAGAATGTTTCTAAACATTCTGTGTATAGACGAAAAAATTATTAATTTGATACTAATTTACAATACTAGAATTAACAATAAGTAAAAACAATTAATATTTAATCGAATTTAAAGTAAAGTGATGGACATGAAAACAGACACAAAATTACATCAATTTTCTGCTATAATTCGGCTATTTGTTAACCGATTTTTAGAAATGAAATGTCATTTTGTTCAAAATAAAAGGCTTAATATTTTAGAAAAACATACGTTTTGATAAAACTTATATTTATGGAGATATAACGGATTGAAAAATAAACATGGCCGCCATTTTGAAATTTGCTAAGGTATTTAAGTCCAGATTTTTTCTAATTCTAAAACTTTATTACAAAGATGCTTATCAAATATTAATGTGATTCCTCTATCTAAACTTGAGATTAAATTTTTATATAAAAATAATAAAATGGCGGACAGTGGGAGAACGAAGGAGAAATTGCCATTTCTCCTAAGGATATTTTTGGTTTAGTTTTACAAATAGAATCCGAAAAAGTATAACCAGCCCACCATTTTAGAAACACTGTATATATGTTTAAAAGATACATATAAATGTAATATATACATACAAATGTACAATATACATACAAATGTAAACTTTTGTAAAATAATCACAATCTGATGTTTTTTGTTATTAGATTCTGTGAATTCAGTTGGGAAAAAATATCTATGTAAGAAACAGCACTATTCAAGAAAAAAAAATACATATCTCATGTTACGGCCTGTGTTTTAACTGTGGTCAATCCCAACTGAGTCAGTGATTTCCCCTTCTTGTAGGATATTTCTCGTACTGTGGGATATTTCTCAACAAGTCAATCTTTGATAAATTATGTCAACATATGTTTTGAAAGAATATAAATAAGATATTTATTGTGAAAAGAAAGGAAGAAGAAAACCATACGACGTTTGATGATGGAATTCTCTTGACCGGAAACGGCTGTTAAAAACTTCACGAATACTAAATAAGCTGATTTTTTTTTTTGTTTTTCAAATAACATTTCAAAGATTTGTATCTCCTAGTTTCACTCACAGGATTAATGCGATTTCTTAAACAAGAATATTCAAACTTTTTTTTTTTTTGTAATATGTGTTCTCTCAGGTATACTCTTCAAGACTGTATATTATCATTTATTATTATTATTACTATTATTATTTATGTAAAAGATGGTAATTATATCGCATTATCAGCACTGATTTTAGTTCTTATTTTCTTAGAGAATTTGTATTTAAATCATTCATTTTTTACATTATTATTGTTATTTATCATGTAGTTTGGCAAGCCTGATTACAGATTACTAAAAATAACAGCCGGCCAGCTGTTAAAGTGGTCAATATATTGGCTTTTCATCCATTACTCAAAGTTCGGTTCCCAGCCACAGTTTGGAATTTTTCATTTAACACACACACACAGATATATATAAATGTAGTGGTGTCTATGCGTCTGTTACCCTTTCCCCGCAAAATCTACTCAACCGATTGAGATGAAAATTTTGCATGAAAATAGCTTTTATACCTGTGAATAAATAAATATTATTTATTTAAATTTTGGAAAGAATATTACAAATATTAAGAAGTGTTTCATCGTTTCAAGATAGTGGTGGTTTTAATAGCTTGCGGTTACAACCGGATAATGTTCCTTGAAGATATTTAACTTTACTATTACTAATAACTTTAATATTAAACTCTATTAACTTAACCGCTGATCAACTTGAATTGGAAACCACTTACAGTATTTGAAATTAAATTTTCTACAAAAAATGCTTTTTGTCTTTTTCGATATATCTTTCGATTATCGATAAAAGTAGCTTTAAAAGGTGCGGCGGTGTACGGCGTGGCGGCTCAACCAACACACTGCTGACATTATTAATGGTGTGTGCAACGCGAGTGGCTGCTTCCGCCTCCGGTTCTTGACTAAAAAATATAAATTAAAATAGAAAAAAATAATGAAAATGAGAAACGAAATACAATCACCTCCTAGTGTTATTTGTCGGGTAACTAAGAACCGTGCAAAATACTTTTTTACCTGCCCTTAGTACGGGTAATAAGTTGTAACTATTATTTTTAAAATTGGTGGCTGATTATTCCGAAATCCGCATACTCACAGTTCTGAAACGTGATCACTCACAGATTCGAATCCTGTACTGACCAAATTGGTGCTCGGTAGAAATTACAATAACTTTGTAATTTATAACGTTTTATAAATTGAACAGGCTTTAATTGTTAGTTTTCAGTATCATGCTCACAAAGATTAGGATAATGGAAACATGAGGTTCAGGTCTGGCTAGACAAAAAATAATTGTAATGAATCTCTGTAATAAGTAGAAAAAAGATGAAATACCTCTGTAATAGGCCGTATACAGTGAATAAATAAATAAAAATTAATTATGAATAAAGAAAATTATTTAATTAAATTTTTTGTTTCATTAACTTTACATCCACAGGCCTATTAATTTAAAAAACTTTCAAACCTAATTAATCACCACTGCTTATTCCTTTATTTTAACTGTGATGATTTCAACTCTAGTATATGCCGCTAAAAAGAAGTTTGTCTTTGAAAAGTTTCTCCTACCATATACTTGATGAAAAAAAATTTATACTGAAGTATAATTTATTTTTCCTGCTTATTATTTCCGAGTACAATTTATTTTAAGGAAACTTTTAGTAAATACGGAAAATTGCAAACAAAAAGTATCCCAATTTTTGCTCTTTTCTCGACAGTGCAATTTCAGATGTTCCATAACTTTGTTATAATAATACTTAAATCGGTTTGGACAGAGGTTATTCAGCTGTGGAACACATCAGGTCACAGAACATTGAAATATCGCCCGCGATTACAGGTCACTACAACATTGATGACTCACGCGATTCATAAAGAATTTAAATATTTTAGCCCTCCGTATAGAAGAAAAGAAAATCCAGATGCTATAAATTCTCCTTAACAATAGATAAAATACGTAAAAAACTGTAAAGGCTATAATGTACGGATTTATTTTAACAATTACGCAACCAAAAATCATTTACACAGAAACATTAGAGAGATAGCAGAAGAATATCTTCCCAATAAAAACATGGCACCTTCAACATATTTATTTAATGTTTAATCTATAAACTTTTAATAAAAATAATAACTTTTACACCTGAAAATAAGACTGGTTCTTCGAAATTAGGTGAGAATTTAAACAATAAATATAAGTAAAAAAATAAATATGTCGAATTTCTATTTATTGTTCTGAACCGTAGCAGTTCGAACTGCTACGAGATGCCAGCGGCGTCTTCCTGACAGAGCTTGACAGGGCACTCTTATGAGTTAGCAGTTTGCAGCAGTTTTCCCACCACGCGACAAACGACACGCATAGAAGTAGTTGCTATTGATATCCCACTCGTCACGATCAGGTACATCAAACCCGGAAACAGTCCTGGCTTGGACAGTGTACCCTAAGAGGCAATCGAACTTGTTTTAAAACTTACCCTGTAGTGTGTGGTTGATACTTTCAACATCATCACCCAGGAACGTATGAAATAATGAATTTTATTTAATAATATAAACATTTGCATCATCTTAATCGTGTTGAACACAACCTAACCATTGTTGCTAGTAACGTGATTAGTCTAAACAAAAAGAAACAAAATAAAAATAAATAAATAAAATAGTCCAGTCACACTGTGCCACTGTAATTAATAGTGCAGCTTTCTCTGCAGCGTCTGCGGGCGAAAATCACAAGAAAAATTCTATACTTTTAGTACAACACAAAATACACAGATACTTAACCTAAAGTTTTAATTTTACTAATTTGTTAAATTTTATATTTAGAGAAGTTATGTTACAGTCTGCTTCAAAAAAGTAATGTCATTTAAAGTGAAAAGCCTATGGTTTACTCATTACAAAAAATATTTAAACTATTTCTATTTGGTAATTTGTCAAAATAATTTGGACCGAGATAGTTATGAGATTATTTGAAAAGTATTTTGTTGACTTTAGGTTTAATAAAAATTCGTTCGTAATTGCTCCGCATATTGTGGTACACTCGAGTGGAACCTTTGTTGCCACTTTTAATTTAAACAATCTCAGTGTTTTGAAAACAAATGTTGAACTGATAAAATTTTTAAATGAAAATATATTAAGTGGATAAGATGATTCCCGAGAGTTGGCTTTTAATATTCCAATAATGAATTTTCCTAATAATTTCAATGCTAGCCTTACAAGCCCCTCCCCAACAGGTGATTCCTTATTGTACCCTTGATTTAATCAGACCATAATACAAGGTAATAATTGTATATAACAAAAAGTTCTTAAAAAGTAAAACTTTCTTACATTTAATCGAGTAAAATTTACGTACTTTCTTCTTTTTTTTCTAACCTCCGGGATGACCGTTAGGCATTGCTTCAGAGGATGACAAGAATGACAATTTTTTTTAGCGTGTGAAAATGCCATTTTCTGACAGGGATTCGAACCCGGGACCTCAGGATGAAAGGCCAAGACGCTACCACTCGCGCCACGGAGGCCAGCAAAATTTACTTACTTTTATTTTTATTTTTTTTCTGTTTAGCCTCCGGAACCACCTTAAGGTATACTTCAGAGGATGAATGAGGATGATATGTATGAGTATAAATGAAGTATAGTCTTGTTCAGTCTCAGTTCGACCGTTCCTCAGATGTGTGGTTAATTGAAACCCAATCACCAAAGAACACCGGTATCCATGATCTAGTATTCAAATCCGTGTAAAAGCCTTTACTAGACTTGAACGCTGGAACTCTCGACTTTGAAATCAGCTGAATTAAGAAGACGCGTTCACCACTAGATCAACCCGGTGGGTTAAAATTTACGTACTTAGTTTTATTAATGTTAACGATCATTTTATTTATGAAACATAAGGATCTTAATATATTTAAGTTATTATTTATATGTGATTATAGGTCTTCTGTCTCTGTATGAGAGAATAGCAAGCCAATGTCGTCTGCAAAGTCACTTATAGAACCTGTAAAGCTTTGTCCTAGAAGGTCATTTATAAAAATGATAAAGCCGAGGAAAGCACAGATCCCTGAGGGACTCTTCATCTAACTGTCAATGGTGGACTCAATTGATTATTAACTTTGTCTTTAACAACATCCGAGCAAGAAACTTTCAAACCATTTAAACGCTATTCCTCTTACACCTGCTGATTCCAATTTTTGTAATAATATTTTATGGTTTACCAAGTCAAATGTTTTTTTGTAGTCAATAAAAACAGAGTTGTTTTACAATTATTTATAGTAATATATATTTTGGTAACAGAATTAATCAGAGCGACTTCAGTAGATTTGTTTTCTGTAAAACCAAATTGAGCAGCATTCCGGAAATGCATTGATTTTAAGGAATTCAAGAGTCTGACTTTCATGTACTTCTCTATTATTTTAGAGAAGACTGAAAGGAGGCAAATTGGTCTCATATTTTCGATGTCAGTTGAATTTTATTTTTAGTATATAGGGATTATAATACTGCTTTTTAGAGATTGGGGGAATTGTATTCCGGACTCCGGAAGACCAACCTTTTAGTGCTCATCAGGAATTACATCATGTACTTACACAATTTTGCTATTAAAAAAAAATTAAAATAGAAATTTTACTAAAAATGATAGAGGTATTTGAAGTTTTTTAAAATAGTACTTTAATAGTTGTACCAAGTACATCTGTTTCTCATCTAGCCAACGCAATTTTGTAGTACGAAACCGTTTCCAGACGTTTGTAAGAATCTCTAAATATGATTTTTTTTTTTATAATTTAATTTTTGTTTTAGCAATTAATCCAGTGATATCATGAAATTTTCACACATGTCTATGATAATTTTCTTTTTAAATCGAATTCTATTTAGGCTTAGATTAATTAAAACTACAGTACAATTTGAAAAAAAAGTTTTTTTATTTAATTTTATTTGAATTAAGATATAAATAATCTTTAGCAGGCATTTTAAATAAGTTCTTAAGAATGATTAATTTTTTTTTTTAAATTAGCATTAGTAAGTACACGCGCCACGTATACTATAAAAAAAACACATATATAAAAGCATATGGGATACACAAACGAACATTTATTTGTTTTAAAGTGTAGGTGTATAATAATGTCTAGTCATTACAATGTCTCCAAAAGAATAGGACATTCAACTTTAGTTGTTCACTAATCAAAAGTAATGACGTCAAAAACTATAAACAGAATGAGAAAAAAAGAAAAAAAATTAAACAGTAAATAAGACGATACATCCATAAAGATGATTATAATAAAAAATAGAATCCAGGGAAACATGAAAGTATAAATAAAAATGAACAGTATTTTAATAAAAACGAAAATTTTAAAAAAGAAAAAATATACATTCTTAAAATAAACTTTTGTTTTTAATTTTGGTCAAGAAGATAGATCGGCCAAGCCAAACGTGTCATTTCTTTTCTTTATTGTTAATGTTAAATGATGTTTTTCTTCTTTAATTCTTTTTGTTGTATTACATATCATTCATTAAGGTGTTGGCAATGTGACTTGTGCTAGCAGACGACAGGTGGTGTATGTCTTTATTATATTTTACAATATGTGCCTGTTTTTAATTTATTTAGATTTTGAAATATATTTTATGCATTATGGCTAACATCACAGGTTTATACTTTAAAATTCTTTGAGAATGGGTGGTAAATATAATAATAGATAACATACACACATATTAAAAAAGATATAATTTTTATTGTTAATTTATTATCTTAGACAATAATGTAAAAATAATAATAATAATAAAAATATAATAGTATAATTAACTTTTGTTTTCATTTTGTTAGATTTGGGTGAACGCCGGCTGGCTCGTTATTTTGGCTCGAGTATATTGCTCGCCGGGCAGTCTGGTCTTTTTCATGCGTAGGTTGCTTTTATAATTAATAAATAACTGTACTGCAGGACTGACTATTAGTATTACTATTACTACAACTACTATTATCTTTGTCGACTACGTTTCTAAATTCATATAACAAAACCATACAATGCCTAATCTCATATATTAAAGTACAAGGATAATAACATTACATCTGGAAAATTCATTACATTTTTTATTTATTTTATTCTTTTTTTTTTAAATATTTTTATTATTATTCCAGCTAAAGGAAGATATATTACGTTAGTAAATCTATTTTATTAAACAAAAATAATGTTTGAAAATTCCATTAACAAGAAAATACGTCTATGAAATTTTATCAAAAAGATGTTTGTGTTAATTCTGTTTAAATAATTAGCCTATATAGGCTAACGTTCTTATTCACTGCGTAGTCGGTCTAGCTAGGGGTTCTGCTCTATACACTCCCACCGGGTTCATTATCCTCATTATTGTGAGAATAGTAATGATAAATAATAATTAAAGTCTGTTAATTTGTAAAAGCTATCAGTATATTGTATTTTTTTTTTAGAGGAATAATTTGATCAACGTAGGACTCGAAACTTTGACTGATCTGAAGTATGCGGGTTTCAGAATAGTCAGCCCCCATTTTAAAAATAGTCGTTATAACTGGTTGCTCGTCCTATTTTATTTTTATTTATTTTTTTGTTTTTTAATTTTATGTTTTAACCTTTTTATTTTTTATGGAATAGTTTGTGAACATTATATCTAAAAAATGGATTTATATACAATATTTACAGCTTTAAGTCCCCTCTGGAGTATATTTATACAGATTATTCCCACAGGAGACCCTGAGGCCAGCCACAACAGTTGTCCATGCCAGAAGGATTGACTCTCCAAGTGGAGACCACCCATTTAAAGCAGTATCTGCCCTTGTGACTTATTTATTCCCATCGAAGTAAAAGGCAAGTCTAAAGGAATGTATACCTTACACCGTCGCATTTTTAAAGCTTCTTTTCTCGAAAATGAAATGAGATATTGAAAAAGACAAGAAAATCTTTATTTTGTAGAAAATTTAATTTCAAATACTACAAATGATCTCCGAATTTGAGTTGACAAACTGTTTGCTTATAATAACGTTGAACAATGGGAAGAAATGATCCAGTTGTTACTGAAAACAATTAAAACCGGCCACGATCTTGAAAAGTGAAATATTTCGTAACGGTAGTAGTCCTATGTTCTTTCCAGGTATAAATGGGTGGTAAATATAATAATAGATAACATACACACATTAAACAAAAAATATTTTTTATTGTTAATTTATTATCATAAATATAACATTTATTATTATTATTTACAATATTGTAAATATAATAATAAAAATATATAATTAACTTTTCTTTTCATTTTGTTAGATTTGGGTGAACGCCGCTAGATTTACACCACTAAATTTTTACTTCCTTGTACGTAGTAAAGGAAGTATTGTGATCGCGAACCTTGTTTCGGTGTGACGTCTGTACGTACGTATGTATCTCGCATAACTCAAAATCGATTACTCATAGGATGTTGAAATGTTGGATTTAGGACTTTTATAACATCTAGTTGTGCACTTTCCCTTTTGATTGCAGTCGACTGGATCAAAAGTGTCCAAAAAAAGACTTTTTCTCAACTGTAGTAATAAGCCCCACTGAGATCTTTTCAACGATATATCATAAGTGGTACTTATTTTCATTGGTTCCAGAGTTACAGCCAAATAAAATTATAATAAATGAAATATTTGGATCTTTCAAGGAGAAGGCACATCGGTTCGAATCCGACTTCATCTCCTTTTTTTAACTTTTTTCTTTTAATTTAGATTATATTAACCTCTGATTGTAAAAAAAACAAAATACAATAAATAATAATTCAATAATAACAATAAAAAAAAAATACGAAAAAATATCAGAAGTTATTAATGAAATAAAATTTTATGTACGTTTCATTTAAAAAAAAAGTGTATATCTAATTTAATAGGCGTACAAGGAAGTCGTGTAGTGTCCGTATCAGATTTTTATACATATAATTGGTATATTGTTTTCCCCACAATACTTATTTAAGTCGAAAAATGTTTAATTTGTAACAATTTGTAATTTGAAATAGTTTTTAATATATACACAATATTAATAAGGTGTGACCTATTTCTTCGAGATGTTACTTTGTTATTTATTTTTATAATAAAATGTCCTTATATTAATAAGTAAATCTTTGAAATTTTAAAGAAGCATTGAAGATAATCAAAACACTTAAAATTAAAGTGAAATTTTGCAAAGATTACATTTTATCACTCAACTTGTATGAGGAAAGGAATCCATAAATTAACCAGAACTCATTACGAAGAAAACCGTTCTTCTCGTAATATTCATTTTTTTACAGCTTTCGACTTTTATTGAGTTTTACATTATTAATATGAATATGAATGTTTGTTTTAATTTACTCCACATAAATTATTTTTATTCTTCTGAAAATAAAAATTAAAACTATGTTGTTGACTTTGAGTATTGCACTTATTCCTCATACAATATATGATTATGTAGCTAATTTTATAAATATAGAAATATTAACCCTAAATATTCAGGTAAAAGTTTTCAATAAACTTATAAACTTATTAAGCAGATTTAATCGTGTAACAATCAAACATAGAAAGTGTAATTACTTAAGAGATGCAATATTTCATCATATGTTACAGGTTACAAGTGTGCTAAAGCTCTTCAGACGTTGAAACATCTATAAAATTAATGGGAAGACAATTTATTGGATATATTTTTAAAATCCAACCGGAATTAACTGACCTGTGAAACTTATAATAAATATGGTAATATGATTGATTTACTTTAAAGATTTTTGTTTTCAATGTTTTATATACATTTACTGACTGTGATCGATGAGAAATGTGATGTAAGGTGTTAGGAAGGCGAGGAGAATAGAATGTATGCAACACTACTACGCTCTGTTACCATGACAACTGTATTTCCTCGCCTTCTTGTCAATCAAACTAAGAAAATATCATGCAATAAATAAATAAAGCTGGAATTGTACATACATAAGCAGTTTCATGTACATAGGACGTAAAATCGCACGTCTTATAAACCTAATGACATAAAAGCAGAATTTTATGTGCTTTGTGTTTAGTATGTACTAGAATATAATTAGATTTAGACTCATTTAAAATAAGTTCTCAGTCAATGCAAGTTTTTGGATAATAATTTAAAAAGTAGTCAAAACAAGAATCAAAACTGTCACTAACCTTTTTTAGTTAAAAAAAAAGCGCTAACTATTTTTATTAAAAAAAAAAAAAAAAAAATAATAATAATATAACAAAGAATTTTGGTTTAACATTGATTTAACATTTTAAAAATGTTAACATGATTAGATGATTTAACATTTTTAAAAATGGAGTCACTTCTTAATCGAATCAAGATTAAATGTTATATAATAATATATAAACTTTTAAATATGTAACAAAAATTGTCTGAGCAAGAATTTTGCAATTATTGCTCCAAACACATCCCAGTGGTAAGCATTCCATTTTTAAAAAAAGCGTTGTAGCTTTATTTGATTACTTCTAATTGAAATATTTAAAATAAATAAATACTAACACACAACTAGAAAATAAAATGATTTTTAGCGACTTTACGAAAAAAAAGAAATTACTTTCGGTTACATGGTGGGAGTGGGGAATGAAAATGAATTTTCTTTACGTTTTGAGGTATGAGTTCGAAAATACCATTCACTTAAAATGGAGTTTCCTTATGTCTATAAGCCCATGTATAAAATTTTGTGGCTCGAAAAACTTCAAAATTACAAATCAATTTCATGAATTTTAGGTATGCTGTAGTAGTCTGTCTGAAGTTGGGCTCGTGAAAATTAAATGTTGACTTGTTCTTGAGTTACGCTCAATTTAAGGCCCAAATTTTGTGGTTCGAAAATCTCCAAAACTACTGGATAAATTTCATTGAAATTTAGAAGATATGCTGAACAAGTTTATCTGAAGTTTTGTAAGTGAAAACTTGATAAGAATTGGTTGAATCGTTCTTGAATTACATTCAATTTAAGGTCGAAAAAATGATTGAGCATGATTCGTAAAAATGCTGCAAGTTGGAACGTCGACGTTTCTTTATCTGCGGTATCTATTGTTAGCAATATGAAAACAAATTAAAAAAAATATTAAAACTAAATTAAATTAAAGAAAAGTAGGTCTTATTCTTGCGCAGAACTGCGCAAGATTTTTTATTGTTATTGGTATCAATCTCAATTAATTGTACGAGTATAAAAGTTAATCATTAGTTTATTAATCAATTGTCATTAAAATAATTTTGCCTTCATTGATGTCATATTACAGAATCATACTGCTGAAACACATGGTAACACGATGTATTAAGTAAAAAAATAATTGTATTTATTTATTTATTTTAAATGCACACCGTTTACCGGTTTTATTCTGTTTTCAATTATATTGTTTGTACTTGCAGATTTAAGTAATAGTAATATTGTTTATAAATAGTATATTAACTGTTTACTCATCCGAATTTTATAGAATCATAAAATTTCTAATTTTACAGGTGCATTGTAGGAGTATTATAGGTATTTTGATGAAGTGACAGTATATTATATTTTTGGTGAAAAATAAACGAATATAACCGTTGAAACTTTTACGCCCAGAAATCATTAATTTTTTAACGGTTCCAAATAAAAAGAAACGTTGTTTAATACTTTTTCAATGATTAAAAGGAAGGTTTATGCTACAAGGTTTGGTAGCATAAACCTTCCTCTTTCAAAACCCATTTTGGGTTTTTGCTTTTCTAATCTTTGTTATCAGTTACTGAAAAAAATTCATAGATTTCAAAATTTATTGATTTTATCTTTTTTTATAAAAAATTCTTATTTTTTTATTGGAATTGTGAATTTTACGATAAAAAACGGAACTAAAGATGGTATTATTTGTTATAATTACCCATCTTAGTTGTCAAACATTTTTAATTTTATTTTTATATAAAAATCAAACTTCAGTCTACTCAAAGATTTCCAATCATAACATTATGAACTTTACACGATATTTTCAGTTGAGGTCACCATTATGTATTATGTAATTTTTGTATCAGAATCATTTCAAAAACTTTTAAAATTCCGATTATAACATTTATTATTTTTATTAATACGTTTTGGTTTATTTTTCAACTTAGGTCGGCTACATTGAATCCACCGTTTTAGATTACTTAATTGTGATATCAGGTTATTTCCAGCAACCTTGCTCTAAATGTCCTATTTTAAAAGAAATCGCAGAAGGTTTCAGAAAAATTCATAGAAAGAGAGTCTTTTTTTTAAAATTAAAACATTAGAAGCTAATTTATATCTAATACTGGGCATATTTTCTCATATTAAACTGCAGTACGTAATTAATTTTATCAGTCAACAATTTTGTTTAATGAACTATTCGTATACCAAACCCTGTTTTACCCCATCAATCGTCAAATTTATTTTTTTAATCAAATGATCACTTAAAGTTGTTATTTATTATTCTTATAATCAAATCATAAACCTAGAATAAGGATTGGATGGTCAAAAGAAAATCTCCAGCAGCGGGGATTTATAAATCGTGTTTTGTTAAGGGAGTTAAGAGATTTGTAAATATTAAATATGTTGTGTATGCTCTATTTCTTGTAGTTTTGATGATGTCTTAAATGGGAAATAAAACAATATCTGGTGTAATGATTTTTAATTAATTTTCCCGTATTTTATAAGCCGATATGTTTTCATAAATGTAGTATTTAAAAATCTATTTTAACTTTTGTCTGTTTTGAAGTTTTGTGTTGAATTTTACAAATTGTTATGCTTCAGTGACAATTTATAGTTATCTTTGATAACAGTATCCAACACACAAAAGAAGCTTTTTTTACCAAATACGTCTAAAAAAAAAACCAACTTTAAATTCATTATATTACTAGAATTTGCTAATCGACCATTAATTTCACTTAATAAATATAACGCTGTGATAATTAACGTCAAAAGTAACACTTGTCTTAGTTTCGATTTTGTTCTACAGCAATGTAATATTTATCGACAAAAAGCCCACTACTTAATAGATTTTTAAAAATGTTTATTTAAGCAATATATTGAATCCTGACCTGCTATTTTAATAAAATATATGAATTTTCATGGAATCACTTTAAAGATTGATCTGTCTCCTCAATAAAATGTTTTTGCCGAAATCTATTTCTTGTTTTTAAGACTAGGGACAAGTCTTCCCTTTGCCTTTAATTCCATCTATTCATGAAAGTTTGATCTTTCTGTTTTTATTGCTAGAACTCGATACGTTCTAATCAGCGTCTACTTTATAAAACTTTTTTTTTCTGTTTGCATGCATCAAACATTTTCGCTTAACTGATGGTGAGTCGAGTCATTTCTGAAAACGGTTTAGCCGTTCTCAAGAACACCCATGTTCACTCTTAACGAGGTTTAAGATGACAAATGTGGACTAAAATGCTTTTATATCGCCATCTCTATTGAATCAAATATATAATTATCAGCTGACCAAGCCCTCCAATTGTATTCAACTCAATACATCTACACTATAGGGATTAATAGTATCACTATCATTACTGTCAGAAAGAGTAACACTAATTGGTTGTTTTTATATCTCAGGTGCTTTCAAAGGTGTTAGAAAGAATTTGTCAGCAACAAATTAATGTACCCCTCCTACTGTTAACCTGACAGTTAACCTCTACTGCCTCAAACATATGTCATACATTTTTTTTTTTAATGAGATATGTGGGTATCGACTGTTATTTGATTCCTTAACCAATAATTTCACTATTTATTCAGTGTTATCTTTATCACCTTCTTTCTGTAGTTAGTTGCAAATTTTTTAGATCGTTTTTCTTTATTATCTTCAATAGAAAAATATCAGCAGAAATGTTTTTATTTTTATATTTTCATAATAATAACTTAATCTTTTTCTCAATTCATTACCATTTACAAACATAAATGAATGCAATTTTCTGCATTACTTATTTCTTTCACGAATAGTTCACCAAAATTCAATTTCTAGAAATTTATAACAAAGTGAAGTCAGAAAATTCCATAACAGTAGTGTACTATTTCATGATTTATGATTGGGTCCAAATTTTACACAACTCAGATAATATAGAATTTCTACAAAATTTTAAATATAAGCTAATTTATATAATTGCTTACTGAGATTTTTACTTAGAGTTGGCTGAAAAGATATTATTTTGCCACTTTAATTATATAAACTACCTTAGGTCTATATCTATTACAGATGTTAATGAAAAATATACCCATGGAATATTCCTTATTTTATATTTATTTTCACATGGGATACTTATTGTTTATTGTCACGTGCGTATATTGACATATCCGGTGTAATGAATAAAGTATACAAATACGTGTTTGTTGTCTCTGTGTATGTGTATGTGTATATGTGTGTGTTGTTTATAAAGATATGTATTCTTCTACCTGATGATGAAGAAAAAAAGGAAGGTAGTTTACAGGTGAGGCGGGAATAACCTCCGTCCCTTCTTATCGTTGATGCAGGAAGTGCAACGACGATTACAGAAGATATCAACTGTCAAACCAGTGTTGCCAACATTATAATACAACGCTATGTTTTATTAATAAAAAAAAGAATCCATAAAAATACATTATATGTGTAGTACAGAGTAAACTTAAAACACGTGCGCAAGTAATAAAGATGTTAATGTCATAAAAAAACGAGGGCATAAGTTTAAAATAGAGGACAAGTGTTGAGAAAAAGAAATACAAGACATATAAAAAACTATCTAAAAATTACCTACAAGTAATCCCATGCTGATTACTAGGTTCTGAATTCTCCTGGAAAAATAGATGAAACAAAATGATTAAGGTTATTGTATCCTTGTAAGTAAAAATAGAACATATTACCTTATACAACTTAGTATTCGAAATTTATTAACATTTTATTAATTACGTTAGTGCATCCTTTATAAACACCAGTTTACGATGAAAATTTCTTTATTTGTATATAATTATCAAAGTTGGTGTTAATAAAAACGTATTTTTGAAAATTATATGTTCACAACGTCATCTGATACTTTGTTTATACACCTTTTAAGAAATTATTATAAAACTGTTCCAATTATATTCCATACTTTTAGAATTTGAATAAATCCTACAATTTTTATACAAAAGAATAAATGTTTTTACGGTATAATCAATAACTAAGACTCTAACAAATCGCCTTACATAATAGATAAAAACAAAATCTGATATCCCATTACTTTATCAAAACATAATATTTTATCTAAATTACAGCTATTATTTTTCGTTTATCTAATTTACAATGACTAAAACTAATTTTATGATATATTTTATGTTATATACAGTGATTCAAAATAAAAGTGTAATAATTTGGAAACTGATTCTAGACCTTGAAATAAGGAGAAGATTTCACAAAAACATATGCCCGGAAACGCTTTGTTATCGAATTACGGCTAGCGAAACATTTTGCCTGGATTTCAGTTCCCCCGGTGAATTCATTAAAAATTAATATAGTATGAACCACAGTGAGTATTTTTTTAAAAAGTAAATTAAAAGTATTTTAATTTATCAAAGACCTAAATTTATTGTATTAAAAACAGCTATAAAAATAATTTACAATAAATATTTGAAAAGTCCACCATTGACATCGATGTACTTTTCAACTCGTTTCCTTATTTTCTGTAGCCAAACTAATATCTTCCTTGATGAGGGCATCAGTATTGAAAATGTGAGCGAACAGTTCATCAAGAGAGCCTACGTTTTGTTTGTATACCTTACATTACATCCATCCCCAAAAAAAGTAATTTAAGAGAGTAAGGTCCGGTGATCTAAGAGGCCTATTTACCGGCCCTCTACGTCTAATCCAATACCAGAAAATTTTTCGTCTAAGAATTGTTTTATTTCATTCGTGAAATGTGTTGGTGCTCCATCAAGTTGACAGTACATTTCAATTCGTTTCGCCAACGAGAAATTTCCATGCACGGTAAGAAATTCATTGTTTAAAAGTCCAGATAATTTCTTTCTTCCCGTAAGACGTTGTTCTAGTATTAAAGGGCCTAACCCACCAGGTTGGTCTAGTGGTGAACTCGTCATCGCAAATCAGCTGATTTCGAAGTCGAGAGTTCTAAGGATCAAATCCTAGTAAAGGCAGTTATTTTATACGGATCTGAATAATAAATTGTGGATACCGGTTCTTTGGCAGTTGGGTTTCAATTAACCATACATCTCAGGAATGGTCGACCTGCGATTGTACAAGACTATACTTCATTTACATTCATACATATCATCCTCATTCATCCTGTGAAGCGTTAATACCTTACGGTGGTTCCGCAAGCTAAACAGAAAAAGGAATTAAGAAAGAGCCTATTAATTTACAGCTGTTTTTAATTTTTATAAATTCATAATTTTCTGTTTTGTTTTTAATAAAAAAAGTTTTTTTCATAGATTTTATTAATGAATTTTCTCAAAATTATATTTTATACAAGTTTATATAATACAATTTACGCATTTATTAGTCATTTAACAAAGATATTGTACTTCAACCCTAAAAAAAAAACTTGTTTTTCGACACAGAACTTTTCTGTGTACCTTAGATATCATGAAAACTACGATATATATATAGTTCTGGGACCTGTTTTATTTGATTTTTCTGGTTAAAAATATAAGAAATATCAAGTCTATCTCTTATATAACAATTTAAAAATTTCAGTGTGACCTGATTTCACCGGGGGAACTGAAATCCGGGTGAAATCTTTCGCTAGCTGTAACTTGATAACAAAGCGTTTTTCCGACATGTGTTTGTATGAACTTTTTTTTCAGCTTATTTATTTTATATTATTTACTTATTTAATTTTATTTAAACTTATTTCAAGCTCTAGAATCAGTTCCCAAATTATCTTTCTTTCCTTCTGAATCATTCTTTATAACATTTAACTTTTATGTTATTATATTTTGTTTTAATTCTATTTATTTATTAATAAATAAAAATTTAATTCCGAAAATTTTAGACGTAAACTCTGATCAAACTTGATATTTCTCTCATGCTATAAATATCATATACTTTATTACCATTCAATTAAATGTGATGAATTCATCACATTTAATTAAATGTAACTTAGAAGAAATTATGTTTATTATTTTCTTATATTATTGAATGAATAGTTATTATTGAGAGTGGAAGTTTGTGGTGTCATTTGATATGAGTGGACATAGATAACCGTTAAAAGTATATAAAATTCTGTAGCTAAACCTTCCCCTGTATTAATTCATCATTAGATAATTTTAAACCCAGTAGATTGTAAATTTATCGCACATAATTTTCGTATATTTTTTCCGACGAAATTATTTTATTTCAGAATATATAAACTGGATTTTAATAATTTATGTATCTTAACAAATTGATAGTAATTTTTCGACTTCTCCCCTTTTGAAATAAAACAGTGTATTATTATTTACTTTTAAGAAAATCAATTAATATAGTCAGAAATGCTTTTTTATGACTTAATATATTTCATAGCGTATTGTTTTTAATCCCACACCATACGAGTATTTATTTATTTACAGCCCGAACGCGTTTTTGCCAAGCCTTCCAATAACAGCGATTACGCCTTCAGACCATCAGTTAGATCATCAACTAAAAGCATACTTATCGTGTAGTTTTTTTAATTTCTTTTTACAAGGAAGTTTATGTGTAATGATTTATTATCAACATCTCTATCTTTAATTATTATCACATCTCCATTAATTTAATGACATGGTTGACTATAAAGAGATAATTGGATTTAAATTTTCTTTTTAAATCCAAGCCGAAACTACCGTTTTTACTTGATAAGATTGATAATTGTTTATTTATTAAACAAGCTTTGTTTTATATTTATTATTTATGATAAAATTTTACTTTTGATATAATTGTTGATCAAAATCAACTGGGACAGGATTATTTTTTAAAATAAAAGAAATTCCATTTCTTTTTTGACATCTCTTTTTAACAATTTTTCTAACAATTTATAAAAATGTTGGCCAGTGAACTAAAACTTTTTGTTCAAAGTCTTTGCAAGTATCGAGTTTTTAAGTCCTTCTTAATTCAAAAACTCAAAAAAAGAAGAAATTTCCAGACAATATGTGTAAATACTTATATCGGCGTATATTTTGATTAGTATCTTCGGCCTAGCTCAACATAAATTCTTCGGAAGTAGTTCAATTTTTTTACGTACGGAGTATTGATGAAATTAAATTTTGAACAAAAATTAAAAAGTAGTTTTCGTCATTTTTAATTTTTATAAAATTTTATTTTTTAGAAAATTGAAATTTATACGATTTATACGACGAAAGAAAATGCTTTTTAAGTTGTTTAAACTTCAAAAATTTTAAGTCAATCGTATTTAGGAATGGGGGAATTTCAACATTATTAACAGTTTAGCATTATATCTCGAAAACCCACTGACGAAAATAGATGAAATTTTGCAAACATATTTTACTATATATTTACATATCTCAGCTTTGACCTAATTTTTGATCGCATTTGAACGGTGATATCACGGTACTCATAATTTTTTTTAGCAAACTGTAATTTTTTTGCCTCATTGAATAACATCGCACTAAATCAGGCCAACTTATTGAAATAGATAATCACCCGTAAATAAAAATTTAAACAAAAAAAAACTAGGGTATTATATGGTAACCGTACTAAAAAATATTAACTTTTTGAACTTTAATTTTCACGATTGATGATCCAACTGTGTTAATGTAAACAACATGGATACTTTTTTTTAGAAAGAGGGTGTCCGATGAAACCGAATCAAGAATTTAAAGATTGTTTTAATTTTATAATTTCTGATACATTACCCGTTTTTTAAGTTGTAGGTGTTATTAAAAATGTTGTATGAGATAAATGTCAAACAAAAGATTCAATGGGAACCTAATTTCTTCTGCTGAAATTTTAATTTTTGTTTCTCCTTTTTTATACCAATTATACTCTAAATGCATTATAATTTTGATGATATAACATAATTTGGCGTATGGGATGAACTGAGAACCAAACCTTTCTAATAATAATTTTAATTTTTTCTAAAATTTGCATTTAATGTTGAGTAACTTTTAAAGTAAAACTTCATTCAATTAAGGTATTAATAATCATATTGGACCCAATTTTTTTACTGATATTTTGATCTTTTTCGCAATTGTAGATAAAATGTGCTTCCTGTTTCCGGTCAGTCAAATTAATAAATATATTATTTTCACTATTATTATTAGTATTAATGTTTTTATAATTATTAATATATTATATTTAATAATAATATTCATAAATTTTATTTCGTCAATTTTATTTTATTCAAATTAACTAGCCCATCGAGTTGGTCTAGCGGTAAATTAACCGTCTTAAATCAGCTGATTTCGAAGTTGAGAGTTCTCAGGTTCAAATCCTAAAAAAGGTTTTTATTCAGATTTGAATATTAGATTGTGGATATCGGTGTTCTTTAGTGGTTCGGTTTCAATGAACCACACGTCTCAGGAATGGTCAGCATGAGTTTCTTCAAGGCTACACGCTTTCCAGTACAGTTATGTTACACTGATAAGTCGCTAATGACTTTATTTGTTGATGCGACCATAAAAAAAATATAAAATAAAAATAAATTATTAACTTCATGGTATAAGTTTGATTTTTACATTCTTGAAAGCCGAATAATATTTTACAATTTTTATTTAAAATTAAAAACATTTTTCTTAACAACTTAATTTTTTTTGTATTATTTTAATTTTAGAATTATGTTAGATATAAGGAACAGCGCTGGTGAAGTTTTTGAATAACTTTTTTAAGTTATATCGTTATACTAAGTCACAGTAAATATAGTAAATCTCGAAAGATTATAAAGACTATCTGCGGTTACTTATATTATTTACAACTTGCTTATGTCTTACCCATTGGTAGAGTCAACCTTTCCAGAAAATTTTTTTTCAGTTATTTATTTACAATGAATGTAATTAAGATAACATATATACTCAGAAAAATATTTATTTATTTTTTCAAATAAATAAATTGTAGAATTAGTATTCGTTTTAAAATTTTGTGAAAAATTTTATGAACTATAAAATTTTTTTTTTTTTTTTCAATTGTTTACATCATTTAATGTATTCTATAATAATGAACTTCAACGTTGTTGTGTAAATCCTTTTATATAATTATTATAGGGTGTTAGAAGGGACAATAAAGGATTCTTTAAAAGGAGTTTAGTGTACGTAAAGAATTTTATAAAAGTTCTTCATCCTCTTCTTCATTTATATATTGCTTTAATACCCGTAGGCGTGTCTATAATGGATACGAAGAAGGGGGTAAGGAGATAAGAAAGAATGAGTGTAAGAAATGAATGGGTAGGTGGCTGTCTAGTTAAAAGAGGAAAGGGATTGGATTCTGTTTGATTGACACATAGCTAATAGTCGGTTCACGACGTAAAGGAAAAATAATAACAGCTTATGCCTTCCGCCAGTCACATGGTTCATCTTACTTCCCATTCAATTCGTTCTATTCACCCATTTTATTGCCCGATCCCTTTTTATTATAAATGTACTTAACTTTCTTCGGCTTACGTCTCGCGTATACAACAAAATAAAGCGTTAGAACCCTTCTGCTCGAGTTACAAGCGTCCTTCGATTTCTTTTTATTATCTAATCGACTAATAAATAACTAGCTGCTGTATTGATAGGTTAATATAAAAGCTTATAAAACCCTGTTATCTGAAATCTGAATCGTTTAAGATCTAAATAAGCTATAATTCACTGTACTCTTTTATTAGTGCGGTGAAGCGGTGAAAAGAGATTTTTATTCTCATTTTATACGTAAAATTAAGTATCTTGTTAAATTAACCGTTATTATACACCGTGTTGTTAAATATATTTTCCCCCTCATTTAGTCTCTCTCTCTCTCTCTCGTATGATTATATCAAGATACAATTGGTGATATAATTGTGAACGATGTCTTTTTACTGTTAATGAACAAATTTTTATTTCAATAAATTTTATTCTATGTTTTTAAACCTGCTTTTCACAATTTTATTTTATTTCTATTTTCAATACTTTTATTTATATTAGCATCAACAATTAACGTCATTAGCGACTTATCAGTGCAATTTAATTGTACCGGTAAATTTGTAGTCTTGAACAAACTCAGGTCGACTACACCTGAGACGTGTGGTTAACTGAAACCCAACCACCAAAGAACACCGATATCCACGATCCAGTATTAAACTCAAAGTAAAAGTAACTACCTTTATTAGGAATTGAATCTGAGAACTTCTACTTTGAAATCAGCTGATTTACGACGACGAGTTTACCGTGGGTTAAAACTTTTTTTTTATCTAGAAATAAAATCAAAATATTCTAATTTTTGGTTTTATTATTTTTATAAATCGAAATTTTTTTATTTTGTTTCATAGAAATTGAACTACTGTAATGATTTTAGTAATAATTTATACGATATTTTTTTGTAATATTTTCTGTTTAAACTACCTATTTAGGTAACAAAGAGGATTACTGTTCCTAACTTCCCTTGCCAGGAGAACAATAAAACAAATCAGATCATTCTTTCTTTTTCTTTCACCACATAAAAAAAGAAAAAAAAAATTATTCTATATTAAAAAGATAGAAAAGCTCAAGCTATCATTATTTCCGGTAATGTTAGAAAGAATATTTTCCGTTATTTTTATGTAGAAAATATGGGAATAATTCTGCAGGACCTGTATTGTAAAAAAAATTTTGAAATGTTTCCTAATAGATAATTCATTAACCACTACTAATTTTTACTATATTTAAAGGATATAAAATTTTAATTTTGAACACAAATATTTCATTCGATCAGATTGTTCCAGAACTATTTTAAATTTTCTTATGTGCAACGTTAAAAATAAATCACGCACTACTTATAAATTATAAAAATTACGCGAATTTACGAAATAAACTTAATTGAGAACACTGAAAAAAAAACTATAAAGAAAACTGGACCAGAACATACGAGAAGTGACTAGTAAAACCTTTGTTATTAAAAATTGTGTGGATTATCAACCGTGAATCCGTACTATGTTACTACATAATGTTATTAATTAAATAATGATAACGTTATTACACAATTTTGATTAACTGTCCACCGCGAATTTAGAATAAGTATCCCTAAAGAGAGGGGTTTTGTAACAATATATAGATATATTCAGTTACCATCCATTATCCATAGTGTACACATCAGAGCAATATGCAAATTTGAATCAATACAATCTTGTCTGTTTAAAAGGCTGATAATAACTTAATTGTAGTTGGGAGAGGTTGGAGATTTGGTAGTTGAAATTTATTAATTCAGAAATTAGTTTAATTTATAATTCATGTCAGATGTATACGACTAAATTTTGATTAAAAGAGAAAAAACGGCTTTTGTCTTTTGGTATGATACATCTACTCAGTAAGATTTCAATATTCGATACGTAAAATTATTGTTTCAAACTAAATTAGTTTTTGTAAATTTTAAAGTAATTTTGTTAACCAAATCAGTAAATTCTACATTTAAATTATAATTTTTGCAAGGGAATAAAAACAGGTTGTGATAGTAGTCAACTACTTGAGATTTTTTTTTCTTTATCTACCTTGAAAATTAATTTACATATGGATTTTAATAATTAAGATGAAGTAATCACTGATTAAAAATACCAAATTTTTACCGGGAAATCCGTAATGATCCAACTACCGATAATTAATTGAACACAGCTATGAATAGTTAATAAATTAAATATATATAAAACAGATATAAATTAACAATATCAACTATTTTTATAAGAAATAAAAGCTCAAACATTTCTGTATTACGTAATTATCAAAAGAATAATAAATTTTAGATTAAAAGATTTGTTAGGAATTCATTAAAACAAAATATAAATATTATAAATACATATTTATAAATAACATTTTCGTTGAAATGTGATATTTAATAATGATATTTCCTATTCATTGGCTCTGTTTATATTCGATTTATTAAATATTGTAAATATTTAAATACAATATTTAATAAATGCTAACTGAATATATTTGGCTATATTGTTACAAAAACCCTCTCTTTAGGGATACTTATTCTAAATTCGCGGTGGACAGTTAATCAAAATTGTGTAATAACGTTATCATTATCTAATTAATAGCATTATGTAGTAACATAGTACGGATTCACGGTTGATAATCCACACAATTTTTAATAACAAAAGTTTTACTAGTCACTTCTCGTATGTTCTGGTCCAGTTTTCTTTATAGTTTTTTCTTCAGTGTTCTCAATTAAGTTTATTTCGTAAATTCGCGTAATTTTTATAATTTATAAGTAGTGCGTGATTTATTTTTAACGTTGCACATAAGAAAATTTAAAATAGTTCTGGAAAAATCTGATCGAATGAAATATTTGTGTTCAAAATTAAAATTTTATATCCTTTTAAATATAGTAAAATTAGTAGTGGTTAATGAATTATCTATTAGGAAACATTTCAAAATATTAATTTAATAGATATTTTAGAATTTTCTTTACTGATATTGTTTTTGTTAAGTTCATATAAACTAGCTTTAGCAGAACTGTGGCAAAACTTACGTAATTAATATTTAGAGAATAAAATTTAAAAAAATGGATGAATTAAAACAGACATTAAAAAGAGATAAGAAGTGCTTTAGAAATAATTAAGAAGAGCTTTTATGAAAAAGAAAGTTTATTAATATTAAAAATATATCTAAAAATAAGAAAAAGATTCTTGAAAACATTTGTAAAACTATGACGTTATATCGTAGTGAAACATGGACAGGAAGAAAAACATAAAAGATTCCTTTGAAATATGGCGTTTAAGAGGATGCTAAAAATAAGAGGTTTGATAAAATTCAGAATAAAATCTTAAAACGAATAGAAGAGGAAAGACATTTTTGGGAGAATTTTGAAAAGAAACAAACTAGGCTGATGGGCAATGTATTAAGATATCCAGATTTAGTTAATTTACTGTTAGAGGAACGTGTAGAAGATAAAATAGTGGTAATAATAAAATAGTGGAAAGTAATTTAATAGTAAAGGAGCATGTAGAAGAAATTGTAGCGAAAGAAAAAGATTTAAATATATAAAACAGATAGGATATAGTACACATGTTGAGGTTAAAATATAAATTATAAACAGAAAGAAATGGAGAATGTATCAAACCGGTGAACTCCTGATAAAAAAAAACTAATTGATTGGTTAGGGTATTAATCTATCTTTGTTTATTATCCAGATTTTCTATGGCGAACTACATACTCAGTCCATTTACAAATAAAACTATGTTATTTTACTAGCTTTTTTAACGGTAACTTTTGTACTATTTAAAAAAAAATAACCGTAATGAAATGTTGAGAACCTCTCCTTAACTGACAATTTAATATCAACATTGTATAATCTGTTTCCAGGAATTTTTATTTCATTACATGACATTAGTAATAATTTATCTCGGCTTTATTTCATCAGGTAAACACAATTTTATAAGAATATTCTTCATGTAAAACAAAATTAAAAGAAAAAGACGGAATATAAAATAAAAATTAAAAAAAAAAAGAAGACATTCAATGATGGTGTTAAACTTTCTTGACATTTATAAAGAGTTTAAATTTAACCTATCTCTGAAACAAAGTTGAGTTTTATTTTTTATAATTGAACATATTTTTATTTATATGTTTTCTTTTATTACAAATAATAAAATGATAATTACGGTCGTCCTGTACGCGTATCACGCAAAAATTACCGTATAAATTTTAATAAAACTGCAGATTTATACCTTAGGGGCTTGGTCATTATTTCCAATTAGAATTATCACGATATTAATAAAAGATATTTATTAAAGAAGATGAAATTAAACCTTTTACTTCATTATACTTCTGTTACCATGGTAACAGAAAAATATCTCAGTGTTCAGATCTATATATTAATCATCTAACCTAATCTGTAAATTTTATTAAATAGTTTTTTATTATTATTATTATTATTATTATTATTGTAATTAGCTTAAATTAGCACATTTAGCGAGCTTTTATGAGGTTTGTTTGTTTGTTTTGGCTGTCGATACTGGATTGCCAAAAGGTAAAGAAAATATGCCTTCATGAAAGAGATGTAATCTTTCTTGTTATTCAAATTTTGCTAAAAGGATGGAAGTATTTGGTCCTCTGAAACAGCTGAAGTCGTAATTCTCGGTTAGAGCTACTGACCGAGAGCGCTACGCCCAGACTCAAGCTGTTGCTTTGTTTACAAGAGGACCGTATCAGAGCTTATACGTCAAGAACGTGGGAAACATTGGAGGAAAGACAGCATTTCAGACTTTAATAGTGATTTATCAGTATTATTCTTGCAACGATAACGAACGCAGCAGGGAGGGAAGGACGAACGAAGCGAGCCCTAATCGACAGGTTCTAAATAAAATTTTAAAAAATGTTAAAAATTGTCGTCTTATTAAATTAGTAAAACACGTTAGATATTTACTTAAATAGGATTTTTGTATAAAATAACCATAAAATGTTAAAAAAGAAAAAAATGCAAATGACAATATTTTGGGTGTCTGAAAAAAAGACAAAAAAATTCTGAAAAAATTCAGTTTATTTTCTAATAATTAATAGAAATTAAAAACTTCTGCCTTGGTTAAACCTAATTTATAAGAAATAACAATTTTTTTTGTAGGTAAAATATTAAAAACATTAAAGAATGTCGGAAGTGAAGGCTTTATTACCATAACACATGCAGTAACACCAAATAACTTTATCAAATTTATTTAGAAAATGTTAATCTACGTTAAAAAAATAAAAATAAGAAAACTTTCAAAAACTCCAGTTTTCTGAGAGTTAGTTTTTTTTATTAAGAAACATTTTCTTATATTCAGTAGTATTCGTTTGTATAAACTATTTTCCAACTAAAGTTTTCTTCCAAACTATTTTTTGAATAATAACATCAAATTTGTCTTATTCTTAAACTGGTTCTAATATATAAAGCAAAATAAATATTGTCCATACATTTATAAATTTTGATATTTTAAATTTTATAGACATCTTTTTCTGGACTATAGGATCACGAAACAGAAGAATAAAATCCAAGGGGAAAGGGAATTTTATGACCGTTAGTCATTATTATTCCTGTACTGCATAGTATACCAGTCAAGAAAGTAATAAAATATATTTTTAAATATTAAGCTATTGAATCTAGGAGTAATATCATTCCCAGCAAGTTCTTTTATAAGATCTCATCAAATATTAATGCTGTTTTGTTTGTTACGTGGTTTCATTGTAGTTATTTGATAGAACAGGTAAGAAGTAGCTAGCATATGTGTGTGTGTGTGTGTGTGTGAGTGGGCGCGCGTGCGCGTGTGTGACTGTTTGCTACCTGTAAAATATGCTTACACATTCTCGTTGGGACAAGTATAAAAACATCTCAACCCCATGTTTTGCAAAAGATAACTATAAATATTGTAGAATAGTACATAATTCAAGTAAAATGTTATCTATTAAATTTAAAAATTTATTGGTATTACTATACATTTTCTAAATACGTAAGTAGTTAATAGTTTTAAGTATATGATGTAGCTTAATGAAGTTGTAAAAGGATACTAATAGACATAGGTTATATAAGTTTCCAGCTATAAATAAATGTTACACGACGATAATCCTAAATAGAAACAGTGCGTATCCCTTTCTGCACTCAATAATTACAAGCAGCAGAGGCTGCTTATTACACCCTTCATAAAATGTATATACAATTTTTTTTTGTTTCTATTACTTTATCCTGCACTATATGAATAACGATTCATTTTTCTACATTCTGTCTAGTAATTTGCTAGAATGTGTGCACTAAAATTGTATAACATTAATGAGGGGAGTTATTCAACCATAACTTAAGGCAATAGAAAATACCGGAGAAGTCTACTATTTATAGCCTATAAAAAGCAGAGAAGCATTTATTCCTATTGTATACTAGGATATATTTTCCATTTTCATCATAATCATTAAATTAGTATGCTAATGTTGACTTACTGTTTAATAAATGAATGTACATTTAAAGAGGTGTTAGCAAACTAGAGGGCTTTAACTGATAATTACATCAGGATTACACCTATATTTCTACCGTTCAGGAACTGAGTGTCAGGATAAATAACAGATCCTCAAGTAGAGCTCATTAAGATTACACTGAAATCTTATAGGTCCATAAAACCTCACCCGAGGACAATTAGAAGGAAGACATAAAAGAGAAGGGTTGAAATATTGAAAGGACGATATGTAGGTGGAAACCGTTGCACACGATAAGAATCAATCGTAAAGGATTGCCAACGCTCGTAATCGCTCAGAATTAAGTTTGCTGAACAAATTTAATGGAGAAGAGTTCGAATATATAATTTAATACGATTGAATTTCCTTCAGAAAAAATTCTCAAGAATTAATCTAAGATTTTCTAAGAAAATAACCTCTAATTTTCAGGAATACCAGGAACGTGAAAGAATTCACCAGAAGCTATAAATTTTTCAAATTCAGAGATGCAGGACAGCAACTAGGACGTACATTTTTTATGTGATTTTAATTAAATATTTTCTCCCTCCAGGCAAGTTCTTCCATGATATTTTTCCCTCTTGCGCTTTCTTTTTCAAAGGGAAAATACAACGTATTTTACTATATAACTTTTTCACATCTGACGTCTTCTTCATCCCGTGACAGTTTTTCCTACCATTATTGCCTCAGCCAATAAACATTTCGTCTTAATTATATTTAATTTTTTCTTTTTTCTGTTTTATAATTGTTTTCAGCAGCCTTCCCTTCACTTACCTCACGTGTTTTGTTTCTTAGAGAAATGAAGAAAGTAATTTTAAAAACCACTTCTTCGTTCTAGATCTAGATCTTAATCTTCTAACTTCTTCTTCTTCTTCTTCTTTCAACCCTAGCTGGCAACTGGAGGGGCGGCTGGCCGCCCAACCAATATACTACCGTGGGTGCCGCAGGATTCCGAACTTTGCACTCAACGCTTTTCCATGCTTTACGATCTATAGCGATGATATTCTGGCCTAACGTCCATTTCAGAAGTTATGTTTGACTACATCGATACTTTGACATATCAAAGTAGGCCCATTCAAATATAAGAACCGACTTAGACAAAACTGCAAAACATTAGCCTTAATTTTCATGATATGAAATTGGTTTCTGTATTCAAAACTATTTTTTTTTTTTTTTTAATATAAAATTGTAATACTTTTAAAAATGTGGGTAAACCTTCCTTAATAAAAATCAATTTATGTAATACAGAAGAGGATCGATAAAAATTTTACAAATAGAATAAAATTATCTTATCTGAAAGTAATATAAAAAAGGAACCAGAGAAAGCATGGATGAAAGTTGAATATTAACTTCGTATAACAGGGAGGTAAGAAACATTTAAAAAACCACATAGGAAATTATCCTCTGTCCTCGGAAATGATAATTATAAAACTAATCTGCTTAAATGAGCGGGCATTTATAAATTTATTTGTAAAGACACTGATTGCAATTAGGGTACATGGTGAAAAACTAAAAGAAAAGTTAAAACTAGAATAATAAAGTAGGCATTTAGCTCATTATAAATATAGAAGACTAGAGAAATCGGCTGTAGCCCAGCATTGCCTGGAAACTTGTCTCAAAGTTAGTTTATTAGAAACAATAATTTTAAAATAATGAAAATAATAAACAGGAATTGAATAGTTGGGGGACTTTTATTTTGTCACTTCTAATTCTTGTACGGATCTTCTACTACGAACACAACCCCTAGGAAAATCAGGGGGTACTCATCCCGGAACTTCTTCCGCCATCTTGGTTCGGATAATTGTGACCAACATTGTCGACACCGCTTTCCATGTCTACTCGTTCTACAGCATAAGTCTCGTAATATTTTCTGGGCTTAGCGTGCCAAATTTTCTCAGGCACACTTCCTTACACTACATAAAATTTTCACCCTCAAACACAGTGTTATTTGCGATGTCCTTATTCTCGCAATAATCAACTTCGGCGGGTGTTCTCAATGCCAGCATGTACAGGTATGCTTTAAAGCTTTTGTGACCGATGAGGAATCGGTTGGAGAATTCCAATTCTCTAAGTTTCCCGTGGAACCACCTCTGGAGGTCTGGGTTCAATCTATGAGTCATAGCGTACCATTATGCCGTGCTTACAACCAGGTAGTTGGGAAATTTGCTTTATCAATAGTGATCCATACAATTTATCGCTGAATAACGATAAGAGATTTAGTAGCTTTTTGATTTTTAAATCTAGTTAATATTCTTTTGTGAAAGTTTTCAGTCGTAACATTAAACGGTTATTTCCTCCTTAATCTTTATTCCTGAGCAAGAATTTCTGTGATTGGTTTAACATCCATGCTATCTTTATTTTTCTTGAGATAATTTTTATCTATCCACTCTCTACAAGAGGCAAGCATTAAATCGTGGTGTGAACTCTGAATTGGTGGTTTAACTGGTTTAAATATGCTGAAGATAATTTTACACTTTTTATTAAGATTGCCTAAAGCATTGATTCCCAAAGTGGTCCAGGTGGACTCCCAGAGGTCCACGGGAGACTCGACGGGGGTCTACGTTGGCGTGACAAAAAAATGGGGGTTCACAATTCGTAAGCGGGGGTCCACAAAAATTCATCTGGTTTCGATAGTGAAGAACTAAAATGTTGGCTTGACTTTGCATATCAAATGAATTTGTTTTGATATTGACAAAACATTCAATATCATATTGAATGTTTTGAGAACATTATTAATGTTGTCAAAAAAAGTTCCAAAAACATTTTTTTCGAAAGCTGTTAGTTCGTGGAACTCAGCCGTAATGCAAATTTTCATAGTTAGATCTAATCTTCACATTTTCCGTCGACTGGAAATATGGCAGAAATGTAGCTGCAGGGGGTCTACCGGAATCAGCAAAATTTTGAAAGTGGTCTATGAGAAAAATAAGTTTGGGAACCTCTGGCCTAAAGCAACATTTGTTTGTATTCCAGAAGATGTTTTATAGTGCTTCGTAGAAACTGTTTGTCAATTATATTTATTATTTTTTTCATTTATTTGTTTTTCTTATTTTTTATTAATACTGTAATATTATTTTTTAATTATTCTTTTTCCACATTATATACTGATGATGATTGTTTAATAAATGAAATGGCCATCTAGTATAATATTCTACGAAAAAAAATTGTTGTAAATGGTCTTTTGAGCATAGTCTTGTCTTTTGTTTCATTAATACATTATAAAAATAATTTTAGAGTAGTGATTCCAATTAAATCCTTTACAGATATTTAAAAAAAAAGTATATCAAAGAGCTACCTAATTAATAGTAGTTAATCACTTATGGTAAAAATACTCTAAAATAAAATAAGCAGCGAATTAAAAATAATACAAGCCTTTGAAATGCAGTTATACCGGAGGATACTCAAAACTAGATGGGTGATAAAATTAGCAATGAGAGGTCTTGTGACAAAAAAGAGGAAAGATATTATAATAGCATGTTTGAAGACTCTAGATTGCTAATATGATCACTAAATGATCCCTTATTCGGCTAATTTAGTAGAATAGTTAATTTGATTGTAGAGAAATACAGAAGAAAAAGTGACTTATACTAATTCATATATTAATTTATACACTAATTAGTACATGAATTATACTTTTACGTACAAAACATTATAACTTACAATGCAGGATATAGTAATTATATTGAGATTAAAAGGTTTTCCTATGGAAAATAAGATCAAATCAGTAAAAATGATTTTGATGACTCAAAAATTATTAAAAAAATATGTACATACAGAACGTCGGAGCGTGCCAATTTTGCTAACATAGTAGAGAATGCCCGCACATCAAACGCGGTTTCCATAGCGGATACTGTTCGTTTCAACAATGCAGAACGTCAGGCGATGAATTGGTGAACGTGGATAAGTCATACAAGTACAGTATATATATATATATATATATATATATGCTATTCACCATTATCATTTTTATTTTAACTGACTTTGAAATAAATACATATATATCTTGTATGTAAATTCATATCTGTTTCGAGCACATTTTTATTTAAATTATTATAAAAGTAACGATTTATTTGAAAGATAATACGTCTTATATCCTATAACAATAAATTATTTATAAAACTGATGTATTACAACGTGTTTTAGAATAGGCTAACATCCATTATTCTGAACAAATCGTTGTATAATATTTCATTCGTACACCTTACAGACAGTAGTACTGTAATTTCTATAATTTTTTTATAAAAGCTTTTTTATGATTGATTTATTTATTTTGTTATTTTAAAGATTAAAGAGAAATCATTCTCATTTAAAATGCATAAATTGGGAGAAACTGCTTCAGTTTTTTGAGTTATTAATAAAAAAATTCAGTACATTATTAATGTTTTTTGGTCTATAAATCTAAAAATAAATTTACTAAAATTAATTGTATATCATTTTTTAATATACTGGATGGTAATAAAAACAATTACAAAATAACATTTATAAAAATATGAAGGTGGGATAATATATTTACCTAAAAATGTAGTTTCCCTTGGTTCGTAAAAGTAAATTTAAAATAAAGTTAATATATTATATATAACAATAATAATTAGTGTTAGTGTTGAAATAGTTTATAGAAACATACACATACTGATACAGTTGTGCGCGCGCACAGCATGTCGTACAACTATACAACTGGAGTTAGGTTAGTGTAATGTCCATTAGTCAAAATGATTGATGAGTCCTTGAGGCATCTCATGTTGATAATAGCTTTAACAAAGAAACGAGAGAGAGAAAAATTCTTAATGAGGTTAAAAGAGATTGGATCATAATGGATGCATTATGATTTTATAAAACAAACAACGTAATGGTCTTGTTTAGAAAAATGATATCAAATTCTTATATTTTATCATAAAGAAATTATTTTTACTTATTTTTATTCCACTGATTTTCGAGGGATTTTTATAATTTAAATTTTCAATTAATTAGTTTCAGGATGCTAAGCTAACAAATCACACGCACAACCCCCTATCATATCCAGATGACTTACAACCAAGAATTTCTTCATCTAATCTTTAAAAAAATTATAGGTGATCATAAAATATTCAGCGCATTTTAGCTGATAATAAAAAAATAACAAAGCAAAGTTGTTGCATGCATATTCTATTGCTGAACAGAGCATTTCAATAAGTTTGTTAACAACACTGATAACTTCAAAGATATTTCTTATAAGCACGTTTTGTAGCGGGTAAAATGTCTAGACGATATTCATTTTCACGCCACACATTACGAATAATATCTGGAGTAATTTTTCTTTCTGGAGTAATTACTAAAAAGAATTCTTCTTTTTAGTTTACTGATGTTAACAACCTTTGTTGCGTATATCCTGTTTTTAACAAACCCCAAAAGAAAGATATCGAATGGCATATGGTAAGGAGATCGAGGTAGCCAGGGAATTGGTTGGTTAGCCACAGACTATCAAACGTTGAGCTGGTCCCTAACATATAAACCCTAGTGTGAGATGATGCTACCACCATCTCACCATCATGTTGGAAGTAAACGCTGGATTGCCGATGTTCAATTTGTGGTAGTTCATACGCCATGTCTAAATAACTAGCGCTAGTAACCGTTGGCTCGGCAGTCATCACACACAAATATTAATTTTCGGGCTGTCACGTTGTGTTTGTCGAACGGAATAAGGGTTCTCGATACCCAAAATCCGACAATTATGACGGTTAACGTGAATAGAAACATGGAAGGTAGCTTCGTCAGAGAAGATTACTTTTTCTAAAAACACAATTTAAAACAACAAAATTTAATTTATCAAGAATGTCCACGGTAAAACTGTAACGGCATGGTTTATCACCATCTTCAGTTGCATACACCGACTGAATTTTGTATGAATGACGTCTTAGGTGCTTGTGTAAAATCTTCACAATTGTCGATTGCGGTATTCCCAAGTTCTAAACTCGCACGAAGAGACGATTTACCCGAGCTTTACTAAAAAGTTTCTCTTCTACAATTTCCTCGCAGACGGGAAGTCTGTCAACACATTTTTACTACCCTTCCTGTATCTTTAAACTGCTGACTCCAACTTTTAATAAAGTATTTATTAGGAGGGTCACGGCAGTACTCTAAACGAAAAAGTCTATGAACAATAACAAATCCGCATTCATGAAACCATAGTACGCACAGTGCTTTCTCCGGTAGCCATTGCTGAAATGATGATCTCCTGTCATTACATCGCATCGGCGTGTATATTCAAGTTCATTAGTAAGTCTAGTACCTACCCTAATGTTTGAAAAATATCAATGCGTGCTATATTGTTTTGTTCATTTTTTATTAATTCCTAAAATGTGCTGAATAATTTACGTTCACCTCGTATTTAGCTGTAACGCTACAGCTACCAGAACATTCGTTTGACTCTAATAGAAAGTGAGAAAATATAAGAAAATCAGTAAGTTTTATAATGTTTGTGTGGAAAAAATTACAAAAATTCCCTGACATAAAATATAATGCTTCACTTCAAACTTCATAAGTGATGGATGTTCTCTCATATTAACTTATGGTAGTGAAACATGAGTTATAAATAAAAGTCCAGATGAGAAATACAAAGGGTACAGAATTAAATTATTATGATAACAATCTCGGTTGTTCTAGGTTAAATAAATTTAAAAACTAAAGTATTTGTAAATAGTTGTTCCACAATGTAAAAGATAATTAAGGGAAGACGGCTACTAAATGTAGTAATTTACTGTCCATTATCTTCATATTTGATGAACGTACAAAAAAATAAATTTTTGTGTATTATTTTAAGTTTATCGATATAAATAACAATTTAAAGAAAATTGAAACAATCGATTTTAATTTTATGTTGTTCGTCAAAGTCGCGGAAACCAGATAATAAAAATAAAATATACTCTCTAAAATTACTTTGAGAGACTCTTGTGCAATAAAATCTCTGCAATTCTTTTAAATAAACAAGAACACCAGCAAACTTTGTTCAATACTTTAAAAAATGTTAAATCTTGTAAGCTTGATTTACACATATACTGTATTACATCTTTATTTGTGTTAATTTTCATCCCCCAATCACATTAAATAAGTAAATTTTGTCTGATATTATTTATATAAAGGAAATTTAATTAATGTTTTTATTTGTAAACCTATACGGAAAATTAAAATATTTATTTCCGTGATTTTAATGTTTACTTTCCTTGCATCATAGCCTTTGAGCTATGCTGTAAGAAGGAAAATATTGAAAATCAGTTAAAAAATGGGGTATAAGTTTTTGTTTTGCATTTCTCGACGTTTCATGACCCAGGGACCCTTAAAAACCAAAAAAAAGTGGTGGAGTAACGTTCGTACTTACGTAAATACATATGTACGTCTGTTGACGTGTTTGTAGATTAATAATTTGACTGGATAAAGTTTTTCTATAAATTTTGTACAGAGAGTGGTTTTTATGGGGAAATTTTTTGGGTCAATGTTTTCAGGGTTTCAGATAGTTTTTTGGGGTTAACTTTTCTCAAAATTTTAAACACATAATTCCACTTTATATTAAGCTCAGTACAAGCGTGCGTGCGTTTAAATAATAAACTTTTAATAATAATATTACAATAAAATTTCAGCATAATTCACCCCACCCCCAAAAAATAGATCTTAGGTTACTTTTCAATGGTATACATTTTTCAGCGGGACTTTTTTTAGTTGCTTCTTTAACGTAATAAACGTAGAAAAAATCATAACTTTTTCTTGGAAGATGATTTTGATGTGAGGGAATAGAAAAAATAAAGAATACAGATTTTTTTGAATTTTTTTGGTTTATTTAAACAAATAATGATAATTTTACAATAAAACTTCATCATAAATTACTTCCACCCTAAAAAAGAAATCTTAGTTAACTCTTTTCATATACAGTATTATTATTTTTCCACGATTTAAGATTAAATAGCCGATGCCAGGAAAGTATTACAACTTTGCTGCCAGTTTTTTTTTTATTGCTCTACAATCAAAATTATTTATCTACTTATTTTTATTTAGATTATAATTCAAAAATTTTTAAATTAGTAATGATTGTTTAAAATTAATAGTTCATTTAATGAAATCAGTTTGAAAAAATGTATTTAATTAAATGTCTTGGATAAATTATTTTAAATTGCATTTTTTTTTTAATTTTAATAAAAACAATCGTTTTATTGTACATATTTTAACTTTTATATAAAAAATAATCATTTAATTACTTAATCTGTTAATAAATCTTTTCCTGACGAAAAATACAATTGTGAATCTTATTTTTTTATACCTTATATTATTTTTTTCTATACAACAAAAAAAAACTTACGAAACTTTATTCATTCAATTGTACAGGTTCTTTAGTTCAGAGATATTTTACTACAACATTGAATGATAGTAAATAACACCGCTTAATATAAGGGTGCATTAGCGTGGGAATATACATGATAGCCTAACTGGGGTGTAAATTCAGTAATGTACCTACAAAAACACACACACGCACACAACACACACACACACACACACACACACGTAACATAAATCGTGCTTATATACTCCCACGCGATGTTTTTGCTAAAAAAAAAAAAAATAAATAAAAGAGATGATATAAAAAAAAGGTGATGTTTGAAAGTAAGATTATCGGAAATAAGATATTTTTAATAAGAAAATTAAGCCTGGCAGTTGTTATTCAAGCAACATTTAATACACTGAGATATATATTTTTTTTATTGATTTGTTCCGTAATTTTACAAAAAGTTCAATTTATCTCTACTGTAACATTAAATAGTTAAATTTACATGTAAATAATTTTATTATGTAAATTTATGTTTACTTTTTTCTTATATAATGGTTTTACCGGAAATGAATAGAAATAAAATAATTTTATTTTTAAAAAACCCACTTGGTACAGGGAACTTGTATACGATTTCGTCGTTCAATTTATCTTAGAAATTGAGTTTGTATCATTTAAATAATAGGATTTACATGAAAGTTCCTCTTGATTTTTTTCTATTTAAAAACACAAATAAATAAACTAAATATGCGTTGAAAATCATTAAAACAACAAAATATCTGTTGGAATTCTTTTCAAAAGGTCATTTGTGATGTTTTGTTAACAGATTAACCTAACGGAACTTTATTTCGTTTAATTTTAATTTTATACTGGTAAAATATTGATATTAGAGAAAACTTTTTGTAACAAAGAATGGTTTGAGAAACCGTTCTGTTTCTCAAACCTTTCTTACACCGTAAATAAAATTTATTTTAATAATCGATTGTTTAAAAGATATTTAAATAAAATGGTAATTATAAATAAAAAGTTCAGTTTTTTCAGTACCATGTTCAGTGTTTTGTCATTAAATCTTCATGTTGTATAGATAATATAATTGCAGAGGAAAATTTAATCTAATAAAATTCATTTTGTTAATGAATAAATATTTTACCCAGATCGTGATATAATAGTTATGTAAGTCAATCAATATTGATAAATTTCCATTGGAATCCACATGGAATAAAAAAAATTTGTTCTAGAATTAGCTTGGAACGACCAAGGGAAACCGTTCTAAAACCTTGATTAGGTAGCGCCAAAAATGTAAAAAGAGATACAAATAAAAAAAAGATGTTGTAGTCTACAAAAATACGTAATAATAGTTTTATAAAATAACAGTAATCGGCAGTGCATAGATAATAAATAAATAAAACCTAAACTCATAAATATCAACCCCTAAGAATCAATTTTGAAAGTATTAATTCGTTAATATTTTCATGCGTCCTTAAGTTTACGTTAAACAAGTTTGCAAGAAAAATCAGATAAATTACTATTTAAAAGCTTATCAAAAAAAATAATAAATGAATAAAAAAAATAGGTCCTAGAACTCCATTTTTAGTAGAACTCCACTTTTACTAGTTTTTTAAATGGGTAATAAACACATAAACGTTATTTTTCTAAAATATTTAACTCCTTTGCTTTGTAATATTGTGCATTTTATTTCATTCAGTACGTAGTTAAAAATTTACATTTCGATATTTTTTTTAGGTAGATTTCATAAGAAATCTACTAATTGTGTGTTACCATGATTCGACTTCTGGAAAATTTCGATATATCTTCTCATTTCACATTCCCCAGACCCCAAAACCATCGTCAGGTCATAAGTTTATATATATATATATATATATATATATATATATATATATATAATATATATATATATATATATATATTTATTTATTTCACTTTCTTGTGGACACTGCCGTAATTTTGTGCCAGTCACTTTCAAATTGATACATAAAATATAAAGACCCAAAATCTCGGTTTTGGGCAAAATCAGACCATTGGGGTGGAAATGGGGAGCTTTTTCGAAAAAGAAATATCGCTATAACTTTCTTATTAAGTAAAATATCGAATTCGTTTAAATTTCCTACTCTTTTGAATAAGGGCCCAAAACTTATCTAAAACAGTTTTTTGATATCACCAACCACTGGCCCAGAGGGTGAAAAAATGAGGTTTGGAAGACAAAAGAAATCATACCTCCCTTAATAGGTACAATATCGAATCGGTTCAAAGTGGTCATTAGTCCTTTAAACACTACCTAAAACTTTTATCTGAAACTATTTATTGTTATGACCAACCCATACGGCAAGGGATAACCAAAATATTGCTGGGGTTGTAAGAAGACGGAGCATGTCGTATGCTAAACATATGAAACTTTTTCCCACGCAACCACACTGTCGTATTGAGTAAATTTTAAGTTTTTGTTAACTTTAAGGTGGAAATATTTTTTATCCCCTACTTAGCACCGGTGAAACCTACCTCCGCCTTCCGGCGTGCCGAAACAAATTTTTTTTTTTAATTCTTACGTTTGTATCTAATTTAATTGGGCTTTATTCATGCCATTTTACTCAGAATTAAATTCCCTACAAGTTTTTTCTTCAAAAACTTTTACATATTTATTACCTATTTAACAAAGTTATTTTACGCCAAATATAAAATAGTAAATTTGTTGACATCAGTCTTTTGTTTTTTTTACCCCAGATTTTTCGAAAACTAATTAATTTACATTTGTGGGAGTATATTTTTTTCAATTTTCTAGGTCAAATTGCATGTGAAACAACTAAATTTACTCTTTGGGTTACAATAATTACAGCCTGGCTTAATTTTACTTAAAGCGCAGAAATCAGCGTGAAATATTTCGCCAGCCGTCACTCGCTAACGAGCGTTTTTGAACCTATGATTATTTGAACTTTCTTCTTTATTTTCATCTGAAAGTTTGTTACATTCTTCGTGAATCATTCTCTGTACGTTCATATATAAAGTATATACTATATAAAGTATATATATACTTTATACAACATTTCAAACGGTTCTGAGAACATCTACTATTCTCATACATAAAGCTATATGCAATTTCTTATGCGTTAAAAATTAACCCAAATTCATAAGTTTCTAAATCCTGATATGGCTCTTTATCTTTGCTACTATCACAATCCAAAATGTAGAAACGAATAAAATCCTAACAAATACGTATGTAAACATGCCAATTAATATTGTTTAAGTGACAATATGTACTTAAGCAATTACTATTATGCTAAAATACGATTTTATTTTCATCAATAAATAATTATTTTTTAATTTTTAAATAAAATTAAAGTTAACAAAGGCTTTCTGTGTCATTCGTTTTCATATATATATATATATATATATATATATATATACTTTCAAGAATCATTATATTCTACTCAAATACATCTACATATATCTACATCAAATATGTTCATCCTTTTCTTACAAAAAAAAATCATGTTTAAAATGAGTACTGGACAGAAATTTAATAGGTTGTCTAATTGTATTGTTTTAAAGTTATCGAACTGCAAATTTATGAAGTTACCATTGGTTTTATCAATCTTTTGAAATATACATTTTAAAAATTTCTTCAGTATGATAAATTTTTATGGAATTTTTGAATAATAAAAAATAATATTTACATTGAAGAAAAAAAAATTATTTTATTTTATTATTCTTGCCAACAAAGATATTGGCAGGGAAAGAATAAGTCGGCACTGATGGAGAGATTTGTCAGACATATAGCATTGCATGCAGATGTTGCCAGAAGTAAAGGCAGTTTTTGTTTTGACCACTGCTTCGTAAGAACAATAGCCGGATACTGTATTTTAATGCTGCATGCAACACTAGCACGTGCCCGATACAATGTGTTAATACACATATGTGTATGTGTGTTTGTGTGGGCAGACGGTTTGTATGTATGTTGTTTTGAGTGCATGTCACACATTATTGCTTATACTACTTGGTTAGGGACGATGAAACTATAGAATTCATTAACAGTTACGAGTTTTTTTCACACTAATTATTTTTATGATTTTTTCTTTTACTTTTTACTTTTTAACCACGCGTACCACGCGTATCATGATGTTGTCGCGTGGCTCAATGCAATTTGGTTTGTATCAGACATTTCTAAATTTTATTTTCCACAAAAACTTTGCTACATATTTTCTCTAAGATTTACTTAAGTGATATAATAAATCATATTATTCTAGTAATACAACATTTAATCTTCTGAAAAAAAAAGATTTATCGTGATAATGCACATCGGTAGATTACAACTAAAGTCGTTAAAATTTTAACAGATTAAAAAGAACGCTTGCTTTTTTATTTAATTAATTAAATTGTGCGGCGCTACAAAAGATGATGTTGGTATTTAAACTAAGTTGTATTTCTAAAAAAGAAAAAAAAATTAGGGGAAAGATAAAACATCTTTATATTTTAAAAAGATATGACCATTTTAAAATAACTAACAACATTTTAATCTGCTGTAAATAATGGTTGAAATCGTCAAGTATGGTCGAGAAAGCAAAAACAAAATTCCCTTTATAAAACTCCATTCTTGTTTTCATAAGGACAATTAGTGCCACTTTTAATGCACTAAATAATATACGACAACAATGTATATTGTACTTAATCTTCAGAATTCATTTTTACATAATATTTATCAATATTATATTATCAATAAAATAGAATATTCTAAAAACTGGGACGAAATTATACAAGATAAAGCAACTAAATTAGATAATATTTATGCTGTCCTACAGTTTTAATAGTATTATCATATGCAGCCACGTACATACATATTATTCTAAGAATGATTATTTTAATAAAATCTAATTGAAATTCGCCGTATAAAAATAATATTGACGTAAAAAATATTTACCTGTGATTTAACAACCAAAATCAGTAATATGTTTAATATACTAAAAGAGTAGCACCTCCCTTCATGGCTTTGCCTGCCCTACATGCATATAGAACTTCAAAGATTACTTTTACTGAAAATAGTATTTTAGTTATATATATATGGCTGATGCTCTCAGAGTTATCGCTTTTCACAACTTAACGAATAAGATTAAATATTAAGATAAAGGACATGTTGCCAAGATCAAATTTTTAATGAAATCAGGAGAATATTAAAATTGTTGAAAAACTGCTTTTCCCCAGAACTGAAAAGTCCAGGAGTTTCATAATTCCATTTTTTGTCATTGCACTCGTTACATATTTTAATCACGTTACCTATTTCAATATCTCTCAAATTCTGATAGTCAATTTCAGGATGATAATGAAAGGCTGATTTGAGACCTAACATATTTCTTGAATGTTGAATTCAACTTCGAATTGAGCGTATACATTGCTCTTCAAGTATTTGAGAACGTTCTAGTGTAGATTAATGCCGTATATGATAATAAATTCTAGTAATCCTAGAAGTTCGTACAATCGTTGACCTCGCCGACCTAGGCATTATGAAACTATTAATACCAAATTTAAAGTCGAATCTATGCCTTTTATATGTATGCCTTACCCTGATGGAACTTCCTAGTTCAGGATAAAAAAAAAATCTAGAGAGCTATTTTGCTAGTGTGACAATGAGTTCTCTTGAGTCAATTGGACAGATTAAACTTTTTTTTTTATTTTCCTAATTTGTTCGAGAGAGGAGGATGATATGTATGACATGTAAATAAGGTGTAGTCTTGTAGACTCAGGCCGACCATATCTGAAACGTTTGGTTAATTGAACCCCAGCTATAAAAGTATACCGGTATCCACTGTTTAGTTTCAAACCCGTATAAAAGCAATTAGCTTTTACTAAAATTCAAGTCTCAAAACCTTTGACTTCGATAATTAGCTGTTAAACAAGCGGGTAGGGGGAGGGACTTGCGTATAGGCACTGTGGAAGTGCAGCACCCCCTATTTCCACTTGATATTATCGATAACATTTAATATAATGAGTCCTTTTTTCTGTAATTCTTTCTTTATAATTGTACAATCCTTAAGCTTAATATCAGTAGCCATCCCCCAGTTTATGGAAAAAGAATCTTTGTATGAAACTGTACGCTTCACAGTTCCACAAGCGTGGTGTTTGGCTGCTGTGCGCATGCGCACATAGAAAGCTGCACGCGAGGCTTTTTTTTTCTTTTTTGTTTAACCTCGGGTCCACAGTTAAGTATTACTTCAGAGGATGAGATGAATGATTTGTAGCGTGTGTGAAAATGCCATGCCTGACCGGGATTTGAACCCGGGACCTCCGATTGAAAGGCCGAGAAAGGGGACCACGCGACGCTGCGAGGGAGAAAGAACACTGTCGCTCCCGCAGTGCCGACCCTGTCGTGCTGGAGGAAATAGTATTTTTTACTCCGCTGTGTATGGAACGTTCCTTTTTCGTTCTTTTTTCTAGTTAGTCGGTGGAAAGAATATGAAAGTTGTTTAGTTGTTTTTTTCTGTAGTGATCAGAAGATGGCGGAAAGCAAGGGCTCTTTGATTGCCAGATCTGTCCAAAAACACACTGGAAGGGTAAAAGAAAAGGTAATTAGTAAAAACTATCATGTATTCGTTTTTGTGTACATAGAAATTTAAATTAAGCATTTAAATTTAAATTTGGACTACAGTGTTTTTAAGCGGACATTTTATTAATTTATTATATAATAATACTAAAAAGTATTATCTGTATTGACATTTTATTATTTATTCGATTATGGTATTTAAGCACAATGTGCTTAAAAAGCGTGAACCATACTCTTGAATGTGATAAAGTGTAGAATTAGATTATTATCCTGCTTTCAGCTACTCTATTTGATTAATTTTTTCGGTTTTTTTTATTTTACAGAAAATTTTAACCATTACCTTGAAAAGGCTCAGAAAAAAATTTTCTGGAGCAGCACTCCCACCAATTTAACCGTCACTGTAAACTGATTTGCGACGACGAGTTAATCAATTTAAAAAAAAAAATTTATGTTGTACTTTTAACTATTTATTTATTGATTGAAATTGGGCCTAACTGCAGGCAATAGAGCTGCAACTACAGGTTGGTCTTAAAGACAAAAAAATTTGGCTAAGTATTGCACGGCTTTCCCGATTACGCCGGTCAATGGTCATATTTTACTTTTTTTAGAAATTAAAAAAAAAAATTGTAAAATAAAAAAAGTAAAATAAGTAAAAAAAATAAAATCGTAATAATTCTACGAAAATGTAAAATTATCGTATGTTTTTTCCACAATTTTTCCCTACTGAAAAGACTCTTAATAACGCTAATTTTCACCAAAATTAGTTAAGAGAAAAAAGACTAAGAGAAATTTCCCTAATTTTTACAATTTGAGAGCTCAATATCAAGGGTTTTTTTTTATTTATCATGGTGATCACCAAAATAAGATTTAAGTATCAAATTTCCGAAAAAATATGTTTGATTTTGGTGGCTTTGTTACTGTATGGAGAAAATTTAGGAAAAATTAATTTATAAAGAAGTGATCCCTAATAAAAAAAAATAAAATTAAGTAACAGCTTGCTTAAGAAAAATTTTCCCTTAATTTAACGTCCTCTTAACAAAGGGAATAAGAAAAAAAAAATTAAAACAGTTTTCTGCATTTTAGGGGCGGGATCTATAATTTTAAAAAATGTAGCCATTTCTTAATAAATAAGCATAAACTTTCAAAATTTTTTTGAAAATATTTATACTGAAGAGAGGTAGAGCAAAAGAATAAAAAAAACATTTATTTCAATTTTAAGAGGTATGAGTTGCTTTTTTTGAAAAAAATTATTTTGGATTATTTTTATAAGCATTGTAAGGTAACAAATTTCCTTTAACAAAGTTTTATTTAAAATGCCTATGAAGAAAATTGAAATTGGTTTTTTCGCAATATCCCCAACCCCCTCAACTAATTAAAAAAAAAAACTTAATATGATCAGTTCCCCAAACATTGAAATATTTCAGCCAAATTTGAAGAAAATGAGTTTGGTCAATCCTAAGATATAAGGCCAAAAGCGGTGTAATACACATATGTACATAGGTAAATACGTATGCATACACATTCAAATGAGAACAAATAAATTAGATACAAGCAGGCTAAAAGAAAAAAAATTAAATGTTTACAAAAGTTGCAGTTAATCTACATAAACTTTTTATCTTTTCTAAATAAATGAAATCCTAAAACACAATTTTAAAGCTTACCCAAAGTCTTTTAAAGTAATATGTTAGAAGCTCTTTTTTGCTGAGGTCAACATTTTGTATACAATTTTGTTGTTTAGAAGGAGAGTTCAAAACTCTTATAACAACAACAATGTTGGTTAATAATATTGAAATATATTTATAAACACAAAAAAAAAAAATAGAAAAAATGTAAACTTTAATGAAAAATTAAATCTAATTTAATGTAAACATTATAAATTATATTTAATTAAAAAAAAAACATGCTCTAATTAAGGTTTTATCGTGGTTTTCCTTGTTCCATCCAGGTAAATACTACACCAGTTCCTTTTTTATCCAATGAGCACATCTATTTATTCCTGATCTGATCTGTAAAATATATTAAATACTGATTAGAAAAATATATTTATTTAAGACTCTTTGCTTCACTATCTAAATCTGACTGAAATTTAGTACTTATTTTTAATAAATTTGTGACATATAATATTTTTACTCTCTTTCGTATAAAAGTATTTTCATGTTTGAAGCTGTTTTGCACCAGGATTCATTTTTAGATGTTTATTTTCTGTTGAATCTACTACACCTAAACATGCAGCTAAGAAAGTAACTTTTGTAGAATTTGCAGACTTATTCTAAAAGCATTGAGATATCATTTTTTATTCAGAGGTAGAAAATTTTTTATAACAGCTGTTATTATATAGCATTTATTAACCGAACTAAAGTTTTTTCAGAAATATGAATGCTTGTTAAATGTATATATAAAACCTTTTCTATTATTGTTTCTCTCATTTCGTTTCCATTTGTTTTCATTAACAACTTTACATTTTAAATCTTTGTTAATATCATCAAAGTATAAAAAGAACAGTTACATAGCATTATATAATTAAAATAGCAACACTTTTAATAAATATTAATATTTTATAAATAGTAGCACATAAATAAATACAACTCTCACAGTCAGATTATTTAGTCTATTCAAGAGGAGTACATATATCAGCTGTTAGTATTTCATGTACTGGACTTATATAAAGTTATGATATGAAAGTTTATAGTAATATTATTTTAACTACAGAAATCCTACTTTAACATTCTTTGCAAAAAGTGTCTATAGAACTATGGGTTCTGTTTACAAGTATCTCCTTAATTTAAAATGAATTAGAGTTTCATCAAAGGAAATAATTAACAAAAGAGAGAATTAAGTAACAATTTATTTTCAGCTTTACTGTTACATATAACAAGACATAAACTAAAATTGATGAATGTGTAAAAGAAATATAAAAAAACGGTATATGATGTGGTAGAAAATTTGATTGACTTATAATGAATTATTAATGAAATTTTTAAGAAGTGTAAAGTAGCAAAGAATGCTGATAAAAGAATAGTAATAGTGAGATAAAGACAAATATTATTAATGAAAAGAAAGGTTTATAGAGTTCTTAAAAGCACAGATTTATTGCTAGAGGAGAAAGTCAGTATGAAAATAAATAAGACTAAAATAAATATTGAAATGTGACAGAAGAATAATCTAAAGAAGAATAATGAGAAATTAAGGTAGGTGGGAACACAATATACCTGAAGAAAAAGAATTTTGTTGTTTAAGTAGTAAAATTACAAAGAATGAATGAAGTATTGCAAAGAAAAAGCAGACTGTCATGAACAAATAGCTTTCATGAAAAGAAAATCTTTTAATATCAAATAATGTTAGTCTAAGAATTAGAAAATAAGTCTAGTTCTAAGAATTTCAGTCTAGAAATAAGATAGAAATTCTTGAAAATATTTTTGTGTAGTGTGTTGGTATATACGTTAATGAATAGGAACAGTAAGAAAAACCAAAAGATAAGGAATAAATACCTTTGAAATATAGAAGGATGTTGAAAATAAACTGGGTCAATAATTTTTTTAAAAAGTCATAAGATAAAACAGAAAGGAGAGAAAAATCTGTGTCAGAATCTTGTAAAGAGAAAAGTAGTTTGATGGGTCATGTATCAAGACATCCAGATTTAATTAATTTCATACTAAAAGGGCATATGTGGGGTGAATGTCAACAGAATTCTCTCAGGAAGCTATGAATGTAGATCATAAAAACAAAGAATGCCTTGAAAGAGATGAGCAGAATCATTTTTATAAAAGTAAAGGTGAATGTAAAAGTGGACCAGAATTAGCTTGTTTTCTTGAGTTTAGTGATAAGTTTGTTATAATTTAGAGATAGTTAGTGATTTAAACACAGATGTCTTCAGGGCAAGAGATTTATTCAAAAGAAAGAGCTGAAAAAGGTTTTGGTTATAATAAAAGTCTTATTGAGTACAGGACATTGGTGGTGGGACTTGTGTGTTCTACTGATCCTGAAAGCTATAATGGTAGTAGCTTCGCTATGATAGGGCCTCCCAAGCTTGACGGGCCAATTGTTTTGAGCCAGATAAGAGATATTTCAGACAAGTATCAATTCCTCATGTAAGGATCATCTTTAAAGCAGTCTTTGTTTTCTATTTTATGAATTATGTAAAAGATCAACAGCCCATGCTGATCTACAGGTGAAATACAACTCAAGGTGAATACCACACTTGTTGTATTCCAAGTTTAGAAGCAAGGTATAGTCTTTTTTGTTTAAATGTTCTGGAAGTAAAATAATTTCCCATTCAGATTTCTGAAGGAGGCAATATCTACTTCTGGAAGAAGTTCTGACAATTAACTGTTATAAAAAGACTCAAAAAGAAGTGAGAAGAAGATATAAATAAATACATGGAATGTAAGGACTTCTGGAAACAGATAAATTACAAAATTTAAATAAACAAATAAAAAACCATCATATGTAACTGGAGAAAGTGGGAAGGAAATGCAGAGAAAATAATTATTAAAAAAAAAATCCTTGGTCAAACTACTCCGCTTGAGTATCAGGTCAAACAACCTGCGATTATTATTATATCTTTAATATACACATTAAACATCACCATATATAATGGTAGTAGGGTAGCTTCACTACTTTGTGTAATGTGTATATTGAAGATATAATAATAAAAATACTTTTAAAGTAGATGAAAGATGATGTAGGAGGAAGGAAAGTAAACAATAAAAATTTGCAGATGATAAAAAAATAATAGCAATGGTTAAATAAGCATTAATAGAAATAAACAATTATGAAATATGAAGGAATTGACTTAAAAACGCATCTTGTAACGAGATGTATTTGAAGTGTGTATTTATATGGATGTGAAACATGAACAAGAAGAGATAATGAAAGGCTAGAGGCATTTGAAATATGGTCATGGAGGAAATCAGAGAGGATTAATTGGTTAGCAAAAGTGAAAATACAGTAAGAAGGAGATTGAATGATGAAAAAAGCTTAATCAGAATTATAAAAATTACTTAAGCTAAATTTCAGATTCAGTACAAGCAGGAGCGGATCCAGTAACTGAATTTGGGAGGGGCCATTCAGGGCAAGGGGTACATTTTCCTATTTCTTTCTAATTGGGTTTGGTATATAATATTTAATACACTTCTAATAGGTACATACTATATTCTGAACTATTTTTAAACACAAAAAATCGTCTAACCATTCATTAGCATTGTTGTAAAAGAGGCAAAAAGGAACGGTTTTGGAAAAACCAAAAAAATGCTGTAGTTTCTTCAATTTTATTTCGATTTATAAAAATTAAGTTGTAAGTTATTCGAAGGGACTCTCACGTTGACTTCAGCTCGTGAACTTTAAGCTCGGAGTGTATAGTCCTAACAAAATTATATAATAATATAAGATGGGATAAAAGATAAGATGAAGATTTAGATTAAGTTGATTTTTAAGTGTTCATTCATTCCAATATTTATAATTAATTCACTACAATCCAAAATTTTATACATTCTATTTACAATAAATAATAATACAATAATTTATTTACAAAATAAATTCATATCGATGATTTCGCTATCTTAGCTTACCGATTGATAACGTGATCTATATCAATTTTCATGTCGTTATGAATATACATTAGAGCAAGTGTCGTTAGTCTCTCTTAATTACCTACTAAGAAAAAGGATATATTCACGTTAATTACAAAGTTTCAACTGGTTATTTTGACAATACAGTATTGATAAAACGTTTCAATTCTTATTAACTGGGTTTTCAAAATGCAAGGCCTTCGGACCTTTGGGGGCCATGGCCCTCATCGATCCTCTTGGATTCACCTCTGAGTACAAGTCATCTACCTCAGAGAAAAAACCATATAATATATGTATAAATACCCAAAAAATAATTAATTTTTTAATATACGTAATTTCATGGTAATTGCCATTTAATATACATAACTAGTTTTATTATTAATTGTGCTGTAATTAAAATTTTTTTTATTAAAAAAGAACAATAAAATAGTTCCATTTATTTACTTCAAAAATCTCAACAAAAAAAAACAACTTTCAGTAAAATTCAGCTATTAACTATGTAATGAAGCAGAATTTTTTATTTTTTGCTAAATTGATTATTTTTATATTTCAATCGATTTTTTAATTACTCCTAAGTATATTTAGAATAGCTATATTAAAGAAGAAAGTATGGTGATCACATCAAAAATAGGATATCGGGTTTTTTTGCAAATCTTTATGTTTTACGGTTCAACTAGTTCATCTAGACCAAAAAAAATCTAAAATAATGGATTACCCAGTTAACATAAATAGAAGATAATTTTGTTTTCAAAAAAATAATGTGTATACAGTTGTCTATTTTCGCAGGACACAATGAAACGCATTGGTCTGTTTTGCAGTTTAACTTTAGCTCATCCAAAGAGATTTACTAGATATTGTATATTGAAGCTATCATTTCCATTTTGCAACTAAGCCTTTGTCATATTTACAGAATTTATGTAGATATTGAATATGAAACCGCGCCCCATGCTTTACATTATGGTCTTGTGAAAATAGATAACTTTATACATATTATTTTGTTGAAAACAAAGTTATCTTCTATTTATGTTTACTGGGCAATCCATTTTTTAAAAGTATGTTTTAAATTTTTATTTTATTTTATACTTTTTTATTAGTACGATGTTTAAATACTACCACAAATGCTACCTAGATCGACGCAAGATGCAGGTATAGTGGTTGTTACAGATATCTTGAATACTTGAATATAATATGAGAGTTTTCGATATCTCGTACAAGGTTGTTCGAAGCGTTACGTTGGTTGATCGACTACATCGATCAAAATCCTACTGCGCATGTATACTACTTCTCTCCACCTTCTGCGTATGTGTATTGTGTTAACTGTGCACGGGTTTACTGTCAACTGTAGAACAAAGTGAGTTAAAGAAAAGGATGTGTATGCCGGGCTCCGTGGCGCGAGCGGTAGCGTTTCGGCCTTTCATCCGGAGATCCCGGGTTCGAATCACGGCCAAGCATGGCGTTTTCACACGCTACTAGTCATTCATTTCATCCGCTGAAGCAATACTTAACGGTGGCCTCGGAGGTTAAAAAAAAGTACAAAAGTATGTAAAAACATATGTATGACGCACTGCTTTTGTTTTTATATCTCGGGATCAAATTCTTCAAATTTGGCTCAAATATTTCAATACGTGGGCCATTGATCATATTAATTTTTTCAAAATTCATTAAGGGGGAAAGAACGTGAAAAAACAAATTTCGGTTTTCTTCATGGCCATTTTAGAAAAAAACTTTATTAAAAAAAATTTACCTACAATACATGCATAAATAATTCAAAAAAATTATTTTTCAAAAACCAATCTCCCATCTTAAGACTGAAATACATGCTTTTTTATTCTTTTACTCACCTCCCTTCAGTGACAACCTCAATAGTTTCAAATTGAAGAAATTTAACAAAGAATATATTGCAGTAATATGATAATGATGTAAAAATAATTTCACAAAGATCAGTAACAAGAAAACGAAACAGCTTTGGAATATTTTCAGTGGCATTTTAAACCTCTATTTGCTTCGGTAGGAAACCAGAAAAGATACATAAGAAGTAATATGAGAGAAAACCATGTAAAATATTTAAGGATAAAAAATTGTTTCCATTTTAAACACTTTAAAATACATTAATATGCGGTTATTATATTACATTCTCATGTACTTTTACATCCTTGTTCGAAGGAAAGAAATTATTGTGATCGCGAAAAATTTCGGTTTTCAGATTTCAACGGAAATATCCATTCTGACCACCCCTGAACATGTTTTGACTAGTTTCAGCGTGACGTGTATACGTACATATGTATCTCGCATAATTAAAAACGATTAGCCTCAGGATGTTGAAATTTTGGATTTAGGACTGTTAGAACATCTAATTCTGCACATTCCCTTTTGACTGCAATCGACTGGACCAAAAGTGTCCAAAAAAGCCCAAAATCAAATGCGAAATTTAAGCGATATATCATAAGTGGTACTTATTTTCATTGGTTCCAGAGTTGTAGCAAATGAAATTTTAATTAATGAAATATTTGGTTGGATCTTCCAAGGGAAAGGCACATCGGTTCGAATCCGACTTCATATATATATATATATATATATTTAATTCTTTAATTTAAATATATTGATTTATTATCAATAAAAATAAAAAGTAAAAAAATATGTATGAAAAAAATCAGAAGTTATTAGTGAAATAAATTCTATGTACTCTTCAATTTAATTCATAAATTTTTACAGAGGTTAATAATCATTAATAAATTAATATATTTAAATTTTAAAAAAAAGTTATTTGTATATTAGGTTGGATTCGAACCGATGTGTTCATGGTTACGAATCTGACACATTCTCACTTATACCGTATAACTGACTACTTTAGCGACATAAAACAAGATTAATACATAAACTAATATAAAATGATAATACGGACACCACAAAAAAATGATGCAATGTGGTGACCATTACAATGCAATTATGTAACTGTCCACTTTATTAAAGAATTGGAAGATTGTATCTCACTTTCAAATGAAATACGTATAAATGAAGTGCAACAAAAAATGTGGATATGTCATTTAATAGGCATACAAGGAAGTCATATGGTGTCCACATCAAATTTTTATTATATGTTTAAATAATTTCTTACGTCTTATAATTGTATGATTTTTATTATATTATATTGTAATAAAAAAAATTATCTTTATAAATTTTTATTAATTTATTGGTCGCAAATAGAAATAAGCAACAAAATTTGGGAACCTCTAGACTTCATGATACCTATAAAATTTTAAGGTTAGCAATAAGAGTATAAAATGTTAAAACATTTTATTCTTATATTACAAGAGACTAAAACAAATGTTAAAAAGGAAAATTTGAAAAGTAAAAAAAAATTACGTATATGTTTGTGTATTTTATTTGTATTATAGTAAGTGCTTTTTAATTTTATATTTAACATTATAATTTCTTATTAGAACATTAAAAAATTTGGTTACCAAAAAAGTTTTCTAATGCTGTTAGTATATTTTTACTAACCCACCGGGTAGGTAGTCGAGAATTATAAGATTCAAATCCTAGTAGTAGTACTTTTATACAAATTTAAATACTAGATCGTGGATACCGATGTTCTTTAGTGGTTAGGTTTCAATTAACCACACATCTCAGAAATGGTCGACCTGAGGCTGTACAAGACTACACTTCATTTACATGCATACATATCATTCCTCTTTAGTAATAACTCTGGTTTTTCCGGAGGCTAAATGGAAAAAGAGAAAGTATATTTTTGTTATTTTTTTATATAAATATAAAATTATTTTTTTGTAGTTAGACCCTTTCTGTCTAATACTTTGTCAGCTTTTTTTTTTTACTGATGGAAATTACAGAAAAATAACTTATTTTAACAAAAAATTCATTTATTTTGTTAAGATACCGTTAGATCCACTTTTATTGTTGATAATCTTTGATTATCTTTAAATAATATTTTTTTCTCTTACAGAATGGCGATAATGAAAGTAATACACTGACTTCTTTTCTTTCTTTCTTTCCTGTTTAGCCTCCGGTAACTACCGTTTAGATAATTCTTCAGAGGATAAATGAGGATGATATGTATGAGTGTAAATGAAGTGTAGTCTTGTACAATCTCAGTTCGACCATTCCTGAGATGTGTGGTTAATTGAAAACTCAACCACCAAAGAACACCGGTATCCACGATCTAGCATTCAAATCTGTGTAAAAATAACTGGCTTTACTGAGACTTGAACGCTGGAACTCTCGACTTCCAAATCAGCTGCTTTGGGAAGACGCATTCACCACTAGACCAACCCGGTGGGTCAATACACAGACTTCTGAGAAAAGCATTCATAATCTCGTTCGGTCTCGTAGAATAATGATTTTCATTAAACAACCTGTCACTGTGATGAACAGATTGATCGTATCACTTGCAGAGTTGAATACATATCTGAGAGCTTAGAATGCTGATTTGTAACATTGAAGAAATCATTTTTCTCCTTATTTTCTTAGGAAGCCTGGCATGGGATGATTATTGTTTTTTTATTGGATGTCTGCATCAGATTCGTAAGTGACATCTATCTTGCGTAGGCCCCCTAAAACCGTTACGTAACGATAGCCAATCACGTTTACAACAAACTATTAAATTAAACAACAGACTATTAATTTTAAAGATAGTCCTTACCGCTTTTGTTTTTAACTTTGGGTAGGTGGTATTTTTTTTTATTCAGTTTTATTTTCTAAAGTCTCGTTCTGTTATGATGATAATTTTTTTTATGTAGGTTAATCTTTATTTCACATTCATCTGACTAGTTCATTTTAAACACTTAATTTTTAAACACTTTTTCGTGATTTAAACCTGCTTTTTCGTAAAAATAAAAATATGTTTTGTATTTTAATTTTTTAATTCGGTCGAAGAAATTTTAGGTACGTATGACAGTTACTTCGCTCATTTCCTGTTTCTTCTTTTCTTTCTTTCTCTCTCTCTTTCGTTTACTATTTGACGCTTACACACGCGCGTACACTCACATTCACACAAATATATAAACACCGGCTTATCCCTAATACAAACTAAGTTGTACCGGTTGATTGACGACGACACGGTACGCGCTTCCTTTTTCCCCTCCACACGCTCTTTTCCATAACGTTGTATTCCTATCTCTTTTTAACTCATTAGACTTACACCCACTTTTTTAAATAGTAAAAATGTTTCTTCCTTAAATAACTTTTCGTTTCCTGTGTTCCGTTATTCTTTTTATATTAGTACTAAAAGTCACTTCTGTACAGTTATTTTTCAAACAAATACAAATAGATGAAAATATATGCGTACCTCATCAGATAAGCTATATCCAAATTTTGTTAATATCCACCCCAAGATGTCAACTCTAATATTTTTTAGCTTTACAGAACGAGTTTCTTGTAAAACAGCTGTTATTTTATATTGCATGGAATTAAGATTAGTTTTTAATTATGTTTCGTTTTTCAAAATAAAAGAAAAGGAAATAATCTTTTCCATTTATACACGTATTTTTTATAATATAGACATAACCTCTCTTTTACAGCCTGTCATAAATTTTTTATGATTATTGTACGTGTTAAAAATATATATAAAGTTTTGTATTTAATAGCTGCGATAATCAGTAGCATACATTTGATTTTGTATAAATCACCTTACGCTGAATGAACTATGTTTAAGTTATTACTTTTACATTATAGGGAAAATAATTTGCATTAATTTTTTATTTTATCTTACGTTGAGAATTTTTTAAAAATTCCAATTTTTAATAAGAAAATTGTTGCACATCATTCTGAGATGAGTAATCATATATAGTATGTATAGTTTTACGTCAGAATAGATTACCTATAATGTATTTTTTTACGTTACATAACCTATTATTTATTATGACTGATACATGCAAAACCCTTCAGCAACAATTTCGACAATTTTTTTAAACCATTGCATAAAATTGTCACCATTCATTTCATCCTGGTTCTGTAGGAGACGATTTGGATTCAATTATCCATAAACTATCGTTCAAAAACCCATTTTTACTTCCTATATGAGTACTATTAATATTTTATATTGTCACCGAATGGCTTTGACGGCACGTAATTCATAACCTTGTGGTGGCTCTGAAAAGGCCGTTTTTTTTTGCTTTAGCTCTGAGAAGAGCTGTTGGGTCTGGAAGATGGACTCCAATGAAGTCGGGGAGTTGCGACTTGGCTATTGCAGTCCGACCTGGCTTTCCCTCAATGGCAGTTGGGTCCCCACTTCAGCGTGGCAGTGATAGCCCCCAGAGCTCCGCAGTTTCGGGTCGACGTCGGTCGTCCTTCGCCGGCGCGCCCGAGGCGATTCTCATTGAGGGATTCCACGCTGGGCCAGCTCCTGTTGCTAAGTTCGCCGCGGCCAGAGTGATTGAAGCCCGGCGAGCTGGAGCTGGAGTGGGAAGGTAGCGTCCGTGTCCAACGGCTCCCTCGGCGGGCCGGCCAGGCCTGTAGCTTCGGCAGGGCTGTTGGCATTCGCCCGTAGGTCACACGTTGAGCCGGTCAGGGAACTTCTTCTGTCTTCTCCAAGTGGTGGTCGACAATGAATTGCCTTCATTCTCGTGGTTCACGCTCTTTTATTAGGGCCTGAGAGTGATGGGGCTGCAGCGCCGCTATGGTGGGAGAACTGCGCGGCGGTATTGATGCTTATATCAGCGCGTCCGTATACTGTGCGCAAGCTCGTATCTGAGTTGCTATTGTGTTCGCCCGCCGATATTAAATTAGGCATATATGTGGTAACAATATTTTCCTGCCGGTTTTCACCCCAGTTGTCAGATCTTACATAAAAGCGTCTTTTACGTTCTTTATTTCTTTGTTCACTCATACCTTTTCTCGAATATGTCCCGTATTAACCCAAGTTTCTTCTAGATAATAAATTGTCTTACCCTCTTCACGAAATCGCTTAATTTCCCTTAAATATTCCCTACATGATAGTATTAAAAAAATTAATAAAAACAAATAACACAATTTGTAAATAAGTTTTCCGTACTTGTTAATTAAAAAGCACAAGTAAAAAGAGATTTCGAAATTTTAGTCTGTAATCTGATAAACTTCATAACGGACGTAAATGAATCTCCGTGTAAAATCCTTATCTACACAAAAAAAATATCAAAAGTTATTAATGAAATAAAATTTTATGTACTTTTCATTTCAAAAAATGTGTATATGTAATTTAATAGACGGACAAGGAAGTCATGTGATATCCACATCAGATTTTTTTGTCTAATTTAAAGGTCCCTGGAGATATAGAACAACTCTATGAGGTTGTTTTTCCCCAGACTTATAGAATAATCTAATTGTAATTCAGAAGGTATTCCTAAAAAGAAAGTTTTATTTTTAATTGTATTTTTACATTTACTTAATTATTATATAAAATGTAGTATTACTAGTGCATTAAAATTTGTATTTTTTTAATCTCTATTCGAAATTATTCACCACAAGAAATATAAACTCCTACCCCTACCCAAGTGGCAGAATAAGTTGTAAAAAATATTCAGTTTATACTGGAATAGAGTTTTACAATAAGTTATCCACAATGATTAATGATGCATCAGTATTACTCATATTAAAACAATTTTATGTGGAAATCACATGACTTCCTTGTACGCCTATTAAATTACATACACACATTTTTTGCTGCACTTCATTTAAATTTCATTGAAAATGAGATACGGTCCTCCAATTCTTTAATAAAGAATTATTTATTTCTTTTTTCACATTTTTTTGTTATTATTGAATTATTATTTATCGTACATTTTTTTTACAATCACAGGTTAATAATTATTATTAATAAATCAATATATTTAAATTTAAAAAAAAGTTAAAAAACAGGAAATGAAATCGAATTCGAACCGATGTGCCTTCCCCTTGTACGATCCAAATATTTCATTAATTAAACTTTTATTTGGCTGTAACACTGGAACCAATGAAAATAAGTACCACTTATGATATATCTTGTAAAGCTCTCAATGAGGTCTTATTACTGCACTTAATAAAACGTTCAAAAATTCAGTTTTTTTGGATTTTGGGCTTTTTGGACACTTTTGGTTTAGTCGATTGTAATCAAAAGGGGAGGTGCACAGCTAGATGTTACAGCAGTCTGAAATCCAAAATTTCAACATTCTACGGCTAATCGTTTTTTAGTTATGCGAGACACATACGTACGTACAGACGTCACACCGAAACTAGTTAAAACGGATTCAGGGATAGTCAAAATGGATATTTTCATTAAAATCGAAATTTTTCGCGACCACAATACTTCGAACAAGGAAGTAAAAACGCTTTTGATATTAACTTTTAATTTTTATTTGCTTCGTATTCTATTGAATAAATTGTTAAGTTGTGTGAAGATTCCTAACAATAAAAACATCTAGTGCAATAATAAATATTGTATAAATAAAGAATTATCAGTTATGTAAATCTACTTCTACTACTCTAGGTTTGACTACTAAAAAATATTGTAACAGAACCAGTACAACGGATTAGGATAATGGTTTTTTCCAACTAAGAAAAAAGAAAGAGGAAATAATAATGAAAAGAAGAATCTAGAAGGAAAAAAGGGGATTTTTTTTCTCAGAATAACAGCTCCGTTTAATAAATTGTTCTTTGTAATATAGGAAATGGCATCTCCTCAAGATCTTGTTCGACGAGAAGAATTACCGGACCTTAATAAGAATTTATAGAAAAACGCAAAGGCGCGAACGATGAAAATTATTACGTTTCAACAATTAAACAGATGACTCTGAGCACTCATTCTGCAGGCCAGGGAATATAGATACTACCAGCGGAGAGAGTCAGTAGTTCGGCGAGGCTGTTTTCGGCGCAGTCGGAATAACAGAAATATCAGTAAGCGTGTGATAACAAAAAATGAAGAGTAAGTCACGAGTATTCCAGTGTAACAGTGGCTGAATACAGGAAGTTGTTCGGTGAGTTATTGGTAAACAGTAATGAAAGTGACAGTATTCCATTCATTTATAAAGTGAAGGGTCGTTTTATTGTAAACAGTAAAGCTAATAATACTTGCAGAAACGGGACTGTATGAACTTTAGACTTTTCAGTGTTATCTTGTTAATGCAATATTATTTATAGCGGTTATTATAACCTTTTTTAGTAAATTGAATTGTATTTTGACATCTTGTCCTTTTTATTTGTACTATTCTGTATATTTATTTATTGGTATTACATTATTGTTATTATTAGTTTTATTTCCTATTTTTTTTAGAGTAATAAATTGTATCTATAAGAAATTTTTACGTTTGTTAGTCTCTCAGTATCCTAGTCAAACCGCGAACACGCGACAATATTGTGTTACTTGTACGTAGTATTTCCATGAATCTTTTTTTTATTTTATTAAAAATAATTTAGTACTGTTTCATTTTATTTTGTCATCTGTGGCTTTCTAAATTCTCTCAGAAATGTTTGTTATAGGTTTACTTCAGAAAGATATAATTTAAAAGATAAGACGTTATCATTGGTTGAGGTAAGAGGAAAACTAATCGTCTCTCACAGAAATATTGTTTCAAATTCTAGAATATCAATATTAAAAAAAAAACCTAATTTCTTAAGTCATTTAGTAAAATATTATCTAAATGTTACCATAAGTTATTTCCCCTAATCTTCTGTTGCAGATTTCAAAATCAGTAAAAATTATATCCATTTGAAATACTCTTTTGTTTGTAGGTTTCCAAATAAAAAAAAAGGTGGATATTTCTATAGTGACACTTTTGCGTATTTGAATTTGTTATTTATCTATTTTATTATTATTTTTTTTTTTTATTACTCCTAAGTATCATTTTACTCCCATCAGAAATTTTAAAACGGAATAAAATTTTACTTTTATTTTTTGTTAAAATAAAAAGATATATTTTAAGTAAGATACAAAAATGTAGTTTATTTTTTCAAAATTTTTACTGTTAAACTGCATCAAAATAACGTGGATTTCGTAATACAAGCTAAAAAATCTTTGAAATGATTATATTTGTTTGTGAACTCTTTAGTCACCAATGACTTAACTCGTTAAATAATTTTATTAACTTTTTAGAAATTTGATACTCATAAGTTTACAACTTTTTATTTCCACTTTATACGATTTTCAATAAAAACACATGATTGATTGATTTGATCATTTCAAAAACATTAAATTCATATGTCGTTTTCTCAGTCAAAAAAGTATTAATTTCATCATTTTGAACTCCGAATGTATGCATGTGTTCGTATAATATAAAAGAAAGAACAAATTCTATAGCTATAAAAATGTTTAGTTGGTGACATCAAATAGCATAAACTAACTTCTTTTTTTATTTTTATCTTTTTCGTTTTCATTAAAAATCTATTTGGATTAATATTTTTCACGTATGTGAGTGTATGTAATATGTGCGCGTGCGCGTAACTATTGACAAGATAAGTCCTTTTATATACAGTTTGTATAATTATAAATAATCTTTAATTTAATAAAATTATAGTAAAAACATTGAGTCGTCAAAAAATGATGAGCTACAATGGTTGGATGCAACTAATCTGTTGTTTTATTCAGGTAGCATAACTCCAACTCAGCCCTTCGCTAGATTTAGGAAAGACTGACTAATCGAGATTTAAATTCTAAGTTGCCACCGTTTTATCCGATCATGCAGAGTTATTATAAAGAATCTCAATAAATGCGGTCTTCTTTGAATCTAAATGATGCTGACTAAATTTAGTGTAATGGTGAAAATGTATTGATCAGATCAAAAAGCGTTTCATTATTTTGATAAAATAAATATTTTATAACACTAAAAATGTGTTTATACCAGTGTCTTGTTAATCTAAAAACAAATGAGGTTTGCTGTCATTGGCCATGATACATAAAATTGCGACCTGAAGGTAACAATATACATACACTGTGAACTTACGGAAAAAAGAAACAGTTAATTGTATGTTATGAAATCAAATTAATTTTTTTTTATTAGTAATTAATGAATAGGTAAATATTGCTCATTTTGTTCTGAATTTAACAAACTTGAGTTTTTTAACGAAACTTAATTAATGAAGTGAAAATTAAAATACAATCAAAAAGGCAATTTTCGATCTAAAGTAATTTAGGAAGGTATATGTAATGCCAAGAATAATCTTAATGTATTTTTAAGCACTGCTTCCAGTGACACAACCCAAAACAGACAGTTGATTATCGAGGAAGTATATTCATTATATCATAAGTTTTTTTTTCACTATTTGTTTTTTCAGTTTTTATTTTACTGTAAATAAGATATTGTAGGAGAAAACAATAAAAACTGATTTTCCCAAAGAGCAGCGTAATATTAAAGATTTAAGAGTGTACTGAAAAAGTATGATATTGTACAATAGTAGGAGAACGGTCTAGGTGATAAATTTTAGGATTAAAAAATGGGGGAGAGTTTAACTAGCGAAAATCTAATGCGTAGCGACTAAGGCACTGGCTGGAAATTGTGCTTCTGAAATAAAACGTCAGGAGTATGAAGCGTCAAGTGTAAAGGAAGAGAACGTGCCTGCTGGTGGCATGGAGATGGAAAAATCTTCTCAACCACATCTCTTTCCATTCTCCTATCTAAAAAAAACAGCAGCTGCCATTTTGAAGCGAAATTCTCTCTCTCTCTCTCTCTCTCTCTCTCTCTCTGTGTGTATGTGTACTTATATATATATATATATATATAATAGCCGGTCAGGCCTCCGCCCCCTGGACCCCGGTGCGTTTTTAATCCTCGTGGTTGTGAGAATAATACTGATAAATAACAATTGAAGTACACGGACTTTACAATATCCGAAAAAGAAACTAAATTACAAAAGACTAAATAGTAACTAAAGTACACAGCCTTTTGACGAGGAAAAATTCATAACTTCACCCCCAAGGGGGCTAGGGTCTAGATCTGTGAGGTCCTAGAAGCCTCACAGAATTGAATCTGTGCTTTGTATTAGGGATAACATGAATATATCCTGAAAATTTAAAAGCTATCGGTCGGTTGGTTCTCGCGTAATGCTGTTGCAAACGGACAGACAGATCCGCCACAAAATTTCGAATTTATTATATATATAATAAAGATATATATATATATATATATAAAAAGATGAGGTTTTAACCTACAGAGGATATACTTCAGCGATCAAGGCTGTAGATTATGTGTACACCTCTCCAGTGAGTACCTTACGTACAATTCTGGCTATGGCCAATAGTGCAGCTCTCTGCATCGCTTATCAATGGAATTACTTTTTCCATTACTTTATTCAGGTTTGTTACTACTGAGTTGGCCTGCATTCGGTTCTTGATCCCCATCGTCAGAGTCTTACACTTTTCCTTCTTCATTTCTATCGTCTTCTTGAAGCTTGTTGTGTTGGGCACAGTTATATCAATCAGGAGTGTTTACTTCGTTTTCTTTTCATATTCTGTTATATCTGGTTCTTTTTGGTGTCGTTTATTCTGTTACTGTCGTACTGTCCCAATGTATTTTGACTTTCTGGTTTTTTTATTTTTCAGGTTCATATTTAAAATATATTTAAAAGTTCAACTTTTTTCATTTTGCATTTTCTCACCAGTCCCCTATGCGCTACATAGGGCTTTGAAATAATATACTTTGTTTGCAAAGTATAACATTAAGATTTACGGTAGCGTGAAGAATACTGCAGACAAGAAAATATTACAGGAAGCTATACGAGTAGATTGAGTGCAAAAATGCTTGATTGACACCAAAATATTCCTAGTCCTTGATAAAACAGTCTTAATGACATACTCTAGGAAGACACTGACTGTTAAATATAGGTACTGGATTGCTAGTAAAAATTATACACTATATAATTATATATACACGATCTGGGGGTGATACCAAATTGTTATTCAATGGCTATGTTTGATGATATTGTCTCTAAGGCCAACAGAGATTAAAATTCTTCTTTAGGTGATAAGAGGATTTCGCACGGCAGATACTGTATTGAGATTAGATAAAGATAATGTCATACCCGTGCTGAAATGTTACTCTACAATGTGGAATTACAATCGTGACTGCACCACAAATAAGATGAAATCAATCCGTAGACGATTGCTATCGGCACTGCACTTTGGAGGTTTATATGAAAGGAGTCCACGTTTGAAGAAGATTGTCAAACGTTGGCCATCTTCATTTTACGAAATAGAAGTAAAAGGGCATATAACAACGTTTGTATAGCAAATATTTCGAAAATTGGAATTCGAGTACCAAAAATAAATCTAAGAAGGAACTTCTTCGTCTATGAAGAACTGGAGAGCTGAGTCCCTTTGAGAAATATATCCGAGATTTTAATAGTATTTGCAGACATAGTGACGTGGATTTATTTAATTCAAGATTCAATAAATTCAAGAGGAAGCTGCTTGACGAAATTTTATAATTAAATTGAATAGAAATTGCAAGAAATAATTTATTTTGTCATTTCGGTTAGTGATTTTTTTTCTAGGTCAGTGTTTTTTAAATATTTTTTCTTTTTTTCTAGGATAATTTTGTTGCTGATATCGCTCTCTTGATGGGTCAAGTGTAAGTACGTCATGGTTTTCAACTGTCCTATTGCTCTTGTTTATTCCGCTAGCCTGTATTCCTGTATCTCGTTAGCTTATTCCGCTTCCCTGTTTAAAGTAGGAACTCTTTCGTGGCTATAAGGAGTAATGTGGAGCCCATAAAAAATAGTCTTTTTAAATATTATTGTTATTATTATTGAGTATTCGGAATTGAGTAATATGGAATTGAGGAAATCTAATTTATCGATAAGAGGTGATTTAGCGATACAACATTAGACTTGTCTCCGTTAATTGTATTTATTACTATTTAATTATTATATATTCTGTTTAATTCAGTTGATTACAGTCTAAAATGAATGGATTTAAAACATATTTTTACTGTCTTTAATTTTTAATAATTTGAAATTGATCAAGAGTAATAATAGTCATAGATAGATGAAGAATTTTGAAATCAATATAATATATTATTAATTAATAATCTATTAATTAATCTATTAATTAATAGATTAATTAATCTATTAATTAATATAATTAATTCTATTAATTATATTAATTAATTCATATATAATTAATTCTATTAATTATATTAATTAATAGAATATTTGACAATGGTTATATCTCGTTAAATTATTATGGAAAATGAATTTTTTACGTGTTTGCAATGCATTTTCGAAAAAAAAAGATTAAACTAAAATTAAAGCCGATTCACATTTTAATCTTTTCCCAAGTTACATTTTCTGTAATTGCTGAGTAACTGTTAATTTCAACCTGAGACTGTATTTATTATGTGATATTACCCCATAAAATTTCACAAGAATTAATTTGCTAGAAACCAAACTGAAATTTTTAATATTTTAATTTCAATTATCCGAATATATATATATATTTTTTTTTTCAGTATTGATTGGTATTTTCTATTCAGGTGGTATTTGTTTCTCTTCATTTTATAGATTTATATTTAAAGCTATTTAATACAAATATACAAATATACTTTTATTTTTAAACAATCATTGTTAAATAACTATTTTTTAACTCTATTTAATTTTTTTGTTTCTGTAGTAAGTAATATTTTTTCAGAATTATAAACACTACATTTCATTTACTCATTTGTGTGTGTTGTTTATAATTCACTGGTCTGTATAATAATTTGATCTTTCATATAAAATAAAAAATACAAATGATTTTATTTATGTATTTACTAAAGTAAAATATTACCAAGATTAAATCTAAAACGTACGCATTTTTAAAGACTATGGCGATGATAGACTGTAAATGATAATTTTACCAAAACATAAAGAAAATAAAACAAAATACATTTTTTGATTTTCACAAAATTTATTTTTTTTAAATAACAGCTGTTTCGGTACACAGTACTTTCCTTAGTTGTTACGTACAGAGTACGTAACTGATGTAACAAAGATATCAATTAAAAACAATTTAATCTAAATTCAGTTTAATTCAATTGATTTTTAAGATTTGCTTAATTTTTTTACAATTTGACCATAGAATAAAACTAACAGTTTGCAATATGTGCAGTCACTTTTTTTACATTATATTTTTAAAAAAAGTTTAATATTGTCTATTCATCTTAATGTTTCGTCAGATTTTTTATTAACGAATCTGATTATTCATGAACAAAGAATTTTTTTTTATCGGCTGTATGTTAAAAAAAAAAATCATTTATGTAAGACAGGTTTAATTCATAGTTTATTAGAAAAATACACAACCAGCTTATTAATAAACTTTTATTTGTTTGTTTATTTAAAAATAGATAGTGTATTTATAAGTTCTCTCATTTTAACGTATTTTAAATTGAAAAACTGCAATTTAACTAATTTACTTATCAATTTATACTCATTTGAGTAGTCAAAATTGTGTGTTGAATTTTAATAACAGATGTTTAAAAATTCAGTAACAGTTACAACTTTTTCTCGTATAAAACTATAATTTTAGAGGTTTGGCCTTCGAATTTTACATCACACGTCAGATTTAATTGGTTTACTATAAATAGCTCTTCTGATTTAAAATTGAATTTTTAAATATTTCTGGATTGAAGATACATACTTTTATGCTGTACATATTTATATATATTTTAAGATACATCATATACATATTTTTATCGTATAAAAAAAGAAACTGAACAATTTTAGAATTTTTCTTTCTATTTAGAAGAAAAAACATATGATTTTCTTCTTTGTATCGAACATTAATATAAATTTTCTCGAGCTGCGGAATATTTCAATGTGCCCTTGGTGAAACAAATCATTTTTATTATGTAATTGTCGATGAGTTATTATTTATTCGTTTTTCATAGACCTAAATAAATATTCAAGTTATATGCAAGTGATTTTTTTTTAAATAAGTAATTACTGTGTCGTTATTAATTTTTTGTTCTTTATTTTTCTGTTATTGACAATTTACAATGCTTATAACTGATTTTTTTTTTGTAATTACGGAAAACATTAAGTATCCCACAACAAATATACTAGAGGAAGTGGCGAGTGAAACATTTTACAGGCTTATTTTTTACTGAGTACATTTGAGAAAAGTCTACAAAAATGAAGGAAATTTCGTTCAAGCAGCCCATTCACTTTGTCACTACAGGGATTGGTCGTAAAATGAACGTTGTTGAACTCAGGAAAAGTAATACCTTTCTTTTTCGTGCCTTAGACACTTTAATTGCAATTTATACACGTAAGAAAGCAACAGAGATAAATATCTCCTTCTCTGTTTTGAAAAGTTATCCCCATTGTTTCTATTCATTAAAATGTATTTTCTCTTTTTATTAGGGGAAACTAAGACGTAATTTATTAATAAAATCGGATAACCATTCGTGTTTTTATTTTTGTTCCTCGTTAGCAAGGAGTTTTATTTAAATGGTTGGGAAAATCAGAAAAATATTTACTGGGTGGAATAATGGTTCGTTAATTAAATTTACCACTTATCCCATCAATAAAACTATAAAAACATAACTAAATGAAGTTCTTTAATTTTTAATCCCACTTTCACTAATCTTTGACAAATTGAAGACATTTCTACGGTTAAGTGTGTTTTCTGACGCTATTTATTACAAAACTCCTGCAATACTTGATAGGAAGAAATGGTTACCCCCGTTAATGATGTCTTTAATTTCACACACACATATATATATATATTGTAATATTTGACATTCAGTAATGGTGCTTTGATGGAAATTTGGTGTATTTTGCCCGCAGGAGAATAAAAAAAGTAATAAATAATTTTAAAAGCGATTCCATAATTATTACGCAATTTTTTCTAGACAGAACGAATATATCAATATTTAAATACTGTGTTATGAAAATAATACTTCGATATTGTTACTGTGTAAAAAAACTGCAATTTGTCGGTGACTACAGGGAAGTTAAAGTGTGAGACAATTAGAAAATGTAACAGAAGCATTAATCTTCTATTCTTATGACATCTAATTTTCTACACATTCCATAAAAGAAGTTGGGATGCTTTTATGACATTTCAATTACACGTTTACATAAAACATTGTAGTCTAAATGAATAGACCCACCGGGTTGGTCTAGTGGTTAACGCGTCTTCCAAATCAGCTGATTTGGAAGTCGAGAGTTACAGCGTTCAAGTCCTAGTAAAGCCAGTTATTTTTACACGGATTTGAATACTAGATCGTGGATACCGGTGTTCTTTGGTGGTGGTTGGGTTTCAATTAACCACACATCTCAGGAGTGGTCGAACTGAGAATGTAAAAGACTACACTTCATTCACACTCATACATATCCTCATTCATCCTCTGAAGTATTATCTGAACGGTAGTTACCGGAGGCTAAACAGGAAAAAGAAAGAAAGAAAGTCTAAATGAATAAGGAATATCTGTGAATAATCTTACTGTATTTCTCAATTCATTTACTTAGGAAGTGTAATGCCAGTGGTTTAACATAATCAACCATATGTTTACTTATGTTCATCTATTGTTATTTACTATTGAAATAAATTTGCTTAAGTAAAAAACAAATAAAAAATTAAGCATAAATAAAATTTTGAATTTATGTTTGTAAATAAGAAAGGAAGTTATGATTTAAAATAAAACATTAAAAAATATATTATTTATGTAGTTTTAACCTGTAAGTCGTTGGTTAATATATTATTACAAATATAGCTCTGATTTTCTTGTAACTAAAAATATAAAATAAAAAACCAATTGTCGAGAACCCGTGATCCAAACTGGTCGCCAAATAGTCGTCATTACAACTGACGTAGTGTAACAAACCATTGTGTTAAAAAGACCGGCACAGATGTGCAGACTGCTAAAAATAACGACGCACCGAACGTACGTTTATATATTTTAAGTAAAAGTGAAGTATAATCAACGTCGACGCTTTAAGAAAGAATTACCGTGACTTACTTGACATGACGAATTACTCCGTAACGATTTTTTAACCGAATGGCGTAAAACATTTACAGCCCTTTATATTGTTCTATCTTACACGCTTACTTAAACCATTTTTATTTATTTTAATGAAAATGTGTTATATCTATTCTATATTGTTATAATTATATGGTTTACAGCGTAGCTTACATTAATTAAAAATATCTCACTTTTCGCGTTTCTACAAATACATCCTTAAGGTGTAAATATAATTAATAATACAGTTCTGTTTTCTTGTAATATTCACGAATAGATAGAATAAGATACAGTTTTCTTTGAAAGCGGCACGCAATGAGGTACTGTAATTAGTAAATTAACACTTTGTTTGTCGTCTTTATAATAACAGTAAAGATTAATTCTAAAAAAAAATATCACAATGTACAATGTTTCAGTTATTTACAGTAATGTTATTATTATTACAATAACAACATTGTTACACGATGTTATTATTATTACAGTAATATATTATTAGAAGTGTAGACATTAAAAGTTTGGAAAAATTTTTTAAATCTAACAAAATAATTTTGAAGGTAATTTTTTATTGCATCGATTAATAATTAATTAATGTAAAATTTAATACAAACGCCGAGGTAACTCGTTTATCTTGCTACAAAAAAAAAATCGTTTGAAAATTATTCAGTTATACCAGTTATTCAACATGTTACATAGTACTAAGCATTAAGTGAACAATTAAAGTGTAATTTGTGATAAATGTTCCCTCAAGGTAGAAAATGTAGACGACCGGCAGTTCTTCCAGTTCTTTGTAACTTAATTTATATGTTATTATGAAACAGGTATAAGATAATTCATATATAAATATTCGGAGAATTGTAAAATAAGTAAACAAGTACTTTTTTTTTTAAATTCAGTTGTCACTCCACGACAATATAATACAAGCAGAAATCGAGGTCAACCTTTCCAGTCCAGTACTTCATTCCTCATCACCTATGAGACTACAAAAATTTTCTAATATATAAAAATTAAATAATGCAATAAAACAATGCAAATATTATTTATTTTTTATATCGTTTAATTAATTTGAAATAATTACTTTTTAAGTTATAAATCCCCTTAGTAACCGTGCAACTATTATTATTTTTTTTAATTTAAGTTTTATTATATTACAGATAAATAATTTTTTTTTCAAATCGATAAATATCATCAAATAAATAAATAGTTAAAGGAATTTTGTCGAGTTTTTTAATGTATATGAGATGAACCGCCTCAGCCAATCAACTTGACCTAAGTGAAATAACGAACGTTACTGGAATAATGCTATTGGGTGGGAGTTTTTTTATGATTGGAATGCGCCACTCTTATCTTAAAAACTGATAAACCACAAAGAACCAATAACAGATTATTGTCGATTATATTAGACATAATCGAAACTGATTGGCTGAGTCTAATTCGCCTAGCCGTCGATGTCATCGGCTTGCTTCTTAGTTTCAATTTTACCTATAAAACAAGATGTCTTGACTTCATGTAGTAGCAAAAACTACTGAAGGTAAATTGATGAAAATTTGTAAACGCGTTCTTCTTACGGTATAAATGCATTCTAAGAAACTTTTTTTAAAATTTCGATTTGGGTGGGTTAAAATGGAGTAACATTGAATTTTACTTTTTTTTAATTTATAGTTAACAAATGAAGATGTAAACTTGATTTTTGGTGTGTGTAGTCTTCATCTGAATATCTAAAAAACATTCTAGATTTTTTGAAATTCGACCGTGAAAGGGGTGAAGAAAAGTAAAAATGTTCAACAACGATTGAAAATTTTCCCCATTTCCGACTATACTAAACGAGATATTCACTCGATTTGGGCTTGCAAATATTCTTCAGATAAATATCTAAAAACCATTTCAGGTTTTCTTTAATTTCGATTTTTCAAGGGATGCAATGGTATAAGACGCGGCGGCTCATCCAACAGTCACTGCCATTATTACTGTATGTGCAACGCGAGTGGCTGCACTTGCCTCCCGTTACTTGACTAAAAAACATAAAATTAAAAAATAAAAAAAAAATAAAAGAAGTACAGTCACCTCCTAGTGATGTCTATTGGGTAAAAGATTAAGAACCGGGAAAAGTTCATTTTTACCCGAACGAAGGACGGGTAAAACGCATAACTTCTATTTTTAAGATGGAGGCCAACTACTTTAAACTCGCACACTTCAGATCACTCAAAGTTTCGGGTCATGTACTGACCATACTATTGCTCTGAGGAAATTACAATACACTAATAGTTTTTATAAACTGAAGAGACTTTAATTTTTATTTAGTAATATTATTCTTACAAGCATAGGTTTAATGAACACAGAGGGATCTAGGGAACAGAGCCCCTGGCTAGACAGCGTGATCGACTAGTACATATAAACGATCGACGTGTATATATAAACATGCAAGATCTAATGGGATGCTAATAAAAAATTGCAACTTTATAAATTTTGTTTACATTTAATAATTGTTTCAAATAAATACGATCGTGTGGTAAATTCTAGAATAGTACAAGCGTCAAGCTTTTTGTGTGTTTATATTATAAAATAATATTTTATAATTCAATCTAAATTTAGATTTTAAACAGCATTTTTGGTAGTGATAAGTGATTAAAATCAACTAGAGATGAACTATCAAAATCAAACCGGTAAATAAGTACCCAATTTCAAACATCTTTCATAAAATATAGGTGCACTTTTAAATAAATGCATATTGATAATGCCACAATTGTGGCTATTACTTCATTTTTTGCAATTTTATAAAATTGTAACTGTTATATGGCAAACATAAGAGTACGTAATAATTACTTTAAAAATATTCTATGATAAAATCGATTCCATACATGGAATTTAAAGAAATTTTTTTTTTTTTATGACAGTATAAGATAAACAATTCCAGCCAATTAGAATACTTGTCCAATATCAATTTCTCTGGCTTATATTTCCCTCCATTTACCTCATACAAAGCTGTAAAAGTATTACCTCAGTGTATGTGTGTGTTTGACTAAATAGTTTATAGATCACTTGGATACTTTCACATTCCTGAGAATACCGTGGAATGGCACGGTTGTTCCTTTAGGAACACTGTTTTATAAACTGTACTTTTTTCGGGTAGTTCGTTAATTTCTGGCAGAAAAGCAATTTCAAAGCTGATCAATTCAAAATCGTTGATCAGTTTTTAAGATCCTTTCCATCTGCATAAAAAACACTCCGATCACTCGATTGAGAGGAGATTGAATGCCTGCTGTTCGAAGAGGAGTTTGAGCTTTCATATAGCTGGAGTTACTTCATTTGTACGTCAGTTTTTCCGAGGGTTGATCCGTCGTTTAACAATACATATGCGCACGTTTACACACACAAAGACTTCTCTTCCTTATCATTTGATCATTTCTTTCTCATTAACAATTCTGTAAGAGTAGATCTCACTCTCCGAGGTCCATGCTGTACACGCTATGATTTGTAGATTCGATGCATCTTTGGTGTAAACTGATGACATACTCTACAACTCTCACATCACAGTTTTATTTATTTATTTTTCATAAAGTTTTTACACCACAACTACAAACTTAAATACAAAATAGCACATGAAAGCATTTATTGTTTAACATAAACACAAATCTCCAGGTCAATAAACAAAAAAGTTAAAACAGACAAATATCTAAAACATCACGAGCACGTCTTACTAACAAAAATACGGAACAACCTGTCATGCTAGAACCCATAAATGTTTTTCTCAGCCAATCAAATTGACAAAATGATCATGTAATTTATACTCTAATGCTCAATCCTTTCACATAACTTAATAAAATTTATTTTAAATGAATTATTAACCTTAAAAACAAGCAAATAAACAGAATTAAAAACAAAAGTAAATGAAAAATTGGTTTAAAAAATAAATAAAAAACATTCCAAGTGACAAAATTAATTACTGTTTACCAATTTCAATTAATAAAATCATTACCTTTTTAAGGATTTCTTGTTACATAAATGTTTGTGTACTTTTTAAATTCCTTCCGGGTTTTACACCTTCAATAATTTCTTTAATCCTATTGTACAACTCAATTTCATTTAAGTGTGGACCTTTTCAAGCAAATCCAATGTCTTAGTCTTCAGGTCTTGGATCTTGAATGCTGCTTTATCTAATATTAGTTTTTCGAACATGGCACCGTTTGGTATAATAACTATTATATATAATTTTAAAAAACACCTAGAAAATTCCAGTTTAATTTCCTCGACCGCTTTCCGCTATTCTGCCATCTTCAAAAGGAATATAATTAAGATTAAAATTATAAAACTACCATAATTGAATTATATATATAACAATTGATCGTCATTTTATTATTCGTCAAAAGTTAAAGTTTAAATCTAAATCACTACGTCCGTATAATAATAGTTTCCCAGTTGTTATGAGCTCTGTAAATTGTGGAATTAGTTTATACTTTTATTTTAATTCATATAACTGAATTATGTTATGAATTACATATATATAATTCAATTATGGTAGTTTTATAATTTTAATCATAATTATATTCCTCTTGAAGATGGTAGAATAGCCGAAAGCGCTCGAGGAAATTAAACTGGAATTTGGTAAGCTGTTTTTTAAAATTATATTATAGTGATCAAATGCGTGAATTTTCTGTCAAACGGAATAAACGAACCAAGCATGCAAAATGAAAAATAAAAATGAAGAAACATTTAATAGATTGTTACTAATAAACAAATGCTTACAGGAAGTGTAGTATTTTGTTATTGAAATTATTCTGCTTTTTACTGTACTTGAATTTATAGCTTTCCACGGTTATAAAATAATCCTACCTATATTATTCGTTGTCCTCCTCCAGAAAAAATCTCTAAACTTGCAATAGAAGAATACTTTAAAACCGGACAAGAGTCGTTTAAGACAATCAGTTAGATTATCTACTTGACCTTTCCACTTCAACCTACGGTGTAATTCTCTATTATCCCTAAAAATGTAATCAAATTTACTGGTTCAGTATTATCACCCCATAAAATTTAATTTTTTAACCAAAAAATTTAGTTTCTTTTTTTAGCAAATGAACGAAAATTAATTATTTAAATTTTTTTTAACTTTAATTTTACGAAAAGAAAAGTTTTATCTTTCAAACTGGCTAAATCACAAGAAATCTGTACTACTATATTACTTCAACCAATACTTACAAGAAAAATGAGTAGTTATATAGCAACTTTACCATTTTAACATTATTTACTGAATCTGAATGGTTAATGACGTACATTAGAAATAAAAGTAGACCTGAAACGGATCGGAACGTAATGATAACGGGGGGTACATATCCTCCTATTAATTGCTGACCTTGGACAGAAGTCCTTTGCTGCTTTCTTATTATCGAACCGGTATTTGTTTATTTAAGGTCAGTTATATAATTATTTTGTTTGTGGACGGAATATTAGATTGCCATTCCAATCCTTATAGGTCAGTTTGAAATTTTCTTGGGCTATCCTTGGGAGACTATCAATAGATTTTCATCTTTCTCCCGGTACAATTCCTCTTCAGTCCGTCCACTGAAGCCTATCAGTGCTCGTGTCTTTCGGTCTAACAGGAATGCGCCTGATGGGATCCTTATAACTGGAGAACGAAAGCACTTCCTTCGTCGGAGGGAGCCGCTTATGCTAGCTGTAGATCAAAATTGTAAGTTGTAGGAAAGAAGATTTGATGGTGAATTTAGATCTTATAAATCTTCTTCACTCTCAACGTATTCTTCGTCTTGCATCGACCTGGTCATGGCTGGGCCGGGTTCGATATCGTGAGGCATAGTTCCTTCTTCTTTCTTTTCTTTGTTCTTTGCCCTGCCTTTCCGAATTTCCGGTTAAATAATTATAGACCGTAACCTTCGAAAGACCTGTGAGCCCTGAAAAGGGGAACACAAGGGAAACTGAGGGCCTCTTCCATGGTAGACTGCTGGGCTTCTTTCATTGTTATTTCCATCTTTCAGCGGTTTTCATCATCTTTTCTAAACAGGATAATTGATTTTGGAATGACTTACAATTTATATAAGTAAGACATTCGCGTAAACGAAAATCATGCAACGATCTTGTGTGTGCCGTCTACGATGAAATGCATGAAACAAAAAATGTTCATTTTCTTCTAGACACTCGCACAAATACGCGTGTCAAGATACTCGTAGCTCGGGAGCCAATATCCTCATAGAAGAGTTTTTTGTTCGGCATTTCTCTAACATTTTTCCATACCGACTGGAAGGATTTGAGTTTATCTCACTCACACCTAGAATTTTCTTCGCAATTTTAAAAGTAATGATATAATTAAAAGCTTTGATCAAGTTACAAAAACACTGATATTTTAAAATTAAAGACGGCAAGACATTTCAGTAATTATTTTTTCCTTTATCTCCGGCACCACCGTTAGGTACTGCTTCAGAGGATGAGACGACGAATGACAACTTTTGTAACGTGTGAAAATGCCATTCCTGACCGGGATTCGAACCCGGGAACTCCGGATGAAAGGCCGAGATGCTACCACTCGCGCCACGGAGGCCGGCCATTAAATTAAATGTATATATTTTAACGTATAATCCTCTCTCTCTTCTTTTGAAAACTTTTTGAAATTTTTTTTTAATAAGGTTTGTTAATAAACTTATATTTATTAATAATAAAACTGTAATTTACTGTAATTTCATTAAAACCTGGTAGCATAACAATGTATCTGAAGTTATTAGTGCTCGCACAATAATTCTTTTTGAAAGTAGACTTAATTATTGAATGTTTAAATTTATCAGAAAAATTACCCCTAGCAACGGAGTGTTTCTTATACGAATTTTTTTCAGCTATAAACGGCTACGCATTTTTTATTACGGTAGAAAGGATTTCATCCGAACAGTAGAAACACTGTTTTAAGATTTTTTATTGTGGGTATATCTTCTTTGGATACTCAGTTAAGTATAGTTTTATTCATACATTATTTCTGTAAATTTTTAGATCTGCTAAGTTTACTTTCATTGAAAGTAACATTTAAAATGAAACTTTTAATAAATTGGCTCAACAACTGGATTAGTTGTTTCTATGTTGGCTCCTTTTATTTTTATGAGCAATTTATTCTGTTATGCATTACTGTGATCGTGTTTATCAACTTTTTATGTACTTCAGCATTTATTTTTTGACTTAGCTATTTTTTTTATTGCAATAAATTTTTTGTAAAAAAATATATGTATTTTTTAACATATAATTTAAAATTATGATCTACCTTTCAGACTAAAGGTGTTATTCATTTTTATGTTAATAGAATAATTCATTTCTTTATAACAACTTAATTTTTCTTAACGTGTTTGAATAGAATGATAAAATTAATAAAAATAAAATATTTTCAGAAAGATTTGTTCTTATTAAAATGTTAGTGTATATTAACCCCATTTTTATTTATTTAGTAAATCCAATAAAAAAAGGTATTTATTTCTTCCATCATTAAATAAACTCTTTCTGAGACAAATATTAATTCGTCTATTTTATGAACGTAAAGAAAATAAAAACTTAATGCCATGTAATCATGGCTAAAGTGTTTACGGGTAAAATTAGACCTTCCGTAAAATATAATAAATACAAAGTAATTCATGTAGTAATAAACAGGTAATAGATATCTTAATTTTTAAATATTAATGAGTGATAAAAAATAAAAATTCTATTCATGTAGGAACGGGTTGGCACCAAGGGTCCTCTTTCATTACATCTGTTTCAGTTAAATCTTGAAAGTATTAAAAGCCATTAATCAGTCCTGCTGATATATTTAGAGAGCGAAAAACAACAGTAAACCAATAAGATTCAATGAAAGGTTTATAAATTATCTTATGGTGATGAAAAGAAAGTTTATTTCTCCAGTTTTGTATTTTACTTTTGTGAAACTTTGGAACAGTACAAATTAAAATAGTAAAATTATTATTTTTATTTTAAAAACGATGGATTGTAATGAAATAATAACAGTTTGTATATGTTATTTTTAATTATTATAGTTATTAAGTAAGAACTTGGTTGCGTAAGAAACCTCAAGTTAGGGTCTTCGTTTGGTTAGTTTATTAATTCTTGATATCTGATCCCCATAATGCATGTCTTACTAATAATAACTCTCAGATAATGTTCAAGAATAATAAATAAAATATGAGAATGACAAACAAGATATAATTAAAAATTAGGGCTTTAAGGACTTTTTTTTGTGAACTGGTGAAATTGATTCCAGTTTGAGATTCCAGCTTCCGCTCCAATTCTGGATTTAAATATCTACCCATTTTACTTTCAGTACAATAAATATGATATGAAATGGAGTACAGTAATTATTTATTTTATATGTATATTTGATATAATATATAAAAAGACTTACAATCTTTTTTTCACCTTAGATAGATGTCTGACGTTCTCTGATAAAAGTGAAATATTAAAATTAGAATTTAATATAACCGCCAAGTCATATAGTAAATTAAAATTCTATTCGATTAATATAATATTTATTTTTGATTTCCTATTTAACTGATGTAGAATTTTTATCTAAAATTTAACTAAAATATATTATAAATAGATAAATTAATATTTTGTAATAAACTCATTTATAACAGGATACACCCACCAAAAAAAAACAATTCCCCAAGACTATATAAACTTATTACTTTGACTGAATAAAGTTTTATATTAAATAATCAGTGGCAGTTTTAAACAAACATTATAGTAACATACAGTCAAAATTTGGCTACAACTTCAGAAGTATAAATCACAAATTCACCAACACTAACTACTTAGATATTTTATTTATACTAGAAAAGTACTATCTGCTTGGATTTTATAAAGTATACAAACAACTTAAAACATAACATATGAATATACTAAATTAAGAGACACATTTAGCTCTAAAGATGTATATATCTTAAGTACTTGTTTTCCTTATTAAAAAAATTCATTACCAATAGCTGAAACAACCAGGATCAAACATTTGGGATAAAAGATTTGTAGCTGAAAGTGTTTTAATGTAGGTAAGACACGATGGTTAATTTAGCTCGGTTAGTCATAAAAATGTAATTATGCACAAGACATTTTAAACTTTAACGAATTCTCTTGAAATAAGTTATAATATTAGGAGTTTTATCTTACTATAAAACCATTGATATAAAGTGAACAATATAATCAAATTTTGAAAACAAATGTTTCCTTTGATTAAATTTTAAGCCCTGTTTTAGATTAATTTTACTATCATGACAATTGCGTAAAATTATAATCCCCCAGAGCTTAATCATTTAGTAGGCTACCCAACGTTTACAGTGTATTTACAATACATATATTTAAACAATAATTATTTTTCGTTCTTTGTTTGCAAAACTTATTTATATATATATTTTTTTATCTATTTATTTTTTTACCATTAATGTTTAATGGCTTAATAATTAAATTTATAAAATTTAATGATGCATAATATCAAGATCATATTTCTCTCTTACGCATACAGTAAATATATTCAAATTTGGAATTTTTACAAATATAAATATCTGCAATTTTCGCGCAAATATACCTTCTATGGGATAGCCAATTGGTAAAGAACTTCGTATAATAAAGTTTAGTTTCTTTTTATGTTATGGAACGAATCTCCTTATTCAGTTTTGCAAAACATTCAACTAATGATTTTCACCCGCATGCTAACAGTGTGCAATATTTAGGCTGCGTGCAATCCAGACTGGATCTGGATCGCGATCTGACGTGGAGGAATCAGTCAGGAAGAAAAGGACCCAGCTTAATATTAAGTTCACGAAGAGGTACTGGTTGCTAGGCAGGGGGTCGCAACTATCATTATCCTTTTTTTTCCTGTTTAGCCTCCGGGAATTATCGTCAGATATTACTTCAGAAGATTAATGAGGATGATATGTATGAGTGTAAGTGAAGTGTAGTGTTGTGCAGTCTCGGGACGACCATTTCTGAGATATATGGTTAATTAAAACCCAACAGCCAAAGCACACTGGTATCCACGATCTAATATTCAAATCCGTATAAAAGTTCAACGTCTTTTTTAATAGGATTTGAACGGTGGAACTCTCGACTTCGAAATCAGCTGATTTACAAAGACGCGTTCACCACTAGACCAACCCGGTCGGTCAACTATCATTACCTTTTTTCCTCTCTACTTCTCTGGGTCGGTCCGAACTGTTGAGTATAACTCCACCCAGAGGAGTGCCTTCCCACCAACCGGCTGTATATCCGGCATGGTAGGTCAGGTCGCCGGTCATCTCTTTTGAGGAGTCTTTATTGTACCCTTTCGTGATGCCTTGTCCGGACATATCTGCCCTAAAAACAGCGCCGGGCCTTTTCTCTTTTACTGTGCCTACTATTCCCTGGAATCCCCAGAGGATCATAGGCACTTGCACACCTGGGCATGCCAGCCCTGCCTCATGATTTGGTTGGTCTCCTACTACTAAATTTATCGGTCGAATTTGTCTTTTGCCTGTCATTAGAATGTACCTGCATTTCGTGGGTGCCAGAATCAACCCTTTTGCCGTCATCCAGTTATCGATCATTGTTAACGATTGATTACCTCTATCTTGTACTTCCTCTTCACGTCTTCTACTCACCAAGATCGCTATATCGTCCGCATAGGCAATGATCTCTACCCCTTCTGGCAGAGATCATTGCCTAATACAACTATCATTACCTAATAAGCAATTACTGCACTCAACGGTCCCGAAACCGATTTGGATCTACGATATCCAACTGTGGGGTACGACAAGTACTTGTGTAATTCATAGACTATTTTGTGGCGATTTCTTTGCTTTTTATGTTCTAAATTTTATCAATATTTCTTGGACTTATCTTTGAATGTTCTTATTTATGTATACTGTATAAGATATGTATATGTATGCATACAAATATATATACGTTATATGCAATTCTTTGAAGAATTTCAATGGAAACCGTTCTTTACATGTCAGTATTTGTATTCAAACTTACTTATGGTTCGGTAAATTAAAACCCATTGTAATTAAATACTGCGACAAAAAAATATATTCTACGAAATGATTGCGTAAATTTTTAAATAGATTTTAACTAGAATATCCCCTTACGTCTGTTTTTAGAAATCAAAACTATTATTATTCTGTTTTAGACAATAAAAATAAATAAACAACGATGCTTGTTACGGATATTGTTAGGAAGGACTAAGGGGGTATTATCCCGTAGTCCTTCCTTATTAGAAATGTTTATTTTATTCCGGCAGAAATATTTATTTATCAGTGGTACAGAAGTAGGTTGAACATTGTACGCATATATGTGAACAGCGATGAATGAATTGAAATCATGGTCATCAGAAAACCTCAAAAGATTTTCTTTGTCTGTGCTATAATAATCTCTGTTGGGTGTTTGTATAAGAGGAAGTAATGTCTGGGAAGGAAGTATTTTTGATTTACTATTTCCTTGACTAACGATTATTCTTTAGTAATACGATTCTTAGCGAGGGAAGTGTGCCGTTAATAATATTTTTATTCTATTATTTATTAGAAGTTTTTATTATTAGTATTATTCACATCCAGTACATGGAATTCTAATTTTTTAATTAATTATGCCATTCACACTTCACCTTAAATGTTAAATTATTAAATTACGTTGAATCCGCTTTCATTAACATTAAAATAAAATATTCGGAGAAATACGAATCGATTAGGCATAAATAAATTTATTATAATATTCATTAAATTAAAATACGAAACTGCGAAATAATTAAGAATTTTTGGTGTCAGCAATCAAAATGCTTTGTGTGTCTTTGACACACAAAGAGATAACAGCCAGGATTTTATTATTTCATCCAGAAAAATCTTTTTTTTACATAACTTTTTATAAAGAAATAAAAACCTAGTAAAAAATTTAATTTAAATTAACTCATAAATAGAGTTAATAAATTGTAATTGGTTGTAAACAGAAAAAAGATTTATCCTTACATCTGTAATTAATTTTAAGCTGTAACGTATTAAATAAAACAACCAGGCTGGTATTATTATCATAGTATAATATGATAGTAGCTGGTCTAATATCATAGTAAACCACAGGGCGGTCTAGTGGTTAACTCGACGTTGTGAAGTAGTTGCTTAACAGTTGATTTTCAAAGTCGAATGTTCTGAGGTTCGAATCCTAGTAAAAGCTAGTTGATTTTATACGGATTTGATACTAGACAGTGGATACTAGTGTACTTTGGTGATTAAGGTTCAATTAACCACGTCTCAGGAATAGCCGACCTGAGTCTGTACAAGACTACACCTCATTTACATGTCATATATGTCATTCTCATTTTATTAGGCTATGGGTGGTTGCTTATTGTTCACTAGTTGAACAGGTTGTGACGTACACGTTAGGAAAAATAAAAATCGATTGCTCTTGGTTAAATTTATGTCATAACTTTTAACTGTAACTTTTTCATAACTTTTTCTGCACTCATTTTTTTTTTATTTCAAGTATAATTCCGGACATCTTGATTACTGAAAATCTGGAATAAAAATATTATTTGTCACAGAACATGTCAGAAAAAGGTAATATTACTTCAAGGATTCATCTCATAACGAAAAATTATCTTGAAACGGTTTAAAAAAAGTATACTGATTACAAAATATCGTAATCTATAAGTAAATTTGTAAAAAATTTTTTTTCTATTAAATATATTTATTATCAGCAAATTACTAGAATCTACGTTGTAAATGAAACACCGACGTTGGTTTTACGCCATGATGAGATCATAATTTTCCCATTCAGAGATTTTTGATAAAAGAACAATCGAACTTTTAATCAGTCTTTTTCAAAAAAATGTTGTTAGTAAGATGAAATAATGTAAAATAAATTCATAATTTGACGGGATATACTTGTAACAAATTTTTCAATAAACATAGATATTCATATTGTGAAGTAACACTGAATAAGCTTGCAAAGTTACGGGCTAACATAAAATATAATGATAATAATATAATTAATTGAAATAATAAACAAAGGTTATATAATTATATTTTATTCGTAGAATAAAATTAATGGTCCTAATAATAAAAATTTTAATTTTTTTAAATTATAAGTTTTTACCGTAGCAATTGTCTTTCTGAATTTATTTTTTTATTTTGGAAGAATTATTAATTTTAGAACGTCTTTTAGCGAGTTATGTGCCAAAAAGGCTGTAAGCCAACACTCAGAACGGGCGGGAGCGGGACCGTTGGAAATTAGGGAGCAGGGAGAACGTACGACTATCAGTTGAAAAGAACCAACCCATTCGACTTGAAAATGTGCATTTGTGTCTGTTTGTGTATGTATGTATGTACGTGTGTAGAAAACGTGTATAGTATTTAAAAGATTATTTCTGTCGTTATGTTGTTTTTTCCTCTTACGTTAGTCATATATCAAGTTAACAATACAATGCAGTTCAAAATATTCTACCTAATTAATAAATGAAATCTTGGGACTATACCAGTTCCAAAATTATACAAGTTTGTAAATTTGTCGTAAAAAAAAATATATAGATCTTGGTTTGGCAGAACGATTTATCACTAGTGTCATTTAATACTTCATTCAACAGTGTGTGTGGTTTTTTCTCTATATGTTTGCGTGTGCGTGTACATGAATCTTAGACACTATGCGACTATTCGGCGACATCCTGGGTAACCTGTGACCCGATGTGATTTTTTATCGGTTATTTATTGTCCGTGTAAAAAATAAAAAATAATTTATCTTGTGGAATCCGATTTGGCAATGTTATTATTTAAAACCGATTTTATTCGATTAAAAAGAAAGAAATTTTCAACGGAAGAAAAAATATCATTAATTATTTTCCACTTAATTATTTTCTTTAATTATCTTGCATTATTTATCGATCTAAATTAGAGGAACTAATTTATTAAAAGTTTACTGAAAAAGAATACTTTATTCTAAAAGAATACTACCATAAAACTTCAATTTCCAAAGGAGATTTAAAAATCTCCTTTGAAAATTGTACTAAAAGTTTCAGTCTTTCTCTCTCTAAAATCCGAAGAAGGTTCTACTGGGTATTGTATGAGCGAATTTGCAGCAAGACTCTTTGCTGCATGGGCGTCAGTGAAGTCGTCCACCGTAACAGTTGTAGCTTTATCCCAACTTGGACATGTACTAATAAAACTACTAGCGCATTCCCAGACGCTATGCAATGGGTCATTGTCTATACTCCACAGTGTTCGATGCCGTAATTAATGTTTTCAAATATTCTAACATAAGACAAAAGTCATTCCCGAAAATAGTATAGCCATTCTCAGTGACACAAGGTTCTAACATCAAACTTACCAAAGGAATTGACGTGGTTTTCCCGTTCCCTTTTTTGCTTAAATAAAGAAATATTTGCCCAAAGGTTAGCCAAACCTCCATTAAAACGCAAATGATATTATTTTTACAAGCAACACCTTCACTCTTTATGTGTGTGTGTGTGTGTGTGTGTGTGTGTGTGTGTGTGTGTGTGTGTGTGTGTGTGTGTGTATATATATATATATATATAAAACAGAGATAGACTGTATAGAAAAACCTTACTTTCAGAAAAAGTAAATATGACATACAATTCTTGCACAACTTCCATCAATAATTTATCCTGGATTCTATTTTTTAATTTATTAAAAAAAGGTTTTGGATTCTATTTTTTAATTTATTAAAAAAAGGTTTTGGATTCTATTTTTTAATTTATTAAAAAAAGGTTTTAACAGGAGTACTTTTGAGGTATACCATATAAATAAGGTTTTGTGATTTACTCTTGGAGGTAATTAAATTTCTTATTGTATCTATAACACTTACTGTTGATGCGATATTTCTTATTTAGTCTCTGAAGATGTATTATAGCAAAATACTTTAAAGATAAAAATAGAAATTTATACAACTTTATTGGCTCAGAAAACTTTAACTTAAGTACGAAAGTTTGGTAAAATGTACTATTTTTATATTATCTTTTTTAAGGGTGAATAAACGTCAAAAGAGAAAATTACAGAAAATAAAATTTGTGATGAGGTTCAAAGAAATATTTTTCACTAAGTTCCTTCATCTATTCATCATGGTTCAGTGCTTCAATTAAGAACATTAGTATTCAGAGAAAAAAGGATATAATTTATATAAATAAAAATGTAAATCTTCGGTTGTTCAAAATCGTATATCTCCGAAAGTTCTTCACCGATTACTTTGAAATTTTTACACAACGTTGCATTCGAATACGCGCGTGTTTTATATACCTACTATTTATATACCTAAGATGTCACACCTGTGACAGGTAAAAAAATGTCTTCTTTGAAAAACAGTGCTATCTGTTGGACGTAAAAGCAATGTACGGTATACTAAATATTTTACGATTCAATTTTAATGTTTCCGATATGAGTGTCCGCTATAGACTAAAAACCTGCTGGATCGATTTACTCGCGGGGAAAAGGGAGAAAGGGAAAAATCGGAAAAGGGAAAATCGCAAAGGTAAAAGGGAGAAGGTAAAAAATGAAGGAAGGGAAAATGGAAAAAGGGGAAACGGGGGAAAGGAAATGGGAAGGGGGAAGGAGAAAAATAAAGGGGATAGGGAAAATGGGGATGAAAAGGGAACAGGAGAAATAGAATGGAGGAAATTGTGGGAGGAAATGTGGTAAAAATAAAACTAGAAACGGAAAATGAGGAACGGGGGAAAGGGGGGAAATGAAAAGAGGAAAAGTAAAGGAAAAATTTTGTGAAGTTCCGTAATGTTCATTTTGTTAATATTTTATCAAACTTTCAATTGTGTTCATTTAATCTATATATATATATACTCAAATCTAGAAATAGCGAAGCATTGCCGGGTCTGTTAATACATAATAAATTAAATTTATTTATTTACTTATTCACATCTTTTTTATGATTACAAATAAATTTTTAGTGCGTGAAATATATACAGCTTGATTAAGATTCGAATCTAGGGCCTTCCAGATGAAAGGCAGAGATATATGACTAAAATTTCTACATATGACATTAATGACCTCTACTCCGATGTTTTTCATAACTGATGATGTCAAATGCGGCAATGACATTAAACTGATATCATATGTCGCAAATAAATTAAAATTAACATATCAACCTGGAACAGAAAGTAATGGAAAAATTATCCAATCCATTCAAGAGATGAAAAAATTATTTATTAAAAGCAACCATTCATGTGATACCACTTTTTGTATTAGAAATATATCTTTTTAAATTTAAAGACGGTTAATTAAATTAAATTTTAATTGCATAAAATAATCGGTTGCAGATATATTTTGCAATTACTTCAGTTGATGATTATAAACGAAGTACCTGCTGTACATTATATAACAAATTTATACAACAAAATATGCGGTGATTTCTTTGATTTTTTAAAGTTCTGTTTCTGTATTTCTTTTTACTCACTACGTCTTTTCTTCAAATATTAATATTCTAGAAGGAGAGAGAAAAACAGCGATAAAATTAAATGAAGATAAATGGCATTCAAACATCTGTTTTGACACACATACAATTTAATTTTCAATATATAATGTTTCTTATAAATATGTTTTGTGTATTATTCAGAAAATAATAATCGTTAATTAAAATTTACATGAATTAATGTTTACTTTCGTGCTTCTTTTCTCACTCATCATAATGTAACGTTCTTACTTGAACGAGATCATTGTACAAAAAATAAATATAATGGTATAGATCTACTTAATTAAATAATGACTTTCTTTAAACTTAACATAAAACCTCAATACAACCTAAAATTATGTCATTTCTTAACAACGATAAATAAGCGGAAGACGTCATGATAACAGTCTTCTTCATTTACACATTACGACGTGAAGTGATGTTAATATAACATTATATCACAAAGAAATTACAATAATCTTAGTTGTAATTCTTTAATATTTTTTCTTTACTCTATCTGTTTATGCTTATTGCTTAGAAACAAAATAATAGGACAGTAAATTTAAAGAGGGTAAAGTTTTTTGTCGAACAAAAAACAAAAAATTCGTATGACTTGGAGAGGTAATGTACTGGAGAAAAGAAACAGACAGACCAGAAATTCAAGAATATATTGGTAGAGTTTCTCAATTATCTCTCTCTAATAAAGTTTTTCTATATAAGACCTTCTTGAAACCGATATGGATACGAAAGACCTTCTTGAAACCGATACGGGATTCAGCTCTGGGGGATGACTAGATAAAGTAATCCAATTATCACAGAACATGATATAGAGGAAAATGACCCAACCGCCTTGGTTCGTGAGGAATTCTAACCCCTAAGGATACCTTGGTTAGTCAGGATCCCGTATGTTCAGGATGTGATTGACCGTTTCAGTCCTAAATACAAGGTTAGGCTTAATAGACATGTAAATCCCCTTGCTTTGAACCTGCTAGATAACAGTGATGACATTAGACGAATGAAAAGGGTTCATGTGCTGGACCTTGGTGATAGTCGTTGAAGATAATCTATTTTACTGGTTTTTTTCTGTTACTATATTTTGTTACTATCTCTTGTTACTATTTTTTTCCTATTCTTTTAACAGTTATTTTTGTTGTTTTAACGTTATTACTGTTTATTGCTGTTTTCATTCATTCATTTATCTAATTGTGTTTTAGTTTTTATTTGATAAAATACATCACGTGCGTGATGAATGTGTTGGACACATATGATTCACAAATTGGACAAATTATAGAACCCACTGATGACAGAGCTTTTGATATAATGAGTGTTTATTGGATCTTAGTTGTTACAATAAGTATGTTTATTAACTTGGACATTTCTGTTATAATCTTTTACTGTTTGTTTTCAGGGGGAGACATCATTGTAGTAATCTTTCATTACAATTCTTTCATTCTTTTCAGGGGGAAGCACTCTTTCATGTAATTTTTTAACATATTATTTACTTATTATGCACCCGGGGTGTGGCAGGGATGTTGCATGTCACCGACTCTGTTCAACTGTTACCTAGAAGCGATAATTGAAAAGAGTCTAACAGGTAATAAAGGTGTAAATATTGGAGGAAGGAGGATAGAGTGCGTTAGGTTCGCTGATGACATGGCAGATTGGCAGAGAGTGAAAACATGATGAATGAAATATTGAGAAGAATAAATCAAATCTGCGAGGAGTGTGAGATGTTGATAAATACAAAGAAGACAAAAAGCATGCTAATTAGCAAATCAACCAAAAGGACAACGATTAGGATTGGGGGAAGTAAAGTTGAGCCAGTGGCATCCTTCAAGTACCTGTGGTGCATCATTAAGGAAGATACTAAGTGTGATCAGGAGTTAAAGTACGAATTGCTAAGGCAAAGGAATCATTCAGCAAAATGAGGAGATTGCTATGTTGCAAACTAGATCTGCGACTAAGGAAAAAACTTGCGAAATGTTTTGTGTGGAGTGTTGCCCTTTATGGGGCAGAGACATGTACTATTAGGACGGGAGAAGAGAGAAGATTGGAGGCCTTTGAAATGTGGATTTGGAGGAGGATGAAAAAGATCAGCTGGACGGAGAGAGTTTGGAGTGAGGAGCTGCTTCGTAGAGTAGGAGCAGAGAGGGCGATTATTAAAATAATAAAAAAAAGAAAATGCAGTTGGTTGGGACACTGGCTAAGACGTGACTGCTTGTTGTGACGGCATTGGAAGGGTTTGTAACGGGAAGGAAAGCAAGAGGTCGAAGATGAATGAAATGATAGAAAAAATAATTTTTTCGAAAAAACAAAATATCGCTATAACTTTCTTATTAAGTAAAATATCGAATTCGTTCCTACTATTTTCTGAATAAGGGCCTAAAACTAATCTAAGTAAAGTTTTTTGATATCGTCAACCGTTGGCCCAGAAGCTGGAAAAAATTGTTTTTCGAAGACAAAAAATTCATACCTTCCTTAAAAGGCACAGTATCGAATCGGTTTAAAGTGGTTGTTAGTCCTCTAAACATTGCCTCAAACTTTTCTCAAACAATTTTTGATATGACCAACCCTTACGACAAGGAATGACCAAAATATTGCTGAAATTGTAAGATGGGACTTGTCTTATATTAAACATCTGAAACATTTTTTCACATGCGACCATTGTCGTATTGAGTAAATTTGAAGTTTTTCTTAACTTAAAGGTAGAAATCTATTTTATCCCCTATTTAGCACCGGTGAAATCTACCTCCGCCTTCCGGCGTGCCGAAAGGGATGTTTTAATTTGAGGTGTATAAAGTTAGTGCAAATTCAAGTTTAAAAACTTCAAATATTCGGTAATTTTAAGAAATTATGTTTTGATAATTTAATTTAAAATCACAGGTTTTTATTTTTTTAAATGTTTCCTGATTTTTTTTTTTTTTTGTAAATAAATCCATAACTAGAATAACATTGATACTAGCTAAGAAAATAATAATAACAAAATGGGTGTGGCAAAAACGGCGGGTATTAAGTTATCTTTGTGTAACCATAATGTATTTTTTTTTTAAATCTGGCAAATTTAATGAAAACTGTACACAAATGGCTGTTAATAATCTAAAAGTTATTCATTAAACGTTTAGATAAAAAACAAAAAAAAATCCCTTTATAAATTATAATTACTATTAAGGCTACTTAGCGTACTGCAAATGGTACTTCAGTCTCATTAGTTAAAAATATTTGGCCAATTTAAAATATATGCAAGACCTGCCGGCTTTTAGACCAGTAAAGTTTGTAAAAGAAAAAAAACAATAGTTTAAATCGGTTACTGATAATTGATTAAATTAAGTTACCTATTCAGCGTATGATTTATTTTTGGATTAAAGTTTCCATAATTCTGGAAATATTCGCCAATTTTTGTAAAAAAAAATTTAAATCATACAGTTATAATCTGTAATTAGTTGCTAAAAATGAGTAAGTATAGAAAGGTATTTGATTCTTATGAAATATTTAATTATTCATACATATTTATTATGCGGTTTTTAACACTTTTTAATGTAATAATAGTGTAACTTGTAATTATACTGCTGGCATGTGTACTTTAGTGATGCAGAGAAAACTGGAAAATTGTTTATTTACTTTTAACACATTAGTGTTTGAACAGTGTTAACATAAATAAAAAACCTAATTTTACACAGTTACATAATTTTTCTCAGAAAAATTAAAAATCTGATGTGGACTCTACATAACTTCCTTGTACGCCTATTAAATCACATATATATATTTAAAAAAAATGAAAAGTACATAAAATTTTATTTCATTAATAACTTCTGATATTTTATTTATTGTAATTACTGAATTATTATTCATCGTAAAACTTTTTTACAACGAGAGGTTAATAATTATTAATAAATCAATATATTCAAATTAAAAAAAAGGAGATGAAGGAGAAAAATTCGAACCGATGTGCCTAAGACCCAATAATGTGTCCCCTAAGACCCAAATATTTCATTAAAATTAATTTTATTGCTATAACTGTGGAACCATTGAAAATAAGTACCACTTATGATATAAGCTATATATCATAAGTGGTACTTAAGATATATAAAGAAGTGAAGTATATAAAGAAGAAGGTGGCAGAGAAAAAGCTTTCAATGAGGGCTTATTACTGCAGTTAAGAAAAAGTCCAAAATCCAATTTTTTTTTTGAATTTTGAGCTTTTTTGGATACTTTTGGTCCAGTCATTACAATCAACAGGGAAGGTGCATAACTATATGTTACAGCAGTCCTAAATCCAAAATTTCAACATTCTACGGCTAATCGTTTTTTGTGTTATGCGAGATACATTCGTACGCTACGACCAGAATGCAGACGTCACGCCGAATCTAGTCAAAATATATTCAGGGTTGGTCAAAATGAATATTTCCTTTGAAACCTGAAAACCGAAATGTTTTGCGATCACAATATTCTTTTACCTCGTACAAGGAAGTAAAAATTAGAAAATGTACATACTGAAATTTTTAAAAACATTTTATCTATATATGTAAAATATATAAGTAAACACTGTACTTTCTTAAATCTTATCAAAAAAGATATATTTTTAAATGTATAAATCTTTTAGTTACGAGAAAATATATTGTTCAAACTAATTTTTTCCTAAAAATTTAAAATAGTATTTCTTATTTGTAATTACAAAACGAGGAATTTATTATTTGTTGTCTATGTAAAAACAAAAATGGAAATTGGTACAAAAGATGGGGATTTTTATGTACTAAAAGTAAATATTTCTTTAATTAACGCGAGGTCACAGACCATTAAAAATCCAAATAAATTAAGACATTGTCTAAATATGAATTTGGGATTTGATTTTAATTAAAAAAAGTCCCTTCAGTCTACTACAAGAATGTATAATATCGTTCGCTCTTTAACTCAAAGTGTGATAATAATTTAAATTGAATTTTAAAAATTATAACGTAATTTTATTTACTATATTAAAAACCAAATAAGCACCAATATTGAAGTTATGTTCCTCGTAAAACTTGATTATGGTTGTTTTTTTTTCATTAATTTCTAAAAATCTTCTTATTTTTTTGTATGGCAGTCTCCAATTTCAATTAGTAAGTTTTTCAAACGGCCACTTTTCGGACATTAACCTGAAATAAAATTAATGATTTTCTTACTTCGGAAACATCTAAGAGCTTTAAAGACATTATGTACGTAATTTCACTATATTCATTTCATCATTTTCACTACCACATTCTTCTGGCAATTCTAAAACTTCGTGTTCAAAATCAACATCACTAGCATCATCAATTTATTCTATTTCCTCTGCTTGTAAATTACAAAATTATTCTCCCGGTAACTGTTTTCTTTTCCTTCTCTTTCATTTATTTTCTTCTCTTTTAACCAAATCTGGTCGTAGTTTTGTACAGCCGGTATTTAATATTTTGGGATTCAATTCGTCCATTGGTTTGTTATGTTTATAATGCTATCACCCATCGAAAAATTCTTTTAATATTCGCTTGTAGCTGTATCATATTTATCATTTTCCTTTCCGTTAAAAATATAAATAAATAATCTAGCACATCGCTTCTTAGCAGAATTTAATTCATTATATTATCTTAGGGCACGCCAAATTTTAAATTAAAAATTTTCAGATCACTGGGTAGGTTGTAGCAGAACCATGAAATCTCCTAATCTGTTTCCAGATAATTATTTTTGCGGTTATTTGAAACATAATGTACACAAAACAAAACCTTTAAACAAACAATGACGACTTTAAAAGGCGTATAATAGACAAACCTGCACTTTTACCGCCAAAAATGATACAAGATATAAACGGATATTATTTAAGGTTAGCCCAGTGCCAAGCTACAGAGGGGAAGAAGCACTTGGAACGTTTCTTGTAAAACGGTATGCTTTCAAAATTTGTTGTATTAATTGATATAGGACAGAAAGCATTTAACTAAATGCTTAAATTAAAGTAAATAATGGGTAAAGTGAGTAAAAAGGAGTTGATGCTACCACTACGGTATTTCTAAGTTGTAACTTTTTTTGTTGAGAATAAAAGTAAGTTAAAACTACACTCTATAATTACAACTTCGTTTTTCCGGAAAGGTACTTGTAACTTCAGTTTTGGTGTGAATTAAGTGAAGATATAACTACTACTTAAGTACAGTTACAATTTCATTATTTCGGAGTCTGAAGTAGGGCACACTCCATTTTGTCAGTAACGTCAGTCAGTTATGTTTGACATGGCAATGTTCATGCATATGAGGAAAGGAAAAACGTATAGAGAAAGAAATGTTATGAGAGAATGCAAGGAACTGATGCTTTTCGAGGATGAAAGCATTAATTTTCTAACTTCAGAATTTATCCCAAATACTGATGAAACTCGAGGAAAAGCACTAACCCCAAGAAATCACATGGAAATATTTTTACGTTATACTGATGAATCTGGATTTCAGAGTGGAATGGCAGAAGATTTTAGAGTAGACCGATCAACATTGTGTAAAAGTATTAACAATTTTATGAGTAATATTCTTGAAAAAGCTTATAACTGATTCATTTTCCCAGTACAGCACAACAAATGAATAACACAAAGTTACTGTAGCAAATGCACAATCATTTACAAACTGTTGTCAGTGAATTAGATTAAAACCATATATCAATAAAGAACCTTGGCCCTTTGGTGAAACCTGGATTTTCTGTTTCATCCAATATTAATAAAAAACGTTTTCCGCTCTTAAAGATTGATCTTTTTGTTTACTGTTGCTTTTTATCCGTTTTCTTTTTTACTTTGACCTTCATGTGTTGTAGCATTTTCTTCATTTTGGCTGCGGAGATTTCAATCCCTGTTCCTTGGGAATATATTGTAACAAGACCGGTATAACGGATCTGGGTAACGGCTTTCTACCAATTAAAAAGAAAGTAGCAGAACATATAATAATGGGAGGAATACAGAAAGGGGCTGAAAGATACCTTTTTAGTAACAGGTCCGTTTAACAATCGTTTTTTGTAACATTGCCTACAGACACACTAAACACATGTTCCGTGAGATGTAAGGTTTCGAATGCATTTGGACGAAAGAGCTCGGTCGATAGTTCTTACGCTTCAGTCCAGCAGGTAAAGAAAATAGGAGTATAAATACTCCGCGGAAGACCAGTTCTGAGAATCACTCTAGCGAGACGTTACGACGTCAGTTCAGCGAGGAGAGCCGGCGATGTGAATCTGCGAGACGTCAGTCAGCGAGAGCATTCTGCGAGGAGTACAGCGAAGGAGCGAATTTCCTGTGTGAATTAAGTTCGATACGATTAAGGTGACGCCACGTTTAATTCCAGTAAACAAGAAATACTATCGGTGAGTTACTGTAAAATTATAAGTGGAAGAGATAATGCACTGAATTTCATTCGTAAATTGTTAGGGTAGTTTTATTTGTGAATAGCAAAGGTATTTGCATTAAAAGAGCTTTATACTTGTCTTATCTATTGTAATATTGTTATTAATTGAAGACTAGTGGTTAAAAGTGTTAGACTAGAGATCATGCTATATTTTTTTGTCTATGGGACTGAATTCTGGTTGTTTTCATTGTTTATTTATGTACCTGCAAATAAACTTGACGATTACTTTAAAATCTGTTTTGTATGTAATTTCTGTGTATTGACATTTATGATTATTTGTTTGTTATTGACATGTAATATTATTATTGTTTACTATTGCAATTATGTCATTATTCTAATTATTTTTGTGAGATGTTTTTACATTGTCTGTTATTATTATTATTATTTTCATTTACATTTCTACCTACCACTTCAAAAAAAAAAATATATATATATATTATTATTATTATTGTGATTGTGATCATTATGGTTAATACGTATTTGTGTATTTACTATATTTCATTAAATGTTTTATTATTATTATTATTATTATTACTATTACCTTTCTCATTATTGTTGATTTAGCTTGTTTTACTTATGTTTTTAAATCAATAAACTGTAATTATTAAACATTCTAATTGTCAATCTCTCAATATCCTAATCGAGCTGCGAACATCCGACAATATGCTAACATGTCTCCCCACGTCTTCTTTTTTTTGATGATAAAATCGTACAACAAACGAATGACCGCCATTGAAAAATAGCGATTGTGATCATAAAAATAACATTACACGAATTGCAATGCAAAAAATTAAATGAAAAAAAAAACATTAAATTAAATGAAAAAATACATTTTTATAAACAAATCATTAAACTATCATAGCAAAACAATAATTTGTATAACTGTATTTTACCAAACATCACGTTGTATAAGAAATATTTTTCTTCGTACGATATTAAAAAATAATTATATAAACATTTCCAGTATATCTTTTCTTTTATAAATAAGTAAAGTTTTCCGCCTATACTGAATATAGCGTCCTAATTACTTACTGTATAAAATAAACTCAAGTAAATTAAAGACTACTGTATATTATTTTAACTTCTATTACTCTTCACAAAAAAGAATTCAAAATACTAATAAACTAACATTGGTATATGATGTAATCGTTATGAAACCTAATTTTATTCTTATAATAACTCATCTAAGATATGATGCCACAATATTATTAGGTCAAAAGATAGTTTCATAACAATATCTAATTCTAAGATATAATAAATGAAAGGATGGGCGTATACGTTTCAGTATAGTTAGATAAACGTAGTTTAATATGAGACACCTGTTTTACATGAGCTTAAACTGCGCATTTAAGATGTTTTCTTTAATACAAGTTCTTCGGTGTCAGCTTATTTATTATGCTTTTTTAAGCCAATTATATCACGTACTGCATAGTATAATAGTATTATAATTCTACAACTATTATTATGATTAATATATTATACATCCTTTTCTGGTGTTCAAATTTAAACCATGTAAGTTTATATAAAAAAAATAAAATAATTATTTGAAATGAAAAAAAAAGATTATCTTATACTATCTGCAACCATTATTTTTGATCTTTGATTCTTGCCAGCGGAGTCTATTCAAAAAGTGAATATCTCGATGTAGAGTAGGAGCATTAGATTCAAAATATGAATATAGGGGCAAAATTTTCCTGTCAATCAGATCAAATGGAAAAGGTGCCTAAGCATGCCTTAATTAACATACTAAAAAAAAGTCGAGACCTCCACTACATTCCGACATTTGTTGAAATTTGAAATATCCGGGTGGATATAGTAAAATTACCCGCTCTATATCGATGAAAACATACCGTAGTCCCGTAGTCCCGCAAATACAACAAAGATGATTAGAATCCTGTTAATTAATTCCAATAGAAGCTCGCTATCTCACGACTTGACTGGTGAGATAGCGGGCAGGCATGGGGCTGATTTCGTCGTGGCAACTGAGCCCAATAGATACGTTTTCGCAGGAAGCGACTGGTGTGCAGGCACAAGAAGTGTATCGTCCTATTTACCTATGGCTAAAGCGGCGGAAAGGATCCTGGCAGTAAGAATAATTGAAGAAGTAAAAGCTGTGGCGGGCATTCACCCAAACCAATATGGCTTCTGCAAGGGGAAGTCGACCACCCAGGAGATCTCAAGAGTGATAAACTAGGCTGCAAGAGAAAGAGAGAACACATGGTGAACGAGTAATATGCCGACGATGATACCTTGGCGTAATAATACATAGAGCATGCAAATACGGTGAACACTACACAGAAGTCTGTAATAAGGCAGAAAGGTCAGTGAACGCCTTAAATAGACTTTTGTCTTCGTGGGCTGCTCCTGGCTCCGTTAAATGAAGAGTAATCATGTCGGCAGTACCGTCAGTTCTTCTGTATGCAGCGCCGGCCTAGGGCAGGACAGTTAACATCCAGCAAAATCTCAACAGGGTTCGGAGGGTCCACCGTAGAACATTACTTGGAATTTTTACGGGTTATAGGACACTTTCATACGATGCACTGTGTGGGTTTTTTCTAGGGTTCCCCGGTGGATTTGCTCATCTTGGAGCGGTTTGAGGGAGTGAGTAAGGCGGACGCCAGATTGTCTGTTATTCGACGATGGAGTGAGAGCTGGAGGGCTACTGTTAAAGCAAGCTGGACCAGAAGACTTATCCCTGACCAGCGGAAATGGCTCGCTAGGAAACACGATGAATTAGATTACCATCCAACGCAGGTCATATCTGGACGTGGCAGTTTGGAGGGGTACTGTATAGAATAGGCAGAAGAGAATTGCCAACGTGTATGTACTGTTACGAGCATGACTCAGTGAAGTACAACATGTTCCATTGCCAGAACTGGTAAAATTCTCGGGTCAGGACGGGAGTCGCTGACGTATCATCAAGAGAACTAGTAGATAATATGTTGGCTTCAGCGGCAAACTGGAGAGCCGTCGACAGGTTGGCGAGGACGATTTTGAGGGAAAAAGATGACGACGGACGTCGAAGGGGATTTTAGTTTAGGACAAGGTAGACAGCCCCGGCTGGAAGAACCGGCATGCAGAGGTGTGTCGGCTCCGATGATCAGCCGGGAATCAAAAGACCGAGCCCGACTGCTGGATGGGGCCCGGGAATGACATAATCGGACCCGGTTTCCCCTCCTTAGTAGTTAGACAGGCGAGAAAATGTACAGACCGAATCCCGGTCTTTGTGGGGAGCCCAAGAACGACGTAGTCTGGCCTGGTTAACCCTGACGAATTGAGGCAGGCGTTGATCACAAAAGATTCAACCGGCAAGCCGAATTGGACGCTCGTTTGAGTTTGAAGCACACTCCTCTGGGCTGAGCTTTACTTCATTGTATGTCCGGCCCAGGGGAGTAAGGGGAAAAAATTTTACACAAAAGAATTCTAGCGACATTTTCATAAGTTCATAAATAAACGTGAATGAGCTGGTACTTACATCAAACACAAAAAAACTCGTATTTTATCTTAAACAATTCAATTTTTTGAAAATTTAGAAAACTAAAATCGAAGGTAAAGTACATATTTCTAGATAAATTTACCAAGTTTAACATAAACGTATGTATTTGGTAACTTTATAAACATATATTTACATTGTTATTTTCACTATTTGTTGCGCACTGACGCATTTTACAAATATTACGCTCATAAAACACAGTTAAAAATTAAAATTTTCGTAAAAACTAACATTACCATCTAAAAGTAAATATCTTTCCCTAACTATTACCACTGTTTAATATTTAATTTTGAAAGATTTTAATAAGTTATTATTGGTTTTTTGTATTTAGTGAATATCCCAAAATACGTTTTCTGAAATATAATGATTTTAAGATTACTAATATTTAAAAAACAACATTATATTTTGCTATGAAACTTATTATATTCATAAATAATCACCTTAAGAATATATTCGCATAGTGTTTTTTCTTCATTTCTCCAATTTGGTTTTTATTTGCAGGCCTAATTTGAAAATACTTCGACCTGACAACATTGTACTATAATATATTATACCTAAATGTAGCAAATTCTTTTAAATTTACCAAAAGTTATTTCTTTAGATATCATTTATCGATGACACTTTGATTTTTTGCAATATCTATCGTAGATAAAAAGTTATAGGTATTTGTTTATCGCGCGTGCGTTTTGAAGCAGTGCTGCCGGCTACCTCATATCTCTCCCAATAGGCAGTATATAGAGCGCTACTGTTTGTTGCGCTAGCTCGTTTATTTTTGATCTGTTTGGAATCTGTTTATAAATTTTTTGAGTAGAATATTTTGCTTATTTTGCTCTACATTCTTGATAAGAATTATTTTTTCTTTAACGACCTACATTCAAAATAGTAAAAAAGAACACGGTTCTGAAATTTTATTTTATTTATAAAGAAATGTCGGAATGGTAGAGAGGCACACGCATTTTAGTATGTGTATTCTTTAAAGCCAGTAATTTTTACACGGATTTGAATACTAGATCGTGGATACCGGTGTTTTTTGGTGGTTGGGTTTCAATTAACCACACATCTCAGGAATGGTCGAACTGAGAATGTACAAGACTACACTTCATTTACACTCATACATATCATCCTCATTCGTCCTCTGAAGAATTATCTAAACGGTAGTTACCGGAGGCTAAACAGGAAAAAAGAAAGTATGTGTATTCTTAGGGACCTTTTCTACCTGGTCTGATCGACAGGAAAAGTTTGCCCCGATATTCTTGTTTTGTATCTAATGCTCCTACTCTAATGTATTAAAAAAAAATTTATCAGCTTGCTCCTTTATAGTAATTTTCCAATTGAATCCCGCACTAAAAAAATTTCTTGTGATCATTCAATGGAAAATCGTAAAATAAGGTTTCCGATTGAATCTGTTATCTTTTAATGGTCTTTTTGAAAATTCTATATTCTTTAAAAAATTAGGATAATTGCGAGTTCTGAAAATTAAAATTCTACTTATCTTTAATAATCAAATAAATAACCATATTTCACGAAAACATTTTACGAAATAAAGAAATATGGTCTGCAAAATAAAATTTAAAAGAATTTGATGTGTGCACTACATAACTTCCTTGTACGCCTATTAAAAATTACATATACACTTTTTTTTTTAAATGAAAATTACATACAATTTTATTTCATTAATAACTTCTTATTTTTTTTGATTTTCTTTTTATGATTATAATTGAATTATTATTTATCGTAATTTTTTTTACAATTTCAGGTTAATATTAATAAATCAATATATTTAAATTAAAAATAAAGTTGAAAAAAATAAGATGAGGTCTGACTGAAACTGATGTGCCTTCCATTTGATCCAAATATTTCATTAATTAAAATTTTATTTGGCTATAAGTCTGAAACCAATGAAAATAAGTACCGCTTATGATATATCGTTGAAAATCTCTCAATCAGGGTTTATTACTATCCAAAAGTCCAAAGCCCAAACGTTTTTGGATTTTGGGCTTTTTTAGACACTTTTGGTTCAGTCGATTGCAATCAAAAGGGAAGGTACACAACTAAATATTACAACAGTCCTAAATTCAAAATTTCAGCATCCTATGGCTAATCGTTTTTGAGTTACGCGAGATACGTACATTCGTACGTACAGACGTCACGCAGAAACTAGTCAAAATGAATTCACGGATGGTCAAAATGGATATTTCCGTTGAAATCTGAAAATCTAATATTTCCTTTACTTTGTACAAGGAAGTAAAAAATGATAAATTAAAAGAAAATATCAGATTATTTATGTTAATAGCTTCTTCTTTATTTATTTTTATTACTATTATATTTTTTGATTTAATGTTTTAAAAAAATAATGATGCATTATTTCTTTATGATATTGGTTGTTTTGAGAATCATAGATTTTAAACAGTGGTTAAAAAACACTGAAATCAAAATTTCAGGTGACTTAAAGAGCACCATTTTTTTTTTAATGGATAATTACATCGCCTACGTATATAATTTTAAAATACATTTTATTTTGTCATCATCACTGCTTATAGTCATCCTTAAAGAGTTCAAGCGTAATGATATTTGTAGTATTTTGACAAGAAAATTATCTGGAAATCATAGGGTAAAAATCCTCATTTTAGGTAGTCTTAGCTCATGTTCATCAATAGTCTCCTTACGTCGATTCTTTTATTCTTTTCCTAATTTTATCAAGGCTTTAGTTTGTTTGCAAAACGTTTGCATTTCTTGTGAACGGTTTTTTTCATTCAAATGAGGTTTTAAAAGTTATTTTTTAGATTAAAAATTTTAAATTTAGATTAAAATCAAAACAATATATATATATATATATATATATATATATATATATATATATATATATGTATATATTTTAATAAGACGTATGTTACGATAACTGCAAAGAATATACTTTTTTCAATTATTTTTTTAAGTATTATATGTTATTAAGGTTTTGGTAGTTGCTTTTAATTTGAGGGCGACTTCTAAAATTAAAAAAAATAAAGGTTTAACTTTTTTTTAAATTGATTTTTTTGTTTAATTTTTAGTATCATTCTATTTGAGATATGTTTAATAGTTTTAAAAATAGTTTATAATCTTTTTAAAGGAAGTTCATCTGGTCGGCCCGTATTTAGTTTTCAAGTAACATCCAATTTCAAGTTCATTTTTGAACAAATTCTTTTTATAATAAAAATCTATGTACCAAATAAAATATCCTACTATTTAATAAAGTTTCGCTGCATAAAGGTGTATATTTGAGAATTTTTTTTCTAAAAGAAATCAAATAAATCACCCCCAGTCAATATGTGGCATAAATAGTCCTTACTAAGTTTTTTTTACAATACTTTGCCGTATAAATTAACATTGAAAATTACAAAGAACTACTTGAAAAAAATTACAAAATAAAATCCAATTCTTTATACGTAGATATATATTTGTTTAGTAATATTTTATCGCTTGCAGACAGATTAGTTATTATTTAATAAACGATAATCTATTACAATTAGAAAAAACAAATTAGTAATTTCAAAAAATTTTACTGATTCATAAAACGTTTGAAGAATAAATCTACCTGATCCTACTCGAAAATTGAAGACCATTAAAAACGTATACCTTAAATGAAGAATTACTGTAAATTCCTTTCTATTGCAAAAACGAAAAATAAATAAATACTTTTTGTAAGAAAAATAAATATTGTATATTCTCAAAAATAAATTTAAAAGGAAAAATAACATCTATTCGTAAGAAAATGAACAAATTATGTTCAAGATTTATTACCTCAAGGACCTTGTATAAAGAAATCCCTAGTATACTATTGTACTGTACTGCAACATAAATAAGTTGGTGAATTTCCATGCAGTATATCTGTCTGTACTATAGACTGTTTATATAGTCTTCTAATATGTAAGCTATAGTAGAAGAGTGTATGTATACACATATCATTGCTGCAACGCCGCTGGATATATTTATATATATATATATATACATATATATATATAACACAGTTATGTAAATAAAATACTGGATAAACCAGTAAACTTAATAGATTTTAGTTGAAAAGAGATGTAAACCAAGCGATTTCAATCTTACCCTATCGCATTCTGTATACAATAACCTAAATAATATGTGTACCTCTACGTAAACAATTTATTTATTTATACAAGAAATAGTTCGGATACATTCCAATCATATTTTAGTCTTTTTTTTTTTTTTTTAATTTTATAAGTACGAATCAAATGTGCAATTATACATTTTTATTTATAAACTGTTATTTTTAAAAACAAACTGTAAATTAAAAAAACTACGAATTTTTGTTTATTAAATCGAAATTTTTCAATGAAAAAGATTCTTACCAACATATAATTTACCAACATATAATCAAAAATATGTAGTCAACCATCAAGAGTAACATCCTAAAGTAGTCCTTTTACATTAAGTTAAACATATTTTTTATAAAAAAAATAACTAACAAACCTTATTTATAAGTATTTATTAGAAACGTCTTACTATTCTCCCTTTAAAGAAAGAAAAACAAAATTATTACAGTGGTAATTACAAAGACATGGTATAGTTGGTAAATATTTTTATTTATTTTGATCTATAAGTTTCATATATATGCTTTCATTATCAATCTTTTGATTGATGATAATTTGTTTTAATATCTTTAAAGCAGGTTCATACAATGTCATCATACCGGAGTTATGAAAAAACTAATTTAACAAACAACGTTTTGCTTGGGAGCAAAAGGTTGTTTGTTAAGTTGTTTTTTATATGTTTGTTAATTATTATTAGTTTGTTAAGCTATGTTTTATAATGTTTGTTATATAAATAAATATATATATATACAGAAGACTATGTCGTAAGTAATTCATTATCAATGCTAATTCTTTATTCATAATTAATTTTTAATTTTTTTGACTCATAGTCAATGCTAATTTCCAGTCACGCGTTTCGGAAAAGCCCTACAACTGTAGGTTGTATCTGATGCACGGTTTACACACACAACTTCATTTAAAATATTTTTATTTTATCTAAATATAATATTTTTTCATTTAATTCAGTGATTCTAATTAAACGTATTCAATTCGCACGGGTGTGGCGGTACTAGCGGCGACGGTCGGTACTAGCTAAACTAATGCAATTTCACAACTTACATAGAAAAAATTTTGCATATCCGGTCGGCAACTGGTGTAGCCGCAAGGTTTAACGTACCAGGTACTGAGTCTACCTGGTGATCGAGTTTGAGACCCAGCCAAACCAAGTTACCTTTTTTACTCTTTACATATTATTCACTTATTTAATTCTACTGCTCACCTGTAATGTCACAACATAGCAGTAGTTTAGAGCATTTTTTGGAGGTGGGTGTGATGCTACAAAAATCTTTTTTTGTAAATATTTTTTAAATTTAATTGTTTACAAATGTGCCTAAGATAAATATAACCTTAATTAGGGAAATCTCGAGATACTCAGGATGACCTTGCTCTACAGCTTCACCTTCTTGACCTTTTAAGTTGAAGATTTAATGGCATCAACGTCCCATATATAGAAGTAATCTGTCGAAGTTTGGTCAAAATCGTTTCAGTAGTTCAGAAGATATAAGGTTATTTAGAGGCCAACACCGAACACACTCACGTATATACTAACATTAACATCTGGAAAATTTCCTTCCGGTTTTTTGGGTTCCTTATGTGTCAAAACGTAAAGATCCAGTGAAAACCACAATGTCCAAATTGGACCAATTTTAATACTTCTCTTCTAGAGCTATAGCTCTGCTACAATGCTATCTAGCCGGGAAAGTAATATTATTGAAAATAAATTAATGAAAATTCTTCACGTTCTTCTTACGGTGTAAGTGCACTCTAAGAAAAGATTTTTTGAAATTTCAATTTTAAAGTGTTAAAAATAAGTGTTAAAATAAATAAATAATTTACTTGGTAAATATTTAATGAAGATATTAAAAATACGATTGGTGTGTACAGCTTTCACGTGAATATTTAAAAACTATATTCTTTGATTTTTTAAAATTCCATCTCGAAAGGGGTGAAGAAAGTTAAAAATATTTCGAACTATGATTGCAATTTTTCTCCATTTCCAACTATACTAAATGAAATACTCACTCGATTTGGGCTTACAAATATTTTTCAGATAAATATCTAAAAATCACCTTCGAGTTTTTTGAATTTTAATATTTTACGGCTTAAAAAATATAAATTTGTTTTTACATATTTACAGTTTTATGCTACTGCTATTAAATCAGTATTTATGAAATTTAATAACATTGTGAGATAATTTATGTTATGTAATTTAGATTATATATTTCTCGAGTGAAGCCGCGATAGGAAATCTAAAAACAATTAGTAGCTCCTGTACTTGCCAAACTGTTGCTCTGAAGAAATTATAGTGCACTGATAATTTTTATACATTGAACAGGCTTTAATTTATATTTATCATTACGATTTTACAAGCATGAGTTCAATGAGTTTACAGAGGGGTTTCACTCTGATGAAGCCCTAAGCAGCTTAACATCCCTTGACCGCGACGGGAAACTCAAATAACCATATAGTGCGGATGAAACCGCGACGGGTATGTTCTACTGTGTGTGTGCCCGCGCGCGCGCGTGTGTGTGTTTTAAAGTACGTAACTGTTAATTCTTAAAAGTTTAAATAAATTTCACTATCTCAATTCTGCAAAGTGGAGTTAAATTTGTTCATATATTTGTTTGGTTTCTCGATAACTTAAATAAATACGAACCCACTTCAGTAGAACTGATGTAAATATTTCATAGATCACTATTTTGTTAAGGTCTCAGTCGCTGCATTTGTTGAAAATAAAATACCAAATATTCCTCCTCTCTTCGTACTCACTTCATAAAATGAGAGCCAATTTAAATCAATCGTTTTTTTTTTAATAAATTATTTTTTTTGATAAATGGTCAAATGATATTGGTGTCTTTAACAAAAAAATTTTAACTTACTTTTTTTAATAGTTCAGAAATTAGGAAAATATTTTATAGTTTTTTAAGTCATTATTTTAGTTTTAATTATTTATAAACTAGTTTTTATATAATTAGATGAGATATCTACATTAGTTAAAAATGTTACATTAATTTAAACTAAAAAACAGCATTCTTACAATTTTCATCCTTAGATCTCTCTAATATTATTATTTAAATTTAGATGTTGACCACAATTTTATAATGTCTTAAAATCAATTTTATATTGTTTGTATAATATAACAAAGTAAAATTCAAGAAAATTTACGAATTTACGCTAATTATTTAAAATAGCCTATTTCTTTTCCTTTATTTAGGTAAATGCACAAATGTCTGATCTGAATACAAAATAATTAGTCAGTGCTAAATTAAATTAATAAGATTCATAAATATTATTAATTATTTAAAGGAGCAAAGAAAAAAAAACTGTTCGCATGTTAGATGATTTTAAGCGTACGTGATAAAAAGTAAGTTACTGTGCATTGAAATAATAATAATAATGGTGATGATGATGAAGATGATGGTGGCGGTGGCGATGCCGATGCCGTTGGCGATGACAATAATAATGACGATGACGATGACGTTGATGATGATGGTGATGGTAACTAATGATTTGTACAGTCACACGTGCATCAACCAAAGAAAACCTCCGGCAGATTCACTTTATTAATCCTAGATACCTCCGGGCCTATGACACAGTACTGTTAACATGTTCAATTAGTTAACTTGTCATCAAGTAAATCTCCAAGATCTAGTACAATGCTCACTCGACTAACAGGAGTATAATTAACGTTGTACCTGAACAAGGACTGATTGGTCTTTCTTGAGATTGATATCAGCGTTTTTATTAATATTTAGAGAGATATTCATAGATCAAGAAATGACCACCACAAGATACTCTTGAAATCGCAAATAATCCACATATTTACATATCGGAGAGAAAATCTTCACATCATCAACAAAATCTCATACTGGCAATCTAAATTGCAAGAAATGCCATTGATAAATAAGATGAAGAAAGGAGGACCCAAATCTAAGTCATGTGGCACACCAGATGTTATGGAGAAATCATTAGACACTACTCCACCATATCTTACTCTGAACCGACGATGGCTAAGATAAGAAGCAATCCAGGCGATAAAATCTGGATGAAAGCCGAAAGCCGATGAACCGATGTTGTAAGATCAAATATTTCATTAATTAAAATTTTATTTGGTTATAACTCTGGAACCAATGAAAATAATTACCACCTATGATATATCGTTGAAAAGCTCTCTATGAGGGCTTATTACTACAGTTAAGAAAAAAATCCGAAATCCAAATTTTATTGATTTTGGGCTTTACTGGACACTTTTGGTTCAGTCGTTGCAATCAAAAGGGAAGATGCACAACTAGATGTTACAACAGTCCTAAATCCTAAATTTCAACATCCTACGGCTAATCGTTTTTGAGTTATGCGAGACACATACGCACATACAGACGTCACGCCGAAACTAGTAAAAAAGAATATTTCCGTTGAAATCTGAAAACGGAATTTTCCGCGATCACAATACTTCCTTTACTTCGTACAAGAAAGTAAAAATAAAAGTAGCGAATTCTTTGTTTTCGTTCATTTATACCTCCAAGCTTCATTCTTGAAGAGTTATATACTCAAAGGTATATATGCTATCAATTTTACAAGAAATGATGGATTATTACGTATATACAGCAACTTTTTAATCGGTCAAAATTAAAAAAAAATATTTATGCCTTACTAAAGTCTAGACGAATCTAAATAAAACTTGGAGCGAATAAATAAATACTATAAAACTTCCAGTTGTACTAACTTAGTAAAATTTTGCTTTGTAAAATTTTATGTTCAATTTTTCATTTAATTTTAAATATTTTTTTACGCATTTAATTGTCAATAAACAAACATACATTGTTATAAAATTATATGTAAAATATAATTTTTAATCTAACACGTGCGTGAACACGCACACATACACATACCATTTAAAAAAATTATTGATTTCTTAGGGCCTAATTCTCCTAAAACTTAGGTTCAACCATAAAGAAATGAGTTGGTGTTGTGTGACCCCCCACAACTGCGGTATGTTTTCCCTCGCAAGTTGTATACGTTTTCTTGAAGACTGCTTCAGTCATTTCATACGTTTATTTAAGTTGTTTTGGAAATGAATAATTATGAAATATTCTAATGGCGTATACTTAAAATTTTTTTTCCTAAATAAAAAATACGTTCACAAAATTTTACTCAAGTTAAAAGCTCAAACAATGTTCATTATAGAATTAAGTAGTAGGGTTTTAACAAATATCAAATGGTTGAACGAAATAAATTTTTAAATAACTAATCATCCTTCCCTTCTAGACGGCATTTGTTTGTGTTTATGTGTTCCCCTTACCTTAGCACCGGAATGTTACGATCACTAGCGGAAAATCTCGATTCGTTAGTACATGTCTCGTACAGATTAGATTTTTCGATAAATACGCTCAATCCTGTGCGCTAGCGCAGTTGTAAAGTATAAACTTATGAAGACTAAAAAGAAGAAAATATAAACTATATAAAAAAAAACTTTTTAAAACCCCACTCATACATTAAACGCACTAAAATATAAAAAATAATTTTAAGACGGTAGTTCAGAATGGACTTGACAACATGCTTTGATTGGGATATGTAAGATTATGTGAAATTCATAGATTAAAATAAAAATTTAATGTTTTTGCCAATATTTTCTTACGCGTGTTGAATGGCCTAAAAAGTGAGGTGCAAATACGCATAAGAAAAAATTGGCAGAAACATCATTTTTAAAGCAATAATATGCAAAACCTTTTACAAAAATGATGATGTCTTTGTTTAACTTTGTATATTATAATTACGCACGTAAAAAAAAATATTTTAAAGATAAATGAAGCATAGTATGTAATTTATTTATTAAATCACCTTAACCCAAATGAAGATATTACTGCTGTTGAATGATAGACAACGTACAATTTTAGAGTTAACAAATCTGAATTTATCACAGGTGATTTCTACGATTTTTGTAAAATATTATTATATTTACCAATGAGAGAGTCTAAATTGCAGACAATACAGTTGCCCGATAATCTCTAGAAGATTAAGAAATCAGTGGCTGCTCTACTTCCTCATATCAAGTGTTTGTAGGTTGCGTATTATTATTATTATTGTTATTACTGTATTATTTTTTTCTTTTTCACTTTCATTTACCCCGACCTGCGGAACAAGCATCTAAGTATAACTCACCCTGACTCTTACACGCGGAGTTCACCTGGCGACACAGCTCCTTTCACTGAGTGGAGGAGATCAGCCTAAGTTTTCCCCTTCGCTTTGACTACCTCTGTCGTTATCGGCGAGCCTACCGACCGTTTCCTGCCGACATCCTTCTGCATCAACAAGGTGCACAAAGTGTTTCTTTCCGACCCGTCAACTGAAATATTCAACTGTGTGGGCGCAATAGTTGCCCAACTCTCCCCAATCGTCCTGAAAAACACACTGCCCAACTGTGCTCATCCTTCATCAACTAAAAAACCGACCGGCAGAAGATGGAGACCACCTCATGGTCCCCAGCCGCCGAGTTATTTATTAGGACGTAATCAGTATGATCAAGGTCAATTATAGAACTACTGCCGTCCCCGGACAGGTCTCGAGCAGATGACTGTACAACAAGGACTTGGCCCGCCGTCAATTTACCCGAACGAGCCAGGTCCCCAATACATGGTGCTTTATGAAATACCGGAGCGTGATTTGCGTGGTCGACCCCATCTCCCAGATCAATTATCCATGTAACTCCAGCACCCTCTTTTACCCTAGCGATGTCCTTCACCAGGGTTAAAGATTGGAGAACAACCTTAGGCCAGCTCCGAAAGACCAGTCTCCCAAGGTCCTCATCAGCAACACCATCATCAATCATTCGTGGAGCTCCGCACCTGACCAGGACGCAGTCCGGTCAAGACCCGGGGTTGGAGTCTACGAAGCCATGTCCGCGACAATGAAATACGTCTGGGTAGCCTCTTACACCGTAGCCGGCTTAGTTGATTATCCTTCCTGAGGCTCCACGATTATTTCATCAAGAACATCTTGAAACATCATAATACAAACAGAGAGGCATTTTACGTTCGGAACACTTCTTGATTTCTACTTTTATGTTAGTATGCTGCCGCACAAGTTAGCTGAACTCCCTAACGTGGCTAAACAGAAAAGTCATGTTATTAATAAAACATCTCCCTTCCGGAGTGCAAGGCTCTTTGCACCACCTGCACTCCTATTCCCCTCCACCTCACTCACCATGCGGGAGTTGTCCTGGAATGAACCACACTTCTCCAATCCAGAGGCCTCTACTGAGGAGTACAAGGAACCCCCTACCACCATCATTGAACTTCTTTGTTTTCTCTACAACCGGTGGAGAAAGGCGCAATCTCCGTTCTCCAGATGTCTTCGGAATTCCCTGCCCCGCTTCCAAATTATCGTCAGAGACGATAACCGGCGAAGCGACAGCCTGTCCCTGCCGCTGTCTGTGCTGCGATGTGCCTTTCTTCTCGGTTTCTCTGCGTCTTTCATCAGTCGCTCCTCACGCCGAAATTTCGCAATATCCATTTCCGCCGCAATATCGGCCCCGCTGCTGTCCCAGGGGACATTACTTACAAAAATCCGAGAAGCACCAAAATCCCCTCCAACCAGTGAAGATACACCCCCGGACCGATCTGGCTCGGTCATAGTCCAACAACAACAAAAAATAGATTAAAGAAAAATAGTCTAAAATGAAAAAAAAACAACAAACGATTGTAAACAAACTGAATAAATGTAAATAAGCTCTTAGCAACGGGTAAATACCACGTAGCAACCGTAGGTGAAAACGCAACTAACCCAAACGTAATATAAACGCAAACTAAACTAAATAAAACAAAACAAACATAAACGAAACGAATCACAACAACCAAAATAACAACGAAGAAACACTAACGAAACAAAAAAGTAAAGAAAAGCAACAAATACGGCAGTATAACTCGGAGCAGGAGAGACACAACCGTTCGCTACGGGATCTCAGCTGCGAATCTATTGTTATTATTAATTAATTTTTTATTCGTTGATAATTGTGTTTCTTGCATCTCCGAATTTCGGAGTGTGTGATTGAAACACTTGCTTCCTGTTGAAGGCTTGTAAGTAATCCTCTAAGCAGGTTGTAGTAAATGAACCCACCGGGTTGGTGTAATGGTGAACGCGTCTTCCCAAATCAGCTGATTTGGAAGGCGAGAGTTCCAGCGTTCAAGTCCTAGTAAAGCCAGTTATTTTTACACGGATTTGAATACTAGATTGTGGATACCGGTGTTCTTTGGTGGTTGGATTTCAATTAACCACACATCTCAGGAACGGTCGAACTGAGAATGTACAAGACTACACTTCATTTACACTCATACATATCATCCTCTGAAGTATTATCTAAACGGTAGTTACCGGAGGCTAAACAGGAAAAGAAAGAAGAAAGAAGGTTGTAGTAAATGAAACGCTGCAGTTCTATGGTAGATAATACTTTTTATAATCAACTTTTTTCTTATTCATTATTCCTCTTTTTCCACTAAGGTTTTGTGGTTGTAGACTAGCCCCATTAGCTTCATGATGAGGTTGCGGGAACTTGTAATATCCTTGGTGGACTCTTTGGGGGAGATTGCCTGTGAATCTTTCTAAGTCGTTTCCAGTTTGATGCCCATCCTCTGAAAGTCTAATGCTGATCTAACAAACTGGGTCTCCTAAAACATAATTACAGTACCAGTGATCATACATTATAATAACAATAATAATGTGTGTTTGAATGCGCACAAACACGCATACACACACACACACACACATCATTACAAACACAAAATTTCGTTTACGAAATTATTACAATTAAATTTGTAGCGAGCTATAAATTTAATAATATGAAAGCTAAAACTGAAACGAAATTATCCGGACCATATTCTTAAATTTACACTCTGTAATAATAATCCACACATGCACGTGCGCGCGCGCGTGCACACATATTTAATTTTTTTAGTACAGTAAATAATATTTGAGAAAGATTCATTTTAGTAGTGTTATTTTTAGAGTACACCTAATTATTTACAAAAAATATGTTAAGAAGATCTTATCATTTAACAATTTTAAAAAATTAGAAAAGATAAAATAAAATTATACAAATTATTTAAATTTATTTTTTAAGCTTTTTATTTTACGAATAAAAATTTTTTTTATTCGTAAATTTTTTTTGCAAAAAAAATATATCTAGCGATCATAATAACAGAGTTGTTTTTCTTTATATATAAATGCATTGTTGACAGATTATTGGTGTAATCAAGCGGTGCATAAAATGCGGACGCTAGTTATGGTAAAAATTGTACAATTTACGTATAGTAATTATACTACAAGCCTCTGTTTACAGATAAATTTTTAAACACAACTAGATATACGTATATAGCCTCTCTTATCACCTTTTAACAAACAGATTATAAGGAACTAAAGGAAGACAAGCATAAAGGAAGTTGTATATAAAAGATGTCTTTGTTTTCTTTACAAAGCACGTGCTAAATGTATATAAAGATACACATATGATAAATTCATACTAAATAAATATGTGCTGTAATACTTGCTACCCTCTCATTCTATCCCTTCCTCCTTCCCTCCTACTCACTCAATCTTTCTCTGTCTCTTTAAATATATATTAGAGTGTTTGTGTGTGTGTGTATGTTTGCGCGCGCGCGCTTGTTTTCTCTTATGTAATTGTATTTGGTATAAAAGAAAAGCACTAAATTTTAAATCTTAATTCTATGTCAATGAGTAAGATATCAGAGTGTACACTACTAATTTTTTACATTATGGATGTTTATTATGCACGTTAATTGATTAACGGTATATTAAATAATTTAAATGATTAGTGAGAATATAGTGAAACTACGTCCTCATTCATCATCATTCAGTGATAATGAAAACAGTGTTAATACTCTTAACTTTGCTAATATATTATTATTTTTGGCGTATAAACTTAAACATTCAATTACTATGGGACATTTTATTTTATTTTAATTTTCTATTTATTAATAATTAAAATTCTGTTGTGGAGCTCAATTTTATAAATTCAACTCAAAATAAATAATGTCTACTGTGTACAGAATTAATTATAGATTGCATTACAGTACTCTACTTTTCTGCATTTTCAATGAAGAATTAATAAATTATTAATGGCATTAAATTAAATTCTTTAAAAAGAAAACTTCGTATGGATCGCGTAAGATAAACCATTATAGATCGCCCAACTGAACCATTGTCGTATATACTTATTCCCAATTTTTTAAAAGAAGTTTAGATTTTAAATCAATGATCAGGAGAATTATTTTTCGGTAAATCTATTCGTAAATCGACCAGCTTTCCCTAATTTGAAGAAAAACTTTTATTCGTAATGCATAACTTCTTATTACTGAATCACTTCATTAATTATTTTTGTTCTAGCTTAATTTATTTATTAACTATAATTATTTTTATTTCTTTTAATAATTTTGTTCATATTCCTGTAAAATATGTTATTCTATAATCTTCTCTGTACTGACTGTAATATCAGCTAACTGAGGACAACACAGTCGGTTCGACAGTAAAGTATGCAGGCCAGATGCTAGGACCGGAAACAGCGCACGCGCGTAGCACATCACAGCTTCCGTTCTAGCAACCCTCCTCCCCCTCCATCGTCTTGTTACAACTCTGCTGCGCGACGCGAATATGAAAAACACACCACTCTCTCAGCCTCCTTCGTATGACTTATGTATTCGTTGTCCCTCGTCGGTGGACGCGGTCCCTACTGTTAAGTTTCGCTGCCGAAGACAGCTGTCATACTAGTGTTACAACCAATAAGTCTCTTTCATTTTCTCACTCATCCCTAACTCATATACACTCATACTCTCTCACTCTCTCTTTCTCTCCCCGCTCGTTCCCTCTCTTTTTTCTCAGCGAATCACTTATATCATGTATATTCTCCAACTTAATCTTTCTCTCTTCTTTCTAACCTATTTTTCCCCCTTTTTTTATAATACTTGGAATTAACAGAGGGATACCAGAGTTTAAAAAGTCATGAGATCACGTTTAGAGGCTTAGGTCTAAGCTAGATATCAATAGTAAATCAGTCGTTACTACTACTTATGATTTAAAATCTGTAATAAAATATGTCACTAATTTAGCTTATTATGATAAGGGTATTTACCACTTAAAATGAATCTATAACTTTGTGATTTTCTAACAGATCAGTTCAACTATATTCTGGGCAAGACAATAATTATTATTGATAATTTTAGTTTTAATTTGAAGCATTAATTTTTACATTCATCATTTTATAACAACTATTCACTTCTATTCACTTAGCTTTATTAAAATAAATTCTAAAAGTAAAATTCAATCAATGAAGGATTTGTTAGTAAAAATAAAACCTACAAAAGATAAAGTATCTTCATAGGTTATTTCCAATTATCAATCCCTGCTTACAAATTGCTGTCATTAATAACAAAATCTGAACCTATTTTTTTTTCAAAATTAAGGCTGTTAATATCGAATACACAGTTTTTGGTTCTTATAACAAGAAATATCATGAAAATAAAGAAGAAAATTCATACAGACAAACGTTCGCAAACTCTTCGTTACGAGTCCGGCTGATGAAAGATTTTTCCTTGATTTCTGCGCCTAATTTTTGATAAAATTAAATCAGACTGTATTTCTTGGGATCCTAATTTAGAAATAAATTTTATGGTTGATTGAGAATGAGGATGATGTGTACGAATATAAATGAAGTGAAGTCTTGTACAGTCTCAGGTCCACCGTTCCTGAGATTTGTGGGTAATTGAAACCCAAAGACCAAAGAACACCGGTATTCACGATCTAGTATTTAAATTCATATAAAAGTAACTGCCTTTACCAGGATTTGAACCTTAGAACTCTCGACTTCGAAAAAAGCTGATTTGCGATGATGAGTTTACCAGACCAACCCCGTACTACTTATATATTAATTTTGTGATGCTATATAATATACATACCTCAGTCTGTTTATTAATTACTTAATTGCAAATCAGCTATGTACAAAGTGATTCTGAAGAGTGTAACGAACCCTCACTACACGTTCTACTGGTGAAAAAAAATAATAAAAAGTTCATATAAACATAGGTTCGGAAACGCTTTAGTAGCGAGTACCGGTTGAAGAAATTTTTAAGCACCTGAAACATTCTCATTGAAAATAAATGTTCCCAATATTTTGTCGCCTATCATATCTTACCAAACGTTTACTTGGACCTGTGTTAGTATCCAGTTTCGACGGTGCCATATGGATTCTCGTGACTGTATATGTGACTGATTAATTTTTTTTAATCAAAAATTCCATTTTTAAGTAAATGTGGCTTCATCGTTATATAAAATAGAATGTATATTATTAGCATTGTCTAGAATCCAGTGATAAAAGTTATAACCTACAGGATAAAAAATTAAAATTTAGGGGGTAAATTTTGTACCTCTTGTAGATTAAAAGAATGGAGCATAACTTTTCGAAATATTCATCAAACATTATTTTGTATTAAACCAGTGCGGTAAGAAATTTCTCTGGTACTGGTTTATACTGCTAACTTATGAAATAAATTATTTCAAAAAAATTTACATAAAATTAATTTTTGATTTGCTGTTAAAAATGAAATAAAACAACTTATTTTATTTAATTTCATTTTTAACCTTGATTGTTTACTTTTCTAAAATATATTAATTGGTTTTTTTATAATATTGAAATTTTGTTAGTAAATTCCTGGTTAAATCTGTAATATTTTACATGTTTTGTTTTTTATAAATTTCAAGATTCTTTCTTTTGCGTTAAATTTCTGCGAACTTTATTCATACCATTTTACTCGAATCAATTCTCTATAAGTTTTTTCAGACACGTTTATGTGTTTATTACCCATTTAACAAAATTATTTTTCGCCAAACATGAAATAATGTTTTTTTTCGACCCCAATCTTTTGTATTTACCCCAGATTTTACGAAAACTACTTAAAATACAATTTTGGAATACATTTTCAATTTTTCAGGTGAGATTTCATGTAAACCACTAAATTTACCCCTTAATTTGGGTCCCAAGAATTACAGCCTGACTTAATTTTTATCGAAAGCGAAAAAAAATCAGGGTAAAATCTTTTGTCAGCCGACACTCGTAACGAAGCGTTTGCGAAAATTTGTTTATATGAACTTTTTTGTTTATTTTGACCAGTAGAACATGTCCAGAAAGTTTGTTACATTCTTCGTGAGTCACATATTTATATAGAATAATTCAGAAGAAAAGAGAAATAATTTGGGAACTGATTCTAGAGCTTGAAATAAGGAAAGAAGTTTATACAAATAGAAATAGTCCGAAAACCGTTTTGTTATAGAGTTGAATCGTTACCGAAAATTTTTCGGTTAGCGTAAAATTTCGTCCGAATTTCAGTCTTCTCGGTGAAATGAGATCATACTAAAATTTTTAAGACGATATATAAGACGCATTATCAATGTTATAGCCCTCTTCAAAAAACGCGAAGATATCATTAGGTGGACGACAGAAAATAGAAACCAGTTGAAAAGTGAATCGATGTCAATGGAGGAATTTCGAACATTTTTTTCAAAAGTTAATACAGTATAAACCACAGTGAGATTTTTTTAAATGTATTTTAATTTTTTAAAAACCTAAATTGTTGTACGAAAAAAACTATTTTTAATTTTTACAAATTCATAACATTTTCCTGTTAATTTTTTTTTTAATAATAGAAGTTGATTTTTTCGTAGAGATGAATTTTCTCAGAATTAAATACTCTACATAAAATGTACGCATTTAGTCAATTTTATTGAAGTACAAAGTTATTTTACTTCAAACCTGGAAAAACGTATTTTCAACGCCTTTTTTTTCTTTTTTACGTTGGATATAATGAAAACTACGGGGGTACAGTTCTAGGACCTATTTTATTCGATTTCTCAAGTCAAGAAACAAAAGAAGTCATTAAATTTACCTCATAAAACGCCTTAAAAATGTTAGTATAACCTCATTTCACCAGGGGAACTGAAATCCGCGTGAAATTTTTCGCTAAACTCTCGATAACTCGATAACAAACCGTTTTCAAACATATGTTTGTGTGAACCTTTTTCTTATTTCAAGCTCTAGAATCAGTTTCCAGATTATTATTTTTCCTCATGAAAATAATAATTTTTACATTATTATTATTAATATATATATATATATAAAATATTAGTTTCCCTAATATTTTCCCGTAAACGTAAAAAGTATCACTACGTCTATGCTAAATTTCTAATATATGTGTTCGGTTAAAATATCTCTTTTTAAAAGAGATATTTCACTTCCCTTCTTTATTACATTTAATCGAAAGAGAGCAATTCGATTAAAGCAGTGGTTCAATTAAAACATATCTTGATAATTTTACCAATTGTACATCGTTATCTCTAAATCACGGTTAGTATAAAACTAATAAAACCTCTAAAAGAAAATCCAGGTTATTTGTAGAGAAAATATTTGAAATGGTTATTATCTGCATAAAATTATTAGATAAAAGCATATTTTAATTAAAACAACGGTGTAACCTATATTTTCCTAATTATTTTTTCCTTTTAACATCTATTTTAAACTATATTTAGTTTAGGTAGCTATTCATTGCACTTCATGAATTTTCTTGAAACATTAGACTCACTGAACAGTGTGTCTAATGATAAAAGATATATAATAAACGTAATTTCCGATAAATAAGGATTCATTTTTTAATTATGTTTACCTTTTTAATCGTTAAAAATTTTATTTTATTTTATTTTCTGGGTAACAGTGTTCAACAAATTCTGATATTTAATATGTTGTCGGTTTTTGTTTCAAGTTTTGTCGAAACTAATCGAATTAGCTAAATGGTTCACAGAGTTATACTGATTACAAAATTAGAAAGGCGCATGCTGGTTTGAAATACATACCAGCAGATAGAATGGTACTTTTATAAACAAATTATTTTCCATAAAAATATATAAATAATAACGAAAAAATCCCTCTAAATGTATAATTAAAAATATTTGTATTATATTTTTTTCTCTTATTGGAAAACGTTAAAAATATCGAATTTCCATTTCTAGATAATTGATGAAATATAAAACTCATTGTTTCACTTCAAAAAGAGGACATTACACTTCCTACCTCGGTATTTGTTATAGCTTTGAAGAATTTAATGCACTTGAAAACAAAGGCATCAATACCATGCTGATATGCAACCATTTATTTGGCTTAGTGAAAAGTCCATTTTTTTTTTATTGTACCTAAAGTTTAAAAGAATTAGGCCTTAAGAAATCAATCAAAATTTACCATTAAATTTAAATTAAATTAAATTTACCATGTATGGTTTGATAATCAAATACTTAAAATATATATATGTGTGTGCGCGCGCGTCTAATTTTTACAATATAAGTTTGTTTTTTGGTAAATGACAAAGCAGAAAAAATATATTTAAATATTAAAAGGCACAGTAAACAAAAAAATTTACAAAATTATTTATTAAAAATTTTTTAACATAAATAGAATTAAAATGTTGACTAAATAAATAAAAGAATGGGAATTTCTAAAAAAAATTTCTCTTTTTTTTGTATTTTTTCTTATAGGTAGAAGGAAAAATAGAATGTAAAATATAAAATGTCATCCAGATTGTTTTCGTCACTTTTGACACTTTAGAAGTAATTTATATATCCCTTTCTAAATTGCCAAATATGGGATTCCAAAACAAATGTATGTTAGCTTTTGTACACATTAACACTTTGTTCACTTTAATGGTAATCTAAGTGATTACCATTAATTTTGCCTTAAATAAATATAAACTTATCGTGTTTAGAAAAAACGTTGATCTCTATATTACTAAGGTTATTTGTAACAAAATAAGAAATTTCTCCCATATGAAAGATTTAATTCTATTATTATTATTATTATTATTATTATTATTATTATTAATAGTTGTGTAATATATTTTCCTATGAGTTTGAAATGAAAATACATTTTTTATTCGCTTCATCATTTAGGTAAAAAAATCGAGACTTTTCTTATTTTATTCCCTAATAATTTTTCTTCTTAGCTATATAATTTAATTCCATAACTAAACATTTTCTTCAAAAAAACAAGAAAAAATTTTGAAAAGATCCTTTTTTACTACTTTTCAATGAAATTTAACATCGGCTTGAAACGCACAAAAAATATGTATAATCTGATTTTTTTGCCTGATTTGAACACTGATCTACAAGAGTTTTTTACATACTGTAGATAATTTTGGCTTATTCATAAGTATTTTTTAACGCTTAATCCAAATATGATCTCAAATTTTGTCCTAACGCTTCCGTGTTTTTTAATTGTCATTGGGGAAAAAATTAACAATTGTTAAAACCGTTTATTTTCTCTATTAATACTAAATAATTATTTGTTGAAAGAAAGTGTTTAAATTAATAAAGAAATATGAATCTGAAGATATATATATATATATATATATATATATATATATATATATATATTATTATATTTATAAATGGTGGAATAATATGGAGGAGTGACCTGTGTGACTAGTTTGGTATTACTTCGTAGAATGACATCAACACTAACTGTTTACTATGATTCATTTCTTCTAGGAAAGAATTTATCACAGTAATGTGATTTAGTTAATAACCTTTATTAATAGCATTGTAATTGATATAGTCATTTCAATAATTATTTTTGCTATTGATTAACCCAGACCAGGAAATCATCAGTTTCGTTCTGGTTTTCATGCGAATATCTTCCAAAATTTGGTCTTTTGTTTTATCTTTACTTTTTTTTTATACAAACATGTATTGTTTTTTATTGTGCTTCATATATATGGATTTTTGTGTTGTTAGTAATTTAAATAAAAAGGCTTCATTGTTTTGTAAATCATCCATCCTATCATACTTTACTGTACACATGGTGGAATTCGAAATCTCAAAGAAATATTGTGCAACTAACTAAACAGCTGTCCAAGTGAGGTGCCGCGACATATGCCTTTTGCTAATCGTATGGTGCGGAAAGAGCCTAAAAACCACTCGACAGACTTTTATTTTTGTATCAGAAGTAAATGCAAGAAATCTATTAAATATTTAAGTCTTCCTTCAGCTGTAAGATCTATTCCACTAAGTGAAGGATTACCTATCCTAATTTCGCCAGAAACATGAAGTTTACAAGAAAATAATGAAGATGATTTACAAAGTTATAAAGAAAAAGTGGATCGAGATTTCCAAGGTGAGAGTACTGAATCTAAAAATTACTCTAGCAGAACTTAATGATTTGGTTATCGATTTTTATTTGTCTAAAATGCAGTAAGAGTAATGGGTTTAAGGTTAAATTACTGGAATCTCCTCCAAAGTAGTACTAAAGAATTTTTTCCGTGTTAAACAGCAAATTTTCATCACCTGTTCCGGTTACAAAATAATATGTTGTACTGCAATGATAAAATTCTTTATTGGAGTTATTAGGACAGCATTATAATTCTACAGAATAGATATTGTTAATAGATACCTCTAAAACGAATTTGAAAGCCTCCTTTACAAATGAAATGAGAAACTGTCAATTTCTTTTGCTTATACAGAAAAAAATAAAGAAGAAGCATGATAATATGACATTTTTGTTGTCGATGATACAGTATGAAAAGTATTCTTGGTACATATGTGGAGATCTAAAGGTGAATTTAGATAATTTATTAAGAATGAATCTAAGTAATACAAACTACTCTTGTTTCTTATGCGAGTAGGATAGGGAAGTCAACTATAAAACTGGCCGAAGAGTCATAGCCAGGCATAAAAATATTATTTTTCTATCTGAAGAATGTACATACATTCCTCCATTGCACTTAAAACTAGTTTGATGAAAAACTTTGACAAAGCAATGGATCGCAACCCAAGGTTTCTTATACTTTAAAAGAAAGTTACCCAAGATCAATGAGGCATAAATCAAATGAAGAATATTTTTTGGATACACAAGCAAATGAAGAATTGGGATTTTAAGAGGAGTTTGAACGACTCTGGGAAGTCATTTCAAAATATCGTTAAATCACTCATAAGCAAGGTGGCTGAGTACTATGTAGAACTTGGTAAGTGAACTTCTGTAAAACCTTCTATAAGTGAACCTATAAAAACTCTCCTATAATATAAGTATTATCTGATATTGTAATTTTTAATAACCTTTCAAAGTGGAAATTTTTAACTTGTACTTAATTTATTAGCATTCATTTTAATTTATTCATTTGTTTCAATTTTAATATATTTTTTTTTGTAAATGATAACAGTGTTTTAAAATCTAATTTATTATCGGCTGCCTTGGTAGCGGTTGATGATAAAGCAAAGACTATGCTGCATTAAAGATCCCGATCTCAATTGTCAGTTAAGATCAGGGAAATTTTGAATCAAATCAACCTCAATGTAGTCACAAAGCTATTTGATTCTTTAGAATTTTTTTTTTTTTTTAAGTAATAGATTAACAATTGAGAATCGTTTAACAATTGTGCCTGCGTACTTCTATGATTTTATTATTTAAATTAAAATTAAGTGAAAAATAGAAACAGTAATAGATCGATGTGAATTCGTTGTGTAGTTAGAACTGCTAGTTGACAATCAATAAGATTAATAGAAATTACCTGTCTTTTATTTTGATTTCGAACAAAGTTACGAATTAAACAATTATATCGAAGATATAATACACTGGGGATAGGATCTAACTGAATGGTTAATTGTTCAGTTATATTTATTTACGTGACACAATTTTGGAAATAGAGATTTTCCTCAATTCTGGATAATTTTCCTTAGGAATGCTAAGTTCTGAAGTGGTTCTTCAGAATTCCAGCTAAGCGAGGAACTCCGTGTAATTTTAGGAGGAAAAAGAATTTTTTAAAGAATATATTTGAACTGGACAATGTAGTCATTGATTAGTGATGTGGTCTTTTTATTACTGTGAGTAAAATAATATCAGCTATTTGAAAGAACCTTGAGGAATGACTTTGGTCGGCCTGTTGATTCCTTTTACATTCTCTCTGTAAATAAATGGTCGTTTTTTTTACCTCCCACCCTTTTCCTTTAGTTTAATCCCTTTCTTCCTGATCATGTTCCATGGGCTATGATTAGATCTCATTGGATTTTTGGTAAAAAAACAAACATCTGTTTATAAATTTTTTGATATTTAGTTTATTGGAGATGCTTCTGCCTAAGGATGAATCTGGAGTTATTTCATATCTGGTATTTACACAAACCCACTTTTGTCTGAGTCGTTCCTTGGTTGATGCTGGATTTGCAAATCCGTTTCAATACGTACAAATTAGGATTATGTAAACAGTATAACTTTCAGAATTTTCTTGCTTAGAAATCAATAAAATTACAAACTATGAAAAAGTCATCGAAGACTAAGGTCATCGATATCACAGGTATATTGGTACAAACCAAAGGATTTCACCCAAAATCATATTTGCTAATTTTTAAAATCGATTTAGAGGATTGAAAAAAGTGAAAAAGAAATATATACGTATATTTATACATACGAGTATATGTATTTTTTTTGTGGCACTGAAGCAACAAAGAAAGCTAGTAGTAGTACATAAATACACTTTTTTTTATCACTTGTGTCGGATAGAAATGGAACTATGAAGATATATATGCAAAAATTTCGAAAAGATACTAAGTATGAGGTGTTTACGAAAAAATCAAGTGTCTGTAAAAAAATTAAAACTATATAGATTTAGATTAGTTAATTCGATTATTTAAGGAAGGGTAGATGATATCCATATATATATATATATATATATTTTAAAAATATAATGTAGAATAACATAAAACTTATAAATCTGGACGTAGCTAAATATATCTAATAATCTCAAAACTAAACAATCAAAATTTTGTAACAATATAATATGCTAATAGCAGTAAACAAAACGTAGTAAATTACTGACGTAAAGTACTGAAAAATATAACCTTGACATTCATGCAGATTCATTCTTAATAAATGTAGAACATTATAGCTTAAGTAACGCTTATCTTATAATTAAATAAAAACGTATTACTTACACATTTATAAAAACAAAACAAAAAGTGGTCTTTTTGTAATAGGATAATCAAAATTCAATTTCTTTTTTGTAATTTTTTTTAATACATTGTTTATATAAGTTGTCAGCTTATTAGATTATATAACAAGAATAAACAAGAAAATACAGTGATAATAATAGAACAAAACAAAATCGTGAGTTATGTAACTTCATTTTATGTAAATCGTCTAACAAATCGCCTTTAATTGTAGTGTACTCATGTAAATAAAATCCTTCACCTACGACTGTTTACGTTTTATTTCAATTATTTAAATGTTTATTATCTATAAGTGGCTAATTTTAAATTATTTTCTTTCAGTAACTTACTTTCCTGCGTATTTTAATATTTTTTATTTATATATAAATCCATTAATGCCTATTCAATTTTATTTTATGAGTGAAGTAATACATATATATAAAATTACATAATAAATAGTCCACCAGGCTGGTCTAGAGGTTAACTCGACATCGTAAATAATTTATTTAACACTGATTTTTGAAGTCGAAGGTTCTTATCCGTATTTAAATTTTTATCAACCGTATCTCGTCATTTATCTTGGAATAGTTATATATATTTTCTGTATCATTCTCCGTATTGTCTGAAGTAGCAACTACTTTACGATACTAATCTTCAGGCAACGCAGCGAGTATTCTATCGTCTTACTGAGTCGGTAAAAAAAAATCATACGAAACAGACTTAAATACACCATTAGAATCATTAGTCTTTATTGAGTAAAATTTATAAAACAACGCTTCTTATATTATGTTTTCAGTTTTTTTTTAATTTGTATGAAAATAAAAGTATGGTTTTTACAGAAGATTTTTAGAAAAATTAAGTTTTAATTAACAATACAAAAGTATACCGATGGCGATAAAAAATTGATATTTAACATGTTTCTATAACTATTACTTATGTCTGCCGAATAACAGTTTAATTAAACGATTTTAGAAATTCCTTATACTCTTTTTTTGCCAAAGAATCATTTGTACTACACAAGACAAATATCATTATAACGATATGAAATCGAAATGAAATTATGAGACACCTGATGGACGTAAATTCAAAAAATATTTTACGAATTAAAAATCTGATGAGGACATCATATGACTTCCTTGTACGTCTATTAAATTACATATACAATTTTTTTTTAAATGGAAAGTACTTAAAATTTTTTCATTAACAACTTAAGATATTTTTTCATACTGTTTTTTATTGTTATTGTTGAATTATTATTTATCGTAAAAATTTTTTACAATCAGACGTTATTAAATATTAATAAATTAATATATTTAAATTAAAAAAAGGAGATGAAGTTTGATTGGAACTTCCACTTGATGTGCTTGAAGGCACTTGATGTGCCTTTCACTTGTGAGATCCAAATATTTTATTAATTAAAATTTTATTTGGCTATAATTCTGGAATCAATGAAAGTAAATACCACTTATGATATATCGTTGAAAAACTCTCAGTGAGATCTTATTACTGCAGTTAAAAAAAAGTCCAAAATCGAAATTTATTTTGATTTTTGGTTTTTTTGAACACTTTTGGTTCAGTCGATTGCAATTAAAAGGATGAGGTGAATAACTAGATATTACAAAAGTCGTAAATCCAAAATTTCAACATCCTGCGGCTAATTGTTTTTGAGTTATGCGAGATACATACGTACGAACAGATGTCACGCCGAAACTAGTCAAAATGGATTCAGGGATGGTCAAAATGGATATTTCCATTGAAATCGGAAAATCGAAATTTTTTTAAATATTTCATTAATTAAAATTTGACTTTACTTCGTAGAAGTCATTTAAATTTTAATTAATGAAATATTTGAATTAGTCACGGAGAGGACACATCGGCTCGTATCAGACTTCATCTCCTTTTTTTTAATTTATTTTTTTATTTTTTATTTTATTTAAATATATTGATTTATTAATAATAATTAATCTATGATTGTAAAAAATTGTTTACAATAAATAATAATTATTCAATAATAATAATTAAAAAATATGAAAAAATCAGAAGTTATTAGTGAAATAATATTTTATGTTCTTTTAAAGATGTGTATATGTAATTAGGCATTATTACATATGTGTAAATGTAATAGATCTGATGAAACATCTGATTATTTAATATTAATTGAAAATTATAATTTAGAATCGTATTATTTTTGGATTTTATTGTTTAATTTCTGTTAAATTTTATTTAATTATCTGGAATTTCTGTTAATCTACATTAAAGTTAACTACAGAGTGACTTTTTTCCTGTTTTAGCCTCCGGGATTTACCGTTCAGGCATTACTTCGGAGGATGAATGAGGATGTTATATATGAGTGTAAAAGAAGTCTTGTACCACAGGTCTCAGTTCGATCTGAAACGTGTGGTTAATTGAAACCCAACCATCAAGGATTTTTTAATAAGTTCCTCTGTGATAGGAAGAGGAGGAGACCGCCAGAGTGTAGGTATTGTGGGCTCTGTGATACGGTTGAACACGCGGTGTTTAACTGTTTTAGATGGGAGGAGGCTAGGAGGGAAGTGCTGGCTATTGTTGGTGCCATAACACCAGATAATATGATAGAGGCAATGTTGCATAGCCCTAGAAACTTTAACCTAATTGGTAAGATGGTGGGCAACATTCTGAGAAGGAAGACGATGGAGGAAGTTGGAGAGGAAGAGGATGTTACCTAGTGTGGTAGTGTAGGCTGTGGCTGGATAGCCCCGTTCATGAGGAGTGCGATGTTGAGATGTCGCACTTCCGATGAGTGAGCGGGGACTCCTGGGGTGAGTAGTGTAAAGACCGAGTCCCGATCGGAGGTCCCGTGTGGGGTACCTCTGATTTGAGGCAGGCAAATAAAGACCGAGACCCGGTTAGGGAGCCTCCTTGGGGGACCCCTGATTTGAGGCAGGCAATTGAGAAGACCTAGTCCCGGCTGACGGTGTGGTATCCCGTGCCGGGGATGGCATAACCGGCTTCGGCATGGTCGCCCGGGAGGTTGGAGGCAATGGCACCCCTAGGACCGAGTGTGCTTCTGCGGCGGGTCCGGTCTTAGGGGGATGGGATTAAAAAAAAAACCATTAAGGAACACCGGTATCCACGATCTAGTATTCAAATTCAAAAGTTGCCTTTACTAGAACTTGAACGCTGGAACTCTCGACTTCCCATCTAGCTGGTGTAGCCGAACAGATTAAGGCGACAAACAACATAAACACTGAGACATACATGCCCGATCATTAATAAATTGCAAAAAGTTCTTTTCTTTTAGTTCATTACTCCTCTGATATTGTCGGACAATATTCTCCCTAAGTCGGAGTTGATCATCTCGATTGTTTGTTTTTTGTTGTCAATCATATAATCGCTCTTTGGTTTGATATAATTTTTCTGATCCTAATTTGTGTACATTTTCTCTAGTTTTCAAACGTTCTGTCTCTTTATATTCATCATCCTCTCTTAATCTTTTTATTCTTTCCTTGGTTTTAACATTTTCCTACTCTTTATTTTCTTGTCGTTTTTTTTTAGATATATTTCTTCATGTTATCTTTATTTTTCCTGTATTTTTCTTTTTCATTTTTTATTATTCACCAAATAATCCAGTAATAAAAACTGAATATTTTACACCGTAAGGTCGAAATTAACATTGTAAACAGTATACACTAGTTCACTAACGGAATAGTTTAATTATTATTAACTTTTATTTGTACAACAAACCAGAAATCTGAAACTTTTGTTAATCAACTCACGAAGACACGAATAATACTGATTTAGTAATACGAGTAATAAAACGACTGTTACTTTATCCTAATATTTCATGTAAAATTCTTGAATTAATAATTGTATAAATATTTGATATTAATAAAAACTAATATTTCAGCAATTGTGTAACTGTCCACTTTATTAAAGAATTGAAGAATCGTATCTCATTTTCAAATGAAATAAGTTTAAATGAAGTGCAGTAAAAATGTGTACATGCAATTTAATAGGAGTACAAGGAAGTCATGTGGTGTCCACATCAGATTTTTTTCTTTTTACGAGAAAGATGAGATGGAATGGTCATATTCTTTAACGTTAAATCATTTTCTTCTATTTTCGATTAGACCTTTTTAGATCTTGTATTTTCTTTCTACTTTTTCACTTCTTTTCGTTGTTTCTAGTACTTTTCTTGAAATCCTCAATTGTTTTTCGAAAATTTATTTTATCTGTTATTATTCTTTTTCAATATTTATTTAGTTTTTCTAGGCCTTGATTTACCTCCCGATGCCACCCTATTTTGTTTTTCTATCTTTGTAAAAGTTAAATAATTTTTTGTAATTCTATTGTCATTTATTTTATAATTATTGCCAAAAATCCTCCTTTTTCCGTATTTCCGTTTCTAAATTTTATTTCTTGGTAAATTACTTTGTTAGATTTAAGCTTATAGCCTTCCTCTATTATTTGGGTCCAAAAATCTTCCTTAAGATTATTCTTTTAAAAAATTTCTTACTTTAATCTTTCCTAAACACTCACTTGCATATAAAGCTTCTAGGAAAATTACTGTTTTGTTGTTTCGTAGTTTAGCTTTATAGATTAAATTCTCAATGTAAACATTTATTGTCAGTCTACAAGCTGTTTCCATTTTACGAATCCTACGTTTAATTCCTTCTTTTTCGAGTACATTTGGTGCTATTATCTTCCCAAGATACTTAAATTTGCCTACTTTGTGTACTTTTTGTCCCTTTTCAAAGATTTCTTCTTCTACACAGTTGTTATTATTGGTGATAATTTTTTTTCATAGGATACTTCTAAACCTATTTTTTTTCTGTTTTCTACCAATAGATGTACTTTTAATTTTGCTTCTATATTTGTAACTAGAATAACTGCATCATCTGCAAGGACTAAATGATTAATGAGCTAATTTCTTTTTTCGCGTTCCTAAATATACAGATTCTGAGATTGATGTTTAACTAATCCTTTTATCCATTCTTTAATTATTTTTTTTAAGACAATGCTGAATAGAATTGGAAAGATTCCATCATCCGCCTTACTTCTGTTTTTATCTCAGATCTTTGTGACCATTTTCCATGTGTTTTAGATTTGGTGTTTATTAGTTTTTGTTTAATTATTGCTACAAGTTTCCTATCTACTTCTGCTTCTCCTAATGCTTTAAAAATAACGATTCGGGGTGTATGGAATCGTAGGCCTTTTTAAAATCTATATTTTTTATTTTTATTTTTTTATTAAAAAAAAATTATATTATAATTAATCTTATTTTTGTACAGAGTTCCTGATTTCAGGACTTTTTTCAGTATCTATTGATAATTATTTTGGTAGTTAATGTGATATTTCATACCTTTTTAGTGTATAAATTGCACAAAGGCATCCCCATCAATATACACATAGCCTATAGAATATTTTCACAGTAACTAATAGAAAGATAATAGGCGATGCTTCCATGATGATGTTAAACTTCCATGATGTTAAAAATTGTAAATAAATCATACATGGTGTAATTTTGACTTGATGATATCACCACATAAGCTTGTAGCTTGTACGTGGGATATGGAAATGGAATTTTGTAGCGTATGAAAAATGCTATGCCTGACTGAGATTCGAACCCAGGACTTCCGGATGAAAGGTCGGGACGTCTTTCATCAATTTGTAAAAGGTTTTAGTTTTAATTCCTCTATTTAATTATTTATGTATATATGAAGCTATTATTATTACCATCCTTATGCCTGAAAAGATTATAAGTTAATTTTAACGCTTCATCAATGGATCTATTAACTCTTAATTTTTAATTAATGCCATTTATACTATTAATTCTTGATTTAATCTAACTCGTAAACTCTAGAACTAATGCAATAAATTTATTGGAAAATCAGCTTTCATTTTATTTTAAAAATTAACTTGCACATAACTGGTAACAATAATGGTGCTTACAGTAGGTTGTATTTAAAAATGTATAACTGTTTCATATTAATTATCAAACATGAAATGTACATCACTTTTTACTATGTAACTGAGTAATTAATTTATACATAATGTAACTCAGATGTTAGATGGCCAAAATATTTCCCTAAAAGAGATTGAAGATGAATAAATACAGTTAGAAATAAAAATAAATGTATAATTTTAAATGTAATATGAAAGAAATTGGTTAAGATCTAACAAGTTTTCGAAACTTTTTTCTTTTTTTTTTTTTTTCATAAATTGGAACTGGCATAAACGTTGTGATGGAAATTGAACAGATGTCTTCCGTGGATAATAAATAATTGTTAATGTTCAAAATTTGCTGACAAATTTGTTGTTTACCAACGACTTTCATAATGTTTCTAAAGTATTTAGTTTTATTATCTGAATGTAAAAGAGAAATGAAATAAATTCTTATAATTAGTTTTTAATTTCTACATACTGTTTGTCATATTCTAAGAATTCAGGTTGTTTGATACTGTGAACCAGATATATGTATGGATGTTGTGACTATTTTTAACTTCTAATAGATTTCATTTAATCGATGTGAGACGGTTTGTTTAATAAATTTTATTTAATTAACGGGATTTATTTAATCTTAATTAAATAAATCATTTAACAGATAATAGATTTTTAATTTTTCTTTATATCTTTTTTCTTGAAATGTCAGAAGTTTTGTTAGCTACTGAAATATCTTTTATATTTTTATATCTAGTTGAAATATTTCTATTTCATGTAATTGTAAGACATTGAAAAATACATACGAATTCAGAATTCTAACACATTTCAAGTTACATTACTTTAAAAAACGAGGATTGCATGGTTATTTAAGCAATGGATTTAAATTTTTTTAAATGGTTTTTAATTTAATTTTTTTATGTTCTGAACTTCATTAACGTTTCTTGTACTCATGTTTATATATATGTTTGATTAATAATACTACATATATAATATATATATATATATATATAAAATTTATTTAAGGGGTTTTAATGGAAACCCCTCTCTGCATGCCATTTTTTGTATTCAAATTTACTTATGGTTCCGGTAAATTGGATCAAATAGTAAATTAAATATTGCAGCCAAAAAAAAAAAAAAAATGGTTTAAATCTACAAATTCTCTATTTAGGAATAAAACCGTAACTTTTCATTGAAAAATCTTCCTCTTAATTTATCTCTTTTTTCTGTTTAGCCTCCGGAACCACCGTAAAGCATTACTTCGGAGGATGAAATGTATGAATATAAATGAAATGTAGTGTTATTCAGTCTCAGGTCGACCATTCCTGAGATGTGTGGTTAACTTAGACCCAACCACCAAAGAACACCGGTATACACGATCTAGCATTGAAATCGGTAAATAATAACTGTGTTCACTAGGATTTGAAACTTAGAGAACTTTCGACTTCGAGATAAACTGATTTGCGATGACGAGTTAGCTACTAGAGAAAAATTACACGGAACCACAACTAGAGAAACTTCTGATATATAATATTACAAAAGGTTTTCAAAATTAAAAAAAAAAAAGATTTATAGTGTTTAGTCATATTAGTATATGACTTATATTTAATCAAGTTATTATCATATATTGCATGAGTTTAATTAGTAGGTTAATTTGGATTTCAAAAGATAACATCTTATATTGAAATTTCTGATATATTTATAAAATATCAAACAAATTTTCAGTCAAACATTTACTATACAAAGTAACGAAATAATGATGTTTTTACATAGTGAAGTTTTTATTTTATTTACTGAATTAACACAATTTTCGATAAACGTTTTTATGAGTTTTTATAAACGATTCCTTAGATCCATCTCTGATAATGCATCATTACTACAATGTTGTCAAATTCGGAACCACAAAAACTCCCGTACCAAGTTTTTGTCTTTTTTTATGTCAAACGGCTATTGGATTTGTCATCTGGGACCCCAAAAACCCCTCATAGCTGTTTTGCAGATTTTGCAATCTTTTACACCTGCACCCTTACTTTACTCCGTACGGGAGGATGTTTGCAAAAGTAATGGTGAAATATTGTATGTAATGTCACTCGACCTTAGTAACTGTGCAAATTTCATCAATAAGCAATGTCAGGAAGTATGTTAAATTAAAGATACAAGATTTGAGGACAAACATGAAAAAAACATTGTGAGTTAAAGAAAAGCAAGTAAAAATGAAAAGAAAATTTTGAAATTGATCTGGTAGGGAATGACTAAGGTCTAAATTAGAACCCCTCCTTTCTTTAAATTGGTTGAAAAATGTAAGTAAATGTAATTAAAACAGAATTCAGAATTATAACACACTTCAAATTACGTTATTTTACTTCTAAGTAATACTAATGCGTAATCTATTTCAGTAAAAATGTAATTTTTACTGAAATCCGAATTTACTAAAGCAAAAATAGATAATTATTTTTAAAAAAACTTCAAAATTTCAAAACCCATAAAAGCCATTACCAAAATGGAAGCGTTAAGTATATTCTTTTGCCAATTTTTTTTTTTTTTTGCTTGATGATATCGCCACATAAGCTTGAAGCTTGTGTGTGGGATATGAAAATGCAATATATGAAAATATATGTCATGCCTGACCGGGATTCGAACCCAGGACCTCTGGATGAAAGGCCGAGACGCTACTAGTCGCGTCACGAAGGCCGAGTGGAAGCTCGGCCTTCGTGACGCGATATAATAGCCGACCTTCACTCGGCTATTATATAATTCGTACCGTAATCTGGAAATATGTTTCTCATTTTATGTTTATCAAATGTTAGCGAACGTTTAACTGATTAAAAATAATTTGGACAAAAAAAATTCTACTACAACCCCAGTAACTCTTATGTAGATACTTTTTTTTGTATCAAGGTAGTTATCATTTAAATGAATTTACGTGGATCCTTTCTGGATTTACGTGAGATATCATATATGGTTTACTGCCGAACTAAATCTCTAAAAGCAAAATAAATAGTGTGATTTTTGAATTCGGAGTTCTGAGCCGAAAGAAAATTCCGCAAAAATTTTACAAGAACTTACGAGTAATTGTAATTGAAAAGATAGATTTAACTTATATATTAGCAATTTTTAATATGTTCTGACATCTTAGTTAAGAACTAAAAATTTTTAAAACGGATTGCAATGCATAATAGATATTTATTTGTTTACGTACATTAAATGTTAACATAACATTTAATTTATTTATAGCGTACATCTGCAGTAGAAACAGTAAATAGAACCTAGTTAAATACAAACTTAAAATTCTTCACTAAATTTTAGTGGTTATCTAAAAACTGAATTTCTTTTCTCGTGTTAAATAAAAATAAATAAATATTTTTTTATTTTTATTTTTTTAAATTAACTAATTTATATTATTCTTCTTTAGTATCACATTTTGTAGTCACGTTTTTAGGATAAGAAGATCTTACAGGAACCGGACTTAATTAAAAATTAATCTTGAAATTTATGATTTTTTTCTAAATGCATGTATTGATTTCAGAGATATATTAACAGTAATAATTTGGTATCTTTGAAGTCCTCTCCGTACACCGCGCCTGCTTGATGCATGTCTTTAAGTTAAATATCCCCTGGCTGTGAAGTCCTCTCCGTACACCGCGCCTGCTTGATGCATGTCTTTAAGTTAAATATCCCCTGGCTGTGTTAGAGCGATGCACATGTTAAGCTTATTAATAGCACTTTAATCTGTTTCTATGCCTGAAGGTTTCTATTTAGAATTATCAAATACACAGGCTCATCTACACTTTCTAATTACAAGCAAAATTGTTTCATACACTGTTTACACCGTTGACTGGGTATCACTCATGAACTTAAACGAGAATATTATTATAATTGGGTGCTAACATCTGGTACCAAATGAATCCAGGTTTTTATACAAAATTGATATTCTTCCAGCTCCAAACTTTACCATCTGTTTGTAAAGATGACCCCTGGCTTTAAACCGACTTGTTTAACGATTATTAGATTTATTATTATATCTCGGTAACATTTTTCATTAGTGTGACAAAAATTTTAGGAAGAAAATAATAAATTATTTCGAAAAGTTTTTTCTATAAGAAATGTTTATGCTAAGATATATAGCTTTTTTATAATCTATTTTAATTTCTTTTAGAATTCATAAACCTGTTCAGTATTACTAGCTTACTAGCAATAATCCCTATAATTAGTAATCACAGCTGGGAATTTTCGTACGAATTTGTTATGCGTATACTTCACTAATGTTCTGTTTTACTTCACTAATGCGAATTGTTTATTTGATATCTAACTTGTTCCGTTTTACTCGTATCTCTTAGAGTAACTCCAGCAGAAACTGTTTTGGTAAGTAAAACTAACCGACATTATTATTATTTTTATTATTGTTGTCGTTACTGTTATTATTAGAGGTTTCTTACCGTAATGGTTATTTAAATCATGTGACGGGTATGTGTCAAGTTACACGTTCTTCTATTGTAGGAATTCCTGATTATTGCAATTATTTTTAGAATTATGGCTTTCTGTATGTTGGCGTGAATATGTATTAGGAAATCTAATTTCTTCAGGTATCGTGTCACTGTTTTTGCTGTTATGCCTCTGACTGATATTATGATCGGTACTATTTTTATTAAGTTCCGTTTCCAGATTTTTTTCAGCTCTATTTGCAAGGGTGGTATATTTTTTTAGTTTCTCTCTTTCTTTTAATATTAAATTATTGCCGTTCGGTACAGCAATATCTATTATGAAAGCATGTTCTGATTTTTCGATTAATATAATATCTGGTCTATTGTATGTAATTGTTTTGATCTGTCCTAGTATAGTTTTTGGTTTCCGTTCTCTAATGTGCTTTCAGATGTGTACTTATAGTATGGCATATGTATTATAAGTTCATATTTAACTGCAAGTTCATGGTGAATTATTTTCGTTGCTGCGTTGCCTTTCAGTGCAGTCTGTTCCAGTGAGTATTTTACTATCTGCTCTTATTTGTTCAATAGTTTCTAAGCATTTTCTGCATATATTTGTTTCTATATTCTCTTTCATAATGTATTTCCTGCAGTTTTTCGTAGTTATTACTTTATCTTGAATGGCTAGTGCAAAACCTTTTCGAGGAATAGTTGTCTTATTGTGAGCCATTTGTTTGATAAAATTGGTCTGTATTTTGGTCTTAAATTATGTTACAGTCATTACCACGGAATGCTTTTCCTGCCCGTGCTTCTTTCTTATGTTGTACTGCGATTGAATGACTGAGTGTTATGTATGGATTGAGTGTTTCGAGTGTTTTTTATGTTCAGTCTTTTGTTGTGAATTGAGTGGTGTATATTGCTTGTCTGATTTGTTAACTGATTTGTGAAGTGATGTGTTTTTGTTTTATATAAGATCTTAGATTTTCTATTTGCTTGTTATGAAATATTTTTACGTCTGTGAATCCTCTTCCTTCTTCTTTCCGACTAATTTTAATTGTTTCAATGCACGAGTTTGGGTGTAACTTACGATTAGTTTAATCCTTCCAGGTCTTTGTCTGACCATTTAATTATACTAAAAGTACGTTAAAACTGGAACAGCGTATGTATACATTGCCTTGATATTATTATTATATAAATATTCTCCATTTTTTAGAATTTATCAACTAGGAAACGTACCACTTGTCATCCATAATTAACTACTTATATAAATGTAATAACTTACAAGAATTTTGGGTATTCAAAGAATAATTTTGTTTATATATTATTAAGCATATTCTAGGTATTTCCGTATTTATTTATTTATTTACTACTGAGAACTGGGTGATAAAGAGTAATAAAAGAAGATGACAAAAACTAATTAATCAGTTCAGATGCAGTGATACGAGTATAGTTAGTTGACCGTCGTCGCCGAACTGCTGAGTGCGGAGTGCGGAGAGTAGTGTCGCCACCATTGAATACGTCATTCCGTGTTATTTCAGGAACACTTGTATGCTATTAATAAAACATCCTGCGGAAAAATTGTGTAATAATTTATCAGAAATCTTGTGCGTTAAAGTTGCTATTAACTTTTTTTATTTTTAGATAAAAATCAACATTATATATACTCGCAATTTATATGACTAAAACTATAACACATCATACATAAAATTTAGATATATCCCGTAAGATCAGTTAAAAGATTTTTTAAATCAATGGATATACTCCACCTTCTTAACCAATATTTTTACTCGAATGATTATTTTATAGATTTGAAGACCCACGCTTTCACAGACTTCTTTTGGTTGTAAAAAAAGTTTTAATGTTTTTTTGATATCAAACATTTCTAAAAAGAAAAATTTGTATTTGCATGAATATTTCACTTTTTTACCATGCGCAGTAATTAAAAAAATAAAAGGTACATTTTATTGAATAATAAATAGCTAAAATCTACCAAACAGATGGTACCCTAAAAGATTTATTCCAGCTCTACATCTTTATACTATTAAAATGTGTACATTTGTAGAATAAAAAAGTAATAATTTATGTATGCAATTATGCATAATACAAACAGATTAAAGAAGTTAATTGTAATATTTTAAATATAACCATTGTAAAACAAACCTTTTTATTTAGACTACTACGGCCATTAGTCCTTCACGACAAAGAAAAAATAAATAAAAATAATATCTTTTCTTTCCTAATAAAAAAACACAAGCGACTTGGTCAAAAGACTATCTTGTCAAACAGATCATCCAGTAAAAGACTTGTCAAAGAATATTAAAGCTCTGAAAGAAAAACAAGATATCAAGGATATAGTTGGACCCGTGCCACTAAAAAAAACACAAACTATTTCTAACGAAATATTGTCGAATCTATCGAAACAGCTACGGGATGCGGCTGTTTGTCACCTTAATCCGTTTGGCTACACCAGCTAGATGGTGTAGCCAAACGGATACAAAATCATATAGTTATTAAAAACTGATCCTTTCATTAAATTCTTCATAATCTGGTAAAACTATTTACATTCTTATTTCCTACAACCTAGGTTTGCCCTTAGGTCATTCTTTCTTTCTTTCTTTTTTCCATCTCCCTGAATGCCTGGATGTCGAAATCCAAGGTATCTAGGTCTCGGAGATGCATTCTTCTGATCCTCCACAGTAAATTACGGACGATGTCTTGCTGCCGGTATTAGATGATACCGGCACCGATGGTGCGGTCAGGAATGCATTAGAATCAAGACGATGCACACCCTGCTAAAGCATGTGGGGCGGCTAAAGTGATCGCCTTCTCGTTTAAAGGCATCAATGTTTTCGGAGGTTCATTTTTGGTCGTTCAAAATCTTCTTTCATTAATATCCTTACTTCAGGCTTCACAGTTCTCTGAGTTGGGATTTTCTGTATTTTAACTTTTACCATCGGTACATAATGCTCAGATTTCTTCAGCGGTTAACTTCACTTTCATTCGCCTTTTGACTGGTCGAAGGTTCATTCCTAGGTTGTTTAACAATCTTTGCTTTGGAGAAAACTATTTTCTTTTGCATCGGTTTTGGACTACTTTCTCATAAAGGTCGATTTTTCAGTTTTTCATTGATTATACGTTCAAACATACTAGTCGGAGCTGGTGCCAATTGAGAGACTACGTCGCCTGGTTTAAAGGGAGCTGCAGCAACCTATGCATAGGACGCAATTCATGACGTTTTTCTGAGCTCAATTTTCCTTGCTTCACAGTAGCTTTTTGTACAGTGACTTTTTGTATAGTTTTAATCCCTGAACTACTTCTTGCTTTCAGATAGAGCAATTACGAGATCTCGCACTACACGATTGGCAATTGTTTAATAAAAGAAAGAAATGTATAAAGGACTTAGGTGTTTTGCTGGATGATGAGTTACTGATATCTAGACATCTGGAAGCGGGAATAAGAAAGCGAAACTAAATCTAGGTCTAACTAAATGGATCTACAAACTATTTCTGAATAGTTGTCTAATTCTATTTTATAATTCGGTAGTCCGATGTCACCTGGAATGCGCTACTTTAACCTGGAATAGAGATCGGAATTGTACAAGTAATGATCTAGGAAGTGCTCAAACAACTTTCTTGTTCTGGTTGAGGTAGAAGTTTCCCAATTTTCAACATCTACGAATAAATGAGTTTCACTGTCTTCTTAAGATTCCCAAAATTTCTGCGAGAAGAACGTTCTTGGATCTGATTCAACTAGATAAACATATACATGGTTTCGGCCGTCACAACAGTGTTGCATCGCTTCGAATTCCTAGAAGAGGTATAAGAAATGTTTTTCCGTTTTCAACCTCTTGATACAATTGTCTGGCTCCTTCGAGAGATGTAAGACAATGGCGAATATATTCAGGAAGTTTTGATCTCTTTGAGGCTGATAGTAGGGTATTTAAATCTAAATTCAGGGATCTCCTGCAGCAAGATTAAACAATAAAATACGACTATTGAAAATTCAATAATTTTATTATTACTGTTAATATCTATGAAATGATGTTTTTGTTTTAAACGTATTTATTATTGTTTTGTATTAGGGTTATTCAGTTGATACGATTATCTTCTCAAAGGAATGTGGAATGTCTATAATGTGGAGATGTGGAGGGCATCCTTTTAAAATTTAAAAAAAGAGAGAATTATTATTATTTACTAACAGGGTTTATTATTAGAATCATATTTAAAAGTCTAGGTAGGTAGCTCTTCATGGTGACTGGAATGACTCTAAGGGGAAATGTAGAGGCCATCTAAAAAATTTAGAAGAAAACAAATTAAGTCATGTAAATAACATCATGAAATTCGATTATTTTATTAATTGTTTACAAAAAAATATAAATATTTTAAGATATTATTTATCTAATTTCAAAAGTAAAACTGTTTTACCATGTTATAAGTAATATTGCTATTTTTTAATTAAAAATATAAATGTAAACAGACACTGTATTTACAATTTATTATTAACTTTTAATTATTATCTTGAAAACGCGTTGCACGCATTTAAGTTATTATTTTTTAATGCTTAAAAAATGCAATCGTACTAACAATATGTTTTTATCGTATTTTTTTGCTGTGCCAGAAAAATTCAAGTCGTATGAAATTAAAATAATACCGGATAATGATTTATGTGAAGTACGGTCCTACTAACTGAAGTCTCCTAATGGACTACGTTTGGAATTGCTCTTGTTTATAACGTTTACGTATTTAGATTCGCGCGCGCTAATTTTTTCACACTCGCTATTGAAAAAAATAGGATTAAATTAAGAATATGTTTAAATAATGCACTAATCTAAAAGAATGGTTCTAGTTTAAACATTTTAAATTATTTATTAATTAACTATCTTTCTTTTTTTCATTGCCAATGAAAGAATAATTGCAAAGTTTGAGAGATCACAATAATATTAACCTCATATACAAGTGTAATTTGAATTGTTTGAAATATTAATATCTTTCTGTTTATTCATGCTTACATATTTATAAACCAGCCTAAGTTGATTACCTAATTTATTAATAATATGTTTCTTAAATGTCATTATTTAGTTAACTACCAATAGTCTGCAACTCGAAACGGATCTAAAAAAAAAACCATCAACTGATAGGAAAACAAAGTCAAACGCAAAGAATCTGAAGAACATCTCTTAATATGTGAAAGGAGAAAGAGTTTCGAAAATGTCCAGAACATATTTACCTATGTTACTTCGTAATTTTACTCAATTAGCTGATATGTTTATGTATTTCCTAGTAACATTTGACAGCTCCCAGTAATAGTTAAATAATAATTAATAAATTCTGTAGTGTATGATAAAATACCAAGAATTCAGAATATACCAGATGAAAGCCAGAGATACTATTACTATCCCACGGGGCTCAGTTGATGTTATGTTAATACAACGACAATTACAAAAATCAGGAAATTTGAAGGATTTCATGAGAGAAAAAATGATTAGAGAAATTCCAAAACTAAAAGTGAATCATCAAAAATTTCTAATAATTCCAAAAATAGGAAAATATTCACTATGATAAAAAAATTTTAAAAAATGTAATATCCTGCGAATAAATCCTGGTCCTCGAAAAGAAGACGGTTTAAATCTTTGATTTACTTTCCACAATTATCTGTGCTATCAGGATAATGCTGGACTTTTTAATAAAACTTACCAAGCTGATTAATCCGACATGCATAATTTTGTTTTTTATAGGTACACAAATGGCTTTTAAGAATTAGAATTCTTCGGTAAAATATCTTTCCTTTTAGTTAAGAACAATATACTGATGACAATTGCAGAATAATACAAAGTTTAAAGATTTCTTCCTCCTTTCGAACATGAGTCGTGGAAAATAATGTCCTCTAAAAGTAACTTTTTATCTTTAATTAAAATACATTATTAACGTACTTCATGATCCAATGAATTTTAACGCGGTCAGAGCTAAGTACTGAAAAAAATCAGCTAATCAAAATTTTAAACTAATTCAGTAATTTTTAATAACATTTCTACGCTTCAATCGTTGCAACTAATATATTTTTAATGACTCCAGATACTTGTTCTAGGAGAAAAATTATTTAAATGAATAGCTTGATTTAGAAACTACAGATACTATCAAAGGACATTAAATCTTTTCTTCAAGTAAATTAATACGTACTTGTTTCATGATGCCAAATTGCAGCTCTTGACATAGTTACGAGGATGATATATAACAATTTATACTTTATAAATAATATATAGGGTAACGTAGGTCATATAAATATTTTGACCAATTATTTACTCGTTGTATGTTAGTCTAATATGTCATTCGAAATAGGCTGCAACGTGATGCAGTAGCTGTAATAACAGTTTTGAAGATTAACATTAGAACTGAAGTCAATTTTCGTTTAGATATTAACAACATTATTTGTTGTATGCAACTCATTTCATTTAAAACTGTATCTCTGTTTCTCTTATTCTCAAGTTAACATCTACGTCATCAACTTAATTTAATGGGATTTGTTTTTTTTTTAAACATTGAGCTGTTACTTTTATTATCTTTAATATTGTCTTACAGGTCTTTCATTATATTAGCCAAATATCAGGTCAATAAACTTCAATTGGGCTATTTAAAAATTAAAATTCAGTGTCATTATATCAGATGTCTTCATTTAATTCTGAAATAATACATAAATCTATTTTATTTAGTTAAAGTATTATCATTATTATTATTAATGTCTCAATAGGGAGTCTACCACATGTTTATTTTGCGTGCCACAGTGGTATTATAACTAAACTCTGTATAAAATAAGCTTAGACAATAAATTAAATTTTTAACTATTTATTTATATTTATAACTTTTTTATTTAAATATTTATAAAAATATTACACATAGAAACACGTACAATGTTATATCTTAATTTTTCTGGCAGTAATATATATATTTTTTATCATATTATAAAATGATTATATAACCATAATTTATTGCTATAAATTATAAATATTATTAATACTGATATTAAATCATTAAATTATTAAAAAAGTTAATATTATCAGTATAATATTAATTTTTTTAAAGTTTTTTCCTGATTCCGACAATTGTTATTTAGACCCTGGGTGTCCAATTAGGAAATTATTTCTACATATTACTTCTAAGCAAAATCTATTTTGGAAACATAATTTATAGCAGCAGATGAAGGTGAAAAATATGAGTTTGAACCAACAAAGTTCTACAAAAAAAAATTAATATAATTTAATTTTAAAGTTATCTATCTACATATCTACATAAGATTTATAATTGAAATGGAGTTGTATCAACTTTTAATTAAATTGAAGTCAGTGGTTTTTTAACAATATTAGGTGCATGTGTGAATACTTCTAATCTCACTGAATCTGTTTTTACAAGCCCACACATCGCTTTTTTATACTAGATATGGCAGTCTATTTACATTTGTACTGTATAACTTTATCAAATAAATTATCTTCTATGCTGTTCGGAAGCTGTTTGTTCCTCTGCTATCCTTCCCACAGTCTGTCGAACGTCATTACACCAGGGATTTATGCTGCGTTTATTACTGCACGCTTAAAAAAACAATATTAACGAAATTTATAACTCAAGTTCAAGTTCATTCCTGTCTTTTTAAGTTTAAGACAGTATTATGATTAATTTAAGTTAAGTTTTAGATAGCGATGTTTCAAATAATTCTTTGCCGCTTTTTTACCTATTCAATAAATATCTGTGTTCATATGCAAGTATTCATTGTTTTAAAATATTATTATGTCAGTTTCAGTTTTCATTCATTTTTATTCAATCATTTCAATTTGCAGTTTTTTTTTTAATATTAAAAAAATGGATTCTTTTATAAGTTTATTTATTTTTATATTTTTTTTTTTTTTAAATGTAATGTAACAGTTTAAGAATTTTTAAATATTTTTCCTGAAATGCTAGTGCAATTTTCTTCTGGCAGAAATTTTCTTCTGACAAAATAAATTGGAAATGGGAGGACAACCTATACATATTTTTTTTGTTTTCTTTGTTTAACCTCCAGGACCACCGTTAGGTATTGCTTTAGAGAATGAGATGAATGATTTGTAGCGTCTGTGAAAATGCCATACTTGACCGGGATTCGAACCCGGGACCTCCAGATGAAAGGCGAGACGCTACCACTCGCGCCACGGAGGCCGGCTATATCTTGTGTTGTGTGTTTATATCAAAGTAATGATAAAGCACTTCTATAACTCGTGATTCGGTAACTACAACAAAATAAAAAATTACGATGACAAATGTAGTAGATTACAATTTAACTTTTGTTTAAAACAAAAACCCAGTCAATAAGTTTTATGACATCTTATTAATTGGTTGGATTTTATCAATGTCTTTTCTTTACAATTTACTGCATATTTGTTAAATTAAAAAACAACTTACAAAAATTTAGCACAAGTCAAAATAAAAAGACGAATTGAAAAGTATAAATTTTGCTATTAAGAACAATTTTCTTTTAAGTTGGTTTTTTCCGAACAGGCCTGCAGAGGACTACGAAAATATCATTTCAATTCCTTTTACTCTGACTTCCCTCTATTTCCTCCAGAATTCTTGCATTCAATCACTATGCTGTGTTTTTCGTTCTTTTGTCCAACCCGTGCGCTCTCTTTTCTTTTTTTTATTCACAAGAATGAAAAAAATAAGTCGGTTTTATTTATTTAATTATTTTAATTTAATCCATTTCCAATTGTTTGTTTAATTTTTAGCTTAAAATATCAGTAAGCCTTCAAAAAAATGGTGTATGTATGAAAAACATTCATTTTCGAAAAACCTATCTTTCGATAAAAAAATTCAGGAAAGAGATAAACGTCATAAAGAAATTATTACTGAATATGAGCTCAGTATGAACGTGAGACTTTTCTAATTTTTGTTTCTTTTTAGCCTCCTCAGTTAAATTTTCTTTAATTTTTGTAAAAAAAAAAAAAATATTTATATAGCGAATAGTCGATAGAGATATTAGAATATCAGGCAATTGTCATTAGACTGTAAAAATCCAATACACTAAAGAAGTGACGTCAAAAAATATTGTTTAAATCTCTAAATTATCTATTTAAAAATAAACAGTGCAATAAAAAATGTTCCATTAAGCAATACGAAAAAAACAACTTACAACGAGACTACTAGGTAAACTTCCAATAGAAAATAAAAATATCATCGAAAATTATGTCATATCGAAATTAATGTGTTGAGGAAGAGTTAGGCTTGAAGTAAATAGAAAAGAAATACTTATTATATGGGTCTAAATTAGAACCCCTCCCTTTTTAGGTAGATTTCATAAGAAACTACCTACTGTAACGGGTACCATGATTCGACTTCCGGAAAATTTCGACATATCTTCGCGTTTCACATCCTCCAGACCCCAAAACCACCGTCAGCTCAAAAATTTATATATACATTCGTGGACACGATAACTACTGTAATTTTGCGCCAATCGCTTTCAAATTGTAGCTTAAAAATAACTCGTCCCAAAATTTCGGTCGAGTTCGTCAACTGCCATATGGCAAAACTTATGATAAAAAAAGAAAGACATTTTTGATGGCAAAAAGTAATAATTAGTTTTTTCAAAAACAAATACTTTTCACCACCTTAATTTAGAAGGTGTTTGAACATAGATATAGACAGTCAGGAGTTGTTACAAATGTTTGAGAGTAAAATGTTTTACGTTACTTATTTCATAAACTTGAACCTTTTCGTTGTATTTTATATATTAGTACGTGAAAAGATCACTTTATTTATAATTGCACTTCCATATCTATAAATGGTGAATTTAAAAATAACGTTTATTCTTAAACTGTTTCTGTTACAAACTTGTTAATTTTGCACAAAAATTTACAGGTTTGTAAATTTTCAATTTCGGTACTATAACAACAGATGGAGGTTTAATTTTTTTAAAGGCTTACCATCGCCGAAATTATCATCGAAACGAAATTTTATCGGAGTAAAGGTAAAACTGTATGTTTTAACATACTTTACAATTTGTTTTATGGAAGATGATGAGCATGTAATTAATTGTAAATAACAAAATACAAACGTAAAAGCATAATTCCAATTTTTTTTTCCTGTAAATTTAAAGGATTCTTTTCTTGCTGTTTATATATATATATATATATATATATAAACAGCAATTGTTTAAATATATATATATATTATACAACAAGACAGAGGTCTGATTGAAAATTATTATGGCTTAAATTCTAGTGCCTTTTTTCATTAATGATATCATAGTACAATTTCTTATTGTGATAAATAGACCCCAAAAAATGTGTTTTTGTACGAATTCTCTAATAATAATACTGAATTCTAACTTATTATTTATTTCTCAGTATGAACGGATATTTTCAGAAACATCATATTTCTGTTTGTTATATTTTTTAATTTAGACACTTTATTACCTTTGTAATCATTCTATTAAATATAATATGTATTTTTTTTTTTTTAAGCTTTAGGGGCATCGACTGCCATGATCATTAGCCTCCTCCACAACAAAAAAAGAAAAAAGGAAAACCTACTATTCCCTCCCGGTTAAAAAACACTAGCGACATAGTCAATAGACTTGGCTTGTCAATAAAGATCATCTAATAAACTTGTCATGGGATTAAAACCCTAAAGAAAGACAAAAATGGCAAGGGTGTAAATGGTCCTTAGCACTCAAAAGCAAAAACTATTTCTTATGAAACGTTGTCAAACAACCAAATTTACATCAAGTAAATACACCGTGAAAATCATCATTACAAAATAATAGAAAACATTAATATAAAAATATAGTGTCAAAAACATAAACACAAGAGTGTAAAGAGCCCTTGCCACTTATTATTACATGTCACTTATAATAGAAGACGTTCAGAGAACACCAAAATCACATCTTAAAAACTCTCATGTTAAACAAAAATAAAAACATCAATTATATTAAAATAAATTCTTCATAGAAATATAGAATCGATCTCTTGTTAAATTCTATCGCCTCGGTTTCTCTATCCGCCATCCTTTTTTACTCCTTTTCACCATCTTCTGAAGAGCCTTGATGTCGATATCCATTGCATCTGAATCCTTAGAGATGGAGTCTTCATCAGTTCCTCCGCCGTAAGTCTCGGTGAATCTCCTGCTGCCGGCGTCGGATGACACCGGTTCCGCTGGCGCAGTCAAAAGTACATCGCAGTCCAGACAGGATGTACTCACCGCTAGAATATGTGGGGCGGTCGATTGTCTTGCCCTCTCCGCTAAAGGCCGTGGTTTCGGAGGCTCCACTGTTAGTTTTTTAGTCTTCTTTTTCCAGAATCATCACTTCTGGTTTCTCAGATCCCTCGGTGGAGATTTTTACCTCTTACGCTTTTACCTTAGTTGGACTGTTTCCTCTTGATGGTCGACTCTTCATTTTATCCTCGATGATACGTTCGACCATCTTAGCTAAAGCTGGTGCCAATTCTGATAGCACATCTTGTGACTTTATAGAAGCTGTAGGAGCTGCAGGAACAGCCGCAACTAGCGCGTATGAAGCTGTCTTTGGCGTTCTGCCAAGCACAATTTTCCTTGCATCAAAATAGCTGACTTTCCGTGTTGTGTTAATCTCGTGGACAGCTACTTCCTGTTTATAAGTAGGACAATACCTAGACCTTGCAGACAGTTAACACAGACAGGAGGATTCCTGTACGGGTCATCTAGGTGTAATGGTTCACCACACGCACATAATTGCATCCTTGTACTACGAGCCGCCATACGTCCGACTCTTTCACACCAAAGAAACACAAAGGTGATGGGATAAACGGACGCACATCCAATCTTCTCTGGACAATTTGGTTTATATGAAAGTTAACACATATGATGCGCAGGGTTGAACTTATCCGTTCCGGCGGATGTTTAAGCGACGGCACACAACAACACCTTGTTCCAAAAGTTCATCTACAATCTCCTTTTCAGTTCAGTTTAACAAATTCCTGGACATAATAACGCCCTTTGAAGTGTTCAAAGTAACATGGGGAGATTCAATGTCCATAACTCGGATCTTCTTGGCTTTTAATAATCGCAAAGATTGAACGTCTTTGACAGTTTCTACTAAAGGTCCAACGCATTTTTCCGTGTCTCTTTTACCGATCCTCCAGTAGCTTCCGTGATGCCACGAGCTATCACGAAAGATTAGTTTTCGAAAAATCTCCGTCTTTCCACTTTATAACTAAATATTTCGGTACTGAACCACTATTCCAGATCTATAACCTCTTCTATGTCACTAAATTCTACGCTCTTCTCTTCGCCTGCGAAGACAAAGGCTCACCAGAACGAGGGTTTTACGTGGACCATCTGCCACGGAAGATGCGGATGAAAAGTTGTTCATGATCTTATTAATACGCCAGTCGTGATGTCACAAGGTGCGGGCGGAGAGACGGTTGGGCGTGACCCGGATCATTGAGCCTCCCTTGGTTTCCCAGTCAGCCGCCTCCCACAAATATAACCCGGGCTGGGCAGTCAGGTACTGCCTGACCCACTATACCGACATCCCAGGTGCCCAGGTACCAGGCATCCCAGGGGTACTGCACGTAGCAGTAAGGGCTTCGATATCCTTACCCATGGGACAGTCCCTGCCAAGAGCCGAAGTGACTGACTCACGCTGGACGGCGCAAGACTTCGGCAGAGCAAGCTCACAACAGCCCACTCTCAACCAGGCTACAACCGAGAAGAGGGATGGCCACTCCCCGTCCGCAATCCGCCCAGCGTCGGCAAACAGATCACGGTCATGCCTCCCACCCCCCCTTCAAGTAGCGAAACCGAGAAGCACAACTACAACCAGCTCGGACAGCTCGCGATCGCCAATCCCGAACTCCGTAGAGCGCTCCTGAGCAATATCATTGCCCCGTTGGCCGATATAAGTGCAAGTACCATGTCGTTGCCGGCCCCGTACGTGTTGTTGCACGGACGTGGGGCTGGATTTATCCGGGGCATTATTATGAAGTAATAGCAAGTAAGTTCTATTTAATGAATCACCAGTTATTTAAGGTAAATAAAGTGTTATTAGTAAAATATGTAAACAAGTAAAAATGTAATTAAAATTTAAAATGTAAAAATATAAATAAAATCAGTAAAAGTGTAAATAAATTTTCCTTGATAAATAATGATTCTTTATTATGATAATTTCAGAAATAAGTGGTTTATATGATTAGATTAATACATATTCTAATCATACATGGGCAGAAAACGCCATTTTGATTCTTTTAATAACTATCACTTATAAGTAGGGCCTACTACTTTTGCAATTTTTATTTCTCTAGGAAAAACTTAAGTATTTTGTGATAATGAATTTGGGATCGTGAATTCTATTCTCTTTTAAGAGTGAGAGAATATTTCTCTTAAAGTTCATATAAATTATATGATTGTGCTCTTATAACAAGCAATTCTCTGAATGTTCAAAAATAAAATTATTCAACTGGTAACAGAATAATTATAAAATTGTTATAAACTTTTCTTTTTACCAAGGAAAATATTGAAGTGATGGGTATGAAAAATAAATATTATTGGAATTCTGCGCCCATACACGTACAAGCACGCGCAAGTACACACATACACAAAATCCAGATTCTGAATTATTATGATTTATATTCTAATTCCTATTTTTACTGTTGTCGAATTCATGGTCATAATATGATTCTATACATTATTAATTTTTTTCTCGCTTTATAATTCGTAATATTCTAAAACATATACGTTAAAATATAATTCATTTCCAACGTAAAATATTTATAAATAAAAGAATGTATAAGTCTAATTTATTATTTGTTTTTAACATATAAGTCGTTAACATATAGATAGCTTGTAGAATGAATATTAGATTTAGATTTTGAATTCTAAATAGTAAGTTATAAAATCCGTATAATACAGACTAATTAATTTTCAATTTTAATAGTTTGTTTTATGTTTCAGCTGACAAATTTATTAATTTATGCGATATTAATTAAATAAATTAAGTATTGAAGTGTAACATGACACATAAATTTTAATTCTAACATAAACTTGATAATATATTATTTTCCATTTGTTAGTTTATTTCATAACATAAGCGCGTTCAATTATATTGACTGTTAGTGCCATACAAAAAAAAATGTGGTAAATCAGTTGTTTATTTTTACGTCACTCACTTCGTTACAGGAAAATAACAAACCCTCCCTGAGCGGGTCTCCACCTACTGCTTGTTAATTTTTGTTTTATTCACTTTTAGTAGATTGAAAAAGGAGTTCCATAAAAGCTTTTTTATAATTTTTTATTTTATTTTTAACTAAGTCCACTGCATTATACTACTAGAAATGTTTTTTTTTTTTTTTGTCTTCAGTCATTTGACTGGTTTGATGCAGCTCTCCAAGATTCTCTATCTAGTGCTAGTCGTTTCATTTCAGTATACCCTCTACATCCTACATCCCTAACAATTTGTTTTACATATTCCAAACGTGGCCTGCCTACACAATTTTTTCCTTCTACCTGTCCTTCCAATATTAAAGCGACTATTCCAGGATGCCTTAGTATGTGGCCTATAAGTCTTTCTCTTCTTTTAACTATATTTTTTCCAAATGCTTCTTTCTTCATCTATTTGCCGCAATACCTCTTCATTTGTCACTTTATCCACCCATCTGATTTTTAACATTCTCCTATAGCACCACATTTCAAAATCTAATCTTTTCTTCTCAGATACTCCGATTGTCCAAGTTTCACTTCCATATAAAGCGACACTCCAAATATACACTTTCAAAAACCTTTTCCTCTTCCTTTTCTCTTAGAAATGTTTAGAAATTGATTACAGTTTACAAACTACGTCATGAACTTTTATTCTGGAAATACTCTTTTTAAAATTTTGATTATTTTATAATCATTTTGCAGAAAAAGTTATAACACAAAACTTAAGAAAAATAATATTTTTAATGCTATAAAATTGTTTATTATGAAATTTCCATCAGTTTTATTTTTAATTTTAACAAATTAAATATAGAACCAACAGATTTTAGTGAAAAAAAAAAGGAATTAAAACTACAATTAAGAGCTATTTTAGTATTTTAACATCCCTTAATAAGTTTTTAGAGATAAAAATATTTTTTAAATATCAAATAAAGGATAATGTAGTAGTAAAATAGATAAAAATATTAAAAATTCAACCGTAAATCTTTTACTATTTAGAAGAGTACAATCTTTTCTTTTTCCTGTTTAACCTCCGGGAATCACCGTCAGGTATTACTTCAGAGGATGAATGAGGATGATATGTATGAGTGTAAGTGAAGTGTAGTCTTGTACAATCTCAGGTCGACCATTTCTGAGATGTGTGGTTAACTGAAACCCATCTTTACTTTACTAGGATTTGAACGTTGGAACTCTCGATTTCGAAATCAGCTGATTTACGAAGACGCGTACACCACTAGACCAACCCAGTGGGTCTCCTTATTCTGAACCTATTCTAATTAAACAGCTTGTGTGGAAAAAAAAACATAAAAACATACTGCAACCATCACGAAATAACGTGTCTATTACAGCTGCTATTATGGACGGCAAATTATTAGATAAGACGCCGGCAAATGAATTTCGAGTGGAATTTACGAGCATTTTCATTCCATCGTTTGAAGTATAGTAGTTAACAAATTTAAGCTTATTAAAATTTTCTGCCATTCAGTATTTGCTTATTTACTTAAAAACACGAAGGCACCTATTGATCTCAATAAGATTTTAGATTATATTTTTATTTGTGTTTTTTTAATTTATTTATATAGTTAATACATTCTTTTGTTTCTTGTTGCAGAATATTTCCAAGAAATATTTAATCTTTTAGAAATTAAAATAATCAAATAGAAATATATTCCAGTTGTACTATGCATTTTTATAACGTGTACGTATTTGCCAGTCATGTATATTTAACAAAACGAAACGCAAATTAGTATTATAAATCATCAAATATTCGCGTAGATATCCACTCTAAGGCAAAGTGGTCATGTCTCAGCCTTTCATCCGGAGGTCCCGAGTTCGAATCCCGGTCAGGCATGGGGTATTTTTCATACGCTAAAAATTTCCATTTTATATTCCCATGCACAAGCTTCGAAGCTTATATGGTGAATTAATCATCCAAAACAAAAAAAAACAAAAAACAAATATTAAGTAATATTATGATCAAAAGAGACTTTTGAAATTAAAATAAAAGTCATACAATAAATGAAAATATTAACTGTAAATTTCTATGGTTTACCATTTAAAATTATTTATCATAGTTTAAATATCATTGATCTGATAAATAGCAGCATTTTGCATATCTAGACTGAATGATAAAATATTAAATACGGCGATTTATCACGGTCTCATAATTTCACGTATCAGATAAAAATAATTTTTTTTTATGGTACCCCATCTTTCTCTAAAATCCAGAAAAGTAGGCCGCTAGATCTCTATTAAACATAAAGTAAACAGTACCATGGAGGAGGTTACTTTATTAGCAAATTTACTTAGTCACAAGTTTATACACTTCTATAAAATTATCTAAACATGAAAAAGTTTAATCTTAAAAAATTTACATTTTCCTAAAATTAGGAATAATTTGCATAAATGAAAGTTTCTCTAAGCTGTCATTTGATAGTTATTATGTTATCTCTGGGGTTTCCCAAGAGTCTAATTTGGGGCCACTATTTTTTTCTATTGTTTGTCATTGACTTGCCTGATGTGAATGTTCTATGTATACTGGTGATGTTAAAATTTAACCTCTGAGTAACGATTCTGAATCCCGATTTATTCAAGCAGAATTGAATAATTTAGTTTGGTGTATTGCGGTACAAATAAATTCTATTTAAATCTGAAAAAATTTAAAGTGTTAGTTGCGTCTAGGCAGAAATCTTTAGTCCCTGTAACTTTTTAATTCATTTGTGACTACATGTTACCGGCATTTGAGTCTGTTAGCGATCTGGGGATAATATCTGATACAAGTTTTAATTTTGATATTCAATTTATTTTAAATGATTCTAGTCGTTTTACAGATATGGACTCCGTTCACCAATTATCGGAGCACTAGTTAATTAAATACAGATTTTTAAGGTATTTGTTTTTTAAGGTTAATAAAGAATTTTGTTTCTATAACATTTCTACATGTGAGTTACCTGCAATGTTAAATATTAGAAATTTAAATTTAGATGTGAGTTACTGAAGTTACTAATACTATATAAGTTTGTTAATAATTTAATAGACTGTTAGTCTTTCTTGGATAGATTAGTATTTTATGTGTCTAAGTCAAAAGGAGGTAATGTATTTTTATTCCAAGATTTTGTATCTTGCAGTGTGCAAATTCCGCGTAAAATTCTGCTCTTAAACCGTTCAATATTGTGAGCTTAATTAACAGGAGTATATCTATTTAATGGTAGTTCGTGTATTTTAAGTCTTCAGAAGCACTGATGTAGCTAGTTGTTTTTTTTTCTTTAAGTGGATCATCCTGAAATCTTTATTTTATAATTTTTTTTTATGTTTTCATTTATTTTCTTTAATCATTTTTGTTTTTTATCTACTAGTTTTAATACATTTTTTTTCTATAAGAACTTCGAAAGAGAAACTATATATTCGTTTAATGTTAATTTTAATAAGAATATTTTGACTGATGCCTGTCATCATTATCTCTTATTACTTGTAAATAATAATAATAATAATAATAAAATTATTATATTATAATAATATTATAATATGCAGTTATTAAATTATTATATTATATTATAATATGCAGCAAATGTATGGGCTTTCCCTGCTCATATAAATAATAAATTGTTTACGAATCATCCTATGGCTGCAGTATATGAACATCGTGCTACCTATTCCAGACCAACCGGAATTAGGTATCACGAATTAAGAAGAAAATATGAAATTGCTATACCAGAGACACTAGCAATTTCTACTAGAGAAATACCGCCATGGCTCTTGCCAGCGGTAAATACAAGTTTGGATCTCTCTCAAGGAGAAATAAAAAAGAAACCTGCAGTAATCATCCAGCAGGAATTTTTAGCAACCGTCAGTAGTTACGAAGAACATATTAGAATTTATACTGACGGTTCTAAAACAGAACATGGTGTTGGATGCTCGATATATGTAAATGAAGAAGCCCACTCTTGGAGACTGCCAGATGTGGCCAGTGTCTACACGGCAGAACTCACTGCAATTCAGCAAGCTCTTCGCTACACTGAACACTATTGCGAAGAGAGAGTGCTAATATGTTCCGATTCATTAAGTGCACTCGTCGCAATTCGGAACAAGAACATTAAGGATGTCCTAATTGCAAACATCCTGTCCATTTTATACGTACTAAAACAACGAGGACAGCGATGCGTATTTGTATGGACTCCAGGGCATGCTGGTATTACAGGTAATGAAATCGCAGACGAAGCTGCCAGAAAGGCAACAGTCTGCGATGATTTGGATGCATTTCCTGTAAGAGTGGCAGATGTTAAAAACCGTCTAACAAACATAGTAAGAAACAAGTGGAACGCTGAATGGAGGAGTTTAAATACAAAATTAAACTCAGTTAAAACTTCTCCTTATAAATGGAAAAGCGACTTTAAGTTGACTCGCCGTGAACAAGTAGCGGTGACCAGACTTAGAATCGGTCACACGCGATTGACAAATTTATATTTGTTAACCGGCGAAGTGAGACCAATGTGCGGTGTTTGTAATAAAACACTGACAATCAAGCATCTAATAGAAGAGTGTACCATATATGAGGACCTCAGAAAGAGGTTCCGTCTTACAAATAATATTAGTGCTGATCTGGATAATGGAAATGAAGAAAATATAGTTGCATTTTTACACGCCAGTGGACTTCTTAAAAGTCTATAAAATGGAAGTTTAAAGCTGTGGTAAGAGATACTCTAAGCGGTAGTTTTATATATACATATAAGGGAGTCTCGAAGCGTGGCACGTATAGTGACGGGAGGTAGCCCTCTTGCCTAGGCCATTTTGGCTCACCTGCATTCAAGAGCAGTGAGTCGGGGTGTGTCCGATGATGGCATGGGGGACCCTCAAGGGTGGATTGAGGGCGCGAGGCTTTGGGTGTACGCCGTGCATGCCTATGGCCTGATATAAGAAGGAATCAACTGCCACAGCACCCTGGCACGACTGATATACTGCTCAACGGCGGTTCTGGTCGCCCCCAGGGTGCTTAAGCAAACTATAAATGAGACTTCGTAGAAGAAAGAAAGATATGGTGTTGATTAGTTTAATTTTAATTTTAAGTTCATGGTCTTTTGAGAACCTATCTCAAATTTTAATATTGGGGCCCTTTACACCCCGTAAGTGTTTGTGATTGTCCTTGTCCTTCATGTTTTAATGTTTATTGTGAAGTTTGTGTTTTTTAAATAAAATGTAAGGGCCCTTTACACCCTTACATATGACGATCCTGATGGAGATAATATTTTCTTTTAAAGAATGTGACGAGGGCTAATGACCTTAGCAGTCGATGCCCGTAAAAATTCACATAAAAAAAAAAAAAAAATTATATTATAATTAATATTATTGTCATTATATTATATATTATTATTATTATAAATATTCACATTGAACAACGTAATTTAAAGCTATTCCAACACATGTTATGTGCCTACCTCCGTAACGCGAGTGGTAGCGTCTCGGCCTTTCATCCGGAGGTCCCGGGTTCGAATCCCGGTCAGGCATGGCATTTTCACACACGCTTCAAAAAAAACATAGCTTATGTCGATCTCCGTGGTATAGTGATAGGGACACGGCCTTTCTTCCGGAGGTCCCGGGTTCGAATCCCGGTCAGGCATGGCATTTTTCAAACGCTAAAAATTTCCATTTTCATATTCCCACCCCGAAGAAGTTTTGTAAGCTTCTGCGGTGAATTAATTTATCAGTCAAAGATAAAAATATGCCATTACACATAGAGACTAAATTAATAAGAAAACTGTTAATTATAGTAAAATATTGTTGAAATACAAAATCATTTAAAATATAATTATTATTTTTTATTTTGAACCGAATAATTAATTATTTATTTAACAAGTAATAATTATTTATAATTATGATTAATCATATAATAATCATCTGAATCATAATATAATCATATTATATTTATAATTATTCATAATTATTTATTTTGAACAAGTGTTAAAGTGATGATTTACTTTCGTTTTGAAATTAAGTTTCCTATGCGAGGTTATTAAAATATATTTTGCAATAGTAAAGTGAATAATTATCAAATGATTAACAAATTATATTAGACTGTTTGTGTGTTAGTGGTAATGTTTTTTAATCTTACTTTGTTTCTTTGAAGTCTGTAGGAATAGCTGTACAAAAAAATAAATAAATAAAAATTAAACAAAAAAAAAATCTCCGTCTTTTGGCCTTGATAGATGTACAAAAGTCCAATCTAGACATTGATTACCTGAAAGAATTAAACTGTTGTGATTTGCATTTATTTAAAAATTCAAGTGAAAAATGTGAGATTTTAAAATTCCTTCAATGTTTTCTTTTGCGGCATTTAATTCAAGTTATTGTAGTTCGTAAGCTTTAAATACTATTTATATTTAACCGATAAATTTATATTCTCTTTGTTTTTGTTATAATACTACAGTCCAGAGTAAACAAAGTAGATTTGTATATGTTAAAAATTTATTTTAATTTCGTATATACTTATTGCAGTTCTATAATCCTAGTATGTATTACACAGTAATCTATTTACGAGAAGATAATATATAGAAATACATAAACACACACAGGTATGTTTATAAATATGTGAAAATATTTTATTAAGAAAAATGGGCGGAATACGAGTATACTGTATATTAGTAATAAAATAAGAAAGACATTTTTAACGAAAATAAACGAGGATTTATCCAAGTACAATTAAAGAATTATAAAATAAAATAAATTTATTAATCTCAGTAGGCTATAAGATGTATTTGGGTGGATAAATAATAAATAAAATATTATTTTCAAGAAGTTGACTTAATAATATATTTTAGGACGAATAGCAGGAGATTAAAATGAGCGTGAAAAAATATTTCATCTCAAATATTATCTACAAAACAGATTTAAAATATTAATATACAATGACAATGAATGTTATTTATCCTGTTTTTAATAAACTATGAAACATAACTAGTTAACCGTACGTGTAGACTTATTTAAATATTAAAGAATTAACAAAAACAAAAATTCCTGTCATAAAAAATTATTTGTAGAATTAATAAACACAATAATTTTTTTATGCGGGAAGTTTTTCTTACAATATTTTAATCAGTAGATTTAATAAATCCTACGTTATTTCTATCTCAGCATGAAGATGTTTCTGTTACAACTTAGACATTTCAGAATTACGAATTTCTAAGTAAATTGCCCAAACAATAACTTAAACACCGACGTTGCCCACTCATCAAGTCACTTACCGGTTAACCATACGTGTTGTTTATAGATCTGGTGCTTTGTTTGTTATAACACCCAATTCATCGGTTGTTTTAATCATTTCCACTGTGACGCTATCTTGGCCTGGTGACTTGTCTCTCAATTTCTTTATTGCTTTCCGCACCTTCTCTTTCAGAATTTCTGGTTCTCTCTCGGACACTAAATTTACCTCTGTGAGCTCCGTTTAGTCGTCACGATATAGGTTGCTGCAGTACTCTTTCCATCTTCTTCCAATTTTTCTATAGTCGGTAAGAAGTTAACCATCTGCGTCTTCTAAAACCAAACATTTTAGTTTGAATGTGTTCTTAAGTTTCCTTATTTTTTTGAACATGGGCCGTGTTTCATTATTCCTGTGCAATTCCAAGAAAATAACAGAAAGATAACTACCAAATGTTTTAAACTGGACAAAGAAAATAAAATCTTAAAGAAGCAAAAATAAAAACAAATGAAATCAGAGAAAGATAGTTCAGATAAAATCTCAAACCAAGTGAAGAATTCTAGAAGAACAGAATTGTCGCAGCAAAGGAGAGAGTACACACACCAAATGGAAAACAACTAGGAACAGAAGATAAGAAATGACAATAACTGAAACTACGAGGCTCAGCTGATAAATTTTGCACATATATGCGTAGCATGGGAGTGAAAAGAGATATTGGAATGAAATAAAAAAATGAATAAAAGTGCAATACCTTAGCTACAAAATGTAGTATTTGTTTTCCAGTATAATTCCCGTTTACACTGACACACTTTTCCCAACGTGTGACAAGTTATTGCATCCGTCACTGAAAAATTCTGGCAGTCTTTCTCGGATCCAAGTGGCCACAGCTTTCTTCATCTCATCATCGGTGGTGCAATGATTACCTTTGAGATCCCTCTTGAGATGAGAGAAGAAGTGAAAGTCGCACGGAGCCAAATCCGGCGAGTATGGCGGATGCGGAATGGGCTCAAACTTCAGCTTTCGGAGAGCCATCAGAGAGTTTGCGCGGTACCTATCGTGCACAGATTTTACGGTAACCCAATTTCTCGATAATATGGCCTAACCGTTCTTTAGATATGCCTAACTGAATAGCGATGCGTTGTTGGGTGATTTGCCGGTCACTTTGAAGCAAATCATCCACTTCCTTTCGATGTTTTTCGTCAGTCACAGAAACTGGTTTCGGCTGCGAGGTGAGTTCTCAATTTATCAAATTTCACATTCACGAAATTTCAACGCCCAACTATTCACAGTATTCCTATCAACAGTTTCACTACCGTAATTGCTTTTAAACAATGATATTATTCGTAGGATTCACATTTTCTGCTGTTAAAAATTCGATCACTGCGTGCTGTTTTAACCGTGTTGATATATTGGCCGTACTAGACTCCATTTTAACTGCTACTGAAAACAAACCAGTGAACTGTTTCAACACATTATCGCAGGATTGTAGAGGGGGATTTTAGCTTTCATGTGCTGACACGCCCAACTCTATAGTATCTTTTGTCTCCGTGTAGCGCGCTAGTATGCAAAATTTATCAGCGGAGCCTAACATTTATTTTGGTCCTGCAGAGATCAGTGTCAATAGAAAAAAAATTCTTTTCTAAAAATTTGAAAATGTAACAATGAAATTTAAAAATTAGATAAAATATTTTTTTCCAAATTCCTACTAATTAACGCATATATTTTTAATTTATAATTAAAATTGACTTAAAATAACTTTTTTTTGTTATTCTATTTTTTTATTTTGTCGAAAATTCTAGATATTTAAATACTTATTCACAGGTATTATCACAGTACTTCTTATCACAGTAATCATACATTATAATTGTCTAAGGTAACCTCTATATCTACAGTTCTACTGAAAATCGATTTTAAAGGTTTTGGTATGATTTGAAGGCTCTTCTTAAAAAAAAACTGCAAAAAATTCTGAAAGTTCCATTTTCAAAGGAAATGGAAAATTTACATTTTTATAATTTATCTCCAATATCAGAAATATGTTATAAATTTATTTGAATCTCAATAGCTACTTTACACGAATTTCACATCATTGTAAAAGCAGGAAATTATATCTTCCCAACCTTAATTATTTGTTCCAAGTTAATTTTTCCTATTTTTTCAATAATTCTAATTAATGTAATTTAATTAAATTAATAAAAAAAATAGCCTCAGATATAGTTAAAAAATAATAAAATAAATAAAAGTCTTAATATAGATAAATAGACCGTAATAATAAAAATATTCATCTATTCGGTTTGAAAACCCCAAGCTGCATGTGTCATTGCCCTTAGATAAAACGGCTCGGAAAATAATCCAAATTAAATTGCGCTATTTTGAGAATTCTCGTTTTCGGTATTCTAAAGTCGGAAAGACCAAAAGTAGTATTTGGAATATAATTTTACTTAAGAATGTAAAAATTATATGAGTTAACAAAGTATAAATAAAAATATTATAATAGGAATGGGAAAAAAGGGATATTTATCTCACAGTCCCAAAAAAAAATGAATGTAGATGAATTATAGGCATCCAAGATTAGTTCAAGTTAGGATAAATATGAAATAAAAGATTTAAAGGAAAAAGGCTAAAATGTGTTCTGTACTTATTTCCTTCTTTATGTCTGATGATAAATTTATATTTATAATAATACGATATATTTTATGATGCTGATAATAATGAAACTTTAAACATTTAAAATGGAAGGAATATTCAACTTAACTGAAATTCACATCCTGACTCTTATGGATGAAAGACACAAACCCACTCCAGCGGAGATCTAAAATAGGTAACTTTTGATAATGACTTTAGAAGTAATTTTTAAGGCAAAAAATTAATAGAATTAAAAGGAATAAATGCATCAAACCTGTCAAATGAATTAAAAAATAATAATTTCGTGTTTAATAAACGAAAAACTCAATTTATAGGACACCATCTGAAATCAGATATGCCTTTTACAAATTCTTACCATCTCATCCCAAATTTTTTGTCTACGTCTTACTTCTTACAAAAAAAAAATGATACTTTAACCGATATAACGTTTACAATGTTTTATTTCCAAATAAATTATTTTATTTTAGTTTTATAGTAGATGGTTTAAAAGTTAAAATGATAATCAATTAAAATTCATGTCATAATAACTCCACGTATTTATTTTATTTGAAAAATACTTCCGCAATCAAAAATTACTTACATAAATTTTCAAGTAAGTAGTCGTTTCGTTCTTTTCTTCTTTACATCTCCTTTATTTGAAGATAGTAATTTTAATCGTGAATATGGAAACCTACTTAAGGTTAGATTTCTTACATATTACAAGTGGGGTAATCTCTTTATATCTACTTGGATTAAAATCTGACTTTTTTCCTTACGAAATAAAATTTAATGTTGTTTAAATATTTTACAATAATTTAATCATATGACATGAAAAAATATATATTCTTATATAATACCCGTACAAAATTTCTGCTTATTAGTGTAAATAAGAAATACTTCGGCAATATATACCCGTATATCCCGTTTAAATTCTCTTTTGATAATATTATACTTATACTGTACAGTAATTCATCATACATTATTTGTATATCCTGAATATGAAGTAATCCCTAACTAATAAATATGTATAGTGATATCAACTTTATATTTACGTTGACAATATAAAAAAAACGACAGGTAGCACAAAAGAAGACAAGCTTATAATGATGTCAGGTACCAGATCAGACATATCTTTGTTGACAAAATTGAAAAGACCTGCGACAACCACAATATCTAATCTGATCTGTTCTTTTCTCTTTTAGACTACAGGTAGACTACGAGAATCAGGTAACTAAGAAGTAAAGCAAATGGTGATTATACTCCTACTACTATATTTTATTATAAATATATCGTGTGTTAGTGTTGCGTATATGTGTGTGTATATCCACGCGCACACTCGTGGATATATGTTTACTAACAATGCAACACGATATAATAATAAAATGGACAGAGATTAGATGGACCAAAACAACAATACACCTACACCTTTGAAACTTGAGACGCCGCAACTCATTCAACACACAATGTCATTATCAGGTCAGTAAATTCTTCCGTTTGATTGCAGCGTATAACGTTTTAAGTAATAAATCTAGATGTATTCCTTGAGGTATTTTTTTCATTCGCGGTTATTTAAAATATCATAAAAAAGACTAGCCAGTAACGGAACTTGTTTTAAACTGTAATATTGCGCAATTATAATTGATATCGACTGATCGATGAAGACCGTCAATTTCATGGATCCATTTAAGAGTTAAAAAATTAATGAATTAAAAAATTAAAAAAACTCATCCTTCTTTTATAGTTATACAAGTAATGTTAAAATAAAACTGCATAAATATTATTTTTTCTTTACCTTTTTTTTCTTTACTTATTTACTTATCCAAATCCACGACAAGATGTAATTATAGAATCGTTTTATCATGATGAATATTTTTAAATATTATTTTTTTTTAATAATTGGAAAAGTGACCTGCCTGTGGTTAAACTCCTCATCGCAAAATCAGCTGCTGCTTTCAGCAGAGATCAGCTGCTTTTCGAAGTCGACAGTTCTAAGGTTCGAGTCCTTGTAAAGGCAGCTCCTTTGTATGGATTTGAATGCTAGACTATAAATACCGGAGTTCTTTGGTGGTTGGGTTTCAATTAACCGCACCTCTCCGGAATGATCGATGTGAGTCCAGAATACATGTTTACCGATTTATTTACACTTACATTGCATTACGCCTGCAGCTACGTCAAGCCTAGCAAGCCGGTACCGGTAACTGCAATTGCCGACCCACACACACCCAGACTCGGCAGTAGCTGGAAAACTGGTTGGAGAAAATAAATAATCAGTATTTTGCGATTGTATTTGATGTAAGAAAACAATTTATTCAAACCGATTTAGTGTAATAAATTTTAGATTTGAAACTAATCTAAAATGTGATTTTCGGTCATTAAAACAATAAAATTGGGAACGAAATAAAAATACCTCCGTAGTAGAAAAAACCACAAATTTATCTTTTGTTAATAATAATTTATACTTTTTGTGTATTTGTTTACATAAACTTTTTCTTTTTTTTTAACGCATCCGAATTTATGGTTCACTGGTGGTGTCCATGTACCTTAATATTAAATATTTCAAATAAAAAATATGAAGTTAAATGTTTCAATCGTATAAACTGCATCCTAGTTAAAATTAATTAATTATAAAAGGTTCATTAAAATAAGTTGTACCGTTCATACCGAACACGTACAAACAGGAAAACAAATACAACTCGATATAAAAACCTACAACAAGCACAAATTAAAATTACGAGCTTTTCTTTCATTTTTATATGAAAAACAAAGATAACATAAAAGTAAAACGCATTCTTAAAGGAGTTTATAAAAAAGTACTGCATATATGCAATTTATACTTATGTCCGTCTTACACCATCTGTATATCATACATTAGTTTGCCTCGTTATCTTTATATACAGTGAAAAAAGAGATAAATATAAAAAGATACTCAATAAAAAATTTATAAATGACACATTTTTTTTTTAAATATTAAATTATTATTATTATTATTATTATTATTATTATTATTATTATTATTATTATTATTATTATTATTATTATTATTTTGATTTTGTTGACATGATGAACTTGGACGTTTTTACACATGAATCAACGGATCCTTCCTTCTGTAATAATGGTTTGGATTTAATTTTGACTAACTGCAGGGTTTTCACTAGAGCTGCTGAGGCTCTTGTTTGCCCTGATAAGTTCCATCCTCCGTTTGAAATTGGGTTCCTTGAAGTCGCAACCGTTGATGTGGCGGAAATGGGCCTGGTTTTTCGCTATGATCGTGGTGACTATCGTGCGTTGTATGACGATGTGAGGTTTGCTGATTGGTGTAATGTTCTCTTGACCGTCGATTTGGAGGAATCGGTTCTGGGTTTACAGAAGATAATTACTGCAGCGATTGATAAACATGTTCCTGCATTTCGTCCTAAGTCAACAAAATTTCCTCCTTGGTTCAATAGGAACATTGTTAATCTTCTCAAGAGGAAGAAGGCTGCTCATCGCAGGTTTAAATCTTCTGGTCTGTCGGATGATTATTTCTTGTTTTCTCGGCTGCGTAGAGATGTTAAGTATGCGATAGCGGATGCCAGAGTGGTTTGGGCTCGGAAGTGTGAATCTGACCTTTGTTCTAATCCGAGGAATTTTTGGAAGTATATTTCTCGACAGAAGTCTAACTATGTAAGGACTCCGGCCCCTACTGTCGATGGGCGGACTATTTCTGATCCTCGGTTGAGTTGTCAGCATTTTGGTGAATTTTTTCAATCAGTATACCAGGACTTTCCTACGCAGACTACGTCTGGTGGCGCCTGTATCAACAACCGGCGGATTCTTGACATTCCGATGGTTTCATCTTCTGACGTATCCGGTGCTATAGGAATTCTTAACGCTAGATCGGCGGTCGGCTTGGATCGGATTCCTGCGTTTGTTGTCAAGGGTTTGAATGAGATTGTTTCTCCTATCCTTGCTTCCCTGTTTAATTGGAGCTTGTCGTCTTCTTCTTTTCCGTCCCTATGGAAACACGCAGTTGTTACTCCTGTACCTAAGCCTGGTGTCCCTTCCCTGGATAATTTCAGGCCTATTTCTATCATCGGTACTTTTTCCAAAGTCTTCGAGAGGATTCTATTTAGACATGTTTATGACCATGTTCTCCCGATGTTGTCGTCATTTCAGCATGGATTTATTAAAGGTCGTTCACCAGCTTCTAATTTGGCCGCCTTTTTGCAGGATTCAGTTAATGCAATTGAGCATAGGGGTCAAGTGGATGTGATATATTTTGATTTTACCAAAGCTTTTGACAAGATACCCCATCATTTGTTGTTAGCAAAGACCAAGGGCTTCGGCTTCAGCGATCGTTTTAATGATTGGCTATCCTCTTATCTTCGTGACAGGCGTTTTTCGGTTCGTTTTGGTGGACAGATGTCTGAGGAATCCTTCTTGGCTAAGTCTGGAGTGCCGCAAGGCTCGGTTTTGGGTCCCCTTCTTTTTATTATTTTTATAAATGATATCGGGCAACTTTTGACGTGCAATTTTCAGATGTTTGCGGATGACGTCAAAATATATTGTCCGATCAGAAATAGTATGGATCACCTGTTGCTACAATGGAATATTAACAAGGTTGTTGAGTGGGCTGACCGCAATTGTATGCCCTTGAATTTTCGGAAGACCAAACATTTGACTTTGTCTCGTAAGACGTCGAGCTCTGTTTTCAGCTATAGGATTGGTACGCACGTTATTGTCGCTGAGACATTGGTTGAGGACCTCGGGGTTTTATTTGATGCGAAGTTGTATTTTCACGAATACGTTGCTCGGATTGTCAGTAAAGCACGCCGGGACCTTGGTCTTGTCCTTTGGATTTGTGGACGGTTTAGCAATATTTCCACTTGTAACCTGCTGTACAAGTCTTTGGTGAGGAGTCGCTTGGAGTACTCGACCGTGGTGTGGAATAGTACACGACGTTTTGCCTCTGATCTGGTTGAGGGTGTTCAGGATAGGTTCTTGAACTGGATGCGTTTTAAGTTTGGAGATTGTTTTGTTGGTGCTAATAGAGAGGATATGTTGAGGCAATTAGGCCTTTCCAGGTTATCTGATAGAAGAACGTACTTTGACTTGGTTTTCTTTTATAAAGCTCTGCACAACAGACTTCCGACGCGTTATCATGTTGTCTTGCGGAACCAGGCCAGGTCAGTGAGGTCTTTTAGGCAGTTTGTGACGCCGGTTGGTTCCACCGTGTCTCCGATTGAGCGGTGTACCAGTGTTGCAGTGGAGTTCCAGGATAAGCTAAGCTTTTGGGAAGATGAGGCAGCCTTCGTTAAAAATTTGAGAGGGTTACGTGGCGATGGATCATTGTCCTTGGTGTGATGCTCACTTTCATGATTTTAAAATTATTGTTGTTTTTTTTAAGGATTATTGCTTATAACTTGTTTTACTGGGAATGTATTAGTAATGTTGTCTTTTTGTTTTTGGATGTTCTTTATGTGATATTGTGTGGCATACAAAGGTTTTGTAACTGTTCTGTTGCACAATAAAAAAAAAAAAAAAAAAAAAAAAAAAAAATTATTATTATTATTATTATTATTATTATTATTATTATTATTATTATTATTATTATTATTATTATTATTATTAAGATAATATTATATTGTTATCAGATATAAAATATTCAGTAAATGATAAATGAGAAATTAAAAAAATGTTCTTAATTTTCCTCATGGAGGAACCTTATTGGTATACGCCAGTGTTTCTCAGCATGTGGGGCGCGACCCCTAGGCGTGATAACACTAAATGAGGGGCGCAAGCTTTGATTTTTTTTTTTTAATCATTTAAGATAGCAATTAATGCGAGTGTTGTTACTTTGAGTTCTACTGGTTTGCAGAAAAGTACTTCCTCTAGATTTAACATATCATCACAAAATCGAACACTGGTAATGAAATGAGCATCTTTATTGCTATCTGTTGCCTCATCGAGCTGAATTGAAGACAATTTGTCACGCAACTTCCCGAAAATTCCCTGATGCTGTACACCTTCAGGTATATCACCAATTCGTCGGCAACAGTATAACTTGATAGAGGCATGGACTGTAATTTTTTGTCAAAATTATCTCCAAACATAGTTTCTACAATCTTAATTGCAGCTGGCAAAATAAGTTCATCACCAATGGTGTGAGGCTTTTTACATCTGGCTATTTTATGTAAAACTTTGTAAGAGCCAAGTAAAGTTTTTCATCCAAGGACAAAGATTTTTTAAAAACGATGTTTGCTTTTCATATGATTTTAATTTTAATTCGAAGAATTCTCGCTTTCTTAACTACTCACTACGAAGCATTTCCAAAGGTCGTTTAAGTTTATTAAGTTTCATGCTGTCTGCTGCTAAAATATTTGAGTAAATGACTCACAGGGGCCTCTCTTCTTCATTTACTTCAGTATTGGTAAACCCAAAGATTAAGTATTCTTGAGAGTACTTTCTTGATTTTATTTTCGGAACCACGCTCGTCTGTGCACTTGCTAATGCTTCACTATCGTCTAATGCTCGTTTACGCACACTAAAAAATTTATCCATGATTCTGTGTAAATCTACTGCCGTGATATTTAATACCGTGAATTAACACGACACAAAATTACAACAAACAAACAAACACGCAATTAAATTACAACAAACACATTCACGATAGATTCGACAGCGATAGAAGGATCGACTCGACGGAGACTGACTGGAATTGAATGAGGTGCAGCATTTATACATGTTTGGGCAGACGGTCGCGCAGAAGTTCCAGAATGTTCGAGACAACTCAGAACTTCTCGCGAAGCCGCGAGAATTTCCAATATAGTAGACGTAAAACAGACAGCAATAGAGAAGCATCGATTCTGGTTTTGTCAATGTAGTGGATCGGTGTTGTCAAATACTAATAAATTTATTTATTCTCGGTAATTTGTAAGGATTTTAATTAAAGTAGTAATGTAGCTTTAGCGTCGAAATACATTTTTATTGCATTCATTGTCATTGTATGAGAGATGAGAGCGTGATAAAAATTATGATTGAAAATTGAGTCGAAAATACGGAAAGGTTGAGAAACGCCGCATTACTGTCTTAAGTATATTATCTCCTGAGATTTACTAACAAATCAGAACAAGTTTTCATGTTAAAAAAATGAGTGATCATTGCTGGATTCATAAATATGAATATACATGAAAGTGCAACGTTTGGTATAAACAATAGTTATTTATTCTTTAGAAATAATATCTACATTTATTTAACAAGACAACAAAAATACTTTCGTTGAAAAAGGGCTTAATATACTTCTTTAGTTATTTTTAAAAAAATCTGACAACATAGGTGTAGAACTTTCCCGTAACGCGGCTAAACCGCGTTCAGGAAAAGTCCTACAACTATGGGTTGTTTCTGATACACGGCTTACACACACTTACACACAACTGAATTTAAAATATTTACCATTTTATTTAAATATAATATTTTTTCGTTTATTTAATTCAATGATTTCAACTAAAGCGCGCGCGTATACAGTATTTAATTCGCGTGGGTGGGGTGGTACTAACGGTGACGGTCGGCACTAAATAAACTAATGTACTTCACAACTTACACAAAACAAAGTTTGCTTGTACGGTTGGAAAACTAGTGTAGCCTCTTGAGACTTAACGCACCAGGTACCGAGTGAAGCGGGGAATCGAATTCGAGATCCAGCCAGACCGAGTTAATTTTTTAGATTTTAAATATTATTCATTTATTTAATTCTACCGCTCACCTGTGACGTCAGAACGTAACAGCATTTTTTAGGGTGGGGGTGCGATTTTGCAAACTGTTTTTGGAAATTTTTTTTTTTAATTGTTAACAAATGTGCCTAAGAAAGATAAGACCTTAATTAGGAAAAATTTCGAGATAGTGAGGGTGATCTTGCTGTACAGTATCACTCCCTTGACCTTTTAAGTTGATAACATAATGTCCCATATGTAGAAGTAATCTGACCAAGTTTGGTCAAAATCGGTCCAGTAGTTCTGGAGATGTAAGGTGATTTAGAGGCCAACACCGAGTACATACACGCGCGTGCGCGCTTGCACGCACACGTACACGCGCGCGCGTATATATGAACAGAAACAGCCGGAAAGTTTTCATCTGGTTTTTTTGGGTTCTTTAGGTGTCAAAACGTCAAGATCCGATGAAAACCGCATACGCCCAAATTGGACCGATTACAATACTTTCTCTTCTAGAGCTACAACTCTGCTATAGCGCTGTCTAGATGGGAAAGTAAAATTACTGAATCGTTTAAAAGAGTGTATTAAAGAGTGTACCCCCCCCCACCCCTACAAGTGTAATTACAATAAAATAGAATGTTTCCAAATAATATTCAGCAACACCTTTTAAATTTTGATTGGTTTTTTTTGTAATTTTTTTATGTATTCAATACCTTTATATATTTACTTTAATATTATTTTAATTTATTTATATTTTAAATTATTAATATGAACCTGTGATAATTGTATATTATGTAATGCTGCACGGGTTAAAGTTTAATACGATTTCCTTTATTACAACCAGCTAAATTCTGGGATAGTTACTTCTTTTTATTGTTCATAGTTAATTCTCGAAAATAACTCCGAAGCTTGTACGTCTGAATATGGAATGAAAATTTTGTATAGTATGAAAAATTTCACACCTGACTGGACTCCAACCTCCACTCATTTTGTATCCATTAGAATAAAATACTGAATATTTATTTACTTAGCATTTCCTAGAATCCTGTATTAAGATTATCAAATAATGATAAAAATTTGAATTCACTCTACAGTATAATTAAATTTATAGTAATTACATATTATTCTTTATTTATTAAATTTCAACACGCTGATGGACTTGTCAGACATTAATATTTGTCTTTTTTGAAAAATATCTAAAGTAACCATCTAAGTGCCGACCGTCGTAGCTGAGTAGGTAGCATCTTGGTATTTCGAGTGGAAATCCCGATCAGGCACGGCATTTTTTCATACGCTACCAATTTCCACCGGGCTAATGACCGTGGCTGTCGATGCCCGCTATTTCATAACAAAAACAGATCAATTAGAAAGATTTTTTAGATCTTAAGCAAAAAAAGAATTCGTAAATCTAGTAAGATTTATAAGTTTTTCAGTTCTTAAAAATTCCCTAATGTTTAGTCTGGATAATAATTTAGGGAAACAGATGTCTCCTGCTTATACGTTACTTAATTTTTAATCCCAGGTTTCCCGGTTTAGGCGGTTAAAAAGCTATTATTCCAGATGGGAAAGCTATCAGGTTACATAAACATTAAAACTGGTTAGCAAAAAAAAAAAAAAAAACAATTAAAATTTGTAACATTAGTGTAACTTTGAATTCATTCTGGTGTAATGGATAGTTAGTTGAGTTGATTATGGAAGTTAAAGAAAGTTAAGTTTTGAGAAGTAAAATGTTTAGCTACATAAGAAATATTGATTACGTAATTGGAAATAATTAGCTGCCCTCTCCCCCCACACATACACATTCACACACATACTCCCCCATTAACCTGTACAGTTTTTTAATTACAGTACAATTATTTGGTTCTTGTTAGAAGCATTAAATCATTAATCTATTGCACAATGTTTTAATTTTTGTTTATTTTTTATTCCTTACTACTACGTAATGTATTTTAATACAAATATAATGATACACCATTACTTCTAAAAATAAATTTACTAAATAAAATTACATTAAATATATTAATCTCGTATCTCAGTATTATATAATTAACTTCTCGTAACATATATAGTCAGATATGACTTCTTTGCCACACTAGTGGTGGGAGATAAGCATTACAAATAACTTGCTCACATTCATTTCAATACTGTAATATAAATTTAAAAATACATAAGGTCAACAATAATCAGGTCTTGCATATTATTAGTAAGTTAGGTGATAACTTAGGTTGCTTATTGTCACACAGTAAATTAAATAAATTTTATTCACCTCACTTATTTTTATTAAGAATTTAATACATATTCTTATTTTATCGTTAAGAATATATATGTATACAAAGTAATATGTTTTACTTTTTAAAAGTAAATTATATTACTGTATTTCTCTTACTTAGATAAATATAAACTTTTTATCAGAGGCAAAGAAGTCGTTACCATGATGTATTAATTTATCATAATTCCTGTTTTCTTCTTTTTGTTAAAAAGTACATGTTTTTTTAATTAGTTATATAATATATTGGCTAACCATTACAGAACGATAGGTCAACTTTATTATGCAAACGTATTAAATTATATGACCTTGAAAACAGTAAAATTACTTTCTCATAAGCTTAATCACACAATACTAGCTGACTAATTAATGTATTATAGAGCAATAAACATTTTTTTTAAATATATCGTGAATGATTTTTATTTTTTTATTTTATCAGCTATTATTAGATCATTTTTAATTATTTGCAATGTACATATAATGATCAAATTATATATTAATTCATTCAATGACTTTTTACTTTTTTTTAAATTATTTATTTTCTTGTTTATTACATCATATATATAGTACACCGCATTATATGAGATAAGTTTGGTGAATATGTTTATATAGGATCAAGAGTGCGTGCGCACCCCGATTGATGGAAGGGATTTTTTGTTGTGGGGAGGAGATTGGAGCAGAATTGTGTAGAGAAACACAGTGGCTCAAGGCGCTGTTTGTCTGTCTGTGCTCCAGGCGATTGAAGGAGACTCTTTAGTCTAGCATCATCACATACCGCAGTCGTAGTATAAAAGAGTGCGCCGCGATAGAATAGTTCTCATTAGTTTGCATTTTACGAGTTTTTAAGTTAATATTATTTGTATAAACAAATAATAGATTATACTGTGAAAAACTTATTTGGTGTTTAGTTTTCCTGTTTTTTTTTTTTGTTTTATTCATTAATTGTTTGTTAAAAATACATTGAATGCAAAAGAAATTGTGAAATATTTAAAGGAATTACCCTGAATATCCATCAAATCTGGTAAATATAAATTTAAATGCACTTTATTTATAACTGCATGTTATAGTCAGAATTATGTTTAGTAGCCGGTCTAATTTTAGATATTAGCAAATGAATTTCTAGTTATTTCTTTTTTCGTCAACTAATTCATTTTAATATAATATTCTTTATTGAATATACTCATTTATTACTAAAGTAGATTCGTAAATCTTTATAAGTATAATTCTAAAAAAAAGTTCACAAATATATATATATATATATATATATAGATACACGCCTATAAGTATCCGTGTCATTACATGTGATAGGATGTATCAATTTTTATATAAAATCCTACAGTAATGTTAAGCTGTCCTATGTCAACAATAATATGATGAAATACAGTTATTTTCCTCACATAAGCATTCACAACTGATTACTATTGCAGATAACAATGAATGTATTTATCACTTTAAAATGCATACAACTGCATCATCATAAAACTACAAATTACTCTCGATGAGTCAGTTTACCTCTTGCCGTAGAATACTGTGTTACACCGTTTAAATCAGACTTTATTGACGAACTACATTTTCTTAATTACGTCACACATTTGACTCTGACTCATCTTTTCAATTTTTTTTAACTAATTTTAATAAATTAGATTTATTGTATTCCTAGTCTTTAGTTGTCGTTTTATTCATATGTCTACGTTCTGTTTCATAATAAATAAATAACTCTGTCTGTCTCTCTCTCTCTCTCTACACAAACACACACACATACGTATCTTTTTTAAAGATAAACATGTTTGATTTGAATCAATTTAATTTGAATCACGTTTGATTAAATTATTTTGAAGACATATTTTAGTTGTAATATAATTGCATATACATTTACCTATTTATTTATTATTATTTTTTTTAATTTTGATTTATCTTTTTATCATCAGTCATATGATTAGATTCGTATAGTGGTCTATATTCCCTGCTAATATTTTTCATTATTAGAAACACGATTAACTTCACCTTTCTTTAGATAACTTGACCTTAGTCCTCAAAGACAACAGTTAAAAAATGATTATCAATTAAATGGATAGTTCTGAATGATTTCAACTGTTTTTGTATGTTGATATTGTAATTTTACATTATCAAAGAAGAGTTGTAGTGAATATAAAGCACTCCAATGAATATTATTTTTGTCCAATGAATCTAATTTATTTATTGATGTTATTTGATATAAGAAAATTTGTTGTTTTTTAAATAATAGGATAATATATTTAAAAAAAAATAAAATAAAAGAATGTATATATTTATTTAATATATGAATTTGTTATTCAGTAATCTATTAAATTTATTTTTTTAAATTTATTTTAATTTTCCTAATGTATACCTTACAATCTATTATAAATGGTGATAAAATATTAAACAAATTATATACATTTAGTCATTTTTTATTGATACTGTTATTAGTCAAAAATAAATCGGTTATCTATACTAATCAATTTTTTAATTAATATTAGATTTAATAATTTTCTTAATTTTACATAAATATCATCACGGTAAATCACAGCTATTGTAATAAAAAATATTTTCTCTTATTCAAAATAAAGATTACGTAAAATATTTAAATATCTATTGTAAACGGAGACAAGGAAACAAGTTTATTACTATAATGTAAATAATATTAATTGTGAATTATTAACTTAATAATTTAAATACAAGACAAATAAAAACAATTTTTTTACTTACTAATAGTACTAATTACTTAAAATTCAGTCTTTGTTCTGTTTAAATATTTACTTACAGTAAAATTAAATGAACACACACACACACACACACGTCTAATGTATAAATGCGAAAGTTTGTGGTGGGGTCTGTCCGTTTGTAACAGCATCACGCAAGAACCAACCAACCGATTGCTTTCAAATTTTCTGGACACATTTGTGTTATCCCAGGAAAGGTTTAAGGCCATAAATCGAGGTGCTAACCCTTAGGTTGTGGGTTTACCTCGACAAAAATCTGTGTACTTTATTTACTAATATTCTTTCTTATAATTTAGTTTTCTTTTTCAGGTATTTGTAAAGTCTGTTATTTCTAAGTAGAGTCTGTTATTTCTGTAAAGTCTGGTATTTGTTTGTTATTTCTCAGTATTATTCTCACAACCATGAGGATAATGAACGCAACGGGGTTCCAGAGGGCCTGATTGGCTATACAAATATATATATATATATATATACATACTATTTCGTTTCATAATGGCAGCTGCTGATTTTTTTTTAGATAGGAGAATGGAAAGAGTGTGGTTCAGGGGAATCTTCCATCGCCAGGCCACCGATACATGTTCTCCCTTTACTCTTGACGCTTACTACTTCTAACGTTTACTGGCTAGACGGGAAGAGCGAGCGAAGCGATCCCTTACTGGCTCTACATAATATATATTTGTTTAGTGAGAGATAGAAAGAGAAAGAGACTTACGAGTATGCACACATTTTTTTTACACATATACGTTTTTTCATATGCTGTAGTCTACTTACATATCGAAATTTAAATAGGACAATTTTTTTTCGTTTTAATAAATCTCAAGTAAATAAAGTATCTGTACATTTTTTTATTACATAACAAAATTAAATTTTTCCTTTTTTAATGAATTCACAAAAAAAACCTTTACAATTATTTACTTACAAGTTTCCCTTTCAGCCCGATAACCAATCGCGTTCCCCATTTGTTAAATATAAAAAAACTTGAATCCTAAAAGTGAGAATGTTAAATTTCAAACTGTTTACAATTGATAATATTGAAAAAAAATTATTTATTAAACATCAGCAGTTAATCTCTGTGGTGGATTGGTAGCGTCTCGATCTTTGATTCTGAGGACTAGTTCGAATTCCGATCAGGCATGGTATTTTTCATACGCTAAAAAATTCCATCTGACAAGATACCAAAGGGGTCGATGCCGGCAATCAGTATTGCTATTATTTATTTATTTTATGAATGTTTTTATTCGTGTAATGAATATTAAATTTTTCAATTTTTCTGTTTTATAAAATACGGAAATATGAAAATGATGCTATAGTCGTTTAATAGTATTTAAATGTCTTTTTTTACTTCCAAATTGACCCAGTATTAAAAAAAAAATACACAATTTATTTCCCTCACTTAAGCATTAATATATTTTTCATTCTCATTATGTATATAATTATTATTTATTTATTTCTGTAAGAATAATAAAACAAAATATAGAATCTTTAAGAGCACCTCTCTAAAAATATTGCCATTTTGTAAAATATTAACATATTTTTTCACAGTACATATTAGAATAAGAAAAATCAACCTTCTTTTTCATATATCCTGTTGGGGGGGTGTTTGAAAACTATGATGTAACATGATACTTAGCTATCTATGTAATATGAAGCCCTATCGATCAAGTAGCTACCAGATATATTTATTTATAAATAAAAAGTTCTAAGATAGGTGCTTGGGTTTTGGATTGGAATTTTTTGATTGCTTTGAGTATTGGATTGGCATTTTATGTCACCAATAATTCTCATGATTTCTCTTTTTTTGTAATTAAAATATACGAGATAAAAGTAATAAACTTATTATTATTACAATATATTTATTTGATATACAAAAATAAAAATGATTGTTTTTTAATTAAATACAACTGTAAATAAATTATTTTAGATAGATTTAAGAGTTATACATTATTCGAAACAAGGTCAATAATTCTTTTTTTTTTTTTATAATTTTAAACCATATATGTTAATGTGAGTTTGTATGTGGAAGCATGGGAAAATTTTTTAGCGAACGAATAATACCAACTCTGACTAGAATCGAATGCTAACTTTTTAGTTGAATAGCCTAGACACTAATATAAGCTACTCCGCGAACTAGTATTCTCATGTTACGTTATCACACTCATTACCCGTGTGATGCAGTACATTATTTACATACAATTATATAGTATACATGAATTAACTTACACGATCTAAGCATTTATTTATTAATTTAATCTATTAAGTTACGTATGAGAACAAGTATATCTCGACATACTCATACTACTCGGGTATATACATACACCAAGACCAGTACCATAAACTTACGAATAATAGGCATTCATTATCTTTATACACACATTAAAAGAGTTATTGAATGAACGGAACTGATAAGTAAGATTTATGTATTAAAAGTACTTTATTATTAGCTATCAATTGTAAATTTATTGATATTTTTCGCGGAAAATGAGAACATCCACGCGCATTTATTTAATATAAAAAAGAAAAATAATAACATCTATTGGAGGTTTACAGACTACTCGTTTTTAATATTTATTTAATAAGTTTGAGGTTATGAAAATATTTAAGGTCAGAAGTTGTTACATCGTCATTTGTTTTGAATCATGCAAATCTTAAGAATTTCATACTCTTAATGAAAGCGTAAAATAGACAGTAACTAAATATTTTATTAAGTAGAATGAATTTGTTTCTATTGTTCTGTTATAATTAATGTTATTAAAAAAAATGATTGTACATTTTTGTAACTTTTCAGAGATAAGAATTTATTAAAATCTTTGAGTAGGTATATAATAATAATTGACTGAATAAAAAAGTAAAGCTCATCAAAAGTTTAGTAAGATTAAGTGCCTCTTCCTTTATTAAGATATATTAAATGAAGTCCTTAATAAATTACTACCTATTTGTTTGACATCACTTAGGTGATTTGCGAATTGCCTAGTGTTAAGTTCACGGCGTTGCCGAATTTTCCCGGTTACAAATATAACCCCGTATTAAAAATTTAAAAAAAATTTAAATATAACCCACGTATAGCCAAATAAAATCACTTGTTCTTCATAAATATTATAGATATTCCTTTTTTTATGATTTTGTTCGTTTCATCTGTGTTTACTGCATTATTACATCTGTATTCATATATCGTGAGTTCGATGAACAAAAATTTATTGGATTATTTCAATCTGTCTATTGGAAATTTACGCAATAGATTAATTTTAAATATTTAGATACCTTAGATATTTAGAACATGTTAGGGAAGTTTTTTGTGGCAAATATTATTAAGGAAGTTTTAAATCAAAAATAAACAAATTTTCAAGAATTTTAAAAATATTTTTTAAATTCAAATTTGGTTCTACCTTGTCTAAAAAAAAAAAAACAAGGTACAATTTTATTTGTTACTTATGTTACATTTTAACGAAATTATTTCAACAAATAATGTATGAATGAGCAGGTTCTGTTGTATTTATCTTTTATATTTTCATCCGTTTGTGATCCGTTTATGGCTAAATGCGTTTTCCGATTTTTAAGAAAATTTTTCATAAGTTTTCTTATTATTAAGCGGAATGACTATCTAAAATGTTATTTCTATAATCTACAATTTTAATTCTATTTACATAAATTTTTTTGTTTAAAAATGGCGAGCAGTAAAGCTGGAAAATCGCGGATCGTTAGCCTTCATTTTCTTTGTTACCACTTTCCGGATGCTGATTGTTTATTTTACTTTTTAAATATTAACTTTATTTTATAAATTGTGGTGAAGAGATTTTAATATTAATAACAAAAAGTAAAAAGAGATTTAATGAAATTACCTCCAGTCATCAGTCGGCGATTTGCGGAATCTGTAGGAGTACTTAAGGTATCACTAATACGTGAAGTTTATTAATATTTTGGCAATAAATAAATCTTCCACAATCAACATGATCGATAATTTTATTTTTATTTTATTTATTTATTTTTTCATTTTATTGTACAGTTTCGTTCTATTTAAAGAACTACTTATTAAATCAATAAATATGAGTCTAGTCTATTCATATAATATCTTTTCTTTTTCCTGTTTAGCCTCCGGGAATTACCGTTCAGATATCACTTCAGAGGATGAATGAGGATGATATGTATGAGTGTAAATGAAGTATAGTCTTGTACAGTCTCAGTCCGACCATTCCTGAGATGTGTGGTTAATCGAAACCCAACCACCAAAGAGCACTTGTATCCACGATTTAGTATTCAAGTCCGTATAAAAGTAACTGCCTTTACTAGGACTTGAACGCTGGAACTCTCTACTTCCAAAATCAGCTGATTTGGGAAGACGCGTTCACCACTAGACCAACCCGGTGGGTTTATTCATATAATTCTAGTATTATTTACATAACATTTGATAAACTTTTGTTGTAAACATTTTCCGGTATTTTGATCCAAGTTTTCCCTTCCTTTCCTTATATAAATCATTAAAATATAAATTTTGAGATAATATAGTTGTTTTGGCGGGAAACATTTCAAAGCACATAATCTTTCCAATGTTCACATTAAATTTGGTACAATTGTTTATAGACATTGCTATACTTGTAGACTTCATTAGATTTCAATCACCTTTTAAACTATCAACTTTGTATGATAAGTTAAATATTTTTTATATCTTTCATGTTATAAATTTATATTATTAACGTGTCTTACATGTTAGGTGTGTTTTTTGTTTTTTAACTTCAGCGGAATTTTTTCTTCATTAAACACGTGTTCTTACATTATATTAAAGATTTAAAAGTTAAAGCGTATTTGATACACTTATTATTTTTGTTACGATGATGTAACAGTTTCAATTTAATAATAATTAAAGAAACCTTGTCAAAGTGATATCTTTAAGTTTTATTCATCGCGGTAAAATATATAAAACTGAAGTTAGTATCTTCCTTTTATGCATTACGTAATACGCAAAGCAATTAACATGATGTTTTAAATTAAAACGAATTGAATGGATGTTTTATTCTACTTATATTAATTATTATTAATGAATTCCTAATGGTTATTAAAAAAATATATATTTTTATAAATTACATTTTTGTTTTATTTCTTCATTATCTAGGACAACAGTTATGAATAAGTTTTTAATGTATTCACATCTACATTAGTAAATGCATTGATATTTTTTTATTTGTTATTAAAAAATTAAAAACCTGACAAATCCCTCCCCCCCAATAATAGCTTTATATTTACCTAAGAACGTATATTACATTATTGACTACTATAAAAACCATATTATTTTCTTTCTGATTTATTTACTTTTGTGTGTTAAATCTGTTTCACTAAAAATTTTCTTGTTTTTAAGTTTATAATAATTTTACTGCTCTACAATTTTATTACGGACCTTCACAATTTCAATTCACATATTTTTACTCTTTTTTTTAAAGAGATATCAGGAGGTCTATCTTTATTCGATAAATACCTAAGAACTATCTGAAATATTGAAATCTTTGTTCAGTGATCGTATTGAAAAATACTCCCCCGTAATAGGCCAATAGATAAATCCATCTCCTCATACCATATAAATAGTAAGGATTCAATAAATCTGAAGGTTTCTTCACGCTTTCTAAATCCTTCCAGGTAATGAATATCCATCTCTCTCACAATTCTTGTAAAGTTTAGGATATTTATGATGTATAATAGTGTCTTTTTTCGATTAAAGTCAACTGAGAATCTTACACTTCCTAAATCAAACAGTATGGCCATCTTCAGAATTGTGTAGTGTATGGAAATAACCAGTTGAATTATAAATAGTTCAGGCAGAAATAAATATCTGGTATATCTTACGAGCACTGTAAACAATTACTTTTCAGTCACTATTTCATGAATAAGTTTTTAATATTTAAACGTATGGAATAAAACATGGAATATCTAAAAATATATTCAGTGTTCAAGAGCAGGAAAGTCATATCTAAATTTTTTATAAAATATTTCCAATTGAGATTGTTTTTAGATCTGGCTTTACCAGTATTGGGTAACAGCACTGTTGAAGTACTGCAGTAATTATTGCATTGAGGTAGTTCAGAATGTTGTGGAGACTATAATCTCCCGTAATAGGCTAATAGATTCTCTCAAACCATATAAATACCAAGGATCTATAAATATGAGGGTTTCTACACTTTTCCTAAACACTTCTAGGCATTGGATCTTCCCCACAATTCCTGTACAGTTTAGGATACTTATAAAAATGATAAGGGCATAATATTAATGATTACCTCAAAATGACATAGGATATATCATAAGCATTAAAATAAAACCAGATAAAGAGCATTTTTAACTGCACCATAACTGCACCAGTTTTCATTTAATTCCAGTTTCCAATTCATCATACAAACCAATAATTTCTTACGAGTTATTTTAATCTAATAGGTTACAAGAGGACTGTTATGTTCTAATACCTCCTAGAGGACTGGCTGGAAGTCTTAGCTCTTTTACATTGAGCACTGAACATTATTAGACTGAAATCAGGTACGAAAAATGGATATAACATTTTTAAAAATACAATATTTTAGACCACTTCAATGACAAGTAATATGCATTTCATGATTCTTTTTTCTTTATAGCATAATTGGTTACACATTTTCTTCTCTGTACAACTTTTATGTTGAAGCAATTGAAATTGAACTTTATCAAATTACACAAAACACTTAATTTATATACAGAATTAAAACCTCCTCAATTTTTTCATTAGTGACTTAAAAGATTCGAGAATCTTTTTTAAGATTCTCATCTAATCTTTTTGTGAAACCTTATAATATTTCTGATATCTGGTTACACCCTATTTCTCTAATTGTCTATTTTCTACGTTTTAGTTTTCATATTATTTCACTGGTTTTAATTTCTGCACTTACCTCTAATTTCCAATTTTACTTACCCTTTATTCCTTAAAAAGTGACCCAATTGTATTTTATTAGATTTTTCTACATAATTCATTCTTCAGAGATCTGTACTGGACATAGATTCACTGAAATCCAAGATTTATAAACAATAGATATGCATAGATATAAATGTGAAATAGTGGTGGCTTCATTTGAGATGGTTAATTATGCTGAATGACTATTGTAGAAGCATCCAGATATCATTTGGATCTTTGTTGATAGAAGATATCTCTATTATTTGTTCGTATAGTTAATGCACTAGTGCGCAGTGTATTAAAATATTACGTACGTAATATTTTACACATCATATTTTTGGGTCTATCGGGTAATAAATTACAGTATACAAAATTATTATTATTATAAGTTCAGAATTTATAAAAGGTTTTTTCAAATACGTCCTGTTACGAAAGAATTAAAGGATTCGGTTTTAATGAAGGTTTTATTATTTGTTTTGCAACTTTGAGTTGATAAATAATTGAAATTAACACATAAATGAAGATAAGTTCAAAAATTATATGAAAATGAAAAATTGGGTTATTTGAAAGCCTGAATTAGTCATAAAATTACTAAATAGTTATAATTACGTCATTTCATAATAAAAAAAAAACTATTGTGACCAAACCAGTTAACTATGAGAAAGTTAATGGATATCTATAGTTATAGACCGTGAATATTCTGAGCGCTGTACCACGCCATGGGAACAATCTATACGTATAAATGTTATTCTGATGTACTGAAATGATTTTGGTTTTGTTTTAATTATTTTCTTTATCGGTTTTAATTTATTTCTTTTACTAAAGAAAAGAAAAGCTTTTTAATACGCAATGAAATTAAAGAAACTTGTATTACTTATAGGTATGGCGTATATATAGTATAACCTATTTCGTCACACACTACTTATAAAGTTTAGACATTGCCATTGATATATCTACTATAGTTTTTATTATCCTATTATTTATACTATTACTATTAAAAATGCTGGACAGGGATGGTTTGGATTATAAGATGCTACGTATCTTATAATGTAGTGTTATACTAAGAAGGATGGATGTGCTGTTATTTTTAGCATTAAACAAAGTCGAGTGGCGAAGATTCACTCGCTCACTCACTCTATGATTCTTGAAAATACAACTAAAAAAGTTTCTTGAACCCAACAAAAACTTCCATTTCCACGTCCCAATATTATTAAAAGCATCTCTAAAAAAAAAAATACACACACGCGCAAACGCATCACTTATATTTAACAACAATATTTATTGACGAACCAAAATGTTATTCTGTCCCTTTTATATTTTTAGATTAAAATAGTATCATCCATTTCAATTATTTTTACTTCTTTTAATAGTAACTCGTATTGGCTCGTACAAAAATAAATGTATATATAAACTTATAGATTCCTTTCAGATAGATTGATAGTATAGCAGAGTAAATATATGTAAAAATAATATTGTGTGATTGTGTGTGAGTGAAGTTGAGAGAGGGGGTAAATAAACACTAAGAAATAAAAATGTTTATTTTGAAGACAGAAAAAGAGAAAAAAAAGTAGAATTTAAGAAACATGATATCTTTTTTGATCTAAACTTTTTTTAACTTTGTTATTAAATTGACTGGTGATTTGACCTTCTCCTTTACTGTGATCAGCTGTTGTTTTATTTTAGATTTAAAATTGTCACTCATTTTAGATTTAAATAGAATATTGCTTTGTAGCTTTTACGGGAAGGCATGTTTATCATTACTATGTTTCATAAAAAGGAATTTTCTTGTAATGGCGTGTGGTAAGAAATTTTATTAAAAGTTTTCGTTTATTATCTCACAATCAATGATATCCAGCTCATTCTTTTAAGTAACTTACGTTTAAACTTACATTTAAAAAAAAGGGCCAAACCTGAAATCAAAATCTTCTTTCTTTTTCTTAATCCCTTAAGCTTTGACCCTTTCACTAAAACCACTACATATCCGCACCAGTACAGTGATTTTCACTTAATTCCAGTCTCCAGTTCAAAATTTACATACAAATCAATAATTCTTTACGAGTATTTTAATCTAATAGGTTACAAGAGGACTATTATAGTATAATAGATCCTAGAGGACTGGATAGAAATCTTAGCTCTTTTAAAATAAGCACTTAACATTACTAGACTGAGATCAGTTACGAAAAATGAATAAAAAATATTAAAAGAATGCAATTTTTTTAGACCATTTCAACGATAATTAATATGCAGCTAGCATTTCAACATGATTCTTTTTTTTTTTTTTAGCTTGATCGGTTAAAACTTTTCTTCACAGTACAACTTTTCAGTTGAAGCAATTGGAAATGAACTTTTATCATATTACACATAGTCATACAACTCAACAACATGATTAAAAACGTAGTCACCTTTCTTCCAATAATGTAATGCATATCAGAATAAAGCGTTCAAGACGCTATCTTCCTTTTCGAAAGTTTCTTTAGTTGTTTCATTCGTATAACAAAACTATTTGGAGGATACTCATTAACGTATTTACAAATTTTTCATAAATTTATTGAGATGGTATGTTTATCATTACAATGTTTCTATAAATTTAAAGAAATTTCTTGTAATGGAATGCGGTAAGAAATCTTTAGTGGCAGTTTTTTTTTAATTATCTTATAGTCAGTGGTATCTAGCTGATTTTCTTAAGTAACTTTTTCATCAAAAGTCTGACAAACTTTTGTTTCATGCAAAGTTTTGCATAAAAAATTTCTTCTCTTAAGCAACTTTTGTCTTTGCATCATTGTTTTTTGTATTTTTACCATGTACTTGCGTATTTATGTTTTACTACTTTACTACAGAACTTATAGTAATCGAGTTTGCTATTAGTCTGAAATATTAACTTTCAAACAACTAAATAAAAATAAATGGATTGAAATTTCATTAGATGTAAATAAGAAATGAATGAAAAATCAAAACTGACTCTAAACTAAATAGTCTTCAATCTAGTGTTAATATAAACTCTAATTGTTGTTAAATTCTAATGTAAATTTTTTTAAGTTCGTGTGTAAATGTAAAAGATACTAAATTCTAATTTTAGTTTTTTCGCCTCTTGAAACGGAACGTAAGAATGTCGGGGGATATTTTACCCCTTATTCATTGCAGATCCTGAAAATTAGTCCATTTTTGCTGGGTCTTTCTATTTATCTGGAGGGTATTCAATTTCTTTTAGCGAAGATTATAAGTTAATTTTTTTAGTTTAGTTTATTTTCTTTCGTTTGAGACAAACTCCGTTCACCTCAAACTTAAGATTGGGTTCCGATCCTTTATAGATAATGCTTGCGAAGTATTTTACTTGGGTTATTCCTTGGGAAATTAGCAATATATTTCTGTTCTTCTCCCGACACGATTCTCCTTCTGTCCGTCCACTGAAGGCTTTGAGGAACTAGTGGTGTTCGGCCTAGCAGAAATACGCCTGATCGGGCCCTAGTTTTTGGAGACCCCAGTGCACTCCCTTTGCGGAAGGAGTCACATGTAGTGTCTGTATGTGGTTGCCTGACTGGTAATTGTAAGATAAATGAAAGATAGGAAATCTAGGTTTTGAGATTCTTCTTATTCCTGCAGTCTGGGTGGGTTGAATCTGTTGTCGTGGTACACCCTTCTTTCTTCTTTCAGGTCTTCTTCGTGTTTTTTGCCTGACTCTCTCCGTGTTTGTTGATTGTAAATATTTACAACCGTAAACTTTTAAAATACTTGTGTGTGAGCCCTGAGAAGGGCATCACTGTGAAGACTGCAGGCATCTTCGTTCTTTCTTTTCATTCCCAGACGGCTGCTGGATTTCTTCTCCATCCTTTGTCTGCTGTCTTCTGTTGGTCTTCTTTTTCTTCTTCACTTTTTGGATATAGGGTTAGCGGGAGGACTTAGTATTAATATTGAATGCATTTGTTCGAGTACGCGAAAGGCTGAAGCATTTGCTTGTTGTTGAAATTCCACGGGTAATGCCAACAGAACAAAACTTTCGTTATTTATTTTAGACACACATGTATCTAAGAAGAGTTTGGAGAGATCACAAAGCCAGAAAGGTGTCCTTGGTGCAGTCCCTGTGGTACCAGTAACAAACCTCTTTCGTCTATTTTTATCGAACAAAATCGAAATCAAATACAAATCTATTTCATCTTGTCCGTTTCTCTCAATATATATATATATATATATATTTTAAGTTATTTCGTTTGTTATATACTCTATCGATTTGATTAATTGTAGCATAAACAGAAAAATTATTTACTTTCAAACGTTGATTTAGAATAGTTTAATGATAAAGTATTAATTTTCTGATTCTTATACTGATATTACAGCTATTTGCGGTCAAGATCAGTGATTAAAATTAAAATGATATACTAAAAAATTCTTTTACTTTTCACTTCAATAAGTTATTGTGTCATTGATTCTGAAAGTTGATAATAATCGACCCTAAATTCTATATTCTATCTTACCTCTAAAATAACCACTGGGATTAAGATTCTTTTCTCTACCTAATCCACTTTATCAGCTAATTAGAGTGTGATATTTGCCTCAAACGAATTAAATTTATCGTAGTAAATTCTATATAAATATATTAGTATTCAATATTATACCACAATAACATTCCAAATATGTAGATCATCATTAATATTCTGTTCTTAAATCATACGAATATAAAAATCTAGCGGTTTCTGATAGTCTGTTGCTCTTTCACGCAAAAACTACTCAACCGATTAAGCTGATTTCTATATGAACATAGGTTTTATAACTGGAAAGAACGTAGTACTAAGAACATAGAACATAGTTACGAAATATGCCACCGTTTTAAGATGGTGGCCATTTTAATGGCTAGCAGTAACAACCGAATATGTTTCTTGCCGATATTCAACTTTATTATGGCCAAACTGTTGCTCATATTAAATTCGGAAACCAGATTAAATTATCCACAAAAAAAAGTTTCTTTCTCTTTTTCGATATCTTTTAATTATCGAGAAAAGGAGCTTTAAAAATGCGACCGTGTGCGACATGGAGGCTCAAATAACACAGCCACTGCCACTGTTACTAAGCTTGCGAAGCGACGCGCTGCGATTGGCTGAACTTACCTTCGGTTACTTGAATAAAAGATATTGAAAAAATACAAATAAATAAATAACTAAAAAATGAGAAACGAAGTACAATCAATCACTTCCCGTGGTTTGTCGGGTAAAACTGTGCAAAACCCTTACGGGTGGGTAACCAGCTACAACTATTATTTTTAAGATGGGGCCGAATATTCTGAAACCGGCATACTTCCAATCACTCAAAGTTTCGAATCCTGTGCTGATCAAACTATTGCTCTGAAAAAATTTGCAATACACTGATAGTTTTTATAAATTGAACATCAGGCTTTAGTTATTGCTTATCAGTATTATTCTCACAAACATGAGGATAATGAACACACTGTAATCAACAGTGTACACAGTGGATAGACAGAAACCGACTAGTGTAAAATAAACTGTTTGAAATAAAATAGAATATTTTTGTGTGTGCGTGTGTTTCTCTCTCTCTCTCTCTCTTTCTTTCTTTCTCTGTATGTCTGTATGCAGCTATGTAGATTAGTGCGTGTTTGTAACTGTCAGTAGTTAAAATTTTAATAAATTAACGGTTATCTGAGATAATGTTTTATTTAAGAAGTTATTGAATTTTTCGGTCAAGTAATTTCTCAGTATGGATAATTATTTTATATCTAAATCCTCGTACTTGACCAAATATAGTATAGATTGACAAAATTAATTCTATATAACCACCTAACGGTAATAATAATATCTATATGATTGTTCCACTTAAAAGAATTTGGCTTTTGACTTACTAACTACTTAGAAATATTATTTACAATGACACTAAACTAGAAACATTGTTTAAATTTGTTAATCCACGTATTTCAATATTAGAAACAAGACAGTTTTTAATAGGTGTTTGTAAGTTGTTCCTATAAAAAAAAAGGTAAAGAGTTAAGCTAAACTGAATAGTAGAATGTATAAAATAAAATAATCTGAAGTTTTTGATTTTATTTACATAATAACGCCTATTTAATATAATAAAATAACTTTACAGACCTTGAATTTATATTTAATTGCCTATAATATATCCATTCTTTTTAACAGAATTAAAAAATTAATTAATCATTTAAATAATTAAAAACAGAAATCATATTTGATTAATGTTGATAAAAAAAATGTAAAATATTAATTTCAGATTACAGTATTTTTATTGCAAAATTTAATCTGCATTTACTGATATATGCTAGTAAAATGTAAAGTAAATTATAATTTTAATCTCTAGGTTTATAATTTCCCGATTAGCAACCTATTTTACTATTAAAAAACATTATTACGTTACTGAATTACCATAATTTAATCTATTTGATAGTTAGTAATAAAGTTTTCTTTTAATGTTATTCACACATAATATTTAATGTAAAATAATGATACGTGACACAATTTAGGAGAATTTTTAATTTTAAATATTTTACTTTGATTGTCTGGTAGATGATTAATGGTTAATCTGGTTATCATGTAAATCTAAGTTTTAATTTATATGTAAAAATGTTGTATTTTAAAAAAACATTAAAAATGCTAGTCAACAGATAAATTATAGGAGGCTAAATTTTATTTATTTATTATTTTTTAATGTTTACAGCTTTACTGAATTATATGTACTTATTATAATATTTATCTATTGTTTCATTAATTTTATTATAATGAATCAAAATTATCAATATACTGAGTAAGCAATATAAAACCAAATCATAAAGAAACCGCTACCCTACCTATTTATGAAAGTCCATCAAAAACCAGCGCGACTAGTGGATATATACTTTACTACTGATTGTTACTGTCGTTTGCCAGGTGGTTACGTATCAGTGCAGTATACTTTTAGTTGCAGTGCGGTTGTGTTTGTCTAAAATGCCTTATTCAGTCTCGGAGAGGATAGCTGTAATTGAGTGCTGTAATGTTTGTTCTGGATTGTTTGAAGAATCACGTCAAATATTCGTAGAAAAATTTCCGAAAGTCTGTATCCCAGCGAAGTACTCTTCACTAAATCGTGTATGCTACTGCATACACGATTTAGTTAAAAAAGGCGTACAACAGGTTCGGTTTCAAATGCAAAACGAAATAGGCACCCTTTCGTAAGGACTCCACAGGCTATTGCCGATATTGAAAGAAGAATTTCTACCAGTACATAAGATGCCACTTTCGAAGAATTCTACTATTCATATTTAATTTTATCGCGTAATTAACTGATAATGAAAAAGAATACAGCTTCTTCTAACAAGACGGATCAGTATTTCACTGAATTGCGATCATGCAGCTTTCAAAAATGAACGAGCTGTCAGCAGAGGACGGTGACCTCGATCCGCAGAGTTTCCTACTTATCTCATTCGATAGACAACTCTGGGGATGAACTGAAGGTGAACATTCAACTAGAGATCAACGCAATTGACAACAACGTTTTGCGTCAGACGACTCTCAATATAATCAGTCGTGCACAAAAGTGCATTGATGCCCAGGGTGGTCATTTTCAACATATTTTGTAACAATAAGGTAAATAAATGCAACATTTAAATTACGTTTTATGTTTTTTTTTTATTTAATTTATCCGTGTCATTCGTAAAATTTCATTCCAACATACCTACTGATTCTGCAGTGGTTACATTATGGGTTCGGTTTTATGTTTCTCACTCTGCATAATCCTACATTTCGATCCGACTTTGTCCGATATTTAAAATTTGTCCGTTATATAAAATTTTATATAACCATTCGATAGATAAATATTTCCTGGATTGATCCATAGGATATGCTCCCCACCAAAAACTATATAAACATAAAAAATGTAGTAAATATTAAGGACTCCTTATCATGTACAATTACAAAATAGTATCTTTTAGAATCCCACGAAAAAACATTAACGGAGATATATTCTCAATGATAACGGAAAGAATGTTTTGACCTCATTCACACAATTCGTCATTCTCACAATCCCTCAGATTATTTTTATCCAGGATAGAATTACCAAAGTGCTTATCGATGATTTTCTTCTGACCAGTTCAAATATATTCTATAACAACTTGCTTTTCTTTCAAATTGTAAAAGTATCTTTCCTGAAAGAAAAAAATAGACTTTTTTTTTCTCTTGTCCGTTCGCAAAGCTGTGAATGCGTGTCGAAATACATGTCAAACTAGAAACCAGACTAGAAAACCAGATTATCCTCGAAAACTGTTCACATAAATTTTACTTAAAATCTAAAAATAAATGGAAATTTCACTTGTTAAACAATCATCATCAGTAGACCAAATCAAAAGTATATAAAAATAAGTAAAAGATTTAATAATTAAATGACAATAATAAATATTAATTGGTAAATAAAAATTGCTTACAAAAACGAGTATTTCTAATAGTATTTTCTGAATAAGAGTAAAAAAAAGTACAAACTATGTCAGACAGTCCAAATAGAAAGAGGAAATTTAACCTCTTACATAATTTAAATAAATAAAAATTTATCTGAAGAAAGATGAATATTGCATTTATCTTACTTTGGTAAACCTTAAACCAATCAAATGGACATCCCATATTTTTTCACATGAACCGGTTTTAAGGAAGGGGATAACAGTTTAATGTTCTTAATATTGAAAAATTTCGTAAAAATATTTTTGATAAATTTATTTAAAATTCAAAAAGGTTAATTATAAAAGTTAATAACGAAAAGTAGTTCTTATATTTTTATTCCTCACTTGAGTAACACCGTTTTTATACATAAGTTTAACAAACTATGAATATTCCATTTAGTGAACAAATAAAAGAGATACATTCAGAACAATGAAAGCGAAATAATTAAAATTTTTGTAAGATATATCTAAACAAAAATTTAATAAAACAAAATAGTAAGATCGAGTAGAGATCTCATTCAAGTTACATCAAAAAAATATTAAAAAACAATTAAACTGAATTTAAAATGTTTTTTTCTTCTAAACGGTACCTTTACTGAAGAAATATCAAACAACTATATTTTACCAAAGAAAGGCAGAACAGAGATAAACACAAGTATAATGTTTTTTCCAAGATAATATTAAGTTATGCTTTGGTTTTATTAAAATTTGCTAAGCCCTTCTTACCCTAGAACAAAAAAATAGATTAAATATAAATATCACTAACCCCCCCCCCCCTACATGGAAAAACCCTTGAGACACAATTCTAGAGAGATGTCCAACGTTCTTATTACACACAGAAGAGCAAGTGGATTGCTCGATACTCTACTCTCGCCAAGTAGAAACGTCGCTGGCTAAGGTCAATCTACCTGTCACGTGATTATTTATAAATTTTTTGAACGGAAAGGACTAGAAAAAGCTGGCAGCCTATTGCAGAGATTCTTAGCAATATAGATGGGAACTAGTTCGGGAGTTCAATTACTATTAACTGCTTAGGACTTACACTGAAAATTATTATAATGTTATGTATGGTGGTACAGCACTATGTCACCTTTTAAGTTTCTATATGGATATCGATGTTTCACTTTAATTTCTGGCTGAGTTCTGGTTGTTTTAAGTTAAGATAGATGAACTTGAATTTATTGAGGGTATTATATTTTAATGATTAAAAAGTAAATGTAACTGCTAAATTATAAATCTGCGGGTCAACTGGAGGACTCGCAAAGACTAGGTGATTGCGCAGGACGAGGAAGCGAAGGAAGTCAGCAGGCTTCCTTCGCTTCCTCGCCCTGCGCAGGACGGCCGAAGGGATCTAGTAGATAGTAGAGTAGGAAGCTGGGTGGCTAGGGCCCGCCTGGACAGTTGATTGGCCGAAGGTAGGCGCTTTGGCAGCGAGCCACGGTTAATCAGATAAGAGGTGTCATTTTGTTAAGCTGTCGGCGGAACGGCGACTTCACTGCCGATAGGCATGGGATGCCATGCAGCTGTGAGGTGTAGCAGCGTTTTGACGAGGGCATTTTAGAACGAGCAAACGACACTGTCGGCGGGATGCGGCTGCACTGCCGAAGGGCATGGAAGACCGTGCAGCCTTGAGGTATAGCGGCATCTCGACGATAGTTTATTGTGGTGAATGTTACGTGGGACTCTGCGATGGAGCTGAGTGGGAGTAGGCGATCATTCCGCCTCTCCCTGGTAGACCAGACCTGAGTCCATAATTAACCTAAGTCAGGGGTTTATTTAAGCGTAAGCTGAGTTTCAGTAAGGGAACTAGGACTAAATTTCGTTGTTGCGATCAACATGTTTGGTGGTATGCTGTGTTTATTTTGCCTCGAATTAAGAGACATTCACGAAATTGGCTCATAATAAGTAGAAATAAGCTCGCGCTTCCGCGAGCTCGGTTAACTAGTTCAGAGGAAGACGATGTAGGACATTCAAGATGTCCGGACGAGGCCTACAGCGAAGGCAGTAAGCTGAGTTATTAAATCACCGAAACAAATGTTTACCGAGGCATTTGCGTCGGTGGCATCCCAACGAGGCCAGGCTTATTACTAAGAGATGTACAAAGTCAAAGGACGATAGACAACTGCCGTTAAAGCCCAACAAGGCAAGGAACGGGCGGGGGTGGCGACCGGAACGTCACTAGGCGGGTTCTTCCCCTACGGGGTTGGAATGGTAAATTATAAATGAAAAGTAAAATTAAATGTACGAGTAATTTCTTTATTTTTATGTGCTCGTTTAAATTATGTTATAGTAATGAATTATGTTAATTATGAATACTTGTTAAGTAAATTTACCTTTTACTATTTTAGTAAATACATCATGCTATTTTTTGAAATTTATTCTAATTTTAGTATGTTATTTTTAATAAATTTGATATTTTTTTAAAGGAAATTGTTTCTTCCTACGAAAATAATCATAGCATGATAGTATTAGCAGTAATAATGTTATTATTTTGTGTTTTGTAATATTTTACTTCCCTGTTTATTATTTTTCTAAGATTATTAAGTAGTTTCTAGTATAACTGATAGTATTATTTTATCTTAATACTCCGACTTTCTAGCCGAAGATTTTTAAATTAAACTGTAGAATCTGTGCTTAATATATATATTGCAATTATTTATAGTAAATAATGTATTTTAAAACGAAATATTGAAAATAAAAAATTAATAATAATAATTATTACAATAATAATGTCATAGTTTGTTAATATTTGAGTTAGATTTATATTTCCCATTTTTTGTTAACTATTACCTGAATGATTTTGTTAAGAAATGATTTGCCAGCAGGCTTTTATCGTTAAATTTGCATATAGATAGATGTTTCATCCTAATATCATAACTCGTATCCGGTACATATAACTAATATTGATAGGCTGCGGATGTATAAGCAAAATAGTAGAAAATTGTTATAAATACGTTTCAAGTTAGCTACCTCATACTTCTCATCAGAATAAAAAGAAAATTTATTCTAAAAATTATTATTATTATTTAATAATTCAATCATTTTCAAATACAATACTGTAGAATCTATTATATTCAGAAATTTAAAATGTTATTTTGATCTTTTGATGAATTTTTATGATGGTTTAAACCCTCAAAATTTCGTGGTTACTTTACATCCTCCATAAGGGGCTTTTTTAACTTCTTTCATCTAACACATAAACCAGATGTAAAAGAAATTGACCGTCTTATACATATCTAAATAATTTACTATTATTATTATTATTATTTTTTTTTTTGTAGATTCAGATAGCTTGCTTTTCATACATGGGTGTTTATAAGAGCAGTCGTTGTGGGTTGTACGACTTCCTTGAATATAAAAAACAGAGAAGAAGATTTTCCCGTGTTACTTATTGTTATTTTATGTTCAGTAATATAAATATTTCATTGAACACGTCGTTTATTTTAGATTCAGTATATATAAATTATACGGTATTTGTTTTACATTATTAGTCTCCTTTATTTATTTGACCTATGACCTCCCGTAAGAATAGAATTCTGCAGGCGCAAATGTGTGTAGGTTGCATCCTCTATAAATAAACTCTGCAACGAACCCGATTAAAGTAACATCGCAAATCCTTTCCCGCCGTCTGAACGTTCTTTTTTTTTTATCCCATCAGTAATTGATTTTACATGTTATGTAGTAAAGAAAAATAAGTGTTGTAAAATAAATAACCACGATCGATGTCCTATATTATAATAGCTTTTTGGAACAAAAAACTTATAGGGTTTTATTGCTAGATCCGTAACTTGGCTAGATCAGAGTAGGCTGACATTTTTTGTTAAAGTAAAAGCAGAACTTATATTCCCAAATTAGATCACTTACTTAAATAATAAAATAGGTTCTTCGTCTTCTCAAAAATAATACCAATTAAATAATTAATAAAATATAAATCTTTATAGTCTATAATTTTACTTTCCCGGCTCGAAAAGAATTTATAACAGAAGGAAAACGTTCACATGGATAAAAAATTATTCCTACCGATGTTTTTCGGTGTTTTGATATCCCCAGTCCTAAAACAATAAATTTTTCGCTAAAAACGTCGATATGTACGTGTTCATATTAAGGAAATAAAATTTTTTCTTGTAATTTTTTTATCAGGTAATTATAAAATTTAGTAAGGTTTTTTTGGTGAATTAAAGGGATACTATATCACAAGGAAGTTAACAAATAAAAATTATACCTTAATTAACTTTGTAACTTATCAAAACTAAACATTATTATGTTATTATCACTTACATGTCTGATACCATCAGACAACAGCTAGTCCATCTTTTCGATGGAATAGCTGTTGTTGGACTAAGTATGTTAGCTCAGTAAAAAATACAAAATTGGAAACCACTTCACTTCCTGATTTTCTTAGTAACTCTGGTATGGCATTCTTGTGATTCTTAAAAATAAAACGCCGTTTTGGGACTTTTAATTCACGTCAAGACGTCTACAACTGTGTTACAGTTATGGCAATAACATAGAAAAAATTACGTGATAGTTTTTACGGTTACAAATTATTTTTTTAAATGACTTATTATTAGGATTGAAATATTATTCTTTTTCAATAGAAGAGTAATGGGTTATATAATCCACCCCTAAAAATAATTTTATAAATATTTTTACTTATTATTGATTCAATATTTCGGCTTGAACATTATTTTTGCAAATAAAGTGTTATCAGAATAATGGGTACAGTTTCAAACACCATATGCGACTCCTTCCAAGAAGGGAGTGTATTGCATTCTCCAAAAACTAGGGCCCCATTAGACGCGTTCCTACTAGAGTGAAAAGCATTAGTACTGAAAGGCCTTCAGTCAACGGACTGAGAGGGAATCGCACCGGGAGAAGCACGCAAATACCTTGCTAATTTTTCAAGCAATTACCCGAGTAATATTCTTCATTAACACGATCTACAAAGAATCGGAATGCAATCCCAAACTCCATCCATCTTAACTAAAAATAAACACACAATCTCTACTAAGAAATTAAGTACCTGCCAGATAAATAGAAAGACTCAATAGCAAGGGACTGATGTTCCAGGCTCTGCAATGAAGAGAGGTATAAAAAAATCCCCGATACCCTTGCGTTCCGTTTCGCTCCGGATATAGTTTATAACTTTGACAGTAATCATTATTATAATAAAATTCCTGAGTTTGTCGTTATACTTGAGATTTCAGATATTTATCAGTTCTGGGTTGATATTTTTTTAGTAAATAAGTATGAGGGTATCATTCCGGACAAAGTTGTTTTCGGTCGTGAGGATATAGTTTAATTTCGAGAAAAAAGTTGTTAAGTTTAGCTTTATTTGAATCAAAGTTATATGAAAGAGGCGTGAGCATGTAGCTGTTTGGTGTGATTTTGGGCTGGATGGTTGTTTTTGTTTGGGAGTATTTTATGAGCAAATGCTTTAATGAATTTGGGCAAAGTTGGCACGACCCTCGAAGGAACGAGGGTAGCCGAGACGTGTCCCTACGGTCGTGTCGAAGACTAGTAATGTAATGAAACGCTGTTAAAATTATTTTTCAGCTTTGATAGCCTAATTATTGTATTTTTTATAAACATTTTGTGATATCTAAATAAAAAATACGTAAGCGCCATAATGAGTTATTGCTAATTTGTATAAATCTTTAAACAATTTTATAAATTTTTATCAAATCATTGTAGAAAAAATTGTATAATTTTTCTTTTCAAAGTAAATAAGTTATTAAGAGCCATCATTTTAATCTAATTTTAAAAAAAGGGTAAATTTAAGATGTATAAAATAATCAGATCAACATCATAGCAGCTTTTTATTTAACAAGGACCGTTTTGGACAGACGCAAAATAAAAATAATGAATTTTTATTAACATTTTACATTTAGTAATAATATTACTCTAATGGTAAAATTGTTAAAAATTATATACAGTTTATTTACAAATTATACGAAAATTGTTTTTCCATAAAATCTTTCTGCATTTGCACCTTCTTCACTGGAGTTACATGCAGTACCCTTGCAACCGGTAACTAATTCCATTGAAGAAGGTCTACATTATTCATTAGTTCTAAAAGTTCTTTTAGAAAAACTATATTCATAAAATGTAAACATTCGTTGATTATTATTTTTAATTATTGTAAATTCGTACCGTGTTTCGTTATGGCATTCAACGAATTTTACGGTAAATTTTCGTTATTTACATTTTGAGTGATTTATTTAGAAACCCTAAAACATTAGCATAGGAGGGAAATACTTGGCTAGACTCGTACGTTCAAAATCCCATTTCAACACTAGCCTTTTAGAGGGTGTCAAGCGTCTCATAATATATACATCCATTTACTTGTTACAGAATATCCATTACTTCTAAACTCCAAAAACTAAGTATAAAACTCTGTAATAACACAAAGATCATTTAAAAAGATAACTTTTGGAAGAAAAATAAGAAGATAAATAATAGATTTAATTTATTTTATGTTTTATTAAAAAAAGAAATTAATGTAGATTATTTATAAAATTCTGACAATGTCACTTAAATTTTGTGTCTTCTGTCGCTTTAATTTTACTTAGGTACACATTTCCAGTAGCAGCACGCTCATATACAGTTTTTGGTTTGATTTGAAGTATCATATTACGATAAGATTAATATGATTCAATTAATTATGTTTGTCCTTTTTTTTCATTCAGTATACCGTCTGACCCGATATGTAACCTAAGCTTAACAGAATTAATAAAAAGTAAATATAATAGAATTAACACTATATTGCTAAGTAATTTCTGTGGTGTATTTATATTTTATGAGAGGGGATTGATTAAATGAGAATGGACAGAGGGAGACTGGGCCTTTAAGTCGGTGACCTAAGTAGGGAGGGAGACGGATTACTGGCTACTCTTATAATCAACCCGCATTACGTAACCTATTTAATAGATACAAACGATGATTCGATGGCAAAGAAAATGATTATAAAAAAGTACCAAAAGTATTCCTGCATTATTAAACTATTAACATTTATTTATTGAACAATAATATTACTGTTGTAATTTCTGGTTATCGTTTAACTGTGAGGCTACTACTGGTAAAAAACAAATAAAAATAGTATGTAACCAATATTAAAATTCAATTTTATTTACATATACTGATTTTCAATTTCTATGGAAAAACAGTTGTACCGATAATTATTATTACAAAAAAGTATTTTGTGATATAGCAAGATCCAAATTCAATTCCGGTCAAAGACATGGCCAATTTTTACCAAATTTAAATATCATCAGCATTTTTTTTATTAAGTTGATTCAACTAAAGTCACTTTTATCAAAATTGGTCAGCAATTAACCTCGATATTGCAGTGAAGAAGAATAGCTAATCTCAATCTCCAAAAAATTGATTCTTTCTTTTACTTGCATCTTATTTAAAATAATTTTTTTTTTCTAAAAAAAAGTAAACCATAATTTTAAATTATATAAATTTGTAATTTTATCTTTTTTAACCTCTTTAACATTTAGACCTAAATATCAAGGGATTTACAAAACGAAAAAAGAACACAAATAAACCAACTTCCAAAAACATTACACTATAAACGAATTGTTAATTTTTCAATAAATTTTGACGAATAAAACTCGGTTCCAAATTAAGAAATAAAATGGGCAAAATCATACAAACAAAAAATTTGGGGTAGACTTCAAAAAGTTTAAATTTAAAGAAGAATCAATGTAATTGTATTGTTGATTAACTTTTAGTGAAATAAGTTTTTTGAACGGAGATAGATTTAGTGGTAGTATTTTATTATTATTTTATATTTTTAACTTTTTATTTTTATAAAATTTGGTTAGGTCTATAAGTAGAAGCTGTTCATAAGAAAGAAAAAAAAGGGTAAAAAACCTGTAACATAAAAATTAGAAAAGAAACTGGAAAGTGAAATTTTAAAGCGAAAGTATATTTATATTTCGTTTTGACCGAAAATAAAAAAATAAGGAATGAAGAAAGCGTTCTGGGACAATGGAAATATTGTTCTAAGCGAAAATTTTTTCCCCCTAAGTTTCTACTAATGTTCTCGAATTTTTGCCTGAAATACTTTGAATATTAAAATACCATCACACTACGTATCATTAAGTATAAATAATCCAATATTAAGTAATTAAAATGAAATAGGAATGAAGAAAGTTGTCTATGAAATTGTATAACTTTTTATTTTAAAACATCGTTCACTTAATTTACCTAAAAAAAGATTTCAATAAGACCATCATACGAACTTATTTATAGAACCTTTCTAAAATAAAAGAAGAGTTATTGAAATCAGCCTGATTATTGAAGAGTAAGACTTACTCTTCAGTAATCAGAAGAGTAAGCCTACAAGTAAAAGCTGTCCATTAAAGAAAAAATACACAAAAGTAAAAAACCTGAACCATTATAAAAATTAGAAAAATAACTAGAAAGTTGAATTTCATCTTTCAGTTCATGCTAGTTTGTACTATTCTTAGAATCTAGGAATCTTGTTTTTTACATGCATTTAAAAACATCAAGTTGAATTGACAACTTATCCTTGTATTGAAATTTGTTAAAAATTAAACATAAAATTTAATAAGATCAATATTGAAGACTGAAACTTGTAAGTTTTTTTAGAAAAACTTATATATTTCACACAACATAAACTAAAATTTCGAACAATTGGTAAGTTTTGTAGATAGTCTTTCGTTTTTTTTATTTTTTTATTTTATACTTCCCACGAAGACGTTTTTAGCATCACGTAAACGATTTAAGGAATCCAGAAATAAGTAAAAATGATTGGTTAACAGTTTTCTACTTTTGCGTCGCACAGCAATTTTTATATTTTTTTCTTAATAGAAAATGTATTGGGTAATCGTACTAAAACAAATTAATAATAGGATGAACCAAATTAAAGGAGTTAACGACGATCGAACCATATTATTTCTTAGAATCTAGTGATCCAGTCATTTATTTAGATGAATTAGTTCTAATAACTCATCATAATCGGTAAAGAAGCAATATTTCAAATAATCACTGATGATGGAGAAGTGACTCCGAAAGCGCTCGGATAATTATGCTGAAAATTGTTGGTAAGTGGAAATATTATTTCATACAACAAAAAATAAGAAGTAATACTGTGTACTGACGAATACTTTCGAAGCAGATGTTTGCAGTAGGAAATGATCAACATATTTCTACCCACATCTCTAACACCCTCAGTTAGTTCAGCAGTGGTAACACTTACTGATATGTTTGGTGTCCTATGAACTGTTCATTCATTATTTAGTTCTATTTTTAACCTTCTCAAAACATTTTATTCTGTTAAATTTTTAATTGCACCAATATAAGGTAAAATCAAATAAGGAGTAAAATCAATATAAGGAAATCAAATAATAATTGCCAAAAATTATTAACGGGATAATATATTATTCCGGTAATTAATATCGGGATATTATATATTTTTTTAATTATCCCGGTGGATATATAATGGATAATATATAAAGGGGTTTAATATTTTCTAAAAAAAAAAGACAAAACTGATACAAAAAGACAAAATCTGATAAAAATGGATATAATAATTAATTTTCATATTACAGAAGGAATAATTAAGTTGTAAAATATCGTAAAGAAATATAAAATTAGGGATACAGAATATCGTAGGACGTGAAATAAAGATATTAAGGAGTACTGAGTTCCATATTATTAAAAAAAAGCTATCTACTAAAATTTAACACGTTTACACATCGATGTGCAGTAGTTCTACATGGGGTAAATGAAGTATTGCTGGAACTGCTAATGATATAGTGGAGAGGGATAGTGTTCCACGTCAGGCTGTCGTAGGTAGCAAGAAGCCAGTCAGTCACTGGCTCAGCAATTTATTCCCACCGTGGGGACAGATCCTGAAAAACAGCCTCCTAAACTTTGACGAGAAAATAATAACAGCTTAAAGTTTTATAAAACCTTTCTTATCAACTTTTCTTTGATAAACTAATTTTGAATAACTTTGAATGATAATAAAAATTAAGTATTTAAGTAGTACTCTGGTGTTTAGATTTATGGGTAGTTATATAAATATAAATTTAAGGGTAAAAGTTTAGAGAAGAATCAGTAAGAAATGAGTTAAAAAATACATGGGACGTTGGTAGAGTAATTTGACTAGGATAAGTTTTGACATACTACCAGTTACGCCATTAATGTGTATTCCAAGAAGGAAACGATAAGTTGTAAGAAGATTATATTCATAACTGGTTGAATAATCTAATCCTTGTGAGGAGAAGAAGAAAAAGAACTACAAACTAAGCAACAAACTACAAACTATAGTTGGATTAAAATTAAGGTGTACTGGATGTCTGGTTATACTGTTAGGATAAAAGTAAAAAAAATAAATTTTGATCTTGGCAAAGATTTAGTAATATTGATAAATTAATAGGCTAATAATTTACATAACAATTATTGTAAAAGTAGGATAATCTAAATAATATTATATAATTTATGTATATTCATTTATTATTGTTTCGTTTTCTTTTTTGCAAGAAAACTAATAAGTCCATGTTCGCTCAGTTTGGATTTTGACAAACTGTCATACAGTATAAAACTGAAGTTTATTTCTAACCATCATTCAGTCAGTATTATTTAAAAAAAAAAAATGTTTTTTTTCTTTCATTTTAGCTTTGATCATTATTTTTTATTTTTATTTTTCATGTGTTGAATGACAATTACTGTTCCGTGAAGTACAGGTTAATTTCGTTCTCAGAGTTGTCAAACATGAAAGATGGCCATGATACAACTAAAATAATAATGTTACTTTTCTTTTAAAGTTATTGAAAATAGCTTTACATTTGTCACCTTAAAACAAAAAACTAATGTAACACCTCTTAATTTGAATAAACTCATTGTGCACTGTTTTAGTTTCTAAAGATCTAATTTCCATTTTTTTAACATATATTATTTTATGTATAGAACAACGGTTAGAGCTTTTAGTGATCTTTGCTAAAAAAAAAAAAAAAAAAAAAAAAAAAATCTCCACTCCTACAAAACCAGATAACAGAACAAACTGTTTATAACTCAACAGAATACTTCAGCTTACGATGAAGAGCCTTACTATGCTTACGTTGCCATTTTTTATTAATCACCAAATAATATAAAAATCTTCTCACCAAGAGTCTCTTTTACGGAAATAATATTACTCATCGATGATTTTTTAAGTAATATTTAAAAAAACCTGTTTTCTTTTTAGTTCTGTTTAATGTGAAATTAAATACAAAATAAATTTCAAAAGCCCCTTCCGATTGTGAATTATTTTGTGATAACCTTTTTTTATATTTAATGTATATAACTTAATATTATTTCATTTGTTTGTATTTAAATAATTAATATAGATTTTAATCACGTATACTTTTTATCTTATAATGACGTGATCTGTATAATTTATTATGTACCTATTAAAATAAAAGATTTATTTATTTATTACATTTTTTGTTATGATTCAATAGGGGTAGGGAGCAAGTTAGATGTTTGCTTTTTTTATATTTTTCATTATTTTAAATTTCCATTTTTAAGCTCTAATTTGATGTAGAAGATTTTGTACTTAACACCCATAACTGTGTAGTGTTAAAAAAACATTCTGCTTATAAAATTTACTGTATTCAATACCTTTATATTAAAAAAGAGAAATGTATAACAATTAAAATTTTAGAAAATATACCATAAATTGTTATTGTGATGTACAACTCGTATTTGCATGTTTTGTATAGTAAATTATGATATGTTACAACGTAAATAATTCTTCTACATCGATGATTATAGTTTATAAGTCGTTCAGTTAAACGACATAACTTAAATTTTACCTTTCAACCTTTTCAAAGATAAAAAGAAAATTCTTGAAAATGCTAACCGGTATTTTATAATGGTTACGAATATCTTTTTTAATAATTCAAGTATTAATTTTTTTCTCAAATAGAGATAGACTATTAAAAAATAATATTTAATTTATGTTTAACTACAGTCTATTTATTTTCGATGATTATTAACATGTCATTCACCTCTCTTTCAATCGAATTATTTATTTAAATGTTGACCGAGCCACATAAATTATGTAAATTAATCCTATTCAAGATAACTAACGTATAAATGAATTATAAGTTTTTTTTTATCAAAAAGAAAAATATTCATCCGGAATTTTGTATAAGATATTATTTACCTGAAAAATTCCACGTCATAGTGTACATTATTCAAATTAGAATCAAATAACCGAAATAAAAAAAAATCATAGTTTCATAAGTTTTGGTATATTTTAAATACTTACGGCTATGTTTTCTTGTTTCATTTGTTTTACGTTTATAATATTTAAAAGAATAAATAATGCTCAAGGAAATTTAAAAAGGATTATTATTAACACAAAAATTAATTTCAAACGTTTTCACACCTCTTTAGAAATCTGTTTATTTTCGTAATATTTAAGCAAATTTTTTTAAACAAAAATGATTTTTTGTTTTATTGAAGATTAATTTATTGTAATAATGGTTAGATTTTTTTACACTGTTTTAATTATGATTATTTATTTTTTTAATGGTCAAAGGCATTGAGAGACTATATAATCTGAAATGAAAAAGAAAGTTATGTAAACAGTAGATTCTTTTTTGAACATGATAAAGCACTGATTTAATCTCAGACATGGTTTTACAAGTATTTTAATACTAAATGGCGGTCCAATTATCTATGAGGGAGAAAGTAAATTGATTTTCGGGTAAAACCATACTTGTGTTATTTCCCAACTTTTATGAATAAAACGTATTCATGGAGATTTCAATACTTCATTAGGTAGGTGGGTAGATAAATTTACAATTTCTGGATGGATGAGGTCGTTCCCTTTAGAAACCTTATACCTAATCTTAGGTGACCTTTGATTTCTGGAGGAAAAATATTTTTATTGTAGCATATATTTATTAGATCTGATAACATAAAATTACTGATCGGTAATTTGTCGCTCTTATGTTAGATAAAGATAACCAAATCTCTTGGGAAATTGTAAATGAAACCTGCTAATTGAAGTTCTAACCTTGAGAAATTTTGAGAATTCTCGCAGCTGGAGTTTGTTATTTAGTGCGTGCTATTTCTTTGTAAATAGATGGTCGTCCCTTCTCGTCATCATTCATCCCTTTATCTTAATCTCATTCTCTTCTTTTCCAGTTCTGTTTTAGATATGAATTGTACGGGGCCCGTCTAGATGATTTCAAGACGTGTAGAGCCAGTAATTTGAGCTATCCTTACTGTAATTTTGGCTGCCTTCGGATCGATTCGGAAACTGTTCTCGTAGCTGCACAATAACCTTCGTGGTTGAAATAACTATCGATTAAGCCAGGTCTAAAAATATCTCTTAAAATACAAATACGTAGATAAATTTATATAATTACGTTTAAAAGTATTTGTTTATGAATAATTTTTTTACAAATATTTATATTTTATTTTTGATATTTTTAATTATAATCTAAGTACAAATTCCATAAGAACATATTTACACAGTAAATAAAACAGACATGCACATTTACAAACACTAACAGTAACGTTGAACTGTTGACATGGATAAGCGTGCTGCACGCAAGTGTTATTGTACAGACGAGTAGTTGTCTTATGTCTCCATGTTTATCAGAACACTACAAAAGGATTGCGTGCGTTTCATGCTACCATCTTTGTTTTTAATTTTCTTCATATTACGCAGCGTTACGATATTGAATTCTTGGGCGGGTTTATAAATATGCTGATGACTGCAAAGGTTAAATTTCTTTTTTCAATTTTAAAAGTACTTTAAAATTTTATTACATAGAAAATGAGACAGCATAAAATAATTTAATGTATTTTTATGTTTGAATAAATCAGTCATTCATTATTAGTATTCTGATTGATGCATTTTTACATGCAAAACAAATAGTAAAAATCTTATGTGGACATCACATGACTTCCTTGTACGTTTATTAAACTACATATGCACATTTTTTCGTGCACTTCATTTAAACTTATTTCATTTTAAAGCGAGATACAACCCTCCAATTCTTTAGTAAAGTGAACAGTTACACAATTGCTGAAACTAGAAACCGTGTACACAAATAAAGATCAGAAGAACTATATCAAACCAAAGAGCAATTAAATGATTGGCAACAAAAAACAAATAAACGAAATGATGTTCAACTCCGACTTAGGGAAAATATTATCCGACAATATCAGAGAAGTAATGAACTAAAATGTAAAACAATTTTTTATAATTTATTAAAGATCGGACATGTATGCCTCAGTATATATATTGTTCTTGTGAGTGTCTACTTTGTAATCACTCTGTAGTTAACTGTAATTTATGACACTGCTCTCTCTTATAAAATTAAACAGAAATTCAAGAATAATTAAATAAAATTAAACGGAAATAAAAATATAAAATCCAAAAATAGTGCGATTCTAAATTATAATTTTCAATTAATATTAAACAATTAGATGTTTCACCAAATCTATTACATATACACATATGTAATAATGCCTGTTACATTACATATATACATTTTTAAAAGTACACAAAATTTTATTTCACTAATAACTTCTGATTTTTATCATATTTTTTTTATTATTGAATTATTAGTTATTGTAATTGTTTTTTACAATCACGGGCTAATAATTATTAATAAATCAATATGTTTATATTAAAAAGAAGTTAAAAAATAAATAAATTAAAACAAAGTTACAAAAAAAGGAGATGAAGTCTGATTCGATGTAATTGCCTTTCCTTCCTTGTAAGATCCAAATATTTCATTAATTAAAATTCTATTTACCTACAACTTTGGAACCAATGAAAATAAGTACCACTTATAAGTAGTACTTATTTTCATATTATTACGACATATTATAATATGTCGTTGAAAAGCTCTCAATAAAGACTTATTACTGCAGTTAAGAAAAAGTCCTTAATCAATTTTTTTTTTAGATTTTGGGCTTTTTTGGACACTTTTAGTTCATTCGATTGCAATCAAAAGGGAAAGTGTACAACTAGATGTTACAACAGTCCTAAATCCAAAATTTCAACGTTCTACAGTTAATCGTTTTTTAGTTATGCGAGATACGTACGTACAGACGTCACTTCGAAACTAGTCAAAATGTAATGGTCAAAATGAATATTTCCGTTGAAATCTGAAAACCAAATTTTTTTGCGATTACAATATTTCCTTTACTTCGTACAAGGAAGTAAAAATTTGTAACGTACTGGATGACGTAGTCCAACAGTAAAATAACCAGTTGAAAAGTTATAACGGGATCGTAGCATTGTTATTCACAGTAAATCATAAAATGAATGTTAACATCCCTTTTTATGTTCAAATTTCTTAACATCTGGCACCGTTGGTATTATACAATTTATATAAAAATAGAATATCCACTTACCAACAATTGTGACTATTGACTGCCCAATAGTATTGATTATTCGGATTATTCCTCTATCATTAGGGATTACTGTTTAATTATGAATTTTATAGTTGTGCATATAAATTTTTATAAATGGGAATTAAAATGAAAATAAAATTTAAAATTATTATGTTCATAACAATTGATTGTCAGTAGTTAAAATAAATTAACGTTAAAAGAAAAACGTCTTGTCAATAAGATGTCTATAACTTATCTACATATCTGTGATATACATATCTACAAACATATCATGTTTGTAGATATGTTTGTACTCAAAATTAAATGCTCTACAAATTTTATTTAAAACGTCTAGGTGTTTACCACTCGTTTAATAAAGTTATCTTACTACAGCTATAAAATAGTGTGTTTTTTGACCCCAATCTTTCGTCCCAAAATTCCCAAATTTCTAAAAAAAATAACTACTAAAAATACAGTTTTGGAACCTATATTTTCAATTTTTCAGACGAGATTTCGTATAAACTACTAAATTTAGCCCTTAATTTATGTTTCATTAATTACGGTCTGGCTTAATTTTAACGAAGGCGTACAAATCAGACTGAATTTTTTTCACGTCGACACTCGCTAACGAAGCGTTTCCAAACGTATGCTTATATGAACTTTCTTTTTGTTATTTTTACCAGTACATATCCAGAAAATTTGTTATATTCTTCATGAATCACCCAGTGTATATATATATATGTATATATATATATATATAATATTTTTACCTTTTAGTGCATTTATTTTAAATAAAAGTCTTAACTATTTTAGTGATACTAGTAAAAACTAAAATTGTGCCTGCATTTATTACTAGTTTTTTTTTTTGTTAAACACTTTTGTTAATGTTAAAAGCAAAAGTTAAAATAAACTGTGCCATAAGTTTTTATTAATGGTTTATTTTATTAAGTAAATAGAGTTTAAGATTTTATTAATAAATTTTCTGAATTTCAATAATTTCTTTAAGATAGAAATTGGCATAACAAATTTAAGTCTGAACCTTTCTTTACTATTAATGCAGTACTGGATAACTTCAATCGACAGTGTAACCTCGCACAAAAAAATATCATCAAATTTAAGATTAATTCCAAAGAATGCTCCTTAAATATTTTTTTTAAAAGGCAAACAATTTTTAATTCTTAATATAGATCAGATTAATAAAAAAAGAATTTTAACGGCAGATAACTATACAATGAAATAAAATTTTCGTAAATGTTAAGTTTTCTATTAGCAATTTTCATTATTTTTTTTAATTAATTTTTTTTTCCATAAGAATTATGTAAATATTTTAACTGGGACTATATTACAAAAGAGAAAACGGGAAATTTATTTTCTTTTAAAATGTATAAGCATATATTTTTACATTATGTAAATATTTTAACTGGGACTATATTACAAAAGAGAAAACGGGAAATTTATTTCCTTTTAAAATGTATAAGCATATATTTTTACTTTATTCTTTTTTTTTAATTAAAGCTTTTAGTTAAGCTTTATATAAGCTTTGAATAATACTTCAATTTTTTAATACCCAGTTTCATTCTCATGTTTCATTGTTCTTTTATTATCTTTCATGAATCAACCCTTCTGTTTTATTATATGATATTATTCATATTATTGATTTATTATCTGTGAGAAAATTATGAGTGTTTTAGGAAATACAACTTAAACAAAAAAAATAACAAGAAATACAAGTTAAACATTGGTGAACAAAATTCAACTATTTTTTTGAACATAGTTTAATTAAAAATCCCTTCCGAATTTTTTCATTATTAAAAATCAGGTATTTTTTTCATATTAACTTCACCATACTACTATTTATGTTTTCATTAGGTACAGAAATCAACTTATGCGTATAATTGCGCACAAAGCGCATGAAAATGCGCTTTCATTTAAAAGAACACTCGATTCGCTCACTCCTTTAAATAGAGCTAAAGAATATTACAAGTTTGAAAGAATAGATTATGGACATAATGCTATAGAAAAATTCAGATTAATATTCTTACAATTGAATACCAAATATGTGATTCGTTGACTATTTGCTGGAGTGTACGAAAATAGCCTAAACAAAATACGTTGAAAGACTTTAAAATATTTCCAAGTACAATACGTGAGCTGAAAGTTTGGCCCTCGCTAAATGCTGTATCTAATGTACTACTCATTGTATTGCGCTCGTCTGTTGTGTTTGCATTTTAAACACAAATGTGTATTAGTAAAGGTATGATGTCACAATTGGATAGTAATACAAATCCCGGTTGCCCGTCCCGCCTAAGCCAGCCGACAATTCGGTTGACAAAGACCTTCACCTCACTTAGTGTAATTTAAATTAATTTTTTTGTGACTTAAATACTAAAATATTACGCAGATTTCAGCACAAATAAATAATATACAAGTGAAGTCGAGTTAATGGGAAAGTATCAGGATTTTTTACGTCATCATTGGTAAATAAATATATATCATTTCCTTTACTTGTTCGTAGGTAGGGATGGGATAGTAATTTTTGATCGGCATCGTTAAGGGAAAATTTATAAAAAATTTACATTAGGTGACACGATTCAATAAAAAGAGGTTCTACTCGAGACGGTGCCAATTCATAATGAAATACACACACCAAATGATTTTTTTTTAGGTTATAATATAAGAGTTCTATAAATTATTACTATGAGATGGACTTCTGGGTATGTACCTGTCTTAAGGAATAGGTACATACTGCTTAAAATTTTGTAATAAATCTATGTAATCGTTAATTTTTTTTTTATTTGTGTAGGCTATGTATGCGTACTCATATATATGCCTGGGTCGTTAACGCTCGCACTTCTATTACATGATTTTATAGAAAAATAGATTGATAACGTCATTAAATATTCTTATTTGGATTAATTTTTAATTTAAATAAAAAAAATACAAGAAATGAACAGATTGTAATAAAAAAAAAAACTTACAAAAATCGTGTTGATAAACAGGAAACTATAAATTTTGAAAGAAGAAAAAAGAAGTAAACATCTAATAGAATATTTAATCACGTTTAAAATTGATGCCTATTGTGGGGTTTTTTGTTCTCTCATTCCTTTTACAAAAAAAAAAAAAAAATACTAGTCTTTCTTGCCAAATATCACTTCACTAGATTTTGATGGTAATTTAATTATTGCATGTATTTATTTACGAATAAATAAAACACAGCTATCCATTTATTTATTTATATTTTTTTAAAAGGAAGAGAAATGGTGAATCTTAATTAATTTATAAAAAGAACAACTAATAATCAAATTAAGTTTACCTCTAATTGTATTTTAGCTGAATCAAAATTGAAAAAAAAACTTATTGTGCTCGCGTGAACGTGTTTTATTGTTGATATAGATAACGTAGGATGGAAACATAGATTGTGGGAAGTGGGACTTCACTCTTTAAAAAAAAACTTGAAGAAAAAGAAAAAAAGAAAAAAATTGATGGGGTGAAACGTATAGAAAATGAGAATAAGTCCATTGTTTTAAAGGAAACAGACAAGTTTTTGGCTTGTTTAGATAAGTAGTCATCAATTTACGACTCTTGTAAAAAGATTTTATCAAATAACTTAAGTACAATATAATATAGTTAAGAATACGGGGTATAAGCGATGTATATTATACTGTACAAGATAATGATAACGACATTTTACTACAATTAATTTGCATTTAATTAGTGTCATTCACAAGGCAAAAAGAATTGAAGACAATAAAAGAATAACCACAACACACATTTACACACACACACACGTTACTGGAGTTGTATTGTAAATCGCATTACTTTAATCGCTATGTGGGAGCTCTAAAACCAGATTCCATCCGTTTCTTTATTTGCCGTATACTTTCCAAATATTATTATTTCTTCCATACACTAATTTAAATTTTATTATTTCATTTTATTACGTTTAATCAGTTAAATTATTTTTTGGGTATACCATTTTCTTACATAATCGGATTTTTTTTTTAAAGGAATTGACTTCTTAACTTACAAATTAAATCTTAATTATCTTAAATTGAAACAAGAAATAAATTTTAGAATTCATTATAATATTAAATTGAATAAAATAAAATAAGATTAAGGTTTTTGAACAAATTAATTAGTGTCTTTTTTATAACTGTACATATTAAAACATTATTTATTTTTTAATGAGTTAATTAAGTAATTACTTAATCTTGAATTTCATTGTAAATTATGTTTGATCTTTTAATCTATAAATTCTTAATTGGTTTTGAGAATAAAATACCAAATTAAACGCTCAAAAACAGTTTAATACAAATAAAAGACTATAACTAGGTGTATATTTTTTCTTACACACACATATATATATATATATATATATATATATATATACACACACACACACATATTTATATAGCTATATTTGATAACTATATATATATAATATATATAGTTATCACCAGTATCTATTAAACCTCTATTTTTAGTGATTATTAAGAGTTTGTTTCTTTTTTTTCCTCTAATAGTTACTTTTAATTTAAAGGTATACAGCTCGGGGAGGCGCATTTACCAAAACAGCATGTTTTCCGCTTTTTTGTAGAAAAGACACGTTCATTGTCTTCTCATTTCTTAACAATTTCACAATATTATAATTATATTAAAAAAAATATCAGGTTTAATTTATTCTGTATTGTTTTTTTTCACAACTCATATCTTTCTTTCGCTAGCTAGGCTACAAATATTTATTGTTTTTTTTTTAATTTTATATGGTAGTCGAGCCTTTTCTATCTTAATAAATTTCTTAAAATGAAGGAAATTCTTTATTTAGTTCATCTTATATTCCCATATGCTTCTAATAGAAGCATATGGGAATATACAACATAGTTTTCCGAAGTTTTCTTCGTAAATACAAGTGAAAAACGTTTAAAATATTTTTAGTTCACCATAAATGTTTCTTATTCTAAAAAAAAGAATTGTTAGATATTAAAAAAAATAACACAGGTTTTACAGATAACGTGTGTTATTTTTTTAATATCTATTAACTACGACTTTAACAGTCGAAATCATTTCTTTTACTATATTTGTTTCCTAGAATATATTTAAAGTGATCGTTCTCTAAGCTAATATCCAATTATTATATAGGATCAAACAAATTTCGGCTAGAACCAGAACCGAGAGCATAAATTAAAAAATTTAACTATACTAGAAATATTATTAGAACTCAGATGCTAAATTTTGTGAGGAGCCCTAGATTTTTGTTTGGAGGCGCATTTCTATTGGTCGTACTCATAGAAACACATTACTTCCACCGAAGCCCCTACCGAGAGCAGCATTGAGTTCTCTTACCAAGTGTGTTCTACGCAGAGAACATTTAGTAAAGCACGGCCTCTTCCTCTCATATGCCACTAACTCTTAACCAATACAAATATTATTTTGGTTTGGCCTCAATCTGGTTAACCCACCATATGATAAGACGTATCTTTACAGCTATCCTACCTATTTTCCATATTCATGAAATTGCAATACACTCGAATATATACAGTGTCCTTAAAAGGTGACGGAAAACTGTAGGAGTGATTCTATTTTACATACTGAAGGTAAAAGTTCCAGTGAATATAGGTCCGAAAATGGTCTGTCCGCCATTTTATGCTTTTTTAAAAAAAAGTTATTTTTCAACAACGGTTGGAGATAACGCAATATTTTGTACTTTATTTTAGACTAACATTTTTTAATAGAGGAAAAAATAACGATACTCTTCGTTGAAAAATTTCAAAATGGCGGTCGTTTCAATTTTTCAATCTTAAATATCTTAGGAATTAAATATCTTAAATATCTGTTGTATTATAAAAATTATGAACCATTTTTTTGTTAAAAAAGCGACACCTTAGTCGTAAAAATCCGACGACGATCAACAGAACTATTGCAAAACGTAGGCCTAAACCGATATGGTGGCCATCTTGTTTTTTTTTATTATCGTGACTTCTGATTTAGTTATCAAGTGGTCATGATAATTCCTGCGATGTTTAAGATTGAAAAATTGAAACGACCACCATTTTGAAATTTGTCAACGAAGTGTATCGTTATTTTTTCCTATTGAAGAATGTTAGTTTAAAATAAATTACAAAATTTTATTGCGTTATCTCCAACCGTTCTTGAAAAATAACTTTTTTCTTAAAAAAACATAAAATGGCGGACAGACAGAGAAATATGCGTTTTCGGACCTATGTTCACTGGACATTTTTTCTTCAATATGTTAAGTAGAATCACTTCCTACAGTTTGGACTCACCTTTAAAGGACATTCTGTGTATGCATATATATATATATATATTGTTCCACAACTAGTATATTTATAATTTTCTCCTTAAATGGAATTGTAAGTAAATCGTTTGATAATAAACACATGGTAGGAAGTTTTTAAGAAACTCCCATAAGTTAATCCATAACAAAATTTATCTTTAAGCAATGTTCTTAAAGTTCATTAGTAAAAGAATACAGCTGCCTTCACTTCATAGTCCATAAAAATAAATAATAACCAATAAACAAATGAATAGTTAACAAAAACAAGCATATAATCAAGAGATAGCGAGTCGATAGACATAACAACTTAGCAATTGACAAGAAAAAACAATTTGTAGCTATAAAAAAAGTAGAGAAGTAAAAAAAATAACATTACTAGATTTGGCAATAGGACTGCAAACAGTCATTCAGTGCCTCTAAGTCAAGCACATGGAAATGTTTCAACCGCTGTTTCAACATCAGATTTATCGCTAAGTTATTGACGTGATTTTCTAAACGTTGTTGGTATTTAACACTGTGCTATATCACAACCTCACGAACAGTCGGAAACTCTAGACATTCGCGAATCTCATCATTCCGTATGAATCATGGCGCTTCGGCAATTGTTCTCGACCTATTATTTGAAAGCGTGTAGTATGATATCTGCGTTACTGTTATTTACTGTCCACAATTTCACACCATACGTTCAGATTAGTCGTAGGATAACTTTTTAAATCAGAACTTTATTGAACAATGTGAGATTTTAGTTTCAACGCAGCAGGCAATGCAGTTTGCTGTACTTCGCGTTCAATTGTTTTCTTTTCATCTTCACGTGATACTTCTAGGACAAACGCCGACCTAGGTGCAATCCTAGCTACCTCACACTCTCTGTTTGTGGTATCAAGACAACGTCTATGTTTACATTGGGACAGTCATTCCTTCTCAAGGCGAAAGTGATATGCTTCGATTTATCCAGATTTACTTTAATCCTCCATCTTCTGCCATGCGCGGGCAAGATCCAATGCCGTTTACAGTTCCCGCGAGGCTAGTTCAAGGTCTTCATTAACGGCAAGGATAGCAGTATCATAGGCAAATGCAGCGACGGTGCAACCTTCCACGTTTGGAAGGTCCGCAGTGAATATAAAGTTAGGTTTGTTGTAATAAAAAAAAATATTCTACCCTTATTGAAAGAAGATCTAATACGGTCAGCGTAAGTATTTTTTCACATTTTTTTATAAGAATAGATAAGTTATTGATGATCGTTTGTGAAATTCAAAGTTTATAAACTGCATTTAAATTTAGTTAAAAATTTTATTAAGGCTTATAGAATATATACTATGGTTTTACTAATAAAATTAAGTTAGCATGAATGATAGATGGTTGGGAGAGAAAACACAGGTATCATAAGAAGCTTATTGGTGGAGCAGTCAGTATTAATACGTATGCTCTGTCTATATGTTTTGTTTTGGATGACCTTTAAATTTAATCCCTTTTATATTAATGAAAAAAATAATAAATATAATAAAAAGGGAACCAACAAGAAGACCGTCCCTTAACGATTTATATACGTAACAGATAGGGGATGAGTGGTCAACAACAGTGGTGAATGGTGAATAAGAAAACAAACATCAGCCATCATTATCTGATGTTATCTTTCTCACCCCTCCTTCATTTTCTTTCATCTGTCCTTTCGATCCTCTTTATTCCACCTCCTACTAGTACCTCATCTTAACTTCTGTTTAAGCCTACTGTTCTTCTGTAGGGCAGGAGGTTGAACGGTGGTTCGAACGTTTCCGTTGATAATTATACGTTTTTAAAGATAAACAAAAAACGCCAGGTATAAACGTCTACTAGAATGCATTAAGATTAAAAGATGATAACTATATCAATTTACTTTTTATTTTGTTTTATTTTTAAGAAAATATTCAAATGAATGAATTTTAAATTAGTTTGTTAAATTCACTGTTAGCTACTTGTATTGACGTTTTTCTAAATTCAACATTTCTTATAAATAATACGTCCTAATCGATAAAAATAAGGTTTTTGTTCTGTTTTATTTTTTTTTATGAAAAAAGTTTAAAATGAGCTTGTTTAATACTACAACTTATTTTTATTAAAAAAATTAATAAATATATTTTCTTCGTATGAAATAACTCACATTGCTATTAAAGTGTTTTTTTTTTCATCCAAATTCTCGGAGATAAAACAGATATAAAATACCTTTATTAGTACAGAGATAAACAAATTTACAAATGACATTGGAAACCTCCTTTTATTAAAGTATGCCAAAAACTTTAAAATAAAATATCGCTCCTGATCACATATCGATGAAAACATGCACAAGAGTATTCTTGTGTTTTTAAATCTCCATTAATTATCTTTAATCTTTCACTTTAAAATAGAATTTACGAGTTCCTACAATAAAATATTAAATATAAACATGAAATAGTTTGAAAATAAAACAAATATTCATTGATATTGCTTTATAACGAATTTTAAAAAGAAATATATTACAGAATAAAAACGTAAAAAGTTATTTGAAAATAAAGGAATTTAATAAATTTTTAATGTAAAAAAATTTTGGCTTTATCTTCAATCTTTAACAAACATTCAATGTATTTACTGAACATCTAACCAGTTGATTCTTTGCGTACTGACAATCTGCAGTAAAATCTTATGTAAGAAACTTTTATAAAATGTTCTATAAAAGGAACGTTTTAATTAAAATGTAATATGTATACGGAATATAGGGAATGTGTGATTATACGAAGGAATTTTGATTGAAGGCTTAGATCAAGTTAAACTTACATTTTTTTTATCTCAACCAAAAATCTGAACACCATACATTCGGATGGGTTTAAAAAGACATTTTTATGACAATAAATTTTGTTTTTAATGAGTGGATAAATGAATCTATAGCTTTGCTTCATGAGATAAGATGTTTTAAAATGATATTGTCTAGTAAACCGTTTTCCAGATGAAGCGCGAGTTAGCAAACAGTAGTTTGGGAGCATAGCTGTGTTATTTCAAAATAATAATTGTATCATTATTATTAAGCAAACTAATTAGTAAATTATAATAATCGCATTTAATCATATGATGTTGAATGGTTTGTTTATTTCTATTGGAGGCCGTCCACCAATCATATTATATTCTAAGAATTTAATTATAAGGACTTAAGTTATTTATGTATCACCCTCTTTTTCCACTGGCTTGTAACGGTAGTATGACTGAAGAAAATAGGATTCCATTGCTATACTAATAATTACATGATTTGTCTTCATAAACTTCATACATCACTTTATGTAGTTCTCTTCAATTATTTTGATCAATTAAATAACTGAATAGACTGAAATAATTTCCTTAATTTTTTCCTTTATGTAATATTTTTATACCTTTTCCTGGTTTAATACTTAATAAAAATTCAATGAAGTATTGAAGTATTCAATTCAATAAGGATTGTAATACCGGTTTTATAATCTGATATTAGCAACTGGTTAGGGTAAGGGACAGTGGAAACTTATTTCATGTTAAAACAAATTTTTTTTCCAAATCGAAAATTATATAAATTACTGTAATAAAAAAAAGACTTTTTTTAAAATTTGCATTAATAAAAATTTCTAGATAAATTCTTTTAATTTAGTTACGAGTAAGCATTTAATAATAATTAAATAAAGAGATCACAGTCTGGAAAAATAAGAAGCTCAGATCAGCCTTCTTCAGATAAACATATTAGTGTCACAGACTTTTCATTGGGCCTGCGTACAAGAATTCTCAGATGCTACGTATTTTCTTATCTATTGTATACGACGGAATCCTGAACACTCACTGTGGCATCTATTAAAAAGCTTGAAACCTTTGAGATGTAGTCTTACAGATGTCTTCAATGAGTGTCTGAATGGAAAAGGTAACAGATGATATATTTCTAAGTCGTATAAAAATGGAATCAGATTGTGCGAACTGTCAAAATTCGAAAATTTTTCTATTTTGGCCACATAATGAGATGTTTATATAAATAAATACTCCTTGTTAATCTGGTTACTAGGAAAAGATATCAGGTAAAAGTGGTCCAGGCAGACAAAGAACATCATAGCTAAAAACTTTGAGAAAATGAAAATGTCAAAGAAAATGTTAGAAAATTTTGAAAATGTCAAATTTATCTTTAAAATAAATCTTTTAATTATCCTATCCTCTGTAAGTCGATATCCTTTACCCCATTTTTATCTAATTTCTTGGAAGTTCGAGTTATAAATGAATGATTATATTATTTATGATTTAACAAACACGTACTAAAATACATATTTTTGGCAATCATCAGTGTTATTTATTGTTACACCCGTCGTGTGTTATTTCTTTCTTAGAAACGAGTTAAACTTGGTTGATATTATTAGTAAATATTTTATCATGTAAACATTTAATTTTTCTTTTAATTCTCATAAAACAGTTACTGATGATCTTCAATAATTCGAATTAATAAAAATCTAAATCAATTTGAATTTTCGATTTGTTCGGATTTTTTAACATAATTAATATTACAGAATAATAAGATGTTAATTAGGATAAAAAATATGTCATAATTTTTAGTGTTAGTTTTTTGTTTATGTAAAATTAACTTGTAATTTAAGTATTATACTTGAAATTTTGTAAGAACATATTTTAAATAGTGTTCTGTACGCTATAAAAAAAAGTCTTAATTTGAACAAAAACCATGTTTCAAAGTAAGGTTTTAAAATTTTTTTTAAATAAAAAATTATTTGAATCAGTTTTTTTACTGCACCATTTGTTTTATTTTTATACTGGTGCAAGATATTTCACTATTTTTTATCAAAAGCGGTTCCGTCGGATATAATTTTTGGTGATAACTCGTATTAAGTTATGTAACTTAAATGAAAGGAATTGTGAGAGTAATAGCATGAATAGGACTCAGTGTGCTGATGTCATTTGCCTCGTTACTACTTTCTTCGGGACATTCTAATTAGCGCAAGTTTTTTCCCGACTTTTTGTGATTTGATCATCATTTAAAAGTATGAACTCTACCGCATTATCATTTCTAATCATTATTTTGTACTTTTGTTACAAAATCTTCAAACTGGGGAATTAAATGTAAAAGATCTCATTTTCCCCCATCACTTTCAGCTCTAGTATTTGTTTATGTTTCGTCTATAAACGCTACAATGTTTACATAACTTTTTTTAATTATGCGTAGTAAATAATTAAGGTGTTGATTCTAAAAAAAAAAAATAAAAAAAATAATAATTTAACTTTTTTCATGTGTTTTGAAAGTAAAGTAACATTTTTTTTTTATTCACAAAAGCAGGAATACTCTGGAATGTAAATACAAATACGTAGTCAATTTACTCTGGAATATGGCATTCTCCTGATTCGTATTTTTTATTTATGTCAACAACGACTTAATTTTTGATGGTTGCAGTATATTCAAATTATTTATGTTCAATATAAAACTGATCACTAAAGCTGATGTTGATAATCTGATTTGTAATGCGGAGATCTTAACTGAACAAAATCAGAAAACCAATCTATCGTATGTTACGTAACTCACTGGGTTGGTCTAACTTGGTTTATTGAGATTCCTTAGGTTTTTGAAAAAAAATATTCAGCAATGAAATTAAATTACGTCGTTTAATAAGATAGAGGGGAGTAAAATAACCACCTGATTTTTTGTTTATCTTTATTATGAAGCGAATTTATTATGCTATTATACATAATTTGAGTCACTTTGAATTTTCTTAGAATCTGCAGGCTGTTAAGTTAGTTACTAGTGTTTATGACAAAAAGTGAACGTACGTTATGTATGTAAGCAATCGACAGATTGTAAGATTTAACATACAAAACTAAATTGTTTTTATTTATTAACTACAACATATTAATCACCTATTTATTGTTATTTTATTTCATCTATTTATTCTGTTGTTCATCTATTTACTGATGATATTAATCATCCACATATACATTAATCACGGGCTAGAGCTGTGAGAATATTCTGTAGGTATCAATAGAGAAATAAAGCTATGTGAGTAATTTACATAATGAGAAAGTTGAAGATTGTAGCACTTTATTTTTATCGATTTTAAGTGATGACGATATTCAGCAAGTATGTTTTCCGGTACTTGATGTTTGTTGAGGAAAACCAAGCCAAGTAGATGAGAAGCATATGTACACAATATACTCAATTGCGTATATTGCGCAACGTTGCGTATATGGCGTATGAACAAAATATATACGTTGCTCAATTTCTCTGCTTCCCAAAATCAATGAGTTTCCTTGTTCATTTACGATTTCCCGTTTTTAGGCGGTGTGGGAATAACGAATAGCTTCCCTATTCTATTTTGGTAATGTTCGATTGTTTTCCAAAAAAAATTGATTTTTTCTCTTATCTTAGTTTTTTAACTTAAGATTAAAAACTTATCCGTTCTGCTGTATAAAGAAGTTTTGTAATAAAATAAATATGAACCAGTATTCGTTAACCATGGCTTCATGGTGTATTTTGTATTCGTTTTTGGCGCAATCTACTCAGGTATGACTGATTATCTGTGAACATTTGGTAATTATAAGGCAGTTATTAGCAAGAATGACTATTTGAATTTGTTATGGTTTGAATAATTAACCTAGAATTACTGACACTTTGAATTATTGATAGTATATTTTATTACAAAATTATATATAAAGATAGAATTTTAGCATACATGATAAAAATTATTTCAGAATTTTATTTTTGTGAAGTCTACATGTTTATTCACTTATGCAACAATAACTTTCAAATTAACGTTCAAAAAGTTTTTAAGACAGTTTTTGTAAACCTCAGAAAGGGTAAATTCATTATGTAAAGAAATTAAGCAAAGAGCTTTCTGATTATACATAAAACGACTGGTACCCAACCTAACACTCGTCTTATTTCTATCATTTAAAAAAATTATACTACAGAATAAGCTCAACCATCAATCAATTGCATGTTAGGCTCATGGCCTATAATATATCGTAAACATCTATTTGTCATTCTACAAATCACAAATCTAATGAAATTTTATACTTTCGTTTGATCTGATTTTTTTATTACCGTTTATTTGTAGCATTCTTCCACCTGATTTAAAACGTTAACAACTTTGTCCCGTGAAGCAAAGTTTGTTGGGCTAAAACTGCATGAGACCTATTACCAAATTGTAATTTTAGGATTTTAATCTATTTTGAGACAATAACAGAGAATAAAATAATTACAGTTTAAAATGAAAGTGATAATTTAATTGTTTCACAACTAATAATTTAAAAGTTATAACTAAGTACTAAATAATAGAAATATATAAATATATAGGGAATAATAACAGGTAGTCAAAAAATTATTTAGCCTTTTGCGCAGAATAGCGTTAGCGTATTCTGGCTAAAATCGAGGAAGGCCGGATTATAAGCAATCATGATATCTCGTCACTGACCTAAACATCCATCAGCAAACAGCGTTAAACTGTTTTGAGAAAGCTAAATACAAAAAGAAGCTCGACGTTTGGGGACACATACTGCCCAAAGAAATTTACTCGATCGAATTTCTTTCTACAAATCTCTACTGAGACGTAACGAAATCGAGCTGTTTCTGAAGCGGTTGATCGTGAGCGATAGAAAGTGAATATCTACAATAGTGCAAGAAAAATATTGTGGTCGAAGCAAGGAGAAGCTCAATGGTCTATGGCAAAGCCCACATTGACGCCCAGAAAGATTATGTTTTGCGTTTGGTGGGATTGAAAGGTCATCGTGCTACTGCCGCCATGTAGAACGACAAACTTAGATCTATACTGTCAACGATTAGTGCTATTGCATCTAGCAATTCAAAAGAATCGACCTGAACTGATCAACAAAAAGGGTTTCGTATGCGCTGGCAACGTCAGACCACATACATTTTTAATGACCCGTCAGAGGTTGAGAGCTTGATTGAGAGGTTTTAATGCATCCACCGTATAGCCCGGACCTGGCACTATCAGACTATCTTTCGTTCTCTGCAGAACTCCGGGAATGGTATTAAATTAATTTCAAAAGAGGCCTGTGAAAACCACGTGTCACAACTTTTTGACCGGAGACCACAGTAGTTCTACAGCGATGGGATTATGGTGTTTCCGGAAAAATGGCAGAAAGTTATCGAAAAAATGGTGCATACGTGGTCACATAATGTTATTTTTCAATAACCATGAATGTGTTCTCAATTTTGGCCTCCCAAGGCTCAATACGTTTTAGACAGCCTAATATAATACTACTAAATTACAGGAATTTCTTTTTTACTTCTATAAGTGTAATTTAATTTAAATGTTGTTTATTATTCATGGAGACCCAGAAGTCTGAAGTCCGGAGAGAACTGTTATTTAGAGCAAACAAACTACAAAGTATTAATTAATATACGTAACAAAAAATAAAAATCACTATTACTATCCACACAATATGTTTAACTTTAAGGTAGTCCTTTTTCTGTTTGTACTTATCTTCTGTTAAATGTTAAAAATAATTTTAACGTTAAACTCATCCTTCCTCTCGCTTTACAGCAAACACCCATACAACAAACACCTTCCATAGAATGTTTATTTCATTTATTACTTTATTTTTTATTACCGTGTCATAAAAATTAAAAAAAAAACTGTTTTATTCTTATATGTAAACTTCATTATAATAAACGAACTAAGGGCCACGTGTTTTACAATAAATCACACCTTTGTAAAATTGCCCAATACATGTTATGTTCTGCTTGTAGAGAATATTAAAATACAGAGAATTTCTATAAAGAAAGGTTTTGGGGGTTTGGTCACATTTGCACGCCGGACTGTACCCTCTTCGTCCCACCCATTTCATAACCGTGTGTTCCATCTCGTACATATATTCGTTCATCTTTCTCTTTCTATTAGTATAAACTATGTTCTCTTGACCTTCTAATAGCTAGAGATATTACTGTTGAAAATTCACAGCTGTTCTCTCCATTCCGAGTTTATTACCAAAAATTCTGCTTTGTGTTTTACAACGGTTTTTATTATACTATTTTCCATATAATATGTGCTGTATTCTGTTTTACTTCTACCGATACATTTTTCTTTTAACACTTTTATTTATTTTAAAACCGATTTCATTGTTTCATTCTTTTAAAATAAAACAAATCTTATCGTCTTTAAATTTGTATTATGTCGTTAAAAAGAAATAAAAGAAAGGTGTGACGATTTCAGAGTTTTTATAACTTCATTCTTTTTTAAGTTTTAAATTAATAGTTACATCTTAGAAATCCAATCACTTACCGTTTTAAACAAATAAGTTCATATGCACTACTTTACTTTTTTATTTCTTTTTTTTACAAAACGAGTGAATTTACCAACTATATCGAAGGTTTATTGTTAGATCTTAGCAGTGAATTATTAATACAATAGTAGTGTTATGTTCAGTCATAATATGGTGTTTTTTTTTATTTTCACTTGTTTACAATCTGCTTATAATCATTTAATTATTTTTATTCTTATTCTTTAAAATACGCTTTTATATGAGATTTGTAAACTTTTGATTTTCTTTGTTTGAGTTATATATGTTGAAAGTTCATCAGCTTCAGAAAAGATGTATTACAACAATTAGATAGGAAAACGGGCTCTCGAACGCGTATTAGATAGACTGTCTTAAAGTAAATCACAAAAATACCTAGAAGTAATTAATTATACAGGTCGATATTATTAGCAAGGATGCAGTGGTTATCATACCATAAAACCACTAAATAACTAGTGAAAGAATGGGTTAGGAATGCAGAAAAGGGGGAGAGAATGGTAAAAACGTTGTGGATCTACCCTCAAAGGAACCATCAAATGACAAAAGTAAATGGAGACGAAGAAGTGTTTGAATTGAAGGCTCTCCAAGTGCCCACCCTGCTGCCCTCAATTCTTCGGTATATCCAAGTACGTTTACTCAGAATGAAAAAAAAAACAGCACATTACTGATCACCAATAATATGAGTACAATAAATTTATTTTCCTCTATGTTATAAAAAAAGTAAAGAGCATGTTCAAGCTTCCCTAAGGAAATTCTTGTCAAACTTAGAAAGAGTGGCGTTTCGAAGTATTCAATAGAAATACAAACAGTTCAGCACGATTCTCAGTGAAGGTGAAAAGTTGAACATTATCATAAGATATTTAGTTTCTATAATTGAAACGGACAACATATGAAATATATAAAAATCAATAAGCTCAAGAACTAACTTATAAAAAAAGTTGCACTAAAAATTAGAAAAAAAATACTTTCAATTGTTGTTTTGTAATTTCGACTTTTGGTTATCGGCATCAAATTAATAAAAAATTATCAATAAAGAACCCCTTAATTTGCCACTTATTTTAAAAATTTGATACTTAAAATTTGTAAAAGTGTTAATTTGTTACCATCTAATTTTTTTTATCGATTTTATTTACTTTTTAAATTTGTCTTACAAAATTTATTTTATTTTTAAATAGTATATCAATAGGCCACAAAATGACTCTTGGCCTTATGATAAGAAAAGATCAGTTTCTAAGAGAAAATAAGCAAGAATTCGAATTTTAATGAAAATAAAGTAATATATAAAGCGATGAAAAGAGGCTGCAACAGAATGTGAGCGAAGGCTTTCTGGGTTAAGGAAATATATTTTAATTTTTTATCCTATTTTCTGAAGAAAAAAAATGTTGTATTTTTACAACAAAAAAAAAAGAGTCGAATATCAGAATAACTTAAGGCTATACATCATTATTTTAAAATAAATTAATACTAAGCTGTGATGACAACAAAAAAAAGCGAATATATCTTCAAATCGTGTCTGTAGATAATTTATTTATGCTTCCGTGGCGCGAGTGGTAGCGTCCAGAGGTCCCGGGTTCGAACCGATCAAGGATGGCATTTTCATACGCTACAAAATTGTTATTTCATCTTATCCTCTGAAGCAATACCTAAAGATGGTCCCGAAATATAAAAAAAATAAAATAAAAGAATTAATTTATAAGTTTAAAAAATGTATCACAAGTTATTAAAAAAACTTACAACGGAATCTCAGTGATTCTTCGTCCATAAAAAAATAATCGAAATGTCATAAAAAGTCATCAAAACCTCGATCCATTTGAGGAGTAACGTTAGAATAATATACATTAAAAGATACATTCGAGTAGAAATGAAAACCTAGTTTTTTGTATAAAGTAGATTTTTTATTAAATTGTAGCATTCTTATTAAAAACTTTAATAAATTTTAAGGAGCACACACACACACACACATGGGAGGGAGAGAGAGATACAGACAGACACACACACCCTCGCACGCGCGGAAACTTAAATATATCTCTGTAGTTAATTGTTTTATTAGAATATAGAATAATATAGTTTTGTTTTTCTAAGAATATTGATCAATTAATTTTTATTTTAATCCATGATTCAGTAAAATTTTTATTTATTTTGGTTTGAAATGAATTAAACCGAACTTCCTGCTGAAATTCAAAACAGTAATAACTTGCGGAACAACAGCTATTAGACTATGAACTGCACACTTACACACGTGCGCGTGTGCAAACACAGTATACATACATAATACCTATTCGCATATTGAAGTAATGATGCAAATCAATTCAAATCTCTAATTTTAGTCCTGTTATAAATACTTTTATGTAATATACATGTGTATATGCCAGAGGAAATTGTTAGTAAGTATTTTTATGTTCGTATTTTTGTGTGTTGTGTGATGTATGTATGTATATATATATATATATATATATATATATATGTATGTGCGTAAGTATATGAGTACGCGCGCGCGCACTCATATACTTATACACGCGCGCGTGTGTGTCGAATAATAGGGTGGGTACTTTTTGAGCATTTGCGCATAAAGTTATATGGCGTGTGTGGGTGTGTATTAGATTGTTAGTATGCGTGCGTTCATAAGTGTACTCCTGAAATAGCTTGAATCTAAACTTCGTACAGCCAGTCACGTCAGATGTATATTGTCAGTTAAGAAAATGGCAGCGTAAAATAACATTGTGTATTTGATTAGATTCCCCTTAGATACACAACGTAGTGTTTTTGTTATTCTTTAAGAAGGGTTAAATACATATACTCACACTTACAAATCACCTAAGTGGAGAATTGTAGCACTTGATATCTGGTTTTTATTGGCCTTAATAATACAATTTGTAAGAACAATTCTTTCTTTGCATGATTTGGCGATTGATATTTCAGATTTTTTTTTTAAGAACGTTTTTATTTATTATTTTTTCTTATGCCTCGTTAAAGAATCTTAAGATAATAAACGATACGATAAAGGATAAATATTCATTTACTAAATAACCTTTCTTGTTGCTATAATTGAATATCCGGTCAAAATTTAAAGAATAAAATTTTATCATTTCTTTTATTTTCTATTTAACCAAATTATGCTATTTTTATTGAATATCTTATGATGTACCCTGGTTTAAGCTGATGTTACATGCTATAACACCTGATATATCATCCCGTCCTCCAATAAGAGCTGGCGGCTATTACTTATTAATAAGATTTTATAAGATTAAATCATTCTGAAACTAAATTTTATATTTTTTTTAGCGACTTCTCGAAGAAAATTTCGATATTACTTTCGATCTCACGGTGGGATTAAGGGGTGTAATTATATTTTTTGAGATATAAGGAGTACGAAAATTATCGCTCACTTAAAATGCAATTTCCTGATATGTATATATAGACCTACCTATAAAATTTGTGGCTTGAAAATCTTCAAAAGTATTAGATTAATTTTATTGAAATTTAAATGTACTGTAGTAGTGTATTTGTCGTTGTGCGTGTGAAAATTTGATGAAAATTGGTTGAATCGATCTTTAGTTACGCTCAATTTATGGTCAACAACAGACTATATAACCTCAATTTGAAGTTAAGAATAATTTGAGGTTTGAGGTCGACTTTGTATTGATCTCTCGTATTTTTCGTTCTCGTTTATACAATGAGTCACAATGTAGGTGGGTTTAAACTTGATGCTTGCGTGTAGAAACTACTAGTTATTTTAAATATTTCATAAAATTACGGTTATAAAAATTTAATTTTCTTATAAACAGAAAATGTATTTTAATACTAAATCAGAAAAAAAATTATTTTAGTTTACTCATTTAATTTATATTTTGTACTAGCATCCCCGTAGCGGCTTCGCCCACGCTATACGGTTACATATGATTAATTGTGTATCAACCAATATTTTGTCGTTTTGGACAAATATGAACCAAACCGGACCATAAATACAAATTTTCAAATTATCTCGACCCCAGGGCCACATAGCGGGTCCAAATTAATTCAGAAACCTTTGCGGACGTGCGCACAACTCACAAAATTTTATTATATTAATTATGCAACCGTATGTAAGTTTGTTATTTTATTTACTTTTATTTTTTACACTTTATTCACTGCTGCACTTTTTCACAGTTCTTTTTCTGACCACTTAAGAAAAAGTATCAGCACTTAGATACTTTTGCCTGCGAGATCTTCAGATTTTTTCTTTTTGTTTAGGTACTTTTTTACTTGCAAGATCTTTCGGAAGAATTTTAAAAATGTAAATTTTTTTAATATGTATCTTGTCCGCACGGGTAATCTATATATGTAAAAAAGGAAATTTGTTTGTTTGTTTTGTAAATATCTCGACACCGGTGCCACCTAGCGGGTATAGTTTTTGCAACAATTTTTCTTTTCACGTAAATAATATATATACTGAATATGAGCTAAATCGGTCCATAGATACATTTTTTAAATATATCTCAACTCCAGCGCCATCTACCGGGTCTATTTTTTGCAGAAGTATTTCTTTCCACTTAAGTAACACATACTCTAATTACCAGCCAAATCGGACCATAAAAATAAAATTTTTCGAAATATCTTGACCCCAGCGCCATCTAACGGGTCAAAATTAATTCAAAAACCTTTGCGGGCGTGCGTACAACTCGCCAAAGTTTCATCGCAATTGGATGAATGGTGTAGGAATTCATGCGGGACAAACAAACAAACATTCATTTTTATATAAGTAGATATTTCTTGCACAAAACAGGTATACAAAAAATATGATACAAAATAAAATAACGAAAAATCTGTCTTCTTGCGCAGAATTGCGTAAATTTTGTTTTTGTATATTTCAAGTTTAAAAGTTTAATAATAAATTTCAAAAGAAATTTCTTGAAGAAAGTAACGGATTTCATAAAAAAATTAATTTTAAATATTTGTCAGTTGTTTGAAATTTGTCATTCTAATGTTCGTAAACATTTATTTAAGTACTGTTTAAATTAACTTATTTACCTATTTAACAATTTAAAATTACCGTGTTTTATACATGTTAATTGTGACTAAGAAACTACTACTAGACTAGAAACTACTAAGAAACTACAATACTAGTTATTTTTAAAATAATTAGTAACACTAATTAACTAGATATTTCTCTTCACTATCTTCCATTTCTTCATAAAATTATTTTCCTTTTTTTTGTAGAAATGAAATCTAATTTTCTGTGACCGGAAATCGGGTTACCTCTTTTCCTTCGTTGTAGAAACTGTAGTAGGGTTTTATTGAGCGATTTTTATCAATCCTGTTTTAATTATTCTTTTCATTTTATTTCTGAAGGAAAAAATGATATAGAAACCGATTTTTCTGTTTCAGTTATTTCCAATTCCATTCACAAGTATTAGTTTGTCCCACTCCTTCCTATTGATTTATTTTTTCCAGACACTCTGTTAGCCAGACGTTTTGTTGGGTTTTAAATTTTCTCTCTTGCAATAACGATTTTTCACCTTTTTTTAATCTTTGAAATTCTTCCAAATATTTATTAGTAGATAATAACAAATAATACTTAACACTTATGTATTACTAAATCTAAAAAAAAAATATTTTAATTAAAACTCAAACAACACTTAAATGAAGTAGAGTACAAAAAAAATAACAGAACAAATAACAATTTTCTGTTTCAGGAAAGACGATCTTGTTAACATAAATTTTAGGCCTATTTTAAGTTTATCTTCATCGATATGAAATAATTTTATTGTACAGATTTATTTTGTTCTACACCGAATCAATTAAAGTTTAATTCGGATAATAATGCAGTTTCAAATAATACGGATTCTACTTTATCTACTGTATTCTAATTAATCAAATAACTCCTCTTGGTTTTTAAAAATAAAATTTAGCCTTTGAAACGCAACATTTCCAAATTTAAGAACAACTGTTCTAAATATAGAAGTTATGTGGAACAGCAGTATTCACAGAGTTTGTTTTTTTTAAGTCGACCACTAGTACTAAGTTGTTTATTTGTTTTCATAATTTTTATTTCTTTCTTCTACGAAGTAAACGAAGTATTGTGATCGTGAAAAATTTCGGTTTTCAGATTTCAACGGAAATATCCATTTCGACCATCCCTGAATCCATTTTGACCAGTGACGTCTGTATGTACGTATGTATAAGCATAACTCAAAAACGATTAGCCGCAGGATGTTGAAATTTTGGATTAGGACTGTTGTAACATCTCCTTTTGATTGCAATTGACTGGACCAAAAATGACCAAAAAATTTCGGATTTTTTCTTAACTGCAGTAATAAGCCCTCGTTTAGAGGTTTTCAAAGATATATCATACTTATTTTCATTGGTTCCAGAGTTATAGCCAAATAAAATATTAATTAATGAATTATTTGATGTTACAAGTGGATCTTCACATATGTTCACATATGAAGTTATTAGTGAAATAAAATTTTATGTACTTTTAAAAATATGTATTTGTAATTTAATAGACTACAAGGTGATGTGGCGTCCACATCAACATTTTTTTTAAAATAAGGTTTATTTTAATCTTAAATAATTCTGTAAACCTTCATTCACTTCTTTTAACTATTATTTTTAATTACAAATTTCAAAAAACTGTAAAGATTTTGATCTTTTAAAGTTTTTTTTTGTAATTCTAGATTCGTCTTTTATCTGAAATTTTATGTAATGTAAAATTATATATTGTTTAAATTATTGTTCGCGCCTTAAAAATTCATTAAAATTTATTTATAATAAAGGTTTTAGTTAATAACGATGAACATAGAATTATAGATAGTTTTTTTAAGCAACGACGAATTTAGATATCCGTTATTTAACGGGTATCGAAATTCATCGTTGCTATTATTTAGTGGTCCTAACTCAAAAGTTTATTGCACTTTAGATATCCACAGAAAGAATCCTTATTAAATATTATCCTTGTTATAACCGGTATCGTATGCAATGAGGCTTCAACCACAATGCATTTTTTCTTGCGGATGTGTGAAAAAAAAATTCTTTTGGCTTCAATGAGATTAAATGACAAAAAAAAATTGGTGCATAATAAAGAAATTTATTAATGGTATTTAGGGGTCTTATTTTAATCACAACATACAAAAAAAAATAAAATAAAAAACAAAAAACGGAGAAAGTTTAAAAAAACATTTAATGTTTTATTAAAAAGGTTACTCTGAATTTTTCATATGTTTTGCTGAATAATCTTATTAAAAAGTCTCTAAATAATCTTTAGAATAGTATGGATAGACAGATTAGTTTTATTTTAAAACCAATAATACTCAAGCAGATAATATGTTCAGTACCAACATGCCTAAGGATTTATAACTACCTCCATTGAAGGAACATTTAAGCTTCTATTCGACGTAACATAAAGATAATTTTTCGCACAAAAAAGCAGGAACATCGCCTGGTTACAACTTTTTTTTTAATCAGGCTTCATACATCGTTTTGAAGTGAAGTAGATGTAAAAAGCACGAGGAATTTACTCGATTAAAATTTTTTTACTGGTTTTGTATTATTTTACTTTTAAACAATTATATAATAAGAACTACATCTAGTAAAACAATAATCTCCAATAAATATTAATAATATTCGGGCAAAATCTTAGTACATCAATATTTGTTCAATCATAATAAGAGATTAAACATAATAAAAAGTTAATAACTAAAGTTAAAAAATAAATATTATGAAAAACTTTAATAATTCATATTATTGCAATATATAGAAAAGTATATCTTCATTCTGATATTGATGTTAGTTTAATAAAGAACGTTCCATTGGGGCTCCTCTAACTATTCTATTGGCATTGATCCACTTCTATTTAGAATGTTATTAATTTGATTTAATAGTTCGTGACTTTAAATAAACACCATAATTAATATCTAAAAAAAATTTAAATGTCAAGATAATTGTTTAGTCAGCTATGCTACGGTTATTGTAGTAAAAATATCTAATAAGGTTTTTTTATCAGTGGTATGCAGTTGAAAGTGTGTGTATGTGATTTCATAAAAATGCATATATATAAAAACGTAATCTTTAACAGCTTTGTTTAAACTGCAAGCTGAAGTTCTACGGGATAATTTTTAACGTTCTTTGTTTCGTCCTTTTTCTCTAGTTTTATTCTGTTATCAGGTATAATAGGTATTATTATGATAATATTGTTTATATAAGCATTAAAAAATATTAAATATTACGATATTATTGATACATAACAAATATTTAGTATAAATTAACATTTTTATCAATTATAATTTCTTTAAACCGGAAAAAAAAAATATATAAAAAATTTAAAATGAAGAAACCTTAATCTTAAATCCCGAAGTTCCATTAATTATTTCCTAACATATTTTTTTTTTCTTCGTAGCTTTGATATATCTTAACTTCATTTTATCTAAATCATATATATGTTTTTAGGTTAGGTTAGATTTTACGATGTTTTGGTGTGAACATTAATAAATAATATTATTTCTATTAATCTTAAATCCAACATGCAACAGATTCTTTAGCATTTATTCTGTTAAAAAACAAACAACTTTTTAAATTAAAAAGAACCATATGAACTGTTTATTTTATTATTTATTAAATGATTTTCAAATGTATTCTTAAGTTAAAAATTAGCATATTATTAGTTGGATAAATTATTTTATAGACGAATCTTTATATAACAGTAAATAGACATTTAAAATGTATAATAACAATAATAAATATCTTTCAAGGATCTAATGCTTATTGAATTCCATATATTTATGCCACTTTATCCTGATATGGCTCAAGGTACACAATTTATGTGCTCCTCGTGCCAAACATACGTGTTCTGACTTTTAAACAATTTATAGGAAAACTTTTTTAATCTCACATTTTTTGAATTTTTTATTATTGTTTTACACTTCCATTTTAAATTTCTAATAACTTTGATCAGTTACCATTTTTCAATTATCATTTGTAATTTTTATATTTTTTTGTAGATCTTTGTTATCGTTTATTATTACTGTACAACTGTCTTCCGTTAGCGAATATAAAAATTTATACAACTGTGGAAATTTACTCAAAAAAGAAAATTTGCTAATATCAAACCCGTATTTAGATGTTAGAAAGAAACTGTCTTTAAAGATATTAGTTACGAAATGTAACACTTTACTATAGCAAAACACGGGCAGTATGAAAATAAAACAAACTTTAGGATTTTTAAATGCGGTGTTATAGAATATTGACATTTTGGCGGGTTGATATGGTAAAAAGTGTAACGGTTTTAAAAATAATTGAACAAGAGAGAATTTTGCGGCAGAAACTTGTAAAATAGGTATCATACAAAGTGATTCACGAAGAATATAACAAATTTTTAAGATATCTGCCTGTTAAAACATCTTTTTTTTAACAAGCAGATATCTTAAAAATTTAGAACTTTCTTCTTAGAAAGTTCTATAAATATTAGTTCGGAAACGCTTCGTTAGCGAGTTTAGCTGGAAAAGATTTTGCCGTGATTTCTGCGCCTTCGATATAATCAAGCCAGACTGTAATTCTTGGAATTCTCTTCTTGAAAGTAAAATATAGCAATGACTTCGAAAAAATAAAATACAGACTACATTTTATTCTGACTATATTTTATCCACCGTATTCTGTAAGTACAGAGTGTTGCGGAGGGCATTTTCAGTAGTTTATTAACTGTTTGTAAGTTGGTTTTATTGTTCGTGTTATTTGTTATATTTCGAAAATATTTGATTTTTTTTGTTTTGTAATCTGGATATTTTTGTTTCGTTTAGTATCTAGATAAAATTTTCTAAATTTTGATGTTTAGTTTTTAATAAACTTCAAAATTCTTACGTTTCTATTTAGGTTTTGTGAATTTTATTCATACCATTTTACTCAGAATCAGATTTTCTACAAATTATGTTCAAAACTTTTACGTAATTACCAACGTATTTAACAAGATTATTTTACGCCAAACATAAAATAGTGTTTTTCGATCTCAATCTTTTTTTATACCTCAGATTTCTCAAAAACTACTAAAAATACAGTTCTGAGACCTACATTCTCTATTTTCAGGTGAAATTTCATATAAAACCATTCTGTATTTACTCTTTAATCTGGGTCCCAAGAATTTATAGTCTCTTTCTCTTTTTTCTGTTTAGCCTCCGGAACCACCGTAAGGTATTTCTTCAAAGAATATGTATAGATGTAAATGAAGTGCAGTCTTGTACAGTCTCAGGTCGACTATTCCTTAGATGTGCGGTTAATTGAAACCCAACCACCAAAGAACACCGGTATCCACTGTCTAGTAGTCAAATCCGTATAAAAGTAACTGCCTTTACTAGGATTTAAATCTTAGAACTCAAATAATTAAAGTCTATCTTAATTTTACCGAAGACGCAGTAATCAGGGCGAAATCTTTTTTAGTGTCTTTAGTAACAATCACTAACGAATCATTTGTGAACCATTGTTTATATGAACTTTCTGCTTTAGTTTTCATCAGTAGATGCCCTGAAAGTTTTTTACATTGTTTGTGAATCACTCTGTATATTATTATAAATAAAATATATGTTTAAACTAAGGGATTTGAAAAGAATAAAATGGTTGTAGGGAAGGGCATCAAAACAGTCAGATAACTAAAAAAACAAACAATAGGTTACATATTACTCTGAACCTGATCGTAGCAAATTACCTTAAAAATTTAAAAATGGGTTATTTTTTCTGTTGATTTTTATTTTTATAATTGCTATAATTATACTTTTCTTCAATTTTCTATTTTTTCATTGTTTTTGAAAGTTATACGGTTTAAAGTAACTTTTCATTTTTTTTCTTAAAACCTACCAAATTTTATTTTTATTTATCTGTTTATTTTTTTGACAATATAACATTCAATTTATTTAATCAGTTATAATTCATAATGTATTGATTTATTTAATTACTGACTTAGGTACAAACTGTAATATATTATTTTAAAAGAAATTGAAGGTCAATCTTTTCGAAAGAGATCATTATTTACATTTAATTTAACTATTATTTTGTATACCTTAAAATCAAAAATAAATTCTAACTGAAAAAAATATGTAAATACAGAATATGGATGATTAAATTTATGCCTCTCAAAACGTAAAATCATACAAAAACAATATACTGTTGCTACAGTCTTCTAACTTTAAAAACGAGTAAAATTTTGTGTGCCACTAGTGTTTAAATGAGAGTAGCGTAAGGGCAGTCTCTAGGGGTCTTAAGGTCTTATAGCCAGGCAGGACAGGAAGAAAGAGAGAAACACGCCTTCTGGCAACCATTAAAACAGTCACATAACACATAGCACACATGTACACACACGCACACAATACTAGAAGAAACCCACGTCTGTTCTAAGAAATTTAAAGAAAACATAAGCAATGATTTCTAAAGACATACAGCAGGACATATGGCACACGCATAAACCATGTGGCGTGCTTTTAAATAAAATGAAAATACACGTTACACTATATACTATGTAAGATGTACTACGAGTTTGATCTGTAGTTTCAATAATAATAAATGCCGTTCATATTAGGCAAAATGTGTAGCAATGATTTATTCAATGCATACACGTGTCGCGTAGGCTTATTACATGATTGCTTGATTTTTTGCCTAGTACAAGGTATATTGTGTTTTGTGTGTGTATATGTCAATACTTTTATGTTTTTATGTAATTTTTTTTAAAAAGATGATTTTTTTTCAGCCCCAGTCCTTACAATTTTCCAAATCAGGATCACTCATGGTTTTCGAGTCTCAACATAGATTATTCAACCATTATTGAACGGTAAGCCTAAAGTAATTTTAACATTATTTAATCAGTTGGAAGATGTAAAAATTATTATGATTTATAATAACTAAACGTTGCATTATTTCAATTAAAAATGTTTGACGACGAACTTTTTGTTATGACATATTCGTAAACTAATTTATAAAGTATGGAGCATTTTAAAAACTAAACAATGCATTTATGAATATTATAAATTTAAATTCTCTATTTTTTTTTTTTTTTTTTTTTAATATTGTGATCACTGTAAGATAAGATTCTACAAATTATTAATTTTTTTTACCTTTTTTTCTTAATGTGTACGTTGCAATCTAGTGGATAAAAAGCAACCCCCCCCCCCCCAGGAAAATTGTGATGAGGGTGATATATGTGGCATGTTAGTGACAAAATAAATCACTAAATATCTAATTCACGAAAAAAAGTTAAATATTTGACATGAGAAATATAATTTTTATTTCTTATCAATGTAAAAATGGAAATAAATACCCATTTTTCATATCATTGTCAACCAGCCAACCTGCTTGTAGCTTTTGACCGTCCATATACTTGTAATGCTACAATACAAAATCAAATATTAGCATACGGAAAATTTTATGAGTGCACCTCTGGTGTTTATGAAAATCATTCCGTTAGATTATTCTTTTCATTACAAAAAACGAAAATTTCCCTCTAATTTTTTCTTTTAATCACCGAACTACTTATAGCGTGATCCACTCTTAAACATCTTTAATTAAAAACTTAAGTATATTTTTATTTTTAGATTTTGTATTAATGATTATTAATGTCATATCCATATTTTTGTATAAATTATGTATTCATACATCACGTAAAATTATTGTTTAATTATCCAACTATTATATGGCTATTAATGTATCCTACTGTACGAAAAACAGGATAATAATTAGGCATAAATTTTACTGCCAACCGCCGTAGACAAAAGTATCGAAAATCCATTTATTTTTATAATTTCTAATCCATATCTCAACTGCATTATAGTCGTATGTAATAAATTACATATATATTAAAAAGCTTGTATTTTACATTGTTAAGTAAAAATACATTTAATAAATATTAAAAGTGGACACGTGGGCTTCCAGTATTATTATACGTAATCAGATTTAATCAGACATCTTATACTTAAAAGCTGACTGAACCCCTTGACTGGGCGCCACATAATTCCGACGACACTACACTATGCATTACAGAACATCGATTGCTTTTTACATGCTGCTAGTGTCTGTTTCCCCTGTTCCTCTGCTTTCTTCTTCTATCCAAGATTTTTTCGCTATAAATTACTCATCACTATTCATAACCTTGCATCCTATAAGCACAGTCATACAAAATGGAATGTTTTCTCACTTATAATCAAATATATATATAAATATGTGTGTGTGTGTGTGTGTGTGTGTGTGTGTGAGAGAGAGAGAGAGTGAGAGAGAGAGAATTAGTTATATAAATGTTTCATGGTTGCATTGAAAATTAGCTGCATCGATGAAATATTTATAACACATTAAATTCGTATTTTTCAACACTAATAGTAGTAGTAAGTTTATTTATGAGTTTAATACAATACCGGAATGTAGTTCTATAAATAAATTTTTAAAAATCAAAATAAACTAAGAGAGAAAAAAGTAATAAAATAAAAGAAAAAAATTTAATTTATAAAATAAAGCTATTTTAATTAAAATTAGAAACATATCAAGCCGATCTTCATGGCTGAATACTCATTATTTATAAGCCGCACGAAAACCGTCTCGGCATTTCGTGCGGCTGGAGGTCCCCAGTTCGAATCCCGGTCAGGCATGGCATCTTTTCATACGCTACCAATTTCCACCCGATTAATGACTATAGCTGTTGATACCAGCTCTTTAATAACAAAAATTGGGTCATAATTTAATTACACTCAGTTGACTTTCTTTAACAGTTCATTAATGTGTGTTAAGTTAGTTCTGCTACAAAGCACAAAAAAACCACATTAAAGTTTTATAAATTTTTTATCAATATGTTTATTTTATTTCCTTTTAGAAATAAATTTTCATAAAACCATTTTAATTTGTATGTCCTCTTTTAATGTATTGCCGCGTGTTCGCGGCTCGATCAGGATATTGAGAGATTGATAATTGAAAATGTTTATATAATTACAATTTATTAGTTTAAGAACATAAACAAAATACAAATCAACAACAACAGTAATAATAATAATAATAATAATAATAATAATAATAATAAGCGACAATAATAAACAACTCACAATAATAATTAGATTAATGACAATAATGGCAACAACAAACAATAATAATAGTAAACGTCAATAATAATAATAATAATAAACAGTGTTTACATACAAAACAGAATTTAAAGTAATACTCAGGATTTATTCACTGGTAGTTAAATATAATTCAGTCCTATTGACAAAAAACATTAGCATGACCGCTAGTTTTAACACTTATAACCACTAGTCTTGTATTTACAACAATAGTACAATAGGTAAGGCAAGTATAATGTTCTTTCATGCAAATTCCTTTGTTGTTCACAAATAAATCTACCCTAACAATTTATGATTGAAATTTAGTACATTATCTCTTCCACTTCCACTTATACCTAATAGTAACTCACCGAACCATTTCTTGTTTTCATGTACTGAAATTACTTGTAACGTCGTCCTAATCCCATCATGCTTAATTCACTATAAATTCACTCCTTCACTGACCTACTCGCATAATAACTCTTCTATCGTAGCATTCTCGCAGACTCGCATCATGCAGACTGACCTCATAACGTCTCGCTTAAACTGATTGTCAACTGGTCTTCCTCGGAGTATTTATACTCCTACCTTACTTTACATGCACGACCCCAGTTGAGCGTGAGAACAATCAACCGAGCCCTTTCATTCCCATGCATTTCTATCCTGCTCCGGTAACTCTTCTTACGGAACAACATCTGTTTAGGTGTGTCTGTAGGCAATATTACAAAAGATTATTGTTAAACGGATCTGTTAGCTTTATTAAAAGGGTTCCTTTTAGCCCCTTTCTGAATTCCTCCCATTATTATATTTTTTACTACTTTCTTCTTAATTGGTAGGAATCCGTTACTCAGTCCGTTTTACCAGTCTTGTTACAATATATATTTTCAACAATTTTTTTTTTTAAATTCTGTTAGCAAAATATTTTTCCAATAGAACTGAATTTATACGAAATTTCAGTTAAAACATCTTATTTTTCTATAGATTTCCATTTTTTAAGAAATTCATAAACATAAAAACAAATTAAACAGAAAAAAAAGTTTGGCTATATAAAAAATACAAAGATAGCATTTAACTTTGAATTTTAAAAATTTGAGTTCTCTTTGTAATATGTTACTTCAGTATATTATTAGAATAAGCTGAAACAGAAATAGAAAAGCCTTAAAAAATACAGCTATTTCTTCATAATTTCTTAAACTCATTGCAATTAACAAAAAAAAAAAAAATTTATCTATTATTTACATAGTAACAACATGCTTACCCCCTATTAAAGTGTAAGGGTGTAAGCAGAAAATCATTTATCATCTAGCATTACTAGATGATAAATTAATTTTTGTAGCGTGTGAAAAATGCCGTGCCTAAACGGGATTCGAACACGGAAATCTTTACATATTCGTATCAGTCTATGAGAGCTACGCGTATCATGATACAAACAAATATCTGAATACTCATCAACTGCTAAACCATCAAAAATATTTTGTATGAATGTTTATATCCTAACCAGTGTTACTTAGTTTTATCTAATTTCGACTGATCTACACATTATGAATTTTAATTTTAGATCATTCTAAGAAAAATCGAGAAATAGTATAATGGTAATTTTTACTCTATTAATAATTAGATGATTATTAAATTTAATAATATCTGGCTACACCATAAATCGTTTGGTATTTTTATAAATTGACTACAGTCGTGATTACATTTTTCCACTTCTTTTCCATTTTCTTCTTTTTTTTACGTTCGAGCATACTTGATAAAGATTTAGTTGGTATTTGTTACAACAAGATGCTCTGACTTATAACAAATGTTTCTATCATTTTATTAATATTGCAAAGGTGTTACAAAAATAAGGATTTATTTTTTAATCTGGAATATGCTAGTATGGTTAACCTGTTAATTTGTGATATTACTCTATCATGTTATATTTGAATAAGTAAGTAAGTTAACTTAACGTTTATTTGAAAAGTGGCTAGGAGTTATTCAAAAAGTTAAGGGATGTTTACATAATTTTTCTGGATATTCTATTCATTTTTCATAGAAATTATATTAAATTGTAATTACTTATGATAAAAATACCAAATTGTAATAAAATGGAGTGAAATTCACCCCCCGATTAGTAAATTGTATTTCATCAGTGATCCCTCCTCTCATGTCTAAGAGCTGGTAACCTGATTCATATCCCGCTGAGAATTTCTCGCCATAGCTCACGGTCCTCTGCCGTTCGAATCAATATGCCTAACGTTTCTCCAGTCGACTCTTCAATTTGGTCCAGCCATATTATTGGCGGTCTTCCGTGTGACCTGCTGCCCTCGATTTTCCCTACTTCTCAAAATTTTCGCCGGGAATACGGATTACAAGGCCAAAAATATTGAGGATGCGCTGGAAGTATATTATGGAAAACCATAACTGTATACCCAGCTCGATTGTAATTGAGTTGTTTTGCGGTCTTTCAGCTTACTGGTTTAGGTGTCAACGCTGTACATGGTTATTGGGAAGACTAGTATCTGAAGCAGTCACAGCATTGTATTCCTTGTGATTGCCCTATCCTTTCAAATAGCAGTCAACTTCACAAGCGCTTCCTTCGCCAAGACAATTCTTCGTATTTCAGTTGACGAGCCTCCATCTTCATCTGTTGTGGATTCTAAAATGTACGAAACAGTCCACTTTTTCGAAATCACACAGCGCATCACTAACTGGAAGATCGTTGGCTCTATCTACAATCGTAACTTTGTTTTTCCGATGTTTAATTTCAGCCATATTGCCTCACTTTCTTGCTGAACACGGTCGAGGATCTCTTTCATTTCAACTTCAGAGCCTGCGAACAGAGTCGTATCATCAGCAAACCTTAAGTTAGTTATACGCTGGTCTTCTACTCGAATACCGCCATGCCAGTCTTTCAAACTCTTCCGAACGATATATTCCTGTAAATATTGAATAAGTTCGAAGAAAGAATACATCCTTGCTGTACTTCTCTCGACGGTGAAACGGATCTGTTGTGTTATTTTCCAGTAGTTCAAAAGGTACAGTTGGAAACTTTTCAGACTTCACTTCATCTTAATAAAGAAAATTATGTTAAGTCATTAAGCAAAAGTTGATTTGATCATCATTATCAGTTGCTATAGAAGTTCTAAGCAGCAACGGAGATGTGTTCTATTTTTGGAGTTATAGGGTAGGAACACCAATTTTTACCTCTTGAAATATAACTACTGCGTAATGGTATAAATCATATAATATGGATGTCCACACAAAGATTTATCAGAAACACAAAATACAATAACTGTTTAGAAAACAATTATTTTATGCAAACAAATTAAGACAATATTGTTTTTCAAAATAAAGTTAAGTGTAAGAAAGTGCATTCCTTTAATATCTTAGTTTCTAAAACACTTGGAAATTGTCAAGCATAATTTTTTGGAAGATAAACAATAGGAAATAAGGATAAAAATAATAATAGAAAATTATACCTAGAAATCTGAAATAAGGATGAAATTTTATTATACAATCACCCTGAACGAACTAGTTTCTTTATTGCTAATCTTAATCAATGCGTTTCTCAAGCTCTCCGCAGATACCCATTACCGTTCAATACCACTATGAAAATAGGTCTTAAAATTAATAATTTTAATAAACTGTTTGTTATTATTGAAGTATATTCAGATGTACGACTTTTTAAAGTTATTTTTTTAAGTTAAAAATTAAATAAGTAAGAAAATCGATCCGTTAAATTCGTTTTTCTGAATGGTTTTAAACACTCCGATAATAAATTTAGACATTGAAGAACATAATGGAATTACGAATAAAGCAACTATGTTTTAAAAACATTTTTGTATGAAGAAGAAAGACAGTTGAAGACTGGACTAAATATTCTTGAAGGGAAAAGAAAACTTTTGACAGTTGATGTGAAGTCACACGTGTTCTGCACATGTGTGTGTTGTGTGGCGTTGTATTCGTGTACCATAACCAGCAGGTAGCTTGGCTGTCAGCCCTCTCCTGTACGTACCGTATATATATATATATATATATATATATATACACACACAACCAAACTGAAACTACTACTGGCTGCCCTTGCTCTTTGGTTTATACTGAGGAGGGACTGGGGAGTGTAGTCAGTCAGAACAGAAACGGTGCAGTCGTAAAGATGTCTATATTCCTTCTCTCTGTAACTTGCTCGTAAACGTTCACCACATACTCACACGCGCTGGCGCGCTCAAACAAATAAATTTTCACTTCACCCTTTCGGTCCATTTTTTTTTTTTTAGGGAGGTATATTGCTTTCAAATAATAAATGTAGCATGTACCCATAACTAGAAGAAAAATACAGTTGGTCTAAAATATATATAATGGATATTTTAGGTTTTAAAATCAATTTTGTACAACAAAATGTTACGTGTTTTATAAATCTAAATATGTAGGTTCTAATCGATTAAAAACATGTCTCATATTATAATATAAAATTCCATTTCTATACTCTCTGTGTTTGTTTTCTTTATACAGACAACTACTGTTATCTTTAAATGAAAAACTCACATGAAAAGTTTATGCAACATTTTTTCTTCATTTTTTAGATGTTTTATCCCCTGACGAATTATCTCTTCATGAGATTAAAAAGATTACATCACATTCTGTTGTTTCATTTATTTATATATACATATATGCAAATCATATTAATTTTCAGTTTAAATATTTTTACTCGTGTTGTTTCAGTTATCTTATAGTATTTTTTAATTAATTTCTATAACTTTATAAAGAATTAACGTGAGTTAATGATTTTCTTCCTTCGCAAATAAATCACTAAACTCAATTCAACAGTAATCATACCAAAAATTTTATGAATGAATGAAAACATTTTTCACAATCTTTATAAATTACATTTGCACTATTTAACTTTTTTATTAATCTTAATCTTCTGGTTATCTTTAACATTACTGTGATATTACAGCGAGTTGAATTATTAAAACCCTGTTCTAAAATTATTAGGGAAATAGTGAATGTGTGTCTGTAGTGTACAGAAATTTACTGCATTAAAATCAATTTTTCTTTTTCTTTTTTTTTTAGTTATTTACAAACATCAAGACAAATTCTTCAGAATCACTTAAAAGACTATTTTATTCCAAGCTTTAAGCTAATATTTTTAACCTTAAATAAAAATTAGGTAAATGAAAATATACTTCATATGCACTACCGTATTTCTTACAGTGTATTTTACAAAAAATAAAAAATAAATAAAAAGAAAAGTTCAGTAAATTATTAACCTTAATAACATAATCAGGGCACGAAATGATCAAACATATGTAACAATACTTATTGACTTTAAAAAAGCATATGATCTCTTGACAGAGCATAGAAGATGATCTGTTTTGATCTCTTAATGAAAACCTTGAACAAATTTAGAATTGACAGGAAAACTAGAGAAACCCTAAAAAACACTTATGGACACTAAATCCAGAGTGAAATTTCGAGACAAGCTCTTCCAACCGTTTGAAATTAATACATGCTTGAGACAAGATGACAGATTCTCCCCGATTTTCTTCAACATAACTCTAGAAAAGGTAATGAAAGAGACATTGGGAGAATACTAACAAAACAAAATCAAAGGAATTTCTTTTGGTAGCTCAGTTAAAGGATTAACGACACACGCATTAGCTTTGCAGATGATATTGCTCTTCTATCAATAAACATAAAAGATGCGATTAAACAAATAGAAATCCTAGCAAAACATGCAGCTAAATTCGGTCTACAGAAAGATAAAACTAAATTCATGTTCCACCAGAATAAAAAAAGTAACATACACAAATTTAGGAAATACAGAAAAAGTAAAATATTTTAAATATCTGGGAGAAACAATAACGGTAATTGGAATAGAGAAGAAAGCAATTAAACTTCAAATAGGTAAATTAAAGAGGGCGCAAATGTTATCACAGAAACTATACAACAAAACGTGCATTTCTAGGAACGCAAAACTGAGACACTGCAGTACAATGGACAAGAACAGAAGTATAATTCGGAGCAGAAACACTCTTCCTCAAAAAAAAGAGACTATTGATGGAACGTGAAAAGAAAGAAAGAGTAATTCTAAGGAAGATACTAGGGGTCAAGAAATGTGGTGACAAATAGGTTAGGTGACAAATAGCAAGTACAAAAACCAATAACTGAATTTAAGGACTTCTAGGAAAAAACAAAAATAAATAGAAAACTAACAGCCGAACATCTGACAAAAATGGCAGAAGGCAGAAGAAAGACCTTAAAAAAAGAAGAGAAATATGAAAAAATTTATTGCGCGGCCCCCCAATATGCCAATTTGCACTTAATAATAAAATAAACAAAAAATACATCAGTTAAAAACATCACATCTTTATTCAGAATGATCAATTTGACTAACATAAAAGATGGAACACACTCGCTTACTCGTGACAAGTGATAAAATTAAAAATTTTAAAAACCCACGAAGCCGTTTTGAAGAAATATATCTACTGTAGCGCCCCGTGGCGGCTTATAACCGTAAAACTAAACTAAGAACCTGCTCTGAGGTGATACCTATGTAATGCAAAAAACGCGTCAAAATCGATCCAGCCGTTTTAGATAAACACATCTACTGCAGCGCTTTCTGGTAGCCTATAAAACATGTCTACTACAAAATATGTCTCTTACATCGAAATCGGTCCAGTAGGTTTTTAGGAAAATAGTAACAGACGCGCGCGCGCGCACACACACACACACAACCTCTTACCCGAAACGCATGTGCCGTCTCCGATTCGTCGTGGGTAAAAATCTGCATTAAACACATTTTACTGTAAGTGCCATTTATATTTGATCAGTTGTAGAAATGAGCTGAAAAAATTAGGCGTGAAATATTAAAAGTGCTACAAAAAATAGTTTAAAATATAAGAACAAATTGAAATGTATTTATTTTTTACAAATGTTGATTTATCTTACATAAGTTTGATATTGTAACTATCTGTAATCTCGAAAGAAATGTTATGCTTAATTAAAATAAAAAATAAATTTTAAAAAGTACCACATATTATTTTAAAAACAAAAACCTTGCGATTGCGTGCTTGTCTACTTTATTTGAGCTAAAAATTATTTGGCCTAGAACCAATAAGACAAAAAAAAGGTTAACGAAAATTAACCAATATATTATTTATGTAAATGTGTATTTAAATTAGAACCAATGCTTGGAAATACGGTATAAGCTATTAAATAAATAATTATTTAGGGTAGTTTTAGTTGGAACAGTTACATGGAACCTATTTTACGGTATTTGACGGTGCAGCACTAGTTAATGTTAGTTTTCATTTAACTGTTAAGAAAATAGAATCATTAGTTTTAACAGACACATTGAATGACGTCCAAAAATTAAATTAGAATTTTACGTTTATTATAGTAGATAAGCTGGAAATCTATTTTAGATTTTCTTTTTCTTCCCCTTTTTTTACGTAAACTAGTTAAAATATCTATTAGTTTGTGTGTAATAGGGATGACAACAATGATTATACAAAAATTAAAATAGTAATAATTAAATATTACCGTAGAAAACTAATTTTTATTGCATTGTTTTGAAGAATATATATGAAAAACATTGTAATAAGGAAAATAAATTCAGAAAATTGTATTCGATAAACTTAATTTATTGTGTATTCTTTACGAGACATTTATTGTATAGACATATAATTTTTACCTTGAATAATATTCTAGCGTGTTCGTGGCTCGATCAGGATATTGGGAGATTGAAAATTGAAAATGTTTATATAATTAAAATCTATTAGTTTAAGAACATACAAAAAAAGACAAATCAATAAGAATAATAGACGACAGTAGTGAACAACTCACAATATTACTTCTTAATTGGCAGGAATCCGTTACTCAGGTCCGTTTATAGCTCTTGTTACAATATAAATAATAAGATATATTATTATGGTTGCTTTAAGTAATTTAAAAACACTGCAAAATTATTCCTTAACTATAGATTTATTGGCTAAAGTATTAAGGCATTGCCCTAAATACTGTTAAATTAAAATTAAATTTAGATCTTTTTTTTTTACTTTATGTTTAATTTTTAAATATACATATTATTTATCCACGTATTTTGTAATACGTAATTCCTAACCATATGTGTTATTAAATCAATAAATAGGCTTTGTCAGTATAGGAAACACTTAGGAATTACTTGAAACTTCTACAAATATTCTTACTTAAAGTATAACAAATTTTATTTATTTTTCTCGTTTAAAATTGATGATTAAAATACACAAAGAACATTTATTTTGAAATTTATTTAGTCGATTCTATTCTTAATTTGATATTTTAATACAATCATTAAAATACGATATTTTACAATATCGTTAATGATATTAAATACCGTTCATTCTTTCATTTCTTTATTATTTTCAATATTTTTATAATTACAACATTTTGTAATTTTACAGATTATTTACAATATAAGATCTATTGTACTTGATCTGGGTTTAAAAAATAATATATCTGAACATAAAATATAGTTAAAAATAATTATAAAGTTATATCAATCAACTACAACTCCAGAGTGGAAAGAGGCCTACAAAATATGAGACAGTTTCTATTCTTTTCCCAAGCTTCTCTACTATAATTAGGTTACTGACGATATTAGTAGTAATTTTTCTTCCTGAGAGCATTTTTATCCTTTGGAACATTAAACCACGTAGATCATACGCGCGCGGACACACACACAAATGAAATTCTTTGCTATGAGGCCAGTGGTAACAAGAATGGATTCAGTAAGGCCGTTAATGGGATATCTAATCGGTTCCTGCAAAGATAAAAATAAAATCTGAAATCCAGTAACTACCGAAATTATTTTACCTTAATTTCCTTTTCTGATTAGATACTTCTACATTCTTCTGAAAATCCTGTGGAAAAATATTTAATTGATTTTTTATGATTGTTGTAATTTATCAATTACAACATGAAAAAAGAATAATATGAATTATAAATAACAAGACTAAATATACTGAGCATGCATGATAAATGTGTTTTTTCACAGCTAGTATCCTGTATTTTCTTGACAAAACAATGCTTTAATTAGTTATTAAAGTCAGCATTTACAGAATTAATATTATTAAAAAATTATCAATTGATATTATTAGGTAGGTGAAGTAAAACAATGAAAAATTCAACTAAAAATGTATGAATTGAGTCAAGTGTATTTAATTGATTTCATTAATGAAATAAGTTTTCACAATAATTTTAGAACAGGCTTTTAGTAGTAATTTTTTATCGTAATTTATTGTAATGTTAAAGAAAAACGTGATGGGTATAAACAATTTTTCATTAGTTTATATGCAATCTGTAGTAATTATGAAAAATGTTTCTATTTATTCATAAGTTTATTACGGTATGATGAATTTTGAAGTAAATCAAATGATTTATGAAGTAACTGAAAGAAAACAAAATAATTAATTCATTTTAATTCTCTATAATTTTATAGAAATATTATTAAAGAAATATTAAGGACAATTGAAAATATACGCAATAAAGTTTAAGGTTGCAAATTAATACGACTTATTGACATATTTATGAAACAATAAAAATTATAAAAAACAAAAACGCTGCAGTTTTAATAATAAAAAAGTATTTATTACTAGCGGATAAAAGACGTAGTTCATTATTTATAATTCTCATAAAAATTGGAGGGTATGCATTTTTTACTTGACTAAAATCTCATTAAAATGATTTAATAACAGGTAACAACTGTAATTAAATAAATATTTTTAAAGAATGACAATTCGCTATAAAAGTTGTTGTTCTGTTTAAATATATATATATGTGTGTGTGTGTGTGTGTGTGTGTGTGTGTGTGTGTGTGTGTGTGTGTGTGTGTGTGTGTGTGTGTGTGTGTGTGTGTGTGTGTGTGTGTGTGTACATGCTGTTGATGCATATATGATATTTATGTATATTCCTATAAAGTTAGTAATCTTCTGCAATCACTCAACTATATCTACCTTAAAGATGAATTGTAAAAGAAATATTTCAAAAAATTGTAAATTGTACCCTTAAACACAATGTAAAATGTCGTTGAAAGAAGGTATAAATTTGTGCAATAATCCATATTCTTTTATAATTAATTCTTGACTGTTAATTAGTTTACGACGATTGTTTTCTAGAAATTTATATTAAAGTGATTAGAATAATTAAGTTACTTCAAAACAAGGACTCCCACCCCTGAAACTTCCGTAGTTAAAAAGAACAGATTCAATAACAGAAAAAAAAAATTTTTTTAATTTTCATTGCCTTTTAAAATTGGTTTATAATCGCGTATTAAAAAAAGTACACGTATTCTTAAATTATTTTTAAATTATTTTTATCTAAATATTCATTTTTTTTTCACAAAAATTAACGTTTAAAAAGAATTAAAAATTTAGAAATAAAAATTAAAAATATTTTTTTAAATATAATTCTTAACTAGTTTTTTTTTCTACATTTACCTTTTTAGTACAATCTAAACCATTTTTTACACTTTTTAGTAACTCATTTTAATTGTAATTATCTATTCATATTTATGTATTTATTATTAAATAATATTGAAATCTTTTATTTTGTAAAAAATTATTTTTATTAATTCCTTTTGTAATTGTTTTTTTTTTTGGGCAGAATGATACGTTGAAAAATATAAAATCTTTCATAACAATATGTATATATTTTTTTTTTATACCTGTACGTGTTAAGTTTATCAGACTAAACAAAATGGAGTGTCTATTGTCCACCATTTATTTCTTAAAATCGTTATTGTTCGAATCCTAGTAAAAGGTAGTTGCTTTTATACGAATTTGAATACTAAAAATTGCATACCGTTGTACTTTGGTGGTTGGGGTTCAATTAACCACACGTCTCAGGAATGGTAGTCTGAGTCTGTACAAGATCACATTTCATTTTCATTGTCATATTTATCGTACTCATCTCATTGGGCCGTGCGGGGGCGTTACTTATTGTTCACTAGTTGGAACAGATTGCAACTTACACAATAGGAAAATAAAAAAATCGTTATGAATACAGTGTTATATATGCAGTTGTTAAAATCGGTACCGCAATTCTAGAATTAAAGGAGGATATCAGCAAGAAATAAAAAATCACATATCATCACTTAAATAATTTACTTTTCTCTTGAAATTATGATAATTTTAATTACTCCAGTAAAAAAATAATTAATTTCGAGTTGCAGAATACAAAATTCAACAAAATCGAAATATTTTAATTATCCTTGGATACCGGATTTGAAATATTTTAACTGGAATCAATAGTGAGAAAACGATTTCATTATTTGAAAACATTCAGATAACGTTCTGTATTCCTAGTCACGATTTATGGTAATTTTACGTAAAAATTTACAACGGATATTTATGGCTAAATCCATTCAAGTCTGTACAGAACCAAAAAATACATCAAATTATGAGATTATTCATCCATTTTTGTATACAGTTTCTGAATTAACAAAGACTCTATTTTTTAAAAAAAAAATAGAAAGATTATTTGTACGTATGCTTTTAAATGAACTTGTAAATTCTGTAAATAATAAACAAGTTCAATAGAATTTTTAACAAAACTTAAGCAGTAGTCAGGCTACCAAGGCTTCAAAGAAAGACGACGCTATTCCCTTGTAAAAGCTCCAGAACCGCATTTATTTTTTAACTTATTGGCACACGCACCATCTTTCTCAAAATATTCACACCTCACCAATAATATTTTTATGTTTATTTTTAATGTTCAACTAATCTCGTCCTACACTTCTTTCAAGTAATAAATATATTTCATAATCTTAATTTTGTTTAAATTTATAAATAAAGTTTTTGTTTTTATTTTTAAATTAGTTAAAAAAAAGAGCTAAACAATATGAATTATATATATGAGGATTGATTTATAATGTTATTATGCTATATTTTAGCCGATTTCCTGCAATAAATTGCATTAATGGTATTATAACTAGGTTATTATTTATAGGTTGTCTACTTGTAATTTTATCAACTGAATAAATAATTTTACGATAAAAGTAGAATATCAGACTGCTGTAATACGTACGTAGGTTTAGCTTTAGACGTAGCTTTAATGCTTAAAAAGCTAAAACACTTCAAACTGGTTTTGTTATATATTATCCGCTCCGTTTGAATTTTAATAAATAGCTTCAGAATAAAGATATAAAATTTGCTTTCTATTACCTACACATTAACTCGAATTTTTCTTCAAAAAATGTGAAAATCTAAAAAAATATACTCATTTTTAAATAGCCCTGAGGGACAACTCAGGGCTCTGTGCTTGGCCCTGTGTTGTATTCCATATTCGCTGCGGACTCCGGTCCTGGATGATTGCATCCTCGCCACGTTCGTTGATGACACTGCTATCCTGGCTGTTAATGTAAACCCTGGCCTAGCCTCGCAGACCCTACAAATGGCGCTGGATCGTGTGTGCGTGTGGCAGAAAAAGTGGAGGATTAAGGTTAATCAAGGTAAGTGGAGGCACGTCACATTTGCCATGCGGAGAGGTGACTGCCCCGGTGTGTACTTCGATAGTGTTTTGATCCCGCAAACGGAGACTGTGTGGTATCTGGGACTTCATCTGGATCGGCGTTTGACCTGGAAGTGTCACGTGAGGATGAAGAGGAAACAGCTAAACGCAAGGTACTGGAAACTTCATTGGCTTCTACGGAGGAACTCAGGTCTCACGTTAAATTAAGATCTTAATTTACAAGGCTATCTTGCGCCCAATCTGGACGTACGGTGTAGAATTGTGAGGAACGGCTAGTACTAGTAATGTGGAAATTATTCAACGATTTCAAAACAAAGTAGCGAGGGTAATTGCCGAAGTTCCGTGGGTCACGCAGAATGATGAGATTCAGGATTATCTGGAGCTCCCATCGGTTCGTGAAATTGCACAACAGCGCAATGTCAAATACCTGCAGAGGCTTGAGAATCATGTAAACCACTTTGCAATTAATCTACTCGATAACAGCAGAGACGTCCGACGGTTGAAAGGAGCCCATGTACTCGACTTAGGGTCTGCGGAACTGTTTGGAATCTAACACCGTCAAGTTTAGTGGTGTATCTAATTTCTTGTTACTTCTCTTTCTTTTTCTTTTTTCTTTTTTATTAATGTTTGTTTTTTGGACTATATGGTGCTGAAATTAATGGTTTGTGATTTATGACTGAGCTTGAAATTTCATATTTGACTTGCAACTTTCAAGTTTGCTTGCAATTGTTTATTGTGTATTATTATTTATTTTGGGGGTTCCTGAAGGACCTTGTTATCACGTGCTTTTCTCAGGAAACTTACTTATGGCTCCGCAGGAGAACTGATTGTAATTATAATTGCTATTGAGCAAAAAAAAAAGAAGATGTTTAAATACTTTTTTAACTTGAAGTTATGGCCTATGTGAAATATGTAAAAATAATTCTAAAAAGATGTCGTCTTAACTGATTATAAGTAATCTTTTTTCATAGTTCACTGCCTACAATTCAAGCGATTTTGGATGAATGTTTATTCAGTTATCAGCCACCCTCAAAATAGTAGCTATTTTAGCCAGGAATAGTTTATTAAAATGTTTATATCCGTTTTTATAAGTTAAGTAAGAAAATTTGGTTGTAAAAAAAAGAACACTTTTTATGATGCTAATGAAGTGATATTTGTAAATTATAATAAGATTAATTATTTTTCTCGAGTATGGACAATATAACATTGAGAAAAAAATAGACAGCACCTTGTTTTATTAGTCCTAGACCAGATTAGCAACGATCTAGTGTATGTTATTACGTAATAGTTAAAGTAATTAATTCTCCCCAACAATTAAATAATCTTAAAATTTAAAGAAATCTCTTTTTACTTATAAAAATGTAATAATGATTTCTTTTAATTATCGTACTCATTTTCTTATTCAGCTTATCAAAAGAAACAGTTAAATTAATATCAAAACATCATATAACAATAAAACCATTGGTTCGTAAACGCCCAAAAATAGGAGTGAACAATGAGAAAAAGGTATTAATTTATCAGTTAATACGAAATAATTTTTTTTTTCGATTGATAGGGACATGAAACTGATTACGTTAAAAAGTGTTTAAAACATCTTTCTTTAGGTTACTTTTTTAATGTACCCATTTTTCTTTAGTTTTTGTTTAATTCTTAAATGAAATATTGTAGTAATAAAATTAAATTTCATAGGTAAAAAGAAAAGTAATTGAGGTGTAAGATAACCAACAATTTAACTTTATTACAAAGCGATTTATTAAGCTTAAATTGTACGGTAAACTGTATTAGTTTATAGAATTGAATATTACTGCTAAAATTATTTTTTTTCATCCTATTCTGAAACATTTATGTAGGTTTTATTAGCTGATAATTTGCAATAAACCAAATTTAAGAATTAAATTGTTATTATAATAAAACTTAATGCTTTTATATTGTTATTTTTAAGAAATAAAATTAATTATCTGTAAATTTATACAGTAGATTAATTTTGAAATGGGTGCTAGAATAGCAGCTCTATAGCATATCTAATAATCTGGTAGGTTTTTTATCTAAGGATACCAGATCCAAGTTCATCTCACAATGGTAAAAATTTTATCACCTTTCAGATAGCCGTAACCTTCCTAATAATAGCAGGTATAGTTTTTTTTAATACTTAATTAATTGGTATAAAAATAAGAGAAGTCGTTCGAGCATTGTATCCAGCCTTGCTATCGTCTAATCCTCATGAATCAAAATGGCGGGCCGCTTGTAGCCCTATGTCTTTTCAGTCGGGCTCCATCTCTGTTTTTTCAATGAATTTCTAACATTTTTATACTTTAAAAGAATTAGGTTGTATTTTTAAATATTTAAATAATTTTTTCTGTTAGCACTAATCTTTATCGTAATAATGTTGGTTATTAATTTTATTAGTTAAAGTAATAATGTATGTTCATAAACTACTCATGCATGAATGTGATTTTTTTTTAATAATTAAAATCGGCAATATCTGCCAAGGTAAATGTACCCAATCATGTAACTTTTATAATTTTTATTAGACTTATTTAATTTTTTTATTTTTATTTAATGTCTCTTGTATCAAACAAAACACGTTATATATATATATATATATATATATATATATATATATACATACATATTTTATAATTTATAGTGTTTTATGTTATATTGTTAATTACGCATTACTTGCTGTCCACTTCCCCTTGGTTACATTTACTAAAACTTAATAAGGCCCTCTCATAAAACACCCCCTTAATTGTTGCTATCGCATCAAAAAACCCCTATAATAGATTTGGATTTTATATTCTTGCTACAGTTTGTAGCGGCTAATAAAGATTTATTTAAAAACTCTTTTTTTTTTTGTTATCTCATTTAAAAATCATAAAATTAGAATTGCTATAATACTTTCACTAAGGATGTCTATTTGTAAGTTGATAGGATGCGCGCACGCGTGCGTTGTGTGCGTATGGGTTAAGGCATGGAACATTTAGCGTTCAAACTTTATTGATGTACGTACAGGTTGTCTGTTAGTATTTGTTCGAGTATTTTTAACTTTAACAGCTTCAGAGAACTACTGATAGACAACTTGTATATTATTATGTGTAAAACCTACATTAGTGTATATTTGTAGGTACTTTGAAGAACTGTAAAAAAAACTCTTTTTTATCGGAATGTACCTTACACATATAGCCAGATTGTACTTACAGATGTTACTTTAAACAAATCTTTGTTTACAATTTTATTTCATAATATTCTAAAAAAAAATTTTCGGGAAATAATTAGCAATTTTCTTAGATTTATTCTTAAATTTTCAAGTTTTTCCTTCTTGAAGGAAAAACTAGTTTGCACAAGGAAAACTCTAGTTTGCATTTTCTTTAAAGAATACAGTATAGAAAAAATTAATTAATAACCATACAAATAATTTCTGCTCGATTCTTCCTTATATTCATTATTTTGCATCATTTAAACAATACGAAAAACAATTTTTGTATATCTATCACTTGCTCCTCTTACTATACCACTTCAGAATAAAATATACAGGTATTTTTACATGAAAATTGAAATTTTATAAAGAGATTTTTGTTTACTCATGCAGTTGCATTAAAGAATAGAATTCTGAAATGTTCTAATTTTGGGGAAAAATAGGCAGTCAGACAAATTGAAAAGTTCTTTATTATAAATTTGATCTTTTGTTCCAAACAAAATTTTATAATTTTTTTTTTAAGACAGAATCTGTTGATTTGTTAAAATATTATTACATACTGTATCACAGTAGGATAACTTACCTAATATTATTCCAGCTATTTGTACTAAACAACTATATTTTTTTCTTTAGATTTGACCAAGATTTGAAACCGAATATTAGCCGATTTAATAATCATTATGTAAACTAAAAAGTCTAATTTAGGATCAACTATTTATTGATAATTGGTTACTACCTTTATCTTACAGGTCTGATATTTTACATATATGATTGCGAAAAATTAATATAACAACAGTACTAACCACCAAAATTATTTTATTATATAAATATATTTATATATATAATTAAAAAGCTGGCGGTAAAGTTTTTATTCATTTATTTTGTGTGTGTGTCTATATATATATATATATATATATATATATATATATATATAAATCTGTACCTGTAAAGCATTTTCTTCTGACTGACTAATTCATCAACGCCCAGCAAAAACTAATGAAGATAAATTGATGAAAATTGGTGTACCTATTCTTCTTACGGTTAAAGTGCACACTGAGAAAGGACTTTTTGGCATTCTGAGTTTAAAGGGTTAAAATAGAGTAACAATAAAATTTACCATTTTTTTTAATTTTTAGGTAACAAATGAAGGTATTTGATTTTTGGTGTGTGAATATCTAAAATCTTCTTCTTGTGAATATCCAAAACCAATTTATAGATTTATTTTTTTGAAATTTCGAGTTTAAAGAGTTAAAATGGATTTTGAACTTTTTTTTTGAAACCGGATATTTGTTTTTAATCTCTGGATAAAAAATGAAGATATAAACTTGTTTTCGGTGTGGGTAATTTCGTGAAAATATCTAAAAAGCAATTTTTTTATGTTTGTTGTTTCGAAATTCGATCTTGAAATGGGTGGAGAAAATAAAAAAATAATTTGAATAATGGTTTCAAATTTTCCCCATTCTCCACTATACTAAACGAGATATTGACTGGATTTGAGTATTGCATATACTCTTTAGATAAGTATCTAAAAACCATTTTCGGTTTTTTTAATTACGATTTTAAAGGGGTGCAACGGTGTACAGCGCGGCGACTCAACCAACACAGCCGCTGTTATATGTGTGACGCGACTGGCTGCACCTGCCTCCGGTTACTTAACTAAAAAACATAAAATGAAAAAATTGACCACGACGGGAAACGCAAGTATCCACAGCGCGGGAAAAGCCGCGACGGGAGATCGCTAGTATATGTGTGTGTGTGTATATATAAAACTGTTTGGCATATATATATGCCAACCAGTTTTCATTATACATATACATATAATGAAAATTGGTTGCTTAGCCAAAGTGGGTTTTCGCTTCATTCGATTGGAGCAATTTCACCTTTGTGCTCATGTTCTTCTTTTTGGATACTTTTAATATTGTGTAGCTACTTTTTTTTTACCTCAGTGCTTAATTTACAATCGGTTTCAATTTACGGGAACCATAAGTAAATTTGGATACAAAAAGAAAAAACAAAATCACATGGAGAGAGGAGATTCCATTGAAATCCAACATAGAATTGTGTTTGTGTACATATGATGTACATGTAAACATATTTTATATAGTATACATAAATATACAATAAACATAAATAAGTACATACAAAGGTGAGTCCAAGAAACATCGATAAAGTTCAGAATATACAATTCAAAGCAAAGAAAACACCAAAAAATAATCTTATCAATTACATAAAGAATATCTAATCAAACAAAGAATCGATCTGATATATGCAGTCACTTTAGACACTTTTAACGTCCTCGCTGATATTCAGGAGGTTAACGGCGAGCCAGTTCACTTGTTCGTTCAGCCTCATTTTGTATCTTGTACCGAATCTCTTCTCGAACGGCTGGAAATCCCAGATAATCGTGTATTTCAGTTGGCTTTTGATAATTTATTTTTAAACTGAAGGTATTTAACTTTCTAATAGATTTTTTTAAATGAGAACGTTTTTAGTATTTGTAATTGTTTCTTCAATAAAATTAAAATTAATTTTCTGAAATTTTCACTCGACAAGATTTAATTTCGTTTTTAGTATGAAATTAGCTTGAAATATGAAAATATTATCTAATCTAATCAGAAAAGTCCTTTAAATTAATTCCAGTTTTTTCTTGTAGCGCCGTATTAGTTTTAAAAGTTAGTATTCATTCATCTGAGCGGTTATGTTTGTATTTATCTAGTTTCTAAATAAATAACTTTGTTAACGTAAATATCCACTATTCCAAGTTCTTCAATCATAGTGTCTTTGAGGGACAGCTCCACCCGGGAGGGTGGGAGGCTTCGGTCTTCCACCTTCAATGATAGGGTGGGGACTCCTTTGAGATACCATTAGGGGAATGTAACACCGTAGTCCCGGTGGGGGATCCCTTTGGGGGTTCCCACTAGAGGCGAGGCGTCAGGACCGGTGGGGAGTTCCCCTTTGGGAACTCCTCATATGAGGCATGGCGTGCAAAAATACCGAATCCCGGCTGTGCCTGGGTGGGGCCTTACGTCCTTCCGAGGTAGTTTGAGGCGAAGGCACCCTCCCGTAGCTGAGTATATGTTTAATTGAGTGTCCAGCTCCGAAGGGGTGGGGAAACTGCAGATGTATTAAAAAAGGTTCTTTAGTCATGATATTCGCTTCCTTCCGACACCTTTCTATCTCCTCTTTCTTTCCAATTCGCTGTGTCTGTATATCAAATATAGCAGAAGATGCATTCTGATTGTCTCATCACCTATGTAAAATATTCAAATATTTTCATTTTAAAAATTTTAATGACTTCATTTCTAAGAACTTGTTAGTCCGAACACTACCCGACTAACTAAACTTAAGCCTCTTATAAATCTACATTTCAGACGCCTTTATTTATTTCAAAAATGCTTTTAATGTGGTTCAAGATTACTGGACTTTGTTAATTCTACTTAAATAAGATTCTTTTCTGCAATACTTAATGTACAAAAAAAAACTTTAAACCTTACTCTTTTGAATAGAATTATGTAAATATTTCTCTTTTTTCGAAGAAATTTATCTGTGATGTTGGAAAAATTTTAAAGAAAATCACAAAAACATATAATAATCTATAATTTAAAGTAATAAATTTTGAATTTAAATTAAAGTTACCTTGCCAGTTCATTAGGTCTTAAAATTTATTTTTCAGCCACCAGTTTGAAGAACCACATCGTACTTAATAACATATAAATATAATTAGTGAAGTGTAAGAGATATTTCGTCTTCCGAATAATTTTTTTTTAAATCATCACTTCTAAAGGGTTGTGGTCTAATGGTCTAAACACAATTTCAAAATTCTTATTTTGAAGACATTTTACTAGAACTGATCTTTTAACGGCATTAACAGAAAACTAAAAACTGTAAAATTTATATATTTTTTTTAATAGTATAATTTACCTCTTAGAAAAAATTCAAAAATAAAATAAATATGTGAACCTAAGGTGAACAGAATGAAATTTTCACTTGTCGGGTTGTAAATCATTTTTATTTTAGCGGGCTTGATATGTTGATGTGTAACATCAGCATACTTAAAGAATTACCTAATAGATACTTAAAGAATTGTCTAAATTAAATGATTGATTAATGAGACGCTTATTTTTTTATTATTTTGAATGGCTTGGCCTTGAATATATATTGAATATGTACCAAAAATCAAATAAATATTTCTTTACGAATAACCACTTACTAAGAATCTTAAAAATTGAGTTAAAATTACCCTTTCAAAATTTTAACCCCTTCCAACTAAGACAACCTAAATGATTTTTAGATACTAGTACCATTTATTTATTTTTTTATTAACCATGAAAAAAATGTAAAACTAGGAAGACGGAAATGATAATCATCTACGGCATTAAAAAAAGAAATAAATATATATGTCGGTAGGCTGTAATCATATATATACAAACACTAATTTAAAAAATAAAAGACAAAAATTAAAGGGTAAAAGAGTAAGGAACCTTTCCTTACATTATCAGTTCGATCTCTTAAATCTTTTTCTTTTTTAGATAAAAATGTCTTGGCTGAAGGACAAACACATATTCTCAGAAATACTACCGAATTTTTATATCTTGGATTTCTATTCGCCTATTATTATAATTCGTAAATTTATTTATTTTTTTTTTTATACTATACTTATATTTTATGATAATATTATAGGCTATTTATTTATTCTATTTATGTGTTATTCAATTTCTACTCAAAATCACTTAATTTCCAATTCAAAAGGTTAACTTCATACTGTAGTACTACTCTATCAGTTGAATATAAAATAATACGCGATACACTCCTATTTATATCTAAACGTACAAATAACAAATAACCGATTTGTATGTGAGTTGGTATATAATCTAGCGTTCTTCGTATTTGCTTTTATATATATAAACGTGTATTAAATAAATAAATATATATTTATATATAAATTACATTAGCCCACCAAAGTTAAAAGAGCTATTTTACATTGGTATAATACAGCGGATGGATGTTTTTACTTTTATATATATATATGTTACCAATGTACTAAATTTTATCAGATTTATTACTAGTAATTTTTTGTTGTTTTTTTATTCATGTTTTAACCACTTTTGAAAATAGAATAAATAAACAATAATTCACCCGTCAGAACGTAATAGCTATTTGTATCCTGTAAATTACGTTTAAAAAAATGACGAAGGTTACAAATTTTTTAGTGTCGCTTTATTTGTCTAAGTCGCTTTTTTATACATCCAAGGTTTGTTATCAGCAAATCTTAAAAAATTTGCTTTGTAACTTTATGAAAATTACAATTATTATTACTATTTTTTTAAATCTGATATACTTGTATATATATATATATATATATATAATTATATACATATTGTCCCACAAAGAATTTTGAATATAAAATAGCTGGTATGATTAAAAATAGTAGACGATAATTAGAACTAGAATAATTAAAAACAGTTAGATAATTAGTCATGGTTATAATTAATTATTAACTTGTGGTAATTCAATTTGAACAGCTGTTTAACAATACATCATATGTTTTTAATCATTTTTACTAGTTATTTTGTAATAAATAAAAAATATGGTTTAACTGAAATTTATGTTTTTATTTGAATGCCGCTATTTTGTTTCTATAAATCTTAAAAGGTTGAAATTTTCACAGAAAACTTTTATTAAAATGGGCGAGTGATAGTAAATCAAAAGCGTATACCTTTTCGTGGAACATTCTGCGTGTATATAAATATATATATAAAACAGTTAAAAATTTCAGTAAAATTATTTCAGTAAGTGGAAGTAAAAATAATGAAACTATAGAATTTAAAAATAATAATTCTTATTAACCTATTAATTATTTAAGACCTGGCTTTTTGAAATGGCTAATTCAACTATTAATTTATTTTTAACTGGTTTGAATATTCATGATATCGGTTTACGTTCAGGAACTATTGGAATTCAGTGCTTTTTTTTTTCAGAAATATTCTGTCAAATATTTGATAAAACTAATTATGGAACTTAATTTTACCTAATCTAAAAACGAAAAAAAATTAAAGTAAATTTTATAAAACTTTTACTGATAGAAATTACATTTAAATATTTTTTTAAAGATTATAATATAATTTTATTATAAATTAACTTTGAAAGAATTTTTTGAGAATGTGTATGTGTAAATCTGTATTAGGCTAGTATTAAATAAAAAAAATTAAAAAACCAAAATCAAAACCTTGATAAATTATGCTGTCATAGATTAATCAGTGTACCTGTTTCTATTCATAACGTTTTCAACATTTTTTAAACTGAGAATTTTAAAAATAAAGAATAATAATTTACACTAAAATATTCTTAAAATCTAAACTTCTTCTAATAGTTTTTATTGATAAAGACTTTACTATTACAGACGTATTAAATAATAACTAGCAATTTCCGTTCAGCATTTCTAACACTTACTGAACAACTTTAACAATAATCGGTATTGATTTAACCAAAATTAAGAAAAAATTTAACAAAAAGCATGAACTTATATGCTAAGATTTGTTATCTTCAGAAAACATTAATCAGGTAGAATTTCCTCAGTTTCTTTATAGTACAACAGTTTACCTATTAAAATATGAGACCTCGTAAGAAATATTCAAAGTGCAGAGAAGTTCAGGAAATTTATAGTTATCCGTACGATTTAAAATGCAAGGTTCATTGACAATCTTATAAAAATATTAGTTTTTTAATCAGGAATTTGTCATTATATTTAAGTTTTGATGATTCTCTGATTGTAATGGTTAGTCAGTGATACTATCTAGGACCTGAGTCCATCTTCTATTATCTTAACCTTCTCCATAGTTAATTAGGAAATATTAAAACACATTAGGAAGAAGTTCTGAGAAATATACGAAGTTAAGTATTATTATGTAATAATCAACTCCTTTTCTATTTAGATAATTAAATTTCTCAACAGTGATTTATAATATTCATATACATTAAGATTCCAATTATCTCATGTTTTTTTACTTCTTTGAAATATTACAAAACTTCTTTGTGAGGATTCTGAACCAATCATTGCTTATAATTTCTGAATCAAAGAAGATTTCTTATTTTTACCTTCGAAATGTACTTTAAACAATTTATTAAATATCTTCTCAAAAAACTCTTTCCGTAGTAGTTAAAATACCACATGTATAACCCGATAAAATGAAGGGTTTATCTAGACGAAATAGCTTCACTATGTTTAAATCGTACTGAAGAGAAGTAGTCTTGTAAAGAGCGGTACAATCGTTTTTACTGCATGTATATGATTATATTATTGTTTAATCATTTAATAACGATTCATCATATATACTATAAAAATTAATATTACTAATAAAATCTTTATTAGTAAATTATTCTTATTTTATTTTACATTCACATTATTTTTTTTTAATTAGTTGAAATGATAATTAATAATTTGAAAAAAAATTTAAATATTTAATTTACAAAAAAGATAAGTGAAATTAAATTTTACGTAATATAATGTCAAAAAGGTAAGACATTTCTATTATCAAAATCTGTTATTATTTAGAATTTTCTTTTAAAAAATACATGTTAAATATATGTAATAAACAATAGAAATATATGTAACAATAATAGTCAATGTTTAAGCGTTCCATATAATAAGCAAAAAATAGAAAAATCTTTTACAAAACCGGCCCGATTTCACTTATTAAACAACGAATAATGGTAAGAATTGTATTATTTCTGTAAATGCAATATGTATTACATTTAAATGAAATCGGGCCGGTAAGAGCTTTGTAACAAATTTTTCTTTTTTTTCTTATTATATGGAACGCTTAAACATTGCTTATTATCTATTATTGTATATCTATTGTCTATTACATATATTTACCAATTATTTTATTTAAAGAAATTTTGAAATTAATAACAGATTTTGATAAAGACATGTGTTGTCTTACCTTTTTTGATATCAGTATCGTTTTGTTAAAAACATTTTTATTTGTATTACAAAAATTTTTGTTTTTTGAGTCGAAACGATATCTGCGAGATTCTTTTTACAATTTCATTGGATATCACTGCGTTTTGTTAGATTATTCTTTTATTTGTTTTTTTTTTTATGAATTACTGATTTCTTATGGATGTATTATTAAAATTTATTTAGAATAAACAAATTGAATTTCACGGCCAATATTTTTGTTGATAGTCATATCATTTGCTTCATACCATATTTTTCCTTTTTTAATAAAACTGGTATAATGACCTTTACGAATCGAAAATCCGTGATGTAATATTGTATTTATTACTTTGTAAGTGTAACCCTCGATTTTTATCGATAAAATAAATAAAACAGAAATAAATTCGATTGATAAAATCGAATTTATATCTGCTTCATTTATTCCTATTTTTAATAAAACTAGTATAATCTCTTGTAAACTAATACTTTTATTTCTTTTTAAAGAAGTGATGGGAAATAAAAAAATTGTTTCATCTTCAGTAATTTAATTTACATAACAGAATTTACTATTAAAACAAGCTGTAGTATATTTTCTTTTAAATTTTATTACTTCAAGTAAATTATCAAGTTTTTGTACGCTACCTAGTTCTATCATGTACTGCTATCTAGCGGCGCGATTCGTAAAGTAACATTAAAAAAATGAATAAAATGTAACATTCGAGTCCTGCAGTTCATCAAATGGAAAAAGGTTGTCTAACAAAATTCGAGGTATTTTTTGAAAGTATTCTTTATAACTAATCTAATTGAACTAAAATTTAATATTTCAAGCTTGTTTTTTTCCCCATTTTCATTTCACTGTTAGGTTAGGATATGTTTAGTACTGTAAACGTAGTTCGTTGACTTCGTCGCCTCTTACTATCTTTTTTCTTTTTTTTTCCTGTTTAGCCTCTGGTAACTACCGTTTAGATAATTCTTCAGAGGATGAATGAGGATGATATGTATGAGTGTGAATGAAGTGTAGTCTTGTACATTCTCAGTTCGACCATATCTGAGATGTGTGGTTAATTGAAACCCAACCACCAAAGAACACCGGTATCCACGATCTAGTATTCAATTCCGTGTAAAAATAGCTGGCTTTACTAGGACTTGAACGCTGGAACTCTCGACTTCCAAATCAGCTGATTTGGGAAGACGCGTTCACCACTAGACCAACCCGGTGGGTTTCGTCGCCTCTTACTGACGAAGTTCTAACGAACTCCGTGATTAATACTAAGTCTTTTTGTAAATAATAAATAATTAAATTTGAAATTATGGAATAATACTAAAAGACATAAAGTATAAAAATTGTTGCATTGGTTTATGTATTAAGATAAAATAATGTACTAGAGATGTAAAAAGATTCATACAGTTGAACTAAAGTTTTAAACTTACCACCGTTTTGGTTCTTGATTTTTCTATCTAGTATTATTATTTTATTATAGAAAAAAAAAATTAGAAATTTATTATCTAAGCTTGTACTTCCGTTCGTTGTCAACAGAAGGTTACAGTGTTGCTGGAGATTAATAGAAATCTAATGAGTTATTTTTTTTTTTTAAATCAGCCCAGTTTCATAGAGATTGTTACATGATATATTATTAGATTAAATAATAAAAGAACATATTTTACGTATATTTAGTTATAATTTATAATAAATTATTTATTTAGATCTCTGAGATGAAGAATAATTTAAAGATTATAAATTTATATTTGATAGATAACAAGTAGTGAACGTAAAAGAAAGAACATAATACTGTATACATGAATGAATGAATTTATAAATATGAATGTAGTAGTAATAGTAATAGAAATAATAACAACAGAGAGTGGTAGCCTGGTAATATTGTCCTTGAAGTCTTACATCTACAACCTAATACATAAACTAAATTCAGTTCAACAATTGGATAATAGCTCGAGACAGCCCCATCCATAATCAGCGGAATAGTCTTTGATTTGTCTTGAGGAGAGAGTTAAGTTATATCTTATATGAGTTCAGTAAGTTAGTGGTTGAAGAACGTACATAGCTAAGCTGTTGAACAAACCCCTTTTTATTCATTAGTAGACTGTATTTCTTATCTTTATTTTCTGTTTTATTGTTGTTTATATTTTACATATTCTATGTAAATATAAGTAAAAAATGTACATTAATAATCTATAATATACTCTTCATATTGTATTGTATATTTGTTACATCGTAAACAAAACGATCTTGCCTTTAGGAAATATAATCTTTATTAGACTCACAAGCCGGTCAGCACATCTGACCTTAATCTATATGACAAGACTTATTACTGTTATTAAGTAACAACCGTAATAAAGTGTATTATGTAACCAATTTATACCTTTTTTCTAAACATTTAAATGATAATCTGCTTATAAGTAGCTATATATTTAGTCTGTTATTTATTTATTCTTTTAGAATATTTACTGTTTTGCATATAGAGAATAATAATCTGGATTTATGCAGACATACATAATTACATACATATAACATAATAAAACTTAAAGACTTTATTTCTTCATTTTAACAGTTTTTAACATTTTGGCTTCCCTAAGTAAGAAACATATTTTTTTAAATAACTTTTTGATTTCTGTCTTTTTTAAACATCAAATACATCTATCAACCTCTTTAGTCAAATTTTTGTTTGTTTTTCTTATTTTTATTTTTTAATGTGCCATTCGGTTTTTGAGCCTACATATCTTTGATTTGTACTTAAGTTTTCCATCAACCCAAAAAACGGGTTTTTTAATAGTTTGTCCTTATTCTATTTGGCATAAAATTGAATAATTTTATTCAAATTATCAGTTTAGGTTAGTGTTTCTCTGTTATTTATGTCTTAAATAAGCATTTTAATAAAAATCACCTTTAACTTCTGAAGTTTTTAAAACTTTTATTTTTAAGAAGACATCCTTACCTGGTTGTAGTAAATGACTTTTGTGTGTTTTTTTATATTACGAGCACACACATATTATTCATGGCATAGTTTACAAAATATTAAAAAAATAATATATTGTTAAACTATTTTACATTATTATTAGTTTTAATAAAAAAATATTTTACAGAAAATTATTAAATTTCTTTTTAAATAACAAAAGTTTTACACGTTCTTAAATAAATTAATCTATTAATGTATCTTTGTAGCAGAGTAGTATCATATTTACACTTCACCTAGAAAGGTTTCGGTTCAAGTTTTGATTCTAAATAGACAATTCCGAAGGTTTTTGGCATCTTCCCATGGTGAAACAGTTTTTGGATTGGGTGGAACCAAGTCCGAAACTTAGAATTAGTTTATATAATATATTTTTTTCAACGGACAAAAGTACATCAATTTGTTATTTTACTGTATCTGTTTCAGTCTCTGTTTTCTTACGGCTGTAACCCGTATAAAGCAGCTCAGATACAAGTGGCACTAGTCGAAGTTATTTTTTTCTGAGTAATGAACAACTATTAAATTTGTATTTGGATGATTAAAATTTTTATATTTAAAAAAAAAATTAATTATTAATGCCGACCTTCGTAACAGAATGTTAGCTACTGTTTATTTGTCAAACTTTTCTTCTTAAATAAATACTAAATACTCGCCTTTTTATATTATATATCACTTGTATTTTGAAGGCTGATATCGTATGTTGATATAAGAATACATGAGTACAAGAGTACTTATGTACTTGCTCTTCTTCAATGAGCCAGTGATGGATCATTGAAGAAGGCAACAACAGTTGCTACTATGAATAAGCAAACTTCTAAGTCATTAACGACTGTACGAAAGTTTATATTTTATAGGTGAAAATATTTTATAATGAAAATATGAGTGTGTAGTTTATTTGGTAGTGAAGTATTAAATTCAATTAAAAGGATGAATAATCTTTAATTAGATTTAAATGATGGACTGTGGAGTATCAAAGAACAGGAGTGATAAGAAAAAATAACTTAAAAATGTAATATTCCGAATTTTATTGTAAGAAACATTACATAAAAATTAAAACTTAATTATTAAAAATTGAAGTTGAATTTTCTTGGTCTGGCAATGTTAGTGTGGTCTATTAAAGACCTTTGTTTAAAGTCTTATTAGATCCTTGTACAAAGTAAAAAAAAAGTTATAATTCGCATCTTTCTGTTCACGATTTATATAAACTATTCCCGATTTATATTTTAAGTCAATATTTTTTTTTTTTTAATGTATAATATAAATGTTTAAAAACCAATATTTTGTTAAGTTTACTTTTTTATTTTCTTTATATTTTTTAACTCATTGATTGGATAATCAACCTCATATCACTTAATAAAAAAGTAATTTTATAGCTTAATTAAAACTTTTTTTAAAATAATTCAACTGTTAAAAATGTGAATTCTACTTTTCCATTAATACTGTATTGATAAATATCAAAAAAATAAGATTTTTGTACACTAATAGAAATTACTAGTTAAGATGATAAACTGTATTTCATTGCTCGCAAATCCTAGAACTTCTCCAGGATCAGAATCATTAAAACAAAAGGCTACAAAGAAAGGATTTATTTGTAATTAAAAGCATTTTTTATTGATTGAAGCCACATTTAATATCACTTCTGTAAATCACCGAAATATTAATCTTGAGTAAATTTGATCACACTTGCAAATATATGTTATGGAGTTCCCAGTGAAAATCCTCAAAATTTACATACTAGTATTAAAAAGAATTTTTGTGGCCATACACAAAGTAATTATGAAAAAAATTTAACACCTAACACCTAAGAGAAAGCGAAATAAAAGTCAAAAGTCATAAATAGTAAGAAAACGATTAAACAATGAAAAGATAAAGAAAAAGAAAATAATATGTAATAAATTTGAAAATAAAAATCGAAGAGATAATTCACAGCACTCACAGCTGATGTTACACTAAATTTGGAATTTTTTTTTTTAATTGGTAATGGGCTTTAATTTTATAATTAAAAAAAAAAATTAAAATAGGAGAAATTAAATTCAAACCATTGTAAAGTTAGAATTGTGAGGTTTTATAACCTGAAATTAACATTACTACTTACATCCAACAAAAAAAAAGTAGTTCATTCAATGTAAACATAGCTATGTTATCGACAGGGAGCATCTATTAACTAAGAATTGGAACACCCTCAGCTTCCGTAGCGTTGCACTTGCCAACATCGCTCACTCCATTTCGAATTGGCAATCTACCAATTGGAATTGGTATAATACGTAATTCCATCTTTCAACAGGGACAATAGGTTTTGTGGAGTAACTTATTATCCATTAGAGTTTTTAAAGTATTTTAATTTTATAAACAAAGGTAAAAATGTTTTAATTATGTTTAAAATTAATTGTAATTATATAGAAAAATAAACAGAATAGCTTACACCTCTTTTTTTTAAATTTAAACATACCTCTATTAAATATATTTTTCCATTCAGAATCTATTTAAAACTTAATCGTGTCTGTTAAAGATGCAAAAGAAAATAAGAAAGTGATGTAGTTTTTTATACTTGCTTATTTTTTAAAGAAAATTTCATTATAAATTACAAAATTTTACTTTTGGAATAGTTTTTCGTGATTTTTTTTACAAGTAATTTTTTAAATAACTTTCTTTCTTTTTCTATTAAGCCTCCGGAACCGCCGTAAGATATTAACTTCAGTGGTTGATGTGTATGAATGTAAATGAAGTACAGTCTCAGCACGATCATTCCTGAGATATGTGGTTAATTGAAATCCAACCACCAAAGAACACCGGTACCCACGATCTAGTATTCAAATCCGTATAAAATTAACTACTGCCTTTACTAGAATTTGTACCTTAGAACTCTTGATTCGAAACAGAGGATTTGCGATGACGAGTTCACCACTACACCAACACGGTGGGTTACTTTTAATCAGCTAATAAACAATATATGCCTCTATAAGATATTCGGCACAAATTAGATCGGATTGTACAGAGTCATATCATACACAGAATCATAAAATAAAATTACTTATTTTGAATTTTCGAAAATATCTTATATAGCTGGTTTTATCGTAAATCACAAATTACAAAGATCATGTCGATTTTTCTACAACTGATTCTTGAAAATTATCGTGGAAATTTTTACGAAACAAAAATCGAAAGGATTTAGTTATAGTTTTTAATTAATTGCCGTATCCTTTGTAGGTTGCTTTTTAGAGAAAAAGAAAATTAAATTTTTTTTAATAATGACTAAAAATGTTTAATAAAATTAGTTTAGAGCTATAATTAAATATCTGGCAAAGTATTAGTTAGGATTTTATCAAATATTTCTTAAAAAGTCATAGTTTAGTTACCAGAAGGGTTTCTTAAATAAAATTTTAAACATAACACTATTTATATTTCTTGAATCAGTTTGAAATTTAGGTAAAATTCAACAAAAGGTTTTTCGACTGTTTTAACTAAATCGCAATAAACCACTTAAAATCTGTGAAGATGTATAATACTATATTATGTATAATACTGACTAATTTTATTTGCTCTGACGACCAACTTCTAGTAATTATGTAAGAATTCAATGAGCTAGACACCATCCGAACATGGCATTTGATTCAATAATCAAAAGTTAAAAGTGAAATTTCCAGAAAAACTTACCGCCGCTTCTTATAACATATTTTTTTTAAGCTTCATTTTACTTTTTATTTTGAAGAAGTATATTATTATTTATTAGTTATTTTTTTCACATTAATTCCATTTTACAAACTTCTCAATGTAGGACACCATTTATATCAATCGTCTGCAGCTGTTGAGTCAAAAAATTAACTTTACGTACTCACGCTTATACGCTTGTTTTTTCTTTGATCATTTTTCATTGATCGTATGTAAAAATAGTAGCATTTCTCTAACAAATAATTTTTGATGTAATAATATAAGATACAAACGTCAAATTATTCATAACATATATTGAAATGCGTATAATAAAATGAAGTAGATAATAAAAATGTTATTTATATCGTGTTTCGGAATAATAAATGACCGCATATGTAAATTATAAAGGTTATAGTATTATTTATCGATGTTTTTGTAAAAGGATAGAAGACGAAATAAAAAGTTGAAAAATATTGAGAGAATAGTTTTGTAGTCGTAGATATAATAGTTGTAGGTGACAGTCGGTTTCTCTTTAATAATGACAAAATGGCTAAAAAATTAACCACAAAAAAAACCAAGTTTTAAATTCCTAGACATAATATTCTATATAATACACTTTAGTTCTGTTATTATTAGGACATACGTAATAACTTATCCCTTCTCTTTCCTTTTATCTAATATAAAACTTTACATCCAGCAAACGCAGGAGAAGGCTTTCCCTACACGCTATTTAACTATGTTGCGGGTGGGGGTCAAGCCCTCTCCTACCACTTAAAAGCCACCCAAAATTTTAACCACATGCATACTTGCACAAACCGTTGTCATTAATAGTAATGATAAATGGTTTCATCATATATTACTTTATAATCCGAAAATATTCGGCGTTTATTAAATGCTCATAGAAATATGTGTAGCTGTCGGTAAAATACAAAAAGTAATAGGTCTGAAAAATGTAAGAAAGTATGTGAATGTTGCAAAATAAAGACGCTTTGCTTAATCGCACGGTTAATGGAAAAAATTATTATTACTGTTTTAAAATAAAAATTTAGTTAGTTATTTTTTCTTAGAAATTTTTTAATTCCTTATCCCTTCCAGTAACATTTCAATTCTGTTTCTTACGATATATAAATAATGGTTTGACAAAATTGAGCGTAACTTTGGCTGAAAACAGAAATTCATAAAAACATCGAATAATTTTTTTCGCTCTTTCCACTTCAGATAGGTAGTATTTATAAAAGAATATGAAGAATATTTTTTCGAAAGATATTCGTAGACCAGTTTTGTCAGTCATTTCCTTTAATACGTTGATTTATTTTTTGACTGTTCTTAAATCTTTTGATAGCGATCGAAAAAATATCGTTTACCAAAAATCTTACTTTTTCAATTACATCTTATTTTTCTTCGCATTGTTTACACCATTTCCTAATTACTTTTTGTAGTACTGCATTAAAAAAATAGGCTATAATCCGTCTTCTTGTCCTGTTTGGATTTTGAAGTTTCTGACAGCTCTTTGAACTCTATTTTGAATTTTGTTTCTTTTAAATTATTGATTAATTTATTAATTAACAATTTAAAATATTTTTTTGGGGGGGATTTATTTCAATTCTCTTTGAACAAAGCCAGGAGGTTATTGATTGTGATTTACGTTTGATTTGTTTGAAGTTACATAGAACGACTAATTATAAACTCTGTGTGTGTGTTCGCGCGCGCGTGCGCTTATTATTTTATTTTAGTATTATGACCCAAGGTTTTTTAATTTTGAAAATGATAGGTGACAAAACGCCAGACCTAGTCGGAAATCAAATAACATGACCTAGAAAGTAACATACTAACCAGTACACCAATTGGCCAGCCGTATTAGTTATGGTATAGATAATCGTATTAGAAAGGTTTTTAATACTCATCCAATATATATATATATATATATAAATTAGTTATTATAAAATGAAAAATTTTTTCATTGATTAGAAAATGAAAATATGTTGTTGAATTTAGAGTCAGACTGAATTTTTTCCTAAATCATCGGTTAGTAGTTGAATCAAACAGTTTAGAATTATTAAATGGGAACGATTTAATCAAATGTGGATGGTTTATCCTCTTTGAAACGGGTAGAATACAAAGTTTTTCTTCGATGCAATTGAGTACAGTATGAAAAATAAAAAAAATGGAAGTAATCGGAAGAGATCCTACCCATATCAAAAACCCCGCGAGGAATTATGTTTCTACTATATACGATATCTTAAGAATTCCTGTTCTGAACAAGGTCTTATGGACCTGAGCAAAACGGTGTACTATAACGATCTACCTCGATCAGAAGCTCTGAATCTGTATGCTGATAAACTCCGAAATTGCAATGTGGAGCCTTCTAAGCACCATCTAATGACCATACATCAGTTACTTTTTTATTGAGGTCAATGTTGTGATGACTCTTCCTATGAAGCAATCCGGGGATTTGTTACCTATTCGGATTCCCACAAAAAAATGATCAAATAATACTGATTTTTTTATCAAATTATTACTTTTGCATTAAATTCACGATAATGTATATAAGTCAACCTATATCGAATTGACATGTTTGGAATTTTTATTCTTAATAAAAACTAAAATTACTTTCTTTCACCATCAACGGTTCATTTTATGTATACTGTCTCCTGTTCGTGTAGGATCGATACTGCTCTTATCATAGTCCCTTAATTGAATTATATTAAAATAAAAAATTTATTTAATAATATAAATGTTATAGGAAAATAAATTAGTTATACCCGCTTGAAATTGTTATAAGAGAGAAAATTTACTGTAATACTAGTATTTGCCTTACAAGATAGATATCAGACATTTGATTACTAAAGTAACTTTTTTTTATAATTTTATTTGTAAATTGTTTTATTTTTTATTTTGATATTCTAATGGAAATGGAAAAACTGTGAAAATTTAGATACTTATATGAGGTTAGATTCATGTTCTACCAACTTCAAAAGTTTTGGATTTTTTTTTATTAATTTTAAAATATTTTCATTAAAAAAAGTGTTTTGCAATAAATCCAGAAAGAAAGAAAATTCAAAGTCGGTAGATTTCAATAACCTTTTACTAATGGTCGATTAATTACTACTACCTGACCCCCCCCCCCCCAAAAATGAGAAATTACCAATTATGAGATATTTTTAAAACAATTAATAAATAAATAAAGATAATTTAAAACTGTTTGATATTGATGTGTCCTGTCAAAATCAGATATTATTGCATTACTTTTTTACTTAAAACATGAAAATTAATTTTTTTTAAAGATGCTAAATATTAATCCATTATATAAATATATAATATATTTCAGTAAATCTTTTATTTCAATATTTAAAAAAATTACATTTTAATGAGTAATTAATTTTATTCAGTTGAATTGATTACACCATGTAAAAAGAAAAAAATATTAAAAAAGCTACGATTTCTCCTAAAATAAACCTGTACACAGTGAAGACTGTAATATCACTACTCAATAATCTCATAAAGATTATTGCATTGTTGTAAACACATTTTAAATTGTTTCATATTCTGATAATACTATTAATAATTTATGTGGGAGTTTATTTATTTATCTGTACATCGTTAATAAGTAAAATAAAATTTACAAGAAGTATATCCTATATGATCAACCGGAAATGGAGGCTGTACAGCCCACTGCAGCATTATTTATTAAGGTTACGCAGGTATCACATCTTATTCGTACAGTGAGAGTTTAAATTTAACTTTGTCACACCCTACGTTCTCCAGGCCAAAATGTGTTGTTAATTAGTGACCAGTAACAAATTAGCCAGAATAAGACAGTCTGACAACATTAAAATTTAACCAGTATGATTAGGGCTCGATCTATTCTGACTTTTTACCCGGAACAGTAACCGCTTATTCTCTTTGCTACCTCAACAAGGAAACCACCATCAATAAAAAGAAAGTTTTATAATGAATTACTAAGAAAATTTTTCTTTAAATTTTTTATATTAGTTTATTATTTTACGATTAACAATTGTCGGTTTTCATGCTACACTGATAAAGAATCATTTTAACTTAAAATTTTTAGTACTTCTTTAATAATACACTACATCCTTTTACTTCTTGTAAAAACTGATTCAAAATTAAACGGCTGCTTATTTTTTCACACACACACATATATTCACAAACACTTTTGTGAGATTATGAAATTGAATTTCTGAACATAAAATTACCCCGTACAAATTTTTAACTTTACTAATATAAATCATTTTCAATCCTTTTTATGATTTAAATATTATAGATCATCTTTTATTATTAATAACACACAATATAGTCACTCTTACCATAAAATTAATACATTATGAGCAATAATCCTGTAGCTAAAAGAGAAATAAATTATTTTATTATAATAACGAACACGCCCAGGTGGTGTAGATTATGCTTCTACTGGTTGTAAAACCATAGACTATTATATTACTACTATTTATGGTAAAAAGGAAGTGCTCTCATGCTGTTTTATTTCCTTTTTTCTTCTTTTATGGAATTGTATTAAAACACATCTATTTAAATCTTTTTTAACTTATATGAAAGTAAAACTGATTTGGAAACGAAAATTTTGTATTTATTTTAACAAAAAAATATCTGTTTGTTTACAAATTAGTTAAAATAAGATTTTTATTTATTTTTAACTATAATTTGTTCTATAAAACTTAGTCTACTTAAGCAAATGATACTGTGTAATTTTTTTTGTCAACAGTTGTTTCTATAATTTAATCTTTAAATATTGGTAGAAATATTCTTTTGCGGAAGTAGTAGTTTTTTTTTATTATTCTTTTATTTATTTTTACTTTGTTTTTACATTTAGATTTACTTGTGTTAATTATCACTATATTTATTGATGATAATTTCTAAACAGTCGAAATTTAATTTCAATTGTTAAATTTTTTTTCCTCACAATTTGTTTATTTACAGTCGGCTCTGATTTAGGAACCACAAATAAATCGTATAATAAAAAGCATATGATGAGGGGTTCCAACGAACACCCTCAACAAAACGTACATATGCATAAAGGTATAAATAAAGAATATACATACATATATAAAGTTCATATATATAAATAAACTCGCACTGAATAAAACCACATAGTCACAAGAGTTTATAAAGTTCCAGTAAAAAACAATCAAAAAAGATTTATAACACCATTAAAAATAAACAAAGATAAACAAATAGTAATATAACAAGAGCATAGAGATAAATGGAAAGAGGCTAGACTCCTCATCAAAGCCTAGAAAGATGCTCATCACATATGTGGTACTTTCTTTTTCCTGTTTAGCCTCCGGTAACTACCGTTTAGATAATTCTTCAGAGGATGAATGAGGATGATATGTATGAGTGTAAATGAAGTGTAGTCTTGTACATTCTCAGTTCGACTATTCCTGAGATGTGTGGTTAATTGAAACCCAACCACCAAAGAACACCGGTATCCACGATCTAGTATTCAAATCCGTGTAAAAATAACTGGCTTTACTAGGACTTGAACGCTGTAATTGTCGACTTCCAAATCAGCTGATTTGGGAAGACGCGTTAACCACTAGACCAACCCGGTGGGTTCACATATGTGGTACTGAACCAGCTTAAGAGTAACTCAGATTTCCCTAAGACCAGCACATGTAGGCGTTTCAGTCACCGGACATCCTCACTGTAATCTAGAAGATTAACTGCTACAAAGTTCACGTGGTTTTCTAACCGCTGTCTGTACTTTACCGAACCGTTTGACCTCTTCGCAAATATAAGGTGATTCAAGATAGTCATGAATTTCTTCGTTCCGTACGAACCACGTTGCCTCTGCAATGGATCTCGCCAATTTATTCTGGAAACGTTGTATAATTTCAATATTACTTGTGCTCGTCGTACCCATAGCTCCATGCCATTTATCCAATTCGGTTTTAGAATCATCTTGTATTTTAAAAGTTTGTAGGACAGCGACAAGTGTGAATTCCTGCCTAACAACCAATAAAGCTTCTTACACACGTGTTGAACCGTTTCGTTTTTTCTCTCACGTAGTACTTGCACGTCAAACGACGATCAAGGTGGAGCCTAAGGTAATGAACGCGGTCAAAGTATGGGATGAAAATGCGGTCTAGTGGCTCCGGAGACAGTCACCTCTTTTCATCGCAAACGTTATATAATTCGACTTATTTTGTTTAACCTTTATTCTCCATTTTATTAAATATACGCAGATCAAGCCTATATGGAGATTTGCTGAGGCTAAATGTAGGTCTTCGTCTACCAACAACAACCAGGATTGGTGTATCATCAGCAAACGAGGCGACGGTGACAAAGGTTCGGAGCCGGAAGTTCTGCAATGAAAACTGAGTATAGGACTGGTCTTAAGACGGAGCCATATGGAACCTCTAATCTAATGTCAAAGAATCCAGATAATCATTGCATCTGACATGGGAATGTCGAGGTAGTTCGCAAAATCAGATAAAAGGGATTGAGGAAGGCTGCATTTCAGCTTATGGAGCAGAACAGGCAGCCAGACCTAGTCAAAGGCCTGCTGAACATCTAAGATGGCCGCTGAACAGAATTTCAGAATTTTAGTTTTTGGTAAACTGATATTATTTACGACTTAAAACATAATTTTATGTTTGGAAATTTATTCTTTTTAATTTTTTAAAATCATATTCCTAATTTAAATTTAAATTTCTTTCTTTTCTTGTTTTGTAATTTTGTACGTACATCATACTTTCTTTTATTATTTTTTTTCTTAAATTCAATTTTTGTTAAATCATAATTGAAAAATTGTATGGAAAACTTAAAGTTAACTTTTTTTCTGAAGTAATTATAATAAAAATAATTACTTAAGTACAAATTAAATTATTTATTTATTTTTTAGGGATAAGAAGTTTTGCTAATCCAAAAATGTTTAATAAGAAAATAGTTGTTATATGTGCTTCATTTTTATCTGATAATAAATTATATGAATTTTTCAGTCTCTTCCAAGATTTATTTAACAATGCAGTTAAGAGAACTTGACTGTTGATTGTAAACAACTGAGATTAATTGCCAGAATAGAAATCAACTTGAAAACAAAGATAATGAAATTTGACAGAAAGAAGGATAATGAGAAATTAAATATTAATATAGAGGAGGCCAACATACCAGAAGAAGAACAGTCTTGACAATTAGACAGTAAAATTATAAAGAATGGAAGAATATCAAAAGCATACTAAGAAAATCAATGAGTTTTCATAAACAAAAATCTGTTAATGGAGAAATTTTTAACACATATTTAAAAATTAAAAAGATATTTGTATGGAATGTAACGCTTTTAGATCGTAAAACATGTACAGTAAAAAAAAGAAACGAATAGAGGCCGTTGAAATGAAATTTTGAAAGGAGAATGATAAAAATTAAATGGATGTACAACATTTGAAATGAGGAAGTCTTAGGAAAAATAATACGATAGAGAAATTTTTGGTAGAATCTAGTAAAATATGAACTAGGAAATATATTAAGGCACCCAGGTTTGGTTAATTCTGGAATTGTTGAAATATAATTTGAAATAAAATTTATTGATACCTGTTACTTGTTTTTTGGAACTTTTTTCATACAATTCAACACAATAATTTGGCTTATGAGAAAGGAGCTTATTATGGTTCCGTTACTGTTTTTTATAAATTGGAGAACCATTTGAGAAATCTTCCCACAATTTACTTAAAATACAATTAAAAAATTTTCTTTTATGGTAACAATGCATAAATTCTGGACAGAGTAATATTACTCGCAGAAATTATTATTTTTAAATAATATTAATTAAAAACAAAAAAAAATCAATTTATCTGCATTTCGTTCAACGTGTACATAAAATATGTGTACTTAAAATAATTTTCATTAGTGGCCTTTGAATGGCGTATTATTTTGCAGTATTTTTTTTTTATATTTAATGTATTTCTTTTAACATTATTTCATATGTTTGTATTTAAATAATTAATATGGATTTTAAGCACATCTAATTTTTTTCTTATAGTTTATTTTTGTATTTATAATTTATCTTAAGATTGACATGATCATCTATAAAATCTATTTTTATATTCCGATCAGAATATTTATTTATTTGATAGAGGAACATGTAGAAGGTAAATCGGTCGAAGAATATATTTAGATTAAAATACATAAAACAGTTAATTGTGAATGTAAGAATAATAAATATTTTGAGATTAACCGTTTAGCGCAGAACAAAAAGGAATAAAGAATATTATTATCAAACCAGACAACTCTCTGATGACAGCAATAAAAAATGTACGTTTCTTTATGTTCAGTTAATCATTAAATTCATTAAGATCAGATTGAAATAGATCAGTTTTTCTTTTTTTCCACGAGATAAAAACTATTTAATATTTATAAATAATTGAACCATTTAATGAAAATTAAACTGTAAAATAATTTTTTCAGCGCAATTTTACAAGAAATGCTGATTATTGTATATCCATTCAAAAACCTTCAGTAAATAATTTTTTGTTTGACCTATTATGCAGTTTCTTTATCGCTAATTGGCATCATAAACGAAAAACATAGGCTTATTTTATAATGAGAAGATAATACTGGGAGTATCGCATAAAATCACCTTAATCTTTGTCAGTATTATTCATTTAAAACAACATAAGAGCTCTATATTACCAATTGTTTCCATTAATAAACATGTTAAATTAATATTCATTATTGTTAGACCACCAACGTAGAGCAGATAATAAACTACAACAGTTTATTTTAGATTAATAACAATAATGATGATGATGTTGATAATAATAACAACAGCAAAATAAAACATTAATTATATCAAATGAAACATGGTAACTGATACAGTCCCTTCAAGTCATTCTGGCAAATAATGTTACACTTCTAAATCGCTAACAGATTACCGTTTATATGAATTAAGTATCACTTTTTTATCGAACTAATACTGATTTTTTTTAGGTATTTTCTGTTATGCGCCCTGCATCTTTTTTTTTTTTTTTATTTCTCACGAATTTATATAAAATTATGAGATGATATCGTTTAAATCATCATATTAAATTATTAAATAATGTAGATAAATAATTTTGTAAAAACTGTTACTTGTCTTGGCCTTTACCGCTTACAGATAAGACAGCGATCTTTTTTTCTTTTTCTGTTTAGCCTCTGGAACCACTGTCAGGATTACCTCAGAGGACGATTGAGGATGGTATGAATTTAATCTTGTACAGTTGACCATTTCTGAAATGTGTAGTTAATTGAAACCCAATCACCTAAGAACACCGGTATCCACGATCTAGTATTCAAAACCGTATAAAAGTAACCGCCTTTGCTAGGATTTGAACCTTAAAATTCTCGACAAGATAGAGATCTGGTATTGTCAATTTGTACGCAATGTCAAATCGTCGGATGCACATACTCAAACAATCAAATCATTTTGGGCTTCAACCTAAAGGAGAAATCATATAAGGAGTGCGGTACAGCAGACACGTATTGGACTGTCTGAATTCACTTCCTGTAAGTGTGAATTGTTATGGCGGTAATCGGTTGCGTCAAAGCGATGCATTTAGTAAATTTTGTAGGATATTCTAGCCTTTTGGCCGCCTGCCTAATATTTTTTTCTTTATTATAGCTATTGTTGAGATTAGGTTAGTTAATTAGTTTGTAAAATATGTTAAATGTGTGAGTTAAGTGTGTAGCATAGATTTTAAAAGTACTTTATAGGTTACTGCTCTCCGTACGGCAAGTCTGTTTCTCATAACCAAATTATAAAATGGTAAATAAAGTTTACATTTTGTTAATACTCTACTTTTGTATCTTTCTTTGTGAAATAAGAGTTTCTGTTTGTCACCGTGTAAAACCGTTGTTATGGGTGTCACGACTATATGTACTTAACGTTGTCGCCCTGCTTTACTGTAATCTCGCAGTGTCCGAGTAGAAAAGTGCAGTCTTCTGTTTGGATGGTCGTAGGTTCCAAACTCAGGGAAGATGTGGAAATAACAATTTATAAACAATACATTAAAAAAGAGCGTACTCTTTTTTAACGCTTAACATAAAACACCCTTTTTTTAGAAAATTAAGAGTTTTTAATTAATTAAAAGTAATTTTATTTTTATACATATTAAAAGAGTTTAATCATAATTAAGGAAAAAATGTAATGGTTAAATACTGTGTAGGATAAAATATATGAAAATATCTTAAATTGATTGATTCGTATACAATTCAGGAAGACGCTAGATATCTAGTGTAGCTTTGTTCATTCAGGACCCACACACACCATATCCTGTGTTTGAAAAACATCGATATAAAAAAAGAAATTATATATTAGAAATCTGCTACCTATCATAACATGTTTGTACCAGAATTACTTACAGAATAGCCTGTATTGAAGTAAACATTAATTTTTTTCTTTTATTTGGCTGGAAAATTTTGAAGTGATTATTTTATCAGAATTTACAAAAGAAAATTGCATGGGCATACCCAAAATACTATCAATAGTCTGAATTGTTTGTTATTACTTTTTGTACTGTAGTATTTTTATAATAGGAATACATACGATAAAAATAATTATCATCCGTAAAGTCGAGTAGAGCTTTTTAATAATATAATTTTTTAACTGCACCGTATTACACCTTGCTGATTAATATCATCAGATATATTATTTAAAAAAATAAAATAAACATACAACTGTTTCATATAAAACGTACTTTTTAATTTAAAAGGCACCCCTCAGCTCAAAAAAAACTTATTTATTTAAAATTTTATAAATACTGACTGTTTCAGACTTGAAATCTTTGCACAAAGAATTGAAATTTTCTTCGCTATTTTTTCTCTAAATATGGCGTTGTTTGGGAAAGAACAGGCCTTTTTACTCTTATCATAACAGTAGGATTATCCCTGTTGAATTACTTCAACTTCCCCGCCCTCAAAAAGTGGATTTTATCAATTTTTTTACTTTTCCAAATGATCAAATTCCAATTTTTTAATATCTTCAAATGAGCTGTTCTCAAAAGTTAAAACAGATTTCAAACTTTTATCTGATGATTAAGAAAAGTATTAAACATAGATTTTTTGACTGGGGAAAGAAATAAATTCTGAGTTCATGTAAATCATTCAGAGAAAATTCAATCAATTTTTTTTGGATATGACTTTAGACATATCTATAAGTACATAATATCGTAGACAAAATTGTACCAACAAATCACGGAGTTCGTAGAACTTCGTCTGTAAGAGGCAACGAAATACGTTTACTGTTCTAAACATGACCTAACCTAACAATGAAATGAAAATGGAAAAAAATATAAGCGTGAAAGCATTATATTTCAGTTCAATTAGATTAGTAATAAAGAATACTTTCAAAAAATACTTCGAATTTTTTTTAGGTCCAAACTCTTTATGGCATACTAGAAATGTGCATAAATGTTACTTTCTCAAAAAACCTAAATAATAGAAGAAAATGTAAAACCAGTCTATATAGATATTAAACATTTTGTACATATTAATTTGATTAATTATTTAATAATTAATTAATTTGTTTACATTAAATAATTAAATAAATTGTTACGTGCAAATTTGTCTTTTAAATGCAAATATAAATATATGCACTGTTCGTTGCCTTATCGTAATTTTAATCTGATTATTAGCCTGTTTCTTTCCAATTAAACATATAAATTTGTAACTATGTAAACTACATAAATCAGACATATTCGTACTTTGTTAATATAAACAGAAAAGTTTAAGAAGTATGTAGTATGAAATAACAAATTTGCGTACGAGTGAAAAAAAGGCTTTGAAACCAATCGAGTAGTAAATATGAATATAACATTCTGTTACACATATATTCTCTTATATATTCATGCGTGCGTGTGTGTGCGCGCGCGCGTGTGTGTGTTGATTATTACTAATAGTATTTAAGACAGCTATAATTTTAATTCTAAATTCGATTTAGATAGAAGTGGTCTTATATAACTTAATGTTTTTTTACCTGCTTTTTGTGATGTCTACAGCTGAATTTTAATTTAAAAAAATAAATATATTTAAAGATTATCAAATAGTACAAACAATTAGAAACACGTTTTGATGAATGCGTCATCGTCAGTTAAATTAACAAAATAATTCAGAGCAGCCTCTGGTTTTATGACTATTAATAAAAATTAATTAATTTTATTACCTAACTTAATAACATTTTATTAATAGGAACGCAACAGAAGGTTGCACTTTTTTCAAGATTTTGTTTTATTTTAATTGTTTAATTTAACTGATGATGATGTAGGCGTCAGAGTTATTATTTTTTTAACTATATTTTAATAGTTAATAATCTTTTTTTAACGTTTTAATTAAAATTTCCTTTTTTGTTACTGAAGATTGTGGCATAGATTTCATAAAAATTCAGGTAGTTTAAAACACACATACGAATATACGTAAGCGGGCACACAAATTCTTATATAATTTTTCCAATAAGTTTTGTATTAAATAAAGATGTAATTTGAACGTAGCTGCTTCCTTTTCACTCTGTTGAAAGTTATGTTTCCTTCAATCAAACACTTAAACAAATTTAGTGATTAGCTTAAAACCCAAAATTATTCATCATTTTGTATGATTGTAGAAAAAATATTTCTGAAAGACCGAGATGCTTTAGTTTTACAAGTTCCATGATCGTAAAACATTTCCCTACAGAATTCATCGGAAATTTAAAATATTAAGGAAAATGTTTGGAAACGAATGAATTTGATTTAAGACATTCGTTTAAGAATTTAAAGAACCATAAATAGAATTTAATCATGATGCTTTTGATGTATGCTATACTTCGATTCAAAAATCCCGTTTAAAGCTTGAAAAAGTAAATCTCGTGTAAATCATTCAAATAGTTATGATTTATTGCTGAATTATTAAAAATCTAAATTATTTAAAATTTTAAAAATTATTTCACGTGTTATTAATTTTCATTAGTAAATAAGAAACGTATAATAATTCTTTTGGGTGTGATAAAGATTAATAAATAATAAAGGACGCGTTGCTATGAAAACCTACAACTAGCAATTGGCACGCGGAAGAAATTCTCACGATTTTATTGGCTATAAAACAGTTGTTTGCAAAACATGACCACAACAATGGGCCAGATATTCATTTTACGTTTCATTGCCTTACCTATAGTAAATAATAACACGATATAAATTATTAATAGAGTTTTATTGCCAATGTTATTTTAATTATTTTATTTAAATTATTAAAATACAGTAATTAAATATTATTACATCGATTTTACCAGTTAGATACAAAAATTTTGAACATTGAATTATATAAATATTGTTTTTTGTAAATAAATCAATTTTGTCCGTAAATGTTAAAATTGAAAAGTTGGTAATTTCTTACTGAAATACATGATGAAAATACGTAATTATAAAGGTATGTGGGGATATGTAGAAAGAATAGTTTTTATTTGAATTATCTATATGGATACAATACAGAAATTACTTCTTTTTTTATATTTTGTACGTTTTCCAATGTAGCATTAATATTAAGTTGTGTGAAATTAACAAATTAAGTGTAAAATTAAACTTAAAACTTACTGTTTTAAAATGAGTATTATTGTAAGAATAAAAATTATAAAGATATATAATTAATGACTTTCATAACCCGATTTTTTTCTTTCCTACCAATAACAGAGGTAAAAAAATTGTAGAAAAAATATGGGATACTATTGTATATATGAAGTTAGGTCAATTTTTTTTTTACTGTTTTCAAAAAATAAATTTCTTTTAGTAGTATATTAAATAAAAATTCTTATATTTTATTCATAGCTTATGCATGCATATCGTCTATTTGTGCTTGTGTGTGTGTGTGTGTGTGTGTGTGTGTGTGTGTGTGTGTGTGTGTGTGTGTTTGTGTATTTTGGTTTTGAAAGGGAGATGAATTGAAATGGATTTAGATGTGTGCTTGTGGTTGATGACCTTTTTCTCTATGCTACATTAAAAACGATTCTTTCCGCACAACGATGTGATCGTTTGTACTACGTTCTTTATATAAACGTACGTACATAATAAATTCTCTGAAGTCTTTTTATTAGAGTACATGTATCTTCCACGTGAGTATAAGCCCTTCATGCGTTCTTTACCTTCTTGGTTTCATATGTCTTTCGTCACACATAATTACACTCCAATAATTTTAACTATAGTAATAAAATTTAAATCCTCTAACAGTTGAATATTATTCGTTAATTAAAGTCTAATATAAATAATATATTAATATTAAATCATTATAGTAACAAGAAGTATTCTTTTATGACTACCAATAGTATATATATATATATATATATATATATATATATATATATATATAGTGTGTGTGTGTGTGTGTGTCTGTGTAGGAGGAAATGGTGCCATAAATTAAAATAATTATTGTTTTTTTGTTTATTTTTAATTAGACTACGCTTAAATAGTACACAAAGGATGACAAGAATTTTAAATATATTAAAAATTTTCTTTTTTGCTTGTCGTCTCAAAATATTATGTAACCTACACAAATCTATTATTATATAAACGAAATGGAATTTTGCTTTTCAGGAATAAGAGGAGGTAGAAAATGTTGTTTATATTCCTAACTCTTATCAGCGTCGTCTGTGTCGCGACGACTGCCCGTTCACCTGTTAGAGAACTACAGTTAAAAGGTAAGCTTTATAATTAAGCTTCATGATTTATAAATTAAATTAAATTATCATGATTTGTAAATTTTATTTTCAACTTTTTTTTCTTGTTTGATGATATCGACACATAGGCTTGAAGCTTGTTCGTAGAAATTAAATTTTTTAGCGTATGAAAAATACCATATGCTTGACCGGGATTCAAACCCAGGACCTCCGGATGAAAGTCGAGATGCTATTAAGTCTAAAACTTAACTTACAAATATTAAAAAAAAAAAGTAGCTTTGTTGTTTTATAAAATTTAGTCCAGTCTTTCTCACAGCTACGAGTGTATCAAGTACCTAAAGTAATACGTCCTATTCAGAGTGGTATTCTCTTTAAGTAGTGATGTGCCTCTAGTAAAAAGCGTGTAGTAAGTGGATTAAAAATCATTTATATTTTGATGATCTCGATATAAATATATAAAACAGTACATTGAATTAAAAAGAAAATCAACGGGAAACAACTTCATGCCCTTGTAGGCCTTGCATAGGATACTTAATCTTGAAAATGGTTCTGTGTAAATTAAAATATATCATAATTTATGGAGTCATCTAGCCTGTAAATGTGGAATAGTAAATATGTACTTACCTTCATCCAAGAACAAAAAAAACATATATTAGAAATACATTATATAATAATGGTTTTCTCGAAACAGTTTTCATCCTTATTATCCTTAGCTTTCGGTAACCGTTGATTCGGCATTTTTATTCGTTGAAATTTATTTCAATCCCTAGTTGTTGATAAATACATTCAAACATAGTATTAAGTACCTGTTCAAAAGAATAATATTCCTCAATCCGTAACAATAGATAGTAAATGTTTAATGTTAGTTTTTACGTAATGTATACAGAAGTAGCTTCTAACTAAAATACTAATTTCTAGTTTTATCCCTAGTCTGACTATTTATTTTCGAGATATTTATCATATCTGAAAATCTTTTCCCGATCTATCGTCTGAGGATTTCTAAATAGGAGGTTAGATCTAATAAACATGGATTTGAATTCTAAATTCTGTAGTTTAAATTTAACTAAATTCATGGTATTTTCATGTTAAAATATACGCTTACCACCTTTCTTATATTTCCATACAATATTCCAGTTAAAAATATTATCCATTACAATATTATCCATTAACTAAGAAATTTTTACCAGACTGAATCGGATTCGATCCTTGACTTCTGTATTTACAACTTATTCGTAAATGTATGCTCTAACCCTTAAATGCATGGCTTTATATTTTATTTTTAGATAAACTTAATGTGTACAAAAAGAATGTGGTTAATAACGGAAGATAATACAAGTCAGCTGAAGGTTAGTTCCTTATTCTATTCACTTAGTATCTAATTACAGAGTGACAACTATACATTTCTTTTAACAAATCTTCATTAACTTCCTGTCCATTTATACAGTACTCCAAATATATAGCCTATACGTTATACGCGTACTGTTTTTAAACACGTATTGCGTTAAATAGAATACGGAATTTATACATTGTATTTTATTTAATTATTACTAGTATTATATTACGTAAAATGTTATTACCGATTAATATTCTTAGCAGTACCTAAGGAAGTTCCTACTATATTAGTATCTGTTTACGCTTTGTTATTGAATTTTAAACAGATGGCCGATTCGATCAAAATGAATGCCTGTAATGTTTAATAAAAAGTTAAATCGATAGGTTGATTTCAGCTCACTGCTATCGTTTTTTAGATTATTGATTTTTCAATAGATAATATTTATTAAGTTAATTTAGTAATCTAACATTCACAGTATACAAACATAAAACCATTGTTATCAAAAAATGGATCTATTATTTATTTTTATTTTTTTGATGGCTTGTATCCAGAATTAATTTTATTCTTAAAAAAAAAATGTTTCCTTTTATTTCCAAGCCAACGCCTTAATACTGCTATGACATCGTTTTTTTTCAGTTCCTAAGCAATAAGATTTCTAGTTATTTTCTTTTGATTTTACATTATAATTATAAATACTTGTCTTTTAACCGAGGGATGTAAAGATCCGGTTTTATCTAAGTAAATTGATATTTATTTCTTTGTTTATTGCTACGATACACAATAAAGTGAATAAATATGAACCGATTTTAATGTAAATTTTCAGAAATATTATTTAATTTAAAATAAATGAAATGTACATACAAGAATCTTTTATTTAATGTACACAAAAAATTATACGTAAAAATTAGCGACGCCTTAGTAGATCCTCTTACACCTACACGGAAATAAACAACATTTCAAGAAAAGTTTTATACTCAGATTTGAAAATATGCGAAGTTATATTTGATTCTTCACTTAGTTAAGTCTCGGAAGTTGTCAACTCTGGTGACATTGTTTATTGTGATAGAGGAACACGCGGTGACTGCATGTTGTTGTCGAATAGTGGTTTGATGGTCGATCTTTTATTAAAATAACGTTACAATGAAAAATATGACTTAAGTTAGAAGAAGATCATTTATTTTTTCTACTTTAAATAAATTATTTTTAAACTAAGCGTTGTGCACCCGTTGCGCTTCTATCGCTAAACAGTTTAAGGTATTATATCTCGCCTACTTGTTTTACTTCTGTACTCCAATAAATCCTTGCACCACAATTCTCCTGATCACTACATAATTTCTCATATTTTTCTAACAAATTTTAAATTAAATAATAATAATAGTAAACTAAACCTGCCAAGAAATTAAGGATTATAAATAGCAAATCATAACTAAACTAAAACAACGAGTAAATATGTATTTTTAAAAATTAATTTCTGGGAAAAGTCTTCCAAATTACTTAAAAACATTCGGGATTTTGTGAAAATATAAATTTAATCTAACAAAAGATCATAAATAACTAAGAAATTATTTTTAAAGCAATAACTCGTTACAATATTACCATAATTAGATAACAAAAATATTTAATATTGATTCGAGGGACTCCAAATTGATCCTGATAAGTTAAAATGACGTTGTTTTTTTTTTTTTTAATTTAATGATTTCAAAAAAAATTCACGATATGTAACAAAAACAGAAATCAGAAGATGATTATCAATTAATATTTTAAAAAGTAAACTAAATTTTAATTATAAACATTTCCAAATTATTTAATTATTTACTTAACATTTAATGATCGTAATCCTCAATATCGCTACGGTTAATATTTTAATAAATAAAATCAAAAATTTTTAACATCGTTAGGAGGGAATCAACGATCAATATTTCCTGAATAATTAATTTCTCCAATAATTATAAATAGATTATAATTTCTATTAAATATTATATGCTTATATTAATAAACTTATGAATTGAGACAGTTAATATAACTAAAACAGAGAACATACTAAAAATAGAAAGAAGGTTTTTGAGAAAAATACATGGATCAAAAAAAGACAGAAGGTTGTAAATTAAGTCAAACTGAAATACCGGGTGACGCAAAAGAAGTAAACGGTTTTTAAACATTTACACAAAGCAGATTTTTAAACTGTTAATTTATTTCAATGAGGAATTATGAAATCTATGAATATTTTTTTTAAGCTACTAATGCAAAACTACGTCGTGCAAATAACCCAATAATAATTTACAATAATTTTCTGCCTCACAAATTGGTGCTTTTTTATAGAGTTTTCTATGACGTTGGTTAAAACATTCGGAGTTGGGTTTCAATTTCAGTTTGAATAATGGTAATTGTTGGATGGTCGGTGACTTATTAATTTGAACCTTCTCCTTTAGATACTCCCCCCCCCCCCCAGAAAATAATCTGGGGCTGTTAAATCCGGGGAACGAGAAGACCAGTTGATTGAAAAGATCCTTGAAATTATCCGTTTACCAAAAATTTTTCTTAAAAAAGCTGAATACTGAATCTAACAGTGTGTGTAGTAGTTCCATCTTGTTAGAACCACAATATATGATTTTCAGCAACAGCGATCATATGCTGTATCTTATTAAAAATTTGAATCATGTCGGTATCACTCAGCAGTCAACGGTTACAGCATTCCCGTCAACATCTTCAAAAAAAATATGGTCTTATCTGTGGAATATAATACAGCACCAGATTGTACATTTAAGCGGATGTAATTCCCTCTTGTGGATAACTCTTGAATTCACGTTTCCTCGTTTTCGGCAGTTTTGTTTATTAACAAAGCCATTTAGATGAAAGTGCGCTTCATCGCTCATTATCAGATTATGCATGAATTTTTTTTTACCTCGTGCCAATTCTTGAAACTGTACGGTATAATTTAGGCGTTCTTCAAAATCTCCCTGCTTCAGTTCTTGCACGAGTTTAATTTTCTATGGGAACAGTCCTTTACCAGTAATCGCTGCAATGATCTCGTGAGTAATGTTTAACTGAAGAAAGCGTCTTTGAGTTATGTTTCTGGGTTCTCCTCAATACTCTCTTGTACTCTTAAATATTCTCTTCACTTCGGGATGTACTGGACTTCCGGATTTTGGCATATCCCTTACTGAACCCTGCTGTTGAAAACGTTCCGCCAAGTGCCTAATCATGTAAGCGGAATCTGGATTCCTTATATTGAAATGGCGACAACAGGTTCATTAAGTGTGTATTATTGAATATTGATTTTGGAAAAAAATTCTATTATTTTCATCCACTGAACAAGCGTGTATATTTTTCTTTTATAAGGGAATATACCAGATTTCCTCTATAAGATCTGAAAAAAAATGAACAAAATCAATTAAAATTAAAAAGTTATAATTTTTTTCAAATCGCTTGGTTTCTTTTATGCCACCTGATACAAAAATTCATTAAGATTTAGAAATAGCCATTTCAAAGAAAACATTAAGTTTTCTGGGTCACTTGATCCGAATAGACTAAGAATAATTGAACAAAAAACTTTTTTGATAAATTCCGGCTTCTCTGAAAACTGAACTTTTACTACAGAAACAAAAGTTTCTGTAGTAAAAGAGAAAGATTAGAAACATTAGTGGTTATAAAGACAAACGAGAAAATGATGAAGGAAAAAAGAGAGAAATTGAAAGGATTTTAGCGTTGCCCTTAAAAAGACGATTCGTGAAAAAAACTTACTAATTAAAATCAAATAAAAATGTTACCAGAAATCCTAGATGACTTAAATAATATAAGGTCCTCCCTTCCAGTAATCAGATAAGTTTCTTTGTAGGGCGTATAATACAATATTACATAACATGATGAATAACGTTATGCACAATTTAATAGAAAAGTATAACACAGTCCATCTCCTAAAATTTTTATTAACAAAACCAAATTGAACTGTATAAGTAAATAGATTTGAGTTTAGGTAAACCAATATTTAAAAATGTCTGCTATTAAGAAAATGCAACGGAAAAAGCTACATTAATTTGTTGGTATATATACTTTTTGACCCAGCCTTTCTTGTGGCTGTGTATTAAACACCTCAGGTACAAGAGATACCAGTTAATTCAATTGCTTTAATGTAATAATTTTCATTAAAAATTCATTAGCTATATGTTAAAACAGCGTGAAGGTGTCACTTGTGAGGCTAAATATATCACCTGTATGTGTGTGGCCTTAACATACCGATGTATGTTAAGTGCCATAACTGCAATAATTGTAGGCGACCTGACATGAATTACAAATAAATTTCGAAAATGGCGTATCTATTTTATGTCAACCCTAATAAAGAAAATGAGAAGTGAGGCGGTTTCTTATTATTTTCTTCAGCAAGCCAAATATACTATTGCGTATAAAAATGCCAAGCCATCAAAATGCATGTGATATTCAGTTATTTGATATACAAATAATTATCCACCTTAAGTAATCGGTGATTCTCGGTCATAAACGTAAAACAAATTATTTTTACAATTTAATTATCAAAATTAATAATAACATTTAACGGTCGGGATTTATATATTTTTGTATTAATTTTATCATAAAAATAATGTAATAATACAATTCTATTATTTAATTACAATTTGTAGTTCTATGCATATAAATATGTATGAACGAATAAACGTTAACGTATTTTTTTTTTTTCATCAATTATAGTTATAGAAAGTACAAGTTCATCTTATGACAAATTTTAAATATAAATTTTTACAAAGGATTAAATTCTTTTTCTTTAAAATTTTGCTTATGATTAACTTTTAAAATTAGTAGTTAAGTGGGCATAAATTTGTGTTCCCAGCGAATATTACAACCTGTGCCAAATAATTATTATTTTGTATTTTAATCTTTTTTTTATTATATATTCTAAAATAGATCCAACAAAAAGTTAACAAAAAGTAGATTGTAGAAAACATTTTATTTATATATAATTAAAATATATTATAGAATGGTATTTTAATCGTTTTACGTAATTAAAACGGTTGTAATTTCAATTCAGTTTTATGTTTATTTATAGTAACATATTTTAATCGTCCGTTTCTGCTAGTGTTCTTTAGTAATTTTCATAAAAAGAAATGTTTCTTTGGCAACGATCTGTCTATGTTGTGTCTGTCTACAGTAAGAAGTGTTCTGTGTATTTTTGTATGTATACGTCGGTAGAACCGGGAATTTTTAAATGCTAAGGTAGTGCAGATGGAATAAGAGGTTACAAAGGGGGGTTAAGCTACTGGTTTGGCGAACAATATTCTGTGGTTTAGTTCTATTTGCGGAACAGTTATTTAAAACAAGAAGAAAATAAGGGAGAGAAAAAGAGAGAGAGAAAAAAAAAGAAACCAGTAAGCGTAAGATATGAAGGAAAGACAGAGAAAGTGAAAAGTTAGAGACCAGACATGGATACTAGGCGACGTACAGTCTGCCATATCTGTTATAGTACTATTAACGTTATATGTCCACATCCGCGTCTGACGCTGTTACTAATAACAAGCACACTTCATTATGGTACGTATACCTATTATAGTGTGTCGTATTTAACTTATAATAAAAAGAAAAAAATATGTAATTTACTTTCATAGCGAATTCAACGGATGTTGTTAATGCATACTTAAAATGTGTATTATTTTAGATCCCTTATAGCGAAAATAATTTATTACCAGAGAAAAATTATTGATAAGTAGCGTAAATATTATGTTACAACAGACATTTTATAATTAATTATACATCTATATAAAAATAGTTTTATTTTAGTCTGCATGTTTGTCCAACTTCAAATTTAGAAAGGCTGAATAGATTACAATTAAATTTTATAATTTTTCTATAAAATTTGTAGTGAATTAATTTTACTGAAAAAGAAAATCTGCTAAGGTTTAGTTCTGATTTTGATTTAAAAATGATCGCCTGATCTTATAATTAATTTCATGTTTTTTACTTCCTTGTACGAAGTAAAGGAACTATTGTAATCGCGAAAAATTTTGGTTTACAGATTTCAACAGAAATATTCATTTTGACCATCCCTGTATTCATTTTGACTAATTTCGGCGACACGTCTGTACGTAGGTACGTACGTATGTATCTCGCGTAACTCAAAAACGATTAGCCGTAGAATGTTGAAATTTTGGATTTAGAACTTTTTCTTAACTGCAGTAAAAAGCCCTCATTGAGAGCTTTTCAACGATATATATCATATGTAGCTGTTATTTTCATTGGTTCCAGAGTTATCGCCAAATAAAATTTTAATAATGAAATATTTTGATCTTACGAGGGGAAGGCACATCGGTTTGAATCCGGCTTCATCTCCCTTTTTTAATTTAAATGTATTGATTTATTAATAATTATTAACCTCTGATTGTTAAAAGTTTTACAATAAATAATAATTCAATAACAGTTAAAAAAAAAGAAAAAATCAGAAATTATTACTGAAATAAAATTTGCATACTTTTCATTTTAATTCAAAGATGTTTACAGAGGTTAACAATTATTAATAAAAATCAATATATTTAAATTTTTAAAAAAAGTTATAAAAAAATATATGTATATGAAGTCGGATTTGAACCGATGTGTCCATGGTTATTGATCCGACACGTTCTCACTTACACCACATAACTACTTGGGCGACGTGAAACAAAATTAATACGTGAGACCACAAAAATGTGATGCAATTTGGTGTCCTATACAATGCAATTATGTAACTGTTCACTTTATTAAAGAATTGGAGGATCTTATTATCTCACTTTCAAATGAAATAAGTCTAAAAGAAGTGCAGCAAAAAATGTATATACGTAATTTAATAGGCATGCAAGGAAGTCATGTGGTGTCCACATCAGATTTTAGGTAGACTTCAAAAGAAAGCTACCTATTGTAAAGGGTACCATGATCTGACTTCCGGAAAATTTCGACATATCTTCGCGTTTCACATCCCCCAAACTCCAAAACCACCGTCAGCTCAAAAGTTTATATGTACATCTATATATATACTTCACTTTCTTGTGGACACGGTAACTGCCGTAATTTTGTGCCAATCACTTTCAAATTTTTCCCAAAAATAACTCAACCCAAAATCTCGGTCAAGTATGTTAACGGCTAAAATCGGATCATGAGGGTGGCTTTTTCGGAAAAACAAAATATTGCTATTGGGTAGCTTTTTTATTAAGTAAAATATCGAATTCGTTTAAAGTTCCTTCTATTCTTTGAGTAAAGGTCTAAAACTTAAGTAAATATTTTTGATATCACCAACCATTGGCCTAGAGGGTGGAAAAAATGAGGTTTCGAAGAGAAAAAAATCATACCTACTTTAATAGGCAAGTATCGAATCAGTTTAAAGTGGTCGTTAGTCCTCTAAACATTACCTAAAACTTCTGTCTGAAAAAATTTTTGATATGACCAACCCTTACGGTAAGAGATTACCAAAATGTTGCTGGAATTGTAAGATGGGGCTTGTAGTATGCTAAACATGGAAACTTTTTTACACATGCAACCATTGTCGTATTGAACAAGTTTGAAGTTTTTCTTAACTTTAAGGTGGACTTTTCTTTATCACCTACTTATCAACAGTGAAATCTATCTCCGCCTTTCGGCGTGCCGAAAGGGATTTTTTTTCAAAAAAATTTTTTTTTCCATTATGTTAGAGTATATCCTTACTAAAATAAAATAGTAGCAAAAACTAAGTTACGTTATTTACTTGAATATATATTCCCGTAGTAATTTTGTAGACTCAACTGTTTACTTTATACGTAAGAAGACATTAAAACACAAGAGCCAAAAAAGTAACATATTAGAGGTTACTGACCTTCACTCAGCAATAAAAATAGTCTAAAATTTATTTTATTGTTGATTTTTGGCGCAATAATGAATATCATTTTCTTTAGTTTAATAGAATAATAATTTTTTTTCAGTAAATTGTTTTTATTGTTATTATTTTCATAATGCTTACCTTTGAAAATCGTATAGTCCTCTTTCCCTTTAAAATTATTAATATTATATTTTCATTAATTTAAATTTAATTTCTGTTCTTGTAATGGAAAATATGTATTTGACAATATTTGTTAGTAAAGATAAATAAAATTATTTATTATTATAAAAAATTCTGCAAAATAAGATCCTTAAGGTTTGCCATTGTCCAAGTTTTGAATAATAATAATAATTATTATTATTATTACGTAATGTGCCTTCTTACGGTTTTGTAACAAGCTAGAAATTCAATACTTCCAAAAATGCTTTTTATTTTAAAATAGAAAAAAGTAACAAAAATGTATTAAAAATATAAGTTCATTATTTCCCTTACTACTGGTTTTGTTAATTTAAAAATATTTGTGATTATGAAACTCATTTACATTCACTCGTTATTTTCCTTTTTTGCTTACTTTCTCGTCTAGCGCTATAGCAGAGCTTTAGATCATCTCGAGAATTTTTATTAGTAGCGAGTTTTTTTTTATTTACTTATTTTATGTATTGTGTTCTTTTTACTACAACAATGTTCATAATATAAACGGTCGGTTTAGAAAGCAAGATAACTAAAAAGCTGCAGAGGTATATTTATAGAACATATCTGAAGTTACAGATCAACAATGACAATAATTTTCATATACCGGAGATCATTCAGTAAAAATTTACTCCCGAAAACAGCATAGATATTCTCAAGAATATTCTATAGCAGACTTAATAAGGACAATGTGGAATGAAGTAGTTTGACATCGTCTTTACTGAATCGAATGTACTGTTGCATATCAGCATTTTATCTCCACCCAAGTGAAATTATTGATAATTGACCCAATAAATGACAAACCCGTTTACTCTGCTCATCACCTTTGTCTACAATGAACATCATTACTCTGGAAGAAAAGAACACTTAATTAATCTTGTTGTACCTCAGAAGTACCTTAATTTTTTAGTGTAAAAAAATCTTACAGATAGCGCTAAAGAATGATATATGTATATATATTTACATAATCTATAAAGAAGAATAAGTAAATTGCACGTGCGCTCTTGCAGTTTACTGCACATTTTTGTTAGTTACTAGTTTACGTAAATCCTACATTATAACCGATTGATTTAATTTGAAATTTGCATTAGATTTACTTAATTGATTTAAATTTATGTTATGTATCACTTATAGTAAGAATTTAAAAAATATAAAATTTAATCTTCGAGGGGCGTTTAGAAATGTATAAAGTTTTGTTGTTGGACTTACAATATCATAAACGATTCAGTACTTGTTTCATCATGCAGTATCCAATAGTTTCTCAATTGTTGATAACTTTAATGTAGGCAATAAACATGAAAAAACCCCACCGGGTTGGTCTAGTGGTGAACACGTCTTCGCAAATCAGCTGATTTCGAAGTCGAGAGTTCCAACGTTCAAATCCTAGTAAAGGCAGTTACTTTTACACGGATTTGAATATTAGATCGTAGATACCGGTATTCTTTGTGGTTGGGTTTTAATTAATCACACATCTCAGAAATGGTCGACCTGAGATTGTACAAGACTACACTTCACTTACACTCATACATATCATCCTCATTCATCCTCTGAAATAATATCTATCGGTGATTCCCGGAGGCTAAACAGGGAACAAATTAACTTGAACAAATAATATAATATTTCAATCACTTAAGAATTTGGATACGGGTTTAATTAAATTTTTTCTTTGCCAAATTTAACTAAATTAAATATACATTTATAATGTCCTGAATTATACGTATTAGCGTATTATACGTTCTTTTTGAACTCATTAGAAAATGAGTTCAAAAAGACTGCCGTATTATTGGCAGCAATAAACTAATAAAATAGAAAAAAACACGTAATTCTGCGCAAGAAAACTGATTTTTCGTTTCCGACGCCATCCCTATTTCGCAGTCAGAAACGCACCGATTTTCAAAGTATGACGCATTACATACGTTCGATTAACCAGTAGACCCTACACACAAGCATCAAGTTTCAACTCTCCACTGTGACTCAATGCACGAGTGCATATGAAAAATACACCACTATACAGCCAACATATTAATGAATTAACTAATCTTCATCAAATTTTCACATGTGTATCTTCAGATACAACTATTTCAGCATGTATAAATTTTACTGATCTAGTAATTTTGGGGATTTTCGGGCTACAAAACTGTACACATAGGCCTATATATATGTATATATGGAAACCCCAATTTAAGTAAATGGTATTTTCCTGCTACTCTTACCTCAAAACATAAAGAAAATTCATTTTCACTCCCACTCTCACCATGCGACCGAAGAAATACTGTACTTTTCTTCGAAAAATTGGTAAAAAAGAGATTATGTTAATGACCTAACACATATCCGAACCGCCTTGGTATCCATCAATTTTGGTTGATGAATGAACATTTTTAATTGGCCTTTTTTTTATGCAACTAAACAAATTCTTTTATTATCGCTTTGAAAATAGATTATTCGATGAAACTGCACCGACAATATAACTGCCAATAAGTGGCCTACTACGTTGAATTAAGGCATTCCAATGAAAAACTATTAGGTACACATCAAATTACTTTGTTGTCACCTCGGCTAAACTAATACTGTTTCAAGTTCAGTTCCTGGCAAAAGTATGGCATTTTTCCTTGTTTATTAAAGTATATTCGTAAGTGCAATCCAAAGCCGTATTAGTGTTAAGTTTGGCCTAACATTGACAGTTAATTAAAACAATTTTTCAAAGTAAACGTTTTTCATTTATAATCATTTTAAAATGGTCTCTTTTTTATATGGGTAGTTGCTACTTTTCTTTTTCCTGATATAAAAATAAAAACCTGTTTATTCAAATAAGCAGCTTAACTAAAAATTTAGATTTTTGAAAAGAGTAGTTGACAAGATCTCATTAATACTTTCAGATAAACTATTTACTAGCATTTTGTTTAAATTACGTTGGAATGGTATTTTTTATTGTGATTTGCTTTCTATAAATCACACACAATAGAGAAGAGAAATTAATTATAATGTTTGTGCTTAACTCTCTCTCTCTCTCTCTCTCTCCCTCTCTCACTCTCATTCTCTCTCTATCGAGTTTATTATTTAATCACTGCATTTTATAGATAGACCTACACAATTAAAAAAAAAATTAATTAAATAATCTTTAAAAACGTTTATATCTATTTACAACCTGGAGAAGGATATGGCAAATCTATTATGTTGCTACAATTGTATTATTTCAAGTTTATCTTCCTAATTATATATTTCTCATAATTACTAAAATTTAAGAAGTTAATTAAAAAATTACTCTTACAATCTCTAATTTTTTGAATTTTAATATTGTGTAATTTGTGCAAATAATAACAAAAACCAAGCAGAAATTAAAAAAATGGAAAAAGTGATATTCTTATTACTTATCTACTTGACTACATAATATTCTTTCATATTTCAGTTAATAACATCAATTAGCAATTAATTATTTTGTAAATAAATAAAATTAATATTTTATTTTAATCAGTACATAATAATACATTACATAGAACTTATTACGAATGAGTAGATACACTACTTCATATATACAAAAAAGAACTGATATTCTACATATTGTCTGATATACACACACATATATATATATATATTTCTTGTTGCGTGTGTATGTCACTGAACTCCTCCTTAACGGCTGGACCTATTTTGATGAAATTTTTTGTGTGTGTTCAAGGGGATTCGAGAATGGTTTAGATTCACAATTTGAACCGATAGGAAATATTTTTTAAATTAATTAATTAATTTATGTGTTGCTGTCGATCTTGGGATGGTTAAGGTTCACAATTGGATCCAGTAGGCAGCACTGCGATCGCGTTTTAGAAATTTGTTTTTAATTTTTGGCATATCAGTCAAAACCCGGTAGTTGGTGCTGCGATCGGATTCTAGAAGAGTTTTTTATTTTCTTGCTTTTTCGCATATATTGTATTGTTATTAAATTAAAATTTGTATTTTTAACGGACTACTGTGTTTAGAGAGTAGTTTGAATTAAATCCGGTAAGTACTGCTGTTCTGACAATTGGATTTACTTACATTCTGACTTTTATGAAGTGAAAGGTTAAATTTTATGAAGTTCCGTAATGTTTTGTAAGTTTCTAAATGTTCAGTATTAATTGTGATGATTTTGCAGCCATATCTCTTTTCGTTAAAAAGTTATTATCCATTGAATACTGTGATTAGAGAGTGGTGTGAATTAAATCCGATAGGTAGTGCTGTTGATTTGCCATTTGGATTTATTTACAATCTGCTTTTATAAAGTGAAAGGTTAAATTTTGTGAAGTTCCTAATGTTCAGTTTTTTAATGTTTAAACAAACTTTCAATTAGGTTTATTTAATCTGTGTATGTATACTCAAATCTAACGATAGCGAAGCATTGCCGAGTCTGATAGAATTGCGCGCTTATTGAGAATATTATATTATTATTTATTGAAATAACGTTTTAAAGTGTAATTAAAATATATACATTGTGCAAATTTGTAAGGTGCAGTATTGAAGTGAGTATTTTTTCATGAATTTTAATGATATATACACGTGCATTCAATAACAATCAACTTAACCTACAAATTTAAATTATCAGTTCTCATTTGATTCTATGCGATTTATGAAGTATTGAACGGCTCTTTGAAAATAAAAATGTAAGTTTGTAAAATAAATTATAACATTTATAAAGTTAAAATATAAGTTACTTATAGTAATTATAGTTACAGAATAATTTATTACAGAACAATAATGCTACGTCTGCCGGGTCCGCTAGTGTATATATATATATATATATATATATTACATCTGATATAATATATATTCATCAGATGTTTTGGTATTAAATCTATCATCACCACAATGAAAAACTTTGTACAAAGATTAGCAAAGTGTGGTAGCTATGTCCAAATTAATTATTTAAGATACAAACATTTGAAATAATATTAAGGTAAACACAAGAAGATAAAAAGTATAAAAAATTACTACAAAATAAATTTCAATTCAGAAGGTGTTAATAAAAATTATTTTAACGTGTCTTCCCAAATCAGCTGATTTGGAAGTTGAGAGTTATAGCGTTCAAGTGCTAGTAAAGCCAGTTATTTTTACACTGATTTGAATACTAGATCGTGGATACCGGAGTTCTTTGGTGGTTGGGTTTCAATTAACCACACATCTTTGGAATGGTCGAACTGAGAATGTACAAGACTACACTTCATTTACACTTATACATATCATCCTCATTCATCCTCTGAAGAATTATCTAAACGGTAGTTACCGGAGGCTAAACAGGAAAAAGAAAGGAAAGTTCTGTTGTCTAGATGGTTATGATTACTTTTAAGAATAAGTGACTATTGTTTATACTAAAAGTTGCACATATGAGTGTTGAGGGAGTGTGGAGGGTGTTTTTTTTTGGCTAAACTTAACAAACTAATTCTGGACATCAAAATAAACATAAATGTTAATGTGAACAACTGCCCTATCTTACTTCATTTTCCCTCTGTCTGCCATTTTGTGTTTTTTCAATAAAAATTTATATCTAAAGAATAGATATTTTAAGGAAATTTGGTGTACATGTACCCAACATCATCTACAAAATAAGTAAATTAAAATTTTTTTTCCTTTGAAAATTCCTAAAATTGTGCCTGTTTTACTTCCTTCATTAATAGAATTAAAATAACTTCTATTATTACTAATAACAGATAAGCACAAAATTGTTACATTGCATAATCTTTGCGATTCACTTAAAAATTTCAGTCACACTTCTGTTATTTAGCAACCAATTTGAATAAATGAGGTGTCATTTTGTTCACAATAAAATGTTTAACTTTTTTAAAATAATTCTATAAAATTAATATTTATAGAGCTGTTACGTGGCCACCATTTTGGAATTTATAATTAAAGATTATTTTTGAAATAATATTCCAAATTAATTACTGTTTTTGGGTTAAAAACACTCTTGAGTAATACTTAAAAAGTTATAATAAAATAAAATAACACAATATTTACTGATATGATACAAAAGATTAAACAATAATAATACAATGTTTTTTGTTGAGCACATTTTGTAATGTATTTATATTATGGTGTTTCCAAATGTTCTATTATAAATACATTTAAGCTTTATATAAGTGCATAATCTTTATGACAGCCAGATTGGGACTATAAAGAAAGCTTATCCTAATAAAAAACATAATAATTTAATATAACAAGACATACAATACCTTATTAAAATAACACAGCTTGTTGATTAATAAAAACTTTAAACCAATGCTGTGTTTATATTTAACACTCAAACCATGTTTATACTATCTTCTTAATAAAGTAAATAAATAAACATGCATGCATAAATTGGAATATAGAAATATAAGTGAACTAACAATTAAATTTTTATTGTACTATTTAGCTACACTTAACTTATCAAAGTCATATTAAAAGTATTTTTAATGACTGTTTTTGTGTATTAATTATTACAATTAAAATCACAAAAATATTTTATAATTGGTTGAAAAAATTGGGAATTCAGGAATTTAACCAATCATGAAATGACATATTGTATTCAACTATTACTGTACACAATTTCTGTTAATTTAATAAATTGTATAACTTTTTTATGAATAAATAAATGGCAGTCTCGTAGTTAACTACATTGCAAGTAGTTGTTTAATAGCTGATTTCTGAAGTCGAAGGTTCTGAGGTTCAAATCCTAGTAAAAGTTAGCTGCTTTTATATGGATTTGAGTATTAGGTAGTGAATACTGGTGATTGGGGGTTGAATTACCCACACACCTCAGGAATGGTCAACCTGAGTCTATACAAGACTTAACCTCATTTACATATCATCTCATTGAGCCATGGGGGAGTTGCTTATTGTTCACTAGTTGAGCAGATTACAACATACACATTAAGAAAATAAAAAAGGAGGAATTAAAGGTGAATTACAAATTTACTTATCATATTTCACGTTGATTTTTTAATTATGACACATTTGTGATACCTTTTTTTTTAAAAAGACAAAAATTGAATTTTTCTTTTCCTTTTTTTTAATGTCTATATCTAGCAAGTAGGAAAGACATCCTTCTATAGTTTGATTACATGTTCAATGATTAATGATAGTTATGTAATACTAATAACATCTGTATAAAAAAAACCTAGGAGCTAAAACTAGTCTGTCTATAATCCATTTTTTTTTTTTTTTTAATTGGTTTGCTTTGTTCTATTTTATTTGTCAGTAGGGTGTGAATATAACTTATTTACCGGGTAAAAAATATTATTCTATATAAATGTGTATATATATATATAACATACAGATGAATAAATTCATAAGTTTTTTCTGAGTATACAAAGGATCAGAAAATTTCTTAACAGATCTTTATAAAAAATCTTTTTATACAAACATAAAAATTTATATGCAATTATAAGCTCATATTAAATATCTAATACAGTGATTGTTTTGTTTATATGAAAATGCCATGGTATGTTAAGAAAGAAATATTTATGCCTATTCTCTTTCCTTGGGTTGACAAAAATGTTTTATTGCAATCAGTCATAATTTGAGTTAGTCTAGGTAACAATACTTTTAGTTGCTGTGGAATTGGTTAATAAACTACTGAACTTAGGTGCATTGCTTTCATATTCATATTGAATTATAAATTTTTAAAAATCACTTTTTTCTTATTCTCTTCTATTAAATCAATTATTTAACCCATCATTCTTCTCTCTATTTTCTTCTTTGTTTTGCTGTATATACACATGTAAGGTGCCATAGCTTTTTTTTTCCAGTTTAGCCTCCGGTAACTACCATTTAGATAATTCTTCAGAGGATGAATGAGGATGATATGTATGAGTGTAAATGAAGTGTAGTCTTGTGCATTCTCAGTTCGATCATTCCTGAGATGTGTGGTTAATTGAAACCCAACCACCAAAGAACACCGGTATCAACGATCTAGTATTCAAATCCATGTAAAAATAACTGGCTTTACTAGGACTTGAACGGTGGAACTCTCGACTTCCAAATCAGCTGATTTGGGAAGACGCGTTCACCACTAGACCAACCCGGTGGGTCTAAGGTGCCATAGCTGTAATGATTATAGGTAATCTGTCATATAATATAAATCATTCCCAAAAATGGTATAACCATTCTCAGGAATAACATTTAAAAGCAAAGTAAGGAGTGAAGTAGTTTCATATTTGCTCCTTCACTGAGTTAATTAGACTGTATATATCAGCATAGCAACCCCACCAAAAGCCAGGTAATATCCATTTCTATCTGTGGCTTGTTCATTCTGCACATCACAACAAATGATTTTTGATGAATGTTATTATTTTATGAGAAAGAAATTCTGATTAGTCATATAGTTACCTCAGATGCTTTATGTGCTACAGCCAAAAGAAATTTTGAGACAGGTATTGTAAAGTTATAAATTAATGTGCCACTTTCCATAGGAGGGAGTGTCTCCATTGATAACACTATCTCCACTAGTTAGGAGAAATTGTCTTAGTGTATTTGTGATTTTACTACAAATTTCACTTCCTATTGTAATATAAGTTCCATACAAAGTTATTACTGTGATGTTGAGACAGTAGATACCATCCTCATAACTTACAGAGTATTACAGAGAGTATAATCCCTAGCTTCATTTATCATTATGTCTTTCTTATCAACAATGCAATAAAAATATTAGCAGAAGTGTGGTAGCGATGTGCATGAATATAACATGACATTACATGAATAAGTAATTTGTTAATTTGACAACATTCATTCTTGGTAAAACACACCACTCATGCAAACACTATATAATGATTTTTTTATTTATAAAATGATCATGGATTATATTTAAGGAAGAGCAGGAGACTTAGCTTTATGTAACAGGCAACTTGGCCATTAATCTCATTTTTTGTACAACTTTGCTGACAGAATGTCTTCCCATTAGTACCTATCCAAGAAAAACTGGACAGAAAATAAAGAAAGAGGAAGGCTAGAAGAAAAATAAAAAACTAGAATTCTTTTTGATTAGCATAGATAGGGGTAGTTTTCCTCTTGTCCAGAGCCAAAACTGGTTCTGATTTGTACAGTATAACATTAAAAAGTACATATATTATACAGTTTATATATTAAATAGTTTTGTTCTTCTCCTATTGGATCAAAAAATTATGTTTTACAGATTCAGTCTGTAGTAGCATTGTAATTGTTCCTGTCTCATAACATCTTCAGTACATCTCATCTCATCATCACTCATCAATAAGTAAATAAATAAACATTTTATTTTGATCAGACACTTGGTGTAGATTCTATCAGGAGTGGATAGGTGTGCTAATCCATTGATAAAAATGGAAATTCCTGAACATTTGTCTGGACAGAATGAGGGATATCATGGTAAAACCTTGTCAACTGCAATTTTATAAAATTAATCAATTAACTTATAATAAACAAAACTATGGTTTTGTTTAAGTTCACATTAATATATAAAAATAATAAGTGTATGAAATAATAGTATAACAGATCCAGGAACATATTAATCAATAAAATAAAATTTAAAAAATAAATAAACAATTTAGAAAACATTAATCGAAATTACTTGAACATACATTATTTTTACCATAAATCAAGATGCAGAAAATTCAAATTTTTTAAAATTATTATTAATAAAAAAAAGCTTCACTCATGACTTTCCTTACCGTATTTGATCATAATCATCATCGTTGATGTTTTCTCAAGTAGCAGGCCTCTTACATCGCAGTTTCTCCCGTTGTTCCTGTCCCACGCTCCTTGATTTTCTAATACCCTTCATTCTTGATTTCATCTATCTTGTCATCATTTTTATCTCTTTGCCCTTATTTATAAGTGCTTCACACTCATACAAGCAATGAATGTGTTTGGTAATCAACCACTTGGCTCTAAATCTAAATCATAATGTAATAATTTTGTTAAAAGCATTTTTTGCTTTTACTAAGCAAAATATGTTTTGATCTCCACTCCATTCTTCTGATTCTCCATTTGCACATACCCAAATATCTGTATTTTTTAACTTGTTCTATTCTTCCTTCCTTTATCTTGATAAAGGCCATAAAGCCAAACGACAAGGCCAGAGGTCATGTTCTCTCTCACTTAATATAATAACTTTTGCATTCTTCACATTTATTTTTATTCAATTTTTTCATTTCTCTTCTAACACTTTATTATTCTTGGGAAATAGCATTTGCTTATATTTAATTTCTACTTATACACTGTACGCTGTTTTTAATTTTCTATAATATTGTTTTCTGTTGAATTTTTTCCTATTCCATTGTTAATTACGTATTTTCTCAGCTGTATTTATAGCTGATGATGGAAGAATACTTTAATGAAGAATTCTAGCTTGTTTTATAGTGTGATAATCTTAGTAGCTAAAATAAAAAAAGAAAACAATTGTTTCTGAAGTCCTCAGTAACACTTTATTTTATAAAATCTATTTTAGAAGATGAGATAAAAAGATTATAAAAAGGATGAATTATATATATATATTTTTTTTTTAAAAAAACAGTGCATTTTAAATAAAATAAGCTTAACCTTGTTTGATAAAAAAAATCAAAGATATTTTTCTTCTTATTTATTTACATCATATCTCAAATTAGATGAAGGTGAATATTCATTGCCACATTTTAGATAACATGCAAATTCTTCATTTGATTACTTTATAGATCAAGGTAGTACCTGAAAGAAGATCTAAAAATAAATTTGGCTTGTTTATGTTTACACTATTAGCTAATCAGATATTTAGTTTATTATTATTAGATAGTTAATCTTGTTTATTGAATCAATGCCTGTTAAAGGGAAATGTATTTTTTATTTATTTATTTATTAGAAGAGAGTGGAACTCTGAAGAATTCCTATAAAAATTTCAATCAATTTTATAAAAAATGGGATGAAAGATTTAAATTGCCAAGCCAGTATCTGATGTTGAAAACTGTACCTAAATGTGGAAATTTACCTCATCCTCACAACAGCACTGTTTAAGGTTTTAAAATAATGATTCTACAGGATTGACTGTAAAGTTAAAAAATTGACAGAGAAGCATCCAGTTAAGTCAAATAAATAAACCAAGTTTTTTACTTTGAAAATTATTTACAAAAAATTGAATGGAAATATAAATCTTTCAGTTCATTATGTACAAAATACAGTCTGTGCAGTGAAGCAAGTAGACATTTCTTTCTTAATCTAATTGTAAAAATGGCATTTATGTCACAAAAATTATACAGTATGGTAGTCTTATCATAAAATTTACCAAACCAATAAGAGAAAGGAGATTCTTTTCATTACATTAAGATTTTATTAGATTGTTTTGTTCTGTCTAAGCAGCAATAAGAATGCTTTAAACATAACTTGTAAGAAAAATGAAGCATTTTTTTAAAACATAATATGACATGAAAAGATAACTTTTTTTATTGCAAGAAATAAAATTCAAAAAATATGAAATTTCTGCATTTTTTTAAAAATTGTTACAGTAATTAAAAAAAAAAATCTGATTTGGGCACCACATGACTTCCTTGTACACCTATTAAATTGCATGTACACATTTTTTTGAATTGCATAAAATTTTATTTTACTAATAACTTATAATTTTTTTTAAATATATTTTTGTTATTATTTATTGTAAAAGATTTTTATAATCAGAGGTTAATAATTATTAATAAATCAATATATTTAGAAAAAAGTTTAAAAAAACAAGGAAATGAAGTCAGATTTGAACCAATGTACCTTTGCCTTGTAAAATTCAAATATTTCATTAACCAATGAAAATAAGTACCACTTATGAAATATCATTGAAAAGTTCTCAATAAGGGCTTATTACTGCAGTTAAAAAAAGCCAAAAATCCAAATTTTTGGATTTTGAGCTTTTTTGGACACTTTCTAGTCCAGTTGATTGCAATCAAAAGGGGAGGTACACATTTAGATGTTACAACAGTCCTAAATCCAAAATTTCAACATTCTATGGCTAATCATTTTTGAGTTATGTGAGATACATACATACATATCTACGTACAGACGTCACGTCAGAACTAGTCAAAATGGATTCAGCGATGGTCAATGAATATTTCCATTGAAATCTGCAAACCGAAATTTTTCTCAGTTACAATACTTCCTTGTAATTTGAATAAGGAAGTAAAAATATGAAAAAAAATCAGAAGTTATTAGTGAAATAAAATTTCAGCAACAATAAACACTGCTAGTTTATTATATTTAAATTTTTTAATTGTTTTGTTTAAACTACAGAGTGTTTGGAAAGTTGCTGTGCACTGAAATTTTGGATGAAAAATGACAAAACTTTCTTTATTATTTTGTATTTTTATTTCATTATTTTATAAAAACCAATATTACAATAACCGGAATAGTCTATAGAAGGCATTGAAAATGACCTCCTCCAACACAAGTACAACATTTCGTTCATTTCAATTTTTTTTCAAACATTTTAACCATCTGATGTACAGAAATGTCTCATATGTATGCTGTTATTGCGGTTTTAATTTTGTCAATTGTGTATGGTTGCAATACATTGCTTGTTTCACTGCCTCCCCATAGAAAGTAATCTGAGGGAGCAGGTAGGGCGATCGTGCAGGTCATAAAGTCCTCAAAATGATTTATTCGTTTATCAAAGACATTTGTAAAAAAAAAAATCATTGTAAAATTTTTTAAAAAAGTTATTGATTTGTTAGTTGTGTATGCTATGACACCATCATGTTGGAACCAACAGTGATTTATTTCCACTTCTGTTGACTAACTAATGAAGTTTGTTAAAACAGCACAATAACGATCACTATTAACTGTATTTTCAAATAAGATTTCACCAACAATGCGCGTTCTACTCACACTGACCCAGATGGCAATTTTCAATTCGTATAAAGATTGTTCGTGGAATTCATGGCGGTTAGTTGTCCATCACAGTTGTGTATTTTGGAATTAATATATCCTCCCTGATAAAAAACCTTGCTTTATGTGTAAACGTAATGTCGAGGGTACGTACAGAATAATTTTGTCAATAAAATGTTTAAACCACTGATAATAATGTAGTCTTTTGGCATGATCTATAGGCTTCAGTTCTTGAACACACATTACTTTTTAGGGGAAAAGCTTTAGTTCTTTCCTTACAGCTTTATATGCGGTAAAAAGTCCAATATCTTGCTGCTGTGCTAACTTATGTATTGACTTTGACTTTCGGTCATAACATGTGAAATATCAAGAAGCTTATATTCATTTAGTTTAGGTGGTCTTCCACTTTGATCAACATCATCAACAGAGTCTTGTTGTCTGAAATATTTTGATTAGAGTTCAAATTGCATTGCGGTGAGGAACAGGAGTTTTTGAAAACTTTTCAGAAAACTTGTGCTTTACTAAATCAGTATACTTGTCATATTCACAAAAAGACATGTTCAATGAGAAAAATGGGTTTCTCTACTGAAAAAACCATGATGTTTCTCACAGTTATTGATTTCAATAAACGAAAAAACACAAAACAAAGCATACAGATCACAACTAAACAACTGACATCTTGGTTTATTACTCAGCAACGCCCAACAAACCCACAGGGTAACCAACCTAACACCGAAAGAACAGAATGCACCGTGTAACTCTAAGTATAGTGCACAGAGACTTTCTGAATGCTCTATATCGTACCTTCTTTCAACCAGAGATTAAAAATCATAAATTATTAGAAACCTATGTATGTAATCTATAGTACAATATTTATGTTATTACAATCATAAAAAAGTAAGGATTTCAAAATATTAAAAACAAAATGATTGTTATTTAAAAATGAATATTTATTTATTTTGATAGTTTTTATGACACTACATCTTAGAAATGGTCTTTAAACAAAAGCAACCAATAATCTTGTATTGTTTAATGGCCATGTTGGAGAAGCAGGAGGCCATTTAACAGAGGTGAAATTTAGTGTCTTTATAGAAAATAAAATTCATTCCATAAAAATCTAGCTATTAGGTGATGGCAATCTTTCAATATTAGTTCATGTAGTCAAGGTTTGCTGTAAACAATTTTATTGAGTTTAAATTTTGATTTTTCAATTAATTTTTTAAATCTGGGTTCTAAATAAGATGGAAAACTGCTCCCTTTCAGTCTGTTAATTCTATAACAACAAAATATCTCTGATAGTAGCATCTTAAATGTCATTTCATATTAAAAGATGTAAACAAAATCTACCCTTACCTCATGTCAACACTTATAATAATTTTTTTAATAACCCAATTCTCGATGATCAAAATTAATCAACAGTGGTTGCAGTTTCACTTCATCCTGTTCATATTTATTAGTGACTAACAAACACTTCAGTTAACCCTGCTTAAGATTAAAAAAAAAGTAAAGGATCAAATGTAGACTATCCTACTGATCTTTATATTTCAATAACTTGCTGCATTTATATTTCATCAGTAAAAATTTTATAAAATTTTTACTTTCTTAATGATCATTTACTGATCATTAATGAACTTAATGATCATTTACTTTGTATGTAGAGTAGTTATTTATCTGTTTTTGTTTTATCCTTTTACAGATGGTTGGTTGGAGGATGTTGCTGAACTTGGTGAAAGGCTTGCTTTTTACTGTGGTAGTAATTTTTCTAGTACAAGAGATACTATGAGTAATACTTCATTGGTTTATATCTGGTATAAAAACGATATACCTTTGCTCTATTCAAAACAGTGGTAAGTACTATAATTTTTTCATTTATTTACATTTACATACACAAGTATGCACTTCAGGACTGCTGATACATCTCATTTCTTACTTACATTTCATTGCTTATCAAGTTTATAATGTATTAACTTTTTATTGTTATCAGATCAGAAATTTACACTACCACCTGTATGTTTGATCTGAAAATTGATTAGATAAACACTTACTGTATTTTTAGCTGATTGAAGAGAGCTACTGTTGAAATTGTCACAGAAAATGAAAAAGTATCATGAACTGGTATGGTCATTTAGTAGTAATAAAATTCAACAATATGCAGTGTAACTTATCTAGTGTTGTTTAATTTAATTGACATGGAAATCAATGTAGTTTCAGCAGTTGAAAGTTTACCTATACTTTGTGCCTTTCAGTTTGCAGGATGATATACCCTGAGATATTTTGTATTTTGACATATCAGGTTGTATGGAATGCAGAATCAATGTAAAACAGAATTACAAAACTAATACACCAAATTCAATGTAATACATGCAATATGTTAATGAGTTTAAAAATATTTTAACTTTCATTAACTTAATTTCAAAATTACACTAACAAAATTACATTGTTTTATATTACTTGTTTTATTAATTAGCATGGATTCAGTTTTCTTCTGAAACATATTGGATTATATTTCTCATGTAAATTTTTTTAAGCAGATTTCATATGATTACTGATTAATTTAAAATGAGCAATAAGAAAAACGTATTACTTAAAAAAAAAAAATCCCTTTCGGCACACTGGAAGGTGGAGGTAGATTTCATCGGTGCTAAGTAGGGGATAAAAAAGATTTCCACCTTAAAGTTAACAAAAACTTCAAATTTACTCAATACGACAATGGTTGCATGTGAAAAAAGTTTCATATGTTTAGCATACAACAAACCCCATCTTCTTACAATTCCAGCAACATTTTAGTCATCCTTGCCATAAGGGTTGCTCATATCAAAAATTGTTTCAGACAAAAGTTTTAGGTAATGTTTACAGGACTAATAACTATAAACCAATTTTATACTGTGCCTATTAAGGGAGGTATGATTTTTTTGTCTTCAAAACCCCACTTTTCCACCACCTGGGCCAGTGGTTGGTGATATCAAAAAAGATTATTTAAGTAATCTTATCTTAAGTAATCTTATCCTAAAACTTATTTAAGTTTTAGGCCCTTATCCAAAGAGTAGTAGGAACTTTAAACAGATCCAGTATTTTGCTTAATAAAAAAGTTATAGAGATATTTTGTTTTTGGAAAAAAAGCCCCTCCCCCCTTTTTCCACCGTCCGTGGTCCAATTTTGGCCATTAACGAACTCAATTGATATTTTGGGTCATTATATTTTATATATCAAAGTGATTGAAAGTGATTGTCGCAAAATTACGGGAGTTATCGTGTCCACAAAAAAGTGAAATATATACATATATGTACATGTATATAAACGTTTGGACTGACGGTGGTTTTGGGGTCTGGGGGATGTGAAACGTGAAGATGTCGAAATTTTTCAGAAGTCGAATCATGATACCCATTACAATAGCTGGTTTTCTTATGACATCTACCTAAAAGACATAAATTTCCTTAAGTCATCCCATAGAAAATTTAAAGAATTAGATATTTTGTATTTTCCATGTTTGTTTATTATGTATCATTATGAAGTGAATTAATTAAGATTTAGATTATATCAAACATAAATTATGACTATTGATTGTTATAATTATTTTATGGAATTCCAGTATGATTATGTATGTATTAATGCTTGTGTGTGTTTTTTATATATAAAATTTATTTAATTTAACAATATCTGTTGTATGCTCAACTTGTAGACAATGAAGTAAAAAAAATAAATATGCTTGCATGAATTTGTGTTTAATAATTAAGGATAGGCTACATTTTTTGATCACATCTTTTTGAGGCCCTCTAATAAGCATTGGCATTGTTCTCTTTGCTTCCTATTTCTTCCAATTTCTTTTTTGTATCTTTCTTTTCAGTCAGTCATCTCCCATTTTAATTTATTTTTTATCCCTTTACATTATTCCTCTTTACCTTGTACATTGTTCTTCTAATTTCAATAGAGTTTTAAGTTCCTTCTCTTCTTATAAGATGCCCTAAAGATGAATGTTTTTATCTTTTTTTGGTTTTTTTTTTTTTGTTGAAAAGTTACCATATTTTTTTCATTATCAGTCTATTATTTAATCCATTCTTTTTCACTTCCATGTATCAAATATATAAAATTTGTCAGTCTGTGCTTTTCTTATTGACTCCATTTTAGGTTATAAGATATTTCTAAAGATATGCAGACAAATAAGCTCACCTTACTTTTTAGCTTTATGGCAAGCTTACTTTTTAATTGACTTTTACTTTTTTACTAAGTTATATTTTGTTTTCAAAATTAATATTTTTAATAAATATATATTGTTCTGTTAAAAGGTTGAAATTTCGCCCAGTAAAACGTAAAGATGAGGGTAAATATAGTTGCCTTATAACAGAAAGTAAGACCACTGTACAAAATAATAAAGTACAACAGCAAAAACAATGGCAAAATATAACACTGAGTGTCATAACTCATGGGCCAAATGATTATAAAAAAAAATCATCGCCATTAGAAATAATGGATCATAAACATGATGATGATGTGGATGATGACAATGACAATATCGCTTCTGATATAACACCACATTTTACTAATCCTCAACAACAACATGCTATGGTTGCTTTATTAAAAGGACAGAAATATATCATTAACTGTTCAGTAGATGGTAAGATTCATTTTATTAAGTAATATTTTTACTTTAATATTAATTATGTAAGAAATTAATAAAAAAATATAAACACATAAGAACAATCTCTTATTAAGCATGATTAAATTAGAAGTAATTATATTAATACTGCTGATTTTTTGAATAGATAAAACTATTAAAATTGTTTTAGAATAATTGTATTATGGATTTACAAAGCATACCATTAAAGCAAGGCAAGGTAAGGCATGAAAGTAAGAAAATTTTTAGGGGTTAAGAATTAAACAATATAAGAAAAAAGCTGTTTGATATGTAGAACTATACTATAACAGTACTCAAGACAGAAACTTTTCCCATTTAAAAAAAAAAACATTTTATGAAAATAATTCCATTTCAATTGCTTTTATCTAATAAAGCAACTCAAAATGATAATATTTCAGAATATAATCTTGTATATCATATTATGATTATGTTTGTTATATAAAAAGCTTTTCAGTTTTAGTTTGAACATATTTTTACACAATAGAATTTATTAAATTCTAGAACATACAGATATATTAAAACAGAATTTGTATTTTACATTATTTTTTTTTAATGTGGATTAAAACCAGAATACATATTTTAAAATAAATGTTTTTAATATTTCTTACCACACAGTATGTGTGTTCTGATACATTGAAATAGGAAGCCTGCTACTGAGACATAAAAAAGAGCACTATGGACAATCAGTAACATTTCTGTTGCCTGATGTAATAGTTGTGTCACACAAATCTCTTTGTTTGTATTTGTAAAAAACTCATTAGCAAACAGTACCCAAAACATAAAAAAAATTTTGTAATTTTAATTTCCTAGAATTTTGTAATGATATTTTTCTAAACAATTTGACCACTTTTATTTAAGGGGAATATCAATAAGTTCTATAAAAAATTATGATCACTGATTTTATTTGAAAAAAATAGAAATTATTATACCATATTCAGAAATTAATGTAAGTATATTAAAATAGTATAGTCAAACCCCCTCCAAAGAACAAACTTGATGCAAAATATAAAAATTACCCAAAAAGTATGGTTTACATTGACATGTATGATTTGTATATTAATGGATAAGAAGAGGAAATTGTAATGTTTTAAATTTCTGTTTTACTCATTTTCTATCATTTTAATATGTATGATTGCAAATAATAGTACCAATCAGTTACTGTATTTAGTTAATCTTACAGTCTACCAGGATACTGATCACTTTGAGACCAATGCTTTTAATTTAATGACATAATCAACTCTTAAAGTAAAAGTTACTTTATAATAAATATATATATATATATTGTGTGTGTGTATGTATGTTAGTTATACAGACATTTCTATTTCTAAAATTTATAAAAACAGGAAAAAAATAGTTGGGCTGAATAATGACTACGTAGTGCTGAACATACAAAGTAATATTGTAATACTGTCAGCATGCAGACTGTTCGGGAGAGCGGCCGTGTCCGAACACGGCCATCTCTGAGACATCTGCCGAGAGGACCGTACTGTACAATGTATAAGAAAACAGCCTCATGCTGTATTAAATGAACCACCATGAAGAGGCAGTACGAGAATCAAAAAATGACAAACCAGGCTTAGGAGCCTCTATATCGCGTAACCTATGAATGGAAACCGCATGAAAATTCCGGCCGCGAAAGTGACTGTTTTCGCAATTAAATTTTGTTAAAACTATAAAAAGCTAGACAACACCCCACACCGTCCCACGAAGAGACCACAATTTCATTTAGTCAGCATATGCGACTCCCTCCGAAGAATGGGACACATTTCTCCCTCCAAATAACTAGGGCTTCGGTAGACACACTCCTGCTAGCCCATAGGTGCTGGTACCGAAAGGACTTCAGCGGATGGACAGAAGGGGAATCACGCCGGGATTACTAGGCTCAAAAGCTTAGTCTCTCACGGTCAGAACCAGTAAATAAATTTCACGATGGTCCATATGGATAGGAACACAAATTACCAAATCCGTTCATAAATAAAACTTAAAATTTATAACCGCCACTAAATAACCGATGAAGCTCGATAATAGAAAGATACAGCAGCAAGGGACATTGTCCAGGCTCTGCGATCAGTAGGGAGAAATATTGAAACTCCTGCCATTCTTGCGTTCCGTTCCGTAATACTGTCAGGTCAAGTAAAATGTATAATTATTGCTTTACTGCAGACAATTAGATTTTTCTACTTTTTAATAATGGTAAATGTAATCATTTTTCATTACATATAATGAAGTATTAGAAATTATAAAAACAAAACTGATACAAAGGAAACTGATCCATAAAATCCCTGTCAATATGTTAAACTTATAAGAACTTCAAACATTGAAAATAAAATTGGGCTCAAAATATTATTCTAAAACACAGAAATTATGCCTTCAAAACCAACACAATTAAAAAAAAATAAACATAAGCAATAATTAAGTCAAAATAGTAACCCAGTTTAAATACTTTGGAGAAATAACAACAAACAACCTAAATGAAAAAACCTTGATCCACATAAGATGAAACAAACTACCTAAAGGCAAAAATTTAACCTGGTATACTTACAATAAAAAATGCCTATCAATAAACGCAAACTCTCAATAAACTACAACACTCTTCCACCTGAACAAGCAAGCAAAGACCAACAGACACCGGAGAATCGAAAGAAGAATTGGAGAACCTGCATCAACAAAAAGTATCAGAAAAAGAAAAAGTACCTGCTTCCGGTAGTGATGGATCATGCCTAACACAGTAATGTTCAAAGAGTTAGAACCTATAACTGATACCATGCGTAAGAAGAGATTAGGATTCTTTGGACACATCACGGGGGATGCAAGATTTGAGACTTCTGAAACAGCTAGTAAAGTATAATCTTGACTCAAAAAACACCAAGACAGGATGTCAATGAATCAGAAAAACAAGAGAGTATCTGAAGGAAATTAATCTTATACCAGAAGACACCACAGAAAAGATAAAATTAAACAAAAAAATCAACAAGGACAAAAATACTCACTTCATACTTTCAAGAAAGAAACTCACAATATAAACATTTTCAACACTAGAGATAGCATGAAGATCAGAACATACAAAAAAGTACTGGGACCATAAGGACCACGTAGTCCCTTCAAAAAGACTTGGATAATGGGCTGACTAAAGTGATCCTGTGTGTTCATACAAGATGAAAAAAAATTTATAAAACATATTATGTAATCAGTTTTGACATTAAATAAATTAGGTCTACTTGAAAATTTTTGTGTTTACAGGTGATGCTGAATTAAAGATGAGTTGGTTAAAGAATGGTAAAGAGATGTTGATACATAGTAATCACTTAGTGTTAGATCAAGTACAAGATATTGATTCCGGTAACTACACGTGTATTGCTACTAATAAATATGGACGCGTACAACACACCACACAACTTCAAGTGTATGGTTAGTATCTATATTTAGATTTCATCTGCTTTATAATAATTACAAACATTAATTTTTTTCTTAGTAAACATGTGCAATTCTAGGATATTAAATTTAACTAAAAGATTATACTAATATTACATCATACGATATCATATATTGTTAAAAAAATTATTATATATTACATGTAAAAATTCAATGATGTTTTCTAAAACTGCCCTTATGTTTTTAAAGAAAATCACTGAGTTATTTTAAAGGAGCTCTAAATATAAATTTATAAAAATAAATTATTTTTTTACCAATTCAATCCACACTTACAGATATCATATTATACAAAATATAGAATAGAGAGAAAAACAGTTAATGACAGAAAATATAAAAGTCACTCCACAAAATTACCAGTATTTTCTGAAAAGAGAGTTGTGTCACTTTTAGCAAGCAAAATACAAAGAGAGATACAACAAACTAACAAAGCCCATACGCAGCACTCCAGGAGTACACAAATTAAACTACAATGGTATACTAAATTATATTACACTGATAAGACTCATCCACAGATATACAGATAAATATGTTTTAACAATTAAAATTATATTAAATATAAAAAATGAAACAATAATTGGTAACTTACTACATGTTATCAGAATGTTCTTATATACATAGATGAAAGGTATTGTTTATACAATTATTTAAAATGAAATTTATTTAGTTTCTTCTTCATTCAAAAATTTATTAAAATTCACTGATTTCTTTAATTAATTTTTCAAGCACTCAAAAATAATCTCATTTAGTTAGTACATGATGAGTAGTAAACTATTGTTTTTTGAGTATACATTGCTTTATAACTTAGGCAGTAATTAATTAGGAAATGAATATTATGTTGTAAATAAAACCAAATTTAGTTTTCTCAATAATTATTGTCTTATTTTTTTTCTTACCAGAGCACATTTTCAAACTTGGCATCTCTTCTATGAACTATAATACAACTCTTCTATGAACCCTCTAAGGAGACCCTGAATGCAATAATATTGCTTAAAAACAGTGTATGTAAAAATCATTAAATTAAAAAGTTTTTAATCCTTTTTTTTATGATTGTTATACTAAAATGAGAATTAAGAATGCATAATTCTGTCCTAAAATGTTTTCCCTCGTAGGTAGAACCCTGAATAAAATGTATTAATGATTATACAAAAACATAGTTGTATATTAATAATATGTATTATTATAATGTATATTATTATTAATTTTGAGAAATTAATATTTCTTTATAATTTTTTTTTTTTTACTAGATTTTCATTAATATTGCTGACATGTTTTTATTTATTTACTTTTTTAATAATTTAATTAATTTATATTTACAGATGATAAAAAAGAGATGCCTATAATTTTAGAATCACCAAAAAATACCACAGTTAGTGCTGGTGATAGTACATGGTTTGTTTGTAAAGTACCAACTTTAACTGATAGTAAAATAATATGGTTACGTCTAAATCATACGCATCCTAATCAGATTAATTTATCACAACCTCTTGATAAGTATCATATTAATGTAAGTGAAAAAATATTATTCTGATATTAGTTTTGTTTATATTTAAATTACTATCTATGAAAGTTTTTCTTTACTTATTTATGTTATGTAAAAAACTTCTGTTTTTTTTTTTTTGTAACCAGAATGTTTGTTATGTTTACTATATTTAATTATAACTAAAACTATGCAAACTTCCAATTAACTCTGTGATATTATTAAATTATTAGTAACTTAAAAGCAAAAATATTTACCAATTTATTACTAATCTTTTTTTCTGTGCATCTTACAGTAAATTACATATAAAAAATTAATCCCATCATTCTAATTCTATCATAATATCAATGAAAGAGTCCTACACATTTTCTAAGATCTACTGTGTCCACTAGTTCACATCTTTCATTTCATTTGTACTCTGCTATTAAGGAAAACTGTTCAGCATAAATGGTATATGACCTTTCTATTTCTGGAGTTCTTAAATATCTGTCAACAGACTTAAAAATGCATTTCTACAGGTTGGAAATGCTAGTTTTTACTACAAATGTCTTCTTTTAATGTAAAAAAGAAGTAACAAATAAATATCTTCTATCTATACATTATTTCTAGAAAAAATAAATGGTTTTATGTACTTAACTGATTTATTTATCTGTATTGAAAAATGAGGATCACAATAATAAGAATTTTCATGACATGTAATAAAATTTAGATATTATGAAAGATATATGTTCTTCAGTTTTCTATTATACTGTAGTTCCATTACCTTCCATCGTTAATTTAAATCACTGATCACTTCAATGCTTTGAAAATATGTCTTAAAATAATTATTTTAGTAATGTTAAAATCTAAACTAGCACTTATAATAATAGCAAATTTGTATATTAGTAAGATAAATTTCTGAAAGTAATAAATAATCATAACAATAAAAAAAATAAAATGTACAATTTGAACTATCAAAGTTGCATAATGTCATCTAATCTTTATTAAGAGAACTATTTCAGGAATACATTTGGCAGTAAAGTATCAAATTATTAAATTTAATGAAAACTTATGCAAAATACTTTCTAAAGAAACATTATTTTTGATGGTTTTTAGATTATTATAGAATCTATTTTTCTAATTACTGTTATTTCTATAAAATTATGTAAACATAAATGCATTTATACAGCGGACTCCAGTTTCTACATAAATTTGAAATAATTATGCAGAACTCCATGCAGTATATGTTATGAACAAAGTATAATGAAGTTCATTATTTTGTTTTAACTTCTCAGCATAGAATGTCTTTAACACACTAATATTATAGGTAATTGTACTGTTAATATTTAGAAAAGTTATCCAAGGTTAAACGTTATTGATTTAAGTCGAATGGTAGTTGCATTGTTTCAACATTAAATTTTACTATTATTTAGTGTATTTAAGAATATAAATTTATTTTACCATTCTCACCATTTGTTTAGTATTTCAAATAATATCTGGTTTTTAAAAGTAGAAGGTGATTTATTTTAAAAAAAAAAATAATAATATAATGATATCATGAGTAATATTAATTATCAAAAATACTTCCTAGAATTAGGAAATTATTTGAAATACGATCTGGTGTAATAATTAAAGACTGATTAATGTAAGTTGTTAATTGTTATTGTATTATAGATTATGTAAATATTGTTTCTTAGTCAACCTATCCATTTACTGGATGATCATTTTGACATCATTTTTCTACAGTTTTTTCATAAAACTTTGAAGCATTGTTAAATATTATTAAGTCAAAATCAGCGAGTGGCCGCTTGTGGTGTCTCCTCATTTCATACTATTTTTTTTCTACTTTATGATATCGTCACATAAGCTTGAAGCTTGTGCATGGGATATGGAAATGGAATTTTGTAACATATAAAAAATGCCATGCCTGACCGGGATTCGAACTCGGGACCTCCAGATGAAAGGCCAAGACGCTACCATTCTGCACAAAGACCAGCTAAAAATTAATAATTTTTTTTCAGAAAAGGGTTCTAGAATTTCATTAAAAAAAAATTAAATGATATTGTACAAGTTATGTAAAATAATAAAAACGGTTTTGTTTATCATATATTATGTGTATTGATATATTAAGTCTCTTAAAAACAATAGATACTGCTTTTAACAGAATAATAATAATAATAATTTGTCAGTTTTATAATTTTATAATTTTGTAGATGAATGGAAATAAAAATAATAATGATCCTGAAAGACTTTTATTGCAAGATATTAAAATAGAAGATAAAGGATGGTATTCTTGTTTGGTTAGCAGTCCACGTGGTAAAGAATTACGTAGTGCTTGGCTTCAAGTGAATTCTGGTAATTAAAATTGCTTTGTCATTATGTAATATTTCTCTATTATAATATATTAATATAAAAAGTTCATCAGTATTCTTTGTTTGTCATTATTTCTTTGGCGTACTTCCATGAAACACTTCCATTTAATTTGAAATATATGCTTTACAATTATTTATTATAAGATGTTTGTTATTCAAAATAATTTTCCTGTGAGTCACAATCTTTGTAGGATAATTTAATGATCAGTATCCAACTAGCTGAAATTACTAGAATTGGTGATTGTTTTTATAAATAGTAGTTTTTCACTTTAAAAATAATTCTTTTGTCAGTTATAAATAATGTTTAAATATTGCTGAAATATTTAATATATCTGATACTTAGTTCCAATTTTGTGTTGTATTGAATTTATAATTCTTGTTTACCAACAGCATTATTACATTTTATATAATGTAATCCATATTATGGATGATACAGAGAATAATTAATCTTTGCTTTTTGATATGTAAGGTCAATCATTAATGCATGTGTTTATTATTATTGGCTCCTCAACAAAAACTTCTGGCTATCATTCCTTTGTTAGGTTCTAATTAACGACACATCCTGCTCTGACAGTTCACAGGTTTAACAAGCTACAAATTGTACTCACTACTTAAAAAAGCAACTGCCTACAGACCTTCCATTTCAACAGTAGAGATCTGATCTCTACTAGAAAGCATATATTTTTAACTTCAAAAATATCATATAAATCAGTCAGTCATGTTGTGGAAATTGTTTGTTGCTACATATATATTCATCATTATAGTTTTATTATTAATCTAATTTGTATAATAAGAGAAACCTTGAAAAAAGAAAATGTTTAGAAATTATTTTTTTAAAAAAAAGGAAGAAAATTAATTAAAATCTAGAACTAGGTAGTTAATCACCTCAGCAGGTGGTTTGATTTAATCATCAGTAGATACTTAATAAGTGAAACTATCCATCTAGTTTTAAATTTTATTTATTTTTTGGGAGCTGTTTTTGTGCCTTTCCTTTTTTCTATATTTGTTTAATTTTTTGTTTGTATCAACTCATACAACGTATGTTATAAATATTATTTATATTGCAACAGCTTTTATTGTTATAAAATTAATTTTCAAGTGTTGTCATCCTGTTCTTCAATTTTTAATATATATTAAAATTTATATTTAACTACTTTAGTCAATTTTTGACTTACTGTAATATATTTCATAATAGTTCCTTTTATTTTGTAATATATCTGATACTTATATGTTTTGTTCTTATTATGTTAAAAAACAGAAGGAAATCCCGGTTCTTTAAATGATAATGAAACATTGAAGCCACCTCGATTTACTAAGATTGATCAGATGCATAGATTTGTGGCTAAACCTGCTGGAAATATGTTACGACTGAAATGTCCTGCAGAAGGTATGTTGTTTTATGGTTGAGTATATTTATGTTTTGTATGTGCTTATTAAGAGCATACATCTTGCACATTCCCAGAGTGTTGATGAATTTCCTCTATAACTTATTTTTTTCAATCTTGACAACTTTCTTATACTCCCATTTCTCAGCTGTGTATGTTTTCATTGTTTTTTTCCATTAAGATTATAGATTTTTGAATTATTTTACACTTCATTCAATGACCTGAAACAGTAAATGAATACTATGTAATTGTTTATTAAGAAATAAAAAAAAACATACAATGTTGGTACCTTGCATTCTGTCAATCTCATGTGCTCTAAGATCATAATCAGCCTGAAATGAGATGCAGGTCATCTCATGTCCAGATTTTAACCATTTCACGGTTAAAAATGCCATGATCAAGCTCAAGAACAACTGTAAACAATTGCCCCATATCAAGCATTCTAGAGAAAATGGTATGTTATTTTCAATCAGCCTTAAAAGGTATTTCTATAAATACATGTATGGACTCACTAGATTATTATTATTTATTACACATAACTTATTTATCTGTACACAACTTTTAGTTTTACTTAAAACGATATTATAAAATTATATATGATTATATGTTAATCAATCTGTTATAAGTTCTACTATTGAATTGATTTTATTTCTGTTTTATAACAGGTAATCCATCACCAAATATTACTTGGTTAAAAAATGGTATTACACCAGAACGCTATCTTGGTGTAGTTCATTATAGACAGTGGTCGATTGCCTTGGAAGATCTTGTGCCAACTGATTCTGGAAATTACACATGTGTTGTATGTAATATACTTGCATGTATTAATTTCACTTACAAAGTAGATATTATTGGTAAGTATGACAGATGATTGTGTTATCTTATATTCAGTCATTTAATTCATTGTAAAAGTATTTCACACTGTAATAATTTTCTAAATAAATATAATAATTTTGTAGGAATTAAATGGATTTTTTTTGTTAATCTTCTACAATTATATAAAGCAATTATCTAATAAAGGTAATCTAAGTTTATTTGACTGACCCTAAACTATAATTTTTACATTTAATAATAATGTTACAATCATTTTATGCAATACTGATGTGAATATTGTTGATTCTCTCTTTAATTACAAACCATTAAAAACAACCTACCTGCTGTTCAGTCAAAATCAAGACCAAACTGTTCAAGTAAAACAAAAATTAAAACTTTTCAGTCAAACCATCTAAAAACAGTTTTAGAACACTTTTAAAAATTAATTGTTGTGTGATGTGAAACCATTACAGTGTTTGATAATATTTATGTACTAGTACTAAAAAATAATTCTCTAAGAAACAATCTGTTGATCTTTATTTTTATGAATGTCAACCACAATATTAACATGAATGTAATTTTATTTTCAATCCCGCAGCAGGATGTTATTTAAAACACATAGCAAAATTGGTTGGGTTTGGTTGAATTTTTTGTCATTATATTCAGATAATTCATTCACTTGGTTCTTGCAGAGTATCCAGCCATTTATCATATTTTTCATCTAAAAAGTTATTAAATATGTATATATGCACATATATATACATATTACACACACACTCAAATATATATTTAAGTTATCAGTCAAAAGATGGCAGAAAACTTCCTCAATGCTGTTATGCAGCAGTACAAAGATTTACTAACCAATATTTATTTGTCATTAAAATTAATAATTTTATATCATTTTCACCATTGACTACATGAACAAATAAATGGCTAAATAAATCACGAACAAATAGATGGCCCAATGGAATGACACTGCTTTTTCATTTTATTTATTTTTTTCTTTAAAGATTGCCTCCTTTCATTTTTGATCTCACCAGGTAGTTGAAATTATTTTTTAAATGGTCCATGAAACACTTGTATTATTTTGCAAAAACTTTTCTCACACTTAGTTTAGTACTGCCAATTGACTTCATTGTTCTGTATGGTAATTTAATTAACTTCATCTTTTTCCAAATGGTGATGTAAACTTCTTTGTTTCATAAAATTACAAATTCAACCATCAGATTGAGTTTTTTAAGAAAAATATTAAACAAATTCATTAAACTTGCAATGTTCTACAAATAATTTGTTTTACAGCACTATTTCATTATCAAAATGCACTTTTAACGATATTACTATTTCAATTTTTATAAATAAGTTCACTTTTTTTATCTTATTTTTTTCTTAGAACGTTATCCTCATAAACCATATATTAAGGATTCTCAACCAAATAATGTAACAGCATTAGTTAATACAACTGCAACATTTGAATGTAACACAATATCAGATTTGGAACCATTCATACAATGGTTAAAAGTCACCTCCCCTGGCGATGGGGAGGATAAACCTAACGGCACTGTAATTCAGGTAATTTCATTGGTTGATGGTGGCTAGTATGATGGTGATGGTTAATATAACTGTAATTATTGAGATAATAATTAATTATTTTTCAGTTATAAACCTTTTTTTATCTTTGTTTTATGGTGTGGTATAAATACATTACATAAATGCTCGTATTTAAAAACTGATACAGATGTCATCTTTTTGTGATTTTCTTTTACGTTAAGTGATAAATTTTACATGTGAAATTGTTAGATATCATTTGATGAACAGAATTTAAACTGATTGATTGTTGCTTAATATTTGTTGCATAATATTTTTATACAGCAGAATATTCTTTTTATATAACTTATCACTTCAATAAACATTATGATTTTTGTATAATTTAGGTATAGTTCATTGCTGGTATAGTTAGGTACCCATGTGTTACTCAACAGATGAGTGAAAATTATCATTTGCCATTAAATTATAAATGAAATCTACAAATTTGATTTCCTTAAATTCATTCTTTGTGAAATTCAGATAATTTTTTTTTTCATTACAGTTGCTTAAACTTCAATTATAGTTATGCACGCTTTTCAAAAATGTTATTATTAGTACTGCTCACAAATTTGGGTAACTGCTTAGTACATGAAATATGAAAATTGTTATTTCATGACTTTATTGATGCCAATAATTTACATGACATTTTTGATGAGTTATGAAGTCAGAATATTGAAAATGTCTTTTCATATGAAGGTAATGAAGATTGTAAAAAATAAAAACATTTTAATAAAAAAGCTTGATTTTGTTTTTTCTTTTCTTTTCATGGGAGGAGGAAAAATCTGCTGTCAGGTGCCCAGCAGCCCATACTACTAGGTATGTGAGGTTTCCCGCCAAAAATTTACTAAGCAGGGACTCACTAAGAAATACATTACTTTATGATTTTCCTCCTTGAAAATTAATTTTTCAGTAAAATATTTAAATTTTTTTTTTTTAGAATATATATTCTTATTCCCATTCCTTATAAAAACATAAATTTGTTACATCAGCAAAAAGAAACATTTCAGTTATTTTTACATAATCATTTTTTTATGCATTGTTTATACTCTCATTTTAAGGAAAAGTATCTGGCAGTCTCTAATTTAACTTAGGATCTTTTACTTATTTGAACAGTACTTGGTAATGTAATGGCCTCATTATCATGTTATAAATGATGAGCTACTCAAGTCATTGATATTTTCACATTTTTGCACTTTGGTGCTAAAATTCAAACAGAAAAGTAATCATCGACATTATACTCAAATAAAAAAACAATTAGCATTCTACCATTTCTTCTCCTTCCTCAATTTCTTTTCTTCTATATAAACTCATACTTCTTGTACCCATAAATATAAATTTATGGGTTTATTATTTTATATTCTTTTTTTTATTATTACTACTTTTTCCTTATCACATGTTTTTTATATATCTTTCCCTACTGAATCTATCTCCTGGATTCTTGTTCTAGCTAATGATTTTTTTTTTCATTTCATTCTTAGTTTTCTTTGTATGCCAGCACCCTCTTTATGTAACTAAATGACTGTAACTACAGAGCCTGTACTAAACATCTTTTGTTCTCTTAATTCTTTCCTCCACTACCTCTTATTTTATTTTATTTCTTATTAGGCTTTCTTTATATAACATACATAAATATATTTCAGTTTATTTAACATTACTGAATAGTGTTACGACCAGTAAAAGAAAATTAATTGTTGCTTCTCTATTAAAAACTCTACTAGGTAATTCCTCAATTTTATCACCATATTTTCATTCTCAAAGCTGTCATTAAAATCAGTATTGTAGTACTGACAACAACTTAAAAAAAAATTATCTTTTATGCGAACATTTTAAATTTCAAAGTTATTTGTCTCATAACATATAGAAACACATTTATCATTCACAATTCAGTCTATTTTTCCTGCTTATATAAAACATAAATGTAACAAATAGTAAAAGAATTCTAAGTTAAATAAACACTACCTATGGTCACACAAAAGAATTAAAACTTATTATTACTTGGTTAGTAAATTTAAAACAAAAGATTTAATAATGATAATAATAATAAAAACTGAAAAATTATGTAATCCATACATCTTTTAGTGTTTGTGTTAATACTCTGTGAATGTAGATCTGTGGTGCACAAATGAGTTGATACTATAGGAATAATAAAAATATAACATACTGGAAATAAAGTGGCTTGTAATAAATTATATTATTGTTAAATAAAATACTGCCCTACAACTGAATTCACCATTGTCTTAAAATTACTGATTGTACATTGATCCATGCTTATATTAGTCTACATATTCTCATCTCTAAGAATAGATGTTCGCTGTTTAATGGAAATAATTTTAGACGCTTCTAAAGTAAGATTATTAAAAAGATACCTGAAGTATGCATTTGACCATTATATGAAATATATATTTTATTGGAGTTATTTATTGAAGACATACAAACAATATGTTAATAGCCTTAAGATTATTATTGATTTTATTCAGTTGACAACTTGTATCAGTTTTTTTTTTTATATTTGACGAATTAGTTCTAAATTTCAATCATAATTTATGTGTTCTCCTATTATTTTGGTGTTTGATTGTTGATCTTGTATTTTTTTTCACACCACAAAAATATTTGTTTTTGATTTTCATTTGTAAGAACAGGTCTGATATTTTTTCACCTCATCTTCCTTATTAAAGTATATATATAAAAACATGTTCAAGGTTGTAATAATAAAAAAATAAAAATAGATTATATTTATTATAAAATCTGATTTTACAAATTTTAATTTCCAAAAACTATTCTTCTTTCAAAAAAAAGTCTTTTTGATTTTAGTTTATCTAGTTCCTAGGAAGCAGTTTACAAAATTGTATGCACCTACAGAGATGTCTAAAATATTACCTACTGGTTAAATTGATCGAGTTGGTCATTGAAAATAAATTGGTGCCATAGCAACAGTTCATGGACAGTAGCCACTAGCAGTTAATAATCTCATTACACATCCCCCTCCTAAATATTCTGCTTAGTGCTGGTAAAGAAGCAGTCAATGAAACATGAAACCTGTTGCTATTACTTCTATCAGTTATGAGGTTTATGCCATGATTTAATTTTTTCATATGGAAGGATATATCACCACCAAGATCCATCACAATTCTGTTGTAATAAACGAATGAGTGACAATGATATGAGAGTTCAGTACTAGAAATTCAGAAAGGGAAACAAGTCAAAAAATATTCAAGCAATAACTTTCGATCTAAATGATCATGGCTACTTTGTTTTGGAACCTGGGCCTGTAATAAGTTAGTAACATCTAAAGTTTATTGCCAAATGCTGAAGAAACTTCATACCTCAATCTAAAACAAATAGCACAGCACACTCACAAAAGATGTTCTTAATGATAACATTTGATGCTATTTTATAGATCACGCAAAAATTTTGCCATATATACCAAGTGGGAAATTTTAAAATCATTTCTGACAACCCAGGCTTGGGTTTGAGTGACTAATAGTTTTTTACCAAGATGAATGGGGAAGTACCCATGAATGGGTATAATAACTGGCTTTCCTAATGTTTTCTCCTGATGTTCTTTAATGATCACTAGTTCTTTGATGAGGGCCATGTAATGTTATGAGAAAATTAGTGCCTGAATATGGGGGTGGTAACTATGTGCAAAAGAAATGTTTATGTGTCGGTTACTCACAAACATAACAAAATGGGTTTCTTTATTTTTTTTCACCAGCCTCTAAATCTTTGAGTAGATGCTGACATTTAAAAATTAATTTTTTTTTCTAAATTTAATCTCATTTCATTTTCTATGAAATAATAAAATATTTGAACCAATGAAAAGGAGTTTTATAACCTTTTTGAAAGTTTATATCATTTTTCAATGTAATAATCACCAAAATTAATAATTTTAGTGAACTATTCAACTATCAAATACCAAAAACTTACCTAAATGTATTGCTTTACAATCTTATAAACTCTATTCAGATAATCATATACTGGTTATTGGTGTTGGTAATTTATGTAAATATGTTTTCGAATATGCAATTGTTATTGTGTTATTATAGAACGCCTGCACCATAGTCCAATATTGACAGAAGCTCCACAAAATCAAACAGTGGTGTTGGGTACAAATGCATCATTTACTTGTAAAATATTATCAGATCTTCATCCACACATCGGTTGGTTCAAGGGACAACTGAACAACATCAATGACACTGTTTATAATAATCAATCGGTGAAGGTATTATACACTGGTCTATGCAATGCACAGCTTTTGCTAGTGAATGTCAGCACACACATTTGGGGTTGCATGAATGAATGTATGAATTAATTAATTAAGAGATTAAGTTAATAGTTTGTCTATCCTTCTTAACCATTAATAATGTTTACTTCATCATGTTCATAGTTGATTTAATCGCATGAAATAATCATTTGTTTTATTTTTAATCATTATTCTATAATCAATTTGTAAGAAGATGCATCTTAATATTATGTTTGTACTAATAAGGTTCTGTTAGAGTTTGTGAAAACAGTGTGAAATGTCAGGTGCACATGGTAAGACCATTAATTATGTACTTGTATACTTATAAATATTTAAAATTTCATCAACTTAATTTACTTGTAATAAATGTAGTGAATACTATGCAATTAAATATTATGTATGGCCAAGCTGGATAAAATTCCATTAATTGACTGTCTGATTTTCATAAAGTATTCATAAAAATTTAGCCTATTCAGTTTTATTTTGTTGATTGCTGTTCAAGTTTTTTCAGACACTATTTGAGAGGTTTTTAACTTAAAAGCCAGTTTTCAGAGCTCTGTTTTTAATTTGAAGCACAAAATTAAACTTATTTTTAGAAAAGTAATGAGACTGACTCTTTACTTACCAAAGTTTTTATTTTTTTCAAACAGCAATATTATCCCCTTCAAAGTAGTTCCCTTGGACAGCTATACACCGGCGGAGTCATTGAGTCATTGTTCCACTCCCGTAGCAGCACTGGAACGCTTCAACTGGTAGGGCTTTTAACTGGTTGGTCACAGTCTTTTGAATGTTTGCCAGAGTTCCAAAATTTTTGGAACTTTTGAAATTTTGAAACATGTCTTTTAAGACATGTTTCAAAAAGTCACAAGAACACAAATCAGGTGAATAGGAGGGTTGAGTAATCGTAGGAATGCATTTTGAGGTCAAAAATTCCCTGATGGAAATGGCCATGTGACACAGGGCATTGTCATGATGAAGCATCCACTTGTCTGCGATGTCTGGTCTCACACAAATCACTCTTTTCCTGAGCCTTTCAAGGACACCTTTGTAAAACACTTTGTTGACAGTTTGTCCTGGAGAAACAAATTCTTTATGCATGCTACTCCTACTACTGTCAAAAAAGCAAATCAGCATGGTTTTGATCTTTGATTTGCTCATTCGACTTTTTTTCGATTGAGGAGATGACGGAATGTGCCACTCTTCGCTTTGTTTCAGGATCGTACTCAAATATCCAGGATTCATCACCTGTGATCACACGATTGAAGAATTCTTGGTCATTGTCAATCCTCTCAAGAAGATCAATGTACACGTTTCTTCGATTGTCCTTCTGTTCCGTTGTGAGGTTTTTCGGCACAAATTTCGCACAAACCTTTTGCATGTCCAAATCATCAGTCAAAATTTGATGTACGGTGAAAGTGTTTAAATTTAACTGTTCACTCATCATCCTTATTGTTAAATGGCAGTCTGATCTCACAAGAACCCTCACACGTTCAACGTTTTCGTCAGATTTTGAAATTGAAAGTCTTCCTGAGCGAGATTGATCTTTAACGTGTTCTCGGCCTTTCAAAAATGATTTGTGCCAGTGGAAAACTTGTGCTCTTGATAAGCAATGTTCCCCATAGGCCTGTTTCAACTTTTCAAAGGTCACACTCATGGATTCCCCAAGTTTAACACAAAACTTGATTGCACAACGTTGCTCTAAATTCCAATGCTCCATTTTCATAACACACAACAAAAACACAACTTCACTGATGGCGCTGTCAAAAATAATGAGTTGACTGAATGGAGTTGAAACTCGTACTGAGCATGTGGAAGGGATTAACAAATCGGTCTAGCACAAACTGGTAGACATAGCATTGTCAGATCGCTCACAGTGTTACCAATCTCATTGCCTCATAGGTATATCTTGCATTAATTTTTCATAAAGTACTTTCGTGAGATCCCACACCCTCATTCATGATTGAAATAATTCTGTATTGCATAATAAAAAATAAAAAATAAAACTACTAAAATGATGAAAATTGCACATTAATTTAAAAGAGTGCTATCTGTTGCAGTTTTTTCCCTTAAACACTGTCTAATGGTTTATCAAAATGAAATTTTGTTTCTATTTATATATATAATATTTTTGTAATATATTACAAAAATAATGACAGGTTCATCTAATATGGCAGACCATCTAATAAACAATAAAAATTCTATTTCTGTTATTAACACAAATTTAATTATAACATAAAATTATATACAATTAAATATAAATAAATATTATATATATATAATCATATTTATATGATTATATATTATATAATCATATAATATTGATTATTATATAATCATAATTATATATAATATAAATTAGATATATCAGAAAAATATTTCATATATAAATACAAACAAAATTTCAATTTGATAAACCATTAGGCAGTGTTTAAGGGAGTCGGTAATATAAGGGAAATGGTGTTTTAAGGGAGGTAGCGCTCATTTAAATTAATACGTAGTTTTCATCATTTTAGTATTTTTATTTTTAAATTTTTATTATACAATAACAAAATTATTTCAGTCATGATTGAAGATGCAGGATCCCACGAAGGTAATTCATGAAAAATTAAGTTAAGGCATGTCTTATCTCAATATTCTGTACTAGGTGGTTTATTTAGAAAAATTTAAGTATTATTTAATAGACAGAGGAATAATATGACTTAAAAAGATTAATTTCAGTAAAATAATATATATGTATATATATATATATATATATAAAAGTTGCTTGTCCAAAAACATGTTTAATAAGATTGCCTCATTCCCATCTCATCTATCATATATAGTAATGAAAAAAGAAAAAGAAATTATCAAAAAACTGTTATTCATAAGTTTAACATTATTTGGTTCAAAAAATTGGTTCATAATGATATCAAACGGTGTCCCTGTACCTCTGCAAGTTGTAATTGAAGAAATGTTATACTTTCAAAAAAAGTATAAAAAATTTAAATGTTTAAACTATTCTGGATTTCAAAGAACCATTTAAAACACTACATTAAATAGTGATTCAAATTGTTAACAACGCTGATTATGATTTTACGAACTACAATAAGCCATAGTAAGACCTTAAAATTAAACCTTTTTTATAAAAATTTCCTAAAAAATCTCTCAAATAAATATTTCAAAAATATTTAAATACAATCAACAAATCTAAATCTAAACAGCTAAATTTTTATGAATACTTATTGAAAAAAAGACTGACAGTCGTTCCTCAGATATTATCTTCTAACTTGACCACACATAATATTTGATTTAATAATAGCTTAATGATTGCACTTTAGAGATATTCATTAAATATTAAGAAACATGAGACTACTCAAATTTACTTATTTAAATAGAAGTTTAAAAAAAATATTTATGTTACATGCTTATTCCAAATCCTTTAATTAATTAAATATAAAAATGTATTTTAATTATATTTTACTTATATGTTAATTGTTTTAACCCCCCCCCCCGCCCTTTTCCATAATTTTCATCTCTGCCATTTATTAATTCTAATTTTCTTGTAACTCTACATTTGAAATCTTTGCTACAAATCTTGCTATAAATCTTTTTTTATGTTGTTAAAAAAGTGTTAATATAAATGTAGTATCCACTATAAACTCAGTAATTAAAACTAAAATATTAGTTAATGTGAACTGATCTGAAACAATAATATAATAACAATTCTGAGGAAAAATAATAAAATTAAAATGTACCCTTATAACTGTTACACACCTAACCTTACTATTCAAAACTTGTATTTAAAAACTTCACAATGTGTTACATACTATCACTTAAAATCCTGGAAATTCCTGAATATGAAGTATTCAAAAATTTCCAGGATTTTTTAGTTTTCCCTTTAAGGTAGAGGATTGACATTTTCTGAAGTTTTTAAGTACAATTACCTACGAATGAAAAAGTCCTTCAAAATAATCATACTTCTCAAAAAAATGTAAGATGATTACATTCATTTCATAAAACATAGGAATCTTTAAATTTAAAATACCATTCGATTTCTGAATAAATAGCAAAAGTAGACTGACAAAATATGAACATACATATTTATACATTTTACATACATATTGAAACCTTTCATTTTTATTTAGAGAAAGGTATTCTTTTTAAATTCATAAAAAGTAATGTTTATTCCTAAAATATTAAAATTTAAATTAGTGTTTATTCCTAAAATTAATTTAATTCATAACAAAATTCACTTTCCATTCTGGTTTTTAGAGTAATTAATAAATCATAATTTAAGTTACCCTCATTTTACATTTTGGTTGGGTTCTCCTTCACACCCAACTTGGAAGATAAAGAAATATAGTATTAGCATTAATATTAATAATAAACAATTTCAAAGAATAAAATTCTATCAGAAATATTTTTTTATTAAGCAAAAGGTATTATTACCTTTCAAAAATGTGTATGAAAATTGATTTAAGGAAAAAATTTCTAAAATCTCATCTTGGAACACATTTACTACTTCAAGGAGAAACAAAACATTAAAAGTTAATTCATAGTTTTCTTACTATGAATTTATAATACTACCATCGCACAAGACTACAGTGCAAGCCTAAAAATATACAGATTTCAAAGTATTTATTTAAAAACCCAACATGTATGAGCTCTTGTCCACTGACAAAACCAAGAAACATTATGCAACTAGTAGTATATATTGCTGATAGCACTTCCTTTTTGTCTGCATTATTTTTACAGTTTGTTAAATGTAACTTTGTTATAAGTGAATGTGAGACCCACCGGGTTGGTCTAGTGGTTAACACATCTTCCCAAATCAGCTGATTTGGAAGTCGAGAGTTACAGCGTTCAAGTCCTAGTAAAGCCAGTTATTTTTACACAGATGTGAATACTAAATCGTGGATACCGGTGTTCTTTGGTGGTTGAGTTTCAATTAACCACACATCTCAGGAATGGTCGAACTGAGAATGTACAAGACTACACTTCATTTACACTCATACATATCATCCTCATTCATCCTCTGAAGAATTATCTAAACGGTAGTTACCGGAGGCTAAACAGGAAAAGAAAAAAGTGAATGTGAGGGTGCATGTGTGTGCATGCATTCCTAAATTTAAAACCTTTTTTTATAACATTAAGTGCTTTTCTATACATGATATTTATGTAAACCTTATCTACTTATTGTAACTCTTATAAATTATATTATTGTTACTTCAATTTACAAATATAAATTCATTATATATATATATATATATACATAATCTTTCATCTTTATTTATATAAAATAGAACAATATTGGTGACTATCATCAGAAGTCAGAAGGAGAAAAGGAAACTAGATTAGGCATATAATTAGGTGAAAAGGAATAGTAAATACAATTCTTGAAGGCTCCGTTGAGTGAAAAAAAAGAGGCTGAGTCAATAAATAACATAAAGGGTACTGAAGGTTATGATGAGATGGAAAGAAAAGGATGGGACAGAAGTAGATAGATAACAGTGGTGCCAGGGACCTGCCACAGGCAGATCACCACATGATGATGAATAAGATTTCATTATAGAATGTTTTTAATTTACTTGAAATCCTTAAAAAAAAAATTGAATCAAAATAAAAACTATCCAGTAATTTTATAACTTAACTTCTAATTATAACATCTGTATAATACACAGAAGAGAAATTTAATATTTAAAAAAGAAATAACTTGAATACTTATTTTTATAACTTTTCACTGAATTTTTTAAATACATATTACATTATTAAATGATTTAATATTCATTACATTTTTTTTAATGCATCATAGGAGGAATATTTTATGTATGGTAAGTTCATTATGTTATATGATTTTAGAATAATTTAAACATAGTTTTTTATTGACCAATAATAATAAATTAACCACCAAACACAGAATTAAGTGAACAAACAGAACTTGATAAATGAGAAGTAACTGCTGATTCTTATATCATCTTTAGTTATGATTTTTAACTTAATTTATATAAATCATGTGGTTACATAATAAATTTGTTCTTTGCTCACCATTTTTTATAAATATTATAGTAAAAAAAAACTCCAGACTAAAAAAGTCTAAGCATTAAAAATGCCTTTTAACTAGCTAGATGTGTTTACTTTTATTATAATTAGCAGGTTTATTTATTAATTATATGAGAAATATTGATAAAATATGATTTGACTGTTGTTTTAATTTTTTTTTATTGTCACATTACATTTATTTTATTTATACTTAATACATATACCTCCCCTTTGTTAAATTACAAATAACTTGAATGTTTTAAATATTTACTACACTTTTCTGTATTTCTTTCAATAAAAAATTAAATGTAAAGAAAAAAGAAATATGACATTAATATGTTTTTTAGTTTTTTTCAAATAATTGCAATTTTTTCCTTGCACACTTTTAGCAAACCATCTAATAGTTTCCAATTTATATAGGTGAACAATTATTTATTTCTGGCAGACACAGAATTTTTAGCTGATCTTGAAAAACCTCAACTAATTTTTTTAATTAGATTATAGTAACCCCAATTATTTCTGTTTCTCATGTTAACTGTTAAGATGTTGATTTAGTAAGTGTATCTGTATTTTTTTATGAATTTTAAGTAGCTTTGACTCTTGTAGTCATTGTCACTATACATTTTTACAAATTGTTAATACAGTAATTCAGTGTTACACATTATATTATATATATTCCTTAAGGAACTAACAACAAATAGAAATGCACTTTTCTTACTTTACCTTAGACATTACTCATGCTTTAATACAATTTTCTTAACAATTACACTACTTTATTGAGATAACATCAGTTTTATTCCATAGTTTTTCTGAAATACAAGATTTATTTCTGTAGAAACAACCAAGATTTTCTGCAAAACATTTGAACTTCATTACACTAAATTGTTGATAATTTTAAAAAGACATAAAGAAGATTTTTTTAAATTATTAATATTTAATTATAAACTGAAATGAATTTAAACATCACATCACTTCCTTAATTTCATTGAAATAAATTCAAGCTCTATTGTAGTAATCCTCAGTGATACTAGTACTAGTATTCATGTGGTGCTATAATTACAACTAAGGTTACTGCTAGCACTTTTTTTTATTGGAAAGATGAAATAGAATGTGATAGAAAAGAGTATATTACACTCAAAATATATATCATTTTTATCCTCATCTAGAATAAATATTTCCAACTCCAAAATATATACCAGCATAACCACTAGGTAAATCAACAGTGATAAATTACATGGATGATAACAGAAGTATTAAAAGCCTTATTTACAATGTAACATTGAATTCAACTTGACCATTAAATAATAATTAATCATGTTAATTTCATCGCTACCCTTCATGGATATCAAAAAATTTTATAATTTTTTTTAATTTTCTTTCATAATATTTTATTTATTATTATCATAATGATTGTTTCTTGTCAACATGCTGTGTTTGTTTTGCATGTACTTTTGCCTGAACATTTTTTTTTTATTTTCTGAATTTATTATTTTTAATTTATTTATTTGTGTTGTTGAAAATTCTCTTTAATTATCATGTACGATTTAAATTGCATTTCACTATAATAGGTCAGATTATTTAACAATTTATTAACCAGTTTATATTACTGGTATATATTTAATGTATAATTACTAACTTTTGTATATATGTGTAACTATTTTGTTGTATTTATTTAATTGCCATTAGAATTTTATCATGTTAATTTCAGTCAAGGAATTTTGATTTACTACCACTGCATTCATTTATTTCTACTATTTTTCAGGCAACTAATGATGATAATTTAAAAAATCCAGAGATATTAGAATTGCGTAATGTAACACATGAAGACGAAGGTTGGTACACTTGTATGGCAAGCAATGGTCTTGGATTCACGTATGCCAGTGCATACCTAAATGTTGTTGATGGTAAATATAATAGATTTTAATAATTTAATATTGTAATATAGTTTATAGTCAGTCAAGTTTTATTCATTAAACTAATCTCATTAATATGCAATCAAATTTTTATCTGTGACTGAATATGGATATGTTTTTTTTTTTTGTCTTCAGTCATTTGACTGGTTTGATGCAGCTCTCCAAGATTTCCTATCTAGTGCTAGTCGTTTCATTTCAGTATACCCTCTACATCCTACATCCCCAACAATTTGTTTTACATACTCCAAATGTGGCCTGCCTACACAATTTTTTCCTTCTACCTGTCCTTCCAATATTAAAGTGACTATTCCAGGATGCCTTAGTATGTGGCCTATAAGTCTGTCTCTTCTTTTAACTATATTTTTCCAAATGCTTCTTTCTTCATCTATTTGCCGCAATACCTCTTCATTTGTCACTTTATCCACCCATCTGATTTTTAACATTCTCCTATAGCACCACATTTCAAAAGCTTCTAATCTTTTCTTCTCAGATACTCCGATTGTCCAAGTTTCACTTCCATATAAAGCGACACTCCAAACATACACTTTCAAAAATCTTTTCCTGACATTTAAATTAATTTTTGATGTAAACAAATTATATTTCTTACTGAAGGCTCGTTTAGCTTGTGCTATTCGGCATTTTATATCGCTCCTGCTTCGTCCATCTTTAGTAATTTTACTTCCCAAATAACAAAATTCTTCTACCTCCATAATCTTTTCTTTTCCTATTTTCACATTCAGCGGTCCATCTTTGTTATTTCTACTACATTTCATTACTTTTGTTTTGTTCTTGTTTATTTTCATGCGATAGTTCTTGCGTAGGACTTCATCTATGCCGTTCATTGTTTCTTCTAAATCCGTTTTACTCTCGGCTAGAATTACTATATCATCAGCAAATCGTAGCATCTTTATCTTTTCACCTTGTACTGTTACTCCGAATCTAAATTGTTCTTTAACATCATTAACTGCTAGTTCCATGTAAAGATTAAAAAGTAACGGAGATAGGGAACATCCTTGTCGGACTCCCTTTCTTATTAGGGCTTCTTTCTTATGTTCTTCAATTGTTATTGTTGCTGTTTGGTTCCTGTACATGTTAGCAATTGTTCTTCTATCTCTGTATTTGAACCCTAATTTTTTTTAAATGCTGAACATTTTATTCCAGTCTACGTTATCAAAAGCCTTTTCTAGGTCTATAAACGCCAAGTATGTTGGTTTGTTTTTCTTTAATCTTCCTTCTACTATTAATCTGAGGCCTAAAATTGCTTCCCTTGTGCCTATACTTTTCCTGAAACCAAATTGGTCTTCTCCTAACACTTCTTCCACTCTCCTCTCAATTCTTCTGTATAAAATTAAGATTTTTGATGCATGACTAATTAAACTAATTGTCCTGTATTCTTCACATTTATCTGCCCCTGCTTTCTTTGGTATCATAACTATAACACTTTTTTTGAAGTCTGATGGAAATTCCCCATTTTCATAAATATTACACACCAGTTTGTATAATCTATCAATCGCTTCCTCACCTGCACTGCGCAGTAATTCTACAGGTATTCCGTCTATTCCAGGAGCCTTTCTGCCATTTAAATCTTTTAATGCTCTCTTAAATTCAGATCTCAGTATTGTTTCTCCCATTTCATTCTCTTCAACTTCCTCTTCTTCCTCTATAACACCATTTTCTAATTCATTTCCTCCATATAACTCTTCAATATATTCCACCCATCTATCGACTTTACCTTTCGTATTATATATTGGTGTACCATCTTTGTTTAACACATTATTAGATTTTAATTTATGTACCCCAAAATTTTCCTTAACTTTCCTGTATGCTCCTTCTATTTTACCAATGTTCATTTCTCTTTCCACTTCTGAACACTTTTCTTTAATCCACTCTTCTTTCACCAGTTTGCACTTCCTGTTTATAGCATTTCTTAATTTCCGATAGTTCCTTTTACTTTCTTCATCACTAGCATTCTTATATTTTCTACGTTCATCCATCAGCTGCAATACATCGGCTCAAACCCAAGGTTTTCTACCGGTTCTCTTTATTCCGCCTAAGTTTGCTTCTGCTGATTTAAGAATTTCCTTTTTAACATTTTCCCATTCTTCTTCTACATTATCTACCTTATCTTTTTTACTCAGACCTCTTGCGATGTCCTCCTCAAAAATCTTCTTTACCTCCTCTTCCTCAAGCTTCTCTAAATTCCACCGATTCATCTGACACCTTTTCTTCAGGTTTTTAAACCCCAATCTACATTTCATTATCACCAAATTATGGTCGCTATCAATGTCTGCTCCAGGGTAAGTTTTGCAGTCAACGAGTTGATTTCTAAATCTTTGCTTAACCATGATATAATCTATCTGATACCTTCCAGTATCGCCTGGCTTTTTCCAAGTGTATATTCTTCTATTATGATTTTTAAATTGGGTGTTGGCAATTACTAAATTATACTTCGTGCAAAATTCTATAAGTCGGTCCCCTCTTTCATTCCTTTTGCCCAGCCCGTATTCACCCACTATATTTCCTTCCTTGCCTTTTCCAATGCTTGCATTCCAATCTCCAACTATTATTAAATTTTCATCTCCTTTTACGTGTTTAATTGCTTCATCAATCTCTTCGTATACACACTCTACCTCATCATCATCATGGGCGCTTGTAGGCATATAGACGTTAACAATCGTTGTCGGTTTAGGTTTTGATTTTATCCTTATTACAATGATTCTATCGCTATGCGTTTTGAAATACTCCACTCTCCTCCCTATCTTCTTGTTCATCACGAAACCTACTCCTGCCTGCCCATTATTTGACGGATATGTACATGTGTGTTATTGGCATATTATAAAAATATTCCATGTTTAATATTACATATATAAATATATTTTAATTTTCTTTTGCTGCTTGTTCCATCCCAACTTTGTGGTCATGAACCAGTTACTGATTGATAATTTTAAAGAACAGGATATTAGGTATTTATTCCTATAAATCTTTTACCCACCCTGGATTCACCATACTGAATGAATATCTTCAGATAGTAGAACAATATGAACATAATTTGAAACTATTGATTCAATAATTTAACTGTAAATGATATGTATAATTAATTTTTTTTGCTGATGTCATATTGTACAATTTACATCTAAAATCATTATTTCATGTCATTAACACAATGTTAATCATCATATTATTTTACAGCATCTTAAATTATTTTACTTAGTATAATGCATATTTATAATTATATTGTTAAACTTGTCAAGATTACAAACAAAGATTATTAATATTATTTCATTAAAATATTATAAAGGAAAATATCCTCAAGATTTTTGACGGGCAGTTATGTTCAATTTTTATATTTTCCTAAAGCATATATGATGTTTAATTCTTATCTGCAGTTGACTAAATTATAATACCATGTGACACTAAATATGGTACTCAGTAAATACTTCCATTTTACAAACCACTTGATGAAAAAAGAGAATTTTATATCATATTAAATTACAATGTTTTTTTCTGCATATATTACAGTAATATGCAATTTATTTGAAAAACCTATAGAAATTATGTCAAATTACACATAAAGGTACCTTTTTTGTACCTGCTTTCCTAATAGTGTAGTTTCAACATTCCAAAGCCTTGTTTAAAAACTTTAACTTAAATATATTTATGAACAATACATTTTATATCACTTCAGTACTTTTACATCAATATTTCCAGTCTTCAGTTTCAGTGTGATAACCAATTTAATAAAAAATGCTATTTTGGCTCTCAAAAATGGTAGGAAATTTATTTATGCTTAACTGTGTTTCAAAAACCCTTTTGTAACAAATACATAGTTTCATAATTCTAACTAACAAAAGGATTAACAAGTAGGATAAGAAAGGTTGTAGATAAAAGAAAAATTTCAATTAAGAGATGTATGCTTTTCTCCTCCCATCTGATATTTTAAAACACGGAAATAATGCAAGAAGGGATTCTAACAATATTATGACACACATCGTTCTTTCTTTTTCCTGTTTTAGCCTTCAGAACCACCATAAGGTATCAGTTCAGAGGATGAATGAGGATGATATGTATGAATGTAAATGAAGTGTAGTCTTATACAGTCTCAGGTTAACAATTCCTGAGATGTGTGGTTAATTGAAACCCAGCCACTAGAGAACACACTGGTGTCCACAATCTAGTATTCAAATCCGAATAAAATGAACTGCCTTTACTAGGATTTCAACCTTAGAAAATTATGACACACATGCCATAGGAGAAGACATCCTCCATGTTGCAGTTTCAGTCGCCACACCATCCCCTCTGTACCTAGCCCTTATGGGCTTTACCAGAGGTCATCTTCAGAACCTCGGCAAAAGTCATCTCTCAGCCTTGTTCTTGCCTCAATCAGGATACCACCAATGCAAATACCACATGTGATATTCTCATCGGTGTACTACTAGGAAATTAACTCTTTAAAACAAAATACATCTATGACGAGTCTTTAACAAGACTGAGTGACATGAAGGAACTGATGTCCACAATTATGACACACAAGGCAATCTAAAAACAAACAACCTTCAAGACTATCAATCCAACCCCACATTATAGCTAAAGGATGTCCAACTTTCAAATTTCAAATTCTTTTATTTCTTTCACTTTTACAAAATTAAAAATTAATGGAGTAATCGTAATACTAATCATAATTGTACTCTAAGGTTATCTATTCATAGTCTAGAACCAATATTAACATTGTTTTATAATACAATTTAATATTTATTACTTAACTTAACTTAATTATACTTAATTTATATGATTTATAATCGGAAATGAGTTTTGTAAAAGATGAAAAATAAGGTGTCCACAAGGGTCTTGCCCGTTTTGTGGCACCATTCCTTTTATATTAATCTGTTTAGTTAGAGTAAAGGGACAAAAAGGAAACAGTTTAATCTTATATAGGAGAATTGTTTTGGTTCAATTCATAATTTACTCTGGCGAAAACTTATCTTTTTTGCAGTTAAGTATAGAGAAGATCAATCTTCATCAAATATTTATGTATACTAATAAAACTTTCATCCAGTGCTATCCATTCAGTTATATATGTAAAAAATCTATTACTATGTTAAGACCAATAGTATAAAGCATTATAATTAATTAAATATATAATCATAAATCATGTAATTACATGGAACATACTTTCAGCATCATCAATATTAATTAGCCATCATCTTAATAGCTTTAAGAAAGTGTTTAGGTTCCTACTCGTCTTTATATCATTAGGGAGTATGTTATACAATCTAGGAGCAGTACTTGAAAAGAACTTCATATAACTCGTCTTATTTGCTCTGGGGACATATACATTCCTTTTACTTCTAAGTTCATACTCTGTTATCATACTATCTCTATGACCACTTCTGATAAAGAAAATTTTCATTACTTTATAAACATATAAATAATGTAGCAGTAATATAGACAATTCCCTAAATATTGGCAAAGAATGATCCGTAGTTCTTTTTTTACTTATCATTCTAACGAATCTTTTTTGGATTTTGATTTTGGAATCTAAATTTGTAACATAAGTTCCTCCCAACAACTGATGCCGTAGTCTAATCGACTATGCAGAATAGCAAAATAAAATCTCATGGTTATTTTTGGGGATAGTTTGTTTAAAAAATAAAATATCGTAAGATAGCTTAATAGTTTTTGCTTTACTAGCGCAATATGATTCTTCCAGGTTAGACCACTACCTAATACAATGCCCAAGTATTTACAAATATCACTTTGTTTGATCTCACTACATTCTTAACAATTGGATTTATTTATCACACATTTTTTAAATTTATATTTTATTGTAAGTGGCAATTTTATTTTCCCCCTTAAGCAGAAGTTGATATACAAAGTTTTTTCAATGCTCAAGATCATATAATGATTTGAAAAACATAACCGCAGTGCATCCAAATCTGATTGCATGTCCTCAGCCATTTCTATCCAGGTTTTGCAGACATAACACAAGGCAGTATCATCTGCAAACGCATATACATTACCTTTAAGTGGTGCCGAACAGACACTATTTACATATATTATGAATAGTATGGCTCCCAATACAGATCCTTGTGGGACTCCATATTGTATCCCAGCAAAATTACTTAAACACCCTTTTATTCTCACGCATTGTTTCCTGTTGATCAGATAGCTCTCAAACCAGTCAAATGAAACACCTCTAATACCACTCATCCACAGAATGCATAGAAGGACATTGTGGTCTACACAATCAAAAGCTTTTGTTATGTCTAAAAGTAGAGCGCTCACATATTTCTTATAATTTATGCCCTGAAATACTTGGGTAGCAAAATTTAAGATCGCCTTTTCAGTATTGCTCCCAGCCATGAATCCATATTGGTTTTTACTAAAAAAAGAAGTTTTATTGAGGTATGTTATTAATCTGTTCTTCATACATCTCTCATAAAATTTAGAGAAGATAGAGAATAGGGATATTGGTCTATATTGAGTAACAGAGTTTTTATCTCCTTTTTTAAAGACAGGTATTACTACTGCTTTTTTTTAAAGTGTCTGGGAATTTTCCAGATTGGAGGCTTATATTTACAAGAAAGGTTAAGACATGTGATATATGATCTACTGCTAATTTAACAATTTTTGGGCTTATTTCATCAATACCAGGGGATTTATTGTTTTTGAGATTTTTGATAAAATTTTCAATCTCAGCATTAAGGACAGGCTCAACGAACATTGATGACACTTCACATTTTATATTTGCTAGGTCATTATTTGTATCATTACAACCTTCATTTAATTGTTTACGTAAGTAACTTACAACATTTATGAAATAATTGTTAAATATGTTAGCTACTTGAAATGGTTCAGAGATATTTTTATTTTTTCCATTATTTAGTTCAATAACTTTATCTTTTCTTTTTTGACCATTTAAGGAATTAATTACTTCCCACTCCTTTTTAGAATTTCCTTTACATCTGTCAAACATGTTGTCATAGTATTTTTGTTTAGCCGATGTAATCTTATTTTAAGTTTATTCCTATATGTTTTATAATGTTTAATTAAATGTAAGTTATTTTTAATTAAATGTAAGATTTTTTAATGAAAATATCAAAAGCTGCTGACGCATCGTTATGCATATAAACATCCTGCCAGTCTACTTTAGCAATAAGGGAAGTGTATTTATGATAATCAATTGTAATAGCATTCATAATATTCTCATTTTTAAAAGTATTGGAATGTGTCACGTTAGAAATAGCGATATCCCAACGCCTATAAAACTATGATCTCTTATCTGCAAATGACACATTGAAACTATTTCATAATTATTTTTATTTTCTATTCTTGACAATAAGTGATCAATGCATGTTCCACTTGCAAGTTGTGTGGGTTCATTGACTAATGATTCAAAACCATGGCAGTTATAAATAGTTTTATACTCATCTATTAAGTAGGATTCGGAAAGTAGGTTTAAGTTAAAGTCACCAATTATTATGCAGTTATAAGAATTGATTTTAGACAGTACATCATTAAATTCATTTAAGAAGAGCCTCTTATTCTTACTATGTAACCTATATAGCGCAAGTATTGCATATTCAATACCATTGTGCACTAAGTCAATAAGAATTGCATCAGATGCAGAGATAAAGAAACCCTTTGGTAATTCAATTTAGATTTGATATAAACAATTATTCCACCTGACCTATAACCTTCATTGCAATTAGCTGTTATATCATAATTTTTTATTTCGTATAAAGATACTTCATTTGACATTATCCATATTTCCGATAAAAAAATTAAATCTGGCATGTTTATAAATTTAGATAAATTAACTAATAATTCATCAAAGTTCTCTCACAGATTACCAAAGTTTTAGTGAAGAATTTTAAATTCACAATTCATTAATTTATTAAAATTGGTAGAGATCATTAGAAATAATAAGAATTTATTTTAACATAAATAAGTGTGCTTATGGTAATTTGTTTAAGTCCTCTCCATTCCTAATCTGCCCAACTTTGTCTTTTTCATTCTTCTGCATAAGTATTTTCCCATCTCGTAGCCAAATGTACTTGTAACCTTTAGACTTTTTTGCCTGCCGAGCGAGCGCATATAGTTGTCTCCTTGGTGGACAGAGCGACTCATTTATGTACACCAGAGTATCAGTTGTTAATCCCATGTTTAACATAGTGATAAATTTTTTATCTCATTTCTTCTTCATGAAATTTTCCTTATCCCTCCTTCTGACAAACTTGACAATGATTCCGTCGGACATATTATTTTTCCCTGGCAATCTGTGACAAGCATCAATCATCTCATCCGTAACTTGGAAACCAGTTACATCTCCCACTTTTTTAATTATATCAACAACATCTTTTTTGGGGATACCATGAATTTCTATCATACTTTTATGACTATATTGCTCCACATCCTCAAGTCTGAACTCAAGCTGTTTAACTTGTTGACAGAGATTATGGTTTTCAGCTGTCAAATTCTCAATTTTTTAAACAAACTCTTCTAATTTTAGTGTCTGGTCAGCAATGATTTTTGAGTTATCATCAATTCTTTTTATGTAGGAAGTCTGACAATTCATTCATATCACTTATCATACGTTTCTGGGCTCTCTTTAATTCATTTATAGCAAACATCACGTCATCAAGTGTAAAATTGTTTCCTTGTACAGCAGTTTCTAGTTGAAGATTTTTTCTTTTGTTTAAGGTACAATGTTCACAACTCCAAATTTCATTATTTAATGTTAACAATTCAATGTCACCTTTGCTCATATTTTTACAGCTTGTATGAACTAATCTCTTGCAGTCAGTGTAAGCTATTTTACTATGTTTAGTGGTTATATTTTTATTACAAACTCCACATTTAGGCATGATGTTGGCGTAAACAGCAATGTATGAAGAATAATAAACTAATAATAAATTTTGAATAATAGACGGCTTATAGATCCTCTGTTAATATGTATTCACATTGAACACAAAATTAAGTTTCCCTAGAAATACTGTTCCATTTCATTATACAATTACCATCAATCACTACCATGAAAATAAGACTCAGCATTTCAGCACTTATCAAACACCAACACGCTAATCGCTCCCGATGTTTAATCCTCAAACTCTGAATCAAAACTATAAAAGTTATACTATAACTCAAAACCAAATATTTATTATGCTTTTAAATATAACTTTGGAATTAGATCATAATGTTTGCTAACTTCCTATTATGGGAATATCATATTATAATCTTTTTATGAATTTTGTTGTAGATTCAGTTTTTTGAGTTTTTTAAAATTATTTTTGTTTTAGAACTTGAACAACCAGTAATTCAAGCACCTGCTCCTCAATCAACAATAGTTAACATAATAGCTGGTGTATTATGTGTCATGTTTCTTATATGTGTGTGTATTATGATGAACATACTTCGGAGGCTCAAAAGGTATTATGATTACTTTTTAAAAAATTGTATGTTTCTGAGAACTGGGATATTTAATTTTGACAAATTTTTCATTTTTTGGTGAAAATGCAAATTTTTTTATGTATTATATATCATATATTTTTATATTATACATCATAGTTTATGATAGCAATTTTATGAAAAAAGATAGAAAAATAATAGATGTATATTAAAATGTACTTGATAAGTAGAACATTTTAATTAATAGTCTTAGGCAGGATATAAGTTTTTTGATTATTTGTTCATCTGAACAGCATTTATTATATTAACAAAAAAAAATTTACTTTACAATCTTAAAATATGCATATGGAGGGGGATACCCAAAAAAAGAGAATTATTTTCTTTAAGCAAGTGAGTTGGCAATGCTGCTTTCTCCTGCTAGATACAGTGAATAAAATGAAAATTAAAGCTTATGTTGGAAAAGATGAGACTGCATTATTACCAAACCTGAAAACATTTACACCCATCTAATAGGACCACAATAATTATTGTTATCCTTTTATTTATGCACATTTAATTTTAATTACCGTTTTCATGTTTTATAAGTTATAATTCATTATTACGCAATTAGGATTAATAATTCAATAAATATTGAAAAAGCAAGAATTTTAATTTAGGTATATTTTTTAAGATAAATTTCTTAACTAGTGCCTGAATGAATATTATATTCATAATTACACTAAATTATATGTACAATATTTAGAATGTTTTTATTTAGAAATTTTTATTATTTAAAATTTTTTAATTTTTTTTACTATTTTTTTTGTTATATGGCATTGACTTCTAAGGTCATTAGCCCTCGTCACATTCTTAAAAGAGGTTTATATCACCATCATAGTTGTCATATGTAACGGTGTAAACGACCCTTACATTTTATTTAAGAACATCAAAATTTACAAAACATTTAATCACAAAACACTAAATATCACTTATGAGGTGTAAAGAGCCCCAAACTTAAAATTAAAGATAAATAAAACACAAATATATGAATGGAAAAGGAAGGCTCCACAATACCAATATCTCCTTCTTTTTTTTTAAGCACTCTTAGGGCAACCAGAACCACTGTTAAGCAGCACATTAGTCTCCCTAGGATCCCGTAACAGTTGACTCCCCCCCTATAAATAGTCCCTTAGGATGTAACCAATCAGGATCCCGCCCTGCGTCTTAAGAGCAATCTGACCACCTGTTCAGGGTGGCTAAAGAACTCCTTGGCGGAGAGGCTGCCCTCTCCGCCAATTTTTAGTATAATTAATTTAGATAAAAGAGAAATACATTGCATAGCATTGATTGATTTACTTTTATGGTTTTGGTACTTATCAGTTTTTTAAAAATGTTTTGTTAACTTAAGACAAATCATCAATAATGTATTAAAATTATGCAAAATTATTATGTAAAATTTCTGTTTTAATATATTACAAATACTGTTTATAAATATTAAAAAAGAAAAAAAATTGATAAAAAGAATACACAACAAGTATAAAGAAACTTATCAAACAAACAAATTGTAATACAAACAAGTTGTAATACCAATTTTTGGTCAAAAGATTAAATTATCGTAATATTTTTTAAACATCAAAAATCCACCTATTCCAATTTTTTTTAATAAAAATGGAAGATTATGGAAAATGAATAAAGAAGTTAATATCACTTAATTATGTAGCCATAGAAAGTAACTAGTATTACAGGGAACACATCCATATAAACAAGCTGTCTTAGAAGGTTTAAATTTATCTTTTCAATTATTTTTTTCATTTAGAAAATAAATTTGTTTTCAGTAATGATTAGTATCATGGTACTTAAGACTCCCATGTATTTTTTTACTAATTTCTTTGATAACTTTTCTTTATTCTTAATTTACAGGGAAAAATTAAAAAAATTATTGGCTATGGAAACAGCTACTCAATGGACTAAGAAAGTTATTGTTGAAAAACCGATTTCTAACGCTAAGGATGCTTCATTAGTAAGTAAATTTTTTTTTTTATAATGTTATGTAACTGTGATTCTATTGATTTTCTTTGTGCATAACTATATTATTATCTTACTCTTTATTAGTGACTTGTCTTAGATGAATAAATGTTTTTAAGTTTTTGTTTATGTTAAATTTTTAATATGACTAAACATGTTTTACTGACAACAATGTTTTAAGATTAAAAATTAAAAATAGACAAACGGTAATAATAGTAATAATTATCATACATTTTTTCACAGCTAACATACACAATTTGCAAACATGTAAAAAGCAAAATATAGAGGAACTGAAATTAAAGATTTTCAATAAAAACTAATTATGTAGATCATTTGTTCTCAAAGGGGCAATAACGCCACCTTGTGGACACTGGAGGCCTTCAGGGGAGGGCGGTAGAAGGCCCACAGAAAATTGACAGCATTCAGACAATGGCTGATTAAAAAAAAAAATGGTAAAAATTATGTTTTCCTGATATTTCAAACTAAAATTAAACACCTACTACACTAGTAGAAAAAATGAAAGGGACACCTATATTTTATGATAAAAAATTATTGTATTCAAACTACTTTAACTTTGCAACCCAGAGGCTTAGAGAGATGAATAAAAAAAATTAAAGCTTGAATACTCTACTTTTTGATAGTGTACATCAGATTTAAAAAAACATCAAATTAAAAAAAAAAATCTAAAAAAAATTTTAAATGTAAGTTTCAACTCTCATTTACTCTTATTCAACTCTCATTTAAAATGTAAGTTTCAACTCAGAAATAAGATATGCCACGTTTAAAAATAATAATTGTAACTGCTGTTTTTAAGATGAGCTCTTAAAAACAGCAACTGCAATTATTATTTTTAACAGATGGTAACTTTAAAAATTTTGGAGGCACTAGAAAAGTTTTGATTCTCAATGTGGGTGGTAGGAAAAAAGTTTGAGAATCAATGATCTAGATGAATGATATGCCAATAAATAAGACATCTATTTTTTAAGACAGTGTGGTTCAAAAGAATGAAAGAAACAAGAAGACCATAACAACCAGATTTATACAGTAAATTAAATGTAAAATATTATATAGAAAAATATTGTTAAAATGATTAGAGATTTTAATGTACTGTTAATGGAAAATTCAGAATTCAAATGAATTTATGTACTATAAGAAAGTAAAGAAAAATTAAGCTTTCAGCAAAATGTGAAAATAATGAAATGCATTAGTACAACTTTTAATCCTCTGATGCATGCTTCTGTAGTAGAAAGTGCTATTCATTGATGCTGCAGGTTTCAGTAAAACTAAATCAATAAGTTTAGATGAGTTTGTTATAATTTTCTGCATACCTTTAATTACTATTTCTTTTAAAGTAAAAATTTATTTTGTTTCTAAAAAATTAATAATTGCATATTCAAAAATTTGAAGTGAATTGAATGAATGCTTTGTCTGGAAAAGAATCAAAAAAGGTTGGAAAAACTTTTTCACATATATAAAATGAACTGCACTTTTGACAGTGTAAACATTTTTCTACATTTATTTTTAAAAGTTTCATAACTTTACAAATAGAACATTTCAGTAATAACTGATTATTATTAGAATAAAATTCTGATGAATTTTAGTTGAATTATAAGAAACTAAATTCAGTAAAACGTTCTTGATTAAATTTTTGCTTAGATTGTATATATTGGTATGTTTAAAGTTAACTGTATTTACTGGACCTTCTTAACTGATCAGAAATAAATATAGAAGGGTTGGCTTAACTCAGTAGGCACCTGAGCCTTTAGCTTGGCATTTTGTAGTATCATCAAGTAGGACACTTTTTACAAACAAAGGATTGCTACCTTACTAATCTCCAGTAAAGAAGAGGCTGGCTATCAGAAGGTGTTATCATGGAGTCACAAGTTGAAGCAGGACAGCTGATCCGCTCCCATGACACTTGTCTGTGGAGGATGAAATGAAGAATAAGAAAAGGGGTGAGAATGGGAAGGGAAAAGTACAATGGTACAGTGAGTGAAGCAGATGCATCTGACCATCAGATCAAAAGGATAAAGATATAAAATCAAGTTTTATAAGAGAAAATTATACTATTATAAATATAAAAACAAATAAAAAGCAAACATAACTGATGTACAACCAGGCACTCAAGATAATTCGCTCACTTTTACAATATTGAAAAGTATACTTCCAATATTATAGTTTTTACATTATTATTGTTCTATTTATTAACATTTTGTCATACTTTTATGTTTTATGGTTTACTGTTATAATTTGTTCTTGTTTTATTGTAGATGATGCCGGTTGTTAAAATAGAAAAACAAAAGTCACGTGGTAAACTAGATTTGATGTCTGTATCTGAATATGAACTTCCATTAGATTCTGAATGGGAATTCCAAAGAGATGACTTAACTCTTGGTAAAAGTCTTGGAGAAGGTGCCTTTGGTAAAGTAGTCAAAGCAGAAGCCCAAGGAATCTTACAACAGGGAATTTCGGCTGTCGTTGCAGTTAAAATGCTTAAAGGTAAAAATCATTTGAATGTGTTTCTAATTTGTTTTCTTCAGTTTAGACTGATTTATCTAATTTAATTTTAATTTAATTGTGTACAATTGTGATACTTGTAAAAGCAAAAATAAAGCAGAATATTAATTTCAAAACAGATTTTAAATTAGATTTTTTATGCTTGAAAAATGTAGTGTTTTTAATTGATGTACTTGTTAATTCATTCTCTTAAACTAAGCATTCAACTAAAATTGAGTATTAATAAACAATAATGTACAGAAAGTTTTTATTTGTGATAGTCTGCGTAAGGTTAAAAATATTATTTTTGTCATTATAAAATTTGAGGTGTAAATTTTAGTAATTTTTTTAAGTAATTAAGTGGTAATCCACTTAATTTTTTAAAATGTTTTCTGTAATAAGGTATCTAAGTAGTTAGCGTACATTTCTAGTAACTTTTTATAGCTCTGTATTAAGGACATTATAATGATGCACAGCTTCTTTGAAGTTTTCCATTTCTTAGAAGTTTATTGAAAACAATTATGAAATAATTTATTCAATATTTCTTTAACTATAATTTTTTTTCCAGAGGGTCATACTGATTCAGAGATGATGGATTTAGTATCAGAAATGGAAATGATGAAAATGATTGGTAAGCACAGGAATATTATAAACTTATTAGGATGTTGCACACAAGGTGGTCCATTATATGTTATTGTGGAATTTGCACCGCACGGTAACTTACGAGATTTCCTACGGCAGCATAGGCCATCATCTGGTTATGAACCAGCTATTGGTACTAATAATGAAAATGGCAATTTACAGTCAAGTAAAAATACATTAACACAAAAACAGCTTGTATCATTTGCATATCAAGTTGCCAGAGGGATGGAATATCTTGCATCAAGAAGGGTAAGGAATTCATTAATTTAATTTATTTTATATGAGTCTTTACCTAAAGATTACCAAAATATATTCATTAAAAGCTGTAAACTTATAAAAAAACTAATTGATTTCATCTTCTTAAAACAAATCTCCTACTGCATTGTTATATTACTATTTTAATGCTCAAAAACACTGCTGGAGGTCACTTCCCATCAGCAGTCTCATCAGAAAGTCCTGCAATACTTCTTAAATCTCCTCTACTCTTTGAATTTTTCACTTTGAGCTTTAGTATAATTTTGGGAATAAAGAAGAGTTGTAGAAGGTGTATCAGATAGGTAAATGAAATGTATAAGTGAATTATTCATAAATGATTTTATGAATTTTAATAGTAAACAGTAGACTGGCTCTTTTGTGATATTGAAGACGCATGCAGCTGCACATTTCTTTATCATACTCCATTTGGTAACTTTGTCATAATTGATTTTCATTGAATCAACTGCATTTGTTTATCTTTAGAATTTGTAGTTTTCCAAAAATGTTTTTTTGTTTACAAAAAGAGGAAATAGTTCCTCTATTACATTATAATAAAAGTACTGACTAGATTTTTCTTATAGGATAGACATGACAATACATAGTTATCTTCCATGATAAACTTGTGTGTTGTATCCTGATTAGACCATAAAGTTGTAAAAATGGAAGTCTTGTGTTGTATCCTGATTAGACCATAAAGTTGTAAAAATGGAAGTCTTGTGTTGTTAAGTTTATACAATATTCATGTACACAAAAAAAATCACCAGATGATAATGACACACTCTCTAGTTCTTATCATCAAGCCTTTGTATTAAAGAAACACAGAAAATATTTGCTTGGTGTTTTATTGTTCATCTGGGGAATCTTCTGGTTGTAAGGCAGAGTGCTAAAACACCAACTTGCAGTTTTATGGAATCTGTAACATTTTATTTTTTTCCTTCCCTTTACTACAAACTAATTTTTTACTATCATTACAGTAAAATAACTTAGGTATTATTTTTTTAGTATATTTTAATTTTTTAATCTATTTATTTTAATTTCAGTGTATCCACAGAGATTTGGCAGCACGTAATGTTCTTGTAAGTGATAATTATATATTGAAAATAGCCGATTTTGGACTTGCAAGAGATATTCATAGTCATGACTATTATCGTAAAACAACTGATGGACGGTTACCTGTTAAATGGATGGCACCTGAAGCTCTCTTTCATAGGGTGTACACAACACAATCTGATGTGTATGTATAACTTTATTTTCTGTTTATGTACTCAATATTCCAAAATGATTTTAAATGTGCTTATTTTAATAAATTACTTGATAAATTTAAATGATTTTTTTTTTTTTTGGAAAGCTCAACTAAGTATTTTTCAACATATGTACTTGTTTTCAAGTCAGCACTGGTCAAAAATATTAAAATATTTATTTATGTACAAGAATTTTTCAAAAAGTAACATCCCATTTGTATTTAAATTTATTTGAGATCAGATATAAAAATCAAGGAAAAAATTAATTATACTCTTTTTTCTGTTTAATACTGAAATTAGATAAGCATTTTTTCAGTGGTAAACAACCTGGCAAAATCATTTCTGTTAAATACCAAATAAATCAGTAGAACTTTCTGTACATTCAAAAAAATTACTTTCTAATTCCTTAACTTTATAGACAAAACACATTCCTTCAAGATATTCATTTACTTTTCCAAATAAGTAAAAGTCATGGAGAAAGGTTCAGGGCCCTCTAGTAGTTTCAAAGGTATTTCAAAAGAAAGACAATGGTTTCTATGACATTTGGGTGTATATACTCAAGCTGGGGAAAGATTCAGTGTGGAGTCTACAGGGATGTTTTTAAGTGTCCTATGAAGGTTTCTGAAAGTCTCTTTATAATGATTAGTATTGATAGTCATTCCTTGCTCTAAAATGTCAACAAAATACTACCTGTACAAAACATTACTGCTCGTTGTTGATGAAACTGGTCTATTAACATATGTTTCATTAAATACTGCTGCAGCTATTACCAAAATTTTTATTTTAACATATATTTTTCATTTTTTAACACATCGATTACAGTATTTTTTTTAATGCATGTAATGTTTTTGTGTTACAAGTTTTCATTGTCCAGTATTTGCAACTCCTCTGGTGTTACAGGATACAAGGCGTATCCTTAGGTAATTTTATAAATTTGTGTAAGCTTTCACCGCTTCTGACACCATCTGTCAGTCACAGAACTAATTGTGTTACTTAGCTTTATTATGAGCGACACAAGCTACACAACTCAGACTCTAGGGAAATTGAGGAGAGAATAAGATGCCTCATCATAAAATATCGGTACAGGATATATTTCACCAGAACCACATGTTAACATCTATGATTTCTGGCCTGTATGTTTGCATTAATCTTTCATGGATTTCATGAGGTTTTATTTGTTTCATTTTGAACTGAAAACACACTGAGAGGCCAGTGCAATGTTATTTAATACAGGAGGACTAGTAACATTTTCCCCTCTGTTTGATTAAAATGGCTTAAGTAACATCCATGACAACAGATTTGGAACAGATCATAGTTTCTGAACACACACTGTATTTTTTTTTAAGTAACTAGGCCGCACTGAGTAGAAAGAAGTTTAGCAGTCGACTTTCATATGCACCAAACCTGATATTATTTATTGTTTTTAAAGATTGTTACGTTTGTTTTCATAGGCCCAATTCTAGCACTAATCTGGAGTACAAAATATTGTTTTGTATGATATCAGTACTTCAAAGTTTAATATTTTTTGTAAATTGTATTCAAAAATTTACAATGAAATTGTAAACCATACAATAAGAGTCTCTCAGATATCATTTCTTCTGCTCAAAGAACAAACATTTCTGTAATATAAATAAAACTGTTTTTAATAAAATAATACTGATATCAAAAAAGGTAAGACAGTACATTTCTATTAATAAAATCTGTCATTAATTTAAAATTTTGTTAAAAAAAATACATGTTAATTAAATGTAACAGACAATAGATATACAATAATAGATAATAAATAAGCATTCCATATAATAAGAAAAAATATAAAATTTGTTACAAAACTCTTACCAGCCTGATTTCATTTATTAAACAACGAATAATACATATCACATTTACAGAAATAATACAATCCTTATGATTATTTGTTGTTTAATAAATTAAATCGGGCCGGTAAGAGTTTTGTAACAAATTTTTCTTATTACATGAAACGCTTAAACATTGTTTATTACATATTATTGTATATCTATTGTCTATTACATACAAATATGTATTTTTTTTTAAACAAAATTCTAAATTAATAACAGATTTTGATAATATAAATGTAGTGCCTTACCTTTTTGGATATCAGTATCATTTTATTAAAAGGTTTTATATTATAGAAATGTTTATTCTTTGAATGGAAGAAATGATATCTGAGAGACTCTTACTGTACAGTTTACAATTCAGTGTAATTTTTTTTGGATAACACTGCGTTTTGTTAGGGTATTCTTTTATTTTTTTATGAATTACTAATTGTTATCTTATGGATTTATTATTAAAATTTATTGCCTTTCTAAAACAAACAAATTGAATTTCACAGCCAATTTTTTTATTGATAGTTGTTATATCATTCACTTCATACCATATTTCTCCTTTATTTTAATAAAACTAATATAATGACCTTTATGAATCGAAGATCCATGATGTAATATTGCACTTATTAGTTTGTAAGTGTAGGGTTTCAATTAACCACTCATCTCAGGAATGGTCGAACTGAGACTGTACAAGACTACAACTTCATCTACACACATACATCATCCTCATTCATCCTCTGAATTATTATCTGAATGGTAATTACCGGAGGCTAAAGAGAAAAAAGAAAGTTTGTGAGTGTAATCCTTGATTTTTTTTGTTAAATTCAATTATATGAATCAAATTCATTTCTGTTTTATTTATTCCTTTTTTAATAAAACAAGTATAAGCTCCTTTTTTTAAAAAAAAGACATGATGAGAATTAAAAAAAATGTTTCATCTTCAGTACTTTCATTTACATAATAGCATTTACTATTAAAATAAGCTGTAGTATATTACCTTTTAAATTTTATTATTTCAAGTACATCATCAAGTTTTTGTACACTACCTAGTACTGTCAAGTAGTGCCATCTAGCGGTGCGATACTTATAGTCAATGTAAAAAATGAATAAAATTACATATTCAAATCCCATTGTACATAAAATGAAAAATAAACTGTTGTGTAACAAAATTCGAGGTATTTTTTGAAAGTATTCTTAATTATTAATCTAATTGAACTGAAATATAATGTTTTCACGCTTATTTTTCCCCCATTTTCATTTCACTGTTAGGTTAGATTATGTTTATAACTGTAAACTTAGTTCGTTGACTTCGTTGCCTCTTACCGATGAAGTTCTAATGAACTCCATGAAAATTGTATTTATTGTTTTTTTTATTGATTGTTTTAATATATTTTACTTTTCACTGGGTTTTTATAAGAAATAATATCTCCAATAAAAATTTAAGATCTTAAATATAGGATTTGCAAAATTCTTTTAACCTGTCAATTGAAAAAATATGTATGAAACAGTTTTCAAAGAAGCAATCTCCTATTTTCATTAATTAATTAATTATATTTTGTGATATTTCACAACATGATTTTAGAAGTTGAGATTTTAATTTCCAGTAGACATATTTGTCTAAATATTCCTAGTAATCACATTAATCACTTTTGTAGCATATTTTATTATTTCCATAAACATTAGAAACTGTTTTGAAACTTTCTTCTTAAATAATTTCTTTTTTTAGTTAATAATTGTAATACCCTTATTATGCTTTGATCAAATCTCAGATGACTTATGACAAAACACAATTGCCCTTTCATTATTTTTAAAGTTGTTGATTTTTTAAAAATACTTTTTTGCCATTTCAGTTGGTCATATGGTGTCCTTTTATGGGAAATAATGACATTAGGTGGTACTCCATATCCTTCTGTACCCAGTATGGAAAAATTATTTCAGTTACTACGAGCTGGACATCGAATGGAAAAACCACCTTGCTGTTCTCTTGAAATGTAAGAATTCAAATTCACAGTACTTTATTTACAATTAAATTTATTTATTTTTAATTATAGTGTAATATTAAATATTTTTTTTTGATAAACACTTTTTACATGTATAAGTAGTTCTAAAATGAACGTATACACGTAAAGAGTATGATTTAAATTAAATGGCACAGTAGAGTACTTGATATAAAGTGAAAGTAATTCAAGAATACGTGTCTAAAGCAAGATCAACAATTGTATCAACAATCTTGGTGACTAAGACTCTTTCAATAACTTTAAATATTAAAGTCATTTTCAGCACCCTAACATGTATAAATTGATACCTCACACAACTACGTTTGTTACTTTTAACATGATTCCCAAAGTGTGAGTCAAATTTCAATTTTATAAAAAATCTAAAGCAGTCTTGTTTATAATAAAAAAGGGAAAGAAAAAAATGTTAATAAATGGATGATGCTTGGTCGGGTCCGGCTGCTCGATGGGGTTTGGGACTCCCAATTTAGTAAAAATTAATTTATATGCATAATTAAATGACGATAGAAGCAACTGCGATGAAAAACAACCATCATAGCAATAACAACAAAGCTCCAAAGTTTAGAGCATTTTTGGAGTGGGGTGTGATTTTGCAAAAATATTTTTTGTAGATTTTTTTTATCATTAACAAACGCGCCCAAGAAAAATATAACCTTAATTAGGCAAAATCTCAAGATACTGAGGCTGACCTTGCTCTACAGCCTCACCCCATTGACCTTTTAAGTTGAAAATTAATGGCATCAGTGCCCCATATATAGAAGTAATACTTTCCCTTCCTGATCTATATTTCTATCTAGACAGGAAAGTAATATTGAATATCCAGTTTCAAAATGATATATAAATTTCTTTGAAATAATGAGTATAATATCTGAGCATAAGTAAATTTTTTTGCATTTCAAGAATTACGTTTTTTTTTTAAATTCAGAAGTGGATACCTTTCTGAGGTCTACCTGCAGAAGAAAACATGTATAACCAGTTGTGTGTACTTGCAATTAGAGTACAGTATTTTTTCATTAATTTTTTTTAATCATTATTTTATACTGATGTTGATTCTTAACTAATTTAGTATCACCAGTATATCTTGTAATGCAACAGTGAGTTGTTTATTTGCATAGTACATCCACTGTACCAGTATACAAAATTATAAAATATCCTAGACAACAACAAACTACCCTGATAGTAGTAGAGTGTCCTTTCTCACATTTACTCTTTGTGCTTAGCTTTGATTTTTTCTTTTCCAATATTGGCTCTGTTGTCATACATAGATTCTGAGGATGCCAGTGATGAAATAATCTCTGCCTTGGTGAAGTATCTTGGTTAGATTTAATTATTTATGTAGTTGATTATTTCATTTGAATAAATAAAAAGCTTTACTTGATTTATCATATAAATTATATTTATTACAATCTTGATTATGTAATTCACATTTATGTATATTATTAATTATGACTTACAACATAACAATATGAGCCTTCAAACGATAGACCAAGACTGCCAGATTTTAGTGTGGAGCCGGCATATATAGTGTGGATGAAGCTGAGTAAGCTGTCAGGAGCTGTGTTCAGTATAGAACTGAGTGAACTGCCATGAGCTGTGTGAGCAGTATGGAGCCGAGTGAACTGCCATGAGCTGTGTGAGCGGTATGGAGCCGAGTGAACTGCCAGGAGTTGTGTGAATCATATGGAGCCGAGTAAATCGTCAGGAGCTGTGTCTCAACAGCCAGAGCTTTGGCAATAGAACCATGACATTATCTGATTAAAGGACTCCCTGTTGGCTGACTCAAGGGCTTCATTTCTCAATTGCCTCTCAAATAAAGCTGGGCATCTAATCCCTCCCAGAAAAAAATACATAATAAATATAATACATGTATTATGCAATAAATCACAGTTCTTTAATGCAAATCCTGCAGATTTCTTAGTAAGACACTTTGTGTGTGCAAAATAAATAATATTTTCTTTACAAAAAAACATAATAAAGTAAAACTTGATTACTAAACAGTAAAAAATTTTAAAACTGCTTGATACCCATTTCTTACTGCTTAACATCCTACATTACATTTATAAAGATACATACCCAGATTCTATCTAACAAATATACTAACAGTTTTGACACTACTTTAGATAAAATTTGTTATGTTGGTTCAAAAGATAGGTTATAACATACATAAATCAAATGTACAACTCCCTTGTATATTTTGGTCTTACAATCTTAAAAACAAAATTTAGATTTTAGGTTTTTTCATTTTTTAAAACTTAATGGGTAATTTTATTACTTAAGACTCAACTATCGCAAATTTATACTTAAGAAGCAGATAGGATAAAAGAGTTTTTACTGATACCGATCAAGTACTAAAAGTGAGGGTTTCATAAATTTCAATTACCATATTTTTTTAATATAAATAATTTTGTATTATTCAATTATAATGTAATATAAAATTTATATAATGTAGTTTTATTATGTAATTATGTATTGTATAAAATATATTTATTTTGAATTTTTTAAATTTTTACAGATATCTGTTGATGAGAGATTGCTGGAGTTATCAGCCACTAACACGGCCAAAATTTTCTGAGCTAGTCGAAGATTTAGATAGAATATTAACAATTACAGCAAATGAGGTAACCCCATGCTAATTAAATAAATTGTTGGTACATTGAAACACTTTTTTGTGATTTTTTTTTTTTAGGAATATGTCTAAAAATAATATTAACATTTTTTATTAGTTTTGATTGTCAAGTTTTCTGTTTTTCTTAGTTAAAATTAACCATAAATTTTTAAAAACTTATTGATTACCTTTATCTTATAACTAGCTGCGGAGGCCCGCCCTGCAGGCTCTCCAGGCGGGCGGCATCTCGGAGTGGGATTATTAGGTGTCTAATAATCTCTTGTTTAAAAATCTTTTTTGAATGATGAAAATTGCTATAACAAAAGTTAAATTAGAAATTTAAGCCTAGAAATTGATACTAACGAATCGGAATTTTCCACTAGTGATTTGTACATTTCGGTGCCTACGTTTTGATTATAGTTCATTATTTTATGAAGCAAAACAATCACATAAATAAATAAAAACTATGTAAAAAAAATTTTTAAAACACCACTTAAATTAAACGCACTGAAAGGTAAAAAAATTTTAGGACAGTATCTCAGAATGGATTTGACAACATGATGTGATGTGTAAGATTATGTGAGTCATAGCTTCAAATTAAAAATTTGATGTTTTTGCCGATTTTTTCTTATGCGTGTTTGCACCCCACTCTTTAGGCTATTCATCACGCAAATGGAAAAATTGGCAAAAACATCACATTTTTAATTGATGCTAAGACTTTTACATAATCATCACCATCAAAGTTTATCAAATCCATTCTGAGATACCATCCTAAAATTATTTTTTATATTTTAGTGCGTTTAATTTAAGAATGGTATTTTTAAATTTTTTTTTACATATTTTTTATTATCTACTTTTTAGTGCACTTAATATAAAAGTGATTTTAAAAAGTTTTTTTTAATATTTTTTTAATTTTCTACTTTTTAGTTTTCATAAGTTTATACTTTACAGCTGTGCTAGCGTTTAAGCGTATTTAGCTTAAGATCTATCAGTATGTTTTATGGTGGGTGAGTAATCGAAACATAGAGGTAAACGATTTAATTTCCGGATAACCGAAATCCGGTCGATCAAGAGAGTACCCGATGCATTAAACAGTTAGCGCTCGACCTACTGATACATACGCCGTTTGAATCGTGAAAATTGGACAAATTTTAATAATAGAGATATTATGGTGGCCATTTTTAATGACCAATTAAAAAGCTTGTAGACTTTGAGAGTTACCTAAAAATTTCATTGAAATTTTTGATGGGTTGTGTTTGGTTTCTTTGTAAAAAAAATTTTTTTTCTCAGATTATTTTTTCCTGTTATGACCTCAAACATGTAGACCAGTCACAAACTAAACCTGAATCATATAGTTTAGAAGCCAACACATTGACCACTAAATTAACTGGTCAAGTTTTAGATAAAAAAATCGTCAGTAAAAAAAAATTTAAGTCCAAAAAATTTGCAACAACTTATTTTAAAAAAAAACTTTTAATTGTGAACAGGGGCTCATTCTCAAAATTTACATATTACAGCTAATAGAGATATATAGGGTAAAATAATTTGTTGATTTTTTTACTAGTTAATAGGATTGAGCTCTCTAGAACATATTTTGATATTTTGAACCAATATGTATTTAACATTTACAATTGTCCCATCTAAATAGGTGTTTAATACTCTAAATAGTAAAGTTTGCAGTAAGTGTTAATAGTTTTTTAAGATATTTTTTATTTATTTATAAATGTATGATTTTGAGTTAAAGGAAATTCACTTGACAGCAGTAGCAATTAATTTTTTTTTTGTCTAGGAGTACTTGGACTTAGGTCTGCCTCAGTTAGACACTCCACCTTCCAGTCAAGAATCAAGCGCTGGTGAAGATCAGTTTCCGTACCTGTTGTAGATTTATGTTAATTTGTACATGATTTAAAAAATTAAATATGTACTGCGTCATTGTGAAAGTACAACAATTAATATTGTTGAGTGCTATAATAAGAATGTTAATAATATGTATATTATAATTTTAAATATGTTATAGACAGTAATGTATAAATACATAATTAATAGTACTCTTTTTTTGTAATGCCTTGATGGTAATATAATTATTCTGTTTCTAGATTGTACAAAAAGCTTTAAGAAAGGTAGTTATTTCATTTATGTTTACCAAACTGATTATAGTTTAAAACTATAGTGTATTATTTCAGGTTACTAATAAACTTGAAGATAATTTGTAAACTAGAGGTTACCTTTTGTCAAATTTGCTGAATCTACCTTCAGATCCTTTAAAGCGTATTTAACAATAAAAAGGAATACTGAAAGACTAAGGAAGATAAGTAACAAATCCTTCAACACTATTCTTTGAGTAGGAAAAGAAGATAAAGAAGAAGGAATAGTTAAATTACATATTTTATAAGTTTTTGAGTATTACTAAATGGGAATTTTCTATTCAGCTTTATTTACTCTGGAGTTGCAGTGTTGTCACAGTTACAATTAAAACATTTTCAGTTTCAGGTTAATTCTGAAATTCAAACATATCTTTTAAAGGTTAAACTATTTCCTAAATTTATAATCTTTAAATTACTAATTTTTACAACTCGAAGATAGATTCATAATTTAAAAGTACTAAAATAATCAGTTGAAAACATAAAAGAACATAAAAACACCTAACATCTGGTGCAACCAAGTTCATCGTGAAAAAGTTTATAAATTATTGTATCAGTTATATTAACTGATGATGTAGCACTTTGATATCAAAATTTTTACCAATTAATTTATCATAAAGCGTTCAATGTGATGCATAATTGATTCTTATTTTGTAGTATAAGGCAGTTTTTTCTCAACTTCTATTGTCAAAAAAAAACTGCTAAGTATTTGATAAATATATATATAATGTACAGATAATGGCATTGTATCTGAATTTTAGAATGATTTAAGTTGTGAGTGACTGATAATAAATAGTATAAAATAGTATATAAGTACATAAAAAATAGTATCCAAGTTGATGATATATGGGGAAAATGGCTTGTCAAATATTAATGTACATTGCATTTCAATGGTTTTTTTTTTTTTTGTAAATGTTTGCTCAGACATAAAAATTGCCCATTTTCCATACCTCAAGATGTAACTTTATCACCTTCTAAAATTAAATGGGTAATCTGATTCATATAAAATTTAAATTGGGCACATATAAAACATTTTTTAATGCTAAAGTACAATTTAAATCTTTTCTCTTTGTTTAAAAATGAGCTACTAATAATTTCCTAAAGGAATCTTTTCTGGAAGTTAAGAAACACTCTGCAACCGGAAGTTAAGAAACATGTAAGTTATATTGTTATTATCATCTCAAAGTCACTGTTACATCAATATATCAGTTTTTTATGAAAATCTCAATTTGAACTTTGTTGATTTTTATTTCAGTTTTGTGTAGTTCAGCACAGAAATTCCACTGAACTAATTTAATAGACTCCTTTAATTGAATACTTTAAATTTAATACATTCTGTTACCTTTAAAAGTTTGTAGGAGGCAATATGTTATATAACACATATGTAATAAAAGTTTAGGTGTAATAAAAGCATCTCTTAACTGTAATGTTGTAAAACATAATCAATGACTAATCAACATTTTATTAGATATAAGTAGATAAGTAGATAATAATAATGTAAGCATTAATATGGCACCAGTGTTTCTCAATATTATTTATTATCGTTACAAACAAGGAATACACTAAGAGTATCATGAATTATTATTAAAATTTTAAGAGATATTTTTGTTTATTATCATGAATGTAGGGTAGAAATGATACTAATAGTAAAATCTTAAAATTCATTTTTAGGTTTATCGCCATGACAAACAGCTTGGTGATATCTTATTTGTAATTCTTTAATGTAAGATTTGTTTTAATTGTTACAAGCATTTTAAGAAGAGTGGTGCAGATTATTCTAGTCATTATTTGATATTTTTATTGGTCTTCGGAATTGGAATTTTAGTGGCATTTAAACTATCATAAGCAAAAAAGTACAATAGAAATGGAAAAATAGAAAAAAATTGTATTTTTAAGTATTAGTATAGGATTTGTAATAAGAATCATTTAAATGTTATCAAAATATTTAAATTAATTTGAAAGAATTATTTTTAAAAGAAAATCTAAAATTTAAGTTATATTGAAATTTTAGAGTTGGATTACATACTTCTGATGTAGTATTCTGCTAGAAGAGTGCAGCAAGTACCCTAATTAACCAGCACCTGATCTGTTGATACAGAATGGCATACAGTAATTTCAAGATCTTTTTTTTTGGCAAAAATTGTAGAGTATAATATTATATATTTATTAGTAGAGAAATAATACCTTGCAAAATATTTTTTTCTCTTAGAAGTTTTATTTTTATTTATTAATTAATTTTATTTTTTATTTAATTTTTTGTTTGTTTGAGAAACACTGATATATTCAGTATTATTTATTGTTAAGGAAAATCTGTAGAAAATTGTTGTAAAATAAATTTATGATTAACCCATCTTTAATATGTAGTCAGTAATATAAATATTTTAACAAATATAATAATTAATTACCTTCATTTAGTAATTTTATTTTTTTTTATTTAAAAACTTATACTCAATGATTTTAATGTTAATATGTTAAAGGATTGACTTGAAAATAGATACAATCATTAAAATAAATATAAATTGTAAATTTATGTAATTTTTATTCTCTTTGTTAATTATAATAATTGTTTGTTAATACATTGATGGTAAGGAAAGCAAAAATGTAATTTTAATGCAATGATTAACATTTTGTTACATTCTGATTAACAGACATCACTGTGGAATTCTTTCCTCTTATTTGTAAAACTATAATATTATTAAAGTTTACAAACACTTCTATATGTTATCATGAAATTTATGTTTTTTAGTAATAAAAAATAATAGTAGTTAAATGCTAGTTGATTAACTGAAATGTTATAAATTAACATTAACATTTAGTTTGCAGCACTATTTTCTTAACACTCATTTTATGATAATGTTATGAATTTTTAATTTTCTACAGTTAACAGCTCTGTTAATCAGTCCTGACAAAATGTATCTATTTATCAAGAACAAATTACTTCTACAATATTAAGGTTTTTTAACAATTTTATTCTTTTTTTTAATTTGAAGTTCAAAAATGAAAGTGAATGGAATACTATGGAATTAAAAAAACACATTTTCTTAACTAGATTTATCTTAATTAGTGTACTAAGTTACATTAAGAGTAAGAGAACTAGTCAGAACTCTTAATAGTAAGAGTTTATTCTGACCTTAGGTCAGTAACCGGGCTAACAACACACGCACATAAGTGATTCTTTGCAGCAGGATGTATTATTGTTTCAGAATTTTTAAATTATAATGTGATAAAAATAATTAAATAGCAATTTCATAGTATAATTTAAAAATATCAAATTACACAAACAATTTCACTTTTAAACGTGGAAAATAATTTTTGAAATCCATACCATCTCAAAATGTAAAGTTGATAAATTTATGAAAGGTAATTTGTCCTTATACTATTTTACTAATATTATTATTACTATAAAAATAAAATGTACAACACAATATATATATATATCAAAGGTTAAATAAATGCCATTTGCATATCATAAACAACCATTACAAAATGCGTTTAATATTTCATGCTGCTAAACATGAAAAATTATCATCTATTAATAATAAAATACAAAACAAGGTTTATATTTTGGAATGGAGGGAAAATTGGTTAAACCAACAACTCTTTTAAAAGTTATACAGGCTTAAGAATTCCAAGTGTCATGCATAGGTTCCAAAGCAAAGTTTTTTCAGATAAGAAATGACATACTAATACCACAGAAATGTCAAGTAATATACTAGGCCCAGCCATTGTACAAGCTTGTGTTGTCACAAGCAGACTGAGTATACTACTCGGCCTGAAAATATCAATTCCACGTATCAAATTGAAATATTAATTATTATCACATTGTACACAGTAATAACTATCATATTTACATTTTTTCTAATTATAAACAATACGTAATTAATTCTTTTACAACCTTTATTTGTACTAAATTATTAATTTTTAATAATAAACAAAAGCTTACTTGAATTTTCTTCATGCATCTAACTCAAACTTCTTGCAAGTTCACCATCCTTGCTAAACGAATCGCTCAGAGTCTACACGTATAATATAAGGTTCTGTCATTTCATCTATCAGTGGTTCCAGTTTTTCATACTCTTTTTCAACATTTTTTACTTTTTCACAGTAGGATTTCCAGTCATCTTCATTCATGGAATTCATTTTCTCCATAGTTAATTTTTCAACATTTGTGAAAGAAAATGTGTTACGACATGTTTTATGGCTGACCATACCATCTCGATCAGATTCAAATCAGTGGGAGCCTAATAACACTATGCTAATTTTTTTTCAAAAGTTCATCCAAGTATATTTTTATACTTAGTTTTATGTAACTTTACTAATGCATAGAACTGTGGTTTCAGTATTTTTAAACTAAACAGAATGTGGGTTTTTTCCAGCCAATCGGTCATATCATTTCTTCTGGAGTTAGAGTTTGGCACTTTATCAATACCTGTATTGTGATAAAGGGCGTTATCAACAACTACTACAGACATTGGTGTAAGATTTGGAATCAATTTTTCACATGCCCATTTCATGAAATTGTCTGTATTCATGTTGTCATGGTAGTCGTCACTTTTCGAACTGGCTTTCCAAGTTAGTTATGTGTTCGGAATAAAACCAACTTCTCCTCCAACATGAATTACTATTAAACGATCACCTTTATTAATCGGCACATGAAGTCCCTCAACAATAAAATCAGACCACGACTTTGTCGAACAATGTGAAATTAAAACGTACATTTCATCCAAATAAACAATTGCAGCATTGCTTTGTCTGTACTTAACCATTGTCTGCAAATATTCAATTCGCTTACCTGATTTTCAGATTTCTCAATTAAAAGTTTTCTATTATTTTCAGTTTTACGCCATTTGAAACCTTACTCTTTCAAAATAACAGCTAAAGTTGACTCACTGCCTTTAAAACCAATAGATGACTGAAGTTGTTGTGCCTTATTTTTTTTTAAATAGGTTATTCATTCTTCTTTGAATGAAATTCATTAACTGTTCTTTTAACTATATCTAAATCCAAACTGGCCAGTTCACCGACAGATTTCAAACATCGTTTATAATTTTTCGGCGTGCTGAAAGAACGCGATTGGGATGTTGATTGAAGAATCATGTCTTTTTTTTCTCTTCCGAGTTATTGAACCTGTGTTCTTGATATCCCACAAGCAGCAGCAGTTCTTTCTTCACACTATTGAATGCTAATTATATGATTGTCGTCAGTTGATTTACCTACTTTTAGAACTTCTTTTTTCATAAAATCATAATAATTATTGATAATTTCACTTGCTTGACTCCTAATTTTTTTTCTTAACTACAAATTTAAATTTTGCCATAACAAACCACATTAATAACGCACGAACAAAAATAAAACAAAAAGTAATATATTATAAAAAATTTGTGAAAAACAATGAATAATTATAAAATAATATAACCACACAAAACCACTACCCGAATACCTTCACTGAACACAGTGTAAACTGGACTAAAGTTTATTTCTTTATACACACTTTGTGTACTATGAATGACGGATCTAAATATAATTGTGACAAAAGTCATCATTTCTAACTGCATGTATAAATTTTTAGAGACCTGTATCTAATACCAACCACAGCATTAGTCATTGGTTAAGGAATTGTTATTGTTTACAAGATTGAGTCATAAGCATTTTTATACATGTAATCAACTTAAGTGGAAAGAACTGAAAACACAACATTGTGTGTTCTAAAAATGAAATAAAAATAATAATTTTACACAAAAATATTGTTTTGGAAAACAATAATATAATGAGATGTCAGCATGTGATGTCACAAGCTCGTGGATTTGCTGGGGCATCTATACTAATAATGTGGCTTGCATAAGTTAGTATTACTATTAATTTAATGTGTTTGAAACATATGTTGACATTAAATTTAAAATATAAACTTCTTTAATGACAAACCAAACCAAATTTATCATAAAATGTTTTTAAAACTTATTTAAAACCATTTTCAGACAGTATTTTGTAGCCATCTTCAGTGAAGGCACTACTTTTCTCACTCTGACATCACCTGAGATATTCCTGTTGGCAGATATTTTTTTTTAAACAGACAAATATTTATAATAAACTGGATTTGAATTGTAAGTTTTAATTTAGAGCATAAGTGTTGTGTGTGTTTGTGTTTTTATACTAAATAATAAATTTAAAAACGTAACTCAAATCTAATGCACTTTTCAATCACAATCAAAAAAGTGTCTGCCTAATTAAAAAAAAAAAAAAAAAACTACTAGCAGTAACATCAGATTTGTTGTGAGAATAGCAACACCAGCACTTCTGAGAATGGTCACAAATCTGACTTTTTTTTAAATTTGGGTTTGTTTGTCATTGCAAAAGATCATATTTTTAAGATAATGTCATCGTCAACAGTCATGGACAAAAACAAAACAAATATTTTGACATTTTTAATGTATGATATTGGTTTATCAAATTGTCATAATCGTTTTAAAAAATAGTTGTAATTTTTTATTTAAGTAGTCTTATTTGTATTTTAAACTAATGTAAATTATTTTAGCTACTACGTGTTAATATTCAGTTACCAGAACAAATTCCACATTTCCTGAAATATATGCATACAGTATTAAATTAATAATAATTATACATAAATAAAATTATTTAAGCCTTATTAAATAGTAATGGAGAAGTAGTTTCTTTTTATTACCTTAAGTATCACAAACTTATTTTTAAAAATAATGCAGGTACAGAAATAAAATGTACATACAATATTTTACTTTGCTGTCTCTTTAGTTACTAATTTAATCATATTAGTAATCAGTATTTTGTTAATTATAAATATGTTTTTATTATAATTTTATGTTTTCCAATAAGCAGCTGATTTATTGTTTGTCATACAGATTTTATTATGTAGTTTTTCAGTTTACATTTTTTAGCAGTATTTTGTGTTTGTTTAAAACCAATAACTGAAAATTATTTCTGGCGTAGATTCTAAATATTCAGAAATTTATATTAACTTTCAGTTTATACGTCATGAAAATTTATATCTTACTATTAATTGCAACATATCACTTGATCACCTTAGTCAGCCACTTAGGTACTGAATTAGTCATTACTGTTATTTAATTCTAAATTAATATTTATAAGTAAATAAGGTCTGAATCTTATTGAGGTACTGAAACCTTCATAGCCTACAAAACTTCTTTTCATAACTTCTTATTAATTCATTAATGTGTTGCTGACTGGTTTAAAATTGCTGTGTTGTCTACTAATTTGATGAGATTGTAGCTTTATGGCAAAAATTGCCACAAATTTTCAAGCATTATTTGTTTCTAGCAAAGGTAAAAATAAACATGCAATTTAAATGAATCCATAAAACAAAATCCTTTTGCAAATAGAAGAGATAATTCAATTTTTAATATGTCTGTCATATCATGTTTAATTTAACAAAATAGAATCTTAAAATTTAATAAAAGATGCCTGCGGGGAAAGCATGCTTAATCGTAAACCAATGTTTAAACTTTCAAATTCAATTTTTTAGTTCAAATTTTACCTTTACTTCATTTCCATGAAGTTTAATACAATATTAGAAAATATCAGATAATATTAGCATGAAGGGAATTTGTTCAAAACAAATAAGAATTGCCTAAATGAATGTAGAATACAAAATGAAAAGAATATATAAAAAGCATACTTAAAAGAGAATGCAGTGTTTAGAATGAAAGAAAAGAGTGAAACAACATAATTTCTGATAGCAGAATTCTCTAGATCCAAATTGGTTATAAAAGTTTCATAATTGCTAGATAAAACTTTTAGATTAATAGGTTTACAGCTAAATAATGTGATAGTAAAACTACTTCACATTGTCATATTACTTTTTTGTTTACATGCAGTCCAACTTTTAAAGTAGAGTCCGTCACAGACAGATGTAAATTCAAAAACGTCTATATCTGTTATGAACATGCACAGACAGTTCAACACTTACTAACTTTACTGTTCCCTACTAAAATAAAGATGTTATATTTTAAAAACATAAGTAAAAATTAAGTCAGTAATCATATAAGTTTCAATAATCTCAAACCTGACCAGTAACTGTTTATATAAGATTTATTGATATTTTAATTATTTTATTTATTTACTGGATCAAGACACTTGTTATTTTAATTAATTTATAATTGTTAAATAAGGCTTAAAATTTATTTTAATCTGTTACTTTATTTGTTATAATTTATTTTATTATTTCTACAAAAATTATAATTATTTTATTTTATTTACTTTTTGTCTTTTATTTTTTATAACATTAATTTTTTAAATAACTTAGTATTATTAACTTACCAGTGAATTTCAAACAAAACATCTATCATTTGGGCAAGTAGGTTGCATTATTGGAATTTAACTATAATGAGTGCTCAATGAGTACCAGGTCAGGTTCAGTTCAGAAGAATTTTTATTTTTTAACCTTATCATAACAATATATATCTTTTATTGCAATCATAAGGGAGAGAATATGTGGTGAATGACATTCATAATACACTGATAATTAGAAAAAGGACAATAATATTTTTATGTTCATATATATATATATATATATATATATATATATATATATATATATGTATTTTTCTAAAGTCATACTTATAAGACCCATATTCCTCTGTACCAGTATGTACCAGTAGTATTTTTATAATCAAAACCAACTTGAACAACCCAAGTACAGAATTACAAAGTAAATGAAATGACACTTACCTTACTATTATTATTTTTTATTCCAAAAGCACTGCAGGATCCCAGTTGGATCATCAGTTGCATGTAAGATATATTTATATAAAATTACATAACAAATATAAAAATTATTTATAAGTTATTTATAGCTTTCACATTTATAAGTTATCAAAATATAATACACTTAACTTTGAATAAAATGTACTTTAAATTAAACATCATCCCTAAATATGCTAGGATAAAGATAAAGAATTCCCAATTTAATAAATGAATAACAAAAACAAAAAATTTTTTGGAAAGATTTAGAATGAAGCAGGAAATCAGACATGCATATTAAAAAAGAAATTTTACAAATATAAAGTTATATAGTACACATTTCCAGTTAATTCAGGTCTTGGGAGTTGTAATGTTTGATTATGTATTTAATTTGATCAAGACTAACATTGAAATTCTTAAAAATAAACTTTATGAATCCAAATATGTTAAAATAAATAATTTGATAAAAAGTAGAAATAATAATTATAATTACAGGGGTTTCGATGATTGTAAATTGCAGGAAGACATTGTAACAAATGATGCTCATAGTGATTTACATTTCAAAGATGGATGTAGATTAAAAATTATTTAATAGTAATTGTCTTGAGTTGATTAATTTTACCTAATGTTGACCTTGATGATAAGGAAAAGTTTATCATTGCTAATGCATTTAAATTTAATTTGAATGATGGTTATAAGAATAACATTATTAAAAATATAGTAATTGATTCTAAAATAAGTATTAATAAAGTAAATCCTGATGACAAAGAGCAATTCGTAACATCATTAGCAGTAAAATTCATAAAATTATAAGTAAAAATTTGACTTGCAAACCAATTTCCAAAAATATTAATAAAAAAGTAATTTATGTATTAGAAAATAATTTCAAAGAAATAAATAACCCCACTAGTAAATTTTTAAAAATAACTAAAAGTTTAATAAAGAATACCTTAATATTTTTAATTGTAAAAATAACTTAAAATATCATTCTAGATTATACCCATTTGAACCAAATTCACCAAAAGCAATGGGACTTCCAAAAATACATAAACCTGGTATAACTATGTGACCTTTGATTGATTTCACAACTGCTCCATCGTATATTATATAAAAAACAATAGATAAAATACATAGGATAAAATGAATTTTGGTTATAAATACAGTATAAAAAAAGGATTTGAATTTCTAAGTAAATTAAAAAATTTAACAATTGGAGAAAAACTAGAATGTTAAGTTACAATATTAGTAATATGTACCCTAGCATATCCTTAGATAAAACAGTTCAAATAATAAAAAAACAAATTAATATACAATAATGAAGACCATTGTTTATTGATAATATTACTATTGTTAGAAATATTTTCCAACAAAATTACTTTAAACTTAATGATAAATATTATATTCAGGAAAATACTTTACCATTGGATTTTCCATTATCAGCTATTATGTCCGAGATTTATTTACAGGATTTTGAAGATAAAATTATTTGCGGCATTACTCGTATACATGATATCCTACTATGGACTAGGTACGTTGATGATCTTGTAGTTTATAATCCCATTATACACAATGAACATTTAATCATTTTGAATAAAATCAATTCATATTATAATAGTTTAAAATTTACTTCTGAAATTGACATAAATAGAAAAATAAATTTTCTAGATGTTAGTATCAAAATTAACAAAAATAATCAACTTTTAATGTTAGTATATAGGTAACCCACAACCAATAAAACTACAATACATAGAAATTCAAATCATCTGTGGTCACACAAAATTAGTACATATACACACATGGTTAAAAAGCACTCAGTTACACAATACAATAAAAATAAAAGTAAATTAAATAAAGAAATATGCATTATAAAACAAATTGCTAAACATAATGGTTATAATGTTTCTTTATTGATAATATAGAGAAAAAACAAAATTCAAAAATTAATAATACTACCAATTCTTATCACTATAAATGACACAAAAAATTGACAAAGTATATTTAAAATATTTATACACTGATAATGTTGTTGAAAATATAACTAATATCTATGATAAAAGTAAATTTAAACCGGTATACAAGACAATCATATAATAAAATATTTAAAAAATAATAATCACACTGACTTATATAATTCATGTAGAATTTATAAAATAAAATGCAATGATCATGACCATATATATATATATATATATAGGTAAAAGTAATAGATCTTTTAAAACTAAATTTTTAGAACACATTAGAAATTATAAAAATGGTAAATTGAATTTATCTAATGTTGCTGACCACCTTAAAAATAACAAACTTACTGTATTTGATATTCAGACAAATTTGGAAATAGTGGAAATCAAAAGATTTAATTTAAATAATAATAGTAAAAGTCTGGATATTTTTGAAAGATTTCATATATGTATATACAAAAGAAATTCCAACTTGATCAACTTTAGTCAGAATATGAAGATAAAAGCAGGAACAGATGGCAGCACATTTTTAGATAAAAATAGATATAATCATAATCTATATAAATAATTTAATTCAAATCCACTCAGTAATGTAACATTGGCTGGCCAGGTTACATTGTATAAATTTTCTATTTATTTTATATTTAATTTTAATTTTTAATTATGACATCGTATTTATATACATGTAGTTATTTTATTTAATTGACTTCATATGTTTTTGTATACATGATTGTAATTTTAATTTTAATTTAAAAATTTTTATGTTTGATAAGTAATTTTATATAAATATATCTTATATACAACTGATGATACGGGATCCTATGAAAGTGCTTTTGTAGTAAAAAAAAAAATAAGGTAAGTGTCATTTCATTTATTTTGCAATTCTGTACTTGGGTTGTTCAAGTTGGTTTTTGATTATAAAAATACAATATTTATATATATATATATATATATATATATATTTGTTTTTTTTTTAATTCAAATAATTTATTAATTTTTTTTTCAACTGCTGTGCAAATACAATTTAAATTACAATACAATTTTAAATGAAATATAAACCACCAAAACACAGTAAATAGATATTAAATAGGTACTTACTGTGTTTTGGTGGTTATATTTCATTTAATATTATAAATAGAGAATATGTGTTTATTTTGATTTATATAATAATAAAAAAACAAATTTTAATTTTAACGGTCTTTTACTTTGAGAAGTACGATAAAAAAAGTAAACTATAATCCATTTTGTATAACAGTTTGAATTTCCAAGCCTGGTTCACACTTTACAATACATCACAAAAGATTTTAACATGTACTGTAAAGACAGAGTTAAAAATATTACTGACACATATTATGTAGTATAGATTGTAAATTCTGATTGTAAATATTTTTTAATAAATTATATTTTATACAATTAATTAATTTGCATTTATTGTTAATCATGTATTATTAGAAATTAAATAATGTTAATTTTTAAGTATTAATAAATTATAAATAGAAAAATTAGTAGATTTGTATATTTAGGTATTATTTGTATTATATTTATTTATGTGTTTTCTTTTTTAATTAAATAATCAGTTAATTGTATAAAAAGATTACAAGAAGAACTTTACTTTAAGATATATAACTGCATAAATGTTAAAATAAGATATGTGCAGAAATATTTTAATGACCTATCATCGATACATTATTTTTAATGGTTTGGATTATTTTTCTTCATTAATAAATTATTAATACTATATAAAACAATATTACAATTATTATTCTATATAGATGCCTTACTAAAATATCACTGTTTTTATAGAGGAAGCTGTTTTATTATTATTATTTTATTTACCTTTTCATAGTTGCAGACTAATTACAGACTACATCATTTTTCATATCTGACTTCGTTACTTTTAAATGAACTTGATTGTACTGGTAAGAAAATTTCATCTACAGAATTAAAAAATATGATTTTTAAAGAACGAACTTAATCCTGCTCCAGCAACTGTCAAGTCTAGTACTACTCATCTCCTATCCTCTTACCCAGAGCCAGTGGATTAAGATCCATATAAGCAATAAACACTTAAAAGATTTTGATGCCCCGTATATGTTTATTTTTCAAAATTAAACAAAACTTATAGTAAGATGGAAAACAATTTTATTTTTATATACTTCCATTTTATTTAGCTTTGAAAAGTTTTTTCTACTTTCACCTCTTGACAACAGTCAACAGTACTTCGGTCTTCCAAAATTTTTGAATGAGCTGCACAGGATACATACATGGCAAACTTATTTGTTTCTAAAAATTTTTGCTGCATCCCCTTATAACACCCAGGCATAATAACAGCGTTTTCATAAGACTGACTCCTTCATTTTAAAAATTTTTGTTGGCTAACTTACCATAAGTACTGCAACACTTGATTTGCTAGAAAGGTTAAAAAGCATTCAATGGGTTGTCTATCTTTTAAACACCTAAGTACAATATGTAACTGTCAATATGTGACAGTTCTGGAGTTGAATCAATTGACAAAAAATAATCAGAATATTTTACTTTAACAACAATAAGCAAGAGGACCATTTGAGCCATCAGTTGAATGAGTTTAAAACCACCTCACAGGGGTTTTGCACATATTTATTAGGATTTTCTTTTCCATAATCTCCATATTTCACAATGTGAACTGCTAAAACTGGATTAAATGGATTTTTGTGCTCAAGCTACCTAAAATGTTTCCATTTTGCAATGATTCAAATCTTTCTTTTGTTTCTCGAAAAGCGAAACCACATGAGCTAATGTACGATAACAGCCATGGCACATCTCAAGACATTTTCTCAATAATCAATCTTCCTAAATTTATTTTTTCAGCTCTTGCCCCAATCCTACAACTTTTCTATGAGTTAAGTATGTTAACAGTCTCAGTGAATAGTGATTTTTTTTTCATGTTGATTAATTGTAATAGTATTTCACCAGTCACTGAACCCTTCTCTTGTAACAAATATGAGAAATTTTTAGGACTAAACATTTTAGAAGCAAAACAATAAACTGATCCCATTGATGGTAAATGTAATAACCACTCTCTTGTGTTTCTCACCAATGACTTTTGTCCCACCAAAAGGTTTATGCGAACAGTATGTTGCTGGTTTACCATTACTGAAATGGCATTAAGAATTGTGATAGCTCATTGTGGTGTTGTTGACAGTCACTGAGTCTACAAGCAGTCCAACATGTCATCTGCAGAGAAATCAAGTCACAACCCTGGATTTTTTGCTGTATATTTACTTCATCTTTTGCAGACTGAATCATTACACCACCATCACTTTATCCCAACAAACTTTCATTTTCAGCAATTACTTCAATCTCAAAATGTTTTGTAAAGCAACTTCCATCAACATTTGCAATAGAGATATCAAGAGAATTTACTGGCAAGGTGAAGTCAGGAGTGAGACTTGTGCTAGATGAATTTGCTAGTGACACCTCAATGATTCCAGTGTTAATTGGATTTGATTGCACTTCAAATAATATTTCACTTCATATAATTTGATTTGAAGTGATCAAAGTGGTATTTATTCCAATTCTGATGATGTAAATTTTTTTTGATCAGGAATTGGTATATCATTGTATCATGGTATTTGGCTGTAACAAACAATAATTGAAAAAGCTAACAACAAACTTGTAATACTTTTCTGGCATTGGTTATTTATTCTTATATAGTGAAACAGTAATTATACTTGAAAAAAGTTACTTAAGATTTCTTTTTTGGGGTGGGTGTAATCTTTGAAGTTTTATTGCAAGATTATCTTTCATTATATGTTTAAATAAACCAAAAAGTTTTAAAAATTCAAAAAAATTGTATTTTTTTAATTTTCTGCTCCAAAATCACGTAATAGAATTTGTTAATTTTCCTATGTTTACTATGATAAATAAAAGAAAAAAACCATTAAAAATGTACAACCAATAAAAAGTTACCTTAAATTTTCTTTTGAGGGGGTAGTGAATTATGATGAAATTTTATAGTAATATTATTACTAAAAGTTAATTAAGATTTTAATGATATTAAAAATTTAAATAAACCAAAAAAAGTTTTGAAAAATCAATATTTTTAAATTTCAATTGCCTCCCCCACTCCTAACATTACCCAAAAGGTAATTTTGGTAAGGTTGGTTGCACTACTACCATGCCTAGCAAGACATTTAAAAAAAAATCAGTTAAAAAATATAGCTTTTAGATTTCTGTTTTTTGTTTTGTCAGTAAATATATATTTTTTTTTAAGAAGAAATATAGTGTTTTAATTTTTTCAGGTTTAATTAAAAAAATATGAATTTACTTTTCAAATATTAAATACAAAATAATTTAAAAGAAACTAAACAATAAAAAAAAAAAAATAGGTCTACCCAATGCAAATATTTTTTTTATTAAAAAGCAGTCTTGTCATTTCTGTTTTCTAAGATGGATTGGTCAGATTTTTTTGTTCTAATTCCAAGATTTTGAAATAAATACACCATAACGTTATTATAAATTCATCATAGACATTAACCTTCATTCATCGTGGCTATAAATCTTCCTCTTCACATAAAAGTAAAAATTAACTTCTGGTATTTTTCCTCTTTCATAAATGTTCTGATTAAAAAAACCACTTTCTTAACTGTTTTGTAAAATGAAGATTTTTAATTTTCCCACAGAACTTTTGTTACATGTGAGTATTATATAAAGTAGAATATTGTTTTTGACCATGACCATATATTTAGGTTAAGTTGTCAGCAGTCCAATCAATCAATCCTTTTAATGGTTGTAATACTTACTATCTTATATTTAATTTCTTAATAAGCAATGCAGGACATCCAGGTTAAAGGTATCCAAAAGTAACAATGAGAGAACCACTATTTAATAATTTAAAAAAAAATAAACACAAACTTACAAAGTAGGTTAGTTAAATTCAATTTGTGTAGCTTTTGTAGTTCAGTAGCATCTAGATTGATCTAGATCTAACTCTTACCAAGTGTTTATGAGCATCTGCAGCTTTATTAGACAAGCAGCTTCAACAATTCTGAATTTTAAATCATCCAAATTTTGAACTTTTCTGTGGTACACACAACTTTTAATAAATCCCTGAGCAAAAAAGTCCAAAGGAGTGATATCTGAAGACCTATAGGTGGCCATGCAGTTGGACCTGTCACCTCGTCTTCACTTTAAGAAACTTGACTTCTCATTCAATCCCACATCCGGGAAAAAAGTTGTTCAAGAATATGGTAAGATCTCGATGAAAGTGTGGTGGGGCACCATCTTGTTGGAAACTGAAGCCTGTAGGAATCTTGAGGAACAGCAAAGTTCTCAAGATGTCAAGATAATATGTCTTGTCTCAGTGCACTCCATGAAAAAAAAAAGTAACAAAATTTTTCTGCAATCCTAACCTGATATTGAATTTGGGTGTCTCATTTTCAATTACAGTGGGGTTTTCAGTATCCCAAATTCAACAATTGTGTCTGATAACTTTCCCACACATATGAAAGGTTTCTTCAACACTAAATGACAATGTATCAAGATAATTAGGATTGTTTTCAACATGGTGCATTACCGACATAGCAAAATCATAGGTGGGGATCATTTGATTTAGAGTGATGAAGGAATTGTAACTTGTACACCTGCAAACGAGGCTGCTTACTAACAATGTTGTGAATGGTGAAACAAAAAATTTGCAGTTTGTAACTTGCCCACCTAATTGACTTCCCAGGATTGGCAGTAAATGCATTGTGTAAACAATTCACAGTTTCATCATTAACTGAAACTTTTGGATGATTTCCAGTTTATAAAACCAGGCTTCCAATTATCTCTTAAAATCACTGATGAACAGACTTGGATGTAGGAGGATCGATATTCCATTCAGTTCATACATGCTGTTGAACACACGTAACTAATCAAATTTAACTGACCAAAACATGCACTGAACCTTCTGTTATGGGGTACACATCTCGACTGACTACAACTGCATTGAGAGTCAGCTTGCCTGTGCATGCATAATCCGCTGACCTTGAGTAAACAGAACAAATCTTGGGAGATATTTCCCATCGATTAAGCTTATGTTTAAGAGATTATGACAACTAGTTCTCTAAATATAGGCCACTACTTTTGGATACCTTTAGGCTGGACACCCTGTAATAAACGCACATATGTTCTGTTATTGAACTTATAGTGCAACTTCAACTTATGAAAAAATATAATTTTGTAAGGCTGTATATGGTTAGAGTAATAGTTAAGCTAATTATAATTTCTAGAATCCAATATTTACATTGTTAAATCAACGTAACTGAAACCTGAATTTAAGTAAATAGACATAGTCTATCAGGTTACCATTAAAAAATTCTACTGTTAATGACCAAAAGTTAAAATTCTTATTGTTTCCATAAAGAGTAATGGATGTGAAAAAGAACAAAGATAAAAATATAAGTAGGAATAAAGAAAAGTTCCAAAGACAAGACAAAATATAATAAATAATACATTTTATTGATAAAAATGTCAACAATTAACAATAATAAATAATTACATTTTAATTAAAAAATTATTGTATATATAACATCATATATAAATATCCTACGTACAATTAAAAAACATTTTTTATATGGGCATATCTCAAATAACATATAAATGATGATTACTTTGACATACACTGTAAAATATAATATATATAAACCATTAAAAAATAATATTTTATTATGGATCTAAAACAACTAAGTTTATGCTATGTAAGGCCAAAAACTTTTAAAGCATTAAATGCAGTTGCCAATGCTATATCTTCCGGTGATTTGTGAAGAAATGCAGCTACCATTTCAACAATTGCTGGCAGTGAACATGGTTCATTCCTTTGAAAAGTACAGTATCGATGCAAAAATGTAACAGATCTGGAAAAGAAAACAAAGTAAAAAAAGTAATTATTAATGACTGTTATAAAATTACAGGGATATTGTACTTTCCCATTAATCGTTTCACATTTAATTATTACCCAGCTCCTTTTTCAGTGGGTTACCACTGGCATTGTTCTTGTTGTCTTAAAGAAGTTAAAACGTTTTTTAATATACAGGACAACACATTTGATTTGCAGTGCAATTGGGACAAAAATACAAGATTATTTGAGTGTACCAAAGGGGCTTCCTACAAACTTCAAAAAAGGTTGTAATGATCAATAGTCCACTAGTAATTCCACTGAAGGAGCTACCCAAATAAAATCTGAAAGTATCTTATCTTGAGGAAAGATAATTTCTATATAAAGTCTAAAAGGATCTTCAGGAAAGTTAATTTCCACATAATTATGAATGATGATTTTAATATTTTTAAAGTAAATAACTAAAAATGTTTTGTGAAAAAAAATTACTCACTAGAAAACAACTTCCAATTGTGTTGTTGAGAAATTACTACTAACAGCAACTAATATATTAGCTGAAAAAATTAAAAAAAGCGGTTATTTTTTAAGCTTTATTTAATGTGAAAAAATTCTATTATGCTCACTATGTACACTGAATGAAAATAGCATATTTTTGATATGTTTATCTACCTTTCAGTTAGGACCTCTTTAACATAAGCTGGTAACTTGGAAGCTCGTGCATTTGGATAAAGGAAAGGTGAATCAGTTTCAACAAGTAAATGATCTAATGGTAAAGTTCCTGTTTCTAACAAAGCTTGAACACCATCTTCTGTATTATCTTTACATAAACTACCTGTAAAACATAAAAAAAAAATTTCACTCAAAAATTCATACAGATTACAAAATAATATTTTGCATGCTAAAATATTTAACTATATATTTAAAATAAAATACTAGCATGCAAAATATTTGCATGCTAGTCTATTAATATCATTTCAGTAAGAAAATTCAGAACTAAAATAATTCAATTTTACAATTTTACCAAAATAAAGAGATATAAAAGTAATTTATCTAAATTACCTGTTATGCCAATGTATATTCCCATATCTATATATTCTTTTGCTTGTTTACAGTTGCCAGTGAATGAGTGCAAAAATACAGATGGAAGTGAATCCTTATGTCTACTTAATATTGTAACAACATCATCATGAGCATCTCGTTCATGTATAAATAAAGGCTTCTTTAAATCACATGCAAGTTCAATCTAATACAAAAAAAATTGCTTTGTTAAAAATATTTAAATTTGACAGTGAATAATTTAATTTTATAACATGTTTAATATACTTGTAGAATATATATACAATTGTACAATTTACCATACAATACAAATTTTTTTCTTTAATGATGATTTATAAAACTATACTCCAAAAATATTAAATTTATATAACAAAATTATGAAAAAATACTAAAGAAACACATCTCAATGTTTTTATTATTATTTGATAAATAAATTATTTAAATAAATATATAATAAACACAACTGAGTCTAGAATAAATTAAAAGGCAAAAGGCAAGCAACCAAAAAATATTTAGTCTACATGTTCTAACAGATTGCACATGTGTACATGAAAGAATTTGTGACTGTTCTCCATGGTTCTAGTTATTCTATGCTAAAAAAATTAATAAAAATCTCTATTTTTTTTTTTATACATTTTATACTTTTTAAAAAATATTCATAATTTTTATTTTATTATATTGGTTATTAATATCAATTTAAAAAAAAATATTTTTTCAAATGCTACATATGACACACACACACACACAGAATTAAAGAGAATAATTCAATCTTTAAATTGATATAAAGCCACTTTTCTATGCTAATTAATAAATAAAAAAATATGTTTTGAAATATGTTAAAATGGTTTAGAAGGGAATTAATGATCAGTAAATGATTACTTTTAAAAACTTTATGAATTTTCTTCTTAAGAAGTAGATTCATAAAGCTGGCTGGCATAAAGCTGGCAATTACAGATGAGAGTATTGTTAATTAAATTTGTGATATTCTAATTAATTTAATAATTTAATTCAGCGTACATTGTACTGAATTCATTAGAAAAGTTGAAATAAAAATAATTGAAAATCAGACCTATATATATAATAGATACCATGAAAATTCAAAAAAATATTTTATATTAATTACAGACATAAATTTAACAAAATATAAGATTTAATTACAAATTTCGAAATAATTTACTTGTTTTTCAAAAACAATTTGTTGAATTTCAGGAGGTGAGAAATCTCTATTGTAATCCAATCCACATTCTCCAATTGCAACACATTCAGTACATTCTGCTATTGATTTTAATTCAGCTAATGAATCATTATTCCACGATTTTGCATCATGAGGATGAACACCTAAAACAAAGAAAAAATACAATACTAACTACAAATTGTCATTTAGCAAACAATTTACATCAGTTAAAAAATTAATCAGCTAAACATAAATATAGAAATATGATACTTAATAAAAAAGTATTTCTTAAAAAAATATTAACTTAGTAAAAAAAAAACCCTAAATTTTAAAAATACCTAATTTTTTAAAATATTTGAATTTTAAAAAACACAAACATTTTTTATTAAAATGTTTTAAGGTGTTGCATCTTGATTAAAAAAAAATTAAAACCTTAATACTCTATTCTGCACTCCTCACTAAGTCCAGACATCAGCAGTTACAAAAAAGTTAGGCAACAAAAACTGCCTAAGCAAAGATGTAAGATAATCACCTGAAATTGAGTAACATAATCCAAGTAATAATGAATAACTGTTTAATAGCAAACTGTTTACAAGGTAGTGTAATTCTTATGTCCCTTCTCAGAAGCATAAAACAAATATCATATTGATGTATGATATGTTTATCTTTTATTAATTGTGTTTTTGGTAAATGGTTATTACCATTCTATGGTAATAATATACATATTACACAGAAAAAAATACATATGAGAATATAAATAAGTAGAAATTTTTTCAAAAAGATTTTTATAATATTTATCATACAACTAACTCTAATTACCACAGTAATTCCAACAGTCAACAGATTTTAATAACCATAACTAAAAATAAGAAAAAAAACTAACAAATATAACTAAACCCCCTGTATCAATCGAAAGAATATAAAAATTAAATCATCATCTTTAAAAAAATTACCTGCAGTTGAGTACAATGTGTCGGGATATATTCTAGCAAGTCTAAGAGATTCACGGCTTGATTTCAATGAGGAGCCTGGAACTATCATCTTTTGAACTCCTAGAAACATGATTAATATACTTTAAAGTTTGTTTCTTAAATAATAAAACAAAAACTCTCAAAAACACACACAATTAGGTAAAAACAGCACTGGCCAATGCTTACAATTGCTATAGAAAAACCGGCAATAGACAGAATTCTGAATTTTTCAAAAAGATGCCCACAGCTGATCTGTAATCAGTCTCTGTACTTAGTCAGTCAGTCAGTTAGATGGCATCACTGAAAGTAAAAAACAAATAGTACATGTTTTTTTTTCTTTTTAATGCACACATTGTACTATAAACTCATTAAAATACAATGATACAGTAATAACAAAATAAAGTACAGTTTTTTTTTAATACAGTAATATTTACAATTTTTTGGAACATAACAACCATGTAAATTGAAGATGCACTGTAAAATAAATTGATATAAATAACTAAATAAATAAATCTAAAAGTAAAAATATAATCTAACCAACTATAATCGCTTCACTCGCGTCAAGGTTAGCGAGCAAAGCAAATGTACGTTAAGTTTGGTTAGATTATATTTATTTATTATATAAAGTCAGATTATAAATTTATTTATTTCCTCCTTTCAGTGGCACCATTCAACAACTTGGCATCTTCTTGTAAAGTACTCAGAACTCATTCTCTTTGTTGAATTGAAGAGTTTAATAAAATTAATTTTTTTTTTTTTTTGTCTTCAGTCATTACTGGTTTGATGCAGCTCTCCAAGATTCCCTATCTAGTGCTAGTCGTTTCATTTCAGTATATCCTCTACATCCCACATCCCTAACAATTTGTTTTACATATTGCAAACGTGGCCTGCCTATTAATTAAAAAAAAAAAAAAAAACAAACCACCATACCATGAAATAAATCAAAAAAATTATATTAAAAAGCACTCCTATCATATAACTAGTTTATTATATGAAATGAAACTTACAAAAATATCTAATTTTCTGGTTTTCAAACTATCATAGTCTGACTTACAAATTTTTCTACTTTCATTATTATTCACCGTTATAAAACCTTTCAGGTCTAATAATAATAATATTTCATAACTGCTCAATGACTGTACAAAACTTTGCACATGATATCTAATTCATAAACTCCAGTAATTTTTAGGATTTATTTTTATTTATCTTAGAACAACTTTTAATAAAATTACACACAAGCTATTTTACAAGAATAGAATATCTGACCACAAGAATACAAGACAACTATTTCAAAATGCTAAAATCACCTTTATAAAATAAAATCCAATAACAGTACATACACAGATTAATCATCTAATTAATCTTCAAGTAAATTAGCACTGCATATATTTACATTAAGTCAGTCAACTAAATAAAAATGTATGCTCAAATCATACCAACCCAATAAAAAAAATTCTTTTACTTGTTTACTCATAAAATAAGTTGGCAATAACCATTGCCATTAAGGTATACTGCTACATAACAAAGTAAAAATGTGATTCAACTTAATAACAAGCAATGACTAATTAAATATGACCACCTAAAATAAAATAAGTAAATTTCAAATAAGTATAACAGCTAATCAGTATCACATTCACCAATAAAAAGCAAAACTATTAAATTATTGTTAGGGCTTAATGTGATAAAAAGGTGGAGAAATCTGGTAAGTGATTTTTTTGGAGGAAGTTTTGGTAATAAACAAAAAAAAAAGATAAAATATTTTCTAACAACGTATATCTTTTATACATTAATCTTCACAAATTAAAATTGCTACCATGAAGACTAATTAAAAATTTCTTATTTCCATACAATAACAAAGTTAATTTCAAATTCCACACATACCTGCATCTTTAGCTCTTTGAATAACTGATTCCAGATCTCGTCCAAATTTTTTGTTTGTGAGATTTGCTCCAGCGTCTATAAGTATATAATTTTCATAACATTGTTTCATAGTTTGATTATCTTGAATTGCAGTCGCAGATGCCATTATATTCTAGCTTACTTACTAAGTGGTTTCTGTGAAAAAAAAAAAAATTTATTCACTACTTTAAAAGATTCGTAACTCAAAACTTTTTAATCCTATTCTATCTTAAATTAGCTGTATCTGAAACTTAAACAATAAAATATACTTTGTAATGCACAATTGATTGAAAATAATTTCTGAAGTGCATTACTTATTAAATGCAATAAATTACTTAATACTTAATAATTTAATAACACTTACTGATTCACAAATTTGTAGAATTAAAGAGATTTCAATAAGTAAACTATAAATTAATCTGAAACCAGTATATACGAACTCTGTAAGAGAAAATATTCTCTCTCTACTCTGAGTGGTATTACATACTACTAGACTGGTAATTTCAAAATCAATTAGTAAATTATACAAACTATAACAAAATCGGAAACTTAAGCTCTAAAACTGATGCTAAAAAATAGCATACGATCACTTTCATCTCAATTTTTTGCAAAAATTCAAGGAATAACCTTGTAAGACGAATATAATTATTCAACTAAAATAGAATATAAACTCAAAAGTTTAAGGTTTTCTATCAGTGCTGAAAAAGAAAACAACGACGTATCATAAACGCAATAATCTATTATAAATTCTACAAAGCTGAAACTCACAAATAATTCGTTCGATAGAGTCAACAAGGCATTCGTATAAAAATAACGTCAGAAACATCTGTTAATAGACTGTCATGTCATATGTTTACCGTAATTTACTTCAGTGCAGCCAACATTTACTAATTTTTATTGAATAATTAATCAAATTTTCTTTAAGCTTGTAATTTGTTAGAAAATGTTAATAAATAATCGATTAAAGCATTTTATTAATGCCATACGATAGGTTCAATATCTCAAATTATTAGGTTTATTTCAGTAATCAATTTATCAGCTGTTTTGCGTAATAAAGAGATCGATTTGTTGATTTGTAAAGTGCTGCTGAAGTGTGATGTTTTGGTTGTTTAAAATTTTGTTATTCAACTTTAATGGATTTTGAAAGTCCTGACGTCGAAAAAGATTTTCCTGGCCTGTATGCATCTGAGTCGGGAAAAAAGAGTAATGAGAGCGACTGTAAGTATTACACGATTTTTAGCTATACTATACACCAATAGTTATTTTTTGTTTTTTAAACATGTAGCTCTATTTCTGTTTGAGGAAAAACTTGAAAACTGCGTGTAAAAATTTAATCATAAATTAAATTAGCCACTATAAATTTTTATGTTCTGTACCTAACTTCTGATGAATATGACTTGATACCAGAACCTGTTGCCCACTGAAAAATTACTCTGGAGGATATTAGTAATTCTTTTTATTAAACTGAAAGCTAATCAGATTAATTCAATAATACTGTGATTTTAATTCTTTTATACTTTCATTGCATTATTTTAGTATATTTTGGGTAAGATATCCAGTGTTGTTTGTTTATTTTTCACTTGTGAAGGTGCTTTTACAATCGCTAGGTGCTGCTATTTCCAAAATTTCTGTTGTGAATGTGGATAAAATATATTAAATTGCCTTGTTTTTTTGGAGTTTCATAAATAATTTTGAAACTATTTGTGTGTGGGTATATATATATATATATAATATAACCACACACCACACACATGTAGTTTTAAGTATTATCCATCATATCTTAGATGTTGCATTAAATAGTTAAATTTTATGAGGGAAAATTAATTAATTTCATTTATGTCTGTTACTTAAATAATTATTATTTCTAATGTTATAAAAATGTGTTAGAATTTGAATAATGGAATTATAACTTCTTGTAAATAGACAAGGTATGGTGATAAAAATGGTTAACTATAAGAACTCTCATCTGAAAAACTGCTAAAGTAAACTCTTTTGAAAATTGTAAAATCACCCTCTGTCTTGCATGTAAGTTAATATAAGACTACAGGAAATTTCAATCACATCTCGAGACACAATTACCCCAATAATAAAGATTGGGCATAAACAAAGTAAATCATGTGTAGTTCATATAGCTTGCAAAAAATAATTAATGTTGTCACTTTAATATGTGATCTACCAACAATATGAGGTCTACCATTGTAGTACATGCAGTCTACTGCACTGTTGGATGTGATTCAACAGTAACAATGACAAATATGTAAAGAAATGAAGTAACAGTAACAGTGTGTATATTTAATTTTATTTACATGAGGTTAGCGAGCGTTAGGTTATATTATACAAAGTTCAGTACATGGAATCATTAGGTTATCAACATAACCCAATGCTAGCTTCGCTTGCCAACCTTGTCTGATTATATATGCAAAATAGGTCGTCTACCAATTGACTGCATAGTAAAGTATAAACTTGACGATAGACCGCATAGTAGCACTGAATTAACTTTGTTAAATGCATAAATCCACTTTTATATTTTATTAGTATGAGTATTTTAATGTCTTATCAATATAAGTACCCCAAAAAAATGCTAATAGCCAAAGCCATATTTAATAAAATGTCAAAGTTAAACAATATTGGCTATATTTTTTTGCCTGATGTTGGAATTGATAAATTGCTAATAACTATATCATTCAGTGTCACATTTTAAATAAAAGTATTTGTGTTTTGTTGCTAAAAATATTGATATTTTAATTATTTTTATAGTTAGTGATGACACACATGAGCGTATTTCAAAAAAAGATCTGTTGATTGGAAAACGAAAAGACAAAAAAGATTCAAAAAAAGATCGTGGTTATGCCACTTTAGAAGGTGAAAGTTCTCCTGAAGAAGATAGCACAGATATTAGGTAATCAATATTCAGCTATTCTTTATTTTTATTGATATGTAATAAATCTTATAACATTTCAATCACTTGAAAGTGCTTAAAAGTTGAAGTTGAAATCTCTTTGTCTAAGTAGAATATATGTGATTTGAATTAGTATTTTCAGTAGTCCAATGAATGTAAGCCAGTTGTTATTTTTCCCTTATTAATAAGTACATATTATTTATTGTAATATATTTGATAGAGGTAGATTTTATAGTTTTTTTAGTAAACATTTTTTTTGGTTTTTTAACCTATTAAAAAAAAAACAGGTGTCATTCCATAAAGTAATACTCAGTGATAGTTGTACACTATTATATAAAAATGGTCATGGACCATTAAAAGTCAAACTTATAAGCTTTTAAAGTTCTTTATAACGTCTGCACTTAAAAAATTGTATTATTGAGAAAATTATGTGGAGTGTAATGATATAAATGATATCTGAGTTGATTATTCTATTAAGGACACGAATCAGTTGTAAAGTAAGGCTTCAAAATTGCATTATTTTCCAAGTTAAATAAACTTGCAAAGGACTGAGATACTAAAACTGAAATTCTAATAGCTAATGGACTGCATGTAATAGTATAAATAAAACACAATAAACCAGAATAATAAAAAATTCTCAATAAAAAACAAGAATTATTAATACCTTCATTCAAAAAGAAAGAAAAGAAAAAATTAAATTTTTCAAATTTCTGGTTTTTAGCAAATTTTTGGTAATTTGGTAATTCTGTTAATAAGAGAGTCTGGACTAATGTTATCCAAAAGTAATGGCCTATATTTAGAAAACAGGTTGTCGTAATCTCTTAAATGTAGGCTCGGTCAACAGGAAATATCCAAGATTTGTTCAGTATATTTTCAAGGTCAGCAAAATATGCGTGTTCAGGCAAGCCGACTCACAATTCAGTTGTAGTCAGTAGTAGTTAATCGAGATTTGAACCCCACAACAGAAGATTCAGTGCATGCTTTGGTTAGTGGAGTTTCAATCAGTTATGCCTGTTCAATGGCATGTACAGACTGAATAGAATATGATCCTCTTACATCCAAGTCTGTTCATCAGTGGGATTTGATTTTAAGAGAGACTGGAAGTTTGGTTTTACAAACTGGAAATCATCCAAAAGTTTCAGTTAGTGCCGAGACTGTAGATTGTTTACATGATGCATTCGCTATCAGTCCTGGAAAATCAATTAGGCTGGCTAGTTACAAACTGCAAAGATCTCATTCCACTGTTCATGACATTGTTTATAAGTGATTCTGTTTACAAGCTTATAACTTTCAACTCCATAAAATTAAACCGAATGATTGTTGCCTATAACAGTCAGTTGTCGCCTACCTCTGCAGTTTGCTGCAGAGGTAATGCACGACATCAAAAACAATCCTAATTATCTTGTTATTTAGTGATCAGGCAACCTTTCATACATGTGGGAAAGTTCACAGATTTAATTGTCAAATTTGGGATACTGAAAACCCTCATACATCAATTCAAAATGAAAGGGACACATCAAAAGTCAATGTCTGATTAGGTCAGCACAAAAACAACATCATTGGTCTGTTTTCTTCATGGAACCCACTGTGACAGGACACGTACCTCGGCATGCTAGAGAACTTTAATGTTCCTCAGATTCCTCCAGGCTTCACTTTCCAACAATGGTGCCCCCACCACACTTTCATCGAGATTTTACCATGTTCTTAAATAACACTTTCCCCAGATGTTGAATTGGATGAGGAGGTCCAACAATATGGCCACCTACATCTCCAGATATCACTCCTTTGGACTGTTTTGCTCAGTGATTTATTAAAATTTGTGTGTACAAAAAAAAAAGCTTGAAGTTAGATAATTTAAAACAGAATTGTAGAAATTGTTGATCTAATAACACTAAGCACCATCTAGACATCTGCCAGTTTACATAAGGTAGTTTTGTGTGCTACAAAAGGTGGCACACATTGAACTAACCTATATTAAAACTTGCTGAGTTGCTGTGTGTATTAAAAAAAAAATATTAAATTATATTAACTGGTTCTCAGTTAATGCAAATATACAGTTAATATAAATATAATATTAACTGCCACTTTTGGATATCATTAGCCCAGACACCTTGCATTCCTACCTTTCAGAACACTTTAATTCATCCTCACTAGAGCAGTCTTGTGCTAATTTCTCATTCCTTTCTTATTTTTATCATTATGAAGGTTATTCGTGTTTGTGCTTTGTGCAAATGCAGAAATATTTTTTTATTATATTACTCACAACATTTTTTTTTTTTTTTCATTTTATGCAGTCAGATATATTTTAAATAAAATTAAAAATGTAAAATAGATTTTTGGAAATAAAATAAAACTGATTTAAAAACAATAATTTTTTTTTCAAATCTTTTTAAAACTTAAGCTGTTTTAAACTTAACTTCACCAAATTGGTAATTTATGTAACTATGGTCAGTAAGTTCTTGATGGTTATTTTTATTAGGATGCCGACTTATAAAGGTGGAATTTAAAATAGACGTGAAAAAGGATCTATTTGTAATTCAATTTGATTGTAAGCAAATTTAATGAGTTTTCAAACAATATGTTTTAATTGTAGTTAATTGTTTTGTTAAACTTTGAAATTATGTATATAGTCTTGAATAATACTGGGTACATTGCTGCCAGTTATTATTTATTGCTATGATTGATTTTACCTTTTTTTGAAATTAATTTGTAATTGTAATGTGAAACTCTTAAACATTCATTTTCAACAGCTATACACTCAGTTTAGAGTTTATTTTGTTTTGATTATGAGTACAGAATTGAAAAAAAATCTACATACGTGGTGGCCTGTACACTTACATGTTTAAGAGATTTTTATGTGTTGCGCTTTATTCATATGGGGTTTTCTTTGTCAATTACTTAAAAAATTTACATTAGGTTTTTTATAACTTATGATTTTTTTTCTTGACAAATAGCAAATTTTTCAGATGCCAATTGATTATATTATTAGTATTTTCCAAAGAAAAATAAAACCTCTATTGAATCGATTTGATAGAAGAATTATAATTAAACAGATTCGTAAAAAGGAATGTTTTGCTACAGAGAATCTGAAATTTTCCATCCCAGTGAAATATTTACAAATATAAATAGCTTTCTTTGATAAACAGAAATATAAGAGAAGGTACAGTTTAAAAGAAAGATTCTAGATCATTAACCCTTCACAAAATACTGATTAGAAACATTAAAAAGAATGATAGATCTATGTAAAGAATATTCACAAAACAGTTCTTTGGGCATCATTTAGCCATAAAGAATGATTTACTTTTGCATACATTTGGCAATATTAAGTATTTCACTAATAATGTGCATCGTTAGTGGATTTCTTATTCTATTGAATATAGTTTTATTATTTGAACATACTGGTTGTTTTTACTTCTTTTTAATGTTTTTGTTTGAATTGTTTTTAATAAATGTGTGTAAACTCATTGATACTTATAAAGTATTGGAATAAAGTAAAGGGGAGTGTTGTGTTAACCATACAAAATGACTTAATTGTTTCAAACTACATAGAATAACGATTGAGAAAAATTCTGAACAGTGATTAATCAACTTACAACGATCATGTTTTAAAAATATATACTATTGTCATCAAAAATTGTTGGTATTATCTGTGAATTGTCAGAAGTGAGAATTTGTAAAACTTTGTGTCACTTGATTTTGGCCAAAAAAACTGACGTTTCACACCATGTAATAATACGTGAACTTTTTGTTGTTTTTATTAGTGCATTTTAATACCTGTCTAAACCATTTTTGTAATAACATTTTAAATTTCTTTGTATTTATAAATAGATTTGATGTAATATTATCAGTGACATTAATATGTTTAAAAGTAATACTGAAATAAAAGCAATCTAAACAGTAATCTAATCCAGTTTTTTTAATTGCATGAATAAATTTCACTCACAACTTGATAATTTACTTTGCACAGTTGCATGTAAACTATAGATTCCATGGTGGATTTAACTATGACCTTTTACAGTTACCAGGTGGGAATAGAGTGGTGGGGTAGGAGTCAACTGGTGATGTTAGTAGACTGGCTATCCATTATTACTTGGCTTATCGATTTTTATCAAATAATTTTTAATGCAAAATTTTAAACAAATCTCTAATCAGACATTTTACCACACAAAAATCTCTGAACATAATAAAGTACATGTTGCTTTTTTGCCCACCAAAAACAAACTAAGAATTGCTGCTGGCTAAAATTAACACATATGTCACTGATAGTACTACCAGTATCCAGAAAACATACCATTTCAATTAACAAGGTACAGTATGCGCTATTGAAAAATTCTTGTTATTTTATCAGACCTCAGAAAATATTGCCTAAACCATTACAAATCAGGTTTTGGATAAATTAGAAAAATAATTATTGGGGAATACCTAGCAGGATGTGGAGTCAGGAGGTCATGTGTTGAACAAATATTTAATCTAAGCCCAATAATACAATTCTCTGCATTAAAACCTAAAAATTGAGTAATCCTTTTATTAATTCCAAAAAAGAGTATAATTCAATAGATAGCGTAACATTGATCAGTATTTTAGAAAAAGTAGGAATAGATGATAAAACTAGAGGATTACTCAAAGAGACTCTTACAGGTTCATTATCAGAAGTAAGGTTTAGAGGTAATATTTCTAAACCATTCAGAATAGAAACAGGAGTCAGTCAAGGAGATGGAATTTCATCATTACTATATAACTATTTAATGTAGTATTGAAGAAAATAATAAGAGAATGGAGAAAAGAATTGCAAAGAGGAATTAAAGGATTAAAGCTAAGAAAGTCAGGGATAGAAGTAGATTGTCTGGCTTATGGGGATGATATTGCAATTCTATCAGAAAACAAAAAAAAAAGAGAGAAAGAAATATTACAGGAAAGAGCTGGTAAAGTCGAATTACAAATTTCCATTGAAAAGATAGAAGTTTTAATTAAAGATAGAAAAAATAATACAGGAAGATAAAAATGATATGTGGAGAAATTAGAAGAGTTAAATAACTTGGAGAATGAGTAAACTAACAAGATAACCTGCTACAACTCTAAAGGAAAGAGCAAGAAAATGCAGTTTTTCAGATCCCCAAAATATATATAGTAAGAAAGCACTATCCATCAGTGCCAAGATAAGACATTATGACACTAATTAAACCAGAAGTATTACAAGCTTATTATCTAAAAAAAAAGAAGTTGGCAGTGGAGAGATTGAAAAGAAAGAGATGGAAATTTTGAGGAAAATTCTTGGACCAGTTAGAGTAAATGGAGAGTTTAAATGAAGAAGCAATAAAGATCTATATAAAAAAATTAAAGTAATATTAACAACATTCAATAGAAAGGGTTAATGTTCAATGAATACATTAAAAGAACGAATGAAGGTAAGATTAGAAAAAAAGCTAGCAGACTAGTAAAGAAAGAAAGAAAGAAAGTACATGTACTTAGAATGAGAAAATATTGGGAAGAAATGAAAAAGAAACATCAGAAGAAGAAATTATAACTGAAAGCTTATGCATGGTCCTATGTGCTCTGTAAATAAAGTAATGAGACTAGTTTTTTTTGGCAGCCAAAAAAACTAGTCTCATGCTCTTTACTATGACTTTGTACTTTGACTGCCAAAAGATTAGTCTCATTACTTTACTATGTAAAGTAATGAGACGTACAACTTACATAGTAAAGTCTCATTACTTTATAAAGTAAACACTAGTAGTGTTACAGTGTAACACTGTAAAGTTACTAGTAAACATATGGTTATATGAACAGCTGATTTATGTTAAGTATTGATATTTTTAGTGTATTGTTGCCATGTGAGATGTAAACAAACATTCCATAAAACGAGATTTTGTTGTGCGTTACAAAAATGAATGATACTAATTATGAGCAACGTCGTGCAATCAAATTTTGTGTTAAACTCCGTGAGCATGCTACTGAAACCTTTTCAAAATTAAAAAGGGTCTTTGGAGATGACACTCTGTCTCGAGCCCAAGTTTTTAGGCGGTTTAAAGTATTTTCAGATGGCTGGTAATCAGTTGCAGACGCCACACTCTGGAAGACCATTAACATCAAAAAGTGGCAACAATGTTGAGCGAATCAGAGACTTGATACAGTACAACCGGTGATTAACTGTCAGAATGGTTGCAGAACAATGGAATTTGAACTGTACCACAGTCCATAAAAATTTAGCAAATAAATTGGACATGAAAAAAATTTGCATGAAGTTGGGCTCAAAAAACCTCATTGTTGAACAGAAAAACAACAGGGTGGAGGTGTGCCGTGATTTAGGGTGAGTTGAAACTGATCCTGATTTTCTAAAAACTGTTTTACTGGCGATGAATCTTGGTTATTTGAATACATCCCAGAAACATAACACCATTGCAAGGAGTGGCACACTTCAAACTCCCATGTCCCAAAAAAGCAAAAAAAAAAAAAACAGCAAAAAAATGAGCAAATCAATACCGTGCTAATTTGTTTCTTCAATAGTAATGGCATTGTCCATAAGGAGTTTTTACCTACAGGACAGACTGTAAATCAATATGTTTACCGAGAAATTCTTGAAAGACTGCCGAAAAGAGTTGCCCGTGTGAGACCAACCATCAAAGACAACTGGATGCTGCATCGTGACAATGCACCTTGTCGCACTGCACTCTCAATTAATGAGTTTTTGGCAAAGAAAAATTCTTGTAGTTCCTCAATCACCTTATTCACTTGACCTGAGTCCCGGTGACATTTTTCTGTACCTGACTTTAAAAAACTATCTCAAAGGAGGACACTATTTTGGAACAGTAGAAAACATAAAAAAAACCAACCATCTGAAGGATATTCCAGTTTCTAAGTTCCAACACTGCTATGAAGTGTGGGAAAACCATTTGAAGCATTGCATGGCTTCCCAAGAGAACTATTTCAAAGGTGATAGAGCCCATGTATAATTGAATTATAAATAAAAAGCTTTTCTTAACCAGTCTCATTACTTTATTTACAAACCTCGTATATGACAAGAATAAATTCCAAAAAAAATTCATGTGGTCTAAGTTTTATTAAACAGAAGTAAATTAATCATTGCTTTCACTACTACCAACCATTTTATAATTTTTTAATAAAAAGATACCATTTTTTTTAAATTCTGTGTTTAATATTTACCTTTTTGAAATATAAATTCTATTTTCAGCAACTGCATCACAGAACAGGTGACTCCAGCTAAGGCATATTGCAACTAAATTCTGCACTGGTAGTCTGTTGAACCAGACTTCTGTCTGGTAGTTTGGTGTCTGAACCAAATTTGGTTCATAGATTGACATTAGATTATTCAATAAAGCAAATAACTATAAAGCTGTCTCAGACTAAACAAAATTTTACTTAATAAATGACAAAAGTAGTCTTTTTACAGATGATTTTAACAATAAAAAATGTAATAATTTTTCCATAATATAGTCACACAAAAATATTGAAAGTTTTGTGAAAAACTTATCCTACAAGTCAGTTTTTTTCAAAACAAGTTTAGTATGTTTGGTCTACCAATGCATAACTTCATCCCATTTATTTTTAACCAATTAAACATAATATGGCACCAGTGTTTATTTGTACGGGGATAAAAATATTATGATATTCAATAAGATTTACTAAAATGTGTGCATGTAGCATTTTTATTTATTTTTTTTTTTGTGTGGTTAGGTGGAAAGCCTGTATTTCTAAATATGAGTTTTTTTACTTGCCAAGAATATCTTGAGTAATTTTTCCTACTGATTTTTCATTTCTTTTACATATCCTCTTAAAGAAATAAGAAAAATATTGCAATTTATCATTTACACATTTGTGTATTTATTTATTTGTTGTATATTTAACAATTAAACATCAATCAATGAACATCAAACAATATAAACCCATGTAGGAATTCACATTTGCTGTAGTTTATATCAATTACCAAATTTATTTGTTATACTTTATGTTCTAATTTACTATTTATTATATAATGTATGATCTTCAGTATGATTCATATTTTTTTAGTGATTTTAAACATACATTCATTTTAAAGTACACAGTTCTCAAAAATGTTACATATTACATCTAACTTCATTTTGATTTATTAGTTGCATTGTTTCTCAATGAATTGCGATTTTATGAAAAACATTTACAATTCATTTTTATTTCTTAGAGAGTTTTTCGTTGTTCAAAATTGAAGTAATGACAATTTTTAATACCCAATGATGATTTTTCTTGTTCCTGAAATAATGTTAACAATATCAATGTCAGATTTTTAATTTTGCATTGTTCTTTTAGTTTTCCATACTAAGTAATAATACAGAAGGAACTGTTAATCACCTCGATTAAGTTCATTAAAGTACTCATCAGCAGTCGTATCGCCAACCAGTAAATCTGAGCAGTTGCTGTAATCTATTTTGCATTAATTTTAAAAGCAATATAACCACAAAAAATGTAAAGAAGAGCTGTAAGGTCTATACTTGTGTGTAATATCAGACTCCATGACATTTTCTAATAATTTATCGTTGGTGTTTTTTAAAATTTTATTTTTGGCTTCAATATTTTTAAAATTGTTGGCGTTTAATTTTACAGGACTAACAAGCAGACCGTCACATTCCTATCACATTTTTACAGGAATTTTCTTTTCATCATTAATCACTTGGCCAATATTGTAATACTTTCCCTTGTATTTATAAATACTGAATCTCTTTTCCAGTTTAGGTTTGTCACTTTCCTGAAAAATGTAACAAGCTCTAATTTCATCTAAGGATAACTTAGTTGTAGCCACTCATGTACTTTGAATAATCGCTTTCTGAGTTTCATTCAATTAACCTCCCCTCGCCAAACCTTTTATTTTTTAAGTTAAATTATGTCATCATTCTACCCAGTCAATAAAATTTTTGAGAAGTGACCATCTTTCATAACTGTTTGATTAAAATGGAAGAGAAAACTTAAAACTTACTGTTATTTATTATCCCTTTCAAATCAGTCTTTCTGTTTCATAAAATTTCCAAAATATTGTAATGAATTCAGCTGTTAGGGCATTTGTTCTGTGAAGTGATGAATGTTGATTAGTGAAACATATTAAAGAGACTTTCTTAATTCAAAGAATAGACAAATTTAAAATTTAATTATATGCCATTTTTAATGAATATTCACTTTTGAATAAATTTTATGTATGTCACTGAATTTTGCTCTTGGTGGTTCGTCTACTAGATTATTACTGTTAATACCATTTTGGATTGAGATAATAAAATTGTTTCTCAAAATCTATTTTTGTCACCGTCATTAAAGAACTAAAACACTACCTGCTTTTTTCCATGAAAATTAAAAAAAATTCATACGTGATAATAATGTGTCATCCAAATCTTTTCAATACCAGATTCAAAAATATTGTTTTTAATTCTTCACTAATGTCATTAATTAAAATGGGATGGCATGGAATACAATTTTTGTATGAATTAATTCACTACTGAAGCTTGTAGCTTGTACATAGGAATATGGAAATGGAGTTTTGCAGCATATGAAAAATGGCATGCATGACCAGGATTCAAACCCAGGATCTCCAGATGAAAGACCAAGGTGCTAGCACTCGCCATAAAGATCAGCAATTTATTTAGAACATAGCTTGTTTTGTCCTCATTATCAAAAATATTCATGAGATTAGACATGTTTAGAACTGTCAAGAAGTTATAAAAATTAATTTTAATCTTTGTTCAGACAATATTATATCACAGCAAATTAAAGACTATATTAAGAAAAAAAAAATCACATTTCCAGATTTTATAAATAATTCTCCCTATTATTCAGGTATTTCCGAACAGAGGTTTAAATCTGAAACCAAATGTATTCAGTTTAAAAATAATTTTTTTCTTTTAAAACTTAAACCTTTTGTGAAAGGCCTTCATTCAACTTTTTATTTTTCCATTTTCACTTCAGATCTTCTTTTTACTCTTAAGAGACTGACTTAAATATTCAGGCAAATTCAGAAATATTGTCAGGTAAGCCTCTGTTCTAAATTTTATTGCGTACGATGTCATCGCTTTTGTTTCTACTTAATTAGTTTTGTAGTCATATTGAATCATAATAAAACTTGTATCAAACTGTTCACACAGGTGTGTATGTATTTTAGTCGAGGGTCAGGTAGACCTTTAGTGGAACTTGTTTCCATTTCTCAAATGCCTTTCTCTTTCAGAAATTTGAACATTGGGACATTTTTCTCAGTGCATCAATGAATGGCATATCTTACTAGATGTTATAAGAGTGAAATTTAAATTGATATTTTCTATAATATTACAAATATAATTATAAATAATCATTAATGTATGAAATGATGTTATTTTTTAATGATAACAGTCAATATTACAGCATGTTTAAGTAGTAAGTTTTTTCTATAGTAAAGTAGACATTTTATTTTTATGTATCAGACAGTGACCAAATCTTATAGAGTTATCTTCAGAGGAAACAAATTAGCTCAAATTCTCTGAAACTTTTAAATAGTTGTTGACTGTGGTAAACTACAATTACATATACTTCTGTAAATAATGCATTTAATCTATAAAATGATATTATTATTTTTTAAAAGGAGGTATTCCATTGTGTCTGCTGCGACTGCCTACTGACAGTACACCACATACTTGCGCACTGTGACTATTATATAGCATTGCTTCAGAAATTTAAATTAGGGGCAAACATCAAAAATATTTTAGGGAACAGTATGATGATATCCAGTATCTTCTTATTTCTTTTATTTATGTCTTAAATATTTGAATATTTAAAGTTTTCTTTTTTTATCTTTATAAGGTGTTTTAGATTTTAACTATTTTGGCTGTGTGATATTGTGCATTTTAATTTTTAATTTTATTTTTTATATTACTGTTATTTAATTTATACATCCATGACATTTAGCTTTTTTGTTATAAAATTAATTTTTTTATTGTTGAAGCATTGCTTACAGGCCCTAATAATGAATCCTCATTGTACGTCCCAAAAAAAAAAAAAATATATATATATATATATATTAATATTATAAATAATTTTAACAAATATTTTTTTCTTATTATTAATCTTTTTTATGGTCTTGAAGTTGCTTTAATAATAATAATTTTTGAAAATGAATTTACTAAATAATTATTATGTGATTTTTTTTTTAATTTTCAGAAGTCCATCCAAAGCAAAAAAATCAAAACCATTTAAATTTCCATCAAAAAAAGAAAAACGAGAAAAATCAAGAGAAAAAGATAATAAAGAAAAAGAAATTGAAAAAGATAAAGATAAGAAGAAAGAAAGTGAAAAGGATAAAGAGAAAAAGAAAGAATCAAAAACTAAACTGAAATCAAAAGAACGTAAAAAATTAAAACATGGGGAAGATAGTTGTGATATCGGTGGTATGTTATATAAATATACAGAATAGGTCAACAGTACAGAAACCCCTCAACAACTTTAAAACCATTCCAGATAGAATACTGTAACTTTCAAGATAAGGTATCGTTCAACAACTTTACCTTTTGATGAGAAATAGAATTTCAACCCCTTCGATCAACTACTTTACCCCTTTTTAAAGTAGTTGACCGTTACAATACCTTATTTGAAAGTTACAGTATTCTATATGGTACAGTTTGTTCCATATAGAAAGAAAGTTGTTTAGGAGCTTCCATACTTTTGACTCTCTCTATGTATTCTATTTGATCTAATTTTTTTCTTGTATTAAATTAAAATAATATTAAATGTTAATGCAATTGTGCACACATTAACTCTTAAAGAGTTTGTTTATATTATAACAGGTTTACCACCAGATCACTAATACATAAGATAAAATAATTTTTTCCCTGGCTATTATAACAAAGTGAAAGTATTATAGTCTATCTAATAATTGCCGATATTTAAATTTCTCAATGTTATGAGGCCAACTGTGTTAAAAAACAAATACTTTTGTAGTATAATTATGCAGATTGCAGAATTTTTTTACCGTTGATGGGAATTAATTATCAAATTCCCAACAGGTATTGGTTATATGAGGTGTTTGATGTAAGATGTTTATGAGACATCATGTGTTTTAAAATGACTACATCTTAGAGAAGACTTAAATTAACAAGAATTATGTCCAGTTATTCATTTCAATGTCTACTTTAAGATGTTACTAATACTATTTGAAAATGTACTGGAAACATTTCACAGATTTGATGATGATTTCTCAAAGAATAATTCCTTTTACCCCTACTTCTATCGTCTAATTCATAATTTTCTCATTTTTAAGAACTTACTTAAAGCATTTTAATTATTCTTAATAAAGATATTTCATATTCTTAAAGGATAGTACCAGGTGATTCAAAAAGGACTTCACAAAGTTAAAAGCATTTAAAAATTTATTTAGATAACATGGAAATTCAGTTGAGGTTTTATTTCATAGCAAAACACATCAAGTTGTGACTCACGTTACTCAATAGTACCAAATTTGGCTACCAGTGCTATTAAAAATGGATATATTTACTGTTGCGGAATGTGCTTGACATGTGCTTTGGTTTTACAATTTGCAATCAGCAACTGCAGTTCAAAGTAATTTTCATAGAAAGTATGGTAGGGAGCCTCCTAGTAGGCATACAATTTACTCTCAGCACCAAACCTTCATTGAGACAGGTTGTTCTGTTAAACTTATAAAATCACCAAGACTTCCATGTGTCCCTTAAGCTGCTGTGGAATAACTCAGAGAAAGCTTTGCGCGTAGTCTGAAGAAGTCAACTCTATGTGCATCACATGACTAGCATTCTACAGACTTATTTGGCACGTATTACATAAACGATTGCACTTGAAGCCACACAAAGTAACCGTAGTTCAACATATTACAGATGATGACAGAATTACTCGGCTGCAGTTTTGTGTGGAAATGATGGATAGAATTGTGCAGACAACTTTATATTTTTAGACAATGTAATTTTTAGTGATGAGTTTCACATCAGTGGCAAGGTAAACACCTATAACTGTCAAATATGGGGTAGTTAAAACCCTCAAGAAACTGAAGCACATTCGTGGTAGCCCTAAGGTCAATGTTTCTTGTTCCCTAAGCAAAAAACGACTATATGGCTTGTTCTTCTTCCAGTAAGCAACCATAAATGGTGTCGTTTATCTGGACATGCTTCAAAATTTTCTAATTCCTCAGTTAGAGGGACCAAGATGGGTGCCATTACTATCATCAAGATAGGGCACCACCTCACTACCGCTTAGAAGGCCAAGATTTTCTTGATACTCAATTCCCAGGTCGGTGGATTGGTCATGAAGATCAAATTGTATGACCACCTTGCTCCCAGATTTGACTCTGCTGGATTGCTTCTTGTGGTGTTTCATTAAGATTTTAAGATTTGCTTTATGTATACCCATAATCAGCAGCCTTTACCAACTGCAGAGGTAGCACCCGACTTGCTGGTTACAGTCTGAAATGAAATCGACTTCAGATGGTATATATGTCGCATTACAAATGGAAGCCATATTGAACTAAAGTGAATGTTGGGTGACAAACTTGATTTGTTTTTCTATGAAACGTAAATTATCTCAATAAATTTTTGTGTGCGCTTTAAAATTTGTGACCTCCTTTTTGAATCACCTTACATATTCTTATTTTAATGCTAATTAGTTTTTGTTCATATTAGCATATGTTTGTGTTTTGAATTCATTAAAATGCACTTAATGTCTATATGACATTGCTGTATGCATTGGAGGCTAATGGTATATTTTGATGATCAAAAATGGTATCATAGTAACAATTTTTTATACCAGTTTTTTATTATATTAAAATAAAGCCTTTATAGCAAGTAAATTGGGTGTAATTTAAAGCATTTAAGGTAAGATTAGCTCCCACCCTCCTGTTGGGAGAGGTCCAATGCCCTACTAGTACTAAGTCTGCTTCAAATAATTATTTGCTCATGTTGCAATTCAAAAAATATTATGATTTTAAAAATTTTACTAGAAAAATTAATGGAAGCTCATAGGAAATGTATTTGTTTGCATATCCAAAAATGTGCATATTTTTTTATCCTAATATTTCACGAAAGTATAACCCTAGGAGGGTGAAATTTTATAGCAGGAGTCTTCAGATTCCCTAAATACCCTCATAAAGAAAATTTTTTACTTAAAAAAATACTTTCATAATATGTGTTTCGAATATGATTATTCAAAATAGAGGCAAACAAATAAATATACTTTGTATATAATAGTATAAATATACATTTATCAATCCAAATATTTAAGTATTATATATTTATATATTTTTATTTCATTGTAAGAAATATTGAAAGTTAAAAAAATTGGAAAATAAGGGTTTTATGGTGTATAATTCAGAGCTCAGTAATTTTGATAAAATATATTTATAATATAATGTGTCATCAGTACATATTAAAATATGAACTTATATTATCTCTACTCTCATGGAATTTCAGGCTGTTTCAGTGATGGTGGGTCCTTTAAAAAATTGTTGCCTGTGTTTAGTTATATCAAAATTATCTTTTAACATTTACATAAATTAAGTAATGTCAAGATCTATAATTTAGATGGGCGGTTGAGAAGAAAGAATGAAATCTATCAAAAAGATTCAGTTATCTTTCATTTTGTTGCATCTTGTACAGGTCAATGTTTACTAATAAAAATATTAGGAACTACTTTTATATGCCTACTAACCATCAATGCATATTAACAAAAAGTTAACAGTTCATATTTCACCATATGGTAACATCCATGTATAAAGTACATAAGGTACCCAAAAATAACCAAAATCTACACCTGGGGCAATCCAAACTAAACATAATTGCAAAATCCCCCCCCACTATATGTAGCAAGGTTACAATATTTTGTGACATTCTTTTGAATGGCATTGCTCTTTATTGCTTATAAGGCTGGGGTTTTTTTTCTGTGATGCGAGTCTGTTAAATTTTGTTTCCTCTTAGAGAAAATGCTTCTGAAGCAGTAATGATGCTTCATTATGCTTTTAAAGAGAAAGTTTTAAATAAAACACACATCTGTGAGTGGTTTTCACATTTCAAACAAAAAAATTTTGCAATGTAATCTATGAAGATTATGATCAGATTACTGAATTGTTTTATGTCTTTGAGTTCTTACCAAACAAATTTTAACAGATGATTTGAACATGAAACACATTACTGCAAAATTTGTGCCTTGGTTACTCACAGGTCATAAAACTAGTCATTTTAATGCTTATCATGATTTCTCGGGTCATCTTTGAAATGATTCAAAGACTTTCTTTTTATAGTTGTGATAGGTAATGAAAGTTGGTGCCATGCTTATGACCTAAAAATGAAATAACAGTGAAGTCATTGAAAATCATTGACAAAAATATGCATGGCAAGTTTTGATCAGTTTATTTCACTTTTTTGACTTTTGTTTTAATAAATTTTTATTATATGATTTATATTAATTTTAAACCTTATAAGTTTTATTATTTTAGAGTTATTTTACCTTTTTATTGAAGAAAATTCTTCCGGGCGATGATAATGCACAGATGTTTTTCGCCCCAAAAAAAAAGACGACAATATTGATTTTCTTCGTTAATGTGAGTAGATTTGTAAACTGAGAATTTATTTCTTCTGGAGAGACAGGGAATCAGCATTTCTACCAGATGTGTTTAGAAGATTGCATGATAGGGTTTGATGAAAACACTTGCCAATATTGAAGAATAGTGATTGGTTTCTGCATCACAACAATGCCTCCATCTGTACTGTTCTAAACAACAAACAGTTTTTGTTGTTACAAGATGATCGTTGCCTCTCATCATCCCTACTTGCCCAATCATTCTCCAAGCAACTTTTTCTTTTTCCTGTATATGAAAAAAGGAATTCAAAGGTTAGCATTTTTGTACCATGGATGAAGTCAAACATAAATCACTGCAAACTTTGGAAAACATTCTACAAAAATTCCAAATTTGTTTTCAGCGGTGAGAAAACCAAGTGTATTCACATGGAAAGGTATTTTGAAGAAGGTTAAAGTTTCAGTAAGTAAAAATTATTAAAGCAATTGTTTTTAATTTTGGTTGTTTTTGAATACCCCCTCTTAAGTTAAGTGATATGTAATCTTAGTTTCTGGAAGTTATTGAGCTTGGAATACAAAAACCTTATTTCCCTTTTTTTCCTTCAAAAGTAAATGGTGAATTTCTTGATATTTAAGCACGTTCTTAATAAGATATGTAAAACAGATAAGGTATTAATTTGATATATTTTTTAATACTCAGGTCAATATCTAGCAGTTCCCTCTTCATAGCCAAAGTGTCTGGCAATACTTTCTTATAGTACAAGGCATGTTTTGAAAGTAAAGTCCACTTTGAAATAAAAACAAAATTGTAAAATATGAACAAACATTATTACTTAACTCATAAAGAGTACATTTATTTACTACATTTCTATGTAGCTGCCTTCAGTTTCAATATTTTTCATTGCTTCTTCAATCCATCTTCAAGAATTTCACTGCCAGTGACTTAAACCATGCAGTAACACCATTTTTCATTTTATGATCTTTATCAAACTTTTGTGATGCAAACCACTGTTAAACATGAAGGAAAACAAAATAATTGCTTGGAGCTAAGTCAGAACTGTAGAGTGGATGATTTTTCAAGTTTCCTTGCTCTCTGATTTGTAGTGTGTGGTCCGGCATTGTCATGTGAAAACGAAATTCTGTAGGATAGCATTCTATGCCATTTGTTTTCTGTAGTTATCTAAGAATATTTAACATTTTGCAATACATATTCACATTCACAGAAGTTCCACAACCCCCTTTTTGTCCCAAAAAACATTAGACATTAGCTTCAAGCAAGAACACATTCAGTAAAGGAACTTTACCAAAGCTCAAAGAACTTCTTTGAGCAAGGAGATGATTAATACTGCCATTCCATTGACTGCTGCTTGTCAAAGCAAGTTTCAAATAAGAAATCCAAGTTTCATTCTGCAATAATAATGTGATCATACAATTCGTCACCTTATTTTTGTAACACTGCAAAAATTAATACGTTTTTCCTTGTATGTCTCTGTTAACATATTCAGCAACCATTTGGTACACAGTTTTCTGTAGCCCAGTTTTCAGTCAAAACTTCTTAAATCAAAGATCATGAAACATAAAGACAATTATGACCTAGCAACACAGTTTTCTCAGTTTTTTCAATCATATCATCCATAATCACAACAGTGTGCCATTATGTTCTTCATCCTGAACATTTGTTCATCTTCCTTGAAATGAATGGCCCCTCCATTTTACTTAAGTATCACCATAATATTCTACTTGTAAACATTACAGATTTGCCTGTTATTTCAGCCGAATTGTTTTTTGCCATGAAAAATCAGATTACTCCTTGTACTTCATGCTTGGTGGGATAATGAACTATAGCACTCATAATGAATGGATGAACATAAACCACTAACAACATAGTAGTACTAAACTACTGTTGCTAACAGCAGCTAACTATTGATTGAAATAAGGAACCACCATCTGTTTACATGCATACATAGGTGAGAAATTCAAAATGGACCTTACTTTAAAAAATACGCCTTGTATATTATTAAGTATATTTTAATAAAAATAAATAATCAACCTTGCATCTATGATGTAACTGCATATTAATTTTATGGGTTACAATCTGCACTGGGAAAGTACGTTCTAATGCAGTGTTTCTCATTAGAACCAACCCCGGGTCACAAAATTAGCGTACAACTTTAAATGTAAACAATAATGAAGTCATGTTATTAGAAAAAAAATCATTTATTATAAACATTTTTCTTACATTTATAAGTACACAGTAAAGAAAAATTTTCTCCATATGTGGATCTATATTGGAAACGCACAAAAGCAAATTGTTTTTAAGTAATAAAAGACAATTCCTATATTTATTTTTTAGTACAACCATAGATGAAATACCCTTTACACAAAAGTAAGGTAGGATGAAAGGGATTAATATTGTCATTGTCTCTGTTACTAAATTTCCATATTCACTTCCACGAGCAAGCCAAAAAGTATCTAAATCTTTGGATGTGAATTGTAGTTGTAATGTTTTATCGGCAGACATTTTGATGAGCTGGTCATAAATCTGAACTGGTGACTTAACAGCCGCACTAACATTTTCACTAAATGGATTCAGTACTCATCTCTTCAAGAAATCACTTTTATTTTATGGAAAATACTCTGCCAACTGAATTTTTAGCTCATGAAAACACATCTTCATCCTTAACCAAACTGTGGTGAATAATATTGTGTTCTTCATCCAAATTTTTTCTCAGTGAAATCGGAAGTAAGTGGAAACATATCAAAATTTTTGCTTTGAAGGCAAATAATACAGATATCAAGCTAGCAATGAAAGCATGAACTTTTTCTGTCATCAATAAAATGCTTTTATCATGTTCTTGTAAATTCACATTTAATTCATTTAAATGCAAAAATACTTCAGCTATATAAGTCAACATCAATATATACTCATTATTCTTTAAAAACATTAAGAATGGTGTTTGTTTATCCTGGAAAAATATTATTAATTCTTCTCAGAATTAAAAAAAAAAAACAGGTTTAACATTTTCTTCTGCAGTAACCATCTGAATTCTGTATGTGAAAAAAAATTTCTTTCTTTTTTCCCATTTTGTTTATTTTTTTTTGGTGGGGGGCTTGATATCACCATATAAGCGTGAAGCTTGTGCGTTGGATATGAAAATAGAAGTTTGTAGTGTATAAAAAATGCCATGCCTGACTGGGATTCAAACCCAGGACCTCTGGATGAAAGGTCGAGACACTACTACACTGCCACATAGATCGGCAGAGTAGTATGCATTTCATTGCATAGTTTAGCAAATAGCCTATTCTGTAATGGTAGACTTTTAATAAAATTAACCATTTTTACAACTTTACAAAGAATTTGTTTGAGACATTCCAGCATACTTTTTGTGGCAAGAGCATGTCTGTGAAGGAAGTAGTGCATCCATTTCACCCTTGGTGTAAGACAGTCTTTTAATTTTAACAGAAATCCATTGTTTGCTCCTGTTTTTACCTTTGCACAATCACCATATATTGCAATACATTTTGTCTAATCAGTGTCATAGTTTTATAAAAAACATCAAAAAGATATACTATCCTGTTTCATGACTAGGTATTGATTTGCAAAACAACATATTTTTTTTGATTGACCCGTCCCTAAAACACAAGATCCCATAAAACACGAGAATTGAGAAATGTTTTCCACACCTGTTGATTCATCAAATTGATTACTATAAAGTTTACTTGAACTCATTTGATGAATTATCTGATCGCAGACATCAGCAGAGCCATATCATCGATTTGCCGTGATACTGTGTCTAAAAAGCAAAATTTTTTCAATTTTTTGTTTCTTCCACACCTATTAAAACACTGACCATATCAATTGCAGCAGGCAGTATGAGGTTTCTGCAATTGTATTGAGTTTGGACTTCTTAGCTAATCTTAATGCTATGAGATAAGATGCTTCTATCAGTATGACTTGATTTACAAATAGAAGATTGTTGATTTCTCGAAATATGTAATGTTCTTTTAAAAAATTCCCAGGGTTTGCTTTTATGATCCGAATTTAGTTTCCAAGTGTCACATTAATTTTGATGGCTTCATATTTTCAACAGAGAAGACTTGAAAGCAAACAATGCAACTTTGGCTTTCAATTCAATGAGGTAAAACCATAATTTAAATAACTGTTATTGTACAATCTTTTTATCAATAGATTCACTGGATGTAGATGGCTCACTTCATTTTTTCACAAATAGACATTCGCGTCACATTCAAAACTAATCTGACATTCTGCAATCCCTTACTATTTTATACTACTGAGAGCACGATGTGTTCTAACATACCATGTGCGTGTTCAATCATTATACTCTCACAGTTAATATTATGCTAGCAGACCAAATTACAGAGCATGTACACATCATAATGGTTCTGTGTGAGAATGGTGTAGGAAATTCAGGGAAGAGTGAACTAATGTGCATGATGAAGAAGGAAGAGGGTGACATTTCATTATGAGTGATGAACTTGAAAAACTGACCATGTTGGTCATGATAGATGTATCTTCACAATTACTGAACTTAGTGAAAATGTTTAATTCCTCAAGTTCCAATCTTTCAGAATTGTTACAGATAAATTGGGTTTTTGGGTAGGCAATGAGTACCAAAACAACTTTCAAATGTCAAAAATGTAACGAATGGAAAAACATTGACTTTTCTTCAGCAATACTGGAATGAAGGAAGTGAATTTTTTGACATTATTGTTTCTGGTAATGATACATGGATCTGATTTATCAATATTGAGATAAAAGAACTGTTCAAACAGAATCAAACAAACTAATTTGAATGAACAAATGATGGATACCATGTTTTAACATTGTAAAGGAATTTATGTTGTTGGGAATGATATTAGCTGCAGCCTGCTATTATTATGAAACTTTGACAAAGCTTTGAACAATATAGAATAAATAGTGGGGGATGCTAACAAAGGAGATGGTTTTTTTTTTGTGTGCATAACAGTGCGCTGCCTCCCCCATACTAAATTGTTTAAGTGAAAATTTTTACCTTCCCTCTTACAGCCCTGATTTGGCATCACCTAATTTTGATGTGTTCACAAAATTAAAGAATTGGCTGGCTACTGAACACTTCGGAAACAATGAATGAGTGGATACTTTAAAAGTGGCATTCTTTAATGGGAGAACAAATAAGCTTGTAAAGGTGCTTGAATTTATATGTCAATTATGTTGAGAAGTAATTATTATTATTACTATCTTTTATGACAGCATAGGATCGCTTTAGTTAGTCTTCAATGGGACTGTTTTGGCCTTCTGATCCTCTGAGTACTGTTTCATACATTCCAATCTTTGTACCCTTTCTGGTGTTGAAACTGTTCATGTTATGAGTATGAAGCAAGTGTCTTTATTATAGATTTTCTTGATTAATTTTATCTTATCCGTGGTGTCTATTGGTGTTAAGGCCAATTTCCTTGAGATCCTCTCTTATTTCTCTGATCCATCTCTATCTTGTCTTGGTTTTTTCAAGTGAAAATTGTACTGTGCTAGCTGTTTCAGAAGTCTTGAATCTTGCATCCTCATGATATATTCAAAGAATCCTCTTACACATGGTATCAGTGATGGGTTCTAATTCTTTGTAAATGACTTTGTTGGGGTTAATCCAGCACTGCCTCTCTTTTTGGTACTTTTTATTGACACAGCTTCTTCAAATTGTTCTTTTGATTTTCTGGAGTGTGTCTATCTTTGATCTTCAGGTAAAGATCTTTGATCTTTGATTTGTTCTTCAGGTAGAAGAGTGCTATTTTTTCTGCTGCGTAAGTGGCTTCTGGTTTTATAACTGTGTTGTGGTGTCCTATTTGTGGATTTATTGATAGGTATTTTTTATTGTAAGTGTACCAGGTTTTTTTTTAGCTTTAGCTAGTTTGTTTCTTCTTATTTGAATTGAGGTTTATTCGTTTAGGTTGTTAGTTACTATTTCTCCAAGGTATTTAAATTGGGTTACTATTTTGATTTTATTACAGTTACTGATCATATTGGTGTTTGGGGCATAATTTTTGTTTTTTTGAATGATGTTTTGGGGCCAGTCTTAGTTGTAGTGTTTTGAAGTTCTAATATCTGTGATTTAGCTTCATCAATGTCATTTGTTAGTAGTGCCAAGTCATCGGCGAAACCAGTGTTTTGATTTTTCGGCGTATTTTTACTTTTGGGGAAAATTTCCTTATTACATTTTCTAGAATACAGTTGATTAATAGCAGTGAGAGCCCATCATCATGGGGCTGTCCTGTTTTGATCTCAAATGGTTCCAAGAGCTTGCCTCTGAATTTTGCCTGTAACTTAGTGTTTGTGAGCGTTAGTTTTATCATGTTTATTAATTTGGTATATAGTCCGAGGTGTCTTGGAATTTTTAGTAAGGATTTTCTGCTGATGCAGTCATAAGCTTTCTTGAAATCTACAAATATTATCACCATGTCTCTGTTTCTTTTCCTGTTGTTATCCATTATTAGCTTGAGACTCATGACCTGGTCTGGACAGCTCCTCCAGGGTCTGACCTAGTTCTTTTTCAGTTGTGAACCAATCCTATTGAGGATGATTCTTGAAAGAATTTTGTATGTTGTGTCTCTGAGTGAGATTCCTCTGTAATTGTTAGGGTGTGTTTCATCCCATTTTTTGTGTAGCAAACTGAGGAGAGCTGACATCCAGTGTTCTGTTAGTTCTTTGATCGAGGTATTAACAAGCAATTGATGAAGGACAATTTTTGTTGATCTTCCTGCATGTTTCCAGATTTGTACAAAAGTCTGATATTCTCCTGTTGCTTTATAAGTCTTCATCTCACCTGGTGCTTGGTAGACTTCTCTTATTGTGAAGGTTGATGTTTTCTGGTAGTGTTGGTGTTGAAGTTTAGAAATTCTGTTGGTTCTTCGCAATTTTGGAGTTTGTTGAAATATTTACCTAGGATTTCTGCATTATTCATTGTTGTGGGCCAGTTTACCATTTTCATTCTTTATTATTATGGTTGGGGGTTCATATTTTTGGGGCTGATTTTTGAAGATATTGTAGTAGTCTCTTGACTGTGTTTTATTGAACTCTTCTTCTCTTAACTTAAGTGTGACTTTATAATGTTGTATTTTTATTCATATACTTACTTTTCATTGTTTCGCTAGATATTAGGAATGGTGACATAGTTATCCTTGATGTCTTTTTTCACTGTTTCGTCGCATTCGCTGTTCCATCACTGATGTTTTTTACGCGATTTTAATGTGATTCTAATTCTTCTGTGATTTGTTAAGGTTGTTGAATAGATCTTTGAGTTTATCTTTGATTTTATTTTTTAAATAAATGTTCATTCTTGATTAGTTGGGTAGGGTCCATTTTTCTTTTAGTTTTAGGGCTTGATTTTGTTGCTTTTTTTTAGGGAGTAAATTTAATTTTGACTACATTGTGATCTGAGACTGTCTTCTCATCAGAAGAACTTTCCTTTGTAGATCTTGTGGTGGTGTTTATCCATAAAGACATGGTCTAGTTGCCATTCTCCTTTAGTATAGTCTGGATGTTTTCCCAACTCATCAAGAAATAATATAAGTATGTAAGTTACTTTTATGTAGGGTACATTTTAAAAAAAATTTATTTTGCTTATTTTTATTACTTGACCGAATGTTAATTTATAAATAGCCCTTGTAGCTTTTTATCACAGGCTTATCGTTTGTGTCAAACTTAAAAATAGTTTGCAGTAACTTTCTTTTTTTTTTAGTTTTTATTAAATTAAAATTTTTATTATTTTGTTAGATAGAAATTATTTTTTTTATGACCATAAAAAGTTTTTTTGCCATTGTATTAATTTTTCAGAAGTAAAACTAAAATATGATGAGCCTGTAGTATAAATAAATGTCGCTTATAGAGCTGTGTGATAGTTTCTCCCTCCCATTTACTTCAACTGTAGATATGCCCAGTAGTCAATTTTATAAATAAAATTTTCATGAAGAAGAAATGAAAATCATTTTTTATGCATTAATTTAAAATTTTGACACTATGACTGTGTAATATTTTGATGCTGATGTAAGCATTTGTACATATATATATTTCTTGTAAATTGTTAATTTACTGTATTTATTGTCTTAATGTCATTAAACCTTCAGAATTGCATGTCAGCTCTTATAACTTGACTTTGGCTTTAAAATAATGTTGCATATTTTCTATAATTAAATTATTGAAATAAAATTACTATATGATTATTTATTTATAATAATGATATTATAAAAATATAAAGTGTATTTTTACTGTATTTATTATTTAAGCTCATTATATTCCCTTGTGAACAAATAAAGATACTACTAGGGCACATAAGGAGGTAATTATTTTAAATTATGGCTGTAAAACATATTGCTTAACAAATATAGATCTAATTTTATATTTAAATTTAAAAATAGGATGGTGTGAAAATTTGTTGTTTATAACTTTAAAATTGAACAAAATAATATTGTAAATATTTACTTATTATAACTTCATGTGTTGGGATTACAAATTATTCAGTTAAGAAGGATTTACAGTGCATAGGTGAATGAACATTTAATAGCATTAGTGCAATAATCCTTTTTAAAAAAAGTATTTTTTCTTAAAGAAAATTTTAGATTTTAAGAATCATAAGAATGTTTATAATTTTTATACAAAACATGAAGGTTAGACAAAGAAAATAAAAATATAATCTAGAAAAAAGATTTACAGAATTATCAAAAATGAAAAACTAGAATAATTGTCTCTTTGATGAAACAGATATTTAAAATTACTGATAAAAATTTAGTAATTACTGTGATAATTCTAAAGTATATTATATTAATTAATAAATAAATTGAAAATTAATTACAAAACTAAAGACAATAAAAAAATTTGAAATATATAAAATGTTAGAGAGGGAAAGTAATGTTTTATTTATAGATAAGTATTCTTAATATGTAATTTCTTTTCTGAAGAGATTACTGCAGAAAATTAAAAGAATAAGTACTATTTTATTAGAATAAATATAAGGATGTTAAATGGATTGTGTGCAAGATTCAAAAATGTAGCCAAATCTTTAAAAATATAGAATATAATATTAAAAAAATTATAGAAAATGAAAAGCTGATGATTGTACTATACTTCTTTAGTTGAACATATAGAGTAATAAGCAAGTATCCTGTAATGATAACTACATTTTAGCTGGATCACACTGATACTGTTTTTAGTGTAGTTATCACACAGATCTACCCAATTCAGTTTGAATATAAATTAAAATTTAATAATGGTTGCTTGGTGATGAAGTTAAGAAAGTGATAGAATTGATATTTAACTCTTATTAACTAATTTTTGATCTGTAGATACTACTCACCTTAAGCCAAGCCTTTATCTCTATATTATCATGACTCATTTTGGTTACGTTTATGTAGGCTACTATTGTTACTATTATTATTGTTGGTTACTATTATTTTAATATAATTTATCCCATTATATCAGTTATCTCTTAATTACAGTAATATATTCTTTTAAGATGAAGGTGTTGTAATTATATATATATTTATTTATTGAACCAGGATCATTAAACTAGAACTCATAATATTTAATGTTAAAAGAAAATTTTAATCAGTATTGACAATTATTAATGAATAATCAATAAATTATATAATAATTAATAATACAATATTTATTTTTGTGATATCTTTGAAGATATTAAAAATTGATTACAGTGTCATAAATGAATTGTAAACATTTTTATTTATATGTATATGTAATTTGATATAATGATATTGTTATGCATGGTTATTAAGAACTGTAAAACATTTAAATTTAAGTAGCTATTTTATAATAGTTTTCATACTGACTAACAGTATAATGTTTAAATATACCACGTCATACTCAGTAATATGTTGTTAATGTAAACTTTATGTTTATAGCTCTTCCCCCTCTCTTTGTGTGTGTGTGTGTGTGTGTGTATGCATGTATGAGAGAGATTGTGTGTTTTTTAGTGTTATGATAAAGATACAACCTATTAGTATTAATGCACATGCCATGTGTCTCTCTTCTTTGTATACAATTTTATTATAATCTACTAGTCTTATTCTGTTTTGTTATTATTTTATCATTATATATATTTACATAAACATGCTCATTCTTAAATTAAAATAAGTATTTTTTATTATTTCAATTATTAATAATAATTAATAAATAATTTCATGTAAATATTATGAGGTGTTTTCGTGATCCTAGGCCACGATTAACCTATAAAAAGAGTAAGTTAATCAAACAATATTTTTTAATTAGTTTTGCTTTGCTTATATTTTCTGACATTAACATATTTTTTTTAAAATTGCTATAATGATTTGAAATTTTAAAATAGTTAACTGAAATTTTTGATTTGTTTGTGATGTCTTGAATTACTTTAATTTTATTATTTTTATGACAAAATGTTCTAGTAATAAGTTCTGATATTAATTAAGATAAAATGTGTTAATTAATTCAAAGCTTTTTTTCTTGATGATATTGCCACATAAACTTGAAGCTTATGGGGGGATATGGATTGGAATTTGATATGATTGAAAGGTTGAGGTGTACCACACTCTGCCTTAGAGAATTATTCAGTTGTAAAATAATATTTTTCATTGTAGTGTTTAATATGGAACAGTATAATAATGAAATTAATTTTTTTATGTTTTGTGAAATTACATTATAATTACACAATTTCAATTATGTCATTTTAAAAATGTGTTTTATAGTATCTTGCAGGTACTAAATAACAGACAGTTATATGAAAATATACACACGCATGTGCATGCACACATACACACAAATACATTCACACAAAGAGGTGTTCATTTTAAATGTATCGTCATTAGTATTTCTGAAACTGTAAGTTCTAAAGAAACTTTCAGTGGGCAACTTCACTTATTTTTCCCTAATTATTAGAAATACAGTATTGGTATTTTCAAAATCACTTTTATATTAAAAAAAAAAAAATAGAAATCCCTAATTTTTTTTCACTTTTTGATAGAAAACATTATTTTTATTTTCTTTTTCTTGTATTTATTTCCCTAAATACAAACTGTTCAGGACTATAGATGAAAACAAATATAGCGACTAAGTTAAAGCCATTTTACTATTTTTTCATTGTTTGTATTTTTCTTTCAGGAGCTATTTCATAGCATACAAGCATTTATATTATTGCAGATAATCAAGAAAATTTAAATAAACAAATGAAGTGTAACTGCTTTTTTTCACATATATTTATTATATGGTAATAATACTGAAGCTAATTAACCCAGTAGAAGTGAAAATGCTACAATAAGTCATTAAATTTACACATATTTATATACGTTTAATTAGTAAAAGAAATTTAAAGGTGTAATGTAGTATTTATCTAAAGGTGTCACCATTAAGTTATAATCCTGGATTTTAGTTATCTAATTCTCAAATTTTATTAAGTCATAAACTTTTGATTAACATTTCTTTAAATTCATTATTTTATTAAAATATATTTTCTTTTTGTATAAATTAAAGTTTCCACTTACCAACAATTTTCAATATATGTGTCCTACTACTTTCAGAATCATTATTCCATCATCAGCAATTTCATAGAAGAAGTAATTCAAAACTCATATGTGTAATTTTTGTATATATAATTATATTTTTAATTAAAATTGTTATGTTCATAATAGTCAATCGTCAAAAAATAAAAAATAGTTTATATGTCATTAAGAATGTAATGTCATGTCTGCAAGATGATAAAACTATTATCCAATATTTTCTTTCGTTCATTAATGTTCTTGTTAATTTATTTTTCAGAGGAACAACCTATTTTTGGAGTTTCTCTTCCACTTGCGTTAGAACGTAGCAGGTGTCACGATGGTGTAGAAATTCCTCTTGTTGTTAGGGATTGTATTATGCATATACAGGAAAATGGTTTGTAAAAATATCTTAATTTCTTTTATAATTATTTTAATTAATATTAATTGTGTATCTAAATGATAATAATAGGTTATTATTATTATTGTATAATTTTTGAATATTCTGAATTTTTGTGAGTCCAAAAAGACATACTCCATAGTTGTGGCAGTTCAAGTGCATCTCACTTTAGAATTACGTGTTTTGTGGTCTTTTGGAATAGATACAAGTATGACAAAGGATATGAGGACTAAATAAAGGTTCTTAAAGAATAGTCTACTAACAATGATGAAAAGTAGTATTGTCCTATAGAATCTTTTATCCAACCAGATCAGGAAAGCTAAAAGGATTTGAAAATTAATCTAAATAGAAAATTTAAAAAAATTATATAAAAAAATTAATTTTTAAATAAATTTTTCTATTTAGATTAAAAAATTGGTCTAATTAGAAAAAACTAATAGATTTTCTGGATAACAATTTGAAAAATTCTTATCCCAACAATAATAAAGTTTGAGATTGAGACTTCAGCATAATAAAAACTTTTAAGTACTGTTTACTTACTCCAGAACCAGCAGTGAATGTGTTAGTTATTTGAAATTAACTGATTTATATTTTCATTGACACCATTTTGCCTGATGTGTTATGATTTACCAGAAGTTTCCTTACACAAATTGTTTTATTTATTACTTTCTAGTTTCTGGAACTCCTTGTAGACTCCTACTTTCTAACTTAACTCTTAGGTCGTTTTACTTTGGATAACCTGAAGTCTCATACAAAGGTTATACCAATTTTTTTTTAATATCGCCACTCAAGCTTGAAGCTTTGGCATATGGAAATTGAATTTTGTAGCGTGTGAAATATGCCATGCCTGATGGATCTGAACCTGAGACTGAGGCCCCGGGTTTCAGTCCTTGCCTGTGTGCATGTTGTGTGTGTGTGTGTGTGTATTGTTACAAGTATGTAAGTATATGGCACTTGTTGTACTTACTAATGTTTGTGTTATTTAAAATGTGTATATATATATTTTTTTGTTCTTTTAATATTTTTAGTTCTTTTTTTGTTTTAATTTTCTCAGAAGTCTACTTTTTATTGTCATTACAAAGTTTAGTAAAATCTTTTTAAAACAGTATTTCAATAAAGTGCAAAACTGTGAAACGAGAAAAAACATTTTAAATAGATCATAATTTATAGTCAATAATAATTCATTATTAAAGCAGAGATCTTTCTAATATGGATGTAGAAAGCCTCTTCATTTTTTTTTTTTAGAATTTTTAACTTTCTTTAGTGGAAATTAAGGAAAACATTCTATTGTTAAAGTGTAATGATTTTAATGAAGGAAAATGTATATTACATCAATGGGCAATTTGTCCTTATCATTTTTTTAATAATCCAGAATTGTAAAATGAATAACTGTAAATAAAATCCATTTATAATGAATTTCTGGTCATCTGATATTAGTGTGTTCCTCAGAGGAAATACTATGATAAAACTCTTTAGTAATTGAAAATCATTAATTTTAAATTATATTGTACCTAGTATTTATTTAAATGTTTTTCAATTTGTGTTTAGCTGAATATATTACATAGTTTATGATTTTTGTTTTTTTTTTTAAATCGATCCTTTTGAGGATCGATTCATATTCCTCTGCACTATACAAATTACATTAATCTGATCAAAGTACAAAATAATAAAATAAAATAGGATGACACCACCTACCTTATTCCATAATTCAAGCAAGAGCACTTTTGTGAGTCCCTCGCATCGTCAGTTGCTCTATATAATTTTTCTAATCATTCATACCAAATTACTCATTAAATTTGAAATTAAAAATCCTATATTATACATAAGATATAAAATTTAAAATTGTTAAAAAATCCTTTACCAAATTAAAATCAAAACAGAAATTAAAACTAAATTAAAATTAAAAATTGCATGTATATAAAAAAATATAAAATCATTTAATAAATTTAAATTAAAAGTCAAAATTAAAGCCAATAATAAAAACAAAATAGAAATCCATGTGCACAAGCTAGTCAAAGTTATGTGACTAATTTTTATTTCTATTTTGTTTTTATTATTGATTTTAATTTTGATTTTTAATTTAATTTTATTAAATGACTTCATCTTTTTTATATATACGCAATTTTTCATTTTAATTTAAATTTAAAAAAATATTTAGTTTTAATTTCTGTTTTGACTTTAATTTGGTAAAGGATCTTTAACAATTTTAAGCTTAAAATCTTTTGTGTAGTATAGGATTTTTAATTTCAACTTAAATGTGTAATTTGGTACAAATGATTTGAAAAATTATATAGAGCAACTATGATGTGTGGGGACTTGCAAAAGTGCTCTTGCTTGAATTATGGAATAAGGTAGGTGTCATCCTATTTTATTTTATTTTAATATTCTGTACTTAGGTTGATCAGATTAATATACTTTGTGTTTGTGTGTTCTGCTGTTCTGAATTACTTTGAAACAATTAGAATGATTATTGTATGTAACAATATTATCTTTTTTTTGTAAATAATTACTTAATTACTGTACTTTATTTAAATATTTTATTACTCATAGTTTATATAAATTGTTGAAAGTTTTTAGCAATTTATCAAATTTATCATTTATTCAATGCAATTTATCAGCGGACTTTCGCCGGAAAGTTGACGTGCTGGAGGACGTTATCCTTGCTGCTGCTGGTGGGTTGGTGGTAGCTGGGGACTTCAACTCCAGGGCGGTAGAGTGGAGTACGGCGCATACCAATTCCAGAGGGAAATACATGGAGGCATGTACTGGACTCATGATTCTCAATACAGGGAACACAATGACGTTCCGCCAACCAGGATATTTGGAAACCATTCCCGACATTTCCCTCGCCTCCGAAAAAATGGTCACGCTCGTTCAGGACTGGAAAATTCTTGAGGATTATACCGGTAGCGATATAATATATATATATATATCTCACCAAGAGTCCTAGATGGTACACAAGAACGCCCAGGCCCACACGGCTGGTGAAAAGATACAACATTAATAAAATCGTCAAGAAGAAATTCAAAAGAAAGATCTTTTCAGGGATGGTAGCCTCTGAAAACATCATCAACGGAGGGGCCGCTGGCGCTGAAGCCGTAGTTGCTTTCACCATGCGGCTGATCGCTTCTACATGCGACGCTTTCATGCCCCACGGGGGGCCGAGGCACCAGAAACAACCCATGTACTGGTGGATACCGGAGATTGCGGGGTTGCGCCGAGAGTGTCTTCGACTAAGACGAGTGGCGCAACGTGCAAGGAATTGCACAGACGCAAATGCCAGGTCACCGAGTATAAGAGGCAAAGAAGCGGCTCCGTCGAGCCATCAACGTGAGCAAGGCACGCTGCTGCAGAGAACTGACTGAGACCGTGGGTGCACAGACCCTTGGGGGCTGGGTTACAAGATAGTAACTCGGCGATTGGGGGCTCGAGGTCACTAGCTTCACTAGACGAGGCTAAAGCAGAGCACGTCATTAAGATGTTTCCGGTCCACTCGGTCCGTGTCGAGCGGGACTTTGGCGACGTGGCCAGCTTCCCGCTCTTCTCGATGGAGATACTGGAGAGAGTCCTACGGTCGCTGAAAGGCAAAAATGCCCCTGGTCCCGGCGGTATACCGCCCGAGGTACTCAAGCTGGTGGCGCGCTGCAGGCTCCGTCTTCTACTAGACATGTCTGAAGGCTGGGTCTTTTAGCGCCAGGTGGAAGACCCACCTGGCCTGCCAGGTCTTGCACTAATTCCCAAGGGAAAAGAAAACTCAGAGTCGCCGTCCTCGTCCTCCTACCGCCCATTGTGTATGCTTGATACAGCTGGGAAAGTATTGGAGAAGCTGACTGATTGCGGCGATGAATCAGACAGGTGGCCTGTCACCTAACTAGTACGGTTTCCGGCAGGGTCGGTCGACCATAGACGCAATTCAAGAGGTTGTTGAGGCTGTGCAGCGAGCGGAGGACCACAATCATTTTTCGCGACGTGTGGTCCTTCTCGTTATGTTGGACGTTAAAAACGCTTTCAACTCCGCATGGTGGAACGATATGATTCGGTACCTGGAGCATTCGTTCCATGTGCTTCAATACCTCCTCAGAATGGTGGACGCATACCTGAGGAACCGCGGTCTCATTTACGAGACCGCGGCAGGATGGCGTAGGACTACGATCATGTCAGGGCCGGCGCAGGGGTCGATTCTCGGCCTTGACCTTTGGAACACCGTATATGATGCTTACTGATGACAGGAGATGTCTGAAGAATCTGTCTTGGTTGGGTACGCTGACGACGTTGCGCTACTTGTCGTAGACCGCGACGTGGAGCGCGCCCAACTGAGGCTCAGTCGAGTCATGCATAGAATCGGTGCCTGGCTGGACGACCATGGATTGTCTTTCGCCCTCAGCAAAACGGATCGTGGTTCTAACGAAGAAGCATATCGACACCCTTCTCTCCCTGCGGGCCGGTGTAGAGGTTGTCGAGACCAAGTCGGCCGCAAAGTACCTCGGTATGATTGACTGGAAACTCAGCTTTGCTGAGCAGCTTCGTAGAGCCGCCGACAAAGCTGCGAGAGGCGTAACTGCTCTCTGCTGGCTCATGGCGAATGTCGGTGGACCGAAGGCCAGCAGACGGCGATTGCTGATGTCCACGGTGCATTCCATCCTTTATACGGGTCGGAAGTGTGGGCCCAGGCATTAAGAGTTGCAAGAAACCGGAAGCGGCTCGCTCAGGTGCAACGCAGCGCAGCCTTGCGAGTTGCTTCCGTGTATCGGACGGTCTCCGATACACGGAGCCTGTAGTACTTGTGGTCGCCGGCGTTATACCCATTGCTATTTTGGCAAGGGAGCGCCAGGTTATCTACAGGAGGCGACGGGCAGACGAAGACCGGGAGACCATTGCCAACGAGGAACGCACTCGCACGTTCCTCGGATGGCAAGAGACTTGGGACCACGAGACCAGAGAATAATGGATCGCAAGGCTTATCCTTCTGGTCAGACCGTGGACGGAGCAACAGCATGGAGAGGTGGAGTACTATATGACCCAATTTTTAACAGGTCACGGGTATGTCTGCGCTTACCTCCATGTCATAGGGAAAGCGCCATCCCACGTCTGCTTCTATTGTCCTGATGTACGGGACGATGCTGAGCACACCTTTTTCAAATGTGCTCGGTGGGCGGCAGATTGAGGGACACTAGACGTGGATCTCGGAGCACTGAGCCCCCCACAATGTGATTGCGATGATACTTCGTGACCTGAGCTGCTGGAAAAGTGTAGCCGATTTGTCAGCAACATTCTCAGGGCCAAAAGGTTGACCTGGATAGTCCTGAAAATTAGGTAGCACCTAATCAGGGTAGTATAAGAGGACTTGACTGGAAGTAATGTGTTACACTTTTCCGGGTCAAGTCCTGGTAGAAAGGGGGGGTGGTTTTAGTTGGTAGTCTGCTGATAGTGATTGGATAAAAAAAATTATTCTTTGATTTTATTTTATTAGCTTGTTATTATTTTGGTATTTAATTTTCAATGAAATCCTTAGAAATAAACATAACTTAAATTGAAAAAAGTAACAGAGATTACAATAAATACATATTTTTTATTAAACAGTTTCAAAATAACACTGCAGTAAATTTTAACTTGTAAAAATACAGATGCAAGAATTGTGAATGGTTGAACAGAGAAATATCCCAAAGTAACAAAGAATTTTTAATAATAATGAAGTTAACTGCACTGTTTGGAAGGTATTTATAAGTGCTTGATTGAGAGTGATGTTTATTTAAAGAATGTAGGGTGAAAATAAATTCAGAACATAAAGTGACTTCTTTAAATACTTCAAAAACCATTACATAGTACCAGATTAAGTTTATGTGAGACCAGCAACAATAGAAGAATGGAAAGCCAAACTATTGTTGATTATGGAAGTTATTATAAGAAAAGCATTTAGAATTTGATGTAAGTGGACAAATTTTTAGATCAATGCCACCAAAATCTTTGGCTGAACATTGTGGTAAGTGTACGAGTAAATTTAACAATCAATTTGCTAAATTTGTTTGAAATGTATGTAAACTAGAATTTGTTTTAATATTCTTAATTTAATTTGATGGACAATTTCTACTAACAGACATGTGGAAAAGTGTCTAGGCAGACAATTTTAAGTCCCATTGGTTTCCATTTCAGGAAGGTTTTATTGTAATAATAAATGTAATTATTTTATTAATAATTAAATATTTTACTTGTGTGAGTTTTAAATGATTTTAAAGACTATATTGATGTATATATTTGTTTTAATAACTATGTCAAATTTTCAGATTTATTGTCTAGCTGTACAGTAATTTTTTATGCAAAATTGCAAAATAGATAAGTTGCACTATTGTGCAATTTATACAATTTTACACATTCAAATAATACAGACGTCTGCTTTGTTTAGATGTTAATGGCAAATGTAAAGTGTGTGAGTGAATGTTATAATTTTAATGTTGTTCATTAAATATTATAATTAATTTAGCTAGTAGATTATACTTGTACTTTAAAATGTTTCTCTTAACCTTGAATAATACTTATTCATGATCAGCGTTTATTTCACATGATTTTAATTAAAAAATTATCAAACTTATTAAAACTCTTTATTTGAATTTATTTATTATATATATATTTTTTTTTTTATTTAAAGATATAAAATTCACAAGATAACAGTTAAGTAGTAAAAATTTCATTCTTTAATATTTCTTCTGCTGTTAATTGTCTCTGCATCGTTAACTCTTTATCATTCAATCATAAGCAAAAAAAAACTTATAAGCATTATTCTATTGTATAATTTAAATTAAACAGTTCTACTTATTATTCTTTAGTGGAAGATGCACATCTTAAATAAAAATTAGGTTAACAATTTAATAATTCAAAATGCAAAATTTCACATTGCATTCAATTTTGGTAATGTTTTCTGAATGGGCGGACTGGCCAAAATTCTCCTTTTTGTTGGAGTCCAGACTGGAGATTTTTTCTCGAGACCTTGACAGCCTGCCATTAGATGTCCTGGCAGAAAACTTCACTAATGTGGTGGTGGCGGAGGCTGGATCTCAGATGCAGAAGCGTAAGTGTACACAAAATGAACTAAAAGTGCTCTCAAGTTATTTCAGCCATAGGACCGGCTGAACATGTAACAACGGCTCAGTTCGCAAGACCTTTACTAAAGGATGCCCTCAGGTCAGTTTTCTGAGTCTCCTTCTTTGGATCAAAGAATTCAATTTGATGTTGCATTTAAGGTTGCTATGTGGTTGTCGTGTCGTCGCTTATGCCGCTCACTCTTCTACTGATTGAAGGGGATTTGCGTAACGAAGTAGAGTTCTGGACTGCCCATGCTTGTGAGACACTCCAACTCTGGAGTTTCCAACGTAAGATGATTTTCAGCCCAGAGAAAACCACAATGATGTTGCTTAAGGGCCATTTGGCTGCTACCCAATGATTCCAGGTCCGGATGGCTGGTCTCCCCATTCAGTATGTTACGACTCAAAAATACCTGGGTGTTATCCTTGATGAAAATTTTTGGTTCAAGTAATATCTACAGTATGTAGTAAAAAAGGCTGCTGATGCTTTTTATGGAATCTGCAGTCATTCATCCTGATTGGGGGTTGAATTACCGTACCATGCATTTCCTTTACAAAAGTATTAGTGAAGCTATGATGCTGTATGCTGCACCTATCTGGGCCCATTGCATGGTGTTTAGGTACTGCGTGGACATTTTGCTGTGGGCCCAGCGACTCCTCTTGTTGGCGGTTGTAGAACAGTCTCACGGGAGGCAGTCTGTGTTATAGCTGGAGTCAAACCAATAGATATCTTGGCTTATGAGCATAAGGAATGCTTCATTTTCAAGGTAAATAACCTATTGACGTCAGAATGGAAGCAGTAGATTGAAGACCAGGGCCTTGCGTCTTGGCAGGTCAGGTGGCACGAATCCACCATAGTTCTCTACATGCATGGTATATTTCCTATAGTGTCTAATTTAGGTGCGATTGGATGGGTCTCCCCCAATTGGTATATCACACAGTTTCTCTCTGGGCATGGTGCCTTTTGGGTGAGTTTGGCTAGGTTTTGTGTAGAGGATTCGAGTCAATTCTCAGATTGCAGGACTGATGATACAATGGACCACGTTCTCTACGTTTGTCCCCGATATGAGGTCGAACGCTCACAAGCTGTTAGGGAACTTGAGAGAATATATTCCTTTCTGGATCTCCGTATTAACTTGAATGGTATTAATATGTCTATTGAAAGAGTAAATAAATTTTTTACTGTGAAAGAAGAGGAAGAAAAAACTGAATGATCGTCTATCTTAGAAGTGGATATCATGACTTAGTTAATACTAAAAAACGTTTTGAAGTTATCATTTTTTTAATTTACACATTCATGGCTTCTGTATTCTATGAGTGTTGCTTTCAGGATTTACAGTTTGATGTATGTGTAATGCATAAAATTACATTTTTTAATCCTGTAAAATAGCATTCAGACTATATTTATTAATTTAGTTTGTAAATTTATTTACTTTAATACTGATTTTCAATTATTCTTCTTAATGATTTCTGGTAGTTCAGTTGAAATTTATTTTTAAATTATCTCCTCTTAGTTGCTAATTTTCATATTTATTGTTTATTTAAAGTGATCTTAATATTTATTTTAATTAGTCTTAAATTTTTATCCTGTAACCTAGTCAAACTTTGGCATTTTTCACACGCTTTAAAATTTTTATATCCTTCTCACTGAATGACAATAACTAAGTATAGTTTTTTCATTATTATTAGAATAATTAAATAAATGATATATTTTTTTTATGTTTTCTATTCATACTTATTTTGAAATTTTGTAATACATTCTGTTTACACATTGCAAATCTAGTTTTTAGCAGTTTGAATTTGAATTTCCCCTTAATAAGTTATAACATTTTGGTTTTTCAGTATGGAAAATATTGTGATCATTTACATTTATTTTATTTTTTTAAATTTTATTACATTTTTTAATCATTTCATCCTGAATCATAGCTCTTGTTCGTTTATCTTTCTTAAATTTTGATTGAACCACTTTCAAGATTTTCTCTATACTCATCTTATTAATAATATGACTTCACGTACTGCTTTACTTATATATATTAAGAATAAAGTTCTCAGTGCTTAGCACACTCTATAGTACACTTTTCTTTATAGCAACATCTTTTTTTGCATTTCATCCTCTCCAAAACTCACAGCTATCACTTTCCACAGCTATCAGCTTACTGCTGAAATTTAAATGATTGTTACTTTTGAGTTTATATATACTAAGTACTATCTAGGCTTCATTTAAAAAATTAATGATTTGAATTTTATACTCATAAAGAGAACTGATGATGTTAAAAAAAACTTTCAACATCTGTATACATAAAAATGTTTCTTATTCAATTAATATTTTACTTTAAATCAGGTTAAATTAAAACATAATAGGAGCACTAATTCTATGCAGCTTGCAAAAACTTACTAACAACCAATGATGCAGGACAAATGACATGATATCATTTTAAAACTTTAAATTTTTCCACTTAACGTGTTTCAGAGTTTAAGAATAGTTTATTTTTACAATTTTTTTTTGCAATAGGTTGCACTATTAAAAAAAATATATGTACACAAACTCACACTGTTGTGAATATCACCAGTATAACATTTCCATTATATATTTATATATATTAATTTTTTTTACTTACTCATAATTATTAAAATTAAAATATGTTTTCTTGTATTTAAAATATGTAAATCAGTAATTTAATAAAAATATGTATTTTTAGATTTAGTAAGTCTATGTATATTTTTTTATAATATCTTTGTAATTATTTTTTATTTGTTTCATATTAGGACTTTTATTGGAAGGTCTTTATAAAATATCGGGTATAAAATCCAAGGTACAACATGTTCGACGTTCATATAATCAACGAGAACCTGTTAGTTTGTCTGATTATGATTTACCTGTTGCAACTAGTCTTTTAAAACTTTTCTTCAGGTTATTGATTTCATTCAAGTTATTAATATTTATTATTATTAAATTATTGAAAATTAATAATAAGTTATTGTTAATAATAATTATAATTTTAAAACAGATTTTATAGTCAATTTTTACAATGCAATTATATTTCTTCAATAAATAACAGCATGCAGTGAAACAATGCCCAATGTAATTCTGCTTTTGTGATCTTCACAAATGAATCATTAAATATGTCTGCAGTTGTTGGAATTTTGTAGTTACTGTCTTTTAGTAACTGTCTTTTTTACTGTCTTTTTAGTAATCATTTTTTTTTTTGCATCATCTCACCTGTAGCTTTATGTGTCATGTTTTATTTTATTAATACAATCAAATTATGTTTACTATTGATATCTGCACTGTTTACTTAATAGAAATAATTTATAACAGTCCAAGCCCCATTTTATTTCACTTCTTGTATTAAACGCAAATATTAGTTCCTTTTAATTGTAAATAAATAAAAACTCTTTAAATACAAAAGTTTTCTCATCTTATAATGAGATTTTATTATTTTATATTCTATTGGTTATTGGGTAGTTGCATTGTAATCTGGAAATTATAAAAATCTTGTTTCGTTCAGAATTGAAATAATTTCATTCATTAACCAACTAATCAATAGTCATTGTGTTAGTGCTTCAATATTCTTTTGTAAATTTTGATTCTTTAGTAGTTAGTAATACAGTTCATCAATAGCAGGGATAATTCAAAATATTTTAAAATGCTACTATTGATTGGTTAATGTTTATTTGAATATGGTGTGAAACCATCATATAAATTATTTTTTTTTTTAGTATGAATAAAGTAATTATTTAGAAATTAAATTGATTATGTGTTAAGACTACTTAACCAGTTTCATTTACTAAGCAAAATTAATATTTCTAATCCATTTTGGTACTTATGTATTAACGCCACCACAGCTACAGCTTTATTTAAAATTTAGTATATATTTTATTGAGTCTCTTTATTAATTTTAAGAAATGGTTATTTATATTTATTTATTTTATAAATATAATTTAACCAAACTTAACTTACGCTCACTTCGCTCGCTAACCTTGACTAATAACACTGTAATTTTTTGAGTATTCATTTAATAAATTCAGTAATTATTGCTATTTAAATAATAAATAATGATGAAAATGACCTACTTAAATAACAATAATTACTGAATTTATTAAATAAATACTCAAAAAATTACGTCTTAAATTATATTTATAAAATAAATAGACTGTTTTGAATCTTTGTTAAACTCCATATTGACCCATTTTCCACTGAAATCCGATTGACTACTTTGTTTTTAAATAAAGCTGTAGCTGCAGTGGCGTTAATACGTAAGTACCTCCATTTTTCTTAAATGTTGGTTTTTTGCATAAGTCTTGAAAGCTATTTCAAAAAGTGTTTCCTGAACTGCTTCTCAAAATGGAAGGAATGTTTGTAAATATTGCAAATGCTTAGGTGCACTGTAAATATTGAATAAAACCTTTTAGAAAAAGTTCAGGTATTTTTTTAACAGACCTTTTATATACAATTTTTGCATCATAATGTTATTGTTATGGTTAGTAATTTGTAATATAATTTTAATGTACTTTTTGAATTTTTGTGGTATATAATGTGTTGTTTATATTATAGGGAATTGCCAGAAAGTTTATTAACAAGTAAACTTTCAAGTAAGTTTGAAGAAGCATCCGGTATAAGAGATGTAGCAGCTAGAGGTATTGAATTAAAATCACTTATACAACAGTTACCTTATTGTAATATTCAGTTATTATCGTGGGTTATTAAACATCTAGAATGTGTTGCAGCACATGTTAGTATTCATTTTTATTTATATTTATGTTATTTAATAAGTAATCCTTATTCATTTTTATATTTTGTAATTCCTATATAAGCTTTTGCTTGTGTGTGGGTGAAATAATAACTGATGAAATATTAAACTCCATCAGACGCTAGCTCTTCATTATATCAAGTAGAAGGTATATCAAGAGTACTGAGCATTGAGGCGTTACGCTAGCATTGTATCATGGTACAGTAGAAGTCCATTAGTCCAGCATCCAACAGTCCGGAATGCCCGATAGTCCAGCATCGCTCCGGAAAATTTTAAAAATTTTGGTTTTCTCCAAAAGTGTGTCTTTAAAGCAAATAAAAACGCTCGAGAGCTATTCGGAAGTTTTCGGGGTAGTTCGGGATCATCCGGAAGCGTTCGGTATTGTTCGGAAGCAATTAGCGGCCGGCTAGTCTCAGCTGTCACAACAAATTCAGGTGCAGTGCAGCTCCGTTAATCAATCACGAAGCGTCTTCGCCATTTTTTTGTGTGTTGTTGTTTTGTGTCCTTTCACATCGCAGTAAATGTAACTTTTTAAACTGTTTATAAAAAAGTGATTTTCGTTCTAACTGTACAGTGACCATGTTTTCAAAACCTAAGCCTTCGAGTTCAAAAGGAGAGAAACGAAAGCACGTAACACTGACTCTCAATCAGAAACTAGAAATCATCAAACTGCTAGAAAAAGGCGAGAATAGAAATGTTTTAATGAATGAGTTTATCATCAACTATTTATGACATTAAAAAACAAAAAGATGAACTAATGAAGTTTGCTTCGCAATCGGTAACAACTGAAAAATTGGCTTCTAGACAAACATTAAAAAAACCAAAACTGGAACAGCTAGATAGTGTATTGTTCAAATGGTTTAGTGCAGTACGTTCTGAAGGAAAGCCGGTAACAGGGCCAATGATTGTTGAAAAGGCAAAGAAATTCGGCCAAGATTTAGGAGTTGCTGAAAGTGAATGTAATTATTCTGATGGTTGGCTCAGAAACTTTTAAGTTTCGGCATGGAATTCGAAGACTTGATGTAACTGAGAAACACTTTCAGCAAACCAAAACTCTGCAGAAAAATACAAAGACGAGTTTGAGAAAATCGTGGCTGGTAATGATTTTTCAAAATTTTAAATGCTTTTATAGAAGGTCTTTTATTCAAGGCCTGTTAAATGCCGACTGTGACGTGACTGATTTTCAAAAAACGTTTACAGTAAAAGATGCCGTCTATGCTATTGCACTGTCTTGGAACCAGGTAAAAAATACAACACTCCAAAAATGCTGGAGAAAACTTTGGCCAGCTGCAAACCCTGCATCTGACCTAACTCTACAGACCGATGAGGAAGAAAACCATCAAGACGCTCTGACCAAAGTTTTGGATGACATTAGAAGTGCTGACAATCCCTTGAAAAACCTGCCTGAAGATGAGGTAGAAGAGTGGCTTCTAATCGACGAGAATGAGCCTGTTGAACAAGAACTAACCGATGAGGACATTATCAACATTGTAGTAAACCCTCAGCCTACTCAAAATCTTGAAGAAAGTGACTCAGATGCCGAAACGGAAAAAAAGGAAAAAATCAGCTAGGCAGAAGCTGCAGAATCACTAAATAATTTTATCTCTTTTGCTGAGGCTAGTACTAGCTACAGTGCTTCAGAAATTATTGATTTCCATATCATTAGAAATAAATTTTATACTAAACGCCAAAAGTCAAGAAAACAAAAAGACATTCGTGACTTTTTTAAATCTAAGTGAAATATGTTTTGCAGTACGTGTACATACATTATATGAAATAAACTTTGTTGTATGTACAGTATTTGCATACTGTATTTGTAGTTTAATTATTAACCTAATTGTTCTTATAATTACCGCCCAATAGACCGGAATTTTCGGTAGTCTGGCACCGAGCCGGTCCCGAACGTGCCGGATTATCGGACTTCTACTGTATATTAATTATTTTCCTCTAAACATTTTATTTTATATTGTGTGCTGTGTGAATTAATTAAAAGTAGAGCTTAAGATTTCCCTATTGAATAAAAATTTTACTTTGCTACTCTAAAAGTTTAAATATATATTTGGCAAAGCATAGTGAGTATGTTTATTAGCGCCATGAGCAGTTTATTAGATGTTTAATTGCCACTCCAATGCCTGCCAATTAACAATAATTATATCATGAGAATGGTTACAATAATTGTTTGTGTTTACTGCTTCATATTCATTTATGAATTTCATAACCTTATCATGATAAAATTTAATTAATTAAATTATTTTTTATAATATTCACACACACACACTAACACACTATGTAAACACATTTTATTAGCTAACTTATTTGTTACTGTACATGTGAGAAAGTCACTAGTCAGAATTGCTTTCTATAAGAATAGTTCACATCTTATTAGAGCCTTGTTGGTATCTGTTTTATAAAGTTGCAGAATATGAATGAACAATAGTCAATGAAGAGTAGTCAGTATAATTATAGTAACTGGCTGTGACTACCATTAGTACTCGCTACCATTAGTAGCGAGACTAAAATAATTTTTAGACTTCTTGTGGTCTAAAAATGGTATTTTTGACTTCGTGTGTTTACCTGCATCCCACCTGCTCAGAAGAGTAGAAATACCTATCAGAGAGATGGTAAAGATAATAATGGGGTGTTAACTTTTCCAATTCCAAGATATTTTCAAGGTCACTCTTCCATGATTGCAGCTTAAACTTAAACTAGGGCAACTATTCTTTAAGGAGTTGTTCACTAAATAACTTCATTAGAATATCCAGGGAGCTGTAGTGGATAAAAGGATTGAGTTTTCATTCAATCCCAAATAAGGAATTCATAAATGACCAAGCTTAAAGGCTTTTATAATTTTATGCTTCCACATCATCATTTTAGTAGGATTAACCATTTGAAGCAAGTAAGTTGTCTGAAGAGCTTGCATCAGTGGCCGGTTCTATGTACCTATGGGGCTAGGAGCAAGAGTATGCATAAAATTATTCTGCAGGAATTTCAGTCACCAATGGCTGTTAGCAGCCATTATGGCTGCTAACAGCTTAAAAATTAAAAATTTTATGTTTAATGGTAACATTAAGTGTTCTTTGCTGCTGGCACCATATGTAAATTATTGTAATAAGGATAGACTGATACCTCCATTTCAGGGATAGTTTGGTATAATCATTATTATGTTTGGCTCAGTGAAGAAGACAACAGCTTCACTCTTTCTTAATATAATTGACATTAGACATTAGAAACCTGTTGTTCTTGAGAGTAGCTTTTCCATCGAGTAGTTTCCTTTTTTATGTTAGATCATCTACATGATTTTTGGTATATGACAAACATGCCATAAAGAACAAAACTATAAACTTAATTACTTGATGGTGTTCTAAACATTCTTTACATTTATTAAGGTCAAGGGTACAGTCCCTACCGAATTGAGGTCTGGATTTATACAGCAAGTTTAGACTTTCTGTCTGATCCTTTAATTCAATTCTGTTTAAGATGGATTCTAAATAATTATACCTTATATCTTTCTTAATATTTTATATTAATGTCTAATGATTAATTTATTTATTGTTATTTCTTTTTTTTAATAGGAGAAACAAAATAAGATGTCAAGCCAGTCTTTATCTCAAGTATTAAGTCAACCACTGCAGATGAGTCAGAGACTTTTATTGGCATTAATATATCATTCAGATATACTCTTCAGTGATACTAAGCTGACAAAGTTAGTTTTACATCATCCTTGTCACATATATTGTGAAGTATGCACGCATGAATATTTGAATTGTACTATTGTATATTTATTAATTATTTTTAATTTATCTATATTTATAAAAATAACATTGTGCCTTTCTGTTTAGGCATTATTTCTAATTGGCTTATCTGCATTTTAATGAATTCCTTAGTTTATTCAGTCTTAGTCCTGATTTAAACCAGGAATTTTAGCAATTCTACAATGTACAGGACATGCTATCCCTCTTTATTAAAAATGGTGTTTTTGCCGTTTTGTTGCTTGAATAAAATTTTAGTAAAAAATTAGGTAATTTATTCTCTTAAAATTTTTAACAACTGTGGCTTAAAACATAGTTCAATAAATTAATTTTTTTCCATTTATTGGTGTTACATTTATGGCAGGATGCAAGCATAGGTATAATAACACTGGTTGCTGACTAAACTATATGAGAAAACATGTGCAAAATGAATATCTGAAATATTTATTATTAAATAAGTAATCTTATACCTTAATTTTAAACTTTTTATTCATTCCACATTATCAAATTTCTTAAAAATAAAAAAAAAAATTGATTTTGGACTTTTTCTTAACTGCAGTAATAAGCCCTCATTGAGAGCTTTTCAACAGTATATCATGTGGTACTTATTTTCATTGGTTCCAGAGTTATAGCCAAATAAAATTTTAATTAATGAAATGTTTGGATCTTAGGGGAAGCCACATCGGTTCAAATCAGAGTTCATCTCCTTTTTTTAACTTTCTTTTTTTAAATTTAATTATATTGATTTATTAATAATTATCAACCTCTCATTGTAAAAAAAAAATACAATGAATAATAATTGAATAACAAAAAAAAAGATATGAAAAAATATCAGAAGTTTTTAATGAAGTAAAATTTTATGTATTTTTCATTTTCAAGGAAGTCATGTGTTACATCAGATTTTTTCTTTGTTTCATCTACCTTTCTTAGTTTTTTCTGTACCTTGCAACATCTCTCCTTCAGTCATATTTTTTTGCTTTGGAGATCCTATAAATTTTATTTTTAAATAGCATATATTTTCATTAGAAAAGATAAATGTGTGTTTATTCATAATTTCTAAGATTACCATTATACGTGATTTTTGCTAAAAATATATTTTTCACTGTTCAACAATGAATTTTTCCAGCTGTAATTATTCCGTTATGTAAATTTAGTGTTCAATTTCTGCATTATCAATCTTTTCTATTATTTCTAAATCTTTGTTTGTGGCTTGTTTGAACTTTAATCTGCCTTCATTATTCCTCTTCATTGCAAATTTCTTCTCAGACCCTAAGCCCCAATTTTTATTTCAACTCTTCTAAATTGTGATGATTATTCTCATCTATTCTTCTACACATTTTGTTAATTAATTTAAACATTTTTTTAACCATTCTGTAATATACCTTCACATTTTTCCTAGCACCTTCTTTTGTGATTTCTAAAAACGGATTTTGCAATTGCTTGTTTGCACATAGAAGATTCTAGAATAATTTTGTTTAACATGCCCATTGATATATTGTAGAATTATAATAAACGTATAGACTGCTTACCAACAATTATATAATTGTTAGTAAGCAGTTTATGTAATTATTATAAGATTCTAGAAGTCTAGTGTCTTTCATTTATTTAACTTAGTCCATACTACAGATAGTTTTCCTTCCTGTCCTTTTACAATGGCATTTAGTTTTCGTTAATTAATCGTTAAATTTTCATTTCTTTGAACATATTCCATTAAATAATTATATCTTTATGTGTCTTTTCTATCTCTTTCAGAAGAGATAATTATATTATTTTAGATTTTTTCAATAGACTTATAGCCTTGGATTTTTAATCTATCCTTACTTATCTAGTTGTGATGCTCACTCTTACAAACTTTTTGCCTTACACTCTTTTTGATTATTATTTGTCTTGTATATTCTATTATTTGGCTTCTTTTAATAATCCTTTAGACAAATCTCCTGCTCATCATTCCACCTTAGTAGAAAGATGAGCTTTCCATCTGATCTCAGTAGTTTCTGTACACATAGCTGTTAAAAGTGTGTTTTTTTTTTTTAATTATTAAGCCTATCATTGTTATTTAAACTTGAGAATTCCTTACTCCAACTTGAAGAATATCATGATTTATTTTTTTTTTTTGCTAACAACTGTGGAGTAGTCTTAACCCTAAGTTCTGATTTTAACCTAGAGGATGTGTTGAACAGAACTGAGAAAAAGATGTCCTCAGAAAATATGTGTATAGTTTTCCATTATTTTCAACTATGAATTAATCAAAACTTATTATAAATTTACTGTAAATTTCTATTCAGATCATGTGTGATTTAAAGATTTCAAATTATATAAAATTCTCTGAATATCAATTGTTCTTGAACCATTTTTTATTTTCTTTATTTTTTATGTTTGTTTCTTCATACCATTTCAATTTTTTTTTAAAGAATTTACATTGATACAATTTAAATTACTGAATGTATTTTCTTAAACTTCATAATTATTTTATTAACTTTAGCTAATCTTTTTAAGGTTATTTTGATTTGATTATAGGCATTATTTTACTTTTAACTATATCTAAATAATACAAGAATCTTTTTTTTAATCCTTTCGGTGCAGTTTTGTTTGATAATTAATGAGTTTCATACAATTTTAAGTTAAATCAGTTAAGAAAAACAGCATTTATGATCTGACAATTCATTTTTTCAACTCACCATAGCCAAGTGTCAAACACAGTTAAAAAGGATGTGATTGCATGAAAATCAGAGAAACCATTCTAGAGTTATAGTGTAGAAAAAATTGATACAAGGTGTTACAAATTTTCAGAAAAGCCATCTAGTATTATTGTCCGTGTAATGATTTACTTAGAATCTTATAAGTATCAGTTTTTATTTGGACTGATGAATTTAAACCTCAAGCCAATAGAACCATTTGTTAGCTGGCTACTGAAAAATCAGTAAGATCTTTTAAACTTTGCCACAGAGATGATAAAAATTCAGAACACAATGTTAACAACAAATTTTGTGTAGTAATTATTGATGAAACATGTTTTGATGACAAAACTGTTAATGAAACATTTGAGTTGTTGAAGTGGCATGTAGTTTGGATGATTTGAAAAAGTATTCTGGAAAGTGGTGTCTGAGTGGTATAACAGATTCAAAGGTGTGCAAGAAGATACAAACAATGATCCTGGAAGTGGGCAGTCAAAAACAAAAATGATGGATGTTAATGTAAATGTAATACAAGATTTGGCATAGTATGAAATTGAATCACTGCAACAGTATAACAAGCCTTGGGTTCATTTATTATTAGAGCGTTTCAGATCAAACATTAAATTACTGGATTAGATCATTCTTTCTATTCATCTGATAGAATCCTGCTTTTTTTTGTCCAGTCATTTGACTGGTTTGATGCAGTTCAACAAGATTCTGTAACTAGTGCCAATCATTTAATTTCAGTATACCCCCGACATCCTACATCCTTAACAATTTATTTTACGTATTCCAAATGTTGCCTGCCTGCACAATTTTTCCCATCTACCTGTCTCTCCAGTATCAAAGCGACTATTTTAGGATGCCTTAAAAGCCATCCTAAAAGTGTCTCTCAGTTAAAAGTGTCCCTTTTTTAACTATATTTTTCCAAATGCTTCTTTCTTCATAAATTTGCCACAACACCTCATTATTTGTCCACTTTATCCATCCATCTGATTCTTAACATTCTATAGCACCACATTTCAAAAGCTTCTAATCCTTTCTTCTCAGGTACTCCGATCGTCGAAGTTTCACCTCCATTTAAAGCTACGCTCCAAACATATATTTTCAAAAATCTTTTCCTGACGTTTAAATTAATTTTTGACGTAAACAAATTTTATTTCTGACTGAAAGCTGATTTCACCTGTGCTATTCGGTATTTTATATCAGCTCCTGCTTCGTCCATCTTTAGTAATTTTACTTCCCAAATAATAGAATTCTTCTACCTCCATAATCTTTTCTCTTCTTATTTTTATATTCGGTGGTCCACCTTCATTATTTCTACTACATTTCATTACTTTCGTTTTGTTTATTTTCATGCGATAGTTCTTGCATAGGACTTCTCCATGATGTTCATTTTTTCTTCTAAATCTCTTTTACTCTCAGCTAGAATTACTATATCATCAGCAAATCGTAGCATCTTTATCTTTTCACCTTGTACTGTTACTCCGAATCTAAATTGTTCTTTAACATCATTAACTGCTAGTTTCATGTAAAGATTAAAAAATAACGGAGATAGGGAACATCCTTGTCGGACTCCCTTTCTTATTACGGCTTCTTTCTTATGTTCTTCAATTGTTACCGTTGCTGTTTGGTTCCTGTACATGTTAGCAATTATTGTTCTACCTCTATACTTGAACCCTAAATTTTTTAAAATGCTGAACATTTTATTCCAGTCCACTTTATCAAATGCCTTTTCTAAGTCTATAAATGACAAGTATGTTGGTTTATTTTTCTTTAATCTTACATCTACTATTAATCTGAGCGCTGAAATTGCTTCCCTTTTCTCTATACCTTTTCTGAAACCAAATTGCTCTTCTCTTAACAGTTCTTCCACTTTCCTATCAGTTCTTCTGTACAGAATTCTAGTTAAGATTGTTTATGCATGAGTAATTAAGTTAATAGTTCTATATTCTTCACATATATCTGCTCTGGCTTTCTTTGGTATCTTGATAATAACAGTCTTTTTGAAGTGTGATGGAACTTCCCCTTTTTCATAAATATTACACACCAGTTTATATAATCGTATCTATTACTTCCTCACCTGCACTGCACAGTAATTGAGTAGTTATCCTGTGTATCCCAGGAGCCTTTCTGCCTTTCAAATCTTTTAATGCTCTCTTAAATTCAGATTTCAGCATTTTCTCTTCCTTTTCATCCTCTTCGACTCCCTCTTCTTTCTCTATAGCACCAGTTTCTAATTCATTTCCTCCGTATAACTCTTCAATATATTCCTCATACCGATCAACCTTTTCTTTCATATTATAAATCTGTGTACCATGTTTGTTAACTTTCCTATATGCCCCATCTATTTTACCGATGATCGTTTCTCTTTCCACTTCTGAACACTTTTATTTAATCCACTCTTCTTTTGCTAATTTGCACTTCCTGTTTATAGTATTTCTTAATTGTTGGTTGTTCCTTTTCATCACTAGCATTCTTATACTTTTTACGTTCATATCCCCCCCTAGAAAAAGAAAGGATATCCCTTTGATGTCCAAGGTTTTCTACCAGTTCTCTTTATTCCGCCTAAGTTTGCTTCTGCTGATTTAAGAATTTCCTTTTTAACATTCTCCCATTCTTCTTCTACATTTTCTACCTTATCTTTTTTACTCAGACCTCTTGCGATGTCCTCCTCAAAAATCTTCTTTACCTTCTCTTCCTCAAGCTGCTCTAAATTCCACCGATTCATCTGACACCTTTGCTTCAGGTTTTTAAACCCCAATCTACATTTCATTATCACCAAATTATGGTCGCTATCAATGTCTGCTCCAGGGTAAGTTTTGCAGTCAACGAGTTGATTTCTAAATCTTTGCTTAACCATGATATAATCTATCTGATACCTTGCAGTATCGCCTGGCTTTTTCCAAGTGTATATTCTGCTATTATGATTTTTAAATTGGGTGTTGGCAATTACTAAATTATACTTCGTGCAAAACTCTATAAGTCGGTCCCCTCTTTCATTCCTTTTGCCCAGCCCGTATTCACCCACTATATTTCCTTCCTTGTCTTTTCCAATGCTTGCATTCCAATCTCCAACTATTATTAAATTTTCATCTCCTTTTACGTGTTTAATTGCTTCATCAATCTCTTCGTATATACACTCTACCTCATCATCATCATGGGCGCTTGTAGGCATATAGACGTTAACAATTGTTGTCGGTTTAGGTTTTGATTTTATCCTTATTACAAGACTCTATTGCTATGTGTCTTGAAATACTCCACTCTCCTCCCTATCTTCTTGTTCATCACGAAACCTACTCCTGCCTGCCCATTATTTGACGCTGAGTTAATTACTCTAAAATTACCTGCCCAAAAGTCGCCTTCCTCTTCCCACCGAACCTCACTAATTCCTACTATATCCACCTTCATCCTACCCATTTCCGTTTTTAAATTTTCTAGCCTACCAACCTTTTCAAGCTTCTAACATTCCACGCTCCGACTCGTAGAATGTTATTTTTTAGTTTCCGGGTGACCCCTTCCTTAGTAATCCCCACTCGGAGATCCGAACGGGGGACTATTTTACATCCGGAATATTTTACCAAGGAAGACGCCTCCATTATTGTTGTGTGAAAATGCAAAGAACCACATTTTCTTGGAAAAAAAACAGCTGTAGTTTTCCATTGCTTTCAGCTGTGCAGTACTCAGAGGACTGAGTGATGTTGATATAGCCGTTTAATTCATTGTGACTCACGCCCCTAACAACTACTGAAAGAGCTGCTGCCCTCTTTCAGGAATCATTCCCTTTAGTCTGGCTTTCAACAGATACCTCTCCGATATGGTTGCACCTTCGGTCCAGCTACTCTGTATCCCTGAGCACTCAAGCCCCCTCTCCAACGGCAAGGTCTCATGATTCATAGAGGGGGTAATATATGTAAAATTAATATATTACATTTACACGTAATCCACTTAGTCAGTGGTTATAAAAAAATTGTTTGTAAAAGTTGGTTAGATGAAACTTTTGAACCATGGCAAAAAGCAGCTGCTCTTAAAACACCAGAGCAAAATGTTTGTAGAGTTAAATGTTTGTTTAAAGTAATTTAAAAGTTATTTCTTTAAAGATTAACCATATAATGCTTTGATAATATGTGATTTTAATTATTTTTCCAAATAAACTACAATACAATGTGTTATAGATGTATGTACATTTAGTCTATCCATTACAAAATATTTTAATTAGATTACAAACATATTAGTACTGACCTTAATTTATAAAGTAATTTAAATTTAATTGAGAATAGAAAGAACTAAACTTGATATGTATGTATAATTATAACTATTAATTAATATTATAAAAATCAGTTGTTGAATTATACTTGTAATCATTATGTACTGAAATTTTATTACTCAATCAGGTATATACCTCCTTTGACTTCAACAAGTGGTACTCTTCCAGAAACAGCAGATGAAATAACTAAAGAATTGTGTAAGCAAGAATCATTGTTGGGACAGATACACAGTGAAATGAATGCAGGTTTTGTTACTAAACAAAGAGAAGAATTACTTTGGGAAGTTCAGCGGATGATTACACAACTTAAAGTATGATTATATCTGTTAAAGTCTATAAATGTCTTAGAAGTGGCCAACTTAAAACATTTTGAATAACATATTTGTGTGTGGGTGTGGGTGTGTGTGTGTTTCTTGTGTTGAAATACTATTCTAGAGCAATGGCTGCTGAAGTAATGGTGATAAAGTAGCTGTGGTTTTTTACTGGAACAGTTTTTAACAGTAAGCCAGGAAGGCGTGTCTAAATGATGAGATTTGAGAGCTTTGCACAGTGAAAATTGTATATCATTGTACAAATAAAAGCATAATATTATTATTAATAATTTATTCACTGCTAACCTCTAATTACAGTGGTTTGATGTGAGATAAATATTTGTAGTTAGTGAAAAATAACAAGTCTGATTGGGATTCAAACCTAGAACCTATCAGATGAAAGGCGGAGATGCTACCACTCTGCCACAGAAGTTGGCAAAGTGGCAAGTGATATTATTATTATTATTAATATTCAATTATTATCATTAATAATAATAATTAATTAACCATTTATTGGGAAACATAACTACGAATGGAGTAAATAAAATGAATTATTTCATTTTTTTAATGAATTCAAATATAATGAAAATCCAATGTAAATAGAAAGTGAAATTTTAGTAATCTGCCAATAAGCATTGTACTGCTTTACTTCATTGTAATAGTATTTTTAATTATATAGTACACACCTTCTTGCCCAGCTTATTCAGCTGATAAAAGCCTACTGGAATATTTTTTATGTTTAGTCATTTGTGACTAGAACAATTGTTACTTTAAAAAATGAATGATGACTGGAAAGACATCTGTTCAAAAATGTCCAAATTCATCATTGTTTGAGAAAATATTAGTTATTTGGCATTAAATAAATATATAGTAATTATTTTAGAGTTATGTTAAATAATTGTCAAAAAGGGACTTTGACTTTTTTAACTATGTTAACTTTTGACTTTTGGGTTTTCCAAAAGTCAAAAGTTACTGTTACTGAACGGGTTTTTTTTTGTAATTCTGTAATGGGATAGTAGGTTAAAAAAAGGAATTGTGTAATAAAATAGGATTACTCTGGTTTTTTTATCTTATGAAACAAGTCAGAAACTAAAATTTATCTGTAATTGTTTAGTATGATTATTACAAAATGATTCTTTAATTAAAAATCAGATTTATAAAATAAAAAAAGTGCATTGCAAAAGTACGATCTCTGCACTGGTGTTAAATTATATTAAAACTAATAAATTAGACGTTCCTGAAAGAATTTTTATTCAGGTTAATAAGTACTGTAGCATAATAATAATGAGTAAGTAAATTTTTAAGGAAAAATGTAATTAACAGCAGAACACATAAATATGTTGTTTATGCTCATAAATGTATGTAAACCAGCTACACTTCATTTTCAGCATTACATCCACGTATGTTTGCATGAGAGCAGGAAATTGCTTTTGGGACAAGTGCTTTTAAAAAGTGATTAGGGGGTGTGACTTAAGCATACAGGTTCTTTAATCAGGCTATTTAATCTTATTGTTTCACTACCAGATAGGAAATGAAATCTCTAAACTGGTTCGCAAGCAACCACCTACTACTTAATTCCAATGATGCATTAAACTGCAGTTCATAAACTGGTCCCAGCCCCAATGCAGACGCTTAGGTTTGCTGAGGTGGTTAGGGGCAGTTGTGAAACCAGCTAGTCCAAGAAACCTGAGGTTGCATTTGTTAGCAGATCAGAGGACTCGACTGTGTCCAGCAGTCAGCTGAAGAAAGACCTCCAGGTTGCCCTTCAGGGTGACCAAAAGGGTCTTAAGATCAGAATCATCAAAGAGACCGACAAGGGATTAGTTATGGTAGCAGATGATACAGAGACCATTCAGGCAATTAGAGATTTGACAGCAATTAAGCGATTGAATGTAAAAATAGACCTGAAGAGAACACTTAGGCCCCCATTATAGTCTATGATATTGACCATAGCCTTACCGATGAGGATGTCTTGTTCCTCATTAGGGAGCAGAACACTGATTTGGATGAAGCTGTCTTCCGGCGGGACTGCAGGGTGGTCTTTAAAATGGATAGGCGTGATACTCAGAAATATCATTGAGTCTTTGAAGTGGGTTCTGGTCTCCTTCAGAAATTTATGTTTGCAGGCAGACTGTTTATAGATTTAGGGTCCTTCTGAGTAAAAGAGTACGTGGATGCCCAAAGATGTTTCAAGTGCTAAGATGTTTCAAGTGCTGCAGATATGGTCACAGGGCTAAATTTTGTAAATTTGTCTTGGTGTGTGCCCATTGTGTTGAGGAGGGCCACAAGCATGATGATTGTTTGCAAAAAGTGGTCAATCAAAAATGCTAACACCAGATAAGTTGATCAACTTACATGCTGCATATTTTGGTTAGTCCCAAGAAGTCTGTGCAGCGCCTCTGTAGACAGTCTGGTCTCTCTGTTGGTAGTCCCCACATGGCATTTTGCAAGTGCTTAAAGATTTATCCATTCAGAATTTGTGTTGTTAACAAGTTGTTACTTGCAGACACTGGAAAATACATAGATTTCTGTAAGTGGTTCATGTCATCTGTAACACCAGGATGGGGAAGAACTCAATGATTGGTTTTGATCTGACAAGGCATGGTTCCACTTTGATGGATACCTGAAAGCACAGAATTCACACGTTTGGTGTATTAAAAATCCACATCAGGTGCACAAGTCTCTTCTGCACAGACAAGAAGTGGTTGTTTGGTGTGCAATTTCATGTAGGCAATTTTTCATGGCACAGTGAAGAGTGAGCGCAACATACAGATGGTACAACAATTTTTGTTGTAAACAGTAATCCTGCAGACTGGCTAGAGTATACGTGGTTTCAGCAGGACAATGCTACAGCTCATATAGCCAATAACAGTGTGACTTTCTTAGATCAGTGTTTTCATGGACAAGTGATTATGAAGGGGTTGTGGCCCCCACGATCTCCTGATTTATCCCCTCCTGATTTTTAATTGCGGGTGTACTTTAAGGAGCTTAAAATCAAGCTTAAGCTTGCAAAATCTTACTAAGCTTAGTTAAACCTTAAGCTTACAAAGCTCATCCTTACACCATTCCCAAATTGCTCAGCAAAATTTAACGTTTGTAGCTGCAATTCCTCAACAAACTTTACATTTGTTTAAGAGCATGAAACATTGTATTCAGTTATGTGAATCGCATAATGGAGGCCATTTTAAACAAAATTGTAACTTATTCATTTTCCTGTTAGGTTGCATTGTTTTTTGAACACTGTGTAGTAATGGACAGAAAACTTCAAGGAAGGATTTGAAAATTGTTTCTCTTTCTAAGCATAACAGTATGACATGAAGTAGAAAGTAATTCAGAATTATTTATTTTCCTTAATTCTCTTTTCATTCATCAGATTAGGATCATGTCATGGACCAGATAAAACCTTTGAGTGGACCACAGGCTATAGTGTACCCATTACTGATTTATACTATATTATATATGTATATATTTTGTATATAATTATTGTTTTGTATCAAAAATTACTTTCTTATAAAATGTTTTACAATATTTCACAACAGATTACCATTATTACCACTATGTCTTTAATTTTTTTGTGTAATATCATTAGTTATTACACAAGATTTATATCTTTAGAAAGTCTTACATGAATTGTTAAATATATTTTTAGATTTATTCAGTGTACTTATATATATAAGGAAAAAGCAGTGTCAAAGCATCTACAAACAGGAAAGTTACCACCCAAAATTCAAAACATTTTGAAAGCACCGTAAATTCATAGAAATAAGTAATCAGTTTTGTTAGAACTTATAAAAAAAGTAATTGATATCATTAATTTTCCCAAGTATTTCGTTGTTTATAATTAAACTAATTGTTATTGATTTATTTATCAGTTTATTCTTTAGTATAAAATTAATTAATGTGGATTTTATGTAATTCTTGTTATATAGAGGAAATTACGTAGTTTGGAAAAGGAAGCAGGAGAAGCTCACCATGCAACATCACAACATTATGGTGGTGGTAGCACTGGTTCTACTGGTGGTAGTACTGCTGATGATACTACTGTTACTGATAATTATGCAACAAATGTAAATGTTGAACACCAGTCACATAATAATACTAATATTGAGAAAATTGCACCAAACACTACTGTTTCAAATTTAACAACTGGAGCACCTGTTAATAATGGTGGCACAAGACACGTAGTTGAAGCTGTGATTGAAAGTAATATGAGTGATGTTAATAAAAATGATTCTTCTCCACTGAATATTAATATTACAGACAGTAAGAGTATGGAAAATAATGATACTAGTGCTGTTAACAGTCAAGAAAAATGTAAGTTAAATATTTTTGTAAAAACTTACTTTTATTGCTTATTTTCATGGTGAAATAGTGTCTGATTTTATAATGCTGTTTCCTTAATAGTTTTCCCGGCCACCATTCTGTCATTGGGTTCAACTTAACTTATCCTGGCTAGCAATCCTGGGATACAACAAGGTACAGGTATTCTCATTACATGAATAGGAGTTGCCTACAAGCTGCAAATCTGTTACATATTTGATATTAGCATTTATTAATTAGTTATTAGCAATAGGTGGTTAAAGGTTTCCATTGTGATTGTGATCATACAAATCAGTTAATGACATTTTTGTATCTGAACCAGTTACTACACTTAGAAAACAGTTAAAGGGGGTGGTGTTCTATAGACTAAACTGAAGCTAAATTCTAAACTTCTTATAATGAAGATTCATCTTTGCATTTCTGAAAAGTGCTTTTTTGTAAATATTAGCATGCTTTGTAAATATTTTAAATTTAAATTAAGAATGACAAAAATATAAATAAAGTTTTTAAAGAAAATAACGTTTACTAAAAGAATGAATACTAAAATTTTATTTTATTAATTTATTATTATATTTATTTTAGTTATTTATAAGTTGTTGGTAGTTGTTTTTAATTGATTGCCAGCTTCTGAAACTACACATTTGTAGAAGAACTGAACATATACATCATTTTGCTAAATTTGAAACAGCTGTCTTTACTTTCTTTTTGTTTTTTTCTGGAAAAATCATGTATTAGTTTTGTAATATATTTTAAGGTGAAATGGTCTTTTTTTAAATTGAAATTTTGATAATCCAGACCTAATTCATTGATACTTTCAAATATATGCCAAGTAACTGTTCATGAAGTCAGAGGCTAAGTATAATCTTTATTAAAATCCATAATAAACTATAATTGGTGTACATTTGTTTCTTATTCCAGTGATGTTTTCACTGTTAGAAGCATTTTTCAAAATCATTTTTAATGAGCACCGTAACTCCTTTCATCCCATTTCTTTTGATCTAGTCTCTGTTTTCAAATCTCTTTCTTTTAAGTGGAATTTTAAGCTTAGGAAAGAGCTAAAAATTGCAAGGAGTGATATCTAGCGAGTAAGGAGCTTGCTGAAGTTGTTCGATCCCATGATAAGTTGTGATACATGGGCTGGAGTGTTGCTGTTATGAATTTTCCCAAAGCTGTGGTTTCTTGTGTCAAGCAGCATCTCTTAGCCTACGAAGAACAGTTATGTAGTATTCTATTGATAGTTTGTCCTTGAAGAGTATGCTTGTGATGAATCATGCCTTGATAATAAAAAAGACATCTTGACCTTCACATTACTTCATGATTGCCTGGCTTTCTTTTGTCATTGAGAAGGAGTTTTCCAATAGGATGATTCTGCCTAATAGACTCATGTTTCAACTCTGGTTATTATTTTTTTCAAAAAATCAGCATCACTTTTAACACATTCCAGCATGTCTTGCAAATTAAGTCTGTTTACCTTTTGTTCTGCAGTGTGATGTTTTGGGACAAATTTTTTTTTACTAGTCAAATTCTAAAATCTTCCATTAAAATTTATTGCATAAACAAATAAAATTTCAATTTCATCTTCAAGTTATCTAATTGTTATTCAGTGGTCATTCATCTCCATCTGTTGAATTTGCTTAATTTTTTGGGGATTTTTGCTGGTGAAAGTTAAAAAGTTATTTTTGTAACTTTTGACAGACATTCAGCCATCTTGTACCATTTTTTAATTTGTGTGATACCTACAGTTTGATCTCCAAATACTGTTTGAATCTTCCTTATTGTCTCTACATGTGTGTTTCTAAGTTTCTGACAAAATTTAATCCAGATTCTCTTCAACTCATTCATTTATTTTGAAGGGCAACAAAAACACAACAAGGACTACTCATACATTTTACTTTCATGGTTGTTAAGCAGTGACCCTGTAATGGCAGCAGAACAGTGAATATATGCAACTAGTAAGATTCAAGTCATATTCCACATAGGTTTCCCACGTGTGCTACATCTGGTTACTTTATAAATTAATAAAATAAAAATATTAATAAGTATAAAAATAAAATAAATAATACAAGATATTTTTTGATCTCACTTCTTATATTGTGAAAAATAAAAAAATTTGACAATGTTTTTTTACATTATATTTTTTATTTATTTTTTTTGAAAGGACTGGTTAATCTATTTCAGAGAATAGACAATTGTAGACTTTTTTATACTATAATAAATACAACTTTTTCCTTTAAATGATGTAACATTTAATGGCTTATTTTCTTGTCATCTTATTGAATTATTTTGTATTTAGCTCAAAAATACCCAGCTTTCCTCCTCTAACAATTTTTATAGATTAAGGTCTGAAAATGTTAACTGTAGAAATCCACAATATCAAAGTTGTTTATCAGTATTTATTTTATTTATTATTTTTATTGTTTTAAATAAATTATTTTTTCCAACCCATCACAGTGGTGAACACATGCAGTTTTGTAAAACTTAGGTTCATATCCAGTTTTAGCTATGCTGCTGAAGGTGTATTATTGATTTGAATACTCTTGTGGGTGGGATTCTACTAAACTGTTTTGTCTCAATTTTCACCATGAGACTGAAACAGAATGTCATGCACAGTATAACTTAATAGCGTGTTAAAATCCTTGAGGAATATAATCTGAAATAAACTAATTTATTGTTACAGTATCACTTGATGAATTGTCTTTAACCCTGCAAACAGAAGAATTACTTGCACTTGTAGCTCAGTTACAGAATCAGATTCAACAAGAACAAGCTGATATTGCAAATTTGCGTTCACAGATTAGAAGTCTTGGTGGTTCACCTAGTTTTTGGTAAGAATTCTTTAGTAATGTATTTTTATCATTTAATGTTAACTGACATTGCTCTGACAATCATTAACCACATAAATGCTTATAATATTCAAAGAAACTGCACCAATTGTTATTAAACTTTGATGGTCTGAGAAATCTGTTTTATTAAATTTTGCTCCAGGTACTAACATTTTATCCTTATGTCCCTTCTTCACCTTAATCAGTGATTTGTTCCGGACATAGAACTATTAAATTATAAGATATTTTAGTATTTTTTCAACACCAATTAATTATGTGACATAATTTTCACTTTTTGTTTCTGGTTATTACATGATTCAGAAATATTCATTTAATATTTATAAATTAATTTAATGTCAGCAAATATTTTTCCTGTAGTTATTTTCAACATGCTATTTTCTCTTTATTGGACAGCCATTTTATAGCTCACATCAAAAGGACATCAAAAGTTAATGGTAACTGGCCATTGGTACAGCTTTGTCAATTGTATTAACTATGTAACTCATCATGCCTAATTTAAATCCTGTTCCTTATAAATTTTAAATCTATATCTGACAGCAAACAGATATAATTATTTAATTCTGTCTCACATCACAGATTTCAATACAAAAGCTTTTCTTTGTTCTGAATTGCTTGTTGTCTTTTTTCTGTATTGCAACTTATTCGTATTGCAAGTTCAAGGTTGACTTTTTTAATAAAATAAATAAGATAATTATCTAAAAAGTTGTTCACAACCATATACTTCTTTAATCAGCAGTTTTGTTTATATGTATGCATATCATTTTCTTTCTAAAAAGTCTCTTGATTCAAATCAACAGAATAGTTTTATTACCTAACCTCCTGGTGTAATTAATAAAGCTCAGCTATTTTGTACATACAAAATCAAAAATTTTGGTTAAGTAGAAGTCAGGTTTTTACCATTCTGCCTTAGAACATATGTCTGCACCTAAAATTTCATTTACTGGTTGGTGTTTTTAAGAATTTATTCATTATACAGATTTAGTATATTTGATATGCATGTTAGTTAATTGCATCTACTATTAGGAAAGAATGTAACTTTTGATTCACTTCTTGTTGTTCTTTTCAACTATATTTTTCAGAATAGTTGAATTATCCAGTAATTTTTTCTGTTTCTCTATATTTATGTATGAACAGTATTAGTATAAAACAATTAGTAGATATGGAGAAAAGATAAGCATCCTATCCTTAATGAATAATCATCAGTAACTCAGTTCCATTTTGATGATAATCAGATAGAAGAAGTAAAGCATATTTTAAAATAAAGGAGAATGAATCTGATACTTTTCCCATAAAAAAATTATTGAACTTGAAAGAAGCACTAAATTGATTTTATTTTTTTTTATTTTAACTAAGATTGTATTAAATATTTGTATTATTTGATATTAAAGTAATTTCAGGTTTGAGTATCAAAATAGAATTTCAACACTGGTGGCTCAATCATTTTCTAATGTTTGAAGTTAGGGAAGTAGTGTATGTAGATTAGATGTTTTATACAGTTTTTACTGTACAACATTTTATCAAATTACAAATTGGAATGTTCAGTTTCTTATGATTATCTTACCCCATCTTTGAAAAATTTGTGTTTTCCTACAGATTAAATTATATTTCAGAAAATTGTAGAGATGGAATTGAATTACTGCATTAGTTGACTAATAAAGAATAAACAGGTCCTCTTCCAAATTTGGAAGCCACAGTATGCTGATAAGTATGAAGTGTGGTAGTTTAATTTTTTTATTCTAGAAAAAATTTTAGTAAAAAATTTTTTTATTCTTTAAAAATTTATTGTATTGTTTAATTCTTGTCACTTTGATTTTGATTTACTTTCTTTATACTCTTATTACAGTGATTACCTACTAGAGAGTTGTAGTAAGGATACAAACACAACAGTATTACAGACTGTCAATGAAAAAGATGTTAATTTTAGTAATAGTGGTGTAGGTGATGAGTCAAATGTTACTACGTCATTACTAAGACAAGTAAAGGCGGAATCACATATGTTACAGGTAAATTTACACATGTAATAAGTAATTCCTACTTCTTAACGAATTTTCAAAGATTAGTGTTAATCTTATTAAGGCTTTTATCTTTTATTACTTTACTTTTATTCAATTATATTAGCTTAAGTATTTTATATTTTATATATTCATAAATATATATGTGTATTGCATATTCTATTTGCTTACCTTTAAAAATTGTAAGAAAAAAATATAAATAAAAAACCACACTTTTCTGGTCAAATTTTCAGAATATTTTGTGGACAAAATTTGTTAAATTATATGGATTTGTTACTGCTATAAGTTTGGATGAGTTCAGTGTTTTAGCCTAGTTTTTTATTCTTCTTTTTATAACTTTCTTTGTAACACTTTCTGAATATGTTAAACAATAGATAGAAAGCACTAAATGCCTGATTACTGGCATTGGTTTAACCATACACCACAAATGCTATTTTTAAAAAATCTGATGTGGACACTACATGACTTCCTTGTACGCTTATTAAATTACATATAAACATTTTTTTTTTTTTTTTTAATGAAAAGTACGTAAAATTTTATTTCATTAATAACTTCTGATATTTATTATATTTTTTTTTATTGTTATTATTTATTGTAAAATTTTCTTACAATCAGAGGTTAATATTTATTAATAAATCAGTATATTTAAATTTAAAAAAAAAAAGTTAAAAAACAGGAAATAAAGTCAGATTGAACTGATGTGCCTCCCCCTTGTAAGACCCAAATATTTCATTAATTAAAGTTTTATTTGCCTATAAATCTGGAACCAATGAAAATAAGTACCACTTATGATATATCGTGAAAAGCTCTCAATGAGGGCTTATTACTGCAGTTAAGAAAAGTCTAAAATCCAATTTTTTTGGACAATTTTGGTTCAGTCGATTGCAATCAAAATGGGAGGTGCATAACTAGATTTTACAATAGTCCTAAATCCAAAATTCAACATCCTACATCTAATCTGCCGTTATTTTAACAACAATACAAAAAGTGTGGTATTGTGTTTTAATTACCTGGAACACAGTTGTTTACTCAGGGTCATTGCTGCTTTCATCAGCATTCCTATCTTCTCCATCATTGATGTCAGTCTCTCCCTCAGTTGTGTCGTCAGAATCCTCGTATATGAGGTGATCTTCCATTTCATTTAATGCGCATGAGATACCAGTCTTCTTGAAACTCTTGATTATCATTTTTGGAGTAATTTCCTCCCAGGCTTTGACAATCCACTTGCAAAGAAACTCTATTGAAGGTTTCTGCATTTGTCCACTCTTTGTGATTGTGTGATCTCCAATTGCCATCCATTTAGTGTAAAACTTCTTAACGTGGTCCTTGAACAGCTTATTGATGCTCACATCCAAGGATTGCAGCACAGAAGTGAGGCCTCCTGGAATAACTGCAGCATCTGTGTGCATTTCATTGATTCGATTCTTCAGAGAATCTTCAAGATGGCCACAGAAACTATCCAAAATGAGAAGTTCTCTTTCTTTAACACTGCTCCAGAGCAGAGATTCCAAACAACTTCTAACCAGTCGCACATTAGTTTCACATCCATCCACCTGTAACTTCCATGTGAACATGTAAACTTCTTGGTAGTTTTCCCTTTGGCAGAGTTTTTTTTTTTTTTTTTAATGACAATGAGGCAATTTTTTCCTATCTGCACAAATGGCTAACATAACTGTGCATCTCATTTTTTCTGCTCCAGCTGTTTTCACCAGCACACTGGATTTGCCACTTTGTTTACAGTTGTATTCCACAGCATTTCAAAGAAGACGGGTGTTTCATCAGTGTTTCCAATCTGAGATATGAGGTACTGATTTTCACTTGAGGTACTCTTTCACGTAGTATGTATAGTTGAAACTCCAAAACTTTGTCAGTGTATTCTGCTGATAGCCGTTGGCACAAAGAAGTTGTGCGCCTCAAAGTGAATCCCTTTCTTCTCATTAATCACACCATCCACCCACGACTGGCTTTAAAGTCACTCACATTTACAAGGTGTTTTGCCATTTTGCACCCTTTCATTTGAATCTTTTCACAGGTCACTACAAAGCACTCTTCTCTTCTCTTCCATCCACTCAATCACTGTATCATTCACTGCAGGATGGTGTCCTTTCTTAGGACCATGAAAAGATTGAGTTCCTCTTTTTGCAGTTTTAAGTTTATCTCTCTGCTTTCTCCAGAAACAAATCATGTTTGGTTGTACCGAATACTCTCGACCTGCTGCTCATACTCCATTTTTTCAGCGAATTTCCAGCATCTAACTTAAACCCTGCGGTGAAACTTTTCCATGAATTCATTTTACCAGTAACACAGACAAAATACAAGAGAAACTCACTTTCGGTAAAGTTGCTACTGTTCTAACCAAAGATCTTGTTTACTAGTAAAAAGAAATCGGGTAGTAGGATTGAAGCTGCTACTGTGTGAAAGTCAATGTATCACTCCCGTCCCACTCTGTCAAGTTCCATAGCACTGTTTCGCAAACATCTTAAAGGGTAAAATTTGTTCTTGGCCAGTAACTAACTATATGTACAGTAGCAATGAAATTCCTGAAAAACTGTTTTTCTAGGCATTACATCTTGTCAAACTGACGGGTCTAACATTCAAATTTCTTTTTCTAAAGTTTTTCTGCAAAACTTGGAGGGTCTTACAATCAAGGGGGGTCTTATTTTTAAATAAATATGATATATATATATATACAAATTAAATTAAATTGATGTTGTAATTTTGTGTCTTCTGTTTTACCTTCAATTTGATTAAATATTGTTTTTATTTATTACTAATTCTAGTATTGTAAATTAGTATTAAAGTAAGTAATAATTTTCTCACAGTAAAATTTAATTTTAAATAATAATATACAATTGATATTAATTTCTCACTTCTGAATAATTTTACACACGACTATTACTGCTGATCATGTTAACAATGTAAAAATGCAATGCACATTATTTAAAAATAAAACCATATGATTTTAAAGTAATTTAAACTCATTGTTTACTTGTGATTGTTTTATTGTTTTATAATCATGGAGTTTGAATATTCTTTTGCAGAAATTATGACATGCACTTATTGTTTAGTTTAGCAAACTGCAGCAGGGTAGAAGCAAAAAGGCTATATGAAAACAGGTTCCCTAATAGATGTATGTCAAATGAAAAACTCTTTGTAAGACTTTACATATGGCTTAGGGAAACAAGTTCATTTACACCAGGGAATCATGACCATGGTAGACCAAGGAGTACTAGGACTAATGAATTAGAAGAAAGTGTTCTAAATTGTGTGGAAGAATCCCCTGATAAAAGTACATTTTCTCTGGCAATACAAGAAGGCGTGGGCCTTGTGACTGTGTGGCAAATTTTAAATGGTAACTGTCTTTACCCTTAATCTCAAGATTAAGGGTTCACTTGCAGTGTACCAAGGCACTTGCAGTGCAGTACAGGGGCTGACTGGCAATGATTTTCCACATAGATTGGCTTTCTATAACTGATTGGGGTTCTGTAACTGGTCATTAATTGAAGACCCTTTATTTTTGGCAAGGATTCTGTTCACAGGTGAAGCTTCTTTCAACAAGAATGGTGTTCAAAACTATCACAGCCAGCATATCTGGAACAATGAGAATCCTCATGGCCCCTTCCAAAGTATCCATCATCAAAGATTTTCCCTAAACATATGGGCAGATATTTTTAATGACTGTCTTTTGGGCCTTGGCAGTGTACCATAAATGGAGAAAATTATCGTGCTCATTTGACTGAAAAATCTTCCACATTTGTTGGAAGACCTAACTCTACAATTAAGAGGAAATGTGGTTTCACCCCGATGGAGCTCCAGCACCTTTCAGTCAGTTGGTATCCATTTCATTTCCATTTTATTTCAGTCAGTTGCATGAAATCCATGAAAAATGAATAGGCTATTGAGGGCCAGTGCCCTGGCTTGCCTGATCATCTGACAAACTCTCTTGACTTCTACCTATGGGACAATTTGAAACATTGTTTTATTCAACTCCAATACTCAACATTGAGGATCTTCAACAAGGGATCCAAAATGGATTTTAATAAATTAGGAATACTCCTCGAATTTTTAAACAGTTAAAACAATCGCTCCTAAAAAGACTGGAGACTTGTGAAATTTCTAATGGTAGACACTTTGAATATCTCTTATAACTTTTAACAATCATTAACTGTTCATTTAAAAATAAAAAATATATCTAGCATTCTACAACAATTAATGTGAGATTATCACAGTTAGTTGTTTTATTTATTTAATTATTAGGTCTATTATTGTGAAAAAATTATTACTTAATATGATGCTAATTTAAAATAATAGAATTAAAAATAAATAAAAACAATATTTAATTGAATTGAAGATAAAATGGAGGATATGAAAACAACAATTTTCTGTTGTAACTCTGCTATTTGTAAACCGATTTAAAAAAATTAAATGTCATTTTGTTCAAAATGAAAGTCTTCATATTTTAGCAATAATATAAATTTTGATAAAACTAATATTTATGGAGATGTAATAGATTGAAAAATAAACATGGCTGCGATTTTGTAATTTGTGAATGTATTTATTTAAATCCTGATTTTTTGCTAATTTTAAAACTTTATTACAAAGACGCTTACCAAATGTTAATGTGATTCCAGTATCCAAACTTGAGATATAAATGTTTATATAAAAATAACAAAATGACGGACAGGGAGAGAACAAAGGAGAAGGATTTTTCCTAAGGATATTTTTTGTTTAGTTTTACAAGTAGAATCCAAAAAAATATAGCCAGCCAACCATTTTAGAAACATCTCTATATCAGTAATTGTTCTTGATTGTTCAGTTCTTTTTCCAGATGCAGAAGAAGAGTTTGACTGATAGCATAATTGAAGAACAGGAATCAGTTACAAAGTTAAGAGTTCAAGTGAAATTATTATCATTAAATGCAAGCAGTTTCAATACTAATAATACAGCCTCTATCAATGTAACTTCTAATAGCAACAACACATTGGCAATTTCATCACCTCCAACTGATGATGTAAGTAATGTCACATCTGCGACTATTGGACATACTCAACCATGTCTTGCAAGATAGTTATTTAATATTTTTTATGTGTTTATTATATATGTATAAAAAATATTGTATTAATATCACTTTTATTCTGTATATAAATTATTCTATTAAAAATAATTACTACTTATTTATTCAGAGTTTTCACTTTATAATTCTTTTCCCCTTCTTTTTTCTGTGTAAAAATTGTTTATTTCTTCACAGATATAATTATTAAGCAGAAAAAAATAATCTAATATCTACTATCTGCTGTATTTAAAACATTTTCCATTTTGAATCACATTAATCGCATTTATGCCCTTATATTAACATAATGTCGAATACAACTAGGTCTGTGTTTTGCTGTTATATTAATGCACTATGACATACAATGATATGGTACTATCTACTATTTTATTCTTAACTAAATGAACTATAAGTAAATACAGTTTTGTAGTATAGGGATTGATGACTACTTTCATACATTTTTTCCTGTGTAAAACCACAGACTTTCTTCACAAAAATCAGCTGTTTGATTTCAAGTTTGAAAGTTTCAGTTTCCACTTATTTTGCAGTGAAGATGAAAAAGGTAACATCTAAGAAATCCAATAAAACTGCTATAAAGCCACTATTTTTGTAGACTGTAACCAACATAAGGAGAGTATAGACTTAAGAGACCAAATGCTCCAATGTTATCCAATTAAGAAAAAAAGAGAAACAAAGTGGAACATTAAGTTTTTTAAAAGAATTTTGAATGGGATTTTTTTTTAAATTTCTATATAATATGGAAAAAACTCATCCTGCAGTGGACCAACTTTCATTTAGATTAACTCTCATTACTGAGAAACATAAATTGCCAGATAGAATGTCACCAAAACCCAGTCATCCATCAACCCAGCTACCCCATCTAGACTGCTGAAAGACACTTTACAGAGAAAACTCCTCCATCAGGGAAAAAAAGAAAGACCTCAGGAAAGATGTATTGTTTGTTACAAAAATAGAAAAAGGAAAGATAGCTATTGCTGGTGCCCAAATTGTGAAGCAGAACTATGCATAGATAATTACTTCAAAATTTATCACATGCAATCTAATTTTTAAGGTAAATTATATTTCAGTATATATTTTGCATGCTTAAAAAATACACATTTCTGATAATTGTACTTTTAAAGTTGCACCCTGAAAGTTAAAATAAAAATCATTGCTTAATAGTTGTAAAATATTACTTTAAAGGTATTACGTACTAAGTCGCCAGTTAAGAAGAAAATAATTCTTGCACATAGGGTATAGACACTCTGCAGGATATAAACATGCTGAAGGGTTAAGGTAGCATTTCTCACGATAGCAGATATTACTATATATATATAAACTAACTACAAACTTCATGTAAATCTATATATATAAAAATGTTAAGTTCGTTTGTGTACGGCTTCAAAAACTCAAAATGTTCTGCACCGATTGAGCTCAAATTTTAGCACGATATATAACCCGCATCAAAGATTGTTTTCATCTATTCTTAATAAATCTATCTATCTATTTTTAATTTATACAGTTTTTTAATAAATAAGAGGCTAATAAATCAGATGAAAATGTAAACAAAGGAAAACCAATCAGATCAATGCAAGATGGCCGCTGTCAAACATAACGACCAATCACAAAGAGCCCGTATGGTCGTTGCCAATGTAAAGAAAATCACAACAACAATGTAAAAATGAATTATATTTAACAGCTAAAACATTTGTATTTTATTAAAACAAAAAGTACCAAAACAAAAAGAAAAGCCACCAAGAAGGATGACGTACGTAAATAAATTAAAACACCCAACTTTCTTATAGCCCAGATAGACTAAGACTGTGCAAACAAAAAAAGTCGAAATAACCAAATACACAGAAAATAATGACCAAAAAATCCTTTGTTAGGTTATTTTTTTACATATACATGACCAAACAATCGTTTTTTGGTCACACAATTCACAAATATTAACACTGAAACCAAACAACTAAGTATTAGTTTTTTTTTGTTTTTTCTAACCTCCGAAACCACCATTATGGATTGCTTCAGATGATGATATGAATGATTTATAGCGTATGAAAATGCCATGCCTGACCGGGTTCGAACTCGGAACCACCGGATTAAAGTCCGAGACGTTACCTCTCGTGCCATGGAGGCCGGCAAACATATTCGTTAGGAGCCGAATAAAAACACGACTTACCAATATGGCATTGTGTGTCAAACCAATTTTATACGGACTATAATTACTTTTAATACGCGAAACCCTTTGCAATGATTGAACATTAACTTAAACCTCTTCAAAAATTATTCCTTTTGAACTAAGCCACATTTTGATATCATTGTTTTTCTATAACACGGATGGAATTCTTTTCGTTTAATGATAAGAAGCATTGTCGAAGACAATAACCGAATTCTCTTCCAAAGGACATAATACACCGCTAAACTATTTCTAAATAATTCAAATTCGTGTAATTTTTTTACGAATCGCGTTTTTATCAAAATCTCACCTTTTTCTCAATTGACCTGCGGGGTTTTGTTTGCTGCGGCACATCCAAACCAAATTCGCACATTATTCGCAATTATATTGACCGCTTGCTTCCCTTCATCTCCCACAGAGTTATTGGAAAGATATCGATCGCATATGGCTGAGGACATTTTGCGTAGAGTACGCCTAGAAAATACCAATATGACCATGGAATTTGCAACGAAGCATTGATAAATGTTGAAGACAAGTGCTTTAGCTATTGCAAATAAAGTTCTTTTCAATTGGGAATGCCAGCACCCACCCGAGCTGCGATTGCTTCATTTGATGTGGATTTACACCGTGAACAGAGTTACATCCCGTATACACCAGTATAATCCCGACCGATACACCATTTTAATTTAAAAGATTGCAATTCCCAATTCGATTGGCATTTGCAATCACAATCAATAAAGCTCAAGCTCAATCTTTAGAATTGTGTGGTTTAGATTTAGATGCGGATTGCTTCTCACATGGGCAACTGTATGTTGCGTGTTCCCGAGTCGGCAAACCAGATAGCCTTTATATCTACGCAGACAGTAGAAAAACAAAAAATATTGTATATCCACAAGTATTGCAAAATTAAACTTCTATGAAACGTATGCTTTGTTTTGTTTCTCATTTCTCATCCATGCAACCACAATGTGCCACAGTGAAGCGTGGCGGGTAGAGCTAGTATTTTATATATCTCATAAATTCAGTCTCAGGCCTCCTGTAATCATTTTTACTTAAATGTTGAAATCTAAAATTAAATAAGTACTTTTCTATACCTTATAGTTTTTAAAAATCAAAGAAATACATGCAGCATTACAAAAATTGTTACTATCAGGATAGAATATTTTTATACATTTAGAAGAATGAAAATGCTGATTAATAAATAAAAATAAACTGGAAATATATATTGTATAAAAATATTCATTTATTTTAATTTAATATTTTTCCAAAGGTTGTAACACTAAACATTTTAAATAGGTTATAAATATTGTAGAAATTACATTATGAACAATTAATTACATTAAAGATCTTGATCATTGATTTGTGTTGGCTACAGAAATGTTAAGATTAGATCACATACCTTTTTTTTCCTGTTCAGTCTCTGGTAATTACCTTTCAGGATGAATGAGGATGATATGTAAGAGTGAAAATGAAGTGCGTCTTGTACAGTCTCAGTTCAACCATTCCTGAGATGTGTGGTTAATTGAAACCCAACCACCAAAGAACATATCCACAATCTAGTATTCAAATCTGTGTTAAAATGACTGACTTTACTAGGACTTGAATGCTGAAACTCTCGACTTCCAAATCAGCTGATTTGGGAAGACACAGTCACCACTAGACCAATCCGGTGGATTTAGATCACATACCTGTGGCCAAGAGTGGATGTGAAAGGTAATTTTCTTTTTAAAGAGAATTTAGTTTTCATTGTTAGGATTCACATTGGTGTAGTACCTTTGTTAGGGTAATTACTCTTCGTATTTACTGCTGGTTCAAATAATAAATAAATATAGACACTTATTTCTTCATAATTAGATATGATCCTTTAATATTTGAATGAATAATACAAGATTATGTATAAGTGATATATATAAATGCTTTTAATGAGTCCGTAAATGATACATTGTTAAAGAAGTATGTATTATATTTTGTAAGTTTATATGTTGAGTGCATGAAGATTGGTAAAAGAAGGCTGGAAGAAGACAGCCTGAATGTAGTGCGAAGCCGGCTTATATAATGTGTACGGAGCCACTGAATCATCAGGAGCTGAGTGCATCCGAAAGGAGCTGTGTGAACTGTATGAAGCTGAGTGTGTAGCTGACAGGAGCCGAGTGTGAACTGATAGAAAGACCTTTAAATTTTAAAGTCTTCTTAAATAAATTTTTAATAACATGTATTGAAACTGAGCCTGAACAATTCAGACTAGTACCCTAATACTTTCATACATTTAGAAGAATGAAAATGCTGATTAATAAAGAAAACTAAATTGCAAATATATATTTTATAATAATATTCATATTATTTATATATATAAATAAATGAAATTCAACCTTACCATCAATTCATCTGCATTCTCTTTTCTAGTACTTTTGGTCATTCGAACATCCTCAGGAAAAGTTATTCTTCAATTTCAGATCATTAAAATTAAATTATGTAGAATGGAAATTCACAGTTGTTAATAACAACTGCTACCTTCTTACATAACAGACGTGACACTAACTTTGTACTATGACAAGTTGTGATTTTAATATTTTATAAATTTACATTCTACATAATTTAATTTTAATGATCTGAAATTGAAGAATAACTTTTCCTGAAGATGGTCGAATGACTGAAAGTACTAGAAAAGAAAACGCAGATGAATTTTTGATAAGGTCGAATTTAATTTATTTATATATATAAATAATATTATATAACAACTATGCCATGATTAAAAAAAATTCTTAACTTAAAATATTCATACATTTTAAACTTAATATTTTTGCAAAGGTAGTAACACTAAATGTTGTAAACGTTGTAAAAATTACATTATGAACAATTAATTACATTTTGGTTTTCTTTGATTTGTGTTAGCTGCAGAAATATTAAGATTAGATCTCATACCTGTGGCCAAGAGTGGATGTGAAAGGGAATCTTTTTTTCTTTTTAAAGAGAATTAAGTTTGGATTGTTAGGGATAATGGTTTTTCATAGGGAATATTTTTATAAGCAGATCATCATTGTTTACCTCTTGTTTCTTTATTTTAAAGTTACTGACTTATCAAACCACCCTTTTACATAAGTGTGTTGGCATGTTTAAAGCTTAATTACCTTTCACTTGCTGAACTGATTTTGATGAAATTTTGTACAGAGACTATAAAACTATATAAATTTGACAAATTCTGATAGGGAGTGTAAAAGGCTCCCTACTCGGATAACAAAATCAGAACACAGAACCACAAAAATTAAATTTTTATATTAGATTTTTTGTATTAACCCAGTAATATGCAAAAACACAAACATCTGATTTAAAATTTTATTATCGTTGCACAAGACACTACGGATGTTTCTGGGAAGTTTAAATTTCCGATGCAATGCTGCATAACATATGCAATCCACGAGTATATGGCGCACAGTCATGCAGCAGTTGCATCGTGCGCATAGAGGTGCGTGTCCTCTTGACATCAGTTACTCGTGTGTCCTATCCGCAATATCGACAGAGGACTACTTCCTCACGGCAAGATTTTCTACATGAGAAGTCCCATGGCAACACAGAATCTTTAATCTGCCAGAGTTTATTATCTACGGTAGCCAACCAGTCACCTTGCCACTTTTATCTTAGAGATTGTTTTACATAATTAGCAAAATCAGAAGTAGCAACTCGGGTGGTGAAAGGAGGTTGATTGCATGCATCTTTGGCAGTGGAATCTGCATGTTCATTACTTGGAATCCCTATATGGCTAGGGACCCAGCAAAAACTTACTTCTGTGTTGCGATTATTCAACTCAGCGATTGCGTTGTAAATTTCAGTGACGATAGGATGTTTGTAATAAAAGTTTTTTAAGGCGAGAGCACTACACAAATCACTGCAAATAAGGATTTTTCTATAGAGCTTTATTTATAGCGTATAGTTCAGCGGTAAACATACTCGTAATACCAGGTAGACCAAACATATAAGTTCTTTCATTGACAACAAATGCACAACCAACGGTATCGTTTTGTTTCGATCCATCAGTGTATACCTCCACGTCTGGGTTCATCTTGGAGAGAGCACACTGAAACAATTGCTGGAAGACAGTAGGTAGTGTTGATTATTTATTGTATGTCGTGAGGTCAAAAGTAAAATTTATAAGGTTTATTCCCCACGGAGGATATGAGCAAGGATACGTTAGAAAGAATGACGGTGTGTCAACATTTATATGCTTCAGCAGACATCGGGTACGGACACCTACAGGTGCAGTACAACGTGGATGGTCCTCATACTTTCCTAAATTAGGATTTCTAAAGACGAGTCAAAAACCGGGTGATTTAGCTGTCCTTTGAGACTAGCAAAATAAAATAATAAAAGCTGGTCTCGTCTATCCCAAAGTGATGGTTCACCACAGTCTACAAGTAAGCTTACGACAGGACTTGACCTAAATGCGCCTGTGGCAAGCCGAAGGAAAGCATGATGTACACCATTCAGTATTTTAAGCATGGTTTGACGAGCTGAATAGTAGGCAATACAACCATAATCTAAACGGGAACAAACAAAGGAATAATAAAAACGTATCATACATACCAATTGGCTCCCCAATTGGTGTTACTAAGGACTCGCATTATATCTAAAAGTTTGGAACATTTTGTTTTTAATTCTTTTATATGTTTGACCCAAGTAAGACGGCTATCAAAAAATAAACCTAAAAACTTGACGTACGGAGATATAGCAATAAGCTCTCCGTTCAGAAAAAACTTGCGGAATAGAAAGGTTTTGTAGCCGAGAAAAGACTGCACATTTTGTTTTGTCTGATGAAAATGTGAAACCAGTAATCCTGGACCAAACTTCAAGGTGAGATATAGTATTCTGTAGTAGTCTCTCTGCTGTTGGTGTTGAATGGCTCGCAATGTAAATCGCAAAATCGTCAACAAATAGAGAGCATGAAACAGGAGCTTGCACACAATTGGTAATACTGTTTATGGCTACAGAAAATAAGGTGGCACTTAACACTACCTTGAGGCACTCCATTCTCCAAGATGACACTACCTGAGAGCAAATCGTCTACACGAACACGAAACGTTAGGTGATTTAAGAATCCTCGGATAAAGGCAGTCATATTGCCCTTGATTCCCCATTCTTTGAGGGTGTTAAGAATACCATGTCGCCAGGCCGTGTCATACGCCTTTTTTATATCAACGAAGATTGTGACGAGGTACTAGCGGTTTAGGAAAGTGTTTTGTATGGCTGTTTCCATTGACACTAAATGGTCAATGGAAGATCGTCCTTGTCAGAAACCACACTGTTCTGGAGATAGAAAGCCATGTCTCTCCAAGTACCATGTAAGCCTGCGGTTTACCATTCTCTCCATTATTTTACACAAAGCGCTTGTTAAAGAGATAGGGCGGTAGCTTGAGGGGTTGGTTTTGTCTTTACCAGGTTTTAGTACTGGTATAATAAATGCTTCTAACCAGCCGGGCGGAAAAACTTGTTCGGAGAATAAACCATTGGAAATACCCAAAAGATGTTGTAGTGCTGAGTTAGGAAGGTGTGAAAGCATACAAAGGCGAACGTTGTCTGGTTCAGAGGAAGTGTCACGTGAGTTCTTAAGTGCGTGTAACAATTCTTTAAATAAGAATGGAGTATTCAATTCACCAACCGAATCACCAATGTTTAATGCCAATATTTCAATCTGTGCTTTGTACCTCTGAAAGGTTACTATATGGTAAAGTGAGAGACACCGAGCGGAAAGATTTTGCTAAAGTATTTCTACAGCCGAAGATGATGAAAGGAGTTCTCCTTCATCAATGAGACCGAGAATAGATTGCCTTGGCGATCTGAAAATTCAACACAACCGGACAACTGTGTTGTCCGGTCCAGGGGAAGTGTCATGTGAGTTTTTAAATACGTGTAAGAATTCCTTAAATACAAATGGGGTGTTTAATTCACCAATGTTTAACGATATTTCTATCTGTATCTTGTTCCTTTGAAAATCGTTATTATATGATGAAGTGAGAGACCCGAGCGGAAAGATTTTGCTAAAGTATTTGCCACAGCCGAAGATGATGAAAGGACTTCTCCTTCATCATTAAGACCGATTGTTCAATCATTAAATAGATTGTTTCGGTGATCCAAAAATTGCACGAATTTTTTTCCACACAGTAGACATGGGAGTAGTGCGTGAGATAGTGCTCACATATTTCGCCCATTAACTCCTCTTAGCGTTCAAGAATACTCGACAGCATACCGCTCTAGCCCTGCGATATAAATTTAGATGTTCAGTTGTAGGCCTATGATTAAATTTGCGAAGTGGCTGCCGTCGATTCCTAATAGCATATTTGCAAACATCATTCCACCATGGAACGGAGGGCATCTAGGATTACCTGATGTTCATGGGATATATCTGTTGGCATTCTCAAGTATCATGGACGTAAAAAGAGGAACATTGGTCAAGGATGTTCGCACCATCGTCATACTGTGATTGGAAGGCTTTATGGTATCCATTCCAATCCACCTTTTCAACAATCCATCTCGATGGCCTTCCTTTAACCTTGCGGTCTACATTGAACCCAATAGTAATTGGTCTGTGATCACTGCTGTGAAAGTCATCACAATTAACTCAGACCAATTAAGATGAGGGAGTAAATTCAGTCAGCATATGGAGAGATCGATGTTAGAAACAGTACCAGATGATTAAGACATGAATGTGTGTGATCCATTATTCAGTAGACAAAGGTCCAAGTCTTGTCTCACTCTGTTTATCATATTTCCTCGAGTGGAGCAGAAGGTTGAGCCCCAAGAAATATGGTGAGCATTGAAGTCTCCTACTATTAACAATGGAGATGGTATTTGGGTGAGGAGATTTGAGACATCTAGAGTGCTGAACTTAGTGTTCAGTGAGAGATACAGATTGCAGATATGCAATTTGAAGGGGATAGAGAGACCTTTACTGCAACAGCAGGAATGAGAGTGGTTAGTTGAATCCTTGTAGCCGACACCCCATTCTTCATGAAAATAGCCACTCCACCACTTTCTCTACTGTCTACTAGACAATCGTATCTCTCAGAGAAGTATCCTCAGAGTGTTATTGGGTCATGTTGTAGAAGATGAGTTTCTTGGAAACACACGATTAGTGGATCATGTGCGTGCGCCAGTACTCTAATATCTTCAGTGCGGGACAAAAGACCTCTAACATTCCACTGAATAATGTTCATAAGGGTAAAAAAAAAATAAATAAAAATAAATAATAATAAAATAAATAAATTTAGGAAACTATATAAAAATTAGTTGTACGCGATTTTCTTTTTTGTATTTTTTATTTTACTCTGATGCTCTGAGGTCGGGTGGTTCTTCAACCATATCTTCCAGTATATGAGGTGATGGTGGAGGAGATTTATTTGAATGGGATGCCACAGTTGACATCACATAAGGGGTGGTTATGTGGGTTCCCTTTACGGGGAGCTTATTAGGTGGCTTACTGCCAGCTGTGATAGTCCCTGCCCGTACCAGTAAGACTCTGGGAGCAGGGACTTTCGTATGGATCACACCGTTGGATTCACTAACTGCGACGAAAGACTTTTTATTCATCTTTGTCAGCTCTGAAATAGTGGCTGTTAGTGAAGCTACTTTATCAGAGAGCACCTGAACAAGATTTTTAAGTTCATTTCAGGATCCACACTAACATCACTAACATTTATAGGAGTTTGTTTCAATGTAGCGGTGGAAAAAGATACATCTGGTTTAACCAGGTTCAGTGAATTATTTATCTTTTTATATTCTCTGCGTGCAGCAGAGAAAGATAGCTTCTGTGCAGTACAAATTTTGAGAATTGCCTTTTCTTCTTTAAACGTTGGGCATTCTCGGGAGCGGGTTGTATGTGAACCACTGCAGCTTGCACATTTTTCACTTCTTCACAGTTAGTGTCATTATGACCTTCTTTAGCACATCGAGCACAAATCTCCGTTTTCGAGCAAGATGTTGTAGTGTGATCATATCCTTGACATCTGAAACATCGCTGTGGGTTGGGTATGAATGATCGTACCTGAACCAAGAGGTAACCCACTTTAATCTTCTCTGTTGGAACAGGGAGATTGAATGTCAGTATAAGAGACGGTGTCGGTTCTTCTGTTCCGCTCTGCAGAAACAGAAGAATCGACACCGTTCATTATACGCTTCACTTTATAGCTCATCAACTATTTCAGTGATATCTATATCTAAAAGGTCTTGACAAAACATTACTCCCCAGCTCGTATTTAATGTTTTGTGGCATTCTGGACTGATATTTATACCACCCATATTACGGAGACATAAGATAGATCGACTCTGTTCATCGTTGAATGTTTCAATCAGAATCGATCCATCATGTAATTTCCTAATATTCTTCGGGGAACCACTTGCACCTGTTATAGTTTTGTTTATTAAGAAAGGTAAAACCTTTTGGAGGGAGCCACCTTCCTGACTATTTCGGAGAACAACGAATCTATTATTTTTAGAATTCAGGTCTAATGATTTGCGGTTAGACCTCGTCAGACAAAGCTGATCGAGGTCTCTTCACAAGACTAGATTTGGTGGTTTTTTAGATGGATCATCAACCATCATTGTATTTATTATTGGAACTGAGATTTTGGTCCCACGAGTACTGGCGAAAAATGGACCACTCCAGCAGAGCGCTCGCATACTGGAGCTAGAACTAAATACAACTGGGTTCGCCCTGGTGCCCAGAGGACATCGTTCGAGACTCACTACGTAGAGCCATTCACCCATCGGCTTTGTTCCCACTTACCCACTTTCGGGATTTGTTCCCATTTTGGGTTACGGTTGCGTTTCGTAAGATGTCGCAACACCACTGAGTGTTAATGTAAGAAATATCAGTGTAGGATGTTGTTGTGTAATTGTGTAAGCATGTATGTTGTAATTTATGTAGTGTTCTTGGTGTAGTATATGTGTATAGTATAAAGTGTTCTGCAGCTCACTGTATAGTGGGAAGAAAAGCTGCAGAGGCTAGGCCCGTGGGGATGGCATAAATAGGGGAAATCTTAGACAATGTCTTAAATAAGACTCCGCATTGGGGTATAATCTGGAACTGTGGACCAGCAAAATCATAAATATTCAAATTTACATTAATATCTGAATTTGAATTTCATTGAAATTGATTAAAATAAATTGAAGGTACTACTTGGCTAACAAATTGATACCACTGTGCAGAGAAATCTAAACAGATACTTTCTTACTGAGCAGAAACTAACGTATCACTTTTAGTAGAAAGTAACCTCTTTTTTATAAGGTTTTATTTTTATAATTCACCAAAGGTTTTACGTGATAGCTCTGCTGTATTGATCTGTTATATTGTAAGCCTTTTAGTATTTATGAAAATAAAAATTTTAATATTGTTATTATTTAATAAATAAACTGCATAAATAACCAAAAAAAGAAGATATAAATAAAATCATATAATTACAATCAAAAAATGATAAAATGATAAATAATCATTACAATTAATTAGCTACAAAAATATTGTCAATGAAAAACATATATGTTTGCTTACTGAGTTGATGAGCCAGAAATTTGTCTACAAAATTCTGATTCACATTTACCTTTTAAAAAGCTTACAATGTCAGAATTATTAAAAAAAACTTCAGTTACAAATGAATTGCCAAGGTCATCCATAGTCTTTCAGCTTTTCTGTACGCTTTAATTATATAGATATGCTTGTATATTTTTCAGCTCTTTGCACTAACAGAATAAAGGTTTTCATTAAATGTATTTTTACATCACATAAAATTTTTTATGAAAATTTTATATGATGATTCACCTTAAAAGTTTTTATGGACGTAGTATTTCGCCTTGCGCTACCCCCCCACCCCCCTAACAAAGTCAAGTTGATAGGATACGCAGATGACTTGGCCCTGGTGGTCAAGACAGCTAGTAGAAGAGAAGTCATGAAAAATATCTCCAGTGCCTATTATAATATAAGTACCTGGATGAACAGAGTCTAGATATGTATAGCGCCAGAAAAAACCGAGGCTGTTGCAATCACCAGGGGCAAGAGAAGGAGTGCCATGATGATCACATTTGAAGATCAGAGGATAATGACACGGCAGGCGGTTAAATATCTGGATAGACACCCGGCTTTGCTTTGGAGCTTACATTCACAAGGCGTGTGAAAAAGCTGGTAGGACAATGAAGTTGGTGGCTGGCCTCCTACTGAATAACAAGGGCCCATGCAACAAAGAAGGAGGCTTCTGGTCAGCGTGGTATATTCCACACTGCTATATGGCACGGAGTCATGAGATACAAAACATATAGGGGTAAGGTAGAGGCACTTCACAGGAGGTGCTGCTTCAAAGTAACAATGGCATACAGAACTATATCCAAAGATGAGGCATTCAAAGTTCTTGCGGCATTCCTTCCTATAGAACTTCTAATCAGATATAGGATTAGACTACATGAGATGGGGCCACTGTTCCCCTGGAAAAGAAAGAACAGTCTCAGACACTCATGGACGAAATACTTAATGAATGACAGAAACACTGGGACAACAGTACAAAATTACATAGGTTGGTAAAGGATGTCAGGCGCTGGCGTGAGAAGCCCCGTGGCTCGTTAGATTACTGCCTCACGCAGTTCTGGCAAGCCATGGGGGGTTCAGGGCCTACCTCTTAAGTTTGGCCTTGACAGCACAGATAACTGTCCAGTCTGTGATAAGGAGGAGATTCCTTATCACATATTTTTCCTCTGCCAGAGAAACAAGACAGCAAGAGAAGAGCTACTACATACACTTAACGAGACATGTCCTGCCTGAAGATCTGCAGAGCATAATGTAAGGAAATGGAGGAACATTGGAAGGTGATTGCATGGATGACAAGATCATGGATGACCTCAATTTGTGGAAGGATTCACATATTCTCATGAGGCATAGGAGGGTTCAGGACGAACAGACCTCCGGTTGCACAACTAGGGGGATTCTCCGAGCATGTGGGGTCGTGTAGGAGCATTGAGGTCGAGGGCACTTCATTCCCTTTGCCTGAAAGCACATTACTCCCTTTCCTGACGAAATGCTATAAGAGTGGTACCAGGAAGGAGAGGTCAGTCAAGGGGTGGAGGTTTAATCAAAGAAAAAAGTACTTAAGCTTATGTAAAGGGCTTATTATGTGTTTATTAACATGTCTTTTAAATTACAGACCCATTTAAAAGATTTTCCATCACATTTATTTAAATAAAATTAAAAAAATGTTTTTTTACAGAAATAACTTTTTTTTTGTAAGAACTAAATTTTTTGCATCTAACGTGTACAGTAGTGTGTAAATTAATCCAAACATTGGGAATTTTTTTGTTTATTTCTATGTTGTGGCTACACCTGATTGACCACATCCATAATTTAAGTTGTCTGTGTAATGTGAGGTTATCGTTTTTTTTGTTATTTAGCAATTTTCATGTTATAAATAGTGTTTTGTGAAACTTTGTTTCATTTTTTTATTACAAAATCATATTTTCAATTTTTTGTTCCGCATGCCTTGAATAAATAATAATGGATAAAACTCCAAGAAAGCATTAAAAAATTGTCTCTCTTCCTGAGTGTACCAGTATGGCACAATGACAAATAGCTTCTGAGTGTGGTATTGGACTAGAGACAGTGAATGTTATTTTAAAATAATTTAAAAAACTGGCTCCTTTTCACCTCAAAGGAAAGGCAATTGTGACAAACTAAAAACTACTCCAACACAGGATTAGTTATTGGTGAGTAAAAGTAAACTTGTTTCAAAATTATCTGCTGTGGATTTAAATCAAGAATTAGCATCCAGTGGAACAGATTAACATGATGTGTTAGATGCCAACCTCTTGTACCAGAATGGAAAGCTTGTTGACCAGCTAAAAAGTAGCCTTTAATACCAGCAATGTGCAAAAAGACACCTTTGGGCCAAATCACATGCTAACTAAACCAAAGAAAAATGGAAAAACATTATGTTTTCAGACAAGTCACATTTTATATTCAGGGGCAATAGGTTCCATATGTTAGAAAAGCATCATATGATAATACATCATATTCAACAAACAGTTAAACATCCCCAGAAAAAAAAATGTTTGGGATTGTTTCACATTTGAAGGTGAAATACTACTATCTTCTGTAAATACTTCCAGAAGATAGTAAGTTGTAAATTGATAGATAAATCAAGTTTCTGAGGGAAAGGGTGGCGACAAAACTTAAAAAATTCCCACAAGGGAATGGAATGTTCCAACAAGGTTTGATCCCATGCCATAGTGCCAAAAAAATAGAACATTTTTCTAGAACAATACATAAAGTGCTCCTGTGGTCAGGCAACACTTCAGACTTAGTCGACTGAAAATTTTCAATAGTCAAAAAAGGACTATCAAAAATAAATTGTATCACAAAAATTGACCTCATTAAAGCAATATGGTTTCTTTATGAAAAAAAAAATGTATAGTACACTTGTTTTATCTATGCCAAATTGTGTACATCAAGTGATTAAGAATAAAAGAGGATATATTGATTACTAGATATTTATAAATTGTACGGATGTTTTTTTCTAAATAAAGTTACTTTTAAGTTAATTTTTTCTGTTAGTTACTTTAATATGTGTTAGGATTAATTTGCATGCTAATGTATACATTATGTTCTCGAACACAATTTTAATATCATATTATCAATTATTTATTTAGTGCCCTTATGTATTTAATTTACTATTTCATATTTTAATATTTTTAATAATAGTAGACTTTTAAACACCTTTTTTTTGTTTTATAATTTAATTGTACATCTAGTATCGCTGATGAGATCAAGATTTTATCACAGTTTCTATTTGACGCTTCCACACAAGTACTGGAGGAATTTCTTTTTTTATCAGAGTATTGCTCCTACGTATTCTATATAATGTAGTATTATGTACCAATTTAAATTAAAAATTTACATATTAGCCTAAATAAATTATTTGAGCTTTAGAAAAACTCATTAAATTAATCCGTATTTTTTTACATTCCTTACCCTTGCATATCTAACATTTCTTACTATTAGGTGTAATGGTGTATCATTATTTATTTACCAATGTTTGGTGTGTTGAACAGATATGTATGCAAATTCTGTTAAACTTCAGTGGATGAATATTTTTATAACACTTGGAAAAATTACATATAATTTAAAAGCATGCAATTTTATAAAAATTTAAACCTGTGTATTTTTTCAATTAATTTACTGCCATTAGATCATTTAAAATCAGGTTAAATGTAAAATTTCTTAATTAGCAAAAAAATTCAGTATTTTGTAAAATAACATTGTTAATTTATAGTTTAATTATTAGGTTTTTTTTATAATTGTGGTATACAATTAACCGTAAATGCAGTAAGATATTTGATTCAATATATTACTGAACTTCGTATTTATTAAAAAAAGAAAACAAGTTTAAGTTAAGCATAAAAACATATGTTTTATTCAAATATTAAACGTGACATGTGATGCCTGTATTAGCCCACATGATTTCTGCTATAAGATTTATTAATGAAAATATTCTTTTTTAACTTTCATTAACAAATGTTATGACAATTGAAGAGTTATTTTCTTTAGTACTAGAAAAATTATCAGTACTTGAGTACTTTAATCGAAGTTTGCTATTATTTTACACTTTAAGAATGCTAAAAAACAATTTTTATAACTTTTACATTATATTATGAAAAATTTACGTCTACATTTATATTTGCTAAAATATTATTTTATAAACGTTAATTATCAGCAAAATAATTAAATTCAGGTAAAGCACTACATAAGAAATTCTGTACAGAAACTGTGGGAGGTAAAAAATTATTCATAGCACTTTGAAATTTAGCGTAAAATGTTGTTAGAAACTTAGTAAATATTTCACAGACCAAAAATTGCGTTTACCATTGTTATTATTTAATTATGCTTTAAGTAAATCTTATTTAAATAAAGCAGAATTGCGAGTAAATTTTATGAATGTAATATTTGTCCGTCTTATGTTGGCTGTATCGTGTTGAGTTTGGAGGGAAATTGTATGGTATTGGCGTTTGTCTACAGTAACAAGGATGTTATGTAGATTTATTATTGCTGATATTGTGTCTATTAATTGTGTTTAATAATTTAATTATCCAAATGGTGTTTCCAACATTTTCCTAGTAATCGGTTTTTGTTTGGGTAGGCACTTTGCAATTGTTTTGGAAGGTATAATATATAAAGTAATGCTACGTAGGTGAAGTACGTTAGTATTTTATATTGGAGCTCTTAAAAGTATTAATAAATTAGATAATTTGTTAATTGTGTTAAACTGTATGTTTAATATATTTGGTACATAGTTTCATGGTAGAAGTGATTTTTATTTTTTTTTTTTTTATAAGCAATAATAGTAAGGTTAGCTATACCTGTGGGAACCTGTTAGTCTAAACTAAAAAAAATATGTTTGTAATATAAAAAAAGATTGATAATGTGGTATGATTTAGTGTTCGGAGTGTAATCCAAAATTTTTATAGAATTAAAGTGCAGATTGCATTAGGTATTAAATCTTATGTACAACCCTGGTTATCAAAAGTAATAAAGAGTAAACAAATTTTGGTGATCTGGATTTGCTGTGACTGGCCATTGACATGTTAATTTAATAAAAAGAAAGGTACTTTTTCACACTGCCACATTTTGTTATGCAACTTATTTGCCAAAAAACAGGAATTATTAAAATGTATTAAACAAAAAAATGTTTGTTTAATACATTTGCTTAGGTTTGTTTATATTATGTTAACTGTGTACTGATGAATCGTACGCAAATTATACAGCTTAACTAATTAATATCAAACATAACCTACACTCTCTAAATCCTATTTTAATTAACATTAAATACTGTAAAGTATGGTTATTTGAGGTTAGTAAGCTAAGGTTATGTTTATATATGTACAATTCGTCAGTACATGGAGTCAATAATCTAAAGTGTTTTATCTTTTTTATTAAAAATTTACATTTTTAACCTTAAATAAATGTTATAAATTCTTTTCACTTGCTTTTTTTTACTGCTACAACCTGCCATTATTTCATAAGTGAAGGATAGCTAATTCACTATGACTGCTGATCTTGTTATTGAATGCTTGCATACTCCTTGGCCAATTGTCTTCAATTCTTACTGTAAATATTAAAAGTAGTGAAATAGAGGAAGTACAATTATTGCAGTGTGTACGACAAAAAATTAATATGTATGCATTAAAATAACAACATTAAGTAAATTCTTACTGATAAGTAATAAATTGTATGCTTCAATTTATAGATTTTTATTAATTTATTTAGCATTACTGACTTTTGATATACAGTGTATATTAGTATATTTACATTCTAATACGGGAAGTAAATTTCAAAATCCAGCTGTCATTAAATAAATGCTTGTTTATTTTGATATCTGTTTCTAGAATTTCTTATTCACATTTGTAGTATTGTCATTCTGAATTATGTTTAGTCATTATTGAACAGTTAATTGTATCTACTTTTATTTGATTATATTTAGAAAATGTTAATTTAATAGTAAAAACATCTGTTAATTGTAAAGCCCAACCTCAGTTACATGTTTGGAGTTGTTTTTTTTATTGCCATTGTATGAATTCCAGTTACTAGCTTCTATTCATAAATTTCGTTATGCATCATTAAACAAAATGAAACTGTATCATTGAAATAAATTGATATTGAATTAATATTAAATATTAGTCATTGGTGAAAGTAGTAAATAATAATTTTTGGACATTATTAAATTTGGTAGTGGCCCAAATTAAGAATTAAGTAATACTTCTTAATGCAATTTGCTTAACTATTTATTAACATTAATTGGTATTTACTTAGTGTGGTTACAATGTGAAATAATTATTAGCTTTTAATATCTATATTGAATTTTTAAATTTAGAAGGAAATTAATTAAATTTCCATATCATATCTCTAACATAGATGTGAGAAGCTTTTAATTTGTAATTTCTATAATACTGTAAAATCTGGAAATTAATCTACTTTTACCTTTTGTTTGTAGGGATTACATTTAATGGTTTCTAAATTTTTTCAGGTTTCACTCATCGTTCTCATGCCAATAGTTAGTAATGACAGCTCCTGATGGGGATGATCCTCTACTAAAATATCGTAAAAATGTGAGTGTCACAGTAACATAATTAATGTGATGGTCTATGTTGTATTATGTTAATGGAAATCATTAGTGTCATTTTATATATATATATATAAATTAAAATAATCCACAATTCATATTTTTAATACAATATTCATATAAAAAACAATAGATGGAAGCATGTCTAAAAGTGTGTCATATACCATGCATATCTTCATCAGCAGTATTAAAAATATGAATTGTGGATTATTTTAAAGTATTTTTGTTTTCAATTTAATTGTATACAATCAGTGTGAGATAAAAAAAGAATTACTAATAGGTATATTTATTGATTTAATTCTTAACAAATCATTTATTCTTTTTTGATTAAGAATAATTCAGTTAAGATTTAAAATAACTTTGTTATTTCTATTTGAACTAAGTTTGAAATTTTGCTTAAAATAAGTCTGTATTGTAAAAATTGTCATGTCAGTGTTTTTTATTGATATGCAACAACTTTTATTTTTAGTTTGCTTTTTTTCTACTGTCATAAAAATTTATGTAAAGTATGTAATTTTAAAAGGGACTTTTACTTTATGTTTACTCGTGCACATTTCTCATCATAATGAGAAATGTGCAAGAGTACTTTCTTGAGCTTCAAGATACTTTAATAGTGTGGAAATAATTCCACACTATTAAAGATATAAAGCCATTTACAGATATAAATGTGTAAGTGATTTAGAAATGGCTCAGCCCAGTCTGGTTGAATAAATCGCTTTTGGTTTATTAGATCTAATTTTGTTTTCATTAAAGTTATGATTTCACTTATGTGTTTTGGTAATTCATTTTTGTTAATAATTTGTGTAAGTGTGTTACATGTTTCTTGTTCAAGTATATTGTTCAGTAGAGGTTGGTTATGTGTTTATTCTTAATTTTGTTTGTAATTTGTTTTGTGTTCTTTATGTGCGAGCTATTTTCAAATATTAAATATGACCTTAAGGCCCTGTTATTATGTCTGGGTGTTTTATATACAGGGATTGCAATGCAATTTACAAGTCTTGTATAGTTAATTTATTGTAACAATCAAAAAAAAGTTATAAATACCTAATTTTTAAAAAATTTTAAATTAAACCACCATTTTGATAATTACAAAATAATTACAAGAGACACTTGCACCATCTGCGAGACGATTTAAGAACTATTGTTACACGCCGGCACCGTCTTGTGGCAACAAGAGTTTTGTAAAATAGTCTTGTCATTCTCGTATCATTTCATGACATGATGGGAATATTCCAGAAGCTATTTACCCAGTAAGAGTGCACACATTTATGGTTAGTCAGTGCTGTTGTTACTTTCATGTAAACTTGTAAGTAGTGTATGTAATTTTTTACAGTTGTAAAATTTGTTTATTCTTGCCAACCACATGCTATCCACTTTATATAACAAAAAAATATTAGAACTTTTTTGGTAAGTAGCCTACTGTGTCATTTATTACATGATTTTATTTAACTTGTAATATACGTACCATGAATTTACCTAAGAGCAGCTCTTGCTTTAAAAGCATGTAAATTAAAATTTGTTATTCTTCATGGTTTGGTTGTCTTTCTATGCTTGTAAGTGTTATGTCGCTAGGGATTATTTTGTATCTTTCAACATACAAGAGTCTTATATTTAAGTTTATTATTTTTGTTAACTAATTGGAAAATTCATCGCATTGGTATGCACTTTGCTGGTTGATAAAAAAAATCTCTTGGAAAATGTCTGTTACCATTGAAGGACTTCAGACTCCTCAAGAGGAAATTCAGTCATCAGTGGCTGGATGAATATTCACCACAGCTAGCTTATTCAAGGCGATCCCAACCGAGTTGGTAAAAGTACTCCAACCAACTCGGTTGGGGTACTTTTTCCATCAGACCTTTTACTTCGTATAAGGATGTGCACGATTATTGCAAAGCAAATCAGACTACAATGAAATTTGCAAAATCATTCATGAAGAGCATTCCAGTGGACATCCAACATCACCAATCTTCATGAAAATTAATAAAGAAAAACAAAAAAGTGTTGTCCTTAGTTGTTTCCTGCATCATTTTTTTGGCACACATGATTTACCTCTGAGGCAAATCTGAATATTGACTTAAGCAATTTTCATATTGTTGTAGGTGATTAATAACTAAAAGACCATCCTATCCATATTATTAAAAATGAAATAATTGGTCTATGTGGTGTTACAGTCAAGACATACAGGTACCGTACCCTGGCAGCGCATACCCCCACCAGCAGGAGTCCCAAATCAAATCACAAACAATACCAATATAACCATGGCATGATGCCGATACGCCTACCTCCAACCAATCCAATGCCTAAGTCAGAACCCTAGCCACCCGGGATCCTACTACGATCGAGTATCCCGATTAAACTCCCTCTGCAGACCTACACACTGCAAGGGCACGAAGAAAACCAGCCACTGTAGACCATTTCTCGCGGGTCATCCAGTTGATTTGGAGATCCAGAAAGGCATGTATTCTCTCAAGTTCCCTAACGGCTCATGAACGTTCGACCTTGAATCAAGAACAGACATAGAGGACGTGGTCCACCATATCATCAGTCCCACAATCTGAGCATTGACTCGAATCCACCAAACGAAACCTAGTCAAACTCGCCCGAAAGGCACCATGCCTGGAGAGAAACTGTGTGATTTACTGATTGGGAAGACCCATCTAATCGCACCTAAATTGGACACTGTAGGAAATATATCATGCGTGTAGCGACCTGTGGGAGATTCGTCCCACCTGACGTGCCAAGATGCAAGGCCCCGGTTTTCAGTCTCCTGCTTTCGTTCTGATGTCAATAGGTTAATTACTTTGGAAATGTAGCGTTCCTTACACTCATTAGCCAAGATATCTATTGGTTTGACTCCGGCTATAACACAGACTGCTTCCTGTGAAACTGTTCTGTAACTGCCTATAACAGCCAGCAACAGGGGAGTCACTGGGCCCACAGTAAAATGTCTGCGCAATACCTAAAAGCCATGCAGTGAGCCCAGACAGGTGCAGCATATAGCATAATAGCTTCACTGACACCTTTGTAAGGGATATGCATGGTATGGTAATTCAACTCCCAATCTGGGATGAATGACTCTCCATAAAAAGCATCAGCGGCCTTTTTTGCTACATACTGTAGATGTTCCTAGAACTGAAAATTCTCATCAAGGATAACACCCAGGTATTTTTGAGTTGTAACGTACTGAATGGGGAGACCAGCCATCCAAACCAGGATTCGTCATGAAGCGGCCAAACGGCCCTTAAGCAATATCATTGTGGTTTTCTCTGGGCTGAAAATCATCTTTACGTTGGAGAGTCCACAATTGGGAGTGCCTCACAAGTACGAGCAGCTCGAAATTCTACCTTGTTCCGCAAATCCCTTTCAATCAGTAGCAGCACATCATCAGCATAAACAATGACATGACAACCACATGGCAACCTTAAAAACAACATCGAATTGAATTCTATGATCCAAAGAAGGAAACTCAGAACACTGCCCTGACGGCTTCCTTTAGTTAGGGTCTTATGAACCTCTGAGCTGCCATCACGCAGGGAAACGGTCTGATGGCTGAAATAACTTGAGAGCACTTCTAGTTAATTTTGTGTACACTTACGCTTCTGCATTTGAAACAGGACAGAAGGCCACCATAAGTTGTTAAATCCCTCGGATATGTCCAGAAAAATCCCTAATACATATTTACATGGACTCGAGGAAGCTATACCCATCACCTTTAGTATGGCATCTCTCAGTGCTCTTGCCTGGTCAAAAACCATACTGGTTGCTCTTTAGCAAATGAGTGGCCAATCTAACAATACGCAAAAATAGGACCTTCTCAAAAACCATGCCAATCACAGGCAAGAGTGTTACTGGACGGTAAGAACTAACAGTAGGATCTTTGTCGCCACCTTTGAACAACAACACCAAGTCTTCATGCTTCCAACACACTGGAAAGTGGCCGGCAAAGAGCACAACCTATCATATATTCTAATTAGAGGACTAAGGGACCACTGAAGCGCTCGAGGAGCTCCACTGTGATACACGGTCCTGGCCAGTGCTTCTAGGAATTGCGGCTTCAGCCACTACCACCACCACAGAAGTGAAGTTTTCTGCCAGGACATCAAGGTCTCGAGAAAAAAATCTCCAGTCTGGACTCCAAGAAGTAGGAGAATTTCAGCCAGTCCACCTTCCTATGCAGGAAGCACCCCCGGTGAACAGGAAAGTGTCCCTCATGGTCATTGCGCAGCTCATCCACTGTTTCAAATAGTATCAATTGATGATTGCTAGAACAGTCAAGGACCCTGCCAGGGATGTCCCTACCAATGGTGATGTCAATATTTGTACCTGAAAAGGCCAGTCGTCCGCGTTAACCGAACTGGCCTGCAACATTAAAGACCTCAGAATTGTGCTGCGCGATGAAACTCAATTAGGGCACCGCCATGATCAGTGATCCTACTGTGCCAGAAAATCTACTTCGCATTAACATCGGCACCAATAAGGATTAGACCATTACGAAGGATTAGCTCACATTACAAAGGATCCTATCCCATCTCGCTAGGTGTTCCTCGGTGAAATCCCTGTATTGGAAATATAAACTAACAATTCTAAGGTTCTGTCCGCGAATGGCACGTCTGATCACAACATGATGTGCGTCAGAAACCTGCCATATAAAGGCACTATCTAGCGACTTTCTGCACAGAATAGCAGACATACAGGTATGCCCTACACAAAATGTTTTCCAGTTCTGAAAACCTGACAGATCACTCCTAATTACATATAGGTGCTGCAAAAGCACAACATCAAGGCTCCGTCTCTCTACAATCTCACCTAACTCAACCTGGACCACATGAGCACCCTGGGCATTTAGTTGATCCAACCTAACCATCTAAGAAATTAAAGTACATCATAATGGCCCTTATTTAACAGCCACACTCCTTACTAACAAGTGGGTGCTCATGATTCTTGTGCAACTCCCCTTACAGTTAGCACAGTCCGGAGCCTCGGACCTATGCGAGCAATTGTCACGCTTGTGGCTCTCCTCACCACAATGGGGCACACACCAAGGCAAATTTACAAAATTTAGCCCTGTGACCATATCTGCAGCACTTGAAACATCTTTGGGCATCCACATACTCTTTACTCAGCAGGATCCTAAATCGATAAACAGTCTGCCTGCAAACGTAAATTTTTAAAAGAGACCACTTCAAAGACTCTGTGATATTTCTGGGCATCACACCTACCCGTTTTAAAGACCAGCCTGCAGTCCTGCTGGAAGACAGCTTCATTCAAATCAGTGTTCTGCTCCCTAATGAGTGACAAGACATCTTCATCGGTAAGGCTACGGTCAATATCACAGACTATAATGGGGGACCAACACGTTCTCTTCAGGTCTATTTTTAGATTCAATCGCTTAACTGCTGTCTAAATTTTACTGAATGGTCTCCTTATTATTCGCTACCACAACTAGCCCCTTGCCGGTCTCTAATGTTACTAATTTTAAGACCTTTCCGGTTATCCTGAAGGGCAATCTGGAGGTCTTTCTTCAGCTGACTGAAACTATAACTACATGAATGCTTAATAGTAATTGTTGTGCAAGGCTGTGAAAGCAATATCAGCAGAGCCTTTCTAATAGTTAGAAAAAATAAGGTCTTTTTTAAAATTTAATTTTGAACCACAATTCCCTTTCTCCTTCACTGCCTTCTAAATTGTAGAAATTTGCACAAGATTAAATACTTTCACTCCATTCCTCCAATAAAACACTTCTCATGTTACTTGGAAGGAAATTTATCATTGAGAATGCAGGTGATTTGTCTGCAGAAAATCTGACTTCAGATGATATGATGGAATCCAAGCAACGAATTATTAGAGGTTTTTGGGTGGAGATTGCTTCTACGCTTCTGTCACCAAGCAATGTGAGTGGCGGTTATATCAACATTCAAATGAATTATAATGTTGCCTGCTTCTTTTAAAAGAAGCAGTAATCAAACATAGTGAGGCAATTGTAAACAAAAAAAAAATGCGAAGCAGTCGTGATGTTCTCTGTATTATCATGATGAACTCGTAGCATGTCAAGAAACATTTGAATATGCTGGTTGGCTTTGATTATGTCAAGTACTTTCAACTGAAGTGGATTTTCTACGGCTTCCAGCATAGCGAAATACTTAGCAATTATTGCTACAGACACAATAAATGATCTGTACGCAGGAGATTGCATTTGATAAGCATTTTTTTCTTGTTGCATCAATGATGCTTAAAAACACAGATGCTCTTGTATTTAACTGACCACCTAGTCTCACACAATTTAGTAATGCTGGCAATAAGCTTGCATTGTAAAACACTCACATATAAATGTAATTATCTCTTTGATAAGAGATAAATGCATGTTCCAATGCAGTTTTCAATTATTGCGATACATTTAAGTGGTTCACAAGGTTAAGCTTGTGAAGAGCAAAATAAGAAAACACTTATCAGGGTCTAGGTTTAAGTTTGTCACAAAATCTTCAATGGCTTTGGCAATGTAATATTAAATTACATATACACCTTTTTTTTGTAATCAGAGGTTAATAATTATTTATAAATGAATATATTAAAATGAAAAAAAATAAAAAGGAAATGAAGACTGATTCGAATCAATGTGCCTTCCCATTATATGATCCAGATATTTCATTAATTAAAATTTCATATGGTTATAACTCTGGAACCAGTGAAAGTAAGTATCTCTTATGGTATATTGTTGAAAGTCAAAATCCAAACTGTTTTCGATTTTGGACTTTTTTTGACACTTTTGGTTCAGTCGATTGCTATAAAAGTGTGAGGTGCACAACTAGATGTTACAAAAGTGCTAAATCCAAAATTTCAATATTCTATGATTATGCAAGTTTTAACTCGTTTTTGAGTTATGCAAGATACATATGTACAGAGGTCATGCCAAAACTAGTCAAAATGGATATTTCTGTTGAAATCTGAAAACCGAAATTTTTCATGATCACAATACTTCCTTTACTTTGTACAAGGAAGTAAAGATTGAGCTCTTTTCTCGATTAATTTCAATTTAAAAAAAAACAAATAGGCACATATAATAACATATTATAAAATTTACTTAAAACATAACAACAATTTTGAACAAAATGTCAAAAGAAGAATCTTTAAATATGAGACTTTTAGTTTCCTCTAATGAGATAGTAATTCTAAAACTTGATTTCATATTTTTACCAGTTTAATGATAAACTGGTAAAAATATTGTAAATAATTTATGAAGTAGTGATGTGATTATTTGCTTGTATTGTAATATAGTTCCATAATTTTTTTGTGTGAACAAAAAAAATGTGTAAGAAAAATTATTTGCATTTAAATTTCAGGAATTGGAATCTATGCAGAAAGTTTTAGAATGGCTTAAATCAATTCACAATGATAGTCTTGGTAGTTCAGTAAAATTCAGTGAGTAAGATCATTTTTTTGTTTATAAAAGAAATATTTTTTTAATTTTTATTGCTAAAATTTTCTGTTTTGAAGTTTGTCTTTAATCTTACTTTTGCTGTAAGTAGTTATTGAAAATGTTTGCAAAGTTTGAAAAGTGTAGACAGCCAAGAACTAGTTTTAATAATTGATGTATCGTACAGCTCATCGGATGTTAAAATTTAAGTATTGTCCAGACTTGTTTATTTGCATTATTTTGAGTTGATGAAAAATTGACAAAAATTGGAATTATTTCCCTTTGTTAAATAATAAAGTATACAAATTTTTTCTTTCTTTAGTCTTCAGTCATTTGACTGGTTTGATGCAGCTCTCCAAGATTCCCTGTCTAGTTCCAGTCATTTCATTTCATCCTTTCAGTCATTTTGTCTCTTACATCCTCTATCCTTAAAAATTTGTTGCATGTTCCAAATGTTGTCTACCTACACAATTTTTCCCACTTACACATATGTGGCCTGCAAGTCTATTCTTCTAACTACATTTTTCAAATACTTCTTCATCAATTTGCCGCAGCACCTCTTTATTTCTAACTTTATCCACCCATCTGATTTTTAACATTCTCCCATAGCACCACATTTCAAAAGCTTTTTAATCTTTTCTTCTCAAACCCTGATCGTCCAAGTTTCACTTCCATATAAAGCTACACTCCAAAAATATACCATCAAAAATTTTTTCTTGATGTGTAAATTCATTTTTGATATAGGCAAATTGTATGTCTGACTGAAAGCTCATTTCACCTGTGCTATTTGGCATTTTATATTGCTCCTGCTTCATTCATCTTTAGTAACTCTACTTCCCAAATAACAGAATTCTTCTACATCCATTATCTTTTCTCTTCCTTTTTTTATATTCAGTGGTCCATTTATATTACATTTCAAATTACGTTTGTTTTGTTCTTGTTCCATGATTTTTGATGCATGAGTAGCTGAGCTAATTATGTATTTTTCACATATATCTCTGCTCCTGCTTTCTTTGGTCTCATGACTAACACTTTTTGAAATCTGATGGAACTTCCTCTTTTTCGTAAATATTACACCAGTTTGTACAATCTATCTATTGCTTCCTCAGCTGCACTGGGCAGTAATTCTACAGGTATTCCGTCTATCCCAGGAGCCTTTCTCCCATTCAAAGCTTTTAATTCTCTTAAATTCAGATCTCAATATTGTATTTCCCTTTTCATGCTCTTCAACTTTCTCTTTTTCCTCCGTAACACTAGTTCCTAATTTATTTCTTCCATATAACTCTTCAATATATTCTACCCACCTATCAATTTTTCTTTTGTATTATAAATTGGTGTACTATCTTTGTTTAACTCATTATTAGATTTTAATTTATGCATCACAAAATTCTCCTTAACTTAACTATATGTTTCATCAATTTTACCAATGATTTCTCTTTCCACTTCGGATACTTTATTTAATCCATTCTTCTTTCACTAATTTGCACTTCTTGTTTATAGTATTTCTTAATTTTGATAGTTCCTTTTACCTTCTTTATCTCTAGCATTCTTATAGTTTCCACGTTCTTCCATCAGCTGCAATATATCATCTGAAATCCAAGGTTTTCTACCAGTTCTCTTTGTTCCGCCCAAGTTCACTTCTACTGATTTAAGAATTTCTTTTTTAACATTTTCCCATTCTTCTTCAATATTTTCTACCTTATCATTTTAACTTAGATCTCTTATGATGTCCTCAAAAATCTTCTTTACCTCCTCTTTCTCAAGGTTCTCTATATTCCACCGATTCATCTGATACTTTTCATCAGGTTTTTAAACCCCAATCTACATTTTATTATCCATGAATTATGGTTGCTACCAATTTCTGCTTCAGGATAAGCTTTGCAGTCAATAAGTTCTAAATATTTGTTAAAATATTTTGTTTGATTTCTAAATATTTGTTTAACCATGATATAATGTATCTGATACCTTGCAGTATCACCTGGCATTTTCTATGTGTATGTTCTTGTATTATAATTTTTAAACTTTGTGTTGGCAGTTTTGCTGGCAGTTGGTCTCCTCTTTCATTCCTTTTGCCCAGTCTATATTATTCACCCACACATTTCCTTCCTTGCCTTTTCCAATGTTTGTATTCCAGTCTCCTACTATCTTTAAATTTTCATCCTCATTTATGTGTTTAATTGCTTCATCAGTTTCTTCATATGCACACTCTACCTCATCATTATCATGGGCACTTGTAGACACATAGACGTTAACAATCGTTGTCTGCTTAGGTTTTGATTTTATCCTTTTTATAATGATTCTATCACTATGCATTTTGAAATATTCTACTCTTTTCCCTATCTTCTTGCTCATTACGAAATCTACTCCTTTCTGCCCTTTAGTGAAATTGAGTTAATTATTCTAAAATCAGTTTCTCAAACATGGTACTTTTGATATGTTATTACCAGCACTTCGATATGTTCTCTAGATCTTTCGGCTTAGTTGGAAGCCATCTTCAGGAGTTAAAGTTAATGTATTAAAGTCAAAAGTTAAAAAAATCATAGTTTAAAAAAACAGTCATGAATTCAGTCCTACTAGTATACTCATACCAAAAATTGTTTTCTTCTTCCCACCAAATCTTGCTAGTTCCTATTACATCTCATTTAACCTTATCCATTTCACTCTTTAAATTTTCTAACCTACCAACCTGTTTTAGACTTCTAACATTCCATGCTCTGACTCATAGAAAGCTATTTTTTAATTTTCTGGTAACTACTTCCTGTAACTAGTAGTTCCCATTTTTAATTTTTTGGTAACTGCTTCTGGTAGTTACCAAACTAGTTACCTGTAACTAGTAGTCCCCATTCGGAGATCTGAATGGGGGGGTCACTAGTTCACTTCTGGAATATTGTAGTTTTCCATTGCTTTCAGCTGCACAGTACTCAGAAGATTGAGTGATTTTGATATAGCCTTTAAGACCTCCCTACACTCTTAACAACTGCTGAAAGAGTTGCTGCCCTCTTTCAGGAAATATTCCTAAGCCTAGCTATCAACAGATACGATATGATTGCACGTTCGGTCCATCTACCTTGTGTCACTGAGCACTCAAGCCCCCCCTCACCATCACCAAAGTTTCATGATTCATAGAGGGAGTACAAATAATTTTTATAAAGCTATTATTTGTTCACAGTTAATCAGAGCAGAAAAGTCTGAATACAAGGAATTCATTTTTCTGCTAGGTATTGGATTTAGAGAAATCTTTTTCATGTTTGAAAATTCAAGGAATTATGTTATATTATATGTACCTAATTTAACAGGATGCATGTAATAAATACCTGTTAAAAATTGTTTAAAATGTATAAGGGAAGGTTGTTACTAATGCACATTCTTAAGAATGAAAAAGTATTTAAATAAAGTAGGATGATAATAAATTATCTGATTAAAAAAAATATTTACTTATTTTGTGATAGAATCATTAATTAAATTACAGATTCTAACAAAATTCATTTAAAATTCAGGCAGTCTGTTCTTTATACACAGTTACAGTGAAATGGTCTTTTTGATTCTTGGAAGTTGCTAGATACTAATTTTGATTGGATGTGAATGTAGACGTAAGTATTACTTTCACGTACATCTAGTGTTCATCAATGGCACATAGTCCAGCATTATTGTTATATTATTGGCACTTTTTTAATTCTGAACTTGACAAATTTGCTTTCATTGTCATTTCAAGGTCTCATTGAATTACGTAGAAATCATAGTATGCTCTACCTCTAGATAATATAATTGATCAGGTATGTGTGTTTTAAGTCCCAATACAAAGAAAAAGAATCTCCAGGTTTAAAGGCTGCATTTTGAATTTTTTGCTTGGAGTATGATATAAGATAACCCCCCAATATTCCGTGTCTCTACCTTTTTTCTCTAGATAGTTAATGGTGCACTAAATTCATTACATTCAAATATTGAAGAATATTTAAAAGAAATTAAGTCTTTGTCATACTGATTTAAAAAAATATTTATATATTTGTAATATACATTTTATTCTTTTGCTATTGTTTTCCTCAGTGAACTTTACCACACCTACTGAGCATAAATTTTGTAAGTAATTACATCATTAGTTAAAATCAGCTCAATCTGTCTGTATTCTGTCCTTAATTGTTCTTTTTGAGCAATACTTTGTTTAATCAGTTTATCATTTTAAATTTGGTACTATAGACCTGTTACAGAAATTTATCTTGTATAGTGAGATTGATCTAGCGTTGTTGCTCAAATGGGTTAACATGAATTTTTATTACCCAACAGATAAATATGTTTCATCTCAACAGTTCTCCATGCAGAAAATAACACATAAGTAATTACACATTTCATTCAGAATGATTACATGCAATCATTGCATGTAGTTTTAATTCCATTAACATTATGAAATTACTTGACTTTATTTCTTTGACAAGCATGGATTAATGCACCCATGCATTGTCAAGGGAAAGAATCTAATTCTTTATTTTTCATTTTTCAGTATAATTCCTTCTTTGTATATCCTGTAAATGATGAAGAAAATCGAGTACATTTCTTTGCTCATTGGTTGCCTTGAATTTGGATCATTTGTGATCAGTATCTTGCAAATCAAAAGAACTTTTCCTTTGCCAAGCATAATTTTGGTGATCGTGGAGATTATGTTAATTCTATTCTGATGACTGGTGTTTTGTTTTGATTGTACATACACCATGTCTCATCTCCTGTTATGATCTTGTTCAGAAAATGTTGATCTTGATCATCTATAGTAAGTAGGTCTCCTGTCAGTGTCATAGTTAGTATTTTTAGAACAAAGTTTTAATAAATTTGATATGTATTGAAATCATTTTGGAGAATACTAGCAACTTCTAGTGGAAATCCCAACTTAGTACTTTAAGGACATTCTTTCTTTAAGGAAATGAATTGGTTTTCTTCAATTCTCAAGAATTGTTTTCTTTATTGTCAATTCTCCTTGTGCTTTTTAAAGCAGAATTAATGTCTTTGATAGTGAGTGATTTTTAAATAAAACACATATTTTTGCACTGTTAATTGCTGATATTTTTCACTGCTACATATATGATTGTACATGTTGACTGTTATGAAGGGACCTTTTTTCATTCATCCCTAGGTAAACAGGTAACCTAGGCAAACAGGTACACACCAAGCTATATTTTAATTCCCATTCAAATTTATTCCCATTATTAATTCCTTCTTTTTTTTTTAAATAACCACTGTTGAAGTTTCATTCACTTATGCCTAAGAGGTCCTCAGGAAAAGTAAGCAATAGTTATTTTGATTAGAGGATTGCTATCCTGAAAACTATCAGTTGTTACATTGGTGTCCAAATTGAGGTAGAATGTAAAAAGTGTAAATGTTAGCTGAGAGGTCTATAATGGCTTTTAGAATATATTTTGTGCAGCTTCCTGAAAATTGATTGAGTTCCTTGTGATGACTAGAATTACAAATTAAACTAACTAATAGTCCTTGTAAGTTAAAGCTAATGGATGAATGTTAGAATATGATATTGAAGCAAAGAAAGAAAAATATTCACATGATTAAAGTAAAACATGTATAGTAGCTAGTAAATCAACTATACGATCAGCATTAACAGGGAACTGATACAGTTATAGTAAAATAAAAGCTAGTAATGTACATGAAGTTCAAGGTGTCTGGAACTGAAGTGGAAATTAGATTTAAATCCTGATTCATAACATGAAATCGGAAACAAGAATGAATGAACATGGGTAAGTATGGATTTCTTCATATTTGTGGGTATTTCTAACATATTCAAAAGAAAATAAAAATTCAATATAGATATCAACAATGAAATTCTGTGAAAAAGTATAGGATTCCCATTTATAAACCATCTGAAGGAGATGAAATTGGAAAAGTAATTTCTATTTCAAGTGTATATTATTAAATTTTGGCTGTACTATATCTCAGGTGGTTGATTACACATTTCTGTGTTTACTTAATGATTCATTTTATAGTAACAGCAAGTTCATTTTCAGGAACAGAATGTTTTCTTTCGCTTGAAAGGGCAAATAATATAAAAGATGTAGGCTAATAATTCAATGTTTGCCAGTATGGAGAGCAGCAAATGTTGCTACCCTTGGAGTTTGGCTAGTTAAGTCAATATATAAGAAAAGAAAAAAGTAAATATTGATATCTTAGATGAAAAATATTGTACTTCTTAAAAGTAATTTTTGAAGTGAGATTTTTTGGCTGTTTCATGTGATCCATTTTGGAATAAAATGTGAGTGTAGTTTTTATGTTTAAATTTTAGAATAGTTTTTAAAGTAACATAATGAAATAGAAAATAAAAATCAGTGACAGCAGTAGAAGTCTTTTTTAAAAGATGATTTTTCTTAAAAAATGATATCTTATCAGCTGCAGGATATGCAATTTAAAAGAGGTCTCATCACTCACTAGTTTATACTAGATGCATATTTTTGTTAAAATGTACACAAATCTCACATTATTATGTAAAATAATGTAAAAGTTGTTTGTACGACTGGAGCTGGATTGGGAGGACATAATTTTGAATATTGCCATTCTTTGTCAAGCACTGGCTTTTGAACGAAGTAGTGCTATCGTGTGTTTGTTAAAATGTGGTTAACTGTTGAAAAATGTGTATTTGTGATGGAAACTGATTTAGAGACGAAATCTCATGTGTGTCGGCATGTGTTCTTTTAAAAGAAAGCACCTGTAAAAAATGATTCTAAAGTTAGTTGAAAAATTTTGTGAAACAGATTCGGTGTTAGCTCAGAAACTTGCTTGACCCAGTCATGTTAATGGCACAGGTTATACAAGACATTAAAGCGGCAATTACAAGATCTTATAAATCTTTGTGGAGACTAAGATGGGAAAAAACATTTCACTAGGTTCAGCTTATATTGTAGTTAGGAGAACGCTGGAATATTATCTGTATATTTGAGCTAACTAATGCTGATTATGCTATAGTGTCAGTCCATTTGAAGTGTCCCCCAAAAAAAAAAGCTAGTTGCTTGACCAATTCCAAAAAAATTACTCGCTTGTTTCCTACATGTATCAAGAAAAAAAAATTTTTTTTTTTAAATTTTTAATTTAGCAGTTTACCTGTGGTGGCCATTTTTGTTACGGTGTGCAACACCCCCTTGGAGCACTTATTTAGTGAGTCAAAATGATGTATCGCTTTTAACAGGTGTTTAATGATTTTTGAGAGGTTATAACTTTTTTATTCATACAGTACACAAGAAACTTTTTTATTTGCCATAAACATTTACAAAAACACTGCAAGTTGTGCAAATTTGAGATTTTTATCACCAGCCCCATCAGAATTATTTGAAGTCAGAATTTGAATTTAAAAAAAAAATTAGTTTTCAAAAATTCATAAAAATCGATGGGTAAGTATATCACCATTAATATTATTTATGGCAAAACTACTAACATGTACCAACATATAAAAAAACAATTGAAACTGTGTATGCCATCCCTGCCTCTGGAAAAATTATCAGAAATGAAATTTCATCGTTTTTTATGTTCAACTTTATTGGTAATTTTCTCATAGAAAGAAGAGAGACAGGTAAATAAACTACTGGACCAATCTTTTACCTTGAGAAAATCTGAATATATTGCTTTTTGTTTCATCCTATCAGGACCAATAGTTTTTTAGTTTTGATTTTTTTTTTGTAAACCCATGCAATCACAAAAATAGGTGTGCACACTGTAACAAAAATGGCCACCACAGGTTAACTCTAAATAAAAAATGTAAAAAAATTGTTTAAGGTCCTGATACTTGTAGGAAACAAGTTGGTTCTTTGAATTTGTCAAGCAACTACCTTTGGATCATTTCAAATGGATTGACCCTATAAGACTTAAGCAGAAGGTTCTTGAACCTACTGTTAATGATTGAAGAACTTCATTAGAAGCAACAATGGCATTTTAGATAAAGTTTTTTTGACAGATGAAGCATGGTTTCACCTTGGTGGATATGCTAATAGTCAGAACTACTAGACCTGAGGACCTCAGGTCATGTAGTTTTTGAATACCTCAGGTTGAGGTAAAATATAGGCATATGGTGTGTAGTTCCGAGGCAACAAATAATTAGGACCCTTGTTTTTTTTTTAATAACTGGATAATGTCATCTACAAAGAGATTATCCAACAGTTCATAGTCTCAGCAATAGGATGAGTGTGACTGTTAGTTGCAACAGGACAGCGCCACTTGCCATACAGCTTGTTCTACTATGGAGATGCTACAGGGATTTTTCAGTGGAAGAATCATTTCTAAAGGATTGTAGCCACCAAGACCCACTCCCTGATCTGACTAGTTCATACTTCTTTCTGTGGAATTAACTAAAAGAAATTAGTTATAGGAGCAATCCACACACCCTGCAGGAATTGAATACAAACATTATCAGTGCCTTCCAGCAAATAAGACAGGGTACAGCTTACAAGAGTAGCCAAGAACACGTTCAAACGTGTTGACAACTACATAAAAGTGGATGAACATCATTTTCAAAACCTTCAGTAAATTATTATGTAGTGTTTTTTTCTCCTTGTTTAGCCTCTGGGAATCACAGTCGGGTATTGCTAAAGAGGATGAATGAGGATGATACGTATGAGTGTATGTGAAGTATAGACTTGTACAGTCTCAGGTCAACCATTTCTGAGATGTGTGGTTAATTGAAATCCAACCACCAAAGAACACCAGTATCCACAATCTAGTATGAACTCTGTATAAAAGTAACTGCCCCTTTACTAGGAATTGAATCAGCTGATTTGCTAAGAAACGTTCAGCACTGGATCAACCTTGGTTGGTTATTATATAGTGTTTGCCAATCAACTATATTAGTTATACTCCCACCAAATTACACTTAGAGAGAAAAAAAATTGTTACTTGGACTTTTGTAAGTGGAAATGGTAAAGGGACTTATAATAAAGATAAAAAAAATAAATGCACGAGTGGTGGATGTTGATGTGTGGGGGGGGTTGAAAAAATTTTCCAACACAAGTTGTAGATCATGCAAAAATGTACAAATTTTGTAAAGGTCACTTACATAACCTCAAAATTTCCAAGAAAATTGTTTTTTTGTTTTTTATTTTTCATTTCCGCAAAAATAATTTCATTTTGACAACTGTGGTGAAAGTATACCTTTCTGTGTCTTAAATAACCACAAAATTTTTGACGTCAACTTTTGCCGGAAATTATACAATAATACCATTTTTCAACCGCCCCAAATCAACTCCACCACCCTCGTGCGCGCATTTTTTTTACATTTATTGTAAACCGCTTTATCATTTTCATTTATAAAAGTCCAGGTAACAATTTTTTTCCCCTCTAAATGAGTTATTTCGATTGGTCTCTTATAGACTAAATGCCAATAAACTGTATATATTACTTGTAGACTAAACTAAGTGATGGGGCCTCTTTTAAGTTGAACAATGAAGAGGCTACTATTATAAATTCTTAATGGAATGTAGAATAAAAGCAGCAATATTTGTTTCTCTAAAAAATAATAATTTATATAATATTAATAGTAATTTAATACAATATTTATTTTAATTTAAAATAAAAGTAGTTTTAAAAGATGAACTTGCACAAATATGGTTGAAAAATTTTTACATACCCTAACTGCAGTTCCCCATATGATCATAATTTTTCACCCATTTCAATTACATGTCAGGTTATATTAAAAAATATTTTTAAAAATTTATAGTTCATTTAAACACTCCTTAGATTTCAAAACAGAAAATATGTGTAAGTTTGATACTCCTATGGTTGTGTATTGGTTGTACTAATGTAGGTACATATAACCAATTTTTTTTCTAAGAAAACTGGAAGGAATATTTGAATTTAATATAAGGTTTTTTTTTTTAGGAGAAAGACTATTTCAAGTATTTGATGATGATAATGAATCAAAAATATTTACATCACCTGAAAGTTCTGTACAAAAAAATTCTAATGTACATTACATGAAAGATACAGTAAATTTATCTAGCACTGATGAGAACCAGATTCTCTTAGAAAAATTAAATTTTGCAAGAGATGTAGCTCTCAAAAAGTGGACAGTGTGTAAACAATCTTCTAATGATTTAGAGCTAAAAGGACAGTTAATACAAATGTAAGTATTCTGATTCTCCTGATTTCTTTCATTACTTCTCTCTTGAATTGAGATTACTAAAAATTCAAACTTTTGATTCATACTGAGTTAAATTTTACATAGTAATCATTCATTTTACTGTTAGCATTTGATAAATGATATTATTTGATATATAGTATTTAGTAAAAAAAAAATAATAATAATAATATGTTCAGAATTCTTTTTCAATTAAAAAATGCATTTTATTAAATTTTAATATGTATATGCGTTTTTTTATTTGTTAGTAAACAATGTTGTTTACAATTCGAACCAAAACCAAATAGTCTATGGTACATAAAACTAATGTCCTGGGTTTTTATATGACTTTTGGGATAAAACATTTTTAAAATTCCTTTGTGAAAAGAATAATACATTGAATAAATTGCTCTTTTGAAATAATTAGAATGGAAGTGCATGACAGTAAAATCATAATATGCATTATTGAAAAAGTGCCTTCCAGAAGGTAAGACATGCAAAAATTTTAATTTTGTCTACAGCTTTATAAAAATTATTCATTTGTTAAAGAAAAATTGATTTTTTTTTTTCAGAAATGATGGGAAGGTTGTAGTTGAAAATTTTATTGCTGGAAATATTCTAAGTAGACCAAAATCACACTGCATTAAAACAAGCAAAGGAACATTTTCTCTTGTGGGAAAATTGTATGATCCTAATGACGGTAAACAGTTTTGTTTGATCTATTAATAAATACAAAGACTATTTTGTTTACTTTTAAAAATGAGATACCATTAACATTTTTATCCTTTCAGTTAACCATAAAATTTTGAAAGAATTTTGGTGGAGAAGCCACCCCATTTTCCTGATTGTCATCTCTTATTTATGTTTTCATGATTGAATTTGATAAATAAATTTATACTTCCATTCAGAATTTGAACTATTTAGCCAATTCAAATAAGGGTACTTTCTTGGATCAGTATTCAGTTTAGATTAGTATTAAGATTAACACAATAATCATTGCTAATATTATTCACTGTATAATTAAAATAGTCATATATTTATTATTCATGTAATCCTAACGTTTATAAAGTTATATTATGTCTTTCACTTCTATTAAAACCTTTGATCTTTTCATGTGATCACTCTTTTGTTCTTGTGTTCAATTTTGAAATGTTTGTGAATCAGCTGCATGAACATTCATATATGCAGTTGGTTTACTTCAACTTTATAAAAGCTAACTGAATTTGGTATAGTTGCTAATAAGGAGTTTTAGCAGTTATAGAAACTATTCCAATTTAGTTTCTCATGGAAAAACAGCTATAATTAGTAATGAGTTTGCTTTATAATGTAGTTATTACTTTTTTCAATGAATTACACATGGTGTCACAGTGACATGTTATGACACATTTCTTTGTTTGCTACTTGGGATGAAATAAACCGTATTTGCACTTGTCATCTTTTGGCAAAGAAGTAAATTTTTACAATTATTTGAAAATGATGTCTTCATCAGACAAGTAAGTAGTAGACAATGGCTAGACAGGATTTTTTTTTTTGTAAAATTATTATCAAAAGATAAAGTAGTATTTGAGGTTACTGTGAGTGGTGTCAAAGAAACAAGCCTGAAAAATAATCGCAGATTTCTACTTAAATGCATTTGGTAAATTGGTAACAACCAAAGCAGTTAATAAAGTTAAATAATATCAAATCTGTCATTAAGAGAACCAACGTTAAAGGGTTGGGAAATAAAAAAATTAAATTGAAACCAGGAGAAACTACATTTCTGAAATTTAGTAAGTAGTAATAATGAACATAGTAGACAATGCTGTGCTAAGTGTTCAATCCAAAAATATTGAAAGAGAAAACAGCTTGAAAATAACAGATTATGAATCAATACCATCAAGGTGCGGAATTAAAGTAAGTCAAAAAAAGTGTTAAAACAGTAGTGTTAAAAAAATGAAGAAAGTAGAGAGAGATCTGTCCTTGCTACGACTTCAATGAATTGTGCTCTTGCAGCAAATTTAGTTAAATAAACTGAAAATTGAAAAATTAAAAAGAATGTTAGAATTGCTGAATTGAATAATTACTACTTAATGTTTCATAACTTGTATTAATAATATTTGTAATCCTACTGTTTTCCTAGCTATTAATTTAAAGGTAAAAAGAAGTTTTATAATTAAAAAAAAAAAATTATGTGTTGGCCAGTATGTTTGAGCATATGATTATTGGTGTGTATGTGCATGCACACACATGTACATTCGTGGTATAGATGTACCCTGGTATTATATTTTGCAAAACTTTTCTTTTTTGTTTGTTTAAGGGTTACTTATTTTATTAATCATTTTGTTGCAATACAAAAGAAAATTATCGATAAATATTAAAATTACTGTACCAACTTTCAAAAAGTACATTTTTCATTAATTCATACTACATTGAGCAATTCCATCATGTTCCATTTCTCTTCCTCTTTGATTGCTGTTGTTGATCTATTTCAAGGTCTTGATGACCAAGTTCATCATCATCAAATTGATCTTTGTTTATTATGTTAAGGTTGTCATTTTCGGTGCTTCATAATGTTGTGTAAAACAGCACAAGATATGATTAATTTTGGCACTCATGTGAAACTGTCACAAAATTACTCAGAATTGGAGAACGTTTTTCCACTGCCCAAAACCTCTTTATGATGCTCCACTTACAGTGAATCATGCTTTATCTGCAGGAGGTGTGTTTGATGCTATTAACCATGGAAAAATACCATATCCTGAATCTCCCAGAAAAGCTGTTCAATCTTGCTGAGAAAATAAATCTCTAACTGAGCTTAGTCTCCATATCCTCACGTCATGCTCTCAAGCCATTCAGCATTTATACTGGTTAAAAATTTTTCTCCAGCATCACAAGATACTTGTACAATAACACTGATAAACATAATTTTTTTTCCTAACATGCGGTACATGATTTTAATCTGTTTTTTGATGCTGAAAACTAATAGAATCTTTCTCACCCATTTTTGAAAAGTTTTTTAATTTTAAAAAGGATTTTTTCATTTTTCAACTTATAGTTAGCATTTTAAACTGCTATATTATATTTTGTTAGCTCATTTTTATTGTTTAACTTAGTTAACATAATCAGAAAGCTATAAATAAACAATACTAGATTTTCATTATATTTTCCCTTAATTTTTTTAAAGTGTAATTTATTTGAAATTAAGGGTGATATTTGAAATTCAAGAAATAGCATCATACTTAGTGATACATTAAATTTTTTTTTGTCTATCAGTGTAATTGATGTGTTGCTTTTCCTGTTAATGCAATCATCCTAAAATATTGATGGTTTCCTTATTTGAGTGTGCGTGTGCGCCGCGTAAGCTGCCTGCAGCGTATGAACGATTCATTCATTTATGAATGATTTATACAGGGTGTCCCATATAAAATGCAACCCAACCTTATATCGGTAGGTATTGAAGTGATAAAAAGGCATGTGTAAATAAATGTAAATGTAATTTTTATTATCACCATCCATTACCTTACATTTAGAGTAAATGTTGGAAGTGGTCGCCATCTTCTTGAATACAAGCTTCAATTCTTTTTACAGCGTTTCTTGCAACTTTTTTCAAAGTTTGTGGCTGGATTTTTAATACAGATTGTTCAATATTGACTTTCAAGTGTTCGTGGTTTGTTGCTGTAGGCTTTTTCTTTGAAGTAACCCCATAGAAAAAAATCCGCTGCAGTCAAATCTGGAGATCTTGGTGGCCACAAGCCTCAACCGATAACACGATTACCAAAGAATTCCTCAACGAAATCAGAAGTTGAACCTGCGTGCGTATTGCGATGTTGCACCATCATGTTGTAGCCAGCAGTGTCTGTCTTCCTCTTCCAAGAGTTCAATGAACTGAAATAAAATATCCTGATATCGTTCTGCATTAATGGTGTACTCGAAAAAAATAGGTCCGATTATTTTCTTCCATGATATCGCGCACCACACTCCCAACTTCTGCGGGTGTAATTGCTTTTCGTGATAAACATGGGGATTTTCAGCACTCCAAATTCTACTGTTTTGGCTGTTTAAGTAGTCATCCAAATGAAACCATGCTTCATCTGTGAAAAATAACGAATCCATAACATTAATTCCCTCACACAGAAATCGACGGAACCATTGACAATATTGTAGCAGTTTTTCTTTGTCGGGCTCAAGAAGTTGATGAACCATTTGAATGCGACAAGGTCGTAATTGTAATTGTTTGGTCGCCCAATGAACAGTTAATTTAGACAAATTAATTTCAGCAGACAAACGTCTGATCGATTCTGAGGCGAGTAATCGGTCTTTGATTTCAGTGACTGTATCTGTATTCAACACTGACGCAGATCTTTTGTGTTCCTTGGTATTAACAGAACCAGTCTCTCTAAATTTTGCAACTAACCTTAATACTAATGTTTTGTTAGGAGCTGGTTTATCTGGGTACTTATGGCTAAAAAAATCTTGCACTGCAACCACTGATTTCGTACTGAAGTACGACTCAACAATGAAAACAGGTTCATTTAGAGAAAACACCATCTTGTCTCTAGCAATACACTGAACGTTATGATTGCATTGTTGTTACTATCGGTAGTGTTCTACTGTGTCGCCGTGATGTTCAGATGTTGGAAGAGTCCATTTCAGTAACGAGTAGGGGAGTAAGCTTGACTTTTGAAATTTTATGGATTAGTGATTGATGGGTTGCGTTTTATATGGGACACTCTGTATTTCTTTATAGAACAATTTATCTAAAATTATATTTGTGTTTTGGGGATATAAAAGGAAAACATTGGGGTTAGAGCTGTGTTAAAAATGACATCTCAAATGGCTAAAAATGTTCAGGATTTTGAAGCTTTTCATTGTAAGAGTTTTTGTTGTTGTTAATACACTAAAACAGTGCTTCAGTTACAAATGGCAAAAATATTTATCAAAATCATTTGTAATGAAACTTAAACCATGTATAATTTTTACGGCAAGCCTTGGGCCCGCCTATTTTTAGTGAGTAATAATTAATTTTTATTTGACTAAAATCATTATAATTATTAAATTTATCAAAACTTGTAGAGAATTAGTGTAGTTCTTAATAATGTTGTTAGAATCATGTTATGTGTGTTTTTGTGTTTGTTGTACTCTAAAATGTGCTGCCTACTATTTTCCAGTTGAATTTGAATATAAGAAAATTAAATTTGGTTATAAATTCTTTTTTTTTGAAAATGCGTTGTCTTCACCCATGCAGAATATGCAGATATGATTTTTGTATTTAGCTTTTGCAGTGGAAGTGCTCCAGCTGAGTGGAAGAACACAATTGTTGGTATCCTGGATGAGTAGCTTCAAATCATTAAGTATTGTAAGATTTTCAATAATCTTTGTGAGAATGGTACACATCCTAGTGCTTGTGTTTCATTTGAAACTCATCCTCAACTGGTACATGATGATGAAAGGGAAAACATTCTTCAGGTGGTACAGCTTAGTCCTTATAACGACTATGCAAAGAATTTCTATTTGACTGAACATTCCACAAATGCTCCAAATTGTGGCAATTCCACAAATTCTATGGAGGACATTGGCTGTTCGCTCACAAACTGTGTCCTTATCATGTTTAGAAATTTCAGTATAATGGGCTTGTTAATGGGCTAATAATAATTATCACTTAATTCCATTCACATTATTTTCAGACGAAGCTACTTTTACCTGTAATAGCATAAACCACACACATTTAGTTTCTATGAACGTTTAGTGTGGCATGATTGACAACAAATTAATAAGCCTTTTCATACTAGAACAATGTGTAGCTGGGAGAAATTACCTGGAATTTTTAAATAATAATTTCTTACAGTGCTTGCGAATTTCTCATTGGCAAAACGAATTGAAATGTACTATAAGTTAACAGAGCATTATAACATTTCACAAATGAAATAAGACAGTGCTTATGTGAAAAACCCTTAGATTACTGTTTACAGGGATGGATGAAATGCAAGTTATATAAGCAAAAAGTAGACACACATGTGATGAACTGATGGCTTGCATCCATTTTTCATAGATTTTATTACATCTATTTTCGCAGAATTAAGTTCTCTACAAGTTTTCATAATAGAATTTACACATTTATTGATCTTTTAACAAAGGTACTGTACTTCAAACCTAAAAAGTTGTGTTTTGTTACCAAATTTTTTTTCATTGGATGTCATGAGAACTACAGGAGATACAATTCTGGGATCTTTTTTATTTGATTTTTCAGGTCAAAAAATAGCTTTGGGATTTGTATAATAACAAATATTATTGTACACAAAAAATACCTTACCTATGAGATTTCCACTATCAGCTATTTTGAGAAATTATTTACAGGATTTTGAGAGTTAATTAAGTACATGGTATCGCTCATTTACGTAAAGTTTTAATATGAACACAGTATGTTGATAATATTCTCATTATATATAATCCAGTAATAAACATTGAACATATAATAATATTGAACAAATTAGATTCTTATAATGAAAGTTTAAAATTCATATTTGAAATAGATAATAATAGAATGTTAAATTATGTAGATGTCAATATTTAAATAAACAAGACAACCAAAGTGAAACATTGGTATATAGAAAATCTACATTTAACTATATATAAAACAATTCATAAAAAGTCAAATCACCCCTTTATTCATTTGTCAATCTCTGCATTTTGTTTTGTAAGCATTATGTTTCAGGTACTCCCAAAAAAAAGTAATCCCAAGGAGGCAGGTCTGGGGACCTGGCAGGCCATTCTACAGCTCCTATATGACTTATCCAGTGATGTAGAAATTATACATTTAAAATTTGCCGTGCCCTTAGATAATAAATGATATGGTGCCCATCTTGCTTAAATCGTATCTTATTACTTAAATCTTGTCCAACATTTTCCCAGATATTTGGTAAAGTCCTATTGGCTAACAAGTTGCAGTAAGCATATCCTTTGTCATCTATAATAAAAGGCCTTACAATACAATGACCGATATTAACGTTCTGAGGGTGCTGTGTATGAGCTTCCAACATCCATCTGGGATTATTATCACTCCCATATTGACAGTTTTGCTTATTCCCATGTTCATTTAACATAAAAAATCACATCAGTAAATATTATTAAATTAGAAAAATTTGCATCTATGTCTAATTTTTGTATTATAATATCACAATACTCAACTCAGCGGTCAAAATCATCTTCAGAAAGTTCTTGGACCAGGTGTACTTATAAGGGTGAAATTTATTCGTTTTAAGAATTTTTTTAATTGAAAAATAATTGATGTCATGTTGGACGACAGCTTTCCGAATCGATGAATGAGGGCCTTCAACAAAGTCTACACTACATCTAATGACTGCATCAGATGTGACAGTTCTTGGTCTACCAGGCAAGGACGATTCTGTACAGTAACGATCACAATTCTGTCATGATCACAATCGATTTACTTACTGGTTCTCTGTTTGGAAATTTATTATTAAATAAATCACATATCTCTTGTAAAGTTATTGGCATTGTTATCTCTTATTAAGTTAAAGACATTGCTATTTGAAGATTTAATATTTCATAAAATCAAGTAAATGAATGAGGAAACTAGTAAAAAAACTTTCTCCAAAAAATAAATTTTAACTACTAGGCTTGCAACATTTAATTTTTACTAGCACTATCAAATTTTATCATTACAAGTATGCTGAAGTAAAAAGGGAAAATGAGGAATTAATAATTTGCATTGTTTCAATGTAATACAAACTGAATTGTTGTAGATTAACAGCTAATTTACTCAACTAAATTTTTAATACATTTTTTAACTAATTATTTCCACATGATTCGTTTTGTTTAGATAAGTAACAAATATCAGCTGATAACACTGGAAGTTAGTTTTTATTTAGAAAATAAAATCTGTTGATATAGCCATTTAATTTGTTGTGCTGCTAATTATTATTTGTTGTTTATTATTATCAATATTATTGCACTGTTTAAAGTTCATTATTGTGCGCATTATGAATATAAAGTGTAATGAAATTGTTCATGCAGCTCGTTTTTCCTAGTTTTGCTGTTTACACAATTTTTTCATCAATGCAACTTTGAATGCTTATAATTTGATAATGAAGGCATTAACAGAAAAACAGGTTTCACCATTGTTTTTCTTGTAAAATTTTAAATCGAAATCATGTGTCATGTTCACCTTTCTATTTAAAAAAATTAAGTTTGATTCAACAGAGCAGATCCAAGATTGCAGACAAAAATTAAAAACCCAACCATGATGCAGATTTTTTTTTAACAATGTAGAACTCCATTTCTTTCTCCCTCCAATTACCTCTCAGATATGCAGTATAAAGCTGTATCCATACTGAAGTATCACAAGGTAATATATATATATAAAAGACTTTTCATGAGCTTAAATAATTTTTAACAATAATGCATAAACCACAAAATCATTTTTAAAAGAGGATCTAAATAAGTTTGAAAAATAACTTAATGACAAAAACTACCAAAATTATAAGTCATTAAACACATCTTTATTCTGTATTTTGTTTTGAAGTAAAGATTTCAATATATTCTTAAATTATTTTTACTATGTTTTATTGGTTTTACAATTTTTATGTCATAAGTTTTCTTTATTCATACTAACTTATTTACCCTTTAAATTAATTCTCTTATGTTCTTGTCCTCTTATTCTGTTAAATGTGTATGATAACCAGTGATTTCTCAAAGTTAGCACTGCTTCAAGAAAAGTGAAGATGTTGGGAAACAGCAATAGTATTTAACACTGAACATTTTGTTTGTCTAGTTGCGTCTAAACTTAGATGTAAAGAATCATTTATCCCGACAATTGCAAATCTGTTTATCGGATGATAAAATTTAACTTAAGGAAAGTAATGCATTTGAAATATTAAAGCGCCATTTATTACAGGTTTTAATTAAGAATAAGATTATTGAGTTGCTTCATCAATTTTCCAGTGTTCTTTTTTCTTTTGTCTTTAGAAATTCCTGTTAAAGTAAAGAAATATTTTAATACTCAAATTCCTGCAAACTGGAAGGAAATTATTACGGATCATTGGAATAGTACTGAAAGTTTTAATGAAAGTGAAAATAAAGGTTTGTAAATGATGGTATAATGTTTATTTATTTTGTTGATGGTCAGGGTATAATGACACTGTCCAAGCTAGTTTGCCAAATAATTAAATTAATGTGTTTCTTTTTTCTTTATTTATTAAAGAAATGGAATTATTGGCCCATTGATTTAAAGTGTTGTAAAACTGTTAAGTCAAAAACAGTATGCAGTTCTTAGAAGTTTAACCAAAATAATGGAATATATTAAAAATTCTATTTCATTGAAACAATAACAAAATTACAACATTGTGGACTTACGTTGTTGAACTTTTAGGCTACATATTGATGTTGAGTACCACTGGAGTGGGATTTAGTTCCTGAATAGTTGTGTTTCGGGAAAAATTCCAAGAATAAACATGTTTTAGAATTAGCCTTTGTGTTACACTTGAAAATTCTCAAAAAATTGGGTTGGTTTCCATTTAAAAAGTTAATTTGGCTTCATATTGTAGAAATGGTGGATATTTAAAATCTGCTAGTAGGATATTTTGAATGCACTCAAAAATAAAAGAAAAGTTCCCCATATAAAGTCTTTGGTAAATTTTCTATTTTATGAGATTTCAATAATGGCACTCTTAAAATGAATACCTATAGGGATATAGTTAGTGAATCTTATTCAATGGCAATTTCATTGATGTTTTCTCTATACCCTTAAAAAAATGGTTCTTGAACCTCACAGTTCCTGCTTCTCTTGCAAGTAAAAAATATATTATCAGTAGATCTTATGTAAATTAATTTAATCACATGCAACATTTGTATATATTGAAAAAAAAAAAAAATATATATATATATATATATAATCTGTTGCAATGTTATCTAAATGTTCTCCTTAATTTTATTTAACTATGTTTCTTGAGAATTTCCTATTTCTTTACATTTGCTGCTGCATTCCTGCCTAATACTGTTATTTTTCAATTACAATAATGGTATTACAATTTAACGTTATTTTTGTCACAAATTTTCTTAAGAACTACCTTTACTCAACTGTTAGTATTAGCTGTTAGCTAGCTAGTATATATTAATGTTAAGCTTCATAACTGATGTTATAGGCCAGGATAGTTCAGTTGATGATAGTGTTATTAGTTACTTAGTACATCTCTTTGTTCATGGCTTATTTAAAATAAAATATTATATTTAAAATAAATATATAAATATTATATTTTAATATTTTTGTTTAATAAAATAAATATATAATATATTATATATTAAAACATTGTGGACTTAACATTGCGTATTATTTGTAAAGTTTATTTGTATGTATGTATATATATATATAATCTAAGCTAAATAAAATATTCTTTTTAAAACTTTACTTTATAATTAAAGTATATCTATGTAGTTCATTTCTTTAAGTTCTATATTATTTACCACTTGAACATTTACTTGGATATTGCCCTGCTCAATGCACCTTCTGTTGAACATTCTCAACCTTAAAGTTATTTTTAATAGAGTTTTCAAAAGTTCTTTTCATTCGGCCAAACTATTCCTAAAGTTCTCTTGCTAATTTTATTTGCAAGTACCTTTAAAAGTTTTTGTTTCCTCCTTTACAGAACACAGCCATCTTAAAAATGTTTGAGTATAATTGACTCTATATCGATTATTAACTAAGTTTTACTTTTTTATCTCCATTTATAGACCTATATGTCATTTATATAATTCTTAGTCTCACTATTGTGTAATTTCTTTTTTTCTTCCATTATGCTTATCCATTGTTGTACATTCGGAAGCCTTTTAGCCGTCCACTATAAATCATTCATAATTACAAAATTAATATTTTGTGGTGTGAACTATTCTTGCATTAATCAGTAGTATAAATATGAACTGGAGTTATGATACATTATCATGTTCTGTGTCAATTAATTCAATTTATTTAATTATTGTTTTCTCCTTTTTTTTTTTAGTTACTGAAGAAAAAAATAGTACTGTAAATTCTTTTAATGAATTAGAATTAGAAAGTTCTAATAATACAACTGAATCCTTAAGTAATGTGAAAAATGAATCAAGTACAGTTTCAGAAAAAAATAAATCTCAAAATAGAATTGCAAAAGATAATAGAAAATGTCGTAGGGATGTTACTAGCAATGAAAATAAAATAAAAACGCATGTTGGTGGTGCTAAAAATAAAAATAGTTCATTTTTAAAAAAATGGACTCTGATTAAAGAGGCAGATAGTGTTATTTTAAAAGGTTATTTATATTCCCCGTAAGTATTTTCATCTGTATGTTTTTGATTTTATTTACTTGCTTATTAATTTGCTTGCTTGAATTTTTATTTTACTTGTATCATTATTATGTAATTCTTGCGTTTGAAAACTTATTAGTGTTTTTTTAGAGTTTTTTTTTTTTTGGATTTAACTTAATAATTCATTTTGAAATTTATGAAAATTGTTTTTAAAGATTGTTGCGCAGTTTCTTCGTCACTGAAATTGCTGACCTTACTGATTAATTATGTCCTTCTTAAAATGATTAGAAAACCTGATTAGTATGATATGATATTTGATCTGTTTTGTATTAAATTATTTGTAAAGTTTAGCGTGGTAGATTTCATGTTGTCAAGCACCTCTGGATGTTGGTTTTATATATATAAAAACTAACCATTGGGGAATCATTTTATGACTGTGAATAAAATTTGCATATGGTGGTCGATCTTTGTTTCTATGAGGTGATTTGCAAAGATTGATTTCATAATGTGCAGTAATTTGTGTGTATTTATGTGTATGAATACACATGAATAATTAACGACAGCATTCAAATTTTTCTTTATTCCATAAAAACTAAGCTCTCTAAATGGAGTTGAACAACATAAAATTTACAAAAATATTGAAGTTTAAAAAAACAAAATTTTAAATGAACAAATACAGAACAGATTATGTAACTATATACTAAACTGATCTCTTAACTGCCTTAAAATGAGTACCATCAACAGTGCTACTCTTAAATCCACTGATAAAGGGGTCATGTAATTAGCTATGAAAAGATCTGGAAGTACAATTTTCATATGTAATGGATTCCATATTATCTGAACTAATGGGACTGATCTGATATCAGATAATTATTCCTGAGTTTTAAATAAATGGCAAGTTCCTTTAGAAAAAAAATGTCAAATTTTTGAACTGTTTCAAATTTTTCAACTGTTGATGCAAGCATCTGTGTGTAGATGTGTTATGAAGAAGAACAGTCCCTGATCTCAGCATTTCCCGTTGTCAGTTTTGAATTGTATGCAGTTTAGAAAGTGTTTCATAATAGACTTCTGATGTGATGGATGTTAATACCTAGATCCTTCAGTATTTTAAAAAAAATGTTACATGTAGGTTGAAATAAGGTAGGTGATAACAAAAGAGTGGTGAAACTGTGCTGAGGAAAAGTGGAGTTATAAGAGCTCCATCTTTTAATTTAATTTGGTTGCACTTGTACAAAATTACTTAATTTACTGATATATATATATATATATCAGAATATATTGCTTCAGGATATTGTAGTGCTTTGTTATTGGTTTATATCTTGTTTAGATGTCTTGAAGTAAGTAGGTGATGAATGAATTTGTAAGTACGCCTTAGATAGAATTTAATAAAAGAAATAATGTGCTGAAGCTAATATTGTAGATAGATATTTTTAGAATAAAAGCAAATATTTTTTTAATAGACTTCTGACACTAGTATTTGTAAACGGTAAAGAACTGCCAACTACATGCAGCCTAATACCTTAATGTTAATTGATAATTCATTGCAGTTAGGATAATAAACATAATTATAAGTTACTGGTTAATTATATATAAAAGAAAATTAATTGAAACATTACTTCTGTATTATGTAATCAATCACAAATGTGAATAATACTAAAAGCAATCTTGGAATAAGTCATGATCTCTAAAGCACTGAGCAATAAGTTGTCAGTAGTGTTGTTCAATGACATAATTTTCTAAATTTTGAGCAGGATTGTATATTACACTTTTCCCAACAAGGATGGTAGTTTTAGTTACATATATCTACAAGTTTTTTTAACCTGAGTTTGAGATTATTCACCATTGTTTGAAATTTGTTATCTTTCTTATATTTGAATTTTTTACTCATCAGGAAACAATGTTCTTTTAGTGGTTAAATTTTTACTATGTGCTTACCTGCTCAGAAGTTCATTTATAAAGTTATTTGCATAATGTACAGAATGACAGGATGTAATATTAAATCGTAATTCAAGGGAAATATATTTAAGAAAAAATACCATATTAACTTGTGTATGGCACACACCTTTTATCTTAAAAACAAACATGAAATTTATGTTGTGTGTGTGATATGCGGGGACTTCCAAATATCTGTATTTATCATTGTATTACATATTGAGGTGTAATATACAATATTAATATAAAAAAAATTGTGTGTTTTAATAATGTGATTTCACTTCGGTACTAAATGAGTCACTTCCGTTATGTGGGGTATGTTGTAATTGTCTTTTACAGAGATAAATTTTTGTTTATCTCTGCATTAACTGTTATTATAACATTTGTTATTATTCATCATCCTGTATTATTTTATACCTCACAACTCTCTGTTAAATACATAACAGTATTCATTTCTTTTATTTGAGTGAAGGTAGTTTATGACTGTACTTTATGCTTATATTAAGTTTTCCAATTTGTACTTAAATTAATAAAGAGTTCTGTTAAACGTTTGCAATCATTTTTTGGTTTGTGAAAAATTACAAATTATTCACTTAACTGAGAAAATCTGTAATTGTGCGGTATGCCATAAATTCTATATTCTGAAATCATGTATAAGGAATTGAAGAAAAATGAGAGCAGCTTATGGATAGTAGTAAAAGTAGAAGAGTATTTGATGACAGAATTTGGAAGTTTCCTGAAGTAGAACACAGTTCTTCAAAAAAATTGTTTTTTGAATAGGTATGAAGTATCAATAAGAAAACATACACTAATTGTCAATGTTTGCTGGATGCCTTTGAGCAAAATATTATTGACCTTCCAGAGACATGTAATTCAATTATTACAAGAAAATAACTTTTGAATGGGCAGATAAGAAATTCTGATCAAACACCAGTTTTCTTTGACATTCCAGCAGATCTAACTATTAATGCTGTCTGTAATAAAAATATTGTACATGTTTATACTTGTGATTATGAAAAATAGCAATGTACAGTCATGTTGACAATACTTACAGATGCCAAAAACTTTCATCATTATTGTATTTAAAAGAAAATTTTCTAAAGGGTGAAAAATTATCTGCTGGTGTCATTGTTAGGTGCCAAGAAAGAGATTGGATGGATAACGCACTAGTTTTACAGTGGGTAAAATGTGTGTGAGAGCAGTCACCTGGTACCCTTTTAAAATTGAAAAGTATGTTAGTGATGGATGGTTTCCGTGGACATGTAAGACAATAAAAAAAAATGTTTTAAAGAAAGTAAAACAGTGCAAGTTTTTATTCCTATTGGAATGACAACATTACTCCAGCCACTCGATGTCTGAATTTATTGGCAGTAATTCCCATTAATCCCTATTTGAAACATTTTTATTCATAGAGGATGGCGTCTACAAGCCATGAAATGAACTTCTAAAGGATGATTTAAAAAAGCTGAATTTGATATTAATAAGTGAGTGGATCTTGGCTACATGGAATCTTCAAATGTTTTATAAAGAAATTCAAAAAATGGCCTATTTCTAATAGCCTAGATCTAAATGAAGACTGGATTATGGGATGATGTAAACAATTACTTCCTTCTGAAGTTGGAGATTCAAACAGCGATGAAGATATAAAAACAGGTAAGTATTCTTCTGATATCATTTTAGTATTTTAATTTGCTTGTCCTTTAAAATGATTGTACAATAGGCTCTTTGTTCTTTTTTTGTTGCTGTCATGCCTGCTAGCCTATGTGTATTTTTTGCAGTGTTTATCAGTGTACCATAATTTTTCTATAATGTGGTATTTAATGACAATCTAATTTTAAACTACTTATTTTAGCATTTAATCTTTATTGTACAAAAAATAAACAGAAATCAATTAAAAACTTTAAATGTTAACTTTTCCCCCAAAAAACTACACCATTATTTTTTAGGTGTGCGTCTTACGCGAGTAAATATGGTAATATTGTGGGAAATATAATATTTTCTTTTAGTTTTAACATTTTAAGTAAATGTATTTTACATTTCTATACTACATCCAAACACAGTACATTGTTTGCTGAATAGATCCCTTTAGGCCATACAAATGATCAATTACTTTTAAGTTTAATTTGTCTGCTGTCAGATTTAATTGATGTTACCAGTAGTTACAGAGCTATTTTTTGATAATGGTAAAATAAAGTAGTTTGATAAATTTATTTATTATTCAACAAGTATCGGCTAATAAAATTCAGTAATATTTGTAGTAAATAAAGCAATTATGTTTTAATAACTTTATTTGTGAAGACTTTTACTGTTACAGATTAACTGATACAGTATCAGATGAAGTTACTATTGCAGGGCCTGTTGTTACAAGAAATAGTTCTGTAAGTGTTACTACAAATAATGGATTGTATGTATTAATAGGAAATCTTCATGATCCTGAAAGTGGTAAGTATTCTCAAGATGTTTTTTTTTTTTATTTTTAATTAAAGATTTTCTAAGTATTTGCAATGCTCCACAGCACCAAATCAATTACAAAAAAAGATGTAAACTGGAGAACACTCTTTCTAGACATATCTTATCAAAAGATATTTAAAGTGGCTTAAAATCCATCAGTTTATATACATTATTATCTTCCTTAAGCATTTCATTACATGGTAAATAGAAAAGCTGCAACATATTTATAATAATGCAATATATCATATATAATTCCAACAAAACCACCTTGAATAGTCGAGATTAATAGGAAGCTCAATTGTAAACTTACCAATTTGGTTAATAAGTACTTTTCAAATTCATTAGTTCGTCAGCTAGTTAATATAGTAGCTGTCATGAACTATAGTAGCTTGCAAATTAATTCAAACACAAGATCTTGTGGCTACACTGCTTACACATCCATTCTGTAGGTTCTCAGTGTAATGTGAGGTTATTTCTTTTAAGTTATTTAGCAATTTTCATGTTGTAAATAGTTTTTTGTGAAAGTTTATTTCACTTTTTATTACAGAATCATATTTTCTGTTCTGTGTGTCTTGAATATTTAATAATGGACATAACTCCAAGAAAGCATTATAAAATTGTTTCTCTTTCTGAGGGATACCAGTATGACAAGATACAAATAGCTTCTTAATAAGGAATGTGAATGTTTTTTAAACAATTTAAAGAGCGTTTCCTTTTCACCTCAAAGGAAAGGCAAATGTAGCCGTGAAATAAAAACTACTCCAACACTGGATTGGTTATTAAAGAAAAAGTAAACCTGATTATCTGCTGTGGACTTAAATCAAGAATTAGCAGCCAGTGGAATAAATTTACACACGACAACTGTTAGACACCGACTACTTGGAGCAGGATGGAAAGGCCAGCTAAAAAGCAGCTTTTAACACCATCAATGTGCAGAAAAACACTCTTGTACGCCAAAGCACATGCAAACTGGACCAAAGAAGACTGGAAAACTGTTATGATTTCAAACATACAAAGACAAAGAGGTTCTATACGTTAGAAAAACATTAAATGAAAATTCATTACCGGCTTATGTTCAACAATCAGTTAAACATTTTTTACTAATAAAACAAAATTGGACTGTTACAGAGTATCCTTCATTAAAAAAAAAAAATGGCTGCCAAATAGTAAGATTTTTAAAATGCCTCATTTTTGGGGCCCAAAAACCACATTTGGGACAGGTGGCAAAAATCTGAAATGTTTACAGCAGTAAGTACTTTTTATGTACTTTAAAACCATATAAAATTTATTTTGTTACGCAAAGGGGTTGACGAGTAATGTAGCCAACAAAACAGCTAAAAACACTGTTCCTTCTAAACGTAAACAATGTATCCAAAAACTTCACAACATGTATTTTTTCAGATAATAATGTAGGCCTATTATACAAAATATTTTGATATGTCTATAATGAGTTATATTCTAGATAGTTTATTACTTAAAGTATGACTCACAAATTCATGTTTAAACAAAAGACATGCATGGACATGAATGATTGCATAATCCTTAATGTAAACATTGTAGAAGGTTCAGTTACTGTTTTGATTACAATGTGATGTGTTGTGTTGTTGCTATTGTCAATGTGGTTAGGTAATGTACACTTGCAAGTAATTTTATTAGCAGTGAACTTCTCTTTTATGCAATATCTTTTATTTTTAATTTTATTAATTAGAGAAATTTTTATTTTAGCTGTAGAGAAACTGGGATAATACAAAGTAAGGTGCAATTGGTAGTTTTATAATTTATACTAACTGTATTGTTATTGTAAGAATCCTTGCATTTTATAAAAACGGATTATGAAGTGTTCAGTTGACATTCGCACTGAAACAGTATGTCACAAATTGACTTAACAATAGATCTTCAGTATTGGACAATATCAACAAATAACATTGATATCGTTAACAAGTGGATATACTGAAACAAAAAATCTGTACTGTAACCGAATATTTAGATAAATATTTTCATATTAATGGGAAAAGTTGCTCTGACGCATTTAGCTGTCACACCAAACTGGTTAAGAAATCTCTTCAAGAAATATCTTCAACAATTTAAACAAGCAGTCCAAATTTAAAACTAATTTCAGGTAAATACTGTGTATAAAATGCTTAAACAAATTATAAAAACCACAAGATGAACAGAAAGTGAACCGAAATGTCAAGATATATTTGAGCCTCAATTTATTATAGTTGAGTTGATGAATAAAGCTTGTTTAGCACTTGGCATTTCCTCCTGTTAAGTTTCAAAAATTATCAGACAGTGCAAAAGAACCAATTTAAAAAAATAAAATTACAAAAGTAGCAGAGTCGGTTACCAGTAAATTAGATGATTCCTTTGATTTAAATATTTGTACAGAAGAAGACCAGTTTAGTACCATAAAATTTTGTTGATTTAGGTAGGGAATATGAAGAATTAATAATTAAAATAAAGGATAAAATGAAAACAGTTACAGCAACCCAAAAAAAAATTAATATTTTAAGTTTATTACCAAGCAGCTGGAACATTCAAACATTCAAAATGAGTTTAGCGTTAGTATTTAGCCCATCAATCCAAACAATTAGTTAAAACAAGTGGAATTTTGCCACAAATCAGCAAAAAGAAAAACCCAGTTGTGTAATTGATGAAAATTTTATTTAATGTGACCAAGATTTTTATCAGAATGATGAGCATAGCCGAATGATGCCAAGCCAGAAGGATCATGTCTCTGTACACGATCCTTCTTGCTGATGAGAAGAAAATTTTTATTCAAAAAAGGCTTATCTTATGCAACTTAAAAGAACTGTACACAGCCTTCATCAAAATGTAAAACTCTTATCTACTCTAAAAATGAAATTTGATTGTAAAATTCTCCTTCCAACCTTGGTATATGATATAGAAAATGAAACGTGCATGCTGTCACAATGTGAAAAATTTCCAGGCACTAATGAAGTTCTCAGATTACTACAAGAGAGATAGGATGATTTTGATTCTGAAATTATCTTCAAACAGTGGGTTTGACCATTGTGAACTAACTACTCAAATTCTTCCATTTCAAGAGTACTTAGATTAAACTTACTGAAAATTTAAATAAATCTAAAAAGGCATCATCATTTTGTTGCAAAGAAACCAGCTATTTCCTCAAATTTAAAAGGGAAAACTTTTGTTTATAAGGGTAAATGTATTTTAATGGGAGACTTCTCTCAAAATTTTCCTTTTGTGATACAGGATAAAGTCGTCATATCACTGGTCAAGAAGTTATGCCACAGTACATCCATTTCTCATATATTTTAAAAAGAAGGAAAATTACAAAACCAAAGCTACTGTGTGATTAGTGAGTAATTGAATCACAATACTACATAGTTCTACTTCCAAAAGCAAGTTATAAACAAAGTAAAACAACTGTTACCTCAAGTTAAATGATTTTTCAATTTTTCTGATGACTCCTCAGCCCAGTATAAAACCAAAAAAATGTCATAAATATGTGCTACCATCAAGAACATTTTGAAATCACAACTGAATGGCATTTTTTTGCCTCATACTATGGAAAAGGACCATGTGATAGTATTAGTGGAACTGTAAAAAGGACTGTGACTAAAGCAAGCCTTCAAAGGACAGTCAACAATCAAGTTGTTACATCTTCTGAAAAGTATAATTATTGTGAAAACATTATTAAAAATATAACATTTATTTTTTGCTCTAATAAAGATGTTCAAGAGACTGAAGAATACCTCAGTTCTCATTTTCAGGTAATCACAATCTCAGAAACAAGAACTTCTCACAGTTATGTTCCAACAAGTCAGAAATGTATTCTGAAATCAAACATTTATGTTAGCATTGATACACAAGAACATTAGTATTTCTGATTGCTTTATAGGTTTACCAAAGCCAAAATGTAAAAATTATGTACTCTGTGATGGCAAGTGGTGGTTAGGCAGTCATTGAAGTCAAAATACATGAAAATGAAGAGGCATATTGAATACACTTTTTCCATCTGCAGGGTCCTGGTACATCATTCAAGAAATCATTTGGGATAATCAAACATGGGTTCAACTGAAAAATATTTTAAATATTCTCATACCTGCAGAGCTTTTTTTATCAACTACTGGAAGAGGACACAACATTACACCAAAGATGAATGAGGACTTGTTAAGTTTGTTATCAAAAAGTGCAAGATTTATTCATAACTTCCATTAACAGGAGTATAATAAGGTAAAAGTGATTTGAACAACTTGTTAGTATATTTGGATTGTTTATCATTTTGTATTTATTATTTATCATTCTGTAATTGAGTATTTATCAGTTTGTAATTGACTATTTATTAATTATCAATTTATTCATTCTAATAAGTTTAGTTATAATTTTTATAATCTGAAAAAAATACGTAACATCAGTATTTTTGGATACATTGTTTACAGTTAGAAGGAACAGTGTTTTTAGCTGTTTTGTTGGCTACATTACTTGTCAACCCCTTTGAGTAACAAAATAAATTTTATATGGTTTTAAAGTACATAAAAAGTACTTACTGCTGTAAACATTTCAAATTTTTGCCACCTGTCCCACATGTGGTTTTTGGGTCCCAAAAATGAGACATTTTAAAAATCTTACTATTTGGCAACCATTTTTTTTTTTTAATGAAGGATACTCGGTAACAGTCCAGTTTTTTTATAATTACCTAAGAGTTGAAAAGTAAAAAAAAAATAGGCCTGTTACCTTAAGCCCTTCATTATTTATTTTCAGCTCAAAATTTTAAAATTGCTCAAGAACAAATTTTTTTAATTAAAAAAAAATATTTTTTGGCTATTCAAGGTGGTTAATTATCATATACCAAATAACATCAAAATCAAAAATAGTGATGCACTTATCATTTGTTGAATTAAGATGGAAGAAATACCCCCTTGTACTAGTCTGTATAATTCAGTTACATTTTATTTTTAGTCCACTAAATAATTTTTTCTCAAATGAAGTATTTTAATTTGTATAAAAAGGATTCCCTTTGTGCTATATTTTCATTATTTTTATTTTCAGTAATTCCTGAAGAGATAAAGGAAATTTTCTGCAGTGGTTTTCCTCTATCATGGAAGAATGATATTAAAAGTCATTGGCATGAAGCTGATGATTCTGTATCTTTAGATCTAGGGAAAAGTATGTTATTTTTTACATAAGTATTTATTAATTATTAATTATTGTCTTAAAAAAAAAAAAAAATTGTAATTTTTTTCGTATTTAATGCTTGTTCATTATAGATAATGTAATATTAATTTTTTCATTGGAACTATTTCATTAATGAGCTTATAATTACAATAGTTGAGATTCTAACTTTGTTAAATAAAGTTAATGGAAATATTGCTTGCCATAGATTGGATTGGTCCAGTTTTTCTTCTTTTTTAAAGTTATGTAAAATGTTTTTCTTAATTACATTTGAAGTCATGTTATGAGGCTAAAGGCAGCAGAAGTTTTTGCTATTAATTTATTGTTTAATTACAACAAATGTAGATCCAATTACGATAACTTTCTTTAATAGTGGTTAAACTTTACCATGATGACATTATCATTAGAACATTTTTACAATTAATATCAGCTGGTCTTCCATTTTTTTTACATAGTTTTACTTTCTTGCCAACTTTCAGTGATGAATTTCATATTACCTTCAATCTTATTTCTTTTAATTAATCTTATGTTTTTTCTTTATTTGACTGAAATACTTTGTAAGTATTTCAGCCACATATGAGTATGCATGTATGTTGGTAATCAAGTTACAGATCCTCAATATGAGTTTACTACTCTAGTTCCACTTACAACTTTTATCTCTATATTCTGAACAAAGTTATTCATTTGTGGTTATTCAGTATGACTTCAAAGTGCCTAATTGATTTCTACAGTGCCTGTTCTGTACTGAAGTATGTAATATTGTTACTATGTAAGGAAACCTTACGTGTGGTTCCTCTACATTGGCTATTTTATATGAAATGTTTCCATCATGAGGTTACATTTCAAATTATTTTATAACTAATTCTCATTTTTAATTGTCTGCTTGTTTATACGAGAGTATATATCTTGGAAAAGTAATTCATACATATTAGTAATGTTACAGATAGTTTACAATGCAGTCAAAATCATGATTTTTCATGTATTAACTACAACAGCTATTATTTTTCTTTTTTTATATTATAAAAATCTCTACATCTGGTTTTTTATGTAAATAATACTGTTAATAAAAAATTAAGAGGTCAAGTTTATCTCTAAACTATTAAGTAAATTTTATCTATTAAGTAAAGGAATAAAATGTTCAGTGTTACAGAAACATAAATATTTTGTCCCCTCCCACATTTGTAGTGTTAAGAATTATTACATCCTTGCTTGGAATTGAAAACAATTAAACCAGCATGCTGATCACTGATTTGGTTAGCAAATACTATTAATTAAATGACTACTATTGTTATATAAAGTTTGTTTGCAGTTTAGAATGGCTTGTTTCTCATATCAACTTGTTCATTAAGTTCATTTAATAATTATGGAGATTGATAAAAAAAATTGATTACTAACAAGTATGGGGCATTACTCCTGTAATATCGACTCCAGTTTCCCTGATATTTCTGGAAGTCTGTTTTAGAAATTATTGGTAGCTTCCTCCGTATTTTGTTTATAGCTTCCTCATCTTAAAAATTGTATTGCTTTAGGGAGTATTTTATTCTGGAGAAAAATTGTAAATTTCATAGATCTAGATCTTATGAGTATGGAAGTTGTTAGAACAGTGAAATGCTGTTTGGCCTAAAACTGCTGCAGAACATTGGGAGGATATGCTCATTATATCTCATAAACTGCAAAGAACTCCAGAGTAGTAGTCCTTTATAATGGTTTGTACTCTTGGAGTGTACATATACTCACACTACATTTATACACTCATACACTCGCATTAACATTTCATACACTCCACTGCCCACATATTACAAAAGTGCCCACATATTACAAAAGCACATGTCTGCCTCTATATGGTTGCCAGTTTGATGAAGTTTCTTCGATAATAGGAAACCAGCTTTCATCCATTACAAAGTTTGGACCTTTGTTAAGATTACATTGTTATAATTACTAATTTAGTAGCAAATTTCAATAGGTTTGACCAGATACTTAAAGGTGATTACTCAGATGGCTGAGCAATTGTTTGCAGTTTAGAATGGCTTGTTTCTCATATCAACTTGTTCATTAAGTTCATTTAATAATTATGGAGATTGATAAAAAAAATTGATTACTAACAAGTATGGGGCATTACTCCTGTAATATCGACTCCAGTTTCCCTGATATTTCTGGAAGTCTGTTTTAGAAATTATTGGTAGCTTCCTCCGTATTTTGTTTATAGCTTCCTCATCTTAAAAATTGTATTGCTTTAGGGAGTATTTTATTCTGGAGAAAAATTGTAAATTTCATAGATCTAGATCTTATGAGTATGGAAGTTGTTAGAACAGTGAAATGCTGTTTGGCCTAAAACTGCTGCAGAACATTGGGAGGATATGCTCATTATATCTCATAAACTGCAAAGAACTCCAGAGTAGTAGTCCTTTATAATGGTTTGTACTCTTGGAGTGTACATATACTCACACTACATTTATACACTCATACACTCGCATTAACATTTCATACACTCCACTGCCCACATATTACAAAAGCACATGTCTGCCTCTATATGGTTGCCAGTTTGATGAAGTTTCTTCGATAATAGGAAACCAGCTTTCATCCATTACAAAGTTTGGACCTTTGTTAAGATTACATTGTTATAATTACTAATTTAGTAGCAAATTTCAATAGGTTTGACCAGATACTTAAAGGTGATTACTCAGATGGCTGAGCAATTGTTTGCAGTTAATTTCATTAATGGAGCTTGTTGAACCACTTTCCCTCACATCCTTCACTTGATCACTTTCAACAATTCTTTCAAAATGGTAAAATAATTACAGATGACATGGTCTTATTTCTGTAAATCACTAAATATTTGGTAATGACCGTTATGTTAATTAGCTGTGGTTTCCCAGATCTGTGACAGAATTCAAGGAATACATATTGTTTATATTTTCCCCTATAATGGAATCAAGAGAAATTCAACAAAGTATTTTCATGGCAACTAAGGTAAAATGGCATAATTCTGTGACTACTCTGTTTAAGCTCACTTTACAATCAACAACCATACTTTGCTAATCTCATTTGGTTTGTTAAAAAAAAAAAAATCAAGTCTAATTTTTAAATGGATATCATATATCTAAACAGGTTTATGTTAAGTTTCCTGGTATTCTTTTAACAGAGATGTGTAGTTAAAGTGTTAGATTTTCAGTATTATCTGCTATTCCTGTGTTACATGCAAGATTTTTATTACATGTAATAATATTTTTTACATTAGTGTAAATAATTTTTATGTTGTCATAAAAAACATTATATGGCAAGATTATAAGGCATTTTTTTTGTGTTGATACTTATGCTTAATTACCTATAAATATTATGAGAGTAAAAAAAAATTAAAATAATTTAAGAACATTAATGAAGCATATTGCTGTAGGTACAAACCTGTAATTAGGCATATCACAGTAAACCAGGATGTGCAGAATTTAAATTAATTTCATTTTGGAAAAGTTTTCAAATTATAAAACAAACTGAAGTTAAAGTTAGGTGTACAGGTAGTATTAAGTTTAGCATGTGCACAGGAAAAAGATGAAATCTGATTAATTGGGCTATCTGACAAAATCTAGGATAGATATGAAATGCAAGATGAGCATAATTTTAATCGCCTGTTTATCCCTGTTTTAGTAATTTTTATGTGGAAAATAATACTATACCATTGAAAATATAAACAATTTTGGATAAAAAGTTTGTTTATTTGGATTGAGGATTTTGTGTGTGTGCACGCGCATGTGTGTTTGTAGGAGGGGTCTCAACTTTCTCACATTCACAGTTATCTTTTGCGGTAAATAGGATTTTATAAATGTGATTGCTGTTTCAGCAAGTACATTATGAAATATCTTAGTTTTATCTGTAGTTGGAGTTAGTTTTTCATTGTAAAAACCTTCCTATTAATCTCAAAAAAAATCCATGAAAAAATTCTTTTTAATCAAATGATCAGATAACTTTTTTATTTATTTTGTGGTTGTAACTTTATTTATGTTATTTTGATTGTTGTTTGTATTTACTATGTTTGTTCATTAAGGAAGAGGCAAAAAAAGAAGGAATGAGGTTAATATTTCACCTAATTCAAAATCAAAAAAAGTGAGTACATTTAAGTATGTAAACTTATTAATTCATTGTTCATTTTCTTTAATTGTTCGAATGAAACTATTGATTATTTTTTAAATGGGATAGATATTGTATTATGCAAATCTGTTAAGTATAATTGATTACTTTATTAGTAAGCTGAAATATCAAGTGTTTCAAAATAAATATCGGGATTTTAAAACTATGCAATATTTCTCAGATTTCATGTAAATGAAATAATTATACATGAAAAGAAAGAACAACACTTGATCCTGATTTTGAAGTCAAGTTCTAAGGTTCAAATCCTAATAAAGGTAGTTTTTATACTTTTATATGGATTTGAATACTAGATCATGGATACCAGTGTTCTTTGGTAGTTGGGTCTCAATCACATATCTCAGGAATGGTCGACCTAAGACTGTACAAGAATACACTTCATTTACATTAATAACTTCTGAAGTAAAATAACTTGTGGTGTTTCCAGAGGCTAAACAGAAAAGAGAGAGAAAAAAAGAATGTACAAATAAGGTCTATTATTTTAATATTCACACATCTGAAAACAAAGCTATCAGAAATTGTCTGTACAGTATACAATCCTTGTTAAAACTTCATTACAAAATCTGATAATGCTTTACTGAGGAGGTTAAGAAGAAAGAACTTATTTTATGCTTTTTATAGGTGCTTCCATTAAATAGTAAATATATTTTTATAAGGATGAAAATATGTATCCAAATTACCAATTAGGCACATATTTAAAAAGAAAAATGTTTAAACATTATTTAGACATTTTTGTTTTAGCTTACTTTTACCAGTACAAATATATTTTTTTTAAATTAGAGAATATGGAAAATAGTAGTTGTGTATTGTTAGTAATCATTAATTTTTCTTTTTACGTATAATTGGTTATTTGTTTAAAATTTGACTAATAAATAACACAGGTCAATAAAATTAAGGAATTTGAAAGTTGCTTGCAATCTGATTACTGATTTTCATGTTATTTTGTGTGCTAATATGGTCACTGTTTTTTTTCTGTAGAGTAGGAATTTTTCACAATACTAAAAAAAAAATTGAAAAAAGGCATACTGTATATGTATTCCTCGTGGAAAATTTTCATTTTTAAAAAGTAAAGGACTTAAAAGAAGGATTTTTGTACATTTTCTTACCTCTATGAAGACTTGTATTCCGTTTACTTTTACTTTCAATACTTTTCAGGCCACATTTTGTGTTCATTGTGTTCAGACCAATCTGCTTGCAGATCGTCTCTATAATGCAACAACAGTAGCCTGCAATCTTGTTCACATTTCACCTTCCCTGATATCTGCATTCCATTTCCTTTATATCTTGGTGAAATCTTTCAACCTGTTCTTCACTTACAGTACCAAAATTTTCAGGGAAATAATCAGTATGAGAGAATGCAGAAAAAGTACCTTCAAGCTTATCGAACAACCCAAATCTTGGAATTTCGTTTGCATGTTTTTCACTATACACTTAAAATTTGGATCCTTATTGTTCCCAAGAAATTTCTTTACGACTTCTTTAAATGCTTTCCATGATGATTTTTCAATGTCCTTGATTTTAGTTTGAAAGACTTCATCTTTAAAAAGTTTACGAATATCTGGACCAGTGAAAACACCTTTCACTTTGGCTTCTGACAGCTATGGAAACTTATGGCTTATGTATTTAAAACACTCTCCTTCTTTAGATAGAACCTCTACAGATTGTTTCATCAGCCCCAGTTTGATGAGAAGTGGAGGTAGGAGGATTTTCTGTAGATCAACTAAAGTTCCAGGTTCTAATAATACCCTCTGTGACTATTCTTTTCTGGTCCAGTGTTCTTTCTTGCCCCAGCTGTCCCATTCATATAAGAAACAGGGATATTTGGTTATTTTCCCTGCTGCCTAAGAAGCATAGAAATTACTTTAGGGTCACCATATATTATCCATTTATGATCGCAAAATTTCAGTTTAGACAGAACTAATTCTAAATTCTCTTAGCATTCTTTCAGATACACGGAGTGTTCTACAAGCACTGAAGCATATATTTGTTGTCATTATGAAGAATAACAGCTTTGAGGCTTCTTTTGGATGAGTCAATAAACAGCCTCCATTCATTCACATCATACTTTATGTTCAACTGTTCATTATATAAGGAACATTGTTACAATAAATTAATCTTCCATCTTCAGAAAAGTACGAAATAAAGACTTTCTCTCTTATTTATCTAACATGAGAAAGAAGTGCCAGTGGCCAGTAAGTTATTTCTTTGACTTAAATCTCTGACCAAGTCATTCAGTTGATGCTATGAAAAAAATGTGGTTTGGAACTACCAGAAATAAAATCATTATCATTGTCATCATCCTGCGACTCTGTTTTGGAGTTGTCTAGTATATCTTCTGGTTTTTTGGGAACTGAAGGTCCAGGTACACCAGAGCCATGAGGAACAGGGCGTATTGCTGAAAAAAATTTGGATATACAATTTTTCTTATTTTTTAGATTGAACCCTTGTACATTAGAAGAACAAAAGTAACAATTATCACTGTGATTGTGTTGTTCTTTCCAGATCATTGGTACTCCAAACCGAAAAGATTTTTTCTTACCTTTTGTCCATTTGGGTAGCTCTTCCGCACAAGTACAACAAACTGTATGAGGGGTCCACATTCATCTTAGTCACCAAGTTTTACCCCAAAATTGTACACTTTTTTAACAAAGTCTGTAATATTTTTTTGCTCTTTCTTCACCACAAACTCCCTGCTAACGTAACAGAAATTATTAGCTGAATTAACAAAACCCCTTGAAGCCATTTCAAAATATAAAAACACAAGGACAGCACAAATGAAATAACTTCGAAAAATGAAAGAAAAGTAAAACACTATAGAAGGTTTCGAAAACTGTTTAACACTAACAAAACTTTTCAAACAATGTTCTAATTGCAACTGATTTTTTTTTTATTTTTGTAGAGTGAAAGGGAGTAGGAATGAGTGAGTCATCACCTTAGCTAATAGCTTGACAAAAATGACTCATGAAGTCACTCTAATTAATCATATTACATCATCATATTAGTCACTCATCTTATTGTATCAAACTAAAAATAAGGTATCAAAAAAATTAACAGATCTAATTTTTTATTTAATGTTTTATGAATAAAATATATTGATCATCAATTTTGAGAATATTAAACAAATTTATTTAGTGAAAAAATGTAACGTGATAGAATTTTTTAACTGTTTTTCTTGAAACAGCACACAAAAATCTTTAAGAATCAAATTAGTTTTCAAACAACTTTTCCATTGTTGACCTGTCTAATTAATGCATTATACGTAATAATTTCTTTATTTTTCGCAGGGTTCTTATGTCCCTATAGGGCTAAGGACATTAAGTGTGATGAGCAGGCTAGTGAAGAGTAAACATTCATCCTATTCTAATAATAAGATGACATTAATAATAGTTTTAGTTGTATGTTAATTTATAATTTAGTTTTCATTGTATATTATTTCCATTGTTTAATAATTGTATTAAAAGTACAGGGTGTAGTTTTTGTGTTGTTTATTTTTAGAGCAGAAACAATACTGTAAAAAATAATAAAACTAAGAATACTAATAAAATTTCTGATTCCAAGTCAATGGAACTACAAAAATCTAATGTATGTGATGAAAAGAATGAGCTTTTACCAACTAATACAGAAACGTTGAATAAAAGAAATTTAAGAAAAAGACGAACAACAAACTATGATAAACACGGGGATGTGGAGGAAGTTAAAGGTTAGTATTCATGCATATATTTTAAGGAAGTCAGGAAAGTCTAAAAATTTAATTTTTGATTACAAAAATGTTAATGAACCATAATTGTTTGTACAGGAACATATTTTGTTAACATTATCAAGAGTATCTAAAAGTGGAAATATTAAGTCTTAGACTAAAAATTCATTAATTCCATTGACCCCTTTATTATTTACTCAATGATTTCTTTACAAAGAGCCAATCCATTCATCATTAAAAAATCAATCGTTCATTACTTTTACCAGAAAAACATAGTTTCATTACAAATTTCACCAAATTGCTTTGAGTGAAATCAGTTTTTAAAAGAGATATAATTGAGAGAACAGAGAGGCCTAGGATTTAATTACTTATTCTCAGTTTTTACAGTAAAAATTTAAACCTGTTTGTTTGACTTTTATTTTTTTGGATAAATTAAAATTTACAATTGGTGTCAAAATCCTGAAACCTTTCTAACATCATTTCTTTCAAATATTCTTTTTTAATTATTGTTATGTAATTGTTACTGAAAAAATAAGCATGATTTTTTTTCTTTATGAGTATCTATAATGGGAGAAAACAACTGGATAGAATCTTAAGAATTTTCTTCACGATTATGACATTGACAGTAAATATGAAGTTAAACTTTTTAAAAGAAAAATCTTGTTTCAAATTATTTTGAAATTAAACAAATGATGCAATAATCTGTTGTGTGAGTTTTCCATAAAGAATGTTAAATTGAAAAAAAAGGAAAAATGAACTCTTCAAAGCTGTTATATATATGGCAAGTACGGATGACAACATTTTAAAAGAAGTGGTTTTAATTTTTAGAAGTTCTGCTAAAAGGAACGGTTTGAAGAAAAGAAAAAAGTGCAATGAAATAAGAGTTAATAATTAAGAAATTAAAGATCTATTATTAGAAGAAATTAAGAAATTTATTTAGATTAAAATACCATGTTTTGAAAAAATACCATAAATTGAACAAAAGTGTTTTAAAGATATGTAACTGAATATTTTCTGCGATTTTATTTTCTCAGAATTTCAGTAAAAAAAAAAATGATCCTGCTGGTATTGGTTATAATTTTTTTGTAGTAATTATTGTGGTAAGTGATTTGATAATACTGAGTGTTATTAAAATAACAGTTTTTTTTTGAAAATTATAATTTTTCATAGATTAGTATGGAGAACAATTTTTTTACAGATATATTCTGTAATCTATAAATTACTATTATTACATAAGTAAATGAATTATTTATGTGTACATATAATCAATACTATCATTGGTAGCAACAGATAAAATGTTGCCAAGATAAATAAATGTCTCACTATAGGTTTTAAGTTGACTTCTTATCCTCATATGGGAAAAGGTATCTGCAAGACAAGACAAGACACCTATGCTTGCAAATGACTTGACTGTAATACATATCTTGTATGGTTGAATGAGACAGTAGTTAAAACATAGTTTTTATAAAACAAAGTCTACCTGTTTGATGGCAAAAGGTTCAAAATGTTGTTGCTCTGAGTTGATTAGCAAACTGATTTTTTACATATTCTTTTTCTGTTGATTATTTTTTTTTTACATAGTTGGTTCTTTTGTATTGGTAGATTAACTGAGGATGTCTATAGTGGCTCATTAAGTCTAACCTTAACCTTTGTATAAAAAAGTACAATACTATGTAGCTTAGCTTAGCAGAGTTCTCTAGGTTAAGCTAAGCTACATAGTATAGTACTTTTTTTTGTCTTCAGTCATTTGACTGGTTTGATGCAGCTCTCCAAGATTCCCTATCTAGTGCCAGTCGTTTCATTTCGATATACCCCCTACATCCTACATCCCTAACAATTTGTTTTACATATTCCAAATGTTGTCTGCCTGCACAACTTTTCCCTTTTACCTGTCCCTCCATTATTAAAGCGACTATTCCAAGTTGCCTTAATATGTGGCCTATAAGTCTGTATCTTCTTTTAACTATACTTTTCCAAATGCTTCTTTCTTCATCAATTTGCCGCAACATGTCTTTATTTGTTACTTTATCCACCCATCTGATTTTTAACATTCTCCTATAGCACCACACTTCAAAAGCTTGTAATCTTTTCTTCTCAGGTACTCCATGCATCCACGTTTCATTTCCATATAAAGCGATGCACAAGCATATACTTTCAAAAATGTTTTCCTGATGTTTAAATTAATTTTTGATGTAAAGAAATTATATTTCTGAATGAAGGCTCGTTTTGCCTGTGCTATTTGGCATTTTATATTACTTCTGCTTCATCCATCTTTAGTAATTCTACTTCTCAAATAACAAAATTCTTCTACCTCCATAATCTTTTCCTATTTTAAGATTCAGTGATTCATAATCTTCATTATTTCTACTTGATTTCATTACTTTTGTTTTGTTCTTGTTTATTTTCATGCAGAAGTTCTTGCGTAGGACATTATCCATGCCGTTCATTGTTTCTTCTAAATCTTTTTTACTCTCAGCTAGAATTACAATATCATCAGCAAATCGTAGCATCTTTATCTTTTTACCTTGTACTGTTACTCTGAATCTAAATTATACTTTTAACCTCATTATCTGCTAGTACTATGTAAAGATTAAAAAAGTAAAGGGGGATAGGTAACATCCTTGTTGGATTCCCTTTTTTATTACGGCTTATTTCTTATGTTATTTGATTATTGCTTCCCTTGTCCCTATACTTTTCCTGAAACCAAATTTGTCTTCTCCTAACACTTCTTCCACTCTCCTCTCAATTTTTCTGTACAGAATTCTAGTTAAGATTTTTGATACATGACTAGTTAAGGTAATTGTTCTGTATTCTTCACATTTATTTGCTCCTGCTTTCTTTGGTATCATGACTATAACACTCTTTTTGAAGAATGATGGAACTTCCCATTTTTCGTAAATATTACACACCAGTTTGTGTAATCTACCTGTCGCTTCCTCACCTGCACTGCACAGTAATTCTGCAGGTATTCCGTTTATTCCAGGAGTCTTTCTGTCATTCAAATCTATTAATGCTTTCTTAAATTCAGAACTCTGTATTGTTTCTCCCCTTTCATCCTCTTTGACTTTCTCTTTTTCCTCTATAACACCATTTTCTAATTCATTTCCTCCATATAACTCTTCTATATTCTGCTCACCAATCGACCTTTCCTTTCATATTATAAACCGGTGTACCATCTTTGTTTAACATTAGATTTTAATTTATGTACCACATAATTTTCCTTAACTTTCCAGTATGCACTGTCAATTTTACCAATGATCATTTCTATTTCACTTCTGAACACTTTTCTTTAATCCACTCTTCTTTTGCTAGTTTGCACTTCCTGTTTATAGTATTTCTTAATTGTCAATAGTTCCTTTTACTACTTTCTTCATCACTAGCATTCTTTTATTTTCTATGTTCTTCCATCAGCTGCAATATATCCTCTGATTCCAAGGTTTTCTTCCAGTTATCTTTGTTCCATGTAAGTTCGCTTCTGCTGATATAAGAATTTCCTTTTTAACATTCTCCCATTCTTCTTCTACATTTTCCACCTTATCTTTTTTACTCAGACCTCTTGCGATGTCCCCCTCAAAAATCTTCTTTACCTCCTCTTCCTCAAGCTTCTCAAAATTTCACAGATTCATCCAACACATTTTCTTCAGGTTTTTAAACCCCAATCTACATTTCATTATCACTAAATCTTTGCTTAATCATGAAGTCAGTCCCCTGTTTTATTCCTTTTACCCAGTCCATATTCAACCACAATATTTCCTTCCTTACCTTTTTCAATGCTTACAATCCAATCTCCAACGATTATTAAATTTTCATCCACATTTATGTGTTTAATTGCTTCATCAATATCTTTGTATAAACACTCTACATCATTACGGGCACTTGTAGACATATAGACATTAACAATCGTTGGCTTAGGTTTTGATTTTATCCTTATTACAATGATTCTGTTGCTATGCATTTTGAAATACTCTACTCTCTTCCCTATCTTCTTGTTCATTACGAAACCTACTCCTGCCTGCCCTTTATTTGAAGATGTGTTAATTCTAAAATCACCTGACCAAAAGTAGTATTCCTCTTCCCACCAAACCTCACTAATTCCTACTACATCTACATTGAATCTATCCATTTCCCTCTTTAAATTTTCTAACCTACCAACCTTGAACCTGTACTTTAATATAGTACTATATTGTAATAAATTACTGTCTTTCAGGATAGAAGTTCTGTAACCATAAGTACATGTAAATCTGCTTATACTTAAAAATGCATTATAAATACTTTTACATTTTAAATTATATTAATATAAACCACCTACAATAGTTGTAAAATATTTGCAGTGAACATATTAAGGGAAGAATATGCTAGTACAGAATATTAAGGTAAAACATGTCTTACCTTACTTTTACCATGAAAGTACTTTCCCAGGATCCTGCATCCTCAGTCATGATGGAAATTTTTAATTAAACTGCACATTAAAATTATGAACATTTTGTATTAATTTATTTATAGAGTAATAATATGAATCTAAAAAAAGAATATTTTCAATAAAATAATAAATGTAATTCTTCTATACAGTGAGATAGCAATAGCACTTAGGCTTGCTCAACTTCTTACTTTTATATAGTTTCATTATTTATTGATTTGGGAGTGCCACATGGACTTTTATACCTTTCATCCCCAATAGAGTGTGACTCTTGATAGGTGCAGGATTTAAGAGTAGTGAGAATGCCTACCTTAGCAAACATGTGCTAAGCCAATAACCTTTAACCTCCCGCTTTATTTCATGTGCAAACTGAGATTTCGGTAAACGTTTGTTTATCTCTCTATTACTGAATTGTTTTTCATCCAAAAAATCTGAAAAAATTCAGGTATGTTAACAATGCGTTATTAATTTATATTGTTCAACAAAAATTAATTTTTGTTAATATTTTATTATGTGCGCGCGCACAAATATGGTATAAAAAAAATTACAATTATTTTTAATGGTTTTTGATTTTTTTTATCAGTGACCTTTGTTTTTTTAATATTTATATAAACTATAGACTTTTCTGGTAAATTTGACATAAAATTTACTTATATAAAATTTACAGTTTACATAAAAACTGATTATATAAATAAAAAAAAAGAACACTACATTTCAGAAAATTGTAACTAAAAAAAAAATTGAGATTTCGGTAAAGGTAAAGGAGTATATGTGCATACGTTTGTGTCACTGAACCAGTATAAAATCTAACTTTGATATATATATATATAAATGTTTTGCTTTTGATACATGTATAAAAATATTTTGAATAAAGAACAAGTATGGTTTAAAAAAAATATAGTTTAAAATTATTGCTTCCTTTCATAAAAGTCACGTTCACTTGTTATTCTGTTGAATTTATATTTGCATAGCAATTATATAAAAGATAACAAACCGCTAATGTATATAAGAATCAAATGATGTTAGTGAAAAAAAAGTACTGTGTGTTTGATCCCTTGTGAAATATCTACACTAAACACGGCTGTTATAGTTATTGCGTTTTCTCATAATTCAAGGCGTTGTGATTAAATCCATATAAAAATCTTTTTTCTATGTTAAATGGTTCATGAGAAATTTGAATTTGTAAAATTGATTACCAGTGGTTAATATAGTGACCTGTGGGAGACAAGGGGTTAATGGATAACCAGCCTAGCCTGTGGAGTTAACAAAACACCAGCTACAACTACAGTTTACCAGTAAATTTCTAAGAAAATTATTAAATGATAGCGAATTCAATGGATTGTGAGATACCAACCAAACAAATTATAATTTTTGGATGTAATTTCTGATATGATAAGACAGGTTCTGAATCTTATTAAGGACAAAAAATGACAGAAAACTGATTCGGTGTGCACAGTGAATGTTTAGATGCACTCTTTGTAATCTAAACACGTGTTTTATTTAATTTTTCATGTTTAATATTTTTCTACAAGTAATTAATATATTGGAAACATTAATAAAGCTCGAGGTTCTGCTGTGTACCAGCCTTTGGAGTTGACTGGTGGGTCATTCCATGTTAAATGTTTTGAAAATTGTCCCTAGTTGACCATCTCCAAATATTGTCAAACTTTTGGTGTAGAGGTTCCTCATGGTCTGAAATGCCGTTGTACCAAATTGTAGCTGTTTATCAGCTATGGCTGATTTTTTGTGGCCTCTTGAAAAAGGGGTACTTACAGTTAGTGAACAAATATAAAAATTTATCTTTGACTTACAATTTTGATGCCAATAATAAAGATACAGATTCAAATTTTGGTATTATTGGTTAACTGTGTTAACCAATAACATGTGTGAACATATCTGAATATGTTGGTTACAAGTTTCTTTTGGAACTTCATTTTGAGATACAACAGCTGAAATTCAGCCAAAAATTGTCGCAACATTTTGGAAGTCAAAGTCTGAGCTTATATATTTCCTTATCTAATTTTTTTAATCAGAATGAGACTGTAATTTGAAAAAAGGAATAATTATGTGTAGGTTCCTGCAGTTTCAGAGCAATTGGAATGTCAGGAGAAATCCATCATCAAATTTGGTCAAAATTTTGTACCATGGTTTTTGGCCCATCTTCGAAGGTTTATATCTCAGATATAACTTCTTAGATTTTGTTAATTTTATAATATTAAAAGGGCAGCTTTTAAACAACATAATCCATGCATTTTGTTTTTTGATCCATATATAAAAAAGCTTTTCAAAGAAATTAATCTTTTGGATGTGACAGATTTTTAATCTGTGGACATTTCTGGTTAATTAAAACAGCTGAGGGTGTAAAAACATTCAATGCTTCAGAATATTATTAGATTTTTAAGAATGTTCTAAAATTTACAATATCTTGAAAAGATTTGCAATGTTCCAGAAAATTTTGAATTATTTTAGAACTTTCTAGGCTGATGTGAAAAAACCCATTTTCTAAAATCTTCTAGAATATTCTGAAAAACTCCATTCTCCAAAACATTCTAGAAATTTATGGAAAATTCCATTTCTTTTAGAATTTTCTTTATTTTGAAGAAAATTTATATAACTTTTTGTGAATTAGCATAGTTAGTGAATAACTTCTATAATCAGTTGACATTTATTGTTTTCTCCAAAACAATAAAAAATAATTTGTGTTTTGAATTGTTTTAAAATGAGTGAAGTTCTTGGTTCCTGGCATTTTGGCAAGCCTGATGGCTGTGTTGCCACAAGTGTTTTAACATTTAATTATGGAAAAGCTTTTTTGTTGCCTGTGAAAGAACTATCAGCAATGAATAAAGAACTTTTACTGCGGCAATCTGGAATTAACTTTAATCAAGATGCTGACATATGTTATAAAGCTATCATAAATCTGTTTTGTTGATGAAGTTTGAATTCTTCCAGAAGGACTACTGTGATTTACATGATTTAAAAAGCTACCTGAAGCCAAATGTAAGAAGAGCACAAGATCCTATTGCTACTACAGCAGCAACTGCTGCTGGTTTGAGTGTTAGTAATGTAATACAAACATTAAAGAGTAAGCAGTGTCAAGGATGTAAAGATCTGGATATCTTGATTGAAGAGCTCAAAGCCAAACCTTTGATTTCAGCTAGTCCACAAGTTCAGATTTTGACATTGGCACCCAATAGCTGGAGTATTGAGAAACAGATGATGAATTCCAGGTTTCAATGCAAATGGTGAAGCTGGCCAGGAAGTTCAAATCTGAAGTTGGTATTTTGGCGACCGAGAAAAAAAAAGGAGTAAAAGATTGAAGGATGATATTAGATGAGTCCTCAAAGTTTTTGAAGATGATGAGTTTTTCCAAATTTGTCCAGGAAAGAAAGATTTTGGTCTCAGTTAGGATCAATGGTGAAAAAGTCCACATACAGAAATGTCTACTTCTGTGCAATTTAAAAGAAATGTAAATAGCTTACTGCACACATTATGGCCGTGAAGTTGGCTTCTCAAAATTTTGTGAACATAGGTCTAAGTGATGCGTATAGTAGCTGCTGTTGACACACATTCAATTTGTGTTTGTACAATTCTTCAAAATGTTAAGCTCATGTTAGCTGCAATATCTGTCAAAGATGACTACAAGGTATTGATTGAGAAAACTGTGTGCAGCTTAGAGTCTTGCATGCTACAACATTGTGAACAATGTCCTGGAAAAACTGGATTGGAGTCTTACTCATTAGATAATTTAAATATTATGACTTGGAGGAACTAAAAAAATATAAGCAGTGGATTCATACAGACAGAGACGCAATAGGCGACTATGGAAAATTTTATTGAAGAGCCATCCTTTAAGGTGTTTTGCCTGAAAGCCACCATTTTGTTTCAAAACATCAATGTTCACATTTAAAACAACTGAAAGAAAATTTAAATGATAATCATACCGTTATCCTGATGGATTTTGCTGAGAACTATTCATTTTTTGTGCAAGATGCTGTACAGAGATTCCATTGGGACAACAGCCAAGCTTCCATTCATGGTTTATTACAAAAAAACAAGCTTCAGAATCTTAGCATTTGCATGGTTAGTGATTGTCTGTGCCATGATATCATTGCTGTTGATATAGTTTTGACTGAACTGATCAAATACTTGAAGACAGTGATTGAAATAAAGCATTTAAACTATTTCAGTGACGGTTCAGCTGCTCAGTACAAGAATTTTAGTAATTTGTGTTATCATGAAGACTTTGGGATAACAGCTGAATGGAACTTCTTTGGTACTAGCCACAGAAAATCTTTGATGGAATTGGAGGTATTACAGAATGATAAAACAGCATGTGCCAGTCTTCAGTGACCTATAGAAAACCAGAAATTGATACCAAGAGACTTATTTGAATTTTGTAAAAAAAAATTTTATTCCAAGAGAAGTCGAGAGAATCCGACCTGAACAGGAAAGCCAGTTTAGTAGTGGTCACACAATTGCTGGAACAAGAGAGAACCACCAGTTTAAGCCAGTTAGCAAAGTTAAAATCCAAGTCAGCAGAATCTGAAATGATAATTCAGTATTTGAAGCTGATATTTATAAAACTGATAAACCTATTCAAGGCATATCACTTAGGTCAGCTTGCAACCAGGTCAATATGTAGCTTGCATGTATGACAGTACTTGGTGGATTGGAGATATATGTGATATATCTTTTGAAGTACATGATGCCCTCATTCGTTTTATGCACCCTCATGGTGCAGCTCGTTTGCATCATTGGCCCACTAGAAAGGACACTTGCTGGATTCCATAACAGCACATTTTTGCTACTCTTGAAGCACCAGCAACAACATCAGGATGACATATTCAGAATAGATCCAATCTATGATTGATAAACAATTTAAGCTAAGTGGAATTAAAAGTATTGTGACTTCTTGACTTCGTTTCTGACTTCTTCAGATATTTTTATTTTATTTTGAAGCTACTGTGTTCTGTAATATTGTAATACTTTATTGCACTCTGTTCATACTACTATGACTATATTTAAATTTTGTTTAATGAGTTTAGTATTTTTGCATATGTAATAAATATTTTAAAAAACTCCTTGCCATAACAAATAAAATAGTTGAAACTAGCTCCTCTGCATTCAATAGGAGGCTAGGTACAGTTAATGCAGTTAACAACTTTGTATTAACAGGCAGAATAACTGGTGATATTACTTATTAAAAAATTACTTTCTACTAGAGAGTATTCATTTAATCCATAAACATTGCAGAAAACTTGCTCCCTGTGTAAAAGATGCATTATCTTTCAACTGTTTATTCTGCCACTTATACACTAACAAAAAAGAAACTGCGTGGATTTTGTAGTTTAAAAATTTCTCTTTCTAACTATTATAAAACTAACAAAATCTAAGAAGGTATGCCTGAGATATAAGCTTACAAAGGTAGGTCAAAAATTGAGCTAAAAAACTTTTTACCAAATTTGATGATGAATGTCTCCTGACATAAGCCTCCAGTTGCTTTGAAACTTTAGGATATTGCACACAATTATGCCCTTTTCAGGTTACAAAGTCTCAATCTGATTAAAGTACTAGATAATGAATTATATAAGCTCAAACTTTGACTTACAAAATGTCGCAACAACTTTTTAGCTGAATTTCAGCTGCTGTATCTCAAAATCAGGTGCTAAAAGAAACTTGTAAATAACGTATCTGAATTCAGCATAAAATGTTGACTGAAAGTATTAAAATTCAAACTTATAGCTTTAATATTGCCTTCAAAATTATAAGTCAGAGTTAGAATTTTTTGCATGTATGCGTGAAGTACCCATAAATACCTTTTTTTTAAAGAGATTACAGAAAATGAGCAATAGCAGAAATAGAGCTACAATTTGGTAAAATGACATTTAAGACCACAGCGAATGTCCACGCAAAATTTTATGAAGTTTGGAGCTGGTTGACTGGGGACCCCTGGTCCACTTGACATGGAATGAGCCTGGTGTCTTATGATAGATTGCTTGCCTGCTGTATGAGTATGGCACCTTAAGTGTATAATATGTAAGGTAATAATGTAATGTGTCAATTTTCATAATTTGTGTTATAATTTAAGATTGTATTTTGTTAGGATAGCCATTTGTCCTTAATTTAGATGTATTGTATCTAACATGAATCTAGTTTCTATGGAGAAAAAATTCTTTCACAGAAATTACAGACTCATGGTGAAATATGCCACAAAACCTTTTCCTTCTTCGGTATAGTCTGTGTTTATTCCTGCAGTATTCGGAAAATACTGATCACATTGTTATAAATATTGGAATTATGTTTCAAGACAGTGACTAGAGGTTGAAGAAATGATTCTAGAAATAGCTACAAGTATATTCATGTAGGTATTATATTTGACTGAATGCTGAATTGTATTTGACTGAATATTTGAATGATTTCAAATAAGTTGTATTTTATATGCATAGTTGACTGCATATAATTCAAGAAGTTGTTAATACTAATGAACTGAAAGCATCTTTGCATAGTGTAAATTATGTTACTCATAGTAATTAAAGAATGATTGATAATAATGAAGAGCAACAAAATTTTCAGTCTTTACATTACAGTTAATACTGAAATTTAAAAGCTGAAGCAGTGTAATAGGTCCTCAGTTCAATGTTTTGTACGTGTGACTTTTTAATGGTAAATGAAATCCTGCTGATCAACTCCTGGAAATCAATCCTGCTGATGTAACTACATGGCAGGAATGATATCAGTGCCATACTCAGGAATGATATCACTGGATTGGCAATGGCAAGTTTAATAATTTCTCTATTGGGATAATCATGTTGATGTGAGAAATACATTTCATTACAGTTATTTATGAAAATTAAGTGAAGGATGAATAACCTCTGAATACAAGAATTATACTACATTATGAATGTAGTATCACATGTGCTACAATGGTTGTAAAGTATTTGCAGTAAATATGTATAATATTAAGGGAAGAAGCTGATGGATGATATGATAAAAAATGAAAAAAAAAGAATAGTAAAGAGAAGTTACTAGTGCTAAATGACATCATTATCACTTAGTTTCTTTGTGATAGTGTAAATGGCATTTGAAGACCAGAATTGAATGAAATAAAACTGATTTAATCTACAGATCATAATGTAGGATCAAACTTACGCTGTTACAGCAACTGCATAATTATTTGGTGAAATTTAAATTAGTCATGTTTATTTCTATTGAGTACAGATTTTTTGTCTGTTTCAGATAGTGAATCACTAATACTTGAGAAAGATAGCAGTTGTTCAGGTCAAAAAAAGGTAAAAGTTGTTATAAGTGACATTACATTTTTACTAATTTTTTCAAACTATTTGTGGCTATCATTTAGTAATTAGAATGTACAATTTACACTTTTAAGAATGTGCTATCATTTTGTACAGTGAGCAACATAAAACTGAACCTATAATGAAATCGCTACCCAACACTATTTATGAAAGACTCTCACACAACTAGTGTAACTAGTGGATGTATATATTACTGTTGATTGTTGCTGCTATTTGTTTGGTGGTTATTTGTCAGTACAGTATATGTTTTGTTTCAGTGCAGTTGTGTTTGCTTAAATGCCTTATTAAATCCAGGATAGGGGATAGCTATAATTGAGGCCTATATTCATTCAGGATTGTTTGAAGAATCATGTCAAGTATTCATAGAAAAATTTCCAAATGCCTGTATCCCAGCGAATAGTAGCATACACAGTTTAGTTAAAAGGTGGCGTACAACAGGTTTGGTTTCAAATGCAAAACGAAATAAGACAACTTTTCATTAGGGCTTCACAGGCCACTGCCGATATTGAAAGAATTACTGCCAGTATAAAAAAATCACTACACAAGTTATCCCAACAATCTGTTGTTAAATACAGATCTTTTCGTAAAATTCTTCATGAATTAAAATTTAAACCATACCCCATTACAATTGTGCAACAACTGAAGGAGACAAACAATGAGCTGTCAGCAGAGAACGGTGGCCTCCACGATCCCCAGAGTTGTCTACTTTTGATTTTTTTCTTTGATGCTACTAAAAGGAGAGAGTTGCGCATCTAATCCTCACAATATTGATGAACTGAATGTGAACATTCAACAAGAAATCAATGCTATTGACAATAACGTTATGGATCAGATGACTCAATATGAACAGTTGAGCACAAAAGTGCATTGCTGCTGAGGGTGGTCATTTTGAACATCTTTTGTAACAATAGGGTAAATAAATGCAACATTTAAATTAAGTTTTATGTTTTTCTTATTAATTTATTCAAATCATTTATAAAATTTCATTCCAACATAACCTATTGATTCTGCAGCAGGTATGTTACAGGTTCAGTTTTATGTTGCTTACCCTGTATAATCCATTTGAAAACATTAAATTTTTATGAAGTATATAAAATTTAGATTGTACTTTTTAATTTCTAAGGAAAGTAATTGTGATATAGTGAACTAATTTTTATTATTGAAATTCTAAATTAAAGTGAAGTTAAAATTTAATATTAAAAGCCTTAAATTATATTTTTAACGTTGAAATTCTGTTAACATTTGCAGTTTGAAGAATTATTTATATTAATATCTATATCTTATTACTTTACATGACATTGATGATTGCTTCAGTGACCTACAAGAATCTGTTTATTAAGTACCAAGATATTTTAACTAATTTCAATCTTCAGAATGTTATAATGTAATTTGTTTCTAGGTGTTGCAGAAGTATCAAGTTGGATAAGATGTAATTTATTGGCTTTTTGAGGATCAGAAAGCTGAAGTTTGAATTCAATATGCCAAGTTTAAAAGTTTTTTGATAAATTATAAACCTCTTATTGACTTGACACAAGACCATTCATTGCTAGATGATTAGTCAGTCCTTGACACAGATTACAGTTTCTACTTTCAGTATTGTCCCCTAATTCTATATTCCTTGTTAACTGAACCTGAATTCATTACTAATCACAACATTGAGTCTTCTAAGAATCTGGTTTCTTTGGGTTCCTTTTGTAGAAAAAATTCTTTCATAGAAATTAAAAAGTCATGGTGTAATATGCCACAAGAATAAAACCTTTTCCATCTTGAGTATAAGCTATATTTTGGCAGAATTTGGAAAATACTGATCACATTGTTATAAATATTTGAATGAATTTTGTATTTTGAGACAGTGACTAGATGTTGAATAAATTGATTCTAGAAAGAGGTAGAAATATTCATGCAGGTAATTATATTTGACTGAAGGCTGATTATATATTGTTTTATGTATATAGTTGCCTGCATTTAATTCAAGAAGTTGTTAATACTAATGACAGCATTCTCTCAAAATGAGTTGAGGGAATGTTGATTGGGCAAGTAAAGCATATCTGACATAACGAGTTCGATTCATTCTTCATTTCCAACAGAAACATAAATCAAATAAAAAATTTACTTATGTATTTATTTTCAAAGCAAAATGATTTACACCCAGTTATAGTTATTTTATTATAGGGATTTGAATCCAGAATTGTCCAGGTGAAAGGCAGAGACGCTACCATTCTGCCTTGGAGGTGAAGTAAAAATAAACAAGCTATGAGTTATTTACTTTAAAATAATAATAATAAAATAAAATGTGACGGAGAATTTTTAAATAAAATAATGATTTTAAAAAATCAATTGCAGAATTGAAAATAGCTTTCTCTCATCAGATTCTTGTTTTAAAAATTAGCTATCTCAAAGAATTTAATGAAGAAATTAATTCAGTGTTAGTAAGTAGTTTAGAAATTAATTAAAAATATAATCAGCAGTAAGTAATGGTAAATTATAATATAAATAATATTATAATTATAAATTATAATATAAAAGAATGATATATCATAAAAAAGAAAAATTAAACCTGTTTAATTTTAGTGATAAATATATATTTAAAGTAAAAAATGAAAACCAGTTATCCAAAAGAAAAATTAAAATTACACATATGTGATGGGCAATTTATCTCAGATTGAGACTTTCATAAGGTGTATGTTCAAGTATTGGCTTCTTAACAAACAGCTCTTGAGTGACACTAGCATGAATTACTTGTTTCAGCCATTTTCATTATTAATACAGACGTTAAGATTGACTGGGTATCACTCAATGCAAAAAAAAATGTATCTGTGCAAGTTGACGTTAGTGGAAAGCAAGACTACTTACTAAAATTTGTAAATAATTCTTTTGTTTATGTTACCGTGAATCTAATCTTAAGTTTTTTTTTTAATATAAATGTCAAAATACCTAATATAAAATAAACAGTTTTAGAAATCAAAAACTTCCATGAAAATTCTCCTAACAAATACAGTATTATTTGAAGTAGAAAAAGTGTATACAAATTCATTGTTCTAGACAAAATTTTGGAGAGAGTAAATATTCTATACCACTTGTACTACAACATGTATCATAAAAAATACTGATAAGAACTTAATGCTAATTAAGATTCTCATTTCTTAAAGAAAAATAACTATAAACTATAGAAACATACAAACTGAATTAGAATTCTAAATTTAGTAAGAATATGTAGTACTATCATTAAATACAGTAGGTCTTTTTTTTAGTAAATTGAAAAAAGCATCTGAATTTGAGCTATGTAATTTTACAAAACCCATTGATAAAAAAAGCTTACCTCTTCTTTTCTGTATTATTTTATTAAAAATGTTTAAATAATAAATATTTATATATTCATATCAGTTTGGTAGACTGCCTGATATTGTATCATTTTTTCTTTGGTCTAATTAAATTTTGAGTAGTTGTCTCTAGTCAGGTTCTTTGAGCATCAATACAATCCTTGTTTAATGCCAATAGTCTTTTTTTGTGTCACTTTAAATCAGTTAAATGTTATTTACATTAAATTTATGTGTAATTATTTTTCTATTATTAATCCAATCATCCATATAATTGGCCATATGGCGCATGTGCCAAATTCATATGACCAACAACTGTATAGTGTGCCTTCTCTTTCAATTGTTGCCACTCCAGTTTCTGCAGACATATTAGTCTGGCCATGACCTTTGTTTGGATAACATCTGTTTTTTTTTTTTTTGTTTTGTGGAAAAAATGATTACTGTTTTATTAGAGCAAAGAATTATCGTGAAATTTCATATGAAACTTGGAAAAACCGCTATTGAAACTTATCTTTTATTAAAAAATATATATGGCAATGAATGTTTATCATGTGCACAGATTTTTGAGTGGTTTAAGCGTTTCCAAGATGGCCAAGAAGACATTGAAGATGATGTTTGCCTGGATCACCCTTCCACATCAAAAACGGATAAAACTATTGAAAAAATTGGTAATCTGATCCAATGTGACCATCGGTTAACTATTCTTGTCTTTATTCAAGGTCCTTGCTCAACTCCGTGAAAAAATAAGAATAAAACGACCCAAATTGTGGAAGAACCAAGTCATGAATTGTTCTTCTACAATTAGGGTTCTTCATCAGGATAATGCACCGGCTCACACTGCTTTGTCTGTCAAGATGTTTCTAGCCAAGTATAACATCCCCCCCCAGTTGGCCTCTGTGGTGCAAGTGGTAGCATCTCAGCCTAACTAAATATGTATAAATTTAAAATAAAATATTTTACAGCATTGGTTTCATTATTTAATAGCCACACTTCATACAACTTTAATAAAATTTATAGAACATTTATTTTTCAGTGGCTTGAGAGTCCTTGCTTCCAGTTGAATTTTTCAGTTTCAGTTAATACTGAAACTTTTATTCATCCGTAATCTTAATATTCAAAGATCTAGCCTTTCCTTAAATTTTCTTAATTTATTATTTTTTTTATCTATGTTTAAGGATACAGACTTGTTTGTTTAAAAAAGTATTTTGTTTATTGTTGCTGTTGATTTCAGAATGACTGAAATTGATTTCATTTGTTTCTTATGTGGCATCTGTACTGCAGACAGGAATAATGATAAATGTAGTTTTTTGTTTAATTTTTTACAAATGGAACTTAAACATTTTCATATCATAAAGGGATTGAAAAATTTGTTTTTATCCACACAACCACATACACAAATATAAATAAATTAAAATATATATTAACTTAAGTACAGAACAGTAAATAAAGTAGGCGACACTTACCTTATTCTATCATATATACAAAAACGTTTTTGCGAATTTCTCACATCCTCAGTTGTAATCCATTTTTTTAAATTGTTGACTTCAAATTACATATTACACATTGCATTACATATATATACATACACATTATATTAAATTACATATATACATTTAAAAAAAAATTAAAAGTACGTAAAATTTTATTTCATTAATAACTCTTGATATTTTTTTTACTGTTATTGAATTATTATTTATTGTAAAAAGATTTTTACGATCAGAGGTTAATAATTATCAATAAATCAAAATATTTAAAAAAAGGTTCTGCTTTCCTCTTGTAAGATTCAAATATTTCATTAATTAAAATTTTATTTGGCTATAATTTTGCAAACAATAAAAATAAGTACCACTTATGGTGTATTGTTGAAAAGCTCTCTCAATGAGGGCTTATTACTGCAGTTAAAAAAAAGTCCAAAATCTAAATTTTTGGGGGTTTTGCTTGTTGATTGCAATCAAAAAGGGGAGGTTCACAAACAACAGTACTAAATTCAAAATTTCAACATCGTATGGATAGTTGTTTTTGAGTTATTCAAAGATACATACATACATACAGACATCACGCTGAAACTAATCAAAATGGATATTTCTGTTGAAATCTGAAATTTTTCACAATCACAATACTTCCTTTACTTCGTACAAGGCAGTAAAAATAATATATGTAACATACTGATAAAATACTAGATACATGAAATTCCAAATTACTTTTCCCCCTTTACCATAATTAATTACATACAAAGAATCAGAAATAAAGAAAAATCTATTGCTGTGTGTCAGAAAATTCCTTTGTAATTCTTAATCTTTCAGTTTGGTATTTACATTACAATACTATTTGAAATGATAACACACATCTAATAGTTTAGTGCAAATCTAATCACATTTCCTGGAGTAAACAAGAGGTTGATTTTAATTGAATAGTAATAGTCGTTAACTTTGTGTTTGAAAATCAGGCCACATGATAGCAAATGGTCATTACTCAGTGTGCAGGCAATCTGCAGACAGTTGGATTGAATATAAAGATCATTATGGATTGTGCCATGCACAAATTCTTTGTTCAGATAACATTTAAAAAAATAAAATTACACAATTTTATGTAGTTTTCTTTGTGTCCATCTTGAAGCAGTTTCTTTATTATTGTCGAATCCAGTCTTTTCTTAACTATTTTTCATCTTTTTTAATATTTTTATTTATTATTTTATCTTTCTATCTACATTGACCATTCTATCCTACCAGTGCCTAATTTATTTGTTACTACTTCCTTTTCCTTTTGTCATCTTAAATTTAAAAATAAGTACTTTTCATCAGGTTCTGTTCTATATAATAGTAAGTAGTTTATAATACAAACATAAAATATGAATATGTTGTAGTTCACATTTTGTAATATACAAATATTCATATTTATAATCTTTCATTTACTTTCAACAAATCATCAAAAGTACTTGAAATATCTACTACCAGTGATTGGATGAAACTTAATTACTACTTTTTATCACAAATCAAAGTAATAAACTCCTTTATTACTTTATCTCGTAATAATGAATCAGTATAAGATTAATCATTCAGTAATATTCTTGTAGTTTGTGACATGAATGTATTGGCATATTGCCACATTGATGGCATTGAATGTGGAAAATATTGCTGAACATTTACCTTAGATCAGTAGGTTTTTTGTGTATGAAAATTCTATTATTCAGGCTTTATCTTTTCAGGCTAAGAAAAAAACAAATAAAGAAAAAAAGAATAATGAACCAAATATTAAAGTAAAAAAAATGCGAGCAAGTAATGCTTGCAGTAAAGCTAATAAAAAGAAGCAAAATAAAAATGAACGTAAGAAAAATGAACCAAAAAAATGTGATGAGAAAGTAAATGATGATTTTGATCTCCAATTTAACAAAACAAGTAAGTGTTCAATAATCTTTCGCCTACTTGATTGTATTTTATCTATAACTTCAAACTCAAAATTGTATTTATTTTATCCATAAATTAACAAAAACATAGCTGTTTTTTTAAAATATTATACTATATTTAATATTGAAATGGAGCTATACATAGTACCTTGTTAATTGCAACAATTATTCTTTAAAATATTAAGTAATAGTAATAATAAAATTTTGAAGCCATATAGAATGAGTCTTTAAAGTGGAGAAATGTGGCTGAAGAATTACAATAACAGCCACACGTATTGACTTTCCATTTGGTAATTTCAACTGCTGGAGTTTTACCTAAACAGTTAGCATCAAGTTTGCTAAACACACCAGGCCAGTTATATTCATCAGTTAGAGAAACTAATTATTTTCAGTCCATGTCTGTTGTACATTTTTAATGCTGTTGATAATAATAAAGATATAACTTGTTGAATTTGATCATGCTGCACTAAATACTTTCAAAGGAAAACCATGAAAATGATAATAAAGTTTAGATTTATTTATATGTAAAGTTAACAGTAATTAGCTTTATGTTAAGCAAAAAATCTCTCCTGATCATGCTGGATACAGTCTTGTCCTCATACAAATACTCAGTCAAAACTAATTGCATAAGACTAATCTCCAAAGACCTTTCACTAAGACTTGATCCACTGGTGCATACCACTGACTAATCTGTCCTAAATATTGTGAGGAGTAGTATTAAAAGGTTTTTTAAAAAGGCTGAGGCTTTATCTCATTTTTTACTCCTGTACTGTTAAGTATACCATTTTACTAACTTTGAAACTGTGAAAAATAAAAATCCAAAGTAGCATGTCTTAAAAGACATGTTTCCTACACAGAAATGATAAACTAAATTTTTTTTTTAGCTGCATCAACATGAATGTTTTTGTTTGTACATCAAACATGAATATGTGCAGATGAGTACTCAATACAGCTTCAGCTTTTTCCCTAAATAAAACTGTCCAGTTAATAGTAGGAGCATTAATAAACACTTATTAGAGCTATTATTTATTAGTGATGAATAAAGTTTGTTTTCCTTGTTGGAAGATTTTTAATGTTTGATGTAACAGTTTTAGTTCATCATCTCTATTTACCATCAAAGGCAAACATTAGGATCTCTAAATCATCATTCTTCATTTAACCTAAAAAAAGGAATTATCTTTTACAGAGCCCAGACATAACATCCGTCAAAGAACTAAAATTAAAAATAAAAAAAAATAGTTGTACACCTTAGCCACATTTCAAATTTAATGAGTGTTGAATATTATCTATTGAGATAACAATGTGAAGGGAGTTACATCCCTACCCCGTGAGGAGAAGACACCCACCTTGTGACATTACCAGTTGTCACACCACCCCCTCTGTTACAAGCCCAGTGGGCCTTTACTGGAGGTCGTCTGTAGACTCTCTTAGTGAAATGTAACATCTCACAGTCATCAGCCAACCCTTGGTCGGGATGTCACCATTGTAAATGCCTTGGCAGACATTTGCATCAGTAAAATACAAATCAAATTTCGCCTCCACATAGGCCTCAAACGGACATCTTCAAAACATGATTCCCCCAAACTAACTGACCGGAACCGCAGAAGCACAAACCCTGCGCCTAGTCCAGATTTGACAGCATCATTTGTGACTGTGAATGCCTCAGAAAATGAAAGAGTTTAAAGTTAATTCAGTGCTACACTCATACCAATCAAAATTATGTCTTATGCAACATAGAAATTCAGACCTAAACCCAAATAAGTCGACCAGCTTAGGTCACCTAACAAGGTGAATGTTCACCGGGAACAAAAAGAAAAAGTATTTTAAGTTTTTATAACATCATACAGGGTAGAAATATAAACTAATTATTCGTTATTGTGTAGTAGGTGGGTTTTAATTTTAGTGAAATTTAAAATACTATATAAAGTAAATGAAATTACAAATTATACATCGCCCCCCCCTAACCCACATCAACGCCCCCCATTTTTTCTGGGCCCCTTAACGCCCCCCTCTAGGTTTCAAACGCCCCCAAGGGGGCATTATCGCCCACTTTGAGAAAGACTGATATAGCATAATAGCTTCACTGTGACACCTTTGTAAGGGATATGCATGGTATGGTAATTCAACTCCCAATCGGGGATGAATGACTCTCCATAAAAAGCATCAGTGCCCTTTTTTGCTACATACTGTAGATGTTTCATGAACTGAAAATTCTCATCAAGGATAATAGCCAGGTATTTTTGAGTCGTAATGTACCAAATGAGGAGACCATCCACCCGAACCACACAGAAGTGAAGTTTTCTGCCAGGACATCTAATGACAGGCCGTCAAGGTCTCAAGAAAAAATCTCCAGTCTGGACTTCAACAAAGAGAAGAATTTTGGCCGTTCCGCTCTCCTATGCAGTAACCCCCCCCCCCCCACCAGTAAACAGGAAGAATGGCCATCGCATAGCTCATCCACTATTTCAAAAATTATCAACCAATGATCAATAGAACAGTTGTCGACCACAGACCAGTCAAGAACCCTGTCAGGGATGTCTCTACCAATGGTGATGTCAATATTTGTACCTGAAAAGGCTCTTCGTAACCATACCGATGTAAGTGACCAGCTGGTCTGCAACATTAAAGATCTCAAAATTGTGCTGCGCAATGAAACTGTCAATTAAGCCACCGCTACGATCAGTGATCCCACTGTGCCAGAAAAGCGACTTCGGATTAACATCGGCACCAATAAGGATTGGACCATTACCCACAATACGAAGGATTCTATTCCATCTCGGCAATTAGTGATTCTACCTCATAATTTTCAAACCCTTGAACTTAACAAATTTATTTACAAAATCTGTTAAATCTTCAGCAGTAGGTGAAGGAAGAAGACCATCTGCAAACAAGTGCAATTTTTGTTTTTAACCAGCTTTAAATATTCCTTTTACCCAGGTAACACCTTTTTAATTAATTGTTAGGTTTTAAAGATTTAAGAATTTATTTTTTCTAACTACTACATCATCAACAATAATATAAGATAGTATTATTATTCTTGTTTGATCAGCCAACTTAGAAACACTAGAAAGTATTTCAGTGTCTCCTTTTTTTGTGATTTTCTTATTTCTAGTATATCTTCTAGTTACTTTACATGTCTGGTTATATGTTTTTTCATTCAGTATATGCCACTATTTAATAACTAAAGAGTAGATTTATTGTCATAATTTCATTTTTACTATATTGGCATTGACCATTCCCATAACTACTAACTTCATTGATTAACATTTTTAAAATCAGTAGCTGATTTTATGATCAGAAGCTGAGTCATGTAGTATTACATAATCATGGCAGTCATTGTAGATAACTTATTTATAAAAACATTTGAAATTATTATCAAAGTGTTTAAATTAAATTAAAAATTCCATCTGTGTTAAAATGAATGAATGAATGAGTGTCAATCTTTTCAGCAGCCTTGTTAGATAATGAAAAAACCTTTTTAACAATCAGTGGGTTGATCTGTATAATAAAATAAAAAGAATATAAAAAAAGTATAATAAAAAGGAAGGATAAAGGAGCACCCCCAGTGGCCAGGTAGTACGTGTCCTCTTGACTTTCTAAAAAAATAAGTGTTAATCCTTTTATCTTGTCTGGATTTAAAAACCTATCCTAAATGATGACCTCCAAACATTAAAAGGTGGAGGAGGATATTGTTTATTATCAAGACATAAAACAGATGTTGTGGTTACTGAATTCAGATGAACTCTCAAAAGATTTAAGATGTTCAGAATGTCTTCTTCAGTCCTTAGCTGTGACTGGATTTATCTAGAACCAACATCAAATGCTAAAGGGTGTAACAGACCAATCTTAAGTCTGTTGCCCACCCTATTTATTGATTGAATTTAGTGGAATCTTTAACGAGTGTAAAAGCTTCACAAAATCTACACCTCTTAAAATATAGATTTCTTTGTTTACACAAGTTGCTAATATTGTGAATTTACCAAGATGATAACTTTTATCACCTCAAAACTTTCCAGCAGGAAAAAACAATTTGCTTCCTATGAATATATAATACTTCATTGTAATTTTTTTACATCAGCTTTTTCATTTTAAAAATATATTCTGTTTCAGATGAATTTTTTAAGACATTTGATAATGATTGTGCTGATGATGGGTTGTCATTAAAATCATTTAAAGAGGTAAGGTTTCTTCTATATACAGTAAATTAATACTTTTCTAAAAATTCTGTCTGTAAATATAGATAAAATAATTTTTGCTGTGAAAAAGTAAAAAAAAAAAGATAGCTTTAGGGTTGTTCAGAAATTTCTTGGCCTGACACAGACATTTTGCAGATAACACCAAGTAACTATGATATTTGTCAACGCATGTTTGTGGTGTTTGAGTAAAGAAAGTAAGTTTGACGTTTTCTGAAAAAATGGATAAAATTGGGTTTAAGCTATTAAAAAAATTGATTTAAAAAATTTAACCTTTCTGAATATACAAAGAGTTAAATTTAACTTTAAAGGATTCTTCCCCTTCGATTTCAATTGTAAAAAAATGGGTTGCTAAATTTAAAGATGATTGTACATCCATTCAAGTTGATGAATGCTTGGAACATCCAAAAATAATTATGACTCCATCAATTATATATAGTTGATGGAGTCATTAAATATCAAATATATATTAATAATTATCAATTCATCACAGGAATACCCACAATGCTGTATTATATGAACACCAACTGAAAGTACACAAGCTAGCTGACATTGCAAAAAACCTTGAACAATTTGATAGAGTTTGTCCATTACATACTACACATTATTTTGGGTATGAAAAAGTTTTCTACTCAATGAATGACACTTTTGTTAAGTCAACCAAAAGTACATTTCATTGAACACTTCTTGGGATGTTTAGTAGTTTTTGATGTTCTGTAACAGTAAAAGAAACATAGATTCACACATGCCAAAGACCAAACAGTGGGTGGAAAGGGTGAAAGTATATTAAAGGAAATTAAAACAGTTCCGTCTACAGGAAAGGTCATGGCTACAGTTTTTACAGGATTCTTGTGGTGCTTGTAGACTACCTGGAAAAGGCCAGGACCATCATTGAGGAGTATTATATTTGCTACTGAACTGATTAAAGGGTGTTATTCAGGCTAAACATCCACATCAGGGAAAAAAGTGATCTTTCACCACAATAATGCCCCTGCAGATACAACTTGAATTGTTGCTGCAAAACTCCATGAGCTACACTTGAAAGGGCTTCCATACTCAAAAGTTTTATTTACCAGATTTGGCTCACAATAATTACTTCTTGCAAAACCAGAAGAAATAGCTTACAAAACAAAAATTCTTTTCTGTAGGTCCCAGGTTCGAATCCCGGTCAGGCATCGCATTTTTCATTTGTTACAAACTTTTCATTCTCATATTCTCATGCACAGGCTTCAAGCAGCTTATGTGGTGAATAGTTACATAAAAAGAAAAAAAATGAGACAACTGCTTATTAAGAGTTGGACAAATTGCTATATTTAGAGTTTAAAAATTGTAAAGTCGTTGGTCTAAATTTATCAAATTGCAGGGTATTGAAAAATAAAAAAATAAATTTCTGAGAAATCTTGTATTTTCTTTGTCAGTCTGAGAACTTTCCAAATGGTCCTCGTATTTGTAATTAATAGATGAAATAAAGAATTATTTGAAGCTTAAAATAACTACAAGATTGCCCTTTAATAAATATCATTTAAAATTAAATTCATTCTATTTTCTATCAGCTTCAACTTGAAGAGCATACCTTTGGCAATGCCGAGTTTCATTGAGATGGTTCACACCCTTTACTGTGAGATAGTGTCAAGCATTTCACTTGATCCTATGTTTGGCAATCTACTACAGCTTATCTTGATTGGTCGCAGACTGACTTGTTTTTATCAATATGCATACTAGATAAACAAAAATAACAAAGTATAATAATAAATTAGATTTATCTATTATGGCAGACCACCTAATAAACAATAAACATTCTATTTCTGATATTAACACAGATTTAGAAATATTAGTAAATAAAGATGACAAAATTAAATATATATAAATACAATCAAAATTTCATTTTGTTAAACCATCAAACAGTGTTTGAGGGAGACTGTCATAAAAACTGCAACAGATAGCAGCACACGGGTAAGTAATACACAATTTTCATTATTTTAGTATTTTTATTTTAAATTTTTATCATGCAATAACAGAATTATTTCAATTATCACTAAGGATGCAGAACCCCATGAAAGTACTTCTTAAAAAATTAACGTAGATATGTATTATGTTACTGTTCTGTTCTTAATCAATTGAGTTGGTCTAATGGTGAACTTGTCTTCCCAAATCAGCTGATTTGGAAGTTGAGAGTTCCAGCATTCAAGTCCTAGTAAAGGCAGTTACTTTTTTTCGGATCTGAATACTAGATCATGGATACCGGTGTTCTTTGGTGGTTGGGTTTCAGTTAACCACATATTTCAGGAATGGTCGAACTGAGACTGTACAAGACTTCTTTAAACTCATATATTCATCATCTAAGTAACACCTAAATGGCAATTCCTAGAGGCTAAATAGGAAAAAGAAATAGTGTTCTGTACTTGGTAGTTTATTTAATAGAATAAGCTGATTATTTCTACACTTCAGGAGAAAATGGTGATACACATATTAAAACACGTGAAAAATGTTGTAATATAACCTTTAAAGAAATTTGAAAAAAATCCCATTCAATGGTTTCAACACATCAGCTGCACATTTTCAAAATTTACAATTTAATTAAATATTACAAAAAATTACTGGTTTTTACTGGTCCATGAATTGGGGATTGAAAAGAATAACATCATTGTATTTTTCTACAGATGGAACAATAAGATTACATATTATATTTTTTATTCTCCTGATTTATATTGATAAAGGACCTTCTGTTTTTTATTAAAAATAATAATTTAAGTATTAACACCATTCTTTATTTATTATAATTGTTTACATTTAGATATCAATTGGTGGAGTTCTTCAGAGTGCAAAGAAAAAACTTGAAGATGGAAATTCTACTGGAAAGGAAACACCTATTTTTCATCATGTTGCAGACATGTTCAGTCATTCCGTAACATCCAATGTTAGTGCCCACAGTGCTCATAGTACTCCACATAAAAATGCTAAGAGGTATAAAACAGTTTTATATTATAAGCCACAAAATTTGTAAACCTTATTCACTAAAAATAAGGTTATTTTATTTGCTTTATGAAAAATACATTATTAGAAACTGCATTAGATATGTTTCTATTATTCTACCTGATTTCATGATTACAATGTCTATAAATTGTTTGGTGATTAATCTTTTTTTTGCCTGTATTAGGATTTTTACTGTTGGTTTATTATTAAATATTTATTTGTGCTGTAGTGTAGTATAAGGTATTTTATTTATGAAATATGCAATATATTTAAATTAAGTGATCCAACATCAATGAATGTAGTACTTCAACTTTATTTTTTTACTGGTTTTTATATTAAAATAATTAAATTAAGAATAAATATTATAAGTTGTAGTTTTAACAGATTGAATGATTTTAAGTTTGAAATAAATGTTTTTTTGTTTTTAGACTGGATGTTGTTAAACGTATACAAAAACTGAATAAAACAAAAAAAAAAGGTAATAAACCTGGGAAAGATGAAGGAACAAGTACTAAACATTTTGGAAATCCTAATGTAAATAAAGTTTATAAACAAATGACTAACAAAAAGAAAAATGCTGTTGCAACTACACCAAAAATTATAAAAAAAATTTTTAGGTCGAAAACACCATGTGATGAAGATGGAAGTGTGCTTATTGATTCAAGTCTGAATGAAACAACAAATTTAGAAGATGATTTTGATAATAATTTCTTATAATATTTTTAAATAATAAAGCATAATCTTGAGAAAAACTATATAACATTTTTTAGCATTAATTTTGAAATTAGAATTATATTTATTCAATAATATATTTTTATATTTAAAATAATTTTAGGCATCTAACATGATTTTTTAATTATATTTATGATGAGTAACATTTTTTCTCATATAATTAGAAAAATGTAATTGCATTAATAAATCGTAAACATGTATGTTATGTATGTATGTATGTATGTTATGTGTTTTGAGGAATTTATTATCACAACATTGTACTTACAATATGACAAGCCTTTTCATAAAAGCACTGTGCAAAGTTTCTTTTTTAACCATTTTTAAGAGTAAGAAGTAAGGAATCTATATGATAACCTATAACAATTTTTAGGGGTAACCAACTGTTTTGAGGCAGATTTCATAAGAAAGTTACCTATTGTAATGGGTACCATGATTCACCTTCTGGAAAATTTCGACATATCTTCACGATTCACATCGCGAAGTCAATCCAAAAGTTTTGTATATATATTTCACGTTCTTGTTAACACAATAACTGCTGTAATTTTACACCAATCACTTTCAAATTGATACATAAAATATAACAACCAAAAATCTCAGAGTTGTTCATTAATGGGCAAAGTCGGACCATGGGGGTGGAAGCGGGGTGGCTTTTTCAAAAAAACAAATATCGCTATAACTTTGTTATAAGTAAAATATCAAGTTCATTTAAAGTTCCTACTATTGTTTGGATAAAAGCCTAAAACTTATCTAAATAAAGTTTTTGGATATCGCCAACCATTGGCCCAGGGGGTGGAAAAACTGGGGTTTCGAAGACAAAAATCATACCTCTGCTAATAGGCACAGTATCGAATCAGTTTAAAGTGGTCTTTAGTCCTGTAAACATTACCTGAAATTTTTGTCTAAAACAATTTTTGAAATAACCAACTTTTTTTTTGTTTTGGTCATCCCTTGCCGTAAGGGTTGGAAACACGCCAAGGGATGAGAAAACAAAAAAAAACTGTAAAAACAAAATACATCAAACAAGGTAGGGTATCTAATGTAAGTTGTAATATTTAATGTGGGTAATGTAGGCCTATTGTAATTTCAATTCATCTTCTCAACATCACTGTTGTTATACATTTTTATATATGTTTTTAAATAAAACTTTCTGAAAACATTGTCTTTATCAATACAAAGAGACAAACCTAGAATCTCCCACTAATCCTCAAATTAGATGTGTTGTCAAGTAGTTCAGGAAAAATCATAAGGAAGTCTTGATAAATTTAGCAATAGCTTGTAGTCTAATGAGAAAACGTAGTGTTTGTAAAACATGGAAAGTAATAGTTGATATGAGCTCATACAATCTGAGTTCACATACCCCTATTTTGCCCCAGTCAGTCAGCTACCCACGTCGCCGATTTGGAATGGCGTGCCATAACATGCATAGTTTCATAGTAGGCTTCTACATTTATAGTCGTTCCACATGGCATGAAATCAATCAGCTGTATGCCAAACAGATCCCAGGAGATTGTGGCCATCAATTTGCATCCAAATAGTGTGGACCTTTGCTGGTCTGGTTGGTGATTGAGGATGATGCCATTCACTTGACTGCCATTTTCTCTCAGGTGTGTAATACGAAATCCACGTTTCATCGCCAGTTACAGTTGAATTAAGAAACTCATCATCTTTTTCTGTGTAGCGCATCAAAAATTTCAAAGCAGATCCCATTCAGATTTTTTTGTGATGTTTAGTAAAGATATGCGGCACCCAACATGCACAAACCTTCCTGAAACCTAAATGATCATGAATAATGCAACCAATAACAGCTCTTGAAACATCAGGAAAAATAAGGGCCAGATCAGAAATCATTGAGCAAAACGATCTTTTCCGTTTTCATTATTGATGCGTTTCAACAAGTCCTTGATGATTATTGAGGGCCTCCCTGAATGTTCATCATGCACATTAATTCTCTTATTTCTAAACCTTTCACCATTTTCAGATGTTTCTTTCTCTCATTACATTATCACCGTACACAGCAACCCACTGCCTATGAATTTCAACTGGCTTAACTTTTTGATGATCTAAGAAACATATGACCACGATTTACAGTCAGTGGCAACATCGATTTTGCTATTCATTTTATAACATAATTCTCACATAATCAAAGATACTACAGCACAGCAATTTACAGACAACAATGTAGTGTGCTCATTACTAACGTGGCCATGAACATCACAGATTCACCAACCTTAAGGAGAGAAATTTCCCAGCAGTCTTTACTTTAGAGATCTCTCATAATATTTCAACAAAAGAATTTTGAATAAAACCATCATCATCAAACTCCATTTTTTGTAAAAAACAAATATTTATTATGAAAATAATAAGACACAAATATGATGTACAACGCACACAAGCAGCAGGACAAGGAATGTCTTTACATCAGTACAGCAGTTATCCAGTCTTGAGCACACAACTTGCCCGACTACATGATTGGCGCGGTACACAGTAGAAAAATCATTCATTTTGAGCCATAACAGACGCCAGTGACGTAAAAGTGTTTTTTGTCATATTAAGCATATAACAACACAAAACTCAAATTTAAGCATATCAAAATATTTAGTTTTTCTTATAGACTCTAAATCATAAATGGCCTGTTAAGCAAAAATAACAAAATTAGCATTGGCAGTTAGTGTTAACACTAAGAATTTTTATGTATGCCGTATTATTGTTCTGAAGAATAAATATTTAATTTTTTGTTAATAGACTGTTCAACACAGTATGGAAAAATTATAAAAATTAACATTAACTTAAGTGAGTGTCAGGAAAATTTTTAATTTTCTAATAATGAAGAGAACATATATTACAACTGTTAGATAAGGTGTGCTCCAAATCTTTAAATGAACTGTAGGTGGTTATAAAAGAGGAGACTTTGGCTATTTTGAAATTGCAAAGCAATGATGTAGTTGAAATGGGAAGACAGTTAATAGTAAAAGATATTTGTGATTTATAAACAGAGGAGAATTACTGATGCCAAAGTGATGTTGAACTTGGCAATAAAGAAATTATAAAACTGATGAAAGAGAATTTGCCATAAAAATTATACAATGATGAAGAAACTAACTGTATTTTATCTAAATTATGACTTGATAAAATTTACTATTTATTTATTCATGGAGCTATGAAATGATGACTGATGCCTTCAGTGAATGCAAATTAAATATCAGATACTATACAGCTGTCGACTGGGTTAGTTAGAGAAATTACCTTACAGAAATGTGCATTGATAAGCCTTTAAAATCAGATCATGATGTAATAGGTGGCTCAGGCCTGTTAATATAAATAAATGGGAGGAGGTTAACGGAGGCTAACACAACATGTCCTTCAAGATGGTTAATTTTCACTTTGTAAAACTCCAATGAGAGATTAGTACACGTGTTTACTCCAAATGTTAGAGGTTAAAAAGTAAAAATGGTAATGCATCAAAAGTGTTGTGTTTCAGAAACCAATAAAAACCATACTTTCATATCATTGCATATATAAATATGTTTTGATACTGCCTGATAACTTTCATATTTCTGCTTTTTTTTTCTGTACATTGAATTTAGTTGTCTGTTGTCGAATTAATGAAAATTCGATGATATCCATTTATTCAAGTTTTATGTACATTTAATACAATTTTAAAGTTTGTTAATCCATTTTATGTTAATAAAATATTTAATTTGTTGAAATAAATTTTCAGAACTTAAAAACATAATTTTATAAAATAATATATATATCTTGTATAAAAAAGAAAATTAAATTGCCATTTGTGAATATATAATTTTTATTATTAATATTTTTTTTTGTCTTCAATCATTTGACTGGTTTGATGCAGCTCTCCAAGATTCCCTTTCTAGTGCTAGTCGTTTCATTTCAGTATACCCTCTACATCCTACATCCCTAACAATTTGTTTTACATATTCCAAACGTGGCCTGCCTACACAATTTTTTCATTCTACCTGTCCTTCCAATATTAAAGCGACTATTCCAGGATGCCTTAGTATGTGGCCTATAAGTCTGTCTCTTCTTTTAACTATATTTTTCCAAATGCTTCTTTCTTCATCTATTTGCCGCAATACCTCTTCATTTGTCACTATCCACCCATCAGATTTTTAACATTCTCCTATAGCACCACATTTCAAAAGCTTCTAATCTTTTCTTCTCAGATACTCCGATTGTCCAAGTTTCACTTCCATATAAAGCAACATTCCAAACATATACTTTGGATGTCAGGAAAAATCTTTTCCTGACATTTAAATTAATTTTTGATGTAAACAAATTATATTTCTTACTGAAGGCTCGTTTCGCTTATGCTATTCGGCATTTTATATCGCTCCTGCTTCGTCCATCTTTAGTAATTCTACTTCCCAAATAACAAAATTCTTCTACCTCCATAATCTTTTCTCCTACTATTTTCACATTCAGTGGTCCATCTTTGTTATTTCTACTACATTTCATTACTTTTGTTTTCTTTTTGTTTATTTTCATGCGATTGTTCTTGCGTAGGACTTCATCTATGCCATTCATTGTTTTTTCTAAATCCTTTTTACTCTCGGCTAGAATTACTATATCATCAGCAAATCGTAGCATCTTTATCTTTTCACCTTGTTCTGTTACTCCGAATCTAAATTGTTCTTTAACGTCATTAACTGCTAGATCCATGTAAAGATTAAAAAGTAACGGAGATAGGGAACATCCTTGTCAGACTCCCTTTCTTATTATGGCTTCTTTCTTATGTTCTTCAATTATTACTGTTGCTGTTTGGTTCCTGTACATGTTAGCAATTGTTCTTCTATCTCTGTATTTGAACCCTAACTTTTTTAAAATGCTGAACATTTTATTCCAGTCTACGTTATCGAATTCCTTTTCTAGGTCTATAAACGCCAAGTACGTTGCTTTGTTTTTCTTTAATCTTCCTTCTACTATTAATCTGAGGCCTAAAATTGCTTCCCTTGTCCATATACTTTTCCAGAAACCAAATTGGTCTTCTAACACTTCTTCCACTCTCCTCTCAATTCTTCTGTATAGAATTCTAGTTAAGATTTTTGATGCATGACTAGTTAAACTAATTGTTCTGTATTCTTCACATTTATCTGCGCCTGCTTTCTTTGGTATCATGACTATCACTTTTTTTGAAGTCTGCCGTTAATTCCCCTTTTTCATAAATATTACACACCAGTTTGTATAATCGATCAATCGCTTCCTCACCTTCACTGCGCAGTAATTCTACAGGAATTCCGTCTATTCCAGGAGCCTTTCTGCCATTTAAATCTTTCAATGCTCTCTTAAATTCAGATCTTAGTATTGTTTCTCCCATTTCATCCTCCTCAACTTCCTCTATAACACCATTTTCTAATTCATTTCCTCCGTATAACTCTTCAATATATTCCACCCATCTTTCGACTTTACCTTTCATATTATATATTGGTGTACCATCTTTGTTTAACACATTATTAGATTTTAATTTATGTACCCCAAAAGTTTCCTTAACTTTCCTGTATGCTCCGTCTATTTTACCAATGTTCATTTCTCTTTCCACTTCTGAACACTTTTCTTTAATCCACTCTTCTTTCGCCAGTTTGCACTTCCTGTTTATAGCATTTCTTAATTGCCGATAGTTCCTTTTACTTTCTTCATCACTAGCATTCTTATATTTTCTACATTGGTCCATCAGCTGCAATATATCGTCTGAAACCCAAGGTTTTCTACCAGTTCTCTTTATTCCGCCTAAGTTCGCTTCTGCTGATTTAAGAATTCCTTTTTAACATTCTCCCATTCTTCTTCTACATTTTCTACCTTATCTTTTTTACTCAGACCTCTTGCGATGTCCTCCTCAAAAATCTTCATTACCTCCTCTTCCTCAAGCTTCTCTAAATTCCACCGATTCATCTGACACCTTTTCTTCAGGTTTTTAAACCCCAATCTACATTTCATTATCACCAAATTATGGTTGCTATCAATGTCTGCTCCAGTGTAAGTTATGCACTCAACGAGTTGATTTCTAAATCTTTGCTTAACCATGATATAATCTATCTGATACCTTGCAGTATCGCCTGGCTTTTTCCAAGTGTATATTCTTTTTTATGATTTTTAAATTGGGTGTTGGCAATTACTAAATTATACTTTGTGCAAAACTCTATAAGTCTGTCCCCGCTTTCATTCCTTTTGCCCAGCCTGTATTCACCCACTATATTTCCTTCCTTGCCTTTTCCAATGCTTGCATTCCAATCTCCAACTATTATTAAATTTTCATCTCCTTTTACGTGTTTAATTGCTTCATCAATCTCTTCGTATACACACTCTACCTCATCACCATCATGGGCGCTTGTAGGCATATAGACGTTAACAATCGTTGTCGGTTTAGGTTTTGATTTTAACCTTATTACAATGATTCTATCGCTATGCGTCTTGAAATACTCCACTCTCCTCCCTATCTTCTTGTTCATCACGAAACCTACTCCTGCCTGCCCATTATTTGACGCTGAGTTAATTACTCTAAAGTCACCTGCCCAAAAGTCACCTTCCTCTTCCTACTGAACCTCACTAATTCCTACTATATCCACTTTTACCCTATCCATTTCCCTTTTTAAATTTTCTATCCTACCAACCTTTTTTAAGCTTCTAACATTCCACGCTCCGACTCGTAGAATGTTATTTTTTACTTTTCTGGTGATCCCTTCCTTAGTAGTCCCCACCCGGAGATCCGAACCGGGGACTACTTTACCTCCGGAATATTTTACCAAGGAAGAGGCGCCTCCATTATTGTTAAGTGAAAATGCAGAGAGCCACATTTTCTTGGAAAAAAAAACAGCTATAGTTTTCCATTGCTTTCAGCTGCGCAGTACTCAGAGGACTGAGTGATGTTGATATGGCCGTTTAAGTCATTGTGACTCGCGCCCCTAACAACTACTGAAAGAGCTGCTGCCCTCTTTCAGGAATCATTCCTTAGTCTGGCTCTCAACAGATACCTCTTCAATATGGTTGCACCTTCGGTCCAGCTACTCTTTATCCCTGAGCACTCAAGCCCCCTACCAACGGCAAGGTCTCATGATTCATAGAGGAGGATTTAATTATTAATATAATTAATTATAACTAATTTTAGCACTGAATTCAAAAGAAAATTATTATTAAAATCAACTAAGTTGATTTTACTGCATTGTAGGCAGAGATTCTTGTGATTCATGAGTCACCAAAACCTGGGAAGCAAGAGGTTCTGCCATGAAAGCTATTGTACATGAGATCCTATTAAGCATTTCCCTCTGCATTTAAAAGGAAATTATTTTTAAGTGTTTTACAGTTAATTTTTCCCTTAAATTTTGCATTCTTCTGTTACTAATCATCAATATATACTACACTAAGCCCATGTAAAGGAAGTGAAATAAACTTCCTTGTTGGTTTCTATTATATTATCTAATCACTTCTGCTTAAACGGGAAACACGTTTTCTGACTTGATTTGGTTATTCTATCTAAAACACACATTTTTATTATAAAAAATCTATTTCTTTAGATTTATTTTTTTAAACATAGTCGTTTTTATAAATTAGTTTAGAGCGCAAGAATATTAAATTTAGGGTACTGAATATATGAGGTAAATTGGTCATTTTTGGCTCAGATTTCAAAAAGTCTTAATTAAAAAACCTCCAATTAAAAACTTTAATTGTCACAAACCAAATTTAAATGCTCATAGCAACTGCATTTTCAATAAAATATACTTCAGTAAAAATTATTAATATTAAGAGTTTATAAATTATTTATTAGCATAAAAAAAACTATAAAACTCTGACCTTTTAGTAGGCAAATCTTTTATAAGTTGATGAGGGTTAATCTTAGTTTCATCTCATTTTCAATGATGCTAAGGCTTTGTATAACATTTTTTTGTAACTTTGGCACAGTTCAATAATTAGTAATGGGTGAATGATATTATCAAACAGCAATTGTCGTGAAATTAAGCTTTTTTCAAGGCTTCGGCTGGGAGTAACTATGTGTGGACTAGTATTTGGATTAAAATTTTAAGGAGTCTTTTTGATGAAGAATGATCTAAATTATATTTGTTCATTTAAAATTTTGTTGTGTTTGTATATCTTGAGTGCTCAAGTCACTATGTCTAATGAGTTTTCAATGTTTAGATTCTAAGATTTTGATGTTATTGATATTTTAACATGGGTGACCTGTTTCAGTGAAGTGGTTTACGAAAGTTGATTCATTGTTAGATTGCTTTTATGTATATTTATCATTGTGAAAGCTTCTTTGTAGAACTTTTTAGATTTTGTTTTAATATGAGTACCATCAACTGTTGAGGTAATTATCACAAACATTTTCAACAGCACACTGAGCTGTAACTAGCATTCTTAACTTCAGTGATCTATGGAAATCCGTTCTGAACCAGCCTTTGGCCACTGAAATTTTTAATTTACATCCTCCTGATTTTAGAATACTACTTCAGTTGTAGAGAAAACAACTGTTGTTAAGAGAAAACAGTTTACAATCTTATTTAGAACCAAGAACTTATTGTAGTTAACATTGTCAGGTTTGTAGACCTCAGGTAAATTAAATTTGTTTGTGTTAGTTTAGTAGTGTGTATTTTGCTTTAACATTATATCTACCACCTTGCCTTTTTTTTTAATTTGAAGGCAATTTTTTTAGTGTAATTATTATAAAATGATGTTTGTCTTGTTTTTCTATTTACTCTTTATTTAAAAAAATTCTTTTTACTTAGTCATGAAATTTGTGTATGAGATGGTCTATTAATATGTTTGTTTTGTACCTAGTAGTTTCAGCCAATTATTTTGTTGTGCTATTTCACAACAGTATAGATAATCTTTTTGTAAAAATGGAATGTTGTATAATCTGCAAACTGTGATAGTAAATCCTCAAAATTAATGTTGTACATTATGAAAAGAAGAATATGTATAAATCTGATAGTTGTGATAGAGTCTATGTAGATGCTGATAGTGTCTTTGATTATATTTTGTGATAATGAGGTTCCAGAAGTTTCTGCTGTTTTTTTTTTTGTTTAGTATGTCTCACATTTGTTATGTTGTCTACTGAAATCCCATCGGACACCCCACCCCCATAAAAGATCTATTAATTCCTGAGTGTATCTATCACCTGATAATTCTTTGCAATAAATTTAATTAATTTTTCTCAGAGAAAAAACTAAGTAATTTAAAAGAAGCATTTCTTATTTTTACAGTTTCGTTTGATTTTAAGAAATCAGTTAAAAATAATTCATAATCGGGATTACATAAACTTTTAATGTCAAACTCCACTGTCAAAAAAGTACTGGGAATTGGTAAATAAAACACAATTTTTATTTATTCAATATTTATTTTGTTGTCTTCATAGTAGTCGCTATTTGATGCAGCACAAATATGCCAGTGTTTTTTCCAGTTTTTGAAACAGTCGCTTACTGGTTTGGCCTTCAGCTCCTTCCACAAATTTTGCTTTATGGCTTCAATTGAGTCAAAACAGGTACCCCGGAGCAGCAGTTTTAGCTTTGGGAACAGACAGAAGTTACACGGGGCCAGATCTGGTGAATACAGCAGTTAATCAAAGGTATTTATTGCATCTTTGGCCTAGAATTCAGTAACAATTGTCGCTCTATGCGATGATGGCGCATTATCGTCATATAAAATACACAAATCTGGGCATTTCTGATGGATTTTCTCATTCAAACACTTCAATACAGCCAAATAGTTTTCTTTATTGACTCTGTCCCTCTGGAATAAATTCATGATGCACCAAATCATGAATATGATAGAAAATAATGAGCGTCACTTAGACTTTTGGGCAACTTCGACATGGTTTTTCTGCTTCCAGCTGGTCTTTTGTCCTCCATTTTGATGACTGTTGACTTGTTTGCATGTCAAACTTGAAGACCCATGTCTCGTCACAAGTTATGTTGCGTTCCAACAATGTGGGATCAGAATTGGTGTGATCCAGCATGTCTAAAGAGACCTGCTCAGGGTTTGGTTTTTGAAGAAAATTGAGCTCCTTTGGAACAAGCCGTACAGCGATGCATCTTGCCCAAAATATCCACCAAAATCGAATGAACAGAGTCATGAGAGATGTTAAGGTGAGCTGAAAATCTCTTAGCTGTAATGGTGATTATCAAGCACAATTTTCTTTACTTTTTCAATTTTTTCATTGGTTAAAGACATCAAAGGTCATCAGAATGAGGCATGTTTTTGACAATCTCTCGACCCTTTGAACGTTTTTTGTACCACTTGAAAGCGCGTTTTTTTGATAAAACTAATTCATTATAACCCTTTTCTAACATTTTTAGCAAGTCGGCACATGAAATTACATTTGCAACACCAAGTTTAAGGCAAACTCTTTGTTCAATAATTTTTGTTCATTGTAAAAATTATGTTGCACTACTGAAGTGGACTGATTGAATCAGCTGCTGTAAAAAAAGCTGATAGAATGATCATGCTTGTTTTTGGCATAGTAACTAAGTACAGTGCTATTATCTTAAAGAAAATAAGATTTAAAAAAAATAATTAGCACTGCCCTTTCAAATTTCAAATTCCTTGTATTTTTTTGACAGAATGTATTTAAACACTATTTCAAGAAAGCATTTGTAAAAATTTGGCAGGTAATAGTCATTTGAATACTTTAATAGAAATTACAATTTCTAATACAGCCTACATTTTACTTTTTTGATTAAAATTATATTTAACCCTTTGAAGACCAGATCTTTTTTGGAAATGGTTAAAAAAAGTTGCATGCTTATATTATTATTGGTAAAAAAACTATACATTGCCTTATGTGGTGACTATTTGTAACCTTGTGCTAAAAAATTTATAACATTTTTAATTACCAATATTTTTCAGTTGTTTCTTCATCTGTAGAAAAACTAATGCACTATAACTTGAAATGTTTTTTATAGTCATATCTTATCAATAAGTTTTCTAAAGATAAAGAACAAAAAAAAGAAATAAAAACAAAAAAATAAGTTTGAAATTACATAACTCAAGAAACAATTTTAGTATGGTAATCGTGATTTTTGGAATTGTTGTATTTTGTGTTAAACTTAAAACTTTTATGATTTTTGGCAAGAATGGGAGAATGTTAAAAAGGAAATTCTTAAATCAGCAGAAACGAACTTAGGCGGAACAAAGAGAACTGGTAGAAAACCTTGGGTTTCAGAGGATATATTGCAGCTGATGGATGAACGTAGAAAATATAACAATGCTAGTGATGAAGAAAGTAAAAGGAACTATGGACAATTAAGAAATACTATAAACAGGAAGTGCAAACTAGCAAAAGAAGAGTGTTCAGAAGTGGAAAGAGAAATGAACATTGGTAAAATAGACGGAGCATACAGGAAAGTTAAGGAAAATTTTGGGGTACATAAATTAAAATCTAATAATGTGTTAAACAAAGATGGTACACCAATATATAATACGAAAGGTAAAGTCGATAGATGGGTGGAATATATTGAAGAGTTATACGGAGGAAATGAATTAGAAAATGGTGTTATAGAGGAAGAAGAGGAAGTTGAGGAGGATGAAATGGGAGAAACAATACTGAGATCTGAATTTAAGAGTGCATTAAAAGATTTAAATGGCAGAAAGGCTGCTGGAATAGACGGAATACCTGTAGAATTACTGCGCAGTGCAGGTGAGAAAGCGATTGATAGATTATACAAACTGGTGTGTAATATTTATGAAAAAGGGGAAGTCCCGTCAAACTTCAATAAAAGTGTTATAGTCATAATACCTAAGAAAGCAGGGGCAGATAAATGTGAAGAATACAGAACAATTAGTTTAACTAGAATTCTATACAGAAGAATTGAGAGGAGAGTGGAAGAAGTGTTAGGAGAAGTCCAATTTGGTTTCAGGAAAAGTATAGATACAAGGGACGCAATTTTAGGCCTCAGATTAATATTAGAAGGAAGATTAAAGAAAAACAAACCAACATGCTTGACATTTATAGACCTAGAAAAGGCATTCGATAACGTAGACAGGAATAAAATGTTCAGCATTTTAAAAAAAATGAGGGTTGAAATACAGAGATAGAAGAACAATTGCTAACATTTACAGGAACCAAACAACAACAGTAATAATTGAAGAACATAAGAAAGAAGCCGTAATAAGAAAGGGAGTCCGACAAGGATGTTCCCTCTCCCTGTTACTTTTTAATCTTTACATGGAACTAGCAGTTAATTATGTTAAAGAACAATTTAGATTCGGAGTAACAGAACAAGGTGAAAAGATAAAGATGCTACGATTTGCTGATGATATAGTAATTCTAGCCGAGAGTAAAAAGGATTTAGAAAAAACAATGAATGGCATAGATGAAGTCCTACGCAAGAACAATCGCATGAAAATAAACAAAAAGAAAACAAAAGTAATGAAATGTATTAGAAATAACAAAGATGGACCACTGAATGTGAAAATAGAAGGAGAAAAGATTATGGAGATAGAAGAATTTTGTTATTTGGGAAGTAGAATTACTAAAGATGGACGAAGCAGGAGCGATATAAAATGCCGAATAGCACAAGCGAAACGAGCCTTCAGTAAGAAATATAATTTGTTTACATCAAAAATTAATTTAAATGTTAGGAAAAGATTTTTCCTGACATCCAAAGTATATGTTTGGAATGTTGCTTTATAGGGAAGTGTAACTTGGACAATCGGAGTATCTGAGAAGAAAAGATTAGAAGCTTTTGAAATGTGGTGCTATAGGAGAATGTTAAAAATCAGATGGCTGGATAAAGTGACAAATGAAGAGGTATTGCGGAAAATAGATGAAGAAGGAAGCATTTGGAAAAATATAGTTAAAAGAAGAGACGTTCTTATAGGCCACATACTAAGACATCCTGAAATAGTTGCTTTAATATTGGAAGGACAGTTACAAGGAAAAAATTGTGTAGGCAGGCCACGTTTGGAATATGTAAAACAAATTGTTAGGGGTGTAGGATCTAGGGGGTATACTGAAATGAAATGACTAGCACTAGATAGGGAATCTTGGAGAGCTGCATCAAACCAGTCAAATGACTGAAGACAAGAAATTGATAAAGTTTAGTCAAATTTGTAAAATTAAGTTTTTAGAACTGTCAGTACACAAATCCACGCAGGTTGAACATTTATACTACGTTTCCGATCAATTTCACTCTGTTTGAAACCGTACATTTTGCTTATTATAGGAAATCGCTAATAAATATTGTAAGTAGTACGGAAATAGGGGTACTAGCGCCAAATGACGCCGTAGCCCGTCAGTGTTGCCAACTTGATTTATTTTGTGTCACTGTAGCCTACCTGGTTATATATTTAAGTTATTGAAGTAATATCTCAAAGGTTGGTAGCTCCGTTGAACAGCTGTTGTGTAGCGTGTTGGTTTGAATTAAATAAATATTTGAAGTGAAAAAAAAACCAGGTCGGCTAGGATTCGAACCGTGTCATGACGGGACGGGACTGACTGACACCTTAACCAATCGGCTACAGAGGCTCCCTGATGTAATGATTGAAAAATGTTCTGCATAAGCGGTGATGAATTGTGAATTTTAATCTCACATCAGTCTACACACACAGCTTGTACTGGTGGTCACAGCTTGTACTGGTCGCTAGATGCGCTAGTGTGGCAGCCGCCATCTTGGGTTTTCCCTTTTTTCCCCGTGAGAATTTCCCTTTTTTGTATTGAGTAAAAAATGAATTGTATTACATATGTGTGTATGAATAAAAATTTAGACGTACCTCGAGATGATGCTGGTCGTCGTGGCCGTTGCACCGGGAGGCGTCATCCGCCACTCCTGGATCCCGAGATGGCTCGTTCACCAAGAGGCGGCGGCAGCTGCGTGCATGCGTTGACGTAGTGGCGCGCAGCTGAAGAACGTGGCCTAAGGTTGAACGTCCCGTTACCGTGGTAGGCGCGAAAGCGCCACACCCTACCGACCAATCACAGCGCCGGATTCAATGCGGCCGCGCATTCGCAACACGTAAACTGTTACTGTTACCACCACCACCGCTGCAGACACGAGCCTACATGTAAATTAAAACTTAACACTAATCACATTCAAGTCAGTTGCGTCCCGTCATGACACGGTTTGAGTCCTACCCGACCGGGTTTTTTTTCACTTCAAATTTTATTTCTTTATTTAATTCAAACCAACCGCTACACCTTAGCTGTTCAACAGTACTACCAACCTGTGAAATATTACTTCAATAATTTAAATATATAACCAGGTTGGCTACAATGACCCAAAATAAATCCAGTTGGCAACACTGAAGGGCTACGGCGTCACAATCCAAGATGGCGTTGTCTGCCATGGCGCTAGTACCCCTATTTCCGTACTACTATCGTAAAAAAGAAAACTAAACTAAAATAAAAAAGTATGATATTACGATGTGGACATCAAAAACAATGATAAAGGAACAACTTTCTCTGTTCATCTACGTAATATACAACACACCGATAAATACAATATTGTAAAATTACTAAATAAATAAAATAAGGTATTTCTTTTCCTTCACAGTTGGATAAAAATTCTTACCTCAAATTACCTAATTATGAATTTACACCAGCTTTTGATTAGCTTAAATTATTAAAAAAAATTTGTAAGAGTAAAAGCACTTTAATGTGTTTTATCTAAAAATATATTGGGACACTGTTGAAAAAACAAAGTTGTTCACCATATTGGAAAATTGGAACTGATTTTAGTTACTGCATTTTATGTGGGATTTATATCACAAAAAATAAAAAATAGTAAAACTAGTTATAATCATTAAAAACAAATATGAATACATGATTTTAAAATACCACTGATAAAACTAGTAAAAGTGTTATTTATATCCGTTAGTCATATTACATTGCTCATGTTTGTGGTATTGTCAGTTTTTGGTGTCAGTTCCTTATTATTAATATAAAGCTAGCCGTAATTTTTTATCATTTCCTTAATAATGTGTCATCATAAAAAAGGTATCTTTTCCATAAAAATATGTGAACATATTATTAGTAATTAATAAGTAGTGCTTGTATGTTAGAACTTAAAACATTTTAAACAAAATAACTCATATTTAAACAAATTTATTAATAATGAAAAAATTCTGATATTAATAATTGCAGTATTTATTGAAATACTTGCTCATACGTTCATATTAATCTGAATGTAATTAATTTAGAAATATTTTCTTTTACTTATTAATTTTGGAATAATGACTATTTTTTTTTATTCAGTTTTAATTTTAACGCTTATAAATGTTATTATTGTGAAATGTGTTTATTTTGATATTGAAAATGTTGTTGATTATAGTCTCCCTAGTCACGAGAAAGGTTCTCTTTTTGGTTACAGTGTTGCGTTGTACAAAATTTATGCTCAGTATGGCAGGTGAGTTATAATAAATCAGTATGCTTTATTTATTTAAAATTATTATATTGAAAGAGTAAAATGATTATAATTCATTGTTATAGTAAAAAAATAATTTTCTATTGTGACTTATTCTAATGAATTTCTAAAATTTCAATTTACTAGTTTGTTTAGTAGTTAGAATCATAACTAATGAAACATCTTTTTTTAATAAAAATTATTTAATTAAGAGGTTTAAAAAATTAATGTTCTAAAATTAAATATTTTTTTTTTAAATTTAAACAAAAATAAAATAAAGTTGAAAGTTGAAAGACTGTAGGACTCATTCTAAGGAACTGGCATTGTGCGAAGACTTGGCATAGAAATAAAAAAATTGACTGTTGAATTAACATTTAATATTTTTTAAATAATTAATTTTTCTGTTTAAATCTTTTTCCCTTTTTTTTTATAAAATGTAATGATTATACTTAAAAAAAATACTGTTTCAACAATTATATATATATATATATATACACATACACTGTTTCAGGATGTATTCCTCGAACAAGTATGTATATATAATATATATACACATGCATACATACACTGTTTCAGGATGTATTCCCCCGAACTTCTGGTACTGATTCAGGACTCCAAATGAACAAAAAAGTTAATATCGACATAAGTCCTATTTTGTTTTGTTTTCCTTCTGGATGTTTTGAGATTTTCAACAAAGAATTATTTCTCAGGAATGGTAAACCTATTTTATTTAAATCTGGCAAATCTAAGACTAATGTCTTATTTTACAAAATAAACAATTTTGAAAACATCAACTTCAAAAATTTCAAAATGGTGTCCTTATAATTTTTTAATCTTCAATATCTTTGTAATTATTTGTTTGATCAAATTTTTAATTATAACAAAATGACAACTCATCTGTAAAAATTTGTTTATAAACTGAGTTATTGCGGGCAATTAACCTGGCAGTACATTTGCACACCATAATGCAAGCTGATCATTTTTATTAATTTACTATTACTATTTATTATTAATAATTTTTATTACATTTAGTAGAGGAAATAAAAACAGGCAAACAAATTTGATTCATATATATCTTCTGTTTGAACTGTAAATATATATATATATATATATATATATATAGTTTACAGACTCTAAGATGAACACCAACCAGTTGATTTGTATTCATCCTTATTCCATGACATGGATAAGGTTTGAATCTACTTCTTTATGACATGATTGCTGGGGTTTGATTAATTAACTTCCTTATATTGTGGCTGGAGCTGGATTGTGGGTGATTGTGAAAAATTTTAATGTAACACTACTGCAGTTTAAATGAGTAAATTATATTATTTAAGTATGAAGAGGGGAGAAGATAGTTTACTGAATCTCTAGAAAAATTTCCCTTTTGGGTGGTGTACAACTAAATATGATGATGGACAGAAGATTTTAACCCTCAGTTTAGAAGAATCGTAAAGTTCCTTGAAAAATGGCTTTCTTCTCATAGATATGGTGTTTCAAAAATCATTCTTACATTTCTGTACCATTATTGCCTATGTAACAGGAATTATCATCCTGAGCTAGAACAAAAACAATTAATTATTAGACTGTTGATGACCATGACAAAGTATGGATGGTTTAAACTTTTATAAAGTAATAAATTTAATTCAACTCATTTCCTAAATACTTGGAGATATGCTTTAGGGGATCTTTTTCTAAACTGCACTTTCTTTCTCAACAGAGTTGCAGATGGCACTCAATTTAAACTGGTCGTGAAACTTATAACCAATTAAACCCATATGAGAAGTATTACTTGCAACATCAGAATTAATCTTTATGAATCATATGATAATAACCAGACTTAGAAAAATATATTAATTATAACATTAAATCTTTTCATTATAAAATAATGAATTCAACACCGATAAACAATATGAAATTTGCACACGAAATTTGACAAAAATAATGTACTAAATAATCATTCTTGAAATCTATTATGGGATTAATGATATTAACTTATGGTAAAGTACTGTTTGGTAAATAAGTTTTAAGAAAAATTGTCAGCTAAATAATAAACAATTAAATAGAGCAGTTTTAATAATCCCATTGTCACATAACTGTTTTATGAGAAGCATAATCTTGTAATCTTCAAATTTTGTTTAAAATTCAGAAAAGTTCCATTAATCTGTACTACAGATTCTGTATTAATATGAAACAAATCTCATGAAGGAAGGTTTTTATATCATTAGATTTATTGACAATTTATAAAAGTAAATATTTCATTATGAACAGTATAATTATTATCTTTTATGATCGCATAGGATCATTTTAATCAGTTCGTTATCCAAGTTTCTTCGATGGGACTGTTTGGGCTTGTAGTCTGCCTAGTACATTTCGATCTTTGTGCCCTTCCTAGTGTTGAAAATTTTCATGTTCGGATGTGAAGCGAGTGCTTTTGTTCTTGATTTTCTTGCTTAATATTATCTCATCTGTGGTTTCTACTGGTGTAAGGAAAATTTTTCTTTCGATCCTCTCTCATTTCTCTAATCCATCTGCATCCTGTCTTGGTGTTTTTACTTCCCTGTACGAAGTAAAAGAAGTATTGTAATTGTGAAAAATTTCGGTTTTCAGATTTCAACAGAAATATCCATTTTAACCATCCCTGAATCCATTTTGACTAGTTTCAGTGTGATGTCTATACGTATGTATATATTTCACATAACTCAGAAACGATTAGCCGTAGAATGTTGAAATTTTGGATATAGAACTATTGTAACATCTAGTTGTGCACCTCACCTTTTTATTGTAATTAACTGAAGAAATGTGTTCAGAAAAAGCTCAAAATAAAAAAAAATTGGATTTTGATTTTTGTCTTAACTGCAGTAGTCAGCCTTCATTGAGAGCTTTTCAATGATATATCATAAGTGGTACTTATTTTCATTGGTTTTAGAATTATAGCTAAATTTTAATTAATAAAATATTTGGATCTTACAAAGGGAAGGCACATTGGTTCGAATCTGACTTCATTTCCTTTTTTTTTAATTTAAATATATTGATTTATTAATAATTATTAACCTCTGATTGAAAAAAATATGGTAAAAATCAGAAGTTATTAATGAAATAACATTTTTTTACTTTTCATTTTAATTCTAAAATTTTTACAGAGGTTAATTTTTAATAATCAATATGTTTAAATTAAAAAAAAAGTTAAAAAAATATATGTATATGAATTCAAACAGACGTGTGCGAGGTTTGACATGTTCTCACTTACACCACATAACTACTTGAGCGACATGAAACAAAATTAATATATAAACTAATATAAAATGCTGATATGGACACCACAAAAAATGTGATGCAATTGAGTAACTGTCAACTTTATTAAAGAATTGGAAGATTGTATTTCTCTTTCAAATGAAATAAGTTTAAATGAAGTGCAGCAAAAAATGTGTATATGTAATTTAATAGGCATACAAGGAAGTTATGTGATGTCCACATCAGATTTTTTGAGTCAAGTTTGTACTGTTCTAGCTGTTTCAGAGGTCTTGAATCGTGTATCCTCATGATATGTCCAAAGAATCTTAGTCTCCTCTTAGCATGGTATCAGTGATGGGTTCTAACTATTTGAACATAACTATGTTGGGTAAAATCCACCACTGCCTGTCTTCCTGGCACTTTTTATTGATACAGGTGCTTCCAATTCTTTCAATTTTCTGGAGTCTGTCTGTCTTCTTGATTCAGGTGGAAGATTGTTTCTGCTCCATGAGTGGCTTCTGGTTTCATAACTGTGTTTGTGTGTCTTATTTTTGCATTTATTGATAGGCATTTTTTTACTGTAAGTGAACCAGTTAATTTGTGAGCTTTGACTAGTTTGTTCCTTCTTATTTGGATTGAGGTTTTCCCATTTAGGTTGTTTGTTACTATTTCTCCAAGGTGTTTAAACTGGGTTACTATTTTGATTTTATTACCATTTATGTGTACTTCTTTTAATTTTGTTGGTTTTTGTGGCATAATTTCCATCTTTTCGAATGAAATTTTGAGACTAGTTTTATTTCCAATATTTTGAAGTTCTAATATCTGTGATTTAGCTTTGTTGATGTCATTTGCTAATATTGCTAAGTCAACAGCAAAACCAAGACAGTTTATTTTGATTTTTTGGCCTATTTTACTTTTAGGAGAATTTTTTAAGCCATTCCTTGTTGCCATTTTAGAGCACAGTTGAAAAATAGCAAAATAGCAGTGAGAGCCCATCACCTTGGTGCAGTCCTGTTTTTATCTCAAAAGGTTCCAAGAGTTCGCCTTAGAATTTTACCTTTGACTTAGTATTTGTGAGAGTCAGTTTTATCATGTTTATTAACTTATATGCAGTCCGAGATGTCTTAGAATTTTTAGTAGGGCTTCTCTGTGGATGTAGTTAAGCTTTCTTGAAATCTACAAATGTTATCACTATGTCTCTGTTTCTTTTCCTGTTGTAATCCATTATTAGTTTGAGACTCATGATCTGGTCTGGACAGCTTCTCCAGTACCTGAAACCTTTCTGGTATTTTCCTAGTTCTTTCTGGTTGTGGATCAGTGCTGTTGAGAATGATTTTTGAAAGAATTTAATTTGTTGTCCCAACGAGTGAGATTCCTCTGTAATTTTTGCATCTGTTTTTCCTCTTTTTTATGTAGTGGATGGATGAGGGCTGTTGTCCAGTGTTTTTGTAGTTCTTTGATCCAGTTGTTGACAAAGGGCGATTTTTGCCGTTCATCAACATTATACAGAGTGTCCCATATAAAATGCGACCCAACCTTATATTGGTAGGTATTGAAATAATAAAAAGGCATGTGTAAATGTAATTTTTATTATTACCATCCATTACCTTGCATTTAGAGTAAATGTTGGAAGTGGAATCTTCTTGAATACAAGCTTCAATTCTTTTTACAGCGTTTCTTGCAACTTTTTTCAAAGTTTGTGGCTGGATATTTAATACAAAAAATATAACTTAAATTAAAAAACCTTAACACTGAAAATAAAAATTAACCATTAAGGATATTTAATCTAACAAAAATTTACATGCGTTATAAATTTAAAGCCAAATTTTAAAACAAAAATCAAATTTTTTTCAAAAATATATTAAAGGGGGACCTTAAAACCAAATCTTTAAATAATTTATAAAACAAAATACACTCAAAAAAGGATATTGTTCAATATTGACTTTCAAGTGTTCGTGGTTTATTGCTGTAGGCTTTTTCTTTGAGGTAACCCCATAGAAAAAAATCCGTCGCAGTCAAATCTGGAGATCTTGGAGGCCAAAAGCCTCGACCGATAACACGATTACAAAAGAATTCCTCAACGAAATCAGAAGTTGAACCTGCGTAGTGCGATGTCGCACCGTCATGTTGTAGCCAGCAGTGTCTGTCTTCCTCTTCCAAGAGTGCGATGAACCGAAATAAAATATCCTGATATCGTTCTACATTAACGGTGTACTCGAAGAAAATAGGACCGATTATTTTCTTCCGCGATATCGCGCACCACACGCCCAACTTCTGCGGGTGTAATTGTTTTTCGTGATAAAACATGGGGATTTTCAGCACTCCAAATTCTACTGTTTTGGCTGTTTACGTAGTTATCCAAATGAAACCATGCTTCATCTGTGAAAAATAACGAATCCATAACATTAATTCCCTCGCGCAGAAATCGACGGAACCATTGACAATATTGTAGCCGGTTTTCTTTGTCGGGCTCATGAAGCTGATGAACCGTTTGAATGCGATAAGGTCGTAATTGTAATTGTTTGGTCGCCCGATGAACAGTTGATTTAGACAAATTAATTTCAGCAGACAAACGTCTGATCGATTTATTTGGCGAGGCGAGTAATCGGTCTTTGATTTCAGTGACTGTATCTGTATTCAACACTGACGCAGATCTTTTGTTTTCCTTGTTATTAACAGAACCAGTCTCTCTAAATTTTGCAACTAACCTTAATCCTGATGTTTTGTTAGGAGCTGGTTTATCTGGGTACTTATGGCTAAACAAATCTTGCACTGCAAGAAGTATTTCGTACTGAAGTACGACTGAACAATAAAATCACGTTCATCTAGCGAAAACACCATCTTGTCTCTAGCAATACACTGAACGTTATGATTGCATTGTTGTTACTATCGGTAGTGTTCAACTGCGTCGCCGCGATTTCAGATATTGGACGAGTCCATTTCAGTAACGAGTAAGTGAATAAGCTTGACTTTTGAAATTTCATGGATGAGTGATTGATGGGTTGCGTTTTATATGGGACACTCTCTCTCTCTCTCTCTCTCTATATATATATATATATATATATATATATATATATATATATATACAGAGTATATATATATATATATATGCTACAGGTGAATTGAAAAATCAGGCTTACTGCAACGTGCCTGCTCGTCTAATTGGAAAATTAAATATAATATATCTGTATTACTGCTTATAATTATAACTATATTCTAATCAAACTTAAACTACACTTGCTTCGCTTGCTAACCTAACTAGCGCGCGAAAGTTAGCGCACGAAGTGAATAAACTTACATCTCTGTGTGTGTGCTATTATTTCTGTTACAAAAAAAATAATAATAATAAGATAAAACTAGATAATCTAATCTTATGGGAAAGAAACTCAAAAACAGATGTAAAAAAAATGTTATGTAGTTACTGTTTAACTGATAATCAATTTAAAATGTCTTTAATGATCCTTTGAATGATTTTCAATTCTATCATTATTTACTTTATTTGAAGGTTTTATTTATTAAAGACTCCCATCCATGATATCTTATGATCTTATGGGAAAACTTTAAATTATATGGTTTGATTCCATACTAATCTCATTTTTTAAATTGAGAAATTAAATATTTCATTCGTTTTTAAGGTTTACCTTATCTAAATGTAAAAAAACCTTGAAAAGAGTTCTCCAGCCCCATCAGCAGACCTTTTGCCAATTTTTTTTTTTTTAAATGAATGTTTATGACCCCTAAATATGTTATCAATGGTCATCTGCTCCCCCTCCTCACACCATTTTTGAAAGATATTGTAAATTTACAATAAGTAAACTAAAGTAAAACAAATTAAAAAATAAAAATGAAATAAGCATAAAATTAAAAAAAATAAAATTGTAAAAAATTAAAATTTGGAAAAAATAAACATTACATTATCTTTTTCAGCCCATCAGTACTGCAGTGTGGTAGGGATATACAGTATTACTTCATCATTCTGTAACCAAAAATCCCTCATCTCCTAATAGCTACCACCCTCACGAATGAAAAAGACAAAGAAAAATTTTGCAACGTGAGATTTAGCGCTAGTGCTGCATAGCAGTGCATCAAGTGCTAGTATTATTTGAAAAAGAACAGATTATGTGCTTTTAATTGATCCTAATGGTGTTCCTTATAGGATTCTTAGAAGAGAACCTAGATAACTGTAAAGTTTCGTAATATTTTTTGTTTTAAAAGTTATTCGTGTAAGAGGTTACAGCAGCAGATTAATTTTACATAGGTCCATCAAATACAGACATGAAATTTGAATGCGATTTAAGGTGATCTATCTCCTTTTAGGTTAGACTTATCCAATTATCAGTTCCCACGGTGTCACAGTCTGTTATTGCTGAAAGCATATTTAAATTCTTGTTGAGAGTTACACATTCATTTTAACACATTGAAATGTTTAAAATAATGTATATATAAAAAAAATTTCAAAAAAATTAGTTTCGCTTTCCTTTCAATCCTTTGTTCAATTTCTTCTAAACTGTTTAAGAAAATTTGGTATTAGGAAAATATTTTTTAATTTTATCATGAAATACTATACACTTTTTAACATAATATCATCCAAATCATTAACAACAATTCCTCTTTCCGCTGAGAGAGGTTAACTTTACTGTAGAAGTAAGTATTTGTATTATGGTGTTTTTATATTTAGAGGTGAAAGCATACCTGCAGAATAAGGAAGACACAATAAGTATAATAACACAAGGTTTTTATACTCAAGGAAAGGTTAAGTCTTTCATGCATGATATTGAAGCAGGCCTTTAACATTTTGTTGCAGGCCTGCTTTTTATTTTACGTTACTGAGTGCCTGTTCAGTGCTACTCCACTTGTTGCAGAAATAGTTGTTTCCTTTCTTTGTAAATCGGTTAATGATATTATTGTATTTGAAAAATTAAAAAAATTAAATATATTATTACTCGCCTAAAAAGTAAAACTAAAAACTGTAGACTTAAAGCAAAAATAAACCATTTTTAATATAGCTCATTAATAATATAGCTGGCATAGCTTTTTAATATAGCTCCAACATATCAAGATATATTCATGTAGTTTTTTGATCCTATATCATTGTGTTAAAGTCAACAATTAGAGATCCAGTATTTAAAATTTGTAGAAAAATAGATTATTTATTTATTCTACTCTTATATTAAATTTAATTTTCAATATTATTTAGACGTTTAAATCGAAAATAGTTCTTAATTACACCAAATACACAAATACTATTTTAGTTAATATTAAAACATTAATTGGTAGGAGGTTTTCCTTCATTTGTTTTGTAAGTCGTGGAAGAACTGATATCCATTAGAACGTATGGTGCTATTAATTTGGAAATTCATCTCATCTTTATCACTCCTACGAGTATTCATATAAATTTTAATAAGCTCCCGGAAACAGTTTTACTTCGATATCGTTATTTCCACGACTTCAGATATTTATTGATCTTTTTTCTCTGTTATTCTTTAGAAACTTTTTAACATTTTTCAGTTATTGATAATCATGTTTCTGAAGGTTGATGTTGAATCATAAATTTGATACAAAAAAATGGCGCTACCAATAAAATTGCAAAATGTTTTTTTTCAGTAAGTAAATAGCTAGTGATACTTCCTGAAAATTGATATTTCACCCTACATTTTGGGAAATCCATCATGATACATATTACCTTCGATCTTTGGTGATACATTTATTTCTATCTGCATTAATTCTATCTAGGACTGAATAATTCACCATTAACAACAGAAAAATCTACTTAACAATTATGATTATTTTAATTGTTTAAATCTGTATATCTTACATGAATATTAGAAATTATTGGGTTTAAATTTGAGGACATGAAATTAGACAGAACTTTTTATTAAATTATTCTTAACTCTTGCTTTAATTATGTTGTATCTTTTCTGATTGAATTGAAGTTTAATAGCTTGCTTTATAAAACCAGACCGATGTGAAAAATTGAGAGTGTTCATGTTTTATTTCCTATCTTTTTGCTTGCTTATCTATTAATTTCATTTCATTTCTCTAACGTTCCTTCAAAAACAATTTTTTTTGTCTTCTTTGATTTTGTACCCATGTAAAATGTTAAAAAAAAGTTTCTTAATGTGTTCTATTAATTACCTAATAATTAAAAAGAAAAATGTTTCTGTTATTGGAAATGATGCTTATTAACTTTTCTTAAATTGTTATATGCTAGCAGCTGGAGGGAGTATTTTAGAAATCATAAAAATAGTCTGATGTGGACACCATATGACTTCCTTGTGCACCTGTTAAATCACATATACACACTTTTAAAAGTACATAAAATTTTATTTCACTAATAACTTATGATTTTTTTTTTCATATATTTTTTATTGTTGTTATTGAATTATTATTTATTGTAATTTTTTTTACAATCTCAGGTTAATAATTATTAATAAATTAATATATTTAAATTGAATAAACAGGAAATGAAGTCTAATTCGAACCGATGTCCCTTCTGCATGCAAGATCAAATATTTAATTAATTAAAATGTTATTCGGCTATAACTGGAACCAATGAAAGTAAGTATCACTTGTATCGTTGAAAAGCTCTCAATGAGAGTTTTTACTGCAGTTAAGAAAAAGTCCAAAATCCAAATTTGACATCATGCCAAAACTTGTCAAAATGGATTCAGGGACGGTCGAATGGATACTTCTGTTGAAATCTGAAAACCAAAATTTTTTGCGATCACAATACTTTCTTTACTTTGTACAAACAAGTAATTAATGATACTTGCAGTATTTTGTCCAAGATTATCATTGTGAAAATTATGCAAAAATATTGATTCCAAATTTATTTTAATATTTCAAAAACTTAAGTCATCATATATTCAGTCAGATTTAAGCCCTCCTTCAGTGTCTGGTACTAACTAATATTTCCTACTGTGGCATCAGCTGTTGTTATTGCATATGCAGCAGATGTTTTTCTTGAGTTTTGTAAAGTGTTTTTTTTTAACCACCATTAGGTATTACTTCAGAGGATGAGATGAATGACAATTTTTGTAGCATATGAAAATGCCATGCCTAACCGGGATTTGAACCCAGCACCTCCAGATGAAAGACTGAGACGCTACCACTCGTGCCACGGACGCTGGCTTTTTTATGAAGTGGTTGAAAAGATCAGAGTATACACTGAAACACTCAACAACAATATTCTTTTTAATCAACAGATACAAATAAAATTTAATTCAATTTTCAACAACATTAATTATATATATATATATTCCAGAGTCAACAAATTGACAATAATAATAATGCTTAAGCTAAAATATGTTTTTTAAATATATAAAAAAATAATTTGATTTATTGTCATAAAAAATTATTCTTTGTGTAATTAATTCATATTGTTTATACTTCTTAAGTGGATCTTGTTTAGTTAAAACAAATAAAAAATTACTTGAAAAATTGTAATGAATCATTTGCAATGAGATTACTAGTAATCTATTTCCTGCATTGTGAAATAATTTAACAAAATTATTAGGAAAACAATAAAATCTATTTTAGTGAAAAAGGGAATTCATAATTTTAAGTAGCAATCATTTAATTACTGCACTTTGAAAATTAAATTTTTTGTTGATAGTTATGTTGCTCAAAAGTTTGAAAAAAAGGTAATGTGGTCAAATAATTTGAAAATCTTGGGTCTAACTAAGTTAAACAATTGCTGACCAACTTCCAACTTAAAAACAAAATTATTTTATATTATTTATTTTTAATTGTAAGTTTTTTAAGTAGGTTATTTTTCAGTATATATGTCGGTGCACCTAGAGCAAATTCTATTCCTGTACAAGAAGTTGAAAATGGAGGAGCTGTATTTAAGTGTTCCATAAACAATAATAATAGTTGTGTTGAAATAATATTTGATAAAGGTAAGTAAAAACAAAATGTAAGAAGGTTTTATAATTCCTTATTGCAGTTATAAAATTTTATTGTAATTAGATTTTTTCTCTGTGTTTATTTTCATTTTTTTTTTTTAATTATATGTTTAGGAGCATGTGTTCATAAGTCGGATTTTATTAGTTCTTTTACGAAATGAATGTTATACTCATAATTCACAATTCTGATGCCCTCATTACCCTTGATTTTTTAAATTATGAAATACTGCAAAAATAATACATTGTTACTGCATTTATTAAATTTCATTTTTATGAAATTTCTCAATTTTGTTTTTTTTGGGGCTACAGGAAATGGTCAGTAAAAAAAAGCAAATATGTTAATTTTTTTAACAGAGTGTAACCTGTTTTATACTTGAAAAACTAATATAATGTAAAAACAAAAATGGAATTAGACCTTTTTAGAACTTATTCAATAATTATTAATCTTAAAAAAAAACATAACTGAAAAGTAATGCACTTATTATACTGAGTTTGGAGACTGTTCTGATGTGTTAAGAGAATGAAGAAATCGTGTTCATAAGAAAAACCAAAATTCTGCAGATTTATTTTTAACTTTTTTTGATAATTTTACGTATATGAAAAAAATATACTTGTTTTTAAATTAATGATCATTATCATTAACGCAAAGTAATATTTAACCTTTAATTCAGTTATGGTAGTAGAATATTTGAATTTTCTAACATAAATCTATCTTCTAAATGATTCATGAATATAATTTGTGATTCATTTATTTGAGTATTTTTTGTGCTGTAACTTCAAAAAAATGGTTGGATTAATTTTTTTTTAAGGTAAGTATTAAATATTTTATCTGAAATATCATGTAAGTTTATCAAAACATGTAGAGTATATTAATGTAATAAAATCTATGAAAACAAAAGAAGTCAAGTTTTATTATTAAAAACAAAACAGAACAAACTTAATAGGAAAATGTTATGAATTTATAAAAAATTAAAACCAGCAGTTTTTGGTATCAGTAGTTCCAAACCATAAAATATTTTGTAGAATTTTTAATGATCTTCATGAGAATAGTACACTTTCCAGCGTTCATGTTTCATCTGAACGTCAACCGGTAAATGAGAGGGAAAACATTAAAGTGTGACAGCTTAGTCCTGTAACGAGCAAGCGAAGAATTTCTACACAGATTAAAATTCGAGAAAGTACAGTATGGAGGACATTACATGCTCACTGACTTCGCCCTTATCACGTTGAAAAAATTCAATATCTCCAGCTTGCCTTATAGTGCAAACTTGCCAGATAGTGCAGTTTTGTCAGTGGGTAAAAAATAATTCCCACTTAATTCCGTTCATATTATTTTCGGAAGAAGCTACTTTTACCCGTAATGGTAAAAATAATACACGGAATTGACATCGGTGGTCTGTTGAAAACCTACATGCTGTAGTTCAATCAAATTTCCAGCAATGTTTTTCGGTAAACATATTGTGTGACATGAACAACAGCTAATTAAATTATATTGTAGCAAATTACAATAGAACCCTTTCATATTTGAACATGTCACGGGGAGAGATATCTGGAATTTTTAAACAATGAATTTCTTACAATTTTTTAAATCTCTCATTGGCAAAACAAATTAAAATGTACTATCAGCTTGATGGAGCACTAACACATTTCATGAATGAAGTAAGACAATTCTTAGATGAAAAATTTACTGGGAAATGGATTGTGTGTGTACAGGGCTGGTAAATTGGCCACTAAATCACCGGACCTTACTCCCTTAGATGGATTTCATCCATCCCTAATCTGTTTAGGGGGATGGATGAAATGAGAGATATACAAGCAAAATTCACTTGATGGGAGTGGTGAGGATGTTGCTTTATGATTAATAACAAACAACATGCGATTTTAATGTGGTCAAAGTATATCGTAATTTACTGTCCCAGATAAACATCAGAGAGAACGAAGAAAAATATTATGTAAGAAATATTTATAATGTAAAATCAACTGCATAAATCACTAATTTTGAAAGATATCGACGACTTTTTAAAATTTCAACTTGATCACATTTCATCCCCTTTCACCGCGCCTCGGTTACAAGAAATCGAAAAACGCAGAAGTTGATATTTATAACTGTTCTAAGTTTTTTTTTAACCTCCGGGACCACCGTTAGGTATTACTTCAGAGGATGAGATGAGAGGCTTGCAGCGTTTGTGAAGATGCCATGCCTGAATGCGATGCGTTCAAGGACTGAGTAGAATCGAGAATTCAGCAGCCTTCTTGCATTAGTGTAGTTAGTTGACCCACCGTACGTTGTTACGGATGTTTAAAGTCAGTATTTTTCAATACTAATTATTTTTATGAACAATATTTTTTTTACTGTTTTTTTGCAAACAGGTTTTTCAAAGCTAATTTTGTTTCATTAACGGCATTTTTAAATACTTAATCTTCCTAATGCTTCATCGTTGATCAGGAAGAGAACCTCTAAACAGCCACAGAAAATGTATAATAATGAATGTCTACAGCCAACTAGTCGAAGAAAATCCAGAATGGTACGTGCAGAAATTCAAGCTCGCGTAGCAGACCTTTGTGGAGTATCTGTTCATAATGGGCGTAAAGTAATAACAGAATCAAATAAACTGGGAGAAAATGAGAATTTTAGTACGCCGGGAAAAACTCGTATAAGAATGAAAATGAAAGATAATATCGACAAATTCCAAATATACGCGTTACGTAATATCATACAAATTTTCATATACAACATAAAGCCCGGCCGACATTGAAAAAGTTATTCGTTTTATAAACTGAACACTCGGATCTGTAGATGAATTGCAGACACGAAACTCTACGGAAAATTCTGAGGAGTATGGGTTTTAGATGGAAGCAAACTAAAAATAACAGGAAAATTTTAGTAGAAAAACAAGGTATACGTATTAAACCAGTAAATTATCTAAAGAAAATGAGCATTTACAGACAGGAAGGAGACCAATAATTTTTTCAGATGAATTTTGTAGTCACTCGACATACGGGAAAAGTTATGGTTAGACCGATGACTCAAATAAAGGCTATAAAACACCTATATCCAAAGGCTCGAAGCTGAAAATGGTTCTCGCTGGCAGTGAAGCAGGAGAAATTGAAAATGTTCTTTTAATTTTTACAACGGGCCAAAAAAAATGAATAATACCGAAACAACATGAATGCCGATAATTTCGAAAAATGGCTGACAACAAAGCTAATCCCAAATCTTCCTCGTCGATAGGTTTTGGTAATTGATAATGCTCGGTACGACAACGTAGAGTTACACAAGGTGCCAAATTCAAACAGCAGAAAACATGAACTGTTAAGAGTAGCTTAGAGACAGAAATATTCCGTTCTCAGCAGATATGTTAAAAAGTGGGCTGTACGACTGGCTTATTAATTCGCACTAATAAATTAATACGCCCCATCCTGCGCGTTGACTGTGTGTTCACGCTTTCTTAAGCTTAAAGAACATTTACTCTTTATCAAATTCACTGATTTCGTATAATTTTTCCGATTCAGTTTGTGTTTTGTTTTTTTATTAAAGTTAAACCCCTCAAATTTGTGTTTAATTTTAATAGACGTTAGATATATCAAATTTCTCAGAATTAAATTCTCTACAAAGTTAAGTAGAAATTATTTGTTTATTGGTAAATTAACAAAGTTATTTTATTTAAAACCTAAAAAAGTGTATTTTTCGATAAAAAATTTTCGTGTTTTGCTGAATGTTTCTTAAAACCTAAGTGAGATTGAGGTCTGGGACCAATTTATTCAATTTCTTTGATCAAAAACTATAAGAAAACAACAAATTTATCCTTTGATTTATACCCCAAGAATTTTAGTACAGTTTCATTTTCCAGAGGGATCAGAAAGCAGGCCTAAATGTTTCGTAAGTCGAAACTCACTAATGAACCATTTTTTGAACTACGTTTATAAAAAATTTTTCTTATTTTTGGCCATAGAATCATCTTCTGAGAGATTTAAAAAAAACATTTAATGTTAGTGTATGCTAATGCATGAGCCCGTAACGCATATATCTATCGGTTCATTAAAATTATAATTGCTTCAAGGAAATCATCAAGCAACATTTTTCTGTAAAATCCTTTTTAAACAGAAGTAGAAACTTGATTCCGAAAACATAATTTCCAACATACGTCACACAATATTGATTACTTTTGATATTTCGTCTTGAAATTTATCACAAACAGTTAAGAATAACTCCTTTTTTTAAAGCTTCTAATCTATGAAAATTGGTGCCTGATGACTCAGCTGTCTTCACCCACACGCTCTCTTTTAAATGCATCCAACCATTTTTTACTCGTCAACGGAGATTCACTAGCTCTTACAATGCGCATTAGACTCTTAACGTTTTCTAGTCTCTTATTTCTGGAATGCGGCGATACCTTTTTTCGTTTCACTTTCACTTTTCTCTCTTGTTTAGTTGGGTTTGATAATCCCATTGTAACTTCATGACATTTCATGAGCAACAAAATTAAAAAGAAAGATTTTTTATCCTTTTTCAAAATTTTTTCCAAAAACTTTGTGATAGCAATAAAATTTTCAGTAATTAACTTAGTATAGACCTACATTACACAAAGTAAATAAGAATCACTCAACAAAAACTTGCAGATCACACAAAAATTTGCTCAATACAAATTTTCAGATCATACTTATTTATTTGTTTATTCACATAGCAACAACAGGCTTATGCCATCTTACAATTACTAGATGAATTTTTTTGTGTGTGATTAGCTTGAGAACAATGAACAGAACCTTCCTCCAATTTTTGGTCGACAGTTTAAGATAGTCTATGTTGCTTCCAGACCAATATAAGGAATGCATATCTTTTACTACCCAAACGTTGGTTGTAATTGGTTGGATCTTTGGAGCTACAGAGGGAAATAAACACATAGCAGTACATAATTTTTTTCATTTCTTTAATTTCAGTTTTTTTTTAGTTTGTTTCAAAGTAAGGGTTAGTAAGTTGTTAGTAGTTTTTCTTTTTCAATTTAATGCAAACTTCCGCAAGGTGAAAGTTTATAGAATTGAAAATGTATTATTTCTTAATTTTCTATTCTGTTATTCTTAAAAGCAATTTATTTTTTTATCAACTCTATTAATTTCATCCTGAGATTACATATTAATTGAATATTTACATATATAATCAGTTAAAATTCAAAACTCAAGTAGAAACTGAGCAAATTTAAGATGAAATTTCTTTATTTGTTCATTTAAAAAATTATATCCAATAAATTTTCATGGGATTTCTTTTAAATGAATGTTCTATTCAACATGTAAGAAAACATTAGCAAACTGAATTGAAGTTGTAAAAATGGAAAATAAAGGAATTTTATTACTATTTTACTTGTTTTTATTCATAAGAATTTTCACAAGACAAAAAAGTTGTCAGTATATGTATGATTTTATCTGATTTGTAATTATAAACTATTTTGTATAAGTTATTTACAGAATAACTTAAACAAAGAAAAACTTTTAACATTTTTTAAACTTAGTTTAAGTTAGTTATCAGTTTCCCATAAACTTATATGAAATAAATTCTTTAAGATTAAATATTCTTTTATTTTTAAGGGCACTTTTTTATGTTGTGCACATTCATTTAAATGATGGTTAGGTATGTGATTGAAACCCACCGGGTTGGTCTAGCGGTGAACACGTCTTCCCAAATTGGTTGTTTTGGAAGTTGAGAGTTCCAGCGTTCAAGTCCAAGTAGCCAGTTATTTTTACACGGATTTGAATACTAGATCGTGAATACTGGTGTTCTTTGGTGATTGGGCTTCAATTAACCACACATTTCAGGAATGGTCGAACTGAGACTACTAGACTACACTTATACACTCATACATATCATATTATCTACACTCATACATATCATCCTCATTCATCCTCTGAAGTATTATCTGAAAGGTAATTACCGGAGCCTAAACAGGAAAAAGAAAGAAAAGGTATGTGATTGAATGCTAATGTTATGTCAAATATTCAGCTGTACATTTTTTTTCTATTTATAATAGTGTAATACATTTTTAATAGTGTAATACATTTATAATAGTAATACATTTTTTTTCTATTTAGTTCTATTTATAATAGTTTTTTCTATTTATAATAACATTTTTTTCTATTTATAATAGTGTAATTAAATATTGATCACATTATTCTCAGATGATTGGGTCTTAATCCAGTCTCATTAGTTATAGTAATTAATGATTATCTTGTAACTTATGTCTCAATGTAATTTTATTTTATATATACAGTGAATGTTTTAAACTAAACTACTATGCAAATGAAAGGGAGTTTATGTTTTATAATTTCTACAGTTGACCGATTTAAAATCAAAAATTTCTTTATTTTTCTTGTTTTATTTTGGATAAAGTTAAAATATGTCTGGAAAAATATTTTCGAAAATGATTTTCTCTTGAATTTTAGGTGGATATCTACTTTAAATAACCATATCATAATATATATTTTCTTATTTCAGAGAAAAACAGACAAAGCAAAGATGAATTCAAATCAAATCAATGGTTTGGTGCTACTTTAAGCACTTCTGAAGACGGGCTTGTTGTTGTAAGTTTGCATAAAATAAATTAGATGTTAATTATACATACATGTTCATAAAAGTATGTTTATTTGTCTATCAAGCACCACTTCTGAACAACTTATTTGTTTTTATGAAAGTTACAGGTTAATTTACTCTTGACTTGATTCAAAATTACACTTTGTAATTAAAAATATGCTAGTTTTCATCAACCACTTGATAATTATTTTTTTCCCACTTTCTTGTACCAATGTTATTTTATTAAAACAAGAGCTAAATAAATAAATAATCAAATTCAGCAATATTAAATTCTGTAAAGATTTGTTACATTTTATTAGTTTATTTGCAACTTAAAAAATAAAATTTATGTCAAAAATAAAAAAAGTATGTTTTTAACTACAATTTTTATGCTTTAGAATAATTTTCTTAGAAACTGCAGTAAATACAATTATTGAACCTATTTTTTTTTGTAATGTTTAAGATCAAAACCTATACAAAACTCTCCCAATTTTGCTCCATAATTAGTGTTCCAAAAATTTCAGTGTAATCTTGTTTCAGCATCAGAACAGAAATCAGGATGAGTTTTTTCACTGGCTGTCAACTCAAAGCAAAGCATTTACCCAGACCTTTGTGTAAAATTTTTTTTATCTTCACTAGTAGAAGCCTGAAATTATTTTGATTTCTCTATGAGGCATGCCTCATAGTTTATCTGAACTTAAATTGACTTCTCTCTCAACCATTGAAAGTAAATTTCTTTGTGTTCCAAAAAGGTAAAATTTTGCTAATATAAGATAATTTTGATGAAAAATAGGTATAGTAACAAGAAAACATTTATCATATCTGTTTCATTTTTTAAATAGATGAACCCAAAATGTATGTAATCGAATTAATATTCCTCCAGCATGTGGTAATTAAGATCAGCTTAGAGCATTTTGTGTATTCAAATCTTCACTATTGGTTATACTGTTAGTTTAGTTATAGTACAGTTACATTAATTCAAGTTTTATCAAAAGGTTTTATGATAAAAATGTAATAGAAGAATAATTATATTAAACAGCAAGATGAAATCTAAAAACACTTTAATAAGACTTACTTAACAACTTACATGGAAGTTGTTCTTCGGTGTTAATTTCGTTTATCCAGAGCAATTATCAGTAGTATTACTGTTTATGATAGCCATCTTACAGATTAGGAAAGTATGCGGTCAAATATATTTAATTACATTTTTAATGTAAGTACCCCTGATCATCGAAGCCGACACACCTCAGCATGCCGGCCCTCCCAGCCAGGGCTGTCTGCCCTGCCCTAAATTAAAATCCCCTTTGACATCCTTTGTCATTTTTTTCCTTCAAAATCGTCTTCACCAAACCGTTGATGGGTCTCCAGTTTGCCGCTGAAGCCAGCATATAATCTACTAGTTCTTCTGATGTTAGGTTAGCGATTCCTGCCCTGACCCAAGAGTCCTGCCATTTTCGGTAATGGAACATGGTGTGCTCCACTGAATCTTGCTCGTGACATTGCATACAAGTTGGTAATTCTCTTCTGCCTATTCTATACAGTATTCTATACAGGTACCTCTCAAAATTGTCATGTCCAGAAAGAACACATGTAGCATCGTATGAAAGTGTCCTATAACCCTTAACAACTCCTAGTAATGCTCTCTGGTGGACCCTTCGAAGCCTGTCGAGATTTTGCTGAATGTTAATTGTCCTGCCTCAGGCCGGTGCTGCATACAGAAGAACCGAGGCTACGGTCGACATGATTACTATTTGTTTGGCAAAGCCAGGAGCAGGTCGCAAAGACATAAGTCTATTTAGGGGTTCACTGACCTTTCTGTCTTATTACAGACTTCTGTGACGTGTTCACCGAATCTGCATGCTCTATCTATTATTACGCCTCCAATCTATCCCTCTATCTATTATCCCTTCAATAAAACAGCTGGTCCCTGATTCTCAGATCTATTGGTGTCACCTTGCGTCTCCCAGTTAGAGTTATGAACTCACATTTGTTAACCACCACTTTTAGTCCATGTGTTTGCGTCCACTCGTCAATAAAGATAATGCAGAATTGCCCCTTGCCTGTGTTTATTCTTCCGTCTTTCCACTGACAAGGACCACAAGGTCATAATGGTCTCCATCCGTGCTGGCAGACAGAGGTTCAACACTCTTTTCATAAACCACATTCCAAACAAGGGGCCCAGCACCAACCCCTGCTATTTGGAGGGGGAACCCCTCCAAATAGCTGAAACCAGTAGCCACCTTGTTGTGTATCAGCTGTGACCCACTTATCCTTCAGATAATCTTCGACCTGCCTACACAGGTAATTAATCAGTATTATACCTAGAATTGTTTAACTTCTCTGATCTGCAGGATCCAAGAAATTGTTTAACTTTAAATTTTTGCTTTGCTGCTCTGTGAGATATTTCAGGTATTGCAGAACCGTTATTTCAGTAAGAAATGTTGTTTGCCATCATACACTTGTCAAAAAAACTAGTTTTACTTCCAGGAACAAAACATTTTATTTTAAATTTATAATATAACTTTCCTTTTGTAGAACGTGCTGAATAAACTTGGAAAGGAAGTAGGAAATATCATCAAAATAGTGTAAAAAAAAAATAAATTACTTTTTATTTTTGTGTATTAATTTTTTATTTATTTTCCAGGCATGTGCTCCTCTTTATTCACATTTTGTGCGTTCATATAATACACCTTTTGATATTCAACCTATTGGTACATGTCATATTTCTAAAGGATATTCCATTGTCTATGAATACTCACCTTGTAGATCAGGTATGTTACTATGGCTTTGCATCCATTAAAGGGTATTTAGTGAATTGAAAACCAAATAAATCCACTTCCCTCAAAAATTTCTTATCATAAGGAATAGTTTAGTAAGAATTAAATTAAAACAAAATGCCATAAGAAATCTTACTTATTATTCATGCTAGAGAAATAAAAATGTTAGAAAAAACATTAGAGAGAATGGCATAAAAAAAAAGTGTAATAGGCTACAAAGAATATTTATAAAGAAATTGTGAATTTTCTTTAGCTAGTAATGTAATTAAAAAACTTTCAAATATAGTAAGAAAAAGTTGCAACACATTATACAAATTTTCCTGATTTAATAACACTGCCCAACAATAAAAATATTTCGGGCTCAAAAATAGCTTATTCTTATATATTTCCATCTGCTGAATTAAAAAATCACCATAAAAATGACTGATTGGCTCTTGCTTTGAAGATAAAATTATATGTCATTTTTTACTTGATCTAAATTTTTAATTTGGGGATGATTTTGTTTTTGGAGTTGTCACACCTATTAAATGACAAAACACAACATTCTCCAGCTATTTGTAGGTTATAAATATTATTACTATTGTTTGTAATTAATGGAGAATTTCTGGTTTTTGAGTGCTTTTGAAGTGAAAAATTTGTTAAATCAAAATGCCTCGAAAATGTGTAAATCCAGTGAAAAATTTTTGTTACATTTATGGTGAAGTAACATTTTCATCACATAAACACTCTTTGACACCTCTTGTGAAGACTACCTATCAGCATTATCTTAATTTGAAGGTAGGGGACCAGGATAAGTCATGGGCTCCACATATATGTTGCAACTCGTGTTCAGTTATACTATGAGAATGGCTGAAAAAAAAACGATCAATGGCTTTTGTTGTGCCTACAGTTTGGCGGGAGCCTACAAATCATACAGACAACTGCTATTTCTGCTTGTTCCACTTATAAAGGCAGGATTGTCAGTGAAGAAGAAGGAACAGTTCAACACCCTAATCTTCCATCTGTTATTTGACTATTCCACATTCAGATAGTTTACCAATTTCTACTCCACCCCAAATCAGCTTGAAGTAGAAAATGAAGACAGTGTGGAAGAAGAAGAACCCAACAAGCCTTCCAGATTCCATGACTCTGATTTTGATGAAAAAGATGATAAACTGCACAGACTGTCAAGCGGAATTGAATGATCTCATTCGAGACCTTGATTTGTCAAAGGAGAAGGTAGAACTTCTAGGGCAAGAGTACAGCAATGGAATCTTCTTCAATGTGATGTCAGGGTCTCACAGTACAGACATTGTCATAGGGATCTGCTTTCTTTTTTTTGAGAAGAAAAACAATCTTGTTGCTTGATGCGAAGTTAATGGTTTGATGAAGTGTTTGAATTTGAATCGGAGGCTATTCATAGACTCCTCCAAGCTTAGTTTGAAAGCTATATTACTTCACAACAGCAACCATCTTCCTTCTATTACTGTTGGTTATACAGTTCAGATGAAAGCTCCCATTAAAGCCCAACAGGGCTATGAACGGTGGTGGGGGGGGGGGGGGTGGCGACCAGAAATGTCACAAGGCGGGTGTCTTCCCCTACGAAGTTGGGATGAATTCACATGAAGGAGACTTATGCAAACATGGCAATCCTCCTTGACTCAATCAAATATGCTGATCACAAGTGGAAAATTAGTAGCGATCTAAAGGTCATTGCTGTGCTCTTAGGAATGCAACTTGGATACACTAAATATGGCTGCTTTTTATGAATGTGGGACAGTAGGGATAGGAAATCACAATGTATTCAAGCAGACTGGCCTGCAAGAAGTCTTAACTCTAGTGAAAAAAATGTCATTGCTGAGCCTCTCGTGAATCCAAAAGATGTTCTTCTTACACCCCTTCATATAAAGCTGGGTTTGATGAAAAGTTTTGTAAAAGTATGAACTGTGAAGGACAGGCCTTTAAGAACTTAAGAGACAAATTTCCTACATTAAGTGATGCAAAAGTTAAGGAAGGTAGTTTTGTTGGACCATAAATTCGGCAACTTGTAAAGGATCCTGCCTTTGACCAAATTTTGGAGGGGAAAGAAAGAATTTTGGGGGGAGAAAAGAAATTTTGGGAAGCCTTAAATGGAGTCATTCATGGATTTTTAGGTAACAAAAGAGATGAAAACTACATTCAGTTGGTGACAGTACTTCTGCAAAAATACCATCAACTCGGATGCAACATGTCCCTTAAAATCCATTATCTCCACTCACATCTGGATTTTTTCCCTCCTGGTTGTGGAGTTTGTCAGTGATGAACACGGAGAAAGATCCCATCTGGATATTTCTTTAATGGAACAAAGATGTCAGGGCCGTTGGAATGAAGCAACACTTGCAGATTACTGCTGGTCTGAGTGTAGGGATTCTCTGGAACTCACTTACAAAAGGAAAGCCAAAAGACAATGATCTCATGAAGCTATCACATGATTCTCTTCAGACCCAACCAACTGCCAGGTATTCTTTCATCAATTAAGAACTCTTAGAATGTAACTGTCATTAAAAAAATGTAAAATGGATTTTTTACGTTAGTATGTGTAATTAAAATATATATAGTTTTCTCTTAATATGTTAAAATAAAATACTTCCATCTATTTTATATCTCAAAAACTAGGGCTATAAAACATTTTCTTTGTCATATTCGTTTTTATCAGCCCAGAATTAGTAAAATTTGACTCACGAGTGAAGGAAACATTAAAAAAAAATTTGTTTGTAAAGCAGTATAATTAATTTTACATTTTATAAATAAAATACATGAAAATATGTACACAGATTAATAATACTATGTTTAGAATATGTATAGCAAAAGAAAGGATTTTCATAGAATTGTACAATATCTTCTGAATAAATTAAACATTTAAAATCTAACGAAACTATTTATTATGTATTTTTTTTTCATTTACTATTGCTTTCTGTTTTTCTTTAAATTTAATTTTTCACAGAAATTTCTCTTTCATTAAAACATGTTAAAAAAGATGTTTATGATTTCATAATGATTTATTGTAATATTTTCAATATTATTAAATGATTATAATCTATTGTATGATAACATTAATCAATTATATCAGTTGAGATCTTGTGGAGGTATAAATTGGTTTTTTAATCTAGAGTGAATAATTTCAAGAATTTTTGTCATAACTTGTTATTTATGATTAAATTTGAATATAAAGTGTTATTTTCTTTGTCACAAAAACTTAAGATCTTTTGTAGTAATGTAACATTTAAATAAAACAACGGTTGCAAAGATATTAACAATAAAAGGATTGAGAGATCAGGTTCATTATTTTTATACAAGTAAATATCAAAGTATTCTAACAGTATAAGGAGTCAGCTCTATATGAATAACCATTCCTGAAAAATAGATTTTTATGTTAAAAATACAAAATGGTAAACTAAGCGTTTCTGGACATATGTTGATATAAAGTTTTTTCTTTATTTTGATGTGAGAGACCATCCTCTGAATTCTTGAAATTTTTTTGAAGAACACTGAATGTTTGTAAAGTTCTGTAAAAGAATTTTTTAAATTTCTGTTTGTCATTCCTATGACAATTTTTTTTACTATTTTGCTGACTGATTGAATCGCTCATTTTTATTTTTAAATTCTCTCTTTCTGTCTGTGTGTGTTGCATTTTTATACAAGCACACTTTGATTATTTTTATTATATTTTAATATAGATATAACACATCAGAAGTATGAAAATCAAATGTGTCAATTTGGATTCAGTGCTAGTTTTTCAAAGGTAAGAAAACAGATCTTTTCTCTTGCTTAACATTTTACATAATGTAGAAGAAGCTTGAAGAGTATTCTAGTTAGCAATACATTACTTGTTTAGTTTTTGTTTTTGAACACTACAATGCTTGTGCAGTTTAAATTGCTTACCTTAGTTAAGATTATAATTTTTTTTAATTATCTATGTTTTGTTAAAAAATGGATTTCTATTAAACATATTTAAAAAATATTCTTCAAGTTGTAATGAAAAAAAAAATTTACATCAGTTATAACGTGTTCACATGTCACATCTTGCTTGAAGAGCGAGCGACGACAAAGTAAATCCAGGGAAACGAGAGCTCTTCGGCACATAGACCGTAATTGATATTCATTGGAATCGATTTCTGGTTCAATGCAATGTTGGGGTGTGCTCCGCGTCCCATAGCATCATGTGTTGTCTCATCAAAGTACTTTTGATTCAGTTTCATCTATGCTTGGTAAACTCCTACATCTCGCTGGCAACTTCCTCTGCTGGTCTGTTTTCATCACTCGTGTTCGGTTGAGAGAGTTCTCGCAGTGTATCTCGATCAAATTAGCTCCAATCGACTGTTCGACTCGTACGGCTGGTTGACAAGGAATTGCAGCAAAGTTTACATTATGTTCTTACAGAATTTATTCAAGTATGTTATTTAGGGATCAAATTTTTCTTCATGTTTATGTTGAACATGTAATCGTCGTGAAGCTAGAACGACAGCGAATTGACTATGATGTTAACCTCCATCGACACGTTTAGACTTGTCTGGTGATTCCATGAACGCCTTCATGGCTCAATCGACGTATTTGCTCGAAAGACAAGTGCGGAGAAATTAATCTTGAACCACATGCAATCGCAAACCTCACAGTGAATTCAAATTCATTTTTAAAGAATGCGTCTTTGAACTGTTTAGTTGCTGCTGCCAAATTTTCTGAAGTTTTTTCATCGGCTTGGTCAATGACTCATGTTAATTCAGAGCTCAGCGGTCGCCATCTTAAAGTCTTCGTGAATTTTGTCTCTGAACACGCATTTGCTCAACTTTATTTTTACTTCCTCTTACCATTGCTTCCGCTCACAAATTCTGTAGACTCTTTCCAGGCGGCAATGAAGTTTTCTGTGTGCTGTCTCTTCCGGGTTCTCTTCTTGAGAATGTTGTAAAATCATATTATTTCCAATGTATGATTCGATTACATCTTGAATTTTCGAACGTATCTACACCTCCATAGATTAGAAGGGAGCAGTAAACGTACTCAGTTGCGGCTCGCAGCGTTCGTCTTTTTTACGTTATCTAAAAGTTCTCTTATTTTCAGCTCCGAATATTTTGAGCATGTTTGATTCTTATTGATTTATTTATTCTTCTGATCCCCAGTTTTGGCGTAAGCTTCAGTGTTATTTAAATTAAAATATTGAGTTATTAATGAGATTTTCATAAATTTTTTGAAGTTCAAGTTTTTCACAATTAATATTTATTAATCGATCTCGCCAATACGAAATAAATGACATCTGACGGTGCCATAACGTCATAGTACCGAGTTTACTCGCTACTCACTATTGCCTCACCTGACCTTGAATTATATGTCGATGACTCTTTGGACCTTGCTCTCTTCAAATCACATGTATCTTTTTGACAGTTTTGAAATTATTGAATTAAGCCTGGTGAACACGTTTTTGGGTCACACTGAATTTTACCAAGGAACTCATTACTAGGATGAAACAACATGTATGTGTGCGTGCATGTGCGTGTGTAGACAGTATATTTGTTGAGGAATTACAAGAATGATATCAACAGTAAATAATCTTAAATTAAATAATTGTAATTAATAATCTTAAAGAGTTTAATTTATAAACATAATTTAAATTTAGAAGTTGATTTGGTTATTTAGAATTACTCAAGTAGTCAGTGTTTCATCTGTAATGTTTAATTGTAGCTTTTAGATTTTCCTGGCAATTAAAAACAGTTATTGTGAATACACATGGTCTTTGATTGTGTCAATTCCAATTTCTGATAAAAAGGAAAACTTAGCTTATCTCATACAAATTTTAACTTATAACATTTATTACTGATGATGACGAAGTACTTATAGAAAAGGATTTGAAATTTTATACATAAATTTTGTTATTTGTAATAGATTTATTGAATGCATTGTACTTTTTATTTGTGATTTTAGAATGGGAAAATGTTAATTCTTGGAAGTGTTGGTTGGAACTACTGGCGAGGTAAATAGGCATTTACTGATACTTTGTACAGTTTCTTAAGCTTATCTAAGCTATTTATTTTTAGATCATTGAAATTAATTAATAAGAATCATGATAGTTATTACCTGTCATACATCATTTGATATGTATTATTATTTAAATTCTTATACCATTATTATTTACCATTCTTTTGTTTGTTTTTTTGACTGGTTTGAAGCTATTTTCTGTTCTTTATCAATTTCTCAACATCAAAATATTTACTGCAGTCTACATCCTGAGTTATAAGTTGTATTTATTTAAATCATTGTCTTCTCTTACAGTTAATTTTATTGTTATTAAAAATTTACTTAATCTGATTGTTAATATACTGCTTATTAGTTGTCTAAGGAAAGAAAGAACTTTGTGGAGGGGTGGCAAAATCAGATTTATATTACCACTTTAACTAACTTGCTGAATTTACCTCATAGACAGTGAGATAACAAAAATCAGCATTGAAGATTTGTATCATTAATGAGGATGTGTCTAGCAAGATTAATATATGTCTGAATAACAACTATAAAAAATAAAGAATAAATTAAATTAAAAATGAATTCTCTGTTGATTTAAGATTTATGAGTATTGTTATACATTTTAATAAGTGGTTTTCGTGTGTAATAAACTCATCAAGAAATTTATCAAATGTGAAGTGATTTCCATGATTGAATAAATTTTGCTTCAATTTAAAAGGGTTTTGAAAAAAGAAAAAATATGATGTAGTTTTGTTTGATAGTTAATTTTAGCAGGATGCTTATTGTTACTGTTCTTTCTTTCCCATTCTGTGTACTGATTCAGGTGGTTGTGAAATAATTTTTAATTTTTTTTTTCTTTTGACAGTATTGTTGCTTTTTATGTAATATATTGTATTTATGAAAGTATGATTACATTTGATCTTGTTTGTTAGACATAGTTTGAGATGTAATGTGAGATGAGTTCTAAGTCCAGCAAATGAAATGAATTCATAACTTAGGCGGACGAAATGAGTGCCTACTATAAAGCAGATCCAGAAATAATGCACTTTATAGTAAAGACTGATTTTGCACACCTATTATACACCATGTATAAACTGTAAAAAAAATTATAAGGACAAGTTTTAATACAAATGACATGCCACAAGCAATTTCTTACAATATTCCAAATAGTATTCTTTCCTCAGGATTCCTTCATCATTGAAAAATTTACTAAATGAGGTTAAAATTATTGTCTTAAACTTTAAAATTCTGAGGAAGATCTTGATAGTTCAATTAACTTAAGCCACAATAAAATTGACAATTGAGATAATAGAGTGTCAACTAAGCAGGTCATGTAATATGAATATGAGTTGATCATCTGGTATCTGACACCTTTTTTCTCAAAAAATTGACGTAATAACACCCACCCACTTTGTCTTAATAATACTGGAACAATATTCATAAAGAAATTCAATGGAAATTTACAGGATTCTGCATTCACTTGACAGAAATGTTATTCATACACTTATTGATGAAGGAAAGTGATGGGGTATGTGAATAAAAATTCTATTGATGATATCACACATTGAAAAGTAAAACCAAACAACCTAGCAACACCGTCATTGTCAAATTCACGTGAAGAGTAGAGATCTTTTTTTTTTGAAGGAAAATGTAAAAGATACAATGCATCATGTGGACTTCTATTAAACATTCAATATCACCTACATTAATTTTTCATTGATGTAAGAAGATAAATTGAAAAACTTAAAATTTTGTTAGTGAATCATTGCCTTGACCTTTAATCCGGAGGACCTGGGTTCAAATCCCAGTTAGACCATGGCATTTTTTATATGCTATAAATTTCCATCTGGGCTAATGACCATAGCAGTTGAGCCTGTAATCTACAAAAAAGAAAAAGGAAATGGATATATCAGGTTCATTTAAAATCCATATTTTTGATGTTGGTAGGATAATACCATTATTTTTTTAATACAACACAGACAAGCAATGAAAACTAAGGGCTGTTATTTATTTGAGTTACTGGAAAGTAAAATTTAATTTAATTTTTTCTTTTAATAGTTAATTTTAGTAATTTCCTTCTATTATTTTAGGTTTATGTCATATTTCGTATTTTAACTCATTCAGTTCAGTTGTTTGGTGCAAATTTTTGATAGTGGTGTGGTGAGATATAATTAAGATTGTGGGATAGAACCCATTAATTTTCTCTATTGTTTAATGTTTCTTTAAGTTATCTTTAATTAAATATTTTATTCAATTTGTTCATTATTGTTGTGCTGTGATTATCTTGAGGAAGAATAGTTACTTGATTAATACTTTATCTCATCAAGCTATTAATATCTGATTCAGTTTCTGTAGACGTTTTTCATTGATTTTTTTTTGTAGTCTTAATATATTTGTGTCTTGGCTAGTGATAAGTTGGGTAGATGCATTTAAATTGCCTGGGTAGATAGTTTAATACTTTGCTTCAATGCACATCTAATGAAATGTAGAATGTTTGTGTTAACACTTGAAAAAGCTTACGACTGAAAGCAAAACATTGTGCAGGTTATTGTAATGTTTAATAGTTAGTTTAATACATTGACCTTATAGAGCAATAAAGACAATGTATAATTCTTTTTCACATATATTTCTTTATGTTAATAAATAGTCTGAAAACCGCTTCCTAATTTCAGAATATAATAATTTATAAAAATTAATTTTTCTGCTTGCATATAGTTTGATTATTTTCTTCTTTTTCTTTACTTTTAGTGCTTTCATAGAGATATCTTTTTTATCAAAATGTACATGAAATTTAGATTTAAATTAGCATAGTTAAAAAAAAATTAACATGAAGAGATAATATTTAACATAGAGGTAGAGTTGTATGTACATGATGAAGCAGAGATCTCTGCAAATGAAGTAAACATACAGGAAAATGAAAAAAATAATAGAGCAATAAATAAGTGAAAAATTAACTTTTTTAAATTAAATTTGAGATTTGATTTTTTTCTAAATTCCTTGATTGTGCTGGATTTTTTTAAAGGGGAAGTTTTTTTTTTTAAAGAGGAAGAGGAAGGTCTCCTAGTGAATTTCTTCCAATTAACTTGAATGGAAGCTATAAATAAAAAAAATTTTTTTTAATGAAGAATTATGTGGTTCATGTAGACAGTTTGAAAATATTTTTCATACTGTTGTGTGAAACAGTGATAACAATAATGCTTACAATTAGATTGTTATAGCATAATGATTTATTACTAGATACCATCTTGATATTCAAAGTGTTTTTATACAAATTGATGAAAATTGGTGGGTAAGCTTATATTAATTAAATGTAAAAAGCAAACTTAAAAAAATATTTTCAAAAACTTTGTTAATTTAATTTTGAGTGAATGTACATGCATACATTTAAGGTAAAATAAACAATAATAAACGTTCCCTCATTTCAGAGAGTAGGAGCAGTCTCTTTACATCATTTTTCTACATTTCTTTCCTTATTTTTATAACAATGCAGGATTTTCAGTTTTTTATTTTTTACAATTGACAAAATAAACTTTTAAAAGTGTAGTAATCAGAAAATAATGCTTTTTAACTCTTGACTTCTTGAAGTCACCAAAATAAAAAACAAACACGCATGAATAACTTATCAGTATTAGTTTATAGTTAATTAGGTGCTTATTTCAAAAGTCATTATTGAGAATTAATTACTTTTTATTGTCTTTTAATTTTTTGAAGATTTTTAGTTTTGTTTTTATTTAAAATATGATGGTCATTCCAACAATGCTGTCAAAATGAAAAAAACTATTTGTAAAAAAATTATATCTTAATAAAAATAAGAACAGCGTAACTTTTATGTTGCTCTACATCATATAATTACTTATAACTAATTAATTAATTATTACTGTTTATTGCAGGTAAACACTATTCAGTTGATACAAATCATGATCTTAATTATTATGGGAATAGAAAAATTTACTCTGAATGTAAGTAATATATGTGAATTTATAAAATAATTTCCATAACATGCAAATTAACCATCAAATTATTTTTTAACATACGTCTTATTCTGTAATACTTGCAGTAATTTTATAAATTGTTATTTTTGTGTTAAGGTATTTACAAACAAGGCTTGTTTGGCTGACTTCTATATTATTATGATTCCCCCATTGTTAGTAAGGGTAATTACTTACATATAACTAATTACATGAATTTTTAGGAAAAATATGACATTAAGAAATAAGAATCCTTATCATAAAGACAAGGAATTACAATTTTAATATATGTAAAAACTTATATAAATGTCCATATTACTTTGGATTATCTAATGTAATTTATTTATTCTAAACTCTGTTTGTTTAATATTAGTATTTTAGTATGTGTGTAATAATGCCTTTAACAACTATATGTTTTTTCTTTAATATATAATAACCTAATTTGGTGAAGAAACTCATCAGGTTAGTCTAGCAGTTAAACTTATCATTGCAAAATCAACTGATTTTTGAAGTCAAGAGTTCAAAGGTTTGATTCCTTGTAAAGGCAGTTGTTTATATGGATTCAAATGCTAGAATGTGTGCACCAATGTTCTTTGGTGGTTGGTCTTCAATTAACCACAAGTCTCAGGAATGGTTGACCTGAGTCTTTTCAAGACTACGTGTTTACTGGTACATTTACAGATACATTACACTATCTCAGGCCTGGCAAGCCAGTAGCGATGATTACAATTGCTAATATACACACACACACACACACACACAGACCAGTAAATAGAAAACTGATTGGAGAAAACAAACCTAATATTTTGGCAAAAACGTTTTTTTTTTCAATGATCAGTTGACAAGTGAAATTTGATATACAGAGTCATTCACGGGAACCAGATGTTTTTGCTGGTGTCTGACGTTTCCTTTGTTCATAGCATTTACATTTTGGTCGTTGAGATGGAGCCGTGGACGCTAGACCAACGCCTGTACGCGTATGACAGTTTTGTGAGAAATGACGAATCCGTAACTGCTGTTCAGCGAGATTTCCGCCTTCAGTTTAATATCCATCGTAATGCAAGTGTCCCTTCTCGTAACATAATATTGCGATGGGTAAACAACCTTCGAACAATTGGTTCAATATTGAAGAAAAAACCACCGGTCCCCGACGAACTGCTAGCATTCCGGAGAACATCGAACATGTAAGGGAAGCCATTGTCAGAAGCCCACGCCGCTCTATTCAGAGGCATTCAGCAGCGCTTCAAATGAGCACAAGTACTGTAAGACGAATTCTGCATACAGACCTGCATTTCCATCCTTTCAAGATAGCCGTCGTGCAACAGTTAAACGAACAAGATTTCACGCAGGGATTACAATTTTGTCGACAAATGCTTACCATTTTTGAAGAAAATGAAAATTAGTTATCGTTAATGAGTGACGAAGCCCATTTTCATCTGAGTGGCTTCGTCAACAAACAGAATTGCCGGTATTGGGCAGAAAGAAACCCACATCAGCTTCACGAGAGACCACTTCATAGCCCAAAGGTGACTGTCTGGTGTGCAGTAGGAAAGGTCGGTGTTATTGGACCATATTTTTTTGAAGAAAATGACGCTGCCGTAACTGTAACAGCTGATCGTTACATTGCGATGTTGAATACGTTTTTCATCCCCGAGTTACGAAACCGGGGAATCGATTTTCAAAATGTGTTATTCCAGCAGGATGGAGCTACAGCGCACACAGCGAGGGCAACGATGACTGTTCTCTGTAACTTGTTTCCGGGACGGATTGTTTCCAGATTCGGCGACATTCCTTGGCCCCCTCGGTCCCCCGACTTGAGTGGTTGTGATTTTTTTCTGTGGTGGTTTCTGAAATCGCGTGTGTACGGCAATAAACCGCGTACATTGAAGGACCTAAAGATCGCAATTCGTCACACGTCACCCAGATTGATGTAGACATGCTGCAAAGAATCGAGGCCAGTTACCGTGAAAGGCTACAACAATGTATTGCCCAAAATGGACATCACTTGCCGGACATAATTTTTCGTTCATGAGTAAGTAACAAATGCTTTGATTTAACAAGTGTTTCAGTACCAATGAAACTTTTTTAAAGTAAATATTCAATTTTTTATGATTATTTTAAAAACATCCGGTTCCCGTGATGACTCTGTACATTTCAATTGTGTTAATTTTTTATCTAGTTAAATACAAACAAAGTAAACTATTTATTTATTCAAGCAAATTTATATAATTATTTATTAAATTAATTAAAAAACAGAAAAATGTGACATACACAAATCTGAAGTAAAGGTTTTAATCTTTATTGTGTATGTTGTACAACACAACAAAACATGATAAAAGTTTGCAAGTTATTAAATTTGAAATGAATTGCTTTTAATCTGGAACTTTTGCTTCCAAATGCCTGTTGAAGCTAATTATCAGATATCTCTGAAGCAGTGTAATCAATAGGCATTTAGAACAAAAATTTATGTTAATTTGAAAGTGAGCTATTAAATTTATTGTATAAATAAAAGCAATGATGCAAATTATAATCATGAATTCTGTTTGATATTACTATTTAGATTTTAGATATAGTTTACTGCCTTTCTCTTTTTATTTAACATTATAAATCATTCAGTATTAACTAAATTTACTATGGTGTTGTTAATGGTTATATATTTTTTTTATTGTTAGATTTAATTTCTGTGCTTTATACAAATAAAGAGCCCATGTATGAAATTGAGATTTTTATTTTTTTAATTGCTTCAAACTTACTAGTTTTATGATAAAAAAAATTACTTTTAGTTTGAAAATTAACTGTTTGATAATGCAAAATCTCAGTTTATGGTTTACTGTTTTATTGTAAGTTTGTAATACAGAGTGTACAACATAAAACCGAACCCAACTGATGTGATCAGTCAAGCACAAAAGTGCATCGATGCCCAGAGTGGTCGTTTTGAACATCTTTTGTAACAATTAGGTACGTAAATGCAACATTTAAATTATGTTTTATGTTTTTCTTATTTAATTTATCTGTATCATTCATAAAATTTCATTCCAACATAAACCTACCGATTCTGCAGCGGCTACGTTATGGGTTTGGTTTTATGTTGCACACTTTGTATAAATACATGTAATAACCAAGTCTGTGAATTATAGAATAATTGGTAGACTTGTTTGCTTTATTGCTTTTGTTGGTCAGATGTTTTATTCAAAATATTTTAATGCTTCTTTTCAGTCCATAGAAGTAGATATACACAAGTTACCAGTAATTTTTATGATAATAATGGTTATTCTGTTACAACTGGAAATTTTGGTGAGAGAGATCAAATTGCAACTGCTACTGGTATGCCAAAAGGTGCCAAGTTGTTTGGACAGGTATTTCTGAATAAAATACATATTCATTAATTTTGTATAACTTTTTAGATGATATTGACTAGTACTGTTATCATGAATAACGCCACTATTACATATTTACTCAGCAAAACTGGAATCAGTGTCAGTTATGGGAATTGACCTAAACCGACAACGATTGTTAACATCTATATGCCTACAAGCGCCCATGATGATGATGAGGTAGAGTGTGTATACGAAGAGATTGATGAAGCAATTAAACACGTAAAAGGAGATGAAAGTTTAATAATAGTTGGAGATTGGAATGCAAGCATTGGAAAAGGCAAGGAAGGAAATATAGTGGGTGAATACGGGCTGGGCAAAAGGAATGAAAGAGGGGACCAACTTATAGAGTTTTGCACGAAGTATAATTTAGTAATTGCCTACACCCAATTTAAAAATCATAATAGAAGAATATACACTTGAAAAAAGCCAGGCGATACTGCAAGGTATCAGATAGATTATATCATGGTTAAGCAAAGATTTAGAAATCAACTCGTTCAGTGCATAACTTACACTGGAGCAGACATTGATAGCAACCATAATTTGGTGATAATGAAATGTAGATTGGGGTTTAAAAACCTGAAGAAAAGGTTTCAGATGAATCGGTGGAATTTAGAGAAGCTTGAGGAAGAGGAGGTAATGAAGATTTTTGAGGAGGACATCGCAAGAGGTCTGAGTAAAAAAGATAAGTTAGAAAATGTAGAAGAAGAATGGTAGAATGTTAAAAAGGAAATTCTTAAATCAGCAGAAGCGAACTTAAGCGGAATAAAGAGAACTGGTAGAAAACCTTGGGTTTCAGACAATATATTGCAGCTGATGGATGAATGTAGAAATATAAGAATGCTAGTGATGAAGAAAGTAAAAGGAACTATCGGCAATTAAGAAATGCTATAAACAGGAAGTGCAAACTGGCGAAAGAAGAGTGGATTAAAGAAAAGTGTTCAGAAGTGGAAAGAGAAATGAACATTGGTAAAATAGATGGAGCATACAGGAAAGTTAAGGAAAATTTTGGGGAACATAAATTAAAATCTAATAATGTGTTAAACAAAGATGGTACACCAATATATAATACGAAAGGTAAAGTCGATAGATGGGTGGAATATATTGAAGAGTTATACGGAGGAAATGAATTAGAAAATGGTGTTATAGAGGAAGAAGAGGAAGTTGAGGAGGATGAAATGGGAGAAACAATACTGAGATCTGAATTTAAGAGAGCATTAAAAGATTTAAATGGCAGAAAGGCTCCTGGAATAGACGGAATACCTGTAGAATTACTGTGCAGTGCAGGTGAGGAAGCAATTGATAGATTATACAAACTGGTGTGCAATATTTATGAAAAAGGGGAATTAACGTCAGACTTCAAAAAAAGTGTTATAGTCATGATACCAAAGAAAGCAGGTGCAGATAAATGTGAAGAATACAGAACAATTAGTTTAACTAGTCACGCATCAAAAATCTTAACTAGAATTCTGAGAGAGAAATCTTAACTAGAAGAATTGAGAGGAGAGTGGAAGAAGTGTCAGGAGAAGACCAATTTGGTTTCAGGAAAAGTATAGGGACAAGGGAAGCAATTTTAGGACTCAGATTAATAGTAGAAGGAAGATTAAAGAAAAACAAAGCAACATACTTGGCGTTTATAGACCTAGAAAAGGCATTCGATAACATAGACTGGAATAAAATGTTCAGCATTTAAAAAAAATTAGGGTTCAAACACAGAGATAGAAGAACAATTGCTAACATGTACAGGAACCAAACAGCAACAGTAATAATTGAAGAACATAAGAAAGAAGCCGTAATAAGAAAGGGAGTCCGACAAGGATGTTCCCTATCTCCGTTACTTTTTAATCTTTACATGGAACTAGCAGTTAATGATGTTAAAGAACAATTTAGATTCGGAGTAACAGTACAAGGTGAAAAGATAAAGATGCTACGATTTGCTGATGATATTCTAGCCGAGAGTAAAAAGGATTTAGAAGAAACAATGAACGGCATAGATGAAGTCCTACGCATGAACTATCGCATGAAAATAAACAAGAAGAAAACAAAAGTAATGAAATGTATTAGAAATAAAAAAGATGGACCACTGAATGTGAAAATAGGAGGAGAAAAGATTATGGAGTTAGAAGAATTTTGTTATTTGGGAAGTAGAATTACTAAAGATGGACGAGGCAGGAGCGATATAAAATGCCGAATAGCACAAGCGAAACGAGCGTTCAATAAGAAATATAATTTGTTTACATCAAAAATTAATTTAAATGTCAGGAAAAGATTTTTGAAAGTATATGTTTGGAGTGTCGCTTTATATGGAAGTGAAACTTGGACAATCGGAGTATCTGAGAAGAAAAGATTAGAAGCTTTTGAAATGTGGTGCTATAGGAGAATGTTAAAAATCAGATGGGTGGATAAAGTGACAAATGAAGAAGTATTGCGGCAAATAGATGAAGAAAGAAGCGTTTGGAAAAATATAGTTAAAAGAAGAGACTGACTTATAGGCCACATACTAAGGCATCCTGGAATAGTCACTTTAATATTGGAAGGACAGGTAGAAGGAAAAAATTGTGTAGGCAGGCCACGTTTGGATTATGTAAAACAAATTTTTAGGGATGTAGGATGTAAAGGGAATACTGAAATGAAACGACTAGCACTAGATAGGGAATCTTGGAGAGCTGCATTAAACCAGTCAAATGACTGAAGACAAAAAAAAAATATGGGAATTGAGTTTTTTAAATATGGTCTCAGCTATTGCCATTTCTACCTACTCAAATATTTCAAGATACTTGTACTGAAACATTCTAGCTATTACAGAATCATGAAGTTGTAAAGTTCAACTATATCTTGTCTATATCTCTGATATATGTTAAATATTTTGCACAGATGCTGTAATGGTTAAATTAAGGAATAAAGTTTGAATGTTATTTTCATTTTAAAAGAACTATACAATATTATTAAACAGTAATTTAAACATAAATATAAGAGAGTACATATCAAAACCATAAGTGATGCTACATTATACACAATACTCATCATATTTTAAGAGCATGTAAGGCACTATTAGCACTACAGTTATCAGACATGGGCTCTTTGTTCTAATGGTAGGCTGTAATTTTTAAACTGTTAACTTGTGGAATTTCTGAGCAAAATTACAATTTTATATTGGTAAGGTATCATTTTGTAATTAATTTTTCATTTTCTAAAAATCTGCTTAATTCTTTTTTCTTTTTACACTAATAAAGTATAAGCAACGAATGATTTATAAATGTATTAGTTCAGGCTTTTTATTAGAAAAGGTTTTAAAGGTAATATTAGGTTTTTAAATTTTTTGGATGATGTAGTATCATGCTAAACTCATGCCTTCTTAATGTGTGCAGTTCTTTAAGGAGTTTTCCTCATTCCTTTTATTTTAAGTATGCATACCCATACATAACAAGAAATTGAAAATTTCATTGTGCACTAAGCATTACCTTAACATATAGTTTATCTCTCTTCAAAATGTTTGAATACTTACGTAAGTCTTCATTTTGAAATCCTTCAAAGTCTTCAAATTTATAATAATTTCCAACATTTAGGTGATAAATTTATAGGTGTCTTAGTATAGTTGAGAACTAGTCAGGGTTTTTAAAAATATTTTCCATAGTTTTTACATTTGTCTTTAATTTCTTCTTATGTACACAATGACATGGCATTGTGTGCACAAGCCATGCCAACACTTCAAGTTGGACTACATTCTCTTTTAGCAGTCTTCATTAAACCTGAAGATTGATGTTTTAGTTATGAATAAATAAGGATTTAGGTCTTTATCCTCAGCCTCCTTTTCACTGATGTTACACAAGTTATTTTATCATTAGGCAACACAGTTCAGTTCAATTCTTTTAAATATTTCCACATATAAATATAGAATGTTTACTGTAACATTTATTTTAGTATGATGTTTTAGATACATCTTCAAAAACAACATGTATGGTTAAATACAGATATGAAGTGAAAGAAAGGGATTTGACAGAAGATTCCTATCATGTAAACATCAGTTAATATGAAAAAATAGAAAACTTGTTGGTAATATGTTATACAAGAAAACAGTTTAAAACACAATAAAAAAATTTATATGTTGAACAGTATTTGATTCCCTTCATAAACTGTAAGAGTGCATTTCTGAAAATTCTCACACTATTCCTGTATTATAGCATTTGTCATATCAAAACCAACCCTTTTAGCCATACTAGTTTGTGTTGGTAGGCCGTAGAGATTGAAGTTAATCCTCATAAACATTGTCAAGTGAATTTTCTGACCATTGTTCCTTAGAATCTTCCAACATTTTACAGTCATGGCATTCAATTTGTGGGGGTGAATGGAGGGAGAGTATGATTTAATACTGAACTCCAGTTAACTCATCATTCCCCAACCTTTCGGTATTTGTGACCCAATTTTCATCGTGCCCCCTCTCATACAATAATAATGTGTTTTGTGTATTTTGACACTAAAGCTTCTCTATGACCTTAATTACATCTTACAAATTACCAAGAATGAGTAAATTTATTGATATTTGGCAACATCGATTCGCTCCACTGACAAACCCAGAATTGATGCCTCACTATTGCTTTCTGTCTTACATCCATCATATCAGACATTCTTGCGGCTTTGCGAGAAGTTAAGATTGTCTTGAACATTCTGGAAAGTCTGTGCAATGGGTATAATTGCTACACCTTGTTCAATTCCAGCCAGTCTCAGTTGAGTCAATCCTTTTATCGCTATCAAATCCATCGTGAATGTGTATGTTGTAATTTGCATGTTAATTGCAATTCGCGTTATTAAATATTCACAGCAGTAGCTTTGTACGGAATCATGAATAAATTTTTAAGTGGGAGTAAGCGAGCATTAGACGATAGTGAAGCAACCGTCTATAGTCGGTTGGTCTAGTGGTGAACACATCTTCCCAAATCAGCTGATTTGGAAGTCGAGAGTTCTAGCATTCAAGTCCTAGTAAAGTTAGTTATTTTTACACAGATTGGAATTCTAGATCATGGATACTGGTGTTCTTTGGTGGTTGGGTTTCAGTTAACCACACTGAGATGTGTAGTTAACTGATGAATGGTCGAACTGAGACTGTACAAGACTACACTTCATTTACACTCATACATATCATCCTCATTCATCCTCTGAAGTATTATCTGAAAGATAGTTACTGGAGGTAAATAGAAAAAAAAAGATGATAGTGAAGCACCAACAGGTGCACAGACGAGTGTGGTTTCAAAAATAAAATCAAGAAAATATTTTCAAGAATTTTGGATTTACCATTACTGAAGTAAATGAAGACAAGTGGCCCCTGTGTGTCATTTCCTCAAATTATTAACCACATGAAACCTAATAAACTTAAACAACATTTGGAAATGCTTCATAGTGAGTATGTTAACAAACCCCGAGAATTCTTCAAATTAAAATTAGAATCATATCCTGATCCCCGTAGAGGAAGACACTCTTTGCCTCTCTTTCCATTCATAGCCCTTATGGGCTTTACCAGAAGTCATCTTTGAAACCTCGGCTTTTGACAAATTCCAGTCCACCTTGGACAGGATGCCACCGATGTGAATGCCATGAGTGACATTCCCATCAGTGTACTATTATTTAATGAACTAAAAACAAAACACATCTCACTGAGTCTTAAGTATGACTGAAAGGACTTAACAAAACAAAGGAACTGAACTACCTATCCGTAAAAGGTAAAAGTGAGTTCAACACACAACATGAAACATAAAAATCTTACACGGAACAATAACAACACAGTAACAATGAAACAAAACAAAACGAAGGACAAAAACAACAACAACAAGAGAATACAAGAGAAATCCAAGTAGGTCTCTAGATCCCCCTCAGCAATCCTCTCCATTGCCAAATACACTATAAAACTTTCCACCATTGCCCATTCAGCCTGGCTCATCAGTTTACATGGCAATCCAACCGATCTATAAGATTAAGCTGACAGATGGTCTCCGTGTGCATTAACTCATACTTCAAGCACATATAAAAACATGGTAGGTGTCATCTAATTATCCACACAGAATCTACAAGGTCGAATTTCTCCAGTCTCTCTAAAAGCACCATGACTGGAAAAAAATTGCATCATACATTTATTAAGGTGTACCCAAGAGGCGTCCCGCAAACCAACAACACTTGGAAAGAGATCATGCATATAACGCCCACCCTCAGTCTCATCCCATCTGGCCTGCCATAAGTCATTGCCTTGTTCAATTTCTTGAACCTTATCCAAAGTCAACTCTTAAGACTTCTTAGCAACATACTGCTGCTGCTTCATAGATCCAAAAGTGAAACCAATCAAGTCTATTGGTTTCACATCTGCAATCACTAAGACTGCCTCCCGTGAAATTGTACGGTAACCTCCCATCACCATCAACAATATTAGGCATTGAGCCCTTAATAATATGTCCCGATAACTTTTATATTTTAGCCTATCCATCCAAACAGGCGCCACATATTGCATAATAGTCTCACACACGCCTTTATACAGAATGCTTATGGTCTTAAAATTAAGGCTCCAATCAGGATTGACCTCACGTCGAATACCAAAGAAGGTATTCAGGCCTTCTCTGCGATGTACTGAAGGTGCTTCTTAAATCCCAATTTCTCATCAAGAAAACCCCAAGGTGCTTTTGAACCTGAACATAATTTATATGCTGGCCTGCCATCGAAACACACACTCGCCGACTCGCTGCCAAACGGCCTTTGAGGAGCATCATGGTGGTCTTTCCAGGTTAAATGTCATTTTGTGTTGAAGACCCCACAGTTCAAGCATCTCACAAACTTGAGTGGATCGGGTTCAACCTCCCTTCGAACAGCAGGACCCCATCATCAGGAAAAGCATACATCATTTTAAAGAAAAACCTTTGTCTGTGAATGAAATAACTTCACTTGCCTCTTACAGTTTCATATAAAATAGCCAGATGTAAAAAGCCTCACACTATTGGTGGAGTTTATTTTTCCAGCTGCAGTTGAGATTATAGAAACTATGTTTGGAGATAATGTTGCCAAATAATTGCAGTCAACAAATGAACAAATGAGACTGTTGCCTATCAAATTGTTGATATAGCTGAAAATGTACAGCATCAGCTTTTCAAGAAGTTGTGCGACAAATTGTTTTCAATTCAGCTTGATGAGGCAACAGATAACAATAAAGATGCTCAATTTATAGCCTATGTTCGATTTTGTGATTGTATGTCAACAGTAGAACTACTTTTCTGCTAACCAATAGAACTCAAACACATAACACTCGCATTATTAGCTATCTTAAATGAGTTCATAAACGAGGCAAACATAGAGTGGAAAAATTGTGTCGGAATATGCATCGATGGTGCTCGTTCACTATCCGGAAGATTTCAAAGAATACAAGCACTTGTAAAACAATAATCCCCACAATGTGACTGGACACATTGCATGATCCGCAGAGAAGCTCTGGCTTCCAAAGAAATGAGTCCTGGTCTGAACATTGTGCTAATGCCTGTTGTAACTGTAGTAAATTATGTAAAAATGAGACCCCTAAAATCAAGGATCTTTTCTGCACTTTGTAAAGACATAGGTGCAGTACACTTTCTTTTTTTTCTGTTTAGCCTCCAGAACCACCATAAGGTATTACTTCAGAGGTTGAATGAGGATGATGTGTATAAGTGTAAATGAAGTGTAGTCTTCCACAGTCTCAGATCAACCATTCCTGAGATGTGAAATTAATTGAAACCCAACCACCAAAGAAAATGACGATCTAGCATTCAAATCCGTATGAACGTAACTGCCTTTACTAGGACTTGAACCTTAAAACTCTCAACTTCAAAATCAGTTGATTTATGATGATGAGTTCACCACTAGACCAACCCTGTGGGTTATGGGTGCAGTACATTCAGTGTTACTATTTTATTGCGAGGCAAGATGGTTATCACGTGGGAAATTTTTGCAACATGTTTATGAACTAAGAGATGAAATCACCATTTTTCTAGAAGAGGAAAACCGACCGGAAGCCAAAAGTTTTGAGATAATTTATTTGTGGTGGAATTGAGCTACTTGGTCAACATATTCAGAAATTAAATACATTGAATCTTCAATTCCAATACTGAAACACTGAGTTAAGTGTTAAGGAAACATATTTAGTTATTAATTGTCCTATTAGTTATATAGTCCATATGACATATTAGTTATTAATCCAATTTGATTGCAGTATTTTACAAGAGAGAAAATAATTCCCACAAGTGAGATTTAAAGTGTTGAAGATAATAATTTCCATAGAGCTAAACTGCATTTCAATTATGTTATTTCTAGTCATCAACTTCTGGGATGTATTTAACAGAGTGGTCTGTAAATGATAAGATCCCATTCTTATCAGATTCTTTGGGGTTTTATTGTGAACAAGAACATTATTTACTTATTGGATATTAAATTCCCTGTTAACTTGGCTATTGCATAAATGGAAACAAGATATTTCTGTTTTGGTAGCAATAAGTTAGAGTCTTAATCTTTAAGTGAGAGTACAGTGGTAGACAAAACAGAAGATATGCTTCTACTTTTGTATTTCATTGCATGAAAGCTCTGCACACTGCCTTCATGGAAATTAGTTAATAAATCAGCTGGGCATTTTGATAAATTTGTACTATTACATAAAAATCCAAATGAGATATAAAACTGTCCAAGTCATTGTTTTAATTCTACCTCATTAGGAAAACACTTGCCTATTAATTCCCTTATACACAACAAGCCATTTTTTAATATAGATTATGACACCCAGTTGTATATATCTTTATACAACTAATTTGATTGGTTTCCTTTCTAAATGCCAAGGGTACATCCTATTGGTTTAGTGTAGAAGTATTTCCTACTCTCACATTAACGCAGGCGGAAATCCGGAAAAAAGTGGTGATCCTCGATCTTAGCGTGGTGCGCGGAAGAGTTAGGTCCGCTAGGAGAAGATACCAGCGTCGGCCCCTAACGGGGATTATCGTTAATGACGTGCGCGCTGAGGGTCTGTGGATCTACCGGCGCGCCCGTAACGAGTATGGTCATGCCATCAAGGAAGCCAAACTCAAGTTATGGAAAGACTCCATGCGTGAGTTGCAGCGCAACCCTTGGCAGCTCGCAAAATCATGTTACCGGCCAAAGCCATTGCACGTGCTGTCCAGTGTTCGATACGGGTTTGGTGGTCGGGACAACACGTTAAAATCTGTGGGGACATCTGTGTCGTTCCTGGATACTCTGTTTCCAGATGTTCCGGAGAGTGAAGCAGAGGTCGTCTTTAGGGCGGGGGTTATGCCCTTCCCTGGCGTACAGGCTGTGAATCCCGTTGATATAGATCGAGTGGTTTCTCGAATGGTACTGAAAAAAGCACCGGGGATTGACCAGCTTGAACCGGATATATTATTCCATCTGCTGCCTGTCATAAGAGAGACGCTTGGCAGCTGTTCTCGGAGTCCCTATGCTGGTGATCCTTCCCGACTTGTTGGAAAGTGAGTTTGGTGAGGATGCTCTTAAAATCAGATAAGGATCCGAGAGGTCGCCAGTTATCAGCCTCTTGCCGGTAATCGGCAAGTTGCTTGAATAGTTGTGAAACGGCTTTGGGAAGGCGTTGAGGTGAACTGTTTTCTAAATCGCGGCCAGTATGGCTTCACAAAAGGGATTGTCACCGACGATTGCATCTTAAATGCTCTTGCCAAGGTGGAAAGCGCCGACTGTAAATATGTTTTGGCAATTTTTATAGACATAGAGGCAGCATTTCCTTCCTTGTGTTAGAGTTCTATCCTCTATGAGTTGGAACACCACAATATTCCCGTAGCCCTGCATGCCGTGGTACATGACTATTTGTCCAACCGTACAGCTCTGTTTAAGGATGCGCACCTAGTTGTGGAAAAATCCGTTACCAAGGGAAGCCCGCAGGGTTCCGTTCTTTGTCCCCTGCTGTGGAACTTGGTATTCGACGGCTTTCTGGAATTGAAATTTCCAGAAGGGGTCACGGCCCAGGCTTTCGCAGATGATTGTCTCGCTTTAGTTCGAGACAATGACTGGGCGTTTTTAGGTTGACTGGGTGCAAGCGGCCTTGTCAACCGCAATTTTGGATGGGCATTCAAAATTTAAAGATTTCTATACCCAAGACGAAGTTTATGCTTCTCAAAGGTGCAGACAAATTATTGTACAGTCATAACCCCCTGTGGCTATATAATCAGTCAAGTTAAGTTCATAAGTACCTAGGTGTCTTATTTGATGAAACGTTGCTGTTTAGGAACCACATTAGGCAAGCTGCCGTCTCAGTGATGTACAAACTTAGGAGGATTGCTTGGAAAGACTAGGGGTTGTCGGGCCGTCAAATGTACATGGTGTACCATGTCTTCGGAAACATGACCTCTTACGCGGCGCCCGTTTGGGCGCATAGGTTGGATATGAATAGAGCACTCTTCAAAATTTAAGGAGGGCCCAGAGCAGAGCCTTAATTGTATGCACTGGTGTTTTTAAAACAACCTCCTACGAGGCTACCACCGTACTGGGAAAGGCTCTCCCAATCGATTTAGTGGTGAAAGTTCGGGCAGCCATGTGTAGATTGTGAAGAAGCCGGGAGACCGAGGTACTTGGGATGCGATTTCGAGCCGAGCTAGTACCGCAGTGGAACGGTGATCACAATTCATCATATCTAAATTTCGTTCAAATGCCCATCTCCCGCCTGCCAAAGAGACTAGAGCCTCGCGATGGAAGCATGGCAGCTGGAATGGGATACCACGACTAAGCGAAGATCCTTGTGTAAGTTTATACAGGTTCTGGGGAGTTGGTATGCCTCGAGCTCGTTTTTAAGGGCAACGGATGCTCGGGTGCTCACCAACTACGCTAACTTGAACCAATATCTGTTTCGGTTCCGCCTGGCAGCTGATGAGCTGTGCGTCTGCGGGGAGGTTAGTCAGTTATTTTTATATGAATTTGAATACTACATTGTGGATACCGGTGTTCTTTGGTGGTTGGGTTTCAATTAACCACACATCTCAGTAATAGTCGAACCGAGACTGTACAAGACTGCACTTCATTTATACTCACACATATCATCCTCATTCATCCTGTGAAGTATTACCTGAAAGGTAATTACGGGAAGATAAACAGGAAAAAGAAAGAAAGGTACTTGCTGGCATTCAGCGAGCTAGGCGTGGCAGCGAATTTCTGCCTAGACGAAATAAATTTTATTATGGATGTCATATATATTTTTAGTAGTTGACGGGGTGCGCATACCCATTTTAGCAAATATATGACAAGTGAGCTTTTGGGACATGTAAGTCGATGGTGTATGGCACCTCGCTTAGTTCGCTCACGCCGTGAGGTAAGCTGTAGAAGCTATGTTAAGATACTGGTCGCCAAATTGTTCGAGCCTCAGTTGCCGTTTGTGGCTCAGACATTCGGTTTTATGCTTTAGGGCGACCGATTGGGGTGGTGGCGGGAGAAATGCCATGCAAACCAATAACACTCGCATTATGTACTCATGCCTTTTTCTCAATAATTAAAATTTGTATATTCTTTGTAATCAGAATCCAGAATAGAATGAGACCTGATAAAGATTTCTATTGAACACTTACTCGTATTTTCTCTCCTGAGGCCCCATTTAATTGCTTGTTTTTATTTATTTATTTTTTAAAATTAAAACCCTGTTAATTGATTCTTTTTTAATTCTGTAAAGAATCTTTAATGTTGAAAAGAATAGGTAGGAGTGGGGATTTGCGTCGCTATTGTGTTAATTAACTGGGGCCTCAGGAGAGAAAATAGAAGTAAACGTTCGACAGTAATCTTAAATCAGTCTCATTTTAGTCTGGTATCTTGGATTCTGATTACAAAGAATACAAGAATTTTAATTGCTGGCAAAAATCATGAGGGCATAATGTAATGATAGGAGGTACTTCTACACTAAACCAATTGGATGTACCTATGGCATTTAGAAAGGAAACCACAAATATTAGTTGTGTAAAGATATATAAGGCTGTCAAAACCTATATATTCAAAAATTGTTTTTTTTAATATAAGGAAAATAATAGGCAATCCCTCTGGTAGCTCAAAACAATGATTACTGGTAAGTAATCATTAAAAGGACAGTCAAAAATAAAAAAAAATAGAATGTTAGTTCTTGGGATTGCATAGAATATTTATCTTTGGTATTGTTTCCCTCTTCCTAGATTTTCCCAATCTTTCTGGCATGTGTTAGAGCTCATGAAGAGCATAAGGTTAACTTGCAGGTTAAGTTAGGTTCTAGGAATGTACAAAAAAAGTCTTCTAGATGTAATTAATTATCTAAAATAAACATTTACTTGAATTATCCCAAACTGTTTTAATATACTTACATAATGTAGTGAGTAAAAAAAATGTGTACGTAATTGATAATAATAACATGTATTTAATAATATCAAAAAATCTACCTTAGAAACTTTTTAATTTTTCTTATCAGTATATCTGTTAGTGTTATATTGTAATGCATAATATTACTTTGAGCAATTAATTAATAATATTAAATATATTAGATCTAGTATATCTTGTTAGTGTTTTTTATGTAATAAATTGAAATTTATATTTACTGTATTCGTGTGTGCATTCTTTTTAGGTTGTTATATATTCATCAGATGGAATATTTGAACAAATTTTACAAAGTAAAGATTACGGTGCATATTTTGGCTATTGCATCGCTTCTGCTGATTTCAATGGCGATGGGTTCGATGATCTAATTATTGGAGCTCCATTTTATTCAGATTTCAAAAATAAAGATGGTTCATATGATAACGGACGAGTTTATTTTCTTACTAGAATTACAAATGTGGTTTGTAAAATTACTGAATTATTTGTTTTATTAGGTGCTCATTTTTTAAATTGAATAGTGGTTATTTCTTATTTTTGCATCCTTATTAATTCCTATAGATGAAAATTTACTTATTCTTATATTGAATTATACATAGTGAGCAACATAAAACCGAACCCATAACATAACCGCTGCAGAATCGGTAGGTTATGTTAGAATGAAATTTTATGAACGATGCGGATAAATTAAATACGAAAAACATAAAACGTAATTTAAATGTTGAAATTATTTACCTTCTTGTTACAAAAGATGTTCAAAATGATCACCCTGGGCAACGATGCACTTTTGTGCTCGGAATGGAATGGAATGCAAAGTTGGCGGGAGTTAAATTCTCCCTACGGATCGCAGAACCTGGACAGTGTCCCTTGCTGCTGGATGATTCTATCGGGCGTTTTTTTAAAGGTTTATTTTATATGACTGACCTAATTTTTCAATTTTTGTGTTATTTTGTATTTTAAGGACGGATTTAATTGCATTCCAATCCGTTGTTAAACCAGCGTTATCAAACCCATTTTATGGGCCGACCGCGGAAGGCTAGGCTTTTGAAACCTGCCCTCCCGACGTAATTCCCCTTCAGACCGTCCACTGAAGTCCTTTCGGTGCTAACGCTTCATAGGCTAGCAGGAATACGCCACAACGGGGCACTAACTGTATGGAGGGAGCAATGCGCCACCTTCTCCAGAGGGAGTCGCAATTGCTGATTGATTTAAGTTCATTGTAAGTGTTAGAGGATAGTTAGGAGAAGTTCTTCATCCACTTCTTTGAGTTTCATTGTAGGTTCGGTTTTATGTTGCTCACCTTTACTTCTTTCAAATGACAGTTTTTTTACAGTCCAATTGCCTATGAAGGATACTTGATTTTTTGACAGAGTGGACCATTTTGATAATTTGTTAATAATGTTTTTGACTTCATGATGAATTTGAACTGTTTTTAAACTGAAATTTGTTATCAATATAATTATTGAAAAGCAATAATTTGCTTTGATTATTATCAATGGTCACCTAGTAAATTAACTTCAGTTCTATTACATTTACTAACACCCAAACGCAATGTTTTAGTTATTTCTTTTAGTGGTTTTTGATGAAAATTTCTCCAAAAAAAATAATAATAAAATAAAGCAAAGAAACAACCTTGTTTTTTTTTTTGTTTAATGGACATTCATTTTTTTATAAAATGTCTCATGTAGTTAAAATACACAGAAACATGCATTTTAAATATATTTTAATGTGTTGAAAAATAATTTTATAGTGTTGGAATTCACAAAACACTAAATTAACTGAACAGAGTATGACTTAAAACAAAAATGAACAAAACTAAAAATCATAGATACAAGTAAACCATTTATAGCTTGTATGCATTATTCATTTTTATTTATCATCATACTTATATTACAACTTTAGTACAGAAAATAAATAAGTCATATATAACAAACCATTTTGAATAAATAGGTTTTGACAGCTTTCTGGATATATTTACAAAAGAAATTTGTGTGCTTTCCTTTTTAAATGCTATGAGTGCATGCTATTGGTTTAGTGTGGAAGTACCTCCTACCCTCACTTAATGAACTCATGATTTTTCTCAGTAATCAACATTTTTGTATTCTTTTAATCAGAATTAAATGAGACCTGATACAGATTTATGCACTTCTCCATTACTTTCTGTATCAATATTCTGGTTCTAACATACGTGTAACATCCTAAATCCTCAGGCTTCTGCTTCATGTATGTAATCACATTTGTTTCTGCTTTTACTAGTCTTCCTTCTTAGATCCAAATTCACTAAATCCCTGGGTACCGTAATACATTTGGTCATCAGCTATGCTCTTGCTTATACAAAATTCTGCCACAAATTGTGTTCTTGTTTAATTAATTCTTACTTTATATTTATTAGCACACCTAGAAAATATAAGAATGCTAGTAATGAAGAAAATAAAAGGAACTATTGACAGTTAAGAAAAACTATAAACAGGAAGTGCAGACTAGCGAAAGAGTGGATTAAAGAAAAGTGTTCAGAAGTGGAAAGAGAAATGAACATTGGCAAAATAGACGGAGCATATAGGAAAGTTAAGGAAAATTTTGGGGTACATAAATTAAAATCTAATAATGAGTTAAATAAAGATAGTACACCGATTTATAATACGAAAGGTAAAGTCGATAGGTGGGTGGAATATATCGAAGAGTTATACAGAGGAAATGAATTAGAAAATGGTGTTATAGAGGAAGAGAGGAAACTGAAGAGGATGAAATGGGAGAAACAATACTGAGATCTGAATTTAAGAGAGCATTAAAAGATTTGAATGGCAGAAAGGCTTCTGGAATACCTGTAGAATTACTGCGCAGTGCAGGTGAGGAAGCAATTAATAGATTATACAAATTGGTGTGTAATATTTTTTGAAAAAGAGGAAATTTCATCAAACTTCAAAAAGAGTGTTATAATTATGATACCAAAGAAAGCAGGAGCTTTCTTTGGTATCATAAGAAATACAACTCAACAAGTTGTTATTAATGCTTTTTCATTAGTGCCGGTTGTTAAAGTAAAAACTGCTTGCTCCTTGTTCAGATACTTTAGCTTTGTTTCAAAGAATATCATAAATTTATCTCTTACTTTTGGCTGTTTGGTGTTTAAATGTTGAAATATCTTGATGGTTTCATACTATCTTATAACAACATTTCTTGACATACTGCACAGTGGGTTTTATTGGAAATAACAGTAAAACTGTATTTGAGATATTCATCAGTGTACAATCTAATTTTGTTTTTATTCTTGACATTGCCAGACACTGATCTTTTTAAAAAAATTTTCGTCTTTAGCAAAATGCACACACTTCATTCTAAACATTTAATATTCGATATCGCATTTGTTAGTGAATAGTAAGTAGTACAATGCACATTGTGGGAACAATGTCTCATACCACTTTGTTGTTTATATATAGTAACAAAAGACTTTATTTCCATATATCAACAAATAGAAACATCATGTGATCTTGAACATATCAAATATTTAAGATTTCAAATATAAACAAATTGTGGTTTGATCTGAGGGATATAAGAGATAGAGGAGGAGAGTAACACAAGGCTATGTTACTGGAGTCATGAATGAGTAGATAGAGAGAGAAAGGGAAAAGACATTTGAGATAGACTGATGTGACAGGTAATTCAATTCTGTAGATTCATACTTTTTAATAACTGGTCACTTACTGCACATATTATGTTAAAAAACACTGCATTCTTATCTTTTAACACAAACACTGTATGCACATTGAGTGATTGTTATTTAGAAGTTTGATTGTTATCAGCTGAATTTTGATTACATATTATATCAAACCTTTTTAAATCAATGTAATAATTGTTTTGTTATTCAAATTATGATACATAAATTTCTGTTTGCTTTTGGAATCAATTTTTGATATTATTAAGGTAAATAACAAATATCTTTGATTACTGATCTTACCAAAAAAAAAAAAGTAAAAGAGGCAACTTCTTTCAAATAGGGTAAATGATGGTGGGGGGGAGGGGTTTGTAAACACTGCCCAAAAATGGGATTGCATCTTTAAGAACCTCTGATAGCAGAAGCTTCTGTATCCCCTAGCCCTTATCTGTTACATCTTTTATAATTTTTAAAAACGTTTTGGAAAATTAGTACTGTTTTATATGCAGTAATAAATAATCTAGTTCTTCTATTCCTTTGACTTAGTTGCCAAAATATTTTTGCAACTCATTCTTTTACTAAAACATTCCTACCATCCATTATTAAATGATCACATCTCTTTTTACATATTTTATTAGATTACCTGTTTTTTAGTGTCTTATTAGAGTATCTTCTTCTTATATATTAGTAATTTGTTATTTTTTATTTTTTCCGTATAGCCTTATAGATTCTACAAAAATTGGGTCTCAAGAACTGGACAATTTTCAAAAGGTAGATTTGGCTTAGCACTGACTACTCTTGGTGATGTAAACAGGGATGGATTTAGTGGTAATAAATTTTGTATCATATTTTAATTTACTTTTGAGTAAGTTTTTTATAATCCAGAGTTGCATAAGAGGTTTCTGTTACATACATGTATGTATACAATTTGTATTACATGGTCATTACATAAATATGTAGTATTTAGATGTGATTTTACAGATGTGTGTTTTCAAGTTCTCCCAGAAGGTATTGGCCAAATTTAAGGGACTGATTCAGGATATCAAAATGTTCACGTGGACAAATGCATTGCATCACACCCTATGTCACTACATTTTTCCCTGTATCCACCAGTTTGTTTCATTAAAAACTTATATTTTAATAAAATATTAAGATAATATAATGAGATTTGGTGTGCATGTACATCAAATACAATATCTCTAAAATAAGTAAATGTGAAAATTTTACCTTTGAAAATTCAGTGGTCTTAAAATTTGTTAAAGTTTAAAAAATAAGTTTAATTAATTTAATAATAATAAGTTTTTTATTATTAGAAATGAATAAGAAATTCTTTATTTTATATTTTATTATTTTTGAAAATAAAGACTTATTATTTTGAATTTGTTTCCTATTCTATTAAAATGATTAATTTTTAATTTCACAGAAAAATCCATTTAATATTCTTAGATCTACAATAAAAATTAATTTTATTGATATATTTTTTTGTTTTTTGGATTCAATATTGAAACAAAGTTTATTTAGACTTCAGATCTATCACTTTTTCAAAAATGTGTTACTTGGTTTGAATTATTGTCCTATTTTAATTCAAATTTTTCTTGATTAGCTTATGTAGCAATTTCAACATAAGTATTTTTTAAAATTTAACTTTTATTTTCCTCATAATAAATTTCCTTTAAATGAAAAACACTCTGGGAAAGAGTATATATGTCATTTACTGGTGTTTTTACATTTTTTAAGATTTAATTATTTTCTCAAGTGTACCAACCATTCAAGGTATTAATATGCAACTAATTTACTGTTAATGTCTAATAAGAGGAGAGGGTTTATAAAGAGAGTATCATTAATGTTGTACACATTGCATAAATGAGGTGTTATAATTATTAAAACTGGAAGCTATCAAAATAATGTTTAGATATTTTTATACTTCTATATACTGCCCAGACTTTCCACTTTTTTAAGCCAGAACTTTCCATTTTTGCCATGGAAAGCCTGATTTTATCTCATTTTCACTTCACATTTTATGCAGTTTATGAGATTGACATTTAGTAAAGCCATATACCGTACATAGGACTGATATCAGATCAAACAGATTTTAAACAAAAAACCACTGTTCTAAGCTCCAATATGTTTTATGTACACTAAAATTAGTTTTATACCATCTTTTTATCATCACTATTGACAATAATATTATAGAAATTTATTATTAAGTTTTTAGAAATAGTTTGTAGATGTGTCATTAAAATGTATGAGAAGTGTTGATATCAATCTATAAAATATTCTTGTTGATCACATCTTATGTGTGCAAAGCAGGTAAGATATAGTCTGCATAATTATCTGGATAATTATCTAAGGTCAAAATTTAAGTAATATGAAATTTTGTAACAGCTGCTGTAAAATACTTTAAAATGTATGTTTTTATCTCTCTCTCCCTCTCCCTGTCCCTCTCCCTCTCCCTCTTCCACTCTCTCTCCCTCTCCCTCTCACCCTCTCTCCACCCTCTCTCTCTCTCTCTCTCTCTCTCAAACATTAACAAACATTTTTGAAAATAGCATTTTAAAATATTTTATCAAATAGGATTTTTTTCAATAACATTAATTTACATGTACTGAGAACTAGGTGATTTAAGTAGCTAGTTTTTTTTAACTTTGCATTTTAACAGATATAGCAATTGGTGCACCTTATGAAGAACAAGGAGCTGTTTACATATACCTTGGATCATCTAATGGTATCAGAGAAAATCCATCCCAAATTATCAGAGCAGAACAATTATCAAATTCGATAAATACATTTGGATTTTCTTTAGATGGAGGCAAAGATCTAGATATTAATAGTTATCCAGACTTAGTTGTTGGTGCTTATGGTTCAGAGACTGCTCATTTTTTTAGGTGACTATAAATAATCAAACTATTTCAAATGCTGCTTAATTTTAAAATCAAAATTCAATTTTAATAAGTTTCTAGCATTATAGGCCCATATTTTCTTCATTTTTTTGTTTTTTAAATATTTTTCATAATTTCTGTGTTCAGCGAGTTTTTTAATATAGTAAGTTTAAATTTCTTCATATTCAGTTTGAAATCTTAATCTTTAAATAAATTTAACTGTATTGCTCAGTGTTTTCATCATCTATGATGGACTGTTGAGTGTAAAAAAATAAATTTTATTTTGGTGCTAAATTCAATATAGAAAACATAATATTTTCAAAGAATATTTTTTTCATTAAAAATATTATTTTCATCATTAATAAAGGATTATATTTTTCCTTATATTGTTAACAATGGAAAAATTAGTTTTTAGAAGTTGCTAAAGTGAAAAAAGATTGTTACTGAAATGTGTTTTGTCCATGAGATTGCTATTATATTTATTTGTGTATGCTGGTTATCTTACACTGTTGAGTTCATTTCAAGGTGGCATGAATATTTTTAGTAGCCTATGGATCATACTTCTGGATGCTGATAATTTTTGTAAGCTTGGTTGATTAGAGGTGTTGTGAATGAGAATGTCTAACTTTGTTGGCTTTTTGTTTATTTTAAAATGTGTTTTTGATTGTTTTTTCATATTAACACCATTATTAGGGAATTTGGTACTTATTTTTATTTGTTTTTTATGAATTATTTTTTCAGATTTATATTTTGTTGAGTTGTCTTTAGTTTATTTTGTATTTTTGTTTGCATGTTGATGGAATTATTTATCAATGAAAACATACTCAGAAATTTATTGTATATCTTTTTAATTTAGCTATTTGTTTAACTGATTATTTCAATATACATTTTAATTTTATTATTACTGCGGAAGTAACTTTCCAAGTTTCATATTATTTATTGTATGTATTAGTTTTATGCACCCAAAAGTAGTTAAATAATTGTGTAATTATTATTATTTTATTCGTATTAATATTAGTTCCTACTTTTTTATCATTATGTCTTATTTCAATTTTTATGTTTTAAAATGAAATTGCTTTTAGAAAAATTTTTATAAAAAAAGCCTCCATTTTGTTCAAAAAGAAATTTTTAAAACACTAAAAATTTCAAAAAAGGTACTTTTCCAATACAATTAAATACACAATAAAAAATAAACATATCATTACTAATAATGGAAATATTATATGAATAAATAATGACAAAGAAATAAATAATTTTGAAAAACATTACAAATAGAAATGTAAAAGGAAATGCTTACCAAATACTTGATTTTTCAAGTATAAGAATATTTTTTTGTTTAAAGGAAGAATTGTAAATAAACTTAAAACAAAAAAAATCTAAATTTTTGTCTTAGTCCATGGCCAGGAAGTTTTATAAAATTAAAAAAAGTATTATTAACTGTTATCTTTAAAATATAAATGTAATTAATTAAATATTGGCCTGAAGATATAACAAGTTTATGTAAGTAAAACTTAGCAAAAATTGATAAGTATTCTCACTGTTTTTTACTAAGCTAATTAATGAGTAAGTGATTAATTAACTTAATAATTTCCTATATTGGCAAAAGAAAAGCTGGAAATTGTTTGAAAAATAAACTCTTTTATATGTAAATTTAGATTATACTTACCAGTACTCAGTAACGCCTATGTAGAATTTTATATCAATAGGTGAAGATTGAAATAGAAAATTTTTCTAATGACAAATTTATGTTAGGCCTTGTAATTCTATTATGATATATGTGGAGTAAGTTTATATGTTATTAACAAAACCTGTTAATAAACTGAGCAGTTCCGCTGCTTTGTTCCATTGTATCAATATTTTTAAGGTGAAGTGTAGTGTTTTCTAATATGCTTATTTCCTTTTCAGTATTTTTAATCTCAAACATTTTAATATGTTCTTGGTTTCTTGTTACATTATGATTGTTTTAAGATCATTTGCTCAGTCTTCCAAGTCAATAGATCAAAATGATCCTTCAAATAAAACAACTTTGAAAAACATGGAAAGGGAAGTAGTAAATTTGGAAACTATACATCATGATGAAATGATTCACTGCAAGTAAATACTACACAAAGACTTTAAAAACATCTCCCAATGTAAAATGACTTTGACAGCACAGTCTCATATTGTTTATACATACACAGGTCTCACACACACTACAATAGTTGGTGCATCTACTAGAACATTTTAGGAAATTTCACATTTGGAGTGTTAACTAGCTACCCAAGTCATCTGTACAGTCTCCTTCATGTAAAAAAGGCTCACCTCTACAATATTCGTACTTGCAACTCTTCTAGTTCTGTCCACTTGCTACAGTGTTTTGGAATATATGATTGTTTCACTGAGCTCTTGTTACAGTACAGTACGTCTGAGAAGACCCCATATCCCTATCTACACTTAAGACATTGCTACTGCTTTGAAAGTCACATGGTTTTTGGTTCCTAAGAAATAATTATTTACCACAACTGATATTCCTGCTCTTAAGGTCACACAGGTCACTCATTCATCTCTTGTTTTAGTTGCAAAGGTTTGGCTAATTTGAGAGACCCAGTAACAATGTTGAGGAGCAGTTATTAACATGTCTTTGGATGCACAAACAACAACGCATGGGACAGACAGTTTCCACAGGTAATGAATGCATTTCATGAAAGCTTTAATAAGGACCTACCTTGTAAACCAACAATCCTTGACTGGGCAAAACATGCATTTTCTCCCTGCAGTATAAAGACGTGCCATATATGGAGTAAAGAAGACGTGAGTGCAAACTTGTGCTGCCATCACTGATTCAGTTGAGCAGTAGTCAATTAAATGTATTCATAAATGAGCAGCTGAACTTAATAAACCATGGTCAACAATGAATGGTCATATTAAAAAAAACATGTAAGTATGAAATTATTTTGACCAACTTTTGTGAATGAATTATCAGATGGAGACTACGAACAGCATGTTGCAGGCTTGTGTACTTTATTAGCACAATCTCTAAATGCTTGTTTCACACAAGTGTATTGTTTTCTGATGATTGTGCAGTTTATCACAGCTTACAAGTTTGTAAGTCAGAAATTTGGTTCTGGCTAAGAAAATCCCTAATTTTTAAATTCTTAATTTTTTGCGTAAGTCAGAAAGAAATCCACTATATATCATGATGGACTGGAATGGCATAGCGATACTTGTTTTGACCATAGTTTTTTTAAAAGTAGATGAATGATAGATAATTTTTATTGGAAAATGCTGAGAAATGGTTATACCTCAACTTCAGGAGAAGAGTAAATCATGGAAATGTCTGGATTCTTCAAGACAGGGCTCTAGCTCATTTTATTATTCAAATGCTGGATTTCCTAAATTAAAAATTTCCAAGCTACTGAAGAAGCTGTAGTTCACAAGCATCACTAGTCCCACTGAAATGGTGACTGCAACCCCTCCCTCCTCGCCATCATTATCATTGTGGGGAATGCCTTTGAATCTCAATGTTGATATGCAATAAATGGGGAATTGTGAACAGTGTGAAAGAAGTCTTTCAAACCATATCTTTGGAGATGCTTTGTAACATGTCAAGAAGATCTTGGATATGCATAGCTTTGTGTATGTTCAGCACAATGGTAAGCAGACAGATCTATTGGATAAATAATTTGTGGGTTCCAAAAAAAAATATATATATATTTATATAAATGTTCAAAATATGTATTAAGCCCACAACATATATTTTTCTAGGTACACGAAGTCTTCTCAGACATTCTGTACATAAAACTATGTAATTGCAATTGTATTGTACTGTAAAATAATAATATATCTCTCTTCTTAAAATAAATAATATTTTTTTTTTTTTTATAGAGCAAAACATGTAGTTACGATACAAGAAGCATATCTGAAAACTAACATTAAAAACAACCACATTTCACTTGATGCAAATAATTGTGTACTTAAAAATAGCCGAAGTGCTACATGTTTTGTCCTTGAAGCATGTTTGGAACAATCTACAATTATATATAATCCTGCTAATGGTAAGAACTTTAATGTATTGTGTGCTTTATGTAGTATAAAAATTTTAAATTGAAAGAGTACCACTCTGCCTAAGTTTTGAGATAACTACTCATGATTGATGAACTGAAATTTGAAATACGTTTTTCTCTGTTGTAAGTGCACAGTATTTCATAACATAAATTATTTTCAAAATTTCATAGAATGTTGTTTAAAGAACTAATTACTTTTCCCATAATGTACTATTAAGTTATTGTTATTACTGAGAGCAACATTATCTGAAGAAATTCCTTTATTACTGAAAAAGTTAAGTTGCACTATATTTATATTTAATTTCAATTGTCAGTAGTTGTTTTAATTTATTTCTATTTCAGATAGTTGGTGTCATAAACTAGGTTCTAATTATAATTATTATTAATTAGAGACAATTTTATTTTAATTGAATGAAAAAAATTTAATTAGATGAAATTCCCTCTGATTGTGAATCTATTTTTATAGATTCACAATCAGGAGGCTGATGGGCCAATGTCTGATTTTTAGGTCTACATGGACAAAATTCAAATGTGCTTGTCCAATTTTTTCCATTTTTTTTATTGGTTAAATTTAATTTCAGTTAAGTAAAGACAATTTTATGTTTAAAAGTTAAAAAAATTGCTAATTTCTGTAGAAGTAGTTAGAATTGCTGGTCCCAAACATTGCTCCACTAGGGCGGGCATGAAGTAAGCAAGACACTGTCCAAGGGTTGTCCTCAGAGCAGCATGTTGGGTCCATTGTTGTGGGTGGTGGAGTTTGATTCCCTTCTGTAGCTGAGATTGCCTGGTGGTTGTTTCATTATGGCTTATGTCGACAATGGGCACCTGCTGATCGAAGGAAGCTCACAAAGGGAGGTTGAGTTTTGAGCCACTCAGACATCCAGGTTACTTTAGATGTGGGTTCGATGAAGTTCAGCCTGGAGAAGACCACGATGATGCTTCTTAAAGGCCATTTGGAAGTGAGACATCAGGTTTGTGTTTCGATGTCAGACCATAGAATTAAATATGTTAAAGTTCAAAATTACCTCACAGTGTTTCTTGATGAGAAATTGCAGTTCAAGAAGCACCTTAGTCACGTCGCGGAAAAGGCCTGTCGTGCCTTCTTTGGTATTCGACAAGTGGTCAATCCTGATTAGGGTTTTAATTTTAAGACTATGACTATTCTGTATAAGGGCATGTGCGAGGCAGTTATTCTATATGTGGCACATGTTTGGGCAGAGAGGCTAAAATTTAAAAGCTATTGGGATATATTATTAAGAGCTCAATGCCTTATATTATTAATGGTAATGAGAAGTTACCATACTATTTCACGGTAGGCTAGCTTGGTGATTGCAGGCATTAAACCGATAGATTTAATTGCATCATAAAAGCAGCAGTGTTATGTTGCTAAGAAGTCAGGTGAATTGACTTCAGAAAAAATGCACGAGATAGAACAGCATGACAATGCTTTATGGCAGGCCAGATGGGATGAGACAGAGGGTGGGAGTTATATGCATGATCTCTTCCCAGATGTTGGTTTGCATGGTGCCCCTTGGGTTCATCCTAATAAGTATGTGACACAATTTCTTTCTGGTTATTTTGCGCCTTCTGAGACACTTCAGTGATTTGGTCTACTGGATTCAGATCTGTGTCCAGATTGTGCACAACTAGATGACATATACCATGTAATTTAGGAAAGCGCAAAATATGAACTTATACTCACAGACACTATTTGTCGGGTCGACATCAGGTCTCCATGAGAATTTGAAAAATCAGGCCAAATGGGTAATCGTTGAAAATTTCATCTGATACCTGCAAGAGAACAGATTGCTGAAGGAATTTAGGGTTCGCTTGGTCTTTCCCGTGTTTTGTTTTGTTGTTCTTGTGTTATATGGTTTGATGTTTTTGTAGTGTTTTGTTTATTTAGTTTTATTTTTATTTCTTGTTTCGTATTATGTTATGGTTGCATGTTGAACTCATCTTCTAACCTATGTAGTAGTTGCGTTATTAATTTCAGTTCCTTCATGTCACTCAGTCTTGTTACTCAACATAGATATGTTTTGTTTTAAAGAGTTAATTTCATAGTTGTACACTGATGGGAATAACACATGTGGTATTCGCATTGGAGGCTTCCTGACTGAGGCAAGAACAATGCTGAGTGATGCCTTTTGAATTTTGGTTCTGAAGATAACCTCTGGTAAAGCCCATAAGGGCTAGGTACAGAGAGAGTAACCCACCGGGTTGGTCTAGTGGTGAACGCGTCTTCCCAAATCAGCTGATTTGGAAGTCGAGAGTTCCAGCGTTCAAGTCCTAGTAAAGCTAGTTATTTTTACACGGATTTGAATACTAGATCATGGATACCGGTGTTCTTTGGTGGTTGGGTTTCAATTAACCACACATCTCAGAAATGGTCGAGCTGAGAATGTACAAGACTACACTTCATTTACACTCATACATATCATCCTCATTCATCCTCTGAAGTATTATCTAAACGGTAGTTACCGGAGGCTAAACAGGAAAAAAGAGAGAGGTACAGAGAGGGTGGCATGGTGATCGAAACTGCCATATAGAGGATGTCTTCTCTTCAGGGTCAGGATGGTTCCATGCATGAAAGATTTTATGCTTGAAAGAATTTAAGCTCCTAAAGTTCTTAATTTTTATAGGTCTAACCTTTTTGAAAGAGTTATTTTATTTTGTGAAATAGTTACTGTATTTTTAAATAAAATAACTCTTTTCACATAATAGTTATTTAGTATTCTAATTTGAATGAGAAACCTAATTTAAAAACAAAAAATAACTGCAGCACAAAATAGATGAGATAAAAAATATCATTTAACTTAAAAGCTACTCCATTATCATCTGCAATGAAAATTATGCACTACTAATGCTTAATGACAAAGTAAGGTAAATTTAATAATAGATTTTTTAAAAAGCAGTTTGTTTGTTATTATAAATTTATTTTCAGTGAACAGTATAACAAAATATAATTCAAAAATTATTAACAACTCGCTTTTTAATGGCTTGTCATTAAAGGCAGTTCTTTTAATTAGTTCCATAAGTACTTAACAATTTTAATATAATTTGAAAATGCATTGTTTATTGTTGTAATATATTTTAGAGTAATAGTTTAATACTGAAACACTAATGTCTACTATTTTAAAAAAAATGACAAATTTAATACTATTTATAAAATATTTTACTGTTTCTAAAATTTCACGATTTCTAAATTTTTCCTAAATGTATAATACTCCAAAAAGTTAAGATAATTGATTGATTTGAAACTTAGTAAGCATTGTAATTGTGCATTACAGAAAATTACTACTTTTTAAAATTATTATGATGGTAAACAATGCTCTTTTAAATTGCATTAAAATTTTTTTCCGAAGCACCTTGTGGAACAAATTTGAGGAACCATCTTTAGTGGTAAATCATTGAAAGCGAGTCGATAATTTTTCTAAAGTTATCACATTTTGTCACACTATTCAATGAAATATTAACTTTTATTAACAAACCAAACTAAATGTTTTACAAAAAAAAATATATTATTGAACTTATTTTACTGTATCAATAAAAACTATCAGTTGTATGTAATTTTCACAAAATCTAAGTCGCTAAATACATAAAAATATATTTTAGTATATAGTAATTTTTTATATGAATGTGAATCATACTGAGAAGGCTGAAACATGTACTTTCAAAAATACTGAGAATTGAATGTTTCAACTGCTAGCTGTAAAATGTTTTCAACCTGCTAAAGAAATGTTGATTGTAAGATATCCTCTATTAATGAGAAAGAAAATAGTAAATGATTTTTTTTATTTTAATGAAAAGTTCTGTTTGGATGAAAACAGATTAAAAAAATGCATTAATCATGAATTTGTTTTATTTTAATACTTGAGTTAGTGATGTTGTCCTCTTGAGAAAAACAAGTATGATCCTTTTTCAGTTTATATTACTGTTCATAAAAAATGAAATTTAACTGAGGATTTTCCGCACAGGTATTGTATTACTTACTGAAAAACTAATCATATAAAAATTTTTATATTTATATACATTATACGTTTTCAGTACAAGTTGTCCTAACTTTTTTTTTTTTTTGCTATTCCAGAAGGGGAATTATATTTCAATCTAGAGTTGATTCTAGATTTCAGAGAAAATAAAAGTCCACGTATGTTTTTCAAATCAGCTGAAAACCAGTTTAATAAAACTGTATTATTATTGTTGAAAAGAAATAGATTAACATGTATTAAAGAAAAAGTTTATATAACGGTAAAGTTTATTTCTTTTATTAACATTATTACTTACTTCTTCATTTATAAATATTTTAGGTAAAACTACAAAAAAAAGTTACTAGTTTTTGCAGTTCTTGGTAATATTTGAAAATTAATTTTAGATTAATGAGCTCTTTCTGAATATAGGAAAATAAAAAAGAAGATTACTTAAGTACTTAAGTAATAAAGATATGTAATCTCTAAATCATGAACTTAATTGCAAAAAATACTTAAGTTCTGAATGAAATGAGAAATTAGTAAAGAAAAATATAGCAGTTGGTTTAAAAAAAAAAACCACAGTAACAAGGGATAAACAATGAATTACAGAAGTCAGAGAAAGATTCTTAAAAATGAATGATGCATTTGTTAAAGAAGACTAAAATTTATTTAGTCTAAATTTATTCTGAAATAATGAAAATTGCGTATTAATTTATTTGAATGCTGTTTCTATCTGTGCAGTTTTTATAAGAACGTCTCCCTCAAACACTGTCTGATGGTTTATCAAACTGAAATTTTGTTTGTGTTTATATTTGTAATATCTTTCTAATGTATTTATCTTTATGTCACGTTTATGAATTTCTAATATTTCTAAATTTGAGTTTTTTTTTTTTGTCTTCAGTCATTTGACTGGTTTGATGCAGCTCTCCAAGATTCCCTTTCTAGTGCTAGTCGTTTCATTTCAGTATACCCTCTACATCCTACATCCCTAACAATTTGTTTTACATATTCCAAACATGGCCTGCCTACACAATTTTTTCATTCTACCTGTCCTTCCAATATTAAAGCGACTATTCCAGGATGCCTTAGTATGTGGCCTATAAGTCTCTGTCTCTTCTTTTAACTATATTTTTCCAAATGCTTCTTTCTTCATCTATTTGCCGCAATACCTCTTCATTTGTCACTTTATCCACCCATCTGATTTTTAACATTCTCCTATAGCACCACATTTCAAAAGCTTCTAATCTTTTCTTCTCAGATACTCCGATTGTCCAAGTTTCACTTCCATATAAAGCGACGCTCCAAACATATACTTTCAAAAATCTTTTCCTGACATTTAAATTAATTTTTGATGTAAACAAATTATATTTCTTACTGAAGGCTCGTTTCGCTTGTGCTATTCGGTATTTTATATCGCTATGCCTCGTCCATCATTAGTAATTCTACTTCCCAAATAACAAAATTCTTCTACCTCCATAATCTTTTCTCTGCCTATTTTCACATTCAGTGGTACATCTTTGTTATTTCTACTACATTTCATTACTTTTGTTTTGTTCTTGTTTATTTTCATACGATAGTTCTTGCGTAGGACTTCATCTATGCCGTTCATTGTTTCCTCTAAATCCTTTTTACTCTCGGCTAGAATTACTATATCATCAGCAAATCGTAGCATCTTTATCTTTTCACCTTGTACTGTTACTCCGAATCTAAATTGTTCTTTAACATCATTAACTGCTAGTTCCATGTAAAGATTAAAAAGCAACGGAGATAAGGAACATCCTTGTCGGACTCCCTTTCTTATTACGGCTTCTTTCTTATGTTCTTCAATTATTACTGTTGCTGTTTGGTTCCTGTACATGTTAGCAATTGTTCTTCTATCTCTGTATTTGAACCCTAATTTTTTTAAAATGCTGAACATTTTATTCCAATCTACGTTATCGAATGCCTTTTCTAGGTCTATAAACGCCAAGTATGTTGCTTTGTTTTTCTTTAATCTTCCTTCTACTATTAATCTGAGGCCTAAAATTGCTTCCCTTGTTCCTATACTTTTCCTGAAACCAAATTGGTCTTCTCCTGACACTTCTTCCACTCTCCTCTCAATTCTTCTGTATAGAATTCTAGTTAAGGTTTTTGATGCGTGACTAGTTAAACTAATTGTTCTGTATTCTTCACATTTATCTGCCCCTGCTTTCTTTGGTATCATGACTATAACACTTTTTTTGAAGTCTGACGGAAATTCCTCTTTTTCATAAATATTACACACCAGTTTGTATAATCTATCAATTGCTTCCTCACCTGCACTGCACAGTAATTCTACAGGTATTCCGTCTATTCCAGGAGCCTTTCTGCCATTTAAATCTTTTAATGCTCTCTTAAATTCAGATCTCAGTATTGTTTCTCCCATTTCATCCTCCTCAACTTCCTCTTCTTCCTCTATAACACCATTTTCTAATTCATTTCCTCCGTATAACTCTTCAATATATTCCACCCATCTATCGACTTTACCTTTCGTATTATATATTGGTGTACCATCTTTGTTTAACACATTATTAGATTTTAATTTATGTTCCCCAAAATTTTCCTTAACTTTCCTGTATGCTCCGTCTATTTTACCAATGTTCATTTCTCTTTCCACTTCTGAACACTTTTCTTTAATCCACTCTTCTTTCGCCAGTTTGCACTTCCTGTTTATAGCATTTCTTAATTGCCGATAGTTCCTTTTACTTTCTTCATCACTAGCATTCTTATATTTTCTACGTTCATCAAATTTGTGTTAATATCAGAAATTAAATGTTTATTGTTCATTAGATGGCCTGTCATATTAAATAAACCTTATTTATTATTTTTGTATTTCTATAGTGTTCAAGAAATCTAGTTTTAAAGGATCTATTTGATTTTACTATATAAATATCATCACAATTATCTCATTTAATTCTATAAATTCCACACAGATTATTTATTTTATTATTATTATTATTATTTTTGTTTTTTAAATATTTTATTATGTGGTTAATAGGTTTGTATGCTGGTTTAAATATTTCTTTATAGTTAAGTTTTATGCAGTTTTCATTATTTTAGCGTTCTTATTTTTAAATTTTTATTATGCAGTAAGGAAATTATTTCAATCATGACTGAGAATGCAGGATCCACCTAAGTACTTTAATGAAAAATTATGGTAAGATATGTCTTAACTCAATATTCTGTACTAATATAATAGAATAGAATTTAAATATAATTTAACAGTACACAGGTATAATGAATCTTAAAAATATTAATTTCTGTAAAATTCATATTCATCCTTTGTACTGTAAAATTATATTTTAAATTCTATTAAAATAAACCACCTAGTACAGAATATTGAGGTAAGACATTGTCTTAGTAGAATTTAAAATATATATTATGTAATATATGAAACTAGCTGGCTTGTCTAGCCAGAATCTGACCCTCAGGATCAGGCAAACTGGATTGGCTCAGGCAAACCCCAGAGGGAACTAAGGGGTTCCTCAGGGCCTATCCCATGACCACAGAGTTCACTTCAGTCACCATTCCCATCTACCCAGAGGGGTCCGCCCCTTGGACTCCCATACTGTCCATTATCCCATGGTTGTGAGAATAATACTGATAAATAACAATTATAATATTTGAGCCTTATAAAAAACTGAAAAAGAAATTAAATTATAAAAAAAAATAATAGTAATTATGGTAACTGAAGTACAGACAATGAAAAATGCATAACTTATTTCTTTGCCACGATAGCAGAAATATAATGAAGTTAAAAAATTAATTTTTTTTTCTTAATGAATATCTTTAATTTGCAACTTCACCTCCTTGGGGGTGAAAAAATAATGAATATTTTCAATATCTTAACCATCATGTGAGCTATGATTTTGTATTTTTTACTAACTTCTATACTGGATCCAAATTTCAATTCCCTTTAACAGATTTTTGCTAACATACATACAAACGTTTCTTCTTTATGCAATAGATTCAAAATACTTAAATTCAATATTATTAAAAAAAATACGTAAAGCACTGATAAAACTCAAATAGCATTCATTTTTTCAACAATTTTATCCACTTATTAAATAATGTAAGTAAAACACTTCATTACTGAGGTTTTGTAGTTTTAAATTTGATATTAAACATTTTTCTGTTTTTAATTTCTTTATTGTTTTTTGTTCTATTTTGTTCACACAGTAGTTGTGTTCCTGGTTGTTCATTTGTATGATTTTGTGTCTTTTATAAGTTCTGCAATCCCTTTATGTTTTACTGCATAATAATAGTTAAGACATAAGTTAGATTTTAGATCATTCTGTCTCAACTCCATTCCTTCCTCACTAGATACTCTTGTATCCCTGTGGCAATGGTGGTAAGAGGTGTCTGCAAGTGAAGTTGAGAGTATATCCTTACAAAAAAATTTTGCTGCCATTTAAATGTTTGATTATTTCATTTCTGGTGTTGTTACATGGTTATATTCTGAGTAAAAGTAAATAATATTGGCTTTAATTTTCGTTGTTGAATTTAATTGATGTGATGTATAAATGCTCTTGAAGAATAGTTTGTTATAAGGAATTTTTAAATTGTTGCTTAGACTAGTTTAAGACTGAAAACTCATAAAGAAGATGTCTATGAAAGTAGGAAGGAAATTGGAAAATATTGTTGTAACTATTAGAAAAGCTTCTAGAAAGAAAAAGAGCAAGAATAAGGAATAGAGAGAAGATAACGAATGTAAGCAGGCTAATAAGTATAAAAAGAGATGGGGAAAAAACAACAACATAGAGGAGCATGAAAAGAATTTTTGGAGTAGCTATAATTTCAAGCCAAGAGAATTCTAAAAAGTAAAGTAATAATTTCATTATAGTCATAATAGTTTCATTATTTTTATAAATAATTTTTGTATAAGGTTTAATTTTTTATAATTGTAATCTCATTGTCATCACTTCTTTATTTGATATTAATTTTCATTATAAATTTCATAATAGAATCAGAATTGTTGTATGTAAGATATTATTTTCTTATTTTGTAAATATTTACAATACTAAATTGTAAATAATTTGTACATTTGTAAGAATTTTAACATGTGTAATTTCTCAATATCCTTTGTCGAACCATCAGCATGTGACAATATTGTTTGCAAGAAGAAAGAAAAAGAGTAGATCAGATGTACCTTTTTATGGAAGAGCTTAATGAAAGAAATAATGGAGACTCAGAAGGACACAGGATAAAGATATGTGGAAAATTCTTCTACCTGCCTTTACTGATGACGACTTCTGATGGTGATTACAATACGAGTACAAGCCATGTGTGCTTGTATAATAAAAGCAAATTATTATTTTTTTGCAGTTGCTTTTGTTGATATTTTGTTAAAAAAAAAGTAGTTGTCAAGTAGAATATCGTATGGCCTATTATGGTTATGTTGGAACAGAACGAAAGGGTAGTGGGAGTTTGTTATTGTCTCCCTACTAATCACAGAACCTGGACAATGTCCATTTGCTGCTGTGTTTTTCTTTTATCAGTTGGGTCATTAGTTACTTAGTGACTGTAATAGATTTTCATGTTTTATTTATGGGGATTTGGTTTTTGCGTTCCAGTTCTTTAGACCAATGCAAAATGATTTACCAGGGCTGATCATTGGAAACTAGGCGTATATGAGTGTCATACTCCCAGTGTAATTCTCCTTCAGTCCATCCACTGAAGTCCTTTCGGTGTTAGCGCCTTTCGAGCTAATGGGAATATGCCTACCGGGGCCTTAGTTTTTGAGGAAGCAATGCACTCCTTTCTCTGGAGGGAGTTGCATGTGCTGGCTGATGTAAAATTGTAAGTTAGAATGATGGACTGCAGCTTGAGTCCATCAACATGCAAACTATTTTTTTTTGTAATTATATTTTTTTAATGAAATAAAAAATCAGTAAATGTCGTAAACACTGATAATTTTGTTAATAATAAAATGTATATTATCCAATTATATTTATATGTATTTTTTTATCTTTTAGCCTGATATTAGCGATAGATTAGCACCTCTGAAAATGGAAATGAAGATCAGTTTGAATGATGAAAAAATAAGAAATTTTGCCTCTTCTGGTAATAAGAAACAAAGATTTGACAGGATTCTACTGCCTGTTATTGATCCAGATCATTTACAATCAGTAAAAAGTGTAATATCAATTCAACATAATTGTGGTAAAGATAATATCTGCTTACCTGATTTACAACTTGATGCAAAATCGTGAGTACTTTTTTTTAATAAGTAGTTTTTAAGTATGAGTAGAACAGATTGTACATTTAAGTAAATCATCTCTGATAATACATTAACCCTTTATGATAAGTGTTTAAAGTTTTCATAGTTTAATTTTTTAAACTTTCCTATCAATCAGATAAGAGATTTAACAACAGGTTGAGAGATTTTAAGAAATTAGTTTAAGAGAAAAATATAAACTTTATTTGTTACTTTTTCATTATATGGGCCCTATTAGCTTTCCATACTCTAAAAATTGATTTGCAGTTAAAAATTTGTTTTATTAATTTTGTTAAAGGAGTCTTCACAATTATCTCTTGGGATCTAAAGATGTATTATGGATTGATGTAACTGTTAAAAATTTAGGAGAAGATGCTTTTGAATCAATATTGCACATGATTCTTCCACTTGGCATAAGATTTGTTAAATTTGAACCCTATCCTAATGAAACAGCTGTGTCTGTAGGGTGTTCAACCATTTCGTCTTCAAATAATTCTGCTGTGGAATGTGAAATCGGAAACCCATTGCCCAGTAAAAAAAGTGTAAGTATTTTTGTTTATAAATCATCACATTTTTGTTTATAATAGTTTGTATTTTTGTTTATAACAGAGCCACCTTAACGTAGGTGGCGCTGAGTTATGTGATATCTGAGTTCAACAGAAATATATATATATATTATTATAATTATATTATATTAATATATAATATTTATATAATTATATATCTCTTCTCTCTTTACCATACCTTCTCCTAAATTTGTAATTTCTTCTTATTTCTTTCTACTTATTTTTAGGGAGATAGAGGGTTACATTTTTTTATAAGCGTTTAAAGATGATTGTGTAGGTTTAAGTTGAACTGCTTTCCTGTGAACACTAGGACAGCTTTTCCTTTGTTACAAAGACAGTTGTCGGTCAGATACTGACTGCATTAATGAAACTGAATACATTTTTAATGTATATAAGGTACTTAACACCTACAATAATTGTTGGTGGATGTTTTACAAAATACCAGTCACTCTTATAAATAGCACAGCTATTTTCAAAAATAATAAGATGATATGCCAGACTTACCTGGGCATGTAAAGAGTGAAGTGGTTTCTTGTTGCCTTCTTTACTGAGCAGAATCTACTGCTCCATATTAGCATGATAAGCCCATTAAAGCATAAATAATATTGAGTTCTACAATTGACAATTTCACTTTATTTATCACAAACATGACTGTATAATGAACATCATTACATAAAACAAGTGTATATTAGATGCCATACCACAGTATGTAGATGACTGCATTTTTGGTGTGATAAGTTAGAGAGTATGCTATTTACTCAATAAATATTTGTTGTTCCCTCTCTAGTTGGTGCTAATCAGCTGCAAGAGTAGATATTTGAACTTCATAAATACTTACATACTACTTTCACACTTTCATGAATAGATACTTTCTACTAACTCTTCAGAAGAATATCTAGTGAGCAAGTACTTGATTTACTTTATTAAAAAAGATAATATCTTCCTTAGTTTCAGCAGGTGTCATTTTGTAATAACTTACACCTTGCTCAACTGACAAGAAAAATAATGTTCAGCTTGATGGCCACATTTTTATATATTGGTCAGTAAGGAAGATCTGTAAAGTACGTACAGTAATGTATAAAGGTGACTATTATGGTTTTACAGAAGGTTTTTTTTTTGTTATTTTTCATCATTTGGTGTTCTGTCTGGTGGCAGGTTCCTTACATCACTTCTGTCTCCAGCCATTTCTGTCCTATGCCTTCTCCTTAGTTCCTTTGTAGTTTCCATTTTCACCTAATCTATTAACTTTAATCTTCTTCATTGCTTCCTTTTTACTTTTACTCACCCTTCCAATGCAGTTGTCAAGATTCCACTTCCTTCAATCAAATGTCCTTTTTGTACTTTCCACATAAGTGCTCTTTCTTCTTTGATCCTGTTTATTATTTCCTCATTCCTCACTTTATCCGTTCATCATACTTTCTTCTTCCTTTTCCATATCCACTCCTTAAAAGCCTCTGTTCATTTTATTTCTTTTTATATGTTGTAGTTAAGCTTACTTTATTACTGGTATTTTTTATATTCAACAGAAAATAATACAAAAAATAGCATGGCTGGAGTGATCACTTCACCAAGAAAATATAGACAGTGATCCAAATAATAGTTTTCAAGTTTGCCTTCAAAAATGCTGTATTTAAAGGAATCAGAGTTAGTTAAATTAATTTAAAAGAGGTCTACCAAATACTTCATTTGTGAAACAACTTTCATGTAAAATGCAAGTATGAATTTTTATATAAATCCATACTATGTTATTTAGAGGTTAAATGTTGGAGGCTGAACTACAGATACTGCATAATCTCAATATCTCCTTTATTAGAATTAATAAATTATTCAATATTATAGAGAAAATTATTTTTAATAGGGTCTTTTATACTAGAGGAAACCATTTTAGTCACCCTCATTTTTCAGCCTTTATAATGAGAAATACTTCCACGAAGGTGTACAGAGTACTTTACTCAGTATCAGTCTGTATCAGAAATGGTAATTGGTGTTATGTCCATGTTCAGTAAATTTTTCTGATCAGAATGACAATGAAAAATCATTAACGTCCACATTTATGAATAAAGAAAGAATTTTCTATGATTTGATTGAACCAACAATATTCTAGGTATAATAGTAACCATCATATTGTTCTTAAAATTCAAAAGATTCTTCTATAATCAGAAGAAATAAACTAATTTACTACAAGTACCAAAATTTCTGGTTTCCATTTAAATTTTGGATAACTGAAATAATAATAAACTGATGGATAAAAGCAATAATCAAACTTAAGAATTTAAATATGCTTAAGCCTGGTAAACTGAGATCCATCCTGGGTACAATATTAGAATGTATGATGATGAAGAATAGATTAAATTTGAATCTTGAAACAAATACTGTCCAGAACAGAAATAAAATTTCTTCATATTGAATACTAAGATTTAAATAAATTAAAAATGTACTTGCTGTCATTGTGAACTTCAAAGGAGTTTACAATATAGTGTGGGGAACTGTACAAGTAGAAAACACTTAGCTAACAAGAGTTTAATCTCTTATAAAACCTATCCTGATGAATATAAAAGGAGAATATTTTAGTATGGTTTGAAGATTTCTTTCTTAAAGATGGAGTTAAGTAATTTCTGGAAACAAAAACACAAAGTTAAAAGAAAAAAATCATTATTAATAATGGTTTTTACTTAATGCTCTTAGAAGTATGTTTAACTAAAATGTAACTAAAATGCTATGGAACAGTCATCACATGTAAAAGTTCTTGATCACGATCTCTCTTGGAATGACCGTGTAGCTTACATTTGCCAAAAGTTAAGTTGAATTATATTTTGAAAAATTTTTTGTAAGGTCAAAGTTGAAGGAGAATTTACGGCATGACACAGGAGCCTGTGATAACAAAATAAAAAGATATAAGCTATTTTAAATACAGATTTTTAATTGGCGTAAGTAAAATTTTTTTTACTTCCTTTAAAAAATTTATAGTTTATGGTTGGCAATGTAAGTTATATAAAATTATTAGTTTTTCTTATAACCTAACTAAATTTATTTTAACTTTCATTTTCTAAACTTACATAATGTTTTAAGGCTTAATAATTAAAAAAATTATACTGAAAAGATATGATTTATATTTATGTCATAAAAAGTTAATAATGTAATTTTAAGAATTGTGCTCTCCTGCAAAAAGCTTTTGATTAATGTCTCAGAGTGAATTTAACTTTTTCTGGCCAAAATTGAATTATTTTTGTTCTTGTATTCTTCTATTAAAAGCTGTGCTTTCTAGTGTTTGTTGCAAAAGTAACAGAAAACTATTAGTTATTTATGCAAATTAAAAAGACAAATTTGAAACAAAATATGGAAGTACTTTACTGAATATTGAAATTTAATATAATAATTCTACATTTCCCATCATCATCTACAGAAATAAATTTTCACATTAAACTAAAGATTCATAAGTTTGATGAGGAGGTAAGAGATATATTATCTAACTAAAGAACATATCATTACTGCTTATCCCAAGAGGAATTGCTCGAAATTAAAAAATTATGCTGATTAGGCATGAAGGTAAAAACAAAATCCACGTGAATATTACTATAATATATACAGGTGTATCATGAAGTTCTCCCAGGACTTTCATAACCTCTTCTATTCGTGAAAATAATGGAAAAAGTCCTTATAAATATATGTCCTAAAATGACTTCATTTGCAAGTTACAGCTAGTGAAATATTTTGCTCAGATTTCAGCTACACTAATGAAATGAGGTTGGACTGAAATTTTAAGGACATTAATTAAGGTACAGAATTAGTAATTTATTATGATTTTTGACCTGAAATATAGAATAAAATAAGTCCCAGAACCTTATCTGCAGTAGTTTTTGAGAAATCTGGGGCGAAAACCAATAAATTGGGGTAAAAACCTTGTTTTTGTGTTTGATGTACAAAAACTTTGTTAAATGGGTAATATTTGAATGGATTAAAACCTGTAGAGAATTTAATTCTGAAAAGAATGGTGTAAGATAAGTTGAAAAAATAAATAAGGGTTAGAAATGTGTGCATTATTAGTAACTGATAAAATATCCATCCAGTGATCAATTTCCTGCCATGTTCGTTATAACATATCCACATCTATGAGTTCGAATGCATTAAGTTTATCAACATTCATTACACAAGTTTTATGTACTTAATCGTTGATGATGAAACCCGATAGGAAAAATCAAATAAAGTTATATCTTGATCTTGATTGAGGTGGCCAACCAATCAGTCCATCATATTCAATCCAGCGATTTGGGAATCTGTTGTTAAGGGATTCATACATCAATAAACACCAATGTGGCAGCGCTCCATCTTGTTGGAATATGATTTTGGGTTGCACCTCTTCAAGCTGAGGGTAAACAAACCCTTCTAACAAGTTCAGTTAAATATTCATGTTAACTGCTGTTTCCGCAAAGAAAAAGGTCCAGTCACACAATTGTGAAGCAATCCTCACCAAACATTAATTTTTGGACTATCTCTAATATGGTCAAGTGTAACATTTGGATTCTCTCCCCACATTTGAACGTTCTGAGTGTTCACTTCTCCAGACATAAAAAATGTAGCCTTGTCTGAGAACATAACTTTTTCAAGGTACCAGTCATAATTTTCAATTCTTTCAATCATTTCCATAACAAATTCCTTTCTAGCAGTGTTATCTTGTGGTGTAATGTGCTGTAATATTTGTAATCTATGAGGATGCAGTTTTAATCATTTTTTTAAAACATTGTGAATAGTAGATCCCAGAAGGTTTAATTCACACGCTGCACTCCGAGATGACTTCCCAAGGCTGTGAACAAAAGTCTGACAAATGATCTCCATTTTTTCATCTGATGTTCTAGGCCTGCCTGTACCCTTCTTATGTTCAACACTGCCAATTTCTTTAAATTTATCATACCATGAAAAATATTTGTTCTAGAAGATAGCTCTAAGTTATACAGAGTTTTAAAATTGCATCGAACTTGTGTGTCTGATTTTGTTTCAGTAAACCACTGTACACATTGTGCTTTCATCTGTGGATTCATGGCGACTGATTATGCTGTTATGTGTGCAGTTATAGCGCTATCTAGTATTGCTGAGGGAATTTTTGAGTTATCTGATAAAGGGAGCCCAACCATTCATTAATAGGACTATTACTTTTTTCTAATCAGAGTTATTCAGATAACTCTTGGATACCTTTATTTATATAGATAGTAATAAGTTTCTAAACAAATTTGAGGACTTCAATGAAAGACTTCTAAATTACATTCTCAAAATGGCTGTCCTGTATAAAAACTTTAAAAAACAACTTTTCATAGATTCATACCATCAGTTCAATTTAGTAACATCTTGAGCCATTTAAAGTTTCTTATTCTTTTTCTCTCAGTTCTTTCTGAGTTTCTGGCTTTCATGTCTTCTGCTCTTCAAACATCCCCAAAGAAAGCAGTCTAGTAGTGTAAGGTCTGGTGGAAGAAATAATAACAGGTCAGTTAATAGGTCCTCTCTCCCAATCCAGCGGTATTCATAAACATAATTGAGAAATTATGCATTAACATAAATTTGTGTTATCTTAATAACACAAATTATGAAAATTTATGGTACTATGCCAAAACCATACTTGAACCTGGTTTTTAGTAAAAGCATTGTTAATAGAAGTAAGAAACTGATGCTCAATTATATCACAAAGTTTCATCACAGACTTTTAAAAATACTTTGGCCTAATTAAGTTTCCGCAAATATTTCTGTTGTACTATTTACTTTTAAAAAAAGTATTTTAACCTCAAAATGAGGATTTTGAGCCCATCCCTCAGGATGAGAATCAGGCCCATCCCTTGAAGGTGAACTTTGTGCATATGTTTATTCCATCCCTAGCAAATGATGAATTGTCAGAAACAATAATTTTATTACCTATGTTTACAATTTTTCTGCAATTAGTTCTAACAATTAGTAAAATCTTGATACTTTAAATTCTGAATTCTTTGATTTGGTAAAAATATAAATTGTAATGATGCAATAGCCTGTTTTACACCTAGATATCTTGATAGTCTTCTTACATTAGTGCTTGGGATATTCTCATCTATAATCAGAATATCAAATTATATATTAAAAATTGCTTCATTTTGTGCTTTTGGGTAAGATCCTAAATCTTTGAAAATGTTAAAAGCACTTTGAAATGAGTGTGGGTGAATCAATAGGTGAGTGTGATTAGTGTTTAAAGTACACAGGAATTAGTTGTATACTATCACCGAAGTTTATGTTCACTATTTAAAATCTTCACTTCAGTATTTGTAAATAGAACATTCTATACATCTGTTCTGCAGACCAAGATAATATTATTCTAGTGCATGGATTTCCCTGTTTTTCATCTCTAACTAGATGATCCAAATGGAAGGAGATGAAAAGTTGTAAGTCTATCTTAGAAGACTATAAAAATGTTAATTTTTTTTATTTTTGTTAATATGCCAGTTTTTTCTGTAATTGATATATTTAATGGTTTTTAACAATTTTATTTCTTAAAGGTTCATTTTAAAATTTTACTTCAACCATTTTCAAAAGAAGATTTGACACCAGAATATGTGTTTTTATTAAATGTTTACTCCTCAAATCCTGGAACCAAAACAACCATGAATTTTAGACAAGTACTTGTCAATATTTTGATTGAAAGTAGTATTTCATTATCAGGGTAAGCTCAATTCTGCATTTTTTAAGCAGTTTGTTTCTCTTACTCTATTTCTAGTTGTACTACTTCTTATCATGCTTTTTGTGTTGCATATATAAACATGTGTGTGTTAACACCTGTTCCACTATGATTTTGAAAATATTTTGAATATGATATATGGATTATAGCAGTAATTAATTTTGCTTAAAATTATTCTTCAAAAAGAAAAAAAATTGCTTATGAGGTGCGACAATAAAGTAATGAGACTGATGTGAAAAAAAAAATTGCTTACCGTTTTAGTCGTGTTTAGTGTTGTCTCCTTCAAAGTAGTTCCCCTCTGATTGCCCACACTTATTCCAGTGCTTCTGCCATTGATGGTAACATTTCTGGAACTCATCTTCTGTAATATCCTCCAAGACCCTCGTCACAGCTTTTTGGACATCTTGTGTTGTTTGAAAATGGTGTCGTCCTTTGACCGCCATTTTTATTCTTGGAAATAGAAAAAAATCGCAAGGAGCGATATCTGGTGAATAAGGTGGCTGTGGTAGTACTGAAATTTTTTTTGAGGTTAAAAATTGCTGTACTGACAGAGCAGTATGGGAAGGCGCATTATCGTGATGCAGAATCCAATTATCAGCAATGTTGGCACAGACACGAAGAACTCGTTTACGAAGTCTTTCTAAAATTTCTTTGTAGAAATATTGGTTAACTGTTTGTCCAGGAGGCACCCACTCTTTATGAACAATTCCCTTGGAATCGAAGAAGCACACAAGCATGCATTTCACTTTTGACTTTGACATGCAAGCTTTTTTGGTCTGGGTGATCCCTTTGAGCACCATTGTGAACTTTGGCGTTTTGTCTCTGGATTGTATTGAAAAAACCAACCTTCATCACCAGTGATAACACGGCTCAACAAATCTGGATTAATTTCCGTTTGCTCTAACAGATCGGCTGCCACATTTTTCCGTGTTTCTCGCTATTATTGTGTGAGATTTTTGGGGACCATTTTTGCACAAATCTTTCTCATACCAAGATCTTCAGTTAATATTAGACGAACCGTTTCTCGATTGATGTTGAGTTCTTCTGCAATCATTTTCACAGATAATCTTCGATCAGATCGTATGATTTCACCCACCGTGGTCAAGTTGACATCTGTCCGTGAGGTTGATGGTCGTCCACTGCAGTCTTCACCTTCAACATTCATTCTGCCTTCACTAAAAATTTTATGCCACCGAAAAACTTGAGATCTTGACATAACCACCTCTCCAAAAGCGTTCTGAAGCTTACCATAAGTTGTCGTCGCGTTTTCACCCAATTTAACGCAAAAATAAATGGCATACTGTTGCGCAATATTTTAAGGTTTCATTTCTGTGATGAGAGACACAAACACGTGTTCACTTATTACAGCACAACTCACGACTGAGCAGTTGCATCAATGTGCCGCTTGGACTAGAAGTAGCTTATAGACCAAGGTCAAAAATGGTGTGCCTATGCAAGCCGCAGGGTTGCCACATCTTGCAAAGAAAAATCAGTCTCATTACTTTATTGTTTTATTGTTGCACCTCGTATATCGTAAAGATAAATGTTTCAATAATTGTTTATTCTGTTTAACATACAGTGAAACTCTCATTGGAGACACCTCTTATAAATAGCAACAATCATATTTGTCTATCAAATACTTATAAAAATTTTAAAATTGCTTTGTTTTAACTATAACTTCTAAGTACATTTAATAACAATTTTTTAAGAAAAAATTGTTAATAAAATTTATGTAAAAGAAGGAGTGCAGATTATTGCATCTTAAATACGGGTCCTCACTACAGGCTATAAAATCTCAACAGAACTCTACAAGATCTCAACATTTGTTGAAATCCTCCCATTTGTTAATGATTTCTGTCTTTAATATATTTAAAAATTATTCTTTTAATAAAATAATTTCAAATTTTTCATTAAATTTAGTTTGTAGTATTTTTAGTTTAAAATTTGTCTTTTTTCAGTTTTTTGAAAAAATGGTCCTGTATGTACTCATATTTTTTTAAATAATGTTATTTCAGCTTTATTTATTTCAAAATTTATTTATTTATTTCAGCTTTATTTAAGGTTTAAAATTATTCTAAACAAAATGAAATTAATTCATCTTTTACCATGTAGCTTTGTTTGCAGTTATTTTAGGATTATCTAACCCTGGGAGAGGGTATGTCACATTAATCTCTAAGCCTTTTCCATTATGAGCCTGGCTGAATATTTCAAAGTTTATTTGGATCTTTCACATGTCTTAAGATTCTGGTGAAAAGCATTGTTTAAGCTTCTAAAGGAAGTTTTAAATTTTCACATTTTAAATCTTTAGTTCATGAAAAAGAAACAGTTTTGTTGTGCTTATATTTCATCAGTATTTATCTGATCAATGCAAAATCATTATTCTAAAATAAGCTGCTCCCAGCTTAGGTAAACCTGCCCTATTTTTTATTCAATTGCAAAAGAAATACCGACAGCAAGGAGAAAGACTTGAACCAATCCTTTGTGAAGGGTTTTTTGTCTTGTGTCATGATCCTTCTGATGGGAGAGCATCCTTTCTTATCACCCACCTCTTTTTATTTTCCTTACACTTTTTTCTACTGTTTAGTTTTTTCTAGTACTTATGTCTCAACTAGATCCAACATTTGTTTATTACTGTAAAAACATTATCTCAACGTGATACCTGGAGAGAAAGACAACAGTTTCTTACTTAAAGACCTACTATTACCAAAATGATGGTTAAGTATGTTTGATAAGTATATTTTTGTAAAAATCAACATGTTTCTTGTTGTGCAAACCAGTTTTTAATAAAATTACTTAGAGAATCAAATTTTAATTAGGAAAATATATTACGATATTCTTAGAATCCATAATAATATGACTGCCTACAAAATTTTAATAGCTCAAACCCATTTGTTAATCAAATAATCATTTTCTACACCAAATTAAATTAATAGGCTTAATGGAAATGAGCTGTAGTAAGTACATCACTTTACAACAAAAAAAAATTGTATATATTTCTACAAGCAAATTAAAACATGTTTGTAGTTATGCGATCTGATTACAGCCTTTATATACACTATGTAAAAGGTCTTTAGATACTGAAGTTTTTTCTAGTGTTTCTGTATGTTTTAATTTTTTTTAGTAAAATTACTTAGAGAATCAAATTTTAATTACGAAAATATATTATGATATTCTTAGTATCCATAATTTAATAATCTGAAAGAAGGATTTATGTATTCTTTGCAGGTCATCTTCTCTAAAAAAAACTACTAGCTCTTTAGTAGCTAAAGAATCCAATGTAAATAAAAATGAAATAATTCATGAATATATTATAAAGAATAAAGGACCATCAAATATAGTGGAAGCTGAAGTAAACTTCTTCTGGTCGTCGGCATTTAAAGGTAATAAAACTATTAAAGGTTTATAAAGCTAAAATATAAAGCACCCATTTTACATAGGAAACATAACATGTTTTCCTCCTTTTTTTCAAGTAAAAATATTTTAATTCTCCAGAAGTCTTGTAATAAAGTTTATCTCTCTGGAGAAATCCAGCCAGAGCCTTACTGAGATTTAAACTCCATAAGGAAATGTGAAAACCTAATGTTTACATTACGTAAAATGCATTTTTTTTAAATTGAAAAAAGTACATTTTTAAAGTATCAATTTGGTCAGTTTACAAGTAAGTGCTCCAGACTATGTTTTCTAATTAACTGTAGTGAATGAATTGTACTGCACAGAAAGTATGGATTTCTAAAAAGAATTTTATGCATATAAAACATTTTATACCCCATTAATGTTATACTAGGTTGATATTATATTAGTCAGTTACCCTGTCACTCTTTTCTTAATTTCTTCTATAATACACATGATCTCTAATTAATATTTTCTTAGTGCAAGCATTAACTCACAAATATTTTTTATTTCTATAAAAAGTAAATAAAATTGCTTGATCTTTTTGCTATAAAGGCATCCATTGAAGTAGCCTACCATAAACTAATTACTGGTTTATATGCCCTGACAAAAAATAATTAGAGGTTAATCTTTCATTACAGTTGCAATCATCTTAACTGTTATTAGGGTAAAAAAATTATTTTTAATTTGAGATATATGTCAAGAATGTGAAGAATAACCTGCTAGATTAGTCTAGTGGTTAAACTCGCCATTGTAAAATCAGCTGATTTTTTAACTCAAAGAGTTCTAAGATTCAATTATTTATAAAGGCAGTTGCTTTTATATGGATTTGAATGCTAGACTGAGGATACTGGTGTTCTTTGATGGATGGGTTACGGTTAACCATATATCTCAGAAATGGTAGACCCGAGTTTGTTCAAGACTTCACATTTACCAGTATATTTACATTTACATTACACTATACCTACAGCTACACAGGCCTGGCAAGCTGGTAGCAATGATTGCAATTGCTAATCTACATGCGTGCGCGCAAGTGCACATACACATGTACACATACACACACACATGCACAGAGAGAGGAGAGAGACAGACAGACCAGGAAATAACTGGTAAACTGGTTGGAGAAAACAAAATTTCATAATAAATTATTAGCTGTGCTGAACTATGAGATCTGATTAAATTTTTACTACTGGACCTACAAAATATATCGGATTCATGGAACAGTGTGATTATTTTACAGTGTATATGATAGCTCTAAAATTACTTAAATGAACAGCTTACTTTCAAATTACACAGAAATGATTCTTCCAAAGGAACCCATAGATATACCAGTAACTTTTGTTAATGACACCCTTCTTGAACATGTCATGAAATCCCTTATTGTGTAATCAAATAATGCATTAATTTATGTTACGTTTATTGATTTAATATATTAATGTTATCAAATTTTCTACGTTGGTAAATATCAGTTTCCAGAAGGTTCTTGATGCAAATCCCAATAAAGCTTCACATGCTGCAAAATTTATTTCTTCTCATAAAAAAAATAGGATTAGGGTAGTTGTAATAGGATGTAGGCATGTAGTTACCAGAGAGATAATAAATAACCAATCATGTAAATATTTTTCAAGTGTGTTAAAATCTTGGTTTTATGTATGATGTGTAAAATCCACACAGAGATGTTAGACACAAATGCAAATTTGTCATGCTGAGAAAATGCATTATTAGTAGCAAAGGCATTATTGTTCATAGTAAACAAAACTACTTAAAATTAAAAGAAAAATGTTGCTTTCAATACATTAAAATTTTATTACATATAATAACAATGTAACTTATGTAATAACTCTGTATAACCTTCTTATTTTTCATAAAATTTTTTTAATGTGAATTTACTTTTCTTAGATGGTAATCCTCTACTGAATTTACTGAAACAACCAGAGACTAAAGGTTATGTGATATGTGAACCTATTAAGAGTTTTGATGAAATAAAATTTAAGGTAAATTTGGTTAAGCCTAACATATAATATTGTTCTGAATTTTTTTGTAAATGTTTTAGTATCATACTAGGTATATGTTTTACTAGTTTTACATTGTGCCCTGACCTTAGTCGGATCCAAGTCAATTCATATATTAATATATTTTAATTAATTAGTTTTCTTTACTCCCAAACAATATATATGATGCTATTTGTCATGCATTGGTAGCTAGAATGTATGCTGTTGTAAATTTCATTAGACTTTCTTTTTTTTTTGTAATTCTGTAATCACTTGCTAGAGTATGCATACTATCAAAATTGTATGATCTGAATTTAGTTTATTGTTTTATAACAACAAATGATGAATTCATTTATAATAAATGTTAAAGAGTTATCTCTGTATCTGATTTTGTCAACCATAATGTATCATGCAATGTACAGCTCCATGAATATGGGGAGTGAACAATAGTATGCGTGATGTCATCAAGCATAATGACATTCAGCAAGTAGTAGTGTATTTGTGAAAACATGTTAGTTATGTATAGTTGTATTTTATATAACTGTTAGCTTTCATATATTACAATATAATGCTGTTAGTTTTTTGCTCTTCAGTGAAATTTATTCTCAATCAACCGAATTTTGTTGTAATTATTATTGTTAACTTATTCTGCTTCAGTTTTTAGCAAGTGAGTGTTTACATGTGTTATGTCAATGTTTTCATTTAATATTTATTAAGTTTTTGATTTTATGAATTTTTTGAGTACAAGCAATGGTTACCAGCCTGAATCAAGTATGCCATCTAAAAAAAAAGAAGCTTCCGTTCATAGTGAAGCTCAACAGTTAATTAGTTAGTTATTATAGAGCAGGAAATTGGCTGATTTTATGGCATGCAAGCAGTAAATCTTGGTTTATGGAAGGTGCATGGACAAATGAGCAGTAAAAATTTTGAAAAATGGGTGAGAGAAGAGCTTGTATTAAAACTTTCTGGGTCATCAGTTATTATCATGGACAATACACCATATGATTCGTTATTAGCTGAAAAAGTTCCCACAAAATATTCAACAAAGAAAAACATATGAATTTTAGAAAAAACAGTGGCATTTTTTATTATGTAACTATCAGAAAAAACAATTAATTTATCTTTTATCAATTTATAAACTGAAAGATTAATTTTACGTAATCAACCAGTATATTAATAGTTTAGGTCATTTCAATCGGTTGTTCGATTTCCATGTATGTGCGACTTAACCAATTGAACTAATCTGGATCTAAATTAAAAACTATGTAAGAGAAAGAAATTGTGACAGAATCCTCAGCTTAAATCAGTTAGAGGAACTTGCAAAAGAAGCTATTGCAAATGTTACATTGAATGACTGAAATATATATTATAATAAAATAGAATAAATAAAATATGATTACTGGAAAAATGAAGGCATAGATTCTGATGTAACTGATGAATTTATTATATTACTTGGTAATGAAAGTGATAATGACCAGTGATGATGAAGCATGTGAAAACTGTAATGATTCTGATGAAGCTAATGATTTAGCTACACATTTAAATTAAATTATAAGTATCAGATTTTTGTACAACTTTTAAGATAAATTTTAATCAGTCATTTAAAATTAATTCTGTAATTTTATTTTAACATAAAATTAAAACAAAAATTAACCAAATTAACAAAAAATTCTCAAATATTTGTGCTCATGTACAAAAATAATTATTAAGTATTTATTTTAAGTGTTGTGAAGAACATAACAGATGCTATTTTGATTTGTATATAGTAACTGCCATCCTCACCCCGCCTACTCACTCAATCCTGTCGACCAAATTCACAGAGTTGATTGTCAGATAATAAATGTTTTTTCTGGATTTCTAGCTGTAAATTTCTATGAAGAACTTATATGTAGTAAGCAAGCTGAGGTAAGGTAGTTGTGTGTAGAAATAGTTTTTTATCATAAATCTTTAGTGAAAGATTATTATTAGCAGTATGGAATTTTACATGATTTTTTACTAGTTAACTTATAAACTACACAATTTGTTCTAAATATACCTTTTTACAATAACATGTCAGCAGAATAATGTTATTGTAAAAAGATATATTTAGAACAAATTGTGTAGTTTATATAAGTTAACTAGTAAAATTCCATACTGCTAATAATAAACAAAAAAAATTTAGAAAAGTTTACAAAAAGCAGTATAAATGTATACATTACACCTATAAATTTTTGAGAAATTTTTCTAATTTTTGTTTATTATTCAAAATATTTTTCCTCAAACATATTATACAGATACACATCCCAACGGATACATGCACACACAGCCAAGTATAATTGTTCATTCAGTGAGCTCAATATGGTAAATGATAGTAATCAGCATCCTGTTGACCATAATGCTCTGTTCACTGGGATTTTTTTTACCAAGAGTGTTGTTCTTTATTAAATATATAAAGAAAGAAATAATTGGGAATTCAAAAGTCTTTGCACAGTATCATTCATTTCAACAATAGGAAAAACAATGTATTGGCAGGACATAAGTTTGTCCTATTTATAACTTGACTGCTACAGATTTTGAAAAAATATGATAAAATATCAATAAACAGTTTGAAACAAACAGTATAAATATTATGCTGATGAAGTAGGGTTGTAATGATACTAATTATCCGACAAGACCCTTGCAAAAGTTACATGTACTGATACAATTAATTTGTTGAATGTTATGCATGAATAGAGTTTGTATTCACAATAGTAAACTGTTGAAGTACTATATAAAATGTTTAAACAACTATTCAAATGGGTACTTTTCAAGAAGATGATCGCAGCCGATCTGTAGTTAGTCAGTTAGTTGTTGGATGGCCCCATGAGAAAATAAATAAATAAAAATTATATTTAACTTTATTTAATAAATAAATGTAATTATAAATATAATCTAACCAAACTTAACCTACGCTCGCTAACCTTGATTAGCCAGCGAAGGTTAAGTTTGATTAGATTGTATTTATACTTTTAGATTTATTAAGTTATTTATATAAATTTATTATACAGTGTACCTTGAATTTACGTGGGTGTTAGGTTCCGGAAAATTTCCGCGTATAATGAAATCGGGTAAATTGAGGCTCACATTTAATGTAGAAATACAGGTTAGGTTATTGTTAAGTTATACAGTAAATGATATTTCCTCAAAAAATACTACCTTATTTTACTATTTTATTATAACGGTCTCATTGTATTATTTTAATGATTACAGTACAATGTATGTTTTTAAAAATAAAAAATGTGTAATATTTATTTTCTTCTTTGAGTGGCGCCATCTAACTGACTAACTACAGATCGGTGCGGGCATCTTCTTAAAAAGTACCTAAAATTTTCAACAAGGCTTCTCTGAAAGGGTCGGATGTTGAAATTTTATAGAATTTGATGAATAATAATATTCAGTCTGATATGTAACAATATTTAATCTCCTTTGTTTAGATTTGGCTTAAACTACAAAAAAAAACCGTTTTGTAAAGTTTAACTAGAAGTAGTTTACATAGTCTGTTTAAAAGTTTCATAAAAACAATATTTCATATTGTTAAAATATAATTATATGATTTATATTTATGTACTGTGTTCAAGCATTTTCAAATCCTTGTCAAGAAACAAATACAAAAAAAAATAAATTTATTTAAAAAATATAGTTTGTGCTGAATGTAATAATGTGGTTTGTTCAAAAAGTACCCAACAATAACATGAAAGGAAAATAATTTTCATAGTAACTCATTTATATTGTTTCCTTCACCCTTGGAGTTTGGTGACTTCCACTATGATAACTGTTCTGGATTGTATCTGTACATTTAAAATTCATCTCCCTTTATCACAGCATTAAAAGAAATTACATCATTATTAGCACACTCCAGCATGTCCTACACAACATCAAAACAATTTTTTCAAAATTTTTATACTAGAGAAAGTAGCCTTTGATATAAATTTTGCAGCCAGTCCATATATATCCAGTCATCTGTTAAAATAATTTATATGGAACCATTGTTAATCCCACTGTTATTTGCACTTTCTTAGATGGTCAGGTAATTTTTCATTATCAAACTTCCCGTGTTGTAATGACACTTAGATTTGAACTTTTCAATGGCTTATCACTCTCAGTTGAAGTTTACTCGTTTTGAAAAACTTAAAACATTTTTTCAAACATCCACATCCATTTAAATAGATATGATTTTTCCCATTTCATACTCCATGTTTGCAGAATATACTTATACATAGATATGTAGAAGTTGATATAATATGGGAGGTTTATTTGTATATTGGTTAGATATGTTCATTTCTCACTAAACCCTTTGCTTATCCTCAATTTCTTCTTCCCTAGGATGCTCTGTAAATTTTGACTAGATGCCCCTGGATCAGTTCTAAGGATGGAAGAACTTGTACTATTGCATCCTTAGCATTTTAATGATCTGGAGATGGACAGATTTTCTTATGGACTGTTTAGATATATTACCACTGACTAAACAAAAAGCCCCAAGTGTGGCAGAGATTATTAGTAAAGTTGGACCTCTTAAAGAATTTCATACATGTATACAAACCACAGAAAAATACCAGTCAAATGTATAAGTACCATTCTTTGTATTTAAAAAGGTTTTCATTATTAAAGAATCAATTTTTTCTTTTATTGCAAGTACTAACAAAATGTTACAAAAATGTGTATTTATAGTAATATAAGCTTTATAAATAAAACAGCCTCTGTTTTTTCAACATTTTTAACATTAAATAAGAATAATGTGAGTAATTGTATTAGCAAATTGCAGTTCGTGGATGAATATTAGAAATAGGAAAAATGTTATTTAAAGGTTGTATGCAGAGTAGTGTTTTAGGATCCCTGCTCTGGGTTGTTGACTTCGATTCTTTGATGTGGTTGAGGTTATCCAGTGGATGTTGAGTCATTGCATATGTGGATGATGAGTTTTTGCTGATTAAAGGAGATTCAAGTAATGAGATCAAATTCAGAGCAACCCAGGCTTGCAAGATACTCCTGTTGTGGAGTTTGCAACATAAGATGGTGTTTAGCCCCCAGAGAAAACAACGATGATGGTGCTCAAGGGCAGACTAGCTGTTACATGATGACCTCGTGTATCAATGGTAGGTCATTGAATTAGGTCCCTTCAATTCAATTTACTCAAAGTCCTCTTGATTTACTTAAAAGTCAAGAAACTGATTCACAAATTTAATAACCCTCTAATGAAAATATACCCTTTCTCTCTCTGCTCTGGTTAGATATAGGAAAAGTTTTGTGTGAAACCTTTTGTGATAGAGGAAGCCATGGGGATAGCACTTCCACAAATCAGTTAATTTGATAGTTGAAGGTTGTAAGTTATGGTAGGTGGTTGCAGTTGGGAGGCCATACAAAGGCAATAGTAGATTGTGTAAATATACTGATGGAAATGTCTGCTGAGGTATTTGCACAGGTGGCATCCTGACAGAGGCCAGACTGATGATTGAGTTGTGTTATCAGGTTTAGAGGGTTTAAAAGACAACCTATGGTAAAGTCCATCAGGGCTAAGAATGGAGAGAGTGGTGTGGTGACTGGGATCATGAGAAGGTAGGTCTTCCCCTATGGAAGTCAGGATATTACGTGCTGCAACAGGGAGATACATTACAGTGTTTAACAGGGTTGCTAGAGGCAGAGAGTTAAACCTCTTTTTCAACTTTGTAAACTGAATTCAAAGTCATTATTGCTGATCAGAATTAATTTTAGAATATATACTACTTCTGGAAACCCGCCAGATTAGTCTAGAGGTTAAACTTGTCTAGTTGGTAATGTGGTTAAAATCAGCTGATTTTTGAAGTCGACAGTTTGAAGCTTCAAGTCCTTGTAAAGGCAGTTACTTTTGTATAGATTTGAATGCTAGATTGTGGATACTAGTATTCTTTGATGGTTGAGTTTAAATTAACTACATGTCTCAGAAGTGGCCGACCTGAATCTGTTCCAGATTATATGTTTACTGGTAAATTTACATTGCAGCTATGTCAGGCCTGACAAGCCAGTAGCAGTAACTGCATTTGCCTACACACACACACACACACACACACACACACACACACACACACACACACACACACACACACACACACACACACACACACACACACACACACACACACACACACACACACACACACACACACACACACACACACACACACACACACACACACACACACACACACACACACACACACACACACACACACACACACAGACCCGGCAGTAGCTGGAAAACTGGTTAGAGAAAACAAACAAACAATACAGTTTTTAAAACTATAAAATTTTACTTGGAGTAATTTGTTTTTAGTAATTAAGTGCATTATTGTAATTTTAGTAACTCATAAGTACTCAATGGTATGTTTAAATATATTTTCTGATAACCTTCTTTTACCTTTTTATCGACTTTTTGAAGAAAAGCCCTGGTCAAGCATGGATTTTTTCATATACTACGAAATTCCATTTCCATATCCCACGTACAAGTGTGGAAAGCTTATATTAATGTCTAACGTTTTAAAAAAATGTTAAAAATATTTTAAACATTTAAAAAATATTACAATATTAAAATCAAATTAAATTAATGAAAAGTTGGTCTTCTTGCGCAAGATATTTTTATCTTATGTTAAGTACTAATAACATGATTTTAATATTTCAAAGGAAAATGAAATGTTTTACTTTATTAATTGAATAAATTTTTATATTTAAATAAATCCAAGAGCTTCTGTACTTTAAAAAGTGAAAAAGACATCAATTTAAAAAAAAAAAAATAATGGATATTCAAATAAAAAACTTTTATTATTTATTATTGATTATTAATAAAAATTAATTTTACAGAATTTTTTGTCTACAGTCATTTGAATGATTAGATTCCCTTCTCTCATTCCTTCCCATTCTGTACCAGTCTTTTAGATTCAGGATGTCTCACATCTTATCCAATTTAAAGATTTTTTCCTCAGGTACTACTTGTTTCATGCACTCTAATTTTTCTTTCTCTGAACTATTCTTTTTTTCTAATTTCTACAACCAAATTCATATGTATCCACCAGCTTAGTTCATTTTTTTATAAGATTCTTCTCAACGCTCTTCTTAATTCTTAATTTTGTACTCCAACAATTGATCTGATTTTCAAATCCCATAACACCATATTACAAAGTTTCTGTTCTTTGTTGTTCTTTTCTTATTTCTTTAATATCCATGTTTTGCTGCCATAAAGTAAAACTCTTCTTTCTAATATTTTTTAAGGATTTATTTCTGATTCTTTAATCCGTTTGTTTGTAGTATATCTCTTTGCTTCATGAATACTCTCCTGTTGTATGTAAATCTGCTTTTGATATTTTTTATGTTAATCTGCTTTACGTGCCTATTTTTCATAACTTACAGAATTTTACAACTCTTGTGCTATTGTATTCTCAATTTCTTCCTTTCTGCCTCATTTCATTCCTTGTTTTACTCTTGTTTTCTTTCAAACTGAATTCCATTTTCAGTAAGAAGTAAACTCATGTTTTTAACTCATTCCTTATTCATCCTAAATAATGTTATCATTAGTTAAATTTGTGTTTATATTTTTTGTCCGTGTACTAATAATTTGCTCTCCAATTTTTGTTTTAATTCCTATTCCTTCTTTTTTACACAAATTAAAAATGAAGGAAGCAAACCTCATCCACTCTGTACAGCAGCTTGCCTTTACCCATTTTATGTTCTTATTATAGCTGTGATTCCAACACATTGCACATGATGAAGTGCTTTTCAAGATATATGAATACCACTTACAGTTCATTTCTCTTCCAACAACCTAGAAATTAATCAGAGGATAAGACTTTCCTTTTTCTTGCTTGAGAATAAGATTTTATTTCCTTACTTTTTCTGAAAGCAAATTGGTGGTTACCTGCTAGACCCTTTACTTTTCATTCTATTCTTCCTTAAATTATTCTAGTTTAATAATTTAAAAGCATCAGAATTTACTGTATGATAAGTTCTTTATTTATCTACTACTGCTTTCTTTGGTACAGTAAAAATAATGCTTTTATTGAAATCTGAATATATTTCTCCAGTCTTGTAAACTTTACACATTAATGTGTTCAGCATATTCATTCCTACTTCTCTTAGACAGCCCAGTAACTCAGATGCTTTTGAAATCTTTCAGAAATTTTATCAAATCAGGAAGTGGTACAGAGTCCTCTGAAAAAAAAAATCATTAGCTGATTTTTCCTTCCTATGTTTTTTTATCAAATAAATTTTCCCTTTGTACAATTTACTGTGGCTACCGGTTAGTTCTTTCCTCTCTCCCTAACATGGTCTTTCAGATTTTTCCATTGCTATTTTTCCAAAATTTGTTCACAATACTTTTCTATAAGTTCTCTCTCATACACTCATATAACAACTGAATCTAAGCTCCCTCATATTAACTCCTACATTTCATAATTACTTTCTTTTTTAGATCATTGCATCTTTCTTTTGACCATTCTTCCTTTGCTATTTTGACTTCCTCTTAACTTCATTTTGCATATGTATATAATTTTCTGTTTTCATAATATTTTTCGTTTTTTACATTTTTTTCATATACCCACCAGTTTGAAGATATTTTTCATCTAATGTTTCTCTTCAAGACTTTCTTTTGCCTTAATTACTTACTTTGTCAAATTTATCCATGTTTCCCATTGAATCAATTTCTCCAATAATTATTTCTAGGCCAGCCGAACTTACCTAAAATAATCATTCTTAGCTTATTTATTTTTGGCCTCTATCTCCTTTGAAATGATAGCAGTACTTCTTTGCGCCTAAAATACTTCTGAAAGTGTTTCATGCATTACTTGAGATTCATTTTAATGTTTTTCCTTCTTTAGTGTTAATTCTTATACTCTTCAATTTCAAGATAATTTTTCTGAACCAGTTATAACATCAAGAAGATAAATTTTTAAAATTACTAATAGCTTACTTTCAAATTACCTGGAAATTTTTGCATCCAGTACTGTTTAACTTCTACAAAGTTGGACTATTTGTTTTTTTTTAATGTAATATGCCTATTTTTAAATCAAAAAATAACCAGTATTATCTGTTACAAGTAGAACATCTTTACATTTACCAACACACAGTGCACACAAACACAAGCACAATACAGTAATTGTTTGAATTTACGTTCACCAAATACAGTTTGATGATATTAATTTATCTCACAGGTTGACATGCTGATGTGTAATCTAAATATAATGATTAGAAGTTTTTTTTAAGTTTATTTATTAATAAATTTATTTTTTCTGTTTAACAGAAAAACAATATGTATCACATTGAAGATAATCAAATAGAAGCTGACGATGAAAAAGAACTTACTTTTTATTCTGAGAGTTATTTGAATACTAGCACCATTTCAAAGGGTTTGTACCCTATGATGTGTTCTAAAACCATCTGTTCTGCAATTACATGCTCTGTGCACAATTTAGATAATGATAAAGAAGCTACAATCGCTTTACATTTCTTTACTTCATCAAGTTTACTTTTGAAGGTATGGTACATAATAATTTATTCTAATCAGTTTTATAATGTAAAATATAAAATAAAAAAAATATATATTTTTTTAGCCATCATTTAATGATTCTTGATTTTATGATAATTTTTTAAAAATATTTAATTTTAAAAATATTTATATAACTTGCAAATAAACATGCATTTTTAGTCATTTATCTAAAGATGGTTTATATTTATTAATACTTTTGTCTTTTTAATTCTTTTTCTTATACCATTTATCAGAGTTCTTAGCATAAGTGTTGAATCATCTGATCAAGGATTAAAGGAGCAGAAAGAAATTTATATGTTTTCAAAGTAGGCTTTGTACTGTAATTAGAATTTAATAGAACACTGAAAACAAAAATAGTGAAATACAAATTGATGGTATACAACTCAATTACTATTTTATGTAGGAGAAGTAAGATTGAATACTGAAAAAGCTTTACATAAAATTTATTTATTAATACTTAATAAGTATGCAAAAGTATGGATCTTCATAAGGTGGCTTTTGGGTTCTATGGAGTTTAAGGCTCTTACTTAAATAAATGTTTAATAGGGTCATAATACAAAAGAAAAACAAATTATCCAAAAGGTTTAATATGTACATGGTAGGAAAAATTCCAATAATAGTATGAACTGAATAGATAGTAAAGTATTTTTAAACAAATTATTTAAGTAATATTTAATAATTCAAAATGGGGAAAAGTAATTAAGACTATTTTTCTTCATCACTGTTTGACCATTTTGAAGCAGCTGCATCCAAATATAGTCATTGTAATTGATCTTGCAAGACTTTACTCTTTTGATATACATTTGTATTCCTCAGACATTAAATTCAAAATATTTACTGAGACCCCTTGCCAACCCAAGCCTTCATTTGATTAAGATTGAAACTAATGATTTCTGATTATATAAATGATAACTAATTATTTTCTGACCTTTAAAAAAAAATAAATATACTGTTTCAACCATTCTTTTTCAAAACTTTAAAAAGTTTTGAAAAAGTTTATTTTCAAAATAAATAAAGATCTCAATCGTGCCACGGCCTCCTGCTGCCACCCCTTCTACAGTTCTCTTCAATTATAAAGTTCTAATGAGCCTTGAAATTAGCATACAATTAATATTTGAAAAAAGTAATTACTGGAGTTTACATTTATAAAATTAAACTTATTTTTATATAAGTCTTTCCATCAACATGTCTTATCATTTTAAAAAAATCCTGATGTGCACAAGCCCATTATTTTTGTCAGTTATGTTTTTTATCACACAATCACAGTACCAATTTTAATAAAATTTATGTGAATAATTACTCATAAGCTGATTAAAATATTCCATTACTTCTCCTTCTTCTTTCTTTCCTGATATGTACGTTGCAATCTGTTCAATTAGTGAAGAATAAGCACCCCCCCCCCCCCCATGGCCCAATGAGATGAGAATGATATGTATGACATGTAAATGAGGTGTAGTATTGGACAAACTCAGGCTAACCATTGCTGAGACATGTGGTTAATTGAACCCCAACCATCAAAGTACACTTGTATCCACTGTTTAGAATTAAAATCTGTTTAAAAGCAACAAAAATTTTCTAGGATTTGAAACTCATAACCTTCTGATTTCAAAAATCAGCTTTTAAGCAACCAATTTGCAACAAGTTAACCTCTAGACCAGCCTGGTGGCTCTGCAACTTTTAACATGAAATATTTGTGGGTGGGCATTCTTCTAATTATCATTGTTCAAGTGATCCTTCAATTTAATAATAAAAATTAAAAAGTTGTACCTTGTATCTATTTGGAGTTTTTAATTTTTTTTTAAGACAAATATAATTTGCAGCTTCTAAGGTGATGTTAAAGAATTAATCACTGCCTGGATAAACCTGGTTTTTTTGTTTCAAACTTTCTTTTACAGCCCTGATGATAAAGGTACCTTCAAAAATATTTAGGTAACTAACAAAGGTTCGTTTTTTATTTATAGATTAAATTTATAGGTGCAGGATAGGATTCCAATATATTTTTCTCTATCCACATATAATAAATATAAAATAAAAATATGTAGGCCTATTTTTTTTTATATAAATTTATATTTAATATTTTTTATATACATTTAACTTAATAAAGTAATGAAAAGTAAAAAATTCCTGACTGAACATACTTTTCCTTCATTCTTTATGTTTGTAAATGTTCATCACGCATATTAATAACAATCTGTGAAATGTATTATGATTATGATTACTGTTAGCCTACAGACATTTTATACTATCCATACGATAATATCAGTTTGTTGATTAATTAAATTAATTTAGTTGTATATTAATTCTGGATTTATTTGTAATATTTTCTATTAAACATTACAAAACAAACAAACATTATTTGATTTATTGTTATTTTCATTTCAATTATTAATAATCTTTATTATCAATAAGTGAATATTTTCTGGAAGTGAGTTTTTTGTTTTTTTGTGTATTAGGGACTAATTACAATATATATAAATATATCTATATATCTATATATATATATATATATATATATTCATATATAGTAAATTTAAATTTTCATTTTTTTTTTAATAATTATTATTTATTAAAATTAAACCTTTAATTAATTTCTATGTTTTTATTTTAGTTTCCGCTGAGTTCTGAAATAGAAGTTAGCTCAGTAGCTGTTGGGCATATCATAAAACTACCTTACAATGGTGAAATTAAGAACAGTTCTTTTAGTTATGAAATTAAAACTACCATTTATCAAATGCCACCGCCTCAGAAAATAAAAATTCCACCATTATGGATATATGTTCTCTCTGTTTTTACTGGTGTTGGAATAATCATCGCATTGGTTTATTTATTATATAAGGTTTGTATACATTATTTGACATCTTATCCAATTTGAAATTTGAGTCAAATTAAATTTCATTGACATTCAATTTCTTTTTTAAAGTGATGGATTAGGCATACGAACAAAATCCTTTCAACTGTGCCAAATATTTTCCCCGTATAAACACTAAACATGTGTATTTTTTATAGTCATCAAAATTTTTTTACATAAATTAGTACTTTTAATAATCAGTGTATGAGATTTAAAACAGCTTTGGACCTAAGATGCAAATAAAAAATAGGTCTGTTCATGTTTAGGCTTTGACATTTAAATTTACGTAAATGTTACTATTGACACAATATTTTTGCAGTATACAGTAATTAAATACCATAGACTATTTTTGAGTTATACACAGATTTATTTAATTTTTTCATATCATTTAGGTTATACTATTTGCACAAATTTTTTTTATAGTCAGCATCTGTTGAATTTTTGTTTGTAATTTGCAAATGAAACTGTCTCAGTACTACTCACTTTAGCATTGTTTCTTTATATATAAATATTTCTCATTTTTCTTACTGTAATGAATTATGTAAATCTCTGTACGTTGTAGCTTTTATTTAATTTATAAGTGGATGGAACATAATTTATTCATAACAGCATCTGTGAGTAAATTCTCTTAGTATGTATTTGTCTGATTAACAGTTTTATAATACTATGATCTAAATAAAGTACCATATTTTTAATATATTTCAAATATATCACTTAATGAATAGTATTAAATCCATCTTTTACACCATTACCTGTGTAGTACATAAAAAATCAATTATATTCAAGTTTTGTGAAAGCACTTTTATTAAAAAAAAAAACTGAAGTGAGATAACACTGATAATAAAAAAAAACATTTTTTTAATGTTTCTCTAAGTGTGATACCATTTCTTGAATTACTTTTTTGCGTACATTACAGATCTGTAAATACAATTTTTCTATCACCCTTAGTTTTAAGTAAATTACACTTAAAAAAAAATGAAGGGAAAATATAGTTAAAATCTGTAAAAGTTTTAATTTTGCATGGCCATACCTGTGTTAGAATGATTTCACTGATGCTTTTCTTTTATAAATAGCCTCAGGCACATCCTAAATTAATGTCCAACAGTAATCAGCTAGCATGTAAGTATTCCATTTCCCTTTATAGCGGCTTTCCATCACCGAAATGTCTTGGTGAAAACATTCACAGTGTTCGTCACTTATGTCTGAGGTTGTCTGGCAAAAAATCCAGATGTGAGTGGAGGAAATGTATTTTCAAAGATATATTACATCCCATAGCTAGGATGTCCTACTCGCAAAGAAAACACATGTACGTAGTATAGCCTAATTGCATGTCTAACAAAATAGCAATAACTTTCAAATCATCACATATGTACCAGCTATGTTTTTATAATTTATTTTTTCAAGAATGTCTTTCATCACATCATATGTCTTTCAAATTAATACCATAAGCAATTGATATCGAAGGATATTTGTTACCATTATGTAGTAGAACCACTTTTAAACTATACTAGGACGAATCTATGAAAAGAAGCCAGTCCTTAGGTTTATGAACTTGTCCAAAGTGCAACATAAGCTCATCAATATTTGTGCAATAAACCAAATTATTTTCATCAATAAAGTACTGAGTTCTTTTTGTTGGCTTCGAAAGTCTGAAATTTTTGTATTTTTTTGAAGTAAATTCCAACCTTGCAGTTTTGATCATAACAGTTCAGCTTAATTTTTGAAAAATTTAAATCCATAACCAAGTCATTTAATTCACCTTGTGATATAAGATGTGGCTTATTGGCAGATAATTCAAAATCAAAATCATTGTTGTCTCCTTCAGTACTGCCTGATACTTCATTGCTGCTTTTGAAACATATATTCACAGGTGGCTAAGGAACTGGAATAATTTCACTGTGAAGTACAGGCCTGATTGCAGATTGCAATGAAGGATATTTTACAGTATGTTTAGATTTTTTAGAAATTCCAGACACATTGTCTGGAATTTCTAAAAAATCGTCTAAAAATCGTCTAAAAAATTGTCTAAGTTTGCCAAACAATTTCACGGGACACGGTAATGATTATGATCCAAATAATTTTATTAATATCTTTAATATTCCAATGACTTTTATAAAACGAATATCTTAGAAAAATTCCACAACTACTTAAATAACAACAAATATCGACTAGATGTACTAATGTATGACTTATTTTATATAATATGATGATCGATTGTTATATTTATGGAAATTTTATTTTATTTTTATTTTAATCTACATCAAATTAATATGTGAAGTGAATACTTACATACAAGTTTATCAGATGTTCCTGAAGATGGAAAAATAACTTCCGAAAGCGCTAGAACATAATAATTAATTACATTGGTTAGTAAGAGGAATTATAATTTATATATTTTTATATTGTAATATATACCAACGGGCCATGCTAAATAAAATTATTCTAATACTTAACTTAACTTATCTTTTCTGGAATATTTATACTGGTATCCTCTTTATCTGTAGAACCAGACCAAAGTTGAAACGTTAGAATGATTAACAGAGTCCTTACATTTTTCCACAAATTCCTACCCAGGTCCGGTAATTCTTCTCATTGAACAACATCTGTTGAGGTGTGCCAGGGGTAATATTACAAAGAACAATTGTTAAAGAGACCTGTTACCTTTAGTAAAAGGATTTTTTGGCCTCCTTCTGGATTCTCCCATTATTATATTTTCAACTACTTTCTTAATTGGCAGGAATCCGTTTCTCAGGTTCGTTATACCAGTCTTGTTACACTATTATTATTTTTGTACTATATTTAATGTATTAGAATATTACATCCATGTAATAATTTCACTGAATTACAATCACTGGTAGGTTTATTTTATGAAAAGTTAGGAGTGTATCTTACAGTCGTATAACCTGTTCAATGTTTGACTAATATTCCTCTCACCATATTTATTGAAGATAACTCTCCCAAAAACATTGAACATTGTCCTCAAAGGATTAAGTTAAATTAGATTAAAAAATTATAGAGATTATAATGTTTATGTTATTGTTTGTCAATTGTCAAATTGGATATCAAGAAACTTTTTATGATGTGAACATATGAAAGAAAATAGTAATGGTGTTACATTGCTAACATTACCACTAATGAAGGATGGATGGCTCCTTTTACTATTAAAACTAATATTACAGTTTTGCCTGATTAATAAAATTATCACAGTCAGCTATTCTCTTAGAATCTGTCTAGCACAGGATATCAGATGACTCATAGCTTAATTTCTTACTATTTTTACTTTATATCATAAAACTATCTTTACCCCTAAAAATAAATTTTAATCCAAATGAAGGATCATGCTATAACTGTCTGAAGTACAACTGCAGAATTTAACAATTAGAGATATGATTTACATTGTCCTATCACATAATATTTATAGCAATCAATTTTTGCTACTATGTGAGGATTTACAGGTGGTGTTAATTTTGTTTCTTCCTCAATGGCAGTTCTCAGCCACCCTCATTATCAACTGATACAGCTCTCTGAACTTCTACAGTACATGTGTAATCGCCACATATGACATGATTTCTATGAGAATTTTGCTGATTAAAACAGTCTCGGACTTCATATGAACTTTTTCCTGGACGTCAGAATGATCTTTAATGATTCCTTTAAAATTTGATATATTCCAGTATTGTTTTCTTATACGTGTAAAAGAAGATATTGATTAAATTTATTCCCATAAAACTAACAAATTAAAATAACAATGAAAATAAATGTACCACCAAATACCTTCTGAACTCTAGTCATATCTCAAATCATCAAATTTTCATTAATAAAGATTTTAACTGAATTCAGGTCGTTGATCAATCGATCAACCCATACAGTAAATAATTTTGTGTTGTCCTAAAGTGGTATAGCGGCATGTTTCATTTAATCCAGTTTTGCCCCGCAGAAGTCAATTGAATTTTAAAAAGGAATAAAGTAACTTATTTTCTAACATTATGTTTATACTGACCACTTACTCTGATATCTTAAAATTCAAAATCAGGTGCAGTGTTCAGTATTTTTTTTAAATTTATTTTTGCCACATCTTAATGAAATTTTAAACTTTCAGAGGCTTTATCTTGTTTTAAAAAGAGTGAATTCCATCACTTTGACACCTAAGATCTATTTAAATATAGATTTATTAAACAGAGATTAAAGCCTACTGAATTCTGAAAAGAATTTTTTTTGTAAAATCTTCAGGAATAGTTGTTCCTCTCTCTGTTTGTAACAATTTTATTTTATAAATAATGCTGTTGAAAGGTTTAAGAAAAAATCTTTCTTCAAAAGCAGAAAAAAAAATCAGTAAATTTATTACTTCTTTTTCTGGAGAGTAAATTTTTACTACTTTTTCTGGAGAATTGATAGAAGAGGTTCTGATGGTTTTTTTTGTTGTAAAAACTAAGTTATGTTTATGCTGAAGTAGAAAATAAACAGCCATGGTATTAATCTGTTTTATAATAAAGAATTCAGTAAACAACACTTCAGCTGAAGAAGCTTTAATTCTTGTAACTAGTTCATTAATTAAGGTGAATTGTGAGTAGGTTATATGTTTTGGTAATACATAATAAAAATGAATGGAAGTGCAATTTATCTCTAGAACATGCTTGTACATAGAACATTTACTCTCATGAAATTTCTGTTCATTCATATCTTTAAAAGTACATTATTTTAAATCATTTTAATTATTAAATTTTACTATACATTTAAATTTAAGTTTTAAATATTTTTAGGTTGGTTTCTTCAAACGTAATCGACCCCAGTCAGAATCACCACAAAACACCATAGAAAAGGAGGTTGCCAATAAAAATGAAGAGAATGCTAGATCATCTAATTTTAATTTACCTCATAATCCTGAAAACAAAAATGAAGTATGTTGCAATAATGAAAATTATGTTCATTTAGAGTGATGATTTGATGTTAAGGACTGCAACTATTAGAACAGATAATCTCTAAGAATTATATTGTAAATGATGAAAGTTAAAAATTAATTAAACTATTTTTTATAAAAAAATATATAAATTATTTTATTTTCTGAAATAAACCTGCGTTAATATGACCTATTAGAATATTAATACAAGACTATACAAAATCATTGATAACTGAAAGTCAATATCTATCTAAAAAAAAGTGTTAATCTTTGTCTATCCCTTAGGTTTATTAATCTTCAATAAATTTTAAAAGGTTACAACAGTTACTTTTTATAAAATTATAATTATATTTATAAAAACGTTCATTTGTTTTTAATATTCAATCTTTCATGGTCTTAAATGGCTAGCTAGGTGAAAAGCAGAGCAGAGAGACTGGTCGTAATCCTTTCTCTACAAATCTGGTGAGGACTATTACTGCCTAATCACATCCTGCTCCCCACCAGCAAAATATTTGAAAATAGGAGTACCCAAAATAAGAAAAGTGGAAGAAACAAATTTGAGTTGCTGGTAACCAAGGATTCCAGAGTTTCAGATCAGAGATGTACTGGCTTAGTACAAATATGTGTAAAGATTATATACAGGTATGTGCATGAAAAGAATTAATAACTAACCTGATTTCTATGCAACACTAGAATCACTGAAAAAATAAAATTATGGTTAGTAAAGGTTAGTGTGAATGGTGGAAATCACAACCGTTGAACTGCTTTATGAATGTCACAAAAACAGTGCTAAGTTAAACTTTCATTTGACTTTATTGCCTTTTTGTTATAGTATTACAAATTTATGCCATAAAAAAAGAAATGCTTTCAATAAGCAGTTGTAACTACACTTTCCTGGTCAGAAGTGACAAACAAAATTAATATAAACGCAGTATAAAATGTAAAATATTAATTATATATAAGCTAAAAGCAAAATAAAATTAAAGCTATAGAACAGTGCACATTCAAAAACGTGATTACTTGCAAAAGATATTTAAGATTTACCTCGGGATCAATCGCCTCAATGACCTAGTTCAGTTATAATGCAGTTTTTTTTTGTTTTTTTTTTAATGTAAATATTTTTATTAGAACATCAGTAAAACTAATTATTTTTCTTTATTTTGCCTCTAATGTTCTGAGAATGTATCAACTTAAAATAAAATCGGTTTAATGTAATGTATAATGTTTAATTATTCACTAAACTTTATTTAAAGATTTTAGATGAACTTCTTAAAAACGAAATAATGCTACATTCAAGTATGTTTTACCATTGTAGGAAAAAATTTCACTTTACCCACTTAAAATTACGTAAAACATTGTGATTTTGAAAGTACATTCATTTATTCTGAAAATTTTTAGTACCGACCTTGAATAGCCTATTAATTATAGTTTAATAATAATTACTTATTTCCCTATCTGATATAATAATACAGAATCTTATCAGTGTTGAATTAATATTGACGTAGTGACCAATTGTGATTAAATACTTAGTGAAAATATTTCAGGTAAATATGAATCCCTTCTACATTAACATCTATGATTAAAGTTATGACCATCTAAATGTCGATCACAAAGTTCTCTGTTTGATGAAAGAATTTTGTCGAAATGATAATTAAGTTTTTATTGTTACTGTTATTTTATGGTGATATATCTACAGCAGAAGATAAAGCTTTAAAAAGGATAAATAATATAGTAGAAGTGTTACCTAAACATCCAGAAGGAACAGTGGTATTTTTACATGGAATAGGTGAGTTATACGATTTTCGCATATACTGCACACATATATTCAGCGGTAGAACTTAAATTAGATTCCTTAGTACTTACAAAACAAATCACATTTAGCAGTTTACAATATATTATAAACTTACAATTTAGTTTTTTTGTTAGCGGTGGTTGATTAAAATTACCAATATACCATACGTGTAAAAACGGTTTTATCGGTAGTGTATAATGTTTTCTGTTAAATTTTTCATTAAATTCTACTTAAAGATTTGAAATAAACGTGTTAAAAATAAAAGAAGACTGTTACGTTCAAGTACGTTTTGCTACTGAAGGAAAAAATTCCACTTTACCCAGCTAAAGTTATGTATAAAGACAAGAGTATATTTAATATAAAATATGTAATATATTTAATGTAAATTTCGTAAAAGATCATCGGGAGAACCGAAAAAATAAATTTATCTAATGATATTTCAAAAATTAAAATCATTCAGTCGCTGAAATAATGAATGCATTATCAACGCGAATAATTCAATTACTCGCTGCTAGAGCTGTACGCTGAAGCTGACCGACTAAGTGAGATTTGAGTAAATCTATGTTAAAAATATTAGTAGTAAGTAAATCTAGTGAATCTAAGTACTTATACTTAGTAACAAAAAGTACTTAGCACTTTTTTTTAATTGACATTTGCAAATAAAAAATTGGTAAGAGATATTTCTTTAAGATTTTATTTTTTGACGCAATGAATTGCCAGTACGTGATTTAAGAAGGAAAAGATGTGTTAAAAGTAGTTGTTAATTATTCGTTTACTGCTTATAGGTTTAAAAATATTAACGATTAATATATGGAAATTGCTCTTCCAATAGATTTTTTCGAAGCTACGGAACGCCATCAATGTAGTTACCGGTGGCATTGTTGTAAATAACTTTTGTATTATAAACGGTTTGGAAACCCTGTTTAGTACAAAGTCAAACAACATTTATGTTGCGTTGTATCTTCACCGTATCGTTTTGATAAATGTTTGTATTCTGCGTATTGTTGAAGTGTTTTGAAAAATTTTATTAAGTGTAAATTGTTATTGGCCTCCGTGGCGCGAGTGGTAGCGTATCGGGCTTTCATCCGGAGGTCCCAGGTTCGAATCCCGGTCAGGCATGCCATTTTCACACGCTCATCTAATCCTCTGAAGTAATACCTAACGGTGGTTTCGGAGATTAAAAAAAAAGTGTAAAATGTCGATCTTTGTAGCTTAGTGGTCCTCTGCCTTTCATCTGGAAGGTTCCAAATTCGAATATATCAGCATAGCATTTTTCGTACGATACATAATTCATACGTCATAAAATGACAGTAATTGGACCTGCTGCTTCGTAGAAAATTAATAAATAAAATTTGCATTCTTATTTATTTTTTTGTTAAATCCGTACTGACTTAATACAGTAGTTTTATGATAAGAAACTAATTTTGTGATGCATGAAAAAATGCCCAGCCTGATCAGTACCACGGACTTCCATTCTGATCTCCACAGAGGAATGTTAGTGTCTTTGCCATTAATACTGATACTATATGTGTATCATACTGTTACTAGGGGATTTGTGATGGTTGATTTTGGTGTTTTTCAATGAATCGTTTTGTCCAATGCATTCTATTCAGTACGATCATTACAGTTTGCTGGATATTGTATACTGTTCAATTTCTGTTGTTTTGTAAGTTTACTGCATGATCGTTTATTATTTGTTTTGTAGTTTCAAAATGTTTTCTCGTAACGTTGGTCTTTTATTTGAACTTCTAACAGTGTGTTATGTTCATGCATTTTTTTGTTACTATGTGCATGTTTTCGTGTATTTTACATGCTAGTTTGTAAGTATGAGTGAATGCCCAGAAATCTGATATTTTATTTCTTGAGTTCTAAAGTGCGGCTGACAAAAAGGTTTGCATTTGCTATTATTAGAAGATGTGTGATAAAGCTGCATTAGTACTGAATGCTTTATTCACAGTAATAGATGTGTTGTGTGTAAAGATGTCAGATGTCGTAAAGTTTCTAATACCAATTTATCTATGTCTCAGTGTAATATGAGGGTGTTTTTAAGTTATAAAAGTAATTTAACCAGGTGTTTGGAAATGAGTGAACTGTTAGCAGGTCTGGTTCAGCAAACTGTTTACTGCTATATATAATGTAGTTTTGTTGTTATGACTTTTGTTAAAGTTGCGGTCTTATTTATGTTTTAGTGCTTCTTTGCACAGGTGCATATAACAACAGTCAAAATTGATTTTGTTACATGGTCAATATTTGCTGAATCTTTTGTGTTTTGAGCACTGATTACAAATATGAAGTCAGAATTTCCTTACCAGTCTCAGAGTTTTTGTAATTACTATTCCTATTGTCCAGCAAATATATGCGCATGAACAATGCAAGTACAAAAATTATTTTATTTATTGCAACAGAAGTTACTAAATGAACTATAATTTATTTTAATTTAAAAATAGCCATGAAAAATAAGTATTATTATTTACACAGTAATTAAAACAATTAAAAATGTTACACATATATGATTCATGTTATATTTTTTCTAAATGTAATATGTCACTCATTGCTCAGTGTACATGAATTTTGTTTTGGTGACTCAATCATGGCTGTAATACTGTAAACAATAATCAATGTACAAGCTAGCTGAGAAAAATCTCAACTACATCAGTAAAGTGCAAGCTCTCAAATGTGTAACATTTAGTGGTGCAACTATTTTAACTACCAATTTGTGATTTTATTTTTCCCAGTGATGTCAGTGTGTATACTACATTAATGAGTGTGTAAAGTGTTTAAGTTTTGTAATACTCGCCCTTGTTTGTGAGTGTATTGCTGTGAAACGTTTAATAAAAATGCCACACTGTTCCATTAACCATCCAGACAGTTTCTACTTCATTTGTGGTGAGGTAATATTAATGTCTCAGAGGAGAAATATAACTTCACAGATAAAAGAATCATATGAACTAAATTTTGGATGTAAAATAGGTATCAGGACAGGTCCTGGGCTCTTCATATTTGTTGCAGTACATGTGTAACACAGTTGACTGGTTGATTAAATGGTTCTTATCACATGATATTTGCAATCCCAATGCTTTGGAGAGAACTAAAGGATCATTTCACTTCAAGAATTGTTATTTTTGTATAATGAAAATATCAGGGATAACAGCTAAGATTAGACATTCTATTAAATATTCTAATATTCCCTCTGCTATAAGACTAATTTCTTACAGTCTAGAACCTCCAGTGCCTTTCCAATTTTATAACCACCAAAAACATGAGGATCATATGAAGATGAAGCTGTTGATGTTGAAGGGACTATTCAAAATGGGATGCTCAAAATGGATATTTCTCTTGAAATCTGGAAACCGAAATATTTTGCGATTACAATACTTCCTTTACTTCATTCAAGGAAGTAAAAAGTGAATATATTATATTCATTCATTATAAAAAAACGTTTTATGTTTATTTTATAATATCACATTTTCGCTATTTTTCAACTTTTACAAATTTTGAAATTTGTGATTTGCGAAAATTCCTGACGTGATGCAAAAAAATGAAGGTTATTTTTGGATTCAGCGCTAAAAAATACATAGAAAGCAATTATCAAAAGTTAAAATATCCCACAACCCAAATTTTGTATGTTTGTGTTTAGAGGTACATGCACCTCTGCAGTTTTGTGTGTGTGTGTGTGTGTATATATATATATATATGTGTGTGTGTGTGTGTGTGTGTGTATGTGTGTTATTATTTTATACAAATCTATTTGTATCAAAGAAGAGATCTCTGCTAAACCAAAAAATGGAAATGACAACATCAAAAGCCGTAGTGTTAATTAACTGCTTTTAACAAATAATATTATAATTTTCTACTGGCATGTAACTTACTAATTTATTTACTAACACTGACCTAAATATAATAAAATAATATTTTATCTTAAATTTTATAAAACTATTAAATTAAAATTTTGTAATTTAGTAACATAAAGTAAAGAAAAAATATTATAATCCCTGTTTTAGGAATATTTATTTACTATGTATTTACTATTTATATAAAAATATATTTACTATTTATCATAAAAAAATTTATTTGTATTTTTTTAAACCTGAGTTTTAATTTTGCATTTATTATTTGAAAAAAACTGCTGATTTAGCATTCTCTGTTTGATGAAGAGTGATAGTTTAGTCTCACCCAATGTTAGGTGTTATGGTGTTTTCCTTTTACTATTGGATTTCATTATATAGAAGTATTCTTAATTTTTGCTTAGTTGGAGGAAATATGAAATTAAATACTTTTTATGTAATCAAACTGGATTTGTGATTGAAGTTGTAGATGATTATTTAGAATAAATTTAAGATGGAATTACAAACCGTTAAAATGTATAGTTTCATTCTGTATGAATTGTATAAAAATGTTTTAGATCTGTGTCTCCTATCTGTGTTTGCATTTGCAAGTAACTGGCATAGTTTGACCATGTTAAATAAGTGTACCAGCTCTTTTATACATTATTTAAGATATATCTTGTATAAAATACCAACTGATTCAATGTAAAAAAAGGAACAACCATTGCAAATAATTTTGTGCATACCCATGTGAATGTTTTTTAAAATAATGAATTTTTTATTTTATTAAAGAAATATTTCTGTTTTTTTTCTCACATATACTGGTTATTTTCCATTTCTTTTTTTTCTCTTTTATTACCTCAGTTAATGATTGTAATTATTTTTCTAGTCATATGAAATGCATAACACTTTTTTTAGGTCTTCATTTAAGGGCATTAGTGAAATGTCATGCAGTGTTAAAACTGAAGAAGGTAAATTTGTGCTTAATAGGCTGATTTGATATGCTATATAAGACTAGACTACCTGTAGGAGTAAGTTTTTCTCCCTATTTTGAACTCAAATTTTTACAAGTGCAATCAAATATTTACAGCCTTCAGAGCAATGCATACATTTACTTTTTAATAACTCATTCCCTAATTCTCTACTAAAATTTAAAGTTTCCTTCACCCATCTAAAGATTAAAAAACACCTTTTGTTTTCAATTCTTCCACAATTAAACTATTAAGTTTTAGTTAGGAATTCCATTAGTACAAGAAACATTGATAATATGTAACACCAGAGTTAACTGATATTTATTCATCAAACGGGGACTGCCACATCAGCAAGTTTTCTTTTATTTCTCAATGAGTTTAAATTGGAAGTGAAATCCAAGGATTTAAGTGTAACTTTTATTTTAGGCGATACCGGACTTGGGCTTAAAAGATGGATCGATGCCTTAATGGGTAAAACTGAACTATTTTATAAATTACACGTAATATTTCCCACATCTGCTGAAATTTACAGTAAAAAACAAAGAAGAAAGGTAATCCATCTTAATACCTAAAAATGTCTATTTATTTGTTTTGTCTACTTGTAGGAATGTTTGTCAAATTATTGTAATATGTACAGTTTTTAATTATATGTATATTTAATAATACGCCGAAAATTTTCTTGCTATATTTAACATTGTTTGTTAATTATCAGCCAGAATGTTATTCAGGATTTGGGAAAATTTCCCCGTTAGATTATTTGAATAAATTAAAATCCATATTTATTAATTAATAAACATGGATTTTAATTTATTATCATTCTTCATGATCCTTCATGACATTATCATTCATGAAGGTATCGTAAACACACATGAAATTTCAACATTTTCATTATTAAGTAGTTTAAAACCGTTCAAATTACAGTTTTTTTTATACATTTTAAAATATCTATTCAATGCATTAAAGTTGACTGTGCAAAGGTTTTTTTTTGTGTATGAATTGTAAACATGATTTTATTAGTACAAAAAAATAGTTTTCTGCTTAAAATAGTAACAAAAGCCTGATCTTGTTTTTCCTTGATGGGTTTCTTTTTTTGTTAGATAAATAGGATATAGAGCTAGAATAATCATACACAATTCAGTTATATACACAAAAAGTGTTACATTTCCTTACTGTATGACGGCCTCCATGGCATGAGTGGTAGCGTATCCAGAAGCCTTTCATCTAGAGGTCCCAGGTTCAAATCCAGGTCAGGCATGACATTTCCACATACTACACAATTGTCATTTCATCTCATCCTCTGAAGCAATATCTGATGGTCCCAGAGGCTAAAAAAAAGAGAGAGGTATTCAAAGTATAAAAGTTAAGTGAGGCTTGCAAAAATATGTCCAATTTTATAGTTTCTAGTTTCTAGCAATGGTTTCAGGTAATAGATTGGGGTGTTACAGTACTACATAAATTTAAGTTAATAATAAAACAGATTTTATTTGGAATAGAATGCTTGTAAATAATGAAATGAGTAACCAACTGGTGGCTACATTAATATTAATTTTGGTGCTTATAACTTGAAAGAATTCTACTTCAATTATAAATTTTATGAAACAGAATTTTGTGAATTTGTGAATTTTTTATAAACCAAAATTAAGATTTTCAGGTAAATGAAATTAACAGTTTTAAAATAAAGATAGCTCTTACTCCACATAATTTGTATGATAATTATTAAAATAATCATAATGATTTAATTTATTGAGGGTTGTAAAGAGTAATTCAGTGCTTATATTTCCAATGAACATTTTGTACATTAGCTTAAATCATAGCATTAGGATAATGTTTGAGATTACTCTTGATTTAATTAAATTGTTTGTTTTTGGTTTTTTTAAGTTTTCCCTTAAAAAATTAAAAAAGAAAACAAATTTAATAATTTTAATTTCTAAAAAAAATAACTTGTAACAACAAAAAAGATGACATTTGATTTGAATGAATCAGTTTCAGTAGATAGTTTAATGCAGATATTCTTAATAAAAATGATATAAATATATATATATATATATATATGAAAGAATTGTAAAGATTTTATTGTGAATGATACTGTGCAAATGTCTACTATTCAGGAATTTAACCCAATTTTGGTGAGTAGATTTTTAGTACCACAACAGACTTCTCCATCACATCTACTTTATTTTAATAACGTTGCATTGGAGCTTCATGTTTTTATATATGTTTCTGCACAAGTAGATCCTACTTATTGGTAGGAATTTTATAAAACAAAGAATTAATATCTCTTTTTCTCCAAGAAGCATTCAGAATACACTTCACTTGGATTATTTAATGTTGCTCACAATTTTATTTCACACTTTATTTTGGTAGCAGTTTAAACCAATTTTGGAAAACTTAGCTATTCATCTCTTGGTGATAGAACCAAGTCTTCTTCAGCTCAAAAACTAAAAGCCTTTTTGGTATTTATGTATTATAATGGCGCCACTATGGCTGGAAGGTTATATATAATAGGTCCATAAATTTATAATGTTAGGAATAAAGTAGAAACACAAAACTAGAAATTGAATCATTTATTCAAATTTCCTGTGGCCAAAATTGGGCAAGAATTGTTAATATTTCTTGAAATACATCGTTGGATGTATGTTTTCGGCACCACATAATCATCAAAATACGAATTTATATGGTGACTGGCAGTGCCTCTATGTTTTTATTTTTCCATTTCAAAGAACCACCATAATATTTCCACATTTTGTGTGTGTACTCCTGTTTCAGGATCAACGAAATTATAATTGTGATTGACAGTGAAGTGCTGGCAACCATGCTTCTACAGTTCATTTGTCCTATATGCTTTCCATGAGTCAGAATACAGAGTTGTACCATATTCCACATGTTTTAGGATTTCATTCAAGACAGTATTGAAGGATCTGTCGGGAACCTCAACTATAAAACATTCGTCCGTTTCCCGACAAATTCCCCTTTAAATCCACTGTTGGGAAAACACTCGTCCAAGCTGACTTTTTTTATTGACTGTATAGAGTTTCATCTATTATCTGGACCTCCTAGGAATTTATTAATCCAGGTGATTAATAAATTCCAGGTGATTTATTAATTGTGACATGCCTACCTCACAAAGTTAGTTGTTCCAGTCTGTACACGTATGACTGCTAATGTCTAGCTCATGTGAACATCAATTGAAAGGACTCATTTTATATGCCCAGGAATAAATAAAACGGACTGCATTCAGAAAACTTACTTTGCTGCCTTTCATCCAATACCATCCAATTACCTGTGTGCATACCTATTTTACTGTGGCAACTTCTCTTGTTGCATCGCCAAATGACTCCTTCACTAAAATACAACATATCGTTTTTTTTTGCATATTTTCGTCCCTTCGGAAGAATACCCTTTTCTTGCAAAAGTGTAACGACTTCCTCCTTACAATGTGGGTGTTCCCAAAATTTAAGTGCATATATTTTATTTATAATTTCACCGTTAACTTTAAGAAATATTTTTAATTTATCGTCTTACTCATAAGAAGTAGAATATAGTTATTTAACTTGCCACCAGTCGCACTGGTTATAACCTCCCAATGATGGTGACGCCGTTATAATACACAAGTACCACCTGTTTTCAATGAAACCATCACCACTTTCAATGTCAATAATGATGAGCTACCTGGTTTTTCCAAAATTAGATTTTAATCCACTATTGAGACTATTTAAAAATGCCTGATTGGCTGATTTTTCTAGACAAGCTTTTAATGTTTTTTGGATTCATTAATCCATGTTTTGTTCTGATAAAATATTTCTTGTCCTTATTCATATTTTGCATTTATTGCTCTTCAAATACTCTTTTGTCCAGTTAAGAATGCCCTCACTATCAGTGACCATACCTTTTTCAGTTTCTGGACAAAATTGAAAATTTATTGATTTTAAAGTTAGGCAATCATCATTTACCATTAATACTTCATCAAAGATGGGTGGTTCATTACTGTGGAAAAATGATATACCTTTGGTCTAATTATAGTTCAACAAATTCATCACCTTACTTTAAAACAGGTTCATTATGTTTTCTTTTCTTGGTTGATTTTCCCTTCATTTCTATGTACTTTAGTTATTAAAAAACCGATGAGCTTTTCTGTAATTTTCTCAGCATATTTATAGGAATAGTTGCATTTTTCAAACAAGGAATTAAAAATATTGAGAATGTTTGTTTTTTCCTGCATTACATGGTTTCCCCCATTTATGTTTGTTTGAAGCACAGTGATGACTACTTCATCATTTTTACTAAATAAAAAATAAATTATAATGTAAATTAAATAACAAAACCTCATGTAAATTAGTAGATTTAAGTTAATATAATTATATTATTTACAAAGTTATTAAAGAAAACTACTGGGAAATAAAATTACAAAATAATGATTTATCATGTTAAATAACAACAATAAGTATTTATTTACTTTAAATAATTAAATAATAAAAACAAACTGATAAAAAAATAAAAATATTAAATAATTAGCAATAAGAACACAGATGAGCTGTTTATGCAGTGAGTGATGACATTAGTTCTAGTCTCAAAACCTCAATTTATTGCATGCATTAAGCATATTTTAATACATTCACTTCTGTTTAACGAATCAATTAGAAAATGTTTTATAACATCACTCTGTTTACTTCAGGATAGAAACAAATAATAATTAATGTAGAGTATGAGTTTATTACTACAAGGTGAACAGGATGAGGAATTTATTGCACAGTGCTGCAAACAGCACTCTATTTGAGAAATAGATTGTATTATTAAGAGGCACGTAAGTACCTGATTGTATCAAGAGATTAAAGATCCTTAGATTGTATTAAGAGGCGAAAGTAAGTACCATTTGAACATATCTGTTGCGTACCTGACTTTTTTGATCATACATGCTTAGTTACTTCTTTCAACTTTAGAATGAAGTAGCTCAGCCAGTCTGTCTGTTTATGCACAGGTTATTGACACAAGTCGGTAAACATGTTTAAAACAATTTTTTGGGCGCCAGTTGTAAAATGCAGTTGGTACAAGCTTTTGTATGTAATAAATACTTGTTCAAACGAAATTTACCGTCAAAGCAATTTCTACTTATTAATGCTTTCTTGAAATTTTGGTGGCCAGAATTTCAACAGTTAAGAGACAAACATCCAGAAATGAATGATTTGAGTCACAAGCGATGATATTCTATGAACCAAGTACCTTCAAATTAGTACCAACATACGGTAAGTAATGTCATTTGTTTGGCAATTATGATGAAACATGAATTTATATGTAGAATTTGATGGTAATAATTTTTTTTTCTAATCGATACCTTTTTTAACAATCAAAGCAGATGGTGCTTATTTTATTGACACGCCTCCTATTTCAATTTGAACTATTTATCTGAGCTACTTTTATCATTTTGCCTACTTATTAAAATATTGCATGGGTAAATTTATACTGAGATTGAAAATAAGAAAACAAATATTAATTATTACTCATCTTCTATTCTATAGGATTAGAACAGATAAAATATTGTAGGCATCAAGAAGTAATAGTCATTTAAATTTGTGATGTCTATAGATACAAGTAATGTATGGTTACCAACAGTTTCAAATGACATTTATGTTTCATTGGAGACCCTCCCACTGTGAAATTCAGTTACAGAACGAAAATCTGAAATTTTTATCATGCCCCAGGATTAATTACTGAGGAGATAGAATTATTTGTTTAAAAAGATAGAATAAATTAAGAAATATATTAAAACAATTCATGCATTCATAAATATTCAACTGCAATAGAATTTGAACAGTAAAAGTTATTTTTAAATTTGCTAGTAAAAATAAATGTTTCATGAGTAAATTTATCTAAAAAGAAAAGATAAAGATAAGGGTGTTGCATAAAAACTGAGAACTGTGTAAAGAAATTTAAATTTTAAAAAAGGATGAAAGTAAAACATAATAATCTTCAACTGAGTAGAACTAGATCTTCTTCACATAAAAGACATATACAATTATCTATTTCAAGCATTGCCTTCATACTGAAATGAAACCCCATATATTATTGTAATAAATTATTTTAGTATTAGGTAATTAAAACAGTGTTCTGAATACACGGTTCGTTTAACATAATTTAAAATATGTTTGTTTACAAATTAGATATTTTAAAATTAGATCACCCTTTCCAAAATCGTAGCTCACAAAGCACATCGAACTCAAAACATGATTAATATATTGAAAAAAAACAATACTTTTATCGAATACCGATGTCACTGGTATATAAATATCCAATCTATTTCTTTTTAACGTCTCAAACGGAAAGGATAAGATAAGAGTAGGTTTTCTTATCACATGACATAAATTCAATTCTGTATCTGTAACTAATGGTAATCCGGCCGGTAACCCAGAATTGTTTGTATGTTTATCGTTTAGTTTCACTACCGATATTTAACATTACTGTTTGGAATTTGCCGACTAACGAACGCGATTCCATTGAATTCTTGCTACACGCTGACCGGTAATTAGGCCATATTGCATTGGGCACACTATGCGTCTTTAAGAAACGGACGATGTAATATGGCGTTGCAACAAACATACTTGCCGGTTGAAAATCAATATGCATACCTGTAAGTCTACTTGCAGAAAAATCTGAACCTCTGTTTCGTGACCGTCATACGTTTTCTATGTATAGTTGGCGTTCAAACTATCAAGTATTGCTCGGTGTCACCGTGAATTGGTATGGGTCCGAATACAGTAATCGAATGAAATAGTTACATTAGAGAAATATTTGTCGGTTATTTTGAACAGCATAGGCAAGATAAAATCGGGGAAACGGTATGGTCATCGAAATTAATGAGATACTGTTCTTAAGTCGCAAAAATCATGCTGGTCTCGTGTCTCCCCAACAATGGCTTCTCGGTATCAGTTTTTCGAGAAAACGACGAGCGTTTCGTTGGGAAAGATACTGACATATTGGTTCAGACACTGCTGAATGCCATCAAAGATAACGTTAATGAGTGGCCCATACTGTATTCAGATTCTTGGTGTGCATACCAAACCAGTACATTGGAAATGGAAGGGTTCTGCCATTGTACTGTGAGTCATCAAGTACAGTTTCGTTGATCCTCACAGCGGTACTCATACACAAACCATTGCAAGCTTGTGGGGGGCGCTGAAATGGCGGAATAAAAAGCACACGAGAACTGCCAGGCACCACATGGAATTCTAATTCACCTAATATATGTGGCATCGCATGATTGGAGAAGAGAAACCGTTCCACAAAATACTTGGCAGAATAAGAGACTTCTGGCCTGGCCGGCAGAAGTCACTATGTAACAGTCGGTAAGTAAATTTTCCATGATCATTAGTTGAAATAATTAGTAGCCTATAAATTAACAGTGAAAGAGAAAGACATTTGATGACAGGAACAAGTGCTGGTATTCGATTAAAGTAACAAAAAACTATTGTTAAAAAATTGTAAAATTGAGGATTATAAATGACATCATGGCATTCCTTATCTGGGGAATGTTGTCTGAGCTCTTAAAAAGTGATTGTTGATAAATGTTCCAGTAGATTAAGAAAAATGTTAAATTATTATAAGAGATGCTTAAAAAACGTGTAATCAATAATAAAAACATCATTCTTTGAAGTTAAATTGACTTTGATCAATAAAAACATCAGAGATAAACAAAGTAAAGTATCACTAAACAGTTTAGGAACTTAATAAATATAATACTAATAACAGTAGTAGGGTGGACCAGATGCTTGCTGTAATATAATAGATATATAAATGTAAGTATTTTAACACAATTTTAGTTTTTAGGAAACTCTCACCCAGTTAACTAGCAAAGGAGTAAAAGTCAGGCCAACTCTTGTTGGTAAAAGAAAATCTTTGAAAAGTTTCATAAATAAACTCAAGTTCCAAGGAAGAAATTAACAAGGATTAGTTAATAAACATGCTACTATAAAAGTAATTTTTGATAATGGGCTTTGTTCCATTATCTACACAGTTAACTATCTTACAGCCAACCAAGTAAGCTACGAGGATAGATCAAATATAAATAAGACTTTTCATTCTGAGCACATAAGTTTGAAGAGAGCAGGTTACTGCTTCTAGAGTGCATTGGTGAGGATGTCAAGAGTGGGAAGACCAGGCGGTGTCTGGTTCAGACTAGTTTCACAGTATCCCTCACGATGTCAGAGCAACAGGTGCATTCTTCACTGCTCAAAGCATTATCATTAAATTTCTTGCTCATGAAGGCGTAAAACCAGTGGAAATTCTGCAAAGATTGACTGCACAATTCAGGATCAAACAGTGTCAAGGGCTTGCATGTTTGCCTGGTATATCGAGTTCAAGGAAGAATGTTTATAAATAAGGAACATGATCGCTGCCCTTGGATCAGCATTACGGAGGAGAACATTCGCATGATTCGTGACCTTATTGAAGGCAATCAATGTCTGACAGTTTCCGAAATTGCATCACAGGTTAGAAGAAGTTATGGAAGTTAACAAACAATCATGACAAAAGACCTAGGGTTCCATAAAATTTGTGCCCCTTGGGTCCCTCACCTTTTGACAGCAGAACACAAGTTGAGACGTTTGCAGGTCTATCGGGAGTTTTCAGCACACTTTGCAGAAGAAGGGTGTGCATTTTTGAATCGAATCGTCAGCTGCGATGAAACTTGGATCCATCCTGTGAATCCAAATAAGCCAGCATGGAGTGGCAGTGGAAGGAGGAGGCAGCCCCTGTAAAAGCCAAGACTCGACTGTCAGCTGAAAAAGTGCTTACAACTGTTTTTTTTTTTTTGACCAGCGAGGCGTTTTGTACATTGATTTTCCGCATGAGCATTGAACAATAAATACCACTTCTTACTGTGAGCTTTAGAATGAGGTAAAGGTTGCTTATCATTCCAAAAGACGTGAACAACCAAGTTGAGACATTATTCTCTATGACAATGCTCAGCCCCATTCTGCAGCTCTAACTTGCAGAAAATTAGAGGAAATGACATGGACTCAACTTGAACATCCTCCCTATAGCCCTGACCTATCACCCTGTGATTTTCATCTCTTTGGGCCGCTTAGAAGCACTAGGAGGACAACAATTCCAAGACGATGCGGCGGTGGAGGCCTTTATGCATAATTGGCTCCTGACACAACTCACTTCATTTTACGATGCCAGGATCATCAAAAATCTCCCAATCTGCTGGGAAAAATGCATTTCCAAAGCAGAAGATTATGTTGAAAAATTATGTATTATGTTGATTATAACTAATAAAAATTTAAAAAAATAAAGTCTTGTTTATTTTTTTTTTTTTGTCTTCAGTCATTTGACTGGTTTGATGCAGCTCTCCAAGATTCCCTATCTAGTGCTAGTCGTTTCATTTCAGTATACCCTCTACATCCTACATCCCCAACAATTTGTCTTGTTTATATTTGTTTATAACATAATATGTTTTTTTATGTGAAAGAGAGGGGTGTTTTAAACTGTTAAAACTAGGTCAGAAGACTTAATTATTAAAAAGTTGAGTTGCCAGACTCTCTAACTCTAACAGTTGCAAAACTACATAAAAGATGCACATTTTACACCTTGGAAAATTAAAAAAACTGATCTCAAAATATAAAATTTTGTATATTTATTAAATTTTATAGGTACAACTTACAAAACAAAAATCATTAAATTTTGAGGTATGAAGATCTAAAACAGTAGTTTAATGCATATATTGACCTCTTAGAAAAAAGAAATAGAAAAATAGATATTGTTTAATCTTAGAATGATCTACAAGTCAAACTGATAAAAACCCATCAAGAATTAAAATAGGAATTCAGTATAATGTGCAGTAACATAAACATGAGATTTATATTACTACAATATCCATGTTTCAAATTTGAAGTGTTTGAATACCAATCTTACCATAAAACATATAAACTAACTTATCTGTTGTAGTAATTGCATTGCTATTTTTATTATAGCAAACAGTAGCACCTACCAACTATTTTGTAAATTATTGTTTTATTGGTTTTGTAATAAACCATAGTAATTTATAATTATATTTTATATTTTTGTAGAATCATGCTTGGTATAGAGAAGAATATTACACTTACAATGGAAAAGAAGACTTAGCAGAGATAGATTGCATAGCCAATGATGTAATTGAAATACTGAAAAATGAATCTAGATTTGGAATTCCAATGGAAAACATTTTTATAGGGGAGTGTGTGTTATAATTTACTCTATAGATTTATGTTTTATATTTATCCCAATTTTTGAAATAAATAAATTCATTTATTTCATCTTTAAACAGAAAATTATGAAACTACATCATCATTGCATTAGTGTATCAAGTTTTTAATATACAAATTTTAGGTAATTATAGAATACTGGTTTACTGTTCTTTCTTACCTTCTTCAGTTTTTTATGATTTTCATTTCTTTTCAGATCATTTATTATTTTTTGTTTCTATATCTATTATTACCTTCTACTTTTATTATTCATTTATTGTGCAAAATTGTCCTTCATTTCTTATTTTATCAATCTGTCAGAATCCATACCTCAAGTTTTTTAACCTTCTTTTATGATCTTCAATAAAGTTCACAGCATTAAATACTAACCATTACCAATCATATAGTTATTGAGTTTTCCTCAATTTTATCATCATATTTCAAATTGGTACTTTAACATAAATGCATTGGTTGGATACCCCCCTAGCCATTCTATTTTCTTTGAGTAAAAAATGGAAAATGCATCCTTATCAGAGAAAAATAATTTATTAACAGAAATATTTTTAATGTAGGATAAATTTTCATTCTATTACAAAGATCTTGAGTCAAAAATATATTTTGCTCAAGTAAAGAAGAGTCAGAATTTTCAAGAAAAAATGTTTACAAGTCTTAAATAAGAAAAAGCTGGCAACTGAGTGTGGTTGATTAGAAATCTTTTTTAAAAATATTATACTTGTTGAAAAGCTTGATAAAATGGTAGTGCATGCTTAAATAAAATAACAAATTTATGACTCATTTCTAAATACCTAGACCTATTAAATATCTAGATGACTCTTCCAGAAGACTACAGTCTAGTCCCTTCCTCAGTAATAGTGCATGTGATAAATCTATTGTCGTTAATAACTTAATTTACAATGCAGGTATGTAAATTTGCTTAAGAAATCCATTTAGTATGCTGTCTACTTCTTAAATCGTTTTAAGATGAATGCTACTTCAGTCCTACCGAGCAAGGGACTGGATTGAAACACTGAAAAAAATTTTTGATGTATATTTCTAGGTATTTTATTTCTTATCAAGTGTATTTGTTATACATTCAGGTATCATTATTTAAGTATAAGTAAGATAACTGAAGATGTAGAATAAAACAATATTCAATTTTTATTTTATTAAAAACCTAATACAGAGTGATTTGCAGTAAGAATTAATAATAAATAATTGATAAAAGTGATGAAGTATAATAAATATTATATTTAATGTATGGCAAAGTGCTACAAAATGCACCTGTTCCCAAATGACAATAGATCAATTGATTGATATAAATAAGTTTGGTCTATAAACCATTTATGTATTTTCCTAAGTCTATAGACTTAGAGAGTATAAGGCAATGTTACTCATACATTCCTCAACAGATTATTCAGACTAAAAAAATTTGTCTAACAATTTCTCTCATTTTTCCAATTATTACTTCAAAGTGATTATTTAAATGGAAATGTATTAAAATAATCTATCTACAAAATATTAATACTACATTGCAATTTTTTTTTAATAAAAAACATATACATGAAAAACATAAACATTACCTGCATATACATGAAAAGAGAACTGTAACTGATTTAGTTTCCAAAAAGGCTACATGTACTGTTAATATAAGATTTATGAGATCCTTATACAGTCAAAATGATAAGATAAAATTAAAAAAAAAAAATTATTTGAAATCTGTGATTTGATTGTGAAACAACAACAAAATTAATGTAACAAAAATGACAGCAGAAAGTGAAGATTAAAATAATTGGTATACATATAAAATTATAATAATTTCATAAATATATATGTGAAATCCCAAGCTCTTTTAAATTCAAAGAATGATAACTACAATTTAATAGGTATGTTATTGTATTTTGCAGGAGGTTTTGGTATGGGAGGTAATGTTGCAATGCACATTGGATTCAGATATGCAACAAAGATAGCAGGAGTATTTTGTTTGTCATGTTTCTTGAAGAGATATTCTGTGGTTTTTAGGGTAAATATAACATTATCATTATAAAATATTATTCAAATAACTGCTGTAATAATATAATATGAAAAAATAAGAACCTATGATTATTTTTTTCTAATTTTGGATAGGTATTCATTTAGAATATCTAGAACATAAGAATATGAACAAAACAAAACTTAACTTCTCAGACCTCAACATATCCATAATAAACAACAAGCAGACCTTCAAAAAATATATAAAACCCATAATCCTTGACTCCTGTTTATTCGAAACATGTTTAACCTCTCACATGACAGCCCATAGTAACACCTGTAGATAACATGTTATATAAAATATAGAGTAAAACAATCAGAATCAGTACTGCTAACAAAAAATACACAAAGCTAATATAAATCAACAATCATTCATACATAATTAACATTTTTTATAAAAGAAGGTTGTTGTGTTGCTTTCAAAATCACCAAGAAAGTACTTAGGTCATTCAACATAATAATCAAGCTTACATCAATAATCTTAACCAGAAGTGTTAAATTAAACTGTAATGGCTGTACTAAATATTATAATAGGCAAACAAATCTGCATTCTCCACATAAGAAGAACAAATTCAATAGCTACACAATATAATGAACTAGTATTAGGCACTGAAAAATAAAATAATTTATTTTTAAATTTATTGTTTCAAGCAATTAAAATTAAGATGTCTTGGTAGAGTATCTTATTTTTAAAATGACTTCATAAATATGTGTTTAAATTCCAAACTTTGAAAGTAAAGGTAAATAAAAATACATTTTATTAAAAATTAATAGATTTATTATTTAAATAATTTCAGAAAGAGATTTCAAATTTCAGATGTGAAAGGAATTACAATAGAATTAAACTTTCTTGGTTTAAAAAAAGTGATTGGATTGTTTTTTGTAAAATTTTTATTACAAAAAAGAAAAATACAGCTGGAGTACATTTGAGAAAATAATATCCATTTGAATCTGTTAGTATGGAGTCAGAGAGATAGTCAATGGAAAAGTATTTTGGAATAATAGTGGCATTAAATTAATTTGTGATGAGTTAGGTGAAATACAGAGTAAGGTAGTGGAAAATAATAAAAAATTATAACCTACAAGATAATGGTTGATTTATGAAAATTTAGTTATTGAGCAGTTGTAGTTTAGTTTTATTTTTAGTTACATCAATATGATGTTAAGTAGCAATATGAGTTCTTTAATCTTAACCTGCATCATTGTTATCATCTATATTATATATTATAACATTGTTATCTATATTAGATATGCATAATTTGCATATTGTTATCAAGTTAAATGCTTGCAATATAATTCATTTATTGTTACTTATACTTTGCACCCTTATCCTATTAATTTTTTCATCTTCAATTCTATGCTTCAGTCGACCAAGAAATCAGAGAATAAAAAGGTTTCTACAGGAACCTTAAAATGCTTACTGTTGTTAAAATTCTACAGTGAAAGTCATTAGCTATTGATGTGGACCAGATAATCTTAACATAACAAATGAAATAGGAGTATACCATATCAAGAATTGTAATCATCCAGAAAGGACATCACAAGTTAGCACTAACATTTGATTGTAATAGTTAGATAGCTATAATCATTATTTTGGGTATTTTAATTGCATGTTAATATACTATAAATTTAAAGGAAGATCTGCGTGATTTTAAAAAGACAGATTTACAATATATCTGATTATTGCAGTAAGAAATCTGATGGTAAAGATTTGAGAATTTTATGTGGGTTTGGTGATGGTGTTTCTGTATATACACCATCACCAATCTATCATATAATAAGAAAAATAACAACCTATGATAATTTTTTTTCTGGTTCTAGATAGGTATTCATTTAGAATATAAGAATATGAACAGAACATATCCAAAATAACCAAAATAACCTTCATTATATGTACAAAACCCATTACACTTGTCTCCTATTTATTCTCAACATATCTAATCACTCTCATGACTTATAAGATAGGAAGCCAAAAAAATTAGTATGGAGGGCTTTACAAAGAAGGATGTGGAAAAGGTGGTAATAAGAATAGATAAGGCAACATACCAAAAGTGTAAGAACTATGTGAAAATAAAATGAGATTTTCAAAGTGGTTTGATCTTATAATTGGCTTGTGAACATTATTAATATATTATTATTGTTATGTAAAATTTTATAGTATGAAATATATTACAGTCAATAATATTGATGAATGTTATCTATGATGAAACAAAAGCAAAACTAAGATAAGAGAAAAAAATAAAATCATAGTTTTTGTATTGATGCCATCATCTTATTGTGTAAAAGTGAAAGTAAAGTTGAGGGAATGCCTGAATGGAATAAACAACTGCAGCATGGGATATGAAAGTAAGTAAAGAAAAAAGTAAGACAAAATCAAGGAAAGATAAAGGAAAAAGAAGAAAGCTAAAACTACAAAATAAATTCTTTAAATACTACAAAATTTTAAGTATTTTAAGTGCTATCTGTTAGAACCCAGTAAGATTAGCAGAAAGAAGAATACAGAGTATAAGAAATTTTTAATCAGAATTTAAGAGGACTATTATATAAGAAGCAAGTGCTAAAGAAATGTAGGAAGTATGAAGAAGGATTGCACAAGATGCACTAAACACAATTTCTTAGTGTAGAGGCTTTGATTATAGGAGGAAAGTAAACTATAATTTTTCTTAAGAGAGAAGATGAGATTTTAAACGTACACATGAAATTTCTTTGAAGCATGATAGACAAAACAATTGAAATTGTATGAGGAATCCATAAGAAGTAAAGGATATCACATAAACAGAAACTGTGTCAGACCAAATATGAACAGCAAGACTCAGATGTTCAGATTTGTTAAGAAAACTGGGAAAAAGGAAACAGATCTTGAAAATGATATTTCAGCTAGTAAGAAAGTACAACAGTGGATTTTTTATTTTGTTAAAATTAGAATACCATAATTATTTAAAATGAACTAATAATTTATAAAAAAAAATTGTGAATTATAACTAACAACTCATGTCATATGTAAATAATTAAATAACTCATCATCTATGGTATATTGAAATTCAACATTGCAGATAAGACTATTGAACAACTTAGGTATTCTTTCAGTTTTTGGTGTGATATTGTTTTTGTTTAATTATAGGGGCATTAATTTTTTTTTAAATTTCGTGCAGCAAATGTGTTCAGACAACTATTCTTAGAATCTTCTTACAGACAAAATGATAAATCATTTTCAGCACGATAGGATATCTTCCCATTTTTATCATCAAGAAAATAAAAACTATTTATATGTTTGAGAAATTAGTTTGTGTATGTGGGACCAATTAACTAGCTTACTCAGAAAACTGAACTATTCCACTACTGAATATTTACAGTAAGGGCAAACAAAAACCTTATTTTTATTTATTTGTTGAGTTACCAATATATTAAGCTCAATTGCAGTTTTTATGAGCGAGATGAATTTTTTAACAAGTAAAGATTTCTAAGACTGACCAGAATTTGTAAAATCTGGATGAATTCCAGTAATACTACCACTCCACCATGACGTGAGAAAAAGTGACTTATATAAAATCACTATACATGTGCAATATTTAAATCACTAATTAAGAATTAGCATTAAATCTTTTGGACAATTTCCAAGACTACTTTTATAGGGCATTTTTCTTTATTTTTAGAGTTCTTGTTTAAACAATTTTTATTACCCATAATATTCTATGTATTACAGATTATTTTCAAACAACAACAGCAGTAAATAAATAATTTTCAAAATAAATAATTTTTGGGTAATCTTTTTTCAGGTGGTAAAAGAGAGACTAAAAAGAGATGAGCGTTTTCATTTTCCAGAGTTATTTATGGTAATGGGAGAAAATGATAGAGAATTACCACCTGATTGGATCATTAAAACTTCTAAAAGATTAAAAAGAGTAGGTATTCGAGGTAATTTATTTACGATGCTAAGAGGAAATCATGAACTACAAAAAAATGAACTTCTACACTTAGAGAAATGGATATTTTCTAAACTTGGTAGTAACATACTTAATGAATTTAACTAATGAGATTTTAATATACATGTCAATAAATTAAGCATAAATCTTTTTTTTACAAAGTTGTTTGAGATGTTTCATTTTGTAAAAGACAAAAAAAAATTGTAAAACCTTTTTCTAAACAAATTACCCATTTCCTTAAAAAAAATATATACTAAAACTTATACAAAACAGAATTCCAAGGGACTGGCAAATAGTAAGAGTATGCAATGGATTATTGATACATGAATAAAAATTTGTTGTATAAATTTAACTAAACTTAGATAGACGTATGAACAGACAGATTATTTGTGTCTGTTACAACAAAATTTCATTATTCCACATAAATAACTAGAAAACATTGGTTAAATGATGAAAGTCAGTAATAGTTGACAAAATAACTCTGTTTTTATCAATAACAATGACAGTGTTATTTTCATATACATCATAGGTTCTACTACTCTAGATTCTTACATATCCTAGAGTAGTGCATGAAATACACTTAAGAATAGTGTACTAGAGCAGTGTAGGAACTACTCTATCTGCACAATCTTAAGCGATGGTATTGTGTATATACCTCAGCTGCATCAACAAGATAAAATCCATCCATTCTAATATGCGATGAAAATGCACATACAGTACACATACTCCAAATAAAACTTTCCAGTCTTTTCCAAAAATTGTTTATGTTAGATCCATGAATAACTTAAATAATTATCTTTTTACAAGTTCTCACAAAGTGAATAAAAAATATAATTGTTTGTCTGTTCTCCATTTACGATTCTTGAATAACTGCTCATACAATCATCATGACTTTTAAACTCAGAGACATGTTTAAAGATGAGACAAATTCATCCAGAACTTTTGATTTTGTGCAAAATGTATAAAAATACTTGTGAAGTATTTCTCCTTATATTTAGTAAAGAACAACTTTACTCTTCTCTCAGCTGAATTTTATCAGCCAAATGGTTATTGTGCCTAAATCAAGTATTTCTGATTGAGGTTCAAAACTGGCACGTATTCATTCTTTTTTTTCACTAAAATACATACATTATTTATTTCTCATAGAACCTGTCAAATTATTTTTAACTTAAACATTTATTTTATCATTTATTTGTAAATTAATGAGTTGTTAAAAAAATTTTTGTTTATTTTCACTTTTTGAAGAACATATATAACTCAAAGAGGTAAATTCAGTTTCTCTACTCTTATTTACAGATAGCAGCAAATTATGTTAGATGATCAAGTACAATTGTAATTCTATTACATATGCACATACTAAAAATGAAAATTAATGTAATATGAACAAAATATGTATGTGTATACTCAATATATATATATAAAATTTTATACACCATGCGTATAAAATTTTATGAAGAAATGGAGAACCTTTCAGCACATGTTCTACTGGTGAAAATAATGAAAAAAGAAAAGGTTCATATAAACATAGGTCTGGAACATTTTGTTTTGTGTTTTTGTTTTTGTGTAGATCTAGTGAAAGATTTCTCCTGGATTTCAGCTCTTCTATTAAAAAGAAGCCCTAATGTAATTTTTGGGTCTCAAATTAAGGAGTAAAGTTGGTAGTTTCTTATATAATTTGAGTTGGGAAATAGAAGAAAACAGGTCCTAGAACTGTAAATCCAGTACTTTTTAAGATATCCGACAAAACACAAAATTTGGTGTCAAAAAACAAGTTTTTTTTTTAGGTTTGTAGTACAATAGCTTTGTTAAATGACTAATAGATGCAAAAGATTTAGTAATAAAACCTGTAGAGAATTTAATTCTGAGAAGATTAGTGTAATACAGCCAATAAAAAGTAAATAAAAACTTTATTGTGTGCACTTAATATTTTGTTTCATTTTTATTTAACCTAATAGTTGTTTAAATAGTAAACACTTGTATAATGGTAAAAAAATTATTTTTTTTATATACACTATTTGATTCGTTACAATTTGAAAAATGAAATTAGCTTAATAATTTTCAGGACTAAGTAATAATAGTGAAGATTAATGAACAGAGTTCTATTATACACACTACTCACAAAATCTATAAACTTTTTAACAATATAGAATTTACAGATACTAAATTTAACAAAAATAACATATTAAATGATAAATAGCACTGATCAGAATTACTATTGCAAATACTGCACAGGTTTTCTAACCACTTGCAGAGAAATATCATCCACAATCAGTTCCACTCTACTAATGGTTGAGCTGCAGTCTTAGCGGTTTTTTATTGAAGCAAAACTGATGAAAAATAGACAGAAAGTTGTATTATTCTTTCTGTACTTAATAAACATTATTCTTAATATAGCAAAACAAAAAAAATAAAATACATGAAATAATAATGCTAACAGAATAACAAACCTCAGTAACAGTAATTGTTCAAAATTTTCCCTGGTACATATAGTGCACTTTGGTCTAGTGTATTGTTCCTAAAATAAATTCAAATTTTTCTAACTTTTCTTTGTTTAATTCAACTTATCTTATGCCATTTTGCTAAGAATTAAATTCTCTTAAAGTTTTCTTTAAAAATTTTATGTTTATTATCCATTTAACAAAGTTATTGTACATTAAACATAAAAAAACAGGGTTTTTTACCCCAATTTATTAGTTTTTACCCCAGATTTCTCAAAAACTACTGCAGATACAATTTTGAGACCTATTTTGTTCAATTTTTTCAGGTCAAAAACCATAAGAAACCACTAATTCTGCACCTTAATTAATGTCCTAAAAATTTCAGTATGACCTCATTTCACCAGGTTAGCTGAAATCTGAACAAAATCTTCCACTAGCCGTAATTCACAAAGGAAGCATTTTAGGACATGTTTATAAAAACTTTTCCATTATTTGTACAAATAGAGTAGGTTATGAAAGTCCTGGGAGAACTTCATGATACATTATGTTTATATGTATATATAACTTTAATCTTAACAGTATAATGATATAACTTTGTAATTATTCTTTATTTGGATCTTTTTGTTACTAAAATTTCCACTTGAAAAGTTGATAATTACTATTTACTAAATATAATTATTTTTTTGTTTACAAATTTTTTTGTTAATACAAATAGTATATTCATACTATTTGTATTAACTTATAGCATTAATCTGTTCTTGAAATTTTCCGTTCTTGTAGTTTAATAATTTACAAAAGTTCCGTGGTGTAAAAATTTATTTATCCATTAATCAGCAAGATATAATGAGATCATAGGGTTATAAACAACATATTTAAAATATGACTTACTTTCTAAATACTGAAAATGTACTGCTAAAGATTATTGCTATCATGCAGCTCAACCATTAGTACGTAGAGTGGAGCTGATTGTTGATATTTCTCTACAAGTGGTTAGAAAACCTTGCAGTATTTGGAATAATAATTTTGGTCAGTGCTAGTAATCATTTAATATGTTATTACTGTTAAATATTTGTAAATTCTATATTGTTCAAGAATCTGAGTTCATAGTTTTTTTTTTAATAGTGTGTACAGTAGAACTCTGTTCATTAATCTTCACTATTATTACTTGAAAATTACACGTCCTGAAAATTGTTAAGCTAATTTTATTTTTCAAATTGTAACAAATCAAATAGTGTATATAAAAAAAAATAATTTTTTTACCATTAAACAAGTGTTTACCATTTAAACTACTGTTAGGTCAAATAAACATGAAACACAAAATATTAAGAGCATGCAAGTTTATTCAATTAAAAATCATGTACTTTTTTAGAGAATGTGGAAAAATTAAAATATAGATACTTCTCAATTATCAATGGGCAGTTCCTTTTATCTGTGTTGTAATTGAACTGCAATGATTTTAAGAACATTGATACAAAACAATTAAATATGAATGGTTTTCTTGGTACATTATGTCACAATAATTAATAATTTTCAATTTTTTAAATCAGTCGTCAGATTTAATCTCTCGTAAGAATCTGTTTTTTTTTCACCATTTCATCCTCTTTCTTTCTTTTAAAATAAGATACATCTAAACCATTATATAATATCATAATATTACAATTAAAATAAAATACAAGAGTTATGAAAATTGTACTTAAAAAAATTCATTTCCTAGAGTTGCCATAATTTTAGATTAAAAATTGGTAATTTTTTTATGTCATTACAAGAATAATTATTTGTGGGTTTAAGATTAACAGAAGATACCTCACTATAATTGCAGCTTATGCCCCACAGGAAAGAAAATGAGATGAGAGTGAAAAAGTTTATTTTCAGTAGTCTTCAAAGAGAAAGGCAATGGAAGAAATAGTTTAATGGTAACAAGCAATTTAAATTCAAGTGTAGGAAATGATCCAGTTCCTAATGTCATGGGCTTTTTGATAAACTTATCATTAAATACAATAGATGCCAGTTAATAGGAATTGCTAGGAATTACAAATTCACTCTTTAGGGAATAAGTGTATTACTTATACATAAGTATAAATGGAGGAGGACAGTAATTATTTCCTGATAAAAGAAAGGTTATCAAAGATTGTCACAATATCAAAAAAACGTAGATCATGTGACTCTTTTTCCCTCTGTTTGTGTCAATAGTATCAAAGCAATATTATAAGCATACCGTTTTCATAAGCCCAGCAAATATTCATAGAGGAATATTATTTAATTGTTCATTCTTATTCTGAATGCTAGAATGTTTTATGGCTAATTTTCCCAATACTACAGTACCATATAAATATAATATTTTTTATTATGTGTTCTTTGTGAATTAGGAAATGTAAGTAGGTCATAATCATAGGAAAGTCATAATCATGATATATAATCATATAATCATATGATCATATAATCTATCTATGGTCAAAATCATAGGTCTTTGTGTAAGTAGGTCATAATCATAGGAAAGTCTCTAGAAAATCACTCAGAAAACTTGCTCAGCAGACTGGACCTTTGGTCAGGGTTGTTCCCAATTCTACAAAAAACTAGTTATGCCTTTATTCAAATGAAGTGTGATTTCATCTTTATGAATACATAAACAGTCAAAACAATAGAGAATGGACTTTAAAGAATCCTCAAGTTTATCATGAAAGATCATTACATTCTAAAAAATTGGTGTCTGATTTTGCAGTGAATTGACATCAATTTTTTCATAGAATCATTTTCAAAAATTATTAAAATTTTGTAGCTTTGCTTGAAATTGAAGAATGATAGTGCTGATTACAACAAGACAGTGCTACATGCCACAATGACAATTCTATCATAGAATTGTTACGTAAATTCTTTGATGACTATGTATTTTACCATGAAGTATGGAGTCATGGTCCCTGGATCTTTTAAAACCAGATTTTTATTTATGGAATCATCAGGAAGGAATTGTTTTCAAAAACAACCTCCATATGTTGGATGAATTGAAAGAAGATATCAAACACAGTATCTCTAACATCATTGCGGCAATTCTAAGGAGAGTTACACTGAACATAAAGAAACGACTGATGAACACTTATGAACATTTATTACAATAGTAAGTGAAAATAAAATTAGAAATATAGTCTGCTTAATTCCTGTACCATATAATATAACTACTCTTGTCATTAGATAGATAAATTTGCTTTACACATGGGTTGCATGACTATCAACACTTCATAATACTTTTTATATTATATTCATATAGAGAATAATACTTTTTTGACCCCATAAAAAAAAACAGTATCATTTTATTGCAGAATTGGGATTTGCAGAATAGTGATTAAATGAAACATACCCAAGTAAGTTGTTTTAACATTAATTTTACTTATAACATGTCAAAAACATTTTACAGTAAACTCAAAGAACTAATTTAAATAATTGTAGATGCTCTATTAATTTTCTGTTTTAGATTTATATTAATTAATGAGGAATTACATTATCTTACACAAAAAAACTGTCCCTCTTAAACGAATTTTTTTTTTTGCAAAATCATTTCTCAGTTCTCTTAATTTACCTTTAAAGAAAACATACAAACATGCTTATTCATTCAATGCTTACAAATTACATCATAATAATAATGACGTTATATAATGACCATTTGATATATTACATAGCCAACTAATGTTTAAAGAGCCTATTCTTACAGCTGCCTATCATTTACAATTTTAAAACATTCAAAAACTCAGGCTGCTGAATTATTTAACTTCTCACTTGTAGACTTAAATACAAAGTATTTTTTATGTTACAATATTTGAATTTCATTCTAAAAACATAACTGCTCTTTGTCAAATATTTCCTCAAGTACTAAATTCTAACTTCCCATGGAATGTAACTTAGAAGTTATCAAAATAGAATCAAAAACCTCACTTTAGTAATCCAGGTATTAAAATTTATTGAACTTCATGACAGCACTTGACAAAATGTTTTTAAAACAAATATAAAAACAACATTTTCCAAGTAGAAATGAGCTTTTGGAATATACAGAATGATTTCAAATTACACGGCAATCTCTCAGGAGATGATTCTATAGCCAAAATGAAAAAAGTTCACATAAACATAGGTCAGAAAACGGTTCATTAGTAAGTTTCGGCTTATGAAACATTTAGCTGTTTTCTGCACCATCTGAGAAATTAAACTGTACTAAAATGCTTGGGGTACAAATTGAGGAGTAAATTTGGTGCTTCCTTAAGTTTTTTGATCTAAAAATTGAAAAAAGTAGTCCCAGACCTCTCTGTTACTTAGGAAATACACTAAAAAGTGTATTTCCAACAAACAGGATTTCCTAAAAGAGTATATTTTCCAATTAAACCTTTTCAGGTTTTACCCTGTTTTTCTTAAACCCTAAATGAGATAGAAGTCTGGAACTAGTTTTATTCAATTTCTTAGATAAAAAACGCCGAAACTCATAACATACTGTTTTCTGATCTGTGTTTATTTGAATATTTTTTCTTATTTTTAGCTAAAGAATCATCTCCTGAGAGATTTAAATTAAAAAATTGACCCCAACGGGGAGTCTTATTCTTTAAGACTTTGGGGGTTGGCTTCCCCATGGGCCTAGCCTCTGCAGCTTTTCTTCCCACTACACACTTAGCTGCAGGATTATTTACACTATACACATATACTACACAAAGTACACTACATGAATTACAACATATGCATTTACTTGATTACACAACAACATCCAACACAATTTTCTCTTTCATTTACACTCGATGGTGTTGCAACATCTTACGAAAGGCAACCGTAACCTAAGGTGGGAACTATCGTGCCGATGGGTGAATGGCTCTACGTAGTGAGTCCCGAACGATGTCCTCTGGGCACCAGAGCAAACCCAATTGTATTCAGCTCTAGCTCCAGCTATGCGTGCGCTCTGCTGGAGTGGTCTATTATATCGCCGGTTCTAGTGGGACCAAAATTTCAGTTCCTTCAGAAAATTCTATGGTGGTTGGTGGTCCATCTGAAAAAACCTCCAATTTCAGTCTAGTAAAAAAGCCTCGGTCAGCTTCGTCTGACGAGGATAATTTTGCTACAGCGGACGAAGATGGTGTCAGGTGCAAACATGTTCGCTTCGTTGTTATTCGAAATAATCAGGAAGGTGGCTCTCTTCAAAAGATCTCACCTTTCCTGATTAACAAATGCGTCATGGGTTGTATTGGTTCTCCGAGGAACAGGAAAAAATTACGTGATGGTACTATTTTGGTTGAAACTTTTAACGATGAGCAGAGAAGCTCTTTATTACGTCTCACCAATATGGGCGGCATAAACATAGCACGGAATGCCACAAGACCCTAAATACCAGCCGAGGTGTAATATTTTGCCGTGACCTACTAGAAATGAATTTAAATGAGATTGTTGACGAACTTCGTTCTCAAGGTGTTGTAGAAGTGAGACGTACAATGAAACGGCAGAACGGAATAGAAGAACCAACACCGTCTCTTATACTAACATTCGGTCTTCCTGTTCCACCAGAGAGGATTAAAGTGGGTTACCTCTTCTCAGGAGATCTGTGCTCGATGTGCCAACGAAGGTCACAATGACAATAACTGTGAGGAAAGTGAAAAATGTGCGAACTGCGGTGGTTCACATACAGCCCGCTCCCATGCCCAACCTTTAAGGAAGAGAAGGCAATTCTCAAGATCTGTACTGAGCAGAAACTATCTTTCCCGGCTGCACGCAGGGAATATAGAAAGATAGTTAACTCACGGAATCTCGTCAAACCGGATGTATCTTTCGCCACTGCAACGTCAAAACAAACTCCTTCAAATGTTCATAATCAGCAGTGCGGATCCTGTAATGAACTTAAGAAACTCTTTCAGATGCTTTCTAATCAAGTTACTTCGCTTACAGCCACCATTTCGGAGCTGACGAAGAATAGTAGAAAGTCCTACGTCGCAGTAAATGAATCCAACAGTATGGTCCATACGAAAGTTCCTGCTTCCAAAGTACTACCACGGCTGGCAGTAAGCCAACTAACAAGCTCCCCACAAAGGGAACCCCATAACCCACCCCCTCTGGGATGTCAATAGTGGCATCCCATTCTAATAAATCTCCTCCACCATCACCCCATATACTGGAGGATATGGTTGAAGAACCTCCCGACCTAAAGGCGTCGGAGTTATCTAAATTAAAAAAACACAAAAAAGAAAAACCGGATCACATACAACTAAATTTTATATCGTTTCCTAAGTACATTTTTTTTTTTTTTAATTATTTATTTTTTCATTTATTTATATTTTTTCCCTTATGAACATTATTCAGTGAAATGTTAGAGGTCTTCCCTCTAACATTCCACTGGATCCCAATGCGGGATCCCGCATTGAAGATATTTGAGTACTGGGACACGAACATGATCCGATAATCATATGTTTCCAGGAAACTCATCTTCCACAACGTTACCCGATAGAACTCAGAGGATACTTCTGTGAGAGATACGACTGTATAAATAGATAGTAGAGAGAGTGGTGGAGTGGCTATTTTCATGAAGGATGAGGTATCAGCTACAAGGATTCAACTGACCACTCTCGTTCCTGCTGTTGCAGTAAAGATCTCTACCACTTTCAAGTTACATATCTGCAATCTATATCTCTAACCGAACACTGAGTTCAGTGCTCTAGATATCTCAAATCTTGTCACACAAATATCATCTCCATCGTTAATAGCAGGAGACTTCAATGCCCACCGTGTTTCTTGGGGCTCGACCTTCTGCTCCACTCGAGGAAATATAGTGCACAATGTGAGACAAGACTTAGACCTTTGTTTGCTGAATAATGGATCTCATACATTCATGGACGAAATATGTGAACACCATCTCACGCACTACTCCTATGTCTACTGTGTGGAGAAAAATTCATGCAATTTTCAGATCGCCAAGGCAATCTATTCTAGGTCTCATTGATGAAGGAGAACTCCTTTCATCATCATCGGCTGTAGCAAATACTTTAGCAAAATCTTTCCGCTCGGTGTCTCTCACTTTATCATATAGTAACCTTTCAGAGGTACAAAGCACAGATTGAAATATTGGCGTTAAACATTGGTGATTCGGTTGGTGAATTGAACACTCCATTCTTATTTAAAAAATTGTTACACGCACTTAAGAACTCACGTGACACTTCCCCTGGACCAGACAACGTTCGCCTTTGTATGCTTTCACACCTTCCTAACTCAGCACTACAACATCTTTTGGGTATTTCCAATGGTTTATTCTCCGAACAAGTCTTTCTGCCCGGCTGGTAAGAAGCATTTATTATACCAGTACTAAAGCCTGGTAAAGACAAAACCGATCCCTCCAGCTACCGTCCTATTTCTTTAACAAGCGTGTTGTATAAAATAATGGAGAAAATGGTAAACCGCAGGCTTACGTGGTACTTGGAGAAACATTGCTTTCTTTCTTCGGAACAGTGTGGTTTCCGACAAGGAAGATCTTCCATTGACCATTTAGTGTCAATGGAGACGGCCATACAAAACGCCTTCCTGAATTGCCAACACCTCGTTGCTATCTTCTTCGATATTAAAAAGGCGTACGACACAGCCTGGCGACGTGGTATTCTTAACACCCTCAAGAGATGGGGAATCAAGGGCAATATTCTTGCTTTTATCCGGGGACTCTTAAATCCCCGAACGTTTCGTGTTCATAGACGATTCACTTTCAGACAGTGTCGTCTCAGAAAATGGAGTACCTCAAGGTAGTGTATTAAGTGCCACCTTGTTTTCTGTAGCCATAAACAGCATTACCAATTCTGTACAGGCTCCTGTCTCATGTTCTCTATTCGTTGACGATTTTGTTATTTACATTTCGAGCCGCTCAATACCCACTGCAGAGCGACTGCTACATAACACTATATTTCGCATTGAGGCTTGGTCCAGGACTACTGGTTTCACATTTTAATCCGACAAAACCTGTAGTCTTTGTACAAAGTGTGTGGTCTTTTCTCGGCTACGGAACCCTACTATTCCGCAGGTTCTTCTGAACAGAGAGCTTATTGCTGTCTCTCCTTACGTCAAGTTTCTAGGTTTGCTTTTTGGTAGCTGTCTTACTTGGGTAAAACATATAAAGGAATTGAGGACAAAATGTTCCAAACTTTTAGATATGATGCGGGTCCTTAGTAACACCAATTGGGGAGCCGATCGGTCATGTATGTTACGTTTTTACTATTCCCTTGTTCGTTCCCGTTTAGATTATGGTTGTGTCGCCTACTCTTCAGCTCGTCAAACCGTGCTTAAAATGCTGAACGGTGTGCATCATGCGTTTCTTCGACTTGCCACAGGTGCGTTTAGATCAAGCCCTATCGCAAGCTTACTTGTAGACTGTGTCGAGACATCACTTTGGGATAGACGAGATCAGCTTTAGTTATCTTATTTTTCCAGTCTCAAAGAACAGCCAAATCACCCGGCTTTTGACCTAGTTCATAGGAATCCTAATTTAAGGAAGTATGAGGACCGTCCACGCTTTACTGCGCCTGTGGGTGTCCGTACCCGACGTCTGCTGCAGCATATAAATGTTGACACTCCCTCGTTCTTTCCATCATGTCCGTGCTCATATCCTCCGTGGGGAATAAACCTTGTAAATTTTACATTTGACCTTACAACATACGATAAACGATCAACACCACCTACTGTTTTCCGGAAAATGTTTCAGTATATTCTCACCAAGACGAACCCAGACGCAGTGATATACACTGATGGATCGAAACAAGACGGTACCGCTGGCTGTGCTTTTGTTGTCAATGAAAGAACTTATATGTTTGGCCTACCCGATATTACGAGTGTGTTCACCGCTGAACTACTCGCTATAAATAGGGCTCTGAATATCGTTAACCCTAAGTATAAAAACATTCTTATTTGCAGTGACTCATATAGTGCTCTCCAGGCGTTAGAAAACGTTTATTCCAAACATCCTGTCGTCATTGAAATTTACGACGCAATCGCTGAGTTAGGAAATCGCAAAACAGAAGTAAGTTTTTGCTGGGTCCCTAGCTATGTAGGGATTCTAGGTAACGAAAGAGCAGATTATGCTGCCAAAGAAGCGTGCATTCAACCTCCTTTCACCAGCCGAGTTACTACCTTTGATTTTATTAATCTTGTAAAACAATCACTAAGAAGAAGGTGGCACAGCGACTGGGCGACTACCCTCGATAATAAACTAATGTTCTTTACTTTTTATTATATATTTGTACAATATAGTTTTTTTTTTTTCAGAAACAGTAGGCCAACGTCCAATTACAGTTTCTAATTCATGAATGAATTTTTGTAATTTAAAAAAAAAATTAAATATTGGTATGGACAGAATCTTCAGTTTAATACAAAAAACTGGGTTCAATACAATATTTCATAACAAAGCTTGAAATTTATTTCATTAATTCAGTTATCAGTTGAATAAAGAGCTTAATATTAGACTTCTTTAGTAACTTGTAGAGAATGCAGAATATTATATTGTTAGAATATTTCTTTGAGCATATGAAAAATACTGCATAGTTATCTTACACATTAAAATCGCTTTGAATATAATAATGATACTATTATAAATAAATTTTAATATACTGTAGAAATCATGTTTTATTACAACCGTAAACAAATGTTACAAAGAGATTTCAACTCTGTCAGTTTCAACTGCTATAAAAAATTAGCTGATTTTGTTCCGTAGTTACTTTAAAAGAACCAGATCTAATAGCTTTGAATGCTAGATCGTGGATACAAGTTTTCTTTGGTTGATTGGTGTCAATTAACCACACATCTCAGGAATGGTCGAACTGAGTGAGACTGTGCAAGACTACACTTCATTTACACTTATACATACCCTCATTCATCCTCTGAAGTAAAACTGAACGGTAATTCCCGTTAAACAATAAAATAGAAAGAAAGAAAAAGATCTAATAGTTGATTCGTTCCAGAATGGTCATATCAGTATTAGTTCGACCCCACGTGAATTTATGAACGATTTAATTATTCTGGTAGGTAGTTAATTAATTATTATTGTTTTGTTTATATTTAATGGACAAAACATATTTATTGTAGAATAAGAGGAATTCTTTGGTATATTAAATTATTTTTAATTGTTTAGATTTTAATAAATATATACGTTTTCAAGATTGTTTTCAATATGACTAACCTTAACATTTTTCGTTATGCTGGTTTTAATAGTGATTGGCTAACTTATTGGTAAAAATCCAGTGTTTTATTTTATCTAACCCAACATTTTTTATTTTTCCAATTTCAAAATAATTTTTAATACTAATGTAGTTAATCAAATTCCTAACCTAAAATTTTGAAAATTACTTTATGATTTTGATATACATTATCTCTTTTCATTTATTTGGTTGAAATATAGATTCATAGACCAGAATGATGACGTGAACTTAAATGATTCTAAATGTTTTCTATGAAATATTAGCAATCGCCTCTCACTTTTGAATAAGAAATAAACAGTTAATGTAAAAATACCACATTCTTTCGGATGCTGTGAGCTGAATGTGACATGTAACTGATATAAGTTTTTATTTTATTGTTTGTTTTCCAACACAGTTTAACAGCAATTTTCATTTGCTGTTGTTTTTTTAATTAATAAACTTTAAAATATCAGAATAATTTATAATGCAGGGCCATTCCAAAAGTTGTATCTGCCATTATTCCTCTTACTTCTTGGCTCTCAAGAATTGTTTACAAAAGAAATTAAAATTAAATTGCTTGATTTTAATTTTTCATTTGTTACTTAAAATCTATTAAGCATCATTCAATTACTTGACACTAACAAAGCTACATATTTAAAAAAAAAATTATTTTTTTTCTTTTCTTCTTTGTACCATTGATTCTTCTTCACTTCATAAATCAGTAAGTACTTCATACTTCAGCTTACATCAGCACCTTCTTACATCAAAGTGCCTTATTGTTGTACCCCAAGTTCAAGTTTATGTTAGATTTAATTTTGTACAGCTGAGGGTAACATAGCCTCAACCTTAACCTTATTTTAACATTCCATTGGTTGAATTGTGATACAGATCATGATGAAATGATTTTAACAAAACATACATATATGTTATTTCCCCAATGTAAAATATTTCTGCCTTGAGATGAAATGCGATATGATTTTTTCATCAGTAAAAAACTTGCCTAAAATTCATTGGAAAAATTAAAAACAGTCTTCAATTTGATAATTTTTCATCCCTAGCACAACAGGATTTTTAAGACAGTCTGCAGTGATCTTTGATAAACAGAGCAGTTTTAGAATTAAAATAATAGTGTACTGGTAAATTATTTATTACTTTTGTAATTGAACAGGGTTGTTTATGTTTTATGATACTTATTGGGTTTAATATGTTGCAGCTCGATTTGTATTTTCACATAATTGTAGTTCTCAATCAAGAACAATATTTGCTCTTTATTAACTTTGCAGAAACTGACATTTTTCTTAGATCTTGATGCATGCATATTCTAAGGTAGAGATCTCAAAAATAACTCTTCATTGCTTCATTTATTTAAAATACAGTGTTTTATTCCAAACAGTTTTGTGTTTACACAGATTTTTTCTACAGAGTATCTTTTTAATATTATGAAGTTTGTGACTAATCTTTCAGCAGCAAACTGCATTTTGACATTTAACTACACCTCTTCAGCTACAATGTAAATACCATTTGTTTAAAGCTTCTTACCCTGCAACTACTTGTTTATACTTCACATCAATTTTTTTTTTTGACCCTTTTTAATCTGTAATGTTATACAACCAGTAACATTTGTTTATTGATGTACTTATTTTATATGATATTAGCCAATTAATGCAGCTTTTTTCAGTTTTTTCAATCGGTTGCAACTTATACTGTAATGAAAGAGGGTTTCTGTAATTTTTTTGAGTTTGTGCATTATTGCACTTATTGAAAATGACAACATAATTTAATGTGATATTCACATCACTTAAAAATTAATTTGAAAAGAATTAAATTAAGCATAAACAACAAAAGACATGCTCTAATGGGGGAGGATCTCATATATTATAATAGAAACCAATTTTTAGGATAGTTACAATTTCATAACCAAGCTGGGTCTTACACATTTACATAAAGTTTTGTACAAAATACAGTTGAACTATTCAGGCGAAATATAGTTTAATGGAATCCAGATCTACAAGGTTTTATTATAAATATTTTTTATATTATGCTTCTTTCTACAGTAGTCTTCTACCTGAAACAAACTCATATACTTATGAAGAAAGTGTGTATTCAGCCGATATTAATAGATTATGATTCATTTGCATTGTGCTTTGAGAAATGTCAGTTGAAGGCAGTGTGTTTACACATAAGATATATGTGTAAAATGTGTGTGAATCTACGCACATTAATAGGTTAATGTTTTTATAAACAACCTATTTTTTTATGCTGTATTGCAGTCAGTAAGTATATATTATTATGTAGCCAATCAGTACATCTGTTTGTTAGTAGCTAACATGGCCATATATTATGGTTCGCACTTGTTACTTTGTGTTTGTTTCTCAAAATCTGTGTTCATATATTTACATATGTGATATTTTTTTATTTGGTGATCACCTACAAGTTGTTTTTTTTATGATTTATTCACCGTACTTTTTGTAAATTAGTATAAATTAGTATTTGTAAATTATGTATACATAAACATACATAATTGCTTACTTGTTTTGCAAATGCTTTTTGAATTGATGGGTTTTTACAGCCATATCAGTTCGATAAATTTTGCTATTTATGGGATACATTTATAACTCTTTTATGTTTAACTCATTTTTACTTTGTGTATTACTTTATTGCTTTTGCTTTTTAATGCCACTGTGCACAAAATTTCTATAGTGTATCCTTTTTTTGGTTTTAACTGCAGTGTGGGAATATGTTTTTTAAGGTTACCTCTATATTTTTAAAAACAAGGAAATTATTAACAGATATATTTAGTACTAGGATACAAGGTAAAAAATTGTTTAGCTGTATTTATTGGTGCATGCAGATTAGCTGAAAGTCTGTTTTTATTGCCATTATAGTTTTTATTTAGGCGTAACAAAATTAGATGAATAAGACATGAACCATTTGACAACATTTTTTAAGATACGTTTTAATTCTAACCTCCAGTTGTTTAAACATAATATGTAAATCACAAATTGATTCTATACAATTTTTTTTAAGGTAAATTGAAAAAAGTTTTGAATAGGGTCTGTTGCATGTAATCATCTTCTACTTAAATTTCCAATGAAGTGGACTGATATGTAATTATCACCATAAATCAAGTATTGTATAGAATCTTAAGTAATTTTTATTTCATTTCAATTGATGAACATTAATTTTTAGTTACCATTTCCAGTGTTATGTTGTTGAAAAGTGTCAAGAAATCAGTAAGAAAGGAAATTATGTATAGCAGTGATGATAGTACAGGTAAAATTGAAGACAGTAGTGACGTGGAAGATAACTCATACAATTTAAAAGATGAGAATATGAAGATGGATGACAACGATGACAGTGATAATGATGAATTTGCCTCACAAGATAGTAAAATAAAACTTAATTCAGAATGGGCAAATGCTATGGCAAAAATTTTAAGTACAAATAAACCCAAAAGGAAAAAAACTCTTGTTTTAGCTAAAGCAAGAAAATTAAAACCTGCTGATGATAATGAAGTCAATGAAATTATCCCATCTTTTGAATTAGAAAGAGGTGAAAACCCCCCAAAAATAGAGACTAAAAATGATTTAAATATAAAAAGTGAAGAAACTAAAAAATCATCTCGATTAGAAATGGCTAGAAGAATTAGGGTAAGTTTGTGAAAATTGTCTTTTATTATTGTTTTGATTGATTATTATTTAACTGATTTTACCTAATTGATTACTATTTTTATTGTTATTAGTTTTTTTTTAATTTAGGTAATGAATTCGTAAAGTTTTTCAATCCATTTTATTTTTACTAATAAAACAGTTAAAATAGATTAAAGATTGGTTTAAAAGACAGTAGATTAAAATTTAGGAAAATTTCATGAGACAGTGTTGATTTTTTTGGCTAAATGATAATATTGTTTTTAATTATCCATTTAAGTACTAATTGAATAATATAATGAGTTATATTACCTTTCTACTCTGTTTCCTACCTGTTGTTTCATTGTTGTATATATTAAAATTTGCTGTAAAAATTGAACATTTTTCTGTATGTACTGCTCATTTTTATAAAAATTAAAGTTTTATAACTAAGTGTAAGTTTTGGGCACCTGAGATTGTTTAAAAAAAATATCAAAAGGTTCATTTTATAATTTAATGAAAAAATTGAAGGATTTTTATTTTATGCAATAATATTAAAAAAAAGTGTAATAATGTAAAGAGGTGTTAATAATAATAATTTATTCACAGGTAGAGAGTTAGGACTGAACACTGTGATGTAGTTTAAGAGCATTCATCAACATACTCATAATTTTTGAGATTTTATTTGTTTACTACGTATGAATATAAAAATAGGAAAGATGTAATTCAATTCACAATAATACTTTTCGTGTTGTAATATCTTTATTCCTAGAATATGATTTTTTGAAGTCCAAGATATAGTATTTGTGGGTAATATTTGTGTATTTTATTTTCTGAAATGAAAATAAAATAAAATGTAATCAATCAAAACAATATTCAACATATCATATTCATTCATTATAGTTATTTTTTTAATTTATTATAAATATGTAAGTAAAAGTGTTTGTGAAGATATAAAATTGCACTTAATGTAATGATCAAAACATTTTGTTACCAAAAGTACAGTTATATTAAAAAAATAATGATAAAAAAGAATATATATATTTTTTTTCTTTGAAAAAAGATCAATGTAAAATTCAACTTATTATCCTCAACTATTGTTATGTCATATAAATAAATGTAACTGAATAGTGTAATAGCAAAAAAATGCTGCTGCGTAGTAACAGTGGATGACCACTACTGCACTTGACTCTAATTCCAACTGTACCAAAAGTTTTAATAAGAGTAGTAGAGTTAATACAACTTATGCAGTAGAAGGGTGTGGTGTAGCAGGAAATTCAGATTTATGAAATAGTTATTTATTAAAAATTGTTTCACAGCTAATATAAAGTATATTAACCGTGAAACCAGAGTTAATGACATGTTACTATTAAAATCGATTAATTTAAAACAAAAAATTTTAGATTTTAAAGTTTTAAGATGTTTAAAATTAGACTTAATCAAAACATTTGTAAGTGTTTGAGAAAATATTCAATAATTCTATATCCAATTCGATAATTCACTAGGTTTTGCATTTATGTGGGTAATATCATCAAAAACAAATTTGTGTGTACTAGCCACCTACATAGATAAAATGTATATTTATTTATTTAGTGTTACGCTTCAAGACACAATACAAATTTCAAAAATTACAAACAAGCATCTAACAAATTAATACAAGCTACTGATTCTGCAGTCGCCACATCAGGAAATCCTCAGGAGTTCCTTCATAATCTGTCCTAGGGCAAACTTCTGTGATGTGTTTTAACAGTTTTATTTTCACCACATTCGCAAAGGGGCGTCTGTGTTTTATCCCATTTATACAGGAAATAGGCACACCTACCATGCTGTGTTCATATTCTGTTTTAATGTTGACTATGTCTTAATGTGGCAAGTCAAAACCCAGCGGCTTTTGAGTTATTTGGTTATTCTGCTTTGTGGTCCATTCTTGACACCATGCATCAGTCAGATTGAATTCTTCCTCTGTGGCAGCAATTGCGTTTTGATAGATCACTTTCTAGATTGAAGGTGACCACGATTGGCATCCTCAATATTGGAGGTTTCGATTGTCCATAATCTTCATGTACTCTCTTATAAGAGCGTTCATGTAGCGCAGATTTGGGGGTGGTATGTGGCTCAATACTGGGAGCCATTCCATAGGAGTAGACCTGATAACCCCGGCAATCATTCTCATATTGTTATTAAGTTGAGCATCAATTCTATGAGCATAAGGGCAGTTAAGCCACACTGGCACACAATATTCTGCAGCTGAGAAGACGAGGTTCAGAGCCGATGTGCACAAAGTGGAAGCCGATGCTCCCCATGTTTTCCACAGATTAATGTTAGCTTATGTATAATAAGTCTATCAAGAAAGCACCCAGTCATTGGTGTAGCCATGCCTTTTAGATTTTGTCTCTGGCATGTCTCCAATATAGAAGCTGAAAAGGAGAGGCACAAGTACCGACCCTTGCAGCAGGCCATTCTTGAGTTTCCTTGGTGAGCTTATATTAGATCCCGTGATAACTTGGAACATTCTGTCGTTCAGCATGTTATTAAACAGGCGATCTGTAAATTTGCATGGTATTACACGGAGGACCTTACAATTCATGTCTTCTCTCCAGACAGTGTCATAAGCGGCTGATAAATCATTGAATGCAGCAGAGGTTGTAAGATTTCTTTGGAACCCTGCTTCAGTGTATGTCGTGAGCGATGGAACTTGATCGGTGCAACTTCGTTTTGGCCTAAAGCCTGCTTGTTCAATCAGTATAACATCAAGTATTCTCTGACAGATTCTGTTGTAAATAAGCCTTTCTAGTAATTTATATGTCAGTGATAGCAATGCTATAGGCCTGTAGCTCTTAGGTAAGTTTGCTGGTTTTCCTGGTTTTAAGATGGCTACTACCTTCGATTGTTTGAAGTCTCTGGGTATGCTACCAGTCTGCATTATGTCAGTGATGAATATGGCCAACTACAGTTTTGCGTATTTTCCACAGTTTAATAGGAATTATGGATTGATGCCATCTGGATTGATACTATCGAATGCTGGAGTGATATCTTTGAGCGCCAACTCAATCCCTTCAAGTGTAAAAGGGTGAGCGTGCTCAGTCTCCCTCGCCTCTCTCCTCAAGTTTCTGAGTTCAGGTTTTATTTCAATTGTGGGCATCGTCTCTTTGTGCTCTGGACATTGCCACTATGTGGGACACAACTGTGTTAGGGGAGACATTTGCTTTTTGTCTGAATAGGAGCTTTGCTTCCTAATTTTCTTAGCAGAGTCCATGCATGATGACCTGTGGTCTGAAATTTCAGGCTTCCCACTGTTTCTGACCATTTCTGTTTTCTTGCAGCATCGAGGCTATGGAGAAGCTCATCTGCCACCTCTTGATTGCCCGTCTCAAGGAGGCTTCGGTAGAGAACTTTGCTGTTTTGGGACCACACTGGGATATATTCTCTGTGAAACCCTCTAGGGATGCACTTCTTGTTACTGCTCCAATAAATCTGCTATAGTTTTTGCTGATTGGTGGTATCCAGCTTAGGTATTTATCCAGATCCCTGGAAAAATTTTCCCAATTAGCCTTTTTGAAGTTCCACCTAGGGTGGGTACAGAGGTCATGAGTGGAATTTGGCTACCTGCCTCTATAACAACTGGACAGTGCTGGCTGTGGGGAAAGTCACAGAGAACTTTTCGGGTGACTAGCAGCAGCCAACTTTTGCTGTCAGTTGAGGTAAAACATAGATCCAGATTATATTCCCACTTCCACATCGTTCGAATCCGACTTCATATACATATATTTTCTTAACTTTTTTTTTTTTTATTTAAATATATTGATTAAATTATATTGTAATAATATAATATTATAATTATTTTTTTTTTGTTTATAATATAATAATTATATTATTGATTAATATATTAACCTCTGTGTAAAAAAAAGTTTTACAATAAATAATAATCCAATAATAACAATTAAAAAAAAGAAAAAAAACCGGAAGTTATTTAGTGTGATAAAATTTTCTGTACTTTTCATTTTAATTCAAAAATTTATTTTATAGATGTTAATAATTATTAATAAATATATTTAAATTAAAGAAAAAGTTAAAAAAAAAATATGTGTATGAAGCTGGATTCAAACCAATGTGTCGAACATGTGGTGTCCACCACAATGCAATTGTGTTACTGCCCACATTATTGAAGAATTGGAGGATCATACTCACTTTCAAATGAAATAAGTTTAAATGAAGTGAAGCAAAAAATGTGTATATGTAATTTCATAGGCATACAAGGAAGTTGTGGTGTCCACATCAGTCTTTTTTTTTATTTCAGTGGCGAACAAACACATTTCTTCCTTTATTCTTTATTGGTGTAGTTTTAAAATTGATGCATTTTAAATTTAAATCTATTTTAATTTTTTCTGTCTATTTTTCCAACCAGTATTTATAAGCAAGTTCTTCTGTCAGCCCTTCTAAAGACCAAATGTACTGTATCTTGGTTCTCTATGGGTTATTGTTTCTGCAAATTAACAAATCCAAACATTCTTCTAAATTGTCCAACGTCTTGCATGTTTTTATTATCTTTGTTTTGATTTCTTGCATTTTTAAATCTCCATTCTCTGGTTCTTTAGTAGTTTCTAATTCCTGGTCTTTAGCCAAGCAGACATAACAAGGACCTCCAGAAAAGGATTTTAAATGAAATATTTTAATTGGTATAGAATTTTTAATTATTTTATGTAAAGGTTAAAAAAAGGAAATGAAAAAAATATGTATTTATATTTTTATGCATATTTTGTTTTCATTTTCTTCTTATTATAAAGGAGTTACTTTTTTGAATATACTACAATTATGTCTCTATATTTGGCAAGAAGTTGGTGCATCTCCTTACTGTCATCTCCTAACTTTGTAACAGATCGGTTAAATTATATTTTCCTCAACTACTGATCGATGGCATGCACCCAATGGCAGAGATTGTTTGCAATGGCCTCCAAGGTCATGTGATTTTTTTTTGGGGGTGTTTTATAAAGGATTTTATGTGTGTGCCTCCACTATCCTACTGATTTAACTGATTTGAGGTTCAGATTGATGCAGCCTTCACTTTCATTACTTCAGACATGCTGATTAAAGTATGTGATGAACTCTATGAACTGGATGTGTGCCACATTACAAAAGGCTCATTTGTACACTTATAGGGAAAAATTGTAAGAGTTTCTCTTTTTTTTTTTGTGATTCATTACTGTAAGTTAAAATTAAGATATTACATTGCTTTAAAACCCCAATATTCTTTTTTCTACAGTCTGTATATGCATACATATTCTATTTTCAAAGTAGGAACTGTCTAGAATTTATTGTTTATTCAACGAATAAAGGATTGTAGAACTTCCCCATTTATAATTATGTAAATGTAATTTCTTCATGTTTAATTTATTTATTAAATATAGTTGGGGAATTCATATAAAAATTTGTTTATTTGCATGGTTGTTATATGTTTTATAGTTATAGTACTAACATCATTTATTTTTATGTTACCAGAAAAAGTCCCTTGAAGCCAAAGGGCGTAAAAAGCCATCAGTTTTAGATAAAGATAGGGAAAAGGTTTTAGCAAAAATTGCAACTAAGTAAGTAAAAGAACAGACATGTATGTTATTTAATGCATTATTATTATTAATGTTAATATATTTATTAATGCTAATATGCTGTGTTGAGAAGTGATTGAAATCTTTTAAATCCTTCATTGTACTGTGTTTATAAAGTGACTTTTGTCTTCAGTCATTTGACTGATTTGATGCAGCTCTCCAAGATTCCCTATCTAGTGCTAGTCATTTCATTTCAGTATAGCCCCTACATCCTACATCCCTAACAATTTTTTGTTTTACATATTCCAAACGCCTGCCTGCCTGCACAATGTTTTCCTTCTACTTGTCCCTCCAATATTAAATCGACTATTCCAGGATGCCTTAATATATGGCCTATAAGTCTGTCTGTTCTTTTAACTATATTTTTCCAAATGCTTCTTTCTTCATCAATTTGCAGCAACACCTCTTCATTTGTCACTTTATCCACCCATTTCATTTTTAAAATTCTCCTATAACACCACATTTCAAAAGCTTCTAATCTTTTCTTCTCAGGTACTCCGATCATCCAAGTTTCACTTCCATATAAAGCGACGCTCCAAACATATACTTTAAAAATCTTTTCCTGATGTTTAAATTAATTTTTGATGTAAACAAATTATATTTCTGACTGAAGGCTCATTTCGCCTATGCTATTCAGCATTTTATGTTGCTCCTGCTTTGTCCATCATTAGTAATTCTACTTCCCAAATAACAAAATTCTTCTACCTCCATAATCTTTTCTCTTCCTATTTTTACATTCAGTGGTCCACCATCGTTATTTCTACTATATTTCATTACTTTAGTTTTGTTCTTGTTTACTTTCATGCGGTAGTTCTTGTGTAGGACTTCTTCCATGCCGTTCATTGTTTCTTCTAAATCGTTTTTACTCTCAGCTAAAATTACTTATAAAAGTTATTTTATAAGGACATTTTCTACCTAATCCTTTTTACTCAGAACCTCTTGCGATGCCCTCTTCAAAAATCTTCTTTACCTCTTCTTCCTCAAGCTTCTCTAAATTCCACCGATTCATCTGACACCTTTTGTTCAGGATTTTAAACCCCAATCTACATTTCATTATCACTAAATTATGGTCACTATCAATATCTGCTCCAGGGTAAGTTTTGCAGTCGACGAGCTGATTTCTAGATTAAGCAATTTCTCTGCTTAACCGTGATATAATCTATCTGATACCATGCAGTATCACCTGGCGTTTTCCATGTGTATATTCTTCTATTATGATTTTTAAACTGGGTGTTGGAAATTACTAAATTATACTTCGTGCAAAACTCTATAAGTCGGTCCCCTTTTTCATTCCTTTTACCCAGCCCATATTCACCCACAATATTTCCTTCCTTGCCTTTTCCAATGCTTGCATTCTAATCTCCAGCTATTATTAGATTTTCAAACCCTTTTACATGTTTAATTACTTTGTCAGTTTCTTCATATATACACTCTACCTCATCATCATCATGGGCGCTTGCAGGCATATAGACGTTAACAATCGTTGTTGGTTTGGGATTTGATTTTATCCTTATTACAATGATTGTATCGCTATACATTTTGAAATACTTTATTCTCTTCCCTATCTTCTTGTTCATTATGAAACCTACTCCTGCCTGCCTATTATTTGAAGCTGAGTTAATTATTCTAAAATCATCTGACCAGAAGTCGTTTTCTTCTTCCTACCGAACCTCGCTACTTCCTACTACATCTACATTTATCCTTTCCATTTCCCTCTTTAAATTTTCTAACCTACCAACCTCTTTTAGACTTCTAACATTCCATGCTCCGACTCATAGAATGTTATTTTTTTAATTTTCTGGTGACCCCTTCCTTAGTAGTCCCCACCCGGAGAACCAAATGGGGAACTAGTTTACCTCTGGAATATTTTACCAAGGAAGGCACCTCCATCTTTGTTATATGAAAATGCAGAGAGCTACATTTTCTTGGAAAAAAGCAGCTGTAGTTTTCCATTGCTTTCAGCTGCGCAGTACTCAGAAGATTGAATGATTTGATATGGCCATTTAAGTCGTCCTGACCTACGCCTTTAACAACCACTGAAAGAGCTGCTGCCCTCTTTCAGAAATCATTCCTTAGTCTGGCTCTCTACAGATACCTCTCCGATGTGGTTGCAGCTTCAGTCCAGCTACTCTGTATCACTAAACACTCAAGCCTCCTCACCATCAGCAAGGTTTCATGTTTCATAGACGGAGTGACAACAACTCATAATTTACATCCAACTCATATGGTGTAAACCAAGTTTTGGTATTTGTCTGGTCTTGATAATTGGTTTGGTTAATTCTTTTAGTGCCACTACATTTTCATTAAGCAATGATTATTGTTACAATACTGAAAATTAATTCAGCTAAGAAAAGGCACTGTGTTCTGATGCCTAGCACAGATGATTGCCATTTCTCAAATTAATTAACATGCTGGTTGAGAATATCGCATCAAAGGTTGAATGATTTGGTAGCACTTAAATGCGAGCCACACAGGAGCATATATCATTTAGTTTTGTCTATTCCAAAGAGATGCTTCACCACCATCCATCCACCAGCAGACTTACCACAGTGCTTGAGCGAAACACACCTGTAGCAAGATGGATAAGTGAATGATGCACTTCTCATTGAGCATCTTTAGAGCAGTGGCCCGTGCCAATGAATAAAGCCACACAGCCAAGTGTGAACGGGTCAGAGTTTGGTAGAAGCACAACATTCATATATGACCAGCTCCCAAATTAGTTTTAGATAAAATTGTCAAAGAGAATATGACAAACTCATTCTTCAGTTTTTCATCCATTTTGTGAAATCAATAATTTGCTGAGAATCTTAAACACATCCTCACTCACTAAGATGCCACTCTCTCTCAAATCAATCTGTTTCTTCCACATCCGCGAGTAAACTATCCCTCCTATTGAGCAGTGGCAGCACTATTTTAAAACTTCCTAATCACACCTAATTTTTAGATTAAAGTACTTATTAGCATTATTAAAAAAATTATTATTTTTATCAACATTATTAAAAAAATAATTTCTTTAAAGTAATGAAGTTATTTATAAAACCATAGATATTTTGATTACAAATACTTTTGAAGCTTAAAATTTCCATTAATTTATTCCTGTGCACTTACATTTGTACATTGTACAAATTGCCTATTATTTAAGTACTTTTTTCCCTTCTGCTACTTGTAAATATAAAACTGTAATGGTACATCTTCTGAAGAATGTGAATAGTGCATCGTTATTGGTATTAAAATCCAAAAGCACTGTAAAAGTATTATTATTTTGTTATTGGTATGGTGACATTTGTGTACCCAGAATTTTTTTTATTTGTAAACAATTTTTGTGACACATCACAGTAACTTTATTGTAATCATAATGTAACTTATAATTATTTTGGTATTTTCAAATCTAAAAAGGAAAGTATAGTCTATGTAGTACATTATTAATATTCTTTGACATCTTTGTTTTTATTTTTAATTTTCATTACTAACATATTGGTTTTGTAAGAATATTAAAAATACAAACTCAAAGATTCATAATATACATTTGAAAATATAAAAAGATGTAGGACTCAACCTGACTTGCACAATTTTCTGTTTGGAATACTCTTCTGTGTATTAATTGCATTTTCCTTTTAATGAAGCATCAGATTTATATACAATACTATGCGTATCTGGCCACACTAATTAAAAGATTAATTAGAAAGATTTGCCTCATCTTTTCTTTTTTTATAGGCCAATAGAATCTTATAACTCATCAGAGAAATAAAATGTGAATGCTTACAAATATATTCTATTTAAAAAATGGAAATCTCACTCAGAAATTTCTTACACAAAATTATTCTTTCATTTGAATCAACACTAGAAAAATTATGGGAGTAAAATTATTTGTAATATCTTGTAAATAGAATTATTTGTAGTATCTTGTATTGGCGTGCAAGAATGACATAACATAGTTTTATGATTTGTTGTCATTCAAATCTGTAATTTTTAACAGTACTTGTTAAACTTCTGGATGGTGAGTGAAAACAAAAGCCCTTTGTATGCTTGTATCTCCTTACCAAATACCTTCTTTTTTTTAAATTATTATGACAAAAGTTTATGGTTTATAAAATCTTTTGATTGTCTTTCTACTATGATTACCATATAAATAATTCATTAGGTGATTCAAAGTGGCTTGATGAAAATGGTTTTTGATGTATTATCTTTGATAATGTATATGTATTAGCTTTGATTTAACAAAAGAATTTATTGTACTTTTTTAATATGCTGCATTATATTTCTCTTTAATAGGGGTGTTGTGCAGTTATTTAATGCAGTACGTCAGCAACAAAGGAGTCTAGAAAAAGAAATACAAAATGTTGGACCATCTGATGTAAAGCAAGAAAAAATACTAAAAAGTGTTGATAAAAGAGCATTCCTGGATGTACTTATGGGTGCTAAAAGTCAAACTGTGCCTGAAGTAAAGAAGGTATGTTTTATCAACTGACTTGATAAATGTTGAATACTATAAAATTTTTCATGTGAGTTATGATGATTATAAATACTGATTAATTTTGTGTCATATTAATGGGGATTAATTTATATGAACAATTTACCTTTGAATCTTTAAACTGCTCTTTAAAGATTTTGAAATAGATGTTTGAAATTAATGCTATCTGTGCAATCAAGTGAACTCTCAAATAATACTTTTATATTGGAAGTGGATTCTGAAGATTGATCAGAAAAAAGGAAATGTCCCCAAAAAGGTAAAAGTAAAGCCCCAAAAGTAAATGTTTGCTACAAAAAGGAAATTCTCCTTGATTTAAATAAGATATTCAGTTTCCATTCAGCATTCTGATTGGAAACTGTTTAATTCACTTATCAGCTATGTCATTAATTTAACTGTTGAGCTATTGTCCAAAAATTAATTTTTTTAGATTTCTTGGATATCATTTGACAAGTAATTTGTAGCCAGCCTTAGTGTCAAATTTTTTTTTAGATATTTCTGATTCTTTAATAATAATATTAATATATTGATTACTAGTAAATATTAACTAGTGTTACTAGTATATACTCTTTAAGAAGTTTTATTCTCTTTACTTGTGGTTGTATCTAGCATTAAAATTTATCATTTATAATAAATAGTCTTGCTTTACATTTATATCCATTATATTACGCCATCTGTTTATATTTAAAATTGCATGTAATTTAGTTTTTGTAAAAATAAACAAATTTCAGTCTAGTCGTTATTTACTAAAAATTATTAGTGAACCCTTTTATGTACAGATTTATTTTTGTTAATTTTGATAGTTATTACTAGCTTATTTTAGGAATAGGAAGGTATAATTTCAATTTTATTATTTCTTTTTTTTATTTCTCTTTATTGTCTACCACAGTAGAATTATATTATTTTTTTTTTTTTTTTAATTTAATGAGTGTTTTTTTTTTTCAGGAGGAGTCAAAAGTAAACTGTGAGTGGTCTGTATTAAGAGATGATTTCATGATGAGTACCAGACTTAAAGACTGGGACAAAAAAGATAATGAATTAAAGGAAGGAAATGATTAACCTGTTATACACTTTAATAAATTTTTGTTATAAATTCTTGTCTTTTGATTGATGTAATTTGAAGTAAATTAGGAAAATGCATATATCCCACTTATATGAATAATTTTTCCTTAAAATTTCAGATATTAATTAGAAGTTGTGTTGTACAATTTTAATAATTATAGTACAACTACAAATATCACCTTAAATTGCATAGATAATGGCCAGAGTCTGTCTGGCTGCTGTATTTACTTAGCTATATTTGCTGTAGCATCATCATCCATTATTCAAAGTTAGTTAAGGTTAGAGCTTCATTTGTAAAATCTTTAAAACGCTGAATGAATATTACTTGTTGATAGTTCAGTAAGTCTTCTCAATTTAAATTTTGAGAAATTATATGGATGGGTTAGAGATTGTCCTAGAATGTTACATACATTAAACTTGGGGTCCATTAAAGTTTAAAAGTTTGTAATGAAGAGTTAAGTTGTAATCACAAAGTGATTACAAAAGTTTGTAATCACTTAAATTCACAAAGTAGTTTGTACTCAACAAGCATTGTGATTTATTTTTTAAGCTAATTTTTTTTTTATTTTACTATGAGATTTTTTCTTGCTATCCATTATATAACAGAAATCTGCTGGTCAACTCCATAGTATATTGCAGTATACAGCTTACTATATATCAATTGAGAGGGAAACTCTCACTTAACCTTTACATTTTCAAGTAATTTATATACCAGATTTTGATCAACCGTATTGTATGTTGCTCTGGTAGAGCAGCTAGAATCTTTTCAACTTGGAACTTACCAGGATAGCAGAAAGTGCAATATAGCCTTTCATCTTACTGATTACTGCCTATGTGATGCTGTAATGTTTGATACTACGCAGGGGATAGAAATTTTGCCATATAGTTTTTTTTAAAAATCATTTTGAAAATTGTCACAATTCCCTTCTAAATATATGAGGGAGTTATTAGTTCTGGCCCCTCCCAAAAGCAGAGCAGTCGCACATCATATGTTTGTTCAACTGGACCTCCACGCAGACACACAGCTCATCAGTTACCAGGCCGAACCTATACAGATATTGTTTCAAATAACATTGTTGGTGAGCACCTGAACTCCCGTTGCCCTTAGAAATGGAGGCTCTGAAGCCTCCTCCACAGACGGGAGATGAGTAACTCTTTGTAATTTAAATCCGGTGCATTGTGATCACCATTCCACTCTGGTACTGGCCCAGCTCGAAATTGCATCCTAAATGCCTCAGCCTCCCTACCTCTTCGTAATCTTTACATAGCCACTTGAACAAAATGTTCTTTGAACATTTGCCACTAAATTGGTTGGGAGAGCCTTTCCCAATACAGTATAACCTCGTAGAAGGTTGTTTTAAAAACACCATTGTGTACTTCTCATCAAGCAGAACACCTAGGTACTTATGAACTCCAACTCGACTGATTACACAGCCTTTATATTTAATGTGGGGGGTTTCAACTGTATGATAATTTATGTACTCCCTTCAGAAGCAAATACTTCATCTTTGGCACAGAAATCTAAATTTTGATTGTCCATCCAGTCCTCTGCAGCTGACAAACTTACCCGCATTCATTCTTCCAGTTGCGGAACCATGTGGGCTTCCTCTGATTACTGATTTTTCCACAACTAGGCCTTGTGGTTATGACTTAAATAATTAATGCGATTATGACTCAAGTAAAGGAAACTTTCTAAAAACTCACAAAAGCCTCGTGGTTCTGTAAATTATTACTTGAGCCTTACAGTTCAAAATGAAGTAATATCTTTATTAGCAGAATTCTTAATGGAATTGTTTCAGAAATAAGATGTGCACCAATTTTTTCAATAATTATGGACACAACATAAGATATAGGTAAGACTGATCATTGAAGTGAAGTTTTACATTACATTAAAGTAATTGGTAATGAAAAAGGAGGATCTTGTGACGTAAAGATATGTAAATTGTTTTTATCTTCTACAGCTATAAAAGATCAGACAGCTTCTGGAATTGTATTATAGAAAAAGGTGTACATATAACAAAATGCAAAAGGGCAAGAATTTGATGGAGCTGCTGTAATGAGTTGAATGTACAATGGGGTTCAGCAAAGAATAAAACAAATTGCAGCCCATGCTTAATTTGTCCATTGCACCAGCCATAACTTGAATTTAGACCTTAAACATGTGCAGTAGAAGCCAACTGGGAAATAAGGCAATTCTTTGAAACAGTTTCTAATGTCTGCTTTTTTGGGTTACCAACAGTGGAAAAATTTAAGAGCTGACTGACCCAAAATCAAGTTTTAAGGTGACATTTATACTATTCCATAATTGATATTACATGCTCATACAACCGGTTCAAAGGTAGTAACTCAGTAGTAGATTCATGTAAGGTAATTCAAACCTTCTTTTTGACTAACTGATGATCAACTGGAAAAAGATGAAAATTTAGCACCTTTTCTGACGACATAACACCTTTATTTAGATCACAAATATTTCCAGTAAGAAGTTCCTTCAGATCTAAGATTAAAAACATGACTAATGTATGTACATACTGCTTGTTGTATATACAGTTAACTATTACTGTTACAGTAACCAAAGCTGAAAGATCATTTTCTAAATAAAAACAAATCAAAGACTATCTTAGAAGTTTTATGATTCTTTTTTTTTGTTTTACATCGGAGGAGGGAAAATCTGCAACCAGACACCCAGCAGCCCATACTGCAGGGGGTGTGTGAGGTTGCCTACCAAAGCAAGGACGCATTAAAAACTTTCCCCTTCATACAGCATGGGGATGGGATCACATAAGCAGGCACACATCATCCCCACGAGTGTCTCAGGTTCTACCTGTGTTATCCTCAAGTAGCAGCTTCAAGCATTCCCCAAGGGCACTCAGCAGCATAGGACCCCTGCTACCCACCCAAGAGGGCTGGCCCTCCACAACTACTCTCACACTAAACACCACCCTACCTGGGTTCCTCTTTTTTCATTTTCTGGAACCTTCAAGAACAACGACTTAGTGGAGCTAAGCATAATCCTCATAATTTCCTCCAGGGAGATCTCTTCCCCAAACAGTCTAATCAGAGCTCATCTTGGGCTCTGTAGGAAGGTAGCTCTGTATTGTCTTCGAAGACCACAATACAGGCATTCCAGTGATGTTTGTCTCCCTCTTATGCGTTGAATGATCAGTGGCCAGACAGCCACTGGACCGACCAAAAATCTATCTCGCCATACTTCCCATTGATCGATTTCTCAATACAAGGTATCAGCCTGAAAGTCCATCGACCCATTAGGGCACTACCCCATCTTTTCTGCAAACTGCCCATTAGGGAAAACTGGAAAGTAAAAAATAGACTTGTCCATGCCCTGGTACCTTTCAAATCTCTCCTCTGTCAGGAGATCCACCAGTGGCATCCCAGCAATAACCAGCACTGCCTCTAGCAAGACAGTGCAGAACGCCTGAGCCACCCTCAGTGCCATTCTCCGGTATATCTGTTGGCCCTCCTCTTATTCCTTAAGATGTCTAGACACTGACCCCATATTGGTGCTGTATAGAGAATAATGGAGGTCACCGTCTAAGCTATTACTCCTTTTTGAAGCTCTAGGTCCAGGGGCATTAATCATCGGTCTAGTGACCATCGATGCTACCCTTTCTGCCTTCTTGAGTGTCTCTTCAGTGTGAGCCGTGAACCCCCTCAACCTGTCCAACCACACACCCAGGTATTTGGCTCTCCTTGAGAGGGTCAAGTCAGCATCATCCATTCTAATTGAATACATAGGGATTTGTCACCTTCCAGTCATCAAAAGCATGTCAATCTTTTGGGCAGAAACCACGAGTCCTCTGTTCACCAGCCATTTCACAATACACTTTAATGTATTGTTAACCAGTAGCGTCACCTCTTGAAGACACCTCGCCATCACTACAATGGCAAGGTCATCCACATAGGCTACCAGGTAGCAAATCCATTCTCAATAGGCTGTCACATGCCATGTTCCAAAGTAGGGGTCTAATGTTGACTCTTGGGGCATCCCCCTTTCCATTGGCACGATGACCTCCTTACCCTCTTCTGACAGAATCTTCAGCTTCCTATCCATCAGGTATTCTTGAACCATCCGTACCAAGTAAGGGGTCACCTTTCTATCATGCAGCTGATTCAAAATAGCATCCCATTTGATGCTATTAAATGCATTTTTGATGTCCATAAAGCACCAATGGGATACATCTGATGTGCCTCCTACCCCTAGCCACCGCATCCATGAGTTCCATCATTCTCGCTATACCGTCAACGGATCTGTCTTTTCTAAAACCACATATTGTCTAGTAAGACAACCCGCCCCACCGTCTCAGCTCTTGCTCCAACCTCCAGGTCAGAAGAGCTTCAAAGACCTTACCCAAAGTATTTATTAGGAATATCGGTCTGAACCCACCATCACCTTTCCTTACCAACACAAGTCTTGCTGTTTTTCAGCTTTTCAGGATGTATTCCCTCTGCATGGCCTTGTCAGCAGCATCAGAGGTGATGTCTTAGTAATTACTGTGCTGATGTCCACCGTGACGCTGTCAGGTCCAGGAATCTTATGCAGTTTAAGTTTAGAGATTGCATATTCTAGCTTTTCTTCTGTAAATCTTGATAGTTCTTCAGCTACTATCTCTCTACGTCTACAATCTCGGTCAAAAGGAAAAGGTGTCTGTACAGCATCCACCAGTTGTTCTCTAGGTAGTTTGGGCAGAGACCTGCCCATAACTATCCTACAGGCATCCCCAAAAGGGTCTTCAAGTTTACTGCAAACCTCCTTTCATTTCTCTCTCTTTGATCTGATTATTGCCCTTCTGAGGTCTTGCCTAGCTGATCTAAGCTGTGAGACAATAGTATCATCCATTAAAAAATCCTGATGTCTCCGTCTACATGTTAAGATATGACAGAGTTTAATGCAAATCAATCTGATTCCTGCAATTTCTGTGTTCTATCAGTAAAGTTGTCTTTGGTTATCCCGACCACCCAGGGCCTCTCTGCAGGCTTCAACTATAGCATCATAAAGCTCATTCGGCTTTAATGCATCATGTCCAGTTACCGTCTCCATAAACCTTTCCCAAAGTCTCAGTGTCTGTGTCTCGCATATCTTTCAAGAGCCTAAGTACTCAGCACAGCTGCTTAGAGGATGCCCAACAATCATTTCAATACTTTTATGATCGCTAAGCATCTTATCCTCCAACACCCACCAATGAACATTGCCTGTAGAGTTCTCTCAATGAATGTTAAGTCGAAAACAGATCCTCCATTACCCCTATGAAATGTGTGAATGCCAAAGGCATTCACACACACACACACACACCATGCCAAGAGATGCCATAACATCAGCGAATTGTCTGTCCCTTTCATTGGATATCTCACTTCCCAGTTCCTGGCATTAGGCTTTAAAATTGCTTCCTGTAAATACCAGGTTCCTCCGTTTCTTTATTTCTGAAGCCAGATCTTCCACAAACTCACCAAATTCCTCTACAGGTATGTTTGGGGAAATGTAATAGCTGCGGAAGGTCATCCCTGCAACAGCGACCCAAAAAATCCCTTTACCTCCTCCATTATGAGTGACAGTGTACTGTCTAGTCACTGATGGCATATGAGCATTCAGGATCTGTGATCCATCTATCATCCTTCACAACACCAAAATTAGGTTCCAAGACCAGTAAGAGGTCCACATCAATATTCCTCGCAATGGCCCACAAGAGATCATGGGATTGACAGCTTGTGTTGGTATTCAATTGCAATACTTTCATGGTTGCTTACATAGAAGGCTCTCCTATCTGTGGCCCTCCCTCCGCACCACATTTCCAGCTGGTCATAGGCTCCCTGCAGCTAGATTTAAAATGCCCTTCCTTGCTGCAGTTAAAACAACTGCAGGACCTTGACATTTTGTGGCCCATCTCCCAACATTTGAAACATTTCTCATTATCAAAGGTAGGTTACCCTATCATCATCCTGTAGGTTACCCTACAGGTAGAGATACTACCTTTATGCGGAGTCGATCTCTTAGCATTAGCTTATCTGCCTCCTCACTATTAATCGTTAACAAGGCCATCTGTGTGTTAGAATTGGCAGGTTAACTTAATAGACTGCTTTCTCTCGTCGTCAATCTCAATCACAGCAGCTACAGCACTGATCACTTCTTCCCTAATTTTTAAGGCATCTATGTCTTTAATGTTAATTTTCCAGGTTCGGACTTTCTCTTTTAATGAAACTTCACCTTAACACCCTGAACCCCCTCTTGGAGATTTTCATTAGCTTCTCAGAGCCTTCAGCTTCATCTTTAACTCTGATCAAGATGGCCTCTCCCTGCCCTGTATGGATAGAGAATTTCTAAGTCTATGTCTGTAACTCCTCCCTTGACTTCCCTAAGGAGGTCAGCGAAAGTCTTCTTCTCATGGTCTGCTGCCCTAACAACTAGTGTTTTTTCCCTTTCTACCATTGCCACATTGGTAGATCTATCTCTTAGCTTTAGTTTTACTTTCTTTTTCAACGTGGAGACCGGTCATCCTATTAGTCCTACCCGTGTATTCCAGAATATTCCTTGTCACCCTGACTACTTTACCCTCCTTGACTCCAAAGATAACATCTAGTTTAGCTTGGAGAAAAATTTCGGCAATACTCTTCCTTAGATGTGAAATATTCTCCTCTCCTACGGAGGAATCAATAATGAGAATAAACACTCTCCTTTCAAAGTTCTCCAGGTCATCTCCACGGAGAACTGTGGCTGACGCCTTACAGGCAAGCAGCTGACTTGTAGTCATCAATTGTTTGACCCTTAGAGTCATTTTAAATGTTGACTCCGAGAATCTGCTTTTCAGTTTACTGAGATCAATTATGACAGCAATGTCCGTCCCTCGTTCCACGAGGATGTTCATTCAGTTCCACCGTCTTGACAAACCATTCTCTCCTCCATTTAGCAGCCACATTTATGTCATCATTCTTGATACCCTTTTCCAATTGCCATAACAGTTCGCTGCTACCAGCATCAGTCCTGGTCTGACATGCAACTTCTCTCAGTACTGCCTTCCTTTCAAAGAGGTTAGATTCAACAAATCCTCTAAATGCCCTCACGTTCCTCACCATATCTATAGCAAGCACTTTCAGTTCTCTGGCCATGTGATTTTTCTCGGCGTGCTTAGTTAGTGTATTGCTCACGCTAAGTAACTCCTTAAGATACTTAACTAGTTCTCCTTGAGGGGTGTTCTCTAGATTAACCTCTGACTGCTGCTCCATCACAGCCATAACTGTTTGAGCAGAGTAGCTCTTCCTCCGCTCTTTACTCCTCTCAACAGTTGATGCACCATCCGTTGACTCACTAGTTGTTGAGTCTCTGGAGTTAAAAGTGTACTGGAGCGCTTGCTGCTGTCTGTTTCAACTCCTTTTGACCCTTTTACCAACCAGGGGTTGGCAAAATGTATGCACTCAAATCCGGGTACCTACAACCACTACTAATGTAGAAACCCCCCACACCCACTACTGTCACAAAAGCAGAAGGTAGAAGAATTCATAGATCTTTCTGTATTTCTGATTAAAAAAAAAAAACTGAATTGCAAAATGTGCGCAGTGCAATATCAATACATTAATGTTAGATATCGACGAATATAAACAAAGATAGCCCTACCAGTGCTATCAAGCAATGACAAAGTCACTTGTTTATCGCTACCACCCTGGCTATTGTTCAGATAAGATTACAATAGACTACCTGCTGGAAACCATCAATAACAATAAAATAATCTACATTACCACAGTAACAACCTCACTAATACACTTACAATTGTTTACTAATAAATGTTAAGACACACAATTTTAATCCTTATTGCTTACTAGCAAATAAGTTTAAAATTATAAAAACGCTTCAAAAATTTACAAGTCTGCTATCCAAATCACAGTGAAAAAAATAAAAAATAAATAAAACAAGAAATTTTCCCTTAAACTTTGTCCACATTTACACCAAAATCCTATAATAAACAAACAAGCAGCAGTACAACAAACACGTCCAGTCGGTATAAACTCCAACTTAACACTCAGAAGTTCTATGATTCAAGAATGCGTAAGTGGTTTGATTTGGCTCTACTGTCAGTAGAAAATGATGAAAGGGCACGACAGATTAATATTGATAAAGTCGTTGATATCTTTACCGATAGGTAATCAAGAAAGAAAATCTTCAAATTTCAAGTTTAATCAATGTTTTTACTGTTGAATAAATAATTTACTTTCTTGTTATCAAGAAAATTTGCACTTTAAGTTTTGTTATATTTTAGTCTTTCTTTTTATTACTTTAAATTGTTCTTTTAAAACTGTTTTACATCTGTTACATAATACGTCATAATTAAATCATATTTCAGCTCTTTTAATTTTATAAAAAGTTAATTGATTAATCCTTGCAAGACCAAGTTATTTTTATTTTGAAAAGCCTATTATTGTTTAAGTTTGGTAAGACCTAAGTACTAAATAACACCTGTTCTGATCCTGTTGATCATATTGTAATAATAAGTGACTGCCTAACTTTTAAGACAAATAAAAAGCTAAATCAAAGAATTAACATTTCATTATTTGATACCATTTTCTTCAAATTTTTTAAACCAAATAGTATGTATGCATAACTGTTTATACATAAGGTTAAATTTAATGTATAATATAATGCATATTAAATTAAATTTAAAACTCCTGAATTCACGTTTGGCAGTCATGGTTAGGAGCCCCATTTGGACCTTCTGCAATGAGGCCTTGTATAATTTAGCTCCTCCACTGCTACATTCTTATGTAATTAAAAATTCAAGAGATGTGGCAAATAAATTAAAGAAAATAAAGGTTACAGAAGATTGTAGCAGAGGTGGAGCTAAATTCTCCAAGGCATTGTTGCAGAAGGCAAATATGAACAAATATGTAATTAAGAATTCAGGAGATGTGGCAAATAAATTAAAGAAAATAAAGATTACAGATTTGTTTTCCAAAAGCCCTATTCCTTTTAAAACATTTTTCAAATATTTAACTAATTCTTCATCTACAAACATGATTTGAACATCCACATTGTAAGTTATTCTCATAAAAATGACAGAGTGCTCCTTCAAAAAATTCTGATTCATCTATCAGGATGACAGTACCATTCTTTTTGTTATCCTAGTAGAATAGTAGTATCAATGATTTAACTGGATATTTTTATCTGAAAATACTGCACAATCAACAGTTGTTAGTTATTCTACCATGTTTGCAGAGATTTTAGGAAATGAGAATTACATAAACAAAACCAGCTTATATCAGCTGTTAATGTAATCATACCAAAAGTCTTTCACAAACAACCTCAAATAATCATTTTTATTTTTCAGTCAGTACGGTATCAGAGTATGGAAAACTCTGCTACTCAGTTTTTGGAAATAATATTTTGTAATCTCTCTCTTTTTTCTATATTTCTGCTGTTGAGGCAGAACTACTTAAAAAGTTTTATTCACCAGTCTGGAAAAGACAGCAGAAATCTACCTTTTATTCTAATTGACCAGGTTAATAGATAGTTGGTAAGTAGGTTATTAAACTGATGTAGTTTGTCTTGTTTTTTTACTATCTACTAGATTTCCAACTTTTTTGCAATCTTACATTAAAAATCACTTTCTATGTTACTCTGGTAGAGGGAACTAAAAATGTATGCTTAATACTTTCTATTTCAACCCACCACAAAGGAAAAAAATGAAGAATAGAGTAATACTGTCATATTAGCTTTCTGCTATCCTAATAGATCTTCAACTGGTTGAAAAATGCTTTACAATATTTTAGCTAGATAATATAAAGTTATATAGATAATATAAAGTTTCTTACTCCTAATGTTTTCAAAATATTGCAATACTTTGTTCAGTGACATCATACTAACTTTGGTTGTGGCAAAACACAGACATTTAAGTCATTGAACTTGAATTTACCAGAATTACAAAGAGTAGCAGAGTTATACTTTAAAAATCTTAAGATGCGTTTGCTTTCAGGTTCTTCTTGTCTAGGTATATTTTTCCTTTAGTTTTAAAAATGAAAAACGCTTTTGTTGTATAAATAATAAGTTTATTTATTTAAATTTAAATTTTATTTCATGGTTATCTTTAATGAAATAAACCAAATATTCCCTTTTATTTGTAAACAATTTTGACATTAAAGTGCTTAAAGCAAATTTATTATTAAACCCCTTTTTTTAAATAGAACGCAAAAATTATTTTGGTTTAAACAAAGTTTTACTAACATTATTATAAAAAATTATTAAAACAATATTGATTTATCATTATTTAAAATGTGATTTATATTGTTATTATATTAAAATCATTGACCTAGTAATGTACAGTATCTCTTGTCACACTACTCCACCCAATCCAAAATTTATTTTTAATTAAAATACAGCATATATATACATAAAGTTAATGTATCATAGCAATTAATGAAAAATATAAAAATTATACTTTTTTTTTAATCAAATTTAAATTTGATTATAAATATATAAAAACTTGTTAAAAGATAAATCAGACGTTTAGTTATTTGCTAATCATTGAAATATGAATGAAGGGTATTAAATAGCTGTCTCATTGGTTTATCTACAGAAATTTGTTTGGATTTCAGCCTTTGACGATGATCTGGAGGTGGATGTGGCATCTCTTCTAAAGAGCATGGCAATGGTGGACTGTAAAAGTATGCATGTGCAAGAGCCTGGAAAAAAAAGTAAAATCACTTTCATAATTTAAGACATAATATAAATAATATAGTTAAATTTATTGTGAAGCTTCAGTCTGAAGAAAAAAAAAGATCAACTTATTTTGTCTCTTCATTTTAATTGTACATCATTTTATAATTTTATAGCATTACCATTAACAGCTTTTAGGATAAAAATAATTTCTTCACATTGTTTAAAATAGCATATTAATGGGGATTTAAAGAAGACCTTATGACGTTACAGAGATCAAGGTCACCCCTCCACGAATAGGCTTGAACCTATTGGGCGTGACGTTGGCCCCACTCCGTCACAAGAAAAAAATGTATAAAACATATCTAAAATAAAATTTTTTTTTTAATTTTCAAAACATATATCTTGATAACGTTGGGCGGAGCGCGACGGGGCAAAATCCACTGTCATCAGAACGACGTAATCTATTTTTTTTTTGGTAGAGAGATAAAAGGTTTTCGGATCGGGGTAAGCTTGGGTTCGTGAGTGTTATGATACTTCTACTAAATAATATTTGTAAAAATTATATGTTCTAATAAGTTAGTATGTGGTTCGAGACTCAATTGCATCATACTTGTTTACTCGTTTCTTATCGGCTGATGACGAATTTTTGAGGTTAACAGTTCTATACAAATAACCATGTGATTCCCATAGCGTTAATACAGTGTTACGAGTTTTCAGTATCGCTATAGGAATTCGTACTGCTATACTTTCCGATTCACCAACTACGTCATCGTTCAGGCGAGTGAAAGTACTTACGCATTTTATAATCATGCATAACCGTGTCCGCTTCATAAGACATCGATCAACTAAAATTGTTACATAAATTAAGTCAATAATAATGCACTTTCTTATCGATTATTAAAAAAGATATCGATTAAATTCAGTAGTTAAATAGATTAAGTCAATAATTACGGACTTTGAATAATAACGTACTCGTTTAATATATTTATAAAATAAGTTATCAATTGTGTACTTTCTTTCTTTCTTTTTCTGTTTAGCCTCCGGAACTACCGTAACGTATTACTTCAGAGGATGTTATGTACGAATGTAATGAAGTGTACCCTTCTTCAGTCTCAGGTCGACAATTCCTGAAATGTGTGATTAATTGAAACCCACCACCAAAGAACCCCGGTATGCACGATCTAGTATTCAAATCCGTATAAAAGTTACTAACTGCCTTTACTAGGATTTGAACCTTAGAACTCTCGACTTCGAAATCAGCTGATTTGCGACGAGTTCACCACTAGACCAACTCGGTGGGTTTATCAATTGCATATTAAAAGTAAAATTAATATTGTTTTACTGTTAAGTGTTCCAATCAAACTGTTTAATTATCATCTTTTGCATCAAGAAAATGAATATGTTTTGTTTCCATCTGTTTTTGTAAGTTCAATCCTGATATCGACTACCGCCGGAACATTCGCATCACCGATCTTTGCGACAATAGGTACCGATGATGGAAGGAGTATTTCTCCCAAAAGTTTTATTTTAAATTACTGCAGATCGTTCTGGTAACGATCCGTCTTATTTTGTTATTTGAAAGACGGCGACAAAACTTGAAACTCTTTCAATATCTGCTTGGAGTTTGGAACACACTTTACCTGAATAGACCAATAAACATTTGTGGGAAGACGAGAAGGAGAATCATATAAGAAAGTGCATGTGACGTGCAGTGTTGATGATTCAGACGATTGTCTCTGCGACACCGTTAAACAGCATTTGAATATTATCAGAGATACAATGAAGCCGGAATGTGAAGTTTTTTGACAGCTGATAAGGTGGATGCGACATCCGTAAAAAGAGAGTAGTAGGGGAAATCAATATCACTGACGGACGTTGGAAGGACGAGCCAGTCGTGAAGTTGAGGTTCTAAGGAATGTATGTGTCTACTGGGATATACTATTATACATATACTATTTATGGCTACGGCAAATAAAGTAACACTTAGGACACTTTCCTGTGGTACTCCGTTTTCCAGTGTGAACCTTTCGGATATCGTCATTCGAACTCGAAAAGACATACTAAGGAAACCCCTGATAAATGCAAGGACATTTCCTTGTATACCCCATTCAAGCAGTGTATTTAGGATTTTTCTCCTCCATACCGTGTCATACGCCTTTTGCATAACAAAAAATACAGCAACCAGGAAGGAATGACAAAGTAGGAAGGCGTTTTGATTGACAGATTCAAGGGAAACTACATGATCGATAGACGATCTACCTTGGCGAAAACGGCATTGTTCAGGAACAATCAGATATCTCTCTCAAGGTACTACACTAAACGACAGTTTACCATTCGTTACAAAACCTTGCACAAGGTACTGGTCAAGGAGATGGTCAGATTTCGGTACAGGAATCACCAATGCTTCTGGAAACATCTTGACAAAAACTATTCTATTATAGATACACAAAAGATGTCGTAATGCAGTATCTGGGAGGTTTGGTAACATACTGAATGACATAGTAATTCCAGGAGAAGTCTCGAAAATTATTCAAGGCACACGTTAGTTCATTATAAAAATGAAATTTTTAATTCATTTTGCGAGTCTCTAATGACGAACGATATATTTTCTACTAGCAACTTATATCTCACAAACTCAACACAGTAGAATGATGCAAGTGAAACTACCCTAACGACCTTCCAAACGCGTTCGCCACATCAATTGGCACGGTAACGAGGATTCCTCTACTTTCTAGTCCAATCGGATGGGGTAACTGTACCGATGCACACATTACCGAACCTTTATCCAAACAAACAATGGTGGAGTTGTTCGAGAAATGTTATCGACGCAATTCATCCATGAATTTCGTTTAGCACACCGAAACACTCGACGGCAAACAGCTCTCCCGTTGCGGAATGCGCAGAGAAATTCGGCTTAGGTCTACCATTGAAATTACATAAATCCCTGCGCCGATCCCTTGATACTCGCCTGGAGTCTACATTCATCCCACCAAAGAACAGAGGCCGCCTTGGCTTTCCAGATGTTAAAGGGATGAATTCATTCGCGCTATCGAGAATTTGGTTTGTGAACTTGGCAAGTTGGTGGATCGCGCTACCGCTCCTGTCAAACTGGCTAAAGTAATCCATGTGTCAGATCCAGTCCGCTTTCTGAACCACTCACCTATGTTGATGACTCTGGAGTAAAGCATTGACTGAGATAACTGGTCTATGTTCGCTTCCAAAGAAGGTTTTGGAGACATGCCAAGTAGGAGTAGGAGTTGCTGAACATAAGGATAGATCGATGCCCGAAGATGTACCTGATGAAGATGTTACAATCCATCATTCAATAAGCAGAAATATAAGTTCTGCCTCAGTTGACCAACTATACTGCCTCAGGAAGAACATGATGGTTAGCCTCAAGAATAGTGATGGGCATTTAAATCGCCAATTACTAGGCAGGGTATCGTAATCTGGGAAAATAGTCTGGTCAGACCATTCTCACTGAAATCAAAATTTGGAGGAAGATAGAAGTTGCAATGTATTCATTTTGAATGGCACTAATATCTTCACTGATACTGCAGGGATATTTGCTGCTAGCCGAAATCGGGGGCTATTACGATTTCCTTGGGGAGTTTTACTCTTTAAGACTTTGGGGGTTGGCATCCACACAGCCCTAGTCTCTGCAGCTTTTCTTCCCACTACCCACAGAGTTGCAGAACACTTTACACTATACACATACATTACACAAACTACAACATATACCCTACATAACTACACAACATCCTACACTGTTTCTTCTTACACTTACACTCAGTGGTGTTGCAACAACTTACAAAATGCAACCATAACCCAAGTGGAAACTATCATGCCGATGGACAAATGGCTCTACATAGTAAGCCTCAAATAATGTCCTCTGGGCATGTGGGTGAACCCTGTTATATTTAGCTCAAGCTCCAGTAAGCGTGCAGTCTGTTGGAATGGTCCATTATACGCCAGTACTCGTGAGACCAAAATTACAAAACCACAGAAAACTCATATGATGGTTGATGGTTCACCTGAAAAACCACCCACTTTTGTCTTATGAAGATGCCTCTCTCAGAGTTGTCTGACGAGGATAGTTCTGAACAAACTGTCAGTTTAAATGGTGACAAATCAAATCTCCAATATAACAACATCAGATTTGTAGTTCTTCGAAATAAAGAGGAAGGTGGCTGCTCCCTTCATAAGGGAGCAGCCACCTTCCTTTAAAAAGTTGCAGATATCTTGCACAAAATAAGCCATGCATATATCCTTCTAGAACCTTCATTTCTAAATTTGTTTATTTTGATCATCAAATATTAACATCTGCAAAAACCCTGACATGCAAAATTTGATCTAATTAGAATAGTGTAATGGGTATAAAAACTTCCAGAAGAAAGAGAAAAAATGAATTAACAAAAATCAAGACAAAAGACAAAACTATTCTTTCTAGAAAGAATTGATAGAAAAGCATAAAAGCGGATGATAGAAATTACTAAGCTTGAACAAAAAACAAGGGAGGATCAGCGACTGTTACTACAGCTCATACTCTAATCCCAGAGACATAAAAACTGCTGAGGAACAGCGATTTCAGTTCAATTACAATCAAAAATTACAAACAAACATTTAACAAATTCATATAAGCTACTAATTCTGGAGTTACCATCAGGAAATCTTCAGGAGTCCTTCATAATCTGTCCTACGACAAACTTTTGTGATGTGTTTAACAGTTTGATTTTCACCACACTCACAAACGGGTGTCGATGTTTTACCCTATTTATACAGGAAATAGGCGCACCTACCATGCTGAGTTCATATTCTGTTTAGCGTTGACCATGTCTAGCTAAATAGTTCTTTGAGGCCTTTGAGTAATACATGGGATTTGGTTATTCTGTTTTGTGGTCCATTCTTGACACCAGGCGTCAGTTAGGTAAAATCCTTCCTCTGTGGCAGCAATTGCTGTTTTGATAGGTGGCTTTCTAGATAGAAGGTGACCATGATTGGTATCCTCAATGTCCTCATGTATTGGTAGGTTTCGATTGTCCATAATCTTCTTGTACTCTATTATAAGAGCGTTCATATGACGCAGGTTTGAGGGTGGTATGTGACTCAATACCGGGAGCCATTCCACGGGAGTAGACCTGATAACCCCGGCAATCATTCTCATAGTGTCATTAAGTTGAGCATCAATTCTATGAACATAAGGGCTGTTAAGCCACACTGGCACACAATATTCTGCAGCCAAGAAGACGAGGTTCAGAGCCGATGTGCGCAAAGTGGAAGCCGATGCTCCCCATGTTTTCCACAGAGCTTATGTATAATGTTGTTTCTTGCTTTCAATTTCTCTGCAGTTTTCATTAGGTACTCCTTAAATGAAAGCGTTCTATCAAGTGTCATGCCTAGGTATTTTGGTGTCTTATTGTGATAGAGCCATGTATTCTTGAATAGAATTTTAAGCTCCCTATTAGTGAACTTGTTATTTAGATGGAAGCATGACACCTCTGTTTTACTAGCATTTAGTTGGAGGTGCCATCTTCAGAAGTACCTTCCCAGTTTCTCCAGATCGACCATTAGGACCTCCTCTGACTCTTCAAATGATCTACATTTTGTTGTTAGCACCCAGTCATCAGTGTAGCCATGCCTTTTAGATCTTGTCTCTGGCATGTCTGCAATGTAGAGGTGGAAAAGGAGAGGCGCAAGTAAAGACTCTTGTGGCAGGCCATTCTTCAGTTTCCTTGGGGAGCTATATCGGATCCCATGATAACTTGGAACATTCTGTCGTTCAATATATTGTTAAACAGGCGAGTTGTTAATTTGCATGGTACTATACAGAGGACTTTAAAAATTATGCCTTCTCTTCAGATTGTGTCGTAAGCAGCTGATAAATCACAGAATGCAGCAGAGGTTTTAAGATTTCTTTGGAACCCTGCTTCAGTGTATGTTGTGAGCGAGAGAACTTGGTGCAATTTCATTTTGGCCTAAAGCCTGCTTGTTCAATCGGTATAACATCAAATATTCTCTGACAGATTCTGTTGTAGATAAGCCTTTCTAGTAATTTATATGTTACTGATAGCAATGCTATAGGCCTGTAGCTCTTAGGTAAGTTTGCTGATTTCCCTGGTTTTAAAATGGCTATTACCTTTGACTGAACCTCTGGGTACGCTACCAGTCTGCATTATGTCAGTGAAGAATCTGGCCAGCCAAAGTTTTGCATATTTTCCGCAGTTTAATAGGAATTATGGATTGATGCCATCTGGATTGATACTATCGAATGCTGGAGTGATATCTTTGAGCGCCAAGTCAATCCCTTCAAGTGTAAAAGGGTGAGCGTGCTCAGTCTCAAGTGTAAAAGGATGAGCATACTCAGTCTCTCCTGCCTCCCTCCTCAAGTTTCATAGTTCACGTTTTATCTCAATTGTGTGCGTCCTGTCTCTTGGTGCTCTGGATGTTGCCTGTATGTGGGACGCTACGGTGTTTGGGGAGACATTTGCTTTTAATTAACTTGTAGCTATAGTAATATTTATAGCAACATCAAAATAGTATTTTGCTCTTTATAATTGACCTATTTTTTGCATTGTAAGTTATTTAAATAAATTATATTTGTAGGAATTTTTACATGTGTTATCTCTCAATATGCTTGTCAAACCACAAACACATGACAATGTTTCCTTAAACAGTAATATTTAGTATAACTAAATATTATGCAGTAAAACTAAATATCCAGGAAAGTAAAAATTAAAATGAATCAGAAATTCATATGTCTCACAAGATTTTATCAACTAAAGTAAAAAAATTGACTTTCAAGATCTCTGAAAAATACATAAGTTGATTTCCATGATGAGTGCCCTAAGCCCACGGATATAAAAACTACAAAGAGAAAAAAATATTATCAAAATAAATAAAAACACCAAAAAAATAAAAACGAAATAAACCTCTAATTAAAATACAAGAAACACAATCAAAAAAAAAAAAAAAATTCCACACTAGCATAACATAATATCTCGTGCTACCACTTTTGCTAGTTAAAATAACGAACTCTCGTGCATCGTTTAAGTTTTCTATTGTGTAAGTTATTGGATTTGGCAATTTTTTTTTACTTTTAACTCTATAGAATAAGAATACTACTACAGCTACTGCTACTAGTGAAGGTATGTGTAAGTAGTCATACTTAGTAGTATGAATACTTTTGAAATAGTGGTAGTCACCTCTACTTCACAGTTCATGAGGATAATTTTTTTATGGTGTTTATTTTTTTTAAGAATTACATTACAAAATAAATTATACATTGAAGTCAATTAATTTACTTTAAAAGTACTAATACTTAATACTGTAATTACAAAATACAAAATAAATTATATTTTTCTGTCATTTAACAAAGATAAAAATACAAGAAAAAACCTTTTTAGCGGACAATCTTTTTTCTGTATCATAAACAAGGAACTGGCGAGCTAGATCAATAGTGGTAGGAGATGCATCAGGAAGTAATGTAGACCATGGTAAAGGCCTAGCTGGAGGAAAAGAAATTTTATTATAATCAGGCAATGATGTAAGTCCTGGCCAACTTGCTTCTGTTGGCGTACCAAGGCTGCGAAGAACAATTGCCAACTGATCAATGTCTGTTTCACCCTGTAGATCATAATTCAAAAATACAATAAATTAACAATCCCAATTTCATTTCTGTAAAATCATAATTAAAATAGAATAAAAGAATTGTTATCCAAAAAAATGCTATAAACATCAGATAGTTTATTAGACACACACATAAATCCCAAACAATCAGTATAAACAGTTCCTAGATGTATGTCTTCTTAAAGAAAAAATTACTGGAACATCAATTGTTGCCATAATGAAAAACAGCAACACCATTGCTGAAGATGGTTGCAAAAGAAAGTGAGAGTAGCCATGATATAAATAAAAAACATTAATGTACATAAAAAATAATATTTCATCAAACAACCTTAAATGCTTGCAATTTTCAGTGAACACTTATTTTCAGGGCTTAGTTCATCTTACTGGTGAAGGTATGTATAAAGAAATACTGGGTGTCTGAAAAAGAACAATAGGGTTTCATTAACAAATACAGTTTTTATTATGCAGCACTCAATAGTGTTTTATGCATAATCTTGAAGCAACAACAATTAAATTTTAATTTACACATTCTCCATCAGATGTCAGCTGCATTAAATATTGCACAGGCCAAGCTGTTATGAACCCAGGCTTAATTTCCATGGAATCAGCACAAGGGAAAGCACAGTACATTTACTTATTTATAGAAACAAAACCAGTGACTGTCTTACAAAGAAATTATATGAGAGTCTGTTATAGAAATTCTTGAGGAAAAAAACATAAGTATGTGGTGTGAACAGTTTTTGGAAACCAGAAAGCCTTTTGAAAGGACCCTCATTATGTCGGCCTAAAGTGCTAAAAAAACAAAAAAGAGACTGACTTTCCAATGAAGTTCAAAACATTCAACTGGCAGAGTCAGTCATCAACTAAACGTTTCTAACAGTCCATGAAGTTCGCAAGCAATTGAAATGTTTTGCTTATAATCTGCAGCTGATCAATGAAGTTAAACCTAACGATAAGCCACAAACAATTCAATCTGTAACAACAATGTTAGGCTTCATTTCTCCTAAAAACTACTTGCAGCACATTTATTCTCTAATGAAACAATATTTCACATTTACGGAGTTTTTTATGTGAATTGCCATAATTGGAGTATGGGACTCAGAAAACCCACACAAATTAGTGGAATTTGTTCGCAAGTGTCCAAAAGTGAATCTTGTGGAATAATACAAAATTAGACTTTTGAGCCATTTCTTTTCCATGAGCAGACTATTTATAGACATTATTGTAGCAGACTTGGACATATTAGAGAACTTAAACAAATAAAATACAGACAGCCTAATAGAATGGAGCCCCTCACATCATGCAGAAGTTATGCTGACTGCACTCAACAGGTTCCCAGAAGGCTGGATAGACAAAGAAATTCCCATCACTTGGCTGGCCACCACAAGGTCCTGATTTGACAATGATTGATTTCTTTTTTGGAGTTATATAAAAGGCATCGTATACCTAGAAACAATCTTGTCACTTGAGCTTCTGTGCTGAAGAATAACAAGAACCATGGAAGCAATTCCTACAGACATTCTTACCATAATGTGGATTGAGGAGGATTATCAGTTTGATATTTGCAGGGCTGTAAACAGTGCTCATATTGAGTTACAATAAACAGTAAAAAAACTTTAGATTTTCTACTTTCATGAAATATATATATGTTTATATCCAAAATAAAATATAATAAAAAAAAATAAAATAAATATAAAATAATAATTACAAAATGTATAACACATTACAATATTATTTAATATTATAATGTTTATAATAATATAAATATACAGGATGATTTTTTAGCCCTGTTACCCAATTGTTAATGTCTGGTAATTCTTTTCTAAGAAAGGGAAATTTTGTTTTGCGATACGAAGTTGGTAGCGCTACTCAACCGGTATAGATATGGCAGTGTGAGTTATACTATATACTATATATATAATAGAATATGGTTATACATACAATCATAATTAATTAATGAAAGTCTTAGATATTTCCTGTAAATATTATAATACTTCTAATTTAGAAAAATATCATATTTACTGTAATAATAAAAATTTAATTAAATAATAAAAAATGTTCAAAGATGATATATTATTTAAAAACATATTAAATATAAATATAAAGAAATAATTTAATCTTCTTTATAACATGGTTCTGTTTGATTTCATTTTAATCCACCTGAGTAAATATATTTTCCTTCAGTATACTGTTATGACCGGACAGTCATGACTGTTTACACATTTTAACTTATGATTTTTAATTTTTGGCTTCGATTTAATATTTTAACTCCTGATGATGAGGATATTTCAATGTGCTGGTAAGGTGGATTTTAATAATTGTTAATATTATTTAATTAATTAACATATCAACAGTACCATATTCGAGAAATTAAAGTAAATTTAATTTAAAACCATGGAATTTTTTTTGATATCTGTATTATTATTTACTAAACTAATCTTTTTTAAAATAAATACTTTGCTACTTTACCTAAAATTACTTAAACCTTGTAATCATATTTTAATACCATCTTGTTTTTACTGTATATAAATACACAAAATACAAATTTCTAAAAACTCATTAAACATCTATGATAATGATATATCTTAATCTGCATAAAACTATTGTACTGTATGGCTGGAGATATTGATGTCTGTATAAAAGTCTGTTAAATTAGATAACTGAACTTTATAATTAAAAGCAGTTGCTAACTGTAAGAACCAAAGCTGTAGCTGTTTAATAACAATTTTGTAACTGTAAATATTGTATGAATCATGCATCCATTTTCAGAGAAAGACAAGAGGGAAATTGTTCTTAAAAATACAGCTTCTTACTGAATGACAAACTCAGTTTTGTAAAATGAGCAAAACATTCATAACTGAATGGTACCATCATCAGGACCAAATTTTTACTTTAAAAAAGTATAAGCTCTATTAATTAAATAACAATAATATGACCTTAGTATGGTGTGAGGGGTTTAACCACCCACCATACAAAAACTGCACATAGTCTGAATTTGTTTTATAATGATATATCATCTTATAACATTAATATCACAGCAAACTGTATGTGGTAAATTTAATAGTAAACACAATATACCGGAAACAATGGAGAACGATTGTTGAGTTCTGCCAAAATGCAACCTACAGCCCAAAGATCAATAGCACAATTATACCGCCTAGCACCATATAAAAGTTCAGGAGCTCTATACCATCTAGTGGCAACTTGATGACTATACAGGCGATTATCACTGCTAGCATTTCCACTCCAAACAACACGTCCCAGACCCAAATCAGCAATCCTAAGAACTCCATTACTACTGATTAACAGATTAGCTGGTTTCAAATCCTAAAAAAATGAATCTTAATGTAATATTAAAAAAAAAATTGTAAATTATTAAATAATAAAAATCCAAATAGCACATACATTAATAAATAAAATATTATACATATAAGGGTTATTTTTTTTTCAAGGTTCGATCGGTCATGAAATTAAAATCACAGTAAAATAAAAAATGTTTTATTTGTAACAATTACTTACATAGTTACACTGTTTCTCTACATAGTCGCCACTTTAATTTAGATATTTGTCATAGTGTGGTACCAACTCTCCAATACCCTCGTCATAGAACGGAGCCTCCTGTGTTTCAGCCATGTTTCTATGTTGATCTGCAGCTCGATGTCTGTGCCAAAATGTTATCTTCCTTGCCAGCGTTTCATGTGAGCAAAGAGGTGAAAATCGGATGGAGCCAAATCCGAGCTGAATGGTGGGTGATCAAACACTTCCCAACGAAAACGCTGCAGGAGCTTCTTTGTTACAGCTGCAGTGTACGGCCGAGCATTGTCATGGAGAAAGACAATGCCTGATAACAACATTCCTCACCGCTTATTCTGAATTGCCCTTTGTAGTCACACAGTTTGAGGCTGCAGTGATGGTCATGCCACGTTCCATGAATTCTACCAAGAGAACTCCATTCCAGTCCCAAAACACAGTAGCCATACACTTTCTGTTGGAGAAGGTTCGCTTGAACTTCTTTGGTTTACTGAGAGAATGAGAATGCATCCACTGTTTGTATTGTTCTTTTGTTTCTTCAGTTTCGAAATGGACCCAAGTCTTTTCCCCTGTGACAATTTTGTTCAAAAAATCTTCTTCTTCATTGTGGTAGCGCTAGAGAAACGTTAGGGAGGCATTCATTCTCATTGTTTTGTGATGGTCAGACAGCATCTTGGGAACCCATCTCGCACACAGTTTGCGGTACTGAAGTCTCTCACTCACGATGGTGTAGAGAGCTGACCTTGAAACTTCAGGAAACGAATCACTCAATACATAAATTGTGAACCGATGATTTTCTCAAATTGCCTCATCCACTTGCTCAACGAGATCATCGGTTGACACTAGCTTCCTTCCCTGACCGCCTGCATCATGAACATCTGTACGTCCTACACCATTGTCGCACTTTGCTGTCACTCATTGAAGTTTCACCGTACACATTACTTATTCATCAATGAATTTCAGCTGCATTACACCCCTCATTGCACCCTTCAGAAGAAATTGAATTATCGCACATACTTCACACTTGGCAGGAGATGCTATTGTTGTAGACATGTTTACGTGCTAGCTGCGTGTTCAGAACTAAACGAAGTGACGCGGCGTGATTGAAAGCCATACTAGAGACACTGTGCAACACATATGCGCAAAGGTTCATCCGATTTTTGCATGGGTTTTTATTTCGCAACCGTTCGGACCTTGAAAAAAAAATAACCCTTGTATATTCATCAACAAGCATGTACATAATCATAAATTACAATAATTGATCATGAGTTAAGTAAAGAAACCATTCATGCTCAAAGGAGAGGAAATCAAGCACTAAGTAACTAGTGATGACAAGACTGCAATAGAAAATAGATCCTACAGATACTGAAAGTGTCTTCACACTGGATATTAAATTAAAGTGTCTTCAATGAAATCACAACCTGTTTATTAATAATTCGTCAAACTGAACTTAAATTAATATTTTATCTATTTATGTTTTACTGAAATGTATGAACAAAGAACAAAATATAACTGGTAAGTAAGTGCTGGCAATTTAGGGATGCAGATTCATTTCAATTACTCTAAAAACTAAATGTCTTTAAATGTAATCTATTTGTACTGGTTATTTTCACAATGCACAGCAACTTTGACAGATGCATAAAGCACAATTTTTGTCATTTTTCTTTCCTATTTTAAATCAGAAAATTCTTTACACATTCTCTCAAGCTATTACCGTTACTCTAGAGAAAATGAAAGAAGTGATAATTAAAGCAGAACTAGAAAGTTCAAAGAAGAAAGCACAGAAAATTATAAAAAATTATTGACTTTTAAAAGGAAATGGAGGCAATCAGGTACTCAAATGTTCTGCTGGAAAACAAGGATTGGAGAGACATGGTGGGAGGGAATGTCTCAGGGCAGGTATTTATTTATATTCACTAAGAACAGAGGAGTAAATTAGGTGTGAGTACTACTGAACACACAAAGAAGGACCAAAAAATATATATGGTTGCAAGGATAAAATTCCAACAGTCTTAGAATAAATTCAATTTATTTTCATATACTGAATCACTAAGGTTAAACAATGCTACATAACTTATGGAAATTAATTACCTGTTAGCAGTTACTGCTATCATATAAAAATACAGTTCATAAGAGAAAGCTTTCAGCTCGTTTTAAATTCAAGTATGTACAAGATTTGTTACAAATAGATCAAACATTTTTTATTATAAAATCAAAGTTATTATTAATATGACTATATGAGTGGCACTCCCAAATTGTTACCAACTAGAACACATTCAAAGTATGTTCATGATTATTTTACCTTTGAAAACTGACAGATTAGCTGTTTTTACTTGTGGTAACCTACTAAAGTTTACTTTAATTTAATCCTACAAATAAATTATTCATACTTTTTTTGAGATATATGTTGAAATATAATCCTATGAGATTAATAGGATGGTACAACTCACACATACAAGGTAATAAATGTCACTCTGTAAACTTCCATGTGGTAGTATCTTTCATCAAGAAAATTTTGGATTAAAATGTAGGTTAAACTTGGCAATTTTCAGCCATTAAAAATTCATCTACCAGTAAGAAACGCTAATTGGGCCTCAGCATATTTTTCTGAAGAAAATTAATCACAAAATGTAGCAATTGGTTGTAAGAATAACTTAAAATCAGATCAAGTAATTTTTCATTAATTTGCACATTATACATTTTAACTGAAATTAATGAAAGTTATCAGGTTGCAACATACAATAAAACAATCATCATCAAGACTTGAATCAGTAACATTTCCAGTTCCATCATAAATATGATTAGGATTAATGAAAACTTGCAGATTAATTATAATGTAATAAAGAAAAATTAAAAAAGCTCTAAAAAAGGAGTATCACATACAAGCACATATAACAAGATTAGAAAAGAATTAATTGACTTCGAAGACATACCACCAACCACAATACAAGTAAACGTAACAAAATTAAATTTTTATTTCATATAACACTGTAGTAACAATACATAAATAAAATATCATTAGCTGCTTGACACTTACCCTATGCATTATTGAATGCGCATGCAGATATTCAACACCTTTTAATAACATCTGCATGTAAGATTTTATCTGACCTTCAAATAGAGGGTTTTCTACATCATATATCATTTCCCATAATCCAGAAGGCATGTAATCAAATACTAAAATAAAGCCAACACCATGAGGAAATACATCAAGCAGTTTCATAACCTTTAAAAAAATTAAGTTAAAAAATGTAATTAAAATTACATTTAACCTATAATATAATAATCATGAAAATATTTATTCCAACCTGATCATTAAATAAGTGAGTGTAATTTTGACCAACATCAGTAAATGTTTTTATTTCATTTCATCTGCATAACTTTCCAGCAATCAAAATGCAGTTTTGAAAAAAAACCACATAAAATCAAGAATGTTTAACAATTATTAACTGTAAATATATATATGTTGTGTGTATGTAATGTAAAATGTGGATACATGTTATTTTTTATCACCACCAAAGAGTTTGTATTTCCAATATCAATACAAGAAACAGATTAAATAATGGTTTATACAAACTTGTAATTAATAAAAGCTGAGCTATCTGTTATGTAAATTGGGCGGGCTTTTTTTTAATAAATTATTGATAACAGATACATGAAAAGAAAAAAAAAGAAAAAATACAAAAAAAGAAAAAAAAATTTCTTTTTTTGCTAAAAGTGTCTAAATTGAAAAATTAACTACAGAACAAAGCTTCATTAATTCATGAATGATTAATAACAACCACTTTTCTCTGTGAATGAATTAATGAGGTGAAATGTAGTTTGTAAATTGGAATTTCTTTCATAAAAATACGTATTTTAAACTAATCTTTCTTTAACATGTAATAAATTGCTTTGTATAATCGTAAAAATTGAAAAAAATAAATTATTATTAATATAAAATAAGCAAACATAAGAAAACACAAATGGGGATATACGGTCATAATGTCTAACTGGAATTTCACTTATCTCAGATAAACTCAGATATAATTCTCTTTCGTGATCAGAAATATTATAAATATAAGAAGCCACACACACATCCTGCAAGACAGCATGAGGATTTTTTATAAAGCTCACTGGCGCATGTAAATAAGAGACATATCAGAAAAACTAGGCTTTAGAAATTTGAACTAAATATTTAAAAGTCATTGCAAACCTGCATATTAAAAATCATTAAAGAATACACATGTGGATGAGGCCAAGAGAGTCAAGGTTTTATTAGTTAGAATACAGTAGTTATATTTTTAATAAAACTTAATATACAATGACAAAAAATGTACTAGAGATTGAATAATTTTATTATCTAACTGGTAAAATTAAAAAGGATTTACAAGGTAAGGGAGATGTTAAAAGCAGACTGGCAAAAAACGTATATTTCCATGCAGAAAAGGCTAGTATCAAATACAATCCAAGAATTAAAAAACAAAATGTTTGAAAGGTTTGTGTGGATTGATGTACTCTGGCAATTTGTTGCCCATGTGTAACTGCCATAAAGGAAGGGCAGTAGCTTTTGGAAATTGGTCTAACAGAAGTATGTTGAAAACTAGATGAGTTAAAAAAAAGTTTAGATGATTAAAAAAGTCTAGGATGAGTTATTAAAGTTGATAAAATAAAAAGAAACAAAAGGAAATTTTTTGCAGAATTTTGAAAGAAATGAACTAAACATAATTTTATTTTCTTAACATTCAATTGAGAATAGAATTCTATTATTCAGGCATCAAATTTGACATTAAAAATAATATTGATTTTATTCTTGAATCCGCTATTGTAAAACTAAATTGTTTAATATAAGTAGACATGTAATTTACTTCACTTCCACATGCAATTTATGTAGCTAAAGTATAATTTACCTATTTACTGGCTGTAAGTTATATAACAGGTGATTGGGAAACTGAGAATAATAATGCCTATGGTGAATAACTCTATATATTTGAAAAACATTTACCATTACAGGTTTTAGAGGAAATATTTTTTAAATACCAATGATTATATATTAGTAATTTTTAACCTTGCTATTCATAAACACCTGCACATACTCCCACATAATTCTTAATAATAATAATAATAATAATAATAATAATAATATCAATTACTTACTTTAATGATAATAAGATTGTTTTTAGAATGATTAAACTTACATATTTACAATCGATTTCTTGCAGTGATTTTATTTCTCTAACAACAGAATTTGGAATACCTTCCTCAACTTTTTTCAAAAGAACTTTTTTTAAGGCAACTTCTCTTCCTGTAGGAATATGTTTGGCCATAAGTACAAGGCCATGAGCACCTTCTCCAACCCTACCTTCAACATTGTATTGCTCCATAGCTCCTACATTATAATCATTAAAATAACAAATTATATGTCAATATACATAATTTAAAGAAGTTCAACACTAAATCATACATGTAAGTTAATCTATGGCAAAGTTTTTCATCTGATATGAAATAATTACAGTTAAGAAATTTTGTTAAATATATTCTAATTCTTTAATGTATCTTTTCCTCTCTTTACATATTAAAAAAGTTAGCATGTAAACCTACAAACACTACATGGCAAAACCAGAAAATCCTGACAAAGTAACTAGATAGTACCTATATACAAAAAAAAAAAACTGGAAAATTATTGCATGATTTTCCTGGCTACAATGTTCAAATCATGACTGTCAAAATATGATTTAAGCATCAAAAGTCTCAGATTCTGAATAAAGCATTTTTGATTTTGGAGCTTCCTTATTCTGTGGGAAAGATTTATAAAAATGTATTACGGGAAGTCATCATCAAAAGAAATTAATTTAAAACAGAATTGTTTAAAATATTGAAAAAACAAAAGTACAACTTTTATGAAAGTAATAAAACAATTGCTTCTCATTTTGGTCTGAAATACAATATAGGTGCTAAAGCTACTTTAATTTTAATAGCCCTTTAAGTTATAATTTTTTAACAATTTTTATGCAAGGCAGGTAAAAGATTTCCTTTAATTCACTAGAATATCACTGAAGAAATTTGAAATTGGTTTTGAGCTATATCCCCTCACCACTTAATGAATTTTGAAAAAAAATTAATACAATCAATACCCCATAAATAAAAATATTTGAGCCAAATTTGAAGATAATCAGTTTGGTCAGTCAATCCTGAAATATAAGACCAAAAGCAGTGCAATACACATTTGTGTATATTTATACACATATACATATCTTTTTTTTTATCATGAACTACTTGGACCCTAAAAGATTTGTAAAAAACCAGATAATCCATTTTTGATATAACCTCCATACTTTCCCTTTTATATTACTATTCTAGCTGCATTGACCAAGAAAGTAAAAAAAAATTAATATATATATATATATATATACTATCTAAGGAGCAAACCATTTCATTAATTTATTATCATTTTTTTTTTTTTTTAGTTTAAAAAGAATGTTTAATATATCTGATGAAGCAGTGCACACTCCAGAAAAGCTAATGTGAACGAATTAAAAAAAAAGTAGTAAGGGAAATTTTTATTTTATTTATTATTGATTTTATATATATATATATATATATACAGAGTGTCCCATATAAAACGCAACCCAACCTTATATTGGTAGGTATTGAAATAATAAAAAGGCATGTGTAAATGTAATTTTTATTATTACCATCCATTACCTTACATTTAGAGTAAATGTTGGAAGTGGCCGCCATCTTCTTGAATACAAGCATCAATTCTTTTTACAGTGTTTCTTGCAACTTTTTTCTAAGTTTGTGGCTGGATATTTAATACAGCTTGATCAATATTGACTTTCAATTGTTCAAGTGTTCGTGGTTTGTTGCTGTAGGCTTTTTCTTTGAGGTAACCCCATAGAAAAAAATCCGCCGCAGTCAAATCTGGAGATCTTGGTGGCCACAAGCCTCGACCGATAACACAATTACCAAAGAATTCCTCAACAAAATCAGAAGTTGAACCTGCGTATTGCGATGTCGCACCGTCATAATGTAGCCAGCAATGTCTGTCTTCCTCTTCCAAGAGTGCAACGAACTGAAATAAAACATCCTGATATCGTTCTGCATTAATGGTATACTCGAAAAAAATTGGACCGATTATTTTTTCCGCGATATCGCGCACCACACGCCCAACTTCTGCGGGTGTAATTGTTTTTCGTGATAAACGTGGGGATTTTCAGCACTCCAAATTCTACTGTTTTGGCTGTTTACGTAGCCATCCAAAAACGTGCTTCATCTGTGAAAAATAACGAATCCATAACATTAATTCCCTCGCGCAGAAATCGATGGAACCATTGACAATATTGTAGCCGATTTTCTTTGTCGGGCTCAAGAAGCTGATGAACCGTTTGAATGCGATAAGGTCGTAATTGTAATTGTTTGGTCGCCCGATGAACAGTTGATTTAGACAAATTAATTTCAGCAGACAAACGTCTAATCGATTTATTTGGCGAGGCGAGTAATCGGTCTTTGATTTCAGTGACTGTATCTGTATTCAACACTGACGCAGATCTTTTGTGTTTAACAGAACCAGATCCTTGTTATTAACAGAACCAGTCTCTCTAAATTTTGCAACTAACCTTAATACTGATATTTTGTTAGGAGCTGGTTATCTGGGTACTTATGGCGAAACAAAACTTGCACTGCAACCACTGATTTCGTACTAAAGTGCGACTCAACAATGAAAACACGTTCATCTAGCGAAAACACCATCTTGTCTCTAGCAATACACTGAACGTTATGATTGCATTGTTGTTACTATCGGTAGTGTTCTACTGCGTCGCCGCGATGTTCAGATATTGGACGAGTCCATTTCAGTAACGAGTAAGGGAGTAAGCTTGACTTTTGAAATTTCATGGATGAGTGATTGATGGGTTGCGTTTTATATGGGGCACTCTGTATATATATATATATGTAGCATATTATTATTATTATTATGCTTTTACGACCAACATGGGACCACTTAAGTCAATTTTAGTTGGATCTTTTCTGAGAAAAGCGTGTTAGTTTACTCTTCCGAGCTGCCCAGTATTTCTTCATCCGTTCAGTTCTTGCTTTCTTTTCTTCATCCGTAAACACCCTCTTCGTTGTATTTTGTTGTTTGTCTGTCTTTTGTTTAAATCTAATGCTTTTGTCTTTTAGCTTTGTAATTTTTCCAGTTTTATTCTGTAGGTCAATCAGGGAAATTCCCAATTCTTTCATATCTTCTCTAATTTCTTTGATCCATCCTACTTCTAGCTTTTGGAACCAAAGCTTTTCAATGATATTTCTTGACAGTCTTGTTTCCGGTGTCCTTATGAGATGACCAAAGAAAGAGATTCTTTTTTTCCGCATAGTATCAGTAACAGGCTCAATTTCTCGATACACCACCTCATTTGGCACAATCCACCACTGGCCTTCTTTTTGGTGTTTTTTATGGATACACGTTCTGACAATTCTCCTCTCTATTTTCAAAATTTTTTCAATTCGGTTTTTCTGAGTGATTTTGAAAAGGGTCTCGCTTCCGTAGGTGACTACTGGCTGTACTACAGTTTTATAATGTTTAAGTTTTGTTTTAGCAGAAAGGCATTTTTTGTTATATGTTGACCGAGTTAATTTTTGGGATTTAATCATTTTATTTGTCCTGTTTTGCCATGTCACTTTTTCATTTAAATTATAAGTTATTATTTCCCCTAGATATTTAAATTGTTTTACTATTTTAATTTTCTGATTGTTTACCGTAATGTGCTCTATTACCAGAGGATCTACGGCCATTAGTTCAATTTTTTCGAAAGAGATATGAAGCCCTATCTTTTGTGCTAGGTTTTGAAGGCTCATGATTTGTGTTTTGGCTTCTTGAATATTATTTGCTAAAAGAGCGAGGTCATCTGCAAATCCTAGGCAATTTAGTGTGATGGAGTTTTTCTTAGTACCCATTTTTATATTTTTGGGATTTATTTTATACCATTTTCTCATGACAAATTCGAGGGCGCAGTTAAAAAGGAGTGGTGAGAGGCCGTCTCCTTGCTTCAATCCAGTTTTTATGTAGAAGGGTTGAGAGAGTTCACCTCTGAATTTCACTCTGGACTGGGTATTGGTTAAAGTTAATTTTATCATGTTTACGAGTTTAGGGTGAAGGCCCAGGTTTCTCAGAATATTCAGCATGGATGGTTGGTGTATACAATCATAGGCTCTTTTAAAGTCGATGAAGGTGATTATTAGTTGTTTTTCCGTCTTTTATATAAGTCCATCATAAGTTTTAGGGACATTATTTGCTCCGGGCAACCTCTCCATGGCCTAAATCCCCCTTGGTATTCCTCAAGTTCCAGTTCAAGTTGGTCTTTGCATCGGTTGTATATGATTCTCAACAGGATTTTGTATGTACAATCCAGGAGAGATATGCCTCTGTAGTTTTCTGGATTAGTTTTATCCCCTTTTTTATGTAATGGATGAATGAGGGCTGTGGTCCAGTGTTCTGGAAGTTTTTCTTCGTTCCATATTTTCACGAGGCATAGATGTAGGGAAGTTTTGACTGAATAAACTGATAAATGTTTCCAGAGTTCTGCGAAAAGCTGGTCTTCTCCGCTTGCTTTGTAGTTTTTTATTTCATTTAAAGCTGCGAGAACTTCTTGAATTGTTGGCGAGTTGATATTTACCGGTGAAGTTTTAACTGGAGTTTCAGTGTCAATCTCAAAAAGCTCTGGGGAGTCGTCACAGTTGAGGAGTCTATTGAAGGTTTCTGCCAAAATTTCAGCATTTTCTTTATTGGTGTGGGCCATATTTCCTCTTTTTCCTCTCAGCATAAGGGTGGGTGGTTCATATCTTTGAAGAGCCTGACCAAAAATTTTATAATTTATAATATGTAGCATATATATATATATATGCTACAGGTGAATTGAAAAATCAGGCTTACTGCAACGTGCCTGCTCGTCTAATTGGAAAATTAAATATAATATATCTGCACTACTGCTTATAATTATAACTACATTCTAATCAAACTTAAACTACACTTGCTTCGCTTGCTAACCTAACTAGCGCGCGAAAGTTAGCACAAGAAGTGAATAAACTTACATCTATGTGTGTGTGTGTGCCCGCATGTGTATATGTATGTGTGTGTGCGCGCGCGTGTGTGTATATATATATGTGTGTGTGTGTGTGCATGTGTAAGTATATATGTGTGTGTGTGTGTGCATGTGTAAGTATATGTGTGTGTGTGTGTGTGTGTGTGTGTGTGTGTGTGTGTATGTGTAAGTATATGTGTGTGTGCGTGTGTGGATTGCGTGCGCGTGTTTGGGCATGGGCATGGGCGCGCACGCGTGTGGGTGGGCTTTCGCGCGCATTTTGCAATGAATGGTATGTTGGGGTATGATAAGTTAGGACCTTAATGTTGTTGATTTTACCATACCCAAAACAGATAACAAGACCAGTCTTTAAAAATAAATAGAGCCCAGTACAACTGATACATGTATTTACAACACACCTAATCAGTTCATATAGCACAAACAACAAGCTTTCTAACTCAAGTTACACTATAATACACACACGTTTCTCAGGCATTGATTACAATACAAGATAGAACAAGGTTACTACCTACCCACTCAAACCTACAAATGACAAGGTATGTAATATACAGAACAAAATGAAAACATTCCTAGCAAGAAAAAATATACACTAAATACACTAACTACACTAATATCACACTAACATAATTCAACCATAATTATACAGTTCTCAATACTTCCAGCAATGAAGATTACTGTATTTCACAACCATTGAGATAATCATTATTTATTTAATTTCAACCTAGTGATACAAAGTCATTAGATGCCTTCCAGTACAATGTTCCATCAGACATATTTTTACAATCAATTGATTCTTTACATAGTCTTAGATGTCCCCAATCATAACAGAATCCACTTCTACTGATACCAGATAAGAGGATTTTCATCCTGAAAAAATGTTCTGCAAGGCAGTCAGACCCAATCATCCTGAAGACAGATTCCCTTCAAGGGGTATCAGGAATTATATTCTCGCCATTAATTAGAGCTATGCACTGTTTACCTTCCATCAGAGTTGTTAGATAATTCAAGAACTTTTGGTTTATAAAATTTTTAATGAAGTGATAAGACAAGCTACATGTTTTAGCCACCATTATTTGGGTTCCTTGCTTTGCCATCAAGTCAGCCTTCTCATTTCCTTCAATTCAATGTGAGATTTTGTCCATTGAAAGATAACTGAAACATTAACTTAATCTAATCTACCAACAGGCTGCCTAATTTCAAATATTCTTGACATTACTGGGAGACGAAACGATGAGATCTCTGGGAGGACAGATTTAAAATCACAAAAAATATAACTTTCTTGGGAATTTCAGATTTGGTCAATAGCTATTTTAAAGTGTTGTTAATTGCCTCCAGCTCTCCACCAAAATGAGTTTGATGTCATCCTATATATAAATAAAAACTGAGAGGAGAACCATAGATACCAACCCCAACACACTCTCCATCCTCCATCAAAGAGCCGTCATTATAAATATGGGACCATTCTGGCTGGGGTTAATGATCTTGTAAAACCTTTTTCGCAATGACCTTCAATATCAAATTTCCTCAACAGCTCACCTAAGTCTGGCCCAGCTTCAATATTGAACATACATACTGATAATTCTGGAAGTTTGAGATTTTCTAAGCTGAAGGAAAAACCAACTCCTCCTGTCTTATCTCCATGACCTGCAGGGAGGTCCTGTATCAAGGATTAGACCAAGGTATTTGGGATCACTAAACTTTTGCATTGCATTAATTGCACTGATAGCATTTAATAGCATATCAAACAGTATAATCAGCCACAGATACAAACAACAAATAAGTGCTTAAGTATATCAACATACATTTAAAGAAATAAGACTCACAAACAAAGAAAGTAACTATAACATTCAAATTTGACATTCAACACAAATTCACAGTCTTGACATGCTTGAACAATACAAAACTTACAAACACACTAAATTTCACAAAACTAATTAATTAAATGAACACAATACACATAAAATAAACTATTTCACCACCAACTATAATGGTTTTCTACCTCTTTTAAGGTAAGGGCCAATAATAATTGTGCCATCTCTACAACTCTAATAACCAAGGAATAATGTAATACCATTAAATAGTACTGGAAGCATTATTTCACATACTTTGATAATGACTCATTTATAATTTATTTTAAATAGTAAATGCATTTATTAAAAACATTTTTGAAGATAGTATTATTTAACATAGATTACATCAATTGCAAAATAAGCAGGTTAAGCTTTCTCCAGTTTGACAGGTCATTTACTTTATAGCTTCTAGCTGGTCAAAAATGTTAACTTCCACAGGGTAAATATATATATCTATCGTTCACTGTTTTTTCTATTAATCATATACATTATTTCAGCTGAATTACATGTCTGACCAGTTTTGAGGAAATTGTTTTATATAAATATTGGTAAAAATTATACAGGTAACAAATACATTTTCACTATTAATATATCAAATGATTAAATTATCCAATGCAATGAATAATAATTATCAAAATTTTAACTGTGTTAACTACAGAAGGCTTGTTTCATTAAAATAAAACAAATGGTTTTATTTATTAAAACAAATTTGTTTCCAGGAAAACCTTTCACTTCATTTAAAGTCCAATCAGAGATGGCATTTTTCACACATACAAAAATTCATTATCATACGTCATTATCATCGGCTTGTTGATGTTACTATTGTAAATAAAGAAATAAGTTACTTTACTAGTTAATTTTACTTATAAATTTTTTTATGGAATAAGCTTTATAGGCAATACCAGAGTAAATTTATCAAATCAATCCTCTACATTGCATATCATAAATAAAGAGATAATTTAAATGTTTGAATTTTCTGTATCAATATTGCAGAATATTACAAAAGAGGTACTTTGCTGTTATTCCCCCTACTGCCAATTCTGTAAATATTTTTCATTATGAATTGATAATAAAATGGTTAAAATATGATATTTACTTCATTTTGTAATGGAACCCCGTTTTTTACATTTGGGGAATCACAGAAGAGACCCGGACATTGTTTAAAAATACGGATTATTGTGTAGTTACGATTCGAAACATTACAACATCGATTAGAAATCTACCTAATGTCGATTAGTCCATATCATGTCTTAAGTAACATTCTTTTCTTATAAACGTTGATACGAAAAAAAACCGATCCGGTTTCTTCAAGATAGAGGAATCGTTCATAAGACCAGAATATGTAAGATGAAACACGAAACGTCGTGTTTTTTTGTTTTTTTTTTAAGGGAAGGGAACTTTGTTGGAAGGTAGCAAATTGTCGTTCGAGGGGATTATTGCAATTATCAAAACATTACTGTTAATTGGTCAAGGTTAGCGAACGTAGGTTAAGTTTGGTTAATTATATTCGTAAAATAAATAAATGGTTATAAATAAAATATAATCTAACCAAACTTAACGTACGGTCGCTTCGCTCGCTAACCTTGACTAATGGTAATGTTTTGATTTTTAAATAGTAAATAAATAGGGGGGGGGGGGTAACAGAAATGTACCCAAAAAGAAAATAGTGAAAACTAACAAAACTTTTATCAGTCTTGGCTCACTTTCACTTTATATCAACAGAATGCATTTATTTTATACACGCTATTGCTTGATTTATTAACACTGAATATTTTTTAGCTGGTAAGTGATAAAATTTCTGTAAAAATATGAAAATGCCTTAAATATTATTCGGCATACATACAAGACAAACGGTACGAAAAATGTAGTAGACGGATACATTTACTACAAAATTACAAACAAATTTTTCAGAAATAGGTGATAAAATAGATTCAGTCAGGTGTTCGCAAAATTTTGTAATAAAATACTTACACTGTTGAGGTTATGAATTAAAAATTCTTATAATTATTTATTCCATGACGAAGAATCTAACGCTATTACTGAAAGACATGAATCAAGTATAGGTAAGGCAACTTTTATCAATTTAAGGGTTACATTAGGAAAATTAATTGCAAGAAATAATTCTTGTACACATTACATAAATTTATAACGTACTTGTAACGATTGAAAGTAGTAAATAAACATATCGAGAAAAGAACCGAATGAATCGAACATTTCATTCTTATTAACTATCGATTAAACTTTCATTATTTTTACTTCCTTGCCTATTAAATTACATAAACATTTTTTTAAAGTGAAACTTACATAAAATTTTATTTAATTAATAACTTCTGATATATCTTTTTATTGTTACTGAATTCTTATTTATTGTATTCTTTTTTACCATCAAAGGTTAATAATTATTAATAAATCAATATATCTAAATTTAAAAAAAGGAGATGTAGTCTGATTTGAACCGATGTGCCTTCCACTTGTAAGATCCCAATATTTCATTAATTAAAATTTCATTTCGCTCTATGGAACCAATGAAAATAGGTACCACTTATGATATATTTTTTAAAAGCTCTCAATAAGGGCTTATTACAGCAGTTAAGTAAAAGTCCAAAATCTAAATTTGTTTTGGATTCAGTCGATTGTTATCAAAATTTCGATTGTACGGCTTTCGATTAAATCCAAAATTTCAACATCGTACGGCTAATCGCTTTTGAGTTATGCAAGATAACCCACCGGGTTGGTCTAGTGGTGAACGCGTCTTCCCAAATCAGCTGATTTGGAAGCCGAGGGTTCCAGCGTTCAAGTCCTAGTAAAGCCAGTTATTTTTGCATGAATTTGAATGCTAGATCGTGGATACCGGTGTTCTTTGGTGGTTGGGTTTCAATTAACCACACATCTCAGGATTGGTCGAACTGAGAATGTATAAGACTACACTTCATTTACACTCATACAATACCATCCTCATTCATCCTCTGAAGTATTATCCAAACGGTATTTACCGGAGGCTAAACAGGAAAAAGAAAGAAAGTTATGCAAGATACGTACGTACAGAAGTCACGCTGAAACTGGTCAAAATGGATTTCCATTGAAATCTGAAAACCGAAATTTTTCGCATCATAATACTTCCTTTACTTCGAACAAGGAAGTAATAAATTATTAAAGATACGTAAATAATATTTTTTTTATTAATGACAGAAACACAATAAATTATTTGAAAAATTATTATTTCAAAGTTATCAATAAAATAACAATAGCTAATCAACAATGGGCATTTCTGTATTGTATTTAAATCATTCTGTATACATTAATTATATAGGTATTGTGAACTGTGCTGTCGTTAGCGAAGGTTTTCTGTCAATTTTAGTTTGAACGTAATCGGTTTGCTGAAGTAATGACGTACCAATTTACAACAGAGGAATATGACGATATGGTATACATTTTGTGTGTGTTTGTAATGCTAAAGTTGCTGCAGTAGATTATAAAATATATGTTTTCCATATAGCAGGATTCCATATCATAAAACTATTAGCGCGACTTTTCGTAGTCTTCGGGAAACAGGTTCACCACCTAGTATTCACACCAGCTAGAACGATCTATCCAAACACAAAGCTGTTACGACATTTTTACAGATGCAATCCATGTGTCAGTACAGGACATCTTTCTAAGCAGATCGAAGTTTCGCATTCGATGGTTTGGAAAAAACTTAAAGTAGGTTTTATCCTATCATAAACAGTCAGTTTAATATTTACAATCACAAAACAGTCTGCTTCATTTGAAGTTCTGCAGTTGGTGGAATACAAATTGAGGTAAGTATGTTTTGTTTACCTACAAGGCAAATTTCACTCAAGATATCAAAAACTTACAATGAGCAGATGTGAATCCTCATGAAACGGAGATGACGATTTTCAACATCGATTTAGCGTAGCGTCAATGTATACCTTCTTCACAGTCAGCTGTTTGGTCGATTCATATTATTGGTTGCAGTTAATGCTGAGTTCTACTTGCACTTTCTTCAAAATGAATTGCTACAGCTGCTTTAAGATCAAAGCTACTTCCAGCATGATGGTGTGCCTCCCCCCACTTTTCTTGACCGTTTCCACTCACTTAAATCATCATTTCCCTGAGAAATGGATCGGTCGTGGAGGTCCACATTCCTGGCCACCAAGATCACCTGATCTAAAAACTAGATTTTTTGCATCTGGGCATAGATGAAAGATATTTATACAAAACAAACAAGAATGTATTTTAAGGGATTAATTTTCCGCATTATGGATGTGGCTGAGCAACGTAGTCCTTAAGTTGCTCAGCTGCATCCATTCTTCAGGGCTGTCTAGATGTGAAGAACTAAAAGCAGTACAGAAGCGTGCCAAGAGACATTTGAAAAGGGCAGGTTCATTTTTTAACATTTATAAACTGATTGCACTTTAGTGTACTGTTTCTGAAGTAAAATTTGATTTTTCCTAAATTTTCTTCATTTTATTCGACATTTCAGTACAACCTCATTTCACCGGGGTAACTGAAATCCAAGTGAAACTTTTTACTAAAAAAAACACTTTTTCTGGCAAACAAAGCATTTTAGACCATATGTTTATAGAATGTTTTCCATTATTTTCACGAGTACAATAGGTTATGAAAGTCCTGGGAGAACTTCATGATACAATCTGCACATATATTTTCTTACTTTTTAAGTAACCTAAACTTTTCTATTAGTCTTGAATTGTTTGCATAAAACACTTTCAAAGTGTTTCATTCTATCTTGCTGCAACAATCCAGTAAATAAGCAATGAATTTTTTAAATCTTCAAATTTACTACATAAATAACTTAATTTTTCATTAAAAAATGTTTCATCCAGTTTGATATTAAGTGGAAGTTCGTAATAACAAACTCAATAAAACTTTATAGTAAAACATTTTTTAGAATATTTACTTTAATATGTTTTCAGTAAGTCATCTTTGAGACCTTCCTCTGGTGGCGCTCTTTTTTTCACACTTGCATCAGCTGCTGTAACTGTTGATATTTTTTTTAATTAGGCAGACTTACATTATAAATATGTATCGGGATCAACATTGACAACAACTTTGATAATCATACACGCATCCTTTTTATAAGTAATAAAACATAAAAAACTAATAACATAGAAAAACACACAAAAAAGACAAAATTCACACACTTTCTGACCACATTTTTATGTCTGCCTAATTAAAAAAAACTATAACAGTAACATCAGCTGATGCCAGTGTGAAAAAACCAGCAGTCATTGAGAATAATCAAAAAACAATAAAACAAAGAAATTTTTTTTTTTAATTTTACTATAAAATTAGTTTACTAAGTTACAAAATTTTACATTTCAAATGAATAATATTGGCGTCCATTATGGACAAGAGCATAACAAATATTGTTATGTTCTATCTTGGCTTTTAATTCTACAGGTACAATTTGATGTTATTTGGGTGATGTCTTTGTACATATGTTCTGCTTGTATGATTTAATTTGTAAAGTAGATTCTGTTTTTGTGTTTAGCATATATTTATGCCACGAATCTTTTTTTTCTCTTGGGCATGCAACGAAATGTTATTAGAGCCTGAACACAAAATTACTATTGTAAAAAATTAAAAATTATTTAGTTTTTAAGGTAAACTTTAATTATTAAACAGATGTAAAACACTTATATTATGCTAAATGCGATATAAAACAAAATTAGAAATCTAACATAAAACAACAAAATTGATATATGTCAAAAACACATTACAGTTTTTATTCACAAGTGTGTATATACGTTATATATACGTGTGTATATATATATATATATATATACGTTCATCAGTGTGTATTTTATTAGTTTACTGTACAAGTTTCATATATTTTGTTTACTAGTTTTGTAAGTAATTCTGTAACTTTCTTTCCAACACGTATATGATTGTTGTATTTTTTACCATTTACATTATGTTATTTCTTTTTTCTATTACTTGTATTACTTGGGTTTTTTTTATGGTTTTCAGTATTAAAGTATAACATGTTGTCATAACCATTTACTATTATGAATGAATAGCATTAACCTGCCTGAGCCAGATGTTTTATTATATTGAGTTCATTAGTATAGTTATCAGTTGACAAATATTTATATTAATTTTATCAAACATAGCCAACTGGTATGATTATATAATTAATAATTCAAGAATCCACATACCGACAATTCTTTTACATATACATACATTGAAGCAATTTCAGAATAAAATTCCATCATCAGGAACTTAAAAATTTTATGTTATAAAACTAAATTTATGTTACTAAAACTTCATGTAAATTTTTTTATGTAATGTAATATAATTTAACAGTGATTGTCATATGTTTAAAATTATGTCAACTTAACATCCTGTCATTATGAATGTCTCCACCATTATCAAATAACAGTGAAGTTTTAGTTTTATTAAGATTATAACATAAAATTTTTAAGTTCTGATGATGGAATTTTATTCTGGAAGCGCTTGAACATATGTGTAAAAGAATTGTTAAGTGGATTCTTTAATTATGAAAGATACGTATATTTCAGAGAGGAATTCCCATTAGCAGTACTAGTAGAAAGTAATATTTATTTTGAATATTAAGTAAATTTGTTCTGTTGTTGCTTGTGTTAAGGTTATAATTTCAGTTATGTGTTTTAGTGATGTGTTATTTTTAGCATTTATTTAATTTATCTGTATTAATTTTATTCATAACATAAATGTTGTTTGATTCTTCGTTTAACTTTATAGTTATTACTATTTTTATTTTATTTATTTATTTGTATAACTTTACTATTTTTATAGTTTATAATTGTATAAAATGTTTAATTTTTGAAAAGTAATAATTGTTATTTAACACATCATCGCTATTAATTCACATACACTTTGAAATTCTTTTTTTTTACTTTCCTTATATGCATTGTATATTTATCATATGACTAACTTTGCTCATTGGAATTATATGCAATCCTTCTTAAAGTACTAAACTTAGTTATATTAAATAAAACTAGTTTACAGTAAAGTTCATTGTTCCTATTTGACAAATATAATATTAATGACTTAAAAAACAAATAAAATTAATGACTTATATCATTCACACACCCCCACACCAGCACTTCCATGAACTAGCAGCTATTTATGAAAGCACAGTTAATAAAACTTTTATACAATTATGGAGTATAACAATTTTAAGTACAAATGAAACATATATATTGTATATAACCTCATTTAATTATTTTTCATGGCTGTTGAAGTATGCCCAATAAATATAAAAAATTATAAATTTCACTTACCATTAGTTGAGACATATAATTTTGCTTTAAATAAAGATATTTTCCAGTGGTAATTGTAATTATAATTAAGTTCTTCATTGAGTAATCTCAAGTGATATCAATGTTGTTTCTCATAATTTCTATCATTTATTTAATTTGTTTTCTCATGTACCATTTAAATAATTACACAATTCAATTTATTTGTTTTTTTTAGGTTGTCTTATTTGCTGGGAAAGCTAGCCATGATAAATACTATTAAAACAGATATAAAAAATATTTGCGATAAAGATACAAAAATTTAGTTAATCTTTATTGACGCGTATTTTATAAATTAGTCATTCAATTATGTGAATAAAAATCATAAAAAATTGCACCATAAGCTGTGTAAAATAATAAATTTTCAATTCTTTTTTAAAGTTAAAGTAGGATATTAATCCTATTTATATATCTTTTATTAGTGTCAATCTGATAATGTGTGCATTTTTTTATTTGTTTGATATGTAGAATCAAATATTACATTCATTTGTCTCTAAACAGTTTAAGTAGCAAACAGGGAATTGTGTTCAGAATTATTTAATTTTCATAATGTATACATTGGTACATTGGTTTAGAGAATGTGGGTGGCTCTAGCCATTGGGATTTTATTTTCAACTAGCAGACCCGGCAATGCTTTGCTATTGCTAGCTTTGAGTGTATATATATATATATATATATATATTATGAGTGTATAATATATATATATATATAATGTATATATATATATATATATATACACTCATATATATATATTATACACTCATAATATATATATATTAACACAATTGAAAGTTTGATAAAATATTAACAAATGAACATTACAGAACATCACAAAATTTAACCTTTCACTTTATTTCTTTTTCCCCTTTGTCCCTTTTTCCCTTCTTCACTTTTTCCTTATTTACCTTTTTCCCTATTTCCCTTTCTGATTTTTCCCTTTTTCCGCCATGTAAATCAATCCAGCAGTTTTTAGTTTATAGCAGACACACATACGAACATTACCTTTTATATATATAGAACAAGAAAGTCTGTTTGTATAATTGTTTCGTAAATATTTTGACACTGGCGTCACCTAGCGGTTATAGTTTTTTGCAAAAATTTGTCTTTTCACATAACTAATATATATTCTGAATATGAGCCAACTTGAACCATAAATACAATTTTTCAAAATATATCGACCCCAGCACCACCTAGGGGTCCAAACTAATTCAGAAACCTTTGCAGGCATGCGCACAACAACTCACCAAAGTTTTATCACAATCAGATGAATGGTTTAGAAAGGCATAAGAGACATACAGTCAAGACAAACATTCATTTTTATATATATATATAGATAAGTGATTAACTGTAAAGTATTCAGATACTGTGCAACCATTAGATAGTAAAGTCTGCATATTTTTTTTTTGTTTTTAATGTCTTCTCAGTGAACAAAATTATATTGTAAACCATTTCACTTATGTAATATTTTTTTTTTTGATTTGATGACTTAATCCCCACAGAAGCTTGTACATTGGAATGTGAAAATGGAAATTTATTGCATATGAAAAATGCCATGTCTGACCAGGATTTGAACCCAGATTGAACAGAACTTCCAGAGGAAAGATCAAGATGCTACCACTCTGCCATGGAGATTGGTGGATTTAAAATTAATTATAATCTGATGAATTATGTACCCTCCTCTATGAATCATGAGACCTTGCCGTTGGTGAGGGGGCTTGAGTGCTCAGGGATACAGAGTAGCTGGACCGAAGGTGCAACCATATCGGAGAGGTATCTGTTGAGAGCCAGACTAAGGAATGATTCCTGAAAGAGGGCAGCAGCTCTTTCAGTAGTTGTTAGGGGCGTGAGTCAGGACGACTTAAACGGCCGTATCAACATCACTCAGTCCTCTGAGTACTGCGCAGCTGAAAGCAATGGAAAACTACAGCTGCTTTTTTTCCAAGAAAATGTGGCTCTCTGCATTTTCACATAGCAATAATGGAGGCGCCTTCCTTGGTAAAATATTCCGGAGGTAAAATAGTCCCCCGTTCGGATCTCCGGGTGGGGACTACTAAGGAAGGGGTCACCAGAAAATTAAAAAATAACACTACGAGTCGGAGCGTGGAATGTTAGAAGCTTAATAAAGGTTGGTAGGCTAGAAAATTTAAAAAGGGAAATGGGTAGGACAAATGTGGATATAGTAGGAATTAGTGAGGTTTGGTGGGAAGAGGAAGGCGACTTTTGGTCAGGTGATTTTAGAGTAATTAACTCAGCGTCAAATAATGGGCAGGCAGGAGTAGGTTTCGTGATGAACAAGAAGATAGGGAGGAGAGTGGAGTATTTCAAAACGCATAGCGATAGAATCATTGTAATAAGGATAAAATCAAAACCTAAACCGACAACGATTGTTAACGTCTATATGCCTACAAGCGCCCATGATGATGATGAGGTAGAGTGTGTATACGAAGATTGTATACGAGATTGATGAAGCAATTAAACACGTAAAAGGAGATGAAAGTTTAATAATAGTTGGAGATTGGAATGCAAGCATTGGAAAAGGCAAGGAAGGAAATATAGTGGGTGAATACGGGCTGGGCAAAAGGAATGAAAGAGGGGACCGACTTATAGAGTTTTGCACAAAGTATAATTTAGTAATTGCCAACACCCAATTTAAAAATCATAATAGAAGAATATACACTTGGAAAAAGCCAGGCGATACTGCAAGGTATCAGATAGATTATATCATGGTTAAGCAAAGATTTAGAAATCAACTCGTTGACTGCAAAACTTACCCTGGAGCAGACATTGATAGCGACCATAATTTGGTGATAATGAAATGTAGATTGGGGTTTAAAAACCTGAAGAAAAGGTGTCAGATGAATCGGTGGAATTTAGAGAAGCTTGAGGTAGAGGAGGTAAAGAAGAGGACATCGCAAGAGGTCTGAGTAAAAAAGATAAGGTAGAAAATGTAGAAGAAGAATGGGAGAATGTTAAAAAGGAAATTCTTAAATCAGCAGAAGCAAACTTAGGCGGAATAAAGAGAACTGGTAGAAAACCTTGGGTTTCAGACGATATATTGCAGCTGATGGATGAACGTAGAAAATATAAGAATGCTAGTGATGAAGAAAGTAAAAGGAACTATCGGCAATTAAGAAATGCTATAAACAGGAAGTGCAAACTGGTGAAAGAAGAGTGGATTAAAGAAAAGTGTTCAGAAGTGGAAAGAGAAATGAACATTGGTAAAATAGACGGAGCATACAGGAAAGTTAAGGAAAATTTTGGGGTACATAAATTAAAATGTAATAATGTGTTAAACAAAGATGGTACACCAATATATAATACGAAAGGTAAAGTCGATAGATGGGTGGAATATATTGAAGAGTTATACGGAGGAAATGAATTAGAAAATGGTGTTATAGAGGAAGAAGAGGAAGTTGAGGAGAATGAAATGGGAGAAACAATACTGAGATCTGAATTTAAGAGAGCATTAAAAGATTTAAATGGCAGAAAGGCTCCTGGAATAGACGGAATACCTGTAGAATTACTGCGCAGTGCAGGTGAGGAAGCGATTGATAGATTATACAAACTGGTGTGTAATATTTATGAAAATGGGAAATTTCCGTCAGACTTCAAAAAAAGTGTTATAGTTATGATACCAAAGAAAGCAGGGGCAGATAAATGTGAAGAATACAGAACAATTAGTTTAACTAGTCATGCATCAAAAATCTTAACTAGAATTTTATACAGAAGAATTGAGAGGAGAGTGGAAGAAGTGTTAGGAGAAGACCAATTTGGTTTCAGGAAAAGTATAGGGACAAGGGAAGCAATTTTAGGCCTCAGATTAATAGTAGAAGGAAGATTAAAGAAAAACAAACCTATATAATTGGCGTTTATAGACCTAGAAAAGGCTTTCGATAACGTAGACTGGAATAAAATGTTCAGCATTCTAAAAAAATTAGGGTTCAAATACAGAGATAAAAGAATAATTGCTAACATGTACAGGAACCAAACAGCAACAATAACAATTGAAGAACATAAGAAAGAAGCCCTAATAAGAAAGGGAGTCCGACAAGGATGTTCCCTATCTCCGTTACTTTTTAATCTTTACATGGAACTAGCAGTTAATGATGTTAAAGAACAATTTAGATTCGGAGTAACAGTACAAGGTGAAAAGATAAAGATGCTACGATTTGCTGATGATATAGTAATTCTAGCCGAGAGTAAAAAGGATTTAGAAGAAACAATGAACGGCATAGATGAAGTCCTACGCAAAAACTATCGCATGAAAATAAACAAGAACAAAACAAAAGTAATGAAATGTAGTAGAAATAACAAAAGATGGACCACTGAATGTGAAAATAGGAGGAGAAAAGATTATGGAAGTAGAAGAATTTTGTTATTTGGGAAGTAAAATTACTAAAGATGGACGAAGCAGGAGCGATATAAAATGCCGAATAGCACAAGCTAAACGAGCCTTCAGTAAGAAATATAATTTGTTTATATCAAAAATGAATTTAAATGTCAGGAAAAGATTTTTGAAAGTGTATGTTTGGAGTGTCGCTTTATATGGAAGTGAAACTTGGACAATTGGAGTATCTGAGAAGAAAAGATTAGAAGCTTTTGAAATGTGGTGCTATAGGAGAATGTTAAAAATGAGATGGGTGGATAAAGTGACAAATGAAGAGGTGCTGCTGTAAATTGATAAAGAAAGAAGCATTTGGAAAAGTATAGTTAAAAGAAGAGACAGACTTACATAGACCACATATTAAGGCATTCTGTAATAGTCAATTTGATATTGGAGGGACAGGTAGATGGGAAAAATCGTGTAGGCAGACAATGTCTGAAATATGTAAAATTGTAGGGATGTAGGATGTAGAGGGTATACCAAAATGAAACAACTGGCACTAGATAGCGAATCTTGGAGAGCTGCATCAAACCAGTCAAATGAATGAAGACAAAAAAATGCTATTTAGAGTTAGTGATTAAAAATTTTGTAATCTATTTGTGAAAAAAGAAGAGAGTATATATATATATAGTTGCACAACAACAAAAAAATGCAAAACGTGTATACTGATTAAATACATACCCTTATACACCATTGTATTATAGGCAAGAGTATTGCTATGCATGTGTCTACAAAATTATCAGTACTAGTCAGGTATTTAATATTACTAACTCTCATGGTTACTGAATGTTAGAGAATATAATCTAGGGTAATAATTACTTTTACCTTGCTGAATTTTCTCAAGTATTGTTTTGCAGTGTTTGAGTTTGTATACATGATTGAAAGGTGATAAGGCAGGACTATTTAATTCTTCTACTGCATGTATAAACTAGAATATAATATTAATTTGTATTAATATAAATAAATTTTAAAAAGACAAGCATATATCTTAAGTTGGAGTCATTAGAAGAAGAAAAATATAAATAGAAACTTCTTTGAGAACTATTGTAAAATGGAGAACAAAAAAGATTATGAAACTCATTCATTGACTGTACTGTACGTTAAATTAAGTTTGATTATTTTGTCAGTTTATCTGTAACTAGTGGATATTTAGTAATAAAAAATGTAAGCAAAAATCTGGCTGCAAAAATTAACTTAAGTACAGTACTCATCAAAGAACTAGAAGAGGGAGCCAAAATCAGTCCTAACCACTACGGTTTATGCGGGGGCGATCCACTGTGCAGGCCATCTGCCGAATTACAGAATGGGCCGACGAGGTGAAGAGAGGCACTTGGCGAACCAGGATAATTCCATTGATGCTATCACTAGACATAAAAAACGCGTTCGGAGCTATTGGTTAGGGTCACATTAATGACGCAATTGTGGCTAGGGGCCTCAGTCCATACCTACATAGACAAATTGAATGTTACTTGTCCAACAGAGGATGCCTGGTAGAAGCACAGGAGGAAACAATACATTTTCAAATGCACGGTGGAGTTCCGCAGGGCTCTGTTCTGGGGCCGTTGTTGTGGCTGGTGATTATAGATGAACTCCTTCAAAAGGAGTTTCCTGTCGGCGTCCAGGTCCTGGCTTATGCAGATGACCTTGCAGTCCTCGTAGAGGGAAGGACAGTCTTGGAGGTGCGAGAGAGGGTGTATGCAGCCATTGACACTATACAGGAGTGGTTGAAGTCCAGGGATCTGCAACTGTCTACGGAAAAATGCCAGTGTATTGCCTTTACGGGTAGAACCGTTCAATATTTCCATCAACGGTCATGCTATAGAAGAAACGAATAACATCAAGTACTTAGGAGTTATCCTCCAGAAAAACAGTAGATACATTAGCAAAGAAATGAAAGGTTTTATAGCTTGCATACTGAATATGGGGATAATTAGAAAACCTACTCTTACTGGAGTACAGTATCATCACAGGCAACCCCTTGGTTTGGTAAAATATTTTCAGCACACCATTTTAGAATTATTTTGAAATTTCGAAGCATAAATGTTACAAAAAATGGTAACACAAAAATTTCAATAACTCTGTAAATAATATGAATTTTTAAGTGAAATTTTTTTTATTTTGTTCACAAATAATTTTAGTTTTTAGAAACAGATAGATTAGATATAAATAGCAAGGATTTTTTTCAAATAAAGAACAAATTCAGTATTTTTTTTTTTTTAATGAAAAAAAGTTGAATTTTATTTTTTAAATAATTAATCAAGGGTGTAACACCATTTTGGATTGCAACACCACAATCTACATAATTTACTGAGTAATTACAATTTTTTTCATAATTTTATCGTGCATATTGTTATTTCTGTGGCATCTCTACCAAACATCTACTTTTTCTGATAAACATGCTTGAGGCTTTTAACTAGTACTTACAAAATAGGCTTGAGGCCGTAAGGGTTAATATACAGTTTCAAGTTATAAGTGTGGCTCAGTCGACTTGTGTTGCAACAGGACAGGTATTATCTTTGTTCCCATTAAAATATTTTTTCTATATGTAAAACATTATTCATTGGTAATTTGCAGTGTGACATTTACTCCCAAATCATTACTAGAAATTACATAATAAAATTTTTTACGGCTGTATTATAACATTTGAATTATGCGACTGGAACCTCTACCATAATGAAGGTCATTATGAAACAGATTTTCATTATGATACAGGTGTTCAATTAATCAAAAACCTTCTCTTTTCAACTTGTGACCAGTCAAAAGTAGGTATTATTTAATGTATCAGTTGTTTTTTTTTTTTACTTTGATTTAATTCAATTTAGTAGTTAGCAAGAAGAGGTTAATTTGAAAGTACACCAGCAGGTTTCTATATTACACTGTTTATCTTTTTGTTAATTATGTCAGATTCTGAGGAAGAAATGTCACTGATCAATATTAAAGGCAAAACTTATGACTAATAGCCTACTGCCACATAAATGCTTTGTTTAATGTGTTTTTGAAAAATAAAAAAAAGTTTCAATTAGCTGTGTATTCTATCATTGATATAAATCAATTATCCCAATATTTTCTTACCTGTAGAAAAAATACAGAATGCAATTTTCTGTAATGACCATTAATGCTTTCTTGTGAAGTTTATGACACTCACCAAGACTCATGTTGTAACTTCACACTCGTGCATTAATGGCTATCATTATAGGTTCATTGTATAATGTACTGTTATGTTAATACAACAATAAATTAATATTTTCCTAAGTTTACTGCTGCATTTATGAAATATTACTACTGAATGAATCTTCTACATTCCTTTCTTATATATGATTCCTCTTACTAACTAATTCACATTACTAATCTAGGAATCTTAAAATTACTTGAAGATTTGAGTACAGAAAATTCCATTTTTCTGCTAACAGAGCGGGAAGAACTTCATCACAATGAAGGTTGGCGCACCATAACTCTTGTATGAGCACTTTAAATGGAACGATTGCAGGAGCAAGTAGACCCAAAGGATCAAACAATGAAGAAATAATTGACAAAACAGAACATTTAGTGTAAGAAGTATTAACTTTTGATTTGATTTGATAACTGAAATCATCACCTTGAGGATCCTAAGACAATCCAAGTGTTTTGATATTTTCATCTTGTCTAATTTTATGAACTAATCAGAATCATTGAACATACCAGGCACATTTGAATGACATTCATGCTGCAAAATTCTGTATTTGTTATTTAAGCAATAACGAAATATTGTATAATTGTTTCAACTGATCGATGTGATCACAACCAGTGAGCAGATCATTGATATGGAATGATTTATGAGTTGGTATCATCATACCAGAGAATTCTTTGTAATGAAAAATCTCGAGGATTAATGCAAATTTGTCTCCTGATAGCAAGTAGCTGTGGGTTCTAAAACGAATTATAATTGAAAATAAATCTTGTTCTACTACTAGACCTGTAGCAAGAATTGAATTGATTGGCCATTTGAAGTTTTCGCGCTACTATTAAATACTACTCTTGTTTTGGTAGTGTTGGAAGATTCACGAAATACTGTGATGAGGCAAATAAAAGGTTTCAGATGGAACCTTGGACTGAGATGAATCTCCAGGTTGCATGTGATCTAATTCTTTATATTCTTTCATGAAATGGAAGTAGTCTTCCTTGAGTTTAGGATTTTTCTTAAATCTACGGTGTAATAAATTGAAACGATATTCAGCATTTGCAAACGAATCTCCTAAAGTACAATTTTCCTTACGAGGAAGAGATACAGCAAATCTGCCTTTGTCATCACGTAAGGTATTTTCAACAAAATGTTTTTTGCAGAAAGATTCCTCCTTGGTTGGTAAAAACGATCTTCTATCTCTTTGGATCTCCAAAATTATTCTAATTGAGAGGAAAGCTGTTCATTACTAACAAGAAGTGATATTGAATTTGAATTATTTTTCCGTTTACTAGATTTAGTAGGGATTTGACCTGAGACTATGAAACCAAGACTGGTTTCTTGAAGTATGGTATGATTGGAATTGAACAAGCGTAAGTAGAGAAAGATAATATTGAGCTCCTACGAGAATGTTGATTTGCCCAGGAAAAATAAAATGAGGATCGGCTTGAGAAGGAATTTCCCAGTCAGTTACGTTTACAAATTGATTGGGTAACAAACCTGTAATGGGGATGGCATTACATGACATTTCAAGTTAAAATTAAAATCTTCATATCTAGAATTAATATTTAAATCATTACTTAGCTTAGATTTGGTAATGACATTGCTAATACCTGTAATCGACATGAGAACAGGTTTGGTTTGAAATCCAAGTTTGGCGGCGCAAACCTTTCAGTACAAAATGAAATCATTGAAGCGGAATCAAGTAAGACCCTGGCTTAAATGAAATTACCTTTTAAGTTTTGAGTAATTAACTTTATTGTAATAAATTCTAGTCAATATTTAGATTCTTCAATGCATTAATATTTGAATTTACTTGGTCAATGAATTTAGATAAATTTTCAGAATTTTCCTTTTTTAATGGTTTTAAATTAATTTCTAAAGCATTTTTAGCTGCTATTAGCCTTTTGTTATCACAACGACCTTTAAGTAGAGTTCTATTGCAGTTTCAAAATTTTCATACGTTACTGATAAATTTCATCAAGAGAAATAAGAGAGCCTCTTAAGAAATTTGTAAGGTAATAAAATTTTTCAACATTAGAAAATTCTTCTCGATTATGAACTAAACTATTAAAAAAGAATTATGCCAAGCCTTCACATCACCGTGAAAGGGTTCAATTTATATAGGTTTTAAAGAAATTAGATTAGGTTTGTTAATCACTTTAGTTAAATCAGTTACCTCTGAAATTTTGAAACAATTTTCTAATTTTTTATGTTTTAATTTAAGTTTGTATCCTGTAGGTTTTTGTCTGTTGCATCTTGGTGCAATTAGATTTCCGATTGAACATCGAAAAATAGTTTTTTGTATTCTAACAGTTTGTCAAACTTAATGGTAAATAGATCATAATTGCCTGAATTAAGATCAAAGTTTTCAATGAATGTTTTTATATTGGCTATACTATTCTTCATAATGCCTCATTTTTTAATTAAATCCTTGAATTCCATTTTTATTGGAATCGTACACAAAATAATATTAAATTAGAATAAAATAAAGTTAAAGATAAATGTCATATAAAACAATATTGTTAAAGTAGACCTTATGCATAAAGTTGAATGAACTGGCTTGGTTGTAAATATATGATATTGCTAACTGCTGTGTGCAGGTCAGCGAACAATAGAAAGATTGCCTGAGATATATGTGCGCGTGTTTTGCACAGCGCAACAAAGGAAAAACTTGTCCAAACTGGAATCGAGGGTTGATTCCTTATACCTGGCTAACTTTATAGATAAAATTTTTAACTGTATTATAAAACATTGAAATATTTAACTATTGAAATATTCATGAACTTGAATGTGTTACTAATTTTAATTTTTTAATTGCACTTTTAACATACACCCTTAATTTTTGAAACACTTTTTATAAATAAATTATAAATACTGTGTTTTTGGCTTGGTTTGAACTTACTGAAACCCTGAATGAATGCTGTAGAGTGGCAAAGTCCGTGTCGTTAATACGACAACTTGACGATGCTGTCCCTCAATCTGGCCCGGAGGATCATGAAACATTGTTAGATCCTGACTGTGAGGACCATGAAACGTGAGGTAGATGTTAGAGCGAGGTTGGACTGTATATGTTCATAGGTGGTGAATGAAGACTACGCCTTGTTGTTTGTTGAATAATGGTTTAATGAATCGTCGCCTTGACAGTTAATGAAATGTATAATTGAACTTGATACATATCTTTACATATATAATTAAATTAAATAACATATAACTTATACTAACTAAACATTGATCCGAACTTGTCCATCCGTAGTGAAAGTGCATTCGACCGCTCTGGATCTGATTCTGATGTAGAATGCTAGTACCAGCTTAACTCTACGTTGAGCGCTAGCACCCACTAGATCGCAGCACCAGACGGCTTGACGTGCAACAGAACAATGTGATGAAAGACTTTTCAAGGCCAACTTTTTAATAACATATAATAGATGCTGGGAATGTTCAGCAACATTATTGGCAGTTTGTTTTTGAAGATGGTAAAATTTGAAAAGGTCAACACTCTTACTATGCCTAATTTAAATTTTATCTAGAGAAAACATTATTTGTGTGTGACATTAATGTTTATTATGAACATACTTAATTCTTTATCTACTAGATTGATTTTAAAAAGTGCCATCTTAAATATATTAAATAATTAAATATATATTTTTACTTCCTTGTACAATTAAAGGAAGTATTGTAATTGTGAAAGATTTCGGTTTTCAGATTTCAGCGAAAATATCAATTTTGACCATCCATGAATCCATGTTGACTAGTTTTGGAGTTACAATAAATAATAATTCAATAAAAACAATTAAAAAAGAAAAAAAATATCAGTTATTTTATCAATGTCATGTGATATACGCATCATATTTTATTTTTTTTAAATTGTGACAATTGGTTTTATTTTAATTACATTCTTGCAGTTGTGTAGGATTCTTACTAATGTGTATGTTGTGCTGCTTATATTTGCATTCTATTAATGATTTATTTCTTAACAGTATTTCTGAATTTTTAATATTTAATTCTTATTATTTACAGATTGAACAACTGAAATTAGAACTATTAGCTCTTCGATCTCAGACTGATAACAGATTGATTTGTAGCAGTGTTAATATGCTTCCAGAGAGCAGTGATTGTGCATTACCAGTCTGTCCTCCAGAACATCAAAGCTTACTTGGTGAAAATAATCAACTTAAAGAGAAGGTTTAAAAAACTAGTTGATGCTTTGAGCGATTCTCTACAACAGAATTATTTGATATTAGCAGATATTATTTGAAGCAGATGCAGGCTTTTAAAACCATCCTTCTCATGATGTTGATTGCAACTTACCTTTAATACTTACCTTCTTTCATCCAAGTAAAAAGTACATCATAATTGATTACTCAATATTACTATGCATATGAATTGACTTGACTAATTTAGACTTTCATTATTTCTAACTGTACTCTGTCCAGCATGAAAATGTATTGAAAGTATATTTAGGATTTGTGAGAGAGTTTTTCTCTCTAAAACCAGTTCCCATTTGAAAAAAATTAATTAGAACAAATTTTTTTTGTATTGAAATGTATGATAGTTATTTTGTTTATTTCCATATGGTGGCCAGTAATCAAGGTAATAGAGGGAATAAAATTGTTAATAAAGTAATTAAAATAATTTGTGTAATTGTCCTTCAAATAATTTCATAACTGTTGTACAAATAAGCTCATGAATTTTTAACTTTACTTTTTAATTATTTCCTTTTGATCATAATAAATATAAAAATGACAGAGAATTTTTAAATAATCTTATATCATCCAAAACTTACCTCCAATGATGGTTGTGTTTGTTAGGATAATATTCTAATAACGATGTATGGCTCTTAGTCCCAAACTCTCATTACACTCAATGATGGGGAGCGTAAAAAGATTGGTATAAACTGTTGAAATTCTTTATGTATGATTGGCTCCAATTTGGCACATGCATAAAAACCAGGCAGATTGGAAAACACCAGTTAATTAATATCTACTAAAATATTAAAAAGAAACTGAAATTTAAGTAATCTACTTGTATAAGAAAAAACTAAGGAGTAAATTGGAAAAATAGTTTTAAAGATTAGTGGTGCAAATTTCTTTTCTACTTTCATTTCTTTTAATGTGGTGGTTTTTTTGGAATTTAGATCTGGTACTTTCCAAAACATTTCATTGATTTTAAAGTAAAAGCTGACTGCCAATCTATATTTTTGAGGAGTTAGATTGTCTAGTGATGTGGAAAGTGATTAGATAATAAAAATTATGCTTGTGAAGAAATTGCAAATGAAACCTATTTGACAGTTTGCTTGAAGTTATTTACAAAATAAGGCATCTGATCATTTACTTGGTTTTATAGAAATGGTTTGCCTCAAACATATTTCCAGATCTGTTAGCTTTTCCAAGCTATTTTTACTATCTCTTTTGGTGTACTTCATTAATGTATGCGGCTGGAACTTAAATCTAGAAAAAGATTAAAAAATGACTTGGTTGTATTGTAAGAAAAAAATGTTTGATTTATTGTTATTAAAATTAAAACAGTTTTGGTGTTTTTTGTTTTTTTTTTGTAATAAAAACCAAAGAGATATCATTTATAATATTTGATTATTTTTTCAGTGAGATCTGCTAACAGGATAATTTAATTGCATGTAAAAGCTGTATTTATTGTCCATAGATTGCAAGATAGAAATAAACTAAATTCAGGAGCATAAATTTTAGTGATGCCCATTAAAACTGTGGTGTTTCCATTGTATCTTGTGTTTCCATCTTGTTATATCCTCCTCAAAAATCTTCTTTACCTCCTCTTCTTCAAGCTTCTCTAAATTTCACCGTTTCATCTGACACTTTTTCTTCAGGTTTTTAAATCCCAGTCTACATTTCATTATCACTAAATTATGGTCGCTATCAATGTCTGATCCAGGGTAAGTTTTGCAGTCATTTTAAATCTTTGCTTAACCATGATATAATCTATCTGATATCTTGCATCTTAGGTTTTGATTTTATCCTTATTACAATGATTCTATCGTTATGCATTTTGATGTACTTTACTCTCTTCCCTATATTCTTGTTCATTACAAAACCTACTCCTCCTGCCTGTCTTTTATTTGAAGCTGTGTTAATTATTCACAAATCACCTGACCAAAAGTCGTTTTCCTCTTCCCACTGAACCTCACTAATTCCTATTACATTTACATTTTCCTCTTTAAATTTTCTAACCTACCAACCTTTTTTAGACTTCTAACATTCCACGCTTCGACTCGTAGAATGTTATTTTTTAATTTTCTGGTGATCCCTTCCTTAGTAGTTCCCACCCAGAGATCCGAATGGGGGACTAGTTTACCTCCGGAATATTTTACCAAGGAAGGCGCCTCCATTTTTGTTACTACAGTTACATTTTCTTGGAAAAAAAGCAGCTGTAGTTTTCCATTGCTATCAGCTGCACAGTACTCAGAAAATTGAGTGATGTTGATATGGCCATTTAAAACCTCCTGACCTATGCCCTTAACAACTACTGAAAGAGCTGCTGCCCTCTTTCAGGAATCATTCCTTAGTCTGGCTCTCAACAAATATCTCTCCAATTTGGTCGCACCTTCAGTCCTGCTACTCAGTATCACTGAGCACTCAGCTCTCTCACCATCGGCAAGATCTCATGATTCATAAAAGGAGAAGATATAAATAATTAAAGGTACATAATGAAGTCTTTTGATCATTGGGGATCAATTTACTGCACTGTCACAAAACTAACTAACCTCTGAATGACCAGCCACTAACATAGCTGAACTGACAACAAACAAAAATTAAGATCTGATAACAATATGACTTTATTAATATTATTTTATTTTAATATTAAACTACATTATAAGATTTTTAAGAGACATTCAGTCTTATATTTAGTAACAAGTATATATATATATATATATATATATATACTGTAATTGTATTGAGCCATTTTTAACAGAACAAATTTTTTTTTTTCAAATCATTATGCTTAGGAATTTGTTGACAGCTTTCTGATGAATGAAATAATATCCTTCATATCAAGTCGACATGAATGATAAATAAGATTACACTGACTTTCCATTAAACCTGATTTAATAGCTTCAAAAGTTGATGTACCATGAACCATAAAATGTAAAAACTCATTCCTGAAAACAATCAAGAGATTAACTCATTTTATTCACTTTAATATAAATACAATTAACTTACAAAATGTATCTGCTACTATCATATTTATGAGTTCATACTTAAATTATTTATACCTACATTTATGATAATATAATTCACATTTTATGTAAATTTTTATTCCAGCTAAATCCTCAATAGCAGTATTATTTCTATTTATACATACTTTTAAGACAGGATTGATGAGGTATGAAAAGTCAGTTGTTATGAACAGCTACTTAGTCACTCTATAACTTTACCTATATATTTTAAGCTAATTATGGTAAAGGGTCGATGGTGCTCTTAGTTTATTATTCCTACTCCTTTCCTCACTTGTGAAATTTTTATATTAAAAAACTGAAGATTTTCCTTTTAGATGACTTTTAAACACTTAATTCAGCTTTACACACATGTGATACAGGTAAAAAATTCTACAAATACAGCATTTAATAAATCTTTATTGATTTTTAATTTTAATTTGTCTTAAATTGATTTAATTAGTCTTTTCTTATTGTCCTTGTCAATTTAGGGATTTTTGTACCATGTTTTTTTGTTAGCAGTCATTTTTCAATTAATTGCTACTTTAATCAAAAATGGTGTTTTAAAAATTAAAAAAATAAATTATAGTTATTTTGATAAGCTGAAAAATAGAATGTTTATAGTAATTAAATATAGTCATTAGTATGATGGATAAAAATATTATTTATGACTAAATGTTCACAGGTCAAATTGTTAAGTTTAAAAATTAATATTAACAGTATTACAGACATATATATGTACATTTAACATTGCTAATTAATTGAAAATTATTTTTTAGTGTAGATTTTACAATTATAAACTCTCTTGTAAAGGCTGTACTCTTCACCAAACCTGAACATCACCAACAGAGTTCTTTCAGTCTCACTTAAAAGATGCATTATTATTTCATAAAACAAAATGAATAAATGAAGGTAATAATAATAATAAAATCTGAAAAAAAATTTCAACCACTACAACTTAATTCTCCAATACATAATTTAGAAACAATCAAATTCTGTACTTCTATGTTAAAGTAAGAATCCAAATTAAGACGTTAATAATGTGCAACTGTTATAGCATAATACAAATTGTTAACTTAATTCAACTTCCTATGTTGATCGATTAGAAGTTACTGCTTGAACAACATTTAGACACTTGCAAAAATTTACTGGGTGTCTATAAATCGCAAAATTACCAAAATCAATTGGTTATTACCAATAACTGATATAGAGCTATGGAATATAACATGTCACTAGTCCATTTCCTGCATTCACATCTGGAAATAATTCCTGCATCTTTCCACCAATCTTTGGGAAATAAGTGTTGAACATGGTGAATGTTTCAATCAAGATTTCAGTTTTAGAAAACCATTACAAAGGCAAATGAGTAATTATATGCTACTACTGTTGAACTTTAATTTGAGATGTACCTGAGGCTACCTACAAAAGGAGAGCATTCACTAAGAAGTTTTAATGTATAATGTAAGAACGAGTATATGACATCCCTTAACATTAGTTATAACTTTTATAAATCTTTAATATGCTATTTGTATTAAACTGAGGGTGATAAAAAAGTGTAAACTACATGAAAAAAAATATAATAAGCTTCTCAAATCCATGGATTCATTAACTATTAGAAAATATCATAATGTCAGTTAATACATTACATTGTTACAAGAGAAATACAATAAATGTTGTGACCAGTCAATTATCTAGTAACAACAATTAACCAATTATTAGGTCAGATATGCCAATTAAATAGCCAATATAAATCATCACCTTCAAGATGTACCTGTTTACTCATTAGAAAATGTTTATATTGTCAAGTGTTGATATATTTCTAAATGGTTAAAATTTATCATCTATTTTTAACATTTCTAGTTTATTCTCTCTATTTGTTATTGTATGAGCATACATAAATATAAGAGGTCATCAATCTGAAAATTTCTTTATTTCTGTATCCTCTTAAATGTTCTAAAAATGTTTGTTTAAGAATCTATCAGTTTTACCAATATGTATTGTTTAAAATTCTATAAATGTCATTCTGTTAAATTTATCTTGTGATATTTTGATTATGATTTAAATACTTTATTAAATTTATTGATTTAAAAGATATAGAGTAATTTTCACTATTTTACGCACTAAAAAATAAATCAATTATTTAAAAAATAGTTCAGCAGTTATATTCTGCAGAAAATGTTGCATATTTAGGAACAAAGTTTCTGACTTGTATTCTTAATGTTATAGAAATTCAAGCAATTCAGATTTACTATTCCTTTCACCAACATATTATTTAAAACATTAATTGCAAAAATTTAAGTTTGTAATATAATGATCATCACTACATAGTTTGTTACTATAAGTATGAAATGAAAAGCTGAAATCCTCTTTTAACACATGAAAAGCTCACAATATTGAGCTTCTGTAGAAATATTTTATTGGTAATATTTTAGAATGCAACCTTATGTGAAATCTGCTTCATTAACTTTCAATTAATTTCATGTAATTTTAATTCCCGCAAACTTAATAATAAAATAATACTTTATTAAATGTAACTGCAACTCAATTATGAATAAGCTATTTTTTCCAGTAAAACTCAAAAGAAAGTAATCATTACAATGTTTAAAGTTAATGATAGTAATTCAATGTTTAGTAAAATTTAAGAATTCATGAAAGTTTCAAGTAAGCACACAGACATATCAGTATTATAACTATTTCTAAAGTAGAAATTCCCCTTGATAAGCACCTTGTACATATATACCATGAACTATTATTACTAGGCAAAAATAAGGAAGGACTCTAAAGAATTAAATGGTCACAATTTCTTTTTTATTTAGCAGTCTGTTAAAGTTTGAACTGTCAACCATACCATATTTATTCTTTTTTTGTGAATGAATGCTACTGAAGGGGAGTTGCATAAAGCCCATAATGGCTAGATACAGAGAGGGTGGCAGGGCAACCGAAACCATCACATGGAGGGTGTCTTCCCCGTATGGGTTCAGAATGAAGGGGAGTTGTATCATATACTTTTCCGATTTTTTTTTGTTGAGGAAGACAAGTGCATATTGTAGTTAAAAATTAGCAATGAGTTTTAAAATAACAATTCTTCTTCATTAATTGCATAAACATACATTTAGTAAAATAATAATCAGAAGTGATATAGACCAAAATAAATAATTTCTAGTGATAATAATATCACTACATAAAACTAAGATTAATTATAAGGAACCATTTTTAAAGCAACAGAAATATATACTTTTACAAAATCTTCCTTGATATCATTGATAATTTCATAGAAACACGTAATAAACAATTAAAATAATAAATATTGTATTAATTTAATAGAAACATACCTGGCCAAACCATCAATGATTTTGTCCCAACTAGACCCAAGTTTATTGTCTACTTTTTTTGTTGATGTTTGCACAGCTAAACAAACAGTTCTTTGCCAGCAAGCATCTGCATCTATTTTCATTGCATTAAGTATTGTTTCTGTATTATGAAATAACATTCCGATTTCACTTTCATTGTAATTATTACCTGAAACATGTAATGAAAACTATAATAAATCATTTTAATTTCAGGTTAATCTTTTAAGACTTTCATTGTGTATAATTTCAAAAGATTATTATAATGTACAATTTTTAGGATGATAGTTAAAACACTCTTCAACATTGTAGCGCTACTTCTACCCTCAAAATTGTTTTTAGTGTTTTCATTTTTCATGAGCACTTTTAATATTTTCTCAATGTAAAATATATTGAATTTAAGTAAAATTAATGATAAAATAAGAACTGACAGTGTAATACCTTTTATAAGATTATTTTCTTTTAGTTTGGATCCGACAAGCAGCAGATTATATGAAAAACACAGACACAGTCTACACATTTTATCTGCATAATATTACATAATGCAAATATGTAATATCCTATTCACATCATCACTGTCATTTGATGAATACTGAGTACCGAGCTATTTAGTTAATAGGATCCCAGCAATTCAACTCTTGTATATATAGGAAATAAAAACCTACATGAATTTTAATTAACATTAATTAATGTTAATTATATAAGGTTGGTAACCATGGACCAACCATTCGTTGGTAAATCCATGGAAAATTCACTTACAGTTATAAAAAATTAATATTCTTGGTAATACTTAGCTTAGGTTGTGCCCACACAATCTTGACTAAAGTATAGCATATCAAAGGACTAAGGATAGCATAATCATATGACCTAGGGATCTAAGGAAGATCCTCTATTTAATTTGACATCAGGTGGAGAATTTGAGGAGATTGCAATTTAAAATGCTCATAGAAGAACACCAATGACTAAGGACAATGGTCAACCCAAAACCCAAAGTAAGGTTTTCATGTCTGAATAACTTAATCCCAATAAGTTAAATATACCTGTATAAAGGACAATTAAGTTCAAACATATAAGCAAATATTTATTAATTTTTGAAGCTGGGTGATTTCGTAGCTCACATGTCATGATGATTGCAAACCCACATATACCAATGAGTTTATAGGGGGGGCCCATCACTGTTGGCTGTTTCATATTTTAAGTATTCCGAACCAGCTTAGAAAGCTTACTATTAAACATTTATCATTAACTAATGCTGCATCCTTACTTATGTTATTTTCTTACTTAAATAATGTAATAACATATTAATTTTTATAATCATAAATTTTAATTGTTTGAAATTTCTATAGTATAATATTAGGAATATTTTTTTCAGCTTTATTCTTTGTTAAAGAGGAATATTTTTCTTATACATTCAGGAATCATTTAGAAGACATCAAAATTTAATTTTCTAATATTAAAATCGCTAATACTTACGAATTAAGAATAATAAAAAACTTTTATTTGGTATTCTAGAAATTCAAAGGACTAGACTGTATGTAGTCTATCCCAATTTACACGAGGAGTTTCATCAATTTGTTACATTAATGGAAAATATAAAAACATGTTTGTAATATGCTTGTTAAATGTTCTTATAATCCATAACCACTATGACACCTTAAATTTGACTGAAACATTGAAACGCCAATTATTGAGACTGTTTATCAATAATACTGATAAAATGTAAGTGTGTTAACAAGAAAGAGCAACATCTATGCAGCATCAAAGAAATTTTTCTCAAAGAAAAAACCAAAAATTAAACAAGACAGCAACTGCCTATATCAATTCTTCAGAAACTGTGAAGGGCTGTTTTTCCAAAATAGACATCACATAAGATAAAGGACATATGTATAACAACAAGGTGTCATAACCATAAGAGATCTACACAAGACAAAGTTACTCCTAAAAATGACAAAAGCCATTTTCAAGAACAATAAGCATCCCTTACCAGGCTTACTTAGAAGAGTGGTGAATGAAGTGGTTTCCATAGCATTTTTCATTGATCCAAGTATACTGAGCATATCAAAATTCTGTGCCTATAAAAGTGCAGGTGATATTCAGCCCTATAAACAATATACAAGGCATGCCTGTATAATTAACATCATTTCTCTCAAAAGAAGCAACTTTGACTGGTGCCATTTGTAACTTGAATGCTTTACAGGCACTTAAGCAATAACAAAGGCTAAGACAGACAATGTAAAGCAACAAATTGAAAGGCAACAAAAGAATGGCATCATTATATTAAAAGAAAAAACATCAGTCTATTACAAAGCCTTCTTGGATCAGTCCAAGAACCTTCTTGGTTCAGTCACCTCTTACACATGTTCTAGATCATCGTACACCATCCTATTATTAAGAAAGATTCGTCAAAATAAAAATTTACCTCTTGAGAGACGAGTCATGGCATTAGGTATAAAAAATCGGATAACTCGTGGCACTATATATACTAATACAAAAACCAGAAAACTTGCTGTAATTAATGATTTACTATTAACATCAACAACCGGATGTAAACCACCTTTATCATGTTTCAGTGTTTTTCCTCCAATTGGAATTTGCAGAAATGGTACTGCAAAGTTTAGTTCAACCTAAAATAATTAAAAAATCAGATTATTCCTTTATTAATTATTTACATGCCAAGATCATTTTAAGAGTAATGCTATAAATAAATACAATGATTCAAATTATTTATCATATTTAATGAGATTTAATGATTTTGTTAGTTTACCATAATAAGCTGTTGAAAAAAGTGACTATATCACATTTAGTATTCTCAGGTTCTTACAATTACATTACAATGTTGTCTCCTTTCACATTGTGAAATTAATTACAATACATATTATAAGTGGAATAAATAAGAAACAGCTTCACATCTAAAATAGGTATTTTATCACTTACACTGAATTTGAATTTTTCTCTTTTGCTATATTCTGTAATTGACTATTTTCCTGAAATTCATCACTCCTTCAGCCCTCACAATGAAAAGTTACAAGGTTATATTGCATTTAACTTATCAGTCATGCAGCTAGCACTGATGTAAAAAAATCAGTATAAAAAATTAAGAAGCTAAGATAAAAATGCAATTAAAGTAAAACATAAATTATTAACATACCCTGATGTTGCTTTCATCATTGTTAAAGGTTAAAAATCTTTTCTGGCGAATTTTATTTGCAATTTTAGTAGTCTTATTCTGATGATTGTGATGATGATTTTCTGTAACACTGAATTTAAGATCACAAATAAAATAACAATTACCATATTACAACTTTTACTAATGATTTTTGTTGTTTAGTATACTTAATAATACACATAGCTAGCCACTCATTAAGAAGCTATAATGGTAATCCCTTTTTGGGTTTTGCTTGTACACAGGTTTGTGTAATGTAAAGAAAGACTAAACTATTGTACGTAGATTATTTCAGTTTAGTTGAGTCTGACTTTGCAGTAATGACATAATAATTGCAGTATTATTATGCAATTACATAGTAATTGCATTCAACGATTGGTAAAAGATATAAAATTATTCTGGGGTGTCGTTGCTTGTTGTTGAGGTAAAAATTTTGTTATCTAAATTAAAGATTAATAAAAATTAATTTATAAAAGTCCAGTTTTCGAGTAATGTAACAGGCTATTCTTTGTTTGTTAGATTCATAATTGTAACAGTTGTAAGAAAGTTAAATCACACACAAATCAATTTCAAAAATTATCATTATTTATTTTTTATGAATAACAAGATCTCATGCCAGGCACACTAGGGAAACAAAGCAGGGCTGCTTAGTTAGAAAAAGTAGAATGAAAACCAGATTTCTCTGGAGTAGAAAATTAAACAATAAACAGTTTTTTAAGGCGTTATAAAAATTAGCTTGTACTTGTTAGGTTTGCTTTGGATTTACTAGTTAATTCTGAAGTTTTTAACACTTAACACAACTGCAGTGATTACTGATTATCATGACTTTATCATGACCATTATCACTAACTTGATGCATGGTCAGAATTTTCAAAATTATTTCATTTATGAAACAAAGTAAGATTTTATATTTGTAAAATTATTTAATATTTACCATTTTAATTCTGAACCTTCTAAATTTCCAACCACTAGCCACCCTGAGCTGAGCAAGCAGTAGAGCACCCATGCTTTAAAATTCATAGTTTCTGTAAACAATTTAAAAAATGTAAAATAAGGTAAAAAAAATTACATCAAACTTCTAGTACTACATAAAACAATATAAAAGAAATTTAATTCTCATATACTATATTTTTGGAATAACTTTCTTCTCTTTAACAAGTCAACAGTTAGCTGTTGACTCGTTAAAATATCACACGAATATCTAATGTCAGGAGGAGACCCACCCCTGTGCACACGATGCAACTGCCGCATGACTGTGCACCACATTCTCGTGGACTGCGTATGTTATGCGGCGTTGCGTCATCAGTTTAATATACCCAGCAGCATTCGTGATGTCTTGGGCAATGATGGCAGGGTTTTGGAGCGAATGTTTCTCTTTTTGCATAGAACTGGGTTACTGCAAGGGATTTAATATGCTTATATATGTTTTTCTGTAAGGAGAGTTTTTTAATAATTTTAACCTTTATTTTCAATTTGATTTTTTAGTTTAATTTTACTATTCGGGGTGGGGATTTTTGCACAACCCATCAGAGTTAGGTAAGTTTTTATACTTTCTTTATTCTATTATTTTATCTTTAATATTTTATCAGCTTTGTCTGTGATATTAGTTTTGGGTTTTATTTTGCCTTCTTGACTTGTTTTAGTAAATTTTTATTATATGATTAATATTACGTTTACACCTTGTATAACCTATTATTTTGGAGTTATATTACCCTTTTAATAATAACTAAAATAAATAATAAATATAACTTGGGCGATGATAACGCCCAAGCGTTTTTCGCCCACAAACAACCAAAAAAAAAAAAAAACAGTTAGCTACTTCTTACTAAGAAGATAAGAAAATTGTATTAGCGTTAGTTGCTAAAGTTATTTTGTTATTAAAATTTGTTTGATAACTCGTAAAATAATATATTATAATTGATGGAAAAGGTAATGAATTTTAATATGCTAATGATTAATTTTACTTTATTTATTTTAATCATTATTTACCTGCAATATTTAGTCATAGATTCATCTTCAGTCTCCTCTATCCATCGCCTCAGTTCGCCACACATTTCCCTCAATTATACCATCAATCTTTTTCACAGAGCCTTCTCTGTATTATCTCGCTATACTTATTTTTAGCACTTTGTTTAGAAAATTATAATGCTTATTTGTAAGAATTTCTCATAGATCTTGGAAAAGATAAAAAGGATATGTAGGACGTATAATTATCAGTCTGAACAGAATGGTTATATATTTTAATTAGTTAGGAAATACACCATATTGACAATCATTTATTGCTAATGACAATAGTTTTTTATACACTTCTGTTGAATGTTTAATTTACCTCATTGTAACTTATGGCATCTGAACGTCTTAACAGATTAACAAATCAGATGATTCTATCATCATTCATTGCTGAGATTTTCACAAACAGTTGAGTTCAATTGTTAGTATGTTGTTATTCTTTTGACACCATACAAACTATTAATAAGAATCATTGAATGATCTACCTTAAACAGGGTAGGTAGTAAATGTTTAAAATAAAGCAACAACATTCAAATTTCTTTAATTTTAACCTTTTCTAATAAATCATTGTATATATGAGTATTCAATGGAAAAAAATTCAGAAAGGATATCGTGATTTTAATTTTGTGTGAATGTTAATTTTTTACGATCAAACGTATTATGTCAATCCAGATACATTAGTAGCATTTATACTTAACGGTAAACAAGAATAGAGGATCGTTGAGAACCTGGTCACCGAGATCCTAAAAACTAAAGAGACAGATTGTAGGGAAAAAGACCGAAACCCGGCCGCTGGGTGGAACCAGGGAACGATATAGTCGGGGCCCGGTTCCCCCCGCCTGTTTGATGCAGGCAGACAGGTTAATAATATAAAGTATACAGACCGAGTCCCGACCGCTGGGGAGGGACTCTGTCTGTATACTTATGTATCCAAACCGGCGAGCCGATCTACCGTGCCGGTGGGCGGGAAGGCTCGTTTGAGTTAAAGAACACTCTCCTGGGTTGAGCTAAACTTGACTATAGACCCAGCAGAGGGAAAAAAGAAAAATTTTGAAGAATTACCTCAAGTGTCATTTAAACCATTAAGTTAGATGGTTACCCAGGTACTTCGCAGTTAGTGCTTCAGTAAAAAATTACGATACAGTACGGTAATTGTTTATTGTAAAAGTCAGATAGCAGAATGCAATGACCCCAATTAAAAATATTGTGAAAACACTGTGACTAATTCACTATATCGGATAGCAATATTTACTCTGAAAGATGTATTAGACGGGTTTACTTCCTTGTGCAAACATCTACAAAGTAAGTACATCAGTAAGTAAAATTTAACAGACTAAAATAATTGGGACACGAAATCTTTTGCAGTGACACTGTAAGAGAACTATTATCAAGACGTCAAAATTATATTTAATGATTATTATTATTATTAATATTTGATTGAAAATTATTATTCGATTTACTGAATGTATTCGTGTATGTTACGCACTTATAGAGAAAATTCCAGAAGTGAAGACTTAAAAGATTGACCAAGCATTTGATAATGAAATTTTTATAAATTCAGAAAAAAATTTAATTTCGGAAAGCAAAATATAATACAGGTTTCCAAAAAATATTCAGAATTTATGGTAAATAACAATGTTAATATAGATAAAATATGAAAAAAATATTCTGAATTGAAATATAAAATTCTAGAGAAAACTAAACTAGGATTATTCAATACTAACCTTTATCCAAACTAACACTGAATTTTCTAATCTTTCCTTTCTGTATAATATTGTGGGAAATTTTCAAGTAACCAGTGCAGACTGCGAACATGGATTTTCTGTAATGAATTCCATAAAAACAAAATACCGAAACAGACTCGAAAATGAACACCTGGGTGACCTTATGATAGTTAAATTACATTTAGCCAATGGTCAAAAATTAAATACAAATGAAGTTTAAAAAAAATGAATTTCTATGAAAGACGGAAGACAAAAAGTTTAAAAGTTAAGAAAAAGGATATAAAATAAGTTACCTAATTTTTTTCGTTTAAATATGTTACATATAACGTATGAATGTATTGTGTAATTTATACATATATGTATAATTACAGTAAAAAAATTTGCACGAATAGATATTTGAATAATTTTTTTTGGTCACAATTGAGTTTTGAGCACACCTCTGAAAAAAAATTAAAGGGAACTTTGATTTGAAAAATAAACTTTTGTCATTTTTAACCCTTAGATATGAACACTTTTTGAGAGAAAAATGAGAAAAAGATACAAAATTTCAAAATTATTATTTCTAATTCGCAAGATGAAAATGTTTAATTTCCAATAGTTTCTTCTAGGATATCGAAGAGTCCAAAATACCAATAGAATACACATTACATATTCAAAATTACAGCCCATACTTAACAATACACTCACAATAACTGCAAAACTTTCAGATTTCAAGTCGTGAAATTTATTCAAGAACCTATAACTATGTCCAAAATACAATTTAAATTGAATTATATTGTTCATAACTAATTTATTTATTGGATAAATTCATAATTCAAGGCTGACTCGGTTAACAAAAACTAATTTGTGATAGCCGAAAAACATCAACTGTTTTCACATTTCAAAACTGCACAAATAGGCGACTGCATTATAGCCTCACTTAAGCTGCACACTTCTGTTGAAGTATTTACATGCAACTTACAATAGTACAAGTTTTTATAAAGAACCATTAACGGTACACATTTTTCTTTTTAAAAATTAATTCTCAGTGGATGTATTCAGAGCTTAAATGCAATATAACTACTTTTAAAAAATGACCTTTTTCTGAATAAAGCTCCTTTTTTAAATTTCGATTGTATGTTTTTACATAGATATTTGCAATATTATTTAAATTTAGGTTTTTACAACATAGAATTTAGACTTTTCAAAAAAAAAAATTTACCAATGTTAGGTTATTGTAAGAGTACCGAAATTTACTAAAATAACATAATGAATAAAATGGAAAAACTAACATTGAACTCATCGTCTGACATGCATTACTTGCTTACGAAACATAATTATGACGTCACGATGAGATGACTGTCATGGCAACCATGATGAAAGTAACAAGGTGTAGGATTGCGCACAGTATACGGCGCGCATGCGTATACGCTTGTCCCAAAATCTCATTTTCTACCGGGTTATTTGAACATATAAGTAAGGGACTTTGGGACAAAAGTTTTTAGTTGTAAAAAATTTTAAATACATGATAATGATTAAACGAGCTAACAATCGAATATTTATGAATGATTATTCACTTTCAATATGAATTAGTATTATTTGGTATTAATAAAGTTGTAATATTTATTAAAAATAATAAATTTTTTTTTTTAATAATCCTTAATAAAAATAAATATTTTATACAAGTTTATTGATTCTTAAGAGTATTGAAATTGATTGTTAATTAAGATAAAATTCAAAATAATGAATGAAAACCTAAACAAACAAACAGGGGACACATCTTATGAAGTGCAACTGACACAAAGCCTTCGTGTAGCGTGTGTGGCTCTATGGTAACGACTCCTTTTGCTATTCGTGTGGTTCGGTATCGAATCACCGATAATTTTTTTTTATGCTCATAAAATATTTTTTTTACTAATATTATTTTCCATTTATTATGTGGAACTATTTAATGCTGTTAAAATGGAAAATCAACTAAATGGGAGATAACTTATTTCAAAATTTTATAACTAAAGATCTGATATTATTTATTTTGGTCAATCTTCGGAATTGATGATTTTTTAATTTAATTAAATATATTATCACAAAACAATTTTTGAAAGAAATTGCTTTTAATAATCTAATTTACACGGAAAAATGAGATATTACTTATTTTTTTACGGATACCAAAATGAATATTACTTTATAATACTGAAATAAAAATAAAATAAAAAGTTGTTGTTTAGTGAAAAATAATTTTATATTCAATAAACATATTTTTCTAATGAGTCAAATGAAATGCAAGGGATTTTCTAAGTAAACCTTCTTAAACCCCATGCAATAAAGAGAACAATTGTTCTGCATTCAGGTCTGATATCTTAATCCGTTTTGTTTTACAACTCTGACTCATTTTTTTACCTGGACAAAGCAGAAAAGAATTTTCTCTCTGAAGACACAATTCTGTTTTAGCTTTTACACGGATAGTTTGTCTCTGAATTTTCTCGATTTTATAACTACTCGCTTTTAAACAATGTTTTTTTTATACAAATTTATTCTGATACAAAGAACGTGAAATATTTTTCGTTCCCGGAGAATGAAGCATTACAAAGTGTGTGGCTACAAAAATGCGGAAAATCACGTGATAATATAAAAATTCAACATGGTAAGTTCAAAAGTGTGTTTTTTATCTGAATTTAAATTTTGATGAAATAAATATGATTAAATTTCGAATTCAAATGCCTGTATGGGAAAAATGAAAAGAATATATTACTGGCTAATCGATCAATGGAATGAAATTTTCTCTGAACTTATTGACTTCATCTTCAATTAAATTTTAAGTTCTAAAATTAATTAATCTAAAAAATTATATGATTTATACAAATTAAATGTTTGCATAGATGAATTGTCCCCTCAGGCTTCAATATAAAGTTAGATTGATTTTTCTAATACATGTTTGGTAAATCCTTTCGTATACACATGTATGTACTGAAATAATATAGTTACGAAATTTGTGAAATATATATGAAAAATTTTCTATTAATGGGTGTGTGTTATAAAGGGACAAATACGACTCATTTGGCTGTTTATTAGTTGAAACTTTTGCGCATTGAAACTCCGTATGAATTATTAAGAATATTATAAAATAAGTTACTTGGATATTATGAAATATGATAATCTTTAACTTTACTAATTGATCTTTATATTTGCAAAAGTTTGGTTTTGGTTTTTATGTTAATGAAAACTATTTTATTTTCTATGTCATATAAAATGTTTCCATTATATTTTCATTTTGAATTAAAATAATTAAAGTTAATTATTTTCTGAACCGCTCAGTATCTAATAGTACATTAATAATTAATTCAAGGTAAATTGTTTATTAAGAAAAATTATTAGAAATTATTATATTGTTAAGAAATAAACGAAATTAATCATTCAGATCATAATTCTCGACTCCAGATACAGTCAATTAAATTTTATATAAAATAAACAAAAAACCTACACTCCATATTTATTTGTAAGTGCGTGTACACGCCACACGTGAGTACGGCACTTCCTATTTATAAATATTACAGTAAAAATCCACATTTCGACGCCAATTTTCATATACGTCAATAAATTTTATTCTTTTATGTTTCAAAAGTTTGTTTATTTTTGATAATTCTGCTTTTAATCACATTGATGTCTTGCTTCTGTTTGTGCGCCAACTGCATAAACGAATTTAAACACCATGGCGGGAAAAGGATATTGGGACGAGCCACTGCGCAACGCTGGGTGTGTGACACCTTGTTACTTTCATCATGATGGCAACAATCTAACACATTTATTTATTAACAAAATTAAAAATGGCATGTCATTTTGTTTAGCTGAGTCCACTGGATGCAACGTCGAACTGTAAGGATGTATTACAACCTTAACTGAAGGACTTTATAAAGGCAACTAGCCTATATGCGCTATATCTGTGCCAGTAAATTTGAAGCGTAGTAAATCCGTCTCATATTAACACTAAGAAAATCTGTAATCTTATATTACAACCTGATCACTCTTCTGTTACCCTACTACCATAATTTCATTCCAGTACTAAAATAGTCTCTTCAAAAATTTAGGAAAATAAAAATACCCTTCTCTGACAATTTTTTTAAAAATTTATTTGACCTTACTGTGTGAAGCACGCAAAAGAAATATCGCATGATATATAGAACATAGCATAAATTATAGTTAAATATCTAGCGCAGTCTAGTGTATTGTATAATAAGACAAAAACTGTAATTCTAATATTACATTATCGTAATTAGGTATAGAAAGAAAAAGAATTACCGTTATCCTCAAAAATAATTTATATAAATTTCATAATAACTGAGTAAAATTAAGAAAACACCTGGGAATTTTTAACAGCAATTTATTTAGGTTTCCTGAGAAGCAACACGTTTTTAAAAATCTCTTAACTAATCATCGACAAAATTAATTTTAAATATAAAAGTTCTAAATGGATTTTTTTACTCTTTGTCATTCAGTCTTAACAAATAACGCCAACACACATGTTGATTACAACGATAAAAAATATATAACTTGATGTAGGTTATAAAAATAGGATTTCTATGAATAGATATAAAACTAACTATGCCTAAATAGATTAATGGCATTTTATATAATAAATACCTACTTCTGAATAGCTGATGCAAAAATTCACAATTTAAACAAAGAAAACGTACCCGATCCTCCGACACTGCTACAGATGGATTGCAAGATAACTACAGTACTGACACAACAGTAAAAAACTACTAATAGTTAACTCATCTTGCGGGACTAATAATCACAACAGCAAGTGTTTTCACTTTATATTTTTAATAACATTCCCATTGTTTTACCGCGGAAACAAAATGATAAACATGTTACGTATTTTTTATTTTAAATAAATGACAAGAAAATGTCTCTTGCATAATAATTTAACGTATAAATTAAAATAAGAAAACAATATCATACATAATAATTTAACAATTATTGAAGTTACACTTACTTATTATAATTATATATCTCTGGCAACAAAAACAGTTGAGCTTTCTCATTTTTCATTCAATGTTTTCGATTTTAACAGCTACATAACTATTATATTATTTATAATACATAAATAATCAATTAAGTTAATTATTGTTTAAAAAAACATTTTCCTAATTTTATTTCTGAGGAATTTATTACATTTGTTTTACTTTTGTTGTTTTTTTTTTTTCTAATGCTAACAATCACTTTATTTTTTCTAGCATTATGAATTTTAACATTATAAAGCAATACAGGCATTTTAACTATTTTTTAAATGCAATTTCTGTTGAATTTTTCATTGAACATAAATAGTACCAAGAAATATTATCTTTTAACAATATAAATCATTTTCTTTAAAATGTAATGAGTATCAAATATCGTAAAATTTAAGATTGACAAAGGCACCGAAAAAGGGTATCTTGTTGGAAAAACCAGAGTGGTTACAGATTACGCTCTAAATCTCTATAAAGTAAAAGGTTCAATTTCATTTATTTCTTATTAAAATAATAATATTAAATATAGAGTTGTTCATTAATATAATTAATGTTATAATTCTATTAATGTTAATAAGTACTGCAAATCAGTTTTTTTAACAGCTAATTTTCAAGGTCGAAGGTTCTGAGGTTCAAATCATAGTAAAAGACAGAATTTTATATGGATTTGAATACTAGACAGTGCATACTGGTGTATTTTGGTGGTTGGGGTTCAATTAACCACACATCTCAGGCCTGCGTCTGTGCAAGACTACACCTCATTTACGTGTCATATATATCACCTTCATCTCACTGGGCCATGGGAGGTTGCTTTTTGTTCACTAGTTGAACAGACTGCAACTGCATATTAGGAAGAATAGGATAAAATAAAATGTAGAGTTAACAATACTCTTTCCTGCCAGCCTCTATGGCACGAGTGGTAGCATCTCCGTCTTTCATCCGGAGGTCTGGGGTTCGAATCCTTTTCAGACCTGGCACTACAAAATTGTTATTTCATCTCATCCTCTAAAGCAATACCTAACGGTGGTCCTGGAGGTTAAAAAAAAAACTGTTCCTGTTTAAAGTGATGTAAAACTTATTTAAAGGTTATGTTCCGTAATCTATACCAATCTTTTTACAGATCTGACTCATGTAAAGCAGGTAATGATATTTTACTCATAGTAATGATATTTTACTACACATTCAGTCTCCCAGATTAAAGATATCATTTGTTGGGCTAAATATCACTGACATTTTGGTGAGCTAGACAGGCTGTCATCCAAGATATGTTCTTCTTGGTAAAGAACACAATGAGAAACCATTATTCCCCTCAGTTTTCCTAATGAGATCAACGTAGGATGATTATTCTTGAGAATGGCTACATAACAAAAAATGAACTAGATAAATAAACCAAAAATTGGTTGGGGTTAATAATAACTTTATTTCTTTTAATACAAGGCATTTCGTGGTTATCTTTATGAAATTATTTTTCTTCCTAATACAATATAATTTGGACAGTTTATTTGGTTAAAACAAAATAATTATAATAATTAAAATATCAGTGAATTAATATCTCCAACTATATGTTTGTAGAAAAATAATCAATCATTTGGTTGCATTAAACAAGTATCAGTTTTAAACATATAAATTAATCGGTTATATCCCACACTTAGTCGTTTCCTGCATACTGGTTACTAGCTGCCAGAATTAATGTTTGTATTCTTACTGTGCTTGTCTGTTGAGTAATGTGAATCGATTTTTACAGTTATTGAATTATGAAACAGTGGAATTATGTAAGACTATTTGATAGATTTAAAGATACTAAGAACAAATCAAAGATGTTTTTTTTTAAATGTAGATGAAGTTTTGTGCAAATTTAAGAAAGTAAAATACAAGTAGTACAAGAAAAATACAAGAATAGTTTAGATCATTCAACAAGATACTTAAATACCATGTGCAGGTTGTATATGACTAAGTATATTAAAATGATCATATGTAATGTCATACATATGAGAATACTTTGCTGTCCAACCAGTTTTTAATTCCATTTAAACTTACCCTTGCTTTAAGTATGATTAATCAAATGATCCTGCTTGAAAAATAATGACTGTATTTTCTGCAGGACTAAAGATTTTACATCTAGCTTCATAAAACCCACTAAGTTAAAAAAAAATGATAAACCATTTATATAAATTATAAACAAGGATCTATCCTAGTACTATTCCTTGCAAGATTCCACACTAACTATCTGAAAATGAACTTTTCAAAATACTGTTTAGTGGTTGTCATTTATATTTTTTGTATTTATATTTTGAAATGTATAGTGTAAATATTGTGTCTACTATTTGTACTTGTACTGAATTTGTTAAAAGTCAATGAAATATGTTCATTAAAATGCTGCTCAAATTTTTAAATAAAAAGAAGAGAGTTTGATCATTGGTTGGAAGATTTTGGGAAATTAATAAGTGCAAAAAAATAAATGCATTACTATTTCCATAAATTTTTTCCTTAATGGTATGTTACGTGAAATAAATATCACAGCATGCTGTAGGTATTGTAATTGACTAAATTCATAGACATAGAGTATTTAATTTTGAATATCCTACAACATGTGCTTAAAATTTTTTAAAAATTTTATCAGTGATTAAATGCAATCCACTGATCAAAATTAACAGTAAAAACATCAATATTTTAAAACAAACTTGACACAATGGAATATAATCAATCTGATGAAATCAACTTGTTAATATTTCTGATTCTTCATTTTATCTTCTCAGTTTATTCTTTTTTACAATAAAAATCCAATTAAACAATGATCGCAAAAAAATTGAAGGAATACAGTAAAAAAATAAACAATTTCCATTTTTTTTGCTATCTGAATAAATTGTTCCGAGATGTATAGAAGACTGGAGTTCACCAATTACCTGTATAGTCCTATTTATATTAATCTAACACTAAATTCCTATAAACATGCACCACAGTTAGTGCAAAAATAAGTGGATAATAGTTATCCAATGAAAGGTTTCAATAAGAAATCAAATAAATCATTAATTTTTATAGAAAATTATGAAATGTAATAAAAAAAGAACGTAATAAGTTTTTCAATGATTTATTGGATTTTAACTAAAATACTGAGCGATAAAGAAGGTTATTATAGCTGACCAAAAATACCTGCTTTATATACAAATTAAACTCTCAAAATCCTGTTATTCAATTTTTGGTGTATGTAAGCACTTGTATGAAAAATGAAATATGTGTACGTTCATAAATCAATCTGCAGGTCTTCTTCTTGAACAAGTCATTTGAAACAGTCCAGCACCAAAGCCGTCCAATGGCAATTTTCTCTCCTTGCAACATGCCTTGCCCACTGTAACTGTAAATGTTTTATATATTCCAGCACATCTGTTACTTTTGTAATACATCTAATACTAACTGCTATCTTCCTATCTAGTCAATCCCAGCATACATTCCTCGTTGTATTGATCTTATGTGGCAAATTCGGACCGAAGGCTTGCCACATAAATATGGAAAGTATAAGTTATTCTAAGAGCCAGGATTTATCGAAACTATGAGGAACGATAGTATTGATCTGGTTGCAATCCAGGAAACACATTGTAACACTGAGGAACAATTGCAGAGAAGAGGCAAAATACCTGGATATGAATTACTTGGTGCCACATACCATGACGCTTACGGCGTCGCTACTTACGTTAGGCGCGATATAGAAAACGCCACTCTCATGTCCACCTCCACGGACAATGAAATTCATAATGTTGTAGTTAAAATCGAAAGTATAACAGTGTCCAATATCTATAAACCATCAGCTGTATCATGGCCAACGTCAGTAATCCAAATACAACCTCATCCTGCGGTCTACTTGGGAGATTTTAATAGCCACCATGAACAATGGAAATATAAGGATTGTGATGCGAACGGTGAGGCTCTGGTGAGATGAGCTGAGGATGAGAAGAATCTTAGTCTTGTCTTTGATGCTAAAGACCAATTTACTTTTAAATCAGCGGCTTGGAGGCGGAAGTATAACTCGGCTCTATGTTTCACCTCAACTGACAGCAAAGGTCGGCCACTGCTAGTCACCCGAAAAGTTCTCTGCGACTTTCCCCACGGCCAGCACCGTCCAGTTATTATAGAGGCAGGTAGCCGAATTTCTCTCGTCACCTCTGTACCCCGCCCTAGATGGAACACCAAAAAGGCTAATTGGGAAAATTTTTCTAGGGACCTGGATAAATGCCTAGGCTGGATACCTCCAATCAGCAAAAGCTATAGCAGATTTATTGGAGCAGTAACAAGTACCGCTAAGAAGTGCATTCCTAGAGGGTTTCGCAGAGAATATATTCCAGGGTGGTCCCGAAATAGCGAAGTTCTCTACCGAAGCTTCCTCGAGACGGGCGATCAAGAGGTGGCAGACGAACTTCTCCATAGCCTCGATGCTGCAAGACAACAGAAATAGTCGGGAACGGTGGGAAGTTTGAACTTTCAGACCTCGAGTCTTCATGCATGGACTCTGCTAAGAAAATTAGGAAGCCGATCTCCTATTCAAAGACCAAAAGCAAGTGTCTCCCCAAACACCGTGGCATCCCACATAGTGGCAACATCCAGAGTACCAAGAGACAGGGCGCACACAATTGAGATAAAACGCGAACTAAGGAACTTCAGGAAGAAGGCAGGAGAGACTGAGTACGCTCACCCTTTTACACTTGAAGAGATTGAATCGGCGTTCAGAGATGTTGCTACAGGGAAAGCACCAGGGTTCGTTGGAATCAATCCGTAATTTTTATTAAACTGCGGAAAATACGCAAAACTTTGGCTGGCCAGATTTTTCACAGCCATTTTGAAACCGGGGAAACCAGCAAACTTGCCTAAGAACTATAGGCCTATAGCATTGCTATCAGTGACATATAGATTACTAGAAAGGCTTATCTACAACAGAATCTGTCGGAGGATATATGATGTTATACTAATTGAACCAATTTGGCTTTAGGCCAAAACGAAGTTGCACCGACGATTGAAGCGGGGTTCCAAAGAAATCTTAAAACCTCTGCTGCGTTCCTTGATTTATCAGCCGCTTACGACACTATCTGGAGAGAAGGCATGATTTGTAAGGTCCTACGTGTAATCAAATGCAAACTAACTGCTCGCCTCCTTAATAACATGTTGAACGACAGAATGTTCCAAGTTATCAAGGGATCCGATATAAGCTCATCGAGGAAACTCAAGAATGGCCTGCCAGAAGGGTCGGTACTTGTGCCTCTCCTTTTCAGCCTCTATTTTGCGGACATGCCAGAGACAAGATCTAAAAAGCATGGCTACGCCGACGACTGGGTGCTAACAATAAAATTTAGATCATTTGAAGAGTCGGAGGAGGTCCTGATGGCTGACCTGGAGAAACTGGGAAGGTACTTCCGAAGATGGCTCCTCCAACCGAATGCTAGTAAAACAGAGGTGTCATGCTTCCATCTGAGTAACAAGTTTGCTAATAGGGAGCTTAAAATTCTATTTGAGGATACATGGCTCCGGAGCCATGAGGATACATGGCTCTAAGTGGGAGCATCGGCTTCCACTTTGCGCACATCGGCTCTGAGCCTGGTCTTCTCGGCTGCTGAATACTGTGCACCAGTGTGGCTTAACAGCCCTTATGTTCATAGAATTGATGCTCAACTTAATGACACTATGAGAATGATTGCCGGGGTTTTCAGGTCTACTCCCGTGGAATGGCTCCCGGTATTGAGCCACATACCACCCCCGAACCTGCGCCGTATGAACGCTTTTGTAAGAAAGTACAAGAAGATTATGGACAATCAAAACCTGCCAATACATGTGGACATTGAGGATGCCAATCGTGGTCGCCTTCGATCTAGAAAGCCACCTATCAAAACAGCAACTGCTGCCACAGAGGACGGATTTGACCTGACTGACGCCTGGGGTCGAGAGTGGACCACAAAGCAGAATAACCAAATCCCATGTATTACTCAAAGGCCGCCGAGTTTTGACTTGCCACGTAAGACGTGGTCGACGCTAAACAAAATACGAACTCAGCATGGTAGGTGCGCCTATTTCCTGTATAAATGGTGTAAAACACCGACGGCCCTTTGTGAGTGTGGTGAAAATCAAACTATCAGACACATCACACAAGTTTGCCCTAGGACAGCTTATGAAGGGAATCCTGAAGATTTTCTGATGGCTACTCCAAAATCGATAGCATATATTAGTTTTTTAAATCTTTGTTTGTAGTTTTGACTGTAATTGGTGTTATGTTTTAGTGCCATACGCTAAATAAATAAATGTACTGATCTTAATTTTCTCTTTATTGCATCGCCTCATGTTTGATAGCTATAAGTTAGTAACTACAGGACATATTGATCAAATTCTTGGTTTTTAGTCACATGCATACAATTCTTTGATGAAAACAATAACACGGTAATTTTCACACCACTTTCATAAATTTATAATTTTAATGTTATAATACATTGTTCTCATTGTCCTTTATTTCATTTGGAGCAAACACAGAACTCCCTTCAATTAATGATTGTTATTGATTTATTACGCGTTATATTATTCCCAATAAGTTGAAGCGTAATCATTTGTTATATAACGGTAAAAAGTTGTGGTGGATCTTATTTTATACCCTAATCACTTTTTTGTTAACTTATAGAATATCACTTAATTAGTGAAACTTTTAGTCTATTAAAAAAAAAAAATCTGAAAGAGAAAAACTCGTTTTTGCTTGTACAAATAAAGGAAGTATTTTGATGCAAAAATTTTGGTTTTCAGATTTCAAGGGAAATATCTATTTTGACCACCCCTGAATCCATTTTGAGCAGTTTCAGTGTGACGTCTTTACGTATGTATGTACGTATCTCGCATAACTCAAAAACGATTAGCCGTAGAATGTTGAAATTTTGGGCTTAGGACTGTTGTAACATCCAGTTGTGCACCTCTCCTTTTGATTCCAATCGAGTGTCCAAAAAAGCCCAAAATCAAAAAAATTGTATTTTGATTTTTTTCTTAACTCCAGTAATAAGCCCTCATTGAGAGCTTTTCAACAATATGTCATAAGTGGTATTATTTTCATTGGTTCCAGAGTTATAGCCAAATGAAAATTTAATTAATGAAATATCTGGATCTTAGAAGAGTAGGCTTCTAAGATTCGAATCAGACTTCATCTCCTTTTTTTAACTTTTTTTTTAATTTAATACATTGATTTATTAATCAATAAAAAAAAAATATATATATATATACATATAAAATATATATAAATAATTGTTATAGGTTATTAACCTCAGATTGTAAAATAAATTACAATAAATAATTTTTTTTTAAATATGAAAAAATATCAGAAGTTATTAGTCAAATAAAACTATATGTACTTTTAAAAATGTGTATATGTAATTTAATAGGCATTATTACATATGTGTATATGTAATAGATTAGGTGAAGCATCTGATTATTTTAATATTAATTGAAAATTATAATTTAGAATCGTATTATTTTTGGATTTTCTAGTTTAATTTCTGCTTAATTTAATTTAATTTTTCTGGAATTTCTGTTTATTTTTAACTACAGTGTGACTGAAAAATAGATGCTCACAAGAACAATATATACACTGAGGCATACATGCCCGATCTTTAATAAATTGCATAGAATTCTTATCTTTTAGTTCATTACTTCCCTGATATTGTCAGAAATATTCTCCCAAAGTCGGAATTGATCATCATTTCGTTTATTTGTGTTTTGTTGCTAATCATTTAATCGTTCTTTGGTTAATATAATTCTTCTGATCTTAATTTGTATACACGTTCTGTAGTTTTTAAATTTTCTCTCTCTTTATATTTATTATCTTCTCTTAATCTTTTTATTCTTTCTTTGGTATTAAGATTTTCTTTCACTTTATATTGAACGTTTCTTTAACGTTTTCTTTCTCTTTATATCTTTCATTTTTGATTGTTTCTTTTCCATTTTTGATTATTCACCAAATAATCCAATAATAAGTGAATATTTTACATTGTAAGGTCGAAATTAACATTTGTAACCAGTATACAGGAGTTCACTAAATGGAATAGTTTAATTATTATTAACTTTTATTTATACGACACACCAGAAATCTGAAACTTTTGTTAAATAGCAAGTCACAAAAATACAAATAATACTGATCTAATAAAACGAGTAATAAAGGGACTTTTACTCTATGCTGATATTTCATGTAAGATTGATGAATTAATCTTTATATATATATTTCTTGTGTGCGTGTGTATGTCACTGAACTCCTCCTAAATGGCTGGACCGATTTTGATGAAATTTTTTGTGTGTGTTCAAGGGGATTCAAGAATGATTTAGATTCACAATTTGGTCCACTGGAAAATGTTTTTTTATTTATAAGTAGTTGTTGATTTTGGAATGTTTTACATTGGATCTGACAGATTGCGCTACCATCGCAGTATCGAATATTCAATAATATTCTATTTTAATTTTAGTTTGTCCCGACAGTTGGTGCTGCGATCAAATTGAGAAAAATATTTCGTAATTTTGTGTTATTATTGTGTTACAAAAAATCGCGAGAAAACAGTTTTTTAATAAATAAGAGGCTAATAAATCAGATGGAAATGTAAACAAAGGAAAACCAATCAGATCAATGCAATATGGCCGCTGTCAAACACAACGACCAATCACAAAGAGCCCGTATGGCCGTTGCCAATGTAAACAAAATCACAACTGATTAAGTAACAAGTAGGCAGCACTGCGATCGCGTTTAGAATTGTGCGCGTATTGAGAAATATTATATTATTATTTATTGAAATAACGTTAAAGTGTAATTAAAAAATATACATTGTGCAAATTTGTAAGGTACAGTATTGAAGTTTTAATTTATTTATGTGTTGATCTTCGGATGGTTAAGGTTTACAGTTAGGTCCGGTAGGCAGCGTGTGGGTCTGGTAGGCAGAGCTGCGATCGCGTTTTAGACGTTTTTTTTTTTTTATTTTTGGTTTATCAGTCAAACCCGGTAGTTGGTGCTGCAATCGGGGTCTAGGAATTTTTTTTATTTTGTTGCTTTTCGCATATCAGTTACTTGCGTCGTAGCTTAGTGTTGTTCTTACATTAAAATTCGTATTTTTAAAGGACTACCGTGTTTAGAGAATAGTTTGAATTAAATCCGATAGGTAGTGCTGTTGTTTTGCCATTTGGATTTATTTACATTCTGACTTTTATAAAGTGAAAGGTTAAATTTTGTTAAATTGCTAATGTTCAGTTTTTATGGTTTTATGAAACTTTCAATTGTTGTCATTTAATCTATATTATACATTTATGTATAGTAATGTATAAAGAATTTTATGTATAAAAATGTAGAGTATTGTAATGTAATGTAATGTAATGTAATGTATACTATACATTTGTATAGTATATACATTTTATGTATACTCAGATCTAGCAATAGCGAAGCATTGCCGAGTTTGCTAGAATTGCGCGCTTATGGAGAATATTATAATATATTATTATTTATTGAAATAACATTTTAAAGTTTAATTAAAAAATGTACATTGTGCAAATTTGAAGTGAGTATTTTACATGACTTTTCATGAATTTTAATGATGTATACACGTGCATTCAATAACAATCAACTTAACCTACAAATTTAAATTGTCAGTTCTCATTTGATTCTATGCAACTTATGAAGTATTGAACGGCTCTTTGAAAATAAAAATTTAAGTTTGTACATTAAATTATACCATTTATAAAATTAAAATATAAGTTACTTATAATATAGTTTAAAGTATATTTAAAAAATTGAATTTATAATGTTTTAGCTGATTAATTTTATAAAAAGTTTTCTAAAATTATTTTTAATTTACAATTATCTAAAATTTGGTAAAATAGATGTTAAAAATAAAGAATGAGAAAAATGATAAAAATTTCTACTAAAATTTTAACTACGTTGCTTTTTTACAGTGCTTTAATTTTTTTATTAATTGATTAATTAAGCTGTTACATAGTTATGAAACATCAAAATTATTAAATAAATAAAAAAATATGTAGGAGGTACTTTTTTAGAATGATGTTAAGTGAAAATTAGTAGTAATGCGGATGAAAATTTATTAATTACACTAGTTATTAAATTTTACGACGTTTCGATTTTTTAATTCAATTTTCATCGGACATCTCAATATTTAGTGAAAATAAATATTAACCATACTACACATAATTAATCAATGAAAATAATTATTAACCATACTACACATAATCAATAAACCCATTACAATAATACAACAATCACAAACTGATAATATCATACTAATAGTCATTTTAATGAAATTTAGAACACATTCCTGCTAATTTTAACTTAATTAAGTTACTTATATTTGTGTGTGTGCATTTATTACAGAATAATGCCGCGTCAGGACAACGTCTGTCGGGTCCGCTAGTAATTGTATAAATATTTGACGTTAATAAAAACGAATATTTCAGCAATTGTGAAACTGTCCACTTTATTAAAGAATTGGAGGATCGTATCTCACTTTCAAATGAAATAAGTTTAAATGAAGTCCAGCAAAAAAAAATGTGTATATGTAATTTAATGACAGAAAGAAAGAAATGTGGTGTCCACATCAGACTTTTTAACCTTACTGGACGTCAAAATTTTAGAAATTTTTGTTGAAAATTCAAAAAAGTATGCCCTGTTAAGTAATAACCAATCTGTTCCCCAAATTTGAGCATTTTTTGACAACAGTTATCCAGTTATCAGCAGTTTTTAAGGGATAATTATTGTATAATAATTGCACAGGATTGGTTATTTCTAAAACCAAAGTTTTTTAAATTTATGTTCGTTTTGATAGATTGATTAAGAAAATGTTTTATAAATAAAAACTATTTTTTGGATGAGATGAATCTATACAAATGAAAATAGAAATATTTTTTCACATTTTGAGCAATGTAGAGTGACTTGCAAGAAAATGATCAACCTGGCACATTACCTTATGAGCAGCATTCCAGAACAACAGGTTGTACTCGGTGTTACAACGCGATATAATACTTTCCCCTCTCAGTAGCAGTTAATGAAGGAAATTAAAAAAAAAAATCTGTTTTTAATCCCACATTATTCCAACCCCCCCAAAAATAGTTACGTGAAATTTATGTACACATTAGTTTATTTAATAATAAACGACATATCAGTTTTTTTTTCTAGTGGAGTAATAATAATTATTTTTTAAAAATGACCGATAACTAAAAAGTCGTTGGTCAAAAACGCTAAATTTGAGCAAGGAAAATGAAAGAAGTTTACTTATTAGGTACTTAATACAGAATATCCTTATAATTATATTTTACGCTTTTCACACTGGCTAGGTCGCTTTAGGTTAAGAAGCATAAAAAAAAGTACTTTAATTGTTTTTCTAAAGGTTTTTGACAAATTTTACTATTGAAATCATATTTCACAGGTTAAAAGTAAAGTTATTGGGGAATAAAATAAAATCTCCCACGAATCTTTTTTAAACTTTTTGTAAAACGAATTTATTATTTAGCTTCAAATACAACGACAAAAATATAACTCGACTAGTACTGAACCGGTGATATTCAAATTTGTATTATTCTCTGTATGCTAAATAATCACATTTACTTGACGGACAGTAATATAACCTCGAACTTGAAAATATTTGCAAGTAGCTTGACATCTCATGTAATTGTAATGCCATGTCTGGGATTCCCTTTAAGTTATCTAGGTATAAAAATATCTCATGAATACATTTTACAAATCGTTGGCAATCGCTCCAGTGACATCTAAGCACAAGACATTTTCGCACATCGTAGTTATTTAATAAACCTAGCCAGCGCCCTCAGTGATTTGTAGAATACTATTTTTTTTTTTAATTTATTTTCAAAGATTTAAAAAAAAATAGATTATATTTAGATAGTAGACTCTCAAATCTTATGCTTAAATTGGATATTCTCTGGGGAATTGTTACTACGCGCAAATATTGCATAATAATTTTCATAATTGTTATCTATTCATTTTTTGGGAATTAAAGAATAAATGGATCAAGGTTAATGGTTGTAATCCAAATTAATTAAATAATTTTTTTAATTATTAGAAATGAAACGAATATAGATGTAACTATCCAGTTACAGTAAAATGGACTATACTGAATTACACTAATAGATCTAGGGATCCCTTTCGAAAAGCTTTAGTCAAATAATCGATCTAATATCAAAAAATAATCCAAGATTTTTCATTAATTTTTCATCACCTAGAAAAAAGATTATTCCAGAACGAAGCAGCAGTAACAGTTATAAATAAAGCATTTATGAACCGATCAAATATACAGAAATGTAACATTATACAAACACATCATTACGAAAAAATATAATTTAATTATAAAATCTAATACATTTAAGTTAGAAATGTAAAGTACAAAAATGGAAGAAAGTAACGTCATCAAAAATTCAGTTAAGAATCTCTTGGTTATTTAGGATATATATTATGTAAAATACTGCACGAATTTTATTATTATTATTATTCGCATATTAAAATAATATAACTGAATGATTTTGAAAACGTTCTTAAGACAGAACAAAAATAATTCTGGAATAAAAGAGAGAACAATACAATGAAAATGTTATCATTATGAATATTTCACTTATATATTCAACAATAAGTATGCATAAGAATTCTGTATATAATGATCCACCAGGAAGAGTAAAAATGTCACACTCGTTGCCCAGGGACAATCCGATTAGGGAAAGTGAAAACAACATGTTTTCATATAAATGACACGAACGAAACAAAAAAAATTAATCGTACTCTTTTAGCCAACACGACAAGATTGTTTTAAGGTAAGTTAAAAATTTATCTATTTTAATAAAATTAATTTTATTTTTATCGTGGAGTAAATGCGTAAATTTTAATTACAATGAAATAATTTCAAATTAGCTACATTTAAATAAACTTATTTAAATTATTTAATAAAAGTATATTACACTGCAATAATATTAAAAGTAAAAGTCTGAAATAAACTTTGCTTCGTAAAAATTATTTTAACTTCTTCTACGGATCTAAAATTATCTTAAAAATAATATATATATAATGACAAATTGCAAAAAAAAGAAGACAAACACTGGAAAAAATAAAAACATAATTATTTTGATCTGAGTAAAAAATGTACATTTACATCCATCACGAAGTTCGTTAAAACTTCGTCGGTAAGAGGCAACGAAGTCAACGATCTACGTTTACAGTTCTAAACATGACCTAACCTAACTGAAATTAAAATGGAGGGAAAAATAATAATAAGCGTGAAAATATTATATTTCAGTTCAATTAGAGTTGTAAAAAAGAATAGAATACTTTCAAAAAATACCTCGAATTTTGTTAGACAACGTTTTTTTCCATTTGATAAACCGCGGGACTCGATATGTCATTTTATCCATTTTTTTAATGTACCTTTACGAATCACGCCGCTAGATAGTAGTACTTGATAGTACTAGGTAGCGTACAAAAACTTGATAATGTACTTGAAATAATAAAATTTAATAGAAAATATACTACAACTTGTTTTAATAGTAAATGCTCTTACATAAATGAAACTACTGAAAATGAAACAATTTTTTTAATTCCCATCACTTCTTTAAAAAATAAAAGTATTAGTATACAAGAGATTATACTAATTTTATTAAAAAAGGAATAAATAAATCGAATTTAACAATAAAAATCTAGGGTTACACTTACAAAAGTAGTAAGTGCCATATTACATCACGGATCTTCGATTCGTGAAGGTCATATTAGTTTATTGAAAAAGGAAAAATATGGTATGAAGTGAATGATATGACTATCACAAAAAAAAACACTGGCAGTGAAATTCAAAAAAAGTATACTTGTTTGTTCTAGAAAGGCAATAAATTTTAATAATAAATCCATAAGATAACAATCAGTAATTTATAAAAAGAATAATCTAACAAAACGCAGTGAAATCCAAAAAAATTACAATGAGATTGTAACCCGTACCGTAAATCTCGTAGATATCATTTCTTCCGCTCAAAACAAAAATTTCTGTAAATAAAACTGTTTTTAACAAAACGATGCTGATTGATATCAAAAAAGGTAAGACACTATATTTCTGTTATCAAAATCTGTTATTAGTTTAGAATTTTGTTCAAAAAAAGATACATGTTAAATATATGTAATAGACAATAGATATACAATAATAGATAATAAACAATGTTTAAGGTTCCGTATAATAAGAAAAGAGAAAAATTGTTACAAAACACTTCTAAGGATCTAAAATTATCTTAAAAATAAATATATATATATATATATATATATATATATATATATATATATATATATATATATATGTTGCAAAAAAAAAGAAGCAACAAACACCGGAAAAAATAAAAACATAATTATGATGATCTGAGTAAAAGATTTACACTTACATCCATAAATCGCTTGAACCACTTTAATAAAAATTTAATTATTCATTCGTTCAATTTTTTGGATTATCAAACATTTTTGAAATAAAAAAAATATATATATATTTTTTTAAATAACGTGATTCGTTGATTTAGACATGAAACGGATTTTTTTATTTTCTAAAAGGGAAAACATTTAAATCATCAAAAATAATTTTTTTACGAAGCGTAAAGATATCTTTTCTATTGTAAAAAATACAGAAAATAAGCTGAGGTAATTTATTAAACAATGAATAATCATAAGAATTATTATTATTATTATTTTTGTAAATGTGATGTGTATTACATTTAAATAAAATCGGGACGGTAAGATTTTGTAATATATATATATATATATATATATTTTTTTTCTATTTTTGCCTATATATTGAAAGTTTAAACATCGTTTATTATCTATTATTGTGCATCTATTGTCTACTACATAAATTTATCTTGTTTTTAAACAAAATTCTAAATTAATAACAGATTTTGATAGTAGAAATGTAATGTCTTACCTTTTTTGATATCAGTATCATTTGTTAAAAGTTTTATTTATACTGCAAAAATTTTTGTTTTTGAGTGGAAGAAATGATATCTGCGAGATATTTCTTACCGTACGGTTTACAATTCCATTGTAATTTTTTTTTGGATATCACTGCGTTTTGTTAATTATTCTTTTATTTTTTTTATGAATTACTGATTGTTATCTTATGGATTTATTATTAAAATTTATTGCCTTTCTAGAACAAACAAATATACATTTTTGGAATTCCTCAGCCAATTCTTTTTGTTGATAGTCATGTCATTCACTTCATACCACATTTTTCCTATTTAATAAAACTAGTATAATGGCCTTCACAAATCGGAGATCCGTGATGTAATATTGCTCTTATTACTTTGTAAGTGTAACCTTCGATTTTTATCGTATCCGTGGACAAACCTTTTAAATTATTATTAAATGAAATTTTTTTATTTCGCCATCAATTATTCAAATAGTTCTAATTGTAGAAAAAATTTTACCAGTCCAATTTATTTCTGTTTTATATAACAAATCTTTGTTTCCACATTTGCAACTTTCTTATTATTCGTGTTTTTTTGTGTTTTATTAGCACCTATAATCTCTTGTCTAATACTTTTATTTTAATGAAGTGATAGGAATTAAAAAATTGTTTCATCTTCAGTACTTTCATTTACATAAGAGCATTTACTATTAAAACAAGCTGTAGTATATTTTATTTTAAATGTTATTATTTCAAGTACATTATCAAGTTTTTGTACGCTATCTAGTACTATCAAGTATTACTACTTTTTTTTTGTTTAGTCTCCGGATCCACCGTAAGGTATTGCTTCAGAGGACGATATGTGTGAATGTAAATGAAGTGTAGTCTCGTACAATTTCAGGCCGACCATTCCTGAGATATGTGGTTAATTGAAATTAAACCACCAAAGAACACCGGTATCCACGATCTAGTATTCAAATCCCTATAAAAATAACTGCCTTTACTAGGATTTGAACCTTAGAACTATTGACTTCGAAATCAGCTGATTTGCGATGACGAGTTAACCACTAGACCAGCCTGGTAGGCTCAAGTACTGCTACCTAGCGGCGCGATTAGTAAACCCACCTTTTTGAGGAAAAAGTGACATATTCGAATCCCGCGGTTCATCAAATGGAGGAAAAAATGCCTAACAAAATTCGAGGTATTTTTTGAAAGTATTCTTTATTGCAAATCTAATTGAACTGAAGTATAATATTTTCATGTTTATTTTTTTATTTTTCCCCCATTTTCATTTCACTTTTAGAATAGTTCATGTTTAGAACTGTAAAATAGTTCATTGACTTCGCTGTGCTGTCCAGTTCTGCGGACTCTTACCGGCGAAGTTCTAACGAACTTCTTGATTACGATATGATATAGATCATATCTAAAATTGATAACGCATTTTTCTACCAATAAAGAATATATAACTATCCTACAGCTTTTCCCTGGACTGATGAAGGTAACCGAGATAAAACTTTGGTCAGTGCAGCTACATACACATTTATAAAAAAATTAAAAATATTTTAAGCCCATTATAATGCTTAAAAATAATACATGTATGTGATACATAAATAAATATTGAAAATACTAAATAAATATAAAAAAGCAGTTAAATTAAACGCATTAATGAAAATTACTTAAGCAAATATTATTTATTTGTACACGATTATAAAAAATAATTGCGCAAAAGTTTAACTTATTTTTTTTTAATTTTTTAAGTAGTATTATTTAAAAACTTTCCGACTGAATAATATTGGTACTGTAAAATAAAATATTTTCAATGTATTTTGAATAAATTGACGGGAGATGTTTTAAATATTGTGTTGTGTTACTCGGAAGAAGTATTATCTTTAATAAAAAAAATAATTACTCGCAAAAGTTTAGAAAGCTCAGTTGAGGCGAGCAGATAGGAGATGGATTGTTGAACTGGCGACTGAATTTTTACTACCTATGACGTTCTTTTACATTAGATTATCCTCTCCATTGATTAATTAGCAGCGCCATCACTATTTCAGATACCTAAAGACACTAATTTTCATCTGTGGATTTATGCTTTCTAAACTTTGACGAGTAATAACCTCTTTATTTAGCAGAGGCAGAATATTCGTAAACTCGTGAGTAAGTAAAAATTTTTAATTTACTAAATATCTATATTCACGATTCATACTTAAAAGCGCGAAAGAAAAATCTAAGAGGCCATTTTTGCATCTTGAAAATACTATTGAAAGAATCCCAAGAGTTAATATTATATTTCAAATAGAAGTAACGTAAGCACAATAAATATTTAATAATGATGACAAGTGAACTGCTTTATTAAGACGCTTCATGGCGAAACAGTATGGTTTGGTTTTGCTAAACACAAAATTAATTTGATTATCTCATAGAATTTATCAACAAACGATAAAATTGTGATGACATTTTATCTTTACATTATGAGCAACAGAAAATTGTTCATTAACTAAATCAATAAATTACGAGTGAACAATTATTTTAACTGTTAACTTTAAATTTTCTAGTCCCTTTCAACAAACCCACCGGATTGGTCTAGCGGTGAACGCGTCTTCCCAAAACAGCTGATTTAGAAGTCGAGAGTTCCAGCATTCAAGTCCTAGAAAAGGCAGTTACTTTTAAATGGATTTGAATACTAGATCGTAAATACCGTTGTTCTTTGATGGTTGTGTTTCAATTAACTACACATCTCAGGAATGGTCGAACTGAGACTGTACAAGACTACATTTCATTTACAATCATACATATCATCCTCTGAAGTAATGCCTGAACGGTAATTCCCGGAGGCTAGGGAAAAAGAGAATCCTTTTAAACAATTTTCAGAAGTTTTATCATCTGTGGAGATAAAATAATGAATGTTTTGACATTCTGAGATAAGTCATTAATAAACAAAGAACACGAACCGAAGACACTTTCATGTGGTAACCCGCTTTCTATAAACCATTTAATAAATAAAAATAATTTAATCAATTTTAATTAACTAATTTTTAATTTATTCAATAATCGATTTAATCAAAACAATTTAACCACTAAAATTTAATAGCTTTAAATAATTAAGAAATCTTTTTTCATTCTTTATCTTTTTAATTTACATAATAGACTAGCATCCCCGTTGCGGCTTCACCCACGATACATGGTTACTTGCATTTTCCTTCGCAGTCAAGGCATGTTTAGCCGTTCAGGGTTCGTTTTGCTAGCCCTTCCCATCTAGCCGGGGAGCTCTGTCCTCTGGACCTCGTGTTTTCATTAAATTCACGCTTGTGAGAATAATAATGACAAATAAATTAAAGCCTTTCAATTTATAAAAGCTATCAATGTATTGTAATTTCTTCAGAGCAACAGTTTGACCCAGTAATTGGTTTTTAGATTTCCCGCTGCGGTTTCTATCGAGAAATACATAATCACAAGTATAAACATAAATTGGCATCATAGAGTCACCAAATCTCATAAAGATTCAATAGCGATAGCATAAAACGGCAAAAAACAATTTATTTATTTTTTACTCCTTAAAATATTAGAACTCAAAAACCGAGAATTGTTTTTAGATACTTAGGCAAGGTATATTAGGTATATTTAGGTATATAGATGTTTAGCTAAGTAGGGTCCTCTCAAACAGATCCTAGTGTTCGCTGAGAAAGAATTTTGACTCCTCAAAGGGTTAGAAGAAAAGGTTAGAATTTAGATTCCTAAAATCCTACAAAAATGGAAAATTAATAATACTATTCCTTCAATGAGTTTTTAAATATTACTAATCTCTGTTTAATTTGTATAAAAATATTGTTCAAATAATTTTCATTTACGCTTTCTAAATTACTTAACGTATACACCCCTATTCCACGCGCAACCAGGTTTGGAAAATTGAAGAGAAAAAAATTGTTACTTTTTTACATTTTATTTTCAAAATCACCATAGAAGATTGAACATATTATAGCAGTACTTGTTATTTGCATCTCAGTAAATCAGCCAATGCTATAAATATTTTATTAAAAGCATAGAAATTATAATAGTAGTAGTAGTGGTATCTCAATTACTTCATCCGTGCTCGATTTTCCGTCATCCATAGAATTGCGATTATCTTGGTAATCACTTAACTACAAATAACACTCACTTCCACAGAACGTTCGAAATACAGCATTTCTTGAACGATTTTTTAATAAATCATCAAGTATTTCTGATCAAGCCGCAATAATCTCATAAATCCTATCAAGAACTATTAGTTAATTTTACTAGATTTGGTAGTCTCGTGAGTCGTACTGGCCATCCGGTTTGTGTAGTGTGTATTTACGGAGTTTGGTTTAGATTGGTCGGTTTACGCAGATATCTAGAAATTGAAGAATAGATATAATTTCAAAAGGAATAATAATCTAACCACACTTTCCAGCAATTAGTCATATCGCTTTACGACATCGGTCGTATAACCCCTACAACTGTCAATTACAAGTATGGAAGGTTTCTGTAATAAAGCACTTGGACGACGTTCGCAGATGTATTTAATCTAGTCTCATACTAATTCATTATTCATCCATCCTTTTGCTTGCGCCGGTACTACAACATCGGGTAGAAATTTTTCTCCTTCGGTAGATATTTTCTTTTAAAAATTACGTACAAGAGTATTTTTTTCCCAGCCGAAATTGTTGTACTAAATCTGGTGAAAAACTCTTATGTTTTTCTAGAAATTACTCTACAAAAAGAATACAGAAGGCAATGTATTTTATTCTCTATTCATTTAGATTAACTTAAAACCAAATTTTTATGAAAATCTGAAACTATTCTTATTTCACGATTATTTTTATAAGTACCTAGTTTCCTTTTCTGCATGAATAAGGAAATAATAGTGATTCAAAATTAAATTACCAATACATCATACAGAATGATGGGTATTTTGCTTTCATAGTATCCATGTTTTAATGTTCCTAGATTAATTGTAGGTTACAATCAATTTTTCTTGTTTGTATTTCTTCTCTAAACTGAACTTTACAGCTAACATTTAGATTTGTAGGAAGATTTCCCAGAATCAAAAAAAAAATATTATTATTATATTTCAAGGCTACTTTTATAATTATATACATGACATGATTTTTTTCTTTTTTAATTAACATCTAGAGTTATTGAAATTACAACGGATGTGACAAATTTAACTCTTTTAGTTATATTTATTGTTTGTCAAATAAAAAAATTAAATTTTTTTAAGATGGTTTCATAATTTTACAAGCAGGAAGAACTTTTAAAGAACTGTGGTCCAATGGTCAATCTAAATCTAATGAAATAAAGTAAAAATACTCTACTGTTTTTTTTATCCAAATTGAAACAGTTATAACCAATGTTAATTTTTCATATTCTGTTTATTTTTCCAGACTATTCAAAAAATTGCTTTAATTCTGAACAGAGTTCTACAGACGCCTCCAGATTGGTCTAGTCAATGTAAATCAGTTGTTAAACGGCATATTTCAAAGTTGAAGGTTTTCAGGTTCAAATCTTAGTTAGTTGTTTTGTATGGATTTGAATACTAGACAGTTGATACTGATGTACTTTGGTGGTTGGGGTTCGATTAACCAATGTTTCAGGAATGGTCGGTCTGAGTCTGTAGAAGACTAAACCTCATTTTCATATTATACATATCATCCTCATCTCATTATCAGTGGGGTGAGGGTTGCTTATTGTTTATTAGCTGAACAGATTGCAACGTACACATACACAAGATCAACATACAACTGTGTAGATTTTAACTACGTAAAACTGTTGAATAGAAAGAAATAAAGGATAAAAAACTTAATGCATGGAGTGTCTGAAAATCATGTTTTTTTGGTAGGTCAAGGAATGAATTAAGTCAAACTAAATTTCAATTCATAAGACCTTAATTAATACTAAATTAACTGCAATTTAAATCCTTGAAACTAAGATTAGGACTGTGACAAATGTTGTACAAATAATATTAATTGTTGTATATTTATCTTATTATGAAAAATATCATTAATCTATTAATTACATAGTCTTCTTGAATGAATATACAGAAAGTCATAAAATAATGGTGGAGTTTAAAATATTCTTAGTTTTGAAACACAAAATTTCATGCTTTGTTATACACGTCAAAATGAAGAGAAATTGCCCTAGTTTTCGATAAGTAAGCATGTACTTGTATCAGAACGTGCATGCTGTTACAAGAACAATAGCTGCAGGAAGCTCGTTAGCCACCATGATTAAGGTGCAGAGGAAGGTTCAATGTGTTCACTAAGTTTTATTTGGTTACACTAATAGGCATAAATAGTTTTGTTGTCAGTAAAGAATCACACAAGAAAATAACATTCCTTTAAGGGGCAAACAACTCAGAAAAGGAGGCAGCTTACTAAAGTAGTCACATCCAGAATTACCATCAGTGTCTGATGATACTGTTGTAGCTGTGTGACTGAAAAAAAATCAATATGAAGTGTTCTGTGGAATTAGCATTCCAAAAAAAGCAATAATTCACATAGTTAAACAAAAATCATTACGCTCTAATGATTATAAAAGTCAGGTGTTACATAAAAACTCATTCACAGGACAAAATTAAATGAATTGAATTTGCTACAGACATTCTAGATAGGTTACATTATGATGGGGTTTTAAACAAGGTTTAATTTTAGTGACGAAACTATGTTTCATATTTCAGGAAGATTACATTGGATAATGTTTGAATACAAGGTATTGAACTTCCACATGTTATTATAAAACATCAACGTAACAGCCCAAAAGTTAATGCTTGAGAGTAACTGGACAAGACAAAATACTTATGATGGGGCTCTGATTTTTTGCTGAAAAATCTATAACGGGAAACAACTTCATGCATCTGTTAGAAGGGTATGAAGTGTTCTGAATCCTGGAAAATTCCATTCTGTAGTTAAATGGAACTCCTCCACATTTTGATGCATTTGTACGGGATTATCTAAGCAAAATATTTTCTCAATAGTGAATCGGACAAGAAGGTTGGGTAGTTTACTCACCAAGGACTTCAGATCTTACCTCTATGAATTTTTATTTGTGAGATATTGTAAAGACACAAGCATTCTCTGTTCAAGTTAGCAATTAAACCATTCAAAAGAACAGACTACTGAAACTTTTGTCCATCACACTGGATGTTCTCTGTCGTGTAAGGAAAAAGGTTGAATATTGCTTTGATTATGAAAGGGAACTAAAAGAATGTACACCAAAATCCAGTGAACAGGCAAGATTCTTTGAGAGTTTTCTTCATATTGATATACAGTTTACATCTCTGACATGATTTAGTCCAAAAGTATGACTATTTGTAATACCATTGTTATTTTATGGACACATTGTATAAAGGAAACTAACAATAAACAAGTTTTATGCAGTAATAATTTACATGGTAATACATCAATATAGAGTACATGCATTAAAAAAGTGTGGAAAGGTAAAACTGCTAGTGCAGTTGTATGTTGAGAAAAATAAAGATTAATTAAATTTCAGCATTACCTGATAAGCATAAACTCAAACTAACAATAGCTTTTTTTTCCAGATGGAAGAACAGCAAGGATTTATTTGTAGCATAAATAGTGCTGTTATTCTTATCATAATATATGGTCAGATATCAAATAGTGATGCAGCATCAACCCCAGCTTCAGTTCAAAATATTATAAGGTAATATATTAATCAAAATTATTTTTATAATTATCTTATTAAATAATTACTATGGCAGTTAATGAATCAGTTACAGTAACCTCATTTCACCTATTGAAAATTTTATAAACAAAATTAATTCTACAATGCATACATTACTATCTTTAATATTTTCAGTGGTTTCCTGCCAAGTCCTGTAAAATACTTTACACAAGATGGAAGGCAAAGTGACCAGCAAGCAGTTGAAAATAATGTAATTAGTATTACAAATACTGCAGCAGTAGATAAACCTGCTGAGGAAAGGGGACAAGATGGAAGATTTGGTTACCCAGTAACAGCAGCTGAAATGGTAAAAAAAAATCAAAATTAATGTATATTAATGAATTTGGAACATGAACACCATTATTAAAAAATAAGCTTTTAAATTTATCTTTATCTTTTTTTTATTTTTATAAGTAACATAGTATTCATGCAATAAAGGATAAACTCAACTAACATTTGTTACAGTATTATGAAAATTAATTAATCCATACTTATTTATTATTTCATTAATACATTACAAAATTTGTTGCAGGGTTATGGTGGTGTTCCAGGTATATATACTCCATATAAAATTGACTTAGGTGGAGTTCTTCTTGGTGCAATAATAGGTTTTGGTGCAGTTGTAGTATTACCAAAGCTACTGCATGTGATTTCTTCACCGGCATCAACACATCCAGGTTATGGACGCAGTAAGTTCAACATAATACATTTTAATGCTTATCAATAAATATAGTTAAACCTTATAAATAGTAGTAGTAGTAGATAAACCTTATAAATATAGTTAACCTTTATATAACTATTTGTCTGAAAAGGATAGTCTTGTAAAGCCTAATGATTAAACATAACTTAAAGAACTTCAAAAATATCACTAATATACTGATATAAAATAACTATTGAATGTAAACAATTTTACATATACAATGTATTTTCCTAAATTACCAACTTACATCAGTTTAACTTACTCTATGAACAAATGCATTACAAGATTTAAAGTTTTCTAAATGTTAAAATTATTAAGTAAGATGATGTTAAGAAAACATCGTAGTTACAGTTATCTAAAATACTATTTAAAATCTTTTTTCTTAATTTTGCTACCATTTCTTTCACTTAACTACTCAAAATTTCAGTATAATAATGCATGTGGTAATTATAAACACATTTTTATGACTAAAACTGACTAAGTTACACCTTGGTTTTCTTTTCTTCTTCGTTCTGATTATTTGTATGTTTGCTTGCATAAACAGCAAAGAAAGAAGCTCAATACTAGGTTCATTGTCATAATACAGTACACTCCCCAAATTCAAAATCCATCTTCTAGCAAGATGTTCAAGTAGTATTAACTAGATATAACATAATCAATTCTAACTATACTAACTATGTAATTCAATAAATGTTTTGTTAAATAGAAGCTTTTATAAACAATGTTAAGGGATTAAAAGAAATTATGCCACTGAAGTAAATAATAATTACAAGCACTTCACATTTTACATCTCAGAATCATATAAATAAAAATCTTTGTATTGAACAATTATACATTTATTAGAAATGTATAATAATATAGTTTCAACTTACTTTACCCATTTAATATCTTTTCTTTATTTATTTTATAGGTGTGGATGAGATGACATCTGGATTAGTAAACATAATTGATCGTGTTGATTTTGCTCTTCATGAGCAAAATATTAACAGTACTGTTTGTTTAGAAAGGGCTTTCTGCCAACTACTGCAATCGTCATCTTCCAACAGCATTACGGCATCACTGATGGGGTAAAATGCAATTACATTAGTGTTTCTAGTCAACTTATTGTTTATACTGACTACCCTCCAAAGCACTTTAAATTGATTTCAAATTTTTGTAGTGAATTATATTGATTGATATAACTCAGTTTTATCCCACCATCGAAGACTTCATCATAAGTGATGATTGATTAAATCATCAATGTTTTAAAACTACTGGAAGAGTACTTATTGGTTCAGCCAATCATATTAATAATAATAAGTTTATTTTTAAATATTCAGATATAAAAATTTCAAATTTTGATCAACTGCAGAAATGAAACATCTCTTTCTATAAGCAAGGTTAGAAGATCAAGGCTTAGCAATATGAGTTAAAGTAGTTAATTAATACGAATTTTCAATCAGATTAAGTTAATTTTATTCAAGTTTCTCTATTTTCATTTTATGTAGTTTTCAAAAATGTGCATAGAAAATTAGAACTAAAAAAAAAAAAGAATTATCTAATATAAATATGTTATAAAAAGAAAAGGTTTTAATATAGCTACTTCTAAATTCAGAAATAGCTGGAAAAATCCATCACAGCCAGAAGTAGTATCAGTGTATATTTTTAGTAAATCTATCATGCACAATTATGACCATGTATGTAAAGAAGTTCTTCCATTTTTCTTTAAGTGAACTTTTGATCTCTGTATAAATTGACAATTCCTCTTTTTCCTCTTTCACATTTTTGAAAAGAAAATTCATTTAAAAGAAAATCAATTATTTAGACTTATGGTGCTAAACCAGTTCATGGAGAAAATTTATCTTAACTATAATGTAGCTTGATCCTGAGCAAGACAGTAAACTACCTGGTCAAATCCCAATCACAGGCAGTTTAGCTTTGCGTTACTGACTTATCCAGAACCAGGTTTTATTGACCCCTTTCCTTATTCCTTACTCCTTCTTCCTTGAACAAATGAAATAGAATCAATCACCCTGGTTCCATTCTGGAATCATGGTGACATCATGAACTGCTGAAGGACTCATTTCCTACTTTTGGTTTTTTTTCAACAAAAAACCAAAAGACCAAGGTGCCCTTGGGTGAAGCCAGCCCTTCAGTAGACTACCAACCTGGTAAATTAGGAATAGAAAGCCTACATAATAATGCAGCTTCTCTGTTGGTGATGATGTAGGTTTTGCTTGTGGCATTCATCTTGAAATGGCTAGAAAACCCCTTTAGTAACCAATCATTAAAAAAAAAGGTGCGGATGTTACAATAATACCAGAAGCAATACCACTGATGAAGTACTGAATAATAGCTTTAAAAAGATCTTCTGGATGGAAATTTCCAATAATTTAAAAAGTGAATACTCTTTAATTTTATATTTTCCAAAGAGAACTAAATTATTTTAAGATTTACAAAGATTACTGTAAAATTTTCAAAGAATAAAGGTTAATTGAAACTATGATTAATGTTTGATAATGTAGTACATAACATTATTATTCCAAAGGGACTGCAAAGAACAGAAGATTCCTATCTAAAAGAAAAAGGTAGTTCATGATGCACATGAAATGTGTTCAACACATTTTGCCCATACTATGAGAACAGAAACAGAGTTTGAAGTGTCTCAGTCAGTGTACATAACACTATTTGGAGTATTGGGTTATTATTAGGAAGAAAAGGCAGGAGAGAATAATAATGTCAAATACTGAAAGGGTAGGATTTCATGTTGTAATATTTTTATCCCTCCACCAGTTAACTCAAAAATTGTAGACATAATCAACATATTTTTTGTTCTTTTATTTGTTTATATATTTCGTTTCATATATTTCTGTAGACTTCACCAATACAGAATGAATTTTTTGTTTGTAAATCTGAATAATTAAAATTATTGTTTTTAATTTATAGAAATTGATATAGACTTTCTTTTTAAAAAAAAAAGGCTCCCTGATTACATTAATCAACAAGCAATAAAAAAAATAGACAAAAAATAAAACAAAACAATCACACACAAAAGAACACAGCCATAAAACACAGTGTTCCTGGAATATATAAACTGTGTCAACTGAGCAATGATCTACATTGATCAAACAGGGCATACATTCAAAGATACAATAAATAGGCTCTTAGGTGCTCATTGTATTATTGAATATATGTCAAAGCAGTGTAGTCAACATTTACCGACAATGTAATATATGCAAATCAAAAATTGCCAACATTAACAGCCTTTATATTCTACACATGCGCGTGCGCGCACACACACATAAACATATTTCAAAGGACCATATCTTGACAGTCCCAAATATTTTGAAATGATGTTTGTAATATTCATTCACTTAAGACTATATATAAACACACAATAAATATACTAAATAAACACAGTTAAAATCCAGTACACATTTTGATTACATAATTTGTAAAACACATTTTGTGTCAACCTAAACAAACCAGCAACTGACATCAGAATGAGAACAGCAGCACCAGTTGCTGAAGTTAGCAATGAGAGTGATTAAAAACACTATGAAGTGACTTTTGAAAATATTGTATTTATTAAATTTGATACAGCCTGTCATTTAGAATGTTGACAGTTTTACATAATTTCATGGTGTTAAAAATAATCTATTATTTTTATAAAATAATGCTTTATTTTCTGACCTTATACAATTCATTCAAAATATAATTATATATCTAAAATACTTTTTTTAATCATGTAACAAATTTTTGTTTATTTTTAGGAATACACTGTTAATGTCAATGATAGAAGGATCCAGAATCAAGACAATATTAGAACACAGCCGTTCGCCAAATGGTTGTGACAATTTGGTAATGAGATGTCCACTTAATCAAGAAGTTTTAACTAATGGAATCAGAGCAATAATTAATATATAATATTTGCAAATATTATATGTATCAGATATTTGCTAAATATTAAGAAAAAACCTAGAATGCAAGAAATATTCAATAAATAAACATTATTAAGTTTTAAAAAATAATATGGTCAAAGATATTTTTTTTAAATTAGTTTAGAAATTAAATATGTTTTATTTAAAAAAAAACTATCAAAGTTAATTCAAAATTAACTAAAACTTTTTTTTGAAACTATTGTTTGTTTTGCAACTTCTGTTTAGTTTGTCATTAGGTATTGTTGTAAACTGATAGTTAAGAAAAGTAATTAAAGTACAATAAATAATGTTTTTGCAAAATTTGTTATTAAATAAACATTTAAAACCAAGTAGAGTATGTCACTTTTTCCTACAGTTATTAAAATAGTTTTACATTCATGAAGTATGTTTGGCCACTGTTTTATTATGTACAAATCAACATTTATAAACATTAATTTAAAATAGTGTTCTCTGATAAAGACAGGTTTTCCATTTTTAACAGAATTATTAACTAAGTAAATATTTCAAAATTACAGTTGATCTATCTACTTCAAATTGATAAATTTATAACCTAATGACCAAATAATTGGACTGTTTTATCATTAATTTTCATTAATATTTGCTACATATTTTGTATTAATAAATACAGCTCAATTATACATATTCTCTTAGATAACAGAACTGATTTCATTATTTACAAGTAATAAATTTTACCAATTTTTCTAGTAACACACATAAACAGTTAAGATGCTAATTTTCAATATAAAAACAAAAATGTTCATTTAACGGGAGGTGGAATCCCTATCTAATGTAATGCTAAGAAAAGAAACTTTTCTCAGAACTCACTGCACTGATTTGTTTCAAATTTTTACAGAAGGTTCTTTAGACTTTTCTATACAACCTTAACTAATTTGGTAAAAAAAGCTACTAAATAAACTGAAAAAAAAAAACAGTATTTCTTTCTTGGAAATAGTTCATGAAAAAAAATATACATGAAATTCCTTTATTGATATGGAATATTCTTAGTATTTTTTCAGTTCTCCAATTCTCTTCAAACAAATAAAATTCAACTGGTGCCAAAAAAGGAAAGAGCTACTCCAAACTTACCTTGTTACATGAAATGAAATATTGACTAGCTTAGATTGATGTTTTCATGGAATGTATTAAGCATAATATACGATTAGATTATTGTATACAACATTATTTAAATTTTCTATTGATAATCCAACTCCTTGATATTTCTATTGCTATTTCCAAAGATGCTGGAAATTTATTAATTAATAATTTACTTATAAATAATTATTTATAAATTTATTAATTTAAAATTCTGCTGTTGCTATTTAAAGATTTAACTGGATAGGATCAAATGAAATATGGAAGCAGAGAGAACCCCTTATCCCCAAGCAATAAAAAAAATGGTGCTTGTATGTTCATGAAGTAAGATTTTTTCTCCTGGAATATTGAACAACCCTGTCTTGAATAGATGAAAGAATATATTAAATATGAAGAAAGAATCTAGAAGAATAAGCTTTGTCTATGTAATTGTGTAAATTCAATGTGATATAAATTATAAATGAACAAAAATAATAATACATGGATGACAACAGAAAGGTAAGAACATATACTTGATTAGTTGCAACAGTTAACTCAACATAAATAGCTACACCTTCACAATTAATATCCACATCCAGATAATCATACTGAAATTCATGACTGAAAATACAAACCTTTATATTATTCTGATCTTTTTTCCTGAAGTGAGTTTCTTACAAACAATCAATGGATCGTAAACAAGCATCAGTAATTTAATATCATCTATTTGAGATCAAGTAACTGAAAGGTTCATTTATCAGAAATAATGTGTTGTTTTTCTTTTTATTCCCTGATCATTTGAAATAATAGAGTGATGGATACTTAGTATTACTATTCTCTAAGGACTTAAATGAAATATCCTTAGAGGAGACGTTAGCTATAGTTAATACTTTGACCTTAGGTTTCAGTGTGACATAAGTCTCATAAACTTAAATTCCATGATGCATTTAAATAGATAATTTTTCCAATTCAGAACTCAAGGGCTTTGGGTTTTCAGATTTTTTGTTACACATTTAATAATAATTTGTGTATATCATATTTTTGCAACTTTTTCACTTTATTGTGAAAAATGGTCCATCACTTTTAATACTTCATTACCAGTATTTTCAAAATATGTTCTCGTAAAAAATGATAAAATATGTCAGTTGTTGTCTATAAACAATTGACTTCTTTTTGTTTTAGATAGTGTAATCAATGAATGTTATTACAATATTCAGAAGCAGGAATTTTATTCTTCCTGTGTAATATTAACATAATTGTTTTTATGTTTTTATTACTTTTATATTTACTTTATTTTATTTATACTACTTTTATATTATATATATATATATATATATATATATATCTTTTTTTATATGATAGATATATTTTTTTTTTATTACCGGTGTTGCGGAGAAATTACCATTAACGTACCTCCCACTAGTGGGAGAGTGCTGGACTCGTACTTTTGCAGTTAAGAATAGTACAACCCAGAGGTGCCAAAGCAGGGAGGTCCAGGAATCCCACAGCTTCACCACCACCCACCCGCGCAAGCACAGCCAGACGACGGCTCCACTGAGGGCAGTCTTTCACCCCCCCCCCCCCCCAACCACACATTGACTATTGATTACTACTGCACTTCTGACTACTGCATTACGGTCTAGAACTGCAACTGTACTCACCTTGAAATTGATACTCACATACTTGTATATCACTGAACACCTCAGTTGGGATGCTGGTACTACTTGTCGCTTGCTCAGGGGTTCCGGAGTCCCCCCGCTTCAACACCACCACCCATCTGTGTAAACACAAATGAACGGCAGCTCCACAAGAAGCTGTCTTTCACCCATCTTGCATCCGGCTCCTTCCTGTGCAGTACTATGTATACAAAACTGGACACGCGGAGAATTTCTGTTTATTAGCATTACTCCAATAAAATTGTCTACGTCTATCTGACCAGTAGTCACCATACATCTTCTTATTTTTCTTTCCCATTTAATGCATTGGAAAAATACATGTTCAGCTGTGTCCCTCTGACCACAATATTGACACTTCAGATTATCTACCTTGTGTCTTCTGAACAGGTACGCTCAGAATGAGCCGTGGCCGGTTAGGAATTGGGTGAGCCAATAATTCAGCTCACCAAATCTCCTCCCAATCTACAGCCCGATTTCACCTATTAAACGCCGGGTCCATTCGCCTTTTCATGAGGTAACCCACCTTATCTGCCACTCTTCTATTAACTCACGTTGCGCGTCTTCCTTATTCATCCCTTCATCAGTTTTTACCCGAGCTCAAGCCATTTGATGTATAGGTAACACCCCAGTAATTACAAACAATACTTCAGTTGACACCAACGAATAGGCACATGCTATTCGTAACGCTATTTTTCGTTGTATTCCCTCTAAGTACCTCCTATTCCTGTCACTTCCCAGAGCTCTGAGCCACACTGTCACACCGTACAACAATATAGAATTCACCACATGTGAGTACTGTCTCCTAATTGAGGCCCACGGTCCAGTAGTTGTTCTTAGCAGTCTATTTAGACTTTGTATCGCTTGTTCGGCTTTAGTACGAACCTTCTGTACATGAAAAGTAAAGGACCTTCTGTGGTCTAGCCACATTCCCAGATATTTTACATTTCTATCGAACTGGAACGGGCCTTCCTCAGTCACAATCGGAATATGCCTTATAATTCATCTCCCCATCATAGAGATCGCCACCGTTTTCTTGTGGGAGACCCGGAGTCCTCTATTCTCATCCATCTATTTACCACATTTAGTGCCTTATTTGCTGCTCTCACTGCATCTTCCTCCATCTTTGCAGTGACCACTAGCGCAGGGTCATCAGCAAGAGGAGCGATTGCTTGCACTCCTTCTGGATATTCTAAGCGCAAAATCCTATCAAACGTAACATTCCATAAAATGAGTCCCAAAACTGAGCCCTGGGGCACCCCGCTTGACAGTTGAATTGAATCTCACACTGCCTATTTGGTATACCAAAAAAATTTCTTGTAAGTATCTCTGTACCATTCATCTGAGATATGGCGGTATACTGACCTTCTTCATCACTTCAAACATTGCTTCCCACCTCAGGGAATTAAAAGCATCATATACATCCACTAATATGACTACAGGAATTCAGCGCGTGTGCCACGTGCCCTTTGGCGCGATATCAACCAATTTCATCACCTCCACAGCATTCATCGCTGATTTGCCTGATCGAAATCCAAATTGCCACTGGCTAATTTCCAAATTGCAGCCCAAATATATATGTTTTAAGGTTGATTTTCTTTGAAGGAAGATTATACATATTTTTAATATTTGTAAATTATGTAAATATGTTTTATTTTCTCTCCTGAAATTTTTAGCCAGTTAATTAGTTTTAAGTGAAGCACCATAATTCAACTTATAAAAAACTAAGATCCAGATATTCTAAAAAAAGCAACAACAGTTTAATTTACTTCTATTTTTAATCATCCTTTCTATGTCAATGGAGTACTCTTTCTAAAACAGTATTGTAACTAATGGTTCAGAAAACTTGATGCAAGAAAAAACTGACAATACATTCAATAAATAATTCACAATATTCTACTGAACAAGACAAATAATTAATTGCTCATAACTATTTAATGAAAATAAAATTATTAAAAAAATTATAAAAGGTTTTTTTTCAATTTTTATATTACACTGTTTCACAACAGGATGTAAGGTTTAATTAAGTTTGGTCTATTCAAATTTCAAACCAACAAATCCTGAGAAAGTATTAAATTAATTACATCCTAACAATAAAATAATAATTTTTAATTTTTTTTTCAAATAAAAATATTTTTCCATGTGATAGTATTTCAACTTTAATAGGTTTGATTAGGATAATGATAACAAAAGTATAAAAATATGGTTAACCAGAGATTCATGAATACATTACTTCAAGTTAAATACATATATTTTTATACTTTTAACAAAATTTTTTAAACATAGCTGTTCAATTAACTATATACAAAGAATAAAATTAACAGACATTATATCAGCACGTTACTTATTTATAACAATTTTTTTTTTTTTTTTTTTCATTATCTAACAGAGTTTATAGATAGTACATACTTAGTAGATAATGTAATAAACCAGACAGTACAAGTTGTCTATACAACTTGTACATTAAGGCTACATGTGTTACAGAAAACAACCTGACAATCACATAAATATCTGAACTGAACTCATCAGAAATAATCAATCTGAATTTTGTTTTTTATCATTTATTCACAAAGTATAGAGGGTATATATTTAATGACATTGGCAACTTTTCTTAAATAATGTTAATTATAATTGTCACAATTATAAAAAAGAAGAAAAAAAACAATGACAATATCAAGTAGGAAATGATTTACAAGTTTTTTCATATTTCTAAATTGAAACTTTCTTATAAAAAATCTAAAATTAATATAATATTAAGCACTTCATGGGTTTCCTTCAATATAAATAGAAAAGAAGTAACTTAAATTTTTTTAATAATATTTAATTTCTTTCAAAAGAGGACTTCATAGATGTGTACACTGGAAATACGCCTAAGTCAGAATTTAATTAAAAATTTCCAGAACCAATAATTAATCTCAAAAATTATACATTAAATAGAACACAATATAGTTTCATGTTTAGTAGCTGAAGATGATACGAATCAAGTAAGTCAAGTCAATCATTAAAATAACAAGCTAAGTTAATGAAGTAATGCAAAAAATATTATTATATAAAGTTAAAAACCTAATAAATCAGCAAACACTTTGAGCAAAATTTTACAAATTAATGAAAACACAAATATTTAAATAGCATCCTAGAAAAATTATAAATTTTCTCATCTTACTCAAACATTTTTTTGCTACTCCAATATAGGCCCGCAACCTCACTTCTAACATCCTTTTCAGTAATTTATAAAAATTATTTGTAACAAATTGGTCTATAAGGAATTGTAGCTTCTGACCTACCTGGTTTGTTTATTAAAAACAGTCCTGATATTATCCATGAAGTCGATATAAAATCGTCTTTCAGCATATTGTTCATTACTTCCAACATTGTAACAGGCATTTCTTCCATCAGTATCCGGACGACTTCTGCCGGAAGTCACTATACCACTTGGCTGCTGTGACTAAAAATATACAAATAAGTTACTTATTTAATAAATATGTTTAATTACAGTTTACTACAAAACATCACGAGTTGGAAGCTGCCATTTTGGATTTAATGGAGGAACCCCCCACCAAAAAGATATTAATAAATCCCGTTAAAAGCTGAACCACCAGTCCACACTCTTGTTATCTAAAAACTTTTTCTAATTTGTACGCCCCATTTTAGAATACTTATTTTTTTCAACATGCCCACAATAATAAAGGTTACCAAAAAAGGGAAAAATACTAACTTAGCATTAATCAGATTAAGCAGAATTCAAAAAACAATGCAAGCTGGTTTAAATATATAAATGTCAATAAGCACAGGTTCACTGAAGTTCTTTTTATTATATGTCCGTAAAATAGGTTCATAATATTGGTTTGTAAATCTTTGTTTACACACATCTTTGTTCTACATCATGCCATACATTTCAAATTATGTTGTATGTGTATATATATATATATATTTTATAGTAAATTTTAAATTTAATAATACATTATAATTACTTTAATTAAAGTGAGGTGACCAACCCCTCAAGTCTCCTAGCATCAATAAGGATATGATAGCACTCACATTTAGTGATCATGGATTTATTCAATCAATGTATAATCACTTCTAACTACAAATTACCTAATAAAAATTAAAAGTTAATAAACAATAGGAAGAATTAATGTTAAAGTACTATTAATAATTATGTACTAAAAATCTATTCTTTCTTTAGACAGAAATTTCTTAACGGTAGCTAGTTGCATCATTGCCTTAGAAGTAAGGTTGGGAGTAAAACAAATCTGGCAAATCATCCTGCCAAGTTCGAGGAAGTTGGCACAATAGATAAACTTAACTGTAATGGTTATTTCCCCATTCTTCTGAGAAGGCTAGTGCCGTCTCGGATAAAACTGGTTTGTAACAAGAACAGCATGAAAGATTGGGGGATTAAAATATGATATATGTGTAATCATTTCTGAAGGACTGTGAAATTGAGGTTCAGTCTGTGTTTACATGGGGTAAATGAATTTACGTGACTGGTTAAAGTTCACGCTACCAATTATCAATATAAAAAAACTTAAACTTAAAATCTACTGATTTATATTAGAATAGCATAACATTACTTACTTAGTCAGATAAACAAAGTAAACACCAACAAGTACACAATAATATAATTAGAACATCTACTACATATCTTCCTAACAACGCTTTCCCGCAAATTGATCAGTGATGCCAACAAATGCAAATGTATACTTTAATACGTACGATATATCGATTTAATCTTGGAAAAAAATATATATACATACGTATAATATTGCACATTATACTTATTAAATAATTTCTCATTCACGGAATAGTTAAGTGGTTTAATGTAAAAATAAAAAATGTATGAAATTTTCATAAAATTCTTAGAAGCGATTGTAATTTATTAAAATTAAAAAAATAATAATCCGGCATTCAATAATAATAATAAGAATAAAGTTCTCATATACTTGTTTGGAGTTGTTTATTGGTCCAAGACATCATTAAACATGAACATTTTTGTACGCACAACGCTGACAAAATACAGAATACATCACCCTAAATCTGAAGTGAAATGTCTGTATATCTCTTAAAGAAGATGATAGAGGCCTGCTCGACCTAAAATCACATTGTAACAGACACATTGCTTCAATGAAGTGATATTTTCTTTCCAGATCTGAAACATCATCATTGCACAAAGCAGTAGTTGCATCTAACAAGGGTTACTCCCCTCTAAATCTGAATGGTGACAATTTCTACTCCAGTATCATTACAACTAGGGATAGGATCCAAGCATGGAAATCTAAAGCACTCCACGGTAGATTTGACTATTCCCACGAAAATGCTGACTAGGACGCATTTACGCGTTGGCTGAGGGACGGATTTCTATTTAGCGAAAGTGAAGGTTTTGTAGATTCCATCCAGGATAAGGTCGTTGCGACGAACAATTAGAAGAAGTTCATAGAAAATCAGGACATCAGTGATGAGTGCCAGATGTGTCACCAATTATCGGAGACAATTGATCATTTGATAACTGAGTGCGCCAGTCTGACTGACAAGGAAATCTGCATCACCACGATCTTACATTAAACACTGTTCATCAGGCTTTGGCGTTGAAATTAGGACTCGTAGATTACAGGGAGCAGTGTCCTTGTTATGAATATAAGGCGAGGCCTGTGCTGGAAAATGAGCACTATAGACTGTGTTAGATCTCTCGGTAAATACTGATTAAACTATTGCTGCGAAGAGGCCAGACATGGTTCTCCACAACATTAAAGAAAAGACTGCTCTTCTCATTGATGTCACTCATCCATCTGATCACAATATTAATAAGGCTGAGCAGATAAAATAACCAAGTACAACCCTCTGGCAATAGAGTATAAGGAAATTTACAGACAACGCAGTAAAGTCATTACCGTTGTGATAACAGCAACTTGTTTGATTAATAAAAATTCGAAGGAGTGGATAGAAAAGGTTGGCCTGGATCCTACACTCAAAATTTCAAAAGATCGGTAATTCTGGAGAAGTGTAGGATTGTACAGACTGTGTTAAATGTACCACATAACTAAATGAGGTATGCCTCAATGGCCTCTCGAACTGGAGTTCCGGATGTGAAATATCTCTTAGATGAAAAGATAATAATGTTTTCGGTATATATAAAAGTAATACAAAAATGTAGTAATTGAACATAAAAATTCAAATAACATTGTCGTTAATAAATTAAACAAGTAATCATTTTTAATTACATCATTGCTTTTTTTCCATGACGGTCGGAGATGATATTAATTTAAAAACACATACTTCCGTAACAACAAACCGAACCAAATTTATTATCTTTTTTTTATTAAAAATATGTACTTCAGATATATTATAAGAAATTAGTTGTCGTTTTTTTAGTGTAGGCTCTTATCATCTAAACTCCCTGCCCCACAAATAATTCTTGTAGACCGGACCTGTCAGAAAGTGGTCGGCAAGGAACACAGTGGAGGCCACGGGTACCGATAGAGGTCGTACATCCACGTCAGGCATCTCCTTACTCTTTTTCTTTTTATCCTCCGGAACAATCGTAAGTTATTACTTCAGAGTATATGTGTAAATGAAATGTAGTCTTGTACAGTCTTAGGTAGACCATATCTGAAATGTGTGGTTAATTGAAACCCAACTAGCAAAGAAAACTGGTATCCATGATCTATTGTTCAAATTCATATAAAAGTAACTGCCTTTCCTAGGATTTGAACTTGGATTCATCCACTTGACACACACTAAGATCACGTGCTCAACATCATCAAGGGTGCCACAAAATAAAAACACAAATCTTACTTGCTGCGCTCCCTTGTGAGCAGATGCAACCTAAAACAGTGATGACCCAACAGGAACTGAGTAAGGAAATACCTTGAAGCTGTTTCACACTGGTGTCAGATGACATTATTAAGCGGTTTATTTTTTAAATCGGTATAAACATATTTTAGAATATGTTCAAAATAAATATCAACTGATATAAACTTTTTTAATGCAAGTAGATATCTATAATTTGTTTGTTCATGATATTGTATAAATGAGGTGAATGAATGTTTGTAAATGTCTTAAAGGAGAGAAGCTCAACAGCAAATGTTAACAAATATTTACTTCATTCTTCTCTTAAAGGATTTATTCTTCAAAATCTTGAATTTTAAAAAAGGTCAGTAGAATGTAAGTGGCAAAAATGGTTTAAAAGGTTAATTGTCAGAACATTTGGATGATTGTTGGGTTTTGATTAAAAAATTAAGATTTCTTCTGTTACTCTAAGTATGAGGAGAGTTATGTACGTTGTTATTTGTAATGGACCAAACTAAATCTCTTAGCTGTGATAATTTAAAATGTAAATAATTACATTGGATTTTATTAATATTCCCAGTAACCGGCTGCCATTTAAGACAGCAGAGGACTTTTCTTGAGCACACACGGGAGGTGGTTAGCAAGGAGGACGAGTTAGTGCCCTAGCCAAGCTAATGAGGATTCGTGGCGGCCCATCTACCAGCAAGAGGAGACTCCTCAGAGTTTTTTGGCAGAAAGATTAAAAGTAAAACAAGAAATAAAACTATGTTATAAAAGAAACTGTATAAATATTGAAATGTACAGTACACATTTATTTATTCAAAATTTTAGGAAATGTTATGTTTGATTGTATAGGGAATTTAATAAGAATTAATATTGATGTATATAAATGTAGATTAGAATTATCTCAAAACAAAAAAAAGGTAGCCTAATTTGATTAAAATAGAAAATGATAGAAATAAAAATATAAATTTTATAGTAATAATTTTCATAAAAAGTTTAATGTTAGTTTTTTTTTTGTCTCGTCATTTGACTGGTTTGATGCAGCTCTCCAAGATTCTCTATCTAGTGCTAGTTATTTCATGTCGGTGTACCCCCTACATCCTACATCCCAAACAATTTGTTTTACATATTCCAAACATGGCCTGCCTACACAATTTTTCCCTTCTACCTGTCCCTCCAATATTAAAGCGACTATTCCAGGATGGCTTAATTTGTGGCCTATAAATCTGTCTCTTCTTTTAACTATATTTTTCCAAATGCTTCTTTCTTCATCTATTTGTGGCAACACCTCTTCATCTGTTACTTCATCCACCCACCTGATTTTTAACATTCTCCTATAGCACCAAATTTCAAAAGCTTCTAATCTTTGCTTCTCAGGTACTTCAATTGTAAAAGTTTCACTTCCATATAAAGCTACGCTTCAAACATATACTTTCAAAAATCTTTTCTTGACATTTAATTAATTTTTGATGTAAACAAATTATATTTCTGACTGAAGGCTCGTTTTGCCTGTGGTATTCGGTATTTTATATCGCTTCTTTTTCGGCCATCTTTAGTAATTCTACTTCCCAAATAATAAAATTCTTCTACCTCCATTATGTTTTCTCCTCCTATTTTTACATCTCCTACATTTCATCACTTTTGTTTTGTTCTTGTTTATTTTCATGCGGTAGTTCTTGTGTAGGACTTCATCCATGCCATTCATTGTTTCTTCTAAATCTTTTTTACTTTAAGCTAGAATTACTATATCATCAGCAAATTTTAGCATCTTTATCTTTTCACCTTGTACTGTTACTCTGGATCTAAATTGTTCTTTAATATCATTAACTGCTAGTTCTATGTAATTATTAAAAATTAATGGGGATAGGGAACATCCTTGTCAAATTTCCTTTTTTATCAAGGCTTCTTTCTTATGTTCTTCAATTATTACAGCTGCTGTTTGGTTCCTGTAAATGTTATCAAATATTCTTCTATTTCTGTAATTGAACCCTAGTTTTTTAAAAAATAATAAATCATCTTTTAGACCCTCTAAACCTGGTAACACTTCACAGTCATCAGTCTGGCCTCTGTCAGGAAGCCAACAATGCAAATGCCTCTGCAGACACTTCCATCATTGTATTTACACAACTTACCATTGCCTTCTTCCAACCATGATCCACCTACCATAACTTACAACTCTTAATCAAATAAACCGATTTGCAGAAGTGTGATCCCCGTGCTTCCTCTAACACTGAAGGTTTCACACAAAAATTCTTCCCTTATCTAACTTCAATTAGAATGTGCACTCAGATCATTACTTGGTTGAGTCTTTAGAAACCAAAAGTACTACTTTCACACCAATTACGTTTTGTTATAAAACAAAATGTTGATTGCAACAATAATTCTGTCTTGTAATTCAATTTACTCAAAGTCCTCTTGTTTATTCAATAATCAAGAAACAGATTCACAAATTTAATAAGCTTCTAATGAAAACTTACCCTATTTTTCTCTGCTCTGGTCTGCTTTCAGAAGCAGGGTAAATGCCTACACCCTCCCATATTGCAGCTTCATCACACATTTAATCAAAGATCCATTCTCATCCTAACAGCAAATATCTAAGCTTACTGGGACGTCATGCCAAAACACCTACCTTGGTAGGTAGTAAGCACCCAGGCAGGCCCCTAGCTACACAGGTTGCTATTCTATAATATTATCAGACACCCTCAGCCATCCTCCGCAGGGCTAAGAATCTAAGGAAGCCAGCAACTATGTTCCACTGCCTTTTGGTCTTCCAATTTACTTGCAGATCAAAAACAAAATTTATTCTCGCAAGCTTTCTAACTGCTTTAGTATGTTCAGCTTTGTACCTGGATCAAACTATAAAACACGGTGCACATCATCAATGGCCCTACACATGGTGAAGCACCATGTCCAGAAAGAGATTGTGTAGTATGCTGATTGGGGGAAATCCACCTAACAACCTGAATACATTTTAAAAAATCCTAAGCCATCTGAAAAAAAAAATGTTTTCAAAAAACCTTACATCTGGGTTGAATGAATACTGCACATGTAAACACCTCGCATGTTTCACATGCATGAATAATGTAAAATATCAGACCATTTATAATGTTTAAATAAATATTTGAATAAAAAAAAATCCCTTCCGCACGCTGGAAGGCAGAGGTAGATTTCATCAGTGTTAAAAAAAAGATTTCCACCTTAAAGTTAAGAAAAACTTCAAATTTACTCAATATGACAATAGTTGCACATGTTTAGCATATAACATGCCCCATCTTTTTACAACTTCAGGAGCATTTTGGTCATCCCTTGTCGTAAGGGTAGGTCATATCAAAAATTGTTAAAGAACAGAAGTTTTAGGTAATGTTTGTAGCACTAACAACCACTTTAAACCGATTGCCTACTGTGCCTAGGGACAGTCGATTGCCGACTGTGCCTAGGGAGGGTATAACTTTTTATCTTCAAAACTACATTTTTACACACCCTGGGCCAATGGTTGGCGATATCAAAAAACTTTACTTATATAACTTTTAGGCCCTTATCCATAGAGTAGTAACAACTATAAATGAATTCTATATTTTTCTTAATAATTAAGTTATAGTGATATTTTGTTATTTCGAAAATGCACCCCCCTTTTCTGATTTTGAACATTAATGAACTTAACTGAGATTTTGTGTCAAGTTATTTTTAAGGAACAATTTGAAAGTGATATATATATATATATATATATATATATATATATATATATATAAACTTTAGAGCTGATGGTGGTTTTGGGGTCTGGGGGGATGTGAAACGCAAAGATGTGTAGAAATTTTCCAGAAATTGAATCATTGTACCCTTTAGAATCACTAACTTTATTATGAAATCTACCTAAATCATGTAAAAAAATTAAGAAGTCAGGTATGAAATTTTTCATATGCTATATTTTCCATTGGGCTAATGACCTTAGCAGTTACTGCCAGTAAAACTAAAAAAAAGTCAGTTATATTTAACAATGATTAATTAATAACTGAACAATGATCAATTTATTTCAAATTTAATTTTATTAGCATTTCATGTAGAAGTATATTACTTTAAGTTTTGCTACATCATAACGCTTACATAAAAAGATTTAAGATAATCAATTTTTTAATATAAAATAAACAACAACAGCTCAACTTATCAAGAGAGAGTAGATAGAAGAAAAATACTTTATTGACTATATTAAGAAAAGTAAGAGATTAAATAGGGTAAACAGAGAAGGAAAAAGGTTCACATCTAAGTGTATTTAGTGAGCTTCACTAAATCACTAGTACAAGAGAAAAAATAACTATATAATAAAACCGTTAAACACAAGGAGAAAAAATTTTACAGTAAAAAACAAAAAATCCATTAAGTTTTAAAAAACAAAAAAGGCAACAGCGAAGAGTTCTATTATATAGAATCTAATACGACTTAAACAAGCACCTAAAACGATATACACAAGGAGAGATTTTATTTTAGCGTAAAAAAAATAAAAACTACAAGGTAAAGAAAACTCGTTAAGTGTAAAAAACAAAGAGGTTGAAGAAGGTAAAAACAACTTAAACCGAAGAGGAACTTTTAACAAGTAAAGTTGTACGAAAATCTAACAGAGTACAATTTAATTAAAAAGGGTACACAAAAGCACCAAAAAGAAAACACTGAAGAGTTCTGTTATAAAAACTGTAGTAGGATTTAAACAATAACCTAGGAGGAACTAAACTAGGAGAGGCTGTAATTTAGAGTAAAAAACAAAGAGGGTCAAGAAAGTCAAAACAACTTAAACCGAATAGGAACAAGTAAAGTTATAAAAAAACCCAAGCAGAGTAAAATTTAATTAAAAAGGGTATACAACTGTTTCTTTTGTCTCATCCATTTAAAAAGTAATAATAAAATACTGTAAAAAATTAATAGATTTCTGCAGAAAGAAAAACAAAATAAATTAGACTGAAGTGATTAAAAAGGTTCTCTAAGACGTAGGAATTGTTGAAACATTTTTAAAACAAGATCTGTTTAGAAAGTTAATTTTTAATCACGAGTTGGAAAATAGAAAAAGAAGATGGTCTGGAAAGAAATAGACTGGAGAAGAGAGAGAGAAAATCAGTTAAAACAAAAAAAAAAAAAAAAATGCTGCAAAAAAATTATCATTAACATTGTCCATATTGCCTAACATTATAACAATGACATACCATTAAATGTAGAAAAATGAGATTTTTATAAATGAAACAACCTCATAATAATCTACTCTTTGATGTGAGGCCACCACATTTAAACCCCCATGGCTGGGACACTAAAAAATTTAAACGGAAAAGTTAAGACTATGCAGATTCACAATGTTGGTCAGGCAAAGAGGGGGTAGCTTTAATTTAGTTTTAATTATCTAACTGGTACAGGATAAATGCATCTGGTCATAATATAATACAACCAATTGTTTTTACGAAAAGGAATCATGTACATTTTAAATAAAAAGCAATCCGTTTTTTGTAGAACTTTATTTGATTAAAAAATAAATAACTTTGAATGTACATATGAAAATATTCAAAAACATAATTTTTATCACATAATAATCGCAATTTATATATTAAAAACATTTCTAAAACTTAAATTTAAATAAACAGAGTTTTTTATTACAATAAAATACTCTATTTCATAAAGAAATTTATTTTATAAAAAATTGAATACATATAAAATTTAATAAAAAATATTATTTTGCGATAGTAAAATTAGAGCCAATAATTTTGAAAAAGTGTTGAAACTGCTAAAAAATCCAGAAAAAAGCTTAACTGTTTGTAACCAGTAACTAAACTAGAAAACTCAAGTCCCCAGAATAAACAAGAAATAAAGAATAATCAGATCTCTAAAAAATAATAAAGCATCCGGGTGAGGACCCAATAACTGTGTAATTTTTAAAAGTATGATTATTAGCTAATTAATCAATGATCTATTACAGAAAATATTTGGAAGACAGAAAAATTCCTGCACGAATTGCCAGTCTGCCCCAATTCATCCTTAACACAAAAGAGGAGACAAAATTTACAGTGGAGTCAATAATTACAGAGGAATGTTTCTCCTTTCATTTACCTTTAAAATCTCATAAAACTTGTAGAGAATACAAAGAAGAGAAGAGCACATCAATAAACAAATTGGGAAATATATCAAGATGGGTTAGAAAGGGAAGATTCTGTGTGGAAAAAATAAATAGTAAAGAGGAGATTTTATTGCCTTTACAAAAGATCGGGTAAGATTCTAATAGAAATGGTAAATGTAATTGCTGAAATATATTTCTTAAAATATATAACAAAAGATTTCTTAAATAGATGTATCAGAATATACCAGTAGCAACAAAGTATGATCTAATCTTAAAGATTCTTAATTTTTTAGGTGTTAAAAAAAATGTAATTTTTTTTACATTTACTGATAGTATATATTTTGAAAAATATTTTGGTAAATTTACAAGCATAAATTCAAAATAATTGCAAAGTTATACAAATTTAACTCTTTAATTGTTGCCGTTTGGTCATTTTTGACCTGAGAGGTATATTTTTGTTGGTTATGTTGCAATGACAGTTGCTACTTCCCAGATATTCATTGTCCACTGTATTTTAGGGTGTTTCAAGGTCAGCTATAGTGCCATGTACACAGAAAACTTATTGGTTTACCTTTTACGAGTGTTCACAATCAACCCAATGATAGTAGCAATGTTACGTTTTTTTTTTGGTAATAAAATCGTCATTATATTTTTTACATTTTTAACAAATTATGAGTTTACTGAGTACAAGTACGTCTTGTGAATGTAGTAAAAGCTTGAATGAAAATGAAATTGAAGATATCTTAATGAACTGATGATCTGTAGGACCGTGAATCTATATTTAGTGAATATGATAGCGATAGTGAATGTGACATAGAAAGTCCTGACATGTATGTGAAATTAAAAACAAAAACGCGATGAGTGTATCCGATGAATTGTTGAAGAGGAAATTAGACGAAAGTCTGTTTATGAAAAAAATTGTTATAAATTGAGTACTGAACTTATTAGTTCAAGAACTTAGGTTATTAGGACTCATCTTTCTTAAATAAAAGAAACTGCTAAAAACTTGAATCTCTATTAATTCAATTTATTATTGGGAATTACTGTTTACTGATGAAATGTTATACATTATATTAGAACATAAAATTATTAAATTATCACTAAAACTACTTCCTTTGTTAATCATACTGATAATATTGAATTAAAAGCTTTAATGGACTACTGTATTTATTTGGTATATTTAAATTTAATTCTAGTAAAGAAGATGTGAGGAATCTGCCGAAAGTGATGGAACTGGAAGTGTTATATTCAGAGAAACCATATCCCTTCAGCGGTTTGTATTTCTGTTAGTTTTAACGGCACTAAAGTACACTCCAGTACACGAGATGGTGACAAAATTGCTCATATTTTCAAATTATTTAAAATGTTCCTCTCAATTGCCAGTTCAATTATTCTCCCTCCAAGTATCTAATTGTAGAGAAGATGCTTATCAGTTTTCAGGATCTATGCACCTTTTAAATGTTCATGAAAAATAAGCCCTGAAAATATGGACACATATTTAAGAAAATCATTTGCCTTAACTCATATGAGACGACGACTTGAAGAATCCAGACTTCCAACATCGCTGACTTTATTATTAGAAATGTATTAAAAATTAAAAAAGGAAAAATCGAACCTGAATTGCAACAGAAAAAACACAGGCGATGTCATATGTGCCCATCAATCAATGACAACAAACATCTCAACGTCTGGAGTGAGTGTGAGACCACGTATGCAAGTACAAATAACATCATAAGAAATGGTTGCAAAAATGGAGATCTTGAATATAATCTTGCAATTTTTTTCTTCATTTAAAAGAATCAGACATTTTCAAATTTCATGATACATAGAAGATTTTTCGATTATTTAATTTTTTAATTACTTTGTTTATTTTATAATACGGGTAAAAAACTTTCATTAGTAGTCGGTAATTAGAAAAAAAAAATCATTAAAAATGTTAATCTTTTTATCAAAAAACACATTTGCAATTTTCATACATATATCACATATTAGATCAAATTAGTTTTATTAATTTATATATATTCTAAACATTATGTTGAATATTTTATTTCTTAAATGCAATGATAGATATTTGAAATAATGTATATTAAGTAATATGATGTTTTAAATGCTACAATCAGGTAATCTCATTAAATTTTATATAAAACCACTAAAAAGCCACCTTTGTATGTTTTTGCATTGCAAATACGGTCAATAATTTTGTCAACCAAAAAAATAATTTAATATTGTGAGAATTTCAATTTTTGGGTCTGATGTGAACAGACGATAGCATTAATATAATAATAGCAGTAAAGAGTTAAGTGGTACAGAAGTAGATCAAATTTCAAAGTGTGGTAAGAGACCTGGCATCTCAAGTCTCTGCCCTCTATTGTTTAACTTTGCAGCTCCTATACTTTCCAAAACGTTTTTCTGTTGTGAATAGAAATATTAACAACGATTTGAGACATATATTTCAAAATGTTAGTTTCTGTTCATATTCAAGTTTATGAGCACTTTTAACTATGTTAGTGTGTAAAAAAAGAGGAAAATAACTCACAACCAGGAGTTAAGATAAGAAAACATTTTTAAGAAATTGACACATGTAGGAAGCAGTAATTATTTTACATGTTGATAAAAAATTAAAAATAAAGTTTTTGAGGTCAATAATGAATGACAACAGGGTCAGGAATCCTCCTATTTATTATAATACTTTGTTATAATATTAGTAAAATTACAGTAGTATATTCAATGGAATAGAAATTTTTCCCAAGATATAACACGGGCTTTTTTGCTCACACTAAACAGATCCTAAAGCATTTACAATCAGAAGATCTGTTTTATTTTAAATGCAGATAAAATAATCATGAAATGCCGATTCGATAAAGAGAAATTGTCTAGTGAGAAATTATGAATTTTTATACTCAAAGTCTGTAATTTATTATTTACAAATTTTTAATCTATGTTATAACGCGATATTTATTTTTATTTTCAAGAAACACACACATATTTTGATTTATTCTATTTTGAATGCAGAAACTTTATAAACATACTTTTGTTTTAAAAATCATCTACTATTATTAAATGAAAATTTATATTTTTAATGATTCAACATGCATTAGCATTTAGAATGGAAAGTTTATTTTAAGTAATTTTGCGCAATAACTAGATCAATTTAATTCTTTTTATACTATAATATATCATAGGAAATATGCTTAGTATCAGGAGAAAAAATCTAAATGTTGGAAAGCAGGTGACTTGTGCAATTTTAAGGTCAGCAGCGTTTTATCACAGTAGTCTAACCGATCAGCAACCGGTTCTGTGAATCATCGATACATGCTCAGATGCTAATCCATTCTGTCAAGAGGTTTTGTTAAGGTTACACTTTTTTGAAGAGAGTTTGGAGATAAATTACCAAGGTATGACAATACTTAAATGCATTCATATAACGCTCGGCTGAATTTATTTTTAAATGGAAATATGGTCACTATAAAGAGACTATACTACATTTTCTATGCTCTAAGTCATTTGAATGATGGATGTCACCTTACAAAAAACACTATCAGTCATCTTCAACACCAGAATCACAGTTCGATTCGACTCTAATGACCATTAAGATTAGTTTAGGGTTCATTCCTAACCTTAACCCTAATCTCCCAACACAGAACAGATCAGTAAACTGAACAAATCTCAATAACTCCAAAAACTGATTACTAATCGACTATTACTAGCATGGTGTGGACTTACGGGTCACCCGCTATCCAAACATGCTTTCAGACATTTAGATCCTAAACATCTTCTACGGTAATATGAAAAAAACTGAAGTTGATCAATCGCTCAGAATTACCATATTTTACAACAAAAATTTCTTGAATTTAAATAATTTTAGTTATGCAATTTAATACCATCAGTAGTCAAAACAATCATATACATTAAGAAAAAGCAATAATTACAATAGTTTTATGAAACTATCTTTCTTCAACACGTAGAGAACTCCAAAAGCCAGCACTTTCTAGTTTGGACAAACGGTTAATAATAACGGTATAATATATTAATGAATGCAGTAACCTATTATATTGTTTACAATTCTCATATCTAATAATACTTGTTCATTTTACTTGTGCAAAAACTTAAGTAAAAACGTTAGTAGTTAATGACTACTAACAATTAAAAATCAGGAAAATTTCCTATCATTAAAATTACTTTTTAAATTAAATTTAAGAAAGCACATATACAGCATACAGCCATACACCAAAAACAACAAGCAGTGTAATCTAACCTATAAATGAATTTATGACACCTATACATAAAACAGAAAAATTGAAAATCAGCATTTTACCGTAACACTGAAAAATCCTCCTCTTCTTTTGTTTTTAGTATCTTGTTACAAAAATATGCATTTAAAAAAAAATACTGAAATAATCACTTCAGAGAAACTAATAAAACACGGACAAAAAAAAATTAGAAAAAGTAAGCTATCTACAATTCAATCAATCATTCTCCAAAAGCAAAAATAATGAATTATTAATTATCATTTACAAAACCGTCAACCCTATCTATATACATCCACAGGGATCTGAAGCGGAAATAATTTTTAATTTTAATGCTGACATACATGAGGAAATGATGTAGCTATTAATACTCTTAACTACTATGACAGTCTGAAAGTGACCTGTAACAGACAGATATGGATGAAAACCATTCATTAAAATGGAAATTTAGCTGGCCTGAGCTACATTTTAACTAGGAAACCCTCTGATTAAATGCCCGATTCTCTAGATCGAAGTTTGTTTAATTCTTTTAAAGAAAACAAAAAATTTTAATTTTATTTTAAAATTAAATGAAGTACAAATTTTCCTCTCTTTTAGCCTAGAGATAATGTAATTATGCATTGTTTCTCAACACAAAGAGCAAATTAATTTTTTGCGTTACCCTCATCTTGGCTTTATATCTCCTCATCTTGGTTGTGATATATACAAACACACGGATGAGATACAAAGAACTCTAATCATTGTTGCTTTCTTCGACAGTAATAAGATTTACTATATAATTACAATGAAGAGAATAAAGGTACTGCTAGTAGATCTGTACATATTCTGCTTTTGGTGAGCTTCACATGTTATGTATAATAATGTATTCAGCTCGGTAAAGAAAGTAAAAGGAAACCACTTATTCCTCACTTTTCTTAAAAACCTGCCTTATGATCTTGAAAATAGCAAAGCCAATTTCAAGAATACTTGTAACTCACAACAGGTCACTTAGTTATAATACTTAAACAAGAAACAAGAATCAAAAACTTTAAACAAGCGTTAAAAAATCTGTTCCTACATTCACTTTGCAAACTGTACAATAATTACAAAAAAAGCAATCACTAATAAACAGTCGTTATTTCTACTCATTTTTCTAAAAATTGGACACAAAAAATTACGGAAATATTTGCATTTAATCCACATGGCCATTTGGTTAAAAAAAGCTGATTTCTATATAAAACGGTCATTAAATTCCACTAAGTAATTTTTCCTCCACTCTAGGCACTGCCTCCCTCCCTAACCTTACAGACAGAACCTGAATAGCAGACTGGCACAATTCCCATAGTACTAATTTAAAAAAAAGTTGATTAACAAAGATTTAATACTTTCTTGTCATCGGTTATTATTCTTGTATAATGGAAAGATAATAATACAAGAAAATAAACTGAAAAAGGTTTTTTTGAATCGGTTGCACTGCTACTATGGCTAGGAAAACATAAAAAACCATTTGGTTAAAAAATGTACAATAAATAAAAAGTTAGCTTTTTGGTTTTTATAAATTTGGGAAAAATTTTTCTTTTTAAATGGTAAGATAAGCATGTGCGCATTTACTGAGTTTAATAATAAAGTGAATTATATTAGCAAAATTTTGAGAAAATTGACCCTAAAAACATCCCTCTACCCTTGGGAATACTGACCCCAAAATTTTACCAACAAATCATCCCGTATTTACAAATCTCTGTACAGAACTTAATCAAAATTGGTTTATCTATTCAAAAGTTAAGCTTCAAACACGCCAACACATGCACACACATACGAATGAACATTATCTCCCGTCCACTTTCTTTTTTGTTTTTTGGGGTCCCTGGGTCATGAAACGTTGAGAAATGCAAAACCCATACCCCAATTTTTTACCGATTACCATACTTTCCTTCATGAAACATAGGTGTAAAGCTATGATGCCAGGAAAGTAAAAGGGAACAGATGGAGCAGATGATATACAAAGAAACAAACATAAGTCTTTGAAAGATCGGGGTATTTACTTTTTTATAAAAAACAAACAGAAGAGCTAAACAATGACCAGAATCAAATAGTCATGAATGGAAAATTTACAATGATAAATTAAAAATACCCTCTACATAATTAACCTTCTCATTATTCAAATACATCTTTTCATAGGGCAATTTTCAGCCATACTGTTTCTAAGAAGCAAGCAAAAAGGGAAAATATGGAGTCATGCATTAGATGATATATAATCTAATTTTATTTTATAATAACCGATACTGAACTTGGCTTTCCTAATGTAAAACAACAATCACCCGCGCAATAAAATTGCTTATCCTCAAAGAAGACACAAGCATATTGAGCAAGGCAAAGTTGATAATTAACACAGTATTTAAAAGTAAAAGGGCTCTCCACAACTTTAATAATTTGTTTTTTGAAAATGTATTAAAAAATATCATATTGGACTGAAACCTCCTGAAAAAGGAAAGCTCTTAAAAAGTAAATAACTTCCTTAACAGAATAATGTACCTTTAAAAATCAGTCAAAGTGTTCTTATTTTCTCTGCAGTCTACAACTGGCTGTTCCTTCTTGTAATCATTTACATTCAAATTTTAAAGTTTAAAAGTGCATTTACATTGAAAAGAATTTTGAAATTTAATTATCGATATAATTTTGAATTTTTAAATTAAGATACATCTGAAAATTATTCAAAACTGGCTGCTGAGCACAGTGATAATGCAAAAAATATAAGGAATTACAGAAATGATACGACATGATTCGAATCAATAGAAAAACAGGTATGAAGTAAGTTCTAGGTGGCTATCTACTCTGCTATTATCAATGGCTTGCAAAAAAAGCATTTATAATAGAAAAAACATACACAAGTCATACCACTAACTCAGATTAGGAACTGATTTTTCTCTATGTGAAATACATTATAGAAATTATGCAAAAATAAATAATAACAGAAATAAAAGTAATTAACAAGATATCCATAGCCATCTCTAAATAAAACTCCTGTTTTATCTAATAACTAATAGGCCCACCCAATCATTTATATCTACATAAGAAAAAGAAAGAAATTTCAACCAAGGCATGCAAAGTAATATATCATATTTCAATATCTAAACTAATGTTAATTAGTTTAGGAAGGAGTTAATTTATATTCAGATAATGAATGCATCGGGGGTCCAGAGGTCAGACAAATGAAGTGTGTCCTGACCGGCTAATTATTAATACGAAATAACCAATAATTTATTATAAAATATTATAAAAAGATTTTTATAGTTATGTTCATGAAATAAAAATTAAATCACAGATGATTATAAAAATTTTCCAATATCCTTTAAAGCATGAAGTTTGAAATGAATGTTCCATTATCATAAATAAACAAACACGCACGTATATTTTTTTATGTAGATATACATATTTTTATTATTAATTCACCATAAAACTTAAACCTTGAGCATGGAAACATGGAACAGGAATTTTGTAGCATGTAAAAAATGCCATGTTTGACTGCTGATTGGTATTCAAACCTGAGACCTTCTAGATGAAAGGCTGAGACAGTACTACTTTCTGTCTCACTGTTAACATACATATTGCTCTAGTGAGCAGTGGTTAACAACCACAAGTTGTGTTACAGTAGAGGTCAGCAGAATGTGAAATAATTAAATATGCAATTTTTTCTGTTTAATTTCTTTCCCTTGTTATTTTGTTTTTTATATTTTGTACCACTCATTTCAGTTTATTTTACCTTAAGGTGCAATATCTTATTTCAAATTTATTCTGAAAATAAAATATTGTCATATATTAAAAAAAATTTACACTTTGTGGATAAAAAATAAAATGTTTAATATATATTTTTTTTTAAATTAATTTGTTGAAGATGTTGATTATCTAAAATAGTTTCGCATTGTGTTTATTACTATTATTATTTCTTTTTTATCAACAAACTCTGCCAATACTGGACCCAAACCAGAATTGAAAAAAAGGATGAATGAGTTCTTGATTGTTTTGTTGATATCGACTAAATGCAATCAGTAAACCTTTTTTTCTTTTTCCTATTTAGCCTCCAGGAATTACCATTAAGGTATTACTTCAGAGGATAAATGAGGATGATATGTAATGATTTTAAATGATGTTTAGTCTTGTTTTCAGTCTCAGTTCGACCATTCCTGAGATGTGTGATGAACTGAAACCCAACCACCAAAGAACACCAGTATCCACAATCTAGTATTCAAAATCTGTATAAAAGTAACTGCCTTTACTAGGTCTTGAATGCTGGAACTCTCGACTTCCAAATCAGCTGATTTGGGAACATGCGTTCACTACTAGACCAACCTGGTTGGGTGGGTAGCATTCAGTAAATCTAAAAATTATTTAATTATCTAATCAGTAGGTTTAATTGTTTACACAATTAGGAAATCCTACCTTCATTCAAGAATGGGTGAAAGAGAGTCCAATTCCTCTAAACTAGACTTTCTTGGCTAAGGTAAAGGTATAGAAGAGTCCCAATTCCTTACACTGATAAAATTATACAGTAGGTTAATAATTGATTTGTGTGAAACTGTTGTTTATTTTCTGTTCTTGAAAATAACGTTGGATATCTTCTAGGATTATAGTTTGTTAGATTTGATATATGCTAAACTAATAGAAAATAATATAAGGTAATATTTTAATCGTATGATTTAAAAAAATAGGTTTTTTCTCAATCAGTAATAGGATTGATGGACTGCACATTTACTAGTACAGAAGATGAATGACCAATCATTTATCTCTTGATTAACTTTTTATAGATAGAAACTGACTGCAAAGAAGTTGAAAAAGGTGTATATATACAGTGCTGAACACAAAACAGCCACAATTGTGATTTCAAAAACAAAATATTTTATGAGAGGCTTTAACCTTCCTTCATTTTTCCCTACAATATTATAATTTTTCGAATCTTGGCTCTTTACCAATCTGGCAGCCAACTTCATTATTTCAAATGGAAACTTATGTTTTTATTGGATTTTGAGGCTGAAAATATTATTTTAAGGCATTTTTATCCTTGGGTATTTTTCTGTAAAGACACCTGTTATGGAGTGCAGGATGAGAATTGTAAAATCTAACATAAGCAATCTTATTGTTTTAAATAAAAACCTAATGAATTAATGCCTGGTTGTCAAATAATATTTTCAAAGTTTGAAAATTAAGTAAAGTGGAAAATAAAAGTAAGATTAAAAGACCTGAACAGCATGGTTTAAGTTTTACTTATCTGTTATGCTGCATTGCGTTACAAGTTTAAACTAAGGGCTAACATATGAACTATGCTAAAGTTTAATGAATTGATGTTATCTTATGTTTTATGATTTCTTAGAGCCAGTTCCGTAACGAGGGTATGAAGTGCCTATGGCAAGTGTCTGACTTGAACCTTCCCGTAATCCAATAATGACAAAAAAAATTAAAAATTTTAATGTAATAAGTTAAATTTTTCTAAATGCAATATATTCAGTACTATTAACCCCATCAAAATGAGTTACCTATATATACAAAATGTATTTGTCAAGGTATTTTTTTTTTTTTTGTCTTCAGTCATTTAACTGGTTTGATGCAGTTCTCCAAGATTCCCTATCTAGTGCTAGTCATTTCATTTCAGTATACCCCCTCCATCCTACATCCCTAACAATTTGTTTGCCTACATAATTTTTTCCTTCTACCTGTCCCTCCAACATTAAGGCGACTATTCCAGAAGACCATAATATGTGGCCTATATATCTGTCTCTTCTTTTAGCTATACTTTTCCAAACGCTTCTTTCTTCATCTATTTGCCGCAATACCTCTTCATTTGTCAATTTATTCACCCATCTGATTTTTAACATTCTTCTATAGCACCGCATTTCAAAAGCTTCTAATCTTTTCTTCTCAGATACTTCAATTGTAAAAGTTTCACTTCCATATAAATCGACGCTCCAAACATATACTTTCAACAATCCTTTCCTGAATTTTAAGTTAATTTTTGATGTAAACAAATTTTATTTCTGACTGAAGGCTCATTTTGCCTATGCTATTCAGCATTTTACATCGCTCCTGCTTCGTCCATCTTTAGTAATTCTACTTCCCAAATAACAAAATTCTTCTACCTCCATAATCTTTTCTCTTCCTATTTTCACATTCAGTGGTCCATCTTCATTCATTATTTCTACTACATTTCATTACTTTCGTTTTGTTCTTGTTTATTTTCATGCGGTCGTTCTTGCGTAGGACTTCATCCATGCCGTTCATTGTTCCTTCTAAATCCTTTTACTCTCGGCTAGAATTACTATATATCAGTTCCATGTAAAGATTAAAAAGTAATGGGGATTATTCCTATGCAATTAATATCCCGAGGAGAATGGAAAACAAACTGTAAAATGTTTACAGTGATTATACAGTTTCTTTTTCGAAATGAAGCAAATGAAAAAAATTAGAATACATTATTGCAAAATAGAGTGAAATGAATGGTACATTATTAGCTTATTAGTTTCATAATATACCATAATAGTAATGACCACACTTGTATACAATGCAACTGTCAAGTGATATCTCGGGTGAATTTTATTAACTACTTGGGTTGATTGTTTATTAAATTCATGGGATTTGCACATAGTTTGAAAAAAAAAAATTGTTTATCATATATGAAAATTTTTTCCACTAGATGTTATTTGCCAGATCTAATTTGTTTTTAGTTCATTTAAAATTCAATTATAGATTGCATTGTTGAGGATCAACCTAAGAAAGAATAGGTGTGTAGATTATGGCAACTAAAAAACAATATTTTAAAAATGAGGAAATTACCTGCTAAAAGATATTGGAGAATTATAAACCAGTATACTAGTATCTAGGATTACAAATAAACTTTATAAACCAGTATACTAGTATCTAGGATTACAAATAAACTATCAAAAATATGAGCAAATGGTAATGTTTCTGATGAAGGTGAAATTATTAATATTTTTTTAACGAATACTTTGTTAGAATATTTAATGAAGTTATCAGTAGCACTGGTACTGTAAACGATAGAAAGATGTAGAATTATCATGATCAGTTATGACTTGTTATATATATATATATATATATATATATTTCAAGCTATATATATATATAGTTTCTGAAACCAGGTAAATGTCCAGGTACTGATAAGATCTCCTCTGCTTGTTAAGGAAATTTCTGTTCAAGTAATCCCTATCTTATCTGCTATATACAATAATAGTCTTCCTATCGGTAAATTTCCTTCCACCATGAAATCAGCAGAAATTGTTCCAGTTCATAAATTAGGCTTTTAAAATACGGTTGGCATCTATTAGTCCATTTTACTATTTTGAATTGTTTTAAATTGCTAGAAAAAGCAATAAGAAAATAGGTTAGTTTTTATCCAAAAATAAATTTTTTGCTCGTGTCAATTTGGGTTTCAGGAGGGTAAGTACTGAATTTGCAATGTATGTTTCTGTATTATTTATTAATACTTATAAAGCACTTGATATAGTTAATCATCAAATTCATTTTTATTTAAAACGTACAGTACTGAAATTAGAGGTCTAGATTTAAAATGGTTTGCGTATTGACTGGAAGGCAGAAAAAAGGTGCATAATTGTACACAGCTGTGTGAGCAATAACCTTTAGGTGAATTGTTGATTATGTGAATCCCCAGGGCCTGGTTATTAAAGATCTATTCTGTTAATAATTTTTATTAATGACGTATTTCAAATAATTTAACGGTAAGAGGAAGCTATATATCTTTTGCAAATATGGCTCTAGTACATTTGTCTAAGAATATTGGTAAGTTGCAGACTGATCTGTACTGCTTTAAAAATCAAATATCTAATTTTTTCTTTATCATCTGCCTCCAGGTTATTAGCTCTATTAATATGCCATAGTGTTGATCATGCTCATACTCAAATATAATGCCAATTTTCAAACATTTCTTGGGTGAATTCTATTAAATACTTAAGGCTGAAGGTAGATGGGTAATTATCAAGGAATTTACATATACATGTGTACAGTTTTAAAGAGATTTGTTTACATGTATAAAAAAATTTTATGAGCGTTTTCAGTAGATGTTTGTCAGATCTATTTTGGTCTAGTTCATTCAAAATTAGACTATGGATTATATTGTTGGCTATCAACTTATTGGCTATCTTCATCAGATAATTTTGCAAAATGCTATTGTACTGAAAATTGTATTGTAAATGCATTTAGAAATGCTATTGTAATGTAATGTGTGGTGTGCAAGTAGGGAAAACCTTTCCCTTTTTTCAGTAAATATCTGTATTTTGCATTATATCTCTTTGTTTATAAGATCTTCTAACCTTTTACAAATGAAGTGGTAATGTCTTGGGGGGGGGGGACAGCTATTAAATAATTAAGCAGACTCTTAAAGAAAATGGTACTGTTCCAAGGCCTTATTGTACATTGCTTCAAAAGCATTTCTTTTCTACAGCCAAGTTCTTTAACAGCCTGCTGGGTAGTGTAAGAAATACCTGTAACCTTAATTTAAATTAAAATAACGAAGTCAACGTTAAATATTATACTATGAATACATGGTTGGTTTCACATATTGAAAATAAGAGTAAACTGAAGATCTCAGATTCAGTTCTCGGTTTAGAATTAGTATTTTTCTCAATAATTATATTTACATATAACGTTTAGGAGAAAAACAACAAAAAAAAAAATAATTAAATAAATAAAATAAGCCGGTGAAAGCAAACTTAAAAGTACATATTATTTTTAATATTATTAAATTAATTATTTTGTTAGATCGTCACTAAAAATCACATCCTATAAAATTTCAGAATTTTTATCTTCTATCGCATGTACTTTCTATTACAATTCTTTTAAGTTTATGTAAGTAAATGGTCTCGGGTTCGATTCCCGGCTTGGATCATAAGTACTTAAATTCGTAATGTATATCCGAGTATCGCTAATATGATTGCAGGATAATTTATAACGTTATCCGACATGAATTAAACGAACATTTATAATCGGTTTTTTTTTAAAGTTAATTTATTTTACTCGCAATGACAACTTCCAGAGTAACCGCATATTTTTTTTTCTTTTCCTCCGGACCAACCGTTATGTATCGCTTCACAGAATGAGATGAAATAGCAATTTTATAGCGTGTGAAAATATCATGCCTGACCGGGATTCGAACTCGCGACCTCTGGATGAAAGGCCGAGACGCTATCACTCGCACCACGCGAGTTAAACGCTCACTATCACGCGCATTTTTTTTTTAAATTGCTTTTTTTCATGAATTCTGATAATAATGTCAATCGTAACCCGAAATCGAACCCGACGTTTTATCCGACAAGTATATCTTCTCGCAATTATTACTTTCATACTGTTTACTATAATAAAATTAATATTAACACGTAATTTGACGATCTGTTTTATTTTATACGTATATTACAATAATTGAAGCTAAATGTATTATAAAAATGACATCAGAGGTTACATACTAATGAAACGTGTAAATAATAGATTAACTTTTTTTTACCTCCGGGTCCACAGTTAAGTTATAGCTTCAAAGGATGAGATGAACAATTTGTAGCGCGTGTGAAAATGCCATGCCTGACCGGGTTCGAACCTGGGACCTCCGGATGAAAGGCCGAGAAGCTACCACTCGCGCCACGGAGGCCGACAAATAGATTAGGTTGCATAATATTAACCTAAAATACAGAAACATCTTGTATTGCAGATCAAAATTACAAAATAACTTTACGAATAAATTCAAAAAATAGTAATTTAAATTTTTACTGAGGGCGGTAACATATATAATGAAGGTTAAGAGGACACGATGTAACGATATTTTTTTAATATAAAAATCTACGATAATAGATTTAAAAAAATCGTCGATTTCCGAACAGTTTCAATGAAAGACGTTTATAAAATTCTGTCATATTGGAAACCACATACTGTATTCATTCCATGAAAGTGGATTAATTTTTACCCCCCTATAAATCTCTGATTCAGTAATTTTTTGGTTGTGTGTATCAACTGCACGATAAAATTAATTTTTCAGCCCCTTTTTTAACATTGTCACGAGTAGTTACACACAAGTGAAGAAAATAGTAATATAACCTCACTACATTAAAACTAAAAAGATTATTTGTAATCTAATTAATTTTTGATATAAGCTTAACTATAACTAATCAATTTAAAATAACACAATAAGAATTTAATACCTTTACGAACATAGTTTTTCATATAAGTAAGTTTACCTATCTTGTGTAGGTTAGGTAGACAAAACGATTTAAGTAAATTAGAAATCGCGAAACATATGATTTGGTTATCACGAAACATATGAGGTTATCAGACTAAACCGATTACAGGATTTCTTCTAAAGATGTATATTTTGAAAATATTTTTATTTAATGTTGTTTGTTATTTATATTTGTAACTTTATTTATTAAATTTTCTATTGTAAAAAAAAATCATGTTACAAATAATTATACACGTTAAGTAAAACCGATAAAAAAAACAACGGTCTCTCATTTTGCCAACTTAAATTTAAATAAAGAGATCTGTATTTAAAATAGTACCTAATTGTATAAATAAGTAAATAAGTAAAACTATTAACCGATTGTAATTAATACATTAATTAATATATATTATTTAGTTTTATTTACAAATATTATTTATTTAAAAGTTATAAATGTATTTTTTTTTTTTAAATATTCTAGTAAACAAAAATAGATGACCGCGGATGATTATTATCAGACTCAAATCTTTTGTAGAACCCACAAACCTGTCAAAAGTTGTTCAGATTCCGAACCGAAAACATCGTTCATCGTTTCGTATTAGCTTAAAAAGTTATTTCCTGGATTTAAGGTAAAATTAGGGTAAACTTATTGAAAAGCAGCATATTTATGTGAGGAATAATGGTTGTTAAGTATTTAAATTCATTATACAAACTAATATTCAATTTTGACTGGTTACTGATTTATTATAAAGCCACGTGCTTTAGACTTTGTAATGTTGAAAAATTAGAAAATTGATTTTTATAAAATAGATAAATCATTTAAATTGTATTTAATATAATATTTATTGCTATGACATTTATATGTTAATATGATTTTCTCATTTTTTAAATTTGATATATTTTTTTTAATAAAAAATTGTTTCAAGGCTGTAGTCTTTTGTCCATGCTTTCATGACAACATTTTGGTTTTTATAAATTGCAAATTCTAATAATTTTTAATTTGTTCAATATACGGCTGTTTGCTCTACATACCATGATTGATATTTTTAAAAATATAATGAATTCCTACAATTTAAAAAAAAAGATGATGCAATTAGTTGCAATTTGCTACAGCCTAAATTAGGTGAAGATTATGCAATGCAGTTTATTGAAAAATAGTTCTACAATCTATTACTTTTATTGGTAAAATGTTTATCAATTTATTAATTAAATTATTTATAATATAAAATGTGTACGCCAAAGATTGTTGCATATACTACAAAAAAGGTGTATGCAGAAAGATTAATTAGTGTTCAAATAATTAATAGAAAAGTACATGCATTAGGGATTATGGCATATACTGAAAAAAGGTGTATGCAGAAAGATTAATTATTGTTTGAATAATTAATAGAAAAGTACATATTAGGGATTATGACATATACTGAAAAAAAGGTGTATGCAGAAAGATTAATTATTGTTTAAATAATTAATAGAAAAGTGCATATTAGGATTATGACATATACTGAAAACAAAGGTATATGCAGAAAGATTAATTATTGTTTAAATAATTAATAGAAAAGTGCATATTAGGGATTATGACATATACTGAAAACAAAGGTATATGCAGAAAGATTAATTATTGTTTAAATAATTAATAGAAAAGTGCATATTAGGGATTATGACATATACTGAAAACAAAGGTATATGCAGAAAGATTAATTATTGTTTAAATAATTAATAGAAAAGTGCATATTAGGTATTATGACATATACTGAAAACAAAGGTATATGCAGAAAGATTAATTATTGTTTAAATAATTAATAGAAAAGTGCATATTAGGATTATGACATATACTGAAAACAAAGGTATATGCAGAAAGATTAATTATTGTTTAAATAATTAATAGAAAAGTGCATATTAGGTATTATGACATATACTGAAAACAAAGGTATATGCAGAAAGATTAATTATTGTTTAAATAATTAATAGAAAAGTGCATATTAGGATTATGACATATACTGAAAACAAAGGTATATGCAGAAAGATTAATTATTGTTTAAATAATTAATAGAAAAGTGCATGGATTAGGCATTATGACATATACTGAAAAAAAGGTGTATGCAAAAAAATTAATTATTGTTGAAATAATTAATAAAAAAAATGCACCAAGGATTATTGCATATACTGACTATTTCAGTTGAGGTAACGCACCAGTTTACATAGACAGCTTTCATATAAAGGCTGTTGTGAATAAACTGCTGCTTTAAATTTTAATTTGCATCTATAGCTTAAGAAATTTTTGGATAATGGCTAGTTCATTTCCTCAAGAAAAAAAAAAGAAAAAATGTAATTATTCAATGAATTTAATCAAAAATGCATCGGTTTAAAATTAAAACCAGTTATTACTGGAATTTTTTAAGTAACTGTTTAATTAAAATTTTTAAATTAGATAATGTTTATTAGAATGATGAAACGAGACCAGTAGAATATTATGCTATAAGTTGGCAGTAATATTATGCTTTCATTAGTTCTGAGATCACTTGTAGATCCTAGATAACAAAATGAATTCAGTTGTTATTAGCAGTAATATTACATTTATTTACCATCGGTAGTGTTTTACACGTATTCTTTTGTACATGTTTACAGATTATTTTTCATCTAATATTATTTTAGTAATATGGAATTCAAGTAGGATATAAATAAGTTGTTAGGCTTTTTACATACACAAAAGTGATTATTTAGTCTATACTTCTATAATTTTTTCATGATTTTTAAAAGTAATTTTCAGTTAATTAAAATCTGATTGTGATATCTAGCATTCTTAACAAAAAAATCATACTTACACATACACATCTCCAAACATTTCAAACAATAAACTTCTGTAATTAGAATGAATTCTCGCACAGTTTTGACAAACTTTTCATTTATGAGACCTTTGCTATTTCGCAGTCTGAAATGCACTGATTTTCACAGTACAATGCACTACATAAGTTCAATAACTCAACCGGTCTTCATCAAATTTTCACACGCACAACTTCAGTTACACTACTACAGCATATCTAAGTTTCAATGAAAATGATGTATGCTAATGTATATAAGGAACTTAAATTTTAAGTGACTGATATTTTTGTACTTCTCGTACCTCAAAACGTAAAGAAAATTCAATTTCAACCCCTCAAACCCACCGTTTGACTGAAAATAATATACTTTTTTTCAAAAAACTGTTAAAAAATTTTACACAGCTTTATTGTTACATATGTTAATTATCAACAGATATATTCATTCATTTATCACAAGAGATCTTAATCATTATGAAATTAATTATTTCTCATTTTAAATAATTAATTAATTATTTACAATGAAAGATAATTTATGATTTATGTTTAATTTTCATCCAGTTCCATATTTCTAGAAAGTTGAAACAGAAACTGATTGCAAGTCACATGATACAAATCAACTTTAACCATCACCTCTTATAAAATCTTTAAACAATTTTTTTCAACACCGGTCACTGTAGAATCACAAAAATTAGTTAACCGGCTAGTTTTTTTAGCCCTCCAATACTCCTTCATTCTTTCACTGTCCAACTTCCTTCTTTCTTTTGACCGCTTTCGATTACCGTATTCTTTCTTCTCCTTCTGGATCCCTTTCAATTCTAAGATTTTTTTTGTAAGCAACCTTCTGTATTTTAAATCCGTCACATTTATGTTTGCTATCCTTAGGTCCCCTTTAATTTGATTGAACCACTTAATACTCATTTTTTCACCATTACACTTGTCAAAAATTCTCTTCGTAAGCCTGTTTAAATTCATTCTTGACAGATGTCTGTAAAATGCCAGTCTTAACTTAATGTGGTGCTTACGCATTTATTTCCCAGTAAAGTTTCTCGTTCTTCCTTAATTTCCAACCGTCGTTAGTTTTTGTGGGCCCTAGGATTTTCCTCGTATCACTCTTTCAGCAGGTTCCAATTTACCTATTCCCCTTTGTTCAGAGCTATGCGTTTGGCTCCATATAAAATTCCTGTTTGGATTACCATTGTATAGTAACTGATCTTGCCCGTCCTTGTGATATGTTTCATATTGTATATGTTCTTCGGTAGGCCATAGGATGTTAGAATTTACTGGTACTGACAATGTTTGTTCCCTTGTCCATTTCTTTTGGTCTGTTAACTTCACCCGAGTACCTAAATTTCTTCGTATTTTTAATTTGTTTGAAATTTGTCCACAACAATTTTGGTGTGTTCTTAATGTACATGATATTCCTTTATATATATATATATATATATATATATTCGATTACATACTCTGAGAATGTTGATTCAAACCAAAATTACAAATAGAAGGCAATTAATATTTAATTGTGGAAAAATAAAATAAAAATATTAACCAATATGTAAAAATTACTTAAAATTTGTAAAATTTTAACTTGCAGGAAGGATTTATAAGTACATATAAATTGTACAATAAATCATTAAACGATTACTAAAAGAATCAGGACATTCGTGAAAAACAAAAAGAACTTTTACTTTATTTGGCCATACAATAATAATAATAATAATAAACAAAGGGATAAGTTAAAATTATAGTTTATATAAAAATATACACATAACAGTAGTAATAATTATAATTTTAACCCCTCAATCAGATTAAATTTTTAATTTCTTTGGAGAAAAGTTGCCGATTGATATTTTCTCTCTTGATGTTTAAAAAAATTTTACTTTGTTTAATTATGGTGACATTAATATATACATAAAAAAATCTGTGTCTTAACTATCTCCTGTCTTAACTAGTAATCATATACACTAACTTCTAACTATTAACCATTAACAATTAATTTGGGTAGTTTATAAAAATCTGTGCCTTAACTATCTCCTGTCTTAACTAGTAATCATATACTAACTTACTGACTGTTAACCATTAACAATTAATTTGGGTAGTTTATAAGCAAACTAACTGGTGGTGGATTTTTATGTATATTATATATGTTGCTATAATATATACTTATACATATAGTATAAACTTATGTTGCCATAATATATTTAAATTTAGGTCATTAAGTTTAAGCTTAACTGCTGGTTAATTTATTTGTCGATCGACAAAGTATTCAAAGAATTAACTAAAATCTGATTGTTTGAGGTTAAGATAATTAGTTATTAATTATATGAGAAACAGTTTGAGGGGTGTTTTCTTTTCTCCCTTATTTGGATCATATTTTTTCTTTTTTTAAGTTGCTCACAGTAGAATCCTTTAATAAAGATAAAATGCAAGAACATCATCTTGTTCTTAACAGACTGACATCTTTATATAAACCGTTAACTTGGATTATTTCTCAGAGATATTTAAATTTATTAACTTTGTTTATTTTTCCACATTTTGAATTGAATTTTTGTTATTGGTAATCAGTAATGCTTTATTGAAGGAAATTTTGAACCCTACTTTATCTGCGATTTCTTTTATACCGTTTACTTGTTCTCCTACTGTGTGAGATTTTTTGAGAAAATTGCAGTGTCATTAGGAAAGTTTTGGCAATTAATTCAAATAACTTTCAACTTCCAACCCGTTTTTACGTCTTCATAATTAAATTGTGCTTTAATTTATGTTACTTTTCACTATGAATCACCTTCAGCCTATTGTTGTAGCTCATAATTTTTACCTTTTATTCTTTTTTAACGGTCAATTTAATGTATTTATGTTCTGGAATTAATCGATTCCAAATCTTTAGGAACGTATTTTTCAAAAATGTTTATCCTGTTTACATCATGTTGATTTGTTTATTACCCTGAGTGTAAATTCAGTAAAATTTTATAATTTTTTTAAATCTTTTTTTCATGTCACTTTATTACTACATTATCATTTTACTGTTCCCTCTTATCACAGATTGTATGGGTTTTATGTTTTTTCTAGATATTTAAATAATAACATCGAGTTACAACCGTTCTAACCCGGTAAACTAACCGTTTGTGAAACATTACATTGCCCTGTATCTTTGCTTGCCTAGTAATTTTCAGAAGAGAATATTCTTCCATTTTTAAAGTATTTGTGTTCTTATTCTAGATTATATAGATAAATTATATTCCGATAAAAATTCATTTGTTCTTACAACATATTGTAGAGATTGTTACTTGCGGACAAGGTTGAAACGGTTTGAGTGGCAAAGCATGAAGCAGTATGTGAAAGCTTCTAGAATGACTGGAAATGTTGAAACATAAAATCATAAATTTGTTTTTGATTAGGAACTCTCTGTGTAATATACTATGAAAATATGGCTCTCGTAAGAATATAACTTGTGACAATTATAATATCTACTACTCCTTATTGTAATGAATTTTATAAATACATCTGCATTAAATTTAATTAACTTCATTATAACTCGGCATTTTTCAGTGTAAAAGCCACTTAAATGATAATATTGTTCTGGTCTTATGTTCCAGTTAGGGTGAATAGTAATAAGATTACAATTCAAAGTTGAATTAACAGTAACCAGCATAAATGTTTGGTACTTGAGTATGTAACATATATCAGGTACCATTATCTGTGCTCTGCTTTGCGGTGTACAGCGTACAAAGTCAATGCATAACTGAATGTTTCCTGCCTTTGCAGGAAATAGTACATATCAGCAAAAAACAAGTGTGCTCTGATTACAGAATACAAATGTTTATATCTGTAGGAAATATTACACAATTATGGTCTTACAGATATTGCTATACATGTTCTGCATATAATTAATTTCTTCAGCTGATATGAAAGAAGCATAAATATGTTGTAATATTTCAATAAGTGAGTGCACGACGCGTACGCGTTCAACCGCGTCGGACACCGGCCGTTTTCTTCGATACGGGGTTACGCATATACCGTAAATGTGGATACGCGAATGGTATAAGATGGGTGTTACTAATGTTAACACCCATATATATTTTTGTGCTGTTTCTTTACAGGTCCGACTACAGCAGTTCCATCAGCAGCAGTCCACCCTGTTATCCACCCAAAAGAAACATCTCATTTTTTCAAAATTGTACTTTTTATATTAAAATAATTTTTCTTTAAATTTTATTTATTTTCTAGTTTTAATAGGATTTATAAATTTAGATTTTTAATGAAAATACATAACTGCTTTAATAAAGTTTTTTTTTATATTTGTTTTAAGTTAAAAATACTTTTAAATGCACAATTTTAAATTGTTTTTTTATTTTATATTTTTTTAAAGAAATAACCTAATTTTATTATGTAAGGAATTTATTTCCATTAAGGGGATGCAATTTTTTATTTGTTTTAAGAATGATTTTTGAACATAGATTAATAATTAATTTCTATTTAACAACAATTACATTTTTTAAAATAATTAAACTTATTGTTATTATTATTCAATAAAGGGGGGATACTCCACCTTGGCCCTTTACCCCATCCAGCGAGCTACAGTCTACATTTTCTTCAGTTCATCGCTTCAGCATCAACAGCATCAGTCCTCCCGATTATCCACCCGAGGGGAATACTCTTTTTTTCAAAATTATAATTTTTTTAATATTTAGACTGTTCATTTAATTTTTCTTTTCACTAGAAGTTAATTTACATTTAACATTTTTATTTTAATTTTAATAAAAGCTCATTTTTAGTTATATTACTCTGATTTTATTAAGCGAATTAAAATTTAACAGTAAAATTAATTATAAAGTTTGCTCTTTTAAAGCTTTTTTTTTAATTTAGATTTTTCAGATTAGTTTATTTAATTGGTAGCTAGAAAATAATTTTAGAATTAGTGTAATTAATGAAAATCATTTAATTTCTTTTTAACTTTTACTATATACTTTTTCATTAAGGGGGGGTGTATAGTCCACCCTGGCCCTTATCCTCTCAGCGATCTTCAGTCATCATCTACATACTTCTGCAATATTATTTTGTTTTTATTATGTGTTTTGTTTGAATCAGGGCAAGCTCAAAATCGGTGAATTAAATCTGTAAATCAGATACTAAAAATTATTTAAAGCATATAATAAATTTTTTTATAATTTTTTATTTTTTTTTTAATATGATTATTACGAGTATGAAATAATTTCAACTTGAATTATTCTAATATGTTCGGAATAAATCTCTTATGTTCTTATACCTTTAATTATTTTCATGTTGTTTCATGAAAATGGATTATAGCCTATGATCGTAAAAAAACAGCAAACCCTGATTTGAACTTTTAGTTTTAAGAAGGCATCACTATCCAGTTCGGCGGTACAGTGGCCTTCTTTGCAGTTCTTCAGCTTCGTATCCACCGGTGCCAAGTCTATACCGGCGGATACCTACAAGTTTGTACCTTGATATCCGGATGATTCATAAAAGCGCTGGTCGATCGTGTTTGAGGAATCAGAAGAAAGAAGACGAATCAACCTGGTTGTTATCGTGGGCTGCAATTGAAGGCCTCTACCACCACAGGGCAATAAAATTAAGGTAAGTTACACTACTATTATAATTTGGGGGGAGGGGACAGACTGAGAAATATTATAGTATGTCAGTTAACCATAATTTTTTTTTTTGTAAGAGAAGTTTTATCATTTTTAAAATAATTATATTTTATATCTTTGTATCTTATTCTCAAATTATTATAACAAATGTATAAATAAATTAAGTAAAAGAATAAAAATATTTCAATTTCTACAGAGATTTAATTCAATAAAACTGACTTACCCTTTATGTATCTACCCTTTAAATATTTTATACGTAACATGAACTTTATTAGTACTGAAAGTCATGATTATCATCATATCGATCAATATTTGCCACATCAGGTAAATTTTTATGATTTTTCTTTTTCTTATAAAATTGAACTATAATATTTAAATAAGTTTTATAAATTTTTTTACATTATGTAAATATTTTTAATATGGAATTAAAAAAAAATCTTATGTTATCTATTTAACAATCATTCTAAATATTTAAGCATTATAATGTACAGTTTAGATAACAGGTGTGGTGTTGTTACTGTTAGTATAATCGATAGATTTTTTCATTCTTATGTAATCCAACGAATACTAATGAATGTGATGTGTACAAGTTTTTAAAAAGATTAATTTACGTATTGAAAATACTTTTTTAAGCAAAACAAAAAGGTTAATATTAATGTATTATAATATACATCAGTGGTGGCTTGCGTATAGGCACTGTGGAACTGCAGCATCCCCTATTTCCACTTGATATTATTAATAACATTTAATATAATGTCCCTTTTTCTTTAATTCCTTCTTTATACTTGTACAATATATAATCCTAAGCTTAATGTTCAACTGATTATGGTTTTTAAGCGCACAAATCATATTCTTGAATGCGATAAAATGTAGAATTAAGTTATTATCCTGCTTCCAGCTATTCTATGATTCATTGTTTTTTTTCTGTTTTTTTATTTTACAGAAAACTTTAACCCTACCTTGAAAAGGCCCAGAAAAAAATTTTCTGGAGCAGCACCCCCACCTAATTTTAGTTACAAGCTGCCACTGATAATTGTAAATGTATTATTAAATTAATAATATAAATAAATAAATATTTTTACTTTTTAATAAATTTTTTTAACATTTATTAATTTGTTACATTTTTTTAATTGTAAAAATACTCTACGTTTATCGCTATTATTAAAAGTAATAATAGTTCTCCGAATATAAAGAACCAAATTAATTAATTAATCGTTTAGTAATGAAAAATTTTCTTTTTAATTTTTTATTAATCAAAAAATGAATAAAAAGTTATTAATAAACATAATTAAATATTAAAACACAGAAATTCTATTCTGTTCGATTCAAAATAATAAAGATAAAATGACGTGATAAAGAATACTATTTTATTTCTTTTTATTAAAATTAGTTTCTTGAACCATTAAGTTACAGTATAACTATTAATTCTATTATAACGATTAACAATGTTCCTTTTATTTAAGTATTTTGGATAAACGGTCTTGTTTTCTTAAATCGATAAATAAATAGATAGATATACAAGCTCTTTTAGGTCGCTCTTTTCCACTCTTTTAAATAATAAAATTGAACTATAACATCGCTATAGAATAGCTATAGATTAGATAGTATGTTTTTTCTTAATGCTACTGAATAACTAAATTTTTGTTACTAACGGTACATATATAATATTAACATCATTTATTTTATCTTTTGTTGCAGGTACGACAACGATTACTTACATAGGTTAAGAGTGAACAGCGTTAATGTGGCTTAACTATTTAGTTTTATAATAACGATTAAAGGGAGGACTACTTACTTCGTAACTGGTGCTCCTTTTCCAGTAGAATTAAGTTTCTTTTTCAGGTAATTATATATTCTTGTTTTGTTTTACAAACATGTGCATGTTAGACTAAATTTGCATGTTAGAATTAAGGAAAAATCGCGTTTCCCCAGTAGGCCCCTCAGTAGGTTGTAATTGTTTTTTAATTATGTTATATGTGTTGTGTTTTTTTACAGGTTCATTATATATTTTAAGTTAGAATTAATTATGTTAAGTCGCGTTCCATACCCCGTCCACAGTAGGCCCGATTATAAAGCGGGGTATTATTTTAATATTGTTTTTTTATTTATTTAAGATTAGATTAAGTACATGTTGTTAAGCCATGTTAACCTGATCGGAATTTTCTGAAGTACTGTTTTATTTATTATGTATGTATATTTCAAGTACACCAAACTGTATTTTTATCAACCGCCTTGATATTTTTACTAATTTTGTTTCAGAATATTTGTTTCAGGTATAGATTATGTCATATTTTAACTAATCGATATTGAAAAAAATGGTGTGATGAAGAATAAAAAAGGAAAAATGGATTCCAAAAGAATTAAAATATTAATAACTTGTTAATCTACTTTATTATTTTTATACTAATATTTCTCCAGATTGTTTCAAGTTTGTTTCAGCTACAGAAAATTGCGATATTTCAACTACTTAATGCTGGAACAACATACTAAAGTAACGCTTAGAAAATTGTACATGTGATGAATGTATAACAAAAAATAAGATGAAAAAACTAATTTCAAAAGTCAAAATGATGATCAGATTAAGATTAACACAATCAACATCTAGATGACATGAGTGAGTATAATTTTAAATTTAATTAGATTATAGAAAAACAATATAAAACCTCATGATCAGATGTATTTTACAAAATAACTGAAGGGGTTTCTTTTTGTAAGACAATTTTAATTTTTGACATCGTAAATGGTAAAACATTTCACAGACTACTGCATTTGAGTTTAAACAGTTTTAGTAAAAATAAACAAGTATAATTAATTAGTCTTATTTATTATAAATAACACAAACTTGTGAAGATTTTTACTATATGGAACATTTTATATGTCTGAAGATGAATCGATGGCGCTAGTTTTAAATTGAATTTTTTCAATAATTATTTGTAAAGATTTTCCACAATACTATATTTTAGATGTATTTGTTGTTACCCTACTTTTAGTAGTAAAAGAGTTGCTGTATTCACTATAGAACATTATATTAATTATGTAAGCATCTTAAATCTGCATTTGCCATAGTCTAGTACAAGTTTTATTTTATGTCATACTAAAGATGGGCTCTCTCTTTTTTTGTTTAGCTTTCGGAATCACCGTAAGGTATTACTTCAGGGGATGAATGAGGATGATATGTATGAGTGTGAATGAAGTGTAGTCTTGTACAGCATCAGGTCGACCGTTCCTGAGATGTGTGGTTAATTGAGACCCGACCGCTAAAGAACACCGGTATCCACAATCTAGTATTCAAATCTGTATAAAAGTCTAGGTTCAAATCCTTTACTAGGATTTGAACCTTAGAACTCTTAACTTCAAAATCAGCTGATTTGCGATGATGAGTTAACCACTAGACCACCTCGGTAGGCTATTAAAGATGGGCTGCTTTCCACCAACAGCACTGCTAACATGGTAAGTTAACTGTTATTTAGCAAACTCGCTGGATCCCCTCTTATAAGTAATCTGTCTTGGTTTGCATTCTGTTACATGAATTTTCTTTGCATGACATTAAAAATTGCTAATCTGAACAGAAGGCTGAGCAAATACTTTGGACGGTGTAACAAACTTATACCAGACAGTATAAGTGGTTGAGGTGTAGTGAGGTGTAATCAAAGTAATGAGGTGTAGCAAAATTTGATTGGCATATTTTAAAATGAACTTACAAAATAAAAAAATAAAAAACCACGGGCTTTGCATCTCTTCTGTATATCTTGTGCAGAAAATTTAATACAAAGTACAGTAATACAAAGGGATTCATTCACCTATGCTGATTGGTATTCGAATGGTATAGTGTGAAAAACAAAATAATTTCTATTTTTTGTTTGCAAAATATCTGTAGTTAAAAAAAGATGCTATTCAGTTCATTAATCTACCATTGACATTATTAAGACCTGTGATTCATGGGCAGGATACTCCTATTTTAAAACTTCAATCTGTGTTACTAGACGATAAAATTTCATCCACCTAGCATATAGAAAAAGTTAATACACTTTCTTCACCGGTCTTTGAAGATTAGAATCTATAGCCGCCCAAAGATGAAGGATTTTGTTCACAATTTGGATCTTACTAAATAAATTAACATATACAGTTAAATAAACAATTTGATTGGAGTTTTAATGGTAGTACTTTCACACTGAGGCACTACACAGTACTTTTAAAACTTTGAATTCATTTTAGAGTTGGTAATTTTTGAAACATCTTAAAGACTTCACTAAACATCTGATTGTTTTATAAAGTGTGGTGTCTTAGGAGAGGCAATGACAGTTTGAAGAGTTTTGGTGGAAAATTTTAATTACTTTATAAAAATGCAAAATACGTAGTGTAAATGATCATTTATGTATTATAACATTTATATTTTAATAAAATAGACTGTGAGGCATAATATAAACCGGTTTCTCAAAAACAGTCAACTAGCCTATTAACATACCCTTATTTGTTAATAATAGACTTGTGAAGATTTTTATTATGTGGAACATTTTATGTGTCGCAAGGTGAATCAAGTGTACTAGTTTTAAATTTAATTTTTTTTAATAGTTTTAATGATTTTGCACAAGGGATTTTTATGCAGAGAAAAAAGCATCACAACAGTTTTTCTCTCTGGCCATTTTAGGCGCAACAGATTGTGAGAAGAAAATTTTAGTTCTCCTTTTTTCAAATCTGTTTTTAATATCTCTTTTCACTAAGTTACTCGGTTTATTTTAATAAGTGCACCGATTCAATATTCCTACAAATAAGTTTGGGGAAGAATACTAAATGTACAAGTAGAAAGTTCTTCTCTTTTTTAGGAGATCTCTAGTTAAAAAAATAACCACCCGTTTACTAAGTTTGAAATTTCTCATAGGGTTTACTTGATTCTTTTTACAGACATAAATTGCGCTAAGAGACAAAACATTAAAATCAGAAACTCCAGCTATAGAATATCAGAACAGCATACAGGAAAAAGTAACAAGGTAAAGAATAAAAAATTATAAATTATGAGGAAATGTTTTGGTACACGTAGAATGATGGATAGAATTTGTAATGAAAAACTAAAGCGGTTGTGACATCTTAAAAAAATGTAATGTGGGAAGTTAGCTACATAATTCAAGCAAAACAGAAAGACAAGCAACAGACGTAGAGGGGTAATTGGAGAAAGGCAGCTATGCAAAAAATTATTTCAAATATGAACAGATTAAGTAAGTACTGTGTTCCAAATTTGTTACTTGAAAAGAGAATTAAAGTTGAATAATCCAGTTTTGTTTGTGTTTTTTCCATCTAGTTTATTGGAAAAATAATACTGTTAAATTAAATTTTATTATACTATATCTCATGATGATCTAAATCCAGTTATATTTTAGCCATTTAATATTTGTTTTTTATTAGACTCAGGCTGAGTTTCCCTATAAATACCCACCATTAATTGAATCCTAACAAAAACAGTAAATTATAAACATTGAAAAAATTTTAATTTATTTAAAAAAAACCCCCATCTATTTAAGCCTAACCGTTCACTAGATTTGTAGCTTGATATCATCCAGTGGATGAATTCTGTCTTTATAGCTGCTGAAAAATACGGTTGAAAATAGATTAGAATAAGTGTGAGATATCTGTAATAGTAAATGTTAAAATATTTAACATCGATATTTTAATATTTATTAAAACTAATCGTGCTGATCTTCAAACTTAGTTAAATAAACTGGTTTTATTTGAAACAATTTTGCAATTAAAATAACAAAACACCAGCTTTTACTATTTGCAATATTTTTTTAACTTTTTACGTTTTCATTTTACTTTAAACTTCAGTTTCCATTGTAAACTTTTTTTGTTTTCATTTAGATTAAAACAGAATCTGTATTAAGTGATAATTCTAGAAGAACTTTATGTATTACTGATTCTCTAAGCGATTATTTACTCTATTTTTGTTTTTTAACCTCCAGGACCACCATTAATTATTGTTTCAGAGGATGAGATGAATAACAAGTAGCGTGTGAAAATGTCATGCCTGACCGGGATTCGAACCATAGACCTCCAAATGAAAGACCAAGACACTACCATTCGCGCCATGGTGGCCGACAAAGTGATTATTTACTTAAATGAAACTAACTTTACTAATAATAGCACGAGTATGATGGTTAGTACAATCTTTATAAAATGTTATGATTATTAAATGATATTTCTCTACAGACAAAAAACAATTAAATAAACTAAGTACAAGATAATCAAGTGATTTAAACAGATATAAATTCTTTCTCCAGGATATTAAAACTCGGTCAATTTTTTAAAAAAATCATAAGATGCAATGCAGATATTTGTTGAAAACCTTATTCAACAGTTTTTTTTCCGTAGGGGGAGAAAAAGCTCTTCCGATTGCTCCCAGTGGTGGCAGTTAAAGACAGTATGTTCAACAGAGTCAACTTATCCACAGTAGACACAAAGGCCTGATAGTTATTCAACAGCTTGTAAAGCTGCTGATAAAACAATAATTTTTCAATCTGTAAAACTGTTAAAAACAGTACGACACAGTAACAAGATACATTTTGAAAAACGAAAACCCTCAGAGAATGATGAATTTTGATCACCAGACCGAGTAGTAAAAATACTAGAGTAAAACTCAAAATGATTAGATAATTTATATTCATAGGAAACAATCTTTTAATTAATTTTTTTTAATCATTTTATAATTTAATAGATAATCATATTAATTCAAACTAAAGCAGTCAGTATGAGCAGATAATATGACAAACACTACCTCCTTTCAGACATAACCACTATGTAGTAAACTCCTCCATCTTGGAAAATCTACTAGGTTGTTGGATTCCCCTGGCAACGACAAAAATTAATTTTGTATTTTGCTCTTTCCCAAAATACATGAAGTAATAATAATGAAATGCATGATTAATAATAATAATAATAATAATAATAATTAATAATGAACTTTGAGTTCTACATAGATTGTTTATTACTGTAATTTATTTATAAAAAATTCATAATACACTAAGAAATTTTTCTTTTTTTTTTCAGAATTTTCATTAACTGGATTATAATATTTTATACAATCAATTCAGTATTTCTCTATGAAGTTTATTTATACTAATCAAAGAATTCTTTTGTAATTTGATAAAATATGCTACTGATGGTGAAGTGCAATATATGACTGCAGAACAATGATCGCATGAGAAAAAAAAGAATGGTGTACACAAAGAAAACTTAAGAAGCACCCAAAACATTAATATTTTTTGTTATTGACATCACACTTTGTATAAATATTATAAATAAAAGTTAGAAATATAATGTATTATAATAAAGAATCTTTCAGTACGTAGAGACAAACATCTTTAGTTAAAAGTATATCTAAATAGATGTCTTCTTAGTTGAGGTAGGTGGAATATATTGGCCGGTTCATCAACATGACCATGACTGTTCGCATGTGACCAATGGATATTTTGCTGTAAAATGTTACAGGATAACGGCTTTAGGCCATGCATGAGCATGAGGCACCTGCTAAGGAGGATGGTCCAATTGGAATTCAGGAGTCAGCGCCTGGGGAAGAAGATGGTAGATTTTATGGGGTATGGATCTGACACTGAGGTGTTGAAGGCAGTCAGGGTGGTTGATAGAAGTCAGGAAAGTGACCCTGCTTGTAAAAGAGAACACCAAAACTAAGAGAAGATTCAAGACATTGTCCTGAAGCTCCAGAAGAGTGTCAGTATCGAGAGAGTCAACGAGGAGGAAGTAGTTGTCCTGTGCAAGAGATTCTGGTAGGAGGAGTGGTTTACTCGCATGAGTGAACCCGATACCACCAGTGCTCTGGGGAGTGATGCGGTCCATGTGTTGGATGTTAATGGAAATAGTAGCGAGTACTCTAAGGTGGTGTTTGGTACCTGAAGGTACTTAGACAGTTAGAATATGAAGGTAAGCTGAGAGCAAATCTGGTTCTAGCAGAGAATACCAGTCCTGAGTTATTGCTTGGTGATGGGATGGAAATGAATGAGCGACGTAGTTTCATCATGGTAGTAGATTGCACTAAGAGGGAAGACTCCGAAAAGCTTCAGTGTTATTGAGCATTGCTTAAGATTAACGAGGTGACAAAGCTTGACTTGGCAATAGTAATGCGACGGGTAAGTGACTTCGGAAGGTTATGGAGTATGTCGCAAGGAGGGCCAATCGGAGGTACTCTTTCCGGCTGATGGCGGATAGTGCTGCTAAGCAAACAGCCATGGGTGGAGACAAGGGTAGTGTTCAATGAGTGGATATGGTGCCAACCCAAAGTAGGAGTAGTGGTCAGAGCAGAAGGTCGTTCTTATGCAGTGGCCGTTGCGGGGCTTTGCTGGACAAACGCAGAGTTAAAATCTGATAGATCTGCCGTAGGGTCTCCTAGATCATCGGAGGAGCTCTGCTTTCGTGTTGGTCGACCACCGTAAGCAGTGTTATAACTGTGCATGGGAGGGGCACCTGAGTAGGGATTGCAGTGAAGTTCAAGTAGCTTCACTGCAATCCCAAGTAGCTCTGGAAGGTACAGTGCCACTGTTTAACTGGGATGAAGTGGCAAGAGGGCTTTCCCCTATGCCAGTATTGTGGGGTCATTCACTACTCAGAACATGTTATGCTAGGGTGTCGCACACCCAGTAGTGGATGAGTTTGGGGAGTTAAGGGTCGGGAATGTAGTTCCTAAGATGCTTGCCTTGGAGGTAGCGAGGCGGGGTAAAACTGCCATTGTTGAGGTTATTGTGTGTGGAAGAGGCACAGGACGGCGAGTAGGAGTACCTTGCATGGGTCGTAGTTGATGTAGTGCTCTTTTTTGGTTGGGGTTTGTGTTTTATTGTTGTGTATTTCATTATTATTCATAGTATTGTATATATGTAGTCGGCCGAGATTAGTTTCTGTATGTATTAAGTGTATTGATTTTTATGTATATACATGATATTGCATCTTTGGTATTTATGCATGTATTTTGTGTATTTTATTAATCATGTTTGCATGTATTATGTAGGTGAGTACTCAGGTTGGGGCTTATGTGTTGTATTGGTAAAAATTTTATTGTTTTATTTTTGTATATTATGTGTTTGTCATAGTAGTTTTCAGTATATTATGTACAATTCTCTAAAAAGGTATTTTCGGTCTTTATATGTAAGAAATTACTTTCAGGAGTATGTTAAGTAGTCTACACACACACACACACACATATATTGTGGAGTGTAAGATTATTTCAGTGTATGAAATTGCACTGAGCAACTAATTGCAATTATGTGGCCGATAATGTCAGTATGACCGTTTTGCGTAGGTGGCGACCTCTCACTGGGTGGGGACTGACTAATGCTTCAAAAGTGGGTCTGGTCCTCGATCAGTACAATTTCAAAGAGAAAACAGAAAATAGATCTGTATTACTTTCAAAATCATAAAATCATTGGTTTGGAGCATCTGTGTAAACGGTTAAAACTGTGAATAATAAATACTCTTGTTTATATAACTATCATATAAGTCTTCTTGAAAAAAGCATTTTTGAATAAAAAATTTGGTGATAAGATTAATGTTTTAAAGGGTTGAAAAACACCTGAAATTTATTACCACCTTATTAAGTAATACAGTAATTAATCGTGCAAATTTTTACAAAGGAATTTAACAGTTCAAAAGTGGCCAAAATTTTAATAAAAATATTTACAGTTAAAATTGGCTGAAAGTTTCAAAATAAATTGATTTGATAATTAACATGGGGGAGATGGATGATCGATCAAAGTTTCAGTTATAATTGCAGAATCGTAGATCGATGAAATTATTCAAGGAGACAGAAAAATTATAGGAAAATGTTTTAATGGAATTAATAAAGATAAACCGCATAAGAATGTTTCTCTGCTCTAACCACTAGAGTCCTATTTTGGGTTGGGAACATATCCATTTGTTGAACACTACCCTTGTCTCCACCTGTAGCTGTTTGCTTAGCAGCTCTATCTGCCACCAGCCAGAAAGAGTACCTCTGATCAGCTCTCCTTGCGACATACTTGGCAACCTTCTGAGAAGGCATTTATTTACCCACTGCATTATCAACCGCATTGATTGCCAAGTCACGGTTTGTCACTATGTTAATCTTAAGCGATGCTCGATAACACTTACGCTTTGCAGTCTTTTCCCTTAGTGGAATCTACTACCACGACAACGCTACACCACTCATTCATCTCCATCCCTTCACCAAGCAATACCTAAGACCTGGTATTCTCTGCTAGAACCAGACTTGTTCTCAGCTTAGCTTCAGACTCTATCTAACCGTCTCATTACCGTGCAGGCATCAAACACCCCCTTGGAGTTGATGTTTAGAAAAAAATGGATCGAAAGAATAATTTTCATTTGATCGTACAATAAAATGCAAAAATTCATTCAAATGTACATTGAACTACCACTGTGATTTGATTTGAACATGAGTGAATTTGAATACAGCTTACCAATAGAATTAAATAAACCAGATTTCACCTATGGAGGGAAATAAAACATTATCCGATCGACAGAAGTTTGTTTATGTATTAATTCTATAATAAAGAGAAGGAAAAATAGTCAAGATAGTATGAGCTAGATTAAAGACTTAAAGAACTACACCTTCAGAATTTTTAACTAAGTATAAATTGGTGATACCAAGACATCCTGGTGCTTCGTTGCTGTTGGTAGGCTTAACGAAGATAATCTGCTGAAGACGACATTGACCGGCGAACTATCATTGTGAAAAATGGCTGCCTTGGTAGAGGGTATCCTCAAAACCAAGATGGCACAGCAATTATTGCACAAGGGATAGCCTCCATGTGACGGATGTTGAGGGGACTGCCTGTACAAGGAGGTGGTTGGGGGCTCCCTTGGGGTCGTCACTACTGTAAAGGTGTGCAGAACTCTCCAACCCATCGGCTTGGGGCCGACAATGACCTGATCTATAGTGTTGCTGACATTGGATGTAGACAGCGACCTCTTCCTCTTATTGTGGTGTAGGTAGAACCCCCGGACCCCTACTAGACCGGTTGCTCCACAAGTGAATAGATGTAGAGAGGAAGAAGTTCCACTGTGAACAGAGGCTACATTATCGTGGATAATGTGTTCTGCCAAAGCATGCATGGTGGGCACGATAGGGATAGCCTACGCATGGAGGTAGTATGGGGCCATTGGGTCGCTGCCACTGGTGATATGTGTAAGACTCCCAACACCACCCTGTGTGTATAAACTGGCAGTCAAGAGGTTTTCTTTTTGAAATTTATAAAAGAAGTTTTATATATATTTGTAAAATCCATCTCCTAGACTATTATAATTATTAGCAGAGATTTCCAAATTAAATTATGGAATGTAAATTACATCCAGGAATAGACACTGATTCTTACCACAATATAGTTGTGTCTAAATGTAAGGCGAGGTACAGAAAACAAAGAAAAAATGGGATAATAAAGACCAAAAAAACAATGATATGAAAAAATATTGGGACAAACATAAGGACATAACCGTTACAAAAAAGAAGATTTTACAAAAAATAAAATTAAGATGAAATAATTTTAATCAAGAAAGCGACGACTTCAAATAGAAGAAATATGTCTAAACAAAAATTACATATCTTACATTCATGTTTGAAATTCTTTCCACTTAACTTTAGTAACATAACTGAGAAGCACAATGAACACTTTTCTTAGGATGTGTCAGAGATGGAAACATACTTTCAGGGAAAATGGTGTCTAAAGATGCTTGCCGATTACTGCTGGGGAATGAAAAGGGTTGTTCCTGAGGATGATTCAGAAGAAAACTAAAGAAAAACAGATATTAGGTAAGGTAATATGATACTTTAGGCTGTATAATTCATTAATCAGGTTTTTTTTAAATTTGCGTTACTAAATACTCTAGCCTTCGATTTAATTTTGGTTTGCAGATATGAAATCCCACAAACAGTACTATTGACCTTATTAAATGCATATAATTGGAATAATTTTTTTTTTAGAATGGTGGAAATCAGCAGGTTGTCGATTATTTGTTTTAGTTGTGCAGACTTCAAATAAATAATATTTTTGTTAAAATTGAACATAATTGTTTTTTTTTTAATTTTATTTGAATTTTTTGATTGTTTATTTTATATAACCACTAGAAGAGAGGGGTGTATGTATTAAAATGATTTATAGAAGTAAATTTGATGTAAAATCAAGTTTGTAACACTTTCATTGAATGCTAGGAAAGAAATTATTTGAATTGCACAAAAAACAACAGTATTAAAACCATTTTTCTATAGTGTAATTCATGGTAATATTTTTTAACAATACATAATGGTGAAGAGAGCAATTTTTTTTTTTATGAGGAAGAGTAAATATAATTCTCTGTTTATTTAAACCAAATGTACAATTTTTTTTTTGTAATGTTTAAATAATCATCACAAAATAAATAATGAGTTAAGGTGAACGATATCTATTATTAAATTTCACAATATTAAGATATAATTTATTCTGATAAAAAATTATTAACTTTTGTCGCTCTTATGCTAAGGGGTTTAATATACTTTTCTTTTTTTTTTATTTACAGCTGTGTTTGCCATGATTTCAGCTTTTGTTGTTCATTAACTTTACAGAGGAATTTGAAACGATGAGAATGAAATTTTCACCAGATTACAGTTAAATTATTTAATATTTTATATGTTCTCGTACAAGACAAGTGCACCGTCCTACGATCATAAGTAAGTACAATATTACTTACATTTAGTAGGGAAAAAAACGTTTTATTTTTCAGTAAAATCTGTTAATAGTATTGCAAAAGAGAAAGCTTTCTTTGAAACCCTTCTCGATCTTGGTGATCTGTTAAAAATAAGTAAGTAGTCTCTTCATGTTTTATGTAAAATAGTTGTACACTAAAAACATTATTCTTATTAGTGCAAATCTTTTTTTCTGCCCGGCATTACGAAGAGATGTCCAAGATTGCCATCAGTTTTAGTGGAAATTCTTGTTAGATTTAAAGTTCTTTTTCATCTTTATCTTAATTGAAATCGTGCAGCTATGTACGACTAAATGTTTATATAATAATTATGAATATGTAGTTTTCAAGATTCCTAAAGAATCTCTTCAAACTTCAAATAAATTGAAACGATAAATATGCACAAAAGAACAAGTATAATGTATTGTATCTCAAATTAACTAGTATTTATTTCTGGCTTGTAAAATATAACTTTTCAAATAGAAGATTTTTTGTTGGATGACGTACCATAATTTATTTTCACCTGCCTGATGGCGTGGCTTAGACCCGGTCTAAATTAACCCTCCCATTGCCAAGCTTTTCGACACCTTTATTTTACCAAGCAGAGTATTTTGACTACCCCAGTACTACTTTGTGATTTAGTATAATATTTGTTTTTAGATTCTGTTATTTTCAATGAATAGCTTTATTTAGTTTTGAAATACAGTTTTTCAAATAATTAAAAGTATTAAAAACTGAACGTAGAAACAAAGTACAATAAATTTTATATCATTCACAAGTAAAATTCAATAATGGACACCTGTAAAATTAAAAATGTATACGTTTTGGCTGTCATTGCAGTAAACTAGTGCTTTGCCTCAAAATAAGAAATATCATTTTTGAACTGTTCATTCAGGAACATTTTTGCATAACATGCGCTTCACAATAACAGTTTCTTCTTTGTACATATTACAAACAAGTTTCTTGCACATTACACAACAGAATCGTGTTTTACTACCTTCATTTCTCTTGCAATCTTGACAGCACTGTGATGGTAACTTGGAACATGGTTGGATTACTGCTGTCGGAGTTTCAGTACCGCATCCTTTCAGTGCGTCTTTTACTTCCTTGTTAAGACTGTTGATATTTCTAGCTCTTGCTCCATGTTGCCTTTCCCAAGAACAAATGCCAGCTCAGTCATTAAAAGTTTCCATCGGCTACGATTATTCTCCTGCCACTCAGGAAATGTTTGTGTGTAAAGAATTTATGCATTCAGTGCTGCAATCGTATAAAAGGCACAATTCTGTTCATACATTTTGTAAATTAAGCACAGTAAACGATATTTGCTCATTAAAGCACAATAATTTTTTGATTTATTAATAACTGGAAAATAACCGATGTGTTTTTTTGTTGCAAAACCCAGAAATACATATATATGACAAATATCAGTACACAGGATCAAAATACTGTTTAGATTTTTAACTGAAACCGATCAGAATAGATTACGTAATTGTAAATTTCTATCTTTGAATTCATCGTTCAAAGTGCTTTTAGAACTTTTATTCTGTTAATACATATATCGACTACATTCTTTGTAATTTTCCTTATATTATATAAGTCTTTTTTAATATTTTATCAAAAATGTATTCATAATTGATCGTTAGAATCGAAGTACGCGTAATATACTCGTGCTTGTTGTAATGAACCACCGTGACACATAATGTGTTTTTTCACTCCATTCTTTCTATATTCTCCTGAAGACGGGTGTAACAGGTGAAAACCTTTCGATATATTTTATTGTTACGAGATTGTAGATTGTTGTTATTATATAATTTGTATTTCTTTTTGCAGGGAAAAAGGATGGATATCAGATGTGGAAGAAATTTATAAATCATAAAGATTTGTTATAATTAAAATTGTAATATTATCGTAATGTATAAAACGTTTTTACTATGTTATAAGCCTGTAATCTGATAATGTATCGTAGACATAAATATTGTTAGGCTGTTCTTATCAAGGTTTTGCCACGGTTTCCCTTGATACAAGAGGGCAAATGCCGGAACAGTTCATTTAGTTTTCCGTGGTATTTAATCTTTGATACCCTTATTCAAAGCTAAAACAATAAAAATAAATATTTATTTATAATTTTATATTTTGTAATTTTTTTTCATTACCTGCTTAATGCCGAATTTATGTGACCCCCCCATTAACCACTAAAAGTTGAAATTTAGCTCAAATACTTTTTACTTCCTTTACTTCCAACAAGGAAGTAAAACGGATTAATTTTCTATCAGCTAGATGGCGCTCTGCGGTATTACAGCAACCGTGTCCGTGCTGCATTTTTCGAAACAGGCGTTGTGGAAGAGGAGGGCTGATGGCACGGCACCAAGGAGTCTAAACCCTATTAGATCTCTTTTCAGGAGGGCATGTAAAAATCATTCGGAGAAAATCCGCGACATCAGCTATCTACAGGAGAGGGTTGTTGCAGTGCGACGGTAGCATACATTACACTCGACATCCTGACGAGTACGTGGGAAGAACCGGATTACCGTCTGGACATTTGCAGGACAACAAACGGTGCACATATCGAAGTACACCAAGAAAAACTTCAGAATCTACCCTTTCAGGATAGACACGAATGTACAGTAAGTAAGTAATATGGAAAAATTACTTATGTAAGTAAGTAATTTTTCCATATGCAACAGACATCCACACGTGGATGTAACTTACGAGGGATATCTCTAAAGTAAAGACCGCTGGGAAACTTCTCTCCTTAAGGTAGGCGAACCTGTGTCTTTTGTGGACACGCTAATAATGTACTCGCTGCATTGTCGTGTAGAATACGACGAGGTATATTGAAGCCGGTGTTGTATAGCTACGATAATTGTCTTAATTCATGTTGCGATTATATAGAGAAGTATTATAAGGTATGCAGTTCAAGAGAAATAAAAAAATATTTATAAACTTTTAAGAATAAATTTTTTTACAACGAAACTGTCTTTCAATTTAGAGATAACCTCTTGTAGTAACGATTCGTGATGATTATGAAAGTTTTAAAAATTAATTACCCTAAAAATCATTCATTCTGTTTCTGAAGCTCAACCGTTATTTTTAAAAGATCGAAAAGCGCAATTACTTGTATAATAAATAAAGGCTGTAATAATTAATGATTATTCAGAAAATTATTCTATAGTCCTGTTGGATGAAGTTGTAATTTTTATCGGATGAATCATCAGCTAATTCTCCATACGTTTGTGGTACATTTAAAAAATCTGGAGTAAAGAAGTAATTTCCAAGAGCTTTACGTTTTAAGCGATTCAACAGAACATTTACCACATAACCGATAGGTTATACTGTTATATATAGTAAAAATACAATGCGATGCTGTGTTAATAAATTGTACTAAATCGCCTGCGGTTCTGTTTTTTTAGTATTAATATCATTTTTAACAGATTTTAATTTTTTGTTTTTTATTTAATTAAATATTTTGTGACGCTCATTTTCATGAATTTATTACGGTTATGCATATATCATGATTTCCTATGATCTATCCAGGAAAATCTTGAGCGGTTATTTTACTTTCCCGTCTAGATAGCGCTATAGTAGAGCTGTAGCTCTAGAAGGAAAAGTATGGTAATCTGTCCGATTTGGGCATATGCGGTTTTCGCCGGATCTTGACGTTTTCGCATCTACGGAATCCAAAAAACCGGATGGAAATTTTCCGAATGCTAATGTTGGTATGTACGAGTGTGCGAGTTCGGTGTTGGCCTCTAAATCGTCTTAAATCTCTAACCGGACCGATTTTGACCAAACATGGTCAGATTACTTCTATATATGGGGGCATTGATGAGTTAAATTTTTAACTTAACTTAAAACCTCAAGTAGGCGAGGCTGTAGAGCAAGAGCACCCTCAGTATCTCGAGATTTCGCCTAATTAAAGTCGTATTTTTCTTAAAAATTAAAATATTTGCAAAATCGCACCTCCACCACAAAAAAATCCTCTATATATCGTGACGTCACAGGTGAGCGGTAAAATTAAATAAATGAGTAATATTTTTAGTGTAAAAAAATAATTCGGACTGGCCGGGTCTTGAACTCGATCGCCCGGTTAATTTAGTACCTGGTGCGTTAAGCCTCACAGCTGCAACAATCTGCCGACGGTATAAGCGAAATTTGTTCTGTGCAAGTTGTGATATTACATTAGTTAGTGCCGATTGTTGCCACTAGTACCCCCACACCTGCGCGAATTAAATACGGTATGCGCGCGCGCTTTAGTTAGAATCGGTGAATTAAGTAAACGAATAAATATTACATTTAAATAAAATAATAAATATTTTAAATTAAATTGGGTCTGTAAGCCGTGCATCAGAATTAGAAATATCGGCTAATTGAAGACTACAGAATAAGAAACTCACAGTCCATTTATTCTATTCATATAAAAAATTATATTTTATTTATATATTTTTGTAATTTTTTTTCTGAGTAAAAACAAAACTAGTAAACGGTCGCATAACTTCCCCAAATTTCCTCTTGACTGATTTTTATGTCAAATACGCCATTGATATTTAGAGTACAATCGCAAAATACTTTTAAATATAGAGTAATAAAATTTGAGTCGGATTTGAACCCCTTTGTCAAATGACGTTTTTCTATAAAAATTATGCAGTATTTATATAGAGGAAAAAATCAAATTTCTTAGTAAATCATTTTGTTTCCTAGTCGATCTTCCCATCATCAAATTATACCGTATTAGATTATTTATAATTAAAAAAAAAATATATATATATATTACAAAAAAGCTGTAATGAGGTTACTTGAAATACAAATAAAAAAAAAAACCACAATCATTAAATTTGGAGATCGATGGATAGGCCGGCAAGGACCCGTACTTTGGCCTCCAAGGAGTCCTGACACCTTACGATTTTTTCTTGTGGGTGTACATCAGAAGCGTTGTTTATATGCAAAAAATTCGCGACCTAAACCGCTTAAAAAACAAGATTAATGAAGCAATGACAACCATTAACGAAGAAATGTTAACTAATGTTTAGAGAGAAGTTGAGTATCGTTTGAACATTTGTCGAGCGACTAAGGGCGCACATATTGAATTTATTAATTATGTAAAAAAATGTCTGACAACAAATGTGAAAAATAAAAAACATAAATTGTAAGTAATTCTGATTTAATTTAAATCATGTTCAAGACCGCACCATTCTTTTATGATAATCCTGTATATAGATAGAAAAAGAATAGTTCTTGCAATTATTCCAAAAATAACTATTTCAAACATCGCTAAAATTCATGATTATATATATTATTAAAATTGATGTATAAATTAGGAAGTGTATGAAACTTATACTATTATAATTAATTTTTGGTAAATGATGAAAGTAAATATTAGATGGAAAATATTAGGGTTTTTATTTAAATGTAAATATATAAAAATATTTGTAATTTAATAGGTGTAGAAGGTTGTCAAGTGGTGTCCACATCAGATATTTCTTTTAGATACTCTTTCCACTTAACACGGTTAATACCATTAAATTATTTTGATTACTCTACTAATCTCAACATACGTATTAAATAAAAATCTTCAGTTACCAGTTTGTAAATATTGCACTTACCTTTCTTGTAAATTTTGTCCTCTAAAAGTGCTGTCTAGAAGAATAAATTATTTCAGAAATAATTTGTAATTTACTCATTATTCTGACTTATCTCTTACAAAGTATTTTCCTGTACTGTTAATGCATTACTCTGAGCATTTTTCACTGTCGGTAAGCTTCCTGAAACAGAAATAAAACATAGGTGCATTAATAAAAGGTTTTTTTTGTTTTAAAACAGCAGTACTAAAAGTTAAGTTTTTATTATCGTTTTGTAAATCTTACATTATTCGATCTTTTTTAATAAACACTTTTTCTTTTGTAAACCTTAACGGTTCAAAGTTTCATAACATTAAATTCTTGGAATAATCCCAAACGTTGTATTCTAATAGCATGAAGTGAACTCAAAATGAATACAGTTTTTGTAACTGATTTGATAAAAAGTATCTTATTTCACTGTTCACCTGATCGGAACATGTTTCATAAAATAATATTAATTTGTAACTCATTATTAAAAGTTTAAAGCCGTTTTTATTTCTCACTAAGCTTCCACATTCATTTTGAAAGAATTTTTAAAAAAATGGTGTTCATAAATGTGATTTTCTTAAGAAAATGTGTTCATGTTAAGATGGTTACTAACAGGTAAGAGGTTTTCAGCCGGTATGTAAACTATTCTTGTTCTTGTATTACTGGATTCTGATAACTGCTCTCTGAGATTAAGAAAGGACTGAACAAAAATTAAAATACCAGTTTCGGCTGGAATGTTGAAACTTGGATCGATTAGAAATAAATTCTTGGTCAGGATAAAGCGGCTTATGTCAAACTCAGAAGATAGGTTATCGGTTATATATCATATCTCCAATATTATTTTAAGTTTCTTAACCGTCCTAGTGAATATATATCAGTTTCCAGACCAAAACTGTCGGCAATAGTTAGTATTGTAGTTATAGATGATTTTATACAATACGTTTCCATTTAATGTCAAACGTAAATATATATTTCCTGAATCCATAATCATGTTTAAAATAGTATTAGACAATAGATAAATTACCTTATAAAATATTATTATATAAGAGATTAGTTTTATAATTACAGGTACATGTAATACAATTATGAAGCTGTGAAATTTATTAAAAAACATACAGTTAATTCCAATTTACGGTCGATTATGTTCAGTCTGTTATTATCCGACCTGGAATACCAAAATTCAATGTGTGAATCTTGTCTCTCAATATGTAATTACAAATGTACGAATCTTCATGGAAGAGTATGTAAGAGGATATCAAGACTAATACCACACTTAACTGTTTATAAAACATTTAATTAATAAAACTATCAATTATAAACACATAATCTTTATAATTACTTAAAATGCTAAATTTATAATCGTACAATATTTTTATGTTAATGTATATGTTATTTAAAATAAAATTATGGGAGCGAATTTAGGAACTCATATAAAACATCAGACTGTTTAGGACACAGAAACTGACTTTTAGATTGTTGTTTAGCATTTGTAAATATGAATAATGTAGACTGACATTTAAAAAAATTATAACTTTTTTCTTTTCTATTGGTTTGAATATATGCTACTTTTGCTAAAAAAAAAAAAAAAACAAAAACTAAGTAATCATTTATTATTAAAAATGAACAAATGTACAACTGCTAAACCATCACAGAAATATTTTCTTGTACAAAACGTAAATCTTCAGTCCGGAAAGTGGTTTATTTAAAATTAAATTTTAAAATCCTCTGTTAAAAAAACTATATCACTCACTTGAAAAGTTTTTAAATTAAAACTTCTTTAATAAACTTGAATTTTATGTATTCTTTATTTTATATATTATAAATATTTTTTAGTTAACCCTTTAAAATTATTATATTATGTACTGGCTTTATTTATTTTATTACTTTTAAGAAAAGATATAAACTTATAGCAGCACTTCCTCCTTTGTTTAGATACTATAAAATTGCTTTGTTTTGAGGACTTTGCATGACTTTTCTTGATCCTTCTGCGAAAATGCTGGAGGAATCTTTTTTACCTGTGCAGTAATATACCAAATTTGGATGAGAGTGATATAATGTATTATTTATCGGTCTGAATAAAACATTTATAAAAATTTTAACTAAACTTATTGCTGCATTTTTAAAATAACATTACAGTAAGTAGGAGATAAAATGTGAAAATTTTACCTTCATTAAACAAACAAGCCTATAATTAATAACAAAAGCCTGATGGATGCACTGCCACTAACTAAGCTATAGAGCACCATTAAAACTAGTGTATCCAAGATAACTAAAATTAACCGTTGCTCGAAACTCAAATATTAAGGTTTGCTTGTGATATTGGGTTTTGGTGCAAAAAAATGAGTTTAAAGAAATTCTGAACGATATGGGTTTATTGTTAAGAGAAATTTGCTTTGAAAATAATTAGAATAAAACAAAGATAATGGAATTTTTCAGATAGGAGATGGTGAAAAATTGAATATTAAAACGAGCGGCTAATAATATACCAATATTTTGTTAAATGGCTCATAAAATTGCTTAGGATGGTTAAAGTAACCCCGCGTTAGAATTTTGAAAATCGGAAGATCGGTTGTTAAGATATAATATTTCCGAATAACCGTTATTTGTTAGATCGAGAGTATACCTGATAAAAGCAAAAGTTAAGCCTTTAACTACTAACAAGTACAAATTCTGAAAATCAGTCGATTGTTTGTAGAAACATTATAAGTACAATCCATTTCACCTCCTATAACAGCACCCCAGGGGCACCCCGTGTATTACAAATTGATGGTGATCGGTCTAGCCTCGGCCTTACCCCGTGGAAAGACCATTATTATTTTATAAAAATTTTTATCGAACAGAATTTTTAATCTATTTAATAGTAGTCGATTTTATTTAACGTAAATGTAATTTAGTTCATTCGGTTCAAACCCGGCTCGCAGAGCGATAGAGGCTCACAATTCACAGTTTATAAATTAATAGCCTACTACAGTGCTTCCCAAAATTTTTCAAGTCGCGGCGTCGTTTATCAATTAAAATTTTTCAAGGCGCCCCACCCTAAAGTACGGTTACTCGTATGTAAGAGATAAAAATAAAAAAAATCTCGTGCGCCTTAATTATTTTACTTTATTAACATTAAATTAATAATTATACATGTCTCGGTTCAATTAAATGTGAAGGTTTTAAAATATCTCGCAGCGCACATATGAAGAGGCCGCGGTTCCCGGGTCGCTGCCTTATGACACTCCCGGTAACGAAAAATTCCAGGTGACGATACCTGGAGGAACCAATCGGTTCCAGGCGACGAGTTATATTTTTTTATTATTTTTTTTTAATCCATTTAATATTTCAGTAATATGGGTCGGGTAAAGAATCAGGCTATTAATAGAGGGTTGGGTTAACGAAAGAAGGCGGATATAAGTTATTTGTGTTTTTTAGTATCGCATTCCCACAATTTTATCCTACATTTGTTAAGTATTTATTTAATTTATTAGGTTCAATTTTCGGTCGTATAATTTATTTTGTGATATCTAATATTTCATTATAAACATTTCCAAGTTTTCTTAACCTTTTCAGATCATGTAGCCTTGGAACTGGTTATATGCAGGGTCAGTTTTTAAAACTCCGTTACAAAATCATTTTATATGGCATCTAAGTCGGGTTTTTTTATATTCACAAAGGAATCAGTTTTATTTAACAATTTGAACCACGTTTTTACGATGTAAAAGGTTTTATTACGACTAGAAAGAATCTGATCGTTTTTTTCTCAGAAATGTGCTTGTGTGTGACTTGTGTATATAATTGCTACGAGGGTTACGGATTTATTTATTTACAAAAATAGCCTATCTTACTAGCAACATACAGATGTATTGAAACGCAATAAATTATGTTATATAACAATAAAATAAGTTACAATAAATAATTTATTGTTAAAACAATAAATAAGTTATGTTATACGGCACAAGCAAAAAAGAAAGAATTTGCGGTCATAAATATGTCACTTTTACTTGTCCAATCTTTCTGACAAAAGATGTCGGTAAATATGAAACGCATACCGATTCCAAATGAATAACAATAAACAGTAAAAATTGTTTTTGTCAATCTAAGTAGCCCTTTAAGCGGTGGGAATTTTTATAAAAGGAATTTTTTCACAAGAGGGTAGCATAAGACTATCATTGTTTTAGCGGTTTATTTTTATGTAATATTTTAATCATTTGTTTATGTTTATTTAAGTGTAAGTTTATTAATAAAATTCGTTACTAATGTATCTATAGTATCGGCGTTATTTTCAAATATGTCAATCAACGGTCCGGATAACTATCGGGCGTTGAGACTTATGTTTGCAGAAACGATGAGGAAATACAAGAAAGAAGTGAACGAGTAAGGGAGCAAGTTAGAGGAATCGAATAAGAGGCGCGCGCAAGAATTAAACAATAAATTTGATCAAAATGCAAAAGAATTAAAAGAATCGAATAATATATTAGACGATCAGGGAAAAGAGAATGTTCAAAATATAAATAGATCTGAGAATAAAATATTACTTACGGGAAAGGAGTTTAAAGAACATGTAGCCGAGGAAATTGAAACGATTAGGAAGGAAAATTTAGAAATAATAGATAACGCTAAGAGTGAGATTAGGGATGAAGTAACGAAACAAATTCAAAATTTTGAGAAAAGGTGACCGAGAAAGATTTAAACAGAGCAATTTGTCAGTCCGAAACGGGTCACTTAGATAATAAAATTGTGGGATGCGTTAGGGATTTAAGTGAAAAACAAAATGATATCAAAGACCGGTTAATTGTGACACAGGAAAAGGTAGCGTTAATGAAACAAAATTAAAGCGATTACAGAACAAACAAATAAAAGTTAATGAAAAATTTTCTAATGAAATCACCGATGTAAAAAATAAACTAGCGGGGGAAAATCGTAGAAACTAATATTAGACGAAATAGTATCTGAAACGTAATAATAGCTATTTTGTAAAACCTATAAAGACACGCTTAGACTTGAGGAACCCGATTGAATTTTTAAATGAATTAAAGGCTAGAAATATTAAAGATTGGAGTCAGATATGTTCAATATTATGTAGCATTTTTTCAACCGATTCAGAAACAAGATTGCGGTTTTCGTTCGTAGAGTCTCATATAGGGAGTTACAGGATTTCTGTGATAGTTTTAAAGAGAAATTTTGGTCGGTAGATAAACAGAATGAGGTCAGAAGTAAGTTACACTTTGGGAAATTTAAATCAGGAAATCATACGAGTTTAAGTCTGTACTTTCATTTAAATTATAACACGGGAAAATTTCTGCAACCGTCTGTAGGAGAGGAGGAGTTAGTTGTTCTTATTTCAAATCGTTTTGATCCGATTATAAACAGAGTTAGAACAGCACAAGTAAAACCGCTTTAGAGTTTACCAAATTACTGGTCGGTTTACAACCGGAATTAAAGTATTTAAGCTATAATGAAAACACTAATCGACATAAATATTATAATTCACGAAAATCGGATGACGATCCAAATTTGTATCCTTATTACGACGAACGTTAGAGAATAAATGATAAAAATGAAAATAAACCTAAGCATAGCGGGGGACATACAAGAGATAGGGAGTACAAAGGTGGCTATAATTTTGAAAGGTCTAACGGTTATAAATGAAACGACGATGTAATTTTTAGAAATAGAAATAAAGGTACGATAATAATAGAGGGGACAAGTACTACGGTAGAAAAAATGACACTTCAAATTATAAACTAAACCGTGATAATAAAGAAGGTACCAATAGTCGAAATAAAAATTTTAACACGCGCACGGCTAAGAAGAAACTTGTCAACAGCATAACGAAAACAAAATAATAAAATCAAACCGTTCTAATAGAACGATGACCCAGATACGAGTAGAATAAACGTACAGAAGGAAAACCATTAGAGGTTTCGCCAAGAGATGTGGATCCGCCCGCGAAATCTGTCGTAACGGGTGAGGAAACTAGTTTTAAAACTTTAAACACCATATATTCTGACTTGCCTGAAGTACTTCTGAAGGAAACCGAAGAGAACAAAATTCTTAATAAAAACGAGTGCGATTTAATTGAAATTATTAATGTATCGGTAGGAATTCAAAATTTTCAGCGTCCTGTTGATTCTGGATCTCAATTATGTTTAACCGACAAGAGTTTTTTACAGCCGTTAGAAAAAGCTAATAATGAAAACATCATAAAATAAGTATTGAAAAATTAAATATAACAGCGACGAGTACTAAAAAAGAAATTACAAATAAAGAGGTAACCCTTAAAGTAAATTTTGGTTTGTTTGAAAAAGATAATTTGGTTATACTACATAATACACACTTAAAGATTTGGTTATACTACAAAATTTAAACGTAAAAATAATTCTGCGAGTAAATTTCCGTAATAAAAATTCTGTCGTAATTAATGTAATTAATTTTAAAGAAAAGCACGTTAATATTAATAAATTTAAAATTCCTTTCGTAATGGACAGTAATAAACATAAATTAGTGCGAGATATAAAGGTCGATAACAACGATTACGATTATTTACGGGGTAAACAAATAAGTGACGTCAAAGAAAATGTATCGGATATAGCGAGTAAAATTGAATTAGAGGAATTTATTAATATTTTTTACGAGTATAAAACTATTTTTTCTTATGTACCCGGTAAAATAAAAGATTATCGATGTAAATTTAAAATCGATCAAAGCAAAAAATTTAATAGGAAACGTTATCGTATTCCGTTTGCAAAAATAGGGGCGGCAAGAAACGAAGTGAATAAATCGATAATAGATAATATAATCGAGTTAGGCGATTCTGAATATACGAGTAATTTAGTAGCCGTTTCTAAGCCTGGTACACCGATGAGATTAGGTGGTTGTGTAGACTGTAGGATCGGTGAACAATCTTATTATAAAAAATGGCTTAGCCCCGATTCCCGTAGATGCCATTTTAGCCGGTTTTCATGGCGCCAAATTTATTAGTTCTTTGGACACGCGTAGCGGTTACCGTCAAGTAGTTTTACATCCAGATAGTAGAAAATAAGTTTCGTTCATTTTCGACAACAATAATTAATCAAATACCCGTTTACCGTTTGGAACTTGCGTTTCAACCGCCGGATTTATACGAGCGCTAAATTTTGTTCCTGGCCCCGAGGTTTCTAAGACGGTAACCTTAATGCGGACGATCTTCTAACGGGTCGAAAAATTTTCATGAACATCGTTGTAAAGGTTTTTCGGAAGTTTCTAGAATTTTGTATCGCGTAAAAATTAAAAAAAATGTAACTTTATCGCTCACGAAATGAAATATTTAGGTTACGTTATTTCCTCTTGTGTCCCGATAAAGTAGAGGCGATTCAAAATTATCTACGTCCACAAAATATAAAAACAACTTCAAAGTTTTTTACGCCTGTGTAATTATTCCGCTTTAAGGACCCGATTTCAAAACAACTTAAGTAAAAAGAATAAATTTGTACGGACCCAAACAGACGAGGCCGTTTTCAATGAAATCAAACTTAAATTTTTAGAATCTGTTATGTTAAAGCATCCTCATTTTAACCGTAAATTTTATTTGTCTACCGATGCCAGCAACGTGTCCGTTTCCGGTATTTTATTTCAAATTGATGACTTGGGAGAGGGAACATCGGGTCATTTGATTTATAAGCAAGAGTTTAACCCCGGCCCGACGAAATTGTCATCGCGGAAAAAAGCTGTGGGAGGTTGTTTTTTGTATTCAGAAACTCCGTATGTATTTAGAGGCCAGAGCATTTGATGTTTGGACCGATCACCTAGCTAATACTTTTTTTTAATTCGTGTAAATTAGCGACAGGACGTCTTGATAGGCGGGTTTTATTTTTGCAAAGTTATAATATCGTATGGAAGTACATTAAAGGAAAGAAGAATATAGCAGCAGATACATTATCGAAAGTAAATTTAGAAAACGATAACGCAGCGTCCGGTGTAAAAGATTCATCGATAATGTAATAAATTTAGAGGAGACAGAACGTAAAAACTTTAAAAATAAAATAAATAAGAAACAATTAAATATGAATTTCTCAGTAAGGTTTTAAACGCTTTAAATTCAGATAGTAATGATAAACGTATAAGTAAAGTAAAAGATTATTTTTATGTTATAAATGGATTTACTTTTAAGCGAAATTGTAATAAATTTAAAGATCGGAAGTTGCGTATACCTAGTAGCGTGATAGAGGAGTTTGTTCCTTATTACCGTTTAAGATCGGGCCGTGCCGGTTTCAATAAAACGTATTGTACGTTAAGCAAATTTATGCGGCGTAAGAATTTAAAATCTGCGATTAAAAAATACAGTGTTTGTTTGTGAAATTTGCCAGAACGTTAAAGACGTTAATTCGAATGTAGAAATTAGCCGTCCGATTGCGTTAAAGTATCCATCGCATAAGGTTTTTGTAGATTTATACGGTCCACTTCCTGTAACTTATAGAGCGTTTCAATATGTATAGTTTACTGACATACCATTATGTTTCAGTCCACTGCCGCCTTTCACAAAATATAATAGTAGTATAAATTACCTTAATTTTATTGCCCAGCGGTGGTGCAAGGTTGATTCGTATTCTTTCTTCTAATTCGTTATTAAAATGTAATCGATCAGCGCTTTAATGAACCAACAGGACATCAAGATATGGACTTGGCGCCGGTGGATAGATGCTGAAGAACCGCAAAGAAAACCGCTGTAACAGCGAACAAACCGGATAATGATGGCTTCATCTAAAACAACTTAATGTATTTTGCACCGATTAAAATAATTAAAATTAAATTATCGCATATTTATAATAATCTTATTTGGGGAAACAAAAGCGATAAAAAATAAAAACATTATATTATACACTTTTTAATAAATTTCAATATTCTGCACATAGATGATGACTGGTGTTCGCAGACAACAATAAGGAAAAGGGTAGACTATAACCCCATTAATGAAAAGAAAAAATATATATACATATATATAAAGAAATTAATTTTCATTAATTGAACTAATTGTAAAATTATTTTCAAGAAACCAATTAAATAAACTAATTTGCATAATCTAAACTAAAAAAAAAAAAGGTTTTAAATAACGAAAAAGTATCTCTTAACTTTAAAAATTTTACTATAACATTTTAGTTCAGTTAATAAAATAAAATTAATATATATAAAACGAGCTTTTATTTTATTTTATTTATAAAGAAAATTTAGTGTAAATTAAAAAGAAAAATTAAATGCGGTAAAAATATTGAAAAATTATCATTTAGATAAAATAGTGTGTTCCCTCGGGTGGATAATCGGGAGACTGATGCTGATGATCTGCTACAGCGAGACCTGTAACGAAACAACACGTATCGAAAAAATCTCGAGTAAAAGGACTTGAGAAACTTTTGATGTCAAAATTTTTTCAGTTTCTTGCATTAAGTAATTTACAACTGAAAATATAAAACTAAATTTTATAATTAAATATGATAATTAAAGTAAATACCTCGGTTGACCGGGCCGTTTAATTTCTAGTAGTATTGCAAATTATTAGTTATTTTTTATTATTAGGGTCTGGGCCATAATTCCAACATTATTTGTTTTAAGTTTGTTTCGGGTGTAATTCTAAAGGTACGTAATAAGAAAGTTACAACGAGGGGGTTTTAACTCGTTTTATATCCATCGCGATATTTACGTCCCTCCAACTTTCAGTGCTCATAAATAAAAAAAAAGAGTTGATGATAAGTGGTTTTCGCCATTATTTCCACAAAACATTACATTAAAATCACGTATCGTTTACTATTAAAAAAAAAAAAAATTGATTCGATATGACAGATCCAAGACGGCAGGTAAACGTGAAAGACCCGTATTTTTGGTAAGACGTACCATAACTATGTTAAATGAATAACAAAATCCGTACAACTTTTACAGCATTGTATTTTGAAGAAGAAAATAAACAGCGTTGTAAGTTGAATCGAACAAAGAAAAACCTTTTTGCTTCTCTTTCATCAGTCGTAAATCGGAAACTCATACATATTTTTATATTAAATTTCTCCGTTATTTGTACGTGTAGAAAAGTTTATAAAAGATCCGGCAGAACAACGTGTACACCTGTTATTCTTTCGTCCAAATCTACTCGACCGATATAAGTTAAATTTTGCACTAACAAAGGTTTTATACCTGTAAAGAATTTACGATATAATATTTGAACAAGTTCGAGCGGGAGATTAAAAAGTAAGAATAAATAAACTGAATAATGATTTTCTTTTAAAACGAAATCGCTCTAAAAAGTAGAACATAATTTTTGTTTATTATAAGATAGTCAAAATAATTTTCAATATTTATAAGAATTCTGAGCTCGTAAAATATTTACTGAAGAATTCGAATAGTTAATCTGCGATAATTAATAAAGTTAAAAATGTGAACGTAAATTAAATCGATAAGACAAAATAATATTTTTTCGGCGCACAACGGGTTATTTTTTACAAATGCTGAAAATTATTTTCATTATCTTAAAATCACCAGAAAATTTATTTTCTACTTTTTAGAGCGATTTCGTTTTAAAAGTAAACCGTTGTTGTTTTTAAACTTTATTTAATTTTATTTTTTGTATACGTAAATATTTTTAAAAAAATATATAAACCCTTTAGGAGCAAAACTATATTGCTGTAGAAGTAATATGAAATTTTATAACCTATTTTTTTTTTTTGAGAAATTAATTCAGACGGAAAACGCGAACGCGCGAATACACAGTGGGACATTAAAAATCGGTATTTTCAGCTATTTTATTACTTTCATCATTATTCTTGACGTATTTTGGTACTTTTCGTTTGATTTTTTGCGAAAATTACTGGAAAAAAGGATCTGTTTAAATATACGTGTACCACAAGAACACCGTACGATAAGCTACGTCATCCTTGAAAATTGCATATTGCGAAATGTCAGGTCCCACTTATATTTTTATAGGACAATACGTTTCCCACCTGAAACTTATTATTACGCGTCGTGCGTGCCTGCACAATGTAACTTTTTTTTTAATGTTCTCCCTGCATTTCTCGATTTGTATTAAAATAATGTACAGGAGTTATTATATTTATGCACGATAATTCATTATTTACAAAGTCTAAACTAATTTTCACCCTTTCCTTCCTAATACCGATTCAAAATTTCTATGAAAATAAAATAATATTTATTATTACTTATTTATTATAATTACAAATTTATATTTATCGGTTATTTCCTAATAACTATACTAACTTAAGAAATTCTTCTTTCGACATGCGACGGCCGTGGTTTCTTCGAAACGGTTTTTACATAGTTTTGTAGTCTCAGGTCGACCGTTAGTGAGATGTGTTTAATTGAATCTCAACCACCAAAGAACACCGGTATCCGCTATCTAATGAAATCGGTAAAAAAGTTATTCTTAACCTTGCTAGGATTTGAATTTTAAAACTCTCGACTTCGAAATCAGCCGATTTGCAATGACGAGTTAACCGCTAGACCAAACCGGTGAGTACCGATTACGCCTGCTACTCTTCAAGATTTGCGAAATAGAATCGTTACAGCAGTGAATTAAATAATTTGGGACCGGTTATCAATAAAAATAATTTGGGACGAATTAAGATAACTGTTATTTATAAATATCGACTTTTACATCCTTGTACGAAATAAAGGAAGTATTGTGATCGCGCGATTAAGTTCGCGGGATCACAATAACTTAAGTATTAAGTTCGGCTTACAGTTTCAACGGAAATTTCCATTTGACCATCCCTGAATCCATTTTGATTGTTTTCGGCGTGACGTCTGTACTAGGTACGTGCGTGTGGCACTCGCATAACTCAAAAACGATTAGGATAAGAATTTTGAAATTTTGGATTAGGACTGTAAACATCTAATTGTGCATCTCCTCTTTTGATTGCAATTGACTTGACCAAAAGCGTCCAAAATCAAAAACAATTTGATTTTGGAGTTTTCCTTAACCGCAGAACTATAGTAGTACAGTAACCGCAATAGGCCCTCATCGAGAGGTTTTCAACGACGTATCATAAGCGGTACTTATTTTCATCGGTTCCAGAGTTATAGCTAAATAAAATTTTAATTAAAGAAATATTTGGCTCTTACAAGGGGAAGGTACATCGGTTCGAATCTGATTTCATTTCCTTTTCTTTTTTTTTATAAATGAAAAGTACATAAAATTTTATTTCACTAATAGTCGATTTTTTCATGTTTTTTTATTAAATTATTTATTTTAAATCGTTTTTACAATCGGTGCTTAATAATTATTAATAAATCGATACAATTTAAAAAACATTTCACCGGTATAAGGAGGGGATTAAAAAAATGTCCCACCTTAAAGTTAAAAAAAAAATCAAATTTACTCAATACGACAACGGTTTCATGTGAAAACAGTATCACGCGTTTAGCATACAACAAGCCCTGCTTACAAATACAGCAACATTTTGATAATCCCTTACCGTATGGGTTGGTTACATGAAAAATTGTTTCAAGCAAAACCTTTAGGTAAAGTTAACAAAACTAACGACCACTTTAAAGCGATTCGATACTGTGCCTATTAAGGTAGGTATAGCTTTATTTTTTCTCCAAAACCCATTTTTCCCCTGGACCAACGGTTGGTTATATCAAAAAACTTTAGTTACATAAGTTTTAGACCCTCATCCAAAGAACAGTAAGAACTTTAATTGAATTCGATATAATTACTTAAGAAAGATATATCCATATTTTTTTTTTGTTTCGGGCATCCTTTGCCGTAAGGATCGGTTATATCAAAAATTGCTTCAGAGAAAAGTTATCGGGAATCTTTACAGGATTAACGACCACTTTAAAACGATACGATACTGTGCCTATTAAGGGAGGTATGATTTTGTTTTTGTCTTTAAAACCTCATTTTTTCCTCCCCTGAGCAAATGGTTGGTGATATCAAGAAACTTTACTTGATACTAAGTTACTAAGTAAAAATAGTAAAACATTTACTAAGTTTTAGGTTCTTATCCAAAGAATCGTAGGAACTTAAACGGGTTTGATATTTTTCTTAATAAAAAAGTCATATCAATGTTTTGTTTTTTCGGGAAAAAATGCCCCATTTCCATCCCCACGGTCCGATTTTCGGCGTTAACAAGCCCGTCCGAGATTTTGGGTGGAGTTTTTTTTTTAGGGAACAATTTTAAAGTGATGGCGCAAAATTACGGCGGTTATCGTGCTCACAAGAAAATGAAATATATATACATAAACTTTTGAGCTGATGGGGACTTTGGGATCTGGAGGATGTGAATCGCGAAGATGTCCAAATTGGGGAAGTCGAATCATGGTATCCGTTACAATAGGTAGGCTTTCTTATGAAATCTTCTTAATAGCTTACCGACCTTCCAACACATTATGAATATACTACTTGGAATTCAAAATAAAATTAACCCTGTTATTCTTATTTATTCGACTAGCTTAGATTATATTAAGACTTAAACATGCGTTTGATAGTTAATATTATACCCTGCATTACAAGTACATATCTAAAATTATATAAATATGAAATTAGTTTAAAAACAAATCACGAAAGAATTTCTTTAAATTCAGATATGAATTTGACTCCGACATCTAAAACACTGCAAATAGTTCATATCGACAGCGTTTCTTTAACGAGGCTTCGAGACAAATATTATTCTTGATTGACAAAACATTTCAGGTTAAAACGACAAAATCAAACAATATGGATGATCTCTCGATATATATTATGTAATCTAAGACGAATCGGTACAATTATTTTAACAGTCTTCCTATAAAACTACTTTTATATAATTTTTTTTATTAATTTTTCTTCTTTTAATTTTCTTTCTTAAAAATCGAAATCCACTTAAATTTCCAAAATAACTTTTTAATAAGACATTCCTGTAATGACAAAATTTATATATAACAAAAAGTAAACTAGGAAATATAATATTTTCGTTATACATCAATATACGTAATAAAAAATATATTTCAATATAAGAGTACGTTAGAAATTGTATCGGAAACAAATAAACGCCATTATTATGTAAAATAATTAAACGAATGGTATAGAAAAAATCATAAACAAAAGAGAAAATCCCACTAACTTAAGCTAGAATCCTTAATAGCCCCAGCAGTTAAAAAAAAATGATGTAAAAAATAAAAATAAAAAATATATATAAGATAAGCTAATACACAAGTCTCCCTCCCTCTCTCACACACACACACACACACACACACACACACACACACACACACACACACACACACACACACACACACACACACACACACACACACACACACACACACACACACACACACACACACACACACACACACACACACACACACACACACACACACACACACACACACAAGCACATATATTCATATTCTTTCTAGTCTAAATAAAACATTTTACATTGTATAAACATCGTTCAAATTGTGTAATAAAACGGATTCCTTTGTGAATTCAAAACAAAATAACCGACTTAGATGCCGTATAAAATGATTTTGTAACCATTTCATATATACACACCTAGTTTAGTGGCTACATGATCTGAAAAGGTTAAATAACCGCACGTGGAAGGCAGGCTATATAATAACACAAAAAATATTCCGTGAAATTAAAAAAAAATTTTAAGAAATGATTTATATCGAAAAAGGTTTTCCTATTTAATGAAATATACGCGTAAGTTTAACAAAGGAAACGAACCTTTTAATTAAAATATTATTAAACTTGTTAAATAATATTTTTTAAATTTATACTGGGATATCGACTTGGAGAATTTAATTCGCTATCAAAAATATCATACGTTCACGTTTAATGATGAAATTTAAACAAACAAAAAAATAATAAATCGATTTGAAACAGGAAATTTTTAAAACGGAGGCAAAATGGGGCGTATTGTAAATATTTTACTTTATAAAAAATTAAAAGATTTTTATTTTAGCTGCTATCGGCGCAGAACGGCCCGTGGTGGTGAAGCGAGTAATTGCACAAGGCTCTTTCCACGACTCTCTCCCGCTGGAAGCAGTCAATTGATTATAGAAAACCATAAAGTTTAAATTCAAGTAAAATTTTCGTTCAATCCGGTCAGTTTTTTCCGACAACAATTGAATTTGAAGGACGTTGAACAATTATTTATGTTACTTAACTGTTTTTTTTACTTTCCGAAATCAAATACTAAAATTATAATCAACAAAATTAAAATGTTATCTACATAAAAGTCTAAATCAAATTTTATTACCTGTTAATGTAGCGATGAACAACAATACGTGTCGAAAGTAAAGAATCGGCTAAAATTTCCCGTCGTAAAATTTTCGAACAGTAAACTTTTACGTCGTTCAAATTTAAAAAATAAAAAAATAATATGAAAATTCCGTAAAAGAAGACACTAACTCGTTAAAAATAAAATGATCGATATTAAATTATTTCACACAATAATATTTTAAATTAGGATAAAATTATTTACGTTCACTTAATTAAAAAATAGTATTAGTAAACTTATTCGCATAAACAACGATTTATAAAACATGCCGGTTCGATTTAGTAACCCACCGATTCGATTAACTATGAGAACCGCAGAAATCATATGTAGCTAAGCCTGGCGCACTACACGTACTGCGATGCTCGGAGAGGTCAACCGGTGAGCGATTGCCGCGCTCTTCGTTGCAAAAATGGAATCGCTCTTATTTCTGTAGTGGAGAGAATTATATAAATATCTTTTTTCATCGTAAACTATATACATTATTATATACCCTAAACATTATTTTTTAACAAACGTTGACATACAAATCGAACAAAAACGGACCCAGAAATGGCTTAATTGACATCGATATTTATACGAAAAAACAAAATCGTGTTATTTGTGTATCCACCTAATAAAGTGAAGAAATATTTTTAAGTTAATTATTTTAACAACGAACAATTATGTTTTTTTACATTTTATATTTCTTACTTACGTGCGCGCGCAAACACACAAAACTCAATTTATGTGCGTTTTTTATATGAAACTCAACACATATGTTTTAGATCATATTTCAGATACAAATTCAGCGTAGATTGATAATTTTATATTAATTTAGAAAAATAATATAATTTACGTATTTAAAAAGCTAACTCGAAAGTATAATAAATATTTACTAATTTGATAATTCTTTTTTTAATTATTTACTATCTCCCCCGTCTTATATTTATAATAACCATTAGTACATTTTTATTTAAAACTAAATAAATTAGAGAAAAATAAACCGTTTAGAAAAACACATACAGTACGTGTATGTGTTATTCTAAACGGTTTATTCTTTGCATATATAAATTATTAATTAACACTGACATATTTAAAAGATTTAAATACGATAAAAAAACCTTTTCTTTTATTTAATAACTAGCTGCAGCTAGGCGGTTCCTCAGTCGGGCAGCATCTCAGAATGGGATTATTAGGAGTCCAAAAATAATAACCTCTTGTGTGAAATTTTTTTTTAATGATGAAAATCGATCAAAGAAAAGCGAAAAGTCACCAAATCTACGCAATTAAATTTGGTTTAGGCGTCTTTTAATGATCGCACATTAAACGTTTTCAATATTCACAATATCCATATCCAAATTCACTCGATACGAGAAACGGAAAGCTTAAATATAAATCAAATTAATTTATTTATTAATTATATATTAAATTAAATTTAAGAAAAAAATTATCGTAATAAATAAATTTGACGTAATACGCTACATATTTGGGTGTACTCCATAGCGCTCATCTTCCCGCATCATTACTAACTGATCGTTCCTAGAGGGAGTATTTACTTATATTTTCACTTTCTTCTACGGATATATCGGCGATAAATTTTTATTTTATTATTTTAATGTAAGCGTTTCTTGTACTGTTTCTTTGATTTACAGACACCGAATGATGTTGTGAATTACACGGTAATGCTTTTGCAGTAGATGTTGGTAACTAAGGATATCATAAAAGTAAAATCGAAGTGGCCGGTTCTACGCCCTGAAATATTTTTCTTAAATAATAAGAAATATATTAAATTAAAAATTGTATTTACACACGGTAAATTAATTACAGAAATATTAATGCATTCGTTTGTAACTATTGTAATCCTAAGGATTATATTCGTACACTTTTTATATAAATTAATTTAACACACCGCTTGAATAAAGTAACTTCCTTTTTAAAAAAAAAAAATTGTATTCATAAATATTGTCAGAATTTGCACGCATTTAACATATATATATATTTGCACTTTCTTATAAGTAGACATATATGAAACTTAACATGTAAGGTAATAATGTAATTTACGTTACGTTATTACAATGTAAATTACAACTTAAAACTTACGTAACTTAATAAAAAGAAATATATCTTAACAAGAAATAATTGGATTTTACACTTTCTCTCGATCGGTTCTCAAATATACGTTTCTCCTTGGCTGTTGCTGTGTTATTTTAAATATTCAAATTTTCATCAATTTAAAACTCGCAAAGAGGGCGATATGATTATGTCATTTATTTTTTATAACTACAATTGTATCGTTGTCAGTGTTTAACGGAAGGAGAAGAATTATGTTTGCGTTAAAATGAATAGCATTTTTAAAAGACAAAAAAGTTTTTCGATCGAACAGAGTTTTTGTTCAACTAAAAACAAACAAAGATTAATTTTTAAATAAATGATTTATAACGACTCCTATATATATACTTGCTATCTCATTATTACGGGTTATGGGAAAAAAAATGTTTACGATAACTATATTTTACATGCCACACCCTATTCCGCCATGAACAAAAGTACGTACTAGCCGTTTTGTTATAGTGTTTTTCTACAGTACCATTTGTCCTTGAAATCTGTACGTGTAATATCGTTTTTGTTAAAACATTATAAGATTAATAAAACTTTCTTTGTTTGAACACAAGCAGCGGTATAATTATTAAAAGAATTTTAGATTTTTACGCAAAAACCTTTAAATAAGAATGACATTAGAAAATGAATCCTCCCACTATAAAAATCCTACGATAATGCCGATTACATTAAAATCGTTTACTTAGACTAAATAATTTTCCGTTCAAATAAGTTATAAAAAAAACTTTTCTCAGGATTATCGGTGGAATTACCTCTACAAAATCCATGAAATTATCATTAAAATCGTTCAGTTTAATGAAGAGTAAACCTTGAACATCTATCGTTTTTACTTTTCCGGAAACGGGCCAGATTTGAACTCCTTGATCAAATTATGTTTTTAATTTACAAATGATGCGGTATTAAAAGCGTTAATGAGAATAAAAAAAAAAAACAATAATTTGTAATAAAACATTTTGCGTCTAAGTTTATCCTCTTGACCAAATAATGTTTTTACCGTCAAATTTATATCGTATTTAGAATTTAATTACTAAAAGAAAAAGCTGAAAACACATTTGTACGACTTACCCTTCAGCCGGCTTTTTTCTGATGCACAGCTTACACACGCATACACAAACAACTTAATTTAAAATATTTATCGATTTAGTGAAATATAATATTTTTTGTTCAGGAGTTAAGCTTCCCTCATCGCCCCTGCCGCATGGACAAAAGATATCAATCGGTAGGTAAGGATTTTCAAATAACAGCCTATTATGATGACAAATTGTTTGTACTAATAAAATTTATTGCTACTTCAGCAACCGTTTCGTAGCCCTAACAAAATAATAAAGTGATTGGTTATCGCGTACATTTACTGACACATCGTTATTTCTATTGTAATGCGTTTAACCTTGACATGCCGGCACCATCATCAATAACGTGTATCAAACAAATTATTTTTAATTTGTTTGCTATCAAGATTTATTAAAAATTACGTAATCGTTAATAAAAATTACGAAATTCTAATAATGTGAGAACTATTGAAAGATCTGTAAATAAATCAAACGGTTAAACAGATACAGACTATACATAAGAATTTAATTTACGCGTACAACGTTTCGTGGAAAATTTTTACGTAGTCCTTTACAATTCATCTAACATTGACAGGCACATTTAGGACTCATTAAACACGCATATAAATATAAACTACAGATTTTAAATAAAAATAAAATTATCAAAAACCCCATTATAGACGTGGAAAATGAAATACTTAAAACTGGTAGATTAGAAAAAATCAAAATAAACTAAAGACATCAGTTTGTTAATATAATTGATAATATTAAAAATAATAATTTAAATCATCATAAAAATATAGATAAAAATTATTATACATATATATATATATATATATATATATATATTTGTGTGTGTGTGTGTGTGTGTGTGTGTATGTTAAACTTTTAAAACTGAGTAATAAAAAGTCCTATTCTATATCGTAGCAGAATTGAAACTGTAAAACGGTTAAAAGTTAAACCTTCAACACGCAGCAATTCTTCGCTCTTCCCTCTCCATGTCTAACCACCGATGTATCGTTTTCTCCTCTGCGTTCATTGCACGTATATCTTATATAACATACTTTTTGCCCTTGAAAATTAACTAAGCATTTTTTCATTACCTCCACAATGTGGAAACCGGTAAAGAAAATACCTCCTGTTTAAATAATATACCTCAATGCTATGTTAGTGTTTTTTCTAAGATTTAAACGTTCTGATATTTCATCCGAGGCTACTCTTCCATTTAAAACAAAAAAATAGCTACTTTAACACATTTAAATTAATCTATAAAATTTAAAATAAACTGTAACCGATCTTATATCATGCGGTCTAATTTTACGATTCAGCGATATGGTCTTCTTATAATGAAAAAAAGGAATTCTAATAAAATTGATTCAATCGTCTAATTTATTTGTTTCAACTAAATAAAAATAAGATAAAAATAGAAGCAGAAATGATATCGCTACAGATAGAAATAATTACGTGAGGCCACGATTTGAAATTTTTGTCCGATTTATTAAAAAATATTTTTTTTTAAAACTATTTTTAAAATAATACAGAACTGACCGAACTGTTTTGAATCAAGTTCGGACAAAATACAGACGGAAATTTAAACACGGTTGAAAAAAATAAAGCACGATAATATTTTGAACAAACTGTTATTTTAGTAGAAGAATTTTCTCTTATACGCATCGAATGTAAGGGCAACTAATGCTAAAACTGCTAGAAAATCTTTCTAAATGGAAATAATTGTTTCTCGATAAGGAAAACTAATCGAAGATAATTTCCCAATTTCGTATTACTGATAATAACCGAAACCTTATCGACCAGTGATTCCCAAACGGTATGCTGCGGCCTCTTCATAGGGGCGCTTCGAAATATTGTAAAACCTCCATTACAAAGATGCTTAACAAATGTTAATGCGATTCGCCTATCCGAACCTGAGATAAATTTTTGATATAAGAATAACAAAACGGTGGACAGGAGCGAGAACGAAGGAGAAAGTGTCTCCTTCGTTCGAAGGAGCAAATTGAAATTAATTTTTATCGCAGAATTCTTCAATTCTACGATGAATCGTATTCATTTAAAAAGGATAGTTTAATTTATCATAAAGAAATGAATTTGTTATTTTGATTATATTTTTTGAGTTGACAAATGGAAATCGTACTCATACTTCAGCAATATTTCCACTGTTCTGTCTTATACGAACGAGTTGAGTTACTTATAATCTAAATAGATTTGATAAGATAGGAAGTAGTGGGGCTACTGCTGTTCATAGATATTACCTCCTATCCATAGATAGATAGATTCATCTATTTTGTAGAGGAAATTCCTCTGGTAATCCTGAGAAAAGTTTTTTTTATAACTTATGTGAACGGAAAATTATTTAGTCTAAATAAACGATTTGAAGGGTTGTAGAGTGATTTAATGTGATTCTTTTATTTAAAGGATTTTGCGCAAAACTCGTTTATTAATTTGTTTTACATATCATTTCTATTTCTTCTAATGACTGTACGCAAAATATCTTATAAACTAATATTACTTATTAAGAGTAATATTTACGAATGTAATGATGTTTAATAATTAGACAATCTATTTGGCGATCGTAATAAACATTTTGAATCGGTATATCGATATATAAAATATATATTCGTCTTTTGTGAATACAGGAAAATATTTCATTTCTCATTCTATAATTCCTAGTAAGCCTGAAAAAAGGATTTCTTATTGAATTTTTTTTGTATTTGTTCGTACAAGAGTTATGTATATAAGATAATACGTACCGTAAAGTAAAACTCTTTATAATTACACTGCCGCTTGCTAAACAAAAAAGAAATTTCAGTTAAAACTGACAGTGTAGTCAAAACAAAAATACAGACGCTATTATATGTAATGTTTTCAAGGTCAATAGCATATAAAAAAACTATATAACAAATTTCTTGTACGTGACCACGGTTCATACTTATTTGATACTAGCAGAAGCGGCAATGCTTTTATATATATATATATATATATAGAGAGAGAGAGAGAGAGAGAGAGAGAGATATTGATAGAGAGAGAGTTTAAATGAACGCAATTGAAAATTTGATAAAACAAATTAAAAAACTGAACTTCACAAATTTTACCTTTCACTTATTCTCATTCCCCTTTTCCTTTTCCAACTTTTTCCTTTCACCGTTTTCCCTCACCCCTCTCCCAGTTTCCTTGTATAACGTTAAGTCAATGCCCCTCCCATTATTTGATGTCATACCTTATCGGACCTTCCTCTTCCTGTTTATTTGTTATTATTCACAGTATTTATCTTTTAATTTTATTATAATACAAAAATATATACCGTATTTATTCGAGTACCCCTCGCCACATAATAAGCCCCGCGCCACGATTTTCCGGACCGAAAATCTAAAAAAAAAATCGAGTACATACCGGTATTTTAAAGTGCAATAGATATGATAAAAAAATACGAAAATATTCAGAAAGTAAAGCGTTTAATTCGTTCATTTAAATTACAATATTAATATTACATTCATAATTAATTACCGTAAGTACTAGTTTAGTTCAGAATCAGTAGGCCAGTAAAACGAAAAGAAAGTACCACGATGAAAAAGATAATTCAATTCGCTTTTTAATATGGGGTTTTATTTTTAATTAATCACCGTCACTGTCAATGGTTGTAGAAGAGTTACCGGTAGTCTCGACGCCGCTCTGCCAAAGGTAAATCGTCTTTACTACCATCAAGTTCATTACATTCCGCATTTTTTACTAATTCCGTGGAAATACGTTATCCAAACACAAATCCGGTTAAAATCTGGGCTTTTGATTCCTCCTGTAGGTGTAAGAAAGAAATTTTCTTACCCTAAATCTTTTCTAAGATTTATCATGTATTTGTGAAAACGTAATATTTGTTGTTCATAAGCGTCTGGAAATCGTTGAGAAACGGTCGTCTTTCGTCTTATTGACATATCATTTCGTGAAAAAAAAACGTGTTATCCATCCACGGCTCGCTTTAAAATCAACTTTATTCAACGATTTAGCGATTTCACGAGCATACGATCGACACAATTCTGTCGTGACAGCATAACCGCATTTCCTTTTTTCCATAAAGCCCTACAATTTTTTTCTACGTCTGTGTATTTTGGTTTTAAACCACGAAAAGCCCTTTTATTACCGGCGCCTTTCACCAGAAGTCGTTTCTTCGTACGCAAGTCTCGAATGCAGTTTTCATCTACGTCAAATTTTCTTCCTACCTCCCGATTTCCAATTTTTTCAGCCTCTTCTATAACGCGCAGATTTTCATTTACCGTAAAAGATGGTAGACGCTGTCCTTTTGTACTCATTTAAATGCCGTAATTAAAATAAATCACCGTATTAAACTTTACAACATAAACTAAACAGATAAAACGCACATAACCACATATACAAACAGTACAACGACTATGGCGAATAGACAAGACGACGATGGGTAACCGATACTGTAACTGTAGCGTCATTAGAACCGGATGCAGCCTATACAGAATGAATCGGTTTTATAAAAATACCGTAACTTCGTTCCTATCGATAATATGAACAGGATGTTAATAATTAAGGATGTATTCTGTATAAGCGGCATCCGGTATTGATAAACGAAAGGCTAATGTAACAATATTTAAGCGATTTAATTTAGGTACTTGTAAGAAAACGTTTACTTTACATAATTATCCTGGCTATAGGCTATGTAAGCCCCGCATCCTTATTTTTTCTCTCAGGTTCCAAGAAAAAAAGTGCGGGGGGTACTCGAATAAATACGGTATATACTTACTAAAGAATTGTTTAAATGGACAAATTTCTTACTCGATAAAATTTAATTTACTCCATTTACAGGTTTATTTATCGTTTGTTCTTTTAATTTCATTTCTTTTTGATACCCGTTATTTTTCTGCTATATGAAAAAATATTGTTTAACTCTTTTAAACGTGAAACGTCTTTAAAATCACACCGAAACATACGGGTACCAGAACAGAAATTTGTAGTGTAACGAAAAGGACTATATCGTCCTGCCTTAATAACTGCCTAACTATTAGTCTCAAGCGGTGTCATTTTATAACTTACACGGTCAGCTCGCCGATACAGCATTGAGTTTGTATCACTGGCTAGCGGATTGGCGGGGAGGGGGCACAGCACAGATCCGGTAAAACCGGCGCTTTTGCTCATTTTCATTCAGTGTAGGTCACGACTTAGACGTAATCGCGAGGTGTTTCGTGTATTTGCGTTTACAATCGGTAGATACATCGATTTAAGTAATAATAAGTGTATTTTAAACAATATTTACGCGTAAAAAATTAAATTAAACTCTAACAAAGTATGAAGATTCAATATGTCAGCCTCAGCCCGCGCAAAACTCAGCCGGAAATATAAATTACGCATATCGTTGGAAAAGGGGAGGTTATGGGCCACGTACAGGTACCCAGATGTCCGATCCCGAGCGAGCGAGACTGTTTCGGAAGCGTAGCAAAACTCCACGGCGCGGCGACGGCGCGAGAATTTGTACCATCGCTTATTATGCCTTATGTCTCTTATTTCTCATATCACAGACCGATGTTGAACAAAATTGTCGTCGAATATTAGTCGAAATAAATATCGTGTACCATTTATTGTCTGTTTTACACGTTAAAATTAAATTTAGTACGCGATCAACGTCTCGTTTTTTATTTCGATCCGATACACTAAAAGTTACTTGCCGATGAACAGACCGACCAATTTATCTGTAAAGTCGGCCAAATGAAGGAACTAAAATTCTCCTTCAGAGACTTTCAGTTTTGTTAAAAAAAATATGACTGTGGCTCTCCCATTTAACTCTAGCCCGAAGGAACTTCGTTCAAGGTCTATAACGTTTCACGTTAACGTTATAGACGGCTGTGCGTCCCGATACAGTCTCACACGACTTTTTATATGCCGATTTCTTTAACGGTAATTTACGTAGTCCATCTATCGTGAATCTAAAAGCCGCTAATTTATTCTCCATCGGGCGATTCGAATCGTAAGCTACGATGTTATCTGTATAAGTTGTTTCTATAAATTTCAAATTCTAGATTATTAATATTTGTTTTATATTTTTAGATCTTATATCGTATTATACTAGTTATAAAAACGGCTATAAATACAAATAATATACTGAAAAAGATTTTTAATAGTAACACGGAAGAAAAAGATATATATATAACAGTAATGGTATATACATAATAAAATGCAAATGCGATGCGACATATACTGGACAAACAGGAAAAAGATTGAAATTAAGATATGACGAACACGTGAGATATTTTAAAAATCAAAAAACGATTCTAATTATACAACGCGTTTAGTAGAAAAAGGACATAGAAGAATCGATAAAACTAATTCTCAAAAGCGTTAAACCAAGAACATCGATCGTTTAAGAGAATTTAGAAATCTTTAAATTAAAAGTAACAACTAAACGAAAAGACGGATGTCCTTTTTAACAACCTTAATTTATTGAAAAGAGGAAATAGATAAATATAATTAAAACCGTTAATAACAAATAAACAAGAAGAAGGCCAGAGACGTCAAATAAAGGGAGGGACGTTGACTATACGCTATATAACGATTAACAGAATTTTAAAACTATTAGTGCAGTAAGTTTTGATAATGAAGTTATTCCAAAACGCGTCGACATATATTAAAGAAAGGTAAGCGGTACTCAAAATAGTAATATAGTGATCTTAGCGGAAAATATAGCGCTAACTTTTATCTTAATAACAACAATAAAATAATTAATTAATAAAAATGCATAATTATTATTACACGTCGTGACAAGCACTAATAAAAAAAAATTTAGGTTTAAAAAATGCGAATTAACCGCTAAACCCGCCCGGTGGGCTGAGCAAACGTAGATTATGTTTGGCTTAAATTTAATACTTCCTTGTACGAAGTAAAGTAAGTATGGCGAAAAATGTCGGTTTTCAGATATCAACGGAAATATCCATTTTTATCATCCTTGAATCTATTTTGACTAGTTTCGGCGTGACGTCTGTACGTACGTATAACTCAAACCCGATTAACCGTAAGATATTGAAATTTTGGATTTAGGACTGTTGTAGCATCTAGTTGTGCACCTCCCCTTTTGATTTCAATCGACTGGACCAAAAGCGTCCACAAAAACCAAAATCAAAGAATTTGGATTTGGACCGCAGTAATAAGTCCTCATTAAGAGATTTCAACGTTATATTATAAGCGGTACTTATTTTTATCGGTTCCGGAATTAGAGCCGAATAAAATTTTAATTAATGAAACATTTGGATCTTACAAAGGGAAGGCGCATCGGTTCGAATCCAACTTCATCTCCTTTTTAACTTTTTTTTTTTATTTAAATATATTAATTTATTAATAATTATTAATCTGATTGTAAAAACTTATTACGATAAATAATAACAATAAAAAAAATATGGGAAAAATCAGAAGTTATTTGGGAAATAAAATTTTACGTATTAATTTAAAAATGTGTATAAGTAATTTAATAGGCGTACAAGAAAGTCATGTGTTCACATCAGATTTTTTATTAGGGTTTCTCGTAATCTATTTATTTACCTACAGATTTTTTTTTTTTAATTTTTAGTATCGTTTTGATCCCACCAGAACTTATCTGTTTTTGTTGACGTATACCGGCTTAGGTCGGAATAAATAAATATTTTCGATTTTTCAACGATATATTGGTACGTGTTGACATTTCCCGGAGAACGTCCACAATTTGCCAGATATCGGTCTTTCACGGTGACGCATACGATATATTTGACATAACCCCAAAAATAACCTAAAGGAGACAGATCTGTAGACCTGGTCCAAATTTTAACTGAAGACTTTAGGAATGAAGATATTTAACAAATTTTTTAATTATATATAGCTCTCCACTTGTTTCTATCTCCTAGTATCCATCGATTTAAAACATGAACCGTTTTTATACTTAATTATCATCCTTTTTCTTTTTTTCTTTTTTCCTGTTTAGCCTCCAGTAACTACCGTTTAGATAATTCTTCAGAGAATGAATGAGGATGATATGTATGAGTGTAGTCTTGTACATTCTCAGTTCGACCATTCCTGAGATGTGTGGTTAATTGAAACCGAACCACCAAAGAACACCGGTATCCACGATCTAGTATTCAAATCCGTGTAAAAATAACTGGATTTACTAGGATTTGAACGCTGTAACTCTCGACTTCCAAATCAGCTGATTTGGGAAGACGCGTTAACCACTAGACCGATCCGGTGGGTTTAATTATCATCCTAAATAACGATACTATTTTTACACCAAACAATATAACTATACGGACATTTAAAAATTAAAATAGGAAATGCGAAATAATGTACCTACATTTTGAAGTAAATTATAAAGTTTCAAACTAATCTACAAAGATATAACATTGCTATTGTAATTATGTAATGTTAATGACGTATAAAAATTAAATATAAAATTAAATCTATTAATTTTCATTACGCGTTTTCATTTGACGATGAAAAAATATAATTGACAACATTTTGTCGTCGATGTCTATCTTTTTACTAGTTGGAGGGTTTTAAATAACATGTAAATCAATTCCGGATAAAAAAAGACAAATAAAAATGATTTGTTATTAAAATTTGAAACAATTTTTTTTTCAATAGACTTTTCTGTTCCACACCTATGTTAAAATTGTACAATTTGAACATTCCTCAAATAGCACATTTTAATAGGTTAATATTAAACCGGTGGGTAATATTTAGGAAAAAGGGTAAGTTACGTCAGACTTCAAAAAGAGTGTTGTAGTCACGATACCAAAGAAAGGAGGAGCAGATAAATGTGAAGAACACAGAACAATTAGCTTAACTAGCCGCGCATCAAAAATCTTAACTAGAATTCTGTACAGAAGAATTCAGAAGAGAATGGAAGAAGTGTTAGGAGAAGATCAATTTGGTTTCAGAAAAAGTATAGGGACAAGCGAAGCGATTTTAGGCCTCAGATTAATAGTAGAAGGAAGATTAAAGAAAATCAAACCGACATACTTGGAAAATATAGTTAAAAGAAGAGATAGACTTATAGGCCACATTAAGGCTTGCTGGAATAGTCGTTTTAAAATTGGAGGGAAAGGTAGATGGGAAAAATTGTGCAGGCAGGCGACGTTTGGAATATGTAAAAGAAATTGAAACGACTGGCAATAAATAGAGAATCTTGGAGAGCTGCATCGAACCAGTCAAATGACTAAAGACAAAAAAAAGATATTAAAAGTAAAAATATAAAATATAAAATAATAAATAAAGTATAAAATATTAAAAGTAAAATCGGTTTCATATATTAAATTGAGGGATATTAGAGGGAATACAGAAGTGCGGATCTATATAAAATTTAAATTATACCACTCCTTCGGTCACATGTCGGAGTAATAGTGCGTCTCAGCCATTTATTCGGAGGTCCCGGGTTTGAATCCCGGCCAGATAGTCTACAAAATTTCCGTTTTATATTCCCACGCAGAAGTTTCTATCTTATATGATGAATTAATCATAAAAAATCTGATGCGGACGCTACATGACTTCCTTGTTCGCCTATTAAATTACATATACACAGTTTTTTAAATGAAAAGTACGTAAAATTTTATTTCATTAATAACTTTTGAAAGGTTTTCTTTTTTTTATTTTATTGTTATTACTGAATTATTATTTATCGTAATTTTTTTTTACAATCAGATGTTAATAATTATTAACAAATCAATTTTTTAAAAATGATAAAAAAAGGAGACGAAGTCGGATTCGTACCGAATTTAATTATTTCATTAATTAAAATTTAATTTTTCTATAACTCTGGAACCGATGAAAATAAGTACCACTTATCATATATCATTGAAAAGCTATCAATGAGGACTTTTTACGGCAGTTAAGAAAAAGTCCAAAAGCCAAATTTTATTGATCTTGCGTTTTTTGAACGCTTTTGGTCCAGTCGATTGCAATCAAAAGAGGAGGTAGACAACTATACGTTACAACAGTCCTAAATCCAAAACTTCAACATCCTACAGCTAATCGTTTTTGAGTTATTCGAGATACATACGTACGTACAGACGTCACGCCGAAACTAGTCAAAATGAATATTTCCGTTGAAATATGAAAACCGAAATTTGTTCTGATCGTTATACTTCCTTTACTTCGTACAAGAAGTAAAAATTAGAAGGACACCTATGTGTCACGATAAAAAATGATTCTGATCAAACTACTTTAATTTTGCAACCGACAGGTCTAAAAAGGCGAATAAATAAAAAATTAAAGCTTGAATAATCTTCTTGACCGTATACTTCAGATTTAAAAAAATAATCAAATTAAAAAAAAGATCGGCGAGAAAAAACATTTAAAAAAATTTTAAAGTATTTCTCCGTGTTTGATCGAGCCCATAGGGGAAATAAAGTTTATCAGCGACTGCAATAACCCACCGGGTTGGTCTAGCGGTGAACGCGTCTTCCCAAATCAGCTGATTTGGAAATCGAGAGTTCTAGAGTTCAAATCCTACTAAAGTAAGTTATTTTTACACGGATTTGGATACCGGATCGTAGATACCGGTGCTCTTTGGTGGTCGGGTTTCAATTAACACATCTCAGGAACGGTCGAACTGAGACTGTAAAAGACTACATACACTTCATGTACACACTCATACATATCATCCTCATTCATCCTCTGAAGTGTTATCTGAAAAGTAGTTACCGGAGGCTAAACAGGAAAAAGAAAGAAGTGAACTGCAATAAAATAGTTTAAATCTTAAAATTTTACATTTAATTTCTTTTTTCCGATTTTGCTAAACGGAAATGTTCCATTTTAAAGGTAAAAGGCCACTTTTGTCTTTAACGCTGTATATCTCCCTATCTAAGCAACGTAGCGATAAAATAAATAAAAAAAAAGGTTTTCATCTAGATGATTTAGCTTTAATGATAAATTGTGAAGTCTTTAATGTAGCGTCACAGTTTTTGGCTTTTCTTCATTTTGTGCCGAGGCATTGAAATCTATTGAAAGACTGTGACCGGACCGAGTATCATCCGCTCTCAGCTTAACCTAAGATACGCCATGTTTAAAAATAATAATTGCAATTGCCGTTTAGAATAAAAGCATCTTAAAAACAGTAATTGTAATTATTGTTTTTAACAGATGGTAAATTTAAAAATTTTAGGAGCCTCTCTAGTAACACGGGAACGGCCAGCAAAGCGGTTCCTGACCGTCTTGTTATATTTCTTTATGTGCGATAACACTTGCATCATAATTTTTCATCCTAGTAATATATTTATATAGCTTCGTTTCCTTCCCGTAAAGATTTTATTAAATCTATTTTTTTTATTTTAATGGATTTATTTTTAATAAGTTAAATAAGAATCTTTTTTTTTAAATTACTTTACAAAACAGATAATAAACTTTATCGTAATATTTAAAAAAAAAAATTATAAATATTAAGGGAGATTAATTATTATTTTAAATAAAATGTAATAAATATACAATAATCGACAAATCTTGATTTAATTTAATTATATCGAACGTCTATATAAGAAATGTCTTTATAAGAAAACGTCTATATTAACGTGTTACTCGCACAGCAATACTCATACGTACGCACACACACATGTACACATGTTTACGGTTGTATTTGAATTGTACAACGCTTGACCAGTACTGTCTGACGGTAGCCAATCAGAGCGAAGGAAGCCACCTGGTTTGATAAACCCCCGTCACTCCCTTCGCATTAGTTAGACTGACAGATGTTTTTACTAGATTCGTCATCCCAAAAAAATTAAATAAAAAAAGATTTACCTCTAAAATTCCTCTTAGCAAAAGTCCTCTGTCAACGTATAAACTATACAATTTTATAAATTATGTTATGGTATTATTTTATCATTAACTCTTGAACTATTTATTTTTCATTTATTTATTTTTTTTTATTTATTATTAAAGCATTTGTTACTATAAGAAATTTATTTTATTACATTTATTTATCATTAACATTTCGCTTTAATCAACTGATTTTTTTAAAAATCTAGCACAAATGAAGTATTACAATAAATAAATATACCTTCAAAACTAGAATGATCTAATATACCGGTGATACAGATGGGGTTGATGAAGCTTTCTATTATTTAATCAAATCTAATGTTCAATCTTGTGTAATGTCTTTATCAGTAATGCAAGATTTCGCACGCACACACACACCGCAAGCAAATGAAATCTGTTACTCCATAATTACAATTTTTGCTTTTTAATTTTTATTAAAATACCAGTAGACCCGGCAATGCTTCGCTATTGCTATATATATGTATATGTACATGTGTATATATATATATATAGAGAGAGAGAGAGAGAGAATTTGATAAATTTGATACACAATTGAAAATTTGATAAAAAAATTAAAAATCTGAACTTCACAAATCTTACCTTTCACTTATTCTCCTTCCCCTTTTCCCTTTCCAACTTCTCCCTTTCGTTCTTCTCCATCATCGCTCACCCAGTTTCCTTTTTAGCCTTTCCCGTTTTCCCCTTTTCTCTTTCCACCTTTTCCCCGTTTTCCCGCGCGTAAATCGGTCCATTAGTTTTTTATCTTTAGCGGAGACACATACGAACATGCGTTTTATATATATATAGAATAAAAAAGTCTATTTGAATATTTGTTTGTTTCGTAAATATGTCGACACCGGCCCCACCTAGCGGGTACAGTTTTTGCAAAAATATTTATTTTCACGTAACTAATATTCATATTCTGAATACGAACCAAATCGGTCCATAAATATAATTTTTCTAAATATCTCAACCCCGGCGCCAACTAGCGGGACCATTTTTTGCGGAGATAATTCTTTTCATTTAAGTAACACGTATTCTGAATACGAGGCAAATCGGACCATAAATACAATTTTTCAAAATATCTGACCAAAGCGCTACCTAGCGGGTCCAAACTACTTCAGAAACCTTCCCTGGCATGCGTCCAACCGTTCCCTAAATTTTCATGCTATCGGATGAACGGTTTAGAAAGGCTTAAGAGACACACAGACAGACAAACATTCATTTATATATATATATATAATTACTTACTTAATAAACTTCTTATCAAATGTTACAACCCTCAGTATCGATGAACTGAAGGCGAACGTTCGACAGAAATCAATGCCGTTGACAACAATGTGCAAAACGTTGCTGTCAAAGTTCTTGCGACACCTGACGCAAATTCAGGTGAGACAGTCAGTATCCTCGCTTGGAACATTTTTTACAAATATAAAACATATATTACAAAAATATAGTATATATCCCCATCGACAAATGTTTTCCAGCGATTCATCTCAAAGCTACCTCCAAAAATTTTAATAAATAATAATTACCTCTAACATTTTTTTTCTCTATTTTCTTTTTATATGATCTCTTTTAATCATTATGTAATTATTTCAACGAATATTACGCTACTGGCTTTTTTCATCTATAATACTAACCGGTCACTACACCGAATACTTCCCGTCTAGACCTACTGCGTTCATTATCCTTCTTGTGATAAATAACAATCAAAATCTCTTCAATTTTTAAAAATGTCACTTATTGTAATCTCTGCAGAGCCACAGTTTGGTCAGTACAGGATTCGAAACTTTTAATAATTTGAAGTATACGGGTTTCAAAAAATTCGGTTTCCATCTTAAAAATAGTAGTTATAGTCGGTTACCTGTCCTCCGTACGGGTAAAAAAATATTTCCTACTATTTGAGATATTTCCATGCAAGAAACTTGCAAACTTATGGACGGAAGGGCAAGAAACGAAAAGGACCTAATCCGGTTGTTACCGTAAGTTAGTTAATCCCCCACAATTTTGAAACGGTGAAACATTCGTGATGACAGTAATCATATGGTCCTTCCAGGTTACGTAACATTTCAGAAAAGTCGGTTTAGTAGTTTTTTGCGTGAAAAACAGACTCTCAGAAACTACTAGATTTTTAAATACGGTATAAAAGAATTTAAGTTAAACTCTAAAAGTTTGTTTAACAGAGTTATTCTACTTCAAACCTAAAAAAACGTGTTTTTCGTCACTGAACTTTTCTGTTCTACGCTGGATATCGTGAAAATAAGGGATGATAGTACTGGTTTTTTTTAATTCTATTTTACAGGACAAAAAACATAAGAAACCATCAATTTTACCCCTTATATAACGCCTTAAAAATTTCAGTATGACTTATTTCACAGGGGAACTGAAATCCGAGCGAAATTTACGCTAGCCGTAACTTTACAAAGAAGCGTTTTCGGACATATGTTTGTACGTGAACTTTTTCCTTTATTTCAAGATCTAGAATCGGTTCCCAAATTATTTCCCTTTCTTCCTAAATCACCCTGTATTTACGATAAATAAAATAGAACTGATAGTTACCGTTTATTTAATGTTCCATTTCAGACAAACCTCAAATCAGGTGACTTTTTATTAATACAAAAGTGCACGTTAAAACAATCGCACGCGCGCGAATAGAAATTTGATATCGCATATCACTAAATATTTAAAATTAAATAAGTAAAACGAATGAAAATTGCAACAACGGGAAAAGAACTTCTCCCCCTGTTACACTGAAAGTCGTGGGTTGAATTCCCGCCTAGTTATGGTAAATGCATAACAAAACAATCAAAACGTAATTAATAGCTGAACCGACTTAAAAGTGAAAAATAAAATTAATTACTCGATTTCCGTAGCTGAGCGGTAGCGTCTCGGCCTTTCATTCAGAGTACCGGGTTCTAATCCCGGCCAGATACGGTATTTTTCATACGCTACAAATTTCCATTTTCACGTTCCCGCTTTAGAAGTTTCTTTGTAAGATTTTGCGGTGAATTATTTCATCGATCGAAAAAAAATAAATAAATAATTGAAATATAAACATTTTATAGATAGATGGTAACAGTGGCGGATTGAGTCATCATGCACGGCTATCAGGAAGTTGTTATTACGTCTAATGTTTGACATAGCAGAACTGCGGTTCAAATTCAGTAAGTTAAATTAGTAAACAATAGTGAACCGTCTCTTTGTAATAGCGAAACCAAACGATCTGCTACTATGTACCTCATATTAAAGCGCAAACAAATCATCCAAATTTTGAACCGACATCCTGGTTCAAAACGTTTTTCTTTTTCTTTTACTTTTTTTTTGAAAAGCAACTATCAATGGAATAGTATGATTTTTTCATACGTTCATAAGTACGAAATTTACTTCCCCCCCACCATCAAAACACTTTATCTTTTCTTTTTTGGGATTCCTCAGACATAAAACTTCGAGAAATTAAAAAAAAGACCATACCCCTTTTTGACTGATTATCATACTTTTCCTTCTTGCAGTATACCTTTAGATCTATGCCAGGAAAATAGAATGAAAAATATTTTCGATCGGTTTATACATATATTCTGTGTATTTTTAAATTAAAAAAATTATAATAAAAAGTCATTTAATAAAAATTTCCGAAAAAACTTATAAGATGATCATTAGAGAGAATTTATCTTAAAAAATAAAAAAAAAACGTAAAAAGTGATCCATTTTGTTAATAAATAAATAATTCAAAATGCATAAAAAAATAGTTTCTTAATTCACGTTTTAATTTTAGTTCATTTTTACTTCCTTGTACGAAGTAAGAAAGTATTGTGATCGCGAAAAATTTCGATATTCAGATTTCGACTGAAATTTCCATTTTGACCATCCCTGAATCCAATTTGACTACTTTGGGCGTGACGTCTGTACGTACGTATGTACTTAAGTATTTGGCATAAGTCAAAAAGGTTAGCCGTAGGACGTTAAAATTTTGTGTTTAGGACTGTTGTAACATCTCGTTGTGCACCTCCCCTTTTGATTGCAATCCACTGTACCAAAAGTGTCCAAAAAAGACCAAAATCTAGTTTCTAACTGCAGTAATAAGCCCACATTGAAAGGATTTCAACGATATATCATAAATGGTATTTATTTTCATTTGTTCCAGTTATAGCCAAAAAAAATTTTAATTAATGAAATATTTGAAAGAGGAAAGCACATCGGTTAAAATCTCCTTTTTCATCTACATTTTTTTTAATTTTTTTTAAATTTATTAATAATTATTAACCTTTCATTATAAAAAAAAATTACGATGAATAATAAATCAATAGCAAAAAAAAGAAAAAATATCTACAATTATTAATGAGATAAAATTTTACGTATTTACATTTAAAAAAAGTGTAAGTGTAATTTAATAGGCGTACAAAAAATCATGTGTTGTCAACATCAGATTCTATGTTGTTAAAAATTAATAATATTTTTACATTAATCATAAATTTTTAATTTTTTTTTTTTTTAATCATTTAATGGTATTAATTTGTAAATTTATTACAATTTTTATACTCATTCATTAAAACAAGATATATTCAATAGCTTTCAATTATTTTTTTTTTACAAAGATTCATTTTTCGCTCGATGTTTTCTAATTTTGAAATCATCTGTTTAATATCCTGCGTTTCATTTTCAAAAAAAACATTGTCGTGTAAAAAGGTTACACATTTTATTTCCTCTTTCTACGCTGATATGTCGATCGATCCCTTTATACTCTTACAGATAATTTTTGATATATATATTTATATATTATATTAGAGAAAAATTAATACGTACAATTTTAGAAAAAAATTGATAAAAACGCAAATATTATTTGATGGAAACGAACAATTACTTAAGATACAAGTTACATCTTTTTCAATTTAACCGATTTATAAGGTATTTTTATAGTTAAATCTCCTTATAAGATACGAGTAAAGTTAGTTGAACGTATAAACAAATGAATGAAAGTTTTATTTCCAGATGAAGGGAAACAAGAACGTTTTCCGTAGTTAGGTATGAATTGTGCATATTACTGTCGTTGATTCTCGGGTTAGTATAAAATATGTGAAAATATTATTTATTATTAAATAAGAGAAAACGATTTTTTATTTTATTAACATTTTGTAACGTGTGAATATCTGTATTAGTACAGGCAATTTGTTATCAAAACAGGCTGTATTTGAAAATCCTTATCTACCGATTGATCTTTTGTCCGTGCGTTAGGGGTGATGAGGGAAGCTTAACTCCAGATTTTTAACATCCCCCCTCCCGTAGATTTTTGAAAAAACTCGAAATACTCAAAAGGTTTTTGAAATGCGTTTTTCTCTGAATCTATGCATTTTAGAGAAACGTTTTTCAAACAAAAAAATGTAGAGGACATTCTCCTCTACAATTAATGCCTTTGAAATTATGCCGTACAATTTGAAATTGAAATTCTAGGTGGCGCTGAAGTTGTAAAAAACGTTGTAAACTAGTAGACCGGTTTCGAACACGTGCCCGATTCACAACATTTTCACACTTTCACAAGCTACAGCTCCAAAATGGTAAGTCGTACAAGAAAATTGTTTAAATAAAAGTCGTGTGTTTTTTTGAGATTAACGACTTTACCAAATGCAATACTGACTAAAACAATTTTTTCCGGTTAAAAAACCGAAAAAACACGTTTTTTACAACTTCAGCGCCACCTACTATTTCAATTTCAAATTATACGGCATAACATTAAAGACATTAATTGTAGAAGAGAATGTCCTGTAAATTTTTTTTTTAAACGTTTCTCTAAAATGCATAAATTCAGAGAAAAACGCATTTCAAAAACTTTTTTAGTTTTTCAAAAATCTATGGGAGGAGGATGTTAAAAATCTGGAGTTAAGCTTCCCTCATCACCCCTAACATATGGAGAAAACATCAATCGGTAGGGTAAGGATTTTCAAATAAAAATACAAATTGACTATATATATATCTGATTACATAGGAATTGCAGTGTGTATGTATTTTTCTAAACGGTTCATTTTTTTCTTATTTATTTCGTTTAAATAAAAATGTGGTAATAATAGTCATTGGGAATAGTAAACATCAAGAAAAAAATTAATAAATCTACCAAATGAGATTATTGTATTGTCGAATTTGTTTAACTTCGTATGACGCTGTTATTATTTGTGTTATTTATATGCTCTAAAGCATAAATAATGTCGGTCAAATATAAATATAATGTGTGTGTGTGTGTGTGTGTGTTGCGCGCGCGGGATTGGTAAAGATAAGTGTAATATAAAGAAAACGTAATTAGATTAAAAATATTTTTTCAGTCCATTCATAAACCTTTAGGAATTTTGTTTTTATCGCAATTTAAAACTTTCCTTCTAGCTTTATTTTTCAGTTTTTACACACATACATACATAGACATAGATACTAGCCCTCCCTCCCGGCTAGCCAGAACCTGGACCCTCGGGGTCTAGTCGAACCCCGGATTCAATTCAGGAGCTCCTCGGGGGCCTATCTCAGGGACGCAGAGCTGACGTCGCTCGCCATTTCCGTCTATCCAGAAGGTTCCACCACCCTCATCTTTGCTCAGTTGTTTATCCTCAAGGTTGTGAGAATAATAGTCATAAGTAACAATATAAATATTCAGGCTTTACAGAAACACGAAAAAGAAACTGAATTACAGAATCCAGAATAATTGTAACTTTTTTCTGTTTAGCCTCCGGAATTAACGTAAGGTATTACTTCAGAGGATGACTGAGAGTGATATATATGAACGTAAATGAAGTGTAGTCTTTTACCGTCTCTTTTTTCTTTAACGTATATATTCGCTTCACAACTTTATTTCTAAGGGCGCTAGGGACTCGGTCTACGTCTTAAAACCTTCGTTGGAATATCACAAATGTATCCTGCAAATTTGAAAGCGATCGGGTCAATTGGTTCTCGCGTGATCGGGGAACAAACAGACAAGCTTTACGTGCATACATATATCCGTTGAAAAATATCTGGGGAGGAAATACCCCGTTTGAAGTTTGGAAATCGGAAGAGCGGGAATTTACATCGACATTTCCGAAACGCCGTGATCTGTTAGGTCGAGAGTGTACCTGATGCGTGCAAATGTTAGCCTTCGACCTACTTACAAACGCCCCGTTAGAATTTTGAATTCGGACGATTGTTTTCAGAGATATTATAAGAGAACCCCATTGTACCTCCTAAAACAACACCCCAGGGAATCCTGTTTTTTACCGGTTAATAGTAATGATCGGTCTATCTTCCCACAAGATGCTCGCATACCTTACCGCTCTAGCCTTACACGCAGCGCCTGCGGGTAAGACCGTTATTATTAACAGAATTCTTTTAAATTTATTTAATATTATTTTCTTTAACGTAAATTTAATCCTATTATTTTTGTAGTATTTTTCATTCGATCGATTCGAATCGTTTTAGGCCGGTTTCCAAATCGGCTTACTGAAACACCCTAAATTAGTAGTCTCGTCCAAAAATATTTTTGACGTATAAGCAAATGTTAATATTTATTTTTTTTATTCACGTTTGAGCAGTTATTTAAGCGGTATTGCAGGCCCGCTTACGAAACTAGCTGTAAAACACATTAAATAGTCTTTGCATATAACAATAACTTGTTTAGATGTATTAAACGATATTTTAAATAATTAATTTTAATCGAAAACTCGATGTTCGGTTTATTTTTTTCATTACGGGAGCTACTTGATCGGTTTTCTTCTTCGATGTCACCACTTTCCTTTTTTATTAAGTCGAAATAATTTTAAAGTAAGATTTGTTATCCCCTACTAAGTAGCCTCTGTATAAGATCGCTGCTCGCTTGGTTTTTGGTTTATACTATCTGTCTCATCGATTGTTACGGCTGAAACGTAGAAAAAGCAACTGAAGTCGCTTTCTCTGGAGATATTGATGTTTACTACGCGGTCAGTCTGCGGTGAACAAAATGAAGATGTCACTTATACAGTATGAACGTCTCTTGCATTTTAGCGGGCTTTACATACGGATGTGCTACAGGGCATTTTTTTCTATTCGATAAAGCAACCGGAAACTACTTCACACCTTATTATCTTGATAATGATTGTTTCAGCGATGATTTTTATTTCACGTAAAATCGCGTATACATTTCTGATAATATTTATTATTTTATACTTTATATTTACTTAAAGCAGACAGACTGTTTGACGTCAAATATTTACAATCGATGCGATGTTTGATGAAAATTTATTTAGTTTAAATAGAGAAAGACGATTTTAATTATTAAAATCGATCTAGTAAAGAAGGATAAATATAAGTTAAGCACCGTACATGGAATTTGTTAGTAGGTATTTGGAAATATCCCTTGGAAGAAGACTTAAAAACTTGTAAAGAATATAAGGTTAAAAATATTGAGAATTTAAAATTATTTATAATCTGCACAAAGCTCAGGCTGAAGTAATACGATAAAATTAACCGATAAATAACATTTATTTTATTTTAGGTAAAAAACGTGTACTTAATTCCTCACCCTCTACAGAAATTCGGGCGATTCCATAAGTACAAGCGATATGAGATGATTGTCATCACAACCCGATGGAGCTAGGTAAGGTTGGGCCCAGGTAATAGATAAGGTAAACCCACCGGATTGCTCTAGTGGTGAACGCGTCTTCCCAAATCAGCTGATTTGGAAGTCGAGAGTTACAGCGTTCAAGTCCTAGTAAAGCCAGTTATTTTTATACGGATTTGAACAGTAGATCGTGGATACCGTTGTTCTTTGGTGGTCGGGTTTCAATTAACCACACATCTCAGGAACGATCGAACTGAGAATGTACAAGACTAACACTTCATTTACACTCATACATATCATCCTCTGAAGAATTATCTAAACGGTAGTTACCGGAGGCTTAACAGGAAAAAGAAAGAAAGAGATAAGGTGGCATCAAACGTAAAAAGGTTTACGATTAAAGACGTAAAAGAATCGGTATTAAACGCGTTAAAAAAATATTACCGTTTGAGGCTGGAAAAAGTATATTAATCGTGCCGAAAAACTCCACGAGCAGCACTTGAGGAATATGTCGTTACTGAGTGACGTACAACCTTTTACACCGAATGTAGATGAAAGTGACAGCCATAGTTCTCGTGATAGTAAAGGATTTTAATCGTAATTAATTTTACGTAAGAGTTTTAATGTCATATGACAATGAAATTTCTGTTGTTTTAAAGTAAATATTTTTATGACGAAATGTTTATTTCTGTTCATATTAGAGATGTGTACGATTTTTTTTTCTCGTTTATATAGGTTAAGTGATTTTTTTTTTTAATTTCCTAATCCAAAACCTAATATTCTTTTGAGCTTTGTAGGTCTACAAAAGTACAAAATAAAAATATTAAATTGTACAACAAAATACAAAAATAAATACCGTTAATGAAACCTGAGTAAAAGCAGAATACGAAAAAAACAATTAAATTATAAACCGTACGGTAAGAGTCTCGCAGATACCATTTCTTCCGCCTAAAAAAACAAAAATTTCTGAAATATAAATAAAATTGTTTTTAACAAAACGATACCGATATTGATTGTATAATTTCTCAAAATGTGATATGTATTATTCGTTGTTTAATAAATAAAATCGGGCCGGTAAGGGTTTTGTAACAAATTGTTCTATTTTTTCCTTATTATATAGAACGCTTAAACATTGTTTGTTATCTATTGTGTATATCTGTTGTCTATTACAAATATTTAACTTTTTTTTAAAACAAAATTCTAAATTAATAACAGATTTTGATAATAGAAATGTAGCGTCTTACCTTTTTTGATATCGGTATCGTTTTGTTAAAAACAGTTTTATTTATATTACAGAAATTTTTCTTTTTTGAGCGGAAGAAATGGTATCTGCGAGACTCTTACCGTACGGTTTACAATAAAATTGTAATTTTTTTGGGATATCACTGCGTTTTGTTAACATTATTCTTTTATTATTTTTCCGAATTACTATTATTATCTAACGGGTTCATTATTAAAATTGATCGCCTTTCTAGAACAATATACATTTATTGATTTTCTCGGCCAATTTTTTTTGTTGACACTTCATACCGTATTTTTCCTTTTTTAATAAAATTTGTATAATCTCTCGTAAACTTATACTTTTTTTTAAAGAAGCGATTGGAATTATAAAAAATTGTTTCACCTTCAGTACTTTCATTAAAGTAACAGCATTTACTATTAAAACAAGCTGTAGTATATTTTCTTTTAAATTTTATTTTTTCCAGTACATTGTCAAGTTTTTGTACGCTATCTAGTACTATCAAGTACTGCTATATAACGGCGCGATTGTAAAGTCACCTTAAAAAATGAAAAAATGACATATCGAGTCTCGTGGCGGTTGTCAAATGAAAAAAAAAATTGTCTGACAAAATTCGAGGTACATTTTGAAAGTATTCTTTGTTATAAATCTAATTGAACTGAAATATAATGTTTTCGTGCTTATTTTTTTAATTTTTCCCCCCGTTTTTACTTCGCTTTTAGGTCAGGTCACGTTTAGAACCGTAAACGTAGTTCGTCGACTTACCGGCGTGGAAGTCAAGAGTTCCAGCGTTCAAGTCCTGGTAAAGGCGGTTACTTATATACGGATTTGAATACTAGATCGTGGATACCGGTGTTCTTTGACGGTTGGGTTTCAATTAACCACACATCTCAGGAACGGTCGAACTGAGATTGTACAAGACTACATTTCATTTACACTCATACATATCATCCTCATTCATCCTCTGAAGAATTATCTAAACGGTAGTTACCGGAGGCTAAACAGGGAAAAAGAAAAAAGAAATTCATAATTTAAGTGCCTGTAAAAGTTACTGAATTCCCTTTCTGCAAATCAACAGCAAAAATAACTTTAAAATTAGCGATACGTTTAACTGAAATGAGATATATATATTAAAGAAAAATATTGGCTCGACTCAAATATTCAAATATATATCTGAAATGTAATATTATTTTAGTAGCTAGCCACCATCCCGTACTTTTTTCTCGTATTTCTTGACTCCGAAGTTAAAAGTATTCAAATTTCCTTTTTTTCTTCGATGTTAGTATTTTCACGGACGTATCTGCTTCGTCAGAATATTTTATAAGTATTACTGTTTCCTTAAAAGATTCATCATGTTCAAATTTTATTTGTATGCGTAGAGAACTTGAAAAATTTGGAATAGTTTCTTAGTAATTATGTGTGGGGTGTTGATCTCAAGATTTATCCCCGTTCAAATTTCCTGATAAAGTAAAATGTTAGGTAAGATTCAGATTCCCGAATTCAAATTTTTAATGCGTTCAGAACGACGTTGAAGTTATTCAAGAACTCAAAAACCGATTTAAACTTAATATATTTCTCAAAGCTTGCATTTGATTTTGAGCCGAGCGTATGCGTTGCATTTCAAGTCTTTGAGAACGTTCTTGCGTAGATTTTACGTTGCCTGCGATTTTAAATTTTAGTAGCCCTACAAGTTTTTTTCTATTTGTGACGTAGGCGTTATTGAAAGTCGAATCTATGCCGATTACGGGTATGGCTTACCCTGATATAAATTTTTAGGTCGGGAACTAAAAATATTCAGTCTTACTCTGTACAGTCGTAAATTTGTAAACGGTCACAGTCGTCATTTCCTATAATTTTATTTTAAATTAATTTATTTTTACCTATATTCTGATATCGATATAAAATAATATTTTATAGACGATGAATTAAATTTAGTAAAAAACATAATTGTTTTCTGACGAAGTCGATATTAACATAGACAACGACATTTTTATTTATAAGCTTTTTTATTTTACGATTTACATAGTAGTGAGATAGATGAGATTTGAACTGCGGTTAACTTTCCAGGTATCATAAGAAAGTTAAGGTAAAATTTTTTTTTAAGACCGGTTCAGAAATTTTGCGGTTATCGGGAACTAACGAAAAAAATGCCGTCAATATAATAGAATTGTGGTTAATTTTTTTTTCTTTTATTTATATTTTTCAACAGTAAAGAATTTTAATTTTTTGCTATTTATTTAAAAATTTCCTTGATATTTTACTTCAAAGTAGGTAATTATTTTTTTCCTAATGTGTCGGAATATATATATATAAATATTTATTTATATTATTTCATTTTCAACATTTCTGTAAATGATTCTAAAAACGGTTTATTTGTTATATCGTTTTTTTTTTATAATTTTTGTCTTCAAATTATATTTTATAAACATTACATATAATTTAAATATATTAGAATTAAGATTCATTATTAATTATTTTACCGGTTTTTTAATTATTATTATTATTTTTTTAGTTTTAAAATCGATTTTATAATTAGTTAAATGTATTTTATTTGAAAAATGTATTCACGTCGGTATAAATTGAATGTAAAATATTCAGTGGAATATAAAAATTCGTAAATTAATTATGAGCACAGGTCAGTTCATTTTTTATCGGCTACTGAAATAACAAATATACAGCTCTCTATTATATTTATAATTAGATCATACGTACGGTGCTGCGGGACGTAATCGCCGAACTCCAGAACCGATTCAGTGGCGCCAAAAGGAGCAAAAACGTTCATGTCAACACAAGTCCTATATTGCCTTGTTTGCCTTCTGGACGCCACTCTGTGATTTTCAACAAAAAATTTATTTTTCAGGAGCGGGTAAACCTGCATTAATTAAATTTAGAAAACTTAATTTTTTATTCTAAAAAATAAAATATTCTGAAAACGTCACGTCAAAAATTCCAAAACGGAGGCTATTTTAATTATTTATTCTTCAATGTCTGTAATTATTTGTTTGATAAAATGTTTAATTATTAAAAGATTTATTAAGGATTTTATTTTGAACAAAATGATACCCCATTTTTAAAACTCCGTTGACAAACAATCGAGTTATTGCAAACAAGTAACCCGATATAGGTACACATTTGCACCGTAATGCAAGGTGATAAGTTTTGCTTGTTTTTGTCTCCTCAATTAAACGTAATAAATATTGTTAATAAAAAATAATAAGAGTAAATTAATTAAAATTAGCGGTTTTTAATATTTTATCCCTTCTACGTTGTACGCTTGGAAATGCGAAATTTTTAAAAACATTTAATCAAGACACATTTATAAAATTATATTCGTGTAGTATTAAAATTATTATAATAGTCCTTTCCTTTAAACTCTGCTGTCTAAACATTTTATTTGCTTTGCTTACGCGCGTGCGTGTGTTTGTATTGAAGCAGAATGACACACAATTAGATCGCATAGACAAAACTGAAAGGGAAGAATAAAATAAGAGAACAGATTTCTTAGTTATATGTAATAAATCCTTTATGTCGAGAAACAGCGCTCTCACTCCTCTCTCTTTCTCTCTACAGATATATTTATTAAAACGTATGACACATGTACGTGAGATACGAAACTTTTAACCTTGACTTTTTTTAATATTACACTGGACAGTTGTCATTGTTTTGTCTACTATAAAAAGAGATAGATACATTGCTTTTATGTCTCTTCCGGTTACAGTTTTTTTTTTTTTATAGTTGCTTCATATCATTCTTTCCTAATGTACTTAAACCGGCCATATTTCTTCCGAATAACTTTGTTAAATCGGTAACAAACCATATATATATATATATATATATATATATAATATTTTATTTTTATCTTATAGAATTTGTACTGATAAGATAAAAATATGTTCCTAACATGAGTTCATATCTGGAAATGAACAAAAAAAGTCATTTGCATGCTGTAATATATATCAGGAGTGTTAATAAGGTAAGGGAACTTTAAATAACATCACCAAGAAAAGTGAAATTCAGCAATTTAATATTACACCTAGCAACCACGGGAGAATGCAAATCAAAAATTAAATGGAAAGAATGGCAGTTGAACACATCCTTTTAAAGGCGTTAAAAACAAAAATTTTATCGTAAAACAAAAACTTCATGCTATAACAATGTATTCAAAATGACAGTAACTTAATTTTTCACAGATTGTTTCAAAAGTGACATACATAGCGGTACAAATTTTGAATTACATATTATCACTGTAAACAACAAAAAATAAAAAGCAACCACAATGCAAACATGAGTTAATAAAAAAAAGCTTTTTTAATCCGTGGATTCATCATCAGTTACTATTAATGGCAATTATTAATTTCATTGTTTGTTAAAACTGCCAGAGATAGTATTCTAATAACTGATAACGAAGAAAAGTTCTTTTTAGGTAGACTGATAAGTTTGCTTCTAATTTGTAAGTTTTTGTTATTATTACTATTATTTTTTTTTTACGGGCATCAACTGATAAGGTCGTTGCCCTTGTCACATTCTTAAAAAGAGGTTAGCGTCACCGTCAGGGACATCATATGTAACGGTGTAAAGGGCCCTTACATTTTTATTTAAAAGCACAAAGTACACGTAACGTTTATCTAAAAACAATAAACAAACAACACTTATGGGATGTAAAGAGCCCCGATCATAAAATTTGAGATAATATCTCAAAGAACGTAAATGGAAGATACAAGTCTTTACAGTACCATTATCTCATTCTACCTGTCTCGTTTATTTATTTATTTATTTAAGCACCCTCGGGGCGACCAGAACCGCCGTTAAGCAGCATATCAGTCGCCTCAGGATGCCGTGGCAGTTGACTCCCCCCCCCCCTATAAAAGTCCCGTAGGACGTAATCCTTCAGGGTCCTCCCGGCGCCATAAGAACAATCTGACCGCCTGTTCGGGAGGGCCAAAAGCCCATCTGCGGGGAGGCTGCCCTTCCCGGTCCAACCTACTTGACTACAGGCATGCATTGCGCTTATCCGATGGCCTCGTACCCACAGTCCACCCTTGAGGGTCACCCGTGCCATCGTTGGACACACCCATTACAGACCTTGGATGAAGTTCCTCCAACCAATGGGAGAGGGGAGAGCCACCGTCGTATCTTTTGAATAAAACTGAAAGACTCGGATGGAAAATTTTAGTCCCTTCGTTTGGCCGACTCTACAGATAAATTAGTCGGTCTGTGTATCAGCGAGTCTCTTTTAGTATATCGGATCGAAACAAAAACGAGGAGACATCGATTGCGTACTAAATTTAATTTTAATATGAAACATACGCTAAATGTTACACGATATTTATTTCGATTAATATTCGACGACAATTTTGTTCAACATCGGTCTGTGATATGAAAAGTAAGAGACATAAGGTATAATAAGCAGCGGTAGAGGTGCTCGCGCCGTCGGTGTCGTTCACTGAGCGCGCCGTGTCGGCTTTGCGACGTTCCCGAAACTGTTTCGCTTTCTCAGTAGCGGACACTGCGGTACCTGTGCGCGGCCCATAACCTTCACTTTCCGACGATATGCGTAATTTATATTTCCGACTGGCTTTTACGCGGGCTGAGGCTGAAATATTGAATTTTTGTACTTTTTACACGTTAATATTGTCCAAAATACACTTATTATTACATAAATCGATCTATCTCGAAAAACTCTAAACGCAGACACACGAATCACCGCGCTATCACATCTAAATCGTCAGCTACACCTTGTGCCTCCTTCCCGCCAACCCGCTCGCCAGTAACGCAAACTCAAAGTCGTATCGGCGAGCTGACCGTGTAAGTTATAAAATAACACCGCACGAGACTAATAGTTAGGGAGTTATTAAGGCAGGACGATATTGACCTTTTCGTTACGCTACAAATTTCTGTTCTGGTACCCGTATGTTTCGGTGTGATTTAAAAAGATGTTTCGCGTCAAAAACGCGAAAATATTGTATAAATATATAAAAAATATAAAAATCGATCCGACTGTTAACGCAAAACTCTGTTTCAGTCACACGACTTTGTGAAAACCTTTTTCTGAATATCTAAAACGAATTTTTAAATAAAAATATAGGCGAGTAAATACAAAATAAAAAATTATTACGGTAATATATATAATTTTTCTTTTTTGAGAAGACGGGCACCGACTGCTTTGATCATTTTGTCCTATGAAAACGGAATATTGTAGAGTATGAGAAATACTGTGCCCGACCGGGATTCGAATCAAACCTGGGACTTCCGAGTGAAAGCTTGTAACCGTACCGCACCGCTACGGAGATCGGCAAAAGATATTTAAAATATAAAATATTTTTTTTAATTCTAAATACGTCAGTTATAAAAAAAAAAAACGATAAAGATTTATTCAAAATAAACGATCAGAAATTTATTAAATTAACTATTTTACGTTTTAACCGCTAATTAATTTTTTCTTAAAAGAGGTCCTAAGTTTATCCCAGCAGTTATTCTGTCCAGTTGTAAAGAACACGAGTCGGTATACAAGTCAGGTCGACGGTGTAATTAACGCGTAAAAATTATTGCGGTAATTAAACACTAAAATATCCTCGTTTCAAATTATGCGATTACATCGTTAAAATTTTTAATATGTAACAAAGTAAATAATTCTATAAAATAGCAAACAAAAGCGTATTATCAACTAAACGTAACTATATATAATTAATGCCCTTATGAAGTAACAACGTTATTCACTCTACGCTTGTCTGCATTAGAACGTTGTTAAAAGGTAGTCTGTTGTTAACGGTATTTCGTTCTTTCAAATCCGGCTATGAACGCTGTTATTTTCGTGATTACTCGGCAATATTCGGGTCGGTAGATGTCTAGCACTGCGTACGTTTTAATTTCAACTCTTGATGAGTGTAGTCGGTTTTTATTAATGTGTTTCTGCTTTGATATGAACACACGCGTTATGAATCTATTATATTGTAAGTATATATTTATTTTATATTTGTTAAATAAAATTTATTTATTTATCGATAATAGATTAAATACGCTTTATTTGTAATCGTACATTTCTGTTTAATTCGTCGTATGAATTTTCTTATATACTATATTAAACTATAAAGAATAGCGGGCAATTTAGTAGACGTTTAGACATATTTAATTACGTGAAAACTTTAAAATAATTACGTATCTTTCTTTGTCTTATTTATTTAATTTCTTAACTTTTGAAATTTTTATTTTAAAAATCATCTTCGAGTAGAATATTTATTTCGATATAACGTTAATAACACCTGTTCAAAAATTACAAATGCCGTCTTCTGTTTTGAAGAAACTTTTAAAATAACATTTATACATGTAGATTTAAAATTTATCATCAGCAAAGATTTTTATTACGTTATATCAAAACGATGTCTAGTCATTTTAAAGTAAAAATGATTCTACAAAACGGCGGTTATTTGTATAATATAAATTCACATATTAACAACACGCCTTCAACGATTGTTTTATTTGTTAGGCACCTAAGCAGCGGAGGCTCGCGTATAGGCACTGTGGAACTGCAGAACTCCCTATTTCCATTTGTCATTATCGTTAATACTTAATATAACGAGTCCTTTTTTCTTTAATTTTTTCCATATACTTTTACAATATATATAATCCTTAAGCTTAATGTCAGTAGTCATCTCACCGGTTTATAAAAAAAAAATACAAATTCCCAAAACGTCAAAACCATTATAAAAATACAAAAAAGGCTTACTTGTTAAAAAAAAGAGTAGCGAAGCGGTTTCCTCAATACCTTCTTTTCAGAATTACACGTACCATTATATCATCGTACCTAGCTAATTTAAATCGAATATGACACTTCTCCTGTGAAATAATTTATATTTTACCCGTACTAAATTACGAAATTTTTTACCAGCGTATTATGTAAATTTTGAGAGCCATAATTCGAGTGAAAGGCCTTTTCGACACATAATTACAATATTAACGAGTAACTTACGTCAAAAATAAGGTATATTCTAAATTTCATCAAAATCGGAGGCGAATCCATAATTCTTTATAATTTATCGATGAGAAATTATACCCCAAAATTATTGTTTATAACCGGCGATACTCGTGTCAGTCTTCGATGAGGTTTCTTTCGATTATTAAATTATCGCCTGAATTAAATATCAGACATATTATCCGATAATAATAATTAGTTACCGTCATAAATTTACCCTTGAATCTAATCCGGTAAAAACATTGTAAGAAGAATCATTTACGTCGGGCGAACGGTTTTTGAGTTTTAGTAGACGGTTATACAGAATATCTTTAAAGGTGAGGCCGAACTCTAGGAAGCGATTCTACTTAAGATACTGAAGAAAAAATCTCCACTGAACGTAGATCCGTAAACGCATATTTTTCTGTACGTCAGGAATTTTGTGTTTTTTAAGAAAAAAATTATTTTTCAAGAACGGTTGGAGATAACGAAGTAAAATTTTGTACTTTATTTTAAACTGATATTTTTTATTAGGAAAAAAAATAACGATATTCTTCGTTGACAAATTTCAAAACGACGGTGGTTTCAATTTTTCAATCTTAAATATCTTAGGATTTATCAAATTGTATTGTATTATAAAAATCGTGAAACATTTTTTTGTTAGTGAACAAAAAAAACCTAGTTGTAAAATCCGACGACAAACAACAGAGTTATTCCAAAAATTAGGCCTAAATTGATAAGGCGGCATATTGTTTAACAAAAAAAAAAATATATGTATATACTTTTATTTTATTTCCAAATCGTTTAAGAAATTAAAACTTAAAATAAAAAATAATAATTATTGTAATTTTATAATAATATTTTGTCGTAATCTCAACTATTAACGTAAAATAATTATAAATATTTTATTACACATAATCGATTATATAATATTATAATATACATTTATATATATGTAATGTAAAGAGAGAAAATCAAAATAATTAAATTAATCAAATTGAACAGGACTTAAATAAAAATAATTTTAAAAGTTACTATAAACTGTTTTATAATCGGTTACAAAAATACGAAGCTCCAATATTAACGCTTAAGGATAAATCTGGTAAAATTGCACATAACAATAAAGAAAACGCGTAAATCCTTGCAGAAGCTTTTAATAAGCTTTTGAACTGCGAAGAACCGAAAGATTTACTAGAAATAAGTGTTAATACAGAAATTAAAACGCCAGAATCAAACAGAAAACCGCCGACTTATAAAGAAGTAGAAAATGCACTTAAAGAAGTTAAAAATAATAAAGCGAGCGGAGAAGACCAAACAGTTGCAGACATTTGGAAAAATGCATATGTGTGGGTCTGTGGGCGTGCGTACTTGTTCTGTTTAGTTTGTAAGAGGTGCTTCAATATAAAATAATCCCTCAATATAGTAACGTGCATTAATTTATTAAATATTGAGGATTAAAATTAATGTCATGTACTTTATGTTTTGGTACGGTTGGTGTTTTATTTTTGCATATTCAAACACATGAATGAATAAATACAGCTGTTATTATTTATAGATTACATAAGTTAATTATAGAATAAAAAATTCACTAAAGAATTTTTACTACATATATTAACTCCTTTATTTTTTATTTTTTAATTTTGAATTATTATATAATGTTGAATTTATAATCATTATTACCAAATTATAACTTTTAATATGATTGAAAATAATTTTAATTAGAAACAAAAAATTTAACTGTATTTGATGTTTTTCGTATCAATTTTTCATTAGAATTTGTTTACTTGGTTTTATTTTTCATTTAATTACGTGAATTCAAGATATAATAGGTGCGATAATCAAACGATTGCAGGTGACGTGATATGTGACATAAATCAGCCCTGAAAATTATTTACCTATTAAGAAGATATCGTAATACATTTTAATTTTTAGAGAAAATTAAGTTTAATGATTTATCATAGGGTATACCTGCCCGATTTACTTAACAGCGTGTCTCAAAAACAATCATCCGATTTAAAGTATTTATGTATTTTGAAAAATATTGAATATAAACACTTATTAATTTTGTATTAATTATTTATTCAAGAAGTTTTTTTTTACATACCAAGTCATAGATGCTAAATATGCCTGCCTCCCTTGGGATACACGTCATATGTCCACAGGGTAATCGAATTCGTCCCGATAAGCAAGCGTTTCTTTATTCGCTGGTGCCGCGGCTGCTGCTATGCGGTTCCGTAATTAGACCGCTGCAGCTGGAAGGGGAGACACTTCCAGCTGGAAGGGGGGAATCTTTTGCAAAAGCCCACAAGTAAAAATCGCACACGGTGAGGTCTGACGATCTTGGAAGCTGAATCGTTAATATCCATACGGCCGATTCGTAGTTGAGGAATACTATTATTCAAAAATTGTCGAACGTATAGACACCGGTGAGATGGTTCTCCATCCTGCTGAAAAATGAAATCTTCCGAATCGTTCTCTGAAAAGTCAGTTTTCAAGCAAATCGAGATACATTGTTCCCGTAACAGTGTTCTCTAAGAAAAAAAGGGACCTTATACCTTTTCCCGAGAAATTGTACAAAAAAATTAAGTTTGGGAGAGTCTCTCATGTTGTATAAATTCATGCGACTTCTCAGAACCCCAAATCCTAACAAAATTAAATTCTACAAAATTGTCTTCTGATGTCATCCTGTTAAGCTGTTAAGCAGAAAACTCCACACGTCGTTGTTTGTCATACTCATAAAGAGCTTGCAGTAACTGAATCCTGTACGGTTTCATAAGCGAATGTCGACGCAAAACACGTCAGATAAACATTATGGAAATGTTTAGTTCTCTATCGGCACGGCGAGTTGATTTTCAGGAGCTACGTGGAAACTCTGACGGATGCATTCCACATCTTCGTGTGACACACGGGATCGACCGTTTGACCCCGTGTGACACACGATGACAATATAGTTTTTAGATCGATAGGTCCAAAACTATAGTTTCACGTATAATAAACCTTTGGTTTATTAAAAGAACCAAAATTTTCGATTAGAAAAAATAGCACAGTTGATTACGAATGTAATCAATTCTTTGCACCACATTCTGCTGGACTGCGTATGTTATGCGACGTTGCGTCGTCAGTGTAATATACCCAGAAACATCTTGTGCATCGATAGCGGGATTTTGGAACGAGTTTTTCTCTTTTTGCGTAGTACCGGGTTACTGCAAAGGATTTAATATGCTCATATATGTTTTTCTGTAAGGAGAGTTTTTTTTTTTTTAATTTTAACCTTTATTTTCAATTTGGTTTTTGGTTCTATATATTTAATTTTACTACCCGAGGAGGGGATTTTTGCACAACCCATCGGAGTTAGGTAAGTTTTATATACTTTCTTTAATCTATTATTTTAACTTTTATATTTTATCAACTTTGTCTGTAGTATTGGTTTTGAGTTTTATGTTGCCTTCTTGGCTTGTTTTAGTAAATTTTTATTATATGATTAATATTATTATGTTTACACCTTGTATAGTTTATTATTTCGGAGTTATTTTACCCTTTTACTAATATCTACCGGGCGATGATAACGCCCAGGCGTTTTTCGCCCACAAACAAAAAAAAAAAAATTCTTTGGAAAGGTTCAGTTGAAATTGAAATTACGATTCTTGTCTTCTCTGTTTTACATTTTTTTTTTTTTTTTTTTTGTTTAACCGTCGGATCTACCGTTAGGTATTGCTTCAGAGGATGAAATGAATGATTTGTAGCCTGTGTGAAAATGCCATGCCTGACCGGGATTCAAATCCGGGACCTCCGGATGAAAGGTCGAGACCACTCTGTTTTACATTAAAGACAGATAATTAAACGTATTTATTTTTGCGTCTCGTTTTATTCAAGATTATACTTCTCTTCTCGAATTCTGGCTTACATGTTGGTAAATAGAAATAAACGAAACAAAATCAAAGCACGTCATGTTCACCCTTCGTAAAGAACACTGTCCTGTTTTTATCATCGATGTTCCGATTCCGAGATCTCAAGACTGTAAATATTTGGGTTTTCAACTTGATCGACGACTTACTAAAGCTTAGCGTATCACATCTAAACGGAAACGGTTGGATCTGAAGTTTAAATACATGTTCTGGCTGATAACACGTAGATCTCTGCTTTCAACAGAAAGTGAAGTATCGATTTATAAATCCGTTTGGATGAAGCCTGTTTGGACTTACAGGCTTGAATTGTGGGGTACGGCATGCGATTCCGGTATTGACGAACTTGAACGCTACCGGACAAAAACACTGCCGAAAATGCTCAACATATCCTTGTACATTTTTTATGTTAGTCAAATTACCGTAGAAACCAAAATCAAATTTATTTAACATTAAAAACGATTTGTAACAATTATATTCTTTAATCAAAACATTTTATTTTATGACAACGGATTTCACATTTTAAATTTATTTTTGTTTTTTACTGGAATTGTAATTCCAGTATTGATATACTTGAACGCTACCAGACAAAAACGCTGCGGAAAATTCTCAATATACACTGGTACATAAACAATAATTCTCAAGTTGCAAACCGTTCGGCAGGAAATCTCTCATATCAGCGTACGGTATCAAAATCGTTTAGATCGTCACCCGAATTATTTGGCGGTCAGTTTATTAGATAACACGATCGGTGTGATTTTTCAAGATTACTGAGGAACAATATTCTTGGTTTGCCTTATTTCAATTAGGTGATTTTATGGTCTGGCCCTACGGAGTGCTCTTCTATTTCGTTATTAAGTCACAAGCCGCTGGGTCTGTGGCTACTTAATGTTAGTTCAAATAGATATTTTTACTTATTGTTCAATTATCTCGCTGAACAAATTGTTAAGTTGCTGTGTCGTTACAATAAAAAAAATAAATTTGTTCAAAATTTATGATTTAAATAAATAAATTATTTATATTTAATTTATATGTTATTTTATAAGTCGCACAACGATTAATAATATTTATTCTTGATCGATTTTTTCTGACAAACTTTAATTGACTTTGGAGAATGTTTAAATTTTATGATGAAATGTACGTAAAAATTTATCGTTGAATATTTTAATTTTTAATATTAAGACTTTTAAAACACGAATTAAAAGTATTAAATTAAAACAAGCATTTATAAGTATTTAATAAAATTTCAATAATGAAACGATATGAGTCATTACGAATCAGTAATTGTATAAATAAACAGTATACGTGAAGAAGCAGTAACATTAAGTTAAGAAAAAAAATACGTAACGTCTAAACCTTCTTGAAAACAACTTGCTATGTGGCTGTCGTACAGTTGTACCCAGAATGCGTTGTTATTGTTGAATAGCTCTGCAGTCTTTAATAGCTGTACGCGCGTCGCACAGAGAAAAAGAGTACACATGCGGTCAGTCGCGTCGGTTAATACGCGGTATTGTTTGGTTAGTATATTTGTTAGTTCATAATTTAAAATAACGTATGAAACGATAAATATTAAAAATATATTAGTGCAGCCATTTCATAAAACACGGTAAGGATTATTTAAAAATTATTATTAGTTGTTTTGACTTTTTCTTTTTTATTATTTCAGTTTTAATTTATTTGGTTTTTAAATAATAATTTATCGATAATATTGAATAGAAGTTTAACTAACTCGTTCCGTATTGTAATGATAAAATAACTGAGATAAAATTATTTAACGCTTTAATCATATTAAACAGTGAAATTTTATTTCATATCCGAAACACCTTTCTTAAACCTAATTTAAAGTGAGACTTCCAAAAAAAAATTTTCTTTTATAGTTTGTTTAAATTATTTAATTTTATATCCATGTTGTTTTTTTTTACAAAAGCAGATCCCACCGATTAACTTGCTTTTATACAAACTTTACAAAAAAAAAAAATTAATTAGAAAATAAAGATGACGTGATATTATAATTTCTTTCATGCCGTATTCCACAAGGACTAAAATAGAGTTAAAAAATCTCTCTTTCTCTCTTCTCTCTGTGTCTGTGTGTTTTTCTTTCACCGCAGCGAAGGCTGTATATCTACAGAACCTGTAGTTCTATTCCTAATGAATATCCGAGTATCACTATTAAAAACAGCTTAAGTGGAAGATCCTGGGTTCGACTTTCATAACATGATCACATTTCAAAACACAATTGCATTTGTAATATTTATAAAATACTTCGTTTAGAATCAATTTGGTCTCCAAACAGTTAAATTTATTTAAACCTACTTAAAAAAAAAAAAAAAAAAAAAACATTGAAGAACCAAGGTTCGATATTATCGGCTTCGACCCATCGTACATCCATGCTGCTTATACGTGTATTTAAAATATAAAATAAATAAAAAAAATAAATAAATAAAAATTAATTAAAAACAAAAATAAATAAAAATTAAAAAAAAATAAATAAATAAATAAAAAGTCGGTGTATGAGAAAGAAATGAATCGAACGGTTTATTTTATTCAGCGTTATAAACTCGTAAATAATTATTATAGTTAAAATGTGCTTTACGCAGTGGTGTAAGGGACAGCATTGTAGTTTAACCTTGAACTCAGTTTAACCTTGTACGTGTCATAACAAGGCGGGAATTGTAGCAGCGCGTCGGCGAGCAGTTCTGTCTGTGATTGCAGTATGATTTAAAAAGTTATCTCACACTAAATTAAACGAATATTTACAACTAGTTTTTTTTTTTAATTAATTTATTTTACTCGTATTGACAACATACAAAGTATACATTTTTTTTTTCGTTTACTCAGGGCATCCGTTATGTATTGCTTCACAGGATGAGATCAAATGGCAATTTTGTAGCGTGTGAAAATGACATGCCTAACCGGGATTCGAACCCGGGACCTCCGGATAAAAGGCCGAGACACGATCACTACGGAGGCCGACAAACGTCAGTTACTATCACGCATTTTTTACATTGTTTTTTTTTATTTTTTCATGTTATGAATTTTGATAATAAATGCCAAGCGTAACCGGAAATCGAACCTAGAATTATTTACTGTATAAAAAGAACGGAATTCAGATGCAACGTCACCCATTTTAACAATAAATACGAGTAAGTGTTACATAAAAATATTGTGTGTGTGCGCACGCGCACACACACAATATTTTTATTTAACTCCATTATTCCTTAATTACACAACAGACTCAAAACTTAACAAAATACTTGTTGTACATCACAGATCCATTCTTTGATTTCACCGACCCAAAAATTGTACGGGAAGAGTACTTTTTTTGGAGAAAATTTACTGCATTAGAAATTGTCAGGTCAATTGACATGCTTACCTAACAGTCAACGCATAATACATATTGAAATGGCAGCAGGACTCAATTTTCTGGGTTTTTTTATTACTACCGTTCTGGTTGACAAAACAATGTACATTTCATTTTACTTTATCAGATTAAATGTATCACGAAATTGACTTATATCCAAAAGGTTCTGGATCCGAATCCAGTTAATTTTTACGTACGAAAATATTAAACCACCTCACTGTCAATTTAAAAAAGAAATCTGATGTGGACACAACATGACTTCCTTTCACGTCTATTAAATTACATATACACATTTTTTGCTGCACTTTATTTAAACTTATTTCATTTGAAAGTGAGATACGATCCTCTAATTCTTTAATAAAGAATTTTTTGATATTTTTTCATATAAATGTATATTTTTTTTGTTATTATTGAATTATTTATTGTAATTTTTATTGAAGGTAATAACCTCTGCAACTACACACAAAAACATTTATCTGGACAAAAATTATTTTTTTTAAATGACAAACTTCAGACATCGTATTAACCAAAATTTCGTTTAAATGTTTGGATGGAAGTAATTATTTTGGAAATAAATATATATTTTATAATCGATTATTCAAACATTCGCGATTCGTTTAATTTTAAAGCAATGACCTGAACATTTTAATTTAATTCACTTATTTCTAGAAAATAGTTCATTATCTGATTCAGAAATGCAGTACCTTAAAATTTATTTATTATAGTATACCCTTTTTTAGTGATCCTACGCTTTCTACAGACTTTTTCATAATAACATAATGACTTTGAGTAGTTAATGAACACAAGCTGAATTCGAACCCAGGACCCGGTCTCTAATTTTCTTTTTGCGAAAAACATACCTTCTTTTTAATCGAAAATTATTCTTTAATTTATTTTTTTTTTAAATAAAGATAATCTATTTCTAATATCGGAATTTCAGTATTCTGCAAATATTATTTTTCTGTAAATCCCCTTCAGCGATCTAAGCTTTTTTATACCCATTTATTATTAAAAAAAAAAAATTAAGATGACAAATTTTATTTCTGCGTAGTTAATGATATCCAATGTGATAAATAGCCACAAAAAAAGAACACCACAAGCTGGGAATCGAACCGAAAACAAGGTCTCCAATCCTCTGTTGAAATTACGTACTTTTTAAATTTATAACTTCTGCGCAAGTATTTACTTACGCGTAATTATTTATATGGATCTTGATTTTGCTGAAAGGCAAACCTATGCTTGGAATCAAACCGAGAACCTTCAGTATTTTAGTCGGTTTTCTAGCAATTGAACTACCACTGTAATCGTCCTTTTCGCTTAAATTTTTTTTAAGGAGAAAAATCGTTTTTAGTAATAAAAAATTAAACATATAGAATTTTATTTAGAAAATACGAGTACATCGATAAATTTTGCTACTTAAATTTTTTTAAATTGCAGTGCTCCTTTGATCAGCTAAAGAAACATAGTTTTTCGTAATTACATTATTACTTATGAGTAGTTATGAGATATTTTGTGACTGATAAGGAATGCCGAATGATGCTAGGATTCCAACCCAGAATTATCGGTATATCAGTCGATTAATTTACCAACCGATCGATCTAAGGAAGTTCATTAAATTTTTGTTAAAAATCATTTTCCTCTAAAAAAATGATGGATATACATTTCCAACAATTTTATGATTTTCTTTTTAATTCTTAAAAACAGATAAATTAAATATGGAAAATGATACAATATAAAAACTCATAATGAATTATTTGTTGTATATATCTCATTGTACAAATGAGTGTAAACTGGGTTCTAACATTTTTAATCTAATAAATATTTTAAAATTAGACTATTTGAGTAGACATTAATTCAGTAAGTACAATGACATGCAGTTTATTTATTGTGTGTAAAGAACGGAATAAATACGGTTTTCGGATGTAATATTGCACTTAATAAAATCTTGGGTGTCTGAAATTTTATTTAAGGTAGCTTGAATTACATTTACGTTATACTGAAGTACGTTTCTTTTCAGTAATTCTAATCTTTTTACTAAAGAATTTCTGTTAAAAAGATTATTTAATTTACTCGTATTTTATTTGAATAATACAAACAAAGGATAAAACAAATGCAAATTATAGTATAACAAATTGTAATAATATAAAAATTAATAATATTAAAAATATAAAATAAAACTCACCCTTAAACAGTAATAACAAATATCTCTATAGAAATATGCAAATTCGACGACATTACAAGTGGGTTAGGTTAAACAACTGTTCCATCGATTCACTAATTGTACTGCGTATAAGTAATTTACCATGTCTTCCCGCCGACAAGTAAAACAGTGTTGCCGGATTTCATCATTTTTTTCTCTCATTATGCCTCGCCTCACTACGGCAACGATCGTCAGCGACAGACTTCTTCCACCACTACTTTTATACAACAAAATTATCATGAAAAATTATTCCATTTAAAATTTGGTTCGCATACTGTTTCATTCACTATTATTTTTTTTTTTTACAATAGATCATCCATTATACGTTGTCTAATATTAAATTATTTTTACTTTATTGTACGAAGTAAAGGAAGTATTGTAATTGCGATACGTTTCGGTTTTCAGATTTCAACGGACATATCCTTTTTAACCATCCCTGAATCCATTTTGACTAGTTTCGTCGTGACGTCTGTACGAGTACGTATGTATGTGCGATTGTATATCGCATAACTCAAAAACGATTAGTCGTAGAATGTTGAAATTTTGGATTTAGCACTGTTGTAACAACTAGTTGTGCACCTCCCTTTTTGATTGCCATCGAAATTAAAAATAAAATTTTAATTAATAAAATATTTTGATCTTAAAGGGAAGGCACATCGGTTTGAATCAGACTTCATCTCCATTTGTTTTTTTTTACCTTTTCTTTTTTTTAATTTAAATATATTGATTTAATATATAATTAACCCGTGATTGTAAAAAAAAATTACAATACATAATAATTCAGTGATAATAAAAAAAGTGACAAAAATTATTAGTGAAATAAATGTTATGTACTTTAAAAATGTGTAAATATAATTTAATAGGAATTACATACGATATATATACATGTATACGTATACGTACATATACACAATACTCGTATTTGTATATGAATAGATGTTGGTGAAACATCTGATTATTTAATATTAATTGAAAATATAATTTAAAATCGTATTATTTTTTGGATTTTCTAGTTTAATTTCTGTTTAATTATTCTGGAATTTTCTGTTTAATTTTATCTACATTAAAGTTAACTACAGAGTGACTGAAAAATAGTCCCTCACAAGAACAACATATACACTGAGGCATACATACCCGATCTTTAGTAGATTGCAAAAAATTCTTATCTCTTAGTTCATTGCTCCTCTGATATTATCGGACAATATTCTCCTAAGTCGGAGTTGATCATCATTTCGTTTAATTGTTTTTGTTGCCAATCATTTAATCGCTCTATCGTTTTATATAATTTTTCCGCTCTTAATTAGTTCTCTATTTTTCAAATTTTCTCTGTATATTCATCATCCCTCTTAATATTTTTATTCTTTCCTTGTCTTAACGTTTTCTTCTTCTTCATATTTACCATCTCTCAATATTTTTTTTTTTTTATTGTTTATTTGGTTTTAACATTTTCTTCCTCTTTATATCTTTCATCTTCTCCTAATTTTTCTTATTCTTACCGTATTCTAAACATTTTCGTCCCCTTCATATTCATTTTCTTCCTCTTTTTTTGAAATATATTTCTTCATGTTATCTTTCTTTTTCCTGTATGATTATTTCTTTTTTATTTTTGATTATTCAGCAAATAATCCAATAATAAAATGTGAATAATTTACACAGCTAGGTCGAAATTAACATTTGTAACCAGTATACAGGAGTTCACTAAACGGAATAGTTTAATTATTATTAACTTTTGTTTATACGACAACAGAAATCTGAAACTTTTGTTAATCAGCAACTCACGAAGATACGAATAATACTGATCTAGTAATATGAATAATAAAAGGAATTTTACTCTGTTCTATTATTCCATGTAAGATTGTTGAATTAATAATTGTATAAATATTTTATGTGAATAAAAACGAATATTTCAGCAATTGTGTAACACTTTATTAATAAATTAGAGGATCGTACTCACTTTCAAATGAAATAAGTTTATATGAAGTGCAGCAAAAAATATGTATATGTAATTTAATAGGCGTACAAGGAAATCATGTGGTGTCCACATCAGATTTTTTAAATGTATTATTAATTTTGCACAAATTATATTATATATGCGCGCGCATATACAATTGTGTAATTATTACTCTATTTGTTTAAAGATCAAATCAGGGATTAAAAAGTTATATATTAATTTTTTTAGATGTAACATGACCTCCACGCTGTTACAGAGGTAGCTTCTTACCTGCCAGACTAAAAGTTTCGAATTCGCTACCCGGTTAGGATCTGGAAAATTTTGTAACAACGCAGTCCCTTATGACTTTAATAGTCATCAGTTGAAAAAGGTAAATAACAGAGCCACCCACATTTTTTATGATATAGATTATAGAAACCAGGAATGGTACGTAAGGAGGTAATGATTAGTATTATATCTAAATTTCAAAGTTATATCTAGTCGACCTCCATATTTTACGGTTAAGCCCGTCTACAATTTTCAAATAAATGTATGTTGTACGCGCGTACATACACTCACAGATCTATTTATTAATACACTTTATTATAGATGTAAAGCCTAATTTAATTTTATTTAGATCTTTTACAATATATTTCGTTGTTTTTAAATAATACTTGGCTCTCAATGAATGAAACAATTTAATCCAAAAAATATATTGAAAGTCATTAAGTGACATGGAATTAAATTTTGTCGGATCTCTCGGATTTTTTTGGTTTTTTTAATCTATTTTGTCACCTCCGTAATAGAACAACCGAATGATATACTGAGGGTTTTGGGTTCGATTCTTGGCTTGGACGCTAGCTCATATGTTAAATGCTTATTTGGATATTGTCAATTAAAAAACGTTAATCATAGTCTGAAGAGTTTTACTCAGCTTGGAGAAAGGTCGCAGCTTTGTAGCATAATATGGTTACGCGAGTATCATTTTAGAATGTTCATAACGTTAAGACTGTGATTGACTCTTAGTTGACGCACAGAATTACTTGCGTAATGCTTCTGTTTCAGATCGCTTATATTCATATAAATACTAGATACGGAATCGATTTATTCCTCACACAGTTAAATTTTACTTACGTAAGAATCATCTGTAAATAAGTTGATAATAAAAATTTTTAAAAAGAACCAATTGGATACGCTGGAAGTCTGGGGCTCGTTTCTCAGTTTAGACGTAATCTTATAAATCTACAGGTTAACCAGCCTCATTGTCGGCCTCCGTGGCGCGAGTGGTAGCGTCTCCGCCTTTCATCTGGAGGTCCCGGGTTCGAATCCCGGTCAGGCATGCCGTTTTTACACACGCTGCAAATCATTCGTTTCATCCTCTAAAGAAATACCTGACGGTAGTCCCGGAGGTTAAACAAAAAAATTAAAAGGTTAATCAGATTAAAGAAACTGAAGATACTGGGTTCCGCTTTGAATTAGAGGGTTTTTTAATATTTCATTCTTAGTTTGCACATAAAAATAATTCTTAAGGCGACAACAAATTCAAAAATAAATAAATAAATAAAAACATGCTTTATTTTATATTTTTGACTTTATTTAATTTGTTTTATAAGATAACAGTCAATCCTGCTACTGCGTAAGGGATCTATAAAAGTGATAGACTCTGTTAACCTTGAACGTCGTAGTCGGTTGGAGTGAGGAATGTTTACAAAATAACTGTGTCAGCAAAGACACGCTGGCTAGATAGTGCGGCAACAACTTTTATCTTCATCACGCATTAAAACAAGTATTCTTTATGTATTTTATCTTAAATAATTTAATTATTTGAACTAGCAGACTCGCATGCTTCACTATGCTAGATTTGAGTAAATATAGATTAAATGAACACAATTGAAAGTTAGATAAAGCATTACAGAAAGTTAAAATGACCATTACGGAACTTCACAAAATTTAACCTTTCCATTTTATCCTTTTCCCCTTCCCTTCACCATTTCCTTTTCCCCATTTTCATTTTATCACGTTCTTTTTCCATTTTCCCCGTTTCTCTTTCCCTTATTTCCTTTTCTTTTACTCCTTTCAATTTTCTTTTCCCGTTTTCCCCTTTTTTTTATTTTTTCCTTTTCCGATTTTCCCTGTTTCCCTTTTCCTATTCTTCTCTTTCTCCCTTTTTCCCCGTGCATAAATCGGTCCAGTAGCTTTTTTAGTTTATATCGGACTACATATCGGAAACACTGGAATGGAATTGTAAAATATTTAGTACAGCGTAAACGATGGTAGATTGTCATTATTTAAGTAATCTTTTTACTACAGAATAAATTAAATATGGATAGGTTTTGTTTACTGAGAAATTTAACATTTTGTTTTTCAACAAATTTTGAAAAAGTTTCAGAACCAATTAATTTTTTTTTTAGCTCCCGATTCATCGAGGATATTTACTTATTATGTGAAATTATATATTTTCAAATAAGGTTATAAAGAGTTCCTAGACTACAAAATCATTAAACGCTACTTAATTCCAGTCAAGGTGGCAGTTAACAGCTTGTAACTTGTAAAGCAACAAAGTTGCTTTACAAGTTACACCTGATTACTTTTTTAATAGTCATAATTTCTTTTCCTCAGAAAACCATTAAAATTTATTTAAGATAATGCAATTCTAATAGATAAAGATTAAAAGCGAACCAAATCAAACTTTCAGTTATAAATCCTATTATTTTTTTGTTTTTGTGTGATAAAATTATTAATTACATTTAAAAAATACATTTTTAAATATATTATATTGAAAATAGTTTAAAAATATTTTAATATAAAAACTATTAACTTGAAAATTAAAACTAATTAATTCAGATTAATAAGGTAATAATAGTAAAAAAATCCTAACAGTATAAAATAGCTTCTGAACGATACAGTGAAAAAAAATTGAAACTGTGGTACTTTGTACGTAGTGGTGATTGTGTACAGAGAATGGAACAGATAGCGTAATTGCTGTATGTATTCGATTTACTCGTCCATCCACCTGATTCGCGCCGAATTCGTCAAAACAACTATGTGGGTAAGTTTTGCAGTCAACGAGTTGATTTCTAAATCTTTGCTTAACCATGATATAATCTATCTGATACCTTGCAGTATCGCCTTGCTTTTTTCAAGTGTATATTCTTCTATTATGATTTTTAAATTGGGTGTTGGCAATTACTAAATTATACTTCGTGCAAAACTCTATAAGTCGGTCCCCTCTTTCATTCCTTTTGCCCAGCCTGTATTCACCCATTATATTTCCTTCATTGCCTTTTCCAATGCTTGCATTCCAATCTCCAACTATTATTAAATTTTCATCTCCTTTTACATGTTTAATTGCTTCATCAATCTCTTCGTATACACACTCTACCTCATCATCATGGGCGCTTGTAGGCATATAGACGTTAGCAATCGTTGTCGGTTTAGGTTTTGATTTTATCCTTATTACTCCATACTTTATTATTCCATAATTTATAACTTTTATAGTAATGGATAAATTACTTTTTAATTTTTTCACTGACTGGTTGGTAAAGATGTTTTATCAGTTTTAAAAATAAAAAATAATAAGTAACTGTTCCAGTCGTTTCTGAACATCTTAATGAAATATAATCCAGGTGGAAACATTTTATATTACATTAAAAGACAAAATAGTGCATTTTTTATTACTACCCAACATTATAACAAACAATCTTTACTTTCTGAAAATTTCAAAGTTATTATTATTTTTCATATTTTTTTTGAGATACTTTATGAAAAATTATTATTTTTTTTTTTTTTTAGATCTGTACAATGTAATTCTTTAATACTGTAATTCTTTAATTTAGATTTTTCAGATAATCTAGTATTTATTATGAAGTTATAGTTTTTATTGTATAAAAAACATATGTATTATGGACCGAAATATATATTCATATACATGAATACATATGTATTATGTCATATTAATTATGAACCACTTAATAAAACAATTTTTAAATTTATTTAAAGTAAATCTGTAGAAATTATATAAGTTATTCAACAAAATTATTCTATTTTTTGTCTGTTTCCCATTAGTTTAATTTTATTTTATTTAATTTTATTTTTTACTACATGGTTAAGGTTGATGGTGATGGTATTGCCTGAAGAGACAGATTGATTAACTACTATTTTATTATTACAGTGACATTTGCTTTGTCACTAAATACTTATGATGAACCAAGAAGAGATCCCCCAGATGGGTTTCACCTCGCACTTTCAAAGGCTGTGTGGGAACCTCAAGAGCAACCGGGAGTGCAGAAATAACCTATTTTGAGACGATCAGAAAGGGGAATATAAACTGCCAACAAGACAGTTATATTTTAACAATTTAGATCAGTAAGCATGAATCTAAATTCAATATTCTTCAATGCATAATCAAATATAGATGTATTTTTCAATAAGCATGGAAGACTGTTGTATCCCAACGATGTAACAATATCGATGTAAGCCGACGATGTGGACAGTTTTTATCAGTATGCATTTCAATGTTTCTTTCATAGTTGTTCGTTATATTATAATAAATAAATGTTGTTTATAATAATGGTATCTCTCCACAGGCAAACCAGTGTGGGACTCAGAACTTTACCAGACGTTCTGGTGTTTCCAGAACCTTGGAAAACTTCACTACATGCTTAAGGTTGATGGTGAAAGATAATATTCTCTGAAGAGACACATTGATCAACTACTGCGAGGTGGAAGGTAGCATGTATGTTTATTTAAATACAGACATTCCTATCTAGACACCGTCTAGATCCGCATTTTATTCATTATCCTTGTGCTTGTGAAAATAATACTGCTAAATAACAATTTATAAAAATCATCAGCATATTGTAATTTCTTCAGAGCATCAGTTTTGTAAACACAGGACTTGAAACTTTGAGTGATGTCAAGTATATGGGTTTCAGAATAGTCAGTCTCATCTTAAAAATAGTAGTTGTTATAGCTCGTGCACCCGTCCTTCGTACCGTAAAAAAGTATTTTGTATGGTTCTTAGCGTTACTCTAAAAACACCATAAGGAGATGACCGTACTTCATTTATCAATTTTCATTTTATTTTTAGTCAAGTAACTGAAGACAAGTGCAACCAGTCGCGTCATACATACAATAACAGTGGCAATGGCTATGTTAGTTGAGCTGCCGTACCATACACCATCATATCTTTAAAGCTACTTTTTTTGATAACAGAAAGAGACAAACAGACCTTTTTTTTTATAGAAAATTTAATTTCAAATATAACAAGCAATTTCCAACTTTGACCAACGGTTTGGTCATAGTAAGGTTGAATATTGGCAAAGAACATAATAATCCGATTGTTACTGCAAGCCATTAACAATGTCAGCCATCTTGAAACTTTGAAACATTTCATAATAGTAATAGGTTCTTTTTAAATTTCCAGATTCACAGATGCCACTAGATTTATGTATATATATATATCTCAGATTTAGGTTTTTTGTTAAATTTTTCCATTGTTGGTTTTAATACAGCAAACAACTTTAAAAAAGAAAATCTGGTAAATATATAACTTTTTCCATGGTTTTATCATGATTGATGAGATTACCTATAAGTTTTTAATGAAAGTTCCTTTTTTTATTTTTTAAACCTCTTTCCATAACATTATTATTATTATTATTATTATTGAATAACGTTACTATAGTTAAATACACGTGGTTTAGAGCAAAAAATTATTCTTTAATCTTACATATTAATTTTTTAATGAAATTATGAAGCATTAAAATTATACTTAACAGAAAAAAAACAACTAAATAAAAAAAAATTCATTTATTAATTCTTACTGGTAACAGTTACATAGAAAATAGAGCAGTAAAAACCATTTTCTCATTCAAGTACAGTTTGAAAACATGAATGAATATTTAAACATAGAATTTTCCATTTTGATACAAGGTGTAATTGAAAGTAATCAATTAATGATAATTAGTTTTAAATTATGATATTTGCAATAATTATTATATTACCTAGTCTTGTAAGTTTTATAAAAAACATTTATTATGACGTATGTCCTAGTTTATGTAATGTGACTCATAATATTGTAAAATATAACACCCTTAATAACAGTGATTATATAATATTCTAAATTATTATTATATTCCATATCCCTCCATAAATTAGCAATTATTATTGTAATTTAATGTAATCAATTATTTTTTCTTCATTTTTTTAATGCAATATTATTATATTAGAATACTAAATAAAAATTATTAGGAATTAATAATTTTTAGTAAATGCAAATTAAAATTAGGTAAACAAATTTATAAAATATGTTTTATTCTGATTTTTAATATATCATCTAGACAACAAATATAAATTATGACTAATCAATCAAACCAATTACTAAACATTTACATTTTTTTTTGTCTTCAGTCATTTGACTGGTTTGATGCAGCTCTCCAAGATTCCCTATCTAGTGCTAGTCGTTTCATTTCAGTATACCCTCTACATCCTACATCCCTAACAATTTGTTTTACGTATTCCAAACGTGGCCTGCCTACATAATTTTTCCCTTCTACCTGTCCTTCCAATATCAAAGCGACTATACCAGGATGCCTTAGTTTGTGGCCTATAAGTCTGTCTCTTCTTTTAACTATATTTTTCCAAACGCTTCTTTCTTCATCTATTTGCCGCAATACCTCTTCATTTGTCACTTTATCCACCCGTCTGACTTTTAACATTCTCCTATAGCACCGCATTTCAAAAGCTTCTAATCTTTTCTTCTCAGATACTCCGATCGTCCAAGTTTCACTTCCATATAATGCGACACTCCAAACATAGACTTTCAAAAATCTTTTCCTGACATTTAAATTAATTTTTGATGTAAACAAATTATATTTCTTACTGAAGGCTCGTTTCGCTTGTGCTATTCGGCATTTTATATCGCTCCTGCTTCATCCATCTTTAGTAATTCTACTTCCCAAATAACAAAATTCTTCTACCTCCATAATCTTTTCTCCTCCTATTTTACATTCAGTGGTCCACTTTGTTATTTCTACTACATTTCATTACTTTTGTTTTGTTCTTGTTTATTTTCACGCGATAGTTCTTGCGTAGGACTTCATCTATGCCGTTCATTGTTTCTTCTAAATCCTTTTTACTCTCGGCTAGAATTACTATATCATCAGCAGATCGTAGCATCTTTATCTTTTCACCTTGTACTGTTACTCCGAATCTAAATTGTTCTTTAACATCATTAACTGCTAGTTCCATGTAAAGATTAAAAAGTAACGGAGATAGGGAACATCCTTGTCTGACTCCCTTTCTTATGTTCTTCAATTGTTACTGTTGCTGTTTGGTTGCTGTACATGTTAGCAATTGTTCTACTATCTCTGTATTTGAACCCTAATTTTTTTTACATATTTAAAAAAAAGATTTAACAGTGAAATTATTTGAAGGTTTAATAATGTGTCATCAATTTTAGTGAACCAAATCACAGAATAATGCATTTATGTTCATGAATTTTAAATTTTACTACAATAAAATATATGAATTCCAATTGTATGCAATTATATAAATTATATACTGCATCTGGGTTTTCATTGAAACCCACCGGGTTGGTCTAGTGGTGAACGCGTCTTCCCAAATCAGCTGATTTGAAAGTCGAGAGTTACAGCGTTCAAGTCCTAGTAATGCCAGTTATTTTTACACGGATTTGAATACTAGATCGTGGATACCGGTGTTCTTTGGTGGTTGGGTTTCAATTAACCACACATCTCAGGAATGGTCGAACTGAGAATGTACAAGACTACACTTCATTTACACTCATACATATCATCCTCTGAAGTATTATCTGAATGGTAGTTACCGGAGGCTAAACTTGAAAAAGAAAAAAAAGGTCATAAAGCAAATTTCCGTTTTCATAATGGCTTCAAGAGGCTGCAACAATTCTGTAGATACTTTTTGTTACATTTGTGGTGAGTTAACAGTTTAAAGATAAAAAGAAATATAACAAGTTTCGTTGATAAAGTAAGTGTAAGAGTGTTTTCAAAAGGCTACTTGTATGAGGTATCTCATAAAAATGATTAAATAAGTAAAAATTAATTTATAAATGCATTATAAAATTCACTTGATTTCTTTACCGCGTAGATTTAAAAAAATGTATCAAAATGGCGGCAGAATAAAATTGTTTTCTCATAATCAACTATAGAATGCGTTAAATATATCAACGCACGTGGCGGTGTATAATGGTGGCGTCCTTTCTAACGGTACCGTTAACGGCTATTCGATATAACTATGTAGATTAATTTGTTAGTCCAAATAATCTTAGTCGAATGCTTACTAATAGAAATAATTAGATAGGTCTACTGATTGGTTTCTGCGAATAATGAAATACTATTTTGCGTCATGGTCTCTACTGAAAGAAAGTAATGACTTGTAGTTAATTCTCTTAATTGTATGTTATGTGAATGTGTTTCTGAACCGGCTTTATGTTAATTATTTACAATTGTACATCATACTGAGTGTGTTATCTAGGTAATATAAAACTATAAGTAACTTTTAAGACGTTATGTTTATAGTTAATTTAGAAAACTTTTGCTGTTTATTTTATCTGAAATTTTTACTATTTTAATATTATATTTTGTGTTCGTGAACAAAGTTAAGTTTAATTATTTATGCGTGTTGTTAGTTCTAATTTCCATGTTAATTATTTTCAATATTATTAAGGGATACTGGTAATTCCTGCTGAATAACAAGTATCAGGTATTATTTACCCATCCTAGCTATTTATTTTATGATTTGTTTAAAATGTTTAATACTTGTGCTTAAAGATTTACTTCCTCACACAAACGATTTAAATGTAAGCCTCAAAAAGTTTTGTTTAGAAACTCAAAATTTGTAATAATGCTATTGTGTAATCCATAGTGCATTTATTCATTGAACAGGTTGACAAAAAACTAAAGTTATTAATAATCGAGTTTCAGATTAATTTAATTTTTCCTCCAAACCATTTATAGCTAATTGGCACCTTCCTGGAGTAAATAGTAATGAGGCAGTAATTAGCTACATAAGGCATTTTGGAAGAAAGAGTTTCATTAATTTGAAACCGGTAGTCAAACTTTAAACCTAATATAGACTCATTAATTAAAATTAAATGTAAGAAAAAAATGGTATTTAGAGAATTAAAACTAGAATTCAGATTTTTAAAGTAAGAAAAACATGGAAGAGGTTAATGAATCAGTTTTTCTCCAAGGGAAGTGATTTTATTTTAATAGTTTTAAAACAAATTTTAACTTTACCCTTTTACAAAACAATTGAAGATTTATTTTTAATTGTAAGCTAAATAAGCTCAAGTTATGTCACTTTAACACTTATTCAAAGATCTCAATGTGTTTAATAAATATTACATCTTAATTCTTAACATTATATCTTCTCATAGTTTTTACAGTAGATCATTCTTTCCATTATTAAATTATAACTAAGTCAGCAATGGGAGAAAGGCTTGGGTAAGATGATACCCTGCCACAACTTCTTACAGTTTGATGATTCCACATTGTGCAGAGTAAGATCCTGGAAATTGAAGATTATAAAGTAAAGTAAAATGCTAATGGCCAAATGATGAAGGGCTTAACAAACCCTTGGCCCGCCTACATTGAAAATATTCACGATTCTTCTTTTACATATAATAATGTTCTTTTAAACCATTGATTCTCAAAATTTTACACTCACTGTCCACATTGAAAACAAAAATTTTCTAGGGGCCTCCAACATTTTTAAACTTACCATCTGTTAAAAATAATAATTGCAATTATTGTTTTTAAACATGTCATATCCTATTTCTGAGTTGAAACTTCTAACATTTTAAATGAGAGCAGTTAAAACGCATTAAAGTATTTTTCATAAAATTGCTTTAAAAAAAATTACAATTGTATGTATATACTAAACAACAATAGCGATAGCATATTCAATTTAACAATACAATAATTAAAACAAAGGTTTCAGTTGAAATATTTTTTGTACTAGTGTAGTAGGTATTTAATTTTAGTTTGAAATATCAGGAAAACATAATTTTGCCTTTTTTTTTTTAATCAGCCATTGTCTTCCTAGACTGTCTGAATGCCCCAGCTCCCACAAGGGGGCATTATTCCCCACTTTGAGAACGAATGTTTTAAACTAATTTTTTTTAATCGGGTACAAAATCTTCAACATTTGGTTAATTCACAACTTCACCCTCCTTGGTGGTGAAGAAATGAATATTTTTAATATCTTAAGCCTGGTTAAAACCTTTTCTAGGATAACATGAATGTATTCTGCAAATTTGAAAGTAATCGGTCAGTTTTCTGATTAACCATGATCTGTTAAGATTGAGATTCTGCCTGATGCATGCAAAAGTTAGTCTTTGACCTACTAATAAATATGCTGTTTGAATTTTAAAATTGAACGGTTGTTTGCAGATATTATAAGAGCACCTCATTGCACCTCCCAAAACAGCATGCCAGGAGCACCCCATTTATAGGGGTGCTCGTTAAAGGTCTAGCCTTTAACGAGGTACTTGTATACCTTACAACTCCAAACTCACACGCAATCCCCACGGGAAGCCCATTATTGTTAAACAAAATTTTTTTAAATTTATATAATATTATTTTATATAATGTAAAATTAATTCTATTATTTCTGTAATATTATTCATTCGATTGAATAAAATCATTCGGTTCAAAACCAACCCGCACAGTGATAAAGACTCACAGTTCATTAATTCAATTCATGAAAGTTTGTGAAAACAAATTGGCAACAATAGACTAAAAATATTAACACCTAATATAAATCAGCTGTTCATATAACCATATGTTTACTAGTAACTTTACAGTGTTGCCACTTTGGCTGCCAAAAAAAGAAAACTAGTCTCATTACTTTATTTACAGACCTTGTATGTAATAACAAGACTTATTTTACTTAAAAATACTATCTATCAATCTCATGGGTTAACCAATCGACTGTACAAACCTATAAATTAAATTCACTATGTTTCACTTAGAATTCTATATATAAGCCTCCTCAAGTGTCAATACACATTCATACACACATCATAAATTCTTTTACATACTAAGAAATTAACCGGTCTATCCATCCTAGATTACAATATTTAATCCCCGCCCTTGTTTTAATAGATCCTGCTACATATATGACTCTTCTTATCTTTAGATAATTATATGTATCTCCTTTATATAAAGGAATAGCAATCAGGTTATGTAAAGAGATACATATAATTATCCAAAGATAAGATGAATCATATATATGTAGGCTTTGTTGTATCTATTACAATAAAGGTGAGGATAAAATATTGTTATCTAGGATGGGTAGACCATTTAATTTTTTAATTTGTAAGAGAATTTTATATGATTGTGTATGAATATGTATTGTCACCTGAGGAAGCTTAGAAAATTCTAAGTGAAATGTGATGAATTTAATTTATAGGTTTGTGTAGTCAACCCACCGGGTCGGTCTAGTGGTTAACGCGTCTTCCCAAATCAGCTGATTTGGAAGTCGAGAGTTACAGCGTTCAAGTCCTAGTAAAGCCAGTTATTTTTACACGGATTTGAATACTAGATCGTGGATACCGGTGTCCTTTGGCGGTTGGATCTCAATTAACCACACATCTCAGGAACGGTCGAACTGAGAATGTACAAGACTATACTTCATTTACACTCATACATATCATCCTCTGAAGAATTATCTAAACGGTAGTTACCGGAGGCTAAACAGGGAAAAAAAGAGAGAGAGAGGTTTGTATAGTCGATTGGTTAACCCATGAGATTAATAAAGATAATATTATTAAGTAATATATATATTGTTATTATATTTAATTATACCCAATCAAGAGGTAAATAAATTACATTTATGTAATATTACTAATCCGTCGACTATTTAATAAAGAACTATTAAAAATGCTACTTGTTATAATGGTAAATTATGTTCAAAATTATAATGAATTAATTTCGGATTGGTCAGTTCCATATTAGTGTATGTATTAATAAGATGATTTGTGAAATTCTGATATGCAAATATCAAAGTTCAAGTAGATAAATAATAAGGGTTCTACGAGTTTCAAGTAGCTTAATAATGGGTTTTCTGAGTCAAATATCCACTAAGCAAAAGAGTTTGCTTTATATGTTCTTTTTATATATAAATGGTTTGTTTCATAACGAATAAATGATGTATAATATTCATTGATATTAGTAACATTTTTTGATATGTTGAGTTTATGTAACTGGTTTTATATAAAACTCAAGAGAGCAATCTTAGGATATAAACTTATCAAGCAGCATAGTCTTAGTACATTGTTTCGCAATTCCCAACATTAGTAAATTCATTTTTTTTTTTAACAAATTCTTTAAAAATGTTTACTTTTGTAAAAAAATTAAATTTGGTGTAGTATAGAAGCTTCCAAGATTTATATCTGACACATAATGCCAGACATGGTACTTTATTGTAAAATTATTAATTTACTATAATTTGTCATTTACTAATCGGCATAACAGTAGATTTATGTCTGACACATAATGTGAGATACTGTACATTACAGCAAAATTGCATTTATTATAATTGTGCATTTGATATGAGTACTAACACTATAAATCATATTCCTTTAAAAATAATGTTGTTTATAAAAGTTTGTTTATGTTACTATATTACTCACTGTCGGCACATTTTTAATCGAAGTTAAAAATTTTAAATTTATGTAATATAAAATAAATAATTTTTTTGTTTTGTTAAAATAACATAATTTTATAAATTATTTTGGCCAAAAAAAAGTGTCATAATACAATCCCAAAACCAGGTTTGTCTTTCACTTCTACTAATTTCTTAACAGCTATAATTGTTCAATCACTTCATTATACAATATAATATTTGATGAATTTCTGTTACCATAACCTTGTATAAAAACTTGTCATTACATTCATGGTTTTGTTGTGAAGTGAGGAAATAAAATGTAAAACATTTCTTTCTTTTATATTTAACAGACATTTGCTTCTAGTTTATAAAGGTATCAATTAATATAATACTATATTTAGAGTTTTTGCTATTTACTCTTGTTATTTTTGCTGTTTATGTTAGGCCTCACATTTCCTTTAAGAAATCTTGATTTATGAAAACATTTTAATTAAATGATTAGAATGTGCAAAATGTTTTGATTTGTGATATGTATGAAATCTGAGCTAATGAGTCCATATGTGGTTTAGTAAACAAACATTAACTGTGGTGCATCTGATGACTTGTGCGCTAAGCTGTTTCATAAGAACTTAAGATATGAACAGGAAATGTAATCAGTTTGATTACAGTTCAGTATATTTTTTATAACACACAAATCAAAAATATAAAATTTACATAAATTATTCTTACCAGTCTTTGTTCATACTTTATTTTTTAATTAAGTATATATAAAATGATAGATGGCCTAGAGAAAATCAAATCTAACATTTTTATATGCTGTGAACAGATAAACTAAATATTATTTTTACTAAGCAAAACCCACTGTCAGAACAATAATTTTCTGGTCAACATAAAATTTGGAACTGAAAAGAGAGTAGGTGTTCTATATAGTATTACATATGCTGAATCTGAATGTATTCCAAAACAACCCATCACACGTTCTTAAGTTACAACCCTTAAATTTATTTATTCCATCATTCATGAAACAAACAATACAAATAAGTTAGTGCATCTGTATGTTAGCTTATTCATATCTGATTTATATTGTGATGCATGGTGTAGACCTATATTTGATACATAACAGTCAAATGATGTCATTTCATGTCAAGCTAGACATATATATATATATATATATATAGACATGTTAGAGAGTCAAGTAATGAGTAGTTCAACATGATGAAATTTTCTTCAGTATAGTTCAGCTCTTACTATGACTTGCTGTTTTCTTTAGTTTGGAAGTGGTTTTATCATACACATATAAAAAAATTTTAAGTTTAATTTTTAAAATTAGTTTTTTTTTAATTTACTGTAATTATTCATTTTTAAGGTTTAATATTACGCCATGCTAGAATGGGAGAAACTGTGAAGAAGTGCGCTCATGAATTCCCACTTCTAAATATTGAAGCAACTCTTCATCCTATCACTAGAACTGTATTAAAGATAAAATTACAGTTGACTGCTAATTTTAGGTAATGAAAAACTCTGATTTTTTATGTTTTGTTTTCTTTTGAATTTTAATTAAATAATAATATATGCAACCCTAATTAGTGTTATTTCAGAAACATATAGGAAGATGATTTTTGGTCATAATTATTACATTAAATTAGTTTATTTAAACTGTACATTTATATTAAGTAATAGCAGTATTTTTCTCTCTATATATGCACCATTAATAAATTTCATAATAATTGCATAAATTGCAGTTTTTATTAATTTTACACTATATTTATTTGTTTGCTTATTTTCCTTATGCCAACAAATTATTAATAATGTAATTACTAAAGTAAGCTTAATTATCTTTATATTTAGATCATATTCTTGCTCTTTAAAGTCTTATTCATTCATTTCGTTTCTCTCTGTATTAAATTTTTAGCAATTTTATTTTACGTGCAGTGAACTTCATAATATTAATTATTTCTTAAACTTGAGTAAAGAATTAATGTTTTAGCACTAGAATGAAACATACTCTTTTTCAGGTGGAATGATAAAGTTCATGGGAAAACATCTGAAACTTTTTGGATTTGGGTAGAAGATCCTGCTTCCAATTTTATGTACCATTCAGAATATTTTCTTATAACACGTAAACAGGTAAAAATGAACATTTCTCCTCTCTTATGGATCTTAATTTCATTTATTTAATTTAGTCTTTTCCATACTTTGTTTCAACCACTACGATTAATATTACAAGGCATGTTTTTTAAGCATGGGCTGTTTTGATATAAAAATTGAAATAAACGAAATAGAAAAAACTTTATTATAACAAAATAAACTCATATATATATATATATATATATATATATATATATATATGATTCAATGTGATCTACTTGTGAAAATTATGGTAAACATTCATATAAATATATGTCCACTATTTTGTTCAGAATTAAATTCTCTATAAGTTTTGTTTAAAAGTTATATGTGTTTATTGCACATTTAACAAAGTTGAATGTCAAACAAAAAAAAAACAGGATTTCTTATCCCAATTTATTGGTTTTCACCCCAGATTTCTCAGAAATTACTGCAGATACAGCTCTGGGACTTATTTTATTTGATTTTTCAGGTCAAAAACCATAAGAAATCACTAATACTGCCACTTAATTAATGACCTAAAGATTTCAGTATGACCTCATTTTACCAGGTAACTGAAATCCAAGCGAAATCTATCACTAGCCATAACTTACAAATGAAGTATTTAGGATGTATGTTTATGTGAACTTTTTCCATTGCTTTCACAAGTAGAATAGATTATGAAAGGCCCAGGAAAACTTGATTGTACACTCTGTATACAATTGATTTTATATTTATTCCTTTTTTTGGAGTAATTCAAATTGTATTTAATGAGCATAGTGGGAATGAATAAATATGAAATGGTCTTTAACATAAGCTTAATGAAATTTTTATTTCATTCTCGTAGTGTTAATTGATTTTTTCTTTTTTTGTAAATGAAGGGTAAAATAGCAAATATTTGTTCTCTTGCTCTTATATCTGATCTTACATGCCCTTCTTTCTTCAGTTACTTGTAAATTTCTAATCGATCATTATGCCCATTTGTTAATGTCCGAGCTGTGCTAACCCAGCTGGAGTTATGTGCTAGCACAGCTTGAGATGATTTATATTTTGTATCTTTTACTGATACACCACGCCCTTCTTATAAAATGTGTATTTTCCTGTGTATGTAAATGCATAGGTTTCATGTTCTTCTGCAGTGGAGGACATCCACTGCATTGAAATTGTTTTCAAAATAATAATAGTTTTGTAGAGCCTATACTTTTTATAATATAAAATATAATAGGTTTTATTATATAAATAAAAATCATTTTCATAAAAACATTATTTTTGTATATATGGAAACTTATGGAACACCTGTATATGAGGCAATTATGGGAACTTTTTGAACCTACCTTGAATTTATCATATTTTCTCATTAAATTCTGTTCATTTTTTTCTATTTTCGTACATGAGTATTTTGGAGTGATAATTACTACCAAACTTACATTGTAAAAAAATGTAATGTGTTACTAGGACAAAAGAAATGTAGATATTTGAAAAATATTCTATTTAAAAATTTTAATTTGAACATAAAAGTATAAAATATTAAGTGGTATTAAACAGGATGATTTAATTAATTGATGTAGAATTAAGAGAAAATTCAACTCCTGTATTGAGTACACTGATTTTACATTTTCAGATCTACTCCACAAAATTTTTACCATAGTTTATTATGAATATTAGTCTGTGATCTGATACAGAAGTGGTAAGATACTATGTGTTTATGTAAATGAACATTAACATACATTGATGTTTTTAGATATTTATTGTTATATATGCATTTTTTTGGTAATTTTATGTATATATATATTTTTTTAAATTTAATTAAATATACATTATTTTATTATTTATTAAAATTTTGATAAAAACATGTTTACATATCTTCTTCAGGTAATTTCCAAAGTGCTTCAAGAGCTGGTGATGACTATACCACTTCATGAACCATTACCATCACAGTACATGATCAGAGCAACAGCTGATAGATGGCTAGGTTCAGCCACCACTGAGCCATTATCATTTCAGCATTTAATATTACCAGAGAGCCATCCACCACATACAGGTTATTTATTTACTTATTTGATCTAGAAATATGCAAATGTTGGAACATAAGTATTGTGTAGAGGTAAGCAGGTTTCCTGTACTTAAATCAAGATCAATACAATCTTAACAATGCAGTTAGATAATTAATATATATATAACAACTCTTTTAATATTGTAATATTTATCTTCATTGACTCATTCTTAAATTCTGTTATTGACTATTTGCTCTCTTAATTTTGGAAAGAATGTCAATGGTTTTTGTACAGATTATTTTGAAAAATCATGATTGTTAAGTTTCCATTTAGAAGGTAAATTATTAGAATAATAGAAAAATAACACTTATTCATGAATAAAAACAAAAACTAAGGTAATGTATTGTTAAAAACATTCAGCTTTGTCACCTTAAAAATCACCATGTTTTATTTACAAATTAATATTAAAGACTTATTATACATTCATTAATAAATGATCATAATAATAAATTATCATAATAAATGATTATCATTTAAAAAATCTCTCCCTGAGTGCTCAAAAAATTGTCTCCCACCATAGGGAATTAAACGCATTTTTGACATCCAGTAAAATAAGTACTGCCACCTCCCTGATACACCAAGTGCCTGTTACAGCTTTGTCTTTTATCTGCATCACCTGATCTGCCGCCTCAGTGGCAGATTTACCTTTATGGAAGCTATATTGGTGCTTGTTCAAGGAGCTTGCAAATATTATTTATGAGACCATTGGTCTATATCCACCTATGGAGTTCTCAGCACCCATTTTTTTAATAAATACCACTCGCTTCTTTCCAGGATGCAGGTATATATTCATTAAGCAGCATTCCGTTTATGACCCTAAACATTCCTTCCAATACCTTTTCAACTAATACTCAAATAATCTTATAAGCCGGTGTACTGTCTGGTCCTGGGCTTTCTTAACTCTTCCAACAGGTCTTTTAGGTGCTTTATTTGCTGCTTTTATTGCTCTGGCCATAACATAATTGAACTGAGCAGTATCCCTGTCAGAAGCACTTCTCCTTTTTGAGCTTTGGTAAGCCCTTGTTTTCCATGCCTGCTTCCTACTGATTTCTATATCCTCAGTCCACCAATATGCATGTTTATTGTCCTTTTAGGGACTAGTGCACTGGATGTTTTGCACTCTCTTGGACTATCACCACCAACTCCATTGGAGATATGATCCTGGTCAGTCTGGTTTGTATTTGCCACTAAATTGAATACATCCTTTCTTGGAGACTATCATGCTTGGTAACTGGTTCTGCCAACACTTGTCCTAGTTTCATAGACTATATATAAATGATTCAAAAGACACTCAGTTTCTAGAATTGACCAGTTCACATAATTGTTGACTCCCTCCATTGGTACAAATGCAACGTCAATTGTGGAATGGGAGTCCCCTCTCTGGAAGGTCGCCCCACTGCCATAAATACCAAGCCCAGCCCACTCTCCCTGTGGCTAAGGTATTGGCCTCGTATGCTATTTAATTAACCAGAAAATTCAGGACTTTTGGAATTAAAATCCCCCCTCCCCCCAATTAATATATTCTTCCCCCTGTATTGGGTGATTTCCTCAGCAAGGTTGTCCAGGAAGATAATAAACTAAGCAATGTTCATATTGGGAGAGTGATAACAAGAAAATACTATCATGCTACCTAGATCTCCCAATACAAAGCCGCATCTGGCTCCACTTCTAACTACCAGAACACCAAGTACTGGAAAGGTTATCGCTGCCACTGAGGAGCGGTCTACTAGCCACGCAGGCCCCAAAATTATTGACACATTCGGCTCTGATAATATGATGATGTTTACATGCTCTTTCAACGCAGTGACCCAGCAGAGGTCCTGTACTGGTCTACGTCATCCTGTATTGATCTGGAGATATTTCACTTGGGGCTAAAAATTTCTCCGTTTCGTGGTCCTCCCTACCACAAATCACAGGCACCTTGTTCTGGGCACGCTTGTGCCCAGGCTTACTGCAGTTAAAACAAGTTTGACTGGTCCACCCCTTTGCAACCGGCTGAAACATGTCTGACGACCCAACATCGGAAGCATCTTTCTTCTCACTCTCTAATCTGAATGTGGCAGTGAATTGACTCATCAGGGCCACCGTTGAAATATATGGCAATGTTACCTCCATGCTGGGAAGTGAATTTCTTCTCTCCCTCCTCCCAGGTTGATCCATTCTTAATTAGATCATTGGAAACTTGTAAGGGATCAAATTCCGATTGATTTGATACCTCACATGGTATCCCCCCAAATCCAGGGTTGGAATTTGGGTGGTGGTTGAGGGGGTCCGGATTGATGAGATCCAGAGGGTTATGGGTAGAAACTGAAGGGATCAAAAGTTGTTTGGTCTAAATCCGGCAAAGATTGCTGCCAAACCTAACCTCACTTACAGTATATAAACAGCTGATGGTAAGTTAGCCGCCAACCTAATTGTAAATTGCCTAAAAGTCATAACACATACAGTAAATTCCTTAATCAGAGAAACCGTGAATGGTAAGGTAGAACTGTTTTCAGTTAATATTATTGAAATATATATCATACTGATTTTTCAGATAATGAAATTTGTTGCATTTATTTGCTCAGTAACTCCTATAATATATTTATATATACACACTTCGTAGAGGATAAATTATGTATAAATAATTTATTTACAAGTTTTTCTTAATGAAATATGACACCTATAACTTTGCTGATGACAATTCATGAATTTAGTTATTCATATTTTAGTCGGTTTAATTTTTGATGTTATTACTGCAATTTTGTTATCTTCCAGGAATTTTGTTCAATGAACAATTGAATGATTTGGTAGTGTAATTCTTAAAAAAAAAAAAAAATATAGCTTTTAAAAAATATTGTGCTAGTTTATGTTTTTCAGGTGCATTTGTTGTAGAAACATGTATAGTTCTCAGTGACTAAAATTTATTATATTGGCTTGAATGCGATTGTAATGATTTGATTCCTCATACCTGTTTAATAGTTTCATTCATCAAGAACAAAAAAGATAATAAATTATTAGAGAATTGAATGAATTTAAACTTATGTCTTACCTTGTAAAGTCACCAGAGAATAGTAAAATTACATAATGATCAATATGCATTGCTTCAATTTTGTCATTGCTAACAATATTTCTTTGATGCATCAAAGGGCAGCAAGGAGAATACTACAAGCTCCAATATCCATATATTGTTGGAACCATATGTTATTTCAATATATCATTTTGATCATTTTGTCTTTTTTTAATATTTTTCAATGTAGCCCAAAAAGCCTTGTCTTAATTTCTGGTTAAAAATATAATTTATATTTTTCAAGACAGAATATTCATTTTCCAAGGAAGATTTTCATTTGCACCTTATGGTCAAACAAGGCTCAATTTATCATCTGACCATCATGTTCAGAGGATATTGACTGAACCCCAACAACCTGAGGATAACCTTAAATCATACATTATCTTTTTTGTGAGCTCCTCAACATTGCAATACAGAAGGTGAAAACAAGAAATAATATATTCAGCTAACTGGCATGTATAATGGGGTTGCTCTGTATAATTGTGCTTTAGATCTCTGCAATCTTTATTTTTTCTCTGAGCAGGAATTAGTAAAGTATCAACAAAAAAATTGTTATTACCAATCTAGGACATGAAAATGACTAGAAAATTGCTCTCATAAGCCTCAGGAGACTCATTGTGCATAATGCAGACTTTAAGCCAGATCTCCGTGGCTATTCAATTTTGATCTAATATTTAGAAAATTGAGACCATAAGTAAGTACTTACTAGTTCCTAGCTCATTTTTATTAGTCGTAATGATTATGTATTTTTTTTTTATAGATTTACTGGAGTTGCAACCTGTTATATCCATTCACTCATTTTAATCCTATTCAAACACAAATTTTCCATTGTCTTTACCACACTGATCATAATGTATTGCTTGGTGCTCCAACTGGTTCCGGTAAAACAATTGCTGCTGAAATTGCTATGTTTAGAGTATTCAAACAATATCCAGGAACTAAGGTATTTTATTATTTCTGTTTCATTATTTATGTATTACTATTAAGTTGGGTGTGAATAATCTGTTTTCAGTAATTTTTTTTTATATCTTAGTGTTACATTTATTTTTTAAATTGTTTAGAAATCTTGTTTATTTTATAATAGTGTTGAATTATTATATCGGTTAGAAATGAACATTTATTTACTTTTTACAGGTTGTGTATATAGCACCATTAAAGGCGCTTGTTAGTAGAGCACAAATTGAGGATTGGAAAGTTAGGTTAGAGAATAAATTAAATTATTCTGTTGTTGAACTCACAGGTAAATCGCTTGAAAAAATATCTTTAAAAGTATTACCTTTTGTATTGCATGATTTTATATTTAAGATTTTTTCCTTCTACCGATTTTTTTTCTTTTATAAATATACTGTCTTCTACCATGTAATAAAAACCAATACTAAGACTAAACAAAGTTTCAATTAAACAAAGCAATATTTAAAACATTATATCTAATTTCAGTTAGTTAATTCAAACAAATGTGATATTAATATTATCTGCACAAAATTAAAAGTCTGAAACTCAATTTTATTGGTTAAATTAAACAAATATATATATATATATATATATATATATATATATATATATATATATATATATAAGCAATCATGGAATGTAACATATATCTCTCATGTTTAAATCACTGCATAATAAAACCAGAAAACAATATTAGAAAATAGTTGGATAAATTGTTAGATTTCAGAATTCTCCACCAGATTAAAGAATAATACTCGCGTCTTTAAACTTGATTTTAGAAGTCTGCATCAAATTAAGGATTAGCAAAATGTCAGTTGTTTTTAATTTGCCTATGTTGTAAAGGTTCCTGTTAGTGTAGTGCTCTAGAAGTTATAATTTAATAAACTGAAAATGTATTTTTTATGTGCATGTGTAATAATTTGCCTTACTTGCCTGAGGGACAACTGAGTACAGCTGCACTCAGTTTTCACGCAAGTTTCAAATCAGCATAGTTTGAAACTTAAATTAGAACATGCTGATATGAACTGATAAACATTAAAAATATTATTACATTATTATTCTTAAAACTCTTGATAGCTGTTTTTAAAATGGCTGTTAGGACCCAGAGGTTCTCAATATTTTTAAAGTCTTTTCTTTCCTAAGGCTTTTTTCTGGACTTGTTTATTATTAGAATGTATTACATTTATAACTGACTGAACTTTCAATCTCCATTGCTACCTTTCCTCAGCATTAATGTTATCTATTGTTGCTGATCAATTTGCATAATTAGGATAGGTTCTTCCAGATTTATGTTGCTAGAATGTACCACACAGCTGTATGCCTCATTCTGAAGATTGATATTAATGAAGCATAGAAGAAATTTTAGGTAGGAAAATGCTACACTTACTCACAATTTTCTCTTTAAATTAAAGAACATTGATAAATTAAACATTGCTTGTCTTGCAGTTTTCTACTGGAACTGACACAGTTTACTGAGATGAAAATGTTGATGTTTTCAGAGATTAATTATTAATTTCTGTAGTTATTTAAAAAAATCCTGTTCTGTTGAAAAACTGCAGTTCTGTAATGAGGTTACAGTTAAATTTTGCAAGCCCAGATGTAAATGCTTTGGTTGCTCTTTGATATTATATTTTCCCTTTTTTTACAAATTAATTATTCATTAATTAATGTTGTGTTGTGTTAAATCAGTTATGCTTAATATTAATTGATTGAATCAGAGGCCTGTGAGCAGCTGTGTCACTTGTTCATATAGTGAGTGTACTTGTAGTTTACTACATCCCTGGTTTACTTGATTACCAAGCAAGAATTATTGTTTTTAAATTAAGAATAATTTCTCATCGTAAAGTATATATAACTATTTATATTATTTTATATGTTTGTAGGTGATGTAACACCTGATGTAAAAGCAATTGCCAGCGCTAATGTTATAGTAACAACACCAGAAAAATGGGATGGTATATCACGTAGCTGGCAAACACGTGGCTATGTTCATGCAGTCTCTCTTATTATTATTGATGAAATACATTTATTAGGTGAAGATCGCGGTCCTATTCTCGAAGTAATTGTGTCTCGTACAAATTTTATTTCTTCACATACTTCTAAAACATTACGGATTGTTGGTCTTTCTACAGCATTAGCAAATGCTAGAGATCTTGCTAATTGGTTGGGTATTGGACAGGTTAGTTTTATTATTAAAGCCAGTAGATATATTTTATCAGTGTTAATAATAAATTTCTTTCATTATTATGTGTTACTTATATAATTGTAATAAATAATTAAATTTTCTCCAAATTGATATGAACACCTTATTAACTATTATGTAGTTAATAATATTTTGTTCACATGTCAGAGACATAAGAATGTGAGAAAGTTTTTTGGTCAGAAAGTATTTTGTTTTATAAAATAAATGACAAGAATTACTTTCTTATAAACAAAAATGTAAAAAATTTCTTTATCATCAAAATAAAGCTCAACATCTCAAATGGATCAATAGAGTTACATTTAAACCAATTTATTTTATATTGTCAGAGTAATTATTTGAAAGCTTGTTTGATAAAAATAAATAATTCAAACATAAAGGATTTAAAATATATGAGAAGATTGTAAACATGCATTAAATTATGTAAGCTAGGTGGAAAAAAAGAAAGAACTGTTATCTCTTAAACAATTTTCTTTGTCAGTAAAAGAGTACATCTGTAAATCTATTATAAGGATAAATATACAGAAGTAGATGTGGTCTCAATAAATTCTTATTAATAAAGTTATCGAGGAGTTTATCGTCTCCCATTTGGTGTGTTCTCAGGTGGTGGATAGGGCAATTCCCAGCAGATATGCAGGGTAGATGGAAAATAAAATACCACCCAGAGACCAAAGTGGTACCTCAAATACACTTCGTGTCTGCTTTGCAACATGTGGCAAAGTGGTCGCAGTCTGTTCACCAGAGGTACAGCTGGGCATTTCTCCTAAGAGCTACCAACCTTGAGATGTATCTTAGGGAACTTGTTCTTCTAACCCAACAAAAAATAAACGTAGATGTGCATTTTGTACAGAAAGCTTGGACTAATTTTGTACCAAGTAACTTTGATAGAATCTTTCTTTTAAAAGAATAATACAAGGAACTTTTATAAAACATCCAAAACTAACTTAACAAGTTGCACACCACCAACTTTACATTTTAAAGATCCAGAAACTCTCAAAACTGCATATAATAACACAGAATATTACAGAATACTCAAAAAACTACACAACTGCGACCCTCCACAAGAAAACTTTAATTTTGAAAACATCATTCCAAGTCGAGCAGATTCAAATCCAACTTTTGAAGAAATTAAAGAAATGATAAAGTAACTTAAAACTAACAAACCATCTGGATAAGACAATGCTATGGAAACGTTCTAGTGAAAAGATGAAAGTGTTGATGGAGTAATCCAAGAAATCTGTGAGACAAAACTCTACCATTTGGATGGATGGGCATCTGTGTTAATACATCCACTGCACAAGAAGGGAGACAAAACAGATCAAAGTAACTACACATGAATATTCCTCTTACCACTGATATGTAAGACCCTATCCAAAGAACTCTTAAACTGAGCTAAAACGGTCTCTACCTGCAAAAAGGACAGTATTAAAGGAGGGTTTAGGAAAGGTAGGTGGTCCTGTGCAGAACAAATCGCAAACCTAAAAATAAAAAAAAACATCTTAGAAATTGGGGAAATCGGGAGTTTGAAATGTGTGGTTACTTTTGTAGATTTTAAAAATGCTTACAATTCAATTGACAGAAATGTGGTTATTATCAATCTAAAAGAATTGTACTGGATAGTAAAATGACTGAAATAATTAAAGCAACCTTAACAAACACATTTTTTTCTAGAGGAGGGGAAACCTTTTATAAGCACCATGTGGTCTCATACTCCATAGTGTAGTGTGGGACTCTCCCTTGCAGGCCTACTCATTAAATCCCCTCCCCCAATACAGCAAGCGATGCTGGGCCCAACTTATGGTACTATCACAGCATCGCTGTGTGTTTCTCTCCATTACTGGCCCCATGTCTCAAACTTGTCAGGATCTTGTGGTTTTTTTTTAATTTGGTCTTGGGGTTGGCTGCCTGCACCAAAGGAAACTCGGACATTCATCCCTGGACATCTTCCATCAACATGGTTCGGATGATCTTAACCAGCATCATGCATTGTTTGGTCTGTAGGATTTTCCCAGTGATGTTCTTAGGTGTAAGCATGCCAAATTTTCCTTTGTGTGCTTCCCTATGCTGCAGGAACTTATTGCACTTGAACGTCATGTATTCCACGATCTCCTTCTCCCAGCAGTAATTGCAATCCACAGAAGGTCTCAAAATCCATGACCAGTAAGAAACTGTGTCAACTTGTACCCTTTCTTTCTGTTCTTGTCTAGCCTCTGGGAATTACCATTCAGGTATTATTTCAGAGGATGATATGTATAAGTGTAAATGAAGTGTAGTCTTGTACAGTCTTAGTTTGACCATTCCAGAGATGTGTGGTTAATTGAAACCCAACCACCAAAGAACACTGGCATCCACGATCTAGTATTCAAATCTGTATAAAAGTAACTGCCTTTATTAGGACTTGAACGCTGGAACTCTTGACTTCCAAATCAGCTGATTTGGGAATATGCATTCACCACTAGACCAACCCGGTGGGTTGTCAACTCATACCCCAGTTTGAGTTAAACTAACTTGAATACAGCCTTTACTGGAGTCCATCTGCCTTTTGTCAACTGATCCCATTTCTGCTGCCCTCTGCATCCACCTTATTCACTCCCCTGTACATCTCCTCTCTTCCAAACGAGGAAATCCGGGGATGCAATTCTCACTATGCTGGTGACATCGCCTGAGATGCTGTTTACCCATAGTATACCTGAAAGGGAAGGGATAAAGATTGCACATCTGACTAAGATTGCATGGGCTCTCCCCCTCTGCAGCAATGGACCAGACTGGGGCTCCATTGAGTAATTTCAAGAGTATCACCTGAGACAAGACCTTCCACTTTGATGTGTGAGGGCCCTGATGTTGGCTGTTGTCTAACTGAACACAACAGGTGTTTTTTCAGCTTTGACCAACATATGCCTCTGGAATGTAGCATTTTTGTTTATCCATACCCCATGGTATTTCATTGCCTGGGTAGGGTGGACTATCATGGTACCGACCCTTAACAAAATTAGGGTCAGCTTATGCCTACTCAAGACTACAACCACTTAGGTCTTCTCTGGCAAAAGCTGAAGGCTGATCTCCTGCAAGCATGAAACAATAATGTTTGTTGCCTTGTTTCCAGTGTCCATCACTGCCCGTTCCAACTTTGCTGTTAACACAAGTGTAAGTCATTGGCAAACCCAGTAAAGACTGCCCCAATGGGAAGTGCGAGGGACAGTACTTTGTCATATGTTATATTACATAGTGTTGGCCTCAACACTGAACCCTGTGGAACATTACAACTTATCCTGATCCATATCTCTCCCCCCAGTGGAAATTACCCGTCGCCAATTTTTTGAAAGGTAGCACTGGGTTACCCTTCTTAGTATAGACTAATGCCATAACTCTTCATAGCCTGGAATATTGTGTCCCATGAATAAACTGTTGATGTAACCTGTTACATCAAAAAGGTTCATCACCGGAATCAAACATGTATGCCTTGAGCTCAATCTGGCCTACTGGCCGTTGGTCATGACTACGTATGGCATCTACAGTCGACCTGCACCCTCAAAAAGTTTACTCAGGTAAATTGAGCAAGCAGATCAATCTAAAGGATGCTGGTTTGCTGGCTTGCCTCCCCTTCTTCCTGAGGATCACATGCTGGGCAGACTTCCAGGAGTCTGGAAACCATTCCTGGGTGATGGCATAATTGAATGTGTCAACCTTGCACCACAGAGCAAGTTTTACAACAAGCTTGACCACCTCCAAACCATGCCATCCAGGCCAGGGCTCTTACTGCGCTTGATATTATAACTGGCCACCATGAGCTCTTCTGTGGTGATGAGTGGGATATTAATGGCAACTATTTCCTTGTGGTTTGTCTTGCAAAACATAATGCTAAAGTTAAATTTATGGGGAAACTCTCAGAAAATTTTGAAATAACATAAGGTGTAACTCAAGGAGATGGTTTATCCCCTCCTTTTCAATTGTGGGTTAGAGAATGTAGAAAGTTTATAAACAATAACAACTTTAAATAATATCAAGGTGGATTGTCTAATTTTCGCAGATGACATGGCATTAATTACAGACTCACTTGAAAATGCACAAGAACAAATCACAGAATTAAAAAAACAAGCAGGCAAGGTCATTCAAATATCATTTGAAAAACACAGTTTATGACAAACATCAGCTATGCACTTCAATACGTTAAGATAAATAATAAATCACAAAATGGATTGCATTAAATATCTTTGAGAACGGATATCAAATGCCACAAAAAAGCGATAGAAACTAGAACACAAAAAATGGAAAGAGCATTTACATTACAAGAAACACATAACAAATTTCTATCATGGAATATAAAACTGAGACATTGTCAAACAGTGGTTAGACCCAAAATACTTAATGCGGTAGAAACACTTAAACTAATTGAAACTATAGATCTTGAACAATTAGAAAAGATTTAAAGGAGAGTTTTGAGTAGAATACTAGGACCTAAAAGTAACAGGGAATTTGAATTCAAATTATGACCTTATAGAGAACTATATTATATTTTAACTATATTTTAAACTATATATTAAACTGACAGATGTGGAAAAGATTACAATTCTATAGACATATATGTAGGATGGGTGTTAACAAAATAACTAAATGATGTTTTGATTTGCTAAGAAGTTACAAATCCAAACCCAAATGGTTTCAGGAAATAGAAAAAGGCAAGAAAAACACTAGAATCAACAGACACAATAAATGACAGGACTCTTTTTAGAGAGGTAATTCAGAAACCAGGTTTTCAGGAAAAATCTACCAGTGGAAGGAAGTGGACACAAGAAGAGAATGAACAACTCTTTTTAAGGATGAAAGAAGTGTGGGTGCAAAAGAAGCATAACCAAAGTTGATTTATTGCGCCCCCTAAAAGGGTATTTGAAAAAAGTTATCAGCAGAACTAAAAACCTCAATACATAGGAATATAGTACTTTCAGTGTTGGTCAATGTGGCTGTTCGATTCTAATAAGAGTCTGAAAGAAAGAGAGAATTGAATGAGTGAGAATGATGGGAATAATCATATATGAAAATCAAGTCTTTTCAAAGCATATAAACTTGTAATAAAAGAAGATATTACCAGCTTATAGAGATTGTGAATGAACAGGGAATTAAAAAAAGCTCTATGACTACCCTAAAATAATAGAATTAAGAAGAGAAAGTTGAAGTGGACAGAATGTATGACAAAAGTGAGAAAGGAAAAAAAACATTATATGTATATATGTATAATAAATGTAATCTGCAGTTGAAGTAAAGGGGGAACATACAGCTGGGCCAACAATACTAAATTGATTTTTGGTGATTTGGCTTGTTTTGTAGCTCCTTGAAATTTTTTACGACTTAATTAAGTATACCTAATACAATTTTATAAACAAAAGGTTTAAAAAAATAGTATTTGGATGTTGTTTAGCTTGATGTAAATGTTGAAACATTTACACTTTTAAAATTGAGAATATTTAAAACTAAGAATTCAAAGTACAAACAGTGTGAAGTTTCAATTCAGAAACTTTTTAGAAAAGTAGAGAAAACGAGTAAAAATTACTTTATTATTTTTAAGTGCTTTTTTTTTTGAAGAAAACTATTTATTTTGTTAGTGAATGTTAATTTGAAGTAACTGCCCATGAGCAAAAAGAAAAAAGTAGATATAATTATAAGTAGTAAAAAAAGTTATTAATCTTTACTAGTAAATGTTTTGTTACAGTTTTAAGTGAATATTTGTGAATTTTTAAAGAGTAACGGCTATTTTCTTCCCTTAATCTGTTTTGTACATAACAACTGGTGTAAATATTTTTCCACATAGGAGACATGAGACTTTATAATTATTTTATTAAGTAGCTTTTATTCTTTGTTTTGTAAAGCTCCTTTAAATTTAACATTTATTGCAGAAACTAACTTTAAGTAAATGTTTTTTGTTCCGTATATGCCATTATATCTTTTAATCAAACAGTAGATGCTATTTAATTTTTAAATTAACTAATTATTGTAGTGCAGAACTCTACTTTACCAGACTTTCCATCTAGTTTAATTTTTCTTTTCCTTTTTTTGTTTTCTGTTTTGGATTTCAAAATATTACATGTAATACCATAAAGCTAAAATCTATTTTAGTGTACATTGATGTTTATTTAGTTAGTATGAAGATTGTGTGTGTATGTTTTATTTTGTTTGTAGATGGGATTATATAACTTCAGACCATCTGTTCGTCCAGTACCACTTGAAGTTCATATATCTGGATTTCCCGGTAAACATTATTGTCCGCGTATGGCAACTATGAATAGACCTACTTTTCAGGCAATACGGCAGCATTCTCCTGCACAGCCAGTTTTAATATTTGTGTCGTCTCGTCGTCAAACACAATTAACAGCCCTAGATCTAATTGCATTCCTTGCTGGTGAAGAAGAACCAAAACACTGGTTACATACAAATGAACAGGTAATTTTATATCTCTAAATACAGTTTAACTTTTTTTATTTGGTAATTTTGATTAAAAATGATATGTTTGTGAGGGGAAATAGAACATACAGTTTTGTATACCATTAATTATCTTATCTTATATTTTAAAAATATAATGTTTTTAAAGTTACAAGATAAATTAGATAGCTCAAGCACTAAAAATAGATATGGACTCCTTTTATATAAATTAAAGTCCTGTGAATGAAAAGATGGAAGTTTTCTAATTATGTGCATGAATGAATGAATGACTTATATGTAAAATGCTTTAAAAAAATATAAAGTTGTTTAGGGGGTCTTCCTTTCTAGCTTTCAAAAGGTGCCAGTTTTATTTTTCAGAAAATGATAAAATCATTTATTTTTCCAGTAAAGGAAATTTCATTACCCACAATGTATATGCATGATTTGTAACGTTTTGATCATATATTTATTAAAAAAATTACCACTAATTTTAAAATACATTTGGAAGTCTAATTAAAACAAAACTCTTGAATTATAATTTCCTTCTGTTCATACCCATGTTTTATATTATAATGATAATGTAAATTCATTTTTATCCTAAGAATGTTATCTATTATTTTGAAAATAATATAAGATGGAGCAGATGTAAAATCAAAGGTCTCATTCGGGAAAAAAATACTAGGATGAAGTTATGATCAAATTAAGTATCCTAACATACCTATTGAAAAAACAATTCATATAATAAAAAATAAACTAATAAATAATCATGAAGACTTAAATTTATTGATAACATCATCGCTATTATAAGGAATATATGCCAACAAAATTACTTACCGACAGATTTAATGATAAGCGTTTTGCACAGGAAAATACCTTGCCTACGGTATTTCCTTTGTCAGCTATCATGTCTGAAATTTACTTACAAGATTTTGAGAATAAATTAGTTTATGGCATTATTCATACACGTAATGTTTTATTATGGACTCTTCATGTTGATGTTTTGTGTTTTATACGGTTATATATAATGAACACTTCATAATTATAAATAAGCTTAATTCATATATAACAATTTAAAATTTCCTTCAGAAATAAATTTTCTAGATGTTAGTATTGAAATTAATAATAATTAAACTGTAACTTCAGTATACAGGAAACCTATAACCGATAGAAGATCAGATCAGCCTTGGGCTCACAAAATTAACATACATACAAATATGATTAATAGAGCAATCCATTATACACAAAATAATAAAAATAAATTAAACATGGAAATAAATACTATAAAACAAAACATATTACAATTCTTAATAGATACAGTGATTTGTTAATTGATAATATATATTAAAAAAAACAAATGTCAAAACTTAATAGTACAATAACTTTAAAAACCAATAAATAACTCACAGAAGGTTGAAAATGTTTACTTAAAATATTCATACACAGATAGCGTTGTTGAAAATATAACTAAAGTTTACCATAATAATAAATTTAAACCTGCATATAAAACAAACAACCACATAATAAATTACTTAAAAAGCAATAATAATAATAATAATAATAATAATACTGATTCATATAATTTATACAATTTATGTGGGGTTTATAAGATAAAGTGTAATGATTGCAAGAATATTTACGTAGGTAAAACCAATAGATCTTTTAAAGCCAGATTTTTTTAAACATTTTAGGCATTATAAAAATAAAAAGTTGGGTTTCTCTAATGTTGCTGATCACCTCATTAATAATAAACATTCTATTTCAGATATTAATACTAATTTAGAAATATTGGAAATTAAGAAAGGAGATATAAAAAGTAATAATAATAAAAATCTAGATATTTTGGAAAAGTACTACATATTAGTTGAAAATCTCTTCCTTCTAAGCCATTTTTTAAAGTTAGGAATCAGGTGTTAATCACTGGAAGACAGATCAGGTGAATATAAAGGGTGTTGGAGGAATTTGAACCATAATTCGTTGATTCTTGCCATTATAATGACAAGTGTGATCTGGATATTTCATCGTTGAGATGCTGCAATTGGTTTGCATAATATTATTCGCCACTTATTGTTTTACTCATCTTTAGATAATCAATGAAAGTCCCCAAAAAATCCAAAAAAACAGTTGCCATAACTTTTTCATGAAAAAAGTCATTTTCGCTTTTTTTGGAGCAGGTTGACCTTTTCTAACCCATTTTTTTTACTGCTGTTTTGTCTTGGGAGTGTAATGATGAACCCAAGTCTCATCAACTGTCACAAATATACCTAAAAATTTAATAATTATTAATCTGTGTTAAAATATTAATATTTTCTTGTGAAAACTGGGTAGACTAAATTCTGTGTGACTCATAGAGTCAAAATACCTTAGAAGAAGTGTGTGTGTGTGTATGTGTCATGTTCAACAATCCATGGTGCTGATAATTCTGGAACATGATAATGCTCAGCCATACATATCGCATGCAACCACCAAGGTTATTGTGAAGTTGAAATTTGAATTTATTCTACACCCTCTATACCATGTGATTTGGCACTCTGCGATCTTCTTTCTGTGGTTAAAGAGGCTATTAAAGGTATTAATTTTGCCATGGATAATGAACTGAAAGACATAGTGAGATCATGAATGAAGGAAGGACCACCAGCATTCTTTATTGACTGAATAAGAAAACTGATACATTGTGGAGGTCGGTATGTATATCTGTAAATTGTGATTAAGTGGAAAAACAAATGTAAGTTTTTGTAGCAAATAAAATGTACTTTTATGCTATATTTGTTTCATTTATCTGTCTCTCCATTTGTGAGTTATGAGCGACAGTGCCTTACATTTCACTCACCCCTGATATATATTTTTTTCAAAAAAATTGTAATCATGTAATCACGTATCATAAACATGAAACTCAAAACATGGCTCTGGAAAATATATAAGCACATTTTAATGAAGTATAAAGAAATAAATTGTGAATACATTTATGTAATTACATTAATTTTTAAAGTATTATTTCTTAATTTAATTATAGCAAAACAATTTCATGAATGAATGACCATGAAACTCAATTTTTATGTGAACTTTTTGTATGAATGACAGTCTTAATGAAATGAAAAATGATCAACATCTGTGATTAAATGGTGGCTTCTCTTAACAGTCTTGGATTCAAATCCACTAAAAAGAATAAATAGTAATGTAAAAAAATATTAATTGAAAATTAAACAGAAATTATAAAAAGATATAACATGAATATTTTCAGTAGGGATTTTGTATCTGGTATATTTATTTATTATGTAATGTTTAAGTCTGCTAAGATGGGGTATTTTTTGTATTTATTTTTGGTTTTAAATTATATGTTCATGAAAACATACGACATTTTAATGCACTCAAACACTGATTTACTAATGAACAGGTGGAATTCCAATTTATCTTTCAATTATATTCTAAATATCTTATCTGCCTTACTGGAAAAATACTGCCGTCAGTAACATCAGCTTAAATTGTGTTAATTTTTAATATTTTAACTTATTAAAATGCAAGTTTAATTTCTTTTAAAGAACATTATCTTTCTACAGATATAATTTTTCTTAAGTCACCAGTACTATCATTATAATACTTTGTATGTCATTTCTTAAATTTGTAATAGCAAATCTTTTTGTATTATTATTATTCTTATTTTCAGGAAATGGAACAAATTGTTGGATCTGTTAAAGATCCAAATCTGAAACTGACATTAGCATTTGGTATTTGTATGCATCACGCTGGGTTACAAGAAAGAGATAGAAGAACTGTTGAAGAATTATTTGTTAATCAAAAGATTCAGGTTATTAATTAATTCAGTTTATTAACTATGGTTGACATTGACCATTTTTGGTTGATATTAATTGTATTTATTTACTACTGTAGCAGAGAAACTAAGCACACTAGGATTTTTCTTGGACTTGTTAGGCAATTTGTCTTTTAACCATCTTCTGCAGCTATGTCCTTCTGTGCTCTGAATATCCTGAGATTCTTCCTCTCCATAGATCTTTAATCTCTGGAAATTTCTCTTTTTATGATGTGCCCAGTTTAGTGTAAATGCAAGTTCTGATTTTAGCGGTAATATTTTGGTCTTTATATCATCTCTCTTCCTTTCTATCCTCCATACCTCACCTTTAATTTCTCTTGAGGGAGTGCCCTCTTCTCAAACACTATCAATCATTTTGATTTTACTTGAAAATGATATTTTGTTTATATTAGTAATGTTATATAGTGAGACCTGTTAACATTAGGTTAAGTAAATCCATTATAGGTATGTTTATTCTAGTATAAGTATAATTTTATATTTTAGAGACTTAAATTTATATATAGCATTAATGTATTTATATATGAACATAACTTATTCAATCAACTCTAGGCTCTTGGGTCTACGTTATAAACAAGAATCATCCTTATCATCATCTATCCCTGCTGTACCACTCTTTTTCCTTGTCTTCCACGGAATATTCCTTTTCTTCTCTGCTCCTTTTACTTATCTTCTGTGGAATATTCCATTTCTCCTCATAACTTCATCCAGATGAAAGTTTTCATTCAGTTCAAGTTCATTCAGTTTTTTCATTCAGATGAAAGGCAAATACTTATACAAATCAGAATGTGGTCAAATCTATAAATATTAAAAAATTATGTAGAAAACACTAATTATACAAAAATTAAAAGTTGATTGTTGTACTGTATGGTACGAAGCCTTAGTAAGAATCTAGAGCATTAAACAAAAACTAGACATTACGTACCTTACATTATTCGAACGAAATGTAAAATCATCATAGAAACTGCAATTTTTTTTTTTATCTGAGTATGTTAAGCGATTGTGAAGTTGATAGATAATGAAATAATTGTAATTTTTTGATGAATATGATAGATAATATAGTATAAACTTCAATAATAACTTTAGTCTGGGCATAGGAAATTACATCTTTATTTTCTTTTAAATTGAAGTCTACTGTTATGCTGCACTTATAAACTAGTGCTAATTTTATTTATACTTTTGTTACAGTTATATAATGTATTGTTCTGTATAGCATCATCTTGCTATGTAAAGTTTACATGCTCATAACTAATTTTTCACAGGTATTAATTGCAACTGCTACATTAGCTTGGGGTGTTAATTTTCCAGCACATTTTGACGTTGTTAAAGGGACTGAATATTATGATGGTAAAGTCAAAAGATATGTGGACATGCCCATTACTGATATATTGCAAATGATGGGCCGTGCTGGTCGACCACAGTTTGATAATCAGGGAATTGCTGTTGTTCTGGTAAATAATATTAATTTTATTTTTTGAGCCACTTAAATGATTCTGCTTATTTTATTCTTTAATGTTTGTGACAAAAACATAATTAGAACTAATTATGTTAAATGTAGTGTTGATAAGATACTATTGTATTTTTAATGTTACTGCTATTTCTTGTAAATTTGATAAATAGATTTGTTGTACATGTTAACTACGGATCACTAGATCTGTAATATAAGTATAATAACAAATTATAATTGTGGCAAAGGCATACTGACATCTGCTCATGTGTTTTTCACACAGATGAAAGATAAATACTTAGAAAAATCTTGTAATTTCTAAATAATTGGGAGTACACATGTAATTCTAAAAATGTGGTCAAATCTATAAAAATTAAAAACTTCTATAGAAAACACTAATTGTACAAAAATTAAAAGTTGACTGTGTACAGTGTGGTAAGAATTAGAGCACTCTCAGTATAATCTTGTTTTTGTTTAATGCTCTGTATTAAACAAAAACGAGAGCGTTAAACAAAAGACTATACCTACCACACATTATTCAAACCAAATGTAAAATCATCAACTATACTTTTTATTACTTGAATGTGATAAGAGAATATGCAGTTGATAGATAATGAAATAATTGTTAACTCTCTAATGCCAACAATTCTATAGTCTTCCTTGTTATGTAAAAATTATACTTTTGATGCTTTTTTTTAATAATTTTTTCCAGTATGTAATTATTTATTCATTTAAGAAAGATATTCTATTTAAATTATAATATAGTATTGTAACAAGTAGGCCTAGGCCTAATCTTAGACCAATTTATCCCTGGAATTTGTAATTTTCGTGATGTTAGCCTGCCTCATAAACGGACTTGTTATTATTGTTCATACTTTGTGCTCATATTCTGAAAAAGCAGGAGTGTAAATTTAGATTTTGATATTCATTGTCTTAAAGAGAAGAAATTCTACAAACTTTCTGTTATGTATTTTTCACAATATTAATGTTAACATTCAAAGTGTTGCATTTGTGTACATATTTATTGTATCTTCTTTTTTTAAATAAATAAACCAAACATATTTTGGTATTGCATAACTAATACTTATAACTTGTTTATTTATCACGAATGTTCCATTTCAGCAGCAAACCACTTTAGTTTTTTGATTTGAGAAAGGAATTTTTGATCACCATTTTGTTGTCTGCAGTTACAATTAGTATTGCATTTGATGAAGATTTAAATTCACTAATTTAATCGTATTAATTAATATTCACATTTTTTCAATGTGTTATGATAACTTCTTTTTAATAGATACGTGATCCTGCAAGTTAATTGTTATGATAGGTATTATATACCATTATAAAATATATATAAAAAAATTTATTATTGGTAGGAATAATATAAATTACTTTAATAATTACCATCAATAATTAATCAAATTACCATATTATTAAGTGAAAAGGACTTAAGAGATTTAGATTCCTTATGTAACCTTCAATTTTTTTTTAATATTTATTTTTTAAGTATATGCAAATTATGTAAAATATTCATGTTTAGTTATTATTAATATCTAAAAATAAGTATATCTATGATTGGATTTATTTATTTATATTTATCTTTGATTATTATTTTGTGTAATAGTTAGTAGTATCTGTTATTATTAATAGATTGATGTTAGCCCTGAAATTGGCTGTTTACATTTGTTATTTGATAAAGTGTAAGAAGTAAATAAGTTATTAAAAACACACTGATTTTAAAACTGTAGTAATAGCTGTGTTTACAATTTTTGCAGGTTCATGATGTGAAAAAGAACTTTTATAAAAAGTTTTTATACGAGCCATTTCCTGTTGAATCTAGCTTACTTTCTGTTTTACCTGATCATTTAAATGCTGAAATTGTTGCTGGATCTATTAAGACTCGTCAAGAAGCATTAGATTATCTGACATGGACTTACTTCTTTCGTAGATTATTACAAAATCCATCTTATTATGGTTTAGAAACACTTGAACCAAAAGATATTAATATGTTTTTATCATCTCTTATTGAAAAATCATTAAACACACTTTCTGATGCTCATTGTATTTATTTTGAAGAGGTGAGTTGAAACTTATTCCTTTTTTTAAAAAGATGCTATATTATTAAATAATGTTTATAATTTTTATTTCTAATATTTTCAGGGAAGTTGGATTAATCAACATATCATAAGCTGTTACTCTGCAAAATATATTTTTTTTTATTTTTATACATAAAATATATATTTAAATATTTATTAAATATAGATTTTTATTTACTTTTTTGTACTTAAAAGATTTGTAGTAAGTACTAACATTTCTCCCAGTTTTCTTTGTTCTAGCAGTTCAGAATTTTTGGTACCTTAATTATATACCACTTTTTTGTCAAACCCTTTTATATACTAAAGGATTAAAATTAAAATTGAGCAGTCACAAATCATACTCCTCCTCTTATAGCAACCATTTTAATAAATGTTTGCTTATTTGTAGCAACATTCGTACAGCAGAATGTAAATGTTTGTATTTGACATGAAATTTAAATTATTATAATAACATTTTTTAACTATGACAACTAATTGCATTTTTTTACTGATTTGTTGTATGAAGTCTTATTTAGTTGGATGGTTTTGTTTGAGAACTACAAAAAAATTGTCTGATATCCAATTGTTTTAAAATTCTTATTTCAAACTATTCAATTAACTTATCCTTATATAATTCATGTTTAGGATTTAATTACCATTATTCAGGTATTCTAGATAAAGATTTTTTTAGAAAATTTAATATGAAAAATAACAGATTTATATTAAAATTCTGTATCATTAAGAGACAGGTAGTACAAACTACTTAGGTACTACCTAAATAAAAAGAAATGTAGGAAAAGCACTAGTTGAGATTTAATTAGAATTGTTTATGTTCCTTAAAATATGATGCAGATAATTATTAGTTCTTATTTATGGAAACCTTATATTATATTGCTATATATTATATGGAAATCTCATATTTAGTATCACAGCTGAAGCAAGAAACTGAATCCATTTTGTTGTAAAATTGTAGCAATAAACCATTATTTTAATTATCATTTCATTTCAGTTATCCATTATTTCATTTATTTTTATCGGTTTATTTATTATTTTATTTATTTTTATCCGTTTATCAACTCTCCTGTCATTTTCAAATCGCTATTTTACCTCATCGTAACAGGCGATGAGATATGAGTTAAATTTTTAACATGGAAACAAAAGTTTAATCAGTGCAGTGGGGGTATACCAGTTCTCCTTGAAGACCCATAAAGGCCCGTGAAACACATTCTTCAAAAAAGCTAATTGCATTAGTTTTTTGGGACCATAAAGGTGTGATCTTGGTTGATTTTATGAAAAGAGGCATGGCAATTAATACTGAAACTTACTGCGAGACATTGAAGAAATTGAGAAGGGCTAAACAAAACAAAGTGGCATTCTGAGTTTCAGCATCGTTTTCCTTCATTAGTCCATACTGCAGTACGCATTCAATGCCAAATCAACAGTTTCAAATGGGAGTCCATCCTCCATACAGCCCTGATTTGGCTTCCAGTGATTATCACTTTTATCTGAAAATGAAGAAATGGTTACCGGAAGCAGCATTTTGAAAATGACAAGAGTTGAGAAATGATGTTAATACTTGGCTTAATTCACAGATGGCAGAGTTTTGTGACAAGGGTATACAAAAACTTGTTTATAGATATGACAAGTGTCTTAATTTGGATGGCAATTATGTAGAAAAGTAGCTATAAGATGTACTGTGTGTAATAAATTGGTTTTTAAGTAACGAATATGAAGTTACTTTCTGATTAGCCCCCCTTGTATATACATTATTTTACAGACAGGAAATATTTAAATTAATATATTAATTAATGTACTAGAATTATAAGAAATCACACAGATAGATTATAGGTAAATTAATGTCACTGTCAATTCGTAGACATTGACATAAGAATAGCCATCTGTGCCAATGTATGCCACATAGAGAAAAATACTTTTTTCAACACTTAACAATATAATTACCTCCAAAAGTCAATATTTTGTTTTTAAAGAAGATTAGCTAACAAAAACTGTACTAAGATACATACATAGACTATTTTTATGATATTTAAAATGAGAGAACCATTATGAAGAGGCTAATTTTATTGCATGTAATTCAATAAATAAAAAAAATACCATCTAAATATAGTTTTTATTTATAAAAATTTAATTTTAATGCTCATTAGCTAATGTGTTTTTAAGAATATCTAAAATCATTATTGAAAATATTTATAAAATTTTAAGAATAATGAAATAATAAAAATAAGCATTTTATTTGTCAAAACTATGTCAAAACTTAAAATATCTCATTTTTAAATTTTATAAAATCAGTGGATGAAATATAAAAATATAATTTAAAAAATTTATTCTGAATATGCACAATCTATACTCCAATGAGAGATAAGAGCATGGGGTGGTGTTTTTAACATACACTTTAATAAAATATTCTAATACAAAACAATATATTTAAAGCAGCACTTGGAAAACCAAGATGTTATCCCAGCAACAAACATTTTAATGAGAACAATGTTATTACCATCAAACAAATTTATTTAAAAGATTTGGTAATCTATATAAATGAAAGTAGACACATTTTTCATTTTTAATACTCATTATAACACCGCTTATAATTTACGAACTTAATGTAACTATGATGTTCCTCACACTGATTTAATTTTGTGCAGAAGACGATTTTCTTAATTTATAACAATATAATAAATCTTATCCCAGAACAATTTGTTATGCACTTGATATAATATAATATTTATATTATTATTATTTATTTATATTATTGATATAATATTTAAGTTTATAATATCATCCATTTACATGATTTACTTTATTAAATGCATAAATCACCTCTTTTCATTGTACTTCATGTAAACAGTAATTGAATATGCAATATTAAACATTTTTCCCTCTTTTTTAAAGTAGATACTTGGTTTTCTCTTTTTGTTACTTGAACTACACTTGTTGCTGGCACTCAAGGTCTGCTTTACTGGCAATGCCCATATTGTAAAAGAGATTATTTTTAATATTATTCTCTTTCTTATTATAATATATTGTTAATTATTGTACATGTAGTATTATAAAATGTGGCAAATAAATAAATAAATAAAAATTGATATCCTGTTTGGTTGGGGTTCCTCATGGTTGGATATAACTATAGCTCCACATAAGTAGGTTTTCGTCGAGATCTTATATTTAATATTAGAACATAAACTAAAATTTTATAATTAATCGAATTTTTTATTTAAAAATTGTTTGTCAGGAATGCTTGGCTATTATACATTAAAAGATCTTAGATGGATGTAATTTTATGTAGATTCTCTCAACTTATAGTCAGACCATAGTTCTTTTTTAGAGTGAAGTTAAATGACATTTCAGACCAAATTCTGTAGAAGAAAAGTTCAGGATACCTCAGTTTCTGAATTTATTTTGTTGCAGTTTATTAATAATGTTTTATAAATTTCATTAATAAATTATAATTTTAGAGTTTTTCATAATTTTTTTCTGAGAAGAAATTTCTTAAGAGCAAAATTTAAAGTGTATATAATGTTACACATAAATAAAATTATGAAAAAAGAAACTTTATAATGTATGTAAAGTTTTTTCTTCTTAGTAATCCGAGGAAAAAATGAATAAAACTTAAAAGAGACATTACCAAGACACATAAAGTAGTAATAATAATAACAATAATTATAATAGCATTATTAAAACGAATTAAATATTCAGTTAGATCAACATCTTTATGTAGTTATCAATATTGTCATTTTTGTTTTTATAGTGTTATTTTTTTTAGGATGGAAGAGGAGTGACTGCTACATCAATGGGTCGTATTGCATCATATTATTATTTATCACATTTAACAATGCTACATTTCAGATCACATTTAAACTCGTCACTAACTCTCGAACAATTGCTAGAAGAATTTTGTAATGCATTTGAATATAGTCAACTTCCCGTCAGGCACAATGAAGATCAAGTCAATGGGTAAATCAGTTGAATTTTTATTTATTTTATTAAAATACTTTTGTTTTTTTAAAAATTACATTGAAATGCATCAAGGGTGTGTTTTGATACCTACATTGTTTTGCTGGTCTCATTGGCACTGATGCCTTGCTCATATTTTACTGTGGATCTCAACAGATTTTCATAGAGTGGAGGGTCTATTGCCTACAGACTAAATCTGATCTGAAGTTGTTTAGATGGTAAAATGTCAGGATCAGGATGTCCACTTTGCAAACAAAACTACTGTGCATGGAAGTGATTTCTAGTATAATATAAATCTGAAAATATTTTATAATATTGTATTATTTTATGTACTTAATTATAATACTGTTCAGCTTCATTTAATAAGAATATATTTCAACATTTTTTGTTATTCTTTGAATTTCACTTGTTATGAGGAATCAGTTAAGTAATTGCTTATTTTAGAAATTTTACTATTATTAGGTTAATTACCTTATTTACTTAACTATAAATTACATTCACAACATATTTAAGTTTTCATGGATTAATTTAGCTTGTGACAATGTTTGTTTTGTTTGAAATGTTGCTATGATAACTATTTTAGATCTAAGGTTTTTGACAAGCACATATACCAGATGTTCATTTGAAAAGTTAACGCATTTATTAAACAGCTATTAGTCCCATTGTATTTTTGTTTGTAGGCATGTATATTATTCTTGGGGAAACTTTTTTAAAATTATTTTTGTAGGGTTGGAACCCAGCCCTTTGCTACACCTACCTAAACTCAAAAATCTTAAATGGCATTGATAACATTTAACTACATTAATTGACAACCCGAAAAAAATAATGAATTTTGGTGAAAAGAAAATTAAAATTCGCCTACCCCTTCGCTCGGTAGGTGTGAAAAACCATTTGGGGTTGTATTTTATTTTAATTTCAGTTCAACAAAAATAACTATAAAATTACGTGATATAACATAAACCATTTGAAGTAATCATAATCTGTGGATTAAAACTGTGAAAATTTTTTTTAAATGAGACTATGTAGCTTGTGACACCTCATTGGAAAGCCCTTTGAATGACAAGTAATTCGGTACAAATAAAATAAAAATTGGTTCACTGGTATTGAAGTTAACTATTGGTATCACTAGTATTGAAGTTCCAGGAGGGACAATTTATGTCCCTCCTGGAACCTCAAGAACGGTATTGCCAGTTTCAGCAAGACGGCGTCCTACATGCCACACGTCTCAAGAAACCATGGATTTTCTGCAAGAGTTCTTTGATGATCAAATAATAAGCAAGGACTTATGGCCTCCAATAGGAGGCCAATAGTGAGGTCAGGAGACCTCACATCTCCTGACTACCACATCTCCCAAAAACAATCCTCACACTATTGATGAACTTAAAGTCAATATTACAGACTTAATCACAAATATTTCCAATGCAACTCTTAAAAAGGTTTCTGCTAATATGCTGAAAAGAGTCTGTGCGTGTATAACCGCAAGGGGTGGGCATTTTGAGCATATTCTTTAACAATTATGTAAGTAATAGCTTTTTATTAAATCTCTTTTGTAAGTAACAAATATATTTTTTATTCCACCTAAATTTCCCTTTCTTAAATTACATTTAAAATTGGGTAACAGGACTAAAAAATCACTCTGTAGTATGATTGATACATAAAATGGCCTCCCTTTTATCAAAATTTTCAGTAACATCCGAGCACAATTGTGGTTCAGTGTTATGTAATTAGATGTTAACTCATCTTTGGGTTCATGGATTGTTGCGTGTACCTAACTTTTCACACAATTCCAAAGGAAATGGAAACAGTGGTGTTAAATTGTATGATCTTGGAGGTCAGTTGATATGACTGTTTGAAGGAAAATTATGCATCTGAACTTTGTTCTCAGTAGTCGTAATTTCATTGATTTATTAATGCTAATCTATTCTGAAAGCCATTTTCATTTTCAAAAAAAAATAGAACTTGATAATGCTTTCAGCCCATTATTTTTGCTGGATATGCATTGCCCAAAATGCGACAATTTTGCTAGTTAATATCCTCATTAATAAAATGGGCTCATCACCAAAAATAATTTTCTTGTAGAAAGCTGTTTTGTTTTCAAGAATTCAGTCAACTAGCAAATGATATCTTTAGTCTCCTGGGTTTAATTACTGTGTCAGTTGATCCTTGTATGATTGTAAAGCCAAATATTTTTTTTTAATTTATCATGTAGTGGTCTCGGTAGTGCCTAATTTCTGCTAACAGCTTTGAATTAACATTCTTGGATCTTCAGCAACACTTTTATTAACCAGTACAATATTTTTCCCTTTAAGACACTCAGGAAGCTGTACATCTTTTACAGATCATGTTTTCTTAAATTTATGTAAAAAACAGTGCTGAACATAACATTCACAATGCGATGCCTAACTCCCAGCAATTAGGCATTATCTGTTACCAAATTATGTGGACTGAAAAAAATTACAAAGTTCTGAAGTGTGATTTTGTAATATGTGTTTTAAGCTTGAAGCTTGTTTGTATGAATATGGAATTGAAATCTTATACGGTATGAAAAATACAATACGAATATAAAATACAATGTCTGACTCGGGTAGGGATGTGTTTATTCTTTTGCGTATTACTGCATAACTAAAAGATGATATATGTGGAACACAACTATCAAACAGTGCTACCACTTGACAAGCATAACTGGATAATACCTGGTAGCTCTTATTGAACAACTTTTTGTTTCTATTTTTATTTTATTTTTTTCATATTAAGTATAAAATTATGTTTACTTCTAATTTTACATAATTATTATTAATTTGCATTACTAATTAATTATAGTTAATTGTTTTTTGCTCTGGTGATGTAAGTTGCATGTTTCATATTGGTTACTAGATATAGTTCTACTAATTGATTTCATTTTGTGTTAGCAACATTTCTAATATTTTTTGTTCTAAATATTCACAAATTTATCTCTAGTTTGTCTCTTCAGTACTTTAAAAATTTTTTTACTTGGATTTTTGTTTTTCTGCAGTGAACTGGCCAAGGATTGCCCATTGCCAGTAGACCCATTAACAATGGATTCTCCACACACAAAAGCATTATTGTTATTTCAAACTCATTTTTCACGCCTACCATTATCTATGTCTGATTATTACACAGATCTTAAATCTGTTCTTGATCAAGCAATCAGAATATTGCAGGTAAGTATTTATAAAATGTTTACAGTTTAGTAAATATTATTATTTAGTTAAATATCTGTTTCTTTTTTGTTTTTCTAAGCACATCTTGTGGTCTTATGATAGAGATTACACCATCCAACAATGATTTTGTTAAATGAGAGTGAATAACTGATTCTTATAGTATTTTTCATGCTGATTTCAAATATGAAATTCTTTTATCAGGCTTAGTTTTTTGTAACTACTTTCTTATTTTCAGGTAGTATTATGCATGAACACCATACACATAGCATTTTGTGAACGTATTTTATTATATTATCAACTAAATAGCTTTTGTTTATTTATTACAGTCCCTTAATTGTATCACATTGATTTATTAGACATTAAGTCATCTTGCTTATTATTTACACACTAATTAAAACGAACAAGAAAGACTCATTCTTCCTTTTTTCATCTTACTTCAAAAATATCATTCACTCAATAATTATTTTTGTCATTATTATATTTACTTACAAACTGTTGCACAGACTTGAGAAATATTTTTAATTCTTATTTAAATGTGAGTTCTCGTATGTGTAATATTCAGTTTTGTAGTTTGCTTTTGTATTTTCAGGTTTTTCAGTAAAGTGAGTGAATGTTTATTAAATTAGCGTGTTTATAAAGTATTTCTTTTTAAACAATATCATTTATTGCAGTGTATTAATGCCTCAGAGTTGTGTTAATCATACAAACAATTTCTCTACATCTGTGGTGAGGTAACATTGAAGTCATAGAAAAGAAGTATAACTCCACTGATAAAAAAGTCATATGAACTGTACTTTGGATGTAAATTAGGTAAAGAATGTAATTTAGGTACTTAGGATGTAAATCAGGACAAATCTTGGGCTCCTCATATTTGCTGTGCTTGTTGTGTAACATTGTTCACTGGTTGGTAAATGGATCTCATCTCATGCAATTTGCAATTCCAATGGTTTGGAGAGAACTGAAGGATCTTACCGCAGACTGTTATTTTTGTGTAATAAAGATATCTGGGATAACAGCTAAAACTAGGTGTACTGTTGAATAACCTGATATTCCCTCTGTCATGTGGCCAGTGCCACATAGCCAAGAGCTTCCAATTCCAGTACCACCACAAACATGGAACTTAGATGAAGATGAAAATATCAAATCTTGTGCTGACTTATCAGGCGATGAAGAAAGTGATCCAAACTTTTTAGAAAATAGATATACTGAACCCTATTTAATTAAATGATCTGGTTCGTGATCTAAATTTATCAAATAATCAAGCAGAAATATTGGCATCTTTTACAACTGAACACTAAAATAAGTGCTTTCTGAGATAAGACAGTAAAAATTTGAATATTTCTTCTCTCAGTTCAAAAACTTATATACTGTAATGATGTGGACTATACAGTAATTCAAATTATGCAGATAATAATACAAGGTCGTTGGTTGACTGATTCACCATTAACTACTCTTCCTCATATTGAACCTCATAATTTATATGTTTTTAAAGGACATCATGAATTGGCAACACTACCTGGGCTAATGCAATGCACTTATAAACAGTTAGCATCAATTCTTACACCTGAATTAGATGAAGGACAAGTTGATCAGGTATTTAATTTTTTCCTGGTATTTTTTAAACATTCTGTAATGTTAATTATGGAATTAGAGAGTATTAGTGAACTAGTTCGATCAAATATTTATTAGATTTGATGATAAAATTAGAGATGGTGGTATGTTAAATACATTACAATATATAATATATACAATAATTAAAGATGTAGCTGATAAAAATAATACAGTTTGTTCTGTTCTTAAAAATAATTTTTTTTTGGTTTCTTTTAGGAACTTAGATATTGTATGCTATTGTATTTTACGTAGAACTTTCTTTTTTCTTAAAAGTGTGTGAATGCCATGATGTTTATTAAATAAAACAAGTTATTATAAAGTAAGCTAAAACTAATTATCATGATATATAACAACAAACACAATGTTGAACTGATTTACAAGTGTGTTAGATAAGGTAAGTTAAGTTAGATAAGGTAAGTTGTAACCATATTTTAAGGGTCATTCTTTTAGAGGAGTTGTAAAAATCATCTGCAGTAGAAGTCAGAAATATGAAAACAAAAATTATTTTGAATAATATCATTTGGTATACTAGATTTAAAATTATTTTCTCTGTTAAAAAACATCTAAAAGTTGTTTTACATCATTCGTAAAGTTTAATGCAAAATGTTAATAAAAAACTGAGTTGCTGAAGAAAAATATTCAATGATTATCGCACTTGTTTTTTTCTTTAAATAAACTCAATAAAAATTCCAGTTATATATAAAAAGTTAATTTAAATTTCACATACTTCAAAATTCTACATAGTAAAAAAGCATTGAAATTGTTTGAAAATTTTCTCACTGCTTCAGCTTAAGTTTTGTTTATATTTAAAATAAGTGTAATTTATTTAATTTAAAAACAGTATAAAGGATCTTTAGTTTTTGTTTGATGTGTAATTTATTAAATTTTGTGGTGTAATAGGTTTTGACTTATCATTACTCTTGCAGGTACTATTGTAGACTTAACTCGATTTCCTAATCTACGGGTATTGCAGTATTATATTTGATTTTACTTAAGTTTACATTTTTATTACTATTTTTCCCATGTAACTAAGTATCAAGACTTAAATAAAAACAATTGCATAATTCCTGTGTATGCCAATTCTTATCTGTGGTTGTGCACAACTATGTTATGATGATTACACTGATTTTTGTTGTAAAACATAAGTTGTGTGTCACCTTATATTAATTTTTATTTTTTATTAAAATTTTCAATACCAAATTCATAAACACAAAAAATTATTTTTTAAAATTAACTGTTTAACAGTAGCCGTGCATACTAACTAATTAAACCCCCACCTATTTTTGTTTAGCGCCTGATATAAAATAATGTAGAATGATTAATGATAGCAATGGGTCAGTTGCTACTACAAAATATTATTTATTATATTAAACATTTGGACTATGTTTATACCAATGTGAATAGAAACTTTCCAATGTAATAATATTTAAATTGATACAATAACAGATGGCAATTTTTTTAATCTGTATAGCACTTTATATACACAATGAAATATTCAGCTCTCAACTTGCAAAGAGTTACCGCATAAGCAATTCACAATTCAATCAGACAAGCAAGGTCAGGGGCTACGAGTATCTTACGTTGCTGTATATTTTCTTAATTTTTTTGTTTCGTGATTAGTCAAGCAGACCTCTTGACAAATCATAAAACAGTTAAGTGAGACTGCAGAAATGCAGACGCTCTCTTAGCTGTAATGTTATATATATTTTTTATAATAAAAAAACAACTTGAACAACCCAAGTTCAGAATTGCAAAGTAAATGAAATGACCATTACCTTACTTTTTTCTTTTCTTTATTCCAATAGCACATTTGTGGGATCCCGCATCATCAGTTATATATAAAATTACATATCAAACATAACAATTTTTTTTTTTTAGAATAAAAATTAAAAGATTAAAATTACTATCATATATACAAAACATGAAGTCAATTAAATAAAAATAACTACATATATTTAAATATGATGTCAATTAAGAATTAAAATTAAATTTTAAAATAAAATAATTAGAAAATGTATACCATGAATCTGGCTAGCCAATGTATTACTGACTGAATTTGAAATTATTTATATACATTCTGATAGTTGCTGCTTTTATAAGAGTGTCATCTTCATATTATGTCTGAAAGTTGATCAAGTTGGAAATTCTTTTTTGCTTATATATATAATGTCTCCAAGATGTCCAAACTTTTACTATTATTATTTAAATTAAATTTCTTGATTTTCTGAATATCAGATACAGAATATTTTTTATCAATAAGGTAACATTACATAAACCCAGTTTACCGTTTTTATAATTTCTAATGTGTTCTAAAAATCTAGTTTGATGCAGGATCCTGTGAAAGTGCTATTGGAATAAAGAAAAAAAAAGTCACTTCATTTGATTTATAATTCTGTACTTGGGTTGTTCAAATTAATTTTTGATTATAAAAAATACAATATATTGGTGTAGAGGAATATGGGTCATAAGTATTGACTTAAGAAAAATATATATTTGTTTGTAAACTACCCAATTTTGTTTTATTTTTAAACCATCCTATACGTTTAATTTCTGTATTTTCTCAGTTTTTACTGCATTATTATAATATCTAAGAAAAAGATATTAAACTATTTCAGCGAAGAAAAAACTTTTTTCTAACGTTATTGATTTGAATTGAATAAGCCCACATATTTTTAAAATATTCTGAGATTTAGGACTTCTATGTACAATGTTTTTAATTAATTCAATTGAAAATATTCTATCTTAAAGAAATTCTATAATCGTTTTTTTGATTTTCGCCTAAAATGTAAGACATCACACATTTTTTTATATGCATCATTACATTTTAATTTATTACTATATCTCTTATATATATTACATCAATTCTTTTGTTTTGTTTTTAGATATATAAAGTGATAAGAGAACTACCTGATCTAAAATTAGAGTTTTTTGTTCGTGGCTGTTGGGAAGGTGAAGAAGAAGATAAAGACAGAAAAATTAGCAGAAATGATAAAGAACCTCCTACTGTTCTTCATGCTGATCAAGAATATACACTTTGCATTAAAATGATTAGGTTAAATCAAACTAGGTAAAATAAATTTTTCACAAGCATTTAAAGATTTACCTCTATACTAATTAATAAAACTAGCGAGTTACTAAGAGAGTCCACATTAATAATGTTTACCTAATTCAGTTGTCTGTAATTATAACTATACAGAAAAGACACTTTTCCATATCTAAAACTTAAAGCAGTACAAGTTGATTTTAAGAGTTTTGACATACATACTGTTATTACAGTTATGTCAATTGTTGCAATTTTTTTTTCCTTTATTAGTATTGTTTCCTCATACTTGAGGAGACAAGTCTAACCCTGTGCCATCTCTGTTAACTGTGCAGGAATATGTAGTATGAAAAAAGTGCTGCTGTTTTTGGTTAGTTTAAAAATTCAAAGTGCATAAAATATTGAAACCATCTAAACATTATTGTGAAGCGAGTTCATGATTATCTGGTTACCAATGACCACTAGATAAGATAAAATGATCTTATTAATAGAAGTTTGAGGTTAAATCATGACATTATACAATCATCCCCCAATATCATTGTATACTGTGATGATTAGTCCTGTACATATACCTTTTTAATTAAGTTGTTTGTTTTTGGTAATGACAGAATATTGCTGCAGTAATTAAAATTACTGTGTGATATATTCTATTCAGCCACACGCAACTTGCTGTTGAAAACAAAATTATCCGTAGTGATAATTATTTATATTAGAAACCTTTCTTTAAAAATGTGAATGAATAATTACTAATTAATTGTTAATCAATTCATGGTAAAGATTCATTAATTTTGTAGATTAATTATATGTAAACTGATAATGTCTGCTGCATAAAAAATGTATCTTTCAACACAAAACTTGCCAGTTTTTCACTATATGTACATTCAGGTTTATAATAATTTATTAGAGCGCTTATTTTATTAAGCATATCATATTTAAAACAAAGCTAGTTATTTATTTTTTCTAAACTTGTATATCTATTGAAATTATTTCTAGAGAGAAAAGGACATGCACCTAAATTTTCTAAAGCAGTAGAACCTGGTTGGTTCCTAGTACTTGGCAGTATTGGAACTCAAGAATTGCTTGCATTGAAAAGAGTAATGCCTGTTACACATCATACAACACAACAGCTTCTATATACAACTCCAGCAGCAACAGGTATTTTACTTTTTTTTCTCATTTCATTGTAATTTATGTTACAGGGGATGAAAGATATTTTAAATTTTGGTTTTATCAAATAATTTAGTGATGTAACCTCAGCTTACAAATCTCCAGTCTGTAATAAATTGAAAAGCATTTGCATTTTTGCTTGTCGGTTCATGATACTGATAAATATATGTCGTCATAAATAAAAAGATATGGATGAGAATGTGTCACCATATTTTGTTGTGAATGTTTCTTTAATTTTCACTTTTGGCAGTTTTATGTGGTTGTTCATATATATTTTCTGAAAATCCTGTTTACATCTACAGTGGTTATTATAATCATTTGTTGAATTGTAGGCTGTATGTTTAATTGGATCCAGCTCATTTCAGTAATCGATATCATTGAATATTCATTCATCTAACTGTAAAACTCTCAGTAGAATCGTTAACTTGCATTAAACACAATTAGATAGTGAACAACATTTAAATAAATGCCATAATCTCAAAAAATTAGGATATTCTTATTTGAGACACACTAATGCAATACCCTTGAAGCATTAAAATGAAAGTACTTGTAATTGACATTTTTGATATAGGTAAATTAAATTTTTTTTGTATATAAACTGAGTAATGACAATTTCTTTTTGTTTTAGGCCGTCATGTACTTACACTATACATTATGTCAGATACATACCTGGGACTAGATCAACAGTACAACATTAAGATGGACATACTGCCACCAATTGCAGCAAAAACTGTTGATATGTATTAAATAATATTTTGTATAGATAATGTACATAAAGTTTTGTAAATATGTTATTTAATTATACAATTTAATTATTATAATAAAAGGTAAAACAATATTTTTTATAGGAAATAAAAATAAATAAGAAAGAGTGTTTTTTGTTTTTTTTTATTAAGTGAACATGAGGTACAGTTTATTGGGTGCTGCTTTTTACTTTTCTTAGCTTCTTCATTCATTTATTGTAGAAGTATTTGAAACCCATTATCAAAACTTATTGTACACTTTTTTATTTTTGTTTGTTATTAATGATTGTACTTATCTTTTAATTTTACTTATTTTCTGTAAATTTTCAGTTCAGTATAGTACTTGAAAAGTACATCCACTTTTAATTAAATTTGTTATCAAAAAAAGAAATACTGAAAAATAATTGCGTAAGAAATGAACAAATTTTACCATAACATTAAATATACGATGAAAAAAAAAGAGTTTTGAAATTCAAAATCTAGATTATTTCTTTTATTGATAGCTTTAAAAAATTAATCATTTCATATTTTCAGATGAAATTTCAGACCTAACAATAAAAAGAAATTATCCAGATTTTGAATATTTAAAAAAAAAAAACTTTTAGATAGATGATAGATAGAGACTACATAATAAATTACCATTAAAGAAACCTACATATAAAAAAGAAATTAACATTGTGAGTAAATTTACCCAATTAAACAGTTCTTTAGTAAATATAAAATTGGTTATAAAGTTAAGGCTATAAAAGTTAAGCTTCTTTAAAATAAAAAACAAAATTCTAAATTATCAACACAGTTAATTAATAAAAGAATATATCCCAATTAATATGTTAATGAAATTAATTCACTTTAAACAATGAACAGATTAACAATAAAGCAGATGTCCTTCTCAAGAACTTCAATTTACTGAAAACAGGTAATAAATAAGAATTAAAAGATAAGTACAACCATTAATAACAAATAAGCATGAAGAAGGCCAGATAAAGACATGACGTCAAAAAGGGAAATAAAGAGGGCCTTGACTAAATGCTATATAAAAGGGTAACAAAAATTTAAAAGTATCACTACAATAAGTTTTGACTATGGAGTTGTTCTGCTGCATCAATATATTGTAAACGAATGAAGTCAAATAGTTTCATTTCTGTTCCATCTCAAATCAATTTCCAAATCAGTTCCATTTCAGTCAAACAGAACATTTATCAATACATAATTTAAAAAAAAAATTAATTATGATGGTTTATGTGAAAATTATACAAAATTCAATTAAGCTGTAGCTATTACAGTTTTATATAAAACTGTATATAAAATTTACTACTATATATATATCTACACATTATTAATGATGAATCTGCCATACCTGTAAACAAAAAAAAGCTTACTTTGACTATATACATAGAGAAAGAGAGAGAATTGATGATTACAAATTTATCTTACATTTCAACAAGTTAAATGTACCTACAATACAAGATATCATATTTTCAAGCAATTACTACCATCTAAATCTTTAATAATTCTTTTTTTTTTATTAAAATAATATAGCAAATAATAGAATAAACATTAATAATTTTCAAAGAATTAATATCAAATGACTTTTTAATAAAATATTAAATATCTTTTGAGTTTTTATAATATACATTAAGCACAATCAGTTTTTTAAAAATAAAATTTGTTTTAATTGAGAATTATAATGTTAATTAAAAAATACTTTCATACAAGAGATAATTTTTATTATTTCATTAATTACAAGGCACAAAAAAATATTTGTTTCCCTTTTTCTATTAACTTTTTTAATTTTATTTAAAAAAATATAATTTTTAAAGCTATACATCTAATTGTATTATTATAATTATTTTTTTATCAGTTTATTTCATAATAAATAATACACAATTGCTTGTATGGCGCATTAAATAATTTTAAATATTAATAAACAAACTGAATGAGTTTATTTTTAATAAGAAGGATCTGTAATTTAATTTACTATATTATGTATTTAACAAAACGACAATATTATGTAACAATGCAATAAATTATTTGCTACATTTTTCATGAATATATGATACATATAAGTCCTGATAGTTAACTAGACTTTACTTCAAGCAGCATAGTCATTCTGTCTATGAAGTGCCAACAATGTGTATAATTATCTATACATCTGTATTGCAGGAAATCCTACCTCCACTTTTTTTTAAAATATGTTAATAAACACCAATCTTTTTTGCTCAGAAATCTTACAGAATTGTTATGCAGCTACATTGGCTATGCTAATCTTACATAACAGCCTATAATAATCCATCTTGTTTCTATGAAACATTGCTTCTAGTTAAATGACACATGCCAGCCTTCATAGCACAAGTGGTAGCATCTCGGCCTTTCATCTGGAGGTCCTATGTAGCAAAAATATAATGTTATAAACTACCTAATTTTACAATTCATTATATTTAAAAAAGAACTATCAGGAAAAATTGACAGTATTTATATTTACTAGATAGGAAATATATAAATTTAACAAATAATTTCTATCCATATCTATTTACTTATTTCTTGAAATATCATTATTTAGAAGTACTTTCTCAGCAATTTAAATGTAAGAATAAATAAATATTCTGATTATTCATTAATTAGAGCAAATCTTGCTTTTTAACACAAATTTACACAAGATATGTATATTGAAATAATATTATTAAATAATGCATTATTAAAATTCATACACAAATGCTAATAACATTTTTCTTTTTTAACAGTAATTAGTGGGTTATAATTATGCTTCTAACCAAAAACCCAGAACTTAAATTTTCTCATGTCAGATTTATATACACATGCATACAGAGAAATAAAACTTTCTAAGTTTATGATAAAATCTACTAGTCTATTATTACATTTCATTATTCATTAAAGATAAATTTGTGACACAAATTAATTTTTAAAAAAATATCAATCTTATCTCCAAAGATCATTAATCAAACGAGAATTGCTCCTACTGAAAAGACAGATTTTCATTTTAATTACATAATATGAATACACAATAATAAAATTACAATTTCTGTACACAATATTGAATGTCAATATCCACGCATAAAAAAATTTTTTTTTTTTTTTGTCTTCAGTCATTTGACTGGTTTGATGCAGCTCTCCAAGATTCCCTATCTAGTGCTAGTCGTTTCATTTCAGTATACCCTCTACATCCTACATCCCCAACAATTTGTTTTACATACTCCAAACGTGGCCTGCCTACACAATTTTTCCCTTCTACCTGTCCTTCCAATATTAAAGCGACTATTCCAGGATGCCTTAGTATGTGGCCTATAAGTCTGCCTCTTCTTTTAACTATATTTTTCCAAATGCTTCTTTCTTCATCTATTTGCCGCAATACCTCTTCATTTGTCACTTTATCCACCCATCTGATTTTTAACATTCTCCTATAGCACCACATTTCAAAAGCTTCTAATCTTTTCTTCTCATATACTCTGATCGTCCAAATTTCACTTCCATATAAAGCGACACTCCAAACATACACTTTCAAAAATCTTTTCCTGACATTTAAATTAATTTTTGATGTAAACAAATTATATTTCTTACTGAAGGCTCGTTTAGCTTGTGCTATTCGGCATTTTATATCGCTCCTGCTTCGTCCATCTTTAGTAATTTTACTTCCCAAATAACAAAATTCTTCTACCTCCATAATCTTTTCTCCTCCTATTTTCACATTCAGCGGTCCATCTTTGTTATTTCTACTACATTTCATTACTTTTGTTTTGTTCTTGTTTATTTTCATGCGATAGTTCTTGCGTAGGACTTCATCTATGCCGTTCATTGTTTCTTCTAAATCCTTTTTACTCTCGGCTAGAATTACTATATCATCAGCAAATCGTAGCATCTTTATCTTTTCACCTTGTACTGTTACTTCGAATCTAAATTGTTCTTTAACATCATTAACTGCTAGTTCCATGTAAAGATTAAAAAGTAACGGAGATAGGGAACATCCTTGTCGGACTCCCTTTCTTATTAGGGCTTCTTTCTTATGTTCTTCAATTGTTATTGTTGCTGTTTGGTTCCTGTACATGTTAGTAATTGTTCTTCTATCTCTGTATTTGAACCCTAATTTTTTTAAAATGCTGAACATTTTATTCCAGTCTACGTTATCGAAAGCCTTTTCTAGGTCTATAAACGCCAAGTATGGCGGTTTGTTTTTCTTTAATCTTCCTTCTACTATTAATCTGAGGCCTAAAATTGCTTCCCTTGTCCCTATATTTTTCCTGAAACCAAATTGGTCTTCTCCTAACACTTCTTCCACTCTCCTCTCAATTTTTCTGTATAAAATTCTAGTTAAGATTTTTGATGCATGACTAGTTAAACTAATTGTTCTGTATTCTTCACATTTATCTGCCCCTGCTTTCTTTGGTATCATAACTATAACACTTTTTTTGAAGTCTGATGGAAATTCCCCATTTTCATAAATATTACACACCAGTTTGTATAATCTATCAATCGCTTCCTCCCCTGCACTGCGCAGTAATTCTACAGGTATTCCGTCTATTCCAGGAGCCTTTCTGCCATTTAAATCTTTTAATGCTCTCTTAAATTCAGATCTCAGTATTGTTTCTCCCATTTCATCCTCCTCAACTTCCTCTATAACACCATTTTCTAATTCATTTCCTCCGTATAACTCTTCAATATATTCCACCCATCTATCGACTTTACCTTTCGTATTATATATTGGTGTACCATCTTTGTTTAACACATTATTAGATTTTAATTTATGTACCCCAAAATTTTACTTAACTTTTCTGTATGCTCCGTCTATTTTACCAATGTTCATTTCTCTTTCCACTTCTGATCACTTTTCTTTAATCTTCTTTCACCAGTTTGCACTTCCTGTTTATAGCATTTCTTAATTTTCAATAGTTCCTTTTACTTTCTTCATCACTAGCATTCTTATATTTTCTACGTTCATCCATCAGCTGCAATATATCGTCTGAAACCCAAGGTTTTCTACCGGTTCTCTTTATTCCGCCTAAGTTTGCTTCTGCTGATTTAAGAATTTCCTTTTTAACATTCTCCCATTCTTCTTCTACATTTTCTACCTTATCTTTTTTACTCAGACCTCTTGCGATGTCCTCCTCAAAAATCTTCTTTACCTCCTCTTCCTCAAGCTTCTCTAAATCCCACCGATTCATCTGACACCTTTTCTTCAGGTTTTTAAACCCCAATCTACATTTCATTATCACCAAATTATGGTCGCTATCAATGTCTGCTCCAGGGTAAGTTTTGCAGTCAACGAGTTGATTTCTAAATCTTTGCTTAACCATGATATAATCTATCTGATACCTTCCAGTATCGCCTGGCTTTTTCCAAGTGTATATTCTTCTATTATGATTTTTAAATTGGGTGTTGGCAATTACTAAATTATACTTCGTGCAAAATTCTATAAGTCGGTCCCCTCTTTCATTCCTTTTGCCCAGCCCGTATTCACCCACTATATTTCCTTCCTTGCCTTTTCCAATGCTTGCATTCCAATCTCCAACTATTATTAAATTTTCATCTCCTTTTACGTGTTTAATTGCTTCATCAATCTCTTCGTATACACACTCTACCTCATCATCATCATGGGCGCTTGTAGGCATATAGACGTTAACAATCGTTGTCGGTTTAGGTTTTGATTTTATCCTTATTACAATGATTCTATCGCTATGCATTTTGAAATACTCCACTCTCCTCCCTATCTTCTTGTTCATCACGAAACCTACTCCTGCCTGCCCATTATTTGATGCTGAGTTAATTACTCTAAAATCACCTGACCAAAAGTCGCCTTCCTCTTCCCACCGAACCTCACTAATTCCTACTATATCCACATTTGTCCTACCCATTTCCCTTTTTAAATTTTCTAGCCTACCAACCTTTTTCAAGCTTCTAACATTCCACGCTCCGACTCGTAGAATGTTATTTTTTAATTTTCTGGTGACCCCTTCCTTAGTAGTCCCCACCCGGAGATCCGAACGGGGGGACTATTTTACCTCCGGAATATTTTACCAAGGAAGGCGCCTCCATTATTGCTATGTGAAAATGCAGAGAGCCACATTTTCTTGGAAAAAAAGCAGCTTTTTATATTTGTAAATGTTGGAAGCTCTTAAAATATTACATAAAAAAATAACAATAACAAATGCCAACTGTAAATATCATGTTAGTGTTTCATAATTTCATAAAGAGAATAAATATATTTTAAAAATGAAGTATTTATTGCTATATAACAGCATTGCCAGACAATCTGCTGTACATATATACACATGTGCGCATGCACACGCACACACACACACACACAATAAATAGAATATTGTAAATTATCAATTCTACAAAAAAAAAAACAATATTTAATTAACATATGTAAACATTATGCTCTTTAAAATAGTATATACTACTTAATTGTATAAATAAATATTAATTATTCTTTCAAAAACTTTACTAATAAATGCATTATTTAAAGGTCATAAATGAGATATAATTTTTTATATACTAGCAAAATGGTAATTCATATTCCTTCAAAATTATTATTAGCAAAATATGACGAACAAAACTGTTCTATTATCATAATTATTCTTGACTAGACTGAGCTTCAGAATAATCAAATCGATACATCTGTAAGACACTTTTAACTTTTACAAAAGAGAATTAATATTAATTACTGTTTTGATAATAGTTATATAATAGCTCTCAACAAATTTAAAAATAATATTCTGTTAGATTTTACATTTAGAACCCTATGTTGCTTGAGATTAAAAGATGTGAAAATAAGGATAAAATACCTCTATTGCATTAATAAACCATTTAGAAAAAATGAAAGAAAACTAATACAACACACCTGTGGAAATAAAAAAATCACAAGTTAGCATCTTTTTTATTGGGTTTGTTAAACTAAAAAAAATTGTTATTTAACTTAACACTGCCAAAAATAAAATCCTATTTGGAAAAGGATTGCATGTTTGAATAAATTTATTGATATAATAAAATAACAATATAAATGGTTAAAATGGAGAAAAAATATTTTGATCTAAATTAATATTCATTGCAGCCACAAAAAGAAAAGCCTCATGAAACAGAATAATTAAAAGTAAATACATTAATTATTTAAAATATACAAACATATATTCAACACTAATTATAAACCAAATATTACTGTAAAAAACTAATTTAAAAATCATTTATGACCAATAAATGAAAAAGAAAATAATAACAACATACAAAAAAAATCTTTAAACAAAGATAACACAATAAAACAATGATTACAACAATGTACAAATTTAACTTAAAAAATACAACATAAATTTTTTAAAATGCACCATTGTACTGTAAAATAGTAATTAAAAAATTTAACTACAAAAATATAACCACAAATAATTTGTCACATTCTTAACTCAATTATTTAACTGTCTATATATTCTTTTAAACCTTCATTTACTATACAAAAAAAAAATCTATTTACTTTTAACAATTAGTCTCAATGACTTTTCATCATAGATTTAATATTAAAACAAACAGATGAAGATCATTATAATCTAATAATGATGAGTGATGCGTCACTAACTTTAGTACAAGAAAAGTTTTAATACTTTTTCCTTCAAACCTTATTAAATTCTCTTATCACAAAAAAAAATTAATTAAAAAACCGAAAACTTTAGATTGGTGAAAAAGAAAATTCAGCTAATACAATGTTCTTTGTAAACTGTCACAATTATTATTCTGAATTTAAGAGTAAATAATGGTAACTGTTTAACTCATGACTGAAATAGAAGTGACATTTGCTGCTTTTGTGTAACAAAAATTCTTGATCTGGTAGAACAATTATATTAAAAAAATTTAATAAAAACTTAATCCATAAACTATCCTTAAAACTTGAGCCCATGGCAATAAAGAAACATTCAGTAAATACAGCTATAAAATTAATTCAGACCATTCTATTTCATTTTATACATTTTTCACATTTGGTCATTTACTGAGAAACAATTACCAGTGGTGCTTCTTTTAACAACAAAAAAATAAGTAGCAAAACCAAAAGAATTATATATTTTCTTAGCAGGCTGTTATATAGTATTATCTTGAAGGTTATGTAAATAAAAAAGGTTTATGTTTTACAAGAACAAAAATGAAGAAAAAAAATTATGTATTTCTGTTCATACATTTGCACGACTAGTAATGCACTATATATAATGAATGAATGATAGTCATTGTTACTCTGAATACTATTTATATGACTAACACCTAGTTTATAAAAAAGTAAATTTTAAATAAGTTAACAAAAACATGCCTAAGTTATCAAACCTAAGATTTGTTAAAAAAAGTTATGAATTTTTTCACCAATAACCACTGTTTTAATAAAATTCAATCATATAATGATATATTAATCAGTCAAAAAAAAAAATTATTGATAAAAAAATGAAGCTCAAATAATTGTTCATAAAATATTAAAATTAAAATAACTGAATATACATTATAAAACTTTTATCAGCTGCCATTCTCCCTAACTGAATAAATGGGCGACACATAATACTGTTAGAATAAATAATTAAACCGCAGTTTTACTGAACTATGAACTCGCTTTTCCATTGTTTTTTACTTAAACTTTTTTTTAACAATAAAAGAAACAATTTAGTTAATCAGTATGTTATACTTGTGTATAACATTATGCACAATTAAAAAAAAAAGAAATTTATATAAATATATTATAAGAATTATTAAAACTTTATATATACTACATATTATGTTCAATTATAACTAAAAATAATAAAAATAAAAATTATTTTACTTAAATATCAGTATGAGTTTTTATAATAATAAACAGACTATATAAAACAAGAATTATTGCAATTTTACAATAAAACAGAAAAGTTACATTTAATAAGACCCTTATTCTTTATAATGGAATAAGTAAAAATGTCATCTTTCAGTTAATTTATTTGTGAAAACTGATAAGAGAAATAAATTGATAACAAGTTATTTATTCTTAAAGTTAAATTGTTATACAAAAAATTCATAATACATTTAAATAACTACAGTTATAAATATACAAAGTAAAGCAAGTAGCATTTTTTAAAGAAAAAAATTACCGTAATTTTAAATAGAAATTAATACTTTTATCACTAAAACCTCAACTATTAAATTTAAAAGAGTGCATGTATCTGTTACTATAAATGCACTACTAAATATATACTTCACTACTTGCTCTTTTTCAATAAAGTTACCTTAAGTATACCACAATACATATATTGCAAGCATGCATTAAAAAAACAACAGATATTATTAAATGCAAAAATATATATATATACTACTGTTCATTATATTTAATCATAGTAAATAATAATTTAATCACTGACAACATAATCCATGGTCTTAATGAATTCAATAGCTGAGCAGAACTGGACCCACCAATACCTAACTTCACCTTCCAGACGACTGCCATAAAAACTGTTAATATACTGAATGGTTGATAAAAGAGAAGGAGGATTTGCCTAAGAACAAAATAAAAAATTAAATATTAATCTAAATATTTTTTACACAGAAAAATTCTTGTAAGTGTATGGTCACAAACACAATCACTAGTATACTCTCCAGATGGTACTACTGCTGGTGGTCCATTCCAGGCCTACAATTCTGCAATTTTGTCTTGAAATCACAGTTTCTATTGACTTTGGTAGGGACTAGACATTTTTGGTTACTTTGTAATATTCCATTTAGAACCATTTCTGATATGTCAAAGCGTAATTCATTTCTATTTATTGTTTATTTTTTTTTAATGGATTATACTATTTCTTTTAGTTGATATTTTCTCTCAACCACTTGAAAGTTGTTCTATTTTAAAAGTAAAAATTTAATTAATTTATGTGAAATTATAAATTATAAAAAAAAAATCAGTTAATATTTATGCGTGTGTAACCTTGTTGATTGTTTTTCTTACATTTTTACAATTTTAAAAATATGAGGGATATCTAAAGTAGAGATCGCTGGGAAATTTCTCTCCTTATGGTTGGCAAACCTGTGTCGTTCATGGCCACATCAGTAATGTACACACTGCATTTTTGTCTGTAAGTTGTAGGGTCACCTACAACTTTGCATATAATGCAATTATATTTATCTATTTATTGATCTATATGATAATTTTATGTAGTTCTTTGTTAAAAGTTAAAAATATTATTAACTAATACAGAGTTCAATGTTAGATATGAAAGATAAAATATATTTTTAGTGTAATTATTAAGATTAAACATACTTTCATTTCAAAACAGAAATTAATGATTTTTAAAATAATTCTTTCAAAATTCAATTTTTTGAAACTTAGAACTTATGCTTTTTATATCTGAAAGGGAAAAATAACAATAGTCTATAAATATTACATAACATCATTAAATAAATAGATTTATAAATATTAAAATAACATCTATTAAATTTGAATGGTTTCACAAGTTAAACTAGTAGTAATTTTGTGGAAAAAACTGTCCATGTCCATGAAATTCACGTTTGAATATTATGGATTCAGGGAAGTATCAATTAAATTGTTTTACTAAAAATCACTGTTTTCTAGAAAATAATCAAATGTAACTTAAGTAAGACTTCTTTGCGTGAGGTCTTCAATTATTATAAAAAGAAAAATGTAAAAATTTTGTTGTAGAAAAAGACATTTGTTGTAAGCACAGTAAATAAAGATTATACTTAATTTTATGTACTACTACGTATCAATATTGGTAGACACGGGCATACATGTATATATTCACTCAAAATAATTTTCTTGCAAAAGATGAATAAGTACACGTATTATTAATATCCAAACTGGGTTAAAAATCAACAAAGGAAATGCATACATTTGCTTTAAAAGTGTTTGATAGTAAAGATGTTACTCTTTACTGCACTACAAAATATAATATCTTAACACTGAAACATGGATTTTGCTACATGAAATGTATTATAAGGGTCAGGAGTTATTATACAAAGCTACAAATACAGTTATTTTGCATAAGCTCCAAATTTTCTTTCTATAACATACCCAACCCTCTTCAGATTTCATATGAATTAAAAAAGAAAGGCATACAAAGAAAAGAATAAGTATACATATACATGATATGAATCTTATCTTAACTGCAATAAACATATTAATGCAGGTTGGAAACGTATATAAATTTTTAAAAGCATCACTAACTTCCTTAAAATGATATTTTTCCCCAAACCGAAAAATATGGTTCATATTACCATAAATTAGTCTTAAAATACAGCACCAGAAGGATATATTCATATTATGTTAAAAGAAAAGTATTTCCTACAAGTTGACGGTTGTTTTTTTTTTCTTTATATTCTCAGAAGTTTGAAACTTTCAATAAATTGTTAAAACAAAGTAAAATTTGTTACCTAAAATAACTACAAATAATTCAGACACTTTTGTTTTATTAATTAAACTTGGGGTAAAACATTATGAAAGTTTCTTCAAATCAGAAAACTGTTCTAAATGAGTATTAATTTTTAGATTATTTTAGTAACTGTTTGTAAGTAAACATGAACTGTATTCAGTAAACATGTCTAATTAGAACAACAGCAGAAAATAAATCGTGACACCAACTAAACTATAATATTTGAGGATAGAACTCAAAAGTGAAGATTCAAAGTTAATTTTGGCACTGTCATCAAAATAGTTAAAAGGAATTATTATCCAGTTCACCTTGTAAATAGAATCAATCTGTTCTTCACAAATATTACCAATCATTATTGGCTACTAACAAAAAAAAAAAGAATTATTGCTACAATATGAAAGAAAACATAGTTCTGAATAAACACTCATACCACCACTTATCAAAAACCGAAAATTAAAAAGATTATCTTTATTTCTTTATTTTGCAGGTTATCAACTAGACCTACCTACTGTAATTTTTTTTAATTAAATTTTTCCCTTTTAATAATAAATACAGATTATGTTTAAGATGAAGTGTTTGACAAATTACAAAAGTTAACTTTTATAATCCTAATTCCATATTTAATCATACAACTGACTTTTTCATAAATTTTCAGCGAATGATATTTCATAGTTGCAAAATCAGCATTAACAAAAACTAACGTTATAACTAGATAACCAGTATTACAAATGTACTTAAATATATTTCAGATAAGAAAATATCTTTACAGAGATGTGATAATTAAACTTGATTTTAATCAACCCAGAGATGATTTGATTTCCATGCATAAATCAACACATGTTTTTTATGAACCCCTATGTATAATTATTATAGTTATGGAATAAAAATATATATATTTTTTTTATTTTTTGTTTTTTTCACCAACATATTGACCACTGTGCTAATTAAATCCAATATTAACAACTTAACCACTAAAAAAATAAAAATACCAATAGTCAACTTTAGTGGGATCCACAAACAGTAATGGCAGTCATCATTGACAGCAGTGGAGTTTTGTCATTCATACAGATTTTGTGGTTAATAATAGTTTTATCAGTTAATGTATTTTGGTGGGACACCAAAACTTTTCTGTTTTTTTTTAATACATTTTTTTTTGTAATTAAAACCAAAACCTTGAATATTGAAGTATGTAGAGTAAATCAACTCCTTTGTTAAATTGTTAAAAAAGGGTATAATGTTTTCATAATTCTGAATCCATCTAGTAACAGCCTATATAACCTAGAAAAAATCTGCCTTTTGTGAATATAGAAAATCTTATCTTTTTTGTGAATAATGGAAATGTTATCAGCCCTGTCTAAATTGACAAATATTCATTGTTTATAGAAAATTTGCCTAACCTTAACATTCCAGAATCTAGTTCTACTTTATATATTTATGATAACTGATTAAAATCTGGCTACATTCAGATTAGTAATTAATTGCATGAAGGAGTATTAATATTCTCAACACATTGAACAAATCTAAAACTGTTAAAACTATTTCATACACATTTCTCTTAATGTGAGTTTTGTTCAGTTACTCTATAAAGCAGTTATTCGTTAATATTAAATATAAACAAATCTAATATAAATGTATGATGTATTAAATAAAGAGTACAGTTACCTTGATGAGAACATACACTAAAACTGGTATAAGATCATCAGCTGCAGGAACACTGCGATCAGATGCTAATGACAATAAATTCATGATAGTAGTACAACAATGAAATACACAGTATAACTTATCACGTGGTGTTTTATATGCTGATATTGCTGCTATATCAGCTTGGGCTGAAGGCCAAGGGCACTCATAATAATACATCTTTGGAATTTGTAAATCTTTGTGACTTGGTGTTATAACTTTAGAAAGCTTGTTCATGTGTTCATGCAGTACTCTGAAAAGAAAAATACTTTTTGTAGTAAACATTTTTTAAATCAACAAAATAATTATTTCATTCTTATTGTTTGTAAACTATCTTTACTGTAAAATTACATTTATAATTTGATGAGTGCTAACATATTACTTTTTGAGGTGTTAAGAAGGCAGCTACTACATTTTTATCCACCAAAATAATTACTAATGGTAATTAAAATATACTTAAAAATTTATTTTATAACAATTTTAATTTATAGCAGTGAGTATTTCTTGCTTACCTGTACTATATTCTAATGTTTTCAAGCTGTTAACTATAAAACATAAATACAAAATTGAATAATATTTTAATACATACATTGCATTACCTGTGATAAAATTAAATTGTGGGAAATTAATGTGAGAAAACTATTAAATTTACCGACTTATTCAAAAATATGCAGATCAAAGATACATGGAATATCGTAGATTGATTCTTAAAAATTTTAGAATTTCAGGTTGGTGTCTACTCAAATACTGTAGTATAATTTGTTTTATCAGTTACTTAGTTACTGGTTGATGGATTTCTCATTTATTAATAAAAAAAAAAAGTTTTAATGAGACAAAAAACAGAAATTCTACACCATTCTTTTACACATATATCCTGGATCCTACGTTCTAATTTATTACAATTGTCGACTTTGTTTAAAAAAATAAAAATTGGTTTAACACTCTACTCTCTTTTTTTCAGCAAGTGTTTTATACATCTCTATTCTCCGGTTAGTCTCTTAAAACTTACCTTTTATTTGCTGCTTTCAAGAATGATAAAAGAACTGGCACATCAGTATTATTTCTATGGTGAGAGGTATAAAGGACTTAAGTAAAAAAAATAAATAATTGTTTTTTTCAATGGTAACAACATGCATAAAAAAATTCTCTTTCAGATGGTATAAAAGGTTTAAGTCAATTATTATTATGATTGGTTTTACAAGCAGTGACACAAACGAGTTAATTCAATTTTTCAAACTTTTGGTTGGTAATATGGTCTTAATTCAACTTGTGTCTTTTTAAGTCATAAGACATCTTAATTCTTTTTGACCATATTTTTCTAACAATGTGAGGTCAGTATAAAAGACTTAAATCAACTTAATTCTATTTAAACATGTTTCATGTTAATTTTGGTCTGTTCAAAAAGGATTAGTCAATATTTTTATTTTGATATTACATAAAATTTGTCAGCCAACTAATTTTTTTAAACATATTTTTACATTCAGTAAATTTTATATACAAAATCAGATGATTTAGTAATGTTAGTATTCCTGATATTGTACAGCTGTTTTCTATAAGGTTACAAAATATTGTAGTGTGAGTATTAAGTTATATTATGACATTTTTTTTTGATAAAATGGAAAATATAATATTGTTCATTTAAAGTTACTTGTTAAAATTTAAAGTAATAAAATATGGGTGACCGCTCATGAAAGATATAGAATATGGCTTTAAGAAGCAACATTGAAAAAGAAGACTGGTAAATGGCATAATCTTTTTTGTTAATTCTAGGCGATATAAAATGTATTCTACTGTTTAGCCCAATTCTGCGAATTATCTTTCATTATTGAAATATTTTGATGTACTTCTGTTTCTCCAACTCAATTTTTGGTAAAGGATTTCCTTCTGCCATCAAATGTGTACAATTATAAAGAAAATACTTTAAAAAAAGTTACAACCAAGTATTTGCCTGAGTGATAATTCTGTTTGACATAATGACTTGTACAACTCATTAACTTGTTCTCATGTTTCAAATAACCTTTATTTTCTTTTTCCGATTAGCCTCTGGGAATTAATCTTCAGGTATAAATGAGGATGATATGTAAGAGTGTAAATGAAGTATAATCTTGTACAGTCTCAGTTCAACCATTCTTGAAGCATGTGATTAATTGAAACTCAACCACCAAAGAACACCGGTATCCATGATCTATTATTACCATCTGTATAAAAGTAACTGTCTTTACTAGAACTTGAACACTGGAACTCTCGATTTCCAAATCAGTTGATTTGGATGTTTGAAACAGCCTAAATTCTCATAATCTAACTCCCACACTTCAGATTATTCTTCTTTCCATACATGGATACATCCAGTAATTCGCCAAGTATATCACCAGTTGCAATGACTCTGATTCCAATTCTTCGACAGTGTGATTATGCAGACTTATTAAGATAAAGATGAAACATATGTTCCACCACAAGAAAGTGATAGTAGTGAAGATTCTACACTTTCAATTACAAGGAAACAAAAGTCAAGAACGAAAAAAAGTCTAAAATTATTGTCAATGAAATTCATAATGCAAATTTTGAAATATAAGGCAGATTGAAAATTGCTCACAAAGTCATGCTGTGCTGTAGTTCTTGAAGAGAGGCTATTAGACCAGCAGAATAAAAAATAATTAAAGAAATGGGCAAGGAAATTCATAAAGAAAGAAAACAAAAATTCAAAATGGTAAGGCCTACACTAATTTTAGTGGGAAAGAAGTATCGGCAAGGTAATTACTGAAACCACTAAAAAAATGTAGAAATGAATGTTATCAGTTTTTAACTGATGAAATTCACATTGCTATTTTTCATATTGGGAGTATTGGAGCTTAGGATCCCACGGTAAGAGTAGATTTTATAGCTGGACATGCTAATAACAAAGTATTGTTCAGTCAGAAGAGAAAGCCTGAAAGTTCAAAATCAAGAAATGTTAGTTATGAATATTTTATTCAGTTCAAAGTAGAAAGACATGTTGTTTGCAAGGACTTTTTTACCAAAACCCTAGATGAGAAAGAAAAATTTATTTGAAACTCTTTAAAAACAAATCCTAAAGTATATCTGAAATTACTAAAAGTGATCAGCGAGGGAAGCATCCTTCAATTAATAACTGAAAATGAACTGGAACAAGTACAATCCCATATAAAATCATTCCCTTCATACGAAAGCCTTCACTTGCAAAGGACAAATGATAAGAAATTTCTTCATCTCATTTGAATTTAACAATCATGTATGATCAGTATTGTGAGAAGACAGAAAAACCAGTCTGAAGAAAAATTTATGAGAGAATACCACAGCATGAAATTGTTCTTTAAAAAACTAAGTTGACACTTGTCACAAATGTGACACTAACAATGAAGATAAAAACTGCAGATGACAAAGTAAAATCAGAAGCTGAAGATGAATTTAGAGTGCAGCAAGAAGCTGCTGATGAAAGCATATGAATCGAAGAGAATCAATAAGGAAGCTGCAAAAAATAATGAAATAAAGAAGGTTTTTGTGTTTGACCTACAGCAGTGTTTACAAACACCATCTGTCTGTATTTCTGTTGTATTTTATAAATGCTAGTTGTGGATGTTCAATTTAACAACCCATGATACATCTGGAACTTCAACACATATGTGGCATGAGGGTTTAGCTATAAGAGGAGCTAATGAAATTGCCTCATATGGGTACAGTCATTTAAGTACAATTTCTAAAAATGTAAAAGAAGAAGTTATCTTTTATTCTGGCACCTGTGGTGGGCAGAATGGAAGCTCTCACATATCTGCTATGTTTCTGAAAGCAGTGGTTGACTTTCCACATTTTAATGTCATACATCACAAATTTTTGGTTCCTGGTCATTCTCACATGGAGTGTGATCACGGATTAATTGAAAAGAAAAAAAAGCCGCTTTCTATGCTGATATATCATCTGCATGATTGGTATGAGTTGGTAAGGAGCACTGAGCAGAAGAAGCAGTTTACAGTTTGTAAAATGAGGCAATTTTTGTGTCATTTCACAAACTGTTTTGTTTAATGTTTAATACCATTATATTTTTACTTCCTTGTACGAAGTAAAGGAAGTATTGCGACTTCCTTTACTTGCAAAAATTTTTGGTTTCAGATTTCAAAAGAAATATCCTTTTTGACCATTCGTGAAATCATTTTGACTAGTTTTGGCGTGATGTCTGTACATACATATGTATCTTGCATAACTCAAAAACGATTAGCTGTATGTTGTTGAAATTTTGCTTTTAGAACTGTTGTAACATCTAGTTTGCACCTCCCCTTTTGATTGCAACAACTTAACCAAAAGTGTCCAAAAAACCAAAAAAAATTTGGATTTTGGACTTTTTCTTAACTGCAATAATAAGCCCTCATTGTGAGCTTTTCAACAATATATCATAATTGGTACTTATTTTCATTGGTTCCAGAGATATACCCAAATGAAATATGTGGAACTTACAAGGGGAAGGCACATTGGTTGAAATCAGACTTCAATTATTAACCTGCGATTGTAAAAAAATTTTACGATAAATAATAATTTAATAATAACAATAAAGAAAAATTATAAAAAAATATCAGAAGTTATTAATGAAATAAAATTTTATGTACTTTTTATTAAAAAAAAAACGTGTATGTATAATTTAATAGGCGTACAAGAAAGTCATGTGGTGTCCACATCAGATTTCCTAATAAAGAAATTATTTTACCAATAACTATTTTATTGTGAAAAAGAATAATTGAAGAGCTTACTTACCACTAATCCTACAATTATTACTAAGTTTATGATCACTGTCCATTAAAAACAGAAACATTAGAACATTTTGGTAAAAAAGGCTTAAGTCAAGATTTGTTTGGTCCAAGAGAATTAAGTCCGTACATCAGTAATGAAAAATTGTGAAAAATGATATTAAAACCTAAAAAAGAGGTGAATTTGCAGATTAAAAAGAAAAATACGTTTAACAGCATGAGCTATTTTTTGAATATTCAATCAATCATTGCAGAGTTTTTTGAATATTGTTTTTGCTTTCCTGAAAAATCATAGTTTTTGACTTTAGTCCTTTATACTGCATATCGTAGATTTATGAATCTTCTAAATTTTTTCAATGCGTTCATTTTAGAAAAACCACAGTTTTAGACATACTTTCAAAGTAGTTTTCTACAGCAACTTTTCCCTTCAGTTTTTAATTAAGTTTCTGGGAACATTCCTTCAACCAATTATTTAACTGATTACTGATCAAACCTCTTTGAGCATCATTGTAGCATAACAGAATAGCAGTAATATTCATATAATAATGTTGTACCTCTTTCTTTTAGGTTGATTTCAACTAAAAAAGAAAACCAGCTGATGCCATATTGGAAGAGTATGCTTTAAAGACATTATTTAATGTTAGTGCTAACCAGTGTATCTTAATCAGGGTAGACCAAAGCTTTGACAACATTTTTGAACAATCAATAAAAATGATGCATTTTTTGATCATGTCGTTAATACTAGTGCACTGATATCTCAGTAATGGCTCAAATTGATGTCACACTTCTGACCTTATTTCCTAAACAGATTTCGTTAAGTCGCTTTGAACATACCCAATATTTTTGTCACTTGTCGCAATAGACAGACATCTGCTCTCAATATTAACATTAAATAATCCACACAGAAATGCTTGTAACAATCATAAATCTTTTCTTTTTTTTTCATTATAATTTAACAGTTGCTTTTTCATGTGGTGTTTAATGTTTTTAACAGCAATTTTTTTTTTGCAAAATTTTACATCTGTACCTTATCAAATGACGGAAACAGATACAATTGTAAAATGACATAAAAACATAGCTACAGCTATTGGTGAGGAACAAGGTGGGCATACTTTTCTTTACTGTTTAGCTGCTGGAACCACTGTAAGGTGTTACTTCAGAGGATGAAATGTATGAATGTAAATGAAGTGCTGTAATCTTGTGTAGTCTCAGGTCGACCGTTCCTGGGATTTGTGGTTAACTGAAACCCAACCACTAAAGAACACCGGCGGTATCCATGATCTAGTATTCAAATCCATATAAAAGTAACTGTCTTTACTAGGATTTGAACCTTAGAACTCTCAACTTCAAAATCAGCTAATGAAGAGTTAAACATTAGACCAAAACCAAGTGGGCTAAGGTGGGCGTACTGTGACATCCAGAATAATGCAAACTTTATGAATAAATAACAATTTATAAGGCAAACTGGTTCTCATTCTTTGCAAACATTTTGCAGCTACCGTGTATTATTATGTAAAAATTAGTTTTTAAGGGATACTACATTAAAGAATCTTTCAACTTTTTTTTTTAGATCATTTGAATAACATTTCAGATTATAGAGAATCATTAAAATAATAAAAAGTCATAAAGAATAATATAACATTTTCTAATCCTATACTAGAACAGTGTTTTCAAAAAATATGTGATTCCAAGACCCATAACAAATAAATATTTCTTACACAGGTCTGTCTGGAAAGCAATAAGAATGAAATAACTTATCTTTTTTTGGATAAACTTTGAGGGATTCCTGTTCCATAACAACTTAGGTTGGGATCTCAGGTACTCAAAAGGACTCACGTATATTCTAATCTTGTATTACTCTTTTCATGTCTTTTTTCAAGTAAGGTATCAAGGTACTTTTTCAAGTGCCTTAATAAGAAAAAAAAATTAAATTAGTTTGGAACAATGTTATGCCATCAAATTTTGTGTGGAACTAGCAAACGTGATCAGACACACTTTAAATGTTAAAGAAATCTTATGAACAAGCTAATTTTATCAGTACATGTATAACAGTGGCACAGGACTTTCAAAGAGGGTCATGACAACACTGAAGATGAATAATGTTCAGAGTACTCTTCCACATCAAAAATTGATGACATGCAAATCTGAGATATTAGTCTTGAGCAATAATCACCGAATTAACTCCCAGAATGATTGCAGAAGAATTGGGTTCCCTAAAACTATCGTCTATGAAGTTGTGAGACAGGAATTGGATGCGTGGAAAATTTTGCAAAAACTTTACTCTTGAATAAATAGTCATCTGTGCACCAGCCAAGAAATGTTTGGATCGTTTGACAACTTAACCTGATTTCTAGGCTCAAGTGATCACACTAGATAAATCACGGGTGTTCAAAAACAACCTGAATTCAAAAAGCCAAAGTGCAGAAGGCACATTACCAAATCATCTCGCCCAAAGAAAGCTCACAAGAGCAAACCAATGATTACCATATTTTCTATTTTCAAGGGATTGTTCAGAGAGAATTTGTACCACAGGGCCGAATGGACCAAATTTTCTAAGCATAAGTTATAGAATGTTTGGGGAAAAACTTTTGCATTTGGATTAAAAGATAGTTTCTTTCTTCATGGATCTTCAGCATGACAATGCACCAAACCATTCATCCAAAATATCCATTGTAGTTCTTTCATATTCATTCTACGGCTGTGACTTGGCATCTGGTAAATATTTTTTGTTTTTGTTCCCCAATTTAAAAATGAATTTGAAAGAATCTAATTCAGAACATAGGAAACATTAAAAAAATGGTGGGAATGGTCTGAACCTTTCTCACCATTTAATAACATGGGAAATATCAAGCAATATAAGACACCAGGCATTTAATATGAAAAATGCTTGGAAGCATTGCATGTATTCTAAAAAAAAAAAAAACATTTTAGGATATCATTGATTTGTGAATTTTTTCAAGAGATTTTTTTTTAAATAAAATAATTGTAGTTTCCAGACAAACCAAGCATAAATTCTTAATTCATTAATCTAGCTCACTTCTTAGTTCTAGCTATATATAAACATATATACAATCATAATAAAATGGCAAAGAAAGGAAAAAATAAACACAATTAGAGGCATAAAGAGCACTTAATGATATGCTAGTTATTATATAAAATTGACTAACATTAAACAAACTATATTTTTATGAAATTGGACAAAATATATAACAGTGCTAATACAATTTATATTAATGAACAGGGTTATCTAAATATTAGGTACAGCTAACCTGCCATGCTTCGCTGTGGCACATTGTGGTTGCATGGATGAGAAATGAGAAACAAAGCATACATTTCATAGAAGTTTAATTTTGCAATACTTGTGGATATACAATATTTTTTGTTTTTCCACTGTCTGCGTAGATATAAAGGCTATCTGGTTTGCCGACTCGGGAAGACGCAAATACAGTTGTCCATGTGAGAAGCAATCCGCATCTAAATCTAAACCACACAATTCTAAAGATTGACCTTGAGCTTTATTGATTGTGATTGCAAATGCCAATCGAATTGGGAATTGCAATATTTTAAATTGAAATGGTGTATCGGTCGGGATCATGGGTATTCGAGGAATGAGGAAATCTTCACCTTTGAAAGGCCCCGTTAAAATCGTTGCTTCCACTACGTTATTCATCTATTTCTAAATCGTACTGCAAGTCGCGTGCCGTTGCAAAGTTTTGGCTGATTAATATTCCGCAACAGGATAATTGGCACACCTATTTTCAATTTTAATGTGTGTGGTGGCATCCCTGGCAGATCAAGTGAGTTTAAAAATTCTGTTGGATAATTAACTACTTCATCTGCTTCCACAACGGTGTCTATCGACTTATATGTAATTTCCTCACTTTGAATGCTGTTTTGAATAACATTAAGTTGATAGACATCTTTATTCTTTGCGGCAAGGATAACTCATTCACTGAGCCAATCGTGATTTCTATGATTAATTTGAATATCAGGAAATATTTTATCGATCAGTTCTTCTTTCGATGTTACTAAATTACAAAAATTATCAGGAAATGATATTCGTCTAGATGTCTCATCGACTGGCAGCTGTCCGTTTCCAATGTCCAGTAACTGTCGTGAGAATACCTCAGCTGATGGATCATTCTGCAACTGGACATGCATATTCGTAGTCAACTGCAATATACATACGTGTCGCCACAGTGTTGAATATTTCAGACAAGCATTTATTTCGTCTGCTGGTGTCGATCGAGAAATTACAGGCAATGTTTGCCTAAAATCTCCTGCGAGCAATATCAAAGCACTCCCGAATGGTTGAACATTTCCATGCAAATCTCGTAACGATCGATCAAGAGCTTTAAGCGATTTTTTATGTACCATCTTGCATTCATTCCAAACAATGAGTTTACATTTTTGTAATACTTTTCCCATACAGAATGCTTTGGAAATATTGCACGTGAGAGTCTCGATGATTTGCATGTTTAATGGCAACTTCAGAGCTGAATGCGCAGTCCTTCCACCTGGTAACAATGTCGCAGCTATTCCAGACGAAGCAAGAGCTAAGGCTATGTCATTTTTTGATCGGATCGTAGCTAGAACCAATCTAATGAGGAATGTTTTCCCAGTTACTCCTGGCGCATCCAAGAAGAAGGTCCCCCAAACTACGTCATTTATCATTTGCATTATGCGATCATAATTGCCTTTCTGTTCACACGTTAATTTGGGAATGTTTGATTGGATATATGACTGAAGATCACCAATGTTGTAACTGTTCACAGCGTAAATCCACATCAAATGAAGTAATCGCAGCTCGGGTGGCTGCTGGCATTCCCAATTGACTAAGAACTTTATTTGCATTAGCTAAGCACTTGTCTTCAATATTTATCAATGCTTCGTTGTAAATGCCTTCTGTAAATTCAGACAAAAGTGAATATTTAACCTAACAAAGGATTTTTTGGTCATTATGTAGGGATATTATTTTCTGTGTATTTGGTTATTTTGACTTTTTTTGTTTACATAGTCTTAAATCTATCTGGGCTATAAGAAAGTTGGGTGTGTTAAATTATTTACTGTAAGTCATCCTTCTCGTTGGCTTTTCGTTTTGTTTTGGTTTTTTTTTTTTTTTTTTAATAAAATACAGATGTTTTAGCTGTTAAATATAATTCAAAGAAATTTGTTACTTAATCAGTTGTGATTTTGTTTACATTGGCAACGGCCATACGGGCTCTTTGTGATTGGTCGTTGTGTTTGACAGTGGCCATCTTGCACTGATCTGACTGGTTTTCCTTTGTTTACATTTCCATCTGATTTATTAGCCTCTTATTTATTAAAAAAACTGTACAAATTAAAAATAGATAAATAGATTTATTAAAAATAGATGAAAACAATCTTTGATGCGGGTTATATATCGTGCCAAAATTTGAACTTTATCGGTGCAGAACATTTTGAGTTTTTGAAGTGGACACAAACAAACTTAACATTTTTATATATATAGATTATATATTTTTTTTTATACAACTTTAATTTATAAAAAATACTTACTGATCACGAGAAATATCACCATCTCCATTAGGATACATAGCGTATATATATATACCCTACTAATAACAGATCTTTCAATAGCAGTATGAGCCATTGTCAACTGAGATTCACTGGCAGCTGAAACAATTTGAAATAATTTATCAATATATAATTAATATCTCTCCAAGTGTTTAATAAAGGATATATCACTGCAGTAGGATGTTCAGTGTGGTTTTAGTTTTATATACCTTTAGCTTTTTTCATGAGTATTTCAAAGTTGAGAACATCAATAAACAACTAACTGGTTTATATAGATAACATAATAATACATTATACAAATCATTGCAGGAAGGTTTAGTTTGATATTCCAGCCTAACAAAAAAAAAGAGAGGCTTCAGCATTTGCTTAGAAGGATCAAAGGAAACCATGAAAAAATCTTAAATCAACATTAAAAAACAGAATTACAAATAAATAGCAAAATGTTTTTAAAGCCCTATTTATTTACAATTTTTTTTTGCAGTGTTTTGATTAAAATTTTTTCATGGTTTCCTTTGATCCTTCTAGGCAAATGCTGGACTCTCTTTTTTTTGTTAGGCTAGAATATCAGACTAATCTTACTGCAATGATCTGTATAATATATTATTATGTTATGATCTGTATAAATCAGTTGGTTATTTACTGATGCTCTCAGCTTTAAAATGTCTGTGAAAACAATTAAAAAATAACTAAAAACTAAACTCAACATCCTACACTACACTGATCTATTTTATTACTATCAGCTACATTAAAATTATTACTACACTGGTATCCTTTATTACTGATTATAAAAAATATTATTTAAAATATAAAATATTATTTAAAATTTAAAAATATTATTTTCTATATAAAAACTATTATTTCATTATGTAGTAGTATGTAAAATGTGAGAATGGTGCAAAAGAATTGGATTTAAAAATTTATCAAGAATAACATTGATGAATGTGCCAACACAAGAAGAACCCTCTAGACTATCTACCACAAGTTATTGAGGTTAATTCATATGATGGCATTGTACTTCAATTTTACATCACACATGATTTATTGCTATAATTCAAGGACACTAGGAAAGTTTTGCAATGACTTTATTTTTTTAATGTTTCAAAATAATCTCGACCACACATTACACATTTTTCCATCTTTGAAACTACCTTCAAAGAAACACTGCCATGTTTCAACAGAGATCTGGGCATACTCAAAGCCCTTAAGAGGTTATTATTGCTTGTAAAATGTCTCCCTTTCAGTCTGTTCTTCACCGAGGAATAGAGTACAGACACATAAAGTAAGGTCAGGACTGTAGGGAGGGTACTCTAAGTTTTATTCCAGTACTGGCCAAATACTCAGAGCAAACTTCGGAGCGTCATCACAGTCCTTCCATTTGGGCACAGCTTCTTGAGAGCTTCAACAATTTTAGGGAGGCATTCCTCAGTATACCACTTCCCTGTAACTGTCTTCTGAGTTTCCAACACAACTTGCAGTAAAATTACTCTTGTACTAAAAAAAAAGGCCATCATTTTCTTCTTCACTGATCTGGATTTTCTAACACCCATTGGGATCTCCTCATTTTTGAACAATCATACTTTGTTCTGAGACTTGGTCGGGAAGTCATAATAGTTTCATCACCTGTCACGATATTGCTCATCAGAAGATTTCCCATTTTCAAATTTTTTCAGCATTTCATGGCACCATGAAACATGACATGCCATCTCATCGTCGGTCAAGTTATGCGGTACCCAAAGGGTACAAAGCTTTCTAACTTCAAGGTGATCTCACAGAATAATACAAACTGTTAGCCCATTAATGCTCAAGAATACCTCTATTTGGTAGTAGGTCACATACTTTCTGTCTCAAGTACTTTTATTACTGCAGAAATGTTTCCCTCAGTCATCGACAAAGGTGGTCAACTTGACCTTGAAAGCCAAACTTTCCTCTTTCAAACCCTCAGTACCACCTAAATATTGTTGTATAATGAAGATAATCCTCATTTCACTACCTCAGCTAAAAGGCAAATGACCTGAGATAACAACTAGAATGGCTATAGTGCAGGTTGGGTCCTATGCAAACTAACTTTTGACTGTCATCAAATTTTTCAAGATCTTGTAACTGTGATGATTCCTTCTGTCATACTGTAAAACTTTCCAAGTGCCCTTCGTATGTTCAGTAAAGCTAAACTATTACATTGAATCAGTTATCTTACAAATAACTGGAAGATTTAATTGTTCCAGTTTTCAGAAAAAAAAAATTCATGAGTGAAAATAAATATATAAAATATTATACATATATTACCTTGCCAAACAGGATCTCTTTCCATTTCCAAAGCAAGAGTTTGCAAAAAATTATCTAAAAGATCATTTTTCTCATCAGCCAGTGTAAGATGTTGAAATTCAGAACTGAACCTTGCTACCATATTTTCTCTACGCTCAAGGAACAATCTGACACATACAGCCATTAGAAAACTAGTGCGTACTGCTCTATCACTATTAACACGTTCTGTTAACCTGTCAGAAAATAGAAATACAAATGTTACTGATTTAAACTTTCAGTAGTAAATTTGTAAAATCTGACTAACTCTAATAACATGAGAAAGTATAAAAATATATCAAGACTAATTTAATAGTTAAAAATTATTAAAATGAATTAGCTGCACAATCATTTTTATTGGTTATACCCTGAACCCCAATAATGGGGATTTTCATGGCCAAATCTTTCTGATGAAATTACCTGAAAAATAATAAATAAATTAAGTATGTAAACTCCCATGTATAAATTTAAATTGTTTGTAGAATAACCTAATGTTATCCATATGAATTATAGCTCACAAAAATGAATAAATTTCACTGGCATAATTTGGGCCAGTACTTTATACAAGTTTTCTATGTTTCTTTTTAGATAGAAATGTTTTCAAGTAATCAGCTATTCAGCCCCAACAATCATTGAAGTGGATACAATTTTAAGTCAAGTGTTGAAAGTGTTATAATAACACGGGAAAAATTTTAATTACAACACATGATGGATCTGGTATACCATTTTATGAGCTACTTACACAGTGTCTAAATTACGGCTACAACCAAATCAATTAGTGAATTTCATTAAATCCAGAGAAACTGCTCAAGAATAACGCTACAAAAAATAACTTTTTTTATGTAGCTTAAAAAACATTTATTCATTTATAAAATAAATTTAATGTTTATAAACCAAGTAAAATAAATTAATAAGACCAACAATTCATTAATAGGCAAAATAAAATACCTATCCAAATGTGCTAAAGTAGAAAGCAAGGCTTGACGACAACGTATTAAATATGAAATATACGGTGTTCTTGACTTATAATCTTCCTTCAGCGATTCAAAGAGCTTGGTACAGCTAAAAAAGAAAAATATTTTTATTACATTATGTCATTACAAATAATTTGAAAAACATCAATTTGGTGAGAAAATTATATATATAAAACTTCAATATACCAAATAATTTAAAATTATGATCTACATGTATTTTATTTACCTACTTTACTTTACAACATGTATGAAACATACTATAATAATATAAAAATGTAAAACCCTACCCCTGACTATCAAACAATCGCACACAACGTAATGTTTCATGAAGATGTGCAACAAGAGAACGATCTTGCAGATTAATAGCTTCAGCCAGCTGGAGTTGAAGAAATGCAACCAGTTCATTTTCTTTCTGACTCCAAGCTTCTCTCTGAAATAAAAAAAAAAACTTCATGATATTATCATTATTATTGTTGTTATCTATATTTAAAATAAAAAACATAGATGGGCTTGTTTAAATTTTAACATTCATTCAGTGTATTTATGTTTACTTTTAACTGCTTCATAAGTTTGGAACCTACCTACCTACCTACCTACTTTAAAAATGAAGATCAAGTCTTCCAATCATAATAAATGAAACTACCTTATGACAAAAGAGAGAAAAAATACCATATAAACCAATAAAAATATTAATAATCAGAAAAAATGGAATTGCTGTCATCAAATTTATTGAAAGCACAAAGTATTTAAAAACATATATTTTATAAAAATTCACACAAATTAGTAATTGACATAAAATTTTATAAATACACACAACTGCTTTGAAAACTTTTTGAATATTTCATTTGAATGAATTAAAAAAAAAAAGGTCTGTGATTATGAAGACCTTAGTTTGGCTTATTTTACTCGTAAAATTCATAACTGAATTTTCAAATTTCTAAACATTAATCACAATAACGTTGTAAATGGATCTGCCAAATCTCAAATCACTAAACTTTATGCTTTTAATTTTTAACATCTTTATGAAGATTTGATATCTAGGGCACTTGCTGTATGCTGTATTTTGTTGGCTAGTTACAAATTGTGTTAAAAATTAAATAATAGATTAAAGTAGTTCTGACAAGATGTTCTTATTAAAATTTAAAAATGTATTATTACATAGGAGGGTACAGGGCTCAATAATCTCCCCTTTTAAACCTGAAAGGTACAAAAATAATATTTGTACCCACTGAATTTTTTCAAATCTTATTAGTTGGGTTTTTCATAAATAATTTACACATTTAATATAATTTAGTCCCAAAAAATACAAAATTTTAAACAGAACAATTTAAGTTATATCAGAGAAAGTTTATTTATTTACAATAAGGACTTTAAAAAATAAAAATCCCCAGCTCCAACTTGTAGAAAAGTTAACATTTTGTCTGAATTTAAATGCATTAATGAGATATATATCTCACTTCATCTTTGTTTAATACACTAACAAGGAATTAATCCTGAATATTTAACATGAAAAACTAGCAATTTAGTAAAAAAGGTTTAACTCTGGAAGGTGAAAGTCTCAACAAAGAATTATTTAGGGAAAAAATTAAATAGAACATTAAATTAAATGCAAGAAAAGAACTGTGTAAAAAAATTATTCATGAATAAAATCCTGAAAAAACAGAACCCTTGGTGACTGTATCGCCCTATCCTCTTGACTAATTATAACCTAACTAATTTAAATTAATGCTAAATTGCCATTTAACATCAATTCTCCATATATAGTAATCATCAGGCCAAATTAAAAATGCCACAGCATATGCTGTAAAATTTTAACACCCAAGATGAAAGACAAACCTTTCAATCAATCTGATCTGCCTTTGATCAAACTTCGGTTATTTCATACATTACATCTGAATCTAATCTAAATATGCTACAAAATACTTTGGTAGAAAAATAAATATCACTTTATTTTAACCATCATTCAACTTAAAACAAATACATACCATTGCAGTAAGTGTTGTCTCAGGCACTTGCTGTACTTCTGCAGTACTTAAAACAAGTCGTAATTTCTTCTTAGCATCCTTAAACGCATACGAAGATTCAATATTAGCAGGATCAATAAATAGTCTTTCATCTTCATTCACCACCGGTTCATTTCCAACAGTTACTGATTCACCCAATTTTCTAGTCTTATTGTTATCACTACCATTAGCATTACTATTATCTCCTCCACTAACCTTCCGCCTGTATTTTGCCAGTATATCGTCTGAAGTATCTACAAAAAAAAGTACTATAAAAAAATTGACAATAATTAAAAGTCAAAAAGTTATTTAATTTATATTTTCACACAAATTTGATAATTTTAAGATGCCGAAACTAATTAATCCATTCAGGGATGGTCAAAAAGAATATTTCCACTGAATCTGAAAACCTAAATTTTTTGTGATTACAATACTTACCTCGGTTAGGTTTAATTATTCTACATATTTTATTATTCGCTGGTTCATTTAAATAAATAAGTCTTATTTCATTTATAATATAAATTACTTTTATAATATTCTTTGAACTTGTAATTCATACATGTAACATTATTGTATTAATTAATTATATATTTGTAATAAACACATGTTTGTCTTTGAAGGATGGAACAAGACTGACTAACAATAGAGCATTAGACAAATTCATTTAATAAGAGTAACAAAAAAGTGAGAATTTATAAAGACTAAACGAAAGAATGAAAATTTATAAAGAGTAAAAAAAGGTGAAAATTTTTATTTTTACAATTAAAAAAAGGAGAAAATGAAACCTAAGACTTAACAATATTAAATTAAATAAATACTTTTATCTTTATGAAATTTTTCTCTTTATTTTTATAAAAGTTAAGTACAAACGAAGAACTTTTTTCAAGTTCAGCATGGTTCCTCTCTTCCCCTTCGCTTTGCCCCCAGCCCATCGTCTAAAATCATTTTAAATAACGTCACATAAAATGACTAATTATGTCATGTTTGTTTTGATTCTTATTTACATTTCCGTAAATAATTTAAAGATACAATAATAAAATATTAAAACTTAGAAATAATAATTAGTCATTGTTGAAACGCATATTAAAATCATAAATTGTAAATCTCACAAATTGGTTTAGTTTATTCTATATAACTGTCAGCTTCCATGATATGCAAGCATTTACTGTGATTTGAGTAAGGTTATAATAGATAATTTTTTGTGTCCTATTTTTAGCTTTGTTTTTTTTGTGAATGTTATATTTGAATAGTTTAGTCGGAAAGTGATGAAATTTAAAATATCAAAAATTCGGGAAACTTAACTACTCCACAGTCATTTCTGTGAAATTGTGTCTAATGTTATAAAGTTCATGACAGAAGAAGCAGAGAACAGTGACTTTATAATTGTTCCTAATAGAATAGGTCTGCCGCCACTCGCAAAAAAATGAATAAAAAAAAATTGCAGTGTCTCAACATCAAGGAAAACTTCTTAACAGCCGAAACCTGTCACAGGGTTTGATGATTTTAATATCCATGTTATCCATAATACAATCAACCACTTTTACATTTCAGAAAAATACCTTCTGTTAATAAAATACTCAAGAAACTGAAGGATGATTGTTTCACAGTTCAAGCTGATCATTACGTCGAATTCTTAAAGCAACATGGTTTAAATGTACTGGAATTCTATCAAAGAAGTCCGTATTGGTTAAAAGGTCTGATATTCGATACCAAAGATTTATGACTTGTTCCTATCTAGTAGACGGCATAAGAACCCAGGACTAGCCTGTAAAGATACAAACTGACTACCTCCCCCATTACTCAACAGCATGGGAATCCCAGACTGCCTGTAATATACACAGTGAATCATGAGAACAGCCTGGCTAGAGCAGAACTTGCCTCAGTTCTGAAATTTCAATTCTGCTGTCTGCCAAAAATAATGTAGGCCCTTCTACCACCACAAGTCCAAACTTCAATTAACTGATATAGTGAAAGTTGACTTCAGTCACTGACGATGAGATGTTAACTTCATGTCACTGGAGATTAACATGGTCTGTTGCAGAAACACTAGCCAGTTCATATATATATAGATCTTCATTGGAGCTAAAGTGCATGCTCCTAAATTTAACAAAAAATTTCTGTATTCAGAATAGTAAATCGACCAATAGTTTTTATAGATGAGATGTACATCCATAGCAATCACTTGCAAAAAAAAATGTCAGTTGGCAAATGTAATACAGCAGAATGTTTAAAGAAACCTATTAGTAAAGGAGAGAGGACAATAATTTCGAATGCAAGAGGAATGATGGGATTTGTACTAGACTGTCTGTCAATGTGGAAATCAAGTGGTACAATCAAGGGATTACCACCAAAACTCTGCTGAATTAGGAATTTTATTAACTTTTACATTGTGATAAAGGCGCATTGTCTATTACAATATGCCTTATCACAATGTAAAAGTTAATAAAGCTACTAATTCAAATGCTAAAAAGGAAATTACAGTAAACTAGCTTCAACTTAATAAAATTCCCATACCTCATAACACCTTGAATGTGGAGTTGTATAATATAATTAAGTAAAACAAAAAGTGTTGCGAGAAATATGCCATTGACGAGTAAACAAAAAACACCATGACGTTTTAAGACTGTCTCCCTACCACCCTGAAATACATCCCACTGAACTGATGTGGGCAGATGTGAAAAACTAGGTTGTAAAGCACAACGTAACTTTCACACATGAAGAAGTAAAGAAATGTACAGGTAAATTTAGTTCTATTGGACCTGAACAATGGAAACCAAAAATTCATAACTGCTTAAAATGGGAAGATAAATATAAAGCCAAACTAGGTATTTTAGAAAACACTGGAATCCTTTATATGTTTAGATGAATATAACGAAAGTGATACGGATGACAGCAGTATCTATGACAGCGATCCAATTACTTGTACTGAAGCTATGAGTTGACTAGAGTTATGATATTTGTCTGGTGTTATTTTTTAAAATATTTTTATTAGGAGTTAAATTAGAGATATTTCAGAATTACATTGTTGTAAATACTTACAGTATATGGTGCAATCTTACAACATTTTCTAATAAAATAAAATAAATAGGCCATTATAAAATAAGATAAATATTATTATTAAGATAAAATATTAACTGTAGTTTTTCAGTTTAAAACATTATAATTATTATTAACATGACAACCAACTCACTGAAGGTGGGAAAGGTCTGCTAATTACTGAATCGGCCTGTATGCACTCTATCTGTCTACATGCCAAGTACAATGCCAATAGCAGTATTTGGTTAATAATCTATATCAAGCAAGTACAAATAGATGCATACTCAAATTTTATTTCATTCTATCTCTTCTATGTTTCTTTAACAAAAATACAGTAAACATGATAAATAAATGTTTCCTGTAATTCATATAATGTTTTCCCATTCTACATTAACATAAATATATACAGCAATTGGCATTTTTATCAATCATGTTTTAAATACTATTTACTCATTTTAGCATTAAAAATATACCCATTAATAGGTATAAAATATATATATATACCGGGTGATATTTAAGTCTTGAAATGGTTTATACTGCATATCTGAGAGGTATTTGGAGACAGAAAGAAATGGGGTTCTACGTAGTTAAGAAAAATCTGTATTGTGGTGGGTTTTAATTTTTGTCCGCCATATTGAATCATACTTAATTTTTTTAAAATAGGAAGGTGATTTTGATTTTAAAATTTTACAAGAAAAACAATGGTGAACCATGTTTATCTGTTAATGCCTTCATTATCTAGTTAATAAGCATTCAAAGCTGTAATGATGGAAAAATCACAAACTTTAAACAGTGCTATCATATAAAACAATAATAATTAACAACACAACATTAAATGGTTATATCTACTAATATTATTTTCTAAATAAAAATTAACTTCCAATGTTAATATTAGCTGATGATATTTGTTACTTAAAATAAATGAAACAAATCAGCTGGAAATACTTCCTTGTACACCTATTAAATTACATGTACATGTTTTTTTAAAATGAAAAGTACATAAAATTTCATTAATAACTTCTGATATTTTTTCATAATTTTTTTTTTTATTGTTACGATTGAATTATTTATCGTAAAATTTTTTTTTACAGAGGTTAATAAATTAAATTAATAAATAATAATAATAATAAATTAATTAATTAATAAATCAATATATTTAAATAAAAAAAAGTTATAAAATAAATATTAAAGTTAATAAATATTAAAAATCAATATTAAAGTTAAAAAAAGGGAGATTAAGTCTGATTCAAACTGATGTACCTTCCCCCTGTAAAATCCAAATATTTCATTAATTAAAGTTTTATTCAGCTATAACTCAAAATAAGTACCATTTATGATATATCGTTGAAAATCTCTCATGAGGGCTTATTATTGCATTTAATAAAAAGTCCAAAATCCAAATTGTTTTGAATTTTGTGCTTTTGGATTTTTTTCCACTTTTGGTTCAGTCAATTGCAATCAAAAGGGGAGGTGCACAAAGTTCCAAAATCCAAAATTTCAACATCCTACAGCTAATCGTTTTTAGTTATGTGAGATGTATGTACATACATACATCACACTGAAACTTGTCAAAATGGATTTAGGGATGGTCAAAATGGATATTTCTGTTCAAATCTGAAAACCGAAATTTTTTGCAATCACAAATTTAGTTGAGTATATCATACAACATATAGTTAAGCAAAACTGTCAATATCTGAGCCATAATAATCCAGATGGATGTTAAGTTAATAATCCTAGCTCAAACACAGCACCCTCAGAAAGTGAATGTTTGGGCGGGAATCGTTGATCATTGTATTGTAGGGTCTTTTATTTTAGATAATAATCTTACAGGAGTTACTTACAAAAACTTGTTAGCTGTTAGAATTTTATCAAATAACTGGGAAAATGTTGGACAAGAATTAAATAATAAGATATAGTTTCAGCAAGATGGGCCACCACTTCATTATCTAAGGCAAATTTTAAATGAACAATTTCCAAATCGCTGGATAGGTCATAGAGGAGCCATAGAATGGCCTCCCAGTTCTCCAGATCTACTTCCTCTGAATTACTTTTTTAGGAGTACCTGAAACATGTTTACAAAACAAAACCTGCAGACATTGACAAATTAAAAAGATGAATAATTAACGAATCTGCTCACTTACCATGAGACATATTACAAGTTATAAATGGATATTACTTCACATTAGCACACTTGCCAAGCTGTAGAAGGGAAGATTTTGAACATTTATTGTAGAATGTGATGCTTTCAACATTTATTTCATTAGTAATTTATGATCAAAAACATTTATTTAAAATTTTAAAATAAATATTGTAATATTTAAAGTGAATATCAGCTGATTTAGCCATTTAATTTATTGTTGTGCTGTTAATTATTATTTATTGTTTATTATTATCAATATTATAGCACTGTTTAAAGTTTGTTTTTGTATGCAACATGAATGTAAAACGCAATAAAATTGCTCATGCAGCGTGTTTTACCTAGTTTTACTGTTAGCACAATTTTTCTATTATTGCAACTTTAAATGCTTAAAACTTGATAATGAAGACACTAACAGAAAAATGAGTTTCACCATTGTTTTACTTATAAAATTTTAGATTGAAAGCATGTGTCATATGTCCACCTTTCTATTTAAAAAAAATAAGTATGATTCAATATGGTGGACAAAAATTAAAACCCAACATAATACAGATTTTTTTCTAACTATGTAAAACCTGATTTCTTTCTGCCTCCAAATACCTCTCAGATATGAAGTATAAACTGTTTCCATATTTAAATATCACCAGGTGTATATATATATATATATATATATATATATATATATATATATATATATACACACACACACACATAAACACACACACAGTTTTAATTTTGATATAAGTATGATAATTAATCTTCAAATCATAATACTAAACATTTATTTAATACATTCAGAACTGCTTATGAAACAACTAATGGCTTATGTTTCAGAATTTTTTCTGATACTAATAAATGAGTTATAAAAGACAACTAATTATAATTATTTTATCTATTATATTTTAATTTTATTTAAATTTATTTTTGGAAAAATATTTTATTTTACATGAAAGTAAATACATCTAAATCTTTACATGTTTTTCTTAAAGGGGTTGGAGTTCAAACAAATAATACTACATTGCCTTAAGTTATATCAGATAAAAGAGGTCAAATTACTATAGTCTTATTAATATCTTCTGTATGCTGTTAACTAATTCTACTTATTCAATTGATATTAAAGATCCTAAGGAAATAATACATATAAAAAAAATTAAAATTTTCTACCTGTTCTTGTTGAACGACTTTCTTCTGATAATCCTCTACGAAGACTTAAACTATCAACATCAGTACCACCTAATCCAGTACCAAACCTACAAAAAAATCATTTGGTTTAGGAAAAATTACTTGATAACTTTAGAAAACGCAAATTATAAATACAATACAATGCACTTCTTTCAAAAGTAAGTATACTGAAATGTATTTTGGGCTCACCTGAAATTATAAAACAATCATCTTGGAAGTGTAATTGTTGAAAAATTGCACAATGATTTCATCAAGTTCTTTTCACTGTATGATTAGCATCATAGCTGAATACTAAGTGCTATATTTATGCTATATTTAAGTGCTAAGTGTTAATTTGCTATAAGTGTCCTTGGCCCATTGGTTACAATTCTATCTATTCTGGTTTATATTTGAATGACTCTTGTATATATAAACTACAATCTTTACAACAGATAAAATAGCATATTACAAAAATAAAAAAATCTTTGATTTAGAAAAAAAAAATTCCTCTCAACAATAAGAATGGATATTTGTGCAGCCTTTTTTCAAATATAAACTTTTTTTTTGATAAAACAAACTTAATCAATCATTTTTCAGAATGAAACTATAATTTTCATAAAAGGTTACAAAGGGGTCCTTAAGTTTGTCTATGTTTATCAAACCATTAAATATAAAAACAAACACCATTTCTTACAAATTATAGGATACAAACATGGTTTGTATTTGAAATTAACCAATGACTTTCATTAAAACATGGTTACATATACATAATCATACATTTAGGTTGTATATTGCTGTAATATTCACATAAATAGGTATGAAATGTTTAACAGAACTGAATGTGCATATTAATTAAATAATGTAATCCAAGAACAAGCATGTTAATACTTGTAGTAACAAAGGTTATTATGCAGAATATCTAGCCATGCTTCCGATACCAATGACCTATGAGATTAGTCTGCAAAATTAAATAATTATAATATCGCTTCTTATTCTCAAAGACAGTAATTTATTTTAATAATATATGAAATTAAGATAAAAAAATCTTACCGTCCTAGATCTTCAGATCCTCGGAATGATTTTCCACGACGATTTTTATTAAAAGGCAACCTAAATCTGAAGAAGCTACCATGTTTTGATTTGCTATCTTCATCCAATGATTCCTGAAAAAAAAAACAAAGTAATTAAATTTCTGTAGCTGTAACAACAGATTTATAGGTAATAAAATATAAAAAAGTAAAACTGAATTAAAAATAACAAAAATGAATCAACTATTAGATAAATAACTGATATCCACCTTATCACCTCTTTCAGCAGTCTTATCAAATGATATACTCTTTGGTATAGCACCAGTTGATGGTAACTGCTTAGAATTGGTAGAGTTACTTGGTTCCAACATGACAACTGATCCATTCAATACCAAAGGAGTGCCAGGAACATTATAATCTGTAAAAGAAAGAAGAAAAATATTAAAAATTAATATTTTTCAAACATTTATCAGTCAAAAAATAAACAAACTGTCATTTAAAAAAAAATAAAAAACCATAATGACAGAGGGACAATTGATTACATTTTCACATTTTTTTTACCTATGATAGTCTGCTTTCAAAAGAATATAAAAAATACAGAGAAACTAAGTAACCAACATGTAAAAAGTTCAAAAACATCTTGTTCAATGTCACAAAAATTGTATATATTAATAGGCTATTTGTAGGAGAGATTTAGACTCTCTTTATCAGTGGTTTTGTGTTTTTTTTTTAATGTAGTGTTAATGAAAATATATTTAATGTATTTCATTAACGATCAACAGATCCTAGTTTTATCAGGTTAGTCTTCAATTACTGCTTTCCATCTCTTCTCCATTGCACTCATCTCTTTTCCAATCGCTATCCAATTCATCTTTGGCGTGCCCCTTAGTTTTCTACTTCCTATATTTAGAAATAACATTTTCTTTTGTAATTTTCCTCTTCAATTCTAATCCCATGTATGAATAACCTTCCAAATCCTCTCAAGCAAATTATTAATCCTAAATGTTTTCATGCTATAACACTCCTTATTCTAAATCTTCTTTTCTTAAATTTTATCTCTGTAAACAGTAACTTACTCTTCTCAATCTTTTTTGTAATAATTTCTACATGTATTCAGATATTTTATTTGTTACTAAATTTCTAAAGAAATTTTACTAGCAAAGAACTATACTAGCCCAACGTAAAACCAAATGATCTCTCTTAAACTGAAAGATAACTACAAAGGAAGTGGACATTATAAAAGTAATTACAGAAATGAGAAATAAACTAGCCATGGGGAAAGATGGGCTGACATTTGAAGTACCTTCATGTTTTAATGGAAAAAGGATTGCAGAAATTAGTGAAATTGTGTAATGTGATCTACAAAAGAAGGATGTTTTTAGAAGATTCTCTAAAAACACCCTGATTCTAGACCTTAAAAAAAGTACACCCACAAACACCCACCAACACCCAACACCCACCAACACCCACCAACACCCACCAACAACCACCAACACCCACCAACACCAACCAACACCCACTAACACCCACCAACACCCACGTACACCAACCAACACCCACCAACACCCAGCATCACCCACCAACACTTACGTACACCCACCAACACCCACCAACACACACCAACACCCATTAACACCCACCAACACCCACCAACACCCAACAACACTAACCAACACCAACCAACACCAACCAACGCCCACCAACACCCACCAACACACACCAACACCCACCAACACATACCAACGCCCACCAACACCCAACACCCACCAACACCCAACCCCCACCAACACCCAACACCCACCAAAACCCACCAACACCCACCAAAACCCACCACCCACCAACACTAAAACCCACCAACACTAAAACCCACCAACACCAAAACCCACCAACACCCACCACCCACCAACACCCACCAACACCCATCAACACCAAAACCCACCAACACTACCAACGCCCACCAACACCCACCAACACTACCAACGCCCACCAACACCCACCAACACCAACCAACACCCACCAACACCCACCCTCAGCCGTACTCAGCCGTATATAGGGTACTCAGCCGTATACAGACATCAAATTTTCAGTGTGTATTTTATTTTTTAATACATTATATACATATATATATATATATATATATTAGTGCTAGTCCTTATATCAGAGTTTACATGGGAGCTATGTGTTGTGCACCCTACCACTTCACATGTGCTACATTGCTGCTTATTAAACATTGTACTTGTTATCAAGGTATTTGTAGCACCAAATAAGATATATTATTTAATTTTAAATTTCTATTAATACCTTGTAGCAAACTATCCTTCTAAAATTAGAATTTTGGAATGTAGGACAAACATAACCTTTGCTAGTAGCAGTTACATTACACCTCTTAAAATTGTTCTGTGAGCTCTATCTGTGTACAGTTCTTACAAAAAAAAGGTTAATTTTTAGTAATTCTACTACTAGATAGTGGTAAAAATTGTATCTAAACTTTATTTAGGTTTGTAATCCATATGATTAGGTTAATAAAAATACCTATTACAATTTTATATCAGAGCATTATAAAAAAAAATCATGTTGCAATAAAATCCATATTAAATAGGGTTGATATTAATTTGGATAATGAAAGCCTGGATAATCATTAGATTACATGAAATACCTTATATAGTAAAAGTCATATATGAGAGGTTTTGTAATTACGAGGGACGTTCAATAATAACGAGACAAATTGATGCAGAGAAAAAGATGTTCGTTCAGTGACAATGAAGCTTTTTGAGGGTCAAGTTGCCAACCTTGGGAACACATATCAGGGTTTCAATCATAATTAATTTAAACATAACCGCTTTTGTTGATTTCAGAATGTCAGGTCTGCTTGAAATGTGTTTGCCAGAAAAGCAATGTTCAGTGATAAGATTTTTGCTATCAGAAAGTGTGTAACTGGTGTAAATTTACTGAAGAAGTTGAAACAGGGTGGTGAAAAGTGCAGTAATATGTGTAAGTAGGTGGAACAGTTTAATTCAGGCAGAACAAGTGATAAGGCAAAAACAATAGGGTGCTCTCTCAAAAAGTGTGAAAATTCTCTTGCATGACAACACACGCTCCACATTGCTTAGAGAATGGAAGAAATGCTCAAGAAGTTTGTTTGGGAGGTGATGTTACATCCTCTTTACAGCCCAGACTTTGCTCTGTCTGATTTTCATTTGTTCGTCTCACTCAAGACTTTTTATGTGGCAAGAAGTTGGACAACGAAAACCAGTACACGAGTGTTTCATACAGCAAGGTAAAGACTTCTATGCTGCAGGAATCAGAAAGCTCACAGAACAGTGGGACAAGTGTCTAAATGTTGATGGAGACCAATTTGAAAAGAAGTGTAAGTTTCATTGTCATTGAATAAAATTGTTTTTTTCTCTACGTCAATTTGTGTCTAATTATTGAACGTCCCTCGTGTGTTGGATATACTTACAGATTTATGATGATGCAGAATGGATTTATTTCTACTTTTCTCTTTAAAATTATATATTATAATTGAACTTTATTAATATAATTTTTTTTTTATAAAACTGCAATGTTGCACTTTTTAAGAGATTAAACATGGAAACTTAAGTTTTAATTGACAAACTTTTGTAAATATTTTATATGAGTGTAGCATTTTAGGTAGAAATAAACAGCACTTAGTTTAAAAGGCATTAAATTGCTTAAAGAAAAAAATGGTAATTTTTTTTTTTGCTTTAGTTTATTAAATCATTTGGGAGCTGCACAGTTGCTTAAATGAATAATGGCTATTAAATTTATCAGCATAGTATTTATTTAATTGGCATTCTAAGAAAGTCAACATATTTTCTTCATCACATTCAGTATCCTGCTTCACTTGAAGTCGCAATCTCATCAGTACCTAGAATTTACATCACTGTTGTCCACTGCACAACAGTTGTTAATTGTATAAAACATTTCCTGTGTTGCATTTTAGGAGCCTGTAAGAAAATAATATTCTATCGTATCTTTGTTACATTGGTAAATTATTAATTATTTCAGACAATATTTTTTCCCAGGCTCTGTTGGTAATTGATTGCATCTCTTTAATTTACATCTTTAATATAGATGGTTTTATTAAAACTTTGATTATGTTTTCTTTCATGTTATTTTCTTTTAATGAATTCCATCATTAATGCTTTTTTTCTATAGCTATGTTTAATTGTTTTATGTATCCTCATCTATGGATTGCAAGTTAAATATATCCAATTAACAATAATAAAGTTTTAAGTGTGGGAAATAGTAAAATGTTAAACTTTATCAATCGTCTGGCTATATGTTAAGTCTGGTGAATTTGTAGCGATTAAAATGAGCTTTTGTTGTATTATATAATAATAATAATGATTATTGTATATAATAATTAATTTCATTAACTTGTGTTTTGCAAAAATAGACATTAAGTAATTGTAAATGAAAAATAATTATAAATCTGGTTGCTAATTTAGAAGATTAAAATTCTAAATATTAAGAAGATTATGACAACTGTAAGAAAGGAAGACTTATTTATAATCTGTAAAAGAATCAGTAATAGTTATAAGAGTAGAAATTAAAGAGTGAAAAGAAGAACTTGGATTCAGAAAGGAGTGAGAGAAGAAGGATGTACTCTGTCTCAATTGATTTTCAATTTTTATATAGAAGAGTTGAAGGTAAAAGTTGTGAGAGGCATAATTATCAAATGAAAAAAATGAGGTGCGTAAGATTTGCTGATAAAAACGGCATGGATTTATTCTTAAAAGAGAAATTAAGATAAAAATAAATGAAACTAAAAAAATGTAATGAAACGGAACAGAAATATGGATATTGTGTCATTAAATATTAAAATGGTTAACGCAATATATCAGAAGTTGTTTATTTATGTTGTAAAGTTATAAAAAGAATGAACAAAGTAAGTCAGACTTCAAAACCAATTTGGAACAAGCAAGAAAGGCTTTTTTTAATTCAAAAGAGGTATCTACTAATATCAAATCAATTCATTTAAGAAGTAAGGCAGACACTACCACTTTGCCAGTTTTGTCAGCAATATTATTAAAATTAAAAAAAATACTGTTTTTTATAATTTAATGAAAGATGGCTATAATGTGTTTTTTTTTTTGTAAATTTTTAATAAGATTTTTAACTAATTATTTATTTTATTTTGTAGGGTAGTGATGATGAATTAACATCACAAACTGGGGAAGTAATTGCATTCATTTGTGGCCATCGATATGATGGTAATACTGCTTTAGAGAAAGCTGCACCTAATGCAGCTTTCTCTAAAGCAGTACCATGCTTAAATCAAAGCGCACTACCAAATACTGCAAATGCACTTCATACGATGTTTCCACAACCTCAACTTGTACGACATTTTGCATGTCCAACATGTATTCTTGGTTGTATTGAATTAGAATTAATATAAATCATAATTATATTTAATCATTTTTTATCGCAACATTTAATTATAGTAATAAAAATAATTATAATAATCATTAATTAATGTAATTTAATGATTATAAATTTAAAAGAATGATTATTGTTTTATTAAAAAAAGGAAAGTATTTTGTATTTTTTTTAAGCACATTAAATTAAAATAGTATGATGTTATAAATAATGCTATGATTTATCTAAACATTTTTTTTTTAATATTTGTTAACAGATCTGCTTTCTGTGCATGTTTGTGGATATAGCCTATGTTGTTGGATCTAATATATGTTGTTTTATCTTGTTTTAGGGTTTTAGAAAATATAGGCCTGGCATTAAAGCAAAATGAGGATTTATTGGTATATTTAAAACATTGTTATCGTTTATGTTGGTTTATTTTAAAAAGCAGGATTATTGTTTTTTCTTATTTTTTCTTGTTTAATAGGATTAATGAGTTTTTTAATACTTCAGCAGAAATCATTTATCATTTTTATGACAATAACTACTGTTTTAGTGTATTATAATTAGACTATCGAACCACTTGATTACAACTTAATCTATAATGTTTTTACTTAAGATTTACTTGTTTTAGTGGGTAGGTTTGTTTGATGTAAGGTCATGCGTTTTCTTCACCAACACCTGGCTTAGACTGTAATATTTCTAGGAATCAAAGGTCACTTCATGTAGTTAGTTATTTTTAAAATATTCAAAAAATCCATAAAATGAAAGATTGTGTTTATTCAAATTTATATTAACTAGTATATTATTAAATTATATTTTACAAAATAAAATGCGCTCATTCAAGCAGAAAAAGTTTTTAGTAGCTATAATTCAAACATAAATTCATTATAAGATAAAGATTTTTAATTTTTCAAATATTAGCTGTACAGAATAATCACTTTGGAAACACAAGAGTTTTTACATTTTAGAAAGAAAAAAAGTATTATTACAAAGGCCTGTATACTTCGGATGTTTATTATCGGCAACTGGACATAGCTATGTAAATCGTAAGATTATCCCCTCCAAAACGAGAAGTACACATGCATTTTCAGCAAGGACAAAAACTCAGTCAACTACAGAGATGTTACAGTCATAGTCAGAATTATTGAATGATATTTAGTTGCATGATATTTAGGGATCATATTTACAATTTGATGTAAATAGAATACATTTATGTTATAAAATACACAATGTAAATACCCATTATATAAACACAGTTACATGGAAATTCACTTCTCACTTTTTTTGGTGACTGTACGTACACACACTGAAGCTAACAGCATGAACTCAGTTACGAATGAATTGCGCATGCGCTACTATTGCTTAACAAATGCCTTAAAGCACACTGTCTGTAGCCTCACGTCGGGTGCCTGTCTAAAATATCCTGTCCAAATATCAAGGGTGGCAAAAGGTTTTCTTTTATTAGATTAGATGGTTCGATTTTTGCCAACCCCGTCCGGAACCGGACTCTAATGCAGTTTCATTTTACTGCCCGCAGTCTTTAATTCCTGCATAATGAACATCAGCCACTATTTCCTCTACATGGATCTACTTACTTTGGAAAGAGTACATCTACATATTCACGCACCTTGTCTTCTGGTATCACTGGCAATCATCTACCTAGTCTTCCAGAAACTAACTGGTACCCTCTTCCACAGGGGTCTCTATTGATATCTTTGCAAAGGTCTTTCCAACACTTGCTCTTGGCGTTTTGATGGCTGCTGTATATTTGGATCTAGCCTCCACGTATTCTTTTTTGGCCTCATACTTACGAAGTCGACACCCACGTCTATTAACTCTTTGTAGTTTCCTTCTAGCTGCACAATCTCTTTTACGTAAGATCTCTAGCTCAAGTCCTCACCAATATGTAAATCTTTTCTTGGGCAACTGTACCAGGACTCCCGTCTTGTCACATTCTATAGTAACAATTTCTCTCAGTTCTTCAGGGTCTGTTACTTCAGCTACTTTCTCACCAATCACTTCCGAAAAACGAACACACTCGCGCCTCGAGCTGATATTTCTACCAGGCTTAACCATTCTTGGTGTTGTTGTTACCTCATACGCCATTATGTAATGGTTCGACAGACTCTCTTCATCAATATTCTCCAATTAATTAGAGTAGTTACATGATTTTCAAAGATGAACGTCAATTCAATTGCCGATCTAGCTTCCCCACGACTAAAAGTGGGTTTATCATTGTTCATACAAATCAACCTTAAAGCATTGATTTCTTCCGCTAAACATTGTCCCTCTAAGTTTCGCAAAGTACACAAACTCTGAAGTCTTAGCGTTAAAGCCGCCAGCCAAAATTATCTTTCTTCCTCTGAACCTTAGAATCTCATGCCCTAATTCATCAAGGAGAGTCACAAAACTGACAACTTCCCCATTTGGGGAATGGTACGTAGCGAAAATTACAGTATCCCCCAAGTCTGTCCAGAGATAACCTTCTCCAGCACCACACATTCCTACCAGAGTCTCTACTGAAGGAAAGCCAGTGTCAAATTCTCGTCTCTTATCCATTCTGACCTAATGGTTACTGATACATTAGGCTCCGCAGCAATGATAAAGTCTACTCTATTTTACATAGCCAACTCCCAGCAATTGTCATGTGCCCATCTGCTATGATTCATATTTAATTGTAGTATTTTAATTTCTAGAGCGTACGCCTTCCGGTCCAGTGGCCCTCCGAACCACATATCGCGTCCTTTGCATTGAGCACTCTTATGGCTCGATTTCCCACAGTTGAAGCATAACTGACGTCTACCTATTCCTTTGCAATCCGCTGAGACATGGCCGAAGCCCAACAACGGTAGCATCTGTCTTCAGGTACTCGAGGATATAGGCACGACAATGTACCCGGCCTATCCATATGTGAGCTTCTGTTAACTTCATCGCTGCGCGATATGTCGTGACCACTATTGCATTTTTGGTTTCACCATAAGCAGGTCTTATCGACGAGATCTTAAACTCATCTGCACCTATGATTACCTAAGCTATTGCATCCTTAATTTCTTCCTCATTGGTCTCACTTTCAATATCTCTTAGATGTATAATTGTTCTACGTCCGCCTCTGGTCTTCATATCGATATGTAACTCTGCCAACTTAGCTCGTAACGTAGTAGTAAGTTCCTTAGCCTTCTCTTTCACATTAACTCGTATGCATAATTTTTCATTATTCCCTTTCCTAAGTGACAACACTTCTCCAGCCTCTTCCCGAGTAGCGTTTTGTTTCATAGTTCTTAAGAGATCCGCATAGGACCTGCCCTCTGCTTTAATTATTATAGCTTGGCTGTCTTGTACAGGTGGAGTAGCACGCTTGATCCACGGACTTTTGCTTTCCTGATTTATAACTTCTGACTTTGGAATCAAAACTCTCACTTGGTCTTCTCTACCCTTTGTTAAATATACCAGTACTTTCCTAATGAGGTTCCCAAGTCTGGCTACTGATAGTATAAAAGTCGCTGCCTTAGTGGTTTCTAGTATTTTCTTCGTGGCTTTTAATATTGTCATTACTGCATTTTCCTCTCCTTTAACTGTTTCTTAATAAAAAGTGTATCTACTGGTTGGATTTAGCTTGCTCACGTCCTATGATAACTATCATTTTTGACAATGTCTCCATGAACAGGGTGATCTCTTCGCCCGGATTGGTCCGTTAGGTCATAAAAACGAATTATGTTTCCCTCATCGGGTATTTCCTCAACTTGAGAAACTCTTGAAACTATTTCTACCAGCCACCTTCTAACGGATAACGCTACCAAGTCCTCATCAGATAAGTCTGTGTCCAATTGTTCTCTTACCCCGAGCTTGCGAGACCCCTCAGTTTGTGTCGCCTGCGTAATCGTTGTCAGGGGTAGCGACAACTCCATCAGTCCTTTAAACCCTTTGTATATTCTACAAAGCTCCTTTTCATGTGTTGTTATATATTTCGACAGACCTGCTCCTGAATTTTGTTTCAAATTAAACACTAGAAGTCTTAACTGAGTAATTACTTCATCCACTGTCCCCTCAACAGATTCCTCCTCTTCCGATGACATCAATCTACACCTCTTTTTGCCTTTAGCATATTCTTTCTTCACCTTTGAGAGTGCTGGAGATCTCGAACTACCAGGTTCCGCTGAATACGCCAGCGGAAGTGATCTTCTTCTTTCCATTGTTGAACCAAATGTCTAATCGAAAAACTTATGTGTGGACCGTCTTCAGCGCCAAATTCCGCTTAATTGGAATACCCACCCGTCAAAATCATGGGGGAATCAAGGGGTTACGAAAATGTATTCACCCAAATCAAGGGGTCGGATTTGGGGGGGGGGGGGTCAAGGGTCAGGAAGGACCCAGGACGCAAAGATCCCAGGGGTTTTGAGTTAGGAGTTATGGGAAGGGAGAAAGGATGGAAAAAAGGAATCCCCTTATAAACTGCCTCAACACTTAGAATTACTTGCTCATCTTATATGAAAAATAAGTTGAAATTTTTCTAAGTGGTTGTTTACTTCAGTCTTGTCATAACTCACGGAGCAATAAATTAGTCAATAGTGAACCTTGTTGCCAATGGCACAATAAGGTCGATCCACAAAAATCTTGAATAAAAAGTTAGTCCATTGTCAAAAATCTTCAAAACTTCACAAACATATCCATTAATAATTAACTGAAACTTTCCAAATGTCCAAATCAACAATAACCCAGAAAAAACTAACCAAAAAAGCAAAAAACCACAGAGCGTTTGACAGCATGCCATCACTACTCAATGTCTCTTACTCAACCTATATATATATATATATATATATATATATATATATATATATGTGAACTTTTACACATATATATATATTAAATGATACATATTAATTTAATTAAAATTTGCTGGTTGTAATTTTTTTATTATTTTATATTTTGGATAATTACATTTTGCTGATTTTTGTACTGAAATATTTTCTATCCAGTTAGACATTTGTAGAGCAATTTTTTTTTTTGTTCAATTTTTGTTGTAATATTCATATATTTTTATAATATTTGTAGAATGACTTTTTAGTACGTACATTTTTTTATTTTTACAATATTTATAAATTTCTAGATTATTAATTTTTGTATTACAAATGACTTTTGTATTTTTTTCATTCATTTGATTTTTTTTATTTTTAATTACACAAAATTTAATTTAATTTATACACAAAATTCAAGATTCATTCTTTATTTCAAATCAATTTTCTATAAAAATAATTAATATTTACTATTTTTTTTTTTTTAAGAGGGTATACATGAAATAGAAATAACTTATGTGATTCATATTTTTTAAGTGCGGCACAGGTCCCCAAGTACTGGTGAAAATTAGAAAAAAATTCCTTAACTTTGGTACAGGTCCTAGTTAGTTTGTAAAATTTACTATCCCTTATTTGCGATATCGAACATAAAATTGGTGTGGTTAGAGCCTAAACAAGATAGAAGTTTATACAGCTTATAACACAAATCATTCTGTCATGAATAAGAGATTGCGTTAGAAGAAGAGAAGCTACAGGTGTTCTGTAATGCATTAATGGATATACCAATGGACAGTAATGGACAGTGGGGACTTGTAACACAAGAATTTCAGTCAACATGTTAATGCCAATAACTAAACATTTTATAAAACAGATGAAGGTTACATACAAAAGAAAGTAACTGACTTTTTACAATAAAAGAAGAACTTAACAAGAGACCTCAGAGAAAAATAAGACTGCTATGACCAATTCATAAATTAGTTGATGTAAGAGAAATCCAGATCTCCACATCCTGTGTATGAACAAGTATCTGCCTCTACTAAAATAAATAAATTTTAACAACAAAATTGTACTGCATTTGTTTAGCAAAAGGTATTTTTAAAAAATACATATGCACACAAACAAAACCACTTTCTTATTAGGTAACCACAAGTAACTCAAACTAATACAAACATAAAATTCAATAAAAAAAATTGCTTTACTTGCACCAATTACATGCTCTATTATTTATAAAGGAAGATTTAATTGTAAAAAAGTAGAAATAAAAAAATACTTTCACTTAAATAGCCATCAGTCATCTAAAAAAAATCTAAGTGGACCATAAAATACTAATTCATAATGTGTGACAAAAACAATGAGTGATTATGTAAACATGAATACTGAATGTTTTATAAAAAAAAGCCACAATTTTTACTCACTTATTTTCAATCCTGCATGCCACACCACTTAGCTCAGATACAGGTAAGTCATTGTTTTATTTTACTTAAAATGAATTTTTTGTTTTAAAATGTGTTTATAAAATTTTATATTCTGTAGATCATGATGTGATGCAAACATTTTAAAAATAATAAGTAAAATATTTACTGCACTAATTTATAAATAAATTACAATGAAAATGAATTAATTATCCATGGTATTACCTAAGGGTCGACAATTACATCAACTTTTAGGTTAAAGGTGTTCTCTCAGTTGCTATTCTGTTCATTTAATGCTCTTTTATATTTTTATAAAAAAAAGATTAAAATAATATTGACCAATTCTCTTTAAATTTTGATGTTTTAAGTCAGCACGTATAACAGATTTATTACCTCTTAATTTCAAAAAATTAAAATTTAGAGAATTGAATAATTATTTTACGTTTCAGTGCATTTATTGAGGTTTAATTTATTTATTTATTTTTTAAGTTTTTTTTATATATTTTTCCACTTTTCTATTTAAACTATAATTACCCTACAAAAGAGCACTATTTCTATGAAAAGAGAAGGTGAAAAATCTGTTGTTTGATAAAAATATGAAGTAGAATGCAATGAAACATTTTTGTTTTTTGTTTTTTTTTTTTCACTGAAACATTGTTAAGTAATTACTAACAAACGTGAATCTTTCTAACAGAATGATGCTGAAAGACGCCAAACTCAGGAATACAGAAATTTAATTATCGAATTACCTACATTAATTTAATTTAGTAAATGAATCATTTAATAATTAAAATAATTATTTATCCATATTTTTTTTTTTAATTCAGTATTTTACCACATGATTTTTTTGGGTGGGAGGGGGAAGACCAACTTTGATCCATGATCAGAGTATATGTTTTTTTATTTTGGAGGGAACTTTTGCAAATATCACTAATCAGACAGACACCTGATCGAGGCTTATTGTTTAAACCTTGTCTCACGAAACCATAGAGTAGCACTATCCAACCTTTTTACAACTAGGGACGTATCTGAATGATTACAAAGGTTATGCGGGTGCCAGGATTCAACTATCTCCACGCTAGTGCTGCTACTAACAAAATCAATAACACGGATAGATAACAAAAAAAGTTTTTAGTGTTTCTCTAAGTGTATACCATTTCTTGAATTGCTTTTTCGCTATATTACAGATCTGTAAATACAATTTTTCTATCACCCTTAGTTTTAAATAAATTACGCTTCAAAAAAAAATTAAGGGAAAATATAGTTAAAATCTGCAAAACTTATAATTTTGCATGACCACACCTGTGTTAAAATGATTTCGCTGATGCTTTTCTTTTATAAACAGCCTCAGGCACATCCCGAATTAATGTCCAATAGAAATCGGCTAGCATGTTAGTATACCATTTCTCTTTATAGCGGCTTTCCATTACCGAAATATCTTGGTGGAAACGTTCACAGTGTTCGTCACTTACGTCTCTGAGGTTGTTCAGGAAAAAATCCAGATGTGAGTGGAAGAAATGTATTTTCAAGACATATTACATCCCATAGCTCTGTATGAAGTAAGAAGTTGATTAACAACATCGTGGTAATTGTCAGATTTTTGTTTGCCGAAAAAATTTTGCAAACATCTTTAAATGAAGCCCAAGCTGCACTTTCTGCATTATTTAACATTGAGTTAAATAAACATAAAGTAAAAAACATAAAGTTAAATTTCTGCCTGATGAACAGAAATCCGGGACTATCCTTTTTCATTGCTTTTACAAAATTTTTCATTAGAATTAGCTTAATGTAGAGAGGGGGTAAAAATAATTTTTGAGGTTCAACTAAGGGCTCATGAATAATATTTTTCCCATTTGGAATTAAGTTGTCTCGTTTCTTCCACTCTTTGGTAACATAATGTTTATCCCTAGTCCGGCTGTCCTATTCGCAAAGAAAACGCATGTACTTAGTATACCCTAACTGCATGCCTAACAAAATAGCTTACAAATCACCACATGTTCCAACTATGTTTTTTATAATTTATTTTTTCAAGAACGTCTTTCATCACATCGTATGTCTCTTTCAGAAACATACATTCACAGGTGGCTCAGAAACCGGAATAATTTCACTGTGAGGTACAGGCCTGATTTCAGACTGCAATGAAGGGTATTTTACAGCATGTTTAAATTTTTTAGAAATTCCAGACACACTAGTTAAACAAAAGTAACAATCGGTTGCATGATCCTTTGGTTCAGTTGGTTCAGGCCAAACCATAGGTACACCAAATGGCAAAGCCTTCCGCGTACCTTTCAGCCATCCTCTTAAATATACAAAAAAATTAGTGCATACTATATGAGGAGCCTACGTCTTAACCTGATCACCAATTTTACATTGAAAGTACAAATGATATGCTTTTTTAATAAAAGGTGTAATGTTGTTTCTATTAGATTTTACGGTAAACTCATCACATGCATAACAAAAAGCATCCACATCATTTACACAATTTTGAGGCATTATGACACTGCACTGTTAACAAACTTAAGGTAGCAATAAGACTGAAAAATATTAATCATTCCTAAATCCAATGCTTAATACAAACAACACAGCTGTGTTTTCAGCACAAACTCAAATCAGCTCAACACTAATAGTGTCGGTTAGCGGTTTCATTATGGGTTCGGTTTTATGTTGCTTACTCTGTATTTCCTCAATACTTGATAAGCTGCTCTCTGTTGAACTATTGTCATAGTTTCCCAAATTTATGACAATATCTTCAATGATATTTTCACACAAACCGTCTGTTTCAAATGCTTTTTTCTTCTTTAATTACATGTTGAACACAATTTTTCAAAGTATTTGCATATACTCTGTTAAAATCTTTAATCAATAAATTTTTTACATCACTTAACTTAAATTTTGTGTAATTGTTCCCCAATGACCTTTGACTTATGTCCACATCAATTCTATCGGGTTAAAACTGCAATGGAATGGAGAAATCGCAACACGACACAATTTTTTTGATTTTGCGATTTCATCTACCTGATAATGAATATGTTTTCGTTTGACTGATTTTACTATTTTTGAAAGTTCTACTTTTAACTTGTCTTCGGTGTACGCGATTGTCTTCGATTTTAATCATTCGGCAATTTCCGATTTTCGGGTCGAAGCGTTTGCAATTTTTTCAATTTTAAGGTAAGGTGCAATATCCATTACTATGACGGATCATTCAGCCCCAATTTTCTTAATGCATTGCAAAAATTGTCACCATTCGTTTCATCGTGATACTTTTGGCAAGATTTGAATTCAAATACCCGTAAACCACCATTAAAAAATCCATTTTCACTTCCTAAGTGCCTTATTATTAATCGTTTACAGTTTTCAACCGGCGTTTTCACCCCAGTTGATAAACCTTTCAAAAAAGCGTCTTTTGCGCTCTTATTTCTTCATGCACCCATACCTTTTCCTTTTCCCGTACATGTCCCGCATTAACCCAAGTTTCATCTAGATAATAAATTGTCTTACCCTCTTCACGAAATTCATTGAAACCCTCTTCATAGCGTAGGAAATATTCCCTACGCCATGAAATAATTTCTTCACGTTCAATCAATAAAGAATTATGTTTTCTGGGTATGAAACGAAAATTCACTGATTATAAAACACGATGTAATGTACTTTTAGAAAAATTCGGCAGTTCAGAATCGGTATTCACGGCATTTACTATTTTGTACAAGTTAGGAAACTCGTTATTGAAAGAAAACGAGTGAATCTTCTGACAGTGGTTTTAGTAAAATCGTAAAAATTTTCAATCGTTTTCACATGTTTTCGAGTTTTTTTGGGGTTAACATGCTTACCATCAATTTTGTGTTTATTTATTCCATTAAAAATGCTCTTTCATTAATGCCTGTTGCTGCACTATTTGCTTCCGAGCAATGTCTCTCTCTGACTGCAGTTTCTGGGTTATCTAGTTTTAAGGTTATAGTATACGTTGCTGATATTTTTTCCTGAGCTACTTAAGAATCACTCATTGTTAAAACCCGATTGCAAAAAAAACACAGAGTAAATTAAAATTAATGAAAATAATACAGAATAAAATTGTAATAAAAATGAACTATAGAACTGTATCGTACCGTACAGAGTAACACTATAACATGAACTGAAATTCTTTCTTTCACGAATTGAATATTGGTGTCAAGCTTAACAAATGATGTTACCGCTATTAAACACCAATAACAAAGACTCAACAAAATTTTTAATAGCTTATGATTGGCTTACAGTAGATTTTATTATACATATAAACCAATAATTGCGCTTCACGTAGAAGTAACAGAATCACTCAGCCTAAATTACTGAGATAACTCACTGAGTTGGTCAAGTGGTAAACTCGCTGATCTTTCGAAGTCGAAAGTTTTAAGGTTCAAAACGTAGTAAACGCAGTTACTTTTATACGGATTTGAATACTAGATCGTGGATATAATCGAATCTTCTTTGGTGGTTGGTAGTTTTTTAGTATTCGTACACAATCCAAATCACTTCAATTCATCAACTTTGGATTATATTGTGGGTGGTTTTAATTGATGCAAGACAATATTTTATCAGAGGTGTTTTTATGTTGTCTCATGGACATAACTTCCGTAGGAAGTTCAGAAGGAAAATTCATTTGTTTATACATACAGAAACAATTGGCTTACACCCACTTACACTTACTGATGGATGATAATGAGTTTTGTTACATATGGAAAATGCCATTTCTAACTGGGATTAAAATTCAGGACCTCCAGATGAAAGGTCAAGCCACTACCACTCTGCCACAGGACATTCCAAAGGATAATTCACCACCAAGGGGGATGATTTACACAAAATGGTGGAAGCAATCTCTCAGCTGGCATAGACCTTTCAACTGTCAACGACACATAACAATAGTTGTACAAGCTATATGAACATTTATTTATTTACATTTCCTCCTACAAACATTTATTTATTTTTTATAGAATACCATTTATGTACAAAGTGTCAGGCTCGCTAACAGGTTCAGCAAGCTGTTAGTGAGTGCGTATGTGTGCCTGCGCCCTACCGACTAAACTTCCAACTCTGATAGTCCTTCCCTTCCTTTCTGGAAACTGCTGTGAGGCATTACTTCAGAAAGGGGGAGCTTACCTTCCTGCACCGGGTATCAGAGTGACCGCGGGTTCACCGCATCGAGATGACCCCACGTGGTTGGGAGGCCCCCTAGACACTCGCCCGCGGCCCTGTCCTCCGCACCGGAGCTCTCGGCCATCTGTCTGCTTTCTTGCTTCTTCCGTCATCCGAAGCCTCTCCATGACTACTCTGGAATACCTGGCCGCAGCAAGCCCCTCAGGCGGGAATGAAACCGTCGTATCCAGGAGTGCGATCATTTCGCCTCTCTCCACAGCGAAGCGGAAACACTTAAAGAAAACATGCTGCGCCGTTTCTTCCGTTCCGAAATCAGGGCAGGTTTTCGCGCAGTCTAGTCCAAAACGGGCCCTGAAGTCCCCATGCTCCGTCTCACTCAGATGGTTTACCATCTGAGTGAGGTAAAAATCCAACGAACTATGGGGTCCCGCAATCAACTGCAAATATCACGAATTATCCTACGGTTCCACCTGCCCTTCGTCCCCTGTTCCCACCTCTCCTGTCGTGTCCTCAGTGTCCTCCTCAATCGCCACCGCGATTTTCCTATCCGTAGGGTCAAGCCACCAGATTCGCGCATTCTGGCCCGTAATGTAACTACAAGATCCACCGGCCAAATAGCTGTGATGACTTCGAGCGCCTCTCTGGATGTAGTTCTATAAGCAAATGCCACACGCAGACAGCATCTCCTGTGTAGCGACTCAAGAAACGCTCTATACTTGCGGTATTTCATAGCAGATACCCATATTTCCGCTCCGTAAAGAACCGCAACGTAGACAACCGCAGTCAAGAGCCTTCTCCTCTGGTGCCGGGGTCTCCCACAGTTCGGCAGGATGCCCGCAATGAGAAGCACTGCCCTATCCGCCCGACCGCACGCCTCGAGAACATGGGTGCCGAATCGCAGCCGCGTGTCTACCCACATGCCTAAATACTTAATTGCGAGTTTTGATCGCTCTCACCTACCCTCCAACTCCACTAAGATCTTCGGTCCCCGTTTAGCGTTAAGAGATTGCAACTATTTCTGTTATCTCCGGGGCCGTACTTAATCCTACTTCGCTCATCCAGTCAACCACCGCCCGATAAGACACGCGTATTTTATCCTTGGTCTCTCTACGTGTATCAACCTCCACAACCAAAGCAAGGTAGTCCGCCTAGCCCACAATAGCCACTTTAGGGGGCAGAGGAACACAAAATACACCATCGTATGTAAAATTTCATAGAGTCGGCCCGAGTACCGACCCCTGGGGGATCCCTCTGCATTCTCCTCGCTCCAGAACTCCGCCATCCACCTCATACACAATACTCCTGTCACTGAGATACGAGCATATGATCCTTTTCAGATACACTGGAACACCGAAGCTATCCATAGCACGCCTGATCGCACCGTGAGAAACGCAATTAAATGCGTTCCTCACATCAAGTGCGACCAGGATGCACATTCTACCCTCGCGGTTCCCCTGAGGCGCAAGTGGTAGCGTCTCAGCCTATCACCTGAAGATCCTGGGTTCGAACCTCGGTCAGACATGCCATATTTCATACGCTAAAAATTCCCATTCCAGCTAAATGATCGTAGCACTTGATACCCGCACATGTTATTAAACAAAAAAATCTGATGTGGACCCACATGACTACCTTGTACGCCTATAAAATTACATACACACTTTTTTTTTTAAATGAAAAGTACATAAAATTTTACTTCATTAATAACTTCTGATATTTTTAATATATATACTTTTTTGTTATTATTGAATTATTATTCAACGTAAAAATGTTTTTACAATGAGAGATTAATAATCATTAATAAATCAATATATTTAAATTAAAAAAAAAAGTTAAAAAAAAGGAGAATGAAGTCTGATTCGAACCGATGTGCCTTTTCCTAAGATCCAAATATTTCATTAATTAAAATTTTATTTGGCTTTAACTCTGGAACTAATGAAAATAAGTACCACTTATGACATATCGTTGAAAAGCTCTCAATGAGGGTTTATTACTGCAGTTAAGAAAAAGTCCAAAATGGGCTTTTTTGGACATTTTTGGTTCAGTCGATTGCAATCAAAAGGGGAGGGCACACCAGATGTTACAACAGTCCTAAATCCAAAATTTCAACATTCTACCGCTAATCGTTTTTGAGTTATGCGAGGTACGTACGTACAAACGTCACGCCGAAACTAATCAAAATGGATTCAGAGATAGTCAAAATGGATATTTCCGTTAAAATCTGAAACCCGAAATTTTTCGCGATACAATACTTGTACTTCATACAAGGAAGTTAAAAACAAAAAACAAACAAATAACTAGTTACTATGAACAAAGTTGTTCTCATTCCTTGCTTGAATTTGCTTCCCAGAAACTTCTTTATATCGCTAAAAATGAAGATAAAACATAAAGATATTTATGTTTTATCTTCAATTTAATTTATATTTAATTATACTGACCATATCAAGTGTACCCAGAAGGAACTGTTGTAACTATTGCTTCAGAGAGTAATAGCAGTCGATAAAATCTCTTTGAGTTTTAATTTTTTATGCCATATTTGGAATATTTTACATATAATATAATTAGTAATTGGCAGAAATACTTTGTATTTCATACGTAAACATTTGAATTTCATTCTCAACCATCTATTGTAAATTAATTTTCCACTCGGCAAAGAAAAATGTTAAAAACTATTACATAATGCAGCAGGACCGATTTCTGTAGTGCAATGGTAAATTCTCTGCCTTCATTCTGAGTTTACCAGGTATAAATTTCACTCAGACTTAGCATTTTTTACAAGCTGTAAAATTCATTTCTCAATCCACCATAAAAAAGTTACAAATAGGCATCAATCAACCTGTTACTATTTGAATTAATAAATAAATATTAAAAACACAAAAACCAGTTTCAGTACTATTTTAGATAACTTATTTAAAATAAGAAAAGTTATATTAACAACTTGTTCTGTATGATGAACAGTTAAAAATAATGCAATTTGTGTGTAAGGAAAAAAGAAGAAAAATTAGCCATGTACACAACAGGAGCAGTTATTATCTTAATGTCTGGGATTGTTACCGGATTTAACAGGTAAATTATACATTTTCTAAATATTTCTTACATTACATTGTAGATTGTAATTCACTTATGATGAATGTAAGGAATAGGTTATTGGCATTTGTGCATTAACTATTAAAACAGTAAAAAAATTAAAATTGGATTTAAGTTCTTCAGAATTTAGAACCGTTAAAAATAATTCAAGTAAAACAAAAGTCAGATAAGTAACAAAAGTTGTATGTTGTTCAAGATACAAGAATATGAGAACATCTTAGGAACAGTTGACCTGAGACTGTACAAGACTATACTTCATTTACATTCATACATATCATCCTCATTCATCCTCTGAAGTAATATCTTACGTTGGTTTTAAAGTCTAAACAGAGAAAGAAATAAAGAAAGAATATGAGAACATTTTTTGATGTCAAGTATGAATCATGTAGACAGAAAAAATAAAAAATGTATTATCAATATTGTATATATAAATATATATATATATTAATATTATTTATTATACTTAATATACAGTTTAATTAAATATTTCAATCATGACTAAGGATGCAGGATCTTACAAAAGTACTTTCATAATAAAATTAAGGTAAAATATGTCTATTAAGATAAGATAATATATATGACATCTATTACATTGATATTATTATTATATTATTATTATAGTAATCTATACTAGATGGTTATTAATATAATTTAAAATATAGAAAATTAAAAATGTTAACGTATTCTTGTATTTGTACAATATTATTGTTACTACGTACATAATATGTACAATATTATTATAATTTTTTTTTTAAGTTTCAGGGGCATCGACTGCTGCGGTCATTAGCCCCTTTCCAAATAAAAATTAAAAAAAACAAGAAAAAAGAAAACGTACTTTTTTACCCTGATATATTCACTAGCGACACAGTCTAAAGACTAGACTTGTCATGACATATCATCCAATAAAAGACTTATCAAAAGATATTAAAATCCAAATAAACACATGATGTCAAGGGTGTAAAGGTGTAGACCTTTTAAATTGTCTTTACTTCTTGTATTGTTACTTCCTCCTTATAGATCAGACAGTTTCGCGATCTAGCAGAATGATATCCGTGGCAGTTAACACAAACCGGCGGATCCTTGCAGGACTCATTCTTATGTAATGGATCACCATAGGGACAGATTTATTTCCTGGTGTATTTCACCGCAGTAGATCCAAATTTCTGACATTCAAAACACAACGCAATGGAGTCGGGATGAAAGGACAGACATCCAGTCTATGAGAACCAGCCTTAATTTTCTCAGAACACTTAGGTTTGTTAAATGTTAAAACATGCGACACAGAGGGTACAACTTTTCCGTTACATTGAGTATTCAAATGTCGACAATCAACAACTCCTTGTACATGAAGCTTCTCAATGATTTCTTCTTCTGTCCAGTTTAGAAGGTCCCCGCACACAACTCCCATTGAGGTATTTAGTACCATGCAGTACAACCTCAACATCAATGAGTCCTATCTTCATAGCTTTCAATAGCCATGATGACTGCAGGTCATTGATGGTCTCCATAAACGAGAGCATAGTTGTCTTCCTGGTCTCTTTTACACGTCCTCCTGCAGCTTCCATGATTCCACGAGCAACCCCCCCGCACACAACTCCCATTGAGGTATTTAGTACCATGCAGTACAACCTCAACATCAATGAGTCCTATCTTCATAGCTTTCAATAGCCATGATGACTGCAGGTCATTGATGGTCTCCATAAACGAGAGCATAGTTGTCTTCCTGGTCTCTTTTACACGTCCTCCTGCAGCTTCCATGATTCCACGAGCAATCACGACAGGATTAACTTTAGAAAAATCCTCTTCTTTCTTCTTTATCACCAAATACTTTGAAATTGGTCTAAAACTCTTCGGTCGAAACTTAGTTTGGATCTTCTTCTGTATCACTGATCTCAACGCTCTTCCTTCCCTTCGCTTCTGAAGACAAAGGTTCTCCTGGATGAAGGATTTTACATAGACCCTCTGCCATGGAACATGTAAATGTAAATGCTTACATAAACCTGTAGTATCATCAGTCAATACGTCATAAGGTGTGGGCGGAAAGACAGTTGGGAATACTCTGGATCGTAGATCCTGCCTGGGATCTCACAGTCAGCCACCTCCCACAAATTTTACCTGGGTTGGGGAGTTAGGTACTGCCTGACCTATGATACCGACATCCCATGGCTCGCACGTAGCAGTAAAGGCTCTGATACCCTTACCCACAGGACAATCCCCTGCTAAGGGCCGAAGCGACCTACTCACGCTGAGGCGGCACAAGGCTTCGGCAGAGCAAACTCACAGCAGCCCACCACCTTCAATCAGGATCCACAACCGGGAAAAGGGATGGGCACTCCCTGTCTGCACTCCACCCAACATTGGCAAAACAGATCACGGTCATGTCTCCCGCCCTGGCTGCAAACAGCAAAACCGAGAAGCACAACCGCAACCAGCTCGAGACCGCCAATCCCGTAGTCCACAGGGGAGCTCCTGAGTAAGACCAGCTCCGCTGGCCGACAAAAGCGATGAATACTGTACTATGTCGTACCCTCGGACGTGTGCGTGGATGTTATTGCACGGAAGTGGGGTTGGGTTTGTACCGGGCATTATTATTATAATCATCACGGATTCGTGTGAATCTAGTGGGCGTGGGCTACCCTCGGTCGTCCACCGGCAAGCAACAATGCGCTTGGGGGGCCTCCTCTCTGGGGTCCGAATATTCATAAATTAACCTCTCATTCCACACACACGCGCGCGCTCACACACAATAAGCACATTCACTCTTCATTACTCAATGAAGTCACAAAGAAAAATAAATAATAAAATATATATAACAAGTGACAAAAAATCAATGAGAATCAAACGTTTATAACACTTTAAAATCACATGTATTCAATTAGCATTGTAATAAGGGTTGGTAGCCATCTCATGGGCTTGTGATCTCTTACGCACTGTAAATGTGCGCGCAGATACCCGTATTTCCTAATCCAGCGCCCTTCTCAGGATGTACAGTGTCATTTAGCACTAGCTCTTGCATTCTTCTATTCTCAACTGGCCTGGTATTTTCTGTAGGTCTACCTGGTAGTTCTTAGGGGTCGCCCAAAAGCCCCAACGATCATCGGCACTACCTGGTTCTTCATATTCCACAACCTTCTGACCTCAATCCTTAGATATTGATACTTCAGTCTGTCTACATTCTTTTGCATAATATTCGCGTCGTTTGGCATCGACACATTTATTAACAGTGCTGTTCTTCCAACATGATCTTTGAGTATAATATCAGACCTATTCGCATATATTTGTCGGTGGCGTGTACTGACATATCGTACATAATCATGTATCTACTGTTTGAAACCTCACGCTGCGGTTTATGCTGGTAACATTTTTCAGAGTTTACCGAAATCCTCAGTTCTCTACGAATGATCCAGTGGACCAAGTTACAAATTCTGTTGTGCCTTTGCAAGTATTGGAATTTTGGTAGTTGCGGGCATCCTGATATGACATAGTCGATTGTTTCGGGAAAGGCCCTACACAGTCAGCAACTGTCATTCTCTCTTGTTTGCATGATGCATTTCTCGTAATATTTTGCTCTCAATGCCTGATCCTGCGCCGCCACCATCAGGACCTTGGTTTCAGCTTTCAGCTGTTTTCTTCGAAGCCACGACACTGCGCAATCTTTATCGATGCCTGGGTGCCTGCATTCTGATGGCAAACTGTCCATGAAAATCTTTTCCGCCCCATTCTTTTCTTCTTGTAATTCATGTACCACTCCTAATTGCTTGGCGCATGTGTGGGCAATTCTCTTGGCTTTTGACAGGATTCCCGCATACCTTGGTTTCCTTTCCAATCTGATCACTTGTCGAAGAAGCCGCTCATGCCGATTCTCCAAGAGAAATTATGCTAGCCCAACTGTTGCATTTCTATATGCCGCTCCAATTTGCCGCAATATTTTGCCCTCTTCTCTCTGCGAGACGTGTCATCTATCAATATCCACTCATGGGTGGACCATTCCAAACATCATGAGGAACTTTCTTGTCCTACGATCCAATTCGTCCACCTCCACTTCCGCCACCCACGATGCCAAAACTATACTCGAGCCACGGTACGGCCAAGCTTCCGATCACCGTTATTTAGGTTTTGGAGGTTAAATTGCTTTTCATAACGCTCCTAACTCTCCTTACATATTCTTTGGTCAGCTTGTACTTGACATATCATCTTTGATTCTAGGATCATCTTCCATATCAGATATTAATATACATCTTCGTGCTCCATCTGACTTATGGCCGTTCTCGTCTGTTCATCCTTTCTGGGCATTTCGACACTGGTTCTCTTTTGAGAACAACCTTCGCGCACTTATCAAGCCCAAATTCCATTCCAAAGTTTGTGCATATTCTTGAATATGATTTTGACTATACCATCGAGTTCTTCCGGAATTTTTGGGAGTAGGTTCAACTCATTCATATACAGTAAGTGTGAAATGGGTTCCTCGTCTTTGTGCTTTCTATATTCCAACAGAGTACTCCGCAGACATACGTGAGGGGGTACTAGCGCTAAGCAAAAAAGCAGAGGTGACAATGAGTCGCCTTGAAATAAATCTCTCTGTATGAAGATCCTTCTCGTTCTCGTGGTGCCGGCCTGATTGTTTATTAACAGTCGAGATCTCCGTTGTCTCATATTTTGTTGGAATAATATGATGATATCTGGATCGATCTTAAACATCTCCAAAACTCTCAAGATCCAGTCGTAAGGCACACTGTCGAAGACTTTCTTATAGACGATCTAGGTCACCGCCAAGTTCTTCCTCTTTCCTCTATCTTCATTTCTTATGTTTTATCTAGAAGGAGCAGTTCCTTTCATCCATATGAACCGCTTTGGCTCCTCCGGTGTATCCTGTTCCTGTCTAGATGCGTATATATTCTATTTGAGATAATGGAAATGAATAACTTGTACACCACTGGCCAACATGTTACGGGCTATAGTTCTTCAGGGAATCTTCCGTTCCTTCCCCTACTTTTGGTACCATGTACGTTATACCTTCAGTTATCCATTGTGGGATCCGACTAGTTCACCTCAGTACTTTCATGAAGGCGTGATCTACCATGACATGCAAGGAGTGTCATTTTTTCAACCATAGGTTTTGTACCACTTCATGTCCTGGGACTGAGGGTTTTTCATTTTCTTCAACGCCTCTCGTACCTCGTCGTCACCCCTTATATCATTTGCGTTTTGCATATTTACAAAGTTGCAGTATGGTTTTCTTCATTTTCAATTCATACTGCATTGTTGTTATGATGAATTTCTCTCTCCCATATGTCAACCCAAAATCTCGTCATTTCTTCTTCAATTACATTGTCGCTGCTTATATCGTTCTCCCCACTGATTTTCCTATAGAACCGCTTTGGATTCTCTAGAAAAATCATATTATCGTTCCAGAACTTTACTCTCTCTTTGTATAATAGTATTCTTTGCACTTTTGCAGCAATTTGCTGCTTGAGGATCTGTATAATCGCGGCACGGTCTGCCTCATCAGCGATCTTATACTTATGTTTCAGTTTCTGGATTCGCTCTCTCACTCTTTTATTGGTATTAGTTTCATCCTTTACTTCGTCCTCAAACAGCTGCGACAATTCGATTCGCAACAGTGTGATTCTACTATTGATGCGCTTGGCTCAAGGAGGTTCTTGCCCCAGTTGTGTAATTCTTCTACCTCTCTCCTCCTTTTCCTTCTACTGCCTTCGCTTTTCCTTCTTTCAATCTCTTCCTGTTGGATATTAGTTATCATTCACGCAGCTGCATATATGAGACATAATGCAACTGATCTTCATTATTTCAAATTCTTCTATATTTTTCACGATATCTTACATTATGAAGTTGATTAAAATTACATTTCATTTGCACGTTGACCCTGATTTGCCTGTAATCTTGTGCCTTTAATCACACATATTTTTTATTTTATAAATAATTGTTTTCTTTGTTACGCTGCTCTGATCAAGATTTTACCATAGTTTCCCTTGATCCATCCAGCAAATGCTGAGGTATTTCTTTTTTATCCATAGAGTAGCAACGTATTTACCCGTTCCTGATGTGATCTGTGTAATATATTATTGTGTACCAAAATAAGAGATTTATTTTTTTTTATTAATTTATTCTGATCAACAAATACATTTAATAAAAATAATTTTCCAAATATGTGGAAGTATGCTTCCAAAATATTTTTTTTCAGAATTATAATGCACTTTCTTTCTCAAGTCATATACCTGAAAAGATCTTTCAAAGTATTTATTTAAGTATTTAGGAAGTGAGTTACTTAAAATTTATTTTGCACACTATGTTTCTGTCCATGCCTTTAGCAATGAACATTATTTAATTACTAGTTTTTCAAACAACAAACTGAACTAAATTTATTAAATAAAGAATTTTTAAAACTTACATCATAATCTTATCAATTCTGCAGAAAATTGTGCTGTAGTTGTTTGACATCAGTTTGTCTTACTGCTAACAGTTTTTTGAATAAAACAGACAGGTATTTAGAATAAGTTCAAAAAGTGTGTTGGATTTAAGTTTTGTCTGCCCATTTAATATATTGTTGTTGTGTGTGTACAATTCGTAATGTTATAATATGTTCTTTTTGTGTATGTGAAGAATATAAAGGTTGAAGTTAATAATGGTAGATTTCTGATTAACATTAATGAGAATGTTGGCAAATGTTAATTCTTTATTGGCCCTACACTTATCAATCATCTGATAAATGCTGAGATCCACCATTACTGTTAAAAAATTTGATACTTTACACATCCTTAAAAAAGGATTGCCTCATAACAATCATATATATTAAATACACAAACACACAATGCGCATACACAATTAAATACACATAACTCAAATCTATCAGTTGGCACTGAGATATTAACCAGAAAAAAATCAGATTTTGCATGCAGCATTTGAAAACCAACACATTGTAGAATGTGAAATTTATAAATATACTAAACTCTGACAAAAACAACATATTTAATGTATAAACACAACATAGATCTAACATATTACTCAACTGCAAAGTGCAAATACCTCCTAACCTTACAAGACAGCAGCTAAAAAGAAGGTCTTCTGGAAGAGTGAAAGGTCTTTTGGAAGAAAAGATCTATGTAATTTGCAAGCAAATCATTTATAATGTTTTAGTTCTAAATCTGGACCACACACTCTACTATTAGTCTGGGTAAAAAGAAATTATGGGTCCCAAATACATTTTAGTACTACAAATGTTTTTGCATATATTACAAAAAAACTAAAATTTCAAGCAATCTAATGTTCAATGAATTTTTGTAAAGATAAACAGATCTCTTTCAAAATTAATAACACTAAACACTGAAAATGTTGAAAATAGATACAAAAAATTAGTAATAAATGTATGAGTCAATTTTAATATGGTTACAGAGGAATTCATTTTGAAAATCTGCAATAATTATGTTTTAGTATTCTAATAAAATGCTCTAAATCAAATTTTGGCTGGAAAGTTTGTTTAAACTGGTAAATTGGCAAAACATATCTCATTTTAACAAATCCTTTATCAAATTTTTAAGCACCTTTCAAGCAAAAAATTTGGTATTTACTCTTCAAATTTATTTTTTTAATGCATATTTTTCCCCATGTATATATAAATATTTCTGAAAAGTATATAATCAAAGATTCTCAGGAAGAGTTTATTAATAAATTGTGTATCTGTACAATTGACTGTAATATTTAATCACATAAACAAGATCGAAAATAAACAAGGGCACAAAAATGTGAGATAAGAATAACAATTCATATCATGAAAAGAGACATACTTTATCAAGTGACTAATCAGGAAATTTATCAGCCGTTGTTTTTTGTAGCTAAACATGCCATAGTTTTTTCTATGCATGCATGCATTTTTTCAACCCACAAATCCAATGAGTAATTTGTAAAAAGTGCTAGATAAATGGAATTTATAATTACAAGATAAGATTTAACTAAGATTGGTAAATATCCTAGCTCAATCTTGTCAGAATTTCCAGTTCAATGGAGTTCTCAATTACTTTGAGTTTCCAGAAAAACTATTCTGTTGTTTGAGTGGAGAATTATGTGTTTTACTTCCTGCTAAGTCAAAAATTATATCTTCCTCAAAACCTTTTTAATAAAATCAGAGGCTTAAATATAATACCAAAACTTTAAAATCAATACCATAAAAATATCAAAATTTCATATTTTTTTTATTTTTTGAAATATGACTTTCAATAAAAAACAAAATATATTCAATCTCTGTGCATTGCATTAAACTTGCATAAGTATTATTAATGTAAAACAGCTCATTTTAAAGAAAATTTTTTATCATAGTCTTATGATTTTTATGTCAAAAAATCTGAATATTTTAGTTTTCTAAACAGATTGTACCCATAAAGAAAATTCAAATAAAATTTAAGTTCATTCAACATAAATGCAATAAAAGTAACATAATCATAAATGAAAATGATCTCAATAAAGAACTTCATAGTTTCATTTAAGATCTAATCTTACACTGGAGCTACCAAGTATCACATATCACCAGTTCAAAATATTTTAACGGATTTTTTACCAAACCTCTGATCACAAAGGAAGAGCAACATGTTAACATGATCTTGGACAAATGCAAGTTAATTCTTTCCTCTCAAAATGTGTTAATGGCTGGTCTAATTTTAGTGGAGCAAGTATCTGATGGTTCTTCTTGTTCAGAACTTACGGGATGAATGTCAGAAAAAAGGAGCCACAGAAAGGTACATTGTGTGTATTAAATAATAATAAAATTTGCAAGATCAACATTTATGAACTACAACATAATTTATTTACTGAATAATTTGGCTTCGGTTAATTATGAAATCACTAAAAAAATACAAACAAATTAAAAAAAGACTATTTAAACATTTACACAACAAAATTACTAAAAAGAATAAAATTGAAAGTTCTCTACTGGGGTTACACAAGTTCTTTAATGTGTTTTTCTGTTTACTGTACAATTTATGGTATTTTTCAAAAGTTAAAGCATTAATTTAGAAGTTTACTTGGAGATCTTCTACAAAACTCTTTAATCTTTTATATATTCTATAATATTTTGATGAGTTTTTATTAAATTTTTAATTTAATTTACTTTGTTTTCAGTTTATTACCAGATAAATCTGCAAAGATGAATATTTATTCATTTTTCACTTCTAGTTGATGCATAATTTTTACATTTAGCATCAAGATTCTACATCATACATACACTTACAAGATACATACACTTACGTATTATTACATTTTGGTTTATAAATTAGTTTCTATTGAATATTATTGAAAAAGAGGTATAATATATTAAATACCACTCCACCAATCTCCATGGTGGAGTTGCAGCATCTCAGCCTTTCATCTGGATCCTGGGTTTGATTCCCATCAGGAATGACATTTTTCATACATTATAAAATTTCCATTTCCATATTCCAATGCACAAGCTTTGAGCTTATGTAGTGGATTAATCATCAAGCAAAAAAATAATTAATTAAATAAAATTGAAAACTGTTAATTTTTTAAAATGCAAATTATACATAAGTAGTTTTAATTTTTTTTTTTCATCAATAGCTCTGTTCTTTATTTCAGCAAAATGTATGAAAGTAATCAAGTTGCATATGAACGGGAAAGTAGATTTATAACATTCAACAATGACAAAAGCAATATTAGGGTAAGTAAAGTTCATTAATTTCCCTATTTTTAAGAAACACACTATTTTGTTACTATATTCTAAATCATTGATTCCCAAAGTGGTCCAGGTGGACCCCCAGGGGTCCACGGGAGACTCGACGGGGGTCTACGTTGGCGTGACAAAAAATGGGGGTTCACAATTCGTAAGCGGGGGTCCACGAAAATTCATCTGGTTTCGATAGTGAAGAACTAAAATGTTGGCTTGACTTTGCGTATCAATCTAGTCAGATAATGTTTTGAGAAGCTCAGCGACTGTTGCTTGTAAAAACTTGCATATTCCATATTCAGTTCAACGAACGTGTCGAGACTTGCATAGCGCCTCCGCTGCCGCCGCCGCGGTCCGCAACGCTTGTTCAGACGTGCAAAGGGACGAAATACGACTTGTGGTGTGTGTGTGTGTGCTAGCAATCTTGCATGAACTTGTTTGATTCTTCACTAATAAAAATACAATTGCCAAGGATAAACATTACTCATTTGTTTCCGGAATTTCGAAAAGAAAAGTAGAGTGAATAGATGTTAGCGTTTGCCAGTGTCGGAAAAAGTAGTAAGTACTTACCTGCTTTTTTGTTATACTTACTTTTATTTTATTTATTTATTTGACAATTTATTGTACACGTCAGTAAACAAAAAATGCACAAATTACAAAAAATACGTAGGTACAAAAGGCGAGGCTTATTCCTAAAAGAAATCTCTTCCGTTTAAGGATTTATTAATTTTTGGTCTAAATTTTTTTTCAGATATATAAATATAAACTATTGGAATCGACTTAAAAACTGATCCTGAACATACCATTTCCCGGTTGTAACCCTTATTCTGTAACACGTTGTATATTTTCATAAATTGTACCTGTCTTTACATACTCATACTCATACGTGCATCAAAGTAATAAATAAATGATTAAAATCGCAGAGTTGTGATATAAAAATATTGGTTATTTAAAAGTATTTTCTATAGAATTTACAGAAATATATCAAAATATAATTAATGAAAAAATGTTTTACATCACATTAAAATCAGTTCAGCCATTTTCATAAAACTTTATTATGGATCTTACAGATTTATTGCTTTTAATAATTAGAATCAGTTTGCCGCTGGTACTTTATTTCATTGCAATAATTAATTAATCCTATTCTGTTAAAATAGTCATATCCTGTTAAGTAAGACCGCCTTGAGATTACTAAAACAAAGTTTTTTTTTTATTTACCGGTAGGTAACTGATACGAAACATGGCTGAATCTAAGAAGAAATGTCGACTGCACAGTGTTGATTATTTAAAATTTGGATTTCTTCCATCAAAGGCAGACAAGCGATTGCCTATATGCCTTTTGTGCAGCAACATTTTGAGCAATGACTCTATGAAACCATCGAAGCTCGAAGATCATCTAAGAAGGTGTCATCCTGATAAAATAGGTAAAGATTTGAAATATTTTCAAACGTTAAAGGAAAAATATGAAAAGAGATCTACCGTGCACAGTATGTTCGCTTCAACGTCTGAAAGTAACGATGATGGCTTGCGGGCATCGTACAATATTTCATTACTTATAGCGAAATCTGGAAAACCGCACACTATTGGAGAACAGTTAATTTTACCCGCTGTTGAAGAGGTTTTAAAAACTGTTCAGCACTATCTCCATTTGACATACTCAAAAGAATTCCTTCGAGTAACAATACTGTACAAAGACGTATTGATGAAATGAGCTCTGATATTGAAAATTTCTTGTGTAATTATCTGCAAACAACTCATTTTTCTATTCAACTGGACGAGTCAACCTTACCTGGTAATGAAGCATTATTATTGGCATATGTTCGATTTCTTATGCAGGAAGAAATTCATGAAGAGCTACTATTCGCGAAAACTTTGGAGACGGACACTAAAGGTGAATCAATATTTAATGTCCTGAGTGATTTTTTTAACGAAAAATCAATTCCATTCACAAACGTCATTTCGGTGGCAACAGATGGAGCTCCTGCCATGGTCGGTCGGGCGATATCGTGGGTTTATAAGCCATCTTAAAAGAATTATACCAGAGGTAACTGCAATTCACTGTGTCATCCACCGACAACACCTAGCAGCGAAAAATCTGTGATAGATTGCACCAATCGCTTCAACTTGTAATTAATGCTGTTAACAAGATACGAAGCAATGCATTGAATACGCGTTTATTTGCCCAATTGTGCGATGAAAATGATGAAAACTTCCAACGATTGCTCTTACATACTGAAGTACGCTGGTTGTCGAAAGGTGCATGTTTAACAAGATTTTACTCACTTTTTAAATCAGTTTTAGAGTTTCTGGAAGGAAAAGATTCAGATTTAAAAGAAAACCTGATCACTTTGAAAGCTGACATAGCGTATTTGACAGATTTGTTCAAAAAATGTAATGACATTAACTTACAATTACAAGAGGACAGTCTCAATTTAATAAAAACAAAGGGTGTAATTTCAGCTTTTTTTGGAAAGTTGAAATTTATGAAGCAAAATATTAGTCGGCGCATATTTTCCCAGTTTTCAAACTTGTCACAGATAGAATGCCTTGATGAGGATATTCAGACATACGTTCAACATTTAATTGCCCTGCATGATGACTTCAAAATCAGATTTGAGGATATTCTGATGATGGAAATATCACCATAGATCATAAATCCATTTGATGAAACAGAAGTGGAGAATGTGATATTACAAGAGGAGCTACTCGAGCTTAGCACTAATGAGGAGCTGAAGGTGAAATTTAAAAGAGGGTATCAAACATTTTGGCTGCAGGCAGAAATACTAGAAAAATATCCTGGACTGTGGGGAATTGCGAGAAAGCTTTTGATAGCGTTTCCCTCGTCATATCTTGTCGAAAAAAGTTTTAGTGTCGTTACAAACCTTTTATCAAAAAAAAGGAGCAGATTCAATATCACAGAATGGGGACTATTTTGTGATTGTCATTGTAGAAGTTACATTACGTTATTAATGTTTAATTTTAATTATATTACGACAATTCCAATACCATATCAAATTCCAATACCGTAGTGCTGTATTGTCATCGAAGTTACATATGTGTAGCAAATTTCATTGATTTTCATACGATAGATCAAAAGATATAGCAGTTGCAACATTTGATTATTCCTAAAGTGAGTTAAATAAAAGCTTTGTTTGTTTATTAAGACTAAAAAAAAGTAAAAATATTTATCTTTACACATCGAAGTTACATACATGTATCAAATTTCATTGATGTTCATGAGAAATAAAAATTTTCAGCAACATGCATGAATTTAGCATAGGGGTAATGCGTGGAGAGTGGGGGTGGGTCATATCCAGATTCGAACACCGTAGTATTGCACTGTCATCAAAGTTACATATGTGTACAAAATTTCATTGATTTTCATATGACAGATCAAAAGATATAGCAGTTGCAAGATTTGATTATAACTACAGAAAGCTAAATAAAAGCTTATAAAAATTATGAACTTTTTTTATTCAATTTGATTATTTTTACTAAATTGTTAATTTTATAATATAAGCAATATACATTTTTTTCAAAACAGCACATTGTAATTAATTAACTCAATGAATGTTCAATCAGTTTCCTATATCACAAAAGACAATTATAAAAACTCTTATCACAAAATCCCAGGACATCTGTAATAAAATCATTTGTTTACTATTACTTAATAAAAAATTAAATAAAAAAACATCTAGCTTCATCTGAACTGAAAGAATTGCAGCAAAATGCTCCATATGTAATTATACAGAATAAATAATATTGCTGGAATACAAAGAAAGGAATCTCAATTTCACTCAATCCATTGTGTTTTCTTAACAGATTGAAGAAGCAACGAAGAATATGAATATAATGCATTTTCTTAATTTTGTGATGTAATACGATTTACTCTCGAGATTGTTTTCCTTCCATAAAGATTTTTTTTTATAGAAAAAATGAATATTTTACCAGTCTCTCTTATTTACCCTATGCGGAACCTTACACCCACTTTATTATACAATAATTCCAGAAAAATAATGATGATACAGTGTAGAACATTATTATATTTTGCACGAAATTATAAATCAGCATCAGCACTGGTAATCAGCAAAAAACTAATTTTAACTATTTTTCTTTCGATGTCATGAATAAATTCATGATAAGTGTTACCTTACAAGCAAAAAACTTAGCAATTCTTTGTGTTGTGACAAAGTTCTGAGATCTAACCACCAAAACTTCTATACCTTTTTCTTTTTCCTGTTTAGACTCCGGTAATTACCTTTCAGATAATACTTCAGAGGATGATATGTATGAGTGTAAATGAAGTCTTCTACAGTCTCAGTTCCATCATTCCTGAGATGTGTGGTTAATTGAAAACCAACCACCAATATAATAAAAAAAGAATTTGAATACTAGATCGTATCCATGATCTAGTATTCAAATTCATGTTAAAATAACTGACTTTACTAGGACTTGAAAGCTGGAACTCTCGATTTCCAAATCAGCTGATTTGGGAAGACGCGTTCACCACTAGATCAACTTGGTGGGTTAAACTTCTATACCTAAGTACTTGAATGTAAACATGGACTTGGACTTGGACATTAAATATTGAACCCAGAGCTGTGGCTCCTAATGATTCTCTTATTTAATCTTTAATTTATTTCACCCTCTTCCCTGTTAGTTTTGTTAACATAGGCCCAACTTTAACTTCTACTACCTCTTACACTCCAAAGGGCCCTGATTTTTTAAGTACAGTCCATAATAATTACTCTAGTTAGGGTCATGATTGTAGCCATTTTCATATCAACTTATGTTTTACTTATATTTGAAAAGATAAAGGGAGTATATTTTTTATAAAATCACAGAACTGATAAAGTACTAGGAAAAAATAGGTCTACAGTCTGCTGCACAAGTATTAAATGGTTTATGTCTCATTACACATGATTTTATTACATGTTTTTCCCAATTGTAACTAAATAATGTTTGGGCACTGCATGCAGCCGCCTGGCACAGCACAATTGGTCCACTGTACACCAATACCAGCTAAAATAGAAATGTGAGCACGTACAGCAAATAAACCCATATCATCCTTCTCTTTTTTATGAGAAAAGATAATTTATAATTTTATGTTAATAAATGTAACAACAGTTGTAATGCTTTATATTTCTATTTCTTCTTATTCTGATTAATATGCATTAAATTCATCTTATCTGTTGCCTAAATCCATGGCTTCAATCATGTTTAGAGAAACTCTTTATTTATAGAACTTGTTTTGGTAATAGTATTGTATTATAAGTAAACTGGTTTATGAATAAATAGTAACAAATCACTAATTTCAAATACTAAGGCAAAAACTGTAACCATTAATTAAATCAGTATTTTATTTTAACATTTCAGCTGGAGATGGTATTTGCTATTCCATTTTTACACATTCCAATTGGAGGACAACCACACAGCGATAGGTTGGTGCAGCCAACTGTAGATATCAATGTGAAATCACTTGTTGCAGCTGGTGTAGTATTTTTTGTATTGTTTTTTATAGTGCCTGGCGTAATCAGAGTTACTTTTCCTAATACTCCTATATCTCGAGGTAAGTTTTATTTTATTAGAATAAATATTTTATTGTTATATTTTATACTAATATTTTCAACCAGATTCATATTCAAATTGTGTTCTTGTATTTCAGGTGACATCACTCCCTAAAAATGGCCATCTGCCACTAATAAAAAAAAAGAAAAAGTAAAAAAATAAATAACTAGAAACTGAAAATTAATAAATCTAGTTCATGAAATTAATATTTTTTTAAGTGCAATAATAAATTACAAAAATAGTGTATCTGTTCTTAGGTGCACTGAAATTCTTGTCTCTCATTTAATATGTTCATAGAAACACAATTTCTAAAAATTAGATCTTTCTTAAAGAAATTCCAGATAGAAAAAAGGAGGGTCAAAGATCAAATAATTGAGAAAAACAGATTTTAATCTTTATAATAATTTATTTTAGTTTTTTTTGTACAAATATTTTTGAACGTAAATATAAATTATCGGAGGAAGTATTCATAGAAATTTTTTTACAAAATTCAATCTAACAAAAAATATTAAATATTTTGTGAGATATTAGTCAAAGAAATTAAGTTGTTTCATTTCCAGTAGAGGCTTTTGGCTCATCTGAAAAATCAAAAAACTATATAATAATTTTTATTGTTATTATATTTGAAAATATAAATATTCTCTGAAAACATATATACAGACATGCATAGACAAGTGTGTGTGTGCGTTCGTCTCATGAGAGTGTGTGTGTGTGTATGTTAAAAGTAATATTCAATAAACAAACAATTTTACAACCTTCAGTTTTATATAGGAAATTGGTTTATAGAAAAACTAAATAAATTAGTAATAAGGAAAAATAAAGCAGCTGTACAAAAGGATTCAAAAACAAACCTTTGAATGATCTCATGAGCATGCTTAAACTAAACATTGTAATAAGAATAAATTGAATAAAAATGACAGAAAGTTTTCTTGTAAACAGCCATTGATATTATTATTACAATCACAACTATATTTATTAAAAAATTAATTAAATTATAAATTTGATTATTTTCTTAAATGCCAAGCTAATACTTACTTAAAAGAAGTGGAAGTGTAGTGAATAATAGAAATAAGAATGTATACATCAATTTGGGAGAAATTATCACATAATACTTCATTATCATATAACTTCAAGTCATTATCATACTACTTCAAGTATTATCATGTATTATTTGAAGTTACTAATATAATTAAGAAATAACTCTTAAACATCTTCCTCATATACATTATACATTTTCTAAATTTAATTTCTTGAAGGAACAAAAGAAATCTACTAATGACACTTCTTCGCTTTATTTAATATTAAATATTATCAAACAAATGAAATGGGTGACATGTAATACCATAAATAATAAAATGTATAAAACAAATTTTTAAATAAATTAAAGTAAATTCTAAACTAAATTTCAGGGTGAAAAGCTTTAATAACATGGTACATCAGTAATACAAACATTCAACCACTAAAATATTAAAATAAATTACATTAAGAAAAAGCTAAACTCCTACAATTTTTCTATCATAGTGCATTAAAAAAAAAAAAAAAAAAAAAAAAAAAATTGAACTAATCTTCTATGTGGAATGTTAATACAGTCTGAATTAAACAAATCCTTAAATAAATCAATTTCAACTGCTAAAGACACTTTGTTTAACAAAGTTGCCAAAAGCAGTGACACAGGTCCACCCAAAAAATAACTTTCTAAACCTTGCATTTAAACGAAATACCAAATTTAAAAAAAAAATAATATAATTAAAATATTAAATTTTACTTATAACTTATCATAATACAAATTATTGTAACAAAAAATTGTTAATGTTCATTTTTTTAAGAATAAAATAAAAATATTGAAAAAAATGAAAAAAATATTAAGGATTAAGCTCTCATTTGCAATTAGTTTAAAACTAACTCTATATTAGGTTTAAAATAATTCTGCTTACTGGGCCAGCACTATAAATTATTTTGCTGTAATTTCAGATATAATTCATAAATACAAATATTTTTTTTCATTGGATGACTCTATAATAGATATTAATCTGAATACTAAACACAGGAGTTAGATTTTAAGAATAAAAAAATAAATTTTAAAAAGATAAAATCTTCTTAAACATTTTCTTAATTAAGATTTTAATAAAATAACTTAGAATTTTAAGAATAAGTTCATGAAAATTTCCGCAACTTGTAGAACCATAACTGACTGATTAAGATTATATAATTTTAATTACTTTTTTTAACCTCTGGGACCACCGTTAGGTATTGCTTCAGAGGATGTGATGAATGATTTGTAGAGTGTGTGAAAAATACCATGCCTAACCGGGATTCAAACCCAGGATCGGATGAAAGAGCAAGAGGCTACCACTCGTGCCACAGAGGCTAGCTAACATTATATATATATTACCTGAAAATAAGTAGTGAACATACTTAAATATTATCAACTACTGCTACAATGTTGAATGTCTTGAAAGGCTTAGGTTAAAAACATAAAATAAATAATTGCGGATAATTAATAAAGAATTAGTTGGTTATTGAAAGACAAAAAGTCAGGGTAAAAGTAAGATTATGAATCCTTTCTGTAGACATAAAGAAAGAATGTAACAAGATATCACAAAGAGATAAATAAAATTAGAGTGCAATCCATCTTATGTCTTATAGATACCTAGTTCTCTTGATATTCTTCTAACATTAGTGCCAGGGTTGTTTTCAACCACTGTGAAAACATGTTATATATTAGGAATTTCTTCAAGAACCTTTGGAAAAGATATGTTTCTTTCAAAACCTTAAAAACACTCAAAACAATCTTTTAGTTTGGCACCCTTCTCATGGTAAATGACAGTATTCAATTTCATTTTTAATTCAATTTCAGTAAACATACATAAATATTATGCTACTTATTCTTTACTAAACATGTTAGGTATTTTTAAAGACTTGAAATAATTAAATAAATTTTTATATACGAGGGTAAGTCAATTATTATCTGCAATATAGTTAATACAAATAAGAAACTTACATGTACATCATTTTTCAACATAGTCCCCAAGTGCATTTCAACACACTTGGTCCATCGTTGCACAAGCTTCCTGATGCTCTCATAAAAGAAGGTTTTTGGTGGAGCTGTAAGTCAGGAATGCACCGCTTCTTTCACTGTTTTGTCAGACGGCTCCTTAAACTGTTAAATCGACAGTCCGTTAATGCCGCTTTGAGTGGACCAAACAAGTGATAGTCAGAAGGGGCAAGATCAGGACTATACGGACGATGAGCCAGTACTTCAAAGTTGAGTTTCTGGAGCGTTTCAACAATGTGGACAGGCATTGTCGTGCAACAACCCCAACACCTTTTGACAGAAGTCCTTGGCATTTGCTTCGAATTGTAGGCTTCAGCTTGGCAGTAAGCATCTCACTGTAACGCACACTGTTTATTGTCGTGCCTCTTTCCTCATAATGTTCCAGTACTGGGCCTTGTGAGTCCCAAAAAACCATAAGCATCAGTTTTCCTGCAGATGATTGGGTCTTGAACTTTTTTACAGATGAATTTGGATGTTTCCATTCCATACTCTGTCATTTACTCTCCAGCTCGTAATGATGAATCCATGTTTCATCACCAGTGATGATTCTGTCTAAGAAGATTCATTACCATAGTGATCCAAATGTTTTTGGCAGACGTCCAAGCGCATTTGTTTATGCAAATGTCCGAGTTGTTTTGGGAACCATCTTGCACAGACTTTATGAAACTCAAGTCTGTTGTGGATGATTTCGTAGGCAGAACCGTGACTAATTTGCAGACGATGTGATCAATAGTTACTCGTCTGTCTAAGAAACCCATGTTATGTGCACGCTCAATGTTTTCCTCATTTGTGGCGGTAAACGGTCGTCCGGTTCCTTCGTCATGCGTAACACTTGTGCGACCATTTTTTAATTTTTTAATCCATTCGTAGACATTCCGTTGCAGCAACACACTGTTCCCGTACTGTACCAAAAGTCTTTGATGAATTTCAGCCCCTGATACACCTTCCGACCACAAAAAACCAATCACTGAATGTTGCTCTTCTTTGGTGCAAACAGAAAGCGGAGCAGCCATGGTTAACAGCAGGGCAGCGATAATGGAACAAACCTAGCAGTATCAAACCTGCAGAGACATAACAATTAAACCACACAAGCATCATCTACACAACACAACAGTACTACCAACATAAACAAAAATATAACTAAATTGCGGATAATAATTGACTAACTCTCATAATAATACAAACAATAATGAAATAAAGCAAGGTAAATGAAATAAAGCAAGGTACATATTTATAGCACTTAAAACACTGAATATTTGAAAACAATACTAAATCTACTTATAAGTCCATCAATTAAATTGTGGTTTTACAAGGAATAATTTCAGTTATTTTGCAGTCTGCTTAAATATCAGATTAATGTTTTTTTTTTATTTTTTACAGCAGGAATGGAAATCATCCTCAAAAATAGTTCTCCAGAATATATACCTAGATTAACATTTTCCCATGGCCCCCTACTTATTTTCTCTAAATTTTTAATCTATCTGAAAGGCTAGCATAATGGAACTCTTGACAACAATCAAAACCAACTGAAAGAGATCCTACAACATCAGTACTACAACATCTCCAGTGACAATTGCTTCTCAATGAAACTTCTTAAAATACAATTTTATAAAAATAGTTTTATTACTTTCCGCCACACCTTGTAAATAAATACAAGAGTAAAATAATGGTATCAGTTATGAGGTGTGCTACATCAAAGGAAATTCATTTTTTTAAAATTAATAGTAAATTTACTGGTATTTTTCTTGCCATTTTTAAATGAAATGTGAACATCATGAATAAGAAATTGTGAGCAAAAGTATTTTCAATACAATAATTCAAAAAACCTTTTTGCAGTCCATGTTTTAAGTTACATTTTACCCTTCAAAATGTACGATATAGCAACAAATTAATAGTTAAAGATATTACTATAAAAAACAACCAAAAAGGCTATAAAAGAAATACACCACTCCAATACAATGCACACCAATACTTTTTGATGGCATTCAGGAATTCAATAGTTTATTAAAATAAATTCACGTTTTCCCTGGAATTATACTAAAATAAACTATATAATCCACTGGGTATAGAAAAGAGACCAGTTATCACTGTTCTATAAATATTAAAAACATAGTTTTGATTCTTTTTTTAGATTTAAAATACCAATATTCTCTGAAATCTGATTTCAAAAATTCAACAGTTATTGTAAATTGTGTTTTACATGGAGGCCTTTCTAACAGCAAATCCCATTACAATGACCAGAAAATGATGTTTTATGTTCTTGGTTGATATTAATCATTTTGATTGTAAATGCTACTAATAAATTCTTTGCCTTAAGCTCAGCCAATTTTTTCAACTAAAATTTAATAGCTTTTTTCTATTAATTACAGATAATTAAAAATTTTAACTACAAGCTAAGGTTTATTTAAGGCTTACTAATATAAGTAAGGCAATAATTTATATTAATAGTAAATATATCATATGTTGCTATAGTAGTTTCAATAGTATACAAATGAGTTCATTTGTGTTTGCCGCAGTGACGTAACAAAAGTTTAATATTAAATCACAAAAATTGATGCATAAATAAATATTTAATTATTTGTTAAAATTACTGATTATAAACATTTATTAGGTTGGGAGAATTCCGAAGCAGGAAGATTATTACAAAGAATGGAAGCATCCTTGACAAATGCTGGTTTTGAACCAAATGCTTGCTTAAATCAAGGCATGTGTTATCTAGTACAAACAGCGACAGAAAATGTATCAAAAGGACAAGCTTCTAGTTGGGAAAAAATTATAGATGGAATTACAAGGTAAGTCACTTGTAATTAAAATCATTTATCTCAGTAAAATCCCTTGATAAATGCAAATATATATGTATGTTTACAGGTAATACCTTATTATATTTCATGTATTGATAAATTATTCTTTCAACTTCCTAGGTAAAAGAAGTTTTATGAAAGAGTAACATTAAAAAATCACTTTTTTTAGTTTTTGAGAATAATTATTATTTTATGTCATAAAATTGAACTATATAAACAAACTGTTTTTATAATTCAATAAATAAAAAAAAGTACTATTTACTTTAAAATTCTGTTTAGAATGAGCAACACATACTGTTTTATTTTTTTAAATAAGTCTATTTTATTACCAACACTTGCTATACATCCAAATTATTGATGATTTTGGAACTGCAATAATGCATAATTAAAAATGAAACAATTAATACACTTAAAAAAGTAGTTATCAAGTAGAAATGATTTCTTGGACAAAAAATTATGTTTTTTATTTTTTTGTAAAGCATTTTGTTTTTTATACTTTAAGACAGAGTAGTGCATTTAAAAATTTCTGAGTTAACTGATTTTTTCTTAAATCTACACCTAACATAATAAGATGCTTAAATATAAGTACTACATGGTACTTAATATACCTAAATTGTTAATGATTCCTTAAGAGTTTGAATTTAAATTACATTTCAGTTAAAATGTAATATTCTATTTTATTTAAAATACTTATGTTAATTACACAAAATTATACTGCTTGATCAAATGTTGTTTAGATTATTCAATTGTAAGGAGTGGGTAAGAAAAAAATAACACCAATATTACAAAAAATTCCTGTGTAGCCTCTAATAAGAATATAAAGACCAGTGCATTATCTTTAATTTGCGGCAATCCTGCCATTTTTAGTTACCATCATGAGTTAAATGGATGAACAACATAGCTTTGTTGAAGCATTTTTTTATTTAAACAATCTGTTATTGCAACTCAGACAGCCTTCCACTATGCTTCAGTCTCAGTCAACATACCACCGTTCTGGATAGAAAAATGATTTTGCAACGGATTGCTAGCCTTTGTGCAAGCTTGATTGACACTGAAAAAACCACCTGGTAACCTCTAAGTGTTATAACCTCTCGGCATTCGCTTTCAGTTTTAAGAGAAATGTTTCTGGATCCCTTAATTTCTTTACAAGGTAACATGAAGTGGCCCTCATGCATCAGATTTGACCCTATGCAATTTCTTTCTTTGGGAATACTTAAAAGAAAATGTTTTAGAAATTATCCTCAGACTCTAGATCAACTAAAGGATGTGATTCGGCAAGAAATCAGTGGGATTCCTCTAGAGATGTACCAATGAGTAATGGATAACTTCTGAGAAAGACTTCAACAGTGTATCACGATGATGGTTGATTTAGTGACATAATTTTTAAAACCTAACTAAAAAAACCCCATTTCAATAGTAAAAACATCTTTTACGTACTTACTAAATTTTTTATTTTATTACAGATCAAAATATGGGAGTTATTTCTGTCCCACCCTTTGTTAAAGAATCTCAGAATTTGTTAAAGATTGTTTAATAAATAATTCTTTTCACGCAAACACAGTCATATATTACTTGGCACTAAAAATTATGCTTATTACTGTCAACCTGACAATCATGTACTTATAATACTCCTAAGTCTTATTAACTACAACTAAGAGCTACAGGTGGAAGCTCGGAAATTGTAGAATTTGAAACTACTGTAATTGGTTGGCAACACACATGCACATACTAAGAGGTAGTGTTTAAATTTATGGTTTTATGTGTAACAATATTTTTTTTCCACTGCTGAATGAAAATTTTATTGATATATTTTATTTACAGCAATAGTTGGATTTATTCTATAATACCACACACTTATCTTCCAAACAACTGTGCAAGCATCAACTACACATGCCCATTAATGGAACATGACTATATGGATATTCAAAACTATCTAAAACAAAATGTGAAAAAAATGTTTAATTTTAATGGTATTAATTTAGGATAATAATCTTGTTATTATACGAGGGCAAGTCAAAAAGTGAAATTCAAAAAATCAATATATTTATTTGTACTTACATAAATGATATATGCATTACTTTTCAACATAATCCCCTCCTACTTCTATGCAGTTATACCAACTTTTAACAAGCTTTTGAATTCCTTCCTGGAAGAAAGTTTTCGATCTGGTGTGTAGAAAAGATTTCACCACTTCTATGGTTTCTTCATCAGATTGATAATGATTTCCTTACAACTCTTCTTTTAACGTGCCAAAAAGATGAAAATTGTTTGGAGCCAGGTCCGGACTATATGAAGGCTGATCCAACAGCTCAAAACCGAGATCTTGAAGGCAAAGGACTGTTTTTTTGGCCATATGAGGTCAAGTGTTATCCTGAAGCAAAATCATGCTTTTAGAAAGTTTACCATGTCTTTTTGATTTGATTTTTTGCTTCAGTAAACACAGTAGCTCACAGTAGTTGTCACTGTTTACTGATTGACCTTTAGATATGAAGCAAACCAAAAGTGAACCTTCCATATCCCAGAATATTGTCAACATCACCTTTCCTGTAGACATCTAAGTTTTGAACTTTTTTGCAATGGGAGATGAAGGATATTTCCACACTAAACTTTGCTGTCGGGTTCAAAGTGATGGACCCACGTCTCATCAATGATTATTATTTGTTTAAGAAATGATTCTCCTTTTTGTAACATTTCAACAGCTTCTGGGAAAATGTTCAAACAATTCTCTTTGTGGATGCTGGTTAATTGATGTAGAACCCAGCAAGCACAGACTTTTTGAAAGTTTAAAGAATCATAGATGACTGAAGATGCTCAGCCATGACTTATACTCACTTGCAATGTTATCAACTGTAATTCGTCGATTACCAAGAATCTTTGTTTAATCGCTTCAATAGTGTCGTTAGTCTTTGAAGTGGAAGGCCTACCTTACACTGTTCATCAGAAAGAGAAATCCTACTATTTTTAAAGCTATCAATCTATTTGTAGATCTTGCTTCCACTTGAATAACTCTCTTCATATTGCTGCTGCATTTGATGAATAATCTCTGCTGGTTTCACCCCTTCTGAACTTAGGATACATATCACTGCCTGCATTTCTTCCTTGGTGTAATCAGACAAAGGAGCAATCATTTTAAACATAATTTTAAACACAATCACAAATAGCTAACAATGAAACATTACTTTCAATGAACAGCTGATAGAGGTTATGATTTATAACAGAGCAATCATTGCTGCCATACATCAAGAGGGAGGGAGGGAAATCAAAATTTCCCTTTACTTTTTGACTTACCCTTGTACATTGATGAATGTTATTACAAATTAGTGATAAATATCATTACAAATCACTAAGCTTTATAGTATTAATTGTACACTGTTTATAATTATATAAAATTATAAATATATATTTTTAATTTTAATGAATTTTTTTTTTTAAACATATAATTACATCTATATTAATTGTTATTTGTAAAAAAAGATTAATCAAAATTTAATAATACAATTTTTATTTTATTTTTTTATGAAATATGTTCTTTTCTGTTTATTACAAAGGTCTGCAATTTTAAAGTTAATTTCCAAACAAATGGTAACACTGCAGTTACCTAGCCAAATAAAGACCAGACACAGGAGTTTGTTATTGGGGATCACTGAAAACTAATTCCTTAAAAGCCTGACAAGATTTGAAGCCCATTGAGGTTTGACATTTGCTAAATATTTTATTCTTCTGTAGGCACAAGCAGAAAGTTAAAGTTGTAGTTAAAGTTAAAATTACAGGCAAAGTTGTGAATATATAAAAAAAACATCACTCTGACAACTATCAATTTCAACCTTGCATTTCAGATCCAACCCTAATAAAGATCCAGGTCATCCAAAACTATCATGTTACAATGGATCCAGTTCAATATGCCAAGGACCTAAACATTAATTGTTCTTAAATAAATAGTACTAGTAGTATTTCACTACTATTACTATTAATAACAATACACACAGTATTACAGATACGTATTATACATGCATATTATTACACAATATAATAATATTACACATAAAAAGATGGAAAGATAGATAACCATTTATACCACTGGTAAATTTCAATAGGTTGACATCAAAAAGCATACCCGACGATTAAAATATCATCAAACCTCTTACCTTACCTCTTAAACCCTCTTACCTTAGCCTAAGAAACCAATGAAAATGACCATATAAAATAAAATTTATGAATGAAATATAAAACAGTGCAAAATAAACTGCAGAGACTAGTACAGTATTAGAAGACATAAGTGCACTAGACTCACATAACAGTGAATATATATATATATTCATTATTATATATTCACTTAATTCAAATTCATTAACATATTGACCACTGTGTTAATAAAATTTAATATTATATGAAATTTAAACCACCAAAACACAGTAATCATATAAGTTAAAATTACTATATTAATTTCCATTAATCAATTTTTACAGGATCCTCCTTCTACAATTGGGTATTGAATTCTATAACTTCATTAAAACATATTCATCTTATATCTCAACTTGTCAAAATTGTATATGTAAATTCTGCTGGACAGCAGAATTTACATATACATTCATAATAAATTTTCAAAATTTTTAACAAATTGATAAATTATACAATGATTATGTTTAAATATAGTTACAGAACTCAATACAAACTGAAGATGCAGGATCCTGCAAAATCCAATTATTGGAAATTAATATGGTAATTTAACTACCTAATTACTGTGTTACGGTCATTTATATTATATATATATATATATATATATATATATACATATACACACAAACACACACACATTGAACACTAGTTTTTTTTAATATCTGCAGTTATACGAATATATATATATTTATTTTAAATTTAAATAATTCATTAACATACTGACCACTGTGCTAATACAATTTAACATTAAATAAAATATAAACCACCAAAACGCAGTAAATAGATAAATTAAACCATATTAATTCCAAGAATCGATTTTCGTGGGATCCCGCAACTTCAGTTGTTATTAAATTCTATAATTACATTAAAACATATTTATTTATAATTTTGTTCATTTGTTGAGATAGTTTGAAAATGTTGAAATTTACTATGCACGATTGTATAAATTTTGCTGTCTAGTACTGGAATCAATCAGGACAGCAGAATTTACATATTCATCCATGATAAATTTCAAAATTTACAAAAAGAAAACAATCTCGACAAAATTATAAATAAGTATGTTTTATGTAATTATAGAATTTAATAACAACTTAAGATGTGGGATCCCCTGAAAATCAAATCTTGGAATTAATATGGTAAGTTAACTTATCTATTGTCTTTGGGGGTTTATATTTTATTTAATATATATTATGCATACAGGATGCCCTATGAAGAAACTGAGAAACTTTCAGGACATGTTCTACTGGTGAAAATAATGAAAACGTGAAACAGAAACATAGGACTGGAAACACTTTGTTTTTAGTTTTGGCTAGTGAAATATTTCATCCAGATTTCAGCTCTTCTAATAAAAATAAGCCCTACTAATTTTTGGGACACAAATTATGGAGTAAATTTGGTGGTTTCTTATATAATTTGAGCTGGGAAATAGGATAAGATAGGTCTCAGGATTGTAACTCCAGTAGTCTTTAAGACATCCGATGTAAAACACAAAGTTTGGTGTTGAAAAACAAGTTTTTAGGTATTTAGTACAATAGCTTTGTTAAATGACTAATTAATATTAATACAGAAGATTTAGAAACAGAACTTGTAGAGAATTTAATTTTGGGAAAATGTAAATACAGCCACTAAAAAGCAAATAAAAGCTTTTAAAGATTGGTTTTTTATTGAAGCAAAACAGACGAAAAATAGACAGAAAATCACATAATTCTTTCTGTACCAAATAAACATTTTTAAAAACAGAAACAATTTATTTTTGATTTCTACTACAAAACAAAATTTGGGTTTTTTCAGATGTGAAAGCAAAAAAAGTTTTACCAAGCAAGACAGGTGAGGGACAATGATCAAATTTTCACAAAAACTTTTTGTTGTGGAGGACGGTATTGGTACATTTTCGTGGTTCAGAAACCTATCACCACTCTCACACATCAAAAAACTTTTTGTCACACACAATCATGCAATTTTCTCAGCACATTTAAGTAAAAATGCATATCCAATATCTGTTTAGAATGAAAAAATTCCTGTAAACAATCCTGTTCATATCAAAAAACCAAATCAACATTGACTTCACTTTAATAAAATTTCCTATGCTTTTTTAGAGTCAATGAACTCATAATTTCTTTTTTAGTTCTCTTACACAGAACTACAGACATAATGTAACTTCTAGTAAAAATTGTTTGCTAACTATTAAAACCTGGCAGATCACCCTTTACCATTTATGGATGTGGCAGAAGAATTATATCGAGGGAACTCCTTTCAACAAAATTTCACTTAACTCGATCTGAGTAATGTAAACACCTTGAGATTTTATCTGTCCACATTTAACCATGCAATCAATTTAAATATATCCCAACAGCTCTCAAATAACAACCACAGACCTTACTATCGACCAAGTGCTTGTAATCTTTGCACAATCTTTCACAATTTACAAAAGTAGGAGCCTCAGACTTAAAGATACTCTTCATGCTTGTGACCCTTGTCATCAGAATGTGTTCAGAGTAAAGCATATTGTCAGAATTTTTTCCTATGACCAAATCTACAACACAAAACATCTCTGAACATTATGTATTCCTTGACTCTACAAGAAGAGAGCTCCACAAACAACCTATCCTCAGCAACAAAATAGTTATACAGAGTAGTTGTTCGAATACACCTTGATACCTTTGGGCATTACATCTATCAGTTTTGAACAAAAAATTGCAATCAGACTTGAATGTCACCTCATCCAAGTCAAAAGAGGCACAACCTCATCCTTGGACAGGTGATGATCTGCATCATAGATAATGACTCAAGGCATCCTTTTACATTTCTGATCCATCTTGACTTCCAACTTTTTACTAACGACAAATTCTAAAATGACTCTAACTGTCTCTTTGTCATCCGCTATGACAACCAGACCTTTCCTAGTATCCTTTATGTTCCTAATTTTCAAAAATGTGGAATGCTTCACAATTTTGCATGTCATCCTTGTGTAGGAGCTGTGCTAATCTTCTCAATATTTAACAACTAGTAACTTAAAACAGAAAATATACTATGAATAAAATGATCTGATTTTAATTAACAAATAAAAATTTAATTAGAAATAAGATTGCACCTAAGCTGTAGGTCAAAATAATATCAAAAGATGTGAGTCACTAACCTCAATTCTGAATCATGTTCAAATGCTTAGTATCATTTTAAATATTCTGAATTTATTAGAAATTAATTATTTCATAATTAGTTTATACATTAGTATTAATTTTAGGTTCAGAGGTCAATAACATATTTAAAATAAAGTAATAATGTAATCAGAAAATTTTAAATGTTAATTAGCTAATATAGAAGCAAAATCAAAATTCTTAATTTTATCTTAAAACGGTTTTAAGTAACAGTATGCTTGAAATTTTTAAATAATGATAATTTATAAAAAATTTTAATACATTTGTCATTGAGAATTGTTAGTTTAAAAAAAAAATTCAGCTAAAGATTAGCACTTAATTTTACCAGTTTTCTATTTCAATTTGAACAAAGTAAAGAAGTGAATAATATTTTTATTACAATTTGAATGGTCATACGTATCAAAATAACTCCTGGTTACAAAAACATCATTAACATTCATTATTCACTTTACCGAGTACTGCCTGAAACATTTAACTTCCATTCCAACTGTTATAAAGATTTATTGGTCATGTAAATTTATAGACAACAAACAATTCATCTTAATAAATGGCTACTTAAAACAAGGCCAGATAGGCATTTAACAGTTTAGAGTAACAATGTTCACACAATAGATACAGCCAGAAATACATTCCAGAATTACTGTAACTTTTTTTAATACCTTTACTCAAAATGAGTATGAATAAGTTAGAAAAGATAAATGCATAAGAGCGCTTAAAAATAATTCAAATTTTACCAATCACATAACAGATAATAAGCACCAAAAAGCTTCATGGAAATTTTAAAATAAAAAATTGGCTAATATACATGGAAAAATGAAATACTTTTTAATTTTTCAATATTTGTATTTCTGTTTTATTTTCCTTTCTATATTTTTACTGATTATAAATATAAAATGTAACTACATTAATTAATAAAAGATAAAAGCTGTAGGGGAAAAAAGTTAGAACATATAATTTAGGTGTACAGTGTAATAAATTCATTGAAAACTGAATTGGAAATTGCACCAAACCAGTCAAGTAAATGATGATGTCACAAAAAAAGGTAAAGAATGATCCCAAAAATGCTACATAGAATTAATACAAAAACTTCTTAACATTTAAAAAAGAATCAGATTTTGTATTGAAAAAAGTTACATGTCGTGACAGAGTATAGAAATCCTGAGGGTTCTGTACTATTTGTTATCAATAAACATTCCAATTCTTATTACATATATCATCTTCTTCAATAGATAATGGTGAAATCACTGTCTACAGAAACTGGATTTTTATTATAAAATTACTGAATTTCAGTTTTAGAGTGTTAATCCTCTCAGTCTGCCCCTCACAACTGTAATATCAATTTCATTTGCATAAGCTACTAAACTTTCATTGTAAAAACCTGGTTATTTAGAATAATAACACAATTACATTTATTAATACATTAATAAATTATGTAACCTACAGTCTAAAGGTTGTTTGTTGCCATCTGAATCAACAAGAAATCTGAAATGTTATTTTTCACTCATGTTTGGTACTGATAGTTATAAATAAGAGTACTAAAAATAATAATGCTAGAACATACAGACAAAAATCTTCTTCAGCTTGCAGTCATGGTACATGAAAGTTCACAAGCTGACACTGCTATTCGCTAATAAACAGAAAATAATCTCAACAATTAATAAGTAAAATAAATTTTAACCTGAAAAAATGAAGAATTATAAAAACTATGAAGATATACCTGGTGTTAACAAGTTTATTTAATAAACTCACACAAATATGATACACAGAAAAAAAAAAGTTTTTTCAATTAATATACATGTATTTTTAAGAATAATAAAATAAATCATTTATACAGTGTCTTTTCATGATTTCACACAATTCTAAATAATAATTAATAATTAACTACAACTAAATAAAAAAAAGTTCATTGAAATATCACAATAGAAGTCCATGATACAAATGAGACCAGCAAATGCGATGTTTATTTACCAAAATAGAATAAATAACTAAAAATATTAATAATTAAATATTAATAATTACAAATAATACAGTAATTAAATAAACTTAAAATATCCACTGAGGAATGTAATGTTAATGATAATAAAATGGAAATCTTACACTATTTACAATAAGCACAGCTTAAAACAATTAAATTTAATTTAAATAACACTAAACAACAGAAAAAAGAATAAAAAAATTTACTTTTAAGATAACTTATCTTTAAAAATAATTTAAAAAAAAGAAAAATAATTTTAGTTTAAAATGACTTATTCATGAAATAAAATACAATAATAATTAATATAATAATGTTTAAAGTTAATGTTTTAACATATAATATTTTCATGTAATATAATTATTTTCAGTTCAACCTTATAATTTATAATCATAACCATAATAATATAACAAATATTTCATTATACAACCTCACATCAATCAAGCAAAGCCAACAGCGTTTAAATTTGTTGAGACATAATTGTTCAAGAACAAAGTGTAAGCAAGGTAAATTATTTTCAATTCTTGCAGCATTCAGATCAGCTAAAAAGTATTATTCCAATTAAAAAAAAAAACAAAAAACATTTATTTATTTATTTGTACTCTTTTATTGCAGTTGGAATATACTAACTACTTTTTTTATACATATGGTGTAAAAATGTCACATACAATGAAAGGAAATTAACATTCTTAGGCTTGTAATTGGTTTTAAATTACTTTTTTTTAGAAAGGAATAGTTAAAATCACTATAAACTAAGTAAATAAAGAAAATAGACAGCTTCCCACCATATTTTATTCAGCAGAAACTAAAAAATACTTATTTCAAGTGTTTTTAAAGAGAATTTATCTAAAAGAAAGATCTGATGCTATTATAATATAATAAAGTACTGCATAAAATAAATTATTGTAAATATAAATATATTCTTTTCATGAATTTCTTAGTTTTACAATATGTGCCAGTAAACAAAAAAAAACAAACAAATTATACATTTAACATTAATTTGAGTACAAAAATTTCAAAAGTGACTGTCAAATTTTTTTTAAATTAAGGCAAAATAAAAGATTTATTTATTTACTTTTAAGATTTTATTTTTCACCCTTAAGATTTTTTTTTAACTAGCAAGGTAAAAAATACTAATTTGAAAATCATTTTTTTTTGTCTTACACAGGTAATAAATTTACTTAATTTTAACATATTTTTTTTTTTTCATTTATAATAAATTTGATTAATAGCAATTTCTGAAAAATGATGAGTGACAATTATTTTTATTACATTGATATTACTATTCATCAATCAGCCTTTCACAGTTCTTAAATTTTTAGTCATATAATAACCAAACTTCCTAGAGAAGTCAATATAAGAATAATAATAATAATCTAATTATAGTCATACTTAAATAACCTAGAGAAAAGACAAAGACAGTTGCTGGCAAAGCTCAAGTTAACATTATTAATAACATGAGATTTAGATTATAAAGGAAGTAAGAATAAACCTGTTTATATTCAAATTTGTTAGAGTTGCAGGCCACCACTAATGGAAATGTGATTTAAAACAAAAAACAAATAATAAACATTCAAACAAAAATAAAATAATTTATCACCGTTACTGATAAAAAGTGAATGATTAAAACAAAAAATTAGCTGCAAGCATACAATTACGTCTAGATCATCTTACCTAATTAATAACGCACTGCCATAGATAATGACTTACACATTCAAAAGTCATTTATATCCACATTAAGCATTTAGATCTAAGTCTGTATGCACACTTATGTGATGTTTACAAAATATTCTGTCCTTTACCTTTTCAGGCTTAAAAAAGTAGCGTCAAATTCTTTCTTTATATAGTAGAATAATATACTGTACAGTAGAGAAAGATACTGGTGAAAGGAATAGAGTAATTAATAATTATAGAAAAAAAATTTGCAACAAGTGTTAGACAAATGTGTCACCTTGCAAATCAAATAAAATAATACTACATGTTCTCGGCTAGCAGGTCTTTGTTGGCAATCTGTTACTTGGGAAGCATCAGCTTTTCCAGATGCAACTGATGGCTAATCTACTGGCAAGCACTTTTGACGTGAGTACAGTTAAAATATAATTACCAAAATTTTCCAAATTAATGGTTTAAAATATTGTACACTGGCCATACCAATTAAATTTTAATATCTGGCACAAGGAATTTATTAATTTATTTAAATTTACAACTACATTAACAATAAAATTTTAAAAGAGGAATTTAAATAGATAATAATAAATCTAAGAATAAATTATCATAAATAGGTACAAGTTGAAGTAGAAGGGAAAAAATATTACTAATAGAAGAACAAACTGTATTCAAATACATGCATTTCAATAACTTTATATATTAAGAAGAATAAATTAAAGAAGTTTTTTACTATACTATAGATAAAGAGAATTTAATATTTATGTTTACTGATAGAATAATACTTTATTATCAGAATAAGATTTGAAAAATTCAATTATGTACATGTTATATATGAAACAGGATACAATTTTAATTTTTCCCCTTAAAAAAATATTAATTCGCTAATATATTTGTTGAAGTTCAGTAAGTTGAAGTAAAAGGTGTTTATAAAATACCAATTGAGCTGAAAAAAGAGTTCATCAATGTAAAATCTCAAAATGTCAAAGTACATTTATGTACTTTGACAGTATGTAGCAGAAATCATAAACTACAGTACTTTATAAATAGAAAAGCAATTCATTTAAAGGATTTAAAAGTATAATTTATTATATATAAATAACAAATATAAAGTTTGATAATAGAATAATAATTAATAGAAGGGATTTATAAAAAATTATTAAATCTCATTAAAAAGATCTTGAAAAGTAAATTCCATTCTCATTTATTTTTTGAACAGTTTATTTTTATTTAGTCGTCAATATCACTCAGTTTATTGAACTAAATACTTTTATCTTTTAGTTACCTGAACAACTATCAATTTAAAAAACTCAACTAAATAAAATACATAAGATCAAAAAATGAAATTAAAATGAATTCACTAAATAAGCTGTAAGATATACAAATAAATACATACTCATTTACAACCATATTTTTTCAAATATTTCTTTTAAAACTTTACTGATTTATTAGAATAATATTAATAATGAGTACACATTTGATTTCTATGTTGACTACCAGTTTATAATGAAGTCATAAAAAAAGTTATCAAATTTGACAGGATACTTAGCGTAAAATTTATAACTAGTCGGACTTCTACAGTAGATCACTAAAAATAAATTAGTAGTTTCATAAATATGTAGGAAATTGAGTTACTAAAGGAATTCAAAATAACAATTTTGAAATAATTACCTGTTTTCCCAGTTTTAATATTGATAACTTTTTTGTCTAAAATTTAATAAAGTGAACTATAAAATGCTAGAAAATAGTTAGAAAATAAACACCAGATGAATAATGGCAATTAGACAAATAAATAAACCGTAAGAAAACTACATAACAATTAACCAAAAATTATTACAAGGGACGTACAGCAAATGCTAACTATAGTTTATTTTCTGGTGTCTCCAAAAATATACTAACATGTTAATTTAGTATTTAATTAGCAATATCTGTATATGTGATTCATTAACATTTGTGCAAATGACAACCCTAACTGGCAAGTGAGTAATTAAGTAGAAATTATAAATATAGTGAGTGAAAGAAAAAAGTTTAATAAAGGAATATTATCATACTAAAATTCAAATGATACAAACTACAAAGGATTTTGAAGTTTTAAGGCAATGTTTAAGTACTGTAATTTACTTACTTGTTCAAAAAAGGAAGTGCTTATTCTATTCTTTCACCAAGTTAACATCTTTGTAAAAATCCAACCTACACCAGATCAATTCAGCAACTTTAAATTAGTATTTACATTAAATGCACATATATAGTAAAGAGTTTTTTGTTTAGATGATTATTCTTATAAAAAAAATAAGTTTATAACCAGTTACATACAAGAGACAAATCAATATAAACATAAATTATTTGATAAGATCAACAAATTCACATGCAAAATTTCAAAAAAAAAAACAGAGAAAGACAGCATGCTTAATTTTTACATTAAAAATAAAAAAAACTCCTAAAGCAGTTTAGAAATACACTTTTAAATTCAAAATAATCCAAAATCATTATTGAAATATATTTATATAACATATAAATGAATTTACTTCACAAAATAAACACATATATCTATCTCAAATAGCCCAAAAAAATGTTCCATGGCAAGAGAAGGCTGAAAAATACCTTTATACATTCCAAAACTAAAACTAACTTTTTTAATTTTAAATAATAAATAAAATATCCTTAGTAATGTGATAAATTTACTTATAATTTTTTAAGCAAGATTAATTTTAATTACATAAATAATATTTAATCATAAAATATTCATAATCATTTAATTGTAACAAATTTATCATTGAAATTTAAACATTATTCTAAAAATTAAATAAAAATATACAAATGTATAGTAAAATCTGTTAATAACTTGGTCTTTACTGAATAAATATCTGTTTCTTAAACTATATTCTTCAGTTCCTTAACTTTTCAGTCAACACAAATTTAAAATTAATATAAAGTTTTCTACATGAAAAATATGTTAAAAAGAAATTCAATGATCTTCAGGTATTAACAAGACTCCTTTGTGTCAATAATGTAGTTTATATAAAATCAGTATTATATACTTTACTTCTACAGTTACATACACATTTTAGTCAGGGGCCTGCCAATCCATCACTGCACTATTGGGGGGTAAAGGAAGGTGATAAGCATTAAAATTTTGACCGGCACTATTTGTCCTTGTGTTTAGAATTTTTACCTTGCATATGAAACAATATATGTAGATACATTTCAAAACAACACTTTATTCTGATTTCTGTTTTAATGGACAATTAAACAGAAACGATGATACCTTCCTGGTACATGATTTAACATATATAGAGTGGACCAAAAGTTACTTTACCATTTAAAAATTAAATAACGTTTTTGGTATAAATATATTTTTTTGTTTCAAATTTTTAAAATACAGAATTTGAAAAGAAATTATGGGTAAATTGATAACAGAAAAATGTGTAAAACTTATTGAGTTTTACTTTGAAAATCGCACTCCGTTGTTCTTACTCCGAGAGTATACATGCGACAATTTAAGAAAAGAAATTCTCCATCAAAACCAGCAATATCAGCCCTCATTTGGCGTTTTCAACAGAACAGTTCTGTCCAGGAAGTCCCCATTCAGGTCGTTCACAGGAAGATAGAGAGGTATGACAGAGCATTGATGAAGAACGAGGAAAATCCACTCAACAGAGTTCTCAAGAGCTTGGAATCACCTGCACTACTCTGAGCTGCATACAAAGAGGTCTTCAAATGTTTCTATACAAGGTTCAATTAGTACAGGAGCTAAAGCCGTTTGATCATCAAGCATGGCTAAACTATTGTGCCCAACAGTCCGTGCAGATGTTAAAAAAAATTTTCAGAAAAAGAATAACTTCCAGAAATGCAGAGTTTTGTTGGCTGTCACATTCTCTTGATCTGATGGTCACAGATTTCTTTTTATGGGGCTATTTGAAACACCGACTGATAATAAGCCCTGAAGTCTTGGTGAGCTGAAGGACAACATTCATCAGGAAATTCGAATGATAAACAGAATCACTTTGCAAACAGTTATGGAGAGTGTCAAAGAAACAACTCACCTTTGTGAAGAGAAAAATGGGGGTTATTTAAAGGATGTTACCTTTCATGTTTAGGCCAAATAAATCTCCAAGACGTGTACATTATAATGCTGAAAAGAAAATTATAAAATTATTAAAAGTAAAAAGGTTATTTCATTTTTAAATAGTAAAGTTGGCCCATTCTGTATTTGTCATTTAAAATCAAACTGACATAAAAGCAAAAATATTTAACTAGAACATAGAACGGGTAAAAATTATTTATACTATCGAAAAGTATTGATAGATTAGATCAGTATGAAGAAACTAATAAAATTAAAATTTCAAAATAAATGCAAATGGTAAGTAAAAAACAAAACCAAAAATGACACTGACAAATGTAAATGTTATTAAAAAAAGTAACAGAAGCTATCAAAATTTAAAAATTTAAGTTGAGGGCATAATATGCCCTTAAAAATATGACTGAGACTTCAGAAAAAATTAATTCTATTTTTTCTTTCTTCTATCAAGCTAATATCCTAAAATTCATGAATTATATTTTAACTCCTATATTAAAATGAAGTAAAGAGTTTGAAATTAAACATGGCATTACCATCGCCATTATTTTCAAATACTTCCAACAAGCTTTCACAGAAAACTAAAAAAAAAACATATAATTTGCTGTCTCTGAACAAACAGTGATTGTAAAGAATGTAATCGGCTAAAACAATAATCTTAATACCATTTCTTTTTATTTAATTAAAAGAATATGGTCAATGTCAACAACACTTTTCGATTGTCATATGAGCATGTAAATTCCTCACCCTTGAACAGTAAAGGGCAACTCCCACATTGTTATAAATACATGAATATAACAAAATATATTTTACCTGATGAACTTTGAAATACATTTTCTAAAAGATAATACATATAATACATTAGAATGCGTTAAAATACAACACATTTATTATTGTAGTTCTAAAAATAATAATTATTAGAAAGTAATTACATTCAATGGGAAGTAAAAAGAAAACTGTTATCTGAAGTGAACGGTCATCAGAAAAAGATAACAATTAATATTTAGCACTTTTCTATTCATCAAGTGGATGGAACTGATTTACCTAAACAAAGATTATTATCTTAAGTAAGAAAATTTACCAAATTCTGAACACAACAGGCAATTAAAATACACCATTGGCCACCTAATCACTGTCAATTGGATAGATTTTTTTATTTTTATTGTTGTATATTCCTTTCTGATTACACATTACCGGGTGAATGAGGGTAAACTCTGTATTTTGCTGAGACAGTGATGTCCCACCTTTTTATCAAATAACGTTGTTAATTTCTATGTTTAGTATTGCCTAACTTTCTTGCTTCATTTCTTTTATCACTCGCTGACTTGTTTCAGAATCATTCCATTGTTATAAAACAACTTATTGTACTATAGTTTTGACTAGAGTGCAATAAGTTTTGAAACGCGTCAACAAGTGAAAAAAATGAAACTAAGAAAGGTAGGCAGTACTAAACACAGAAACTGTAGTGATCTTAGCAGAAAAGATAATAGTAATTATTATCTTAACAGATTGATTGCTGTGAGACATAAATTTGTGTCTAAACCAGAATGTTCCATAGGCTGAGAGACACATTTTTATGTCAGTGTAATAGTCATTTAGAGTACCAGACCTATTTCTATTTGTAAGGTAAAAACTAACTTATTACAACGTAAAAAATCAGCTGTTTCCAATGGTATGCTTACCTTTTTTCTATCTCTTTTCAGTAAAAGGTTATACAACAGATCTTCTGTAATCACAAAAATTTTCTTTGTACATAAATAATGTTGAATTTCATAAGTGAATTTTTTTTTATATCTTTGTTTAGCTGCATATATTAGTCAGTAATTTTGTTCTGCAATTTGGCAATGCATTAAAAAAATTAAGAACAACTGTTTGTTACTATAAAGCTTTATTTACATTGTGAAGTAATAATTAGTTATTGTCTTATATTTACATCTGAATAAGTTTTTACGGTGCTGATTTATTTGTATTTAGTTTTAAAATGGATGACCATGAAACAGACAATTTTTTAGATGTTCAAACTTCACAGTTAAGTGATCAGGAAAGTCTTTTCAGGCCAGATTCTGATTATGATCCACAGTGGAATGTAGAAGATGATTGATTTGGATGTTAGTTCAAGTGATGAAAGTTTTGCAGATTTTGTTCGGGTGTTCAGTCATGATATTGAAGGTAACATAACAGTAGATAAAAGTCCAAATAATGAAACGGCCCATGATGATGTTGAAGAAATTGATATAAAAACAGATAATTTTAGAAATCCTGAAAGGTTTATAAATTTACAAGGAGAAGATGACCAGCAAGATCCCTCTAATAAATGGGAACTGGTAGGTACTGTAGATGAACTTACACAGATTCCATTTATCCTAATAATGAAGAACTGGGTATAAATCCTGATTTAACTGATACAATGGCAGATTGCTTGCCATTTGATTTCTACAATTTATTTGTTACTGTTGTAAGACATAATCAATCATCTTGTTATAGAAACCAGTAGGTATGCTGTCCAGATGAAAAATAGAAGACCTAATATTACACCCAATGCACATATTATAAAAAGTGGTTTGATACTAATATAATTGAAACAGAAAATTTTTTGGGAATAATTACGCATATGGGCCTGTCACCAATTACCTTCAATGGCACTTTACTGGAGGAATGATGACCTATATTCTACGCCTGTAAGAAAACAAATGAGCAAGAACAGATTTGAACTGTTACTCAGTATGTTTCACTACTCTAACAATGAAGAGGCCAATGCTGATGACAAAATCTGCAAAGTTCAGTTCATGATTGATTCAGGGTTAGCAAATTTTAGGATGGCACTTACTCATGAACAGAGCATGTGCATCGATGAAAGTATGGTACAGTTTCTTGGAAGAATTTTTTCCACCAATATTTAAAAGAAAAGAAACAAATATGGAATTAAGATTTTCAAATTATGAGTAAAGGATTTTTATACAATATGCTATAAAGTATATGGTGGCAAGGAAAGGGGTGTTAGAAATGCACCTATTTCACAAAATATTGTGCTTGATTTGGTAGAGCCATATTTAGATTGCGGCAGATTATTGTACACTGATAATTGGTATTCCAACATTAAGTTATCAGAACAACTATTGAACCATGGTAGATATCTGATGGGGACTTTGAGAGAGAATCATAAGCTCAATCCACCAGAAGGCACAAAAGATAAATTGAAATTGGGTGAATGTATTGCTAGTAAAAATGACAATAAGGTTGTTGTATTAAAGTGGAAGAACAAGCAAGACATACTGATGGTGACAACAAAGCATATTGATGAAATGGTAACTAATGAAGAATGTGGAAAACCTGTTATAAAACCTCTAGCCATCACTGACTATAACAAAGGAAAATCTTACATATATTTATCCAATCAAATGGGTTCGTATAGCAGTCGTGCATTGTTCAGTAAAATGGTATCGTAAAATTATTTTTGATCTTTTACTAACCACTAATACTATATGGTTTCAATATATATTATTGCTCTTGTTAAGAAATCTACAAATATTACAAATTGTAAAGTGTCTATAATGAAGTCATTATTTGAAAAAATTGAAACAACTCATCAAAAAGAAGTACTGGCAAATCATATTTTGAAGAAAACAAACAAAACATTACGATGTAAAATTTGTTACATAAAGAAGTTGTCTGCTGCTGGCAGAGTTAATACAAAGAACAAAGAAAATACAAAATAATACAAAGAACAGTTAAAACACAATGCCAAACATGCATGATGCAAGTGTATTGACTGTTTTTTTTGTTTTTTTTTTTATTATCATACAATAAAATCTAAATACCTTACAGATAGCCCAAATAAAACTTGTAAATAGTATAATCTTAAATAGTGTGATTTTGTATTATTTTTTTAAATATTAAGTCATAGTTATGTAAGCAAAATTTAGTAGTAGAGATATTACAAAATTAGAGGGATAAATGAAACCTTTAAATAGTATAAATATTTATGTTTTTAAGTTTTTAATGAAGTTTAAGTGTTATCTAAACAAAAGGTTTTAATTATTCATTCAAATTTTAATGATGACTTTTGGTTTTTTCTTTTACATTCTGTTTAAAATGTAAAATAAATGTAATACAGTGTTCAGTCTGTTTTTTTCATCATGTTCTACATGTCAAGGTAAGCAAAACCAATTATTTACTTAACGATTTAAGTATTTATTAACGACTTAACGATTTTAATCATTTACTTAATGATTAAAATTTTTACGACAGTAATATAAACCATTAATGACATTACTTTGAGACATAAAATTATATCTCACTCATTGTAATGTTATGAGACACAAATTTGTTTCAATTTTTTTATGTGAAAATTGAAAAAAAATTTATTTGTATATATTATAATGTCAACCATAGACATTCTTTGAACAAAAAAACTAAAATTAGAGTAAAAATTTTTAGCAGTTTCAACAAGTATTGCCAAGTTTCGCAGAGCAGCCAACCTGTTAACAACAATTTTAACTTTGTTAAATTCACATTTCAATAAAAATTAGTATAACCCAAATAATTCTTCTTTGTTTAATAATTATTACTAAATACATAATATATGGAATTTTATAACACACCAGTCACAAGATTTATAATCTTTTTTAGGTAATTTATCTGTACAATTTTTTTTATTAAAGAGATTCAATAAAGAATTAGCCCATAAATTGTCAGCGAACAGTCTCCCTCTGTACTATGTAAATTTTTATGCAGAAAAATTAAATTAAAATACCAACGATTAAAAATTATAAATGTAATAAAAATAATGATCATTTAATAAGTTATATTTTTACTAAGAACTACATTACTGTAGCATATACTCAAAATGTATTAACAGAATCAAAAAATAATAAGAAATACTTTTATTAATCAAAATATTCTACTAAATATATATTTACACTATCATTAAACTGATTTATTCAAAATTATTAATATTTACACATTATTTATAACTAGCATTTATCAATAATTAATATTTCAACTGACAGCTTATTTTTATTTTGTGAATAAAGTACCGGGTGATTCAAAAAGAACTTCACAACTAAAAGCATATAAAAATTTATTGAGATGACTTACAGATTCCGTTGAGTTCTCATTTCATAGGAAAACATATCAATTTTGTCAACCAACATTAACTTCTGTTTAATATGGCTTCCATTTGTAATGCAACATACATCCCACCTGAAGTTGATTTCATTCCAAACTGTAGCCAGCAAGTTGGGCGTTTCCTCTCTATCTGCGGCATTAAAGTCTTAGCTCAACAAGATCCGTGGGTGAAGGTGGTACATAAAAACCAAGAAAAAATCTAACGGGGTCAAATCTGGTGAGTAAGGTGGCCATATAATTGGACCTTCACAACCAATCCACCAACCTGGGAATTGTGTATCAAGAAAATTTCATTCTCATCTTGCTAATAGTAATGACCTTCATCATCATCATTGTCTAACTGAGGAATTAGAAAATTTTGAAGCATGTCCATATAAATGATACCACTTACGGCGGCTGCCTCATGAAAGAAAAAACAAACTGTCTCAGTGAAGGTTTGGTGACAATTGTAAATTGTAAGCCTACTAGAATGCTTTATGAAAATTACATTGAACTGCAGTTGTTGACTGAAAATTGTGAAACTAAAGCACATAGCATGCACATTCTGCACCAATAAATATATACATTTTTAACAACTGGTGACAGCACTGGTTGCTGAATTCGACATTAATGAACTACATCAGTCAAAGCTTGATGTGTTTTGCTATGAAAAGAGAATCAACTGAATCTGTAGGTTATCTCAATAAATTTCTATATGCTTTTAAAGTTGTGAAGTCCTTTTTAAATCAGTTGCTATATGAATATGCAATAATATACAACAAAAATAAAGATATGAAAATGTAAATAAAATGAAGGAATGAAAAAAAATTGAAAAATTTAAGAAATATAATACAACTAAACAAAGTAATAAATATATTTATGATGAAAGTAAGTTTATACTAATTTTTAGTCAAAAAGGATTTATATTAAAATTAAGAAAATGATAATATATTGTATAATATAAAACAAAAAGTAACCATCAGAAAACTATAACAAAAAACTTAACAAAAAGGAAAGGAAAAAACACTTATGAGTTGTGATTTTTAAAATAAATTAACCATTTAAAGGAGAAAACATTTCAATAAAATATTTATAAAATTTAACAAACATCTTTGGTTTTCTGAAATTTTCCTTTTAAAGAAGGTAACCATTACTTTTTAATTTTACAAACACAAGTGCCCCACTAATATCTATCTATATATTTAAAATAGCACAGATTTATAGTACATGTAGTACATAAATTAATGAAAAAATATAAAACTATTAGGCTTTAATTTTATTAATAGCAATAAAATTGGAAGGTGAAAAAACAAAAAGATTAAATACGTAAAGAATATACATCATAATTAGGTCAATTTAATATATTTTATATTACACAATTTTTTTGTAACAGCAAAAATGTCATTTGCTTAAACTTTTCTGTCCAAATTATTGGTAACTTATTATCTAATTGATGAAAAAAATCAGGTTCATACATTTTATGTAATTTTATTAATATTAATTTTATGTAAGTTGAGGCCATATATGACAAGATCTTTAAACTAGTTTTAATAATAGTCATAAGCCATGCTGTCATACTACACATCTTTATTTGAATGTTGAACATTGCATAAAAGTTGCATCAGATAGAAAATCTACTGGCTGCAAAGTAAGGTCTTTATAAAATATTTTTAATGTGATCTTTTCTACATTGATGTGAAAGTTCAGTAAAAATCAAACATAGTTGTTAATGAAAGATAGAGATACTAAAGCAGGTAGCCTGGATTAAATAACATGATTCTTTAAGTAATAATTGTTTTGTTTTAAGAAAATGCACATTTCTGAACAAAGACATGCATTTAACAGCTGTTAGATTACTTCAACTGGGGAAAATTTTAAATCTTCTATATATACCTTTAACCTTACTTTAGCCACGACTCCCATAGTCGAGCAAGTGAAGGCCTTGCCCCAGGACCACACTCAAAAAAAAGGGTCCCATGAGTTGTAATTTCTTTAAATCAAAGTATTCAAACTAAAAACAGACTAAAACTAGGCAAACTTTGCACCAGCATTCCATGAGTTTTTTTGTTTTGTGTCAACACTCTCACTCAGTGTATTAGAATGATAGCACAAAAACTCTATGATCTGTTCCTCATCAGCAAATAAATTGAAAAAGTAGTGATGTAATCGTCTACCACAATATTTAACCAAATTTTTTTTTTTTGTAAAATTCTCATAAGAGAATTTTTAAACATTTTTCTTTTAAAAATGCAGCATCCAAAGTGTTCCAATTCTCCAGATATATGTTAAGATCATAAAATGGAACTTCAAAATTATTTTTCTGTTATTTTAAATTACTTTTTTTTTTTAGTTTTAATAAAAAGTACATATGTAGTACAAGTTGCCTAAACTTATTTACTACATTGTCAAACCATCACTGGTTGGCATTTGGCATCTATCTGTTCTGTCGCCCATGATTATTTTTATTTAATTCTATTTACTTTATTTTTTATTTCATTCTTTTCTATTTAAATTTTACGAAATTGAGAAAGTAAAAAAGAGAAAATATTTAAGAGGTGCGCAGGAAAGGAAACATGCAGACAAGAAAAAGAATTTGAAAACTGCCAAAAAGAAAGTTTGTTCACATTTTTAAAAACTAAGTCAAAAGAAACTGAAAATAAGGAAGATAATGCTAATAACTGATTTTACTTTGTGAACTGGTGTTCACAAAGTAGCTCAGAATAGCTTCCTCAATTTTGAAACAAAAATGGAAATAATACAGATAAAAATTCCGCAATTCATCCAAATCGAAATTTCAACTCATCAAATTTGATTTTGGACAATGAAGATGAAGTTAATAAAGATCATGATCAAGAACATAAATATCTTGATACAGTCAAATAATCAAAGAGAATACAACATCAACCACATTGGACCGATCCTGGAACATGACCATCACATTCTTCTGACAAAATTAAGAGTTTTACTTCTTAAAAGAAATATTGTCCAAGTAAAAGATTACAATTTTCCAATAAAAAAACAAAGTAAAAAATTTAGTATTTTGTACTGTTTATGTATTTTTATGTTACATTTAAATGGAGAAAATTACTCTCTTTTCCTGTTTAGCCTCCGGTAACTACTGTTTAGATAATACTTCAGAGGATGAATGAGGATGATATGTATGAGTGTAAATGAAGTGTAGTCTTGTACATTCTCAGTTCGACTATTCCTGAGATGTGTGGTTAATTGAAACCCGGAGAAAATTACTGCAGAAACTGACTTATATACTCAAAAATCGAAGTCAGAGTATTCTGTTTTCACTGTTATTTATTCTCCAGTCAGATATAAAGTCAGCCATAGCATTATCTAATGTAGACATTTATGACTGGAAACATCTTAGGAGTTGCTTAATTAAACATGAACCGCGTCACTTGCCCACAGACAATCACTCAAAGTATAGAATTAAAAAGTATATTATGTAAAGAACAAACAATATACAACATCCATCAAAGACATTTAAATTCAGAAGTAGATATTTAAATTCATAAGTAGATCACTGGCAAGAAGTTCCTAAAAGAATAAAACATTGCATATAATATTTGGCTAAAAACAATGATGCATTTCATGGAAATAATCAAACAATTCTTATATAACATAATGGTAAATTCTTAAACTTCACTGAAATCATTTCAAAATTTGATACAAGAATGGTAGAACATGAAAGATGAATTAAAGAAACTAATGACCATTACTTGAGTTAGAAAATACAATACAAGATTATTAATTTATTGACAAGTACAGTTAAAAATGAAATCATTAAAAAAAACTCTAAAGAGCAACATTACTCAGTAGAGTTAAACTGTAATGCATGTCTTTGATCTAAAAGTCGTATTGAACAATTAACTTTTATAATTAGAATTTTAAAAATGCCAAATGAAGACCAGAAATTTACTTTATAGGAAATTTATCAGAAATTTTACTTTAATTGTACTTTATCAGGTTTTCATCCATGCCAAAAATTACAGGTTTCGTTTTAACAAATGAACTACATAACCAGCTTCAAAATTTAAATATAGATTTAAATTATTGTCAAGGGCAAGTGTATGACAATGGTGCTAATATGGTTTATAAGTGAAAGACGTTCAGGCAAGGATTTAGGAACAAAGTCCATTGGCTTTATTGTGTAATGTTCTGGACATAATTTAAATTTATTACTGGCTAATATGGCCTCCTCGGTCCGTATGGCAATGACTTTATTTTGGAACATTCTCAAGACTTCATAAATTACTTTCTGTGCCTACTCATAGGTGGACTATTTCAATGAAATATTTAACTAATTCATGTCTAAAACCATTGCCAGGCATGATGGGAATGTAATATAAATTTTTTTAAGTTGGTTGGATTTAATTTGGACAAAATTTTGACTTTTAGATATTTTCACATCTTCTAATACTTCAAAAATTATTTGATACAGCAGTTTCCAAATAGTAAAAAATTGAAATCGTTGGTCAATAAATCAATAGATCGTCTGGCAACTAAATTATTTCAGCAGGGGATGAGTAAGATAAAGCTACAATATTATTAATGTAACAACGCAAGGAAAACAATACAGAATAAAATAAACAATGTTTATTTTAATGACAAATACAGAATCTTTTTGGTAAATTTTTGTATTTTTATAGCCTTCTTTTCAAACAGGCCTTGCGTATTTAAATAGCACATCCATTTAACACTATGTTAGAAAGTATAAAAAAAAGTGCCACAACTAACAAGATTTATATTAAAGGTAAATATTTAAAAATGAATTTACTAGGCACTCAATTTCAAAATAACATAAAAGTTTAACAAAAATCTATTATTTTGCATATTCTTATTTTTATAATTTCCTGAAAAAAATTTGCAAGTAAAACATATTTTTTATTTTAAAATAAATGAAAATCTGTTTAAATAAAATAAATATTTGGTTCCACTCTTTTTAATTATTCATCATCATTACATAACAAAGGCAAACCAAAAAATAAGTTGCACTCTTAAAATAAAAAATTAATTTATCTCTGAACATCAACAAATGAACATCTACTTCTTGAGAAGCATGATACGATCTTGGTCAAATTTTGATTTATAAATAACAGGCAAATGATAACAATATCAATTAATTCCAAACCATTCCTTAACTAAAAGAAACATTTATGTCCCTAAAAGAACATGAGAATGAAATAATTGCTTGAGAAATAAAATTAAACAGAAATACAAATGTAATCAAAATAATAAATTAGAAGTAATAAATTGATTCATGAAAATTCACTATAAACAAGGCGATTGTTACAGATGAATTGAAGGTATTACAATACTGACACTTGTATAGAGTTGCTCAGTCAACATTGCAAGGAACATAATACTGATAGTGAGTGCAACTTAACTTTTAATTCTACGGCTCAAGTATTCATGCACATATTTCTTTTTTTTAAAGCTCCGACCAATTTATTGTTAATTATTTAATATTCACTTTCTTAATAATTAAATTTTAATTATTTACCTAATAATACATATTTAATTTGTATAATAATAGAAGCGTAGATTTAATTCTACAACAGTTATAAATACATGGTTTTTATTATCTTATATTCTAATATTGCAATTCAAACAACTATTCATTAAAACTATAACAAAAAATTTATTTAGAATAATGGAAAATGAAATCATGTATAAAACTTTCATATACTGTAATTTTTAGTTAATGATAATAAAAAATAGTAAAAACAAAATATATAAAAAATTATAACATTTGTATTTTTATCATGTACACAATAAATACATAAAAACTATGGTCACAGCTCTTATTGAAGAAAATAATATTCTACATTTTACCATACATAAATTATTTATAAATAATCATTAAATAAATTAAAAAAATCCATTAGTTTATCTACCGGTGGAATCCAAGAAAATCAGTCAGTCTATCTTGTAGCCATTGTGTAATTGGCTCTGGTTTTGAGGGTGTCGAATTTGTTGATTCAGGAAGGTATTCTTCAGTACGTATGCAAAAATAACTTTTAATTGGACTACGACACATCGGACAAGTATCCAATTTACTAAAACATGAGGCACATATACATGTGTGTCGACAAGGCAATAATGCTCGTGACAAAGGAAAATATTGGCAGACCACACAGAGCTGTTCTCCAGAATGATTCCATACTGAATCGAGTAGGAGAGCTCGATCTTTAGGACTTTCATCTTCGTAGGTAAGAGGGTTACCTGTTGCAAGGTATAATTGCTGCAACAGAATAAAACAAAGTAATGATATTTACTATACCAACATAAATGAAACAACAAAAACATGCTTAACTTATTGATTATTAATACTAAATTATTAATATTAGTCTAAACCAGAGGTCACAGGAATCTGTCAAGAAGGCATCAGCGGAATAAAATGATAACGAAGAACTGCTACGTTAACAATTTTAAATAATGCAAAGAACAAGACTTCTGTATTCAAATCTACTCGCCATACAAACTCTTGCTCATAAAGTTACAAAATTTTGACACACGTTATAATAGTCAAGAACAGTAATAGGCAGTATTTTTTTCTTTTTTTATTTCATTGATGCTTTCATTTACGTGGTTTTCTAGGATTGCATGTTCTCTCTTTTTAACTTCTTCCTCTCAGTTTACTAATTCTTTTTCAATAAGAAAAGCTGAATAAGTGGAATTCAATGACAAGACTTTAAAGATAAATAAAGGAAAAAGCAACATGGAACAGGGAATGTCATATCTGCCCATTAAAATATTATATCAGCCTAAACAGTTTGATATATTTATTATTGAGAATGGAAAAATGGATTAGGAAATCAGTGGTAGTTTGCAGAAGGGAACAACATATCAGCAAGGTAGAAAACATTTTATGTAATAATAAAGGCAAACAACAACAAAGTAATGACTAGTTATATATGCTCAAAACAATTCTAATTTACTGCAGAGTTTGAAAATATAAATGCAGTGAAGTTCTTGAATAGTAAAAACAAAGTTCTTGAGAGTAATTTATCAAAGGTACAACAAAAGAAAAAATAAAACAGAAATGTAAAAGTAAAGAAAAATCTGGTTAAGAAAATTAAGAGGAAAGATGTAAAAGGCCAATATCAGATGATAAAGAAATTTGAAAAAATAAGAGAATGTGTAATATCCTGGAAGAATGGTGATTGCAGAGGAAATGCAAAAGAGAAAGGCTCAGATTGAGGTGGCAGGAAGATGTAACAAAAATAAGATTCTCAAAACCGAACTGCGAGTGTTCATTATGCACAGTTTTTAAGGTAACAAAAAACCTCAACTCTTTATACCATACTAAATACAAGGTTCATTCAAAAGAAACCAAACTTTAAAAAATAAAAATCAAAGCTTTGATTGTAATAAAACTAGTAAACTAATACTAAAGGCAAGGGAACAATGTTACATATATCATCATGTTTTATTTGCCCGCACTTCAGGCCTCTACTTTTTCACTACCTCTCTCTTAAACACTGTATTGTTTCCAAATAAAACTTACTGATATTATGATCACATGGGATATACTCACAACAAATGATACAAATCCAAATAAAAAGGACTATCGATATTAATTTCTTATTTAACTCTGGTGAGCTTGATGTGAAATAAATACACACATACTAATAACATTGTATACAGCTGATATATTCTTCACTATAAGCATTTTAGAAAAACTTTCAAAATTTCTGTAAATGTTTTGCTCTATTTGAAACATAATTTCACATACACATGCACGCGTGCGTATACACACACACAGGCATGTACACACATGCGCGCACATGCACACACACACACAGACAGAGAGAGAGAGAGAGAGAGTTATATTTATATAAAAAGTATGTTATTTAATATTTACTAACAATCACAAACACTTATTAAACATAGAAAATTCATGGTAAATGATTATGTTACTGTTGCTTAATTAAAATAGCTTCTCCAACCATTATATTTAAAACCACTGCATTTTTAACCAGACTAAGTCTTAGCTCCTCCTAATGAATTTACCTTCCCCCCCCAAAAAGATTACAAAATTAAAGCCGACTTATGAATAAATACTTTTTCCTGTGTAGCCTCCAGTAATTACCTTTTAGATAATACTTCAGAGGATGAATGAAGATGATATGTATGAGTGTAAATGAAGTGTAGTCTTGAACAGTCTCAGTTCGACCATTCCTGAGATGTGTGGTTAATTGAAACCCAACCACCAAAGAACACCGGTATCCACAATCTAGAATCCGTGTAAAAATAACTGACAGTATGAATAAATACTGCTACGTTTTGAAACAACCCTTTCTAGATATCAGACACTTATGTTTTATAGTGTTACACAAAGAAATGGACATACTACAGGAATACGTTCTAAAGGAAATTAAAATAAAGAAAACCATTTACATAAACATGAATTCAAAAATACTTTCTTTTCAGTTATGTGTACTGTTAATTTTTCTTCAAATTTTATTGAAATGAAAGGTAAGATAATACATTTCTGTGGATATAAATTAGTTAAAAGTTTTAATTTTAATTAATTTTAACATTTTAAAAACGGATTCCCAGATGAATTTTTATAGCCATTTGATATAATTTTTTAAAATTCAATAAATAACATAAAAAAGCTCTTCTCAGAAGTAATGAAAATAAATTTTCTTAAACTGCTAAAAATAAATGAAAAATATATCTATAGAAAATTTAATTGAGAATAAATTCAGTAGATACCAATTACTTTTTTTTAAATTCTACTTTTTCTAAGTTTAAATGTAATTAACTTTATACATAATTTTAAGAACAGCTTACCAAAATTCCATATGCCTTCCTCAAACGCTTTCGGCTATTCTGCCATCTTCAGGAGGAATTTATAATTTATAATTAAAATATATAAAAATGTAAAATTCACATAATAAAATTAAACACATAATAATTAATTGTGAAAAACTTAATTTGTAATTTATTTTATTATCATACAACAAAATTTCTCTTTTACCATAAAAAATATATAACAATAATAATCAACATGTAGATTTTAAGAAAATAATAAAATATAATTTAAATTATGTAATTTATCAAAAAATATTAAATTCAGCTTTTAAATAGTTTCTTCTACTGTTAATTATTTATATAGAAGGACATAATCAAGAACAGAATAAAATTTTCTGCAAAAAATGTTTACCTTCAGGCATGATAATTGGCCGTTTGCCTGTTTCAGGTACTGTGCCAGTATACTAGTTGGCAATGTGCATACTGCATCTTTGATATGTACTACGTTAATCAGTGCTACCTGAAATAAAATACAATATTCTATTATTTACAGTACTATAATAATTAAACTAAAGAAAATATTTATTGTCAATGTAAAGTACGCAGTAATTATAATAAAGATTTTTATGTATAAAAATACATTTAAAAAAATTTTTTTTTTATACATTTTTTCTTCTTTTTCTATAATGTATCTATGTTATAATGCTTCCCAAAAGTCCTGTTAAAGATTAACTGGAGAAATAAAAGGATTCTATTTTCATATAGCTCTATAAGAATTTCACACTTTTTATTTTTTATGTATAGTTCAATAGAATACTAACAGTAAATGTATCATGTATTACTAATGAAGTATCAAGTATTACTTTTTATTATACACATATCTCAATTTATTATAAGTTAATTTAATACATAATAATAAACAATAAAATAAAAAATCTATAATAAACCTATATTAAAAAAGACTTTAACATAAACATAACAGTATCTATCACTTAATTACAAAACAGTTACATTAACATTTAGTTAAAAAAAGTTTTTAAATGATATACTGTAATTCTGCAACTGTTATCCTTTGCAGCTGCAATAGTTGAGCTGATGTTCATTATATGGCAGTCCTTGATGATCATAATGAAGATGTCAGTTGTAGTATACTGAAATATGTTTGAATATCAATCAAATTTCAGTATCTTGACATACAAAATAGCACATATAGGCATTACAGGAAAACGACTATCTAAAACAACTTATTGATCATGAGAACTTTATAGCCATTTGATATAATTTTTTAAAATTCAATAAATAACATAAAAAAGCTCTTCTCAGAAGTAATGAAAATAAATTTTCTTAAACTGCTAAAAATAAATGAAAAATATATCTATAGAAAATTTAATTGAGAATAAATTCAGTAGATACCAATTACTTTTTTTAAATTCTACTTTTTCTTAGTTTAAATGTAATTAACTTTATACATAATTTTAAGAACAGTATATTTCAGTATACTACAACTTGCATAAGTATCTTGTGCCTAGTATACTTTAAGTGTGGCACCTAAAGACAAAATTCTTTTCATTGTTTTCATTATTAAGATTGACTAACCATTCGGTTTAAGGGCATTAATTTAACTCACAATTAAAAAATTAAAACATTTACCTAACAGCCAAGAAGAAAATATTTCATTTAAAAATGGTAATAATATTGCAGAAAATTGGTGATTTTTAGATCTGCAATCAGTGGCAATCCTGAATGTGCAGTTCTGATAATGAGAAGAGTAAGAACAAAATACAAGGACAGATATCCACTTCAATAAAAATATACACCAGAAAGCAACTGTGCTTGACCCTTAATTCAGAAGAAATGTCAAATGAATTGCCGCTAGATTTGATTCAAAATGGCTCACTTACATTGTAAAAGACTGTTTCTCTTTTCTATTTTAATAAAACAAGAATTAGGTGAAGTGGCCATGCAGAAAAATGGGGTTAATTATAATGAGGACTAAGAATGCAACTAAAAGAAATTTTAGTTAAAAAGAAATAATCTGATAAAATTGATAGGGCAAAAAGTAATTAGTTGGATATAAGTAAAACAGGTGAACATTCTATAACAAGTATTACAAGAATGATTATAGAATGAAAGTTAAAGGCACATGTGAAGATAATGGTAACAAAAAATCCAAATGGGAACTTTCGAATACACCAAACAAATGACAAGGCATACAATTGCTGGTGTCACTGATATAATGATGATATCAAAGCAATGTTACAATCTGCTTTTGTTCAGAATATCCCTAATGAAAAACTATTCTCCAATAATAAATACTTCATGGTAAAACATCTAACCAAGATTTAGGAGATATTAAGTTCATAATACATCTTTTCTTACTGAGTCAGGGAATGTTTTTTGTGTTTGGCTTTTTCTAGGTGAAAAATGCTTTGGCATTCGAACATGATGTATATATTTTTAAAAAAACTACATTTTACAAATTCACATTTAAAAACAAAAACATCTTTAAAAACAATTAAAATACATCTTAAAATGAAAAAAGTGAAGTATATGCAAAGATTAAAATATAAACACAAGAATAATTATACTATATATCTGATAAAGATTAAAAAAATTACCATCTACTTTACGGCAATTGGCTTAAATAACTGAAACATAGTAATTCAAATATTTGGATATAAACAGACAGCTCCAAGGAATCATAAAACGTAAGTTAATTTCATTTCATTATCCCCCAGAATAGTTTGCATGTTGGACCCTAGTTTAAATTTCAGACTCAATGCCACATAACATACAATCCACAAGGATGTGGTGCACTATTAGTTGGCAATCACAGCGAGCATAAAATGGTGCATCTATTTGAGTCATCAGATATCCATGAATGTGTACCAATTGCAAACTGCAGATAATAACCTGCTGTCGACTGACAGTTATTTCTGCATGAGGAGCTCCATGGTAAAACACTGTCCTTAATTGGGTGAAATTTACTGTTCATGGTAGGTATACAACTCCAGTTGCGGAGCAATTCGTTGGTTGTGTAAACTGTATACATTAAGTAATGGTGGATAAACAATTGTTAAGAATCACCTTTATTTACTTTCAAAAATTACACTTCATTAATTAAATATTGCAATGAGTTATAATAATTTATGTTTTTAGTCAAGTTCACATTTTAAATATATATTAAATATGTCTAGCCAAACAATAAAATCTTTGTGATGTTGTTGCTAATGCATCTTAAAGGAAAGTAAATTCATGTAATTAATTCTAACAATAATTATAATCAGCTGGTTCATTAACAAATAAAAAGAAAAAAGATGACAGGAGATGTTTACATTAAGCAAGAGGTCAAAGAAAACAAATGAATCTGAACAGCAGCATCCCATTCACTTTGCCATTCATCATGAACTACCCTCTCCAGGAAACAGACAAGATTGTTAGAACCAACACAACTGGTAAAAGCTGAAAAGAAGCCCCTTTTGTCACACTATCTACATGCTCATTGCCTGAAATTCCTGTATGGTTGGGGATCCAGCAGAAGCGGGAACTGAAGAAGCTGGATCTGCTTTGGTGGAAACCACATTGTTCTGGTGAAATCAGGCAGTTTCTCTCAAGGGACCATACTAGACGACGGTTTAGTATTCATTCCATCACCTTGCACAGGATACTGGTCAAGGGTATAGGACGATAACTTGTCAGGCAAAATTTATCCTTACCAGATTTCAGTATGGAGATAACCAGTGCCTCTGACCAAGAATCTAGAAACACCTGGTCAGGGAAGAACTGTTTATTCATTTGCAAAATGAAACACTGAATCTCACAAACAACGGGGTGTCTGGAGTATACATCACTAATTGCCTGTAAGGCACTCAAGGAATCTGAACAAACAAGAGCATGTCGAAATTCTGGACTAACCATAAATAAGGCCTTATTAGTGGCATATACCTCTGCAATAAAAATAATGGATATCCTAGGAAGACCAAACATGTATGTTCTGTTGCCAATTACAAAACCACAACCAACAGAATTAACGTTTCTAGAGTGACGTGTATAAACTGTAATATCATGATTCACGCTATTCATAATACCACAAAGTTAGTTTTACAAGATAACTGGATTTGTGTTCTTTTTATTGCACTAACTAAAATCAAAGCAGTAATTAATGAGAGAAGGCTGCCAAGGTAGATAATAACATGGAGCAACAGTAAGAACTGGAGGTAATTGCACATGTAAAGCTGAGAAAAGGCTTTGAGTTCTGATAACTAGCGAAGCAGTAAATTTCAGCTGTTCCTGAAATCAGTTAGCATGCTGGTTCAAAAATACCTCATCGAAGGTTGGATGAGTTGGGTTGTGCTTTAATGGGAGCCATGTAGGAGCATATCACTTGCTTCCATCTGTTACAAAGAGATGGCTCACTACTATCCACCAGCAGACTTACCACAGGACTAGAACAAAAAGCACCCATGGCAAGACAAATGAATGAATGATGGACTGCATTGAGCATTTTTTTTTAGTGCGGTGGCCCACAGCGATGAATAAGCCACGCAACTGTACTCTAAATGGGAACTGACTAGAGCTCGGTAAAAGCGCAACATGCATATACGATCAGCTCCCCAATGGGTTTTAGATAGAACCCACAGCATGTCCAACATTTTAAGACTTTTTACCTTCAGCTTCTTTAAATATGTTATCCATGTCAGCTGTTGGTCTAACCACATTCTTAGAAATCTAACACGCGTGCATGTATCAACTGGTACACCATGTAAATACAGTTGAGAGTCAACATGTCCCCTCATTCGAGCAAAAAAATACTGTTTGTTTTTTCTGGCAGAAGCATGAATCCAGTAGATTTACCACTATGATTCTAAGTGGGTTATTGTGTTTTGAAGCAGCTTCTCACCAGTAGCTAACGTTTTTACATGCTACATAAATAGAAAATCATCTACTAATAAAGAACACATAACTGATTTTCGCTTGCAGTTTGTTATATTATTTACGGCTATGGCAAACAAAGTAACACTTAGGGCACTTCCCTGAGGCAGTCCATTTTCCACTGTGAAACCTTCAGGTACCATTTCCTAATCAAACTGGGAAGGACTGACTACTGAGAAAACCCCTTATATATGAGAGGAGATTACTTTGTACACCCCGTCCATGAAGTTGAACGAACAAAGCTCATTGGCAATCTCAGTCACATTGATCTCCAAAAGGTCCCGGCAGAAGATTACACCTTGGCTTGTATTTAAGATTTGTGGCATACCGATTTTATATTGATACCGCCCATGTATTGATGAGATGCAACAGTGATTGACAATGCTGGTTATTAAACGTCTCAACTAGTATCGTTCCATCTTATCTTAATTTCTTGACGGTTTTTGGTGAAACACGTGAACCAGTTATTACTTTGTTTATCACCATCCTTTATTCTAATCTCAACTTTATTTTTTGTTTGTCTTACATATCTTACTAAACTGCAATTGTGGTCTTTTCTTAACAATTTACAAGTCCCTGCTTTTTCAACAGGTTTGTTTTATCTTTAGCGTTTCAGGGGACAGAGGTCAAGTCAATTTCCTTGATATAACCAATGTAATGTTCAAGTTACTGATTTTAATGATTTTTCCTAATATTTTTTAGTTTGCACTACACATAGGCAATACGTAATTTTTGTTCATATTTCCTTTGATTCTGCTTCTGTATTGTTATGAGGGAAGGTTGTTTTACTGGATTTGTTCAATTTTCTGTCAATTCTTTTCTGTACCAAATTCTTTTCAACCAAATGATCTTTTTAATGAAAATAATGAACTCAGCTGTATCTTTAATGAAATTATTTTCTCTGCAAAAAGCTTCCAGACATCCTGTTTGCTATACTAATCAGTGCATTAAAAACAACCATCTGATTTAAGATCTCTAATGTTACAAACTTTATTTTCCTGCAGTGGCTGCTCTCTGGGATAGAAGTTAATAATCTATGTTGTTACTTTGAGTTTAGTAGGTAATATTTCTCATATCAACACTATTGATACTTTCATTAAAAAATAAATATTTCTAAAAACCATAAAAACCTATAGCAGTAATTTAAAATCTTCACCCAAAATCTTATAAAGGAATAATTCAGAAAGAATTTTTCTGACATTGGCCAATCTTCATGCATAAAAGAAATAAACAGAATTAAAAAAATATAACTAATTTTTTCTTGAAGTACTTACAGTTTCATCAGGATGGAGTGTTGCTGGGTTATCTCTTATTAGAAATATAACAAGTGGATAACACAATCTAGGAGGTGTTCCTAAATCTAGTGCTGGATCAGGTAGAGACATTTTCATCAATTTCTCTCCATGAGATGATTCTCTATAAAAAAAAAATTATTATTATTACTATAATTCAATAACTAACAAATTATAATACAAATTATCAATAATGATATATTTACACATAAAATAATGAAGCAAATTATATATCTTCAACTGATAAGCAACTTCTGATTTTAAAATTAACAAAAGTTAAAAATATTATAAATTTCATTAAAAAAATAAATTAAACAACTTGTTTTCAAATGAGTTTTTTATTATTCCAATTAAAAAGAACAACTAAACTTGCCTGCTGACAGTTCTCGCACAAAAAATCTACAACAGGGCAACAGTGCTACAAAACATTTATGCACTTCATTCATATTAAAATATCTTACAAGCTAGTAGAGTACTAGAGATGTGTGGTGAAATCAACACAAAATGGTATTTAGCCCTGAGAAGACCACCATGATGCTGGTGAAGGACTGTTTGGCCACTATGCAGCATGCCCATGTTTCACAAGGACTAGTCATCCTTGTTACAATGGTATTTGGGTATATTCCTTGATGAGAATTTCAGTTTCAAGGAGCAGTTTCAGAGTGTCGCTAAGAAGGCATGCGATGCCTTCTTCAGCATTCATAGGTTGGTCCACCCCGACTAGAGCCAAATTTTAAAACAATGAAAATTTTATATAAACATGTATTATGTTTTATGCAGCACCTGTATGGACAAACAGAATGAGGTATAAAAGCTATCCCGATATTTTGTTGAGGGCTCAGCCTCTCCTGTTCCTTACTGGGATGGAGGGGGGATCTGTAAGGCTGTTTCACGTGAGGTAGTTCTACTTATCTCAAACCAATTTACATCCTCGTGTTGAAACATCAGTTACATTATGTTGTGAATAACTTGGGTGAACTGACTATGCAGCATAATCGGGAAATAGAGCAGGAAGATTTTGGTATTTTGCAGGACATGTGGGATGAGATGGCAGATGGATGATACAAACACAGTCTCTTTCTAGATGTAAAGGTGACTCTCAGTGCCCTTACACTAGGCACTTAGGGCACTGAGAGTCACCTTGTGGATTTCCACAAACTGGTAAATGACTCGGTTCCTTTCAGGACATGGCGTATTTCAGGACAGGTTAGCTCGATTTGATTTGACTGACTTGGGTCTGTGTTCTCGATGCTTAGTATCAGATGATGCTTATCATGTGGTGTACATCTGCTCAAAATATGAGTTTAGGCATGCAGAGGTGGCAGGGACCTTGAGGGTATTGGTTTGAGTCTAGATTTGCAGGCTAAATGTAAAGTTAGAGATGAATAACACATTGTTTAAAGATTTAATAGGTTTTTGGTGCTTGAAAGAGGATTTTTAGTAAAGAATAGTAGCCTGGGGGGCTAGGGCTCCGTTTGGGTGCTTTCCACCAGAGTAGGCGCATTCGACAATTGTGCCTAGATATTGTTTCAACATCTAGGCACAATTGTCGTTGTGTTATTGTGTTATGTTCGTGGGTTGACTGGTAATTTTAGTTGCAGTATGGTAGGTCAAAATTATAATGTTTTGAACAATTTTTGAGGGTATGAGATTGTTTTGTTGTAGCTCAATTTGTAAATTTTTATTGGCTATCAGTTTTTTGATTCAATTTAGATGAGTTTGAAAAATCTCTTTTGTTAGTTGATGGGTTTTAACCCTGACAGAAATATCCTTCGAGGCATTTTCACTGGTGCCACCCTGACAGAGACCATACTGGTGATTGAAATAAGTAATCAGGTACTGAGGGTCTGGAAGATGACCTCTGGTAAGGAGCTTCAGGGTTAGGAGTGGAGGGGGTGGTGTGGCGACCGGGATAATCACAATTCTTCTCCTATGAGATCAGGATGTATATATGGTATTTCATGTTTGACCAATCATAGTGGTGGTCAGGTGGAAATTGGTTTTAATTCTTAGAAAGTCACATATATTTGATCTATAATCTAATTTATCTTGTCTTCCACATTAAATTAAAAGTAATAGTAACAATAATCATATAAATATCAGCATTTATCATAAGTAATGTTTTAACTTTGAACTAAAACATCAAACTGATCTTCCTACTGGCTACTGGCTACTGATACCAGCTATTTCTCCTTCCAATAGGCTATTTTCACAACTAATCTGCAAAGAAATCAGTCATTTTTTATATCCACCCTTATTTTAATTACACCCTAATTTTAATTATTATTTAAATTTTACTGAGAATCTAAAGTAAATCTTGTTCCTCCCAGTTTCTTTTCTTACCTATTAAAGAAGAATATCAAGTAAACAGTCTTTCAATCAATTTCTACATTATTATATTTCTGGGGTTATTGTCCTTTTTACTTCTGCTTTTATTATACAATAATATTTTGACCTGCACATCAGAACTACAATTGCTATCACTTTGCAAAGTAACATTTCTTTCTATCCATCCGAACTTTTCTTATTAATGTCTGTATGATTCTTGTAATTTCTACAGACTGCTGAAATTAGCATATTTTTAAATCAAAAAAACTACTATTGAATCGACATCTAGAAGTACATCATCCAAAAATAATAGGTCATCAAATGGCAAAAAGTTTCATTTTAGAGTTTCTATATTCTATTTTTTAATGGCTTTGTCAAAATGTGAATTAAAGTCAGTGAAAAAGAATATCCTCACTGAACATCTCTTAGCCCAACTGTAGTCACTTTAAAGTAGATCATACTACCTCCATACAAAATCTGCACAACAAAAGTTAAGGTTCCCAGAGCTTACTCACTGCATTCCAGTCTTGAAGAATTTACTGAATCAAAAACTTTCTTAACATTTAAAATTTTTGTGCTTCTCTAAAAGTTGTGAAAATGGAAATACAAGAAAATCTATTTGGCTGAAACCTTGCATAAAAATACTTTAGAAGTATATCTTAATTTGTATGCCACTAATTTTCTTAAACTCTTTTATTAAGGCTATTTAAAAATTTAATTATGATTGTTGGTAAAAAAAACTGAGAAAACAACTATTTTAAATATAAATACAAGATTATTTTAAATCTTCATTAGTTCTCCACATAATTCTCATACACATTCAGGCACCAATTGTATCACAACACCAGCTTTTGCAGATCATCAAAGAACCCCAATAGAAGAGTACCTTGAACCAATCAAGTTTTTATGCAACCTGAAGAATGTGGTTACACTTTACTGAGCAGAACAAATACTCTTTTGTGAACACCCCATTCTATTTATTTTGAATTTTTCTTTGAAGCTTTTCCACATTTTACAGTGAATTTATGACTCGCAAATGGAAGGAATAACAATAGGTTGTGTTTCACTGACCACTAATTTATCAGCACTGAGCATAATGTACAGTACATTGAATAACTTTTAGCTACCAGTGACATGCACTATATTCCTAATGTGACCAGTTTATTTTCAGCAGGCAGTTTAAAGTAAATTTTGAAACAGCCTTCACGGTACGTGTTCAGCAAACTAATTTTAAATGTGATACAATTTTATGTAATAATAATTATTTTATATAGCATATTTTAATGTAACACTAAAATCTATATATGAACACAGATCCAAGATTACAGCAGTAAAAAGTTCAATAAATTTGTCCATAGAAAATTAGATTTTTTATAATGTATTGCTCATTATAACAAATTGTTAGGGATGCAGGATGTAGAGGGTATACTGAAATGAAACGACTAACACTAGATAGGGAATCTTGGAGAGCTGCATCAAACCAGTCAAATGACTGAAGACAAAAAAAAAAAAATTACTCATTCTATTTTTAAAAAACATGAATAAATTAAGATTAATTTTTTTCCAAAATAACTATACTCTTTGACTAATTCTGTTCAAATCTGATAAAATAATTGATACTGATAAAAGAGGCAAGAATACAAAATTTATTCAGTTCACAGTTAAAAGTTATGTCAATTATTTACTTACATGTGCATGTATGAATTCATGCAATCATGGGCATGCAATCAAATACATGGTTGAAAATTTAAAGTAATTAAAATGTAAGCATAAAAAAGGGGTAAAAATGTAATTTTCTCAACTATCTGTAAACTACAAAGAAAATTAAAATGATAAAAAATATGACAATAGAGATGACTAAAAAATAAAAAATGAGATCTAAGCTAATATAAGTACCAGGTACCAGGTAGAATATAGATCATCACAATACAATAAAAAACAGTACTAATGTATTAATATGTCTCCACAAAATAGATAGCAGAATGGATGTTATATTATATGGTAAATGTTATGTTGATTATAACTCATAAATAACATAATAGATGTTACGTATTATGCACGATAACATTACATAACCATAATATTTATAACATAATAAATGTTCTGAAACAATAAACCAGCTTCAGAAGCTCTTTAATTATTCATTTACATAATAAACAATCAAAATAAAGCATGAATGACTCAATTATTTATTAAAAAAAGTACATAAAATCTGTGTAATAAAAAGAGAGAAAAATAAACATATAATTTCTGTATGTTTAACAAATAAATATTCTATGGTTCAACATATATATATTAATGTATTCATTTTAGATGAATAGAATCCATTCTTAAGAAATAAATTTTTATGTTAAAAATACAAAATAGTGAGTAATGGTAAGGAAAACTAAGCATTTCCAGACATATGTTGATATAAAATTTTTCCTTTATATCGATGTGGGGGAACATCCCCTAAATTCTTAAAATGGTTTTTATATATATATAGTAGGACCCCAATAATTTGTCATCTTTGTGACCGAGGGGGATGATGAATTAATGGAAATAACCAATTACCAAATAGTGTAACAAAAGTCTGATTACATACAAATTAACGCTTTATTAGCCTAATCATTATCACCCCCTCATCTCTTTAAGAAACGAGTCATAAAAAGACTGAAGACTGATGAAATTTAACTATAGTATTCTACTGAACATTTAAATTTTATTATACTGCAACATGCAGTATATTTACACAAATAAACCATTAATAAACACAATTTTTTATAAAAATTACATATATACTGTATCATACTTAAAAAAAAATCACTACACATACAACACTATATTCCCTAAGTCAAAGACTCACACACAATAACTACAGAATATTGTAGGCCTATGTTTTGTTATTTAAGCACTTCTTTCTATAAAACGAATAACCTAAAAGGTAGTGTTTTTAAATTTATGTTTCCATATTTACAATTCATTTTACTTTTTAAAGAAATCTGTAATTTTTCTTTGCACTTTAACATTCCTTTCTTTTTCTAATGTGAATTGATGAACTTGTTATATAGGAATTAACTTCACCCCAGCTGAGCTTCATTTTGAACAGAATACCATTCAATGCATTTCATCAGCATCTCCCCGATTTGCTGCTCATTTTACTCACTGGATTATCATCGAATTCTTCATCTTTGGCACCTTTCATTAAAAAATCTAAAACCTTTCATTAAAATCTCAAACTTTTATAACTTATTTGCTAGACTTTTTTTTACATGTTTGCTAAACATTTTTGCTTCAGAAGTACACTGTATAGTAATACGTATGACACTAGTACAAACAACTGACTGAAATGACGCAAAGTTCACTACTGTAATGAATTTCAGAAACGGGAAGGAAATGATGTAATATAGTATTTTTGATAAAGTATTATACTCACTAAGAAATATGTAAACATTGATTAGATAATAACGCCCAAATGAACATGTTAATACGAATGAAAGATATGTAAAATAAATCAGTTTTCTCATGTCATTACTGTAATTTATACATAACATACAGTAAGCTCATATAAAAACACCAGTCACAATTAAGGGTGAATTATGCTGTAGGCCTAAATAGATAAGAGTATTTTTTATAAGTAATTAGAAATTTAATTTACTTTTGTGTATAACTATTGTACTTCCAAAATAAAAATAACAAATTTGCCAGAGGGATGATGAATTACTGAATGAGACGAATTATCAGGGTTCTACTGATAGTTCTACTAGATAGTGAATCTGTTTCCCATTTAACAATGTTACTGTATATCAAACACAAAAAACGGTTTTTGACCACAATTTATTGGTTTCCCCCCTGATTTCTAAAAAAACCTACTGCAGATACAGTTCTGGGACCTATTTTATTCGATTTTTCAGGTCAAAAAATATAAGAAATCACTAATTCTGCCCCTTAAGTAACGTGCTAAAAATTTCAGTACTATCTCATTACACCTGGTAGCTGAAATCTGAACGAAATCTTTCTCACTTAACTCGCACATATGTTTATATATATTTTTCCATTATTTTTACTATTAGAATAGGTTATGAAAGTCCCTGGGGAATGTCGTGATATGCTCTATATACAAAAGTGTTTATAAAAACCAAAATAAAATAAAATTTCTTGAACTTGTATGTGGTTTTTATTGTCTATAAGAAATTATCTACTAGTTTTGATATACATTTTACGCGTTTATTAGTCACTTAACAAACTTTCTGTTTTACAAAAGTAAAAAAAAAAAATGTTAAACAACAAATTATTCTGTTTAACGTGGGATATTATGAAAAGTACTGGAGGTATGATTCTGGAACCTGTATTATTCAATTTGTCAGGTCAAAAACCATAAGATACCATAAAATTTACCGCATAAATTGTGTTCGTAGAACTTCAATGTGATTTATTTCACTCTGCCGAAAAATCAGGACAAAATCTTTTGCTAAACGTAACTCTGTAACGGAACATTTCCGGTCTCATTGTATAGTATTATATATTATATACGAGGTCTGTAATAAAGTAATGAAACTAGTTTTTTTTGGCAGCCGAAGTGGCAACACTATAAAGTTACTAGTAAACATATGGTTATATGAACAACTGATTTATATTAGGTATTAATATTTTTATTCTATTGTTGTTACGTAGGACATAAACTTTTCGTAAAACAGGGCTTTGTTGTGCGTTACAAAAATTATTGATACTAATTATGAACAACGTTGTGCAATCAAGTTTTGGGTTAAACTCTGCCAGAATGGTACTGAAACTTTTTCAAAATTGAAAAGGGCGTATGGAGATAACGCTTTGTCACGAGCACAAGTATTTAGGTGGTTTAAAGCATTTTCAGATGGCCGGGAATCAGTTGCGGACGATCAACACTCTGGAAGACCGTTAACGTCAAAAAGTGACGACAATGTTAAGCGAATCAGACACTTGATACGATATGACTGGCGATTAACTATCAGAATGATTGCAGAACAATTGAATTTGAACCATACCACAGTTCATCAAATTTAACAAACGAATTGGACATGAAAAAAGTTTGTGCAAAATTGGTCCCAAAAAACCTCACTGTTGAACAGAAAAACAACAAGGTGGAAGTGTGCCACGATCTTCTAGAGCGAATTGAAACTGATCTTGATTTTCTAAAAAATGTTATTATTGTTTATGAATCTTGGATATATGAGTACGACCCAGAAACAAAACATCAGAGCAAAGAGTGGCACACTTCAAACTCACCACGTCCCAAAAAAGCAAAAATGAGCAAATCAAAACTATGCTAATTTATTTCTTCGATAGTAATGGCACTGTCCATACAGAGTTTTTGTTTACAGGATAGACTGAAAATCAATACGTTACCGAGAAATTCTTGAAAGGCTGCAGAAAAGAGTTACTTGAGTCCCTACGACTTTTTCCTGTTCCCGACTTTAAAAAGACATCTCAAAGGACACCATTTTGGAACACTAAAAAACATTTTAAAAAAATGTAACCAACCATCTGATGGATATACCGGTTTCTGAGTTCCAACACTGCTGTGATGAGTGGGAAACCGTTTGAAGCATTGCATGTCTTCTCAAGGAAACTATTTCAAAGGTGATAGAGTTCATGAATAATTGGATTGTAAATAAAACGTTTCTCTGAAACAGTCTCATTACTTTATTAACAGACCTCGTATATTACATTACGTATACATATTATGTATATATATGCATAATGTAATAAAAATAAAAATAATACTCGTATTCACTTATGGATAGACCAAAATTGCTAGTTTAGTATAACCTTACCAATTTCAACAATATAAGCTTTAAAGATCCATTCATCCTCAGTTACAAGATACTGTATCAGTTGCATTACTATCATTACATGTAAAATATGTTTGTAGTTATGATCTGTTTTTATTTGGTCATAGTAACTACATAATATAAAGTGACAACCATTATAAACTATTTAAGTAATACAGTTTTTCATAACTGACAATGATAACATAAATTTTAAAAGTTAATTCTGTTTAAACTGATAAGTTTATATTAAACTTGATATTTTTTTCTGTTCATGGGCGATTTTTATTCATTTTAATTACGGCGCATTTCAAACATTTTATTCACTTTCTTTATGTTATGAAAACTTTTCATACATTTTAACATCAAAATACAGTAAGAACAGGTATGGTGTTGAAACACTTACCTTACAGAAGCACTTTTGCAGTCTGCAACTGTATCAGCTAAATGATATACTAAAATCTGAATCTGCTGATGCAGCTGAAGAATGCATTAGTACTACAATAAAATAAGCATTTTATTTTAACACATCCTTTCTGACTAAATTGAGATGGTTTAAAAAATACAAGTATTTAAACAACCAAATATTTAGTATAGGAATTTTAATTAATAACACACACATGTTCAATTAAAGTATACTTTTTTCTTATGAAGTTGTAATAGAAAAATAACACATACTCTGGAACTGAAATATTAATATGAGTTCAAAATGTTTGGGTAATTTCACATCACATTATTCAAGTAAGTGATGAATGGAAAGTGCATGCTGTAATTGAGTGCTCTGTTGATTGGGATTACTAGTACACACTCGTAATGCACACTACTATATAATCTTAATTTGAACAGTGAACACCACACGTTATTCATTTTTGAGCATTTTAACTGACACCTTCATGGAGAGAAATTTTGATAAATCTTATGATGAAATACATACCAAAATGATTCATTTTAATATGTCCATTACCACAGTCACACGGTAGAGGTAAGATAAAATGCATCATCATTCTTTTTTTAGTTTGAAGTAAAGTTTAGATCTACCCCTACCAACATAAGGACAATCTACCTCTGATTTATTCTGATTAGAAGCAGAAGCGGTCCCTTTGTAGACTGATCATCCACTACTTCCTACCACTCCACCTATATTTCCCTACTCTCTTTCCTTATATAACATCCATTGTATTAAAGTGCGCATCTCTTCACACAAAGAGTAAAACTGGTGACCAAGGTGCATCATATAAAGTTGAACTTTTTCATCTAAAAACTAAATCACATGTTTAAAAAGCAAGTCATTTTAATTAACCTACATTAACTGTTTTTTATTTTCAAAAGCTTAACCACATTTTATTGAATACTTCGTTTTTATTTTGAGACATAAGTAATAAGAATCTACACAATTAATAAACAGGCTGCTCAAAAAAATCTAGAACACTTTAAAATAGAATAGTTGTTATATTACTATGAATATTACAACAATACAAAAAGAAAAGTTACAACATAGAAACAGTTTCTTTGTGCTATTTCAATAAGTGCTCAAACTGCATACCACCAGCCTACAATCACTTTTGAGTACGATGCTGTACATTCCTAGAGACATCTTCCAGTAGCTACAGGGATTACTTTCATGGCGTAGTTCCACTAGTGACCATGACTTCTTATTGTACACTATTTTCTTAACGGTCCCGTACAAGTATAAATCTATAGAGGTTAAATTAGATTAACAGGTGATTATTTAATCAGGCAAACTAACATCCCAGTACAGTGTTATCCAGGTAGGTACACATAATTGGTTTAAAGTGAAGCAAGGCGCCATTGTTAAATGGGATCATCACCAAATAAAGCCTTATAGATAATAAAATTAATCTGTCCAGCATCTCCAAGTAAGCCTGGCTAATAACCAAGTAACCATAAAAAGAACAGTCCAATTAGTCCCCTTGATGGCAGACCAGACCAGAAAATGAGTCCTGGAGAAATGAATTATTTCATAAGCGAGCAATGCTTAGATGTGTTGGCAGTTCAGTCCCATATTCCTGCCCCAACTGTCATTGCACTTCACAGACATTCTTGAACTTCCAATACCACTTCAGAATGTTTTTTCATGCCTCAAATGGCAGCCATGTTTCTGCACTTTTTCAACTGACTTCATTGCATTGCACAGATTAACACTAATGACATCTGTTGCTGTAGCTGAATGTTGGGACTACACATTCACAGCCAACCACAGCCAACACGAATTGAAACATATCGTATGTATGACATACTTTTAAAGTATGTATACATTTTTTTGAACAGCCCAGAAACCGAGTGAACAACTAATAATACAATTTTCAATAAGAACAGAAGCTCTACAAGCTAGTTGTAACATTTAAACTAATATTAAGCTTCAAGATTGATTTTATAGTGTGCATGCGCGCACATGCACACATACATACACACACACCACACACAGTGAGAGAGAGAGATGCGTACACACACACAGACATATATAAGCGTATACATGTATAAAAGTTTAGAGCAAAGAAAAGCATTGTTAAAAAATTAAATACAAGTAAATTGTTTCAGATGCTCATCAAACTAGTTATGGGAAGAAAAAAGTTATTTTTTGTAGTTACACAACTCATGCATGAGGAGTATGAAAGAGATCATGGAAAGAGAGAGAGAGAGAAAGAAAGAAAATGATACAGATATGAAAACTTACATGTATTAATGATTACATCATGAGGAAAATTTAAAGAAAAAAACAATTTTAAACAATGCTGAATAGTTGTAATATGAAAATTACTTTAGTAATTGCATATCTAAACAAAGAATTTGTAATAAGAATTACACGATAAATTAAAAGGTAATCGCAAAATAATAATGTAATAACAAAACATGACTAACCAAATTAGCAAAATATATAATTATATAATAAGACATATAAAGTAAAATATAATAAAGTTAATAAAAGTAATTCTCATGACAGCTTGATTGTGATGACATCATGTCTAACTGAAGACAAACATAAAATATATGCATCGAAACTTAGATTATATAACTAAAATATGTTATTACAGGTCACTTTAATGATAATTTGAAGAACAATAAATAAAAACACAGAAAAAACCATATGACATCAAAAATTATATTTTATTGATTCACAAATTAAAATAATATAAATCCCAAAAAATAAAAAATGTTATACATTAATAATATTTTGTAATATAATAATTACATAAGTATGGGAGAAACTAAAAGTCACAAGATAAAAAAGAAATGACTTGGAGCATACAAACAACATTCATGTGAACTTATACAACCAAGAATTTAAATGCTACTCCATCCTCCCCACCATACATGAGATGGATAGTTACTATGTCCACCATTATACCATATTGGAAAGTTCAACCTGATCCTTATGTAAATGTATACCCAATATAAATATATTTATTCAGTCACTGAGTATGTATAAGGACCTCATTCCACAGTTAAAATTCTCTTCCTTATTGCTAAATCGTACAACACAGGTCATTACAGTACATTAGATTTTATTTATAATTAGTATACATAAATCTGTCCTCAATAATAAATATTCTTTTTAACCTAAAAAAAGGAAAATAATTACTGCAATAAAAATATCAATATTTTATTAATTCCATCAGTAAACAAACTCTTTTTTTTTACTCACAATGAGAACAGTAAAAAATAAATGCAATTAATAGGGTATTTCTAAATTATATACATCAATATGGCTATGATTTATAACACAGCAGACATCCCTGTAATCAATTTCCTGTAAAATTCTATAAAGTATGTCTTGATCTATGGTGGCAACTGTTTGTGTTATTCAGTGCCGCAGCTTGTCAACATTTCCTGGAAGCAGAAGAACAAACACTCTGTCTTTAACGTAACCCCATGCAGAGAAGTCCAGTGGAATTACATCAGGCAATCATGATGGCTAGTAAATTGTTTCAACACACCTTCTAAGTTGCGACTTTACTATTGAGATACGCGACAACTACACGATGATAATGTGGTGGCATGCCATCTTGCTGGAAAATGAATTCTGTGCCCAAATCCTGTTGTAATTGTGGCATTAGATAATTTCTAAGCATGTTCAGGTAAGTATAACAGTTACAGTTCACTGAGCAAAAAAGAAAGGATCATAAATTTTATTACTGCTTACAGCAAAAAAAAAACATTTACCTTAGGTGAGTCTCATACATGTTCGATTGTGTGACAAGGGTTCCGCTAACTCCATATCCGAACATTATGTCAATTCACTTTATCACTGGTATGGAAGGTTGCTTCATCACTGAATATAATTTTAGTAAGATAATTATCTTCAGTCTTAATTTTTTTTAACATGTTTACACAAACCTCAGTTCTTTTTTCTTAATCTTCACTCAAAGCTTGTATCAGTTGTAATTTGTAGGGTTTAAATGATAGCCAATTATGCAATACCTTCCATACTGTACCCTAGGAATATTCAATTCTAATCTGGCACGTATTTACCAAGATTATGAATGAATGTCAGCCGCAATAGTTCAATTGCTGTTTCAGAAACTGAAGGTCAACCTTGACCTGGTGTCCTACGTGATACACAACTTGTTTCAATGAAACGACTGTACCATGCATGACAGACTGTCTTTGGGTTGGTTGCTTACGATATTTAGTTATAAATTGTCTCCGAATGGTAGTACCCGATTTGGATTCATGAAACTATAAACAACACTGAGCACACTCTGCACCAGTGTATGACTCCAAAATGAATAATGAAATTACTCTTTCAAGTGTGGCACCTAGTGAGAATATCAGAAACTAACAGTGTTAGGCAAGAATGAAACTTGAAGATATACTCTATTCTACATACATTGTAACAAGATCAGTACAACGGACCTGTGTAACGGATTCCTAACAATTAAGAAGAAGTGGTAGAAAATATAACAATGGGAGGAATCCAGAAGGGGACTAAAAGGAATCCTTTTGCTAAGGCTAACAGGTACATTTAACAATCATTCTTTATAATACTGCCAACGACATACCTAAAACAGATGCTGTTCCATATGAAGAATTATTGAACAGAGTATGAATTCATGGGAAAATGTAAGGACTTGGACGACCATGCACTTGGCATGCTTCAACTTGGGTCTGGTTTCGCAGGTCAAGAGGACAGGAGTATAAATACTCTAGGAAAGACTAGTTAAGAAGAGTATTACGCGAAGAGTATTCTGCAAGGAGTATTCAGCGAGTAGTGTTTGAGGCAAGTATAAGCATAAGTAGTTGACACAATTGCAAAGTTATCTGTCAACATGTAGTACTGCAGGGTCAGGGTAGCGTTTGATGTGACGTCACAAGCACCCCAGTATGGACAGTGGGAGAATGCAGGAGGTTGTTTGGTCAGTTACTATATACAATTAGCGAAAGGAATAAAGTATTAACCTCATTCATAAACTGCTATGATAGTTTTATTTGTAAAAAGTAAAGGTATTTGCAGTCAAAGAACTTTAGACTAATCTTATCCTCACAGTAATACAATACCAGTTATTAAAGGTGTAAATATTAGCGATCATTATAGTGTCTTTTGTCAATGAGACTGAATTCTGGTTTTTATGATTAACTACATGTAAATAAATCCTGTCCTTACTTGAAATTCTATTTTGTATGAAATTTATTGATTTATTGAACTGCTCTTGACATTAATCAAATTTACCCATCTATAAAATATATATCTTTTTTACAGTATCTCAAGATAAATTGTATGTAGATTTAGTAAACAATAAGATTGTAAAAATGATGCTACATACTAATAACAGATGTCTACTCATTTTCATGAGCATATATATTATATTAATATGCATACAAATTACATTTAATATTAATAATATTATCCAAAGCACATGTTGTAAGAAAAATTAATTAAAAATCATATTACCTTCAGCTGTTACTGGAATTTTACAAATCAATTTATCTTATGACTGTGAAGATTGCTGTTGTTTGTTTGAAGGAAATTAAATGGTAAAAGCTAAATGATGAATCATGATGACATCAATTCTGTGCTCAATTTAATGTTAGCTAGCATTCATTGATTTTTGTAATACTACTCTAGACTACAGACAAATCTTTTCAAGAGGAGATGCCTACTAAAACAGAAATCTTTTAAAGTAAAAATACACATCTCCTTTTTTCTCTGTTTTGGTTATCAAAGACAACAATTAAAACCTTTTTCTAGGTTTCTGCTTTTTTTCTTTTGTCTGTTGGTTATTACTTTTGAACGATCTTATTTTTCTCTTTAATCTAGGATTTTAATTTAATTAGGTATGATAGAGGAGACAGCCCCATCAACCTAATTATTTATAAGAAAGTAAAGCCAAAAACTATCCAGACTAAACATATGAAACTAGACTACAAAAATTTAGAAAAAAGTACTTTTGGAAAATGTTACAACACTTCTCTCACCAGAAAATAGAGTAAGTTTACAAATGAAATAGAGAAATGCTATGATCATGAAACCATGCTAAGGAGAGAAAGTAAAGGACGGGAACAGCAAGGGTTGAGTGGGGGAAATATGTGACTGATATGGTGAATATGAATGAATCTAAGAGAGGTTAAGACAATGGTCCAATACAGAATAACTTAGGAAGTGGTTGAAGGAACCACCTTCCAATGGTACAAAAGAAACAGAAAAGATGTATTTAATTACTTAGAAATAAAGTAATTCTTTATACTATAGCAAACTGACAAAGATCATTCAAATGGAACTTATGAATATTCACTTACAAAATACTATAATTACATATTATGAATACTAAAACTAGTATAATAAACGACTGATAAAATGATATGCTGTAAAGTATTCTTAATATCATTAATTCATTATTTTCAAAGAAGTGCGTATAAAGTCTAAAATGTTTGTTTTGTTAATTGATAAAACACATATGTTTGTGAAATGATCCAAAAATTTCTAATAAACAGAAAAAAATTACAGACACTTCTGAAAAATGGAAGAAGTAGCCTGTAGATTCCTACATGGTTATATGAAACCGACAATAATAAAGATTAAATAGATATTTTTAATAATAATTATACCAATTAGACTAATCATACTTTCCACATGATTTGATACACACCTAATACAAGGTCCTTTCTGTTGATAATGCCCACTTAACAGGATATCATGTTGAGCAGCAGCATTAATAGCATTCCATGGTCGCCACAAGAATAAATGTAATTCACGTATTGAAACACCCCAAAATGCTTGTAATGTATACGCAACTTGACTGCTGACAGTGTATTGTACTTCTGTAACAGAAATAATAAGACAAAATATTTATAAACAGTAAATATGTAAAACAGATGTTTTATTAAATATACTATTAGAAATCAGTAATTGAAGACCTGACTTCATAACAGTAAAGCAGAGGTACTATTAATAAATTCAATATTAGCATCCACATTTAAAAAAATAACAACTATGTATTAATTCATTGTAATTAACATAACAGTCAAGTATAGTACATGATGAATTACAGTAGGAAAACTGATATTAAAACACATTATTTAATCTCGTAATTAAATAGTATATAACAATTTTATTTATATCTGTATCAAACTGCAGCTGATACAGATGTGAAAAAATAAAGTTGAAAACTTGTTGACTTCCATTGCAGAGCAGTAATGGCTCAGCCTTTCATTCGAAAGCTCCTGGGTTCAAAATCTGGTCAGTAGCATTTTTCATACACTACAAAATTTTTATTCCACATGCACAAGTTTCAAGCTTAAGTGAAGCATAAAAAAAAATAGTTAAAGAAGTTACTGCTGCCATGCTTTTTTGTCTGCTCAAGTAATTACCATGACATAAAATTTATTGTATGTGAATACATGAACTAGATTATAATTTTGCTCATCAACACCTAAAATACTAAAAGACACAGTTAGTTAGGAAAAATTCAGCAGAAAAATATAAAGGATGGAAAAAAGTACAAAAGATATAGCAGTTTTAAAAGGGGTGAATACGAGAAAAAAACTGTTACCCAATAAATAAAAAATTAATAAATACAATGAAACCACCAAATATTGGTTTGGGACCAAAAATATGTCTGTAGTTTGAATGTTTACAAGTTTTAAAGATAGCCTGAGTAAATCATTTTATAACAATTTTAATGAATGAAACCCTTTTTTATTATCTTTACTATTAAACAATAACACAATAAGGTCCATAAATATATAAGAATATAACCCACAAAGATTTTACAGTTGTTATAATCAATGCAGACGTTTTTAATTTTAATCAACCCTATTTCAAAGTACTGAGGATTGTGACACTGCTGTTTAGAATTATTGGAAAGTTTAAAATATTTTTTTAACTGGATTCTATGAATGGTATTTTCGATCAAGAAACAAAGGCATTTAATTTGTTTAAGAAAAGTTTATTAATTTGGGTTGAAACAAGAAAAAGTTAATGGTGAAAACTAAGTGCACCAATAAGATATGAGGTGAAAATGTTCAAACTCATGGAGATTGTGAAAAATAAACAAAGCAAATGTCAAAGCATTGATCAATTAATTAATTAATTTTAAGTTACTAATTAATTTTAAGCAATGAGCAATTAATATTTAATTGATATTTTTAATTTCTCAGGAATTATGGATTTAACAAAGCCAGATAAATCAGGTCTCTGATTTACAAAAAAGTCATTTTATCAAAAATTAATATACATAAAATGTCAGAAAAGCTAACAAAACAGTTGTAGGACTTTCCCATCACACGGCTTTTTTCTGCTGCATAACACACACAACTTAATTAAAAATATTTATCATTTTATTTAAATGCAATATTTTTTGTTTATTTAATTCAATGATTCTAACTAAAGCGCACGCACATACTGTATTTCATTCGCGTGGGTGTGGCGGTACTAGTGGCAACTTTAAATAAATTTTTACACCTTAAATATTATTTATTTATTTAATTCTACCACTCAGCTGTGACGTCAAAACACAGTGATGACTACAGCATTAGTCCGGCCACTAAGTGGGATGTGGGTTATGTAAGGGGTATGGCTCGGTTAAGACCCCACTTCGATGGGGAACAAATTTGTGGATTGAACAAGATGCTAACAGAAAAAACTGCAATGAAAAAGACCCTTTGCACTGCCTTCTACAGCATTTCAAAATGATTACTATTTTTTGGAGTGGGGATGCAATTTGGCAAACAAATTTTACACAAAAGATGTTTTTTTTATAACGGTTCACAAAAATATTTTTAAAAAATGCAATGAAATATAATATAATATAATGGGGTGAAATTTAGCAAAAAAACTTTTTTAAAAAGTTGTTTATTAATATTCACAAAATTATCAACAAAAAAATATAACCTTAATTATGCAAAATCTGGAGACGATTTTGTTTTTCCCCTGCATCCCCCACCACCTAACCTTTTAAATTGAAAATTTAATACCATCAACGCCCCGCCCCTACTATAAAAATATTATAGCCAAGTTTGGTGAAAATCAGTCAAGTAGTTCTGGAGATATAAGGCAATTTACACACCAGCATACATACATACATACATATGTACACACATTTTATTGCAGAAATTTCAATGCCATTTTTTAGTTTTCTGGAGTCCTTAGGGGTCAATTCGTCAAGATTCTGTGAAAACTGGATAAGCCCAATTTTCACCATACTTAAAAAAAAAAACTATTTGATACAATTAAGAAATAATGTATAAGCTGATTGCTGGAGGAAGATTCAATAAGAGCAACAATACAGAAAAGAAGCTCCTTCAATAGAAGAAGATGCATTACACGAAGGATCAGTGAAAAAAAAAAATAGAAGATTATCAAAGATAAAAATTACAAATTATCTGGAAGAATAAGGATGCTACCTGATCTGAAGGAAATAAAAATATGGATTAGAATGAAGACATCCTTACCTTCATACAAAAATTTTAAACAGGAAAATTTATTCAAGCATAAAAATACATATTACATGTGTACACGGTTTACAAGCAATTCATACAGCTAGAGAACGTGCTATTCTTAATTTACATGTATTTAAGCAAAATTGAAAGATAGTAAACAAAGGTGAAGCAGAAACGGCTGAACTTTGCAGATGATTAAGTATATGTGGCACAGAATACAGATGATATGATTTACATATATAAACAAAAATAGACCAAGAACATAAGAGTGCTTTGTTATTCCATGACATAGAAAAACAAATCCTCCAAGCTGCATTAACAAAAACCTCCCCGCTTCCATCACCTATTTTAACCCATTCATCCTAACCGATCGTTACTGTTTTTACATATTTATCTACTAGAACATTCAAAAATTGTATTGCATTAATTTCTAGAGAAAATCTAAGGTCCTTTACTGGTACTTTAAAATATGAAATCTATTTAGTATTACCACCTCTTATTTTTTATCTGCATTTCATAATTTATCCATAAACATTACAGTTTATAGCTTTAAACTACTGCAGAATTTTTAAATTGAAAACCGAAGTATGAATAATACAATAATTCAATTCAATTGTGTTAGATTTTTTTAAGTAAAAATACTAAGACGATTGTAATGAAATGAGGTCAAAACCAGATAAATAAAAAACAGAAACAAAAAAATATATAAATATGAAACACAAAAAAATCTTATTTATCTACCTCATTTCTTTCTATATATTATTAAGATATAATTTCTTTGATATTTTTCTCCTTATTATGAATATCATTTAAGTAATTGAATATTCAGTATTCTCATTAAAATTCCATATAATTTTCAAGGTAAAAAGCATGTATGTTAGCTGCCACAATCAAAATTGTTGTAAGTAATCTGTAAAAAATTAAGCAGCTCCCAAATACAGCGTACTCATTTTAAACAATAACATATATATTATGCCAGATTTATTATGAAAAGTAAGGAATGAAGTGGTGTTCTGTCACCTTCTTCACTGGACCAAATACACTCTTGCCAATCACTATGTGAAGTTCACTGAAATGCAGATAGAATCCAAAATATACCTTCATTAAACCTTAAACCTTCATTTTGTTCGCCAAGAAAGTGGTTGTACAATACACATTACTATCCTAAAATATAGAAATTGTAATTACATTTTCATTTTTACACAAAACATTTTTAATTAGATACTTTGAAATAATCTAATCAGGTCTTCCTCCAATAGTTTCAATCTATAGCTATTACAAGGAAAAATCTGTAAGGGTAAAAAAATGTGCACACAATCATATACAGGGTGAGAGAAAACTGAACAGTTAATCTTGTGAAATTGGACTAAAAGAGTTCAAATATGATATCATTACTGAAGAATTCCACAAAAAAGAATTTTAACAATAGATAAATATTCAACCTAGTTGAATACAAAATTATATATAATTTACATCATGGTAGGTATGGGAAGTAATGTTGCTTGAATAACTAACAGATCTTTTCCATTATTTAGCTGGATAGATCAAAGAACAGTGAGGAACTCTGATATAATTTATAAGTAAAGACACATGTACAGTAATGACATCATTTTGGTAGAACTTTTTCGCTGCTATTACTAAATATGACTACTTTTTCATATACAAATATATACATAAATAGTCACACTAAGGATGGATTGATGTGCTGTTTCATAGATAAAAAAAAAACTGCAGTAGCATTTATCTGGATGGATCAAGGGAAGCTGTGATAAACCCCAATCAGAATACCATAAAAAATGTGCACAATTTTAATTACAAAATAAAAAATAGATGAGATTAAACACTATATTAATTACTTAAAATATAAATACATGAAATAATGATAAGATAAATACAAAACATACTGAAATTTAAAAAAAAAAATCAACAAAATTACTCACATTCACAAAACCTTAATGAAAATTATTTGAGTACATAAATATATATCTATTAGAAAAGAGATACAGAAAATTCAGAGTTTTTTAATGGTAAGGTTTTTAAATCGTTTGGCAATTTATTAAAATGACTGTCAAGATTCCCAGCAATTTTAATTAAAATTCTTCTTTCCTTTACAACCTATTTCCCCATTCTTGTGAACTAAAATTATAAAACTATAAATGTAAATAACACTCTCGTTATAACACAAATCAAAACAAAATTAATTTTCATATCTTTACTGGAATCGAAATGGCAAATGCTTTTAAAAAGTAGTTCTTATTGAAAAAAAATGTAAATATTATATAACAGGTATTATTATTAACAAAATTGTTAATCAATAATCTTAAACAATTATTTTTTATATAATTTATTTACAAGGTTATGGAGAGTTGAAACTGCATAATTGTGGAAAGATAAGAAAAACAAAATACTACTAAGCATAATTTTTCATAATTCCCACAAACTTTCTTCATATAAATAGAAACTCACAACCATATACAGAAAATTTTAAACATCAACATAGAATAAAATTCAGTCTTCCACCAAATATTCATAAAACATAATTCTTCAAATACAACCTTTTTTTATGTATTTAACTGACACACACAAACTGTAGTTCACTGTGGAGGGGAGTACTTTTAAACCCACCCTAGTTCAAATTAACATAAAAGATAATTAATATATATGAAATAATACAGAAGAAAATATGTCAAATTAAATAAAATTAGTGGCCTCAACAGTAAAATGATTTTGGAAGTGTTAATTTTAAAATATTTTACACATTTAAGTATACTTTAAACAACGATGCAAGTTTTAATAAATTTAATAACTAAATTAATAAATTAAACTACGTACTAATTCACAGTAACATCAAACTCTTTATTCCTTAATGTAAAATCAAAAACTACAATGGATGAAAGAAGAGTTTAATAAGAGAGAAGAAACAATTTCAATTTTTTTTTTTCATTTGAATAAAGTTAAATCAAAGGATTTCTCAAAGTTGAAGTTTAGCTTACTGCTGAAAATAAAATAAATGTAAAGGATGACTATCCTGTAACTGTTAGTTGAACAGCCATTAAAAGCACAGGAGAGGAAAGTAGTAAAGGAGTATAATCAATGCATTTCTGAAAACTGCTGTTGAAAACAGCAGCCTACATTTATCCCAAACTGCCCCCAATATTAACCGATGAATGTTGCTCAACTATTAGAATTTGTATAATATGAATAATTTAACAAACTGCATCCTAATAGCAAAATGTATTAATTTATTAAAATTATTTTTAAGAGTTTTATCATTACTGTTTTTTTTTTTTTTTTTACTTTTGGTGTCTACATTGAGTACTTTCTCAGAGATATCTGCTTCTTTTTTTTTTTTTGTCTTCAGTCATTTGACTGGTTTGATGCAGCTCTCCAAGATTCCCTATCTAGTGCTAGTCATTTCATTTCACTATACCCTCTACATCCTACATCCGTGACAATTTGTTTTACATATTCCAAACGTGGCCTGCCTACACAATTTTTCCCTTCTACCTCTCCTTCCAATATTAGAGCGACTATTCCAGGATGCCTTAGTATGTGGCCTATAAGTCTGTCTCTTCTTTTAACTATATTTTTCCAAATGCTCTTCATTTGTCACTTTATCCACCCATCTGATTTTTAACATTCTCCTATTGCACCACATTTCAAAAGCTTCTAATCTTTTCTTACTCCGATTGTCCAAGTTTCACTTCCATATAAAGCGACACTCCAAACATACACTTTCAAAAATCTTTTCCTGACATTTAAATTAATTTTTGATGTAAACAAATTATATTTCTTACTAAAGGCTCGTTTAGCTTGTGCTATTCGGCATTTTATATCGCTCCTGCTTCGTCCATCTTTAGTAATTCTACCTCCCAAATAACAAAATTCTTTTACCTCCATAATCTTTTCTCCTCCTATTTTCACATTCAGTGGTCCATCTTTGTTATTTCTACTACATTTCATTACTTTTGTTTTGTTCTTGTTTATTTTCATGCGATAGTTCTTGCGTAGGACTTCATCTATGCCGTTCATTGTTTCTTCTAAATCCTTTTTACTCTCGGCTAGAATTACTATATCATCAGCAAATCGTAGCATCTTTATCTTTTCACCTTGTACTGTTACTCCGAATCTAAATTGTTCTTTAACATCATTAACTGCTAGTTCCATGTAAAGATTAAAAAGTAACGGAGATAGGGAACATCCTTGTCGGACTCCCTTTCTTATTACGGCTTCTTTCTTATGTTCTTCAATTGTTACTGTTGCTGTTTGGTTCCTGTACATGTTAGCAATTGTTCTTCTATCTCTGTATTTGAACCCTAATTTTTTTTAAATGCTGAACATTTTATTCCAGTCTACGTTATCGAATGCCTTTTCTAGGTCTATAAACGCCAAGTATGTTGGTTTGTTTTTCTTTAATCTTCTTTCTACTATTAATCTGAGGCCTAAAATTGCTTCCCTTGTCCCTATACTTTTCCTGAAATCAAAGTGGTCTTCTCTTAACACTTCCTCCACTCTCCTCTCAATTCTTCTGTATAGAATTCTAGTTAAGATTTTTGATGCATGACTAGTTAAACTAATTGTTCTGTATTCTTCACATTTATCTGCCCCTGCTTTCTTTGGTATCATTACTATAACACTTTTTTTGAAGTCTGATGGAAATTCCCCTTTTTCATAAATATTACACACCAGTTTGTATAATCTATTAATCGCTTCCTCACCTGCACTGCGCAGTAATTCTACAGGTATTCCGTCTATTCCAGGAGCCTTTCTGCCATTTAAATCTTTTAATGCTCTTAAATTCAGATCTCAGTATTGTTTCTCCCATTTCATCCTCCTCTAACTTCCTCTTCTTCCTCTATAACACCATTTTCTAATTCATTTCCTCCGTATAACTCTTCAATATATTCCACCCATCTATTGACTTTACCTTTCGTACTATATATTGGTGTACCATCTTTGTTTAACACATTTTTAGATTTTAATTTATGTACCCCAAAATTTTCCTTAACTTTCCTGTATGATCCGTCTATTTTACCAATGTTCATTTCTCTTTCCACTTCTGAACACTTTTCTTTAATCCACTCTTCTTTCGCCAGTTTGCACTTCCTGTTTATAGCATTTTATGCTTCTTTATAATGTTAAAAATAGAAATTTATTTTCTGAGTCTTCAAAAACAGTAAACATGTACACTTACTTATCACTGACTAAATGGTAAATTTTATTTTATTTCTATAATTATAAAATTTCATTATTTCCATTAATTTCAGAAGAGAAATTTGATTAAAATAAAAATTCTAGTTACAATAAAAAAAGTTATTTTAATTCTGTGAAAACTAATAGAAATAAGAGAAAAGGATTAGAGAGATGGAAGAAAAACTGATAAAAAAAAGTAAAAATTTTAAAAAGAATAAATTATAATAATATAAAACAATATTAAAACAAAAGAAACAAAAAATAACTGAGTAGTTCATATGTGAAATAGAAGAATAAACAATATCAACATGAAGTACTAATTGAAAAATGTTATTTTCAATAAAAGTAAAAGAAAATAAATATTGCTACTGAATAGGTTATAAATAAGGAATAAAAACTGATACAGTATAAAAATATCAATGAATAAAAAATGTACACAATTTTAATTACAAAATAAAAAATAAATTAAATTGTAATAATATTTTATTACAAAACATACTGAAATGTAATAAAAAAAAAAAAAAATCAACAAATTAGTCACAATTCACAAAACCTTAATCAAAATTATTTGAGTACATAAATATATATCTATTAGAAAAGAGATACAGAAAATTCAGAGTACTTTTACCTTATTCAAATAAAAAAAAAAATTGAAATTGTTTTTTCTCTCTTATTAAACTCTTTCATCCATTGTAGTTTTTGATTTTACATTAAGGAATAAAGAGTTTGATGTTACTGTGAATTAATACGTAGTTTAATTTATTAATTTAGTTATAAAATTTATTAAAACTTGCATCGTTGTTAATACATAAGCAAAATAAAAATTCTAATTTCTCTCATAAGAAATCAGACATGTACTTAAAATACAGTAAACAAAATCAGTTTTTAATACAGTAAAAAAAATAATAATAGTAATAATAAAGATTAAAAATTAAAAACTGAATTTTAAGTGGTTTTAAAAATAAAATCATATATAGATCAGTTGAAGCCTTTTTTCACATTAAATATATATCAAAAGCCGGATTGTTTAGTTTTAACTGACAGCGGAATGAGCCTACTTCTTAATCTATAAAATCTTACATGCTATCCAAATAAATTATAAATGAATATATGCTAAGTTATTATTGTACTTTCTAATACAAGTTACTCAAAGAGCAGACAGGACAAATAAAAACAACAGCATGAAAATATTTTTGTATTGCACAATATACATAAGCAACAAACCAGTACTACTCCGATGAGTGACCTGTAGAATTATATAACTCCCCACTCCACATTTCAAAAAGAATAAAAAACTAACAACCAACTCCCTGAATCTGACACACCAACAAAGCAACAACTACTATCAAAGTAAAAAAAATAATTAAAAAAACTATACATGCATAAACAAACTAAATACACATTAATAAACTGGTTAAAATAATATCAAAAGTTTATGTAAATACATTAACTAACTTCTCTCTCTCTCTCCCTCTTTCTTTGTATGAGCGTGCGCACGCGTGTTAAAGCCCATTAATAAAAAATTCAGATACTATGAAAGAGATGTCACAAGTGAAGAAAACAAAAAGCTTATAAAATTAAACTTCACTTAATTAGTTAAGCTTAAGTGAAACCTGAATTGTTCAGTAATTAAATGATGTAACAGTTTACAAACTACCCCTCATGGAGTATCCAATTTTACCTGGAAGAGAACTGTTCAAATGAAAAAAAATTAAATATGAGTAAAATTTGCTTCAATTCTTATCTTCCCCACACCTTGTAACCTTCTCTAACTTTTTACTAAAATGTACTCTCAACGAGGGTTTTTTTTTAAAAACTCTTTTCCACAAAGTGGAAAATAGTTTTGTGAAAAACAGTGGGGTGAAGAAACCCATTTAAAATTTCAAAAGTTTCTATGAAAGTTGTTTAAATTTTATTTGCTAACAATATTCATCGCTTGAAATGATTCCATTAAATGTACCATCAATAAAAAAATCGTAATAAACCAAATAAAAAACTGTTATTTTATTTTCATCCACTGAAGATGCTAAATTTCATATTGGATGTGATGATTATGGAGTATGTTTTATAAAAAATAATTTTATATAAAATTAAAACATGGTTTATTTTTTGTTCTAAATATTTTTTTTACATGCAACCTGTACGAATTAAAATCAAAAATTTATTTTTCAAGAGAGAGCATCCCATAAATCTTTAAAGTGTGAAGAAATAGATTTTAAGCGAAGAAATAAACGTAGTAAGAATTTAATCGATCTGCTAACTATTTATTAAAATAAATTCTTTATGGAAGTTCATTAAGTACACAAGGTTTTGCTATTTATGTGCAATCCCGTACAAATAGAAAAACAGACACAAATTTAAACAACAGATTTTTGCTTTAGTTTTATATAAAATAAAAAAAATAACAAGAAAATTGTTATTAGAAATTTACAGATGAAACTTTAATCACATTCTTCCAACAATATGTAGATAGCACTTGCACGAAGAAATATTGCTCGCTTAGCGGCAAAACTGTGAAATAATAAATTTTCTACCTACAGAACTGATTGCTTGATTTCTGATAACTAAAATACCAACAGAAAATCGCACAACTTCAAATTTCACTCGCCAGAACCATAAAGCTTTTTTTTTTGTCTTCAGTCATTTGACTGGTTTGATGCAGCTCTCCAAGATTCCCTATCTAGTGCTAGTCGTTTCATTTCAGTATACCTTCTACATCCTACATCCCTAACAATTTGTTTTACATATTCCAAACGTGGCCTGCCTACACAATTTTTCCCTTCCTGTCCTTCCAATATTAAAGCGACTATTCCAGGATGCCTTAGTATGTGGCCTATCTTTTAACTATATTTTTCCAAATGCTTCTTTCTTCATCTATTTGCCGCAATACCTCTTCATTTGTCACTTTATCCACCCATCTGATTTTTAACATTCTCAAAGATAAAGCTATCTTTTAAAAAAACATTTCTGAAAATAATTATTTAAAAAAAAAAATACGAGTATTTAATTATAAACTTAAAAGTTTTAAAACCTACCTAAGCACAATTTGAAATAATAACAAGAACAGAACACCTAGAAAAGTAATATTTAAACCTTTAATTATTTATTCAATATAATAATCATTATCAATAATACTCTATTACATAACATAACATGATTTAGTCAGTAACTACAAACTTGAACAATGATCTAATAAAAAATATTTAAAAAAAATTAAATATTAAAAGAAGACGAAACACCAAAACTATTTATCATCGACGCAAAGAAAAATGTTGACTATCGCGAACGATAATACAAAACAAACCGAGAAAATCATTATCTTTTCGCGAAGAGATGAAGACTATGTCGATTTCGATGGCAGAATGTTAGCGTCTCTACTTTTCATGCCGATCTCTGTGGCGATGTGGTAAGCATATCATCCTTTCATTCGGAGGTTACAGGTTCGAAACCCGGTCAGACATAGCATTTTTCATAAAAGTTCCATTTTTCCCACGCACAAGCTTAAAGCTTTGTGGCGAAATCAATTTAAAAAAAAAATTCTGAGTATAGAAAAACTCGATCAGGGTTTCATTTTTCAGACGCTAAATTTCATCTGTTACAAAAAATATATATGATTGTAATCCGATATGAGCCTGTCAGAAAAAATAAATTTAAAAAATCCCAAGAAATTCAACATCAAACACATAGATTACCAACAAACAAAAGATAGATACACAAAAAAATCTAAATTCAAATAATCTCTGATCTAAATTAGTTACGACAAATCCACGACTATAAACGTTACATACTTGTTCTATCTCTATCCAAACAACAACCAATAATAATTTAATGTAAAATCCAATTAATTTAAGATCTAATTAACGAGTTTAATTATAACGAGTAAAATAAGGATAGTTTATGTAACTCTGCCCAATCACGATCTTTGATAAATTTAACTTTCATCTTCAATTACCAAAATATAGTTGAATTATAAAAGTATTAGATAACAGATGAAGTACTAGTAGAAAGTAACAACACAGTAAACGATCGACCAGTATATAATTTTGTTTGTTTGATGTTTCGATAACTTTAAAATCTTACACACGTTTGATTCAAATTTACATTATTGATGAAAGTAAAATATTTCACGTACGTACGTGCGACATAATAAAACAAAAGTCACGCTGCTTTACTACTAATAGTTATTATCAAGACGTACACACAAAACGAAAGATCACGATAAAACGTGACAAGGGAACCTTGAATGTTGTTTAATAAAGCGATTAAATGAACATCGACCGATATATAGAAATGTTCGTTCAATGTTTATATTCTTGTAGGATTACAGGATACCTTTACACACAGTAAAGTGAATTTCGGTTTAAAAACCGAGGCTTAACAAACTTCAAACTGATCTTAAAGTATGAAAAACAACATATAGTTCCAAGGAAAAAAACAAACAGGAAGGATTCATCAAAATACATTACTATATTTTGAGCTATATTATTCAGCTTAATTCTTGCACATAACGAATGGCGATAATAATATTAATTTTAAATTTAAGCTTTTGTAACGACAATCCAAATTAAATTGTATAAAATTAAAAAAAAAATAAAAAACACTTCTAAATGTATTTGTTATTTTGATCATCCTTAATAACTTGTGCTGCTGATTTTATATAGGCGTCGACAATATAAAATAACTGGAAGCCCATTTGCCTTTTTAAAAGAAAAAGAAAGCAAATGGGCTTCCAGTAGCAGACAAAATGATCATAATCTGTTAATGATGTTAATGAAAATAAGATTAATAAGAATTCAAATTGCAATGAAGGTGAGTAAGTGGAATATAGAGGGCATAGGGAGAGTGAAACTGGGTGAAATGCTAACAAAGGCATAATGGTAAAAGGGAAAATAAATCGGCAGAGGAAATGCGGTTAAGGATACACAAAAAGATGGAAGCTGCAAAGAAAGGAATCGGTTTTTAAGAAGGCACACGGGCAAAGAAACCTTGGGTATCACAAGAAACTTGGGCACTGGGGAAAAAGAAAAAAGATAAGATCGAGGCTTCTGAGATGTGGGTCTGGAGGAAGTTGGAGAGATAAAATGGGTAGACAGAGTATTGAAGTATTAAGAAGAATAACCAAAAACAGAATAATATTGGTGACTATCACAAGGAGGAAAGGAAACTGGATTGGGTATGTAATTAGAGGAAGAGGAATAATTAATACAGTTCTTGAAGACTTCATGAAGGTGAAAAAAGAAAAGGAAGGAAGAGGATGAACTTAATAAATGACAAAAAGAGTAGTGAAGGTTATGATGAGATGAAAAGAAACGCATGGGACAGAAACAGATGAAGAACAACAATAGTGCCAGAGACCTGCCAATAGACAAATACCACATGATGATGTAAGCGAGTTTTTGTTGGCTGATATTTTTTTTATGGAAAGGCCATGAAAATTTATTTGTTTATTGCGCTCGTATTCGGATGTAAAATTCAATTTGTGTTGTGTTTTATGCATGTTAATGGCGCTCAATGACTTGTATTTCTTTATTACAATAATATAATGGTAGATACGTTTCAGAAATAAACTAAGGACCAATACATCAAAGTCGAACGTTATTAAATTTTATCTCCGAGAGCATGAGCATGACAGGAAAATTTCCGTGATGATTGATGATGAACTCTTGGAGGAATCTGAATCTGCCAGATTCCTGGGTATGCACCTTGATCGAGGGCTGACCTGGAATAAACACATGAATCAAGTTTGCACTAAGGTTTCATCGGGCATCTTTGACCTGCGTAAACTCGCAAGTGTCTGCTCTTTAGATCTGTTGAAAATGGCCTACTTTGGGCTAATATGTCCACACTTGTCCTACGGGATTCGAATTTGGAAATACTGTGGTCGGAGCTTGCTGCCTAGGGTGTTTCGGCTACAGAAGAAAACTGTTAGAGTGATTTTAAAATTCAGAGAGTCGTGTAGGGACGCTTTCTCGGAGCTGAGATTTCTGACTTTGCCCTGTCTTTATATCTTGGATGCTGTGTTGTATTGCCGTTCGAAGTACAATTTAGTGCGGAACGGAGATGTACATTTACGATACCAGAGGAAGGGACAACTTGCGTGACCAACAGCACAGAACAATGGCTTCCGAAAGTCTGCCGTCGCAAGTTGGTGTCAGATTAATTAATAGGCTCCCATAGGACTTCAAACAAATTCCCATTCTGAGTCAGTTTAAATCTCGACTAAGATGCCTTTTGATGTCTAAGGCGTTCTATTCTGTTGACGAGTTCATAGATGGCCGCTGGGATAATAAATCAAAATTTTATAAGAACATAGCCTGATGTCAAAAGATGTAAACTGTGCATGAATGATACATTTTGTATGTTTAGACTTTTAACCACATTTTCTAGTTGTTGATTGTTGACGATTGTGGTGCAATTTTGTACTACTTTTACGCAAAAAAAAAAAATTTACAGGAAGTACTAGAATGGTGATGGATATTAATAACAAAGGATATTTGACCAAACATACGTAAATCTATATAATTGATTCGGTTGAAAAAAAGGAAATATTATTAACGATAAGAATTTCATCCGATGAATTTGTATGAATAAACTTTTTTTTTCTTTTTCCTGTTTAGCCTCCGGTAATTACCGTTTACATAATACTTCAGAGGATGAATGAGGATGATATTATATGAGTGTAAATGAAGTGTAGTCTTGTACATTCTCAGTTCAACCGTTCCTGATATGTGTGGTTAACTGAAACCCAACCCCGAAAGAACACCGGTATCCACGATCTAGTATTCAAATCCGAGTAAAAATAACTGGCTTTAATAGGACTTGAACGCTGGAACTCTCGACTTCCAAATCAGCTGATTTGGGAAGACGCGTTCACCACTAGACCAACCCGGTGGGTTTGTATGAATAAACTATAAACATTTAAAGTGTTGCTAATTAAAATACGTATTTAAAAGTGAAATTACGAAAAAAGTTTATTAAATTAAGAGAAACATGTTCTGATTACAAATCATACACCCGATTAATTATTCTATTACTAAATTGTTTTTTAGTAGTAGTGGGCTAACGTCGATGAACGATAAATACATATAATAAAAACGGAAATAAATGAAATAATATATCAGAACTTGGGAAGAATAAATACACTAAAATAAATTTTTTTAAAAGTAATAAAACTGATTGATAAAAACGCACTAAAAATAAAAATTATTATTTAATTCATAATTAAATTTTAACTATTTGAAATAGGCGCTAAATAAAAACGAACTTTAAACAACTTACTAGCCTGGATTTTGACACAGACTCCAAAACAGTCACAAATTAAAGAACAATGAAATACAACGTTATCTTTTTAAAGAACGCTTTTTTAAGCGGTTTTATAATTTAAAAAAATGTATTTGATTTTAAATTTGTTAGTTTTATTTTTATTTAAACCATAGTCTTAATATTAAAAAAAACTTACTTAAAAAACACCGTTTGCTATAAATTCAAATTGAAAAAAAAATGCCACTCAAAAAAATATTTAAAAAAAACTCTGTCACCGTAATTGAGTCAGAAGGGCAGATTTCCTTAAAAATGTACCCAAAACCCCAGTTTTTTCCTTTATCTCCGGTTCCAGTGAACCGATTCGCTGTTTCTACTAGGTTTACATCATTCCACCACATTTCACCAAATCACTTTAAAATGCCTAGTAAAACGAAAAGAAGCTGAAAATGTAGCCAAAAAACCGGTCTTTTTTTAAATTCCAGTTGCTGTTAACCGATTCTCTTAAAAATCAATAGGGCTCTATTACCAATAGGTTTAAATCGCCCCCACCAAATTTCGTCAAAATAATTTGAAATTTACATCCGGTAAAGGAGACGAAAAAATCTTGTATATACCTTTGTATCTAAACATGACCCGGTGTAGTAGTGATTTCCAAATTCTATAGAAATCCACTAAAAAAAAATAATAAAAATAAAAGAATGTTGAGAATATTCGTTAAATAACTATTATTGAAACTAAGATAGTCGATACTGGGGTAGAAGCAATCGATATTATTAAATTTTTAATACATTAATTTTTCTTGAAGTTTTAGGTAAAAATACACTGAATATTAGATTGACTTAGGGTATATATCATAACACTATAATATCCGAAAGTAAGAAATGTTATTTTTATTTAAAGAATTTTCCATTGATTCTATTTTGGAAAACTTACTATTGGACCATCAAACGAAAAGAATCATTTACCAACTGTTAAGAGTAAGGCTTTAATAAACGTTAAAAAAGATCATACTGATCGAATCAAGAACCTTTCTTTTTTTTTATAAATTTGGTTAAATATACACATAAAGGTATAGAATTAACTGTTATTTTATATCAGCAAGATGAAGCTCCAGTTCATTACATTTATTCGGTAACGGACTTTTTAAATGAACATTTTAAGAGCGGTAGGTAATTTCTCTGAAATTCAATGGCCGCTAATATAGTTATCCAGATTTAGAACCTGTGATTCCCTTTGGGATATAATCAAAGACAAAATTTCCCACTTGTGATTAAGGAATGTCGACGAAAACTAAAAGCTGTTGTCAGAGGCTGTTTTTACGACTTCCTTCCTTTAATATGGAATACAATGTCTAAACAGAATTGATGACTTATTAAATTGTAAACAAACAATAGAGGAAACACGCAGATTTGTCTGTTTGCAACAGCGTCACGCGAGAACCAACCGACCGATTGCTTTCAAATGTTTAGGATACATTCGTGTTATCCCAGGGAAGGTTTTAAGCTATAGATCAAGAACCCAACCCCTTTGCGAGTGAAGTTAAAGATATTCACTAAAAAACAAAGATTAATCCTTTTACTCCATTATATTTCTGTTGCCATGGTAACAGAAGTAAAATTACTAGTTCATTTTTCTTTAATGAAAAAAATATAAAATATTTATTATTCACACTACTACAGTTCTTCTTCTTTCTTCTTTTGATCCCTATCTGACGTTTGGATTGGATCGACTCCTAAGCCCGTACGCTGCTGTAAGTTCCAGTGGTTGCCTGATTTCACTAACAAGACGCTTCCATACATGGCGGTCCATGACCATTGTCCTGGCTTCATTGCGGTTTAGCCTGCAGTTTTTTATATCATCATCAGCTTGACCCACGTTTTCTTTGGAGCTGTTCGTTGGATTATCCAATTGGTGGGTCGTTCATACCAGAGAAGTCTGTATGATAGGCGGTGTTCACTCATTCTGCAGACATGGCCAAACAATTGCAGTCTTCGTTTTTGAATCTGTTCCTCGATTGCTGGCTTTTGTTCGCAGCAATGGCGGATATCCTCATTTCGGATGTGATCGCGAAGTGAGACTCTGATAATCTGGCGTAGGGATCGCATTTGGAACACTTCAAGTTTGCTCAGGTCTGTCTTAAATAGTGTCCACATTATTGCTCCATACAATAAAATTGGTAAAATCAGGGTTCGGAAATGACGAACTTGATCTTCAGGGAGATATAGCATTGTTTCCACAACCAACACTTCACGGAAGCAAATTCTAGGATTACTTGACCAATTCGACTATGGATTTCAGCTATTTCTTCTCTTGGACCAGTGAGCCCAAATATTTGAATTACTACTTCTACAGTTACTAATATTCTGTATTTTGTAGTTTACTTTATTTTTCAAGTATTCGTTAAGTCTGTAATACTTCCTTCGTCGTTTCCTCTTTTCTTTTCTTTTTTTGTATATAACGACCCTTTTCATAATTAATTTTTTCTTCTTCCATATAGTTTTTTCAATCTTTTTCAATGTGCCCTCTAAGAAGAGATTGAATCTAGGACGATAATCTATTGCCGCTAAAAGTAGCTGGGTTTCACGAGAACAAGAAACTAAGGAGGAAAGAGATCAGCGCCTAGAGGTTGAAAAAGCATATCACAACCATGAGAAAACAAACGCGTCGGGGATCCTTGTTTGTCATAAATAAATTTATGACAAACAATTCATGTTTATTTCTTTATACTGAAAGGGATCTTTTGGCCACTCCATTTCCAATCTTGTAATATACTATTTTATAAAGAAAACACTAAGCTTAAAAAAAATTATAACACATCCAAACATATCAGATTTCGTTCAAATAAACCGGTGATCCAAACATCACCAAAAGATTTGTTGAAGTAGCAGAGAGATTATAGAAAGAATGTAGGTTTTTTTTTTGTTTTAAAGTAATAGAATACATGCAGCCTTAGATAAAAAAGATACTAATTAAAACAATTCACATCAAAACACAACATTAATTAAGTTTATTTCTATTTTTATTTCATCTAAAATAAATTATATCATTTGTTATTCCAATTTTTGTAATAATTATTTTTCTTATTTTAAGCTAAAATCGAAAATACATAACTTAATATACTTAAAAATAATCACTACCAAATAAGGAAATGTTAAAACGCGGTAAAAAAGCAAGTATTGAGAAATATTTTAATCATTTAAAATGATACAGTAAACAATTGCCTTCAAATAACATACGTATAGGATTTTTACACGGTGGGAAAAAAGGAAACATCACATACACAAACATACAATGAAATAATACTAATAAAAAATTATTCTCTAAATAACGTAATTAGAACTCGAAGAAGTGAAACCGAAAAAATTTTTTTTCTTTCTAAACCTGATTAGCAACAAAACGTTTTTGTTCCTACACCTGATTTTGAATAAACATAGCACTACAAGTAATGTAATGATAGGTAATGTAATGTTTAGTAAAGCGGTTTTTTTTTTTACAGCAGTTCGTAAAACAAGAAAACTACCGGCAGTAAAAAGAAACTGTAGGCTAAATAAGAAAACGAAACATGCGTATATTATACAATAATATGCAAATTTATATTTTAACTGTTAATTATCTTAATTTTTAAATATTTTTTATTAAACTAATTAATTTTCCACGATTTTTAAAAAATATATAAAAAACAAAATACTTTCAAAAATAGAAATCTTTGAAAATGAATAATAATCCAATCGGACTCTATATACTAAAAAATATTACGGCTAATATAATCCCCTAAAAAAATAAACTAAAATATTTTATTATTTTCATTAGTACTTTATCACTATGTCTAGTCTTTAACTTCCATAATAAATTCTGGTAATTTACCTAGAAGTAAATTCCACAAACGGTAACATCATTCAGATTATTTTTATTTTCAGGTAAATTAATTAGGTTGTCTTTTTACAAGAAAAAAATTATTACATCCCATTACTTTCGATTATATTATTCACAACGGTATACCGAAGTGTTAGTATATTCGTTAAACAGTTAATGAATAAATTCCTCAAACAGCCGAAGCAACATAATCGTCTCTAACCATGGACCTAACCAACAAAATACAATTTACTGATATTCGGAAACATTAAACTGTACTTCGTCGTCAATAAAAATAAACTAAAAAAATGTTTAAACATTGGCGCAACATACACAATGTTTTAGTAATTTTAATAAAATGTTATTTAACAGACTTCTATGAATCTGTTTTCATTATTTTCTTAATGGTTTTGTTCAATAAAAAGTGTAAATTTTATCGTTAACATTTAACATTTTATTTTTTTAAATAACTTCCATTTAATCTGTATGGGCGTGAATGAAAATAATATAGGAATGCCTAAAGCAGATGATAATAATAAATCCACCAAATGATCGACGGGCATACGGAGTAGTAAATATGTTACGGTTAAAACATTAGTTATAGTATAAGAGGAAATTCAACTTTAAAACAAAAAGATAAAGTTAGCAAGCGAAATAATTCTTATATAAGTTTAAAAAAGAAAAAAAAGAAAAGTAAGTGTTTTTCCCGGATTCGATTCCATCAAATATTTTAATCATATCACCTTCTTCACTAAAATATATCTTAATTTGCTTAACTGAAGTAACAGAAATAATAAAAATTACTTTTTACGTGGAACATAATGTGTAGAATTACGTGTTAACTAACAAAAAAAAAATATATGACGTGACATCACATGACTTCCTTCCTTGTACGCCTATTAAATTTCATATACACATATTTTTAAAACCAAAGGTTAATAATAATAATAATTAATAGATCAATATATTTAAATTAAAAAAAGTAAAAAAAAAAAAAAAAGTTAAAAATGTAATATAACTTTGGAATTAAGATAATAAGTACCACTTATGACATATCTTTGAAAAGTTCTCAATTAGGGCTGATTAATGCAGTTAAAAAAAATCCAGAATCCAAATTTTTTTAATTTTGGGCTTTTTTGGACACTTTTGGTCCAGTCGATTGCAATCAAAAGAGGAAGTGTACATCTAAATGTTACAACAGTCCTAAATCCAAAATTTCAACATTCTACGGCTAATCGTTTTGAGTTAAGCGAGATACATACGTACGTACGTACGTACGTATACTTATATACGTCGACTTATAGAAGTACAATTGCCCACAATAATTTTTTCGAGTTATCTGGAGTTTTTTTCCCGAGTAAGGTAGGTTTTCTCAAGCGAAACGAAAAAAATTCGCGTTACCAAGGATTTCGAGTTATCAAGGTTCGTTTTATCTAGAATCGAATGAAACTGGTTTCAATTTGATGTTTCTTCTAAAAGTCAAAATTTAAAGAAGAATTGAAAAATCATTAAATTATTTTTCAGTTTTACTGTTTTCTTTTTGAAATGGTTCAGTTTTTGTTAAATAAGAAAACAAAATATTTTTAAAGAACCATTCTGTATTTTTTAAAGTTATGAGAAGTTTCAAAACTAAATTCAGTAAAATCTAAACAAAATTTATTTTAAATTTCTTAAACGTGGTTTCCACTGATATGAGTTAATAAAATAATTAAAAAGCGATAATTCACCTTACCAGCAATTAAAATAGACACTCTCTAGATCATTCGGTCCTTAAACCATTGTCACGAGAATTTTATTCTTATAATTATTTTAAAATTTTTGCTGGATATATACATTAATTAAGGCTATTCTCCACAAATGTGTAAAAATAAAATACCCGTAATAGGTAATTGAAAACAAAGAATAAACCCGTAACAAAGACAATAGCGAATACAGGAAAGCACTTCACACACCGGTTTACCTACCAAACATCATAATGTTCTCCATACACGCATGCATACTTCAAGATAAATTCGTATAAATGAATCAATTTATTGATGTATTATAATTATTACATTACATAATTAAAAATACTATAACTGAATTAGAAAGTAACTACTACGACAGGACAGCGAGTCTATAAATAGACTACAAGAAAAAAAACAAGTAAATCAACATTAGTGGTTGTGTGTGCGTGCGGGCTCGTGTGATTGTATAAGGAACACAGTATTATTTTACTTTTTAAAATACAACAATAATTTCTACATAAAAATATTTCTTAAGACTTTTCAATAATTCAATATTAACAGAACCAAAATTAATAATTTAGCCTACTTTATAAAATAACTTAAACATTTTTATTCTATTTTAACTTAAACCTCATATATATATTTTTTTAATACGAAGAAATTGTAAAAATACGTACGTCATTGTAAAAATAGTATTTTACAATGAAAATAATTTAATCATCCATCAATTCGCTAATAATTATTATAACTGAATCGTTTAAAGAAAAGATTACGTGATAAACTGAAGTCGTAATCGACATACAATCAATCTGGTATTTTGTTCTAGTAGCATATCTATAACTTACGTAAATGAGTTTACATAAAACAAATATATATATACATACACAAACAGCGTATAAAATATTTTATTTAAAGAACCTCATCAATCAATCATCTGTCAGATCAACGGACTACAAATAGCCTTTAGGAAGTAACTTAATAACATATATGAAAAATTATATTACGGGGGATTAATTTTTAAAGGTTCTTAACTAATTTTGTAATAGATATTTTTTAATTAATATTCAAGACTATTATTGGCGTATACATATGTATGTTTTTCATTTTTTTTCAGTATCAGATTTAAAATAAATGGAGTCATCTATAGCAAGCATCAGAAACTACCGTATCTACAAAAAGGTATAACAAAGCTAAAAAAAGTTTAAGTTAATATCGATTGGCAATTCATGAAATAAATAATTTATATTACGACGTTAGGCATGTATCTAAATTACTCCATAAAATATGTGTGATAAGCCTTAAGTGTTTATTCATGAAATGACAACAAATGCATTAAGATAACGATAAAACTGAATTGAAAACAATTTTTGCTACTCTTTAAGATCTTTACAAAAATTAATAATTCGTCACTAGATTTAAACAAAATTTCTGTTTTCAAATATGAATAATAATCTAAACATCTGATTATATATGCTCATTATCATAAAAAATCCTTGAATGTGGTCCGAATGATTCAAAAGTTGATTTTGCTATCATTCTTCTTCATCACTCTCTCTGCTGTCTGATAAAACACTGAGAAATTTTCAACAGCTTCACAGTTTCATTTCAACTTACAGCATACGGAATTTGAAAACTTAAACACTTATACATGAATTATCACTGATATTATTGAAAATCTTTGAATATGCTCAGCGTGATAACAAAAAGGGTATTCGGCTGAATGCTTTCCGTCGACCGTAAGCTAAGAAATAACTTAACTTTCCTAGCAACCCACCTTACAACCGAAATAATATATATGTAAAGATTAAAATTAGAAATTAAATAATTTTGCACCAATTTTTCGATTAGTTCATACAAGCCAACATTCCGTAATTTATAAAAATATTATGGTTTTTTTTTAATACATCCTAAGAAGGTATTTTTATGTTTAATAGGAAAAATAAATCTGAATAAGATTATATGTGAAAAATGCAAGATCCTAACCAAAAATTAGACTCGAGACTTGTAGATGAAGTACTAAAGACTCCCGAAAACTATATAAACTGATCGTCAGTTGATTGGTTGGTATTCAATCGGCCAATCGGAGATGGCATAATAATTCCTTTGAATAACTTAAATTATACGTATGCACGTAGGAATTGCAGTAATATACGTAGGGTCACAAACTCTTCGATATGGGTTATCATACATGACAGGATTAAATTATAAGATTATTCTCACCCTTATCCTTTAGGTTCTTTAAGGGTAGTGTTAAGACAGGATCTTCAAGTAAATATTTATGGGAAAATGAATAGAAAATAATGATTAAATAAAAGAGATATAAAGAGCAGAAATTGGGGTTAATCTTGTTTAGGTCTTGCACGACAATAATAGTATAATACGTGTAATAATACGAGAAAAAAAAATATTTTCAATTTAAATATGGCACTCTAGCCTGCATCGACACAAGAATATTTGTTCAGTCTAGACCAGAGTTTTCAATTCAGTAACTGAAGTGTAAATATTAAAAATTAGCTGATTAAATTTGTAAAAATGGTAGAAAAGCCTACTACGATAATAACAGGAAAATCATATTCAATGAATATGAAATAACAGAGTCCCGATGGAGATTTTTTATTATCAAAGAACATTCTCCACGTCCACTAAGTAGAAGTGGATTATGTAAAACAATCATTCATTCATAACTGAAAGTGATATAATTTCTAGCTTCACACTGTTTATCCCGACTTTTCTTACAGCTGTGATGCAAGTGAAGTAGTTGAAATACAAGCGATACTAGTCAAGTTTTTTTCATTTTTCTTCTTCTCCCCCGGGCCGGATCCTGCAGTTAAGTATTACACGCCAGGGGAGTGTCCTTTACTCTAACGAGCCTCCACGTCCCAGCCCGCCGGTAGGATTTCACTTTGCGCCCGCCTCAAACCCCCAGAGTAAGATCCACCAGGTCTGGCTATGCCGTCCTGGCATAACTCCGGGAGCCGGGGCTCGGTCTTTATGTCAATGCCTCTAACGGGGACACCCCGAGTGAGGCATCCCCCCCGCAACTCGGTCTTTTTCGCTCGAGAGTGCTAGAGTCCCCGTGCCTCATCGCTACCGCCCACTCGTGCAAGCACATGCGAACGGCAGCTCCGCAGAGGGCTGTCCCTCATCCCCCAGCACACCCATCCTTCTCCTAAAGAACCTTCGCCATGAACCCCGCAATGGTGTCAAAACTCTTGGGGCTCCGCCACATGGTGGCGATGATGTTCTCCACTCTGAGCGGTCCGGTAATCGCCGAACAAGCTAGGCGGTAGTTATTTCTATCAATCAAGAGTTATTTCACCTGAGCGTAATGATGACTAATACATCCAACCCCTGCGGTGAGCAGAGTGGAACAACTTTCAGGGCTGAATATCACCTGTATTACGACGGGCTTGGCATGATAATTCATGCAGCTATATATTTAATTCTGTAAAGACAGCGGGAAGCACTACATTCCTTCTCTATAAGCGGGACATGGTATCCTTTTTTTTCTTGAGAATGGTTGTTTAATTTCTGAAAGTGACTGTTACTCATATCAAATCACCGGCACAAACATAAATGTAAGCGTAGAGAAAGAAGAGATATAAGATGACGGAAGAACACTACAAAATGTTAACAATTTGCGTATTCATAAATTGTTACATATACTGCATATGTGTATTCTGATGATGGAAAATGTTATCCAAAGGTATACCTAAAAGAAAAGGAAGCTTGTAGATTTGAAACTAACTTGGTTCAAGATGAGTTAGAGACAAGGTATGCACAGATTCCATCCCCGTAAAAAACCTAGAACCTAAACTTTTACAGCTGTAATTCTTCAAATGTAAAGTTATGCCAGTTCAAAGCATTTCTTTAGCTCCACTGTGTTTTGCAGCATTATTCGTTAAGTAAAAACACTTAACGAACACTTAATTCCGAACATTTCTGAATCATAATTCGTTGTAAAAAATAACACAGCTATTCTCAAAAATAATATGAACCCAATGCCGAACTTCCTATGAAACATGAGGAATAAAGTGGTTTGCTTCTGCCTTCAACGGTCCAAATATATATATAGTGGCATATTATTATGCAAAATTTACCCAAATGATGTGATATACAGTCCTACAAGTAACACCAACATTCCCTTCATCAAACAGACTGACTGGGTAAAAAGCAATACTCAAGGATAAAAGCAATTATGGCCTGTGCCTCTTCTACCTTAGCTACTTTATCTATGTTGCAGCTACAAAGAAAGACTGGAACAGATATGAAAATTAATATACCACTTTCTATTGTGAAACCATGCGTTATTTGAACTCATCAAATGAAATAGTTATAAACAACTATTGTTAATTCCCAAGCCATTTACCACGGATGAATAATTCACAGCGTGGATAATAATGTAGTACTATAAAAAAGAGAATATGCTTAGGTATATATTTGTTGATTAGCGACTACCCCTGCTTACGTTCTATCGAAATTAATCACACTTAACGCTGACATTGATTTACATGAACTGGACCGTTTCATTTTAATTAAACGCAACTTCACAGGCACGTAATCCGTTACAAACATAGTTAGATATATTTTAACTAAAGTTCAACGAAATTCCATTCAATATTAAAAAAAAAAAAAATAGGTGAATATTTTAGTTACATAGACATAAAAAGATAGATAAAAAAGTTATTAAACGATAGTAGTGGTGCTAATTAGAAGCTAATTAAATTTGTAAAAGATATGAGAACTAATTGCACAATTTTAGAAAATGTAAGATATTACAAAGCAAAAATAAGTAGCCAATAAGCACGAAAAATCATTTTTAAATAAAACGGTCGTTTGTTGTATTAGAAAAATAAATGAAACCTTTTCGAAACAATTTAATAGGATTTTAAATATAATTTTTACTTAAACTTGTAATATGAAGATAGAGAGATAAGAAACACAAAATTGTGTTGATCTAAATAAATAAAATAAAAAAGACTTATTCTGCTACATAATCCTTGTATTTTCATTTATCAGCGTAAACAAATTAACAATAATTGGAGGTCAGTACAGCGATTTGGAAGTGGTTTATACTAATTACGATATGTCAAATTATTTAATGGGCCCCATACCGGTTTAACATTTTTACATCAGTTATTATTCAGATATGGCATACGTTAAAACCAATATTCCAGATATATAATTATGTAAATATATAATTATTGTTATGATTTCCAATTTTTCAATATAATAACCTATGAAAAATAATTATTGACAGACGTTTAAATGAAAACTACAATAATTAGGTTAGAACATTCAGTTGGTGAATGCATATCCAAACGTTTTTGTATAATTGAACAATGTATCTTGTTTAAGAGATGAACTAACCCGCATCGGCTTCTCTATCGGTACTGGTCGTATTTAAATAATACGCCACAGCTATCGATCTTCCAAGAACGGAAAAGTTTAATCATCACACAACAATTATTTGTGGACATGTCACTTTCTAGTCGATCTCAAAAAAAAAAATCAGAAGTTACACCGCAGTCATGCCTGCCTGATTCAAACCTCCATTCTCCATTTAACAGTAAGTTCTTCTTCTCAGCCACATAAGTTACACCCACAATATTCTACTTGAGTGCAGCAGATTTTTATAAAATAGTTTTATAAAAAAATTTTTAATTAATACCCTTGAAAATGTTATTCTTATATTCACTTTACATATTAAAAAAAGATTGGAACATAACAGATAATTATTAATGTCTCACGAATATTTTTGAATTTTAATATCCCTACAATCTTGTATCAATTATAAATAAGTAAACAAATAAAAAACTCGGGGAATTCCAACAAATATTACTATTATATTCCAAATAATAGATCGTGAAAACAACATTAAAATAATATTGGCAATGAAAACGTAATCAAATAATTTTTTATGTAATAAATTACACTTTATAGATGGAAATGACAAAAAAAATCTCTTTTTTTTTGTAAATTTAATCAAGATAATTTACCAGACCATAACACAAAGCTATTCATTTTTTAAAATAAATATATACACACGCACATAAATCTAACAAGAAACTGACGCAGTAACATTTTAAATAAAAAACACAAAAATTAAAAAAATGTTTTTTCAAATTTCGTTCGCATCATATGACCATGAAAGTAACGTAGCAACTCATGAAATTAAGCTGTTACTTATAATTCAAAAGTTAAGATTGTAATTCAGTCTAAGAAGATTCCTTCAATAGCTTAGAAGGAAATAAGTAACACCATCATTAATAATGAATTATTTTTTAATGCTTTAAGAGAGTATTTTCATTCATTTTTAATTAAAATCAATATTAATTTATTAAATTTTTTACTATTTGCAACTAGTTAATAAAATATATACAGACTACACCGAAGAGACAGTAATCGTGGAAAGTATCTAAACTATTCTTTTAAAATATAACCTTTAAGAAATTAGTTTAACAAAAAAACTACAGAACATTAAAATTATATAAGTGTACGCGTGCACACAATCAGAAAATTAAAAATTCGTGAAAAACGTTTTCATCATCAACAGTATCCTTATATATACATTAAAATTCATAATTCTATAAAGGAATAAACTGATTTCTTTCACCGACAAAGATATAATGTACAGAAAATAACATAAAATTAGTAAGAAAATGCATTAAAATATTTTTCAATAACATTCATAGCACATCTATTAAAAAATACAGTTAACCCAAGGAAAGGGAGGTGAGTGGTCAGACAAGGCATTTTTCACGTGATACAAATTTCACTTATCATTATTATCGGTAACTTTAATTTGGTCTAATACCTGCAGTCGCTTGAAATTATAAATAAATAAAACCGATCATTTTTCCTTTGAAAGCTTAAGAAAGAAGGTTCACAATCGCTTATAAAATGATCGAGCTTATAATAGTCGTGGAATAAAGAATGTCGTTAAAAAAACATTAATTAATTAATTAAAGAACGACTAACACCAACAATAACCATTAGATTGTTACTTTTATATTTCCTTAATAAACGTTTTATTGGTTAACCGGATATAAACGAAGTACGAAGAATAAGTATTAACACAAAACGATTTAAATCACAACTTTTATAGATCATAATTTAAAAAAAAAAAAAATTAAACTTTTAAGACATCAAGAAGAATATACCAGAAAAATTACAATAAAATTGTACACCGTACGGTAAGAGTCTCGCATATAACATTTCTTCCGCTAAAAAAAAAAAAAATATATATATATATAAAAATGTAATATAAATAAAATTGTTTTTTTAACAAAATGATAGCGATATCAAAAAAAGTAAGACAGTACATTTCTATTACCAAAATCTGTTATTAATTTAGAATTCTGTTTAAAAAAAAATACATGTTAAATACATGTAATAGACAATAGATATACACAATAATAGATAATAAACAATGTTTAAGCGTTTTATAAAATAAGCAAAACATAGAAAACTTTGTTACAAGACTCTTACCGGCCCGATTTCATTTATTAAACAAAGAATCTCATAAGAATTGTATTATTTCTGTAAGTGTGGTATGTATTACATATAAATGAAATCGGGCCGGTAAGAGTCTTGTAACAATTTTTTTTTATCTATCGACCGTTTCTAAGATGTGTAGTTAATTGAAACCCAACCACCAAAGAACACCGGTATCCATGATCTAGTATTGAAATCCGTACAAAAGTAACTGCATTTACTAAGATTTGATTTTTTTTTTCACTGTGTTTTATTACATCATTCTTTTATATTTTTTCATTGCATATCACTGCGTTTTGTTACATTATTCTTTTATTTGTTTTTTTATGAATTACTGATTACTATATTATGGATTTATTATTAAGATGTATTGCTTTTCTAGAACAAATACACATTTTTTGAATTTCTCGGCCAACTTTTTTTGTTGATAATCATAACATTCACTTCATACCATATTTTTGCTTTATTAATAAAACTAATATAATGACCTTCACGAATCGAAGATCCGTGATGCAATATTGCATTTATTACTTTATAAGTGTAACCCTCGATTTTTCTTGTATCCATGGACACACTTTTTATATTATTATTATTAAATGAACTTTTTTTTTGTTTCACCATCAATTAGTTCAGATAGTTCTAATTGTAAAATAAAAATTTTAGCAATCAACTTTATTTCTTTTTTATGTAACAAATCTTTGTTGCTACATTTCCAACACTTTCCTACTGTTCGCGTTTTTTGTGTTTTATTAGCAGCTATAATCTCTTCTAAATTAATACTTTTATTGTTTTTAATGAAGTGATGGGAATTAAAAAAATTGTTTCATCTTCAGTACTTTCATTTGCATAAGAGCATTTACTATTAAAACAAGCTGTAGTATATTTTCTTTTAGATTTTATTATTTCAAGTGCATTATTAAAGTTGTTGTACGCTACCTAGTACTATCAAGTACTGCTACCTAGCGGCGCGATTCGTAAACCCACCTTTTTGAGAAAAAAGTGACATATTCGAGTCCCACAGTTCATCAAATGGAAGAAAAAAACGCTGTCTAACAAAATTAGACGTATTTTTTGAAAGTATTCTTTATTACAAATCTAATGGAACTGAAATACAATGTTTTCATGCTTATTTTTAATTTTTTCCCCCATTTTCATTTCAGTTTTAGGTTAGGTCATGTTTAAAACTGTAAACAAGTTCGTTGACTTTGTCGTGCCGTCCAGTTTTGCGGACTCTTACCGGTGAAGTTCTAACGATCTTCTTGAAAAAGGAAGGTACTTAATGGTTTTGCCCGGGAAACTTAACATACTGCAAAAAATCACTTCAGACATTACCCACTACGCAATTATCTAGTGGTACGTGAAAATGTTAGCATTAACGCAAAATAATTATGAATATTTAATGTCATTAACAAGAACAATGGAAAATAAAGTTAACAATAACTAAAATTAATCGTAATTAATTAAAATAATTTTCACACATCACGTTTATGCTATAAAAACAAATATAAAATATCCGGATAAAGTAAATTGTTTTAACTTGGTTACAGAGATTCATTAATTAATTATGCATAAATTAACCGTCCTTATTATTATTATTTAATTATCCGCAAATGCATTTTCATCGAGGTGATATCCTTGGATTCGAATGAATTTAGTATTAATTTAAGTCACGAATTTAAGAGATACATGTCTTAAGATACAATTTACCGGTTTCATATCATCAGTACAATGAGGCCATTAAAATATACATAATTTAAAAAAAAACATTTAAAAAAATTAAAGAATCTTCTACATAGCAACATACGTGCATGTCTTGTCTATGACCGCTTTCAGGTAGCACCGTGTTCTTAACTGCATCAGACGTCAGTTTTCAGTAGCATTTCGTTAACTACTTCTACGTCAATAAGCCAGACTGCAAGGTGGGATCGGTTAATTATTTTTATTGTACAAAAGGGAACATGAACTCTTAAATCGAACAATGACAGGAGACAAGACACGAGTATCTCAATATAAACCTGAAAACAAGAGGCTGTTGAATGGCACCATTTACATTCTATGATCATACCCAAAATGTTCACACAGGTTTCTTTAACCGTCAGTCAAGATAACGGTTTTCTGGGACCGAAAGCTTTCCTCTGATTAACTGACTGCCTCGAGTGAATATAACTATCGGAACGCTATATAAAAACATCGGTGTGCCCTCCTCATTAAAGGGGTTTTCCTGCTCTACGACAATGAGGATTCTCACACTGCTCAAAACACGGTAGAACAGTCGTAACAGTTTCGATGGAATGTGTTGGATCGTTCAAAACTAATCTGTCGATCTCAAATATGGTAGGATGCGTTAAAAATACGTTAACACATATATTCAATGAAAAATAAGGAGTTAAAAAAAAAATTGTTTTCAGTTTATGACAAAACTGTTCTTACTTTACAAATATTCTCAAATAAATGTATACAAAATAATTTTTTAATAGGCTATCTTTAACATACAAATATTTTTTTCATTAAATACCGAAGAATTTCTTTAAAGAAATATTAAAATTATCAATTCAAGTTTAGTTACTCTCATAAAGCAATAAAGAGAAAAAAAAATTAGGGGTTAAATTATCAATAATTTAACCCTTAATGTCAAATGGGTACGAAGATGGTATCCGACATGACAACTAAGTTGTTGACAGTCTAAATATCTCACGGATCAAGACAGTTTAAACAATTATACCATAATAAATAATCTCAAAACGTATAATCCCGTCGTGTTATAAACGGTTCGGTTACACTATTCTGGATCTCCTGCTTTTAAAGTTCCGTATCTTTAAACAATCGTGAAATTAATATTTATTAAAGCGTATTAATAAAAACCGGCTAGAATTTTACGCCGAGTGATAGTACGCCTAATGAAGGATCCGTAAGGAGCATAATTTAATCTAAACGTGCGTAAGAATTTTACTTAACCTCTGAAAAAGCATACAGTGAGTCTTTAGTTGAACGGTTTATAGTTCAGTTGGATTCTTCTAAACACCATATACACTCAGAGGATGAAAGCGTTAGTAACTTAAGGTACTCCATACTAATCTCGAATGGATGTTTAATTTCTAGAGGAAAACAAATTTTTGTTGCAGCATATTTTTAAACTTTTAATACAAATCATTTACCATACTAGTAAAACATTTCCAGAAATGCAGCAGGCTGGCGCCCGTTCCCTGAGAGAGAAAGAGACATTCTCCGAGTACTCGTCTCTGGACTACAGTTCATTCGTGAGTAAATCTTATCACCTTTCATTTTTTTTATACTTGATCCCTTCTACACTATTGCAGAATTGGTTTTTGGGCTTACAGGACCCCTCTACATACATAATGTGAATGTCTGTGACGAAAAAATCGTTCTTATCTGGTACGGGGTATTGCCTGTGGATTCACTAGTTAACACAATTTCCTACCTAGTGGCTACGTAAGAATATGTGGCTGAAGTGCTTATGAGGTAAAACCGGCCTCCTAATCTCTAATAAAATAAATTAAGACACAAAAATACCGTGGAATAATATTTGAGATAATAATATAGCCCGTGCGTTTTAATTTTTGGTGACTTTAAAAGAAGGTACATTTCCATTTAATGAAATGTCAACTATTTATAAATACCAATTTCCTACACAGAATGTATTTCTATACAACATCCACGTTCGTATTTATGTTTGGAAATATTATCATATTATGACGTTAAATTAACTTATCTCACATTAATTTATACATTGGAAATGTAATTTATAGTAATTCGTTACAAAACAAAAAAAAACGTGATAACTTAGTAATTTGTATTATATATCATTATTTATCATTAATTTAACAATTAAACAGGAATGCAACAATTACATAATAACGACTATTGAAATAAGCGCACAAAGTCAGCATTAAAGATCAGTAAGGTTAATTATATGTATCCTACATACGAGAAAATAATCCTTAACATCACACACAAGCATCTCCCTATAAGGATAAAAAGTACAGTAAACGTGACAATTTTATTAATTGGTTATCTTTGCAATAACAATGCAAGAATAACATCAATTACATATATATATATATATATATATATATATAAGTTTGTGTAGTTGACTGGTTAACCCAAGAGGTTAATAAAGATAATATTTTTAAGTAAAATATATCTTTTATGTATATAAATATATATATATATTTTTTTTTTTTTTTTTGTACACGAATCCTTTCATAAAGGTAGTTTTTTGTGTATTGCTAACGTTCTGTGGGCTATAATCAATATTTTGTGACTTTCTTAGTTTATATTTGCATTTACATAAACTACAATGCATTAAAGTTATTTAGTAAGGAATTTCACTTTCTTTCTTTCATTTTTTCTTTAGGTAATTATCTTATTTACTTTTTTATTTCCTGTATGAGGATTAATAGTTTCTTTATTATTTTGTTTAATATTTCCTTTTAGTTTTAATTTTATTGGGTTTATTAATCTTTTATATTGTTCTGGATTTAGGGTTTATTTTATAACTGCCGGTTGATCATCAAATATTGTTTATTTTTTATTGGGATGTATAGGTAAAACTTTACAAAAAATTTCTTATGAAGATTTTTTAAATTATTTTTTGTTTATTTTTGTATTCTGAGTATTTTAATTGATTTTTATAATTTTAGTTAGATATTTGATTAATTTTTTTATTATATTTACATTTATATAAAGTAAGAACGTCATAAAATTATATTCCTAAAAAAAAGGTCATAAAATAACAAATTAAATATTTATAACTACAACATAATGTAGAAAAACAGTTTCACTATTTATTAGATTTATCTAGTTTTTGGAAAAATTTTCTAATAATATTAAATTTATGTATTTTAAGGATAATGATGAATTTAAAATTTGTTTACATCAGGATTCAGTTCAAAGTAAATGGAATATAATAAGCGCTTAAAAATTTAAAACGAGCCTAATTAAATCCAGGACACTTTTCGATTAAAATACAAAAATAAAAATCTGATGTGGACACCACATGACTTCCTTTTCACCTATACAAATTACATACACTTTTTATATATAATTTTTTTTTTTTAATTATTATTTATTGTTTTCTTTTTGTTTTTTTTTTTACAATCTCAGGTTAGTGATTATAATAAATCAATATATTTAAATTAAAAAACAGGAAATGAAGTCGGATTTTTCACACCGATGTACCTTTCGCTTGTAAGATCCAAATATTTCATTAAACTTTTATTGGGCTACAACTCTGGAACGAATAAAAATAAGATCCACTTATAATATATCGTTTAAAAGCTCTCAATAGGGGCTTAATACTACAGTTAAGAAAAAGTCCAAAATCCAATTTTATTTTGGACACTTTTGGTCCAGTCGATTGTAATCAAAAGGGAAAGTGCACAACTAGACGTTACAACAGTTCTGAATTCAAAATTTAAACATTCTACGATTAATCGTCTTGAGTTATGCGAGATACATACACAACACGTACGTACAGACATCACGCCGAAACTATTCAAAATGGATTCAGGGATGGTCAAAATGGTTATTTCCGTTGAAATCTGAGTACTGAAATTTTTCGCGATTACATTGTACAAGGAAGTAAAAATTACATTATTCAAATTTATCTTCAAATCGAAGAAAAACTTAAAAAGTATCTTTTTGGAATACGGAAGGTCCTTATAAACTAGTTATATTGAAAATTAATAAGAAAGGGTATATGTATTTTTAGTTTTCTTTATCTTATTAAGACAAATTTCAGAAAAGAAATTAAATTTATTAGGCTAATATAAAAAATGGTTAGAAAGTAAGGTAAGTTTACTGTCCTTTAATCTTCAAACTTATCATTAAGATACAAACGTAACCGGTAAAACGGCCAGCTTGTATTAGATATGTAACCTGGCGACACCTTTTTTAATATAGAATTCATTAAAATAAAATTAATGAACCAACTCGACGGACACGCAACTATCGTGTATTAATGTTAATAACAAGATGGCCATCAAGTAAAGGTTATGTGTGTAAATTTATCATGAATTAAATATTATTTCATAACATAACATTTAATAATAAAATTAATCTACTTTTCGCGACTTTTCTTTTATACAAAAGTAAGATTACGTTTAATAAGAATAAAACACAATAACATAACAGCAAAATAAATTAATTTGTCCCAGTTTCGAAACATCAAAAATAAAATTCATTCCAATAACAATTAAACAAGAATAAGCCTATAGACCTCTAGTTCTGCATTTTATCTTGGCCGATAAGTTTAATGTTTAATATTTCGCTTCATAACAGCTTAAAAAACAAGTTGTCATTTTACTCATTAATGACTTTTCTGTTAACTTATACAATTATATTTCCTAACTGCAAAAAATATATATGACCGACACTCAATTAATTGCTCTTTATTATCTAATCTGGGCATATTTGAATCAGTAGTTATCTATTTATCGCCTATTTTACAAGTTATCGTCATTACAGTTAAAATCGAACGCTTAGATTTTTTGAATTTAAAATTAAAAAAAATTTTTGCTAATTTTATAAATTGTATAAAAATATGTGTACACTAATATAAAAATAATCATTATTACCAACAGGATGAAATGAAAATATAAAAAAGAGAAAATACTGTAACCACGTTGTAATATCATCTTATTAGTTGGTTTTGTGTTCGTAAGGTAAGGCGTCTGCATTATCACTTTCCTGTGACGTTAATGAATGTCACCCGCATTGGCGAAAATATTTCATTACATCTTCTTTTATAAATAAATTTTCATCAACGACTTAATAATGATTCTTTATTTAATTACTATATACCCCTATTTATCACAATTGAACATGCTTGTTTTTAAAATAACCAAGCCTGAGTGAAATATCTGTTATCTGTAAAATCGCAGGTAACTGACCGCAGATAATAACTGATCTCAAAGCCAAAATTGGACAAAGACAATGAGGAAAGTATTAAACAGTTATATCGGTATAAATATGGTATTTACTTTCTCCATTATACACAGGTATGGAGTCGAGTTAATTAAACATTTTTTTCTTCTGCAAGTTTACGAAGTAAAATCTCTGTAATAAACTATGACTGCATAGGCTTAACAGAAAAATGTTCGGGGAATAAAATAAGAGCAGACTCTATTGTACTGTTAAGAATCTAATAATATTATTAAGCTTTAACTTTATCTGCAAAGATGATTAATACGATATAAGATTAAATACGGCTTAGTATACTGAACAATAGAAGACAATTTTTTTTTTGTTTAATTTATTGGATACCTGCCAATACATGCCCTTGAGTAAAATACATAACTCACATATAATGTAACAATCAACCATCCAACTTGTTTGTTCTATGCGCGCGTTGGTGGCCCTAAAAATTTTAATAAATGACCTACAGTTGTTGACATTACCCAAGGTCATACGTGTAAAATAGACTTAAAAAAACGAATCTCACATAATTATGCTCGTAATTAAAGTATAAATTTACATCACTAAGGTTACACGTATTACCGTAACAAAAAAAAATTCAATATGTAAAATAAGAATGCATGACTAATATTTTAAAGAATAAAAACCACAAATAATTTAAAAATTAATAGTTATCTGTAAGTAAAGAAATTACAATTAAAACTCCAATTTCTAATCAATGCCAAAATTTAACACATCTAGTGCAAAATTTAAAATAAATATTATAAAATCTTAGAAAAAATCGTTAAACGATACGAATTAAACATTTATTTAATTTGATTTAATTGTTGCCCGTCTTCACCCAAGAGTTCACACAAGAATACCGATCGATAGAGGTACATTTTTAAATAAGAAAGAAAGGTAAACTTAACACTCCGTAAAATATTAAGCACGTAAATATCATAATAATGACATAAGTATCATGTTTAATTGAAAACCTATGACGAGAACCCAGCTTGATGAGCACACGTTCAATATCACAATCCATAACATTCGTTCACAAAACATTCAAATTTAAAAACTCCCGATCTCAGTGGCGGAACTGACATGAGTCACAAGTCGTTCCCAAAATGCAGTTTTCACCAATAACACACATCCATACCGTAATGAAGAGTGAAGAAATTTTCCGTTGTTGTCTTTACAGAACCAATACACATACGGTCGCATAACAGCATCCCAAGCGCACTGAATCCAACCACCGGGTTGGTCTGATGGTGAACGCGTCGTCGCAAATCAGCTGATTTCGAAGTCGAGAGTTTTAAGATTCAAATCCTAATTACTTTTATACGGATTTGAATACTAGATCGTGAATACAGTGTTATTTGGTGGTTGGGTTTCAATTAATTACACATTTCAGGAATAGTCGACCTAGTCTGTACACTTCATTTACATTCGTACATATTAAACACATTCATCCTCTGAAGTAATACCTTATGGTGGTTTCGGAGGCGAAAGAGAAAAAGAGAGAAAGAAACCCATCGAATCTAGGTAATACTGAGCTCTAGAATGACACTCTTTCAGTTTATTTCGGGGACTGGTTGTATAATGAATACTACTCTGAGAAACAACTTCGACTCTTGTACTTCGGATACTTTACATACGTCAAAGTTGTAAAACAAATATGACTGGGCAACAAATGACTTCCTTGTACGCCTTTTAAATTACATATACACTTTTTTTAAATGAAAAGTACATAAAATTAAATTTCACTAATAACTTCTGATTTTTTCATACTTTTTTTCATTGTTATTATTGAATTATTTATTGTAAAACTTTTTTTGCAATCGCAGATTAATGATTATTAATTAATAAATCGATATATTTAGATTAAAAAAAAAAATTAAAAAAAAAACAAATGAAGTCGAATTCGAACCAATGAGACCTTATTACTGCAGTTAAGAAAAAGTCCAAAATTCAATTTTTTGAGGATTTTGGGCTTTTTTTGGACACTTCTGGTTCTGTCGATTGCAATCAAGAGGGAAGATGCATAACTACATGTTACAAAAGTCCTAAATCCAAAATTTCAACACCCGAAGGCTAATCGTTTTTCAGTTACGCGAGGTACATAGGTACATACAGACGTCACGCCGAAACTAGTCAAAATGAATTCAGGGATAGTGAAAAAGGATATTTCCGTTAAAATCTGAAAACCGAAATTTTTCGCGAAGTAAAGGAAGTAGTTTCCTACTTCCTTTACTTCGTACAAGAAAGTAGGAAACAGTCAAAAGTCAAAAATTTTGACGTATAAAAAAAATTTGTCAAAGCTGGAACAAACAGTTGTAAATCTATAATAGATTAATGTATATATCAAATGAATAATGTTTGTGTATTTTTATTCAAATAAACTAACATAAAAATATTTCCATCTGACAAGGAGGCTCCTCAAATTGAACTGAGTTTCAATTTTTTTAAAGTTTAAACGGTTTATTATTGTTAAAACAAGTAACTGCATTATTCTATTGATTTTTAACCTCTTTGTAAGTTCAAATTCAACCAAAAAATTACTTTACGATCTGAATGTACAAATGAATCTTGGGATTTAATTGACGGCAATACCTCAGGATTTGGTTAGTTAAAAATCTGAGGAAAAGAATCACGGAACATAAACTCATTTCATAGAGTGGTTAAATAAAATACAATTTTCAAATAAATAATTAAATAATAGGTTTCAGAATAAATTCTATTAAAATATGAAGCTGACGTGGCTAATAACATTAAGATAGTGTAAAAGAGAACTTGTACATGGATTTGGTGGCCATAATTCAAAGTTTTTTTAAGTGATCTGATGTGAGAAATCAATTTTAAAAAATACTAGTCGTTGGCCTAATAACGTATATGACGGGTGCTGTAAAATTTCAACTGAAATCGCTATAAAATTAATTGTACCAGCTTCACATGAAATTTTCAAGTACGGTAATATGATTTGAAAATTAATACAAACACAACAAATAAGACTTTAATGAATGAAAGAACACAAAAACAATTCTCCAATTATAAAGTTAGAACCCCGTTTTAAAAAGAAATAAATAAAAACAGTTAATCATAAAATAATAATAACCTTTAGAAAAGACAAAAAATTAATATATTTTAATGCAAAACGTATCCCGTAGTTGGATATTTCTATACTACCACGTAATTCTGCTTAGCGGCAGGGTTATCCTTTTTGATTATGTGCCACAAGTGAATCGATCGTTACATCTTTGTTCATAAGCTATTCTTGAAAATGGTCTCGCAATATCAAAAAACCAAATGGTTTACCGTTGCCTTTCTTTGTCTAACACTGTTGCAGATAACCAAGCCGACCCAATGAAACGCACGTGAAATTCGACCCCAGCAAGTACATCAGTTGCTACATTTTTTATTTAGTATCAATCTAGTATATATATATTTTTTAGACAATAATATTATAGTATCTATAATTTATTTTTAAAAAAACTAGACTCAAGGTACCATAATGTTACTTTTCTACATTTTTTATGTTTTAACTTCTTTTAACGTAAAATATTAAATAAAAAAAAAAAAAAAACATTTCTCAAAAATTAACGTTACGAACGCCGAAAACTCTACAAAAATAACATTTACGGTAAGAACAATGAAGAAGACTGGTGACGAATAAGGAACTCTTAAAACATAGGAAAACACTGTTGGGATCCAGTCGATTATCAGTAACAGGTCCAGCTGTAACTGGTTTATCAGACCAGAAGGCCAACATCACAAAAATACTAAAACAAAAAATTTAAAAAAAGAAGTAACTATAAATATTCAAAAGGATACTTAAGAATAAAAATATTAAGCAAGGTCAAGACACCTGCATTTTTTGTTGACGTTCGCAATTCTAAGATTCTAAATAATTAACCTTTTCTTTTTATTAATCTAATGGGTAGGATTTTTTTCTACATAACGTTTTATGAAACCACCTCATTCCTATTAAACAAAGTGATTCCAAATTGCACATAAATTTCCCGGGAGATAGTTCTATAGCAAAAAATCTGAGTGGACATTACATGACTTGGACTTCACATGACATCACATGAAAAATACATAAAAATTTATTTCATTAACAACTTCGGATATTTTTTCATATTTTATTATTATTATCTTTATTATTGAATTATTTATTCATCGTAACTTTTTTTTACAAAGAGAGGTTATAATTAATAATAAATAAATCTATTTAGATTAAAAAAAAAGGTGATGAAGTCTGAATCGAACCGATGTGCCTTCCCCTGAGATTCAAATATTTAATTAATTAAAATTTTATAACTCTGGAACCATGTGGTATTAAGTACCACATGACACATCGTTGGAAAGCTCTCAATGAGGCCTTCTTACTACTACTACTGCAGTTAAGAAGAAACCCAAAATCCAAATCTTTTGGGCACTTTTGGTCTAGTCGATTGCAATCGGAACGGGAGATGTACAACTAGCTGTTACAACAATCCTAAATCCAAAATTTCAACATTCTACGAATAATCGTTTTGAGTTATGCGAGATACATACGCACGTACGAGCAGAAGTCACGCCGAAACTAGTCAAAATCGATTCAGGTATGGTCAAAATGGATATTTCCGTAGTAATCTAAAAAACGGAATTTTTCGCGCAGAGTTTTAGATATGCTTCATCTAGAAAAAATATATATATACGTAGTAATAGAGATTAGCTGCCGATTGAAGCACAAACTTTAATGAATTGTAAACTGTAAGTAACTATCACTATGTGAACTGGGTTTGATCTGAATGATTATGAATATCTAAAAACCATTCTAGATTTTTTGAAATTCCACTCTCAATGGTAAAAATAGATTTTTGAAACCCCTGTTTTTATTTAATTTCTCGGTAAAAATGAAGAAATTAACCTGACTTTTGGTGAGTGTAATCTACATATTAATAAACCAATTCCTAAATTTTTTAAATTCGACCTTGAAATGCGATGAAAAAAGGTAAAAAATATTTTGAACAGTGATTGTAAATTTTCCCAATCCCGGTTATAGTAAACGATATATTCAGCAAATTTCTTGCAAATACTCTTCAGATAAATATTTAACAACCATTTACGGGTTTTTTAATTCCCACTTTTTGAAGGGGTTGGAAGGTATACGGCTCAATCAACACATCCACTGTCACCGTTACTGTGACAGGCTGCTGAGACTGGCTGCACCTGCCTCCGGTTACTTGATTAAAAAACATAAAATAAAAAGATTGACCACTACGCCACTACGCTAAATTGCCTATGGTTACGCAAGTAACAATATAACGCGGGTGATGTTGCGACGAGGCGCTAGTGTTCTTATATCTTAAATAAACTTAATTAATTATATTACAAAAAAATATAAAAAAAAAGCTTATTATTATTATTTCTTTAAATATAAATATTCAGCCTTGAATGCAACTTGTAGGTACAATGTTAAAAGCGGAGGGAAAGTTAAAGTTATAAGCCTACATATTACGCAACTAAAATGATAGATAGTGTGTTTGAATAAGAGTGAATTTCACCATAATTATTGCTCACAAATATGGCAATAACGGTCGTGAGAATATGAAAATCTGATTTGGACACTGCATGACTTCCTTGTACGCCTATTAAATTACATATAACATCTTTTTAAAATGAAATATTCATAAAATTTTATTTCATTAATAACTTCTGATTTTTTTCATATTTTTTATTATTAAATTATTCATCGTAAAAATATTTTTATTATGAGAGATTAAAATTATTAATAAATAAATAAATTTAAATTTAAAATAAAAAGTTAAAAAAAAGGAGATGAAGTCTGATTCGAACCGATGATATGCCTTTCCCTTGTAAGATCCAAATATTTCATTAATTAAACTTTTATTTGGCTATAACTCTGGAACCAATGAAAATAAGTACCACTTACGACATGTCGTTAAAAAACTCTCATCGAGGACTTATTATTGCTTAAGAAACAGTCCAAAATCCAGATTTTTGGATTTTGGGCTTTTTTTGGATATTTTTGGTCAAGTCGATTGCAATAAAAAAGGAAGGTGCACAACTAGATGTTACAACAGTCCTAAATCCAAAATTTCTACGGATAATCGTTTTTGAGTTATGCGAGATACATACATACGTACAGACGTCACGCCGAAGAATGGATTCAGGGATAGTCAAAATGGATATTTCCGTTGAAATCTGAAAACCGAAATTTTTCACGATCACAATAATACTTCCTTTACGTCGTACAAGGAAGTAAAAAGAAGAAAATTAGAATAAATATATAAATAAATTATTTAAAATTATTCCGATTTTCCGGACATCAGCTATCAGCTTATACCCCCACTAAGAAATTTAAAAAAAATTAATACGCTATTTAAAATATGTACAATACTATTCAAATAAGCTTTGCTTAAAACAGGAGATGTTTTTTAAGTGATCTTTTTGACTTTCTGTAAATCGTATGGCACAAAACATACGTTAATTCAAGCCAGTTAAACAATTAAATAATTTACTTCTGAAAAGATTGATGGAAACATATTAACTGTTCAAGCATAAACTATGATGTCATTACTTATATCCAGGGTCGTCACACGAAAAAGCTCAAAAATATTTGCCTATCGCTATTGACTAGTTAAAGCACCAAAATGAATACGATTCTAAGCATATTCTTTATTAAAACCGATTACGTGATCTGGCAGCACATAAACGAAAATCAACTTTAAAATAAGTACACATTACAGATACTTTTATGAAGAAACACTGTTTTTAAAGTTCTGTTTTGATTAATAACTGACATTAACTTTATTCTATTTATTACTGTAATTTTTAGATTTTTTATAAATTTTAAAAATGATATTTTTTATAATACAATAACTTAATTAAATGGTTTTTCAATATGTTTTTGTAAGGTTTTTTAATAATTTTTTAAAATGACATTTTTTATAAAACAGTAAGGCCATAAATTTTTATTTCTTTCAGGTAATTTTTGTAAATTTTGATTCTTTCATTAATAAATTTCTACTGATTGGATTTTTTGTAATGCATTACTTACTGTACCTGTATTTTATTACACTGTACGTATGTACTGAATATTTTTCTTAATTTTATTGAAATAAAACTATTTTTTTATGTTTTTGTGTTTTATTAAGAGTAATACTCATTAAACATTAAAATCATGTACCCAGTACGTATAAATTTTTTTTATTCTTCCAATTATCCGGATTCGACCTTACACAGGACCACACGAATAATCGCCTTTCCACTGTACATTAATTAAAACCTAGAATTAGCATAGATTATTTGATAGAGTTAATAATTAGGCAGTGATTTACAAAACCTAATAGTATACTGCTTTAATATAAAATTATGTATGACATGGGCAGCAATCCATGAGTATTATTCATAAATTTAATACTACTCAGTATTAAATTTATTGTAACAAATAAAAGGTCACATAACACAAAATTAAGAACATTTTAGCTAAGTTCTTACAATAGTATAACAGAGTAAGATGCTTATAATAGTAGAACATAAGGAATCTACGAGAATCAAAGTAGATTTAGAAATCATTAATACGTTCTGCAAAACATTTCTACGGGGCGTAACGCTTTGCAGCAGAAAATCACATAAAAAGTAATAAATAACATTAACTATTTAAAAAATAATTGTTTCATATGTGAAAATAATGATATAGCTTATTACTACATTGTAATTAATTACCGATCTAAACTGATTCTTTTCCTGTTTAGCCTCCGGGAATTACCCGTTCAGATATTACTTCAGAGGATGATATGTGTTAGTGTAAATTAAGTGTAAGTCTTGTACAGTCTCAGTTCCACCATTCCTGAGATGTGTGGTTAATTGAAACCCAACCACCAAAGAAAACAGGTATCCAAGATCTAGTATTCATATCCGTATAAAAGATATGAATACTGCCTTTACTAGGACTTGAACGCTGGAACTCTCGACTTCCATATCAGCTGATTTGGGAAGACGCGTTCACCACTAGACCAACCCGGTGGATTGATCTAAACTGATTTTTTTTTTAACCTCCGGGTTCACCGTTAGGCATGCTTCAGAGGATAGATGAAGAATGATTTGTAGCGTGTGTGAAAATGTCATGCTTGACCGGGATTCAAACCGATCTTAACTGATTACTTTGAATAAACATAACGTTTAATATTTTATAACTTTTTAACAACCATATCATATATTTTCAAGATTATTTTAATTATTTTTTTTTAAAATAATTACTTTGTAACAATTAATTTGGTAAATTATAAGACAAATTACTAATAATTAGGTACATTAATAAAAGTAATTCAGTGTATTTAATTTGTGCGGAAGTTTCATGTGAATTATTGACATTTCACGCAAGCTGCGACTAAAATGAAAATATTTCGTATTTCTTTAAAAATAATTATTCTGAAAAAGAAAAAAATACTTGGAAAACTTATTATGGACTATTTAATAGGAAACTATCATTTTCACATCAATAATTTTCTATTATTATTGATAAAAAAAGAAAAACCAAAATAAGAGAAACCACGAAGAAAAGGAATCTACTATTATCAAAGTAGATTTAGAAAACAAATTCTATAAAATATTTATTTGAAGCTTAACGCTTTACAGTAGCAAAGTACAGGATAATAGACATGGTAAAATTAAAAAACTATTGAAATAACACGTAGTTATTTCGAAACATAAGCAGATAAATAAAGTAGGGATTGAAAAAACGATTGAAGATGATTTAGGGATTTAAGACGAATTGAAAAAAAAAATATATATATATACACACACATACATAAAATTATCTTGTAAAAAAGAAAGACAAAACTGCAAGATAATGCATTACGATCCCCAGAATTGGTTAATTTCATCATAGAAGGAAATGTAAACCTTAAGAAATGTAAAGGAAGACAAACGTCATAAAACAGATAATAAAAGAATAAGGTCTGTAAAGAAAGCGGTAGGGAGACTTCATACATATGGATTATATACCTACATAATATGTTACGTAGGTGTACATCGAGGTAGGTGGTGTTCAACAGAAGAAAAGAAAAATAATCTCGTAAAACCAGTCAAATAGTAATCAGAAAAAACTTACTGAAAAAATAAACTAAAAATAAGAGTTTTGTGGAAACTGAAACTGTTGAAAAGCTTACCAAACTATGTAGAATTTTCGATCGACAAAATATACCTATGAAGTTAACAATTCAGAAAGATTAAGAAATTCGAGGAATAACATTCTACTGTGCACATTAAATATTCATGTCTTCGCGCCAACGCCATCGTAAGAGAATATGTCCAAAATGAGTCCAAAATTTGTAACGCTAAGCGTCAAACAACTGATATTTGCGAGAAAAACATTTTTCTTCTCAGCTAACGTAACGGCGCCCAGAACTGGCAATAGAGGTCTTGAGATCTGACAATATATAACTTCGTCCTTTGGAGATTAGTCAATTCTCGTGTTTATATCAACAAACCACAAACAACTCCTAAGTTTATGACGTAGATTCTATGTGTTATTAACGAAATTAGCCGCAACTACGCGGAAAGATCATGGGAAATTTGTCTAAGAGGAAAAAAGGGCCTGCAAAGTCACGCAAGTCATTTGTCGGACATTATGTTCGATAATTAGACGCTATAAGGACACTTTGTATTAAAATATATATCATTTTATTAAACTATAAAATTTTGCTTTCTTTACGAGACATATTTACGTATACTTATAAGTAGTTTTGTGTGTGTGTGTATGTGTGTGCGCGTGTGTTTGAGAGAGAGAGAGAGATAGTATGCCGATCTAAATTTATTACGTAATATTTAAATATACCATTTAGTATTATACACTTTTAATAACGACCCATAAAGATATCACATGTTCAACACATTTTATTTATTTGCTTTTTAAGTAATAACCTAGTAATAATTAATTACAATATTAATATGGTATATAGAAATATTACTAATAATTATTAAATATTTTAATAAGAATAATTAAATGTATTTCATTTGTGCGCAACTTTCATGAACTGCATTTCATTCAAACTGCGGCCAAGGTGAAAAGGAATGTATTTCTTTGAAACGTAAATCTTGTAGAATGTTATTAGATATCGTGATCTTAAGGATGCAGATAACCTAATGCGATTCCCAAAAAATACTATGGTTACATTAATAATAATATGCCAAGCTTGTAAGGGTAAATAAGAAGTGAAGTAGTCACCAATCGCCAAATAGTTACCCGTCGCCTTACCAGTTCCATTGTTGTAAATCATCTAGTTCTAAACAATTGGATAAACCATATCTTTGTTTTTCAAGTGATTAAACACTGTGTACAGGATATGAGTGAAAAACGATCCAAACTGTTTCACCAAAGCGGGAAGAAATCGGGAATTTTTGGGCAAAAGAAAAAATGTAACCTTAGAAAAACTGTTAGTAAAACTTTTCAAAAAGTTGAAAAAAACTGTAATTAATGAAACTCACGTAGGATAAACACATTAACAAATACATGGGAAAAACCGAATGACAAAATTATTACATTATATGCAAGTCATTAAATAAAAAATCTTAAATTATTAATTAAACACTTTTATGAAGAACAACAATAAATAATCAAATAATTACCAAATATTACTGATAAAGTAGTAATTTTTATTTATTTTCATTAAAACAAAGCAAAACATCAGTAAATGATGCAGAGAAAGATTCTCGAATATAACTCGATAACTAATCCTTAAAAGTTAAGTAATATTTGCAATAATAAGAAGAAAATGATTTCCATACATAAAAATACAGGTAAAGTATAAATATTTAAAAAAGGACAGAAATTATTCTTGAAACTGGGAATATATTTACACTTCACGGTATGTAATATTTTAAAGTATTAGATAACAGCCAACAAAAGGAATTCCAAAGCAATAACAAGAAGTACGAGTACATAGAAGGTAGGTCGTTAAAACGCGTAACGTAGCCCAAACGATAGGTACTTACTCGTATAAGAGTTTGACATACATTTCGTATAGGTTGAATGACTAGCTGCACTAAGGAGGAGTAGGGTGCTGCTTAAACGCGGAAGTAACGAATGATTAAAGAACGGCATTTAAACATGCGACATCAAAAAACGCACACGTAAAAATATCTATACAGATATTAAGCACACACTCAAGAACGTATACATATATAAAAATAATAATAATACACACAAACGCGTACACAATACGGCGCGATGATGTGAAAGTGGAACAGCAAGACTGGATCTACAAGACCAGTTCTTCGCAGGTCCCGTTCACCCATATTTGTATAGCAAACCTACACGACAGGCTTCTCTCAACTGCTGTTGATACTAATACAAGTTCTTGTATTCATCGGCTACAGACGGAGCGTACACGACCTGACCACACAACGAACTATGCCGTTATATAAATGGTATAGGGATATAGTATATGCAGCCAGCTGATGAAGAGATGTTAATAACACTGCTTTAATGAGCTAATAATTAAGACGAAGGTTCAACGAACATCAGCCTTAATCCTTTTTTTTCTTACCCCGCAGCGATTACATAACGGATTCTTTATTTTTTACAATTAATAATAGTGCGCCGAAATTACACTTCTTATAAAACTCATTCATTATATACAGTTGTTAACAATAATGATAATGTAAATGAGACGTCCGAGAAATTCTTTTATCTCTTATCTCTTGATATTTTTCTATAAAAAATTAAAATTTTACTTTAAATGATTTTAAATCTAATCAATACATAATTAAAATATATTTAATACATTACTTTACGACCGATAACACTAATTAGTATAACAAAAATTAAAACAGGCAAATAGAACCTTCTATTTTTCTAGCAGTAATTATAATTAATACGATTAATTAGAACATATACGTGAGATAATATGTTCATCATATCATAATGAAACCACAGCCGTGAAATCGTGCAATGTTATAACTAGGCCATGTAAACAAGTGCAATAAATTACACAGGCAAGTAATTTTATAGAAAATCCTAGGCATAAAAATAAATAAATATTTGTTAATGAATAAATTTATTAAAAATAATGTACCAATATGTTCGTAAAAATGGAAGTGAAGCAAAGTAGACATGAAATAAGTTTGTTAATAATAAACATGCAAAATAATAATAAATTAAGGCCGAACCCACACTACGACAGACTAAACCGTCTCTGTTCTGGATAAAACAACCGTGCCATGTGCATGATAGATAAGACATTGATGCAATGCAACACCTACGTAATATCGGCATTACCACTTAAAGACAAAACAAGTAAGCTGAAGTTGTTATTTATGCACTAGCAATGGCAGAATTCGATTCATCTTCTGGAAATCTTTACTTGTTAGAATTCGACAATTTTTTTGAAAAACTCTCAATTTTTTAAATGTTTTATGTACTGCAGTTTGCAAGAGACTGTGAACTCAAAATACAATAAATTACAGAGTATCCCGTAAGTTTCCATACATAGAAAATAAACATTTATTTTATGAAAACCAATTTTATTTATATAATATTCACTACAGAACTACCACTGTTCTAAGAAACATTTCGATATATAACCGATTTCGATACATGACCTCCACGCTGAAAAACACCATAAATTTCCACACATAGGAAAACATAATTTTTTTTTATGAAGGCCAAGCGCAGTGCACTGCTGGAGTTATGCTTGAAATGACGTAGGTGATTCCATCAGATGACCTGATGTTTTGTATATTTTCCTGATACACAATGGCCTTCATAAAAAAATATTTATTTTTTCTATGTATGAAAACTTATGGGACACCCTGAATATAAGTGATAATTATCTGACGGTATATAAATAATTTTTACCTGAATTATAAGGAAAACAGAGTCGCAGCGATGGAATAAAAGAAGAGCTATTCGCAGAATAAAAAATCACCGACTGTGGTTTGCAGTGATCTGAACCAGAACGAGAAGATTATATCCTTTTATCCGAAACACATGACAGTTAGCAACGGATGACAGCTGTACTCTTAATAGTAGTCACAAAAGAAAAGGTGTGTGCGTGCATGTGTGTGTGTGCGCGCGCGCGCGCGTGAGCGGGCGGGCAACTTACGAGCAGTTTAATCGAAAAAACTGAATTTTGTACCATACTAAACTGCTTTTTTTGTGTTGAGTTTCAATTCATTTAAGGAAAACCTGTAGGAAGTACAGAAATTACACATAAATAATGTCACGTGTTTCGTCTGTTATGTTAATAGCATTATTTCATAGTTTATAGGATTAGATTATACAACAAATTAAAATTAATGTACTCGTATAATTAAGAGCAAAGTTTTATCAGTCGTTCAATAATTTAAAAAAAAATGTTTCCAACGATCAGTTTCGTGGTGGCATCTATTTTAAAATGCCATACAATTTGGATTCTCGATAAGGACACCACTATTTTGTATCAAATTATACAGCACGTAGATATTTTTAATTAGTGTCTGAAACGGTTGTGAAGAATGAATTTCCATTACAACTTGTGGCAATCTCAGTTTATTGTTAGAAAAGAATTCAAATCTCACATTACTCAACAACGAAACAGCTGATCAAACACTGTACTTCTCGTTTACGTGAAACGACTGTACCTTATCAAACAATCGGCGGAAATTCCCGTATGTTTATAGCGTTATTATTATTACCTAGAATATGCTTCTGCACGTTGAAATGAGAAAGGTGAAATGGATAAAAAGCAAAAAAAAACCCCAAACCTATGAATCGACCTGAGATTAGCCGATCAAGAAATTAATCCGCTAAACATTACACTGATAAGTCAGAGAAAACGTGTAGTAGAGGAATATCATACTTAAGGTAACCAAAGAAATGCGCGAAATGGCAAATTTTAAAGTAAACAATTGTTATACACCACACTAAGGTCGTAACGTGCAAAAAAAGAAGAAATATATATATATATATATATATATATATATATATATATATATATAACTGAAATGAAGCTTACTTGGAATTTAATTATTTACCAGATCAAACATCAATCTTTTTTATTACAAAATTTAAACCTTTCAATAAGTGTTACTTTGTGCGTAAATGATCAGCAGTTGGGTTTTGTCAAACTAGCGAAACTTAAAAAGACTTTTAAACGAATAAATAATCACCAAACTTAGACACAACGTTTATGAATACTGATAAAAGACTACAGATTCAAAATAAACAAAAACAGTATAATCCGTAAGGTTAAACTTGTAAATTAGTACGCTATTCGTTAATAAGTTTTAACTGGTTACAAATTTTTTTAAATAAAACTTTAAGCAACCTACGTTATATAAAAGTGGTTTTACGTTATATGTACAGATGTCTACAAGACTCATACCCCTCGTCTTTTTTCTTGTTTAGCCGCCGGTAATTACCTTTCTGATAATTCTTCAGAGGATGATATTTATGAATGTAAATGAGGTATAGTCTCAGTTCGACCATTCCTGAGATATGTGGTTAATTGAAACCCAACCACCAAAGAATACCGGTATCCAAGATCTAGTATTCAAGTTACAAGACATATACCCGTCTTCACTCCTAAGAACTGCTTACTTACAATCAAGCACCTACTGCAGGGTACAAGCGAAATGAAATGAATAACCACAATTAAAATATGCTTGTTTTTCAGCATACTTTAACTGTGATTTGTGCTCTAGCTATTACGTCTACACGTTCTCTTAATTCAGCCAAGCAAATAAAGATGACTAAAATTATTGATTTTTAAAAAATTATTATTTACAAAATAATAATAACAAAGAAACAAAATAATTTAAGTATTTGTAAATAATAAAGTTCGTAACTAATCTTTGTCTTTTATTTCTCTGTTTCCGGGTCATCACCGACATAAAGTAAATAAAAACCAAATGGAATAACATATGAAATAAACAATCCATTCATTAAGTGATATGCAGATTTTAAAAATCTCCAACGATTACGTAAGAAATAAAACAAGATTTGAATACGCTTTAGAAAAAATTCATTTAAAAACACACAAAACCAGACACAGTATAATTTCAATGATAAATTTTGATGACACAACAGCCATACACACACCTATTAAAACTTTTACTGCGGCTTAATGATGAAATACATTTTTAATTTATGGAAATAAAACATAGAAAATGTTTACATACGGAGTATATTAAAAAAGTATTTGACAGTTCATTTGAACATCGTTTTAACAGAGAAAAAGTATTTTTTTTTTAATACCCAAGTAGCGAAATCCTAAGCTTCACAGGAACAATGTTTTAATTTAAAATTTACGTAGCTCAGCGTGTGTCGACATTATTAGTAAGCTCAACATAAATAATCATTTTAATATCGTAACGCGAGTACAATATAACAGGATTATCACTTTAAAATTAAATAATACATAACAAGAATTAATGTTGCATGAATAACGTAAAAATGGAAACTACATTTTGATTACAATATTATTGTTACTATCGTCATTATAAATCATAAACGATTAAACTTTTGTTTGCATACTTACTTATCTACGAAAGATATACAACAAAAAACTATTTCGACCTTCCTTTTAACAAAAGATTTTCTGTTAAACAACCCAAAACATTTTGATTAATTTTTAAAATAGCCTACCGGGTTGGTCTACTGGTTAACGTAAATCAATTGTTAGCAGCTGATTTTCGAAGTCGAATGTTCTAAGGTTCGAATCCTAGTAAAAGCTAGTTGCTTTTATACGGATTTGAATAACTACAGTAGATACCGGGGACCTATGGTGGTTGGAGTTCGATTAACCAAACGTCTTAGGAACGACCGACCTGAGTCTGTATAAGACTACACCTCATTTACATGTTGTACACATCATCCTCAGCTCACTGCGCCGTGGGAGGGGGGGGGGGAGGTTCTTATTGTTCACTATACCTAATTCAGTTAGCTTATAGAGTTCAAATAAACAGACTGCGCGTACGAGTGTTCAGGCGGTGGATTCACAAACATCTGCTATAAATCCTGTTGCATATAAAAGAAACTATGCTACGTTAATAACACTGGTCAACAAAATTTAATTTTTTGTTTGTTAAATGAGAGTGAATGGCTGACTTTTATAATATTTTTTATGCTGATTTCATATATGTTAATAGACTTTTTCTGTCAGGCTCAAGTTTTTTTGTAATTGAAATTTCTTTTCGAACAAAAAATGTATGGTGAACGTAATGTGACAATACATTACATGCATTTTGTATTATCTAATATTTCTTTTGGATTTTCTGCTGTAATTTGCTGAAGGTAGATCCCTCGTTAAATTCCAACAACAGTCAGCTAACATTTTCCCTGGTATCATGTTTTCCTTTTAAATAGAATTTCATCAGTGATAGCGTCGAGATTTTTAGGGAAAAAATCCATATGTGATTGTTAGAAATCGATTTTGGGAGACATGTTACACCCAAGTTCTTAGAAATTTTGACGGAGTTCCCTCAAAAGTTCTCTGTAGTTACTGGCCTTATGGTTTCCAAGGAAGTTGTTTATCACATTTTGAAATGATTTCCATGCAGCAACCTCCAAATCATTCAAACATTCTTCAAACGCCGGAAAACTCATTAGTTTTCTTATTTGTGGTCCAACAAATATACCTACCTATATTTTAGCATCGCTTATATTAGGGAATTTATTTTTTAGAAACTGAAACCCTGCACCATTACGATCCATTGCCTTATCAAAATGTTTGAATAAATCTAGCTTAATGTGTAGAGACAGAAGGTAAATTTTTTCTGGTTTCAATAATGCCTAACAACATTCTCCTCTACTAAAGTCGGTACCTCTATCTTTGGCCACTGCTCTTTTATGTAATAGTTTTTTTCTTATCCCTGCTGTCCCACTCGCACAAGAAGCAACAGAACTTAGAGTAAACAAGTTGCAGTCCAAGTTAAATCGCTATTACTTTCAGATATCCATAAATATTTCTTATACTGAATCCTGCTCAATAGAAATTTCATATTTTCATAAGACTCCTTCACGTAAACAGCGTACGCTAATGGTATTGATGGGTATTTATTTCCTATGTGATATAGAACAGCTTTCAAACTAAGCTTTGACGAGTCAATAAAAAGCCGCTATTCGTCAGGGTGGTGCATATGTCCCAAAGCTTCCTATAAAGAGTCCACATCATTACGATATACTAAGTTTTAGTACCGAGATAAGAAATGTTCAAATTCTGACTGTCACGGAAAGCACTTATTTTAGTGTTTGATTGTAAAAGATGCCATACTTCCAGTCTTGATGCCAGTATTTCTACTTGATTCTTTGTTATCACGAACAAGATAATTTGATTCCGACTGATTAATTAAATGTGGTTCAGTATATCTATTTTCTAAAAACTTTGATCTCTTTCTTCATCGCCTGATAAATCAGCACAAGAGTCGACATTTTCATCTTCATCTAAGTTCCATGTTTCTGGTGGTAATGGAATTGGAAGCTCTTGGCTATATGGCACTGGCCGCAAGGCAGAGGGGTCAGGGTATTTAACAGTACCTCTAGTTTTAACTGTTATCCCGGATATCTTTATTACATAAAAATGACAGTCAGTGGTGTGATCCTTCCGTTCTCTCCAAACCATTGGAATTGCAAATGGCATGTGACGAGATCCATTTAGCCAACCAGTTAACAATGTTACACAAGAAGCACAGCAAATATGAGGAGCCCAAGATTTGTCCTGACCACCTAATTTACATCCGAAATAGAGTTCATACGACTTTTTTATCAGTGGACTTATATTTCTTTTCTGAGACTTCAATGTTACCTCACCAAAGATGTAGCAGAAATTGTTTGGATGATTAATGCAACTGTGAGGCATTGTTAATACATTACATAACTAATATTGTTTTAAAACAAACACTTTATAAACACAATAATTTAATAAACATACAATCATTTTACTGAACAACATACACCCGCAAATACGAAAACCAGGTACAAAACTGAATATTACACACACGAGAACTCGCACTTGAATGAGAATTAAAAATCTTTCTCTAGTCTGCGCGACAGTTTATAATAAAATATAATAACTACAGAAATAATTAATGAGTGGATGATATGTTTATAGTAAGATGAAAATAGGAAGAATGAGTCACATTCTTTCACTTTCTTGTGGACACGATAACTGCCGTAATTTTGCGTCAATCACTTTCAAATTGATACATAAAACATAACGACCCAAAATTTCGGTCAAGTTCGTAAATGGGCAAAATCGGACCAAGGGGGTGGAAATGTGAGGCTTTTTCGAAAAAACAAAATATCGCTATAACGTTTTCATTAAGTAATATATCGAATTCGTTAGAGGTTCCTACTATTCTTTGGATAAGGGCCTAAAATTTATCTAAGTAAAGGTTTTTGATATCACCAACCACTGGCCCAGGGAGTGGGTCAGTGGGGTTTCGAAGACAAAAAAAAAATCGTACCTCCCTTAATAGGCACAGTATCGAATCGGTTTAAAGTGGTCGTTAGTCTTCTAAACATTAGCTAAAACTTTTGTCTGAAACAAGTTTTGATATGACCAACCCTTACGGCAAGGTATGACCAAAATGTTGCTGGAATTGTAAGATTGGGCTCGCCGTATGCTAAATATGTGAAACATTTTTTCACATGCAACCATTGTTGTATTGTGCAAGTTTCTTAACTTTAAGGTGGAAATATTTTTTATCTGCTACTTAGCACTGGTGGAATCTACATCCGCCTTTTGGCGTTCCGAAAGAGATTTTTTTAAATTTAAATATACTGATTTATTAATAATTATTAACCTCTCTTGTAAAAATATTTCTATTAAAAATAATAATTCACTAATAAAAAAATAAAAATATGAAAAAATATCAGAAGATTTTAATCAAATAAATTTTCAAAATATTATTTATGTTTAAAAAATTAAAAAAAAATTCCTCTTATTATTAATCAAAATAAAAAAATAGGAAAGTAACAATATACGATTTGCCTGAAGCGACAAAAAAATACTAGTTTAAAAATATACAACATAAAAAAATTAAGCAATAGTTTGAAACATTATACGAGCAAGACCGTTAGACGAGTTCTTAGAAGGAAAAGTTAACGCAATAGGATTATTTCTGAATATTATTTAATATATTACATATATCTAGATGGATTTAAAACTAATAAATTTATAAATCTATTATTTGAAAATAAAAATCGACTTCACTTAATCGAATATGCTACTACAACACACACTATACGGTAAAATTGTGTCAACGTGACTGCCCACCGTCCTCTTATGTACGAACGTGGCCTTCACTGCTCAGTGCAGCAACTTTTAATGATATAGCAGTTACAAAACACACAAATGTTAACAGCCTAGAAACTATACACAAGTAACATAATACAGTAAAAAATATATAAATCTGATTTCATGTAATCGTATTACTTAAACTTTTAACACGATTAAAAATTAAAAATGCTTTATACTTACAATAATATATATATATATATAAATTATTTATATAATTTACACAAACAAGTATATTTTTCTTAAAAATCATGAAATGTTAGCAGCATTCAATTTGGGCCAAGGTCTATACAATCACATATTTAAGAAAAAATTAAATGTACTTCAGCCTAGAATCAAAATGATAAGAAATTACCCATATACATTTATCAGAATTATTATTTAAATTATAAACGTAAACAATTAAATAAATGTATAAGTAAAACTAAAATAGAAAATAACTAAAAATAGAATAATAGTACAGGCTATTTGTCATCAAAATAGGCTGTATTCGAAAATCCTTACCTACCGATTGATCTTTTGTCCATGCGTTAGGGGGATGAGGGAAGCTTAACTCCAGATTTTTAACATCCCCCTCCCATAGATTTTTGAAAAACTCGAATTACTAAAAAAGTTTTTGAATGCGTTTTTCTCTGAATCTATGAATTTTAGAGAAAAGTTTTTCAAACAAAAAATTTAGAGGACATTCTCCTCTACAATTAATGTCTGAAGTTATGCCGTATAATTTGAAATTGAAATTCTAGGTGGCGCTGAAGTTGTAAAAAACGTTGTAAACGAGTAGACCGGTTTCGAACACGTGCCCAATTCACAACATTTTCACACTTTCACAAGCTACAGCTCCAAAACGGTAAATCGTACAAGAAAATTGTTTAAATAAAAGTTATCTGTGTTTTTGAGATTAACAACTTTTCCAAATGCAATACAGACGAAAAACAATTTTTTCCGGTGAAAAAACCGAAAAACAAGTTTTTTACAACTTCAGCGCCACCTAGTATTTCAATTTCAAATTACACGGCATAACTTCAACTTCACAGACATTAATTGTAGAGGAGGACATTGTCCTCTACATTTTTTATTTGAAAAAATTTTCTCTAAGATGCATAGATTCAGAGAAAAACGCATTTCAAAAACTTTTGGAGTTTTTCAAAGATCTATGGGAGGGGGATGTTAAAAATCTGGAGTTAAGCTTCCCTCATCACTCCTAACATATGGAAAAAACATCAATCGGTAGGTAAGTATTTTCAAATAAAAATACAAATTGACTGTACTATAATGGACGCATAAGACCGCATTGCAAAAAGAAGATTTTCCAGTTACTTATCAAAGTATTTGATATTCCTAATCAGTTTCTAAACGGTACGAAATCAATTACACAAGAATGATGATAATCGGTTAACAAGGGCTAAAGATAAATCAGCTTGAAAATAAACATGTCTTTCAATCAGATATGCAACACGTTTAGTATTACATCAAGGGAAATATCTATATTACATCAGTTTTCAACGGAATTTAACATGCTTATTATCGATTCCCATTACTCGTATTCCTTCTAGCAAAAAGTTCTTAACTGAATTCTCACCGTATTTATGAATTTTGACATTTAAAGTTTCATCTGATATAAATGTTGAAGATTATTTTTATTAAATCTTTTACTACAATAAAAATATCATAAACATTCTAGACAAACTTTTTAAAACAGTGAAAGAAATGTTTTAATTCGTCAAACTGAATACACTTCTAACTCGTAAATATACCATCAAATAACAAAAACTGAGCTGTCTGAACAAAGACCACTTTATATTTTATTTTTTTTAATCTACCTCGTACCCATGCGATAATTGGTTGAAAATTATCAGAATTTTACAGCAATTATTAATTTAGAGAACGAAAATGGAAAAAATCTATAAGCTGAAATAATAAAACTGATTATTTACCTTTTTAAAGATAAAATATAGAAATAATAAATTCGTTATGTAATGATCAGTTTACAAATAATAATTACTGGAAAAAATGTGTAGAAAAAAAAAATTGGGCGAGAGGCAGTTTCGAACCAAGTCATGTGTGGCAAACCAGAAAGTAATAGTTTCAATAAGCCTGTGATGCAAAAACCGTCTAAAATTTATATTAATAAAATTTGCCAAATACTAATGCCAACGCTATTTTCATTAAATAAATTATCAATAGTTTATATGAAAAATAATTATCTTCAAAATTATAATGTCTTTCCATCCCTAATCCGAAAAAATAAATAATACCAAAAATTTAATATAAACTATTCTCCTAGTGCATAAGCTACTACACAAAATTTCACTAAGTTAATAAATTAATCTACAGTTTTAAGATTAGAATAACGCCAAAAAAAAGCATAAGCCTTATACACTAACATGTTCAATTTTTAAACGAAGCTTTTTGTGTTTTCAAAATAGATGTCAGAACAATGAAAAATAGAAACAAAATTTTTAAACATTATGATAATCAGTACTACTCTTAATAACATTCCAACCTGCTCCCCCTCTCTTATTAGTTACGATTTATTTTTCATAACGAAAAATATGATAATTACAGCTAAGCTGATTAGGTTAAAAAAAAAACAAGTAAAAAGGTTTTAAGTAATCATTTTAAAATAATAATTATAAAAATAGTATTTCTAAGTTGTTCGAGAGAATTTTCCTCGAAAAACGAAGGCGTTCCATGGAGGGAGAAGTGCGGCCAGAGCAATTTGGGTCCCGGTAGGGTCACTCAACGACCCTCCAACTGGTAAAAATAATAGATGACCTTGTCGGAGGCTTGAACAGGAAAGCGGTGACTGCAGCCGTTTTTTTTGGATGTAGCCAAGGCCTTTGACAAAGTTTGGCATCGCGGGCTGCTTTATAAACTAGCGCACTCGGCGATTCCATACCGCTATGTCAGACTGATGCGGTCATATTTGCTAGACCGACGTTTTGTCGTGCGCGTAGGGGAAACAATTTCCTCCACCAGAGAAATAGCCGCTGGGGTTACCCAAGGAGCAGTGCTTTCTCCTTTCCTGTACACTTTGTACGTGAACGATATGCCGCTATCGGAAGGGGTTAAAACGGCCCTTTATGCAGACGACACGGCATATTTCTACGAATCCGCAAATGTAGATTACGCGGTCCGGAGGCTCCAAAGGCAACTGTACTTAGTGGAACCGTGGCTCGATATGTGGAGAATCTGGGTCAACGGTGAAAAATCGGTGGCCTGATGTTCACATACAAGACACGCAAACCGGCCAGGCAGCTGGAAATCTCAGGGGAGAAAATCCCTTTTGAGAAAACGGTTAAGTACCTGGGGATGGTCTTGGACAGGCAGCTTACCTTCGGCGAACATGTAAATTATGCGACCCGGAGGGCCCAGGCCGCCAGAGCCTCACTATACCCAGTGCTGAACAGAGCCAGCCCGTACCCACTGGCAACTAAGTTACTTATTTTTCGGCTGTACGTACTGCCGATTCTGACATATGCTTACCCGGCATGGGGGGCAGTGTTGAGCTCCTCGCTTCAAAAGAAGATCGAGGCCGTCCAAAACATTGCGTTGCGGACGATATTTGGAGCTCCGTGGTTCGTCAGGAACGCCACTCTCCGATCCGATGCGAGATTGCAATCCGTGTCCGAGGTGGGGGTGGCGCAGGCGCGCAGACTGTTCGGGAGAGCGGCTGTGTCCGAACACAGTCATCTTCGGGACATCTGCCGAGAGGACCCAACCCCGACACTTGTAAGGAAGCGGCCTCACGCCGTACTGGACGAACCACCGTGATGGTGAGGTGCGGGAGCGAGAATCGACAAACCAGGCTTAGGGGCCTCCATATCGCATGAGCCACAAACGGAAAAACGCGTCAGAAACGTTTCCGGGGTCGCGAGTGAATGGTTTTCGAGTGTAAACTGTACAAGTCAGCGAGTTATACGGTCTCAGGACAACAAAATGCGGTAAGTTGTGTATTTTTTTTTTCAGACGCAACTTCCGCTCCGCAAACGTGAAACTCTGCCACAACAATACTGAGGTAAGAGCAAAAACGCGTTTTTTTCTTCTTTTTTTTCGTGCGTGTGTTTTGTTTCTCTTGTTTCAGAAACGGGAGAGACGTGGGTGTGGAACGACTCGTCGTGCCGTCTTGGTCTCTGACTAAGCACTCACCGAAATAGAGAGGGAAACGGCCTTCTTTTAATCCTGTGATCCCAAAATAAAAAATAAAATATAAATTCCATTTTTTTTCGTGTGTGTGTTCTGTTTCTTTTGTTGCAGATACCCACAGCCACCACAATTAACAAATGGTTTCTTCACTGCGGCCACGCGGTCCCCCCAACCCCTTCCCGGACACACGTGTGTCTGGAGATTAATATTATGTAGAGTAAAGAACTTCTGTTTGCTTCTGAAAAGGCGATCGCCGCCCCAAAACCGCGATCGCGAATAGATATCACCAAATTTGTAAGTTCCCTATTCCCTTTCCTTTCAAGAAAGAAGAATGAGGGAACAAGCCCAGCAGCCATCAGCCCAGCAGTCACCTGCCCTGCAGCCACTGACAGCATGGAAGAAAGAAGAAACCTGCACTTTTCCCCCGTTCAGCCCATCGGGGCCACGGGAATAGTAAGGTTAATGGTATGTAACTTCGGTTACTGCCAATTCTCGGAAAGTGCAGGCCAAAGAAGAATGAAGAGGTCATCGGAAGAAGATGAAGAAGAAGACCCTCTACTCGTCCCAACATCACGGACAGGAGTCCGGAACAGAGCCCAGCAGAGATGCGTCCTGAAAGGCAGCCATAACAGAAGTGGATGAAGAGCTTCTACACAACCCCTCCTTTAAAACTTACATATAAATTAACTTAAATCAGCAATTGCGACTCCTCCGGAGAAGGGGGCGCATTGCTCCCTCCATATAGTTAGTGCCCCGTTGTGGCGTATTCCTGCTAGACTATGAAGCGTTAGCACCGAAAGGACTTCAGTGGACGGTCTGAAGGGGAATTACGTCGGGAGGACAGGTTTCATAAGCCTACCCTTTCGCGGTCGGCCCATAAAATGGGTTTGATAACGCTGGCTTAACAACGGATTGGAATGCAATTAAATCCGTCCTTAAAACACAAAATACTAAATAAGACAAAACTTGAAAAATTAGACCCGTCATTTAAAATAAACCTTTAAAAACACGCCCGGTAAAATCATCCAGCAGCAAGGGACTCTGTCCAGGTTCTGCGATCCGTAGGGAGAATCTATAAACTCCCGCCAACTTTGCATTCCATTCCATAAAAATAGAGATTGAAAGTAAATAAAAAATTGGCAAATGAGTTATCAAATAAAATTTCGTAAAAAAATCAAATATACAATAAAATCAAAGTTAATTCAAAACCGTTCTGAATAGTTAAAACCCCTAAACAATATGATATTATTCATTTGTAAGTAGAGATACTGCTAAAATATTAAGAAATCATTATATCTTTTTGTAAGTTTATTTTCGAATATTATGTTTCTTTTATCTTTATTATTTTTTTGTAGCCTAATAAAAAACGAAATTTATAATTTGCTTTAATAATCCTATATTATTAAGTAATTACTTCAATATACTACAATAAAACCTCTTACAATAAAAAAAAAACAAGAAAACAAAAGAAATTAAGCAGAGGAAACAAGGCAAGTTATAAATCTTCAAAAACCTTCTTAAAGATCCAAGGAAAAGTTATAATTTGTAAATCAAGTAAAATTTCTCAATTGCTACGAATAACGATAACTTATTTTTTAAATTAAATGTAACAAAACGTTCGTAATAATAATAGTCAATTACTACATATTTAATTTAATTATATGTATTCAAACTCTACTGTACTGTTCGAACTCTAATTTTTTTTAATTCAATTTACCTTTCTAATCAAACAGCAGTCTTATAAAACAGCAATCAAATATTACAATATTTGTTCTGAACATATTGGTTCTTTTTTTAAAAAAAAAGCAAGGTCGTCTTTCTTAACTCACGTTAAATTTTTTATTAATTAAGTTGTATGTAATTAAGGCTAATATGAATGAGCATATAGCAATAAATACATTCGTACTACTGTTATTACAAATAGAAACAGACAATAAAAGGTTGAAACATTTGTAGGTCGAATGCAATATGAAATAATTATGAAAATATAAACAGAAAAAAAAATTGCATATACGTTTAAAACCGGTGTACATATGTTGTAAACATATATTATACAATTAATTAAAATACTATAATCTAATAAATTTATGTTATCAGTTTAAACAGTAAAAATTTAATAATTTGATGAAATACGAGGAAAATTATGAAATCACAAGCGAAATGAAATAAACACAATATACGAACTAGCTTCATATTCAAACACAGCATCATCAAACAAAAATATTATCATTTTATATGATACAAAGAAGAATCCCTTTACTTTCAATTATTTTACGTAACTAGCTTACTAAACATAACATAAAATAAAAATCAAAGAAAACACATTATTAATAAAATCCATTGTAGGCTAAATTCTCTAAAGCATACCTGTATTTTCAAAATTTACCTTTAATAAAATTTATTGAAGAAAAATATATGACTTTTAAAATAAACCTCGAATATCCGTCAAAGTGCATCAAATAATGTACAAAAAATCGGTATATAAGCGAAAACTAAGGTAAAGTAATTGATATAATTAATGCAGAAATATTTTTAATTTTCTGATTTCTTCAAAAATCATTAAATGTTTAATATTTTCTTGGAATTGAAGAATATTTATTCTTCAACTTTTCTCAGCAGCTTTTATCTTAAATATATTTTTTCACACTTTCCAATAGAATACTGCACTTTTTTTTATAATTTATATTTTTATAAAAATTTTATTTTAGAGTGTTTTCAATTACTATAAGTTTAATTTTATGTATAATATGTTTAATTTTATGTTTCATATGTTTAATTCTATGTATTCAAAATTAAAGTAATTTTGTACGTACTCTTATTTTTTTCCTAAATCCATTTATCTTTGTAATCAAACAGTGTACTAATAATGTAATGTTGTTTTTAGAATAAATTTTAAGGAAATGAGTCCGCTTTCGATAAAGAGACTTCAAGTTAAGTCTTCAGATTTTCGAACTTGAAATAGAGATTTCTTTAATATATAGTTTTATTTTTTAGTAGGAATTAAATTTATAGAATGCTATTGTTAATATAATGATCACACAATAACAATGTATTACATTTTCGTTGCATCATGTACAAGCGGTAATGGATTACTTTATGTTTTTATTGTATATTTTAAAATTAAATGTACTGCGGGTTTTGAGTCTAATGGGTCAGCAAACGTCTTGTAACAAGTACGCGTGCTCAGATCAGCGTGGTTAGCAATTCAGAAAACCTCTAATTAGTTGGTCGACTACTATTAGATATGATTTATTTATTGATAAAAATTGTTAAAAGCTGATTTGATTAGTAGTCTGATTGATAAGACTGCTGCTGTTTGATTAGAATGATAAATGGAATTTAAAAAAAATTGAGTTCGTACAAAATTACTTTAATTTTTATACATAAAATTAAATTAAACAAATAATAATTGAAAACACTATAAAATAAAAATTTTCAAAAAATATCAATTATAAAACAAGTGTAAAAGTGTAGTGTTTTATTGTAAAGCGTGAAAAAATATACATTTAAGATAAAAGCTACTGAGGAAAGTTGTAGAATGTCTTACGAAGAAAATATTGAACATTAAATGATTTTTGAAGAAATCAGAAAGTACATTTAATTCTACCTAGCGTAGACCAAAACTCAGCGGTTTGAATTTTGAAATTACCGAATGCGAATTTTCGCGTCGTAAATAAAATGTAGGACGGGTTTACGGAACAGTGGGTCTATGAAAAAGTCTATGGAAAATTATGCTGAAAAACGAAATGCTTTATACACTATGTTCAGTTTCCAATAGAACCAACAACACATTGTTGTTTATTAAGTTTATTGAGGAATGGATTACTCCAGCGTCGAACATTATTTTTGGTTGTTGGAAAAATTATGTTAACAAATCGCACCCATAAGTTTACTTTAAATACTAAACAGCATATTACTGGGTTTATTTTCGAGACGAAATTACAGATGCAAAAGCAAACACGATTAAACATCTATGAGCAACTAAACAGAGAAGGAAATAAAAAAAGAATGTGGCACATCCGGAACTACACAGGACTCTTTACGAATTTATGTGGCTTCCAAAAACATTATTAAGAACCTTAAAAAACAAATTATGTAGGACATCTGTGTTTTGGCTTCCGTAACGCAGTTGAAGTAAGTATAATTTTCTGTATTTTTATATATATTAATATTATAATAGGTAATATTGTAGTAGACATTTTTTACCCGAAGAAAGTCTGCTTTCGATAAACGACCGGTTTTTAATGTAAACTTCGTTATTTACATTTATACGCATAAACAAAGGAAAAAAGATTAATCAGCGATTGATAAAACCGTTCAAAAATGTTCACAATAGATTTATGTTTTTAAAAATTACATAATTATGGATTATACGAATTAATAAAATAACTAATTTACAATGAATTTGATAGATATTAAAACATATTTCAATTAATAATTCAAAAATACATAAACATATATCTAAATTAAAACTTCAATATTAAAATTATTTTATTAATTTTTTTTTTTACATTAAAAGGATCTTGGTTTATTATCTGACCTTATTACACGTTTAAATTTTCTTTCTCAGTATTCCATACTCCTTTCTCGATTTCATACTTCCACTAAGTCCACATCGTTACACCAAAGAAGAAACTGTGTCATGATCAAATGAAAGTACAGATTGATTTTCTAAGAAAACAGGAGATTGGGTTTTTCCAATCATATTTTTGTAATTCCTTGACGTAAAAACATGTACCCTGTTTTTTTCGAAGTAATTATATTTCTCATTTATAAATGGCATAAAACAACAATAATAAGTAAGTTTCAAATTAAATAGCAATTGTAAATTATTAGATAAAACTAAGCTGTACAACCCACATAATGAATTATAAATAACTACTAATTAATACTAAGTAAATAAATAAAATGATAATACTAATAAGGTTTATTGATAGTTATATAGATTAATAGATAAACACTTATCAACTGTTGATACAACACACATATAATGTGAAAAATAATGTAATAAAATTTGTAAACTTACAAAATATAACACTGTATTATAAAAAAAAAAAAAAAACTATTAATCAATGTTTTATATGTACAGAATGTGTATGAAAATATTCATAATCACGAGTAAATATTAAAAGAAAATTACGCAACATGTTTCAAAAGACGATTTACCGGTTTAGGGTTAACAACATCACCAACACGTGAGTAAACGCATGAATCATTAGAATTATATGTAATAAGGTTCAACGACCTTAGTAAAGTTAGATAATTGGAAAAAGCTGACCATGCTCGGTTGAGTAGACTGAAGATGTTAATAAACAAGATGTAGTTGATCAATAAGATCAACTTAAAAACCAGTCTGATATTGAAACGATTCTTTGTATAAATATAAAATTAATGATAATATTCTCCAATCAAGAAAATGCTTTATTAAATCAGAATTCCTGTTGCACAACTAGTGTTGACTCACACATATATAGTCCTTTAACAAATGATTCATATTAACGTGATTTTTTTTTATATATTATCCAGCAAGATACATTCTTCAAGGCAATTAAAATAAATCAAAGTCACAGACAAGAAGGATTAATTTTTTTATAACAGGAATTCTTCAGCAGATTTAAATTTAAATCAGAAAAAACATCCTGATCAGATTATCCCTATCAGAAGAAAAATCAACAAAATTTGGTAAAATAAGATTATTGAACAACCGAATATATAATCAGCTTAATTAACAACAGCTTTAAAAAATAACATCAACTTTTTAAAGGTATTTCCGTATGATTTTAACTTCGTTTAATTTATTTTTCAATCAATAATAATAAATCTTTATCAACTTGTTACACCTTGCAGTTAAAAAAAGAAATAATTAATCGTATTCCAACTCATTTTGTTATTCAGTACATTTCCTCAAATTAAATTTCCAAGAATCTGCAATTTTTTTTTTTTTAATTAGTTCGTTCAACCTTTAGAAGTTAAAAAGAAAACGTAATTAAAAAAAACTATAATTATTCGACAAGCAAAACTTGAATAATTTATACATATAATAAAGCTACCAAAGTATATAAATTATTTACTTAAAAAAATTAATTTTTTTCTTAACATTCTATTCTTTTTTTTTTTTGAGAAAAACGCATTCGCGTTATCATCGCCCGGGTCAAAATGTAACAAAAAACTCTTCTCGGATATTAAAATATTTATAAAATAAGGGTAAAACTAAGACAGTAATAAGATTAAAACTAAAATAATAAAAGAAACGTTAACTATTGGGATAACAAGAAAATAGAATATATATTCCAAATAGAATACAGGAATATGTATTATGATAATCCATAGAATATGGATTATCATTGATTCTTATTAAGTAAACTGATTCTTCTTAGAAGTAACAATACCCGGTCTAGTATATTCTCATTATTTCCTAGGATGCGCTAAATGTCCCTTGGTAGTTTAAATCTGCGACGTAAGGCTGCTTAAGATATGCATTCCACAAGGATGTGGCGCACAGTCAAGCGGCAATCGCATCGTACGCACAGTGGTGCGTTTTCTGACGACATCAGGTATGCAAGAAGAATCCCATGGTAACACCGTATCTTTGATGTGTCGGAGTTTATTATCCGTTGTAGCAGTCCAGTCAGCTAGCCGCCTTCTTCGAAGTGTATGTTTAACGGAATTAATAAAATCGGTAGTTGTAACTCGAGTGGTGAAGGACGGTTAGCTACCGCATCTTTGCAGCGGTATCCGCACGTTCGTTAACCAGGATTCCCACATCGCAAGGGATCCATCCAGCAATACTTTTTTAACGTAATAATTTTCTTTTTTTTTAATTAACAAATAATTATTTTTAATCTTGCATATTAAAAATAAATTCTATCTATTCAAAGTAGAACACTGATATAATTTATATATATAATTTCCCCCTCTAAATACTTCGTTTTTTATCTGTGTTTAGTAATTTCGCAGAGACCTCTGCTTCAACAGAGCTTTTTTCTAATAAAAAAATTAACATCAAACATTTTTTAAACATTAAATTATAAAGAGATATGTTTACATTCTCAAATCGCTGATATAAAATGAACTATTTAAAAAAAAAGAAGAGGAAATTCTAAAATTAACTACAACGGCAACTGGACTGTAAACATATGGCTATAATTTTAATATTTTACACTATGATTTTAATTAAATTTTATACGTTCTAATGAAGAAGAGATCAATGAATAAGTACTAAACTATGAAAAATAAACAGTAAGTGGAAAAATGAATAATAAAAATAATTATATTCTGCTACTAGACGCAATTTTCAAAACTATTCATAAAAAAATATATGGGCTGCATATACGAGTATATATATAAAATATTTACTTATTTCTATAAATACTGGTTTCTCGAATTAACGGTCAAATCAACATGATACAGTTTACTGATTGATATTCAGTAAGAAAAATTGCTTTATCTTGATATAAAGAAAAATATGTAAACGAATATTTTTAATGATTTTTTTTTTGGGGGGGGGGGATTTTCTTAAGTAATGTTTTAATAAAATATCAAACTTTTCTCAATGTTGAGCTTTGCTGAAACGTGTAAAGTTTCTTCTTTTTCTTAATTAAAATGTATAACACAATATTCATAGAATTTTCATCTCTGAAACCTATAATATGTATTTCATAACGAACAGGTATAAAGAAAATTTTAAGATATTATAAAAAAATTCACTAAAATAAGAACGAAATATCGTCCGAGCTTTAAATTATTGTTAAACTGTATGCTTTCCTAAGACAGTAAAGCGAAGTTTGACTTTCTCATTAACCAGGCTACATATTGGCAAATAATTAAAAACTCGATAATAAAGATAATAACAAGTAATATCGTCGCCTAAATTCAGTTACAATGAAATTCACCTCGGCAACTTTCTCTAACTTATCATTTACTATCACAGGTATACGTTGTAAATCGATATCCTAATAAATACGTGTTCATATTATCTTAGTATACCACCAGTGCACTATTGTAACCTTGTATAAAACTTCTGATCAAATCTTCATTATTACTAATCTTAATATTATTAATTTCTCTGTCAGAAAATACCTGCAATCACCCAGCTTTAATAATAGGAACTTTAAAAATTACTAATTTGAATATCAACAAACTAATTTGCATTAAACTTTGTAAACGTACTGTTAAAATAAAAAGTAAATCTGATGAGCTGAGATCATGTAGTTTACAAGCTTAGAAATCACAAGATTAGAACTCTAATGTTGTATATAAATAAAAATTCGGAATAAAATTATTTATTAGGAATGAAATATTCTGTAAATTTTGTAATTAATTTTTACTAAAAATTCTTTGTTGAACAATTCTAGAAATAAAATTTGTTTTACCAGTTAATAAATAATTACTTACTATTTGTTAATAATAGCTATCCAGAGATTCTCTAAGATCCAGATTGAAATCTTAATTAAATACAGATTAAAATTTAGCAAGATTTAAATCCCCTTATTACTTGATTACTCTTGTATTCGAATTTCGATTACAAGAAATCTTAGAATTGATTGCCCATAGGTTCGATCCGGGACTCAAAATTTTCATTCATAAAAAGTTCTAAAACTCATTTTACATATTTACAAGTGTATGTTTCAAAGCTAATTTCGAACTTATTATACTGAAAACTATTGTTTAAAAAAAAGATTTGAAACAATTTTTTTTTTAATGAAGTAATCGCAATAATAAACAAGAGATTCCGTGTATTTTGACAGTATTGTGCATGTATTTCATTTGCCATACAGAAAACAATCTGTAAAAAAAAAAATCAATTGTATCAAAAGCTATATTCACCACCATATTAATATGCTACTAGACGGAAGTAACACCTTTAAGAACCGGATAAATACTTTTTTGAATTTTAATAAACATTTCCAGAATACGAGTCAAAAAAAAACAAACAGATAGACAATTCCAACAATATTCTTATATTTTTAATCAGATCGTAAATTATCAGTTGTAAATCTTTCAATTTCACCGTATGGTTTTCATGTAACAACTTCCATGACTTGGAAGTTATCATGGTTTTATTTATCTATTAATTCAAGTATCAACGCCATATTTGAACAGTACCGGATCATAAAATAGAACTGACACAAAAAACAAATTATTAGCAGATATTATCAAAGGTGAAAACATACATAAATGGTTGGTAGGAAGAAGAGGCCACAATAAGTAGGATATCTGTTGTCATCGTAACTTCTAATGTTACAAGTACGACAGTGCATTAAATATACCATTCCATTCTTAATCCATTAGCGAGTGGTAAGTCATATGCAGCCACATAAATGATATGGATAATTAAAAACAAGGAAGCGAAGACCAAAAGGACAATTTACAAGGCGATTGATTGGTTTGACAAAAGTAGGTTAAAGAATATTCAACACTCCAGGTTGACAGAAGGTGTAAAAAAACAAATGCAAATTAGTTTCCGTTAGGCACGCGCGCACACAAACACACACAGAGAGAGAGAGAGAGAGAGAGTACGCGCGCGCGTACGAGCGATTAGTTAATAATCAAACAACAAACGGTGAAATAGAATAAAATTTGTAAGATATTTTTCAAATAAACTATCAGAAAATAAAACTTATTAATCATTCAAAATGTAACCAACTTTAATGTCAATGTGAACATCCGAAATAAAAGGTCAAAAGAAAACCTCTTTTTTTTTAATCAGAAACACCTCTATGCATGATAATTAAATACAAAGTGTATTTTAATTTATAAAATACTTTTATAAACTAAAATATATTTATTAATATCATCGTAAAACGGTTCTTATTCAGATCCAATTCAGGGAAAGCAGTAGGGAGTACCTAACATGATTATAAAGTATCTCATTTAAATATTAATTCTCATACAATACAAAAGTAACTTGTCGGTTGACTCACTATAGAGGAAACATGTTTTAACTGTCAGCTTAGGTGAAAAACTGATTTTATCTTGAACTATTCGGTACAAAACATCGATAATCTTCAATTAAAGATATACAAATAAACGAACTCATTCACTGGAAATATTTAAACATAAAGCTGCTGCCTTTAAAATAAGTACTATTTTATTGTGTCTTCTTTGTCATTGCCAAAGAGAACTGAATAATTCTTATTATAAAAATGTCTGATGTATAAGAAATGAGTGCCACCCACAACGAGGAATGTTTTAGTAGATTTTATTTGTTTATTACAATCAGAATTTTTATTTATTTATCAGGTTTAAGAAGGCTCATGAAATAATAAAAATGTGTCTAAAAAAATATTGAAAGATTGATTACTCCAATACGAAAAGAAAATGTGGAAAGATATTTTTCTTAATTTTAAATGAGCGAGTTTAAAAATTGTCTATACCTGAGGAATAATTTTATTATCTTGAGTATGGACAATGGAAAATCGATTTATAAATTAACCTACACGATGTGTAAGACATTAACATCGTTCTCGCCACAGCCACAAAATTAAACGTTTTTACATCCCATATTTATTTACTTACAGGTAACCGCAAATACAGTATTTCTCAGAGAAACCTGATATTTCCTAATTCGTACAATAACAGAAATTATTATGTATGTAATATAAGACGCCGATTTATAATAATATATTTCTTATATATATATAAATGTTAAGTTCGTTTATGTACGGCTTCAAAAATTCAAAATTTTCTGCATCGATTGAGCTCAAATTTTAGCACGATATATAACCCGCATCAAAGATTGTTTTCATCTATTTTTAATAAATCTATCTATCTATTTTTTTTTTGTACAGTTTTTTAATAAATAAGAGGCTAACGAATCAGATGGAAATGTAAACAAAGGAAAACCAATCAGATCAGTGCAAGATGGCCGCTGTCAAACACAACGACCAATCACAAAGAGCCCGTATGGCGGTTGCCAATGTAAACAAAATCACAACTGATTAAGTAACAAATTTCTTTGAATTATATTTAACAGCTAAAATATCTGTATTTTATTAAAAAAAAAAAAAAAAAACACCAAAACAAAAAGAAAAGCCACCAAGAAGGATGACTTACAGTAAATAAATTATAACACCCAACTTTCGTATAGCCCAGATAGACTTAAAGACTATGCCAACAAAAAAAGTCGAAATAACCAAATACTCAGAAAATAATATCCCTACATAATGACCAAAAAATCCTTTGTTAGGTTATTTTTTTACATATATATAACTAAACAATCGTTTTTTGGTCATTTAGCGTTCTTTGCTATGTAAAAGCAAAGAAAATTCACAAATAGTAACACTGAAACCACACAACTAAGTATTCGTTTTTTTTTTGTTTTTTCTAACCTCCGAAACCACCGTTATGCATTGCTTCAGATGATGATATGAATGATTTATAGCGTATGAAAATGGCATGCGTGACCGGGATTCCAACTCGGAACCACCGGATTAAAATCCGAGACGTTACCACTCGCGCCACGGAGGCCGGCAAACATATTCGTTAGGAGCCGAATAAAAACACGACTTACCAATATGGCGTTGTGTGTCAAACCAATTTTATACGGACTATAATTACTTTTAATACGCGAAACTTTGCAATGATTGAACATTAACTTAAACCTCTTCAAAAATTATTCCTTTTGAACTAAGCCACATTTTGATATCATTGTTTTTCTATAACACGGCTGGAATTCTTTTCGTTTAATGATGATAAGCGTTGTCGAATACAATAACCGAATTCTCTTCCAAAGGACATAATACACCGCTAAACTATTTATAAATAATTCAAATTCGTGTAATTTTTTTACGAATCGCGTTTTTATCAAAATCTCACCTTTTTCTCAATTGGGTTTTGTTTTCTTTGGAGACCGTAATTCATTAGTAGATTCATACTCGAGAATCACGTTGTACACTGAAGCAGCACAACTTCTACTTACGTTAGCAGTTTATTAACATCTGAAATCAACGCTTTGATTATTCTGTAATTTGTAAGCATTACTCTGCTTTTGTAAGCATTTAAAATGATGTGTTTTTTCGCACGACTTGAGGGCTTTTTTTCGCAGTCCACAAATCTTTATATATAAAACTGTTAAGTTCGTTTGTGTACGCTTCAAAAACTCAAAATGTTCTGCACCGATTGAGCTCAAATTTTAGCACGATATATAACCTGCATCAAAGATTGTTTTTATCTATTTTTCACATCAGTCACATACCCGCGACCGCAAGAAAACAATTTTTTTAACGGTCAGCTGTGTACCAGTGACCCCGCCATCTGCCTGAAGCGAGGGGAACACTCGCCATACTAGCTAACGACAACCGCAGTCACATGTGAAACAATACCTGTTCCCAATTACATTGTTTATTAACAAAAAAAAAACGTATTCACTTGCATCTGATTCAAAAATATTGTATATCCACAAGTATTGCAAAGTTAAACTTCTATGAAACGTATGCTTTGTTTTGTTTCTCATTTCTCATCCATGCAACCACAATGTGCCACAGCGAAGCGTGGCGGGTAGAGCTAATATATATACTGTACAAACTAATTTATGGGAAAAATTAAATATACAAATCAATTCGCCTGACGGCAAAAGTATAATGTGACATTTAAATAGAGGCGCGCTAATCAGGTAGATTTTGGTACTTCGAAAAAGACCGATATCAAAAAGTCATAATTTAACCACAAACACCAACGCTTTCTCTGTAAATATATAATCGATTCTAATTTCAAATAATACTGCAGAGGTAAAAGGAGAAAACGAAAGACCAATAACTAATTAGCGACACGCTTCCGAAAGTGGTTAACAGCTGTTTAGGCCTTTAAAAAAATAATGACAATGGCTCGTGCTAATAACAATCGAATTCCATAGAAAGGTACGCCTGGGAATCGAACCGAAACGGGATATACTTCCGCATACCAGCAGGATAAATTACGAATCACAGATACAAGGTGATTTAAAATGTCTACAAACATAACATTTAACAAAGAAATAATATATTATTATGAACTTAATTAAAACAAAAATCAATCAACAAACCGTTAGTTATCTACAACCTATCGCATTAATGACGGTTTTAACATCTTACGTAGGTTATTTAATGCAAAATTCAGTGAACCGAATACTAAAGAAGTATGGAAGATAAATTAAACGTTCAAATACATCTACATAACTGTCAGCTAAATACAAAGTCTTTGATCAAATACTAGACAATACTCGTACATAATAAAGAAAGTTAAGGTGAATAAGTCGTTATGATAAAGACCAGTTTATATTGAAGAGGTGAGAGGTAAAAATCAAAATTAAAAAAAAATAACAAGTAGCAAAAAAGGTTACGTAAAATATCGAAACTAAAACATGGACATCATATACAATGTAAATGACAAAAATAAGGAAAGATTAGCTCTTCGAAGGATATACTTTCCTAAATATATATATATATATATATATATATATATATATATATATATAATTTTATTTACTACTTCAGCGGTTTCAACCTTCTAATGAAAAATTTCGACAGAATTATCCGATAAAAAAATTAATTATTTTCGCTCACTGAACAGATTACGGACAATGTGACAGCTTAATATTAACAAGGTAATAAAAATAGTACTTAAAATCGTTTTAAAACAGTTAAAAATCTTTAAATCGTAAAATACTAAAACTTTTCCAACATATCTTGAAACGTAAAAGAATTTTTCTTACGAGGGGCAAATTTTATCTTAAAATCCGCCGATTACGGTGGCAGAGTGGTAGCATCTCGGCCTTTCATCCGGATTCAGATCCCGGGTGCCAGATATGGCAATTTTCATATGCTACAAATTTTTATTTTTATATTCCCACATACAACCTTCTTTGTAAGCTTCTGTGGTGAAAAAAAACCTGTTAGTAGTGTCAAAGACAATCTACATAGAAAATGGAACACAAATCTAATATTATTTCTTTCACGTTCATCTTAAAAAATCTAAAATAACTATAATGAAATGTACTATACATCATTAAATTCAGAAAAATGTTTCAAAACAAGCATTCGTAAAATGTTTTACACCTTATTTTAATAGACAAAATGTAAGTTTCAAACACAATGCAAATCTAATAAAATTTTCAACCACAATTTAAATAAATCTTTGTAATAAGAAAAAAAACAAACTATAATTGGAGAAAAAAAATCTTTAATATAGACTTGTAGTTGTACCGTCGAAAACTTAACAATAGCTAAAATAATAACTACTGTTCATCTGCAATTATAGGCAGTTCTAAGTCGAGGCATCTACGTGCTGGAGAGATGACCGCCCGTTTCGCCTCCAATTAGAATACGAAAATTTTATAATTATAGCATAAATTAACTCATACTTACCGATAATCTACTACTACATTATACAAATATAATATTTATTCTTTGACAAGTGGGTCTATTTTTAATCTTATATTAAGCTTTAGCAAATAAATCAAGCTTAAATTTAATCGATTACTTATTACTACTTCCTATAAAGTTACAATTAAATGCTTAACGATTAAAAATTGGCGAATAACACGGAACCAATGTTGTTTTACTTTCTCATATAATTTACTGAGATTACTTCTTCAAACATAGATAATTACAAATTTTTCACATTTTAACGGGAGAAAGCATTGAGCTGTAACTGATTTGGACTGATAGACGGTAAGGGCGGGCGGTTAACAGTGCCAGAACGAATAAGTTATTTCTACTTAACTTCAGATTGCCTTTATCATAATTCGACAATAAATAGTTATTTATATTTTGTGAAAGCGTATTTTTCTAAAAATAATAAAATGTACATATAATTTTGTATTTACTCATTAAAATCTCCTACTATTTATTTTTTTGTATCTTTCTATTAATTTTGTTATTTGCCTTTTTGCGTGAGAAAAACTTCCCGGTACGTAGAACGCAAAAACCTAATAAAACCTTAATCCAACAACTACACCAACAAAAAAAAAATCTTGAGGAGAAATCTAGTATAGGACAAATATTTTCTAAAGATAAAATTCTTAGGATCAAAATTAGACTATTTCGTATTTCAAAAGATCTAAATCTTAAATACAGGTACAAAATCACGTAAGAAAATATAAAGAAGCTGAAAAATAAAAAAAGAAGGTTTAAAAACTGATATTTTAGCACAAGATTACTTATAGTTGAACAGTATATTTATTTATAAACTAACTGCTTTATGGATTTTACTTTAATTCGGATTTTCACTCGATTAAATTTATTATTCCTTCTCTGATTTTTAACCATTAAAAACGAGAAGTATAGCCTAGTAATGGCAACATTAAAAAACTCTGGCGCAGAACTGCGCAAGAAGATCGACTTTTCGTTTCCGAAGCCCTAACAATTCCGCAATCAGAAACGCACTTTTTTCCAGAGTACAACGCACATATACGTTCGATTAACGAGCGGTCCCTACATACAAGCATCAAGTTTAAGAAGTCATTCACCGCTGTGACTCACTACATAAGCACGTATGAAAAATACGAAGCAAACATATCAAATTGAGGTTATGTCGTATGTTGTCGACCTTAAATTGAGCGTAACTCAAGAACAATTCAACCAATCTTCATCAAATTTTCTCGCACAACAACAACATATCTAATTTTTAATGAAAATTATCTAGTAGTTTTGGAGATTTTACAGCCACATAATATAAATAAAAAAAGTTATTACATTTTAAGTGAATGGTATTTTCGTACGGTTTTTACCGTACTTTTTTCTTCGAAAAGATCGGTAAAAACTTAATCAAAGTAATGTTTTGTTAGACTACATATTTTAAACGGTCTAATGAATTTCTAACAAACTTTCGCAAACTGCTTCTTTAAACCTTTAAACAAAAAAAAAAAATAAGGCTAAGTTAGTTGGGGGAGAGCCCGTTAAACCAATCAAATGGTGGTCCAACCTAACAGAAACGGACCCAGCCCTAAAATATGAATTCAGTTTATTTTAAGTATCTTTTTTCTTAACCGTTTTCAAAAAAAAAAAAAAGTAAAAGTTATCCAAAAATAGAATATTCTCAAAATAACAAGGGCGAAATAAAAAAACTGAAAAACTAAACAAAGAAAAAATTTATTTCTTTCAACAGTTTTTGAAAAACGTGTTTTTTGTTGTTTTTTAACCACATTAACTTATTGAACAGTAGTAACTTCTTAGTTAATGAAAGTTTTACAGGAGATATTCATAAGTTTAATAGAAGGAAAATAAATTAAAAGAAGTATTTAAGATAATAAAATATAAAGGTAAACATAATTTTACCTTAAATAAATAAACCAACTCCTCATCACAAAATATAACTAAGGGAAAATGAAATAAATATTAAAAACAAAGACAGAAAGTAAGTAAAAATTAAATAAAGAATACAGAAGAAAAAGAAAACACAAACATCAAAAATGAGATAGAGATGAACAAAATCTTCACCCAAGAACACAATAGGCTGAGAGAATAAACTACAAAAATATTCATTTTAAATACATTGCTGTTGTAACTGGAAAAACAACCACATAAACACAATGTGGATGAAAACCCGTCATTACAGCATACAAAAGAAAATTATAACTAAAAAATTTATATTCATATCAATAATATTTACAAAATATGAAAAAATATTAAAGAAATAATTTTAAGAACAAAGAAACAATCTACTACGTTTAATAGTAAATAAATAATTTCCATATAAAATGAGATAAATGACAAATTATTGATAATATTAATAAGGCTGTCTTAAATGACACGAAAAACATTAGATACAAGCAAATTTATACTTTACAAAAATAAAAATTAGATAAAAATATTTAATGAAGCCAAATAAATACCAGTAAAAGACTCGATAATAAATTTTTCAACAGTATTGTATTAAATATTATTTGTCAAGGTAAGCTAATATACCAGTATAATACAAATATATATAAATGTCATAAAAACAAAATTCAATCGTTTTTTTAAAGATAAAGGTCAAATGAACTGTAATTTCAAATGAAATTGTAAGTAGGATATGAGTATAATGTTATTAAACAATAAAACTCGACTCCATTTCGTGATAAAAAATAATTACTATTAAATAATACATTTGGTACTTAGTTTTAACGATTCTCCACCATTGTTTGTACATATACTAGACTAACAACTAATGCCATACAATATCCGTTTCCGGCAAAACGTTATCAAAACTAATATAATACATAAATGTACACATTTTCATCAAGCTAGAGTTATCTTAATGCTTATTTCATATAATCAACAACAGAAATTCTTCACGCTGAAAAAAAAATTACATTTAAATCACAATAGTATTTTTTATAATAATAAAAATGATAACTGCAATAATAATATTTTCATACAATCAGCGTCTGAAAATATTATTAACATGTAAAAAACCTTGACTCAATATGTAAATAAATTAACAAAAAATAAATTTAATTAAAATTAATGATTGTACCATCAAAGCAAAACTTAAAGCTTAGCCTTAACCAACATTTCGTTATACTTGAAAATAAAAAAAACAGACTGTTAAATTTTTAAATCTTACCGAACAGAAAAAAACCAGCATTTTTTTACTGTAAATATTTATCTTTTTCAAAACTGCAATACTCACCTGAAACAAAAAAAAAAAAATTGAAACCTAATGGTTTTTAACCACAGAAGTTAATGTTAGTTTTTAATCAAAACTAAATATTCAAATAATAACATTATAATTATTCAAATAATAAAACATCGTAGATTAAATAATGTTTTCATTAAACGAAAAACATTTACCACAGAAATCAAATTGCTTTTAATAAAAGAAAAAGCAATTTCAAATGAAGAACTCAATTCATTAGTAAAATCAATAACAATTACTGGTTGATAGAATTTAAATAGAGGTATGGCGTAAAAATTGAAATAGCAATTACTACAATGTAATATTCACCAAACATACATTTCTAACGCTACAGAAAGCGATCACGATAGATTTCCCTTCGTTTTACGAAAGGTCAATTTTGTAATATAATCCATTAAGTTCATTAAAGTGATTAATAATTTTGTCCAATGTTTGTGTAATCAGGATATATATTCCTTAAATTTACCAAAAGATCTGGTGTAACATTAACACATAAAATAAAATTGGTTAGGGCTTGTAGTGGGCGATATCATGCTCCGCCCTCATCGATAGATCCAACTTGCAATACTGAAAAATGTTTTTTAATTTTTTTCAAGTTTATTACGTAAACTTGCACTAAATTAAAATAAAAATATTATTACGACAGCGCAGCTCAATGGTGTCAGGTAATCAAATATCAAGCATTGAAATAGTTGGATCGTGATTTTACTTATTTAGAAGGTTATATCTACAACATTAAAAATTATATTTTATAATGCAGCTATGATCAAGGTTTTACCATGGTTTCCCTTTATCAGCACAAACAAATGATGGAGCAGTCGTTTTTACCTGCAGAATACGATTCCCAAACATCCCGATGTGATCTAAATAAAACGTTTTTCTTTTACCAAGCAGAAGAAAATACGTGTTTATTTATCTGTATGAAAAATTTCTGCTCTTTTTGAAAATGGTATTTAATTCATTCTGAGAAAAATAAAAACTTCTTAATAAGTTAATTTATTAATTAAATTAATAAAAATAAAATAATTAAAATATGTTATTAGATTTTCACAAAATTTATAAAAAATCTTATTTATTTACAACAAAATACAGAATACTCAGTTCGCAATTTCTGAAGAAGGTGCTGTGCACCGAAACACCTTTCGTGATTTTTTAAATACATTTTATGAGAATCTAATAACATATTTTGTTTATTTTCGTTTTCTTATGATGGATTTTCATAAAGTAACGGTTTCATCCATCGATTATGAAAACTGGAACGTAAAAAATTGAAAAAATTATTAATACGTAAAAAATACGATTGAGTTTAATATTACAAAAAAAATTAGTAATATTTCGTTATTATTTTAGGGAGAGCTTGTAGTCGCCGCCAGTTTAGTTCAGGATACAACGATCGTATACAGACAGTAAACGTAATTCCTTAAAATTTTTGGGAAAAGAGGTTCAGTAAATTAAAAAAGAAACTTTCAGGCGGTTTGCGGACCGTTCTTATGCTAGACAATATCGCCCACACCAACTGCGTCGTCATGGAGTCTTCACGGTTTCATAGTTCTAATGTTCGAAGAATGCTGTTGCAAGACTTACTTTACCATCCGTAAAAATTGCAGATCGACCAGAAACTGAAACCAAACGATCATGTAATGCGCCATCAACTCTAAGAACGAACGGTCGTAAAGATAAATTAGGACAGTAACTTTGTTAACACTCTGTGGATGTCCGACGAAACTCATTTCCATCTTAACGGTTTTGTTAATAAACAAATTTGTCGTTTTTGGGCACAACAGAATCCTACACAGCAACAAGATTACAATGGGGTGTGCTGTATGACATAATTGATGACCCTTACGTTTTTGAAAACGAGGATGGCCACACGACAACAGTCACATCAGATCGATACGTCACTGTGGTGAAAAACTTTGCTACGCAAAAATTACAGACAATTCCACAAATTATTGTGGATCAACATAACACAAATCACGATTATGGATAGCTCAAATTGTTTGTACCCCAATTGTTTGGCAAAAGATTTCGAGAAATAGTGACACTCCATGGTCCGGGTCTCCTAATTTATCGGTGTGCAATTTCTTCTTGTAGGGTCATCTTAAAAATAAATAAAGCTATAGTAAATAGTTGACTTGCTACGACAAAACTAAAAGCCAAGATCCGAACACTGATTGCTGAAATTCCTGTTGAAATGTTGCGTGAGCCCTGCAGAGTTTCACTACAAGACTGCAGGAATGTTTACGAAAAGACGAGTTCACCTGCAAGATGTGATTTTCAAAAAATACATTTTAAATACGTATTCTGAAATAGCGAGTTTCTTGTTTTATTTAAATTTTATTAATAAATCTATCTAGTATAAATGTTTTATAAGAATACTGAACTCTCAAAATTTCCCATTTCCCTGAATCTGTACCTGTATATAGCCTTATTTACATTTTATGTTTTCTTCAATTCGTTTCAAAGCATTTTCATTCAGTACGCGTCACACCACCGAATATTCTATATTCTACTGTAAAATTATATCTCAAAAATTGTTATTGCTTGTTTCTCCGGCTTATTATCGTTTTGTATAAAACGCAACCATCTACATCTAATACCTAACTGTATAACTGAGAACGCAGATTTCTTATCTGCATAAACATTGTCCTGGCTTTTGCAAGACCGCTTATATATTATTTTTAACTTCGTCAGTCCTTAGTAATTTTACTACCTAAATAACCAACTTCTGAGACTTCTGGTACACTGTGTCTCTTAACTTCAATATATTACGTTCTCCTCAAATATCTTCTACATTTAAATCCTAACCTCTTTCCTGAAATAAAAAAAAGATAACAAAATAATGAGATTTCATTATCTTTCTTTACTCTTCTAAATTTCAAATTTAATTTTTTCACAGACGATGGCACCAAACTATTCATTACTTCTTTTAAATCATTTGCCTATTTTCAGCCTTGTAAAATTACCGAAGAATAAAATTACTTCTGATATTTCCATGTCTTTTCGAAAAATCTATTATTCTTCATTTATTATACCTTCTATTTCTCATCGTATATATACATATGTATCTATTATAATTAATAATTTGAAAGCATGATTTTTTGTGCAGTAGTTCTCACATTTATTTACCTTGCGTTCTTTGATATAGTAAAATTAATGTTTTAATTAAAATGTAAGATACGTCAGCGGTTTCATAAATTTTTCTTAATGTGTGCAACCTATTCAGTTCCACTTTAAAGTGGTACATCATCAATTCCTAATGTTTTATCATTTTTTAGAACTTTATCAGATTCAGTTCGTAGTATACTATTTTTTGAAATCATCATGAATGACTCCTCTTTCCACCTCCAGCACATTTTCAGGTAATTTTCTCCTTACACACAATCCTTTTATGTATTCTACGTAATAAATATTTGGATTAAAATCTTTAGAAGGTAAAGAAAATAAGAGTGTATATAAAAAACAAATAACTTATGAAAAAACTTTCGATAACCTACACAATTAAATTACTCTAATAATCTAAGCAAACACAAAACACAGTATTTCGGTTTCAAAGCTTTGATAATGCTCAAAGCGTTTCCTATCAAGCTTAGTATCTACACATGCGACGCAAGCTCGTAGATAATATTGGGATATTGGATAACTGCCCGCTAGAGTAGATCCTATATACCTATGTGGAAGATAACAAATAAATAGTACAAATTTTGTCACAAATTATTTCTAATCTACAAAGGAGAGTAACTCAAAAATTCCCATTCTTAAACAGCTGTTTGGATCTGAATAATTCTACTACGAATCAAATACCTGCAATTATAATTTTAATCAAAGTCGAATCCTTTCAGCTACAAAAGAAATTACTTTTGCATTATAATATACCAATTATTAAATCAAGGAATTTTAACAATGCTACATAGATTATTAAATATATCACTTCAGTTAAACTAAATGTTTAAAGTATGATATAATATTACAAAATTCAATTACTTATATCTTATCTACCTTTTGGTATTCGTATGGTATTTTTTTATGATATGTAATTCTGCCATTTCACACTCAACCAGTACGACATTAGAACACAAACACACGTCTAAATATAGGATAATAAAAATCTCCTTTTATTTTATCTCAGGAGATAGGTTAGGATTTAAATTATAATAAAAATATTCAATGTCAATTATAAGAAAAATATTTGTAAAACACATTAATATTGAAAATCTTAATATTCACTCTTTTTAAGTACCGCAGAAAAATAAATAAAAAACATAATTTATACAATTTTTTAAAACTATGTAGTTATTTTTATATGCGTAGAAAAACGTGTTTATTATTGTATCACGCTGATGTAAAAATATTGTAAATGAAATCTAACCTTTTCATTACACGAAATATGTTAAGAATACAAAACCTAGTATAAAATACGTATTTTATACTAGGAGTATTAATGTGAAATAATGTAAAAAAAACCCACATGTTATAAGAATATTCTCAAAGCATATAAATACATCAACTTGTAAGGTCAGATTCCACGACTTAACATTAACGGACGTCAAAGAATATTTATTTATGTTGATGGATCATTTTATTTTTTAACATTACGAAGTAAAGCTTAAAAAGGTTGCCTTCGTTCGTTTATTTTGGACCGTCTTTCAGAACTAGTAAATAACATCGCGCTTAAAACATATATATTTGAGTAGTAAATAACATCGCTTAAAACATATCAAATAATGAACTTATTTTAATAACATTTGTATCGCTATAACTACCGAATGGAACTTAATAAACGGAGAATACAAAAATTATTGGAAACTTTTCATTTAAGAATACTCAAATTGTACTTGTGAAAATAATTTCAAAATTTTCTATAACTTCAAACCAACTATTAAACGATATTATTTATCAAATAAAATAATATTTCCTTTCTTCTTAAAATGTAGCTTTCATAATTTAGCGCAAATTAAAAACCTCCACTAAACGTTTTGACTCGTCATTTAACACCTACTTTAAAAAACCAAACTTAGAGAAGAATGAACAAAGAATTAGTTATTATACTTTTAGCGCGGTTATTTTAGACATTTTATTTATTTGTTTTTAATTAAATTTTTTTTTTATTTTATAATTACGATAGGACTGCAAAAAAACTTACCTTTAAGAAAATTAGCCGTTTTTAAGAAACGAAAAAAGCAAGAAAACTAAATTGATAAAAATAAGATAAGGGATAGAAAGAAACAACAAAAAAATATATAACTGCTGAACGTGACCAAAGTATTTATAAAAGGTAAGATAATTTTGTTTTTAATCTAAAGTTTTTGAACCAATTTTCTTGAATTTTCGCGGGAATATACTTTAAGTATAAAAAAAGTTAACACTTGATTTTTCTGTCACGCGGCTTTTTTCTGTTGTATGGCTTACACACGCATACACAAGAATTAATTAAAAATATTTATCATTTCATTTAAATAAAATATTTTTTGTTATTTAAAAAATTTTGTTATAAATTTTGTTAATATTTTTTGTTATTTAAAATATTTTTTGTAATTCAATAATTCTAACTAAAGAGCGCGCGCATACCGCATTTAATTCGCGAGAAGTGTGGCGGTACTAGCGGCCAAGTTACATACTTTTTACTTCCTTGTACAAAATAAAGGAAGTATTGTGATCGCGAAAATTTTCGGTTTTCAGATTTCAACGGAAATATCCATTTTTACTAGTTTCGGCGTGTCGTCTGTAACTACGTACGTGTGTGCGTACGTATATGCGTATGTATCTCGCATAACTGCAAAACATTAGTCGTAGGATGTTGAAATTTTGTATTTAGGACTGTTGTAACATCTAGTTGTGCACCTCCCCTTTTGATTGCAATCGACTTTACCAAAAGTGTCTAAAAAAGCTCAAAATCCAAAAAATCAGATTTTAGACTTTTTCGTAACTGCAGTAATAAGTACTCATTGACGGCTTATCAACGATATATCATAAGTGGCACTTATTTTTTTGGTTCCAGAGTTATACCCAAATCAAATTTTAATTAATGAAATATGTCTTTATTACAAGGGGAAGACACATGATTCGAATTAGACTTCATCTCCTTTTTTTAATTTTTTTTTTTTAATTTAAATATATTATTTATTAATAATTATTAACCTTTGATTGTAAAAAAAATTTACGATAAATAATAATTCAATAATAACAAAAATAAATATATCAGAACTTTTAATGAAATTAAATTTTATATATTTTTTATTTAAAAAAAAATAAATCCCTTTCCCTTTTAAAGTTAAGAAAAACTTAAAATTTATTCAATACGATAAGCTCCATCTTATAATTTCAGCAACATTTTGGTCATCACTAGAAGTAAGGATTGATCATATCAGAAATTGTTTCAGACAAAGATTTTTGGCAATGTTTAGAAGACTAACGACCACTTTAAACCGACTCGATACTCTGCCTATTAAGGGAGGTATGAGTTTTCTTTTGACTAAAAAACCTTATTTTTTTCACTCCCTGAGCCAATGGTTGGTGATATCAAAAAACTTTACTTACATAAGTGGTCACAAAAAAATTCTATTTTTGCAATTCAATTACCAGAGAAACAAATTACTACGGACCACCAGCTTCCTCTACATAATAAAAACGGAATCGTCGAAACCGAACTGTCAAATAAACAGCATAACTTAAATATTCATAAAAATTATTTTTTTTTAAATTAGTTAATTTTTTAAAGTAATCCCTCACTATTCAGTTCGGTATTAGCGAATTTCCTTATTTCCGGACGCAAGAATTCGAAAACATTTCTTGAAAAATACGATTTTTTCAATAACTAATACATTAAAAAAATTGCGTACTGTACATATAGTTCAATACTTGCATTTTGTGCGGTAAAATGAGCAATGTTCGACAAAAAAAAACCTAGTTTCCAGTTTTATGTCATTAGTTTAGATTCTCAACTATTTTAGCTCAACAACCCCCAAAAAGTAAAAACAATTGATAATGAACATTTCGCGACTGCCAATCCCAACCCAATGAAACCTAGTTAAAATTATTTAGCTACGTTGATAACGACGGGTATGAACATGCATGTATGAAGTGTACAAACATGAGCGCAAATTAAAACAAGTTAAACATGAGCAATTTACAGATTCCAACTTGATACGTAAGCGATCCTTGTAAATTGGTCTACTTGCATAATATTCGCTGTGAGAGGGTCATGTTCGAACATAAAAATAATTCAGTTGGCCGAGCATATCCCGAAAGACAAAAATGATTTTTTGAAGAAACTGTACTGTACATTTAGTGAAAACATTGATGTAATTGCTAAGTTGCCACTTGAGATTCACGACCAGCACATCGAAATATCTGCCGATAAAATAGTACAACTACAATACACATCTGAAGATTTAGATTATGAAGTGATTATGGAAATTTAGTCACAGAAGCGTTGAAAATATCATTCTCTTCCGCCAAGTTTTACCTATGTGAAAAGGGGTTTTTTCGTCCATAGTTACCCTAAAAACTAAATATAGAAAAACTAAATATAGAAGTTGTCTTTTAAAAGACAACTTGCCTTTGTGTGTTACTAACATAGATCCACGTATGGAGAAACTTTTAAAATGCAAAACAAACACAACCATCTTATTAATTTACTTTTTTTTACACGTGTAATTATAAATTAAGTAAAATGTATTTATAATAATTTTTTTTAATAATAAATGATTTCATTATTGTTTGTATAAAGTTGGAGGTTAATTTGGCGGCCTCAGGTTGAAACACGCTGGTTTGGAACATTAAGCCTGCAACTATGGAGGAAATTTTTTTTTTTTTTTTGTGGGCGAAAAACGCTTGGGCGTTGTCATCGCCCGGTAGGTATTATTAAAAGGGTAATATAACTCCGAAATAATAAGCTACACAAGGTGCAAATGTAATATTAATCATATAATAAAAATTTACTAAAACAAGCCAAGAAGGCAAAATAAAACCCAAAACTAACATCACAGACAAAGTTGACAAAACATTACAGATAAAATAATAGAATAAAGAAAGTATAAAAACTTACCTAACTCTGATGGGTTGTGCAAAAATTCCCACCCCGGATAGTAAAATTAAACTAAAAAAATCGAAAATAAAGGTTAAAAAACTCTCCTTACAGAAAAACATATATAAGTATATTAAATCCTTTGCAGTAACCCAGTACTATGCAAAAAGAAAAACATTCGCTCCAAAACCGTACCCTCATTACCCAAGACATCACGAATGCTGCTGGGTATATTAAACTGACGACGCAATGCTGCATAACATACGCAGACCACGAGAATGTGGTGCACATGGAGGAAAAATGCCTGATAAACAATAGATATAAACAAGTCTTCGTCTGCACAGCTAGACACAGCCATTCACAGCCTTCGATGTTATAGTTTTGGGTTAAGCAACTATAAAATAACCGAATGATTCGAGGTTTCAACGAAATTGACATATCAGATATTCAAGAACTTTTTAAAACTGAAAATGAAGAACTTTTAGAAAGAGCTACTTCATCAGCTTTTCTAAGCTGATGATGAAGAACTCAATTACTCACACGGAAGAGGATAACGACAAAAAAGTTTCAATTAAGTCTATAAACCTCAAATAGCTGAATGAAATTTCTAGATTCCAAGGATTTTAGACGAAAACATGTCATGGTATTGACACCATACCATGAAGAGTTTAAAGAACTTGAAAAAAATCGGACTCTGTAACAAAAAATGAAACAATGAAGTATTTAATTTTTTTTTTGTTTTAAAATAGAATTATGTTAAAGTTACTGTTACTGAACATAATTTCAAAGTTGCATAATAAAATTAGATGCAAAAGTTTCTGTAAATAAAATATTTATTTAATCTATATGTACTTTCAGTAAACAATTATAGCATATTGCGGTATATTTCTATATGTAGACTCTAGTTGTTCATGATTTAAGAAACGTAACCCATTTTTTCCCATAAACATAAGGTTTCCATACTGGCGGCTGGTATTTGCGTCAAGCTTGCGTAACGTAATACCCGCGAATTAATAATAATTACATTCAAATTAATAAGAAAGGTTGGAACAAACAATGTAAAGCAACAAATTAATATTTGATATTTATATAAAAAAATAGTAAAAAAGAACAAACGACCTTATGATTGGAACGATAAATCAAGTTGTTTAAAATCCAGGGGTGAAAAAATCCCACGTCATAACAAGCAAATGGATATATTAATTTATTAAAAAATATTACAAACAGATCCATATTACTTAAAACAAAAACTTTTTATTAAAAAAAAATAAAAACTTTCTGTGTTTAGGCTCAACCTAAATGTCTAAATTCATGAAGGTTTGTAACTAGAAACAAACCGATCAGTATACAACCTCGAATAAGATATAAATAAAAAAAAATTACCAGTTGTTTCTTCAGAATAGCGGTATTTACTTCGGGGTATTTAGTGCCTTTTTACCAATCTATAATAAGGTAAAAATCGCAGGTGATATTTTGAAGGAAATATTTCATTAAAATTCTGTTCCTTAGTTACCTGTTCGACCACTTACCAGTCAAAAGTTGTTTAAGAAATCATTTATAATACACAATACTCTAATATAATAGTACTATATTCATAAATGGAAGAAGAATTACAAACACCGACAGGATGAATAAATAGATCATAATTACCATACAAATTAGGGCAATCAATACAAAAAAAAAAAAAACGAAAGAAAGAAAGAAAACATTATATATAATTCACAACATTACTTAAAGAACGGAACAACGTAACATTCTCTTAAAGACTTTAAATTTATTTACAAACTTATATTTAAATAAGTAAACTTAATTACTATGAGTTAGAATCAAAAAAGGAAATTCATATAATCACGATTAACGACCTCACATTACCGTTAGTTACTTCATATTACAGAAGCACTGGTAAAATTCTTGGAAGGTTGTTCATCAGAACCAGTTATTTAAATGAGCAAATAATATTTATTAGAGAGAATTAGATCGTTTAAATTTGCATAGATTTGCAAAGTAACCGTGCTAGAAGTAACATGAAAATAAAAAAAACGGTAACTTGGTCACCAATAATGCAAGATATTATCAATTTTACAGTTCAACAATTTTTTTTTCGATACCGGTCACCGTAGGATCACATAGAATATTAACGTCTGGCTAGTTTTTAACTCTCCAATACTCCATTTTTTTACTGTGCGCTTCCTTCTTTCTTCCAATCACTTTAAGTCACTTTCTTTCTTCTCCTCTGAATTGCATCCCTTTGAATTCTAAGATTTTTATCCTAAGCACCCTTCTGTCTTTTAAATCCGTTTTGTTTTATGTTTGCTACCCGTAGATCCTCGATTGCTACCCTTGTCACGATTATACATGTCAAAAATTCTCTTCGTAAGCGTGTTTGAATCCATTCTTGTTAGATGTCCGTAGAATGCCAGTTTTCGCTTACGTATTGCTTCTGTGACTCTACCTAACTGCCGGTAAGGTTCCACATTCTTTGTTAATTTCCAACCATTGTTTTTAGGATTCTAGGTTTTTCCTTAGTATCCGTCTTTCAGCATGTTCCAGTTTATCCATTTTCCTTAAGTTCAGAGCTACGTATTCTGTATATATAGAGCTACGTATCCTGGTCGGATTACTGTTGTATAGAAGTGATCTTGCCCAATTTTTAAATCCGTTTCTTATTGTTTCAACAATTTTATACATACATATATATATATTACTCATGAACATTTAATGTAAACGTAGGAGGTGTGACTATTAAATAATGAGACTAATGCTGTAAAATATTTTCTTTTAAATTTATACATATTTAGTTATTATTCTCTTCAATATACGCTCCTCCTCTATCCTTACAACGCTCCATGCGAATTTTCCATTGTTCGAAACAGTGCTGGATGTCTTCTTCTGTGGCTCTTTCATGACTTATGACGCATGCCGCTTTTTCTTTCACAGCTTCAACGGTCTGAAATCTTGTTCCTTTTAATGCAGAGTTGACCTTGGGGAACAGATAAAAGTCACATAGTGCCAGGTCGGTAAATAACGCGGATGGTCTAACACTGGGTTGTTATACTTTGCTAGAAACGTCCTGATGAAGAACCTATGACTTGTTCTTCCCCAATTCGGGTCTTTTTTTCTTATTTTTTCACGTAGTTGAGCAAGGACCTTGAATAAAAACAAGAATAGTTAACCAACGGTCAGATCAGATCAGATCACCATTTTTTCAATATTTTTATCCGTTTTTCACGCGGAAGGGCGACCCGGGCGAACATCGTCTTCAACATCTTCTCGGCCAACTTGGAAACGCTTAAACCAGTCAAAAACCCGCGCACGTGATAAATATTCATTGCCATATACTTTTTTTAATAAGAGATAAGTTTCAGTAGCAGTTTTTCCAAATTTCACGACAATTCTTTGCTCTAATAAAACACATCATTTTTCGGCAAAATAAAAAAAAATTGATGTTATCCAAACGAAGGCCACAGCCAGACTAATATGTCTTCAGAAACTGGAGTGGCAACAATCGAAAGAGAAGGCTTCACGCTACACAGCTGTCGGTTGTACGAATTTGGCGCATACGTAGTTCTTCTGTAGCAGCATTAGTCTTGTTATTTAACAGCCACACCTCGTTTGACAAATGGAATTTAATCCAGTTTATCAGACTGTCAATTTGCGGATATTAAATTTTAGTTCAATAATTATTTCATCACTTTTTTTGGACCTTCAGCCATCTTAACGACTAAAGAAAATTAGCTAAAGGTAAATTGAACAGACAGATCTAAAAGGTTGAAATATAAGGAAATATACTCGTATAACTACTAAAAAAAATTCATCGAACACAAAGAGTAAATGTATGCGCGCAACCTTACTGGCACAAAAAAAGGATTCTTATTTTTCTACATGTACGATGAATACATTAAATGTCACCAATTATCAATATAACTTGAACAAAATCATTAGAAATTTTCTAAAAGAGAAGCTTGAGTAAAATAGGTTAAACGAACAAAAAATCTGAAAATACCACAAGTTACGATTAAAGGCTCTCCGGACACTGGCCAATATGGCCTTTGAAAATGATAATTTGATGTATAGCAATTCCTCACTTATCGTCATCTCATAGGTTTACATTGGTTCATTGTAATATCGCACATTAACTGATGATCAATTTAGGGGTGTATTATTTGTTGAAGCAATTTTGTTTTATGAGCGACAATAATTTTATTTAAATAATAATAATAATATTTAGCGTTACTGTTCACAGAAAAAATAATAATAAATATGTGTACAGGAATTGCAATTTGTAACAGAAAATTTTTCATGTACTTTCCATGTGGCAATCACATGACATCCCTAACTCCTATACATTCACAACCTTCTTTAAATACAAGTCGATAAGTCAATACTAAAGCAGTTTAAATTTGAGAATAGAACAAACGACTTACTAATAAATTATTTATATAAGAATTAAGTACATACAACAAAATTACTTATTGTGCATCGACTAGAATTCATAATTTGTATTATTACATTACAAGCACGATACTTTTTTACATTAATATTTAAATGAATAATCTCATTTTCTAGAAGACTGTTTTTTTTTTTAAGAATTAAAGAAGTAATATATAAAACCGAACACAATTTATAACCGATGAAGAAATTTAAATAAACACTAAAGACACTTTTGTGAAAACACTAAGAAAAACCTTAAAAGTATGATTTTCTCTCTTTTTTGGAGAATCTTCGGAAGGTCTTGAATTTACTTTTTATATAATACTAAAAAATAAAACGAAAAGCGTTTGGAATTTTACAATAGAAAATATTTTAGTATCATCGAAAACTAATAATTTTTTTTTAGTGAGCAATACCGCTCAACTACAACTGTATTAAAAATATAATAAGGAATTTCTTTGACGTAACAATATACATTGCAAATTCGGTTCAATTAATTAGAAATTTTAATTATTCAACCTAGCAAAACATTAGAAAAACCAAGTATAAAACTAAAATTGTTATATTTCCATTGATAATTAAACGTAAACAATAAGTTACAGCGGTTACAAAGTGACAAGAAAATATTGTCGTAAAAAATGATTCGTAAGAACGGGCAGTTACATATTTCATGTTAAATTTCATCAGTTCTAGTAGAAAAACAGATCCGAATAGTCTTTCTCGGGTAAAAATGTTCTTATATCATAATATTTAAAGAGTGGAATATTTAAAAAAATAAGGGATTTTAAGTAAACCAGATATTATGAATAAAATAACACTGTGTGTTTGCTTGTTGCATAATGTTTTAATTTATTTAGGAGGCATAAAGGAATAAATACAGTTTATAACTTGGTTAAATATTCTTGGTCAATTTATCGACGAGTACATTTCTTTCGTTTTTTAATATTACAACAATTAAATTTTTCAACATATCTGTTGTATAACAATATATGCATATTATATTATTGCATATAAATTATGCATTTTGTATAACAATATGTAAAAATTGGTATGACCGTCCAATTAAAAAAAAAAAAACAATATGTTCTGATGAAAAATGCTGTATGTATGATTCTAAACGTTCTCATCATAAACACTGTGGCTACGCTACACTAAATAAAAACATTTAAATAACATTAAATAAATAATAACATTTAAATATGTATGAATTTATACACAATTTGTACGTGAAATTTTTCATAAGAATCTGTTCAATTGTAATCGCAATGTAATAAGGACTTCACGATCATCAAACTACTTTTAATGGAATGTAATGTTATAAATAACGTGATGTCAGGTATTAAAATATAATCCCAAAATTGAAGTTAAAAAAGATTTAAGATGGCTTTGTTTTACCTTTAAACAGAATTCAACAATTATGAACAATTTCAATCTGACGAAATTAATATGGGTAAACTAAAAGATGTAGAGCTGCTAACCCACCGGGTCGGTCTAGTGATGAACGCGTCTTCCCAAATCAGTTGATTTGGAAGTCGAGAGTTCCAGCGTTTAAATCCTAGAAAAGTTAGTTATTTTTACACGGAATTGAATACTAGATCGTGGATACCGATGTTCTTTGGTGGTTGGGTTTCAATTAGCCACATATCTAAGGAATGGTCGAACTGAGACTGTACAAGACTACACTTCATTTACACTCATACATATCATCCTATGAAGTATTATCTGAAAGGTAATTACCCGAGGCTAAACAGTAAAAAGAAAGAAAAGGATAGAACTGCTATCATTGGGCCGGGTCCTTTGATGAGCCACCTCCATTATTTTGTTGTTATTGACAGTAAGCGCTATCTATTGACAGTTTAGTGTACTACATGAAGCTTGAAAATTACCTTCTTGACTATGAGTTGATCCACGCACAAACAAGGTATGATTTCTGTACTTTTCTTCTAATTTATTAGTGTCAACAAAATATGGATGTCAGTGAGACGTTAATAGTGTTTTAGTTGTTATTGATAATATTTAAAACTGTATTAAATCAGCGTTATTTAGCCATATTAAAATTGGACGTTCACTTTGTTATAACCGAAGTCACGGACATATTACATACCGTCTGCTAGTTGCCTTCAATGAGCCAGCCCGAGTTACTATGAATGGACTGGTAGCCCAACCATGGAAACTATATCGAGCCTAATATTTTTTTCGATTTCTTCGAGTTTTACAATAAAATGTCGTATCTGATTTAGTAAAAGCCTATCACGAGTAATTAGATCGATAATTAGATAAAGATCTCATTTTCTTTATTATAAAAATAATTATATTATTTTTATTTTAATCTAAATCGGAGATCCGTCATTCGTGTGGAAAATGAATATTCTATTAAAATTATCATAAAGATTTTCATTTTTCATGCGTAATTTACGGCTATTTGTAGTTTCAAAGTTTTACCTGGCCAATAAATAGATTAAAACACATGCATGGTGTAGGCTATATTGAATATTCGTTTTTTTGTTCTATTTGCTGCTAGGAGTGAAATATGGTAAATGGGAGGAAGTTGATATGAGTGGTGCACTTGAATCGGTGCGAAATGATGACGTGGGCGTGAATGAGGCTGCCAGAACATATGATGTTCCGAGGGTAATATGATGTTTTGAGAGACGTTTAGCGGGAATAAACTGTTTTGCCGTGGAGCATAAAAAAATAATAAGTAGCACGGGCGACTTGTCCGAAGAAGTGGAACAACTAGTTCTTGTTCTCATGTTTTTAAACTAGAAAAATCTTTGTTTGGGAGATAACACGTCGAGAGTTGCGCATCCTTGCTTTCGAGAAAGGAATCGAATTCCACACCGCTTCAGTCAAGAGAAAAAAATTACTGGCAAAAAGTGGTATTATTCCTTTATGAAAAGACATCCCAAGCTCAGTTTGCGTCAACCAGAGTAGATATCCTTTGTGCGGGCAAAAGGATTCAATAAAGAGAATGCTAACCATTTTTTTCACTTGTTAGAGAAGGTTGTTGACTTGAAAAAACTCGATGCAACTCGAGTTTTCAACGCGGACGAGGTAGGCTTATCAATAGACCAGAAGAAACCTCGAAAGGTTCTTGCTTTGAAGGGTGAGAAGGATGTAGGATGCATTGCCAATGGAGAAAAAGGCTCTACTACAACAGCAGTTTGCTGCACGTCTGCCGCTGGACAATATGTCTCACCAGTTCTGATTCACAAAGGTATACGATCTGCAGAAGGATTACAAGATGGAGATCCACCTGGAAACATTTTTGCATACAATCCACAAAGTGGATTCATAAATAAAGATATATTTGTTCGGTGGCTGAAACATTTCATTGAAGTAGTCCACCTTTCGAAGGAAAAAAGTTTTACTTCTTCTTGATAGTCATTGCACACACACCAGAAATCTCGATGCATTAGAAATTGCTCGAGAAAATGGTGTGATCATGCTCTCACTCCCGGGCCACACAACCCATACATTGCATAATGAATGGCTTTCCTAAAACAGGACTTTGGCCATTGAACAGAGATGTGTTTCAAGACTGCCAATTCGTAGCAGCAATGCAGTTTGAAACAGATGATCTTCCTGTTGCAGAAGTTCCCGACGCAAGCCTAACTGTTTATATTAGTGGTCTGTCACATGACATGCAGGCTCCAGGGAGAAAATCTGTTGCAACTACCCAGTAGAATAGATTCGGAACTGCTTCCAGCTGATGCATCAACATTACTGTCAAACGTTCAAGCTTCTTTGGGTGAAATTTCTCCAGTTTAAACTAAAATCTCAGTTGGAAAAGGTTCAAACAAAGCTCAAAAAACTATTCTAATAATAAACAGCCCACAGAAGCAGATCCTTGAAGAGGCCTGCTATCTATCTATCTATCTATCCTATCTGGACCAGATAAGAGAGTCAATGGTAAACTTTCGTCGCTGCCGTCAGCAAATATCAATTTCAACGAGGATCATGGTTCTTTGATATCTGTTGTGATGACTTCAATGAAGACATGATTAAATGTCTGTCATATAAACAGCGAGTTCACGAAAAGTATGCTGGTGCTAGAAAGGGGATCAGTGTATTACTGAGAAAAGTGCAACTGAACTCAGCAAGAATGAATACTTTAAAATTTTGTCTTGTCTCTATTTTTAAGACTGTACAACAATTTATTCGTTTTGTGACAACCACTGTATTTTTTTGATGCAGTAATTTGTGTAAGATTAATAATATTAGTAATAATTTAATTATTTTGTACGATTTTATCGTTTTTAGGATATAGTTATTGTTCTTTTTATACAATTTATTAATTATCCTCAAATTCTCATTTTCATTTAAATTATTTCTAACAAACAAAAATCCTATGCCTGATTTTAAAGTAGCATTTAATGATTCCGTGTGAATAATGCCAAGCTATCATTAATATATTTCAGTGTATTTTCTGGTCTTATAATATTTAAGAATCATGCTCAAAATAGTTTTCAACTATTTATTGGCTTGTATTAAGGTAATGTTGTATTAAATAAATAAAATAGCAACCGGCGTTTGCATAGAAACTCCTCGGCTCAATGAAGGCAACCGGTTTCCTTCATTAGGCCAACGACATTTATTTTTATTTTTATAATATTTACGAACATTTAATAATTATAACGGCTACTTTTAGATATGTGTAATATGAAAAGTAATATTTACAGTAACGTGCACAAAACTGTAAAATTGATAAATTTGACTATTTTATGGTGAGTTTTGTTTAAATGGCCATCGATGGTAACCTTACCCTAAACATAAAACTGTTCTTTAAAAAAAAAAATAATAATAATTTGCGTTTTAAAATAATACGAGTAAATAAAAATATATTAATAATATAGAGTCCGGCAGAAATAACTCCCCAGTTTTCCACCGCTGATGGTGGAACGCTAATAGTACAGGGCGTGGTGTCGGTACGCCATTTTCTAGCCGATATCTTGCCATTTTAATTACAACCATGGCGTGGAGTGGTGAGCATCGCGCTTTCATCATTGAAACGTATTTTAAAAATTGTGATTCTCTTAACAACACGCAGCTATTATTTCGTTCACACTTTTAGCTAGGTCGACATGCCGCGGTACCGATAAGAAGACAATTCAGTTACGGGTGTCCAAATTTAGAACTACCCGTTCAGCTTTGAAGAAGAAACCACTAGATAAACCACGAAGCGTTCGAACACTCGAAAATATTGAAGCGGTGAGACAAACAGTTACACAATCTATTAAACACGCTGCTGCGTTACAAATTTCTGATCGGACTGTACGGAAAATTTTACAAGCCGACTTACAGTTTCATCATTATAAAATAATGGTCGTATAACAGCTAAATAAACGTGTATTAGCCATATTGCTTCTTGCCAGGCTATTCTGGAAACTGTTCCGGTGAGCTAATTGTGCTGTCGAGTGACGAAGCTCATTTTCATTTATTTGGTTGTGTTATCAAAAAAAACTTTCGAAAATCAAATACCATATTTATTTTCTTGTAATGATGCATTTTCATCAAGAAACGGCTTCATCTATCGATTATATAAATTAATCTGTTAGAAAATTATGAGGCAATCCTCAATCAAAATCTCTGATACATGTCGGGAAAGCAACCTGTCAAATTCCTATCAGAATAAAATTAACTAGTTAAAAGTGTGTATAACTCATTTACACTAGTTAAATGTGCTTATTTGTGTATGCATAACAACAAACAGTGTATACGTTTTTTCTATACACATAAAAACGAAAAAAAATTAAGCCATATGAAAAAGTAAATTCAAGCAGTTAAGTTGTAATTTTAAATTTTGCTACACATCTTTGTTCGTTTTCATTTCATAATTTATCGATAAAACACCTCATTTATATGAACACAGTTTTTTAATTAAAAATTTATTTTTATAACTCTTTATATAAAAAAATGGTTCTTTTCAAAAGTATTCTTTCTTTTCATGTTTATCAACACCACTATCATGATAAATACGTTTATGATATGATAAAATATCATAAATACGTTTATCATGTCAATTACTTTAACAACTAAATTTTGTAAATTTCTGTAAACTGTGAGGGCCTTATGATTTTAACCAAAATTACGGAATTTTAATGGAGAATGGTCTAAAAATAATACGATAGGATTTAAAAGAAAGAATGTTAAATAGAAAACCATTGTTTCACAATTTTTTTTTTCTTAATACACGTAGACTACACAACTCAAAACATAACCTGTATTTAAATTTACACAATAGCGTATCAAATTAAGCAAATGAACGTAAAAATTTATAAACCTACGATATAAAGAAATTTAATCTTACAAACGTTTACAGTAATCAACAAACGTAAACTGTTTTTCCTATCGTAATACGTGTACCAGATGCCCTTTGGAGCAATCCACGTGTTAGGAACAGTTGATAAAACAGGAAAGCAAGGTGTCGAGTAGCCTACTCCTCACCAATGTCCAGAATTCTTTAAAGATTTATGACAATCCTTGGCGGGTGTCCAAGTTTGATTTCACAACTTTTTTGGAATGATTTCTTAGCGAGAATTATCTGTACAACTATTTTTTATACGATTTCAATTCTTTTTGTTAAATTTCTCGCCTATCCTAAGAAACAACAAATACGTAAAATATTAAAACAGAATTGTATTTATATATGACATGTGTTTTATTTGTTTTTAATAAATATAAATCTCTTAATAAACACCATATACAATCAACCTATATCACGCTTTCACGTTATTAATTTAATACGAGGGTCATTCAATAAGAATTAAAGACAGAAATAGCTGTAGAGGCAAAATAGTTGGTAAGCGAATTATGAAAGTTTCAGGACAGTGGGTTGGTAGTCCTGTGTGACTTCTGATCACCTATTTATATAAAATTGTTTTGATTACAACCTCAAAATCTCATTTTATGACAGAATCCTGTTAAAATTTTCAAATTAGGTGAACAGCGTGCAGTGATCCGTTTTTTGCTTTCCGAAGATAAAAAACCGATTAAAATTTACTCTCTCTCATAACCAAACAGTACGAACAAAGTTGTATAAACGACAAAAATTTTTACAAGTGGTTAGACAAATTTAATGACGTCGAACTTCAGTGACTGACGAGAACCGTTCTGGATATCCAATTGAAGTTTCAAATCCAGTGCTTGGAACTCTCATACACTCTCTCATCCACGAAAACAGACTACAGTTGAGATTATAGTTGAAAAATTACAAGCAATTGTCGGTACAGTTTATAATATTATCAACAAGCTCAAGTAGCGTATAACAAGCGCAAGATGGGTTCCAACAGTTGACAGATCACCATAAAATTCGCATTTGCACATAGCTAAAACCACGATATCAGCAGGAATGTGAGTGATGCTTTTTTGCACAATATTTTAATCTGTGATAAGTATTGTGACCTGTAAAGGATTCACCACTATGAACCAGGATCCAAAAAAGGACCGAGCATGGAGAACAGTGCATACTATTGTGAAAAATGCTTCTCAAAAAGTGAAGCCTGTAATGTTAAAAATACGCTCTGCATCTCAACGCAAAGGCATCATTCTGTTTCACCGTAACGCTCAGCCTCACAAGGCCCAAGTAACTCGAGATACTATCGATAAATTGCATTGGAAAGTACTCGAAGATTTCTTTTCAATACGCATAAATAAGCTGATTTAAACATCGGATAAATGCATTAATGTTGCTGAACATTATGTTAAAAAAAAATCAGTGATTAAATTGACCATTTTAGCACCAGAACGAATTGTGTCTAATTACTGAATGACCCACGTCATAATTATTTATATATATATATATAAATTGATTTTTAAGAGGCAATTATCATAACTAATTAATTAAGTTAATTATTGCTATAAATTAAGACAGTTTCATGATATAAGTGAGAAGAAATCTTTCGCTCAATCGGAAAACGACTTTTTTAAAATCGTTCATTTTTACTGCCCTGTACGAAGTACAAGGAAGTATTGTGATCGCGAAAAATTTCGGTTTTCAAATTTCAACTGAAATATCCATTTTGACCATCCCTGAATTAATTTTGACTAGTTCGGCGTGACATCGTACGTACCTATGTATCTCGCATAACTCAAAAACGATTAGCCGTAGAATATTGCAATTTTGGATTTAGGACTATTATAACATCTAGTAGTAGTGTACCTCCTCTTTTGATTGCTATCGACTGAACCAAAAGTGTCCAAAAAACCCCAAAATCCAATTTTTTTGAATTTTGGGCTTTTTGGACTTATTCTTAACGGCAGTAATAAGCCCTAGTCTTTCAACGATATATCATAAGTGGTATTTATTTTAATTCGTTCCAGAGTTACAGTCAAATAAAATTTTAATTAATGAAATATTTCGATCTTAGAAGGGGAAGGCATAGTTCAAATCAGAATTCTTCGTCTTTATTTTAACTTTTTTTTAAATTTAAATATATTGATTTATTAATAATTATTAACCTCTGACTGTAAAAAACACTTTTACTGTATATATATTATATATATTTATTTACGAGAAATAATTCAATAATAAGAATAAAAATAAATAAAAAAATATCAAAATTATTAATGAAATAAATTTTATTTATTTTTAAAAATGTGTGTATTTAAAACAGGCGTACAAGGAGTCATGTAGTGCCCACATCAGATTTTTTTAATAAAAAGAATATCTGTAAGGAGAAAAATGTTATATCCTTTTTGATCCCCTTTTCATAATTATTGCTTAGTAAGTAATATTAATTACTTAGTAATAATTGGATTAATTGCTTAGTAACTAGTAGTTACACGCTATAAAAAAACATGCTTTAATCTGTACACAGAAAAAAAAACTATATGCCATTTGTTTTACATAAATATATGTTTTAGACGGAACTGATGCATATGATTTTTTAGATGAATATTAATTAAAATTGAAAAACAAACATTCTGAGCTTGTTACATAAAACTTACTTTAATATTTTTTGTATTAGTAGATTTGAACACCATCTTCAGTATGACGTTTTGATAAAAAAAACAGCAATTCCAACAACATATAAAATTAAATGTCATTTAATTAATCAATTCAATAGATTATGCTGTAACTCTATAACAGTTGATAAACAATCAAAAAGAATTCGAGAGTTTAACTACGAAAATAATAAGAATTTCATTCGAAAAGAAAAAAACGCTAATATTTATAGAATGCCATCTTTTAACTTATTCTTCCCTGCTATACCCGAGAATGACTTTTATCAGTAAAATTATTCAAGTATTAATGAAAAAACAGAAGATGCATATGCTAAAGAAATACAAACACAAGAAATGCATTAGAAGTTTTATACACAACAAACATTCGCTAAAACTGAATCGTCACTAACATCATCATCAAATACCAGATAATTAAATGTTTTAAACGGAAAAGTTATATTAGAATACCATAGCAGCTGGACGACTTAGAGAAGGTTAAGACTGGACGACGTGGCTGGAGTAAGATATGAGAATAGATATTGAAATGAACCGGAGGGTTGTGGTAAACTAAGTAAAGGGATCGGTTAATTATTACTGGTAGGCTAAGTCAGTAAAAGCTTTAATAATAATAATAATGTTAAACTACTTTTAATACGATATAATACAATTGTTCTTCCTGAAAGTAAAACATACATTTTAGATGTAGCCAATTTTGAAAGGGACTAACGTTTATTGTTTGTTTAGTTCCTCAGTAACATAAAGAGAAAGAGATACATGGTGATGGTGAGGTGAAAAGAAAAAGACAGATAAAGAGAAACACTGGGACAGGATGTAGAAGGGATGAGAAAAAATTGTTTATAGGTCATAAAATAATAGCGTTCTTCTTTATTACGATGAAATACATAAATAGCGATATATTTTATATATCCAATATAATAAAATGTGAAAGCGAAAAAAAAACATGGCATAATAAAATAAAAACTATCAAAATAATACACGATGAAGAAGATGCATCTACTCCTTTACAGAAGAAAATATGTTGGTATTACACATAAAAAGATATAAGTGCACGTTCGTTAAACAACGAAGTACAATGCTGTGTTATAGTGTATAATCGAGCACAAATTGTAAAGTAATATTATATTATCTACATTACTTTTCTTCTTTTTTTACAGTATATTATTACATAAGATATACATTTAATCATTTTTCCTATTTTTAATATGTAATATAACATAGATAAATTATTTCACAACTTTAAAAAAAAAAATAGTTTAACAAGGACGTACATTAATTTGCATCAATTAATTTTTCACTTTGCGATATAAAATTACATATACTGAAAATAATTAATTATTAGGAAGGCAAGACCTATAATCACCTTAATATCTCAAGAAAATAATTATAAATATAATTTAGTAATCGTACGATTTACATTAACATATAAAAAAACAACAGGATTTTTATTAATTAGTAAACAGAAAATACTTAAAATTAACGAACGGGAAATTAACAGAGATTTTAATTACTGTAATCATAAGAACTATTAAGTTTATAATGGTCCCGAAAATTATACAATATTATTACTACTTAATATTATGCTCGAAAATTACTGCAATATTAATAGTTCAGTACAAGTAAACTAGATGAATTAATTTTTTTTTCACCTTCCAATTCCGGCGTAAATTCCAGATTTTAAAACTAAAAATACTTTTTAGCGGTCAATTAGCATGTCGGGACTTAAAGTATACTAATTTTTTTTGTTATAAATCATGAAACAATTATTCTCTTAAAAATAAAACAAAAAGAGGGAATGGATATCACTTTTCCGGCGAATATAGCTAGAATAAGTAGCTATATTAAAGGAGAGAGTATGGTGAAATGTTAAAAATGTGTTATCGAGTTTTTTTTAAATCTTTACTTTTTAAAGTCTAACTAATCCATCTAGACAAAAAAAACCTGATGTGAGCACCACATGACTTCCTTGTACGCCTTTTAAATTATACACATTTTTTTTTAAATGAAAAGTACATAAAATATTATTTCATTAATAACTTCTGATATTTTTTCATATTTTTTTTATGGTTATTATTGAATTATTATTTATCGTAAAACTTGTTTTACTATCAGAGGTTAATAATTATTAATAAATCAATATATTTAAATTTAAAAAAAAGTAGATGAATTCTGATTCGAACCGCTGTGCCTTCCCCCTTCTAAGATCTACATATTTCATTAAAGTTTTATTTGGCTATAGACTCTGGAACCAATGAAAATAAGTACCACATATCGTATATCGATGGAAAGCTCCCAATGAGGGCTTATTATTGCAATTAAGAAAAGTCCAAAATCCGAATTATTTTATTTTTGGGCTTTTGGACACTTTTGGTTCAGTCGATTGCAATCAAAAAGAGAGGTGCACAACTAGATGTTACAACAGCCCTAAATCCAAAATTTCAACATCCTACAACAAATAGTTTTTGAGTTATGCGAAATACGTACGTACATACAATACATACGTACGTGTAAATGTCAGGCCGAAACTAGTCAAAATTAATTCAGGGATGGTCAAAATGGATACTTTCGTTGAAATCTGAAAATCGAAATTTTTCGCGATCACAATACTTTTTTTACTTCGTACAAGGAAGTAAAAATTTTTGAATTTTTCTTCAGAAATTAAGGCCACTAAAATTAAAGTAGTTTAGGCACCCAAACTGAGAAGCAATTTTTTTCATTACTTGCATAAAGTAATAGTTTATTTTTTGAAATTTTTAAACAATTCTCTTTTAAATTTTTTTGTTAGGGATCACTTCTTTACGAATAAATTTTTCCTAAATTTTACCTATGTCGTAAGGAAGCCCTTGAAATCAATTTTTTCGAAAAATTTGGAAATTTGATTCTTAAATCATATTTTGGTAATCGTGATTTGGGAGACGTAGCCGGATAAATTATACAATCCTTTCCCTGTTTTTATTTTCATGATTTCTATCGCATGCAACTAAAAATTAATTTTGTTATTAATGTATAAATAAATTATTTTATATAATAAAGTCTTCTAAGTACAGAAAAAAGAAAAATCTTTTCGTAATAAGAACCCGTTGAGTATATTTTCATGTACCCATTTCCTCCTATGATTCTCTGAATTAGATCAAACACACGCTTTGCTTGATCAATACATTGAATAAGGCGTTACATTAAAATAGTACCTTCATTTTCATTCAATCACGAACAAGTTTTTGTTTAACAAACTTTCATTACGCTATTGGTATTTTTTTCTGTAAAATCTATACCTAAATAAGAAATCCTAATTCTCACACAACTCACTGTACAAAAAAAATGTATGTACAAAAAACTAAAAAAAATGAAATACAACGTTAAATTAAAATTTAACATTAATATTATCAGTTTACGAAAGACAAACAATAACTACGTATATGGAACGTTTGCGTACGTTTGGACGGGCAAATCGGTTGGTTACGGGACTTCTACTGTCGCATCCGCAGTGAGCTAAGTATATTTACAAATTCAATAATTCACAACTAAACTTATACAAAGGTTTTCTCAACCATCATCAAATATCCCCGTCAAAATGAAGACCGACCGAGTCTATTTACACACAAGGTTTTCATATGATTTTTTATTACATGTTTTATGGTAGAATTTTATTTATTTTCCTCGACAACCTATTTTTTTAATGGCCGCACATATCTAGAATAACTATCCGAACTAAGATGAAAATTGGTCAAGAATCAATTATAGAATATTTTTATAACACGCTTTAAGGAGTTCAGGTTTAGACAATCATTCTTTACAAACGGAACTGCCGTAATGAACTTTGTGAATATCAATAATCTGGCCAAGGAATCTCATAATCAAGGTCAGAACATAAAAAACCGACTCCTGGATTTAATTTAATATTCAATAATTAATCATCTACGCTATACTGATTTCAATTTTTTTTAATTAGTGTAATTTAAATCAAATTAAAAAAAGAATTCTAGAACATTTAAAAAAAGAATAGTAATAAATCTGTATAGAAACTCCCCAACTTGTAATTCATTTGCATGGGTTTAAAAATTAAATTACTTAACAGTAAAATCTTATTTTACTTTAAAATCGAGGTTAAAACCCGCGCTAAATGGTAACGAAAAAAATTAATAAATAAAACGTTTTCAAATATTCCGGTTATTAGAGAATTTTTAGGATGAGAAAGAAGACGAATTTTTAAAATTCATAAATAAAAATTTCGTGTGCCAGGATTTATTTACTTTCCCGTAACATTTCAGATTAAAAGAGCAGTGTTCTTTATCTTCCAACTAACTACCGTATGAAAATTTCTCTAATTCAAACGATCATCTATCTTAGATATTCTTTTAAACTCCCAAACAATTTATATTTTTGTTTGACTAAAGAAAATTCATTTGAAAACATAATCCTGATTAAGAGTTATTTTTGCCACTAGGTTAGGTAAATAAAAAAATAAAAACCCAACACAAAAAAAAATCTGACTGGACACCAGTCAGATAAATGTAAATGAAATTACATAATACACATTTTTAAAAGTACATAAAATTATATTTCATTAAACCTTCTGATTTTTTATCATATTTTTTTTTATTGTTATTATTGAATTATTATTTATCGTAAATTTGTTTTACAATCGGAGGTTAATAATTATTAATAAATCAAAATATTTAAATTAAAAAAAAATTTTAAGTAAAAAAAGGGAAATGAAGTCGGATTTGAACCGATGTGCCTTCCACTGGTAAGATCCAAATATTTCATTAATAAAAATTTTATTTGGTCATAACTCTGGAACCAATGAAAATAAGTACCACTTAATGATATACCGTTGAAAAGCTCTCAAGGAGGGCTTATTACTGCAGTTAAGAAAAAGTCCAAAATACAGATTTTTGGATTTTGGGCTTTTTTGGAAACTTTTGGTCCAATCGATTGCAATCAAAAGGGAAGGTGCGCAACTAGTGATACAACAGTTCTAAATTCAAAATTTCAAGTCTACCGCTAATCGTTTTTGTGTTATGCGATATACATACGCACGTACGTACAAACGTCACGCCGAAACTAGTCAAAATGGATTCTAGGATGGTCAAAATGAATATTACCGTTGAAATCTGAAAACCTAAATTTTCCGCGATTACAATACTTCCTTGTACTACAAGGAAGTAAAAACGTTCAATTGCGACAAATACATCGTTTAAATTATTGTAATAATGATAAATTAAAATTCGCTTATGGATAACTAAAAATGAGAAAGTTGATCAGTCTAACTGTCTTTGCAGAAACTGCCGAACAAACAAAATAAAATCCACTAAAAACCAGTTCACAAGCAGTCGTCCACTACATAGACATTCATTTTCCCACGATGCTTGTTTAACAGTATTTTTTTTTTTTTTTTAATAAATATTTTTTTAAATTCGTTATTTTATATAATACAGTTTTATTAATGTGTAACGTTTTCATTATTTATCAGTTTATTAAACTGACGAACTAATTTTCTCGCAATTAATTAAAAAAATGATAAAATAATTTATTGTTAAAAACAAAAATTACTTAATTTGAATACAACGAATTAATATTTATGTTTCAACAGAGGTAATTTTTTTATAAGTAATAGTTTACTAAATACTGAGTAAATAGGATTATTTTAAAACTAAAATTATTTATAAGAAATAAAATTTTTTATAATTATTTCATGACTTAAAATAAAAAATAACTAGTAAATAAACTTTATGGTGGAGAAAGACTTTAAAATAAACTGAGTTAAACGTTATGACAGGTTAATAGTATTTACGACTGAAATATTAAATAATTACAGTAATAAACTATACCAAAATAAATTAAAAACAATTTTTTTTTTTTTTTATTAATATTTTTTTAGTGCAACATTTTAATAACTATATTGCAGGTTATTATCTTTTCATTCTTTGACAAATGGACCACCTATCTAACTGTTATTTATTAATATCACATTCAATTATAAATGTAACTAGGAAAAAATAAATTAATAAATTTATTCAGAACTAGCCGACCGGCAATGCTTCGCTATTGCTAGATTTGAGTTTATATATATATATTATATTTAAATGAACACAACTGAAAAGTTTGATAAAAAAAAAAATGAACATTACAGAACTTCACAAAATTTAACCTTTTCCTTTTACCCTTTTCCTTTTCCCCCCCACTTCCATTTTTACCATATCCCCGTCACCGTTTCCCCCTTTCCTCTTCATTTCCTTAACCCCATTTCTGTGTCCCTTTCCCCTTACAAGTTTAGTACTTTCCCCTTTCCATTTCCTTTTCCCGTTTTCCTTTTTCTTGTTTTCCCCTTTTTTATTTTTTCATTTTCCCCTTCTTCCCTTCTACCTTTTTCAATTTTTCCCTTTCTCCCTTTTTCCCCACGCTTAAATCGGTCCAGTAGTTTTTAAGTATATAGCGGACACACGTATCACAAACACTGAAATGGAATCGTATAATATTTGGTATGGTGAGTGTTGCTTTTACGTCCAACAGACAGCTCTGTTTTTCAAAAAAAGCATGTTTTTCAAAAAAAGCATGTTTTTACCTGTCACAAGAGTGATAATATCTTAGGTATATAAATAGTAGGTATATAAAAACACGCGCGTATTCGAATGCAACATTGTGTCAAAATTTCAAAGCAATCGGTGAAGAATTTTTAGAAATTTAAGATTTTGAACAAACGGACATTTACATTTTTATTTATATAGATAATATTGTGGGCAGTTAAACGATTTTTTTTTTTATTGCTTTTTAAAGATGAGGCAAATAATTCTCTTACTTAATTACAACTATTTTATCTCATCATCGAGTCTTATTACCTATTTTAAACACTTCAATATAGATTGCAAATTACATTGCAAATTTATTATTTTATTTTTATCAATAAGAAAGCCATTTTTAAAATTTCGTTCTGTCACCGTTTTAGGAAAATCACTCCTTGAACGCCAGAGATAATGTAATTCTGAAAATAATGCTCTCTTAACAGAGTACACACCGAATTCGTTAAAATTCTTCGTTACGTAATGAACTAACTTCGAAATAATTTTTATTTATTTTTAATTAATGAATTACACTGAGATACCTAACATAATTCACCAATTAAAAATTAAATAAAAATGATCGTTTTGATTTACAGGAGTATGTAAACGAATATCAATCGAATTAAAAAAAAAATCAGAATTTCTTTACTTTTCAAAATAATATATAATACCTAATTTTAGACATAATTACACGGTAGAATTCTAAATGAAAGAGACAGTGGTCTAAATAGCAGAACAGAAGTTAAGAGGTTGGCTTGTAAACATTTTCCATTCTAACTACTTTGAAGTCCGACTTTAAACAATATAAAAATACTAGATGTGATTTTGTTTTTCATAATAAAACACTTAAAATGTTAAATAAAAACCAATTACTTCCTAAATCTAATAAGTTCCTTTGTTATCGTAGTGAAAAAATTCAGAAACCGCCATTTTAAAATTTTAAACAAAACTTTCATATTTGTTTCGTACAGGTTATCAGTCGAAAAAGATAAGCCAAATTGTATTAAAGGTTTAATCCGTTTTAATGACCTAAATTTCTTTTTAAAAATCCAAAATGACGGGCAGCAGGGTAAAATGGCGTTTCCGGGCCTTTCTTTAAAAGAACCACTTGTTTGCACCTATGTTAAGAAAATAATCAAGAAATATTTTTAAATATATATATTATTGTATATAAAATTTATCACTGTAGAATAAAACAGTGTTCAAAAAGTGATGCGACCTTATGGAAGAATGTTTCCTTCTTTTGTTGCATGTTTAATTGAGGAAAATTTAGAAAAAATGGATTACACAATGCAACAGAGAATATTCATTGTCTCCCAATGCATTAGATGTATCAGTTATGGCCAGACCCAGAATGCCTGCATAGAAAAGTATGGTGTGGATGCACCTAACAAATCCTCCATCAAGCTGTACGTCAAGTTCCAAGAGATAGGGAATGCGGCAGATGCAGCCAAAAGTGGTCGACTGATAGTACTAACATCAGAAAAATTGATCGACGTTCAAACTGCATATTCTGTAGCCCAAGAAGTCTGTACGACGCCTATCTAGTCGGTCTAGTATCTCCGTTGATAGCGCCCACACGGCATCGCGCATGTGTTTAAAGATGCGTACAGAATTTGTGTTGTTCACGAGTTGTTACCTGCAGACACTGAAAAAAGTGTAGCTTTCTGTCAGCGGTTCATGTCATCTGTAACGTCAGACGGGGAAGAACTCGATGATTGATTTTGATTTGATGAGTCACGGTTTCAACTTGATGGATACGTGAAAGAACAGAATTCATGCATTAGATGTACGAAAATTCCACATCAGCCGCACGAGTCTCCTCTGCACGGACAAAAGTGGGTGTTTGGTGTGCAATGTCACATAGGCGAATCTTCATGACATTCTTTCACGGTACATATGATGCAACAATTTGTTAGCATAATGGCTGCAGAATGGCTAGAATATAGTAGTTTCAGCAGGACGATGCTATGGCTCATACAGCCAACCAGACTTACTTGGATCAGTGTTTGCATGGAAAAGTGATTTCGAAGAGGTTACGACTTCCTCGGTCTCCTAATTTATCCCGTCCTGATCTTTTCTTGTGGAGATACCTTAAGGACGCTGCTTACAGAGCTCATCCTCACACCATTCCCGAGCTTCAGAGCAAAATTGAACGATGTGTCGCTGCAATTTCCCAAAAAACGGTTACAACATGCGTTTCAGAGCATGCAACGTCGTATTCAATTATGCAAATCGTATAATGGAGGCCACTTTCAACAGCTTTTGCAACTTACTAATTTTTCCATAAGGTTGCGTCACTTTTTGAACACACTGTATTCTAAAATGCAATCTCTCTCCAGTACGAAATTAATAATAATTATCAGCAAGAAACACGTCATAAGGAAATAATTAACAATAGGCTATAAACTAATTATTAACAAGATATGACAACAATAAACCGCCCGTAACAATCGACGTCAATGACAATTGATAATCGTCAATAGGGTGAAAACAGGAACAATACTTATTTACGTAATAAAATCTAATTACTGTATTGTATATTACAACTTATACTAAACCATTACTGGATTGACAGCGATTGCAAACAAGGGTTTATTGATCAACAGACACACTACCACGATAACGGTAAAGAAAAAAAGGTTTTAAAAATGTTTAAGATTATTGCAGATTTATTAATACAGTAACTTTTAAAAGTATAAATACAATATACTTTTATCTCTTTAAAAACTGTTGCATACAGCATTTCAATTCTATTAAATAAAAAAAAACTAATCCTCTAAGTTTTCCTTTTCATACTCAGCTACACATTCATACATGGTAGACAAGGTACCAAACAAATAATTTTGTTAAATAACAGCCATAAAAATCAAATAGCAATCTTACTATCATTACGTTCTTAATAACAATAATAAGGACATTAGTTCAATGTTAACTATTCAGTAATAGCATTAAGCTTATACAAAGACAGGTTATGATAATTATAGATAAATAGACATACAAAGCACCAAATTTAATTATTTGTATGAACACACCCAATAGAACATTATTTAATATTCATTTAAAGATAAATTTTGTCGTAGTTAATACTGCTGTATTTTAAAACTGATAAAAAAATAAAATGTCCCAATACATAAAAAATGTGGGATGTAGGATGTAGAGGGTATACTGAAATGAAAGGACTAGCACTAGATAGGGAATCTTGGAGAGCTGCACCATACCAGTCAAATGACTGAAGACAAAAAAAAAAAATACATAAAAAAGCAGCTAGTTGAACAAAAATAAATTGGCTATTACATTACACCGCCGATAGAAAACTACCAGAAAAATGGCTGTTATTTATATAAGTCCAAGATAACAGTACTTTTTTTTTAATCTTTAAAAACATCCCCAACCAACCAATGTTTTTTTTTTTTTTTATTTAGAATCTTCGTAATAATATAAATAGTAATACCCAATATTTAAATTTCTATTTTAAGGTATGATAAATTCACTTATAAAAATATAAATACGGGGGAATGTACACTAAGTGAGCTAAAGATTTGCCACTATCTTCGCCAACTGAACTGTAGGCTGGCTTCGGAGGGACGGGCAAGCTGGGTTTGTTCTACTATCAACCAGATAACATCATTCCGGTTACTAAAAACATGACACATTTGTATATACGAGCAAAATGTAAACACATTAAGTTTCTTGTTACAGTTTAATTGTGAAGTAGTGCGTGCTGCATAAAATTAATTTGTTTATACTCGTCTGTACTTTTCATTGTGAGTACATTAACATTGTGAGTATTATACTTTTGTGTAGTTGTATTTTAATATTAGTAAATAATTAATGCATATTTTTATATATGTATGCATATTTTTATATATGTATGCATATTTTTATATTATTGTACATTTTTAATGTTCTCCGAACAATTATGGAGAGTATTACGTTAAACGTTAAGAGAGGGATAACTCTCCACAATCAAACTCGGGAAATTATATGGAACGTTAATCAGTTTACGAAAAGAGAGCCCAAATAGTTCCAAGCTTACCATTTATTATTCGTGTGAAAAAATGTATACTGAGAACTGCTGCTACATGTGCGGTTTAGACAGGGTCTGTTAAAACTATTAGAAAATAAAATAATGGGACGTCAGAGAGTGAATGCTCGTTTCAAACCCCCACCAAAAAAAAAAATAAACGAGAAAACAGAATTTCTAATTACTACTGTAATAACAGACGAGTTTTGTTTTTATATGATAATTTATATGTCTTTCCAAATATATATATATTTTAAATATTTTTATTTTTTGATATCGCTACATAAGCTTGAACCTTCGGACATGGAAATGGAATGGTGTAGCGTATGAAAAATGTCATGCCTGACCGGGGTAAAATAAAATTATTTCTACTGTCGCAACTGACACACAAAGGTTTTTTAAACGTCTCTAAAGTAGGTTAGAGAAAAAGTTAATGAAAAAATGAATATATCTTAAAAAAATATATTCAACGAATACGGATCGATAAATTGACACAATATGTAATACTAACGGTGGTTTGAACAATTATATCTTTAAATAAACCTCTGTCATAATGTTCAATTATTTATTGAGTAAAAAATAATAAATTCACTTTTTTATTACCTGTCAGCTTGGAAAGAAATAGAAATTTATATTTAAATAAGAAATTTTAAAAAATACTGGTAAAAACCGCAAAATTTACAATCTGCCCTCCAATTAAGAATGATTCATGAAAGTCATTTATCCGTTTTGTGTAGAATAATTGTAATTGTAGAATAAAATGTAAACTATTTACATATTGTGAAATTTTTTTACACCTTCTCATCTTTTAAGAAAATAACCGATCCTTTCTATGCTTACTTCAGATCATCACATGAAAAGATCACTACTACTTTGATGGCTTAATAAAGTAATAGCAATTATCAAATAAGAGATTTAAATAACTGTAATAATAATTAATTAATTAATACAAATTATACATAGAGTGTATTGCAAAGTTCATCCAGAACTTTTATAACCTATTCTACACGTGAAAATAATAGAAAAAGTTCAAATAATCATATATATCCTAAAATGCTCCGTTTACGAGTTATGACTGAAAAGTTTACGAGTGATAGATTTCACTCGGACTTCAGCTATCCCAGTGAAATGAAATTGTACTGAAATTTTAAGGACATTAATTAAGAAGCAAAATTTCTTATAGTTTTTGACCTGAGAAATCGAATTAAACGTCCCAGAACCGTATCTGCAGTAGGTTTTTAGAAATCTGGGATGAAGACCAGAAAAAATACCCTGTTTCTTATGTTTATCCAATAACTTTGTTAAATGTGTAATAAACAAATAAAACTTTTAAACAAAACTTGTAGAGAATTTAATTCTGAACAAAATTGTGTAAGATAAGTTGAATAAAACAAAGAAAAGCTAGAAAAAGTCGAATTTTATTTAGAAACAGTACATTAATATATTTGTCAGAAAAATACTTATTTAATGTAAACAAAAAACAAATTCTTTTCTGGCGTCTACTTGCACATTCTTCAAGAAGAACTACCGCAGCTGCTTGAAGATGTTCCTCTACTGCTGGGACGCAAAGTATACTTCCAGCACGATGGCGCACCTCCCTACTTTTCTTGTGCCGTTTCCACTCACTTAAATCATCATTTCCCTGAGAAATGGACCGGTCGTGGTAGTCTACATTCCTGGCCTTCCAGATCGTCTGATCTTAACACCTTTAGATTTTTGCGTCTGGGAATGGATGAAAAATATTGTATACAAAACAAAAATACATTCTCCTGAGGAATTAATTGTCCGTATTATGTTTGCGGCTGAGCAACTTAAGAACAGCACTGAAGAACGAAAAAAAACAATTAAAGCAGTACAGAAGCATGCCAAGAAATGTACTGAAAATAGTGAGCTCATTTTTGAACATTTATTACAAACTGGTACGTAAAATGCACTTTGATCTAGTGTACTGTTAGAATACTGTCTATAGCACTTAGTGTAGTCTAATGTAGCTAAATTCCGAGCGAAAGTTTCACTAGCAGGACTCGTAAATCAAGCATTTTAGGATATATGTTTATATGATCATTTACTTTTCCATCTACATAGCGGCTATAGCTATACAGAGGGGATAGTATGGCGATCGGTAAAAATTGGGCATATCCGGTTTTCACCGAATCTTGACGAACTGACCCCTAAAGGATCCCAGAAAACCGAAAAATGACATCGAAATTTTCGCGACATGCGTACGTACGTATGTATTTATGTATGTTGGCGTGTAAATCGCCTATCTCCAGAACTACTTGACCGATTTTTACCAAACTTGGCTATAAAATTTCTATAGTAGGGGCATTGATGCTTCTAAATTTTCAATCCATAAAGTCACAGGGTGGGGGTTACAGGAGGAGAAAACGAAATCGTCACCAAATTTTGCATAATTAAGGTTATATTTTTTTCATAATTTTGTGAATATTAATAAAGTAAATAACTTTAAAAAAAAAACTTTTGCTAAATTTCACGCCCCCCCCCCTAAAACTGGTTTTCGGTGCTGGCCTGTAAATCACCTTATATCTCCAGAACTACTCGACCGATTTTGACCAAAGTTGGTCAGATTTCTTCTATATATGAGGCAGTGATGCTATTAAATTTTCCATTCAAAAGGTTACGAGGTGGGGGATACAGGGGGAAAACGAAATCGTCTCCAGATTTTGTATAATTAAGGTTACAATTTTTTTTTTTTTTTTGTATATTAATAAAGTAAACAACTTTCGCAATTTTTTTTTTTTTTGCTAAATTCACGTCCACCCCTAAAAATGGTTTTAATTTTGAAGAGTTATAGAAGGCAGTACAAGGGGAGATTTTCATTGCAGTTTTTTTTTTTTTTTTTAATAATTTTGTGAATATTAATGAAGTAAACAACTTTTGTGAAAAAAATATTTTGCTAAATTTCACCCCTACCCCTAATTTTAACGTTATAGAAGGCAGTAAAAGAGATTTTCATTGCATTTTTAAAAAAATATTTTTGTGAACAATTACAAAAAAACATTTATTATGTAAAATGTTTTTTGCTAAATTGCACCCCCACTCCAAAAAATAGTAATAATTTTGTTGTAGAACGCAGTACAGTGGGTCTTTCTCGTTGCAGTTTTTACAGCATCTCGTTGGATCCACAAATTTGTTCCCCTCAAAGTGCGGTCTTAAAACACCATATACCCTACATATCTCTTAGCGGCCGGATTACTGCTGTAGTCGACAGCTATGTTGTGACGTCACAGGTGGACGGTAGAATTAAATAAATGATTATTATTTACAGAGAAAAAAAAGTATTTAAAATGGCCGCTAGTACCGCCATACCCGCGCAAATGAAATACGGTATGCACGTACGCTTTAGTTACAATCATTGAATTAAATAAACCAAAAATATTATATTTAAAAAATGATAAATATTTTTAATTAAGTTGTGCGTATAAGCGGTGAATCAGAAAAAAGCCGCGTGACGGGTAAGTCCTACAACTGTGTTGTCAGGTTTTTCCATTATCCATTATTTTCACGAGTAGATTAGGTTATGAAACTCCTGGGAGAACTTCGTGATATACCTGTACATATATATATATATATATATATATATATATATATATATGTATATATATATAGCGGTTTCTGAGTCTTTTACTCCTTCACGAAAACTACTCAACCGATTGAACTCAAAATTTTCATGAACATAATTTTTATACTAATAAAGATTATAGGACTATTAACGTAACGAAATGTTTCAAAGTTTCAAGATGGTAGCCGTTTTACTGGCTTCAGATAATTACAGGATTATTTTCTTGCTGATATTCAATTTTACTATGACCTAAACGGTTGGCCAAATAGAATACGGAGCCACTTGAAATATTTAAAATTATATGTTCTAAAAAAAAAAAATGTTTTTGTCTTTTTCGATATCTCTTTCGATTATAAATAAAATTAACCTTAAGAATGCGTCAGTGTACGGCGAGTCGGCTCAACCAATACAGCCATGCCGCTGTTACTTGGTGTATGACATGACTGGCTGCATCTGCCTCCGCTTACTTGACTAACATGAAATAAAAAAAAAAACACAAACTGATAAGTAAAAATGAGAAACAAAGTACGGTCGCCTCCTCGAGGTGTTTGTTGGGGAACGCTAAGAACCGAGCAAAATACTTGCTTTTATAACCGTACGAAGGACGAGTAACCAGCTACAACTACTAATTTTAAGATGGAGGCCGGCTGTTTTGAAACCCACATTCTGATCACTCAAAGTTTCGAGACTTATGCTCACCAAACTGTTGCATTGAAGAAATTAGAATACATAAAATATTCACAACAATATCAGTAACACGTCAGGTGTTTCATCAGTCGCTTTAAACATTTTGATAATTTTATGAAAGTGTTTGTTGTTTTTTTTTTTAAATTATTTTCTAATAAAGTGATTTCATAAGAAAGCTACGTATTGTAATGAAACTATGATTCGACTTCCGGAAAATTTCGACATATCTCCACGTTTCACATCCCCAAGACCCCAAAACCGTCAGCTCAAAAGTTTATTTATATATATGCATATTTCACTTTCTTATGGACACGATAACTGCTGTAATTTTGCGCTATTCACTTTCAAATTGTTCCTTAAAAAACTCATCCCAAATTCTCGGTCAAGTTCGTTAATGACCAAAATCGGACCATGAGGGTGGAAATCGGGGTTTTTCGAAAAAAACAAAATATCGCTATAACTTTCTTATTAAAAAAAACATAGAATTCGTTTAAAGTTCCTACTATTCTTTGCATAAGGGCCTAAAACTTACCTAAGTAGTTTTTTATATCACCAATTTTATATTTCATATCTGTTTTATATTTTGTATTACATTTTATAATTTTATATTATTTTTTATATCACTAATTATTTTGGCCTAGAGGGTTGAAAAATGGGGTTTCGAAGACATACCTCCCTAAATAGGCACAGTATCGAATCGGTTTAAAGTAGTCGTTAGCCCTCTAAACATTACCTAAAACTTTTGTCTGAAACAATTTTTGATATGACCAACTCTTACGACAAGGGATGACCAAAATGCTGCTTGAATTGTAAGAAGATGGGGGCTTGTCGTATGCTAAACATGTGAAACCTTTTTTCACATGCAACCATTGTCATATTAAGTAAATTCGATGTTTTTCATAATTTTAAGCTGAAGTCTTTTTTATCCCCTACTTAGCACCGGTGAAATCTACCTCCGCCTTCCGGCGTACCGAAAGGGATTTTTTTTTTTGTTCAAATGAAGCTGTATAAGTTATTTTTAATTATAGAGCAAAATTAAAAATAAATATACTATCAGAAATTATAATACAAATGTTTTAAAAATATTATGACAGCAACGTATAAGAAAATTTTTATTTTTATTAATTTTTATTTTATTTAATTTTTACATTAAATTAGGAAACTAATATACGTAGGTTATGAGAAACTAATCAAGCAACATTGTAAAACATCATCATCCATCTCAACATACAATTTAATTAATGATGATTATTATTGTCTGCTAACTATACTTGTTTTGTTAAAAAGATGATTGAATACACGGCGTTCAGAGAGGTGTTGGGCAAACTTAAAAAACTAATTCAGGATCTCAAAATAGGTTCACGTGAATAAATGCCTTACATCGCTTCATTTTTCCTCCCTCCGCCAGTTTGTTTTTTTTTTCAAAAAAAATTAATATATTTTAAAAAGGGATCGAAAATATTAGTTTTATCGAATTACTACTTGTATGTATATTTTTTATTAGATAATATCTGAAAATTTTGTCCCTGTGTGTTTTTTTCATTTTCTTCACTAAATTAAACTAATAATAATTTCTATTATCATACAATATTTCGTTTTTCATACTACTATCTTTGTATCTTTTGTTTTTTCTTTCTTTTATTATAGAGAAACATATGGGCTACAAAAAACCAAGATCATACGTTACGTTACTTTGTCAAATGAGTATGAAATTCACAATTTTGAAAAAATTTGTCAATTTGTGAAACGTAACAAATTCTTCATTCAATGAGTACTATTGCATCAATTTCGATGAATCTTTTTATATTATTTTTATAGGAAAAAAAATATTTTATTATAGGCTACATTGTTACAACTAGCGTGTGAAGCTGCGAGTAGCCGGTAATATATATATATATCCTTTTATTAGAAAATAAGAAAACCAGTTATTAACGAAAAGTCTAGTAGGACTTTCCTGAATGAACATTCTTATTATTATTGTTGTTCATTCAATTATTATTAATTCATGTCTTTGTAAAGTTATTTTCTGTATTTAACTGAGATTATTACACCTTACATGTTCCTATAAGACATTGGGTATTTCTGTTTGATTTAATGCAATTGCTATTTATAGATAATTATATGTATGTGTAGTGTGTATATATTTATGTAAATAATGCGTAAAAATAATATAATTTAATAAATGTCATTATAATATAATTTTTTGAATAATGTCACTATTGAACATTAAGGTTAAGTAATTCTTTAAGGGATTATTTTTATTCTGAAAGCTCCTTAGATCACGTGAATATTATTTGGTGGCCGATCAATCAGTATTCACATATTACGTTAATCATAATTTACGGTCGTATATGACGTTAGTTCTTATCAGTATCTGTAAAATAAAAATTTAAATATCTTTTTTTAATTTTAAATTTAAACAAACAATTTTTTTAACACTGCAGACGACCCAAATGAGTTTGTTACGGTTTCCATAAATCTCTATTGGTCTCGGTTCCTACATACGCTACCTTAATATAATTTATTTATTTAATGTTTTAGCGGTTTTACGACAGATTTATTTCAATTATTAAATAGTTGGTTTTTCCGCCATTTTGGAAGTCTTACACTTGATTTAAAAAATCGATATTTATATATTTTATGCATTTATAAAGATTTTAAATTTCATTCCAAGGAATACCTTGTAGTAATGTATTTTGTTAAATCACGTTTCGCATTCATGCACGACTAGATGATGGAATAACGTGACCATAGTCACAAATTTAAATAACAGGCTTTTGCTTTCAGTTAACTATGAAACACAAACATATATATATATATATATATATATATAATTTTTTTGTTGTTGAAATAACCAAGAAAATAAAACGCAACTTAATAACTCATATACCAATAGTATTTATACGTACAATATAGAGATAGCGCTCGCCACGAAAGTCTGTTATGTCATTCCTCTACTTAAGAAAATTGTGAAACAATAAACCGCTAATATCTGGAGAACAGATTACACAATTTTAATGACTGAAATAGGAGAAAAGTAGTTTCATTTTCTGAATTTCAGTTTTGGAAATGTACAATGTAGATACGTCTTACAGAATCTGATTTAATCAACGACCTAAAACATTATTGTTTGAAATAAGACTCCATAAAACAATTCCGGCTCTAAGATATTTAAGCCTTAATACTCGCCAAATGTGAAACTGGATAAATTTAGCCTTAAAACTCTGTTCAGTATCACATAAATACACTGGTAAAAAAATCATTCACATCCACCAATATTTTCTTGAGTTTCAAACTTAATTCAGTATTTATACAAAGACTCATACTAACGTTCCGATTTATAAAAAAAGATACAGTTTAATTTCATCGTCAAAATTAACACAATTTCATTTTAGCACACTTAAATAACTATTAAACATCCGAAACGCAACTCAAGATAAACCTCCTTTTCTTCCGTCGACTTAGTTTTATCTTCTTGCATACCTACAACTAACTCTTATCTTACGTTAGCACTTCACCGACTCTCTTCTAGTATAACAAACAAATATAAAACTTTCCGCCACCCTAACGTGCTTACCTAGTACTTCAATTTCCCCCCGTATGATTTTTCTTGTAAAAGAAAAATAATTTATAAAAAATACAACTATCTATAAGACAAGTTTTACCTTTAGTTGCATATAATTATCGTTTGGATTAATTAACGAGATACAAAAATTACAACAAAATAATTCATAAATAAATCTTATATGAAACTATTACTTTACTTAAAAGTATATATTAGTTTATATATTATAAATCATTAACTTATGCTGTTTATTTATAGATGCTACAAAGAAACTAACGCTGTAAATATGTTGAAAATATGACTCAACATATTTTCCCTACATAAATTCAGTAAATAAATGCTATTAACAATATAAAATGTTGTAAATACAAATTCTACATTTATATATTCATTGATCGCAGGGATAGCAATTGCAGTTCTTATATTAAGAATAATAAAACGCGTTTTCTACTCCATTATATATAATTATAGTCCACAAAATAAATTATTTACATATTTTAAGTTAGTAAACAGAATTAAACAAAAGTTAATACATTAAAAAAATTGGGCTCATTAATATCAATGGAGGGATCAGGCTGATTTTTTTTCTACTCTGAATGTTCAACAGATATATCAAGCGTAATCGGATCCCAAACTTGATTCTCCTGAAAATTCATCAAAAAATCCTCATTTATTAGTTTTTACCGAGGTTATTATTCACAGGAAAATCAATGTGAAGGTCTGTCGATGCTTGATGACATGTCTGCGGATCATTCCAAGCAGAATAAAAAAATGAACTTGATCCATCCCGTAGAACTTCTGATGGAACTGGAAATAAGTATTGAGCAAGCGATTTATCTGTGATAGCAAAGAGAAAAACATGAGGGTCGGAGGATTCATTATGGATCGTAAATGATCCACAAAAAATTGGAAACATTTAACCACTTGTGCCAAAAATAATTTTACTTCACCGACAAAAAAATGTTATTACTTCATAAGGAAAAGTTTTCAGGGACAACAGACTCACTAACTGCTTACTGTCAGAAGGTTTTTCCATTCTGCTCCCGTGATTTTTTTCTTTTTTAATTTTTTATATTTTTTGTACTCTTAAGGACTATGCAACTATAATATGTAAAATAAATACACAAGTAAAATGTACAAAGTAGTACTGTTGGGCCATAAAGCCCTCGCCCAGACGACGAATCAATGAGTTAAGGGAATCGGTCAGCGAGAGATCTTCAAAAAAATTATACAGGCAGCCATCACGAAACAGAAAATTTTAAAACAAATCTTTACAGATAAGACGTTCCACCTAACAGCACAGAATCTTAAAATATAAAAATTAGAAAAATCATCTGGCAATAACTGCATCACAACACATGAACAAATGAAATACCAATAGGACAAATTAAAACAAATAAATCCAGAGTAAAAAGTAAAACCGGCTTCAAAAACCAAATCGCACTAAAAAATAATTTTTCTACCTAATGTGTACGTTGCAAATCTGTTCAACAAGTGAATAACAAGCAATCCCCATCCTCTCCCATGGATTAATGAAACGAGGATCATCTCATGTATGACATGTAGATAAAATGTAGTCTTGTACAGACGCAGGCCGACCATTCCTGAAACTTGTGGTTCATTGAACCCTATCCACTAAAGTACATCGGTATACACTACCTAGTTATTCAACTCCGTATAAAAACAACTAATCTTTACAAGGTTTTGAACCTCAGAACCTTGTTAAACAACCGACAACCGACTTGCGACAACGATTTAACTACTAGGCCAGGCCGGTGGGCCAACAAAAAATGTAAAAATTAATAAATAAAAATATAATGAAGAAAATAACATTTGTTTTTTAAATTTCGAAAGTCAGACCCAAATTAAGAGTTAGAAGATTGATCACAATTTTAATTTGGCGCCGATTTCAAATAAACAATTTCAGAATTGGAGACTCTTCAATTCTTAATCTCTTTTTAATTTATGCGACTTTGTATTTGAAGGCAGTTTTTTTATTTATTACATCTTCAATTTACAAATAAGAAACTATTACGATTATGAGTAAATTACAAATTTGGGGTCTTTTCGTTATTACTTCTATGTAGACAAATAAATCATCGTATTAATCAAAACAATAGTAATTAATTAATATTTTCTGTACTTATTGGAATTACGTCTATAGTCCTTTTGATTTACTTACGCACTTCTTAATTTAAACGTACGCAAACTATACTGCAATTTAACCACAAAGAACTTTTACATATTTTTCTTAATAAATAATTTATACAGTAAAGCAAACAATCGATGTTTAATAGTTTATTATCGTCTTATATCATTTATTTTTGTTTAAAAAAAATTATATTTTTTATCAACTGATATCTTTATTTGTTTTTTAATTAAAATAAATATCTAACCAACATTTTTAGTTTCCATTTATCTCGACTTGTTACGCCCAATGCATCGAAAAAATGACAATTTAATACAATATACACAGAACAGCCGAGGGCTGTAAAAACAAATCAATAATTTATTAAAATGTCGAGTGTAAACACTCACATATATGTATATGTATATATATATATATATATATAATACTGTTCTTTGATTCATTATTGCCTTTTTAAAAGATTTACATAAAAAGGTAACCACTGAGCAAAAACGCGTTAGTAGTCGATAGAAAAACCTTAACCTTTTAAATCGACACATTTATAAAATCAATCAATTAAAACAAAATGAGAAATGCCTAAAAAATGTTTACTAAATATACAGTAAGTTTAAAATACATGGTGGATTAATTAAGATACCACACGAGCATAATAATCAAAACGCCGTAAATAAATCAAGGATAAAAATACAAGAATGGGAGTTGTTCTCAATTTTTTTAAATGAACTTTTTTTTTAATAATAAATGTAATACATTTTAGTAGTAATAATAAAATAATACACATCTCAACGTATAACTTCCCTTACGTAACAAACTTTGATACAAATTAATTCTTTTTTTTTTTATAAAATAAAATAATTAATTTTTTTCGTAAAAAAAAAATGCTTCAAACAAGCTGCTCATTAGAGTGTTTTTATTACAATCGTCGTGCTGTATATTTGCCGATAACTGAAATTTCCTCGCTTCATAATTACGGGGAAAAATTGAGGTTACATAATTAAGCATTTTTACTTCATTTTTTCTGTCCACTTTCCGTATTTCATTTCATTACTGCAATTTTTCTTCAAACAAGCTGACGTTAAATAAAAACAAAAGTAATTTTTTTTCACCAGTATTTAACTCGAAAATATATCGGGATGAAAGGCATATAACAATTTCAAAAATATATCCTGATAATCAATTCAGTCTGATTATCCACGTCAATTTAAGGATACTTTTGAGCAACATCTAAATTAAAAAATTCTTTTAAAGTACATTCTCCGGAAGGAAATAATTACCTGTAATGTCAGGTAAAATAGCCTACATCGCGATCGTTATAAATTTCTACTTATAAAACAGCATAGGCAAATATTTTTTTTCCCCGAGTTATTATATATCAATCGTAATGGTTCGAACTTATAATTGCATTTAAGACATAATATTTGTTTTTTTCATTTCTGTACTCAAATTTTCTTACTCATCTTGTCAATATGAAAATACCAGAAATCTTTTTTTTTTAAAAGAGTACTTAGAAAATTTTAATGTTTAGGAAAAAACATTTTATTTAAACCTAAAATAGATAAACAATCTATAACCGAAAACCAATTTTCCAACAAAGAAAAATCGATTACGTAAGGACAAAAAAAAAAAATGTATTAGATATTTAATATACATATACAGAGAGGTTATTTTTATTTTAATTCCAGTTAGATTAAAAACAAATAATAAAAACAGGATGTATATATATCTTTTGAAAATAATAAGAAAATACGAAATGAAATTGAGTAGATAAGAGAAAAGTGATTGAAAAAATAAAATAAACTACACTACATTGTTACCATTAATATGAAACGAATAAATAAACTAGATAAATCATTTGGCAATGAAGTCAATGCCGGTAACTAGTATAGTTTAAATTTTTAAAAAAGGAATAAAAATTAAAACGAAATAATAATAATCATAGTAAATGATTATAGAGGAAAACCTAAGAAAAATAATAATTAAATTCAATGCGTAGCCCAGCATTATAACAATCCAACATTCAGAACCACACCTGCTCACGTAATTGCCTTCATTATTAACTTTACATAATAGATCTCTAAAAAATTTTACACACTTTACAACGTTTCCATTACATTAAATTTCCTTTTAATAAATATTAGAGAATATAAATAATGATTTAATACTTCCTGGTGTTCCTCAAACAATATATATATATATATATATATATATATATATAATATATATATATATATATTAATAAGTAAATAAACTTTTACTTTTTATTAGTTTTTTTTTATTAGTTTGCTTTAAATAATATATCAATAAACTACAATATTAATGAATGCAGTTGTAATTGATCGCTTACAATGTTTATTATGCGATACCAACCGACTACCAGCGTTTCGTTAGTGTGAAATTTCGGTAATTCAAACAATACAATTAAAAATTTGTTTATTTAAAAAAATCTTTTAGACCCGTCACTTTCTTACATATGTTAATCGTACTTCTACAATTTAAAGTAAAACTACGTTAATTCGAATAATATATATATTTTTTTAAACACTCTAGTCTCTTTATCTTTTAATAATGTTTTTCCTCTTCCTGTTGCGCCATATCGATTAACAAACGTTTGAATCCTGTAACTCGTCTCCCCTACATTTCCCTTACGTATTTCAACGCATAAGACAGTGGTACTTTTCGTTGATCGTTTACTAAATTATCACAGTTGCTTCCTAATCTACCCTTCTAATATCTTCCTCAATCCAAACCCTACCCAATCCAATCGTTACGAGATGAATGCAATGGAAAAGATAGTAATTTTCAACATCTTATAATGGCCTCTATAAGTTTCAACGATACTTCTGACATCCCTGAGAGGGATGAGCTTGACAAAATGGAATACTATAAACGCTACAATCGAACTGAAAATAAAATACTAAACGCCACAATCATACAAAAATTAAAATACGATTAAATGCAAATAACATAACTTATTTTCAAAAATAAGCGTATATTTATTACTAGCTAGACATTTTTTAGATATCAGCAGTGATTTTTAAAAAATTAAAATGTTGTCAGCGCTTACAAAAGCAACTATCAATAAGAAAAACGTAAAAATTAACTTTAACATATATTAATGGAATCTAAAATTGGATTAAACGCTCTGTCGTGCAGCTTTTTCAGAAGGTTTTATGATATAAACGTTACTAGCAAAAAATGTAAGAAGACATTGTAAATCTAAGAAGTGAATCTACGAGCTTGAAGTCAGTACTGACATCTCATTATATTATTGTTTTCCAAAACATTATTTTTGCGCGTAAAATTATTATTTTTATTTCATTTTTTCGACTTACAAACAATACGGACACCCAAGACAATACATTTATGTTGTTGTGTGTTCAATTCTTTCTACTTGAATTGATTACATGTATAAAAATGCTTAATGATTCTATCTTGTAAACAATAACAATTCCTTAACCAATGACTAATTGGTATTATATACAGGCCTATAAAAATTTATATATGCAGTTAGAAATGATGACTTTTGTCACGATTATATTTAGAGCCGTCATTCGTAGTACACAGTGCGTGTATACAGAAATAAACTTTAGTTCAGTTTATATCGTGTTCAGTGAACGTATACGGATAGCGTTTTTATGCGGTCATATTATTTTATAATTAATCATTGATTTCGCAAATTTTTTCTAATATATTATTTCTTGATTTATTTTTGTTCGTGTGTTATTAGTATAGTTATTATGGCAGAATTTAAATCCGTATTTAAGAAGAAAAAAATTACGAATCAAGTACGTGAAATTACCAATAATGTTTATAATTTTATAAATAAAGAAGCTCTAAAAGTAGGTAAATTAACTGACGACAAACATATAACTGGCATTCAAAAATGTGAAGAAAGAACTGCTACTGCTTGGGGGATTTTCAAGAACACAGGTTCAAAAACTCAGAAGAGAAAAAAAAGACATTCTTCAATCAACATCCCAATCGTATTCTTTCAGCACGGCAAAAAGTATAAAGACGTTCGAAACCTGTCAACGGACTGGACAGAATTGATTTAGGTGTATTTAAAAGAACAGTTAATGAATTTCGTTCAAAAAAGAATGAATTACCTACTTTAAAAAAAAAATAAGGCAAGAACTTCAGTCATCTTTTGTTTTTATGGCAGTGAATCAACTTTAGCTGTGATTTTGAAAGCGTTAGGTTTCAAATGGTGTAAAACTGGAAATAATAGAAAACCTTTAATAGAGAAACCCGATTAAGGGGAAGAGTAGTGAATATTTGCAGGCAATGGCTAAGTACACACGAAGCAATGCTCCAATTGTTTATTGGATGAAACGTACGTTTTAAGTTCGCATTGTTCGACAAGTCATAGTCTGATGGTATTGTTGAGGGACTTCATGTGCCGATTAATAAAGGTGACCGTTTAATAGTAATTCATGCTGGAGGAGAAATCGGTTTTATTCCGAACTAACTTCGGAATAAAGCCTACGCTAACGAACTAACTTGGAAAGCCAGTTCAAAAAGTGGGGACTACCATGACAACCATGAATACAGACAATTTCATGAAATGGGCGGGTGAAAAATTGATTCCAAATCTTCCACTAATGTCAGTAGTAGTTGTTGATAACGCCCCTTACCACAATACAGATATTGATAAAGCGCCAAATTCTAATACCACAAGAAAAGATATGATCGATTAACTGGAGAAAACCCAAATTCCGCAGAGTTAAAAAATGCTGAAATCACAATTATATGAATTAGTAAAGTTACACAAAATAAAGTACAAAAATATCAATTGAATGAACTTTTGAAAAATATGGACATCGTGTTCTTAATACTCCCACCGTAACATCCTGATTTCAATCCGATCGAGATCATATGATCCGCCGTAAAAAGACATGTGGCGAGTCATAACATAAAATTTTCTTTCTCAAATGTTGAAAAATTAACTATGGAGCAAATTAATTCCATGAATGAATATGGCTGGAAACCCTATTGTGAAAAAATAAAAAATAATAAAAGTGTAATAATAATAATAATATAAGCGTATAAAAACTGGAAACACTGATAGATGAAACGACAGAACTTATATTACATGTGTAGACTCTGATAATGAAAGTGAAAATGAAAGCGAAGTGATTTGTTTAGCGAGGATGGTGAAATTGGTAGAAGTTTGAATTAGATGCACGAAGAAAATTCAAGTAAGCTTTTGTTTGTTATTAAAAATTAATAATTTAGTACAAATAAAGGTTATAAAATAATAAATTACGTATTGTTTGTAATTAGCAAATGTAAATATTATAGTTATTACCACGTACAATATGATAATAAGTAATACTTTGATTTGATTATACTGTTTCTATGACGATCAACCGACATAACAACCTGACCTAGCTCAGGATTAACCGCCACGCGGCTTATACCCGAGTCTGGGTTTTTATAGCCCAGACCCGGGTTCCTTTAACGACCAGGCCAGAGTGGAATTAGTACCGAACTATATGGGCCATCACTCTCCGTAACAGTTCAAATAGTGGACTATTAAATTATTGGAATAGTTCCTTTCTGTTTTACAAAACATTTATCTACAATAAAAGTTTTTAAAAACAAAAATAAAAGATCAGTCCATACTCTGGGATCAATTTATTGATCAAATACAGATAAAACTATACCTACACATTTGTAGGAATACTCTTATGAAAAGATCCCTTGCAAAATTGTAGTTCCCTTTTTTAATCATTTATAAAAATCTTATTTCTTTACCTCATAAGGGAACTTTAAAAGTATTCCTAATACTAGTTTTTTAACAGTACGAGCAATTTTGGTAAATCTAATGAATTGTTTTTTATTTTAATACTAATAATACTGTTTTGATTTTTTTTAATTTATAATGTTAGAACAATTCATCGTTACTAATCAACTCGCTGTAATGCTACAGGTGATGTACAGCAATTGCTCCCCTAAGGCATTTACTGCAGTTAAAAAAGCCTTTCACAGTTTCACCATTTCAGGGAAATTCAAAAAAAAAAATTAATGTAAAATAAATGAACTGCAGCATCAAAAAATAATAATAATAAAAATAAAATAGATTAAAAAACCCATATAAAATGTAAGAGCATAAATAAAGAATAATAAATTTACAGATGAAAAATTATACAACGGAATTTAAGTTGTAACTTTTTAATAATCAAAATTAACCGACTGAGATGTATGGTAAACAGAAAATAAAAATTATTAATTTGAAAAAAGTAAATAAATAACGATGGAAAGAAAAAGATTAATTTACATATTTCTAGTCGAATAATAAAAAGTACGTAATAGGAAATACGACAGTTCATTACAACTAACAAGTTGTATAATACAGTGAATGTCATTATAACGTCGACATAAGTAGTATTTCATAACTCACGTATCAGAAGAAGAAAAAAATCATAAAAAACAAACCGGGTTGAAATAACGTCAGGCTTGACTGTTTTCACATGTTACAAAAAAACCCGTCTCTGAGATCTAATAAAATTTAAAAAATTAATAAAAAAACCAACAAACAAAATACTCTTATACATTACAATAATCTTTATAAGAAATTAAAGTAAATTTATAAGAAATTTTTAAGTAAATTTTATAGGATTGAAAAAAATCTGATATGGATACCACATGACTTCCTTGTACGCCTATTAAAATATATAAACCCATTTTTTTTAAATGAAAAGTATATAAAATTTTATTTCACTAACAACTCTGATTTATTTTTTCATATTTTTACTTCCTTGTACGAAGTAAGGAAGTATTGAGATCGCGAAAAATTTCGGTTTTCAGATTTCAAAGGAAATATCCATTCTGACCACCCCTGAACATGTTTTGACTAGTTTCGGCGTGACGTGTATACGTACATATGTATCTCGCATAATTAAAAACGATTAGTAGTAGAATGTTGAAATTTTGGATTTAGGACTGTTGTAAGCGGGAGGTGCACAACATCTAGTTGTGAATACAATCGACTGAACCAAAAGTGTCAAAAAAAGCCGAAAATCCAAAAACATTTGGATTTGGATCTTAGAAGGGGAAGGCACATTTGTTTGAATCCGATTTCATCTCCTTTTTTTCATTTTAAATATATTAATTTTATTATATTAATTAACCTCTGAATGTAAAAATATTTTTACGATAAATAATAATTAAAAAATATCAGACTTTATTAATGAAATAAAATTTTATGTCGAATTCATTTTAAAAAATGTGTACATGTAATTTTAATAGGAGTACAAGGAAGTCAGGTGGTGGTATCCACATCAGATTTTTTTATTTTATTGTTATTATTGAATTATTATTTATTGTAAAACATTTTTAATAAATATTTAAAAATATTTTAATAAATCAATATATTTATATTAAAAAAGAAAGGAAATGAAGTCGAATTCGAACTGATGTGCCTTCCCCTTGTAAGATTAAAATATTTCATTAATTAAAATTTTATTTGGCTTCAACTCTGGAACCAATGAAAATATGTACCACTTATGATATACCGTTGAAAAGCACTCAAGCAGGGCTTACTACTGCAGTTAAGACAAAGTAAAAAAATCCAAATATTTTGGATTTTAGGCTTTTTTGGACATTTTTGGTCAAGTCGATTATAATAAAAAGGGGAGACAAGATGTTACAACAGCCCTAAATCCAAAATTTCAACATTCTACGGCTAATCGTTTTTTAATTATGCGAGATACATACGTACGTACTTACAGATGTCACGCGGAAACTAGTCAACATAGATTCAGGGATGGTCAAATAGATATTTCCGTTGAAATCTGAAATTTTTCGCGGTTACAATACTTCCTTTACTTCGTACAAGGAAGTAAAAATCAAATTCTACTTATTATTATATAATTATACAATTATATTAAAAACAATTAACACTTATAATGGAAACAAATTTTTTCCCCCTTTTGTTTGTTCTAACGTATTACTCTAGATATTATTAATCATACATCCCGCGCGCGTGTGAGTATGTGTATTTGTTATAATCAACATAATTATTTTTCTTCAATTTGAATTTTATCTGTTCTTTCATTAGTCATCCTTATTTCTATTTATTTTTTACTGACCTTTTTTTTACAGAATAGGTAATAGTTACTATTTATTTGGCTTGAAATATTGTTTAATATTTATGGTAGTTGTACTTTTATTAATCTAATTTTTTCCTTTTAATGTCTTTTTAACATTCAATTCATTTAATTTTTCTACTCATATTTATCTGTGTTTTAAACTATTCAATATTTAAAGTTGTCACATTAATTACACACTTTTTTCTTTTTTATTGGCTTTTAACATTCTTAAATTTATTTTTCTACTCTGCCAAGTATATCTTTTTTTTTAACTATATGAATATTATCAGCATGAGTTAACCTTTTGTATTATTTTAATCTTTTAATATGTTTTTATCAATTTTGAAATCACAGTAGTTTTTGTACGCATTACAAAAATGTAACGGCAATTTAAATACACTACGCAGTTTTAACAATTGTTCCAATGGATGATTCTTTTCTCTTTTCATTCTGCTATACTATGACTCCAGCTAATTAATATAATTATTTTATCATCTAATTTAGTTTAATTAACTGAAGACTTTCTGAAATATAAAGTATTTAATTAGTACCAGGATCATTCGATAATTAAAGAGAGAAATTTAATGGCGGAAGACTATTTAACAGAATTAACTGAAACAGTCTGACCTTCAGATCGGCATCCCAGACAAAGAAAATATCAGCTGTTCGAAAAGCATTTCCATTATTATAACCTCTTTTGTTTATTTCAAAATGTACGATCCATCTGAAAAATGTACCGTGGAATAGTATGTGATGAAAAGGTTTTTTTTATTCTGAGGGCGTAAAACCGGTAGAAATTCACTCGCAACATACCGTTAAAAAGGCATAACAAAAAGTGTGTTCTCACGTAAATTTTTATAAATAGTTGAAACACTTTAAATCAGGTAAAAGAATTGTCATTGATTTTCATCGACTGACGCTTTGCAATATCCATTCTTATTTGCAAGGGCAGACTCAGAAGAAATTCGGGAAACTGCTGAAATTTGTAGTGCGATTGCTGGAACTGTCCATTTCAAAAGCCATGATAAGATGAAATACGCCAAAACAAAAGCTCAAGGAGGGTTCCGAGATAGTCGACTCAAATAATAAAGACACCCGAATTCACATTTATACGGCCCTTAAACGATGGTTTTTAGCGGAAAGTAATGCTTTTTTAAATCGTATAATAAATTTTGATGAAACTTGGATTCATCATTTTCATCCGGTATCTAAATATCAGAGCATGGAATCAAAACATTCGAGTATTCCGAAAGCCAGGAAAACATTCAAAATTTATGCGTAGCCGATAAAGTGATACTAGCGGTGTTTTGAGACTATAAAGACCCAATTTATTCCGATTTTTTTTTTTTTTTTTTGAAGAACAAAGTGCAACATAGTACTATGAAATGCTAGAAATTATCGTGAAACCTGCAATAAGGAAGAAACGTCCTGTTTCTTTTTCAAAAGGCGTAACTATCTGCATGATAACGTCGTCCCCTCAAAAGACATTTAAAAGTTGGGTCAGGAGCTGTTGGCACATTCACCGCACAGTTCCCATCTCGCATCATCAATTGTTTTTTTTTGGGAGTTTTACTTGGCACAAAGTTCGACAACAATGAGCAAATTAAGTGTGCAGTACAAGAATGGATCAGATACTAAGGTGAACAATTTTTTATTGTTGTAAGAATAAAGCTCACAGAAAGGTTAGACAACTGCCTAAATGAAGCCGGGGATTACTTTGTAAAGTAGCGTTATTTGCGTCATCATTGAATAAACAATCATCTTTCTAGCGTCATTTCTCTCTTATTGTCGCATGATCCTCGTAGTATACACATTATTAATTAATTAATGAAATGTGTTTAATGTTACTCTATTTTTAAATTATCTATTGTTTGATCAATAAGAAAACACCAATATTTTTTTTAAATACTTGTAAAATTTTAATTTTAAAATTTATAATATTAACTAATTTGTAACACTATATTTGTGTTTATTGTTAATAAGTAGATGTTGAACTCTTTTTATCAAAATTATTTGGATTCAACTCGATAAGGTAAATTTATTCTGCTTGGAGGAGCTTATCGCCTGCGATGTATTACAATTTATCGTTAAAAAAAATAAATAAATAAAAAATAAAAGCAAAATAAGGAAGAAGAAAAGCGTATGATGATTTCCTAGGAAAGGACCTCTAATTCTAGTTTCACAAATATTAATACTTTTTAAAATGTTTATCTAATACTGGGATGTTACTACTAATTCTGGGTATACTAATATATAATTCAAAACAGACAATTTAATACACTACTCACGAGAACTCGTAATTACTTATATTAAATTTTAATACATATTTATTTCAATATATATTTTAAAACATTTAAGACGTAATTTAAAACATTTCTTTTATTTTTCTTTTCAGTACAAATTCGAATTACTTCCTTAAAGAACTCCCATTGATTCAATTTAAATTAAGATTAAATTACCAAGTCAAATAACTTTCATAAATATAATTTATCATTATTATAAATATTTTCATGATTATTTCCAATGAACACGAAATTTGTATTTCTAACTTTTTTAGGTACTTATTTATAATGTATATTATTATTACGGAACTTTTTAATAAATACTGTCGCGTGTTCGCAGCTCGATCAGGATATTGAGAAATTGACAATTGAAAATGTTTATATAATTACAATTTAATAGTTAAAGAACATAAGTAAAGCAAGACAAATCAATAATAATGACTATAGTAATAATAATAATAATAATAATAATAATAATAATGACAGTAATTATCAACTCACAATAATAATTAGAATAACAATAATAAATAAACAAATAATGATGGTAGTAATCACAACCACAACAACAATAATAAACAGTGAATACATACAAAACAGAATTTAAAGTAATCGTCAAGATTTATTCACAGGTACATAAATAATAAAAACCAGAATACAGTCCCACTGACCAAAGACATTAGCATGACCGCTAGTTAACACTTTTAACTAATAGTCTCAACAATAATACAATAGGTACGACAAGTTTAAGTTCTTTTACTGCAAATACCTTTGCTGATCATAAATAAAACTACACTAACAATTTATGAATGAAATTTAGTATATTATCTCTTTCACTTACAGTCTAACAGTAATTCACCGAACCATTTTTTGCTTTCATGTACTGTACATACTGGAATTACTTGTGACGTCACCTTAATCGGGTGAACTTAATTCACTAGAAATTCGCTTCTTCCTCGTCGCAGAATACTCTCGCTGAGTGGCATCATAACGTCTTGCTTAGACTGATTTCGCAGAACTCATTTTTAATTGGTCTTACCCGGAGTATTAATTTATATCCTCTATACCTGCAGGACCGGACCCAACTCGAAGCGTGAAAATGATCGTCCGCCTTCACACGTTCCAATGAAATTCCTACACTTTTCTGGTAACTCTTCTCACGGAACAAACATTAGGTGTGTCAGTGGGCAGTATTACAAAATACTATTGTTAAACGGACCTGTTACCTTTACTAAAAGGGTTTCTTTTAGCTCCTTTCTGGATTCCTCCCATTATTATATATTCTAACACTTTCTTCTTAATTGGCAGGAATCCGTTACTCAGGTCCGTTATACCGATCTTCTTACATTATACATGTACGCGAGGTTGTTTTAAACATTTTAAAAATTGGACATACATCACAAACCGTTTAAACATACGTATGTTCTCACACTTGGCATAATAATCAGGAAAAGAGTACTAGCTAAAATATCCAATTCATCCCCTAATTATGAAAATCAAATCTTACATATATTAAGAAACAACAGAAAAACCATCATTCACGCAGGCCAAAAACCATAAACATAATTATAAAAATAATTGAACAGGAAATTAAACAAGTTTTAAAATTTACCATTAAACTCGTATATATTTTTGAACTTAAGCATTGTACAAAAAATCTGATGTAGACAACACATAACTTCCTTGTATGCCTATGAAATTACATTTAAACAGTTTTTTTTTTTAATGAAAAGTGCATAAAATTTTATTTCATTAAAAACTTCAGATATATTTTCATATATATTATTATTATTATTACTGAGATATTATTCATCGTAAATTTTTTCTTACAATGAGAGGTTACTAATTATTAATAAATCAATATATTTAAATAGTTAAAAAAAAATGAGCAAAAAAGATTAAGTCTACTTCAAACCGATGTGCCTTCCCCTAAGATACAAATATTTTTATTAATTAAAATTTTATTTGGCTATTAACTCTGGAACCAATGAAAATAAGTACCACTTATGATATATCATTGAAAGCTCTCAATGAGCGCTTATTACTGCAATTAAAAAAAGTCCAAAATCCAATTTTTGGGGTATTTTGGGCTTTTTTGGACACTTTTGTTTCAGTCGATTGCAATCAAAAGGGGAGATGCACAAATAGATGATACAATAGTCCTAAATCCAACATTTCAACATCCTACGGCAAATCGTTTTTGTTATGCGAGACATACATACGCACGTACAGACGTCACGCCGAAACTAGTCAACATGAATTCAGGGATGGTCAAATGGATATTTCCGTTGAAATCTGAAATTTTTCGTGATCACAATACTTTTTACAAGGAAGTAATAATGCACTACATGATTAAAAGTAATAAAGAAAAAAAACACATACGAGTATATTAATTAAAAATAAATAATTATTTCGAGAGAAAACCGATTTTAAAAATTATTTAATTTTGGATTTTATAAAAAAAATATATATATATATATAACAAACGCTTTTTACGATCTCCTGAGCAACACAGAACACATTTTTATTTAAACTTGAAAAAACATATTATTAAGAATTCATAGATCCATAATATAATATTTTATCCATTACTGATTTCGACAATCATGCCTTCAAAAATCGTATGTTCTTCTTAACAAATATTTTACTTTATTTTTTTAGTACATGTGTTGATATAATTATGATGAAGGTATGAAGGCCTACAACTTCTAATTAGGCCTGCATACCTTCTACTCTATACGGATAGACTAACGAATAAATAACGATAAAAATGTTAAATTTATCACGTTTTTTTGACAAAAGTTATTTAAGATTTTATGATGATTATCTACTTAAATTTTTACCTAATGACTTTCAACAAACAATATGATACGGCAAATAGTTTCTAACCGAATAAAGGAACGCCTATGAAATTCTACATAACTGAAGTTTACGAAAAAAAATTAATCTGTATATTTCACTAAAATGAATATGTCACGTACGGTTGAAACATGAATATATATATATATATTATATATATATATATATTAATATATATATCAAGCTTACAAAAGCTAGCTATCAGCAATTATGATCACAACTTATTTAGTTACACGTTTGGTAATAATAATAAGTTATTTGTTTTTATTTTGTACAATAGAACAGCGAATCCTTGGTATTTCGCACAATAAAGACAAGTGATACAAATTATATTAATTAATATTAATGGTTTTTAAACAAATTCCATTACAAATAATTGATCTTTGACCTTCTAACAAAGCTCAGATAAAAAATATCAAGTGTCCCTGGTTAGTCCATGAACAATATCAACACTTCTAGCCAACGACGAAAGACACGTTCTCTGACTAAGGCGTAGGAGACGATAATTACACTTAATCTCTGAACTCTAAGCCGAAATTTGAAATACCAACATCTACCTTCGCATTAAGTGCCATATAAAGAAATTCGGCATTCTGCAGTATTCTACGTTTTAGCAAGAGTAAGCCATAATACGTACACTGCTCCTGGTAACTAATATTACGCCTGCCGAACGCCTCTTTTTCGCAGATATTAAAAAAGCTTCTTTTCAACTAACCACTTCAATCTTAGTGTCAGTGCACACCCTCTTATAGTTATTACAATTATAATTAATTATAATCATAAGACATGGTTATATCGTACAATAGAAATAATAAATTAAAGTTAATAGAAAAATCTTCAATGAATGTATATTTATAAGCATATAGAAATTAAACATTTCATTAAAATTATCTTTGCTGTAATAAAACAAAAATGTTAAATACACCAAAAATAGCTAAGTACCTATAAAATATTAACCTCATTCTTCGCAAAACTTTCTTAAACATTCTGTATAAAAGGGTTAATATATTATAAATAAAAAGTATCATTTTAACAACATTAATAACAAATACTGAAGTTCCTTCTTGAAAGAAAAAAAAACGTCGTAAGAAGAGGCGAAAAATTGTTGAATTTCTTCCTCTCACCTCTTTCCTCTTCATTAGAAAAATAATATTTTTTAAATATACTTTTTCTGCATATTTTACAGTAAAACGCATGCAATGTATTAATGCCGGAATTCTTGCAACTAATTCTTATAAACTGAATATTATTACGGATAGCTGGATAAATCAGGGAGGAGCAAATAATAAGACTAAAAAATATAAATTATAATAAAAGTAGCTTTAAATATTTCCTTAGAAAATCATTTATCTACAATTCTATTAATTATATCATAAATATCAGCTTATCTTTAACCAGTACAAAAAAAGTTGCAAATTAATCATGCATTAATTTAATTTAAAGTTTTATACACTGATGTTCGTCTTTTCCAGTAAAATCATTCCATTTATTTTAATTAAGGTACCTAACAAAACATCATTAAACAACAAGCTGTTTTGAGTAATCAATATTCAGATGAGTTCGAAAAAACCAAAGATCTGGATAAACCTGAATTTCAAATGATTATGGAAAGGAATAATATTAGGATACAAGAGTTTTAAGCATATCTTTAAAACCTGCAATAAATGAAGGTTATTTTAAGAAGTGAAACTAAACAAGTGAAAGAAGTATAGAAATTTATTAAACAGCTATAATTAACCAAAAAACTAGTTTTCGCGAAGACAAAATGATATTAAAACAAGCTGTTGTATTCATGTAATAAATAAAATCTTAATGAAATACAAGTTAATACAAAGATTGACTGAATTTAATCGATTTAAGCGAAATATTTTTAGAGCATAATATTTTATTCGTTAAAATAAAAGTATTTTTATGTTACTTTCTGGCATTACGGAAAAATACATAACTGCAAAAAATAAATGGCGAATAAATCTGTGTATTAATCGTAGACACGCGCGTGCACATCGAAAGCGTATCCCCGTAAAGTAATAAATATTTAGTAAAGTTTCTATTGTAAACCTTTTTTACTTCTACACATCTCTACACCATACATCGTGAATTACGCCTTTTACACATTATTTCTTTAAAATTTGCCTTTCTTTAAAATCTCTATCCTTTACATTAAAAAGTTTAAGTATCTTGTGATGCCTTAACGTTGTACTTATCACACCAATTATGTATTTTAACAAACGTATCTCTTCTCCAATCTCTGTTTAACTTAATACCTCATCATTCTATGCTTGTGTTAAACACCTAATTTTCAATATATAATGGAATCTACATTACAAAAATTTGTATATATTATAGCGAGCTAATTATAATATATAATATTACACTGGATTTTAAATGGTATAGCTCTCTATCTTTGTGACTTTCATATCGTACATGTTTAAAAAAAATTACTATGAATATCTTTCTTACGTGGATCTGTTTTTATAAGAAATCTTTCCCAACTAGTACCAGTTTGCTTCTGATATCTTTTTTACTAAATCTGCAATTTTAAACCAACGTTTAAAAATAAACTAACTTCCGTGATGTTATGTAATGTTATCTTCTATGAATCTATCAAAAAGGTTCAGAGACCTGGTCTCATTTGAAACAGGAGTTCGTTGAAGGTCAAACCACTCACAACACTTAGAATCAATGGACATTACGCTAAAACCTGAAAAATTCCAAGCGATCAAGAGTAAAGATAAAGAGTGGATCGTAAGAAACGGAAAATCTATCTAAGAAGTGCTTCAAGGGACGTCTCCTCCTACTGGCCACCCGACCCGCCAACATTTCCCGGAGAAATCAGGAAAATGTTTTCTAAGATGACGTAACAGATTACCGATTGAAGATTTTGCGTCAATCATTTGAAATATATACAATAACAAAATGTTTTTCCATTAGAAACGAAAGAGCCACCTTAACACTAGGTCAGGCTTATTTTTAATTAAAATCCTAGTTCCTATCCGGAACTGCGTGAAAACATCGAACCGTAATTCGTTCAACCGGAACCTTCCGAAGGATGGGCAACTAGTTAAATAAAATATCTGTATGTTCAAAAAAAGTTTTCCTCCTGCATGTTTATAATTATTTAGTTATTTTAATATAATACATAGCGCAACTGTAATAATAATTTATTACATTAAAAATTTAACATAATAATTAAAATATGCTAAATAGGCCTGGTAATTGTTTAACCGGTAAACACATTAACAGACAGAAAGATTAAGAAAATAATATTTAGTTGTAATTTTTCAATTACGAGGGCTATTCAGAAAGTAAGGAACATTTCCACCTGACGCCGCCAGGCGCACGCCAATCGCGTATATACATGTGCTCGTGCTCGGAACCTCAGTCAGCGTCCAGCCGTGACAACGGGAACATGTCCGCACTGCCCGTTTTTTTATATACAAATTTGAAATGCGTGCTGCAATCGAAAATCCAGCCAGTTGTGAGGTGCGGTCTGTGATTCGTTTTTTGTTGGCAAAAAACTTAAAACCAATAGAAATTCATCGGGAACTGTGTGAAGTGCACGGGAACAACGTAATGAGTGAAAGTTCTGTCAGGAAGTGGTGCATTCAGTTTAAAAATGGCCGAACAAACGTTCACGATAAAGAGAAGAGTGGACGTCCGAGCATTGTGACTGACGATCTGGTCTCCAAAGTTGACGAAAAGATTCGTGAAAACCGCCGTTTCACAATAACTGAGCTTTCTCTATGTTTCCCACAAGTTTCACAGACTTTATTGTTTGAAATTGTTTCACAGAAGCTAGGCTACCACTAATTTTGTGCAAGATGGGTGCGTCACTGAGTGGTTGAGATCACAGGCGGCAGAATTCTATGACACAGGAATTTCAAAGCTTGTCCACCGCTATGATAAGCGCCTGAATTTGTATGGTGATTATGTTGAAAAGTAGTATTTTAGTCCCTCTTTCACAAGTATATAATAAAAAGTTTTTCTTGTATTTGGTTTTTTAAAATTCCAAAACGTTCCTTACTTTCTGAATAACCCTCGTATTACTAATAAGAAAAACGTAATATCGAATAAAATTCCAGCCTAAGCACAAAATATATATATATATATATATGTTAACTACTAAAGTAAAACATTATGCGTTACGAACAAATTGAAATAAATAATTATCTGTCAAAATGTGAATTTGAGTAGATGTGGGTTGGCGTTAGTACATTGTTAACCTAGAGACGTACCAGAAAGCTGTGACGTGATAAATGACATTTATGTTAGTTGTAGGAAATATTTCAATAATATAAAACGAATTATTGTCAACAGGTAAGCCATAACCGTAAGCAGTACGCAATTACTTTTTATTATTAAATCACAATGCCTGGCGATAATCATAACGTTCATTTACTACTTAACTTATACGATGTTCACATACACACATAAAAACTCATATATTTTTTCTGAGCAACGAAAGAGAGAAAGTGTTAAAATAAAATTCCCTGACGTCATAGTGTAAAGTTAGAATTTTTAGTTACCTGTTATTAAAAATTTCCAATTTTATAGACTCCATCTCTTTAAAGGACAATAAATAAATAAATAATAAATATTAAACATGTATTACGCAATGTATTACAAGTATTAAAAAAGGTATTACTTAATAAAAGGTTTTTTTAAGGAAACAGAGAAAATGTGCAATAAATCTATTAATAATAATAATAAAAATAATAAAATATCGAAACATTTTTTTTTTTTAATTAATATAAATAACATATATATATATATATATATATATATACATACATTATATATATATATATATATATATATATATATATATATATATATATATATATATATATATATATATATATATATAAAATAAATAATATAGCTAAGATACTACTAAGAATGGGAGACTTTATGGAAGACTAGAGAGATCAATTGGGGAAGAGCAGTTTGAGTTTAGAAGAGGGAAGGGAACAAGGGATGCAACAGGATTAATAAGAGTGATCGGAGAAAGTGAAAAGCAAAGAGATTTATATGTGGTCTTCATAGAACTGGAGAAGGCATTTGACAGGATGGAATGGGATAAATTGCTGAGAATCTTAAAGGAAAAAGGAGTCGCTTGGAGGGAAAGGAGATTAATAAGAAATCTGTACTTGTCACAGAAGGTAAAAATAAAGATTGGTAATGAGTTATCAGAGGAAAGCAGACTTGGGAGAGGGGTGCGGCAAGGATGTTGAATGTCACTGACTCTGTTCAACTGTTACCTGGAAGTGATAATTGGAAAGAATCTAACTGGTAATAAGGTTGTAAATATTGGAGGAAGGAGGATAGAGTGCGTTAGGTTCGCTGATGACGTGACAGTGTTGGCAGAGTGAGTACATGATGAATGAAATGCTAAGAAGAATAAATCAAACCTGCAAGGAGTATGGGATGAAGATAAATAATATGGGAACTTACTAATAAAGAAGATGAAGATAAAGACAAAAAGCATGATAATTAGCAAATCAACCATAAGGGCAACAATTAGGAATGGGGGAAATAAAGTTGAGCAAGTGCCATTCTTCAAGTACCTGGGGTGCCACCATTAAGGAAGATATAAAGTGTGATCACGAAGTTAAAGTACGAACTGCTACGGCAAAGGAAGCAATCAGAAAAATGAGTTGAGTGGCATTAGCAAACTACATCTGCGACTAAGTAAAAAACTTGAGAAATGTTTTTTGTGGAATGTGGGCTTTTATGGGGCAGAGACACTGACTATTAGGAAGGGAGAGGAGAGAAGATTGGAGGCCTTTGAAATGTAGGTTTGGAGGAGGATGGAAAAGATCAGCTGATCAGAGAGTTCAGAATAAGGAGGTGCTTTGTAGAGCTGGAGAAGATAGGGCGCGATTATTAAAATAATAAAAATAAGAAAATGCAGTTGGTTGGGACATTGGCTGAGACGTGACTGCTTGTTGTGACGGCATTGGAAGGGTTTGTAACGGGAAGGAAAGCAAGAGGTCGGAGATGAATGAAAATGGTAGACAATATAAAAAGGGAAGAAGTTACTATAAAATGAAACGGATGGCACAGAATCGAACAGAATGGAGGGGGGGCATGTGAAAACCTGCCTTTGGGCAGAACACTTACTATTATTTTATTATTTTTTTTAAGGAAAATCACAGAAAATGTGCCCTAAATCAATTAATAATGACAATAAAATATCGAAACACACTTTTTTGAAATTAATATAAATAAGAATAATTTTTTTTTCTGGGAGAAAAACGCTTGAGAAGCATATACTTCATCTTGGGCACATAAATCTTTAAATTTTACATGTCCATCCAGCCCTCTGCGGTTGACAAGACTGCCTGCGCCCGGTCTTGTAGCTATGGTCATGAATTACCACGAACTAAAAGGAGACAGTCATCGGCGAAAGCCTAGGCCGTGACCCGTTCAAGAAATTCCAATCTCAGAAATCCGTCAAATACCAGGTTCCACAACAGGGGACCGAGAACGGAACCCTGCCGGCTTCCCCTGGTGATAGACGTTTCCACAGCCAGGTGCGCATCTCAAACAGAGCCGTACGATTAGACAAATAGTCTCGCACTTCGGAATGCAGGGTTACGCGAACATTGCAGCGTTCCAACACATAGAGGACAGAACTCCAACATAAGGAAGGAAATGCTACCTCTATATCTATAAAAATTGCCGAAACATATTTACAGTCGGCGCTTTCCACCTCGCCAAGAGGATTTAAGATGTAATCCACGGTTCCAATCCCTTTCATAAAGTCATATTGGCCTCGACTTGGCCTCGAAAACAGTTCATATCGATGCTTTTCCAGAGCCGTTCCACAACCAGCTTTTCAAGCAACTTGCCGATTACCGGCAAGAGGCTGATGGGCCGATAACTACCGACCTCACTCGGATCCTTTCTTGATTTTAAAAGCACCACAAACCAACGCTACCTTCCAACAAGTCGGAAAACAACCCCAGTTAAGGCACCTCGAGGACAACAATCTAACAAGCGCGGATCTTCTATGATTGGCAAAAGATGGTAAAAAATGTCCGGTCAAGTTGGTTAATCCCCGGTGCCAATCTCAGTGCTAATCGAGAAACCACTCGGTCTATATCTACGGGATCTACAGCCGTACTCCAGAGAAGGCCATAACTCCAGCAATAACGCCGAGTTCTGCTTCACCCTCTGGAGCATCTGGAAACAGAGTATCCAGGAAGGCCTGCTATATCGCCACAGATGTTGTGGTCCCGACTACCAAACCAGCACCGAACACTGGACATTACGTGCAATGGCTTTGGCCGATAACATGACACTGCGAGCTGCCAGTGGTTGCGCTGAAACTCGCGCATGGAATCTTTCCAAAACTTGGCTTCATTCATGGCACGAACGTATTCGCTATGGACGCGCCGGTAGACATCCAGGCCCTCAGCGCACACGTCATCCACGATCATCCCCGTCAGAAGGCAACGCTAGTACCTTCTACGCGCGGATCTCACTCTTGCACGCAGCATTCAAGTCAGAAAACCACCACTTTTTCCCGGGCCACCGCCTACGACTAACAGACGGCCACCCGGAATCAGAGGTCACGACAGCTCCAGGCTCTCTTTGATCAGGGACTGGCCACTACCCAAGGGTCCGTCCATTGGTCGTGGCCGCCGTAGCACTCTATCGCAGCCAGTCTTGATGGCCCGGCGAAATTGCCGGGCCATCAATTCAAGCTCCTCCCTGTGCTCTATGCGCCATTTCAACCCCTGTAAGGCCGTTGCAGACTCGCGCCGCAGCCTGTCCTGATCCAGCTTCCTTAGGTTGTAGCGACCTGAATCTGGAGCTCTTAGACCGCCTCTGTAAGAAATCTCATAAGTTATAAGCTTATTATCGCTTATACTGGCCTCGGGCCAAACAGTCCAATTACTTTTACACCTAAGCAGATCGCCTCTAAAAAAGGTGACGTCGATGTAACTTTCCCCCAGTTCGCAAGAAAAATTCGGCGGTTGTTCTGCCTCGTTAAGCAAGAAAACGTTCCTGGCTTCTACGAACTGTGCGAGACCAGCGCTTCCGCGGTCACTGAATGGTGAACCCCAGGCGGAAGACTTGGCGTTAGCGTCCAGAGCAACCAGCACTCTGGTGTCCGGGAGACCGTCCAGAATCCGTCCCAACTTCGCCAGCAAGTCGTCCATACTCCATCCAAGCTGGAAGTATCCCGACACTAGTACGACATCGAGCGTACTCCGCGTAACGATGAACTGTTCATCAGAAAACTGGGGCATCAACATACTTGTCAGCCTCTAGTTTAAACTTGCAACGCAATGCCGTATAACAGATACAATCCAGAAGGATGTGGTGAACTGTTAGTTGGCAGTCGCAGCGTCTACAAACTGATGCATCTGTTTGAGTCATAAGATATCCATGAGTGAGCCTAGTGTGCCCTGTTCGCAAACGGCAAATAATAACTTCCGCTCAATGGTTACTTCTGCATGAGAAACTCCACGGTGACGCAGTGTTCTTAATTGTATGAAGTTTATTGTTAACAGTAACATCCCATTCACTTTGTCACTTATCACGAACCACCCACCCTCTTTAGAAAACAGAGAAGATCGTTCGAAGCGAGGCGATTGGTGAAAGGTTGCTGGAAACAAGTCTGTTTTGCCGCACCGTCAGCGTGCCCATTGCCTGAAATTCCAGTATGGCTGGGATCCTGCAAAAGCTCACAGTTGTATTATTGTGATTCATTTGCGAAATAACAAACTGAATCTTACTAATAACAGGGTGTCTGGATTACACGTCACTAACTGCCAGTAAGTGTCGTATGGAATCTGAGCAATCAAGAACATATCGAAATGTTGGACTAGTTATACGTAAGGTCGTATTAATAGCATATAGCTCCGTTACAAAAATACTGGCGATGCTGGAAAATTCAAACCTGTATATTCTGTTGCAAACCACAAAAGTACAACCAACAGAATTAAAGTTTGTAGAGCCGTCCATATAAACTACATCAGGATTCACGCTATTTATAATATTATAAAACTTGTTTGCAAGATAACCGTGTGTGGCCTTTTTACAATACTGACTAAGACCAAAGCAGTAATTAACGCGAGAAGGCAATCAAGCGGGGGGTAATAACATGGAGCAGTAGTAAGGACCGGAGATAATTGTACGTTCATAGATGAGAAAAGGCGTTGCTGAGCTTTGATGCCTAGCCGGGCAATAGATCTCGCTCGTTCCTGGAATCGATTAACATGATAGTTGGAGAAACCGAATCAAAGGTAGGATGATTTCGTTAATACTAGCTATGTAAGAACAGATCATTTGGTTTCGTCTATTACAAAGGGATGTCTCACCACTGCCCACCAACAGACTTAACAAGAAGCTTGAGCAAAACGCACCCGAGGCAAGGTGAATGAATGAACGGTGGACTGCACTGAGCATCTTTAGAGCGGACCACACAGCAATAGTCTAAGCAGGAACGGACCAGAGCTCAGTAGAAGCGCAACATATATATACGATCGGCTCCCCAACGGGTATCAGATAGAACTCTCAGCATGTCTAACACTTTTAGACATTTTACCTTCAGCTCCTTCAAACGTCTTATCCACATTAGTCGTTAGTCAAGCCACAAATCTAGAAATCTAACCCACGTTCATACCTCAACTGATTTACCATGTACCATGATTTACCATACAGCTGAGGGTCAAAATTTTCTCTCAACCGGGAAAAGCAAATGCACATCGTTTTTTTCCGGGAAAAACGTGAATCCAGTAGATTTACACCACTATTCTAAGCGAGTTATTGTGTTTTGAAGCAGCCTCTCACCTGCACCTAACGTTCTACATGGAAAAATCATCTAAAAATAAAGAACACATAACCGGTTTTCGCACGGTTTTTTATACTATTTAAGGCTACGGAAAACGAAGTAACACTTAGGACACTTCCCTCAGGTACTCCGTTTTCTAGTGTGAAACTTTCAAATACCGTCGTTCCAACTCGAACTCTGTAAAAGTTCATGAACAGATTCCATCTTAACACATAATAAAAAATAACCTCGTAATAAGAATAAAATTTCAACAAAAACTAATACTTTATAAAAACTTTACTTCTCTTAACATTTTATTTGCATATACAAATGAAGAAAAACATGGAAGTTATTTTTTATTGCACTTCATCATATTCAATAAAAAAAAGTAATGAATTCATTAAATTTTTAATGACAGTACTTTATAGAATTGTGGAAAGTGATGCATGATTAGGTAGGGAAAATACCATCCGACCACGATTTTCCATTAGCTGCGATCGGTTTTAAACGATAGCAAGCGTTTCCTTAAAAAAATTTCTTCTAATAATTGCAGATTTTTTAACTCGGTATTTTTTCACAAATCTAAACAGGCATATGATGGGCCGCAACGGTAATAATAAATTATAAAACAAAGCTCAAAAAGAAGAAAAACATTATTAAAATAGTTATTTTTTATGACATAGCCAGAATAAAAAAGAAGCAGAAAAAGATTTATTTCATTATCGAATATTTTAAGAATGAGAAGGGAAATAGTAGTAACCGGTGGCTGGTGACTGCCAATTTGCAAGAACTGTCTACCTCATACAAGCATGACATATTTACTAAAATTTCCATTAAAGTTCATTAGTAGACTCTATTATCCCAATCTGAATATTTTATATACTTTTTTTCAGTTTATTCATAAAATTTATAGATAATATTAAACTGTTTATATTCATGCTATTTATACCAAATTTTTTATTCATACTTTTAGCACATTATACGGAATAATAAAGGGAAATACAAAACAAGAAAGAAGGCCGGCAGATGTATACTGATAATTATAAGCAGTATAAAAACGCATTATAAATAATGTATTAAAAAGAAATAAGCGAACCTTGTCCTTCGTTGCATTTCATCAGATTCCATGTAACAGTATTAGCTACATGTTATTATTTATCATTTCATGGAATAAGGAGGGGATAAAAAATAAACTAAAGGCCGGCCGACATCGATTGCCTGGATTGTTTATCTCAAAAAAATTTCCTCAAAATGTGACTGTTGATAGCATATTACTCTTCTGTGTTTTCACACAGAACTTATCGCACACTTACACATGTGACATACAAATAAATGATCTAATAGTTAACCGCCTGCGAATAACAAGGCGATGAAATTATAACATAACAATAAAAAACAAACAGATGTTATTTTTTTACTGAACTCCATCAGATATTATACGGAATGTAAAACTTAAATCCGAACCGAGCTGGTTCGAACTGCAGTTATTTGAGTCACATTTAACGCTGCTACAACTAAAGATACTACTTGGTCTTTTATGTTACTATTTTCGTCTGTTTTTATCAGTTGTAAACTGTTCATGCTTTGACGCGGTACAGTTTCGTACTCTGCAGCTGGTTTTCAAAAATGCTCTATTCGATTGCGGAAAGGGTTGCTACAGTGGAAGCTTAAGTGTGTTCTGGATCCTTTCACGAAACACGTCAAATATTCACGGAAATATTTCCGAATGTCAGTAACCTATTATGGGACCCACCGGGTTGGTCTAGTGGTTAACGTGTCTTCCCAAATCAGCTGATTTGGAAGTCGAGAGTTACGGCGTTCAAGTCCTAGTAAAGCCAGTTATTTTTACATGGATTTGAATACTAGATCGTGGATACCGGTGTTCTTTGGTGGTTGGGTTTCAATTAACCACACATCTCAGGAATGGTCGAACTGAGAATGTACAAGACTACACTTCATTTGCACTCATACATATCATCCTCTGAAGAATTATCTAAACGGTAGTTACCGGAGGCTAAACAGGAAAAGAGAAAGAGAAGGTTCAAAAACTCAGAAGAGAAAAAAAGACATTCTTCATTTCAATCAACATCCCAATCGTATACTTTCAGCACGCCGAAAAAGTATAAAGACGTTCGAAACCTGTCAGTGGACTGGACAGTTTTTATTTAGGTGTAGTTAACAGAACAGTTAATGAATTTCATTCAAAGAAGAATGAATTACCTATTTTTAAAAAAATAAGGCAAGAACTTCAGTCATCTATTGATTTTAAAGGCAGTGAATGAACTTTAGCTGTTATTTTGAAAGAGTTAGGTTTCAAAAGGCGTAAAACTGGAAATAACAGAAAACTTTTAATAGAGAACCCCGATTAAGGGGAAGAAAACTGAATATTTGCAGGCAGTGGTTAAGTAATGGTGTTGTTCACAGGGACTTCATGTGTCGATTAATAAAGGTGACTGTTGAATAGTAATTCATGCCGGAGGAGAAATTCCGAACGCATTACTAACTTGGAAAGCCAGTTCTAAAAGTGGCGACTACCATGACAACCATGATTACAGATAATTTCATGGAATGGGCGGGTGAAAAACTGATTCCAAATCTTCCATCACTATCAGTAGTAGTTGTTGATAACGCCCCTTACCACAATACAGATATTGATAAAGCGCCAAATTCTAACAACAGAAGAACAGATATCATCGATTGGCTGGATAATTCCATATACTGTATAGTTCAAAAATGCTGAAACCACAGTTATATGAATTAGCTAAGTTACATAAAACAAAAGTACAAAAATATAACTTAGATGAACTTTTGAAAAAAACATGGGCATTGTGTTCTTAAACACTCACCACGTATCATCCTGATTTGAATCAGATCGAGATCGTATGGTCGGCCGTAAAAAGACGTGTGGTGAGTCATAACACACCATTTTCTTTCACAAATGTTGAAAAATTAGCTACGGAGAAAATTAATTCCATGAATGAAGATGATTGGAAACCCTTTTGTAAAAATATTGAAAGAGTATAAAAAACTGGAAACACTGATAGATGAAATGACAGAACTTTATATTAAACGTGTAGACTCTGATAATGAAAATGACAGTGATTTGTTTAGCGAGGATGGTGAATTTGCTAGAAGTCTGAATTAGATGCATGAAGAAAATTCAAGTAAGGTTTTGTTTATTATTAAAAATGAATAATTTAGAACACATAAAGATAATAAAGTATTAATTACGTATTGTTTGTAATTAGTAAATGTAAATATGGTTTTTATTGCCTCGTACAATATCATAATAAATAATACTTTGATTTGATACGCGGAGTTGATGTTTTCAGACCAAGTAGTAATACGCACAGTCTGCTCGTGCAGTCACAAGCTCGTATATTGGCTGGCCAAGTAGACAAACAACTTCGGTTTTAGTTTTAAAGAACAGATGTCTGAATGAGTTCCGTCGATTAAATTTAAAAAAAAAGTGATTTCCAAGAATTAATCAAACGAGAGGTCAATGCCAATGGATTAAATGGTAGACGAATTTGCAAACATGCACTAAATAATGCAAATGAAAAAACATATTTACCTAACAGTAAATTATAACTATATCAAACAAATTTCATTCTGAAAAAACTCTCACTTATAATAAAGCTTATTGCATAAAACGTGTTTCCTAATGATTAGTTGTTATATATAACGAACATATAAGAACGCAATAATTATTATTTAATTTAAATTACCAGAAAGAGTAGAGTAATAATATCCTGGTTTATACATCATATGATTGTATCATTTAGGAAAACCAGCCTAGACTATAACAGATTTAAAACCGATTAAATAAAATTTCTTGCGTACCACCACAGACTACAATCTCAAACTTACAAAGAGCGCTTCAAATTAAACCTATCCTTAAGTGGTAAATTTGAAAATATTCTTTACTTTTTAGGCTTATTTATTTTCTTATTTCCGTAAATGCCTAAAATCAAGTAAAAAAAGACCGAGATTAAACCAATGGTTTTCAAAATTTCGAAAATTTCGTGAAGTTTTCATCAAAAGCACTTTCCCCATTTCATAAAAATCTGGTACCCCATACACATGAGTCGCCATCCCAAAATTTCATGATTATACTCCTGCCCGTTCCGGAGTTATTAAGCAAAACAGACGCCGAAATACACGTCTAACATACGCAATAGTCACACTAAGTTTTTTCATTTTTGAATTTAATGGAAAACAAAACATCGAGAGACTTATAAAACCCAGATACTAAGATGTTGAGTCCTTACAATTAATATTCTATCGTATTAACCGGAAAATCAAAAATGTAATATCTACTCGTTCATCCCTGTTCAACTTCTTTCTAGAAGTGCAGCTTTTGATATCGGGGGTAGGACATAAATGTTAATGGAACACCCAACAGTTCTGGGAAAAATTCCATATATATAATTATTCTTGTTTATTTCTTTTTAAGGCGGCGAACAAGACGAACAGACTGATTATTATCGTTTATAAAACAGTATTAACAAAAATCGCATCGTTTCAAACAATGAAAATCTTCAATAAAATTTTTGAAAATAATCAAAAAATTATTACAATTTTTTTTATTTTATTAGCAATAAAATATTTAAGTACCTTCGTATCGAGTAATGTAAGCTTTACACTGCAAATAAATAGGAAGGTGGCGTAAAGTCGTCTCCCATACCAAGAAAACTTTAGAAAGCTATACTGATGTAAAAAAATCTGATGTGGACAACACATGACTTCCTTTACGCCTATTAAGTTACATTTACACATTTCTTTAAAGTGAAAAGTACATAAAAATTTATTTCATTAAAAACTTCTGATATTTTTTCATATAATTTTTTTTATAATGAGAGGTTTATAATTATTAATAAATCAATATATTTAAATTAAAAAAAAATTAACAAAAAAAAAAGTAGATGAAGTCCGATTCGAACCGATGTGCCTTCCCTAAGATCCAAATATTTCATTAATTAAATTTTTATTTGGCTATGACTCTGGAAAATGAAAATAAGTACCACTTATGATATATCGTTGAAAAGCTATCAATGAGGGCATATTACTGCAGTTAAGAAAAAACTCAAAATTCAATTTTTTGGGATTTTTAGGGATGGACAAAAAGGATATTTCCGTCGAAATCTGGAAACTGAAATTTTTCGCGATCACAATACTTCCTTCCTTTACTTCGTACAAAGAAGTAAAAACCCATTTATCAAAACAATAAATAACAATGAAGTCGGACAAAAATGAATTTTAACTAATAAAAGAGATAGTGAACAGAACTCAAAGAACAAATGAAAAGATGTAAAAATTAATTAGAACTCCGATAACGTCTAACCCGATGTCAAGAATTTGAAAACTATCAATTTCGCCGTATCATCACTTAAAACAGCACTAATTGCACAGAATTAACGCCGTTTATAAAACCAGCGCGCGCAGGCTGGTATTGTTTAATTACCGCGTAAATTTTACACAATCGATGAGAGTGTGACGGACCGTTACGCGGCAGTTACTTAAAGGACATATTAAAACGACACCGGATGACGTGACCGAACGTTAACCTCATGTTCCCCAAACGTAGACAAAGGACAACTTCTTCACGGTTACTATCTTGCATTGTTGATCTCCAAGGCAATATACCCGATTAATTCTGACGTAGCTTATTGTCGACAATTGTCAACCGCTCCGAAGTGAGTTCTCATTCTCAGATAACTCCTAAATAACCTATTAGTATAATTAACAGAAGAAACAATTATTTGTTTATTATTGACGCAATTATCAAAATTGTATTAGCTAAAATTAAAATAAAAAAATTAATATTTGAATTGAAATTTCATTCTTAAAATACCAATAATCAGACCATCATTATTAAGTAATATTAAAAAGCAACAATTTTTTTTTAATAAATAAATCATAATTTTCCTTTTTAATGTTATATTTATTAACGGTAATCGCTCTAAATTAGCATAACCATGGAACAGAATAAATGTAGTTGCATTATTTGATATTGAATTCCCAATTGTTATTGGTTTACTTCAAATATTAGAGTTCCATTAAAATAATTCACACATGACAGACCTGAATTAGGAATAGACAAATAGAATGCATATTTGTAATTAGGCTAATAACGTGTAATAATAGCGCTGCATAATAACAACTAAAATAAATTGTATAGGTTTTAATCGTTCATTTTAAAACCGGTTAACTATTTTTTTATCAACATCTAGTACTCGACACACTTCAAAAAAATACCCATCATTTTCCAATGAAAAGAAACAGGTTTTTAAAAATGGAATAATTAAATGGCACAGCCACACTGATGTTTAGAAAACAATTTATTTAGAATTGGATGCATCGATACGCCAAAAACGTTTTGGTTATGAGCAAGGGTTAAGTTACTCAAACAAATATTTCAGATGATCGATGAAAAATCATTGATCAACGATATGTTGTATTCTGAGAAAAATACTCAACTTCCCCAAAAAAATGGGGCGGGATAAGAATCCATCTAATTGGAGAACGGCCTTGAAGTACGTCATTATCTGTAATAATGAAGAGGAAATCTGTGCATTTGGTGCGCCCTTTTTATTTGTATGGTTTAGTATGGAGTACTGCTTAAGAACCGTTTAAAATAATTCTAGTAACCTTTTTTTAGGATTACCCATTCGGTACTACTTTAAAAAAGATCCAACCTGTCGCCGAGCTTCTTTTAGAATAAATCTCACATACCTGCAGCACCTCGAAATTAATTTATGGCAGCTCTTATACAGGCTGATCGGATAATACGAATTTATTGTGCAGCTTTAACTGGTTATTTGATGATCTGAGATACAAATACATTAATACAAACACTCTTCAACAACTACACAATGCGCAGCTAGTGCTATCTTACGATAATATAATGCTGACAATCACTTAGTTTTTTTTTAAGAGATCATAGAATTTGAATGTTTTCGTTAACTTTTTAAGTATAACATGTTACTATAATTCTAATTCTATCGTAGAAGGGATAAAATAAAAATATAACAATAAAAAAAGTTATTTCATATTGTTTTTTATGGTCTATTTAATATATATTGCTGGGAATCAGCAATATAAGAATCAGCAATATATATATTTAGTATAGTATAGTTTCACTTCCAGCTGGTCTTGGTTGGATTCCCACGAAGGTTTTGGTATTTTATGTCAATTCTTACATCTGTCACTGTTACTGAAAAAGTTGTAAATACATAAAGTTGTACATATACATATATATATATATATATATATATATATGTATATTTTAACTTATTTATCGATTTTTTTTTTGTGGAAGACCAGGCTCTAATGTTTTACGGCCATCTAGTGTAGGTTCACATCCAGCTGGTCTTAGTTCTATTCCTACAAAGGTTTTGCTATTTTATATCAAATATTACATCTGGCCGTTCAATCTGTCATTATAGTCGTACAAAAAAGTTGTGTTACTGAGAAAGTTGTTTCAGAGACAATAAAAAATAATATGAAATAACTTTTTTTTATTGTTATATTTATGCTTTTGTTTTATCTCTTCTATGAAAGAATTAGAATTATCGTAACAAAACATATTATTCTTATTATAATATATATATATATATATATATATATATATATATATTAATTACAAATATTAATTACAAATTAATATTTAATTACAAATTACAAATAAACAAGAAATCATTAGACAGGCGTTATTATTGTGACAAGAGTGCGAAAGGATATCGTGTATACGCTTGTTAAAATAAGAGACTGAAAAGTCCCGTTAGGGGGATGGCGGTAAAATACGATCGTACAATAAACTTTTAAATTCCGTGAAGTAACAAGGCGTCTGTATAATGAACTCGCATGAGTGCAGAAGTTTGCCTTGTAACGGCGCTCCTAAGTCAATATGACAGAAGTATATTATGGTACACACATGAATAGAAAAAGTCTTTTACATATTCGTATATTTGTGTGTGTGGTGTATGTATTACGTGTGCAACTCTGTGCACACGTAATACAGACATACAAAGCAGGATACGAAAGAGGAATTTTTTTTTAATTTACATTAAAAAAATGTTGCAACTACATTAATACAAATAAATTTTAAATATTAAGATTTTTCAACGTAAAGTTTTACATTATTAAACAAAAATTTAAATATTTAACAATTATTCTATACTTTATTTTATGATAGTTTTCTTTTCTTATTAAATTCAACTTTATATATATATAATTAAAACTAAACAATTTACATATACAGTATGTAAGGTTAACAAAATAAATATTAATATTACATAAACTAATAGATTATAAGATATGAAGAGCTGTCATTTTAATATCAAAGACAAAAACAATGCAGTATTATTAACATAATCACCATAAGGTCAAAAGTACTCGAGTTTTTCTTTTCAAAATATATTATTCCTTGACGTCTATGAAATAAATATCCGCGAATTGTAAACCTACTGCAGAGTTTTACGTCTACGATTGAATCTAAACAAAATATAAAATACAATCGAAGCTGATATTGGATTAAGGCCAAAACCGGGTATTGTTACAACGCTGCAACACAACTTAACTTCAGTAAGGTAGTTTTGCAGTAGTAGAATAAAGTGAATCCTCAGCGTACCAGACAAAATAAGCTCCAAAATACATACTATTACATAAAACAACACTCATATAAAAAAGCGCACAAAAGAAAAACCAAATAAACCGAAACACATTGTTTTTTTATAAAGATCACCTAGTTATTTTAAATACACAAAATAAAGAGCAGGAAATACAAAGTAAAAGATTACTTTTAAAAAATAGTTACAATAGAAATATATTCCAAAAAAGCTTTTTCACATCATTAAAATTCAATTAATAACGAAAAACTGTGATATTTATACTAAAGTGATATCAAGGGGGTTTTCTCACGATACAAATTTGTAATTAAGAATAATAATTACATAAAAGATTAAAAAATTATTATTTAAGATATGATATATTATATTTTAGCTTTTTCAAAGGCTGAACTCGCTACATTTAACGTAGCAAACGTTTATTATTAATCAAAGCAAAGACAGAACCAATGAGTGTAGCACTTATTCTGTTCATACTGTATTAAAGAAATAAAGAAAGAGAAAGAGAGCAAATAAACGTAAAAATAAGTATAGAAAATTAGTGATAACATTCCCTTGAATAAAAAACTATTTAAATATTAAGTTGTATTTACATTTAAGTTGTTTGTTGCAGTAATTTGCAAAATGCTCATTAGTAATGACATAAAATAAGTAGTAAATAATAAGTAGTAGAGAGCGTTACACAGCTAAAACGTGTTGTACTTTTTTAAAATATACTGACAAGTAACTTTAGAAAAGATAAACTCATTAACTACAATACCTAATTATCTTATACTTAAAATACACTATTTTTTTTTTTACGTATCACTAAGGAATTCAACTAATTTTTTCCACAGTAATGAAGTCCCGCTATTCGAGGGACGCCAGCATTACTAGATATGGACTCGAGGAATAAATATTTCAATTGACATTTTAATGAGTCCAATTGTTTCGACTTCAGTAATTACATATTCAACAAATGTAATAACTACGACGGCTTCACTTCACGTTAATATGTACGTGTTTACTCAACTCAGCTGACTTTACAAAATCCACCCTCCCTCCAATTAAGAAATACTAAGTAAAAAATCGCGACCCTTTAATAATACAAACACCAGCACAATTTTAATCACCTCTTTTAGAGGGGTTTAATTAAAAAAAGAAAAGAATGTAGTAATAGTAGTAGTAATATTAATAATAACGCAATGTGAATTTTAATAGCATCATAAAACTACTACTATATTCACGCCTTTGAATTTTTCTTACTTCATGAATAGGAAGCCTGTCTCCTACGTAATAAAATCCTTACCTTCAACTTAAGTACTACTATGAAAGGGTAACGTTTGATAACTTAAGATGGTTGCCAACTCTTTTAATGCAAAATAAAGTAATTCAATTTTGCATAACCTTTACAATATAATTAGTAAATACAACAGATTTTAAATTTACATACACTAAATGAATACCGTACTTTCAAAGAGTAATTTATAATAAATTACAACACGGAATATACTTTACGTGAAAAGTTTACAGCAACATAAAATAAGTGTTGGAAATGTTCTTTATATCTTATTACTCTTCTTAAAATAATCAAATTTTAAAAATAATTAAAATAATCTCATCTTGACAGGTTTTAAAGAAAATATCAATAAAGGTTTTAAACATAAGAAAGAAAAGTTTTTAACCGACTATAATTACTACATGGTTTTTTAAATAAGACTGAATTTACCTTAAATATCAACTATTACCAGTCGCTAGACTATGATACAATTTATGCTCGGAAAACTTACCAGTTACTTAAGACTAAAAACTAACATAAGATTAAAACCCTACTATAACTAACGGCAATTAACAGGTAACGTGAATTTGTGTACGATTAATAATAAAATGGAATTAAAAAATTAACTGGGTAATAATTACTACACATTAACTAAATTAAGGAAATATCGGAAAGAACCTGAAAAAACTTAAAACAGTAAAGTTAATCTACCTACCAACGTGATGAAAAAATTATATTAAGATCACTAATCTATGATTTCAAATCGAAACGTCTGTTACGATAATTACAATTCCAACGGCTGAATTTATATTAATTATATTAAGAAGAATTAGGATTTGGATTACCCGATAAGTCCCTTAGTTCCAAGATGTTTTTATTTACAGACACAAGAGAAGGTAAAAATACATCAAAAAAATGTTTTTTCTAGGGACGCCCTCATCACACCATACAATTACTACGGAGAAGGGGTAACTTAAAATAAATCCTGTCATCCTTAACGATGATTAAATGAGCGTCTAACAAATCCCTCCCAAAAAAAAAAAAAAAACATTAACGTAATTATTACGTAAATATTTCAATAACAACACAAGCGTTGTTATGTAATTTACAGTATGTTGTTATAAATACAAAAATAAAAACTATTTAATTCATTACTTTGTAGTATTTTTCATACTGTTAAACGATTAGAAAAGTCTTCAAAAATTTTAAAGAATCTTTATATTAATAAAAACCATCGAAATTCATACATTATTGAAATTTATTAATTAAGGATGAGATGTAGAAAGATGATATGTTAACATGACATCTCTTTTGTGTAACTAAATATGCCTATTAACAATAATTTATACATACAACTAAAATAATATTTACGAAAAACAAAGATGGCGCGAACTGGCAACTGCGCTCTCAGATGTCAGAATCATTTTAATGTATTTTCAGCTATAATACTTGTCAGGAAGGAAATTTAATTCAGCAGTGTATTTATATGTACCCCCTTTATATTTTTATATTTATTTTTATTTCCTTTTTAATCACAACAAAAAAAGGTTGTGCAAAAAGCAGAAAAAAAAATTATAAATTAAAATAGTAAATAAGGTCTATTTTCCATTTGTAAAAGATGAAAGTTAATTTTTTATTTATTTTATAAACATTGGAAAAAAGACTTAAACATATTAATTTTTTTCTAAATTAATACTTTATTATAGCCTGACGATATTTTAATTATAATATCTATTTTAAAAATGTTAAGACATTCTTCATTACCGATTGGTTTAAGTTCATCAAACCTTTTTTTTAATTATTACTTTGGAAATTATAGATTTTATTAATCAAGAAAACCTTGAATACTCTACTTACCATTTTCATATCAGATGTTGCAACATCTTATGCAATTTAAAAGATTCGATACAGATATTTTCGATTATAATTAAAAAAATAAACAAAAATAATAAATGTTTTATCAGCTATTTATAACTCGAAGAACCGATTATCCGGATTACACCAATACACCGTTTAATAACATAAATGGAAATCTAACAGTAAAATATTTACTAAATTCATAATTAATATCTTGCAATTATTATTATTACGAAACAAAATAATTTTATTTTAATAAAAATTAGTAAACTTGCATACAGTAATTATTTGACAATATGTCTTTTTTAAAATTTCTTTTGTAATAAGATAGAGAAACATAATTGACAACAAACAGTAATATTAAAAAAAAGTAATTTTTTATAATTTGCAGTAAAAGAAAAATAAAAGTAAAAAATCGTCCACTTATCCTACTCACAACAAAAAATAATAAACCTAGGAATTTAACAAGCTCGAACACTGTTTAAAATTAGAATCAAAACTCAACTAAACAATATTATAAAAGATTTCCGAGTTATAATTAAAGCCAAACTAAATCATTAAAGAACTAAACATAAAACAGCTAAAAGTTAAAATTTTAAAAATAAAAACACGTAATAACATAAGGTACAAGTTAAGTTACTTTCATTAATCAATTTCGAATGATTAAATAATACAAATAATTATATTAAAACACCATATTATTTACTATTACTCTTTTTTTTCTTTCATTTATTTATAAAAGCGAAACCTTGACCGAAAATAAAAACATAGCAGTGATGAAAGAAACTTAACGAACTACTGAACTAACCAGCAAGACGAGTTTCACAGACTTCATACCGTAGATTGTAAATTATATTTAGTTGGACTAATGCAACTTTTAGTAAATACCACTGAGAAAATAGCGTATATTTGCAACTAGAATCTAATTTTCTCATATTTACTTAAAGTAAATTTTAATTATTTGCAAATGATAACACTTCCAACTCCTAACGGTCTAAAAAAAAAAGTATATACACAGTGTATGTAGGTACACACGTATGTATGTTGAACGCATGCGCGCGTCTCAGAGAGGGAGAGAAAGAGAGTATTTCTTTGTATATTTAATTCCTCGGACCGAATAAACCCGAATTGCATCTTTTTTTCATTACAGGCGCTACGCTCTCGATAAATTAACGTTTTCTGTAAGAAATTATTTTGATCAAATATTTGGTAAATTTCATAAACTCAAAAGCCGAAATTTTATGTTACTTTTTATCGATTATGTCATACCGGTGATTTTGAAGAAAAAGGACAGACAACACGAAAGAAAATATTCGTAATAAAATTTAACTATAACGGACTAATAGCGTAGAGGTCTACGACATGAATAGAAATTTCCTACTAGTACGATTAAAATATGTAGTGACTAAGTATAAGAACATTTTCAAGATAAGTTCTTTTTCATCTTTAACTAGGAGCTACCGCGGTAAATAAAAGATATATGTATACATAATCTTGCTTTAGCCAACTGAAAATTCCGTAATAACGTAATCAACTATATTCCCCGACGCAAAACAATATAAAGATTTCTCTTCATTTCACCCAAAAGAAAAAAATCTGATGTGGACACCACATGACTTCCTTGTACGCCTTTTAAATTACATAGACACATCTTTTGCTGCACTTCATTTAAACTTATTTCATTTCAAAGTGAGATATGTTCCACCAATTCTTTAATAAAGTGGACAGTTACACAATTGTATTGTAGTGGGCACCACATTGCATCACATTTTTTTGTGGTGTCCGTATCAGAATTTTATGTTAGTTTATATATAATTTTGTTTCAGGTCGCTCAAGCAGTTATGTGGTAAGTGAGAACGTGTCGGATTCGTAACCATGGACACGTGGGTTCGAATCCGACTTTATATACATATAATTTTTAAACGTTTTACTTCCTAGTACGAAGTAAAGGAAGTATTGTGATCGCGAAAAATTTCGGTTATCAGATTTCAACAGAAATATCCATTTTGACCATCCCTGAATCCACCAGTTTCGGCGTGACGTCTATACGTACGAACATATGTGCGTATGTATCTCGCGTAACTCAGAAACGATTAACCGCTGGATGTGAAATTTTAGATTTAGGACTGTTGTAACATCTAGTTGTGTGTACCTTCCATTTTGATTGCAATCGACTGGACCAAAAGTGCCTAAAAAAGTCCAAACTACAAAAAATTTGAATTTTTGGATATTTTCTTAAGTGCAGTAATAAGCCCTCATTGAGAGATTTTCAATGATATATCACAATTGGTACTTAATTTCATTCGTTCTAGAGTTATAGCAAATAAAATTTTAATTAATAAAATATTTGGATCTTACAAAAGGAAGGCACATCGGTTCGAATCAGACTTCATCTCATTTTTTTAAAATTTAAATATATTGATTTATTAATAATTATTAACCGCTGTAAAACATTTTGAATTAAAATGAAAAACTAAAATTTTATTTGGCTATAACTCTGGGACCAATGAAAATAAATACCACTTATGATAGATATGTCGCTGAAAAGCCTTTTTGGACACTTTTTGTCCAATCGATTGCAATCAAACGGGGGAGGTGCACAACTAGATGTTACATCAGTCCTAAATCCAAAATTTCAACATCCTACGATTAATCGTTTTTGAGTTATGCGAGATACATACATACGTACGGACGTCACGGCCAAACTAGTCAAAATGGTAATTTCTGTTGAAATCTGAAAACCGAAATTTTTTGCTATTACAAAACTTCCTTTACTTCGTACAAGGAAGTAATAAAGGCGACAAAAATTGTGCTTACTACATCTTCTTTCGTTTGATTGTCTCTCGAATAATAAACGGTAAGATCAATCGGTAACAATTTAATAAATTTGAAAATGTTTACTTACGACTAAAAAAATTGATTTTTTTCTTTAACCGTAAAACGACTCACCTGAAACAAACAAAAACCAAATAAATAAATAGATTCTTAAACGTTTATCTGCCAGATAATAAGGGTGGATTATGTTTTATAATTTATGTAGTCCTAGGCTTTATTCAATCAATTAAATTAATGTTATTAAGAGATAATAGATTTGCTACTGTCGGGTTCTTTATTCCGGCAATACTACTGAACTTCTCATGTCACCGATCTCTCTCTCTTTTCCTGTTTAGCCTCCGGTAACTACCGTTAAGATAATTCTTCAGAGGATGATATGTATGAGTGTAAATGAAGTGTAGTCTTGTACATTCTCAGTTCGACCATTCCTGAGATGTGTGGTTAATTGAAACCCAACCACCAAAGAACACCGGTATTCACGATTTATTATTCAAATCCGTGTAAAAATATCTGGCTTTACTAGGACTTGAACGCTGGAACTCTCGACTTCCAAATCAGCTGATTTGGGAAGACGCGTTCACCACTACACCAACCCGGTGGGTCATGTCACCGATCTTTTTTTTTTCCCCTACTCTCCCCGACCGGATATCCATTTAAGTATACTCAGTCGGGGAGAGTGTCCTTCTACTCAAAGGGGGCGTCCCCCACCTTAATGTCACCGATTAATGGCTTAATGTCACCGATCTGTCGATTCTTTCCTCAACGGTTCATTGATATACCGTAGCTCCTAATCAACTAGCAAAAATTATACTAATAGTGGTCCAACATATAAATAGTAGTTGTTATTCTAATATACAAGGATTTTGCCAAGAAATTTACTTTGTTGTATTCTGAATGGATGCACCTTCTAGCACCCATCATTTTTTTTCAGAATCACCGGTGTAGAAGAATTTTTTTTTTCTAATTCTCCTATATAAACCATAAATAGATTTTATAGTGACTTTTCCCGAAGGAAATTATAAAGACCTTTTTTATACTTTTTACACTCCATGGGAGTTGTTTTAAATTACTACATTAATTTAAAAAAATATGAGTGGACACCACGTGGCTTCCTTGTACGCCTATTAAATTACACATACACATTTTTAAAAGTTCATAAAATTTTTTCATTAATAACTTCTGATATTTTTTCATAATTTTTTTTTACTATTATTACTGAATTATTATTTATCATAAAAAATCTTTTTACAATCAAAGGTTAATAATTATTAATAATTCAATATATTTAAATTAAAAAAAAAGGAAGTCGGATTCGAACCGATCTGCGTTCCCCTTATAAGATCCAAATATTTTATTAATTAAAATTTTATTTGGCTATAAATCTGGAAAATGAAAATAAGTACCACTTATTACATATCGTTGAAAAGCTCTCAATGACGGCTTATTACTGCAGTTAAGAAAGAGTAAAAAATCCAAATGTTTTTGGATTTTGGGCTTTTTTGAACACTATTGGTCAAGTGCATTGCAATCAAAAGGGAAGGTGCACAACTAGATGTTACAATAGTGCTAAATCCAAAATTTTAACATTCTACGGCTAACCGTTTTTGAGTTATGCGAGTCGATACATACGTACGTACAGACGTCACGCCGAAACTAGTCAAAATGAATTCAGGGATGTTCAAAACGAATACTTCCATTGAAATCTTAAAACTAAAATTTTTCGCGATCACAATACTTCCTTTACTTCGTACAAGGAAGTACAAATAATAAGTAAACATCATACAATAATTATTGCGACAATCCAAAAATAACTCTTCCGAAAAAAAGTAATACTAAGCAAAAAGTTGGGCTTCGAATAGTCAGTTTAATTATGCCTAGGTTAACAAAATCTATTTAAGCTTAATAAAATCTAAGGACCTGTATTTCAAATAAATGATTGTAAGAATCTTTAATAAAAAAAATATCATGTAAGTTATTTGATAATTATCTGAAAATCATTTCATCTCATCAGATCATTTTCAGACTTCTGAAAAAAAAAAATGTACAAAAAAAATATTATTTTTTCCTTTAAGAACCAAACACCAAATATATAACAATAATAAGAATAATAAACACTGGCTACATCGTAAATCTGTGGAAAATGATGCACATTTAAAAATATTCATTTTCTAAAAACGTGCATAAACGCACGCGCGCACACTTAAAAGACATATACACTATCCAGTTTTAAGCAATGATTTGATTAGATTCATTTTAAAAAGATCTAATGTAACACTGAAAGGAGAATAGATTTATAAAGTGGCACAAATATTCATAAAATCTGCGCTGTTGAATAACCAATAGCAAAACAATCTTATTAAATAAATTTTAGTACCGGAAGTCTACAAAATGGGAAAGATCTCGCAAAAAAAAATGAAAAATCCAAAACCGGATTGCGCCGTCAAGTTTATTATTCTTTTCACAAGGCAAAATCGTACGTAAAATGCATGTTAAAGAGGATATTAATTAAACATATGTACAAAACAATAAGAGTTCAATTAAGTCTCCAACTTTTACAAGAACCACACATTCTGGTGTAATACATAATTGTAATACGGTGTAATACATAATCACATTTTGGTGTAATATATAATTACACCAAACGACGAGCGGATGATTTTTCATGAAATACTACATTTTAAAATGGTGGCTGTTATCTTTTATAGGCAGTGAAGGAGTGGTGCAAGAGAGGAGGGATTTTCATCGGTAAGCCACTTCTGCTGCAAACTAAACATAGTTTACTCTTTACTGATGTCATCCGTCATTTCCTAAGTGCCTCTCAGCGTGGCTACAAGCAAGATGCTTCTTCACTTTTTCACGTTTTACTCCAATTTTAATCTAACGTTTGTTCCCAAGAATTACTAAAACCTGATTACTCATGTTTCTGAGAAATATTGTCTTTTTCAATAATCTGTTAAAATCTTTAGATAAAACTATTTTTTTCCGTTTTCCTTTCAGTCACAAAAAAAACTATAGCGATGCAGCAGTACTAACACCTCGATAATCATCAGTCAGTGATGTCTAATAGCCCTGGAAACAGTGCTTACAAATACTGTCATTGCAGCAACATTATTTCTGTCATTTAAAAAACATTTCGAAATCAGCTACAATCGACAATTCCATTTTATACATTATTTTAATTAGCCATTTATTAATTTAATGTCGATGTAGAATTCAATTTGTTAACATTGTAAAAAATGTATAAAATTTAACCGTTCACAAGACTGTTAGTGCTTAAAATTTTTAAATCTATACGTTTTAGCAATAAAAAATTAGAAAACTTTATGAAATCAAATTTTTAGAAGAAGGAACAGTTTTGCAAAAGAAAAATTAATAATGTTTAATTTAAAAGCTGTTCAAAAACCGGATGAATAAAATTTTAATTAATTTTAAAATCCTTCGAAAGTAATTACTCTAACACCCATCCTCAATAATTCTCCACGTTCGCAACCGAATTTTTCAAAAATTAATTAGAATTAATCCCGTAAATTCATAAACTACATCAGATTTATTATTACGGGGCAGATAAATCGTTATCTCTGAGGTATAAATCTGTGGTATGAGTCCAGTATGCATACATGTACACAAATATTACACCAGAAAATAGGTGTATTTTAAACATGAATTTTAATACTTTTGATTCAAGAAATCTTAAAACGTCAGGGAAAAAATCAAAGGTCATTTTTTTCAGACAGCAATGCCTTTCATACGTGTAATATATAAAAACCGCCTGAAAAGAAAAAAAAATATAATAACAGTAAACGAGATATTAATCCTTTTCATGTACAATAAACGAGTTTATACAACAGAATTGTTTCCCATGAGATGTACGCAATACAAACATGAACTTTCGTCAACAAAGCCTTACGAAGTATGACCTTTCTCAGATTTCATGACACGCCTCGCCCACATTTATTATAAAACGTAACACTTTTCTACACTTAAATTTATAAAATAATTTTTAACGCAAAAAATAAATTTATGAAACAAATGTGTCCATATCTGTATTACCTCATGTAATACCTTCGTGAAACGTGATACGGAGAATTTCATAAACAATTGTTTGATTAATTTACCCATAACCATATTAGAACTATTACTACCACAACAGGAAGATTATATGAATACAGGTACAGATAGGTACAATTTAAAAGATTAATATCACTGTTAAGTGGCGCGAGTGGTAGCGTCTCGGCCTTTCATCCGGAGGTCCCAGGTTCGAATCTCGATCAGGCATGGCATTTTCACACGCTACAAAAATTGTCATTCATCTCATTCTCTACAGTAATACCTAACGGTAAGTCCCGGAAGTTAAAAAAAATCACTGTTAAGACTTCAACGGATTATTTATAATGTAGTAAATCAATAATAATAATTCCGCATAAATAAACTAACGAAATTTACGTGAAGAAAACCGATGTATTTCATAAAATTCGAACCGTATGCTAGGAATCGTGTCCTGAAATAATTCAGGTCTATTTATACCGCTGTTTTCCAACGTAAATACAATAAATAAATGAAAGAAACATTTAAATTGAGTAACACACCAAGAAGAAAATAATAAACGTTTCATAATACTGTTTCTTACAGCAGAAGAAAAAAATACCTAGTTCATTGAACGGAGAAAAAAATACAATTTGGAAAAAATTGAACAAAGATAATGAAATGCAATAAAAAATAATTAGTTAAAAATAAAGATAGGCGATCATAATATGCCTGAAACAGTTTATTTTCTTATTTTAGTCGTAAAGTTACAAAGGATGAATTTAAAAAAGGCATGAAACGGGGCATCTTAGAAGGGCATTTAAATTTTTATGAAAAATTATATAACCAATTCTCCTAAGGATACCAACTGACCAGCACAATTATGCACTAGGTACTCTCAATAATTAAGGTTTATTTTGTCAATCTGCTCTGAATATACGCTTAAACCTACTGATGATAAAAATAATAATCTAAAAAAAGAAATATTTTGTAAAGCATTTTTTAATAATAATTAACTAAAAGTCACATAAAATAAAAATTAAATCTTAGATTCTGCTTATATAAAATAAAAAAGATGAAGTTGACAAAAAAATCGAAATTATTTACATAGCACAAACCGCAAGTGTTTGAAACTGTTATTGACAAAGAAAATAAAGGTTATTTTAATTAGCATTATTTAATATTTTTTCTTAAGTTTTTTATTCTTAGTCTAGTCATACTAACACATTTACAAAAAAATGCTTTTTAAATCATAACTAGTCGAGATGTATCTTTGTCGATATGTTTGAAGTTGAAATCGCTCCATAATAACTATACGAAATCGAATCTGGTCTTACTACAAGGCCCAATCGGATTTCTATTAACCGATGCAATTTCATATTATTACTACAATATGTGTTCAGTAAAACTAAAGAAAAGCAAATAAAAAACACAAGAAAGATAAATATCGATTTTCTTTTTTCTTTTACCAACGAATGAACAGTTCATTATTGAATTTAACATGTATGTGTATGTGTGAACACTTTTTGTCTCGGATTTTGATTTTGATTTTGGATAAAACATCGTTAAGAGTATTTCAAATATACACAAATAGCCGCGACAGGCCGTCGGGTTCACCTTAAAATGGCCGCCAAAATTAATATTTTATAATAATCATTACGCAATAACAGTGTAAGCTATAAAGCTGGTTCAAACGCACGAATGTAAAATTTACTAAAATGTAAAAATATTTATAAATATCAACTTTGTAAATCAAGTATAAGACTCCAAAATGGCGCAAAATCTGATTATGAAAAATAAAGTATATATATATATATATATATATATATATATATATATATATTTATTTATTGCATAAAACCGTCAAAACAAGAGATAAATTATATTAATTTAGCGAATGTACCCCAACCCCATTTATTAAAACTCATAAAAAAAACTCATTGCCCTACCTGGAAATATAAAGTTTTTTTTTAAATTAAAAATTAAAAAACGAGTAACATTTTAAATTTAACAGATACTGAAAAGGAACCGTCATATAGCGTAAGACTATAAATTATGATAACAAAATAGTGCAGTATGCGAATACTGATTTGATCAGCCAGGCAAATAAACGGTCAATGACCTAAGGGAACTTTAAAACATAAAAATAATAATCCCTTGTAACTTTAATATCCAATGAAATTATTTAACTAATTTTATTATAACGACATATATTAAATATTATATTTATATACACTGAGATATTCAGATATACGTACATAAAATCCATAAATAGCAACTGCATTAAATTAAACAATAATACTCAAATTTATTACACAAACATGTAGCATTAATAATCTGAGTTAAGTAGAAATTAGTGATAATAACTTTGTTCGGAATGAATTAATAATCTAGAGAATAGAAATAATAATAAGAATGCTCGTTGGGGAAAGTCTTACTAGACATTTTACTGATAACTGCTGTTATAATTCCAATATATTCTAGTATGAAAATGCAAAAATATTTTGCCGATTAAATGCACATTAACTAATTTTTCTAATTATTCTATCTCAATTTCAGCATTATTGAACAAAGGTTTTTTTTTTTTAATTACCGACAACTTTAAAGTGGCCTCTAACAACATTCGTAAAAAGTTATTGGTTTGGAAACTTTATTTTGAAACGATACGTTTGATAAGCTGGAAAAGAAAATTTCAATTAAAATGAAAAATAACAACTATTAATTTGATGGCGATATGATATTTAAAACACTACATTAAATTCTGAACACAGAAATGCATTAACTTTTCACTTTAAACAAAGCAAAAGTAGTTTTATTTTGAAACAGAAGTCGGTATAAATTGACCGCACTACCTTATCAAAACCAACTTACTCCAACATTTGTTTCTTTAATAGATATTTTTTTCTATTCTAAACAACCATTAGTGACTAAAAAACAATTAATTGAAAAAATTACCAACCGGAAAAACCAATGGTTAAGAAAAATTAAAATTAAACTACTATAACAAGGAAAGAATGGTTTTTAAGATAATTAAATAGCACATATTTATACAATAATTTTTATGCATTTTATAAGAACGTAAAAGTAATCGAAAAAGGGTACACGTCTTTAGTTATCTGAAAAAAAGGTAATGGAAAGGAAATGCAAACTTAAGAGAAGAGTTATTAGACAAAAAAATAATTTAATTTTAAATAGTTTAGCAATAATAATAGATTTTTTTATAATTTTCATAACTTAGTTTTTCAAATTTACTACTATTATACCCAGTTACATTTATATATTTTTTAAATAAAACATTCCTTAAAACTCAATTCTCGCATTTTTTTTCTACAATACGAAGCTCAGTACGTTATTCAGGGTCAAAAATGCATCTGAAAAATTTCTATTTTTACTTTCAATATTTCTTTTCAATACAAATTACAAAAAAAGTTTTAGTTTCTTTTGCGAATAAATAGAAGCTGGATTTTTTAGGTAAACTTATTTACAAGGAAGTAATTAGAAAACGAACTATTAAATGAAATATTTAAAGGAAAACTTATTTTAGCTATAATCAAAATTTTGATAGTTAATTACAATTTGTTATACAAACGAGGAAAATATTTCCGATTAGATTTATATTTAGCTTATAAAATAATAATAATAACAATATAATTTCCGTTAAATTGCCGTGCCTGATGTTATAGTATACTATTTTTAGATTTAAAAGGTCATGGATATTAATAAATGAATTAAAATGGATATAAAAGGTATTAATTTATTAGATTTAAAATTTTTTTTAAAAATCATGAAAATATGTTCTTGATATTGAAAACTCTAAAATATTTTTTTATTTTATTTTTACAACCATAACTTTATACTACTACAATATAGTTAAGCTGGTATGTTTTTTTTAGTTACAAATTTTAAAACAAATAATCCTTAAAATGAGTTTTAAAAGTTTTATGTGGTCTATATCACTGACAATTTTATATTGCTTTCCATTAATTTCTATCTTGTGCCAGTCATTTAAGCTCATAGTATTTACTATATCCTAATCTTTAGTTCTTTTTTTTATATTCCTGCATTTATTATATTTTATGAAGATTTTGCACAAAACACATTCCTCTATTAATAAATTAATTAAACCTATCTTTTTCTGTTTAGCCTTTGGAACCACCGTAAGATATTACTCCAGAGGATGATATTAAAATCAAATTAATTAAACCTAGACGATTAAATAATTATTCCTCAAACTAGCTCATCATTGTACCATTGTGTATCCAGTGTTTCTTTTCACTCGCCGTTTTATCAACCTATCTAATTTTTCAACATTGTCCTGTATTCCCAAATTGTTAAGCCTCTAATTTTCTCCTTTTAGGCTCTTACTAATTATCATACTTTTGCTAACATAAAAACTAATACTTGATATAATTTTTTGTGAATTACAGTAAGATTTTGGTGGATTAGTTCTTGTTTGATTTTAATAAGCAATTACGATTATTTTCTGAGAAGTGGTACTAAATGAATTACTTAATTTTATAAATTTATCATGTTTTCATAATAATAACTTCTCTTTAACTCAATTCATAGTATGATGAGTTATTTTTATACATTAAAAAAAAAATAACTAAAAAACTTAATTATAATTAGGAAACACTTATAAAATTTAATAATTTTTTTACATAACTTTTTCTTCAAGCACTGCAGAGATTTTAAGGAATAATTTTTTTTCTTTCGGACAGAAATAAGGAGAGTAAAAGTTTAATTTTATAAACACAGTATTCATCTACATTAATAAAAATTAAGCGATTCCGTAATTACATTTTATAAATAAATACGTAATTTAACGGTAATTTCGATATTAATTTATTAACAGAGGAGAGTGTTTTGGGCAAAATCTACATAAAATATAAAAAATACTGGAATACTAAAAAACAGAACTAAGGATTAGGATATAATTTAACGGCTAATTTAATCTAATCTGAGATTAAAAAACAGATTTTAAAAATAAAAATATTATCATAAAATGATATCATAAATATTAAAATATAATGATATCCTAATACCATAATGATATCTCCATAATGATAAATATGGAGAATATCCATATTCTCCATATTTATCATTTTTCTTTCTCCTTTTTAGAACTTTATTCACACAACTTAATATTTATTTCAACTTATTCAATTACAACTTCAATATTCTAATGTAAACCGAAATTTTAACACAACAAAAACTCAAAAGTTTTTTCGTTTTTTGCTTATTGTGTTTGAAAAAATAAACGGCGTCCATCTTCTACCATTTGATTTAAAAAAATTCTTATATTCAGTGTCACTACCGCAATTGAAACGAATAGTTTATTAGACATTTCTTGAAAATCTATGTTTTATTGGAACTACAAGGCCACAAATAATATATAACCCGAACTCATAAACGCTCTTCTATCGGTATAATCTTTTATACCGCTTAAGTATTTTAGTTTTTGAGTTTTTTTTTGTAACAAAATCTCAATTTTTTGTGGCTTTCCAATGACCATGTTTTTATAAACATAAAGTGCTACATTCCATAAAAACGATTTAAAGAACGTTTTACTAATTATTATAAGTTTGATGAAAGCAGATTTTATTGTGTATGACATAGATCTTCATGTTTGCACTAGTCTACTTCTGAGAAGTTCCTCGGTTCTTAAGCTAGCGGGTGGTCTAATTGCAATCGGTAAATTCATAAGCTAATCTTTTATACAACAGTTAAACTATAATCGGAACATGTAATAAAAAAAATGTCTTAATAACCTAATGATTAGAAATCAGATTTTCTAAAAATCTTAAATTTTTTATAGGAATCTAATTATTACCAATTAATGCTTAAGTAGGTAGAATTTTTTTTATTTTACTGCAGTGTTAATTCTATCATGATCATATCTTTCTGGAAAGCTAATCAATCACACTAAAAAGTTTATCGTTACAAGTTGCGTTAAATAATTGATCAAAACAACTTCATCCATTTTTACCACTCTTACTACATTAACTCGCTTTTGGATAATGTATGTGAGATTGATGGAACGGAACCTTTCAGTCGAATTTTCAAGCACTTCCGCTTATCCATTCGCCCTTTTTTTTAAAAAGTTTTCGAACCCCTCGACGATACCTCATCCGCTCCCAGTGGTACCGTCAGATGATAATAATTTCAAGTGCGTTCGGAAATTGGGGAAGGGGTACGATGAGGCAACCGCTCGTCCGATTTTCAAGATTACGGCGTATGTATCAGCAGGTCAAACGCTAACTGTTTAAAGCATATGGCACACCCTTGATCGACCGGATCTTGGTTATCCGGTAATCAAATCGTTTAACCCTATGTTTTGATTGCACTCACCCACCGTAAAACGTACCGATTCGATCTTCCGCTACATACGCTCAAACCTGTGCGCTAGCGCAGCTGTAAAGTATAAACTTATGAAGACTAAAAAGTACAAAATAAAAAATATATTTAAAAAACTTTTTAAAATCCACTCATATTAAATGCACTAAAAGACAAAAAAATAATTTCAGGATGGTATCTCACAATGGATTTGACAACAAGCTTTGATATTCAAGATTATGTGAAAGTCATGTCATAGCTTCAAATTAAAAAAATGATGTTTTTGCCAATTTTTTCATATGCGTGATGAATGGCCTAAAGAATGGGAAGCTCATGTCAAAGTACAAATCTTTGCTCCCACATGCACGCATCTGAAAACTTTTTTTTATCTTTTAGTGCATTTAATTTAAGATTGCTGTTTTAAAACTTGTTTTAATACTTTTTATTTAACAATCATAAAAACGAATCTATACGTGCAGTATATGCGCGTATATGTGTATTAAACATATTTTTGAACAATTACTTAAAACTAATTTAATAAGGCTAAACAAAAAAAAATAATAAAAAATATATTTACTATAGAATTTTTAACTTTTTAAAAGAAAAAAAATACAGAAATGAAACGCCACAGATAGAAATCTACAGTACAAATTAAGTAAGCAAGCAAAATAAATAGCAAAAAATTATAACGTGTCATAATTTGAAGTATGAATAAAAACCGTCCAAACGCCGAGCCGTCGGCCACTAACGAAACTAATATTAACGTCAATAATAATAATAGTACGCGAAGTAGTCTTTAATAAAGGAAAGAGAATATTAAAACAATTTCACTTTCTAAACAAATTTTGTTCACTTTCAAATTGAATAAATAAATATTAAACGAAAAAAAAGATAAACCGGTTTTAAAAATTTCCAGTTTCACTTTTTAAGAAGTAAATAAAAAAATAAGTGTTTGAAAAATTGTATATTTTATAAATTGAGAGGATGTGTTAATATTTATTAAAAATCGTTATGCGTGATCGTAAATATCCATAGATAAATTTTTTTTTATAAATACGTTGTTTCATAAACGGATGTAAATAAAGACATAAACAGAAAGAAGTTCACCTTAATTTATTCGCTTTCAAATACATTATACTATTAAACTAATTATTATACTTTAAAACTAATTAAAAAACTACAAAATAAATATATTCATCGATCAGAATAAAATACTTAAAATTTAAAAAGAAAATATGTAAGAAGTACATCTGCTCTATTTGTATCCTAATAACCTTAACAAATAACACTAACACTTACTTCTGTGAGGAATTTTTTCTATAGCCAAAAAAGCCAATTTTTTGGCCAATATTACCTTTAAGTAGTGCGTAGGCTTACTACAGAACCTGATGGTAACATTATTAAGTAAATATAATCTTCATGATAATGTTCGATTACGTTCATCATACTAATACAAATGTTTTCTACACAAAACCTAAATGTTTCAACTAATAAAATACAATAAAAACTTTATTAATGCTTAATTAGGGGGCGGGTTTGGTTGTTACTATACAAATTCCTCTTTTCAGACTGAACAAAAAACTAATCTCACAATTTTTTTTTTAAAATAATACGCTACATTAAAAAGAAATAAGTATCAAAATTATACTCTAAAACTTAATAATAATCTGTGTTATAACTTTTACTTACCTGTTTTTGTAGATTTGCATGAACGCTTACAAATTGATTACACCGTTAGAAGAGCGGTTATGTGTTCGGATTAAACTTTTGTTTGTGGCCTTGTAATTCCAATAAAACATTGATTTTTCAAGAAATATGTAATCAAACGATTAAATCGAATGGCAGAGATGAAGGACGCCGTTTATTTTTTCAATCGGTATAATCAAAACTGTTTAAAACTTAAAGTGGAGAGCAGATAAAAAATTCTGAAAAAATGGCTCTATGCAGTTTATAAAAACAGTTTCAAGAATCTAAGGGATAGTCCCCCACATCGACATAAAGGAAAAAAATTATTCAAAATGTGTCTGAAAACGCTTAGATTACCGGCTACTCCCATTTTGTATTTTTAACATGAAAATTTAATTCTGAAAAATGAATGATCGTATCGAGCTGAAATTTCATATTCTGCTGGGGTACCTAGAGGTTTAGTTATAATAATGAACCTGATCTCTCAATACAGTTCAAAATGGCGATCATGTAAACCTTTTTACAGTTAATATCTTTGCAACCTTTGCTGGTTTATTTAAATGTTATGTTATTACAGAAAATTTTAAGCATTTTTTGACAAAAAAATGACACCTTATTTATTCAAATCCTTCCATACATAACAACTTCATGGCAAAAATTCTTGAAGTGAGTCACTCTAGATTATAAAACCAGTTTTTATTTCTTCCAGAATAAAATTAAATATAACTCGATACTATCTCAAGTGGAATAATTTTGATCATATTAGTTCTAATTTATCATGTAATAAATTATAAAAATTTTAAATATTTATAATATTGAAAATATTTCAATAAAATAGAATATTATAATAATAAATATTTACGGTTAAATATTCGGGACGGACCAGAACTACTGCTGCTACCTTGGAGCTGAGAACTGGCGCTCTAAAGGCTAATCTATGTTAATTTCACGGAGGTAAGAGTATAAAGAGGAGTTCTACAGCCTATTAGAGTGTCTATGATAGCCTACAGAATGATACGGTAAAACTTATTCTTGCCTACTTGAACGCCAAGGTAGGTAAAGAGGATTGCTAGAGACGAGTAGTAGGGCAGAATAGTCTGCACAGCGTATCGAACGACAATGGGATGAAAGTAATAGACTTCGCGATATCAAAGAATGTAGTTGTGTGTAAAGAACAACGCTACCACGAAAATACATTCACAAAGTTTACGTTCATATGGTTTCTGGTGACGCTAGACAGTGTCAATAGAGACCAGACTAACTATGTGTCGATCGAAAAAAGTGGTAAAACAATCATCAATGTGGCTACTAAGAGGGAAGCTGATGTTAATACAGACAAATGAACTTATTACCTAGTCATGCCTGCGGTCATGATAACAGTAAGAAAAAAAAATAACGACAAGGAAAGGCAAGAGTGGGAAAAAGGGAGGGAAACTGAATATCGAAAGTATCGAGGAAAGACTACAGGAATACAGAAATACGACGGGAAAGATTTTTCAAAGCAGTAGGAAGATAGAGATAGACGGGAAAATGGAGGGTGGAATAGGATTGAGGAATGTTTGACGGAAGAGGGAAGAAAGGTATTGGGAGAAGACGGAACCTCAGAAAAGGAATGAATGGTGGAACTAAGACACCTGAAAAGAGAAAGGGATTACGATGAAAGTGGCTCAATAAAAAAGACTGGCAGATCGATATACGTATGCGGAACAAAGATGATATAAAGAAAAAAGAAGCTGTTGAGAGAAAATAAAACGGAGATTGTACATAAGGAACTGAATACGTTGGAAGAGGCTTATAAATAAAGAAGCCAAAAAAGTTCTACGGACAAGTCAGAAAAGAGAAGGAAAGGTTCCATCCAAGTAATAAACTTGTTAAGAACAAGAGAAGATAAGTGGTTTGCGCCAGAGAGAATGTTAAAGGAAGATGGAGAGAATACTTTTACGACTACTAAACGATAGATGACAACGATGATGATAGTGACTGGGAAGAATGAAAAACTACTACACAGACTGAGGACAGAGAACCGACGACAGAAGAGGTAGAAAAAGCCATCAAACTTTTTCGGAGTAATAAGGTGCCAGGACCGGATAGTGTTACAAGAGAACAGATAAAAGCGGGAGGAAAACTGCTTTTGGAAGAAATGCACAAGATAATTAATTTCATCACGAGGAAGTGAAAAATACTAACAGAATGGAGGAAGTCCTGTTAATAATAGTCTACAAAAAAGGACCGAGTTGACTGTAACAACTACAGAGGAATATCTCTACTGAACAGTGCTTATAGATTGTTCTGCACGGTACTACTGAACTGAAGCCGATCCGCTGAAGAAATATTTGAAAACAAATTCTAGAGAAACGTATAGAATATAATAAAGAAACACGTCTTATACTACTAGATTTTATGAAAGCATTTGACAGCCTATTAAGGAAGAACTGTATAAAACACTAGTGAAGTTGGAATGCCAAAAATGTTGGTGAAAATAATCTTAGTATGCATGAAAATAACAGTATTAGATAAGAAACAAAATCTTTTGAAACTAGAAGCACAGTAAAGCAGGGAAATGGATTGTCACAATCGCTGTTTTCCCTGGTGCCGGAGGGAGCAATGAGAATTTACTACAGAGAGGCATGTTTGAAGAACTTGGAGGAATGCAAGCACTTGTACAAGTAGAAGATATCTTTTTGATTCCAGACTAAGAAAGATTATAAATAAATTGGAAACGTCTGTAAACAGATTGGAAGTAAATAAGGAAAAACAGTATGTATGAGAGTGAAAAGAGGAGGCAGAATAGATGAGAGGGATATGCAAAGGGCCGATCTGGGTTGCAAGGAAGTCAGAGAAGCGAAATACTTGGACTTGGAAGTCACGATTACAGAGACGAAAAACAAGAAGTAAAGGAAAGAATCATGAAGGGAAACGGATGCTATTATGATGAAGAAAATCTTCATGTGGTTAAAAGGGAATCCAAAATACATGTATACAATACTGTCATACTTTCAGTTGTATTACACGGCTGCGACGACGAAACCCAAGAGACGAAGTTGCAGGTGTTTGAAAGTAAAATTAATGAGATGGATATACTGTCTAGTAGAGTATATAGATAGCCAGAAGTGGAGAAGAAAGAAAAACACGGAACTACGTGAGCTGTTTAATAGTCTCCCAGGGACAGAGACCGATGGAAGAAAATTGTTGCGTCGGTTAAGAACAACTGGTGTCTGTGATGACAGGGTTAAAATTTTTTTTGAATACCCATACAATTAGATATAGTAATTTTATTTGAAAAACTAACGGAAAAGAGGGTAAGCGAAAAGATATGGGAGGGGTATGTAACTAAAGAAAGATGCACTGTATAAATACGTATGAAGTAAAAGAATATTCGAGAAAGTCTATGACTCTAGCTAAATTACCGACCGCAAACGGAATAAAAAATAATACTGAATATTTGTCCTCGGTCTTTACCATTACACAATAATTTCCGATATTGGCGAATAATGTTGAAATGACATTACAATTACCATGAAATGTGTTAATTAAAAATATGATATAAAAAGCATCTCTTAAAACCACAATAGATTTTCATAAATGTAAACCACAGTCTCAAAAAAGAAATAAAACACAAAAAAAAGTTTAATTACGTAATTAAAAATTAATATTCACGGAAATTATTATCATTATTATTATGAATGGTTTACTTACAAACAATTAACTACTAATCTTTTAGAAGGTTAAAATGATACATGACAATTATAAAGAAATAAGCCTGTAAATAAATCTAATATAATAAACATAAATAAACTAAAATCAGATATCTCGTACAATAATCTGTACCTATAAAACACGTCCTAACTGACTCATAACCAACGATCAACAAAAGTTACTGAAGATAAACTGATGAAAATTTGTATACACGTTCTTCTTATGCTGTAAGCGCACATTAAAAAAAGGATTTTTTGAAATTCCGAGTTTAAAGGGTTAAAGAATTTTATTATTTATTGAATTTCTCCGTAACAAATGAAGATATGAACTTGATTTTTGGTGTGTGTAATCTTCATGTGAATATCTAATAACCAATTTATAGATTTCTCGAAACTCGTCTTGAAAGAGGCGAAGAAAGGTAAAATAATTTTGAACAATGATTGTAAATGTTCCCTGACTATACAAAACGAAATATTCACTCGATTTGGGCTTGCTAAATATTTTTCAGATAAATATTTAAAAAGCATTATCGGGTTTTTATGAATTTCGATTTTTTAAGGGATGTTAAGGATATTCTCACAAGCATGAGTGTAATCAACATAAAGAGGTCCAGGGGGCAGAGCCTGACAGGATAGTTATGCTATAAAAATTAACAACATATTCATATGTGAAAACTAAATCGCAATGAATACTTTCATGTTAAATGAAATAATTAAATAGATCTTCGTTTTTTTATAAAAGAAAAAAAAATAACTATAATTGTTCCGTTCCACGCCGAGCCGTCCGGTGCTGCGATCTAGTGGGTGCTAGCGCTCACGGAAGAGTTCCACTCGTACTAGCATTCAGCGCTCGAATCTGATACAAGGCGGTCACGTCATACTCTTAGTCCGGACGGACTCCATTTTATGTTCGGATGAACGTTAGCTTCAATGTTTTATTTAATTTTTTATATGTTAAGTAGGTTATGTTACAATTCATTAACCATTATTGAACAAGCAACAAGGCGTTGTCTTCATTCATCACCTACGAACATACAGTCCAATCTCACTCTAAAATCTACCAATAATATCTATTAATATGAGAGAATGCTATTATCATTATGATTATTACACCATTAAAAAGAAAATTTCACAAACGCTTTATTTTAAAAAAAAAACAATTATTAACATAAAAAATTACGGAATTGTCATCATAGATAAATAATCTATTATGTTTATTCTTAATAAGAGTAATAAATTTTAAATAACATTAAATAAATAAAGTTTAATTCACATATTTAAAAAATTACATATAAATCACATTACGAATGGAATAACATTATGAATTCCACGGATTAATAATAAGCAATTATCTAGCAGCTACATTTGATCGGAAAGATCAAGGATACTCTTAATCAAAGTAGCGCTAACACATTAACAAATAAATGAAAAGTGACTAAAGTCCACATTAACAAATGAAAAAACTAGGTTAATTGAAATTGTTTCACTACATATTATTTGTAAGCATAGATAATGCAGAAAATTAATGTTTGTTTTAATATTTCTATTAACACAATGATATTAATCGGTTTTGTAAACGAAAATCTTTTAATTTAGTTTTTAATAAATTGATCTTCTAAATGTTAATCCTTATTTACAAAAAAATTGTAATTGAAACACAATACGACACTTTATTCAAGTCTAAAGTATGCTACATATTACAGGAAAATAATCCTGTTTCCCGACAACTAATATCAAAAACTCTTAAAAGCTCTAAGTTGGCCCGTTTATTTGCAGTTTCAACATTTAAATTTGAAACAACAAACTACATGTATAAAGATTACAAATGGTACAATTAATGAAAATGTGCTGCTCTAGTACAATCAGTGGTAGAAGAGAACCACTGACAAATTTTAGGTAGATTAAATACTTTTCTAATTTATAAACTCAAAGAAGCCGTTTAAAAAATGGTCGATTTAAGACTTTATTAAAAAAAAAGTTTTACTTTCCCAAGGAAACATCTGCTCCTTTCCTTGATAAAAACTTCAGAAGGGAAGGGTTATTAAAATATCCTTATACTCAGGAACTATGGTGAGATGAGAGCAGGGCGCGACCTGGATGGTCCTCCAAACAACAAGATGATCTTTTTGGCTCGTTTTGTGGTTCCTCTGAACGAAGATCGTTTGCATGACATTTGTGAACATAACTGTAGCTATTCTAAGTTTAACAAAACACCATTTTTTCTAATAATACAGCCTATTTTTGAGCAGGAATATATTTTTCTAGTGTAGGTAATAACAGAGTTACAGAATCTTTTAGTGAAAACATTTATTATGAAAATATACGTATTCCCCCTTGTACATTAGCAAAATGGGCCTGATCAGATTCTTACCCAAAACGTGACGAGGTAATCAGAAGATTCAAATACTAACACGTACATAAAACCAGCAAAGACTTCAAAAACAAAACAGATATCAATTCACGTAACAAAACTAAATATTACCTAATAACAGAAACAATTTCCATTCTTAAACACAAACTTGAATAAAGCAGGTTACCAAAATACATTCGCTAAAATATTCTTTCTGAATCACATAACAAAATCAATTCGCCAACAATCACGCTCAAAAGATAATAAGCTGGCACAGTTATTTACATGATAACATCTAGTTATTCCAAGGATAATACAAAGTAATGTGAATTACTAAGCCCTGAGTATAACAAAAAATGAACTAATTCTAAAAAACCTGAGTGGTAGTTATATAAAAACTTATTACATTTTCAACTTATAATAAAGGTTATTATAAGATGGCCGTTGTTAAAAAATTCATTTAAACGTGGAATATACAGTAACTTAAAGTTAATATTTATTGTTTATATAACAAATTTCATTAATATTTGCACAACAAAAAGAATTTTAACTTCTTTTAAAATACCAGAATTTATTGTAAGAAATAAATAATATGAAAACCCTAAGGAAGTAAAACAAGCAGGAAAATGTATTTCTACGAATAATATTTACATTGTTATCGTATATTTAAAAACTAACTACATTATAAATAGGAACTTTTTTCTTAATAAATAGAATATTTACTGTAAAGGTAAAAAGTAATAGTTAAATAAAAAAGGTAAAGCAAATTAATTTTAAAGTATATGTGTAAAATATATATATATAAATTTTTTAAATTGACAACTTAAATAGAACGTTTTCAGCACTTGCACAAAGCCAGAGAAAAAACTGAAAATTATTTTTACCTTGAAGATTTTACTTATTTTGTTACGTAAGAAAAATAATTTTAAAAACTTTTCCTGATTGATTAATTGAACTAACTAAATCTTATAAAATATCACATAAATTCAACTCTGTGCTATGAGTTAAAAAAAAGTTGTCTACTTAAAATAAACACTCAAAATAAAAACAAAAAAATTAATTTACTCCTACAGTAATAAGTACTGAAAATTATTCCCACCCTCATTAACCCTTCAACAGAAACGAGTAGTCGTCCCGTGGGCAATTCTCAACTTAACCCAATATAGAGAACGACTGTGAACAAACAAATTACAGAGCTAGCATCTTTGATTCCCCTGTTACTTATTTTCATATTTACGCCCAATTCATCGAAAGCATAAAAACGATTTTTACGTTACACTAATAAATAGAAATATTCGCTAACGAAAAAAAACCATGATTTTATTTTTATTTTTTTTTGACCAGCGACATTAAGAGTGAAAGGTGCTTTAGTCCATTAATTTGTAATTATATAAACAATCACCAATAATAAATGACATTAAGCGTTTCATCTATGATGATGACAACAACGATTACTGTCCAGGGCAGAACATTCGTTAAAGTAGAAAACAAGTAAATAAGGGATCGCAATAAAATTTTTTTTATATGAACTATATAAACCCAAACCGAAGTGGAAGTTAAAACATTCCACCTGAGTATTAAGGAGACTAACAAAGAATTGAATAAAAAGGAATAGGAACTCGAGTACTATGATCCCCGTATAACTTGGAGTAAAGTCGGAAATTAAAATCTCTTTTTTAAATAACACAATTAATATTAAAAAAATTGGGGAATCATACTATCCGAAATTTTATGAGAAAATTCTTGGGGGCTCAACTAGAGGTCCTACGAGCGTAGGGTTTTGGCCCTATGCTTTACTGACGCGGAATAGTTGTACCAACGCGAAGAAACTGTTCACGAAAAACACGTTGATGATACACTAGATGAATCTGAATCATTGTTCCTCGCTGTTAAAGACCAATTTCTATAGATCTTGATTATCTAATGGGCATAGCATGGCTTGTCATAAGTCATAAGTAGTAGTCGAAATTAATAAAAATAAGAAAATCATCTTCGAAATACATTTTTTTTTTTCATCAAATCGAGTAAAATATTTAAAACCAATATAGTTTTACTAATTATCTTTATTTTGGTTGATTAATTCACCACATAACCTCGAAACTCCTTCATGGGAGTACGGTATGAACATTTGCAGCGAACAAAAAAATGCCAAGCCTGATCGGAATTATAACTCGGGTCCTTCCGGATGAAAGGCTGATGCGCTACTAGAACTACACATTTGCCAGAGTAGATATTTGGGATAAAAACTTCACGCCCTTGGACCGCATTCAGAGTCGAATGTGCTGCAGGAATCTCTACAACTGACATGGAGAACAATATACACAATCAGAACTGGAGTATAAGGATATAAATTCAACTTCAAGAATAAGGGATATTTAAAAGGATTAAAAACCGTATGACGGCAGAGAAATCCAAAGTGTAGATCTGTTAATGCTGGATTGTATTACTGTCGGCAAGGATCGTATATTAAAGAACCTTATCAACTGTCGAGGTCATTGAAGATTTGAATATTTTAAATACTGTACACTGATGTGGTCGTTCAGAGGAATATATATAAAGTGATTTACCGGGATATGCAGATACTTTGGCAGCTCGGCTTTGGAGATTGTGCGTGTAAAAGTAAATAAAAAAGTACAAAACGCTTCGTTAACGAGTTACGGCTGTCGAAAAATTTCGCCCATATTTCATCTCCTCCAGTGAAATGAAGCCTTACAGAAATTCTACTAACACCACTATCCTGTATGACAGTTTATTTTGAAACCTCTTTTATTAATTTTGAATACCAGACATTTTTATTTTTTAACATTTTTCTCGTTTTGAAAAATAGACGGTTATCGATCAAAATAATTTTTCAGTTAAATTCAGCTTTGTATTGCTCTAAATAAAAGTCCATTTTATTTAACTGTTATTCATTCGCTATCAGTTTACTTTACTTATACCACTAATCTGTTTAGAATTAAATTTTCTACAAATTTTATTAAAGAAGTTTATCTGTTCATTGGCAATTTAACAAAGTTATTACAATTCAAATTTTAAAAAAATGCGTTTTTCAACTCCCGTTTTTTGCCTGTTTTCTAAAACATTACTCAAGTTACAGTTCTCGAACTCATTTTTACTTCCTTGTACGAAGTAAAGGAAGTATTGTGATCGCGAAAAATTTCGTTTTCAAATTTTAACGAAAATATCCATTTTGACCATCCCTGAATCCATTTTGACTAGTTTCGGCGTGACGTCTGTACGTACGTATTATCTCGCATAACTCAAAAACGATCAACCGCAGGATGTTGAAATTTTGGATTTAGGATTGTGGTAACATCTAGTTGCGCACCTCCCCATTTGATTGCAATTGAATGCCCCAAAATCCAAAAAAATTTGGATTTTTTTATTTTCTTAATAAACCCTCATTGAGAGCTTTTCAGCGATGTATCAAAAGTGGTATTTACTTTGGTTCCAGAGTTATAGCCAAATAAAATTTGAATTAATGAAATATTTTAATCTTACAAGAGAAAGGCACATTAGTTCGAATTCGACTTCATTTCTTTTCATTTTTTAACTTAAATGTATTGATTTATTAATAATTATTAACCTGTGATTGTAAAAAAAAATGTACAATAAATAATAATTCAATAACAATAAAGAAAAAAAAAACGAAAAAATCAGAAGTTATTAGTGAAATAAAATTTTATGTACTATTAAAAATATTTATATGTAATTTAATACGCGTACAAGGAAGTGATGTGGTGTTTACATCAGATTTTTTTTTAATTTTTCATACCGAATTTCATATGAAATCATCAAATTAGCTTACATTTTTGTCCCAAGTATTTCTGTTTGGCTTCATTTTACTGCAGAGTTAACTCGTTAACGAAGCGTTTCGAACCTGTATGTAGATGTACTTTTTTTCTTTATTTTTACACATAGAACAAGCTCCCAACAAAGTATCTGCATATTCTGGTAAATCACCATGTATATAAATATTTAATTCAATTGGTAGGCAGAAATAATTAGAAAAATACACATGGAACGCCTACTTTCAAAAGTGATAGTATATTCTCTGATTCCTTTGAAAATAACTAAAAACTGTTTCCATTCTATCTTTTACTTATTTAGAGAAAAAATATCAGGTAATGGGTTGAAACCGTAAAAAAATTACTAATCTTTAAATTTTAAGTGGAATGCTCTTTTTAAAATTGATATGTAACATTAGTTCAAATGACTTTCGTTTTTAAAATAAAAACAAAATCTAAATACCTCCTAGATCCTTTTCTAATCCCAACTCAGAGTTTATCAATAATTTAATATAATTAATCTTACTATTACAACAAATTTGATAACTGAAGATAAAACCGTTTTTGAGGAATGGAGTCAAATAAAAACCAACACGAATAAATATTCACAGATAAGTAAATATGAAAATAAAATTACAATTATTTTTTGTTCAAGAGAACTAACAGTTGAGAAATACAAAAAATCCATGAAACGGTCACATTTTTTGATCAAGAACAAAACTTTCTCCGGATATAACAACCTGCAATGTAATAATCAATGCCAAAATATTAATTTTGGATATATACATACATAATAAATCAAATTTAATTCCTTTTTGTGTTTTATTTATTTTTTATTAATTATTATTTTAATATGAAGATGCGGTTTAGACACCAGGAAACGTGTAGTTTTTTACATTTTCTTCTTTTAATAAAAAAAAAAATAAATAAATAGTCTATTCTTGATTATTTTTTTAGCTGGAAAGTCTTATTACGTATTTTCAATAAGGAACGAACGATAATAAAAAAAAAATAATTACTAATTACAAATAGTCAGGAATTAGATTTCAACCATTTAATAATTTATCATGAAAAGAACAGTAAAATTAAAATTATATTGAATTCGTCACGCTGTTAACAATCTCTCTTCGTACACACAAGCACGCGTGCGCGCATGTATCTATTAGTGTATTTATTTACAATTCCAATGAAAAACTGAAGTAATTTAAAGAGATAATCAAGTAAAATAAATATAGAAGTAATACCAGACGTGCGGAAATATACAAAGTTAAATCTTCCGTATAAGCACCTAATGTATTTTCAGAGGGGGGAAAATGAGTGAAAAAAGACATAGACTGAGATCGGCTGAGCAAGTGAATGTATGAAGGTGATATGAACGAAGGCCAGTTGTTCTTATGTTTGTATTAACTTAGGAAAAAAATCTTCAAAACAATATATACATAACAATCTGTCATATTCTCTGTACAACAAAGCAAATATGACTGAACGCTTATTGTAGAAAATTACTTTAAAAAAAAAATACAATGCAGTAACAAGCAGTAGGCTTCATTTAAAATTGATATAAAAAAAGTATATACTCCACAATAAATAAACAGGTCTCAATGATAAAAGGAACAAAGGTGTTTCTATCATTATCTCTGCTGAATCACTTCTAAAAAGAAAAAAATTCTTGGAAAAACCTTTAAGAAGAATTAAATTTTCTTTTCCATCTTCGGACGATCAATGTTTTTTGTTTTCTTTTTTTTTAGGGGAAAAATTAATAGAAATCTAGACTTTCTAACGTAACTTCTAAATGCTGTTTTACAATAAGAAAATCTAAAAAATTCAGGTTCGTTTTTCAAATTAAAATTCGGGAATCGGGAAAATAATATCACTTAAAATCTACTCTTACCTATATGCAGTATATCCGGTTTTTTTTTGGATAATTTTAAAAGGAGAAACAATAATTAAAACTAGTTTCCAGATTTTAAATTAACTAATAAGTTTAACAGTTAATTTTTTTACGTTCATGCTAAGTTACATGTATGAGTGCGTACACTTCTTTGATGGATGCATTCTGACTATGCCACAAAATGTATATTTTATTTTTTTGTAAAATTAATGTATATTTAGAACACATTCAATACGTTATGATATAATTTATTACCTACGTAATCTCTGATTCGGGGAGGGGAAGAGAAAACACACACACACACACACACACACACACACAGAGAGAGAGAGAGAGAGAGAGAGAGAGAGAGAGAGAGAGAGAGAGAGAGAGAGAGAGAGAGAGAGAGAGAGAGAGAGAGAGAGAGCGAGAGAGAGAGAGAGAGCGTGAGAGTGATTAAGACAATAATAAAAGACTAACAAAAAGAACGGGTAGTAATACTGAGCTCCCATGAGTAAGATAATAATCTGAGAACAAGCGAAAATATACAGCATATACCGTATCTACAGTATGCAGTAGAGTATAAGAAACGTACAAACTACGGACTAATTGTCGATAGAACTTGTGTTACAGGTTGTAGATCTTCCCATATTCTAGAATAAGGAGTGAAGTTGATTGACTAATGAATTACACCAATCATAAAAACTTAGTTAAGAGCCGAGGGAACATAAAATAAGTTAGTAATTTCCGTATATGATATGTGTATGTTCTAACTTAAAAGGAAAAAAAAGAATACTTTTAAGGCTACGTTTGAAGCAATCATTCTTATTGCTTTCTTAATTCGTTATAACCAGAAGTAAAAGTTGATAACCAGAAGCAAAAGATGTTGTTTTGGATTTTACATAAAACCATGAAAATAAAGACAAGCAGTTTGATATGACGTTATAGAAAAAGAATCTGCGAAACATTACATTATGTACTGAAGTTATTTAACATGCGATGGCTCTACGTAATAAAACCATGAATCTGGCTTCGAGATGCTTAATACTTTAGTCAGAAAAAACAAGCTTGTCTTTTGGGAAGAGTAGAAAAACAAAGTAAAATTTTCTTTCAATTTATATATATATATATTTTAACAACGTACTGATATGGGTATTGCAATTTTTATTCTGTTTTTATTTTGTATGTATTAAATGAATCAATTCAGTGAATAAATAATAAATACGATATATAACTAATTTTCTTTTAACAGATATTATTTATACTGTAAAGTAATTTAGCCTTCGGTAAGTTAAATGAACAGATTTTATAATTGTAAACCTACTGCACTGCCTGTTAATAACTAATACATTACATTAATTTATTTGCAGAATATAATGCAACGATAAAGGTAACAGAAATCAAAGTATCATGCACATACACTAGTACTGTTATAAAATCTTTTACTTAATCCCCTATTAAAATTATGGACAAGTGAAGGTAGCGGATTTATTTTCTGATCCTAATACACAGTTGGCTTCTCACTGTATAATTACAAAAAAATGTAATGTCGCATTAAAAATAAATTAAATAGTAACAACTAATTCAAAGAAATATTTATGTAATAAAGAAATTCAATTAAGTTAAAAAAAAAAAAAATAATAAAATGATAGTGGCAATTACTTCTAGCAAAAAAAAAAGTAGTTACTTTTATGAAAAGACTACGTCAGCATAACGGAGTAAGCGGTTTAACTGTAAGCTTTTAAATGAATTCCAAGTTTTATTAAATTTACTCTTTCTTTCTAATCATCCATCCAAGTTTATATAAAGCGATAAATATATTTTTTTAATTTCTGTAATAAAAATGTTTATTACGGTACTGTAAAGAAATTATTGAAGGAGACGTAAATTTTCTTCAAAACGCCCTCTATCGCTGAGATACTGGTAATTACCGAAACGACCTGAAATTTTACGAGGGTTAAAACAAAAATCTATTTCTTATCGGATACTAAATAAATATTTTACGGAATCGTTTTATCGAAGTTTTAATGTTGAAAAACAAAATCAAACAGTAATAGTGTCTTTCCCAGTTTTTTCTTAAAAATGTAAACGATGGTTTCCTCCTTGCTGTTAAACGAATTTTTAATACAATAAAGTAATATAAAATACGCTTTAATTTGGTAAATATTGTATAATTAAAAGTGTTTTTAAATAAACTCTGACTCATGTACCTCCTTTTGTTATTCAGATTATAATTATATATAAATACAAACACCGCACTCGCATATTCAATTTTTTTTCTGTCGCTATTCACAAACTGACGATGTCCGATGAATAAATGATAAACGTATAGTGCATTAATTGAATACTACACCTACGATAAATGAGTACGAGCATGTTATTTATTTAACAAGGTCACGCGCAATCGAAATAAAAAAAAGTAACTATACAGAGTTTAACGTGTATATAAACAGAAAACATGTTAATAATGGCATAGCCAATAGCTGATGTATTTATATTAACATATATTTATAAAAACAAATCAAGGAAAAAAATACATATGAATTTAAACAATAAGGAACGGAGATGGATACTCGTATATTATGAATCTTCAACGCTTAATTGACCTTCAATATAAAATTACATTAATGAACAATATGGAATAATTTGATATTACCGAAATCTAGTCAACCAAAATAAAACTAACACGTACGTAGCGTAACTATACTCAATAAATATATACAACTAGCAGACCCGGCAATGCTTCGCTATTGGTGTGTGTGTGTGTGTGTATATATATATATATATATATATATATATATATAGAGAGAGAGAGAGAGAGAGAGAGAGAGATCAAATGAACACAATTGAAAGTTTGATAAAACATTTAAAAAAATTAACCTTCCCCTTTTTCTTTTTCCCGTTTTCCCGCGCGTAAATCGGTCCAGCAGCTTTTTTAGTCTATAGCTGACACACATACAAACATTGCCTTTATATATATATATATATATATAGAAAGTCTGTTTGTATATTTGTTTGTTTCGTAAATATCTCGACACCAGCGCCACCAAGCGGGTATAGTTTTGCAAAACCTTTTCTTTTCACGTAACTAATGTATATTCTGAAAATGAGCCAGATCGGTCCATAAATACAATTTTTCGAAATATCTCAACCCCAGCGCCACCTTGTGGGTCCAAACTAATTCAGAAACCTTCGCGGGCGTGCCCACAACAACTCACCAAAATTTCATCGCAATCGGATGAATGGTGTCAATCAGAATGGAATGCATAAGGGACAAACAAACATTCATATATATATATAAGATAACAAAAACAACATTAAATCAATTCTAAAATTATCGCCTAATAGGAATAAAAAAAATATGATTGAAAAAAGTATAAAATAGTATTATAATAAACTTCAAGCTAAATGGACCTACGTCCATTATATTATCAAGTTTCAATATATTTTTGAAGTTATATAATACTGTGTATCCATCTTAGTCAAATAACACAACAGGTTACGCTTACATTTTTATTAGATACAGTGTAATCATCTACAACTGGTTTCTACTGTTAGCAGCCCTAAAAAGAAATTTATTTCTTTTTTCCTATTAATACGTAAAATACAAACTTAATTACTCTCTAAATTCAAAAATAACGTAATATGATGAAACGAGTTTCTTCTTTTTATAATAAAAGTAATAACTTCTGAATATTCCTTTCTCAATTCATTTTATACCTTCTCGCACGGACCGATTAAGAAGTTCAACTGAATACGCCGGTATGCCAACAAATTTCGAGGACGGGTAAGGAATGACGGGTTCCCTTAGGAACTCTGACTAATTCTGAGTTCTGTAGGTTCTGGAAGAAATTCATTTTTGTGGCACTATATATCCTGGTCAATGCACAATCGTCATAATTCCCTTCGTAAAAATACTCCAAACTCATGAAGAACCGTGGAGGTGTGGGCGGGATGGAATCTCACAGCCAGAAACTATTATTTGGGTGGGATTATCCTGTCCTGTGCTAATCTACCTTCATCTTTTCTTATTGTTTTCTACCGCTTTTTCTTATTTACGATTCGTTTTTCTTCGGTTTGGATTCTATAGGTACAATTCAGGGCCTAGGTAACTTCACGGTGAAATCAGATCTGCGGGCCCGATGGGTTCATGAAATGATACAATGGACAGGAGAAGGCTCATATGTCTCCCACCTGTGCATCTGTCCGAAGATTCCTACAATTTTCCAAATAAATGTAAAATATTTACCGCAAAATTCAGTAATTTACAAGTTAAATTAAAACTAATTATCAATGTATAAGTTTAGTAAGAATTTCCCGAACGAACATTCTTATTATCTCAATTATTAATTAATTTCTACTTAACTCAGAATATTACATATTAATCCGAAATCAAAAACAAAATCCGAGACAAAAAGTGTTAAACACACGCGCGCGTGCGTAATTAATTTAATAACGAACTGTTCGTTGAAAATATAAACTACTAAAATCTGATGAGGATACCACATGACTTCCTTGTACGTCTATTAAATTACATATACACATTTTTGCTGCGCTTCATTTAAACGTATTTCATTTGAAAGTGAGATACGATCCTCCAATTCTTTAATAGAAGTGTACAGTAACATGATTCCTAAAATATTAGTTTTTATTAAGATCAAATATTTATACAATTAATTCAACAATCTTACCTGAAATATTAGGTTAGATTAAAAGTCCCTTGATTACTCTTCAAATAAATTGTTCACCAAATAATCCAATAATAATAAAAACTGATTATTCTACACCGTAAGGTCAAAATTAATATTTGTAACCAGCATACAGGAGTTGACGGAATAGTTTAATTATTATTAACTATTATTTATATGACACACCAGAAATCTGAAATAAACAGCAGAAATCTTGTGCATATTACGTACAAGTGAAAAAAATTCAACAATCATTTTAAATTGAATACAATTCAAATATATATTTTATTTTTCTGTCAAATAATTAAATAAAATGATATTTTTAAATAAAGATACAATTTTTATAAGAATTTGCTGAGAAAATCAAAAAATAATACAATTCTAAATTATAATTTTCAATTAATATTAAACAATCAGATGTTTCACCAACTCTATTATACACACACACCCACACACATATGTAATAATGCCAATTAAATTACATATACACATTTTTAAAAGTACATAAAATTTTATTTCACTAATAACTTCTGATATTTTCTCATATTTTTTTATTGTTATTATTGAATAATTATTTATTGTAAAACTTTTTTTACAGTACACGGGTTAATAATATTAATAAATCAATACATTTAATTTTAAAAGTAATTAATTTTAAAAAAGTTAACAAAATAAAAAAGAAGATGAAGTCTGATTCGAACCGATGTGCCTTCCCTTTATAGATCCAAATATATCAATAATTAAAATTTCACTTGGCTATAATTCTGAAACCAATGAAAATAAGTACCACTTAATCGTTGAAAAGCTCTTAATGAGGGCTTATTACTGAAGTTAAAAAAAAGTCCAAAATCCAATTTTGGGCTTAGTTGGACACTTTTGGTTCAGCTGATTACAATCAAAAGAGGAAAGTGCACAACTAGATGTTACACAGTCCTAAATCCAAAATTTCAACACCCTACGGCTAATCGTTTTTGAGTTACATACGTACGTACAGACGTTACGCCAAAACTAGTCAAAATGGATTCAGGGATGGTCAAAATGGATATTTCCGTTGAAATCTGAAAACCGAAATTTTTCGCGATCACATAAAAACATATAAATTACAAGAATTTAACTAACATTCTTTACAAGTTTTTAATTCGGTACATTTTCATCCACGAAAATAATTACCCAAACTTTAAACACCCATCTGTCGCAAGATCCTAGTGCTGATAACTTAGTTAAGTTAATAAAACTTGCCTGATTAAATTCCGATGCAACTAAGAAAAATATTTGGCAACAAATGATAAATGTAAAGTAAGATGTAACGTAAAGAAATTAAATAACATTTATTTTTTTTTAAGGTACCTTCTTACCATTATGATAAATCTTGTCAGGATCTTCAAATAAAATTAACTTAAATTCTACAAAAAGGAAAAAAAATAGAGAAAACTATCCAAAAACGAACCAATCTCAGTACCATTTATAAAAATTGGTAGGTTAGGAGTTAAATGGTAAAGACTCCTTGATATATTTACGTAATTTCTTATGTCATGTATTTGTCATATATGACATACATGATGTCATGTGTTGATATCATATATTTTCATTAATTAAAGAATAATTCAAAAAACTTTGGATAAAATTTATACGGTAATTTAAAAATATTAACTAAAAAATAAAAACAAGCCTACATAAAATTTCACGAGATGAGGAAGCACTGTTACAGAAAACTTCGCAACGTTGCCAATCTAATATATTAAAACAATTGGGCTGAAAACGACTTCCAGTTCGTCTGGGCATTCTACTGTACAGATCGGGCTATCTATTTTTTATTATGACCCACCGAAATGACCCACAGATATGTCGTAAAGCGTTACCGGACCCCAAATTTGAGTCTCCTCTGAAAATTCCTAAAAAAATCCTCACGTATTAGTTAACAGAGGGTCTTAACTCATAGGAAAATCACTTTGAACGTTTGTCAATGCTTGATGACATATCTGCAGGCCATTCCGAATAGAATAGAAAAAAAAAATTAGTCCGATTCGTCCAGTAGAATGTCTGGTCGGATTGGAAATAGGTTTTGAGCACCCATTTTACCCGTGGTAAGAAAGGAAAGAGCAGAAAGGGGGTTAAGGGTGAGACGTGTAGTGAATGGAATAGATTTTTTTAGCCGATTTTTTTTTAGTATAACACATTACTTGGTAATAATAACGCTGTAGAGCAGCACGGGTCCAATAGGTTTTTAGCCGATTTTTAAAAATATACGTATATCATTACGTTGTAATAACAACGCTGCGGAGCAGCAAAAGGCCGCTACTACAAAACAATATTTTAATCAATCAAATATATTCAAAATTAGTTCAACTTATAATTTAAATACCGTTAAGATTGACAGTATAATATAATAATTTTATTTCAGTTAAAATTAAACTGCCTAACAACAAGCTGTTGTCCCAATTACAGTATAATAACACAACATGACAGCATAATACAAATATATTCATTCACCCTGTTAACTATTGTTATATATACACGAATACACTTTTGACAGTAAGATAATAATGTAGAGCTCGTCAGTCGCTACATAGGCCTCCACGCGGTGGTGTATAATGAATTTTAAGGACCGGTAACCGTGTCATGGCCAAAATTCGTTAAACATACAAAAAAACGTTTTTAAATACGTAATTATGTTTCATAAGTTCGGAGAAATTAATTGTAAAATTACAAGGTATACGGTAAACAAAATAAATATTTCAAAAGTTTCAGTTAGTTAATCGACAAAAACCAGACTATCGTGAAAAATATTACAAAAATAAACAAACTTAGGCTAATATTAAGCGTCAAGAATAGGAACCACACTTAAATGGCTTATTCAAAAATATTTTTGCATTAAATTAAATTGCCTACGAATGGAGTTAAGGTTCTGATGACATATTAATAAATATCAGTATTATTCAATAGCAACTCCACCAGTAGATCTGGTTAAACAAATAGCAGTTAAATGGAATACCTCAACATATCATATGATTCCGAATATGGGCGAAGGTAGGAAACCTAACCGTGTTCCCACAAGCAGTTTCTGGAAGAAACGTAAAGTTTATTCTAGCATATATTCTTGTTTGTCAATGCAAAATAATTTAATTACTTACATGAACCTCCCAATCTATACAAAAATTCATCGATCCTTCGAGAGTTATGGGCTAGATAAACGCCCGCTGCCTTTAGCAGCCTTGGAAACTAATTTTTCAAGGGTTTTGTTTGTAGATTTGTTTTCAGAGATTGTTCTAACAACAAACTGTGCTGTTCACCATTCACCTTTCTGTTATTTCTTCGCCCCCGATTTAAATATTTTAGTCTAAACTACTCCCACTGGTGGCATGACGAGGAAGGAAGGAACTACTGTGCCGGTATTTGTTTGGTATTATTAGATGTGAAGTGACCTCACCAGAAACCTATCCTGTAATCTGTTTAATTATTTTTTTTAGGCAATAGGAGGCTGACTGATAAGCATTAAAGGCAGGTTTCTTAATCCTGTACAATACAAAGTGTGTCTATTAATTAACGAGACTAATGCTGTAAAATATTTTATTTTAAATTTATACATATTTAATTTATTATCCCCTTCAACGTACACCCATCCTCTATCCCAACTACAACGCTCCATGCGAATTTTGCATTGTTCGAAACAGTGCTGGAAGTCTTCTTCTGTGAGCTCTTTCATGACGCGTGCCTATATTTCTTTCACAGCTTCAACGGTCTGAAATCTTGTTCCTTTTAATACAGATTTGACCTTGGGGAACAGATAAAAGTCGCATGGTGCCAGGTCAGACGAATAAGGCCGAACACTGAGATGTTATACTTGGCTCTTGACAGATGTTATACTGTCTCTAGACAGACAATGCAGTGCGATCCCGTGCGTTGTCCTGATGAAGAACCCATGACTTGTTCTTCCACAATTCGGGTCGTTATTTTCTTATTTTTTCACGGAGTTGAGCAAGGACCTTGAATAAAGACAAGAATAATAATCCGACGGTCAGATCGGATCAAATTATCAATTTTTTCAATATTTTTATCTGCTTTTGACGCGGAAGGGCGACTCGGAAGAACATCATCTTCAACGTCTTCTCGGCCATCGTGGAAAAGGTTAAACCACTCAAATACCCGCGTACGTAATAAAAATGCATTGCCTCTAACGCTGAGATGTTCTTTACGAACGACAGACAGCCACTTTCATAACATTCAATTCCCTGCTCCACCATGGAGCAAGCCTCTCTCGACCGGAACTACGAGGACCTGAACATTCGGAAGCGTCAATGAAAGCCGCCAACAAACCTTCTGAAAGGTCTTCCAACTCCAGAACATCCAGACTTCGATCTAAAACACGAAGTCTGGCCGAAAGAAAATCAACAAACGTCTTTCACTCTATATGCCTGTGCAGGAAACGACCCTGCTGAACCGGAATGTTACATCAGTAGCGCTCACTCAAACCACCAGCAATTTCATACACAATAAATCGATGATCGCTTGAGCTATCGTCAATCCATACAATGAGAAGTTATGGTCGGCTCTGAAAAGATATGGTGGTAATAACATAACATTTTTATTGTTAGATATTAAAAAATTAGCTGAGGAAAAAATGACTATGGATAGTTGGAAACCATATTGAAGTTGAGTTTACTAAGGAAACGAAACTACGAATAAATTTCATTGTTGCGAACAATATTTTTGGTGGTATGTTATTATTCAATTGCCTCGAATGTATGAGACATTTACACGAATTGGCTCTATCAAATGTAGAACTAGGCGGGGTTCGTGCTTCCGCGAACTTCAGAGGGTAACGATGTAGGACATTCAAGATGTCCGGGTGAGTTTATAAATCACTAATGTAAATGTCTACCTAGGCATTTACATCGGTGGCATCCGAACGAAGCCTGGCTTATTACTATGAGATGTAAAAAGAGAAAGAGGGCGAAAGACGACTCCCGTTGTCTTTTAAGTTCATCAGGGCTAGGAACGAGGGGGGATGGCGACCGGAAGCGTCACAAGGCGGGTGTCTTTCCCTACGGGATTGGGATGGATGAGCTGGAAACCATATTGTGAACAAGAAAAAAAGGCTGAAACTGACTGTTCCGATAGACAGAGAAGATTGTGAAGCGTGCACTGTAACTGGAAATATAATTCAGATTTCAAGTAAATGTTCATAGTATTAATAATAGTATAATAAACAATGAAAACAATCGTACAAAAAAAAGAATTTGTAAATTCTAAATAATGTACAAAAAAAATTTTACAATAAAAACTGTACGTCTAATGTAGTGTAATGACGGATATATTCAGGCACTATGATTCTTTTAGTTTAAAAATACAGCTATATTAAAAATTCTTGTTTTTTTCAATCTTTATTTATTGAATTATTAATAATAATTACGCAATAAAGAATTACAACCAATAAAACATGAAAACTGTATGTATAAATTAAATGTGCATAAATAAAAATACGATTCATATTGTTGTCCTATTAGATGGGTGTAAATGTTTTTAGGTTCAGTAATAATGCAGTCTCGACATTTTCCAACAAAAGCCTTTATTTACATTGTACACACTGTACATAATTAGCGGACCAACATACATCTTCTAACGATTCTTTAAGTTCAAGCGATGATTGATTGATTTTAATCAAGCATATTTTTGAAAAAGTTATAAAAGTAAATTTATTATCAGGAAAAACCACAGTTACTGTTCGCGTAATAATATTAGTTATATCTTTGAAATGACTTTGAAACTTAAAAAGTTGCTTTATATTACGATAAAAAACTCAAGGACGGTCTAATTTTATTCACTAATCACAAAACTAAAGAAAAGTACCCTTTAACTAATTTCTAACCTATACTGAATTTACTCCCGAAAGAAACGTGTAAAAAATTCTAAAAAAAAAAACAATTAATGTATTTTATTACATATAACTTCTTTAATAACTAATTTATTTTCACTTTTCCCATCAAATTTAATCGTTTTAGTATCAACAAATAATAGGCTACCTGCCATTTTATAACAGGTATTTCATTCAGAAATTGTTATTCTGGTTATGTTCATTTTAATAATCTGAAGAAGAAAATGTGTTTATAAATAAAGTAATCATATTAAGAAGACTTATATATACGTATAAGCCAAAAGAATAAAACTTGGAATATTGCAATTATTCAATGATTCCAATCAAAATTCTTAATAATCGGAATCATAAACGCCCATGGACACACATGAATTTCAATTTTTCAGAATAAAATACCAAAACAAATCAGAAATTTATTTAAACTTCTTAGTGCTCACTCTATCTGACAATACTGAAGACTTGTCCAGATTGAAGAGAATCACATTATTAGTCCTGTCTTTAAGATACGATGAATTAATCAACCCATTTTTCGTATTTCACTTCATTCTATTTTAAATAATGTCTCATGAATTCTTCGTATTTAATGATTTTTTAGATAACATTTTTTTTTCATTCTCTTTATTTATTATTAATGTGAATTGTCATTATTATTTTATTTTACGACAGTTTACAGTTTTTTTTATTATCAACGTTTATCGTTCATTCAATTCCATTTGTAAAATAATTTTGTTCGTAGGAAGCAATACTTTCAAACTGTCTTATTCAATCTAATCTCTTTCCTTAGATTTACTTATAATCCTGTATTAAACAGATTTGTAAATAAGATTTATTGAAAAAGGAAGTAATTATTATTAAGGAGGAGGAGGGAAACAAAATGGTACATAAAAACCTATTTTAAAATAACTGATATATTAACTACTGCAGAGAGGAAAGTGTAGTAACAACCACATTATAATATAACCTGTATAATTATTATTGTGGATTGGGACTAGTAGTGTAATAATTATGCAGCGATGAGATCAGATTAATTATATGGCAATTAACGGGACATACTTTTAATTTTTTTGCGCGTTTCACAAGGCCGTAAAGTCAAATAAAGCTAAAGTTAGTCAAAAAGGAGTACCAGATTTCTTTTACGTACAATTTGAGTAATTAAAGACTTTTGCGATGCGATATTACAAGAGGATGTTTAAAATTAGTGGGCTGATAAAATATGAAATGAAGAGAGGAGAGGAAAGAATTTATAGCATAGACGCATGAAGTCGGCCGGTCATAGAGAGATGCGTAGACGGTAAAGACTGTAGAGGAAGTAAATGATTGAAACAGATAATTGAGAACATATTATGTGATAATTATGCTACAGTTAAAAGAATCGCACAGAACAGAAAGAAATCGAAAATGGTTTCGAGCCAGTAAAATTACCAACAACAAAAAAAATCTTATCTGCAAACCACATGATTCCTTGTTGGCCTATTAAGTTACATATACACATTTTTTTTAAATGAAAAGTACATACAATTTTATTTCGTTAATAACTTCTGATATTTTTTCACATTTTTTTTTATGGTTATTATTGAATTATTATTTATTGTAAAACTTTTTTTTACAATGGGAGGTTAATAATTATTAATAAATCAATATATTACCGTAAAAAAGAAAAAAGTTTAAAAAAAGGAGATGAATTCCGATTCGAACCGATGTGTCTTCCCATTCTAAGATCAAAATATTTCATTAATTAAAGTTTTATTTGGCTATAACTCTAGAACCAATGAAAATAAGTACCACTAATTACATATATATATCGTAGAAAAGTTCTCAATGAGAGCTTATTACTGCAGTTAAGAAAATATCCAAAATCCAAATTGTTTGGATTTTGGGCTTTTTTGGAATCTTTTAGTCCAGTTGACTGCAATAAAAAGAAAGGTGCACAACTAGATGTTACAACAGTCCTAAATAAAAAATTTTAGCATCCTACGGCTAATCGTTTTTGAGTTATGCGAGATACATACGCACATATGTACAGACGTCACCCCCAGACTAGTCAAAATAGAGTCAGGGAGGGTCAGAATGGATATTTCCGTTGAAATCTAAAAACCAAAATTTTTCGCGATCACAATACTTCCTTTAATTCGTACAAGAAAGAAAAAAAATATGAAACGTTCTGTTGAATTTACAGATATAGTGCGACTAGTAAAGCGAGCACATTATGATATTTTTCCATCCCACCAATCGTCTATGAGATAAAAGGACAAAAGCGTCGAAAACGAAACAGTCGTTCCACGAGGTTTTATCGTATTACAATACCTAACATTTCAACAAAGGCTTTATCGTAAGAAACCTTATTTGAAAAGAGATGATGCCGTGATTCTGTCATATCCTGGAAATTATCTATCACATTAATGTTATTTAAATAACATACAAAAATCTGGGTACATGTGTGTACGTCCGTGAGTTTTCTGCAAAATATTTGCAAGTTTACATCCACCTGTGCTTTTCTATCAGTATACGCGTACGAATTTTACCACTTCTTATGGGTTTTTAAATATTATTACTATACAAGAAAAAAAAACTGTAACAACAAACCAGTTTAAATTTTCCACAATTTATTGGAGGTAATTCTTTTTTTTTGACGTATACTCAAGGCAAATTACAATTAAACAACAACCTGTTAACTTAAACAAATCAAAAAATTATCTTTCCATCTATTAAAAACATAAGGTAAAAAAAAATTACAACTAGCTTAATTATGATCATTAATTGTTGGGTAATTAGGGACTACTGCATAAAACATTTCTGATAAAAAATAAAATTATAACGGCACTGGCAGTTGATATAACTGTTAATAGTTAAATACTGAAGGGAATTTCTCATAAAACTATAAAAATAATTATGAGATAACACGAACAAATCTTCCAAGGAAGTCGTATTTCTACTTATTTTTTATGAATTCTTATGTTTTATCTTTTTTTATTTTAATAACGGAAGAATTAATGTATTCTTCTACGAAATGGGAGCAAAACCTTTTAATTAAAACAGGAAATATAACAAACAGTTAATTAAACAGATGGGAAGATGGCTTCCGTTATGAAATGAAGTGTTGTAACATATATTTAGTTAACTACAACTATAGATCTATATTTTTCAATGTAGTTCAATTAAAAACAGAAAATAGGTGTGTGTGTGTGTGTATATATATATATATATGGATACTTTTATGTTCCTTATAGTCTAATATACAAAGTAAAAGTGGTATAGAGTAATAATCAAAAAATATGTAATAAATCTCTTTCTTCCTCATCCAAACCCCCCTCAAAAAAAAAATCACTACTTTCTATTTCGTAATGATATTGATATGTCTAAACTATTTTGTAAATTAATATCAAGATAGATATAAAATAAATAGTCGCATCTTAGTTGCAATTTTAACTTTAAAACCACGTCAATTAAGAAGGAAAATGGTTACTGTCGAAACTGAGAGCAGATTTCAGACGGAAGTTAAAATTATAATAGCAAATAGAAAAGATAATGAAGGCATTACAAATCTGAGACATCCACGTCGAAACAGCACTAAATGAAACGAAATACGAGTATAACCCCTCACTGCATGAAATATGAAACGATTTGTATTACTGTGCTGATTTTCGTATAAAGTACGAACCACATTAAAATGAAGTAAGAGAAAAAAGTAGGGCTCTATCAATGATTGACACTCCATTTTTTAAATTGAATGTAATCGTAATTACGAAGTGCAGCTTTATAAAAAAAAAAAATTATAGTTAATATTATCGAAATACCCTAATTTTATTGTTAATAATTTTTTTATTTAGTAAATATTAATTTTTGAATATGTTTTTAAATTATCTTTTTCATTATTTTTAATACATTGTTAGGGTAAAAATATTAATAATTTTTTTCAGAGTAATTATGCAAATATTTACCCACTTCGTTAATTAATTCGGTAAAAAGCTTTCATACAAAATGGTGAATACTTTCACGTAACTTCACTGAAATTGATAAATTCCATTTAAAACTGACAGATATTACTATTAATTCTTTTAAGATTTCAAGTTTTTTCCAGTCCTTTTATTTCCGTTATGTTTAAATTCATCAAATTATACGGTAAATAATTCGTTTAATAATGCCTGCAGAAGAGTAGGCAATGAAATTATAAGCATAATAAAAAAAAGCTCTTTTACTATGTAATTAATTTTGTAACATCTTACGTAACTTCTAAACGGTCATCCTTTCTTATATTTTCGTAATAAACTCAGCCTTAAGTAAAAAAAAAATCGTGACAACAAAGCTGTTACGCTTTCCTGGTATTGGTTATTTATTCTTGTACGGTGAAAAAATAATGATCCATGAAAAAAGTTACTTATGATTTCTTTTTTGGGGTGGGAGTAATTTATGATGTTTTATTGTAAAATTATCATATGTTTAAATAAACCGAGAAAAAGTTTTAACTTTAAAATAAAAATTGATATTTTATTTTTCTGCTCTCTCACCTCAAAAATCACCTACCAATACAATAAATTTTTTTTGGTTTTTCTACGTTTACTACGTTAAATGGAAGAAACTAAAACAAAATTCCACTGAAAAATGTACAACCGATAGAAAATTACCTAATATTTATTTTTGGAGGTGCGGGGGTGAACTATGATGAAATTTTGTTGTAGTATTATTATTAAAAGTTTAAATAACACACAAAAGTTTTTAAAGAATTCAAAAAATGTATATTTTAAACTCTGATCGGCTCCCCCAACCCCAATATTACCCCCAAAACCTTTTTTTGGGTCCTGAACTACTAGTATGCCTGGGTATAAATTTAAAAAAAATTCTTTTAAAAAAATATGCAATAAATAAAGATAGCATTTTTCGATTTTTTGGCTTGCGATATTCTGGGGCAAATTTCGTTTTAAAATGGTAATATAAGAATGCACACATATACTAAGTATAATATAAAGCCGTGTTATGAATTTATGAATGCAAAATTTTCAAAAATTCACCCCAAAAATCGATCTAAACCCCCCTGGGTTACCCCATCATTTTATCAAATAATTTCCTCATATACACAAGTCTAGAAAATTTCAAAATCGATTCAGCCAGTCAAAAGTTATTAAGCTTCAAATACACCAACACAAGTTCATACGTACGAACATTATCCCCACATTTTTTTAAGGGGTTCCTGGGTCATAAAACGTTGAGAAATAAAAAAATCCATACCCAGTTTTTTGATATAGATTACCATAATTTACTTCTTGCAGCATAGCTCTAGAACTATGATGTCAGGAAAGTAAAAGTAAGTATGTAATGAAGCTACATTCCTAAAATTCAAATAATATTTACGCGTAAAAAATAACACAAATAAAAAACACAATATCACACATTCATTAAAATACCTTAAAGATAAATTAAAAATATGAAGTAATACAGAAATAATTAAGTGTCATCTATGTTATTATTTGATATGTTTAAAGTTACGAACTTATTAAGATTCTGAAGAATATTACCGAACAGTTTACTGCGTAGAAAATTAGTAAAAGGAGGGTAAATGGATTTTGATTTTAGTAAAAAAATAAAATAAATCTATAAGACGTTCTTTTAAACTTTAAAATATGCAATTTTTTACCCTGTGCTATAAAAAAAATAGTCGTGATATTTTTATGATGTAAAATAACAGTCATATCTTAGAAGGGGAAAGTTATGATCTCAGTCTTCCATGATAAAGTATTACTTATGCTAGTCTTCTACGATTTACTCGTACTTTAGAAATAAACATTAAAGAATAAAAAACAATTAAAATTATCTTAATTATTTCTTAACAATTAACCTTTTTTTTCTTTTCAACCGAATCTTGTTATTAAATATATTAAAAAACAAGTACACCAAATTAGTCTTGACTTAAAAGAAAAGTATTGTGTAGATTCTTTTTAATAAATTCACATAATCGAGTTATTCCAGAAAAAAAAGATCGATTTCCAGAACATGTTGTTCATTTCTCGGTCAATTACGATGGTTATTAAAATAACAAAACGCAAACTGTATGAAAATAATTTCACTAAAACATTTTTCCAACCATTTATTTCTTAGATGCTTAGTGATTAAATTAACCCCGAAGGATTGGTAAAGAAACACGGTCACTGAGAGGCCAAAATATGAAAAACTTAAAACTTCATAACTCAGGTATTCTTTATCGCAAGAGTAGAATAGACAAAAATCCAGATAATTTTTAAGTTATAAAGAAGATCGGATAAAATTATTTACTACACAATGTTATTTCCACAAAAAAATTAATCTTTTTCCCTTTTCCACCCTCTTAGACCAACCTATCCATCAGAATCTCCAGAATCATACATGTAAGTAAAACTCACAAGTCGATGACCCTTGATTTGTTCCTCATCCGTTGACTATTTCTACTGTAATATTAAAAAACTATGGTTTATAACATGTTTATCGATCCGGTTAGCAGAACCAAAAAAATAATTCTTAATTATTTAGACCACAATCTATTTCACGTTAATCGTATTACTGTAGTTCACATATGACAGATCATAATATAATGCTAGTACTCGTATAAGATGTCAAAACACGAGACGCGAGATAACTTCTGATATTTTTTTCATTTTTTTATTGTTTTATTGAATTATTATTTATCGTAAAATCTTTTTTACAATCAGAGGTTAATATTAAATTATTAATATCAATATATTTAAATTTAAAAAAAAGTTAAAATAAAAAAGGAGACGAAGTCTGATTCGAACCGATGTGCCTTCGCCTTGTAAATATTTCGATAATTAAAGTTTTATTTTACTATACCTTTGGAACCAAGGAAAATAAGTACAACTTATGATATATCGTTCAAAATCTGTCAATGAGAGCTAATTAATGAAGTTACATTCTAAACAGATTATAACATTCTAAAATCCAGATTTTTTTGGAATTTGGGTTTTTTTGGACACTTTTGGTTCAATCGATTTCAGTCAAATGGGAGGTGCACAACGAGATGTTACAACAGTCCTAAATCCAAAATTTAAGTACATACAGACGTCACGCCGAAACTAGCCAAAATGGATATTTCCGTTGAAATCTGAAATTTTTCGCGATCGTAATACTTCCTTTACTTCGTACAAGAAATCAAAAATGAATAAATCAACGTAGCGCGCGTTTTGTCAAAAATGTAGGTACTACTTACTGATGACTTTGAATAAATACGCCGACACGATTTAACGAAAAGGGGAATCGTCAGTTGAGCAATGGCTACCACGCAGAAGAAATCAATGTGCGTACGATGGTTTCACGAAGGCGGATCTGTTATTACGTTAGTAACGTTTTCGTTTGAGTACGGTCGTGATCCTTCTAATAAATGCTCTTTTAACGTTGATATCAGCAGTTTAAGGACACAGGAAGTTCAGTACACAAAAAATTTGCTAGCAGACCTGTCTTCGAGGATGTTGTGATCGAGTTAAGAGAAACTTTTCAGAGAAACCCGGGTAAATCGACTCGTGCGAGTTTAGAATTGGAAGTAACGCAATTGATAATTGTGAAAGTTCAACACAAGCGCCTAAAACTTCATGTATACAAAATTCAATTGAAGATGACGATAAACCACGACCGTTACAATTTGTCCGTGGACATTCTTAATAAAGTGAACGAAGAAGTAATGAATGCGTCTTTAGAAAAAATAATCTCTGACGGAGTTACCTTCCATGTTTCTGGTCACGTTAATTTCATAATTATCGGTTCGGGATAGCGAGAACTCTCATGCCGTTCGACAAACCCAACATGATACCCCGAAAATTAACGTTTAGAGTGCGTTGACTGCTTATGAAGTGATCGGACTATTCCTCTTCGCCGAGCCAAGAGTTACTAACGCTAGTTATCTAGATACGTTACAGGAATGTGCAGTATACCACAAACTGGTCATCGGCAATAAATCATTTATTTTCAACAAGATGGCGAATCATCAGACCGGGAATTAAGTATTATCTTCATAAACAATTTATGAACCAATCCCAGGCTAACTCAATCCCCTGATGTTACGCCATTCGATTTTTTTCTCTGAAGGTTTGTCAAATACAGGTTGTACGCAGCAAAAGTTGTCAACATAAGTCAACAAAAAAGAATAATCGAAGTTGTAATTAATGGAATAACTCCAGATATTCTTTATATTGTGTGGCGTGAAACCGAATATCGACTAGACAGAAACGCGCCAGAAAAAGTGCTCATGTGGAACTTGTTTGAAGTTAATAAGTGTTGTAAACAAAACTGTTCGAAATGCCCTGTTGACTAATAAAATATGCAAGTAAGTACGCTTTTGCTATTCTTTTATTAACACCTAAAATGCGCTGAATAATTTACGATCATCCTGTATTAAAATTAAGAGAGATAAATATCTGCAATTGCATTTAATTTAAGTGAAAGTAACGACAAAAAAGGTCAATAGCAAATAGAATTTCATATAAGTAATGTACATGGGAATTATCACGCAAATATTTTAAAAGTTAATAAATACTTCATTTACGCATATTTTAAGTGAATTAATAAGAAGTTTATCTCTTCTTTCTTGATTCAATACTTCTGTATAAATTATAATTTTAAAATAAACATAAAATTAAAACAATAAAATTATAACACATACATATATTTTCCTAATGTGTAAGATGCCATCTTTTCAACTAGAATTCCCCAACTTATGAATAATAAGCAACCCCGCTCGGACCAATGAGATGAGGATAATATGTATGACATGTAAATAAGGTATAGTTTGTTTGTAGAGACTCAGGCAGACCATTCCTGAGACATGTGGTTAACTTAACCCTAACCACCAAAGTACACCAGCGGTCTGTCCAAAGCACTAAACCAGTAGTCTGATGGCTATAAAACATAAGTAATGTATCCTTTTTTTTTAACTCAAACGGCGAACTTCTAGATATCATTTCTACAAAATATTATTACCAATAAATTTTTATAATACTAAGCGTAAAAACAAAAAACAAAAACAGAAATTGACATAATAGAGAAGTATAAATAAAATCATAATGACAATAAAGATTTAAAAAAAAACACATGTAAAACTGTAAAAGCAAAAGAGGATGGTTTCGGCAAAACCAAAAATTGCTTAAGTTTCTTCAATTTTATTTCGATTTATAAAAATTAAGCTGCAAATTATTCGAAGTGACCCTCACGAGGACTTCAGAAGCTAAATTAACTTTAAGCTCGGACTGTATAGCCCTAACAATTTTAATCAAAATTGCCATATAAACAATCAAAATTGTATAATAACAGAAGATGGGATAAAAAATAATAACATAACATAAGATTTAAATTAGCTGGTTTTTATTTATTCATCATTCATTTCAATATTTATAATTAATCCATTAAAATCTAAAATTTTACACATTTTATTTCATACAATAATAATAATAATACAATAATTTATTTATAAAATAAATTCATCTCGATGATTACGAATCTTAGCATACCGATTGATAACGCGATCTATATTAATTTGCATGTCGTTATGAATATACATCACAGCAAGTAACGTCAGCCTCTCTTAATTGCCTATTATGATAAAAGATAAATTCCCGTTAATTACAGCGTTGCAACTGGTTATTTTAGTAATACAGTATTGGTAAACTGTTTCAATTCTTTTCAACTGGGTTTTCAAAATGGAAGGCCTTCGGGCCTTAGAGAGGTCCATGGCCCCGTGACCCTCCCCCCCGCCATGGATCCACCACTAGCAGTCACTAATGTGTCACATAATTTTCAAACAATTCGGCTATTTTATAACGCTACAATTTGGTTTTCTCACAATAGAGCTAAAATTAAGCCTTCTTAGAGCGTTAAATCAACATTAACAGATACTATAACATAACTATAGAACATAACAGATCATTAATAAAAAATTAATCAACACATAAAATTTATGTGTTGAAATCCTAATGGTTTTAACTCCTTTATATAACATCCCATTCTTTGAATAATGTAACACTAAATGCTAAATGATTCATAGATGGCATAATCCCAACACAATCATATACAAACGGGGAAAGACGAAAAAATAGAGAATAAAAAGCTATTACAGATATTTAATAATGGATTTTCGCATAATTTAAATAAGTAAACAAAAAAAATACAAACAGAAAAGTTCAATGAGTAAAGAATGTCTACGTAAAGTAGAATTGGAATATTGGAAAACTACAATATGCAAAAAAAAATGTATAAAATAAGTTTTCTTAAAGTTCTAGTTTGTGCCATAATTTGAATTCTTTTATGGATAATAATTTTTATCTGATTAATATAAAACTAAACTACATGAGCACTCACCAAAACCTACTTAAGATGTAATTAACATTAACACAAAAATGCTATAAAAACATACGCCCGTATACTCTACATTAACATGAAGCTCATCAAATTAAAATATAAATTACACACGAAGACCTGAGTTATGTAATAAACACGTTAACTTATGCAATAAAATAACAACCGATTCTCTTCATTATATCTAGGCTATAGTATTCTTCAACATTACAAAAAGCAAACAAAACAAATACGAATATTTCATCTATAATAATTAAGGAAATAAAATACGTATTACAAACAGAACAAAAATGCAAGACGGTAATGAACTCCTGCGAAATTCAGTTATACATGCAAATAGAAATTTTCTCGTGAGTATACGTCCATGAGAAAGGTAAAAGAAATTAAGTGTATATGCATGTATAAACGAGAGAAAAACAATTACTGACAGATTACTTTATACATTAGGTCTTTCAACTCTTACAGAATAATATAATATTAAAATGCGTACTGATACGTAAAATTAGTATAATATGTACAGTCCAACAACGCATGAGAACAAAGGCAAATTGTGAAACAGAAATAAAGAAAGTACTAACGCTATAAAAGAAATAAAATAAAATTTAAAGATAAAAAATAATTGCTACTTCTGCTGACCCAAACAATTGCCAACATAGTTACAAAATTAATTACCCTGATCAGCTTTAAACAAGTTTATTTTAAATAAAACACATAATGAGGATATAAATGATACAATACACACACAGCATTATAGTTGAAAAAATTAAAGGAATTTATGAAAAATTCAATTTAATTAGAGAGGGATTAGTTAACAACATACTCATAAATAATGTACAGTATATTATGCGCTGACTTGCATGGTGATTAGTACTGAATTAAACTGGTAATTTTTTTAAAAACTACATAGATTCTAAATTTACAAAAAAAAGTTTTTTTTTTTTTTTTTATTTAGTCTTAAATTTAATCACGATTATAATACATTTATCCCGCAATTTTTTATCTTATTTATTTTTTGTTGGAGATCCTCGAATAAATTTATCAAATATAAATCTTGATCAACAATAATTTTTTTTTTCATCAAGTACATAATAAAAGACAATATTCTAAGCATAATGAACAAATAAATTATTTTAATACGTAATGAGTAAATAACAAATGGTTCAGAGAACAGCAAAAACTATTTCACTGAAAACTTATACAAAAAACACTTGAATGAAAGACGAGAAAATTTTCTCCTTTAGTGTTTTGAATAGAAATCCAAATTCAAAAAATAGAGAACATGAAAACAGTTCATAGGTTCTCAGAAAACAGAAAAAAGTTCAATTAAAATTCTGTATCAAACAAAACCGTAAAAAACAAAAAAGGAGATCACATCCAAAATGTCCAAATCAATTCTAATATTAATGTTAAATTGTTTTTTCTTAAACCCCACAATAAAATTATAGCCCATTACAAGTACTGAATTATTATTACGCAGATTAATTTATATTTAATATTATGAAAAGACTTGGTATTTATAAAACATCTTTCTTAAAAACAAGTTGTACAAAATGTTAGTAGAAGAATGGGAAACAAAATTACAGGACGTAAAAATAAATATTTTTCTTCTTTGGAAATGTGTTAAAACTTCTATAGCAAACGTCAAAATTCTCATTAAAAAAATTGCCATTTTGAAAAGTAGGAGAACATATATAATACCGTAACTAATATATTTTTTCATTGTTGGTTCTCAGAAATTACAAAATAACTTTCATTTCAACAAAACTGTTCACACAGAACTGCCTGCATAAACGAACGATTAAAAAAAAAACCGCAAATATAGTTCGTCTAAGAATATGAAAGGCATATTTCTAGTGACGTAAGTTCCTCCAATCCGTCACAACGCCATAGAAAGAACATCAAATAATTGAACAGCTATTATTAGAGCTATGACTGTAACTACACGACTTTACTTCATCAAGAGTAAAGACGCATCAAGACCATGTCATCGTACGGTGTGATCAGGAGAGTATTAATTATTTCTCGGTACATAAATAATGACACAAACTATGGCAACGGGAAGATGATACAGATAAACATAACCCCTTGATTCCTAGTTACATAACCGTAGCGGTATTGAAATCGTTTAAGTTTCCTATCTTTCACTTACCTCTTACGCTTCAAGCCACGTTTCGATCTCGATCAGATCTACTGTAGTAGATCTGAAATTATTGGAGATTGTAAAAACAATTCTAGTTTATTAACATAAAATTCAATAAATAATATTAATTTTTAACAAATAAAATAAAATACAACTATAGCAGCAGGGCTAAAAAAGTTACACACGAGTGAGAACAAGATAATGTGTTAACTGCGACTAATTTTTAAAAACAATGACTCGTGCCGCTATTTCAATCACAAACTTAGAAAATAAGCTCCCATTCAGGAGGGTGATATTAGGTACATCAGTAAATTGTTAAACGCATGCACATTACATCCGTTTCCGGTTACCCGCATATACGGAATATGAATTTACTTGATTCGACTACTGAAGAAACTTCAGGTCTATAGTAAATCCCAATTTTTGAGAACCATTTTCTTCAACATATGTAGAGTTTTAATAATTTTAATCAAAATTTAAAATACAAATATTTTTACATTAATGTTTAAACCAATATCGAATGCTATTTAAGTAATACTGACTTTCATTATCCAATTTCCACAAGAAATACTAACATCCCGTTTTGTGACTTTAGGAAATTTTACTAAAATTTCTTGAATTTGTTAAAATACCTTACAAGAATTTTCTTTTGGGAAAATTAAATTTTTTCCCGATAATAAAAAGAGAGCAGGTTACATAAATTAAAGGAAAAGAAAAACAGATTCCAATTTTATACTCTGGAATAGTACCGCAGTTCTAACCGAGATAAACAACTGAAAATAAAAAAGCAAATTTAAAAAAAAATTGCATTGCTATTTTTTTTTTTTTTTTTTTTTTTTTTTTTTTTTTTTTTTTTTTAGTAGAAATAGAATTGTTTTTTATCAATCAGAAATATTTAAAATTAGCCCAGAAGGACATCAAAATGTGTTACAATCTTTAATATGACTGTACAGACAAAAGCCAATGTTTCTAAATGCACTTTAAGTGTAAAAATCAGCTGAAAATTCTAGTCAAACCTTTTCATTAATATTAGAAGCAATGTAATAAAAATAAATAAATATACAAATCTATATGTAATCATTTTCCGATGAATATGTTAAAAATTATGATTACTTTCAAACCATAATTTTTCTTCATCAAAAGTAAGATTAAAAAAGAGTTTTAGTGTGGTTTCTTAAAAGTGAAAATTTTATAAAAATTAGGAAAATTCAATCCTATCCTAAAATACTCTGCTGCAATGAAATACTATAACACCGCGCCGATTACCATATTTTACACTATTTTAAAAATTTAATTTTCATAAACTCTTTTATAAATTTATCTCCTCTATTAAGTTTAAAAACTATTTCCACTCGCTTAACATTTTAACTCTCTCTCTTTTTCTGTTTAGCCTCCGGAACCACCTTAAGTTATTACTTCAGAGGATGATTGAGAATATGTACGAATGTAAATGAAGTGTAGTCTTGTACAGTCTCAGGTTGACCATTCCTGAGATGTGTGGTTAATTGAACCAGAGCCACCAAAAAACACCGGTATCCATAATCTAGTATTCAAATCTGTATAAAAGTACACTGCCTTCACTAGGATTTAAACCTTAGAACTCTCGACTTCGAAATCAGGTGATTTGCGATGACGAGTATAACCATAAGACCAATCCGGTGGGTAAACATTTTAAATGGAGAGAAAAAATACACATTAAATAAATATTAATAAAATGTATAATTATTACGAAATTTAATAATAAAATTAATCAGTTTTAAAATTACTAATAAAAATTACACATCTAAAAATTAAGAAAACATTGTATGGAGCTTCGTAGTTCCAAAGCAAAGGACAAAAGCTATTGAAATATGGAGTTATAAAAGAACTTAGAATTAAGTAGGCTAATAAAATACGAAATGAAGTTGTTAAATGAATAGGGGGCAAAGGAAAGTTGCGACAGAATTATCTAACATATACGGAATCGTAATTGCGTATATAAAATGTTTTATATAAACAAATCAGATACAAAAAATTATTGAATACATTACTGGAAAATTAATGATATTAATTAATTAATGATAAATTAAAATTAAAGGTGGTAGTCCTGTATAAGCCTACTTTGTTTTTTTGTAGCGTTAAATAATAAACAATACAAAAAAGTAAATAATAAATATAAAGATAAAAGGAAGACATGTATAACTGTATAATAATCAAATTAATAATAAAATTTATACCACAATGCAAATATAATATATAAACTACTTACAGTATAAAAAAAAAATTTTCATAACCACAGAAACTAACCTGAAACAAAAAGAAAGAAAACAAATAAAATTTTGATGTAGAATTTAGATAAGTGCACATACAGAGTTAGTCACGGGAACCTGACGATTTTTAATGCAAAATAATTTGGCAACTCTGTCGTGTAGGCGGAATTCGAAATGGCTGCAAAGTTGCAGAAATGTCATTTCAGTAACAACGGAACAGTGGACTGCTGTACACCGTGCGCTCGTAGCGTATTAAAAAAGTGCTCTTATTTTAAAAATACTGTTGTGATTCCACAGCGATTTTTCCGTCGGCATTTCAATATTTCACATCATGGTGTCATTCCTATCCGAAATACGATAAAGTTGTGGAATAATAATAAATTTCCGAATTAATGCTTCTGCAACAAAAAAATCCCTACAAAGTTCTCTGCACTTCAAGGTTCTCTAACATCTTCAAACAGAAACAGAGGGTTTCTCAGCGTCACCGCAAATCGGATGATATTTTGGACAAATTTTATTAACTGAAATTGAAACGGTCCTGCTAATGAGTTATAAAGCGCATTTTCATTTATCGGACGCAGTGAGCAAACAAAGTTCTTGTTACTGGTTTGATACGAATCCTAAACGGCTTCATATGTGTCCGTCCTGTTAACAGTCCAAAACTGAACTGTGAACAAGAATTACCAGAGCACACCAAACACAAGGTGTGCTCTGGTAAGTTTTATAATTATAAGCCATTACTTGTTTAAAGAGGAAGGGCGCTTGGTGAAATCATATCTGACCTGTACAGAACGATGTACAAGATTTCTTGCTATTGAACTGTGTCCTGGGATCTATTTCAGTGTGGCGAAGTTCAGCAGGATGTAGCAATAGCCCACATCCAGAAATTCCATAAAGTTCGAGAGATGTTTTCAGGCTACGTGATTTCCGCATGAGGAGATGCTGCATAGCCGGAACTTTCTCCAGACCTGTGAGTATGCAATTATTTCTAGAGTGATCAGTAGACCAAATATTTGGTCTACTGACCAAATATGGCCTATATGGCCAAATATGCCTTGGAGTTTGACTAACTCAAAGGCTCCATAGAAGAAGAAATCGGAGAGATTCCAGACAACATGGTGCAACCAGTGATGCGAAATCTGCTGGACAGACTACAACAGTGTATAGAAAATGGTGGAAGACACTATACGATTATGTTATTTAAAAAAATTAAGTTACGTCAATATATGGCGTTATATTAACTGTAATTATATATTAATAAAACATAATTACGTAAATTATGTTTTGTACTTTTTATTTCATTTTTTAAATTTTCATGTTCATGCAACTTACCCTCTATTGTATACTTAACATAATGTTAAATATACAATAAGAATTTCCATGAATCTTATCACACACTGGTTATAGTACATTTATCTATTAAAAAAAGGTTACATAAAGAAAAATTACGGAATTAAATGCACATTAACAGAATTAATAAGTTTTTTCTTTAAATGTTAACTGTATAAAAAAACAACTAAAAAATTTAAATCAGACAAATATAAATAATTCAAACGAAAGCTAGCTACGGTTTATATTTTAGCCTACAAAAAACAAACTCACCTGGACTTCCCACCGCAACTGGTGAACTATATTAATCGTATATTTGATTGTATATTCTATATTACAAGCTAATGTTTTCATTTTTAATTGGTCTAACCAAAGCCGGTTATATTACAATTTTTGAGGTTTTTGTTTTATATTTTTTACATACGGTAATTTTTTTGCATTCTTTTAAATAGATCTTGTTTCAGTTTTTCGTTATATAATCATGTTTTTTTTAAATTCAGTCATAAGTAACTACGATGATGATTGCTGTTAACAATCGAAATCCATTAAAATTTTTGATATTTACTTAACGTAAGCAATTCTAAATCGAAGATTTATTAAATTTCAGTAAATATGTAGCATAATTTATTCTGATTATGTAAGTTCGCTTATCTACAGAAAATTAGAAAAAGTTTTTCAAAATCTTCGAAATGAATGTTTTTTGGAAATATTAACAAAAACATAAGCGGAAGTACTAGTAAAAAAAAAAACCATTCAAAATGTTTGGAAAAGAATTCTATTTTTTAGAAGAGAAATTCATTTGAAAAAATTCAATAAAAAATCAATAATATATAAACAAAAATCAAATACGTAGTAACAAGTATAAAATAATCCTTTTCAAATTCGTCTTAAATTTTCACTATTTTGAAGGATTATTAATAGATATTATTAATAGATATTTTTAATTTGACATTGACTTCACTGGAAATTAAAATTTACAAAGAATATAAAAAGAATATTTTTTGCTTTAGCAACTTTTTTGAACTCTAATTAGATTTTTAAAATTTGTTTGATTTTACATTTTTTTCATTTTAATATCGGTAAGTTTACAAAACAAAAAATAAATAAATTGCAAGAAAAGAGATCTCTTTTTTCCTACATTTTGATAAAAATAAGACAGGAACACAAAAAAAACGAAATACTACAGAGCTTGAGTAACGGTTCCCTGCAATGCGAGAATGTTAATTTTTTAACTAACACTTTTCAAATTAATTTTCTTAAATTTTCGAGTGAAAATATTTTAATCATCAGATTGACATCAAACCGTATTGTTACGCTATAACAATCCAGAAATTTTGATTTAATAGAAAAAACCTCCTAAATATTGTTCTAACTTAATGTCTCGTTTAAAAAGCTTACAACTGGACTACAAGAGAAACTTCCTCAATAAAATTAAAATATAAATCACTAATCAAAAATCTAGAAAAGGCCTGAATAAGTAAAAAAAAACTTCTTTCTTTTAAATTCAGTTATAAAGACGATTGTATTTTCTTAAAACAATTACGCGATCGTAACATTATTTATTATTCTATAATTAATTATTATTAACAACAAGTTCTACAGTAAAATGTAGGTTATTTGACAGCAATAAAATCTATGGCTAATCACTACTGAAGCATTCGCTTCTGTAAATTATAAAAGTCTAATAAAATAAAAAAGGGAAACAACCATAATACGATATATTAACCAGCTAAACCACATTTTAAGAAAAACAAACATTAATTTTATACATTGCAATACCAAGAATAAGAAACAGGTTGCTGTAGGGGAAAACCCAGTACGGGGTAGAAACCATAGACAGTTCCCACTACTTTGAAATGCACTGCATTATCTAAATAATATGACTAGTATTCCTATTCCTCTAAAGGAATGCACATAAAATCCCTAACAGGCATTTAAACTGAAAATTATCTAAAAAATTCCAATAATGGTACTGACAAGAAAATTTAAATATGCGACATCTGAATATAAATTGATGTTACTGTTTTCTAATGAGAATTAATAATATGATTACAGAAAGTCTGGGTTTTCTTCCAAACGCAATAACTCTTTTTTTATTTCCTGGGGAAATAAAAAATGATACCAATCAATTCGAATTACGTATGGGAAGGAATTCTTTGGGTATCTATTCCAGGCTTTGCTGATTAAATGCTTGTAAACAGCCGCGTCCTTTTTTCGTGGTAATAAAGTTACAGGTTATTATATCCATGAATCGCTAGTGTAAGATGGTAATTGTAGAACATATATATATATATATATATATATATATACACGCTCAATTTAATATTTCTGTTATGATGGTTCAAAATTTCCCAAATACATCCACTGTTTTTTGAATACGTTCGGAACAGAAAACATGAAATAGTCCTTGTTCGCTTCAAACTATCACGGAAGATCCTTTGCTACGGATAAAGTTTACCTAATTATATTTGTCGTCTTGAAAAACAGAATTCCTTGAATTCTGTTAAATTAGTATCCCAGTTTTTCTTCGATTATAAAAAAAAAGTAAAGGACTCGCTAACTTCACGGTATTCCAATCCCATGAAATGTAATGTTCATTACTGAATTTAAGAATAATAAATAATTATTATAATAATACCTCAAATAAAATAATAAATTATTATAATTATAAAAACTAGCATCATATTGTGGGGGGAAAACAATGAAAAGACTTAGGCATTTTACACTATTCGGAAAAATCTAAATATCTAATAAACAGTGTACTCTTATAAGAAAAAAAAATTATACATATATGAAGATAAACAAGTACAACAACACACGTTAAAAAGATTTCTTTTTTTTAAATCATAAACAAAAATGGTCAAGAACAGATTTTTGGAAATCGTTCTTGAAAATCGAATTCTATATCCGTCTAGAATAATGACTAGTTCATTAGAATATAACCTTTATTTATCTACAATAAAATAATATATAAACAATTTATATGTACATAAACAATAATGTAACTAAATCTAACTTAGAAAGTTACCACTTTCCATTTCTAAAAATAGATGAAATTCTTCTCAATTGCTTGTTTGCGGACAGCATTAAGATTATGAACTGCTTTTACATATTCCTTGTTTTACCAGTTTGCAAATTAAATCCTTAAACTAATTCACTTTCAAACGTGTGTTTATGTAAAACCATTACAATATATTATTTGTTTTTTTTTTTTGTATGATGTTTCTGTTTTAAAATTTTATTGGCAAAGCGTATTTAGCTAAGTTTGCTATAGGAGTTTATAACAAACCATACTGGTTCGTTCTTTACATGTACTTAGGTACATGTATAGTTCGTTCTTTATATTTATAGTAAAAATAAAAAAACAGGTGTTTTTTTTTCTTTTAAATGTTACATTTTTACATTAAGAACTTTCAGAGCTTTAATTTATGTTATTTATTGCATTGTGTTTATCTATAATGTTAAAATAGATTGGCTACAAACGTTTTACCTTTCTACGAATCGGTAAAGTACTACGACCTTCAGAAAAATTTGCGTGTTTTAGGGTGTGCGTGTTTGCATGAATTTTATATCTGTAACATCTCTTAAAAACATCTGTATATGTCTGTCAGCTCGTTTCCGAAGTTAAAATAAGAGTAGTTCGATAAATACCTATTTTTGTATATTTAAATTTTATAACTAAATTTATAAAAACCTTAATGATTGTTAGCTAGCCGGTAACCGTTCATTTATTTATTTTTGGTTAATTCAGATATTTTTAATTCTTTTTTTTGGGTGAAAACCAGCTTCATTTGTAAATAACATATTTATTAATTTACTAATCTTTTACGATTAAATAATCTTTTACGTTCATTAAGTTATAAAAAGATTTTCGCTTATGGAGTCTTGTATTTGATTTGTCTCCCGAATTTTAAACTAGATACGAACAAACTTTTATCCGCAGTAACAGTGTAATATAAATTGTGTAAAAAAACCAACCCTCTCACTTCTTTATCATTTTCTACTATTTAAACAATCTTCTATTTTTATCTCCTTTTATTAACGGATTTAAAAATGACAGCGTCACAACGGTCGGGCTTTATGAACAATCGTATGTAACTAATCCTGCACGCCCATTAATTTAAAACATTACCTTAAACTGCTATGGCATGAGTAATAATTTTTTTCTATTTCTCTTTATTAATTTATATTTTAAACGATTGGTTTATCTGCGTTAAATCTTTTTTCATTTATAGGTTATCTATATGAATTTATCAAGAACAAAGAACACATCAGAGTGAGTTCGTTCTCATAAGTTTATCACATTTTTTGGAGTTACCATATCACATATGTTACTGAATAAAGCCGTTAATTCTAGTTCTAACTAATTAATTTTGATAAATAAATATTTATTTTAATTGAAAAAAAAATTATAAAATGTAAGTAAACAAATTTAAGATAATTTAAAACGGGGGATAAATTATAAACCCCCCCCCCACCCCAGTACAGTAAATATGTCAATTTTATGGTACGATATTTTAATATTTTTGATGTCCTTCTAAAATTCGTCTTGTCAATGTTTTAAATTTCGATACATATCTAGATTAAACAAGCGGGTCGCTGAACCACAAGATGGGAATTTGTGTATTTCGTGTTGGTATGTGTTCGTCTACACGTTTTGTTTAACGTCAGGATAAATTTTGTTCAATAATTCTTTCGTAGGATAAAAAGTATATTTATAAGATAGAAAGAGACAAATAGGTCTGGCTATTGAGACAAAAAATGTTAATTCTCTCCCATTATTTCCTTGTTCCTTCAAAAACAACTGGCGGAGGGAACAATTAAGACTTTTTTAATAATATATGATCTATTTTTTTTAGCGTGAAAAACGCCATGGATGACCAGGATTCGAACCCAAAACCTTTACGGTGAAAGGGCAGGATGCTACCACTTTATCAGGCAGATAGGTTTTTATTACAAATGAAAAAGATAAGAAATACCTGTCTGAAATTTTGAAAAATGATAGCTAAATTACTAATAAAATAATGTAAATGAAATCTGAGCGTAGTTTTCATCAAATTGTGTTCCATTCTAAATGAAAAAAGGAATAATAGAACTAGATTTTTTTTAAAAACGACAAATTGAAACCGATTAACAGCATCTAGATATATCTTAATTACTAGGTACGAATGTTATAAACGCTTTCCAAATTGAGTATAGCAACAGAGTATGTTAAGGGATTCGGAAAATCCTAGAAAACGTTAGATATCAGTAGAGGGTAAAAGCGCTTCATACTAGTCACATGAGAAAAAGAAGGGAATCAACAGAAGTACTCTTGACTTATTACTTCACTCAGGCAAATAAATGATGCTTCAAGTTATTCTTGTTATGTAAAAATTTTCCTTGTAACTGTGATGAATGCAAAAAATCTTGAGGTACAAAAGCCAGGATCATCTCGCTTTTTCTGAGCCTAATGATGTTCACTATGTAGAAAGTTCACGTAGTGAATAGTACATCTAAACAATTTCGGCATTTTACATATTTCTGGCATACCGATGTGCAACAATGCGTTTGGTTCCGTGATGAGACAAGAGAAACTATTTCATTCCTCATTTTCCTAAACAATTCTGACGGGGGATGTTTGTTCACTAATGGTTATGCGGATTTCATGAGCGATTTATAACTTATATCAGGGCGCCTACAAATCTTTTGATTACGGCACTAAACATAATAGTATTCAATATTGAAACAATTTTAAAAAACAAACTATTCCAATAACTTAGAAAAATGTTAAATTTATTATAATTTTAATCAAATACACATCTCCAGGGCAAGGTGTGCTTTAATATTAGGAAATACTACTGTACGATATAGTTCAGTACAGCCTTCAGCTAAACAATTGAATAAACAGAAACATAAACTGAATATGTAAGCTCGATTAAAATTAATTATATATTTATGAGAACTCAAAATTATGACAGTATTTCGCATTATTGCATAGGTAGTTATTTAACTTTGAATGCCGATGTAGCCAGCGAAGGTACTTTGATCGTTGGGGATTCCATAAACGGTATTCACACGAGTAACTAGCTTTATTTAAGAGAAGACGACTTATTAAAATTATAAATGGGTTAGCGACCAATCCAAATAAAACTGAACGTGATAATAATGTGCTCATTTACGAAATATTTATCAAAAATTAAAAATTTCTCAAAGCGATAAAAGGGACTTTTGTAAAATACAAAATATTTGTTTTGAAAATAACAGGTAACAATAACAAAACATTGCATGATGAATAAAAATATCCTTTGATAAAAATAAATTCTCAACCCGAAAGTTACACTGCGTACAGTATAACTTTCACAACTTTCTTTTAAATACACCACATTTAACACAGATGATGTCTCTTCACTTTCATTTAACCAACATTTCCAGTTACACGACGTATCTCTTTTTTTCGCCAGTTTAGGTAATTGAACAACAAAACATAAGCTAAGTCAAGGCCAAATTACGGGAATTTCAACTGTTTATCGTACAATTTAATTTTCTTAATGTGGGCATTGTAGAAAGTGAATGGAAATAAACAAGAGTTAAATTACAGTTGGGCAATAATATAACATAAAGTGCATAAATTCTGCAGCGCAGCATGGCGGCCTGATTTCATCTCCCTCTCTTCCACTTATCAATCGGACTCTATTTTCTCCTCGTTTTTAACTCTCTCTTTCACTGAACCGACTTATTACGTATATAAGTAACTCGTATACCTCTCACTATTTATTTTTTCATAAGCTACTTTTTTTCTTAAAGACGTTCTCCATTTACACAAATACCATCATGAAATCACTATTTTTGCCACCAATTAAGAATTTTTAGATAAAAAAATAACCAAATAGTAAATTAAAAACCAAAAATCGGTCTATTCTACTCAAACTAATTAAAATATATTAATGCACATTAGAGCTTCATGTCGTTTTCTTTAATTAGACTTTCCTTATGAGTAATAACCATAATCCATGAGCTACCCAACTAGCGACTGAGTAAATTCGGAATAGAGGATAGTTTTATGTTGATTTTTTTGTTCTTTTTCTTATTTATGGACTTTTAACATTTCTACTCGTAAATTCATTTTTTATGAAGCGGTTATAATGTTACAATACATCCGGTGATATCGGATTTATTTCTCGGCAATTGTCAACAATTTTATTATACAGTATATCCGAGAAGTCCTCGTATAAGTAGACAAAAATACTTTTTGGACTAAATTTTTAACATTTTATACAATACGTACATTTTTTGTACGTACAAATTTATTTATCCGGCGGATTTATATGGGCACCATCTGCAGAACACACAGAGCTATACGTCTACATCGTTCAAAAGACTTCCTCTACATTGTTAGGTAATTTTTCATTTGTTGCATATCGACGTTGAGATACAGCCACATATTGCTAAGATCGGGCCTTCATGGGAGACGTTGTAAAGCGGGTGGTGATGATTGTGAACCAAGGCCGGTCCAACGGTCTGGAAATTGTTTGTTTAGGAAATCGCGCTCTCGAAGACAAAATGAGCAACGACCTTGTCTTGAATCCATCCAGATACGTTCCCTTGATGTCGACGTATTAATCATCTTTCCAATATTTTCAAACAAGAATGAACATTCGCGTACTCTTCAAAAACAACTGAGTACGAACAAGAACCGCGATGTCATCCTGGCCCACATCATGACGTGGTGGATTCCTTTCTTTCTGACTCAAGCACAAAATGAGGATTCTTTTTAGCCCATAAAAACACATTACTGGCTTGTGGACTGATAAATGGCACGTTCATCAGAGAAAAACTCTCTTTTGTAAGGAAATAATATTAATGAAGCACGGCAGGCTACAAGCTGTTCCACGTCTCTAACCGATAATTCACTGACAATGGTCGGTCCTGGAGGTTAAACAAAAAAAACACAGTGCCAAGCCCAAACAGACGAATACAAAATCAAACACCAAAATTGAGAAGCAAACGTAAATTGAAAAGAACAGAACATAGTATGAAACAAAACAAATACAAAAACTAAAAATATGAACAACAGAACACTATAGAAAACATATATATTGTAGATATTGAAAATAAGCGAGAATGAATAAATAGTACAGAAAAAATGAAGCGAAAGTCCAGGAAGAAAGTAATATAAAGCATTGAATAAATATATGAGAAAGTAATAAAGAAGCTGCTATGACAAAGATGGAATTCACGGTGAACAGAATACTGGGAATTAAAATAGATATAAATTTGAGGAAGAAATTTAAATAAAAAATTTAGTACATGTATTACGAAAGAAGGAAAAGATGGATAACAGAATTTTAGCTTTTGATTTAGCTTTTGGTGACGTGGAGAAAACTGAAAAAATAAAATGGTCAATCAAATTACGAAGTTCTGTAAAAGGTGAATGGTTAACAACCTTTCTTGAATCATTCAAAGATTGCAATTGTTAATGCTATTTGATGTAGTAAATAATTGTTGAATTGTAAGCAAACTGTAGCCATGTTTATTAACTTGAACTAATACAATATATTGTCTGATGATAGCCGTTGAAAGCGTTTAGATAGATTACAAATGTACTGTTATAGACGAGATTGAATTTGATTTGAATATAAAACACAACGCAATTGTATTAACTGAACATGTTAAAAAATTGCTATGTACGAATAAACTGACGTAACATACTGCCGTAATAAGTGGAGAAAGTCAACTGAACAAAGCGACCGTAGAGACAGAACTAGTGGTCAGTAAGAAAACTAATGCTTTTAACTGCCATCATCTGAACAAGATTTTAAATTCTTATTCTAATTCTTAACATAACTGCCCGTCGAAATCGAAGATTTTATAGAATATAGAGCGTTACACGTAAATACCACACTTGACTTAACATAACTAAAACTTAAATAAAAATTTTAAATAAAAATATTCAAAATATAAATAATTGAAAATAAAAAATTAAACATACAAGGTCTGTACGGAAAGTAATGCCATAAATTTTATTGTGAAGCGACTATATGTTGCAGCGCGCTCTATCATCCACCGGGATCGATGGTGGTGCAAGTCAACAACCGAGCGAGTACTTGGTCAGTTGTCTCCGAGTTATCGGAGGTGAAGGACGGGCAATTTCGTAAAATTCTTTTTCGTTTCTTGTACAAGTCGCAATGCAGCGCTTACTGGAACAAAGATACGCGATCAAGTTTTGTGTGAAACTCGGCAAGTCCGCTGCGGAAACTTTTCTAATGGTTCAACAGGTCTTCGGGGATGAGTTTTTATTACAATGGCAAGGCTATAGATGGCACATGGCGTTTTTAGAAGGCCGTGAAGAGGGTCGACGACGAAGCCCGCGATGGACGCCCATCAATCTTCTCAAACGACAAAAATGTGACTCGTGTGAAAACGTTTGCAAACAGACCGTCGAATAAGTGTTCGTTTAATGACCCACATGTTAAATATTCCAAAAACTATCATCCACGAGGTTGTGATCAAGGATTTGTACATAAGAAAAGTGTGCGCAAACTTATCCCAAGAATTTTGACCGACGACCAAAAATCTCGCCGAGTGGCAATTTGTCTAGACTATTGGATATATGAGAAAATGATCCTCACTTTTTGAACAATGTTATGATGGGTGATGAAACGTAGATATTGCAGTACGACCCCGAAACGAAGAGGCAAAGTACCGAGTGGTACACCTCGTCCCCCCGCTCCAAGAAGGCTCGAATGAGCAAATCAAAGATCAAGACCATGCTCATTGTATTTTTTGACATCAGGAGGATCGTCCACCGTCAGTTTGTACCTCCCGGGACAACCGTTAACTCTAAATTTTACGTAAAAGTTCTCAAAAGACTGAGAGCAAAGATCCGGCGCGTCAGACGTGACATTAGCGGCGATTTGAAACTTCACCATGACAACGCACCAGCCCACACTGCCTTCACCGTGACCTGCTGTGGCGACCGGAACGTCACTAGGCGGGTGTCTTTCCCTACGGGTTTGGATTCCCAGCCACCCTACAGTCCCGACTTGGCTCCCGTAGACTACCTCTTGTTTCCCCGTTTGAAATTCCCCTGAAAAGACATCGTTACAGAACAATTGACGATGTGAAAGCAGCTTGTGAAATAGCTTTAAACTTCCTGAACAGGCTTTCCAGAATGCCTTCGAAGATTGGAAACCCTGCTGGCAAACATGTATCGACGCAGGAGGACAATGTATTGAAGAATTTTAATGCACAGGTACTATTCTTATTATTAAGTAAATAAATGGTTTTTTTTTTCATATATGTAGACTTGGTGACATTACTTTCCGGACAGACCTTTTATGTTATATATAAACCACTTATATATGGAAGAAAGCATAACTTATGTACAGACCTATGAAATAAACCACTGGAAGTACAAATGTTTACAACCCTAACTAAATCATCGGGGCCTACATGAGTCACTATTCCACGTTTCCAAATCAGAAGTAAAGTGTTTTCATTGCTGAGTGAAACTAAATCACCTTTTCCAAATTTATCGAATGAATCTTTGTAATAATTGCCGTCTACCCAAACGATTAAGAGGGATTTCCTTGAAGTTAGGATCGGAAACTGCAGTAAGAGAAGACCCTACAAGGAAGTGACCGGTTGAAAGCGGTTCTGGGTCATTAGAATCAACTGAAATCGCGAACATAGGTTGAGAATTCAAGCAGGCTTCAATTTGAATTAGTACGGTATACAATTCTTCAAAATTAAGGTTTCATCCTTAATAGTAAGATGTACATGAAATCTGACGCTCTTAATAGCGCTCTCCCACAAACCACCAAAGTGAGGCGAAGAGGGAGGAATGAATGACCATTATACCTTGAGAAGATGAAAACGATTGAACTTTGAACGGCTGGAAGTTTTTAGAATTGAGGAGTTTGAATAACTCATGAAGAGCGTTTCTGACACAACGAAAATCGGAGCCGTTATCGGGGAACATTTGAGAAGGAAGGCCTCTACGAGAAATAAACCGTCTGAAGGCAGCAATAAATGAATCTGATGTCAATTCAGAAACTAACTCCAAGTGAAAAGCTTTAATAGCTAAGCAGGTAAAAAGTACGATGTAAGATTTGGTTGAAGTTTTAGATTTCTGCCTGCCATAACGAATCATAATCGGACCACCATAATCCACAGCGCAACAAGAAAGTGGTTTAGATGGAGTGAATCGAGAAGGAGGTAACTGACCAAGCCGTTGAACCTGCTTTTTAGCATTAAACCGAAAGTACCTTAAACATTTACGAATAATGGAACGAATAACCGTCTTGCCCTTGACAATCCAATATTTTTGACGAAGAGAATGATGTGTTAACTGGCCGCCAGAGTGCAAAAGACATAGGTGTTCACTAGCAATGATTAATCTTGTAGTGCTTGCATCAGTATGCAAAATAAGAGGATGCTTGTTATCGTAAGATAATGCGGAATGTTGTAATCTGCCTCCAACCCGAAGTAAACTTGCATCATCCAAGAAAGGATCATGTGAATTAAGCTTACTTTGTTTAGAAATAGGTTGTTGATTTTTAAGATCGTTAATTTCTGTATCAAAATGTGCGTATTGGGATTGATGAATAAAGAAATTACGAGTAAGATATAATTCCTCCGTAGACAAGAGATCGGTAATTCGTTCAGAGTTACACCTTATTTCACCTTAACATTGTAAATAAACCTAAAACAAAAAATAAATTTGCGAATTAACTTGAATAACGATGAATATGTTTCAGAATAATCATTCACGACAGTACATGCGAATGATAGTTGAATGGTTTGGCGTTTTTCAATTAGACATTCAGAATCAATTTCAAGCTCACAAGAAACAAAGTTTCGATCATTTGGCCAACAGGACGAATCTTATGACAGCCAATCTGGCCCATGCCACCAATGTGATGATCTAATAAATTTATTGGGAAGACAACCTCTAGAGAGTAAATCAGCTTGATTATCATGCGATTGATAATCCAAACTGAACAAAGCGACTGTAGAAGCAGAACGTCCTAGTGATCAGTAAAAAAACTAACGTTTAACTGCCATCACCAAACAAGTTTTTAAATTCTTATTCTACTTCTTAACAGTGAATGAAGAAACACAGATGTTCCAGACCATCATTACAAGAAAGAGAAATTGTAATGCAAGTTTTACAGTTAGAAGGCAAAATTTAATTAGGGTTGTGTTGTTAGGACAAGGAGAGTTGTAAGAAGAGAAGGCGGAAAAGAACCAAATTAGCGGATTATCTAAAAAAATGTAGAGAAAGCAAACAATTATAAAAAATCAATAGAACGAAATAAGTAGAGAAGCTGAGGTGCATCTTCTTGGATTACCCTGTTTTAGAACACAAAAAAGAAGAATTAAACACAGTTGGAATAACTATCTTCGAAACACCATGCATAAAGACAACAGAGAATTACGATGCAAATCTATCTAACTGCTCATTTTTGGTAGCAACATGTTTTAGACCTAGTAAATTGAGACGGTTTTTTAATCTCTGTAAACATTTTAATATGTTACCATTATATTTGTAATGGGACATTTGCTGGTGGGTCAATCTAAAGGTAATCTTCCAGCATTCTAGCGGAAACTATCCAAGTATTCATTATAAATTCTAAAAAGGGAAAAGTAAATGGAGACAAAATTGTTTTACGGCTTGTTTAACCATATTGAAAAATAACCGAAGCCCATCCGATGCAATTTATTGTCAATGTCTTCTTACCCATTTAATTCACAATAAAAAATAAACTACGAATGTAAAAAAGAAAAACGATTGGCAATACAGTTTACCGAACAAGTTATCAATTTAGGTAGATTTCATAAGAAAGCAACCTATTGTAATGGATACCATGATTCGACTTCCGGAAAATTTCGACATCTTCCCGTTTCACCACCCCCAGACCCCAAAACCAATTTCAGTTCAAAAGTTTATATATATTTCACTTTCTTGTGGACACAATAACTGCCGTAATTTTGCGCCAATCACTTTCAAATTGTTCCTTAAAAATATATCGTCCAAAAATCTCGATCGAGTTCGTTAACGGCCAAAATCGGACCACGGACGGTGGAAAAGGGGGGCCTTTTTTCGAAAAAACAAAATATCTCTATAACTTTTTTATTAAGTAAAATACCGAATCTGTTTAAAGTTCCTACTACTCTTTGAATAAGGGCCTAAAACTTATTTAAGTAACGTTTTTTGATATCACCAACCACTGGCCCAAGTGGTGGAAAAGTGGGGTTTTGAAGACTAAAAGAAATCATACCTCCCTTAATAGGAACAGTATCGAATCTGTTTAAAGTGGTCGTTAGTCCTCTAAACATTACCTAAAACTTTTGTCCGAAACGATTTTTTATATGACCAACCTTTACGGCAAGGGATGATCAAAATGTTGCTGGAATTGTAAGAAGATTGGGCTTGTCGTATGTTAAACATGTGAAACTTTTTTTCACATGCAACCATTGTCGTATTGAGTAAATTTCAAGTTTTTCTTAACTTTAAGGTGGAAATCTTTTTTATCCCCTACTTAGCACAGGTGAAATCTACCTCCACCTTCCGGCGTGCCGAAAGGGATTTTTTATTGACATTTTCTCAATTCATAAAGATTTTTCTATCAATTAAATTGAACTTATAATTTATTCTGTGAGTAAACACAGGTCTACAGTTTGCAATAATATGACCGCATACTGCATAGAACAATAATTCTAAAATCAAAATTAATCACCGTAGCTAATTTTTTGCAAATCGGAAAAATTACGCCGCCGTGATTTAGCATAAAATTATGGTATCACAGTAAACACCTAGAGCCTACACTAATAAAATCGCTTTCAATAATAAATAAATCTTAATTATTGCATGCACAAGAATGACATTAATACCGGATAAATTGCAAGCCTATACTATTTAACAACAAATATAAATTTAATTTACATATTCATAAACTATTAATTGCCTAATCATTACTGCAACACTAGGAAAAATTCCATAATTATTTTTCCCCCAACTTTGATAATCAATTTAAATTAAAAATAGATTATACCTTCCGAAAAACCTTCATAATTTCCACAAATTGAAAATAAATAACAAAAACATCAAGAAAGTAATTTAAAAGACTCATATACACGTCTTCCACATTTGTTAATAATAAATAATGTATACAGTTATATAGTGTAACAAGACCAGTATAACGAGTCTGGGTAACGGATTCCTTCCAATTAAGAAGAAAGTAAAAAATAACATTTATGAAAGTAATCCAGAAGAGTACTAAAAGGGATCCTTTTCTCAGACTAACAGCCGTTTAACAATCGTTCTTTGTAATACTGTCAATGACACACCTCCAACAGCTGTTGTTCGACGAGAACTGTTACTGGATCAGAACAGAAATTCATAGGAAAATGTATGGGTGCGAACGATAATTTTCACGCTTCAACAGTTAAGGAATGAGGCGGTTCTGCAGGTCAAAGGTATGTAAATACTGCTCGGACCAGGAGAAAGAGTTCGTATAAGCAAGTGCTGCAGGTCGTGTTCGACGCGATTGTGAGACGGCGTAACCAGTCAGCGTATAGTCACAACGAGTGAAGTGTGTGTCAAAAGCATTCCGGTATGGAGAGTTTGTGAATGCAGAAAGTTGTTTGTCAGTTATCGGTAGAAAGTATTGAAAAGTGATAGAATTACATTACTTCATGAACTACAAGGGTAGTTTTATTTGTAAACAGCAGACGTATGTGCAAAGAAAGGAACTGAATGAATTTTAGACTTGTCTTACCTTGTTGTTAACGCAATAGTAGGCGTTAATATTACCGATCATTATGTCCTCAGTCAAGGGACTGTATTCTACTATTTTGTATGTAATTTATTATTATTATTAATTTTTCTTATTTCATACTTTCTTGGACTAATCAAATCGTATGAATACAAACATTTGAATTTATTAGTCTCTCAATATCCCGATCGAGCGGCGAACACGCGACAATAGGTTAGAATTAATGTCATCTATAACTGTTTACAAAACATCTATAACTATCTGTAACAAAACTACTACTACACACTCATTTCAGCTAAATGTGATTAGATGAAAAAAAAAAAACACTTAAAAACCACTAAACATAATTTTATTAACTCAATTATAATTTACTAGGTACAAATCAATGTAACAAATATTCAATAACTAGTATATTTCATTAAAAAAAAATAAATAAATAAAATACTTAGATTCTATCCCAGCATCATTATAAATTACAGAGTTCATACTCATAATATCTCGTTTAGATTACAACACAGAACCGATGTGAGTAACAACTAAAAATAGATTTCCACTTGCGAATTTACTCTTTAATGTTTTAGCGGATTTCTAAAGAATTTGGAATTCGTTACAGCGCCCGGTCTGTTTATATACATAATTATGTACGTATGCAGGTATAAGATTTTTTCTTCACCCTGCCGGACCGCAAATCTTAACAGATTTTGACGAAATTTTGTGGGGTGATAAAAAACTATCGGGAATAGAATCCTTATTGATTTTCAAGAGAATCGTTTCACAGAAACCGGAGTTAAAAGTCAAAAAACAGGATTTATGGATACATTTTCGTTCTTCTGAGAACAACTTTTTTTACATTTTCTTTTATTTTCTTAACAATAAATTATTTTAAGAAATAAGACTGGTTTCATGCTTATCAACTGTTCTATACAAAGCCTATCTAGCACTGGTAAACCGTACAAAATACTTTTTATTTATACTGTCATAAGTAATATATAAATAAATGATAATAAATATTAAACTACATACCACTAGAAATAGTTTTTTTTTTATATCCTAACCGAGGAAATTAAATACTGAAACAATAATACAATTCATTTTTTTTTACCGGATTTTCAAGAATTTATAGAAATCGCTATTACGTCCGGTCAGTTTTATAAGGGGATTGTCGGGGGGAGAGGGGTACCAACAAATAAAAATTAGTAAATGATAAAAATATTAAATTTTTAATAAAATGTACATCTCTTTATACTTTTTGCCAAAGTTCCATTAGTACTGTCTCGTATTTCTATCAGACTGAAGTAACACGTTCATCGACATAAAATAAACTTCATTCAATAACGACAAATAAAGGGAAAAGTTACTTTACTTGTTTTACTAGGTGATTGCAGTCTATCCGACGCCGTAGTTAAAGATGATATACTACGCGGAGTTAAAAAAAAAAACATCAAATTATTGTATCCACTCAAAAATAATACAGTACCATTATACGTGTGTATTTAACCGTCTTTATTTTAACGAAAACACATAAATTTAACTTATAATTTATTTTATATGCAGTTGTAATTACAAGTCAGTACAAACATAATCTAATATTGTTTAATAATCTTCATTACCGTTCATAACTAATAAATGATTTAATAACTAATAAATGATTTTTCATAATCGTGTAATTATAAGTTGGTTTTCCTTTAGAAATTACGATTCATTCAGAGGTGGTTGAATAATATTATTGAAATAAAATTTTATCATTAATAAAGGAGATAAAATTACTTTTACATTCATATTAATAAATTACTGGAATTTCCATTATTTTTAGGAAAGAAGATTACTTCTTTTTGCCAGATTCGTACTAGGTAAATAACAGTGTCTCTTAAAAAAAAAACAAAAACAATATAAATCACTTGTTTTAAAAATAAATTTTATTACATAAAAGCAAATTGTTTTTATTATATAAACTGAATGCGTAAATCGTACGGTTTACACAGATTAAAATTTTAAATAATAGAAACCTGTTAATAATTAAAGAAGAATAAAATGAAAATCAATAATGAAGATGAAGAAACAAATCAAAGCGACAGTTCACGGATTTAAGAAGAGATTTATAAGCTAAGAAAAAAGAAAAAGTTTTTCGATTCATTCTTAGAGCCGATTAAATACTTTAACACATACTTGAATGCATATTTCTACGTTCAACGAAAATAATCCATCCTGACCCTCTTGCACTATCAGATGTTTTTTGTTTGGTTATTTGAAAGAGTTTTTATATGGCACCAAATTGTTCAGCAACAAAGAGAAGGTAAATAATGCGATAAAAGTATGATTCATACGTCAATATGAACGATTCTTTACTACTGTAATAAGAAAACTGACAGAAAGATGGGACAAGTGTCAAGATGTAGCCGAAAAATATGTTGAAATATAACGTTATCATCATTCACATCGAATAAGTAATAATTTTTCTACAGACATATGTTTCTTTAATTAATGAACAAACCTCATAAGAAAATATCTTACAGCAAAATTCTAATTATGTACAAAAACTATATTTCTTTAGTTTTAGACTTTTCTTAACTGAATAAAGCACAATATATAAACAGAAAAATAGGGAAAACTAAACCTCCTAATGGGTTAGATTCCGTAAAAATAAGGATACACTTACCGTAAATACTTATCGGTTGAGTGCATTGTTGTTATGGTTTTGGTACATGATAATACGATTTCTGCTTAACTGATTTACAAAGAAATATATGTGGTTAAATGGAACCTCCTATTATGATGAAATAATTAACATAACAAATAGACGACCGAAATACCTTAAGCATTTTTTTTTTTTTAATGCGTTGATTTTCACACTCAAATGAATTAAACGTTTTCAAAAGAAAATATACGTCAAAGACTATAAATTTCGTTCTTTAAATTTATTTTTTATGATGCACTTCGTTTCACTGTTCTCCAGCACGGGCACCTTTGTTCGGTGCAAAAAAAATGCAAGGAACTATATATACAAGACGCTAGCAAATTATTAGTAAATTCCTTATTAAATAAACAACTTGAAAATAGTACAGAGTTTCTGCTCTCACAAATTAACAAACCGAAAATGTTTAATATTCTAACAAAAAAGGAACGTAAACAGAAATAATTAAAATTAAAAAAATCTATATTAAAATTACCGGTATGTCTACCCTTAACATAGAGAAAAATAATGTTCAGTTTAAACGAAAAGAAGAAGCAATATAATGAACGCGTAATTCGAATATTCATGAAAAAAAACTCTGTACATCATACAGCAAGAACAATGCACAACTTTCTCATTACACACTCTGTGAACTACGAACAATGACCTACATTTTCAATTCTAAGATAAATTATAATATTTCCTTCTAGTTTCGAACTGCACTGTTACATTCGCTAAAAAATCTGATGTGGACACCACATGATTTCCTTATACGCCTATTAAATTACATATACACATTTTTTACAATCAGAGGTTAATAATTATTAATAAATCAATATATTTAAATTTAAAAAAAGGAGATGAAGTCGGATTTCAATCGATGTGCTATCCCCATGTAAGATCCAAATATTTCATTAATTGAAATATTATTTGGCTATAACTCTGGAAAATGAAAATAAGTACCACTTATGATATATTGTTCAAAAGCTCTCAGTGAGGGCTTATTACTGCAATTAAGAAGAAGTACTGAAGAAGAAGAAGTAATGTTTTGGATTTTGGCTTTTTTGGACGCTTTTGGTTAGTTGATTTCAATCAAAAGGGGAGGTGCACAAGTAGATATTACAACAGTCCAAAATCCAAAACTTCAATATCCTACGTCTAATCGTTTTTGAGTTATGCGAGATACATACGTACAGACGTCACGCCGAAACTAGTCAAAATGGATTCAGAGATGGTAAAAATGGATATTCCCGTTGAAATCTGAAAACCGTAATTTTTCGTAATCGCAGTACTTCCTTTACTTCGTACAAGGAAGTAAGAATTAAAAACAAAAATAATTGCTTTAAAGGTACAAAAGCATGTCATCGAAATCGTTTATTTCATAATTAAACCTTTAATTATATTGAAACTAACAAAACTTAAACCGCACTGGTTACTATACTTCGAAAAAAATACAAATTACAAAAAAAATACGGATATGTCTTAACATTAGTTAATCACACCAATTTAAATAATTATTTCTCGATCAGAAGCAATCTTAGCAATAAAATTCAACATTCATGAAGGTAACCAAATTATATATCACGTGTTTATATAAATTCTAACTATAGAATTAATTTACAATTTCAACTCATATTTAAAGGCTTAATAAAAATCAGAACAAGTAATTTCTCAACCGTTAACCGTTAAATAATTAAACAAACCAGTTCAATTTTACAGTAGATAATTTATCCAACACAAATCAAAATTAGTTTTTTATTAAATATTTTTTATTATTTGAAATTCGTTGACTAAGTGAATATACAATAATTCAGTGTTATTAAAATCATACTAACAAACATTTTTATTTATCAAAATAGTTCTACAGTAAAAAAAATGAAAATAAACAAAAGACAAGCAAATTACTAACCCCCTTTATTTAGCCCAAACTTTAAAAGACAAAATTGAAATAACTGAAACAAAATTTTAAAGAGCGTTTGATTATCATTTATTTGATTTACTTTATTTTGCATTTTTTTTGTTTTATTTTTATTAAAAATATTGATAATAGTATGGTAGAAAAGTATGGAAAGGAATACAATAAAACTAGATAAAGAGATTACTACGGAACTTCAGCTAAGGTTGTCTGGAATAAGGACATTTTTATTTTTCTTGATTGTTTGCGCAAAAATATTTTGAATGTATGAATATAACAGGTTATCTTATATATTATTATTCTACAACAAACCAACTCAAGTAATATTTTCAAATTATCTATGAGAAATAGTTTTTATTTTTAAAAATCTTTCCATTTAAATTGTAAAGGAAAACTTACAAAGACACCAAATTAGACATCCTCTACAAAGAAAGAATCATCGAATCGGTCAATTTGTTAAAGGTAGAAAAAAGTGGTTGAACTGACAACCTCAACTTTTTATTGAAGTTCATTATAAATGAAATAATGCTACTACAACAATATTTAAAAGCTGTAGGGGTTCATTGCTAGTGTTACTCAGATAAGATTTACTACAAATTCTTCACTACTTTAAGAGAGAGCTGTTAATTTTCGTTAAGAAACAAAACCTGTACCCTTCTTTATGTTTACAGAATTTAAGATTTCCGAAACCTATTTCATTTTTCCCAAAAAAAAGATTAGGCTAATAAGCCTGTTTCGGCGTGTAATACAGCCTGGTCTTCCTAGGACCAGGCTTGGTACTAAGCTTTCACGTTCAGGATTGTAGCTCCAGGCGTTATATGAAAGACGATTTGGCTTGACGCATAAAATATATTAGGAGCAATTCACGCTGAAGCTTTGAATGATACTTAATAAGGAGTTCTTTCACAATCGCAAAATTATGAGCCTTATTCGATTCACTGAGCAAAGAAACATCTTTAATATTAATCGATAAAATTTTGATCTTCTGTAATTTGCTCGATACGAAAATTTTATTTCTACAAATGAAAACTGTAATGGCTACCTATCAACAGATCTACAACCCTTCCCTTCTTGCGAGTTCTTGATTTTACTCATCTCTGATAAACATAGGGAAATCCTATATCCTATTCCCTTTTTATCCTGAATTTTCCTTCCTTGGTTTAAGGCCTCACAACCAGAGGAGTGGAAGGAAGGGGAATTTCTAACGGAAGCTGTAAATAAGGTGCATCCTTAGATGGAGCAGAGAAGTAGCATTGCACCTCACGCAGTGCTCAAGTCAACATGGGACAATTTTTCTTACAATCATCACCCATTACTAGCTCGGATCAAGACAAGAAGAGACGGAAATAAGCATGTGTGTACGCTCGCACGCGGTGTATGTATAGAATTAGAAAAAAGAAAGAACATAAAATATCAGATTCTATTAAAGTTAGTGTATAGAATATTAAGAAATTGATAAGTTTTCTCAAGATAATGGAAAATTCGCTGAGCCGCTACTAAAGAAAGTAAAGTTCTTACAAGGAATTAAATATTACTTTCTTCAATACAACATGCATTTCCAACAATTTTTTTTTATTGCTGGAACTATTAAAGTGTAAAAGATTTAAATTTCATCAATCTTTCATACTTTTTAAGGATGTTTCTAATTCATCCGAATATTCTTCATTGTAGATTTTTTTTGGGTATCAACAGCTACGGTCATTAGCCCGGTGGAAATTGGTAGCGTATGAAAGGACGCCATGCCTGACCGGGATTCGAACCCAGGACCTTGCTACCTACTCAGCCGCAGAGGTCGGCAACAACAATTTGAAGATGTACATATTTTAATTTTATGCACTGCTCCACAAACCAATCATGACGCTTACCAACAACCACGATTGCCAGTATTTCTCTTCAGGTGTGGTTAGAAAGTGCATTCGTTTTTCAATAAATTGATCTCTCATTTTTAATGTCTCTCTGAAATTTTCTATGCGTTCTTCTTTAAAATTAAGGACTTTACTATTAATTTAAATGAACAACATAGGATTTTGGACAAATTTTATAAGTTCAGAAAAGTTTCGTTTTTGTTAGAAGTTATAAGAGGGACGATTAGAAAATAAGTTACACCTCCTCTATGAAACAAACTACATATTTTTTTATATTTTTCGACATAATCACAGACTTTTTCTAAACACATTTCATACCCTGAGACAAGTTTTTCAATTCCAATATCATAAAAATTTCGTTCAATTTCCTTCAACTATTTAAGGACCGCTTCCTTAAGTTCATCATCATTAGCGAAACGCTCCTCTCCAAGGTCTCGCTTGAGAGGACCAAACAGGTGGTAGTCGCAGGGTGCTAGGTCAGGGCTGTAAGGCGGATGACACCACACTTATCACTTGAATTTTTGCAGTAACTCGTTTGTCACATGAGGCTGAATGAGGAGTATTCGGCCTCCTCATTTAGAGGAGGTCGTTTTTCTTCACGACAACGAGTTTTCGGCCTCCTCTTCATGAGGAGGCCGAAAACTCGTTGTCGTGAAGAAAAACGACCCCGTCACTCAAACTTCCGGGACTTCGATCTTTAATGGCTTTACGCAATTTTTTAAAGTCTCACAGTAAGATTTGGCATTGATTGTTGCTTAAATTCACTGTAAATAACTCCCTCAGAATCGAAAAAGATTGACAGCATAACCTTTCCAATATGTGAAGATGTTTTCACGTTTTTTGGCTTCACGAATTTTTATATCTCCATTCATGTGATGCTCGTTTTAATCTCAGGAGTGTAGTGAAGCACCCAGCTCTCATCCACTGTGACGATTTGTTTCAAAAATTGTGGACCAGCCCTGGAATAACGTTGAAGATAAGAAAGAGCAGACGGAAAACGTTGATGTTTGTGATTGTCGGTGAACAGATGTGGCATCCATCGTGCACACATCTTACGGTAATCAAGCTGATCGTGAATAATTGCAAACACACTACCATAACAGATGTTAAGTTCACTTGTAATCTCTCCAATTTTACTGAGCCGGTTACTCGGGATCATTTCATTCACGCGTTCCGCGTTACCCTCGAGTTTGCAATTGAACGACGTCTAGCACGCAGTTCATCACTCACATTTGTTTTTTCGTTTCTGAACGTTTGGCATAATTTTGTGATCATCAGGCGTGACATTGCATTCTCACCGTATACCTCAACAATATGGCGATGAATTTCAGAATTGTAATTTTTTGCTCACAAAAATCGGACTAATGAACGCACTTCTATGCTGGACGAAACCTCTAGAGGACGCGCCACATTGACAACGATACTACACACGTACTGAATGTCGTACAGAATTGCTGCTGGGGGAGCGTGAAGACAACAACGCAACTAGTGCTGCCACCACAAGACATTAATATATCCCTTTCATTTCAAGAGCACGCCAAGGTTGTAACTTACTTTTTGATCCACCTCTCCTACATGATAGCAAACAAAACTTACTTTTTTTAACATAAAATAATAAAAAAGTAATTAGTTCTCAATATACCTTGAATTTATGACCTCAAGCTAACCTGGGTTTAATACCACTGACTCGCTCAGGAAGTTTTGCAAAAACTTCTCAAAATGAATACTATAAATGATTAAAATGAATGCTAAAACTGGATGAATCATTTAACTAAAAATGTATGTAACAATTGCATGATTATATTTATTTCTACTTAAGTAAGAAAATAACAGATTAAATTATCGATGTACATAAACGCTCTGGTTTTATTTTTAACTTTGGTTTCATATAATCTTCAGTCATGAATCAGTTAAAAGAAAACTACTTTAAATAACCTTTTTATGTCAGAAATTCTAAAAAGTAGACAAGGTATGAAAAGTAAGAATAATGAGAAATGACTGTTAAAATTCAGTTATAATAAAAGGTGTAAAACAATCTTCTACTGCTCATAATGAAATACTTTATTAGGATAATTATAATTTAATTAATGGCTAATTACAGCCATAAAAAAACAACAGATGAAAATTATCTGCAAATGAAACATAACAACAAAAATAATAACTTTATTAACTGAAAAACTAATTTATGACGGCAAAAATAATGGTTGTGTACACAATAAAACAACAATACCTGTTAAAATGTTTGACATAACAAAAGAATAAAAAAAATTTTCCATTATTTACATGACAATCTTATAAATAAATTTCACTTAGTAAAAAACTAAACATACTCATACTGTCAGATTACAGCTACTAGCTGCCGAATAATAATAGAATAGACGATTAGAAACTTAACATCAAACGGTCATCACTTCTTACAAATAATCAGGGCATAATATTCAATAAGACAAAAAAATTCTAAGGATAACTTTTTAACAAATTTAATCTAATTTTTCTTAAAATAACATTTTAAACCAAAAATGATTAAGAAAAAAAGAAAGGGATTGTACAACTATTGTCGCATATCATTTTTTTAAATTAAATTACAATGTTATAAAAGCGTAGTTCAAACTCGCTCATGTGAAAATCATATACCAAAAGAAAAATACAAATAATGAAATTTGAATCGATTAAACTGATATCATTAAGAAAAGTCAAAATCTAATTCAACTAAATTGTAAATGTATGAATTTAAAAAAAAAAGTAAATTTCATTGTTACTCCATTTTAATCCTTTAAACTAAATTAAAAAAATCCTTTGAGTGTGCACTTACACCGTAGTACATGAATACAAATTTTCACCAATTTATCTTCAGTAGTTTTTTTTTATGTTTTGAGAAATCAGTCAGTCAGGAAATATTCTTTTACGTATATAGATACATACAAAGTATTTACAAAAACCATTTCAAGAATTCGGGGGATGGTTCCCCACATCGAAAAAAAGGAAAAAAAATATTTCAACATATGTCCGGAAACGCTTATTTTACCGGCTATCGGCCGTTTTGTATTTTTAACATAAAAATTTATTTCTAAGGAATGGTTATCATATCGAGCTGAAATTTTGTATCCTGCTAGGGTACCTAGAGGTTTAGTTGTATAACTTTATAATTTTCATGATTTCAATAATATTTTATTTTATAGCAATATTTTCAATACTGTTAAATTATAATAATTTATTATAAGATAATATCAATAAAATTATTCCAATTGATGTTGCGTTGAGTTATTTAATTTTATTCGGAAGGAAATGGAAACTGGTTTTATAATCTACAGTGACTCACTTCAAGAATTTTTGCCGAAACGTTTTTACCTATGAACAGATTTCAATAAATAAAGTATAATTTTTTTTCATAAAACGCTTAATATTTTTTGTAATAACATAAAATTCAAATAAACTAGTGTTATTGTTAATTTATTAACAATAAATCATTATTGATATATATAATCATTATTGTTATTAAAATTATTTTTATATAAGTAATCTTCTAAGTATCCTACCAGCATATAAAATTTCAGCATGATGTGATAACCATTCCTGAGAAATATAATTTTATGTTAAAAATACAAAACGGCCGGTAGCCGGTAAAATAAGCATTTCCGGAAATATATAGAAATAGATTTTTTCCTTTATTAAATAATGTATTAAGTTAAAAAAACTCTTTATAAAAAATATCACGCGCGCACGCACGCGCGCGCACACACAAATAAGCCTTAAAAGCAGTGCATTTTTGTAGAATGTAATTTTAAAATGGAAAGGTAATTAAAGCACAAAAAATATTAATTCACAAGGTTACCATCCAGTTCAATTACATGCACTATTTCATAAACCATTTCAACATAAAAATTTCAACAGACCAAAAAAATCACTGCTACATAAAAAACCTTGAAAATAAAATTCAAGCATATCAATAAATTAATTTTTTTAACAGAAACACTTTAAACTGCTGATAATGAAGAATTACTCAGCATTATTAGAAAATCAATCTTTATAAACAACATTTACTGACAACTCTATTGTTATATTAATGTTTTATGCTTCCTCAACATTCTACAATAGAAATGATAGATAATTTGATAAAAAGAAAAAACTATTAATAAGAACCTTCAAATTACAACTAATATTCACAAATAACATATCATGAATCTACAGACAAATAATGATGAGTAATAGTGGAATAATAAATAATCAAAACAAATTTTAACAAAATTGATAAAAAGAAAAAAAAACAAAAATTAATTCTCATAACAATTACATTATTTATTCACATTTAATTGAAGAAGAAGAGTTGTGGCCTTCGATTCTAGCAACAAACCATGATATATGTCAAGGATTATCTATACTAATGTAATAAACTGAAACATTTATCTTGAGTTTTTCATCTAAAAAATATTTCAAAACTTCCACTCAAACATACATACATTTTTCCTCCATTACAATATAAATATTAATATTTATGAACCAACAGCAAAAAGTATTTTACACTAAATTTATGTTTTAAACATTTTTTAATAAATAAAAATTATAAAAGTAAATAAAAAAAACAATTCTTGATTATAACAACGCCTAAGGTAACCAAATACAAAGAAAAATAAATTTAATTTTAATATAAATCATAATTTTTTATTAAATTACTCAACAACATTTTACAAATAAACTAATTTTATTCAGGGAGAGCAGACATCTCAAACAAACATTTTAGTTTACTTTTACACAATTTACTTTACTTTTACTTTACACAATTTTAGTTTAATTTTCTTTAAATTTCCAAGTAGTGTAGTTATTGGATGCTCATATATACTATACCTGCACCTCAGCTGTATAGTTAATTTTATTTAATAAAGAATATATATATATATATAGAGAGAGAGAGAGAGAGAGAGAGAGAGAGTTGGAATTAGAAACTTTTCTGAGAATTTTTTTTGAGAAACCACTCAATACAGATTAATATTTTTAAATGTATCTTAGTTAAATGGATTGAGATATTTTAATGATATTCAATGCCAATTATAAACAAAAATAAATAAGTATGAAAATTTTACCTTTGAAAATCTTGAGATGGCTATTTATTGTGAGCAAAATAAAATTCTATTCATAATAAAATACGTAACACTTTACCTAATAAAACATAATTCAATGAGAACAAAACTATCATGGAGCTATTAATGATTAAAAATTTTAAATGGAACCACTTTGACATTTTTAAGTTAAACTTTTCAAATTATTTATTTTGTGGAAGGTTTTGTTGGGTAAATGCAGTGAATTTCATTAAACTATTGCAATCCATTTATAAGATAAATTTTCATTGAAAAAAAATAAAATGACAGACATAGGGCATTTGTCCACATAAACATCTTGTTTACTTTGACATCCTAAATCAGTCCCTCAAATCTTTAAACAGTTCCAGGGTGACTATGTATGCTGTAATTAAAACTTGATAATAAATTACAATTAAATTGAAAATTTTTCATAAAAAAAAAACAATAGAAAAATTATTTAAAATTGATAATACAAATAAGATATCACAAAAAATCGTGTTGTAAATAATTAATCTAATTCCATAATATCAAATTTTTTCACAATACAACTGATCCAACTGGGTAATATTTAATATTTATTACCTTTGATGTATTTGTACTTTTTTATTATTAATAAACACCTGTATTATTACTTTCTATGTTTAGTACTGCTTACCTCTCTTAGCTTCATTCTTTTACCAATTGTTGATAGATTTTGGAACCATTCCATTGGAAAAACTTATTGCACTAAGATAATAGTAATTATTATCTTAACAAAAATTTTTTTTTAATATTATGATTACTACTACTACTACTATTATTGTTATTATGTTTACCAGAATATGAAGATTTTGATGTCTCCTGAAGTTTGAATGTAAAAGGAATATGAACCTTCATCATTTTCATTTGTGGAATACGAGGCTGTGCTGCACTTGGATGTACAGAACCACCAAACATTAATTCTTCGCCCTGTAGCCAAAACACGGTCATATTTCTGAAAAAAAAAAAATTAAGATAAAATCTACAAAAAATAACAAAAATATATTTGATTACGTATAAAAAATTATTTTTTAAAAAAGCTTTAACTAATAATATTAACATTAATAAAAAAAGGAAACAAATTAGAAAACCCCTCTAAAAAGTAAAATATAATAATTAAATCAAATTGAGAATTTTAAACAAAAAAATATTATATCTTAACAAATATAAAAATGTACTGAAAAGTAAAAAAAAAATTGTACTTTTTTTTTTTTTTTTTTTTTTTTTTTTTTAAGGGCGAAAAACGGTTGAACGTTATCATCGCCCGGAAAATAAATAAATACATAAATAAATAAATAAAAATAATTTTAGGTTTTTAGATAAAATTAAAACTTAAAACTACTATCACAGAAACAAAATCCGGAATGGGTGTAAAAGGCCCATTCTCGGATAACAAAAACACTAATATGTAACTTAAAACTCTGTTAAAAACTATCACATTAAAAATAAATAAAACTTAAAGCTATGTTAAAAACTATCACATTAAAAATAAATAAAACTTAAAGCTATGTTAAAAACTATCACATTAAAAATAAATAAAACTTAAAACTAAAAAAGGAGATAAAACTTAAAACTAATATCACAAAAATCTTATAACTAATATCACAGACGAATTTAAAAAACATACAAAAAAAAAACAAAAAAATCCGATAGGGAGTGTAAAAGGCTCCCTACTCGGATAACAAAACAATACATAGGACAATACATACAATTACTAAAGAATACATAGTTATTAAATTTTTTGCATTAACCCTATACTACGTAAAAATATAAACATGCGGTTTAAAACCTCCTTATCGTCACGCAAGATACCACGGATGTTACTAGGAATTTTAAATTTACGACGCAATGCCGCATAACATATGCAGTCCACGAGTATGTGGCGCACAGTCACGCGGCAGTTGCATCTTGCGCATAGAGGTGGTTGTCCTCTTGTAAACAGGTACTCGTGTGTGACTCTCGTGTGTCCTATCCGCAATCGACAGAGTACTACTTCCTCACGCCGGGGTTTTCTGTATGAGGAGTTCCATGGTAACACAGAATTTTTAATCTGACGGAGTTTATTATCAACAGTAGCTGTCCAATCACCTTGCCACCTTGTTCTTAATAATTGTTTTACATAGTTAATGAAATCAGAAGTAGCAACTCGGGTGGTGAAAGGAGGCTGGTTACATGCTTCTTTGGCAGCGGAATCTGCATGTTCATTACCTGGAATCCCTACGTGGCTAGGGACCCAGCAAAAACTTAATTCTGTGTTGCGATTATTCAACTCAGCGATTGCGTTGTAAATTTCAATGACGATAGGATGTTTGGAATAAAAGTTCTTTAAGGCTTGGAGAGCACTACACGAGTCACTGCAAATAAGAATTTTTCTATATTTAGGGTTAATGATGTTTAGAGCCTTATTTATAGCATATAGTTCAGCGGTAAACACACTCGTAATACTGGGGAGACCAAACATATAAGTTCTCTCATTGACAACAAAAGCACACCCAACCGTATCGTTTTGTTTCGATCCATCAGTGTATACAACCGCGTCTGGTTTCGCCTTGGAGAGAACACACTGAAACATCTGCTGAAAGACGATAGATGGTGTTGATTGTTTATTACATGTAGTCAGGTCAAAATTAAAATTTATGAGGTTTATTCCCCATGGAGGATATGAGCAAGGGTACATAGGAAAGAATGACGGTGTGTCAACATTTATATGCTGCAGCAGACGCCAGGTACGGATACCTACAGGTGCAGTACGTCGTGGATGATCCTCATACTTTCCTAGATTAGGATTTTTAAGGACTGACTCAAGAACCGGGTGATTTGGCTGTCCTCTGAGACGAGCAAAATAAGATAATAAGAGCTGGTCTCGTCTATCCCAAAGTGATGGTTCACCACAGTCTACAAGTAAGCTTGCGACAGGACTTGATCTAAACGCGCCTGTAGCAAGCCGAAGGAAAGCATGATGTACACTATCCAGCATTTTAAGCACGGTTTGACGAGCTGATGAGTAGGCCACACAACCGTAATCTAAACGGGAGCGAACAAAGGAATAGTAAAAATGTATCATACATGATCTATCGGCTCCCCACTTGGTGTTAGTAAGGACTCGCATCATATCTAAAATTTTGGAACATTTTGTTTTCAATTCTTTTAAATGTTTGACCCAAGTAAGACGACTATCAAAAATTAAACCTAAAAACTTAACGTAATTAGAGATAGTAATAGTCTCACCGTTCAGAAAAATTTGCGGAATAGAAGGGTTTCGTAGCCGAGAAAAAACTACACATTTTGTTTTTTCGGATGAAAATGTGAAACCAGTAATCCTGGACCAAGCTTCAAGGTGATATATAGTGTTCTGCAGTAGTCTCTCTGCTGTGGGTGCCGAACGGCTTGCAATGTAGATAGCAAAGTCGTCAGCGAATAGAGAGCATGAGACAGGAGCCTGAACACATTTGGTAATATCATTTATGGCTACAGAAAATAAGGTGGCACTTAATACACTACCTTGGGGCACTCCATTCTCTAAGATGACACTATCTGAGAGCGAATCATCTACACGAACACGAGCCGTTCGGTGATTTATGAATCCCCGGATAAAAGCAAGCATATTGCCCTTGATTCCCCATTTTTGGAGAGTGTTAAGAATACCACGTCGCCAGGCTGTATCATACGCCTTTTTTATATCAAAGAAGATAGCGACGAGGTGTTGCCGATTGAGGAAAGCGTTTTGTATGGCTGTTTCTAGTGACACTAAATGGTCAATGGAAGATCGTCCTTGTCGAAAACCACACTGTTCTGGAGATAGAAAGCCATGTTTCTCCAAGTACCATGTAAGTCTGCGGTTTACCATTCTCTCCATTATTTTACACAAAACGCTTGTTAATGAAATAGGGCGATAGCTTGAGGGGTTCTTCTGGTCTTTACCAGGTTTTAGTACTGGTATAATAAATGCTTCTGACCAGCCGGGTGGGAAGACTTGTTCGGAGAATAAACCGTTGAAAATATTCAAAAGTTGTTGTAGTGCCGAATTAGGAAGGTGTGAAAGCATGGAAAGGCGAATGTTGTCCGGTCCAGGGGAAGTGTCCCGTGAATTTTTAAGTGCATGTAACAATTCTTTAAATACGAATGGAGTGTTTAATTCACCAACCGAATCACCAATGTTTAACGACAACACCTCCATTTGTATCTTGTACCGTTGAAAATCGTTATTATATGATGAGGTGAGAGACACCGAGCGGAAAGATTTTGCTAGACTATTTGCCACTTCCGAGGATGATGAAAGGAGTTCTCCTTCATCAATAAGACCAAGAATAGATTGTTTCGGTGATCCGAAGATTGCACGAATTTTCTTCCATACAGTAGACGTGGAAGTAGTGCGTGAGATAGTGCTCACGTATTTCGTCCATGAATTCCTCTTAGCGTCCAAGAATACTCGACGGCACACCGCTCTAGCCCTGCGGTATAAATTTAGATGTTCTGTTGTGGGCCTACGATTAAATTTACGTAGTGCCTGCCGTCGATTCCTAATAGCAATTTTGCATTCATCGTTCCACCATGGAACGAAAGGACGTCTAGGATTACCCGATGTTTGTGGGATATACCTGTTGGCATTCTTAAGTATCATGGACGTAAAAGAAGAATATTGGTCGAGGATGTTCGCTCCATCGTCATACTGAGATTGGAATGCTTTACAGTATCCGTTCCAATCTGCCTTTTCAACAATCCATCTCCGTGGCATTCTTTTAATCTCGCAGTCTACACCGAAACTAATAATAATTGGTCTATGATCACTGCCGTGATAGTCATCACAAATCGACCAATTAAAATGAGGGAGTACATTCGGTGAGCATATGGAAAGATCAAGGTTAGATACAGCACCAGTTGATAAGGACATAAATGTGTGTGATCCATTATTCAGTAGGCAAAGGTCAAAATCTTGTCTCAATCTGTTTATCATATTTCCTCGAGTGGAGCAGAAGGTTGAGCCCCAGGAAATATGATGGGCATTGAAGTCTCCTACTATTAACGATGGAGATGGTATTTGTGTAAGGAGATTTGAGACGTCTAAAGCACTGAACACAGTGTTCGGTGAGAGATACAGATTGCAGATATGCAATTTGAAGGGAATAGTGACCTTTACTGCAATAGCAGGAATGACAGTGGTTAGTTGAATTCTTGTAGCTGACACCCCATTCTTCATGAAAATCGCTACTCCACCACTCTCCCTACTGTCTACTAGGCAGTCGTATCTCTCGCAGAAGTATCCTCTAAATGTAATTCGGTCATGTTGTAGGAGGTGAGTTTCCTGGAAACACATGATTAGTGGATCATGTGTGTGCGCCAGTACTCTAATATCTTCAATGCGGGACCGAATACCTCTAACATTCCACTGAATAATGTTCATAAGTGTAAAAAGCAAATAAAAAAAATAAATTTCGGAAACTATATAAAAATTAGTTGTACGTGATTCGGTTTTTCTTTTTTGAATTTTTTATTTTAAAGAACTCCGATGCCCTAGGGTCGGGTGGTTCTTCAACCATATCCTCCAGTATATGAGGAGATGGTGGAGGAGATTTATTTGAATGGGATGCTGTAGTTGACATCCCAGAAGAGATAGTTACGTGGGTTCCCTTTATGGGGAGCTTATTAGGTGGCTTACTGCCAGCTGTGATAGTCGCTATTCGTGGCGGTACGATTTTGGGAATAGGAACTTTCGTATGTATCATACTGTTTGATTCACTAGCTGCGATGGAGGACTTTTTATTCATTTTTGTCAGCTCTGAGATAGTGGCTGTAAGTGAAGCTACTTGATCAGATAGCATCTGAACAAGTTTTTTAAGCTCATTGCAGGATCCGCACTGCTGATTATTAGCATTTGTAGGAATTTGTTTAGTTGTAGCGGTGGCAAAAGATACGTCTGGTTTAACCAGGTTCCGTGAGTTGTTTATCTTTTTATATTCTCTACGTGCAGCCGGAAAAGATAGTTTTTGCTCCGTACAGATTTTGAGAATTGCCTTTTCTTCTTTAAAAGTTGGGCAATCTCGGGAGCGGGCTGTATGTGGACCACTGCAGTTTGCACATTTTTCACTTTCTTCGCAGTTAGTGTCGTTGTGACCTTCTTTACCACATCGAGCACAGATCTCAGTTTTCGTGCAAGATGTTGTAGTATGACCAAAACCTTGGCATCTGAAACATCGCCGTGGGTTGGGTATGAATGGTCGTACCCGAACCGAGAGGTAACCCACTTTGATCTTTTCTGGTGGAACAGGGAGACTGAATGTTAATATAAGAGACGGTGTCGGTTCTTCTGTTCCGTTCTGCCGTTTCATTATACGTTTCACCTCAACAACATCTTGGTGGCACAGCTCGTCAACTATTTCAGAGATATCTATATCCAGAAGGTCTCTACAAAAAATTACACCCCGGCTCGTATTTAGCGTTTTGTGGCATTCTGCGCTTATATTTATGCCACCCATACTACGGAGACGTAAGATAGATCGACTCTGCTCATCGTTGAATGTTTCAACCAGAATCGATCCGTCGCGTAATTTCCTGATATTCTTCGGGGAGCCACTTGCACCTGTTATGGTTTTGTTTATTAAAAACGGTGAGACCTTTTGAAGGGAGCCACCTTCCTGACTATTTTTGAGAACAACGAATCTGATATTTTTATATTTTGATTTTAAGAAATTCTGTTCAGTAGGACTTTTATCCTCGTCAGACGAAGCTGATCGAGGTCTCTTCGCAAGACTTAAAATGGTGGTTTTTTCAGATGGACCACCAACCATCATAGTGTTTATTATTGGAACTGAAATTTTGGTCCCACGAGTACCGGCGAAAAATGGACCACTCCAGCAGAGCGCACGCGTACTGGAGCTAGAGCTAAATACAACTGGGTTCGCCCTGGTGCCCAGAGGACATCGTTCGAGACTCACTACGTAGAGCCATTCACCCATCGGCACGATTTGTTCCCACCTTGGGTTACGGTTGCGTTTCGTAAGATGTCGCAACACCACCGAGTGTAAATGTAAGAAATATCAGTGTAGGTTGTTGTTGTGTAATTGTGTATGTGTGTATGTTGTAATTTATGTAGTGTTCTTGGTGTAGTATATGTGTAAAATGTAAAGTGTTCCGCAGCTCATTGTATAGTGGGAAGAAAAGCTGCGGAGGCTAGGCCCGTGGGGACGCCAACCCCCAAAGTCTTAAAGAATATAATAAAGAATATAATAAAGAATGCTAAATTATTATCGATATCAAATGCAGGTTTTCCATGAGCTAAATAACGCTGATTATGGTAAAAGAGTTCCACTATTGTTAATGGTTCAAGAACTTCATTAGAGGCAACACTGGCTTAATAAATCAAGGGGGATTTTACAGATGAAGCATGGTTTCATCTTGCTGGGTATGTTAATAGTCAGAACTACTAGACCTGGGGTATTGAAAATAAGCTCATCTTCTTTGAATTTCCCCTACACCTACAAAAAATAGGTGCATCATGAACGGTTTCAAGACGATAATAATAGACTCTTGTTATTCGAAAAACTATGAATGCTGCCATCTACCAAGAAATTATTGAACAATTCATAGCCTTACTGCAAGAGGATGAGCATGACTGCTGGTTTCAATAGGACAGCACCACTTGCCATACAGCTAGCTCTACTATAGAGTTGCCACAGGATTTTTTTGGTGGAAGAATCATTTCTAAAGGATTGTGGTCACCAAGATCTCCTGATCTGACTAGTCCAGACTTCTTTCCATGAGGTTACTTAAAAGAAATTGTTTATAGGAGCAATCTACACACCCTGCTGGAATTGAAAACAAACACTACCAATGCCAATAGAAAGTAGACAGGGTACAGCTAACAAGAGTAGCCAGGAAACTGGTCAAACAAGTTGACAAGTGCATAGAAGTGGATTGCCATCACTTTCAACATCTGTAAATTATTATGTAAATGTTTGCCAATAAGCTACTATTATAGATTAAATTAAGTGATGTGGTTTCTTTAAGTTAATACCCAATATTACACAAACAGTAAAGATACAAAGAATAAAAATAATAAAACTCCACTATTAAACACCACCATTTCTATTCATAACAACTTATATATTGATATAAATGCTACTATAAAAAATAAAACAAAAAAAAACATAATTTAACTTAAAAGAGTTAAAAATAAACTTAACTGACAATGTATAGTAAAATTACCACCCTAACACTGAAATATATATTAATAATGCATGCATGAACTGAAAAAACTAAATCCAAGGTCTACAGACAATTCATCTTCAAAGCTAAAAAAACAATATTTTTGCTCTAAACAAAACTCCATTTCTGTATTAAATCATAATAAATGAATAAATAACTTCACTATTTTCCATTAAAAAAAAAGAAGAAAAACCATAAAATACCTATGCCATAAACAAATTGTTCTTTGATGTAATAAAAAAATTGATTTTCTTCCATATGATAAGCATACTACCTTAACCCCTATCTTTAAAATGCTCAAGTTAAAAATAGAAATAATTAAAAGCTTTACAAAACAAAAAAACTCTCAAATCAGCTAGTTCAGTTATCAAATAATGGATCAAAGTAATATACTGTTATCTCCATGGCAAATTCATAGTAACCTTCACATTATCTCCATATTTCATCTAGAAGGTTCTGGATTTGAATCTCCAATCAGGCTTGATATTTATCATACAGTAGAAAATTTATCCTTCTTATCATAAAAAAAGTACTGTGTTTGTTTTTATTATCAAAAAAATGTAGAAAAAATATGTAGTGTACTCTGTTTATTTGGATTTCATTAATCTGAACATCAAGAATATTTTGACTGATTTAGTGTAAGAATATTTAATATTTCTTTCATAATTTGGTCCAATTTTCTAACTAAACTGTATTTTTTAAATAGACAATATTTTTTTTTAAACACACAATAGAACAAATTAAATTTTTAAATTTAGATTTTTCATATTTTTTTAATTAATTAAAAACTATAGATTATAGACCCATAAGTTATCTGTATATGTTCACATCCAGCAGCACAGGCTCAACTACAAATTTTTATTTATGTAATGACAGTATTGAAAGGCTATTCCCTATTTTTTAGTCAAAATTAATGTAGCTAAGTGTTATTAAATTTGAATTTATTATTAATAAATACTTTAAAATGATTTCAAATAAGTATCTAATTTATATCACACATTTATTGTAATCTCAGTATATGACATTTCCTAATTATCCAGTTCATCTAGAACACACCATCTGTTCAGATGAACAAGACTGTACTGTATAAATTAATACAATTTGCATTGTAATTATACATACCTGCAATGCTGATTCAGATTTTCTGTTCAAAGAAATGTTTATTAATTTCAAGATGTAATCAGATATTTTACGGGAAATAATTATTAATTTTTAAACAAAATTAAACAAATGTTCTCACAAGTAATATGTTAATTTTAACTTACAATAGAAATTTACATAAACAATGAAGGTAGATAAACTGCATATTACATGTTTAAATAAAAAAGGATAACTGACAATATCTAAAATATTTTCTAAATAGTAACCAGAAAAACCAAAAAAAAATGTGAGAAAAAAACACCAAGAGCTCTTAGTCATATTTAATAAACCTTGTATCGTTACTCAAGTTAAAAAATTCTGGATCCATGGACAGAGAACCGTATGCTGTTGACTGACATTCATTTATGGGTCTTGTGTAAAGAACTAGGTTGAGATATGACAGGAAATTAACCTTCATTAGGCCATGAAAATATCTAATCTAAAGATGCAAACCCGCCTCCCCCCTTGAGACACTATATTAAAAAATTACAATTAAATAAAATGGCTTTAAGTCAAAAACCATTCAGTAGTTGGAAATTCAACTTATTATTTTTTTAAAAAGTAAAACACTTCCAATCACTAGCAACACTTAATAAAATTGTGGTAATGGAGATGTTATTCATGACTACGATGCATAAATAATAAGTGTAAAGAAATAGTATGAAGTATACAATGTTTCAGCTCCTAATCTTTTTGGAAAAGTAACGTTTTTATTAAAAGTTATGTTTTATTAATAATTCCTTTCAATTTTATAATAATTCTATGAATCAATTAATAAGATAGAAAAATATAAAGACAGCAAAGCAGAAAAAAAACAGTAATTTAATTGAATGTAATAAATAAAATGAATTGAAACGCATATGCACTTTAACATACGTGAGTATATTTATGTTCATATATGCACACATAAGAGCATACTGATTGAATTCTTTGAAGAAGCATATAACTGAACTATATATTGTTAGTATCAGACAACATATAATATGGTATTACAGTAGGTCAACAGAAATATAATAGCTGAATAAAAATTGCTCTTATAAAAGCTGAATAAAAATTGAGCAAAAAAAATTCAGAGGCAGCAAAGACAAACTTTATTTTCAAATCATTTGTCTACCACAGCGGAACGAAACTGACAGTGACCATGGATAATCAATATATTATAGTATAAAAGACCTTGAACAATTTCACCAAATATAACACGGTTTTTTTTGCTGTTATCATTATTACTATACTACACTATACTGTATTATTATTTGAGGGAATACACTTCATTTGTCCACCTTGAGCTGAAGGCTGAAATTATTATTAAATATATTTATATACTGTCTATAATATATTGAATAGGTCAATGATTTCATTCAGAAAAAATGAACATTACAATCAATTTTATACATTCAGTGTTTAGACAATTAAAATGTACGAGAAAATAGCAACATATATTCATACAAATAAATGGTTGAAACTGAATAGTGTAAACAATAATTAACATCCATACTTTTATCTGCACCATAAATTCATTTCATCAAACAACACAAACATTTTCTACATTTATCTTTATGGTATTGGTTATCACCTTCTGTTATTAAGCAAAAGTTATCACTACTCTGGTTGTTAGAAAATAAAAAAAATATTCAGGTAATCCTGAATAGGCTCGGTTATAAATTTTGCACACATGTTCGTAGCATTGGAATGAAAAGAGATATTGGAATGAAATAAAAAATGAATAAAAGTACAATACCTTAATTACAAAATGAAGTATTTATTTTTCAATATAATCCCCGTTTACAATGACATACTTTTCCTACGCGTAACAAGTTTTTGTACTCAGTCAATGAAAAATTCTGGCGGTCTTTCTCAAATCCAAGTGGCCACAGCTTCCTTCACCTCATTGTTGTTGGTGCAATGATTACCTTTGAGATCTTTCTTGTGATGAGCAAACAAGTGAAAGTGGCACGGAGCCAAATCCAGCGAGTATGGCTGGGGCGGAATAGGCTCAAACTTCAGCTTGCAGAGAGCCAATAGAGAGTTTGCGTAGTACCCATTGTACACAGATTTTATGGTAACCCAATTACTTGATATTATGGCCTACTTGTTCTTTAGATAAACCTAACTGAACAGCGATGCGTTACTGGGTGATTCGCCAGTCACTTTGAAGCAAATCATACATCTCCTTTCGATGTTTATCATCAGTCATGAAAACTAGTCGTCTGCTGTGAGGTGTATCACTTTACCAGCTTCACATTCACAAAATTTCAATATCCACCTATTCACAGTACTTCTGTCAACAGTTTCACACCATAAACCACTTTTAAGCGATGAAAAATATTCGTAGGATTCAGATTTTCTGCTGTTAAAAATTTTATCACTGCGTCCTGTTTTAACCATGTTTACATATTGGCCACACTTGACTCCATTTTAACTGCTACTTAAAACAAACTGGTAAACATATTTCAACGTATTACCACAACTTTGTAGAGGGGGATTTTAGCTATCATGTGCTGCCACAGCCAACTCGATAGTACCTTTTGTCTCAGTGTAACAAGCTACTGTGCAAAATTTATCAGCCAAGTCTCATGTATGTTTCATATATATGGTTTCATTACATTTATATATACACGAGGGTAAGTCAATTATTATCCGGAATGTAATTATAAATTTTATTGCAATACAAATAGAAAACTTACATGTACATCATTTTTCAACATAGTCTCCTTGCATTTTAATACACTTGGTCCATCATTGCACAAGCTTCCTGATTTCAGTTGAGCTGCGAGCCAGGAATGCACCGCTTCTTTCACTGTTTTGTCCGAGGTAAATCGACGGCCCCTTAATGGCTCTTTGAGTGGACCAAACAAGTAGTAGGCAGAAGGGGCAAGATCAGGACTATACGGACAATAACGACTATACTTCACTACTACTACTACTACTTTGACTATAGTACAGACTATACTTCAAAGTTGAGTTTCTGGAGCATTTCAGCAGTATGTGGGCGGGCATTGACGTGCAACAACACAACATCTTTCGACAGCAGTCCTCGGCATTTGCTTCGAATTGCAGACTTCAGCTTGGCAGTAAGCATCTCACTGTAACGCGCGCTGTTTATTGTTGTGCCCCTTTCCTCATAATGTTTCAGTACTGGGCCTTGTGAGTCCCAAAAAACCATAAGCAACAGTTTTCCTGCAGATGGTTGAGTCTTGAACTTTTTTTGCAGGGAGAATTTGGATGTTTCCATTCCATACTCTGCAGCTCGTTCTCGTCTGCATTCCATTTACTCTCCAGTTCGTAATGATGGATCCATGTTTCGTCACCAGTGATGATTCTGTCTAAGAAGATGTCCCGTTCGTTACCATAGCGATCCAAATGTTTTTGGTAGATGTCCAAGTGTGTTTGTTTATGCAACTGTGTGAGTTGTTTTGGGACTCATCTTGCACAGACTTTATGAAACCAAAGTCTGTTGTGGATGATTTCGTAGGTAGAACTGTGACTAATTTGCAAATGATGTGCCACTTCATCAATAGTTTCTCGTCTGTCTAAGAAAACCATGTCATGTACACACTCAAATGGTTTCCTCATTTGTGGTGGTAAATGGTCGTCCGGCTCCTTCGTCGTGCGTAACACTTGTGCGACCATTTTTGAATTTTTCAATTCATTCGTAGACACTCTGTTGCGGCAACACACTGTTCTCGTACTGTACCAAAAGTCTTCGATGAATTTCGGCCCCTGATACACCTTCCGACCACAAAAAATGGATCATTTAATGATGCTCTTCTTTGGTGCAAACAGAAAGCAGAGCAGCCATGGTTAACGGCAGGTCAGCGATAATGGAACTGACCTAGCAACATCAAACCTGCACAGACATAATTAAACCACGCATGCGTCATCTACGCAACACGACAGTACTACCAACATAAACAAAAATATAACTAAATTGCGGATAATTGACTAACCCTCGTATTATATACATATGTCTACATAAATATATAAAATATTCAGTATAATGCAAGTCTTCTTCCAAATGATATGGAAATTTAAAAAAAAATGCTATTATGCTTAATCATATTATTTAATGAAAAAATGAATTTAAAAGTTTACAATCCATCTTAAGATCGATTTACAGATTTGAAAAAATCTGGCATAGGTAAAAGTTTTGGCAAATGAGCCTTTTCTTTCTTTTTCCTATTTAGCCTCCAGGAATTACCGTTCAGGTATTACTTCAGAGAATAAATGAGGATGATATGTATAAGTGTAAATGAAGTGTAGTCTTGTACAGTTTCAGTTCGACCATTCCTGAGATGTGTGGTTAATTGAAACCCAACCACCGATGAACACCAATATCCACAATCTGGTATTCAAATCCATATAAAAGTAACTGCCTTTACTACGATTTGAACGCTCGAATTCTCGACTTCCAAATCAGCTGATTTGTAAAGACGCGTTCATCACCAGTAAACTAACCCAGTGGGTTTGGCAAATGACTCTGTCTCCCTTTATCTCCCCACATCTTTGAGATATCAACTACAAACTTAAATAACATATCAATGTCTCGCATACCAAATTTTATTATTTTTGGTTTAGTCAATCTTGATTCATTAACCTAATAAAATCCTAAACACATGAATGAACAGAGTTTACATAATTTTCACATAATTCATGTGAGACCCTCACATCCAAAGGATCCAAAAAATTGAAAACAGAGATATTTTTGGCAGAATTATCATATTACTGTTATTGCTTAATATACTGTAATACTGTATATTACTGTAAAGAACATATAATACTGTAAGTATCAGGAAAGTAAAAAATAAATAAAGATTAAGTATTGTGACAGGACCAGTATAATGGACCAGGGCTATGGATTCCTTCCAATTAAGAAGAAAGTAAGAGAAAATAATTATGGAAGAAATCTGGAAAGGAACTAAAAGGGAGATGTTAGCTTCCTCAAGCTAACTGGTCCATTTAACAATCTGTTCTTCGAATTACATACAATGGCACCTCTAACAGCTGTTGTTTGATGAGAAGGGTTACCGGACTGGAATAGGAATTTATGGGAAAATTTAAGGGTGTGGTCAACAGTTAAGGAATGAGACTGTGCTGGTTCTGCAGGCCACAGGGTACAAATACTACCAGGGACAGCAGGAACAGTTAGTTCAGTGAAGCGAGTAGTTCTACGAAGCTGTGTTAGACGTGATTGTGCGATGGCATTATCAGTAAGCGTTTGGTAACAAGTGAAGAGTATATCACAAGCATTTCATTGTGGACAGTGGGTGAATGCAGCAAGTTGCTCGGTGAGTTATTGGTAGACAGTAGTGAAAGTGACAGAATTAAATTCATTCACAAAGTGTAGTTTCACTATAAACAGTAGAAGTAATAATATTTGCAGATAATTGAATGGTATGAACTTTATACTTTTCTAATCTTATCTTGCTGTTAATGCCATACTAGGTATTAATATTAGCAGTCATTATAACATTTTAATAAATTAGACTGTATTCTGGTTTTTGTAATTTATCTTTAAATAAAATCTTGTTCTTATTTGATTTACTATTTTATATGTCATACATTTACTATTATTATTGTTACTACTATTATTACTTATTTATTTATTTTATTTTCTATGCTTTTAGAGTAATAAATTGTATTTATAATAAATTTTTAGTAAGTTAGTCTCTCAATAATCTAGTTGAGCCATTAATGGTCGCAACAATATATATGATGGATCATGGAAAAAAAGCAGTAAATTACAAGTGTATAAAAAGAAGCATGGATTAACAATGAAGTAGACAGTACTTAATGAAGTAACAGTAATTAATGACAAACTTCAAAAAACACACATAAAAACTTCCCAAATGTGTCTTAACCCTTAACTGTCAGTCTTGCATATAATTACAATTCCTCAACTTTGATCGAGATGTTAGTTGGTTTTAATAGATATAGTCTTTTACATTAACTGAAAATACATAAAGTTGATAAAGACTTAGCTTATTAATAGTCTGAATTATTAGTTATAGTATAATTATAATATAATAGGAGGATATAATATCAGCTTTATACATATATATAATTTTCCAAGGATAAACCCTTTTTTTCATTGTTGTTGTTACTGCGATAATTATAGTTGTTTTTAATTCTGTTCATTTTCTTTTATAAAAATTGTGATATTGAGTTGTAATGGGTGTTGTTATCCATTATAACTATATGGATAATCATCACTTTTGTAGTTAAACTTTCTTTAAATAAAAATTACAAATTAAATTAAACAAGATTTATTAGACAGACTGTTCAGTATAATAACCAGGAAAAAATTGTTATCATACTGATACCTCCAGTAACATAAAACAATAATTTGTGACTGTTTTCTGCAATTTTTTATTAATTTTACATCACACAACAGATTACCAACATTTAACGTAATATGGAAAATTACTACCTGAAACAAAATATCAAACAGTAACCATGAAAATCTGTATGAATTTTGTACTCCAAGAAGATAGACATTTTTTTCTTCAGATTTTGTTATATATTGTGATTAATGATCCTATCTGAATAGAAATGTAAAGAAAGGTTACATCATCACATCTATACCTATAAAACATGTCATGAACGATTCACCAAAAACTAACAAAGATAAATTGATGAAATTTGTATATACATTCTTCTCATGGTGTATATGGACCTGAAAAAGATTTTTGAAATTCAGAGTTTAAAGGGTTAAAATGGAGTAACAATGAAATTTGTTTTTTTTTTAATTTCTCAATAAAAAATGATATCAACTTCATTTTGATGTGTGAAATATTCATGTGAATATCTAAAAACCAATTATTAACTTTTTTAAATTAGAGAAAGATAAAAAAAATTTCTAACAATGATTACATATTTTTCCCATTTCAGATTATACTAAATGAGACATTCAATCAATTCATGCTAGCAAATACTGTTCAGACAAATATCTAAAAACCATTTTTGGGTTTTTTGAATTTTACTATTATAAGATGTAAAAAAAATTATTTTTTTAAATGTTTGCCATTTTATACTACTGTTATTGGATTAATCTTAATGAGATTGGTAACATTGTGATGGTAATTTATGTTTGTAATTCTGATTATGTATTTTGAGAGCGAAGCCACAACAGGAAATCTAAAAACCAATTATTGGATCCTGTACTGACCTAACTGCTGCTGTGAAGAGATTACAATGCAGTAGTAGTTTTTAAAAATTGAACAGGCTTTAATTTTTATTTATCATTATTATTCTCACAGACGTGAGTTTAATGAACACAGTTCATTAAACTGAACTGTGCATAGCCCAAGAGGGCTATGCCCCTTGGGATCCAAGGATGAGATGCTAGTTAAATATATTTATATAAAGCTTATGAACTTCATTGAGACCATTTTAAACAGACCACTTCAAAAGAATTCTATGATGATGTAATACTGATGTGATGATACAATTATTAAAATATATCATTCTAGTACAAAGTAAATTAAATATTAATTTAGAATAAGAGATCCTTCATTTACTTTCAAAAATATTAATTTCTTATAATTAAGAACTGTATCTCATTCATCATTATTTATTTTTAGTAAAATATTATAAATCACAAATATTTACGAAGAAATACGAGAACCATATACTAATACAAAGATATAGTAAAAAAGGTAACAGATTTAAAATATTATACTTAATTAGATATGTAGTAATGGGTTTTTTTTTATTATACAAATTCATTAAGAAAAACTAAACAGATTACAAATACAAAATGAAGTAAACTAAGCTAGAAATAGTCATTCATGTTCTGTAAAGAAATTTATTAGATGTGTTTTAAACAAATTACGATATAACTAAATGCATAACCGATGTAAACGATATCAATATTTACTTGCATTTAGTTTGAATTCCTGCATAAACAATAAAACTTGTTCACTTATTAAACTAAAAATATTGCAGAACTCATAAAGCAAAAATGTACTTAAAAGAAAAACTGTCTCACGCAAGAAAAATCACAATGGTTCAAGAAATACCGTTGCTATGAATGGGAGTTACAAACCAGTGTGAGTAAATGGAAAAAATTATAGAAGTTATTAAAACTTTAATTTACAGTGTAGAAAAATATTAAAATACATATCTTTTAAATAGCTGTTATTCTGAAAACTATAACATGTTATACATTCCTTAACAATCTAATGAGATTATAACAACAATCTCAAATAAGTAGAAGAATTAAATAACGAACTAGATATTTATAAAACTGACTTTGAAATAAAGGTTCAATATTCTTCAAGTGAATAGAACCGGTTGATTATTTCATAACAACATGCTGTCCTTAATCAAATGCAATATACAGAAGGCTTACTTATGCTACTTTATAGTATTTATTTTATTATTAATAACCGTTTCTTAGACATAATATTTAAACCTGTATAATAATCTAATTAGTAAAGCTACATAAATTATAATTAATAATATATATAATTATATATAATCAAATACAACTAGCAGCACTTCTGTGAAACATTAGACCTCACTTTTTTTCAGCACTTAATAAACTGGAATTGAATTATTAAAGTTAAAATAATAATAAAAAACAGAACTTTTGATCATAATTTAAAATGGAAGTTTTCACCGTTGCCAAAAATAATCTTACTGCATTAGCTATATTGTAAACATTGTTTCCATCAACACCATAATTTGAATGGATACTTCCACCATAACTTAATTTTTTTAAAATAGTTTTTAAACAATTCAAGGGTAAAACAATGAAGAAAATTGAAAAAAACAAAGAATAAAAGTATTAAAAGTGATTAGAGAAGTTGATAGAAATAAATTTACTTGACCAAAAGTGTACCAAGAAAGATAATAAAAGGTTGAAACCACTGAAGGGAACATTTGATTTGTTTCAAACAGGATGTGTTGTTTTCTACTACTGCACAGTAGTAAAATAGTCTAGAAAAAAAACGTTGCATATGGTGAAGTATAAAATAAACATTATGAAATAGCCACCGAGAAACACAGGAAATGACAGATGATATCAAGATTATCTTCCATTAGGAATAGAGACTACATGTTGGTGGCTTGCTAGGAAACTTTCCCTCCATCACATCTCTTCATAGTCACCTGACTAAAAATAATGGTAACTGCCAATTTTAAACAGAAAATTTTATTATAAATGTATCAATCCATATAACAATCATGAAGAAACTCGCTGTAAGATTTTATAAAAACCAGAAAACAAATTTATCCGTAACTGAAAAAATAAATAATGTCAAAAGACATTATTAATATATATATTAAGACATAGTTAATACAGACATTAACCACATTCTGTCAATATATCAAAATTAACTAATACTAAAAGCAGTTAACAAAAATGGTTTCTTATTAATTTATTTCTCTGAATAACCATCATCAGAATTCTTAATAAATAGTAGTTTCCTTAAAGCTACTATATAATTTTGTTTTTCTTTTTTATGACATTATTTTGTCAAACATCTCATTTTCCAAATTGCAGCCCATATATATATGGTTTAAGGTTGATTTTCTTTGAAGGAAGATTATACATATTTTTTATATTTGTAAATTATGTAAATAAATGTTTTATTTTCTCTCCTGAAATTTTTAGCCAGTTAATTAGTTTTAAGTGAAGCACCATAATTCAACTTATAAAAAGCTAACATCCAGATATTCTAAAAACAGCAACAACAGTTTACTTCACCCCTACTTTTAATTATCCTTTCTATCTCAACTGAGTACTCTTTCTAAAACAGTATTGTAACTAATGGTTCAGAAAACGTGATGCAAGAAAAAACTGACAATACAAATAATAAACTGACAATACAATAATTCACAATATTCTACTGGACAAGACAAATAATTAATCGCTCATAACTATTTAATGAAAATAAAATTATTAACAAAATTATAAAAGGATTTTTTTTAAATTTTTACATTATACTGTTTTTCACAACAGGATGTAAGGTTTAATTAAGTTTGGTCTATTCCAATTTCAAGCCAACAAATCCTGAGAAAGTATTAAATTAATTACATCCTAACAATAAAATAATAATTTCTAATTAATTTTTTCAAATAAAAATTGTTTTCCACGAGATAGTATTTCAACTAATAGGTTTGATTAGGATAATGAAAACAAAAGTAAAAAAATATGGTTAATCAGAGATTCATGAATACATTACTTCAAGTTAAATACATATATTTTTATACTTTAACAAATATTTTTAAACATAGCTGTTCAATTAAAGAAATAAAGAATAAAATTAACAGACATATCAGTACGTTACTTATATATAACAAAATATATATATATTTTTTTTTACATTATCTAACAGAGTTTATAGATAGTACATACTTAGTAGATAATGTAATAAACCAGACAGTACAAGTTGTCTATACAACTTGTACATTAAGACTACATGTGTTACAGAAAACAACCTGACAGTCACATAAATACCTGAACTGAACTCATCAGAAATAATCAATCTGAATTTGTTTTTTATAATTTATTCACAAAGTATAGAGGATACATATTTAATGACACTGGGTAACTTTTCTTAAATAATGTTAATTATAATTGTCACAATTATAAAAAAAGAAAAAAAAAACAATGACAATATCAAGTAGGAAATGATTTACAAGTTTTTTTTCATATTTCTAAATTGAAACTTTCTTATAAAAAATCTAAAATTAATATAATATTAAGCACTTCATGGGTTTCCTTCAATATAAATAGAAAAGAAGTAACTTAACTTTTTTTAATAATATTTCATTTCTTTCAAAAGAGGACTTCATAGATGTGTAAAACTGGAAATACGCCTAAGTCAGAATTTAGTTAAAAAATTCCAGAACCAATAATGAATCTTAAAAATTATACAAATAGTTTCACAATATAGTTTCATGTTTAATAGATGAACACGATACGAATCAAGTAAGTCAAGTCAATCATTAAAATAACAAGCTAAGTTAATGAAGTAATGCAAAAAATATTATTATATAAAGTTAAAAACCTAATAAATCAGCAAACACTTTGACACAAATATTTAAATAGCATCTTAGAAAAATTAAATCAAGTCAAAAATTATAAATTTTCTCATCTTACTCAAACATTTTTTTGCTACTTTATAATAGACAAAAAACATAATTTACAGAATGGCTGGGTAAAACCAAATTATGTATCTATACAATACAAACATCAAATTTTAAACAGTTAATTCTACCTCAAAAACTCAGTCTGCACTTTTATTAAGAAAAAAAAACAGTTTCAGCAAACACGCAGGACTGAGTTTTGATTTCAGATCTGAACTGACTTACTTTCTAGTTAAGAGAAAGGCCAAAACAAATTTCTTCAGCCAATCCAGTTGCTTCTAAACACAATATTCTATTGTTTTACCATAAGAATCTGCCATTCAAAATAAAACAAAAACGAATTAAAAGTCTGATTTCATTTTATAACAACTGATTTCTTCTTCTGGATAGATACAAAATATAATCATAGCAAGCAATTTATGCGACATAATACAATTAATTCTGAGTCCTTAAAAAGAATCTCGGTCTTTTAATATTATACTCATAGCAACTGATATCAGGACCTAAAATATAAATATTTATGTTATGGTCAAAATTACTATTAACTAATCCACTATGAGAGCATTAAAATATTTTTTATGTATTTCATTTTATTTAACTAAAAAAATATATATATTCTAATAACACCATTTAATATTGAAATAAAAATTTCATAGAATAGTCACAAGTGCTCTTGCAAAATTATTAACTCTTTTACTTTTTATTAAATGTATCTGATAATTAAATTAGATTTTTTAATAATTAAAATACATATGAATAAAATGTTTAAATATCTAGTACATATATGTGTGTGTGTGTGTGTGTATGTATATATATATATATATATATATGGATTTAATTATTAGATATAACACCCAGCTCCACACAAACACAATTAAAATAAGCATTTATTATAAATTACACTACTAATTTAAGTATTTTTATTAATACCTTTACTCATATTTTTCGTCATTATATCATTTCTTTTTTGGATTTTTTCTAATTAGTTCAATCTAATTTTTTTGTATGTAGATTAACCCCCCCCCCCCCGCCGAACTTACCCTACAACATAAAAATCATTAGGCTCACAGATGCTACTAGAATGAAGATTAATTCAATAATTAGCTAATATCATAATTTTTTTTAATTAATGACTACTTATTTTTAAATAAATTAAATGTTAAACTAAATAATTCCTAAATTTCATGTTGTATCTTAAAAGTTGGGAAAAATGTGAAATATTGATTTTAAAAAATGGGCAGGCAAATTCAACCAATAAATAATTTTTTATTAAAAATTAATTAAAACATATACTTTGGAGAAATATGTACAGTATCATGTTAGGTTAACTGACCAAAATGAGAAAGCAAAGTTATATTCTTCTTCTTCTTATAACAATGATTTACAATGTAAAACTGATGTGTTCATTCTCAATAGCGTTCACATTCACTCTCACTCTAATAAAAATGTATTTACAAAAAAGAAAGATACACAGATGTAATTATGCACAAAATTATAAACAATAATTAAACATTGAAAACTTTTCCCTTTCTAATATGTGAAAAATTGATTTCATTCATTCACATATGGGTTGAAATTTGAAAAATCTGATAGTTTAAAACTCACACTAACCAAATCATAATGGGCATTTCATCTTTATTGATGATGTACATTAAAGCCCTCAACAGTGATTCCAACTTCTAGTGGAAACTGCCCTTTTTATTCTTTATGTGATGAAATGAGATAGTTCTAGACCTGTTGATAGATATGAGGCAGGTCTCCCAGTATGGGACATTGCCTTTTGTTCATAAACAAACTTTAACCATCTGCCTCCAAGTTACCATAAACAGAAAAAAGAAAGATTCTTTTTTCAAAGATGTCAAAGCCATCACTTTTTCAATATGTATTACTAAACACGTTTGAAAAATATTATTACTAAATGTCTAAAAAAAGTAGGGAGGAACAAAAATATAGAAACGCATAATTTTTTCTCTCAAAAGAAATGGCTGAAGACCATCATCAGTATTATTTATTAAGATGATCCAAGCCTGAACAGAATTCAAACCCAGAACATTTGGAATGAGGAACAGAGTGATCTCATTCTCTGCCTGGAGCTAAGAAAATTAAACATAATAGTAATTAATACATATACATTTTTGAAGTGAAATGTATTTAGATGGTTAACATATTTTCACTTTACGTAAGTCAAATATATTTAACTTATTATCACACAGTAAATAATAATATACATATATATAATGTTTTTTTAATATTAAAACACTATATGGCTAACTGTAGTAATTAATCAGAATTTTTTTTTGGCAAATGTTATATTTATATTTCAGAATTTATCACCGATTTTGTATGCTGGAGAAATTTTTTTCAAGTACTCAAAAAAGCTTCCAGAAAATTAGTAAAAATATATTCAAGGTTTTAAAAATGTATAAAACCATGTTGTCAAAATTCAAAGGTTCTTGATTACAGTACAATTTCTTAACAGATAAGAATGATAACACTCAAGTAATGACATGAATTGAATTCAATAAAACTCAGTCAATTTTACTCCTTAAATTGTATCTCTGAAATTCACTAAGTCTTACAGAATTTAAATCTATTTTCATAACATCTAAATAATAAAATGAGTTTAAAGCTCAGCAAGGATAAATCATGTCAAAAATGCATTTGTTGGAAAGTAAAAATTCTTGTTATAAAATCAAATGCAATATCAAAGGTTAATAACTGAATATAAGTGTCCAAGACGAAACAGATTTTACTAGATCGTTTTTCTTTGTAATAGATGGTTGAAGATTCAACTTACTTTATTTGCATATTGTTTTCTTTGAATCTTTTTACCTCTATGATAAATAAGCCAAACAAAAACTAAAATCATTTCTCACAGAATTTTTCATTTTTAAATTTATATAACATAATGCTTTGAAGAGTTAATGTAACATAAAGTAAAAGTAAAATGATGAACATGAGTATATTGTAATTAAATTTTTGTAGTTTACTAAACAACTCTAATGTAAGACATAATATATTGACACCAATCACTAAACAAAAAAGAAATTATTGTTTTATGTAAAAAATTAAAGAACAACTCAGAAAACTGAAATTACCATTTATCACTTCAGTCTTATCTTATTAATATCTAACTTACAAATACGATACTATAGATGAGTTCCTAGACAAACGGCTTGTGACAAATTTCCATAAGCTACAGTTAAATAAGGTATAGTAAAATATTTCCAAACAATGCATTTAAATTTGCTATATTCAAAACAATCTAAAAAACCTTATACTGTGAAGACACATTAAACCGCTTAGAATGTAATATAGCATCAATATACATCCATAACTCGATGCTGAAATGAGTAATGAAATAAAAATTCCTTATTTAAAAATAAAATAATGAAGTGGAACTATCTGTTCCAAAATCATAAAATAGGAATGATAGTAAAACAAAAAATATAACAGATTTTATCAGTAAGAAACTTTTAGAATGTATCTAAGAACATTAAAACTGATAATATTGACAAGTGTATGGCTAACCTATATAAACAATATTAATAACTTACCTCATAATAAACAGGACCATTCCACAAAAACAAATTAGTACAGCTAATACAGAAAGTATATTTGACAGCTCTGCAACTGAAACGAGCATTGCAGTCATCGCGACCAACATCGTTAACACGAAAGTGCTTCGCGATCACAGAGAACAGTCTAAATAATAAAAGTAAGGATTTATTTCAAACTGTCCGCAATCGAACCAACGTCACTTCGCACTGAACACATTAATTCAGGCCATCCCGAAGCCGACTGAATAATATTGTGAAAGTGGTTTACTAAACAAGACCACGACCTCTGATGTTTTTTTTACCATTTCTGATCCCCTCCCTGCCTTCGCAACAAACTCATTTTGACGTATGGCATAACAGCTGATTTACAGGTTGATAAAAACAAAATTTCCCTTCTGCTTAATTTGATTTGTTCTTTCAAAGTAATATTACCTCCATACTACATAATTATACTCAAATGGCAAATGATAAGTACTAAAATAAATATATAATCTACTATTATAAAAATATTTCTTCAATAAAAGTTGAAGTATATTTTACAATAATTTTTTTAAAAATCATTAAATAACAGTGAAATGATGATGATTATAATCATTCTCAATTAACTTTTGAAGTTAATTTCTTTTCTGTTGGTGTAATTTTTTTCCAAAGAATAATTTAGTTTCATCAACATCTAATATTATGCTAAAGAAGGAATAAATCACATTTCTTTATATCATTGAAATGCAGAGTAATGAATTTAATAAATGTGTGCTGATAGAAATAATTTTCAGTTAAGGGAAATTTTATATTTATATATTAGTTTTATCGCGCTCAATTTAAAGACACAATTTCGATTGTGCCCGTTATAAGTTTAAACGTCAGACCCTGTCTGATACGATGAATTAATCTCTATTATCGAAATTAATTTGCGAACCCCAAGACCCGTTCACTAAGCGAAAATCTACAACCTAATATTTATTTATCTGAATATGTTTTTGCAATTTTTTTAACTGCCTAACATTAGTTTAAACAGGAGTCTACACATATAATCACAGATATATTAAAATTGCATTCTCTTAATCGGAAATTCTAATCCTCTTTAATTTTTACTCTTAATAATAAAATATTCGCTAAAGTATTAAAATGAATTTGTTTCTTTTCTACATTTTATCTTCTTAAATGATGTATTACTTAATAAAATTTTTAAATAAGTGAAAAAATTCCAAAATTTTATCAGCCCATGAGCATTAATTGTAAATTATATATTCATATTAAAAGGTTTTTGTATACAAATATTATTGAACAATATTATTAATTATATTTATGTTATATGTGTTATAACATATTAAATAATTATTATTTCCTATGATGTTTTTTTCTATGAGAGCAGTAAAATTATTTAAAACTTAATTTCTTAAATGACAATCTGAACAGTTTATTAAATATAGTGTTTTAAAAATTTATGTCCCAACTTTAAGTATTTAAAACTTTAGTAACTAGAAGGATTTAAAACAATTCACTGTTTTAGCATCAGCTGTTATTGAAGGTAAGTTTCTAATGAAGATTTTTAATCCAACATAATGTTTATCCATTACTATTTTTCCATTATAAAAAAATATACCATAACTTAAACTTTGCTATTGTTTATTGTCAATAAACAAATTCTTCCAGATTCTCTATCACAAAAATTAACCATCACAAACACACTTTCAAAATACACAAAAAATCAAGTGATAGGTGTTTTCTCATTCATACTTCAAACTAGTCAATCTTGTTTAAATAATCTGCTTTTAAAAGTATGATCTATAGATCACTCAAACACCTATATCATCTGAAAACTACATTAAAAGAACTCACATTTTAGGATACAAAAAAAGATACTACAATAGTACAAAATAAAAACAAGATAACAAAAATATATCGCATTAACACAGAATAAGAGAAAATAAACATAGAATAACATAAAATTCAGACAATATAGAAATATAGAATTAACCAATTAGAATCATAAGATGCCCAGAGTTCGTCACACGATTTTTTGGCACATAAATCATATGACAACCCCGGGTCGCATGCTGCAGTGCTCCATATACATTCATATACTTCAGTTTATAGCTCATAGATGGCATTGTATTCTTATTGCATGTATTCTGAAGTGAAATGCCGACATGTGATTTTCATAAATTCCCTTTCTAGCCTTGCTCATTCCATCTTATCGAAATAAAACAATCTCTTTTTTTGTATTTTTTTGATGACCTCAGTAGCCATCATGGCAGAGAAAAGGTTTCATGGTGATGATGAGGAAGAATTGACAAAGTGTTTAGAAAGCATTCTAAACAGTTTTTTTTTTTTTTGATTCTATCCTTGGCTTTGCTAGTGGAAGGTTCTCTTTTGTGCTGTGTGAATTGTGAGTTGTGTGCAGTCCAGCCAGGTGTTCAACAGGACTTCTACCTGCGTCGACAGACAATGTAAGAAGGGTCTGCTAGGACATCAGCCGGGCTGCCAGCTACCTGCTTTCAGTTAAGAATAGCATAATCTTTTATTTCTCTTTTAATTTATTCATTCAAAAATGTAAAGTGAACTTTCTAAGAAGTCATTAGTATTACATTAGGTTAATAGCCTATTATATAGAACTATTGTGTCAGTTATAAAATAATTTTATTTTAAATTGTTTGATTTAATCTGTACCTATTTAGGTCTACAGGTTATATCTTATTTTGATTTTTCTTGTCAGTGTTTTATTTTACAGGAAGTGTAGTATAAGCAGTGCTAGCATAAGACTTAATTTTAATTAAAAATTTTTTTTTTGTTTTATTTTTTCTCCTTCATGGAAGGAAAAATAAGGCCTCCCCCACCCCGTTCTCCCACCTCGGAACTGTCCAACGGTGTAGAGGAAAACGGGTCTGGCGCTAGGAAGCGCCAGAAACGCCGGGACTCCGCGCCTCCTATGGAGACGGAGCCCGTAGCGGGCTGCAGCAGCCGCCAACCCGCAGGCTGATGATGGGGCCCCATCACAGCCTGCTACCGTCAGGCGGGAGAAAATCCCGCTGATAATGCTGGACTGCCCGAAGGAGTGGCCAGCATTGTCCCGTGACATAAAGTCAAGGATCGGGGGGCGCCTGGTTGCCAAGAGCACCGGGCTTTCAATCAGGCTGCAGCTGAGCAGCGAGGCGGATTACCGGGCGGTGCAAAGTTTCCTGCACTCGAAGGGAATCGCCTTCCACTCCTTTCAGCTCCCGAAGGATAGGGAGCTGAAGGTAGTTATACGGGGGATCCCCTATGGGGCTACCCCGGAGGAGATAAGGGAGGAACTGACATCCCTTGGTTTTGAGGTGACTTCGGTCAAGAAGCTCCTCACAAGGGATGGTCGGGAAACCCCGACCTGCCTAGTGGCCTTGAAAAGGACCCCTAGCGCTCGCAAAATATACGACCTCAGCGATATTTTTTATTGCAAGGTCGGAGTGACTGCGTTTGTGTCACGAGGGGGGCCACCCCAGTGCCACAGATGCCAGAAATTTGGACACTCGTCCAATTACTGCCAGAGGGCCCAGCAATGTGTCAAGTGTGGTGGGGACCACGACACTGCCACATGTGTTAAGCCGCGTGAGGAACCAGCCTCATGCGTAAACTGCAAGGGGCCTCATCCGGCCAATTACCGGGGCTGCCCCTATTATAAGGAGCAAGTCAACAGGGTCAAGGGTGTTAAAAAGCCCGCGACTGTTGACGGCCGCAGCTGGGCCCGTGTTGCCGGTGGGGGAAAAACAGTCCCCAAACCGGAGGTGCCGGCACCTGTGGCCAAAGCGGTCGTGAAAAAAGGGGAGGTACCCTCCCCAACACCCGCCAAGCCAAAACCGGCGGCAACCACCAAGAAGGTGGTGAAACAAAAGGCGGCGACAAAGCCGGCCCCGGCGAAGAAGGCCAAGCCTTCCTCGACGGGAAAGGCAAAGCCTGCTCCGGCTGGGAAGGCCAAGCAGGCTGTTAAAAACACCGCGGCCCCTGTGGCCCTGCGCCCCACCAAAAGGGCGGCCGCGCCAAAAGGCACCTCCAGCGGCAATCCGAAACCGGCTACCCCGTTGGAGACCACTGGCATAGACTTCCTGTCACAGATGACAGTGAAGGATATCCTGCCAGACATCATGATGGTTTTGCCACGCCTGCTCCAGGCAAAATCTCTCAAGGACTGTATTCAGTCCTTAATAGAGTGCCTCATGGCTGTACTGTCTAGGTATGGTTAGGCCCACCCTCAGACTCTTGCAGTGGAACGCCAACTCAGTAGTAGGCCGGACGGAGGAACTAAGCCGTCTGGCCGAGGATCTACTGATAGACGTGATACTGTTGTCTGAGACGTGCTTGAACCCAAACAAGCAACTGACCCTTCGGAACTACTTTACATATAGGACGGATAGGCCAGTTAGACCCGGAATTCGCACCTCTGGTGGAACTGCGGTTTTAGTCCACAGACGCCACATGCATACGCGCGTTGTTCTTCATACAAACGTGATGGAGCAAACGTGTGTGCATGTGGAGCATCTGGGCACGGTGTATCGGCTGGTTTCGGCTTATAGCAAGCCGAACGACGCGGTAACCGGCGCAGATCTGGATGCCGTGCTGGAAAATTGGGATGGGCCCATGATACTCATGGGCGACCTCAATGCCAAACACGTGTCATGGAACAGCAGTCTGACAAATCCGAATGGCAGATTGCTGTACGAAAGGGCGAGAGCCCGCCGCTTGGTCGTCGTAGGCCCTGAGGTGCCCACGTTCGTGCATCGCTCAGGCAGATTTAGGCCTGACGTGCTGGATATCGCAGTCATGAAGGGGGGTACCCTCCCATTCATGATTGAAACGATAGAAGACCTCAGCTCGGACCATTCCCCTGTCCTGTTGGAACTAGGTCAGGCAGGGGGTGGCCGAGATCCCCCGCCTATACCCCGAAGGTCAGTTAACTGGAAAAGGTTCTACGAGACCCTCCAGCGGGAGTACAGGCCGGTAAATCCTGAGCTCCTGAACACCCCGGAGGAAATCGACGACACTGTCGGGCGCGTCACGTCGTCAATGACCGAGGCCCTGGCAGGCAGCTCATCGGCCAAAACTCGAGCAGTTGTTCGAAACGACCTCCCTGCTCATATCTCCGAAGCCATAACGGAGAAACGACGACTGAGGAGGAGATATCGAATCACCCTGTCCCCCGCTGATAAGCGGGCCTTTTATAATCAAACGGACAGGGTAAAACAACTGCTGACAAGCCATCGAGAGGATTCGTGGAACGAATACCTCGCCTCGGTCTCTGACGACATCTCCTCGGTGTTCAGGTTGAACAGGAGACTGCGAGAAGGGAAGAAGCCTCGCCATCCGGTTGTGGGGCAGCGAGGTTTTCTTGCATACTCGGAGGCGGAGAGGGCCGAGGTATTCGCCGATACCTTGGAGGAGCAGTTCACTCCAAACCCCCCTCCCTCCCCGAACGACGAGCACACAACCGAGGTGGAATCCTTTCTTGTAGATTATTTCTCACAGGTGGAGGACGCCCCTCTAGAGATTGACCAAGTCACTGAAGCGGAAGTTTCCGCAGCCATTAAGGCCACAAGCCCCCGGGTGTCGACGGGATCAGCGCCCGTGCATTCCGGAACATACCGGCCTCCGTGATTACAGCAATTTCGGTGATATTCACGTCCATTTTGTACGTTGGATATTTCCCGAATTGTTGGAAAACGGCCAAAGTCGTATGTTTACCCAAACCGGGGAAAAGTTTACTTTTCCCACGGAATTATAGGCCAATCTCCCTGTTACCGGTATTTTCTAAGTTGTTCGAGAGGATTTTTCTCGAAAAACTGAGGCGATACATGGAGGGAGAAGTGCGGCCCGAGCAATTTGGGTTCAGGGAGGGTCACTCAACTACCCTCCAACTGGTAAAAATAATAGACGACCTTGTCGGAGGCCTGAACAGGAAACGGGTGACTGCATTCTGGATGTGGCCAAGGCCTTTGACAAAGTTTGGCATAGCGGGCTGCTTTATAAGCTAGCGCGATCGGCGATCCCTAACCGCTATGTCAGACTGATGCGGTCATATCTGCTAGACCGACATTTTGTCGTGCGCGTAGGGGAAACGATTTCCTCTACCAGAGAAATAGCCGCTGGGGTTCCCCAAGGAGCAGTACTTTCCCCGTTCTTGTACACTTTGTACGTGAACGATATGCCGCTGTCGGAAGGGGTCAAAACGGCCCTTTACGCAGACGACACGGCATATTTCTACGAATCCGCAAATGTGGATTACGCGGTCCGGAGGCAGCTGGACTTAGTGGAACCGTGGCTCGACATGTGGAGAATCAGGGTCAACGGTGAAAAATCGGTGGCCGTGATGTTCACATGCAAGACACGAAAACCGACCAGAGAGCTGGAAATCTCAGGGGAGAAAATCCCTTTTGAGAAAACAGTTAAGTACCTGGGGGTGGTGTTGGACAGGCGACTTACCTTCGGCGAACATGTAAATTATGCGACCCGGAGGGCTAAGGCCGCCAGAGCCTCGCTATACCCAGTGCTGAACAGTGCCAGCCCGTACCCACTGGCAACTAAGCTTCTCATTTTTCGGCTGTACGTACTGCCGATTCTAACCTATGCTTACCCGGCATGGGGGGCAGTGTTGAGCTCCTCGCTTCAAAAGAAGATCGAGGCCGTCCAAAACATCGCGTTGCGGACGATCTTTGGAGCTCCGTGGTTCGTCAGGAACGCCACTCTCCGATCTGATGCGAGATTTCAATCCGTGTCCGAGGTGGGGGGTGGCGCAGGCGCACAGACTGTTCGGGAGAGCGGCTGTGTCCGAACACAGTCATCTTCGGGACATCTGCCGAGAGGACCCAACTCCGACAGTTGTAAGGAAGCGGCCTCACGCCGTACTGGACGAACCACCGTGATGGTGCGGTGCGGTAGCCGAAAATCGACAAACCAGGCTTAGGGGCCTCCATATCGCATGAGCCATAAACGGAATAGTGAGTCAGACGCGTTTCCGGGGTCGCGAGTGAATATTTTTCGTGAGTTATATAGTTTGAAGACGTCAAATACGGTAAGTCGCGCATAAAACAAAAACGCGGTCAAAATTTTTTTTTTTTTTTCCGCGTGTGTTTTGTTCTGTTTCTCTTGTTTCAGAAACGGGAGAAACGTGGATGTGGAACGACTCGTCGTGCCGTCTCATCCTGCCAGTCGAAAGAAAAGTAAAAAAAAATTTTTTTTTTTTTTTTTTTTTCGTGTGTGTGTTCTGCTTCTTTTGTTGCAGATACCAACAGCCACCACAAAAACAAATGGTTTCTTCACTGCGGCCACGCGGTCCCCCCAACCCCTTCTCAGACACACGTGTGTCTGAAGGTTAATAATTACGTGGAGTGAATAATTTTTGTTTACTTCTTTCCAGAAAATCGCCGCCCCAAAACCGCGATCGCGAATAGGTATCACCATTTGTAAGTTCCCTATTACCTTCCTTTCCTTTCAAGAAAGAAGAAAGAGGGAACGAGCCCAGCAGCCACCAGCACAGCAGTCACAAGCCCAGCAGCCACCTGCCCAGCAGACACCTGCCCAGCAGCCACTGACAGCACAGAAGAACGAAGAAACCTGCACTTTCCCCCGTTCAGCCCTTCGGGGCTTCGGGAATTCCAAGGTTAATGGTATGTAACTTCGGTTACTACCAATTCTTGGAAAGTGCAGGCCAAAGAAGAACGAAGAGGTCTTCGGAAGAGGAAGAGGGAGAAGATGAAGATGAAGAAGAAGGAAGACCAGCCACTCGTCTCAACATCACGGACTGGAGTCCGGAACAGAGCCCAGCAGAGATGCGTCCTGAAGGGCAGCCATACCAGAAGCGGATGAAGAGCTTCTACACAACCTCTCCTTTTCAAAACTTACAGTAAGATAAAATAACCCAGCAATTGCGACTCCTCCGGAAAAGGGGACGCATTGCTCCCTCCTTACAGGTAGTGCCCCGTTGTGGCGTATTCCTGCTAGCCTATTAAAGAGTTAGCACCGAAAGGACTTCAGTGGACGGTCTGAAGGGGAATTACGTCGGGAGGACAGGCTTTATAAGCCTAGCCTTCCGCGGTCGGCCCGTAAAATGGGTTCGATAACGCTGGTTTAACAACGGATTGGAATGCAATTAAATCCGTCCTTAAAACACTAAATAATAATAAACAAAACTTGAAAAAAATAGACCCGCTATTTAAAATTAACCCTTTTAAAAAAAAAAAAACAATCCCGATTAGAATGATCCAGCAGCAAGGGACTCTGTCCAGGTTCTGCGATTAAGTAGGGAGTAATAAACTCCTGCCAACTTTGCATTCCATTCCATTCCATTCTAAACAGTGATAATAAATATAGTGATTTTTCTGATAATGAATGAAAAATCTGAAGAAAGTTGTAGTGATAGTTCTAATAAATCTAGTGATGAAATTGGTGAGGAAAACGATGATAATAATGATGCTGCACCAGGCCCTTCTAAGCATGTATGTACTGTGACACAGAAAAAACAAAGTGACTAGAATTGGACAAAAACTCAAAATAACCCCATTATATATTTTTTTACCAAACATGGTGACATTTTTGAAGATATATTAAATAAGTTTGAGTCAGAGCCACCTACAGAACTTCATATTTTTTTGGGATATATGGAACTTTTGTTTAATAAAATTTGTGATGAAACTAATGCATACACTACAAAGCTACTGAATAATCCCGTTAGGAAAAAGTTGAAAGATTATGCTAAATGGCTTCAAACTACTGCAGAGGAAATTAGGGTTTATTTTTCTTTAGTAATTTTGATGTTGCAGGTGCGAAACTCGCGTATCCAATTGTATTAGAGTAAAAAAAATGCACTGACACACCCATATTTCGCAAAAAAATGAGCAGAGAAAGATTCAAGCTAATTTCACGTTTCTTGCATTTCACTTTTGACAATGAAAATGATAAACTAAAAAAAATTAGGCCTATCATATAAGATTTTTCTACAAAATTTTCCGAATTATATCTCCCTTCTCAGAACATAGCTTTGGATGAAAGTCTAATGAAATTCAGAAGTTGCCTTTCATTTGTGCAATGCAATAGATCTAAACAATCAAGATATGGAATAAAATTTTACAAAATTTGTGAATCTAGTTCAGGCATTTGTTTATATTTCCAAATGTATGTAGGTGATGATGTGCCAAATCCTACTCTTCCTGCCAGAAGAGCAGGAAGATCGACATGTGTGAACCATTTTGTTGGACCAAGACTTCCAGTTCTGTAAGGAAGCTGAAAAAATTTGTGATAAAAGAACTTACAATTGGCTAGCTTAACTTAGTTAATGGAATTTGACTGCACATTCACTGCTTTCAGTGTTCACTTTTTTTTAAGGATGACTTATTTAAGTCTGTTTTGGTATGTCTATGAAAGTATACTCAAACTGAGTTATGATAAAATTAAGAACACAGTTTGTAAATGAATAACAGTTCATATTTTAATCAACAAAATATCTGAAACTTATATTTAAGAACATATTATATTTATTATAATATTTAATATTTATAATATTTAGAACATTGAAACTTATATTTAAGTTGGGAGACAACATTTCTTTTATGAAACTAATATCTCATTGAGTTAAGACAAAAATTAGATATGATATAGACACAAAGGAGAATTTTATAAATATTTTACAAACAATTCATCATGGATTTTTTTAGAATAAACATAATATCCTACTCTCAGATTTTGAAGTCAAGATAGATTTGCTGGGATATTATAAAACAAATGGTAGAAATAGCCAGCAAACAAATAAAGAAGAAAATCCAGTTAAAAGTATCATTATTGTTATGTTACAGCTTAGCTGCCATGAAATCATTATGTGGCAAATAACTTTATTGAAAAAAACATAAAAAACAGAACAAAAAAGGAAGCTAAACAAAACATAAACTCATCAAAAAGCAACTGTGTAATGGGAGATGATGTAATTTTATAATTACATTATATACATTACCCTAAAATTATATTTAACTAAATCTAACTTTTTTGTTCTCATACCCCTAAAACAAAAATAATTATAGGTTGTACCCCATATAATATGATATAATGTGTGTGTGTGTGTGTGGTCAAAAATCAAATTATTTATTGTTTATAGTACTTCTTTGACATAACCTGCAGTATCACTTTGCATACTTCCTAGGGGTATGCATACCACACTTTGCAGGCCACTGGGTTAAAGCAGTAATTATTGCTTTGCACCAACAAAATATGCATATGATTATTTATAATGTAACAATTTCTTTTTCCCCTTTCTATCTCTATCAGTAATTCTTAAAATTTTCCACAGCCTGAATTATTATCTACCATAAAAATATTTTATGTTTATGTATAAAACATTAATTTTAATGTTTTTGTATAAAATGAAATAATGCTTCAAAATGGAATCACAGTATGTTTGGGGTTAGACTTCTTATAAATGATTGGTATAGTAATCGATTAGTATCAGCACAAGTTTTAAAGTTTGTGTGATAATCAATATAAAATATACAAAAAGATATTTTTTTAAATTAAAACATACTGCTGAAATATTTAAAAAATATAAAACATAAATTTATAATTCAGACATAAAACATAGGCACTAAGTAAAAGATAACCATAACATAATATAAAAAATATATATTTATTTATAAAATAAATTAAAAAAAATAAAATATTGAAAATACATCTTACAAATAAGTCACAGGTATCAAAACAAAATTAATAAAAAAACTGACAACAAAGTCGTTATACTTTCCTGGCAATTACCTTTTTTTATTTTTGTATATTAGAAAAATAATGATACATGAAAAAAAATTTTTTAAATTGATATTTTTAAACATTGATTGGCTCCCCCACCTCCAATATTACCTCCAAAATATTTTATAAGGACACTTGCACTGCTGCTACTACTGCCTAGTAGTAGTGAAAGTAAAAAATTGGTTTAAAAATATCTAATAAATAGAGATCTTTGTTCAGTTTTTGGGAAGGGAAGTATTTGGGAGCAAAATTTTTTTTAAAATTATAAAGTAAGCAAGCGCGGCAAATAGATGAAGAAAGAAGCATTTGGAAAAATATAGTTAAAAGAAGAGACAGACTTATAGGCCACATACTAAGGCATCCTGGAATAATCGCTTTAATATTGGAAGGACAGGTAGAAGGCAAAAATTGTGTAGGCAGGCCACGTTTGGAGTATGTAAAACAAATTGTTGGGGATGTAGGATGTAGAGGGTATACTGAAATGAAACGACTAGCACTAGATAGGGAATCTTGGAGAGCTGCATCAAACCAGTCAAATGACTGAAGACAAAAAAAAAAAAAAAAAAGTAAGCATGTATGTACATACTTAGATTATTATAAAGTTGGGTTATGTTTGCAAAATTTTGAGAAAATTTACATCAAAGAAACTAACTACCCACAATCTCTGGAGATATTGACACAGAAACAAAAGTCTCTGTTCCAAATTTCATTAAAATCAGTTTATGCAGTCGAAAGTTACTAAGCTTCAAATGCACATATACACAAACATAACCCCCCATTTATTTTATTTTTTTTTTTGTGTCCCTGGGTCTTGAAATGTTGAAAAAACCATACCCCATTTTTGACTGATTAACTAGAGATCGGATTAGGGTGTCCTTTAACTGTGAGTTCAAACTTTAGTAAGTGATTCTACATAACATACTGAAGAAAAAATGTCCAAGTGAACATAGGTCCGAAAACGCATATTTTTCTGTCTGTCCGTCATTTTGTGTTTTTAAGAAAAAAATTGTTTTTCAAGAACAGTTGAAGATAACGAAATAAAATATACTTTATTTTTTAATTGGGACAAACTAACATTTTTTAATAAGGAAAAAAATAACGATACTCTTCGTTGACAAATTTCAAAATGGCGGTTGCTTCATTTTTTTCAAGCTTAAATATTTTAGGAATTATTATATTTATCAGTTTGTGTTGTATCATAAAAATTATGAGGAATGTTTTGTGAACAAAACGATACCTTACTCGTAAAAATCCAATGACAAACAACAGAGTTATTGCAAAAAGTAGGTCTCAAACGATGTGGCGGCCATCTTGTTTTTTTATTATCGACTCACTTGACGAATAAATCAAATTTTCTGATTAAAATTGGTAAGATTAGCAATTTTAAACAAAAACCACGATAATAAAAAAAAGGGCCGCCATATCGGTTTAGGCCTACTTTTTGAAATAACTGCTGTTGTTTGTCGTCGAATTTTTACGACTAAGCTGTCGTTTTGTTCACAAAATTTCTTCATCATTTTTATAATAAAACGCAATTTGATAACTCTAATATTTCTTAAGTTATTTAAAACTGAAAAATTGAAACGACCGCCATTTTGAAATTTGTCTACGAAGAGTATCGTTATTTTTTTTCATATTAGAAAATGTCAATTTAAAATAAAGTACAAAATTTCATTCGGTTATCTCCAACCATTCTTGAAAAATAATTTTTTTCTTAAAAAACACGAAATAGCGGATAGAGAAGAATATACGTTTTCGGAAAAAATTCACCGGATATTTTCTCTTCAGTATGTTAAGTAGAATCACTAACTAGAGTTTGGCCTCACAGACATTGTATGCCCATTTGCATATTGAGCCCATTCTCACCGGTTATTGCATATTTTCCTTAAAAATCTAGTGATGATGCATAATTTCGCTATATTTACAGTATTTTTCGGTAGGGTACCTAATTAATAAATGAAATCTTACGTTGAACCCGTCCTAACCTATCAGCCGCACAGATCTTGAGCGCTCTTAGCAGTCGCGTGTCTATTGTTATGGTCGGATAATATTATTATAAGGCTAAATAAAACACAGACTCACGCGAGACAAGGATAGACGATACCGTTCTGCATCGCGCACGCCTACTACAGCACTCCTCTCACTGGGCAGTTAAATTAGGCATGTTATTTTTGATGTGCTCATTGCATTGTTTTATTTTTTTATTTATTTGTGCAAAGTTGAATGTGTATCATGGCTACCAAAAAAAAGTGTCTCTTCGTAAAAAATTATCCTGGAACATTTACATACAATGGAAATGTTTTATATTGTTGAGTTTGCGAGAAAAATATTTCGTGCACAAAAAAGTTTCAAATAGACCAACATGTCAAGCAAGTCTTCATATCGCAAGATTGCAAAAGTAAGGCCCACGACAACAACTTATAACAGCGGCAGGTAGCAGTGATTTCACTTTGGTAGGTTTTAGAGCGAGGTTGGATTGTATTTTCATAGACAACCCCTTGTTGCTTGTTGAATAACGGTTTAATGAATTGTCGTCTTGACAGTTAATGAAATAAAATTGTAATATAACGTATAAATTGACATATAAAAATAAAAATTTAAATAAAACATTAAAGCTAACGTTCATCCGAACAAAGAATGGAGTCCATCCGGACTAAGAGTATGACGTGACCGCTTTGGAGATGAGATTCGAGCGCCGAATGCTAGTAACTATGATTAACACTGATTGTTCATCTGGACGAAATGAAAAATGCGACCGCACTGTGCGGGATTCTAACGTAGAATGCTAGTACGGCTTAACTTTCCGGTGAGCGCTAGCACCCACTAGATCCGGATCCACTAGCACCGGACGGCTCGACGTGGAACGGAACACACTTCCAAAGGAAAACAAAAAATCCACTTTAGCATGGATTTATGTGAAGCATTACTTACAAGTAATATTCCTCTTCACAGACTTACAAATCCTACCTTCAAAGATTTTCTACGAAAATATTGCTTGAATCAAAATACACCAGATGAATCAACTTTGCATAAAAATTACATACCAACAATTTACCTAGATGTTCCGGGAGAAATACGCAATGAACTCAAAGATAGCATTATTTGAATTTCAGCTGACGAAACTACCGACAGTTGTGGCCGTTACATTGCGAATTTAATTGTCTGTGCATTAAAACTAGAACCTTCTTTTTCCTCTTTGGTGACCTGCAAAGGCCTTGAAAAGATAAATCATTCTACAATCGCCAGATTGTGAATTATGATCAAGGCAGCCAAAGCCCTCCCAATATTTTATCCCAATTTGATTCATTTGACATGCTTTGTTCACAGAGTATATAGACTCGCTGAAGTACAACCCACATTTGGGAATGTAAATAAATTGATTTCATCAGCAAAGAAAGTATTTCTTATGGCACCTGCTTGCAATAAGGCCTATACAGAAAAACTGCCAAATGTGCCTTTACCTCCTGAACCAGTGGTAACTCGATGGGAAACATGGATTGAAGCTGAACTGTTTTACAATGAACATTTTGAGGCCATCAAAGGTGTAGTAAACGACTTCGGTAGTACATAGCCTATGACAGTTTGTCAGTCCAAAGAAGCATTTAAAAATTCTAGTATAAAAAAAAACATAGCTGTGATTAGCACTAATTTTTCCCACACACCTGTGACTATTAGAAATCTTGAAACTCAAGGTTTGGTGCTTGACTGAATCTATTCAGTTAATGGATCAAATCCGCCAAATGAACTCTGCATTGCCAGAGGTATTCCTGTGTAAACTTAAAGAAAAATTTGAAAACATTTTGAACAATAACCCAGGCTTTGAACCTTTGTTTCAAACTGATAGTTTTATTAATGAATGGGTCAACTTTTGCCAGAAAGATAAGTGCTAACATAGCACCCAAATTCAAATACTGCCCTGTTACCTCAGTGGATATGGAACAATCTCTTTCCACTTATAAAAATATTTTGAGTGATCCAAGACACAATCTTACTACTGAACATTTGGAACAGTACTTGATTGCTTACGTTTACAAAAGTAACAAAATGTTAAATAATTGTTAATTATCAAATTCATCAATATATAATTCAACTACTTAGTAATTATATACTGATTTTGAAATAAAAAAACTAAAAATTACTATTTTTTTATTACTTAAAGTTGCATATTTGGACACTTTTCATGCATATTTTTCATGTATATTTGAATGCATGTTTCTAGCTTTTTATGTTGCATATAATCCAGTCATAACTGATTATTGTACTTTCCTACTTTCAGCACAGCTCTAGAGCTATGATGCCAGGAAAGTAAGACACCTAGGTTTGTGGCTGATGCATTGAGAAATAGACAGTTCAGTTTTATTACTTCATTAATAATTACCCCATTAACTTCATTATTTATTTCTAGATCAGTTTATACAACATCATTGATGTTGATAAATTTAAAACAAATAATTTTATCTACAACTTTGTTTCTGGCATTCGTGATGCTGCATTCAGGATTTCAGTTTTTCTAATTTTTCCTCCAGGTGTTCCTCTAAAATTTCTTTGTTAAGCCAAATCTGAGGATTATAATCTTCAGATATATGAGCATAAGATGTGTTCACTTACATTAAAATTAACTGAATCTATAATCTTTTGGTAAAACTATTCTGAAATATTCAACTGTACAAACATATATATGAATTTCAAAATGTTTGTTTGAATGATCAACTTTAATTTTAAAAAACGTTACAACATTTTTTTATTATAAATATAAAGCATTTCAAAAAAAATACATGACTATTCAGATATTCTGAGTAACCTTACCACAAATATATTATTGTGAAAATTGGTCTGCAGTACATGATTTTGTTCAACTATTCAAATTGGAATTGAAAGCATTTTGACTTTTAATTTGGAAAAAAGTAAAAGTGGTGAATTAATTAAATATATCAGTGAGTAATAAATAATAATATTTTTCATGTATTTTATATATATAGGCATAGCACACGCAACACAGTAGATAAAGCATAGATTTTATACACCATTTGGGATATTCAAACAAATAAAAATTATTTTTTTACATTTACAATTCCTAATAATTTACTTCTAGTTAATTCACTAAATTTTATTATATATTTTTATTAGGATAATTCAATTATGGAGGATAATGAAGATAGTAGTCAGAATTCAATTAAGAGTCAGAAAAGAAATACAGATGAAGAAAACAATGATGATACTTATAAAATGAATAAAAAAGATGAACATTCAAAAGAATTACAAAGATTATGTAATCAGCGATATAGGGAAAATCAAAAGAGAAAATTTTCAGAAATAGACATGTCTGATGAAAAAACCAGGCAAAAAGAATTATTGAAATTGCATTCCAAAAGATATAGAGATAACAAAAAAAAAAACTCTTAATCAAAAACAAAATATTGACAGAAAAGAATCATTAAAAAAAAATTCTCAAAGATTTCAAGATAAAACTAGAAACAAAAAATCACAAACAATTCGTACTTCACAGATTGCTGGTCCATCAAACGTTGATGTTCCAGTTATTTCAGAAAATACAAAATTGCAAACAATTCATACTTCAGAGATAGCAGGTCCATCATACATTAATGTTCCATTTATAATTTTAAAATGTGGCAGTCCTGCGACTGCCACATTTTTTTTTTTTAATATACGAAACTGTGCTTTCAAAAGCTCTTTTTGGACTGCTATACAACTCCATCAATGCTATTACCATTTCTAATTTAAGTTCTGTATAACAATTCCAGGAATTTTTATGGAAAAAAAACAATTTTACACATTTAGTTTTTATTCTAGTAAAAAAAAATTTTTAAAGTGACCTAATCTCCTAATTTATCCAAAGCCTGTATGAAACCTACAAGAACTTTAAAAACTATAGATATTAACTTTGCAGCCAATTTATAATAAACTCTAATCAGTGGATTATAACAAGCTACCACATGACCATATACCCCATTTAAAATGTTTGAGCCGCCCCGGCCAAATTTATTTTTATAATTGTTAGCATTTGTATATAAACTGTTCTGTTTAAAATCGTATCGCTTTTCCGATCTAGTTTGTGTGTTTTGTTTCTAAAAGTTGAAATTCTTAAATATGTATTTAATTTTAATAGACGTATTTTTCATAAATTGAATTAAACTTTCTACAAAGTTAGCTAGATATTTTTCTTTGTTTACTGGTGAAGTAATAATGCTATTTTATTCCAAACCTAAAATAGCGTATTTTCCGACAAAACCTTTTCGTGTTTTACCGCGTTTTTCTTAAAACCTGAGGTAGAGGTGTGGAACCATCTTTATTCAATTTCTTAGATTAAAAATCATAATGAAGCACCAAATTTACCCCTCAGTTTGAACCGCTAGAATTTTAGTCCGGTTTAATTTCACAGAGGGAGCAGAAAGCAGCAGGATTAAATGTTCGTGAGTCGAAACTCTCTAAAGAACCATTTTCTGACCGAAATTTATATGAACTTTTTTCTTATTTTTGGCTGCAGAACTATCTCTCGGGAAATTCCCGTGCAATTTGAAATCACTCGTTCACATTTAAGAGAATTCTAAAGTATTAAATATAAATCAGTTCTAACTTCAAAATTTTTTAGAGATAATTAGTTATAAGTGTAATTTTATTTTAAACTGATATCAACATACAGTTCAATAAAGAAGCTATATGCGTAACATTTTTATTTTTATGAATAGGCTTTTCACCTTTTATGTTAGTGTGAATAGCTATTTTTTTTTAAATATTTACATATGGATGTGTTTTTTTCTAGGGTTACCTACATTTTATGAAAACAAAAAAAGTGAAATCTTAAAATATTTTGCGACAAATTAAGGGTCAACAAATGTTTAGTAGTTATTTTTCATTTGTCACCGACTTCAAAAAATCAATTAAGAATTGAAAATGCGTAATGATTTTGTTTAATTTTTAGTATTTTAAAGCCACTTTCATTATTTTTTTAAATTTATTTATTTTATGTTTCTGATCTGTAAAATATGCTGTCATAATTGGATTGTATCAGTTGTTCATGTAATTTTAAGATGTATCTAAAATGATTTGGTTTAACAGTATGATAAAAACAACTCTACAACTTCTTAAATATTAAACGACTAACTTTCAAACAGAGGAGCTTTTTCGTTCAAAGGGCCTTTTGAAAAATAATTAGCAGAACTCTTCAATAGAGTTACTGTTATCGTTGATATTGGTGGCGTCGTTCTTAAAAAGATTAGTTCCCCTTAAGTATATAATCGATAAGATATTAGGTCTATGTCCTATTTGTTAGTTTATTATGTTATTTTAGTAAAATTTTATCTTACACAGACAAGTACTTTAAAAGTTTTTCCAAGACAGGCGCCATAACAGCAAAAGTACTTACTGGTACTCCACTGAAAATGTACAAGAATTAGCTTTGAAAGGTGCTTTGGAATGAAAACATTCCCATATTTTTTAAGTAAACCATTTAATATTTAATAATTTTAGACTGGTTTAACAGAATAATGGTTGTGAATTTTTTATTCACATGCAAGGGTGAGATCATTTTCGCTGAATGTAGATTATAAATATGATTGTTTATTTGGTCTCTTATTAGTTTTGAAAGTTGTTTATTAATCACTGATCTCTATATAACTAGATAGGGGATCCTTATGGCATAAAATACAATTAAGTGTTCAATATTGAAGCATACTCCAGTGCCGCAGAATGAGCGGTTGAGAACTAAATAAAACCATTTTACTATTATGTGACTATAATCATGATGGTAGGGATATTTATTTTACTCAAGTCAGATAATCAAAAGAACGATCATTTTCACAGCACAAGCAGAAATTTACAGACAGTTGTAGAAAATTTATATAGAGAGAGATATATAGTTACATAGAGAACAGTGTTTAAAATACAAAATCAGAACACTTCTACCTCATTGGTTTAAAACATTGATATAACTGAATAGGGGATTCCATGTATTGGAATTGGTAAAATTTAAAGCATAAACTAGTGCTATTAAATGAGTGATAGAACTGGTAGAACTAAACAAAATGAAATGGTGCATGCGCAGAGGTAAGATAAACATCCCTACCATCACAATTGTAGTCGTGCAAGCATACAATGGTTTTATTTAGTTCCCAGCATCTCATTCTGTGGCACTGGAGTATGCTTCAGTATTGAACACTTAATTGCATTTTACGCCATAAGGATCCCCTATCCAGTTATAGAGATCAGTGGTTTAAAATGTGGTTTTATCCCTACTCTTACACTTTCCTCTCTGTGTGCGCCATCTCATTTTATTTAGTGGCACCACTCATTTAGTGGCACTAGTTTATGCTTCAAACTTTACCAATTCCAATATAAGGGATCCACTCTTCAGTTATATAGACATCAGCGTTATTAATAGATTTCTTGCTGTCATTGATCTGTGCGATATGACAGCATTGGAGACAGCGAGTGTGATGTATTGTTTTTTGTAGGCAGTTTTGACATGAAGTTACTTTCTTTAATGCAATTTAATGCTTGCTCCAAGAAAAAAAAAAAACAGAAAATTAGTGTCTGAGTTCAAAATATAATATAGCAGGTTATTATTAAAAAATCTGATGTGGACACCACATGACTTTCTTGTACACTATTAAATTATATATACACATTTTTTGCTGCACTTCATTTAAACTTATTTCATTTGAAAGTGAGATATTATCTCCCAATTCTTTAATATAGTGGACAGTTACACAATTTCTGAAATATTAGTTTTTATTAACATTAAATATCTATACAATTATTAATTCATCAATCTCGTACTACTAGATCAGTATTATTTGTATCTTCATGAGTTTCTGCTTAACAAAAGTTTCAGATTTCTGGTGTCATATAAATAAAAGTTAATAATAATTAAACTATTCTGTTTAGTGAATTTCTGTATACTGGTTACAAATGTTAATTTTGACCTTATGATGTAAAATATTTAGTTTTTATTACTGGATTATTTGGCGAATAATCAAAAGTGAAAAAGAAACAATCATACAGGAAAAAGAAAGATAATCTGAAGAAATATATCTCAAAAAAATGACAAGAAGATGAATGTGAAGGGAAAGAAAATATTTAGAACAAGGGAAGAATAAAAAAAATAAGAGATGATAAATATAAAGAGGAAAAAAATGTTAAGACCAAGGAAAGAATAAAAAGATTAAAAGAGGATGATGAATATAAAGAGAGAAAAAATTTCAAAACTAGAGAACATGTACACAAATTAAGATCAGAATAATTATATCAAATCAAAGAGTGATTAAATGAAACAACAGAAACAAAAGAAACAAAATGATGATCAACTGCAACTTAGGGAGAACATTGACTGACAATATCAGAGGAGTAATGAACTAAAGATATGAATTTTTTTGCAATTTATTAAAGATCAAGCATGTATGCCTGTATATGTATTCTTGGTGAGGATCTATTTTTCAGTCACTTTGTAGTTATCTTTAATACAAATAAAATTAAACAGAAATTTCAGAATAATTAAATAAAATTAAACAAGAAAATCCAGAAAATAATATGATTCTAAATTATAATTTTCAATTAATATTGAATAATCAGATGTCTCACCAAATCTATTACATATTCACATATATAACACCTACTAAATTACATACACACGTTTAAAAGTACATAAAATTTTATTTACTAATAACTTCTGATTTTTTTTTTATATTGTTATTATTGAACTATTATTTATTATAAGAATCTTTTTACTATCATGGGTTAATAATTATTATTAAATAAATATATTTAAATTAAAAAGAAAGTTAAAAAAGAAAGATGAAGTCTGATTCAAATCAATGTACCTTCCCATTAATTATAATTTTATTTGGCTTCAACTCTGAAACCAATGAAAATAACTACCATTTATGATATGTCGTTGAAAAACTGTCAATGAGGGCTTATTACTGCACTTAAGAAAACTTAAAAATCCAAATTTTGGGGGATTTTGGAAACTTTTGGTTCAGTTGATTGCAATCAAAAGGGGAGGTGCACAACTAGATGTTGCTACAGTCCTTATAGAAAATTTCAACATCCTATGGCTAATCGTTTTTAAGTTACGTGAGATACGTACATACATACGTTCGTACAAACGTCAAGCAGAAACAAGTAAAAATGGATTCAGTTGTGATCAAATTGAATATTTACGTTGAAATCTGAAAACCGAAATTTCTCGCGATCACAATACTTGCTTTACTTCGTACTTTTTTTTACCTTAAACTCATATGCAAGTAGATTGGATACACGAGTATTTATATCCATTTATCTAGTTAGACTGTTTACACAAATGGTGATAGACTTTGCCCGATAACTTAATAACACGTGTACAAAAAATGTAAACAATAATTTATATATAGCAGATGTTAATAATACGTTCCTCGTGAACAGATCAATTTTGCATTTGACTGCGTGTACTTTTCTGTCTTCGAAACTGCTAATGGTTGGTACCCATGGCGACTAAACGGCAATTATGTGTCTGCCTTTACTGTGTGATATTAGTGTTGATTGCCTTAGCAACCTTGAATTTGTTTATTTCTAAATTATCTGAAAAAGAATCGGAAAAGATAGAAATGACTGAGAAATTTGTTAGTGTTGATTTTGAAGTGTTTGGAAGAGTACAAGGTTTGTATTATAGCAATGCAATTTATTTTTTTATCTGGAAATAGCTGAAAATGTTTTTGTCGGCGATCCGTTGGGAAGGTTTAAATGATATTTCCGCCTATTTTTTAATTAATATTTTTAACTCTAAAACGCTTATTTTTATTAATATTTATTATTTTATAACCATGTTTTATGAACATTGTTAAATGCATAGAGTTTTTACTGAATTAGTAGGTTAATAATAAATTTATTATGATGAATGGAAGTATTACTGTATAATGTACCGGTGAAAGTAGTTAAACTTTTGAACGACTGATCTTGTAACAGTATATTTGGACCGGATATTTTTTTTTAAGCATCTACTTTTTTTCTTTAATTTTCATTTATTCATTGCAGATGGCAGAAACTAATAAATCTTTAGTAGTTAAGATAGGTTAAGAAGAAAATTTGTAATACTTAAAATCAGTAGTACAGGTATTTATTTAAAAATATAATTCTCTACTAGAACCTGGTAAAATCCACTATAACAGTTACGTTACTTGTTGTAGGATAAAATAGGTTGTTTGATTTTTTAAAGAATAGTTTGCTTGACAAGGTCCACTTGTTTGGACTTTATCAGAGTTATCTTTTCATAGATAAAAAAACAATTATCTTTAATATGATTATCTCTCCTCATTCTAATGTAATTATTGATTATAATTGCCCAACAGTAAATTACGTTTTAACAAATCACTATGTATATAATTGTGTTTAAGTTAACAATGAACTGTCTGAAATATTTTCCAAGATTAGTTCTTGTTTGGGTGCCAGTGGCCTAAATTTGTTTGTCTTTTTTATTGCCACAGCAAAAACTTTTTTTACTAATTTGATAAGAGAGCGTATTAGGGATTGTAATGTAGATAATTCCTGGTATGGATATTCACCATTAGGCTGTGTTTTATTGCAGTAATTTGTTCTTTTACTATTTCTTTTATTAATATTTTATTTTCAAGAAACTTCCACAATGTCTTTTATACTTTTTTTAGTCTGGAGGCTAAAAAACTTTTAATTCTGTTTTTTTGTTAAAAAACGTTAGATACTGTTTTTTACACTATATTTTATAATTTTTCCTGAAGTTTGTAATAATAATTATTTTTGTTACTTATTTGCAGCATCTGTAAGTCAAATTTTATTGAACTTTTTGTCTGCTATCAGGATGAGGATAAGTCTGTGTTACAAAAACTTTTGTAATTAAAATTTATTTCTTTAAAACAAGTAAGTAAATTTCCAGCACATTTCAGATATGATATAATGTTTTGTTTTGTTTCAGGTGTTTTCTTCAGAAAGGTTTGTTACATGTCTTGATTACTGCTATTAGCTTAACCGCTTGTTCCAGAATGTGTGAAGTATTAGCAGTTTTATTCCATTTTAAATTAACATATTATTATATAGCTATTTAAAAAATGGTAATACTTTGTTAACAGGGGGGCACTTGATTTGCACTGCTTTTAAGTACTGTTAATTATTGTATTTAGTTACTTCTGTTATTAATAAGTTATATATAATTTGTTTATTCAATGTTAATTAGATGAGTTAGAGAGCATAGGTTACTGCTTTGTTAGATTATGTTGATTTCATGTGCTGATGAACCATAAGTTTTTCAACATAACAGACACTCACTTTGCTTGTTAACCTCTTCTAATTAACGCTAAATATACAAATTATTTACAACTTATTAATAACATAAGTAATATTTAAACTAACTACAATAATTAACATACCAAATAGCAACATAAAGGTGAAAAAACAGTGCAAATCAACTGCATTTCCCCCCTTCCAATGGTAACACAATAGTACCAAAAAAACAAGGAAAAAATGTTAAAAAAAAGTACTAGCAATAAAACTTATTCTTAGGTGATTTTAAGGTTACGTTTTACAGTTAAATAATATAAATTTAAATAGTGTTCAACTTAAAAGAGGCCTCATCACTCAGTAGTTTATATAAATTTATTTTCAGTATATTATACATAAGAAAGAAGCAGTAATAAAAAAGAGAGTCAGACAAGGATATTCCCTATCCTCGTTACTTTTTAATAATTACATAGAACTAGCAGTTAATGATGTTAAAGAAAACAATTTAGATCTGGAATAAAAGTGCAAGGTAAAAAGATGAAGGTGTTACAATTTGCTGATGATATAGTAATTCTTGCCGAGAGTAAAAAAGATTTAGAAGAAACTGTGAATGGCATGGATGAAGTCCTACACAAAAACTATGCATGAAAATAATGAAATGTAGTAGAAATAATGAAGGTGGATCACTTATTATAAAAATAGGAATAGAAAAGATTATGGAGGTAGAAGAATTTTGTGATTTGGGAAGTAGAATTACTAAAGATGAATGAACGAAGCAGGAGTGATATAAAATGCTGCATAGCACAAGCGAAACGAGCTTTCAGTCAAAAATATAATTTGCTTACATCAAAAATTAATTTAAAGGTCAGGAAAACATTTTTGAAAGTATATGTTTTGAGCATAGCTTTATGTGGAAGTGAAACTTGGACGATCGGAGTACCTGTGAAGAAAAGATTAGTAGCTTTTGAAATATGGTGCTGCAGGAGAATGTTAAAAATCAGATGGGTGGATAAAGTGACAATTGAAGAAGAGGTGTTGTGGCAAATTGATGAAAGAAAAAAAAACATGTTGACAAGTGCATAGAAGTGGATAGACATCATTTCAGGGTACAGCTAATGAGAGTAGCCAGGAACATGGTCAAACATGTTGACAGGTGCATAGAAGTGGAGGTCATTTTCAATACCTTCTGTAAGTTATTATGGTAAGTGTTTGCTAATAAACTATTATTTATTGACTTAACTAAGTTATGGGGGCTTTTTTAAGTTGAATATCTGTACTTTATATTTAAATTATATGTGATATTCTAGTATTTATATAATAAACATCAGCACTTTGCTTATTAATGTGTCATTTGAACATATTTCTCTTAGAAATTAATGAAATATATCAATGTTCTCATAAACTTGGACTTCCAAATTGGTTACTAGGTTAGGTTTTTTTTTTTTTTTTTTAGTTTTATTTGCTAACACTAGCAAAAGGCATTTTAGAAATAATTTTAATTTACTCTCCTTAAGTCATAACATTTAAAGCCGATGAAGATCTTCGAAATTGGAACATTTAAGTAATGCTGAAAAATTACTTCTCGAAAATTGACTTATGTTGATGTAGCATCTATCATTTTTGTTGTAATATTAAATAATTTCTAATGTTGCTTTATGTAGTAATGAATATTGTATATGCAGTGTTAAAACTATAATTTTTTTTTTTTAATACTTGCTTCCAAGTAGGGAAATAAATATTTTGAAGTAGCTCATGTATAATGAATATATACTAACTTTTAATATTTAGTATGATAAATAGGTAAAAAGTGAAATGTATACATAATTGTCAAATTTTAAGAAAAGTGGTAAGTACTTAATGTACTATAAAACCAAACCATATTGTCGATTCTGTTTAAAATATTGCAAAATTTTAGAATACGTTATCCATTCAATTTATTAAAATATCAACCTCTAAAAATCATTAAATAAATTTTTGATTAATCAAAACTAAACTACTGGGTTTCACTTCTATTAATAATAATCTATATATATTTTCTTTAGTTAAAAATATTTAAAAAATGAACACACCAAACTAAAAAACATTATTTTAAACACAATGTTTGTTGCATAACTTTAAAATATCAACAGATATTCATTCTATGAAAATCATTTCAATCCCAGTTACATTTTATAATTTTCAAACTAAAAAACATTATTTTAAACACAATGTTTGTTGCATAACTTTAAAATATCAACAGATATTCATTCTATGAAAATCATTTCAATCCCAGTTACATTTTATAATTTTCATACATAATGAATTTTCCAGTATTATATTACTAAGCACAAGCTTCATACATATCTGCTGAATTAATTATCTTGCACATTTATAATTTTCTGTAAAATTTTCTGTAATAAGCATGGCAGAATTTGTATGCCTGGATGTCTCATAACACCACTCTAATAGAAGATGTCTGTAACAAATAATTTAAATCAATAATTATTTTATTGTTAAGTGAAAAAACATTACCTTATAATTGTTTTTAGTTGTTCAATATTTTAAATGTCTCCTTAGAAAATGATTAATAATATATAAAATAAAATATTTAGAAAATTATTCGGATAAAAGTGTTTTTCAGATGCCATATAATAATGTTTGATAACTAACATTTGATAAATCTTGTGTGTATAATTTTTTGTAAAAGAAAATTTGGGCCACTTATATGTGCCTTAAATTGATAATAACCCGTAGCATTTCTATCAGATTATTAGTTTTCCAGTTATGAAATGACAAAAACAACAGGCATAGATTGGATGATAATTTCTCTTTTAAATTCAGTTCAGAATAGTGACATATTTCAAGTAGTCAGTCCATAAAGGAGGCTATTTTAAAACCAATTTACTTCAGTACAATTATTTAATTACGTAATTCTGAAAATTCATACAAATGAAATGAAACTTGCTCTAAGCAGTGAACCTATGCATGTGAACTCATTCAGGATATGACAGCTATAATCAACTGTTAATATTTATTTGACAGATCACATACTTCAAACAACTAGTTTGTCTTCATAGAGTTAACACTATTATAGAAACCCTTTTTATTTATGATTTATAAACTTTTGGTAGACGTTTTACTTTTTTATTTAGACCTTTTTCTTTTGGCAGAAACCAAATATGAGTTACAAGACTATTGGTATTTATATATAGTATGTTATCAACCTAGATGTTTTCAGTATTTACAGTATACTTTTAAATTTTTATTATTTTATATTGAGTAATTCTAAAGATTAAATTTTGATGTTTGAATGATTAAATTTGTTGTGGGCCTGAGTGACTGGTACTGCACCATTTGATTTTAAAATTCTTAAATAGTTATAGCAGTGACTGATACATAATAATTATGAGGCAAAACCTTACAAGATCCAGAACGCACCTGGATCATTTACATCAGATATGTTTCTAATCAGCAGAAAAATGACCTTTGCATCAGTTTTTGTTCCTTGATAACTGGGAAACTGATAGAAATGCTATGGCTAATGGTTAGAAGCATAATTATATGACCCAAATTTTCTTATATAAAAGAATATGTACACGTGATTTATCAAATGTTATGCAAGTTATAAGGTAATTGATAACATTACTGTAAGACATCTGAAAACAATTCTATCTGAATAATTTTCTAAATATTTTACTTATAAATTATTTTAAAATTTTCAATAGGGTCAATCCATATCAATTCATCCAGGTCATGAAACCCATAGTCTCAGAATGCCATGAAATTTTTTTTTCTATTTGTCATCCTTATTAACTGTGTAAAATTTTATTTTGATATATTAAATACTCTTTAAGTTATTACATTTTTTAAATTTGTCAAAAAATATGTTATTATTGTTTCCGAGCCTTTTAATGATTGTGTTGTTGATTTAGTAAAAAACTCATAATTTTGTTAGTTTTCATTATATCATTAAGGTTTTTTTACTAAAATTTTCAGAAAAATGTACAGAATAAGGTAAAAATGCATTTAGCAATTTATCTCCTAATTGCTGCAGTAAATATTCAGCTCAAACCTGGATTTCATAATTTTTTTTTTTTGAAGAAAAAACAAAATTTTAAAATTCGATTTAAGAAAAGGCACTTAAGTAACCAAACTATTTTTTTTTATGTATAATTCTAAAAGTATGAGTTTGTGGAAGAAAATTTGTGGTTTTTTTTTGATTGCCAGTATTTTTTAACCCTTAAGTAATACACATTTTACTTCCTGAAAAATGCATACAATTGTTCATATACAAGATAATGAAATTATGTTATGAAACTTTTATTTGATGTGAAGTTGTTAAAATATTTGATACAATCAATATATCATTAATTTTAGAATTATTATAATTACACTTATTTATTATGTAAAGTAAACAAAGAAAATGCTAGACATCTGTGGCAACAAGAAAATGTAAAGAATAAAGATTAAGCAGTTGAGTCACCATCACTCTCCTTATACGAGGGTTTTTTTTTCAAGGTCCGATCGATCATGAAATTAAAACCACAGTGAAAATACAAAATTTTTTATTTGTAACAAGTACTTACATAGTTACGCCATTTTTTTACATAGTCGCCACTCCGATTTAGACATTTGTCGTAGCATGGTACCAACTTTCCAATTCCCTCATCATAGAATGGAGCCGCCTGTGTTTTCAGCCATGTTTCTACACTGGTCTACAGCTTGATGTCTGTGCCAAAATGTTGTCCTCCTAGCCAGCGTTTCATGTGAGCAAAGAGGTGAAAATTGGATGGAGCAAAGTCCAGGCTGTATGGTGGGTGATCAAACACTTCCCAACGAAAACTCTGCAGGAGCTTCTTTGTTACAGCTGCAGTGTGCGGCCGAGCATTGTCATGGAGAAAGACAATGCCTGATGACAACATTCCTCTCCGCTTATTCTGAATTGCCCTTAGTAGACGTTGAAGAGTCACACAGTATGAGGCTGTAGTGATGGTCGTGCCACGTTCCATGAATTCCACCAAGAGAACTCCATTCCAGTCCCAGAACACAGTAGCCATACACTTTCTGTTGGGGAAGGTTCGCTTGAACTTCTTTGGTTTACTAGAAGAATGAGAATGCATCCACTGTTTGGATTGTTCTTTTGTTTCTTCAGTTTCGAAATGGACCCATGTCCCGTCCGCTGTGACAATTTCGTTCAAAAAATCTTCTCCTTCATTGTGGTAGTGCTGGAGAAACGTTAGGGAGACATCCATTTTCATTGTTTTGTGATGGTGACAGCATCTTGGGAACCCATCTCACACACAGTTTGCGGTACTGAAGTTTGTGGTACTAATTTGTGGGTAATTATTGATTTAAATAATTTGTTGCAGACATCTTCTACTAGGTTGGTATTATGAGGGACATTCAGTCCTACAAATTCTGCCATTTTATTTTTCCACAGAAAGCTAAAGAAAAATAAGTAAAAAGGACCTCTTGCCCATTAAAAGCTGTTTATGATATAATCTTTGGCTTGTTTAATTTTGGTGAAAGGAAAATAAAAACTTAAATTTGGACAGTTTAGATAATATACATAAAATTTACATAATCTTATTGAGTTTATACATTAAATTGGCATTGATTAGAGAATTTGTCTAAATACCATTAAGAAAAAGAATATTCATGACATTAATTACAACAAATTTTACAGAATGTTAGAATAAATAAAGTTTTGTTAGATTTGTTATGTAAGGTAATTAATGCAATACATAATTACCTTGGAATTACCTGCGAAATTCCACAGGAATTACCTGTGGAAATGTTATTGAAAATTTTATGTAAAAAAATTATCAAATATAACTAGGATTGAAATGATTTTCATAGAATGAATAATATCTGTTAATGTTTTAAAGATAAACAGTAAAGGTTTTATTTAGAATATTGTTTTTTAATTTAGTGTCGGGTTTTTTTAATTTTTGAACTTTTTTTTTTGCTAGATCCAAGAGTTTGTGTTGTAGATGGATAGTCTTTTCAATTGCAAATGTAAAAATTTAAAGAGAATTGCTCCAATGATTTAGGGTCTACAGGTCATAAAAATTATACAGGCAAAGACACAAACATATGCCAGACACATTTATACATACTGTTGCCAAATGCCTTCGATAGCAAATAATTCATTACCTTGCGGTGGCCCTGAAAAGGGCCATTTTCTCTTGCATAAACTCTGAGAAGAACTGTTGGGTATGGAAGCTGGTCTCCGGTAAAGTCGGGGAGTTGCAACTCATCCATTGAAATCCGACCGGGCTTTCCCTCAGAGGCAGTTGGGTCCCCTCTACAGTGTGGCAGTGGTGGCCCCCAGAGCCCTGCAGTGTCGGGTCGGCGTTGGTCGTCCTTCACCAGTGCAGCCGAGGCAATTCTCCCCAAGTGATCCCATGCTGGGCCGGCTCCTGCTGCTGAGCCCAGTGAGCTGGAGCGGGAAGGTAGTGTCCATGTCCAGCGGCTCCCTTGGTGGGCCGGCCAGGCCTGCTGCTCTGATGTGGATGTTGGCATTAGCCGGGAGGTCCCATGTTGAGCCAGTCAGGGAACTTCTTCTGTCTTCTTCCATCTTCTTCTCTAGATGGTGGTCGACGATGAATTGTCTTCACTCTCGTGGTGTACACTTTTTTATTGGAGCCTGATAGTGGTGGGGTTGCATTGCCGCTATGGTGGGAGAACTGTATGGTCATCTGCACAGTGGTAGTTAATGCTTGTATAGTGCGTTTGTATACTGTGCGCTAGTTCACATCTGAGTTGCTATACCATTCGCCTGCCAAAATTAAATTAGGCATATATGTGGTAACAATATATATGGCTTGTTTTTGTTGTGGATGAATTTTTTGTTCAAATGTTTCTCCTGTGATCAGAATTGAATTCATATTCCCAATATGATAATCAAATAGCTTGTTGATTACCAATTTACATGTAAACATATGAAGTATATTGAACATTAACCATTAAATGAATTTCGCAGTTTTTTCTTTTAACCAATAGCAAACTTTTTTTAGTTTATTGACAATTGTATTCATTTAATTTGTTAATCATGTTTTTGGTATATCAAAAGCAAAGCTTTTTTTTTTTTAGTTAACAAAAGCAAAGCTTTTGAAATATTTGAATTAATACCATTAATTTACATTATACATATTAATTCATATATTTTATATGTAATAAAAACAAAAAAAATAGACTGTCATCTTGTTCTGTGTGACCATTGAACTCATTACTGATCTAGTCAGATACAAGTCCTGACTTCAGTATAAATTTGCAATAAGAAATCAGAAGTTCACATATCAGCAGACAACTATTATGGAAGGTCAGCAACAAAGCTGAAAGTTTTGTATTTTACCTGTGAACTGCAGAATCATTTTCTTTAAAAATGCTGCTAGAATAAATAAAAATCGTAAGCATATATACAGAATATGAATATATTTTATTACCCAAAGTTTATTAATAATTTTTGGTTGGACAAATTAACATATACTTGGTAGCATCCAGTTTGTTAACTAAGAAGTTTTGGTATTATTAAAAGATATTACCAATGATATTTATTTCTGAAGGGTCATTCCATGTCAAATCAACAAGCCTCACAACTTCACCATCACCAATTTCGACAAAATTCACAGTATTGATCATGTCCATAAAGTGATGCAAAGAAATACTTTTTTCAGTCACTCAGTTTTTGTGTAGGACCCCATAAAAAAGTGAAAAAATTGCAAAAACAAGGCTCAGATAATTATAAAAAAATAATTTTCTCAGCTGGTATAAGACTAGAGAGCTCAATTTGGTGTCATTTTAAAGCTCTTAAAATGTACATCACTTGGCAAGATTTTGTGACATTAATAGTTCAAGGTAACCAAAAATGTTATTTGACCTTGAATATATCTAAAAGTGTATTTTTTAAAAATTAGAAAAAAATATATTTGCTTCCTAATGTGTTGAACATGTAAATATTTCATAATGGGATTGCAGTGTGATCATGGTTAAGTAAAGTAATGAACTTGTACCTACTCACCACATAACTCTTAATTCATATAGCTTCCAAAGATATTTACAGAAGAATTACAGTGTACACTTTCATTTACAACTTCTGGTTAGCATTGTCCACTTCTTGCTTTGAGAGGTTATAAACTCTTCTTGTTGGATTTATCCTGAGATATACTTTTGAAATAACATACTCCTATGTATGTTAAGAACTTAGCTGGACTGTTCACTAGCAAGAAATGAGTGTTGAAGAAGTTTTGGAAGTTTTTAAAAGTCCAGCTTTTAGGAAGCGCGTTGTCAATATTTGCATCCTGATCATCTGTAGTATTACATTTTTTTTTTAAGTTTGTTGATAATTTCATGGTCAGAGGAGAGAGGAATAGCATCTTGTTCAGAATCTGAATCCATGTTCAATATTTTGCTTTTGAACACTACTGCTGCTTTCTTAAGCTTTTTCTGAGGGTAATAAGCTTTTTCTCTCACATAATCGTTTTTTTTTTTTTAATAGGTGATTCATTTAAAACAATCAAACTTTAGTTCAGAGCAGATACAGCTTCATCTTTTTCTGCGGAAAATTGTTGAAATTCTTCATCAGAAGTAGATTCTTTAGCATAGCTTGTGGCAAGTATCTCAAATTTTGTAACCTTGTTTAAGAAAAGTAAATGTTTGCACCAAGTTCTCACTTCCACTTCTCAGGTTTTTCTTGCAGGAATTATAAATTGACTTTTCAAATGGATTGTAACAGTACATTTTACTTGAAGCTGTTGAAGTTGATGGTTCCATGCTGGTCCAAGGCTGTAATAAATTAGTCATAAAACTTCAAACCTGTAGAGAAAGACAAGCTCCGTTAACAAAGAGTGACTGAAGAATCTAAAAAAAAAATTTTGTATCACTTTCTAGATATGATCTACCTGTGAATTTTATTGAAATTTGTGATTGTCAAGTTGTGAGGCTTTTTGATTTGACACGAAATGACCCTGAAATTTTTTATTGTTTGTCAATTTTGGTCACAGCACAGAGATAGCAATTTAAACATTGTCTGCATGGAAAATCTATTGTGCTGCAGTTTTTCAAGAATATTCAATTCAAGCTTATTTTAATTCTGGTACTGTGAGTACTGAGTGGCCATCTTTAGCATAGATTCATCATTAGATGATCTTTTAAGACTTTTGAGAACATAATATTTAAATTCAAAAAAACATTCCTACATTAAATAAAACTATAATTGCTTTTTACTAAAAACCAGTGATATCCTTAATTCAATCTCCACACAAAATAAACATGTATTCAAAGGATTGTATTTGGGAGAAGAGGAATTATACTGATTGTAGTGTAGGATTCAGTATGTATGTTTTTATTGGTTGATCAATAATAATTTACTTGTTTGTGAATTACCCTTATGTAAGACATGCACCTGAATATATACAGTTAATTTTTTTATTGAAAAATGATTATTTAACAAACATTTTTTGTTAATTTTAGTTTATTTTGCTAACAATAAAAATTAACATTTAGGCTGCACAAAACAAATTATATTGACTGATAGCACTTATATCTTCAACTGTTCAAATTCATAACAGTTTGAAATGTACATAATAATCTTTAAACAGTTTTCCACCAAAAGTACAGAATTCAATAATGCCTCTTACATTATATTTATTGTTTTTCCATTTTAAGAATTCTTTTGAAGGTTTCCTTCATCAGTTAATAAAAACTTTTTAAAATCACATTAAATTCTAAAACATTTAAATGGTCGCATACTATAAAAAATATGTAGTTGGAAAATTAAAATAAAATATTTCATGTGGCCAGTCACGCATTATTAACACAACAGTACAGTCTGTATGGCTGGCCACATGAAATATTTTATTTCAATTTTTTGACTACATATTTTTTATAGTATCTGACAGTTTAAATGTTTCTGAGTTTAATGCATGATTTTAAAAGGTTTTTATTAAGTGATGATGAGGGAAACCCTCGAAAGCGTTCCTAAAATGGAAAAACAATAAACATAAGGTAAAAAGCATTATTGAATTTTGTACTGTTGGTGGAAAACTGTGATATACTTTTGTCTTTGACAAAATGAGTACAGAGGCAATTACAGATAAATACAATAACAAAAAAGAAGTGAATTTGCCAATTTAATTAATAATAATCTTTAAATAGTGAGATATGAAATGTTTTAATGATGTCAAAATGTAATATTTGATATGAAATTATCAATAAAATATATTTTAAATAAATTCAGTTAAATATTTTATAGCTTACATAATATCATACAGACTTAAAAATTAGTTAAAATTTTAATTAATTTGAAGAAGGATATCTTAACAGATTTTAATTCTCATAGCTGCTTGAATCATTTTCTTCAGAAGGAACATGAGTGTCTTCATCATCACACTTGGCACAATCCTCATTTCTGTCAAAGGTATTGAAAATTCTGTGATTCTTGAAACTCTTCACAATCAGATTATTTGGAATATGGTTCAATGAAGCCAACATCCACACATAACTAAAATCTTGCTTGTTTACTGTTCTTGTAAGTCATTTAATGGAATGTAGTCGCCATCCATACCAAATAAAAATATCTTATTGAGGTTTGAGAGAGTGATTAATTCAACATCAAGTGGCTAGAATAAAGATTAGTTATTCTGTTTCTTGATGCCTTTTCTTCAAATCATGTGTTGCTTGTTCAAGGAAACTGTTCATCCCTAACAATTGTACTATTGTACAATATTTTTAATTTTAAAGAGTATTCTGATGATCCTCCAATATAAACACATTTACCCAGCCTAATATAGCATGTCCATCCCTACTTTTTCTTGCCACTAAATATTACAGCAGCTGGTAATTTCTTTTCTTTTGGAAAGGTTTTATTTGAGTATAGTAAATGGAAGTTTTTCCATCTAGAAGTATTGTTAGCAGACTATATCACTGCAAGTGTGTGCATGAGAGCAGTTGTATCCTTAACTGTGTTAATTGTTGAATTTGCTGGAATGTATTGAAAAAGGATCTATGTTGTTCATAACTATTATATTTTCTGTTAAGATCAAATAAAACTAGACAATTTGTGACACTTTTATTGTAGTTTTGTATGATTTATCTGTGTCTATAAAATTTAAAATGATTATATCTATGATTATTAAGTGTTAAGATGACATAGTTTGTATTTTGTCAACTCTTATGATTTTCCAGTACTTAAAACATAAAAAGTTTTCATTCTGAAGGTAAGTAGATTAGTTTTAAATGAATTTCATTGTGCTGTAAGAACTATTTTTATCTAGTGCTCTGTGCTATTCTAGAAAGTAAAATAGTAATACAATTGATTATTGTTTCCAGTACACAAAACAGAAAGGTGATGAATTGAAACTAGTGGGATGGTGTATGAATACTGATAGAGATACTGTAGTTGGACAAATGCAAGGAGAAGATAATAAAGTGAGACAAATGTAAGTTATTTTAAGGAAATCTGTGCAATAATAAACTGTCATAAAAATTTGGTTCCACTTTCTGGATCAGCATGTTAACTCGCTATTCATTTTTTACTGTTTTCTGTTTACTGCAGTTTTTAAATCTTACAAAACACATGAAGCCAATTTTAATAGGGTTTGATTTTAATAAATCTTGTATCAACTAGAAGAAATAAAGTTATTCCAGAAAAAAATTTCTTTGAGTCATTGTGGAGTATAAAATTAGTTTAAACTTTTATGTAGTTTAAATTAAACTAAATTATGATGAGGTTGGAAACAGGGTGGGATAATACAGAAAAGTCTTGTGAATAATCTTTATGTTGTATTTTCTATCAGGTTTTAGTTTTGTTTTACACACCAGTGAATTATTTCTTGGTGATAAAATCAAACCTACTGTTTTGGTTTGAAACATCTTAAAAGACTAAATATCATAATTAAATATTTATTATGACTAGGTATATTCTTGTCTGAAAATATATATTGTCTGTTCTGGTTTTATAAAATCAGAAAAGTATACAAGACACAAAAATGGCTGTCAGATCATTGTTTAGCATAAGAAAGGCTGACTATGCTTTTGCTGACATTAAATAAATAAATAACCCATTTAATGAAAGGTCTTATTTAAAATAGCTGGTCAGGACTTGCTCGCCCAACCGTCTACCCAGGAGGCTTCATCCTGTGGTCCCCCAACATGTTAGTTATCCTCGTGGTTGTGAAATATTATATATTTTACAGACATTCATCAAAGATTAATCAATCCTTTTGCTTCATTATATTTCTGTTGCCATGATGACAGAAATATAATGAAGTAAAAGGATTGATTAATTTGTTTTTTTAATGAATATCTTAATAGATTGAGGCCCTAGCCACCTTGGGGCTTTTGGATTTGTATTCCGATTACATAAAGAGGAAACATTTATTTGTATGTTAGCAAAAATCTCAAGAACTGCTAAACTAATCGCTAGAAAATTTTAACAATACCTAGCTTCATTGTGTAATTCGGACTGTCATAGTCTATTTTAAGAAGAAAGATTATTTATTAAAATGTGTAAATACTCATTACAGTGCTGCAATTCTCATTCGAGCCACTAGGTGGCAAGCCATTAGATTCTCATGCTCTTTTCTTATGGTGAGCTGCTTCCAAGATATTCTTCAATAGAGGTCTTATTGAAATTGAAGACAACAATATATTGTGACTGATTCATAATCAATGCCAAGCAGAAATTACTAAAGATAAATTAATAAAAATTTGTATACATGTTCTTATGGTGTAGGTGCACACTAAGAAAGGATTTTTTGAGTTTAAAGTATAAAATGAAGTAGCAATGAAATTTACAATTTTTTTAATTTCTCTAACAAATGAAGTTATATCAGCTTGAGTTTTTGGTGTGTGTAATCTTCATGTTATTATCTAAACAATTTCTAGATTTTTTTGAAAATCTGTGTATAAAGGTTAAATGATTTTTTAAACCTGGCTATTTTGTAATTTTTCTTAAGAATTGAAGATATCAACCTGATTTTGGTGAGTACATTCTTTGTCTGAATAAACCAATTTCTAGATTTCTGAAATTCAACCTTTAAAGGGGGTGGGAAAGATAAAAAGAATATTGAACAATGATTGTTAATCTTCCCAATCCAGACTATACTAAATGAGATATTCAGCAGATTTGGGCTTACAAATACTGTTCAAACAAGTATCTAAACACCACTTTTGGGTTTTTTGAATTCTGATTTTTTTAAAAGGTTTGGTGGTATACGGCACAGTGGCTCTACCAACATAGCCACTACCTTCGTTACTGTATGTGCGATTGGCTACACATGCCTCTTCTTATTTGATTACAAAACATAAAATAACAAATTGACTGCGATGGGAAATACAAATATCCATATAGTGCGGGTGAAACTGCAGTTCCTCATTGGAAGTCTTTTATAGAACCAGTATGTTTCTTTGATAATGGGACGTTAAGTATCATTAATTCAAAAATATAAAATAAATATACTACAACAGATAATATAAATATACTACAACAGATGTAAACTATGAATTGATTTTTGAAAATGGTAGTTTAAAATGAAGAATAAGTTTAAAACACCAAAATGGATGATGTTGACTGAGTTTTATCTCAAAGTGCAATTACAGTAAATTGAAGTTGAAAAAACCTTACATTAATGTGATATTTGAATTGAGAATATAAAAAATGCCTTTGTAATGAACAACCAACTCTTTGTAGCTTACAAATTATATTTGCTATTAGCATACTATATATTATTAATTACCCGTTTTATTAATTACACTAATTTATTTTATTTTACACCATATTGAACATGTTTAAAAATAATTTTTCCATTATTTGCCAATATTTCTTTTGGCAACTCAAGAACTCAAGCCATCAATTTATCAAGTAAAAAACTACTTTTAGCAAGTTCTCTAATAATTAAATTTACAATTTGTATACCTAAATGTAGTGATTAACTCTTAAAGCCTAAGCCTGACTAATTAAAACATGTAAATGACTAGTGTGAGTATAGCTCAGGATTTGGCAATTAATTCTACATTAAAAATGCAGTTGGTCTAGTCTTTCATATTTAGGTTTTAGTATGTTCTAATAGCTTTTGTTGAATTAACAACAAAGTAGAAAGATACAGTTATTAGGATACTAGGGTTCAGGGTTCGTGTTCATGTATTTACGTTTTTTAATATTGTTTTTGTACAATATATTTCAGATGTTAATATTTGTGATTTTATAGTTGTTATAGATAATTTTATTATTGAAATATTAAGTGGTTTAAAACTTCTGTTTCTAAAAAAGTGGGTGATATTTATGAATATAATCTTATTAAATATCATTTCCTAGGTATACTGGAAGGAAGTTTTTAGCACTTCTTCGTCTTTATGAGAAAAATTATCAATTAACAGATGATGTTATGTGGAAGGGAATGAAGAAAGATGAAAGAGTTCAAACTTCATATTCAAATAATTCATGATTTTTAATTCATTAAGTTTTTCATTTTCTTTTCTTTTTTTTTAAGTTTTATTATGTTTTTTGTTTTAGGAAGGTGTGGCTTGAAACCAAAGGAAGTCCATTAAGTGCAATTGAGAGAGCAGTTTTTTCTAATGAGCAGAGAGTTAAAGAATTATCTTTTGATAAATTTCGTATCAGGCAATGAATTGCTGTTTAATATAATGATTTTTCCCATTGTAAGCATTTGATATAATAGATAAAATAGCTTTTATATAACTTGTGATCTTTATAATACTCTAGTCATGTTTTATGAATTTGATAAAATTATTTAAAAATTACCTGTAAATTTTGTTTTATCCAACAAACAAATTTTTTATTTGTTAATAAATAAAAAATAAATAAAAAAATACAATTTGTGTATACCAACTTTTATTAGATGATGTTTTAACCATAACCAAAAATTATATATAGTTGTCAGCTTGTGTACATTTTGAACTATAAATATTTTCAAAAATTAAACTAGTTTGAATGATATTTATATTTATTTTTATAGTTATTAAAAATGTTATTTTTTAAAAATTCCTCTTTTTTGAAAATCCTTATTATCCCTCTCTGTCTCAATTTATTAACCTGCTTAATTTATAAAAAAAATTAATGATTGTTGAGCCACATCAAGAAGAAAGGATGTTAATTGCAGTTTACAACATTTTTTTCGATGCCTTCTCTGATTCAGAACTTGCTGCCATTCGTTTGATGAATACTGTTGTATTCCAATATTACTTTAATCAGGGATATAAGATTTTAAAAATAGCTGTTTTCTTGTGTTGTCTAACATCTTAGTGAATATGTTTTAATGTGGTTTAACATTCTGGTCAATCACTGTTACCATGTTTTTGCAGTGTATTATGTTCAGTGTAGTTATTGTTTTACATTTTTACATTACTTCATATTCATCATACTTAAATAATACTATTAATTTATTCAAGTAATAGTAATTTAGGTAAAATTAGTTATTTCTTTAAAAATAAAAAATCTGATGTGGACACTACAAGACTTTTGTATGCCTATTAAATTACACGTACACATTTTTTGGTGCACTTCATTTAAACTTTTAAATGAAGTCCACTTTTCTTTTAAAGTGGACAGTTACTCAGTTATATGAACAACAATCGTATATGAAATATTAGGATAGAGTAAGTCCCTTTATTAATCTTTAAATAAATGTGTAATATCTATCTTAATACTATGTTTGTTTTTTTTTAAATTATGATGTAACCTTCAACAAAATGAAAACAAAAATGAATAATCAGTTGTTTCACAATATCTGATATGAAAATCACATGACTTATTTCTACATCTATTAAATTATATATACACTTTTTTTTTTTTTAATGAAATGTACGTAAAGTTTTATTTCATTAATAACTGCTGATATTTTTTCATATTATTGTTATTATTGAATTATTATTTATTGTAAAAATATTTTTACAATTGGAGGTTAATAATTATTAATAAATCAATATATTTAAATTAAAAACAAAAAAAAGGAGATTAGTCTGATTCGAACTGATGTTCATTTTTGAGTTATGCAAGATACATAAATACATACACACTTATATACATACATATGTACGTACAGACATCATGCCAAAACTAGTCAAAATCGACTCAGGGATGGTCAAATGGATATTTCCATTGAAATCTGAAAACCAATATTTTTTGCGATCTCGTGAAAAATAATTCCTTTACTTTGTAAAAAAAACCAAAGAAGCAAAAGGGGAAAATCTTAAATGAGAAAATCACAAGAAATTAAATGCAAAATATAAATCATCATCTTTGAAAGAAAGTGGCTACATTAATATTGTAAAAGAAAATAATAATTTGTGATATCTTATAAAAATTAATAAATTCTAAGGAAATAGATTAACAGCAAAAAGCAATGAGCTTGTATGCTGTAATTTTGAGCTTGTAATATTTCAGTGTTAAATGAAGTGATATGAAACTGAGAAAAAGAGTGAGTTGATTGATTTAGAGAACATCTTTGGATTACACAATATTAAAATATTAAATGAAGCTGGTTAATAGTTTAGTATAGACATTTCAGCTACTGGAGATGGTTTTTCAATTTTGATGAAATAGACTTTTATGGGAAACATTTATAGTCTAAGAATAAAGGCTCTGTTTTAAAGACTATGTAATGTTGTTTTTACATTATATGAATTAATATAAAATCAATTTTTCAATAGAAATACATTTACTAACTAAATTTCACTTTAAAAATGCATTGAAGAGGAAGTATTTAAAAATACTTATTGCAGTCAATTGCTTCATATATGATATGCTTGTGATGTTCAGGGCTCAATTTAAGAACTCTAGTAATGCATTAGGTTGCTATAGTTAAGATGTATGTAAGAATAAAATGTGGACATATATAAATGACTGCAAGACTAATGAACTCATCATGCCATTTTCTACTTGATTCTGATGAGATAAGAAAAAACTAACATTAGAAATTAATATTTCGAATCAATTTCTAATTAATATTTCAAGAAAATTGTTGATTTATTTTTTCAAAATTCATATAAGAACAAATTGATCAGTTGACTGATATTTAATAAAAGTTGACTAACAAAGATGGTGACAACTGAGCAGAAACCTTTTTTGTCTTTTACAGTTGGATAAATTTAAATTGGTAGTAACAGTTGAAGTGCATTCTGTAGAAAGTTTAATTATGATCTTCCAGCTGACAGTAGCTTCATCATTGGCATAAGTGGTTTAAAATGATCACATATCTGTGTAAAGGGAAGAACATGGGACAGTATAGGATAACTGAAGAAAATGTTGAATTTATCAGGAAGTCTTTCCTGCATAGTACTAAAAATCTGTTAAGAACTTATGACTTCTTAACAGATGAATTCTTTCATCCGTCAAGTGAAAGTGAAAGGCACTTCCCAAAATGTTAAAAAAAATCTAATTAAATGTTTTGTGTATGATATCGTGATAGTGAGTTTATGGGCTGTTCTTTTTTGTTGAAGCAAGCATTACAGGAGTTGCTTATTTGGATATGCCATGGATATGGTTGTTTTGTAAACTGCAAGATGGACCAGAGAATTTTATTTGGCCACCAAGATGGTGTGCCTCCTCACTTACATAACTGTTTGAGATCAGTTGAATGATGTTTTCCCCAACCACTAGATCGGTCTGCATGAACCCACGTGATGACTTTTTTACAGTGGTCTCCAAGTGATCAGATATGACCACATATGATTTTTCCTTTGGAGCTTTATAAAGGATCTTGTATATATGCCTCTGCTACTATAACCTGATTTGAGGCACAGGATTGAAGCAGCTATTATTTCCATTACTCCAGACATGCTGATTGAAGTATGGGATGAACTTCCCTATGCCACATTACGAAATGACATTGAACACTTTAGGGAAAACTGATTTGCCAATTCATGTTTGTAAGTCAAAGTTGAGAGGTATGTAATTGCTTTAAAATCAGATATTCTTTTTTGTGCATCCTGTATTTAAACATTTGTGGTACAGATTACAATAAATGTAAAATTCAAATATCATAAGTGTTTTAGTTCTACAAAATTATTAATAATAAAATCAAAATCTATTTTAGCAATTTCTTAGTATTTGTAAAATTCTTATTTGTTGCATTTTACATTAGCATTTTTACTTTTCTTTCGACATTATTGTTTATATATTTTGGATTGCCATAATCATCATATGGTATTCAAATGGCAATTTTTAGAAATTTAAGATGATTAAGGTAGAAAGAAATTTTTTGTAAGATTTTATATAGATAGATTACATTTTGGTTAGTTAAATCATAAAAATCAATTTTTTGGTAAGTGGTTAAAGAGTAACTGAAAGGGCATTAATTGGAGAAGCAACCAGTATTTTCATTTTGAGCTTTGAAAATCATAACATAATTTTCAAGAAATATATATAGGTACATTTTGGAAATAGAATAACACTGTTAAGATGAGCTGATTTATGATAAGAATCTACTTCATTAACATTAAAATATTACAAGCATATTATTGGAAATTTATACAAAAACAGTTTTTTAGGTGGATACTTTCAAAATGTAGCTTTTGATCCTTAATAAAAACTGATTTGTATAAAATTAATTGATACAAAAATACATTAATTACAACTAATACACGTATTACCTGTTTTCTACTATGTAGATATTTTAAATACGTAATATCAACAAATTGCTTTCAAATTTTGTCCTTGGGCTATAAAAGATGTATCAGACCAACAAAAATGCATTCCAATATGTTATTAATCACTACATTAAATGAAATGAGTTTTAAATTATCTAATATATTGGCTAGTAATGGTTTTTGTATTTTTAATGTGATTATGTAATTAACATTTGATAATATTTTACATTAATTTACAACAAAACTTTTTAGTGAAATGGAAAAGTCTGTGAAACTATTTTTTTTATTAAGCCTTTTGGGAAAATTAGTAATAATATTAGGAAAACAACCAACTAAACGAAGAGCAGTTGAATCGGAACCATATTGGTTTCCAACACCAGCTCCACAGAAAGACTTTTATGCTATTGATTTTGAAGTAGAAGGAAATGTGCAAGGAAAAGGTTAGTAAAATATTTTTTTTTAACATTTGGTTCGAGGAAATAAAAAATTTCTGTCTTATTACCAGTGTACAAAAATTAAATTTTCATTAGCTGACAGCCTGCACATTGTACAGTTTAGATGTCAGGAGCAAGCATTAGTAAAGAGTATATAACTTTTACACTATGTGATGTGTGAAACATATAATTATGAAATTATGCATTCATAAACGTAAGTATTGAATGAAGATGTGCCCTCAGAGTAAGGTACTATGTAGAAAAAACATATTATTTAAATTAACTAATTAATGTGCACAATACAAATTCAACACAGCTATCAATATAAGCTAAGATAATTTTGCTGATTTGTATTAGAATAACAATAAAATCATTTGCTTCTAATTCTGTATACCAATTGTAACGAAGGGGTAAACCACCAACTTTATGACTAGAAAACCTGGGGATAAAGGAAATAAGACTGACATTAGAAATAAAGTTAAAAATACTGGTTAAAAAATGAACACCAGTTCTACCATCGGCAGTTACGAGCTCTGTTCAGAAAATAATCGAACTTTATTTTTTTAATCATTATTATTAATTTTACAGATTATTGGTCCTTGTTCCCTTCAAAATACTTCCCTTCCCTATTCACATACTTTTCCCAGTGGTGTTTCCACTTCGCGAAGCAATCCTAGGTAGGTTCATTTGAAATGGCCCGTAAGGTCTGTGACGAATTTGCTGTTATGCCAAAAATAGTCTCAAAACGGCATTCTTTCATCACTGATTTTAGGAAAAAATCGCAAGGAGCCAGGTTTGACGAGTAGGGAGTAATCATCTCCCTACTCGTAATGAAGGAATATTGTCGAGTTGTCTCGTCACAACTCTAGTCTCTTTTGCGGAGTTTTTCACGTAACCGTAGTAAAATGCCTTGATAGTACACTCGTTTCACCTTGAGGCAAGAATTAAAAATGCACAATTTCATTAAAATCGAAAAACAAAGCATCATTTTGACATTGGATCGAGACTGACGAGCTTTCTTGGGACATGGAGATTTTTTGCCAATCTATTGTGATGATTGAACTTTTGTCTGGATGTCATTGCCGTAAACCCAGCTTCGTCTTCCGTTTGATCCTTTGCTTGAAAGTTTCATCGTCATTGGCTTGCTCAAGAAATTGCCAACAAACGTACACTCGATATTTTTTTCTGCTTTTCGGTCATCAAACGAGATACGAACTTTGCTGTACCTCGATGCATGTCCAATTTTTCAGTCAAAATGTCATGACATGATCCAATTGAGATGTTAACCTCTTCTGTAAGTTCTCTGACAGTCAGTCGGCGATTTGCACTCACCAAATCGTTATTTTCTGAACGTGGGTGTCATCGGTTGAAGTCGAAGGCCTTCTTGGTCGAGGGTTATTTTCAATTGACTGACGACCACTTTTAAATCTTTAAAACCATTCAGAACATTACCTACGTCCCTTGAGTATTATCTCCGTAAGCTTGTATCAAAAGTTGAAACGCTGTGAAGGTTTTCCCCAGTTTCACGCAAAATTTCACAGTGTATTGTTGCGTTCAAAAATCGTTACTAACATTTAAACACGTTACAGTCAAATAACAATAACACGAAAATTAAACGAGACATAAACAATCCAAGAACATGTGATTACAACTATCGCACTAAATTGGCACAAAACAGCACTCGGCAAACATTTGGCACAGTACTTGGCCGGCTGAAAACGTTGTCGGTTTAATATAGATGATATTTATAACCAAAAATACATGCAATGCTATTTGACTAAAAGTAGTTTAGTATCTCAATAATATTATTTTAAAGAACTTTAAATAATTATTTCTTCTACTCACTGTATTGCTGTAGCTCGCAAATTCCGAAGTCGCTGTCGTCGGTAGATTCTAAAGAGCTCCTCTTCGATTCTAATTCACATTTATCAGAAAATTGTCGATTTGCACATCATTTAAATGTTCATCTTCAATGTATTTTTTTCAACGTTGACAACATGCTCGCAGACATTGCTCCACTCAGCTTCAAACACTTTATGAAATTCCTCTTAGCTAACATAAGAACGTCCGACATGTTAAAAATTTGTATTTCTTTTAGCTACTTGCCCTTTCACTTGACTCCAAATCATTTCAATAGCATTTAAGTCGGGTGATAAGGTGGCAACCGTAGAACGGTGTGATCATAATTTTCAAAAATGTTATCTATTAGAAATTTCTTTTTTTTTGTGTAATTTTATAATATATAATTCAGTCTTTGTCATAGCAGGAGAACAATTAATTCCTTGTTCGGCAAACCATTTTATCATGGTTATATGATAAAAATAACCATATTAATATGATAAAAATTTATTTATTTAAAATTATAAATTTAAGATTTATTTAAAATGATACAAATTTATATTTCATATGATAAAATGGTTAGCCGAACAACAGATTAACTGTTCTCGCTTTTTAAAGAGTTAAAATTTGGCTGCTTTTGCAGCAGAACGATGTGATACGATGCGTTTTCTAGTACAATGGCCGACCGAGGTAACAAGGAAATACACTTCTCCCGTACCCGTTTCGTGTACTTTTCGGAATCCATCGATTTGTGATAATCTCCTTTCTTATTTGACTCATACATAAGTAAGGCATAGTTAATGAATCCTTTATTACAGGCCGGCATGAACAATTAATAATAGTGTACCCTTGGATACTGGTTTTTTCAGTATCTCATGGAGGTTTGTTGTGTCTACCCACGATTTTGGTGTCGCATGACTACTGTGAATGTAGGTTTCATTTATTTATACAATTGGTCTTCCTTCTTCGCGATTCAGGGAAATTTGTCGTAGAAATTTCATTCTTTGCATTTTAATGTTATGCCGTTCTACCAGTATTGGTTGTCTTCTGTTTTTTTCTATCTAAATCCCATTTTACGTAAAATTATTCTCCTTAAAGACCTTTCACTCCCTTTGAGATTAATTTCACTTTCACGGGCTTTTTGCATCATTCTCTTCACAGTAGGAACGCATTTTTCGGTTACATAAAAATTGATTTATTAAACGCCTAGAAGCATCTGTCTCAAACGAATCTAAATTGCTCACAGTACAGGGACGATTTACACGTTTTTTCGGCGAAACGAACATTTCTGGCTTCTCAGTTTCATTTGATTTCCCTTCTGCTATAATTCTTTAGACCGTTCGTTTTGATACTTTTGTCGCTTGAACAACCGTATTCAGCACTTCAGTTTTCCTCACCATTCCGGTTCCGGCATCGTTTGGTAAAAAGAAATTGTAAACATTGAATATAATTTCCCTCGCCTGAGTATGAGCTACTGCACCTTTTCCTCCTAACTTGGGTATTTTAAAAGAAAATAACTGTATTGAAATATTAAAAATTCGAATGACTGAATTTATGACAAAGCCTTAAATGAAAACAACACAACGAACAATAAAAGTAAATCACTTAACAGCTATTTACTTCAAGTAAAATATACTACGCAATAAATGTTTCTATAATAACCACTTCTAGAACATAATTACAAGCCAAGCGATGTGTGAAATGATTCTTCACAACTCAATGATTAGAGTAGATTAAAAATAAGTACATAAAATTCTTTGAATTGCGTGTTGTGATTACAAAAATTCATAAATAACACATTAGTCGTGTATAAATCTACACTATTAGTTACTATACAACAGGAAGTAGGCCTAGATCACAACAATATATAATTTAGAATAAAACTCAACAATTACATACGCTATAGCAAGTTTATGAAACCTGTTTTTTATATATTACCATTCCACAAAAGATATACAGAAAATGACAATGTTTTTAATTTGCTTATAACAGAGGCCAATGCATGCAAAATGCTAGTACATAGGCTTTCAGTCCGTGCGCCAACATATGTGCCGTTACATTTACAGAGATAATGTGGAACACAATGCTACCAATCACACGTCACTAAATACCTCCGTTGGCGTGTAATTTAAAAATGTTCTATTATTTTCTGAACAGACCTCGTAAATAAATCGTAAATTAAATTAGAAGAATTATAATTAAAATATTGCGGCTTGCTTAAGAGTTTAATTAACATTTTACTTCATAATGATTGATTGTAAACATCTGATCACATTTGATTCCGACTGTAGTAGTATAACAACATATTATAGAATACATTGCATTTTAGTTGTAGTTCTTGCTAGCTTTATATTTCTATGACTTCTAACTTTTTTGAAAACTTAGGATTTTGTTTATAAAAATAAATTAACTTTTTGACATAGTACAAGACAGTTTGCTATTCAGATATGCTAAGGAATAAATATTCATAGTAACAGTTTGTTACTATGAATATTGATTCATAGTAACAAATAGGTGATTCAAAAAGGACTTAACAATTTTGAAAAAGTAGAGTTATTCAGAATACTTACAGAATCTGTTGAGCTATCTTGTAGCAAAATATATCAGGTTTTGATGCATACTTGTGAACCAATGTATGAATTTCTTCTTGAATGCTACAATCATTTACTCAGATGTGTGAGTAAAATGGCTACTTTTACTGTCCACACAATGATTTCGCTCTTTAAAATCAAATTCACAACTACAGATCTGTTAAAAATGCACAAATTATCACATTCAGTATGTTAAGGATTTTCCCCAACAAACCTACAATTTATGCCTGGCATCAACACTTTTTTTGTGTTGTAGTGTTATATTAAACATGGAACAGCAACAGGGTCATTGAATGTTTCTGATTCTAATGTGGAACAGGTTAGGGCGAATTAGAAAATTTGTTCATTTCACAGTGAGATGTAGACAAGCAAGGTTGCTTTTATCACCAGATATATGGTGCGTCAACACCTTATTGGACAGACGTCTAAGATTTCCTTGATAACTGTTTCCCAGGTCGATGCATTGGTCAAATTGGCCCATTTGCATGACCACTTTGTTCTCTGGATTTAACATCATTCAATTTCTTGTGTGTGGTTTCAACAAAAATCTAGGTTTGTTCTGTCATTAACTTCCAATCATGCTGAAGTAAAAAACTGAACCATCATACTAAATGTGTTTTGCTATAAAGTGACACCTCATCCAATTCAGGTAATACTTTGAGTTAACTTCTATATGTTTTTGAAGATGTACTTTTTCACCACTGTATAAATTGAACTCTACATCTTAATAACAATTGTCTTCAAATATAAATATATGTTGTCTTCAAATGTGTTCAATATTGTTGGCTTAAAATGAGTATTGAGTTTTCTTTTACTGACAATCTATCACGTAATGCTACTCTTTGTCCTGCAATGAAATTGCATTCCATGATGTCAAGGTTAGGCTTCTGTGACAGGCTTATTCTATATTTAATGGCAAGATATAAAACTCAGCTGCATTTTTTAAAAGCCATAAAAAAAATTTGCTTGAAAGTAAGTTTCTCCATAACTCAAAAAGTATATATTGTGTACTTAGTGCTGCCTAAGATTTTTTTATAGCATCTAACTGTTAATTTTATATTAGTAAGAATAAATTTATACAAATAAAATTACACAAATAAATTAAAAAATTTATTTGTTTTTATTGCTTTTAAATATTTATTTAGAAATTTCAATAGAATACGTGCTCCATTTTGACATTTTGGAGCTACTTCAAAGGCAGTCATTCATAACAATAATGGTGAGAAATAATTCATCCATAATACTATTAAGTCTGATAAATTCCATACCAATTATGAAAATTTCAGGTGAAATGCTAGTGAAAAATGTTGACTTTTGTGTCAGGGTTATTAGGGAAAGTGAAGCAGTTTCTTCATGCTGTTCACCACAGAGATTGACTGAATAATGAATGATGATTACTCTCAGATAAAGCAGGTATTACTACAACCACTCATATTTTATGCTTTACATATGTCAAAGCTGTAAGAAAGAGAGATATTGTCTCCTTTCAGTAGAAATATCATTTCTAGCTCAGTCCAATCGGCATTTATTATCAATTTGTACAACACAAGTCCTTCAGGAAATCATCCTCATGATAAAGTATTGTTCATATTTCTTTTATCAAGTTCAGGTTTACTCATGATATGTGCATCTATATGTGCTAAGCACATATACAAATAATATTTTTAAATACAAATTAATAAATACTAATACAAATTTTAGAAGTAGAAGACATGTTAAAGTATAGAAATACAAAACCGCTCAGATGAACAAGTAGAAGAGAAATTGTTGGAGAAGGTGAAATTGTTATTTGACTATATTAAGTTCAGAAGTTTAGTAAATAATATGAAATGATTTTTATCTGTAACCTAAAAAATGTTTGTTTTATTTTAATTTAAAGAAAAGTAAAACAAGAAAGACTTGAGTATTAGTTATTGTGTTCTTATTTGGGAAAACAGCAAACCATATATTTTTACAGAATGTTTTATATATAAATACATTTTTGAATATTCAGTAACATTTTGACTACTGTGACAGTAAAATTTAATATTATTGAAATATAAACCATTAAAACATAGTAATTAGATTACTACCTAATTAAATTAGATTAAACCTACCATATTAATTTCTAATAATCGGTTTTCACAGTAACCTGCATCTTCAGTGGGTATTAAATTCTACATTTATTACATTAAAACTTATTCTTTTTAATGATTTGTCAGTTTTTTTTCAGAGGTTATAATATTTTCTATTGTTAAATTTTAAATTATTAAAAATGTACATGTAATTGTGCAGTCCAATACTGGAGTACTTTTATCGAAAGATGAAATGGAATTATAAATTAGAATATTTTGAAAAATGTTGTAAGATAAATAAAGATAAGTACTTATTTTTTCATTTATTATTTCACCCTCTTTTTTAAAATATATGTGCAGCATGTAAGAAAAAGTAAAAAAAGACAATTTATTAATTAAAGATTTTTCCTTTTTTTCAGACATAATGTTTAAAGAGGTAAGAAAAAGAAATGGTAATTAAATAAATATTAAATGAACTTAATTTAAAATGAATACTTTTTTTAAAATATTTATATTAAAATTGTTGAGTGACTACAAAATACTATCAAATTAATCTGTATTCATGAATGAAGTTGTCTGATCATGCATAAATTTCATCTTATGATTTTAATGAATATTTATTACAAAGTTTGAAACTGAAAAATATTTTTTCTTAATAAAATTTCATCTGATTTTTCCCTTTTTATGATTTTATCTAGATGGACATCCTCATTCATAAAAACAAAACTGCTGGATTCTTTTCAATCGGTTTTGTATTTATAAATCAAAAGCCTCTCCTTTTAATTGAATGCTTTCTTATGTGATACTTTTTAACAATTCTAATTCTTTTAAGTTGGACAACTATGCTGAATTACCAAACAGTAAATTATATAAAATTTTATTAAATAAGCTTATAAATAGGTTATTTGAGTAAAAGGTTTTGCTCAATGGGAGAAAGTTTAGCTCTGTAACTGAGAAAAAAAAATAGAAATGAATTATGAATTTTTGTTAAAACTCTTAAACTTAAGTTCTTTTCAAGTCTGGTTGTATACTTGTTTGGTTATAATAATCATTGAGGATTTTAAAGGTGGATTTCTATTTGTAGAACTTACCTTCTCTTGCAGAAGATTGACAGTCTGAGGCTGTTATCTTTTAATCCATTATTTTGATTCTATCTCTTGGCCATCTCTCAGTCAATTGTTGACAAACAAGTTCTGGCTTTATGATCCAGGAGTGTAACAATCTATAGACCACAATCAATATACGCAAAAGGAATGCAGGTGCTTATGAGTCCTGATTCAATAAAGCAACACAATGTATCTGAAAGACTTACAAAATATCAGTCAATCAATTAATTATAGATGTAGATTACAAGCCTAATTATTAAAAACTGTTGAGTTTTAATTATTGTACTGGCTTAACAAACAATGTCATTATTTGCTAGTCTTATGAACTTTGTGAGATTGGAAGATATAAGGAAGGTACTGTCTCAATAGAAATTTATGTCAAATTTTAGTCCTTTAATTATTGGTATTTTCAGATGGAATTACCAAGTGTACAGCTTTATTTAAGTTGGGGAAAATATGATTCAAGGAAAGCAGTTGTGGTTAGAACAAATAACCTGTATTTGAAATTTCTGACAGATCTTCTTAAAATTTAGAAATTAACACATTTATTTGTAGTTATTTATTTAAAGTTATTACAATCTTGATAAAAGTAAAATTAGTAATATATTTTTTATTTAAAAAATGTTATTAATATTTATTAAAAATGTGTGTTTAACATAGATTTTTTTTTATTGTAGTGTTTGAAACAAAAAGCTGAAGCTTTAAAAAATGTAAGAGGATATGTATTTGATACTCCATATGGAACAGTGAGAGGTCACATACAAACAACAGAATTCAATCTAATGTTGCTGTAACTATTACTAACTCATTTATTTTTTAATAACAAAAATTAACATTTTTTATATTTAATCACATGTACTTGTGTGTGCGTGCGCGCGCGTTGTGTGTGTGTGTGTGTGTGTGTGTGTGTGTGTGTGTGTGTGTGTGTGTGTGTGTGTGTATGTTTCAGATTATATGTTATACCATTTAAAATTTCATAAAAATTTTGTATTTATGTAAAAATAAATAGATGATGATTGCTCTGTGCCACATATATCACAATCAGTTTCTAACCATACAAAGTTTTGAATTTATTACTGCAGATTATTTACAGAATGAAGTGAGGTCTACATTTTTTGGCTCTTCATTTGTTTATGTTAATGATTACAGTTGTGATCAAATGTATTTATCAGTTTTTAAGAAATTTTGCAGTAAAGTTTCTTGCTATTAAGTAGAGCAATATAAAATCTGAAATGATTTTCAAAAATATTCTTTTTAAATAGCTACTAGCAGAAAGGGAAGTTCAGTGAAGGGAAAATGTCATCCAGGTGTAAAAACTGAACACATAACCTTTCCTCCAACCTGATGAGATCTACCCTTGTTGTTTCATATCATTTCTAGTCTTCATCTCAGTGACTATATATTGGAACTACTCTATACTGCATTGCATTTGTAATCTTAACATTTGTCTCAGACCATTCTCCTACTATTATAAAGCACCATTCCTTTCTCAGAACATTATTGAATACTTAACTTACTTTGGTTTTTGATAATCCTATGGTTTATAGTTTTCCTCCTAGACTCTTGTTTACAAGAAAACTTGAAAAGTAACATGTTTTTTTTTTCAATTTTTTTAACATTCACTTTATAAAGTTTTGTTGTGGAGGGTTCAATTTGTTAAATTCAGTGCAAACTGGGCAAGGCATAATGCTTACAGAAGTATTAATATTTAATTTTACATTGTTCAAAATTGGACTTTTATATGTATAAATGTGCTTAATGTTTATTTCTCTGTATTGATGTTATTTAAACAATTTTAAAAAGAGAACTGAATTGGTCAATATGGTAATTAAACTGTAACATTTAAATATCACTTAGTCTACAATCCAGATTTCTCATATTCATTACAAAAAATGTATGCAAAAATAATAATACGACCTGGAGAATGGGGCCAATAAAAAGAGTTTTTCATTTTTTTTTTCTATAAGTAAAAACTTTTGATCATGAACAAACAGTATTAAAATTAAAAATAGTAATAGCAATCAAGTCATACATGTTTACATGAGAATGTTTAAAGAATGAGACCACATGAATTTTTTAGAAAAAAAGATATGGACTTGGTATTACTCATTTACTTGTGTTTATTGTTTACAGGGAACACTGGATTCAGTTTATTGGAAGTCCATTTTGTTATGTAAAACATGCTCAATTTGATAACCGTAAAAAGATTACAAGGTTTACCATGTCTGAATGTTTTCGTATCGTAGAATAAAACATAACTTTAACACTTATATTCTTGTGAATAAACCTTACCTACATTCTTGCACAATATGGAAACTGGAAAAATTAAATTAACCATAATATGTATTCAGTAAGCTGTATCAAATTGAAATAAGAATTACGTAAAAAAATTAATTAATTTGACAATGAATATTGTTTGCAGGAAACACTGGCTTAGATTTATTGGCAGTCCAGGTTCTCTCACAAAACACTCAAAATTTAGAAACCATCTGAAAATGAGAAATTATACAATGTCAGATAACTTCTTCATTCTTGATTGAAAAAAATTTTTATATAAAACATTATTTACAATAAAGTCTGTTTATATTTTGTTCTTGAATAATTATCCAGATCCTTGAATTCATTTAAGGTTTATATTTTCTATCAAAATGAAATTAATATTTCCTCAAATTTATCAAAAGATCATTTAAATAATACTTTTAAAATACTGTTCAATTTGTGGCCTTCATCCTACCCACAACATTGGGATGTGCATTGTTATCCATAGCTAGGGACCCAGTCTGTAGGATAGGTAAGGAAGTAGATTTAAAAGACAAGTACGAGTGGTAATTGTTTCTGCTTGGTTTAGAACCTAAATGAATTATTGAACATTTTTTAGCACAGTATTTATGTTTGAAATGGTCAGTTACATTGTAAATATATATTTAAGGTGAGATTGTAATCTTAGAATAGGTTTTGTTCAAATAAATATTGAGCCTGCCAAGACTACTTTAATCTGTAATTTATAAACAGTGTACTTATAACCTGGATAAACAAAGGCAGCATTCTAAATTAATTTAGTTGAAACTTATCTTCAAGCCTTTATTTTATTAATAATAATAAAACTGGTAGCTTTATGTTTTCTGTATTATATCCATTCTTTTTACATTTCAGTAACAAGCTTACAGAAAGATTTCATTTGTCGGCCAAGAAGAGAAGGCAAATAACACTAGTTAACAATGATTTTGTTACATGGTCAATATTTGCTGAATCTACAAGGATAAGTCAATTATTATCCGCAATGTTGTTATAAATTTTATTGCAATACAAATAGAAAACTTATATGTACATAATTTTTCGGCGTAGTCCCCTTGCATTTCAACGCACTTGGTCCATCGTTGCACAAGCTTCTTGATGCCCTCATAAAAGAAGGTTTTCGGTTTAGCTGCAAGCCAGGAATGCACCGCTTCTTTTACTATTTCGTCAAAGGTAAATCGACGACCCCTTAATGCCTCTTTGAGAGGACCAAACAAGTGGTAGTCAGAAGGGACAATATCAGGACTATATGGAGGATGAGCCAGTACTTCAAAGTTGAGTTTCTGGAATGTTTCAAAGTGTGGGCAGCAGTGTATGGACGGGCATTGTCGTGTAACAACACAACACCTTTCGACAGCAGTCCTCAACGTTTTCTTTGAATTGCAGGCCTTCACCTTTGAGTAAGCATCTCACTGTAACACGCCCTGTTTATTGTTCCAGTACTGCGCCCTCATAATGTTCCAGTACTGGGCCTTGTGAGTCCCAGAAAACCATATGCATCAGTTTTCCTGTGGATGGTTGGGTCTTGAACTTTTTTTTTGCAGGGCGAATTTGGATGTTTCCATTCCATACTCTGCCGTTTACTCTCCGGCTCATAATGATGGATCCATGTTTCGTCACCAGTGATGATTCTGTCTAAGAATATGTCCCGTTCGGTACCATAGCGATCCAAATGTTTTTGGTAGATGTCCAAGCGCGTTTGTTTATGCAACTATGTAAGTTGTTTTGGGACCCATCTTGCACAGACTTTGTGAAACCCAAGTCTGTTGTGGATGATTTCGTAGGCAGAACCGTGACTAATTTGCAGACGACGTGCCACTTCATCTGTAGTTACTCGTCTGTCTAAGAAAACCATATCATGTGCACGCTCAATGGTTTCCTCATTTGTGGGGGTAAACGGTTGTCCGTCTCTTCGTCGTGTGTAACACTTGTGCGACCATTTTTGAATTTTTCAATCTATTCGTAGACACTCCTTTGTGGCAACACACTGTTCCCGTACTGTATCGAAAGTCTTCGATGAATTTCGACCTCTGATACACCTTCCGACCACAAAAAATGGATCACTTAACGTTGCTCTTCTTTGGTACAAACAGAAAGAGGAACAGCCACGGTTAACGGCAGGGCAGCGATAATAGAACTAACCTAGCAGCATCAAACCCGCACAGACATAACAACAATTAAACCACGCATGTGTCTCTACGCAACATGACAATACTACCAACATAAACAAAAATATAACTAAATTGCGGATAATAATTGACTTACCCTCGTGATTCTGAATATGAAGTCAGAATTTCTCTACCAGACTTTTTTGAAATTGCCCTTCCTACTTTCCATCAAGTACATGTGCGTGAATAATTACAAGTACAATACATTATTTATTTATTTTATTTATTGCATCTCTTAAGTTGCTAAATAAATAATAATTTATTTGAGTTGATAAATAGCCAAGAAAAATAAATGTTGTTATTATTATTTACACAGTAATTAAAATGATCAGAAATGATACACATATAATTCATGCCAAATGTTTTACTCAATGTAATTATGTCACCCATTAATCACACATTGTGCAGAATATATGAATTTTGTTTTTGGTGACTCAGTGTTGGATGTAATACTGTAACATAGCAAACAATGAATCATGCTGGCTAAGAAAAATTTGAACTACATCAGTCAATTGCAAGATCTTGTGTGTGTAACATTTAGTGGTACAATTAATTTTCCTACCAATTTGTGATTTTATTTTTCCCTTTAGAAATCAATGTGTATATACTAACATTAATGTGTATATAAAGTGTTTAAAGTTTTATAATAAGTGTCTGTGAGTGTATTGCAGTGAACTTTTTAATAATAAAAGTGGATACACTTGCATTAACCTTCCAGACAGTTCTGCAACATTTGTAGTGAGGTATTAAAGTTGTGATGCTGAAAGTGATAGTACTGTTACTTGGTCTACAACTTGGTTACACTAAATCTTGTTGCTTCTTGTATAAGTGGGGGAACAGAGATAGGAAAAATTATTGTATTAAAAAGGAGTGGCCAAAAAGAGAAATAATGACTACAGGACAGAAGAACATTGTCAGTCCAGTACAGTGAAACTGAAAAAGTTTACTTTCTGCCATTACACATTGTTAAGTTTAATGAAAGATTTTGTTAAAGCAGTGAATCATGAGACTAGATTCCACTTTCAAAAACCAAGTTCCCTTATATAAGAGATGCTAAGATAAAGAAAGGTATATTTGTTGGTCCACAAGTAAGCAAACTAATATTGAATTCGAAGACACTATGAATGACTGTGAGGTTTCTGCATGAAAGTCTATTAAAAAGGTTGTAAAAACTTCCTGAAAAATCATAAAGACGATAACTACAAAAACCTTATAACTGAGCTTCTTAAAAGTATAAAGCACTTGGACATAATACGTCACTAAAAATCCTCTTCTTAGATTCTCATCTGGTTTTTTCCATACCAATCTTGGAGTTGTGATTACAGATATGGAGAATGCTTTCACCAGGAAATATCTGCAATGGAAACATGCTACCAGGGAAGATGGAATCCAAGAATGCTGGCTGACTCTGCAAAAATCTCAAGGTTATGTACCTCCAGCAAACTACATGAGAAAATCCAAAAGAAGCAGATTTTGGGCATGTAGAAATAACTACATGTAAAATATTACTTTACTACCATTTTCTTAAAAACAAAATGAATTTTTCTTAAAACAAAAAAATGGTAATTACAAAAAAATATATACCTGATGGAAAGAAACTACTTACATATTTGAAATCATTGTCAAAAATACTATAAGATTTAACTATTAACATTCTTGTAATAAACAAAAAAGAAATGTTCTTGTCCAATATAATTTTTCTCAGAAATCTATGTATTTTAAAAATTATTTACATTTTACAGTTAGCTATAACAACATGAACTGTTTTAATAAGAAAATTAAAACAAAATTTTTTAATATGTTGTTTCATCTTCCAATATTTTAAACCATTTTTTTAAGTTCAATATTATATAATCTACTTTCAAATAATGGAATTGTTTCTTTCAAACAATCCCTTGGAGCAAATCAATATCATCTCCTTTCAAGAACTCACTAGTTGCACTGATGCTATTGGTGCTCACCTTAAGAAATATGTAATTTAAGAAGTTGTTTTCGAATTTAAAGTAATATTTTGTCATACTATTCAGCAAATGAAACTATTCCTTATTTTAAAGGAGAAATACCACAGTTGTAACTTCACCCTATTATTGTCACCATAAATCCTGCTATAGATAAAAAGTGGAATAAGCTGGCCAAATAAAAATGAAAATAATTGTTATGGCCTTGTTCACTATTTTTCACTTCAAAAGATCTTATAGACTTCAACTATTTCAAACTCCTTATATTTTATCTGAAATCTCAGAGATAGTTCAATATACAATACTTTTAGGATAAGTTCAGAATAGAATGTATTTTAAAGTTCAGTTTGAATTCTTTAAAGTGATGGATTTGAAAAATAGTAATGAAAACTAATTAAAACCAACAAACAACATTCGGTCATTAGACAAATATTTTCTAGCCTGCCATATAAATTGAAAAATAGCTATAAAATATCTGAAATGAGTTAACAATATGCAAAACCAGAAAGGGCAATGAAATTATATTAAATTTCATGCATTTTGATTTACGAGTATTCATAAAAAAGTGAAACATTCATTCAGATAAGTTCTGATTTTCACTAAATCTAATTTAAAATTTGAAAAATGTGCTGCAGAATTGGTACATCAAAGCATACTGTAGGTACCACTTTTTCTCTTCTGTTCATGGCAATAGACTTGTAATTGTTATAAGATAAACCCTTTCCGTTATTCCTACCTAGCATTCTACAGTCATTTATTGTCACTATTCCAAATTTTCTTTGTGCATCTGCATTCAATTTTATGTATTTTTGAAAGTTTGTTGATTTTTAATTTTAGATTACACTGAACATTTTTACACAGACTTTTTAATTTAGAAAAATTGCTACATATATAAAAATAGGTAATACAGAGACCATCAGTTTCAAGTTGTGTAGTCTTGAGCCAGTTTTTTTTATAGTAGCCTGTTTGCTTGTTTTTTTTTTATTGCACCTATCATGAGAAAGTAAATACTGAGTCACATTATTTAACAAAGCATTCAAACAACTATTCATTATTAGGTTGAGTGAGTTGAAAAGGTTAAATCAGTGAAAAAAGTTTCACTTAGGGAAGTGATTTATTTGTTAAAAAATTGAAAAATGAAGGAATTCCCAGACACACTGATGTTAAATGAGTAATAATTCTCAATTAGTTTGTTTTTTATTTGTAAAGTGAACTCTATGAGTTCAAAATAAAGAATTTTGAGATCATTGATGAATTAATATTCATTTCAATTAATCCTCAACTTCTACAAAACTGATTAAGGGTGTTACAACTAATAATGATTCTATTCTTTTAGTTTATGACAATTTTGTGTTGCCACACAACTAAGTATATGTAATATGGATCGATGGTGCACTATCTATTTTGGGTTAAAAAAGGAGCCTTACACTGATATAAAAGACTTAAGGGCAACCTACGATACAACCTAAGATAGATCCAAACATATTATATGTCACTGTATTATTTCTCATGTTATATTCAACTGCTACTTCATTAGATTAAGCTTTAAACAGCAAGCAATTTTAAGAACTTCTGCATGATTTGGATGCTGAATTTAAATAATTTACATATTGCTGTGACGCATGGTACTGAGAAGTTAGAGATCAGTACCTCAACATTTGAAATACTGAAACAATTTTGGCTGTTAAGAGGTCAAATTGTTTGCTTGCTTGCTGGAAATATAAGGAATATTTCTACCTGATCCTGATAACTAGAAGTGGCTTACAGATTTAATATTTCTTAGTGAAAGTATACATCATTTGATAGACCTGAATATTAAAACACAAAATAAATCACAATTGGTCTTGATCATAAATTTTATTTTCATATATAAAAATGTTTTGAAGCAAAATTGAGACTGTGAGAAATACATTTTGCTTTTTCCCAAACAGAATCTCAGCTGTAAAACTGTGTGAAATATTTCTATGAAATATCAATTCTCCAAAACAGTTGTGGATAATTCACATATCTCAACATAATGATATTCATCTTTTTTTCACATTTCAATATTAATAATGATTCGATGCTAGTTGGGTATGGAAATAATAAATTTACAAAACAACAATGAATTGAAAAGCAAATGTAGATAAATGAAGGTAGCTGACTTTTACAGCAGGGTTCACATATCTTACACTATATTTCCTTGTCTGAGAATCCCTACAGGATTGTTGGGCACTACTTATGTGAACTACTTTTGTCAAAATGACACTTATGACATCATTACACTAAATAAATTGCTGCCTGTAACTTTGGTAAATAAATTCAAGTGTTGACTTAAAATATTCAACCAGAGGTTAACGAAATAATTGAAGAAAAGCAGTTGCACCATTCTCATAATAGACCTAAGTAACAAATGTAAGGGCGTTGAGCAATTTTTGTTTTCATTATAATATAGTATATTTTTGATTTTTTAACTAAATAAAATATTTTACATGAGAATTGTACTTATCTTATGCTGTTTACCTTCATTATAATCAATTACAATTTTTTGTATATTCTATAAACAATTACGTATATATATATATATATATATATATATATATATATATATATATATATATATACATTTAAAATTGTACATTACAAAAGTACTTAAAATAACAATGTGCAATCACACAGTCTCAAGAAGTTTAATTCACACATGAGAAGAAATGTGTTCTTGTATACAGATTTAAGTTGTAGAAACAGATAATATGTGCTGGTAGCAACTAGTTCATTATTCATTCTAAATTAATTTATTCTTAAAAGACGTGTAATATAAGCAAAAATACATCAACACCAATTCAAATTGTCAACACTGCTCCATAACAACATTTCACTTTAACAAACCCTGTTTATATTAACTGGTTCAATCTTAACTATTCTATCATTGGATCTATTGCACTGGCTAACAAAAAGTAACCAAGACCCATTATGCCTGATATGATTTTTATAGTGTGTAATTATGTTGCAACCTGAATAAAATATTTAAATTTAAACTTTTTGAAAATAGGAAATGTATTTAGTGTACTGAAAGAATAAAATATAAAATAATATATTGTCTTTATACATCATTTCAATCATGTTTTTTCAGGTTACTTATAAAAAGAAAAGTTAGACCTCATTACTCAGTGTTTTTTTGAAAAGCTTTATAACAGCTCACTTTTCGATTCTATGAAGTATCAAATTTAACATACCAGGTTCAAAGTGTATGTTTTAAGGTTAACCGAGAGAAATTATTTTATTTTAACATGGATGAAAAATGAAATTAAACAGAGATAAAATTCAGAAACAAAATTATTTAATTTGTTAGCGAATTATTGTACTTAAATTCTTTGAACTCAAAAATATTCAGAGCAGAATAATTAAATAACTATTTGTTTCATCCATGTTTCTGTATTTATTCCTGGCTATCAACCAAAAGGCTGAATTAAGCTTCAATAATACTACTGGAATTGACTGTAATATTTTGGGACAGTACATTAAGAAAAGAATTTAAAGTAATGGGAACTTCTTCCTCGTAGTACATACTACCTGACAAAGAAAGCAAAACTTAAATTAACCTGGATTAAAAACAGGTGTCTCACCAAAATTGTTCTAACACAAGATGACTAGTACTACTAGTACTGATATTAATTCCATTATGCTTTATTATCTCAAATATATAGTTATAAATACTGTGATAAAATCTGTAAAACTTCAGACATTATTTTTATCAGGGAAATAATAAAAAATCATTATATTTGGTTAAATAGATTTTGTATGTAGCAATTATATAACGATCAGAAAATTTCTGTATCTGAATGTTTGTTGGAATTCTGATAAATCAAATATTATCAGTTTTGTTATCAGATTTATAAAGTGATATATATTTTATATAAGTGTTTAAAAGTATGTGTAAAATAGAATGTGGTATCGTGTAACATTTTATTTAATTCTAATTTACCATACATTTTCTTATTCATATCATCCCAAAAATTCTACGACTGAAAAAATTTGGCCTGATGATACATCAAATCTATTAGCTGTTGACTTTGAAATTGAAGGTGTTGTTCAAGGTAAAGTCTATTTAAACTATTATTTAGTATTTAAACTAATTTTAATACAACCTCAAATGCATTTTATGTTTATTTTAATGATGGTTGAAGTGATAGATAAGAAATGTGAGACCCTTAACAAAAATCAAACCAAGAATAAATAACCTAATCTGAAAGCCATTTCAATCTCAGTATGTTCAATAAATAGGTTTGAGTATACCATAGTTTTGAAACTAAAATACAAAATTTATAAATTACTAGACTCATTTTATGTCTATGCATAATGTGAATGTAACATAAAACACTGATAATGAAAAGAAATGAATATTCATTCCATTGTCTAGTGATGTAGTCTTTAAATAGTAATAAAAATAAAAGATAGAAATTTGAAATTTTCATTTTTGTAATGATATACCAAACCAAATTATCTAATACAATGCTTTTAAAAACTTAATTTTCACTTTTCTTAGCAACTATTTTCAGAGATTGTGCTGCAGTTTTCACACTGGCATCAATTTTCATTTGGCAGACATGTATTAAAGTAATGATTGAAAAGTATGTGTGATTTGAGTTGTTTCTATTCTTTTAGTACTCTATTTTTTTTCATGGTTTTAAGTGTGTTAGGATGTGGGTGGTCTTTTTTAATAAATAATAATAAAAAAAAAAACAGACATTCACAAACAAAGAAACAATTCAAATTGTACAAAATTTTTAATTACTCTTAGGAACATGACTCCCTAATTAAAATTTCCAGCACTAATACTAGGTGATGCCAGTGGGATACTCCAGCATCAATTATTGAAGATAAAAATGTTACAAACATGATTGAAAACATTCTGAAATAAGTTTTTTTTAAAAAGTTTATTACACAACTTAGTTTGTATGATGTACAATAGTTTAAATTTCAGATTAATATCGTCGACCATCATGGTCAACAATATAAAAAAATAAACTAAAAAGAACAGACAAATAAATAACTTATTATTTTGTTATTAATTTTTTTTTTTGTTAAGTCAAAAGTTTGAATTTTGGCACCTGTTGAATAAATATAGAACATTTCTTTTCTACTATAGTGCTCTTTATTTAAGGTGAAAATTATAAAAATTTCTGAAGTCTGCTCTAGGTTTTGCTTTAAATCAAGTTTTTTCAGAAGCTACTGTTAGGAGGACTAGTATTATGAAATATAGTTCTGGCATTTTAAGTTTTTTTTTTATTTACAATAAAGAAAAAAACTAGCCGGTGTTATAAATTTAATAAAACACATACGGGTATTTTTACTTATATTTGGATATAAGTTTAAAAGTTTCTTAATATCTTAACTTTGCTTGATTGTAAGGTACTCTAAACTTATTAAGTAGATCTAAAAACTATTCAAAAAAATACATTTATTTTCATTTTATATGAATGGATGAATATAGATTTAACCCAACAAATAATGTATGTCTAATATTCCAGGGAGCCTTATCTCTTCACTACAAATCTCATTATATTGTTTCTTTGCATTCTCCTTTTCATATTTTTATTACAGTACAGTTTTCTCAACTTTTGACTGACCGGTGACAACTTTTTTCACTAGATCAGCATATTTTTTGAACATCAAATCTTGTGCATCAAATAAATCTATAAAATTTTAAATAAAAAACTTTAAAAGAATAAAACAAGCTTCAAAAAACACAAGTTAAAAGAGTAATACATTCAGTTTCACCAACTTTTGAAGTTTATGTCTAATTAAGGGGATTATTATTTATAATTTGGTGCCTACTTCATACTATCAAAATTTAAAGAATTGAAAATTGTTTTTAATGCAATTTTTTGGTGGTGAAAAGAGTAATTATTAATTTTTTTAAAAATGTGGAGAAGTCAGAGAAATTTACATAAAATGATTATATTTCTTATTAGCTTAAATAAATAATGTATTAAGATCATCATTTTATGTACTATATACATATAAATATGATATCATACAGATGGGAGTAAGGGAAACTGCAGGAAGGTCAAAGAAAAAAATCTTTGAAAATAAAATCGAAAGCTATAAATAAAAAATAAAAATAGTACAATCCATGCTAATGCATAAAAATAATAATTCTTTTAAGTAATAATGTTACAACTAAAGGATGAAAGTAAATAAATTAAATTGATTCATAATAAAAAAAAATATTTAAGCCATTAATTTCTAAATATCTGAGAACATATAAGTACTCAGATATTAACTTACATGTATTTAATGTACACATATAAGTGTACATTAAACAAGTATGCAACAATTTCAGGTTTTTCTAATTAGCAGCTACTATTTAAAAAAAAATCATTAACAGGATAATATTGTTTTTATAAAAGGAAATAGTTTAGTAATAAGCTGGATAATTTTAAACAAATCAGTTGTAAGAGCTTTTATATTGTTAAGTTTTTATTAAAACGCAAAAATTAAGAAGTCCTTCCTTGTAGGCGAAAATTTTATGTTGTATAATGAAATAACAGTTTTCTTGGAGGTGAATTTTTTAGCATAAATATTATTTTTTAATGTAAATGAACCATAAACTACTATTATTATTTATGTAATAATAGAAAGTAAGTAGTAATTGGCTAAAATACTCACTGGAAGATGAATAATGAACTATGCTTGTAATAGCATAATGTGTTTCTAATAAAGTAACTGCTTAAGTCAATGAACTGATTGTAATTATTTGTATTATTCTTATCCTATAATACCAAATACACATGAAGTTTTTGACATTTAAATAATTAAATAACATTTAAACTTGTTAATGGAATATACTTGTAGTAGTATTTTTAATAATTTATATGTTTTTAATATCATTAATGTTTATTATGTATTTTTAATAATAATATTTAGCAATGTAAAACTGTTTTAGATACATTTAAAATAACACTTATTGGTTAAATTAAGTAAAAAGCATAATAAAAAAAAGTTATTTTTAACAAATATCATGGTAATTCATTTTCTATTGTTCCAGGTGTCAATTTCAGAGAGGTAAGTTTCAGCTGTTTGATATAAATGCTTTGTCAAAATAGTTACAACCAAATCATCTGCTAGTAGATGCCAGTAAATTTTAAACAGGTAATTTCACCAATAGCTGATTCCTATTGGTCCTACATCAAATTTAAGGGGAGGGGGGTTAAGTGGATTCATTCAAAGGCAATAAGTAATTTTGATACAATGAATAATAATTTAACATGACTACAATCAAAGATGTATTTCTAACTTCATTTTTTAAAGAGTTTCAACAATGTGGACAGCAGTTTGGAGACCATTGTTATCAAGCAGAAATACAACACCTGTCAATGGCAGTCTTTAGCATTTGCTTTGACTTACAGGCTGTACCTGTCAGTAAGCATCTCACCATAACTTTGTTTATTATTGAACCCTCCTGATAATTCTCCATTCTTTGGCCTTTTCATGCTTCTGGTACACTCCATCTGTCTATCACATGACTGCATCTGAACGCCTTTTTTGTGATTGGCTATATCCTGATTGGTGAGAACCATTTATTACTGTGATTGGATAACTGTAATTCTATATAATGATTTGTCTAAGTTAGTTTTCAAAGTTGTAGATGAGTACCTTCTTGTGATTAGTATAAATAATTCAGCAGTGAAGTGTATTCTGATCTGTCAACAATTTGGTTTTTTAATTTGTCAGAATTTGTTGCTTGGACTGGTATTCTTAGTGAATTCTGATCAGTTAGATTCCTTCCATCATGTTACAAATAAAAGAAAGGCTACTTATTTGATTGGATTAAATTTGTGTGTTTTGTTTGATCAGAATTAAGATTATTTGTCATACTTCATATTTCATTATGATTAATTACATTAAATTAATTATTGTTACATAAGAAAAAGGAACAATATTTTTTAATATGATTTGGTTAAGAATTAAAAATTGATGTCAATATAAAACAAACTTTCCCCTATTTTCCCATAAAAAAAAAATTGAATATTTTTATGCTGCAGATGGGAAAAAGTTTGCCAATTTTACTAATGGATGTACTGTAAACAACAGTGCCATTTCACTAAAGCCATGACAATGATTTTTATTTAACATGTACAATTTTTTTTAAGATAAGAAGAAAGTTGTATTTAAATGGAAAATTTGTTCCACCTAAATATTTAAAAGAGAATACTTATTTGATTGGATTAAATTTGTGTGTTTTGTTTGATCAGAATTAAGATTATTTGTCATACTTCATATTTCATTATGATTAATTACATTAAATTAATTATTGTTACATAAGAAAAAGGAACAATATTTTTTAATATGATTTGGTTAAGAATTAAAAATTGATGTCAATATAAAACAAACTTTCCCCTATTTTCCCATAAAAAAAAATTGAATATTTTTATGCTGCAGATGGGAAAAAGTTTGCCAATTTTACTAATGGATGTACTGTAAACAACAGTGCCATTTCACTAAAGCCATGACAATGATTTTTATTTAACATGTACAATTTTTTTTAAGATAAGAAGAAAGTTGTTTTTAAATGGAAAATTTGTTCCACCTAAATATTTAAAAGAGAATACAAAATATGTTATGATATTTTTTATGTTACGATATTTTCTTATTTTTTCCTTTTGTGTGAGTCAAATCTACTTATTTTTTTACAAAACAGTAGTTACCCATCATTCTGGGCCCCTATGACCTTGGTGGTTTCCATGGTTCTATTGTGATGGTGGAAATTCTCTTCTTGTTTACCACTAACTGTAGCAAGAAATCCCAGAAAGAAATTGTACAAATGTAGAAAATGTTTCTTTGGTGACACGCAACAACCCATGGCTTGATAGAACTTGAGAAACTCTTATATCAGGGTTTTGCAATTTTTTTCTTTGTTTCCTAAAAATCCTTTTACCACCTTCACAAACAATTTCCAATTTTCTAATTCCTTTTGGTTGAGTTTTCCTTCAAAAGTAGTCACTTTTTTAATATTAGGTCCATAATACCTTCAAGTCTGCCAGACAAATCTACCTTCGTTACTTAAGTTTGGCTAAATTAATTAATTATGGAAAAAGTTCTCTTAAAAGTTTGGCTAAATTAATTAATTATGGAAAAGTTCTCTTAAACATTTGAAGCTTTCATCTTTTTTATCCATGCCTACAAAAATTTTTATCAGTCCTAACTTGATGAGAAATGGAAGAATTTTCTTTGGTTCAGGAGAGAGATGTATGAGATATTTTGATAATCAGGCTCAAAAGAAGGCCTCTGTGGGTTTTTATAAAATGCTTCTGTGTTGCTCTGCTAGGGTCTCATGGGTTATACGACTACCGTTATAAATAAATAAAATAAAATAATTTAAGAATAAATTAAAACTAATAATTTAAGACAAGGTTAATCAGCAAGGTTAATTTATTCTTAAATTAATCCATTTATATTTTATTTTATATATTTATAGTAGTGATCGATCTTCAAATCTTGAAGATCAGAACAGTTACATTGTTTGTACTAAATTGGATTCAGAATGCCACCATGTTTCTTTCAACTGAAACTGAATGAGCAACTGGTATAGATAGCTTTTTGTTTGGAGTAAAACTGCTTTTATTTGAATCAATAAAATGGCAGCATTTGGTAGGTTTATGGTTTATTCATGGTTTGTTCATTAATCCACATCTCAAAACACAAAAAACCCTGCATTTTATAAAACATTTATATTTCTGAAGGATATAATTCCATCTCTCAACAGATTCCACTCTTGCAATCTAGAGCTGATGTTCAGCTTCTCATTTTGTTAGGCCCAAGTCTTGCACTAACTCATTTATTTTGATGGATAAAATGGAGTTCACTGGATATCTGAGAATCATAAATTGTCTCAGAAAGATCTACATTTTCATCAGTTTGTGTTTTATTACTGACAATAAACTCTGAAATGTTGGTATCATTCCACTTCAATGGTGGAATTGGTACCTGTAAGCCTTTTATATAAGAACTAGTCTAAGAGCAGATGGCACAGATATTCAATTTTATATTATTGTATTTTTTTTTTAATATCATTCTACATGTATGACAAACATCAAAACAATTATTAGGCTCACACTACACCATATGAACTGCAAATGGTATAGAGCTTCGTTGTCTTTCATCCACTGAACTAGTCACATACAGCTTATACAACAAACATAAGGAACCCAATTCTTATATTTATTCTGAATTATATACCAAAATAAAAAAAAATTCACTTTACTTCCTTTGTTATAAATATATCTTGTGATTAATACAAAATATCCATACCATAAAACTAATCCAGTGATTTTTGTTTTCTTAAAAATCAATGAAAAATAATCTTTTTTAATAAAGAATTACACAATTCAATTATTGAAATCCACAAAAGAAATTAGTCATAAAATACATAAGAAATAGATAATAAAATGTATTAATAAAAATAGCTTTTCAAAGCAAAATGTTTACATTAAATTTGAACAGAAAGTCAATAATTGAATGCATTAAGAAAATACAACATATTAACTCCAGAAACTCCCTGGATTTAAATTTAAATTTAAACTTAAAGTCACAAAGTACATAAAATTATATGACCCAAGCAAATCACACTGATTCACACAATAATCAAATATATAAATTAAAACTGCAATGACTGTACTAAATTTAATATTACAGTGGGCAACTGGATCAACAATTAACCTCAATTATAAGGAACAAATGCAAGTCTTACAAATAAGAATCAACTTTGGAAAATCACCTCATAAAAGCTGCACACTTACAGATGTTAAATACAACTTGAAAATTTTACTCTTAATATGAATAATATTGATATTCTTCAATAATATGAAATTTACAAGGATACTGAATTTGCCAAAAACATATTAGTTGAAAAAAATCAAAAATAAATGCAGCAAATCAAATACACTGTTTGATAACATACAAAGTAGCTTTAGTTAAGAGGTTTCTTTACACTGAACACTATTAACAATGGCATAAATCCTTTAAAAAAGAGCTACCTACATAATAGCTCTAAAAACATCAGCAGCAAAATTTCATATTCGAGGCATATTCATAAAGTAAGGGCTGTTTGGTGATTAAAAATGATTAACTCATGAGAAAAGGTTTTTATGTACAGTTTTTAATTTACTACATAACTACTTCACTTTTCCACATAATCGCTATTTAGTTCTAAGCACATTTCGTAACGCTGCACCAGTTTATTTAATACCTCTGCGTAGAAGTTTGCCGCCTGGAAGTTGAACCAGTAGACAACGGCAGTCGTAAGTTCCTCGTCGTTTTCAAATCGTTGTCTACCAAGCCACTTTTTCAAATGCAAGAAGCAGTAGGTGCAAGGTGTCGGGACTATATGGAGGGTGGTAAAAACGTTCCCAACGAAAATCTTTAATCTTCTTCTTGGTTAAGGCAGTGGTGAGGATTCTTGGATAAGGCAGAGTACACGCATTGTCGTGAAGGATTACGCCTGACGACAGATTCCCGCGTTGTCGATTTTGGATCGCACGTTTCAGTTTGGTGAGCGTTTCGCAGTACAAGTCAGCTGTAATTGTTGATCCACGTTGTTCCATGAAATCAACCAAAATGACCTATTCGTCCCAAAAAACGGTAGCCAACATTTTTCGACACTAGTGTGGAGATATAGACTTTTTTGGTTTTGGGGAATTTGAATGTCGCCACTGCATTGACTGTTGTTTCGATTTTGCGTTGGTGTAGGATATTCACGTCTCGTCGCCAGTAACAATGTGAAAAAACAAATCATCTGCATCTTGTCGATAGCGGTTCTCTTTATGTTGGTCGGTGAGCAATTTCGGTTCCCACCTTCCACACAGATATCCGAGCTTTTCTATGACGTGTAGTACAACTTAAAATCAAATTCTATGACGTGTAATCGTGTAGATAGAGGTGCATCCAACATACGAAAATTCATCAGCCAGAGCACTAATCGTCAATCGCCGATCACATCGCAGTTTTCGGTTCACTTATTCAACGATTTCGTTGGTCTGAATACTGAGTCTGCCATTCCGCTCTTCGTCATGCACATTTGTGCGGCCATTTTTAAAGTCTCGACACCATTGTCTACCTTACCTTCACTCATTATTGTATGTTTACACATAGGCACAACACCCGATGAATTTCAGCAGCTGAAGATCCTTTTCCACACAAAAATCGAATCACAGCGCGCACTTCACAACTGGCGGGAGAAACGATTGTCGCGGATATTGCGATCTGCATTCACCGGCAGGCAAACGACTACTTATCAAAACAACTGCAGTGGCTTCGTAAATAGCCGGTGGATGGCCCTTCATCAGTGAAACTGTGTTCAGATACGTTAATATTTTTAAAAAAGCCGGCGGCCCTTATTATGTGAATATGCCTTGTATTTAGAAAGTGAGTATTTTTTTTTTTAATTTGTTAATAAAAATGTTTTATTATATTTTTATCATGCTTATGAGCACTTACAAATAAATAAACAATGTAAATCATAATTAAATGTAATAATGATTAAATTATGTTTCATTAATTATTATTATTTTTTTAATGTAAATTAAAAAAAAATTATTATTTTCAGTTTACAAGAGAGAAAGCCAAACTTCTTGATTTGAGAGGTTTTGTAACAAACACAAAAAATGGAACTGTATTAGGGCATCTAGAAGGAAATGCTGATGATGTAAAACACATGTACGTAAAAAAAGTAACTTTTGTAGAATATCCAATTAAAAAATGCTTGTTGCAGGAGATTCAATATGAGATGTTGCAGATTTCATATTTTTGTGAGAACACAAATAATAAAGAATATAAGGGTGGGAACCTATTACATTTTAGCCAACTGGTAATCTTCCCATAGGATATCCATTAGTATTATGAATTTTATTTTTAATAATTAAAAAACCAACAATTCTTTTATATATATGTTCAAGAGCTTTCAGAATAAAATTCCATCATCAGGAACTTAAAAAATGTATGTTATAATCTTAATAAAACTAAAATTTCTTTGCCATGTAAATCTGTTTATGTACATTCACAACACCATTAAATGGTAGAGACATGCATAATGACAGGATTTTATTCGACATAATTTTAAACATTTGACAACCTTTGTTATATTACATTATGTTACATAAACAAATTTACATGACAAAGAAGTTTTAAGTTCCTGATGATGGAATTTTATTCTGAAAGCGCTTGAACAAATATATTAAAGAATCATTGGTAACTGGGTTTTTTAATTATTAATTATATAATCATACCAACAGGCCATGTTTGATAAAATTATTATTATTATGAATTTTGTTTAGTTTATTATTTTAACCAGCTAATTTATATCTAAAATATATAATGAACATTTTTGACAAGAAAGAAAAACTGTGCTGTCAACTAGTTCTTGGCAAAGAACATCTGTAAAGGGCTACCTAGTTATATAACTCTGATAGTAGATTAATGAAGGTCAAACCTTCATCAAAATTAATCCATATAAATATATGCATTTAAGTATACATAAGAAAAAATATATGAATATAATGCACACAACCTATTGTTTGATTGAATAGCTAACATGATGATGCTTACTGATATCTGAAGGACTTCTCAGTGATTAGTGATGGTCTAATAGCTCTCTTTACTATTGTTCTAAGATGATGTATGACCTTTGTTTAAAGCAGACTCTTAAGATGTTACTCTTACTTGGATTTGAAAATAAATGTTACCAGTCATTGGTGTTTAATCACCAATGACTGTTACCAATCACCAATAAACACCATTAAAGTGACAGGTAACAGTCGATTGTGTTTAATTAATAGCACTGTAGTATTAGGACAGAGGACAGCCTGAGACTGGACAATACCAAAGGTCAAAACATTATTGGGATTGGAGTTTATTGCAAAGCACTAATCTCAAATTAACAGTAAAATAAGTTTTTAATATAATCATTTGCTGGATTATCTTTAGAAGATTGCTGATACTATATTAAATTAAAAAAATGTTGTGGATTCATCAAACCACTGAATAACTCAGTATATAATAACTCACAATTATAATTTACTATGAGTTAATGAATAATTTACTACTGAGTTAATCACATTCATTCATAGTAAATTGTAGTTTACTATGAGTGAATTACTCCAACATTAAGAAGTGGTTGTCTACATACTTGAACAATTATCAAATGATTTTGTTGATTGCTATCAATAAAAATTGTTGATTTTCTGGCTTACCTTAAATTTTAAGATTTCTTTACAAGTTTCTTGGATTGGGGATATAACTAGTGAGTTTATCGTTCAGTTAGATAGTTTCTGACATGCAATTCTGGGAAAATTTTTGAGAATTTTTCTTAAGAAAGTTATTGAGTTTTTATAGGAAAAGGGCTTTCTCTCTCTATATTCATATATATAAAACATAAAATATGAGTAAGTTAATGCGAAATTATCTTTAATTTGCTGCTATCATCTTGGGTACATATTGCAATCTCCCAAAGAAGCACTCCTCTGCATACAGTAGTAGTTCGTTTTTTGTTGTCTTTTGATGGTTTGATAGTCCCTTTCACAAAATCCACCCTTTTCCCTTATTGTCCTAACATCGCATTCCTTCTTGGACATGTTCTACAAGTTTTGATTTGATGAATGCTGATCATTATTATTATGGGTATAATGACTTTTAATGTAGGGACTTTCTTGATACTTGTTTGATTTTGGTGGGGATAACTGTACCATGAACCTATTCAGTACTGTTTTTATTATCCAGTATTAGTAAAAAAACTCAATCCAGCAGGCCTGGAGCCTGCTAGATTTTTTAAGCTAAATTGCTAATCAAAAAATAAGACTGGTCCTGTTGAACTGCCTATCTATTACAATAATCATTTATAATATAAATCTAAAACACTTCCTCTACATATTTAAAAAAAATAGCTTTCATTCAATTTTAAAATAAAAATATAATAATTTCAAGCAAGAATTTAAATCATAAGCGAATAACTATTCCAATAATAATTACTGTCTTAGAGAACAGAATGGAATACGTCAGTTTTGTCATTTAGACTCAAAACAAACAATCCAAAAACAGAGTTGTTAATTTAACCTGAATAAACACAGCAATAATTAACTCTTATGTTCTACTTCAAAACCACCACGTATTTTGAAAATCACTAATATATGTGCACAAATATTGGGCAACTAAAAAACTTATAAGTATACTGATCTGCAAAAATCTCAGTTACCTAGAATACAATTATAACTACCAGAAAAAAATTTAGAAATCAGTTACAAATTTTAATATATTCCATTAAACAAACATAGGTACTTACGTATTAACGCCACCGCAGCTACAGCTTTACTTAAAAACAAAGTAGTCAATCGGATTTCGGTGGAAAATGAACAGTCTCTTTATTAATTTTAATAAATGGTTATTTATATTTATTTATTTTATAAATATAATTTAACCAAACTTAACGTACGCTCGCTAACCTTGACTAATTACACCGTAATTTTTTGAGTATTTATTTAATAAATTAGTAATTATTGCTATTATTTATTATTTAAATAATCAAAACACTCAAGTTAATTAGTCAAGGTTAGCGAGCAAAGGTTAAGTTTGGTTAAATTGTATTTATAAAATAAATAAATATAAATAACCATTTATTAAAATTAATACAGAGACTGTTTTGAATCTATATTAAACTCTATATCGGCCCATTTTCCACCGAAATCCGATTCACTACTTGGTTTTTAAATAACGCTGTAGCTGCGGTGGCGTTAATACGTAAGTACCCAAACATAATAATGCAATATATAAACATAAAAAAGGATAAAATTACTTATTTATTTTTTCATTAACCTATATCTACACATTTCTATGAAACATTATTTAAGTGTAAATGTGTTTTCTATAAGAAATATTAATTTAACAAAGTATTTCAGGAAAAAATGGCTTCGTTATGTAGGTAGTCCTGATAGTGTAGTTGAAAAGGCTATATTTCATAATGAAAAGAAGATTAAAAAATACACCAGGAACAGAGCGTTTCTAATACTAAAAAATGTATCAAGAACATTTTAAGTTATTTAAACTTAATTTTAAAAACTTTTTGTGACATAACTTTAAGATCTACAAGTAATGATGTTCAAGTCATATAATTTTAACTACTGTGATTTAATGTTTATTATTTCAGGGGATCTTGGTTAAAAGAAAATACAAAAAATTATACCTTAACTGTATTAGAAAATGAAAAGTTAAAAGAATATAATTATAAAAATAAAACTTTACAAACTTTTCTTTTAACAATCATAGACCCAAGACCATTTACTACAGAAGCTGGTGAAAAGAAATAATTAAAAATTTAATTAAATACAGCAAATTAAAAATAAAAGTGCATACTGCAAAGTGTTATAAATTTATATTTTTATTTCAGGAAAAAATGGCTTCGTGAAGAGGGCTCTCCTTTAAGCTCCATTAAAAATGCTACTTTCACAAACGAAATGAAACCACACAATTACACATACAAAGATTTTAACATTATTAGATAAATATGATAAAAGTATTAATTACTTTTTTATAAAAATTATACATTTCAAATTTATATAATAACCTAAAAATTAAATTGAATGCTGTAATAACAATATGGAACTAAGTAACTAAGTTTTCAAATAAACATTTCTACCACCATAATTATATTTATATTACTTAGTAACCTTTAACTTCAAACACTAGTTTATACAAAAATATTGATGCCTCTTATGCACATTTGCATGTATTTATTTTTATTATTATTATGTATTGCAATCATCATCCTACTTACAATAGGGAGAAAAATTTCATAATAAATGCTGAATTTTTAATTATCCTGAAAATCAAAGTCCCACGACCTAAATCTACTTAGGTTTAAATTAGTAACCCACTGAGTTGGACTAGTGGTGAACTTGTCATCACAAATCGGAGCTGATTTTGAAGTTGAGAGTTCTACGGTTCAAATCCTAGTAAAGGGAGTTACTTTTATACAGATTTGAATACTAGGTCGTGGATACCATTGTTCTTTGGTGGCTGGATTTTCAATTAACCACACATTTAAGGTCGACCTGAGACTGTACACGATTACACTTCATTTACATTCATACATCTTATCCTCACTCATCCTCTGAAGTAACACCTTATGGTGGTTCCAGATGCTAAACAGAAAAAGAAAAAAAGTTTAAATTATTAAAGTTTTATTATTAAGAAATAAGCTCAAAAAATATAATCTACTCAAAAATCAATTAAGATGTAAAAAATAAAACTACTCAATTCCTCAAATTTTGATTTATTGAAGTCAGCACTAAACTAAAATAAACATCAACCAGCAATTTCATCATATGGTGGCCATATCCACTGAGGGCTAAGTTCATTATAGCTTCCAGTTCCTAATATGTAACTTTTTTGCACCTTCTACTGATCCTTAATACTGTTTTAATTAATCATTCTCTCTTTATAATATATTCCAGGCAATTGGTTATTCAACACTGAATTACAACAACTCCTAATTTGGTGCTGACTTCACAAAGAAAAAAATCTAAAGGAAAAATTCAATAGTACTACTTTTGATTTTACTGTGGATTTTAGATCAGTTTTATTTTTTAAATTTAATTTCTTAAAACATTTTTTATAGCATTGCATTAGTTTAAAATATGGCTAAGCCTACAAAAAATCATTATTTATAAAAATCCAATTCACTAGAAATACAAAGGGAAGGGAAAAACATTTATCGTGATTACAGTAATAAAGACAGCAGAGAAGTGACATTTAATAACTGTTATTGAACATGAGCTAAGGTTGTCTGGAATGAGGAATTATATACTAATTTTACCAGATTTGTTTAGAGGGTGGGGATATCATGAAAAAATCAATTCTGATTTTCTTCAGCGACATTTTAAAGAAAATTCTATTAAAGCAAATTTTTTACCTACAATAAATATAAATAATTTTAAAAAAATCAACCCCCCCCCCCGCCCGCTTAAAACTGAAATATATGTTTTTGTTTAGATCTCCCTTCAGTTAAAATATTTTTTATAAATTTTTGAAAGTATATACTTCATATATAGAACTATAAGAAATGTTACAATTTTTTTTTTTAATTGTAGACATCCCGGATCTAAAATGCAGAATAGTTTTTGAAAATTTATTTTTCCTAATTTAGCCTTTCTTGAACTTGATGTTAGATCTAGAGAAAACTTTACTTAAAGCAATTTTGTTAAGCTTAAACTACATATGAATGTTTTTAGATGTTTTAAATATAGAATGTTATAAATATTTCTTAAATTCTATTCCCCACCTCTAAAAAATATACATTCTGTTCCTCTTTTAATTTCTATTATTAATAGCTGGGAAATTTCTATTATAATTCCATTTAACAAATGTTGAACTGCATGGTTCGGCATCAAATGATTCTTGTATTTAACCATGACACAACAGCATGGAATAATTTTACTCATGATCTGTATCAAAAAGCTATAATTTTGAAATAAAATCATTATATAGTGTTGCAAAAGAAGTTAAATAATAGTAATAATAATAAGACCAATATCTTTATTACTAATGATAAGGATGATTTATAAGCAACAGAATTCAATCAGATAAAATAAAATGGGTGGAATATCATTACCATGTATTATTGTTATATTACTTGTAATAAATTGTAACAGAGTAGGAATATCGGCGAAAAGAGATTACTATACATTCGGTGATGAATATAATGATCAAATATGGCGTGAACCTATAAAACAAAAGTATATTTCACCTACACCTGCACCTTGTTATGACTTTGAACCAATTGTTGCATATAATTTCATTGTTCGAGGAATAGTATACAGTAAGTAACTAAATTAAAAAAATTATGCAACCAATAGAATTTATACAGATTACTATATAAATTAAATAAAAATAGTTGATTTTAAAACTAATTCTTCTCAAGTTAAAAATATTCTAAGAAGTATCATATAGAATTGATAAAACTGCAGGTAAAATAACAGGTTTTTAAAAAGTTTATCAAAATAACCTTTTTCAAAAACATTTACCACTATAAGTATCTCATATTTTATTAAAAACACTGTCTTAAAAACTTAATGCTTCGTGATCTTCTGAGAATGATAAAACTTAAGCTCTATTAATTAGCTCTATTAATTAAAATCAATACAAGATGAGTAACACAAAACTGAATTATTAGAGTGAAAATTAAAATTATAATATGTAATAATTGGTGGTTATAATTGACTGTGGAAGTTTAGTTATTGCCAAAGATCTTGCTATGTTATCAATATCATAAGCATTGTTTCCGGGAAATGAACATCACTACTAACTAGTGACAGTTGAAAAGGTATTTCATTATATTTCCATGTTTTCTTTTTGTATTTAACATTTTTTTCTGTATTTTTAAAAATTGTTAACTACAACATATATAGTAACTATTCAACAAACTTAATAATTAAAAAATTATTTGTTCAAAGAGTAACCATCAGATAGTCAGTGATTGAGAGTTATCAGACTAACTTTTTCCAACAACTGCACTGGATGAAATTTGATATAGGTCTAAATCAGTTCAAGTATTACAAAATAACATTAAGAGAACATTACAAATTCTAACAGACAAACTTAACTGAAGTCCAATAAAATAAAAAATCGAAATAATATTTAGGTTTTTTCTAGAAGTGTGATGAATCGGTGAAATAAAATTAATGTTGCTGGTACTTCAGAGTAAGAAATTACTACGATGTACAAAAAAAAAATCCTAAGTAATAATTAAAACACAAAAATTTATTTTTTCATTTATTTAGTTTTAATTAATGAAACACAAACTCACAAAACCACAGTTTTTGTGTTCATCTTACACATACAAAATAAAGTGTTAATTTAATGCACCTAAATATATATATATATTACTTTACTGAAATTAAACTTTTTAAGATTCATATTATTCCTCTGAACTGTTTAATTACATTAAACCAAATTGAAACAGTAAATAGAAAACCTACATCTAATAACAATTCATAAAAAAAAATCATCCTTGGCCTCATAAAATGAACACTTATACAAATATGATTAAGAGAGCAATCAATATGCACATAATAACAAAGAAAAGTTAAACGATGAAGTAAACGTCATAAAACACATGGCAGTTGAAAATGGATATATTACTTTAATTAATAATATTTATAAAAAACAACTATCAAAACAATAATAAAATAACTAACTACCTTACAAACAATGCATAATAAGACAAAAGAGAATGAAAAAATATACATAGAGGCATTTATACATTATTATTATTATCTTTTATGACCACATAGGATCACTTTCGTAAATCAATTATCGAAATCTATTCGATGGGACTACTTGGGCCTTGTGGTCCTCCCAGTACTTTTTCATATGTTCTGAGCTTTATGCCCTTTCTAAAGTTGAAAATGTTCATGTTGTGAGTTTTTTCTTGTGAGTGGTTGTTTTTGTTCTCAAGTTCTTGTTTAATTTTTTTTTCTATGGTGTCTTCTGGTGTAAGGCCAATTTCCTTCAGATCCTTTTTTATTTCTCTGATCCATCTGCATCCTGTTTTAGTGTTTTTTGAGTTGAGAATGTACTGTACTAGCTGTTTCAGAAATTTTGGATCTTGCAGCCTCATGATATGTCCAAAGAATCCTAGTCTCCTCTTATGCATGGTATCAGTGATGAGCTAACTCCTTGTACACGACTTTGTTGGGCACAATCCACCACTGCTCATTTTTCTGGTACTTTTTATTGAACCAAGTTCTTCCAATTCTTCTTTTGATTTTCTGGAGTCTGTCTGTCTTTGATTGTTCGTTCAGGTGGAAGAATGTTTCTGCTGCATAAAAGGCTTCTGGTTTTATAACTGTGCTGTAGTCTTAATTTTGCGTTTATTGATAGGCATTTTTTATTGTAAGCGTACCAGGTTAATTTCATAAGCTTTAGCTATTTGTTTCTTCTTATTTGCATTAAGGTTTTTTTGTTTAGGTTGTTCGTTATTATTTCTCTGAGGTATTTAAATCTGGTTACTACTTTGATTTTATTACTGTTTATGTTTTACTTCTTTTAATCGAGTTGGTTCTTGGGGCATAATTTCTGTCTTTGAATAATATATGTTGAGGCCAATCTTATTTGCAATGTTTTGAAGTTCTAATATCTGTGATTTAGCTTTCTTTGATGTCATTTGCTAGCAGTGCCAACTCGTCAGCAAACCAAGACAGTTTGTTTTGACTTTTCGGCCTATTTTTACTTTTGGGAGCATTTTTTGAGCCTTTCCCTCATTACCATTTCTAGAGGGCAGTTGAATAATAGCTTTGAGACCCCCATCACCTTGGTGCAGTCTTGTTTTGATCTCCAAGGGTTCTGAAAGCTCGCCTCTGAATTTTAGCTTTGACTTAGTGTTTCTGATGGTCAGATTTATATCATATTTATTAATTTGGTATGTAGTCCAAGGTGTCTTAGAATTTTAAATAGGGACTCTATGTGGATGCAGTCATAAGCTTTCTTGAAATCTAAAAATTTTATCATCATGTCTCTGTTTCTTTTCCTGTTGTAATCCATTAATAGCTTGAGACTCATGATCTGATCTGTACAGCTCCTCCTGGGTCTGAAACCTCCCTGGTATTCTCCTTGTTCTTTCTCGAGTTGTGAACTGATCCTCCTGAAGACGATTTTATGATTAAATGATTTATATATTAATATCATTGAAAAAATTACTAAATCTTACAATAAAGAAATATTTAAACTAGCAAATAAATCTAATACCACATAATAAAATATTTGAAAAACAAAAATAATCAATCTGTGTGGAATTTATAAAATTAAACATAATGATTGTGATGCTGTATATACAGGAAAAACAAGTAGATCATTTAAAACTAAATTTCTTGAGATTTAAAGTAATTGCAAAAAAAAATTAGGTTTATCTAATATGGAAGATCATCTAATAAATAATAAACATTCTATTCTGATATTAAGACAAATTTATAAATATTAGAAATTAATAAACATGATATAAAATTAAAGGTATTAATGAAGTAATCGATCTAGCACTGCAATTAGTTCTTAGATGGTGCCACTGAAACACTATACTGAAATAAGAAAATAAATAAATAAATATATCTAACCAAACTTAACTTACACTCGCTTACAGTGTTTGAGGGAAATGTTCTTATAAAAACTGCAACAGATAGCACCACTTGTGTAAATTAATACACTCATTATTTAAGGTATTTTTGTTTTTGTATTTTTATTTTGTTATAACAAAATTATTTCAATAATGACTGAAGATGTGGGATTCCATGAAAATACTTTAATGAAAGATTAAGGTAAGATTTGTCTTATCTCAATAGTCTGTACTAGATGGTTTATTTAATACAATTTAAATTTTAAATATATAATTATAATTTAAAATATATAATGTTTTTAGTATTAACCAAATATTACATGCAATATTATATCACTTTGATATCAGAAGGTATGAGTTTTAATATTTTACTTCATGTTGCGCCATAAAATTAACAGGAACTTAATAGACACAAATGAAAATTAAATGAATTTACAATTTTGTTGACTATTGCTAGATGAAATTGAAGTGTTATGCAAAATATTAATTGTGTAGGTGGGTTGTTCATAGGGAACAAAGTTAGCAAATATTCTTCAGCGATTAGCTTCATATAATCAAGCTGAGCACACAAATAATATTGCCTTCTTTTGCTGTCATCTCATTTTCCTCAGATAGAGAGCATTGAAATTGAGTTGACCACTGTTCCAGGCCCTTGTGTTACTGCTGGTGGTAAACATTTCTGTATTCTGTTCAACGAGTCTGTAATGCTTAGTCTTCTTGCTTCAGGAAATGGTGCATATTGGTTGACGTATCTTATCTCCATATACTGTATATGCTTTACTACTCCAAGCATTCATTATTTGTATGTATTAACATACAAATACTTGGACTTTGAAGCTCCATTTTTTAAAACTTATTTATTTTGCAACATTGCTCTGATCAAGGAATACATTTCAGCTTGATTTTGATATCTACTGCAAACAGTATTTCAGTAATAATTAAGTAGGTGACACTGTCATCTGCCTCCCCTAGTGCAATACAACGTTCATTATTTATCAATGAAAATATTTACTTTTATTTTGTCGAATGTATATCACAACAGTAACAGTATTTTTGGGTTATTCATTTTTATTTAAGAATGAAATGTAAATATGTTTTTTAGTGAATGTATCAAATTACATTAAAACAAATTTTTAAGTATAATTTTTTCTAAATTTCAGATCCATTGTATTTGAAGGTAAGATAATATTTTGATAAAATGGCAAAAATATTAAAAATTATATACTGCTTAAAAATTATTTTATCTTTCTTTCACTTATTAAAATGCAAAAAGTGGTAGTCAGCAGTGAGACATCAGGATGGATTTTTACATATATGTTTCAAATCTATTTATTAATCTGTAAATACATAACTTATGAGCACTAACTGGTCCAACATACTACAGGTACCAACAATCCAGGTAAAAGTAATAAAAGCAATTGAAATTAAAAAAAAAAAATCAGTATATATAAAATGATTCATCTGCTGACTTTTAAATGAGTGATTTTAAGTTTATTCTTAAGTCAGTTTTTTAAACTTTACTCTTATTTTTGTTGCCAGCAGTAAGTTGGCTGCAAAATCAGAAGGAATATAAGTTAGCCAGAAATTTGTTATGGATGAAGTATTAAGGTGAAACATATGAAATATCTGGCATTAAATCTTTAATTTTTTAACTTACAGTATGCACTTTTACTAACTACATGATGTGGAGCAGGATGATATATTTGTACAATGACATTATACTTTGATTAATATAACCTCTTAAAAGAAGGTACTTTAGTATAGCTCACACCAGAGTGCCTTGCATATTCATTGACACCAATGTAACTTGCTCCAGTTACATGTTTTTAATAAATAAATGAAATGATAAAATTAAAAAAAAATATTACAAATACTTTAGGAAAAAATTTTACTTAACGATATTCTGAATCTATCAATTTTGTAAAGACGGTCTTGCAGATCTCAAAAGATAAAAAAAACTAAAAAGTAAAGAAGGTAAAAAAAATAAGCTGTACTCTATGAAGGTTGTGAAACTTATTTTTATGAATCGAATAATATATGAAAGTATTTCCTACACAGATTCTAGACAATACTCTAGTGTTTGAGGCTTACATTCTTGACAGGTAAAATAATTAAACAGTGAAATTCCAGTTTCAGACATGAATTTGAAATATAGTGTTTGAATCTAATCAGTAATTTTCAAACAGAATTTAAAGTTTATTTTATTATTCTATTTGTTTATATCAAATGCGAATTAAATATTAATAATTATGTGAAAAGCATTTACAATTCATAGCACTGAGAATGATTTATTTTTCATTATTTCACTGTCACATAATTTAAGATTTTTGTTTTAGGGATATTCTGCTGGAGTTGGTTATTTTATTCTTGCTGTAAAAGATGATAATCTGACTGAAGTATTTGGTGGGTTTTATTTTTAATATTAGAGACCTCTGTTTAAATGGTACCTCTAACTATTTATTCTTAGTGTATCTACACCAGTTTGGTCTACGTTAAGCAAAATATATGTAATTACCAATTAAGAACAGATGTATATTTATAAAACAAATTTAATATAATTTAACAATCCCTAACATCTAAACAGAACAAAATCATTTATTGGAAGTTGAACCTATAAATTAGAAGTAAAATTATAACTGATAAAATTTAATCTATTCTATTCTTTCATTCATAATTATTTATAAACCTTAAATGATTGTTGCAATTATTAACAAGTTTGAGTGCTCAGGGATATTCAAGTTACCAAATTTAAAATTGACCAAATTTTCAGTAATTGTTTTGAATAATATAACACATTTTCTGCCTATTTTGTCATTGTATTAACCTGAATTCTTTTCATTCATTATTCATAAGATACATTAGTATGATGAAAACTTTTAATATTTTTTCTTGAGACCAAGAAAAAACATTCTACATCTGTTGTGGGATCAGGTTGATTGCTTTAAAACTGTAAATAACGTATTTCATGGTATGCGTTCCTCATTCATGTGGGATACAATATTATGAATTTTACATATATATTTTGTCACAAACTTTTCTTTTTATTAAATACGTGCAGATTGATTTTCAAAACATATCTGATTTAATTCTAACAGGAGCTAAATAAAGTTTACTTGGTGACTTTATTAATTAAGTACTTCTAATTTAGTAATGTGGTATCACATAAATACTGTCATTACAAGTGTGCTGAGCTGGCTTAAGTCAATTAGAGTAAAAAGCATGCAATCAGAATTTGCATTGTTTTCTTTTATCTAAAGATAATATTTTCAGTGATTGTATTTAATAATACTATAATCAATATCATGCTGAACTAATCATTTCACTCTCAAAAATTAATCAACTCCTATAGGTTTTGTAAACTTGCAGTATTAAATAAACATATTTCTAATTACTAAAAAAAAAAATTATTACTAAATAATTGTTTACGAGTGTTTCTACACTGAAAGGAATTAGGAGATGCTTTACACATTAAGCACCTAAAGCTAGACTATTTTATAGTCACTGGATAGAAAACACAGTTCCTGGATTGGTCCATAGGCAGATCTGTCCCCAAGGATGTAGTCTGTAGATTTATATGTTCCATAAATATTTAGCAAAATATTTGTTTTGGGAATCTAGCCAAAACCCAAGCAAGACTCAGTAGAAAGAAATTTTAAACATAGTAAAAAAGGAACAATATACAAATACAGGGATCATGAAATGAAACTAAGTCCAAAGAATATTCAAACGCCTGCACCAAGCAGAGTGTATTCTCACAATTCCTTGAGTTCATCTTTACTCAGGATGGAAACAGCAAATTATTGATTTTTTTTTTTTGTTGTTGAGCAATTCAGATATAAGCTGCAACAAATTAACTTTCCTCCTACTATTAAAAAACTACCTGATGATAGGCTCACATTACTGTAAGGGAACTCTTGCTCATCCCCAGAATTTGGTAGTATAAAAAAATATCTGCTTGAATTATAAATTGCTCAGCTAGACCGCTTGAGGAGAGTAAACTAAATAACTATGCACTTGTTTATAAGCTTCAGATTATGCAATAATTAAAGTAAATATATACAGATTAAATTTGTAGGACTTAATTAAAACAAAATATACTACCACTTAAAAATATTATATATATTTTGTATAATCAATTGAATTAATTGCAGAAATTATTCAAATACATCAAACATTTTGAAATTCGTGGGTGGATGCAAATACATCCAAGACCTAGAAATGAAATGACTGGATACTTTGAAGGCAGGAAAACTCCAATGCATAAAATGTAAATATAAAGTATATTTCTAAATTAAGTACTCATGTTGTAATTTTACAAAATCCTTTCTCTATAGTTTGTTAAATCAAATCAAAAGCATTATTTAAATTACTTTACTGTTTTTTAAACTATTTTTAGTTGTGAACTGGGAAATAAAACGCATGTAGGAGGCATATTAATTTTGTAGTAAATATGGCTATTATTTGACTAGTATGCCAGTTCATTAACTGGGTACGTATTGCTGATTAAAAAATGAACTAACTGGCCACTATTACACATAAATTTAGGCCAAAACAACTTTCTAATGCTACCAATGTTTGGTACGACATATATCAGAATGGAGAAATCCAGTAATTCTAATGATGATCATACATTCCTTTTTATCTTCAGATTAAGGAAAATTTTATAATCTAGCCAGTTTATTCAATAAAATTCTATAGTAATATTTCATAAAACTTCAATATAAAGTTTTTGTATTTTTAACCATTTGAGGAATTTCATGTTTTCTCTTACTGCTAGTTAACCACAAGTATTGGCTTGAAGAAACATGACTGTATTAATTTTTAAGGTTCATGAGCATTTTGAATTCTTGCAAGTTACATGGTCAGCAGACAAAAAGGGTTGTATTTAAGTTTGCATTATTTTGTTTATGAGCAATCAGAAACATTTTATATTCTGTACATTATAGTACTCACAGTAATTACCATTAAAATTACTATTTTGTGCAATGTTTTTCATTTTATGCATTATATTAGCAAAAAAAAAATAATTATCTGCACAGTTTACTTTTTTCACTACACTAATCCAGAAAATAAAATAAAAATATTTATTGTTGTTATGAAATCATCATATTTATTAATAAAATTTACCACATAAGCAAATACAGTTAAACGACTAATAAGAGATAAACTTTAAAGATAAATATAAGTTACAACCATTTAAAAAATCTAATAAATAGATAATTTATGCTTTCTCCACTTTAAAGTGTTTTTTTCTCTAACTTTTAAATTTTTCTAACACTTGATACACTGACCAAAAACTGGAGGGTACAATATCTAGGGAACTGCCCAGTATGTGGGTAAATTAACCACACATCTCAGGAATGATCGACCTGAGACTGTACAAGACTAGACTTCATTCATACATATCATCCTCATTCATCCTCTGAAGTAATACATCACAGTAGTTCTGGAGGCTAAACAGAAAAAGAGAGTATGTGTGGATAAGATTTGGTATGATCAAGCATGGCTAGATAGGGTGCCATTAATTGCTTACCGTGGTAATTCTAATATACATAGTACAAGAGGTGGGAAACATTTTCTATGAATAGCATTACTTTTTCCAATATCATATTGGGTAAGCAATGACAGATGAATATAATTACAACTTTTGAACAGTAGCAATTATTTGTTGTGTACAAAGGTTTATTTTATTTAACAACCAAAGTGTTCATTAGAACTCTGTTGGCCATGAATTCATAATTAGAGGAATATTAATTTTAATAAATTATCAACACTTATTAACTTGGTTCTCATTTTTATTAACTACTGCAAAAGTACAAGAAATAATATAAGAAAAAAAATTTTATTGTCTTTTTTTCTTAAAACTTGTTATTTTTTTTGGGAGCTTGAGTGTCATATTTAAAACTATTAATAATTATACATTTTATTAAATATAGTGAATATTTAAAGTGAACTCAACAAAAATTATTTCTATTTGTAATAAGAAGCAATCTCAGCAAGCCCTCTATAATTGATCAATAGAAATTTAACAATTTTCTGATCATAACAATCTAATCTGATTGTTATATTTATATAAAACATATATTTGTTAAAAAAAAGAAATCCAGTAAAAACAAGGGTGTCTCAAAAAACTTACGTATACTTTTTCATTCATTAACTGCATCATTATCAACTTATAGTTCAAATTAATCATATGTACAGTTTAAGTTCAAAATTACAATTTTACATTTTGTTGAGTACTATAAAACATTAGTTGCTGTAATGACAGGTATGGGTGAATGACTAAGTGAAAAACTTTGCACATAAATACCCAAGAGGAATTCAGTAAATAGGTCACAAACTGATGTGAAGTAAGTGAAAATAGTCGCTTTAAGGATGCCACATTATACCTTGATGATTAACAGGTGAACAAACGTGTAGCTCATTTTAAAAATCACTCTGCTCAAGAAGTGTACATTAAAAGTATGTTGTGTTTTTGTGAAAAGTATCTATTGCAAAGGAGGTTTGTGAAGAAATGTTTCTTGTTTACTTTGAGAAGTATCTTTCCAGGACACAAAAATTGTTGACAAATAAATACCTGGTATTCCTGTTTAGATTATATTAAAATTCTTACAAAGTTTGGTTAGCCCATTTTAGAAGTGAATTAATGATATGAATGTTGTGTTCATGACATTCCAAAGTTATATTGATCGTTTCGGTCTGGCATGACTGGACCAGAAAACATCGTCTACTAACTAGTACTTGCTTCAGTTACAGCAATGCCTAATCACATACAACTTGACAAAAATATTACAAAACTAAAGAATTGAGGAGGTATTTTGTTAGACATCTGCGACATCTGCGACATCTGCCTTACAGCCCCAAGTATTTTCATAAATTTGATACACTAAAATACTCACATTAGTGACACTGAGCGTGAGGGAGAAGCCTAAACAGTTTTATGCAACAGATTCTGGAGGAGTGATGGTATGAGTTTTCAGTTTTGGTATAAATTATGATGAAATGAAGAAATTGTTTTAAAGCAAGTGCCTGGCAGATTAAATCTTTTATATCCATATATGACATATTTACTGAATTTCCATATTATGTAATTTTATTCTTCGCTATCAATGATAAATAAATAATTTATTTCTTCTTTACGTTCAAATAAATCTTTTTATAAACATGTTTTCAGGAAGGATTTACTTGTAACAGCAGGTAATGTATTTGAAATTTTCAGAAGTACTGTAATAAATAATAAAACATTTTTAAAAAATTTTACAATGATTGGATTTTATATGAAGGAAAGCCATTCAGATCTACCAGAAGAAATACCAGAATCAATATTTTCATCAAAAGGTTTACCATCAACATCATCTTCATCCAGTGAACTAAATTATAGTTATGTGTAGTAAACTAATATACTATTAAAATTATTCATTAGAGTACATCATAATGCAAATAAATACAAAAGTAACAATTTTTACATAGTATCTATTTTATTACTTTACCCTAAAAAAAAATCCCTCGGAAACCCTAACCCATACAAACAATATTACATGTAAACTGCACCAGAGGCAGGGTTATATGGACAGATTTAGGCAGGGTGCAGGAAGAGTGTTGTGTACTGGAATGCTAGATAAGTACCAAACAGTGCTTGCATAATACATTTGTTAAGTCTTTATAACTAGGATGGACTGTATTATTTGCGGATGAAAGAATGAAGCAATTTTCTTCATAACAATTAATTTTAATTTGAAAAACTAAATAACCTAAGTCACATAAGACAAAGCAAGCATGATGGGATTCTTAACTCGAATACAATTTATATAAACTGGCTCACAGGCCAGCGCTAATAGACACGAGAGTGCAGCACTAGCTGGCTCAAACTAGAAATGGAACATACTGCCCACAAATTAAAATTACATAAATTATAATTCTAAAATACATTGTCTAATACTAAACAGAAGCTCAAAAAATACAAACATAATAATACTGAGGTATAGTAAATATGATTTAAAATACCATTATTACAAAATACAAAAGTAATATGCAAAATGAAAAAAAGTAATATATGAAAATAATCAATATGAAAACCTTGAAAGTACACAAGAATTTGAAGCTAATTTAAGTACAAATTCCAATACTGCAAACAGCAAAAAACTACAAAAGTAAATAAAATTAAAAAATAAACAAATACATGAAAATAAAAGTTAAAAAAAATCATTCATTACATTCAGCATCACTCAGGTCATTACAAATATCTGAATTTGGAAGAATAATTAATCTATTAATAGGGCTTTTGACAATGGTATTGTTAGTTTTTACATCAGCTACTCTAACTAGTCCATCATCACATGGATATACCTTAACAATTATTCCCAAGTTCCACATTAGTGGAGGGAGATTACTTTCTTTTTCTATAACTACATTGCCAACAAAAATGTTATTATTAGAAATGTTACATTTTTTCTCTGTTGCAAGGAATGTAAACGGTCATTTGATCATGTTTTCCAAAAGTCTTTCAATTTTTTGTATAAGCTGCTATCTAGTAAGTCTATTTATATTAATGCCTGAGAAATCAGTATCAAGTAAAGAATTTAACAGAGCAAAGGTTAAAAAATGTCCAGGAGTAAGTGGAGCTGGATCAGAGGAATCGGTTGATGGTAAGTATAATGGTCTTGAGTCTTGAGTTTAAGCATGCTTCTATCTGAATTAATAAAGTGGATAACTCTTTGCAATTTAAAACAGAATTTCCCATTACTCTTCATAGGTGAAATTTCATGCGCAGCAGCTTCCCACAAACCACCCCAACTAGTACATAAGAATGAAAGACCACGTTATGCTGTTTAAGGTACAAAAAGATTTAATTTTGGAATTACCATTATCGGTTTTAAGAAAGTCATACATTTCTTGAAGATAACAATTTTCACCACATAAGTTTTTTCCATTATCAGATTAAATATGAGAAGGCAATCCTCGGTATCCTACAAATCTTCGTAGGGCAGTTATAAAACTTTTTGTAGATAAAGGTGTACTACCTTTATCTTTTCAAGGTGTACTACCTTCGTGCCGAGACATACAAACAATGCAATGTAAGCTTTAATTGTAGATAAAGGTGTACTACCTTTATCTTTTCAATGTGTACTACCTTCGTGCCGAGACATACAAACAATGCAATGTAAGCTTTAATAGTCGCAGGATTAGTAGATCGAGTACGCCGCCCACCATGACGGATAAGTATTGGACCCGCATAGTCAACACCAGTTAACTGGAATGGTCTGGAAATTGTGACTCTTTCTGTTGGCAGTTGTCCAAGTAACTGACTCTGAGGCTGAGCTCTAAAACGAAAACAAGTCAAGACACTTATTGACAGAACGAACTATTATTTTAGAATTGACAATCCAATATTTCTGTGTAAGTGATGAATGAATTAATTGCAATCCTCCATGCGACAATCTTAAATGTTCTTGGAAAATAATCAATCGAGTAAGATGACTATGAGGACTTAAAATTACAGGATGTTTAGCATTTACAGGCAAATTTGAAAAATTTTTAACGACCTACGACGCGAATAATACCATTTTGATCTAAAATTGCGTTAAGAGAGACTAATTTACTTTTCTTTGATACAGCCGTATTTTTCCTTAAATAGCTTAACTCCTTGGCAAAATACAATCTTGAGTTTAACGAATAAGAATTTCCAACGTGCAATTGATTTCTTCCGGTTAAAGATCTGACAATATACGATTATTTTTATTTTTTAAATTGTAGATGAAACGACGACAATATGAAAATGTGTTTAATGTTCGTACAAACGAAGAAAATGGTTTTGAAAGTTCTGTTGTTTTAAGAGCAGCTGAAAATAAATTAGTTTTACTAGGCTTCTTTTATTCCATGAGCGAATCTGGCGGAATCATAGAAACGATAGGCTGATTGGATAGCCAGGCGTCCTTATATTGTTCCAGAAACGACGGACCATTCCACCAAAGTGGTTACGAGGTTAATACATATGGTACACATCCACGTGACAAGACGTCTGTAGGGTTATCCTTCGAAGGAACGTAAGAATTCCTTAGTTAGCTCTTTTATTTCGCAAACTCTACTTACGACAAATATCTTCCATCTATTAGGAAGCGACAACCAGTAAAGTACTAGATCAGAATCCGACCAAAAATGGATTGAATCCAATCTTATACCTAAAATACGCTTAACCTTACTAAATAAACGAGATAACAAAAGAGCAGCATTCAACTCAAGCCTTTGAATGGAGATTTGTTTGACAGGCGCAACTCTAGATTTTGAACACAGCAGGTGGATTTCAACGTGTTCATTACTATCAACAGATCTGATGAAAAGAGAAGCACCATATGCACTGCGCCACTTGGATCACAAAATCCATGAAATTGATAACACTTACTGAAACTAATGATTTTAACTATTCGAGGAAAAATAAAATTTCTTGACGATTTAAGCTGAGAACACAGAGAATTCCATTTTTCAGCTAGCGTAGCAGGAAGAACTTCCATAGAAGGTTAGCGCATTATAACTCTTGGATGAACACTTTAAATGGAACGATTGCAGGAGCAAGTAGACCCAAACGATCGAACAACGAAGAAATAATTGATAAAACAGAACGTTTAGTGTAAAAAGTGTCATTATCCTTTGGTTTGATTTGATAAATGAAATCATCACCTTGAGGATCCCACGATAATCGAAGCGTCTTGATATTTTCATCTTTGTCTAATTTGATAAAGGAATTAGGATCATCAAACATACCAGGCACATTTGAATTACATTTATGCAGCGGAAGTCCATATTTTTTAACCGATAGCAAAACGTCATTGTATAATTCTTTCAACTGATCAATGATATCACAAGCAGTGAGCAAAACATCGACATAAAAATTCTGCTTGATTGATTGGCAAGCTTCAGGAAAGGAGGTTTCATTTTGATTAGAAATTTCGATCAAACATCTCGTAGCTAGAAAACTTGAAGGTGCTAAACTGTAACTGTTTCTAAGCTGTATGGAATGATTGATGAGTTGTTATTATTATCATACCAGAGGATTCTTTGCAATGGGAAATTTTTAAGATTAATGCGAATTTATCGATACATTTTTCGAATATCTCCTGATAGCACGTAGGTAGGAGTTCTAAAACGAATTATAATTGAAACTAAATCTTGTTGCACTACTGGACTTGTAGCAAGAATTGAAATGAGTGATCGGCCGTTTGATGTTTTTGCAATAACGTCAAATAGTAGTCTGGTTTTGTTAGTGATGGAAGATTCACGAAATACTGCGTGATGGGGCAAATAAAATGTGTCAGATGGAGCCTTACACTGAGATGAATCTACTGGTTGCATGTGATCTATTCTTGATATTCTTTCATAAAATGGAAGTAATCATTATGCAACATGTAGGACCATACATTAAATGCATATCAGCCAATTCTAAATTGGTATGTGGTAAATAACGTCTAAATAAACCAGCAGTTGCAAAGATATTAACAATTAAAAAGTTTACAAGGCTGCCGCCATTTTGAAATGGATGATCAGGTTTATACAAGTAAACCTCTAGGTATCCTAGCATTAACCCTTGATACAATTAACTATTCCTGAGAAATAAACTTTTATGTTAAAAATACAAAATGGCAGGTAGCTGGTAAATTAAGCATTTCCAGACATATGTTAATAATAAAGTTTTCTTTATTTCAATGTGGGGTACCGTTCCCTGAATTCTTTAAATGATTTTTATAAATGGTGTTATGTTTACAGTTCCTGCTAAACATATTTGTAAACTTTTCTTATAATTTGAATTTACTCTGTTGTCATTAGATCCCAGTTTAAATTAACTGGGATCAATGTTAATGCATTTCCTTTGTGATCAAAATCTGCAATTCACTTTTGGTTAGAAGATTCACGCCAGCATTAAAATTTACTGATCAAAGCTCAGATTTAATGTTTACTTCTCTCTGGGACTTACATTCACATTTGACATTTACTACATGTACTAATTAATGTTTTACATTTATTAACTTTTTCTTTTGTTTTTTTTTTAATCAGAGTGAATTTCATTTAGAACATTCAGTCCATAATTTTGACATCTGCAATTTCAAACCACATTAAAAAATCTCTATGATTCTCATCATCTCAGTATTAACATTTTGGATCTTATTCTAAAGGATAACTTAATAAATTTTTTTGTTAGAATATGCATGTAATATCTTTGCTCGTTTTATCATACATTTCTGCCTAAAGCTGAAAAATATGTGTGCAAATAGTTTTCTTGCAATGTATATTTATGTATTTGGTTGTAAATATAATAAATACATTTAAATTATTAATATGAATTAAAATAGAAAAACCATAATCATTTGTTTATTTTAATGTATGATAAACCGGTATAAGATAGAATTTAAAAAAAAAATTTAGTAATTTTTTTTACTAAAAATATATTGTATAATAATTATACAATTTTAATGTACATTTTACTTCCTCTTTAATAAACATTTTTCTGACATGGCCACAATATATGAATTTAAAAAAAAATTAAGGGTCAAGCAGTGTTGGTCTCAGAAATATTACTGAAAAATGTTAATAACTGTACCACAACAATGAAATGGCATATTGGACTGTAAAAGGCTTATAGATCCAGTTACAATTTCAAAATTGATGTTACATTTTATTGATTGCCCAATAAAATGAACCCTTATGATAAATGGATATTCGAGTTTCTAATATAATTGAACTTGAGTCTTGGAGCATCACAAAACAATGGGTGTTTACTAATCACAACCCAACCAATAATTTCATGAGATGCGTTTTTATAGTAAGATCTATTTTGAAATAAAAACTGAAAAATATGAACAAACTTTATTACTTACAGATAATAATTACATTTATTTCTTTTCTACATATTTGTTTTTTAACTTCAACACATTTTTCGTAACTTTCATTAGCTACTTCAATTCTGCCGCCAACCATACAGAAATGCCATTTTTCAATTTGTCAAACATCTGTGACACAAGACACTATTTACAGTGAAGAAAAAGAAAACAATCACTGGGAGCTATGTTAGGGCTATACAGTGGATGATAGGGAATAGTTTTCAACAAAATTTTTCCAATTGGCTCAATGTCTGATTTTCCATGTATGCCAAGGATTGTACAAAAACAAAATCCTGTGGAATAGCGTCCCCACATCACTGTATTTTATAGCTCTTCTAAGATTTTTTAATGTTTTCGGATTCACACTAGTTCTGCAATCATTAAATTCAACAAACAAGACAACCTTTTAATTCCAAAAAACTTTAGTCAAGATTGACTGCTGCTGTCTTGACATCTGAATAAGAAATCCAGGTTTCATTTTCAATAACAATGCAATAAAAAAAATCATTACCATTTTTGTAACACCACAAAAATTCATGCATTGAATCAAGATATTTTTCCTTGTGCAAGTTAGTAAACAACTTTGGCACCCATCTAGCATGCAAATTTTTATAGCCCAATTTTTCAGTCAAAACTTCATAAATCAAAGACCACGAAACATCAGAGAATTGTGACATAGTGAAGCACACAGGTTTTCTTAAATATCCAGCAGCTTTTTCAATTAAATCATCTATTTTCACCAATGGCTGGCTGCTATATTCTTCATCTTGAACGTTCAAGGTGAATGAACGTTCATTCACCTTTTTCAAAATAAACAGCACCACCGTATTACTTTAGTATCACTGCTGTATAGATGTCATAAATTTGCCTGTGAATTTCAGCCATAGGATTGCTTTTTTTTGCCATCAAAGATCTGATTACTACACATACTTCACACTTAGCAGGATCGTGAATTGTACATATTATAAATGGAGCAATATAATCAACTAACAACAAACTGACTTAATTATTGTTGCCAAAAACTGACCATTGATTAAAATAACTGAGGTATGCAAGCTCCAAAAAACATGTTTCATATTAAAACATGGAAATATTGCACACAGCAAGTAACAAATTGAATAAAAATTTCAATTAAAACTCTCTATGACAATATCTACCTGATGACTGTTTTTTTTTTAAATATTTCAAACAACGTAACTGAAATACATACTCTTTTCAGAAGTAGTATTATTTATTACAAGGAACCTATCTAAAATGAATAAAAAAATGCATATTGGTTCACTAACAGTATATCAATAGTCAGCTGCCATCATCTGATGAATCCAGTATAGATAACAATCACAAAACAATCTTGAATGTTATTAAAAACCTGTAAAATAACTGCCAAGAGATTTTATCAGCCAAAGTATGGAAAATAAGTATTACAACGAAAGCTGCAATCTAGTCTTTTCAGTTTTTTATTTCATGAAAACTAGCAAAATATATCTAAGAAAATACTTAGACATTTTAAGAAGCAAGTTGCTGATGGATGAATTTATTAAAAAAATTCAAAATATTACAGAATCTTATTAACACGGGTGCATAATGCTCTCTTGGAGTATACTATGATTAGAATATAAACTGCTATTTTCAGAGAGCTTAAGGAATACATGTTTGGAATTAGGAGAAAATTGACACAATTTAAAAACAAACATTTCAGAAATATATTAAATAAAAATAAAACATACAATAATGTAACATAGATAAATATATTTCTATATAAAGTTGCATCTTTCCCTATGTTTTAAATAAATATATAAATTATTTTAAAGCTGTACCTGTATATATATATATATATACTTAATAGCTACCTTAACAGAGTTATTTCTTTATAAAGGAAAATATTATTAACAGATTAACTACAAATAAAATAATTGCAGTGTATAGATATGTATATATATCTACGTTATTCAATTAAAACTACGAATAATAATACAAAACATCTAGCTGTCTATCAAAAAAAAAAATTCTTGTCTGATGATAAAACTGGGGAGAATAAATATTTTTTAAATTAATTTATTATTGTTTTCTCAAGAAATATATTGGCAGTCTAACTTATAAGAGAAACATATCTAGTCACAAATAATCATATAACTACAATTATAATTAATATTGCTACTTTCTTTCCAATGAGTTACTTGAAAAAAAAATCTGGTAAATCATACATACATTTAGATAAAAATACATGACAGTAGCTAATGTAATCTTATTTCTTAGTTACATCAGAATGTTCATAATAGGCGGTTTTTTTGTTTTTTTGAACTTTTTGTTTTATTTATAGTCACATCAACAATTGGTCATTGTAACTGGAGTGTAACTGTAAATGTACCGGGGTAAAACAAAAAAAATAAAATCAACTAAACAATAAAAACTTATTTTCCTGTAAAACTAAAAAACTATAATTCTAACCTTCTTAAATTCACAATAAAGAAATATATTTTAGACAAATTAAAGAATTATGTGGCAGTAATTTTCAATTTTATGAAATTATGTAAAGATTTTTTTATAGTGCATGTAAACTCTTAATATAGTCTTGAAAAAATCTCCATAATTGATTACTGATGTTTTTTTATTTTTTTTTCAAAAATCTGCACTGTAAGCAAAGCTAGTTTATAACAGCGTAATACTTGACAGATATTCACATTCACATAAAATATTATTATAACAGGTTTAATTTTGATGATCAAAAACCAAAATGGAATGAAGTTTTTTGCTAATCTAATCTAAGACTACATAGCATTTTCAAACTGCTTTGTAATACATAAAATTTCAGACAGAACTTTGATACAATACTTCTTAAAAATCTACACAAATTTATAAAGCTCATTACAGAGAGCACAGAAAAAATGTGTTGTTATAATGACAAGTTTGCAAATTAAGCTAAAAAAACAATTCTAATTAGAAACTACACAAGTTGAAACGAAGGAACATATATGCTTTTTCACCTGATATGGTGTACAGTTTGCAGTGCACCTTGAGGCGGACATAAATTTAACATCTTTGATCAGTTTATGAAAGAAATCATCATGAATGTTGTGCTAATGTAAATATCCCTGAGTGAAGTGAACAGATGAGAGGCTGAAGCTATAGTTGTTGACGCCACACCTAGCGTGGTTAATTTTCTTTTGTGTGTGTGTTATTAAATTATTAACAGGCTTACATTAAATATTTAATTTTGTTTCAAAAAATGAACAATTTAACATTCTAAGAGGAAGACTAACATATTAACTGGTAATTTACATCTTTAAAACAACTTTATATAATTATATTTATTTTTGGTAAAAATTATGAGTAATAAAAAATTAGGAACAACATGAGTAAACTTAGCTGACAGATTCTTTTTTGTTTGACTTTGTGTTAAAGTTACCTTAATATTATTCTTTCTGGGCCATGCTTTGCAGAGTTCAGGTAAAGAAAATTCAAATTAAAGGAATACAGATATTAGACTCAGTTGGTGACAGCATAACAGATCGTGAGTTTAAATATTTAATATTTTACAACTTAAAATGAAGAAAAATATACCTATATTGAAAATTTGAACTACTGTATATGGGGAAAAATAAGTTACAAACAAATATCTTTTTTAATTTAAAAAAAATTCCCATTTTGAGTGGTATGTAAAAGTTTCTAAAAATACCTTCTTACATGGAAAGAACTCTCCATACCCTTCTTTACTAGGACCCTTCAGCTTTAGTTTCAGAAGTTCAAAAGTTATAATCGTCAATAATTCAGTAAAAATTATACATATGAAAGCAAATTAAGCATATGGCTTTGCCTCACTTACAGGTTTCATCTGTAGTTGTGTACATTTTAAGACTTTAATGACAGAATAACAATAAATCATATTATTACTTCAAGAGTAAATTTTTTCACATTTTATGATATTGCACTTCTATAAATTAAACATAAATTTTTAATAAAATACAATGTAATTTATGCCATGAGTACAAGTAACAGATTCTTTTTGACAAAGTCTTTTTTGTAAATATTTAACTGAATCGGTTATTATGAAAAAGTCATCAGTCACATTTTTTGATAAATAGAGTTAATGATAGATTCTTATTCTACATATTAAGATGCATCCATATTGCATGAGAAGGTCTTCAGTCAATAAGCTATGCAGGCAGGAGGGACATTATAAGAACTGTAGTTATTATGAGAACATCTTCAATAAACAACAATTGAATTTTCAAAATAAACTGCAGTGACCAGCTGTTTTCTTCTGTCTTGTCTGAAGTTTATGGTAGTTTGCTTAGATTCATGTTCTATAACTTATTAAAAATGAGTGATGAAAATTGTGTAAATACTGAAATGAAGAATTGTAAAGGTATAAAAAATCCAATGGAATATAAGCAGAACATTAAAAAGGCAAGACTGTCTGGCAAGAAATATATAGGATATGATGGAAAGATATATCAGAAACCACCATTGGAGATGATTGCAAGTAAGTCAATTTTAATAATTTTTACTATTTATACCTACTGAAATATTATTTATTCAACTAACTTTAGTTTCACATATACCTACGATTTTATTCAGATATTTTCATATCTGTTAAAAGATCAAAGTGATCAAAATCTGTAGTACAGTTATAATAAAGTTAGGTTAATTTTCAACATTACTGAACATAGGCATGTTTTGAAACAGTCACCGACATCTACTCTGTTATTCTGCACATATCTCTTCAGATGGCTTTACTTTTTCTATGATCTTTTTACTGAAGTCATGTTATTGCTTTTTTTGTTGTTGAATTCACTGCCTAAATTTTATTACTATTATTACATTTTTATTATTTTTGTTTCAGATGTTCTCTCAAATGTTTTGCTTAAATTGATGAGGTAGATAGAAGAGAAATATTTGTACAGGATCTGATAGAAATTGTCAAACTTCATACCAAAAGGGCAAGAACTGAAAATCTCATGAGCAGAAAATTTAATATTAGTATTGACTAGAAATTTGAGGTACCAGAATAATAGTATGTAAGAAATCATTTATTAGTATGCATGGTATGAAAAGTGACAGAAGACTGAGAAGGCTAGCTGAACTTTTGAACTGAGATGAAATTCCTAAAGAAAAAAGAGGAAAACGTGTAGGAAGTAGGTCCCAATCTATAAAGGGGAATATTATATCTAAAATACAAGGACACATAGAATCTTTTGAAGTAAAAGGATCACAAATATGCAAACAGAAGCATAAGTATTCAGATTCATGTTTAAACGTTAAAATGGTGTATTCCATGTACACACAAAAAACCCTGATTTTCCAATATCTTACACATTCTATTTAAAATATTTTCATGAAAACTTTTTTTACATGTTTCGGCGACCCGAAAAGGATGTGTGTTCTGAGTATGAACAGTTCAAAGCTAAACTTAAAATTTGAATGATGTTGCTAAGAGAGTTATTGTAGAAGAGAAATTATTCACAATAGAAGTAAAATGTTTTACAGTAAATTGAAAAATATTCAAAATTGTTACAAAGAAAATAATGATGAAGGAATTTGCATTGATTATATGCAAAACTAGTTACTTTCTTGCATACCTGTGCAAGAACGGTTTTATCTTCACCAATTTTGGATAAATTTTTTGTATTTTTGACTTCAAAACTGAAAAGTCTTACTTTGTAGTTTATCATAAAGGAGCAGCCAAAATAGGTGTTAGTGAGATATGTAGTTTCCTACATAAATATTTTACTGAAAACTATTCTGACAAGGCATAAAAGAAATGCATATATTTTCAGATGGTTGCCCTGGACAGAATTGTAACAATGTTGTAGTTCGATATTTGTTAACCCGTGCAGGTTTAAAAAGATTTGATAAAATTTTTCATCACTTTGCAGTTCAAGGATATTATTTTTTGCCATGTGACTGACAATTTGGAGTAATTAAAAACAGTTGATAGTATATATGTGCCATTACAGTATATATCCCTCATTATTCAAGCTTTCAAAACAAATTTTCTTTTTTTTACATGGAAAATAATGACATGGTATTGGATTTCAAAAAATGGTGGAATAGAATTCATAAGGCAACTGTAATGAGTATTGAAACTCAGGACAAGGATGTTTCCAGAAATAAAAAAGAAAAAATTTTTTCTATGTCACAATATAATATGTGTGTACAACAAAGATCATTCTGGTGTTTTAGTTATTTATTTTCACATAGATGAACTGCAGAAAAACACTTTTAAAGTATTGAAATCAGATGTTGTAATAGCTCTTCCAACTATTAGAACACACCCGGACCAGTGTCCTCTAAATAAATAAAAAAAAAATTGAGGGTATAAAAATTAGAAAAGCACATACGAGAAAAATATATTTCTTTCTATATAAACATTTTTGAGTGGTCTCACAAGAAAGAGATGATGAAAATATTAACATTTTTATTGTAACTTACTTATTATGGATATATTTTTGGAATTTAACTTTATAACTTGTAATTTTAAACTTGAATTTTTTGTAAATATTTGTAACAAACAGTAAAAAATTAATTATGTAATAAAATTCATACATACATCCTCAAAAATAAAGTGTTTAGAATTTTATTTTCACCTATTTCAGTTATTAATTAAAAACATCATGAGTCAACAAAGAAAATTGTTGGTGCAAAAATTGCTAAAAAGTGTGCCAGAAACTAAATTTGTAAAGAGTAATAAGTGATAATATGGCCAAATGTGGAAACCTGCAAACCTGCTGTTTTTCAAATAAAATTTTTTTGTTTTACTGAAAATTTGATAACCATGACTTTCTCATAATAACTGATTCAATTTATGTTTAAATATAATTCAGTAAAAATTACTTACCTACTTAACTCATTAAAACAAATAATAATCTGCTCATTATTTACACAAAAAATTATTTCACTATGATTATTTTATATATATATATATGACATAAAACAATGATGGACGGTTTTCTCTTTTAATAAAACACACCGAAAATTTTTTTTTTTATTAAACAAGAAAATTAAAAACTGAAAAACATGTTTTTATTAGTATGCAGTTATAAAATCTTATTATACTTTCTTATCAAAGTTTTTATTTTCTATATTACATGATAATGCTTTAACAAAAATAAACCCAAGATTAATATGATTTTCCAAGTAACTTAAATAGTACAACCAGTAAAATCTTAATATTAAATCCATCTACATAACATGCAGATATGCATATTAAACACATTTTAAAAAATGTAACAAAATGGGTTTTAGGATCTGATTCTCATTAAAGCAGATTTCCCCTAAGGTTTTCAAACATCTAAATCTAGCTAAATCAAAAAAATTTCTTTGATGTATGACAAACAGAACCAAATTTTAGACATGGAAGATTTTATTCGATTCACAAATATTCATCTGTTGTAGGCAGTGTGAATAGCATTATTATTGTCATGTTGTGAACATAATGAAAGTTATTATCGGGAGTAACTCTCATTATTCCTAATGACTAGGAATAACTCCCCTATTACTGAAGTTAATACCATCCACATATCAATAATTAAGATGAAAATATATATGTGACCAGATAAAACTGTGGATTTGACTGTGTTCATCATATGTGGTATATAGTTTTTTCTATGCGGAATCCTTATTTAGTTAAGGCTTTATTTTCTCTTTCTATTAAGTTGCTGATAAAAAGTTAATGAAAGGCTTTCATTGTTTTTTCCTTAATGTACAACTTGTGCACTTAGTCTAATTTTTAAAATTATTTTAAATCACCACTTTTACATAAGTCTATATCCATTTCAGAGAAATGCCTAAATGCTTTCAGAATTCATATTTATATAAATTTAAAATACTTACTAGCCCAAATATGTTGAAAATCCAACATTAAATCTATACTAATGCCCAAAGACATGCAGAAATTAGAAAAAGTAACTATTATTTTTTTAAAATTTAATGCTAATATAGATATAATTAATATAAAAACAGCAATAAAACTTTGTTAATACCAGCAGGAAGTTAAATGAGTCAGCTGTCTCCCCGACTAGAAAATTACTTCACTACATCAGTGCATGAGCATCACATTAACATGCCATACCAATTCCTGAATCAGGTGACACACACTTCCATAAAACAAGTCTTTTTTGTCTTTTGGTTGTCATGCCAAATACTTTCTTATGGTTAGCTTTTAACAACAGCATTCTAGTAAACCAAAAGAACATTTTCATGAGAAAAGATAAAAATTAGACCAAATTCAAACTATTTCACAACTACCTAAAGATGTAAATCTATAACATTTTGTTTATTAATCTACATTGCATTTTGAAAGTCACTGTACAGTATATTTAGAATTATATGGTAAATTCTGTTCTTTCAGCATTAGGTTGGTTGCCCTGTGGTTTCGTTGGGTGTTGGTCAGTAATAAAACAAAAAGACAGTTGTTGAGTTGTGACTGAATGTGCTTTGTTTCATTTATTGCAATCAATAGTTGCGAGAAACGTTAGTGCTTCTTTCGGTAGAGGAACACATTTTTCTTGTTAAACACGTCTTTCGTGAAGACAAAGTATACAAGTGAAGCACATACAGTATATAGTGGACAAGTACACTGATTTAGTAAGCACAAGTTTTCTAAAAAATTTCCAAATACTCCTCACCGCAATGCAGTTCAACTATTTATCAAAACTAACCAACCGCCATAAATTAATTACATGAACAATCTTTACACGAAGCGAAAATTGATATCTGGGTCAGGCAAGTAGAATGCGCATTGTGGGTCCAATCTTTCTTGGAAATACAGTAACAGTGATTGTTATTGTGCTGATTTCACAAACTTCATTAGTCAGTTAACAAAAGTGAAAATTAATAATAGTTGGTTTCAACAAAACAGCACCATAGATACACAGTTAAAGATCCATGACGTTTTTACGAAATGTCTTTGGCAAAGGAACCATTTAAAGGGGTTTGTGGCCTGTACGACCACCCAATCTGATTCCCTAAGATTACTTTCTATGGAAGGCAGCGCATCATACAGAAGCAGTGTATCGCAACAGATTACACACGATTGATGAACTAAAAACCACAATAATGGCATACATACAAGACATTTTAGTACACCAGCTGGTTAAAGCAAACAACATGTTAAAGAAAACTTGTTAAAGAAAACAAACTGAAATGTGTGCAATGTTGTATTTGAGGAGGTAATTTTCAGCACTTTTTATAAATTATTCCAATTATTGTAATAACTGTTTCTATGAAATAAAACTACAAAGTAATAATTAAGAAAGTTTCATCACTACACTTCCATAATTCCAGTGCACAGCAACTTTCTGAACGCATTGTATAATGATATATTGTTGTACTTCATGGGACAATAAAGCTCCTATAAGAGAAATTAACAAAAGAATTATAAAAACACAGAAAACTTAATTTATCTTAAAATTAGAACATTGTACAAAACTACACTGATAAACATAATTTTTGTTTCCTAACATACAATACATGATTTTAATTTGTTTTTTGATGCTGAAAACGAATGTGAACTCATAATTTTTCTATGAACCACCATTTTTGAAAAATTGTTTAATTTCAATTAAAGGATTTTTTTTCATTTTTCAACATATAGTTAGCATTTTAAGCTCCTATATAGTATTTTGTTAGCTCATTTTTTATTGTCTAACTTTGTTAACATAATTTGTAAGCTATAAACAATACTAGAAAAAGAATTAAATCATATCATAGTCACATATTATGACATCATATCTAATTCTGAAGAGTGAGCCTTCATGGACAAGATTAATAATCATGTCTGTGCAAGTCAAAACATGTAGCTGAAAACACAGCTGTGTTGTCTGCATTAAACACTGGATTTAGGAATAAATTAATTTTGTTCAGTCTTACTGCTGTCTTAAGTCTGTTAACAGTGCAGTGTCATAATGCCTCGAAATTGTGTAAATGATGTGGATGCCTTTTGTTATGCATGTGGTAAGTTTATCATAAAATCAAATAGAAAAAAACATTACACCTTTAATTAGAAAAGCATATCATTTGTACTTTTAATGTAAAATTGGTGATCAGGATAAGACATGGGCTTCTCATATAGTATGCACTAATTGTTCTGTATATTTAAAAGGATGGCTGAAAGGTATGCAGAAGGATTTGCCATTTGGTGTACCTATGGCAAACCAATGGATCATTTAACCAATTGTTACTTTTGTTTAACTAGTGTCTGGAATTTCTAAAAAATCTCAACATACTGTAAAATATCCTTTATTGCAATCTGCAATCAGGCCTGTACCTCACAGTGAAATTATTCCAGTTCCTGAGCCACCTGTGTATGCATGTTTCGAAAGCCGCTGCTTTTGAAACATCAGGCAGCACTGAAGACAACAATGATTTTGATTTTGAATTATCTTCCAATCAACCACATCTTATATCACAAGGTTAATTTAACTGGTTAGGGATTTAAATTTATAAAAAAAATCAAACTGAACTGTTAGGATCAAGACAGCAAGGTTGAAATTTACTTTAAAAAAATGCAAAAATTTCAGGCTTTTGAAGCCAACAAAAAGAACTTTCTCAGTACTTTATTAATGAAAATAATTTGACTTATTGCACAAATAATGATGAGCTTATGTTGCACTTAGGACAAGTTCATAAACCTGAGGACTGGCGCCTTTTCATAGATTTGTCAAAGTATAGTTTACCGTTTCTACTGTATAACAGTAACAAATATCCTTCAATACCAATCGCTTATGGTATTACTTTGAAAGAGACATATGATGTAATGAAAGATGTTCTTGAAAAAATAAATTATAAAAAACAGCTGAAACATATGTGGAGATTTGAAAGTTATAGCTATATTGTTAGGCATACAGTTAGGCTATACTAACTACATGTGTTTTCTTTGCGAATCAAGACAGCTGAGCTAGGGATAAACATTATTCATGAGCCCTAAGTAGAACCCAAAAAAATATTTTTACCCCCTCTCCATATCAAGCTAGGACTAATGAAAAATTTTGTAAAAGCAATGAAGAAGGATAGTCTCAGATTTCTATACATCAGGCAGAAATTTCCAAATGTAAGTGAAGAGAAAATAAAAGAAGGAATATTTGTTGGTCCTCAAATAAGAGATTTGGTCATAGATGATGTATTTAACTCAATGTTAAATAATGTAGAAAGTCCAGCTTGGCTTCATTTAAAGACGTTTGTAAAACTTTTCTTGGCAAAGAAAAATCCGACAATTACCACGATAATCAACTTCTTACTTCATAAAGAGCTATGGGATGTAATATGTCTTTAGAAATACATTTCCTCCACTCACATCTGAATTTTTTCCCAGACAACCTCGAAGATGTGTGACGATCACAGTGAATATTTCCACCAAGACATTTCGGTGATGGAAAGTTGCTATAAAGGGAAATGGAATACTAATATGCTAGCCGATTACTGTTGGACATTAATTCAGGATGTGCCTGAGGCTATTTATAAAAGAAAAAAGCATCAGCAAAATCATTCTAACACAGGTATGGCCATGCAAATTTATAAATTTTAACTGTATTATCCCTTAATTTTTTTTGAAGTGTAATTTATTTAAAACTAAGGGTGATAGAAAAATTATATTTACAAATCTGTAACATACGCAAAAAGCAATTCAAGAAATGGTATCATACTTAGACAAACATTAAATTTTTTTTTTATTTATCAGTGTTATTTTAAAATGTAATATGCATTAAAATACCCAAATGAAATTATAAACTACCAATAAATTTATTAATAGCTTAAATAATTAGTATTCATGTAATTCACCCTTCAACTAGTTTTTGTAATGTTTTAATATGTAAATATATTTCAATAATATAATAAATTAATATTTTCTACCTTAAGTCTAATCATTTTTATAATTTTAACCTATTAAAATTATAAGAATGTCGGTTTTTTATTAACGATTATAATATCGTTTTATAGATTCTATTCTGAATGGAACCATTAGAAAATATTTAATGGTAAAATAATTTATTTACAATTGAAGGGAGAATATATTTATTATATTTTGTCAAAATGTAAACAGACAAATTATGTTAAAAAAGAAAGCCAATAGTAAAAAATATTTCATAACCTTAACAGTAGAAATTAAAAAAATTAGTAAACAATAACATTGTAAGTTATGTTTATAGCTGGAGAAAACTAACTGCTCAATTTTATATTTAATAAGAAAGCAATAATATATAAATAAAAATAAAAAATAAAACTAATATATATTCATGAAGAAGTTAAAAGTAATATATAAATAAAAAACAAATAATACATATTCATGAAGTTAAAATAAAACCACTACATTACTATATTTTGTTTTACAGTAAATCCTACAGCAACAAGTATAGTATTTGAATTTTAATAAAATTATAATATAACTAACAAATTTTAAACATAACTTTCAAACATTTTTTGATCACAGAGTAATCCATAGGGTACAAACTACAGAGTATAATAAAAAATTAAAAAAAAAAGATTTCCTATCAATATATATTTTTTAATTTTAAGTGATGACTGTGTTGGTTGGTCATTAACTATCAATAATAATCATATTATTGTAAATATAAGCCACACTGATTAATTTTTTTTAATAATTTAATAACTTCCATTAATAAAGAAGTAATTATAATTACATTTATTCAATCAATATTAGCAAAAAATGTCAACCATAGATGTGATAACATCTTAGGATTGTTCTTTCCTGTAATTTATATTCACAATATGCAATATTAAATAATTTTACACCATCCTTCATATGTGGCATGTAGTTAAAGAGTTTAATATTACAGCAAAAGATATGAAAAATACAAAAACAAATATTATTTGTCCGAAATTCATAATTTATTTTCTTTATGAATGTTCTTTGAATGAATTTTCTTTTGAATTCTTTATGATTTGATGGGTAATAACAATTGAGATCTTTTGCCTGACTGACGTTTTTAGATGTTGCATACATATAAAATAAGTAGTAAAACACTTTGAAAGAAAGTCATTAACATAAAAAATATTTTGTTAGAATTTCAATTCTTTTGAATTAAAATTATTTTATTTAAATTAACAGCTAACTGTTATAACTTTTATAGTAAATATATTATTTTAAATACATCTGAAGTACTCTAAACACCGCAGGAATACAATAAAGAGGTCTATCAAGATTTAAATGTAAGTGATACGATGACAATGAAATGCTTTCTGACAAGCTAAATACACACTATATTACAGAACCCTTCTTTCAGGGATTTCCTAAAATCAAAGAATTTGCTGGATACAAATTTCATTTAATGAAAATCAATAAGTGGTGAATCATAAGAAACAGGAAATGTTCAAATCCTGAGGGGGTCTTAGAGAGAAAGATACTAAAGCTAGCATCTAGATAAACATTTGAAAACTATTTAAGTTGTGTTCTATTTTTACAGAAAGTGCTACTTGGAATAAAAATGATAAAATGAACATTCATTTGTCAAATAAAACTGTCTTATTGGCTAATTAATGTTTAGTCTTTTCTAACACTTAAATTTAATTTGAATTAATTCTTACTTATCTTTCTTTACTCAAGGTTTTTCAAATCTAATTTAAAGAAATTTTAATCTCCAGCCAGTCTAAACAGTGTAGTAAAAACATGTGCTCATCACATTAATTATATACACTATAACAACCTGCAATTAATTAGTTATTTAGTGGTATGGAATGTTGAGATATTTTTTTCAGATTGTTATAAATCTGTAGATTAATGCAATAAAGACATGACTATGCCAACAGAAATAAGCAAAAATGTGATATTCATATTAGTATAATGATTACTTGGCTATAACTAAATTAAAAAAAAAAAATAACAGGTCAAAAATTCCTTCCTTTTCGGAGATGAACTGATGAAATACTTACGCTCCATTACTACCCATTATCCTTGTGTGAAATTAACTACTGTTGAACGTTTGACATTTTACTTATTTTTCAAATGAGATTTTACATTTCCTTGGTACAAAGTTTTTAAGATTTTTCAGTAGTTATAGTTGTAGTATGAGTAGTACAAAATGGTGTATATTTAGTGTAATATAAAATTAATAACTTAATTTGAGAATATCAATATGACTGGATATTCTTTTTAAAGAACTATTTCAATAAATATGGATAATATTCAAAATTACAGAAAACTACTTAAATAAAATTTTACACATTTCTGTATCTAAAGTGAGCACTATTTTTTAATAAAAAAAAAGGCTGAAGCATTCTGAGGTAAGAATACAGGATTGAATATTACAATGTAATAGTAGTACTTTCTTACTGAAGTAATAATTATTTGCTAAACTGGAAAAATACACTTCATCGACTCTAATACAATGCTATTATTTTCTTATTTGAGCATAAAATTACTACAGCAGATATTAATTAAAATTGAAATACTAACAACAAAGCATTACAATAAATTATAGATGCAACATAAAAATAAAAAGAATACTGATCTGGTAACTGTTATTTTAAAATTAAAATACATATTCCTATTTAATTATTGGCAAACCATCCTCATAGACTTTTTTCCAGTCAATGCCCATAAAAAATGGATGGCATTTGATCTCTTCAACTCCAGCAGTTCCAGAACAAAGTCTTTCAGAAGGATTAAACTGAAGTAGCTGAAAAAATAATTAATATTAGATATGTACATATACATGTTATCAACAAATTTACATGATTATATCAGTATACTTCTGTTGACTTCACTAGATGCAAAATTAATTAGAGGTAGCTTTCTGTTAGAAAATAGGACTGCAATAGAATCAGACAGGGTGAGACTAAAGATAAACAGTCAAACTGAAAATCATACAGAAAAAACCCAAAATGTAATGGAATTACAATGCATTTCACTCTTATAGTAAACTGTGTTAGATTACACTGATCTGGACCCTGTTAATCCATGCTTTTGATTAATTTGGTCAAAGTCTTTATCATAAAGAAAAAAAAATCACTATTTATTTTGGAAGACTAGTTTGAATAAAGTTGATGAAGAAGAATTGGGCTATCATGTGAGGGTAGTCAGAAAACACGTTTTCCCTGATTGATGTGCTGATGTACTTCATACAGGAAGGCGATTCTTAGAAAATACTTAATTGAGATATTGTTCTCTAGATAGAGTGAATTTATCAATCAATCCTCAGTATTCCTTTTTGTTTCTGGTAGTTTAATTATGATGATTTTTATTTGTCTATAAATATAAGAGTTGCAATCTATAATTTGGCTTTTGTAAGCCAAAGGAGTAGCACCAATTTAGATTAAAAAATATGCATCAGGTGAGTTCCTTGGCTACTGACAGAGCAGCAGAAGAACTCTTAATCACTTTCTCTAGTTCAAAGAAGATAATGAATTCTTGAAACAGAAATTTGATAATGAATTCTTGAAACAGAAATTTATTGTGGATGAAATAAACACATTCTATTACAGTTCTGAGATAAAATCACAATATCCATCCATGATGTGGAAGGATCCTGCGAAAATAATAAGTGCAAAAATGAATGTACCAAAATTTACCTTCTTTTATTAACACAGTTTTGGTCAATAGAATTTGTGCCTAGACAAATAAATCAACCAAGAGAGTGACTATGTTGAAAAATAGTGTCAAGTATCTTTTCAAAATAGGTATATACTTATCTAAAAAATAAATTATTAAAAAGCACTGAATAAGATTGGAAATCTTAATCTAGCTATAAATTCTGGGATTAATTTATTTCCCAGCTATGAATTCTGGAGAAAAAATGGCAAAAGAAGGCAAACATATAACAGTTTGTAGAATAGCTAAGTAACATGAAAGAACATTTAAATCTATTTACCAAAAGAAAAATTTAAAAAAGTTGCAGATTACAACTTTCTGAGATGCCTTGTAAAGTTACAATAAAAAATATAAAGCAAAATTATTACAGGAATAAAGTTTTATTAAAATTAGATTATCAAAATTTGGATTATATCTAGATTGAATCAAACATGAATTTGTCATAAAAATTACCCTGATATAATTGATAAAATTATTATGCTGCTTTAATGGGAGGGGTTCAATAAATTTTAGGTTACATTATTTTGCTACGCCATTTCATTTTATAAGTAATTTCATTTGGATTGATGTTTTATAATTTCTAAATAATTTACGAGATATTATTGTTTGTAATCTTAGTCTTCACTTTTAAATTTTCAAAGTCGAAACTGTTCCAGTAAGGTTAACTCCTAAATTTACATGCAAGCCCTTTTCAACTGAAAGGCTAAAATTATGTAACAAAAATTTTCTTAAATTTTATCATCAGTAATGATGGAACTAGGAACATAATAAAATATGCAAATTTCTCATGTAGAGATCCAATATTTAATTGACACAATAACAAGGCTTCTTTTGAAATAAATTTTAAATAAAATATACAATTATGTTTAAAAGTATTTGTCTTCAGGTATAAATTTAAATGTCATCAGGAGCAAATGCTGTCAAGCAATACTTTGCTTAAATTGTGTTCTGAGTATGTTAGTTAATAAATGTGTACGTGCTCTTGTGGCCCTCAAATTTCAATACATTCTGTACAGTAATAAAAAGAGTAAAAAAAAGAAGGTAAATGCATTACACATGTAACTAACTTAATGATACAAAGTTAAATTACTCTTAAAAAAAAAGAAAGAAGTTTACTCTTAAATTCTGCGCATCGTAACATTAGTATTTGTTTGACTGAATTCCTAAACATAAATGATAACAGCATGTTTTAATACAGAAATCTGGAAATTTCTTTTTGATGGTTTATTTAATACCACTCACTATTATGTAGTACATTACTTATATTGTAATGCATAAATATGAAAATAACACATGGTTAGTGTATGGTTTTTATTGACTGCATGTATAACACTTATGTATTGTAAGTAACTAAATGATTGATAAAATAATTGATAACAATGAATCATATCTATTCCTATGAAATTATCAACCTATACATTTGGGATAATGTAATTAAATTTTTTAAACTAACAATTTTTATAACCAATACAGAAAAGTTAATGTAGTTTGATATACCTATACAAAGATTCCACAGGAGAATATGAAACATGATTTAATAATAAAATTATATATATATATATATATATATATATATATATATATATATATGTATAATTTTATTAAATCTTACTATTTTTTATATATAAAATTGTAGTAAATAATGTTATATTTTTTGTAAAAATAAACAGGTTGAAACAAAAAATATTTCATAAAATACAAAATATATATTTCTAGTTAAAAGATGTACCTACTTCAGTTGCATTACCTCAAGACTTTATGGCATATCTGTTTGTCTGCCTACTAGATCAGCATTCTCCATTCACAAAGCTTGCACTAGATAAATGGAAATAAATTTATACGTTTTATTACAGGGTGGTGGTGCAGAAACTCCCTTTTTTGAAGGAATATTTTGAAGTGAGGACAGTTCATAGAAAAGTGGCGATGAGCTTAGTGAACACAGCAGTTGCAAACGTTTTGTCCAGAACTCCTGTGTAGAAAACCTGAGGTGGACAAGTGCGCAGTGTGCATTTGCAGTCAAAAAACTATTCCTACCTGGTGATGCAGCATGTGTTCCGCACTCACTTTGGAATTCAGCTGAAGTTCTAACCAGAAATTGATTGTTTTGTGGATAGAGAGCTTCATGACAACCAGGAGTATAGTGAAAAAATCCCCAGTGGAGTTAGTTAGACAGTTGATTTTAAAATCTTCAAGATGATCTACTCACAAACATGCAGTCAACTTAGGAATATCTAATCGTTCAATGCATCAAATTCTTCATGAACATCTTCATTTATATCAAAGATTTTTGGTGTGTAAGAATTGTCACTGTGCGTTTTCCAGAACCGAATAACAGAGTGCAAAACTTGTTCAACTTCCCTTCATCAACTTGTTTTTTTTTACTAATGAGGCACACTTTCACATATCTGGATGTGTCAACAAGCAGAATATTGGAGTGGTAACAATCTTAGGAAGCTCCATGAAAGACCACTTCACAGTGATAAGTTGAGACTATATGGTGTGAGTTGTTAAGATTTGGAGATTGGCTCTTACTTTTTTGAGAAAGACTACCATGCTGTTAATTCACAGTAGTATGTGGAGACAATTCAAAACTTTTTCAAATCATCTCTTGAAGAAATGCAACTAGGAAATGTCAGATTCCAACAGAATGGTGTCATGGCCCACACAGCCAGAGCTTTGATGACAACTTTGAGGGTAATGCTCCCTAAACGGCTCATCTTGATCCGAGGATGACATCCCATGGGTGGTACACTTGCTTGATTTATTGCCCTGTGATTTTTTTTATGGCGTTACCTCAAGGCATTGGCTTTTAAACATCACTCCACAAACCTGCTTCAGCTGAAGAATGTTATTCGGTAGCTGTTTTATAGAGAATGGTGGCCACCATCTTCAGGAAACACTAACAATTTATACCAGTACCTTGATCAAAACTGTTTTATACGTATAACTTCTTAAAAATGCCTTATGTAATTTTCTTATAATTGCTTTAGGAAGTTAACACTTCCTACGTAAAAAATAAATTGCTAACACTAAGAAGCAACATGCAATGTTATTATTCCTAGGGTACAAAAAAATTAAAAAAATTCCTAGAGTACGAAAAAATTAAGTAAAAAAAGTTTTCTGATCGAAATATAACCTCACCCCTTTTAGAAGTGACTGCGATTCAATGGATACACCTTCTGGAACGTAGAGAATTGTATGGCAATGTATTCCACCAGGATGACATGATATTAAGCTCTAAAATAAAACACCAGAATATTTTTATATTTAATTGAACATTTAAAATATAAATAAATATTTTGTTGAATTTCACCCTAGCACTTTTGGATTTTTAAAAAAAATATTTATTCACTAAGGTTACAATAACAAACAATCAAAGAAACGTAATTTGTTTGTACATTAATGCTAAACAATTTAGTTAATTGAATTCCTTCATCACCAACATGAATGGATGGATGGACAAATACAGATTCTGCAGCTTTTGCTTTGTGCAATAACAGTTTTAGGATGACATTTGATTGCAGCAGGACTGCATTTAATGACCTTAACGATTCTTGCTGGGTTTTTTTCTATACATCACCACAAACCTCTGTTTTCCTTTGTCCTACTAATTTGATTAATTTTTTTATGCACACTGCATTCTGACTTCATACATAAAAAAATAACATTATTTTTGGTTTCACATTTCATCTAAGAAAGTAGTTTACTATTTTTATTGAACACCAAATAAAAAATTAAATTAATTTAAAGAATTAGGATCATTGCCTATTAACCACTGAATGATAACTTATTGAACTGCTGCTTACATTACTACTTTTAAATTAAATTTAATGTGATTCTCAAATGAACTAAATTTGCAAAATTTAAATGTTCTGTTTTGCTTGGCAAGCTGCTTTTTGATATGTTTTAATTGTAAATATTTATTTATCTATTAATTACTAAAGATGGCTTTCCTAGAATTTTCTTATTATTTGTAAATTTTGTTTTTATGTATTTTAATCTTTATAATATTTTCATTAAGCAAAAGTAAAAATGTTTAGTAAGCAACTTTTCTATACATCTGAGTAGCTGAAGTGAATTTTAAATAATTCCATCATTGTATGATAGATGTTGATTGTATGTCTACCACATCCCCTAACCTTGGTAGTAGATACCAGCTCGTATGTCACACTACCAACAAAAAAATTAATAACAAAAATTTTTACCTGGTACTTATCTTAGAATATACAGTAGTAAATAAATTTTTCGCAATTCAGATAAGAATATGAAAACTGAAAAAATTGATTTTGTAAACATGGCATCTTTGATAAATTATAATACTGAAATCACCTTACCAACCAATTAGTATATTTTCTCTAAAATTTCCAGCTATTTAGCCATCTTCAGGAGGATAATTATTCTTATAAATTAATATTAAAAAATAAACTATAAATAAAATTTGTAAGTAAAATCACAACAAAGTCACAACAACTAAATGTCAATAAAGTAAAAATAATGTTTGTTTTGTAAGTATGTCCCTGTTATGATTTTTGTGGAGTGGGGAAAGTAGTCAAACTGGCCAACCTAACAATTGTTGTTCATCACTTGCTTATATAAAATATCATCACGAATCGAATCTGTTCATTAATTAATAATTACATGCAATTTCTTAATATTACTAGTGTTATAAAAATTATTGGAATAATCTAATACTTCCATAAATTTATCAGGATCATATCTATGTTTAGTTTCCAAGATATGTCTTGCAAAATTTGGCCAATCTTAATAGCATTTTATAATACAATTGATGTATTCTCAACTGTCTCAACTCAGTAGGAAAGTGCATCAATATGCCTTATGTAAATTAGTAATACAACATTTATTAAAAATAAGATAGTATTAAATAAATTTAACATAAAAGAAAGTAAATACAATAAGTGTGAGAAAGAACTGGTTTGAACATGAATTGGGGAAGAAATTTTGGTTAAGAGATGCGAGAAGAAACAGTAGAACATGAAAAAAGGAATTGTGGAAATTTATGGAAAAATGAAGGACAGTATTAATCAACTACTAATATTACAATAAATACACTTTTCAATCACCTTTAAAATTTAACACCTTACAAACCACTGAATTCTATACATGAGTTTTAACCATAATTCAATATTTGCTGTATTTAGACTCAATGGTTCACCGACATATATATATATATATTTACAGACACAGAAACAAATACATTTGTAAGTATAATAACCTAACAAACATTTTAAATGAAGAAATAATAATAAAAGGCACAATGTATACATTAAGGAGTAAAACCAGATGCTGACACAACAATCAACACATAAAATAATTTCAGGTGGAGGATTATTATTACACCTCCATACAAGTACAGCATACTTCATACTTCACTCTGCAGCATGAAGAATGTAAGATTGTCATGGGGAAATAACATGAGAAGTAGAAAACTTCAATCAACTAACAGAAGCAATAAAAACAGGACTCAATCAATAAATATTCTAAAAACTCAGTTTTCAATGATACAGACCTGGCCAGTAATAAGTTCATATAATATAGCTCCATAGCTCCACCAATCAGCTGATTCAGTAATAGGAAATATTGACGATACTTCTGGAGCACAATACAACTTTTTAACAGCTTTATAATCAACTGGAGGCTCGACACCAGCAAATTGACAAAAATAAGTCAGTCGAATAGATCCATCATGTACTAGAATATTATCTGGATTTAAATCTCTGAAAAAAAGGAAGATAAAAAATATCTGAATAATTAGTAAGAAAAGCTGATTGCTCAGGGTAGTATGAATTTATCAAAACCAAACATTTCTTATTTCAGGAACGCTTAATAAATAACATAAAATTAAATTAAATTAAAAAGTGATAAGAATTAAACAGTTGTTTTTAATTAAATATTCTACAAAATACTAATGAATTAACTATTAAAAATGACAAATATCTGTTTTCATTATTACCACTACTATCTTCCTAATTATATAAGGAACTAACCTGCATATTATTCCAACATTATGTAAAGCATTTATAGCAATAAGTAACTGAGCTGCCCACTTTTTCACTGTTTCTTCTTTAAGACCATTTCCTTCAATTTCCTGTTTCCACCACTGCGCTTCACCATCGGTACTTACACTACTTACTGGTGAACTGGCCTAAAATTCAAACACCATTCAATTAATCAAATAAAAAATATTAATAATAATAAAATAATAAAACAGTTGAGAAAAACATAAAAATTAACATTCACATGTCTTCCTATTATTTAATTAAATCCTGATATTTATGAATGTTACATCAACATCTGAACTATCAATTTTTGATTAGGATGATTACTCATATCTTTCACTCTCTAACAGCTTTTTCGAAATATTTTGCAACATCTACTACATATTATGCTCATCTACTTTTCATTAGGGATACTGTTTATCAACAATGAATGTAATATGGTTTCTACCAAGTTCTTACCAGCTTATTTTTTACAATTTTCTTTTAAAATTCTTGTTAGTTAAGAAACCCATTTCATGCTTAATAAATAAATAAATCTTTTAATAATAAAAACAGTACTTACATATGAGGCACATTTTTAAAGTAAGTATTGTTTTGAAATTCCACCGCTGCTACGCTGTGATCGGCAATCCACACATGCGCACTGTGTACCTGCATCTGTTGGCAAGCCACAGACGTCATTATGGACATATTCGACTGTGTTTACGTTCGTTTGTGAGTATTTAAAATGCCTCCGCTGATCCAAAATCCCGCCAACTGTGAAACACGTAGTGTGATTCGTTTTCTTAATGCTAAAGGCGTGAAAGTGGCTGAAATTCATTGTCAGATCAGTGAAATGTATGGAGAAAACATTATGAGCGATGGAATGGAATGAAAATGGGTTAGAGGTTTTAAAGATGGCCACCAGAACGTTCATGATGAGCAACAGAATGGACGACCTTCTGTCATTACTGAAGATTTGGTGCAGAAAGTCGACGAAGAAGTAAGAGAGAACAGACACTTTACGATTTCTTCACTATCTGAAGAATTTCCTCAAGTTTCAAGAAATGCTGTCTATGAAATTGTGACCAAATGCTTATATTATCAACGATGATAGTATCAAAGTGACCATCAAAGCACTGTTGGTAATTAAGTCAGGCGGCAGACTTCTATGACGATGGTGTTCAAAAGCTGGTTGCACAATATGACAAGTGCCTTAATATTGATTGCAATTATATAGAAAACTAAATTAAAATACAAGCTTTCACGTAAAAATAAAATTGTTAAGAATAGTGTACTTATTTTTAATTTCAAAACTATACACTTTAAAAACAGCCTTGCACTAATGAGCACTACTACTTTTAATAACGAAAAACAAACAAATTTATAACCAAACAGAAACAAAAACAACAACAGTTTAGAAAACCCCCCCAAAAAAAATTAAAACCAAACATAAACACAGAGAAGGAAAGTCCAAGTGGAACATCACATCCCTTCAGTGATACTTCCTTTCACCAAATATGTAATAAAACTTTCTGTGATCACCCATTCGGCCCAGCTTTTAACCAATTAACACGGAGATAAAGTGTCAACCCGATAATATCAAGCCGACAAATGGCCTCTGTGTCCATTAAGTCATACCTAGCACATCATATCACACGATAAGCATTGTCCAATAATCTGCATTGCAGACACATACCACAGTACGCCAGGCTGAATTTTTGTAGTCTGTCCCAAAAAAAATCTTGCTCTGAAAGAAATTGTGTCACATACTTGTTTGGGTGCACTCAAGAGACACTCTTGGGGATTTGTCCCACAAATCAACATTACAGAAAAGATCATGCATATAATGCCCACACTCTGTCTCATCCCATCTGGCCTGCCACAGGGCAACACCATACTGCTGTATCTCCTTCATTTTCTCAGAAGTCAATTCACCTGACTTCTTTACAACATAATCCTGTTGCCTTTCAAATGCAATTAAGTCTATCAATTTCACACATGTGATCACCAAGCTTGCCTCTCGTGAAATTGTATGGTAACCACCCATTACTGTTAGCAATATAAGACATTGAGCCCATAACAAAATTTCCCGACTGCTTTTAAATTTTCACCTGTCTGCCCAAACAGGCACTGCATATAGCATAATTGCTTTCCAGACGGCCTTATACAAGACACTATAGTCTTAAAATTAAGGCCCCAATCAGGATTGACCAAACGTGGAATTCTGAAGAAGGCATTACAAGCCTTCCCCACAACGTATTGAAGGTGCTTCTTAAACTGCAATTTCTCATCAAAAAACACCCCAAGGTATTTTGAACCTGAACATATCTAATACATTGGCCTGACACTGAAACACGGACTCACCGCATCAAAGTCAAACGGCTTTTGAGGGGCATCATTGTGGTCTTTTCCAGGTTAAACATCATCTTATGTTGATGACCCCATAGCTCAAATATCCTGCATGCTGGAGTAGCTCAGAATTCAACCCCCCTCTGCAAACCTCCTTCGGTCAGCAGGAGCCCAACGTCAGCATACGCCATGATGCGACACCCGCTGGGCAACCTCAGCCGCAGAAGTAAATCAAACTCCACCACCTACAATAAGGGACGCAACACAAAATATTGGTCTACATCATTCATACTTACAGGCACCAAACAATCATCTGGCAGCCCATCTTTATATTTAAAAACTTATTCTGACAAAGCACCAAGAGATGAGATTATAATTTAGTTTGGAACATACGGATTCATAATAAATATTTAATAATGATGACAAGGATAGTGTTTCATTAAGACATTTTAAAGCAAAGCAGTAGAGGGTTCAATTTTGTTGTAAATGAAATCAATTTGATCATCCCAAGAAAACTAGTCAACTAATAAAACACATAGAAATTTTGCTTTGCTGCTACTTAGAGCACTGATAACTTACAAATAACAAGTGATTTTTTTTTTAAGAAGGATTATGTGGAAGCATTTTTTGGTCATGAGACAAAAGGAAAATAAAAAAATAAAACAAAACAAAATTAGAAAATATGTTGTGGAAAATTTAGCAAACAGAGGTAGCAGAAAATTACAGGAAGAAACAATAAAAGGAAATGAAACTGGATTAACACATAACATACTTCAAAGAAGTAATGTTCTGGTGGCTTGAATAGAAGGAAGGTGGCTTTAAATAAGAAACTGTAAGAAGGTTGCTGGTTGACATCAAGATTATGAAACCAAAAATATAAAAAGAAATGGATTATGTGGCATAAAATTGTTTGGAAGAGAAGAAATATTCAAACCTGTAAGAAAACAGACACATAAGGTCTGTTCAAAAAGCACCACACATTGTTTTTCTTTGGAAGCAGCTGGAAGTTTATGTAGATCAGATTTTAAATTACCAGAGCTGTATATATGTGTGATTTTTTTTTATACTTACTGCAAGCAGTGTGACTTTGAAATTGAACAGGACCATTTCATATTAAAGGACAGAAACCTGCCTATAATGATTCTGACTTTCTCTTAAGAGCATATCAGTGATGAAAGTTGGTTGAAAACAACCTAGAAACCAAGGCTTAGTTATTATAGATGAACTCTCTGAACTCTAATAGCCAAAAGAAAGCAAGACAGGTGAGGAGCAGAACCAAAATGAAGCTTACAGTTTATATTTATACCATGAAGTTGTACGTTAAAAAAATGAATTTTCACGATAATTTCGATAAGACATTATCAAGAAGTTCTCTTTAATTTTTGTGGCGCCATTTGCTGAAAAAACCAGATCCATGGAAATTACACAACTGGAAACTAAATCATGAGAATGTTCTCTCCCACTCGTCAAAGGTCAAGATTTTCTGACTAAACATGAAATTCTCAAGTCTTATTTTCCTGATATTGCTTCCTGTAAATTATGGATATTTCACAACTTTAAAGTACCATTATAAAAATGTGATATCACAATTATTATTGAAAACCAATCAGAAAAAACTTCCATAAGATAAGTGCTGGGTTAAATTTGTTAAGTTACAAGTCAGAATTTGAGAAAATAGGGTTAGAAATGAATATGAGAGATATTCTTCCTTTAAGGCCTATAAATCAGAAAATATGCATCAAAACTGAATTTTATATTTATGAAAATCCTTACCAGATTATTAAATGATTGCTGCATATCAGAAATCAGTATGCCTCCTATTAATATTTTTATTAGAAATGATACATGCTACCCTGTCGTCATAAGGAAAAAAGCAGTAACTTTAATATTAAGCAAAGAAAAGTTAAATTTTAATCCTTCATGTAAAGGATATGCTGATTCTAAATATGTTGCCAAAAATGCATATCTCCATTCTATATGGAAATAAAAAACAATCTCCAAGCGTAACTGAAAATTGTCTTTTCCTACAAAACACAATAAATCCACCAAGAAGTTACGGAGATACTGATAAGTTAATTATGATCCAGAGATATGGTTTTTTTCTTTTCAAACTAATGTCATTGTACTTGCTGCTTTCCACAGTAAGATCATATGTCTCATACAACATTGCAAACAGCTGTTAAAAAGCATTGTGTCGCAGTTTGTTTTTGAAATGATTCACTTTTCTTTTTATATTTAGTTATAATTTTGTGAAGTTAATTGGCTACATAGGTTTCTGGTAACTCATTTCATGGTTTTAAAAATCTGTTTTTTATAAGTTTGTCATATATAGTATCTGAAATGGAATGCGTTAATGGTAGTGTTAAATGAAAGGCTAAACGTGTTCCTTCATATTCCAAACAGATTTTCAAATTATTTGTAGAAAGATATAAAGAAAACACAATTTCCAGTGACAGCAATTTTACTAATGAAAATATTTTAAAACAAAGTGATGCTGAAGGCTGTAGGTTAGGTTTTTATTTTCAAAATAAGAAATGTAATACTGGTACTCAGATTAATGGCTTTAATAAACCTGAACAGATGCTTAAAAATGTTTCTAATAAAGTTACCAAAGTAGCTTCAAATGATAGTAACTTTTTATTAATAAGCAATTCTTTTCCAAATAAAAATTGTGCTACACTGAACATTAGCTGTGTTAAAAGTAAACGAGCGATGAAAGAAACTGATATGTTCTGTGGGATAATATGATTACTGATGCAAAAATTCAGATAGTTTTTTGTGTCATGATGAGGAAAATAATAGCTTAGAAGCTCTTGTTGAATGCAATAATTCTGGTAATGTTGCCTAAATTTCAGGAAATTATAAATCTGATATTGATAATGCATGTTTGCAACCTACGCAGATAGCTAATATAACTATAGTAAGTACTAACAATCTCACTGTATATATTTAATCTAATCAAAGTGTAAATTTTGATGGAATTGCATTCATTAATATTACTGAAAATACTGTAATAGTAAGTAAAAAAAGAATGTTCAGTAACATTTAATAGCGAGCCTAATATTTCTGGTACTCTTTTTCTTTGTCAAAATGCTCTAACAAAACTAACTTAAAAAGGTGAAGCTCATCACGGGAAACCTAAATCTTTTATGGCAGAAAGTAAGGAAAAAATAGTGATGAGAAAAGACAGAGTAAATATGCAATGAGATCTCCTTGTCTTAATACTTGTAGGAAGAAATGTTTGGAAAAAATCCCAGATAGAAGAAAACATATTAATGTAAATTTTTGGAATCTGAGCAACAGAGAAAGGTGATTATTTATTCGGACTTGTGTTAATGTCAATAAAGTTCAAAGAAGCCAAGGTGAAAATAGTCCAAAGAAAATGCAAAAACTGAGATACTTCTTTACAAATAACAGGGGAGAAAAAAAAGATGTGTGCAAGCATTTTATGTTAACAACTCTTGGATTTTCTGAAAAGAATGACATACCTCTCTTCAATGCAATTAAAACAAGTAATGATGATGAAAACTGTAGTATTACACCACCTACTGATATAAGAGGGAAAAAAGCTGCGTTAATAAAATTGACAAACAATTAATTGAAAGACATGTTGAAAAGTTTAACCCATGCCTAACACTATAGACGGGAGCATGCTCCCAATTGATGATACTTGCTTCAGAAATTACAGTAACTGACAAGTAGAATAACTTCGTACAAAATCACCCTGATGTTAATTGTTCATGTGACTCATATCTACATGTTGTTGATTAATTAAATATTTCTTTTACAAAGGTGGACCACAAAGAATGAGAATATTGTAAAATGTACAAACAACCTGATCCACCATATTATAAGCTCATAAAACTTAACAAAGTATATAAATTATAGATCTCAGCCCACTACAAACATTTTATGACTGTTTACTGTGTTGCAATAAAAAACACATCTACTAAAAGCTAAACTTGCTTGAAGTGATGCAAAAGTCATATTAAACTTAATCAATCCATGCATGATTTGGTGTATGTATCAGCTGACTTGCAGAAAGTAATGTTGCCTAGAACTGAAACTGTTAAAAGTTATATATTCACAAAGAAAATAATTACATTCAATGAGAGCTTTGTTCCCTTAGGAGAGTGGAAACAACAAAAAAAAGAACCCTTAGCTGTAGTATGACATGAGGCAGAATAGCATGCTGAAAAAAAGAAAATATCATAAATTTTATGCATGCTTTCCCCTTACACCACTGTAAAAAAATATTAATAAATGGCTTGATAACAGCGCAGCACAGAAAAGAACTGGTCTCTTAACATTTATTGTTAAAATAAATATATAATAAATTATATATTATAAATGTGATATATTACAAATTCTAATGAAATTGCAGCAGATTCACTGTCACTTAACTTCCTTTCTGTGGGTCATACCTTCATGTCTGCGTTCACATTTCACCACATAGTTGCTCAGTCAATGAAAAAATCCAAGTACGTTTATGACTTTCAAGATTTTATTATATATATTGAAATTCAAAAAAGTAAAGCCTCCTACTATTAAAGTTATGGAAGCATCACATTTTAGTGAATGGTGTGATCTCTAATCTACGTATAAAATAAACAAATGTAATCCCAAGCCATATCTGTCTAAAATGATTCACGACCTGTAAAGGACATTTTACATTAAAATTCAAAGAAGTTTTAATGGTGAGACAAAAGAGCTTAATTTTAACAGGCAAATATAGTAAAACATAAAAAATTTCCACTTTTTCAAAAACAAAGCCATGACCCAGGTATTAAATAAGATAAGAAAGATGACATTATATCCAAACTGGTTCCACTTATGCTGAAGCACAAAAACATTTTTGGATTAATTTACCATCTTCAGCCAACATACCTGATCAGATAATTATGAGTGAAATTTAATGAAGAATACTTAAACCCAGCATAACAATTTTAAAAACTAATCTTGATTTAATGAGTTATTTCATTGTGTAATTGCATTCAGTTTCTAAAGTTTTCTGGTTAACAAACACTTAACAACTAACACTTTAATGATTATTTTTTTAAAATTTCTATTTCACATTAAGTTAATAAAATTGGCTGATTAATGTTGTTAGTTAATTGTTCTCAGTTTTATAAAAAAACCGTACAGAAGAAGCAAGATGAGTTAAGTAATACATTTTTGTGTTAAATTATTTGCGCTTAGTTTGGAAAATTATGAAAAATTATGTTTATATGAAATTACAATTATTAAATGGTTAAACATTTTTGTATTAGAAAAGTTATCTGTTTATGTTTTTTCTTCCTTTTTTTAATTCAAAGAAATTAAGATTTTTGGATTTAAGTTTATCTTTATGTTGATTATTTTAATTAATTAAAGAATATTTTGGTCTCCTTTTTAATTATTGTGTTAATTCTTGGAGATACTATTATTTTACTTGTGTTTGAATAATAATAATAATAATACACGTTACTCCAGCAGTAATAATAAAAAAGGAAGCAGTAACACAATTTGTATTTTTTACAATTTTTGAAAATAACTAGCAATAAAATTGACTTACAATTAATAAATGACAAGTTTTATTTATGCTTTAACTGTTATTTTATGTGGTAACGTTTTGGTTTTTGAAAAATGACTTTCTATGATTTTAAATGTACAAATCTCAAGACACTGACTGTACAAATGTATAGCTGACTGGAGTTACTGCTTTTTATTTCCTTGTACATAGTAAAGGAAGTATTATGATCGCGAAAAATCTCAGTTTTCAGATTTCAACGGAAATATCCATTCTGACTAGTTTCAGCATGACGTCTGTACATATGTATCTCGCATAATTCAAAAACAATTAGCCGTAGGATGTTGAAATTTTGGATTAGGACTGTTGTTAACATCTAGTTGTGCACCTCCCCTTTTGATTGCAATTAGCTGGACTAAGTGTCCAAAAAATGTATATTTTAAACTTTTTCTTATCTGCAGTAAAAAGCCCTCATTGAAAGCTTTTCAACGATATATCATAAGTGGTACTTATTTTCATTGGTTCCAGAGTTATAGCCAAATAAAATTATAATTAATAAAATGTTTGGATCTTACAAGGAGGAAGGCAAATTGGTTCAAACTCGACTACATCTCCTTTTTGTTTTAATTTAAATACATTGATTTATTAATAATTAATTATTAACCTCTGATTGTAAAAATATTTTTACAATAAATAATAACAATAGAAAAAATGAAAAATTATCAGAAGTTATTAATGAAATAAAATTTTATGTACTTTTCATTTTAGAAAAATGTATATATGTAATTTAATAGGCATACATGGAAGTCATATGGTGTTTACATCAGATTTTTTTCTTATGAGGGGAGTACTGAAGAAACTTATAAAAATGAAGCTCTATGAGAATGTTCATGACATGCGCAAGTTCTTGTAACTAAAAGTAAATACAAATTTTTCCAAAAAAGAATGTAGAGTGATCTATTTTAAATAAACAGACACTATGATGTCCTTTGACTAGAACACTTCTCGATTTATCTTAATGGAAAACATAATAAAATGAAATTGATAATAGCGCAAACTATTTTTATTATTTTCTGATATGGTATTAACCTTGAGAATTTTATACACCATGTTTTAATTAAAAGCATAATTTTATAATCAAACCGTAATAAATAATTGTATAAAATCCACCAAACTGATATGTGCAAAACTAATTGTGATTACTTAGTGATCACTTCAATGTTAGTTTAATTAAGTCACATTGCCATTCCTACATCATCATGACTTGCTTATTATACATATAAGACAATTTCTTTTTATTATTTAAATATAATTTATGCTACCATTAATAAAAAACTTCATGTTTTTACCAATCTTATATTAACTCGATCTTGGACTATGTATGTGAGATTCATGGTACAGAACCTTTCAGTCAAATTTTGAAGCATTTCTGCTTATGCATTCGCTCTGAAACTTTGCATTCAGGTTTACTCCTGATGACAACAAATTTTAGCAACATTTTCAAGTTGCTAAGATACATTAATTAGTGAAAAAAATGCTCCTTGTACTTATGCAACCTCGTTTACATGCATATTTTCTTACTGAAAGAATTATACATATTTGTGACAGTCAGTATTTTTTCTACGGCTGAGGCAAGAATTCAAATTTCATTTAATTGTTACATTCAAAATTTATGGTTGATGATTCATGTTACTTATGAGCTAGTAAATAAAAGTCATTACTCCAATTCAATCATAAGTGAGAAGTACACATTTTCCCTGCGTAGATTATAAATCAAAATCACCTTTTAAAAGTGTACAAAAAAACATCAAAAAAGTACAAAGAATATCGAAAAAGTAATTTTGCTGCTGACAGTACTAGACGCGACTGCACACAGAGTGAAAAAAATTGAGACTTTTGTTAAATTATGGCTGGAGTTAGAAAAATTTGGAATTTCCCCTGGTGTATTGAGTGACAACATTACTGACTGGTTCACAACTTGAATGCATGAGAAATTTTAATATTTGTCTTGAGACCTAAGATTTGTGATGTGTGAAGTGTTCATGAGTATATAGAAGTAATATTTTAAGATATATGAACTTTTAAAGCTGCCTATACTCTTGTTTCTGGTACTGGAAATTGGAAGCATGAAAACTTTGAAAAAGCGCTCAAACCTGTGCACTAGCGCATCTGTAAAGCATAAACTTATGAAGACTAACAAGTAGAAAATAAATATATAAAAAACTTTTTAAAAACCACTCTTTATTAAATGCACTAAAAAGTAGAAAATAAAAATTATGTAAAAAATTTTTTTAACCACTCTTAAATTAAACGCACTAAAGTGTAAAAAATAATTTTAGGACAGTATCTAAGAATGGATTTGACAACAAGGTTTGATGATGATATAAGATTATGTGAAAATCATAGCTTCAAATTAAAAATTTGATGATTTTGCCAATTTTTTCATATGTGTGATAAATGACCTAGAGTGGGGAGCTCATGTCAAAGTACAAAACTTTGTTCCCCACTCTTTAGGCCATTAAGCATGCATATGAAAAAACTTGTCTAAAATTTTAACAGAGGTTTTTTACTTACCGATATCTGCGGATATGAACAGGGTGAAAGAATATTTATTTTATTATTCACTGAAAAGAATAGTATTAAATAAAATATATTAGGCAGGATTTAAAGCAACAGAAATAAGAGATTATACATTAGGAATAGACAATTATGTTACCCTGAGAGAATTTTAGAAAAAGATTTGACATTTATCAAACTTTCGAAAATATTGCGGTCTCATGGGGTTTAAGTCACATATTCAGATAAAAAGTGCATGAAAAAAAGTTGAGCCAAAATTTTATTAACTGTGTAAGAACTACTGAAATTGAAGTAATAAAAACTATAGCGGTATTAGGAAATCGACAGAATTTGCAGATATATAAGAAAGATATGCATGAGCTTTTAGAAAGTCATTTGAAACAATTGATGAATGAAGGTCTTATTGATGATGAATTTACACATACAAGAGGGAACAATATAAGAAATCCAAAGCAGTTAAAAAAAAAACAATACCAAAGTAATTCAATAAAAAAAAAACTAGCAAATTGTTAAAATCTTTTGAAACAGAAAATTCAATCAACAATCTGTTCACGAGCATTGGCTGAAGTCTACAATGCTTTTCCACATTACAAAACTACTTAGATGAAATACAACATCTGTACAAATGTAATTCAACTGTTATTCAAAAAGGAAAAGTATCACATGAAGATTCAAAATATCAGAAATGTTGAATCACTGCACAATCCCAGTACAGATTCTTCACAGGTGTATTGGATGTACTTCATTATGGTATGGATTTGAAATACATTACTTTTATTGCTGATTTAAAACAGTAATATAAACTAATTTTTTTTTCTACATAAGATTATTTTGATATGATAAGATTTATGAATTTACACAATATTTTCAGTACTTCTATATTCTGTTATTCTATTTAACAATTAAATGCATTTTTCTGTTAAAAATACAAAATACAGCACAATATTATAAATAAGGTCTTTAGTCAGTTTCTTAAGTTAATATCCTTAAAGAGCCCTTTCGAACATGGCATGGTCAGTGACATGATTATAAACATTAATACTACAATTTACTGAAACTCAATTTATGAACTCATGGCTGGAATGCAATATGAGGAATGTTTTTTTAAGTAAGACATTATAAGAAATTATCACTGACTGTGGTAACAAATCAGGACTGCATATGCATTTTGTTTCAATATGTTTTAATATGGAAAATGGTCAAGTCAACTATACGATTTTGTGAACAATTTATGTGAGCTATGACGAATAATCCTGCCAACTGTAAAATTTATAGTGTTATATATATTTGTCAGCAAAAACAGTACTGTTGAAATTCAGACAACAGAGTGAGGTTTACAGACCTAAAGCTATGAATGATAGTATATTTAGCCAGTGGTATCATTTGACTATGGAAGGTTCATGATGAATAGTGGTCCAATAGTAGTATGGTATGCTACTAAAGTAAAAGTAATAAAAGTACATAAAGTAATAGTAGTATGGTATAATAGGGTCCAACAGTAGTGAAAAAATGAATTAATGGAAGAACTGAATGCGGAAGTTGATAACAATTGGCGATTAACTATTGCAGAATTATCTACCCAATTTTGAAACATTTTACATTCAGTAACTTAAAATGTAGTAAAGAACCTTAATTACAAAAACTGTGCAAAAGTGTACTGAAACTGTTAATGGATACACACAAGCAGAAATATCTGATTTTGGCCCAAAATTTCTCAGTTTTGAAAATGAAGGTGACAGGCCAATCACCATCACTGGGGAAGGAACTTGGATTTCCTTTACAAATGTAGTCAAAATTGTGTTGAACCAAGTAAATGCAATGATGTTTGTAGAGTTATGTTAATGCAATTCCTACATTCATCTCCAAAAGTAAATAAGCTTTTAACCAAGCACCTTCAACCATTACTTTTACTTCCTTGTATGAAGTAAAAAGAAAGTATTGTGATCACAAAAAATTATGGTTTCCGTATTTCAACAGAAATATCCATTTTGACCATCCCGGAATCCACTTTGACTAGTTTCGGCATGACGTCTGTACATATATATGTATGTATCTCACATAACTCAAAAACTATTATCCGTAGAATGTTGAAATTTTGGATTTAGGACTGTTGTTATATCTAGTTGTGCACCTCCCCTTCTGACTGCAATTGGCTAGACCAAAAGTGTCCACAAAATTTGGATTTTGGACTTTTCTTAACTGCAGTAATAAGCCCTCATTGAGAGCTTATCAACAATATATCATAGGTAGTACTTATTTTCATTAGTTCCAGAAACCAAATAAAATTTTAGCCAAATAAAATCTTACAAGGGGAAGGCACATCGGTTCAAATCCAACTTCACCTCCTTTTTGTTTTAATTTAAATATATTGATTTATTAATAATTATTAACCTTCGATTGTAAAAATATTTTTACAATAAATAATAATTCAATAACAAAAAAAGGAAATATGAAAAAAAACAAAAATTGTTAATATAATAAAATTTTATATACTTTTCATTTCAAAAAATGTGTAAATGTAATTTAGTAGATGTACAAGGAAGTCATGTGTATTGTCCACATCAAATTTTTTGGGTTAAGAAAGGCATCTTTCTGATCACGTTCTGGAACATAGAACTATTAATGTTGAAGTGCAACGTAAAAACCTACTGAAATGTAGATATACCATTCAAAACAGAAGAGATCACTTGTTATCAGTGTGATTGCACTTTTGTACGATAAAGCTTGATCTTACACACTAGCTTGAACTATTCTATTGGGAAAGTTTTCACCAGTCACCCTACAGTCTGGATCTTACACCAAGTGATTACTACTTTTGCCTTTAACCGATTCAAGACACAAATGATGGACCTGACAATGAAATAAGGAAGCTAATGAAACTATGCATTTAAGTTAATTATTATTATTTAGAAAAAAAAGGAAGTTTGTAGATCATTTTGGCTAAAATAATTCATTATCTTTCAGTCGTTTTATTAAATTTCATAATGGACTTTCATTTTATCATGGTTTGTGTGCTATTGCCCAGGATATATTTTTAGCTAAATTTGTTCTTTAGAAAATAGTTAGCTTATAAACAATTCAAACTACCCAACCCTAGAGGTGATATCAGAAATTTCCTGGACTACGCTAAAAAAATTAATTTGATTTTTCACAAATGTCCACTATCCCCTTCAAAATAGTCTTCTTGTAAGTATAAACATAGATTACAGTGCTTCTTTCACCCTTCAAAAGTGTCAATGAAATTTCTTTTCTAAAGACTGTTGAACATTGCCCGAGATTCTTTTCTTTGTGTCTTTTGTGGGGATGAATTGGCGGTCTTTCAGCTTCAATTTTAGTACAGGAAACCAAGCAATAACATAGAATGCTATATCCAGAAGGTACAGAGGGTAAGTTATTTGTCAAAAAATACATCATTTTGAGGAATGTGCATGAATATATAGTCATCATGTAACAACCAATATTATTTTCTTACAATTCTGGCATTTTTTTACACCTATTTGCTCAAGAATTTCAAAACCTCCAAATAAGAGTCAGAAGATTCACTCTAACACTTCAAGAAATAAAATATCTTCCCCTAGTTTCATGCAAAATTTTATGTTGTATTGTTGCTCCCAAAAAATGTACATTACAAAAATCGCTACTAACACTAAAATATGTTACATTCAAATAACAATAACAAAAAACTGGCAAGATATCAACAGTCCAAGAACATATGATTAAAGTGGAGGTTATGCAGAACACAATGCTGTCAATTGCACATTCCTAAATATCTTTGTTGACACATAATTAAAAATGTTCGGTTACTACCTGAACAGACCTCTTATTAAACTCACAAAATGCTGCAGAAATTAAATGCTGTATGAGCAGTTCTAGTTTGTTCTTTCCATGATTTAAAAATATGATTAACATGCATTTTGTTATGCTTCTGACCTGCCCCACCTTCATCAGGTAACTTTATCTCCAGATTATAGCTGAAAACTGAACTTCATTTTCAATTGTAACCTTAGAGATGAAAGTAGGTCCATAAAATTCAAGTTTTGTTCGGCAACAGTCCTTATGAATGAGTTCCCAGATTTTCTCCACATTTTCTGATGTTTTGCATGAGGAATACTTCCTGAAACGATCAGTCTTCAAGTGACATTCTAGTGGCATCTAAATGAGCATACCATTGAAAAACTTGTGTTCAACCAAATCAATCTTCTTCTTTAAAAGTCTCACAAATCATTATAAATCTCAGAAGACAAGTTACCAACTTTTTAATGAAAGAAAGTTTTATGCAGGTTCATTGTGCAAATTTATTGGTTAACACAGATGCGTAATAACACGTTATAACAACAGATGCGTAACAAGTTATAAAGTTATACCTCTAGACTGAGCAGGTGAACATAGGATACCCAAGAACATTCTGATACCATCTTTTATTTTGTGTATCAAATTTCATACAGATTAAGTTTTGAGGTAAATAACAAAAGTTAAAATATTTTTACTTTATTTGTGATACTGACAATAAGAACATTGAACTGTTAGTTTTAATAAAACAAAAGTAAATTTATAAATATAAACAAAAAAAAGTATAAGGAAATAATAAAGCAAGAAAATAAAATGTATGAACAAATTATGTAAAATATACTTAAAGTAACCGAAAAAAATTAGTCTTTGTCTGATATGTCAAATTTTTTAAAATGAAATTTTCGATACAAGACAAAATATGAAATCATTTACTTATTATAAAAAAATTAATAAAAAAAAAACAAAAAAAGTCAAAACATCATATTACAAAAATAAGATTTTTTAAAATAAAATAATTCTCTACCTCCTTTTCATTGAAAGTTTAGGTAGACACATTAAAGTATGTTTTTATATGATTCATTAAGATTCAAAACTATAAAACATAGCTACGTCTTTGTTCAAACATGAACTTTATAGCTTATTTTCAGAAATTAATTCTAAAAATAATAATCATATCTTGAAAGGGTAAAAGATAAATAAAAATTAAAAAAATACTGACATCAAGACTGTTTATTGGCCAGTTGTTCTGTAAAATCATTCACCTCATAAAATGGGAGATAAATATCATAACTGTCACATATTAACAATAATTATTTAGTTTGCAATGCTGGAGGTCCTAGATTTAAATCTTTTAAGATACTGTTTAACTGAGTTTGATATCTATTTGCTGGAGCAAAATTGTGGTATATACTGCATATTGCTGAGGATTGTTATTAATGACTCAAAAATTATCATTCTGAAACTGGAAAAAGTAATTGCTAAACTATAATATGGCTCACAGTCAGTTGTGAAACAGCCCAGTACCAAAAATTGACCAATTTTTTCCATTCATATAGTTTACCTTAGAGATTTGTAGAGATTTGTAAAAAAAAATTGTTATTTCTGGACATGTGTTTTTTGTTCAGTACTACGTATATATTTATTCCCAGTTTTCCACAGCATGGAAAGAACAAACTAGAACTGCTCATACAGCATTTTGTGAGTTTCATAAGAGGTCTATTCAGGGAATAACTGAATTTTGTTACTTTAACAAAATCTTTTTTTTTTCAATTACAAACAATTACTTTTTCTAAGTTTCCATCCTATTTTGCCCCATTTTTATCAAACACTTCTGCTTATTGTTTATTTATTACTATTACACCTCAAACAATCTCCACATACTTATTTTGATGAGATCAGAAGGATGGAATAATTACCAGGAATCAAACCCAAGACCAGAAGATCTAGAATCCAGCAAATTAATTGCTAAACCGAATGCAAGCCTGTTGTAAATCGATTAAATTGAGCATCTCTTTTATTCTATAAAGCTATACATATATATATATAGTTTTATGGAATAATAATGAGCATTAGCCCTGAAAAAGTGGCTATATTTTAAAAACTTGCTCCATCCCTATCTATGCAAATAGTTTTTACAATAATCTAAACAACCTACAATAATTCAGCTGATTTGATCAAAATTGTATTTTGGAGATTGGACTAAGTTATAATCTTAAGATAAATAAATAACAGATTGTTTGTATAATAATATTATTACTTGAAATAATAATGAAATACTTAATACTGGTACTGTTTATTTTATTTGCATATAATTTATACAAGGAAAGTAAGTTAATCAAAACTATTTTTTTAAAAATGATTTTATTACTTACTCTTGAATATGGAGATGGTGGATGAAGTTTTGTTGTGTCGTATCGGCAAAGTGAATGTGCAGGTGACTTAGAAATTCTAGAATCTGGACTAGATGAATTTCCATCAACTTCCTCAGTTTTTAAAAGTATACTATTTCTACTAATTAGATTATTAGTTGAAATTCTATTTATAAATCTTTTACTAAAATCACTATCATTAGACAAATATCTTGAATTTTTCATAATGTCATCAATCACATCATCACTTTTAACACATACATCTAATCTACTAACTAAACTATCACTTTTTAATAATGTTTCATCAACAGACTGTAATAATTTTCTAGCATTTTCCACTAAATTATCAATCTGAACATCAGGAATATCACTTATTAGATTATCTCTACTTTTATTAATGGATAATTTATTCATACTATTACTTTTATTAACAACAATATCATTTTTGCTTGATGATTCATCAACCTTTATAGACTTATTCAATTTTGTTTCTACTTTAACACTATTTGATAAATCACATTCGTTGAATTCATCCAAATTTTTCCACTTTTTAATTAAATCATAACAAGTTCTACCACTTTCTAATCGTTCAGCAACTAAATTAAATAAGGTAATATCTGATGAAAAATTACAAACAAGATCATCATCACAAACATTTAAAGAACCTTCACTTTTTGAATAATTTAAAATTTTTTCATATAAATTTTCTGCCGGAATATTTTCACTACTTAAACTATTATTAACATTACTGTTTTCATTGTTATTTTTCTTTTTAGGACTGGAATTAAAATTTAATCTTTCACCGGAAGTATACTCCCTAATTAATTCAAGGTAACTGTTCTCATTTTCACTTGACAATGATGACTGTGAACAGTTTAGAGTTGTAGTCAGGTTAGTGCTGATGGAACAATTTGAAGATGATGATTTTCTACCTTTTCCTCCTCCAGTATCATCATCATCATCATCATCACCATAATAATCAATATTTTTTAATTCTTGTCGATTAGTATTTCCACCAGAAGACTTGGGTAAATTGTTGGGAAAATATGGTGTAGCATAATCCCATAATTTTCCACTACTGCAACATAAATAATATAAAAATTATTGATGAAACAAGCAAAATAATTTCATATCATAAGAATTAACTTTGAGTGAATCTTGTTCACTCTCAGACTATTCACATTAATTACTGATCTGTGCCACTATAATGCCTGTATGTTTTACATTTTTAGGATTGATGATTTTAACAAAAAGCATACAAACATTAAATTTTATATCAACATCAAAACAAGGTAATACTATTGCAGACATGGATTGAATGATGCAACAAGGTTATGATAATTCATTTTTAAGCAGTATCCAATGTCATGAAGCATTTAAAAATAGTTGATCTTAAAGATTTAAAAGAAGTTAATTTATTACAACCTTTTCGGAATGTCCATAAAAAAAATGAATTTATCAAACACCAATTGAACTAATTCCTCCATTTTAATTTAACATTAATTAACATTTGATTACCTAAGAATGCACAGAAGCTTGAAGCATTTAAATTGTTCACGTGATGATATCCTGACAGGAAAACTCTAATGCTTTGTGCTCCAGCTAAGCCTAGGATAATCATTACAACAGATCATCAAACCTTCATGTTACTTGACAGATCAGATCTAATATCTAATAGTTGTTTCTTTTTTACATTCAGGGGAATGCGTTTAAAAAAAAAAAAAACATTTTCTGCTCAAAAAAGATAAACTGAATTATAATCTAAAGGTTTATCTGAAGAGTATCTGAACAACTTATGATTCTTTCACCATAACAATGCACTGCTGCAGTTATTCTTACAGATTTTAAACAAAATCAACTTATCTTTGCTTCTTTACAATACATATTTCTTTAATCTTTCACCTGAAGACTTTTTTTTATTTTGAAAGTTGTAACTACTTGAAAGAAATATGTTTGATGACATAAGAAACACAAGAAAGTTCAGAAGTAGGACTACACCTAACTGCAAAAAACTTTCCAAGAATCTTTTAAAGCAACAGAAGTGTCATAGGGAAGATGTATCAACCAAAGAGAAGACTATTTTTAGGTAGACAATTAGTACAATCAGTACTGATGCATATCCTTGTGTAATTCAAATATTTCAAGAAAATTATCATGAGTTAAACATACTCACCAAGAACATTGTCATAATCATATACCATATGAAGATAATATAATTTAAAATAATGAACATTATTTTATGTTTTAGTAAAATGTGAAAACAGCCCTCTAAATAACAATTTATTTTTCAGTTTCATTTCACCCAATTTTTTTTTTGTATATCAATATGGAACAGACTTAAAATCAATAAATCCATAAAAATAAAATCAGTGGTTTCACCACAAGCTACTAGCAACCTATGCAATTGCATTTATAAGTACTTGTCAGCAAATACAGACAATTAACTTAAGTTTTACAGGCAAGATTAAATGAAATTAAAAAAATAAAAAATAAATATGCTAATAGTGGCTGAATCAAAATATCATCAGGCCTTTATTCAATTTCACTGCAAATAAAACTGTGGGCGTTTTTAGTCATATTCTGCTGTTCTGCATCAGTATATTAAATATGTTTCTATTGAAATAAAATATGTATAATTTAAAATTACAGGCACTTTTATCAATATAAATGTATCACAGATACAGACAATATTAATAATAAATAAATCAAATTATTAAAATTTTAATTACACAAGTAAACTTGAATTACCTTATATGTTCAACAACTAAATAAATAGCAGTACTTGTCTCAAATATACCATGTAGCTCTACCATATATGGAATCTGGCGAGGAAATATAGTACTTTGTTTTTTAAAAATAGGACATGGTGTTTTCTGAAGAGCCTGTAATAAGTTTAAATTAAATTTCCAGTTAAGATTAAATCTGAAAATCAAGTTATTTATAAATAGAAAACATTTAAAAACCATTTACAACCAAATAAAAATATAATACTAAATGTGAATTTTGACTATTAAACATCTTTTTCTGGGTGAAAAACACTTTTGTATTATCATCGCCCAGGACTACTAAACAGTCATCATCAGTAGATACAGAGATTAAAAATACAAAATGAAATAAATAACCAATAATCATGAAATACTGCAAAAGAGTATTTTTACCTGTCTTTACAAAATTAAAATGAAACCAAGAGTTGAATAAGATTGTTTACAGTATTCTGTATTTAAGTCAAACATAATATCAGATTATGAACCAATATAAATCATTCAATGCCTTCTTTCAGCACTGGCCACCATGCAGTAAATACCTGCCTTTTATACACAGATCCTGACCCAAAAGGAGTGGGATGGTGGGGGGGGGGGGGGTTGCAGTAAATCTGTAACCCTGATCCAACTTCCTTTAATTACTAAAAATAAATTGTAAACGGATTGCACAAAAAAGGATATAAGTATATCTACCAGATGACTATTTCTGTATCCTTGCACAATAATACAATAACAGCTCTTTTTATTATCTTCCTTCATCTGCTTAGTGAACCTTTCTTATTATATTAATATTGACATTTTAGTTGAAAATCTATGTTGTTATAATTGTGTTAAATTGTGCAGTGTTCAGCTATTATTTTATATTTAAGTACAGTATTACTTTATGTTTATTTAGGAATTACAAAAATGTTGCTGAAAGAAATAATTTAAAAAAATTTCATACAGAAAGTAAAAACAAATTTTAACACAATAATTCAATCACTATGAGATGCACACAGTTTGTAATGTACAAATCAGGTAGCTATTTCTGCAAATGCATTCTCTATACTTCAGAAGTTAAAGCAGCAACAATGTGAAATTGAGGAAGCATTTTTTGTAATAAAGAGTGATTTGATTGATTTAGGTAAACGTTGTTTCACAACATTAAAATACTAGATATGGTGGTGGTAAGTGAAGACATCAGCTATCAAATATCTACTGTGACATGATTGCTAAATTAATGGAGAAGGGTGAATATTCAGTTTGTTTAGATTTAATGCTAATGAAATATCCTTTTACAGTAAATGAACATTCAAAGAAGAAAAACAATATGCTAGGTTTTAAGAACATTTTGATCATACAATTGTGTTTTTTCCAATGTTTCAATTAACAGAAGTACTTTAACTTAAAGAAAAATTCATGGATCATCATTCTATTTTGACTACAACAATAAAATATCAGTTAATGTACTTACAGTAGAAAAAGATTTTTAATAAATTACAAATTCTTAAAGATTATTAGTTATTAATTTTCTATTGCTATTCATCAGTAAATTTTCTCCATTATTATCAATTTCCCAATAATCTAATTCCTTTTTAATAGATATATTTTTAAATCTGTGACTAAGAGACTTATTTTATAACCAGTTCTTGGCAATTTTTGACAACAGACAATTTCTCTGATCATCAGTATTAATAGTGAGCCAAAAGTTATTTGACAGAATATTCTATCAATTTTAAAAGAAGTGTGGCTCCAACATAATGTGGAATAAATAAACACTATTTAAAAAATTTGGGTACGAAATAATGTTAAACTGATTTTGATACTTTAAGTTAAGTTTATTCAATATGAACGTAAATTATATGTAGAGTTATCAGTAAACCTGATGTATTGTTTTGTTTATACTGTATGTATGTATCTTTATTTGACAAACAAAGTTAAAAATAAATTTTACACACATCAATATAAATCTGTTTAAATATACATAAGAATAACATAAGTTAGGTTTATTTAGATTCTGTAAAAAAAAAAATGAAGTATGGCTTCAACAGTAAACTTGAAAAACACAGTAAAATCACATCCCAAGAAAAACCTTAAAGTGCTTAATAATCACTATTTAATGCTAAATAATCACTTCATCCCATAGGTTACTCAGAAACGATTGTTGGATGAGACTTCCTAAAACTCTTTAAGATATTTTGACTACAGTGCTGTAGTTAAAAAAAGATTGGAAATCTATATTTGCTTCTTAATTAAATTATAAAATTATTAAAAAAAATTTTTTAATTTCATTCAGGTTCAGCATTTTTCATTTGCTATGGAATTCTATAGCACAAGCTTCAAGCTTATATGATGAATTAACAATAAAAAAAAATGATTCCTATCTGGAGGCTGTATTACTTAACCAACAAATGCTGTTAATTTCAGGCTGATTGCTTATTAGGTGAAGATGAGATTCTGAGTTACTTCTAATTCAATAGAAAAGCCACGTCATTGCGACGTGTAATGGTTAAGATAGAACACACTTATGCCTCAATTGTGGTAAGCCGGTGGTCCATAGGAGTGCACAGTGCAAGGATCCCATTACTTGTGCAATATGAGGGTTTGGAGGGACACTGGACTGGGAAATGTGTACCCTCCAAATGAAAATTTTATAGATAAATACTAATCGTAGTAGATGGTCACATGACGTGTGCTGGGAGGTAGAGTTACAAATGATAGTTGCCGAAAATTGTAATTGTTATAGTGGCCGAACCAAATTTCTCTGTAGTAGATGGACCTGAATGGATCAAAGATGAAACGGTTGCAGTGGCGGTCAGTCTTCCCTCTGCAGGGACCCCAGTAGGCACTAGTGGTAGCGGAGACGGCTTTGTACGGATGACTTGGGTGATACAGTAATTTTTGCTGTGTATCACTCTCCTAATAGACACTGAGAGCTTTATAGACTTCCTGGAAGAGCTGGGAGAACAGATATTGAAATTTAGGAGGAAAAAAGTGATATTACTGGGAGCTTTAATGCTAAATCACCAGAGTTTGCAGGCACTGTCCATAATATTAGAGGACATTACATGGCTGAAAAAATTAACGCATGGGATCTTATATGTGTTAATAACGATGAGCCAACTTTTTGCTGTGGGGAATCCAATTCATTAATCCTAGCTTTTATTACCGAAGAATATGCGCCAACAGTTTGTAATTGGAAGGTATCAAAGGAGGAAAGCCTCTATGACCATTTTATGATTTCCTTTGACTTGACACCTGAACCTAAGTTAGTTAAACCTGGAAGGGTCGTAACCTCTAAAAGGGATTGTATCTGATTCACCGAGGTTATTGGTAGAAGATTTACCAATGTAATGGATCCGGAGGAATCAATGGAAGTAATTGTTGAGACTATGGTTGGAGTAGTTGTAACAATGTAAGTACCTGACCAAAGACATACATTTTGGTGAGGACCAGATTTAGCAATACTACGAAAAAAGTCTGGGCTGCTAAGAGGGCCTCCCAATGGGCAACAGACAAAACTGCCAGCTTAGAAAAGAAAATGCTAAGAAAGAATATGTTGAGGCTAGAACAACATATACGACGGAGATCAAAAAGGCCTAGTCAAGCTGCTGGACTGAACTGTGCCAGAACATTGATACAGACCCACGTTGAAGGGGATATCAACTGGTGACTAGAAGATTTGGTCACAGACTCCTGGTCATATCTGAGGAAAAAGTAAGGGAATATGTAGAGACACTTTTCCCAGTGCAAACTGAGCCGGTCGGAGCAGAACTAGTGGCAGACGATATCCCCCTTTTTACTATGGAAAAACTGAAGACAGCAAGGAAAAAATGAAACTTCACAAGAGCCCAGGTCCAGATGGCATAGCAGTTAAGGTCGTCTGGATACTGGTTGAGAAGATCCCGACAACCATACTCGAAATTATGAACCACATGTTGAGAGGAGATTATATTCCTGCTTCTTGGAAAGCTTCTTGACTAGCGTTAATTAAGAAGCCGAATGCTCCAAAGGTCCATTTGCATAACTAATCATTTATGCAAGTTATTAGAAAGAATGATTGAGACCACGTTAAGAATATTTAGTGAAGAAAAAGGAGCGTTTTCTCAATGTCAGTATGGGTTTCGATTGGGGAGATCGACAACTGACGCAGTGAAGAAGTGATGAGACTAGTAAATGCATCGGTTGAGGGTACATCACAGATATGTCGCATTCCTGTAGTGGTGCTAATTGATGTGCACAATACATCTAACTCCCCCAGTTGGGAGGTCATTTTTGGAGTGATGAGGGATTGTAATATTCCAATTTACTTAAGAAGGTTGATCCAACGTTATCTACAGGATAGAGTTCTTATTTACTGTACTGGGGCTAATAAGCTTCAATTTAGAGTTTCGAGTGAGGTTCCCCAAAGCTCGGTATTGGATCCGGTTCTATGGAACCTTATGTTTGATGAATTATCAACTATAAGAAGTAACAAAAGATGAATGGCAAAAAAGACTCTCAAAATGTGTCATAAATTTAGAGCTGGATGAAGTAATACAGGAGACAATTTCGCTATTATTAAATCTTTAAATTAAGACCTTAGCATCAGAGCAACTGAAAAAAGATGCAAATATTGAAAAATGTCTACCTGATCTTATAAATCATCAAAGCATTTTTATCTGTATTGATTTAACATTTGTTTGATTAAATACAGATATTCTATTGTTTAGTTCCTGTTTAAGGATATTTCTGTACAACTCTTTTTCTTAAATTATATTAATAAAAAAAACATATTTTAAAAATAAGAAAATTTCAATTTGATGATTTTATGAAATGTTCAATGATTTATTAATTTAAAAAAATTAGAATACAATAAATTTACCTTAACAACATGTAAGGAATCATCTCTAGTATCTATAACAAGCATCACTTTTGCATAAACTCCAAGAACTTTAAAATACTGCAGATCATCTATAGGTTTCCATAAGACAGATAAAGGTACTTCTTTACTTCTTGTCTGAAAAGAAAAGCTACTGTAATTGTTCAGAGTTCTTTTTAAAAATAAATTGTATCTAAAAAAGTTATTTTTTTTTTTTTTTTTCTTTTGTATATATGGATTTTCATCAAGCAAAATGCTTCATCCATCGATTAATTGTATTTCTATTGTAAAATATATATATTTAGAAACTTATTTTTTAAAATACCACATTACTAACAAAGGTACATAATTTCTTTCCTTTTTAACAATTTAATTAGTAAATTTGAACAGTAAATGTTTATCAGTCAATCTCTTCCTTCCAAGAAAATTTTTTTAGGTTAGGAAACAAGTGATAGTCACTGGGAGCCAAATCAATTTAATCAACTGTCACAAATCTATGTAAAAATTCCTCTGGATTAGTACAGATAGTGCTTGAGACAATCGCCTGAAATGCTTTCTCCGCATTGTTTTTGGTCGAATGTGAGCAAACATGGCACTTATCCAGTGCACAGCTTGTTCATGCCCAAATGTTCCTACAAAATATTGCACATGTGTTCTGTTACATGCCTAGAGACTCTACTAACTTGTTCACTGAGAATCATCGATCTGTCAAAGTGATTTTATGCACTCTTTCAATTATTTCTAGAGTAGTCACTTCCTACAGGCATCCACTGTGTGGTTTATTGCTAATGTATGTTTGACCCATTTTAAACTCTGGGACGCAGCATTTAACTGTTGTATTTGAAGGAGAAAAGTCTTCCAATGTTGTATCAAGCTCTTCTTTAGTTTCCTTTGAACTTAGCCTTTCAGAAAAAAGTATTTATAATCACTGCACAAATTTCCAATTTTTTCATTTTACAAAAAAAAATACCCTAACTTTCCAATCTGATGGACTGTAAATACTATAAAAGTGATGCAGCAACTTGAAACTTCTATAGTAAACTAACGAAGACTGGAATCATGCAATGCCATTGATAAATTAAGTACACTAATACTCTGTGTAAGACCTGTAAATTTTCATGCCGATGAAATATTTTTTTTGAGATTTTTTATTGTGGAATAATTTTCAATAATTATCTTAAAAAGGGTAAAACAATACATGGTGAATATTATGTGACCCTATTGCAGCATCTCAGCAATGAAATTAAGGAAAAATGACAGCCATTTGGAGAAAAAGTGCTTTCCCATCAAGACAATATCCCAGCTCACACTTCAGTCACTGTAATGGTAAAAATCAAAAAACTATGGTTCAAACTGCTCCAACAACCTCCATATTCACCAGATCTGGCTCCCAGTGACTATCACTTGTTTCCTAACCCAAAAAAAATGGCTTGAAGGGAAGAGAATTTTCACCAATAATGAAGTCATTGCCACCGTAGATGGTTATTTTAAGGAGTTGATAAACTGATGCAATGAACTGGCAAAAGTGCTCTCGTGAAACGCTGGGTTAAGTTATGCAGACCTAAGTCTTCAGATTTTAATGGTGACTTAAACCAAAATGTACCCAGAAAAATGTTGTTTTCTTATCCAGGCCTAAACTTTTCACCCTATCCTAATATTCATAATTCAATTTCATATTACAGTATATTTTTAATTTAATTACATTTAAAATGAAATTATAGTGAAATATTACCTTATAGTGAGGAACTACTTTATAGTTAGATTTCCCAGGTTTTGTTAAAGATTCACATGTTTTTTTTTGGATATCTGAAAACAAATGACAATATTTTTATATAGAACAGACTAAAAAATAATACCATAAAACAAAATCAATGCAATAATGATAGATTAATCACCTAGTTTTATGATTAAATTATTATGTTAGATAGGTATTATTTTATTGAATAAAAAACATTTCAATATTTTAAAAATATTAATAGAAAATTATTAGTATAAATAACACATTTGAATATGATTACATTACTGTGACACATCCACAGTGATATTTAATAATGAAGATCCATAAGAAACTTTGTGTAGTTCTGTGTCTTGGATAACATCCTGTTTACAGATTGTGTTGCTGTACCAGGTATGAATTTTAAAGTTAAAAAAAGCTTATTTCTATGAAGTAGTAATAATTTGATTCAATGTAATGTTTATTATAATATCATACTAATGCCATTCAAAAAGGAAATAGCTGCATTCTTATCCTTGCCATCTGTCTAGCCTGGGTCACTAAAACAGCATACCCTGTTAACATATCATGAATAACTCTACTACTAAAGTAAAAGGGACAGACATACGGATTCTTTTACAGTAAGTAAAGAAAACAGGAAGACAGCATAGTTCATTAAAAGTAGATGAAAACAAATAAAAACTCAGAAGTAATAAAAAAAATCTTTACAAATATAATGAAACTGAGAAAATGTCAAGATTCCATCAGAAAATGAAGAACCAAATTTTTTGGCCACTTTATAAGAATGATGGATAACAAGCTCACAAACCTTCAACCAAATTTACAATAAAAGGAACAAAAATCAATGGACAGAAATAGTAGTAGGTACTGATTCTTAAGAATTTTAAATACTATTACGTCTAAAAGAAATTGTACAAGGTAGAACAACAATCAAAAAATTCAAGAACTCAAGGGTTTCCAAGAAAAGGAGAAAAAAGAAACCAACATGTGGTCAGAAGAGAGAAGGCAAAAACAAAGTGAAAGAATGAAGAACTAAGGAGGAGTTCATGAAAGAAAATGTCCAAAAGAAAGAGATATGTTCACATGGTTCTAAGTTGGCCAAACACAAAAAAAAATTTATATGTGGACAGAGAAACAACAATGACAGACACTTACTCACAACACCTTAAATACCAATCTCAAAAAACTTATACTTTGAGAACCATGATACATAGATTACTCAACATACTCATGTCACTTAGACACCACAAAGTAGAACTCACTACTAAATACCAAGCACATACATAAACTTACATAACTCTCATTACTCCACTCTTTCATAAGATAAATGTAAATATTTAAGGCATTGTATAGGTTTTTATCTTAAATACCATAGATAAAAAACATGATGTAACATTCACCTGAGAAGTAACATGGAACGTATAAGTGGGAAGCTAACAGAACAGTGCAGAAGTATGGCAAGAATCAACCACATCCATACAGAGGTCAGTTTGAGAAGTTTAATAACTTTTTAAAACTAATTTACAGTAAGTAATTTGTAAAAATGGATTTCATTTTTGTGTGTAATCCTTTTTAAGTATTTTTTTGTAACAGAGGTTAAATATTCATCTGATTGATCCAATTTCATATTTGTTACATACAATACATTGTAGTTTAACGTGCATTTTTACTCTGTAGCACTGTTTTTTATATTTTGTTTGAAATTCTGATAGTGAACTGAATGTTTACCTTTTTAAAGAGTAACAGCAAATACAGAAGGACCTTCATCTATCTAATAATCAATGAAAGATCGATCACCTAATTCTACAAAGTGTATTGTGTGAATGAAATTATTTAAAACTCATTACATTTCACTGACTTCAAAAAACAAATATAACAGTAAAAGATAATTTAAGAATGACAAAAATTATTTATTACCTCGTTTATTAGCAGTCTCTTGTATATCATGTCCAGTTACGGTAAAATCAAATCTATTCTTTACATGATGCTCTTTATCTGAACTGTCACCATCAACAACTGGCCATGAGAAATCCACACTACTCTAAAACAAAAATTATCAATGAAAAGAAGTTCACAATTCACTCAAGGTATGATTATTTATAACTATAATAAGGTATTTTCAGAAACTCCCAGACAACATTTATTTTAAGATGACAGTGTATACTAAAGAAGGTTTAATTACATTTTCTTCAAAGCAGTTTAGTTTTGACAACCCATTCATAAAGTTTTTGATACATTTCTGGAACCCATTCTTAGAAGCCTCTTTCTATTGCTTCATCACCCTAATAATGAAGATATCAGCATGTTGAAAATAACCTTCCTTTTAGAGTTGATATCAACTGAGGAAATAAATAAAATTCATACCAAGAGGTTATGTGGGTGCTTCAGAGATATTACATTATGCTAACACAATCGGTGCTGGTAACATTTTTTGAATTGTGTTGGTAAACACTATGCATTTTCAGATCATGCGCAAAAACTGCTCTGAATGGGTGTAGTGGAATGATAGCATACAAGTCACCACTACAGACGTCATCTTCAACAACAGCATGTATCTTCATAGAAATGATTGCATGGAAATCTTCACCAAACATAATGTTTTATTGTATTTTTTCAGGTGAAATTAATGTCTCTCTCTCTTTACCAACATTTAAGGAAAATCCAGAATTTAACACCTGTATTTTTCAAATGACAAATAGGTGTTTCAAGGCCAAGTCAAAATTGACCATCAATTAGTGACTTTTTTTAACTTCTTACATTTGTAAAATCGTAAAAATATTTACACAATTTTGTTGAAAACAACTTGATTTGATGTTTTTTATTGTAAATGAGTGTAGATTTCAAAATGAAGAACGATTTGTTTTTAAATGTACTACTAGTGTTTTTACTTTAGGTCAAGTCAAGATTAACTATCGAATAGTGACATTTTTTTGTAACTTCTTGCATTTGTAAAAAATAAATTCTGAATTGCAACAATGTCACATGAACATTCACTAACATGGTATTATTATAATTTTACAAGAACACAATGCCTACCATATTACAGCACTAATACAATGACGACAGAAATCAATGACAACAGGAAATATTTAAAACTAATAAGAAGCAGATATTAGCCACTGGATTCCCACCTGCTTTGAAAATGAAATTGTTTTCAGGATTTGAGTCAAATCAGAAAAATTGACAACACATTTTTAGTTTTAATTTCAAAAATTACCATTACACAACAATCAGTGTTAGAAAAGATAATTATTGAATTTGAACCACCACTACCAAAAAATATTTAAAACGTTTTCTCTTTTACTCAGGATTTTAAAGATGAAATATTGACTGTTTTAACATGATGTATAGATCTAAATCAAACATTTTGGTTCTTAAGTAAAAAAAGTTGGAAAAATATTTTTATCATTTAACCATGTGTTTAAACAATGAAATACCACAATCAATTGAGGCTTACAATTTAAATTCATGAGATGGAAATGGTTCTATTCAAACAATTTCACAGTTCATTATCTGATGTATAAATACCAATCAACCCATGGAATTTTTAAAAACAATTATCTAGCTGTAAAATTCCTGTTCAATCTTACACACTTAACATCAAAAAAGTTGGGGAAAATAAATATAAAAAGAAAAAAAATGAGATGGATGGGCTTTTGTAAGAACACAGTGAGTCATGCAACACATTTTAGAAAATGTATAGTCATTTTTCAGACAGTCTATAATTTCACTAATAAAAGAAAATTGAACTTAATATAAGTAGTTACTTTCATCCTTCATGATCGTTCTTGTTTCTGGTTTATGTTTTTTCATAATCATGCAAAACTAAGGATGAGAATTTAAAAAAAAATTCAAGTTGACAGCCCTCTTATTTAAAATTATTGATTTTTTTTCATTAGTGTGCACTTTTTGCCTTCTATTTTTTACATAAGTTGTTTTTAAGTAAAAAAAGTTGTATTTAGCTTAGTATGTTATGCATTACTTGCTTTATTAGTGAAAAATTTGGTTATATAACTTTGTAATGTATTTTTTTACGGGAGATTTTATCTTAAGATGGTGAACAAAATTAAAACTCTGGAAATCAAAAATTTATGATGACCTCAAATGATTTTCAAATACAAAGTTTATCACACAATAGTTTAATGAAACTAAGTTGTATCAGTAAATTGATAAAATTATAAATACAAATGAAATGAAAAGAATATGTACAACAAAAAATAAACAATTTCAAATTTTTATTAATATTTAATTTTGCCATACTCATCATAACCATACATAGATTTTTTATAATAATAACTCATATAGGTTTACATAATAATAGTTTTCTTTTTGCATTATATCTTTTACCTAAAATCATATTAAAAATAAAATATTGCTATATTTTATAAGCAATTATATAATCAAGAAATGATTAATGGTGACAAACATTTATTTATTTTTTGTCTTCAGTCATTTGACTGGTTTGATGCAGCTCTCCAAGATTCCCTATCTAGTATACCCCTACCTCCTACATCCGTAACAATTTATTTTACAATTCCAAATGTTGCCTGCTTGCACAATTTTTTCCCCTACCTGTCCTTCCAATATTAAAGCAACTACCCCAGGTTGCCTTAATATGTGGCCTATAAATCTGTCTTTTCTTTTATCTATATTTTTCCAAATGCTTCTTTCTTCGTCGATTTACTGCAACATCTCTTCATTTGTCACTTATCCACCCATCTGATTTTTAACATTCTCTTAGAGAACCACACTTCAAAAGCTTCTATCTTTTCTTCCGATCGTCCAAAGTTTCACTTCCATATAAAGCTACGCTCCAAACATATACTTACAAAATTGTTTTACTGAGATTTAAATTAATTTTTGATATAAACAAATTATATTTCTGACTGAAGGCTTGTTTCCCCTGTGCTATTTGGCATTTTATATTGCTCCAGCTTCATCCATCTTTAGTAATTCTACTTCCCAAATAACAAAATTCTTCTACTTCCATAATCTTTTTTCTTCCTACTTTTAAATTCAATGGTCATATTGTTTCTACTACATTTCATTAGTTTCGTTTAGTTCTTGTTTATTTTCATGCGGTAGTTTTCATAGGACTTCATCCATGCCGTTCATTGTTTCTTCTAAATCTTTTTTACTCTCAGCTAGACTTACTATATAATCAGCAAATCATAGCATCTTTATCTTTTCACCTTGTACTGTTACTCTGGATTTAAATTGTTCTTTAACATTGATCAATAAATTAATAACATAGTCACTAATAAACACATACTCCACGAGTACACAAATTAATTGCACAATTAACTGCTAGTTCTATGTAAAGATTAAAAAGTAGCGGGGATAGGAAACATTCTTTTCAGACTCCCGTTTTTATTACAGATTCTTTCTTATGTTCTTCAATTATTATGGTGCTATTTGGTTCATGTAAATGTTAGCAACTGTTCTTCTATCTTATATTTGAATCCTAATTTTTTTAATATGCTGAACATTTTATTCCAGTCTACGTTATTAAATGCCTTTTCTAGGTCTATAAATGCCAAGTATGTTGGTTTATTTTGGATTAATCTTCCTTCTACTATTAATCTCAGCACTAAAATTGTTTCCCTTGTCCCTATACTTTTCCTGAAACCAAATTGGTCTTCTAAAACTTCTTCCACTCTTCTCTCAATTCTTACGTAAAGAGTTCTAGTTAAGACTTTTGATGCATGACTAGTTAAGCTAATTGTTCTGTATTCTTCACATTTATCTGCTCCTGCTTTCTTTGGTATCATGACTATAACACTCTTTTTGGAGTCTGATGCAACCACTTTTTTTATAAATATTACACACCAGTTTGTATAATATCTGTCTGTTGCTTCCTCACCTGCACTGCACAGTAATTCTGCAGGTATTACGTCTATTCCAGGAGCCTTTCTGCCATTCAAATCTTTTAATGTTCTCTTAAATTCAGATCTCAGTACTGTTTCTCCCCTTTCATTCTCTTTGACTTCCTCTTTTTCCTCTATAACACCATTTTCCAATTCATTTCCTCTGTATAACTCTTCAATATATTCCACCCACCTGTCGACCTTTCCTTTTGTATTATAAATTGGTGTACCATCTTTGATTAACACATTGCTAAATTTTTATTTATGTACCAAAACATTTTCCTTAACTTTCCTGTATGCTCCGTCTATTTTACCAATGTTCATTTCTCTTTCCACTTCTAAACACTTTTCTTTAATCCACTCTTATTTTGCTAGATTTCACTTACTGTTTATAGTATTTCTTAATTGTCAATAATTCCTTTTACTTTTTTCATCACTAGCATTCTTATATTTTCTACATTCATCCATCAGCTGCAATATGTCCTCTGACATCCAAGGTTTTCCACCCGTTCTCTTTGTTCCGCCTAAGTTCGCTTCTGCTGATTTAAGAATTTCCTTTTTAACATTCTCCCATTCTTCTACATTTTCTACCTTATCTCTTTTACTCATATCTCTTGCTATATCCTCCTCAAAAATCTTCTTTACCTCCTCTTCATCAAGTTTCTCTAAATTCCAACGATTCAACTGACACTTTTTCTTCAGGTTTTTAAACCCCAATGTACATTTCATTATCATTAAATTAAGGTCACTATCAATCTGCTCCAGGGAAAGCTTTGCAGCTGATAAGTTGATTTCTAAATCTTTGCTTAACCACGATATAATCTATCTGATACCTTGCAGTATCACGTGGCTTTTTCCATGTGTATATTCTTCTATTATGATTTTTAAATTGGGTGTTGGCAATTACTAAATTATACTTCATACAAAACTATGTAAGTCGGTCCCCTCTTTCACTCCTTTTGCCCAGCCCATATTCACCCACAATATTTCCTTCCTTGCCTTTTTCAATGCTTGCATTCCAATCTCCCAATCATTATTAAATTTTCATCTCTTTTTATGTGTTTAATTACTTCATCAATTTCTTCATATACACACTCTACCTCACCATTATCATGGGCACTTGCAGGCATATAGACATTAATAATCGTCAGCATAGGTTTTGATTTTATCCTTATTACAATGATTCTATCGCTATACATTTTGAAATACTCTACTGTCTTCTCTATCTTCTTGTTCATTACAAAATCACGTGAACAAAAGTTGTTTTCTTCTTCCCACCGAACCTCGCTAATTCCTACTACTTCTATATTTAATCTATCCATTTATTTCCTTCTTTAAATTTTCTAACCTACCAACCTTTTAGACTTCTAACATTCCACGCTCCGACTCATAGAATGTTATTTTTTAATTTTCTGGTGACACCTTCCTTAGTAGTTCCCACCTGGAGATCCGAACAGGGGACTAGTTTACCACCGGAATATTTTACCAAGGAAGGCGCCTCCATCTTTGTTACAATAAAATACAGTTACAATTTCTTAGAAAAAAGCAGCTGTAGTTTTCCATTGCTTTCAGCTGCGCAGAACTCAGAAGATTGAGTGATGTTGATATGACCGTTTAAGTCCTCCTGACCTACGCCCTTAACAACTACTGAGAGCTGCTGCCCTCTTTCAGGAATCATTCCTTAGTCTGGCTCTCAACAGGTACCTCTCCAATGTGGTTGCACCTTTAGTCCAGCTACTCTGTATCACTGAGCACTCAAGCTCCCTCACCATTGGCAAGGTCTCATGATTCATAGAGGAAGACATCTATATAAATAATACAAAAAGTTCAGAACAATTAAAAGTATGACAAACTGACACTGACAAAGTACTGGTGACTAAAAAAGTATTGTCAGAGCAATTAAAGGTATGTCTGCTTAAGACATTAATATTAAAAACATTTCATTATATATTTAACTAAATTTACATGCAATTATTTAAACAAAATATTTTGTGTAATTACTGACTATCAAACTAATGACATGTTCAGTGATTAAATTAAGATATAAATATCAATTTTAATACCTTAAATAAAAAATTATAATACCAAAGCAGAAAATTATTTATAACCTGAATGATTAAAACTAACAACATAGCTACAAAAATAATATTTTACATTACTAACTTGTAAAGGAGAGCTTATGGCAGAATCAGTATCAGTTGTAAAACTTGTTACATCATCTTCAGAACTTATAATAGGAATGGGATCCAAATTTTCTCTTTTCCTAAAACATATATAAGTTATATACCCTGTAAATAATATTTCTACATTTATATAATATAGTAATTATTTTTAAATGTTAATACTTATATTGTAAACCCAATTTAGAATAAGATGAATGTTTTTTATAACTTGAGATTGAAAAACTGTATTTAAAAATCTACCATCACCATCAATATTAAAAGATGTGAACTGAGGGTGTACCATAGTTATAATTGAGCACTAATCTTCTGTACCAATAAAGCAACTTGTCCTGACTGACTAATTTATCAACACCCACCAAAAACTACTGAAGATAAATTGATGAAAATTTATACACCAGTTCTTCTTAAGGTGTAAGCGCATAATAAGAAAGGATTTTTTGAAATTCTGAGTTTAAAGGGTTAAAATGGAGTAACAATGAAATTTACTATATTTTTAATTTCTCTATAACAAATGAAAATACAAACTTGATTTTGGTGTGTGTAATTTTCATGTAAATATCTAAAAACCAATTTCTAGATTTTTTTTTAATTCGACCTTTAAAGGGGAGAAGGGTAAAAAACATTTGAAAAATGATTGCAAATTTTCCCAGTTCCAACTATACTAACAAAGATATTCACTTGGTTTAAGTTTGCAAATACTCTTCAGATAAAAATCTTTTAAAAACCATTTTTGGGTTTTTAATTTTGATTTTTTAAGGGGTGCAACAGTGTACAGCACGGTGGCTCAACCAATACAGCCATTGTTACTTTATGTGTGATGCAACTGGCTGCAACTGCCTCCAGTTACTTGACTAAAAAACACAAAATAAAAGTAATTCAAAAGTTAAAAAGAAAAGAAGAGAAACGAAGTACAGTCATCTCCTAGTGATGTTTGTCCAGTAACACTAATAACCGAACAAAATATATTTTGTAACCAGCTGTAACTAATATTTTTAAGATGGAGACTGACTGTTTTGGAAACCACATTCTTAGATCACTCAAAGTTTTAGGTCTTGTTCTGACCAAACCGTTGCTCTGAAGAAATTACAATATACTGATATTTTTTATAAATTGAACAGATTTAATTTTTATTTATCATTATTATTCTCATAAGCATGAGTTTAATGAACACAGCAGGATCCAAGGGACAGAGCCCTCTAGACATGAAGGACAAGTGAATCAAGCTATGACTGGCTAAATATCCTCTGACCACAGCAAAAAATGCAAGTAATCATACAACATGAGTGAAGATGTATTGGAGATGATCTACTTTTGTTTTTGGCTTGCAAATATTCTTCAGCTATATATTTAAAAACCATTTTCAACGTTTTTTGAATATTGATTTTTTAAGGGGTGTGATGGTGTGCGGTGCAGCAGCTCAATCAACACAGCCACCAGCACTGTGTAATGCAGTGGCTGCATCTGCCTCTGGTTACAACACTAAAAAACATAAAATAAAAAAAATTGACTGCAACATGAAATGCAAGTAATGCATTGAAATTCTGTTTCAAACATGGGCAAAGCAGCAACAGGGGATGCTAGTGTAAATATATAGATATTTATGCCATTTTTCATTTGTATATATATATATATATATATTTTTTTTTTTTTTGCAACATAACTTTTTAAATAATATTACATATTTAAATAAGTTTAAAATGTGAAAAAGTTATTAAATATTTTTTTTTACAGGTTTACTGAGCAAAATGAATATTTAATTCTAAACAGATTACTTTGAAGTTAATTTTTTTAAGATGGAAGGTTGTGAATAAATGCAATAAAAGGAATAAGTTGTACATAATTAACCAAAAACATAGTAAATAACAAATTTTTATTTACATGCTTAGCTTGTAAATGAAGGTTAACAGGTTCTTTTTTGTACTTTATGGTTAGTGTCCCACCCATTTTAATCTTTAATATGAGCTCTGATAAAAAAAATAAAAAAAGAAACACTAAAAAGTTGAAAGCTTACTATTCCTCCCAAGTACTGTACATAATTTGTATATTTAATGTTAATTAAAGAAGGTTAATGTTTAGCGTGTTACAGACAGGGAACCAGCTTGGTTAGCTACTTTGTTCTATTCTGTCATCAGTACAGTCATGTGTGATCAAGAAGTTCCGTCATCTGTTGCACAACATATAAAGGTGTTAAATCCGCGGAAATTTTAACTCTCGTTTAAAGGTACCGTTTGGGGATGCTACACTGTCCCAGAACCGAATATATACAAGGGCCAGACAATTTAAGGGTGGTCAAAGAAAGTGTAGAAAATGAGATCACGATCGACGCCCAAGGTAAAGTCTCACAGCTGACAACATCCGTGCCGTTCGAAAGCTTAGGTGGTGAAACAAACAAACAATATTTGTTTCTGAGATTTTTTAATGTTTTTATGTTGCAATTCAGACCACATCATTAACTTGTATACTAGCAATAGTCTTAATCTTTTACTAATGTCTTTTACCAAAAATAATGCGTTGTAAATAATGTTTTATTTATATTTACAAACAAATAAATATACAAAGTATATAAAAACCAAGCTCTGTTTCTTAAATTTAGTATAAATACAGCATGACATCTTTGAATGTAAAAATTAGTGATATTAACAGATGAATTAGTTTACTGTTTTTATTTATTTATTTATAAAATACTACACACGCACACGCATACACAATTATTTATAACAAAACTGATCATATATCAAAGAAAAATAAAAAAAATATTGAAAATTAACTAAATTTTATGATGACAAGAGAAATAAAAAAAAAAACACAAAAAAACATGTATTTTAATTGTTTAAAATTATCTTTACAAAAAGTCAACCAGTAAAAGATTTTAATTTTTATTGGAAATTAAAATTAAAATTGATTGCAGCTGCAATCAGTCTTTACCTCAAAGCATACATTTTGAACCAAGCCCAAACATGAACACATCAGTTTAATTGCTGAAAAATCTTATTATATTAACATAAAACACTTATTACTATTAACACACATAATATGGCTGAATAAATGAATTAATAAAGGTAACACACAAGTACATATTAAAGCATAATATTCCGAACGCCTATCATTCGGAATCATGGAAAGGTTAACTCTGTTCGAGCAACGACTTGCCGCTAGCACATCCCGCAGCCGAGTGTTGAGTAAGCACTCTCCAACCAAGCGGCCAAACTTAGAACTAGCAGGATGCGAACTACTCTTAGTAGAAATACGCTGAACAAAGAGAATCACACCTTTTGAGGGAGCACCCTGATGTTTTTGCCTTATCATGAGACTCACTTTCTGTTGGAGCATGTGGAGCAATTTGGAAAATTTTGACCCACTTGTCTTCGTGAATAAGATCTTTTGTGCAATTTTGAAGTGCAGTAGTCAAAGCTTCAACTGGTCTTCCAGAGTGATGGAGATCAGTCACACATGTTCTGGCCGAATTAAACTGTTCCACCCACTTATATATGTTACTGTTGGTTTTACCATACTGTTTCAACATTTCTGAGTAAATTTCAGCCGGTTTCATAACTTCTGACAGCAAAAATCTTACCACTGAACGCTGCTCTTTCGGCATACATATTTCAAGCGGAGCTGACATTTTAAAATCAACAAAAGAAGTTATATTTAGATTAATTATGATCAAACAGCTGATTGTGTTGCCAAGGTAGCCAACTTTACCCTCAAAAAGTTTCATTGTCATTGAATGAACAGTTTTTCTCTACAATAACTTCTGTAAAATAAAAGTACAAAGATTCATCCAACAGATAAGAAAAATTCATTAATTTGACTTACTGAAATGTTGGAGACCAAGAACTGTCAACAGGAAATGGTTGAAAAATTCCATTCTGACAAGGCTCTATTTTCTCAATGGAACCAGTTGTACTATTTACCGAATAACCACACTGAAAAAATATTATTGCAAAAGTAAATTTTCTTTCAGTGATATTCAATACTATTATGAAAGAATAATACAAAAAAGGCTTTAAAAATTGTTACAATAAAATTATACACAACTCTCCTTGGTTGGGATAGAATACTGAATTTTATTAATGTGACCTTGTTTAAACAGACCTTAACAAGACGATGGGATAGATGAAACAGCAGGTGAAAAAATAAAAACCTTGCAAGGAACTGAATAAGAGACAAACTGATCTAGAATCCAGCTTGCCATCCTGGCATTAACTTGCCGACTTGTTATTTCCAGATTACGAAAGCTAATAGGGAAAACGCACACAAAAATACATTTTGATTATATACTTCAGGTACTTTCTTTTAAATTATTACTAACACTGTACTCCAAAAAACAATGAATCTAATTTTAAAATACTCCTTATTTGCTTCTGTTTATTTATGGATCACAGTTGAACAAAGAGAAAAATTAGAAATTAGCATTATTTGAATGAGTTTTTTTATAACAAAAACTGCTTCACATCTGGAATATTAAAACACCTGAAACTTTTTTAAATTATACTGTTTGTTTTGCTTAGTCCGGCAAATAATCTCTCATCTCATATCCAATTCGGAAGTGTACTTCAAAACAGGAGTGAATATAAAACTATGAACAAAAAAGTACTGATAATGACATAAAAGTTTTAGAAAAGAAGGAAAATCATGGAATATGTTTCTTTAACTGAAATTAAACAAATTTCAACTTTACGCTACTGTGCATAGGCTTTTACTATTTTTCTCAATCAGCATAGCTGATAAATTTTTGATGAATGTACAGTAATCCAAGGTTCCCCACAATTCTACTAACACAACCAATATTGCATAGAGGATTCATTAGCTTCATCTGATGTAGAGAGCAAAGCTAGCATCAACTTAAGCTAAGTAGCTAAAAATTAACAAATATTTCTGGAAATTGAAATAAATTAACAGAACAACATAAATAACAATTATATTGTACATGAAAAATTAATTAAGATAAATTACATAATCTATAAATATTTTAAAAAATTCAGTAGAGTTTATATAAAATTTTCACATAATTGCAGCATTTACTGATTAAAAAATATTCACTGAAATATACACTTTATTTATTGAAACTTAAATGTAAAATTAGCAGATAGTTTTAAGAATTAATATAAAATATTGGTAAATAAATTTATCACTGGTGAAAAGTATCACTTACTATCAGTATTAGAGGTTTTTATAAGAAATTGAGTTTGTATCAAGAGTGGTGCAGTTAACGCCATTTGCTTTCCTCTGCATAGAATAACTGTTTGAGACCTAGTTAAATCAGCTATACTTTGATGCTAAAGGCTTACTGATGTCTTAACTACCTATAATATTATTGTTGGATTCTAATTTACAGCACATTCTGGCCAGACAATTAAGAGAGGTAACAAAGTACTGATACCTAATTACCTCATGACAATCATTGCTCACTACATAAACAATCAATGGAGCTCCCTATAAACTTCAAATAAAGAAAACTGAACTAAATATCTGCAGACTTCCAGAATATAGTACAGACCAATTAATCAATTGGGTGTCAGTAAAATCAGTAAATATGAACATTAACAATTAGTTTCTATAAAACATATATTTTATCTTTTTTGAAAGTTTAATGCCTATCTTTATTTTATATTAACAGAATAAACACAAAACAACTAGTAAAATATTTTTAGTGAATTTTATCAATAAATAAATATTGCTGTTTAATTAAGTAAAATATGTTGAATTAGTCAGGAATTAACACAGTATTTCTAATAAAGATAAATACATGGATTTATATCTGTTAAATACTTTAAAAATTGCAAATTTTAAAAATCATTACTGTTTATGAGAAAGAACAAATGTAGAATTATAATTATCTTACTAACACAATTCAAATTTATAAGTAATAGAATAGAAAAGCTTACATAAAATTGCAGTAAATAATATAGTCTATTTATTTATTTTTAGTACTATTTATATGAAGTAAGATAGCATTAAAAATGCATGAATGGTTAACAGCAATAAGAAATACTGTTATATGCAACCTATTCATCACTTTACTCCAGTTGAATTTTATCAGTTGTAATAAACCAATAGCAAGTGGATGTAAACACGGAAAATTCTCAAACAAATATTGATCTGAACTACAAAATACGATGTGAATCAATATTTTTTAGTGAAATTATTTACCTGAAAAAATTTAACAAAAACATCTGAAGTAAAAAGTGAAGAATGTTGCGCAACAAATTCTAATAAAACTAAAGCTGCTTGCCGACGTTCCTCAATTACATCATCTTCAAATCTAAAACAAATAGAAAAATAACCAATAAATTAACTAAAAATCAAATATGAAATCTAGTGTTGCCATAAAGTTTAGGGATAAGCCTACATTTCATCAAATCCATTTCTAACATTAAACTAACTGCATTTCAGTCAATGATGTTATTTGGCACCCTAATAATGGGTTTTCAGTAAAAATTTCACTGCTCTAGCTCTAATACTTTTGGAGATAATTTTTTTTCATTTTTAAAACAGGGCTAAAAAACCAAGTTTTTCAGATTAAAATTTTTCTTCTCAAAAAATGTTAGTCCTACAGCTATGAAATTTTTACTCCAGTTTTATTATGACATTAGTGATAATAAAATAATAATACAACCTGGAGACAAAAAGTCCCTACTCATTTGGTTGCCTCTCAAATTATTTTTTCAGGAAATTCGATGGCAAAATTGGGCATTCTCATTCCACAATAACTGACTGCATAGCTGTTTTCTCCATGTCTTGTTTGTGACGGATTGGCTATACACCAATTCTCTCATGACCTTGTTGTTGTCTCAGACCACTGTTTATAACCTCTCCACACTTTTTACTGTTTTGTGAAAGTAAATTCTGCAGAAATGTGAGATTGTATGATACTAAGTGGCAAATTATTGGTTTGCACGAGTGGGGTAACTCATACTGATCAATAGCATTTAAACTTAATGTGTCTAAAACATGTGTTGAGAACACAGTGAAACATTTTAAGCAACAACATCATTGAAGCTCTGCAAAGTGGCAGGCTGCGTAAAACCTCGCCTCATCAGGATCGAAAGTTTTTAATTTTAAATCATAAATACTAAAATCCAAGTTGTAGTGACTTATTGTCTGTTATGAAGGAAGATGACAAAAATCTCAATATTTATGTGTCTACTGTATGTTCAAAGCTTCGGGAAGTAGGTATGAACTCTTTTTCTGCACTCTGCAAACCCTTGCTAAATTATCGGACTAAAAAGCAACACAAAATTTACAGTAAGGCTTGACTTGGCAGGTTAGAGGCTTGGAGGCATATAACTTCTCAGAGATATGATAGCTCAATGTCTAGTCACAAAAGCCTAAGAATAAGACTGAGCTGAAGTTTATTGTTGATGCAGATTTGGCAGAACATTACCAAATATGAGTGTTTGAAGCTTATCGACTCCGTACCAAAGAGAATGAAGGACTGCTACAAAGCTAAGGGAGGGCCTACTAACTGGTTAACCATGTACTGTAAAAAGATTACATAATTTTCCTATTTTGTATCATTAAAACCACTTTCTTTCAAAAGTTTTTTTTTAGGTCTGTCCCTAAACTTTCTAGAACACTGTATATAGTACAATCCATATGTAGAATCTTTTGTGTAAAAATATTAACTGATCCCATAATTAACACGATTCCATCCAGTTGCAGAGATGACGTACCAAGAAAATTTCAAGTGATGTGTACTATATTCTACAATCAACAATAAAAAATACAGCTGAAGCTTATAATTAATCACTTGTTTAATTTAATATTAAAAATACATAAGGAAAGAGAGGGGGGACTATGCATGAGAGAGAAATAGATATGTAAAAGAAATGATATCAAGATGCTAAAAGTAGAATAAGTGAGATTGAGAAGTTAAGGTCCATACACAAAAGGTGAAAGACGGAAGGGATACAAAAAACATAAGTTTTATTTGAAAGAAGATAAGAAAGACCTGTGAGCAGGATGACTAAAAATGAAAGAAATACAAAAAAAAAAAATAGGTAAATAAATTTGAATGAGAATTTTAATTACAATCCAGAAAGATTGAGATGAATAAAATATATTACTTTGTTCCTAAACCATGTTAAAGCAATAAATTAAAAATAATACCTTTACAAAAACAACCATGACTCATATGATAAAAATATAAATGTATGAGAAGCAACATTCTTTTATAAAAGACTGTGGGAAAATAAAATACGGTTTATTAATTAATGGTTAAATATTATTAATATTTATGGTTATAAACGGGAAAAATTATTTGTACATGTAAACATGAACATTTCAGAGTTGATACTACAGCAAGTAGGTTTACAATTATTAAATGACAAACTAGAAAACAACCAAGAGCTAGAACATACTAATAGCATGATTAATGGAAAATAATATTCAGAATTTTTAATCTATTTTTTCAAAAATTTTTAATTTGGCTAATAATACTGACACAACTGACCACAAAATTATACATTACTGCTCTATGTTAATTCATCTAATTTACATCAAATAAATGAAAGAGTACAAAACAAATAAAATAAAACTAATTCATAATTCATTACTTAGTAAACAAAAATAACATTACTCATTCAGTCAAACCATCATTCTAAACTGAAAGCAATTAAGTTACAGTTTGCTGTAAACAAAGAAGTTAAACATCCGATAAATTGAAGTCCATACGTAAAAATAAATTATACTTTTTTTTTTTAATTTAATGCCATAAGCAGTTCTGATAACAGCTTATCAGAAATACAGGTAATCACATACTTAAAAACAGAAATACATATAAGTACAAATTAAAAGAAAAATTAACTTTGTAAATGCTATTTAACATCAGTTTAATTCTTTATATAAACAAAAATATTTATTATTATTTAACAACAAAATTGGCTATTACTGTTATCAAATGAATCTTACCTCTTAAAAAATTTTGCTTTAACAAATGGTGGAAATTTGTCAGGTAACTGCAGTTTTTGATATTTAAGTTTAAGTTCTTTATGAAGTTTTTTGAAATCATTGTATCTTTTCCAGACAACAATTTTTGTAACTGCCTCAGGATGTTTTTTGGGAAATACCTAAAAATAAAATGTTCATTAACAACAAGCTTTTTTTAAATACATTCCTTAATAATCCTTATACAATATATTTTTATGCACCTTCTTTTTTCCTTTTTATGAAGTAACATTTTCCATTTGGTTTTTTCTCTAAGAATGACATTTCTAGACATTTTGAAAATCTTTTTAAGACATAAAGTACCTAAACAATTCAAATAGTCCCAATGAGTAAACAGATAAGGAAGTTGGTAACATCTTATTCTAAGTTAGTAGGAATAAAATTATAATTTTTTACTACATAAACTTACTATCAGGTTTATTAAAGAAATGTCTAGCTAGAACATCATTTTTACAAATTCTTCAGACAAAACATTGTTAGTACAAAGCAGAGCTAGATCATAAGAAGTTATACAAAGAACAGCTTGATAGATTTCCCAACAGTACACAAAAATGAAGTCTGATTTAAGATCCACAATATTAGAAACATTTTTTAGATTGGTTACAATTTTAATAAAAAATAGTTTTTCTTATCAAGTTTCACTGTTTATCAAAAAACAGAAACTATGAATGGAAATTTTTAATTTCACAAGTGTTAAATTAACACAAGTTTATACTGTTAAAAGATTTGCTATAATGACTTGTGTTATTATTACAAATACAAATGATAATTTCATAATCAGTTAAAATACATTTTGATTACAATGTTAGCAAAAAATAAAAGTAAGAGTAATTTGATTGATTGACTACTGATAGTTGAAACAGAATATTACGATTTACATATCATTAAAAAATAACATGCGCATGTGCACATACACACACACACACACACAGAGAGAGAGACAGAAGCACAGGCAGAGGACAGATGGGAGAGAGAAAGAGAGAGTTTTATTTGAAACTAAATGGGGAAGTTTCCCTAGATATTTCCCCACATTAAAATACAGTATTACCATTTTTGAAATCTTCACCCTTCTTCCAATATGGCAGTGGCCCTATTCATTATTTCAAATGGAAACCTCATGCTTTTAAGCTTAATTGGCTAAAAAGCAGAGATGAGATTAGGATATGAGATGTTCATTTCAAATAATGAAGCTGGATGCCATATTGGAAAAAGGGCAAAGATCTCAAAAATGGAAATGCTGTATTTTTAATGTAGGGAAAATCTAGGGAAGGCTCCCCATTTAAAGTTTTTTATAAAACTTATAGTCTCTGAAATCCCAATTGTGGCCATATTGAGTTGATCACCCTTGTATGTATGTAGATGTAAACAGTTATTTTGGATTCAACTTCCCAAATATTTGGTAGGCCAGCCAATTTTTTTTTTTAACATAATTTTAAGTCACATTTATAATAGTATACTCCAAAAACAGGGAATGAACCTGTTGTGACAGGATAAGATAAAATATAAGACATTTATAATAAGAAACTGATCGCAAGTTGTTGAATTAATTACTTTTATTTATTAAGGAATCTCATCAATTTTAAACGAACACAGATAATTTTAAGAGAGCAGTTTATTAAATATGGTACATTTGAAATAAAAACACAATTTCATTTTAATTAATACCACAATAAAATTCATACTACAATTAAAGTTATTTCTTTCAACATAATATTCTAGCTAGTTCAAATACTTTTACTGACACCTCTCAAGAGTGAAAATGTACAGTAGCTGCCACGTAACAGCAAGCTTGGATGATCAGCCTGCACATCACTGTTTTAATACTGTTCTCTGAAACACTGGTACACCATCATCAGTAATCTCTTAGTAGCATAAACATGATGCAACTTACGTTGGGTAGTAATCGTCACCACTCCAAGCTCGCAGTTACTTGGCGGTGACTGTATATCTGTAATTCTAAGCCAATTTATGGTGACATGTAAGAAAACTGATAGATCAATTGGAAAATTCATGAATACTTCCAATTTCCATTACTTTCCTGACCTTACACTACCTGATATTTATTTTTTAGGAAACTGAAGTTACTTTCAGGAAAAAAAATTGATCTGATAAAGAATTTCTCAATGAAATCTAAAAGTGGATAAAAATTTTGATTTATGTATTAAAGCAGTTGGTATTCTAAGGTATTTTTCGTCATATCAGAACAAAAAACAAATGATAACACTTAAAAGTTTATTAAAAATAATGAAATATGATAAACACATATAAAAAATAAGAAAAAATGCAATTACAGATAATGTTTATAATTTCACCCACAATTTCATCTTCTTTGTTATAATACATCTGTAGCATGTCCAACCTCATATTATCAGTATACAACACAAATAGTCATGAAATACAGGTTGTTCAAAAAGTGACACAACCTTATGGTAGTAGAATGTTTCCTTCTTTTGTTGCAGGTTTAATTGAGAAAAAAATGGTTACACAATGCAGCAGAAATATTTATTGTCTCCCAATATGTTAGATGTGCCAATTATGCCCTGTCCCAGAATGCCTTCAGATAAAAGTATGGTGTGAACGCACCAAGCAAGTCCTCCATCAAGCAGTTCTACAGCAAGTTCTGATAAGAATGTGGTAGATGCTGCCAAAATTGGTAGAACAAAAAGTGCTAAAAACAGGAAAGCTGATCGATATGCAAAGCTGCATATTCTGTTAGTCCTAAAAGTCTGTCAACACCTATCTAGCTAGTCTGGTTTCTCTATTGGTAGACCCCACACAGCATTGTATAAGAGTTTAAAAATGCATCTGTACAGAATTCGTGTTGTTCACAAGTTGTTATCTGCAGACACTGGAAAATGCGCACGGATCCATCCATTTGAAGTGACCCAAAAAAACATAAGCTGGTTGCTTGACTAATTAAAAAAAAACTGAAACTTACCCACTTGTTTTCAATATGTTTCAGGACCTTAAAACTAATTTTTTATTTAAGCAGTTTACCTGTGGTGGCCATTTCTGTTACGGTGAGCACACCTATTTTTGTGATTATAAGGGTTTAACTAAAAAGCTATTGGTCCTAGAAGTATGAAACAAAAGGCAATTTATTCATGCTTTCTCAAGATAAAAGATTGGTCCAGTAGTTTATTTACCTATCTTTCTTCTTTGTATGAGAAAATTACCAGTAAAGTTGAACATGAAAAACGGTGAAATTTCACTTTTGTTAATTTTTTCAAGAGGCAGGGATGGCATTCACAGTTTGAATTATTTTTTTATATGTAGGTATATGTTAGTAGTTTTAACATAAATAATATTAATGGTGATATACTTACCCCTAAAATTTTATGAATTTTTGAAAACTAATCTTTTTTCAAAATTCAAATTTTGGCTTCAAATAACTCTGATGGAGCTGGTGATAAAAAATTTCAAATTTGCGTAACTTGCAGTGTTTTTGTAGATGTTAATGGCAAATAAAAAGGTTTTTTTGTGATTGTACTAATAAAAAAGTTATAACCTCTTAAAAATCATGAAAAACCTGTTAAAAGTGATACCATGTTGACTCACTAAATAAGGGGATTTCTTGTCTTCTTTGCACTTTAAATATTTTACATATGTTTTTATATTTAGCCCCTATGATGTTCAAGTTGATTTTTCAATATTTTTTAGATAGTTTTTTAAAATTATATTTTATAAATTTAATATGCATTAAAATACACAAATGAAATTATATACTACCAATAAATTTATTAATAGCTTAAATAATTAGTATTCATGTAATTCATCCTGCAACTAGTTTTTGTAATGTTTTAAATATGTAAATATATTTCAATAATATAATAAATTAATATTTTCTTCTTTAAGTTCAATAAGTTTTACAATCTTAATTATTAAAATTATAAGAAGAATGTCAGTTTTTTTATTAACTATTTTAATATAGTTTTATGGATTCTAATCTGAATAGATTCGCCAGATAATGTTTAATGGTAAAATAATTTATTTATAATTGAAGGGAGAATATTTATTATATTTTGTCAAAATGTAAACAAATTAGGTAAACAGACAAGAGTGATAAAATATTGTATTTACAGATCTGTAATGTACGCAAAAAGCAATTCAAGAAATGGTATCACACTTAAAGAAACATTAAAAAAATTTTTTTTGTCTATCAATGTTATTAATGATAGGTCATAATTTAATGATAAATTAACCAGTACCTGTAACTTTATACAATTTCGATTCATAAATGTTTGTAAAACTTACCCAAACTGAGATTTCAATGAGTAGCCTACAACATTTTTCAAGTATTCATTTTTATTTTTATATTGGTTTATTTTTGTAAGCACTACCGAAGAAAAAACAAATTATAAGTAAAATTTTTATATTCTTTAATGAAATAACCTGCTTTTGTTGCAATGAAAATTTATTATTTAGTGTGGTTAAACAGCTGTGATGTCTCTTTTCATAATTCTCTTGAAATTATGTAAGAAGGAACCGTCACTGTAGTTAGTTCAAGTGATGTCAACTTTCTCAGGACTCTTTGCAGATCGGTACCCCACACTTTGTCTTGTTGAGACTTTTGAAATGATGTACGTGGTCCAGCTGGGTGGAAAAAATGAACCTGCACATTGTAATTTTGGAGGCTAATATCTACCACTTCTATCCACCACTGATTGTCATACATACAAGCAATAGAGTCTTTAACACAATCCTTTTTACCAGGACACAACCTGCTATTATTGTCATCTTCATAAAATAACACAATTTTTTTTTAATTGTGACGTTACTAAATCCTATTCAAGATTCTTTTTTAATTTTTCAGATACCTTATTTATTTTAAATTTTAATGCTGATGGCCTTTGATCATGTTTAATTTTTTCAATTTTGATGGAGTGATACACCCAAAATGCTACAAGCAGCATCCAATTGTTCATAATTTAATAAATGATGCAGTTATTGCAGTAATTGTGATGTTGGTCAATGTATTGCTTTTAGTCTTGGCATTCATATATTTTTTTGTTCTGCTAGAAAAAATACTTTTGAAACAGTAAACACAAAAAGACATTTCAGGAACTAAATTTAAATTTGGAAAAATGTGTTAAGAGCTTCCTCTAATGTCATTTGTCTTAAGTTTTTCTTAACTGATTTTTTATGAGTTCTCCAAAGGTCACAACAGAACTGTTCATACAAGAGACTGAATTTTGTCAAAGACTTTTTTTCATATATACAAACACTAGTGACATCTGAATTAACGCGTAAAAAAAATAAGTTGTTGGTTTTCATCACTAAATTCATAAATTTTAATGAGTTCTTTTGGCACTCCACCATTACTGCTTTATGACACTGTAAATGAAGAGTGACACTCTTCATTTAACTCATTTTAAAATTTGCAAATATAATGTTATTAAGTAAAACTTAATTATTTAAAACTTCCAAACAAAGGATGAAATTTGAGACACTTGGTAAAGATGTGAACAGATCACTGCCTAATGTCAGGCTGACTAGTCTGTAACTGCAAAGCTAAATGATGCAACAAGCATAAATGGGCATATTGCAACATGAATTCTGACGACGACTGCAAATGACTTCAAGTGCCTGTTATAACATGAACACTGCAGTTAAATGGTTCCAACAAGGCTATTTAAACTTCAGTAATAAGTATAAAAATATTAAAGTGCCAAGAAAACATGAAACCCCCTTTGAACACTTATTTAGTAAGTCAAAATGGTATCACTTTTAACAAGTTTTTCATGATTTTTAAGAGGTTATAACTTTTTATTAGTACAATACACAAGAAACCTTTTTATTTGACATAAACATCTACAAAAACACTGCAAGTTATGCAAATTTGAAATGTTTATCACCAGCTCCATCAGAGTTATTTGAATCCAAAATTTGAATTTTTAAAAAAAGATTAGTTTTCAAAAATTCATAAAATTTTAGGGGTAAGTATATCACCATTAATATTATTTATGGTAAAACTACTAACATATATCTACATATAAAAAAATAATTCAAACTGTTTATGCCATCCCTGCCTCTTGAAAATATTAACAAAAGTGAAATTTCACTGTTTTTCAAGTTCAACTTTACTGGTAATTTTCTCGTACAAAGAAGAAAGATAGGTAAATAAACCACTGGACCAATCTTTTATCTTGAAAAACATGAATAAATTGCTTTTTGTTTGATCCTTCCAGGACCAATAGCTTTTTAGTTAAACCCTTATAATCACTAAAATAGGTGAGCAAACCATAACAAAAATGACCGCCACAGGTAGACTGCTTAAATAAAAGATTTAAAAAAATAATAGTTTTAAGGTCCTGAAACATTTAGGAAAGAAGCAGGTAAGTTTCAGTTTTTTTTTTAATTGGTCAAGCAAGCACCCCTGGGTCACTTCAAATGGATTGACCCATAGTTTTCTGGCAGTGGTTCATGTCATCTGTAATGCCAGATGGGGAAGAACTAGATGTTTGGTTTTAGCCTGACAAGGCATGGTTCCACCTTGATAGATTTGTGAATGCTCAGAATTCAAGACAAAAAAGGGTGTTTGATGGGCAATGTCATGTAAGTGAATCTGCATGACATTATTTCATGGCACAGTGAACAGTGAGTGATGCATACAGATGTGCAATAATCTGTAAACACTATACCTGCAGACCAGCTAGAGTACATGTGCTACGGCTCATACAGCCAACAACACTATGACTTTTTTGGACCAATGTTTTCATTGACAAGTGACTTCAAAGGATTGTGGCCCCCTCAGTCTCCTGATTTATCCCCTCCTGATGTTTCCTTGTAGGGATACCTTACGGATGCTGCTTACAAAATTCATCCTCACATAGTTGCAAATTGCAGAGTGAAAGTGAACAATGTGTCACTGCAATTCCTCAACAAACGTTACATGTGTTTAAGAGCATGCAATGTCATATTCAACTATGTGAATCGCAAAATGGAGGCCAGTTTCAATAACTACTGTAACTTACTAATTTTCCCATAAGGCTGTGCCACTTTTTGAACACTGTATTATAAGGAAAAGCATAATAATTTTTTTTTATTATCACAACCTCAGGTATCCTTTGCACTTATTTTTAATAAGATGAGATGGATGAAATATTAAGAATAAAATACAATAAGAACCTTGATGGGAATAAAAAACTATAGATTTTTTTCTATCAGCACATAACAATTTACTCATATGAAATAGATAAAAAGCTTATTACCTTATTAATGACCACTCAAAGATTTTTAAATGCTGTAAAATCTATATTCAAACCATATTTATAATTAATTTATACAAGGGTCATTCAATAATTAAACAGACAAATAGCTGTACAGCAAAAAATGGTTTATTAAATAAATACAATTTTTTTGTATACTTTTCCACATAATCCCCACCAACTTCTCTGCACATGTCCCATCTTTTTACGAGTCTTCTTATCCCCTCACCGAAGAATTCTTTACCTTGATCTTGAAGCCAATTTTGTACTTTTTTTTTACCTCTTCCTTGTCATTGAACTTAATGCCATGCAAAACTTTCATTGGACCTAAGAGATAAAAATCCAAAGCGGCAAGGTCAAGGCTGAAAGGAGGATGAGATAAGAGCTCCCAACCTTCTTTGCCAATAGTTTCCAGCATCAGTTCTGCCGTATAAGGTCGAGCATTGTCTTGAAGAAGAAGCACACCTCTCCTCTGCCATCCTGGACATTTCCTCTTCAATATGGGCTTGGGCTTGACTTTGTTCTCAATCATGGCTGAGTAGTACAGGTTGTTGATAGAGCATTGCTTTTCCAAGTAATCACCGAAAATCGGACCATGGGCACTCCAAAGGTGGTTACCATGACCATACCAGCCAATGGTTGCATTTTGAATTTCTTACGGACAGGCAATTCATGGAATTTTCACTGCATGTTTTGATGCATGGATTCCAGCTCAAAATTATGTATCCAAGTTTCATCACAGGTTAAAATCCTGTCCAAAAATGCGTTACCTTCATTATTAAAATGATTTTTGAGTTCGGTGCAAATGCAAAATCTCTCGGCTTTGTAATGAATGGTAAGCTCTCTGGGAACCCACCTTGCACAAGTCTTATAGCAATTCAGTTTGTTTTGAATGATGGAATGAGTTGTGCCAACACATACTCAACACTTTTCAGCAGTAAGTCATGGGTCTTCTTAAAAGTACTTTCTTCAAGCAAACACGCCATCAAATCTGACTTTAGAGGTTATGTTAACATAAATATTAATTGAAAAACTGACCAACACTCTTCGCAAGGTTGCCAACCAACACTTACAAAAGTTTAAATTGCCTGCATTAAGCATTTCCTTCACTAAAAATGTTTGACTGTTTAATTATTGAATCACCCTTATACATCCATTATTCTACTGTTTTTTTTCCAGCACAAGTTTAGAATAATTTCTTTAAATACTTTCAAGTGACTCAAATTTAAAAAATACATTATTCTTATTTACAGATTCAATAAATAATATTAAAATTGGTTTTAGTTATTTTCATAAACAAGTGGTATTTAGTCCTGCTTTAACTTGACCTTTTGCATTTCATGTATTTCTAATGTAGTTATGAGCAAAGACATTGTTCAGATTCTTATAAAATCATTTTTGTTATTAAGTGAAACAACCTCCACGTAACAAATTTTCTATTCAAAATGTTGGCCAGTACAGATGTTGGGAAAACAATCAAACATTAGCCCTCATTTACAGTCACCACCTCTGCAACTACCTTTGGATGGGACTCTGTGATTCTCTTCGCAGCTACTACTTTTTATGTGTTAACTTTGTAGAATAATTATTGTATATACTGTAGTTAATCAATTTTGATGATCAACAGTTCCAGTTTGTATTTTATTTTAATTTTGACTTTATTTATTCAGTTTCATTGTAGAACTGTAATATTCAGTACAACATAAGTCCTAATATTAACTAGGTTAATAAATATTAAAAATTATTTATAAAATGGTAAAAATTATTTTTAACTTTTATAACCATTTTTCAATTGTGATATTGTTATGAATGTATAATATCCAGTTTTTATGAAATTTTATTTGATAACTTACTAGATGAGTTTTAACAAATTTTGGTTTTTCAATATGAAGACATTGATATTAACCATGTAAGTTTTTACTTTGCAAATCATCGCAATACCAGTGTTGATAAGTGAGAATAGTCATTTCATATTATTTTTTATAAAACTTCTACCAACATTCTAGAGTTACTGGGGACAAACAAAACATCCAAAAACATTAACCCTTTTCCTGAAGGATTTTGGCTAAATGGGTAAAAATTAATGGATAAAAATAGCTTAACAGATGATGTAACAAATAAAATAAGATAATAAAGTTTAGAAAGAACATAAAGTAAATAAAATTCTAATTTTGTTAATTTAAATGAATAGTTTAAAAATAATACATACAATATGTATTTTTGTTAATACACAACTATTGCAACATAACATGTAAGCAATTATTCTCTTATTTATTCATGATTCATTAAGATAAAATTTTTTAATACTTTATCGTTTATAATTAGTGTTGTAACAATGATAACCAAAATGACTTGTTTTCCTTATACCACACCACCATACTTAAAACAACAAAATACTCATAATTACAATGTAAATTAAATGATAACTAAGTGTTGGGGATAACAAGAATAATTATTTCAATGATGTCAAAATTTGAAGGTACCATATAAATTCAGTCTATCTGAACAAACGCACACACTAAATTTTTCGAACTATAGAAAAATGGATTTAATATAAACTAATAAAAACATATCCCATGAAAGTTCTTATCCAGCATCAATAATTTACAAAATCAATGATTTCTAGAGCCAGCCAGTAGATTAACTTCTGATTCAACAGATCCAAATAATTACATTCCTAGCAAAACATTCATGTGCAAAACAATAGTATACCTTTTTAATACTGCCACATCAAAATCAAATACAGTAGAGACTATTTATAGTGTGCAAAACATGTAGAAAAATTCACATAATAGATAAATTTCTTTTAAATTTATAAACTTTAAAAAATTAAAATTTTATGTTTATTTATATCTTTTGACATAATAAATAAATTTACACTTAATCCCGAAGTATCCTTTGAGGAGTGCTCAACATTTTCATACATAAACTATCATCAGGCAACAACTCATTTTGAAGGTCTTGTTTGGAAAAAAAACCAGAGAAAACTGATGGTTACTATATTTTTTCAACACAAAATAAAATAAGTCATATGTCAAAAAAGTCCAGTACATCCTATCTGAATGTTTTCATTTACTACCTATGGTTAGTGTGAGGTATAAAATGTAATTTATATATAGGCAGTAGTAGATTGTTGTCCTAGTAAAGTCAGTTATTTTTACACGGATTTTATACTAGATCATAGAAACTGGTGTTCTTTGGTGGCTGGGTTTCAATTGACCACACATCTCAGGAATGGTCGAACTGAGACTGTACAAGACTACACTTCATTTACACTCATACAAATCATCCTCATTCTTCCTCTGAAGTATTATCTGAACAGTAATTACCGGAGGCTAAATAGGAAAAGAAAGTAGTTTGTTGTCAAATAACTTGAACAGAAACACAACATAGGAAATTAATATAAAAACATTCCTTGGTATTAGCATATCTTGTATCAGAAAACTAAAGGAAAGGAGAAACCAATTTGAAATATTGATTGGCTTCAAGTGAAGCTAAGTAAATAAGCCGAAAGAAGTAAATTTACCCCATACATCAAAAGTTAATTTTTACACTAGAAAATATTTTTAATATTCTATATCTTTGGCAGTTTAAAAGTTATTTAACAACATGGAACCTAAACTCGCATCCAAAAAAATACAAACTTTTCAATAGAGCAATAGTGTATTAAAAAGGTATTTCATATACTAATACCAAAAAATAGAATAAGTAAATAAAAGCTCTTTCATTCCACCAATGTAATAATAATATGGAGGATTGGCAGATCTGTATAAGTCCAGATTTCAGTTACCGAGCAGTCTTAGAATTTTTCATATCCTACAAATTTCTACAGCATATTCCCAGAGGTAGGCCTTAAAAATACTTGTGACCAATTAATCTCAAAACAAAACCTGGCAGAGATTTGAATAACTTCCCCAGCTTTGCCCTTGACAATTTTATTTCTAATATTTCAGAGGTTTTAAATTTTAATGACTTAATTATTTAAAAATATTTATAAATTGTTTGTGAAAAATATCAAAATTTTCTGTAAACCTTTTGTCTGATTTGACTATCTAGATCAAATAATGTTTGTTCCCAGTGAATAAAATGACATTTTTATCATAAAAATTATACTGAATTTACAGTGTAACTGTTTAAAAAAAAAATTTCAGTAAAAATATTCGCCCCAAGCTTGGCAGCTACCTCTATATTACATTTTTAACAACACCCACAACTTGGAAAAGAAAATAAAAAACAATTAAAATTAAAAATTTTTTCAGGTCTCACAAGACCATTAAAAAGTTTCCTTGTTGTGTCTTCTTTAATATCAGATGTACATAAGGGTCCCATTCATTCGCCTTGTTTTTGGGGCTTAAAAATTTATTTATTGGAGTATTATTTACTTCAATGAATTGGTCCAAGAAAAGAAAGGAAAAAAGGGTTAACATGATGCCATCTTGACCCATAGGGTGCCTATGGGTCATAGGCACCTCTAATCCTAGCCCAACGCTAGGATATACATACAGCCAAATATTTGTGCTAAATTTCAACTTTTTCGTGATTGGATTTTCAAATATGAGGCAAAAATTGTTTAGAAATAATTTTGAATATTCCCACTCCTAAATCTGACTTTAAACTTTTGAATTTTAAATAACTTAATTACTTTCATTGTACTAAAGGTCAATTTCTTATGATCACAATACAAAAAATCAAAATGGTGAAAAACTACCCTATTAAGTTTTACAATGTTTTTCAAATTTAATGGTACCAATAAATACATTTTTTGAGACTTTTCTGAAGCGTTTATGTTGAGCCAGTCTTGGAATATTAATCAAAATACAGGCTAACACCACATATATACATATATATATATAACCTTCTATATATATAGAAGGTTTTTCTAGAGGGTCAAATTTTTATATTTGACCTATATTTTTTTATGTTTGTTCCTGCATAACTTTTTTTCTATTAATCCAACAGAAATAAATCTTGTTGCAATCAACACAGCTGCTTTTCGCAATGTTACCATGATGCTGAAAAAAATTTATTTTTAGAAACAAAAATTAGTGAAAATTGATTGCCCCAAAAATTCCCCTTACCTCAAAAATTGAAAAAGCTATCTTTTTATTTATTGTATATTTTTTAACTGATTTTCTTTTAATGTCTTCTTGGGGTGGGGAAGCAGATTAATGTTTAAAAATATCAATATTTTGAATTCTTCAAACTTTCATGGAATATTTAAATTGTTAACAGCATAAAAGATTTAAATAATAAACTTTTAGTAATAATATTACAAAAAATTCATCATAATTCCACCCCCCCCCCCCCCCCAAATACCAAAAAAGTGATCTTAGGTAACTTTATATTTTACACCAAACATCTCAGTAATGGTCGACTTGAGACTGTCACTTCATTTGACACAAAAGTGTAGTTGAACAGTCGACCATTTCTGAGATGTGTGTGTTAATTGAAACCCAACCTCCGAAGAACACTAGTATCCACGATCTCTTACTCAAATCCGTTCACCATTAGACCAACCCAGTGGGTATCTTTTCTGTATTCTGTATCCGATCATAGTCAGTTTATAATACTGCACCACAAACACTTATCATTCATTTATTACCGTAAATTGTAAACATTTTTTTTAAAATAGGCTTTTTTATGAAATGCTTAGCAGCTTTTTAACATTTTATATTTTTATTTTAAGTGCTTTATAATGTTCTACACATCTTTTCTTTTTAAATTCAATATTTTTATAAATAATTAAAGGTAATTCACGTATATGTAAATGTAGTTAATCAATTTAAAAGTTATAATGAGTCACCAATAAAATACTTCTATAGTTAAGTAAAAAGTGCTTAGTTTATATATAAGCAGCATATTAATAGGCTATGGAGGAGAAAACAGTGGAATAAATTTTAAATATATTTTTATAATAATATATAATAAATAGCTTATTAAATTATCCAACACATTTATCACATACTTCAATAAAAAATTTTAATAACTGTAATGTCAGAAAAAATTAAGTTTTATTACCACTCCACATGTTCTTCGTATAGCATATTCAATAAGCTACAATAGTATCCCCCTTTTCATTTCATTACTGTCATTATATCTATGCCACTGGCCTCTTGAAGACCTGATTCTGCATGATATTTTAATAAGTGTTCAGGCTATTTGGTAATTTGAAGTAATTTTTTCTGGCGTCATCATAAATTGTAAAGCTTGAGCTTCAATAATCAGTTTTAAATTACACACCACTTTCATTTGCACACTTAAAAACAGTACAGTTAACTTATATCACTTACCAATCTGTTCATCTATGTTGTCCAGGTTTTTGTTCAACCATTTACAGACTGAAAATTTTTTTATTTTATTGAACAATGCATATTGCTACAGGGTTATTCTAAAAATGTGTAATGTGAAATTTTTATTTCTTATAAGCCTCATCGGGTTTAGATTTTCAAAGAATTCAATCATAATTTTATTTCAAGGCAGCAATTCAGTATTAGATCTCAAGACCAAAGATAATGTTTTTAAACTGATTATGTTAAACTTTAACATAATCTAGAATTATATAATCTAGAATTATATAATCTAGAATTAATGCACTGAAATCAAACTGTTATCAGCACAGGTGGTAAAGCAATATCAACCATTAACAAACCAGTAACATACATTTCATTCATTTAAATCAATGTAATTATGGGAAATTAATTTATTCTAAAACTTTTGTCATATTTGCTTACTTTTTTTAACTTTTGTGCTTGTACTTAATATTCTAAATATTGTAGAAAAACTATTTGCTACCAAGAAAGATAATATATATATATATATATATATATATATATATATATTGTTCCAGCAGTTATAACTTTTGAATAAGCTGAACAAGCTCCTTCAAAAACAACAAATTTAATAATTATAAGATTTTTCAATTAGTTTTAAAAGCTGTTGGCGGTACATGAATACTAAGAAATTTAAAACAAAAAAAATAATCACAAATTCAATTAATATTAAAAGTAGTAAGTAAAACATTATTGGGAAAGAAGATGGAAGGAATTATAATTTTCTAAGGGCAGGATTCTTTAAAACAAATAGAAGCAGCTATGGAATAGTGTCTTTGTATATTGTTTTTTTATTATGTAATAAAAAAATTAAATATTTCAATACCCAAAAACCACAAATCTTTGACAGAAACCAAATTCAAAAAAGTTACTAAGAGAAAGATGTAGAAAAAACAAACAGTGAAATGAGCATTTAATTGATCATTCCTGCTCAACTGCAATGAGCAATTAAGAGGTAAAAAAATATAATAACAACAGTAATTCAATTTTTTTAGTTATACTACTACTACTTTTATAATACTCCAGTGGATATTTATCAGTAATACAACCTTCAACAAACAGTTTATTCATAGCAAAGTAAAAGGGTCAAAATAATGAGTTAACAATATACGTAGATCTATCACAGTGCTCACACATTTGTTTCTGGTAGAATTTTAGTAAGACTGGTGAGACTAATATGTAACAGATAAGGAAGAAGAAAGCTCAGATGTGACTAGAACTATTTCTAGTCAAATTCATCAATGAAATTTAATTGTGAAGTAAAACACAATGTTATATGTCAAGTTATTTTCTGAAAGTAGATGTTATAAAAACAAAGTGCATTTTATTTTCATGATGGATTAAGTCATGACTAAATCTTTTTATGAGTTGAAAAATTTTGTTCTGCTGGCTCAGTTTTTGATGACAAATTTATCAAAATACTATGAAGTGTACAAATCCCTGAACATATCATTCATATGTAGGAATCGGTTCATCAGAATCTTGTTAGGGATGTTTTAATACTTTGAAACTGTGCCCTTAGAAAATAGTGATCATGCACCTTGACAAAAATTGCCTACATTTTTACAGCATGTTTCCAGAGGTGATACAGGTGAACCCCAATGTCTAAAAAAAATGAGTGATGAAGTACTTTTTTATGTAAAAAAAAAATACACTAGTATATTATTTTATGTTAACAAGAATATAAACAAACTAAAATTATTAATACTGGACTAACAATCAAAGACCACCCCATTCACTCGAAGTGAAGTATGGCATGGTCTCAGCATTTCAAATCATATGCCAATAATTATTTGAAGATAATAATGTAAAAACAGTAACAGTTACAGAAAATTATTACAGTAACATATCAAGGATTTTATAACCCCAATTTGAAAAAATCAACAGCTTTAAAGGTACAGTAAATATTCAGCTATGTGTGCCACTGGTAAACTGAGCATGGTAATAATATGTTTCAAGAATACATGGTTCTTTCACAATAAGACACCAAAATACCTAGGCGTGACACTTGATAGAACGCTTTCATTTATTGAGCACCAAAATGAAAACTGCAGAGAAATTTAAAGCATGAAACAACATTATACATAAGCTCTGTGAAAAAACGTGGGGACCATCGGCTTCCACTTTGCGCACATAGACTCTGAACCTCATCTTCTCAGCTGCAGAATATTGTGCACCAATGTGGCTTAACAGCCCTTATGTTCATAGAATTGATGCTCAACTTAATAACACTATAAGAATGATTGCCGGGGTAATCAGGTCTACTCCTGTGGAATGGCTCCCAGTATTGAGCTACATAACATCCCCAAACCTGCGCTGTATGAACGCTCTTATAAGAGAGTACAAGAAGATTATGGGCAATGAAACCTACCAATACATGAGGAAATTGAGGATGCCAATCACGGTCACCTTCAATCTAGAAAGCCACCTATCAAAAAGCAATTGCTGCCACAGAGGAAGGACTTAACCTAACTTATGCCTGGGGTCAAGAATGGACCACAAAGCAGAATAACCAAATCCCATGTATTACTCAAAAGCCGCTGGATTTTGACTTGCCAAGTAAGACATGGTCAATGCTAAACAGATACGAACTCAGCATGTTAGGTCTATTTCCTGTATAAATGGAGTAAAATATCGACGCTCCTTTGTGAGTGTGGTGAAAATCAAACTGTTAAACACATCACAGAAGTTTTCCGTAGGACAGATTATGAAGGGACTCCTGAAGATTTCCTGATGGCGACTCCAGAATAAATAAATATTATGATATAAACATCATGTGCATGATGTCAGTCAAAGAGTTACGGAAAATTTTGAACATTAGTTGTAAGAATCCATAGAGAAGGAAGAAGGGCATTTGGATACAACTTACATATCATAGATAAGAAAATTTATCTAGTGAGATAAATTTTCAGAATATGTAAATATCATTGAAAAATAACAAATGGTCATTTCTTTTTGATAGAGCCAATCGGAGAACTATGGATACTTTTATTTTCACTTCCCAAAGTTTGCAACTTAATCTGATTATTAATAAGTAAATAGACATGACATATCCTTGGCAAGAGAGAAATCTACTAATTGGATGGATCAATACACTTAACTTCCTAATTGCAAGTTTTTACTTTAACCAATATATGAACTACAATGTTACGAATACGGGAATGAACTTTTATAGATAAGTACTTGGACACCATGATTGTGACAATAAATGATGGTAGTATTTGGAACAGCCATTTTATTTTATTTTTTGTAAATATTTATTATTCAATCAATACAATCATTATTACTCATTAATGTTCTTTTAAGCAAGCTAGAAAATAGGTACTTCCATCCTTTTAAATAAATGTTAAGTGGAACCAAGCACTGCTGTGGTAATTACCCCCATTAATAAATATTAACAGCATGTAATTAAAAAACGTTACAAAAAATTTGTGATAATTTTGACCAACACAGAGGGTGAATAAAAAAAAAAATGAAGATTTTTTTTACATAATTAATTTTATAATAAATAACTTTGCCAAAAACTTCATACAACAAAATTTTTATTGGTCATCCGTAAAAAATTTAATTTCCATAATAAATTAAGCAGAAACCCCTTTTTAAAGATCTGTATAAATTCTGGAGGTTTCATGTTAGAAACAATATAATTTGTTATAGGGGGGAAAATATTTTGGAGAATATTCAAAGATAGTGTACATGCACCCAATTCCAACACAGTAAATATACAAAAAAAACATTCAGACAGATCCTTTTACTTCTTTATAAAATGAAGATTATTAAAACATCAACACAACACTTTTATTGTGCTGTAAAACTGCATGAACAGCACTATCAAAAATACGATTATAGTGTTAATTAGGTAAGTTACTTAATTCAAACCTTTTAAGGTGAATTTAGGCAGCATATAATTGACTTAAAAAAAGACCAATATTTATGAAGTACATACATATATATATAACACTGGTTTAACACCTTAAATGACAAAACTGAATATGCTAATATTTGTAACGTAATTATAATAATGGCAGGACATCCAATATTATAAGACCTGAAATTAGGATGAAGTTCCAAAATTTTACTGTGGAATCTGTTTTCCTCCAGTTGAGAAACTCCAATATATGGAATACTTAAAGTTTAGTTATATTAATAATCGTATTCAATGAAAATAAAGGTATCAAACATTGTATCAATGTGTAATGTAAAATTACAATGCGCAACACAGTTTACACATAAAAAAATAAATTCATAATCAAAACACATGTTAATATTAGCTCTGTGCAAGCAATAACCTAAATTTTAAAGTCAACCAAATGCAGGATTTTACTCTTACACAAATACATTCATATACGCGGCCGTTATATTCTTGACTTAATTACCATAACATATTAACCTACAATATCGGAAAAAAATCTACACAAATGCTTGCACGTTTTGTAATATCAAAAATTACACAATAAAGTGGTTTTGTAGTACATACTCACCACTGAAGTTATTTTATACAACGTAAATCCTTTTTTATGTTTAACAGGGTCCGACACAACAAACCGTCTTACCCACATATCATCTCTGGGCGCCATATTCAACTAATTAACTATTAGCAGGTTGCCAGTAATTTAAGTGTTTACGCAATGTATAGTTGCTAATCAGCTGATTATCAAGACATACAAAAATTTGTTCGAATTAATTAGTACTGGAAAGTAAATTACATCTTAATCTATTTAAAATGGAAATTACGATTTTTTTTTTTTTTTACTTAAAATTAATGTTTTCCTGTGAAAAGCCAATTAGCAATACATATGAGTCAATAAAAAAAGTGTCAAGGATGTAACAGGATTATTTTAATTCAAGTAGTTTATTTTTATGAGTAACCATACTGTCAATATAAAACGAAAAGTAAAAATAATACATTTAATTATTTCTAGTTTTCTTATGTTCTTGATTCGATATTATTGAGCATCATTGATTTAATGTGGCACAGAAATCAAATGCCAAAACACGGTGTTTGAAGGTTATGTTTACTAAAGTAACGTGATGTTAAAACGCTTGAATTATTTAGGTTAGGTGTTTTAGAAGTGTTTATGTGTGATTTTAAAATTTGTTTTATCTTTAGTCATGAAGACCGATTGGGACAAAGTACAACCTCCTCTTTCATCGTGTATTTTAAATGCTGTTAATGCACTCGGGTTTACGTCTATGACTCCAGTCCAAGCTAGTTGTATTCCGCTATTCCTTAAAAATAAAGATGTAGCTACTGAAGCAGTTACTGGAAGTGGTAAAACACTGGCATTTCTTATACCTTTGATAGAAATAATGAAAAGGAGAACTGATCCGTGGAAAAAACATGAAATTGGCGGCATAATTATTTCTCCTACACGTGAATTGGCATTGCAAACTTATGAAGTTTTACGTCATTTTTTGAAATATATTAACATTGGACTTAATTCTTTATTTGCAGTTGGAGGTAACAGTTTATCAGTAGATGTAGAAAACTTTAAGAAATTTGGTGCGAATATCTTGATAGGAACTCCTGGTCGCCTTGAAGATTTATTAGCCTGCAATCAAATAAATATGCCAATTGCTGTTAAATCTTTAGAAGTTTTAGTATTAGATGAAGCAGATAGATTGCTTGATTTGGGATTTGAAAAAACGCTTAACACTATATTTCAATACTTGCCACGTCAAAGACGTACAGGATTATTTTCAGCCACTCAAACCAAAGAAGTTGAGATTTTAATACGTGCTGGCCTGAGAAATCCTGTTATGATTGCTGTTAAACAAAAAAACGATCAGCAAGATAGCGTTTCTTTATCAACTCCTCTAACATTAAGCAATTACTATCTTATTGTAGAAGCTGATCAGAAATTTAAAACACTTATAAATTTTTTAAAGAAAGAAGGTTTTAGTAAAAAGTATATGCTATTTTTATCAACCTGTGCATGTGTTGAATATTTTACAGTATTGCTTAAAAATTTAGTTGGAATGAAACTGTATAGTATACATGGAAAAATGAAAGATGTTCGGTATAAAGTGTTTGACCAATTTAGATCTGCAAAAAGTGGATTGCTTGTATGTACAGATGTAATGGCTCGTGGTGTGGACATTCCTGAAGTAGATTGGGTAATTCAGTATGATCCACCCTCATCTGCTGCTCAGTTTGTACATCGTTGTGGTCGTACTGCACGGATAGGGAATTATGGATTTGCCCTTTTACTATTACTTCCAAGTGAAGAATCTTACCTAGACTTTATTCAACGAAATCAGAATACTGCTCTCTCTGAACTTCCTAAAACACACTTGCCAGTGAAACAAAATGATTACATTGAAAATATACAGAAATTACAGATACAAGATAGGGCTGTATTTGACAAAGGAAACAGGGCATTTGTATCATATATTTATGCTTATGGAAAACATGAATGCAATATTATTTTACGAGTTAAGGATCTTAATTTTGGAAAATTAGCCAAAGGATTTGGTTTACTGAGGCTACCAAAAATGCCAGAATTGAAAAATAAATGTATTTCAGATTTTACACCCTATGAGATTGATTTTAACACAATAAGCTACAAGGATAAACAGAAAGAAGTTGCAAGACAAGCTAAATTAAAATTATACAAAGAAACTGGTTCATGGCCTAATAAAACGAAATGTATAAAACGAGTTAACAGTATACCATGGTCAAAAAACAAACAAACAAAAGCAGAACGTCAAGAACGAAGACTTAAAAAGAAAGGATACAGAAAAAAGAAGGTTGAAGAAGGTAAACAAAAAACCAAAAGAAAAAAAAGAAAAATGTCAGAAACAGAGATCCAAGAACTACTAAAAGATGTTGCTCTTATAAAAAAATTCAAAAAGAAAAAAATTAGTGAAGAAGAATTTAATTGTGAATTAGGAATTGATTAGATATCTTTTGGCATTTTTGTAGAATTAATGTATCCCCAAAAATTATAGCTCATCTCATGTAAAGATAATAAATTTCATGTTAGGTAATATAAATAATTTCTGGTTCTTATTAAAATCTTGCTATGGATATTAATGAGATGCAAGAACTGAGGTTCCCGTTCTTTAACTAAACTGGTACATGTGTACCAATGATGCCATTCTTTCTGTATATTCATTACAAGAGATACGTGTATGTTATAAAAAAAATATAGGATGATTCATTCAATCAAATTAAGATATCATAGATCATAAAAATTTATTAAATTTTTGTTCTATGTTTTGCTGTGTTCGATGAGACTTCTTCCCCTTCCATACAATTAATAGCAAAGCTAAGTTTGATAAATATTATTACTTAAACTTTGCTTTTTAGAAAAATAAATTATGTAACTGTATTTTTATCTTAACATTTTTTTTTCTCTGTTAGAAAGATACGGTGTTCTTTATGATAGGTACTACATATAATAAAACAATACTTTATGTAAGTTTGGAAAAACTTAAGCACAAAAGATTTAATTCATTTAAAGGGTTAACTAACATAAATATATTTTTAAAACATATGTCCTGATGTTTTCAATGGATTTTGTGGCTTTAATTTTTCTTTAATCTCAATAACTCTGTTCATTTTAACTCTGTTTTTTTCTTTGCAACAACTACATTATTGGTAATAAAAAAAAATAAATAAAATGTGTTATTAGATTTTCAAAACATTTCTTAAAAAAATCACCACAGCTGTTTCGATTCACAGTAAGTTACCTTCTGCAGATGTTACAAACAGAAGCCTATTTGTTCGAACATTTGGATTTTCATGAATTAACAGCATCATTCGTTGATTACATTATTGGTAGCAATTTTTTTCCGTAGTTGAGTAGACGTGTTTTTTGGAATATAGTTAAAAGTGTCTGAGTTTTAATTTTTATGCATATATGCAGAATATGAAGGTTGTCATTAATGTTGATGGATTTGTGATTAGTATCAATTAGAAATAGATTGGAAATTGTTAACCGTGTTACTTTTAAGTGATAGTGGGTTTCTGAGACCTCATTTATCTTTGTCAGTCCATTTGACCATTGCAGAACATTTTACAATTTGAGTAATTCGGTTTTTTATTCCAGAAGCATTACGTTTATTTGGTGATTATATTGAATTTGTTTATTCTGAAAGCTGCATTGTATTATTTACTGGTTTCTCTAAATCTTTGTTTATGTTGTTTAATTTCCTTTTTTGTATTGTTTATTTTGTGTCTGAATGTGTCTGTTAACATTATGAAATATTTAATGCACAAGTACTAACAAACTGAGAGAATAGAAACCCAACACACTTTTCTATCGCTCTCTTAATCTATGTAAGTTAAAAAAAAAAACTGCCAGCAGTAACATCTGCTGACACCAGAGAGATAACTGTAGCATAATTCACACTAATGGCTGTGTGAGCAACTGAAAGTCAGTTGTAACTTGAAAAAATATGTATACATCATATAATACTGAATGTTACAGAAACATTATTTGCTACTGAAACAGTCCATCTCTGTAGTTAATTCATTATTTTAAATATGTTTAATATTAGATTGTTTTTTCACATTATTTTATTTATGTTTTTTTAATATTGAAGCAAATTTCATTATTAAACAAAAACTATTATTGTTTTTAATTTATATGTATTTATGTTCATGCTATTTCCTAATTATAATTTTAAAAATGTATTCTTGATAGTTCATTTGATGAAATGTAAATATACATTTATAAGTGTAAATATTTATTGTATATGATAAAAAGTAATATTAATTAAAAAAAAATATGTACATAAAATGTTCTTAGTTTACTTATTACAGTAGAATAAAATATAATTTTACAGGATTAATGTGTTATTAAACTAAATTATTTTTTATTTACCCACATGCTTCAGTTTCTTCACAAACTATCTTAATTTCTTACCTTGTAAGAAGTTTATTTTTAGGGTATTAATTTTTATCTTAGTAATTTTTTTTAGTGCATTCAATGTAAATAAATACAAACAAATTTTTGAAGATGAGATGGCAGCAGCTCTTGCAGATATTTTAAACTAATATATAGCTGAGATTGAAATCAATGATTATAAAGTTAATCCTGTATAATATTTTTGAATAAAATATCAAAGATGCCATGAAAAAAATATTCGGTGCAATTTTATATATATTTTTTTCTTTTGGACTGCTGGATCCAAATAAAAATATGCATTCAGAAATCCATAAATCCATGAATGTTCATGTATGTATTTCATTTAAATTTATCTTAGTGATGTAATCATTTTTATAAAAAAACTAGCTGACGCGGCAATGCTGTATATATATATATATTACAAATGAAAGTTTGATAAAACATTAAAAAACTGAACATCACAAAATTTTAACTTTCCGTCGTCCAATCTTCACCCCTTCCCCTCTTTCACAAAAGTATTTCTTTTCATGTAACTAATATATATTCTGAATATGAATCAAATCAGATCATAAATACAATGTTTGGGATATCTCAACCCCCAGCGCCACCCAGTGGGTCTATTTTTTGCTAAAATATTTCTTTTCACATAACTAATACATATTCTAAATGTGAGCCAAATCGCACCATAAATACAATTTTTTGATATATCTTTACTCCTGCACCACCTAGCGGGTCCAAACTAATTCAGAAACCTTCATGGGCACACACATCATGACTCACCAAAGTTTTATCGTAATTGGATGAATGAATGTTATAGGAACTAATACGGGACAAACACATTCCATTTTTATATACATATATATATATAAAAGATAAATGTTAATATTAACAAAATATTTATAAATCTTTGTTGATGAAATACTGTGCAATATGAAAAGCTTCAACAAGAAAATAAAAAGGATATCATATAATGTAGAATCATAATTCTCAGTAAGCAATATTTAAAAATGATCATCTTTTACGGTCTAAAAAGCTGAATTGATTTTCATAAATTTAGTATGTTTTAAAGTCAACCTAAAAGTACCAACAGTTCTTTCTTGAAGAGGGTTTTGGTTTTGGTACATGCTTCCATATACTGTACCTGTAGTTTGTTTATGTATATATATTTACAAGATCATATGAGTAAAGGAAAATGATTCTAGAACTTGAAATAAGGAAAAATTTCAATACAAAGTTCTGTCTGGAAATGCTTTGTTATTGAGTACGGATAGTAAAAAATTTCATAAAATGGGATCATAGTGAAATTTGTAAGGCATTACATAGAGGGTTATTACATCACATTTTTCTTGATTGTTTCTTATTTTAAAATAAAATTAAACAGGTCTCAGAACTGTTTCCTGTAGTTTTTATCATATCCAAAGTAAATCTTTGGGAAAAGGGAAAGTATTCTTTCCCTTTTTTGTAAATATTACACACCAGTTTGTATAATGTATCAATTGCTTCCTCACCTGCACTGCGCAGTAATTCTGCAGGTCTATTCCAGGACCCTTTATGCCATGCTCTCTTAAATTCAGATCTCAGTATTGTTTCTCCCCTTTCATACTCTTCAACTTCCTCTTCTTACTCAATAACACCATTTTTAATTCATTTCCTCCGTATAACTCTTCAATATATTCTACCCACCTATCGACTTTTCCTTTCGTAGTATAAATCGGTGTACCATCTTTGTTTAACACATTATTAAATTTTTATTTATGTACCACAAAAGTTTCCTTAACTTTCCTGTTTGCTCCATCTATTTTACCCATGGTCATTTCTCTTTCCACTTCTGAACACTTTTCTTTAATCCACTCTTCTTTCGCTAGTTTGCACTTCCTGTTTATAGTATTTCGTAATTGTTGATAGTTCCTTTTACTTTCTTCATCACTAGCATTCTTATATTTTCTACATTCATCCATCAGCTGCAATATATCCTCTGAATTCCAAGGTTTTCTGCCAGTTCTCTTTGTTCCACCTAAGGTCGCTTCTGCTGATTTAAGAATTTCCTTTTTAACATTCTCCCATTCTTCTACATTTTCTACCTTATCTTTTTTACTCAGACTTCTTGCGATGTTCTCCTCAAAAATCTTCTTTATCTCCTCTTCCTCAAGCTTCTCTAAATTCCACCGATTCATCTGACACCTTTTCTTCAGAATTTTAAACACCAATCTACATTTCATTATCAGTAAATTATGGTCGCTATCAATGTCTGCTCCAGAGTAAGCTTTGACGAGTTGTATTCTAAATCTTTGCTTAACCATTATAATCTATCTTAGATTATAGGCGAAAAACGATTGATCGTTATCATCGCCCGGAAAATAAATAAATAAAAGTAAAAGTAATTAAAACTTAAAACTACTATCACAGTAAGCAAAATCCGGAATGGGTGTAAAAGGCCCATTCTCGGATAACAAAAACACTAACATGTAACTTAAAACTATGTTAAAAACTATCATATTAAAACTAAATAAAACTTAAAACTAAAAAAAGAGATAAAACGTACAACTAATATCACAAAAATCTTACAACTAATATCACAGACGAATTTAAAAAACTTAAACATAAAAAAAACCCAAATAAAACAACAAAATATGAATATATATATATATAAAACAAAATTCAGATAGGGAGTGTAAAAGGCTCGCTACTCGGATAACAAAAACAATACATAGGACTAGAGTAATTAAATTTTTTCTATTAACCCTATACTACGCAAAAACAGAAACATTCGGTCTAAAACCTCTTTATCATTACACAAGATACCACGGATGTTTCTGGGTAGTTTAAATTTACGACGCAATGCCGCATAACATATGCAGTCCACGAGTATGTGGCGCACAGTCACGCGGCAGTTGCATAGAGGTGGTTGTCCTCTTGTAAACAAGTACTCGTGTGTCCTAACCGCAATCGACAGAGAACTACTTCCTCACGCCGGGGTTTTCTGTATGAGGAGTCCCATGGTAACACAGAATCTTTAATATGACGGAGTTTATTATAAATGGTAGCCGTCCAATCACCTTGCCACCTTGCTCTTAATAATTGTTTTACATAATTAATGAAATCAGAAGTAGCAACTCGGGTGGTGAAAGGAGGCTGGTTACATGCTTCTTTGGCAGCGGAATCTGCATGTTCATTACCTGGAATCCCTACGTGGCTAGGGACCCAGCAAAAACTTAATTCTGTGTTGCGATATTTCAACTCAGCGATTGCGTTGTAAATTTCAATGACGATAGGATGTTTAGAATAAAAGTTTTTTAAGGCTTGGAGAGCACTACACGAGTCACTGCAAATAAGAATTTTTCTATATTTAGGGTTAATGATGTTTAGAGCCTTATTTATAGCGTATAGTTAAGCGGTAAACACACTCGTAATACCGGGTAGACCAAACATATAAGTTCTCTGATTGACAACAAATGCACACCCAACTGTATCGTTTTGTTTCGATCCATCAGTGTATACAACCGCGTCTGGTTTCATCTTGGAGAGAACACACTGAAACATTTGCTGAAAGATAATAGATGGTGTTGATTGTTTATTGTATGTAGTCAGGTCAAAATTAAAATTTATGAGGTTTATTCTCCATGGAGGATATGAGCAAGGATACATAGGAAAAAATGACGGTGTGTCAACATTTATATGCTGCAGCAGACGCCAGGTACGCACACCTACAGGTGCAGTACGACGTGGATGGTCCTCATACTTTCCTAGATTAGGATTTCTAAAGACCGAGTCAAGAACCGGGTGATTTGGCTGTCCTCTGAGACGAGAAAAATAAGATAATAAGAGCTGGTCTCGTCTATCCCAAAGTGATGGTTCACCACAGTCTACAAGTAAGCTTGCGACAGGACTTGATCTAAACGCGCCTGTGGCAAGCCGAAGGAAAGCATGATGTACACTATCCAGCATTTTAAGCACGGTTTGACGAGCTGAAGAGTAGGCGACACAACCATAATCTAAACGGGAGCGAACAAAGGAATAGTAAAAACGTATCATACATGACCTATCGGCTCCCCAGTTGGTGTTAGTAAGGACTCGCATCATATCTAGAAGTTTGGAACATTTTGTTTTCAATTCTTTTAAATGTTTGACCCAAGTAAGACGGCTATCAAAAAATAAACCTTAAAACCTGACGTAAGTAGAGATAGCAATAGTCTCTCCGTTCAGAAATATTTGCGGAATAGAAGGGTTTCGTAGCCGAGAAAAAACTACACATTTTTTTTTTCGGATGAAAATGTGAAACCAGTAATCCTGGACCAAGCTTCAAGGTGAGATATAGTGTTCTGCAGTAGTCTCTCTGCTGTAGGTGCTGAACGGCTTGCAATGTAGATAGCAAAGTCGTCAGCAAATAGAGAGCATGAGACAGGAGCCTGAACACATTTGGTAATATCGTTTATGGCTACAGAGAATAAGGTGGCACTTAATACACTACCTTGGGGCACTCCATTCTCCAAGATAACACTATCTGAGAGCGAATCATCCACACGAACACGAGCCGTTCGGTGATTTAAGAATCCCCGGATAAAAGCAAGCATATTGCCCTTGATTCCCCATTCTTTGAGAGTGTTAAGAATACCACGTCGCCAGGCTGTGTCATACGCCTTTTTTATATCGAAGAAGATAGCGACGAGGTGCTGCCGATTTAGGAAAGCGTTTTGTATGGCTGTTTCTAGTGACACTAAATGGTCAATAGAAGATCGTCCTTGTCGAAAACCACACTGTTCTGGAGATAGAAAGCCATGTTTCTCCAAGTACCATGTAAGTCTGCGGTTTACCATTCTCTCCATTATTTTACACAAAACCCTTGTCAACGAAATAGGGCGGTAGCTTGAGGGGTTCGTTTGGTCTTTACCAGGTTTTAGTACTGGTATAATAAATGCTTCTGACCAGCAGGGTGGGAAGACTTGTTCGGAGAATAAACCGTTGAAAATATTCAAAAGTTGTTGTAGTGCCGAATTAGGAAGGTATGAAAGCATGGATAGGCGAATGTTGTCCGGTCCAGGGGAAGTGTCCCGTGAGTTTTTAAGTGCATGTAACAATTCTTTAAATACGAATGGAGTGTTTAATTCACCAACCGAGTCACCAATGTTTAACGATAATACTTCTATTTGTATCTTGTAACGTTGAAAATCGTTATTATATGATGAGGTGAGAGACACCGAGCGGAAAGATTTTCCTAGACTATTTGCCACTTCCGAGGATGATGAAAGGAGTTCTCCTTCATCAATAAGACCAAGAATAGATTGTTTCGGTGATCCGAAAATTGTACGAATTTTCTTCCATACAGTAGACGTGGGAGTAGTGCGTGAGATAGTGCTCACGTATTTCGTCCATGAATTCCTCTTAGCGTCCAAGAATACTCGACGGCACACCGCTCTAGCCCTGCGGTATAAATTTAGATGTTCTGTTGTAGGCCTACGATTAAATTTACGTAGTGCCTGCCGTCGATTCCTAATAGCATTTTTGCAATCATCGTTCCACCATGGAACGAAAGGACGTCTAGGATTACCCGATGTTTGTGGGATATATCTGTTGGCATTCTCAAGTATCATGGACGTAAAAGAAGAATACTGGTCGAGGATGTTCGCTCCATCGTCATACTAAGATTGGAATGCTTTATGGTATCCGTTCCAATCTGCCTTTTCAACAATCCATCTCCGTGGCCTTCTTTTAATCTCGCAGTCTACACCGAAACCAATAATAATTGGTCTATGATCACTGCCGTGAAAGTCATCACAAACCGACCAATTAAAATGAGGGAGCACATTCGGTGAGCATATGGAAAGATCAAGGTTAGATACAGTACCAGTTGATAAGGACATGAATGTGTGTGATCCATTATTCAGTAGGCAAAGGTCAAAATCTTGTCTCAATCTGTTTATCATATTTCCTCGAGTGGAGCAGAAGGTTGAGCCCCAGGAAATATGATGGGCATTGAAGTCTCTATTAACGATGGAGATGGTATTTGTGTGAGGAGATTTGAGACATCTAAAGCACTGAACTCAGTGTTCGGTGAGAGATACAGATTGCAGATATGCAATTTGAAGGGAATAGAGACCTTTACTGCAATAGCAGGAATGACAGTGATTAGTTGAATTCTTGTAGCTGACACCCCATTCTTCATGAAAATCGCTACTCCACCACTCTCCCTACTGTCTACTAGGCAGTTGTATCTCTCACAGAAGTATCCTCTGAGTGTAATTCGGTCATGTTGTAGAAGGTGAGTTTCTTGGAAACACATGATTAGTGGATCATGTGTGTGCGCTAGTACTCTAATATCTTCAATGCGGGACCGAATACCTCTAACATTCCACTGAATAATGTTCATAAGTGTAAAAAAAAAATAAAAAAATAAATTTCGGAAATTATATAAAAATTAGTTGTACGTGATTCGGTTTTTCTTTTTTGTATTTTTTATTTTAAAGAACTCCGATGCCCTAGGGTCGGGTGGTTCTTCAACCATATCCTCCAGTAAATGAGGTGATGGTGGAGGAGATTTATTTGAATGGGATGCTGCAGTTAACATCCCAGAGGTGGTGGTTATGTGGGTTCCCTTTCCGGGGAGCTTATTAGGTGGCTTACTGCCAGCTGTGATAGTCGCTACTCGTGCTGGTACGACTTTGGGAGCAGGAACTTTCGTGTGTATTACATTGTTGGATTCACTTACTGCGACGAAAGACGTTTTCTTCATCTTTGTCAGCTCTGAGATAGTGGCTGTAAGTGAAGCTACTTGATCAGAAAGCATCTGAACAAGTTTTTTAAGCTCATTGCAGGATCCGCACTGCTGATTATTAACATTTGTAGGAATTTGTTTAGATGTAGCGGTGGCAAAAGATACATCTGGTTTAACCAGGTTCCGTGAATTATTTAACTTTTTGTATTCTCTTCGTGCGGCCGGGAAAGATAACTTTTGCTCCGTACAGATTTTGAGAATTGCCTTTTCTTCTTTAAAGATTGGGCAATCTCGGGAGCGGGCTGTATGTGGACCACTGCAGTTTGCGCATTTTTCACTTTCTTCGCAGTTAGTGTCATTGTGACCTTCTTTAGCACATCGAGCACAGATCTCAGTTTTTGTACAAGATGTTGTAGTGTGACCAAAACCTTGGCATCTGAAACATCGCCGTGGGTTGGGTATGAATGGTCGTACCCGAACCGAGAGGTAACCCACTTTAATCTTTTCTGGTGGAACAGGGAGATTAAATGTTAATGTAAGAGACGGTGTCGGTTCTTCTGTTCCGTTCTGCCGTTTCATAATATGTTTCACTTCAACAACATCTTGGTGGCAAAGCTCGTCAACTATTTCATTGATATGTATATCTAAGAGGTCTCGATAAAAAATTACACCCCTGCTCGTATTTAAAGTTTTGTGGCTTTCAGCACTTATATTTATACCACCCATATTACAGAGACGTAAGATTGATCGACTTTGTTCGTCGTTGAATGTTTCAACCAGAATCGATCCGTCGCGTAATTTCCTGATGTTCTTCGGGGAGCCACTTGCACCTGTTACAGTTTTATTTATTAGGAAAGGTGAAACCTTTTGGAGGGAGCCACCTTACGGACTATTTCGGAGAACAATGAATCGAATATTTTTAAGGTTCAAGTCTAAAGATTTGTAGTTCTCTTCCATAGGACTTTTATCCTCGTCAGACAAAGCTGATCGAGGTCTCATCGCAAGACTTAATTTAGTGGTTTTTTCAGATGGACCACCAACCATCTTGGGATTAATTATAGGATCAGAAATTTTGGTCCCACGAGTACCGGCGAAAAATGGACCACTCCAGCAGAGCGCACGCGTACTGGAGCTAGAGCTAAGTACAACTGGGTTCGCCCTGGTGCCCAGAGGACATCGTTTAAGACTCACTACGTAGAGCCATTCACCCATCGGCACGATTTGTTCCCACCTTGGGTTACGGTTGCGTTTCGTAAGATGTCGCAACACCACCGAGTGTTAATGTAAGAAATATCAGTGTAGGATGTTGTTGTGTAATTGTGTATGTTGTAATTTATGTAGTGTTCTTGGTGTAGTATATGTGTATAATGTAAAGTGTTCTGCAGCTCACTGTATAGTGGGAAGAATAGCTGCAGAGGCTAGGCCCATGGGGACGCCAACCCCCAAAGTCTTAAAGAATAAGACTCCCCGTCGGGGATATAATCTATCTGATACCTTGCAGTATCGCCTGGCATTTTCCATGTGTATATTCTTCTATTATGATTTTTAAACTGGGTGTTGGCAATAAATAAATTATATTTCTTGCAACACTCTCTCTTTCTAAGTCGGTCCCCTCTTTCATTCTTTTGCCCAGCCCGTATTCACCCACTATATTTCCTTCCTTGCCTTTTCCAATGCTTACATTCCAATCTCCAACTATTATTAAATTTTCATCCCCTTTTATGTGTTTAATTACTTTCTCAATTTCTTCATATACACACTCTACCTCACTATCATCATGGACACTTGTAGGCATAGACATTATAACAATCACTGTCGGTTTAGGTTTTGATTTTATCCTTATTACAATGATTCTATTGCTATGCATTTTGAAATACTCTTCTCTCGTCCCTATCTTCTTGTTCATAATGAAACTTACTCATGCCTGCCCATTATTTGAAGCCGAGTTAATTATTCTAAAATCATCTAAGCAAAAGTCGTTTTCCTCTTCCCATTGAAACTCACTAATTCCTACTACATCTTCATTTATCCTGTCCATCTCCCTCTTTAAATTTTCTAACTTACCAACCTTTTTTAGACTTCTAACATTCCACGCTCCGACTCGTAGAATGTTATTTTTTAATTTTCTGGTAACCCCTTCCTTAGTAATCCCCACCCAGAGATCCGAACAGGGGATTAGTTTACCTCCAGAATATTTTACCAAGGAAGGCGCCTCCATCTTTGTTACATTAAAATGCAGAGTTACATTTTCTTGGAAAAAAGCAGCTGTAGTTTTCCATTGCTTTCAACTGCGCAAAAAAGGAAAAAAACAATTGCTACCAATAGCTAAATGATTCTAGTCTGTAATTATAACCATTTCCCAAATAGCAATGCCAATAATCATTTTACAATTTTACACTCAGCTGCATATTTCAACTGATCAACTAACAAAATCATTCTCAATACATTTTCATCTGACCTGCTAGAGTAAGAAAAAAACTATAAGTCATCTCATATTGAAGCAGTATTGCAAATTAGTAATTTAACTTTCCCTGTATATTGTACTGTACCCTGATGCTGAATCCCCTAAAACAAAAGCAACTCAAAATGAGGTCCATCTTTATATTTTATGACTTTTGAAAATATTGCTGAGGAATTCTATATCATATAAGATTAGATTTTTTATAATTGTTTACTATTAACTTAAAACCACCATCAATATGCTTACAAAAAGGCTACTAATATTTTTAAATAGTTAATGTTCAAATAACATAATATTTTTTTGAGTTTTAAAAAATGATAATGCATTTATCTGGTTTATATGTAAGCGTCTTATTTTTATATCTTGTTGTGTATGTACAGTAGTAAGCAAATTAATCCGAATAAGGGTATTTTTTATGCTGCAGCTACACTGATTGATCACACCCATTCTTTCAGTTGTCTGTGTAATGTGAGGTTATTTAGCAATTTTCATGCTATAAAAATGTGTTTTTTGATAGTTTATTTCATTGTTTATTACAAAATCATTTTTTCATATTTTTTCGTTCTGTAAGTCTTGAATTAATAATAATGGAAATAACTCCAAGAAAGCATTCAAAAATTGTTTCTCTTCCTGAACATACCAGTATGACACAACAAATAACTTCTGAGTGTGGAATGGACTAGGAAGAGTGAATGCTATTTTAAAACAATTAAAAAGAAACTGGTTCCTTTTAACCTCATAGGAAAGGCAAATGTGGCTGTAAAAAAAACTACAACACAGGATTGGATATTAGTGAGATAAAGTATACTTCATCCAGAATTACCTGCTGTGGATTTAAATCAAGAATTAGCAGCCAGTGGAACAGATTTACAAGTGACAACTGTTAGACACCGACTTCTTGCAGCTGGGCAAAAACCTTGTTGGCCAGCTAAAAAGCAGCTTTTAATACCTGCAATATGCAAAAAAAGGTTCTTGTGGACCAAAGCATATGTTAACTGAACCAAATAAGACTAGAAAAATGCCATGTTCTATGATCAGACACATTTTTATGGTCAGGGGAAAAGGGTTCCATACGTTAGAAAAGCATCAGATGAAAATACATCACCGGCTCATATCCAAAAATCAGTTAAACATCCCCAGAAAAAAATGTTTTGGGATTTTTTAATATCTGAAGGCCCTTGTACGTTACTTCCAATAGATAATATATTGAAAAATGAGGGATATATTAAGATTTTGAAGGAAAGGGTTGTGACACCTTCAAAACAAATTCCCACAAGGCAATTTAGTACTCCAATAAGATTTGGCATCATGCCATACTGACATAAAAGTGGACAAACCTTTTGAAGAATGAAACTAAAGTGCTCTCATGGCCAGGCAACTACCCAGACTTCAAACCAATTGAAAATATTTGGGCAACTCAAAAATGAATTATCCACAAAATATGACATCATTAAAGCAATAATATCAGTATGGTTTGATGATGAAGAAATCAAAGGAATGTGTAGTACAGTTGTTGAATCGATACCAAATCATATAGAAGTGATTGAGAATAAAGGATATTAATTATTAAATATTCACAAATTGTACAGGTATGATTTTTTTCTAAATAAAGTTACTTCTTATTAAATAACATTTTTGTTGGATTAATTTGCACGCTACTGTGTGTGTGACATGATGTTTTGAAAGGAAAAGTCAAAAAATAAATTTATACAATTTGATGACTGTATAAGTGTGTAAAAATATAACCTGTGTAAAGCAAAGGCAAATCTAATGGGGAGTATAGAGGACAAATATCACATGAAGGACAATAAATTTTTGTTTTTAGAAATAAACACAAGTGTACATTCAGAATCAGATAACATTTATTTGGATTATATGTTTGCTATACAAGTACCAAAAAAAAAAACTACAAAAACAATCGTACTTATAAAATATATAATTTAATTTTTGGAAGCTAATGTTATTACAATTGAGTATTAATTATTCATTTTGCATACATTATCTTTTACATTTCTTGTTCTGGTAAATAGTGTAAAATAAGAGAATCCAGCTCAAAAATATACAGTAATGTTTGAATATACATAATTTTCAAGTTTAATGCAAGTATTTACAAATGATGTTGACGCCTTGAATAGCAATAACTCCCATCTATAAGTTATTTTTGATTTCAATGAATCATATGTCTGTATCTGAGGTTACAAACATTTGTGGATTGAACCTGCAGCTCATTTATGTGTGCAGGAAGAGACAGAACAAAATAAATGTCTTCAATGCTTTTAAATGTACAAAGATGCCTGTAGGTGATACATTAAAAAATTAGTCTCATAATAGAAGTTATGTGGTACATCATCTTGCTGAAAAATAAACTGTCTGTTCATATCTTCTTAGATTTTAGAATTAAATATTATTTGCATATGTCCACTTAAGTCAACTATTTCATATTGGTGCAACACATCAGTATTAGTGCAAGAAAATAATTAATAATGGTTGATCTTTGAACATAAGTCGAAGTGTTGAAAATTGAGCATAGAATCCACTCTGAACAGTGTTATTTGACTGCTATTCATGAAACTAAAAACACTAAACAAGCTGTATACCTGTATACATTTCTAGGATGACTCCAAGGTAATTTTAAACTTTCACATACCATTCAGAGTGCAGAGTGAATAAACAGTTTAGAGTTGTCTGAAACTTATAAATTTACTCTTATTACAAAAATCAGTAAGTTTTTACTTTTTTATAATCAAACATGACTTTTTTTATAATTTACAAATGTCCTTTAAACAGGAAGCTTAAAAGTATTTTGTCAATGGTTCTTAAGAATAATATTATAGAAAATATTCTACAAAAATAAAAATATTCATCCAACAATGGCACCTGTATAATCTAAATGAATCATATTTTCATACATACTTGAGTATTGCAAATCTTAAGTTCTATTAAAAAAGGACTAGAGTAAAAAAAACAACCTCGTTTAAGTGCATGCCCCCTTTATCATGGTTGTAGAACTATAACCATCTAAGAACTTGTTTATTTATTAAAAAAGTACAACATAATATATTATTAAAATATATTAACTGCAATCAATTTTAAACATACACGATGCTTAAAAATAAACATTACATGAGAAATTACAACTATTACAAGAATATAACTTAAATGTCAGAACTTATTTTACAATTCTTAATTGGTTTTTCTAATAATTTTGATTTACAGTAGTTCTCATGAATCTTTTTTACTAACTAAATTTTATTTGTGCTTACACATATGAACCATTTTTATAAGAATAAAAAAGGTTTATGTCAAATATGGGGTAATAGAAATTATTACCACGCGGTAATAATTTCAGCCTGAAATGATGTCTCACTCATTCTGAAAAAGGTGATGGCCATTATAATCAACAGTAAGCAAAAGGGACTTCCTCACTCATTATTCCACCGCAATACTGAAATCTTGGCTTTCAGAAAATATTTAGAAACAGGAAAAATTCTGAAATTTATATACCAATATAAATTTTTCTCTTGCTAGTATTATTATCTATAAATGCTATACCAAATCACTTTTTTTTTTGTAACAAAATTATCTGCAAATATAAGGAAACCTTTACTAGTGTTTTATACCCCGAATATTTAAATTAATATAAAAATGCTTCATTTTATTAGCAGTTTTATGCAAGTGAGAGCCTATAGTACGAGGCTCGGCTGATAAATTTTGGACATATATGCATAGCATGGGAATGAAAAGAGATATTGGAATGAAATAAAAAATGAATAAAAGTACAATACTTTAGCTACAAAATGCAGTATTTATTTTTCAATATGATCCCTGTTTACACTGATTCCCAATTGTGACAAGTATTTGCATTCTGTCACTGAAAAATTCTGGTGGCCTTTCTCAGATCCAAGTGGCCACAGTTTCCTTCACCTCATCATTGGTGGTGTAATGATTACCTTTCAGATCGCTCTTGAGATGAGGTACAAAGTGGAAGTCGCATGGAGCCAAATCCGGCAAGTATGGCGGATGTGGAATAGGCTCAAACTTCAGCTTGCAGAGAGCCATCAGAGAGTTTGCACAGTACCAATCATGCACAGATTTTTTGGTAACCCAATTGCTTGATAATATGGCCTAGTTGTTCTTTAGATATGCCTAACTGAGTAACAATGCATTGCTGGGTGATTCGTCTGTCACTTTGAAGCTAACTGTCCACTTCCTTTTGATGTTTCTTGTCAGTTACAGAAACTGGTCATCTGCTGCGAGGTGCGTCCTCAATTGTCACTTTAACAGCTTCACACTCATGAAATTTCAACACCCACCTATATACAATACTAGTAGCAGTTTACAGTTTCACTACTGTAAACTGCTTTTAAATGATGAAAAATATTCATAGGATTCATATTTTCTGCTGTTAAAAATTTGATCTCTGCACGCTGTTTTAACTGTGTTGACATATTGGCCGTACTCGGCTTCATTTTAACTGCTACTAAGAACAAACCAGTAAACAGATTTCAACACATTATTGCAGGTTTGTAGAGGGGGATTTTAGCTATCATGTGCTGCCACGCCCAATTCGATACTACCTTTTGTCTCCATGTAGCATGCTAGTGTGCAAAATTTATTAGCCAAGCCTCGTATAACTAATACTACATGTTAAAGAGTCATAATTTTCTAATATGTTTAGTGTAAGAAATAACAATATACATAAATAAAAACATCTAAACTGAAAATTAAGGGAATGAAGCATATAATATGTCTAAAATCAATTCATAAAAAACAGTAACTTTACTTTGTAAAATACTTTTTCTTCCATGTAGCACATATGCATATATTCACTCTAATTATTCATATTATTATAAATATTTACCTTACATTAGTCATTATATATTCATCAACTGATATGATAAAAAGTAAAATGATTTCACTGTATCAAGACTTTCTGCTGTTTAATTTTTTTTAACATACCCATTTTTTTTTTATAAATAGATCTGGAATATTTGTACCTCATACATATTACTTCTTATTTAGTTCATTTTCACTTTTATAAGTGATAGTTACATGCTATCTGTGATATGAGAAATGAAACATTTGTATACCACATAAAGTAGCTGAGACTAATGCAGGCAGCTTAGACCATCCATCCCCCCTCCCCACCAACAAATACAAGAAATAATAAATACTTTTGATGACAAAAACCATCAATTCTAAACTTCCAAGATATGGTGCAAGATTTAGTTAATAGAAATAGGTTATGTGTCAACTATTGGAAAACTGACAGTGTATATGTAGTTTATACATCCTAGGCTAAGGTGTGATAATAAAGTTCTGTGACAAATGTTCCCAGGAGACAAATCTATGAAACCAATGTTGTCAAAAATTAACTGATATGAAAAGACCTACATCTATTAACTTTTATATGGAAAGTTTAACTTTTGTAACTCCTGATATTATTTTTATAACATACTTTATATATGATATAAAGATCAAATACACAGATAACAGTAATTTTCCTTTCAGGATTCTTTAAATCCACATTTACTGCTATACTTATTATATATTTATACGCAATAATTTTTCTTCACAGCAACTTAAACCTTAAAAGTCACAGTCAATCTATAAAGATTGCAAATCTCCATTCGACCAAATACTGAGAAATCATGAAAAAGAACAAATTTCTACCATTGTACACAGAAGAAGATATTAAATTATGCATTTAGTCTAAGGTAATTTCAATTAATAACCTCAACTAGCTACAAAGAAAAATAATTCAACATCATAATAATCAGCATATGTAATTTTTTTTCTTACTACTCATTTGATCATTTAGTTTCTACTGATTTGAATGAATGTTTATAAGCATAACGTTGTACAGTTAAATGTAAACATAAAAGTTTTGTCTAGATCTCTATTAATGAGTTTCAGAATCGATTAATATTCTAACACATAGAAGAAATTTTTTGAAACAAATAAGCAAGGAAACTGAAAAATGATATTAAAAACTATATGGGCAACCAAAAATTTATTACATTATCTGGATTTCTCATAGTCATTAAATCTACATTATCTTGTCAGAGTTAAGATCTCAAGAGATCTGAGTTTTTAGGGTTGATTTTTTTGTAGTAGTTAAGTACGAGGATATCACTCAGAACAAAGTTGATTTTGGTCATCTGAAAGGATGCAATGGGGTGCTCTTGTAATACACACTAAAATTTTTTTTCATCAAAGGTATGTGTACTTTAGTTAAGATAGTTACTACTATTGTCTTTTGTAATTTAGTTTCTTTTTCAGTTTTCTATAAAGCCTGAATACTTTAACTGTAATTTATCAGTATTATTCTCACAATCATCAGAGTACTAAACACTGCAAGGGTCCAGGGGAAGAGCCCTCTGGTTAAACAGGAATGGCGACTGAACCATCTAGTAAATAAATTAAAAAATTACAATCAGTGTTATAGTCTAAGGTGACAAAGGGGTCAATGATATAAATAATAATATAACACCTTGAATGTTTGTTGTGTTTTATTTTACATATTTATATGAATACAAATGAACAGCAGAAATAACAAAAATAAACATATTGATTTTTTAAACACTACAAGAAAATACACAAAATTATTTTTCATATACAATATATAATTTTAAGAACACATATCTTTTAAATTGGAACATAAAAATGCAAAAATACATAAATATAGTTAAAATAATAATTAAAGTCTGGTTAAAGAGAATAACTAGTTATAGCAACAGTTGAAATATTTATAAGTTAAAATATAACATAAATTTTAATTGAATCTAACATATATTTAAAAAAAAAAGTTCAAGTAGTCTATATAAGCACAAAATTTACAGCTGATATTTCACTTCATCATTTTACAAATCCTAAAATGGTTTTCTAGCAAAAATATGTACCAGGAAATCCAACAGAACCAGGGACAAATCAATCCCATAATTAAATCAATTCCATAATTGGAAAAAGAATGAGATTTTTAGCATTTATCAAAACATTGTATAGAAAATGGAAATATCAGATTACAACTTATTTTTAGTTACATTTACTGAAGTAGTATCTTACATCAACTGAGAACAACAGAATACAAGGCCTGGCTTTTATAATAATTGTGTTGTTTTATTTCTAGACCCCTACTATTGTTGATCTGTTATGATATCAGTATGAGGTATTAATTCTGCACAACTTCACTCAATTAATATACATAGTTTTTGGCTAGAATATATTGTCTTGTTTATTGTTTATGTTTGTAGTTTTATTATCAAACACTACCATTATATTTATTAGTTATTTTAATAATCTATTTAATTATCTTTTGATCGACTGCACAAATTAGAGCAATTTAGACATTGTGATTTGTTGTAAAGTTTAATTTTCATTTACTGTCTGTTCCAATTAGAAAAAAGTAACCATCCTAAGTATTTATTCAATGCTTTTTCTTAAATATTTTTAGATTACATATTTCAGATTTTCTTAAGTGTATTTTAATAACTGATTATTTATTGCATTTAAAAATGAATAACAGTATGACAGCATTGTGGACAAACACAAAAAGAAATACATTTATATTATTAATGCATCATTTCTTTCCTAAGGATCTTAGTAGTAAGCAGTGGAAAATCAACTATGAAAGGAAGGACATTAACAAAACAAAAATGCCAAATCTATAGTACTCATATAACAAAGAAAAATATCATTAAAATAATATAAAAAACAGATTGTTAGGTATTCAGAAAACATTATTTTGAAGAAAATGATGTATTGATATTTAATTACAAACACTCTGTTCCCTTATATATTGTCGAAATAATATCCTAGTTATTAGCAGATATAAAAACTTTAAATGATGCATGCATTTTATGATATACGTCTTTACATTTAGACATCTCATCTACTGAAGATTGCTTTTAGAAGATAAGTTTACAAAACTAAAATGACAAGTAATGAAAGTTGTGATACACAATTTACTAGTGATGGAAAACAAACATGCTCCAATTTCAAAAAGAAGTTAATATTTTACAAAAAATTTAATAGTCCTTACAACAGTTACAAAGATTATTCACAAAGCAGAAGCAATTTGGATTAATGTAATAATGACCTGTTGCTTGACACAAGATATATATACAGTTTATTGAAATTTTGGGTCTTGGACAATTTGCATATATGCTCTTCACTTGCATTATTACCTCTTTTGCTTCACTCTGTAAAAACATACCTTCAAAAATCCTCTACTGCTGTCTACACCATAATAATAACCAGAATAATCCTTCACTTCATTACTCATCCTTTGTATTTCGGCAAAAACTTTTCAACAGGCAATATTACTTACGGAAAAATTAACATCAATATTTGAATTCTTTATGTTTTAAACAATTAGTATTTATATTAATTGCATTGAAAAATTAATGTATTTTCGAATAATTAACAGGTTTACATAGTAAACCCGTTATTAGAATATAACAGCTTATACTGTACAGTATAATTGAAATGAAAAATAATATATGCATAATTCATGCTAAAAAAACTTTAAAACTATTGTTTTTTAATGTTACTAAAAGATGATTTTAATTTTTTTTGGAAATTATTTCTAAAGGGTTAAACTATCATATCCAATAAAAAAAATCAGGGGTCTTATGCCAGTTGAATTAAAAAGTGGTTCAAGCCCACTGTGATGTCATACAAATGTTTAAATAAGCCGTGAAAGAAACAAAAAGAAATAATTAAACTGAGTTCCACATAATGGATGGAACTCATTTTTATTTAATACTCTGATTAAATAAAAATGTATAATGGTTTATTTGAGAAATACTAAAACTTCCTTGACATACGTCCTTGATGTGAAGAAGCAATAAAGCTATAATCCCAATTGAGAGAATTTGTGTGTTACAGAGATTTAAATAAGAATTACGGTTTATATAAGCAAAAGCCAGCAGTAAATAGATTAAATTTCAAAATACTATTTATCCGTTGATACTCATAATTTTTTACGTAATTTTGGTCACTTTGAAATGCTATTGGAAAACAGTTTACTTTATAAGTATTGTACTTCATCTAAGTATTATTCTAACCACTACTAAGGATGGCTTGTCCGATTGTGGAATGTATTCCAAATTTCTCAGAAGTAAGAAGTTAAGATAATGTGTTATTGATTGATCAAGCAACACGTAAAAACTACTTGAACTGATTCCTATACAAGGTAATAACTCGGTGAATTTGCACAGTGTGTCAACTATACAAGTTTTATGCTTAACAAACATCCAACAGCCCCTTCAAAGGTTACCAAATCAAAGTTTCAACTTGGAACATGGATTATCCATTCACTAAAGGAAAGAGGAAACCAATGCTTATTAGCTCATGAATTAGCAAAAGCAAATAAATATCTGTTATCTGCTGGAGACAAGAATTTCTGGAAAGAATGAAACAAAAATAAGCGATTTTGTACAACTGAGATGAATTCAGGAACAGCTAAAGGTCAGTGAGGTGTGGCATGTCTTATTAAAAAATAAACGAATAAAAGCATGTCAGAGTGGTATCCCAAAAATGAAAGACTAATGAAAATATTACTGGGTATAAATAAAAAACACTACATCACAATAATCAATTGTTTTATTACCAACAAATTTAAAAGAACATTGTTAAATACAGAAAATATCTGTATGATTTTGCAGGACACCATTAGCAAAGTAGCCAAAAAGGATATACACAGTAGGTTAGAAAAATTCCTGAACTAAATTTCTGTAGTCAATACAAGTAGTGCCATCTCTTGGACAACCAAGGAACTATGTAATACAATGTCTGAGAGTGGTGTACAAAATTTAATAACGTTTTGTCAATCCAGTCTCGAGTTATATTCTGTTGGAAAGGTCTTTGAGGCTCTCCTGGCTAGGAGACTTGGCCTGGAATTGGAGTGGTGTAGTGGACTATCCGAGAGACAACATGGTTTCAGGAAGTAGCGGTCCGTTATGGATGCAATAGGTAGAGTTTTGGAGATTGCTAAGGTGACTACATCGGAAACTACACACACTCAGGCGATACCAGTGTTGATTGTGGTATATGTTGAAAATGCTTTCAATATTATTGGTTAGAATGCTATTTTGGACTCACTACTGTACAGGAAGGTTTCTCCCTAACTGATCAGAATGATTCAAGAGTACTTTACAGGTAGGGAGATGCTGATAACCTCTGAAGAGGGTGAGGAGGTCATCATGACCATGGAGAAAGGGGTATTCAAGGAGTCAATTCTGGGCCCCCTATTATGGAATGAGGTATATGACAGCCTCCTGGGTGATGAGGTCCTGACATGGATGAAGTTACTTGCCTATGTGGATGACCTTGCCAATACAGTGAATGCTAGTGAGGTTAAGATCCGGGCCAACCGTGCCCTGGTGGTGGTAGTGGACTGGCTAAAGGGTAGAGGGCTCAAGGTTGCACCTCATAAGACTAAAATGATCCAGATGATGAGAAGAAGGAGGATCCCTAGGATCTCCATTGAATTGGAAGGAATAGAAGTGACCTCCTCGGAGAGAGCAAGTATCTTGGTGTCTGGATGCATTGTATGAGGGGGTTCAAGGCGCGTATTGATGAGATGTGCAAGAAAGCAGAGGTGTCATCGGCAGTCTCTAGGTTGATGAGGAATGTCGTGGCCCCAGCGCTTCCAGGATAAGACTGATAGCGTTCACAGTGGTCTCGTTCATCTTATACACAACTCCGGTATGGTTTCAAGATCTGAAGGTTAAGCGTAATTGTACTAAGATACACAGCACTTATACAAGACTTGTGCTGTGTGTGGCGGTGGTATATCAATCGGTGTCGCTTAAGGCTGTCCTTGTGATATCTGGTATGGTTCCGATTGATATGCTGGCAGAGGACCGAGCAGACAGATACCAGGGTATGGAGGTCTCGGTTGCCAGGAGCAGGATGTTTGATCAATGACAGGAGAGGTGGGATGCGGCCACCACTGGCAGATGGACGTATCAGCTAATACTGTTAGCCGATATGTCCAAAAGGATAGTATGAATGAAAAAATTAATTAAATAACATAAGATTATATAAATAAAAGCCTGCAACAGCTTGATAGAAGTGAAGTTTCTTTTCTGTTTTTAAACACGGAAGGTGTATTTTTGGATGACCCAATGGCTCACGGGACATGGGTTGTTAAATGTCTACCTTCGTGCTAGAGGGAGATGGAGACAACAACATATGTGTACTGCCATGAAAGAGATAAACTAAAACTGTAATTAAAAACCTTTTCTGATGAGTTAATTTTTTTTAATAACCAAATACCCCCTTACTTTATGAATATGGCTCGTATTTATCTCCAATCTGTATAACCTATCTTATTTGTTGATATCTTTTTCCTCTTTAACATCAGCCAACATTTCAATCAAAAATTTTCCTTTTTTCAATGCATCACTTTTATTATGATCCTTTATTACGCAAATAGTTCCTTCTCAATACTTACATAATCCATAATGAAACTTGTAAGCCTTTATGAGGTCTAAATTTATTTCTTAAACCTAAACTTTCATTAGTCGACAGGAGAACAGACTCCTAGATGTTATCCCAGTTTTGGAGAATATCATGTTGTATACATCCTTGTTGTAATTTACCAGCAACAGAGTTTTGATACAAAACATATTTATCCATATTCATCAGTAAATTTAGCCTGTGTATTTTCTGCTGTGGGTGAACTCTTTTCAACTTTCTTCCATCTTTTACAAAGGTTCATTCTAGACACCAACAGGTAGAGAACTATAAATAAATCATCTCCCTTATACATTCTAGCATCATCAATTTGTCCTTTTAGATAATTTACAATTATGTAATCAATCACAGACCTAAAACCCTGAGCTGTCCATGTTATATCCTGTTTCCTAAAGAACAAACTGCTAATTTTTAAGTTGTAAAATGGAAAACTCCTCAAAACCTTACCATTATCATTTTTAACTTCCTCTCTAAATCTACCTACCACCTGAAGAATATTGCCAATTCTGGCATTTGTGCTCCCATTATTATTGTTTTACAACTATGATGATCTACAATCATTTATTATCTTCTGTAAATCAACATAATCATCATACTGCATAATTATATTATTTCTGCAAATCCTATTGTTCATGATTACACTTTCTAATTACATAAATGTTCTCACTTGCTCTAATCCCTTTCCTTCTAACCATATTTTGCTATTATACCTTTTTCATTTTCTATTCTCATAACCTTTATTTTGTGTCTATTAAACTAAGTCCAAATTCCCTTCAAATATAGATACATATAGTACTAGAAAATAATGAACATCATTTTCTAGCAGGTGTAATGAAAAGGGAATGCTGCAATGACAAAGTTACACTTTGGGCATGATAGCCCATTGGTTTAAGACTTACACACTAACAATTTATAATTGGCCAAAAGGATAGTATGAATGAAAAAATTAATTAAATAACATAACAATATATAAACAAAAGACTGCAACAGCTTGATAGAAGAGATGTTTTTTCTGTTTTTAAATCTGGAAACTTTTTCTTTTCATTAGTTTAAGTTTTTTAAAAATGAAATCCAATTTTACTACTTAATAAAAAATCAACTTCAATGAAATATTTTCATTTGTAGGTTTATAAAAAGATTTTATGCAAAGGATATCAGCCTCTTTCTAATCTAGTTAATAAACATGCAAATGCTGTGTTTACAAAACAAAGTGATTATTTTTCTTTTAAAGAAGCAGATCATTATTAGATTCAAACCTGGTACCAAAAGCTCTTTGTAATTTCTGTAAATTATGGATCCTGATTATCTAACCAGGTCAGAGATGAACATAACAACTTTAAAAAATAGTACACTGAAACTTTCTCTTTGAAAACATCTTACTGAAACATATATGGTATCTGATATATAAATACAGAGAGTTTTCAAAAAGTGATCTAACCTTATGAAAGAATGTTACCTTCTTTTGTTGCAGGTTTAAGTAAGGAAAATTGAGGAAAAATGGGTTACACAACGCAGCACAGAATATTTATTGTCTCTCAATAGATTAGATGAACCAGTTATGCCCAGACCCAGAATACTTTCACAGAAAAGTATGGAGTAGATACATCAAACAAGTCCATCTATACAACAAGTTTCAAGAGATGGGGAATGTGGCAGATGCAGACAAAAGTGGTAGACTGAAAGTGCTAAACCCAGAAAATTTGCAAGCTGCGTATTCTATTAGTTCCAAGAAGTCTGTGTAATACCTATCTAGCCAGTCTGGTATCTCCACTGGTAGTGCCCACACGGCATTGTACAAGTGTTTAAAGATGTAACCATACAGAATTTGTGTTGTTCACAAGTTGTTACCTGCAGACAATGGAAAACATGTCATTTTCTGTCATGTAGTGGTTCATGTCATCTGTAACGCCAGGTGGGGAAGAACTTGATGATTGGTTTTGGTCTGACAAGGCACGGTTCCACTTTGATGGATCACTAAATGCACGAATTTTGTGAATTCATGCATTTAGGGAAAGTCCATATCAACTGCACGAGTCTCCTCTGCAAGGGAAAAAAGTGGAGATTTGTTGTGCAATGTTGCATAGGCAAATCTTTATGACATTCTCTCACAGCACAGTGAACAGTGATCACTGCATACAGATGGTGCAACAATTTGTAAACATTATACCTGCAGACCGGCTGGAGTACATGTGGTTTCAGCAGGATGGTGCTACAGCTCGTACAGCCAACAACACTATGACTTTCTTTTCATGAACAAGTGACTTTGAAGGGATTATGGCCCCCTCAGTCTCCTAATTTATCCCCTACTGACTTTCTCTTGTGAGGATATCTGAAGGATGCCACTTACAAAACTCATCCTAACACTGTTCCCGAATTACAGAGCAAAATTAAATGATGTGTTGCTGCAATTTCTCAACAAATGTTAACATGTGTTTAAGAGCATGCAATGTTGTATTTGATTATGTGAATCACATAGTGGAGGTCACTTTCAACTTACAACTTGCAACTTACTCATTTTCCCATAAGGTTGCATCACTTTTTTTAACAATATGTATAATTCTCACATGTATAAAAAGACTATAGGAACAAATTCTAATTTGAGTTAAAATTGCAACTTGCTATTCGAGGTTAATAGATTTACAGCTCGTAAGCCATACACTAAAATTAAACAAATTTAAAAAACATTTTATGTGAGGTTTTTTCCTTTACCTAAATGTGAAGGTTCCTGGCTAATATAGCAATAAAGTGATACATTCTCAGTCATCATCATTGAAAATTAGCTAACAAAGTAAATCTTGGAGTCAGCTTCACAGTAAACATGCATCATGAAATTTAATATTTTCCACTGCATATCAAAAGTGAGATTGGGCTTAAAGGTTTCAGGAAATGCTGAAAGGATTAGCTATTTATTTGCATCTTTGTGATACCAGTAAGTTTATAAATATCACTGATAATGTAATTTTCTTTTTTATAGAAATATGTGATGTATTTGTGTATATGTGATTTTAATTACTAATGAGTCGTAATATTTTTGTTCCATAATTTGTTGAAATCTTCACAGACTACTTTTTGTAATATTTATGCCTGTTTATAATATTGTTCTTATAATCTGCTTTACTAGGTGATTATTTTTGTATGGTTGAATGCTGTTTACATTGTTGTTCAATATTACTCATAGTTTTTAATTTCTCCTTTCAACTGTTATATCCTGGTTATTTACTATAATATATAATCCTGTTTCATATGTATTTGAAATATTTAAATAAATGAGATATAATGGAAAAAAATAACTTATCAACAAAGTGATCAAAACATCATTAACAATCAGCATATATGATCCATGTACAACAAACGGTGATTTTTTTGTCTTCAGTCATTTGAATGATTTGATGCAGCTCTCCAAGATTCCCATCTAGAGCAAGTCATTTCATTTCAGTATACCCCTTACATCCTACATCCCTAACAATTTGTTTTACATACTCCAAACATTGCCTGCACAATTTTTCCTTTCTACCTCTCCCTCCAATATTAAAGCAACTACTCCAGGATACCTTAATATGTGGCCTATAAGTCTGTCACTTCTTTCAACTATATTTTTCCAAATGCTTCTTTCATCAATTTTCCGCAACACCTCTTCATTTGTCACTTTATCCATTCATCTGATTTTTAACATTCTCCTATAGCACCACATTTCAAAAGCTTCTAATATTTACTTTCCGGGTACTCCGATCGTCCAAGTTTCACTTCCATATAAAGCTACGCTCCAAACATATACTTTCAAAAATCTTTTCCCGACATTTAAATTAATTTTTGATGTAAACAAATTATATTTCTGCAGCTATTTCCCCTGTGCTATTTGACAAACAGTGATAAAAATAGACAAAGATGGAGAAAAATGTTAATGACTTTGAAGTGAAGCTGCTAAGATTATTTTCAAGTCCCAATTGTGCTTTTAATTGTTATTTTAATAATTCAATTGTCATTTTAATAAATGCTACAAAGCAATAAATATATTTATTTTTTTTATACTATGTTATGTTAATACATAATGAATGATATAATATATGATACATGTATTGAATGACATAATACATGATTAATTGTCATGTTAATACATAATCTGTTTGCTAAAGAACAGATACTGATTCATAACCATTAATTGCTATGAAATATGATATAGAGGAACACAATTGCTGGGAAGTGGAGAAAAATATAGAAAAAAATCGTCTACTAAAAAGTAATAGAAAATCTTCAATGAGTTTCATGAAGTAGGAGAACATACAATATTTTTACAATCCACTTAACAGCAGTGTTAAAGGACTGTCACTTGTTAACAGATTACATTTTAAAATTAGAAGCTCCTCTTTGTCCAATAATCACTCAGCCACTCTTTGAACTTTTGAAAAACTCCCTGGACAGGTAAAGAATACTTGGGCAGTCTGACAGTCAGAGCTGCTAAGATACTGAGCTTTAATAAAAAAGCAAGTAACTGTCTTGACAGGCAAATACAACATAAACAGTTGGAGCCAAGGTAGCAACTGACTCAATTTCAATAGTAATTATTAAAGAAGGGAAGAGGAGTGGCAATTAACTGCTTTCAATAATCTAGTGGCAATTAATTGTTTTCAATAATCTATTTTAATAATTTGAAAGACTGTTTGGAATACTTTACAATGTTTTTTAAGGCCTACACTTCAGCAAACAATAGCTAGTGAAAAATAATCTGCAGAGTCACTAGCAATTGCAGAATTGTTTTGAATTTTCGAAAATTACTGGGAGATGAAGGATCTAATACACGACATATTCATTTTAAGATGACTGCACTCATTATGAGGAATTAAATGTATTTCTTTATGAAAGTGAAAGTAATAAAAATATTGATTTTGGAGTTCTTATGAATTTTATTTAAGAATCAAGGCTCTTTTCTCAAAGAAAAGTGCAAATACAGAAAAGTGTTTTCATTGTTTATTTTCTTTGGTGTTCGGCATCTGTGTTTTTGCTTTTATACAACTGGATATGGCTTCTACACAATATTCAGTAGTGTTTCAAAAATTAAAAAAAAATTTCACATACAAGAAAATTTATAAAATGAAATAAAATAACGGACAGCAGATGTCATTACCTCCAATCTGAAAAGAAATAAACTGAAACTCATCAAAAGGGATACTGAAAAAAGTATCTAAAAATCAAATTTTAAGAATATAAATAACATAAGGTTATGTATAGTAGTAAAATAATAATGTTTTTTCTTTCTGTAATCTGACAGAAAATAAATGAAAAATATTTCATGAAGAAAATTAAAACATGATAGACTTAAGAATTCAAAAAAGTTATAATGAAATTTGTTAATGCTTTAATTAATAACACATTAAAAAACAGATTACTGTACATAAAAATACACTATGAATATTCTAATATGAACTTAAGATGATTGCTTACAAGAAATTTATTGATTAATTAATATTAGTATTTACAGTAGAAATTCCCTGGTTTACTCCTATCGTTTTCAGCTAAATTAAGATTCCAGCTGTACAAGCTAAAGTATATTATTGAAGATAATATTTTTCATCTTCTAGGATTTTGAATCTTCAAGTGACAGATGAATAAACCTGATTGAGTGCTGATTCATTTTTCTCTTATTTATAGGAGCTAGTGGAAAATATTCCTTATCCCTTAAAGATCTCTCTACACGTAAACAATAGTCATATGGCATGGTAGATATTACTAACAGAAAAAAGTCTACAGTAATAAACTGCAAACTTGTTTCATCTGTTTAGAAACAAAATCTATTTTTATAGTTTATTTATTCTTAGTTTTAATGAAACATCTACTACCATGCATTTTTACTGAGAAACAACATTATATACATATTCAGCTGGCTCTAAAATTTACTGAATAGTAGACTAAATTACTATAAAACAATAGTAGTAGTTTATAAAACTATGAATAATGAAAAAATTACAGTAAGTTAATCTCATAACTGACATATTAATAATAATATTATTATTAAAATGGTAATTCTTATATACATAAGCAAAACTTACGTGATATGTTGTACAAAAAATGCAGTAACATAAAGTGATTTTTTATTAATATTAATATAATATTCTTAAACGAATTACTATAGCTTTTTAGCACCTAATTTCATTGGACCAGATGATAATCGTTGTGCTCTTCTAGCTTCCAGTTCTTTTTGCCTTTGCAACCTTTTTTCTTCCCTAGTTAATTTACTTCTATCTTCTTCTGGAATGATATCTGTTTCTCCACTTATCTAAGTAAAATAAAACAAGTTTTTTTCCAATTTAATTATGAATAAAAGTAAAATAGTATTAATATGTTACATTTGTGATTAACTATTTGTTAAAGTGTAAATTTAACTATCAGAAACTATGAGATTCAACAAACAACATCTGTATCAAACAGTTAGATAGTTTTTAAATATTAGTGAACGAGTCCAAATGGTAGTGTCAGATTATATCAGGAATATCCAATTGAAAAAAGCAAGACTTATTATAACAAGAATTAAGGAAAAAAGAATGATAAAACAAGTTATGAAAAAGCTTTCCCAAAATCTATATGAAAAGGAAGACAGAAGTAGATAGAAGAATGAAATGACAGGAAAGCAGCAAACATGAATCACAGAGAAGGAATAGGCTGAGAAACCTTAAGATAAGCAGAGAGACTAGTGAAAACAGCAAAGAGAACATATTGATAGTCTAAATGATAAAGATCACATAAATTTTTGTTTTACAAAATTATAAATTGAATATCATTAACTAAGTTTTGGTGCACTAATAATAATAGAAAAAATAAAAATGTACAAGAAGTGAATAAAAACTAAAGGAACTGATGAAAAAACAATTAAAATTCAGTTTACAATAATGGCTAAGTTCTAACGACCATTATGTTCCACTTTCCCTGAATGGAGATGGTACGTTGTTAATACCACAACCATTAAGTCTGCATAATAAATTTTTAATTCTGTTCAAGGAGAATTTTAAATGTAAGGTAGTGGAAAAAGAGTGGATTTTAAAGGAGGACTACCTACCCATGGAAGAATATAATGGAAGTCAATTTCCATCTGGAGGACAGCATCAAGGCTCCTCCAGGCAGAGCACCCTGGTGATCACAAAACGTTAGGAGTATTTTTACTCTGCAAGAGCAAACATAACTGATAAAATATTTGCATTAACCAGTTTAGCTATATGCTATAACAAAGTTACTTTTCTTCTTAAATAATCAATTAAGTTAAAAACATGATTTAATTGATAAAGTATCTTGAAAAGTATACTTATAAGATTATATGTAACATCTACAAATATATTATTAGATTATGAGAAGCACCTAATTCCAAGACTAAAATTTACTACTCAAAGATAGAGTAATAAAGAACTGTTCTGGTAAATGCCTTTTCCAGTTACATTAAGGAACTAGTCTACTGTTTATCACTGTCAAGGAAAACCACATCTTTTTACATTCAGTGTTTCTAAAAATTTAAGATTAAGATTTTCCATGATTGCTGATATGACTAATTTGATGGAGCAAAGTTATTGGTATGAAATCTCTCTCAAACTTAGGAATAATGTAATGGAAACAGACTAAATGCTGAAACAAGCTCTTGATGATGATTGTGTGACTAACCAAACTATAAGAGATTTAGCATTTCTAAAATGGTATAACATCCTTCAAAATGACTAATGTTATGATTAGCCTTCAAATCTTTTTGTATCGGTGAATGGCGCAAATATTAAAAAAGAATATGAAAAAAAGTATGAAAATTGTTGGGAAAGAATTCATGATGTTTGTGAAGCTTAAGCTTTTTATGCAGGAATTCTGCATGAATTTTGTGAGAACTTCAGATGCTACATGCTGTGGCAAAATCTACTAATAATCGAGGAAGAAAAACTATATAACATACATATAGGGAACTTTAACAATCTTAATCAAGTCAGGAAAGTCAGTCCACAAGAAAACCTTCCCACAAGATAACAAAAGGGATACTCTATATCTAAAGAACTGATAATATAGAAAAAGGAATCAAGAATACTGAAAAGAGGAGATAAGGAGAAATAACAATCTACCCATCAGGACAGATCGGTGGAATAGTTTACCATTTTATCAGGACTCTCCATACCCATTATTCTCCCTGCTGACCTTTTCATTCCCAAGATAAAAAAAATAAAGCTCAAAGGTAGAGTTTTAATGAGATATAGAAACTTCAAGAAATGGTACAGAAGTTGAAGAGATTAACCAGACAATCATTTCCAACAGTATTTACAAACTGCAAAATTTCACTGGGACTGATAATCATCCATCTGCTTGAAGGCCTTTACTTTAAGGAAAATTAGATTAATTATTTTCATACATATGACTTTTTAGTAAATTTTGGGAATTTTTGAAGACCAGCTAGTATGTCCCATACATATACTCATAAGAAACAGATAATTCATATCTTGTTATGCTGTAACATAAATTAATAAACAAGAAAGAAAATTGTTTTAAAATTAAAAATACAATTTATTTTAATACCTGGGGAGTTTTAAAAGATTCATCTCTTGTCTCTACCCAGCTACTTGAGGTAGTGAGTTTTTTAGTTGGTTCAACAGTGGTGAAGTCTCCCGTGTCCCATGAATCATTTCCACACTGAAACAATAAAATACTTAAACTAATTATTCAATACAAATATAACAAAATAAGTTTAAAAGAAACAATATATTCATAAATAAACTATTAATGATCTATAACATCTAATAACTAGAAACCAATATGAATTACAGTTAAACTAATTCAAAAACTAGATTAAACTCTAATAACTCCAATGAAGTTGTTCCTTCCAATGTTATTACTTTCTCATAGGGATTCTATTTAAATAAAATATAAATCTGAAAACAAATTTCACATCTAGCTTTATTAATACAGTAACATAAAAAAGTTAAATGTCTTGTATAAAATTGCAACATCATTGAAACTACTAAAAATTATTTTCAAACATTAGCCTACATAGCTATCCATTATGCACATAATTTATACATATAAACAACAAATACAAACAAGTGACATGTATATGTCACTTGTATATACAAATTAAATAAAAAGCAAATCTACAAAAGTAAAATAAATGCTAAATCATCTAAATCTTATATGTTATTATTTAAGAAATAAGTTATTTGTATGTTATTATTAAAATTATTAACAAGTTGAAAATTACAAACAAAAACAATGGTCCATACTTAGAAAATGGAGTTGAACACAAAAAATTTTTGAAAGATATAAAAAAATAAAAGAAAAAAGAGAACAAAAAAAGAAACGATGAAAATTTACTTTAAATAATCATTCACTAATTTATCTGCTGAACAATGATAATGCTTAAAACTGAAATTTAATGAGCTACATGCATATAAGCTTTATTAAGTATGTTAGAAGATACATAATATTTTTTGAAATGAAGAACTTGTTTGATGAATAGTCTGTGATCTTGACATGAAAGATAAGCTTGCTTTAGGTTGAAACTTCAGGTACATTAAATTTATGTAATGCACTACATCTGGTACATCAAACAGTTATTTAAAACAATAAAATTAATAAATCTCCTCTAATCTGCAACAGTCTTAAAAGAACCTATTTGCCACGTTTTTGTCCATAATTGTGGATAATATTATTTTAAAATTTAAACGTTTTGTAATGAAATCGAATGACTTTTCAGTCATTTTTGCAATGATCCACAGTGACTCATGCTACTGTCTTTACACAATGAATTGTTTTGAACATTATAACAAAATAAACATAAAAAACACACAATAAACATACAGTATAGTAAATGAATAGACACAACTCAAATTGTACACACTCTTCAATTGCATTCTTAATTTGTCTACCTAATTTAAAAATAACACTAGAAATATCACCTGATACTGGCATTTAAACAGCAGCACCAATTACTGAAAATGGTTGCCAAGATATTTGAAAACAATTTAAAAATAAGTTTTTAAAACCAGTTATTAAACAATTTTATTCAGTGTGTCATTTCATGAAGTTATATTTCAAATTACAAACACATTTCTTAATATTCTAATTAGAAAACCTAATGAACATGTTTTGTTCAATCTATTATATTATTATAAACAATGAAGGAATTTTTATTTCTTCCAAGCTGGAAAACATGTAGCATTCATAGCTACAAGGGTGAATCAAATATAAACTGGAATTTTTGTTTTATAATTTATTGAAAGATTACAATATTATTTTTCTATATAATTTTCTCTTTTTGGAAACATATTTTCCCCAGCGGATAGGGATTTTTTTGATCCCACTATCGTAAAATGAAGGTTAACCAATTACACACAAACGCTTCAACAGCAGCATCGTCTTCAAATTTCTGTCCTCCAAGTGCTTCTTTTAGTGGCCCAAACAAATGATAACACTGATAAACATAATTTTTATTTCCTAACATGCGATACAAGATTTTAATCTGTTTTTTGATGGTGAAAACGAATATGAACTAAAAATCTTTCTATACCCATCATTTTTGAAAAAAATTTTAATTTTAGAGGAGAAGAGTGAGCCTTCATGGACAAGATTAATCATGTATGTGCAGGTCAAAACATGTAGCTGAAAACACAGCTGTGTTATTTGTATTAAGCATTGGATTTAGGAATGAATTAATTTTGTTCAGTCTTATTAATACCTTAAGTTTGTTAACAGTGCAGTGTCATAATGCCTCGAAATTGTGTAAATGATGTGAATGCCTTTTGTTATATATGTGGTGATTTTACCATAAAATCAAATAGAAAAAACCATTACAATTTTAATTAGAAAAGTATATCATTTGTACTTTTAATGTAAAATTGGTGATCAGGATAAGACGTGGGATATAGTATGCATTAATTGTTCTGTATATTTAAGAGGATGTCTGAAAGGTATAAAGAAGGCTTTGCCATTTGGTGTACTTATGGTTTGGCGTGAACCAAAGAATCATGTAACCGATTGCTACTTTTGTTTAGCAAGTCTGTCTGGAATTTCTAAAAAATCGAAACATACTGTAAAATATCCTTCATTGCAATCTGCAATCAGGCCTGTACCTCACAGTGAAATTATTCCAGTTCGTGAGCCATCTGTTAATGTATATTTCGAAAGCAACAACGAAGAATCAGGCAGTACTGAAGAAGACAACAATGATTTTGATTTTACTTATCTTCCAATAAGCCACATCTTATATCACAAGGTGAATTAAATGACTTGGTTAGGGATTTAAATTTATCAAAAAAATCAAACTGAACTGTTAGGATCAAGACTGCAAGGTTGGAATTTACTTCAAAAAAAATACAAAAATTTCGGGCTTTCAAAACCAACAAAAAGAACTTTCAGCACTTTATTGATGAAAATAATTTGATTTATTGCCCAAATATTGATGAGCTTTTGTTGCACTTAGGACACGTTCATAAACCTGAGGATTGGCGCCTTTTCATAGATTCATCCAAGAATAGTCTAAAAGTGGTTCTACTACACAATGGTAACAAATATCCTTCAATACCAATTGTTTATGGCATTAATTTGAAAGACACATACAATGTGATGAAAGACACTCTTGAAAAAATAAATTATAAAAAAAAAGTAGCTGGAACATATGTGGTGATTTCAAAGTTATAGCTATTTTGTTAGGCATGCAATTAGGCTATACTAAGTACATGTGTTTTCTTTGAAAATGGGACAGCGGAGCTAGGGATAAACATTATGTTACCAAAGAATGGAAAAAACAAGAAAACATAGCTCCAAAGGGGAAAAACATTATTCATGGCCCCTTAGTTGAACCCCAAAAAATATTTTTATCCTCTCTACATATCAAACTAGGGCTAATGAAAAATTTTTTAAAAGCAATGAAGAAGTATAATCCTGGATTTTTGTACATCAGGCAGAAATTTCCAAATGTAAGTGAAGGAAAAATTAAAGAAGGAATATTTGTTGGTCTTCAAATAGGAGATTTGTCAAAGATGATTTATTTAATTCAATGTTAAATAATGTAGAAAGTGCAACTTGGGCTTCATTTAAAGATGTCTGCAAAAACTTTATCGGTAAACAAAATTCCAACAATTACCACGATATTGTTAATCAGCTTCTTGCTTCATTCAGAACTATTGGATGTAATATGTCTTTGAAAATACATTTCCTCCACTCACATCTGGATTGTTTCCCGGACACATAAATGACAAACACGGTGAACATTTTCACCAAGACATTTTGATGATGGAAAGCCACAAACATGTTAGTATGGAATACTAACATGGTAGCCAATTACTGTTGGACATTAATTCGGGATATGCCTGAGGCTACTTATAAAAGAAAAGCATCAGCAAAATCATTCTAACACAGGTATGGCGGACATGCAAAATTAAATTTTACAGATTTTAACTATATTTCCTAAAATTTTTTTTGAAGCATAATTTATTTAAAACTACAGGTGATAGAAAAATTTTATTTGCAGATCTGTAATGTAGACAAAAAAACAATTCAAGAAATGGTATCACACTTACAGAAACACTAAAAAGATTTTTTTGTCTATCAGTGTAATCGCAGGGCGATAAGTCCAAACTGTATGGAGGGTGCTCCAGTGTAGTTCAGAATAAGGATGCAACGTTTTCTTGAGTTTCAGTTGTTGCACTATGGGGCTGAGCACTGTTGTGAAGCAGAATGACATCTTGGATTGGAAATTGACATTTTTTTGATAATAAGCGAGTTTTGCTTCACCTAAAAATTGATAGTAGTATGCAGAATTCACTGTATGACAATCATGGAGAAAATCAACATGCATAACTCCTTTGAAATCAAAAAATACTGTGGCCATAACCTTTGCAGCTAACAGTCAAGTTCTTGCTTTAATAGGTGCAGTTTCTTCCTTTTTTGCTACTCCATACTCGACTGTTTCGATTCTGGGGTGTAATGCACCCAAGTTTCATCGCAGGTCATGATTGTATGCAAAAGAAATTCTCCTTCAGCTTGGTAGCAACTCAACAACCACTGGCACAGTTCTAGCAGAAACAGTTTCTGACCTTCGGTGAAAAGACAAGGGACCCATCATGCTGCCACTTTTTTTAATCCAAGATTTCCAGTAATGATTTTCTGAGCACTGCTGTAGCTTTTTCCAATATCAGAAGCAATTTCTGCAATTTTTAATAGACGATTGTCCTCGATAAGGTGACGAACCATGAAAATGTTTTCAGCAGTAGCAATTGTCCTTGGGTGACATTGGTGACCTTCATTTTCAACCAGTTCTTGTCTTTCTGAAAACTGCTTATGTCAATCATACACTTGAGTCTTTTTAAATGTGTTGTCCCTGAACTGTGCCTGAAGTCTTCTCAAAATTTTGAATGGCTTCACACCCTCTGCCATGAGAAATTTAATAATAATACCTCCTGCTTTGACATTGTGATGCTGACTAGAAAAAAGTAGTGAGCAGGTTTTCTAAGCGTAGGTTCCCCTCCACGCATCCCTACATACAACACTGAGAAGCCACATCCCTCTCCATTAACCATGTGACAACAACAAGAAAAATTCCAGTTTATATTTATTCACCCTATTATGAACCCATTCTGATATGATGCTAATATATTAATTTTTTATGTCTCATAAATATCTTTCATGTAAAAATGATAAATGTAATTTATATACTTTTAAATCTAATTTACTGTTATAACAAACTAATTTAAAAAAAAAAATATTCCTGTACAACTCTAATATGAAGTACATTTTTATTTTTCTGTTATCAGTCTATGTTATCTCCAAATAGTACATGCTTTGAATTCTCTGCGCGCAAAGAAACTCATCAGATGTCAATAAAAATAAAATGGAGACCTGAATTAACCTACTTGTAAAGAATGAGGAAAATGTGTTATGAAACCAAATAATTTATGAATTTTCATATAAGCATTAAAAATTTATCAGCTTAAAAAAATTTGTTTGAGTACGTTTGCATCATGACTGTAATATTTTAAATAATACCATTAGAACAAAACTGTGCAATCAACAAATAATAATAAATGATTAAGCTATTTAGCTTAATATTTTTTTCATAATAGTAGTAATAATTAGTTTTGTTTATTAACAATAAATTCAGTAACTGAGTGATTTTAAAATGTCTTTATTTCTAGAAATCTGAATAAAAAAAATCACTATGATTCACATGGAGTCAGGTGCTAATGTTTTATCTTTTATTAAGTTTTCCTCTTACATTAACATTTTCTTATATTTCTACATGAAAAATGATCCATAAATTTGAGTTCAAATGCTGATGATCATTTTGAGTTCTACTGGAAATAAATAGCAATTAGGAAAAATTAAAATATTTATTATTGATTCTGAAATAAGGTAAAAAAAAATGTAATTTGAAAAAAATAATATATCTGAAGTTTTATAAAGATAAAAATAGTTTGTTAAAAGTCAATTAATAATATTATTATAATAACTAACTTTATTCATGGAATAACTGCAACTAAAACATATGTTACCACAAATGAAAATACAAGTTTATTTATATCATAAAAGAAAAACACCCTAACCAAAAGAAAACATAAAAGTTAAAAAAAAAACAATATTATTTAAGGATGAAGATGAACATAAGTCATGAAAATTTCACTTAAATAATCATTGGCTCAGATCAATTTAAAATGGAAGATGGAGAGCTTAATCGATCAAATGCTAATCCTACTGGACCAGAAGATATAGTGGATGTGCCAGCTATTGTTAACAGTCATATATTTTTTAACTGTATAGTTTAATTCAAAGATTTGGTTTACAATATTTACTTGTATACTTTCACAAGGCTATCGTTAAATTAGAGTTTCCATGAGAGAGGGAATTCTTTGTATATTACAAATGCCAAAAAATTATAAATGATCAGGATTAGAAACAAAAACTTTCTGGTTGTAAGCAAAATGCTATAACTAAGCCAAAGAAGTTGGTAAAGAAAAATAACATACACTCCTCTCTATCACTCTTTTCAAATATATTGTAATAGCATGTAAGGTTTGGTTCTTTATTACTTCAGGTAGAGTAAAAAACTGTCCTTTTGCAATGTTTTTCATACCATATTTATGGATAAATTTTTATTAATACTATTAAACCCCTTGCTGTCCTTCATATTTCCTAAGTCTCCTTGTCAGGCCCAATTTTTTATAAAAATAGAATAAATTTAAATTTGGTAATTCAGATTTATTTGATAATTACAAAAAAAATAGTAGTAAATAACTCATAAAACATTTCTAATACACTTTGATACTCTGGAACATTTTCACACAAAGACTAAACTATACAATAATAAATTTTAGTAATATTTCTTTACTAAATGATATTTTAAACATTCACTAAGAATGTCTGGGTTTCAAATGCAAATATTACAATAAGACCATTAAATATTCCACTATCATCACCAGAAAACTCCTTGTTAATAATATCAGAAATTTCTAAATCAATGATATGATTAAAAACCCACCACCACTTCAATCTGTTTATCACTATGAATAGGAAATTCTCATTACACTATAAGTACCCACCCACTCTTTAGTTTTCTTGTCATATTTATGTTGTTTTACAGATAAAAAATTCTGAATTAATATAAGTTATCATATAAGGTTAATAATTAAATAATTAAACCAAGGCACTTAAAAATGTACAATTTGCATGTTCATTGATAATCAGCAGGGGATAATTATCAACTATTTTCCAGGTCAAGTAGATTTCAGCTGCAAACGAATTTTACATACTCAATAAAAGACCATGAAATGTTAGAAAAAAAAAAACATAAAAATAACAGGAAAATTATGTAAACAATAAGAAATATAAGTTTATATTCCACATACACACATTTAAGTATGCGCATGTATTCATGCACACACTTAAATGTAGAAATATAAACTTATATTCCCTGCTGTTTATATCATTTTGTTTTTTTTTTACAATATTAATTTACACATACAGAATATAAAAAATATACAATTTTTATACAAAATTATAAAAAAATTAAAAAAAAAAATTGTTCAAAAAAATTTCTTAACTTGAATAGGTCAAAAAATGTAACCTTTCATTCAGCAGTTTAATTCATTATCAAACCTATATAAGCAGATTATAAAATTGTAATGATTGTTTATTAAAACTACAGAGAAGAGTTTACCAAAGCATTTTACCAATTTCAACTAAATTTATCAAAATGCTTCTGAAAAGCAGAGGGGGTGGGTTATTTTGTTTTATACCAGCCATCATGTAAGGGTTAAATAAGTACTAAAATAAAAATGAAAAATTTTTGAAAACATCAAAAAGGAAAGAAATAATTATTTCTTAAACAATAAAAATTACTTAACCGTAGTTTAAATATGATTTTTTTTTTTTTAATCAATACATTTGCCAAAAATGTTAACTTACAGGTTCTGGCTCTTCTTCTAAACTTCCCCATTCTTCAGTGTCCCAGCCATCTGTACCACGAACTTCACCACTAGTTGATTCCTTAATTCCAGCCTAAAAATGTAAATCAATGAGTACAGTTACCGCAAGTCTTATTATAGCATAAAAGGATTATACTATATTTAACACCAAACTTTATACAAAAAAAATTAACATAATGCAGCAGAAATGAATCTACTACACAAATAATATGGTGTTGCCAATATTAAAACAATATTGCCTTTTCCCATTTGATATTTCAACTTTTTAAATTGTACCATTGAATTTACAATGTTTGCTTGCTTGGTGAAGCAAGCACTGAACTAGCAATTTATAGTATAACTAGTTGGTATTCTTCTAAAGATGGGTGCCAGATATCAAACATTACAAATTATCCAAAAGGAAACCATGAAAAAATTTTAAAATGCATTTCAAATTAAAAATTATTTAACATTTATTTGCTCTAATTCTTGCTTCGATGATGTTTTAATATCAATCTATAGCATGTAAAGTACAAACTGTCACCACAAGATGGGAAAAAGAATACTCATACGTAATTCTAAATCATTTCAGCGAAAGGTATACACAACACAATTTTTATTCATTTTCTTTGTTAAAACTTTTTTTGTAGAAAAAACTTCTGTAATGTAAATAAAAAATTACTCAGCAAAAAGGGTTTAATTTTTATCCTTTTTTTTGAAGTGCATTCTGAATGAATACATGCAAAAAATATCATAGAAGAATGATGTAATTTTACTGAAAATTAACATAATTTATAATAACAATAAAAAATATATACAACAAACTGTTGCTTTTATATTATTTTTTTCTATTATATACTGCAAAATGGAGAATAAATGGCCTTCCCAAAGCTGCTCTACTGAAGATAAATTAAGATTCTCTATTTTTCTATAAAAATACACATATGATTAATATGAAGTTCTTCTGAGTTATTAAAAAAAAAATAGTAGATAATATACAATGACTGGAATTCATCACATTTACCTAGCCTAACTGAAATCCTATTAATTTAGTAAGGAGCAAAGCAAATTATTTAAACTTTATAAGTTTGAAGATGCAAAGAACCTTTTACTAAAAAATATTTAAAATGCTGAAAAATAGTGATCTAAAATTAAGAAAAATGCTCAACTATGAAAATCCTACATTAATCACTTTTTATTAAATGATATCAAGTTTATAAAAAAATAGAAAGATATTATGAAAAAAAAAATGTAAGAGGAAACCATAAGAATTTTGATGGAAAAATTCAAAATGTAGAGGCTTCATAAATAATATTTCAAGGTTACTTTTTTATTTGGCATGTACTACTTGACATGACAGGATTTCATTGAAGAATTTGATACCTTATTCATGAAAATAAAGATTTTTTTATATCTTATAACATAAATATTCAACTTAATCATTTTTCTCTTCTAATTTTCTCTTTATTATTTGATATCTTTTCTGTTCTTTATTTTCAGTACCAATCCTTAAATATTTCTTGAAGTATTTCAAATAATTTAATTTAAATTTACTTTTAATAATCTATTTATATTGTAACTCATAAATCAAATCTAATTTTATTACCTCCATGTCTCCCCAATTTTCTGTTTCCCAATTGTCATCATAATCAGAAACAGAATCTGCACCCTTACTTCCTTCTTGATCAAGCGATGTCATTGATGTTACACTAGAAGTTGTTGTTGATAAACTACTGCTGGATGGCTGCTCTAAAAACCCATAAAAATAGAGGAATTAGACAAACACAAGTTTAAAGCATATTAGATTTTTCCATATTATACATTATCATTTTTTCATTTTATATTATACATTACAAAAATGTACTAACCTTTCATTCTGTTGTTAATACACTAAAACATTAGCTATTAATCCTCTACTTAATAACCTAACCATATTAAATAAAATGTCTTTAGTATAATTATAATTTAGTATTATGTATACTTGAACAGACATGCACGGTTACATAAATAATATTAAAACTTTAAATACGTGCAACCTTTAACCTTACAATAATTTTCATTTGTCAAGTCTTTTTTGTTTTTTTTTGTATTTAAATTTCAGATGATATGATGAAATATATCAAACTTTTTACTGGGAATGAAACCTAGGAAGAATTAAATGAGAAGCTTTTCAAACTGGTTAGCCAAAATAAGTACTCTGCAAAAAAAACTCCATTAAAGCTCTATAAAATTTAACACTGCCACTTAAGTACAATAATAAAAATGAATTCTCAAGAAATTATTCTGTGATTAACTTAATACATACACACACGTTCAACAAAATCTTACATCAATATTCTCATAATATAATATATATTATGAGAATATAGATTAATATATAGTTTCATAATTTATATATATTAATATAAGTACAGTAATCCCTCGCCATTCGCAGGTTTGGCATTTGGGGTTGCCTCAAGCAATTTTCTAAAAGGTGAATTTTACTGGTAAAATTGGTAATAAACTAAAAAATTATCATGTAGTACAGTACCTAACAAAAGTACTTTTATCAATAAAAAAATTTTTTCATCCTTATTTGGGAAGATGTTATCAGTATAACTGGGTAATTTATTAATAATAAACATAACATTTATTTAATAATAGTAAAACATAATAAATATACATGACGCATGTACCCACATGGTACATTTTATGTATGTTTATTTTAATTGTAGCCTAATTATGATGATAAGGAAAATATTTATGGGCGTTGGCGACAGCCACTCTTCCATTGCTGTTAACAATCTTGAAGGTAAGAAACCCCCATGGAGCATTTTTTTACCAAGTCAAAATAGTCAAATAACCGGTTTTTTTATGATTTTTAAGAGGTTAAAACTTTTTTATTATGTAATACACAAGAAACTTTTTTATTTACCATAAACATCTACAAAAGTACTGTACATTGTGGAAATTTGAGATTTTTATCACTAGACCCATAACAGTTATTTGAAGACAAAATTTGAATTTAAAAAAAAAATAGTTTTTAATAAACTAATTTTTTTTAAAAACTTTAAAGTTTTTTTTAAATACATAAAAATTTAGGGTATGTATATCACCATTAATATTATTTATGTTAAAACTACTAACATATACCTACATATAAAAAAATAATTCAAACTGTTTATGCCATCCCCCTGCCTCTTGAAAAAATTAACAAAAGTGAAATTTCACTGTTTTTCATGTTCAACTTTACTGGTAATTTTCTCATACAAAGAAGAAAGAGATAGGTAAATAAACCACTGAACCAATCTTTTACCTTGAGAAAATATGAATAAATTGTTTTTTGTTTCATGCTTCCACAACCAATAGTTTTTTAGTTAAACCCTTATAATCACAAAAATAGGTGTGCGCACCGTACAAAAATGGCTGCTACAGTAAACTGCTTAAATAAAAATTAAAAAAAAAAATAGTTTTAAGGTCCTGAAACATTTAGGAAACAAGTGGGTAAGTTAAAATTTTTTTTTAATTTGTAAGTAACCACCCTTGGGTCACTTTAAATGAATTGACCCATAAATAAATATAAAAAAAATAAATAATTAAAAAAATAACTACCATTAAAAAAATTATCTCTGAAGTGAGTAAGAAATTAAATTACAAAAAAAAAAATTAGTAAGAAATTTGGCATTTTCTTTTAATAATGAAAAAATATTTAATACTATAAAATTAAATAAAATTTTTGATTAGTGAAAAATAGATATTCAGATACTGTGATACAGAAGAACTGAATGGCGTGGATTTTTTCTTAGTGAGAAATTCGGTTTGAATGATTGATTCACTTGACTTTTTGCAATTCACCTCGTATCTAGCACAGGTTTGTTAAATGTATAACTTTGTTTGTGTAGTATGTGAATCAGTAGCTTTTTATACCTCCAGATCGACAAATTAGGATATATTGTTAATTAGAATCCAATAATAGAATGGTAGCCAGGAGGCAGTATAAATGTAAGTATTGCTAACATACAACTAAAAGTCCAGCCAATTCTTTAACTAACAATTTCCTGTATGGGAAGGCATGGTACAACTCTCCATTCCACTAAGATATACACTCAAATTGAAAAAGAAGAGTAGAGCAAAATAGATGAAATCTAACAGAAAAGAGGTAATGAGGAATTACGATAAAAGAACATAATTTACCAGAAATCTCACAATAAAAAAACTGTGAGACTGGTAAAACACAAAGGTAGATGAAGTAAGGAAGAAATAAAATTAGAGAGGCTGAAAATAGAAGTGTTTTCATTCAGAAAAGAAGTCTGAGCTATCAAATTTAGAACTGGTAATTAGAAATTCTCAAGAGATATTTACATAGTATGTAGCACTATATGACACAGAAACATGGTAAACAGCTAAAGAGAAAGTTAAAGAACATTAGTTTGTAGAATATAGTATTGCATAGGTACACTGAAAATGATCTGGATATGAGAGAAGATATTAGAAGAGTCCTGTCAAAAGAACTAGTTTGGAAGTAATGCGTTAAACTATCTGAGTTTAGTTAACTTTATAAACAATTCCAATAATTATAACTGGTTATATTTATTGGAATAAGTCAAATAAGTAATACCAACATAATGTAAAACATGTTTTTACATATGACTGAGTGATGTATTTATGTTTATTATATATGGAGTGTTTGATAAGTTTGTATAGTCAAGAGATGGAGCTCATAGTGAATTACTGAGGTCATTCTTAGTTTCATGCAATTTTATTGGGATCATACACTATATTTGTAAATGCAAACATACTTATGTTGACAGTTGTTTGGATCAATGAATTATTAAGATTTGTGAAAATTGGATAAAAAAGAATTTCAAGTGGTGATCAAATATTACTTGTTTCAAAAACTCAGGAAACTAAAGCCAGTCTGGATAAATATTATGGTAAATCAGCTCCATTCATTGGAACAGTTTACAATGGTCTGATTATTATCAGAACCTGCTGGGTTGGTCAAGTGATGAACTTGTCATCACAAATCAGCTGATTTCAAAATCAAGAATACTAAGGTTTAAATTCTAGTAAAGGCAGTTACTTTTATGTGGATTTGAATACTAGATCGTGGATAACATGCATTCTTAGGTGGTTGGGTTTCAATTAACCACACATCTCAAGAATGATCGACCTGAGACTGTACAAGACTACACTTCATTTACATTCAAACATATCCTCATTCATCCTCTGAAGTAATACCTTATGATGGTTATGGAGGCTAAAGAGAAAAAGGTTATTATCAGAGCAATAATTAAAAAACATAAATGACACTGAATGTTCCAGTTGACCTTTTGAAATTACAACTGCAGAGTATTGAAAAAATCCATATAATGAAAGAAAATAGAAGATTGAAGGTACATGAGATTGCTAAGACAAGGGGCATTTCAAATGAATGAATGAATGGATCATATTTTAAATAAATATTTATATATGTGTAAAAAATCCACAAGATGGGTACTGTATTTCCTCACAAATGATCAAATGTGTGAACAAGTAAACAATTCTAAGCAGAGTTTGGGGATGTTGAAACATCCCCAAGAGGAATTTTTGCATAGTTTCATAACAACTGATGAAACTTGCAGACATCACAACCAACCTGAAAAAAGGAACACTCAAAGCAGTGGGTTGTAATCAGAGAACTTGCTTAAAAAAAAACAAAAATTGTATCAGCAGGAAATATGATGACTGGCCAATGTCTTTTGGGACACTCATGGTATAATCTTCATTAACTTTCTATTGAAGGATAAAATAATAACTGGCAATACATCTTTGCTGAATCATTTAAATGACGAAATAAAGAAAAAAACAAATTTGGCAAAAAAGAAGGTTCTTTTACATCAAGATAATGTACCAACTCAGTCTTATGCAATCTGTTTGTATTATTTTACAAACATTGTTGGTATTACTCTATAAAAATCTTCCACATCTCCCAACTCAACAGGCTTAGTGCCTTTGGATTATTATCTGCTTCCAAGTATGAAGAAGAGGCTTGCTGGAAAGATATTGTTGGTATTACTCTATAAAAATCTTCCACATCTCCCAACTCAACAGACTTAGTGCCTTTGGATTATTATCTGCTTCCAAGTATGAAGAAGAGGCTTGCTGGAAAGATATTTACTCAGAATGATGAAGTTATTGACAAAATGTCTGCCTATTTTTAAGACTAGGATAAATCATGCTACAAGGTACAATTGAAAAACTTGAAAATCATTGGATTAAGTATAAAAACTTAAAAAGAAACTATGTTGAAAAATAAAACAGATTTTTTCCCCAAAATTGTTTTTTTTTATTTTTGCACAAACCTATTAAATACCACCTCATAAATATGTCAGATAAATTTGATCAGAAAATGATAATGTTAAGAAAACATTAATATAATTTAAGGAAAACATAAATATTATCTTGCAGAACATTTTATTATGTTCAGCAACAATACTTTTGTTTCTATTTAATATTATCAAAGTTAATGAATTTCACTGGCTTAAATCAATAAAAAAGCTGATGATGAAAGTATCTTAAAAATGCTCATTGTTAAAATAAGAATACAGAAAGAATACCTTTCTAGAATTTTACTACTTTACAACATTTAGAAAAGTAAGAAGAAACATTTATTATACAACGTGCAAAAAGGGGAATATAAAGTTAAATAAAAATTAAAGTAAAATAAATATTTACCAAGAGAGGCAGGCTTGGTAAGTATCTTGGATGGATGTTGCGACTTAGGAGTATCAGATTGACTACGATAAAATTTAGCAGTAACAGCAGTTACAGCCCAACCAGCCCATGTAGCAGCAGCATTTGATAGACTTGGTGTAGCAGCATGAACATCAGCTTCCATTGATTCTCTTAATGTTGGTTCTTCTGAAACTTTTTCTAACTTTCCTAAGAATCCTTTAATTGTTCTAAAAACATTATCCCGTACAGTTTTCTCAGGATCAACAGTCAACTGACAAAGTGCTGGTAAAACTCTTCCAGCAACTTCTGTCAGAAGGAAATACTGCTGAGTTGCTGCTAATGCCAGAACTCCTATACATGATAAAAATTAAATTTATGAAAACAATTAAATAGATGTGAAAATAATATAAATAATTTATAGCAAAGAAATATGATTTTTACAAAAAAACCAAAACCTAAACAGAAATGATTAAAGAAAACACATTAACAGTTTTATTTCATTAAACATACAATAACTATAAAAATGTTACACTCATACTATGTTTAAGAAAAATTATTAAAAGCTGATCATAAGATGAGGTGTACCTTTTTAGTGATTCCTCACATCACTACTTTCAATTTACTACTGCTTTATTTATCTAATATATATTATAGGTTTTTATTTTTTTTTTTTAAATTACATAAAAAGATAGGCAATTCAGATAGGCTCAATTCAACTAATATGTATATAATCTTTTTCTAAGTACACACAAGCCTTACTCTGTACGAAGCACACTGATTTTTATGATTCTTTTTTTCTATGTTTCAGAGGAAATTTGTGTCTAGTGATCTCATAGTAAATTATTTTTTTAATAATTTATGTGAAGTATTTTTTTTAGACAGGGAAAAATTGTCCACATAACAATCTGAAGACATTTTTCATCTTTCTAGTTTCACCAATGTTACCATAGTGAATTTTCAAGGGTGATGTACACATGGATGCAAATAAATAAGGGGGGAGCCTGATTTAATTCTTTTATTCTAAGTATTTTTGTGTAATAATCCAAGAAATTAGTTAGAAAATTTAGGGCAAAGAATTAATCCATATTCTCACATTTCATACTGCCTTAGCATACATTTGTAGCAGTTATTTTTATATCATTTCTTTGTTTCCTTTACTTATTTGTAACAAAATACAGGGTTTTTATCTTTGCTAAGAAGTTTTTTCATAAAGGCAGCATTTTTCATAGATAGATAAGGCTTTCAAGTTGTGTTTTCTTCAACCATTTTTCAGCTACTGTGGGTATGAATATAAAGGCAAATGCCATTACCACTACCCGCTTGCCAGGTCTGACATAACTACAATGTAAGTGTAAATGTATCAGTAAACATGTAATATGGAACTGACTCAGGCTGACTACTACTGAGATGTGTGTTTAATTGAAATCCAACAACCAAAGAACACTGGCAATATATTTTAAGTAAAAATGAAATATAAAATTAAAAATTTTTTAAGCACAAAATTAAAAAATTACATTTTTTGAATCTTTAATTTCTTACTGTTTAAAATTGACACCGAATAAAGTGTCGTTAAGTGTTGGAAGTAGTTTTTAATTTGATGTTAACTTCTAAAAGTTGAATCTTCAAAAATAATAACTGAAAAAGTATTATTTTTTCATTTTTTACATTCTAAAAATGTTATTAAAAAGCTTATTTTATTAAATTATGAACATATCACTTGCTGCTACTAACTGTAACAATAGACAGCAGATTGTAATAATTTGTTTTCAAGCAAAACTTTTTAAAATATTTTTCCCTGATATATCAGGTTCTACTTTTACTTAACATTAAACAACAGTGACTGACAATAGAAAAGTCACATAAAATCATCCCCAAAAGGCAAACTTGACAAACTTAACATTATTTGTTTTGCAATTGTTTTTTTTTTTTTTTTACAGGTAATTCAATTCAGAAAAAATAATAAATTTATAAAATATTCAACACAATTAGTTTCACATCAAGAAATAGAGCATCAGGTGGATTTATTCAATAATACATAAATAATATTGATGTAAATATTATTTAATATATGTATTATTTAATAATAATGTAAATATAAAATAATAATATTTACATTATTATTAAATATGCATGTGTACATAATTATTATTTAATAATAATATTATGTAGAGTATGATTCATACTCTACACTATGATATATTCAGACAATAACTGAGAAATTAAGAATGAAATATTGTTTAACTCATAGTTGGGTGTTAAAGAGTCTTTAGTAGTTTTAAACAATAGAGATATTAAATACATTTATGACAGATTGCTATAAAAATCTGAAATGGCTCTAATATACTGTAAAAAAAAAAAAAATGGTAATAACACAGGACAAAAAAAAATAAATGTACAAATACAGGTTATACGGAATGAAATAAATGTTATGAATTAAAATTTAATTATTTAAATGTTTTAAACAGCCATTTAATAACTAATAAAATACTATGCTTATATGAACATAAGTTCTTGTACTAAGAATCATTTACAAACTGTTATGTAACTAGAGGGTAAATAAAATAAATTTAATTGCAACATAATAATATCAACACATTCTTATAATTACCCTCCTTTGGTTATTCTATCTGAAAAATGTAATGAAAGTACTGACTAATGAGATATTATTCAATATTTTCTCCCAACTTTATGGGAAAAAGAATGTTATAACAGCTGAAGTTATATAATTTAATGAAATTATAGCCAGTCATAAGTCTGTCATTGTGCACAATAGACATAAGAAACACTTTTTTAAATACTGTAACACTAATAAGTTTAAATGATCAGAAAACGAATCAATAAAACGGATATCAGAAGCACGTAATATACAAAATTATTAACATATTAATCACCTGCACTACGAGCTGGAGGAAATGGGTCACGCATTGCTCTAATAAAAGCAGAAATTAAAACTTTCTGCCGAATCTGAGGATGTAAATGTTGAGCGATTTTTCCTAAACAAACAGTAGTATTTGTTCTAATTCCTCCCTGAAAAGATAAATAAAAATAACATAACTATTTATTCAGTAGATTTTAAATCAAATGATAAAAAGGCAAGATAAAATAACTATATCGGCGAGCGAGATGTTATCCAGTAGATGTCAGGGGAACTTGCAGTCCACCTGTGTGCTTGCGCACTTATTCCTCCCATCAAGCCAGATGACCACTAAACTTTCCCACCACAGCAGTGCTGCAGCTCCACCACTCACAGGCACCTATACAAAAAAGCCAAACAGCACAGCAAAAGTATTCTGTTGCCGACCTCCACCAGAGAAGAAGAAGAAGAAGAAAAAAGAAGTCCCTTGGTTGGCCCAATGTGGAATATCACAGCAGATGCCAACATCCCTGCCAGAGCAGCAGGCCTGGCATGAAACCTGCTATGCCAAAGCAGTAAAGGCAGAGTCAAACTAGCCCCGCTCAGGGAGAACCATCTCGCCTGCACTGGCAGGAAATGGCCAATGCCAAGCTGACACTGCAGGGCTGTGGGAGCCATCCCTATAGTGAATACTGTAGTGGGAATTCAACTGCCACTGAGGGAAAGCTCAGTCTGATTTCAGTCGATGAGCTGCAACGTCCCGATGGGCCGAGCTGGAGACCCGAAGAGCTGGAGACTAGCGACCGGACTCAATAGCCCTCCCAGGGCTACATCATCATGCAAACAGCTCTTTTCAGGGCCATCACTAGAAAAATTCCAAACAGCCTTTCTCAGGACAACAAGGTTCTATATAAGGTGCCACGTGTAATAATAATAATAATAGTAATTTATAATAATTTAATCGCTCTAATTTTAATTAAACATTATAAACTTTTTAGCTTTATCCAGGAAAGTTAATACACTTAATAAATAAATTTTTAATAATGTTCAGATTATAATAATTTTAACAAATTATTCATATTTTTTTCTTTAATACTGCACAATGATTAGACAAAATATTTACGGAGATGTTTTTTTTATTTATATCTTAGTGTAAAGGTTACCAGAATTAAAAAATGTTTTAAAAACATACTGACCTGTAAATAAGAATTGGTGGTTACTAGTGTTTTTTCTTGTGTCAACTTTATGAATTGAAACATGATGGATTAACTTGTTCTAAAACTATAATACTAATGTAAACCTTAACTATGTGTGTAATGTCATCAAGTAACTGTTTTCAGAAAATAGATGTTCAACATTAATGTATATTGAATCAGCATTAAAGTGCAGAATAAATACTGTGCATGGATTTAATTTTAAAACTACAGAATAAATACTGTAATTTTTAATTAATAGACTTTACCCTTAGATATCTGAATGTAAAATAATACTTAAAAAACTTAAATGGGTTGTTAATAACAAATAAAGCAAAATACCTGGTCATCTTTAGCTTGTAGTCTTGCAAAGTGTCTAAGTACTTCAACATTTAAATTATTATAATTCAATTTTGGTGAAAGATGGATTATTGACTGCAAAAAGAAAAAAAATTAAATACTGCAGTTAAGTAATTGGCTATCATTAAGTATTCATTTACATATAATATCTGTATGTAAGGTACCAAACCTAAATGTTAGTAAATTACCTGAAATGAGTCACCAAGTCATGAATGGTTTTTGAATCACCAAAAACCACTCTTAAGAATTAATCTAAGTAAGTATGTCAGTCCACTAAAACGCAGTTTGATATATTCAGCCCTAAAGAGACTACTGCTTTTCATACCTCAGATGCTTTAAATGCATCAAAGACATAATAAAGACTGGAACAAATAGTGAAAATCAACAAATCAATGTTTCAGTCAAGAAACAATGCTTGTATTACACCACCGCACTCATATGGAAAGCACACAATATAAAATACTACAAACATTTTAATCTGTTTCAAAGATCATAAAGAAGTATGTACTTGATAATGAATACAATTACATGGTGAATACTATTCCTAAAAAAACTTTGGCTAAAAATAAAGTACATTTCAAACTGGTAATCATTTTTAAATTAGTACATTTTGCACTTCAGTTATTTTTTCCTATGCCCTTATATTATTAATAGCAGTTAATTAAGTAACTTTATCAACTTTAACTTTATTATTTATATAATAGTAAGTTTTATTATGTTTTATCATCTTTTTTATGCTGCAGGTAAGTAGACTTTATTTAGGTTGTTACAAATTCTGCTAAACAGTTAATATATAATAAAATATATAAAATTCTTTAAGATAATTTCCTGTATAAAAAAAACATTTTAAAAAGCTGATTTGCAATTTACGGCTTACTAAGATATTCACAGAAGTAATTCTATTTTCATTACATTTATGCTTTTAAGCATATATTACATATATGCTTTTCACAATCCATTCATTGTAAAGAGAGTTTTATCAAAAAAATAATTAAAGAGTAAACAAATATTAATATTTCTGTTCCAAACAATATAAAATATTTATTTTTATTGTAATGATAAATAATTTTTATTCTGATTTTTAAAAATAAGGTTACATTTATGGCAAAATGACATCATTTTAATAAAAAAGGAGAACCCTAAAGTAGCATTAAAATTAGAATGGCACTGGCAGATGGATAATGAGTAATCATGTATCTTGCTGAAACAACAATCTTAAAGTCTGTTAATAGTGCAGCAACACAGCAGGTTTGCAAAATGATAATATTACTATGAAAAAGTAAGAATAGTATGTGTCACCAAAGAGTTAATTAATGACCTAAATAATACAATAAAATTTATTTTTTAATATTGTTATGTTTTCAACTACACTTTGAGCTTATCCTTGAGATTTTTTTGTTGTAATTGTTTCATTAATTTTGTTTTAATACCCAATCTTTTATGTGAACTAGTTATCCAATTTTTTTCACTGAAGAAAAAGACTAATGGCGAAAGAATACAAAAAACCTTCTCACTGAAGATTTCTTAAAATATTTTTATTAAATTAGTGAGATATTGATAGACTATTGCTTACAATAATGGAAAAAATTATAAATAAATAATTTATTTATCAGGTTTTAAAATTAAGTGACTGAGTTTTAATATATGTACTGACTGTACTTTATGCCTCCTCTATGAATCATGAGACCTTGCCGTTGGTGAGGGGGCTTGAGTGCTCAGGGATACAGAGTAGCTGGACCGAAGGTGCAACCATATTGGAGAGGTATCTGTTGAGAGCCAGACTAAGGAATGATTCCTGAAAGAGGGCAGCAGCTCTTTCAGTAGTTGTTAGGGGCGTGAGTCAGGACGACTTAAACGGCCGTATCAACATCACTCAGTCCTCTGAGTACTGCGCAGCTGAAAGCAATGGAAAACTACAGCTGCTTTTTTTCCAAGAAAATGTGGCTCTCTGCATTTTCACATAGCAATAATGGAGGCGCCTTCCTTGGCAAAATATTCCGGAGGTAAAATAGTCCCCCGTTCGGATCTCCGGGTGGGGACTACTAAGGAAGGGGTCACCAGAAAATTAAAAAATAACATTCTACGAGTCGGAGCGTGGAATGTTAGAAGCTTGAAAAAGGTTGGTAGGCTAGAAAATTTAAAAAGGGAAATGGGTAGGACAAATGTGGATATAGTAGGAATTAGTGAGGTTCGGTGGGAAGAGGAAGGCGACTTTTGGTCAGGTGATTTTAGAGTAATTAACTCAGAGTCAAATAATGGGCAGGCAGGAGTAGGTTTCATGATGAACAAGAAGATAGGGAGGAGAGTGGAGTATTTCAAAACACATAGCGATAGAATCATTGTAATAAGGATAAAATCAAAACCTAAACCGACAACGATTGTTAACGTCTATATGCCTACAAGCGCCCATGATGATGATGAGGTAGAGTGTGTATACGAAGAGATTGATGAAGCAATTAAACATGTAAAAGGAGATGAAAATTTAATAATAGTTGGAGATTGGAATGCAAGCATTGGAAAAGGCAAGGAAGGAAATATAGTGGGTGAATACGGGCTGGGCAAAAGGAATGAAAGAGGGGACCGACTTATAGAATTTTGCACGAAGTATAATTTAGTAACTGCCAACACCCAATTTAAAAATCATAATAGAAGAATATACACTTGGAAAAAGCCAGGCGATACTGCAAGGTATCAGATAGATTATATCACGGTTAAGCAAAGATTTAGAAATCAACTCGTTGACTGCAAAACTTACCCTGGAGCAGACATTGATAGCGACCATAATTTGGTGATAATGAAATGTAGATTGGGGTTTAAAAACCTGAAGAAAAGGTGTCAGATGAATCGGTGGAATTTAGAGAGCTTGAGGAAGAGGAGGTAAAGAAGATTTTTGAGGAGGACATCGCAAGAGGTCTGAGTAAAAAAGAAAAGGTAGAAAATGTAGAAGAAGAATGGGAGAATGTTAAAAAGGAAATTCTTAAATCAGCAGAAGCAAACTTAGGCGGAATAAAGAGAACTGGTAGAAAACCTTGGGTTTCAGACGATATATTGCAGCTGATGGATGAACGTAGAAAATATAAGAATGCTAGTGACGAAGAAAGTAAAAGGAACTATCGGCAATTAAAAAATGCTATAAACAGGAAGTGCAAACTGGTGAAAGAAGAGTGGATTAAAGAAAAGTGTTCAGAAGTGGAAAGAGAAATGAACATTGGTAAAATAGACGGAGCATACAGGAAAGTTAAGGAAAATTTTGGGGTACATAAATTAAAATCTAATAATGTGTTAAACAAAGATGGTACACCAATATATAATACGAAAGGTAAAGTCGATAGATGGGTGGAATATATTGAAGAGTTATACGGAGGAAATGAATTAGAAAATGGTGTTATAGAGGAAGAAGAGGAAGTTGAGAAGGATGAAATGGGAGAAACAATACTGAGATCTGAATTTAAGAGAGCATTAAAAGATTTAAATGGCAGAAAGGCTCCTAGAATAGACGGAATACCTGTAGAATTACTGCGCAGTGCAGGTGAGGAAGCGATTGATAGATTATACAAACTGGTGTGTAATATTTATGAAAATGGGGAATTTCCATCAGACTTCAAAAAAAGTGTTATAGTTATGATACCAAAGAAAGCAGGGGCAGATAAATGTGAAGAATACAGAACAATTAGTTTAACTAGTCATGCATCAAAAATCTTAACTAGAATTTTATACAGAAGAATTGAGAGGAGAGTGGAAGAAGTGTTAGGAGAAGACCAATTTGGTTTCAGGAAAAGTATAGGGACAAGGGAAGCAATTTTAGGCCTCAGATTAATAGTAGAAGGAAGATTAAAGAAAAACAAACCAACATACTTGGCGTTTATAGACCTAGAAAAGGCTTTCGATAACGTAGACTGGAATAAAATGTTCAGCATTTTAAAAAAATTAGGGTTCAAATACAGAGATAGAAGAACAATTGCTAACATGTACAGGAACCAAACAGCAACAATAACAATTGAAGAACATAAGAAAGAAGCCCTAATAAGAAAGGGAGTCCGACAAGGATGTTCCCTATCTCCGTTACTTTTTAATCTTTACATGGAACTAGCAGTTAATGATGTTAAAGAACAATTTAGATTCGGAGTAACAGTACAAGGTGAAAAGATAAAGATGCTACGATTTGCTGATGATATAGTAATTCTAGCCGAGAGTAAAAAGGATTTAGAAGAAACAGTGAACGGCATAGATGAAGTCCTACGCAAGAACTATCGCATGAAAATAAACAAGAACAAAACAAAAGTAATGAAATGTAGTAGAAATAACAAAGATGGACCGCTGAATGTGAAAATAGGAGGAGAAAAGATTATGGAGGTAGAAGAATTTTGTTATTTGGGAAGTAAAATTACTAAAGATGGACGAAGCAGGAGCGATATAAAATGCCGAATAGCACAAGCTAAACGAGCCTTCAGTAAGAAATATAATTTGTTTACATCAAAAATGAATTTAAATGTCAGGAAAAGATTTTTGAAAGTGTATGTTTGGAGTGTCGCTTTATATGGAAGTGAAACTTGGACAATCGGAGTATCTGAGAAGAAAAGATTAGAAGCTTTTGAAATGTGGTGCTATAGGAGTTAAAAATCAGATGGTTGGATAAAGTGACAAATGAAGAGGTATTGCGGGAAATAGATGAAGAAAGAAGCATTTGGAAAAATATAGTTAAAAGAAGAGACAGACTTATAGGCCACATACTAAGGCATCCTGGAATAGTCGCTTTAATATTGGAAGGACAGGTAGAAGGGAAAAATTGTGTAGGCAGGCCACGTTTGGAGTATGTAAAACAAATTGTTGGGGATGTAGGATGTAGAGGGTATACTGAAATGAAACGACTAGCACTAGATAGGGAATCTTGGAGAGCTGCATCAAACCAGTCAAATGACTGAAGACAAAAAAAAAAAAAGTACTTTATGAAAATAGTGTTCCTGATTTATTATAAATTCAATACTATTCTAATTTTTTTTGAATGCCTCATTCATTTGTTTATTAATTTTCTATTCATTCACAAGGAATAAAGCACCATTTATTAATTTTTAAATATGCTGCTTAAGGAGCACAGGTAATATTAATATTTATAGACTGTTAAGGCCTATAAACAGTGTAAAAGCTGCAGATAGCACCATACTATTGGTATCTATCTATTGGTACTACCTAGGGTGCTATCTATTGGTATTATGTTAATAAACTATATCTGATTAGGTTTACTTTATTTATTTTTGTAAAATCAGTTTTTTATATGAGATCAAGATTTACTAAAGCTTTACTGGTTGAACACACTTAGAGCAAGTGGGTTTTATAACCTATAGTTGTTGTTTTCATAACCTATATACAAATGTTAGGTGCCATAAATGTAATGGTTAGAGGTATTCTAATATAAACAAGTAACTCCTGCAATTCCCATGACTTTATCACAGTCAAATATGCTATTGGACATCATCATCATAACTCCAATGAAATCAAGGTGATATTCAGCCCTACAAGTAATTCATCTGTTTACCACAGAAACTAAGTGTATAACAAATACAATATTAGTGAGAGTCACGTAAATAATGAGATAGAAATTCTATAGCTCAAGTGATCACGCATCAGGTCTAACACAACACAGTCACATCAAAATGAGAGAGTAAAGCAATAAACTAATACACTCCATTGTATTAAAGATATTGTCTTATATTACTCAACTTATATTCAGTTTAATTTATGAATTTTTATACTGTATTTAGTTACATCTGAAAGCTGTGCGTAGAGTAACATTTTTCTTTCAGTAGTTTCTTTGTGATATGTAGTAAGCTATGTGGAAGTGGAAAAATTTCTTTTTTTGATAGTTTTAACAGTATAATTTCGTAGTTTTTACAATGTAACAATGTTCTAAAACAGCTGAACAAAAGAAAAAACTTTTGAACAATAATGGTGACTGTATCTTTACAAAATTATTTTTTTTCTGTAATAAAACCTGCTCTAAGAGATGCATATGTTTCTGTAAAATTCCACTACTAAAAATCTTAATAATGTTAATTATTAAAAATTAAAACTCAATGATTAAAAAAAAAACTTTCATTAATGTCTAATTGACATACATTATAATATTTAACAACAAATTAAATAAAATATCACTGCTAGTACTGGACATTTAAGACTTAAATCAATTCAACACTTATTATTAAATAAAAAAAGAGTTTAATTAAATATGGTATCATAATGGATGGAATTTACTGAAAATTAAAAAGAAATTGATAATGATTTTATTTGCATTAAAGACTGGCAAATGGGGCTGAAATTGATCTAGATTATAAAACGCTTTCTTCAAAGTTGATTAAGATCATGTTTGGTATTATTATTATTATTGCAGTGATTAGTAAATGTTTTACTTATTCAAGAATTAAATATAAAATTAAAACATTCAAAAAATGAATAAAATATTTAAATATTACACATAATTACCTTAACAGTCTGCTCTCTAATAGTAGGATTAGTATCAAGAAAACCATTGGCGATCTGAGGAAATATTTGATCATTAACAGTACTCGATTGTAAATGATCTAAAAACCAAAAAAAAATACAGTTTCAAACAATATGACTATGCAAACTTTTACCTCTGTTAGCTAAATTATAGATATGAGTTTTCACAAGCAAATATAAAAGATAAACAAATGAATCTTAATAAAAAAACAAAGTTGTTAACATACCAATAAAATGTTCCAGTTGTTGTAATAGTCTACTTCTTGTAGCTCTATCATTAGATGAAAATAGTTTTACAACGCAAGGAACAATTTTCTTTTGGTAATCAGCCTCATCCAGCAATCTTCCAAGCTGAAGCAAAAAATAAAAATAGGTTTCATAAATAAATAAAGTCTGCAAAAAATATTTTAAGTTGTAATCACATCACACAATCTGTTTCAATTATAATAACAAATTCAAATAACATCTCTTGTAAAATTAATTTCTGATATTCATGTTGATTGATACTAATACAACTTTTTAAAAAAATAAAATACATACTAATAAACATATGTCTTAATCTACATTATAAGAAAGCAATGATAAATATGATATGTTAACTCATACATGAGTTACAAGAGAAAATGCTAGGGAAAATTAATTCAATTATTTTAAAAAAGAAACAGAAATTAATGTGTGGCTCAGCAAACTGCAAAACTTATATTTTATATAAAACCACCTATTTTAAATATTTGAAGACCAATTATATAACAAGGTAAACTTGATTACCTTTTACAAAAAATTGAAATTTCATGAAAACACTACAAAGACCAGGACATGCACTTTATAAAATGAAAATCAAGATAAGAAAACAATGTTATCAGATTAAATGGTTAGGAAAATGGAAATTCATCAATAAAATGGCAATTTTCTCATGAAATGTAAAAACAAAGAAAAGGAAACAGAAAACAAGAAATGAAAGTACTGAATGGTAAGGAAAAATTGTAATAAAAAGTTAATTACAACAGGTTTTTACATGCATACAGGTATAATTATTATTAGACGAATGCAAGAATATTATTATATGCATGTATATTATTATAACATTGGATCAACTATTTTGTTAACATGTTGAGAGACTAATGATACTTATAAGCATGTCATTCTGAACTAGGACATGTGATTACATTTCCCAATATTCAAACTCAGGCACCTGACTTGGGTTAGTTTATATCAAGCTGTAACTAAACAGAGGTTTTTTCAATGCTTTGTTAAAGTAGTCTGTGGATATCTCACCCTAAAAATTTTTAACACTCTTTTTTTAAAGTGCTCATTTCAGCCTTGTGATTCCCATATTTCTTGTGGTTATTTAAAATTAATATTTGTTCTATTAAAAAAAAAAAAATGAAATATAATATAAATATAAAATATGGTACTTGGAGTGTGTTGATCATATGGTGCAAAAAAGTAATTACCATGTGGAAAGTGATAACACTGTACACTGCATACACAGAAGACAAGTCTAGTACTAATAATTAATTTTTTTATTCTGTTGAATTTATAATTTTCTTACTAACATTTTGTTTCAAACACAAAAAGCTACTACATAAATTATGATATGAAATGACTCTAATCTGTGGAAAAAGAAATTTTATACTTCTTATAAATCAGGTAAACCTATTAAAAGTTTATTTTTCAAAATAACAAAGGTATAATCAACTTGAATTTTATGGTATAAAAGAGGTAATAATAAGTTTTAGAATGTTACTGATCACCTCATAAAATGTAAACATGTAATTACTGATGTATATAATAAAATAATTTATAATATCTATATAATAATACAGATGTACATAATAATAATAATAATAATAATAATAATAATAATAATAATAATAATAATAATAATAATAATAATAATAATAATAATAATAATAATAATAATAATAATAATAATAATAATAATAATAATAATAATAATAATAATAATAATAATAATAATAATAATAATAATAATAATAATAATAATAATAATAATAATAATAATAATAATAATAATAATAATAATAATAATAATAATAATAATAATAATAATAATAATAATAATAATAATAATAATAATAATAATAATAATAATAATAATAATAATAATAATAATAATAATAATAATAATAATAATAATAATAATAATAATAATAATAATAATAATAATAATAATAATAATAATAATAATAATAATAATAATAATAATAATAATAATAATAATAATAATAATAATAATAATAATAATAATAATAATAATAATAATAATAATAATAATAATAATAATAATAATAATAATAATAATAATAATAATAATAATAATAATAATAATAATAATAATAATAATAATAATAATAATAATAATAATAATAATAATAATAATAATAATAATAATAATAATAATAATAATAATAATAATAATAATAATAATAATAATAATAATAATAATAATAATAATAATAATAATAATAATAATAATAATAATAATAATAATAATAATAATAATAATAATAATAATAATAATAATAATAATAATAATAATAATAATAATAATAATAATAATAATAATAATAATAATAATAATAATAATAATAATAATAATAATAATAATAATAATAATAATAATAATAATAATAATAATAATAATAATAATAATAATAATAATAATAATAATAATAATAATAATAATAATAATAATAATAATAATAATAATAATAATAATAATAATAATAATAATAATAATAATAATAATAATAATAATAATAATAATAATAATAATAATAATAATAATAATAATAATAATAATAATAATAATAATAATAATAATAATAATAATAATAATAATAATAATAATAATAATAATAATAATAATAATAATAATAATAATAATAATAATAATAATAATAATAATAATAATAATAATAATAATAATAATAATAATAATAATAATAATAATAATAATAATAATAATAATAATAATAATAATAATAATAATAATAATAATAATAATAATAATAATAATAATAATAATAATAATAATAATAATAATAATAATAATAATAATAATAATAATAATAATAATAATAATAATAATAATAATAATAATAATAATAATAATAATAATAATAATAATAATAATAATAATAATAATAATAATAATAATAATAATAATAATAATAATAATAATAATAATAATAATAATAATAATAATAATAATAATAATAATAATAATAATAATAATAATAATAATAATAATAATAATAATAATAATAATAATAATAATAATAATAATAATAATAATAATAATAATAATAATAATAATAATAATAATAATAATAATAATAATAATAATAATAATAATAATAATAATAATAATAATAATAATAATAATAATAATAATAATAATAATAATAATAATAATAATAATAATAATAATAATAATAATAATAATAATAATAATAATAATAATAATAATAATAATAATAATAATAATAATAATAATAATAATAATAATAATAATAATAATAATAATAATAATAATAATAATAATAATAATAATAATAATAATAATAATAATAATAATAATAATAATAATAATAATAATAATAATAATAATAATAATAATAATAATAATAATAATAATAATAATAATAATAATAATAATAATAATAATAATAATAATAATAATAATAATAATAATAATAATAATAATAATAATAATAATAATAATAATAATAATAATAATAATAATAATAATAATAATAATAATAATAATAATAATAATAATAATAATAATAATAATAATAATAATAATAATAATAATAATAATAATAATAATAATAATAATAATAATAATAATAATAATAATAATAATAATAATAATAATAATAATAATAATAATAATAATAATAATAATAATAATAATAATAATAATAATAATAATAATAATAATAATAATAATAATAATAATAATAATAATAATAATAATAATAATAATAATAATAATAATAATAATAATAATAATAATAATAATAATAATAATAATAATAATAATAATAATAATAATAATAATAATAATAATAATAATAATAATAATAATAATAATAATAATAATAATAATAATAATAATAATAATAATAATAATAATAATAATAATAATAATAATAATAATAATAATAATAATAATAATAATAATAATAATAATAATAATAATAATAATAATAATAATAATAATAATAATAATAATAATAATAATAATAATAATAATAATAATAATAATAATAATAATAATAATAATAATAATAATAATAATAATAATAATAATAATAATAATAATAATAATAATAATAATAATAATAATAATAATAATAATAATAATAATAATAATAATAATAATAATAATAATAATAATAATAATAATAATAATAATAATAATAATAATAATAATAATAATAATAATAATAATAATAATAATAATAATAATAATAATAATAATAATAATAATAATAATAATAATAATAATAATAATAATAATAATAATAATAATAATAATAATAATAATAATAATAATAATAATAATAATAATAATAATAATAATAATAATAATAATAATAATAATAATAATAATAATAATAATAATAATAATAATAATAATAATAATAATAATAATAATAATAATAATAATAATAATAATAATAATAATAATAATAATAATAATAATAATAATAATAATAATAATAATAATAATAATAATAATAATAATAATAATAATAATAATAATAATAATAATAATAATAATAATAATAATAATAATAATAATAATAATAATAATAATAATAATAATAATAATAATAATAATAATAATAATAATAATAATAATAATAATAATAATAATAACAATAATAATAACAATAATAACAATAATAATAATAATAATAATAATAATAATAATAATAATAATAACAATAATAACAATAATAACAATAATAACAATAATAATAATAATAATAATAATAATAATAATAATAATAATAATAATAATAATAATAATAATAATAATAATAATAATAATAATAATAATAATAATAATAATAATAATAATAATAATAATAATAATAATAATAATAATAATAATAATAATAATAATAATAATAATAATAATAATAATAATAATAATAATAATAATAATAATAATAATAATAATAATAATAATAATAATAATAATAATAATAATAATAATAATAATAATAATAATAATAATAATAATAATAATAATAATAATAATAATAATAATAATAATAATAATAATAATAATAATAATAATAATAATAATAATAATAATAATAATAATAATAATAATAATAATAATAATAATAATAATAATAATAATAATAATAATAATAATAATAATAATAATAATAATAATAATAATAATAATAATAATAATAATAATAATAATAATAATAATAATAATAATAATAATAATAATAATAATAATAATAATAATAATAATAATAATAATAATAATAATAATAATAATAATAATAATAATAATAATAATAATAATAATAATAATAATAATAATAATAATAATAATAATAATAATAATAATAATAATAATAATAATAATAATAATAATAATAATAATAATAATAATAATAATAATAATAATAATAATAATAATAATAATAATAATAATAATAATAATAATAATAATAATAATAATAATAATAATAATAATAATAATAATAATAATAATAATAATAATAATAATAATAATAATAATAATAATAATAATAATAATAATAATAATAATAATAATAATAATAATAATAATAATAATAATAATAATAATAATAATAATAATAATAATAATAATAATAATAATAATAATAATAATAATAATAATAATAATAATAATAATAATAATAATAATAATAATAATAATAATAATAATAATAATAATAATAATAATAATAATAATAATAATAATAATAATAATAATAATAATAATAATAATAATAATAATAATAATAATAATAATAATAATAATAATAATAATAATAATAATAATAGAGAAACAGATGTACTAAAAAAAAAATTATATTTGTATATTAAGTAATCATAAATTAATGAATAAACAAACTGAAAACGATAGTTCTTTATTTATATTGATAGTACTGTTATCATAACCAATAGTTTAAGAAGTATTATCAACTCATAACACCATGGTACATAAGGGAGGACTTATTCTAATGACAAAGCGTGATGTGCTGATTTTTTATGTGTAATCTTGTAATTTTAACTGCTGAAGTAATTTAACTAATGAGGTAATTTAACTTCGAAAGCACTCCAGTTGGGTAAGTGTTCTTACCATTTATTGACTGCATTTGGCAGTTTTGATGTTACAATTATTTATATTATATATACGTTACATTAACAATCTTTCAGAGCATGGATTGTTCGCAACTGATTCCCAGCCATCTGAAAATGCTTTAAACTACCTAAAAACTTGGACTAGTGACAGAGCATCATCTCCATATGCCCTTTTCAATTTTGAAAAAGTTTCAATAGCATTCTCACCAAGTTTAACACAAAACTTGATTGCACAATGTTGCTCATAATTATTATCATTAATTTCTGTAATGCACAATAAAAACTTGTTTTATGAAAAGTTTGTTTATGTCTCAAGTGGCAACAATAGACTAAAAATACTAATACCTAATATAAATCAGCTGTTCATATAACCATATGTTTACCAGTAACTTTGCAGTGTTGCCACTTTGGCTGCCAAGAAAAACTAGTCTCATTACTTTATTTACAGACCTCGTACATATATATATATATATATATATATAGACACACACTAGCATCCCCGTCATGACTTCACCCACACTATATGGTTACGTGCATTTCCCAATGCGGTCAGTTTTTTTTTTTGTTTTTTTAGTCAACTAACCAGAGGCAGATGCAACAAGTCTTGACTTACACAAACAATAACAGTGGCAGTGGCAGTGGCTGTGCTGGTTGAGCCGCTGCGCCATACACTGTCACACTCTTTAATAAATTGAAATTTAAAAAAAAACAAACCAAAAATGGTTTTCAGATATTTATCTGAAGAGTATTTGCAAGCTCAAATCTACTGAATATCTCAAGTTGATATCTTCATTTGTTACAGAGAAATTAAAAAAATAGTTAATTTCATTATTACATATATTATCATTACATAGATTGTCATTCCAGTTGGCATTGAGTTATGTTGTTAAAGTTTTGTTTTTTTCACAACATGTTATTTTATATATATATATATATATTTATATATATATATATATATACTAGAAAAAATTACTGAAGATAAATTAATGAAATTTGCTTATATGTTCTTACAGTCTAAGTACACACTAAGAGGATTTTTTAACATTCTGAGTTTAAAGGGTTAAAATGGAGTAACAATGAAGTTAACTATTTTTTTTAATTTCTCCATAACAAATAAAGATATCAACTTGATTTTTGGTGTGTACAATATTCAAGTGAATATTAAAAAAAAAAAAAAATTTTTTGAGTTAAAAGAGATAAAATGGATTTTTGAATTCTTTTTTGAAATCCGGCGATTTTTTGTATATCTCAGAAACAAATGAAGATAGCAACTTGATTTTTGGTATATGTAATCTTCATGTAAATACTAAAAACCAATTTCTAATGTTTTTCAAAATTCAACCTTGAAGGGATAAAGAAGGTAAAAAAAATGTTGAACAATGATAAGAATGATGTTCATATGTATGTATGTAAACAATTTTCATAAAAATTACTTTTTGTATCTAAATGGTATTATGGTTATTTTTTTTTTACCTAATCTGTATCTGACTTTTGATGTTGTTTATGTTATTGACATGAATAATAATTCCTTATATAATTTATAAATAATCAGTTAATTTAATTAAAACTAAAATAAATATTTTAACTGAATTAAAATAAATTAAAACATAACAAGACTTTTAATCTTATTACATAAGATATAAAAATACCTAAGCATACTTCAAATATTTACCTTAAACATTGGAGCAAGAACAGCAGCTCCAGCATCACCATACTCAAATGCAGTTATCAACTGTGGTAAAACTTTATGCTTACAGATATGTTGTGGGAAATGGTCCAACTGTGCGGTTAAACTGTTCAGGAATCTTGATTTCTCATGTTTGTCTTTGATTTGGCTTTCCTCAAGAAACAGTAAAGCATCTACTAATTCATTTTTAAAATAACCACCATTTTTTCTACACCGGGTGATTAAATCAGCTGGATTAGGTCTGCTATTTGGATTTGCTCCAACCATTTCACAATAAGCCCCACTTAATGACTTAGGAATCTAATAACAAAATAAAATGACAACTTAATAACTTTATTACATTTAATAAACATAAAAGTATACAACGACTTTCCAACAACAGTTTTAAGTCAGATAAGAAACCCTTCAATATGTATGTTACAAAACCTTTTACTTACATGTGATCCCAACCAAAGTCTCTTAAAAATAATGTTATATTAAAAAAATGTAACTAAAACAAATCTCTTAAAGCAAAAATGTTCACTCTTGCCACTTACTCTTAAAACAAATGAAACTACAGGACTGATTTTAACATTAAAACTTACTGGTTCTTAATGCAAATCTTTGTAATCAACAATATTATTCAGAATTTAAAAATTACTAAATCATGAAAATATTCCCATAACATCCAGAAAGTTCATGGTCATCATAGTTTTTTTATATCTAAAACTAACCAGGATGTCTATAGGATTCATATGTAAATAGCAAGTTTTATAAGTTATGATTTTCATTTCTATCCTGTTAGTTTAATGGAAAAATTAATTGAATTAAAAATAAACTGTTAGTTTTTTGGAAAAACTTCAAATTTTTTAATATATATATATATATATATATATATAATGACACAATTATTACAATTTAAATGTGTAATAAAAAGTTACCAATAAAATAAATTAAATGGATTTCATTTAATATTTGTTAATAAAAATTGCTTTATAATAACAATTTTAAAGATATTTTTATTCAAAATTAATATTAACCGACATATAAAAATGAGTATTTTTTTTTACTTATTTACTTTATTTTCTTTTTTTTTATTTCTATTTTACTGTTTAAAAATATACACCATATAAATATATATTGGTACAAGCACTACATCATACAACCTACAGGATATAAATAACTTTACATTAGGGCAAATTTAGAGATTTAAAACATAAAATGATAAATATTATACTAACATGTATTACAGCCACTATTATAATTCTAGGAAAATAGACTATATTATTATATGTAAAAAAAGTCATAATAGTATCTTTGAATGTGTTTTTAATATTTTATTTAAGGCAAAAATCTTTTGTTTGTAATTTTAGGCAAAAACATTTTATTTAAACAGGGTTCCCACTAAATTTTAAGATTTATTTTTCCTGACTTTTACTGACCAATTTAGTCAAAGTTTCCTGACTCTCATAATGTTATGCTACTGCAATTTACTCTCCAAAGTACACACATATTTTATTTTTTTAAGAATTTGTTTTTACAATGCTCAACAACAATGGTGCATGGCTTAGATTAGATTGAAGTTTCTTTAATTTGTCAATAACTTTCTTTAAGTTTCCAAAATTGGCAAGGCTCATTCTAAGCATTTCGCATTATCTAACCATCTAGTCATTCAGTATTTTAAAGGAAATTTATTATTTCCTGTGACTGAGATAAATTCAGCACACTGCGCTGAGCATTCAATGGGTATTAAACAAGAAGTAAAGATCTCTTAAAGAGGTATGAATATTCTGTTTGACAGATTCAATGCCAGTTTTCATGGTTCCATTGTCAGGTAAACCGCAAATGCCAATATTCACCAAACGCTTTCCTTCAGGACATCTCTCTTTCAGCTGATCACTGAACATAACATTTTAAAAAAATTTAAATTCACATTTGGTCCACCCATAGATATTTGTAATATTTTGTTGTTATCTAGAGGAAAGATATCTTCTATGAAACCACTGAGGTGTTGAGCAGAGGACTTTCCAAAAATATACTTTGTATAATACCTTGTTCGTACTTTATATGTTTCTCTACCAAAAAAATTGCACAAGTAAGTCCACTTGATCCCTCTGTACAATTTTATTTAATGCTTTATCAAAAACAAAGCATACCACATAATTAAACATGAATGCATCGATTTTACAGAATGCCATCAAAGTATGGTGCAAGGCCGTGATTGATAACATAAGAGCATTTAATAGCTCTAAGCTGGAATTTTGGTGCTATACAACTATCGGGAAACATAATTTTAAAAGTTGCACCAATATCTTCACAAGAACTTAAGAATGATTTATTTGTACAAAATTGAAAACCCACATAATTGCCACCTTTGAAAAAAGAAGTAATTGTGTTGTCATTTTGTGCAAATGAAGTTTAGGATTCAAATGTATCATTTGCTGTTGAAATGCTATTACTCTGAACAGAAGATCCAGGCAAAGAACACACTGATGTGCTATAACCACTGTTCATACAACTGTTGATCAACGTTTTACTCTGCCGAGTTGAAGTACCACTGGGAGATAAAAAGGTTTTCAGAGAATTACTTATCTTAATTATTTCATTATGTTGCATTCCTTTACTGTAAGAAATCACTGCCTTATGACCCATATTGCCCAGTCCAAAATATATTTTACACACATCATAAAAAGCATGATACACATCTCTACCACTTCTCAACCAACTAAATTCTGGGTGTAAGTTTATAACTAACCACAGTTCAATAAAAGGTTTTTTTAGATGCCATTTAAAAGCAATTAATTACCTAAAATACAAAAAAATTCAAGGTGGTTTGAGAGAAATTCCAAGAAAACAATTAACATTTAAATTTTTCAATGATAACTTTTTGTTAAAATTTCACCAGTGAAAATATTAACTGCAATTTGGAATATTACTCCTTTAGTAAAAAAAAATAATTAGGGAATGTAAGTAAGAACAGGACACGTTAATGGCTGCTTGATGACTGTAATTGCAATATGCTGGGCGATGGGGTTACCACTTCCCGACACTGGGAAAGTATATCAAATATATTTTGGCATTACTTAAAAAATACTTTATTAATTACTAACATCATTAAACTTAATTCAGTAACAAAAATGCAATTTTCTGAATTTTTTTAGACTTTTCCTGATATTTTTCTAAAAATTCCTGACTTTTCTTGACTAAGTTTACATTTCCTGACTTTTTCTGCCTGTGGGAACCATGTTAAAATTACATGTAGTGAATCTAGTATGATTATAAATAATACTGCATTATAATTCTTTCTAACATAACAATTAGTATACTTAAATAATAAACTAAGTAAAATAGATAAATCAATAAATGTAAATACAGCAAATTATTAAGTATAAATTTATAAACATCCATTTTTCTTCTTAATCCATTCAATGCAACCCAGATTGTAAATTGATTTCACTAGCTGATTTGTTACAGTCTATTTATCTGCAGCTTATTATTTATTGGACAGGACAATAAATTACTCGGATCAATAAGGGAATCTCTTGGTGGGTTAATCTTTCCTACTTTCTCTCTACATATTTCATCCTTTCTTTCTTGGATGCCATAGTAGCTGTTCTTACTACATTTTAATTCAATGCTGGAACCTTTTAGAAGCTAGTGGATACATTACATATTTACTGAGAGTTAGTAGGACACTATACCGGTGAGACTAGTCAGAGATTCAATTTCTAAAAGCTACTCCAATATGAAGAAAATTACATGAACAAGATTAGTTTCCAGCAAGTGAGCAGAAAGGAAGATTTTATTATAATAAATGAAAACACCAAGTATTACAACTGTTATGTTTTACAAAAAAAAAATTATGTCTTATAATGAGATAAAACCTTTGTTTGTCTCTCTCATTAGTAAGGAATAAGTAGCAACAACAATTTTTTTTGTTTAGGAATGACATTTTATAAACAAACTGTCAAAAATTTACATAACAAAATAATATAAATACACAGGTGGTTTGAGAAGTCTGTGCGAAGTGTGAAAATTGGTACCACTGGTGCGTATCGAGAGAATTTTCAGTTAGTAGAATCTTTTGGAATAACAAACACTAAGTTTCAACTTGATCAGTTAATTTCTGTTTGGCATATGTTTAAATAAAAACATGTGATTTCTAAGATATGGATGAAAGAGAGTTTTATGTGTTGATCAATATGGTATTGGTTGATAGGAGAGTGAAGGGTTATGAAATTGCTAGTGGTGTGGTCATCTCAACTGATCGGTGCATAATATTTTGCATCAAGTGAATGTGAAAAAGATGTCGGTTGTGAAAACTGCTCACAGTTGACCAAAAATGAAATCATGCTGAGTTATTTCATGAGTGATTTGCAGCTGTTATAGTGAAATCTACAGGATTTTAAGCATTGTTTCATCACTGTAGATGAAATATGAATACATCACAACAATGGGTTGCCAGATGGAGTCTGCACCAAAGAAGGCAAAGGTTGTTCCTTTGGCTGGGAAGATTATGGTGACTGTCTCTTGGGATTTGCAAGGGATAATCCTCATTGACTATTTAGAAAAAGATTCAATGATTACAGGCAAATAGTATGCATTGTTATTGGATTATCTGAAAATCAAGCTGCAAGAAAAATGTCCATGATTGGCTCACAAAAAGTCCTTTTCCATCACAATACTACATCTGCTCACTCTTCAGTTGTAGCCACAAAAATGATAGAGTTAATGTTTTGATTCATTACACATATCCCCAGTTTTCTAGATTTGGTTCCTTTAGACTATTTGTTCCCCAACATAAAAAAATGGCTAGCAAGGAGATTTTATTCAAATGAGGAGATGAATGGAAGAAGAAATACCAATTTTCAGAGTTGGAACAATCCTACTACTTGGAAGAGATTAACAAATTGAAGCAGCTTTGGATGAAAGTATAAGCTTAAAATGAGGCTATGTTGAGAAATAAAAAAAAGGATTATCTTTGAAAATTAAGTGGCTTTTATTATTGCATGGACTTTTCAAACCATCATCGTATCATTAAACATTTGTACAGTTTCTTGCTATGATAATTTTTAACAAAAAAGTCACTTATGAATACAATAAAACAGCAAACTTAACATAAACCTACCAGTTAATAGAAAAAGCTTTTTCAATTCATGGATTTATCATCAGTTATATAAAATACTTTATCAGATAATTCATCACAATCATTACCCATAAAAATTAATAATTTTACACTAATGACTACCCCTGGATTCACTAAATCAAATATTTACACGTCAAAGCTTATTTCTCACATCATTCACAACATACATAATTATCTCATGCATGTTTCATCATGCTGACCCAGTTGTTGGTCTTAGGATTCAAGTAATTTGGACTAGCCCATATGGTTTGCCAAAAGCTTAGACTACTTAGTAAACATTTTACTTTCATTTTATATATTTCATGATAGATATGAAATTGTTCATGCAATGTTTCAAATTTTGACTGTATAGAAACTGGTCCACAAGTTCAACCATAATCTTGATAGAGATTATTTATCAATCCAGATGACTACAGTTATTGACTGTGTTATAATAGAGTTTTCTAATAGCATCCTATATCTCATAACAGGCTATGTGGCATAACTTAAGTAAATTAATATTTATTAATAGTTTAACTGCAAAAAAAAAATTAATAAATCTTAAGCACAAAAACTAAGATATTTAGATAAAATAAAAGAATACATACATTTTGAATATCTTTGAGAGCAGATTGCCTAGGCAGTGGTCCATTAAAAACTTCCCAAATAAGACAGCCTAGTCCCCACATATCTGTAGAACTGAAAAGTATAATTCCATCTACTATATATACTAAAATAATACTTTGCTTAATTTAAGTTTAATTTTTTAGTTCAACCAAAAATGTAAACTGTTAAGAGAACGTTAATACTCAATTTCTACAGTCATTATTTATGAAAAAAAGATCAAGGAAAAGGAAAGGATGAGTATTTAATCAATTCATAGAGGGCATGACAAGGAAATGGGATGGATAGTAGCAATTAATATCTGTTATCTGTTACTCTTACTTCTACCCACTGAAATATAGAAATACTGGAATGGGAACTGCCTATGTCCAACATGAGCGGAAAACGAACGTGAGACAGATAGATTTAGAGGTGTGGTTGTTGCACAGTGCAGCGCATGCGCATTGTACCTAACGTACCGTCCCTTCAGAAAGTAATTCCATAAAACTTAATTGTAGTTAATATTAAGTGATAAAATCTCATAATTCTATTTAATTAATAGAAAAATTTCAATGCTTATGAATATTAAATAAATGTTGAGTTAATCATTTTATCATATAAATGTTTATAAAAACTTTCTACAATAACTTGAATTATGAAAGACAACTTGCGATTTGTGATGAGAGAGATCGTCACAAACTTTTTGAGCAGACTGTATACAAAGAGAGATATACCTCTAAATCAGCTATCTTTGTTGGCACGGATTTCTAACGCAAGTGCACAATCCAGTATTTCTATATTTCAGTGCTTCAACCTAACTAATTAGATCAAGACAATCACTAGGGTTAAAAAAAATAAATGAATTTATAACCTGTTCTGTATTGTAACTGAAAAATGAAAATTAGAATAGATTAAATAATAAAAATCTGCTAATAATTTTTGAGCTGGAAATTTAGAAAATTAACACCTAGTTGCAAAATTAATTAAATTTCATACATAAAACTTTAAAAAATTTCAATTATATAGAAAAAAAAAGTAAAAATGTCAGTTTCAATTAAATAAACCATTTACAAAGATAAAATGAAAGAATTTGTTAGTGATCATGAACAATAAAATAATCATTTATTCAATTTAGCAAGTTTTTATAAAGCAATAAAATTATTCTAATTTTTTATCAACTTAACAGAGACTACATGAACCCCACAATAAAACTGTATTCTCATTCTTTGAGCATTAGTGTCCTAGAAGCATGAAAAAAGTCTTAATTTTGAGTAGGTATGTATTATTTAGATCAATGTAATATGTTTCGGCTATGCTCCTCTTCTGACATTAGGATTTAATCGATTTCATAAATGGCTTTGACAAAATAAAGATAATTTTTAAAGGCATTATTTTTTCTTTGTAAATTTATTTTTCTAACAATTGTTGGCTTTGTGTATGTTAAACATCTCATCAAAACAAAACTTAATGTACCTGCACAGAGTAACAAAAAATTTTAAAAGTGAACTTTAATATTAAAAAAATTAAAATCTCTTTAAGACAAGCTAGTCAGGGAAAATATAGCATTGCAGAACAAAAATTTCATGATTCCAAGAATTGAAGCAATCAGTGTTGTGATCTTCGCACAGTGTAAAACTGCTGCAGAATTAGAATATCCTGCCATTTTTACAATTAATTCACATCAACTCAAAGCTCGAGCATAGAAATGGGATATATAAATTTCTGTAGATTATGAAGAATGACACGCCTAAATACCAATCAAAATGTATGTTAATATATATATATTAGTTTAATCTATAACTTATTAAATCATATCAACTGCATTTTATTGATTATAAATATTAATAACAATAAATGATCAACCAAAAACTTTAAAATTAGGTGAACAGAATTTTACAAATTAGATGCACCTTTTGGTTCTAAGAATATCTTCAATCTTGATTTTTTTTTTTAACTACCATTTTATAATTTCCAATCTCCTGCTGTGTACAAGCAGTGCATGTAATGCATTATTTCTTAATAAGAAAGCATACATTAACTTTTTTCTTTTTATTATTTCTCACTCTTTCTTATCAATGTTCAATGGCCTTGACATTTTGATGTTTAACTCAGTAAGAAAGTACCTGTAAACCATTGTATTCCTCACTTCTCTCTCTAGTAACCCTGATTGTACATAAATCACTACTGTATAAACAAGTCATTGTACATTTATATTCAATTTATAATAAAAATTAACTTTCACATACTGTATTATTATTTCATTTATTATTACTGATTTGATAATTTAATGCACAAAAATATAAATAATTCAAAAAATCAGTAAAAGTGATGGATGAGGGCAATGATTTGCTGATCATCATGTGTTAACTTCTTACTACTAGAATCTGTATTTGAACAAGTTATAGAATCACTTAATCTGTGGATCTGGATCATTACATAATTTAAAGGAACCGATCTCAAATGAGGAAGCCATAATTGTAATGATCCATAGAGAGTAAAAGAGATGCCATCTAATGGTAAAAGTACAGATTACACAAAAGAAAAAAAAAGAAAATTGAGTGAAGGAAAGAGTAAAGAACAGAAAGTATATTCCTGGTTCAGGAATCTGTCAAGCTAATAAAATAACAATGAATGACAATAGCAAAAAAAATCTGCATAATGAGAACCACCAGGAGTCAGCAGTTAATAATTTAGCATAGTCAAGAACAGGCTGAATTTATAAGCTTTTATAGCAACAGAAAATATACATCATCAAAGCAATAAGACAGTTAATCAGCAAAGAAAAAATTACCATTTTGTTATAAGCTTCTGTTTATTTAGATCTGCTTTCTCTGGAGGATCATATTTATCAAGGGAAGGAAGTATTTTGATTGGTAAACCAGCACCTTCTGTAGCTCCAGCCATATATTCAACACCACCTAGCTTCCACTCACCAGCACAATTAACAAAAACTGACCATAAACATACATTATTGTGTCGTAAATTGCAATCATTATTTAGGAAACTAAGAGCTCTCTGAAAAAAATGAACAAATAAAATTAAAAAAAAGACTTAAAAAATCAAACACTATAAAAACAAGAATCTAAAAAATACAAACAAACTAATCTTCACACTGGACAATCAGTTATTTAGCCACATGATTATATGAATTAGGATGTATCACTCTTTTTGCTTAAATCACTCTTTTTTTTCTTAAAAGTGACTGTTTATTCAAATCTTGTATCATATCAAAATATGTATTTATAAAACACAAATTAACTTATCATAAATAAAAGTTATTCAAGTGTACGCATATACTTCAAACAAATGAATTTCTATTAATAAATTATAACGAACTGAACTATCAGAGTACAGAAATTCTCTTCAACTTCTCTCTCCTCTAATTTATCTTAAAATGTATCCTACCAACCCACCTGTAATTTTAAACTTTCTGTAACACTATAGCAAGCTTCCATTCTTAGTTTTTCTGATTTCTCTGCCAAGAAAACAAAATTTTATATGCTTCATATCATATAAATTTACAATCACTGCAGATATTTTTAAGAATTTCCAATTCCTGAATTTATTTATTTATAACATCACATCAGGTAGATTTACTTATATAAAAACAGTCAAAACTTATTTTAAACAAAAAATAACAATAACTAAGGACACAATGCACATAAAATACAAAATTATAACTGAAAAAATCAACAGAGATTAATCAAAACTATCATTCAAGTGCCTGTAGCTGAATTTTAAATAATAATTTTTCAAGAATAATGCTTTTGGAAAATGTTTAAAATAGTTGACTGCCTTTACATTTTTATAATCTGATTTATACAGTCTGGTAGCTTACTAAAAATTTGAACATCTGAATAATAAATTCCTTGATCTGCCAAAGAAGACTGAAAGCTGGATATTACAATGTAAAGTTATTACACCCTTAGTATTTTTAATTGTGGCTCTCTTGCAAGGTATAAAAAGTTTGTAGTTGTTTTTTGGAGTTTAAGGAGTCAAAAATGTATAAACTAGATATTTTTACACGTTTTAATCTTTCTAATGATAGTCCACAAGATTCTTGGTGGAGCTATAATACCATATTACAAACCTCTTCACATTTATAATAATAAGTGTTCTGCCCAAAGGCAGATTTTCACACAGCCGCCCTCCATTCTGCTTGATTCTATGCCATCCGTTTCATTTTATAATAGCTTCCTTCCCTTTTTATATTGTATACCATTTTCATTCGCCTTCGACCTCTTGCTTTCCTCCTCCCCGTCACAAATCCTTCCAATGCCGTCACCAACAGGCAGTCTCGTATCAGCCAATGCTCCAACCAACTGCATTTTCTTCTTTTTATTTTAATAATCGCCCTCTCTTCTCCCACTCTATGAAGCACCTCCTCATTCTTAACTCTCTCTGTCCAGCTGATCTTTTCCATCCTCTTCCAAACCTACATTTCAAAGGCTTCCAATCTTTTCTCCTCTCCCTTCCTAATAGTCCATGTCTCTGACCCATAAAGGGCCACACTCCACATAAAACATTTCACAAGTTTTTTCCTTAGTCGCAGATCTAGTTTACTACATAGCACTCTTCTCATTTTTCTGAATGTTTCCTTTGCCCTCAAAATTTGTACTTTAATTTCCTGATCACACTTCACATCTTCCTTAATGATGCACCCCAGGTACTTGAAGGATGCCACTTGCTCAACTTTATTTTCCCCAATTCTTATTGTTGCCCTTTCAGTTGATTTGCTAATTATCCTGCTTTTTGTCTTCTTTGTATTTATCTACATCCCATATTCCTCGCAGGTTTGATTTACTCTTCTCAACATTTCAATCATCATGTACTTACTCTCTGCCGACACTGTATTGTCATTAGTGAACCTAATGCATTCTATCCTCCTTCCTCCAATATTTACACCCTTATTACTAGTTAGACTCTTTTCAATTATTGCTTCTACATAACAGTTGAACAGAGTTGGTAACATGCAACATCCCTGCTGCACCCCTCTCCCAAGTCTGCTTTCCTCCAATTTATATTGTAAAAAAAAGACCTGTTTATAGTAAGGCCATATTAAAGGTGAATGAAAATTAAACTGATATAACTGTTTGTGAAATAGTAACTGATTATGCTCTTACAGGCCTACAAATTATTAGTTACTTTAATCTTAATTTTACCTAATGAGAACAGTTGTTAAATTTTTTATTACAACTTAAGCTGAACTATTTATTTAAGTTTTATCTTTGTTAAGGTGCAGAAAATTAATTTCACATAAGCTGGATAATCTCAAAACTAGCTTTTTTTTAATTAATCCTGAAATAGCTTCACAGCAATTACAAAAATATTGATTTCAACAGCAAATTCTATGGCTTTATGACATAATCCACACCCTCTAAATTTTTAGTGAAAATTAAAAAAATAAAATCATTCACGTATATAACAAACAAAACTGGATCATGAGTGTAGGATGCCAATTCTGATGACACTCAAAATTTAAGGATTGACCATCGTCATTATTAAATTTGCATTTGATTCCACCAGATTTCATTTCTGAATAAGAGCTTTCTTGACTTGTGCAAGTTTGCACAAACCACTTTTGGTATTTTCTGTATTTTATCCACCCTTCATAATTGAACTAACTGATCAACAAAATTGTGTATTCTCCTTCTATTAATGTTCAGTCTAATAATGTTATGTTGAGGTTCTCCTACCTCAATTTTTAATTTATTACCCTCCTTTTTATAACTTTCATTAAATATATTTTTATTGTCATTTACCCCATGTTGAATGTTTCAATAATAGTATGTTCACTAATTTTTCTAACACATTTGTAAGTCTCAGTTAAAATAACAACAGTATTATTTGATCCAGGACTGATACTATCTACTTAGATTTTCTTTAGGTTCCTTTATTGTTTCCTTCATATTAACTGGATTTGGAAACCATTCTAATGTAATTTTATTTGTCAAAATGTAAATAAAAGTGACTTTTTTAATATTATTCACTCAAAAATATTGAATATTTTATAAAATAAGAATACAACAATTCATATAATTTTTGTATATAATTTTGTTTCATATCTTGTATATAACTATACATATGAAATAAATCTGACAATTGGTAGAATTAAGTTTGGTACCTGATTTTTTATCTACAAAACCTAAACCCTACCATTTCATTAAAAACGTTTAGCAGTTTATGTGGAAGTAAAATAGATATTAAATAATACTGATATTTCAAAAGGTTTTCATACCCAACATTCAAACAAAAAACATTTACCTAAGACAAGGAATCAAATCAAGTTAAAAAAGATAACATTTTTTATTTCAACTAAAAAAATTCCTTAAAAAAACACAAAAAATACTTAAAAATAAATCACAAGTAATAAAGACAGGTAATAAAATACATAATGATCAAAACACATAATGATAGGTGGCATAAATAAGTACTACAATCAGAACAGCTGTCATATGGTTTGTAAACAGACAACAGCTGACTTTAAATTAATCTACAGAACTTAATTTTATATGTTTGTTCTTATAGTTGTTAAGAAATTATTTATTTATACTCTACAGCAAAAATAACTATTATTTTCTTTTCTTATGTAAGCAATTTCTTTACTACTATTTCTATAACCAATACAAAAAATTACTTACAATCTGGTAAAATATATGAAATAATTCTACTATAATCTAAGATTAAAAATTTACATAAATTAAAAATTTCATCTCAATCAAAATGGCTTCATCTTCTAATCTTGTACTAAATGACAGTACCATAGAAGTTAATGTTATGGATGAAAAATCAGCAGAGGAATTAGAAGAGTCCACCATACAGAAAAATAAACCACAGAATTTTAATTCAAATCAACCAAGAGAAGCTTATGGAACAAGCCCTGCATTTAAATCAGATGTAAAACATGAAATCCTAACCCAAAAGGCAAAAATGAACATTAAACCTCATTTAGGTAATGCTGCAAGAGATTACCTACAATTAGTACGTGAAGAAAATTCCTTTAAAAATGAACCTGAATGGGATCGCAGTGAAGAATGTCTTATACAAGATATGATACAATCAAAAATAAATAACACTTTGGCCAGAGTACTGCTAAAAAAAAAACGAGAAGAATATATGCAAATACGTGCTAAACGAGATAAACAAATAGAAGACATAAAAAGAGAACAACTAAATTTAGGTGCTACATTTATATATTTTGATAAATTCGTTAAAGAAAATATTGAAAAAAGAGAAAGATTTTTAGACAAAATACGATCAGAAAAAGATATTCAAGATGAGTTAAATAAAAAAATCACACAAGCTGAAAGTTCAATACAGACATTCAATCATTTAAAAAATGAAATGATAAAATTTATTGAAATTCGTAAAAAATTTGTTGATTTTTTAGAAAGTGTAAGAGAAATTTCTCCAGATTCATTTCGTAATGGTGTGCATGAAATTATAGAGAGATATGAGGTAAATGGGAATTTGTTAAAAAAATGTAACAATAGTGATTAATAAAAGAACGTTTTATTGAACAGCATGATAAGGCATGACAACACTTTAAAAATATAAAAAATGATAAAACAATTTTTTCAAAATAAAGTACAAATACAAGATATATTTATAGCTAATTATGCAGTTCCTTCTTTAATGAAATTACTAGTGGCATTGTAGTAATGGTATCCACTCTAAAGAATAGGAAATTTGGAGTTAATGTCTGTTAACGAATGTAAGTCTTGTTCTTATGAGGTGATTTGCAAATATTGATTCTGTTGTGGCAAGTACTTCTACATATTCTTTACTCTATAGTGAAGGTGTATGCAGTCTACTCAATATATTATACAATATCATCTCATGAAATGGGATGCACAGAGTCAAATTTTATTAACAATTCACATGTAAATTTCTCATACAGCATACAAAAACCAACATCCCAACATGCTTAAACAGAAAATTAAGAATTATGATTAATTAAAACAAAAAACAATCTAGCTTAAACATAATATTTTTTCTGAACTTTAAAGTGGGCACCATTAACAATAGTGCCACAAGCAAGGTAAATGAAGAAGCTACATAATTAGTTATACATAATAGTTATAATTAGTACTACAAATTTGAAAGTAGTACTGATAGATAAAAAATTTTTTTATTATTTCTATAAGTGTGATACCATTTCTTGAATTGCTTTTTTGCATGCATTACAGATCTGTAAATACAATTTTTCTATCACCCTTACTTTTAAATAAACTACGCTTCAAAAAAAAAATTAAGGGAAAATATAGTAAAAATCTGTAAAATTTATAATTTTACATGGATACCTGTGAGAATGATTTTGCTGATGCTTTTCTTTTATAAATAGCCTCAGACACATCCTGAATTAATGTCCAACAGTAATCAGCTAGCATGTTATTATTCCATTTCCCTTTATCACCGAAATGTCTTGGTGGAAACATTCACCGCGTTTGTCACTTATGTCTCTGAGGTTGTCTGGGAAAAATATCCAGATGCGATTCAGGAAATGTATTTTCAAAGACATATTACATCCCATAGCTCTGTATGAAGTAAGAAGTTAATTAACAATATCATGGTAATTGTCGAATTTTTGCAAACGTCTTTAAATGAACCTGCACTTTCTACATTATTTAACATTGAGTTAAATACATCAACTTTGACCAGCTCTCTTATTTGAGGACCAACAAATATTTCTTCTTTAATTTTTCCTTCACTTACATTCTGAAATTTCTGCCTGATGTTCAAAAATCTGGGGCTATCCTTCTTCATTGCTTTTACAAAATTTTTCATTAGTCCTAGCTTGATATGGAGAGGAGATAAAAATATTTTTTGGGTTCAACTAAGGGCTCATGAATAATAATAATATCAATAATCAATGATTTTTAATATAATAATTTTTAAAATAATAAGAATTATAATGTTTCCCATTTTAAGTTAAGATATCTTGTTTCTTCCACTCTTTGGTAACATAATGTTTATCCCTAGCTCGGCTGTCCCATTCACAAAGAAAACACATGTACTTTAGCCTAACTGCATGCCTAACAAAATAGCTATAACTTTCAAATCACCACATATGTTCCAGCTATGTCTTTTATAATTTATTTTTTCAAGAACGTCTTTCATCACATCATATGTCTCTTTCAAATTAATACCATAAGCGAGTGGTATTGAAGGATATTTGTTACCGTGGGTAAATTCCAACTTGCAATCTTGATTCTCACAGTTCAGCTTGATTTTTTGATAAATATAAATCCCTAACCAAGTCATTTAATCACCTTGTGATATAAGATGTGGCTTATTGGAAGATAATTCAAAGTCTAAATCACAGTTTTCTTCAGTACTGCCTGATTCTTCATCGCTGTTTTCGAAACATGCATTCACAGGTGGCTCAGATTCTGGAATAATTTCACTGTGAGGTACAGGCCTGATTGCAGATAGCAATGAAGGATATTTTACAGTACGTTTAGATTGTTTAGAAATTCCAGACACACTTGTTAAACAAAGTAATTCTTTGTCTAGTATTGTTTATTTATAGATTACAAATTATGTTAACAAAGTTAAACAATAAAAAATGAGCTAAAAAAATACAATATAAGAGCTTAAAATGCTAACTATTTGTTGAAAAATGGAAAAAAAATCCTTTAATGAGTTCATATTTGTTTTCAGCATCAAAAAGAGATTAAAATCATGTATCGCATGTTAAGAAACAAAACTATGATCAGTGTAATTAATCATTTATAATATTTTTTATTAAATAAGCACTGTTAAATAGGCAAATAATACAATTGTGGTTTCTAAATACCTTAAATGTAATACTTTATTTAAAATTTAAAAGAATAAAGAATAATAAGCAGCCTATTTAAACAAATAACCAAAACTATTGAAACAAAAATACTTAAGATGATCAAAATCAACTTTTTTCTCATTCTCTTTAAAAGATAATATAATTATACAACATGAAAAATAAATTTTTTAAATGATGTAACTTTTTTTAAAATGATTAAAACTTAACCATCTACATATTAAATCTTAATAAAAATACAAACTAAACATAGGATAATTTACAGTACGACTATTTAGTGAGCTGTAAGTAAAAATAAACTTTTCAAATATATATAAAAATGATAAAAGTCAATATACTTTCATAGCCACATTATACTTTTAATTCATTATATAAAACTGTTTTCTAGCAGCTAAAAGGGCTGAGATTATAAAAATATTTTATTAACACTTATAACTACACACTTGCGCTTAATAATAGGTTTAGAAATGTAATTTAGCTCATAAGACTTTTATGTTAACTTTACAGTAAAAACATTTACTGACATGATACAAGGAATGGCCTGTTTATCAATGGGTGTAACAAACTTCATGTACATTTATTACATAAACAAAGACCTTGAATCAAAAAAACAGTACTTAGATATTAGTAAGTTTCTAGAATGTCATAAGAATCAATAAAAAACTGAAAACCATCTATCTTAATGAGAACCAAATTAAATTATACATGTAATTAGACCACTGCCTTCACATTAACAAAAGTACATGATGTATCAAATTAATTTTTTTATGGCATAACATAAGCTTAAGAGAGCTACAGATGCTTATCGTTACATTTGATGGTTTGAGTACATAACTGAAATATTGACACATCATAAATTTATACATATACTTTTTACAAGAACACAGTGCATTATCAATCACAAAATACTATCAAATAAAAGGCAAGACCACTTGCCGGAAAATAATAATTCTATCATTCTTTTTATGATTCAATCGTATAAAGTCAAGTTAATATGAATTGACTTTCATGCTGTGTGCTCCATGATATATGCAGGAATAAATGGGTATTATTAAAAAAATCTTTATTCATGTTTTAACAATGTACAGTTTTTGTAAGATATTTTTTTATATTAACTATTTAAAAAAAATTTCTTTTATTACTTATTTAGTTACTGATGATGGTACGTGAGGAATTAGCAAATGAGCAAGCACGAGCAATTGAAAGGATGCAGGAATTAAGTGATAAAATATATAAAATAACTAAGAACAGGACAGAAGAATTGATGAATTTAAGAAACAAAGTTACAGAATTATATCGTCGTTATGATGCTGCTAAACGTGATTCATTTTACTGGGAGTCACTTGTCAATAAGGTTGAAGACATGGCTGCTAAACAAACATTAGAAATCAGTAGCGTTAAAAATGCATGCTGGAATTTATATCTACTAATATGTGAACATCACAAACTTCCTGTGTTATTAGAAAAACGCCAAATACGCAAGCAGTTACATGTTATTGAAAATACAATACTGCAATTAAGGAGAGCCTTATATATTGCAAAAAAGAGAAAAGGGAAAAAAATGCCTTAAAAACAAATGCACATTTAAACAGTCCCAAGTAAATCATAGTAAAAATCCGAATTATGTTAAATATAATAATGAATAATTTAAAAAAAATAAATAAATAAATAAACTAAAAATAATTGTGGTGCAAAGAGCAAAATTGAAATAATTATCAATGTCATTCGTGAATCTACTAATACTAGAATTCAATCATGGAAAATTAGAAATAGATTTTGTAATAAAAATGTAATATATTAAATAAATTTATTTATAAATAAAAATAAATTGTATTTATTTTTCTTCTATTTATATTTAAAGAATTTCTAACAGAACAGAATGGTGATAAATTTTGCACAAAAGAATAAAGACAATATTTAGTTCATTGCTAGAATCTTAAACCTGAACCAATTGTTGATATATACTGACAGCTGTTTAATTACTTTTACAACCATAACTGAAACAAGGGTCAGATCAAGGGCTAAAATTTAGGTATATAAAGAAAAAGAACTAGTAAAATGCTAATATAATCTTTTTATTTAACTTTTTATTAAAAGTTTTGCTTTTTATGCCTGAAAAAATCAATCTGCTACAACACTAAGCATTAATTAGTGTTTTCAGATTAAGCTGCTTGGTATTTTAAATTATACGTTGCAAATCACTCCATTCGTAAATAACAAGTATAAGCTGACAAACTTTTTTTAATGAAAGAATTAAATGTTTAAAAAAGCAATTGTAACAAGATAGAAAACTTAATTTACAAACTTACAGTTATTTGAAATATTCCCCATGCCAAATACAAATCTTTAGGTTGGCCTTCATTTGCACAAGTCTCTAAGTGAGCACTAAGTGGTTCCACATATTCAGTAGCAAGATATAACATTTTTTCAGTCTGAAAAAAAATGAATTGTGTAAGTATATTTATTTGAATGTTCAGGGAAATGACAAACAGTGAAACTATATCTTATTAAATATCTTTAAGTACATGTTATTTGATTTATACATTAAAATCTCGTTCATATTCATAAAATTTAAATTATTTTTATTTCAAAAGATTCAATACTTTTTAACCAGGTGATCCTTGGAAGTTCATCATGGATGCATCATTAGAAGTTTACTTAAAATGATCACAAAACTGTTTTTGAAGATACATACATAATTTAGTACATCTGAAGCTCCAAAATTAAATAAACACAAACATACGTTTCTTAATAATTTCAAATAAACTTTAATGGTCAAGGACTTTGTAGAAATTCTGACATACCAAAATAATTATGGGATGCATATTTTTACACTATTATAAATTAGACAGTAGCTCTGCTTAGGGAGAAGGAGGTGGCTAATATATTTGAAATGGTAACTATTACAGTTAAATTGCATTGCATTGAGATAAAGGTAGTTGTATAAAAAAAAAATCCAATAATTCTACAGGAAATGGGGTTTATGTGAATACTATCACATTAGAATTTACCAATGTACTCCAGATTTCATTATACTGAAAAGATAACATAAATACCTAAGATACATAAATAGTAAATACCTTATAAGGTTCTTATTCTAAAAACCTCATTAGAGTTTTAATAATGTATTTTTTTTACATAAAAGAATGATACAGTTACTTTATTCAGGAATATGTAGCTTTACAATTTTACAAGAGGAAAACACTACTACAGGCCTGCAGAGTTACTTCACAAAAATATGAAAACCATGAAAATCCATTATCATATAAAACTGTAAAATGCAAGTGCATGTTTTTTTCCTCATCTATGAAACTCAGAACTTGGTGGTATAACTAGGATGCAAAAGTGATCCTGAGCGCTATGCTGGTGGTTACATTTTCAAGGGATAAAATCACTTCTAATTTTGATCTCTAGAGAAAGCACATGAGAAGTGTACATAGGATATATCAATGAATGGCAATATATACTAACAAGTAAATGGAATGTCAAAACACTTCAGCAATTAAATGATGGAAAATTAAAAAAAAAGAGAAGGACGTAAATAGAGTGATTATAATTGGATTAAGAAAAGTTAGATGGGAAGAAAAAGATTAAGTTAGTAACAATGATGTCACAGAATATTACATAAGAAAGAAAAAAGGAAAGAAATAATGTAAGAATCATTCTAAACAAAGAAAAGCCAAAGTAAGATTTTTACTATTGACAGGTTAATTGCTATCAGGTTAAAAATGAACCCAAGTGTAAATGTACATGCAAACTAGTCAGTATAAAGGTGAAACAACTGAAATAGTATACAAACAGATAGATAAGATAATAGAAAAGAAAGATAAAGATTGTAATGAAGTAATAATAGGAGACTGGAATGCTATGGCAGGGAGAAAATCAAAGGAGGGAGAAAGTATGGATTGCACACAAGAAAGGAAAAAGAAAAAGGTTTTATAGGGTTCTGCAAAGAAAAATAACATGTTCATAACAAGATGAATCTCAAACTGATTACATAACTGATAACTGTTTGTAATCCAAATAAAAAGACGCATGGATCACCAACAGCTAACATGATTAGAAATCATGCTTTTGACTGAGAAATATTGAAGAAAATAATAAAAAAACCAATGAAAATATATGAATTCTGGGAAAAATATCAACTGTAAAAGGGGAAATAAAAGAGAAGGGAAAATTGACAAACCCCCCAACAATAAAAACATATTCTAGATGACATGACAATTCTAGATATGGTAAAAACAGTAGTAAGACAAAACAATTGGCTTAATTATGGTAAGAAGAATAAAGAAGCCACAGATTACAGCCAGTTTAGTCAAAACAGATTCATAACCTAAATCTATAATTGTGAAGTTTTATGTACCAAACCTCTTCAACAAAGATGAAAGAAAGTATATATGAAATAGTTGACAATTGATTAATTAAATATGAAAAAGAAGATCAATATTTAATAGCAATGAAAAATTGGATTTCATAGTAGATGGGCAAAAAGGAAAATAGTTAGTAGATGGCTATGTAAAAAACAAAATTAATGAGGAAATAGATTACAGATTTTTTTATATCATATAAGTAGTGAATGCCATCACTGTTTTAAAAAATCATAAAAGAAGAAGCTACAAATGGTCAAAGGTTTATAAGACAGATTTTATAATATTTGGGCAGAAATTTGAAGCTGCAATATGAACTGTGAGATGTACCCAGGAATACTAATTTTGTTTGATTACAATTAGCAACAATAAAATGTTGATTTAAGTTCATATGAAAAGAGACTGAGTAGACTAAAGAAGAACGATATGAAGTTCAAATCTGAAAAAACATAACTTGTTAACAAATCCATAACTGAAGGATGAAGTGAAAGTATAAAAATAAAAATATTATTGCAGATAAATGTACTGGCATATGTAAAATTAAATAGCACATGGAAAATAGTTGAAGGGGAAATACAGAACCCAAAATGTAATATCTAAGGTTCAGATAAATAACCTATTAGAAAGATAGCTAATGAGTAGTTGAAATATATGACAACTGTATACAGTGGAGAAATTTTTATCATAAGATCCTAGAGTAGGAAAACAAATTGATATCATGGAAGACTATATACTATATTTGAATTTGACAAAGCATACTCATATGCAAAACTTGTAAAACTGAAGAATTATTCTCAGATTTCAATAAAGCCATTATTTCTACCATAGACAGAGAGCAGAAGCAGTTAAAAAAGAGAACTACTGTAAAATTAACATCTCATGTCTCCAAATTACTAATAATTAATTTATGGAAAAATAGAAGGTATGACTGATTAACGTCAATTCAGTTTCAAAAAAGCATCAGAACAGAAGCAATTTTATCCCTCAGATTAATTTCAGAACATAGATTGAAGAAAGGTAAGCAAAGCTAAATATGAAACATTTTTCATGAGTGTAAACATAATCATGGATATATATATATATATATATATATAAATACCCTATAATTTTTACATAATTCTAATTAAGGATACTAACACGGGAAACCTAAGACCATTACTGCTCCACAAAATGTAAAACAATTTTTAACAACATTTTTTACACATATACTAACATATTATTTCTCAAATTTGTCTACAAAACTTAATCACAAATGAATGTACTCATAATTACTGCATCACAATTTCATAACGGGAGAATAACCTTTAAGTCTGTCAGCTACTTTGTGTAAGCCATTGCTTGCTTTGGCTAATAATGTCGAAAAATCTCCTCTGACACAAATTTGAAAGTACATTCTATACTGCTTGAGAACATAAACTTGTGGACAACATGAATTATAATTCTTTTGAACTGGTTAACAAGAAAAATATTCTTTAGCTTTAATTACTGAAGCACGTGATGGCAATGCATGCAGATAACCACCAACTACATAATTATAACGTCTTAATTATGAATACATGCATATCAATTCATTTACAGCTAGTATGAAAAAACTGCAAGGCAGTCAAGAACAAGAATCACAATTTTGAATATTTGTAAGAAGTTTCAGAAAAATGAATGAAAACTCTAAAAAAAATTGCAGAAAATTTCTTTGATGATTATTAATTTATTCATTCAAAATTATAACAGATACTAACTGAACCTTTTATTAAAAAATAAACTACATAAAGGTAAAAATGCCTAACCCAGTGGTGGAACTATAATACTGCACGACCTCGCAACATAGTGGGGAACCCATATTGAAAGGGGTCATCTAAAGGGGCCCAAAATTTTGTTAAAATTATCCCTATTTTAAATTAAATTAAAAATAGCCTGATAAAAAATAGTTTATTGCTCATGTTTTGCACAGACTGAGCCCCCATTAGTCACAAAGTGAAATAGTTGAAGTTCATACAAATTTTGCTATTCATTTTCTTCTAGAAGAATTACAAACGGCCCTGTAGTAACGACATCTTAATTTTCTTTTGTTACTTTTAGATAAGATAATCTATAAGATGTCCCCCTGGCAATGCCAATGGCTATAGTTATTGATTTCTATAGTTATAGGCTATATGTAAGAATGAGATAGGCAAACAGCTATTTCTTATGAAAGTGTCAAGTAAGTTTATAAAATATGAAAATTATTATTACCTACATTAATTATAATATTTATAATTATATGTATTATAATTATTGTGAAATGAAATATTACAACAAAAAATTTATGTATCTAGTGCATCATTTTATTCCATTTCAACAACAGTGTAGTTATTATGAATATGCATTGTTATGATCAATTATAAATCTTAAGGGGTGAAGATAGAAAAGAAATTAAGTAATACTAGCTATGCAACTAAAAGAAGAAAATTAAGAGAGCAGGAGTGCTTATCCAAAGTAGCAAAATTAAAAAAAATCCTAAAATCTGTTACAACAAAGCCAGAAAACCAAAACATATCTACAAACTAAGACAGATTGAACAATAATAATAATAATGACAATAAAGACAAAAATGGAATTCCAGGATGTTCAAATGTGAAGGAAGACACATTTTAGTTACTGAAATTGAGAGTAATGTGTCATTTTCAAGTGATATTGTGAATTTTCAAAATAAAATATTGACAGACGATATGAAAAAAATGATTAGATTATCTAATTCAATAGACCTCAAGGACCATTTAAACGAGATCTAGCAAAACAATCAGTTTTTCAAAGAATTTTCATAAAACTTCAACGAAATATGACTAATTAAAAGGATGTAGCTGTATTATTCTCCTAAACTGGATGTAGTATATTGCAAACCTTGTTGGTTGTTTTTAAAAGAAAGGAATGATAATTGTCAAACACATGGCATTAGAGATTGGAAAGGTCTTTCCAAAAAGATAACACTACATGAAAGAAGTAAACAGCAAATGCACTGTTGTTATTTATATATATATATATATATATATATATATATATATATATATATATATATATATATATATAAAATGGAAAAATAATGAAACAATTGATAAAAATTCACAATAGCAAATATGATATGAATCCAATTGCTGTATCCAAGTTTTAGAATGACTTGTTAACATAACATTAACCCTTTCTAAAAACTCTTTGGCATTTCATGGTCATCATGAAACATTCAAAGAAGTATATAATGGTAATTTTGTGACCCAGTACAACTTTTATCAAAATATGATAATGTTATGAAGTTAGTTATAGAAAAACCACATGGAACTACTTAAGTCATCAAATTCAAGATGAAATTATTCATAGCCTTGCAACACATTTGAAAACAATTCAAATATCTGATATCAAAAATGCACCTTTTTTTACTATTGTAATGAATGTAACACAAGGTATAACTAAAAAAAAGGCTAACACAGTCAAATAATTAGATATGAAAGAGACGAACCAATTGGAATAGAAATAAGAGAAAATCTGTTGGGTTTTTGAAATCCACGATCAATCAGCGTCGGGTTTATATAAAGAAACAATAAATTTTATGGTAAACTATAACATAAAACTAAGCAAATATAGGGGACAAGGATATGGTGGAGCATATAACGGAGTCCAGGGTCTTCTTAAAAAAGATCAACCTAATGCACATTCATTGTGTATCTCATATATATATATAAATGATGCTGAAAAAAAGTAGAATTGAAGTTTCTGAATTTTTTTAAAACTGTAGAAAATATTTACACATTTTTTGGTGATAGTATTAAAAGATGGGACTTACTGTCAAAATTTACAACAAGCAAGTAAGAAAGTGTTTGAAAACACTAACACCACACATAGTCAACTTTCATGGAATACTGCAGAAGTTGATAATTGGTGTTAGTAAGAAAAAATTGGTGTTTGGTGATTAAGTTGTTTTTTTAGTTTAATTGGCATAGTGGTCAGTATGTTGATGAATTATTTGATTTTCAGAAAGTAATTTTATATATTTAATATGTGTTAAAAATATAGTTTTTAGAAGTATATTGTAGTTTGATTTACAAACTGTTAAGTTAATAAAACGGGCACAAGTGAATATTCAGTTAAAGAAAGAAGAAAGACTTGCTGTAACTGCTTGGATGAATGCATATACAAATGTAAATGAAAACCATGAAGACATAAAAAGACATATTCATTCAGTGTTTTGATAAGGAAGTTCCATCAATAATAACAATCTAAAGGTGAGAAGCCTTTTCCACCAGGTCAGTCCTCTATTTAAAATGATCTGATATCCTTAAAATCAATTGAATAGTTCTGATATAAGTCAATCAGAAAGAGGTCTTCACAGCTAAATACTCCTCATTCAAGTCACTTCCAAAAATGACGAAAAAAGATCTTGGATTAAAAACCTTTAAGCCTGCTCATGTTTTTTTTGACCAGGTCATGGCTTTAAGGAAACTTGTGTCAAAGCTCTTCTAAGACATTTTACTAATGTTTAATCACACAAATCATTTTCTTCATCAAAAAGCTTGCCATTTATCTGAGTAATAGGTCTCAGAATTTGTATTTTTGATATAAAGAAAATGCTCACTTTTATGAAATCACAGACCACCCAGCATACTTAATGATATGGGCAATATCATTTAATGATATCCAGCAATATCTGAAACACATCTGATAGGAACATACTTTTTTGAAGAAAGTGTTAACAGAATTTTACACCTTTACATGCTTGATAATTATTTTTATAACTCAGCTTTGACTGACTAATTTGGAATTAACTGCCATTTTACATGATGGAGCTTCAGCTCAATATGCTCAGTCAGTCAGTAAGGGACTTTTTAAGTGAATATCTTAAAAAGTAATGGGTTGCTAGGGGCTCTAGAAATTCAGTGGCCACCCAGATGTTCAGACTTTAACTTCGTTGTTCAACATTTAACAACTTCGTTTGGGGCATAATCAAAGAAAAAATCTCCCATTAGCAACTAAGATATGTTGATAATCTGAAAACTCCTGTGAGAGACTATTTTTACGACTTTGATCCTTCAGTATAGAAGAGAATATCTTAACACATTTCAAGATAAATAAAATTGTATGCAGACAATGTTGGACTACATACAGATATAATTTAAAGTATATGTATAAAAATATTAAATATACTAACACACAATTCAATTTTATTTCATATTATAGAAAGAGACTTTATGGCCAGGGATGTGCATATATAAGTATATCTCAATTCCAAACTTATTTCCATAGCACAATAATTAAAACATATAATGTTGAAATCATATAAACAAAATGATTACATATGAGTAAATTTTTATAAAATAATAATCAATTTTGTCTTAATTCTATAATAAATGACAATAAATGGACAACGGTTCTAATAAACTGTCGAACAGTTATACCGTATTCAGCTTAAGAGCTACCCTAGCTGTTATTTTTTGCAGTAAGATTTTACTGCACCATGTTCAATTGTGTTAGTGCAGTACTGCACCAGGTAACTCAATTTGTTGGTCCTCACCAATATTTCTAATATATTTTATTATCTATCATATTTTTTCCAACAATGATATAACTTTAAACATATTGGCCATATAATTAATTTGTAAATAACTCAATTCAATCAGTGTCAAATAAAAACATAAAACAACACAACATCTAATTCGTATGTGCAACTTTCTAGACTACAATGCTACGTGTTTTGTTTACAACAGGATAGCTCTTAAAGTGAATCAAGTATAATAAGTGTGATTTTCCAGCAGCAGATCAGGGTGTACTTTTAAATTAATGCTGCAATAATTTAATCTCAACAAAATCATTTTTTTGTTAAAATGTAATGATACTTGCTTAAATCTATAAAATGTAAAGAAAATAATAATGTTTTTATAAATAAGTAATTGCCAAAACATTCACTAACCTCCAAACTATCTAAATAAGTAAGAATACTAGGATGTCTTAAAGTTTTTAGTCGCTTTACAGCAGCTTTTGCAACTTCAAACTGAGTATCACTTCCATTTTTTACATCAAATACAAATACAGCAACTTCTTCACCACTTCCCTAAAAATTAAGAAAAGGAGATATTACAAACATATGAAACTAGCAGATATATAATAAAATAAATAGATGATAGTTTTAACACAAGCACAAAACAAATTCAGTTTACACCTTAAAAACTGATCCAGTTTACAATTAAATGTTGTTTTTTTTTAATCTTCAGTTACTTTTGTGACCATCTTCACTGACTGGTTCATATTGCCAATACATTTTGTGGAGTTAAGGAGACCCGTATTTAGGATTTGGTCAAATAGAGTAGGATTTGAAATGTATTTATTCATTCAGTAAACTGCTGTTGAGCCTTTTTTCTTTTTCAGTAAGTTCAAGTGCATTGCATTTTTTCTGAAGCACTAAGGGGAGTTTTTGTTTTCTGTATATGTAAAATATAAAAGATTTGTAAATCCCCGTGGATTTGTGATGCGCATCTAAGAGATGGTCAGTAGTTGTTAATTATGTTGTTAGAGTGCTATAATGGCATCAGAGTTTAAGGAGTAATCACAGTAACTTTGAAGGTGGGAAACATTTACCTAATTTAGAACAATGCAATGTTGGAGAGTAATTCATTTATTTCAGAAGATTGTGTTTGGCAAATTTGAAAAAGCATTTTAATAAAACTGATTTGGTTCTTTTATCATTAATAAGGTTTGCATAATCTTATTGTTTACTATAATGTACAGCAGCACTGCATATTATTACATAAAACCTGATTAACACTGGACAGCTGTACTTGGTCAAATTTTATGATGTAAGAACCAGCTACTTCCCTTCCCAGTAACACATCTATTATATTAAAAGTCCATTCACTAGATGATGAATAATACATTCTCATACAACTGCAAAATGAAAATAGAAAAACGCTCAATTATCTTGACGTAACAATTTCATTTCTGTTAAGCACACAAAAAATTTGTCAGTGTGGCACAGTCTAACAATCACATTCATTCATATTGTAGTTATTTTTCATAATATATCTCTAACATGGCTTCCTCCTTATAATAACTTATCTTTCTTGTTTTCATCATTCAATTTTTCTAAACTCTCTCCATAAAGGAACAAGTCAAAGAATAAAATTATCAAAATTCTAATACAATGCCATTTCAAAAGCTATAGGTCAATTCACAACAAGTTCAATCTTCAATACCATACAGAATTACCTACTTAAGTATGTACGGTTGTTTACCAAATGGTTTTTAATTTTATATCACAATAGAGTAGATTTTTATTTAAGGAAAAAAATTAGATCAGAGGCATAGTTTGTAGGATTAATACTGAGTACTAGCCAAAAAAGTTTTTCTCAAGTTTTATGACAATTTAACAATAATTTGTGATTATTAGTAATATATTTTTCAGTGTTCTAAATATATGTTTTAAATATACTGTTAAAAATAAAATTCTCACTACAGGTAATAGTTTGTATATGTTTAAAATGAAAACACTAAAAATAGTGTATATATTAAACAGGAAATATCTTCTTATGAGTAAGGTAGAAAATTAACAAATACTCAAAAAACTTACTTTTTTCTTCCCTTTGTGCAATGTCCACACACTTTCAAAAGAAAAATCTTTAAGAGGTTCACCTACTTCATACGGAAAGTCTTTAGAAGAATCTTTGGAAAAAAATGACCACATTTTGTATTATACGTTATCGAAGTAAACACGCTTACTTTCTTAGTAAATAAAAGAAACACAGACCATAACCTACAACCATTCTGCCACAACTAATGTCAACATATCGATTATTTTCTTGACGAAACATCGAATAATAATTCGTAAGGCTGATTTATTTCGACTCTAGACAAAAATCGACGTGACACGATGCTCACACTTTAGTTATTTTAAGTTATTAAAATATAGTGCGTATAATGAAAATAAAAGCTTGTGTTGAAGAAGATCGAGATTGCATTACTACCAAACCTGAAAACATTTACATCCATCTAATAGGACAACAAAAATAATCATTGTAATTTTATTTATGCACGTTTAATCTATTACCTTTTTCATATTTTATTAGTTATAATTCATTATTACGTAAATAATAAAAGGGCACTAACAGATATCTTTCTACTGATAAGTTTCTCGGAATTACAAAGAACAAAGAATCACCGTGAATGTATGATTAAATATTGGAACGACAGGAAATTGAATGCTATTCTTCGTGATCCTTAGATGGTCCATACGAAAGATAAAAGAGCACTAATAATGTCAATAATTCAATAAATAAAGATTGCAAAAACAAGAATTAATTTTGGCATATTTTTAATCTGCAGGTTCCGGGTTCAAATCCCAGTCAGGTATGGCATTTTCACACACGCTACAAATCATTCATCTCATCCTCTGAAGGAAATCCCTAACGGTGGTCCGGCAAATTACCTGAACGCCAGCAATTACCTGTCCACCATTAAAGCGCTTGGAGCCTTAATCTGGCTGGTAGCCAGCTATATCTCTCCGTTAGCTTCCTACACCAGCGCGGTAGGAGTCTTTTCCCTTAGGCAAACTACTGATGTTGATTGAACAAAGCAACCGCATCTAGGAACTCCCACACGGTCCGACAATGCGGCTCTCGCCATATTGACTCGCCGCTTGTGAGTGGCCAATTTTCCCCTTGACTTTCCAGGATGGCCTGTGTTCTAGCTCCCCCCCAAGAGCTGGGCAGTCAAACATCATGTGTACGTTCGACTGGACCTCCCCGCAGACGCACAGCTCATCAGCTGCCAGGCGGAACCAAAACAAATATTTGAAATATACAAAACAAATATTTTAAATTTACATGGTTGGAGAGCACTCGTGCTCTCCAACGAAGGAGTTGCTCTTAAAAACGAAGGAGAGGCATACCATTCCCCTAATTTTTGTGTAAATTTATTCAAGGATCTTCCGTTTGTCGTGGCGTGCCATTGTTGCTGCCATTCTTCCATCACGAGGCTGTAAAGCCTTCTCCGCAGGTGGAAGATGAGCAACTGTTCGAAATTAAGAAACGGTGCATTAAGATCACCGTTCCGCTCCAGAATAGGCCCGGCTCGAAAATGCATCCCAAATACCTCAGCCTCCCAGCCTTTTCGCAATTTCCACATGGCTGCCCGAACTTTCACCACTAAAACGATTGGGAGAGCCTTTCACAATACAGTGACAGCTTTGTAGGAGGTTTTTTTAAAACACCAGTGCATACAATTAAGGCTCTGCTCTTGGCACTCCTTACATTTAGAATAAGTGCTTGCTTTCTTTCCAACCGATGCGCCCAAACGGATGCCGCGTAAGAGGTCATACTTTCGAAGACACCTTGATACACCATGTACAAATGATAGCACGAAAGCCCGTACTCCTTTCAAGCAATCCTCCTAAGTTTGTGCATCATAGAGACGGCGTCCGCTACTACTTGCCTAATGTGGTTGCTAAGCAGCAACTTCTCGTCAAACAAAACACTTAGGTACTTATGAACTCGAATTCGGCTGATTACACAGCCTTTACACTTAATACGGGGGTTACAACTGTATGATAATTTGTTTGCACACTTGAGACATTAACTTTGTCTTGGGCACAGAAATCGTTAAATTTTGAATGTCTATCCAGCTCTCTGCGGTTGACTAAGCCGCCTGCGCTCGGTCTTCTAGCCGCGGTCGTGAGTTACCACGAACTAACAGGAGACAGTCATCGGCAAAAGCCTGGACCGTGACCCCTTGCAGGAATGTCAGGCCCAAAAATCCGTCGAATTCCAAGTTCCACAGCAAGGGACCGAGAACGGAGCCCTGTGGGCTTCCCCTGGTGACAGATGTCTCTACAACTAGGTGCGCATCCTTAAATACAGCCGTGCGATCTGATAAGTAGTTACGTACTACGACCTGCAGGGCTACGGGAACATTGCGGCGTTTCAACTCATAGAGGACAGAACTCTAACACAAGGAAGGAAACGCTGCCTCTATGTCAATAAAAACTGCCAAATCATATTTACAGTCGGCGCCTTTCACCTCGGCAACAGCATTTAAGGTGCAATCCTCGGTACCAACCTTTCATGAAGCCATACTGATCTCGATTTAGAAGTGAGTTCATACCGATATTTTCCCAGAGCTGTTCCACAATCAGCCTTTCAAGCAATTTGCCCATTACCGGCAAGGGACTGATGGGTGGATAACTGCTGACCTCACTCGGATCCTTTCCTGATTTTAAGAGCACCTTCCAACAAGTCGGAAAGCAACCCCAGCTTAGGCATCCGAGAACAGCCTGCCAAGCGGCTCTCTTATGACAAACATCAGATGATAGAAAATATCCGGGTCAAGTTGGTCAAGCCCGCGTGTCTTTCTCAGTGCCATTCGAGAAACCACCTCGGTCTATATCTACGGGTTCCATATCCCGTGCGCCAGGGTATGGTGTCTCACCCACCCTAACGCCGACTTCTGCTTCACTCTCCAGAGCATCTGGAAACAGAGTATCCAGGAACGCCTGGTAAGTCCCCACAGATGTTAAAGTGTGATCACGACCACCAAACCCGCATCGAACACTGCACAGCACGTGCAATGACTTTGGCCGATAACATAACTTTGCGAGCTGCCAGGTGTTGCGCTGCAACTCGCGCAAGGAAGTCTTGCCAAAATTTGAGTTTGGCTTCCTTGATGGCATGAATATACTCATTACGAGCGCGCCGGTAGATTCGCAGACCCTCAGCGCGCATGTCATCAACCATAATCCCCGTTACGGGGCGACACTGATATCTTCTCTTAGCGGACCTAACTCTTACGCGCAACACGCTAAGGTCAGAGAACCACCACTTTTTCCCAGGTCTCCGCCTGCGTTTAACAGGCTGTTCCCCGGAAGCAACAGTCATGATGGGTACTCTCCGTCTCCAGGCCTCCAGGTACTCTCCGATCAGCGGACTGGCTACTACCTATTACCACGTCCATTGGCCGAGGCCGCCGTAGGATCCTTTTGCAGCCAGTCTTGATGGCCCGGCCGAATTGTTCAGCTATCAATTCCACCTCCTCTCTGAGCTCCATGCGCCATTCCAACCCGTGTAAGGCAGCCGCACACTCGTGCCGCAGCCTGTCCTGATTGAGACTCCCTAGGTTATAGCATTCCGAATCTCTTGCTCTTGGACCGCCATCGTAAGCGATCTCATAGGTTATAAGCCTATAAACACTCACATTGGCCTCGGGTCAGAAAGTCCAACTACTTGTACACCTAGCAGATCGCCCGTCACCAAAGTGACATCGATGTAATTTTCCCCCAGTTCGGAAGAGAAAATCGGCGGTTATTCTGTCTCGTTAAGCAAGTAGAGGTTCCTTGCTTCAACGAAGTGTGCGAGACCAGCGCCTCTGGGGTTAGTGAGTGGTGAACCCCAGGCGGAAGACTTAGCGTTAGCGTCCAGAGACGCTAACCAGCACTCTGATGCCCGGGAGACCGTCCAGAATGCGCCTCAACTTCACCAAAAAGTCATCGATACTCCATCCAAGCTGTAAGTATTCCGACACCAGTACAACATCTAGCGTACCCCTCGTGACTCGCACGACTTGAAGTATACTTCAGTTTTCAAAAATTATCAAATTAAAAAAAAACGGTGCGAAGAAAAGTTTTAAAAATTTTAAAGTTTTTCTTCGTGTTTAATCGAGCACATGGAGGAAAGAATTTTTTCAGTAAACTGCATTAAAATTGTGTAAAAGCTTAAGACTTCAGCTTAATCTTTTTTTTGCATGTCTACGATTTTTCTGAACCAAAATATTCAACTTTAAAGAGAAAAGACCACCTTTGTCTTTAATGCTGAATACCTCCCGATATAACGTATTAATACAAATAAATATGGAAAATAAAGAGTATTTAAAAAATTACAATTATATCTATATAATTATATAATTTTTTACCACATGTGTCTAATTTAATATCGGCAGCTCAGATGTCAGCGGGAGCACAGTATACTTACGCGCTGGTACAGCGTCACTCCCGTCGCGCAGATGACCTCACAGTTCTCCACCATAGCGGCGCTGCGGACCCACCACTCTCAGGCTCCAATTAAAAAGCATGCACGAGAGTGAATTTTTAATTCATCGTCGACCACCACTGGAGAAGACCAAGAAGAAGATGGAAGAAGATAGAAGAAGTTCCCTGGCCGCCTCAACGTGAGACATCTCGGCAGAGATCAACATCCCCACCGAGGGAGTCGGGACGCGGACGCTACCTTCCCGCACCAGCTCCCCAGGCTTCAATCGCCCTGGCCGGCGGACTCAGCGTTGGATCGCTCAGGGAGAACCGCCTCGTCCGCACCGGCGAAAGATGACCGACGCCGACTCAAAACTGTGGGGCTCTGGGGGCCACCACTGCCACGCTGTAGTTGGGACTCAACTGCAGCTGAGAGGAAGCCCGGTCATTTCAATGGACTGGCCGCAACACTCGACTTCGCCGGAGACCACCTTCTGGACCCAACAGCTCTTCTCAGAGCTAACGCAAAAAATTGTCCTTTTCAGGGCTACCACAAGGTTATAAATTACGAACCGTCGAAGCCATTCGACAACAGCCTACTCAGAGCTACCATAAGGTTATAAATTACAACGAACCGTCGAAGCCAATCCACAACAGCCCTTCTCAGGGCTACTACAAGGTCATAAAGCGCCACGTGCCGTCAAAGCCATTCGTCAACAAAAAAATTACAATTTTTTTGAAAGCAATTTTAATAAAAGTACTTCCAAATATGAGATTAAATATATGTTTTAACTGCTATCATTTAAAATGAGTGTTTCAACTCAGAAATTGGATACCAGACGTTTAAAAACAACAATTGCAATTGCTGTTTTTAAAAGCTCATCTTAAATACAGCAGTTGCAATCATTATTTTTAACAGATGATAAGTTTAAAAATTTTGGGGACATTAGATAATTTTTTGATTCTTAATCTGGGCGGTGGGCGAAAACATTTGAGAATCAATGGCCTAGATATATGATAAATTTAACCGTTATTTCGTCGATTAGCGGTTCTATCTTTTTATAATCAGTTCCAGCTTTTTTTACACGTTGGAAATATAGTTTCTAATCATTCTTATTCAATTCATTCATTTTTTCTGCTAATCTTTTAATATCTGACATTAAAAATATTGCTATTACTACCAACATATATCTCTTCAGAGACATGCCATCCCGATCGGATTTAAATCGGGATGATAAGAAGGAAGTCGCAGAACCTGATGCCTGTATTTTTTTAGTAGTTCATCAAAATTGTACTTTAATTTCTAATTTCTATGTGATTTAATCAAATCATACAATTGTGGTTTTAACAGAATTCTATTAAACGGAAAATTGTTCTTTTATAACCAATTAATCAGAGTTCAAATGAACTCAAATGTGAACACACACTTCAAACAAAAAAACAAACCCACGCACCATTATTTTTTATTGTAAAGAATAGTATCCTAAATATTTTTAAAGAAATTATTATCTGAAATTAAACAAAATGAGAATAAATTTTAATTGTGGAAAGAATTTTTGCTATTTATGAAAATAGTTTCTGAATGAATCTAATGGTATGAAAAAAGATATAAATATATTGTCCTGCACAGAGACTGTCTGCCTTGTACAGTTGTTAATAAACTTAAAAATGAATGTTAATATTTAAAAATTAATTAAATAAGCAGCACATAAAAATGCAGGAAAGATGGACTTTTTAATCATTATTATAATTTTGACATTTTTTAAGTCGATAACAAATTAAAATCAAACTGCTTTATAACCTTTAATTTGGTAAAATTTTCATAACTTCATTATTTAAATAAATTATATTTTAATTTTTAAAAGTTTAAAATATAATATTTATAAAATATAATTTATAATTTTTATAAATTTTGCAGATTTTATTATTTTTATCTTGGCTATTATTTTTTAGTTTTATTCCTGTTTCCCAATAAAATCGTATAGTAAAAGCTATAGAGACACTACCATCGAGCATGAGAAGTTTTTTATATTTTTAAATATGTATTATTTTTTCCTACGGCTTCATACATTCATATGAAATATACGCATATTAAAAACGTTTTTCAAACAAATTTTTAAATCCACAAATTTAATTTTTACATTTGGAGTCTTTTAATGTAGATTTTTCCAGATATTTTTCTAAAAATACTTTGAAAATCACAATAACATTCATTTGAAACCACTAACCAATGAAAATCGATAGCAAATCACATTCAGGTTATAGAAAATCTAGAATACAAAAAATATGTAGGATACTCATATTGTTGCTTCATCATTACAAGAAATTAGATCTAGTTTGTTTTTAAACTAATTAATCAATTACATTTTTTTTTCATTAACTGCTTTTTTGTTTTGAGTACATTTACAGAGATCTCTGTTTCTTCATAACAAAATGTTTTCAATGATTGACTATATCAGCAAAGATCCATCTGTGCTATTTTAAAATTTATGTTTTAATTTATTAAAATTTAAAGAAAAACCGTTCCAAAGAAGCAAAGATTTTTATACTTAAGTATTCATACACAACTTGATACATTTTTTAAAACATCACTTTCAAAGTTTAAGCTGTTTGTATCCAAACGTTTGGTCCAGGATGGGGAAATGATTTTCACCCTTACAATCTGATTGTTCCTGTCTCAGACTAACTCCTGGAAATTAAAAGAGTAACTGCCAATGACCAATTAAAAGAATCACCTTCAATGAATTAGTTTCATAGATTATCAATAGTAAGAACTTTTTTGTTTTGCGTACTTTTACAGAGATTTCTGTTTCTTCACTGGATAAGCAATTCACTGTACTTTTTAAAGTCAATTCAACTACAAGCACAAAGATGGGTTAAATTCAACTAAGACATTTTATAGAAGCGACAGTAAACAACTATAAGTTTCCCTCGGCAATACTAGAAAGCACTGTGATTGCATATTTAATTCGCATGAATCCACAATGCGTAGAATGGTTTATTGAAACAAAATCAGATACACAAGTTCATGCAATTTTAGAACTCTACATAACTTAGAGCCACCCTCTAGAACGTATTCGTTCAGGTGTGAAAAATTTAAAGAAAACTGGCAGCGTTGAACGTAAGAAGGGTGAAGGCAGGCCTAGAACATCAGAATGAAACACTGGAGATCATTCATCAGTCTTTTGTTCGCAGGCCTGGGAAGTCCACTCGAAGTGCAGTGCATGATTTTAATCTTCTGCAATCTACCATTCACAATGTTTTGAAAAAGCAATTAAAATTACATCCTTATAAATTACAAATACTGCAGAATTTTACACAAGATTACATGCTAGAAAGGAATTTACTATGAGAATGACGATTATTACCTTAAAAAAGTTATGTTCTCAGACGAGGCTACATTTCCTGTCTGGAAAAGTGAACATTCAGAAGTTCGAATATGGAGTTCAGAGGACCCACATGTTACACTTGACTGTATTAGATAGCCCAAAAATTAAATTTGGAGCAGACTGCTTCACGATTATGGTATTTTGGACCTTTTTCCTTTGCGGAAACAGCAGTTAACATGAATATCTATCTGAACTTATTAGAAGGATTTGTTTACCCTCAGCTTGAAGAGTTACACCTCAAAATCATATTCCAACAAGATACAATACACAAGGGTTTATTAGTGTGTAAATCCCTCAACTACACATTCCCAAATTGCTGGATTGGATATGATGGACCAACTTGACCACAGGATATTTTTCCAATGGGATTTCATCAAGGGTAATGTATACAAAACTTGTGTAGTAAATATTGATGACCTTAAGGAGAGGATTTAACACATTCGATGGATATGTTATAACGAATATGACATTAAATGGATTTACCAGTTGGATATTTTGCGAATTATTAATGGTGCACACACTGAATATCTTTGATTTACAGGTAAAAAAAATTTCAGTTTTAATGTTTCTAAATTCATACAATCGTTCTTGTATCTTAGTAGGTAAATTATTTACTCAATATAAAAGCTGTTTAGACAATTCTCAGACACCCGGTACAAGAATAATTTCACATAAATAATTCCAATAGTGATTTAAAAAAAAAAATTAGGTCTCACAACTGTACCTCCAGTAATTATGAGAAAACTGTTGCAAGATTTAGACTAAATCACACATTTTAGATTTGGTACAAATTAAATTTGTTTAATTGCCAATAAACAAACAAAAGTTGCATCAGATTTATAGAAAACTTAATTCTCAGGAAACTGATATAATTACTTCATTGATTATTCAATGAATGGCTGTTCTAAACAGTTCAAAGATAAAGTGCATAAAATTCAGTTAGTTTATCAATACTAAAATTTTATCCCGTCAAAAAAAGTTAAATTATCCATCAAATTTAACTTGCTGGCACAATCATATTACTAAGGATAAGTGTTTGGAAAAACCAATTTTACTTTGATACAATAAATGTTACTATTACAAATGTTGAGATTATATATCATTCTTTGAAGAAATACCTTATGGTAAACAGAAAAAGAAAAGTCCATGTTCCAGAGTATATATGGTCTAGCGAGATCATATTTTTCAGCAAGTAGTTAAAAAAGCTAAACACCAGTACAAATCAGATATTTTCTTTAAAGAAAAAATTGGTGCTACAATAGAAAGCCTTTATCTTCACTTAAAATTAGTAGTTCAGAGATGCAAATACTAAAATAGTAACCTTCTAAGGATGAAGGAACAGTTCTGTAATCTGTACCATCACCACAAGTGAGAGAAAAAAAAGTAAAGAATTGTATTGTACCCAACATAATTTTAAAATCAAACATGTAAATAAACTATCAAAATTCAATATGGAACATGAGTAAGAAATCATTCTATTCAGAATACAAAGTTTCTGAAAATATAAATTAAATTTATACAGTATGGATGCCACATTAACATTATATTTAATGTTAAAACATTTACTATTATTAGGTTTTCAAAATTATATTAAAATAAATGTAGTTATGATACGTTTTTATCTTAAAGATGTGATCACAGTTTCTAAACATATGATATAAATTCAAATAAAGTAAAATTGTTAGTGTAAATATTTTTATGATAAAACATACAATCTTACCATATCAAAGTTGATAAAAGAATATAAGCGTGTTCAGAACCTTTAATTATACATGCTAATGAAGCATATTTTATCAATATTTTCACTAACTGTGACTAGAAAACACTTTGTTTTTGAACTTTATTCATATGAAATTTTTTTGACCCATAAAATGCATTTCTGAATTATGTACATTTTCTGACTGAATATTCTTTATAAAATATTACTGAAGTAAAAATAAATCTCTACATTTAGGGGAAATCAGATCATAATCAGGCGTAAAGGTTTTTTTTTAATTTATAAAGTTATTTATAACCTCTACATAATAGAAGCAATGTATCTTTCTCCTCATAATGAAAGATAATTTTTTGCTTTACAATACTTGTCCAGTCCAGTTTCTTATGATTATGTGTATAATGAACCTAAAGATCTAGTGAATTTCTTTCTCCAAGCACTATTCATCAGTCTCTGTAAAGTAGTGAGGGTATTACATGATGGGCTGAATACACTAGTCCACAATGATTTTGTTACATAGTCAATAATTACTGACATGAATTTCTGGGTGCTGATTCCGAATATGAAGTCAAAATTTCCCTATCGATCTCATATTTTTTGTAATTCTCTTCCTATTTTCCAGCAAGTATATTTCCATGAACAATGCAAGTATAATATTTTATTTATTTATTACAGCATTTAAGTTGTTAATAGCCATGAAAATAAATATTAATATTATTTATATAGTAATTACAAACGATCAAAAAGTGATACACATGTTTCATGTCATATTTTTTTCTAAATGTAATTGTCACTCATTGCGCAGCATATAAGAATTTTGTTTTGATGACTCAGTGTTGAAATGTAATACTGTAAACAATGTATTATATGGCTAAGAAAAATCTCAACTACATCAGTAAAGTGTGAGCTTTCATATGTTTAACAATTAGTGGTGTAATTACTCCTTCCTACCAATTTGTGATTTTATTCTTTCTGTAAAGCTAGTGCATATACTGCATTAATGTGTAAATAAAGTCTTTAAAGTTTTGTAATATGAGCTTCGAGTGTATGCAGCAAACTTTAAAAATGTTCCATTAACCATTCAGACAGTTTCTGCAACATTTGTGGTGAGGTAATATTAAAACATCACAATAGTAATATATTCCAATGATAAAAAAATCACATGAACTATATTTTAGATGTAAAATAGGTTATCAGAAAAGGTCCTGGGCTCCTAATATTTGCTACAATTAATGTTAACGCTCTTGACTGGTTGGTTGAATGATTCTCGTCACATGATATTTGCAATTCTAATGGTTTGGAAAGAACTGAAGGATCACTTCACAGATTGTTATTTTCATCTAATGGAAATATCAGGGATAACAGCTAAGACTAGACATACTGTTAAATATCCTGATATTCCTTCTGCTATCAGAACAGTGGCTCACAGTCCACAGTTTTAAATTCTAGTACCACCAAAAACATGGGAATTTTATCATATAATGAACAAAGGAGAGATCCAGACTTTTCAGAAAATACAAACATTGAATGATACTTAATTAACCAGTTAGAATTAAAAGATCTTGTTGTGATCTAAATTTATTTAAGAATCAAGCAGAAATTCTCTTATTACATCTGAAAGGATCAACTCTCTTACCACACAATATTAAAACAAGTGCTTTTCATGACAGTATGAATTTAAATGTTTTTTCTTCCAGTACAAGGACTTAGTTTACTGTATGATTTGCAAACTTTACTAGAAACTTTGAGACATATGCACCATCCTGATGAATGGAATTTGTAATAAATTCCTCAAGGTGTAGTTTGAAAGCCCTTCTCAAGTTTGGAAATAATATAACAAATTTAGTATACTAAATTTTGTTATTTCTTGTGCGAGTGAGACAGCAGAGATAAGAGAATCATTATGTTAAAAAAGAGTGGTCAAAAAGAGAAACACTGTCTGCAGGAACACTGTGAGTCCAGCAATAGTAAAAACTGATAAACATTTACCTTCTGCCACTACACATTAAGCTAGGTTTTTTTTTTTTTTTGTCTTCAGTCATTTGACTGGTTTGATGCAGCTCTCCAATATTCCCTATCTAGTGCTAGTCGTTTCATTTCAGTATACCCTCTACATCCTACATCCCTAACAATTTGTTTTACATATTCCAAACGTGGCCTGCCTACACAATTTTTCCCTTCTACCTGTCCTTCCAAAATTAAAGCGACTATTCCAGGATGCCTTAGTATGTGGCCTATAAGTCTGTCTCTTCTTTTAAGTATATTTTTCCAAATGCTTCTTTCTTCATCTATTTGCCGCAATACCTCCTCATTTGTCACTTTATCCACCCATCTGATTTTTAACATTCTCCTATAGCACCACATTTCAAAAGCTTCTAACCTTTTCTTCTCAGATACTCCGATTGTCCAAGTTTCACTTCCATATAAAGCGACACTCCAAACATACACTTTCAAAAATCTTTTCCTGACATTTAAATTAATTTTTGATGTAAACAACTTATATTTCTTACTGAAGGCTCGTTTAGCTTGTGCTATTCGGCATTTTATATCGCTCCTGCTTCGTCCATCTTTAGTAATTCTACTTCCCAAATAACAAAATTCTTCTACCTCCATAATCTTTTCTCCTCCTATTTTCACATTCAGTGGTCCATCTTTGTTATTTCTACTACATTTCATTACTTTTGTTTTGTTCTTGTTTATTTTCATGCGATAGTTCTTGCGTAGGACTTCATCTATGCCGTTCATTGTTTCTTCTAAATCCTTTTTATTCTCGGCTAGAATTACTATATCATCAGCAAATCGTAGCATCTTTATCTTTTCACCTTGTACTGTTACTCCGAATCTAAATTGTTCTTTAACATCATTAACTGCTAGTTCCATGTAAAGATTAAAAAGTAACGGAGATAGGGAACATCCTTGTCGGACTCCCTTTCTTATTATGGCTTCTTTCTTATGTTCTTCAATTGCTACTGTTGCTGTTTGGTTCCTGTACATGTTAGCAATTGTTCTTCTATCTCTGTATTTGAACCCTAATTTTTTTAAAATGCTGAACATTTTATTCCAGTCTACGTTATCGAATGCCTTTTCTAGGTCTATAAACGCCAAGTATGTTGGTTTGTTTTTCTTTAATCTTCCTTCTACTATTAATCTGAGGCCTAAAATTGCTTCCCTTGTCCCTATACTTTTCCTGAAACCAAATTGGTCTTCTCCTAACACTTCCTCCACTCTCCTCTCAATTCTTCTGTATAGAATTCTAGTTAAGATTTTTGATGCATGACTAGTTAAACTAATTGTTCTGTATTCTTCACATTTATCTGCCCCTGATTTCTTTGGTATCATTACTATAACACTTTTTTTGAAGTCTGACGGAAATTCCCCTTTTTCATAAATATTACACACCAGTTTGTATAATCTATCAATCGCCTCCTCCCCTGCACTGCGCAGTAATTCTACAGGTATTCCGTCTATTCCAGGAGCCTTTCTGCCATTTAAATCTTTTAATGCTCTCTTAAATTCAGATCTCAGTATTGTTTCTCCCATTTCATCCTCCTCAACTTCCTCTTCTTCCTCTATAAAACCATTTTCTAATTCATTTCCTCCGTATAACTCTTCAATATATTCCACCCATCTATCGACTTTACCTTTCGTATTATATATAGGTGTACCATCTTTGTTTAACACATTATTAGATTTTAATTTATGTACCCCAAAATTTTCCTTAACTTTCCTGTATGCTCCGTCTATTTTACCAATGTTCATTTCTCTTTCCACTTCTGAACACTTTTCTTTAATCCACTCTTCTTTCGCCAGTTTGCACTTCCTGTTTATAGCATTTCTTAATTGCCGATAGTTCCTTTTACTTTCTTCATCACTAGCATTCTTATATTTTCTAAGTTCATCCATCAGCTGCAATATATCGTCTGAAACCCAAGGTTTTCTACCAGTTCTCTTTATTCCGCCTAAGTTTGCTTCTGCTGATTTAAGAATTTCCTTTTTAACATTCTCCCATTCTTCTTCTACATTTTCTACCTTATCTTTTTTACTCAGACCTCTTGCGATGTCCTCCTCAAAAATCTTCTTTACCTCCTCTTCCTCGAGCTTCTCTAAATTCCACCGATTCATCTGACACGTTTTCTTCAGGTTTTTAAACCCCAATCTACATTTCATTATCACCAAATTATGGTCGCTATCAATGTCTGCTCCAGGGTAAGTTTTGCAGTCCACGAGTTGATTTCTAAATCTTTGCTTAACCATGACATAATCTATCTGATACCTTGCAGTATCGCCTGGCTTTTTCCTAGTGTATATTCTTCTATTATGATTTTTAAATTGGGTGTTGGCAATTACTAAATTATACTTCGTGCAAAACTCTATAAGTCGGTCCCCTCTTTCATTCCTTTTGCCCAGCCCGTATTCACCCACTATATTTCCTTCCTTGCCTTTTCCAATGCTTGCATTCCAATCTCCAACTATTATTAAATTTTCATCTCCTTTTACGTGTTTAATTGCTTCATCAATCTCTTCGTATACACATTCTATCTCATCATCATCATGGGCGCTTGTAGGCATATAGACGTTAACAATCGTTGTCGGTTTAGGTTTTGAATTTATCCTTATTACAATGACTCTATCGCTATGCGTCTTGAAATACTCCACTCTCCTCCCTATTTTCTTGTTCATCACGAAACCTACTCCTGCCTGCCCATTATTTGACGCTGAGTTAATTACTCTAAAGTCACCCGACCAAAAGTCGCCTTCCTCTTCCCACCGAACCTCACTAATTCCTACTATATCCACGTTTACTCTATCCATTTCCCTTTTTAAATTCTCTAGCCTACCAACCTTTTTTAAGCTTCTAACATTCCACGCTCCGACTCGTAGAATGTTATTTTTTACTTTTCTGGTGACCCCTTCCTTAGTAGTCCCCACCCGGAGATCCGAACGGGGGACTATTTTACCTCCGGAATATTTTACCAAGGAAGGCGCCTCCATTATTGCTTTTGAAAATGCAGAGAGCCACATTTTCTTGGAAAAAAAAAACAGCTGTAGTTTTCCATTGCTTTCAGCTGCGCAGTACTCAGAGGACTGAGTGATGTTGATATGGCCGTTTAAGTCATTGTGACTCACGCCCCTAACAACTACTGAAAGAGCTGCTGCCCTCTTTCAGGAATCATTCCTTAGTCTGGCTCTCAACAGATACCTCTCCGATATGGTTGCACCTTCGGTCCAGCTACTCTGTATCCCTGAGCACTCAAGCCCCCTCACCAACGGCAAGGTCTCATGATTCATAGAGGAGGAAGCTAGGTTTAATGAAAAATTTTGTTAAAGGAATGGATTATGATGAGACTGGATTTCACTTTGTAACTAAAAAGTTCCGTACTACAAGTGATGCTAAGATAAAGGAAGATTTGTGAGACTGCAAGTAAAAAAACTAATCAAGACTGAATTTGAAGATAGTTTGAATGACTGTGAAATTGCTGCATGGACAATTTTATGTTATATACAATTTAATTGGAAATCATAAGGCAGATAACTAAAGAACTTATAACTGAGATTCATAAAAAAGTATAAAAAACTTCAAATAAACTATAAAGCACTTGGACATAATATGTCACTAAAGATCCACTTCTTAGACTCTCATCTGAATTTTCCCCTTCAACCTTGAAGCTGTGAGTGATGAACATGGAGAACAATTTCACCAAGAAGTATCCATTATGGAAACATGTTGCCAGAGAATATATAACTAAAGAATTTGGCAGATTACTGCTGGAATCTCAAAACTGATGTAACTATAATAAACTACACCAGAAAATCCAAAAGAAGCAGATTTTAGACATGTTGAAATTGCATGTAATATTATTATACTACAATCACAATGTTTTTTTTTTACGACAAAAAATGATAATTACAAAAACTATTCCTAAAAGAAAGAAACCATTTACATACTTAAAATCAGTTAAAAAAAAAAAAAAAATACTATAAGGTTAATTCTTATAAACAAACAAAAAAAATTTGTTGTTCAGTGAGTTTTGAAGTCTTGTCATTTTTTTTCAAGCCAAGTCAAACAATTGTCCTTGTTTTTGCCTTAAAACTATCATAAATTCATGAACATACTGCATTTTTGGGTGAAAACTTAATGAGTGGTTGTGTCTTAAAAATCTAATTATTCAATTTTCATGGGGTTATCCAATATACAGCACTCTAAGTAATTAATTTACCTGGTAAGAAGGGGTTAATAAAATTCTATAATAAGCTGCTATTTTACACTATGTAATATGATATAAATGTTTGTGTCCAAAAATAGTTGTCATAGTAGGTTAAATGTACATTTTAAGAAAATGTTTATAATTAGTTTTCTTGACATTGTAAAAGTTAAAGGACATGTAAACATTATTTTCATAAAAAAAATAAAAATAAATTAACGAATAATTTTTAATATGAAATTCAATTTAATTTACATATAATTTAAAATAACATTAAAAAAACAGCAACTCTTGATTTACAGATGTTAATGTAAATGTAACCATCTGAAACAGAAAAATATTAAAACTAAACAATATTTTTTTAATACCATAGAGTGAAAGAAAATACAACATAAAGTTCAGTGCTTACTGAAATTGGTTCAGATACCAGTAATTTATTCATAATTAATTACCATTAATTATTTTACAAGAGAGGAATGACTACTATTTTATCACAAAAATTGTTTTGTAGTCAATTTTGTAATCAAAAGTTTAAATGAAAACACCATCAAAATCTAAAAATATGTTTTGTAGTAAATTATAAAACAGATGAGACATAATGCTAAAATTCTTCCTGATTATAGATTCATTTTCAATACATGATCAAACAAAGACATTTTCCCGTTTTTGAATTAGCCATCATCAAATGTGGAACTGTTCATGACTGTGTTTTAACCAAAAGCCTTTTATAATAGTTATAGTTTTAAACTAAATGTGTTTTTAAATCTGTTGCAAAATGACCGTATGTTGAAAACTGTTTCATTCTTTTAAAGGACAATTTCATCATGACAAAGCACAAAGCTGCCACTACTTTTACGTTGCCACAACTTTACCTTATGTAGCATCCAATTGTGTTAAGGTGTCGTTTCATGACTTTGAGACTGAATTATTCTTACATGTCTGCTCCAGACCTTTCTGCAAGTGTACTTAATAAATTGTTCTGGACACATTGTTAAGAACTGTACGAACTGTTTAATTACTTTATTAACACTATAAATTAAATTAATCAATTAGAAAGTATAATTATATCAGTCGTGACAACCAAAATTTGATCAAAAATCAATGATGGATAGAAAAACTGTCTTGTTATAAGCTGCATTTTGCTACACTAAACTTCTACTTTACTATGGCCTCAAATAAGAATATATTTTTTTCAAGTATGGATGATTTGATTACATGAAAATTCAATCAAAAGTTACTTAATGCAGATTCAATATATAATATGAATTATAAATAAGGGTACTTTTTAATCTGCCTGCAATATAAACATACTTTAATTAAATTTAATATTGTGGGGATTAGGGAGACTGAGCACCCAATCAAGTGGCTACTAAAAACTTTGTTTGTGGACAGATGGTATAATAATATAAATTATAAGTGAGTGTATATATATATATATTTTTCTTTTCTTGAAAATTCAAATAATTGATTAACATATTAACAATTGTGCTAACAAAATTTAATATTAAATGAAATTTATACCACTAAAATATAGTAAATATATAGTTAAACTTACCATATTAATTCTAAGAATTGATTTTCGCAGGATGCTGGCATCTTCAATTGGTATTTAACCTATAAATAGTAATTAAAATGTTATTTAATAGTTTTTTAAATGTTATTTATAGATTAAAAACCAACTGAAGATGCTAGATTCCATGAAAATTGATTCTTGGAATTAATTTGGCAAGTTTAACTTATTTATTTACTGTGTTATGGCAGTTTAAGCATTTACTTTTCATTTAAAACACACACACACACACACACACACACACACACATATATATATATATATATATATATATATATATATAGAGAGGGAGAGAGAGAGAGAGTGAGTTATGAGCTTCATTAGCATATATAGGTAATATATTAGTAATGTTTTGTCAGTGTTGATAGTAGTAGTGATAATTCAAGTGATTATGTAGATGACACTGACAACGATCCTGATTATCATCCTGAAGCAGACAACAATCATCAACATCAGGTAATTTTAGTCAAAGAACATTTATAAATGATGATCCTGAATATGATGAAAATATTTCATAAAGCCCTCCAGTACCACCTAGACTCAAGAGTCAGCCACATAAACAGCAACTAATCAGTAGCAATTCATCTCAGTGAATCAAAAGATAAACTGGATGGACAGAAGTAAACAAAGATAATGATCCAGGAAATAAATATAATTTTCAATTTAATGAAATCCCACGAGTTAAATATTACCTCCCCGAACTCAAAACCTGTCTTGATAAAGATGGGGATCAACAGAAAGCCTGCAATATTCTGTTAAAAACAGAATAAAGGTATGTACAGTCAGTATAAAGATATACGAGGTGTGTTCAAAAAGTAACAAGAATTTTTGTTTTTTGGAAAGAATTAAATTTATTCGTCTACATTAATGTTAACCCCTTCAAAATAGTCTCCATTAGATATACTTATGCCAGTGCTTTTTCCAATCCCTGAAACACTTCTAGAACATAGTCTTTGAAGTGTTTAGCTCTGTCAGCTATTCACTTTTAATCTCATCTATGCTTGTAAAGCGATGGCCCTTTAAGGTTCTCTTTATTTTTGGGAATAGAAAAAAGTCACCCGGGGCCATGTCTGGCAAATATGGTGGCTGGGATATCATTACAGTGTTGTTTTTGGTTAAAAATTGAAGAACAAGCAATGAAGTGTGAGCAGGCGCATTATTGTGGTGCAAAAGCCATGAATTGTTTCGCCACAAATCCGGGTGTTTTTTCAGATTGCTTCATGCATACGGTGTTGAACTTGTAGGTCACTCCTTATTGATCACTTGACCTGGTGGCAAGAACTCATGATGCACTATGCTGTTAAAATCGACCGTACCTGAGCTTTTTTCGGTCTTGGTGATCCAGAATGCCTCCACTGGGATGATTGAGCCTTAGTTGACATCATATCCATAACCCATGTTTCATCACCTGTTATGACACGTTTCAATAGTTCTGCATCGTTGCCGATTTCATTTAGTGACTCATGAGCAACTTCCATTTTATGCAACGCTTATACCAACTGTAAACCCTAGCTTTACTCATAGAAGACTCACCAAAAATAATATTTAAAACATTGCTACACTTTATTCCATTTTTATAGCAAAATTTAATACAAATTCTCTGATCCATTATTTATATAAATAAAAAAATCGCCAATCATACCAAAACATGTGTTATTGTTTTGACAGCTGACAACAGACTAAACATCCAATATGGCTAAAGATGAACAGATACTTTTCAGACATGTTTATCACTACAACAATGAAAAAATCCTGAGAATCGGACTATTACAAACACAAAATTCAAGTAATTTTTGAATACACCTCCGTATACAGAGTACATACAGTCAGTATATACCTTGATTTGGATTGATGTTTAAACATGATAAGACTCCAAGCTATTTTAAAATTTTTCTCATATGGTAGATTCAAAAAACTTGCCTAAACCACAAGAAATCAGTTAATATCTTTGTGCATGGTTTCAATTATTGATTGAACATAATCGAATGTCTAGATTTCATTACACTCCAAAACAAATTGGGAGTCACAGACAAGCCAAAAATGATAAGTGACTACAACAATCATATGGAGGGAAGTGGATGTATCTGACCAGATCCTGTATACATATTTAAATGACAGGAAAATAATCAAGTACTGGAAGAAGGTTATGTTTAGTATTTTTGATGTTAAACTCAATATACTCTATATCTATACTGATATATAAAGAGGTAGAGGATGATTTTTGTTTGTTCAGGATAAACAAAAAAAAAACTACTCCATCAATCGCAACAAACTTTTTTACCCATATCTGGCATAACTGAGAAGGTTTTTAAATGTATTTTATATTTCATTTCAAAAAAAAAAATTATATATATATACATTATATTATATATATATATATATATATATATGTAGTAGTGGAGATTTGAGGGTTGAAGCACAAACTTTAGTGAACTGAATTAATGAACTGAGAAACTGTGAGTCTCTATCACTATGTGAGCTGGATTTGAAATGAATGAATAATATTACAAAAAAAAAAAAAAAAAAAATATGAGGGGGGTAAAATTTTAATTACTACTAAGAAATAACCAAGATATCTGGATATTAATTGATCCTTATGTATATAATTTTGTAAATTACAGCTACTAATGTTGATTTGTTTGGTTTCAGGAAGCCATACATTGAAGTAAACCCACAGTATGGAGAAGATAGAGGCTTGCAGTAAGATTAAGTTCCTTCATTTGAGCGGTTACAGTGCCCAGCAAATCCACAATGAAATTATGACTGTTTATAGAAATGGTAGTCCGTTATATGACACTATTGTGAGGTTGGGAGGTGGAAAATGAATTTTCAAACTGGCCACATGTCCCTTACAGACGATCCAAGAAGTGGAAGGTCATCACTCACAAATGATACTGCCACAGTGAAGAAAGTGAAGAACAGAATGTTATGATCATCAAAGGCATCCTTCTTGCCAACAATGAATCAAAGCGATGCCGCTTAGAAATTTTGCCACACCTGCCTTGCCTTATTCTCCCTATTCTGTCCCAAAAAACTTTTTCTTATTCCCAGAACTCAAAAAATCATTGCGACATCAGAGATTTTACAACACAAATGATGTCATTCAAGAAATGGAACAATGGTTTTTGATGCAATCTGCTGAGTTCTACAATGACCTACAAGGTCACAAAATGCAGGAAGAAATGTAAAACTCTGGATGGTGACTATGAAGAGAAGTCTTAAGAATAACAAATAAAAATTAAGTTTCTATCTCTATTATTTTTTAGTAATAATTAAAACTTTACAATACCCCATCGTAGAATTAAATTTACATTAATTAAAATAATATTACATAAATTAAAAAAAAAACTGTTTAACAGGAATGGGCTTCCCTTGGGGACTGTGTGTGAGGCTAGACCAATCATCAATATCAACTGCTAAAAAAACCAGGTTGAGCACCTCCCTATAATATCTCTGCAAACAATCATCTGATTTTCAAAATTCAAACAGGGTATTTGTTAGTAGGTTGAAGGCTAACTTTTGCCTTCAACCTACCTACCTGATGAGAGCTACATCAGGTAGACTCTCAATCTAACAGATCATGGTTATTCAGAAATGGTGTTACATCTTCGCAAACAATTTTCAATTTTAAAAATTCAAATGGGATAATTTGCAGGGATATTGGCATTGAAATTCAAACAGGATGTTGGTTCTCCACTAGGCGGCAGACACATTATGGTGCATTTCACACAATAATTTTTTCATAGTTCAGTCTACTTAATAAAAAGAGCATATACTGTCAGTAGCTGTTAATTAATGTTGAATATCAGACAATTTTAATTTGTTTCTTTGACCTATGTATAGTAGTTATGTTAATGCAGTTGTATTCAATTACTTAGGTAATGTGGTATACTGGTTCTGCAATAGGCAATAAATATTTTATTGTTCATTTGTTCATATTTTTTTCAAATTATTGAACAGCATCTAAATCTTATTATATAAAGAGGAAACGTTTGTTAGTACATTAGCAAAAATTTTAGGAACTGCTACACTAATCGGTACCAAATATTAAAAGTAGCTTCATTACGTAATCCAAAGTGTCAGAGGCTATATTAAGATGAAAAACTATTCATTTAAACGTGTAAATAATAAATAATTCATTATGGTGCTGCACTTCTTTCTTATGGTGAGCCGCTCCCAAGATATTTTTCAATCGAGATTCTTATTGAAATTGAAGACAAGGTTATAAGTTTGGGGAAAAGTATTTATGTGATTTCAGTTTACCAACACCAATTTGTGATGAAAAAGATATTGAAAACCCCTATGACACAGTTTTCTCTATGCATCAAAATGGTCCTCTTGGTAAAATTTTCAAAGATAAAAGACTTATTATATGGGATGAATCACCATAACTCATCAAGCTCATGTTGAAGTGATTGACCATACTCTCAGAAGCCTCTTACATCATGTGATAAGTTAATGGGAGGAATAACTTTTGTCTTTCCTGGAGATTTTAGGCAAAAGTTTTCAGTATGTGCAAAGCCATGATGGGGGATACTATTTATAAATACAACAATAAAAAAAAAAAAAACTAATGATGTCAAACTATGTTTAGATTGTATCTGTTGTAGTCAAAAGAATGACTACAAAAAAAATTGACCACAAAGAAAAATTGCAAGCACTTTGTACATATGTACAAAGTGCAAAAGAGGTATGAATACAAAGTGCTATCCTCTTTTTTGTTATTAACTTTATTGAGTGATACTAATTATTTTAAATCAGTTTTATTTAACAAGTTACATGTTACAAGTTACATGTTAATATGAAATGACTTATTTCAAAAAAATCTTTGTGAAATCTTTTTTCTCAACATACTGATTTAAAAACTAGTAATGTCTTTCACCTAGAATTTCTGAATCCCAGTCAGGCATGGCATTTTTCATACGCTACAAAATTTTATTTCCAACTCCATTCACAAATTTTAACCTTATGTGCAGATATAAAAAAAATCCCTTCAAACTAAAAAATTTCTAAACAAAATTCAGGTAATAAATTTTTTTTTACATATTTGTAGTATAATATTTTTGAGTGTCTAACATTAAAGAACACTTAGTTTTAAACAAAACAAAAAAGATCATGAGATTTAGTTGAAAATTAAAAATTTAATGAATTTTTTTCTAAAATACTCAAAATTGTCAAATGTTAGTCTAGCACTTTATACATGCACTGGGGGTAATTTCGTAGCATTTTTTGAATAGTTACATAAAATATTATAGTACTGAAAGGATTAATAAAGAAGTGGCTGCTCTGGGCAACTACTGTCAGGGGCTAGCATGAACTACAGATGGAACAGGGCACCAATGACTGATCCCAATTCTTATTACAGTCATCTAAAGACAAAGAAGTAGAGGATAAGGAAATGGGAGGAAGAAGAAGAAGGGGGTGATCAATTAGGTACAAAGTCTGTCAATTTTGGGAAGGGGGGGGGAGATAAATGCCATGCTATACACTACAGAAATAATAAACACTTAGTATATTAACTAAAAATTTTAAAGATGCAGTGTTTCACCACATTTATTAAGGAATTCTGCTTTAAATATGTACAAGACATTTCCTGTTTTCATACTGACAGACATCATTTCATAAAAAGTACAAATTTAAAAATGTAATAATTGTACCATAAAAAAAGGAAAGTTATTAAACGTCATTTAATGTTATTAATTAACTAAAACAGCTAGTAAATTAATAATTACAAACCTGTCATGCATAATATGATGGAGGCACAATAAGGTCCGATAATACTGATAACTGTTCTTCTGTGAACTTTAACTTATGTTGCACCCAATTATCTTGATGGGTACGTTTAAAATCCCCAAGAGTTTTCCATATTGTATTCTGAAAAAAAATTGTTCAATAATTTAATGTAAAACTGTTATTGGAAACTTGACATAAACCTTTTACAAACAAACCTTTTTGCAGTAACTTTTAAATAAAATTTCAAAAAGACTACTCAAGAATATAGTATGAGCATGCTCTGTACAGCACAAACAGTTATGGCAGAATTAAAATTTTTACTGAATATTTCATTATTGAAAATAGTTTGGATTGTTGAAAATCCTGCATTTCTGATTTCAGACTGTATCAGTGTTGTTATTTTTGAATTATTGAAACTAAATATGTGTGGTAGGATGATCACCTAATAAAACTGCTTATTGTTCATGACTATATTACAAAAAATCTTTTTTATCATTATTGTAATTGCATTTTTAAATACTTCTTCACAGGTTGTGGTTTTTCTACAATCAGGTCAGGCTATAAAATTAATTTATAGCTTAATTGCATTTTTAAATACTTCTTCATAGGTTGTGGTTTTTCTACAATCAGGTCAGGCTATAAAATTAATTTATAGCTATAGAACAGTCCTGATAATAACTTTTATGTAGTTATCAATAAATATTACATAAAAAAAGGTGAGAGGGGGGTATGTACATTTTTTCTTAAATAATGTAATTACATTTTTGATAGCAGACGCTTCAAACAATAATTTCCATGCCAAACATAGCCATACTTCTTTTCCAATTGTAGAAAACAATTATACATATTTTTAAATATGCAGAAAATTTGCTATCTTATAAAATTTCAATAATAAATTTGTTTAATTAATAAATCAAAATAACATTTTTGGAGTACATAAATAAAGTGAAGTTTGTTTATTAAAATAGATATCATTTTAAAACTGTTACACTTTTAAAATTGTGAGTAACAACAAGGTACTCACAATACCTGTGAGTACCTTGTTATTCACAGGTACTAACTTTATACATTGAAAGTAATTCCTACTGATTGAAGTGTTTTATAAACATTTTAGTGTTAAGTTCTATAAATATTTTCAACAAGAATATTTAATTTAAGCAAATTATTAGAAACTACCAATTAGAAAACAATAACTATCATATTAAATTGGCATAATATTATATAAATTTTTGCTTAGAACAGTTGCTTTTTTAAGAATTAATTTTTTTTAATTTAAAGACGTATTTAGTAAGCAAAAAGATTAAATTAAGATAATATTTACTTGTAGCAATAAAGAAATTTTTATTTTTACTTTTTAAAATTTAAGTCTGCTTTGAGCTCAGGAGGGCCTGCAGCCCATGCAATTTTTATCTGTTGCAAATACAAATTCTGTAGCATTTTTTAGCTTAGAATAAAAACTAAGCTAATATGTCTTAGAATATGTACAATCTAAACAGCTTTTTCTTTACTAATTATTTCCAAAAAGCATGGCTTCTCTAATCCCATTCGCTAAAAAACTTGAACATTTGTCAATCAACTAGCTTTCAACATTCTATAGCAGCACCATAATTCAAAGGGTTTTAATACTCTTTTTTCTGCTTCCCCAAATGTCCAAGTTTCACAACCATAGAACACATTCTATGAAAAATCTTTATTAGTTTTTTATGAATGTCATTCTGACATTCTTTGCAGTGAAAAGTTTGCATGTTTTGTTGAATACCGCCTTTGCTTGGATGAAGCAGATCTCAACTTTCATCTTTGATCTTTCAACTAGGGTTACCTTACTGCCCATATATGTAAAGAATAGTATGCTCTGAAATTGCCCACTACCCAAGATGAAGTTTGTGTGAATTCTTTGTCTGCTTGCCAATAAGATTTTGGTATTTCCTTTATTTATTTTTAAAACGAGTTACATTATAGTAATTTCTGACTATATGTAAACAATATCACCAAAATAAAAAATATACATATTTAAAAAACGTGGGAAAATAAAAATCATAGGTGAAAAATGCCAAATACAATCTGGGAAATGAATCCAAAACTAGCCAAATAAAAGTCAAAGTATAAATTGTTTTAAGGAGAAGTTAGAGAACCATTACTAACTTGTAAATAAATCTATAAAGCAGTAACTTCATCTTAATGAAATTTTATAAATATCCTGGGCATGACTAAATTTAATGTTTTTTTTGGAATATATTATCCTTGAAGCTTTAAACCACACTTTCCTTATTTGTGAAAATGCTATAAATATATTTTCCAGAGTTAAACCTCTGATAAAGTAGTTTTAATTTAAAATATAGCTTAACTTAAATTAATCTAAAAAAAATTAACTTAAAAAAAAAAAAAAATTAATTTAGCTTATATTAATTTTAATTTCTTTTTCCTGACATTTCTTTTAAAATGGTGAATCAAGTGTGTGATCAATAAGTATTTGACTTTGGCTCATAAAAACAAAAATACTTACCCTATTTAGTTCAATGAGTTGTCCCTTTCAAAGTAGGCACCTTCTGATATAATACTTTTTCTATTGTTGGAAGTATATTTTCAAGTCATTATTAGTGCCCTCTGGTTGCATATCTTTTGACCTCTTATCTGTCTTCAAATTTCTTTCCTTTAAGCAGAATTTTAAGTTTCGGAAAGAGCCAAAAATTACAGATAGCCATGTCTAGTGTGTAAGGAGCCTGCTGAAGTTGTTTGATTCTGTGTTTTGCAAAGAATCCCCTAAGTTGTTATTATAGGTTGGAGCATTTTCACGATGAATTTTCATGACATATAACCTTCGCTTATGCTGACAGTCTTTTTAGATTATCAAGGAATATTTCATCACAAGTATGCTCCGAAGGACAAATTGTCAATAAAGAGAATTATTACAAACTGCTCTTCATTGGCTAAGAGATGCTGCTTGACATAAAAGACCACAGTTTTGGGAAAATAGCAACTGGACAATCCATCATAACACTCCAGCCCATGCGTTGCAACTTATCCAGAGATTCATGGCAAAGAACAGGATCAAATAACTTCAGCAGCTTCCTTACATCAGACATGACTCCCTGCAATTTTTGGCTTATAATTTCACTTAAAGATTTGAAGACAGAAAAGAGATGCAACAATGGACACATGGTGCTCATTAAAAATGACTTCGAAAAATGCTTTCAATGGAAAATTGCTGGGGTAAGTGTGTTACATCAGAAGGGACCTACTTTGAAGGAGACAAGTCACTGAACTAAACCAGTGTTTTCACTTTTATGAGCCAGTCAGATACTTTTTGATCACACTTCATGTGTTTTATCATATCATACAAGTTGTGCTTCAAAGGCAACAAAAAATGAAATCCATAGTCCTAAGACAATAAATATATATTTTTTTTAAATCTTAAAAATACACATATATAATATAACAATACAGTCAATAAATCAATTAACTAAGATAAATGCTACTTTATAGTATGAATAATATTAATACAAAAAACATGCAGTCTTACAGGAATTGGTTGTGGATCATTAAGGTGCAAACCTAAATATAGAAATATTTGAGGCACAGTGTCTGGTACATCATAAGGACTAGCATTAATAAATGCACACAGTCCTAAAACACCAGCATGCCTTACAGCAAGACCATTCACCACTTGTTTTTTCTCTAATTTCACCTTAGTTTTACACTGTTTTTTAAAAACTTTCTGCAACAAAAAAAATACCATAACTCAACTACACAATAGGGAAGAATAATTTTCCTTTTGTATAAAGGAAAATGACACAAACATTAATATAAATTTATTAATAACTTTAACTTAATAAAATTGATTAAAATATTCCTGAGCACTTGGTTCTACACTTTTTTTTAATACTATTTTACAACTGCAGTTAAAAGTAGAAATTCATTACTTTCATTTAAAAAAACAAACTCATACAAATTTGAAATTATTTTTATTGATAGTTAAAAATCAGCATAAGTTGAAAATTACCTATCTATGAGCAAATATTTTGTAGAAGGCAATATTGAAACAAGTTTCAGTTACATTGGTGGAAGTTTTATTTTAAAATCTGCTATTAACAACAACATCCAAATACTATCAAATAATGTGAATTCCAAATGAACAACCATCACAAAAAACCCTTAATAAATTAATTGTACAATTCTATCCCATTTTCTAGTTAGTTAAGCTTTCTCTCAACTAGCTCTTGTAGTTAATATCACACGATTAAAAAAAAAAATTATGTAAAAAAAAATCCTATAGCATGCAGAGTTCAGTAAACTAACAAGACAATTAAATAAAAAAAAGTTAAAACTGCTTTTCTTTCATGATATGTAGTCATAATAGGAGGAAAAACAAGACCTATCTAACGTTCTGAGATGAATTATATTTAATGAATGACTGGTATTAAATTTATTTATTAAAACAAACTATTCTCAATATATTTATCTTAACATATTAATGAACTAAACTCTTACATTCATTAGTACTAGAAAACTCACATAAAATATTTCTGGTCAAAATTTTACTTTTAATAGTAAAATATGACTAATAATCAACTTTTTATTAGTGGTTAAGTCGCTGAATGATTTTTTTGTAAAGCATTTATTTTCCATATTACAAATATGAATTTCTCTTAAAAAATGTTATTTTCCAACTCAAAATTTATTCTTTGGGTATATATATATACATATACATGTTTAAACCCTATACGTCAATATAGGGTTAAACCATATGGTTAATAAATATCTACAATGAAAAAAAGAAGACATTTCAATCTATTTAGTTTTCTTCAAATGTATCATGTCTTTAGTTGTAATAAGAATCAAATATGAGACACAATTCTTCTTTCACAGATAACAAACGCTTGACTAATAAAATAAAAAACTTAATTTTGAGGCAAAATTTTTGCATATTCTTTTAATCAAAGCTATAAAATGATAATAAAATTAAATATAGATTAATTAAACTCTTTTTTATAACTATTATAAATATTGAAGGAGTTATCAGTTTTATAAAAATGCTAATTTTATTGGATAATGGTGAGTAGGCAAGATAAAAAAAAAAAGGTTAATTAACTTTTTTATATCTCGCAGATCTAACACTTATGGGAAATCAAATGGACAAAACTTTTTTTAATGTTCAAGCAACAATCACTAGCTAATTTCATTAACAATAAATGGTTTTATTAAAAAAAATTTAATAAAATCATCTTAACTGTGAACTCTCAAGATATTTAATAAAAATTAAAAAAAGAATAAGTTAAAAAGTTTTGCTGAAAGAAAAAAAAAGAATGATAAAAACAGCTATGCCAATTTTATTTCAAGTTACCATACCAACATTTGTTCCTGCTTTACAGTTGAAATAATTTCACAATGGATAAGTCCAGCTAGAACTTGACTTGCTTTTTCTCTAACTTCAGGTTTCTCATCAATCATAAGTTGTAACACAAGATCTGTTATCTGAAAATAAAATTGTAATGTTTTATTATGGGGAGAAAATACTAGCTACTGGTAAGAGAATTTTAAATTATTTTTAATGATAGATATAAACACACAAACCGATATTTCAAAATAATGTAATATTTTATTATGGTGAGAAAATACTACCATCTAGTAAGAAAATTTTAAATTATTTTTATTGGTACATATAAACATACAAACCACTATTTCAAAATAAAACAAAGAAAAAAGCTAGACAGTAATTCATTCCATTCTTCACTGAGAAGCAAATACAATCAGATATTGTTTGACGTATTAGCTAAGTAAAATATTATATACTTATGCAATATTCTGAAACTAATTTTAAATAATAATGATAAAAAAGGATAAGTAACATTTTGGCAGGCTTCTATCCTTCATAAAAAGTTATTAATTTTTTATAATTTTACTACTATTCTGATTTCATTTCAATATTTTAACCTTCAATCAAGAAATATTAGGGTAAATGTTTTCTTCAATAAAAATTAAGCCAAACAATACTTTGTTTCTATTAGAAATTTTTAACTCTCTTAAACCCATGGATCAAATTTCAAATTTTACAAAGTTGTGCACTTGCACATGTTAGTTAGTTTTCCAAATATATAAATTTTTAGAATTTTTACATTTTTGTACTTGAGAAAAGAAAAAAATTAAACATTAGGCTTTCTCTCTTCAAATGGTATTAATTATAATTAAAACGTTATTTAATTTTTAAAACTTTCTACTTAAAAATCTCAACAAATATTTTAACAATTTTCATCATTCGAAGTTTATTGTCTTTTGAATTTTTATAGATTAATTTAATATTCTTCATTTTTCTCTACCTTCATTTTAAACCTTATCAAATTTTATAATATGTTAAGGAAAATTATCTAAATTAAATAACAAGATATATGTGAGGGCTATTTGGAAACTAACTTCTGGTCCTTGGTAATGCACAAAGGAGTGGGGATAGTAATTCTATCTTTGCACACTTGATTAATAGCCCAATTGGGTGCGGTTCTAGTAGTGTTATAGGAAATATCGCTTGCTTGTTTTTTTCTGTAAGATTCTCGTTCAAAATGGCTGCTGACATAGAAAATCCTGCTGACTGAAATGCATGCTGCCATCTGTTTCCTTCATGCAAAAAACTTGTCAGCTCCTGAAATTCATCGTGAACTTTATGCAGTATATGGATCAAATATCATAAGTGACAGTGCGGTAAGACAATGGTGCCGTATGTTACGGGAAGGTCAAACAAACATTCACAATAATGAAAGAAGTGGTTGGGCCTCAATTGTCACAGATCAACTTGTTGCAAGTGTCGATATGAAAATCTGAGAAAGCTGTCAATTCATTATAACAGAATTATCCAAATTTTTTCCTCATATAATGTGAATAGTGCTGTATAAAATCGTAACCAATAGGTTAAGACTTCCACAAATCTTGTCTCAATGAGTACCTAAGCTTCTTTCTGATGAACATACAAAAAAGAGGATGTGGTCAGCACTAACCTTTCTTCACTGTTACCATGAAGTATGAATTCCTTAGCATGTAGTAACACACGATGAAACATGGATTATATTTGTTAATGTGGAAACAAAAGCTCAATCAATGCAGTGAGGGCATACCAATTCTCCTCGAAAATTTGTAAAGAGCTATCAAACACTTTCTTCAAAAAAGCTGATGACATTGGTATTTTTGGAACCGTAAAGGTGTGATCTTGGTTGATTTTATAGAAAGAGGCACAACAATTAATGCTGAAACTTAGTGCAAGACATTGAAGAAATTGGTACAGGATACACAAAACAAATGATGTGATATGCTGAGTTCAGGCATAGATTTTCCTCATGACAATACTCATCCGTGCAAATGAGTATTGTCATGCAGTATGCACTGCAGGATGCACTTAACACCAACAGTTTCAAATGGGAATTGTTTAACCATCCTTTATACAGTCTTGATTTGGCTCCTAGTAATTATCATGTTTTCCCAAAAATGTAAAAATGGTTAGTGATGCAGCATTTTGAAAATGAGAAGGAGCTGAAAAACTGTGTTACTACTTGGCTTAATTTACAGTTGGCAGAGTTTTATGATGAGGATATTCAAAAACTTGTTTACAGATATGACAAGTGTCTTAATTTGGGTGGCAATTATATAGAAAAGTAGTTAAAAGTTGTATCTATAAGATGTATAATAAACTGCTACTTAATCAATTGGTGATTTTTTAATAATGAATCAGAAGTTACTTTCCGAATAGCCTCCATTAAGTACAATTTTATTTTCACATCAATGTTTAGGATATTACTATGTGTCAGCAATAGTCTTGACTTTCAGAATCAATGATAACGTACTGTTGTGACTTCGACAGGACGCCCTTTGTTAACAGTGTTACGGTAGATTTTAGAGTGAGGGTGGACTGTATGTGTTCATAAGTGATGAATGAAGACAACACCTTGTTGATTACTGAAGGATTGTTTAATTGTATGCCATCTTGGCAGTTTAAAATAATTTTGTAACATAACACTTGTAACTTATACTTAACATTAAAGACAGCAAACATAAACTAAATAAAACTTAAAATAATGATCATCTGAACAAGAATTGAGAGAGTCCATCTGGACGCGACCGCCTTGGGTCAGGTATGAGTGCAGAATGGTTAGAAGTAGCTATGTACAGTGCTTGAGGGAGCAGCTTGTGATGTAGAGTGGTGTGTTGGTCTGGCGACCAAAGTTTGCCATGGGCACCCTAGCCACTACTAGGTTTTAGCACCCGATGGCAAGAGGGGGTGAAAACATAACACATACTATACTTTATCTTGGTCAACCATTAGTATATCATCCAAAAAAGTAATTTTTTTATAAGTTCAATAACTTTCTTTCTTCCTGTTTTCCATTTAAATGATCCAATTAAATGATTAAGTCTTTATTTTACAAAAATCATTTTATATGTAAAATTTTCAAAGACCCTTCAGCTGTCTGAGCCTTTATCCAGTTAGTCAATCTTCTACTGTAATGCCATGAAATAAAGTTGAACCCCAGTTAATGTTTAACGAAATTCAGTAGTTTAACATCAGGTATTTATGAAGACTTCTCTGGTCTGATTTGTGTAAAATAAATATTTTGAGAATTTTTTCAATGTATTTTTTAAATACATATAAAAGGATCGGACTAGGAATTAATACAATAAGTTTACTTATTTTTATATTAAGTAAATAATAATATATTTTAAAAGAACATTAAATGTCATAATCTAATTTAAAAAGAAAAAAAATAAAGTCCCAGAGAACAAATTCCTAGCCCTTTAAAATTACTTTTTTATTTACTTTCTTTTCAAATTAAAAAATATTTAATTTCTTTTTGGTAAATTTTAAAAATGTTATAAAAATTAGGACATTCCAATGTTTCACTTGTATATGTACATGCTCTTTAAATTTTTAGAATTATTGTAAAGCAAAATTCACTCTAAAGAGTAGAAACTTGAATAGATAAGTAGAAACTAAAGAGTTAGACAAACCATGAATATCTTGCAGAACTCATGCATAAAAGATAATTGAAAATCATTTTCTTATCACTAAATGCCTTTCAACCAGTTCTCTTTTCTTAGATTAATGAAGCAGTCAATTTTAAATGACAGTTTTTCTCAAATCCCTGCACTAAAAACTACTTCACGCCTTCAAATCCAATTTTGTTGCTTTAGTCTGAGACAAAGACAATCTACTGCATTATAATCTAGTTTTTACAAAAATAAATACATATATGAAAACAACTATTAATAGTAGAGAAATAAATAAATATATATTACCTTTGAAACCCACACAGATTTGCTAACAAGTATTGCCATATTATGAAAGATGAAAACCTGAAGAAATTCAAGGCATGTTTCACGAGCCCACCATGAACTGTACTCTGAAGTCTGAAAGAAGTTTTAAACAATAAAATTTTGATAATAGCAAAAGTAACTTAATTATAATAATGAAATAGTTCTACATAAAAGAGTACAATAAATTTTACAATCTGCTACATACTTTTATCCAGAAATAAGAAATATAGAATGAAACTATCAAACACCAATTGCTGAAACATAATTATTAAAATATTTCTTTTACTTAAGCAAAAATAATACTTAAGTACAGAAAAAAATAGTAAGAAAACAAAGAAGTAAAACTATGTTTGCAAAAAATGTTATATATTTTAATAACAATATTTAAATGAACAAAAATCATGTTACATGCCATAAATCAGTAAAACATCAGCATATAGAAAAAAGTGGTTTTCACAAGATATTAATGACTGAAAAAAATTACCAAATGAAAAAAATTTATTATTAACTCATGTAAGAAAAATTAAGAATAATTTTAAAAAAATTCATTTTAGGTGATCTCATCAAAATTGGTGAAGAGACTTGAAAATGTTAAAAACATTAAAACTAGATTTAGAGCAGAGTTAAGCTTCACTTAGTAGTTGAATCAAATAAAAATTCTTTCTACATACACCACAAAAAAAAACAAAAACAAAAGCCTTTATCTAGGTTGGTTAAGCACTAATTGATAAGGTAGGCACAGACAACCTAAAGCTAGTCCTCTTATGGTGTTGGGTGGATTAAGCACTTGACTGATATCCACCCAGGATAATAAATTTTTTTTTATGAAGAATAACAACAGATTGTAAAAAGAATTTTGATTACTTTAAATATAGCTTTTGATATGAAATTAGTTTAATGAATAAATACAATTATCTTTATAAACATAAACAATATTTCATGTAAGATCAAATCACACACTAAAAAACAAAGAAAAGGTCATCAGCAATCATCTGCATTGCTGATTAACTTTGTTACTTTTTTATTCAAACATAACTATTTAATAAAAAAGAGAAAAATATTAAAATTAAATCTCATGTCACAGACAGGAAAACTAATATTGGATTACTGTCTAAAATACAAGAAGAGAAGAAGAGACAGGAGTGAGTGAGAGAGAAAAGAAACTGCTTGAAATATCTACATAGATAATCCAAACAAACAATAGATTCAGGTTTTGAAATGTTTAGCTGTGCGAAATGATAGAAAACAGTAAGCACTATCAAGACTGGATAGGTATATGACTGATGGGAGGATAATTGTAAGAGACTGCTGGGTTAAGTGTGCAGTCCCAAGAAGACTACCTAAGACTAATTGAAACCCACTGTGGAAGCTTTATTCATAGTCTGTGGTTGGATACTTTTTGTTTTTTTGACAGAACTTTTTTTTTTTTTTTTTTTTTGTTTAACTTATGTTGGCTGACACAGCTTTAAAAATAAGTTATTTGTTGTAAATACTTTTACTTTAATAAAATAAATATATAATTATTTGTTAAATGCATTCTTTATTTTTTATAAATTATTTTATTTCACAATTTTTAGTGGTGTCTAGTACCTATAATATATATATATTTCAACAGAGACTAACAATGATAATATAAACAACAGACTACAGAACGCCACAGTACTGGTGCGAGTGGTCAGTGGCTAAGAGTGTCAAACCGTTTGGTTTTTTTTGGTATGTTTCCTAAGATATCATTGGATTTAGTCAAAATTTATATGGGAGCACTCTGAAAGTATAATAGTTTGATTAAAAAAAATTATCAAATTGATAACCTCTTCTATTTTTAAAGTCTGTTAAAAACTATGGAACTATTAATGATTAAGATGTTAATTGCTGGGATTTTGGAATTTTAAAACTTATTTATTTCATAAAAAATGTTGTTAGTTACATGCACACCAAATTTCATTAAAATACCTTAATCCATTTTCAAGGTATAAATTTTTAATGAAAAAAAATTGGGCATTGGGAAAATGAAGCAAGATTTATTTATCTATCTTTATGAACTTTTTTGTTCATTTTGATGTCCTGAATTAGTTCCTTAAATTGGGCTAACATCGACTCAAGACACTTGCATATAATGAATTTCAATAACTTAAATGAATTACTTATTTTACTGGTTCAATAATTGTGGTGGTCATATCTTATTGGTTCATTAATTGTATTTTCATTGATATTTTTTAATTCTATAAAAACGTTTTTAAGTGCAGTGGATTTAATTTTGTTTTTGGTGGTTTCTAATATTTGTATGTCTTCTACAATTGAAAATATTTGTTCATTTTTGCTAATGTTATCAGTATAATTCAACTGTTTGTCCACTACATTTATTTATTGTAAATATTATTCACAACATTTTTTTAACGGTCTGTTTACCATTATTATTTTCAGTTTTAAAGAAAACAACAATTTTGACATTTTTCCATGAATAAAACTTTAACTTGCAAAAAAAGTTAGTGAAAGTTTGAGTTTGTAGTGAAAGTTTGTATCACTGTACCGCTGTGTCAAATGTATGGTTTGTCTCATTTGTAATCTCATTTTTGACTGTGAGCTACTTTGAACATACTTCAGGTATTAATTGTAATTATATCTATTTAAGAGTAGAACTGAAAAACAACAAACAATTTATATCAATACTAACAAACAAAAGGTTACGTACCCAGTTATTTAACTTTTTAAAGTTGGTTTAAATGTACTTATGAACTTATAAAGAAACACTTTTCTTTATAAATATTACTTCTATGACATGTAAGTGAAAGCTTGAAAATTCATTTCACATGAAAGTGTTATGGTCATAAATGTCAGCACAATAAACCAAAATGCTAAACTAGAAAAAAGTAACTGATTAAAGTGATAGTGAAAATGATGCAGTTAATACTTTTTTAAGCTACTATATAACTGTAACAAACCTTGAAGACAGCATCAAGGGCATAAGGCATACATTCTTCCAATGCAAGAGACTGGGACATTGCTGATAAAAATGATGAACAAACAGCAGATACCTCAATGTCATTTTCATACCTTTCCATTAAGCAAACTAGCGGCAGAAATGAAAGGAATTCAGGTATTGAACTGTACTGAGCCCTACACAGACTAGCAACTATCCATTTTATCACTGTAAAATGAGAAAGGTAAATTATTAAACAAATTACGCATTTAAAAATCACTGTCATTAATTAAATTATAATCTAATCACAATTATAAATAAAAAATTATTTTGATTATTTATATACAATCATTTAAGTACCCTTTAAATTTATACAAACTTCTTAGGGTACAAAAGCAAAATATTAACATCTAAAAAATAATTTAAGAACATTATCTATTACATATTTCACAGATTATCAATGTAAATAATGATCACTTTAATGCAACAAAACAGAACTCATTGACTAAAATGACTTCTGGTCATTAGTATGACCATACTTATTTTACTGTCAAATTGTTACGTAAACAGAACAATTTGTTTACATTAATATATAAGTTTTATCATTATTTTGGTTAACTGCTAATTTTTATGTGCTAATGTCCTGTTTTAAATCATTGTTGTTTCTATCTGTTTTACACAGTACATAAACAAAACTTTATGGTTTCTTGTTATGTCCTCTTGTAGCTTCTCTTCAATGTTTTTTAATTAATAACAAACAATCTATTTGATTGATTGCCCATAAAAAATTCTCAAAAGTCCTCTTACTTATGCTAAGTGGAACAACAATAAATTCACATGTCTGTTTGACTCAACCAACTCTATTGTAAAAAAAAGACATGGTTTATAGTCAGGTGGTATAATTTTTCTTCATATACATGATTGCACTCACCTTTAGCGATTCAAACACTACTTAAAAAATTTGGTTGGGAGGTATTCACGCACCAACCACATAACCCTCAGGCTCTCACAAAAATCTGCTGTAGGTTTATCAGCCACTCTGTTACACGCTTTTTACTTCTTCATTGCTTCCAAAATTACTGCCTACTAAAAAAATTTTTTTTTTTTACAAAACAGAAAATTAAGAATTTTTCATAATGAAAAAAACTTATATGATACCATAAGGAAAAGTTCAAATGGAACCAAATAGCAAAATAAAGTTTTACTATAATACCAAATAAACATTTTAAAAGTATTATCTGTTTTTAATTTATTATAGTCAAACGTTCACTGCTTACAAGATGTTCTTCATAACAAATTCTAATAATTATATAAAACCACTTTAAATTTTTTATAGTAATCTATGCGCGCTACCACACATATATACATACTATGCATAATACATACCAGTTTTAAGTAAACGGATGGCAGCCTCTCTTTCCACACCTTCAACATTTTCATTTATCACAATGTTATTTTTGTTTGAAGCAGAACCTAAACCTATAAAGACAAGAACATAAAAAGGTTTATAATTAATAATTTACAAGCTACAAGCAAAAACCACTTAAACCTGGCAAGCAGTTTTAAAAATGACATTTTCCCCTCAAATAGTAGGATAAAATTATAAATAAGCAAGCATCTTCCAGTGAATCAAAACCAGGCCCTTCAAAATTGACTTCAATATTGAACGCCCAACAAATAGAAACTTTAAACGGATAATTTCTATTATCGGTATTTATTAATTTGTCTAGACAAATAATTTATTTTGTCAGTATTTTTACAGACAAATAATAAAATTGAGTATCTAATGAAGTGTATATGTAAGCTTATATCTACAGTTTTAACAAGTTTACAGTTTTAAGCAAGTAGCAGCTGGGTAGTCTGTGGTTTATAAAGGGAAAAGCAGATACTGTATACATTAAATTAGGTACTATGAAGAGGTGCAAGTAATGACAGTCAATAAAAGACTGATGATTGCAGTATGGCAGTGAGGAGTTAATGGATGACACATGACTTCACAAATCCTCCAGGAATATGTAAGGATCATTTGTTTCATGTCTATACTATCATTACATAGGGAAGCCCATAAAGATGTGTTTTTAGATGATTTGTATATAATAAATTACAAGTAAATAACACAGGGAAGCAGTCTGCTTTCAGAATATGTAAGTTGGTGCTTCTTAATAACCGCTGCAAAAGATTTTACCTAATATAAAAAAAGGTAAATAAAATAAGTTAATTAAATAAATAACAAAAGTACAATAGATTACTTCACTTATTCTGTATATGAAGAACCAAATATTTTTTAAAGAAAATAATATGTTTACGAAATGGAGGTACCAATTAATTAGGTCTGTTCAGAAAATAACCGAACATTTTTAATTACATGTTAACGGAGATATTTAGTGACATGCAGTTGGCAGCATTGTGTTCTACATAACCTCATCTGTAACCACATGTTAGATTGTTGATATTTCATTTACTTATCGTGTTATTGTTATTTGAGTACAACATGTTTAAGTGTTAGTAGCAATTTTCAGGAGCAACGATATAATGTAAAATTTTGTATAAAATGGGAAAAATTTCAAAGAAACGTTTCAACTTTTAAATAAGCTTTTGGAAATGATGCTCTGGATTGTCATGACTGAATGCTGTGAATGGTTGTCACAATTTAAAAGTTATTGTAAAGTCAATTGAAGATGACCCTCGACCAGGAAGGCCTTCAACTTCAACTGACACCCAAGTTTAGAAAATCAACAAACTGATGCATGCAAATCACCGATTGAATGTCAGAGAACTTGCAGAAGAGGTTAGAATCTCAATTGGATCATATCATTATATTTTGACTGAAAAACTGAACATGCATTGAGTTGCAGCAACTTCTTGAACAAGCCGATGATAATGATGAAACATTCATGCAAAGGATCACAATGAGAGATAAAAGCTGGGTTTATGGCTACATCTAGACAAAAATTCAATCATCAAAATGAATTGGCAAAGGATTTTCACACCCCAACAAAGCACGTCAGTCTCAATCCAATGTTACAGTGATGCTTTCTATTTTTTTCAATTTTACTGGAATTGTGCATTTTGAATTCTTGTCTCAAGGTGAAACAGTGAACCATGCATACTATCAAGGTGTTTTATAGAGGTTACATGAAAAACATCTGCAAAAAGAGACCAGAGTAGTGGCACAAAAACTCATGTGGTTCCTTCACCACAACAATGCATCTGCACACTCAGCTTTATCAATTCGTCAGTTTTGTGCCAAAAATCAGAAGAGTGTCCTCCCTCAGCCTCCCAGACCTGGCTCCTTGCGATTTTTTCTTATTTCTTAAATTAGAATCAATGATGAAAGGATGCCGTTTAGAGACTATTGATGATATTAAAGCAAATTCATCAAGGACCTTAATGACCACTTCAAATGAAGCTCTCCAGGATTGCTTCACCAAGTGGAAACATCGCTGGAAAAAGTGCATGAATAGGGAAGGGAAGTACTTTTAATTTTTTTGTTTTTTTTTCTGGGCGAAAAATGCTTCAGCATTATCATAGCCTAGCCAAGACATGTTTGTTGTAGTAAACAAACATATATAACATTTTATGTCTCAATTAAAATACTAAAATTTCCAACTGCTATATGACAACTGGCATGAATAACTGATCCACACTGCAGTAATTTAAATTATTGAGTATAAATGGATGGTCCTAAGAAACCATACCACGTCAGATAAAAACATTTCATCATCCCCTCGAATAGTTTGAATGTTAGCCCGCAGTTTAAACTTGCAACGCAATGCCACATAACGGATACAATCCACAAGGATGTGGTGCACTGTCAGTCGACAGTCACAGCGAGCACAAACTGGTGCATCTGTTTGAGTCATCAGATATCCATGAGTAGGCTTAATGTGCCCTATTCGCAAACTGCAGAAAATAACCTCCTCTCGATGGTTATTTCTGCACAAGAAGCAACATGGTGAAATAGTGTTCTTGATTGCGTGAAGTTTGTTGTTCAAGGTAGCAACTCATTCAATCACTTTGCCAATCATCATGCACCTACCATCCTCTTCAGGAAACAGACAAGACCATTAAGAGGCGACATGACTGGTGAAAGGAGGCTGAAAACAAGCCTCTCCTTTGACGTACTATCTGCATGCCTATTTCTATATGGCTGGGAATTCAGAAGAAGCTCTGTTGTATTGTATCTAGTCATTTGCAAAATGATACAATGAATCTCAGAGAGAACAGGGTGCATAGAATACATGTCATTAATCACCTGTAGGGCACTCATGGAATCTGAGCAAACAAGAACATGTTGATATTTTGGGCTAATTATTTGTAAGGCCTTATTAATGGCATGCAGTTCTGTAATGAAAATAGTGGTGATGTTGGGAAGACCAAACATGTATGTTCTGCTAGAACAGAATTAATGTTTCTAGAGCCATCCATATTAACTGTAACATCAGGATTTATGCTATTTATAATATTATGGAATTCGTGTTATTTTTATTATACTGACAAAAATCAAAGCAATAATTAATGAGAGAAGGCTGCTATGGGGGATAATAACATGAAGCAACAGTAAAGACTGGAGGTAATTGTATATTCAGAACTAAGAAAAGGTACTGAAGCTCTGATGCCTAGAGAAGCAGTAGAGCTTGGCTGTTCCAGGTGTTGATTAACATGCTGGTTTGAGAATACCATAACAAAGGTTGGATAAGATGGTTGCACTTTAATGTGAGCCACAAAGAAGCATGTCATTTGCTCTCATAACAAAGAGATGACTCACCATTGTCCACCAGCAGACTTACCACGGGGCTTGAGTGAAAAGCACCTGTGGAAGATGGATGAATGAATGATGGTCTACATTGAGCATCTTTAGTGCAGTGGCCCGCGCTAATGAAAAAGCTATGCAGCTGTAGTCTAATCGGGAATGGACTAGAGCTCAGTAGATGTGCAATATGCACATCAGCTCCCCAACAGCTATTAGATAGAACCCTCAGCATGTCTTACATTTTTAGACATATTACCAGTACTTTGAAGGGGACAAGGACCAACAATCTGCAAAATTAATAATACATATTAAAAAAAAATTGTCATTTTCTGAACAGACCTCGTATGTTTACAGATAAATTGCTGGATTCCAGATCTAATTATCAATAAAAACTCTTACTTCATATAATTAATCTGAGATTTCAACAACAGGATATCTCATACTGTTATTAAATATTTTTCTTACAATTAATATTGAAATCATTCACCCATTCTTAAGTTAAATTTCATTATTGAAAATCATCACAAATACTAAATTATAAAATGGACTAGATTAAACATTTATGAAAAAAATATTTACAAAGTAAAAATATACACAAATAATACATACATAAATGATGCGACACAAAAGCCTAAATAAATAAGGTTGCATAAAAATTCTATCAACACACTCAAATATAATAGACCACTGATAAAAAGTACTCACTATTTTCTGGAGAATTACTAGTACTTTCTAATGAAACCGTATAAAGAATATTTAGACGAGGCAGAATTGATTCTACAAAATCTTTTATTTTTGGTGACCTAGTTTTACCTCCTTCACCATTAACACACAAGTCCATTTCAAATATATTTGTTAACATACTGTAGAAAAAAAAAAATAGTACATATCAGTAATACTGAATCAATAATATAATAATAATATTTAAATAAAAATTACTGAAAAAGATAATAAATTAAGAAGAAACAAAGTAGCATTTAATGTTAAGAGCTGAGGAACGTCAGGTTTCTTAAAGTAAATGCTGCATTGAAAACGCCATTAAATTTATGAATGAATTTCTTCAGGGTAAACTTAAAAACACAAAAATGAAAGATAATTGGGATATGACAATTCTGAAATTAATGAAATGTCATTTCAGCTCTTTAGACAAGCATGAATGAAAAATTATTCTAACAAGAGTGTAGAAGTATAGGACACAGTGCAACACATTGAAAACAGAGGAAAAGTGATAATTCCACAACTGGTTATAAAATACAAAGAAAAAGTTAATAATGTGACAAAGGAAGTACCATATATAGATTAATACCAATCAATTTAACTTTTAAGAACAAATATATCAATTTAAAGTGTTCCAACAGCTTGCAAGTAATACTGACAATCTGGAAAATATTTAACTGTTAGATTAAGGAGTCACTGGGCAATGAGTTATCCATTAAAAAAAAATAATAATAATTGAAGAAAATATTATTTAACCCTGATGTTCTAAAATAATTTGTTAAACCAAATTTGGTCTGTGGAATTTCATCCTTACTTATTGTAGTTTTTATTTTTATTTTTTCCTACAAACTGCCTGAGATGTTTTTGGTAAATTGGAAACATGAAATCATAAGGGATGTAGTTTATTATCTTACTAGAGATCCTTATATCCAATTATAAATTTAAATAAAATCATAGTACGAGATAAAAAAATAAATAAAAAAACAATTACACAATTAAGATTTATGACATTCCAAAATTGAACAGGAACCTTAATAGTTTCCAAAATTATACTCATACACAGGAGATAAAAAAAATCTATTACATGAAAAAAAAATTATGGAAATAAGGCAGGAATTAATAAAAGAATAATTCTAGTTACACAGATAAGGTGAAAGTTTGTTAATTCAGAATCAAGGATCCGATAAATATTCAAATTATTGGATAACATTCAAATATTATTGAGTTACAGATGACACAGGCAGGCTTTCTAACAAACAATTTGGATTCCGTAGAGGGATGTTGGCCTTAGATGCAGTGGTGGAGGTTGTGAGGATGGCGAGAAGAATAACTCACGAGAAGAAGTTGTGTGCTTGTGGCGTTGGATGCCCGCAATGCTTTTAATTGTATGACCCACGGCGCCATCGGGACTGCGCTGGTGAATAGGAGAGCTCCCCTATACCTTTGAAGGATAATCCTTTCTCATCTCAATGGCTGCAAACTCATCTGCAAGGTAATGGATGGACTGATTGAACGGCATATAGATAGGGGAGTACCACAAGGGTCGGTCCTTGGACTGAACCTTTGGAGTATTGCCTATGACAGTGTATTCTAAGTTCCATTACCACCAGGAGTCATGGTCATAGAGTATACGGATGACCTTGCCCTCATGGTTGAGGCGAGCACAATGAGGAAGTCTGTTGCCTGATTACAGGAGTCCTATGCTGCGATTAGAGATTAGATGACAGAAGCAGGGCTAACCATGACCCCAGACAAGACTAAGGTCGTTGTTATAATAACTACCAAGAGAATACCAACTTTGAAAATGGTCCTCGAGGGTCAGATGGTAGTTTCAAAGGGTGCATAAACTAGATAGGTGTATGGGTGGATATGAGGTTACGCTTTGGCACTCATGTTACAAAGACATGGCAAAAGGCAGAAAAGGTGGCTAATAGCCTGTTTGCTACTGAATAATGGGGGACCCAGCCAGCAGAGGAGTCACCAAATATGGTAAATACAGGAATGCTCTCAAAGCGATACAAAGAAAGAGCTGTGTCCGAATCACAGCAGCGTACCGCACAGTTTCCCACGAGGCTGTGAATGTCTTAGTAGGAATATTATCAGTAGACCTTGAGATTCTTTGTAGGAAGAGGATGAAAGAACTAGGTGCTTTAACACCCACTGAAAAAAGGAAACTGAATAGTTCCATCATGGATGACTTGAGAAGGGAATGGCAGAGGCGGTGGGATAACAATGAGAGGGGTTGATGGACATACCGCATGATCAGGGACCTGGAGGGGTGGTGCAGGTGTACCCATGGCTGACTGGATTACTATCTTACACAATTTCTGGTGGGCCATGAGGGATTTAGAGAGTACCTTTATAGGTTTGGACTTGACTACACCCCATGTTGTCTGGTTTGTGAGAGTATGGATGAGACAGCATATCATGTTTTTTTTCAGCTGTCCCAAATTCAAGGATCATAGGAGTGAAGCATTGCATGCTATAGACAGAAGGATATGTTTTCACCTGAGGAAGTGCAACGAATCATGCTTCAGAGTGCAAGTAATTGGATGGCCATATCAATGTTAGCCAGGAAGGTAATGCAGGAGCTTATACCTAGGAGGAATCCCACTGGGACAGGCAAAGAAGGTGTCGCCAAAGGGTGTTTGGGAGGACAGGAATGCCTAGGGGGTCCCCCATACATGTGGGGGTCGCCTGGGTGTGATAAGGTCGGGGGCACTCCCCTTATGGGTCCAATGGTGGCCTGTGGTAAGTACATTGTATGTCAGTGGCTGTTTATGAGTGTGTGTATGTGTGTTGTTGTGGGATATGTCTATGATGCGATTGTGCATGGTGTGATTGGTGTGTTGCTGTTGTATGCTGAGTAAGTTTTGATGAATGTGTTGTTGTTAAGGGGATGGATGTGACTTGTAATGTGTAGCGAGCGGTGTGTGCAGTTTGTGATTGCTGTTAAGTTGTGTTGCGTGTGGTGCACTTTTGCCTTATGTGATCTTGTTCTTGTGTGTGAGACTTTCTGAGTGATGTTTGATTGTGTGTGGCCATTTTACCTCCTTCCTGATGAAATGCACACCAGCTGTATCAGGAAGGGAGTAGCTAGGGGTGGGGTTTAGTCGGTAGTGCGCAGGAATATATGTACCTAATATATCATCTTGCAGAACCTGTATCTAACCTACCCCATTTATGGACAACAGGGTTAAATGGGGTTCCTCCAAATCTTTAACAAAAAAAAACTTTTTTTCAGAAAAATAAGAAATAAGCAAATAAACTAAATGAATAAAACTTTTATTCAAATCAGTACATATTAATACTAATTACAGATCATGCTTCTTTATAAAAAAAATTATAGTTATAAAAAATATATGAGTTTATAGTCCATATTAATTAAGTATTTAAACACAAACACATGAAATAATGTTAAGGTAAATAAATTAAACATAAAATAATTACAACAAAATAAATGACAATTCAAAAGGAGCTACTGAAAATTATTTTGAGCACATACATATACATTTAAACTAAATTTATGGAGAAAAACCAGTTTTTTAAATTATTATTTAATTAGTATTATCTATAAATTCATTGCCATAACAGTTTCTGTAAAAGAAAATCCTCTAATTGTAATTTAAAAAGATTGTTGGGAAGATTTTTCAAATGGTTTGGTAATTTATTAAAAATGGTGACAAAGCATAATAAGGCCTTTTTTGTAAGGCAAAGAATTGTGTTGAGTTATACAAAAACAGTTCTGTTGTCTGGATTTTGGTCTGGTAGAGGTGGATATTGTTTTTTTTTTAAATAATTGATATTTTTTTCAGTAAAGAATGCACATTCAAAAATATAAACCCACAGATAAATTAATATAGTTAATTTTCTAAATATCAGTCTACATGATTCATACTTATGGATGCAGATAACAGTCTGTTAGCCCACTTTTGAATCTCTTACTGAATCATTTGCTTTAGAAAACATTATACGATTTGAAAACAAGTTTCAAATAATATATACCATTCATCCTAGAGAAGCACAGAAAGACAAGAGAAGAGTAATCATTGGGCAAGTAAACATTCATTCCAAACATTAAACAAAAGTTACTTGTTTGTAGCTGTAGCATTTGCCTAATTTGTTAGGAAGGATATATTGTTACCAACAGATTACAAAAGTAGTGCAACAAAGTTGACTATCTAGTATTTATGTTTATGTAAAACTTTGTGATACTGTAATCCCAAAACAGCAACCGCAGTTAAAAAAGAATTATCAAACAATCATCTTACTGTGCAAGTTATATTGGCTATAAAACAACTTAAAAAGTCAAAATGGTCGGGTGTAGTAGATACCATTTTTTCAAAATTTTATAAAGAATCTTACTAATTTTTACTAATTATATTCACAAAAGGTAGAAAAATACAAGTTTCTGACCAAGAAGGAAGAATTAACCTATTGCACTTCCAGGTCCAGCATTGCAAGCCACGGTGTTCTGTCAGTAGGCTCTGATTTGTTTGAGGGTGTGTGGTATTGTTGGTATGACGAGTGGATACACTGTAGGTCATAAGAGATGTGGGAACACTTTAGAAAACTGTTTTGGAGTGCAGAGGATTAATTCTGGGCATATTTTTTGAAATTCAACACAGTTTCAGATTAAATTACATTGAAGACCAAATAAACCTGCAAATTTTGTTAAAATGGTATTCATTTAGAAGTGAATAAAATGAAATGACAAAAGCTAAACTATAAACTATAAATACAAATGTAAGAGTATTGAAGTTTATTAAAAAGAAAATAATCAAAATGTGGCATATTTTAACTAGGTTTTAAATGAAACAATAATATTTTCAATAATGCAAAATAAAAGAATTAAATATTTCAGAAAAATAAACCATCAAAAAAAGATGAAAAATGAAATAAAACACATCAATAAAACAATTTATTAGACATCTTAAAGCTAATAAAAATTAATTTTATTTACTTTTGTTTGAAATTAATAAACATTTAAATATGTGAATGAAATAGTGTGTGTGTCATTATCTAACAACACATTAAAAAATTCTTCAATTTTGCATATATCATTTCTGCTTGCTTATAGGTTCTGCAATTGAAAACCACAAATTGGCCAGTGAGAACATCATCAAGCTATTTATATCATGTTCTTCATTAAATTAAGTTAGATAATGAAATTTTATGTACACTGGGTGACAGATGATTAATGCTTATTTTCTGAGGTGAAAAATAAACATGCCCTGTCAAGAACTTTTGCTACACTAACTACATGAATTAATCAATCTAAAATTAGTTAACTGTCTTGAGTGAAGAAGCTCACAATTAATTTTTTTCACTTCTATCAAGATTATAAAAACACGCTGCAAAAGTGTAAAAATGGTGGCAAGTATATGGCTTTTGTACCTCTCTACTCTTTTTGATTAAGAGCAGCACACTGCAATGAATACAACCTTCTGCCAAACACAAAAAAAAACAATGAAAATAAATGTAATTTATATCAACATCAATAATAAATCAACAACTCTTATTCTAAGCCATAAATTTAAGAATTTCCTTTTAATTCCCAAATATACATTTGGAGAATTCTACCTGACATATTTATGATAGCTTTTGAATAAGAAGTATTTATCTATATATTACACACAAAAATATTCAGGAAATTCCTTTACAGAAATATTTTTTCTTGAACATATTTTGCAGGCTATTCTAAATATTTTGGCAAAAAATTTGTTTCAAAATAAAAAAAAATTGCATTATCATGAATTTAAAAGAAATTAATTACTATGAAATTCAAGGGAGAAAATATCAGTTCAAATTATTAGAACTGAATTAATTAAATTCAATACATAAGACAGCACCTGCCACATTTATCCTACACTTTATTAATTACAACTACAGCATAAAGTAAAATTATTACACTTCCTCACAGTATAATTATTATATTTCGAATCTGTCAGTATACATTTCCTTTGTTTTGCAGAATTCAGGCTATCTACAATTTTTTACATTCTCAACTTTATTGTTTTTGATAAAAGCTAATTTCATTTTACTTATGATGAAATTAAAAAAAAAAAACTACATACCATAACTCAGGTTAATGCAAATCTACTTCATTTAGCATTATAGCTTCTAAAAAATGGCTACAAGGTATGTGCATTTTACATGGCTCCTTTCATTAATCTTCTTACGCTTTTTTATCAACACTCTAATAAGCTCAATAATCAATCTGGACTAACAGTTCAACATATTTTTTTCGTAGTTATAAGGTGCATAATAAATAAGTTTCTAACAAAGTATGGTTCTCAGAAAATTTAACACAAAATAAAATAGCACAGTATAATAAGTTTGGTAATAATTACTAATATTTATTTATAAAAAGTTCTACAAGACATATACGTGTAAATAAACTAAAAGAGTAAATAAATACAATTATCATTCTTTACCTTCCTAGTCTATCTCTGACATTCTGGAATGGATGGTTGATATGCGGTTCTAAATAATTAAGTAAACGATGGAAAAGCTCAGCAACTCTCCACTCTTGTTGATTAAGAGCACCTTGCAATGCATACAACCTTCTGCCAAATACAAAAAAAAAAAAAAAATGAAGTAGGTGTAATTTATACCATTATCAATAATAAATATCAGTAACTGTTATTCTAACCCATAAATTTCAGAATTTCTTTTTAATTTCCAAATTTACATTTGCAGGATCTACCAAACAAGTACTCTTGTACAGTAAGGTCTTTCTTACTTCATTTCAAATTATGCAATTTTTCTCCCTCATTAAATATAATGTTTCAGTTTCAATATAAATTATTTCTTACTTCAATTAAATTATTTGTGCTCTCTAATGACTGTTGGGATGGTAAAGGTGGTTAGTTCTTCCTTTATTTGGCGGTAGATAAACATTTCAAGAGCCAGGCACCATTCCATTGATGGATTCAAATTAACATAGCCAGGGATATGACTAATAGGGATGTAACAAATGGAGCTACATTTGCTGTATGAGCAATGATGCAGCAGCCTACAGACCCTGAATCAATTAGGCTGTATAAGATAACTGGAATATCATAACTTTATCCTACCCAATAAATAAAAACTACCATTTTCTTATCACTCAACTTACCTTTTCTACGGCATTTTAATACTCCTGTTTAATTCTCTATTTTCAAAATTAATTCCTCTCATTTTATATTAAGAATTCTCTTTTTCACTACTTCTTCTAATCCATATTTTGAAGCTTTCCTCAGCTACTAGGTGCCTTAAGGGAAGTAGGCAGATAGTGGTTGTCAGATATTGGGATTATTAATTAGGTTTCACCAAATAAACTGTTCTAGGCTAACAAAATGACATTATCAGGATAATGTAAGAGTAAGAGGTGGTGGGGCAACTTTGTTTACATCCCACTTACATCACAGAGAAAATGTGAAGAAGTGCTGCAAAAAGTAAAAGAGGAAATGACATCAGCACAAAATAAGAATTTCTGATAGAAAACAATTGAAAGAGGGAACAATGAAAGAGGGGAATCCTCAATGGTAAAGGGAGCACTGGAAAATAGGTGTATAAACTCTGAAGTAAAGACCAGCCAGATTTAGAACCAGACGTCTTACAGTTTGGTAGCTTGCATAATATGTCGCATGACTTTGTCAAGAGGTTTTTTCTTACTGGCAAGGATCAAAGAAAAATCTAGGCAAGAATAGTAGACACATTTTGGTATTTTAATTTCTATTAAAAGAATGAAGTCAACAGCAAATCTTAATTGCATTTTTTTTCTGCTGCTTGAATTATTACTGCACATCAGATTTTTTTCTTCTGATTCCTTTACTTTTTCTTCTGTACACTAGTTGAAAAGCAACAAAGATGGAGCAGACTTTTGTTGCTCTAGGTTATTCACAACCAATATTGGAGATTTTTTAATTTTCTGCTCAATTTATTATTTTACAGAATTTTATTATTTCAACCAATATTTTAAACAAATTTTCCTTTAAAATTTTAAATAATTCATTTTCCTTTACATTATCAAACCTTTTCTTAAGATTTTACAAATATTATATAGGTGCTTATTCATAATTTTTTTTCAATGTACTTTTAAATATTAAGGGAAAGTTTTTATTTTAATTAAAAAATTACATGCTTACCCACTATCACGAAAAGACGATTCATCACGCAATGGTTCTTCCATAAGCACTTCTAACATCCAATGATGTCTGTTAGGATCTCTTCCTTCCTGAAAGGTAATAAATTAGAAATGAGTAATACCTAATAAATAACTACATTTCATTTAAACACTAACATTCATCCCTAACATTAACAGAGTCATGACTTTAAATTGCTCCAGCCTTGGTAAATGTAGCAAATTGATAACTAGTTATAGACCAGTAAAAGAAGTTACAGTGTATGTAAAATCTAAACGCGGGTCCTCACTACAAGCTGCCTCTACTTGCCTCCTCTACCCCACTCCTATAACCCGGAATGAAGAACACTTGCTATTGGTTGTGACAAAACTAAGACCTCCAAACAATATAACTTGTATTTATTATTATTTTCTATTAGTTTATTCTACCATATTCGTTTATTTGAGCTATTTCATATAAATTATTTTGTATGAAATCATTTTATGTTTTAAGTTTATAAAATACGGTATGAATTAACGTTTTAATTAAATAAATTAATTTTATTTCTATTATAGTAAAAACTTAATATCTCTGTAGTATTCAAAATTTTTTTTATAATAAATTTAATAATGACTATTGTGATATTACTTTTCCTCATGTTTCGTTAACACTTTATTTATTTATGTATTTTTATGTACAATTTAATGTTTTTATTTTGTAGTTTTGTAGGCCTACAAAACTCAAAAGAATATTAGTTTATTGGTGCATATGTCCTATTTAGAAATAATTTTGGTATATAACTACAATATGTCAAAGAAAATAGTAACATTACAGCGTAAAATAAACAACTCATTTCACATACTTCTGTTGTATGTCATTGTTTGTTTATTTATAGCAAAACTTTAGTTTAACATACTTGAAAAAAAAAACATACTCTTAAGAAATAAATAAATGAATTACTTCATATACATCTTGAACAAAATATTAGGAATAAATAATTTTATTTGTAATAACAAATTACCAGAATACATCTTGTTACTATAATTGTAACATCATAATTGGGTAGGGTGCAGCAAGTCATTGCAAATTAATGGATGTGACTTTTTGAATACACTACTTTGGCTGCTTGTGTAAGGAGAAGTCACTGAGTGATGTTAAGAGCAGTGGAGGGGATGCCACAGCGCACTATTGACCCACCTTCAGATATTACATACACTGTAGTAACTGACACTTGGAGATTAAAAACACTGCATAGGTTCTTTGATATTTACTATCACGGCAATGAAGACCATTCTGAAAATCTGAAAACATTAACACTAAGTTTCAGTTTTAATAAAAATTTGTAATGGTTTTCATAAGATTGAATAATATTCATTTGTTATGAAAACTGCTGGTAAATATGATTTTAAATCAAAAATACTGACACTATATTAATTTGAAATAAAACAGTAATTTTTCTTTAAAAAATTAATTCCACTACTTGAAATAATCTAAAAATCATTGAAGTTTTTATTTTGGTTCATGTTTTGTATTCTCTTTATAATATTACCTATTACCTATTACCTATGAGGAAGACAAGTAAAACTCTTTTGAAGTATCACTCGCTGAACCAGTCTCAAATTGTTGAGTAGTTTCTATGCTGAAACCAGCTACTTTTTTTGTTATCTAGCATCTTATCAATTGTTCTTTTATAAACCCTTTCTTAAAACAGAAGTCCATAAAATAAAAAAATGAATATTCAGAATGTCTTGAGAAGTCACAGTACCCTTGGATAATTAAATATTTGCTGTACACTTACACTGTTTGAAAATGTATATACATTTGTACTTCCAAATTATTAATCCAGTGGATCTGTGTTCACACACCATGATGAACACACATACCTGTGTTTTTCCATATCTTCCTTGGCATATTGCAAGGCATCTCTGGAGTTATGGTTAGAAAGGCTTCCTCCACACTGTTATTTAATTTTTCTTTGTTAAATATCAACGTTGAGATACACAAATTTTGATTATTCCCCACAATGAGTTTTTGGGTGTAGTAAGTTAAGAGGGGTTCCTGGCAGCCGTTGCAATAGGGCTGGCGACACTTATGAATCAGGGCCAATCTAGTGGACTGGCAATTGTGCACTCAAAATCAAAATAAGCTATCCCATCTTGCTGTATCCCGATATGTTCCATAATACTTTCCGTTGAAGTTTTAACTATCTTTTTAATGTTTGCAAATAAGATCACTACCATTCATCTATCTTCAAAAAATTATGATCCAAACAATTATGACAATGTCACCCCAAACCATATCATGTTATGGATTGTTTTCCAACTCATGCACAAAATTAAGATTTTTCTTGGCTCAGAAAACCTCATTCCTAGCTCATGACTATGATAAATTGCATATTCATCAGAAAACAACACTTGTGTAGAACAATATGTTTGGAAACTGAGTTAGCAAAGCATGGTAGACTGCAGCTCACTGTTCAATGTTTCCATTCAATAGTTCACTAACAAACATTGGCCAAAATCATTTCATATTAAATGAATGTGATAATATTCAACTGGTTTTAAATATGATTATGCATTGTTGTATGTGGTCAACAATATTAAGTTCGGCTGCTTGTTTACAAATATATTCAAATGGAGACTGCCAAATTAAAATTGTGGACAGCAATACATGTTTTTATTCATTAAGCAGCTTGTTTTTAACAGCGCTGAAAGCAAATGCACATTTCTCCCGTCAAGCATTGTTGCCTTATGAGGCGAATCCTATTTAAAGCATTCATTATTTGTGGCATTGCTTGGCCCATGTGTTGTTGTTTCTGTACCCAAACACGTCACCAACTTGACACTTTAACTGCATCTGCTCACATCAACCATTACTATGCAACTGAAATAAAAGAGCAAGTAAGTGTCCTGTATATCCTTAAGAGCGGGAAAACTAACCGTAGTAAATTATTTCTTAGGAACTGAATACTGCATTACTTTTAAAACAGTAGTAACATATAATTCCATTAAATTGCACGTAATGGGGATTTCTCAGACATATTGTATAACAAAAATGAACAGTGTAACATACAGAGGCTCTACGATTTCAATATAATAAAAACTAAATACAGAATTACCTTACTAAAAGAAATTTGTATAATAATAAGTATACGTAGAGATACTGCATTGCAATAAACATTTGGTGGATCTAAAAAAAAAATGGAACCATGGACACAGGAATCCACAAAAACTAAGTAAACATGAATCTGATGTAAATAAAACAAAGTAAAATCAAATTTTAGCAATGGTGTTTTACATTATTCTGAGGATATAAACAATCAAAGAAACATCTTTAGATATTAGTATTATTAAATCACGTTCATTAATAGCTTATACTTTTAAAACTTCCTAAAAAGGATTGCCAAGGCTTGCTCCACATGACTAACAATTCATCAGAAAAATAATTCCTAATGAGAAATTAGAATGTAACCTAAAAACCAATTAGAAAATTGTTCAGTCTTTTTATCACTGTCGGAGGTTTTATTTAAAATAATTGATTTATTGTAATGCTTAAATGATTTTGTAACAAATAGAAAATACTAGCATATTCAGGTAGATGACCTGTATGAGTAGAAGTGCTAGTGTGACATTATGCTATTAAGTCTGCATTATGCTTCAACATAAGCAATGTTTGAAGCAGTTATAGTTAACAGCCTTAATAAATAATAAGATCATAATGTAAGAAATAATAATAAGGTCATATAAGAAAATTTATCAGAAGAAGAATTCATGATACCCTTTATATTATTTTACCTGTGCTGTTACATAACAAAAAATTGCACTGAAAAAAATTATTAATAAATTTAATACTTGTTTTTTGTATGAAAATTCTGGAAGTCTCTTGATATCCCATGCAGCTTTCTGAATTCAGTTCCCTTAGGCAGCCGTATCCCTCATTCATGATATGTGAATGAGGTGTAGTCTTGTACAGACTCAGGCCGACCACACCTGAGTCATGTGGTTAACTGAAAACCAACCACCAAAGAAACTGGTACCCACTATCTATTATTCAAGTCTGAATAAAGACATCTATCTTTATCAGGATTTGAACCTAAGAACTCTCGACTTTGAAATCAACTGATTTATGACAAGTTTTATCACTAGACCAACCCAGCAGTTAGTTTAACATCACATTTTAGCATTAATAAAAAAAAAAAATTAATATCTTACAGCGCTGGTGGCAAAACAGATTCCCCAATCCACAACAGTTTCTTCTGTCATATTACTCAATGCCTTCTGAATTATTGGTATTAAAAAGTCCCATAACTTTTCCACTTTATCAAATGGCCAATGCTTTGATCCTCTCACCAATCCTATTGATCAATAATAACAAAAATTATTATAAATCTAAGCTTAATTAATCAAAAATTCATGTCTACATACAGAAAATAAAAAAAAATTTATAGGGAAAAATAAAATGTTAGATTCTGATCTCTTCAAAGGAAAAATTAAGATGTTATACAACCTATTCAAAAATAACAGAAACATCACAAGTTTGAAGGATAAATAAAATAATTCTAATCTGCAAGGTATCTAGTAATACTTGAATTATTGTAATATACATTAGAGTTTGTTACTTCATCATTTTTTATTCAGAAATGGAAAAAAACAATGAAAAAAATAATAAACATACTTGTTATTTTTCAACAGTATGTAAAATGTTGGTAATTATAATCTTTATATAAATAAACATTATTTTAATTGAGAATATTCAAAATAAATACTTTTTAAACTAGTTATATTTGGTAAAATTAAAAAAAAAGGACAGGCCAATATTCTTCTAAATAAATGTTATGACAGACAAATTTAAGTGATTTATAGATCAAATGTTAAAATACATAATATCTAGTTATTAATTAACAAGAGCATCTCTAAAAATCATAACCTTGACCTTGTTATTATAACTATGACCTTGTTATTAGTGAGGGAGTTTGTGAGTATCTGTGAAGCCGATAACTATACTGTAGGTGATACCATAACAGATGAGTATTCATTTTGAGGTTAGGTAAATGAGTAGCATCTGAAAGGTAGTAAAACACCTATCAGTAGTTGTTAAAGGCAACAACTGATTAGAAATTTATATGGTCTGAATAATAAGAACCTAAAGTCTTAAGTACAGAATAACTGCAACAAATTATTTACATTTTCTGAGGTCACCATCAAACAAATACGACATTCTTTAAATGTCAGTAAGGGATGTATTTAATAAGAGAAATTGTTAGGGTATGAACTGTGCAGTACTCAAAGCCTACAACAAGCAAAACTTAAATTATCAATAATAAATAAAACAGAACTATCACTTACTGCTTGTTCTTTTAAGGATTCTTCCATATTAACGCTTTGGGAATCTAGAAATAGATCCTTATTCTTCTCAGATTTTAAATCTGACTAAGGAGTAAAACTCCTCTTTTCTCATTTAACATTTTTTTAAACAGTTTTTAATACATCTGATGAAGCAGATGCACACTGTGAAAATGCTAATTTCAAAGAACTTTTTAAAAGACCTAAATAACTCTGCCGTTCAGGTCATATAAACCTATTATCTTGCACCATCACCAACTAACTTAAGCGTGATTTTTCATTTTAGCAACCATTCCTTCATCTGTTTTTTCTATAAATGGTCATCTTTTACATCAGCACCTACCATACACAAATGTGCTTTTGAGAAAAACTTAAGTTCATTCATCAATGACAAGGTCTCATGATTGTAAGAGGGAGATAAAATCTTTTTAAACATTATTTAAATTATCTTTTATCATTATTAAAAAAGATAATCTAACAATTCTGAATTTAGATTACATTTTAAAAATAAACTAAATGTAAATTAGTAACATTGCACAATTTATAAAAAATATATGAAAATCAGTGTATGTTTTACACCATTAAAATAAAATAACTAATTGTACCCTTATCTAAAATTACAACACTATTGTAAAAATACATAAATATTAGTACAATGGTGTGTAATTGTAACAGCAAAATATAATAGTTAATATAAAACTGATATTAGATTAAAAATTATGTTGTGCTGTCCTACACAAAATGTGATCTGACTTAAATAAAATAATGTTACTTATTAATATGTAGTAAAATTCATTTACTTTTTGTAAAAAATTAGTTAAATGAAAATGTATACCTAAAAAGGGAGTCTCAGAAGATGAAATCTAGTAAAAATAGATTGGTAGGGTAAAAAAATCAAGGTAAAAAATATTCATTGTCTGCTTTTTAAAAAAATATTTTTAATAACATAACATACATCAAGCAGCATCCTTCCTGGACATAAATAAAATCCACAATTTTATAAAAAATAAAACTATTTCTGTTTTCATTTCTTTACTTCTTAGAAGCTGCACTTCAAAAATGTTTACCATGCAATTTATTAACAAGATATTTCTGTTTGTATGATATTACCTTATGTTCTGTCAGTTTACTTTATCGCCTGACATACCTTTGTAGAAGTAAATTCTGTTTAACTATCTAATATTTAGTTCTTGACTTGTGTCCAATTAATACATAACTTGGCTCTCCTCATGAATTGCTAATCTTATTTTAATCCTAGTAAAAACCAATATTAGAAATTTTTTTCTAGAACTCTAAGGCGTTGGTATATTATTATGAATTGAAAAATACCATTGTTTAACTATCTAATATTTAGTTCTTGACTTGTGTCCAATTAATACATAACTTGGCTCTCCTCATGAATTGCTAATCTTATTTTAATCCTAGTAAAAACCAATATTAGAAATTTTTTTCTAGAACTCTAAGCGTTGGTATATTATTATGAATTAAAAAATACCATAGTCATTTGAAATTGTGAACTTAAAACAAATTCAATAAAATGACTATAATTTAAAAAAATACATATTCCATTAAAAATGTACGGAGTAGTTATGTTATACTAAAGTTGAGGATCTGGATTTTTCACATTCTTTAATAAAACATTATAGAAATAAAATTACAACTAATCTTTAATAAAATATTACAGAATACTTTAAACTATCTCTTAATATATAATATTGTTCTGAATAATAATTGTGCTAATAATATATACCAGATATTATTTCTGCAACACATCGTTGACTACTTTCTTGTTTATCTTCAACTAATCTCTTTATATGAGGTTTAAAAAGCTCCAGAAATGTATCTCCATGATTTCTAAAAATACTCTGTAATAATCAAACGAATGCAAAAAACTGATGAAAACCAAAAGATCAAAAACTTTCTTTAATGATAGATTAATTTCAAGATAATAAAACACCAACTATCCTACCATAGTATACATATTTAATAGATATGTTATTAAAAAAACTTAGTATATTTTTTAAGCTAACAGAGCAACATATAAAAAGAAAAATATCTTCCTACAACTAGAGAAAATTACATTTTAAAAGAGCTTTTAAGCTCTAATTAAAGAGATATGGATTTCTTAGTACTGCAAATGAAAAATATACTAAATGATATTGCATACCGATAAACTACACTAAATTCACATAAAACAATCAAGTGTTATAGTACATTAAACTCTTTACTTAATATGATATTTAAATCTGTGAAAATTGTATGGAACAAATGATATAGGAGATACACTAGTATACAAACTTTCACTTATACTCCAATGTTGTACATAACTTTAAATGTAAAGGCAAAAAATGTTAGCACCAGAAATATCTACAGTCATAAGTATTTTAGTTGTGGTGATTGTTGTTGAATTGATAACAAGCTTGTTTCAATAATTAATTAGCTTTTCAGTAATTTTTTGGTTTTGTGTGATTAATATTTCTGGTTTCATTTACGTTTTTGATGATGAAAAGTTTATAAATTTTTCTCAATATCTAAATGCTTTTCACCAACCATTTAAAAAATCTTTCTTTATCTTTTAATCTGATACATTTAGAAAAAAAAAGTTTGTAAATAAAAAGTAATTGAAATAATTTTTTATCACTAAACATCTATTAAAAAAAATTATATTTGGCCTATCATGTAACTTTCTCAAATGATACAGCAGAGATCCTCAACGTGTTTAGCTCCACGACCCCTCAAAAAGTAAATAAAAATACATAGTGAATATTTTGCAACCAAAATCAAAACCAATGAAATCTAGTTAAAACTAATTAGCTATGTTGATAGTGATGGGTATGTGTGCATGTATGAAGTGTACAAACATGAGCAATTTACAGGTTCTAACTTGTGTAAATGCTCCTTGTAATTTGGTCTGCCTGCATAATATTCGTTGTAATGTCATGTTCGAACACGCATATGATATGTTTGAATTAGATAATTCAGCAAGTGAATTCTTTAGTATTCAATTTGATGAATCAACAGATGTGGCAAAAATTTCTCAGTTCTAAAGATTTGTGAGATATGAATGCAATGGGGACAGATCAATCAAAGAAAATATTATGTTTTGCAAATCAATGCCAAAACAAATGCCATTTTCAATGTTTTTTCAAAATAATAAGTATATGTTGCTGATGGTTTACTTAGCTGATGTATTTTTGCATTTAAGTGACTGTAAATTTACAAGGACATGATAAACATTCTATTAATGACAGACAAAGTTCATGCTTTCATTAAGAAGCATGATATCTGGTTATTTGACTTCAAAGCAAAGATTTCAATATGTTTCCACCCACTTACTATTATAATATTGTGAAAAATTTAAATGAAAAAGACACTATTATTCACCACAGTTTGGATAGCATGAATATGCATTTGCATGAGCTAAAAATTCAGTAGGCAGAGTATTTCCCAGGAGATAAAAATGATTTCTAAAAGAGATGGGTACTGAATCCATTTTGTGAAAATGTTGTTGTAGCTGCTAAATTACCAGGCGAGATTCAAGACCAGCTCATTGAAATGTATGATGATAAAATGTTACAACTACAATTCACATTTTAAGATTTAGATACGTTTTGGTTTGCTCATCAAAGTGAATATGGAAATTTAGTCACAGAGGCATTGAAAATATTAATCCTTTTCACTACATCTTACCACTGTGAAAATTTTTTTTTGTCTATGGTTGTGTTAACAACTAAATATAGATAAAGTAATAAATAATCATAAGTACAGTTATAAAGTAATATAAATCATCTTTATCCCTTGAAAGCATAGATCAATGTATGGAGAAAGATTTAAATGAAAAATAAACGCAACCATCTCATTAATTTATTTTCTTTACATGTGCACATATAAATGTAAGTAAAATGTTTATAATAAATGATTGCTTTCTCTCAAAATGATTTCATTATTGTTTACATGTAAAGGTGTAGGGGCTAGCCTTGCGACCCCAGGTTGAGAAATGCTGATCTAGAGAATAAAACTGGAAAAATCAATGTTCTTGAAAAAAATCTTTTAGTTATGTTTGAATGGTACATTGTGTTCAAAACTCCAATATCTGGAGAATTTTAAAGCAGGGATTGACAGAATTTATTAGGGTTCTGAAATGATTAAGTGTTTTTTTTATTGAATTTTTCATTCCAAAAATGCATTCTGGTAGAGGTTCTAATTTTAACAGTATTGTCATATAAGCTTTCCAGATATGTTATTAAAATGTTTGTACATGTTGATTTATGATTTCTGGCTCAATACCCTGAGGTTGAGAAACACTACGATACAGAATGATTAACACGTTTATGAAAAAAATTAATTAAAAAACTTACTGTAGAAGGTCTTTATAAACTTTTTTTTGAATAAACTGGATAAAAGATTACATATAATAATTTAATTAACATAAAACAAGGAAATTAAAATAATGGATGAAGAATTTTTTTATTTTGTTAATAACTTTCAGATTTTGTATAAAATATTTTTTTTGTACATGTAGGCATACATGTAAAGCACATAACTTTCAACATGCACCTATAGTCCCTAAAAGAATATTCACATATCAACTACTTAGCCCTACATGAGCAACACAACTGCCTATCTACAGTTGAGTTCCAATAGCAGCATCAAACTTGATGTACGGACCATAAGAAGTCATTTTACAGGCCAAAATTTTCTTCCTATTACCCACATTTTAGTATAGGCTGTAAAGAAAGATTTAGTACAATTCACATGATGGTATTTCTACTCTAAATAAAAATCTAGAATGCATTCATGATACCCAACAAAGATGAAAGAGTCATCATCAATTTCTGCACTTATAAGTGTCCTTACTTTTGAATTACAGTGAGATTATTCTAACCTTTCCATGAGCAGACAAATATCAAAGATAAATAAATTAAGCACTTATACCAGGAATTATAAGTCACTGCCTGATATTATTATGTCATAGAATAAATCAGTCCAAAAGTAAAAGGAAAATTATGGATAATGTTATGTAAGCATTCATGTTGGCTAATGAAAATACTTACATGGTTTAATGTTCATAATGAACTTTACAAGTATTCCTTTGTTATACATGGACTCTTCTCAGACTGCATATTATTGCAGGAGTGTGTGAACTTGCATGGAAGAAAACAGCTAAAACCTTACAAATTACACTCTAAATTTGCAGTTTTGTAACACTGTATAAGTAATATACAGAACATAAATTCAGAAACTCAAAGAAATCAACAAAGTATTTATCCACAAGCTAGTTTTTTAAGGTGATGGGATGGATTATCACTGTCTATAAGTTATAAACAGTAAAATGCTGCAGTATAAACAAACTGCTGATGGAGCTATATACAAAATTTCAGAAAATGTGTATAGAGTCTGACATAACAAAGAATCAATTTTGTAAGTATACCAGAGACTTGATGGAACAAACAATACTGGATAGTTGCAAATTCAACAATCAAAGAATAACAAATCAAGACGGCTCTGCAAATCCACTTACCAGAAAAATATATTATTTTTTATTTTTCTAAAAAACTAAAAATAGTAACTAGAATAAAGAAGAATATATATTTGTATATAATACATAACAGAAACAAACATTACACACATATATAAATAGATATATACACATAAAATACATATAAATAAGAAGTATATACAGAAATATTTTATTCAATAATAATTACAGATATAAAATAAATTATACACACACTTATTATTATTACAAATGACCATGTAGGAGTGTAAGGTGTTCCTACAAACACTGATTAACCAATTAAATTAGTATAAAAGTTCCTGCAGATTTAAGGGTCTATGAAGTTGACCAATTTTGATCATACCATTACTTAAAATACTGCCAATACATGCTAGTTTAAATCTATGACATATTGCCGAATAGTGTACACAGTCAAGAAGATCATGATGAGCTGTTACTGTTATATAGCAGTTATCCAATGAGCATGCTGGAATATAACCAAACGACATGAACTCCGTGTCATTTGCTTGCTGTCAGAAAACTGTTACAGTGCATATTATCCAGAGTAAAACCATTCCCTTGGGTTTGTTTCACTAATCCAAATAGGTGCCTTACCCTGAATAGAAATGACAAAGGAGCACTTCACAATAACTGTCTTGCACTGATAACTTTCATGACATGCATAACTTTAATGTGGTATTGTGTATTGTCAACTGCATTCAACCACTCATTCTGCCAAGCCTACCTTGACTGAGGTTTCAGGAACCATGCATAACAACAACAGGTAACATGCTTGATGAAGGGGGACTGAAGTGTACAAGCTTTTTTGATATCACATCAAACCTTTCACCTTGAATTCCTATGTGACCAGAAACCCAAAAGAAACTGACACTCGTATTATAGTTATTAAAATAGAAACAGGTATAAATGTCTGGATATTGGATTTGTGTGAATACGTGTGATATATTCACAATTTGTTATGATTGAAAAGCACTTACTGAATCATGGAACACAGAGTACAGTGGAATCCAACTACAACATGAAAAGTCTTGAATATGCCAAATGGTTTGGCAGTAAATATAATTAACTGGTGAGGCAGACCAAAAATTTTAACTTTGTGACCAATCACAAGGCAGTAGTAGCAGGCCTAGTTACCTACATAAGGCAAGTGCAGAGTGATGAGCATGAATAAGGTTAGGAAAATGAAGTTAAACCTAATACTCACCAGACATTCTTCATAAGATAATTTTTACACCATTTGAACATCTATTGTAAAGTGGCTATAATGCAATCCTTGAGCCAAAACCTGAAAAAGAGGGTTTCAGTTTCATCTAGAGAGAGTAAATTCCACCTTTACTTTCATGTCCTATGTAAGCTGAGAAAAAAATTCAGACGATACTTCAGTGGTCATATCCATTTATACAACCAGAATCCACTACTAAGGTGGATTTCATTATTGTTAATGTTATTTAACATATCAGCAGTACCATGTTTGAGAAACTAAATTACATATTAGCCTAATACTAGGGAAATATGAGTTTTTATATAAAATGAAAGCCTGTTAATTATTGATATATCAATCCTGTAAATTATTAATATGCCAATCAAATGCAAAAAGTGGTGATTATTATGATCAAATGAAAACAACAAATTACTTAAAATGAGCTAAAGAAAAACTAACACCAAATCAACACAAAAGAAATGTGGTTGTAACCAACAACAATCTTATTTCAACGCAGCAGCAGGGAAAAAACAGACATCCTTCTCAAGAAAAGAGATGAAAAACTAGTTAACGAGCATTCTATTCTATTTTTTTCAGATGTGGTAGAACTGCAGTTATAAAATTAAAGTAAGTAAAAACATAGCAAGGTAAAATTTTAAAAGAAGGGCATGACATCCAGTGACTACTACTGCATCAACAAATTTAAATCTTATTGAAAGAATATCGTCTATAGAAAAAGGACACATTTGACAATGTTAACTTTTGATATTAAGGAAGTTCAAATGTTATACAAAAATAAAATAGCAATAATGAATGAATCCAAATGGAAGTCTTAATGTGAAAAAGTTAAAAAAAAGAAAAGATTATTACAAGAAACAAAAACACAGGGGAGAGAAAATTTCATAATGATTTTGAAATTTTTATGATAAGAATTCGATGTAATACTGCAAACACGATTGATCAGCAAAAGGTTTATTTAACACATTACCACAATTAACTGACAACAATGAGTAGTGCTTAAACAAATTGTGATGAAAAAATCAGTGTTGCCAACTTGTTTTTCGTAGGTCTAAAATTATTGTACTAGACATATCTGTTTTCTTTTTTTGTAACATTTTCTTCTAAGTTTTCGTCGGTTTTGTTGTTAATAAAAGTCGACATGTTTAAAATTTTATTTGTCTTCTGTTGACATTATTTACATCAATCTCCTTATAATTAGATTCTCTACAATTTATGTTTAAAAAATGTATGATTTATTGCCAATTTAACAACTTCATTGTACGTCAAATGTAAAAAAATGTGTTTTTTGACTCTATTTTTGGCATTTTACATGGGACAGAAACTAAGAGAGATACAGTTCTGGGACCTATTTTTTTGATTTCCCAGCTCAAAAACCATAAGAAACAATTGAATTTGCCCCTTAATCGACCTTCTCAGAATTTCGGAAAGCCTTAATTTACCTGGAGGAACTGAAACTCAGGCGATATCTTTCACCCTGTATAACTCACTAACAAAGCGTTTTCGGACCTATGTTTATATGTACTTCTTTCTTATTTTTAGCCTCTAGAATGAGTTGTCAAAGTATTGCCCTATCCTCCTGAATCACCCTGTATTAAAGATATATTATAAAATTTAAAAAGTTAAAAAAAATTAATTAAAATTTCAGATAAACGCGTATCACTAAATAATATAAGTTTTGAAAAAAAAAAAGACAAAAACAATCAAGTTTTATGCAATATTGCCAAACCAACCTACCAATATGCTAAAAGGTTAGCAGAATAAGGGCTGCAGCTAGTCTCACTCTATAGCAACAAGCATAGATATATTGATGGTAGAGTCAATATCTCTGATAATTTTTCTAATAAATAGAAATGGCTCATTTTTTTTTATAAGTTTGCATAACTGCTTGAAAACAGTGTATGAAAAATTTGTTTTTTTAATGGAAACGTTCATCAAATTTTAAGTTTCTAATGATAAAAATAAGAACATTTACATAATTGCTTAAAATGAAATTACTTTCCAATTGCGTCATGATGGTATGGTTTTAAGTTAAGTTTTAACCATCTTATCAATTCTGGAAAAACCCTGATAGATCTGTATTTAATTTTTTTATTCCTTTTTTGGTTTAGTCTGAAAAAGCTAAAATTACATCTATTCTTGATATATTATGAACACTATTTTCTTCACTAATTCTCCCCAGAAAATTCATATACTTCTAGCTTTATTGAAGATACACAGCAAAATAAGAATTTCAGAAAAAATATCTTTAATATAAATGTTTCCTTACTTGCATCATTAAAAGATTTAAATGAATCATATTAAAAAATATAAAAATAAACCAAAGAATTAGCAAGTTTAAGTTTTAAGTTTTTTAGCCAATTATTATTTTATATTATTGCTTTATCGATTAGCAAACAAAAGATTCATTTTATGTCAAATAGGCATAAGATTATAACTATCTGATGTAGAACAAAACAGCGTAACAGAAAGTTTTCAGTTGTTTCCTGACAATTATGTAAATATGGTTAATTAGGATTGATTTATTAATGGTAATAATTAGAAAGTTGAAAATCAAACTTCTTTTATATTAGAAGTATATAAGAATATAAAGAATATATATAAGAATGTGTATAAGTATATTCATATTATAAGTATAATTATATCACATTCATCAGTAAAACCACAAATAACATTATTACATATAGCTTCTTGAAAAAAGTATTTTTTCATATATTTCTGATAAAAATAAAGTAGAAATGGAAAAAGCGTAACTAACTAAACTTCTAGAGTACATTAGCACCTAATACTAACAGTTAGATGTCAGTCTTAAAATATAAGCTGTAGCGATTATTTTATTTTACTAACTCATTAAAGAGCACCTGAATGTAGAAAAAATTTAACACTATCAATATAAAATTACTTTTATGTCAGACATTACAAAACTGGTGAAATTTATTATCTTCAGATGAAACTAAAAACCACACACACCTCAGGGACTAAATGACAAATAACTATGTCCCCCTTGCAACTTACACCCAATTACAGTAACCCAAGCACTATTTTTTATGAAGAAAAATGAGTTTTACTTGTTGGTATACATGCAGCTGATTCAAATTCATTGTATATAAATAAATTCAAGAACTAGGGAAATACAGGTGTCTCACGAACAAACTTTTAGGACATATTTTAGTGATGAAAACAATGAAAAAAATTAATATAAACATAGGTCTGGAAACGTTTTGTTTCAGTTAAGGTTAGTAAAAGATTTCCCCCGAATTTCAGCTCTCAAAATAAAACAAAGCTATAATATAATTTTTGGGATACAAATTAAGTAGTAAAGTTGGTAGTGGTTTCTTACATAATTTGAGCTGGGAAATGGGATAAAACAAGTTCAAAAACTGTAACTCCAGTAATTTTTAACATATCTGACATAAAACACAAAATTCAGAGTTAAAAAAGAAGTTTTTTTTGTTTGTAGTAAAATAGCTTTATTAAACGACTCATGCCACAGAGGTGCCGGCCTCTTTGTGGTGAGTGGTAGCATCTTGGTCTTTCATCTGGAGGTTCTGGGTTCAAATCCCAGTTAGGCACGGCATTTTTCATATGCTACATTTATCCTAAAGAAAGAAAATCTTTATTTATCCCTTCTGCCTGCAGAAGATTCAAAATTTGTGGCCAACGATTACCCCCAGTGTTAAACTTCTGTCATTGGCTTCTAGACAACATTGTTAAGGTTTAGCCACTTTTATTCACTGGTGAAGCCACTTTTATTGACTGGTGAAGCCACTTTTATGAGAAATGGAGTTTTCAATTCATTAACAGTCATTTTTGGAGCAAAGACATTCTACATGGTACTGTGGAAACTAATTTCAAATATAGATTTCACATTAATGCTTGGTGTGGCATTATTTATGACAAAATTCTGGGACCATCTGTTTTCAATGAAAACCTTACGGGTGATGCACACGCATTTCTTGAAAAATAATTTGCCGGTTTTTTTGGAGGATGTACCTTTACAAACTAGATTACAAATGATTTGCCACTGCGATGATGAAGTGCATTTTTTTTAGTAGCTAGAAATCACTTTAATGGTAACTTCTTAAACTGGATCGCCTCACTTAACACCACTATAATACTTCAATTGGGGTCGTATGAAAACACTAGTATACCAACAAAAAGTTAATACTAAAGAAGAGTTACTCATTAAAACATAAAATGCTATTAAATTTATACGAAACAATCCTCTGATGATACGGAAAGCTACTGGAAATTTTTTACCTTGGGCAGAATGCTATGTACATGTGAAGGATGGAACTTTAAACAATTAATGTAAATGAGGTTTGTTATTCTGTTACCATTTATCATTTCATGTATTTTGTTTTGCTATTTTAAGAATAATATTTGTTAGGTACAGAAAAAATAATACAATCTTCTGTCTATCTTTCTTCTGTTTTGTTTCAGTAAAAAGCAATTTTTAAAAGTTTTTATTTACTTTTTATTGGCTTTATTAACATTAATTATCTCAAATTAAATTCTCTACAAGTTTTGTTACTAAATCTTCCTCATTTATTAGTTAATTTACAAAGTTAATGTACTACAACCTGAAAAAAACTTGATTTTTGACACTTAATTTAGTGTTTCACATAGGATATCTTAAAAACTATTGGAGTTACAGTTCTGGGACCTGTTTTATCCTATTTCCCAGCTTAAACTACATAAGAAACCACCAAACCAATTTTACTCCTTAATTTGGGTCCCAAAAATTACAGTAGGGCTTCTTTTTATTAGAAGAAATGAAATCCGGTTGAGATCTTTCACTAGCCTTAACTCAAAAACAGAGCATTTCCAGACCTACATTTATATGAACATTTTTCATTATTTTCAGCAGTAGAAGTCCTGAAAGCTTCTTCATGGGATACTCTGTATAAAAGTAATCCTCAGAATGGCTAAGTGTTAAAAAATTGTCATAATTTAAATCTATGAACCATGAATAACAAGAGATACTTAGCTAATGAATAATGAAAACTACCAATACTTCACTTAAAATGCTGCAAAATAACTGTACAAGATACGAAGAAGTTGACAGGAGTAGAGTTGAAAAAATAAAATTTCTTTATAAAAGAACATTTTTGCAAAAGGATATATATTTGTTTTCAGCATTTAGACACAAATAATGATTAAGACTTTCTGAACTTTATCTTTGCAATTAAGACATTTATTCCATATATTCATGTGTACTGAATGCATATGATAACAGGAATACTGAATATATTTAATACATATAATAAAGTATAAGTTTGTATACAGAAAACATGTTTTATCTGCAACAGTTCACACAAATTTTGTAATCATAAACTCTTATCTCTTACTGTTTTCCTTGAAAATATTCCTGTTTTCTCAGTAATTCCTCTAAATATTAAAATAAAAATCCATTTTTTTCAGTATTTTAATGACAATAAGGATGGAAAAAATTTACCTTAAATAAAATGAAACGGAACCCATTAAATTTATCTCTTCCTTTTTTTTCTTCAAGGGAAAGGAATTTTATAAACTTCTCAACATTACTATGTTGAACAAAAAAGTCATACACTTGTTTCTCTTCATCAGTTAATTCAATACGTCTCCTATCAAGAGGAGGCTGTTCACTAGATGCTGCATATGTTTGCATAACCCTAAAAAATATTCAGTATATACTACATATACATAAAATTTTACATACATAACTAAAGATAACAAAGTTTTAGATTCATCAAACATCACATCATGATAAAAAGTCATGCTTAAAATTATGTATAAACAAATCACTTTCAATACAATATTTATATCCTTAACTTTTTAAAGTAACTTAATTTCATCATTTTTCCATGTTTGTTACTATTACAAATTGTAGATGTTTTCAGAAAGTAATTTTATTTCTTCAAAAGTAGAAGGTACTGCTAATTAGTTCAAAAGTTAATTGGGAGAAAAGTTCCAGTATTTTGAAAGTGAGCTGTTCATTTACTAATTTAATGTATATATTACCCAAATTGTAAATTGTAATCAAAAACAAGAGTTGAATTCATAAAGCAATGTAGAAAGAGTAAAACTATACTAAATATAGTATTTAAAACTATAATCAATATTTGGATATAGATTAGTTAAGGATTGGTAAACTCAATCCATTTCAGCCATGTAATGAATTTTATTTTTTATGTTAAATAACATAAAACTCATCTGCACATAAAACTTAGTGCCTTTTATAAATTACACCAGAAGTCTAAAGATAAGCATAATCTCAACACAGAAGGAAAATTGACACATCATTCCCATTCTTACAGAATATGAATTTTTGAATTCAGTTCTTAAGAATTCTTTCGAAGCAATCAGATGTCTTTTATTTTCCTTTGAGGTTTCAGAGTTCTTTTAGAAGTTTTTCTTCTGCTTTATAAAATTCAGTTAAATCTTTATATAAGACATTTTCATTAGAAGTGTTTTTAATTTTTGGTGATGTAATCCAAAATAATCATACTTACTAGTCTTTCCTGGAAAAGAAAAAAAATTCCCCAACACAGATGATTACATTCAGCAATCTTCAATATGTTAGCAAATGTAAGTATAATTTTTTTCACAGAGGTTTAGAGTCAACTGAGCAACCTCACAAAATTTTGCATAAACTTTGTCTCCATCCCATTCAAAAAGTTTCCAATGTGATTTTAGAATGAATCTATTATGCAATTTTACAGTGATCCTATTGGGCCTTAAATGTCCCCCGTAAGTGAAATCGATCAAGCAGTTTATTTTTTAAAAAAATATTCTTAGCTATGACAGAATGAAATGTCTTCAATTGCATTAAAACATCACCTCCTTCGCTACACATTTCTTTTTTTAGTAACATTCTGAGCTATGACTGAGTAAGTTCATTTGCCTCCCTGCCTACAACTTCTCAATTGCTTTCATCCTTACCATCTTTCAAATCCTTAGGTATCTGAAAATGCCACTGAAATATTTTGAATCAACTCTATTTTTCTGTTTAGCCACCGAAACCACCATAAGGTATTACTTCAGAGGATGATATGTATGAATGTAAATGAAGAGTAGTCTTAAACCAGTTTCAGGTTTACCATTCCTGAGATGTGTGGTTAATTAAAATCCAACCACCAAAGAACTCCAGCATCCACGATTTAGCATTCAAATCCGTATAAAAGTATCTGCCTTTACTAGGATTTGAACATTGGAACTCTCGACTTTAAAATCAATACAATAACTCTTCATTTGCAATGAAGAGTTCACAAATAGACCAATCCGGTGGGTTATTTTGAATCAACTAATTGACCAAAAGCAACAAATTCCTAAGGAATATCCCTTCACTTGAAAAAATCTTATATGTCAGAAGCGTAGGAAGAAACTCCTAGTGATCTGGTTGTCTTAACTGTACTAAGGATTCAATAGCAGACTGATAAACAATTCAAACTAAAGTCGTATGCAGAAACATTTAAAATTCTTTGTTTCTCAAGGATTATACTAATGTATGGTCCTCCACATGCATGTCATTTACCAACCAATAAGAATTAAATACATGTAAAACATAAAAGCTCAATGTAGCCTAAAGCTTTACCTTCTTCTATGATAAGTTTGATGAATTATATAAAGTATATAATTATCTCAGATGACAATTATTCAAGCTGTACAAAAAACTTATGTGCATAAATTGCTCATTTTGACAATCATAAAAGGCCTAATAGATTGTGTCACAAGATTTTCTATATTAAATTCATATTTTAACAGTAATTTCCAAGATAAATAACTGCAGGAAAATAAGTCCTAATTAGTCTGCCAAACTTTCACATCATTGTTCCTGAACTTTTTGTTGCCTCATTAACAACAAAGCATGAGAGCATTCACTTTTTTCAGGTTTAAGAACAGCAGTCAACAATTTCAGCTACATCATTTAATACTTTATACACAAAGGAACAGAAAACACTAAATTACATATTTGGTAAAATTTACTTTCTTTTACTTACTTTGGCCATGTGTAGTAACCAATATATCGTTTGTGTTGAAAATAAGGTTTATCCCATTGTTCTTTAGATAGAGGTCTAGTGGCATAATTATAATGTAACCATTTATTATCTGATCGGTCTCCAAACCCTTTATTATTAATAACACTACCATGCTCATCACACAAATATCCATCACCAACACATTGCGCAGCAGATATATTTATTTCATTATTTTTCATTTCTACCATCTTATCAACAGCTATTTCATATTTTTTGTGTGGTCTTTTTTGCTGTTTTAAAGCATAAACTGTACATCTTATAGCAATCTAAAAAAAAATAATACATTAGTGTAGCTTCAATCAAAATTTTAATAAAATTAGTAAACAATCTCATATTCATCCTAATTATATGTGATTCTAAATCCTCTGTTCAATTTTTACTTGTGTAATTACATGAATATTAGAAAAATCTTGATTAATAGGGAACATCTACCATTAGTCATTAAATTTTGGAAAATTATGCAACAACCAAATCAAAGGATTACTAAATTTCTCTTTACTGGTTTTCATTAATTTCTCTATGAAAAAATTACAGAACATTCAACATTTGTAAAATATAGTAGCAGCAACTGCTTCATGAAACTTATGAGGGAGTACCACATTTTTCTGTTCATCAGAGGCTTGTAGTACATCAATCAACATCATGACTGGCAAGCATCAGTATACGAAAAGCAATAGAAAATAAATCCCAGAGAAAAACACAAGAAATCTAATGGATGTGGATAACCATGACAAAACTTACAATTTACAACCATTCTCAAAGGAGGTAAGTATTGTATAAAATTTTGTATAAATTCTGTATTCATCTATTGTGTATAGTTCCAAATTCACAAATTTCATATTGTTCAGCAAACATAATTTTTTACAACTGCAAAAACTGTAGAGATTATATTAATAGAGTACATAAAAGGAAAAAGAGCAAACTTTTCAATTAGCCACACAACACCAAATGATGCTTGCTGCTACTTCTAACTGTCATCTTCAATTGATCTTGAACATTTTATTTCAAGAAGCAAAAACCTGATTATTTTTTGAAAACCTATCACTTAATCTTCTGTCTTTAGTTTAAATTTATAATGAGTGTTCTGATTTAATTTTTCATAATTAAGAACAAAGTGAGATTTTGCCAAAATAATATTTTTTTAATAATTTTTAACTTACTTATTTCAATGATACACTGTAGGAAAAGGCAGCTAAAACTATAAGCCTAGTTAGTGTCATGATTTGGTGCCAACATCAAAATACTTATAGCAAATATGTAAAAAACACATGCACATACACACACGTGTGTGAAAATTAATTGAGGTAGGAGTGAATACAGCTCCTGCCATAAATGAAAACAGCGGCTGGAAAGAAAAGAGAAAGTTCTGACAGGACAGATTTTAAGAATTTAAATTTATTTAATTTAGAATGATGAATTTAAATGTTCATCAAACTACTGCCAATTCTGTACGAACTAGTGCTCTCTAAATGCAATGCCATCTAATACGATACACAATCAAGGAGAATGAAATGAACAATTATGCAGCAATTATCCAAACTTTATATTGAAGCATCATCAGATGAAAAGAAATCCATGTATTATCACACCTGGTATGGTCCAATTTAAATGACAAAGAATCAGTACTTCAAAGCCCTGTTTGGCCTGTTTTCAGCCTGGATTGTGCTGACCACCTCCATGGCGCCAATGTATTTAAATTAATGTAGTCAAGTTTAGTATTAACAATATCTCATCACTCATTCTGCAAGCAGCCTTCAACCGATGTTTCAGAAAACAAACATAATCAGATCAGATAAAATGATTTTCAAAAGTTAGCTAAGTGTTAGCTTTCTTAGTGGTGGCTAAGAAATTGTCTCTTTCATTGGCTGGAATCATTGCAAGGCTAGAAACCCAGCAGAAATGAACACATGCATTGTGAATGCTTAAAAAAGATAGCAACAGATGTGTGAATAATTGCAATTATCTGATAGTGCTTCTTTAAGCACTAACCATTATCTTCAGGTATTGCTGAGTAGCATTACTAAATTACTGCAGTACTGCATTGGTGAGGCAGACTAATGTGTAAAATCTGTAAGTGTTCAGTTTTATTATTACCTTTCTTATAGCCAGTTAGCTGAAAATGACAATGAAGTGGTGAAAGTATCCACAATGGAAAAGTACACTGATGGGAAAAAAATATAACAAGATAGTTTAATAACCATTCCAGAAAATACATGATGAGCTTTAACTCTATTCACTTGGGAATCTTTATCTTATTCACTTGCCTCTAAAACGGTAATTAAGCTCACTCCTATAAACAATATTATGCAAGCCGAGCTGTCCATTTATATGGGGCATAAAAATTATTACTTGATCTTGTCTTTGCCAGAGAGAAGGCTCACCCTACTATCACTAAAATGTTTACTGCAGTACTAGACTGCGATACATCAGCAGCAAGCAAATCAAAGAAATCTGTATGTACGTACAAGGTACAACATCCGATCAGCAATTGTTCTGCCACAGAAGTAAACTATTCAACTATAATCCAATTGTGACTTCAGTAAGGATCCATAAAAATTAGAAATAGGTTTGATATGAACCCCAAACAGCTCTTTCTTACCACATGGAAATGTAAACAATTTTTAAACATTAAATTTTGAGTTTTCTTAAATATCTAATCTACATGTGTAACTAATCTAGAACTGCTGTACCCCATTCAAATATAGAAATTTTAATTTTGTAGGAATCCTGCTATGAAATCCAGCATACTGCTATCTACATCCCAATCTTTTAATGTCCATCTTCACCAAGCTGAGTCATTTGCCTATGAAGAAGAATGAGATATTAAGAAGGCACTGACATACTGTAAATGCATTTTACTCAGCTACTTCAAAGGCAATAAGATGATTAATAGATTTGACTCATTAGAATCTTCCATTGTCAATGTATTATAAAAGAGTTTTTCTCAAAATACCGAACTAATTTACAATTCACTATACTTTCCATTAGCTTGGATACAACACTTGTTAATGAGATTTAAGGTGCATAGCTTCTCACCCAGATTCAATAAACAAATTACAAAAACCTCATATATGATTAAGAAACTTGACATAAAATTCTGTTGTCTAACAAATTTTTACATGCAGAATTTAGGATAGCACATCATGCATAGTTAAATACTGTAATTTCTAGGCAATGACATATGCGAGTTTAACAGTAAACATATAGGAATTTTAATATAATTCTTGAAATGTGAATAGAACATTCAAAGTGAAACATTAATTTATTGTAAAATTTGTATTTCTGAAATTCACTGTAGTAGCCTAGAACTGAAACTGAGCAATTTCCAAAATATTGGTAACTATCATCAGGTGACATGTACATGATGCAATCGTTCTAGCAGTAACTGATACTGTACAGTTGTAATTGGTACTGGATAAGATGCTGTTAATGGCCTACGAATGGATCTTAAGTTTCTTCCACGCAATGGAATTACATGTAGATCTGCAGAGAAATTGAAAATAACTCCTCCAAAGTAAATATTTGTTATCAAACTGCTTCTGCATTTAAGTAAATTCTTAAGAAATCTGGTTTTAAGAGTTGACAAATCTTTTTTTCACATTCTACCTTTAAAAAGGTAACCCCAAAATTCAGTTTATTGATTAATTTAGAAGATTCACAGAAGCCTTAAGTGGCTCTGATAATGACAAATCAATGTTGACAAGTTCTCTTTTAATTTTCTTAATATGTTGCCATCTTTTTGAACCATTTTCATTCTGTGCATCACTTGCCCAATAATCATGGACTAGTTTAGTCATCAAAAAAAAGCGTCATCTAATTTCTAAATTTTGTTTTCAGAAAAGTTTGAGTAGGATTTTTTAATAACTTTTAATATTTTTAAGAGATTGTCAACCAATGCAATATTATTCATTTTAATTGAAATTGTACTTTCACAAAAAAATGGTAAAATAAAGGACCGCTCCAGCAGAGCATACGTCTACTGGAGCTAGGGTTGGTACCAACAACTAGGTTCACTTAAAGGATTCATTCTAGACTCATTACATAGAACTTGTTCATTATCACCACAAAATCTACTTGAGGACAAAAAATGGACAGTTAATGAAGTGAATATGGTTATATTGTAAAGTGTACGATGTTATGAATGTAGAATAGGTGTAGCTGCAGTCTGCTTGAAGAAAAACTACAACCAGGCCTTAACAGGCTGGTTGAAATCACGAGCCCTTAAAGGGATATTTTTGAGTAGATGATGAATATTTGACGATTAAAAGAGATGAATTCTTCTATTCAAAAGGAAAACAATGTTGGCAGATTTTATCCCAATAATGGGTTTTTGTGGAAATTTTCAGATTTAAATATTCAAGTCCAGTTAGGTAGGTAAGTTGAAATATTGTAAATAAATAAATTATATATATAAGAACATGATAAACTTGATTACTTACATATGTAATACATGGAAATTTGGTCCAGAATTCTGCTTTTAAAGGGTACTATGAACAACTGACTTTAACCATTAAGAAAACTTTCAGATTACTGGAACAAATGTCAACACATTTGAAGTTGATATCAGTAATTCAAAAGTACCACATCTTTCATTAGGCAGAAAAATACTACCATGAAAAAGACAAAACAGTTTTGGATATCATTAAAAAGATCAGATTCTCAGTATATTTTTGATTTTTTTAAGACATAAAATACAAAATTCTCAGACCATCTAAAATTAAAATGCTTATTACCTTGTCAGTTTAAGATACATATTATGAAATGTAGTCAATTATAAATGTATAACGATAAAATTATTTATTTTCTTAAATCAACCTTATAATAACAACCGACTATTAATGACAAAGGCTTTCAAATTTAATTTTGGTAGTAAATCAATTTTATCAACTTATGTACCTTAACTAGTTTTTAAACAACCACATATATTTTTAACTAATTAATTCAAATCTGCAGTTTTGTTTTATATGTCCAATTGCAAAAACACAATGATTTGAATCTACTTTTTAGAAGTTTATTCATCAGTGAAATGTCTCTACTTCAGTTTCCAACTTTAATGAAATTACTGTACCTCTACAAAACTACAGAATACATTAAACAAAGTATATCTATAAAAGCATATATTGTTACTGAACTAAGGAGTTTGAGAATATCATGTATACAAGTTCAGATATTCATTGTAATTCAAATTTCAACATGAAAACATGTTTAGAATTAATCAAAGGTAATCCTTTGTGCTATTTATTTTCCCTGTCAGCAGAATACAGGCAGTTGTAGAACATTTCATTAGAAAGAAAAAATATGCTTCAAATTTGAACATTACTTAGAAGTCAAGGGGAAAAATTACAAAATAATGTTAAGAAATACAAGAATATAAGCAAAAAGTAAAACAATAAAATGTTTTAAAAAATAAATAAATAAATAAAATAAAAATATAAATGTAAAAACCAACCTTTCTAAGATCTAATGAATCGTGAATCAAAGTATAAAGGAAATTGTTGACAACAGGTGGTGGATATGCCACATCAGGATGAACCAAATCTCTTAAGAAGCATAATGCCATCGTGTGGTACCGCCAATGCCTGAATATATAATAATAGATCAGTGATTTTTAAAATGAAAAATTAAAAATTATAATTGAATAAAATACTGTTATAACTGTAAAAACATAGAATTAAACCTGATGTAAATAAAAATTATTTCAGAAAATATAAGGGAAACAGAAAAAGACAGCTTAGAATTTGATAATTAACCTCAGTTAAATATTCTTAGTAGTTCTGAGTACTTAAAGGATGAAAACAATACAATTAATAAGAAACTCCATAAATTTTTATTATATGAACTTCCAAATGACCTAAACTAAAACTCAGCGATGAGAGGCAAAATCCTACATTTTCCAATTCTTTGTTTCTAAAAAAATCAATATTTTAGTGAGTTACAAGATTTTTGCAAGATGAGATGTGTAATAATACAACTGCAAATATCAATAATTTAACCTACAAGCAATGTAATTACCTACTCAGCTTTCAAGTTTTATAACCACTGATGAGCACAAAATTTCATAGGCCTAATAAGGTTTAATAAAATGCAGTATCACAAGTTCCATTAATCATCTAAATATTGGATAATTAACTATAATGCAGTTACAGTGTTATTTTACAAAAATAAGCATAATTAAAACTAAAGCAGACCCTTGGAAGATTAGATTACACATAAAGAAATGGCAAACACTCATTGGGTAGGAATTACTTACCTAAGTTTTTATAGCACAGATCAGCCATCCTAGGAAAAACGAACAATTATTAGGCTGCATAACACTTATGTTAATATTACTTGTATAGTCTACTGCAGTTTATCAAAGAAAAGCATTGTAATAATTTAGATGTTCATTAATGTTTTACTGGTATCATTAAATTGAATAATTTTTTTTAGTTAAATTACTGTTAGGTGGAAAAAAATTCTACATCTAATTATGTCTGTTATCGAGTTCTCAACAAAAAAGGAATATATTTATAAGGGTTACATAATAATGTAATTTAAAAAAATGAATCTCAATTGAGTTTTGTTTTGTTGTAATAAAAAGATATTCAAATTTTAGAAATTATAAAAATTAGTAACAGCATGATAATCTGCTTTTTTTACTAATTTATTATCATTAAAAAATAAATTTTGGTAAATAATTTCATGTACAAGTTTTATAAATTTATCTCTGAATTAAAAAAAGTTATGTGATGATAAAAGGAAAAAACTTTTTATCCAAGTATAAGTGTAAAATTTCAGCCTTAATGGTTTTTTTACAATAAAGTGTATAAATGGTGAATTTAATAGTTTCTAAGAAAGGAAATGTTTCTCTAGAAAACGTCATGTATAAAAATATATAGTTTATCTATGTTAAAACCAGCAGGCAAGACTGAATCCATTAATATAAAATATTGTGCTTTTCTGAGCAAAAATCATGAAATATTTTTACTGAAAACTAAAGAAACAGACTCAGTAAACCTACCTGAATTTTATACTGCATGAAATAACTAACCAGTCAGTTAAAAGGCATGATAGATACATTTTACTTGTTAAAAAGTTTTTTAATGAAAAGTTTATATACAGTCAAAATACTCAAAATGAGATGGTGACAATACAAATTAAATGGATCTGACAACTCTAAAATTGTTCAAAAAATAAGCAGATTCATTCATACTAATTTTACTTTTCATAGGCTCGTCTACCTAAATACTCTTTTTTTTCTGAAAAAGGTGAGGGGGTAAAGTAAGTAATGAGTATGTGTGTGTTTTTGTATATCCCACTCTTCTGTTAGACTAACTAAACATTTTTAATAAAATAACTGAATCTTTATAGGTTCAAGTTTTTGAAGATCTTGTTTCTGAACCAGTAAATGGAAAGTACCTGGTGGGGCAATCAAACTGCACTTTTTATTGGTATTAAAAAACATTTAGAAATATTTTTTGGTCATATACTGCAACAAATCTTAAGAACACAAATGGAAATTAATATACAAGCAGAAAAGATTCATTTTTTGAATATCACTCCAGTAAGGTGGCAACCATCATTTTGTACACATTGCCTGAATCTCATACTGAAATTCTCATTGACTCGTTGTAGTACCACCGGTGTTATTGCACGAGCATCTTCTTCAATCTGAACTTTTAAGTCCTCTGTTGTTGCTAGACGAGTCTCAAAAATCTTCAACTTGAAATATTCTCATAAAAAGTAACCACAAGAGCTCAGGTCTGCTGATCATGGAAGCCGCTGAATATCCCCATTCCTACTGATGAGGCAGTTCAGTAAAGGTCTTTCAGAAGGTCCATTGACACCCTGGCTGTATGACTAGTTGTTCCATCTTGTTAGGAGTAGTGTTCTCATTTACCAGAAATTGTCGAAAGTTCTGGAATGAGGAAGAGGTTTCCAGTATTTGAACATAGCAAGCTGATGTTATTGTAACTGCGCAGCTATTCTATTCTCAAAAAAATCCAGGCCAATTAATCCATTTGAATAGGTCGCACACCAGACTGTCACTTTGGCCAAACAGAGAGGTATTCATGAATTTCTTGAGAGTTGGCAGCAGCTGATGTGTTTATTTACACATCCACTGAGGTGGAAATGAGCCTCACCTCTCATCCATAGATTATGGATGAGTTGTAGGTCATCTTCAAGCAGCTGTAACATGTGTTCACAAAAGCAAATGTAAATAGGATAATCTCCAGGGTTCAAAGCTTGCACTATCTGAAGTGTAAGTCATCATGCAAAATTCTTCTTATTGTTCGAGCTGAAAGTCTGTGAGCAATGCTGTGGTGGTTGGGAGATCTTCGAGGGCTTCTTATAATAGCTACTCATAAAGCCTCCACATTCTTGGGTGTTCGAACAGTTCTTACACTATCACCTCTTCTTGTTTTGCTTGACCAGTGTTTTTAAGTTGTTAGCCCAAACAAAAATGGCTGTTATGTTTGGAACAAGAGCGCAAGGCAGAAGATGAAAATGTAGGCGGAATTTGCATTGTGCATGTATGGAACTTCAGCCATTTTCTAAATACACTGTAACATCAAAACCTCTCTGTTCACCAGTCCAACGCTGCATGGTTACTAACTTCCAAATATGTAGAACATCTAGGTTACTGCCTACTTCCCCCACCACAGATGCCCCCACTATACAAGCTTTGTTAAAATATGTTGTTTGAATGCCCACTCTATAGTATACACATGTGTTGCACTGCATAAAACACACAATTCAATTTTACATCATTTTTATTAAAAAAAAGTACAAAACCAGGAAAATATATACAAAAATCAATGTTTAACTTATGTAATAATGCAAAGTAAAAAGGTCTTGGACAACAAATCTTCGGTAATTCAAATATGGAAGGCTACTTAATTTTAATACTTTAGTTTTAACAAAAACAAAAGCTGATTATGACTAGAGAATAAGCATAAAATAAAATTAAAAACAAATCAAGGTATAGTTAGTTAAAGAAAAAATTATAACATTTGAATTATGTGGCTGGAACCAGTATTACAATGAGGGTCATTATGAAACAGATTTTCATTACGATTCAGGTGTTCAACCAATCAAAATCCTACTCTTTTTAACCACTGACTAATCAGAAGCAAGCATTGTTTAAAGTATCAGCTTTTACTTTGATGTTAATCTGATTTAGTAGTTAGCAAGCAGATTAATTTAAAAGTATATAAATAAGTAACTAAATTTCTATATAACACTGTGTACACTTTGTTAAATTATGTTGGATTCTGAGGAAGAAATGTCTATAACACTGATTGGTATTAAAGAAAAGGCAGAACTTATGACTAATAACCTATAGCCACAGATATAAAAAAAGTTTATGAAAAATTATATGGTCAGTTCATAGACTATAAATTAGAAAACAATGTAAACTCATTCTTGGAAAATGTAACTTTGAAGAAATATCTAAAAAAAATGAGATCAACACATTAGTTGATAAAATCTACTCTAAATTTGAAATGTGCAACAAACATAAAAGAAAGCTAAGCTGACGGACAGCTTTTAAATAAAAAAATCAGAAGACCACAAGAGGAAAAATCCAAAACATTTTCATCAAAAGAAATAAAAAAAATTTCTAAATGAAGTGCCTAATGACCAGTTCCTTTTGACAATAGTAAGTAAATTTCATGAGTAATATTTTAAATGAAGCTGAAATAGGTTTAATACATTTGATACGTCTCTTATTTTCAGTGCAATATATTTTTTACAGGAATATTTTAATTTCATGCTGCTTGTAAATAAATGGTTTACTTATTTACTTAGTAATTTTAATTTTTCTAAGCAGGCTGCTATCATTGTTTTAAAATATAAAGTTTGTTTTATGGAGCAGATGGCAGTGGTCGAGTTATCTGAATGGTTAAGGTGCCAGACCACCACTACCACTTCGTTTGCAATGTTGACTAAGATTGGACATGGAAGTTTGAATCAATCTGATGAACTTTTTTTTGTAATATGAGGTTTATAAAGTAATGAGACTGGTTCAGAGAAACTTTTTATTTACAATTAATTATACATGGACTCACCGTCGAAATAGTTCCCTTTGGAACCCATGCAACGCTTCAAACAATTTTCCCACTCTTCATAGCAGTGTTGAACTCAGAAATTGGAATATCCTTCAGATGGTTGGTTACATTTTTTAAAAATGTTTTCTACTGCTCCAAAATGGTGTCCTTTGAAGTGTTTGAGGTGGTCATGCGGGCAACTCTTTTCTGCAGTCTTTAAACAATTTCTCGGTAAACATATTGATTTACAGTCTGTCTTGTAGGCAAAAACTCCTTATGGACAATGCCATTACTATCGAAGTAACAAACTAGAATGGTTTTGATTTGCTAATTTTTGCTTTTTTTGGGACTTGGTGAGTTTGAAGTGTGCCACTTCTTGTTCTGTTTTATTTCTAGGTCGTAAGATTCATAAGATTCATCACCAGTAATAACATTTCTTTTTAGAAAATCAGGATCAGTTTCAATTTGCCCTAGAAGATCTCAGCACACTTCCACCCTGTTGTTTTTTTGCTCAACAGTGAGGTTTCTTGGAACCAATTTTGCACAAATATTTTCATGTCCAATCCATTTGTCAAAATTTGATGGACTGTGGTATGGTTCATATTCAAGTGTTCTGCAAAATTCATTCTGAAGTTAATCGCTGGTTGTACCATATCAAGTATCTGATTCGCTTAACACTGTCGACACTTTTTGATGTTATGGTTTTCCAGAGCATGGATCGTCCAGAACTGATTCCCAGCCATCTGAAAATGCTTTAAACTACCTAAAAACTTGGGCTCGTGGCAGAGTATCATGTCCATACACCCTTTTCAATTTTGAAAAAGTTTCAGTAGCATTCTCACCAAGTTTAACACAAAACTTGATTGCATAATGTTGCTCATAGTTATCACCTGATTTTTATAACGCACAACAAAAACTTATTTCACAAAAAGTTTGTTTACATTTACATCTCATGTGGCAATAATAGACTAAAAACATTAATACAATTATACCTAATATAAATCAACTGTTCATATAACCATATGTTTACTAGTAGTTTTACTGTTTGCCACTTTGGCTGCCAAAAAAAAAAATCTAGTCTCATTACTTTATTTACAGACCTTGTATTTCCGTTTTTTAACTTAATAGAGACTTAGTTAATTCATTACATTTATTTCATATATTTTTTTTAATCTGGGAACTTCATAAAAAATTTCAATACAATTTATTTTTTTCCAGGTAATACTGATTTTTGGAATACTGGAATCTTATTGAAGACAAGAATTGCACAATATAAAATTTAATGATGTAAAGGATCTTGGATCAGCACTTCTATTTACTGAACTCAATACAATGTTACGATCATTCACTACAACCAGGAATTATTACAATAAATGCAAACATTTAAATTTACATGCTAAGGATGTAACAATTCTGTTTTCTTTTTAAATTACACAGAAGGAAAATGCACTGGGCATAATATTGACATTAACAAAATTGGAAATATGCGTAAGCAAATAGCTACATATCTGAATCTTCCAGATGCAAACTCATACACAAGACATTATTTTAAAGAAGCTCTGCAACTCTGGTTAGTTAATACTGGGATATCTTGACTCTTAAGCGAGTCAAGGACACAGGAGGTGGAAATCTACAATAGTGGCTGAAGGGTACGTAGATGAGTCAATCAAAAAATAAAATTTTAGTATCAAAATACTGAACTCTGTCGAAAAAACAAATAGTAATTTGAATTAATTCACGGTCTACTTCAACCAATATAAAAGGCAGATTATTGACACAATCATACAATAACATAATTTAATGAATTTAATTTTAACAATTGTAGAATACATAGTATTTACGTGGGTCAAAAGACCAATCCTGATGTGCTAGAGCTGTGTATGTTAAAGTATTTTATATAAAAAATAAATAAATAAGAGGAGAAATTATATTAAATATCTTTTTGAAAAATTTTTAAAAAATGCTCTGTAAACAATGTATTCTATCACAGATTTAAATTAATACTCCCAATATTTTCACAGCTGTAGAAGAAATACAGTATGCAACTCTCTATAATGGCCACATTAATGCACTCTAGTGAAGTTTATAACAATCACCAAGGCTTGTCATAAACAAGCCTTGCTGATTGCAAGATTAACTTACTTCACATTCAAGCATCAATGCTATCATTATAGGCTTTTGCATAATGTATTACTTACTACTATACATTGGATCACACATACTACTAAACATTTTTTATAAAATGTTTATTCAGTAGCAATGAAAATTAATCTGGTGAAATAATTAAGGATTTGACTTAATGTTACTCAAAACTTTATCATTTTCCAAAACAAGAATCTTTTTTTTTAATATTCTTTTTTGTAATTTTTATTACGTTAATATATATGTTTTCACTTTTTGTTTATCAGGTATTTACTTTTCTTTAAAGAAACTTAATTTTTCAGATTATTTTATAGCCATAGTCAGATTTTAAATTTAAGATTTTTTAATTTCACTTAATTTTATTACTATTTTAACATATTTTTTTCTTAATATCAAATTTTACAGCCAAACTGGATAAATAATCTTCAATGAGATTTACAGTTAAATCTTAAGCTGTTATAAGTAATTTCAAGATAAGTTTACCCGCCTAAGTTAGTTAGTTATCCAAGATATACCAGTTAGTTTATAATTAAAGATTAAACAACCTACCTAGCTTATCAATCCCCACATTAGTTAAAACATAAAAACTTTATAATTATTTATACTTATAAAAAATAAATCACAGAATCTTAATTAGTAAATTAGATTAACAGAACAGTGCTTTATTTCAACTGGTCAATTATTAATTCTTCAGAAATTATTTTTAACTTTACTGGAAGCTTTAGCCTAGAAAGGTTGTCTCAAATTTAGCTTACGATTGTCTTTATAACTACACTGAATTACATTCATTAAAGATATAATTATTAAATATCAATATAACAACAAATATGTAATCATACATATTTTTAAAAAAAATATCCCTTCACTTCATTAGGTATGATTGACCTATTCTAAAAATGCAAAAATCAAGATAATGAACAAAAACTAAGAAAAAAAATCAAGTGGGCAGAACAAAAAACAATGATTTTTTTTTGTTATATCGAAAAACATTATCAACCATATAAGAATTGAGAATAAGAGTAAGGCATAAAGCTTAATTAGAAAGAAGTACAATAAGTACATAAAACAACATAAAGCTAGAGAAAATTATTAGGGACAATGTGAAAGAAGCATATAGAACAAATGGGAACAGTCTAGGAGAAATAAATTTAATTATTATTTGTAAAATACTGGATGAAGAGAAAAACACAATAGATTATAATATATATATATATATATATACAAAATAGCAAATTGTATTAAAAGTTTTTTCATGCTTAGGTAACAAAATATTGAACATAGAAACTACATTTCCTAGCTTTTAAGATTAGCAAGTATGGATCTAACATTAAACATAAGTACATGAGTCATTTTCTATATTTAAATGTACTTTCTGTAAAATAATTTAAAAAAATTCATGCTTACAAATTTTTCTGTTCAATAGCATCATTGATTCTACTAAGCAAGTCGAGGTAACAATTAAGATTTTCTTCACTTTTAACATTATGCTTAATAAGTCCACTCTTTTCCTCTTCTTCTGAAGGTAATTCCAAAGAAGGAGCAGGAACTGTTGTCCAAAGGTGTTTAGCCATATCAACAAATGGTTGAGGTATCTACAATTAAAGTATTACAACAGTATAAATCTTAATATATTCATAATAAAAATTATAATAATTTTAATTATAGTTAAATCTGGTAAGTGATAAGATGTACAAATTAAATTAAGGAAAAAAAACTATATTAGGTTTGTAAACTGTATGAAGAAATCTGATAATGCTTACAATAATTAAACAATGCAAAAGGCTTACTTTCAAACCATATTTTTCTTTGAAAAGCCATTTCTGAGCTAATTAATAATATCTCCTTCAATGAAAGTAATATTTTATTTGTTAATTCATAAAAAGTTAAGTAATTTAAAATTACATGGAAATTGTGCTTCTAGATCTTTTCGAAGCTAATTATGCTGATCAACAAATTATACATCCTCTTAAGTAACTGTAGGCTGACTCCAAATTACAGTTACTGAAACTTTTATTATATCAGAGGATGAATTTTGTGATGGAAAAATATTACAATTCAGGAACAATATATTAACCAATCCTAGGGTTTTTTTTTTTTTTTTTTGTTTTAGAATGAGTTAAAATATTTGCTTGATGAATTAATATTGCAAAATTCACATTTTTTACACAACCTCTACCTCTAGCTTATAAAGTACAAATTTATAAACTTTTACCTAAGAAGCATATACAAAATATTCTTTCATACTGAACTTAAGCATATATAACAACCAAACACAATTCAATTAATTAAGAAACTTACTGTTAAAGAGATGGTAATTGTAGGAAAATGTTTATGTACAGCTTCTGTAATGGCATCAAGCAATTTAATAACAGACAATTTTTCAGAAGGTGTAGCTTTTACAATTACAGGCCACAATGATAATAACATCTTCCAATCATGACGAGAAATTATTGGATTACTTTTAGGACCCAACAAAACATACAGTGATCCCTATAACAGAAATTTATAGTTAAGTTTTCAGAAAAAATAGCTGCAAAATAATTTTAAATAAAAATCTCTGTAAATAACTGTCAATGATATTTTTAACCTTTTTTCCTGTTTAGCCACCAGTAATTACCATTCAATACTTCAGAGGATGAATGAGGATGATATATAGGAGTGTAAATGAAGTAGAATCTTAGAGTCTTACAGTCTTAGGTTGACCATTTCCGAGATGTGTGGTTAATTGAAACCCAATCACCAAGGAACATCAGTATCCACAATCTAGTATTCAAATCTGCATAAAAGTAACTGCCTTTACTAAGAAGATATTTTTAACCTGAATATACACAACAGACTGACTCTTTCTTAACCATTCATTCAGTACTAATGAGTAGATTAAGTAGAAAACTATGCTAACCAGTGAAGTCTTCTCCTACAAACAACTGAAATGTTAAGAAATAAAACCTCAATGAAGAAATATAACAACTTCATTGGTATGAGACAGAGTAAATTAATTACAATTTAATTTTATACACTATTTTAATGAATATAACCAAAATATGCATTTTCCATTATTGTTTTAACTGGCCACTTTTAACATTAAATCATTTACAATAAACTAATTATATTTAAAATAATTTTTAATTAACATGCGGCCCCATGCAAACATTTTGCAATATGGAAAACACAGCTGTACAGTGAATGAAATATACATATAGCAGCTAGCGACAGTGATGATTGGATGCATCAATGGACCAGTGAAACAAATTTGAATTTTAACTAACTTTTGTTCTTTTAAAACTTTTTCACTTTCTTTTTCATCTTAAATCTGTTTGATGCACACTAGCGGGACATCAAACAGATTAACAGATATTATCAAATAGATATTATGAACTGTTTGTATAACTGAAATTATTTAATCTTTTCAGTGCCAAATGTCTATCACACGACGATCCCAAGTTTCATGCTAAGGACATCGTGTAATGTGTAAATGAATTGTACTTTTGAAAAATAACTATTAGATAATATTTTTTAAATAATATTGTTTATTAATGTTACCTTTATTTTGTGCTAACAAAAGGTTCATATTAGTCATTACTTAACCTTCATTCAATATATTTCAAAAGTTAAGTGTTACAATTCTATTAAGCTTCTCTAAAAGTACTAGAGAATCTAAGAAATGCCAATTAGGTCTTAGATTTCATGAAGGGAAAATCCTGAAATTCACCTCACCGTGGAAGAGAGGGGCAACGATTGTATTAAAGTTTGTTGGTACACAAGCAGTTAATGAGGGACCAAACAGTTCCCAGGATAAGGAGCTCTGCCTCTATAAGTATCAACAGCCTTTTTGGAGGGCATATGAGTGATAGGGGTTTGAAGCATTCTATTGCCCCAGGGATGAGAATCAACCTGAAAGGCGGAAGAAATTCTTTAGGAAGTCAATGGCATTAGGATACAGAAGGCAATGGAATACCCCTGTATTACTTTTCCTAGTCGGGCAGCATGATGACATGTTCTTTTGTTAAATATTCCAGAGGTAAAATGATTTCCCATTTGGATCTCTGTGGAAAGTAGCAAGAGTGTTATAGAAAAGACAAAGCAGTGAGAATAGGTACATAGAATCTGAGAAAAACGAAAAGAGATAAAAATAAACAAAATGGATATAGTAGGGATAAGTGAACTTACATGGGAGGGAAAAGGAGAGTTGAAAAGTGATGAAGTTATATTACTTGGAAATTCAAAGAGAAAAAAATTAGTAGAATAGCTGTAAAAAATAGTACAGCAAGAAGAGTACAAAAATTAATTTATCTGGATGATAAAGTAATGGCGTTAAGGATTGGAATGCTACCAAAAGATCTAGTAACAGTTCAGGTGCACGAGGGTCATTCAATAATTAAACAAATAGCTGTACAGAAAAAAATGGTTTATTAAATAAATACAATGCTTTTCTCTACTTTTCCACCAACTTCTCTGCACTTGTATCATCTTTTTTTTACGAGCCGTCAGTGAAGAATTCTTTACCTTGATCTTGAAGCCATTTTGTACTTTTTTCTTTACCTCTGTTGTCACTGAATTTGCCATGCAAAGCTTCTTTCATTGCATCAAACAGATAAAAATCCAAAGGGGCAAGGTCAGGGCTGTAAGAAGGATGAGATGGGAACACCTGACCCACTTTGCCAATAGAATCAGTTGTGCCATATGAGGTTGAGCGTTGTCTTGAAGAAGCACACCTTTCCTCTGACATCCTGGAAATTTCTTCTTCAATGCAGGATTGAATTTGTTCTCAATTATGACTGAGTAATGTAGGCTGTTAATAGTGTGTTGCTCCTCCAAATAATCACACAAAATTGGACCACGGGAACTCCAAAAGATGGTTAACATGACCTTATGGTTGCGTTTTGAATTTCTTATGGGTGAGAGAAGGCAAAGATGGAAACAGTGGACCAGTTCAGATTGGAAACATGAAGTCAAAGACGAGGCATTTGGTTGAATTTTACCAAGAGAAGAATTTGTTCATTATGAATACATTTTTTAAGAATTATAAATGTAGAAGATGTACTAGGACAAGACCAACAGATGGATCTTGCTTTCAGCTAGATCATTTTTTGGCTGAAAATACATACAGGAAATGCTGTTAAGAAGACAAATGGGCTTCCAGTGCTTTATTTTTTTTTATGCCAGTGCTTTTTCCAATCCCCAAAACACTTCTGGAACTCTATCTTTGGAATAGTGTTTAGCTCTTTCAGCTATTCACTTTTCATCTATGATTGTAAAACGACGGCCCTTTAAGGTTCTCTTTATTTTTGGGAATAGAAAAAGTCACACAGGGCCATGTGGCGAATATGGCGGCTGGGGTATCATTACAGTGTTGTTTTTGGCTAAAAATTGAACAACAAGCAATGAAGTGTGAGCAGGCGCATTATCATGGTGCAAAAGCCATGAATTGTTTAGCCACAAATCCGGGTTTTTTTTTTTATTGCTTCATGCAAACGGCGTTGAACTTGTAGGTAACACTCCTTATTGATCATTTGACCTTGTGGCAAGAGCTCATGATGCACTATGCTGTTAAAATCGAAGAACACTGTGAGCATAACCTTCACATTCAACCATACTTGAGTTTTTTTCGGTCTTGGTGATCCAGAATGCCTCCACTGGGAAGATTGAGCCTCAGTTTCGATCTCAAATCTGTAAACCCATGTTTCATCACCTGTTATGACATGTTTTAGTAATTCTGCATCATTGACTTCATTTAGCAACTCTTGAGCAATTTCCATTCACCGCTGTTTTTGTTTGAAATTCAATAATTTTGGAACAATTTTGCTATCACACGTTTCATACCCAAAACATCCGAAAGCCAATTGATATCCCAACTTTATCTGTGACTTCTCTGATTGTGATTCGGTGATCATTCATAATCATTTCTTTCACTTTTTCCATATTTCATGTTTTCATTGGTTGTTGACGTGCTGGGGCATTCGGGGTACTCGTCATCTTCAACGTCTTCATGACCTTCTTGGAAACATTTATACCACTCATAAACCCTTTCTTTACTTATGGCAGACTCACCAAAAGCAACATTTAACATTTTTAAAACATTGTTACACTTTATTCCATTCTTATAGCAAAATTTAATACAAATTCTCTGATCCATTATTTATACAAATAAAAAATCGCCGATCATACCAACACACAGGTTATCTTTTTGATAGCTGACAACAGATTAAATATTCCAATATGACCAAAAATGTACAGATACCAGGTCTGTTAAAAAAAAATGTAGACTAACGTCATAAAACAAAATATACTTTATTTAGAATTACTTGTCTGGGTCCCTTCAAAGTACTCTCTTCCCTGACACACACGGCATCCCTATGGTGTTTCCACTTTTGGAAACAGTCCTGGAATGCTTCTTTTGTGATGTTCTTCAATTCCCTCGTCGCATTTGCCTCAATCGTGGGAATCGTCTCAAATCTTCTTCCTTTCAAAGAGTTTGGGGAACAAGAAGTGACAAAGACCGGGGTCAGGTGAGTAGGGTGGGTGGGGAAGAACATTGATCGAGTGTTTGGCCAAAAACTCACAAGTTCTGAGGGCTGAATAGGCTGGAGCGTTGTGATGAAAAGCTCTTCCACATTTCTGGTCTTTTCCACCGGATAGCGTCCTGCAGACGTTTGAAAACTTCAGTGTAGTAAGTCTGGTTCACTGTGGAGCCTTGGGGGAGGTACTCGTGGTGGACTACACCCTGAGCATCAAAAAAAACTGTCAACATCACCTTACATAGGAACGAACTTGGCGAGCATTTTTTGGTCTGGGAGATGTTTCACCCACCCATTGGGACTGAACCTTTGTTTCAATCACCCAAGATTCATCACCTGTTATGATCCTCAACAAGAACTTTCCATCTTCTTCTGAACGTTCAAGCAATTCTTGACAAGCCTGGACGCGATACGCTTTTTGGTTGTCTATCATCAAGCGTGGAACAATTTTTGCAGCAACGTGGTGCATCTTCAGTTTTTTGGTCAAAATCTCGTAACATGATTGACAGATCAGATCAGATCAGATCAGATCAGATCAGATGTTGATTTGCCTGAACCAGGGTGTTGATTTTGTCTACGTGTGTCATCAGTTGACGTGGAAGGACGTCCAGGATGCTCATCGTCTTCAATTGACTGATGACCATCTTTAAAATGTCCATGCCACTTAAAACATGTCGCACGCTTTATAGCAATGTCGCCGTAAGCCATCTTGAGCATATCAAAAGTTTCACTCACAGATTTTCAGAGTTCAACACAAAATTTCACAGCAACTCTTTGCTCGTTCAAGTCACTCATTCTAAAATCCACCAAATGAAAAAACACACTTCACAAACAACCACGTAGCTAAGCAACCAATAATGATATTTGCAATAAAAATACTGCGTTGTAATCAGCTGATCTGTATGAACATGGCGATGCCAAGAGGATTTGACTGGAACCAACTGGACCTGAGCAATTCAAACAGTTTATGTATTTTTTGAACAGACCTCATACTTTTCAGACATGTTTACCAATACAACAATGAAAAAATCCCGAAAATCGGACTAATATAACCTGTGAAATTTCAAAATTCTTGTTACTTTTGAACACACTTTGTAGAAGATGAAGAAAAGTAAATGAAATACTTTCAATGTGCAATACAATTTATGACACTGGAATATGGCCAGAAAATTTTGTTAAAATAACAATGATACAAATACCTAAAAAGGTTGAATATAGAACTGTCTGATTAATATGACATGTTGCAAAAATAATGCAGAGTTATAAACAGAAGGTTGATTACAAATATTGAGGAGAATGCTGGGGAAGAACAGTTGGGAGTCAGGAAAGGAAAAGGAATAAGAAAAACTGTAAGACTGATAAGAATGACTGGAGATGTTTTGAAAGAGGAAGAGGATTGAGCTTCTTTTAGGAATAAAAAAGGCATTCGACAGAGTACAGTGGAAAAGAAAAGTTATTTGAGATTCTGAAAGAAAAGAAGAGTTGATTGGCAGGATAGGAGATTGATCAGATAATTGTGCATGAAGTAAAAAGCAGTTGTGAAAATAAATGAGAATCTCAGAAATAGGTTCAAATTAGGCAGCGGAGTGATGCAGCAAAGCTGCTGTTTGTCACAAACACTGTTCACCTTTATATCAAGGAAATGTTGAAAGAAATATTAGATGACTGAAAAGGAATAAGCATAGGTGGAAGAAATATAAATTGTGTCAGATTTGCTGACGACTGGCTGATTGTAACTAAAGACAGTCAGACATTACAAGGAATGATAAAAGCTTTGGAAGTATGAATGAAGGAATATGGGATGAAAATAAATGTGAGGAAAACAAAAGTTATGAAGCTGAATGAGAGGGAAGATATGGAATATTGTAACAGCAAAAGGAAAAATATTGTAAAAACAAAAGGAACAAGTAAAAAGATACATATCTTGGGATGGTAATAAATGAACTGGAGGAGCAAAGAAGAGCCCTTTTTCAGAAAGAAAAACCTATTCTGCGGCAACAAGCATCTGAACCTGAGGAACAGATTGATAAAAAGCTACGTTTGGAGTATACTTTTGTATAGTAGTGAAACATGAACACTGGGAAAAAGATTTGAAAGGGAAAAGGTGAAAGGGAAAAGGGAAAGGGGAAATTGGAAAAAGAAAGGAAAGGAAAAACTGAACTGGGCATATAATTAGGGGAAAAGGAATAATAAATATAGTAGAAGTTTCCATTGAAGGTGAAAAAAAAGAGGAAGGAAGAGGTTGTAAATTAATAAATGACATTATGGGCAGTAAAGATTATCATGAGATGAAAAGGATGACGTGGGACAGAAACAGGCCAGATGGAAACAGCAGTGGTGCCAGGGTCCTGTCAACAGGCAGAACATCATATGATGATAATGAATACTATTAATGTTATAATGTAAAAGTGACAAGAGTTCAGGATCTCTCATAATATATCAAATATATCTTCATAATGTTAAATGATCATTAAGCTGTCAGATGTGTATATTTATTTAATGGAACTGGTTTCTGTGTGGTGTTTAGTTCACACAATCTAACACTGTGTGATAATTAGCTCACATAATCTAACATTGTGCGATAATCACCTCAAACAATCTAACGAGTTGTTTTTCACAGTTTGGAGGTCGTACACATGTTTCACTACTCTTTCAGTAAATACGCATAACCTACTTTTTACACAGAAAATTGTCTCACTTAACCACCCCTGTGGATTATATCACTGGCCACTATGCTTTCCAGTTATCATAAAAAATTGCTGTCCAAAATTAATCCTTAATCATAAGATTATGTTTTAACATCTTTTAAACGCGAAAAAATAGATCACTAAAAATCAAAACATGTACGTATGTATACATGACTATTTTACAAAGTAAACAGCCATAAAAAAATAATTTCATATATTATTATGAACAAGGATAACTATCTTAATCAATGAATAACTATCTTACTTTAAATAATTCATGATGCTTATTTGAATCTTTCTGAAGATTTTCAACCAACTTAGGCACCAATAACTTGTACGAATAAGGGTAATGATCAACAGCAACAAACAGTTTGGATTGTGCTCTGGCACGAACCTGAAACAAGCCAAAGATGATTTTTCTCAAATAAAAAGACTCACTAACATTATTCTATTGCTATAAAAACTTATATCACAGTTCTATCTCAGACATTTTGTTCAAATATCTTTCAAAAAAAATCTAAAGCTTTAATCAAACAAAGAAAATTTAAAGAATAAATTCACATTAGAGGGTTCCTGATATAATCTGATAAATATGAGCAACTATATGCAAATCTAGTATGTAACAGTTGAAAAAACTAATCACTTCAATTTAGATTATAGTTACTAAGAAAGTTTTAATTACTAATAAAATACTTATTAGAATAAGTAATAATAAGCAATAATAATAACTTATTAGAACTTACTAATAAAAAAAATTATATCTTTTTCTGCAACAAAGAAATATTTTATAAAGGACTAAAAATATCATTATTATAAATAACCACATTACCTTCTAAACTGTAAAAATACTAGTTTTAATTTTGAAAGAAATCTAAGCGTGCAATAGCAAGTGAAAATTTACCTCACTGTAATGACTTGTAGCAAGAGTAAGAAGATTATCAAATATAAGACGATGAGTTTCTGTCACTAAATTACTGCCATAAGCTTTTCGTTTTGAATGCTGAAGTTTAGCACGTTCAATTAACAGAGCACGTAAATGCTTCTTTCCTTTTACTAATCTATTTTCCAAGAATTTTTTTGTGATTAAAAAATTCTTCCAATATAAATCATATTCATCTCTTGATTTACATGTATAAAGTAAAAGTAATTCCCAAATCTGAAAAAAGAATTTTACAATTTAAAAAAACAATTGACGATTAATTCAAAATCATAATTACAATGAGATGTATAATTAAGAAGCTTGTTGTTATTGGTGTGGGACCCTGGAACTAACTTAAAGGAGGGGGGAGTTCTGGCTGTGGCAAAACAGTACTGACAAGCACAGATGTAGTACATCAGTAATATAATCATCTAGCAAAAGAATTCTTAGCTTTGCCACTCTTAATTTAAATATTTACATACATGAGGTGGCCTGCTCTAAATAAAGTAACTCAGTGGAAGATATGCTACCTAATCCAAATGGGAAACTAGCCCACTGAACTGACATACTTTTAATGCCATTCACAGTTTTCATACTATCTAATGGAATCAGGCTATCTGATGTGTCTCAAGTAGTGAGTGAATAAATGAAAGGATCATGAATGGGAGGAAACTTATAAAGTAGGTCACATTATTTAAGTTGCAGTCCCACTAATTAACTATGGTGTTGCAGGCCAAACCCCTATCAAAAAGAAATCAAGAAAGGCTTTCACGGCAATTGACAGACATCAACATCAGATTATAACAACTGGAACTCTGAATAAAGGAGACCAAAGGAAGGAAACAGGCAGTCTGAGGGAAATGGTTAAGGAGAAAGATGACAGAGCCAAGGACTCTGGAGGGGAAAAATTCAATATTGAATGACAGATGTGAATAAGTAAGTTATTGATACAATTTCTTTTATTTATCCTTCTTAATATTTTCAAATAATGTCTAATAAATCAGAACAATTCATACTAAAAATACAATGCAACTATGACATACCAAATACAAAGTTTCAGTGCAAGTATAGCCAGTTTTTTTTGTAATTAATAAAAATGCACTAAAAATAAAAAAAAGGGAAAAAATGTACTTTGATTCACAAAACTTTTATGGTTCACTAATAAAAATTTAGCTCTCACCAAGCTGTACTGAAACAAGAATACAATATTTAAAACAGGTTTTTCCTATTAGAGAAGTTCAAAGCAGAAAACATGCTTATAATAATATGAAACCTGTTTTGACTAACTGAATAACACATTTCACATGAAATAATAGATTTAAATATTTTTTTAAAAATTATTTAATGTTTGCAGAATAGTATAAGATTTTAGACTTTTAGATTTAATAATTTTTTGAGTTCACTACAATGTAGGGCAGTCGTAAAGATTAGCAAAATATTTTTATTTTGCTTATAGTACAATAAATATTTATCACTCATTAAATTTTGAAATATTCAATCATTTAAAAAAACAATTATAAATTGAAATCCATACATTAATAATGCTGAAAAATGATTTTGTATCATCTTCTGCACAGCTCATCAATTTTTCTTGAAGGGATGAAATAGCAAACACAACTGTTTTTCTAACATTTGATCCATCTGGCATCGTTAATTTCCCTATTATACCAAGTGTTACAGAAGAATGCAGTGGTGGTTGATAACTTTCTATCCTGTTTAAAAGAGAAAAAAAAAAATATATGTATATATATATAAAAATTACTCTTCTCAATGTATATGAAATATCTTATTAACATATCTACATCTTATAAAACATATTATATATATATATATATACACATAATTTTTATTAAATAAAAATAAAATACATATTATATATATATACACATAATTTTTATTAAATAAAAATAAAAGTAAAATCCAGCTATCCACCATAGTAATCCAATGTTTGTTACTTTATCTCATTACTTCTTATTTGCAATCATAAGCACTTTTGAGGGGGTTACCCTCATCGTCAGTTGATCATAAAATTAAAAACCTTCAAATTACACATTAAAAAATATCTCAAGAAATTATAAAAACAATAAAAAATTAAAATCAAAACAGAAATAATCAAGCATTCCATTACTGATTTAGAAACAAATCTGGGAATAGTTGAAATTATAAAAGAATATAATAATGATAAAAGATTGGACATTTTGGAAAAATATTATATATACAAATATAGAAAAAAGTTCACACCTTGATTAACCTGTAGACAAGAGTTTGATGATGATTTTCTTATCAAAACTTCTGTAGATAGCAGCACTTTTGTAAATTTTAAGTAAATTTCATAAAATATTAGTACAGTACTGTAGGTGGTGGTTAGCCACAAGCATATACAAGAGATTTAGAAATTCTTAAAAAATGGTTTATATTATTAAGAATGTTTAATTTTTATTTTAATTGTTGACTACATATATTATACTTTATACGTGATAATTTTAACTTCTTGACATATTTTTTAATGTGTAATTTGAAGTTTTTAATTTTATGATCAACTGATGATGAGGGTAACCCTCGAAAGTGCTTTTGATTACAAATGAGAAGAAATGAGATAAGGTAAGAAACATTATTGGATTCTGTAATGTGGTATATAGCTGAATTTTACTTTAACTTTTCTTTAATAAATTATTACCGAGGGAATAGGGCAACAAAAATGAAAAAAATTGATTTTACTAAGTTATAATCATATACTTACTTTTTTAAAACCAATTCTTTTAAATATCATAATCCTCTGCATTAGTAGAGAATAAATAAAGTAGGATGACTTACCTTATTCCACTATATATTTAGGAGCGCATTCACGATTTACTTGCATCAGCTGCATATAATTCATCTCAAATCACATTATAAACTTCATAAAATATAATAACTTATCATGCATTTATTCATTTTATTTCAAATTTAAAACCTTTAATATTTTTATTTTAAGAATTTTAACTTTTATTCAATTAAATTTTAAAGTGGAATAAGGTAAGTCATCCTACTTTATTTATTATATACTTTGGGTGATCTAATAAAATAAAATAAGTATATACAGTAGATTTTAGATAATCGGACCACTTCGAGATGTGGCTAAAAGACACTAGCGAAAAATGAGGAGCTATGCACAAATAGGGTATACGGGTGTAATCTAATTATTAAACTTGAATTAGCAATTTACTATTCTGAATTGTATTTCTAATATTAAGATTACAAGAACAATATTATATATTACAACACAATAAAAATTTAAATACTCTACCGTACAAAACGTGTCTAATAAAATACAGTAAATTATTTACTATCCTTTTACATTACATAGCTACAAATAAAAACAGGCCTATTACATTTAAAAAGAACTGCTGTTCTGGTACAATGCATTACTGAATAGTTTTTGTAATCTTGCATAATTAAAAAAAAAAAAAACAACATAAATAAAACAAAATGATTGATGTACAAAGTACAGTAATGATTGCTATTTATGATCAGTAAAATAAAAAAAATACTTTAATGTCTCTTATTTGTTTAAATGTTTTGAAAAAAGATTTTTATTTTGCTTTGTCACCTCCCTTTTAATACTTGGTGTTCTCCTAATTTCGCACAGACTCATTCTTCTAGCAAGCTTCCTTCACTGCCTTCTTGTATAAAATATTGCTGAGGTCCGCCGATGAATTTTTTTGCATCTTGAGTAGATACGCATTTGTCATTGGGTTTGTCTTCATCTTCTTCAATCTCGTCCAGTTGTTGAGTACCAGTAATGTTTTTTTGAGGTAATTAAAAACATTGCATTGATGAGAATGAAACTGTTTCATTCTCATCATAGCATTGTATTTTTTCGTCTATTTGAAAAGTCTTAAAAAAATGTAATCATTGTCATCAGCATTGATTGTTTCAGTATCATCATCAACATTGACTTTTAAACCACTTTTGGCAAAGCAATTTCTGATAGTGCTACTTTTCACTTCATTCCAACTATCAGCTGCAAACTGAATTGCCTGCATCGAATTTACACATTTACTTTAGCCATAGCCGAGGAAGTCATCTTTTAGCTATATCTTTAGCCGTAGCTGAGGAAGTCAATATACTTCCCTCAATTTCTTGTAAAATGTGACTTATTAGCTTACTTTGGTAAATAAATTTTAAATTTTTTATTATTCTCATGTCAAGCGGTTGAATTAAACTTATATTCGGTGGCAGAAACTCAATTTGAATGTTTTGTAAATCTACATTAGGATGGGCAGCACAGTTATCAATAAACAGGCTTTTCTGTAACTCGTCCCAAGTACTCACCAATCACGAAAAATTAGACTTGCCAACCAGGCTTTTTTATTAAAATAGTAGTGTACAGGTGAACTCTCCATTCCAAACCACTTAAAACATCATGGATTAGTTGCTTTACCAATGACAAGAAGTTTTAATTTTTCTCTGCCAGAAATATTCGTGCAACAAAGAACAATAACTCAATCCATTGATTTTTTGAGTCACACAATGCAATGTGTTTCTAACAGAGAGACGCATCTGGCATAGCGCAATATAACAGAGCCACTTCGTCTGCGTTTTAGATGCCATTGGGTGAATATTTCTTATTTAACTTATTTCTTATTTCAGTAACTTAAGAACTCTTCCATGATTTGGCAGTCAGTATCGATGCTTGCCTTTTCACCATGAGCTTTTTTAAATTTTATTTCACGTCTCCATTTCCAACACAACAACCAACCATATGTTACTTTGAAATCATGGTGTCCTAATTATTTTGCAAGTTCTTCTGCTTTTTGTTTTAGCATAGGATCACTGACACTTACTCCTCGACTAGTAACTATAGAAAACTATTCATTTAAAGTTTTCTCAACGTGTGGATCCTTTCCTTCACGTTTTCTTTTTTGAGAAGTTCCTTCCCCTTCATATTTGTTACACCATTCACTGTGAAGAGTCTTCTTGCTGTAAAATCCGAGCTATTACAGTTTTTGATGCTGCCAGAAGCTCTGCAAGTTTATGTTGACTAATGTTTGGTGGATAATTTTTTATTTTGTTCAGCAAAGCAATTCTTTCTGTCAATGTCAGGTCTTTATACAGCATGGTGACAAATTGGATAAATTATGAACTCAGACTTTTAACTAAACTAACACTTCAAAGTAAAAAGATAAAAGTGAGTAAAAAAATTAAATTATTAATGAAAGTAAAATGATAAGCAAAAGTGATTAAAAATAATTATGGAAAAATAACAACAGCACCATACACAATGAACAAAGGACTCATAGTGAAGAAAATAAAAACATTTGCTTTGTTATAACTGCATGCATGTCATCTGTGTCGCCATGCACTATGTTCTGTGCAGACCAGTGATAAAAAGGAGTTACCTCCCTCAATACAACAATCAGTAACAGTCAAGCAACTTAAATTACTAATAAAATTGTGATATTTTAGAAGTAAAAGAAAAACAAACGAGCTTGTGGGCCTTATAAGTGGCATTTTGGACCGTTAAACCGGTGTAATTTTACATGAATTATACCAATATGTTTCTGTTTTAACAAAAATGCCCCAATTAATGGCTGCCTTGAGTAACCGGTGGTCCTAATAACTGGAATCCACTGTATATATATGAAATAGACTACAAAAAAACTAAATAAATAGATAAATTAAACTTACCACATTAATTCTAAGAATCAATTTTCATGGGATCCCGCATCTTCAGTCGTTATTAAATTTTATAATTATATTAAAACATATTTATTTATGAATTATAAATTTCTCGAATTGCTGACTGAGAGTGAAGATGTGGATGTCACAAAAATAGATTATTGGAATTAATATGGTAAATTTAACTTGTCAATTTACTTTATTTTTGTAGTTTATATTTCATTTAATATTAAATTAAACTAAACTATATATATATATATATATATATATATATATATTATGTTCAATATATTATATCTGTATATGCTCAATATATTAATGAATTATTTGAATTTTTCAACAAAAAAAAGTAAATATATATATGTATACACACACATATACATAAATTAAGACATGTAGTCTATGTTCTATAAAAAAAATCACCAATGAACACACTAAAATAAGACGCTTAATATAAATAACAATCTATATAGTTTTTTGAATCCATGGATTCATTATCAGTCATAAAATCATCAGGTAACACATTACCATCATCATTATGTGCAAAACTGACAGTTGTTATAATCAATTGAATTAAATGTTGGTTATAATCACATTTAAAACAGTTGTGCCAATAAAAATAATTTATCATATTTAAAATTTACCTGTTCATTCATAAATGACTGTTTATGTTTGTAAATATTTTTTATAAATATTCAAGTTTACTACAATTACCTATTTCTAGACTATTTTCTATATTTATTATATTCCAAATGTAATAAGGGGACCAGTAACATTTGAAAAATTCTTTCTTTTATTTTTGTAAGCTCTTAATAAATATAACAAAAATCTTTGTTTAAAGAAACTGTTAGTTTTTCTGTTTTATGTTTATCAGTTTAAAACGACTGCAATTGATTTTCTATAATTGATTTTCAATTGTTTTTACACTACCTTAAATTTATCTTGTGATGTAATTTTATGTTATTAATTATTATTAATAACTATTACAGCTCTAAAAGCGTAAGTGAAATACTTACGCTTTTAGTAAGTGAATACTTTTCATTTTATTTTCACTGACAATAATCAATAAGTATCATATATGGCTATGATGCTTAATTACAAATTCTTTAATTTTATGTTAATATGTTGTTATATTGGTTTAAAGGATACAGTATAATTTTCACTATTGTAGACATTAACTAACTATATTTATTAGTACTTTTTTTTTTTAATGTAGTTACAAGTAATGTACTTCCTAAGTTGTAATATTTCCTGTTTATTCAAATGGAATGAATGAATATTTATTTATTTATTTCGTTTTAATTTAATATTTAGAAAAAATAATATAATTATAAATAAAACAATATAAAAATTAAAACCATTCACTCTAATGAAGTACAAGGGCCATTCAAAAGGGAGAGAACCTCAGTGCATAATGCTCATCCAGGTAACTTTCCATCAATAATGCAAATTGCTTGTTATGTTATATCAATCTAGATATTCATGACTAAACATATAAATTACAATCTGCCTAAAAATTAAATATGTCAAAAAATACAAAAACCTACCAAATACGGCTTTCAAAGCGTGATCTAACTTTAAATACATGAAAAGAAATTTATAGCTAAATACTGGGAAATCTGTAGTGATGAGGTTATTAATGAATAAAAACTAAAAATTCATGCATATGTTAAATGACGGAAGCTCAGACGTTCATAACAAAGATAATTCACATGACACCCTTTCCTTCTATTAAAGAAATGAAACAAGCAAATAAAGAAGAAATTTCTTAAGATAGATGATTTACTATAGATATATTACACAGTTTACTTTTCAGATTTTAACTGTCTTCTACAAGAAATTGTTTGCAAAAATATTCAGAATTGATTTTGACTTAAAGATGTTCAAAAAGAATTGTATAAATTATAGGGATGTGTTTTTAAAAATAATTGCAGATGATGAAAAATGGATAAGAAAGCTACTGTAGATCATAAAAATATTAAATGTTCTAGTTAATACAGAGGTATCATTCAGAAATTTTATCAGAATGGAGGAAAGTCAAAAAAACTAGAACACACAGAAAGAGTTTGGTGATGTTCTCTCGGATCAAAGGAGCCTCTTACCCACTGATTTCATGTAAAGCAGAATAACAATAAATTCACTAATTAACTGTAAACATTAACTGGCTTTGTATAAAACACAAACTACCTAGTATCAATGTTTTGTTTCATAATAACACTTGCCTGTACTTAGATATGGGCAGGCAAATATTCAAGAATCTACCAAGCAACCCTGATCTAGCCCCTAGTGCTTTTCACTCACTACCTACGCTAAAAGAATTTTAGGTGGTACTCAAAACCCTGGACATCAGAGGATATATTGCAGCTGATGGATGAATGTAGAAAGTATAAGAATGCTAGTGATGAAGATGGTAGAAGGCTTTCGGTAATAAAGAAATACTATAAACACGAAGTGCAAATTAGTGTAAGAAAAGTATTCAGAAGTGGAAAGAGAAATGATCACTGATAAAACAGACAAAACATACAGGAAAATTAAGGAGAATGTTGTGGTACATAAGTTAAAATCTAATAATGTGTTAAATAAACATGGTAAAGCGATTTATAATACAAAAGAAAAGATTGATAGGTGGGTGAAATATATTGAAGAGTTATATGGAGGAAATGAATAAGAAACTGGTGTTATAGAGGAAGAAGAGCAAATTGAAGAGGATAAAAAGGGAGATGCAATATTGAGATCTGAATTTAATAGAGCTTAAAGGATATGGATGGCAGAAAGGCTCCTGGGATATGCGGGATATCTGTAGAATTACTGCGCAGTGCAGGTGAGGAAGCAATAGATAGATTATACGAACAAACTAATATGTAATATTTATGAAAAACGGGAAGTTCCATCAGACTTCAAAAATAGTGTTATTGTCATGATACCAAAGAAAGCAGGAACAGAAAAATGTAAAGAATAGAGAACAATTATTCAAGCATCGAAAATCTTAACTAGAATTCTGTGCAGAATTGAGAAGACAGACGGTGGAATAAGTGTTAGGAGAAGACCAATTTGGTTTCTGGAAAAATATAGGAACAAGGGAGCAATTTTAGTACTCAGATTAATAGAAGAAGGAAGATTACAGAAAAACAAACTGACATACATGGCATTTATACTTTAATACTGAAAATGCATTTGATAATGTAGACTGGAATAAAATTTTCAACATTTTAAAACATTTAGGGTTCAAGTATAAAGACAAAACAATTGCTAACATTTACAGGAACCAAACTGCAACAGTAATAATCGAAGAGCATAAGACAGAAGCACTAATAAAAAAGAAAGTCTGACAAGGATGTTCCCTATGCCCATTACTTTTTAATCTTTACATAGAACTAACAGTTAATAATGTTAAAGAATAATTTAGATCCAGAATAACAGTGCAAGGTGAAAAGATAAAGATGCTACAATTTGCTGATGATATAGTAATTCTATTACTACAGGATGCCTTAGTATGTGGCCTATAAGTCTGTCTCTTCTTTTAACTATATTTTTCCAAATGCTTCTTTCTTCATCTATTTACCGCAATACCTCTTCATTTGTCACTTTATCCACCCATCTGATTTTTAACATTCTCCTATAGCACCACATTTCAAAAGCTTCTAATCTTTTCTTCTCAGATACTCCAATTGTCCAAGCTTCACTTCCATATAAAGCGACACTCCAAACATATACTTTCAAAAATTTTTTCCTGACATTTAAATTAGTTTTTGATGTAAACAAATTATTTTTCTGACTGAAGGCTCGTTTCGCTTGTGCTATTCGGCATTTTATATCGCTCCTGCTTCGTCCATCTTTAGTAATTCTACTTCCCAAATAACAAAATTCTTCTACCTTCATAATCTTTTCTCCTCCTATTTTCACATTCACTGGTCCATCTTTGTTATTTCTACTACATTTCATTACTTTTGTTTTGTTCTTGTTTATTTTCATGCGATAGTTCTTGCGTAGGACTTCATCTATGCCATTCATTGTTTCTTCTAAATCCTTTTTACTCTCGGCTAGAATTACTATATCATCAGCAAATAGTAGCATCTTTATCTTTTCACCTTGTACTGTTACTCCGAATCTAAGTTGTTCTTTAACATCATTAACTGCTAGTTCCATGTAAAGATTAAAAAGTAACTGAGATAGGGAACATCCTTGTCGGACTCCTTTCTTATTACGGCTTCTCTCATATGTTCTTCAATTATTACTGTTGCTGTTTGGTTCCTGTATATGTTAGCAATTGTTCTTCTATCTCTGTATTTGAACCCTAATTTTTTTTAAATGCTGAACATTTTATTCCAGTCTACGTTATCAAATGCCTTTTCTAGGTCTATAAACGCCAAGTATGTTTGTTTGTTTTTCTTTAATCTTCCTTCTACTATTAATCTGAGGCCTAAAATTGCTTCCCTTGTCCCTATACTTTTCCTGAAACCAAATTGGTCTTCTAACACTTTCTCCACTCTCCTCTCAATTCTTCTGTATAGAATTCTAGTTAAGATTTTTGATGCATGACTAGTTAAACTAATTGTCCTGTATTCTTCACATTTATCTGCTCCTTCTTTCTTTAGTATCATGACTATAACACTTTTTTTGAAGTCTGACGGAAATTCTCTTTTTCATAAATATTACACACCAGCTTGTATAATCTATCAATCGCTTCCTCACCTGCACTGCGGAGTAATTCTACAGGTATTCCGTCTATTCCTTGGAGCCTTTCTGCCATTTAAATCTTTTAATGCTCTCTTAAATTCAGATCCCATTTCATCCTCCTCTTCCTCTATAACACCATTTTCTAATTCATTTCCTCCGTATAACTCTTCATTATATTCCACCCATCTATCGACTTTACCTTCCGTATTATATATTGGTGTACCATCTTTGTTTAACACATTATTAGATTATAATTTATGTACTCCAAAATTTTCCTTAACTTTCCTGTATGCTCCGTCTATTTTACCAATTTTCATTTCTCTTTCCACTTCTGAACACTTTTCTTTAACACATTATTAGATTATAATTTATGTACTCCAAAATTTTCCTTAACTTTCCTGTATGCTCCGTCTATTTTACCAATTTTCATTTCTCTTTCCACTTCTGAACACTTTTCTTTAATCCACCCTTCTTTCGCTAGTTTGCAGTTCCTGTCTATAGCATTTCTTAATTGTCATAGTTCCTTTTACTTTCTTCATCACTAGCATTCTTATATTTTCTACGTTCATCCATCAGCTGCAATGTATCGTCTGAAACCTAAGGTTATCTACCAGTTCTCTTTATTCTGCCTAAGTTTGCTTCTGCTGATTTAAGAATTTCCTTTTTAACATTCTCCCATTCTTCTTCTACATTTTCTACCTTATCTTTTTTACTCAGACCTCTTGTGATGTCCTTCTCAAAAACCTTCTTTATCTCCTCTTCCTCAAGCTTCTCTAAATTCCACCGATTCATGTGACACCTTTTCTTCAAGTTTTTAAACCCCAATCTACATTTCATTATCACCAAATTATGGTAGCTATCAATGTCTGCTCCAGGGTGAGTTTTGCAGTCAACGAGTTGATTTCTAAATCTTTGCTTAACCATAATGTAATCTATCTGATACCTTGCAGTATCACCTGGCTTTTTCCAAGTGTATATTCTTCTATTATGATTTTTAAATTGGGTGTTGGGAATTACTAAATTATACTTCGTGCAAAACTCTATAAGTCGGTCCCTTCTTTCATTCCTTTTGCCCAGCCTGTATTCACCCACTATATTTCCTTCCTTGCCTTTTCCAATGCTTGCATTCCAATCTCCAACTATTAATAAATTTTCATCTCCTTTTACGTGTTTAATTGCTTCATTAATCTCTTCGTATACACACTCTACCTCATCATCATCATGGGCGCTTGTAGGCATATAAACGTTAACAATGGTTGTCTGTTTAGGTTTTGATTTTATCCTTATTACAATGATTCTATAGCTATGCGTTTTGAAATACTCTACTCTCTTCCCTATCTTCTTGTTCATTATGAAACCTACTCCTGCCTGCCCATTATTTGAAGCTGAGTTAATTATGCTAAAATCACCTGACCGAAATCACCTTTCCTCTCCCCACTGAACCTCACTAATTCCTACTACATCCACATTTATCCTATCCATTTCCCTTTTTAAATTTTCTAGCCTACCAACATTTTTTAAACTTCTAACATTCCACGCTCCGACTCGTAGAATGTTATTTTTTAATTTTCTGGTGACCCCTTCCTTAGTAGTCCCCCCCCCCCGGAGATCCGAATGGGGGACTAGTTTACCTCCGGAATATTTTACTAAGGAAGGCGCCTCTATCATTGCTATATGAAAATGCAGAGCCACATGTTCTTGGAAAAAAGCAGTTGTAGTTTTCCATTGCTTTCAGCTGTGCAGTACTCAGAGGACTGAGTGATGTTGATATGGCGTTTAAGTCTTCCTGACTCATGCCCCTAACAACTACTGAAAGAGCTGCTGCCCTCTTTCAGGAATCATTCCTTAGTCTGGCTCTCAACAGATACTTCTCCAATATGGTTGCACCTTCGGTCCAGCTACTCTGTATCACTGAGCACTCAAGCCCCCTCACCAACGGTAAGGTCTCATGATTCATAGAGGAGGAATTTGCTTACATCAAATATTAATTTAAACATCAGGAAAGCATTTTTGAAAATATATGTTTGGAGCATAGCTTTATATGGAAGTGAAACTTGGATGATCAGAGTACCTGAGAAGAATATTAGAAACTTTTGTAATATAGTGCTATAGGAGAATGTTAAAAATCAGGTGAGTGAATAAATTGACAAATGAAGAGGTATTGTGGCAAATTGATGAAGAAAGAATTTGGAAAAATATAGCTAAACGAAGAAACAGACTTACAGGCCACATCTTAGAGCATCCTGGAATAATCACCTTGATACTGGAGGGACAGGTAAATGGGAAAAATTGTGCAGGCAGGCAACATTTGGAATATGTAAAAAATATTGTTAGGGATGTAGGATATAGGGGGTGTACTAACATTAAACGGCTGGCACTAAATAGGACTTTTGGAAAGTTGCATTAAACCAGTAAAATAACTGAAGACAAAAAAAAAAGGTGGTAGTCAATTTGGAAATGATGATGAAGTAGAGAAGCTAATCTAAATAACTGATAAAAAAATAGAAAAGTAAGTGATTTATATGAAGCAATAATAAAAGAGCTAGTGGTATAAAATTGAAACTAAAAAAAAACTTTGTTGCAAGTATAGAAATAACATTCCTTAGTCATTACTTTTGTTAAATTTATAATAAGAGGCATGTTTTTTAATAAGTACACTACACTACCGCACTTGTCTTATTGTGTGATCGATGTGTGAGTTTCTGCATTCCAGCTTCATAGAAAACTGCTGCCTGAGAAGATAACCATGCTGAATGACTGTTTTTCATCGTTGTCATTGCACTGACTGTTAAGATACTGCTTTAAATGCAGGAACAAGTGGTAGTCAGTGGCAAGTAATGGACTATATGACAGGTGATCAATTTGTTCCTAGCCAAATGACACGATAAGATCTTGGATGCAATGAGTGTGTGATCTTCTGTTTTGGATAGCCTAATGCAGTTTAGTCAAGGTCTGTTATTGTTAGACCTTGACTAAGCTAGTCAATAAATGCTGAGATAAAGGTATTTATCGTTTCATCCCAAAATCAACAAGCAGTGACCAAACTTATCCAAAAACAAAGTACACATGATTTTCCGTTTTGGCAATGCTTGCTTGAATTTCACTTTCTTGGGAGATGATGAATGTTTCCATTCCATAAACTGTCCGGTGTAATGTGAGACACCCATGTAATACCAGTAACAATTCGAGTTAAAAATGGATCACCTTCATTGCTGTATCTCATGAGAAAATTCAAAGCATTGGCAATACGTTTGTTTTTATGCAACTCAGTCAGTAAGTTTGGTGCCCAGCATGAGCACAACTTCAAATAATTTAAGCACACTGACAGTTTCAAAGAGTGTGAAATTATAGGAAATTCATTATATAGTAATGATATTGTAAACCTTCTATTTTCACAGACTTTTCCATTAACTTGGCTCAGGTCATCAGTAATGACAGAGTCACCCACTCCATGCGACATCATGTACATTTAAAAGGCCCTGTTTAAATGCCCTAATCCATTTTCTCACCATTTCACCAAACGTAGCATTATCCCTTCACACTTTTCTAATGTGACAATGAATTTTGGCCTTTCATATTTCTTGCATTTAAAAAACAAATTACAGCACATATTTCACAATCAGTGACACTGACTATAGTCATAAGTATAGGAAACTGTTAACAAAGACTAACAATCACATAATGGTGTCTATAGTAAAAGCCAATAGATGTAGTTATTTAATCCACATGTGCAAAACAGCAACAACTGCGCTGCATTTACTTAAAGAGATATTAAACACATACCTCATAGCTAAGTTTTTTACTTTATGGGGGACTTGCAAGTTTAATGGAAACTGTAGCTAATGAAGTAAATATAAAACAATTTTAGAATATACAGCTACAATAAAAAGAAACGCTATTACAAACGTAGCAAAAATATTAATACAGTTTTTATTATTATGATAGTTTTATTTAAAAATGAAAAAGCAGTTTATTCACATTTCTGAAATACTACTTAAAAAAAAGACGTTGTTCCAACACAAACTTTGGTTTATATTAATTTAATTTATTTTACTATAGACTTAAACAGTTACTCAAGTACTTATATTCTCAGTACTTATATTGTTTTTTTTTTTTATATTTAGACTTTGAATTTATGTATTTTTTTTCATTTAGAATTTAATAACGTATGACAGTGATTCCCAAACTGTGCACCACAGCACCCTGGGGAGCCGCAAAATACTGTAAAAGCTTCATAATTAATTGAACCAAGACATTTATAATTATTAAGTTAATGTTAAAAGTAAAAAAAAAAGAAAAAAGATGTTAAATAATGAAGATACATGAGTTTTACTTATCTTTACCTCTTATGAGTAGTCATACTTTTACTTAGGGTAGGGTGCCATGGAAAAGGTTTAATTGTAAAAAGGCACCATGACTCAGAAAAGTTTGGGAACCACTGACAAATGATGATATATAATTTGTAACAGTATTATGGTTTATCAAATTTTAAGTAAGTGTTTTCATTAACTAGTTTTCTTTTACGATAGTAATTTTTATTTAAATTCATTAATATTTAATTCTGATTGTGAGCAAAGTAGTAAACTGCCCGATCAGAGTCAGTTTCTCTATCAGTTGATTTTTACTTCAACCTATCTTCTTGTAGGAAGAGGTTCCTGAACCTCTTCTTCTTTGAAGAGGTAACAAGGGAACTGAATCAGCTGCCACTCTGCCTCCATCTACAGCATCATGCTGATACCAGATAAGATTGGACTTGGTGGGATCTATGGGAATGTTCAAGAACATTGTTTTCTACCTATACAAAACTTATACCAAAAGGGAATTAATGGCTGCTGCAATGCCTGTCAAGTAAAACTGGAGCTTCTACTCTTTTAACAATCTATGAAAAAATACTATGTCAACAGATGTATACTAACTTATAACAGAATCATCTGAAGTAAGAAAAATATTTATAACTACAGGCAAACAGTATTTTTGAGCAATGTCAAAATACATTTCCAGAATATTATTAAATAAGATTGTTAGTTATGAATTAAAAAAACTAACAATGAAGGACGTGTTCTGAATGTTGGTGTCCCATCTTATCTTTACTCTGCGAACACATATGGTTTAGTGTTAAACAGTAAGAGGCAAAAAACAGAGTAATCAAGATGCACTAAAATAAAATTAAAAAAGTTAAAGAACATAACACTAAAACACCTACTGTACATACAAAGAAATAGGAGGTTCATCCCAATCTGGTAAAAGATGTCCACAGTTCAACACTGCCATCACAATACTGAGAGAGCATTGCAATTCTTCCCTATAAAAACAAACATTTTTTAAAATTAATATTATTACATAAATTACAATTTAAAAAATAATAATTACTTTTACTAAATAATAATTACTTTATAAAGAGTACTCTCTGGTACTCTTAATAAGCCAAGCATATTGAATTCATTCAATTATCTAGTTACATCATTAATAAATAATATGCTATTATAAGTGCATAAGAACATGTCATAGAAAATTAACAATTTATTCTTATTAAAAGTTTTTGAAAAAACACAGCTCCTTACTAACTACACTAAATTCAGTTAGCAACACACTGTATTCACACAGATTAAAGCTAATGTATTCAAAATTATTATTTTTTTAATTAATGAAAGAAAAAATTTTAATGACCAATGTATTAAAATATTTCATTATAGTATCTTACTAAACTACAGATCCTTTGAGAACAGATATGAGGATAAGGTAGATTTAGCCACCTTTTTTTATCATCAGTCATTTGAATAGTTTGATCCTTCCCTGGTCAATTCTGTTTTGTATTAATTGAATGATTTAATATATTTGCTATATCCTCAATTGCCTCATTCACCATATTTTAATGTGTGTCTTCAAAAAGTTTTTCATTCTCTACACAACCATCTACAACTAAGCCAAATAAATTAAATCTTGAATATTAATATACAGCCCCCAATCTGGTTCTAGCTTAAACAGCTAGCATGCAGACTGGCAGAAGCTCTTTCTACTTCTGCCAGTCAGCTTTTGATGTCTTCATTATTTTGTCGATTCTTTATCATTTTAATCAAAAACTTATTTTAAAATTGGAATGATATTAATAACTGAAATGATTAGTTCCTGAAGAATTTTAAATCTGCATACAATGTTTACAGTAATGTATCCTGTCCCCAAAATGAATATACTATTATGCAAATATGGGACATGTCACCTTGCAGTTAATTAACTGTTTATAATATGGCACATAATTTATTTGTTAATATCATTGTGTATGCTGTGATTTTCCTTGAGATTTAATTTATTTCTATTTAGTTAGTTCTGTTGTAATTAGTAATTTTGATTTGTTTTACATTTTCTCCTTTGAAGAATACTATGAAACACTACACAGCTGTTTCTTGTTATAGAGATTTTAGACAATTTTTATAAATGCTGTGTAAGTAAATAACAATGATTATTTGACTGTAATAACTGGAATAGTTCATTACTATTAATAAAAAAAATTCTACAATTTCTAGTACATTATATTTTGTATATATTTAATTCTGCAATATCCTTATTACCTTTTTATTTTATTACTTTTATTTTCTTCATTACTTCTACGACGAAAACTGAGGAAATATCTGGCAAATAGTCTAGACTAGAACAAAAGGTTCTAGGTCTGATAGCAAATGGGAAGATAGAAAATGGGGTAAATAGCAGATAGTAGAAAGGATGAATAACTTCTACCAATTTTTTTCCTGGGGGCACAATGAAGTGTTATCAGACCTGATTACAATATTACCATCATAAGCAATTAAAAATTAACTCACAAATTAGACTGAAGAAAAACGCCTATTCTGTATTCTAAAAGCAAAGCAAATGGTATAAATAGCTTAACATGTTCAGTGCCAAGGGCACCTCTAAGGTGGCCAACGGGCTATTATCTTGCAGCCTGATAGTGCTGTACAGGTGCTCAGTGCAAAGTTTCGTTTATAGCAGTTGTAGTCATTTGGTTATACAGTTAAACTTTGTTTCTTTTCATGGCATGTTAATTGTGTTTTTTTACAGAACGTGTATTTGTACTTGATCTGAGTTTTGTTTCTTATTCTTTACGAATGGCTGATGATCAAATTGCAGTCCTTCACAACCAAAGAGAACACTTTTTTGGCACATAAAGTTATGACAAATGACGAACTAAAAGCAATTTTACAGTGTGATAGTAGTGAAGATGATTTTTATGTGGATGATGACTATTTCTTAAAGAAAATCTGATGTACTTCAAAACAAACCAAACGAAGTTAAGCCTATAGATTTTTTTAAATATATTTGCAGATGATTTTTTTGATCTTACTTTAAGACAAACTTATATGCTAATAATTTAAAAAACTAAATCTCAAAATCCCCAAATTCACCTAAATTATCTTGGAAAGAACTAAGAGGGAAGAGTTGCAAATATATTTCTTGGGTCTTCTACTTCATATGGGAAATATTAGACTGAATTATTTGAAAAATTATTGGCATACTCATTGGCTGTATAAGATAGCTTGTTTTCATAATTACATGGGGAGAAACACATGACAATTTTCGGGTACCTTCATTTCTGTCAGAATCCTAAAACATGAGATAACTGACTGTTTATACGGGCCTTATTGGAGTTATTTAATAACAAAATGAGTGAACTGTATTATCTTAAAAATGAATTGTGCATTGATGAATCAATGATTTTATGGCGTGGATGTTTGATCTTTCGCCAATATATAAAAAACAATTTCAATTCTGCTTTTTTTAAATTTTAAATTCTTCATTAAAAATACCTTATGCTGTAATCAATAGCATTAAACAATATGACCACTAGGAAATTACACAGCTTTGCTATAAAAAAAAGAGTTAAGTATGCAAATAAATCATTAAAATTACATCATAAAAACATCTAAAATTAGTACCTGGTAAGTGTTATCTCATTCTTAACATATTTTTCTAATCTTTCTAATTCTGGTGGAAGATATTTTGAAATAAGTCTTTGTACTTCATTTAGGTCATATTCATCAGGAAAATGCCATGATATATTTAAATTATGAATATCTCCAGATTTACCCCAAGCCTGTAAAATATAAATAACATTGAAAAATAAGACAACAATTTTTATGTATTGATCAATTAAATATTTCTACAAAAAATTATTTTCACCATGTTAAAACTATCTAACTTAACGAAAAAATATTAAAATAATTCTACTGGTTATAGGCATTTTATATGAAACATAATGAATTGAACTAATACAATAAGTACATGTCTGTAATCAACTCTCCTCACAAAATGGAATGCTACAATTATAGTATATTGTGATATAGTGAAATACTTGCATCAATACATTCTGTTAGATATCAGTGACACAACTAGCATCACTATTGTACCAACATCAGAATGGTTATCATTGCTGCTACCAGGACTTACTCAAAGAAGTGATAAACATTAATCTCATAAATGCATCTGAGAATACTAAACACAAAAAGGTTAATTTTTTTTTTAATTTTGGTTAATTTTTTTATGCTTGCTCCTGCAATACTTGTTTTAAATTTTATATCCTTTCATTTTTTCACTTGGAATTTCTTTCTGGTAAAATGAATTTCAAGAGTAAATCATAAAAAAATTAAACTCAACAGGAGAACAACAAAACATTTCCAACAAGCTTCTACAAATTTTATTCTCTTATTTTAAATTAAAAACAACAAATGCAAAAATGGAGAAATTTTTCAATAAATTTTTTATATTAAAGATAAGATGGTGAATCAAATATAAATGGTATTTTTTTTTTTTTATAAATTTATTGGATAATATATATAATTCATACCTTCATTCACTTCTTGATGTAATCTCCTGCACGATCTACATAATTTTGTCAACGATTTGGAAGCTTGAATATTCCTTGTTTATAAAAAGTTCGGGGACAAGTCAAACAATTGCACAAGCCCTCATTGATGTCTTCCATTGTTTCCCTCCAAGCAATTCTTTCAAGAGCACAAACAAAAAATAGTCATAAGGGGACAAATCCGGACTGTAGGGAGGGTGATCAAAAGTTTCCCAGTGAATTTTTTCCAATTTTTCTCAAAATCACAGTATGCGGCCACTAGCCTATCATTGGCAGTATGTATGGCAGTGTCATGGAGAAGGATGACATCTCTGATGAGCATACCTTCCTTGTCTTTTGTTTTAGTAGGTGGCTTTTGTTGTCTGTAGCAGCTAGCAATAGTAAGTTGCATTTACCATTCGTTGATTGTGGAGAAAATCAATGGGTAAAAGTCCCCTTGAGTCAAAAAAATCATAAGAACTTTTCTGTCTGACAAACGGGTTTTGGCCTTCAATGAGCAGCCCTCATCCTTCCTTCGCCATTCCTTATTTGCCATTCTTGACTACGGAGTGTAATGATGGAGCTAAGTCTCACCACATATGACGATGAGCCTCAAAAAATCATTCCCTTCTTGCAGAAATTTATTCAGAAAAGACTGATACTAATAGAATCAATAGGCTTGTTTGCTTATGTTTTGTTCAAAATATTAATATGAAAATATGAATTTTACAACATAAACACAATGTTTAATTTTTCATAGAAATCAGTAAATATTTATTTTTTTCCTCTTCATTTAAAATTAATTATTCAATACAGAAAATAAAAACATACTAAATTGTTGTTGAGGTAGAGTGTGAACGATAAAAACAATCATACTATTTACAAAAAAAAAATCTTAACTCTGAAAGTAGAATAATCTTTTGAAAAAGAATGGTTACACAATTTATAAATTTGAGGTTTATATAACACAAACCTTCTCAATTATATAACTGAGAAGTAGAGAGGGACCTAAGGTAGCAAAGTTTGAAATCTCTTTGAAACATGAAGTTTTTATTGTCTTTACAGGCACTTTGTAAATGAATGATTTAAATAACAGTTTTCAATTTAACTTATTGGGGAATGTGGTATATTTGTTTTGGCAAAGAGGTTAAATGGAAATGTTTTCATAACCATTTTGAAATTAATTGGTCACAACGAAATTCTGCAGCACTTACTAGATAAGAAAAAGTTTCCATTTTTTTATAATTTACAAACAGCATTTTCTTGTTACATATTTTTCTAAATTCTTTACAAAAAAAAAAGTTAATGATTTTTACAATAATCTATGACAGAAGAAAACCTTTGTTCTAGAAATAATAAGAAAAAACAAACATTTTGATAAACAACTAATGTACTTACCCTGATTGGTAAATGTTCTGAGATAGGAGCATCTGTACCAGCACTAGAAATACAGTATTCAGTGGGAGAAATTGCACATATTGATAAAAAAATATATGCCAGAATATTACTTGTGTATAAATTACACTCCTTGCACTTAGCATGTAAAGTCCGATCAAGAACCTTTTCAAGATAAGGTAAGTAAGGTGTAACTTTAGCTCCATGACAATTTAATAACTATAAAAAGCAAAATAACAAATAAAAATTTTCAAAGTACAGAGTATCACATCATTTCAAAAGTTAAAAACAACTTCAAATAATGTAAAAAGGTAATAAATTCTATGTATTTTAATTCTAAATGTTTATTAAACATTTACTTAAAAAAATATATATAACTGAAGTATGTCACCAATTTAGCAAGTGTGAAATCTAGACTGGCATATTTACTGAGCAGTAATCATCTCCTTTAAATACATACAGAATGTACAAAGAACGTCGTCTAATATTTTGATAAGAGAGTTCTTAATATCAATAAAAGAATGAAAATTTCTAAAATGTGTTCCAAAAATGCCTTTTTACCAGTCTAACTGCCATTCTGCACATTTAAAAAAATTTATATTTCCAGAATGACTTGAGCTGAAATTTGACAATCTTTTCAAATATTGGGTAATCTTTTCATACATTCTTTAAAACTGTGTTTTTGTTTATTTGTTTCTTTGTGTTTGTGTGTGTGTGTTTCTTTGTGTTTGTGTGTGTGTGTGTTTCTTTGTGTTTGTGTGTGTGTGTTTCTTTGTGTTTGTGTGTGTGTGTTTCTTTGTGCATGTGTGTGTGTGTGTTTCTTTGTGTTTGTATGTGTGTTTCTTTGTGTTTGTATGTGTGTTTCTTTGTGTTTGTGTGTGTTTCTTTGTGTTTGTGTGTGTTTCTTTGTGTTTGTATGTGTGTTTCTTTGTGTTTGTATGTGTGTTTCTTTGTGTTTGTGTGTGTTTCTTTGTGTTTGTGTGTGTGTTTCTTTGTGTTTGTGTGTGTGTTGTGTTTGTTTGTGTGTGTGTGTTTGTGTGTGTGTTTCTTTGTGTTTGTTTTTCTTTGTGTTTGTGTGTGTGTTTCTTTGTGCTTGTGTGTGTGTTTCTTTGTGCTTGTGTGTGTGTTTCTTTGTGTTTGTGTGTGTGTTTCTTTGTGCTTGTGTGTGTGTTTCTTTGTGTTTGTGTGTGTGTTTCTTTGTGTTTGTGTGTGTGCTTCTTTGTGTTTGTTTCTTTGTGTTTGTTTCTTTGTGTTTGTGTGTGTGTTTCTTTGTGTTTGTGTGTGTGTTTCTTTGTGTTTGTGTGTGTGTGTTGCTTTGTGTTTGTGTGTGTGTTTCTTTGTGTTTGTGTTTCTTTGTGTTTGTGTGTGTTTCTTTGTGTTTGTGTGTGTGTTTCTTTGTGTTTGTGTGTGTGTTGCTTTGTGTTTGTGTGTTTCTTTGTGTTTGTGTTTCTTTGTGTTTGTGTGTTTCTTTGTGTTTGTGTGTGTTTCTTTGTGTTTGTGTGTGTGTGTGTGTGTGTGTGTGTGTGTGTGTGTGTGTGTGTGTGTGTGTGTGTGTGTGTGTGTGTGTGTGTGTGTGTGTGTGTGTGTAAATAAATCCAGAACAAAAAAAGCATTAAGTCAAGAGAGAAAAATAATACTAATTTTTCACATATTTGTCATCATCTTGACTTAATAATTCTCTAATTAAATCAATCATTCCAAACCAGGAATAATGGTACAAAAATTAAAAAAAAAATGAAATTATTTAAAATTAATTTAAATTTAATTAAATTTAATTTCAGCTTTGACATAAGACATATTTTTATGTATAGACATGAGATGTTTAAAGTGTCAACTGCATAAATTTTCATTTTTTTTTCAAAAATAAAATCAGATAAACATACAATTTTTCAACATTTAATTTCAAAAGAAAACTTAAGAAATTCCAAAACAATAAAAATTACATTTAACACTTTTTTTTACTTATGCAGATTTACTCAGAGCTGAAAAAAATAATCATTAATTTGAATTTTTAAAATATATTTTGTAGATAGGTTAATCCTTTATTTAAGACTTAAATTATAAAATTTAAATTAACATAAATACGAAAATTTTGCCTATACAATTTCTTCTGCATCTATTTTAAAATCTCTTAACACTAATAAAGTGGTACGAAAGGTATCAAATATATTATATCATGGTTAAACAAAGATTTAGAAACCAACTCGTAGGCTGTAAAGCATATATATCCAGGAGTAGACATTGATAGCGACAATAATTTAGTAATAATGAAATATAGATTGTAGTTAAAAACCTGAAGAATAAGTGTCAGATGAATCTGTGAAATTTAGAGAAGCTTGAGAAAGAGGAGGTAAAGAAGATTTTTGAGGAGGACATTGCAAGAGGTCTGAATAAAAATGTTAAGGTAGGAAAAAATATAGAAGAAAGGGAGAATGTTACAAAGGAAAATCTTAAATCAACAGAAGTAAACTTAGGCAAAACAAAGAGAACTGGTAGAAAACCTTGGATATCAGAGAATATATTGCAGCTGATGAATGAACATAGAAATTATAAGAATGCTAGAGATGAAGAAGGTAAAAGGAATTACTGACAATTAAGAAATACTATAACCAGGAAGTGCAAATCAGCAAAAGAGTGGATTAAAGAAAAGTGTTCAGAAGTGGAAAGAGAAATGATCATTAGTAAAATAAATGGAGCGTACAGGGAGAATTCAAGAATTTTGTGGTTCATAAATTAAAATTTAATGTGTTAAATAAAAATGATACACTGATTTATAATATGAAAGAAAAGATCGATAGGTGGATGAAATGTATTGAAGAGTTATACAGAGGAAATGAATTAGAACTGGTGTAATAGAGGAAGAAGAGGAAGTCGAACAGGATGAAAGAGAGATAAAATTCTGAGATCTGAATTTAATAGAGCATTAAAAGATCTGAATGGCAGAAAGACTCCTGATGGGATACCTGCAGAATTACTACGCAGTGCAGGTGAGGAAACAATAGATAGATTATACAAACGGATATGTAATACTTACGAATAAGGGGAAGTTCCATCAAACTTCAAAAGAGTGTTATTGTCATTATACCAAAGAAAGCAAGAGCAGATAAATGTGAAGAATACACAACAATTAGCTTAACTACTCATGCAACAAAAATCTTAACTAGAATTCTGTACAGAATAATTAAGAGGAGAGTGGAAAAAGTATTAGGAGAAGACCAATTTGGTTTCAGGAAAAGCATAGGGACAAGGGAAGCAATTTTAGCGCTCAGATTAATAGTAAAAAAAAAGATTAAAGAAAAACAAACTGACATATACATGTCATTTATACTTAGTAAATGCATTTGATAATGTAGACTGGAATAAAATGTTCAGCATTTTAAAACATTTAGGGTTCAAGTATAAAGACAGAACAATTGCTAACATTTACAGGAACCAAACTGCAACAGTAATAATCGAAGAAAGAAGCAGTAATAAAAAAGAAAGTCTGACAAGGATGTTCCCTATGCCAATTACTTTTTAATCTTTACATAGAACTAACAGTTAATGATGTTAAAGAATAATTTACATCCAGAGTAATAATGCAAGGTGAAAAGATAAAGATGCTACAATCTGCTGATGATATAGTAATTCTAGCACAGAGTAAAAAAGATTTAGAAGAAACAATGAATAGCATGGATTAAGTCCTATGCAAAAACTACCGCATGAAAATAAACAAGAACAAAATGAAAGTAATGAAAGTAAGTAATGAGGAGATGGACCACTGAATATAAAAATAGGAAGAGAAAAGATTACAGAGGTAGAAGAATTTTGTTATTTGGGAAGTAGAATTACAAAAGATGGACAGGCAGAAGCGATATAAGATGCCGAATAGCATAAGCGAAACGAGCCTTCAGTCAAAAATATAATTTTCTTACATTAAAAATTAATTTAACCATCAGGAAAACATTTTTGAAAGTATATGTTTGGAGCATAGCTTTATATGGAAATGAAACTTGGACGATCAGACTACCCGAGAAGAAAAGATTAGAAACTTTTGAAATGTGGTGCTATAGGAGAATGTTAAAAATCAGATGGGTGGATAAAGTGACAAATGGAGAGGTGTGTGGAAAATTGATGAAAAAAGGAGCATTTGGAAAAGTATAGTAGTTAAAAGAAGAGACAGACTTATAGGCCACATATTAAGGTATCCTGGAATAGTTGCTTTGATATTTGGGGGACATGTAGATAGGAAAAATTGTGCAGGCAGGCAATGTTTGGAATGTTTACAAAAAATTGTTAGGGATATAAGATGAAGGGAGTATACTGAAATGAAATGACTGGCACTAGACAAGGAATCTTGGACAACTGCATCAATACATTCAAATGATTGAAAACAAAAAAAAATTAAAATCCATAAATTTTCCTAGTTAGCACAAAAAACATCTACAAAGATTGTGTTTCCAAATCACACAACTGTAATAAATCATATGCAAGTACGTTTTAATCATTACCTACTTTTAATTAATCTAAAATGCAACTTAGATACAGAAATACAAATATATTTCAAGCTATAATTAAAAAATTAATATGTATTACCAAACCTCAGTGAGAATAAGCAAATTATAAAGGAGCTCATTATCCAATATTTCTTCTTTTAGAATATCAATAGAATCTGTTAGTGAAAAAACGTTTTCACACATGTGAGGAAGGAATAATTTCAATGTAACATCAGGACGCACCTATAAAGAATAAACAATTTTTTTTTTAACAGAAAAAGGAGATAAAACTATTTGAAATGAAAAGCTTCTTCTTTTAAACAAAACAAATAAAACTAAATTTAAAACAATAAATATACAAAAAATAACTAGCACAGGAGCAGAAAAACTCAACAGAGATCTTATTCCCATATATCTTACTTTCTTGGTACATTTTTATGTACTACTGAAGCACAAAATATTTTTACAGGATTTAAACTTACAAGATTACTTTTCTGAAATAGTCTTTACAGTTACTCAAAGATTTTTGCAGAATTTGACTCGGTCAAAAGATTCTTCTCTAAAAAATTACATTCTTTTGGCTAGCAAGGTTCAACATAGCAATGGTTGAAATTCTACCTTTCATACTGCCAATTACAACACTAATTAAATAAAAAAATGAAAAAGAAAAGCCATGTTATATGGCCTCCCATAAACTTCTGTCCTTAGCCCAATATTGTTTTTGTTATTTATAAATGATCAGAAAAATTCTAATATTGTAGTCTAAGAATTTAATTTCAGGATGGGTCAGATATCTTTTCAAGTACAATTTCATTCATCTTACCTTCCTTGTTAAAATATACATGGGAAATTCAAATAAAGCAAATAAATAAGCAAAGTGGCTTAAGCAAATAAATACTAAAAAATATATGACAATTTTCTACAATGTTCATAATGAAGTAAAATAATTAAAAGGTACTGGCTAACTGAATTTCAGGAATGTCACTGTTAAAGTACATCTGTTTTTTTACAGCATAAAAAATGCCCACTGTAAAAAATAATACGGTGAATTTTATAACTTCATATCATTTGTTAAAGTTTATAACTTCATCACATAATTTCACTGTATATATTCTACTGATTGACTTAAATCAATACTTAATTATTTGAAATAAGTTGGGTAAATATGAATCAATTTTGATGAATCTCTTGTATACTTTATAGATTACTTATAGATAAAGTGAAACAAAGAAATCTTCATATAAAACAATATTAGTAAAGACAGATTCATTTAACTGTACATAGAACAATTTCCTTAAAATAGGGACATAAAATAAATTACCAATATTTTAATAAACGTTATTAGTTATTAAAATGTATACACATATACATATATACCAGCTTGATCTACCCAAGTACAGAATTAAGAAATATCTTACCTTATTTTGTTGTTTTTCTACAAGAGTACTTTCACAGGATCCCGTATCATCAGTTGTATGTAAAAATCTTTTTGTATAATTGCATATTAAACATAAAAAAGATTAAAAGATTAAAATTTAAAAGATTAAAAAGTTAAAAAATAAAAGATTTAAAATACAAACACATATACAAGGCATATGGAGTCAATTGGGGAACATGCATGTGGCCAGACAAATACAATACTGATACTATTTAATATAAGTATTCCAAATAATATCTAAAAAAGTGCTGCTACCTCCTTACATCTTTTATAAGCAGATCTCCCTCATAATCCATCTGTAGGTTGATCAAATTGAATCTTTGTCTACAATTTATATATATAATATTTTTCTAAAATATCTAAATTTTTATTTATATTGCCTTTTTTCATTTACAATATTTCCAAACTGTATTAACATCAGAGATAGAATGTTTATTGTTTATAAGATGATCCGCAACATTAGAAAAGCCCAATTTTTTTGTTTTTATAATGCCTAAAATGTTTAAAATCTGGCTTTGAACTATCTACTGGTTTTATCTATTACAAATATTCTCACAATCATTACATTTTATTTTATAAACACCACATAAATTATATAAATCAGTGTTACTGTTTTTTAAATATTTTATTATGTGGTTGTTAGTTTTGTATGCAGGTTTAAATTTATTCTTCTCATAAACTTTGGTTATATTTTCAACAATACTATTGGTTTATGAATATTTTAAGTATATGAATATAATGTTATCAACTTTTTGTGTATTGTGTACTGGTTTTAAAGTTATACTATTAAGTTTTGATACTTGTTTTTTAAATATGTTATCAATTAACAAAGAACTATACCCATTTTTAATTACAATTTGCTTTGTAGTATTTGTTTGTTTAATTTTTCTTTGTTATTCTGTGTATAATGGATGGCTCTATTAATCATATTTGGATATATGTTAATTTTATGAGACCAAAGATGATTTGATTTTTTATGAATTTTTATTTTATTGGCTATAGGTTTCCTGCATATCAAAGTTATAATTTGATTATTTTTGTTAATTTCAATACTAACATCTAGAAAATTTATTGTTTTATTTATATCTATTTTAAAAGTAAATTTTAAATTGTTAGGATATGAACTGAGTTTATTCAACATTATGAGGTGTTCCTTATTTATGACCAGATCATAAATGACAAAAACATCATCAAAATAATGAATCCACAATAAAACCTTGTATGTGAATGATGTCATAAACAATTTAACTCTCAAAATCTTGTAAATATATTTTTGATATAATAGCTGATAAAGGAAATCCCATAGGCAAGGTATTTTCCTGTGTGTAATATTTGTTACAAAATTCAAAGTTATTTTGTTGACATCTGTTCCTTACAATAGTAATGATGTTATCAATAAATTTAAGGTCTTCATTATTATTTATTAATTTATTTTTTATTATATGAATTGTTTTTAAGCTAGAATACATGTTACTTTTATCATAACTTATCATCCTAGTGTTTTCACTGACGTTTTTTTAATTTATTTACAAATTCATACAAATTGTTTATGTTATAACTATAATGTAAATTTATTTTTATCCTAAAGATTTTATGTAAAATTTTGGAAATATATAATATGGAGCAGAAGTAAAAACAATCAAAGGTCACATTGGGATGCTGGGTTTATATATCTTTGGAAGTCCTGTTAATTTTGGTGCAACTGGTTCAAAGAGGATACCAATCTTCTAATTTAAGATACCATACTAGATTGAACCATCTAATAGTGAATAAACACTCCATTACTGACTTAGAAACTAATTTGGAAATAATTGAAATCACAAAAGAAAATAAAAAATTGGACATTTTAGAAAAATATCATATATATACACAGAAATTTAGCTTAATCAATCTGCAGACAGAATTTGATAACGATACGCTTATCAAAGCTGCTATAGGTAGCAGAACTTTTTTTAATACTAGGTAAAGTTTATATTGTATTACAGTACAGTGTTATATTTAGTGGCTGGCCACAAACAAAATTTCATATCTTTTAACGTTTTTTAATTATTTTAATTAATTATTTGACTGAATATATTACATCAAATATGTAATAATATTATGCCGTGTTTTATTAATGTTTAATAATGTGTAATTAATTTTAATTTTAATCAACTGATGATGAGAAATTTCCTCTACAGCGCTTTTGATATATAAAAAAGAAAAATAATAAGATAAGGTAAGAGCTCTTATTGATTCTGTATATTGGATTTTGCTGGATTTTGATTATGCTTTTGGAATATATATATATAAAAATAAAAAATATATATATATATATATATATATATAAAAATAAAATATATATATATATATATATATATATAAAAATAAAATATATATATTCTAGTCTCAAAAAGAAAGAGAGAAACTTTCAGTACATTTTCTATTGGTGAAAATAATGATAAAGGTTCATATAAAGATAAGTCTGGAAACTCTTTTTTTCGTGTTATGACTAGTAAAAACTTTCACCCAGATTTCAGCTAACAAAAAGAAGCCCTAATTTTTGGGACACAAATTAAGGAGTAAAATTGGTGGTTTCTTATGTAAATTTGAGTTGGGAAATAGGATAAAAGAGATCCTAGAACTGGAACTCCAGTAATTTTGAAGAAATCCGACATAAAAAAAAATTCAGTGTCGAAAAACAAGTTTTTTTAGGCTGTAGTAAAATAACTTTGTTGAATGACTAATAAATGCAGACGATTTAGTAACAAAACTTGTAGACAATTTAATTCTAGAAAATTAATGTAAATAACGCCAATAAAACCTTTTAAAAATTGTTTTTTTATTGAAGCAAAACAGATGAAAAATAGACAGAAAATCACATTATTCTTAAAATAGCAAAAGAAAAAGATATACATGAAATGATAAATGGTAACAGAATAACAAACCTCACTTACATTAATTGTTCAAAATTTCCTCCTTCACAATGTACATAGCACCCTGCTCGAATAAAATATTTCCTCCACTGGCTTTCCATATCATCTCAGACTAGCTTCTTTTGAATTCAACAGCATTATGTATTTTAATAAGTAACTCTTCTTTAATATTAAACTTCTGTTGGAATACTACTGTTTTCATATAGCCCCAAATGAAGTAATCAAGTGGCATTTTCAGGTGATCATGATGGCCAAATGATTGGTCCACCACAACCAAACTAGTTTAAGAAACTAACAATCAAGTGATTTCTAGCAACTAAAGAAAAATGTGACATTGCACTATTGTTCTGGCAAATCATTTGCTATCTAGTTTGTAAAGGTATATCCTCCAAAAAAATCAGCACATTATTTTTTAAGAAATGTGCGTATGAATCCCCACAAGGATTTCATTGAAAATAGATTGTTCCAGAATTTTGTCTTAAATAATGCCACACAAAACATTAATGTGGAATCTATGTTGGAAACTAGTTTTCACAGTACATGTCTTTGCTCCATAAATGATTACTAATGAATTGAAGACTCAGTTTCTTGTAAAACTGGCTTAATCAGCTTGGTCTAGATGCCAATAACAGAAATTTAACTGGTGGGGAGTAATCTGTTGGCCGCAAATTTTGAACCTTCTGCAGGCGGATAAGATAAGGATTTTCTTTCCATAGCCCTGTGCCACACTTTGTTTTCAAAAATAAAAAACTGATTTTAAACATTTTTATTAGTAGTATTTATATTAATTTTCTACAAGTTTTGTTATACATTTATCATCCAGATTTACCAGTGATTTAACAAAGCTATATTACAAACCTAACACAAAATTTGTTTTTCAATACCAAATTTGGTGTTTTTAGTCTGATATCTTAAAAATTTCCCAGGTCAAATTACATAGACATGAGCAAATTTACTCTTTAATTTTGGTCCCAAAAATTACAGTAGGGCTTCTTATTGTTAGAAGAGCTGAACTCCAGGCAAAATCTTTCGCTAACCACAACCCGAAAACAGTCTCCAGATGCAAGTTTATATAAATTTTTTCATTATTTTCACCTGGAGAACATGTCCTGAAAGTTTCTCCATTTCTTTGCGGGACACCCTGGATGCAATACTACAGTTTTATGAAAAACCAGAATTAGTAATACACAAGGCAGACAGCCAGAATTAAAAAAACTTTCTTTAATTGTAAAACGTTGGTAGAATCGACTCTTACGCAGAAATTGCATTCAATGCACAGAATCACAAACAGACAATGCAGAAAAGGGCTGCATTGTCTGCATATTGTTTCTTGTGAAAATAGTTTTAATAAATGGTGAAATGGCTATTCTGGGTCAAAATACCATTAGGTATAAAACTTTTAATTAATTGTTTTTGAAGGTTTTTTTAAATGTTTTTTTGGGTGCACAATGAAGATTCATTATTAGCGTTTAGACATAGTGGTGATTTCTGTTTTATTATTCTATTAGGCAGTTCAAACATTAATAAGATATTAATAAATAAAAACTTACATATTTGCCACATAAATCAGCAAAACAAAGCATTTTTTTTTATCTGGAAGGTTATAGATTTAAGTCATAATCAGGCTTGGCATTTTTTCATATACTTCAAAATCCATTTCTAATTTTTATCATAAAAAGGAACTGTAACTGAGCTCCAGCTTTAGATATTGAAACAGTAAATATAGTTTTTTTACTCTGATGAAACCCAAATTTAACATAGATTCTCAATTTTATAAAATGTTATAAAATCGAGACACAAATTTTAAGTTGGTGGTGGTGGTGATGATGTGTATTGGTAGTTGTTGATTCTCAACTTCTTACTTTTAATCAAAGCTATTTAAGCCATTACTTGACGCACAGTAATGATTTTATGAATGGACAAGGATGAAATAAGTCACCATTTTTCATGAACGGAGTTACATTATAATAAATAATCCCAGTTATTCAATCAGCTTCTCATCAATTATGGAAGATCAAATTTGCAGCAAGATGAGCAGAAGTAAATACATAAAATGTAAACGTGAACCTAGTGTTTTTCTATTGAACATGCTGGTCCAACTTTAAGAGGAAATTGAAATGTTAAAATAATTAAGGGAAAAATCTATATTTTACTTTGTTCTATGGAAAATATAAATATAAACAAAGATAAACGTAATTCAATACTTACCCGACAAAAAGCTCCACACATAGTAGCAATAAAACGCCCAGCAACTTTAGTTTCTAATATTCTGTTGGTGACAAATGAGTATAATTTCTGAACCGCAGTCTAGAAATTAAAAAATCAAATGTGATTGAATATATACATATAAGTAATAAAACACATACACATAATATATAAATATAAAATATTTATCATATATATGAAATGCTGTGTGTACACACACATGCACACACACAATTTCAAAAAGAATTAGATAAAAGAAGATTTTTAGATCTTGAAATAACACTTGAATGTGTTACATAGCTAAAATTCATTCTTCAATTAATTTAGTTTCTCTAGGTTACAAAAACATTTTTAAAAGAACTGTTTATTATAAATAAGCTGACTTTTTTATGTTTTTCTAGATACAAGATCACTCTGAACATAACCCTTAATCCAAATTTAAAAAATACGATTCATATGAAAATTGATTCAGTTTTATTTGTTTCATCTTCCCTGAAATCTTTTATTGCAAATTCATCCACCGTTTGTAAATCACAAAAAACTGTAAGATGGAGAAAGGAATCCTTTTTTGAATCATTCAATTGTAATTTCAGAAATTTTTTTTTGTTAGTCTGTTTAATTTGTCTTAATATTAATATAGAAAATGTACCTTAAAGATATAAATTTACTTTCGGTCAAGAGGACAATCCTCCTCTTATGGTAAATATTTCAAGTTATGAAACTAGAGACATCTAAGATTTCAATTGTTAAGTCTAGTTAAAATAAGTTCATGCTTTAAACTCAGTGGACTATAATCCTATAATAACAGTGGAGCAGACACAAATTAAGATAATGGGCACCAACTGAAACTTTTGCTTTTATAAAAATAAAAATACACCATAGCAATAATCTAAAAACACCTTCAATCATGTATGTTGTGTTTGTTCTTATCTTACACTGTACCAAATAAATATATAAATATTAAATTTAATTTAGCACGTCTGACGGTAGTCAGTCAATATATTATTTGAATTCTCCAAAAACTATATATATATACAGGATGTCCCATATAAAACGCAAACCCATCAATCACTCATCCATCAAATTTCAAAAGTCAAACTTACTCCCTTACACGTTACTGAAATGGACTCGTCGAACATCTGAACATCACGGCGACGCAGTAGAACATTACCGATTGTAACAACAATACAATCATAACGTTCAGTGTATTGCTAGAGACAAGAGAATTTCGCTAGATGAACGTGTTTTCATTGTTGAGTCGTACTTCAGTACGAAATCAGTGGTTGCAGTGCGAGATTTGTTTTTGCCATAAGTACCCAGATAAACCAGCTCCTAACAAAACATCAGTATTAAGGTTGGTTTCAAAATTTAGAGAGACTGGTTCTGTTAATAACAAGGAACACAAAAGATCTGCGTCAGTGTTGAATACAGATACAGTCACTGAAATCAAAGACCGATTACTCGCCTCGCCAAATAAATCGATCGGACGTTTGTCTGCTGAAATTAATTTGTCTAAATCAACTGTTCATCGGGTGACCAAACAATTACAATTACGACCTTATCGTATTCACACTGTTCATCAACTTCTTGAGCCCGACAAAGAAAAACGGCTACAATATTATCAACGGTTCCGTCGATTTCTGCGTGAGGGAATTAATGTTATGGATTTGTTATTTTTCACAGATGAAGCACGGTTTCATTTGGATGGCTACGTAAACAGCCAAAACAGTAGAATTTGGAGTGCTGAAAATCCCCACGTTTATCACTAAAAACAATTACACCCACAGAAGTTGGGCGCGTGGTGAGCGATATCGCGGAGGAAAATAATCAGTCCTATTTTTTTCGAGTACACCATTAATGCAGAACGATATCAGGATATTTATTTCAGTTCATTGCCCTCTTGGAAGAGGAAGACAGACACTGCTGGCTACAACATGACGGTGCGACATAGCACTATGAGGTTCAACTTCTGATTTCGTTGAGGAATTCTTTGGTAATCGTGTTATTGGTCGAGGCTTGTGGCCACCAAGATCTCCAGATTTGACTGCGGCGGTTTTTTTTCTATGGGGTTACCTCACAGAAAAAGCCTACAGCAACAAACCAAATATTTAGATTTTCAGCAAACAAAGCACAGCAACAAACCACGAACACTTGAACAATTGAAAGTCAATATTGAACAAGCTATATTAAATATCCAGCCACAAACCTTGAAAAAAGTTGCAATAAACGTTGTAAAAAGAATTGAAGCTTGTATTCAAGAAATGGCGGCCACTTCCAACATTTACTCTAAATGTAAGGTAATGGATGGTAATAATAAAAATTACATTTACACATGCCTTTTTATTATTTCAATACCTACCAATATAAGGTTGGGTTGCGTTTTGTATGGGACACCCTATATATATATATAAAATGAAATTTAATATTAAATGAAACTTAAACCATTAAACACAATAAACAGCTAAGCCAAACTTACCATATTAAATCCAAGAATATATAAATAATACTTTACATATATGTAATATTTTTCTAATATAATTAATTTTAGGTACACTTAAATTTGTGTTAATATCAGAAATAGAATGTTTATTATTTATTAGATGGTCTTCCATATTAGATAAATCTAATTTAATATTTTTGTAATCTCTTTAATTTTCAAGAAATTTAGTTTTAAAGGATCTATTTGTTTCTTACATAAATACATTATCAATCATTAAATTTAATTTTGTAACTTCTACCCAGCTTTTTTTAAAATTATTTTTGAATTTTATACAGATTATTTATTTGTATAAAATTATTTTATGTTTGTATTTTTTATATAAACACAAACAAAATTTCAATTTCATAAACCATTAGACAGTGGTCAAGGGAGAGTCTTATAAAAAATAAATAAATCTTATAAAAACAAATAGCAGCAATCATATAAATTAACACATGATTTTCATTATTTTGATATTTTTATCATGAAATAACAGAATTATTTCAATCTTGAATGAAAATGCAGGATCCCATGAAAGTACTTTCATGAAAAATTAAGATAAGATATATCTTTATCGCAATAAGATGTACTATGATTTAATAGAATTTAAATACAATTTAACAATACAGAGGAATAAGAGAATCTTAAAAGCATTAATTTCAGTAAAATAATATATATATATATATATAAAATACTTATGTAATATAACACAGAATAGGAATACTATATACATTAATGTTGTTTTTTAACCTCCAGGGCCACCTTTAGGTATTGCTTCAGAGGATGAGATGAATGTTTTGTAGTGCATGAAAAATGTCATGCCTGGCCGGGATTTGAACCTGGGACCTCCGGATGAAAGACCAAGATGCTACCACTTGTGCCACAGAAGCCGGCACATATGTGGTTACATATGGCTATGTATACTATATGCATAATATATAAAATACACACACACATATATATTCAAAAACAACTAAACCACCAAATATAGTAACCGGAAAACCTAAAAAAAAACAAATATATATATATATATATATATTTAAGATTTATATTATTCCACTGTACTGTTAAATTATGTTTTAAATTCTATTAATATAAACCACCTAGTATAGAATATTGAGATAATAATTTAAACTGCAGTTTAACTAAACTTACATTACAGTACTGGACAGCAGAATTTGTATATATGTTGATAATAACTTCAAAATCTTTTAAAACAGAAATCAATTTCCATAAACTGACAAATTATAAAATAAATGTTTTATGTAGAAATAGAATTCAATACCAACTGAAGATGTGGGGTATTCTGGGACAATCAATTATTGAAAATAAATATGTTCAACTTATCTAATTACTGTGTTTTGATGGTTTATTTCATATAATATCAAATATATACATATAGTACATAGATAGCACTTAATGCAGAAAAGTAAGTAAAATACCTATCTAATTTTCACTTATGAAAACTAATCAGAAACAAAGTATCATTACATAGAAAAACATAAATTGTTTACTTACAGAAACTAAATTTATAGTTAATTGAATCAAATTAAAACTAGACTTGAAATATTAATATTAATTTAATTATAACATATTCATTTTTAAATATTTTCAACACCTTTCATCATATCTTAATTACTTCAATCAAAGCTACAACAACATCAGCAACACACTTTGTTATATCAATAACATTACTAAATAAGTAAGTATAAAAAAATAATAAAAATGTTTATATACTAACATTAAAAATTGCTAACGAAGTCTGATTAAGAATTGAAAAACATGTAGAAGCAATAGCTCCTTCAGCAATGTTTTCTAATTTACTACGCTTATCAGAATCCTGCTCTAATCTTGTATTTTCCAGTGAACTACTTTCAATCAGCAGAAAGCATCGATCAAGGAACTGCAATAAGAAGTCTTCCATTTGAGCTGTAGCACTGCATGTTACCTCTTCTTCCTATAACATAAATATATTTATAATCTAATTAAATAAAACTGTAACGAAAAAGCTACTACAAAGATGTAAGTTTTTATAAAAAATCTGATGTGGACACTACATAATTCCTTATACACCTAATAAATTACATATACACATTTTTTTTATAATGAAAAGTACATAAAGTTTTATTTCATTAATACCTTCTGATTTTTTTCAATCTTATTTTTTACTGTTTAACTGTTTTTGTTTATTGCTTTTAAGTATTATTTATCATAAATTTTTTTTACAATCGGAGGTTAATAATTATTAATAAATCAATAAATTTAAATTAAAAAAAAAGTTAAAAAAATATATATGTATGAAGTTGGATTCCAATCGATGTGCATTTCCCTTGTAAGATTCAAATATTTCATTAATTAAAATTTTATTTGGCTATAATTCTGAATCAATGAAAATAAGTATCACTTATGGTATATCATTGAAAAGCTCTCAATGACGGCTCATTACTGTTGTTAAGAAAAACTCCAAAATCCAAACTTTCCCTTGTAAGATTAAAATATTTCATTAATAAAAATTTTATTTGGCTATAATTCTGAATCAATGAAAATAAATATCACTTATCATTAAAAAGCTCTCAATGACGGCTCATTACTGCTGTTGAGAAAAACTCCAAAATCCATTTTTTTTGGATTTTGGGCTTTTTTTGACACTTTTGGTTTAGTCGACTGCAATCAAAAGGGAAGGTGGTGCACAACTAGATGTTACAACAGTCCTAAATCCAAAATTTCAACATCCTGTAGCTATAGTTTTTCAGTTATGTGAGATACATACGTATGTACATACCATAACATCCATTTTGAAACTAGTCAAAATGGATTCAGGAATGGTCAAAATGGATATTTCCATTGAAATCTGAAAACCGAAAATTTTCACCATTACAATACTTTCTTACTTTATACAAGGAAGTAAAAATTAAAAAATTTAATGTAAAAAGTTCAGACATAAAAATTGCAAACTTTTATTTGAAATATTCATACCACTTTTAATAAAATACCTATCACTGCAAGCAAGCATACACAATTTGGCAAGTAAAAGATGTTAGAGAGATAATTAGAATCCTCACACTGTTAAAGATACTTAGTTTCTCTATTCTATCAGGTCAATTATAGCAATACTGGTAAATAACAGAAAATAATTTTATATAAACAAATAAAAAATAAATTGCAGCAAATGTTCCTTTTACTATTTATGTTATTTTTTAAAAAAGGATTTAAAAATAAATAAATACAATAAATGTTATTACAATGGACAGAAGAATATATCAGCCCTGATTATCAAGGGCTATCATTTTCAGTTTGTCTCCAATTTGATTATCCCACCTCTCTAAGATTGAAGGAGCATTTTCTTATCCATAATTCCTTCTCTTTGAATAGGTTTTACGGTATGGCCCTTTCTTCAAGTTGTAAATGGTTTACTCTTGAACAAAAATATAATTCCTTTTATCATATTAAAATAAGTGACCTTATTGCAAACTAGTCACATGAGCCAAAAAATTGAAATCTGTGCAACCTAACTTTTCTATCTCTTTCATACCATCACTTTTTTTATAATTTCAAGATACACATGATTCCTTTTCAGAATTTTAACAAAATGAAAAAAACAGCACCTGACACAATTCTATTTGTTTCTGTTTTTTGTTAACTGGTTCCATTTCTTACCAAACAATTGAGCTCACAATGTTAGCAATGAATCAATAAAATTCAATATTGAATTAATATAAAATTAACACTAATTCATTGCAGTTGAGTGAGTAAGCACGTACTGACTTAATCTTAATGATACACTAAAAATGTTTCTTGTAACTTTCACAAACAGTTACAATGCATAATACTATAATGATGATGTCCTAACAGCTTCTGCAATTTATAAATTAATTACAAAAAAAAACAATATTAATTATATTAAAAAAAATAAACAAATATAATATAAAAGAGTAATATAAACTTACTGGAGTAAGATCATTCCAGTGTTCAGATGCTTTTGAGCAATCAACAAATGAGATCATTACTGAAAATGATGTGATAAACTGGAATGTAACAAAACATTTATGAAAATCATTTGGATCAATTCCTGGCAGTATAGCAAACAAAAGAGGAATAACATGATTTGGACCTTCTGGATAATCGTTACCTTCAACCATAGGCCTTGAAACTGCAGCAACACAATGCATAGCGGCTGTATATCTATGAGGCTCAGTCAATGTGTCTAACGCAGTATACATGCTAAAATCAAAGAAAAAAGTGTCACTTATAAAGAAAATATTAAAATATCTTATTAAAAAATAAACCTCCAGCTTATAGAACTAAAGAACTCAGTTTGTTATTAGTTTATAATAAAATGAATTTTCTTCAAGAGAGATTAATTTTTCAGTAAGAAAAGATTTTTTCCACAGAAACAAAACCCTCCTATCACTATTCTAATCAATTAATATATCTCTAACTTTTATAGCCAATCATCAGACCTAAGTCAGTTTTTAGGCCTCATTTTTAAGTTTCTTCATTTTATTGCTAAAACTTTAAGAATAAGCAAAAATCATAGATTACAAATATAAAAATTAATTATAAAATTACAAGGGTAAATCAAATATAAATGGGATTTTTGTTCCCAAGCGTCTACTGTTGGTAGAACTGGGCCTGCACTTCTAGTATGCTTGGGGGTTCATTAGTAGTGGGGAGAGCTGGCCATTTCACACTCCCAACCAATAACGCTTACGATGTCGGAGCAACAGGTGCACCCCTACACTGCACAATGCATAATTATAAAATTTCTTGCTCGTGAATGAGTTCAAGCGATGGAAATTTTCTGGAGATTGACTGCACAATTTGGCCACCAAACATTGTCAAGAACTCATTTGTTTGCCTGGCATAATGTGTTCAAGGAAGGAAAAGAATGAGTGGAAAATCAGGAACATGATCGCCGTCCCTGGACCACCATTACAAATGGAAACATTTACGCAGTTTGAGACATTCTTGAAGATGATTGACGGGTGAGAGTATCTGAAATTGCAGAACAGGTTGTAGTAAGTTATGGGAGCTGTCAAGTGATCATCACAAACGACCTACAGTTCCATAAAGTGTGTTGCAGATAAGTTCTTTGCCTTTTGACTGCAGATTAGAAGTTGAGACGTTTAGAGGTCTGTCAGAGGCTTACAGCAAGGTCTGTGAAAGAAGGTGATGCATTTTTCAGTTGGGTCGTCACCTGCGATGAAATGTGGATCCACTATTACACTCACTTCCCAGTCAAAACAAGCCTGTATGGAGTGGTGGAGAAAAGGAGAGGCAGCCCCACTGAAAGCCAATACTCAATTGTCAGCTGGCAATGTTCTTTCAACCGCTTTTTCAACCAGCGAGGCATTTTGCTGATTGATTTTTTGCATGAGAGTTGCACAATCAATGCTGCTTACTACCTCGAGGTGTTAAATGAGGTGAGGGCTGCATATCGCCGCTAAAGACATGACCAACTGATTCGAGAGGCCATCCTCCTCCATGACGCCAGGCCCCATACTGCAGCTCTAACAGTCTCAAAACTAGAAGAAATGCACTGGACTCAACTTGATCATCCTTCCTACACCCTGAATCTATCGCCCTGTGATTTTCATTTGTTTGAGCCGCTTAAAGAAGCTGTAGGAGGACAACAGTTTGAAGGTGAAGAGAGGGATATTCGTGGAGGGATTCGTACGCAATTGCCTCCTAATGCAACCAGCTTCACTCTACGATGCTGCGATAAAAACCTTCCTTCTTGCTGGGAAAAATGTATTTTTAAAGCTGGAAGCTATGTAGAAAAATAAATTATACTTGCCTTTTATTATCAATAAGTATATTTAAAAAAAAAAATAAAATCTGTTTATATTTGATTTACCCTCCCAAAAATCTACATCTTATCATTAAAACAAACAATAATAATATATGCCTTCATAATGCCTTATTATATCCCTTCAGCTTTTTGAGCTAAATGTTGTGAAAGTAATAATTCACTATGTTCCAGCTACTTTTCTTTTCCTGTTTACCTCCGAAACCACCATAAGGTATTACTTCAGAGGATGAATGAGGATGATATGTACAGGTGTAAATGATGTTGTAGTCTTGTACAGTTTCAGGTTGATCATTCCTGAGATGTGTGGTTAACTGAAACCCAACCACCAAAGAACACCAGTATCCACAATCTAGTATTCAAATCCGTATAAAAGTAAGTAACTGCTTTTACTACTTCCAGCTACTTATACAATAAATATATAGCTTGAAATCTATACTGATAAAAAAATAGTAAAAAAAATATATATATATACACACACACCCACTCACTCACTACAGTATAGACTAAAAAATTACCCAGAATTTAATGACTATTTTTTTAAATTACAAATTCAACAAAATTTAAACATCAAATAATATGAATGTATTTTAATTCTTTTGTGGGAAGTTTACAAAGAAAAGTATACTTTTTTTATTTTTACTTTTGTAGTAATTTGAATGGATCCATCAGCCAAAGCCAGTGGTCGTCATATGAGAAAACATCTTGTTAAAATAAGGTCAGCAAGTAGAAGCTGTGACAAGCATTCACCGAGGTATAATGTTTACATAAATTTCAATAACATTAAAAAAAACCTGATGTAAACACCACATAACTTCCTTGTATGCCTATTAAATTACATAAACACATTTTCTGCTGCACTTCATTTAAAATTATTTCATTTGAAAGTGAGATATGATCCTCCAATTCTTTAATAAAGAAACAGTTAGTTACACAATTGCATTGTGGTGGACACCACATTGCATGACATTTTTTTGTGGTGTCTGTGTCAACATATTGTATATCAGTTAATATATATATGTAAGTAAAAACATGCCGAATCAGTAATCATGGACATAGTTCAAATCTGACTTCATATACATATATATTTTTCTTAATTTAAATATATTGATTTAAAAATATATATTATTAATATATCACATCATATTATATTAATATGATTATTAACCTCTGTACATTTTTTTGAATTAAAATGAAAAGTACAGAAAATTTTATTCCACTAATGACTTCTAATTTTTTTTCATACTTTTTTATTGTTATAATTGAATTATCATTTATTGTAATTTTTTTTTACAAAAGAAGTTAATAATTATTAATAAATCAATATATTTAAATTAAAAAAAATAAGTTAAGAAAAATATCTATATATATGAAGTCGAATTCCAACCGATGCACCTTCCCCTTGCAATATCCAAATATTTCATTAATTAAAATTTATTTGGCTATAATTCTGGAACCAATGAAAATAAATACCACTTATATACTGTTGAAAAGCTCTCATGAGGGCTTATTACTGCAGTTAAGAAAAAGTCCAAAATCCAGATTTTTTTGGGTTTTGAACTTTTTTGGACACTTTTGGTCCAGTTAATTGCAATCAAAAGGGGAGGTGCACAATTAGATGTTACAACAGTCCTAAATCCAAAATTTCAACATTATACAGCTAATCGTTTTTGAGTTATGTGAGATATATACGTACATACGTATGTACAGACGTCATGCCGAAACTAGTTAAAATGAGTTCAGGGATGGTCAAAATGGATATTTCTGTTGAAATCTGAAAACTGAAATTTTTTGCAATTACAATACTTTTTTACTTCATACCAGGAAGTAATAATTATCTTTAAAAAGTAATTTGAAATCATTTAGCAAATTAATAAAAATGAGTGAAAAATTTCACAAATATTTTCAAAAACAATGATTATTTTAACTGAAGAAAAAACCAAAATTAATAAACACAGGATGGAAATCACTACAAAAGAATTCTTAAAATAAAATTCACAAAAAACTTCCATACATATCAGTTCAGCAATCTCTCAGATGTAGTAATAAAACGTTCATACAGATCAGTTCAGCAATTTCTCAGATATATTAAGTGAACAGATGCATAAATAAACAACATTTAAAAGAAAAGCTAGCGACACAGTTCTAGGACTTTTCCGTCACGAGGCTAAAGCTGCATTCTGGGAAAATCTACAGCTGTGGAGTGTTTCTGAAGCACGGCTTACACACAAAACTTAGTTTAAAATATTTATTATTTCATGTAAAAATATTTTTTTATTTAATTCAATGGTTCTAACACTAAAGCGTGAATGCATACCATATTTAATTCATACAGGTGTGGCAGTACCACCAGTGACAGTCAGCACTAGCTAATGTAATTTCACAACTTACATAGAACAAATTTTGCTTGTATGGTCAGCAGACTGGTGAAGCCGTGAGGCCTAAAATACCAGGTACAGAGTCAACCAAGCAATCAAGTTTGAGACCCAGCCAGACCAAGTTACTTTTCTATACTTATTCATTTATTTAATTTTACCGCTCATCTGTGATATCACAACATAGCAGATGACTACAACATTTTTAGATTGTTACAAATATGTTTTTGGCAAATATTGTTATTTTTTAATTGTTAACAAATGTGCCTAAAAAAAATATGACCATAATTAGGCAAAATCTCAAGATACTGAGGGTGATCTTGCTCTGCAGCCTCACCCCCTTGATATTTAAAGTTCAAAATTTAATGGCATTAATGCCCCATATAGAGAAGTAATCTGACCAATTCTGGTCAAAACCAATCCAGTAGTTCTGGAGGTATAAGGTGATTTAGAGATAAACATCAAACACGTGTACATACAAACCCTACCATACAGAAAACTTCCATCCAATTTTTTGGGTTCCTTAGGTGTCAAAACATCAAGATCCGGTGAAAACTGCATATGCCAAAATTAGACCGATTAGCATACTTTCCCTTCTAGAGCTGTAGCACTAACTAGACGGGGAAGTAATATACTAGCACAAAATTGTTAAAAAGAAATTATCATTAACAGTAATAATTCATTGCCAATGAATTTTCTTTACATTACTCTGAAAAAAAATGAAAGTATTATAATTTTATATTTTTTAGTATTGTTTACACATATTTATGATTTTTTATAGAAAATAAAACAACTACAAATTTTATGTATCTCATTTACAGGATTACAGTATTAACAACACTATAATAGGACACCAATCCAACTACACAACATAAATGAAATTACTACAGGAAACTTCCTGAGTTAACAAATTTAGTACAGCTATTCAGGAGATCAATGAAAACATATCATAAATAAAAATAATAAATAAATAGGTTAACTTCATAAAGCCTATTAAAAAGTTTCCAAAAGCATTTAAAAAAAAAAATTTTTAGAGACTTAAGGTAATCACATAAACCACTAATAACTTACGTTTCAATTGCTGGAGGTATCATTAATTTTGGTCGTAAAGTAGCTAACTGATTCATTGCTTGAGCAACATCAGCACCTCCCAATTTTGAAAAGATTGCAGTCATCACTGATGGTTTTAAACACTCCACAAACCTAGTTATATCTTCTTCTGTTAACTTCTTATCTTCAGGAACAGGTGTTTCCCAAGATCTTTTCTTAAAACGTTCTCTGATTAGAATGCAAAAAAAGCCATGTGTAATAAATAAACTATTACATTTATATATGTATAGATATATATATATAAAAATGGATGCTTGTTTGTCTGTTTGTCCCATATGCCTTCCTATACCACTCATCTGATTGCGATGAAACTTTGGTGAGTTGTACGCACGCCCATGAAGGTTTCTGAATTATTTTGGACCCACTAGGTGGCACTGGGGTTGAGATGATATTTTGAAAAACTGTATTTACAAACAAACAAATATACAAACAGACTTTCTTCTTTATCTTCTATATACAGAAAATAAAAGATTACTCATGTGGACAAGATACATATAACAAAATTTTTTATTTTAGTTCGGAAGATCTCGCAAGCAATAAAGTACCTAAGCAAAAAGAAAACAACCTGAAGATCTCGCAGAAAAAAGTAACTAAGCTCTGACACATTTCTTTAAGTGGTCAGAAAATGGACCGTGAAAGTGCATTAGTGAATAAAGTGTAAAAAATTTAAAAATTAACAAATTAGTATATTAAGTGGTCAGAAACAACAGGAAAAAAAGTGGTCATGAAACACCAGGAATGTGCACAGGTGGAAAGGTGAAATTGCCAGAATTACATTCACCAACTGAGCCATTATCAAGTGACATTGGTATCAGGTGTCACAAGCTAATCAAAACATTTTTTGGCAATCATTTGCAAGTTACAATTCATGTTTCCAAATGACGTTGTTTGGTGCAACAAATATCATGCACGAGAATTACATGATAACATTCAAAGCACATCATTATACTGCAGGATCACTACTACCACTGCAATATGCAGATTACAAATTTTTTCAAATTTATTTCATGGGAAACACAGATGAACAAATCGATCAAAGTTGTTGATTCAATATGTGCACTAAACGAAAAATTGTCGCTGCATTACAAACTATTTGATCAACACAATGAATTAATTTGATTGTTCAGAACTGTCCCTTGAACAAATGCCAGCTGATAACTACTAACTACAAAGTTGTAGTTAGAGCAGACAAAACAACTGTCAGCCATCATGAAAGATAGTACAATGCACCAACAATTGATGAAGTGGCAATCGTTACAGTTGGCAAAGAATTTAACTCGCATGATATAATTCTTCATTGCAGAAATGGTGATGTTCAGCAAGGCTAAGAAACTCATCACTCATACAACAGATTGCAATATCCAAATTTATTTTGGCAAGGAGAAGACTGATATCATTTCAACATCAAATTGAGAAGTTCACAAACAGATGAGGAAACGAATAAGAAAGTCAGTGCCATGAATTACTATTCATATTGATTGATGATTCGTAATAACGCAGAAAATCACTGCTTAAAATGTTGACAACTGTTCCATCAATACATTGTCGATATGTATGCGAAACTCGAAACTGAACGACTCTACATTCAATTAAATCAACGAAGTTGTATTCCGAAGAGTACATTAATATACGTGACACAGTTGTTAATGATGGCAATGTGAATCCAATAAATTGAGAAAACTGGTCATACTATAGGCCACATTTACAGGTAGTCCACAGCACTTGCATGAATATTCACAAGATGCAAAAATGTATATTCGCGTACACAGCCACCCAAATTTGTTTATTATATTCACATGCAATCCTACGTGGGATGAAATAAAAGAACTTCTGTTAACTGGACAATCATCATCAGATCGTCATGATATTTCCATGCGTGTGTTCAAACAAAATTGAAGTCTTTAATGGATTTAATTGTCAACCATTATGTTATTGGAGAGACCACTGTTGGATGTATTCCACTGAATGGAAAAAAAGACGATTGCCACATGCACACATTTTGATTTCATTGATTAAAAAAAATCACACCAGATCAAATTGATGAAGTCATCTCAGCAGAAATACCAGATGTTGACATTGAGACTTATTTGAAATTGTCACCAAAAACATGATTTATAGTCCATGTGGCTTACTGAACAACAATTCACCATGCATGTCTGATGGGAAATGCACGAAACAATACCCAACAGACTTACTTGACGAATATCCACTCTATCATCAACGATCAACTGAAGATGGCAGCATATCAATCACTTTAAAAGTACAAAATAATGATGTTGAAGTTGATAATCGTTGGGTTGTACTGTATTCACCGTTAGTCTCAAAAATATGCAAAGCACACATCAATGTTGAGTATTGTAATTCGATGAAATCTATCAAGTACATTTGCAAATATGTCAACAAAGGAAGCGATATGGCAGTTTTTGGAGTGGGAAATGCAACTGGATCTATCGATGAAATCGACCAACATCAACTGGGATGCTGCATTAGTAGCAATGAAGCAATATGGCGTATTTTATCATTTCCAATCCATGAATGACATCCAACAGTTCATTTAGCAGTGCACCTTGAAAATGGACTGAGCGTGTACTTCACAACAAAAAATGCATGTGCAAGAGCATTGTCAACACCGCCAAAAACATTGACTGTATTTTCTCATTGTGTGGGGCTATGTTTGCAAAGATGCTACTTTACTCTGAAGTGCCAACATACTACACATGGAATGCATCAGCAAAAAAGTTTCAACGTATATTTGACCAACGCATTAAGCCATGTACACTCTGCACATTGGGAAAATTCAATTGATGATTCATCAATAACAATTCAGCCACAGATAATATGCACATTATTTGCGTTATCATATTGACATGTGTTTCCCATCCAATCCTAAATATCTTTGGAAAAAATACAAAGACTACATGAGTGAAAACATCCTACATCGTTTGCGTGCAATGACTCAAACTCCGGACATTCAATTCACATCAAATGTACATAATGAGCATTGGTTTTGATTCAAGACAAATGTTTGGCAATTACTAACAAAGCACTGGCACAATTGGGAATGGCTGCACCGAATTGATCTGCAAACTATCTTTTCTATCATGATTTACAACAAGAAACAAACTTCGAAGTCAACGATCTGGGTACATTTGTTCAAACGAATCTTCTGAAATTGGTTCCAGAAAAATGCACAGCATATGACAGAATTATGCATGTAATTACAAGCCAAAGTGGTGGATTGTATTTCATAGATGCACCTGGAGGCACAGGTAAAACTCTTCTTATTTCACTTATTTTGGCAACCATACAATCCCAAAAAAATATTGGGTGGTGGCTGAAGAGCACATTCAGCACTGAAATTGACATTGAATATGCAAATCACTGAGACACCAACATGCAATATCAACAAAAATTCTGGAATGGGTAAATTACTCAAATCATGTTATAACTCATATGGGATGAATGTACTATGGCGCACAAAAAAGGATTAGAAGCATATTGAATACTAAAAGATTTAAGAGGAAATGAACAGCTCTTTGGTGGTGCACTCATTCTATTGTCTGCTGATCTTTAACAAACTACCAGTTATACAACGGTCAACATCCGCTGATGAACTTACTGCATATCTCAAATCATCAGTTTTACGGCAACATGTACAAAAATTGACTTTGAAGACCAATATGTGTGTACAACTACAACATGATTCATCTGCTGAACATATCGCAAAACAATTGTTGACTATTGGGAATGGGAAAATGACAATTGATGAACTGACAAAATGTATCACATTGCTAACAAACTTTTATAAAATCACAGCAACCACAGACGAATTGATTCATAAAATTTTCCCAGATATCACATAGAATTACAAAAATCATCAGTGGCTCAGTGCACGTGTTGTATTAGCACCCAAAAAACAATGATGTCAATGCCATCAATTGCAGCATTCAAAATGAATTACCAGGTGAAGTGACAATGTATAAGTTTATCAATACTGTAATTAATCCAAGACGGAGTTGTCAATTACCCAACTGAATTCTTGAATTCACTTGATCTGCCAGGCATTCTGCTGCATGTTTTAGCATTGAAAATTGGTGTGCCTATCATTCTTCTCCGAAACATCAATCCACCATGACTTTGCAACGGTACCAGTCTTTCAGTGAAAAAGATGATGAACAATGTCATCGAAGCTACAATTTTAAATGGAATATTTAAAGGAGAAGATGTACTACTGCCACGCATCCCACTGATTCCGACAGATATGCCATTCAAATTTAAATGTTTGCAGTTTCTGGTGCAACCTGCAGTTGCAATGACCATCAACAAAGCACAGGGACAATCACTACAAGTGTGTGAACTAAATTTGGAAAATCCATGCTTCTCACATGGACAGCTGTATGTGGCCTGCTCACACATCTGAAAACCTTCTGATTTATTCATGTACGCACCAGATGGAAAAACAAAAATTTTATGTATCCAAAAGCACTTCAATAAACAGAATTGAAACACTAACACTTTCTTTCTTCGAGTAGCACTGCAATGCATGCCAGGTATTAGCTAGTTTAATATAAAATTATATAACTAAATATATTACATTTAATAATATACACACACACATACCTATATATCTCAATAAATCAATAATATGTGCACGCACACACACATTTCTATTCCTACAAATAAAGAAAAATGAAAAATGTGATAAGAGGGCAAATAAATTTCACTACTTATACAAAGTAATCAGATATTCACTTCTGGTGGACAGATGCCTTTCATAGCAGTCAATATTCCATAGAATATTTTTTCAATTTGACAATGTTATGTGAATTCAGCAAAGTAACTTTCTGTGAAATGTTGCACTGTTCTGCCACGTCTTTTATTGCAACCCCCCTACATCCTTTCATTGTATGGGTGTGAGCAGCTGTATCAGGATCTACTAAATTGTAATTGTGATCCACTTTGAAGTGCATAAATCCAGCTTCCCCATCTCATTTGTTATATATGCACCTTAACAGTTCAATATTGTGATTTATCCTTCCTCTCAATTCTCCTCAAAACAACCATACTGAATTAACACGAATACTGCATATATTATCTACTGTTTGCACTGTTAAATAGCACTCACTGCCTTAACTGAAAAATGTAAGTCTCATATTTTCAACTTTTCCAATTTTTTATTTTACGAAATCAAAAGCCAAGGAATTACATAATAAAACAATGGGATACTAAATACCTAAGTGCTACTTATAATACTGAGCTCGAATATGAGTACAAAATTTGGATTGGCAGTATTGTAATAGAAAAGTAACAACATATGTTTGAATAACTTTATGTTCACAGCCAATCTCAGTATTTTTTTAATAATTAAAAAAATTTTTAATTATAGTTATTTAATTTAAATCGAACAGATTTTATAAAAGAACAGAAAAAGTGCCAACCAATGAAATTGTACCGAGTTACAAGCTTATCTACTGACTTAAAAAAAAAACAAATGTGTAATAACATTATAACAAACACAAATAGTTTTTAAGTCGAATATAGTAAACCATATTTTAAAGTAAAAGTTATATAAACATTATCTTAGTCTGGGCCAGCTTTCGCTTCCAATCTAACTTCTTCAGACTGCTGCTGGTAGTGGTTAAAGTACTGTACTAGTAGATGTGACACAGGTTCTGAATTAGATCTGGAAGGATACTTTCATATTCAAGGAGACTGCATCATCATTTTAGAACATAGTTTTTGTTTGTATGGTTTTAATTTTTAAGCATGGCTAGTTTTTATTATTTATGTGATTTTCATATTATTTGCTCTTAATAGTTGTATATGCATGACATATCAATGAGGTGGTTTGTAAATGTTGACTGAATGGTGGAATGAAGCACTTTTATATGTTCCTTGTACAATTGTGAAAAATTAAGTTTCAGTTAGCTCTAGTTAAGTTTCATTTTATTTAAGCTCAAGCAGTCAGGTGTGCAGAACTCAGGTAACTATATTTGCTTGATTGTTAATGTGATTTTGTGTTTGATGATGAACATTTTCTTCTATCAAAATGTTTTAATATCATAAGATAATAATGTCAGTATCTGTATAAGATACTGTAACCTTATTTGAATTTCAGGAATATTTTTTCAGTATGGTTGTTAATGTAAGAAAGTGAAAAATTTGCCATTGTAATTTTTCTCATTGTTTTTATTCTAAAATATTAAAACTTAAGCCTTTCATCAAGAAATTTTTATAATTCAAATTAGCCTCTGTTATATGCAATGGGTTGAGCAAAGTGTTTATTATAATAGTTTTTTTTAAGTCTTTTTCGTAAAAAGGAAATGTTAAGTAGTCTTGCAGCACAATTCTCAATGTTTAAAATTTATATTGTGTAGACTAATGAATCATGAATGAGTATCGGTTGTGCTATGTTTTCTGGAAATTTTGAATGCGCCTAAAACATTTTTGTGTTTTTTTTCCAATTTGATGGCAAGTTATATTTTTGTAAAATCTACCTAATTTTTTTGCAAAATCTAATAAATTTTTGTAAATCTGTTTCCAAAATCTAGTTCTCCTGAAATGTAGGAGAATAAGGTCACCTATATAGGTGATATATGTGTAACCTGAATAAGGTCACCTATATAGGTGACCTTATTACCTTATTATTATTACATTAGGTGACTATTACCTATGCTAATAGTTGATTTTGTGTGAGCATCTATCTTTATTAATGATTTTTATGATTTCAATGTGTTGGAGAATATTTAAGATGATAATAAGCCTGGGATAAGTAAACCATAGGACTGACAATAGTCCTACTGTTGAAAGTGAAATAAGTTTGTTTTGTTATTAATAGTTTTTAAACTTGTTGAGTGTGTTTGTCTTTTTACTGATTCAGTTTTCATTCAGTTCTTTTTCTCCAAGTGTAATAAGATTGTGATAGTTTCAGAAATGGGACATATTTATACAGAAGTATTTTTGTAAAAAGAGGCAAATATGATATGATAAATACAAATATATTTTTTGATTTTCTTAATAGATGAATTTTTTTTAAAATCTTGTTAATGAAATGTAATTGAGATGTACGCAGGTTTTGGTGCTGGAGTACTTCCATAGTTTATTACTGAATGGATTGTTACATCTTTTTTATGAATTTTGGAACAGTGACTAGATTTGGTTGTGGTTTATATTTTACAGTGATTATATGTTTGGATTTACTGAAGAGCTGTTTTACTGCTTTTTTATTTTTTTACATTTATCTGTAAAATATTTTTTTAATTTTAGCTGTTCAGAATACAATTTGTCATGAAATTCTTATGTACTGACAATAATAACGAAGATCATTTTACCTGGTTTTACAAAAAAAGATTTTGCATGTGTCTGCTTATGCTTTCTTCTTTTAGGATGATGGCTGTCAGTATTTCAGGATATGTTTTTGAATTGATGGGCAGGCAGGAGTAGGTTTGAGCAGGAATTTATGAACAAGAAGATAGGGAGGAGAGTGGAGTATTTCAAGATGCATAGCGATAAAATCATTGTAATAAGGATAAAATCAAAACCTAAACCGACAACCATTGTTAACGTCTATATGCCTACAAGCGCCCATGATGATGATGAGGTAGAGTGTGTATACGAAGAGATTGATGAAGCAATTAAACACGTAAAAGGAGATGAAAATTTAATAATAGTTGGAGATTGGAATGCAATCATTGGAAAATGCAAGGAAGGAAATATAGTGGGTGAATACGGTCTGGGCAAAAGGAATGAAAAGGGGACCGACTTATAGAGTTTTGCATGAAGTATAATTTAGTAATTGCCAACACCCAATTTAAAAATCATAATAGAAGAATATACACTTGGAAAAAGCCAGGCGATACTGTAAGGTATCAGATAGATTATATCATGGTTAAGCAAAGATTTAGAAATCAACTCGTTGACTGCAAAACTTACCCTGGAGCAGACATTGATAGCGACCATAATTTGCTGATAATGAAATGTAGATTGGGGTTTAAAAACCTGAAGAAAAGGTGTCAGATGAATCGGTGGAATTTAGAGAAGCTTGAGGAAGAGGAGGTAAAGAAGATTTTTGAGGAGGACATCGCAAGAGGTCTGAGTAAAAAAGATAAGGTAGAAAATGTAGAAGAAGAATGGGAGAATGTTAAAAAGGAAATTCTTAAATCAGCAGAAGCAAACTTATACAGAACAAAGAGAACTGGTAGAAAACCTTGGTTTTCAGACGATATATTGCAGCTGATGGATGAACGTAGAAAATATAAGAATGCTAGTGATGAAGAAAATAAAAGGAACTATCGGCAATTAAAAAATGCTATAAACAGGAAGTGCAAACTGGCGAAAGAAGAGTGGATTAAAGAAAAGTGTTCAGAAGTGGAATGAGAAATGAACATTGGTAAAATAGACGGAGCATACAGGAAAGTTAAGGAAAATTTTGGGGTACATAAATTAAAATCTAATAATGTGTTAAACAAAGATGGTACACCAATATATAATACGAAAGGTAAAGTCGATAGATGGGTGGAATATATTGAAGAGTTATACGGAGGAAATGAATTAGAAAATGGTGTTCTACAGGAAGAAGAGGATGAAATGGGAGAAACAATACTGAAATCTGAATTTATGAGAGCATTAAAAGATTTGAATGGCAGAAACGCTCCTGGAATAGACGGAATACCTGTAGAATTACTCCGCAGTGCAGGTGAGGAAGCATAGATTATACAAACTGGTGTGTAATATTTATGAAAAAGGGGAATTTCCGTCAGACTTCAAAAAAAGTGTTATAGTAATGATACCAAAGAAAGCAGGGGCAGATAAATGCGAAGAATACAGAACAATTAGTTTAACTAGTCATGCATCAAAAATCTTAACTAGAATTCTATACAGTAGAATTGAGAGGAGAGTGGAGAAAGTGTTAGGAGAAGACCAATTTGGTTTCAGGAAAAGTATAGGGACAAGGGAAGCAATTTTAGGCCTCAGATCAATAGTAGAAGGAAGATTAAAGAAAAACAAACCAACATACTTGGCGTTTATAGACCTAGAAAAGGCATTCGATAACGTAGACTGGAATAAAACGTTCAGCATTTAAAAAAAATTAGGGTTCAAATACAGAGATAGAAGAACAATTGCTAACATGTACAGGAACCAAACAGCAACAGTAACAATTGAAGAACATAAGAAAGAAACCGTAATAAGAAAGGGAATCCGACAAGGATGTTCCCTATCCCAGTTACTTTTTAATCTTTACATGGAACTAGCAGTTAATGATGTTAAAGAACAATTTAGATTCGGAGTAACAGTACAAGGTGAAAAGATAAAGATGCTACTATTTGCTGATGATATAGTAATTCTAGCCGAGAGTAAAAAGGATTTAGAAGAAACAATGAATGGCATAGATGAAGTCCTACGCAAGAACTATCGCATGAAAATAAACAAGAAGAAAAGTAATGAAATGTAGTAGAAATAACAAAGATGGACCACTGAATGTGAAAATAGGAGGAGAAAAGATTATGGAGGTAGAAGAATTTTGTTATTTGGGAGGTAGAATTACTAAAGATGGACGAAGCAGGAGCGATATAAAATGCCGAATAGCACTAGCTAAACGAGCCTTCAGTAAGAAATATAATTTGTTTACATCAAAAATTAATTTAAATGTCAGGAAAAGATTTTTGAAAGTGTATGTTTGGAGTGTCGCTTTATATGGAAGAGAAACTTGGACAATCGGAGTATCTGAGAAGAAAAGATTAGAAGCTTTTGAAATGTAGTTCTATAGGAGAATGTTAAAAATCAGATGGTTGGATAAAGTGACAAACAAAGAGGTATTGCGGCGGCAAATAGATGAAGAAAGAAGCATTTGGAAAAATATAGTTAAAAGAAGAGACAGACTTATAGGCCACATACTAAGGCATCCTGAAATAGTCGCTTTAATATTGGAAGGACAGGTAGAAGGAAAAAATTGTGTAGGCAGGCCACGTTTGGAATATGTAAAATTGTTAGGGATGTAGGATGTACAGGGTATACTGAAATGAAACGACTAGCACTAGAAAGGGAATCTTGGAGAGCTGCATCAAACCAGTCAAATGACTGAAGACAAAAAAAAAAATTATATTAAATTTAATTTAAATTGTCTATTATAACAGAAAATTTAAATTAGAAATTAAATTAGGAGTTTGGTTAAATTAAGTTAACCAAACTTAAAAATTAAATAACAGTAATATAAAACAAATAAAATTAACAATTAAAACACGCAATATCATAATGAAAAATATTCTTTGAACATTATACTGCAGATGTAAAGTGCCTATGCCGTATGCTACAGGCAAAATAAACCAAAATTAAATACAATATTATAAATCTAACTTAAAACAACAAAATTACCATGTCAAATGGCATAAATACATGTAATGTAAGTAGTAATTAAATATCTGAATACAAATGCATGGTCTTAAAAAATAGTACGACGTTAGATAACATCGTCATTTGTTCCTTAAAATATTTCAGATGTTAGCACATAATTTAATTTCTGATGCAATTTCACACAGCAGACACAGTCCACAAGGATTTGCTGTACCATTAGTTGGCAGTAGCAGTGAATACAAACGGATGCATTGGTCCTACATCGTGGGATTATAGTTTTACCTCAAAAATCCCCCCCCAAAAAAAAAACATGATAAAAGTCATCAAAACAGCATATACATGGTTTAAAAAATTTTATTTGAAAAATAAAAACTTTGTTTAATATTTGCATAAAATTATGAAGAAATTTTCCCCAACACTATTTTATTGGTGGAATAATAAATGAAAAATACATATAACATTTTCCTTCTAATGAAACTTTTTAAGAGAAAATCTATTTACAAACTTTGGAAATGATTAAAAAACATTTTTATTTACTAAGAAAAACTTTAAATGAGCAACATCTTAATTAAAAAAAAGGCTAATATTTAACTTATTTTTTGTTAAATTATTGTTTGGTATTGGTATTGCTACTTTTAAACAGTGATAGCACAAAAACTTTTCGGTCAGTTATACTGTAAACTTCTATAGTTGTAATACATTTTTATTTTTTTAAATTCCAATTGGTTACTGCACTCTTATCACCTCAACTAGTTTCACTGTTAAGTTTATCTTAAGGTTAATGAATGAATGGATTGATAAATTACTTGCTTCATTAAGTTCCAGAAACCAGAAACAGAAAGAAAGGAAAAATATTAAGAAATCACACATACTTTGAAAAGGAGAAAAGTAGATATCATGAATATGAAATGGAAATTAATCCCTAACAATACAACAAAATATGTCCTTAAAAACTTCTCAAAAAAAAATTATAAATGAAGGTTATTATTTAAATTGGCTAAACACTACAAAATAAAACCAGTATATACCTGTGTAAACGGTTTATAAAATAGTAGGGTAGTTTACGAAGAAGATCTTTTAAACGACCTAACCAACGCCCAAAATTGGCAGGATAAAAGTATGATTCAACAGTTTTCATAAATTTATCCAAATGATCTTGTGTACTGCTTCCCCCACCCTAAAAATAAACAAAAATTTCATTAAAATTAAAAAATGAGTAATAATTTTTAAAAAACAATATAATTTTTAACAGATGCTTAATCAGGTTATCTTTCAACTTTTTTGAGTGATATGGAAGATTTCATAGATCTGAAGCAACACCTTCAATCAAAAGTGGTTACAGTTTGATAAATTATCAATCCTTTGACTTCAAACAACAAATACAAAGAAATAAAGCCTCCTAGTAGATATAGCAGACCTATATTTTACATATCTAAGTTCATTTGAATGCTGTTTTTTCTTACTATCAATTAAAAAAACTTTTTTTATTTATTTTTTTAATGAATTTCCAGTTCTAAAACTTTTTAACCATTTGGAAGATTCTTATTAATTTACTTAATTAATAAACATACCCACAACATATTATTTTGTTTAATGTGAATATTTCCATTATTTTTTTACCATGACATTGATATCTGCAATATATATATATAAATGAAAAATAACTACAAAATTTAACTATATATATAATTAAACTTTTATTTAAACTGAAGCCTGGGATATCACTTTGCCTCAGATCTCACTTTAATAGACTGAAATTTTTTATCTAATGTAACCTTTAACCTAAACACACTATTTCCCATCAATCACCTAACAAGTAAAAAAAACCCACGTAAGTGCAACAAATCTACCCGTTTTAAATTTTTCTCATAATATTAGTGTTTTACTGATTCAATGCATCAGAAAAGGTAACTTTTAGATTACTTCTTAACGAATAATATTTTGTTAAGCATTGCAGTCTTCTGATTCTACATTACAAATAAGCATAGCTACAACGGCTGAGCTTACTTTGTGAAAGTATGACTATAGTGTCAATAAAAAAAAAAGGACTGTCTTTAAATATTTACATCTTATTAACACTTCACATGTATGACAAGAGTTTTATTCTGTACTAAGACTACTTGTCCATGGTATTGTTGTGGGTTATAATTAATTTAAAGAAAATCTGTGAGAAGTGCAGATAATCATACAAATTATATTCTATAATTTATTTGAGATTACATATAAAATTACTGTTTAAATACTTTAAACAATTTTCTCCATAATTTGTTTTTAGATACATAGATGTAATTGTGTATTTCTATTCTAAAAAAAATATACATTACTTGATATAAATGATTATAATTAACCATTTTTTTTCTCAATTAGACTTTTCCTATAATACACATCTAAAAGAACGAGGTGATGGAGGCATGAAGCTACAAACAGATTAATTACTCACAGAAACACTTACAAATAAATGAGCATTTATTCATTAAGAAACACTGATTACACAGTCTGAGTTGTAAAATTATTCATTGTTTACTTAAAATAGGATTCACGTCTTCCAGTAAGAACAACTCATAGATATTTAATTAACAACCTTAGTCCATCAGAAGCATTCACTTGGACAAGTCTAACTAACCTCATTCCTTGATGAAAAAACGATTAAAAATGAAATTTATAAGAATTAAGAAGAAATTTGGATAATTTTATTTTCATATTGTACTATCTGAAAGTACAAATTATTATAAGATTTTTTTTATTTCATACTATGAAATTCTCCTCTAATAACTTTATTATTCTTCTTTAAGAGAAAATGTACTCAACAAGTGAAGAGATTTAAACAGATAAAGGATTTAAACAGATAAAGGCTGCAGAAGTTGACAACAATATAATGTAATGAATGTATTGTTTTGGCTGCACTTTTCAACGGACTCATCTTGCTTTGATTGGATTATAAGAATTGTAATTTATAATTTACCATATAACTACACAATAATAAATAATACTGCAAGGTTCTTCGAACATAAACAAAATACAAAAAAAAAGATTAAAAATTGTTCACTATACATACCAAAGTAGCCACAATCCACATTGCAATTGATGTAGTCTCTATTTTTGATAATTTCATTATATTCACTTGCTTATATGTAACAGGTAAATTCATACTTCTTAAAAACCTTGTAAACATTAGTGACATGTGAGGCTCCCAGTCAATATAACCAATGTTACAATGAGCTAAACGAGTCATCAACCACATAATTTCCTAAAATCATATTAAAAAAGAAGAAAAAACAGATATTTTTTTCAACATATAAAAAACTTAAATTTTAAGTTATAAACATATGACTACAATTATAAATCTGTATGCAGACCAGTCGATGAACATAATACTCCACAGCAGATAAAACAAAAACCACGCAATATTCTACTTCAGGAACTCATATGTACAATAAACATTACTAGAATTTAAAACAAAATCTGATGTGGACACCATATGACTTCCTTGTATGCCTATTAAATTACATAAATACTTTTTTTTAAATGAACGGTACATAAAATTTTACTTCATTAATAACTCCTGATATTTTTTCATTTTTTTTATTGTTATTATTGAATTATTATTTATCATAAAAATGTTTTTACAATCAGACGGGTTAATAATTATTCGTAAATCAATATTTTTAAATTAAAAAAAAAGTTAAAAAAAAGGAAAAGGAGACAAAGTCTGATCTGATGTGCCTTCCCCTTGTAAGATCCAAATATTTCATTAATTAAAATTTTATTTGGCTATAATTCTGAAACTAATGAAAATAAATACCACTAATGAAATAGCGTTGAAAAGCTCTCAATCAGGGTATATTACTGCAGTTAAGGAAAAGTCCAAAATCCAAATTTTTTGGATTTAGAGTTTTTTTGGACACTTCTGGTTCAGTTGATTGCAATCAAAAGGGGAGGGAGGTGTACAACTAGATGTGCACAATAAAAGGGGAGGGATTGTTCAGCTTTGAATTGGATGATTCTAATCCAAAATTTCAACATCCAACGGCTAATTGTTTTTGAGTTATGCGAGATACATACAACCGTACAGACTTCACGCCGAAACTAGTCAAAATGGATACAGGGATGGTCAAAATGGATATTTCCATTGAAATCTGAAAACCGAAATTTTTCACGATCACAATACTTCCTTTACTTCATACAAGGAAGTAATTACCTACTTCTTACAAAACTTTTAATAGTATCGCTTTCAAATTATTTATTATTATCAAGTTACATAAAAGTGTACATTTCTACTTCACACTAATTGCATCACAATTTGGAATTGAAGCCACATTCTTATATGATCAGCTGTAGAAATTAAGCTGTCATAAGCAGAGAAGATATTATACATTTAAATGAATTATTTACTGAGCAAACCCAGGATATATTTAATCTTTGTTTATCAGTAATTATATGATGGAAGATACAATTGTGATTACATAAGCTATTTATCATCAATTCTAACTAGAGATTTATAGGTTCTTTCTCAAAGAAAAACATATATAAATAACTTAACTTCATGAAAAATGTATTCTTAATAGAGGAATGTGTACAGTGTCAGTTACTGATGTAAAGCAGACAAAACAGTTTATTTAAAATAAATGCAATAGGTCATCCAGAAAATAAGTTACAAAATAAAAACATTCAAGCTGTGGTGCCAGCCAGTTCTTGATCACAGAATAAACTTTTTTAAAAATTTTACAATAAGAATCACTATGGATTGAGCAGCCTCCAGGCAAGAAGTTGACAAGCAAAATTCCTTTTTTGTCTCAAAAAACTGAGTACAGGATCATCATTCTGCATGAAAACAATGGCTTGTATTTTGTCTTTTTGGGTAATGTATTCTGACATGACTTGCTATTCCATATATTAAAATTTTGTTTCAGGCATTATGTGCAACAGCCATGTCTTGCCCCAGTGACTATACTGCTCAAGAAGTTGCCACTTTGTTCTCTGTACAAAGTCAAAAAATCCAATGCACTGCCCAACCGCCTAATTTTGTGATTTTCCATAAGCATCTTACGCACTCAAAATATTCACATTTCCAATCATTCAATTTCTCAGACACAATTTTGTATGGAAGCAAATGTAAAATTTCTAGAAAATGCAAAGAAAGAGATGTTGTGAATCATCTGTTCTCTTTAATATTATAATCAATTGCACACACCAAATCATTGGTAATCAAAGGTGATTTACCTGCTTCGTTTATCATTGTACAAGTTATTGCATGCTTCCTTGAACAATCGCACCTATTTTTGTACCATGAAATCAATCACTCATTTTATTCTCTTCTTAAATATTGGAAATTTGATTGTGAATTTCAACCAGTTTAATGTTTTTTTGCATTCAAGAAACAGATCACAAACCAAATTTCACAAGTTCTGGTTATGGTTGTACGTGACTTGATTTTCTTAAACATTACATTAAAAAACACACGAAGAAGTGTGTCTAGATGTATCAACTATAATGTCCTAACTTGAGACAAATTAACTTTTACTTATTTCTTCTGTTCACACTGGCTCTAAAAGAAGAGTTACAAAAATACTGATGATGTAGCCGCAGTGTAATCAAGGAGTTTAAGGTTTCAAAAACAAGTTCTAGGAAAGTTTCCAAAAATTTTATCAAGTTTGTAACAAAGTACAGCTGCCAAAAAAAAAAATCTAAGAGAACATATAATAAACTACTAACTACTTACTATAAATATTCCATTTTCATATTCCACTCTCACATATAAGCTTCAAGCTTATGTGGTGATATCATAAAGCAAAAAAAAAAAAATATATATATATATATATATATACTGATAATATGTAAATAAAATATAAAAGAATAAAAAGTATTTACCTTCTCCCAACTTGGTGCATTATGACATATCTTCCATAAATTCATCAGCTCATCAAACCACAACTTATAGCCAATATGAGTTTGATCAGGTGGTATAGCTAGTGGAAGAAACCATTCAAGACAAGCAATACCGTTACACATCATTGAATTATCAAATGGGCACAACATTGGACGGAATTCATCCAGTATTTCTTGTGTTGAAGTTGGGCTAAAGTAACTAAAAATTAAAAAAAACAGCAAAGTTTAGTAAAATGCATTCACTGATAATTAATCATTAAAATTTAGTTTCATAAGACCTTACTACAGCTTCACAGTTTATAATAGTTAAATAAACAAGAGTAAAAAAACACATGGAGTGTTTCAGAGATAAACCAAATGGACTATTTAGTTTATCAATGAAATACTTTTTTGTACTAAGCATAAAAAGGAACATTCACAATCTTTTCAGTTACAATTCACAATCTAATAATAAATTTAATATATATAAATCAATTAAAGATTCTGATACAAAAACAAAATTTTTCTAATTAAAACCTTTAGTAAAATCCAATGAAATGTCTAATACTCAACTTCAAAATGCATAGCGACAGAATCATTGTAATAAAGATAAAATCAAAACCTAAGCCAACGACTGTTAATATCTATTATGCCTACAAGTGCCCATGATGATTATGATGAGGTAGAGAGTGTGTATATCAAGAAATTGATGAACCAATTAAACACATAAAAGGGGATGAAAATCTAATAATAGTTGGAGATTGGAATGCAAGTACTGGAATAGGCAAGGAAGGAAATTGTGGGTGAATATGGGCTGGGCAAAAGGAATGAAGGAGGAGACCAACTTAAAGAGTTTTACATGAAGTATAATTTAGTAATTGCCAACACCAGTTTAAAATCATAATAGAACATACACATAGAAAAAGCCCGGTGATACTGCAAGGTAACAGATAGACTACATCACGGTTAAGCAAAGATTTAGAAATCAACTCGTCAACTGCAAAGCTTACCCGGGAGCAGACATTGATATCAGCCATAATTTAGTGATAATGAAATGTAGATTGTGATTTAAAAACCTGAAGAAAAGATGTCAGATGAATTGATGGAATTTAGAGAAGCTTGAGGAAGCGGAAATAAAGAAGATTTTTGAGGACATCACAAGAGGTCTAAATAAAAATGATAAGGTAGAAAATGTAGAAGAAGAATGGGAGAATGTTAAAAAGGAAATTCTTAAATAAGCAGATGCAAACTTAGGCGGAACAAAGAGAACTGGTAGAAAACCTTGGATATCAGAAGATATATTGCAACTGATGGATAAACATAGAAAATATAAATATGCTAGTGATGAAAAAGTAAAAGGAAGTATCAATAATTAAGAAATACAATAAACAGAAAGCACAAAATAGCGACAGAAGAGTGGATTAAAGAAAAGTGTTCAGAAGTGGAAAGAGAAATGATCATTGGTAAAATACATGAGGCATACAGGAAAGTTAAGGAAAATTTTTCTGGTACATAAATTAAAACCAAACACTGAGGTACACCGATTTATAACACAAAAGGAAAGGTGAATAGCTCGTTGGAATATACTGAAGAGTTATAAGGAGGAAATTAATTAGAAAATGGTGTTATAAAGGAAGAAGAGGAGGTCGAAAAGGATGAAAGGGAAGAAACAATACTGAGATATGAATTTAAGAAAGCATAAAAAGATTTGAAAGGCAAAAAGGCTCTTGGAATTGATGGAATACCTGCAGAATTACTGCGCAGTACTGGTAAGGAAGAGATTGATTATACAAACTGGTATGTAATATTTACGAAAAAGAGGAAGTTCCGTCAGACTTCAAAAAGAGTGTTATAGTCATGATAGCAAAGAAAGCAGGAGCAGATAAATGTAAAGAATACAAAACAATTAGTTTAACTAATTATGCATCAAAAATCTTAACTAGAATTCTGTAACAGAAGAATTGAGAGAGTGGAAGAAATGTTAGGAGAAGACCAATTTGGTTTCAGGTAAAGAACTGGGACAAGAGAAACAATTAAATAGTGCTCAGATTAATAGTAAAAGGAAGATTAAAGAAAAACAAGCCAACATACTTGGCATTTATAAATCTAGAAAAGGCAATCGATAACATAGACTGGAATAAAATTTTCAGCATTTTAAAAAAATTAGGGTTAAAGTACAGAGATAGAAGAACATTTATTAACATTTACAGGAACCAAACAGCAACAGTAATAATTAAAGAACATAAGAAAGAAGCCATAATAAAAAAAGGGAGTCTGACAAAGATGTTTCCTATCCCTGTTACTTTTTAATCTTTACATAGAACTAGCAGTGAATGATGTTAAACAACAATTTAGATCTGGAGTAACAGAGTACAAGGTAAAAAGATATAGATGCTACGATACAGATAAAGATTTGCTGATGATACAGTAATTCTATCTGAAAGTAAAAAAGATTTAGAAGAAACAATGATTGGCATGGATTAAGTCCTATGCAAAAACTACTGCATGAAAATAAACAAGAACAAAATGAAAGTAATGAAAGTAAGTAATGAGGAGATGGACCACTGAATATAAAAATAGGAACAGAAAAAATTAAGGAGGTAGAAGTATTTGGTTATTTGGGAAGTAAAATTACTAAAGATGGACAAGCAGGAGCGATATAAAATGCTGAACAGCACAAGCGAAACAAGCCTTCAGTCAAAAATATAATTTGTTTACATCAAAAATTAATTTAAACATCACGAAAACATTTTTGAAAGTATATGTTTGGAGTTTAGCTTTATGTAGAAGTGAAACTTGGACAATCAGAGTGCCTGAAAAGTAAAGATTAGAAGCTCTTGAAATTTGGTGCTTCTGTAGGAGAATGTTAAAAATTAGATGGGTGGATAGATAAACAAATGATGTGTTGCAGCAAATTGATGAAGAAGCATTTGGAAAAATATTGTTAAAAGAAGGGTCAGACTTATAGGCCACATATTGAGCATCCTGGATAATAGTCGCTTTAATATTGGAGGGACAGGTTGAAGGAAAAATTTGTGCAGGCAGGCAACATTTGGAGTATGTAAAACTAATTGTTAGGGATGCAGGATGTAGGATGTAGGATGTTGAATGTAGGGGGTAAACCGAAATGAAAAAACTGGCACTAGATAGGGAATCTTGGAGACCTGCATCAAACCAGTCAAATGACTGAAGACAAAAAACAAATAATACTCAACTATAGCTGGAATACCAGAAATAATAGATAACAGTGTTCTTATGTACTCCAATCAATTAGCAATAAATGGTAATTGCAGTTTTATAATATTCAAACTATTCATTTTCAAGAATAGTTTCAGAACTAAAAAAAAAAATAAATATGAGCATATTCAAACCGTTTTTTTTTTCCAAGGAGTATGCTACCAGATACCAGTAAAACTAAGATAGCATTGTATCAGAGATTCACATTCCCTTTTCCCAGAAACATCAAAAATCCTTCATTAAGAAAAACTGAAATACTAAGTTATCTGAATTTTTTTTGCTGAATGTATTTGCAGTCAAGCAAAACCTAATTAATAAGGTCAAGATGAAAACCGCTTGCCTGCCATGACTTCAGCCCTAAACCTAATTAATAAAAATTAAATTGTCCTAATCATTTTATAAAATGAGTTCTATTCTTATGGTCAAGTAACAAAAATATAATGCTGTTGAAGAGATTCAAGTTTTGAAATTATGTCTTACGTCTTATGTATTACGTCTTCAAATTATGAAAAAAAAAAAAATATTACAAAATTCAACTATTCCTTTTAGAAAAATATTCAATTTCCACAATCCAGTAAAAATTGGTACAGTTGTATACAATTTGTACCCTCCCAGGAATTATAACACTCTTGGGTTCTTACAGCTAACAAAAATAAAAATATTGTGGTATTTGAACCACTCTTTTTTCAAGCGTTCAAATTATAGAATTGTCATTCAATTGACAATCCAGAAGCCACCACATACCTAGGATATATTTCTTGATTCAATGTGTGTCTATGAAGCTCAGCTTCTCGACACTGTACATGTCAGCATGTTTGACAAATTGTACATTTTGTGTTTTTGGCTTAAAAAAGTATTGTTTTGTACTCATGATTTTGTGGTGATCAACAAGCTATAGTATAAGTCAGCAATTATTCAGCTATATCTTCAAATTTATACCAATCCAGGTAACATATATACATAAAAATTCATAATGTCCTCTCATTTTATGGGATCAAATGTTTCTTCACAAATAGTGATCCAGTTATAGTTGTCACTCTTATCTTGGATTAAGTTATCACATGAAAAAATTTCATGACAACCATCACCATACCTTAATTGTGAATTCAAATGTGTTATTTTCACACAGGTTAAATGAGTATTTCTGTAGGCAACTTTTACACACACTTCCATGTGTCTTCTTACCAAACAGAAATCATCTATTTGCAATATATATATATATATATATATATATATATATATATATATATATATATAGAGAGAGAGAGAGAGAGAGAGAGAGAGAGAGAGAGAGCGAGCCAACAATTTTTACATTAACTTTAGCTAGATAGTGTAAAAAGATACCCGAAAAGTATGAACAGAGTAATGATATTTTGTCATCTATACTATTTCAGGCACTGGTAACAGAATTCCACCTATCTTTGTTTTCCTGAATATCCATTTTAAAGACTACTTTTCTAGATGATTGCTGTGAAGATGTCAACCCATGTGGGTGGATGGGACAAAATTTTGTCAAAATTTCTCAAACATTTTATTTCTATTGTAAAATACAGAAAAAATTGTTTTAGTGAAAAAAGTAATCAATAAATTCCTTAATTTATGCACAGAATAACAGATTAGTGATGCTTTCTTTTTCACCATACTGCTCCCACTCCAAGAAATCAAACAAAACAGACGAAAGAAGAATAAAAAGAAACAATAATAGTAAAAACAATACAAAACACAAAAATATTTCTTTTGATAATCCAAATAGATAAAACAAAACAAAGCAGTGTTTTTGTTTGTCCTGCAACCTTCAACAAGACAGTCTACGATCCTTTTAAAAAATACATTAATCAGCAATGGATTCATGGATGACAATCCTGGAAAGACCATGGATATTTATCCATCAATTATTTCAGTTGCATACCCTCTTGTATTCACTCGTAATAATATTCTAGCAGAATTTATGGGGATTGGGATTTGCTTATTCAACAGACATTTTTGTGAATATAAATTTAATGCTACCTTTGTCACAACACTTGACAAGTTCTGGCAGAAAAACAGAACAGAAAAGCAATATTCACCAAAAATGCCAATGTAAATAGATATTGGAGACAAAACAAATGACAGTGGTATAGCTGTATCAGGTCCATCGATGTACCCATGTTTTATAGTTTCCAAATTCTTGTTAGAATATCAGTTGATGCAAAGTATTCCTAACCAACAGTTTCTCCTCCAGCCAAAGAAAACACTGGGAATTGTAGAAAAAGAAGAATTGCTATTTTAACAGACTCAGAGATTAAACAGTAGCTTGAAGAAAAAAGGAATCAAAAGAAACAGACGAAAGAACAGAGGCAATCAAGAAACAAAAGTAGTAAAAACAATATGATACGATAAAAGATTTCTTTTGATAATCCAAATAAGTGAAGCTAAAAAAGCTAGTGACAAAAGGCTAAGAAATCCTAGAGGCCTACCAACAAAGAAGATGATGACGACTACAATAGTAAGTCTTATTCTAACAGCAAAGTGAAATTTGGTTGCAGTGCATTTTGTATAAAATGTGGTCACACAATTTGAGTACAGACAGTAATAAATTTTATGTTTGCCATTACTGTCAATCATATTTCTCTTTTTTAGAATACGCATACCTATTTTGTATCTTATTTGCCAATTAATTTGCTTTTCATTTTGTTTTTTCCCACTTGTTTCAATAAATGTTTTTAATTAATTTTATTTTCAAACATTTTTCATTTTCGTTGGAATTTCTAAAAGTTTTAGGCTATTTTGTTACTACTTTAATAAAATATGAGTGATTCATAGGCCTTCATTTTTTAACTATCGAAAAATTGTTTTCAAATTGACAGCTGATTCTTATGTATTTTTGGGCACTCCAAATTAACCTCAATTTTTTCCATCATGTAAGGGTTTTTCGCAAAAAGGCTTCAAAATAACAAATATATATATATATATATATATAAAAACAAATTTTAAATTAAATTTACATTTTATTTAAAAGTGATGAAAAATAAAATTACTTTAAAATACCATTAAAACTAATGAAAACACTCAGTAAAATACCATCTATGTCTTATTAGTTTTTCTTAGTGGTAGTTTATCTTCTGTGGTCTCACAGTGAGTTGTCCCTTTTTAACATCCAGCAGCAGTCAGCTATTATGCTCACATTCCATCTTTCTTAGTATCTTCTCTCCATCTTTTTCATATCTTAGTGGAATCTTTCTCACTGCTCCTCACTTACTGCACGAAGATTTTCAGGAAAGTAATCAAGGCGTGAATAGAAAATGTACCTTCAGCTTCATTTTACAGCCTAATTTTTTTTTCTAACATGTTTTGTACAATATTTTTATAATATTCATCTTTTTTTGCTAAAAACTTTGTAACTGTATCCTTGAAAACTTTTTGCAAGTGTGTTTTTCTGCTGCCTCCATTTTAGATTTCATCTTTCATAAGCTTCCTTATGTCCGGCCCAACAAAAAGACCTTCCTCCTCTTTGTTTCTGATAAACCTGCAAACTGACTGCAAAGATACCTGAAACTCTCTCAGTGTTTTTTTAATGACTTCACAAATTGCTTCATTAACCTTACTTTTTTATAAGTAAAGGAGGAAGAAAACTTTCCTTGGCTGAACTAAACTTTTCTTTCCATATTTTTCATACCAACTTTTAGGTTTGCCTTGATAGCCATTCTTTTTTATTATAGTACTGCTTTCTATCACAACTATCCCAATCGTACAAAAAACATGAGTATTTAGTATATCCGCTCTGTTGTCAAAGTAACAAAAAAAGTACCATTAAATCTCCATAAATTGTCTAACCTTGATCCTTAAACTGAAGTTTATATGAAAGTAACTCAAGAGTTTCATAATAATCTTTCAAATAAATGGAATGCCCCCCTGGTAAGTGTACTAACTTCTATTGTGCAGAACTGCCTTAAGATTCCTTTTAGATGAATCAATGAACAGACTCCAATCAGAAACCTCATTGACCTCATTGTTCCTCATTGACTACAATTGGACATTGAGTCCAAGTATATCATTACAGTAAATTAATGAATTGTCTTGAAAAAAGCATTGAATATCTTTTTCTCTGTTCCTAAACCGGTAAAAAGTAGTGCCAGGAGCTAACAAAGTTTTTCCATCAACCTTGAGCCTGAAGATTCAGCAGAAGTTTTAGAAAGGTCCAAATAATTTAATTCTGATTGCTCCAAAACTTATGATAATCACTTCCAGGATCATAATCATCATTTTCAGCATCCAGTTCATTAGTACAAACCAGTCAAACAATTTATTTATTACATATATCATCTAATTTATCTGGTGATGAAGGAATAGATATTTTTTGTTCATGAGGTACAGGACTTATCACTGACTGAAGGTTTGGGTAACTAATGTCTACTGTCTTCTTTAATGTCTAATAACGTCTTTAATGTCTAATGTCTTCTAACCCAAGATTTGTCTTGGTCTCGCACAAGAATTTGCTATCACTGACTGAAGGTTTGGGTAACTAATGTCTTCTGTCTTCTTTAATGTCTAATGTCTTCTGACCCAAGATTTGTCTTGGACTCACACAAGAATTTGCAACAAAGAAAAAAAAACTTTTTTTTTAGGAATTCTGTAATGATTCTTTATTGTTTTTTGACAGTAAAGTTTTCACAAATATAGAAAAAAATCCAGGTGCATTGACACAGCTTTTTGATCTCTTTTTAATTTAATAGAAACTTATAAAATATAAATATAGTTTCTTATATACACAAAAAGGTTATTGTAAATACTAAAAACATTGTAAGTTAAATAAATGAAGTTGTCACAAGATAGTACGTAGATGTTGCAATTAAACCACACCCATGAGAAAACCAGTATAGAGATGGGATGGTTGTCACAAAAAACCCTACCAAATATCCTTTAAATTATTCTTCTAACACTGAAATTTGTCTCTTTTTCATTGAAATTTTGCAATGGGGATCACCATGTTTATTCCATTAACAGCATTGTTAAAAAGATTTTAACATGTTTTCCACGCATAAGAGCACCAAATATCATATGAATCACCAAGCCAAACTGTGTTATTAATCAAACGCTACTGCATAATGATGGCTGATAAAAGAATTATTGATGTTCAAACATACTTATTATATTTCAGATTTAATTTTAGGTTGATAGTAGAGACCCACCCCAACCAACTGGTAGAGCAGGCTTTAAATATTAGCTTCCCACACAGAAATTTTATGAAAAACAAATTATATGTTTGTAGTTCCTTTGGTGAAAACATTTTTAAGATATTTAAATTGGAAAAATGTTCTCCCATGAAAACATAAACACAAGTTTTTCATGATCAGAGGTCATTCTAACACGAATGTTTAATGAAAGTAATTAAAGAATAACATTTCAAACAACTCTGGGGAAACATTTTTGACTAAGGAATCACAATTCTTGGTTTTTAGATAATAAAGCTTACTTAAAATTTGTATTTGTGTCTAACTGGCCACACGCACGCATTTGTGTGTGTGTGTGTGTGTGTGTGTGTGTGTGTGTGTGTGTGTGTGTGTGTGTGGGTGGTTGGTTGGTTGGTTGGGGTATGTGTACAATTCTATGAAGTAGGTACTGCTGCTAGCAATACATAAAAATGAATATCATTTTAAAAAAACAGTAGGTTTTCACAAATAAGGGATTTTATTCAGCAGATAATTTTATTTTATAATAGTACAGAAACTTCACAGTTGTATGGTGAAATAAAATCATTAAGTTGTATCTCAGGTGAAGTTTTCATTTTGACTTCCTATACTAATTGAATTCTACGGATTATGTATAAAAATTTAAAAAAAAACTGTAAGAAAACGTAGCCATATTCACAAAACAATTTACAACTGATCTGTCCTTCAAAATAATTTCAATTAATATATTAGCACAGTGTTTCTAGTTTGTTTTTTTTTTCAGTGTAACTGTAACGTCTCCCATTACCTATATTTTTCTCTTTAGTCTCTGGAACCAATGTAAGGTATTATTTCAGAGGATATGTATGAATGTAAATGAAGTGTAGTCTTGTACAGTCTCAGGTCGACCATTCCTGAGATGTACCACCAAAGAACACTAGTATCCACGATCTAGTATTCAAATCAATATAAAAGTAACTGTCTATACTAGAATTAATATAAAAATGATTTTTTTTAGATGCTACAACTTACTAGCGTGCTTCATGAACTAGTCGATCGAGAGTAGTCTCTAAACTCCTGAAAGAAATAAATGAAAACACTAATTTAGTAAACTATTTTAAACAGTTAAGAACTGTAACACTATTTTTAATGTCAGCTTAATGAACAAAAATTCTTTTTGTTAATAAAAATTACTCTTTAAAAATGAAATTTAATCCTTCATCCATTTTAAAACTTAATTGCATTTTTCCAGAGTAACTTCTACTGAAAAAAGTATAAAACCATAAGCTTATTTCAATAAACAAGATTACTAATTCAAGCATATCCTATGTGTACTGAAAAACATACAAAGGGTAAGCAAGTTTACTCAATTCTAAAAAAAAAAAAATTCCATAATATAAATAGTTCTATAAACAAAAAAAAAATGTTTTACAAGGTTAACAAGTACAAATTTAATAGTAAAGTATAAGCAAGCAAAAACAAAATAATTCAAAAAACTGATAACTCGGACACAAATTTAGTCACTCATATAACTATGCCTACATAACTGCGTGGGCAAAAAATCAAGTTCCTCAAATTTTTAATAAGAAAACAATTAATAAAAAAATTATTTTTTTTATTATTAATTATTAATTAATTTATTATTTAACTTTTAGGTTAAATTTAAAAAAAAAATATTATTACATGTTTAATAGATATCAGAAAAAGGGTTCAAGGAGTAGTCTTTTTCCCCTTACACATTTGAGGCAGTTTTAAACATTGAAATACACATTTTTCCCAATTTATGAAATCAATTCAATTGACAACTAGACATGATTTGAGCATTTGGGTCTGAAGAAAATCCCATTAGATCATTCTCCAGAATGAAAAACTACAAGGTGTCAAATCATACAAACATGCTAGCAATTCATATGTTCCTTAGCTTCCTCAGACTCATTTATAAAAAGTTTGATGAATTAGTATTGATGATTAGTTTGATAATTAATTTGAAGAGCAAAGTGAGGAGATGCTTTCCATCTCACTGCCAAAAGATTAATTAACAATTTCATGATAGTTTAATAGCTCAGGAATAACAACATATACACAATATATGATCACATTTCACTCCAGTCAACAAAATAAGGTCTGGTCCTGTACTCCTCTTTTGTGATCCTACCACCAATACAAACTTTAGGAACCTCAAATTCCTTTTCAATGACTATATGAGGAGTTTGATCAGACCATATTACTGAGCTACAGAAAAGAAAATCTGCTCTACAAAGAATAATAAATTTCTCATACATTCACCCTTCTATTAAAAACATCTTCATAACATTTTTCATAAACTAATTCTAGATATGTTCACCCTTTCAAAAGAAAACAGTTTTTCTTGTTGATAATTGGGAACTCTTTACTAACATCTCTGCCAACACGTTGTTTGTTTTCTAGTGCAACAAGTTCTAGGCTTGCCTGATGATAGGGATCTCTAACCAAACCAGAATTTTCAAATCTTATGTTCAGCTTATACAAATGTTGACAGGTCAGTAGTGAAGAATTAGGAAATCTTGCATGAAGTTCTTCATGGATTGGTGCAATATCCTCATTATTTATTTTATCAATATTGAAGCATTTTGTATATTTAAATACCATTTATCTCAATACAAATACAAAAATGAACTTTACAGTAAGTACATCAGCAGATAATATTGTATATCACATCATATATTGCATATAATATCAGACGTTTATAATAATAACTATAAAACCAAAATTTTTCACCTGATCAAAATTTAAATCTGCATGATTTGAATTTCTATGTATTGTATACATACAATCTTTATATGAGAAACCCACAACCAATAAAACTACAATACATAAAAATTCAAATCATATGTGGTCACACAAAATTAGTACATATCCAAACATATTAGTACATAGGTTTTTGAACATTATTAATAGAGCAATTAATTACATACAATATAACAAAAGTAAAAGTAAATTAAACTAAGAAATAGATATTATAAAACAAATTCCTAAACATAATGGTTATAATGTTTACTTAATTGATAATATATACAAATAACAAATTTCAAAAATTAATAATACTACAACTCTTATACCTAGAAATGATACACAAAAAAGTGACAACATATATTTATTCACTGATATTGTTATTGAAAATATAACTAATATTTATGATAAAAGTAAATTTAAACCGGCATACAACACAAACAATCATATAATATAATATTTCAAAATTAACAATCATACTGACACTGCATTATATATAATTGATGTGAAATTTATAAAATAAAATGTAAAATGTAATGATTATGAGTACATATATATAATATATATATAAAATTCTATACTTGCATCTTATCACAAAATCTCTCTCTCCACTAATATAACATGATAAGAAAGTATCAGTATATTACATAAACAGGAATCAACAAAACATTAGTAGAAACATAATTGAAATAATCATAACACAAGCAATAACAATCCAACACTGTTTCACGTACAGTAAATACTACCAAACTTGCCATTGAATTCACTCATTTGTACCACATCTAGCAAAAATATTTTTCTACACTTTGAAACTTCACAATAATAAACATGCATAACAAACGCTATAATCACACTGTTGCTGATAATAACGAACTGCAGGACAAAGGCAACACAAGGTGATGTCATATAACCCACATTCCCATCATTACTATCTGAGTTAACTGAAGATTGTGAAAACAAAAATAATTTCTCAAACTTTCTAATCTAAAATAGAAACGCACTCTTCAAAATATATACAAATCCAACTTAATCGACACTGACACCCTTATTCACATTACATACATATGAGAGTTGTTTAATAAAAATGAGACAAATGGCAATAGCAGAAAACCAATTTAATAGAAAAACTTAAATTGTCTGTCATTCAAGTTGATATCTTTGACATAGGAAATGTCGGCTCTTCAAAAGGATTTCAGTTATTATAACCTAATTGTTCATTTCAAAATCTTGGCTCTGTTTGAAACATGTACTGTGGAAGAACGTGTGCTCTGATGAGACTTTTATATTCTGAATAAAGTTAGAAAGTATTTTAGAAAAACGTGTAACCGTATAAATTATTATAGGTAAATCAAACATCAAGTGTAGCTGATTTTCACCATAATGGAAGCCAATTGGAAGTTTTGACTAATGCTTTGCAAAATTGCATTAATGAGATGATCTTAATCATAAGGCAGACAAATAAAAATTTTAAAAATTGCTGTGTGAGTCTGTTCTATAATCCATGATAAACAGAATTACTGCAAAACACATTCAAGATAGTTTCTGAAGCAGTAGACTAAAAATAATAACAAAACTCACGTTCACATTTACAGAACTTAAAAGACAGTTTTCCAACTGAAGATAATGCTCTTTTTAATGCTTTTTTAATATGAGCAATTTATGATGAAACTTGGATTCATCATTTTGAGCCAGAATCCAAATATCAGAGTATGGAATGGAATCATCTGAGTTTACCAATCAGGAGAAATTCAAAACCGTGTCAGTATTTAAAGTGATGCTAAGTGTTTTGGGACTATAGGGAACAATTTATTCAGATTATTATTATAAACTGAATAATAATAAATATTAATCAATAAACAATCAACATCAATCAACATATTTTCTATCATATCACAATAGAACTCAAATTGTGATATGATAGAAAATATTGTAAAATCCAAAATAATGAAGAACATACAGTTCTCTCTCAAAAGATTAATTCTACACAATAACGCCCACCCATGTATCACTCCAAAGTCACAGGAAGTTATTCAAATGTCAGGAGATATTGCCACATACACCTTACAGTCTTAATCTCACACCATCAAATTTTTTTGTTTAGTTCTCTCAAAAAACTTTTTATGTAGTAACAATAAACAGGTCAAGTATGTGGTGCAAGAAGGGCTCAGACATCAGATGAACAATTTTTTACTACTGGAAAAAAAAGCTCACAAAATGATGGGACAAGAACCTAAATGTAGCAAACAATTATGTTGAAAAATAGCATTAATTTCATTTTCATTGATAAACAATATTTTTTTATTTATTATTTGTCTCTTTAATTATTAAATGACCCTCATATAATGTATAAAGCATAAACATAAAGCTTCAAAAAAAAAAGTGATACAACACCTAATATACACAACTAATCTTGACTGACCACAAAAAAGATCTCCATATATCAATGGCGCCCACAATCATAGATAAAATATTATATAAAAACCTAATATTATGTAACAATATAAAAAAACACACCAACTAACAATGAATATGTAATGCTAACAAACATCAACCAAAACTCACACAATCGGCAATATTTTCAGGAAAGAAAATGGTTATTGCATTGCTTTCAAAATAAAAATAAGATTTTAGACTAAAGAAACTCACATTGATACACACAAAAGCCCAAACATACAAATTAAAATCTGATGATTGAACTAAGTACAACATTGACCAGAAACATATTCATTCAACAATATAGAACATATAGAAGCACTAAATAAAACAGAATTAACCTTTATGATCATGTTAAAGAAAATACAAACATGACACAAGGATATCAACCCAAATAATAAATTTGATGCATACGATATAAAAGCCACATATTCAACACTCTCAAACAATATGAAATTAACAATCATACACAGTTTGACAAATGTAGGATATCCCACAAATGACGCAACATATATCTAATGTAATACTCAATTACATTGATGCATACTATTATATACATAAATTTTTAGATTTTAAAACTTATTTACTTTACTTACGAAATGTATCTGTACATTCCAAGACTTGTTTGATTATAAGTAGTAATTTTTTTACGCAATTCATATAATGGACGCCATGGTAAAGTTAATTCTTCTGGTGAAATAAGTTCTTTTTTTCTGTACAAAAAAATAAACCATTGTAATTCTTTACTGATAATAATGCAACACAACTGAATTTTTACAGAAATAAAATTTCACAATAAAAACCTCTAATTATAACACAAGACAAAAAAGTAAATATTTTTTTAAATTTTCACTCTGGAATACTTCACATGAAACAACACCAGAAATTATAAAGCTACATAATGTAGACTTTATTTTTAATCTGTGCTGAAAAAACCCACAATTTAAATATTATGAAACAAACTTGTAATATTATAAATGTCTTATTTATAGTTTAATAAGATTATTCTAAAACAAATATTTTAAGTAAAACATATAACATCAGACATCATAAGTAAATAACATAATAAATTGAGGAATTAATCTTATTCATAGAGACAGAATATAAGAGGATATAAGAAAAATTCTTTGTTACTCCCATTTTAAAGCACATAAGACAGTACATACATGCTACACCAGATGCTGATTGATGGATTAGAATATTTCTTGTTTTCTGATGTTGTAGCTTTATTGAATATGGATCTAATGCAGCTGCATGTAAACAACAACAAGGGGCGTGTGTTTTATAGTAGGCCTAATGGGGAGAGTTTCATTCGATAATAAAAAAATCTCAAAGCACCGAAGTTGCTAACTCATGGGTGGTGTGGAAACGCAACTGTAGATTCTGTGTTAGAAAAGTAATTAAAACCATACCAGTTTCGTTATCTGATTGACTGGCTAAAATAGGCCAGATTGCCCTGCAGGCGCAGGCGTTAGAGAATATGTATGTCTACAGTATCCCATGAAGGATTTTTTTTTTTCAGTTTTTTATAATTATATTATGTATTTTCATCTTTTAACATATTTGTTTTTTTTAATCAATGTTTACATCTGTATGAACTTTATATTAATAAAATTAACTTTTCCGTTAAACGACTGATAAAATTATTTTTATTAAGGTCTAATGCAACCGTCCTCAAATGAATAAGCTGAAACTTTTATTTCTATCTATTAACTTTTATTTGATTCTTTAATTTTCTATCTGTGTACCTGGATCATCAGGCAAGGACAGTTAATTAGAACACCATTGCTTTAATGTGCGGAACTTAAGTATTACATAATTAAAGTTGCGCACATTAAAGCATTTCTGCCTAGCCTGCCCTCAAACTTTCAATCCTTTCAAAGGAAGTACAGAGGCGCTCTATACCATCTCCGTCTATTTTATTATTTCAGCTGCATTAGAGATACAGAGCACGCTCCACTTGAATACAAATATAAGAAATTAATAATAAGGCCCAGAAACATATGAAAATAAAGATGTAAAATAAGAAATAAGATGAAAATAAAAGAAAGAACATATCAGTCACATAAAATTTAATGCAAAAGCAATCAGTTACATTTAATCATGCACAACTGTGTTGTCATTCCACCTACTGATACACTTAAGTTCCCTCATTATAACAAAAAAAATGATTTTTTTTTTTAACAGATTCAATACTGTATATTTTCACTGGTTCTGATCCCAAAATCATACATTTGTTTGAACTAAACAGTGACACACACTGACTACCAAATGATCTACACTAAAACATTTTAGAATTGCTTTTATGAAAAATTATTAAACCCATTATTATTTTATCATAAAACTGAGACAGCTGACCCATACAACATTTAGCTTTGAGATTATCTGTAATCTTAACATCCATGCTGTCATCTTCAGCATGCATTAAGAACTTTTGGACAAAATTAATTAATTTCAACTGGTTTCTATTATAAGGTAACTAAAAAGAATTTTGTAAAAAAATTAATTTTAACTCTTACTTGGTAACATCAGGTTTACGCACGTGAACAGTAATATGTCTTGCAGAAGGATAAACACTAATTTTCTGTAAATTACCATTATTTTATTATTTTCTAAATATAAATCTGTTTCAGTTTTAGTTTTTACCATTTTATTATATTTTCAGGGAAGAAACATTTCTTTACATTTAAAATATACATGATAAATTATACCTTAAAAATAAGAAACATTTAAAAAATTAAAAAAATACTTCTACATTTAAAACTGCAATAACATGGCGTAATTGACTTGGATATAAGTAGCGAAATTATGTACAAAATGAAATTAAATATTTATAAAATCTTACGTACTATTTACACACTTATTACATTTTTTTTTTAGAACATTCCAAACAGTTTGGAGTTCGCACTTTAAACATTTACACTGCGTCATACGATTTTTCATATACAGACTGTACCTGCAATTTTTTCTTTTCTCCAGTCTATTACTTCTTATTTTAGAAGCACTTGGTTCACTATAAGCAGGTTCTTCAGCTTGAATATCTTTCAGAATTTTTGAAATCAATTGTCTTATTTTGTCGGGTAAATTAGGAATAGCCAGTCTTCTCCTCAAATATTTTTTTAATAGATTTCTTCCTAACTTTTTCATGAAGTCAAACCAGTTCAATTGTCATTTATGAAGAAACAGTACATATACATCTGCATAGCTTACAAATATACGATAATAAAATACAGTCAGTGGTCATCTGCGAGTCCCATCAATTTGCTGAGTAGTTGCTGCATTTCATAGCAAGTGTTCACACTGGATTTTGTCCCATTATAAAACATATTATCTCTGGCTCGTTATTTTTTTCATCCATGTACTGTGATTTATGCTATGATGAAATAACAATTACAGCTTTCAATTTCTTCAGATGATATGATAATAAAGTTAGATTTTTTAAGGATCCATAAACACTGGATATCCTATACCATATTTTTGTCTGGCAGGAACTCCCTTGGTATTTCCTTCTTATTGGCTTTCATCATTCCTAAAAATGTGAGTTTATTCTTTAGTAGCTAATGAGATAATTCAACGGATGAGAAACAATTATCACAAATAATAATTCTGTTGGTCCCACATATATGCACTTTAAAAGACATAATAGAATTGCCTGAATTGGCTTTTGGAACGATTTCTTTTCTTTAACTGTTAAAGTCACTATCTTTCTCATGTAAACATATGCATTGTAAAGGTATGATGAACAGGCATCTGTTTAGCAAACAACTTTTATTCCGTACCGAACTGGTGTTTTTGGCAAATATATTCTAAATTGACAACATCCTCTAAATGGTATTAAACTTTCATCAATGCACGCAATTGCGCTGACAAAATATAATTCTTGACAATTTGTTATAAAAGTTTGTAAAAGCTTTGAAATCGCTGCAGCTGTACCAATTTTTTTCCTTTCGTCACAAGTTTCTGAATCATCAAACCACATGCTAGAAGCAAAGTATTATATTTCTTCATTGACATTGTAGAACGAAAAATTGGACGTCCTGTGCAAGTCCTCCACTTGCAAATAGGGATGCCAGCTTTTCTCTAGAAGACTTAAATATGCAACATAAAACTAATAGTCCTAGAAGAGCTTCAATTTCACCTTTAATTGTATTTTTATAATTTGCCAATTCTGGATTCTTCAACTTGCCCCTAATCACTCCTAGCTTTTTGTTTGTGTTTGTAACTATTTCATTCAGCATCAAATCGGTAAAAACAATCGCCAAACTTCTTCAGGTTTGGTATTGGATCCCAGTTGATTAGCCTCCCCTAATAAAAATTTTTATAATATTTCTTTGGAGGGTTTTTGTATAAAAGGTTGATAGTTCAGAACATCAACCCATGCATTTGTTCTTTCCATAAAAAATTCTTGCATACTGCCTCTCATCAGTAGCACTATCGCCATCATCATCATTGCCATCATTTATATCTTGACCTTCTTCAAATTCCGTAGCAACATCTATGTTAATCTCTAATTCACTATCATAATCAGAGTGCAGTAAGAGATTACCAGAAGGTATGTAAAAGTCATCTCACCCATAATCATCATCACTAAAATCTGATTCATGTTGCACCATCTCAAATATTTTTCGTGTCCAGGCAAATTTGATGTAGAAAAAAAAAATACACTGAGAGAAGCTGTTTTTGTAACAAACAGTTGTAATAAAAAAATAGACATAATTAATCATAAAGTAAATAAACTGGATTAGATTTTTTAAACACTAAATGCAAGTATGATGTGTCTAAATAAAACAGTATATTATGCAATAAGAAAATAGACTGTAAAATATTTAAGTAAAAACGACATTAAAAGTAATATCCATCTGATAGATGGAGAAAAACTTACCTCTACATTAATGTTAGTCTCACCAACGAAGTAGTTTTACAAAACCTTTTGTAACACAAGAACTAAGACAAAGATACAAATGCATGTGTAAACAAACTGACGGGCACACCTAGAATGACGCATATGTGACTAGGAATTTGTATGAAAATGCAGTGTCGCCAACATATGAACACGTCCGGGACGTGTTCCAAGGGAGGTGCTATGCAAGAGTGAGGATCGGTGGAGCATATTTCTCTTACTACCTCACCCAACATCAGCTTTGAGTGTTATAGGGACATCCTGACCATTCTTTCAAGGGATTTGTTGGCAGGTGATTTTAATACTTGGTGGATGTCCTGGGAGTTTGGGTCTGCCAGGACAGACAATAGAGGCAGGCTCCTGATGGAGATCAGTGCTCAACTTGATATGGTGTGCTTGAACGTTGGATGTTAATTTACATACAGAAGGGGAACATCTAGCTCAGTTATAGATGTGGCCTTTGCAACTTAATCATTGGCAGCTAGAATACAGGACGGATGGGTATACCGTTAGCAACCACTTGGCGATAACCAAAATAGGATACAGTGAAGGTGATACATCTGCTTTGTTAGGCTGGAGTGTTAAAAGGCAGGAACTTGACTGCCTTTGTCTAGAGCGTGAATTTTCAGATGATACACGAGGCACATAATACTGAAAACAAAGCCGACTGTTTAGCTGACTCATTGGTGAGATGCGTGTGAGAGGCAGCTCCCTAGAAAATATATTAGGAGAGGCCACCTGTCAGTTACCTGGTGGATGGTTGAAATCGCGCATAGAGAGTGCTTATCAGCTAGGCAGGCATCTATGAGAACGCATTGCAGCTCAGCTAGGTTAATATACATGGCAGTATACAAAGCAAAGAAGAAGGAACTGTCCAGGATGATTAAAGTTAGGAAGAAAGAATTTTGGAAGTGCTTACTTCAAGAGATAGAGGACCCTGGGGGAAACCATATAGTTTCCCCCAGTCAAGAAGGTACTGAAAGCAAGGTCCCCAGTTACCTGCGATGCCTCAATGGTTGCAAGAATAATCGAGGAGCTTTTTTCCGTAGGGGATGTTGCACTGGAGCATGAAAAGATGGATGTGGGGGTAATGCCAATGTTCGCAGGGGAGGAACTTAAGGTAGCCATGCAGCGACTTCTCTTGGAGAAGATACCTGATACTGATCGCCTACCAAACGCAGTTGTCAAAACGGTGATTGTAGCTGAGACTGAGATATTCTTAGGGGGTATATAATTCATGTTTGAGTGAGGGCATTTTTCCTGCTAGGTGGAGACAGCAGTACCTCATCTTAATACCAAAGCTGGGGAGGAATTTGGCAGTCCCACTGTCCTACTGACTGATACATTGGCAAAAATATTTGAGAGAATAATTCAACAATGACTTGCCTGCGCCATGGAGGAGGCTGGGGGACTCCATAGCAATCAATGCAGCTTCCAAACCAGCAGATCTGCTTTAGATGATGTGGCAAAACTACAAAGGTTAGCTGAGAGCACCATTGCAAGTTGCCAATACTGCAAAGGGCGGCTGTGCATCCTGGAAATACTTGACGTGTGTAATGTATTTTTAATAGTGTAACCCATGTTATGATCAGGTGTGTACTGCAGAGATTTCGCATACCGCAATATTTAGGTACGAGTGTGAGGTGGATGGCGGTGTTATGGAGTGGGCGGTCAACAGAGGTGTTCCTCACGGGTCAGTCCTCGGACTGGCCCTCTGGAATATTACTTATTATGAGGTTTTTAGCATCCCACTGCCCCGTAATGTAATGATAATTGGATTTGCAGATGATATAGCACTTGTCATAGAGGCTGATACTTGGAGAGAGGCCGCCAGCAAAATCAGGGACTCCTACACTGCTGTTGGAACTTGAATGACTGAGGCAGGACTCAGCTTGGCAGCAAAGAAATGAGAGTTTATGGTTATATTCTCTGCCAAGCATACACCACCTTGACAGTCAAGGTGGATGGGGGAAGAACAGAGTCAAGGAATTCAATAAAATACCTAAGCGTATGGATTGACTCCCGGCTGAGATTTCAAAGGCACACCATTGAGGCTGCTGAAAAGGCAGAGTCATGGGCTATATAGCAGGAACTCTACCTAACTGTGGGGGGCTTGGGGCAACTGCAGAGGAGGTGGTTATTTACAGGAGACGCATACAGCACGCTGCTATGTGGTGCAGAAATCTTGGCAAATGTGGTGTGGTACAGAAAGTACAGAGGGAGGATTGAGGCTTTACATAGGAGGTGCTACCTCCAGATTGCAACAGCCTACAGAACTGTTTCTCTGGACACTGCAGAGGTCTCGGCAGGGATGCTTTCCATGAACTTAGCGATCGCACACAGGAGAAGGCTACAAGAACTTGGTACCTTGAATCCGACTGAGAAGAGAGACTCTGCAAGTTCAGCGATCACAGAGGAGTTGATGAGGGCATGGCAAGAAAGATGGGATGGATATGAGAAAGGCAGGTGGACCTATACAGTAAAAAAGTATATTGGAAGATGGTCCAGAAGAACCTATGGCTCGCTGGATTTTAATTTAACTCAGTTGCTGATGGGCTGTGGGGGATTCAGAGAATATCTATTCCATTTTGAATTGGATTACTTGGATGGATGCCCTGACTGTGAGATTAAGGAGTCGGCATTCCAGTTTTAACAAAGAAACAGAATAGATGATTGATGCCATTGGAAGAGACATAATGTTCGAACTAGAGGAACTTAATAGGGAATATGATGTATGGTGAAAAATTCTGGTCTGCTGTTTCTGGACATGAAAGAGCGGTAATGATGAAATTACGCATTATTGAGGAAGATTGTAAACCAAGATGGGGTTGTCAGAGGGTGCGGGGGCGGACAGGCATGCGGCTGAGAGCCTAGGAGGTTCCCAATACATGTGGGGGTCACCATGGCATAGAAGGTCATGGGCACTCCGCTCCTGTGTCCAATGGTGACCTGTGAGGTAAGTATGCTGTAGTGTTCAATTGCCTGTGAGGTGTTTGTTTATGCGTAAGAAGGTGATAATCTTTGATTATCAGCGATTTTGTGTGTGCTCTTGGTGACAAAACTAAGGAGGATTATTCACCTCTTTCCATCTTTTCTTTAGACATTTCATATTCACATCTATACGAAATTGTTTCTAAGATATTAAATTATCAGAAATTATGTGCAATCTGGGTGTCTACAATGCTTATTGAATATCACAAAATAAAATGGTTAATCAGCACATTGGAATATTTATTCATTACAAAGAACAAGGCAACAACAGTCACTGGTGATGAGACATGGGTGCCAGACATAATCTTGAAATGAAATGACAATCTATGAGATGGCAACACACTTCATTCCCCAGAAAGACAAAATGCAAGATAATGTTTTACATTCAGAAAATCATATGCACAGTATTCTGGGACAAAAAAGCAGTTTTGTTTATGAACTTCTTGCCTCAAGACTGTACAAACCATAGTGATACATATTGTGAAACACTGGAAAAATTGGATATGAAATCAAGACCAACTGATGTGGCTTGCTTACCCGGGATGTTGAGTTGATTCATAATCTTTGCCCACATGCTACCACCATGACACAACTTGACCATGACACAATTTCATTACCTTTTTTCTTATTGGATAGTAATTACGTGTTAATGGTAATAATTTGAAACTTATATCTACATTACTTGAAAAGTAGTAAAAAGAAAACATGATGAAAGTAACTTTTGAAAGCAGCCATTTTATTTTTTCCTAAATGTGGTGGCCAATTAAAAAAAGAGAAGACATTTCTGAATTCCACTTACACAGATTTATTCTATGATAAAAATATGAAAATTCTCAAAAAATCTATACTAACTAGTATCAAACATTTGGAATCACCCAAATGAATATACACAATATCTCTATTTGTCTTTGATGATAAATAGATAAATGCACAAACTGCATTTACAACATTTTATTATATTGGCAAAGATTAATGTAGTAATTAACATGAGAGGGCTGCCAAGGAAGGTAATAACAAGGGGCACAGTAAGGACTGGAGGCAATTGTATACTTTGAACTGAGAAAAGGCACTGAGCTCATGTGCCTAACAAAGCAGTAGATCTCTGCTGTTCCTGGTACTAATTAACATGCTGGTTCAAGAATACCACATCAAAGGTTGGGTGAATTGGTTGAACTTCAATGAGAGTCACGTAGGAGCATGTCATTTGTTTCCATCTATTACAAAGAGATGGCTCACCACTGTCCACCAGCGGACTTACCATGGTGCTTGAGTGAAAAGCACCCGTGACAGGATGGACAGTATTAAGCATCTTTAGTACAGTGGCATGCGTCAATGAATAAGCTATGTAGCCATAGTCCAAGCAGGAATGGACCAGAGCTCGATAGAACCATAACATGCATACACGATCAGCTCCCCAATGGCAATTAGACAGAACTCTCAGCATGTGTAACATTTTTAAACATTTTACCTTCAGCTTCTTCAAATGTTTTACCTATATTAGTTGTTGGTCAAATGACATACCTAAAAATCTAATCCACGTGCATGCTTCAACTGGTTCACCATGTAAATATAGTTGAGGGTCAACACGTACCCAGGAAAGCAAATGCACTTTGTTTTTTCTGGGGAAAAGATGAATGCAGTAGATTTACACCATGATTCTAAGCATGTTATTGTGTTTTGTAGCAGCGTTTTCTGTAGCTAACGTTTTACACGCTACATAAACCGAAAAATCATCTACATATAAAAAAAATAACCAGTTTTTGAACAGTTTTTTATACTATTTATGGCCACAGCGAACAAAGTAACACTTAGGATACTTCCCTGAGAAACTCTATTTTCTAGCGTGAAACTTTCAGATACCATCATTCCTACTTGAACTAGGAAGGACCTACTACTGAGGAAACCCCTGATAAATGCAAGATTATCTTGTACAACCCATTCATTAAGTGTATTTAGGATTCCTCTGCTCCATGCAGTGTTGTATATCTTTTGCAAGTCGAAAAATACCACCAAGTGTTGGCGAAGTAGGAAGGTGTTTTGAATAGCAGCTTCCAGGGCAACTAAGTGATCAATAGATGATCTGCTGTGGCGGAAACCACATTGCTCTGGGGCAATCAGGGAGTTTCTCTCAAGGTACCACACTCTCAAGATTTATTATTCATTCCATCACCTTGCACAGGGTACTGATCAAGGAAATAGGACAACAACTTCTTGGGCATGATTTGATAATTTGATGCAGTTTGTGCTGTGATTAACTAAGATCATTTAACTGACAGAGATTGCCAAGACATTTACAGAGATGTCAACAGGCATTGGCATGGGATCATGCCACATAATTATAATAGAAAAAACTTAATATGCACCACATATCCACAAATTTATGCCATGTTTACTGACTGAAGATCAGAAGCAGAATTAACAGATGTGTTAATATCAATAAAAACCTTCTCGACTGTGCCAATGCCAATCAAGATTTTTTTGAAAATATAACAAAATATGAGATTTGGGTTAATGGCACAAAAGTTTTGATACCCAAGACATTGTCTGGTGAATCAGAAAAGGAATGCCCCCCAAAAAAACGCCTCCAAGAGTTGGTGAAACAAGAAGGTGATGGTGGTTTTTTGAGGGGAAAAGAAAAAGCTTGGTCCATTAAGTTTAGTTTTAACAAGGTTTGAGGGATGCTAAATTCAGAAAGAGACCTGAGCTGGAAGTTGCTCCATAACAATGCACCAACATATGCATTACGTCTTGTCTGATATTATCTTTCTTTCTTTTTCATGTTTAGCCTCTGGTAATTACCTTACAGATAATACTTCAGAGGATGATATGTATGAATGTAAATGACGTGTAGACTTGTACAGTCTCAGTTCAACCATTCCTGAGATGTGTGGTTAATTGAAACCCAACCACCAAAGAACACCGGCATCCACAATCTAGTATTCAAATCCATGTAAAAATAACTGACTTTACTAGGACTTGAACGCTGGAACTCTCGACTTCCAAATCAGCTGATTTGGGAAGATACGTTCACTATTAGACCAACCCAGTGGGTTTGTCCGATATTATCTGGCGAAAGACAAGTCAACTGTTGTGCCTCACTTACTGTTGGCCCAAAATGAAGGTAACCTTGAAATTAGGTCGTTTTCAAACCATAAATGAAATAAGGAGAATACATTAAAACAGATTTGTATCAAAAACACACTTTAGGAAACAATCCAAAAACAGAAGAAACTAAAAGTACACTATAAAAATTTATAATAATTCCTAGCACTTGTTGATAATTTATAACTACTTCTAATTCTTAGTTCCTATTACAACTAATACAGATCAAAGAATTTTTTATACAGTAATTCATTCTGTAACATTAATTCTATTAAGAAAAAAGAAACTTCTATTTCAAATTCCACACAAGAGTAATATATTTTTCATCTATTTCACTTTCTTCACTAATATATATATCTAATATCTTGCCAAAGGTAAAAAAAAAAATTTAGTTCATAGACAAAAAATATACAACAAACATTTTTAAGAAAAGGTTTATAAAGGACAGAAGTGGAGACAATTTGTCAATACTTTAAACGCAGTAAAATCATCAAGATGAAAAGAAATGAAAAATAATCATATAAGTTTCTATACAAATGCAAATTAACTTACTTCAACAAAAGGATAAGTAAACTCGCAAATTTGTTCACCAAATAAGGCTCTAATGAAGGTATAGTAAGAGCTTCAAATGTTAAGTTTATGAAAAGTAGATGATCTTCTTTAGAGAATTTTAATCCATAGAGTCTTATATACCTGTTAAAATAACAATTTAAGTTTAGATTTAAACAAAGTTTATTAGTTTAATTATACATAACTTATAAGCATATTTTTAAACTCATTGCAACAGATACTTCACTAAGTCACAGATATAGAACTTATTACTTGACTGCATAAATCAATAATAAATTAAGATGTAAGCATGGCATAAAGCTTGAAAAATACAAAAAAAAGTCAGACATAAATTACTGAAATAAACAAACTTCCAACACATAAACTTACACTGCATAACCAAACAAATTATCAAATTATCATTACCAAACAATTATTAAGTTATTTTAGGATCTGAAGTAATGATAATCAGTAAATCAACAGATATCTAGTATTCGTATACCTGTCTGTACAGTAGCCACCTCAAAACGGCAAGCTTGGATGATCAGCCCACATGTCACTGTTATTCTATTATATTGGCACTACTATACTATTATATTACTAAACTATTACACTGGCACACCACAATTAGTCTTCTCTTAGTAGCATAAATATGATGCATGATATGTTGGACAGTAATTGTCGCCACTCCAAGCTTGCAGTTACTTGGCAGCAACTGTACATTGTTATACCTCTAATTCATCAACAACAATAAGTAGTTAATTAAATTACAACAGAATGGTGCAGGATATAATACTGAGTCATTGGCGTTAGTCATACTGAGTCATTGGCAAGTATAAATGATAATCCAGGCTACAAATTATCTGTTTTTGACATAGAAGGTAAGCATTTTACTCTGCATAAGTCTGGGGTACATTACTTAAAGGACAAGCACTCTGCAGTACTTCCATGATAAAAACAAAGTTATTACTTTATTTTTGAGATGACAGGCACTGACTGTTTTGGTCATTTTGCCCTGAGAATGAAAAAATGTATATGAAAAATACCATGCCTGACCAGGATTTGAACCCAGAAACTCCAGATAAAAGGCTGAGATGCTACCACTCTACCACAGAGAATGGCATAGTTTTTTCTTATGACTTATGGAATTCACAGAACATTCAGTAGTGAAAAAGGCAAAAAATATGCAAGTGTAATAAATATTTGCTAAAAAAAATAACAAGAGGTGACATATTAAAATGGTTCATCCAATGCTTAAATATTAAATATAGTACACTATATTTAATATTATATATTATATTTTATATTTAATACACAAGCAAAACGAGCCTTCAGTAGGAAATATAATTTCTTTACATCAAAAATTAATTTAAAAAGAAATTAATTAGGAAAAGATTTTTGAAAGTATATGTTTGGAGTGTCGCTTTATATGGAAGTAAAACTTGGACAATCGGAGTATCTGAGAAGAAAAGATTAGAAGCTTATGAAATGTGGTGCTATAGGAGAATGTTAAAAATCAGATGGGTGGATAAAGTGACAAATGAAGAGGTATTGCGGCAAACAGATGAAGAAAGAAGCATTTGGAAAAATATAGTAAAAGAAGAGACAGACTTATAGGCCACATACTAAGGCATCCTGGAATAGTCGCTTTAATATTGGAAGGACAGGTAGAAGGAAAAAATTGTGTAGGCAGGCCACGTTTGGAATATGTAAAACAAATTGTTAGGGATGTAGGATGTAGAGGGTATACTGAAATGAAACGACTAGCACTAGATAGGGAATCTTGGAGAGCTGCATCAAACCAGTCAAATGACTGAAGACAAAAAAAAAAAAAAAAATTGTACACTAAAACTTTTCTAATGAAAGGAAAAATCTGAATTTGAGCCGATATTATTTTGTACAGACTATAAAAATTATATTATACACCATATTAGAGCCTGTAGTTTCTAAATTATTAACAATCCATTAACCAACAATAAATTTTAAGCTAATTTCAGAAAAACACTCTAAACACTATTTTTATACCCAAATTTTATACGTTTATTTTCAAAGAATATATCTGTGTCATACATTATTTCTTTTCTCATTTTTTGTCATGAATAAATCATATTTCCTCTTCTTGGAAAGGGTTCCACTATCAAATCTTTCCTGTAATTCCTGTACTGCTTCTATGTGAAAGCAAAAAAGCAAGCAGGCTACACATATTTGTCTCACTCCTTTCTGAATGTCTTGTCTTTTTTTCATCTTTCTTTTATAATTGCCACCTCTTTACTTTTCTTAAAATTTTGAACATTTATTCCAGTTTAGCTTATCAAATGCTTTCACCAAATTGTTGAGGTGACCTTAATTTTCTTAACCCTTCTTAGTGCGAGTGCTAGATTGGTAGCCTTGTATATACCCATGCCAAACCAAATTTGTCTACATAAAATTCACCTATTACCATACATTCTACTTACTAAAAACTATCAAAGCATTTTTTTTTTACAAAAAGATATTTTTAAGTACAGTTCATAATTTTAAAGTTCAATAGTTTATCTGCTCCTGTTTTCTTTTTTATGATGTTGAATTTTTTAAAAATAAAATCTTGATACTTCTCCAATATGACAAATTTTACTACAGATGGTATATAATCAATTTTTAATGCATTATTCTTGTTCTCTATCAAATTCAGATAGTCATATAGTCTCTTCTGAAATCTTTCTCAATCTCTTTCTCTCCCACTAACAGTTCATCAGATAATCTTTTTCCTCTATCATGTACACCCTTTTGTTCAATCCCTGACAATAGTTTTTCATCTGTACCTCCAATACTAATTTACTTTAGCTTCATTATCAAACGGTTCGCTGTTATTTTCCACCTTTCTGTAATCACATTTTTCTCTACCTCTCTCAAATCTCTCAGTTTTTTATGCTGCTATACATTTTATCACTTAATTTCTTACAAAGTGATTAAATTTTCTGTATTTACCAACTTTAGTGATTTTTAACGTTCAGTGTTAATCCATTATTAAATTTCCTACCCACTATTTATTAATTTTTTTTATCTCTTTTGTTTTGATTCATTATTTCTTGCATTAACTTTCCCCATTATTTTTCAAATGAATCTATATTTGTAATTACTTCTGGGTTTGTGTCTATAGTTTATTCAAATTTTAACTTCACATCATCCTCTTTTAGTCAGTTTGTAACTATTTGTTTCAGTAAATCTCTTGAATTTCAATGCCATTATTAAATTATGGCTAGAATAAATATCTTGAATACATTTTACGGTCAACAATTTTATTTCAGATGTCTACCTTTTATCCGTTTTGTTTGTTTATAATGATGTCCTCTCACACATCTTAATTTCACTTATGTGCATCTTCTTTACTACGTTACAAAAGGGTGTTTATAGTCACCAGTTTGGGGTGAGTAAAAATGTCTGGAAGATTAGTCCTCTTTCATTTCTTTAACCTACCTATTACTCTCCTACTACACATTCCATTCTCCTATTGCCAAGAAACTGACCTCTCCTTTTACAAAGTTGATTATATCCTATACAACTTTATATATTTTTAACAGCTCTTCATTTTCTACTGAAAAATTAACATTAAAAAATGCATACTTGTAGTCTTGAGCTTTGAACCTCATCATCATACGGTGTTCTAGCAAGTCTTCTACACATTGCTGTTAATTTGAATATATAGTACACTACCTAAAATAATTCTCTCACTGAGTCGTTTAATAACATACTCTTCATCTTAAATTGTTATTTATTATTATCGCCTTTTTCTTTTCATTTTTCAAGCTTGCCAACATTACAGACTTCTAACATCCCCTGCTCCAATCCAAAAATATCATAGTTTTTACATATTTTTTTTTTTTTTTACAATCTCTTGAGTACAGCTCATCCAGAAATTTGATTGGCAGACCAAAATAGTTTAACAAAATGAAAAGAATCACTGAGATTTAAAAAAGAAGAATGAAGAAAAACAATTCCTTGGGAAATATAGCTATAGGTTTTCATTGCTTTCAGCTGCATAACTCACAAGCCTAAAATAGGTTAGCTTAAATTTTGCTGTTCATGTCATTAGGCATTAATAAGTTGATGCCTTCAGCAAATATTGAAAGGGCTGCAGTCTCATCAGGAATAATTTTTTTTGCCTCTCCACATATATGAGGTGTGTTCAAAAAGTAACAAGAATTTTGAAATTTTTCACGTTGTATTAGTCTGATTCTCAGGATTTTTTCATTCTTGTATTGGTAAACATGTCTGAAAAGTATGTGTACATTTTTAGCCATATTGGATGTTTAGTCTGTTCTCAGCTGTCAAAAGGATAACATGTGTTTTGATACGATCGGCAATTTTTTATTTGTATAAATGGATCACAGAATTTGTATTAAAATTTTGAATGAAATAAAGTGTAGCAATGTTTTAAAGATGTTAAATGTTGCTTTTGGTGAATCTGCTATGAGTAAAGCAAAGGTTTACGAGTTTTATAAGTGTTTCCAAGAAGATCGTGAAGACGTTGAAGATGACAAATACCCTGAATGCTCAAGCACATCAATTACCAATGAAAACTTGGGAAAAAAAAGAAATGATTATGAATGATCACTGAATCACAATCAGAGAAGTCACTGATGATGTTGGGATATCAATTTGCTCATGCCATGAAATTTTTTCAGATGTTTTTGGATACAAAACGTGTGATAGCAAAATTGTTCCAAAACTGTTGAATTTCGAACAAAAACAGCAGCCAATGGAAACTGCTCAAGAGTCGCTAAATGAAGTAAACAACAAAGCAGAACTACTGAAACGTGTCGTAACAGATGATGAAATATGGGTTTACAGATATGAGGTCGAAGCTAAGGATCAATTGTCCCAGTGGAGGCATTCTGGATCACAAAGACTGAAAAAAGCTTGACAAGTACGGTCGAATGTGAAGGTTATGCTCACAGTGTTCTTCAATTTTAACAGCATAGTGCATCATGAGTTCTTTCCACAAGCTCAAATGATCAACAAGGAGTATTACCTACAAGTTCAACGCCATTTGCATGAAGCAACCCGAAAAAAACCACAGATTTGTGGCAAAACAATTCACGACTTTTGCACCACGATAATGCACCTGCTCACACTTTATTGCTTGTTCATTAATGTTTAGCCAAAAACAAACATTGTAATGATACCCCAGCCACTATATTCACCAGACATGGCCCCATGTGACTTTTCCTATTCCCAAAAATAAAGAGAACTTTAAAGGGCCATAATTTTACAAGCATAGATGAGATTAAAAAGTGAATAGCTGAAAGAGCTAAACACTACTACAAAGATCCAGTTCCAGAAATGTTTCAGGGAGTGGAAAAAGCGCTGGCATAAATGTAAAATATCTACTGGGGACTATTTTGAAGGGGATAATATTAATGTAGACAAATAAATAAAATTTCTTCCAAAAAACAAAAATTCTAGTTACTTTTTGAACACACCTCGTACACACAAAAAATATAGTAATACCTATGATGCAGCTACCTGCTTCTCAATGGCATGAAACATTTGGTCATTATCTCCTTATCTAATGTGAGGGATATGTTTTCCTCTGACACTACTGCTGCCTATCTGGATTACTTAATGGACTGCTCCTCACTCACAGATTGCAATCATCTAATGATCTTTTCTCAATATGCAAACATCTTGCTGCTACATTTCTAGTTCACAAGAATAGAAACAATAATTCATGTAGCAGTCAACTAGAAATACACAATCCAAGGGTGGACTAGTGTTCATATTTTTGGTATGGATATCACATGAGAGAATTCTTTAAAATTATTTAGCAAAAAGATAGCCAATTTAGTACAAAGCTGCCTGTGTAATAAACAGTAGTACGATCGATATTAGATTAATACATGTTCATGACACCTAATTACAATTTAAAAGTTTTACTGAATAATTAGATTAAATAGACCTTTTTAATGAAATAACATGAAACAAGCATAACAAAATTACATTAAGTTAAATCCTATAATAGAAACTGGATAATTACAACTTTCTGACTTCACAACAAAGTTGAAAATTCTTTACAGTTTTATAATAATTTGCAATTAATTTAATAGATATTTATATTTAATATTTTTTTTTAACCTTTCTTTAAAAGTTATACTCATAAATTAAACGGTACATTTCTATTTTGACCCCCTTTTCACAAAAATAAGTAGTTTTCATCTTTTGATTTCAATATTTACAGTAAACTGGACATTTTTTAACTAGATTACATTAACAAACAGAAAATGTCCAAATGAATTATGTAAATAAAGACATTTAGTAAATTCAATTTTATTGTTTATTTTATACAAGATAACAAACATGATTCTGCAAGTAAATTACATTATTATCTCCCCTTGGATATACTGATATCTATTATTTTGCCTCCCTTAAGAAAGCAGTTTATATTTGTAGATCACTTATGAGAAGATAAAATACAAATTACTCAAGACAATACACAATCTGTCCTTTAGTTATCTCCAATGTTATAAATTCCAGTAATGTAATCGACTTGCTACGAAGCATTTAACTGCAATCTTATATTGATGTTTCAGTTTTAAGTTACATACTTTTATTGAAGGTACACATAATCCTATCAGTATATACTTCCTCTTTCCATCTATTTATGCAATGAGGCTGTGTGATCTACTGACTTTTACAAACCATTACTTTTTTTACAAGTCTGCAGAATTCTACCCAGGAATTTGGTTTGCAAAAATCATCATGAAGTGAAATTGTACTTTGGTGAATTATAGTTTTGGAAGTGCAATGTCAAATCATGCAAGTGAAAAACCAGGATATCTGCAAGCCATTCTGAGCAGAATAAAAAAAAAAAAATCGGTCTGAAATAAGCTTTGAGCACAAATTTTTCCTGTGGTAAGAAAGGAAAAGGAAAAAAAAAAGGACTAGGGGTGAGATGTGCTGTAAATGGTTTTATAGTAGAATGAATGTACTAGTTAATATGCTGTAATAGGTTTATAGTAGACTTTTTAATTATATAACATTAATTCGTAATAATGATGCTATAGACCAGCTATGAATCCACTGTGTTTTAGCCAGTTTTTTAAAATGTATAGCAACATTATTCTGTAATAATACTCCAGACCAGCAAAGGACATAAGTTATACAAAAACTAAGTACCCTGATCTTCAGAATGAAATTTCAATATTTCATAACTTTAATGGCTAATATTAAAACTTTTATGAAGTTTAATCAAGACTTCTGTTGTTAAATTTACTGTATTCAATGGTATTGTAAAAAGACTTTCACTTTCCTTAAAAGCATCAGGTACTGCATAATCTTTTTGTCTTTACAGACAGTTGAAATCTTTAACTTTGCGTACAATACTTTTTATGCAAACTGTTCATTAATTCATACATTTTTTATTAAAATAAATTTTAAGTCAGATTTTTTTCTTGTGGCTAATAGAATACTATACCAGTAGAGTATAGTAAATTATAAAATAAACAGATATTAAAGTAGGATGTACATACTATTTACATTAGGTTATTACAATAAAATATGTAAATTAAAAGAAAGAAAGAAGCATTTGGAAAAATATAGTTAAAGGAAGAGACAGACGTATAGGCCACATACTAAGGCATCCTGGAATAGTCGCTTTAATATTGGAAGGGCAGGTAGAAGGAAAAAATTGTGTAGGCAGGCCACGTTTGGAATATGTAAAACAAATTGTTAGGGATGTAGGATGTAGAGGGTATACTGAAATGAAACGACTAGCACTAGATAGGGAATCTTGGAGAGCTGAATCAAACCAGTCAAATGACTGAAGACAAAAAAAAATGTAAATTATCATAGTACACATTACATTTCTAAATCATAAGGACAACTTAGATAAACAAAAAAAGTGTAACAAACATCAGTGATAGATTTAATATGTGTATTTGATTACTCAGTGCATACAAAAAAGAGGAATATTACAACTTGAGGAAATATACGACAAAATTAAACAATATTTTAAAAAGCTACAACTGAAAACCAATAAAATTTATAAAAAATCTCAACACAAACATGTTTCAGTTGAGAATGTATATGTCGATGACAAAATACAACATAGCCTAGAAATTATAAATATTATTGTTTCAAAGTTATACTTACTAATACATTAAAAAATTATAACAATGTTTTGAAAAATTCAAGTATTTTTACTTCAGTACACAAACTTAAAAACTATAACCTACTTAGTTTCAACTGCTTTCTTACCTTTGTAATTTCACAACCCACATACCACAGCCAGGTCTCATTTCTCTTAATATAATTAATTTCCCTAAATGTCCCTTTACTTCTTTAAGCATATTTACGGAGTCATCATCTAACCTTTCAGAGTATGGCAAAAGTTTGTTGTACACGTCTTCTTTTTGAGGTTTAAAACCTAACTTCTCGAAACGTTTATTTGACCAATCATCACTTTCCGTCTCCATGTTAAATACAATGAGCTCTTCTAATGAATGACTATACTACTGGAGTGACTGAACCATTTAAATTAAAACTATAACAGCTTGCAAAATTGCACATTTAAAATTAATAGTCATGAAGCCATTTTATAGTGATAAATAACAAGTAGCGTTCACAAATTTTGGACGTAAAATTTTGATTCGTTATCTTCATGCAAGTCACAGAACTTAAACCAATCGGATTTCGTATTATAAAATTCATGACCTAGGTATAAACAGCTGAATTAATATACTCAGCTGATGACTACTACGATCAGGGTAACCAATACACTAAAAACGTCACCTAAGAAGTATTTACAAGAGGAACAATATTTTTCTTAACGTAAATTAAAATATTTCGATAGAACAGCTAGTAATTGACTAAAAAAACTCTTTTGAGACTTTTCTATATACCTTGTAATTATTACTAAGTAATTTTACTTTAATTATTGATACCGGTACAATATCCTCACTAACGGGATCTACCGAATTAAGAATACGCAATGATATATGTGTAGTCTTTACATTTAAGTACAAAGATTATAAAGAAATAGTAACCTTTATTAAAAAACCAAACTCAATCTACTTCCTTTTTTTAAAAGCTTCGTCAATCACTCTTGCAGCGTTTTTAGTCTATATTTGATCTTGCTAGCTTAAATTCTAGGCTGTTTTCAACACTGCAACCAGCGGTGAATGTTATCTTATAATATTTTATAAAAGATTTTTATTTTAAAAGGCTACAACAAAGCCAAAAGCAAAGGTTCAGTTCCTAAATATAGAAATACATAAAATATATTTTCGTTACGATGATGCAGTTCCCCTTCACAGTAGTTTTCCAGATTCTACAGGGCATTTATATTAATTTTATACTCTGATTGTACCAAAAATCTTAAGTTAATCTACCAATTTAACCTAACACTGTGAAATAATTAATTACATTCACTTAACTTGCAATAGTCAAAAATAAATATTTTAATTAGATATCCCTTTTCTAAATACATGGAACAACTATGGTTCCTGACTTTTGCAAAACATTTTGAACTGCTTCACGTATTGGAAAAATGTTTAAACCCCATTTCTTTATGCTGAGAGATGAAATTTATTACTAGTTAGCACGTCTGAGTTACAAATTGCAACGCTACTAATTATTTAAATCCTAAATTTGTTCAATTCCTGCATTTTTATCATTTAACTGCTCTTTTCTTAGGTGTTTTTTTTGGCAGTTAATGATAACCATCATGCGCTTAATTTTCCCATTTATATTGCACTCTTAAATTGAATTCTTGGTAAATGTATATATATATTTTTGTTAATATGTATTTCTGTATCTTTTTCTGAATGGAATCCTTTCGTTTATAGTTTTTCATTTGTGATCATAGGTAACTCCACAGGTCATAATATTTTTAAAAAATATGTAGTCATTCTACAGTTATGCATAGAGCAATCCAACGGTTCTTACATTGACGTGTGCAAGAGTTCAAATAAATCGAAAAAAGTAGAGAGGAAGGCAGTCAAAACACTTATGTTTTATTCATTATATTAATCTAGTTCACTGTTAGGTAACAGGTCTCCCCCCTGGCAGGTTAAATGCAAATGAATCTTATTTCTTTGTGGTTGACAGCACTTCTACTCCCTTCGGCAGTATATTACCGTAGTTGCAAGAAAAATCTTCGTATATATGCACTACCAACTGTTTGATCAGTAACTTATTGGAACTGTTCAGCAAACATCTTTTTAATATTTATACTTTTATATGTAATTTGAATCCCGTAAAATGACAAAATACTCATTACCTTTAAATAACTGTTAAATTAACAAATTTCATCGTATTGCCATTTTGGGTTTTATTTCATTTCGCCGCACAGATTCTTCATTACGTATATGCTTTATCTCTGATAATTAATTTTTTTAACGATATCATCTTACTTTTGGTAATAACTACTTTTAATATTGATTCATCTAAAAAAAAATCAGGATATGAACTACAAATTTTTTTCATATTTTTCTGATTTGCAAGTCACACAATAAATCAACACTGTTTGTTTACAAATGCCCAACGAAACAAGTTGCCTACCCTGATTAAAGAGCAACTATACGTGATTAGTGAACTTCATCAGGGCGTCTGGTTAATTTAGGTTTGTTGGGGGTTTGTTTACATGACCTAAATAAAAGTGTGCGTATGATATTAATTTTCATTGTGTGGTATTTACACCCAAGGTTTGTAATTTCGATTATATTTATTTTTATATCTTGGACTAGCATACCTTTCCCAACTGAACAGAATTTGGTACAAAATGGTTCCTTAGAAGAAAGAAGAATAACACATTTTTTCATACCGTATTTTTACTTACTTTTATTTTTTATTTGTACATATATATATTTAGATTATTTGCTTAATTTCGATTTGTTTATAATATTAAGCGTTTGCATTTGAAAAAAGTAATTATGACGTCGCAGTAACTGTGAGTGAATTTGCTGTAGTCCATAGTCGTGTAAAGGTAACCAGTATAAAAAAAATTGTTCCGGATTATTATTTTTTTGTTAAAGAACTTAATGAACTCAATAAAACTTAGATTTAGTGTTTACTACATATACTCGGGGGTATTTTATATGTTAACAAGTAAAAATTTTCATTGTGTTAAATTAGCATATGGTAAGCAGCCGAAGGAGATTTGTGTATGCTAATCAGTTTACAATTTTTAACTTATTGCTACCTATGCTAAAACGAATTCTTTTCAGTCCTTGTTTGTGAATCCACTATTTTAGTCTGATGTATGTGCATTCATTTTATATAATATGGTTATCAAATTAATTTAAAGATGAGAGTATTATTTGGTTTGTAGTTATTGTACTTATAGAATTAGATCTTTGTGCATTGTGATGTTTTAATTTTAAGGAGTTTCTACGTTTTGTAGCTAGTTATTTGTACTAAATTGAAATAATTAATGTTTTGTTAATAATTTTGAGTTTGTCATCATCTACATTCATATTAAGTTAGGGTAGGTTTTAATAAATAATAGTTTCAGGGATTTAGCCTGTAGATCCTAAGGAGGAAATAATGAGAATTTAATACTATTTTAATGCTTTTTTAATAATTATATATATATATATATATATACGTGCGGGTGCGTGCATGTGTAAGTAATACTCAAGATATTCACACATAGATTTTTCATCCTTTAAATTTTCCATATTATTTTTGCCCCTCCTTAAGTTTTTTTTAAGCATCTTTTAAAAAGAATGTAGTTTGAAAAACTTTGTGAAAAAATTCCAGATAACTTTAAAATATATAAACAGTAACTGCATGGTTTTCTGTTTATAATCATCCATGTAATAGTTTGAAAATCCTACTTGCATTTATCTGTGGAATAAGTCCTATAGAATTTTATGGACAGAACAATTGTAGAGTAGAATGGACTGCTTTATATATGATTTTAAAAATAATTGAAGGTAACTAATTTTGAGTGTATGTTACACATACTCAAAGTAGTTGGTTGATTGAAATGTTTATTTTTTAATTTGGTACATACTAAAAAAGTAAGAATTTAAAGCTTAGAGTTAATATAAGATATAACATAGTTTAATATACTATAAAATTAGCATAGTTGCATTCCCATAATGTATTGACAAAGATTTGAAAAAGAACTCTGATAACTTATATAAGTAATGATTTGAATTTTAGTATGTCAAGTAACAAAATAACTAATAATAATTTTATTTTGTAGGTCGTAATATTATAAAGTTGAAGTCAAATTTACAAGTTGTTATGAAAATGAAGCTCCCAACAAATACTTCATCTAATGGCTATTACAGCCATGAGTCAAGTATTAGTGCATATATTCCAGATGGTTCTGATAATGGCCATCAAGATGATTTAGATTCACCTACAATTGATGGTGATTTCTCTGAGTATATGTGGATGGAAAATGAAGAGGAATTTGATAAACAGGTAAATTTATTTTTAGGTTTGGGAAAAATATTTTTGGAGTCATTCAATTATTTTTGTGTACTTTATAGTGGATACTAATTTTGAGAATACAACCTCTTAGATGGGAGCTAATAATTTATTGACTGCTATGAGGGATAATCTTATATATAATATAAATTCAGACCATTAATGTTCTAGTAACTATTTCACATTGGTTGAATCCTCCAATTTGTGAGCATTTGTATTATACAGATAGTACAGGAGTAATAAATAATGATATCAGTTCATTTTAATCGTTAGCAATTAGTAAGTACACTAGTAAAAAATTTTTAAATGTTTTCTATACACATTATAGACTAAAAAAAAAAAATAATAACAATTGAGATAATCATTAATGTGGTAGAACAGCTCATTTTTAAAAATTACAAAATATCAATTAGAATTAACAATAGTTAACAATTTGTAATGGTTACAATTCAGTACTCACCACCCATTTTGATGAAATTTGGAATATACTTTACTTAAGATCCAAGTTATTCATTATAATTGAAATTTTTCATCCAGTGTTACGTCAGGTAATTGTTTAAAATTAGGAATTCATCTCTGATTTTGATGAAATTTAGAACGTACCTTATTTAGGACCTAAGTTATTTGTTACAATAGAAATCCTTGTCCAGTTTCATCCCCCGTAAGCTATATAGTACCCTCACCAAAGGTTTAGTAATTCAACACTGCACGAGTGTAAAATGCATTATTTACTGAGTAAATATCTTTGTTTAAGTGAAAATTCAGTTGTCTATAGTTAGATTAACGTTACATTAGGCAACCCGCCGAGTTAGTGTAGTGATTAAACTCATCATTGCAAAATCAGATAATGTTTGAAGTCGAGAGTTCTAAGGTTCAAAGCCTAGTAAATGCAGTTATTTTTATATGGATTTGGATACTAGATTGTAGATACTGGTGTTCTTTGGTGGTTGAGTTTCAATTAACCACACATCTCAGGAATGGTCAACCTGAGACTGTACAAGACTACACTTAATTTATTTCATCTTCGGAAGTAATACCTTACTTGATTCGTGGAGGCTAAACAGAAAAAGAAAGAGAAATTAGTTAACTATAAATTCAGTACGATATCAACATAACCTAACGCTTGATGCTAACCTCTTCTAATTAACCTTAAGTATTAAATTGGTGGATTTCTTAAGCTGAGTCCATAATTGTAAACCATAACTAATTATTTAGTTTGAAAATAATGTATTTTACACTAACCTAACCAAATTGTACTTACAATTATTTACAACATAAATAATGCATATTGCTCTTAACTTACTTAGCTTGCACTTAAGCTTAAATCTAACTTAATTTAGTCTTAAGTGAATCAAATTTCATTTTTAACTGAATTAACAAACCTAGCCAAATTATTTAGTTCAAAAATAATGTATTTTACCTTTGTGCAGTATTGAATTACAAAATTTTTTGTGAGGTTACTACGTAACTTTAGAAGGACGTAGCCCTGGTGAAAGTTGTTTCTGACAAAAAATAACAATTGTAATGAATAACTTCAGGTCCTAAATAAGGTGTGTTCCAAATTTCATTGAAATTGAATGTGACCCTTAATTGTAAACAATTACCAAATGATAATATAAGAAAAATTTAAAAAAAAGTCATATATTTACAGAAAATTCAAATACACTGAACCAAAGAGTTCTTGAACAAAATAGTTCATTTTAGTTGTACTGCATTAGCTTCATTTCATATCAAATCACCCATCTAAAATGAAATGATAGGATGATTTTTGTAATTTTTTGTTTTATATTATTCATTCTCATATTTCAGGAGTCCAAAACCATTTTTGTTATTTAAAAAAAATTGTTTGTGTATGAATTAGATTAAATTTTACAATACCTGCATGCCAAGTTTTTCTTTTTTTTTCATTTGTAATTTTTCCAATGTCTCTGAAAATAATTGACTTAGAGACTAGGAAGAAAAACCATTATTACAATCTTCACAAAAATTACTTCATAATGTGTTATGTATTTTTTTTTTTTATCTTTAGTCATTTGACTGGTTTGATGCAGCTCTCCAAGATTCCCTATCTAGTGCTAGTCATTTCATTTCAGTATAATCCTACATCCCTAACAATTTGTTTTACATATTCCAAACGTTGCCTGCCTACACAATTTTTTCCTTCTACCTGTCCCTCCAATATTAAAGTGACTATTCCAGGATGCCTTAATGTGTGGCCTATAAGTCAGTCTCTTCTTTTAGCTATATTTTTCCAAATGCTTCTTTCTTCATCTATTTACCGCAACACCTCTTCACTTGTCACCCTTTGATTTCTAACATTCTCCTATAGCACCACATTTCAAAAGATTCTAATCTTTTCTCAGATACTCCGATCATCCATCGTGCTTTATATGGAAGTGAAACTTTCATATAAAGCAATGCTCCAAACGTATACTTTCAAAAATCTTTTCCTGACATTTAAATTAATTTTTTATGTAAACAAATTATATTTCTGACTGAAGGCTCGTTTCGTCTGTGCTATTTGGCATTTTATGTCTCTCCTGCTTCGTCCATCTTTAGTAATTCTACTTCCCAAATAACAAAATTCTTCTACCTTCATAATCTTTTCTTCTCCTATTTTCACATTCAGTGGTCCATCTTCATTATTTCATTACTTTCGTTTTGTTCTTGTTTATTTTCATGCGGTAGTTCTTGCGTAGGACTTCATCTATGCCATTCATTGTTTCTTGTAAATCATTTTTACCCTCAACTAGAATTAGTTGAGAATCATCAGCAAATTGTAGCATCTTTATCGTTTCACCTTGTACTGTTACTCCGAATCTAAATTGTTCTTTAACATCATTAACTGCTAAAGAATAAAAAGTAACTGAGATAGGGAACATCCTTGTCAGACTCCTTTCTTATTATGGCTTCTTTCTTATGTTCTTCAATTATTACTATTGCTGTTTGGTTCCTGTAAATGTTAGCAATTGTTCTTCTGTCTCTGTATTTTAACCCTAATTTTGTTAAAATGCTGAACATTTCCAGTCTACGTTATCGAATGCCTATTCTAGGTCTATAAATGCAAAGTATGTTGGTTTTTTTTCTTTAATCTTCTTTCTACTATTAATTGGAGGCCTGAAATTGCTTCACCTTTCCTGAAACCAAATTGGTATTCTCTTAACACTTCTTCCACTCTCCTCTCAATTCTTCTGTACAGAATTCTAGTTAAGATATTTGATGCATGACTAGTTGAGCTAATTGTTCTGTATTCTTCTCATTTATCTGCTCTTGCTTTCTTTGGTATTATGACTAAAAAAGTTTTGAAGTCTGACGGAACTTCCCCTTTTCCATAAATATTACACACCAGTGTGTATAATCTATCAATTGCTTCCTCGCCTGCACTGCGCAGTAATTCTACAGGTATGCCGTCTATTCCAGGAGCGTTTCTGCGATTCAAATCTTTTAATGCTCTCATAAATTCAGATTTCAGTATTGTTTCTCCCATTTCATCCTCTTCTTCCTGTAGAACACCATTTTCTAATTCATTTCCTCCGTATAACTCTTCAATATATTCCACCCGCCTATCAACTTTATCTTTCGTATTATAAATCGGTGTACCATCTTTGTTTAAACCCATTGTTGGATTTTAATTTATGTACCCCAAAACTTTCCTTAACGTTCCTGTATGCTCCGTCTATTTTACCAATGTTCATTTCTCTTTCCTCTTCTGAACACTTTTCTTTAATCCACTCTTCTTTTGCTAGTTTGCACTTCCTGTTTATGGTATTTCTTAATTGTCGATAGTTCCTTTTACTTTCTTCATCACTAGCATTCTTATATTTTCTACGTTCATCCATCAGCTGCAATATATCGTCTGAAACCCAAGGTTTTCTAGCAGTTCTCTTTATTCCGCCTAAGTTTGCTTCTGCTGATTTAAGAATTTCCTTTTTAACATTCTCCCATTCTTCTACATTTTCTACCTTATCTTTTTTACTCAGACCTCTTGCAATGTCCTCTTCAAAAATCTTCTTTACCTCCTCTTCCTCAAGCTTCTCTAAATTCCACAGATTCATCTGACACCTTTTCTTCAGGTTTTTAAACCCCAATCTACATTTCATTATCACCAAATTATGGTCGCTATCAATGTCTGCTCCAGGGTAAGTTTTGCAGTCTATGATTTCTAAATCTTTCTTTAACTATGATATAATCTATCTGATACCTCGCAGTATCGCCTGACTTTTTCAAAGTGTATATTCTTCTATTATGTTTTTTAAACTGGGTGTTGGCAATTACTAAATTATACTTCATGCAAAACTTTATAAGTCGGTCCCCCGTATTCACCCACTATATTTCCTTCCTTGCCTTTTCCAATGCTTGCATTCCAATCTCCCTATTATTAGATTTTCATCTCCTTTTATGCGTTTAATTGCTTCGTCAATTTCTTCGTTTACACATTCAATCGTCATCATCATCATGTTATGCATATCAGTTTCCTATCTTGTATATTTATACCCTAAAATCAACTCCCAGTCAGAGATTGTAAGTATTTCACTATGAAGGAAAGGGACATCAATTCTAATATTTATACTCCTTAACATAGTTCTTGAGAGCCTATTTATGAATTTTGAAGTCTAATGTCCTCTTCCATTATTTTTTATAACAAGTTAAAAAGTGCAGGATTTTTTAAAATGTACGATTTTTGAACCCTTAGATGGGAAGGGAATCAAAATTCAGAAATTGTTTGGTTTGAGCCTTTGAGCCCTAAACTAGTGGAATAAACAGTAAAAATTACAATATTCATATTCAGTGGATAAGCGAGGTACTGTAGTTTAAATATGGTTGAAAAATTGTAAAACAGGAAAGTATTTCTTCCTTTAACAATTAGATCTTGTACTTACAAACAATTAAAATTCCAAGAATTACTTTTTTGTTTAGCCATAGAATTAATTTGGTAAAACTTGTCATAATTTAAAAAATAAATTTAGGCCCAAGTTAAATAATAAAATGTTTGAAAATGCTGATACGAGACAATGAAAAGGTAAATTCTAAATGATCTTGACATATTTAACTGTACTGATTGAATTTATGTATTACTAAAGGTGAAAGTAGTAAGGCACTTTTTGATGTGACCAGTATTAGTTTATTACTACAGCTACGAAATAACATAAGTTAAGTTTAAAATAAACATAACTTACTATATGGTATAGTATCCAGAAAATGTTTTTGAATGAGTCTCAGAAGATTTTCTTTGTTGGGTGTACAGTTTCTTTTTGGCTGGTTGTCTTTATTGTGATGTTATCTTATGATTTCCTCAACTAAGGCTTCTTGAAACTCAAATGAGCCAAGTTTACCTCCTTTTTTGTTATGTAAACAGTAAAAATGAAATATACACATATTTATCAAATGTTCAACTTGTTTCTTATATATAGAAACAATGAAATGAGTTGGTACAAAGTCCATTTCATTGTGATTTGATGAAGTTTCAGTTTTCTGATTCAGCATCAAGATCAAGTGTGTCATTAGCAAAATCACTATCACTAGATTTAATTAATAAATTGAAATCACAATCGTATGGCATTTGAACAATTTTTAATAGATCAATAGTAGTATCAACAATAAACATAGGTACAATCAGAACACAAGTAACTAAATCATTCGATGAAGTCATAATCTCATAACTACTTGACATGGGATATATGATTTTGTTGTTGAAATTTCAAATGATGAAAAATCAAAATTGAAACTTGTATGTTATTAGTAGAAGAATTGGCCAGTAGAGTGCTCAATCGCTTGGTGACTTGATTTGCCCATAACCGATTCAAAATAGGCCAGAAATGAGTAAGTTGACAGAAGAATATTTGATAAATATCTTGGCTGTCGACGTTCAACAAAAGCCATTAAGGGGTTAAAATGTTATTTAGAGCTACCCACACTGTACATTATTTGATAATTTAGAAAATGTTCTTAGTTGTGCTGGATGGAAAAAACTTAACAAAGATATTCTCAGTATCTACATCCTGATCAACAACATTCAACCATTACTAGTTATCATAAATGCAAGCATGATAATAATTTATATTGAAACTTTCAATAGGAACCAGCTCTCTGGCTGGCACTTGCCTTGTCAGTTTTTTTGTCTTTTCAAATCTTTTTTAAGAATGCTTTCATAATTTTCTTCAACTTCTTTTGTATTTACAAAAAAAAATTATTCTCATGGATATTTTAGATACAGAGTTGTACTGAGATAAAATTTGATCTGAGTATGAGTGATATAGACTGGCCTTGGTGACTTCGCTTTTAATTGTACATCAGTGCCATCAACAGCATTTTTGCCATGAGGTGACGCCATAAAATTCCATTTTGTTCCAACTACAAAGTCATTTATGCAATTTCAAATGTTAAGTTTTTTTAATATCAAGCCAATGAGCTATCACTAACTTATTTCTCTGGAGTTGATGAGAGCAACTGGACAGTATCATTGCATCTCTGAAAGTTTGTCCATAAGATTTCACGCTGATGTTAGAATAAATTGTACTGGTCACATCAAAGAATGTCTTACATTCACTTTTTGTGATACATAGACTTTATTATGTAACATTAAATGTATGTCAAGGTTATTTGAAGTTTACATTTTCATTGCTTTGTAACAGTATATTTTCAAATATTTTCTTATGAATTAACTTGACTTATTTGGATTTATTTTTTAACATTATGAGAACTTTTATCAAATTAACTCTTTAGCCAAACAAAAATATAATTCTTAGAATTTTAGTTGTTTGTAATTATAACATCTAGTTCTTAAATACTTTACAGTTTTATGATTTTTATGCATACTTCTCAGTTGGATATGAATGTTGTTATTTTTACAGCTTATTTCAGTCATATGAGGCCCAAACCAAACAGTTTCTGAATTTTTATTATCTTTCCCATCTGAGATATAAAGTGTCAAAAATTATACATTTCTAAAAATCCTGCAATTGATCTTTTACAAAAATAAAGGAAGAAGATGTCAGAATTCAAAAAATCATAAATAGGTTCTCTAGTACTATATTAAGAAGGGGGTATAAATATTAGAATTGATGTCCCTTACCTTCATAATGAAATACTTAAGCAAAAATTGAATTATTTTGCGTTCTAAATGTTCTGATTCAGAGTTGATTTTAGGGCACTGATATACAAGACAGGAAAATGTTATACATGACATAATATGTAGTAATTTTTGGCTAGATTACAATGGTTTTTGTTTCAATTTTTTAAATCGATTAGTTTCTGAGATAATTGAGATATTGCAAATTCCAGAAAAATGCAAAACTTGGCATGTGGGCATAGTAAAATTAAATCTTGCACATACAAACAATTTTTTTTTAAATAAAAAAAAAAGATGGTTTTAAACGCTTCATATATGAAATTATTAAAATGTTAAAATTTACAAATGAATGCATAAAATATACAAAAATCAAAAATGGTCATGCTGCAACCATTTAATTTTAGATTGGGTAACTTGTCATGGATTGACCCATAATAGAAACGTTTTAACTGTTATGTTGGTAGAATTTATATTAATTTAATATTTTTAATACTTAGAAAACAGAATTTCATTGCACTGTCTGATAAGGTGCAGAATTGTTCAGAAGCAAAAATTACTCTTTTATTATTTTTTACATTAAATATCGCTTCATTAATAATAATATTTTAAAATTCAACACTGAAGATGATTTAAGGATGACTGAAAGCTGTCCCATTGGTTTATAATTTTTTTTAACGTATCCAGCTTGTTTAATAATGTAATTCAGTGATTCCAAAACTGTATGTCGCAGCCTCTTCACAGTGGCGCCATGAAATATTGTAAAAGTTTTATAATTAATTGAACCAAGACATTTACATATGGCTTAACTAAATGAAAAAGAAAGCAGAAGCTAAAAATATCTAGATATTTTTGTGTGGTTTTTTATTTTACTTGACCCTGTATAAAAGTAAAATCACCAGCGCATAATATTCTAGCGAACATGAGCTGGCAATGCACTGTGCCTTCTCAATTAGACAAGTCGAGGTGCGTAGACCGTTCATGACAGATTTGGACTGTTCAGGAAGATTTTGTGGAAAGCATTTAAGCAAGCGTTGTCAGCTCGATTCAGTCAGTTGGTTTATAATCTGAGTCTTGTGAAATTAAACTCACAATAAACAGTATATAAATTATCTTGTGTAGAATAGTTTGTTGTCTTCGATAAATAGTTTCATGATTTTTTGCTTTTGTATCTTTAATGATGGACTGATTTTTGAACAGTAATAAAAGTAATAGTGCAGATAAAGAAAGTATTTCTTCAACCAGTGGCATGACTATGAAGAAACGAAAATATCGTAAATACGATGACTGTTATGTAGAGTTTGGTTTTATGTCAACAGAAATTAATGGTAAAAAGAGACCACAATGTGTATTGTGTATGAAAGTTTTGACAGTGGAGTGAATGCTTCCAAGTAACTTGAAACACAATTTAGAAGCAGCTAATCACCACAGCATGGTTGGCAAACCTCGTGATTTTTTTGCCAGGAAATTAAAAGAACTGAAACAAGAAAAATATAGGTTTTTTAATACTGCATCAATACCAAATAATGCTTTGCTAGCATCGTACAAGATGGCTTACAGAATCGCAAAATGCAAGAAGTCTCATATCATCACAGAAGAATTTATTCTACCAGCTGCTGTAGGTATGGTGAACATCATGATTGGTGAGTGCTGGAAAGCTGCTTTTAAAAGTGCCTTTGTCCAGTAACACAATTAGTTTGAGAATACAACGTATGGCAGAGGATATCAACAATCAATTAATTGAAAAAAAAACTAAAGGAGTGGAATTTGGATTGCAGAACTTCGTATAAATCATCAAATTTAAATAACACAAAAAACAAAATTTTATGATTTTTAAAGAATAAACTTTTAATAAACAAACAATAAACATACTTTTGTTGGGATTTGTGAAACAATGCACTATGACTATGTTGCTTATGCTTCTCTTTCAAGTTTTACAACAAAAAAATTACAGTTACTTAACAAATCAAAAAAATATTACTAACAGTGATGAATAATACACATTACTTATAAAAATAAAGGAAAATGACAATAAACATATTTTACTCAGTACTCCCATAACTAGTCTACTTGAGTTCGTAGAACCATTATTATGTAACTACTTGTACACATCAAAATTTTACAAAATATCTTACTAATAACTATAATAATAAGGAAATGGCCAATCCAAAATTAATTTTAATTATAATTTTAAACATAATTTGTCATTATAACATGTTACATTTTCAATAATAATATTTTTTAATGTTCTTTTAAAAAAAAGTCAACTGATTAGCAATCTCCTGATAAATCCATGAAATGTTTTTATGGAAATGCCTTTGACATTAAATTCTCATACCTGAATTCTATACAAATCATAGTTTATGAATTTCCTGATAAGTTTTTTTAACATACTCACTGCACTAAACTAACCACATCGAAACACAAAACTGACGCTTTCCGATGGTCTCACTGGTCTAACCCCACCACTATTTCTCCAAATTATCAAATCAAACATAACAAACACTCTTTGTTCGTTAAGTTTGTCAAACAAACGTAGCACTCTTTGTATAGACAACGTTTGTTCATTTTTCAAACATGATGTCGTATTTCTTAAAATTCAATTTTTAAAATTCTTAATTCTATTTTACTAATGAATCATCCCGCTATTAATTTAACTTTTACATTTAAAAAAAAAAATATTGTCCGTTGACGTATTAAGAAATCCATATAACAAAATAATTTATAATAAAATAAAATACAAATAAATTCACCAATTTAAATAAGCGAATTCAATTTAATTTAAATTTAGGCCAGAATTTACAATGTTACACAGCTAGATGGTAATAGTAAGGATGCTTATTTGATATTATGCTATGTATGGTTTATAGAGGGTAGTTAAAGAAAACTTTCTGTTTTATAAAAATATGATTGCATGAGTGAAGGCTCAGGACCTCTTCGAGATTTGTGATACATTCATATCTGAAAATAATTTGAATTGGCCTAAGTGTGTGTGGTGTCTGTACTGATAGAGCTCGTTCCATGTCTGGCTGCTATGAATAATTACAGGCACTTATTCAAAGCAATCATCAAATACACTGTAGACCCATTGCCATTATTCATAGAAAAGCATCTGAGTCCTGCACTGAATCAGGTGTTAGAATGTGGTAAATTTGATTAAATCTTGTCCATTGAAAGTAAGTTTTTTAAAAACACTGTGAGGATATGGGAGCTGAACACTCATCTTTGTTGTATTATAACAGTGCACGGTGGTTCTCTTGTAGTAATATTTTATCACGTACCTTTGAATTGCAGCAAGAAATTTTTATTTCCTTAAAGAGGAAGGACACAAAGATGGAGAAGATTTTGTTGCCTTTTTAAAAAAATAAAATGCATATTTATGCAACATTTTTAAAAATTGAATTCCCTGAATCTTTGCAGGGAAAAAACATGCACGTTGTGAAGTCAACAGAAAAAATATCAGCTTTTATTAAAAAACTCTATGGAAAAGAAAATTGAATGAAAATGCAGGCAGCAATTTTTAACTTTCTGTAGACATGAAAACCATGTTTGAAGGGCACTTATCACAGTTAATTATCTAGTTTGAGAAATACTTTCAAAATGAAAATTTTGATAGGTTTGCATGAATTTAAGGTCCATTTAACACTAGTGCGTCGTCTGAATTTACTTCTGCGGAAGAAGAGAATCTTATAGAGTTATCTTGCCGCAACAATTTGAAAGCAAAATTTGGCAGCATGGAATTGACAGAATTTTGGATTTCAATAAAAGATGAATATCTCCTTCTAACTGATAAGCCTCAGCAGATTTTAATTCTATTTTAATAGTCAACATTTGTGTGAAGCTGGGTTTTCAGCGTTTGCTGTAATAAAAAGCAAGTGTAGAGCTAAAATCAATGTAGAAAAGGAATTGAGGGTGGTCGTGTCCAGTTTAATTCCACGATTTGAAAAAATGTGCAGTGATTTTCATGCTCATCTATCACATTAATAATTAATTTAATGTTAATAAAGTAAAAAAAAATGTTAAATAACGAAGACACTAGTTTTATTTATTTTTATCTCTTACTTGAGTTATGTTTTTACTTAGGATAGGGCACCATGGAAAAATTTTAATTGAAAAATGGCACTGCGATTTGGAAAAGTTTGGGAAATCAAAGCCACCCATGAACGTACAAAAACAACAAGCTTAATATAACCTATTTTTTGGATCCATGGATTGATTCATCATGGTAATAAAATATTATGAAATCAATAATGGATTGTTAGTTGATGTGTTTTGTTATTGTTTTACCCAATTTGTAGTGAAATATGGACTGATAAATCCATATTTAAAAGGTTATATAAAGTAGTGACTTTATTAGGATGTTGCTGCTATTTTGGTGTGTTGTTTGAAGTTTATTGTTAAGAAAAAAAAATTAATTTTTTTTTTTCTGAATAACAGATACATATGACTATCAGTAGCCTTTTAAATTTAGGTGAAATTTCTATATTTTAAATCATATCTGACAATAGTAACCAAAATTGTACATTTTTCTTTCATTTTCAAAATTATTTTTATTGTTTTTAAGGTGATGCAACAGCTAGAAGAAGAAGCATTAATGGAGCAGTGTATAGAAGCAATGCTAGAAGATGAACGTGAAATACGTTATGCATATTATAATAACCAAAATAATCATCACAATAATGTATCACAACAACCAGCACTGATAATTCCTCAACCATGGAGTGACAGCTCATTGTAAGTATAGCTTTTTCTGGTAGTTCTATCTATTGTTCTTTTTTTCCTTTGGTTTTTTATACTCCATGCAGTAATTAGGATTGATTTTCTTGATGCCTTGTCGATCATCTTGAGGCAGGCAACGATGTGAAATTGGTCTCCAAAATTCTGAGAGTGAGATTGGTTCCTTCAGTTACCTCAAAACAACACTTGAACTCTTTTGTGTAGAGCTTTTTAAAATTTGAAATGATCTGCTGGTCCATGGATTGCAGTAAAGAAGTAGTGTTGGGAGGTAGGAACTGGATCTAGATGAATTTAAATTCTTTAAGGCGGTTATCTTCTAGGCCTGGAGGATGTGCAGGAGCATTACGTGTAACAAGTAAAGCATGGAGTGGCTGAGTCATCTCAAGTAGATATTTTTTTTACAGACAGATCAAACACTTCATTGATCCAATCTGTTAAAAGATAATGTGTCACCCGTGCTGTGTTAGTAAAAATTAGTTCACCTTCTCACAAATTATGTTTTCATTAATAATGTCGCCTTGCATTTGCTTCTCTTTGATCCGTTTGAGAAGCAATTTTTCAACATTGTTGAACATACATGGTCATTACATAGAAATTCTTGACACCCTTCAAAGCATCAATCTTCTTAATCTTATCCTTGTTTTTGAGGATAGTGCAATCATTAACTTAGACCAATTTATGTGTGTGCTACTTCAGCCACGCTCACACCTCATTCTCGCTTCTCAATAATTTGGAATTTGATTTCTGCAGTGTTTTTCTTCTCTTACCCCTCTTTTCTTGCAGCATTTTCTTTAGGGACAAATGTTTAAGCATGCTTAAACTTTGCACTAAAAAAAATTTATAATATTGTGTATAAATACAAGCGACAATAAGATGCTAGCTGAACAAGCGCTAAAACCAGACTGATAGCCGAGACGCAGGTAGGATATATAATGTCATGATGTTTCCTCATCACTTGTTAAGGGATTCATTTTTTATATTTTGTTTTGGTTGTTAGGCAAATCACTTGTTCTGAGAGGTGCTTGTTAAGGGAGGTTTGACTATAAGAATCCTTGTCAACATAGTAAGAAACATATTTCTTCACATCTAATTGGCACAGTGTGTAAATGATGTGCATTATCTTCTTAATTAATTATACTGATAATTAATTAATTAGTAATAAATACATAATTGAAAAGTAAGATAATAGTTCATGCTTTCTTGTTTTGTGTTGATTAAAAACCTGTAGGAGAATGTAAATCAGGTAATGTAAGATTATTCTTTGATGTATTAAAATATTATTACGGAGGTTGATTATATTTAAACCTTGTTAGTAAAATTACCGTTAAAATTTGGCCAAACTGTGATTCTCTTCAATACATGAGTAATCTAAACATGATTTTTCCTTTTTAGGTATTATATGAACAAGTTATCTCAGATGAATTTTTTCAAAACAAGCAACTGGTAGTATAACTTTAGAATTTTTAATATTTCAGATTTTAATAAATATCTTTTTGTACCTTCTTTCTTTTTTGAACTTGCCTAAAAGACTACCGTTCAAGATTAAGATTCTGAACACTATAATAAAAAATATTTGGAGAAGCATATTTTTAATATGCAGTGTTTTAAGAAAATACTTGACTCCTATCTAAATAGCAAAGTTTAATAATTATGCATGTTGCTTAAATGATTAAAAAATATTTACAGTGGACTAGCTCATAACCAGCTCAGCCTGTACTGGATCCTCAGTGTTATTGAAACGACCAGTTAATTAGAAAATATATAGTAGGTTGTTAAAAGGAGACTTAAAGAAATTAGAGGACAGTACTATATATCTATTTAATTATTTTTTTAACAAAAGACCAATAAAATAGAATTTTTTCTGTAATTTATAATTGTTATTGTTAAGAGAAGAGATCTGATGTAAATGAAAAAAATTACTTATGACACAACATAAAACTACATTTTTCATTGAATATAAAATTATGAAAGTATTGACACAATAAAATACAGTAAAAAAAAAAATCTAAAATGTTAAGAGAAAAGGCTGGAGTGTTTTTCTGTCTTGCTGTCCATATTTTTTTTTAAAGTGAAGTTACACCAGTTTTTAATAAACATTACATTGGTTGCAGATGATTCCTACTTTCTGCAAGTATCTTCAGGCTATCCCCAATGCTCCCTTTCCTTTAAAGTTGGCTATTCCTTCCTTTTCCATCTTCTTCATCTACTTTTTAACTTTGTTTTTGCCATTGCCTTCTTGAGACATAGCACTAATGATTTCTTTGTAAGCACATATTTCAGTTTACCCACTCTTACAGATCTTTTTCTTCAAGGTTCTTGCATTGTGATAGTAGCTCTTGAAGATCCTTAAGTAGTTTTTGGTTGCCTTATTTGGGCACATTAACCTATAAATTGAGCTCATTTGCTTCTAAAGGATAGTCATCTTGAGTATACTTTCACTCATGTTATAACATTTTATCAAACCTTTCTCCATCGTGAACATAGAGGGAGGCATTTTTTCATTAGCCCTCACTTGTATGTAGATGATATCCTTGATGTTTATATTTTTTAAGGATCATTACGTGATGTATTCTAATTTTCAGATAGTAGCTTTCTTTTGTATTTAAGCTTTCAATAACTTCCTGGTTGTGGGTTGGAACAGACTAGTAACATTTGGTGATAGGAAAATTCTTATACTTCTTCTTCATTTGATAGATTTTCAAGGTGAGTTGGAATATTATCAAGAAGTAAAATAGCATTTATAGGCATTTTAAGACTAATCAAGTGGCAACTTTTGGGACAAATTCAAAGTTAAACCATTTAGTAAAGAAGAATGAGTCTATCCAAGCAGACTGTTGGATCACACAGTAAACAGAGATATTTAAATGCTTGAATGGTCACTTGGTTTTTTAGGCTTGGCTATTATGAAAAGAGGGTGTTTAGGCTTTTGAACAGATATCAGTGGCTATTCTTTCTTTAATTTAAATCTTGAAATTGAAGTTTCTCTAGTAGTGACTAAACTTTGTTAGAGAATTGTTTAAAATTTGCTCTCTATTCATAGATATTATAACTTATTTAGGTAAAGGCCTTTTTTTGTGTAATTCTAAAAATTTTTGAAGATTCACTTGCCACTGCTGTATTAGCTGATATTTTACCATATACTTTGAGATAATGAATCAGATGTCAGATTTTCCAGTGTGAAAATTATTCATCATTAGCTAAAAGAACCCATATTGTAATTTTTGAATGTTGAATTAACACCTCCTTCTTGACATACTAATTGTAGTTAGTTTTCAACCCTCCAGTGAGAACTACATCTATAAAGCATTGACAGTGATTTTTAAAAATGCAAAGAGGAAATTTTTATTTTATTCAACTTGAGGGGAATAGTTTTAAATTTAATTTTTTTGTCTCGTCAATTGTTTTCTATGTTTTTTACTTGTGCCTAAATTATTACAAATATAATTCACTATTTTATATATATATATATATATAAAATTCACAATATAATTTGTTGATTCAACTTTATCAATAAGACTAAAGCTTTCTTTTTCTGTTCCATTTTAAGTTTATGGTGCTCATCCCCATTATTTATACTTTAGATCATTCAATTTGATAATGAAAGTTGTTAAATTAAAAACACTTACAAGATGATAATAGAACTTTTAACACTAAAAACATCCGTAGAAAGTGAAATATCAAACTTAATTGAAATACAGTGTGTGCACTTTCAAACAGTTGCAGTAAAGTAAAACAAATGAAAGAAACACTTGCTTAATGATTTGGGCAAATAAACATGTTTGTGAGCAGAGGGCACTACTCAGAAGCACATCCATAGAAGAATGAAACAGTATAATTAATAAAAAAAAAAAAAATTGATACTCATAATTATTACTCTATATATATTTGATATGTTGTTATTCAGACATTTATTTTGATTTAGTTAACGTAATTAAAAATAGAATTTTATTGTGTATATATGTGTACGTGCATGTATGTCTACACTATTATTCTTTAAAGGCATTTATATACAGATTTATTGATTAAATTGTTTTAACTGATTTCTTTATTGATTTGTTTTATTTCCTAAAATTGAGATCAAGATTCTGTTGTAGTTTGCTTATTGTAAACAACTTAATTTTTATTAGATCATTAGTTGACAGAATAACAAAGTTTAGTACTCCAAAGTTGTGGAATAATTTTGAAATATTTGATTATTTTATTAAAGATTAATATAATATTTATATATATTTTTAATAATATTACACATGTGCGCGTGCAAAAATGCACTCGCACCTACCCATGCATGCACACACACACACACATACATACATACATACATAGTTCCCCCAGGCCTTGAAAGTCTGGGAAGTTCAATTTAGTCAAGGAAAGTTTTGAAAAATCACCTTAAGTCAGGGAAATCTGTTGAAATTAGTAAAATGTCAGGGAGAATTTGAAAAAAAATTTATGTGGGCAGAAAAATTACTAAAAAATAACAACTACTTATGTATAATCCCCACTAAAGAGGATTCAATCATTGGAAAAAACAAAATTTTGTAAAAACTGGTTTCGTAAATTATACGTTTGTTACAAGTTTGAAATGTATAGTAGTAAAGTATATATTTGTGATTGAGCTTTGTGCTCGAATTTGGATTCTTCAGTGATTTTTGATCATCAAAAACCAATTTTTCAATTTGTAACCTTATTGTATACAGGTGTTCAAAAAGTGACGCATGGGAAAACAAGTAAGTTATAATAGTTGTTGAAAGTGGCCTTCATTATATGATCACATAATTGAATACAACATTGCATGCTCTTAAACATGAAGTAATGTTAAGGAATTTTTACAGCGACATATTATCAAGTTTTGCTCTGCAATTTGGGAATGGTGTGAAGATGAGTTTTATAAGCAGCATAAGATATCTCCTCAAGATAAAGTCAGGAGGCGATTGATTAATCAGGAGACCGAGGGAGCCACAACTCCTTCAAAATCAGTTGTCCATGAAAACACTTATCCAAGAAAGTAATAGTGTTAGCTATGTGAGTTGTAGCATTGTCCTGCTGAAAGTACGTGTACTCTAGCTGGTATGCAGGTATAGTGTTTACAGATTGTTGCATCATCTATTAGTAGTGCTCACAGTTCACTGTGCCATGAAAGAACGTCATGAAGATTCACCTATATGACATTGTACACCTAACGCCCACTTTTTGTCCAAGCAGAGAAGACTCGTGCAGCTGATGTAGATTTTCTGTATACCAAAAGGGTGAATTTTTTGTGCATAACATATCTATCAAGTAGAACCATGCCTTGTCAGACCAAAACCAATCGTCAAGTTCTTCCCCATCTGGCATTACAGATGACATGAACTACTGACAGAAAGCCACAGGCTATCCATTGTCAGCGGGTAACAACTCATGAATAACATGAATTCTGTTAGGATGCTTCTTTAAACACTTGCCCAATGCCGTGTGGGCACTACCAACCAAGAGACCAGACTGGCTAGATAGGCATTGCACAGACTTCTTGGGACTAACGGAATATGCAGCTTGCACGTCGATCAACTTTTCTGGTGTTAGCACTTTCAATCTGCCACTTTTGGCTGCATCTGCCACATTCCCTGTCTTTTGGAACTTGTTATACAGCCACTTGATGGAGAACTTGTTTGGTGCATTAATACCATAATTTTCTGTGAAGGCATTTTGGATCTGGGCATAACTGGTATAATGTAATGGAGACAATTAATGTTCTCTGCAACATTGTGTAACCCATTTTTCCTCAATTAAACCTCCAACAAAAGAAGGAAACATTCTTCCATAAGGTTGTGTCACTTTTTGAACACTATATTACTAATATAAATGCTACAAATTTAAGAGTTCCACTTGCTGGTTAAAAAAATCCATTGAATCCAATCTAATCATATTAAAATCTCATTGAATTTGACAATGTTCTAGCCAAATCCTATTCAGTTATTTTTCAATAACATATCTTAACCGAATTAGGTAAAGGTCTAGCCAGATCTTAATGAAGTGAAATCAGTTTGATTCAATGGATTTTTTTAAGCATGGCTACAAATTTCAAAAACAAATATAGATTATTTAGTAGGAAATTCCTATGGTAAATGTATGGTAAGACATTAATTAAAATTATATGTTTATAATAAAAAATCTTAATTTGCATAATGAATAGGTAAGTATTCATGCTGGTGATAGGTGTATATTATGGGAGTGCACAAGTATTCAAAATTTCAAGTAATTTTTGAATCGAGTTGAATATTTTAGAATCAAGTAGATATGAGAATTAAAAACATTTTTACCAAGGAATATTTTAAGGCTGGTTGGTGTATTCCCCATCCCAAATTATTTTTGTGAATAATATTAAAATACTACTGTGAAATAAATTTTCATATTACATTGAGATTAATTTTGTATTACGATGTTAGAAAACAATCACCAGTTTTTTTGAATTTCCAAGTTGAAAAATCATAATTTATAAACTATTTTGAACATTGTTTGGAAAAATATTGTTGTACTTCATCTATCTATGTACCTGGTTATTCCAAGGAAAATTCTGAAAATAGTCAGTGAAAGTTGGTGAAAATAGCTTACAAATTTTGGGGGACCATGATATATATTGGTTTTAAGACTTATATTGTCAGCGGAGAGTCAAAAATTTTAGATCTTGCTTGATTTAATTAATGTCAAATAGGATTAATTTAAAAAAAAAAAATCAAGTCCTGGTGATGTGAGAAGTTCAGGATGATGTATACTAAGAATGTAATATGTTAGTTCTTGGTTCAACTGCAGATTGATAAATCCTGAACTTATTTTCATAATAAAATTCTTAAGAAATAGTATGAACTGCTTTTTCAAGACTTGGATTTGTGAATAAGTAGTTAATGTTTTTACCTCTGTCACATTACATTTTTTACAAAACAATTGTAGGAGCTAGTAGTATAGAAAAAAAAACTAGTATTTTATTTTTTCCACTGTTACAGAGCAAAAAAAAATACAAAAATAAAATACATATCAAAAACTAAATTTCAAATAACTTCATTTTGGACCACTGAATTATGCAAGGTCTGATTAGAAAGTAACGAGTTTTTATATTAACATCAAAAAAGAATTTATTTACTTATTCTTCTATATTTATAATTTCTCCTTCCGAGTAGTCCCCTCAGAGATGCATCACACATAATGTCAGCATTTCTTCCAATCCTCCAAACATTTATAGAAAGTATTTTTTGATGTAGCAGTAAGATCACTTTATTTTTATTTTTACTAGATTTTTTATTATTTCCTCTATCATAGTAGATTGTCAGTTTAATGTTTTCTTTATCAGTGGGAACAAGAAAAAGTTACAGGGTGCAATGAATATGGCTGTAGATTACAGAGATTTCAGTATCAGTATGGTGTTACTTTTGCCTAAATAATCATGAATTATAAATGAAGTTTGAGCTGAAGCATTATTGTGGTGCAAAACTCAAAAGTTGTTGCCTAGATTTGTGGTTGTTTCTTAGGTTGCCTTATGTGAATGGTAAAAAACTGCTAAGTAATACTATTTGTGGATTGTGCAACCTTGTGGTAAGAATTCATTATGGACAATGTCATTGTAATCAAGAAATAATAAGATTAACCATAACATTCGATTGAACTTGGCATATTTTCAGGTGTGGTTCTTTAGGAAGTTTCTATTAAGATGCTTGATTGGACCTTTGTTTCAATATCGTAATTATATACCCATGTTTCATTACCTGTTATAATACTTTAGAGTAATTCTGAGTTTTCAGTATTGTTGGCTAACAATTTTTCTGGGATGTTTATGTGGTGTTGCTTTTGTTGAAAATTCAGCAGTTTTATTACTAATTTTGCTGCTTTTCATCTCGTACCCAAAACTTCAGTCAAAATTGTTTCATATAACCTATAAAAGTTAACACATTTTTCAATTTCTGATAGTGATTAGATGATAATCTCCTTTATTTTGTCAATATTTTCATTGGTTGTTGATGTGTTAGAACATACAACCCATTTGTCTTATTTATAGCTTCTTTCTTAAAACAGTTTGCATCATGGTTAAATCCTTAATATCAACAACCTTGCCAAAAGTGAGTATTAATAGAATATAAAATGTATCCTAATTACTGGACTATCAAATTTAAGTCTAATAAGGCTGAAAATATTGATATACATTATTCACTGCTGCCATCCCATGAGAAAAAGGGGAATTTAATCAAAAAGGACATAGCATGTAAATTAAAAAAAATCTCATTTTTTGATTATATCTCATCATAATGATGCACTTGAACCAAATACAGATAATTTATTGTAAAAAAGTTAAAAGGGATTTTTAAAGATGATTACCTAAAGTTTTATGAATTTGTTAAGAAAAGTATTGTAAAGTTCTAGTATATTATATTGTATTCATTTTTAAAATAAATGATGTTCCGTGGATAAAATAGTGTAGTAGCTTATTTTATTTATGTGTGTTGTATGTGTAGTATGAATTTACGTATGTTGTTTGAGTTTTGATAGATACAAATGCTTACAGACCCATTTCCTTAACTTCCTACCTGGGAAAGTTGATGGAAAGAGTTATAAATAACAGACTGAATTGAAAATTGGAGATATATGGACTTCTTAGCAATAAACAATTCGGTTTTTGACCACAACGTGACACCATTGTTGCCCTTCTACTAATGACAAGAAATCTATGCAGGTTTTACCAAACAAAGAGTGACAATTTGTGCAATGATCGACTATGAAGCTGCCTTTGATACAGTCTCTCCGACCTCTTTAATAGTATAGTGAACAAAAATTGGCATATGAGGCAAACTATTGCAGTTCCTACACACATTTCTGAATAACAGATGCTCTAAGGTAAAAGTAAACCAATACACATCTGAAAGCTGCATCATCAATAATGGCGTACCACAGGGTTCAGTGTTTAGTCCAACTCTTTTCAACATAATGTTGCATGACCTGGAATCATGGACAAGGTTTGTTCAAAGGCTGGCAGGGGGCAACTCAAGATATCAAAGACAGAGTATACAGTGTTTACAAGAAAATATAAGCTAAAAAATTTCCATCCAACTCTTAACACTAAACGATATAAAAATGAGTTATAATAGCAATTCAAAAATTTTAGGTATAACTATGGATGAAATCTTATCTAGAAGAGACATGTGGAAACTGTGCTGGAACAGATACGTGGTAGACGTATCTGAAAATGGTGAACAGTAAATCATGGGGGTGGTGACATAGAAAGTATGAAACAACTGGACATACAGTATATAAGACCCAAAATCACTTATGGCTGCAGCAAGGTGTGTGGGAGTGCAGCAGATACCCACTTGAATAAACTAGAGTAGAGACAGTGCAAAATGCAGCCATGAAAGCTTGCCTTCAATGCTCCAAGACTACTTCCATCGAAGCAATGCAGATCGAACTCTATATTGAGCCATTGACGTTCATTAAAAGTAAAACTTGGACAAAATTCCTGAAACACATACCCATACACTCACCCCATGAGACAACTTTGACCTAATAGAAGGACATGTTAACTAGACAGTTGTTTTGTTTCTCCTTGGATGCACTTATGAAGGAACTAATTAGTACAGATCTTTAGAATATTCCACCAGCACATACTATCCCTCCAGGATCCTGGACCAGACCTAATGCCAACACTGAGCTTCCAGACCAACTAACAAAGCTAGAGAACACTGAATTATTAAGACAGAGCTCTATAGAAAATATAAAAATTTAAAATTTTCTTTATTTACACAGATAGCTCATTTAGGACTGATCTCTCTCTGATTTAGGTCTCTCAGGTTTCGGGGTCTACATTCCAGACCTAAATATTTTTTCTGCTATATTAAGAAAATATATGACCTGCTTCACAAAACAAAAACATAAACTTCCAGTAGATTCCAGGACACTAGTGTAGCAGGCAACGAAGTGGCAGATAAATTGGCTGCGATCACATTAAGCCTAGAAGCTAAGCCACAGAAGATGGAAATAATGACAACAGGTTTGAACCAAAGCAGAGAAATCTTTAAAAAACTTGAGTGGAAAGGTGGAATTCTTTTTTAAGGGCAAACGCACTATAACATACAGAAAGAACCAAATGATTAATGGTTTACAAAGAAATGATAAGGAAAGTGCATTAATGACTGAAAATTATATACATACTGAAATTAATTTCATTTTTTAAATTTATCAACATTTAACGGTAACATTTGAATTGCATTCTATTAAAATTATAATTATTTAAAAACTTATTCAATGCTTTTAATATTTATTTTAATACTTAATCAGTGCTCTTGTCATTTCCAACTAAAACTAATCTAATACTTCTATGCAATTTCATGTTACAGGAACCCTGCAGATCTGTGCAATGAAATGGAAAGTCTTCGTGTCCAGGACCATGATGAACTTGCAAAACAGGTGAAGTCATGTTATGTAAATCATAATAGTTGAGTTGTTTTGTTTTTGAGAACGTCTTATGTACTACTGAAACTGTCTGTGATTGTAATGTCCCTTCTGTGATATTGGTAATTCAAAATAATAAGTTAAACAAAAAAAATAATAAACATAAAAACCATTTGACTGATGAGAAAATGTATAAATATGTAGAGAAATAAAGTAATTTAATATTTTTTTTATTGTACACTTATTTTATTTCTTACTAGTTATTATTTTTTATCTTGAGGAAAACGTTAAACTATTAACCTAACTGCCTCTCATTTTTGTTAACTGGTTAAGATGCACCTCTGGTTGTTTTCCATTTTACATTAATATGATCTTATTTATTGCATCTTACATTGTAAGTTACTTGTTTTTATACCTCTTTATTTTAATTTTTTACCACTGTGTTTACTCTTTTTGTTTCTTCCATTTTTAAATAGTATTAATACGTTACATTTAAACTATGAGTACTAAGTAATGCTTGTAAAGATTTCCTTTTTCACATACCTTCTGATATCTTTTAGTTTGTGTTTTACCTCTTTATTTTTTAAAACTTATACTTTTGACATTCTAACTTTTTATGATTACATTTTATGTTGTATTGGGAAACTTTAATTTTGTATGTTTCACAGATGGTAGTGAGAAAGTAGTTTTTATTAAATTTTTGATTATTGCGTGCCGTCAGTCTGTATAATCACATAATAAAACAAATCTATGAGCCAGGAGAATAAGCTGTGTGTTTAGATTCATTGCATGATAAATGATCTCTAATTCAATTGTATTTTAATTTTCAGTGCTCTCTTTTAACATTTTGGTGTTCAGTGATTTGTTTGGTAGTTTTGGATTGAATTAGTTTCTTGTGTTCCATCTCCTGAATGATATTTTTGATTGGTTTTAAAATTGGTACTACTGTAGTCTGTAAATCTACATTTTGTTTTCTGTATAAGTTTGAATTATTTTTTTATAAAGAGATAATGGAAGAAGCTTAGTGGCATTTAGAATAGATGTAAGGAGGTGTGTCTGTAGCAATTGCCATGAAGGGTGGTTTTTGGCCTCTACTAAGACTAAGACTTAATTAATACGAACCTTAAATGACATTGGAAAGATTTACTAAAAGAATTTTAGGATAAATTAACAAATTCCCTTTCCCTCAGAAACATATTCGATCAGATTGTGCTGATATATTAGTGATGATATTACAGTGATCATATAGTTATGATATATATCTTTAATTGAATTTAAAACTCCTTTTGCTACACATGTACATTCTTCTTCACTAAAAACAAGATATAATTTATCAGTTATTAAAATAATGTACTTCTTAAATACTGGACTCCAAATAAAAAAAAAAATTACTTTAATTTTTAGAATTGAGTTATTTAAAGTTTATTGTAAATGATATTCTGCATCTACCTTTTTCACCCAATTTTTTAAATAATTTAGTTTTTCTTTCTTTCTGTTTTTGTAATACAATTTTTTCTTTCTGTTAAATCACATTTTTGTATGAATTTTTGTCATTCATCACTTATTTTTCTTTTACTGATGTTTTCAAATTTTATTTTTTTCCTAATAGTGAATCGATACCATCCAATTCTTACTTTTTAGTTTTTCCATAAATCTTTCCTTGCATATCATTTATGCTTTGACTTTTTCTTGTAATTCCTTTTTCATAAATATTTTTATAAATATTTGAGGTAGTTAGATGGCCTTGAACTGGACAGAAGTTAGGTAGATGAATGTTTTCTCTCTCTCTCTCTCTCTCTCTCTCTCTCTCTCTCTCTCTCTCTCTCTCTCTGGTACCTTCCTTGCTTTGAAATGATAAAGAATTCAACTCTTGGTAATTTTTACAGTTGACTTAAGCCTAAAAGTTTGAGTGAGAAATATAAACGATAGTTATACTGAGCCTTGTAGGTTTGAGAATGTGCTTAATTTACAAGTGTCACTCTAGCTCTCATGTTAATTGTTTTGTTAGGAAATAAAATTTATCTATGGTCAAATAATTTTTTCTCTATTGTCAATGATTTCAACTGTATAAATGCTTTACTTTCTTTATACTACTATTTAGCAACAATTTTACAGCAGTGATCAAAACTGTGTTTCTTGATATCATTGATAATAAAATTAAATATTTTTTATTTGTGTAGAATAAATATACACAAGTAAAACAAATTCTTTTACTTGTGATGAATTAAAATATTTGTTTGAGTATTTCATTTAATTTGCTTACGTAAAAAAATAACTTTTCAAAATTTAAAAAGTATTATTTGTAAATAGATTATTATAATTGCTCATAATTGTTGAAGGAAAATTTTTATAGGTAATGATCTGACTCAGTTTAGTTAGAATTGCCAAAAAAATAGTTTTTATTAATGCTAGACAATATTGATTCTACAAAAAACAGAGATTTATTCTGTAGAAACACTTATATACAGCACAATTCTACAAGCTATTCTATAATTTTTGTGTGCATTTTTGTACTTTTTTTCATCATATTGTAGTATGTTGTAAAAACACATACTTACCTGTACAAAGGAATCCATTGGATAAATGTGCTATTACTTATATGTGCATGGACCCATTAGTAATTGTGCTTTTTCATAGTAGAACAATCTCAGAGCTTTGGAAATGTACATCATAACTTCCTAAATATTGTTCAGATTGTGGAATTGAATTCTCATGTATACAATTATTTATTTGCAACAAATTTTATATTTACAGAGTACGTTGAACCCAAATGCTGCTGAATTTATTCCCCAGCAGAGATTGGCCATATCTGTAGCATTGGTTGAAAAGGCGACTTAAAATGGTAACTGTATCAGCCATCACAGTTTCATAATCTCATACTTCACACGCACCATGACGACTACAACTTATTTTGATTACTTTTTTTACTGTATGTATGTATGTAGAGGCTGTGAAGTGTTTTTTAAATAAGTAAACGTGTTGTAATATGATGCTCACACATCAACTACCACAGTGCAGGTGATATAATTAAATATTTGATAAGGTTGAACTATGATAATAATAATAAAAATAGTAATATTAGTTATGTTATTATTCACCTATTTAATTAAATTAGTAAATATCTTTTTATTATTGCTTTAAGTATCCTATTTACTTTACTTGTAATTTTTTGATTGTATATTTGATACTTTATTTATGGGTGCAGTACTGCAAACAAGACTGAGGTTGTGGTGATCAAATAATATAATAATAAAAATAAAAAAAAAAACTATTGTAAATGATTTTATTGTTAGACTTCTTGTATTATTATAAAGTTGGATTGTTATTTTAAAAAAAGAAAACAAAATGCATTGCAGTAAATTGTTACCCATTTAAAAAAAAAGTTATATTGAAGGTTACAAATGTAGGTAGCAAGAACATTTGTACAGTGTGTTGTTATTAGTGTGTAGTTGTTCTGTATTTGATTTTATGTAGGGAAAAAGTAAGAGAGAATAAAAACCATGAAAATGAAGAATTTCTACATGGTGCATTATAATACTATGATATATGTAGAAAGTAGTTGGATAAAATCAAAGTGTAAGTTTTGTGTACATCTTAAGAAATACGGCAAAGAGATTATTGTTTTCTTTATTTATTATTGTTGTTCTTTTTTATATACATATTTGTTATTATTTATTTGTACATTTTCCATGATGAAATACGTACTACTACAAAATATATTAAGTACTTACATATGCATATTATTAAAATAAACCGTCCAGGTAGACATAAAATAAACCTAATTTAATCAATTTTATTGCATCACTGTAATAAAATAAAAACCGTGAATATTTTTTTATTTACATCACAATTTGTATACAAGGAATTATGAAAACACTTTGATATAAAAGTTCATAAATTGTACAAAAACTTTTGAAGTTTTTTTTTGTTTTGTTGAAGAAATTGTTTATAAATGTAAAGTGATTCCTTGTAAGATATAAAGTTACAAATATTTGTAATTTTTGTTTGCATGAATTTAATTAAATATCAAGGCTAAATCTAAAAGGATTACTCATAAAAAGATACCTGTAGGTGAAGATAGAAAAAAAAGAAAAACCACACACTTATAGGAGCATGTATAAATTACTTATTAGAGAAGAACAAACCATACTAGGAACATTATGTGACCGATGCTGATAAAGAACAACTGTAATTGAGTGTACAGTCTGTTGTGAAGTTGAGTAATGTTAAAAAACGCAGGAAACAAAGGTATAAAACTTAGCTCTTGTTGTAGAGTATTCTTTCCAGTTTACTCCTTTAATGTTTGTTTAAACTACACCTTTGTAGTTTTTTTCATATTTAATTTATCCTTTTAGTTAATATCATTTGTTAAAAAAAGTCATGCCTTTTGTGAAGGAAAATTATCACATTTGGCTAATCTTTCATTTATCCAGATGCATTAGCTGCAGCTTGAGGTTCTACTATTTTTTATTGGTTTACATACTTTTAGTAATATTTATTAACATCCTTGCTGTTTTCTGGAATTGGAAATTGTTGGCTGGTGTTATGTGATTAGTATTAGTAAATATATCTTGAAAGCTGTTTATGTTTTTGCTAAAAGTTTCAGATTGTCATTTTCCTACTGTAGTGTTATTATACTGCTGAACCCCTGAAATTAAAAGGTTGAAACTATTTAATATCAAAAGAAATTTGCTTGTTAATGAAATTAAAAGGGCAATTTTTTGTATTAAAAGTTGTACTTATACCGCATGGTGACCAATTAAAAGTTGACATGAAGTTGGGTGCTTTTCTCCTTTAATTAAGAAGAATATTTTTTTGGCACTTTAATTAGTAGCTGTAAAATTTCCAAATAATTTTTATGAAGTGTGTAGGATAAAAGTTTTGGAAAACTATCTTTTAAAAAAAAAATGTTTCAGTTTTTTAAGAAATGATGTATGTGGTAAATGGTTCTGAATCTGGGCCTCATCTCTAGTATTTCAAACTATAATAATAAAATTTGGTCCAGCATCTTATCATTAAAATTAATTTTGTTTAATTTATTTCATGCTTAGCGAGCGAACTAAGAAAAAGCCAACAAATCCAGATTTTATATACATATATATTTATACTATATGAAATATAAACCACCAAAACACAGTAATTAGATAAGTTAAACTTACCTCATCTTCAGTTTGTCTTGAATTATGTAACATATTAAATTAATTAAAACATATTATATTATAATTTGTTAAAATTGTTTTCTATTAAAAATTTTTTAATTTATTACAAGTGTATATGCAAATTCTACTGTCCTGTAACTGAAATGTTAATTATAGAATGCAATTAATGTATTTATAGAATTCAATACAAACAGAAGATGCAGGATCCTATGAAAATTAATTATTGGAAGTTAATATGGTAAGTTTAATTACTTTCTTTGTTTTGATGGTTTATATTTCATATAATATTAAGTTTTATCACCTTGGTCAATATGTTAATGAATTATTAGAATTGGTGTTAACATTATTAGGTTATATATATAAAGAAAAATACTACCTTGCCTACCCCATTATATAATGCATGCCAAAGGGATATTTCATTTTTTACTTCAAAGAAATTATTTAAAAAAATGATACACATTTACTCTACTGCAAGGATATTGGATATTCCAGTAGCTGGTCCTGACATGTATACATCAGTACTGGTGAGGGCAGTGTGGGTAGGCTGCTGTCCAACACATGCTTTTAGAAATGTCAAAATTATGTACTTCTCATTTTCTCTCCCATGCAACTTTTTATTATTCAATATGTTACTTACATGATCCTTACTATATTGGCTATTGTACTAATCTTTAAAGAGATTGTGTGTTTATGAACTTAGTTTATAAATAAGCAGGAATAAATAGTAAATTAAATGGATTACCTAGTTCTCATACCATTCAATAGACATTTATTAACAAGCAAAAAAAATTTTTCCTGATTTGATCTTTACCTGGTTGTCATATTGTCTTTCTCTCAGTTTTACACTAACTGGTGCCCTTAGAGTTAATTTATTTCACAATACAACTGTAAAATTAAGATATTGTTCTTTGAGGTCATAAAATACATGTCCTAAAAGGTGATTATTGTTATCAATACACAGTTTTAGGAAAACCATATGTTGACAAAAAATTATCACTACAACTCTAAATTCCTTGCAAATTAATTATTAACTTATATATACATTTGTAAAAAATTAGTAAAATATTCTGTATTTGTTCAGTTGTGATACATTGTTTGTGCCATTGTTTACTACCACTGACAGCTAATTACCACTAACAAATTAAGGTGTGGCTAATTGGTGGAATTTATAATTGTATTTTATTATTTTAACAGATTAAAAGTAATCTTCATCTAATTCTTTGTTGATTATTTGTGGAATAAATTGACATATATAATACTTGAATTTTAATTTAACTTGTCATAAATCAGCTGATTTTGAAATGAGAGTTTTCTTAGGTTCAAAACCTTATAAAGGTAGGTGCTTTTATTTATATTTCAATACTAGGTCATTGATACTGGTCTTGATGTTGGGTTTTAATTAACCTTACATCTCAGGAATGGTTAGCCTAATTTTGTTCAAGGTTACACTTTTACTGGTACACTTACATTACACTTATAAGTCGCTAATGACTTTAATTGTTGATGCCACTAAAAATAAAAAAAATATTAAAATTTTTGCTGTAATACTGATGTGATGTAGCATATACTGAGATGACTGGAACTATGATGTAAAATATTAATATGCAATAGATTCTATATCGATTGACATACACCTAAGCCTTTTACAATATTAAATAAAATTAAAACTGTAAACCCTCTTTTAATAACCCTTCTTGGTCCAGTACCTTATTCTTTAGTAATATTTTTTCTTTTAGATGCAGTACTGTGAAATTAGTTTGCTGTTAAAAGCCACTCAGCATTATTACATACAAAAGTTGACAGTAAGGGTTTTTGTTAATTTCTACAATGTAGTAACTACAAAGCTGATTCAGTCATATTGTGTTAGATCTTATAAACCTATTGTGTTGTATTTTTCTTTTTCTTTTATATACCTGTTATTTTTTTATTGTTTTACAAAAAAAAATAAAAAATTTGTTTAAAAAATAAATAATGCTGGTGAAAATTTATCAAAGTAAAACTGTTGTAACTTTAATAAATTATATAAAATTATTTTTTTAAATGGTGCATTTGTAAAACAACCTGTGTTTCTCTTTAAGAACATACAGTTTAAAAAGGATTCAATGAACTTTTAATAGTTGAATAAACTATTCAGTTTATAACATTATATTTTGGATTTTAATAATTTTAATTAGAAGTCTAGTAGTCAAGATGTCTGATATTTGAGCTAAACATCTCTGTGAATAAGTCTTCTGTAGATCTGTGGGTGGCCCACTGGGATTGCTTTTTGTTTGTTTTTATCTGTTTAATATCTTGTGGGCTCTTATTTTTAATCCCCTTTGATGCATTTTATCTAATAATTTTAATTCTTTTATGATTTAGCCTTTTTTTTAAATATATTTTATGCAGTGAATAATGTAATAAATCATTAAATTTTTTTGATTATGTAAACTAAATTAGCACTGCCCTATTTTGCACTAAGTTTTTATAGTACAAACTATTAGTATTAACTTTTTATTGTAATACTCACATTTATTTTATTATTTTATTTTGTTTTGTGTTCTGCATGTTATTTGGCCCAGTAATGATCTCTGGCACGAAAGTGTAAGTTTTTGGTGTAAATTATTTAGAAAGGAATTTTTATATATTTTTAAAGATTACTTACTATTAAAACTTTTATTACAGGTTGTGGTAGAGTTATGTTTATAATATAATTATAACATTTGTATACCTCTTCTTTTTATGTTGTATTCTAATAATCATCATTCATATCATTAATTATAAAATATATAATTATTTAGACTTAATAGGTTATTTATATTGTTTATTTACTGATTATATTTGGAAATATTTCAAGTATGAAAGTGTGGGTAAAAATAATCTGTAATGTAATTACAGTGTTGCTGTTAGCATAAAAATCAAATATTTTCCTAAACCTTTGTTTCAGATTTTTAAATAAACTTAATTGTTTTTTCCTGAATCTGTCTTTGCTTGTTTGTAAATATCAGAAAATATTTAACTTTAAATAAAAGTATCCCATGATTTATTGAAAAAACATTTGATAACTAAGGCCTTGGAAATCAAGCACAATTAACTACAGTAAATTTTTAAATTGACAAGGATAATTGAATTATAATAATTTAATTTTTATTGATTAACATTAATAACATTTAAAAAGAAAAAAATTAACATTTACAAAAAATTAAAATTACATGTAATTTGTGATTTTATTCAAATTTGAATCTTTCATTAAGTTAACAATGATTTATTCTTTACCACTGATCTAATTTGTAGACTGTGTGTTAAAGGTGGAACAAAGTGCGATAATTTATTTATATAAACAACAGATATAGATTGAAACTTGTTTTTGGACACAGCTCAAATTTTTAAAAGTAGTTAATGATGTTATACTGCTGAATAGCCAGCAATTCAGCCTATAATTAATTCTTTTCCTGTTAATCTGTGTAAGCTGAGACTAACTCTAAAGACTCAAGACCACTGTAGCCATATTAAATGTTTATGAATACATGTAATATGTTAACAGAATACTTGACTGAATATGTTTTAAAAGGGTATTGAAAAAATGTATCGTGCTACATAAAATTTGTGTTCAAGTCATTGGATACCTGTACTGAAATTTATTTAGGCTTTAAAAGTTGCAAACAAAATCTGTAAAGTACTACTTATTACAAGGGTTATTCAGACATAAACCAGAATTTGTCTATTCAACTTTCTTGATATTAAATAAAATTACCAATAAATTTCTTATTTTTTGCATAGTTTCCTTCAACAGGAATGTAATTTCTGCACCAGATAGATAGCTTCCTGATCTCCTCATCAAAAAAACAAGATGGATGCCTCAATAACCAATTGCACACATAATGCTTGACTGCGCCATTGTCTTTGCACCTATTTCATCATAAATGTTTAAGCAAACCAAACATGCGGAAATCACATGGTGACAAGTCTGAACTATACAGTGGCTGTTCAAGAGTTGTCCAGTGAATTTTAGGGAATTAATTGCAAGTCTGAGCTGCTGTATGTGGCCATGTGTTTTCATGGAGAAGGAGGATGCTGCATGTTGCAGTAAGCAGCACTGATGTCATCCAATAACTGGCAGTAGTATGCTGCATTTATTGTCCTTTGTTTATGCAGGAAATCAATCAGCTGCATACCTTTTGAGTTCCAGAATACAGTTTCCAGAACTTTTCCTGCTGACTAGCATTTCTTTGCCTTGATTGGTGTCCCCCTCTTCACTTTTCCACCATTCTAATCTTGTTCTCTTGCTTTCCAGAGTGTAGTGATGGACACAATTTCATCTCAGGTCACAGTACAGTCCAGAAATGCCTCTCCTTTCTCAAAGCAATTAAGAAGCCACTGACGGATATCTTTCTGGACATTCCTCTGTGAGAAGATATAGAACGCAACTCGCTGAGTCAATGTGTATATCAGTGTATCTGATGTACGCTTATATATTGATGTATGCTTATATATTGATGTATCTGATAACATTGTATGCACACTCTCACCACTTATACCCACCTCAGATGCAATTTCTCAGTTATGTGGTGGTCACCTTCCACAAGGTCACAAATGGCCTGAATGTTGTCATCATTGATGCTGGTCTGCAGATGATGTTCATGACTTTGGTTCTCCACTACATCACGGTCACTTTGAAATTTTTTTGGCCCAATCAAACGCTTGAGTTTTTGACAGAGTAGCATCTCCAAACTGCACCTGGAGTCAAGTCAAAGTTTCAGGGGATTGCGCAATAAATTATCCAATTTCTCACCAATAAACCTTCATTGGCTAGAAATTGTATTATAATTTGTTGCGCAATGGACTATGGTACCTTCTGCTCAGATATTCTGCTGCTGATGTGGGACTGTGACCTAAGGACACGGCTGGCCAGTTGCTCCTTTCCACACATCCAGTTAACTACTTGTAGTGCCCCACCACATTCACTGCTTTCTCTCAGTCCATGCTGCCAAATTCCAGTTTATATTTGAATGACCTTCATATCTTTGATAACATTAATTTTTGTCATTTATATCATGAAGTTATTTTATTCTTACAATTACAAAGAGTCCATCCAGTTTTCAAATAAATTTTAAGAAGATTCATCAGTTGACGACTTATTCTTTAATAACACATCAATGTGACCATTTTTTTCTACTTTACCTAGATATACTCTTAAATATATTTATTTGCTAGAACTAATGAGAATAAAGTTTCCTTAACTAATTTTGTAGCTTGGATCTTTATATTAGTGATGACAGATTCATACTTTGATCCGAATCAATCAAATGTTATAAGAACTTAAAAATCTAAGAATCTCTTTTATTTAGTCCAGATATTACTTAATTTAAATATTATGAAAACTCGAACAATTACTGATCTAATTACAATTAATAAAATTAATTAAAAATTAGTGTTTGAAAAGAAGCATCTTGCATGACTTATACTTGCTCTAAAAATCTGTTTTAGTCTACAGAGTTGGATGGGTTTACTCAGTATTAGAGGTCACTTGACCTGATTTTGAATTATTTACAAATAGTCTTAAAAACATTAAAAATTTTCCGACAATGGGAAAAAACTGGAGTATCACTTGTCATGTTATTGAAAGTATTAAATTTGTTTAATTTGCTGTAATATCTGTAGGTGGTTTATAATGTCTAATATTTAAAAAAAATAGCTTTTTTCAATGACACTGAGTTTTTGTCAGTGTGCTTTAAAATTTGCATCATATTAGTTTGAATTGATTGTATTTAGATTAACATTCAAATTCTTCCTTCTGGTAGATTTGAGTGGTAGTGGTAGTCCCATATTTTATAAAATATGGTCTTTTAGTATTAACATTCAATTTTATTTTTGGTAGTCTCCTTAATCTTTCTGCTTAAACATAATCTGCTATGTAGAAAATTAAATAACATGACAAACATTTTTATATCCAAATTAAATTCAAGTTTATGCATTATGACATTATACTCTTACAGTTTAAATTTAAACTTAAATGAATAGGTTTTGTTATTGTAAATTTTTATTATTTTATTAAAAAAGAGAAGAGCATATATATACCGAAATCTATTTTATACTGTTTTTCTGTTTCATACCTATTTTATTTATGCATTTTAAAAAATCTGATCTACATCATATAGAGTTTTAGTTCTATTGTGTAAATTTTTAAATTTTATGTAGCTATACTGAAATAGCTGCTAGTTAGTAATAGTTACTGTTAACAGAATTACTTGAGAAAAAAAATACATTTAGATGAGTACATAATATTTTATTGAGTAATAAATTTATGTTTTTTAAATTACTGTCCAGAAACTTCATTTATACAATCTAAGTAATAAATATTAAAAGTTAATTTTTTATCTTCTTTATATAATCAAAATAATGTAAATTTAATAATTTGTGATGCCATTAATTTGTTCATGAAATTGCTGTAAAATTTCAGAACATCTACAAGTTTGAACATTATTTCTGATTGGTTTTGATGGGATTTATTAGATGTATTAATTTTAACATACGAAATTATGACAAAATTCTTTTTTCCAGAAACAATGATATTTTCTGAAAACAGTGAAATTTTATAATAAAAAATTCAGGAAATAAGACAATTAAATTAATTTTTACTTAATGTTAATGTTATTATCTTTATGGTATTATCATTTATAAATTATTTACATTTTTTGACATAACCTAATCTTTTCTTAGCCTTAAAAGAAGGCACACACAGTTAAACCTTTGGCTTGACTTTTCAACTATATCAAAGACCATCTAATAACAACTGTATAATTTCATTTTTGCTGTTATTCACTTTAGTACTTCCTGCAAGTTTCAAACTCATCTTTGTGAATACTCTCAAGAACTATCTAAATTTGTTCAGTGATGTGAGGTAGTACGGAAGCTTGTGGCACTGAGTTATTACTGGTTTTTTACGCTACACTTATTTTGAACATCTTATATCATGTAATAACTTCTTATATTTCTGTACTTTATGTTGTTGATTCTTTCTTTACATTAATTTATGATAAACATTTATTTTTTTAATTATGATGCAATACATAAGAATTTAATAAGAAAATAATTTCAAAGGAAGAGCATGTATTATGTAGACCAAAAAATTATATAGAAGATATAGATCAAAGTCCTGTACTGGAACAAAAAATTAACACAAATTTCACTTAATTGTTAACAATTATTTTAAAGAAACTTAGCAGATAAATTTTCGCTAGTATCATTGCTATTCAAACACAAACAGTGCATATGATATTTTGGTTCATATCTTTTTATTGCATTTTATGCAGGCAGTGGTCTTGTTATCCTTCATGTATTTAGACAATTGTCTGTTACTTCATCCATCTGAACTGCAATCCATCTCCTTTCATTCTGTAAATCCATGATAAAGGAATACTTGTAGATCTTTGTTCCATTGTAATATTTCTTTTGGTGTTTTTCACTGATTCCACAAGTCTTCACAGTATCTAATGGAGAGTTACTAAGCTTTTAAAGGCTATTGGGCTCTTTTCCAGTATGTATTTTCAAATTAGTAGTTTTAGTATTGATGAGCAAAAACCTTGATCCCATGCTTTGCAGATTTTTAGTGGTAAATATTGCCTGAAATCACATCTAAATGCAATTATTAACTCTTCACTAGCATTGTATGCACTTGGAAAATGCGTATATAACCCAATTCTATTCCATCTGTTTTCCAAATATCCATTACATTCTAGTTTCAGATTTGAGTACTCCTGTAAGGTACAAAGGTCTAAAGAACCTACTTTCTCTAAATCAATATTTGGTTTTTTCATTATGATAGATGACATTCTTAACAAGACCTGGAGCTAACAGTATATTTTGGGTTCTTGTTGAAATAGTAGATGATTTTTTTTTTATTGCATTTTGTTTTCTTATCTGACTTTCTATAACACATATTGTTTGCTAATTCTTTCATGTGTAAGCATCTATATTTTCATCTTGCAGTTCCGTATTTGTATCCCGCTCATAAACTTTAATGTTGTCCATTTCTTAGTCTTCAATATTAGATTTAGGAGTAAAATCATGATTTTCATGTTCTACCTCATCAAACCATCTAAGGAACTGAACTGGATTAAAAGTGACAATATCTATTTTATCTATGAAAAAAAAGAATTACTAAATACACTCCAATGTGTAGTTATATGGTTTTATATACTTGATAGAGAAAAAGTATTAAAAAATTAAACACCCACCAAAAAGTTATAAAAAGTTGTGGGGTTAATTGAATATCCCAGTTATATTCAGTAGAATACACATACAATCTCTCAAAGAGGCAGAAACACTTATACTATGAAGAGAAAATGGAGAACCTTAAGTATTGGAATGTGTAGGCTAGCATTTGCTCCCAGCACTAAATGAATCACTTGTAAACATGTAATGTGGTAGCAAAATTGCAATATAGGTTTAATGAGTTTATTGTGGTATAGACTATAGATGTATCATAGTTTTGTGCCCATTAACCCTTATATTGAATCAGCTGAGCTGCATTTATTCAACAGAGCATATAAAAAGTCAACTATACAACCTGGAAACTATATAAATTAAAAAAAACATTCATTATCTTATGGGATGATTTTAATTGACTCAGTTCTTTCAATTTATATTGCAAAGTAAATTATCTTTTAATGGTCAAGATTATTTTGTTGTAGTCAAGTTATCTAATAGTAACAGTTTTAAAACAAGTGATTTAGTCTGCCCAGAGTATGTACTATTATGATGCAGTATTGCTTTTTCTCAAGAAATCTCATTTCTTTGGTGTTTGTATTTCACATAATTTTGTACAAGCTTTTAGAAATGTTTTATTAACAAAAAATTTTGAACTTTATTTAATAACCTCACTTGAATCTATTAAACTAAGATGATGATATAACAATTTATGCCAGCATATTTTTTATTTTCTGTTATAATAAGAATGATGAAATGGGTTGGTTACTGTTTGGTAATGTTTTTTACTGACTCCTAGTCAATTAAAGTTGTATTTTTTTTTTTTTTAATTTTAGTTATTCAAGTTGGCATAATTATTAATTTGAATATTACATTGTAGATACTTATGTTTTATGTAGAGTATTTGTATTGCACTTTACAAAAGTAGCTGGTGAAAAATTGAAATAAATGTGTTTTTCTGGAAGATTCTGTACTTTAGTCTATCTGAATTTTAAAATATCTTTATACGTTTACATATGCACAGTTAAACTATGTTGAAGACTTGTAGGTCTGAAATTAGTACTGATAGATGTTAAATAATTTTCTTTAAGCATGTAATAGGAAGGCTAAAGCTAATGAAGTAAAAGGAATGTTCTTGTGCCTATTGTAAATTTTATGTAAAATTAATTTCCTTGTTAGCATTAATTTAAATCTCTACAAAGTTGGAAATTCATATTTGTTACTATGTTTTAATTAATGGAAAATCACCTGCTAATTAAATTTAACAGAAAACAATTTTTTTTAAATTTGGTATTATGTAGTTATATTCAAAACTTAACTAAATACTTCTTTGTTGTCAAGACACTACTTTTAAGTTTATTTCTCAACATTAAGAATAATCATTTATATTTATAAAAAGGTTGATTTCTTGTATTTTTATTTGTTTCACCATAAATAGCCTTCAAAAATGTATTTTTTTAGTTGTAGTCACTCTATTCACATTAAGTAGAATACTTTTCATATAACAGTGTATATAATCTTAACCAGCCCTCTCAGTGGGCAAAAATACTTTTAGATCCAACTAGACTTAAAAGTTATACTGTAACAATTTGAATTTCATTCTTTTATATCATATATAAGGATTTAAAAGAGTAATAATGAAATTATAATTTTAAAGAGAGCTGGACCATTTGTCCAGTTTTTTAAAAATAGAGGATTGCTGTATGAATTTTGCTCATGTAGTTAGTTACACAGTTGAAAAGCATGCTATAAATTTTTTTTAATAGGTTTTACTGTGTGTATGTAAAGTTATAATTTTCTTATTTTATAATTTCTAATTATTTTTTTTATAGATTATTTATTTCAAACCAGTGGAAATGTATTCAGTTATTTGTCATATCAAAGTACAAAAATAGCACCAGTGGCTTATATATGGAATTTTAATGTATTTATTTAATGTTTTTAACAGTTTTTGCTGTGTTTTTATTATTAATGAAAACAAAATTAATATAATAATATGTGTGTATATATTATATATATTTGCTGTGTATAGTAATAATTTTAAAAGATTTATATACTTGTTATATTTGTGTAATATGTTTTCTTTCTTTTTTCTTGAAGCTGCATTTACATGAACATAGTTTGTTTTGGCACCAAAATAATGCTGTTATATAATTTCCAGGCAAATAAAGGGTTACATGTATTGATGGAGGTATTACCAGTGTTGTGAAGTGCATTATAGATTTTCTTTTCATCATTCCATGATGTTCAGCATTAGTAAAATTATACTTTTCCATGGTGGTAAATATAATATATTACGACACGGAGGTTGGTAGTGATTCTACCTCTGTTTGGAAGGTTCTGGATTTCAGTCCTAATTAGACTTGCCATTTTTCTCATGGTACATAACTCATCTGTTATAAAGTGATTATAATTGGGCACTAGCCTGTTATTTAGAGAATAATTAAACATTATAAATAAATGGGTCATTAGGTGAGTCTGAATAAAGGGGCAATTTTAGTCTGTAAATAAGTGATCTAATATTATGTGTCTGAAGATCTGCATCAAGTTTCTTACAATCTCCTTTTTCATTTTTATTGAAAAGGTATTTCTCAGGCTCCTATTTGCTGTATAAATTGGTAGTCATTTCCTTGGAAATATGAAATTACATAGCTTGGAATATTATCACTTGTCTACTAAAAAACTGAAGGTGTTTATCAAGTTGTTTTGCCCATTTTATTTAGAGTAATTAATAATTAATTACCATTTCATACACCATGTTTTTGTGTTCTTATATTGATAAATAATGGGGTGAGCAGTGAAATTGTTTAATGTTTATGATTATACTAATAAATCCAGCATTACCCTTTTAATCAGTAAGTTTTAAATATCTTTTATTTAATTATCTTTGTGCTCTGAGGGCATTTTATTTCTTTTAATTAGAAAAAAAACTTTTTTGTCTATTCCAGATATTAAAAAAAAAAATAAAAGAAATAAATTATAGATTAGGTGGAAATACAACTCATTATTTGTGTGAGCTAATAGCGATTCAGTGATGCGGTTATTATAGTATTTGTAAATAAAAAATTGAAAGGTTTAAAATAAGTTTTTGTTAAATTAGTGATTTTTGTTTGTATATATATATTATATATATTTATATACACTTATAACTTTCAATTGTTTAAGAAAGATCTATTTAAGCTTTCTCCTGTTAGCAAAATGTTTCTGACCTAAGCTCTCTTATCATTTCTTAGTAATAATTCCCTTCTTTTTTAAAATCACTTAATATAAGTTTTCTTTCTGTGCTTTTGGCAGTCATCTTTTCTATTGCCTTTTATAAGTCTTATTAAATTGACTTTTCCTTATTGCACTTAATTTCCTTTGACTTATTACTCCTCTATATAAATAATTTAGTCAGCCCATTTTATTGCTTATGTACCTATACAGCTACATCTTAAAATTTTCCAAATCTTTCTGTAACAACCACATACTGAATTCTAACATTTAGCAAATATTTTTTTCATTTCTATATTGTGATGTTATTGTTTGTCACTAAGAATTTTTTTTCTAGAATGTATGTCGCTATATTTCTTTTTTTCCAAAATGTAAATTTCTCATGTTATCTTGCTCTTTATTTTCTGTGTACATATTTCATAAATTTCTGCAACTCTTAAAATTTCCCCATATGTGTACCTATTTTTATATATATATCCAACTGTTTTAAAATTTACATGATTTTCTTCGCATTATACATTCTTATTTCAAACTCGCCTCCTTTCTCTTTAATTTAGTTAGTTCATCATTATCTATAATTCTTTTTTAATTCTTCCAGTTAATAATAAATATATCAGTTGTGTATGTAATTTTACATTTTCCCCTACCCATGACAATTTTATAAGTTCATGGCAATCTTCAACAGCTTGCTTTAATACTTATTCTCAAAGTTATTGATAATGAATAGAAAATATGACATTCAGATCCTTCCTTATTTTGTCATAACTAGTTTCCTGGATTAAAATTTTTTTTTAATTTCAGTACGATGGTAATTCTACCAACTTGTGCCATTTCTTTGCCTTTTGTGCCAATGGTCTTATCATATTAAAAAGTAATATAAAGGTAACTTATTATATTTTATGTGTATGTAATGGACAGCATTGCATTATGGTGGCAATAACAAACTGTGTATGTGTAAACTTGGCTTAATACAATTTTCTTTTCTTAAATTTTAATCAGGGTAGGTTTTCTGAATTTTTTTCTTATGTTTTTTGTTTGTTTATTAATGTAATTGGCAGTTCCAACTTTATTTAGTCATTATAATATATTTATAATAATTGTATTTTAAGTATTTTAGATATACATTTATTGTATTTGCATTGGTCTTAGTAGAAAGATATGATATAAATATGGTGATGTATATTTTCTTTTTTTGTTTATTATTATGTTTTGTCTTTTTAGTAATTAATAAGTGCAGTACCTCCTATTGTGTTTACTACTTAACGCTTTAATTATTAAGGAACAGTGATCTATTTGCCCAGTCATGTTTTATTTTTATTATACTGTTTTATTATTATAGTAATTTTTATTTAATCAGCATTTTATGTGTGCTGATTATAGTACATATATATATATATTTTTTTGTCAGATTAGTTTTATGGATAAATTAAATTATAAAATATGATCTTTGTGTTTTTTTATTTTTTCCTTTCCTTTTATTTTCTTAAATGACCATACTAAAGAGGTTGTGGCATAGTTTCTTTTTAAAAATCACAGACTTGTTAACGTGATGAACAATTACGTTTATAAGGTATCTGCATTGTAACTGTTATATTATTTAATCACATCCATTATGATCATAGATTCCACTGAATAATCTGTGACCATTAAGAAAGATATACCTGCATAATTGGAAATGGTTCCTATTTTCTAATCGTGATTGAGGCTATATAGCCAAACCCTAAAACATAAGAAAGTGCTTGATGTCCTATAACAGTTGATAATATTGAAAAAGCCTGACTGTCAAAATTTTGTAAGGCTAACTATCTGAGGTTGTAGCTATTTAGAAGATTGATACTAAGTGTTTGGTATAGATGACTTTGTATATCCTAAACAGGATGATGCCTCGAGCAGAAGTTCTCTCTTCTACATCTTTAATTAATTAATATCTTTTCCTGTACATTACTTTCATTCTCTTGTATTAATTGGATATTAAACAAAAAAACACCTTTTATCTCATATTAAAAATTCACATTCTTCATTATATGTTTCTTTTTCAACTACCTTCCTTCTGTTCTTTTACTTTCTCATTTAAATTCACCAGTAGTGTCTCATTAATTTGGACTATCACTTGATAAAAGACAACATTCTTGTATTCTCTCAATAATATCAGCGCAGACTAATGAGCTTATTTCCTTTCCCATGCAAACTATATTACCTTTAGCTGAGACCTTTTTCATAGTCTCCTCCAGAAGAAAAAACACAGGAAGCTGCCTGTTTTCAACATATGCAGTTTTGTTGTTATTTTACATTACATCGTCACCTGAATGAATATTTTTTCTGACGTAGGCAAATCTTGGTCAGTCTGCTCAAATTAATTAAAATTCATGCTTCCATTATTTTCCATGTGCAAAACATACTAATACTGTCGTGACTAAAAAATTATTTTGAATGATCATTTGATTCCATTCTCCATTATTTTCTGTCTTAGTTATCTTTTATTTTAATTTCACCGTATTTACTATACCCTCGGTTATCTTTTTTATGTACTCTAATATTATTTTTCTGTATAATGTTGTCCTTTAAATGTAGCTCTGTTACTAAATTAATAAGTCTGTATGTCTTATTGCTTGGTTGGCCTACCGAACTGGTTCATCTCTTTACAAAATTCTTCTTAATTATTTGTCTTAAGAGCTATTTGTTTTGAGCTCTATCAACTCGCCTAATATATGACAGTTGTATCTTTTTTAATCAGTTGTTAGTAGAGGGGCACAATTGTTCCTTACTTCCATCAGTAGTGGTTTTCCCCCCACAATATCAATTGTTAATTATAAATAGCTGTATATATTCACATTGAAAGTGAAGAGGAGTGTAAGCGTTCCCACAAATTCAGGCAGAAAAATTTTCTGACCAACAAGGATACAGAGGGTTTGTTTGTAGCGACGGTTGGCTGAACCGATTATTATTGCAAAGATTAGCGTTGAAGAAAGCAGCGTAGATAATTCTGATGTTAACAGTGTGCTGGGTGAAAAATGGTCCCTAATAAAATCGGATTATGAATGGGAAGACTTTTAATGCTGATGAACGGCCTTAATTTATAAATTAATTCCGGATAAAACATTTAAATGAGAAAATGTGTCTGGGGAACGCATTCAAAATTAAGGCTTATTGTTTTTCTCTGTTCAAATATGACTGGAACTGAAAAAGAAAAATATTGGTCACTGGAAAATCAAGAAACCCTCTATTTTTTTAAGAACGCAAAAAACTAACGGTCAAGTACTTAGCCAATACAGAGGCGTGAATAATTTCCACAATTTTTGAAGCAGAAACTTGTTACTGGGACTGCGAATTGAGAAAAAAGAAAAGAAAGTTTACTGCTGTTGATAACTGTCGAGCATACCTAGGAGTGGAAAACCTCACAAACAAACATTTTTTTCGCGTCCAAACAGTACTAGGAAAACTACAACCTGTGGATCAAGGCGTTATCCTCTATTTATCCAGTGCTTCGAAGAAAAAAAAATATCCAGATGTTTTGGATGCAATCATATTAATCAACAGAGTATGGAATAATGTATCTTCAACTACAATTCAAAAGGCAGCAGAATTATTATAATGCATGACGGAGAAATAGGTTTTATACCAAACTTGGCAAGGAAGTTTAAAATTGTGGCGATTACAGACGTCAAATGATAGCGAAAAGTTACTTAAAATGGACAGAAGAGACGTTAATTCTAAACCTTCCCGATAATTCCGTGGTAATCTCTCACATCGTACCCTATCACAATACTGTTTTTCAATTCAGAAAAGAAGAAATGATACAGAAGCATTCTGTTCCTCACTCTTCCTCTTTACTAAAACGACAGTTGTACGAACTGGTAAAAGCAAACAGGGAAACGTTTACTGTCTATGTGTTTGACAAACTTTTAGAAAAAAAAGGGGATGTTGTACTCCGACTACCATTAAGGAACGCAAAAGTGGCGGGAGTTTCACAAATTTCTCCCGTCGAATCGCAGAGCTTGGACAGTGTCCCTTGCTGCTATATGATTCTGTTAATCGGGCGTGTTTATTTTAATGTCGGGTCTAAGTTTAAAGTTTTGTTTTAATTTTATGGACGGATTTGTGAATAGCGTTCCATATCTGTTTGAACCAGCGTTCTCAAACCCATTTCTGGGTCCGATCGCGGGAGGCCTACCTTTATACTACCCGGATTTAAATCCTGTAGAGGTTAAAGAATACGTAGCAAGTCATAACGTAGCTTTTGATATCAAAAAGGTTATGTGAAAATAAAGTGGCCGACATGAATGAAAAAAAAAACTGGAAGGTGTATTGTGATAAAATTAAGGAAACAGAAGCTGAGTGAATGTATGCAACAAGAACACTTTATTGGCAGTACTATAGAATCATTAATTATTTCTTTACAAAAGGATAGTGACATTGATTATTACGTTGATGACTTTGAAAAAAAAAATGTTAACATTTCTTGAATTCGGAAATTCTAACATTTCTTGCGAAGTGGATAGCATTCACCTTCTTTAATAAAAATAGTTTTATTCTGTTCTAACTTTTGAAAATAATTAGTTTCTGCTGTAATCTCCGATTCCATTATTTAGTGTAGTTAATCGTTATCTTGCATTAACTTTTGAATATCTGTGAAAATAAAATAGAACAGCAGTTCTCAATGAAGGTAATACACCTTGATTTGCGTGTTACATCGTTTTATGTGTAGGCCTACTATTGTTCAGTTTCCAGCTTCACAAAAGCGCTTCTGTAATTCTTGTCACGTTTACCATTCTGAAAAATGCATAACATAATTTTTTCGCAGAAAATGGTCGGGTATTAATTAACATTTTTTCAGTGAGCCAATTAAATTTGACATAACTTATATATATATATATATATATTAATAATGTTCAAAGAGCATTGAGGATATATATATATATATATATCCTCAATGCTCACTTTCAGTGAGCTAATATTTTGAACATTATTAATATATATATATATATAATTGTGTTTTATAATCTTACGAAGGCCCATTCACTGTTACGTATTGAAGCAAATGTTATGCTAAAAGGATAGTAGAATGATTCGAATGCTGCTGTCGCTGTCGCTGCCGTGGCACCAAGCAACAATATTGGTTCCTCGGCCTATAGATATGATAGTATTGAATTGCCAACTAGGTTAACTGACCTGAATCCCCTTGATTTCTTTCTGTGGGGGGATTTAAAATCAACCATCTATAGCTCACAGCCAATTTCTCTCGAAGAATTGAACCGGTAATTTGAACAAGGGAACAACTCCATTGAGCTTTACTTTTGGAAAACAAAAAACTGTACTATTGAGTAAATTCTTTTCTAGCACAAACTATGTATCTTTATTTTGACCATTATATCTGTAATTAGTACAACAAATATTATACAAACATCAAATAACTATTATTTTTATAAAATATTAAATCTGTTGGAGTTATTCCCTTCTTCCAGTTTAAAATATTTTGAGTTTGTTTAGCCATAAAACTACTTAATAGCTATGCAATTTATTTGGTTATGTTATTTATAACTCACCAAAGAAAAGGTGTTGAAAAGAAAAACAGATTTGGAGTGTAGTTTTATATAATTTTACTTTAACAACTTTGGTACCAAGAATTTGTTACATAAAATTGTCCTAAACGGTTTGTTCAGTTTTTAACATTTTTTAAGAAGTTCACTTTTTATCTAAGATTATGATAAATGAGTATGAATGAGTGCATAATAAGATTTAATATAACAAGTTTATTACCAAAACCAAGATTAGGCCTATCACTTTTGAGTGTTCATCAAAATAAACTTTGTTTTCAGCCCGCATCATGAGAAATTGCAGGTCAAGTAGTCAAAGAATCGTGAAACTGTTGTTGTTACTTGGATATACTGAACTATTTTCATAAGGTCAATCATTTTTGGTTTTTAATAAGCAACTTTACCTGCATATGCCTGTTCGTTTGGTAAGTTTAAATTTATGATTACAAGTTTAGGCTTCACAAGACGGAATGAATACTTTAAAAGACCGCCAATAGTTTGCGAAGCAACTATATAACCAGATTCCTTACTGGACATTTGAAATTGCTTGTACTTTGAAGTAGAAAATGTTTGAAGATCTGTTTGTTGGGTTAGCAGTCAGAGTTGCCAACGTGACCGTTAAAAGAAAGAATTCCTGGATTTGTTCCTTTCTTTCAACTCACGATTATTTGTTGTTTGTTTTACTGCCATACCAGAACCCAGCATTAGTTTCCTTTTTTCATCAAAACATGTATCTATGTAGGTAGAATTCAAATTCAACTTAACCTTAAAAGTGAAAAAAATGGAATTTGTTCCCTTCTTCCAACTATACCGGTTCAATTAAGGAAACGTATAAGATAGAATGTTGGAAGATTTCACAAAAGCTTTTCACAGTGTGAAAGAAGCTTTCATCAATCATCTGTATTACTGTATGGAGGAACAGGTTGACCATTTAGTATGGGTGAGAAGCAATAAAATTTTTTAATTGAAATACTTTTATTAGGTGGTATTTTTAATTCATTTTAACAGAGTTTATAAATTTAATTCTTCATTATCCCATTTTTATCATATTTCATTACCTTTTTTTGCTTAATATTTCCTAACTGAACTTCTCTCTGAGCAATATATCCATGCCGTTTTAATGTTTCCGTTTAATTAATTTTTAGCTGAAAAATTAATGCCATCAGTAAATCTAACATTTTTCTTTTATTAACTAGGAGCGTTCCCGTTTCAGATTTTTCTTTCAGTTCTGTATATATTTTGTATAAATGGGCTTTTTATAAACGTATAACCTTATATAAAAAAGGCTGACTTTTATTTTTTAGTTAAAGAAAAAAAAATCTTATTTGTTTTTTTTAGGTCACTTCTTGGTGAAAAACAGTTATTTGTTTTTTGTTTTCTTACCACCAGGTTACATTACGTTTTCTCCTAATTTTTTTAGCGATTGATTTTTATTAATAAATTGAATTGCAAATCATTTGTCAGCAGAAATGTTGTATGTAATTATCATCTCTAGATATTGATGTATGTTTAACTTTCGTATCATTGACGGGAGAATACAGATTATCGTTAACGGGGAGTTACAGAGATAGACGGGGAAGTACCGAGTAATTCTCGTTTTTAATCCAAGAGTGACCAGAATTCTTATAGTGACGAATATTTTAGCTGCTGCTGTTTCGTTGACAGTTCTTTCTTTTTCTTTTTTTATGGTATTTAAGTCCACTAGTCTAGTATTGTACTCGACTGCATATTGAAAATTAATGTGAAGGAACTCGATATTATATTATATTAAAAGTTTATATTAAAATCTTTTTGTTTGTCTTTACGATAGAAAGTAGATAACTTATCACTGCAGGCATTTAATTCAGTGATACTGGAATTTATAGTTTCCTTTATATAAGTTGCTACCTGTTTACGAGAACATCCAGTTTAAAATTATTAATGGGTCGACTTTCCTACATGTCGACGAAACAAATAGTAATTGTTATAAATAATCGTGTTTACGATGCATAATCGGAACACGATGAAATAAATAGTCGTGCTCCATTAGATCAAGAGATCTAATACTTTGCTATGTATAACCAAATAACCTGTGGGAATCTATTGGAGCCTTTTATTTTTTTTATATGCATTATTGGCCTCCCGGGAAAAGTAAATACATACATATTGTGCATGTATGGAAATAACAGGATTGTATTATTCTTCGATAAGAATTAGGACTCTTAACGATGCAACGAGAACTTGATGATCGATTTATCAGCTAGTTATAATTCTTGAATATCGACAAAACCAATTTTATGAATTTGTCTTTCCAGTTATGATTAAGTTAAAAACAAAAAAATTGTGGCGGAATTATGTTAAGAAGAGGAAATTTAATTTTTTTGTAACCATTTTTTTTCCGAAAAGTAATGTTATCTATACTCTCAGAATTTCCACATTTCTTTTTTTTTTGTCTTCAGTCATTTGACTGGTTTGATGCAGCTCTCCAAGATTCCCTATGTAGTGCTAGTCGTTTCATTTCAGTATACCCTCTACATCCTACATCCCTAACAATTTGTTTCACATATTCCAAACGTGGCCTGCCTACACAATTTTTCCCTTCTACCTGTCCTTCCAATATTAAAGCGACTATTTCAGGATGCCTTAGTATGTGGCCTATAAGTCTGTCTCTTCTTTTAACTATATTTTTCCAAATGCTTCTTTCTTCATCTATTTGCCGCAATACCTCTTCGTTTGTCACTTTATCCAACCATCTGATTTTTAACATTCTCCTATAGCACCACATTTCAAAAGCTTCTAATCTTTTCTTTTCAGATACTACGATCGTCCAAGTTTCACTTCCATATAAAGCGACACTCCAAACATACACTTTCAAAAATCTTTTCCTGACATTTAAATTAATTTTTGATGTAAACAAATTATATTTCTTACTGAAGGCTCGTTTAGCTAGTGCTATTCGGCATTTTATATCGCTCCTGCTTCGTCCATCTTTAGTAATTCTACCTCCCAAATAACAAAATTCTTCTACCTCCATAATCTTTTCTCCTCCTATTTTCACATTCAGTGGTCCATCTTTGTTATTTCTACTACATTTCATTACTTTTGTTTTCTTCTTGTTTATTTTCATGCGATAGTTCTTGCGTAGGACTTCATCTATGCCGTTCATTGTTTCTTCTAAATCCTTTTTACTCTCGGCTAGAATTACTATATCATCAGCAAATCGTAGCATCTTTATCTTTTCACCTTGTACTGTTACTCCGAATCTAAATTGTTCTTTAACATCATTAACTGCTAGTTCCATGTAAAGATTAAAAAGTAACGGAGATAGGGAACATCCTTGTCGGATTCCCTTTCTTATTACGGCTTCTTTCTTATGTTCTTCAATTGTTACTGTTGCTGTTTGGTTCCTGTACATGTTAGCAATTGTTCTTCTATCTCTGTATTTGAACCCTAATTTTTTTTAAATGCTGAACATTTTATTCCAGTCTACGTTATCGAATGCCTTTTCTAGGTCTATAAACGCCAAGTATGTTGGTTTGTTTTTCTTTAATCTTCCTTCTACTATTGATCTGAGGCCTAAAATTGCTTCCCTTGTCCCTATACTTTTCCTGAAACCAAATTGGTCTTCTCCTAACACTTTCTCCACTCTCCTCTCAATTCTACTGTATAGAATTCTAGTTAAGATTTTTGATGCATGACTAGTTAAACTAATTGTTCTGTATTCTTCACATTTATCTGCCCCTGCTTTCTTTGGTATCATTACTATAACACTTTTTTTGAAGTCTGACGGAAATTCCCCTTTTTCATAAATATTACAGACCAGTTTGTATAATCTATGCTTCCTCACCTGCACTGCGCAGTAATTCTACAGGTATTCCGTCTATTCCAGGAGCGTTTCTGCCATTCAAATCTTTTAATGCTCTCATAAATTCAGATTTCAGTATTGTTTCTCCCATTTCATCCTCTTCTTCCTGTAGAACACCATTTTCTAATTCATTTCCTCCGTATAACTCTTCAATATATTCCACCCATCTATCGACTTTACCTTTCGTATTATATATTGGTGTACCGTCTTTGTTTAACACATTATTAGATTTTAATTTATGTACCCCAAAATTTTCCTTAACTTTCCTGTATGCTCCGTCTATTTTACCAATGTTCATTTCTCTTTCCACTTCTGAACACTTTTCTTTAATCCACTCTTCTTTCGCCAGTTTGCACTTCCTGTTTATAGTATTTCTTAATTGCCGATAGTTCCTTTTACTTTCTTCATCACTACCATTCTTATATTTTCTACGTTCATCCATCAGCTGCAATATATCGTCTGAAACCCAAGGTTTTCTAGCAGTTCTCTTTATTCCGCCTAAGTTTGCTTTTGCTGATTTAAGAATTTCCTTTTTAACATTCTCCCATTCTTCTTCTATATTTTCTACCTTATCTTTTTTACTCAGACCTCTTGCGATGTCCTCCTCAAAAATCTTCTTTACCTCCTCTTCCTCAGCTTCTCTAAATTCCACCGATTCATCTGACACCTTTTCTTCAGGTTTTTAAACCCCAATCTACATTTCATTATCACCAAATTATGGTCGCTATCAATGTCTGCTCCAGGGTAAGTTTTGCAGTCAACGAGTTGATTTCTAAATCTTTGCTTAACCATGATATAATCTATCTGATACCTTCCAGTATCGCCTGGCTTTTTCCAAGTGTATATTCTTCTATTATGATTTTTAAATTGGGTGTTGGCAATTACTAAATTATACTTCGTGCAAAACTCTTATAAGTTGGTCCCCTCTTTCATTCCTTTTGTCCAGCCCGGAATTCACCCACTATATTTCCTTCCTTGCCTTTTCCAATGCTTGCATTCCAATCTCCAACTATTATTAAATTTTCATCTACTTTTACGTGTTTAATTGCTTCATCAATCTCTTCGTATACACACTCTACCTCATCATCATCATGAGCGCTTGTAGGCATATAGACATTAACAATCGTTGTCGGTTTAGGTTTTGATTTTATCCTAATTACAATGATTCTATCGCTATGCATTTTGAAATACTCTACTCTCTTCCCTATCTTCTTGTTCATTATGAAACCTACTCCTGCCTGCCCATTATTTGAAGCTGAGTTAATTACTCTAAAATCACCTGACCAAAAGTCGCCTTCCTCTTCCCACCGAACCTCACTAATTCCTACTACATGCACATTTATCCTATCCATTTCCCTTTTTAAATTTTCTAGCCTACCAACCTTTTTTAAGCTTCTAACATTCCACGCTCTGACTCGTAGAATGTTATTTTTTAATTTTCTGGTGACCCCTTCCTTAGTAGTCCCCACCCAGAGATCCGAACGGGGGACTAGTTTACCTTCGGAATATTTTACCAAGGAATCCTTGCTATATGAAAATGCAGAGAGCCACATTTTCTTGGAAAAAAAGCAGCTGTAGTTTTCCATTGCTTTCAGCTGCGCAGTACTCAGAGGACTAAGTGATGTTGATATGGCCGTTTAAGTCATTGTGACTCACGCCCCTAACAACTACTGAAAGAGCTGCTGCCCTCTTTCAGGAATCATTCCTTAGTCTGGCTCTCAACAGATACCTCTCCGATATGGTTGAACCTTCGGTCCAGCTACTCTGTATCCCTGAGCACTCAAGCCCCCTCACCAACGGCAAGGTCTCATGATTCATAGAGGAGGTCCACTTTTCTAATTAAAAAAAAAAAAAAAAATTTATCTACATTTACTATAAATGAGATTCATATTGACAGAAGGTTATTTAATTATTTCAAGAATAGTACTCCTTTTTTTTATGCTGGATTTTTATATACAAGTTATACTGGATGGTGTCTCTATGACAAATCTTGAAACTTATTGAGGCAAGTATTGTGAATATATTTTAGCGATTCATAATCATCTAATTGATTAACTGCGTCTATTTTGTAAATAAGTATAAAAAATATCTTACATACAATATAAAATCCTGAAAGATGACAATGTCTGAACTGCCAACTTTAGCTGAGCTTAAAACAAGAAAGTAAAAGAGGTCTGTTTAATTGAAATTGATATTAAAAAAAGGGGAAATAATATTTATTTCAATTTCTACCATAACGATATAATGTATTTACGTATAATTTTTTATTTTTATCCGTAAGCTATGTTAATTCGCCAGTAAGGATCGTCTTTTTCATACGGGCAGTGGCGGCTCGCGTATAGGTACTGTGAAACTGCAGCACCCCTATTTCCACTTGATATTATCAATAACATGTAATATAACGAGTTCTTTTTTCTTTAAATATTTCTTTATACTTGTGCAATATATAATCCTTAAGCTTAATGTCAGCAGCCATCCCACAGTTTATGAAAAAATACAAAACGTTTTGTATGAAACTGTGCGCACCACAGTTCTAGCGGCGTGGTGTTTGGCTGTTACGCGCATGCGCACATAGGAAGCTGCACGCAAAGCTTCGAGGGAGAGAGAACACTGTCGCTCCCTCAGTGTTGACCCTGGCGTGCTGGTGGAAGGTAATTTTTTTTCTTACTCCGCGTGTGTATGGAATGTTCCTTGTTCGTTCCCTTTTCTAGTTTAGTCGGTGGAAGGAATATGAAAGTGGTTTAGTTGTTTTTTTCAATAATGATCAGAAGATGGCGGAAGGCAAGGGCTCTGTCATTGCCAAATCTGTCCAAAAACACGCTGTAAGGGCGAAAGAGAAGGTATTTAGTAAAAACTAATTATGTATTTGTTTCTGTGTACATAGAAATTTAAATTAAGCACCATTGAACTACAGTGTTTTTAAGCGGATATTTTATTAACTAATCTAATAATACTAAAAAATATTATATGTATTGACATTTTATTATTTATTCGGTTAAACCGTGTACCATATTCTTGAATGTGATAAAGTGTAGAATTAAATTGTTATCCTGTTTCCAGCTATTCTATTTGATTCATTTTCCTCGGTTCTTTTATTTTACAGAAAACTTTAACCATGGCCTTGAAAAGGCCCAGAAAAAAATTTTCTGGAAGAGCACCCACACTAATTACAGCTACGAGCCGCCACTGCATACGGCGTTGTAAAACTTATACGAATAAATAAATATGCACTTTTTTTACGATTAACATTCAGAAATTAACTAATTTTCCAATTATTACGATCTTCCCTTTCTTTTTCCTGTTTAGCCTCCCGTAATTACCATTCAGATAATACTGTAAATGAAGTGTAGTCTTGTACATTCTCAGTTCGACCATTCCTGAGATGTGTGGTTAATTGAAAACCAACCACCAAAGAAAACCGGTATCCACGATCTAGTATTCCAACTGGCAATGATGAGGTCAAACATCAAGTACAAACCGTATGTATATGGAACCAAAACTTCACAGGGAGGTTATTCTTAGGAGGTAACTATCAATTAAGAGAAAAAGCTTTTCTTAATTATCCCGATGATGGTGAAAAGTGATTTTTCGAGAACCATAGTTTCTCTCATATCTTCTGCAATACAACTGTTACATTTTACATGAATATTAACGCAGTTATTATTTAAAAGCAACATCTCAATTCCCCCCAAGGGAGAAGAACACCCGCCTTGTGACATGTCTGGTTGCCACACCACCCCCTCAGTTCATAGCCATTAGTGGCTTAATGCCCTCAAACTGATCACATTCCACAGTCATCAGTCGACTTCGGTGAGATGCCACTGATGTAAATGCCTCGAAAGACAATCACATCAGTAAATTGCGCCCTAATCAAGATTTGTCTTCTAAGAAGACATCAGACACCCAACTCTACCACGTGGCCCTCAGGAACTGCTAAAACTAACTGCCTACCCGCGGAAGATCAAAGACCCCGCGCGTCTAACTTTATTACCATTAAAACACCACCTAAACCGTATATACCCACTTTAAAATACGATTGTTTCAGTAATTTTCATGTCAGCATTGTTAATAAATTTAATGATTGGAGTTATTTAAAAGCAACAATAAGAATTTCTCTATAAACCATTAGTAAGAATTGAGTGAAATGCAAACAAATGTTACCGAAATTCCCATATGTCTTTCACACTAGCTGTGAAGTTTGAAATTCAGCACGAATGTCGTGCTGAATTTCAAACTTTTACAACATTCTTTGTAAAATATTTCCGGGTTTTCTTATAAACAACAAGGTTTCTAAAAGGGAATAAAGAAATTAAGGATGAATTTCTGTTTGTATTCCAAAATCAAAACCCGAAATTTGGCAGGTATATTTGGAGTAGGGGAAATGAGAGTAGTTTTTCAAAATGACCTAAATTTCGAACTAAAGAAAGATCATCTCTCCTGTAGCCGTTTTATATTGCCTGTTCTAAATGAGACCCATATAAACCTGACTATTCAGATGTGCTTCTTCGAGAAAAACAAGCATTTATTTCGTGTAAAAAGAAATTTAAGTGTATATATCATAATATGCCTTGAAAGTACTATCAGTTTAATTACGTAGAACGAACCTTACATAACATATTTTTGGATGTAGGATACTTCCGTTGAACTTAAAAGCCAGTTTTTTAGCTTTCATTTCAAAACATTTATGTTGAAGTATAGGTATTCTATAACTGTAACTGATTATTCTTTTTAATATTGTTGAATTAAAAAGGAGAATATTAACCCTAGGGAGCCCAAGATGTTGGAAGGCTTACGATCAATCCAAGGGAGGGTTAATTTTTATCCAGATATAAGACTACGCTAAAATAGCATTGTTCAGCAAAAGAAAAAACAGATCTTTAATATGATTCGATAATGTAATAAAATATATTTTTTTTAAATAATCATAATAAAAATTAATAAAAGAAAAACCTTTTATTTTATTAGACATTTTTAATCACATAGATCATACTGATCAGGGATCAGTTCTGTCCCTCATTCTGTTTAACCTGTGTATCCATGACATGCCAGATACGATCTCCATGAAAATCCAGTATGCGGACGATCTAGCATTGGTCTTCAAACGTAAGGATCTAAGCACTGTGGGAGTGTACTGACATGTGATCTGACGAAATTGAGTGATTACTTCCATAAATGAAGACTCAGCCTAACCCAAATTAGACTGAGGTTACTGCATTCGAAAGAAGTGCTCCATAATTACAATCCAATATATCTGGGAATCATTCTGAATCGGTCCTTGACATTCAAACAACAGTGCATCAGGTTATCTAAGAAAATTCACTGAAAACTGAATCTACTTCGCAAGATTGCCGGAAGTAGTTGGGGTGGACACCAATACTCTATGCTCTGTTGTACTCGCTCTTATGTATTTGGCTGGTGAATATTGCACTCCTGTGTGGGAAAACAGCGCCCACATAACAAAGATTGATGTGCAGCTCAATGAAGCCATGAGGGTTATCACTGGTTCTGTTAGATCTACTCCCGTACAATGGTTGCCTGTTCTGGCTAACATTGCTCTGCAAGATCTGAGGAGGAAAGCAGCTAAGGTAGACATCTTCAAGAGGATCACTTCTCATAAGAACTCTCCCATGTACGATGCCCTAGAAGATCTACCAGCAACTCGGCTAAAGTCACTCAAACCGCCCTGTACTGATTTAGAAGGTATCAATTCTGTTGACGTGGCCTCCAAGTGGCGACAACACTGGAATGAACGACCACCCAACAATGCTCACCTGGTTCAAGATCCAACAAAGAAGATCGAGGGATTCCAACTACTGTGCCAAACCTGGTCGAGGCTGAACCGCATTAGGACGGGTCAAGGGAGGTGTGGTTATACCTTGAAGAGGTGAGGTTTCCACCCGTCTGCTGACCATGACTGTGGAGCGGAGGAGCAGACAATAGAACATATTGTTACGGAGTGCCCACTTCGAGCTTTTGATGGTGATCTGGGAATTTTACATCAAGTGACTCCGAGTTTCTGGACTGGTTGTCAAATTTGGACATTTCCATCTGATTTTGGATACTTTCGTTTAATTACTTTTGGTACTTGTAAAACCATACGATATATATATATAATCATACAACGCAGCTGAATTATTTAACAAAAACATACATATTTATTTAGATTGAGTAATTTTTATTTTATTACAATAAATTTGTCGTAACGCTGAGCTATAAAAACTTGCCATAAAAATACTTCAAACGTTTTTGAACAAATGATAATTGTTTTAGCAAGTTTCGGCTGCACATCTCTTTTGTTATTTATTTTATTGAAGAGCTTATATCTGTCTGCTTCCCTGCCACATTTTTGAGGTTTTACTTTTAAGATCTCTTCGAAAACAGCTTCATTTACCTTCATCATTGATTATTGAAACCCAGTCACTTTTTTTTAATCTTCTTCAATTAAAGTTGTTATAAATTGAGTCCCAGCTCTTATCGAATAACTAAATGCTGATTAGTTATAACATCGCTAGTTATGACACTGAATATACCTAACTGCCTTTTTTTAACTACAGTGTAATAAGTTTAATAAGAGTTTTTAGGTTAGATTATGTAAGTGTTTATTATATCCTAAGAAAACCCAAGGGATGATTATTTTGCATCCTATTTAATCATTAATTTAACGAAAATTAAACGGATAATCAATTTTTTTTTTGTTTTAATTAATTCACCACAGCAGCTTATACCTAGGAATATGGAAATTACATTTTGTAGCGTATGATAAATGTTATGCCTGACTGGGATTCGAACCCGGGACCCCCGGATGAAAGACCGAGACGGTACTGCTCCGCCATGGAGATCGGCAACTATTATTTGTTTACAAATGTTAAATGCAATTACTTTGTAACTTTATGGACCTACATAACCTATTTTATATAAAAAAACTAAGATTAAAATGTTTGTGGTTATTTTTTTTACTGTTTGCCTTCTACCAATAATATGCCACTATCTAAACATCCCAACGGTATGTTATTACTTCGCCTTACACAAAAAATATTCAGTAATTATTTTTTTCAGTAATACTGATCACTGACTGAAATGCATAGGTTGTAGGAAATGTCATTTTATGGAAAATAATATGCTTTTTTAAAAAACTTCATTCTAATTCCATAAGTATCCATGTGTTACGTGATGTTGGCGCGTGCCTACTAATTCACTAAAACGTAATTTTTTTGACATTATTGTACTATTTACAGTTTATATGTTAAATAAGATATTAATAATAATTATTATTATTTTTATCTTACGGTATTTATTTATTATTATTGAGATGACTAGGTAGGTGACCTTGGGCAATAAATAAAAAGAATTAAAGCCGGAAATCATGTAAGTTATAGTGAGAAAGGAGAGAAGAAAAACAGAGAGACTTTTGCATAATGAATCTCATGTGTAATAATCTGGTAGTATTAAAGGCCTATAAGAATAACAACGATTCTTAACATTATTTCAAATGCGTACATCGCTGATATAAACACATACAAAATATCGCTGTGTACCTGTTTAATTCTGACGTCATGTCTATTAACTCCACATGGCCTTCATTTATTAATGCAGATAGTACCTTATTTTAGTTATAGTTGTTAGTGCATACAGAGAGCGTCATGTACTTTAGTATACGACAAAAACAACCTGTTCATTTTTTCTAGTCCTGTGATCTCAGAGGGGTAAATCAACAATTGTAACGTTTAATATTACTTAAATTTTAAAGCTTTTTTTGTGATAAGTAATAAAATTATGTAGCAACAGATTTTAATTTATGTTTTTATTTTATTTAATATTTATTTTAATAGTCAAATTACTATTAATTAATTAAATTGTATTATTTAGTTAACAAATAATTAACAATTTTAACAAAAAATTTGTAAGTAAATGGTATTATTCTCTGAAAAATTTATACACTACTTTATTAATTTTAGGTAAATTCTAACTTTAGATATTAATTTAAATTTTAAACTTTTGTGTTGACAAAACTACAAAGTTTAGTTGAAATGTTTTTAAAAAACTTATTTCCCAAAATGTTTTAGTCGTCTTTGCGATCATCCACTATCGAAGGGTGGGCTTAAAGGCGAACTGGAAACGGTTCGAAGTAAGTTTTTATTTAAAAATCTTTTGTATGGCTTATCGTTATAAAAATTACGAATTTAAATTAATACCATCGCCTACAGACATGGATAAGAACATTTTTCAGGGGAAATGTACATTTTTAAGAGTTAAAAAAATACTTTTGCCAGTTAACTGACTGGAAGTATGCACAGATACACTAAAATTAGACAATAATTTTTAATCAAGTATTAAAACTAAACCGTAATATGTATAATTTTGAGAGAATTTTTTTGTCAGAACAGGGAAAAAGTAATTTGTAACAGTGAAAAACAAAAAAAAAATAAATGGAACTACTGGCAGAGTAAAGACATAAAACTCGAAAGTAACTGATCAGATATTAATTACATTTTTACTTCCTTGTACGAAATAAAGGAAGTATTGTGATGGCGAAAAATTTCGGTTTTCAGATTTCAACGGAAATATCCATTTTAACTATTCCTGAATCCATTTTGACTAGTTTCGGCGTGACGTCTGTACGTATGTACGTAAGTGCATACGCATAACTCAAAAACGATTAGCCGTAGGATGTTAAAATTTTGGATTTAGAACTGTTGTAACATCTAGTTGTGCACCTCCTTTTTTGATTGCAATCGACCTGACCAAAAGTGTCCAAAAAAGCCCAAAATTAAAAAAAAATTGGATTTGGACTTTTTCTTAAGTGCAGTCCTCATTGAGAGCTTTTCAACGATTATCATAAGTGGTACTTATTTTCATTGGTTCTAGAGTTATAGCCAAATAAAATTTTAATTAATGAAATATTTGGATCTTACAAGGGGAAGGGACATCGGTTCAAATCCGATTTCATCTCCTTTTTTTTTTAAATGTAAATATATTGATTTATTAATAATTATTAACCTCTCAAAAATTACAATAAATAATATCTAATAATAACAATAAAAAAAAGAATATGAAAAAATATCAGAAGTTATTAATGAAATAAAATTTTATATAAAAATGTGTATTGCAATTTTAATGGGGGTACAAGGAAGTCATGTGATGACCACAGCAGATTTTTTATAATAACTTAACTATTTTATTTATTTATTTTTGTAAATTTTTATTTAAAAATGAATCCTTGCTCGGAATGTGCCTGGATTCTGCTGGATGTTGTTAACTTAGTAATGAAATAAATAATAACGGTTTTTCGTCGCTATAATGTCAGAACCATATACTAATGTTGCTCAAGGTGATTTTTTTAAATTTAATATTATAGGCTAAAGCCTAAAAAAATTTAAAACTAAACATAGATCAACAATAAATATCTTTTAGTATTAGCCTGTAATCGATCATGATACATTTTTCAAGAACTAAATTAGCAGCTACACTGTAACATTGACAATATCCATTCAAAAGCTAAAAAATGTAAACTTACTTTCTGATTTAGCAGCTAAAATTAGTAAATTTTCTTCTCTTATGACAAAATCTTCTTAAAACTTTTTCTTGGAATAGTTTGTATAGTTCCAAGCCAGTAATAGATAAGTCGATGAGTGCCACATCTATTAATGTTGATATACCTCATTAATTTTAATACTCAACTTAAATTTTAATCATTAATATAATAATAGTAATAATAATAACATCAACAACAACAATAATAATAATAATAATACATAAATCGATTATAAATAAAGATAAATTAAATTAATACAATAATTCCTAAAAAGTATAATAAGTTATTATTATTTTTTAAAAATAAAGTATATCGATTGGTTTCATTTACGCATATTTGTTAAAATAAAGGCTTTTAATTTAATTGATTAACAATTCTAATTATTCACAACAAATTTTAATCCAATAATACACAATATTATCTGTATATTTTTAAATGTTATCCATTTCCTTCAAAACAAAACTTTTTCACCAAGGTAAAAAAGTTAATTACATTAATTTTTTTCCTGCTTTAAATTATTATCTTGCATTAACAAGAAAAAATCACAATTATGAAAAATATGTCAGTAATCTTACTGTTAAATTATACTTGATCTAATTCTAGAAGGATCTTGAAAGTAAAACCAGTTTGATAGTAGAAATTTTCAAAGAAACTACTGAAATTAATCTGAAATCTGAATTACTAATGAAATCTGTCTTTGTAAAAACCAGCAGTAGTCACTCATGTTCAACTTATCCCATCTATTATGGTAATGGTGTTTCATTTACAATACTCCCTAGTGGAAGTGTTTTCCTTGCTCATCACTCACAGTACTCAAATTTGATGGAAAACGGTCCACATAGGAATGCAAAAAATGAATTTTTAATGACATCCAGCAGCCTAAATATTTTTAATTCAAAAAAAGGTTTTGTGTTAAAAGATCTCTATTACCTACTTTGTTATTTCCAAGAAAATCAAAAACTATATCTTTAAATGATTTCATGCTGCTAGATCTATTATTCAACTTTATGTAAAAATTTTCAATAATTTGACATCCAAGAATACTTCCTTTAATTTGGTTTCACTTAACTTAGGAAACACTTATCTTATTTAAATCCTTCTTCTTCTTTATTCAGTACTTTAAAAACATTCTTCATCAACCCCAATTTTATATGTAAAGGTGCAAAATAACACATTGAGGATTGACTGAAATAACACACACTTATTAATTTTTCTATCCAGGAGTGAAAATGTCTCTTTTTGGCCACTTTTTAACCTTATAAGCTTCACTTATTGCACATTTATCCCACAAACATAAGAACAGGCTTAATTTTGTAAAGATACGTTGGAGACTGAAAAGAAGCCCAATAACTTTGAGGTCACAGCAAATACGCCATTGTGATCGTTGTAATTGGCTGCTTTCAAAATTAATGACATATGAAGATATGCTTGTTTCATTCCAACAGCACACGTTATTGGTATAGAAGGATTCTTTTTTTAATTATGCAGAAGTACTGCTTTTAAGTTTTTTTTTTGACGGAATCAGCGAATAACCACCAGTCATAAGCATTATATTATAATCAATACCCAGATTAAAATCTAACCTTCTATATCATATTAGGAACAAAACAGGTCTTTCATAGTGAAATATTTCATGAAGTCTATTTCTGTTTATAAAATATACAATTTAACACGTACTACTGCACACAAATTAAACCAACCAATGACTTTAGTTGCACTGAGAGACTGAATGTTTTCAAAGAAAGAGATATTATTCCAGAATGACTCAGTTAAATTGCTGTTGGGATGATATTATACTTTTAATGGAGCTTAATCATATCAGACATGTTTATAACATAATGCAAAAGAAAATAAATCGTTTATATTATGAAACAAATGACATAATGGGAATATTTAAACCAAGATAACTAAAAACCATAATGTGAAAGAGCATTTTTTATTACATTTCTGTTTCAGCATAAGAAATACATTACAAAAAACTCATTAATGTTGTTATTCTTCTTTCTAGATACAAAGCAGATATTTAGGGGTTTTTAAAACAAGATAAATGGTCCAACAAAATTAAGGCAACTTTCTATCATTTGCAACTTTTAAGATGTCATTGAGTATATTTATACACACAATACACTTAAAAAAATTAAAATATGGAATTTTGAATAGCATTTTTATTGGAACTACTAATTTTGTCCACAAGTTTTTACTGAATTTTCCTCATCTTTATTAGGTTAACTTTTTTTCCATTGAGATTGAATTCTTTCAATATGTTTGAAACAATAGTTCTACAAAAACCTTGTCACCAACATATTCACCATACACAGCCTAATATGGCAATATCAGGATTATAATTTTCTAAATTATAAATACATTATCTCTTATAATTTCTCTTTTACTTCTTTTAAGATAAGTATTTTTAAGATTATCACACAAGAAAGTTTTATAACAAGGTAAACATTTTAGCTTGTAACAAATGGACTCGGTAAGGGGGGAAACAGTATAGAGAATAACAGTTAAAAGAATTAATTAGTAAAATGACAATTTCATAGTATTCGAGGTGGCAGATGGAAGAGGAGAGAAGTTTTTGTCTAAAATGAGATGAAGTTGGGAGTCTTGTTGAAAAGTTTAAATAAGTTTCTGGGATTTGAAAATAAAAAATTTATTTGACTGGTAAAGGTCAATCAAATTTATTATTCATTAGACCAAGAGTATTGAGGAAGACCAAATTCAGGAATATACCCTACAGTCAGGTGAGAATTAACCTCATCATCGATCAGCTAGCTATACTTGATGTTACAGACCACAAAAAAAATTAATTAGCTGATTAAAGAGACTTAAATTGTGAAGTCACATTCCATTGACTACACAGAGTGTAGTCGTATTAACTTATCGTAATCAAATTTTAAATATTTCAATAGCAAAAGATATAAAAGAATCATGTCATTAAAGAGTTACTTAATAATTCAGTTTCAGATTACATTTATAAATTATCTATTAAATTTTTATTGTTTTTTTGTCTATTATACATTGTTAATATATTTATTTTATATCCTTTTAACAACTATTTAACACGCATCATAACTATTATTCTATTGAAATAAAAGTAATTTTGACAAAAAGACAAGATATAACAATGATTATAGTGATAATTAAAATAGTGCAATACAAACAAAAATAAATAAAAAATCGAGTTACAGTGAGTTAATATTAGACAATATATATAAAATAAAATAAAAGCAATTATATCTGAGTGCCTGTTTTTATAGTTGAAAACGATTTGTTTTTCACATCAATTTGGCTAGTAGTCACAATTTTAAATATCGGACAGGCACCGATATTATTATTATATAATGCATAATTTATATATTCTGTATATTAACAGGTGAAAAAAAAACAAAAAAAAAAACTAATTACTCTATTTTAAATAATAGCAGCAATTAAATAATACATTTATTTAGTAACGACTAGTAAAATTATTAATTAAAGATATTTATTAACCTTAAGGGTAAATAAATATTTATATTCAAGTTTAATTGGACAGTCAATACATTTTTAATGCAATTTTCTTTTAATTGACAATATAAATATATTGTCATTTAATGAATAAACAATGATTGCAACGAAGATTAGTTACAGCTTTAAGCGAACAAGGAAAATTAGTTTACGGAAATTATTGTAATAAATAGAAAAGATAATAAATTCCATCAGTAATTTTCAGAATCTTGATTACGTCTAACATTATCGTTTGTTAATTTACTTTTCTTCACCGATTTATTTTTTTATTACTTTTTTGTTATCGCTGTTCCCTTTGTTGAGTTTAAAAATTTACATTAAACAAGAGCTATTATTTTTAATATCACGAATTTCTTTTTTTTGTAAAAATTATTTTTCTAAAAAAGAAAAAAAAACAAGAAGTAAATCTGCTCAAAACTACTAAAAAATATATCTGGGTAGCAAGAATATTCTGAATGAAAGACATAGAATCTACCATTCTGCTATTAACTTTATAATAAAATTCTGTAAATAATATTTACGTAAGGTTTAAACATAAAGTAATTTTTAAGTATTTCCATCTCAAACAGACAAATAAGAGTAATTCAACTAATTAGTTTTTTTTTTTTTTTTTTTTTTTTTGTCTTCAGTCATTTGACTGGTTTGATGCAGCTCTCCAAGATTCCCTATCTAGTGCTAGTCGTTTCATTTCAGTATACCCTCTACATCCTACATCCCCAACAATTTGTTTTACATACTCCAAACGTGGCCTGCCTACACAATTTTTCCCTTCTACCTGTCCTTCCAATATTAAAGCGACTATTCCAGGATGCCTTAGTATGTGGCCTATAAGTCTGTCTCTTCTTTTAACTATATTCTTCCAAATGCTTCTTTCTTCATCTATTTGCCGCAATACCTCTTCATTTGTCACTTTATCCACCCATCTGATTTTTAACATTCTCCTATAGCACCACATTTCATAAGCTTCTAATCTTTTCTTCTCAGATACTCCGATTGTCCAAGTTTCACTTCCATATAAAGCGACACTCCAAACATACACTTTCAAAAATCTTTTCCTGACATTTAAATTCATTTTTGATGTAAACAAATTATATTTCTTACTGAAGGCTCGTTTAGCTTGTGCTATTCGGCATTTTATATCGCTCCTGCTTCGTCCATCTTTAGTAATTTTACTTCCCAAATAACAAAATTCTTCTACCTCCATAATCTTTTCTCCTCCTATTTTCACATTTAGGGGTCCATCTTTGTTATTTCTACTACATTTCATTACTTTTGTTTTGTTCTTGTTTATTTTCATGCGATAGTTCTTGCGTAGGACTTCATCTATGCCGTTCATTGTTTCTTCTAAATCCTTTTTACTCTCGGCTAGAATTACTATATCATCAGCAAATCGTAGCATCTTTATCTTTTCACCTTGTACTGTTACTCCGAATCTAAATTGTTCTTTAACATCATTAACTGCTAGTTCCATGTAAAGATTAAAAAGTAACGGAGATAGGGAACATCCTTGTCGGATTCCCTTTCTTATTACGGCTTCTTTCTTATGTTCTTCAATTGTTACTGTTGCTGTTTGGTTCCTGTACATGTTAGCAATTGTTCTTCTATCTCTGTATTTGAACCCTAATTTTTTTTAAATGCTGAACATTTTATTCCAGTCTACGTTATCGAATGCCTTTTCTAGGTCTATAAACGCCAAGTATGTTGGTTTGTTTTTCTTTAATCTTCCTTCTACTATTGATCTGAGGCCTAAAATTGCTTCCCTTGTCCCTATACTTTTCCTGAAACCAAATTGGTCTTCTCCTAACACTTTCTCCACTCTCCTCTCAATTCTACTGTATAGAATTCTAGTTAAGATTTTTGATGCATGACTAGTTAAACTAATTGTTCTGTATTCTTCACATTTATCTGCCCCTGCTTTCTTTGGTATCATTACTATAACACTTTTTTTGAAGTCTGACGGAAATTCCCCTTTTTCATAAATATTACAGACCAGTTTGTATAATCTATGCTTCCTCACCTGCACTGCGCAGTAATTCTACAGGTATTCCGTCTATTCCAGGAGCGTTTCTGCCATTCAAATCTTTTAATGCTCTCATAAATTCAGATTTCAGTATTGTTTCTCCCATTTCATCCTCTTCTTCCTGTAGAACACCATTTTCTAATTCATTTCCTCCGTATAACTCTTCAATATATTCCACCCATCTATCGACTTTACCTTTCGTATTATATATTGGTGTACCATCTTTGTTTAACACATTATTAGATTTTAATTTATGTACCCCAAAATTTTCCTTAACTTTCCTGTATGCTCCGTCAATTTTACCAATGTTCATTTCTCTTTCCACTTCTGAACACTTTTCTTTAATCCACTCTTCTTTCGCCAGTTTGCATTTCCTATTTATAGCATTTCTTAATTGCCGATAGTTCCTTTTACTTTCTTCATCATTAGCATTCTTATATTTTCTACGTTCATCCATCAGCTGCAATATATCGTCTGAAACCCAAGGTTTTCTACCAGTTCTCTTTATTCCGCCTAAGTTTGCTTCAGCTGATTTAAGAATTTCCTTTTTAACATTCTCCCATTCTTCTTCTACATTTTCTACCATATCTTTTTTACTCAGACCTCTTGCGATGTCCTCCTCAAAAATCTTCTTTACCTCCTCTTCCTCAAGCTTCTCTAAATTCCACCGATTCATCTGACAACTTTTCTTCAGGTTTTTAAACCCCAATCTACATTTCATTATCACCAAATTATGGTCGCTATCAATGTCTGCTCCAGGGTAAGTTTTGCAGTCAACGAGTTGATTTCTAAATCTTTGCTTAACCATGATATAATCTATCTGATACCTTCCAGTATCGCCTGGCTTTTTCCAAGTGTATATTCTTCTATTATGATTTTTAAATTGGGTGTTGGCAATTACTAAATTATACTTCGTGCAAAATTCTATAAGTCGGTCCCCTCTTTCATTCCTTTTGCCCAGCCCATATTCACCCACTATATTTCCTTCCTTGCCTTTTCCAATGCTTGCATTCCAATCTCCAACTATTATTAAATTTTCATCTCCCTTTACGTGTTTAATTGCTTCATCAATCTCTTCGTATACACACTCTACCTCATCATCATCATGGGCGCTTGTAGGCATATAAATGTTAACAATCGTTGTCGGTTTAGGTTTTGATTTTATCCTTATTACAATGATTCTATCGCTATGCGTTTTGAAATACTCCACTCTCCTCCCTATCTTCTTGTTCATCACGAAACCTACTCCTGCCTGCCCATTATTTGACGCTGAGTTAATTACTCTAAAATCACCTGACCAAAAGTCGCCTTCCTCTTCCCACCGAACCTCACTAATTCCTACTATATCCACATTCACCCTATCCATTTCCCTTTTTAAATTTTCTAGCCTACCAACCTTTTTTAAGCTTCTAACATTCCACGCTCCGACTCGTAGAATGTTATTTTTTAATTTTCTGGTGACCCCTTCCTTAGTAGTCCCCACCCGGAGATCCGAACGGGGGACTATTTTACCTCCGGAATATTTTACCAAGGAAGGCGCCTCCATTGTTGCTATGTGAAAATGCAGAGAGCCACATTTTCTTGGAAAAAAAGCAGCTGTAGTTTTCCATTGCTTTCAGCTGCGCAGTACTCAGAGGACTGAGTGATGTTGATACGGCCGTTTAAGTCATTGTGACTCACGCCCCTAACAACTACTGAAAGAGCTGCTGCCCTCTTTCAGGAATCATTCCTTAGTCTGGCTCTCAACAGATACCTCTCCGATATGGTTGCACCTTCGGTCCAGCTACTCTGTATCCCTGAGCACTCAAGCCCCCTCACCAACGGCAAGGTCTCATGATTCATAGAGGAGGTAACTAATTAGTATCTTTTTAAATTTTTTTACTGATGATTTAATCACACAGAAGCTTATAAAGAAGTTTGTGCGTATGAATGTGATAATGGAGAATTTGTAGCGTATGAAAAATGCTTCACCTGACGGATTCAAACTCGGGACCTCCGGATGAAACGCCGTGACGCTACCACTCCGCCGCGGAAATTGTTCAAGTAATAATACTAATACTGTTCATGCACTTAACAACAATAATATAATTAAAATTATTTTTTGAAAACGTTAACATAATTCTTTATCGGTGAAATTTGAGATATCTTGTTTCGTTTATAAGAAGAATATTTTTCAATGTTAAGTGATTCTGAGCAGTTTTTGAGGATTAGTTTTTTATGTAAAGCCTGAACTGTAATGTATACAAGTATTCTTTTTATTTCCTTTTACGAAGTAAAGGAAGTACTGTGATCGCGAAAAATTTCGGTTTTCAAATTTCAACGGTAATATCCATTTTGACCATTCCTGAACCCGTTTTGACTAGTTTCGGCGTGACATCTGTACGTACGTATGTATCTCACACAACTCAAAGACGATTAGCTGTAGGATGTTGAAATTTTGGATGTAGGTCTGTTATAACATCTAGTTGTGCACCTCCTCTTTTGATTGCAATCGACTGGACCAAAAGTGTTCAAAGAAGCCCAAAATCCAAAAAAAATATTAGATTTTGGTTTTTTCTTAGCTGCAGTAATAAGCCCTTATTGAGAGCTTTTAAATGATATGTAAAATAAATGGTACTTATTTTCATTGGTTCCAGAGTTATAGCCAAATAAAATTTTAATTAATAAAATATTTGATGTTACAAGGGGAAGGCACGCCGGTTCGAATCCGACTTCATTTCCTATTTTTTCTTTTTAACTTTTTTTTATATTTAAATATATTTATTTGTTAATAATTAGCCTCTGTTTGTAAAAAGTTTTACAATAAAAAATAATTCAACAATAACAATAAAAAATTTTAAAAAATATCAGAAGTATTAATGAAATAAAATTTTAAGTACTTTTCATTTTAAAAAAATGTGTATATGTAACATAATAGGCGTACAAGGAAGTCATGTGGTGTCCACATCAAATCTTTTGTATCAGACTCAAATTTATAACAAAATCTTAAAATGGTGAAGTGTTTTTAATTTTAAAAAATTTTTTGTTGAAAATATCCGCGATTTGTTATACAACCTTCTTCCCAATGAATAAACCATAAGTTGAAATTCTTGTAGGCATGAAAGAATTTGAGAACTGGAAGATGTTTTACCAGCAAGTTATGGAGATATTTTGTGGTCTTATAAAAAACAAATAGGTCAAGTAATTACAGTGATGTACAAAAAAAATTGAAAATAAATTTGATTAATAATCTGTTATTGATGACTGATTGATTTATTGATAATAATATTACAAAATAGCTTGTCAATTAAAGCATGTGTTTATTAGAAAATATGGATTACATTTTCTTAATACAAAAACTATAATATTTTATAAATAAGTTGTAATATTTTAACCATTAAAAATCAAATTAGTAAAAAAAAAAATACCTTAAAAAAAGAGGTAAATAAAATAATATTGATGAGTGAGTAATGAATATAATGTGTGTGTGTGTGTGTGTATATATGTATATATATATATATATATATAAATTAAACATAATTAAGAAACAAATTTATTTAAATAACAAGAAATATTCAGTTCTATTTATGATATATTTTTAAGTTTATTATAATTACAAGAAGTACAAGTATTTATAAATTCTTTTGTAAAATAAATTCAATTTTAACAGGTTTTTATTTATTCAAAAACATAAGAAATAACACCTTTATAAGTACATTATATCTGTATTTATATAAACCAAATTTTACTTATATTACCTAAAATACAAATAAACAGCTATTTAAAAGTTATTGAAATAAACTTTGGAAAAAAAATTACGATCAAAGATTGTTTACACAAATTTTGTTTAAAATTGAAACTCAAATATCCATTTCAATTAATTAACCATATCGTAACAAGTAGACACTGCGGAAAAAATATATTAAAAAAAAAAAAACGTAAATATATTTAAAAAAAGAAGAAATAATAATAGAAGTTTTTATTTTTATTATGTCATAAACTACTCGTTTTATAATTTTCGGAAGAATTATTTATTTAAAAACTAATATTTTTTTTTATTACTAGTAATTTAATTTTTTTAAATTTATTTTTGAATTTCTTTATATATTATATTTTTTTAACAAATAGATAGGCGGCTGCCCGGTGCATCAATGTACTCGTAGTACTAATATAAGTTGACGAATAAATTTTCTAAAGACTGCATTAGTTGACTATATTTCATTGTCTGTTTACTAGTAAAACGTTTATTAAATATTGAAGAGAGGTATTACGTCACAGAAGAAACAGTACATCATTTTTTGCTTTACCCTCTACCTATCCAAGCCTTTGATCTATCTGTGATGCATCGAATGCATCGAATCTGTGATGCTCTATCTATCATGTACAGCATCGAAAGTATAAGAGACACCAGTAAGAGTCGGTTTCTCTAACAATAATAATGTTCACTGAAAAACTAGTCCATGTGTTGAACTCATGTACAGACAGTGACAGTATCATTTTTCGGGTTGTTTAGTGCCTATATTTCTTTTGCTAAGCATATGAAATTGTACGACTGTTTAAAAAAGACTATTGAGGTTTTAAAGCTATTTAATATCTGTTAACTTTAACTTATAGTAATGAATTCACAAATAAAATGAAGTTTCTCTTCAAGTGTTCAATGATCAATTTTTGTTACGCGGCACACATCCAACAGGTAATAGAGTTATATCCATACTTTAACCAGTATGTCTGGAGAATTTATGCGACAGCTGCTTCAATCCCATGCCTGAAATCGGGTAGATCAGTAAGTAGCAGTGGTACATACTGAGAATTCTTTATAAAACTCCAATGGAAAAAAATCATATGGAGTCAGATAGGCTTGACCTTGGAGGCTTCCGCAAAGAAACTCTGTCAATGGGTTATGCTGTCCAGTCCAGAAATTGAGAAAAACGCATAGTAAGCGTTTCCTTGAAATATTCCACACTGTCATTACCGGTACTGCTAGTTCGCGTTTCGCCTTCCTAATAGATTTTTTAGGACTTCCAAGAAAGACTGCCTGATACGTTCAACATTTTCTTCAGACACCGTTGGTCGTAACCTACCGGGTTAGTCTAGTGGTGAAATCGTCATCGCAGATACCTTTATACGGATTTGAATACTAGATCATGGATACCGGTGTTCTTTGGTGGTTGGGTTTTAATTAATCACCCATTTCAGGAATGGTCGACTGAGACTGTACAAGACCACTTCATTTACATTCATACATCATCCTCATTCATCCTCTGAAGTAATACCTTACGGTGTTTCCGGAGGTTAAACAGAAAAAAAGAGACACCATTGTCGTCCCGTACTCTTTCCCTTAGATAGACATCCGATCGTTTCTAACTGATTATGCCGTCGACGATTCTTATTGTCAACTGGAAGATCATAATTAAACTTTCTACGGGATACACGTTGAATTGTAACTGAAGATTCACATTTAGTAAATTGTAAAACACAAAAGACTTTCTATTCAGGAGTCGCCATCTTTGCTATTGGCGTTGTCAATCGGAAAGATAGGGAATCAATCTACGGCCATCGTGCAGCTAAAACTGCACGTTTTGCTCTTTGATTGTAGCCTTAAATCAATGTTGTACTTCTCATCAAAAAGATACTACAACAGATTAAAATCCCGAATTTTTTTTTTGTACACCAATGTATTCAGTGAAAAAGGCAATGTGAAACTATTTCATTTCTCACCTTCCTTATCTGGCCTAACCATGACAAAACGTAATGATGAAAATTATTCTTCTATTTTTGCATTACATTGAAAGGATACAGTTATGGATATTTTGCTAAATTGTAGTATGTGCATTATCTTAAGGAATAAGTTAGCCAAAGTAAAAAACTAGAGTGCCAGATCGTATTTCGGTAGCAATTGGTTGAAATGATTTATCTCATAAATTATATAAAAGTAATAAAATTTCTAAATACTATACGGAATGATTTTCGTTATATAAGGTATTTCTTTATAATATATTAAATAATAACAATATTAATATAATTAAATTGAATCATGAAATACCGAAAAGTAGCAGATAGTGTTCGATTTTACATTTTCAGAAAATATTTTAAAATTAGACTAAAATCATGAAATAATAATATTATTAAATAACCATTTTTGTCGCATTCTAATGGTTACTATATAACATCATTTATTTTATATAATTTCAACCATTAATTAAATATTCATTAAATTTAGGAGGTAGCTGACTGACAAACTGGCAATTGACTGGAATCAATTATCTCACGTTAGGGTTGAAGGATACATACATTTTCCTCAGTATCTTAACAAAATTTGAACTATCTTTACGTATTTCTACAGGATTTTATTTTATACACTTTCTACATTTTAGCGAAATTGAACTTAGCTTTGAAGAAACAGCAGCAAATCACCTGCAATTTTCCATGTCATCACGTTTATTTTAAATTAGACGTTAACGATAATAAATAATTTAAAAATTGTTACTTTATTATTTTTCCCCGTAATTTAATTATTGATACTACAAACGTATTTTAAAGAATAGTAAGGAATAGACATAACTGCACATTTAGCTCGACGTTCAAGATGACTATCCATCCGCTTATATTAATGTAAAAGGGATTAATAAAATTTCATAATATTGTGTATTTCTAAGACATGACTTTAGGAAGTTTTCGATAGATGAAGCCGTTTTTTTATGAAAATCTATCATAAAAAACACTAACAATTAAATAAACAAAATACGTAATAAGATTTTCAAAAAAATTATTTAAATAATCAATAACTATTTCGAACGAAGAGAAAATTAAAGTTAAAAATAAATAACAAAAGAAAAGGTAAATTCAAAAATCAAGAGATAAAATATATAAAGAGAAATAATAGGGAGTGTATACAAGTGTACTTATATATATTGATGATACTGGTGTACACTGACAATAAACAATAATTTACTTACCCAAAGATAAAAAATAATATGAAAAAATATATATTTTTTCATTCAGTTTTCGAGGAATGAAAAAATGTATTTTTTCATTCCTCGAAAATTGAATGATCGATTTTTATGAATTGGAACAGAAAATAAAATTTTCTTTTATTTCTGAAAAACAAATTCACCGATACAAGACATCTACAAAACCAAATTTCAAAATTTAATTTTTATGTGTAGATTTAATTTGAGAACTGTAACGGTTGCAAAGTACTTGATACGAGCTATATTACAGACCTGACATGGGTTATTCGCTGGCACGGGATGCCGGGCTTACTAGAGAAAGTGGTGATCTCTTGTTGAGTTTTTCACAGAGCCAAATATGCGGTTGCAAATCAACACACGCCAAGCCCACGAAAATGTTGGTAGTATTCACTTCTACTGACGGCACTTTTATCCTGTTTACTACAAGGATTGGCTTATAGTGAAGATCATTACTCACAGAGAAAGCAACGTTATCTTAGCCTCATATACCAAAGGTACTTTAAATGGGCCGCAGCCATAAAAATTTCTGGGACAGTAGTGTTTATCAACAGGTGTATAACTCCTCCTTTAATAAAAATTGTTTCACTACAGAAAGAGTTAAAATACTGACGTTATATACACTGCTTCTACTTAAATATTTCACGAAACCTAAAGGAACTGAATGAAGTTTTGAAAAATCGATTTTCAAAAAACAGTGATTGAAAAAGATGACGAAATAAATATTTGCAGATTTACTCCAAGAAGAGTTAGTAGATGACAAGATATCGGAGTGGTATATTTAGGAACAAATTAATTTTAAGAACATTTAAAAAAAATTGAAATAGTGGTGAGGAAAAATTGATATTTTTCCTATTTCTTGAGGGCAAGGATTATTAAATTAGGACAGGTTTTTTGCCATTGTACGACCCGCTGAAATCGGGGTTTAAATTCTGACGTAAAAATTAAACCATGGGAATTTTTGTATAAGAAAATAAAGAATTTAACTCTAAATCAGAAAACGGCAATTAGAATAAAGTTGTCATCTGAGTATTGATCTGTTTTTTCTTGTAATAAACTATAATCATATTGTTTCACTACTTCCTGAATTGTTACAACAGTTATTGGACCTGTGAGTAGGACTGTATACGTAAACTTTCCAAACTTTCTCTTAAATTATTTACTTATAATAAAAATATTTTTTCTTTATCTACTGTACTGCATATTTAGTTGCGCAAAATATTGTTGAAACTATCTATAATTTTAAATATTTTTAATCTAAATTTAGGATTTGTTCATTAATTTATTTATTTCTAAAATATAAATTATTTTATAGAATAATTTTGACATTTTTACTTCCTTGTACGAAGTAAAGGAAGTATTGTGATCGCGAAAAATGTCGGTTTCCAGATTTCAACGGAAACATCCATTTTGACCATCTCTGATTTCGTTTTGATTATTTTCGGCGTGACGTCTGTACGTACGTGCGTATGTATCTCGCATAACTCAAAAACGATTAGCCGTAGGATGTTGAAATTTTGGATTCAGAACTGTTGTAACATCTAACTAGATGTTAGATTTTACGCACTTCTCTTTTTGATTGCAATCGACTGAATCAAAAGTGCCCAAAATCCAAAAACAAATTGGATTTTGGACTTTTTCTTAACTGCAGTAATAAACCCTCATTGAGAACATTTCAACAATATTGTTGAAATAATTGTTACTTATATATTCCTTACTTATATATTACTTAATATTCAATAATTGTTACTTATTTTCATTGGTTCCAGAGTTATAACCAAATAAAATTTTAATTAATGAAATATTTGGATCTTAGGGGAAGGCACATCGGTTCGACTCAGACTTCATCTCCTTTTTTTTAATTTAAATATATTGATTTATTAATAATTATTAATCTCTCACTGTAAAAAAATTCTTTACGATGAATAAATAATTTAATAACAAAAAATAAATTTATGAAAAAATATCAGAAATTTTTAATGAAATAAAATGTTATCTATTTATCATTTAAAGAAAATGTGTATGTAATTAATAGGCGTACAAGGAAGTCACACGGTGTCCACATCATATTTTTTTCCAAATTAAAATACAGTACTTAATAGTTGATCCATTTATTAAATACCCAGAGTAGATCCATTCAGTCACAAATGACATTTAGGCATATTTTTTGAATGATTATTCCTTGATTAATGCAACCCAACCTGTAAAACCAGACAAAATATAAATGTGTAGATAAATAAATCTTTTATTCTGATTAGTATCATAATTCACATCTTTATGGGACAGAGCATAAATATAAAAACAAATTATAACAAAAAATATATATGACTAAAGTCTCTAATTAATACAAATACATGAAGCAATGTTAAGATAAATACATTAAACATAAAGAATTACAATAAAATCATCACTGTCTATAAAAAAGGATGGTGCGTCGATTTTTTTGTTTGTTGTATGTGTACACGTTTTTATTTTAGCTGCTATTGGCGCCGAGCGGACCAATGGTGGTGCGCCGGACGGCTGCGCGCAGCACACGAACAATTCATTCGTTCAAACGATTTATACTTCTTGATACGAACGATTTATCTAAAATTCTATCTGTGTTTTGAGAATAAAGAGAGAAAACATTGGAATTAGAGCTGTGTTAAAAATCACAACTGAAGAAACAACTAAAAATATTCAGAATTTTGAAGCTTTTCGTTGTAAAAGTTTTTGTTGTTGTTAGTACGCTAAATTCATTAACGTTATTTAGCTACAATGGGAAAAACATTTAACGAAATTCTGTGTAATGAAAAGTAAACCAAATAATATTTTCGTGGCGGGCGAAAAATTCTTTTAACTTTAAAAGAATTTTTCTTTTATTACTCTTTCAATGAGTTTTTAAATAAATAATAGGACTACTAATTATAAAAAAAACTGAATTTTCTGCATCTTCATTCAACGTTACCAATATGTGCTCAAATTATTTTCATTAACACTGTCGAAATTGTTGGTTTCTTTTTGAACTTATTTTCTTTATTTACTAATTCTGGATTCTATAACTACTTTGATCAATATTTTACCAATTTTCCCTTGATCTGTCCAAGCAATTGTTAGCATAGTTTCTTTTTTTAATCGGGGAGTAGCATACCGAGACATTTTAGTATGTAGTGTATTATGATTTATCGATTTGAATTAGTTTTATTTATTTATTGAAAATCTTTCATTCACTACAATATACTTTTAAAATTTATTTTAAAAACAACAATTTCTGTATAATAATAAATAATCGAATCTAATTAAAGCAAAAATCGTTTGTGATAAACATGTACAATAGTTTGATAATGAGTTCATGACACCGATAACAAAAAAATGTTTGCACATTACTAGCGTCTTTAATGGAAATGCTATTACTAATGAAATCATTCATTTAACACTAAGATTAAGCCGTAAAAAATTACATTCATTTCTATTCAGCATCTGTTTCAGCTTATTAACTATACTTATTTTATCATTAATAATTCTTAATATTATTATAGTTAATAAATTATTTTACGACTTATTAATTTCGATAAGCCGCCGACTCTTTACGGTTATAGGTATAAATGAATTCATCTGGGCTCAAATTAGTTACCAAAAATTCAATTCGTGCCTAAAATAAAAAAAACTAAACGGATTATAGAGTCCAGTTTCTAAATGGTATAGATAAATTATAATAAATTGTGAAGAAGAAATGGGATTTATTCTGACCACTGTACTAATCTGTAAAGCAAATGCAAAAGGTGGTGACTAACACAACTCTACGATTTCAGAAAATTCCTTAAAATGGGCTGAAGCAAAATTTGTTATAATCTTCCCAAAAATTCTGTAATAATTATAGAAAACCCATCATATCACAATACATTAAAATAACATTACCTATATACAATTCAAGAAAACAATAAATGAGAGTTTGGTTACAACACTCTCTGGTCTTGGTACCAAGACCACCGTAACGGACCTGGGTAACGGATATCTTCCAATTAAGAAAGTATGAGAAAATAACAATGAAAGGAATCCAGAAGGGATCCTTTTTAACAGACTAACAGGTCCGTTTAACAATCTTTCTTTGTAATACTATCAATAGCACATCTCTAACAGCTGTTGTTCGATGAGGAGTTAGCGGACCAGAGTAGGAATTCAGGGGAAAATGTAAGGGCGCGGACGATAATTCTCACATTTCAACAGTTAAGGAATGTGGCCGGTTCTGCAGATCAAGAGGATATAAATACAATAGAAGTTGTTCCGAGAAAGGGATAATCATTCATAGATTGTTAGAGTAGTTCTGTTTTAAACAGGAAAGGTATTTGCAGTAAATGAACTTTACACTTGTCTTATCTCGTAGTTAATACAATACTAGTTGTGAAAGGTGTTAATATTAGCGGTCATTATGGTGTCTCATCAATGGGAGTGAATTCTGGTTTTTATGACTTAACTACATTTAAACAGATCCTACCTTTGTTGGAAATTCTATTTTGTATGTAATTTATTAATTATTATTATTATTGACGTTTATTATTATTATTGTTGTAGTTATTATTATTTCTATTATTATTGATTTGCCTTATTCTCTATACTCTTAAATTAAAAAAATCGTATTTATATAAACGTTATTAATTGTTAGTCTCTCAGTATCCTGATCAAGCCGCGAACACGCGACACTATTCTCGTCTTCTATGCTAAAATCTCATCTGTACTATTTAATTAAGAAAACAAAGAAAAATATAACTTTTATTTGTTTGATGAACTCGCAAAGAGAAACGTACATGAAGTGATATGATTATCCCCACACCACCCAGTCTTAAGCCTTATTACAATGATGTGGTCTGAAGTAAAAGGTTATGTTGGCAACCACAATTTCACTTTTGGGATTGACAATATTGAACAGACATGAGAAAATAAATTTGCTGAAATGGACGCATAGCATTGCAAGCCTAATGTGAATAAGTGAAGAAAGTAAATTAATACATTAGTCAGGAGTACATAATTGATAACACAAGGAATCTTTTGTAATTTCTTTAAAAGATGATAAAGTGAAAGCGACGACAAGAGAAATTCAGAATTTAGCGACTTGGATGATGACGTTTTACCGTTGTATAAATAAAAAAATAAAAATAGATTCGAAATGATTTTGTTTATTTTTATAAAACGCATAGTGTTTCATTTTTTTTAGCCTATTATGAGCTCAGTTAATTAAATTTATTGTGATTCATAAATGGATCGGCAAAATATCTAATTAAAAATAAAAAAATAAGACTTCTGATGAGATAACTTAAGATTTGCCGTATTATTCTTTTACAACATTTTTCTATGATAAAGTAATAAATATGTGCAATTACAATTGTAGTATCGAGTGCATTATGAATCGTTTAATCTTGAATTGTTGAAATCTAATTAATTAAATTAAAAGAAAATACTACTTTACTCATAATATTACTATATGCATTTATTTAATACTGCTGCATCAATTTATTCTACTATAGATTAACAAAATCACAATAAAAATGTATAGTACAAGAAAAAATTAGAAAACTATATAGTATGCTAAAAGGATAGCTAAAAGGATAACAAAATGTCAGCTGAAGCAGGTTATGTTGACTCACTATACTGTATTCAATTAGTTTATAAAGTGAGTGAGTTAGCTTATTAACCACACATCTCAGGAATTGTCGACCTGAGACTGTACAATACTACACTTCATTTACTTTTATACATATCATCCTCATTCACTCTCTGAAATAATAGCTTAGGGTGATTTCGGAGGCTGATCAGAAAAAGAAAGCTTTGCCGTTTAAAAAAAAATCAAATCCAGTAAACCTTGAGTCTCGTTGGTAATAACAAGATATAAAGAAACATGTCAAGTATTCAGAACTGAGCTTGAGTATAACTATGTGGAATGCATGAAAATGTATTATTATTTTTACTTGTACGAAGTAAAGTATTGTAATCGTGAAAAATTTCGGTTTTCAGATTTCAACTGAAATATTCATTTTGACCATCCCTGAATCCATTTTGACTAGTTTCGGCGTGACGTCTGTACGTACGTATGTGCGTATGTATCTCGCATAACTCAAAAACTATTAGCCATAATATGTTGAAAGTTTGGATTTAGAACTGTTGTAACATCTAGTTGTGCACCTCCCCTTTTAATTGCAATCGACTGAATCAAAAGTGTCCAAAAAAGCCCAAAATTCAAAATATTTGGATTTTTTCAACGATGTATCATAATAAGTGATACTTATTTTCATTGGTTCCAGAATTATAGCCAAATAAAATTTTAATAATGAAATATTTAGATTTTACAAGGGAAAGTCACATCGGTTCGAATCCGACTTCATCTCCTTTTTTTTGTAATTTTTTTTACACAATTGTGTAAAACTGTGTAATTGTTTACTCTATTAATGAATTGGAGGGGACTCACTTTCAAATGAAATAGGTTTAAATGGAGTGCAGCAAAAAATTTGTGTGTATGATTTAATAGGCGTACAAGGAAGTCATGTAATGTCCACATAAGATTTTTTTACATAAATTTTTTTTATAATTTTGTTGAAGTTTTACGTGAGAATTCTTTGTATAAAATAATCACTTCAGACTATTTATCATTAATGATAAATTACTTCAATTTCAAAAGATGAAGATATACCAATGACGTACAGGCTCTGTGGAACTGCAGAATCCCCTATTTCCACTTTATATTACCGATAACATTTAATAAAAGTCATTTTTTCTTTATACTTGTGCAATATATAATCATTAAGCTTAATGTCAGTAGCCATCCCCCAATTTATAAAAAATTGTATGGAACTGTGAAGATCACAGTTCCAGCGGCGTGGTGTTTGTCTGTTGTGCGCATGCGCACATAGGAAGCTGCACACTAGGCTGCGAGGAGAGAGAACACTGTCGCTCCCACAGTGCCGATCCTGGCGTGCTGTGGAAGGTAATTTTTTTTACTCCGCGTGTGTATGGAACGTTCCTTGTTCGTTCGCTTTACTACTTTAGTCAGTGGAAGGAATATGGAAGAGGCTTAGTTGTTTATTCAGTAGCGATCAGATGGCGGAAAGCAACGGCTCCTTTATTGCCAAATCTGTCCAAAAACACGTTGGAAGGGTGATAGAGAAGGTAATTAGTAAAAACTAATTATATATTTGTGCATAGAAATTTAAATTAAGCACCATTGGACTGTAGTGTTTTTAAGGGGACATTTTATTAAGCTATTATCTAATAATACTAAAAAATATTATCTGTATTGACATTTTATTATTTATTCAATTAAACCGATTACGGTTTTTGAGCATTTGATTCATTTTTTTCGGTTCTTTTATTTTACAGAAAACTTTAACCACGGCCTTGAAAAGACCCAGAAAAAACTTTTCTGGAACAACACCCCACTAATTTTAGCGACGAGCCGCCACTGAGACATACAAATGGAAAATACATTGAAATCATTTACCTGATCGCTAGATCTTGTGTGATCTGAGTAACTTCCTCTAAAAAATTTAAAAAATCAAAATTAAAAAATCCTCAAAGATTAAAATCATTAAAAAAGTAGATTCTTTTCGTCACGAGTATAGCTTGACGTTATATACATATAACTGGTCGAACCTGCTCTTTTTTTAAGTCGATTAAAAAGATCTTAATGATGATTATTTAGCCTATCAGTGATTTTGCACATCCGTTGTAGATGTAAAACATATATCCCAAAAATACGAATGACTAATGAAAGAAGAAAAAAGCAAAATCCTGAAAGCCACCCAACGTGTCACAAAGAAAGTTTACAGCTTAATCAAGAGGGTAATTCTAAATTAGCGCACAAAAATTGCCTATCTCCGAGGAATTACCGCCATGTTACTCTATCTGAACGAAAAGTGATTCTTGGGTTTTTATTTCGTTCACTAACGAATAGAGTAACAGTTTAAGTTCGTCCAACAATAACTTAATTAAATAAGTTATTGTTGGACGAACTTAAAATAAAGAGGAGCATGTTTTAATCTATGGACATTGAAAACCCTGTTTTTATTATCTAAATTTTCTGATTAACAGACCTTGAATAACTAATTTTTAGAATTATTTATTCAAGGTCTTAAGGTTATTCAAGGAGCATATATAAACATAACAGGGTAATCCTTTATAATTTGAATATTGTCTCTTCATAACAACCACTTACAGCTGTCAATTGCTGAAATAAAAATTATAATTATTTTTGAGCTGGCCCAAACAGTACCAGATAACTTAAATGCAATAGGTACTTAAAAAAAAATTTTCTACAGTTTATTAATACGTGAAGTAGATAATTTTATTATAATCTCATTAACACCTTTTAATCAGTTCAACTATTAGAACATTTTACATTAAAATAAAGATTTAGTTCCGACTATTTTTTTTCATAACTTACAAACATTATTAGATCATATAAATATAAAAATATCAGAAAATAGTACTCCTTATTACAAAAGCAAAAACTGTTGCGAAATTAAAATAATACTTCTAATTTGCCATAGTTATAGACACGACATTCATAGAAAATTACATAATAGAATACTATTATAATATTTTTCTATAATATTAAATTAATTGAGGAGCAATAGTTGAGGAAAAAATATGTAATAATAACAGTATTTAATTTGAAAATGTTTCCTCAACATCGAAATGAGTATATATATATATGAGTTTGAGAATATGTGAGTGTGTCTGTAACAAAATAAGTATTGATTTCCAGAAAAATTTAATCTTTAATTTAAAACAATTTCCAATAAGTTTTATTTATCATTTTACCAGTTTTTACTTCAAACCCATTGGATTAAAAACATTAAAAAAAGAAGTAAATTCAGAATAGGCCTGAATCATATGGGGGTTGAAATTCTGTGAAATTCAAGTGCAAAATTAGAAAAATATATAAATTTAAAGCTAAATGGTTAATAAAACGAGATGTATAATTTAACTAAGTTTCAAAATGCAACACTTAATTATAATAAAAAAAACAACATGATGCCATGACAGATGTTATTAATTTTCTCGGCAATATAACTTTTCTATTACTATCCTTCCTTTTTTCTGTTTAGCCTCCGGTAATTACCTTTCAGATAATACTTCAGAGAATGAATGAGGATGAGTGTACGAGTGTAAATGAAGTGTAGTCTTGTACCGACCATTCCTGAAGTGTAGTAGTCTCGACCATTCCTGAGATGTGTGGTTAATTGAAACCCAACCACCAAAGAATATCGGTATCTACCATCTACTATTCAAATCCGTGTAAAAATAACTGACTTTACTAGGACTGAACGCTGGAACTCTCAACTTCCAAATCAGCTGATTTGGGAAGACGCGCTCACCACTAGACCAAGCCGGTGGGTGAATTTTCTACTACTAAACTAACCTAACGTATCATTAACATAACATTTTTACTTTCCTGGCATAATATCTGTAGAGGTACGATGCAAGAAGGAGAATATATTAGACCTAAAATGGATTATGGGATTTTGCATTTCTCGACGTTTCATAACCCAGGGACCCCAAAAAACAAAAAATGTGGGGATGTACGTGCGTGTGTTGGCGTGTTTGAAGTTTAATAAATTTTGACTGGATAAACCGATTTTGATTAAATTTGGTTCAGAGACTCGTGTATATGAGGCAAATTATTGATAAGTCTGGGATCAATATTTCCAGGAGGTGAGGTAAATAGTTTCTTTGGGATCAATTTTCTCAAAATTTTTCAAACTTAACCCCATTTTATATTAAGCCCAGTACACGCGCATATCTTATCTTACCATTTGAAAATAATTTGCCTTCAGTTCTTCCCCTTCCTCAGAAATCGAAAAAAGCTAACTTTTTATTTATTGCGTATATTTAACAGGATATTCTGAATTATCGATTAAAATATCAATTTTTTGAATTTGTTCATGTCATTACTTTTTCAATATGTAAGAATAAATAACCAATGACAGGAAAGTAAAACAACTTTGTTGTCAGCATTTTTCAAATAAAATCTTTCTTCTGATTTTGTTCACCGTTTGATTCATTACATCTCATTATAATATGTGCTCCCAAAAATAAAATTGTGAATCACATAAAAACGAAGTAAAATCATGCTCACTAATAAAAATTGAATCTTTTGTAAACGTTACTCGATTTTAAAGAATTAATTTGAAAATTACTTTTTTGTCCCCGTTGGAAAATCTTAGGCTTTTTATTCTATTTGAGTGGAGAGCATGCCTAAATAACCTGAATAAGTTTACGCACTGCCTCTTGATTCATCGAATTTTTAAACTTGTAGTACTATTTACAAATTAATTATGACTATTCTTTTCAGTGGGCTCAACAAAATGGAAGGAGTTCAAAAGAGAAATATATACAGTAATTTCATCCACAATTTAGGTTACAAAAAAAAAAAAAATGTTAATGAATACAAAGCTAAAACAAATTTTTACACCGTTTTAAGCGTAGAAAATTACTTTTTACCTAACCTTATTTAAGATCCTAACAAATTAAGTGGATGTCATAATGTATTCATCAGGAAAAGGAACTTTAAAAAATTTTAAAGTAATGTTGACAGTCAGAAGAATACCGATTGAATAAAAAAAAGAAATATGGCATTTGTTCCATATGTCATGTTCACAATGAGTAAATGAAATGAACAGATAGATTAATGGGCAAGGAAATGTTAAAGAAGAAATCTTGAAAAAGGAAAAACCTTGATAAAGAAGATGTAGACCCTTTCCGTTTGGTCCGAACGGAAAGAGAAAATAAAAGAAAAGAAGAAGAAGAAAAGTAGGACTGAAACGCTAAAAGAAAGAGGAAATAATATACAAATTATGAAAGATGCTCTCAGGATCGAAAGAAAAAACGGAGTACTCTAAGTCTCAAGCACGTTAAGATGAATCTAATGACTTCCATTATCTTCGAAATATGGAGAGAAAATTAACAGCTTTTTACAGAAGATATAATTAATAACCGATACTTAAAAAGCTTTCTGCTACTTTACAGTTAAGAGATTACGTATTATTATTGAGGTGAAAATGCACAAAAACCATAAATAAATAAAATAAGTGCATAAATTCTCTCCTACAGGTTATCAGAACAATTCATTCATTCATCTAACAAATAAAAGACTAAGTAAGCATAAAAAATAAAAATAAAGGTTTATAGCATATAAAGCAACCTGCTCTACTACGGTTTAAAAGAAAAATTAAATAAGTAATAAGAAAAAATTTCACCTTACAATAATTAAAAATGACCAAATCTACAACATAATTATTATATCACACGCAGGTTATTTTATTTTTTCATTATCTCCAGATCAAACATTTAAAAAAAAACCTTAAAACCATTTTGTACAGAATATATCCCTCAATTCAATACATAGGTTTTTTACAACTAAATAATGCGAACATTACTGGAAACAAAAAACATACAAGCCGTTTTAAGTGTAACCTTTACGCCCGCAGTAAAAAATGATCTGCAAATTTTATTCCCATATTGTATTACTTCCTTCAAGAGAAAAATCGTTCCGAAAATTTGTAAAAATTAATCCAACTCTTAAAATTGAAAATGGATAATTTTTCACGTAGATAATAAATATATAGATAGACAAGTTGTTCAGATTTTTACTTAACAAACTCGCACGCATGTACATTTAATACATACATATACATTTGTTTCTAGATAAATAAACATTCCACATTTAATTGTATTACACAATAAATCGAACAGGACCAAACTATTTTACTTATTATAAGGAAAAAAAATGCTGAATAGTTTTACATTTGGAAACGTTTACAAATTGTATTATTTTTACTAATAGTAACATCAAATATGCTGTGTCGCAGCTTATATTAGCTTCAATAATGATTCCAGTTTGTCATCTCAGTCACGTCATACTATAAGACTAGTTGTTAGTTATACATCGTTATATCTACAGTACATGTAGTAGTTATTTACTGTAGTAGTAAATGCAAATATCGGTAGGATTGAAGTTTTCATCACGATTTTTTTGTTTAAATATAAATACAGTTAATCATTATATCATTAAAAGGTTTCTCGCGTAATGTAATAAATTTTTTTACATTTATGAATGTGGTGCTAAAAAAATGCGAACATTTCCAAGCTAACCGCCTGACATATTTTGCAGCGAATAAAAAAATTTATAAGGTGAGAGAACTATCAAGTAATTCATTGTGAGCATTTTTAATATTGTATTATAATGAATAATAAGCATGATTAGTAATGCATTAAACTGGCACAAATCAGACTCATTAAGTGCTGTAACATTTAGCATTTTTTTAAAGATATAAATATTACAGCTGGATAGGTAGTAATTTGTATATATTTTTTAATCGTTTAAGAAAAGGTTACGCTTATCATCTTTTCAGAGTACGTAACTTAATCTGTGAAGTAGGGTTATCTGATAATCTACTAGGCTTACAGACCTTCGAAGGTATATAGATAAGTATATAATACTACTTTTTTTTATCTTTAGAATTAATCTTAGAAAAATTTAACTTATGACTGATTTATTAGATTTTTAATTCTATCTTTAATGTTAATTATGAAAACTGATTCGATAAAATCCGATGAAACTTGTAATGGATACGTTAAAATTTATTTAAATTTAGATTTATTAAGAGCTTACTTACCTAACTCATCGAAAAAATACTTTTTTTAAATTCAGATGTTATGAAAGAGTTTTTAAAGTTGAAACACGAAGCTGTCACAGCATATGATAATATTATTACTCGTGTAACGTGTCAGTTCATTGATAAATTGTCAAAAGCAGAATTCGTTGTTATTTTACGTATGAATAAAAAGTGATAATTTCGCATAGAAATTTAGCAGGTACGTACGGGAACGTATTAATTAAAATTAAATTCATAATCCGGAACTTTCGGCTTCACTTGAGCAAAGTGACCTGATCTCAAGATTTCAGGACCACGGTCAGTCTATGAATCTCAGCCGTAAACAAAAATTCAGGTCCTGTTGGAGAATTCCTATAAAGAATTACGAATTCTTAGAAACAATTTAACAACTATTTTACGTTTAATACTTTTTGTTTGTACGCGAGAGTAATTTATTATGTGTGTATTACGTGGAGGGACAGGCTAGTTTGCTTACATTACTGACTGCTAATAAGTTGGGTGTACCGACTTCCACTCAGTTGAGGACAGGCAGAAGACAGCTTACAGCAACGGCTGATTCTTTCTCTACATACACGCACAATAACGATACAAAGCGAGGTTTTACAGTAACAAAACAAGGTAAGCATTGTATCAACTCAACCATATTCTTACATACCATATGAGATTTAATTTGAACAGTATAGAAATTCCGATTTATTATCTTTACGTTTATCAGCCACAAACAACTGTTTTACTGGATCCAGCAGTGGTTTATCAATTATAAATTAATTATTTTTTAAGAAAAGGGAACTAAATAAAATCAATGAAATAGAACCCGGGTTTAATTCTGTGTTATCTATCACATATTTTTAGTCTGAAGATTTAATCGAATCAATCAGATCGAGTATAATACAATTACGTGTAACGCAGTTTAAGATTTTATGAATAAATTTTACATAATACTGCCAGGAATAATCGCATTATTATTTATAGGAAAGACTAAACATTTTTCCAAGGTTTATACTATATTAAACCGTTAAACAATGTTTAAAATAAATATAATGTGTTTGATTAGTGAAGGATTAAAAAAACCAGGTCAAAGGCCGCCTGGCGTTTATGATTTGCGTAGCCTCTACGGTGGATAATGCAACTAACAGTTGAAGAGTGGTATCCTAGCCGCTCACCGAGTGTATTGTGTAAGCAGCGTCACCGCACCGATAATAACTACGCAAAGTGAAAGCTCCGTCTCTTCAACATTTGTACTTGAATCAAGTAACAAACCGGTCCGTTTATTTTTATACTAGCATTATTATTGTTAGTGAACTAGTGGCTGGACAAGCGAGCGAACGACCGAGAGCTTTTTTCTACGGTATCCGGTTGGAATGTTTGATTATCTTACCCTAGCGGTTGTATTTTAAGAAAGAGCAAGCTTTTTAATTGTTATCAGTTCTGTTGAAGCCACAACAATACTTCCATGCCCGTTGACGCTAACCCTGCCTGCTGCGATCGTGTATGTTTAATTTAATGATTTATCAATTAATTACGTTTAGTTGTAACTGTAAATATGAGTGTTAAAACGTACTAAGTAATTTTTTTTAAATTGATTATTTTGTTCAGACATAAAATTTAATAAGTTTTAAAGATTATATTTTACGTAACTTTTTCTATACATTAAAAAATAAATAATTATTTCATTATATTTATGACTGTAATTAAAAGCAGCATATTTTTTTTAATGTATAAATAAATTTATAGCATTTTAAGAAATTCCTCGTAATAGATTAATTCAGTAACTACATTTTTTCTCGAAATAAAAATTTACTTTAAAAGAAAATTTAACGTAATCAACATATGACTAATTCGGCATAAAAAAAACTAAACGAAAACAGTCAGAATTAGCTTTCCCGCTAATTTTTCTTACTATTAATATTATTAACGAATTCAACGTATCTTCAATGAAAAATATACCTTTGCTAGTCCGAGTATTTAGCATGACAATTTGAATAAGTATTTACGTTTTTACCATTTACTAAAGTTAGTTTGTAACTTGAAAATAATAACTTTTATTGCGATTGTTTATTTATTTTAGCTATTAAATCTCGGGCCTGTGTTTTAATAACGGGAATGAGAAGAATCAGATGACTGGTGAACAAAATTTCAGATGTCAGGAATTGCACAATTCTACTGAAAGTAAATGTAGAATATTTTATCTTTATTTTTTGTTTTCCAGATTTTTACAAGTATAAAAAAAATAAATAAATGAGTTCACCTTGCCTACAAAATAAAGTTAAAATCTCAATTTTTAATTACAATAACCTTTTTGCTTCCCTAAAAATAAAAAGTTTCATGGCGAACTCTTTTGCCTTTTTCAGTGGCAAAAGAGTTATACAGGAAATAGTAACGTAACTAATTTTTAGAGAAAAAAGCTGAAAAAATTTATAATTATGGTGTTTATTATTTTTTTCTTTTGGTGGGAAGCTGTATTTCGTAATCCCGAAAACTTAATTTTACTCTTTTACCAAAATACATAAGTAATTTTCGGAAGATTAGTTTGAAATTACATTCTAATTGATTAGATAAGATAGACTAATTTCCCAGTAGTTGCCAATAACTATAAGGTGAGATTATACAACTGGCTGAAGTAGGATTTGATTGGTAACAAAAAATATTAAGTTTCATGAAACGTAAACAATGCAGGTTTTTTACTATTACAATATTTTTTTTATTTCATAAGAAAAAATGAATGTAAAATGTTTTGTTAAGAAAAAAAGATTATATTTAAATAAAATAATAATATATACATATTTCTCCAACCAGTTTTCCTGTTACTGCTGGGTCTGAGTGTGTGTACAGGCAAGTGCAATTGCTGCTTCTGGCTTGCCAGGCCTGTTGTAGCTGCAATGTAAGCGTAAATGTACCGGTAAACATGTAGTCTGGAACATATTCCGGTCGACCACTCCTGAGACGTGTCGTTAACTGAAAGTCAACTAAATAACGATACGATTTATTTTTCATGAAGTAAATAGTGTTTTAATTATTTCTAAGATACAAACGTTTTATTCACATAAATTCAAATAATGCATTTCCAATTTAATCCTATAATATTATCAACAGATATTACTAACAAATTAAAGAGAGATTATTTATAACAATTTAAAAATAAATTAGTTAAATATATTTAATGGCATTTTTGTAGAATACTTGATCGTAGATTCATATAAACCTCAATCCCATCACCTGACATATCCGCCAAACCAATGAATCTAAATCTTGAAAAAAGGACGTTATGTTCTTTTGTTGTAAGGATCTACGAAGAAATATTTTTCAAAATTTTCTAATGAGATCTTAAACTAGGATTTCTTTTAACTAAAAAAAAAAATACCGTAATAATGAACTTATTTCCAGTTACAGTATGAGTTTAAACATGGGTTTTGTTTTCATTAGGAATTTACAGAGTGCAATCTTTGTCTGAAAGAGAGTATACGTAAAGCAGATTAGAATCGGTTAGTTGTATTATATCTTCAAAAAAAATCTTTCTACTACACAAAATGCTTGGCAAAATATTATTAAAAAAAAAGTTGAAGTAAAACCTGTATATCTATAAAGTGTAACATTAATAGGTTTAATGAGTTTGAAGAAACTCATGTTCATTAGAATAAATTATTCTGAGAATAAGTAAGATTTTTGTTTCTGGTATACATGTTTTGAATCTGCTAACGCAATAGTAAGTTATTGGGGGTTTCTCACCAACCCCAGTATGCTTTATATTATTAACAAAACTAATGCCATTTTTATAAATCACTTGTGTTTCTTGTGTTTTCACCTAAGTATATATATATATTCGTATGTTTTAATAACCAAATCGCTTGAAGTACTAATGCTTTATTTACGAAAAAATTGCTCATAGATTACTTTGATATTATTTTAATTTATTACAACTTCTAATAAAGATAATATTAAAATAACGCAGGTATTTTAATTTAACTAAAAATGTAAATTTTTAGCTTAAGATTACTACCACCAAATATCGCAAGATGTTTATTAAAATAAGGTGTAGTTATATTTATAAATGAAAATCGTTTAATAGTCCTATTCGTCATAATACGAAACGGTTGCTCGATTATATAACGCTCCAGTAACAAGTAGAAAGTAGAATAAGTTACCGTGTAAATAAATTATGTTGTAATTTCAGTATATACAAAGTGAAAGAGATTAAGCCTATCTGTGGAATGTTACAAAATTTATTATTCATTCCGTATAAGTATTTTTAATGAGTATACTCACTTATATAATATATTTTTCATAGAAAATGAGACATTTTAATAGGTTAGACAAAAAAAGAACAGTGTAACAGTGTTCATGGCAGATCTAGAAAAGAGCACTCATATACTTGTATGTATTTTAAAACCATCATAATGAATTTATAGCGAGGTCATGGGGCAACAAGGTAATCAGGATTAATATGTTTAACAAAATTTGGCTATTAATAAAGTAAAAGCTACATTAGATGATGAGAGAACTATTTTATGATACATATCTTGAAAAAAACAAAAACTATTTACAACGTATATGAATCCTCTCATTGCAAGGAAAATCACACAACGAAGAAATGTTTTTGTAAATAAAGATAAAACTAAATATTGTTTTGACTTTTTTATTAGGAAATCCTAATTCTTACAATTATAAAGGCAGCAATGACATGGCTGACTGAATAACTAGTAAAAATTGAGTTCCGTAGATTAGTAAAGTAGCTAATTATGTAATAATATTTATAATAGTAAAACAGAAAAATCTGAATTTTTTTCAGATTTTAGGGCTGATGGATGTAAAATATAGAGAATGTAGATAGATACTCGTGTGTGTATATATATATATATATATATATATATATATATATATATATATATATACACGTATATATATATATATATATATATACGTAATTTTGATAAGTTACATATTTGTAATGTGAATGATAAATTTAAATTTTATTTGACTTCATAATAAAAACTTACAGAAAATAAAATTTAAAAAAATTACATACTGCTCGTACATTTGCATAATTTCTACTGAATATTAACTTTTAAAATCGAAAGATTTTTTCGGTATGTGCGGAAAAATTATAGTTACTAGCATGATAATTTTATTTTTTTTATACTGAACGTTTTGGTTAAAACTTTTTCCAGAATGACCGAGTGTCTTCATATGGATTCCTCGAAAATCTAAAAAAAATTTGTTGTTCTTTTAGTTAAATTTTTTTGTAGTTACGCACTCCGACTTACGAATTTTTGAGTGAACATTACCGTAGATAAATCAAGGCTAATAATGGATAAATAAGCCGATTTGAGAGCTCTGAATTTAAGTCTTAAGAGTTTTTAGGCACTGCAAATAGAAATCATAGTACTACCGGTACAATAACAAACAATTCACAATTTGTACAAGAGCAATTTTTTTAAACTTAATTACAGAATATAAAATTAGGCTGGAATAGGGCAACTGCAATCCTTTTCATAAAGACAGTGTGTCATTAGCAATAATCTAACTTGGATGTCACTGAAAAAGTTTAGAAAAAAATTGTACTTCATAAGTCTTCATTAAAAAAGACAAACTCTGCTCGTTTTCTCAAGCAACTATTAATTAATACTGACTGGTCGATCCCGATATACGGTTATCGATTTTTTAATACCTTTTAATTAAAAATATTTTCATAATAACCATATAACCTTTTTTTATGGTAAGTATTAATTGTACCTTATTTCCAGGGATTGATTTTAATAAGTTATTTTTCATAGGGTACAAATCAACTTTCACAAGGACTGTGTATGCACTCCATTTTGGTTGAAAGACATATTAGTGTACAGAATAAATAATTAGATCCAGAGTATTGTTAAATTATTGAAGGATATAGTTTGACAGTAAAAGTTAAGTAATTTTAAAGGAAGACAAGACATAGATTGTAATTATGTTGGAAAAAGAAAACTTGCCAGTACAGAATTTATTGATTATTTTTCATGAAAAGAGCTGATTTGTACTACTTTATTAGTATGTCCTTATCTGTAGATAATAATGTTGTTAAAAGTAAGTGTATGCAACTGATTTCATTAACATATAATTCTAACAGTAACATTGCAATCATAAGCACAGAAAGGTTAATATAAATGCTTAAATATAAGAATTTAAGTATGGAGTATACAAAATGAAACTGTTTTTAAAGGCCAAAAAACAACTGTAAGGAATCTGTTGTTTAATAAACTAGTTAAAATGTATTTTACTTTTTCAGAATTTGAAACAAAAGTTATTTAAAAAAATTACGAACAATTTTTTTTCATAACTGTCTGTCCTTATTTTACAAGCTACCAGGCAAAACTAAACCATCCATACCATCAAATTATTTTTTTTCTATTTGAAATACATATCTAGAAATAATAAATACATTTTGTTGATAAATTTAATTCATTTGCATTCATTATCTAAACTTTGATATTAACAAAATATTGTCGCGTATTCGCGGTTCGACTAGGATATTAGAGACTAACAACGTAAGAATTTCTTATTAATACAGTTTATTATTCTTAAAACTAATAATAATGCCCCGGACAAAGCCAACCCCATGTCCGTGCAATATACATCTACGCACACGTCCCAGACGGGCAACGACATGGTACTTCGGTTCCTTCACTTATGTCGGTCAACGGAGCAATGATCTTGTTCAGGAGTTTCCCTATGGAGTACGGGATTGGCGGTCTCGAGCTGGTTTCTCTATTTCGCTGTTTGCAGCGATGGCGGAAGGCATGACCGTGGTCTGGTTTTGCCGACGCTGGGCGGAGAACGAACGAGGAGTGTTCATCCCTCTTCTCGGTTGTGGAGCTGGGTTGAAGCTGAGCTGCTGTGAGCTTAGCTCTGCTGAAATCTTACGCCGCTCAGTGTGAGTCAGTCACTTCGGCCCTTGGCAGGGATTGTTCTCAGAGTAAAGTTATCGGAACCCTTACTGTCACGTGCGAGCCCTGGGATCTCGGTATCGTGGCTCAGACAGTACCTGACTCCTCGGCCCGGGTTAAATTTGTGGGAGGCGGCTGACTGTGAAACCCAGGCAGGATCTATGATTCAGGATACGCCCAATCGTCTCTCCGCCTACACCTTATGATATATTGACTGACGAGATTATAGGTTATGCAAGCATCTACAACTACATCTTTCGTCTAGGAGAACTTTTGTCTTCGTAAGCGAAGATAAGGAAGAGCGTAAGTTCAGTGAGACAGAGGAGAACATCCGAAATAAGTTTCGACCTAAGAGCTGTGGACCAATTCTAAAGTATTTGATGATAAAGAAAAAAGAAGGGGATTTTTCTAAAGTTAGTTCTTTTGTGGTTGCTAATGGGATCACGGAAGTTACAAAAGGACCTGTAAAAGAGACCAGGAAGACAGCTATGGGTTTGTTTGTGGAGACCGACAATGACCTGCTGTCATCCTTTTGAAAGCTACAAAGATAGGACTCATCGACATTGAATTTGTACCCCATGGTACACAAAATACCTTCAAGGGAGTTTTTGTGTGCAGAGGTCTTCTAAACTGCACAGAAGAAGAGACTGTTGAGGAAACAAGGAATTGCAGCATGTCAATGTTTGAACACCCGACGTAGCCAAAAAGTTGCAGCCTCTGCATCGCATGTTTTAACATTTATCATACCTAAGTGTCCTGAGAAAATTAAGACTGCCTTTCATAAACTGGATGTTCGTCCTTTCATCCTGACTCCAGTGGGTGTTTCGAATGTCAGAAATTTGGACATACTGCAGCGAGATGTGCTAGGAAACAGATCTGTGCTTGTGGTGATCCATTACATCTAGATGACTCCTGCAAGGATCCGCTGGTTTGTGGTAACTGACATGGACATCATTCTGCTAGATCGCAAAACTGTCCAATCTGTAAGGAGGAAGGAGCAATACAGGAAGTAAAGACCATTCAAAAGGTCAGCTACTTCGAAGCCAGAAAAATTGTGCTCAGCAGATCACCGAAGCTTACCGTCTTATGCTCAGAAGCTCCTTTTAAGCTATAGGATGTAATTTCTGAGCTGGCACCAACACTGGCAAGCATGGTCAAATGTATCATAAATCACAAATTGAAGAGTCAATCAATTAGAGAAAGTAATTCAAAGCTGATGGAGAAAGAAGCGGATGTCTCTACACAAAAAACTGTTACACAAACGAGGATGAACATTTGACCAGTCAAAAGGCAAAGGTAAGCAAAACCAAAATGAAGAAGACTGAAGCTAAAGTACAGATTGAAAAAATTCCCACTCAGGGACCTACAAAACCAGAAGTAAAGATTTTGGAAAAGGAAGATTTTGAAAAACAATAATGGAGCCTCTGAAAGCACAGAGACCTTTATACAAGAGGGTGAGCATTTCGGCCACCCCACAAGCTTAGAGGGAAGTGCATTAAGTCTTGACTCTCATGCACTGCTGACCGCACCATCTGAGCCAGTGACATCTAATGCTGGCAACAGGAGATCCTCCGTAATTTACTGTGGAATATTGGAAGACTCCATCTCCAACACCTCAGGTACTTTGGAATTTGACATCAAGGCCTAAAGGAGGGTAGAAAAAAACAGAAAAACAAAGGATGGCCTAAGGGGAAATCTAGGCAATAGAATTAATGATGAAGATAAGTTGTTTTAACTTTTGAAAAATCTTAATTAAATTAGTGTACTTAATTTCTTTTGTTTGACAGTGAATATATTTTCATATTGACAGCATTTTGTTAAAAATGGTTTGAGATTTTTTGAAGTGTTTAATGTTTTATTGAAGTATTAGTTTTAAATGATTTTAAAGTGGTAAGGGCCCTTTACACTCTTGTAATGTTGTGTTTCTTTTGTGTGTTTTTTTAATACCCCTTGACAGGTCTATTTCTGGATGATCTGTTATGACAAGAAAGTCTACTGACTACGTCGCTTATGTTTTTAACAGGGAGGGAAACGGAATTCTTCTTTTTTTCTTTTTGATATGGAAAGGGACTAATTACCATAGTAGTTGATGCCTCTAAAACTTAAAAAAAAGAATAAAAATATATTTAACATACACAATAGTAATTCACATAAAACGACAAAATTGATTTAATGATAAATTATAAATATGAAAATACAGTCCAATTTACTAAACATGTTATAATGACTGATAGAAACTAACATTAATTAACAATAAGGTAAAAATAAAAAAAATCTAAAGTTCACACAATTCACTTTCTGCAAATATTATTAGTTTTACTGTTTATGAAAGAACTACCCTATACTTTATGTATGAATAGAATACTGTCACTTTCACTAATGTTTACCAATAACTCAATGAAAAACTTATTGTATTTAGCCACTGTCCAAGACAGTGACGCACTCTTTGGTCTTTGTACTCGTAACACAAATGTCGGTCACCACAAACTTGTTGTTATTACTCTATTATCACAACTGTGCTGAACATGGCCTTGCAAAACTTACTAACTCTGCCCGCTGGTCCCTGGCAGTAATTATACCTCCTGGCCTCCAGTAGCTGACCCCTCCTTTTAATTGTAAAAGTGTAATAATTTTTATTGTCCATGCCCTTACGTTTTTCTATAAGTTGTTATTCAGATTCAGTAATCCTTCTGGTCAAACAGGAGCTTTGGTCTGTATTACAAAGAAGAGGTCCTTTGTCTGTATAACAAAGAGCAAATTATTTAATGCACCTTTTATTCTAAGTAAAGAATACCATTTAGTTCCTTCTAGATTCTTCTTTATTTTCTCCCTCTTTTTTCTTAATTGGAAGGTACCCATTACAATATTTATATTATTTGCTGATAAGTTTAATTCATTTTTGTTGATTTTCTATACTTTGGTATTTTAACATATTTCATCATCAGAGAATTTATAAGTTTTTTAACCATATTTCAGTTGATTAGTTTGATGTTATTCTCCATCCCTTTGTATTCAGTGCTAAACATTTAACATTAGCATATTTATTACAACCTTCAGCATCAGTTGTCAATTGTACAATCATCAGTACAATTGTCTTCCTGTACAGTTTTTACCTTCTACATGTCCCTCCATCATCTAATTTATTAATTAATTAGTTGTTTTAATACATGGTCCACCAACCTAATTTGTTTCTTTACAAGATTCTACTACAAATACCTATTTACCTACTACTCCTATTTGTCTTAAGATCTCTTTATTTCAAATTTTTTCAACCCACTTAATTTTCAACATCCTTCTCTAATGACACATTTCAAACCTCTTTATTTATTTACTCTCTGTGTTTTTCTATTATCTATATTTCACTATCACAAGGGGCTATACTTTATATAAATATTAAATTTCATTGATGTTTTTTGTATTTGATATAAATTTATTTTCTCAATGAAAACTTTCCTTGCTTGTTGATCTGCTTCTCTAAAGCTGATCTGTGTTTGATACCTGTATTACATTGTCCACTCTTTATTGATATTTTTTATTATGTGATTAAAACTTTTCATCCACAAACCAGTTCTACAACCACTATTGATTAGTTGCTTCATCGTTTCAACTGAACTGTAGTTGAAAATTATTAAGAAATTTTTAGGTGCTTAGCATATCTAAGTCTAAGAGTAGTTGGTAGAGGGAATTTTATTGAAGAGTTGTCAAAAATATGCCTGATCTTTAGATACTTAATATGTGAGAAACATTAAAAATATTTCTTAAATAAATGTAGAAACTAAACCCCTTGTGGTGATGTACTTCTTTTATTACATTTTTCTTTAGGTAGATCTTCTTCCTTGCACCATTAGTTCTGTATTGAAAAGCATACCTAAATTATAATATATTTATACATAATTATATATAATCATGCATACATATATTCAATTGATCATAAATAATTTATAAATAGATTTTTATGGGTTAATAGATGATTAATTAGTATAAGATATTAGGTGAGGTAATGTGAAGCAGAAGAAATAATATTAATGTTTGTTAAGTTTTTACTTACCAGAAATTAATTAAATAGGTTGTTGAGTATTATAAAAAGTGATGTTCATATAAGTAAATTCCTAAACAAGTATATATCAAATCATCACATTAACAGGAAGACAATGACAATCAGATAAAACAATATATATAATAGCATAAAGCAGAAGCGCACACATTTGTACAGAGAATGCAGGTTATTGTTTTACCCAAATGTAATTGCTACCATGTCGGTATGTGGATAAAAATAACAATTACTTCATTAAGTTGAAGGTCGGAGTACAGATATGAAATTACAGTAACAATCTTAAAATCACAATCATTAAGAGTTGAAAACAGTTAAAACACTGTCCTTATTAACTTAAGTTATGTTGATAAGAATTTCTAAAAAAAAAAGAGAAAACTATTACTAAAAAGGATTTTCATACTATTATTAACATTCAAATTGATAACGATCATTTTTATACATCAATATTAAACTAAGTTTGTTAAAATTAATTGGTAAATAAAATATATGTGGAATTAACAAGTGTGATAAGTTATTAACTGAAAAAATTTTCCTGTACACTTTAAAATTTAAAACTTTATATACTGTAACTATATAAATAAGAATAAACTTTTCCATAAATGAAATCTTAATTTCAAACTACCATAAAGTAAACAAAGAATAAAAGCAAGTCTCAGTATAAAACAAGTTTATTTGTAAAATTCAACTACACCTGCCTTCAGTTCAGTGATAGAAACAATCCTTATAAAAAAAATATTCTGAGTGTTCAGAAAAACTGCAGAATGCTATTTTTAAATATGACCAAATGATTAATATCCAGGAAATTGATGTTATTTCTTTTTACCTGTTTTGCAAACAAAACACACACATAAATAAAATAGGTTTAGAATTAACTTTATAAAACAAACTTTTATATAAAAATTTATTTCATATGAAAAAATGACTAACTACATGGTTCAGACCAGAAATATGAATTAATTAGCATCTGAATAATCTAAAATTAGACAACAGAAAAATCAAACAAATTTCAGTTAAATTCAAGAAATAAATAACCTAATGTAGGTTTCTATATATTACAATATTGTAATATAATTTAATTATAGAATAATACATTATTTTCTCTTATAAACAGTTGAAAGGGTCTAGGAAGATGTAAATTATAATAATTTAAAAAAATGAATTTTTCTTTAATTTCCAATATTGAAAGAACTGAGAGAAATGTAAAAATTTACTCTCATTTATTCAGTGCTTAAGACTTAACCTTTCTTCCATGATGAAGTTGAAAAAATACAATTGTTATAATGATTTATTTAAAAAGAATTTGATATAACAAATTTCATTGAAGTAATAAAGAAATAAAATTAATATTGATGATCTCCCTAGCAAAGTGGTAGCACCTCAGCCTTTCATCCTAAAGATCTTGGGTTTAATTCCAGTCAGGCTTGGTATTTTTCATATGCTACATAATTTCCACACTATATTCCCAACAGTGAATCTGTTGAACCAGTCAAGATAGAAAAATGTACATTCAAGTAAAATTTTCACAACCCTCTTCAAAATCTCAACAATGAGAAGAGCTCTTCAAGTCCCTTCAGTATCTCTCCAGATACTTCATCCACTTTTTTATAAAATTACAAAAAATCAATTGCTGTACCACAAAAACAATTACTTCATATTTATAATTATATGTTTAATCATTCCTGAATTTGAAGTCAAATAGATACCAACATATGTACATACATAACAAAATTATAGTAATACTACAAAAAGGCTGTGGCAAGATCAAATTCAAAATCCACTTATCTAATAACTGAGTGCTTAGTTACCACAGATCATTAAATTCAAATAATACTGGGCTCAAATTTCCTGTTGGATTGGTAACTGCATACACAGTGCCTTCTGTGACTAATGACCATAAGAGCAAGTTACAATAAAAACTAACAAACAGAAATAAGCAAAAAACATTGTAATAATTTCTTAAATAGTAAAAGATACTAGTTTTGTTTAAGTGATGTACAAACATTGTACATCATGTACATTTTTTGTGTATACAAACATTTATAATTTTCAGCATTAGGTAAAAAATTTAGTTTGATAATCAATTTGTGAGTGGTCAAATTGGAAATTTTCCATTTGTTTTATATATGCAAAACTAGTGGTTAAATAAGGATATAAATTGCAGTTGTTTTCCTAAAATAAATTTCAAATCACCATCTCTTGGTAGAGATACTAACAAAAATGTCATAACAAAGATTTAAAATATGAAAAACAAGGAGGTAGATCCATTAGATCTAATAAGATTTTTCCCTAAACAGTAAGAAGAGGGTGATGTATTTGGTAATTTGTTTATACTGAAACTCTTGAACAACTTTACTAATTTTCATGAAATTAGTAAAAAACTGAATTACAATTGCTAAGTCATATGTGAAATTGAGTGTATCATGATTTGAAAAAAAAAACAATTTAACGGACAGTTGCACCCACCAAATAGTTTCATTTTTCCTAAATCAAATAATTATAAAGTTCTTTGAAACTTATTAAGAGTACAATTAAAGATCACTTGAAAGATTACCTAAAAAATAAATATATTATTAAACACAGTAACAATACATTAAATGTGCAGATCATGATTTTTATTTTCTGTTAGTTCTACAATCCTTGTTAGATCTTGGCTTCCTCAGTGCTAATCCTCTAAGTGATCTCATCTACTTTCAAATTCCTGCATCATCTTATTTCCATCCTTAGCAAGTTTCCCAAAGCATCACTCAATCATCCATTTTAACTTGATCCTTCATCCTCCTATTAAATTACTTTATTATTTCTTTGGCCATTATTGTATCATCCATCCTTTCAGCAAGGTAACTGGCTTATTCTTTGTAATTAATATATTTTACTATATTTCAGCAGTTCCTCCAGCTTCTTATTTAAGCTTAACCTTCATTTTCTATCCACCTTTACAAGGCATAAATTCAATTAAAACTTTTCTTAAAAAATCCTTAAATACAGATTTATCAATACATGCCATTGATCAGGTGTCTGAACTATATCAAACATCTGGCCTCAGGCCAGTTTTATATCATTCTCATTTTTATTTGTCTGCATACTAATTTACTCTTAAAAGTTTTGTTGCTAAAAATAGACTCATTTTTTGAATTCTTTGTTTTATTTCCTCACTCATTCTATTCTCCCCAGTTAAAGTAAACCTTGGATAGATAAATATATAAATATATTTTTTTTATGAAGTTTTTTTGTAAACTTTGTTTCAGATCTACTTTTTACTTTTCCTCTTCAATTTTCCTGTGAAATTCTTATAACGTTAGCATATCCTGACCAATGACTATAATGTCATTTACAAAGTTACATGTCTGGATAATTTTATAAAATTTATTTCCATTCAAATTTATTTTGACTAGTACAAAATGCAATATAAAGTTAAACAGTGTAATAGAAAGGCTGTCATTTTGCTCCATCCTATTCTAAATTCAGATTCATGGCTGAGACTAACACCGACCCATACTTTGGTTCTAGTGGTTCTCATCATTATCATAAATTTAATATCTACTTCCAGTGATTTATTTTACTATCCTCCCTGAATCTTGTGGAAAGTCTGTCTATAAATGAAAAATGCAACTTAGTATCATGTTCATAAAACTTCTCAAAGATTTCTCTAATGTGATTACTATGATTTCACCAATAACATTTCAAATATGAATGTTTTTCTTTATTCTTTAAAAAATTTGTTCATAAAATTGATTAAAAATTAGCTGCAGTGTGGGATTGTTCGTTAATTTTAATTGGTTATTTATTTATAATTATGAGTAAAGAAATATGATTTAATCATAGCATGAATAACACAATGATACTGTGTTTTAAAATTACCATCCAGTAATTCTATTAAATATACAGAAGCATTACAATTACAGTAAAATGAGTTCCGAATAAATAAAGAAATGATAAAAATTATGCAAAATCATATACATCTGTAAAGCTGTATAAAGTAAATCTAGTAATATATAATTTAGTGGAAAAGACTTAGTATAAGGAATTTTCATAATAAATGGTACATTTTATTACATATAAACATAAGTTTTTATGTATATGCTTGCCTGAGAGAGTGAGTGTGTGTGTGTGTGTGTGTGTGTGTATGTGTGTGTGTTTTGTAAATAGCTAACAATACTAGTAATAAATTTCAAAAACAAATATTTTTAAATGTACATCAATGTTATCTCGAAATTAATACTCATAATTCATATTATTAATGACTATCTGATAAGATAAAACCATACACATTTATCACATTACTACACAAAAATAATACAAAGTAAAATTAATTGTTGAATTCAATCTTGTTTTAATAAATATAATATTTTAGTGTTTGTTTTTATGTATTAAGATGGACAATGAAGCCTTTGTTGGAGATGAAAAAAATAAAACATCAACAATTGGTGGTGTGGAATTGCAAGAAGTACAGGTACCACAAGTTCCAGTACAAACTGTAAATATGACAACAAAAGAACAACAATGTTGCAAGGCAGATCTCTGCCAAAAAATGCATATGGAATATTTAGAAAGAACGAGACAAGAAGTCCAAAATCCTACAGATCGTGTTAAAACATTATTTTTTATTGGAACTCTTGGATTATTTGTTATTTGGTTAGTTCTTTATTCAACTTTGTCAAAGTTTGACCTTTTTTAATTCTATTAATTTATATCATGTGTTATTGTAATAAGCATTTAGGACAGCAGAACATGAGTTAAAATACTTGCATAATTAAATGTACTCTAGAAGCGTAAATAAAGCATAAATAACCAAATCTTACATCAAAGAATTTGTGTAAAGATGATCTGAATAAAATGCATCTAGTATTTACAGTTTTCAGCCTAGAATATAACATATTAAACAGCATCAGAATTAGATGTACTACTGTAACTGAACATTTACAATTTACCAGATAATAACAATTATATTTACTGTTAATATAAATTTCTTCAGCTCATAGTTATAACTAGATTAAAGGAATTAATGAAGGTATTAAAAGAAATGTCTTAAAATAATATTTATATATATATATATATATATATACGTTATAAATATGAATATTTTGTAAAGTATTGTCAAAATTTTATCATGACTTCTGTAAACTGATTTTAACATTTGTTTTTAAAGTTTTAATACTAAATACCATACACTACTGTCTTGTTATACATACATAATATAAATACTTATTAAATTAGGATTCACATTAAAGATTACTGTAGCTATTAAGAATTAATGTTTACCAATCTATATTATTTTTATTATTAATTTTGTACATAATGTTAAAATGTTTTTGTATAGATATGTATTATTGTGATACTTTAGAATATTAAATATAATTATTTGTTAAATAAATTGTGTTATATTTAACTGTGTAAAACATTAGCATATACAAAGTTCTTTTTTTACACTATTTCTCACTAATTGTATGTTTTAAAATTAGCTATAAATATATTCTTTCTAAAGTGACAGGAAAGTCTTTTATCACTTAAAAAATTTAGAAAGAAGTATTCTAGAATTTATTCTAGAATTTAGAAAGAAAGAAGAAGAATTCTATTTTCTAAACTACTACAGGTTTATGCATAAGCTTGCATGTGATATACACTATTTGTCACTGAGTTTATATACTTATCCAAAATACAACTTGTGGATTCCAAAATGCTTAAGAATCCATGCCCTGGTCAAATTATTTTAGTAGAAAAAGAGAAGCTGTAGAAAATTATGATTAAAATTAATATGGTATTAAAAAATAATAAAGTTTTGTAATAGATCTCTTTGGATGGATTAGTTCATTCAATTTTTTTTACTTTTATTAATTTTGAGCGATGTTTTAAAATATTTTGCCCCCAACATTTTAACATCTGTGCTAAAAGATATTTATTTATATTTTCTTTATATGGGCTTCTGTGAAGGTAATACGGTTAAAATCTTGTCTGTTTGTGCAATACAGGAAGTCATTGCCCTATGTTGTGGCTCTTAAAATAGTACTATCTTAATTAAGAAATTCATATATATGTAAAAATGTTTATGAAACTTTTTCCATCTCTTTTATTCAGTAACTTAGAATTTAAAATTTTCAGGTTATAATTACAGTTATTTTGAAAAAGGTTTGAGTACCAATCCTAACCTTTGACCATTAGAATTCAGTTTTAGTAGTAAAAGAATACTGAATTATCATGATCAACTAAGAACAAGTTTAAACCTACTACAAAACAGAAATTGTTTTTATAGTCTGTAATAAAACAATTAGATTGATAAATGTATAAGTAAAAGTTACAGAGAATATTTTATTTTTGTAAACATGATTTAACTGAGTACATACGGGAGGTGGGTCAAAAATTAAATTACACCCTTATCGTGTTCTTGAACTGAAAGGGATATATTAATGTCTTGTGGTGGCAGTACTGGTTGTGTTGTTATCTTCACGCTTCCCCAGCAGCAGTTCTGTACGACAGTTCAGTATGTGTGTAGTGGGTTCTCAGTATACCGTGTCCTCTAGTATGCGTGCTGGGCGTTCTTCAACTGCAAATACGACGGGTAATGCTGAACGCATGAATGAAATGATCTTGAGTAATCTGCGCATTAAAATTACAGAGATTGCAAGTGAACTTATCATCAGTTATGGTAATGTGTTTGCGATTATTCACGATCAGCTTGGTTACCGTAAGATGTGTGCACGATGGGTGCCACATCTGTTGACCGACAACCACAAACATCAACGGTTTGCATCTGTTCTTTCTTTTCTTCACCATTATTCCAGGGCTGGTCCACAGTTTTTGAAACAAATCATCACAGGGATTGAGAGCTGATTGCTTCATTACACTCCTGAGACTGAACGAGCATCATATGAATGGAGGCACAAAAATTAGCTGCAGATAAAAAAAGTGAAAATATCCCCAGTGTGAGCGTGGTGATGGTCACCATCAACACTACACTACCATCATCATCATCATCATCTTCAAAAGGTTATGCTGACAATCTTTTTTGATTTTGAGGGAGTTGTTTAGAGTGAATTTATGTTCTGAGGAACAATCAGCGCTGAATCTTACTGTGAGACTTTAAAAAATTGCATGTGTTCATTTTTCTTCACGACAACACTACTCCTCATTCAGCTCATGTGACAAAGGAGTTACTGCAAAAATTCAAGTGGGAAATGTGGTCTCATCCAAGTTACAGACCTGACCTAGCACGCTGCGACTACTACCTGTTTGGCCCTCTTAAGCGAGACCTGGGAGGGGAAGGGAGTGGTTCTTAAATGGTTGAAGGAAATTAGATGAAATTTTTATGAGTGGAATTGTATGTTTCAGATGACTGCGGCTCAAATGAAGCAGGGCATATTGCATCCAAGTCTAGATTGAATGTACTCCCTGCTGAAATTTTTGGGGCAGCTGAAATGCTTGCCCTCTCTTTTGGAGTTCTCTGTGCCTTCAGAGGCTCCATAGTAACATGTTCAACAATCTCTCTTTCCAGAGCCTTCTCTATCTTAACTTTAACTTACATCACACAAGATTCAGACTTCTTCAGCATTCTTGCCACACTTTCCTTCACCTTATGACTAAACAACCAAAGCACTGCAAAAAAGTCAGGATAAACGAATGTACAGTCAATCCATGAAATCTGTAGATTCCATTCTCTGTGGACACTTGGTTTGCTGAAAGTCAATACACGCGATGCAAAGAGTGTAACTTCTTCTCTTGCGTCGTGTGTTCATCGACACAACTCTTTCATCATGAAGTTCTTTGACAATTGCCTCCACCATGTAGTTCAGTAAGTCCCTATACACGACCACTCCTTTTGGAGTATTTAGCGTTCCATGTAATGAAAACCTCAGTACCCATGACTCCCACCTTCTTCACTTTCAGTCGCCGTAATGTCTGTAAATTATTAACTGTTTCTACAAATAGTCCAATACCAGTCTTTCTTGTCAACTTTATAGGACCTCCTACAACTTCCGTGATGGCTCGAGCTATCATGAGATGGCTAATCTTTGAGAAATTCCCTTCTTTCCTCTTGACCACTAAATATTTTGGAATCAATCAGAAATATGCTGCTCTTCAGATGAAACTTAGTTCGATCTGTTTTTATTGTATCAGTAAACTCATCACTCTTCCTTCACTTCGTTTGTAAAGACAAAGACTCGTCAGGACGAGGGTTTTTAAGTCGACCTTCTGCCACAGTACATGTGGAAGTAGAAATTTCCATGTATGGAATTTTGTCAGTCAAGATGTCACAAGGTGTGGTTGGAGAGATGGTTGGGCATACCCCGGATCATTGATTCTGCCTGGGTTCCCCCAGCCAGCTGCCTTCCACAGATTTAACCAGGACTGGGGAGTCAGGATCTGCTTGACCCATTATACTGACATCCCAAGGTTCACACATAGGTTTAAATTTGGATTGTACCCATGGTACAACCCTGCTGAGGGCCAAAGTGACTAACTCACACTGAGCAGCGCAAGACTTCGACAGAGCAATTCTTACATCAGCTCACCCACAACCAGGAAAAGGGATGACCACTCTGCCCAGTGCTGGCATAAACAGATTACAGTTATGTAATCTGCTGCAAACAGTTTTCAGCAGGGGGGGGGGGTATGACCATGATCTGCTTTTGTTATAATTATTATTAATGAAATAATTTTAAGTTAGTTTTTTCTCAAGTTTTTTTTTCAAGTAACATAATAATAATAAGTCAAATCAAATTCCCTAAAAACCATAAGCAAAGCTTAACAACTGTATTAGGTCAAATTTTGCTCAAAAAAAGTTAATTATTCAGGAAGAACCCACTTATAAATAAATATAAGTTGTATTCATTTAATGAATTTGATGCAAAAAAAAAAACAATAAATAAAAATAAATTACAAACATTCTTCATCAAGCATCATAGTTTAGATGTTGAACTAGCATTCAAGAGCTTGCTGACTGAATTATCAAGTAGTATTACAGATATTGTAAACTATATATTTAATAGATATTCTATATTTCTATGTAGTTTACCAAACTATGATAATACTAATCACTTTTTCAATCAGTCCTTTGGGCCTGTTCATTAAAGTATTATCTGCTGTTCTCTAATATAGTATCATTTTTTCTAATCTGGTTTATCAGACTGTTCTTAGAATTGTTGAATGGAAGGTGTAAAATTTTACAATATAAAAAAGCCCAAAAAATTTGTCAAATATTTTATGATCATTCTACCATCCTAAATATCTTTGTTAGTTATCAGCCTCCTACAGTCATTTCTATTCTAATTCTTTCACCATTTTTATTAACTACATTAGTTTGCCAAGACCTGAGATCATCAGATTATTTTTAATTTAATTTTTTTAAATGCAAAATGTAGATTTCTAATGGAGTATAGATAAAATATTCAAAAATATTTACACTTGATATGTAATAATTATAAAATAATAAAATTATTATATAACAGATTTAGGTAAATGCCCAAATCAACCAATTATTTATGATGATAAAAAGAACCTAAGAGAAAAATATAATAACCAACCAAATTGCAAATCTAGGAGAATGTGAAGTATGGTGAAGAGGGAGATAACCAGTTAGGGCTTTCAGTTTATGCTAAATAAAAAATAGACTTGACTTATGGATGACATAGCATAGCAAAATTAACTAGCTTTAAAAAGTTTTTATGTGCTAACATTAAAAAAAAAAAATATTAATAAAACAACAAAAATAACATGCAGACATATAAGAAATTCACTACCTGTTAATTTAAGAGTAGCAGAAACTTAATGAAAAGAATGAATGTGATGGCATGGTATAATTTACCTTAGATTCACATTTGTTGTTTTTTTTTACAAGAGACTCCTGATTTTATTTTACAGCAGCTTGTACTAGTCGAAAAACGTTGGAAAAAATTGTAACAGGTAAAAGAGAAATACATTAAAAAAATTTTTTAAATTGTTTTTTAAAACTATTCAATATGCATTCTGTTATGTTAAAAATAAATTAGTTACTTTCCCCAGTAATATATGGATATTGTCAGTCATTCTTCTCAACATTATTAGAGCTTAGGTAATCCTTTAAACATTGACAGGACAATCAGGAGAGAAGGCATTTAACATAAATCATGTTCAGTGATATAATTTCATTAGTACTGACTCTAGTCCACAAGCATAAAAAATAACAATAATAGAAATATGGTTTAGCTGTACAAAAAATTAACACTTCATATGCCCATTTTTTTTTTTAACTATTAATATAAAATAAAAAAAAGAAACTAAGAGCAACCTTTATAGAACTAAAGTTATTTTTTTATCAAGTTTTTCTTTTGAATGCAAATGAAGTATGCTGCAATTACCTAACAGTTATTTCTCTGCTTTGTTATTTATAGTTGCAATGTTAAATAATACTCTGTTGCTGAATTTATAGATTTAACCAGGTATTATGTTTGCATGTGTGTTACACTTGACAACACAAAGTAAACAACAAGCATTGCAACACAGCATTTAATACAATGCTACATGTTGTTCTGTAGCGGCAGATTTGTTTTTTAGTAATAAAATGTAAAGATAATGACAATAATGATAGTGATAATAATAATGATAACAATAGCGACAATAATAATAATAATAAATAATTTTACATATGTACTGTAAGTGACTCAATTGTCACAAGTTATTAAAAATGTATTCAAAGAATAATTTACTTATTTTTTTTTTCAATATTATATTTCTAATCAGTAAATATCCTTAAGATCTCAATAAAACAAAAATTGTCATTTTTTATACTTGAGCAAGAACGATACATTTGTTTGTGTTAAGGAATGTTAATGTGCAATGAAAAAAAATAGTTCAGAGATGTGAGCATAGAGCACAGTCTTCTGATTCATAAAATTAACATGCCAGTAATTTTTTAAAGGTTTGCTGTGTATACACAAACTGTAGTTTGATTCTTTTTTGTAATTTACAGTTACTTTTTCAAATGTTTGTGTTAGTAGATAAATATCCTAAGGAATTTCATAATTTATCCAAATTTATTTTTGCTAAGTGTGTGGAGATTTGACATTTAAAGAACAATGGCAAATTTCAACTCTACTAGTTAAAAAATGTTAAGAACTATATTTTGGTTGAAAAGTTGGGGATCAAGATAAAAACTGTGGGGCCTCTCACATCTGCTGTTTGACCTGTGTAAAATATCTTTGCAGACTGGGCTAGTGGTAATCGGCACATTAGTTTTGCCATGCCAATGGTGTGGCGTGAACCACAAGATCATTTGTCAAAATGTTATTTCTGTATTTCAAAGATAAAAGGAGTAGGTAGTAAATCCACACACACAGTATCTGAATTTCCCAATTAATAAGGCCAGTGCTTCATGGTGAGGGCTTACATGTACCACTTCCTCCGACACATCTAACTTAAAAAGGTGAATTGGAATATAAGTAGTCACTGAAGTTTGACATGACAAGTCGAGATTTGAACTGGTGAAAGACACTGCTGGTCTTTTGGGAATTAGGCTGCAGGGATGGTATCTTCTTCATAATGACACTAAAGTGTGTTTCTTTCACAATCATCAGGGGAGAGTTTCAAGATTTATATTCTGAAGAAAATTGTTTAATGTACTGTATCACTATTTGTGCTTCATGAATACCGAGAAATATTCATTCATGATTTTGTATATATTTTACTTTAATATATATATGATATATACACGAGGGATACCTCTAAAGTAAAGACCGCTGGGAAATTTCTCTCCTGAAGGTTGGCGAACCTGTGTCGTTCATGGCTACGCCAGTAATGTACACATTGCATTGTTGCCTGTAGGTTGTCGCGTTGCAGTATCTTCAATTACGTGTGAGTTATTACGTTATAAAATGAATAGAAAATCGATATTGCAGCCGAATGTAAAATACGTGGAGTCATACGTTTTTTAAACTATCAAAAATTTAAGTCCGCTGAAATTCATAGGCAGTTGGTTGTTGTGTACGGTAATAATGTAATGACTGAAAGAAACGTCCGAAAATGGTGTGAAAGGTTTAGAAATAACAGGATTAATGTGCATGATGAAGAACGTTTGGAGAGGCCCTCGATAATCACCGAGGACTTGAAACGCGTCGGTGATGAAATCAGAAAAGATCGTCGCTCAACGATTTCCGACCAGGCCCTTCATTTTCCTGATGTTTCAAGAGCTGTTATTGGTCACATTGTTCATGACCATTTAGGCTTCAGAAAGGTTTCCGCACGTCTTAACGGAACGTCACAAAAAAATCCGAATGAGATCAATCTGCTCTGGAATTTTTGACGCGCTACACAGAAAAAGGTGATTAGTTCCTTAGTTCGATTGTTACCGGCGACGAAACGTGGATTTCATATTACACGCCAGAGAGAAAACGGCAGTCAAGTGAATGGCATCATCCTCAATCACCAGCCAGACCAACAAAGGTCAAGCCACAGGCATTTAGACGCAAACTGATCGCCACAGTCTTTTGGGATAGGTTTGGCATACTGCTGATTGATTTCATGCTACGTAGAACGACTATAAATGCAGAAGCCTACTGCGAAACTCTATGAAAGTTACGGCACGCCATTCAAAATCGGCGACGTGGGCGACTGACCGACGGCGTTGTCCTGCTGCACACACGATAATGCACGTTCACATGTTGCGGGTCCGACAAGTGATTTTTTGAAAACATTTGGATGGGAATTTACGATCACCCACCATATAGTCCGGACTTAGCTCCTTCCGATTACCATTTGTTTGGGAGATTGAAAGAATTTTTGACTGGTACGCAATTCGGGGGTGACAACGAACTTAAAAATGCTGTTAATCAGTAGCTAAATGGTCTGGCGGCAGAATATGACGAGGATGTATTGAAGCTGGTATATCGCTACGGTAAATGTCTTAATTCATGCGGCGATTATATGGAGAAGTAGTATAAGGTATGCAGTTTAAGAGAAATTAAGAATATTTATAAAGTTTTCAGAATAAATTTCTTTACAATGAAACGGTCTTAACTTTAGAGATAACCTCTCGTATATATATGGACATTTCGATTATTTCAATATGTAATAAAACGTAAAGAAATACAAAGAAGAAGAAAACAAAATTTACTAACTTTGATACCTTTAAATGCAATAATATGAATATCCATAGTTATTATTTGATGGTATTCAGTTTTATAGTCAAAAAGAAGTATAATTATTATTTTCTTAAACAGAATTTGGTAAAACCTACAAGATAATTAAAAAGGATTATTTTACTGTTTTGATTAGCAGAACTGGCTACCACGGCAGGGCTCATGAGATCAAGACATACATCCTTTAATCTAGGTCTTAGGTAATAATCTAGATCTAGATATCAATAAAAAAATGAGCTAATAAGATAAAATTTTTTTCGAGAACGGGTCTTAAACTTTCTTCTCCAAATCTCAAAATCCAGGGCTCACTGAAACTATATGTTACATGATATAAGTACATAGACAAAACAATGTTGTATCAAAATATAAACCATTACTGGTAATAGAACAATAATAGACATCTTTTCTATATAAATGGTAAAATATATTTATAAATATTTGTAAAAAATATTTTTACTAAATCTGAATTAGTAAATACAAAGGACACTAGGAAAGTTTTGCAATGTGGCAGAAAGATCATCACAGGCTTATCATCAGGCTCATCACAGGTTACAAGTTTGCATGTATTTAGTCCTAACTTGCACTGTAGCCACACTAGTCACTGTGTCAGTGTCATTTGCCTTTTAGTTATGCTAGTGAAAAGAGGAAGTGATGTCCTTGTGGTTGAAAACTGAATACTGGGAATTTTGTGCTAAATTTTGCACATGGGTTAAACGTTGATCAGTATTTAAAGGAAATTACTCCTTATGCTTGGAGAGGATTGTTCTCATCAAATAACAACATTTAGATGGTAATGAGAGTTTGAAAGAAAAAATGTTGGCCTTGTGGACACTTCAAGGTCAGGTTGACTGTCTTCATCTGTAACTAAGAGAAAAATTGCTGCAATATAAAAGATACTCGAGGCAAACAGGTGCACGACCTACCACCAAATAAGAGGCATTATTAATGCATCAGCAGTTCATGCTATTTTCCAAGATCACTTTCAAGTTAGTAACCTTTGTACCCTTTGGGTGCCACATAACTTGACCAATAATCAGATTGCAAGTCATGTTTATGGTGTCCTGAAATACTGAAAACATTTGAAAATGGGAAATCTCTCCATGTGAACAGAACTGTGACAGGTGATGAAACTTTGCTGTACTATTATGACGTCTAGACTAAAGCTCAGAACAAAGTGTGGGTGTTCAAAGATGAGGAGACCTCCTATGGCAATTCAAAAAACCAGATCAGTGAAGAACAGAATAATCGTATTTTTTAGGGTGACACGAGTTTTAGAGTAAGTTGTGCTGGAAACTAAGAAGATGTTACCGGGAAGTGGTGTACTAAGGAATGGTAAAGCCTAAAGTTGATGAAGCTCTCAAGTTGTGACCAAACTCAAGGATGGACACATGGTTTCTTCACCATGATAACACTTCAGATCACCGCGCTGTGTATTTGGCCAGTGCTGGAATAAAACACCCTCCCTACAGTCCTGACCTCACAACATATGACTTCACACTGTTCTCCCAAGTGAATAACAGACTGAAAGGGAGGAATTTTATGAGCTGCGATGACTTCCTAAGGGCTTGGAATGATGAGTGTACCCAGATCTCCAATAAAATATGACAGGGTTTCTTTGAAAATTGGTTTCGAAGAATATAGAAGTGTATGTGTGGTGGAGATTATTTTGAAAAATTATAAAAAATTAAGTTTTTTTGCAAAATATTTTTAGTGCCATTTGTATTTATACATATAAGCTAATCAGGAACTTTGAATTTTATCTAAGAGTAAAAAATATATTTTTAAATTAAGTAACTTATCTTGAATCAAGTATGTATTCAACTGAATAGAAGATTATTTTACTTTTTAATAAGTAATTAAACATTTTATTTTGTTTCTAAGCAGTCTATCAGAAAATTAATTAAAATGTTAAAATTAAAGTGATAAGATTGTACAATTGAATCATGATGTCATTAATAAGGTAGGTGGTAATAATACTAGGTGTAGCAGACAGATATAAAATGAACTGTGGTGAGAACAGAGGCATTGAAACCATAACTCAAGTAGCTATAATCAATGGTAATGAGATAAATCAAATTGTAAGTATTACTTTCATATACTGATTTATTTATAATAAACACATTTTTATGGAGATTTTATATTATACATTCACACATTAAATTCGCACTGAAACACAAACATGCTCCTCCCCCCTCACTCTCAGTCCCTCTCACTCCTTCTCTATTTGTATTAAATGCATAAGAGAAAGTTCTTTTTCCCCTTTTTATTTGTGAAAAATTAAAATTAAAAAAGTAATTATATGTAATTCATTTTTTTATACTTTATGAATGAAAAATAATTCCTTGCTTTTTTTCTTAAACCGTGCAGTGTATAGCAATCATGTAATATGGTGTAGTTTCTCTTGTTTCTCTCACATGATGTCATTGTAGCTGATATAATTACTAGTACAACCCACATCAATTACAACTTAGTTAAGAAGTAAAAAAACCAACCTTTTTGGTTGGTAGTTTTAAAAAGATTCTTCTGGCAAAGTACAAAAAGCAGGTTTCCATTGTTTTTCAAATTGATATGATTAATAAATCATATGAAAGTCTCAAAACATGAACGTCCAAAGAATGTTGTTAAAAAATTACAAGAATAAAAAAGACAAAACAAATAAGTACATGAGTACATTAAAAGTCTGAAGATTTTTCCTAATCCCAGAGCTGCCTTATATAAGTGATAATAATCATTTGTCAAATAAGTAAAAAATGTCCATTTTTACCAACTTTTTGAAGAATATGGTATTACTTTTAGTCACACAGTGGGATTGGGGTGGTAAATTAATTTTTTTTTGTACATTTTGAGGTATGAAGAATAGGAAATATCATTCACTTAAAATGAAATTTATATATATATATATATATATATATATATATATATATATATATAAATAAATTAAATAAATTGTAGTATTATAGATTTCCTGAAATTTGACCTTGAAAGTGGTGAAACATAAAAAAAAGTTGAACAAAGATGTCATTAAAAACGTAACTGGTAATAATACCAGATATAGCAGACAGATACAAAATGAACTGTGATGGGAACAAAGAAATTGAAATCATAGCTGAAATAGCTATAATTAGTGGTAATAAGATAAGTCAAACTGTACTATATTGATTCATTTGTTCATATATTGATATATTCATTCATTCATATATTCATATATTGATTCATATATTCATTCATATATTGATTCATTTGTAATAAATACAAATTTTTCTCATTTCTGGCTGTAATAAACAAGATATTCAGTAGATCTGTGCTTGCAAATATTCTTCAGATAAATATATAAATACCATTTTTAATTTTGATTTTTTAAGGGGTGCAACTACATACAGCCCAATGGATCAAACAACACAGCCACTACCACTGTTAATGTATATGTGATGTGACTGGCAGCACTTGCCTATAGTTACGTGACTAAAAAGCAGAAAATAAAAACACTGTTGCAATGGGAAATACAAGTAACTACAATGTAACTAAAGGACCTAACTTTTGCCAGAAATTTTAATTGCTGACTACAAGGCAACAAGATGCTTTCAGATTTAAAGAGATTCAGCAACATATAAGTGATTAATTCAACTAATACAATTAATTATTTCAGATACCATTGTGTGCAACTCAAATAATTGTCATTTCTTTACCATAATTTTTACTTTTGCAAATTGGTCTGTAATATGTAAGCAAAAACATTTTAGTAGTCACTTATGAAAGCCTCCTCAAAAAGGAAATTAAAAAAATCTGAAAATTATGTATTCTTTGGAACATATAGAATATAGAATTAGTGGACTCTTTAAAATAATCTCTGTGCATATGCTAAAATTAATTTTACCTCAATATGCACAAGAATATTGTTTTACATTATAAAAATGATCCATTTTTTTATTTTTTTGTTTTAATAAATATTCCATGATTAAAACATTTATATTTTATCTTTATGATAACATATAGAAAAAAAAATCAAATTATTTATGACATAATTTTTATGTAATCATAATTTAACTTTCACTTCAATTAGAACACGTATAATCCCATTATCAATCAAAATTCAGAAAAATTGAAAATTACACAATTTAATTAAAAATAATAATAAATGTTTAAAAACAGTTTATGTAAAGCAATATTGTTTATCACAGAAAAAAATATTAATGGAATACCTAAATATAATACTAATAAAATTATGAAATTCTACTGATCAATATATCAGATAAATCCTGTAGATTAAACTGTAAATGTAAGAAACGTCTCCTGATTCTTGGAATTATAACTTATTAACTGCAGTCTTTCTGTTAGGTCACAAAACCAAACAGTTATAGACAACCTGATATGAGAGATATATCACTCTCAAAATAGCACAGCCATTCTCTAGAGCAACATACATTTCTACTGAGAAAAGAAAAGAGGGAAGTGATTTTCTGTGGCCTTTCATTAAACAGAATATAACATATCCACATCAGCATATAAAACCACATACAATACAGAGATTATTCAGCCCGTGCCAGTTTTCTCTTTGTTCATAGCAAAGACTGGGTCTTTTTAAGATCAAAGAATTAAATATTAAATACACCCTATTCTAAACTAGCAGATCAGGTAAATGCTTTTGATTAATAATGGATAATGAGGCTAAGTGTTTTCTTACAATTAAATGGTTAAACCATTATATAAACATGGCTCTACATTTCCAAAAGAAGAGCTCTCTTTAACTCAGTGTAATATCGGTTTTCATTTAACGACAATTGCACAGCATTCTAAATACACAGAAATATCACATTAAAAGCATTTAATTTGTAATCAGTAGGTATTTGGTAGTAGGAGTTAAATATTTCCATTGTTTAATCTAATCATCTATATATATAAAAATGTGAAGTTCGTTTGTGTACAGCTTCAAAAACTCAAAATGTTCTGCACCGATTGAGCTCAAATTTTAGCACGATATATAACCCGCATCAAAGATTGTTTTCATCTATTTTTAATAAATCTATCTATCTATTTTTAATTTGTACATTTTTAATTTGGAAATGTAAACAAGGGAAAACCAATCAGATCAATGCAAGATGGCCGCTGTCAAATACAACGACCAAATTTCTTTGAATTATATTTCACAGCTAAAATATCTGTATTTTATTAAAAAAAAACACCAAAACAAAAAGAAAAGCCACCAAAAAGGATGACTTACAGTAAATAAATTAAAACACCCAACTTTTTTATAGCCCAGATAGACTTAAGACTATGCAAACAAAAAAAGTCGAAATAACCAAATATACAGAAAATAATATCCCTACATAATGACCAAAAAATCCTTTGTTAGGTTATTTTTTTACATATATATGACCAAACAATCGTTTTTTGGTCATTTAGCGTTCTTTGCTATGTAAAGGCAAAGAACAAAATTCACAAATAGTAACACTGAAACCACACAACTAAGTATTCGTTTTTTTTTGTTTTTTCTAACCTCCGAAACCACCGTTATGCATTGCTTCAGACGATGATATGAATGATTTACAGCGTATGAAAATGGCATGCCTGACCGGGATTCCAACTCGGAACCACCGGATTAAAGTCCGAGACGTTACCACTCGCGCCACGGATGCCGGCAAACATATTCGTTATAAAAACACGACTTACCAATATGGCATTGTGTGTCAAACCAATTATATACGGACTATAATTACTTTTAATACGCGAAACCCTATGCAATAATTGAACATTAACTTAAACCTCTTCAAAAATTATTCCTTTTGAACTAAGCCACATTTTGATATCATTGTTTTTCTATACCACGGCTGGAATTCTTTTCGTTTAATGATAAGAAGCGTTGTCGAAGACAATAACCGAATTCTCTTCCAAAGGACATAATACACCACTAAACTATTTCTAAATAATTCAAATTCGTGTAATTTTTTTACAAATCGCGTTTTTATCAAAATCTCACCTTTTTCTCAATTGACCTGCGGGGTTTTGTTTTCTTTGGAGACCGTAATTCATTAGTAGATTCATACTCGAGAATCACGTTGTTCACTGAAGCAGCACAACTTCTACTTACGTTAGCAGTTTATTAACATCTGAAATCAACGCCGTTTGATTATTCTGTAATTTGTAAGCATTACTCTGCTTTTGTAAGCATTTAAAATAATGTGTTTTTTCGCACGACTTAAGGGCTTTTTTTCGCAGCCAACAAATCTTCTTTTATATATAAAAATGTTAAGTTCGTTTGTGTACGCTTCAAAAACTCAAAATTTTCTGCACCGATTGAGCTCAAATTTTAGCACGATATATAACCCGCATCAAAGATTGTTTTTATCTATTTTTCGCATCAGTCACATACCCGTGACCGCGAGAAAACAGTTTTTTTAACGGTCAGCTGTGTACCAGTGACCGCGCCATCTGCCCGAAGCGAGGGGAACACTCGCCATACTAGCTAACGACAACCGCAGTCACATGTGAAACAATACCTGTTCCCAATTACATTGTTTATTAACAAAAAAAAAAAAAAAAACCGTATCCACTTACATCTGATTCAGATTATTATACAATCTGAATTAAATATTCACTTTAATCTGGGTACTTTTATGTGATCGTATCGTAATTGAGCTGCGCCTTTCACTAAGCTCTGAATTTATTAGAAAACGACCAACAGTGGAATATATGTATTAATGACGCGTGCAGCACTGCACATCCAAACCAAATTCGTGCATTATTCGCAATTATATTGACCGCTTGCTTCCCTTCATCTCCCACAGAGTTATGGGAAAGATATCGATCGCATATGGCTGAGGATATTTTGCATAGAGTACGCCTAGAAAATACCAATATGACCATGGAATACAGAAGGCATTTACAACGAAGCATTGATAAATATTTAAGACAAGTGCTTAGCTATTGCAAATAAAGTTCTTAGTCAATTGGGAATGCCAGCACCCACCCGAGCTGCGATTGCTTCATTTGATGTGGATTTACGCCGTGAACAGAGTTACAACATTGGTGATCTTCAGTCATATGTCCAATCAAACATTCCCAAATTAACGCGTGAACAGAAAGGCATTTATGATCGCATAATGCAAATGATAAATGACGGAGTTGGGGGGGACCTTCTTCTTGGATGCGCCAGGATGAACTGGGAAAACATTCCTCATTAGATTGATTCCAGCAACGGTTCGATCAAAAAATGACAATTATCCTGTTGTGGAATATTAATCAGCCAAAACTCTGCAACGGCACGCGACTTACAGTTAAGAAATTGATGAATAACGTAGTGGAAGCAATGATTTTAACGGGGCCTTTCAAAGGTAAAGATGTCCTCATTCCTCGAATAACCATAATCCCGACCGATACACCATTTTAATTTAAAAGATTGCAATTCCCAATTCGATTGGTATTTGCAATCACAATCAATAAAGCTCAAGGTCAATCTTTAGAATTGTGTGGTTTAGATTTAGATGCGGATTGCTTCTCACATGGGTAACTGTATGTTCCGTGTTCCCGAGTCGGCAAACCAGATAGCCTTTATATCTACGCAGACAGTGGAAAAACAAAAAATATTGTATATCCACAAGTATTGCAAAATTAAACTTCTATGAAACGTATGCTTTGTTTTGTTTCTCATTTCTCATCCATGCAATCACAATGTGCCACAGCGAAGCGTGGCGGGTAGAGCTAGGATTTTATATAGGTACTAACTGTTCTTATCTCATGTTAATAGTTATATTACTACTCACACATTGGATGTTGAACTCTTTAACTCTATGTTTTAGCACTCGTGTATTGCAGCCAGTATCACATTAAGTGACTTTGATTTTGACATCACAGTCTTTCTTTTTCAAGTCCAAGGGTGGAATGGTAATAGTTCTGACTTTCTTCCAGAGATTCTAGTTTGAATCTCATTTTTTCACATGCTGCAAAATTTTCATTCCACATTACTTCTAATAGGTTGGTAATAAAAAGAGCATCTTTTGTAACTATCCTATCAAATTGCTCCAGCCTAATTCCAGAAAAGATGAAAAAAAATGAGCTTGAAATGATTAAAAAAAGGATCTTGCCTTCTTCTTGAGACTTCTTGTTCAGAATGCTAAATATTACTAAGATTTATAAGTGCAACATTCCAAGAATTAAAAATAAAGCACTCACCGAGGAGATATGAGAACAGTAAAGAAATGATCTTGGGCCAAAATTCAGCTCAAATAAGCTTGCTGCACTAGAGAATACCAAAAAATATTCTGTATAAGTAAGCATATTTTTCAAAAGTTAATGAAATATTTTTTAATTAATGCAAGAACAGTTGAGGTATGTTCATCTTTACACATATTTACTGGCATAGAAAAAAAGATGCTATTACAAACATCAATAATTTGTCAATAAGGAGTAGAATATAAGTGTAAAGCTGTTAAGATATAAAATTAATAGCAAGTTCAGTAATTTAAAAGTCTTCTCATATCATAATTACACAGAGTCAAGTTTTTATTACAATCATAGAAATTCCATTCCCTGTTCTCAAAAGCGTGGTGCATGACAGAACCAAAATGTTTAATATGAACTGAATAGTAAAATTATAATAAAAGAATATTCAATAAAGTTTAATACAACTCTAAAAAATATAACCAAACATACTGCATTGGGTAAATCTAATTTGCATTCAGATACATACAAATGAGCACATATAAGTACTACACGTAACAATAAATTAATCAGTCTTTGCAAATCATGATGTAGTAACAAAGAACAGGTATCCGTACATGCAATTGCACTCACAATAACATATCAACTGAAGGACTTATCTAAAGGATTCCTCATCACTTTTGTGCAGATTGTATAAACAAATGAAAAAAAATTAATGAGAAATTTAAAATAACAAAAGAAATCTGAAAAAAGGAAAAATAATAATATGTATATTTTTCACTAACTGATTTACAATACTTGTATCTTGTTTAAGAAAATAATATCTACAAAATTTCTCAAATAAATTAATTACATACATTTTTGAAAAAAATAAAATGAACAAAATTGTTACAATTAATTGAATTTCTAATAATTGACCTTTGACAAATGTTTATCAAGTAAAGAATGAAAAAAGTTTATTTTTTAATGACATGTTATATATGAATGATATAATTAGAAAATAAATTAATAAATATCAATAATTAAGAATATAATTAATAAATATAAACCAATTATATCCTTTTTTGCTTTGTTATTAAAATAATAAATCAATTAAACTATTGATAATCAGTACGTTACACCATATATCCATTATACTTCATTAAATTTTATGATTTATTATTTTAACTGTATTTTTTTTTCAAAAACAAAGGATTATATAACTTCAAATCTATAGCAAATATAAATGATTACCAAAATATTTTGATTAAATTAAAAAGTATTGCTACATCAAGTGACGTAATTAATTAGGCTTGTCATGTTAATAAAATATTCATATATCTAAAAATTATTTAATTACACACCCTATTAGAAAAGTGATTACAATTTGATCTCATGTAACCCAAATATAAAGGATAAATGAGGTGATCCAATTAGATAAAAAAATATTTACAGCAACATTAAATCATTTTTTGATAATTTTAGAAAATAAATCAATTAAAATTTTAAATAAATAAATATAAAACAAATAACTTGAAAAGTAAACTTTCAAATAAAAAAATTATCTTTTGTACAGTACAATTACTTTATCACACACCTTGTGCATTATTTGAACAGTCTCCAAGGAAACGTTTGTGTAAATTATTATTGCAGACAAGAATATTGTACAGGAGTGTACAAAAGGTCACAAAGAAATTAACTTTACATGCATTACCGAGTACATTGCATACAGGAACTGTAACTCCCAAACACTGTTAAAAGAACAAGGTACTGCCAGTGGTTTATCAACCACAAGGAAAGTAATTGGATGGGATGGCCATACTGAATAATGCGTGTTTTAGTGATGAGGCCTATTTTCACCTTAACAATTTCATTAATAGTCAGAATAAATATTGGTCAACACAAAAACCACATCTTACTTACATAAATCAATGCACCACTCACAGAAGGTAAGGTATTGGTGTGCAATTTCTCAGCAACAAATAGGGAACTGATTTTTTTTACAAAATCCTCGACAGTCCAGCATACCAGGATATAATTATGCAATCTGTAGCTCTTCTCAAGCCTGATGAATACTAATGCTACCTGCAACAAGAAAGGGCAACATGCCATACATCCAAAAACACCACAAAATTGTTGGAAGAAATGTTAGGTGATACTTCCTACTAAGGGTGTCAAAATATATGATAGAAAGGGTTCACACTTGCCTTCCTGAAAATGGTGAACACTTCCAACACTTGCTGTAAGACATTACCAATTGTGCTTAACTACATGCCATGAATCAAATCAAATGTGAGTATTTCTGGATTATAGTCCATAGTGGAATTATAGTTTATAGTATCATGATGTGCATGATGAAATGATCACACTTTATAATGAATGGAATACTTAGTAATAACAATAGTTAAAATTCATTAGTGATTAAGGAGAGATTCTGAAGTTACTGTTTTCACAAACAAAAAATACATCCATCTTCCTCCTTGATCTCTGTTCCCCAAATTCTCATGTTAGATTCAATAGAAATTTCAATATTCTAGGTAGAAGTAATTTTTTGTAAGTTATGAATTTGTATGTTTCCATTCTGTTATACTTAATTCATTTACTACAAAGCAAGAATTTCTCTGAAAAAAATTACAATTGTGAATAAGAAGAGGGTTAAAGAAGGTTAAAGAAACTATTAAGTCAATCTGACAAGTTCATGTCTACCCAGAATACAATGAAGGACAGTAATGAATTTTGTTGCTAGTAAAATCTCTCATCCTCATTGCTTTTCTTTTCGACAATCCTTGGAAAAAATGAGGAAATACTACTTGATCAACAAGCAGTTCATAACTGCTGGAAGGAATATACAGAACAGCTACATAATAGCAAAAAAACAGATTGAATTGTAGTACCCATCAGGCTGGTCTAGTGGTGAACTCATCATTGCAAATAAGCTGAATTTGAAGTTGAGAGTTCTTAGGTTCAAATCCTAGTAAAGGCAGTTATTTTTTACAGATTTGAATTCTAGATCATGGAATTAACCACACATCTCAGGAATAGTCTACTTGAGACTGAACAAGACTACACTTTATTTACATTTAAACACTTCATCCTCATTCATCCTCTGAAGGTGGTTCCAGAGGCTAAACAGAAAAAGAGAGAGATTGACTGGTAGTAGAAAATGAGCTAACAAAACTAGAGCCAGATATTACAGAAGAAGAATTTGCATGGGTAATGAAACAACTTCACAAACAGAAAGCACCAGGTATTGATGATATACCAGCAGAGCTACTCTCACCAATATCCGTTACATCAATGATCCATCTTTGCCTGAAAATATGGAATACATGTATGTATATGGCCGCATGAATGGGAAAAATCAGTTTTCATCCCCATTCCTCAAAAAAGGCAACTCCAAAGATTGCTCAAATTACCATAACAAAGCATTAATACCACACACTAGTAAAATTTTACTGGAAATATACAGTGTCTCACAGTGACCATTAACAGAGAACTACCTGGCCACTTTCAGAAGGGGATGTACACAAAAGACCACCATCACAAAGATTCAATGAGTTATGGGGAAATCCAGAGAATTCGAACAAAAAAAAAATTTATATGCTTTATTGACTATTCCAAGGCATTTGAAGTCACCAATCAAGACATTATGGTACTGCCTCCAAGAACATTGTATACTAGAACATCTTAACATCTTTTATGCTAATTAAATTCTATAGAGACTTGAAGTTAAGTACTGGTTAAGGTATAGAGACCTTAAACAGGAAGTTACTGTCCGCACTCCATATGGGAACACTGAGTAGTTTAACATTAAAAAGGTACTAGAAAAGGCTGCATCTTATCCTCTTTAATTTTTAATGAAGAACTTGATATGAGAAATGCTGATCTTGACAATAATATTGTTGGTGGCAGAATTTTTAACAACCTGAGATACACATATGATATAACCCTTCCAGAAGAAAGCATGTAAGATCTTGAAACTCTGATCAGGATTATGGAAGAAGAAAATGAAAAGGCAGAGCTTCATCTAACTTTAACAAAATGACGATCATGATGACTGCAGTGATAACATCAGCATGAGGATTGGGAATGAAAAAATTGAAGTGGTTGAAGATTTTGAGTTTCTTGGCTCAAACATTTGCTGGAATGGAAACTACACACCTGAAATTAATAGGCATCTAGTAATTGGTAGGACTGCCTGAATGAGAAGAACAAAATATGGAAAAGCAAGGACATGAGCATAGAAACAAAATTAAGGCTAACCACTGCAATTATCTTCCTATTGCATCCCACAGCTATAAAACATGTACCGTCAAGAAGGCTGACAGTTGCAGGAAAAACACTTTTGAGCTTTGAAGGAGTTGGCGCCAAATGGTAAGAATCTCATGGATGGCCAGAATAACTAACAAAGAAGTTTTAGATAAAATCTAATTAGATAAAACCTAATCTTTCTTTCCTTAGAAAGCCAGATGCTGAAGCTGCAACTATCATAGTTTGGTCACATCACGAGGAAAAATAACACCTTGGAAATGGACAATTAGGCAAGACAAGTGGAAGAAGATGACTAGGCCGACCAAGAACCTGTTGGCTGGATACCATGAAGAAACAACCAGCAGGAATGTGGTAGAACTAAAGGAAGCTATCAGGGATTGGAGTAAGTGAAGGATCATGATCGTTCAATGACCAAGAGCGATATGCAACTAAACAGTTAAAAAGAAGAACTGTTGTTTAAAAAAACTAACTGAAACAAGTAAAAACCTGTAAAATGTACTACAAAAGATAAACGTTGTAAAATAATAGATATTCTTTTAAGTTAAAATAAACATGATGAATCTCTTTACACATCAATATTTCATCTAGAACTGAAGAATAAGTAATTTCAGAAAATAACACATTGGTTAAGTGGGACAGTTTTAAACTAAGATACAATGAAGCTTTAACAGCAACAATGAGTCAATATTTGATAAGGACCTCATTCATACAACAGTTTGAAATTCTGTACATTTAAAAAAGGACTACATCTTAACTCTTTACTTTATTTTTTAATAAAGTTTTATTTTCTTCTTCTAAACATGTAATCCACAAGACAAATTTAAAACATTTTAAGTACAGGAAATTTCAACTGAAGTAAATAGCATGACAGTTGCTGAGTTACTAATTAAACATTGATAAAGTAGAATTTTATTTTGTTTATTTGTTCAATTTTTCGTTAGTTCTTATAGAATAAGAAAGCCAACATTGTACAGAATATGGATTTCTTCCAATCAAGGAACACAATATAATATTGATATATATCTCACCAAGCAAACTGCAATTATGAAAATAATTAATACTTCAGATTTAATTTTTAATTTGTCTATTTTGTCTGAGTTATTGTAAGCTACGTTAAACATTTTATTTTACTCATCTGTCTGTCATTGAAGACAGGTAAATCATATTATGCTCTCTTAGCTCTGTACTAATCTTTAACTTTCATGTTATGTACTACTGTTTTAGCAACAACATAAAGTTGTTTGTTTTAGCAACAACATCAAGTTGTAACATTTTTTTTCAAAAATTCATTGATAAGAAATGGTAAATAAAAATCTGATGTGGACAACACATGACTTCCTTGTACGCCTATTAAATTACATATAAAATTTTATTTTAAAATGAAAACTACGTAAAATTTTATTTCATTAAAAACTTCTGATATTTTTTCATTTTTTTTATTTTTATTCTTATTATTGATTTAATGTTTATCATAATTTTTTTTTTACAGAGCTTAATAATTATTAATAAATCAATATATTTAAATTAAAAAAAAAAAGTTAAAAAAGGGAGATGAAGTCTCCCGTGGTTGTAAAAAAAGTTTTACAATAAATAATAATTCAATAATAATAATAATAAAAAAAATATCAAAAAATCATAAGTTATTAATGAAGTAAAACTGTATGTACTTTTAAAAAATGTGTATATATAATTTAACAGGCATTATTACATACGTGTATATGTAATAGATTTGGTGAAACATCTGATTATTTAATATTAATTGAAATGATAATTTAGAATCATATTATTTTTTTTCTAGATTAATTTCTGTTTAATTTTATTTAATTATTCTAGAATTTTGTGTTTTTTGTGTTTTCCCCTGTAATCTCCCCGTCCCTCGGAGCCGGATCTGCAATTACACATAAACTCAGCTCCGAGGGGTGCCTTCGCTTCAAACTACCTTGGTAGGGTAATAGGACCCACCCAGGTAGCCAGGACTCAGTCTTTGTGTTACATGCCATACCTCTAGCAAGAGTACCCTAAGGGTTCCCCTGCCAGGAATCCTGTTTTAACGCCCTGCCTCTCTCAAAAGCAGACTAGTCGATCTTGTCTATCTTGCATCATTTGCGGTACAGATCTGCAAATGATGGAGGCCACTTTGCAGTCAGTCCCCAACTCCCGAATCAACTAGTAAAGCATAGTCAGTTCAGCCCACATCAATTTTACATCCATTGTCCTCTCTGGATAGATCACATGAAGTGGACTGCTCCACAAGGGCCTGACCCGGCTCCAATTTGCCTGCTCTGACCAGGTCTCGAATCCATAAGCCTTATGGAACACCAGTGCATGTTGCAGGTATTCGATTCCAATGCCATGTCCATTATCCAAGCAGACCCGACATCCTCTGGCAACTCAGCGGTGTCCTCCACTAAAGTTGAAGATAGGAAGACCTCCTGAGACCAGCCTCTAAGAACTAACCGCTCAATGTCTGCCTCCACAACTCCACAACAATCGCATGCCGGAGCTCGTCAATTGATGACCAAGTTGGAGCCTGTTGTAGACCCCCATTCGGAGTCTATGACGCCATATCAGTGATGATAAAATATGTTTGCATAGCCTCATCCTCTGTGCTCAGCCGAGTAGGTGACCTCTCCTGAGGCTCCACAGATATATCATCCAAAACATCTGCGAACTGCTCCAACACATGAACATGACTGTTAATACGCTCGGAGCACTCTTTGATCTCAACTTTAGTGGTCGTGTGCAGTCAACTTCCTAACTTCATGCAGCAAAAGAGTCATATTATGTACAAAACATCTCTTCCTTGATTGAAGGCTCTTTTCCATGCAACCTGTATGCTTCCCTCCTTCTGGTACCTCTTCTATACATGAGATGTCCATAAGAGATGCAGACCTCTCTTACCATGGAGCCGTCGCTTCCCCAAAGGTTTCAAAGGATGCTTCCCATCATCCATGACATCGTCTGACCAGACCGAAGAGCCAGAAAGTCCTCCTCGACATCCTGCTTGTCAACACAATCAGACCGATAGCCCTCTGCTGCCTTTAAGTCATCTTCTCATTCGTCTTCCTACCTTTGCTCTTCGGTAACAACCAACCTGTGCGCCGAAGTTCTTCCATCACCGCTATCACTGCTACTACTGTCTGATAGGACTTCTCTCACCTGAACCCCAGAAGACTCCTTCCTAGTGGATCATTGCCTCACCACAGGAGAGAAACCCTTTTCATCTGGTGGAGGCACTCCCTCTGACTGATGTGGGTTGCCATAAGAGTAATAACAATACTGAAACAAAATTAATTAATCCAAAAGAAATTAATTAAATGAATGGAAAATAAATTAAATAAAAATTCATTTAAATAAATTGAAAGTAACAAATCAAAAGTGAACTTCAACTCAAATGTCTAGAATTTCTGTTTAATTTTATCTACATTAACGTTAACTACAGAGTGACTGAAAAATAGACCCTCACAAGAACACCATATACACTGAGGCATATATGCCCAATCTTTAATAAGTTGCAAAAAATTCTTATCTTTTAGTTCATTACTCCTCTGATATTGTCGGACAATATTCTCCCTAAGTCGGAGTTGATCATCATTTCATTTATTTGTTTATGTTGCCATTCATTTAATCATCGCTTCTTGTTTTGATATAATCCTTCTGATCTTATTTTGTGTACATGTTCTCTAGTTTTCAAATTTTCTCTCTTTATATTCATCATCCTCTCTTAATCTTTTTATTCTTTACTTGGTCTTAACATTTTCTTCCTCTTTATATCTATCATCTCTTAATCTTTTTATTCTTTCTTTGATTTTAACAATTTTCCTCTTTATATTTATCATCTTCTTCTAATTTTTTTATTCTTTCTTTGGTTTTAATGTTTTGTTCCTCTTTATATTTATCATCTTGTCTTAATATTTTTATTCTCTCCTTGTTCTTAACATTCTTCCCATCATATTCATCTTCTTGTCTTTTTTTTGAGATATATTTCTTCATGTTATCTTTCTTTTTCCTGTATGATTGTTTCTTTTTCATTTTTGATTATTCACCAAATAATCCAATAATAAGAAGTGAATATTTTACACTCCAAGGTTGAAATTGAAATTTGTAACCAGTATACAGAAGTTCACTAAACTGAATAGTTTAATTATTATTAACTTTTATTTATTCAGCACGCAGAAATCTAAAACTTTTGTTAATCAGCAACTCACGAAGATATGAATAATACTGATCTAGTAACACAAGTAATAAATGAACTTTTATTCTATCTTAATATTTCATGTAAGATTGTTGAATTAATATTTGTATTTGCTGTTAATAAAAACTAATATTTCAGCAATTGTGTTACTGTCCACTTTATTAAAGAATTGGAGGATTGTATCTCACTTTCAAATGAAAAAAGTTTAAATGAAGTGCAGCAAAAAATATGTATATGAAATTTAATAGGCATACAAGGAAATCATATGGTGCACATCAGATTTTTATCTATTTTTTTCTGTTTAGCCTCCAGAACCACCATAAGGTATTACTTCAGAGGATGAATGAGGATGATATGTATGAATGTAAATGAAGTGTAGCTTTATACAGTCCCAGGTCGACCTGAAAATTTTCCCTGTTATGGAAATTTTTTCTTGATATTAACATATGCTTTATCAACATAGTGACTGTCAGTTGATGTTCAGATTTTACTATTCTCAGTTGTCATTCTACCTAAATTGAAATTATTATACCACCCTATGTGGTTCATATATTACTCCTCATAACTTTATTGCTACATTTTAAAAGTTTCAGTAAAAGAGTAAACAGTAATTAAAAATAATTCAAATAAACACATTAAAAAATTACAAACACTTTACATGTTTAAATAACAAAAATATGTTCATTGTAGTAAAATATAAAATTAGACTAAAAAATAAAAGAGGGAAAATTAAAGTGTAAAATTAACACACTTTGCAGTGAAGTAACAACAAAATTTGGTGTATAAATGGGTTAACTGTGAATGATTCAGACCAAGGCTTCAGAGATAACAGTAAGATTTTATTTTGTGGCTAGTTTTCTTTTTAATAAATAGCAAATAGATTTGGTAGAATATTTGTCCTCAGTCTTAAGAAAAATGTTTTATTTTATTTTAAGTATATTTCAAAATATTCAGTTATATGTTTTGTAGATCCTGGGTACTTTTGAGGTAATTCATAAGTATATAATGTAAGCTCCACTCAACCAATTACAGATTAATATTTGGCAGGCCATTTGGTGAAGGTTGACAGACTGTCTTCTTGTTCAATTAAATTAAAAATATTTAAATGAATAAAAAATATATATAATAACTGATATAGTTATTACATACGCGTATAACTGATATTATTATTGAATATAAAACTAAATAAACTCATCTTACAAGTTTCCGTAACAGTATTCCAAGTATTTTTTTAAAATATGTTAACATTTTCCTTATATTTTACAGACAAATCATATGGAACATCAGCCAAAATGCAAAATTCAAATTATAAGATGGAACAACACAAAAAGTCAAATTTTTTTTGCATTTATGATTTGCTTTGTTATTTGGGCAGCTGCATTCTTTCCTCTTAATGCCAATAGCAAGTTGTGAATTATTTCTACTTTGTTTAAACAACTTTTTCTATGATAATAAAACAATGAATCAAATAGAAGAAGGATTGATTACAACGAATCAAAGAAAGGGATTTTCTATATTACTGGTGTTTGTATACAGAAATAAACAACTATTATTTTTATGAATATATAATTTTTTGTTTTATAATCTACTGTAATGTTACTGAACTATAATATATTTTAATTACAAAAGTATACAGTATATTTATTCACTTTTTTCTACCCAAACAAGTTTATTTTATTTAGATCATTGATTGTACAATAATATAGGTAAAATACAGCAGACCCTCAAAATCTTTCTGATCCTCCTTTTACAGCAAACATTTTTCCAACATCCTTTAATTTATCCATATATTTAATTAATAAATGATTACCTAGCAGACAAATAATACATCTTTTTGAACAAAAATACAATAAAATTGCACAAACGTATCAAGTACTTCAGTATACAAGTACGTCTTACACATACATACACACACACATATATATATATATATATATACATTTAAATTCTATTAAATAGACCACCTAGCAGAGAATATTGAGATAAGACATAACTTACCTTATATTAAGGTAAGTTATGTAAATTATATTAATATAATTTAACAGTACAGAGGAATAATATGAATCTTAAAAAGACTAATTTCAGTAAAATAATTTGTAGGTACAAATTATTATCTACCAGGACAAGTTGCTTTGTAGGTACAAAGCAACTTGTCCTGGCTGACTGGTTTATCAATACCTAGCAAAAACTACTGAAAATAAATTGATGAAATCTGTATACATGTTCTTCTTATGGTGTAAGTGCACACTAAGAAAGAATTTTTTGAAATTCTTAGTTTAAAGGGTTAAAATGGAGAAATAATGAAATTTACTATTTTTTTCACAATAACAATGAAGATAACAACAATGACAATGAACAATAGTAGCAATGGTAACAATGGGTAATAACAATGAAGATATCAATTTGATTTTTAGTGTGTGTAATTTTCATGTAAATATCTAAAAACCAATTTCTAGATTTTTCAAAATTTGACCTTCAAAGGGATGAAGAAAGGTAAAAATATTTGAACAATAATTGCAAATTTTCCCTGTTTCCAACTTTTTTTTTCTTTTTCCTGTTTAGCCTCCGGTAACTACCGTTTAGATAATTCTTCAGAGGATGATATGTATGAGTATAAATGAAGTGTAGTCTTGTACATTCTCAGTTCAACCATTCCTGAGATGTGTGGTTAATTGAAACCCAATCACCAAAGAACACCGGTATCCACAATCTAGTATTCAAATCCATGTAAAAATAACTGGCTTTACTAGGACTTGAACGCTGTAACTCTCGACTTCCAAATCAGCTGATTTGGGAAGACTAATCCGGTGGGTTCCCTGTTTCCAACTATACTAAATGAAATATTCACTAGATTTGGGCTTGCAAATATTTTCAGATAAATATCTAAAAACCATTTTTGAGTATTTAAGGGTATTTAACCATTTTTTTTTTTTTAAGGGTTGCGACGGTGTACAGCACTGTGGCTCAACCAATATAGCCATTGTTACTGTATGTGCAATGTGACTGGCTGCACATGCTTCTGATTACTGTTGACTAAAAAACATAAACTAAAAGTAATTAAATATAAAAATGTGAAACAAAGTATGGTCACCTCCTAGTGGTGTTTTGTCAGGTAACGCCAAGAACCAGGTAAATTATACTTTTACCTGTACAAAGGATGGGTAACCAGCTATTACTACTATATTTTTAAGATGGAGGCCAACCATTTTGAAACCTCTAATCTTCAGATCACTCAAAGTTTCAGAGCCTTTACTAACCATACTGTTGCTCTAAAGGAATTATACACTAATAATTTTTATAAGTTGAACAGGGTTTAATTTTTACTTATCAATATTATTCTCACAAGCATGAGTTTAATGAATACAGAGGGTTCTGGTACAGAACCCCCTGGCTAGATTGGAAGACTAAGTGAAGTGAGCCATGACCGGCTGAACATTCCCTCACCACAACAGGAAACCAAATTGCGCAGGTGAAGCAATGACAGGAATGGTAGTATATAAATATTTGATGCACGTTTGAAATTTTTTGTTCTTTAGAATTTTAATTATGTTATGATTAGAAAAAACTCCTCTGTCCCTGTTACATCAATGATAGTGTATCAGCTGTCACACTATTCACTTCTCATATTCTACACTCCGTGTAAATATTGGTTAACTATATTCTTGTTATTTGAGGACTTAAGATAGATATTTTGAAGTATTTATGTAGGCTATAATACTGGAGTTTTAGAAAAAACATGAATATTTATTTATATGAAAATTATTGTAACTAATGTACCACAAAGCATGCATTTGGAAGCATTTTTAAACAGATCTTAAAATTGGGATCAATATAAACTTCCCTCTCATTTTCAAATAACTAGAAATAAAAAAAGAATATTCAGAAGAAGCAAAAATTGTCAATTATATATTGTACAATTATTATTAAAGCCATTACTTTAATAATCTCAAAATAATGAACTATTTTTTCAAATCACATAAAATAGCAAAGGAATTTGATAGTTGGTTATAGGTTCATCCATATTTCAAAGAAGTATCTGTTCAAGTTATATAAGTTCCCATCTAATTGTTATAAATTTTAAGAATTGGTGTTAGATTGTGCTGAATTACAAAGAATATAACTCCCGTTTTCCCTTGTATACACACACCTGGTCACATAATATAAACACATATTTCAATTTTATTTGTGTGTAATTGCTACTCAGAATAGACATGCTATTCAATATCGATGTTTATCATAATAATATGAGTTTGAAGACTAAATTCAACACCTCATTTCTTGTCAGAGGGCAAGAAAACTGATAAATGAAAAACAACTGGTCCAATATAGAAATTGCTGTTTTACAATTACTTTTATGTGAATGGTAGTATTTTTTCCAGTACTTCCTGATTCCTCTGAAATCAATAATCTTAATTTTATTGAAAAAACAATATACAAACTACACTATTTATAAAATAGAAGATACAATCAGCTTACTATCTACAGACATATGACAAATTGTTTACAAGTGAAATTTTAATTATTGACATTGTACTTCAATTTGATAAATTTTTTCATTGTTAATAATCATTTATAGCTTATAATTATTCATCCCAATCTAAAAGCAATTAAAAGACAACAATTTCACATTTAAAGTTTAATGTTTTTAGATAAAGGTCTTTAATAAAGATAAATGATAAAATAGATATTAAAGATTTGAACTATTAAAGATATTTTCTATTCAGATAGAAATAATTTTTAATTAGGCAAAAAAAAAATAGAACATTCCTGTACTGAGGTCAATGAATCATAAGCAACAGAAATGCTGCAAAACAATAAAAGGGATGTTTTAATTAAAGTTAAATGTTAAAATTAGTTGGTTCAATAGAGGTAGAAGGTTATAATGTTAAATGAGAAAATAAACCACTGATTTTTTCTGCTAGGTGTCAAGAAACTATTTTTCTTTACATCTTTCATATTGTTTGTTTTTCTATGTATTATAAGCATTCATTTACACTAAATAGTATTTAATTTCAATCTTTACAAAGAATATCATTAATAAAAATGATACAAATTTTTTTGGACAGAGAATTTATTTTCTCATCAAAAATATCCATGTTGACCAGGTCCAAATGCAACAATGGGTGTTCTGGTGTTATTGCAGGAGACAAAGGAATGCTTCCGTATCCAAGGCATAAGATGGTTGTGAGGGGATTTTCTTTATTATTTCTCAAAGAATAAGATTTGGATCTTCAGTGATGAATGACTTGGCTACAGGAGTATTAAAAATATAACTGCCGGGAAAATACATTACCAGACAGTGAATCATCATTGTTCATAAACAATTTTGTGGACTCCAAAATGGCTGGTCAAATGTAATTAATTTACAGCAGACTCAATGGTAATCTTCATGTTTGCTCATGGAGATTAGCCAAACTACAAAATTAAGTGAAGCAATAAAAAAACACTAGGATGGTTTCTCAGTAGAGTTTATTTGGTGCTAATGTCACAAAGGTCTTGATTTGTTGAAACAGATTCCATGAGACACAGCCCTCCATCATAAAGATATGTACTATTCAATAAAGTATTGTAAACTTGAAAATCTTAGTAATATGATTACATATAATAAAATAATATGATGCATTAAATATAATATGATTCCTGGTAATAATATATATTACTTTCTTGATGGTTATCAGAAAAGAGTCAAAAGATCTTACAAATCAGATGGTAATGGAAGTAGGTATAGGTGCAAAAATTAAAGGAAAGGAAAGATTTAACAACATAATGCTAGATAACAATGGGTATAACAAATCGGGATAAAATACATACAAGGACAGAACAGAGAAATTAGAGAACTTTATTAAACCACTCAAGCAAGAGTTAAGAAAGAAAATTAAGTGATGTTTAATAGATTAAAATGTAAAATATACATTCTTTGAAAAAGAAACATAGATACTCAGTATGGACATAATAAAAACTATTTAAATATTTCAAATTTATAATAAGATAAAATAACATACTAGTAATAAATGAACTGATTTATTTTTTGATAATATAAAAAGTATCAATAAATGATAAGAAAATATGTCAGTTATAAATGAAAGAGTTTAAAAAGAATAGTTTAAAAATTATTAAATAATTGTGCATGTTATACTCTATATGTTCGTATGGTTTACTTATTTTAACTATTATATTACCTAGCTACATTATTCCAGCTGGTAAGATATAAAATTTGCATAGTATATATAAGTAAGTTTAAAATTTAATTTGTTAAGTACCATTCATTAATAAAGGTTCATTTGCAGAAGAGGTTGGTAATGTTAGGGCTTGTCCTAACATTAATGGGTCTGATCTGGTATGGAATTATAAATAAAATTATATTTTATCAATGATAAAATTAAACTTATATACTGGTGATAAAACGTTACAATTTGCTTAAAATTATTCACAAAGTGAAGATAATATCATTTATAAAGTACTATAATTTTATAAAAAATACTCTAGCATAATGGAAAAGTTTAATATAATCTAAAATATCAATACTGAGTTTAAAGATGTTGCAATAAACTGTTTTCTATCTTAAACCAGAGGCAGACAATAAAGGAGTTGGAGAAGCAAATACTTAGAAATTAGATTATAAAAAATTAGAATTTTAAAAGAATCATTATTTGATTATTAAGTTTACTTGAAGTACTATTCACTTTTCTGAACACATTAATATAAATGTACGTTATTAATAATTACTGAGATCTGGCTTTCTCAGCTACAGATTTCTTTTTGCAATCCTAGACAATTTGTTCTAGGATACTAGTATGTTTCTTGCCGTAATTATAAAACATGATGGTATTGCATTTCTAGTAATGATGGTAATTGCAGCTAGTAATCTAACTTATATCGTGAATAAATTAGACTTCTGATAGTGATACAAAAGAATTTTGTTTCATTAATATTAGAGTAAAGTAATACCAAAGGTTGTTAAGTATTTAAATGTTATTGAAAGGATGTTACATATTTTATTAAAAAAGATAGATAAATACATTTTTATTTTGTGCTGGTGAAAATATAATCACAGAAGTGATGACGCTATCTTTGATTGATGATATTTCCTTAGATGAATTAAAAACCTTGGTTTAAAAAATATAACGGTAAAATATATTATTGGTATAATTAGATTAATTAAGTCATTTTCAGACAATAAACAGATTGTAATTAAAGATAAAACCACCTCCATCTACTTAAGCTACTATCCTGATCATCTCTAAATCAAATCATCCTTTCTCACAAACCCTCTGCTTTCCTCATCCTTAATCTCTGCCTATGGTCTGGCTCAGGGACCCATAGTTTTCATGTCTGTTAATTGCACAATAACCCTAATGACTAAAGCACCTACTGATTAAAGCTGGACCTCCTAATCTTCCTCCAGAAAACCTTCTTAAGATTTAGTAATCTGGATAATGTTAACTTTTATCTGCAGGAAGTAAAATAAATTTCTAGAACTAAATATTAGCCATTATTTCTGCTGAATTCCCCACATAGAATAAGATGTCAATACAACATATTATCAACAGAAAAATTTATTTGTTGGACAGTTTATTTGGTTCTATAAGCAACATTTTAAAAAACGAATTTTGCTGGCATTCATAATATTATTTCATATGCAGTGTATTGTATATTACAATATATATAAATATTTTATATCAAGGTCACTCTCCTCATGTCACAGCATTTAAAGCTCAATCTGAACTATTAAAAGTTCCTTATTAAAAAACAAAAATTTGATGTTCAACCATCCAGTTAGGGAGCTGTGATCATTGTACTTTTAAACTGATCAAAAGAAATTTAGTATTAACTATTACTATTATACTATAACTAATACACTGTTATAACAAAATACTGACTTAGCTTCAACTAAGTACTCATCCTTCAAATTTTTTTTCTTAAGTACCGAAGATCAAAAAAATCTCAATTTATACTCCATCTCAATTTTACCAAAGATAAATTAAAATTGCATATCTGTTTGATGTTATATTAAAAAATGGCATTAGAGTAAATATTTATTATATGGATAGATGTCAAATTCTGATCCATGCAATGTTTTAATATTGCTATTTCTGAAAAAATTAAATTAAATTAAAAATATTTTTGGTTGAATTGCAGGTAACTGGCTTTCAGACACAGAATTAATGTCATTCACAGAAAATCTTCTTCAACAGGAACCAAGTGATTTAAGTAATCATGTGATAACATGGGAACAAGGCAAGACAGCTCCAAGTTGCTTAGCAGACCACGCTCCACAGCCGTACTTGATTAATAACTCAGTAAAATAGCCATTAGTTTTACTTGTTCATTAGTATTATTTTTTAAAAAAGAACAATCTAAACAGTACCACATTATACTTATATCTCACTAAGGTTAATTAAACCACGTGTGTTTAAGGTAAGAGATGTATGGAAAAGGAAAGTATGTGGATGAAAATCATCAATGACAGACATTTACATATAACAATGAATCTAAAAATTTACATGGGTCTTTCTTAGAGTTGCAAATTTCATTAAACATATTTAAAAAAAATAAGATTAAAAGAATAACATTATTTATTAAAAATTAGGTTTTCATATCAGTAAATTTTGGAAAATGCATATTCAAAAAGTTCTACAATGGTTAAATAACTTTTAAATCAATAAACATAAAAAATTGAGATTTTATAGATTTATAGTGGGGTAAATTAATTAACTTTTGAAAAATGGAGTAAATTCACCCATCATCACTAAATGCTCTTTTGGAAGAAAATAAAGCATTTTAAACATAAACCATCAAGTACTCTTTTTAAAAGTTTACACTCTCAATTAAAGGGTACCAAGTAACTCTTTTATTCAAACTGTTTTCATCTAAAGATTGAAAACATATTTTTGGTTTGGGGTTTACTAGTGAAATTAGTCAGAAAATCAAATATGATTAAATAGAAAGCAAACTGCAAAAAGTAAGAGACATCCTTCTTATTTCATTAACTTTTCTTTTCATAAAATAGAGTTTTTTCTTACAACTGCCAATATTTTGGGTTAAGAGAGTGATTCATATGGCAATTTGGAAATCTACAGGATATTTGATAAGGATTTATTTTGTAAGAAGCCATATGACTCATTAGGAAGTTGTTAAATACCTTGTTCATGAAGCGTGTATGGTAAACAATCTGTAAGCAGTATTTTTGACTTTCCAGCTACCAGAGAACTATTTCAGTTAAAAATATAACTTTATACAACCTTTAGTTTGTAATCCTCTTCAATCCAGAATTTAGTGAGTTTATCATCACAACCTATGAATAGTTATTTTAGATAAAATATAATTTAAAAAAATTAATCAAGCCAAAAAATGGTTAATAAACCTAGTGATAAGTAAAGTTGAAACATATACTAACAACTGATGAGCTCAGCATGGTGGTTTGCTACAATATGTCTTCTTCAGAGAAGAAGGTACAGAAATAATTTTAGCCTTGCTTTCAGTTGTAATTCTGGTGGGGGATCTTGTTATTCTTGAGAATGGATATACTGTTTTCAGGAGTATAGTTAACTTTCAACCTTTACAGTCCTGGAATCTTAACAAATAATTAATTCATCCTATTCTTTTATTTGTTGTAGATTACTTTGGCTTGATAAGAAAGTTTTCAGTGATTATCCAACTATTACAAGTCTTGTCAAACTATATGATAAATACTACCCAGATGATTCACATCATGAGAGACCGTACTTTCATGAAGATGAAGATGATGATGAAGAAGAAGAATCTAACTTTTTGGATTCAGTTCTTGAAACAAACATTATGAATTTTACGCAATCATTTTTGATAGATAAAAGTAAGTTTTTAAAAGTATATTTGGAAGTATAAAATTATAATCTTCTTTCATTCATTCTTATACTTAATAAATTTATCACTCTCCTATCTGTTAAAATTTTCATGTACTCTTTTCAGAAGAATTTCATTGATTCCTTTTTATTTAACATTTCAGCTGCCAGAGATTACAAGATTTATACTCAGTAACCTTTTGAATACAGAATGATTACAAAATAATTAACAGAACGTGTTACAATGCAATATTAGTAAAAAGAAAATGACTTTTAACATTTGTGAATCTCATGTAAAAGCACTCTATGTAACTTCCAGTTAGTTTTATGAACACTAAATTAAATTTCTGCTTTACTTGTTCCAGCATATTGTGACCATGGCAATAACGAGACTGTTTATTTTGCCAGACTTAAGACTATTATGTGTGTAGTTTTGACACATAAACTACATCTTTTTAAAGAAGTTGCATAACTTTCTTTAAGACCAATTATAAAGCATCAAGGCATGAATTAATATTACAAATCATTAAATCTCAAGGGGGCTAATTGATTGGAGCAGCAGAAACATTCCCATGTCAATGAGGTGACATCCCCCTTTGATTAAAAATGTATTTGCTGAAATCTTCATTTAGATAGAAAGTAGCAACTTTTGCAGGATATCCAGATAAGAACAACTGATCACTGTGCTTTCCATAAAAAGGAAAACTTTAACAAGAGAAAGCACAAAAGATCTTTATTTCAGTGAGTGAGTGGTATTCACACTCGATTGTTTCATGAAAGTTTTCTATGTCCTCTAATTTAACCTTAATAATTAAATGAGATATTCCTTCATCACTAACCTCTAGGCATAGAACAAAGTCATAGTTTCCCTTAACCTCCAGGTTATATAGTCTTGTGACAGGAAAATTAAAATTTTTTTCAGTTAGTTTTATAGCTTGCAACAATTACTCACATAACGGTATGACTTCATAATCAAATCTTGCCTCAATGCCTGCCAAACAATCATATGTGCAGTTCTTTGTATTTGACTGACACAATGTTAAATTTATGACATAAGAATGGAAATTCACTTTGATTATTTTTATGTTACGCTCAGATTTTACAATTATATTTATTCTTGCTTTACTTTCTTTAACGTTCATTTAACAAGTAAATGATCTTTCAAAATTACATACTTAACCCTAGAATCACAATGCTGTAAAACTTCACTAATCACAAGATGCTCCAAGGACCAGGTAGACGAATTTTGTAGCACTGATAACCAATACTGTGGTTACTATCAATTGATTCTTTAAAAAAAAAGACAGCGCTAAAAGATTTGTAGTGAATACTTTTAATAAAAGATAGTTGAACAAATTATGAATTAATGTTGCTTCATATTCCCCTGTAAAATCTGCCAAACATTCAGTCTTTCATACATAATAAATTACTTTCCCAGTGTTCTTTATCTCTTTTATGATGGCAGACTCTGAATGCTGGCTCCATTGGTCAGAACATTTTCAATAATGTCTTGTAATTTTGTCTAAAAATATAACTCCTGCAAATAAACTTTAAGCATATTTGCAAAACAAACAAAAATGCCATCTGGTTGAGAAAAATTGTGTTAAACTGAAAAACAATTCACCGAAGAGTTATGATCATTTACTTTTCTCTGCTTTGCTCTCAGCAGACTTTATTTCAAAAATGATAGAATTTTTAAATATTAATGACTGTTATTATTACTTACAATTGATCTAATCAATTATAAAGCATAAAATAGAAAACAAAATTGGAAATCAATTTTAAATAATAATTTTAGTAAATGATTCTAGAAACTGATGTTTACAAGGCATTAGAAAACGAATAAAATGTGAAATAGGGTACTTACTCCCTTACTCACTTATTTGTAGGTACCAAAACTTACAGTTAAGATCTTATATGTAAAAATATTTTGGGCTAATTTGGTATTTAATGGCTGAATTGGTTTAAAAATATTAAGCAGAATCTAAAAAAAAAAAAAACAATGTACCCCTCTGTTGGAATAAGGCCAAAATTAAATAGAAGTTTATATAAATAGAATTTATGGAGATGAACATTTTTTCTATGTTTCATGAGTTTTTAGCAATCCATTTTGTAAATACAAACCATAAGACTTTAAAACAGTTAAGTTCAAATGATTAAAATGTCAATACTGACCGCAAAAATCTGACTAATATAATATTACTGTAGTATCAAATTTCATGTCCCTGTCATGCCCTATAAAAAGTTTTAATTTTAAAATGGCAATAAATACTTCATTCCGTAGACTGGTTAAGTTAAAAATTTAACGGCATCAATGACCCACATACAGGAATGTTTGTGTAAAATTCAAATTTTAATGTACAATGTACAGACTTTCCATACTTGTACATTTAAGATATATTTATCAAAATAAGGCTTATATTCATAGATACATCCTTTCAGAATTTTCCATAGGTTTTTGTGCTTTTCAGTTAGATGGGATCATAAATGTTTAAATTCTCACACCCAAAATTTTATCATCATATTTTTCCTTATAGCGATTGCCACCAAAGGAATCTGATATTTGTCAAATAAGTACATATTTAAAAGTTATCAAGTAAATGAAATTTCAAAATTACATACTTAAAACAATAATTGTAACTCTGAATTGCAAAATGAGTTTCTTTTTATATATATATATAATCTGACACCTCCGGATGAAATGCCAAGATGCTACCACTCGCACCACGGAGGCTGGCAGAAATAAAAACCCTAGACAGTTTTAAGTATTTTTTGCTTACTGTCTCTAATAATTGTTGGTTTAAAATTTAAACTTAGATCTGTTTAATGTTTGTTTTTCTTAATTTTCTTTTTAATATCAACAGTAATGCCAATGTTGTATTAAATATAATTTATAATAAACTGTACACAATTATATATATATATATATATATATATATATATATATATAGAGCTTAAAATTATGGATTTTTGTTTAAATTTGACAATTCTTTTGATCAAGAACTCTTAATTTTTTTTTAACAAAAACTTTTGTTTTGCAACTTTTTATACAAGTTTTTTTATTTGGTAAAAACAAATTCTTAGAAACAGAGACATTTTGAATATTGCAAAGTTTTAAGGAAAGCTGATACTCTCCTTCACATTGACTGAGGTATATTGTTGTTGAAATCTTCTGACAGTAAAGAATCAGTATAGGTAATGCAGATGCAGTTATTGTTCTTGTGACTAGGTAAGAAATAAAAATGACCCTATGACATTCAGTATTTTATTTCATCATGATTTATTTTTATTAAATAGTTATGCGTACAGAAGTAATTAAATTACAACACATCAAACTACTTTCTGTCATTTTGTAGTAGATAAAATACTCACTTATTTTTAAATGACAAATTGAACCAGATTTAATAAAACATAAAGAGTTCACAAAAATTCACTATAAGTAAGTTTGTAAAAACTATGTAGGTGCTAAATTTAGTTTGACTTTTAATTTTAAAAGGTTACAATTTGAAATAAAATGTTTCAACATAGGAAACAACTTGTTAAATATTTGTATTAAATATCTAAAATTTGAATAAAAATGTCAAAAAAACAATAAATTTTCACATAAAATGTAAACTAAGTACAAGAGACTAATAGAAAGTAAGTTACACCCCCTCTATGAAACAAATACATATTTATAAGACAATTTTTTTGTTATTGAACAAAAACCTACATAATATTATCTATTTTTTGGCATAATCACCAAGTTTTTCTAAACACTTTTCATACCTTGCGACAAGTTTTTCAATACCACTCTCATAAAAATGTTGTTCTATTTCCTTCAACCATTTAAGAACCGCTTCCTCCAGTTCATCATCATTAGCGTTGTGAAGAAAAACGACCCCATCGCTCAATCTTCCTGGTCTTTGATCTTTAATGACTTTACGCAATTTTTTTTAAGTCTCACAATAAGATTCAACATTGACTGTTGCTCCTCGAGGCATAAATGCACAGTAAACAACTCCATCAGAATCAAAAAACAACGTCAGCATAACCTTTCGAACATTTGGCCAATGTTTTCACTTTTTTTGGCTGCAGTGAATTTTTGTGTCTTCATTCATGTGATGCTCGTTTATTCTCAGGAGTGTAATGAAGCACCCAGCTCTCATCCCCTGTGATGATTTGCTTCAAAACTGTGAACCAGTCCTGGAATAATGTTGAAGAAAAGAAAGAGCAGACGCAAAATGTTGATGTTTGTGATTGTTGGTCAACAGATGTGACACCCATCGTGCACACATCTTACCAAGCTGATCGTGAATAATCGCAAACACACTACGACAACTGAAGTTAAGTTCACTTGCAATCTCTCTAATTTTAGCCGGTTACTCAAGATCATTTCATTCACGTGTTCCACATTACCCGTCATGTTTGCAGTAGAAGAAAGCCCAGCACGCAGTTCATCACTCACATTTGTTCTTCCGTTTCTGAACATTTGTGACCATGGGATGTGAATATACTGTGAGAATACTGTGAGAATTGCATTCTCAAAGTATGCCTCAACAATTTGGCGATTTCACAACAATTGTAATTTTTTGCTCAAAAATCGGATTACTGAACGCACTTCTACGCTGGATGAAACCTCTAGAGGACATGCCATATTGATGACACTATACACGTATTGAATGTCGTGCAGAATTGTTGCTGGGGGAGCATGAAAACAATAACACTACTAGTGCTACCACCACAAGACATTAAAATATCCCTTTCAGTTCAAGAACATGGCAAGAGTGTAACTTATTTTTTGATCCACCTCTCATATAACTGGTGGACTACATTTTCAGAGCAGAACACTGAAGTAAAACAATTAATTATTTAAAGTAGTGGTTTAAGAATACAAAATGCAGTCAAAGAAAAAATTTGCATGATTAAGAGAGTTATGGATGAGATAAGAAAGTAATTTTGAATTAGCTGCCTACATATTCTTTGCTACTTGTGTGCATGAGTGCAGGGAAGTGAAACTTTTTGTTATAATTTATACATATGTGTGTATATATATATTTATATATATATACACACACACATTTTTAATTTTATGTTTATGTATTCTAGAAAGTTTTAAAATAATAATATTACTGTACTTTATACAATAAATTTCTCATATTTTTTTTAGGAATTTTCATAGGCAGCAAAAACAAATTTAAGAAACTCCTTAAACGGATATGGTTTACATATTACAGAAGAGATACAGCAAAACAAATTTCATCAGCATTTGAGCATGTTTTCCTAGGTGAAATAAATAAAGATGGGTCAGTTCTTGGCCTCCACAACTGGTTATTTTTCTACCGTGAAGAAGCATTGCACAATCTAAATTACCTTGGATGGATACAAAAAATATACTTTGGAAAAGTATAACTTTTTTTTTAATCTCACTTAATATACAAAATATATATTTAATATTCTCTGGTGAAATAAAGTAGTATATATAATGTGTTCACAATAGAAAGGGAAGATAATTTGTTATGTTCACGATAACAGTTTGTTAATCACAACAGATAAATATTTAAACATACAAAGATTTATGTGATCTCTTTCTAACACTGAATATAAAATCATGTCTAAAAACCTTCTCAGATGCTTTTTTTAATGAACAACTCTAAACACATCTAAAGATTTATTCATTGTCTAAAAGAAAAATGAACAAATAAAGATGAGCAGAGTTTGCCCTGATGTTCCAAATATTAAGCTATGTGGCATAAAATTCACTTTTTGAATATTAAACCCTACAATAGAAAAAACTAAATTCTAATCATTATAAGGCATATTAGAAGATTTGAAGTTTTATTCAGAAAGATGTTCATAGTTATTATAAAAGTAGTTCTTTGGATCATATTTGTGTATAATGAAAATAAAAGAACAGTCATCTTCAATCTGGAAGTCCCTTACAAAGCAGTAATCCAGGTAACAGATCTCACTATCACAAAAGTAATTCCTGCTACAACAACAAAAAACTGAATAATAATTATAATTTAATGTTTGTTCTTGATCAGCAGTCTGATATAAAAAAAATTAATAAATGTACTTCTACAGCTATCCTCATATTTACATACCAGGCTATTTTTATTTTATTGTGGTAATTTTATGTTCACTTAACTTTGAATTTATCTATTCATAGTAAAGAGAGCTCCCCACAGCTATAGTTGTAATCATAAATGGGAAAAGCATATTTAAAATTTATCATTATTATTATGGCCACGACTAAGAAAAAAGAGAACTGTGATTACAAACACTAACCAGACTGTTTACCGAAGGATATTTGAAATGTTCTGGAAAAACAGAATGGTACTAATAAAATGTATACAAAGGAATAAGAAACCATATAAGATTACAAAACTGCAATATTTTTAAATAATGTGTGAGGACAAATGTGTCAGTTGCTATATTTCATCCAAAACAAGATCAAATGAACAAAATATATGGAATGTCAGTTCCATGTACGTTGGGTATAGAACTTTAGATCAGACTAGCTATTCAAGCAAAGTAAAAAAGCAACAGTAAAAAAAGTGTATAACCTTGATGACTGCCAAGCTTTGTAAAAGAGCACATTAAGATCTCATTAAGCACATTAAGAAGAAAAAAAAAGAACCATTTCATTGAAATCATCATCATCAATCTTCAATTAACCCCTTGTAAAGTTTTGGGACAAAGTTCAATACCATCTTTATTAATATGTTTATTTCCTCTCTAGTTTCTTCAACTCAATACAGTATTTTTAAAATATTAATAATGCATTCAAAATGTCAACTACTATATTATCATTCTTCTTTTGTTAATCTGGATAAGAAATGAAGGACTTTTTAGGAAAAAATTAATCAACTTAATTGATTTCCTAAATTAACTAACTAATTAATCAACCATTGATTTCCAACTTACAAAAAGTCTTCACTCATTTGTATAACCTTTAGTATATAATTAATAACCAGAGTTTATTAAGTTTTATGGATAGATAAGTAAAAATCATTAAACCTAATCTATAAATCACTGAATTTGATCCAGGGTCAAATTAACATTTGAATGATCACCCTCACTGGTATACATCATTGTCTGAATTTGTCAGTGACACTGTATAATAAAAAGATAGTCAGAGAGTATACAGCTGAGCTATAACTGGTTTTGCAGTCTGTTATGTAAGAATATGATCTTAAAAAAATTGCTTCTTGTGTTTTTATATATATCTAGTTTCTCTGTTAATCTCTGCTATTGTTTATTCTCAACTTTATGTGTATAATTAATGACACTTTATAATCATGTTAAATCATTAGAAAAAAGCAAAGAGAAATATTTTTGGTTGATAAAAATAAATAGCTTATCAAAAAAATCAGAGAGTAAACCAAATTTATGGTGCAGCAAGTAAATAATAGAAACAAAAAGTGATTTTTATAAATCAAAACTATTTTTTATGCCTTTGTTTCTTATTGATCAAATTTAAGTTTTTGTAACCTCATAACACATATTGTTTTCATGGCATTTTATTTTAATATAAACACTGTAACTGTTTTAGGGTTCGTTGTTAAAACTGCATTATGTCTGGTTGGGCCACAATAAACCAGTTAGTACAATGTTTGTTGGAACGACTCCAGAATTTGAACTCGCCCTTTACACTGTTTGTTTTTTGGCTCGTGCTAATGACCGTTGCTATTTTAGCCTTGCAGGAAATACAGTATACATAAAGACATATATGTTCAACAGTAATGGAAATGCATACATGGGTAGTTCATATCCCGGCATATAAATACATTTAAAACAATGCAAGAAGGAAAAGTCAAGGTTTAAGAATATAAACTTCAAGTCTACAGAAAAATATTAAAAGTTGAATAGTTAAAAATTATTACACAAACAAATTTTATAATATTTTAAAGCTAACAATAAAAAATACTTTGAAACTGCTTCATGTTTTATGACCTCACTAATGATCATAATGCTAAGCTATTAAGAGATGATATTAGAGCAAGTACGAAAATTTGTAAAAGTGTGACACTTACTCAAGTTTCATATGAAGTATATAAATCTATTAATATTATTAATATTAATAACTGTGTTATAGTCACACTTGTTCTTTTTTTTTTAAGGGCGAAAAACGCTTTCACATTTTCATGCCCAGAACTAACATATTATAAAGAGAAAAAAATAAAAGCTAATGCTAGAGTAAAATTAAAATATTAAAAAAAAACAATTAAAACATAAACCTAATAACACAGATATCACTAAAAACTTAAAACTATGAGTAACATCACAAAAAACTTGCAACTAATAAATATCAGTCAGAAAACAATAAAATAATTAAAAAAAAAAAAAAAAACAGCAAAAAAATACGAGGGTTATTTTTTTTCAAGGTCCGATCGGTCACGAAATTAAAACCACAGTGAAAATAAAAAATGTTTTCTTTGTAACAAGTACTTACATAGTTACGCTACTTCTCTACATAGTCGCCACTTCGATTTAGACATTTGTCGTAGCGTGGTACCAACTTTCCAATACCCTCGTCATAGAACGGAGCCGCCTGTATTTTCAGCCTTGTTTCTACGCTGGTCTGCAGCTCGATGTCAGTGCCAAAATGTTGTCCTCCTAACCAGCGTTACATGTGAGCAAAGAGGTGAAAATCGGATGGAGCCAAGTCCGGGCTATATGGTGGATGATCAAACACTTCCCAACGAAAACGCTGCAGGAGCTTCTTTGTTACAGCTGCAGTGTGCGGCTGAGCATTGTCATGGAGAAAGACAATGCCTGATGACAACATTCCTCACCGCTTATTCTGAATTGTGGCTTTTTCACAAAGTTGTCTCCTAGCCAGTGTTTCACTTTGTGAAACTATGTAGAGAAATAGCGTAACTATGTAAGTACTTGTTACAAATAATTTTTTTTTTTATTCTCACTGTGGTTTTAATTTCGTGACCGATCGGCCTTTGAAAAAAAAATAACCCTCGTATATAAAATTTAAAATACAAATAAAATTTAACAAAGTTCGTGAGGGGTGTAAAGGGCCCCTTCACCGATAACAGAAATTAAAGTTCCAAGTTTTAAACTACAATGAATAAAATAAAATAATTAAAAAAACTTTATCTCAAGAATAAAACACAGAACACAAATTCTAGAACTTAGTAAATATTAGATTTTATGAAACATATTTATACTCTGTAGAAATAACAACACTTGATCTAACTCTTTTTTGTCATTGACCAGGATTGGACAGATGTTTCTGGGCAAATTGCGACGCAAGGCCGCATAACATATCCAGTCCACAAGGATATAGTGCGCAGTTAAGCGGTAATTGCGTCTTACCCACAATGGTGCATTTTATGTTGACATGAAATACCTGTGAATGACTCTAGTATGTTCTAATTGAAATTGGCAGGGGTCCACTTCCTCTCAACGAACCTTTTTACACTAGGAATACCATGGCAACACAATATCTTTGATGTGCCGGAGTTTATTATCCACTACAGCAGTCCGGTCACCTTGCCACAATTTGTCCGAAGAGTGAGTTTTACATAATTAATAAAATCGTAACACGAGTGATGAAGAAAGGTTGACTACCAAGGATGGTTGACCATGCGCCTTTAGCAGCGGAATCTGCACATTCATTTCCTGGAATTCCCACGTGGCTAGGGATCCAGCAGAAACTCACTCGTGTGTTGCGATTGTTTAATTCAGCAATTGTGTTATAGATATCAAGGATGACAGGATATATCTTCTAAAGCTTGGAGTGCACTACACGAGTGTATAAGGGCGTCTGCGAGGCAATTATGCTATATGCGGTTCCTGTGTGGGTGGATAGGCTGAAGTTTAAAAGTTATCGGGACATATTGTTGAGGGCTCAACGCCTTATACTTTTAACAGTTGACGTACAATTTCACGAGAAACCGTACGATTTCATGAAAGGCGATCTTGGTGATTGTGGGCGTGAAACCGATAGACTTGATTGTGTCAGAGTGGCAACTGCGTTATGTCGCCAATAAGTTAGGTGAGTTAACTTCTGACAAAGTTTGGGAAATTTACAATATAGTAATGCTTTGTGGCAGGCCAATTGGATGTGACAAGAGGTCCCATCCCATGTCATGATCTGTTTCCTATGTTATTAGTTTACAGGGCGCCTCTAGGGTACACCCGAATAAGTACGTGACGCAATATCTTTCTCGGCATGGCGCTTTCCGGGACAGGCTGCAGAGGTTTGGCCTGGTGGACTCAGGAGTGTCCGCAATGAGGGCAATTGTACGATGTACATCATGTTCTGTATGTTTGTTCAAAGTACGAGTTGATACGCACGGAGACTATCTGTCAGCTCGATGTTATCGGGTGGGCGCTGGGTCTCCGTGTCAATTGGAGAAACCAAGCTGAATGGATAATAGTTGACAATTTTATACATTACTATTTGGCAAAAGAAAGGTCTGGAGGACATTTAGGATGCCGCCATTTGTAAATTTTTGTTCTTCGTTTGTTTTGTTGTAATTGCGTGTTGAACTCGGTTTTTTTCCTTCGGGTAGGTAGTCGATTTCAGTTCCTTTCCATATTTTGTTTACTCAGTCTTGTTTGAGACTAACGTCCTTTTTTTTTAGAGGTAGTAGTACACCAATGGGAATGTCACACGTGACATTCGCTTCGGTGGCATTCTGACTGAGGCAAGAACAAGGCTGAGAGAAGCGTTTTGCCGAGGTTTGAGGATGACCTCCGATAAAGCCCATAAGGGATAGGTATGGAAAGGGTAGCGTGACGACCGGGGGACGACCGCAATTGTCACATGGTGGGTGTCTTCCCCTACGGGGTCAGGATGTTACAATACACAAAGGGAGAAAATTTACCAAACGATTTACCTTCCTTGCTGTATCTCACTACAAGAAACCATACACAGGAAAATTTCACCCCCTCTGTAACGTTTCTCGTTTCTTCATCACTACCTAAGAAAAAAAAAACAACATAGCCAGTGGTAACAAGAGACTTTGGCTGTCAGCCAAAGTGGACAAACAACCACCGAAGAATTTTTAACTAGAATTGACATTCAGTTTCCACGAGTACCAGCGTTATAACAGATCACTCACTACGTACAGTCATCCACCCATTGGCACGATAAGTTTTCACACTGGATTACGGTTGCATTTCGTAAGGTGTCGCAACGCCACTGAGAATTTGTGTAAGAAGAAACAGTGTAAGGTGTTGGTGTGTATGTTGTAATCTATGTAATGTTTGTGGCATAGGGTATGTGTATGGTGTAAAAGGTTCAGCAGCTCAGTATGTAGTGGGAAAAAAAGCTGCATAGGCTAGGGCCGTGGTGACGCCATCCCCCAAAGTCTTAAAGAGTAAAACTCCTCGTCGGGGTAGTGCGATTGACATATCAGATAATTTCTTTTATCTCTACCAAAGATGGCTCACCACTGTCCACTAGGAGACTTACTACGAGGCTTGAATGAAACACATCTGTAGCAAACGGATAAATGAATGATGGACTACAAGAGCATCTTAAGTGCGGTAGCTCATGCGGACGAATAAGCTACGCAGCCGTAGTTAAAGCCTGCAGACCGATATGTCTCAAAATACTGAATGTTTATAACCAACCACAAGTGCGAATAATATACTATATTATATATAGTACAGTAATGTACTGTATACATATATTGTATGATTTCAATTTAATGTATGAAACAATGTATTTCTATGGATTTAGTACTTTTTAATAGCTGCAAACAAGAAATATAGTTTCTTGTAGGCGATAAATTAAGGTATTAGCTATTTAATTTTTACGTACTTTAAAGTTATAGCAAAATTCTTAGCACTAGGGAAAATATGAAATTAGTTTTTAGGAATTGCAATTAAATTTTGCAAATTTACTGTTCATTTTACGAGTCGCAAAACCTACGGCCTATCTGTTTAATTGGTAACGTTCACCAGAGAGGGAAGATGGTTGATTTATGAGTTCAATGTCAGAACATGAAAACTTGAAGATTTTACACAATGAAACGACTGAATATATATTTCCAAAAATAAGAGGAAAATTATAAACATAATTATATATCTTTTTTAAAATTAAAAACATTTATTTTCAATTAAATGTGTACTAACAATAGTAAATTTTTTTTACCATTAATTAATTTTATTCTGTTAAAATAATCAGTAATTTAGTAATAAAACATAAATGTAAAAAGCAAGTAACATTCAATAGTTACAGATTAATCTATGAACGACAACATTTTCAGTAAAATGTACGAATATAAATCTCTTTCGCAAGTTTCATGGAAGGCAGCGTTTCTCAACCTTTCAGTATTTGTGACCCAATTTTCAATCATAATTTTCATCGCGATCACCCTCTCATACAATAATAATGTATTTTGACGCTAAAGCTACACTACGACCTTAATTACAAACCTTACAAATCAACAAGAATAAGTAAATATATTGATATTTGGCAACACCGATCCACTGCATTGATTAAACCAGAATTGATACCTCTCAATTGCTCTCTGTCTTACGTCCACCATATCTAATATTCTTGCGGCTTCGCGAGAAGTTCCGATTTGTCTCAAACATTCTGGAACATCTGCGCAAACGTGTGTAAATGCTGTACCTTGTACAATTGGACTCAGTCGAATCGATCCTTCTATCGCTATCGAATCTATCGTGAATGTGTATGTTGTAATTTTCATGTTAATTGCAATTCACGGCGGTAGATTTATACAGAATCATAGATCAATTTTTTAGTGGGCGTAAGCAAGCAATAAACGATAGTCAAGCATCAACGTCAGAGGAGCGTGGTTCCGAAGATAAAATCAATAATACTTAAATTTTGGGTTTACCAGTACCTATTTTTTGTTGAAGAAGATAGGCTCCTGTGTGTCATTTGCTCAAAACGTCTGGCAGCAGACAGCATTAAACTTACATTTGTAAACGCTTCAAAGTGAGTACGTTAACAAGCCCCGAGAATTCTAAAATAATTTTTTAAAAACTTTGTGAATGACTAAGCTTTCCTTGCCTTTTACAAAGTTTCATATAAAATAGCCAGATGTAAAATGCCTCACACCATTGGTGAAGAGGTTATTTTGCCAGCTGCAATTGATATTGTAGAAACTATGTTTGGAGATAATTTTGTCAAACTGCAGTCCATACCTCTATCAAATGATACTATTGCCTGTTGAATTGGTGATATTGCTGAAGATGTACAGTATCAGCTTTTCAGGAAGTTGTGTGACAAATTATTTTCAATTCAGCTTGATTAGACAACAGATAGCAATAAAGATGCTCATTTCATTACCTATGTTCAATTTTGTAATGGTATGTCAGCAGTAGAACTACTTTTATGCAAACCAATAGAACTCAAAGCAAAAGCACTCGCATTATTTTCTATCTTAAATGATTTTATAAACGAGGCAAACATAGAGTGGAAAAATTGCATCAGAATATGCATTGATGGTGCTTGTTCAATGTTTGGAAGATTCCAATGTATACAAATAATTACTTGTGAAACAAAAATCTCCACAGCATGTCTGGACACATTGCATGATCCAAGAGAAGCTCTGGCTTCCAAAGACGTTGTAATCGTAGTAAATTATATAAAAATGAGCCCCTAAAAACAATAATTTTTTCTCCACTTTGTAAAGACATGGGTGCAGTACATTCAGTGTTACTATTTTATTGTGAGACAAGATGGTTATCACATGCAAAATTTTTACAACATGTTTACGAATTAAGAGATGAAATTGACATTTTTATAGAAGAGGAAAACTGACCAGAAGCCAAGAAGTTTTGAGATGGCTTAATTATGATTGAATTGAGCTACTTGGTTGACATATTCAAGGAATTAAATACCTCGAATCTTTAACCCCAAGGAGTAAATACACATATGTTGGATATGAGTGATAGAGTTAATGATTTTTGTAGAAAATTGTAATTATGGAGCAGAAACTTAAAGCAAAAAACCTAGAAATGTTTGCAAATGTGGATGAATAAGTTAAAACTTACAAGGCTGAAGAACAACATGTGAAAGCTATTTTTGTAACCATTGAAAATCATTTAGCTATGTTGACAAAGAATTTTAAAAAGTATTTTCTTGCTGACAATAACTTGGTAGGAAGTTACGAGTGGGTTAGGGACCCATTTCAAAATACTCCTGAAGGGCTCTCAACTGCCGAAGAAGAAATCTTCATAGATTTCACAGCAAGTGGTGAAATCAAAGGACAATTTAGAAATAAATCACTCTGAATTTTGAGCAGGGATGGATGATGAGTTTTCTTAACTGAAAACAAGAGAATTTTGTATACTATTACCATTTTCAATATCCAACCTTTGCAAAACCAGATTTTCTGCAGTGGCTCCTTTGAAGACAAAATATAGATCTCAGCTAAATATGGAAACAAAACCCAGACTGTATATTTCTAATATGCAAGACAGACACAAAGGAGCCACTAATAATTATTAAACTTGTTTTTAATTTAGTATGGATAAGTTAATACTAAGTTAAGTTATAAATACGTTGTGCAGTACTGATACAATCCCTATTTATAAGTGTATTATATCAGTGTAAATAAGTATTTTATTATTTATTATGTCAGAATGTATTTTGGTTTGCTTTCCTTTCAGTAAATTAAGAAATTTTTTTAATGATATTTTCTTTTTTATATGCTCACGTTCCCTATTTAGGGTTATCACGCCCCTAGGGAGGTGCACCCCACAGGTTGAGAAACACTCATTAATCAGTAATTTTTTTCTGATAAAATGGTTTAAAAAAATTATACAATAAACTAAAAAGAATGCATATACTGAATTTTAATCTATCAACATTGAAAACATTTATTTATGATAAAATGTCCACATTAATCATTCATTCAAGCAATTTCAATTAACCTATTTTCTATCAAAACAGTTTTTTGTTAGTTTTAACAAAAGCTACACAAAATTTAAATACATTAAATTTAAGTAATAATTGGACTTATTTTACGGCAGATTATGACTTCTGAAGTCATTATACCAATATTTGTAGTTGGATGATGGAACCGGTCACTTTTTTCATACACAGAAAATCTAATACGGTTCAAATTTCTCATTAGAAATGTTAGATTTGATGACAGTATGCCAAGAAAACACAGAATAATAAACTTACTCTAATTAGGGACATGAAAAGATGTCATTGAAAAGTACAAGACCAACTTTTCAGCGAGTGGATATATGACAAAAGGTGGGATATTCGAATCATTTCAAGATTTATATTATGTTTATAATATGAACATGGAAGTTTTTGCGGGCACCCAACCTAATGGCTGTACAAAGTAAAAAATACAGGATTGCCTGTAGTATCTAAACTTCTTGAACCAATAATGGCACCTGCTGAAATTTAACTACCAATAACTGGTATACTTCAATTCCTTTGGCTGAACATCTCAGAGTCAACAGATTAACACTAGTAGAAACACTAAGAAAGAACAAAAAGGAGATTCCACTTGAACACCAAGCTCCACCTAATCAATTCAACTATGTTCTTCACCTTTACAGGTGAACTGTATTTGGTGTCATAAGTGCAAAAAATACAAAAGTGGTCTCACTGTTATCAATATTACATCATTTAGATGATATCAATCCACTATGGTAATGTTCAAAAACCATACGGTCTTACTTTTTAGAATTTGACAAAGATACATGTCAATCAGGATAAATCAACATATTCTATATCAACAAGCATCCACCGACTGCTAACTGTGTGTTCGTTTATATAGTAAACATCACAGGTTTGAAATCTTTTCATAAACAACATACAAGAGAGCTTATCAAAATTATTTGATGCATGACAGTGTTCAATCGCAATTTACTCATCTGTTGAATCAAAATATTAGACAAATGTTACGACTAGAGGAAGAAAGGCAAACCCCAAGGGAAAATGATGAAGGACCAGGTCAGTGCATCCATTGTGACTCTAAGAAAGATAGAAAATTGAAAAGAATAGGTTTGGTTTGTCCCTACTTCATCTGCAAAGAACAATGCACAGTCACTTGTCAAGTGTGCTGCCAATCCTGTTAACGAGAGTTCTTCAGCTACTGATAAGAACAATATTTTTTGCACTGTATTTCCTAACATGAAAGTTTGATTTTCACAAAATCTGTATACATTTTATTTGAACTTAACTTATTTTTTGTGTATTTATAAATGATCTTTTTAATAGTCAGAATTTTATAATTTTATTTTCAGTTATTACTGCAATTTTATTTTTTTAAATTTCTTTATTTTGTTAAATATTTAAATTTCTACACCATTATTTCTCAACGTATGAATTTTATTTTCAATTATTTGTATACTTTTATTTGAAATAAAACATATTTTTAGCTTAGGCCTAATTGGAATCTAATTTTAATAGTCAGAACATTTAATTTCTTATTTTTAATTATTATTTTAATGTAACTAGCAAAATACAGTGTTTAATAATGACTCTGTCTGTATTAATGATGTTTTGAATAATGTAAAAATCCTGAGAGGCATCAAGAGCTTACAGTAAATCCATTGCTACACTAAGTGATCGAATAAACAATAGTAATAAAAAGAAACCTTCTCTAGGGAGAAACCTATTCTTACTCGTGAGCAAGAGAAAGAAATTGCCGAAAAAGTCCTATTTATGGCTAAGCTTTTTTATGTGATTTCATCGCTTGAACTTCACTGTCTAGTTTTTGAATATGCTGAAAAAATAGAATTCCAAATGATTTTACCAACTCAGTGAGACAAGATTGGCTGTGTGGATATTTAAAAAGAAATAAAAAGATCAGCATCAGAAAACCAGAAGCAACAAGAGTTAGTAGAATATCAGTATTCAATGAAGATGAAGTAAATTTATTTTTTCCAATATTTCATCAGTACTAGACAAATACAAAGTTAATACATCCCAAATTTACAATTTTTATGAAACTGGCGTCTACCTTTGAAAAGCCAGGTTAAATATTGGAAACTTGGGCACCCAAGTGGTTCCCACCATGTGGGTGGAAAGAATATTACAGTTTGTTGTGCTGTGAGTGCAAATGGTGAATACATCCCACCAATGTTAATATATCCAAGAAAGAAGTGGCCTTTGGTTTAGCAAAGGGAGGACTACCAAACTCAATATATCATTGCAGCTCTAATGAATGGATTACAGAAGATTTATATATAACATGGTTAAAGCATTTTTTTGCCACTGTTAAGCCAACTATAGAAAGACCAATTCTTCTCATTTTGGATAACCACAAAACACACACAGCATTAGCTGCATACAGACTTTGTAAACAGAATCACATAAATTTAGTCACTCTCCCACCTCTTGATATCACCTTTTACAGTTGCCTTTAACAAAGAAAGTGATAATCTTACGAGGCCACATCCACGTGAAAAAATTACACTAGTAACTGAATTTGTAACATCAGGTATCTATCCCAACGATCTTGAGAAGTTTAAAGAAGAGTTAGCAGTGGTGTACAGAGGTACAACAATCGCTACCTGTTGTAAAAGATAAAGAAGCCTGCAAAGGATGATACTGCAGCAGATGGTCCATTAGTTGTAGGCATGGGTCTACATGAAAATGCTCACCTAGAATCACTTGGTCTTTCTTCTTCTCAGAGTGGGAGATGTTAGGACTATATCACCTGAATGTGTTGTAATATTCAAAATCATTTGTCTAGTGAAGTAAAAGAGATCTTGAAAATTCAGCTACTATTAAAGAATTAAAACAGAAGATATAAAAGCTAAAAGCAAAAATTAAAAGAAAAGAAAGAAAAAGGGCAAAGGATGGAGAATAAAGAGTAAGAAATAAATATAAATAAACAAGCAAATATAATATTTGCTTTGAGGAATCAGTTTTCCTGATTCTAAGTTTGCTTACATGGAACAGCAGGGTGAAGAATCTTGTAGAACTGAAGTACAAAAATGTTAGATTAATAAAATGGTTTTAACCTCGCAACTAACAAAACCACCTTCACAACTACAAAAGAAAAATGCCAGAAGAACATTTCTTTCAAATCATTTGAAGAAGATGACTTACCTGGATTAATCTTTAATGATGATGTGTTTAATATCAACCTTATGAATTTCATTCTTGGAGGTGACTTTAAAAGGGAAGCATCTGGTTCAAAAGATTTCTGTCTCATGTATGGAGAATTTGGCAAAGATGAAGAACTTTGGTGTCAATGCTCCAACTGGATGCATTTAGCCTTGTAGTGCACAAAATTTATTTGTGACTTTTGCATTAACAATTAGCCTCATTTAATTTGTTATATAAAAATTTCTTTGTTTTTAATTATTGGTATTAAATGTGAAGCATTACTTGTAATATTAAAAGAGTAGTAAGTGATATCCCATAACTGTTCAGCATTACTCCTAAATATTTCAAACAATAATTTTTTTAAATTTCCAGTTGAATTTAATATAAAATATCTGAACCCCAGAGGTAAACTATTGTAACTGCAAATTTTAGGTTATTAGTTTGTCTGGGTAAATAAAATTCAAATTTTTTAGTGGTAAATTATTGTATCTCTAACTATTCATTTACTCAAAATAAATTCTGTGAAAGTATTGTAAACAGCAATGTAACAAGAAAGTAAACTGTTGCAAATGACTTTACAATGATTCCTCATGAAACAAACTAATTCAGCGGTAAACTGTTTCTGTACTGTGTTCAGTTAGCTTATAGAGTGAAGAATAAACAAACGTTGTATTTGTGTAAGTTCATCATGATTCTGCTGAATTCCCCATCCCATGTATCAGTGCCGATTTACAACGTGGCCATATCTATATACAACTCTAGTCACCATATAATTAGTCAAGTTCTAATAAAACCATTGATCTTTAAACATGTGACCACTCTTTTATCTTCAGTTCAATTTTTATGTTTCTGTTACTATTTATATACTCTAATTTTATTTTAATTTAATATAATGCAATTTATTTTACTTTATTAGAACATGAGTGTAGTGTATTTGTGTCTGTAAAACTTGAGTTATACCATTATTTTGACACTGTCTGATACTGATTCAGCTAATAGTGCATGATTATTGATATCCCCTCCAAAACATGGCACAAGGAATATTACCCGAAGAAGATAAGACAGTTTATTATCTATATGAAACTTAGGTTATTGCAGGATATGTATGGGAAAAGGTACAGGAGGATAAAGAAATAAAGAGTGCAAAAGATGCTTTTAAGAAAGTTTTGCCAACTAGGGTGAAAACCCTGGCTGATGAAACTTCTAAGTGGCAACACCAATCAAGATAAACCCACAAATGCATCTGAAAATCAGAACAATGGAAATACAATATACAAAAGAAGAGAAAAGATGCTGGAAAAGTGTACATATCAAAAACAGTGGCTGCAAAATAAATTAATCACCATGCTTGACTTCATGTAAAAAGAAGTGTACAGAAAAAATGTATGATGTAGACAGAAATTCTATTTTTCAGAATTTTTGGCATAAAGAAAACAATGATTACAAAACATGATTTGTTGCTAACAATGTTCTCAAAGAAGTAGTAAAATGAAGACTTGTTACAACACTGGATGAATTTTAGAGAAATTCAACTTTGAAGAACTTTTTTGAAACCAAAATAAATAGAATTCACGTGTATCAAACATTTTTTCCTAAATACATTAAGTATCTTTCACATATTTCTTAAAACAGCAGTGGAGAAGAAAACTGACATTGGACTAGTGACAACTGACCAAAGAGGAAAGAAAAAACCTTCAAATAAATTAGATAACAAGGTAAGGGAATCAGTCAGAGCCGATAATACATCTTTTTCAATAGTTGAGTCATTATAATAGGGAATCCGTCTGTAAGTCAGTACCTGGAAAATGAATTACCAATTACCAAAATGTACAAATTACATATTGACAATTGTTAAGCTTAATAATCTTTATGGCAATATGATAGCAAAAAGTGGCTGTACAATTCAGAATACTGTACTGAATTTAATTTGACACATGTGATTGTCACAAATGACACTTTGTGACATACACACATGCAATTATCTATTTTATGCGAAATAAATAATAGAGCTTACAAAGAAAATATGCTTTGCACTTGGAGGAAGCTAAATGCTGGAAAAAATAAAAAGATAAGATAAGATTGAATCACTAGAATGTAACTCAAAATCTGTATTATGGTGGACTTACAGAAATGCCTGTTAACACCACTACTATCAAACTCTGAAGTAATTTACTTAAGAAAACTTCGGGTATTAAACTTAACAATTTTTAAAGCAACTTCTGGCAAGAGTTATTGTGCAATGTGATTTGAGACAGTTTGTAGTCGTAGGGGTTGCGAAAGTGCATCTTGCATTTTATAGGAGGCTCAAAAGAATTTAAATAATGAAACAGAGAAGCTCACCATTTAGTCTGACAACTGTGACAGCCAAAGCCTTAATTTTATTATCATTGCATGTTACGTATGGCTTTTACATACAAAACCAACTTTGAAAATTATTAACCTTAAGTTCTTGCTGAAAGGCCATGGCGTGGACTAAGTGACTGAATGAACAAAATTGGGGAATTCCACAATGATGATTCCTTGGGATTGTTGTACGACAATGTGAATTCAAAGAACTGGTTGAAGTTTACATGACAGTGCAAGATTTAAAAAATCTCAAACAACTTTTCAACAATTTGACTTCACTGCTAATAAATCAAAAACAAATAACAGAACATGAAGACTTTTTTAATAAATGATATAGTACATATCCAATTACGATATTTAACGATATTTAGAGCTGGAAACTTCATACTACAAAAGGTCATTTGATGAAAATGTTAAAACTGTGGATCTTAAAAGATGTAGAAGAAGCAGATTATGGCCTGAACATTTGAATCTAGTCAGCAGTGTCCTTTTTCATTAATTTCAAAAAGTACCGTGATTTACAAACAAGTTTACAGCAGGTACCTTCTTGTTTTCAAGAATTTTATAAAAATTCGTCATATTCAAAAGATGCAAGTAATTATCTAGAGTAATTTTTTTTAACAACATGCATATTTTTTTTATTTTTTGTACATTTTTTGAATAAATAATAGTAATTTAAGTTGAATTTTGGGTAAAAAGCTGATTTTTAAGAATGATTTAAAAAAAAAAATTTTTTTAATAATGATTAAAATCTACTTAATAGCTTTTTTTTTAAAGAAACATATTTATAAAAGTAAATAGCCTCTGAAAACAAAAACAAAACCAATGTGCATTTCTTTGTTTCTACTTTACTTCTATTTTTTTTTTTTTTTTTTGGGGGGGGTGAAAAACAGTTTTGCGTTATCATCGCCTGGAAAAGAGGAATGAGAAATATAAAAAGAAAATACAAAATCTAATAAGACAACAACATTAAAAATTTTAAAAAAATACGTAAATTAGACATTTAAAAACAAAGTTAAACTTAAAACACTAGCTAACACAAAAAAAACTTGAACTAAAAAGTTAAATACAGAAATACACAACTACCGTACAATAAAGAAAATGTCAAACATTAATACATTGGAGAAATAAAAGTATCCGGTCCAAAACGTCTTTATTATTGCCCAGGATGTGACAAAAACTGCTGAGCAATTTAAAATTACAACGCAAGCCGCATAACGTATGCAATCCACAAGATGTGGTACACAGTCAAGCGGCACTTGCATCGTATTCATACCGGTGCATTTCCTGCTGACATTAGGTATCTGTGTGTAGCTCTTGTATGTCCTATCCGCAACTCTCTATGAATTTTCCGGTGGAAGGAATCCCATGGCAATACAGTATCTTTGATATAGTGAAGTTTGTTTTCAGCTATGGTACTCCAGTTGTCTTGCCATCTTGTGCGATGTGCTTGTTTGACATAGTTAATAAGGTCAAATGTAGTAACATGGGTAGTGAAGAGTGGTTGACTACATGCATCTTTAGGAGCGGAATCTGCACATTCATTACCCAGAATCCCCATATGGCTAAGAATCCACCAGAAAGTCACTTGTGTGTTACGATGGTTCAACTCAGTGATTGCATTGTAGATTTTGGTGATGGTAGGATGTCTGGAATTAAAATTTTCTAAGGCTTGGAGAGTACTACAAGAGTCACTACAAATAAGGATAAGATGATATTTGGGGTTAACGATATTTAAAGCCTTATGTATAATGTACAGTTCAGTAGTAAACACACTCATAAGACTGGGTAAACCAAACATGTAAGTTTGGTCATTAACAATAAACACACATCCAACAGTATCATGCTGTTTCGACCCATCTGTGTATAACACCACATCTGGGTTCGTCTCGGAGAGAATTTGGTAAATCATTTGCTGAAAGAAAACTAGTGAAGTTGATTCTTTATTATACATAGTGAGGTCAAAAATAAAATTAATAAGGTTGGTTCTCCATGGAGGATACAAACACGGATAAATCAGAAAAATGGAAGGTGCGTCAACATTTATAAGGAATAGGAAACACTGGGTACAAATACCCACAGGTGCAGTATAACGTGGATGGTTTACATATCTTTGAAGATAAGGATTTCCAAGGACTGTATCAAAAGCTGGGTGATTTGGCTTTCCTTTAAGACAGGCAAAATTAGATGCTAAAACCTGGTCACATCTATCCCAAAGTGATGGCTCACTGCAGTCAACGAGGATGCTTACAGCAGGGCTTGATCTAATGGCACCTGTAGCAAGCCGAAGGAAAGCATAATGTACAGAATCCAGCATTTTAAGCACAGTATTACACGCTGAAGAGTAGGTGACACATCCATAATCTAAACTGAAATTAACTAAGCAACAGTAAAAATGCAACACACATGTGAACTGATCGGCACCCCAATTGGTATTGCTAAGAACTCGTAGCATATCTAAAAGTCTGAAACACTTTGTTTTAATTCTTAGATGTGTTTGACCCACGTAAGCTGGCTATCGAAAAATAATCCTATACCAAACAAGACTCGCGGAATAAAGGGGTCCTGAAGACGAGAAAAGACTACAGATTTTGATTTCTCAGATGAAAATGTGAAGCCGGTCACCTTGGACCAAGCTTCAAATTGAGATATAGTGTTCTGTAGTAGTCTCTCAGCTGTGGTTGTTGAATGGGATGCAATGTATTTATAAATAGGTAATTTATATATACCAAGGTATATAGCAAAATCATCAACAAATAAAGAACATGAGACAGGTGTCTGCACACATGTAGTAATACCGTTGATGGCTATAGAAAATAAAGTGGCACTTAACACACTTCCCTGAGGTTCTCCATTCTTCAAGATGACGCTACCCAAGAGAGAATCTCCAGCACGAGCACAGAAAGTTCAGTCATTTAAGAAACCTCTTATAAAAGTAAGCATATTCCCCTTGACTCCCCATTCTTTGAGGATGAATAAGGCTGTTGAAAGCCTTACTGATAACAAAGAAGACAGCAAAGAGGCGCTGTAGTAGTAGGAGAGTGTTCTGAATAGCTATTTCCAAAGACACTAAATGGTCAATGGAAGATCATCCTTTTTGGATACCACACTGTTCTGAAGATAGAAGGCCATGTCTCTCCAAGTACCATGTAAGTCTGCGGTTCACCATTCTCTCCGTTACTTTGCATAAGATGCTGTTCAAGGAGACAGGGTGGTAACTTGTGTGAGAACAAATCATTGTAAATGCCCAATAGATGTTGCGATGCCAAATGAGGAAGGTGTGACAGCATACAGAGACAAACATTGTCAAGGGGAGGTGTCACGTGAGTTTCTAAGTGTGTGAGAACAACTCCTTGAATGTCAATGATGCATTTAATTCACCAACTGAATCACCAAAGTTTAACGATAATACTTCCATCTGTACCTTGTAACGCTGAAATACGTTACTATAGGATGAAGTGAGAGAAACCAAGCAGAGAGAAGTTGCTAAGGTATTTGCCACTACAGAAGACGATGAAAGCAGTTCTCTCTCATGAATAAGCCCGAATAGATTGTGTTGGTGATCCGCAAATTGCATAGATCTTCTTTTTTCACACAGCAGGCGTGGGAGTAGTGCATAAGACAATTTCCACATACTTCCTCCTAGCGTCCAAGAATACCCGATGACGAGTGATGTATTCATCGGGTATTCTTAACCTTATGGTACAAGAGTAGGTGTTCAATTGTTGGCCTGCGGTTAAATTTATGCAGTGCCTGCTGAAGTTTGCTAATAGCATCTTGGGAATCAACATTCCACCAAGGTACAGAAAAATGTCTACATTTTCCCGATGTTCAAGGGATACAACTATTAGCATTCTTAAGTATCATGGACGCAAAAGAGGAAAGTTGATCAAGAACGACTGCACCACCGCCATACTATTAAGGGAAGGCTTTATGGTAATCGTTCCAATCCTCCTTTTCAACAATCTCTGTGGCATTTTTTTCACTTCACGGGTGACACCAAAAGCAATAATAATTGGCCTGTGATCACAGCCATGAAAGTCATCACAAACAGAACAATTAAGACAAGGGAATAAATTTGGCAAGCAGGCAGAGAGGTCGTCAATGTTGGACAATGTACCAGATGATAAGGACATGAATGAGTGTAACCCATCATTCAGTAGACAAAGGTCCAAGTCCTGTCTCACCCTGTTTACCACATTTTCTCGAGACAAGCAGAAAGTTAAGCCCTGAGAAATATGGTGAGCATTGAAATCATCTGTTATTAATAATGGCGATGGGATTTGCGTGAGGAGATTTGACAGTTCTAGAGTAATGAACTCAAGAGTTTGGAGAGACCTTAACAGCGATGGCAGGAATAAAGGTAGCGAGTGGTATCCTTGTAGCTGACACCTCATTCCGAATGAAAATTGCAACTTCACCACTTGTTTCTGTTATGCCATTTTATTGTATATCAAGTATACATGAAAAAATAGTCAGAGGTAACTGTTGTTAAGTGCTCTCCACAAATTAATGGGCTGATACTTAAAAAATATACATCTATATAAAGTGTGACTATTTTATGAATGAAATACAAAAATAAACATCAATTATTAATAATTATGATTTAATAAATTAATATTTCTAAATTTTTATTTTGGCTCTCCTGGAAAATTACAAAAATGTTACTTGTAATAGTTTACTTCTGAGGTATAGGTACATGCTTCACATAATAAACAGAAATAAAAAAATGGAGTTTCTATTTTATGTAAATAGTTTAAAGATAAAAATTGTACTATTTAATTAAAAGTGACTTAACTAATATCCAGTGAAAAAATTTTTTAAGCAAGCAAATAAATTTATACCAGTAATCATTTTTGATCATAAATTTTAAGTTTGTTTGCTTGCTTGAAAAGTTTATAAAATGGATTTTTGGCTGGTTTTGAAGCTAGGTTAATCAAATACAAAGACCTAATATCTGAAACCAAATGATAAGGATGAATAGTAGTTTGAAAACCAATAGTGTTTATTTGTTTCTTATCTTATCTGTTCCACTGCACTTTCCTGTTGTCATTCTTATCATTGACTTGCTTTAATATGGATTTACCTTCCACATTATTTCAAGGTAGGAACTTACAAGAGAAAAACATACATGTTGAGTTTTTGCAAATTGTAAGTATTCTACTAAAATGTAAATTAGGTAAAAATAATCAAGAAATGAGATTAAATATTTCAGAAGATCGTGAAAAAGATGGTGATATAAAAAAATGATTGTCATGTGGAAGTGCAGTTGCACCTAAATACATGGTTTCAAGGATCTAAACTAGGTATGAATAAAATAATTTTATTCATATATTCACGGTGTTTTAAAATGATAACCATGTTTTACTGCTGGATGATGATAACACTAAAGTGTTTTCACCCTAAAAACATCAGTATAAAGAAAACCTACATCTAATAATATAACAACTCATAAAAAAACAATCGCCCTTGGTCTTATAGATTAACACATATACAAATATTAGTAGAGCAATCAAATACACATATAAAAACAAAGAAAAGTTAAATAATGAAATAAACTACATAAAACGTACAGCAGTTTAAATTAGATATATTACTTTAATTAATAAAAAAACTATAAAAACACAATAACAAAATAACTACCTTACAATCAACACATAATAAGAAACAAAAGAGTGAAAAAATACACATTAAGTAATTATACACTGTCATTGAAAACATTTAATAATGTTTTAATAAATATAAGTTTTAATAAACTTACAATCAGGAAGTATTTAAGCCAGCATACAAAACTAAAAATCACATAAACTATTTAAAAAACAAAACTAATAACAATAATAAAATAAACAATCTATGGAATTTATAAAATTAAATGTAACGATTGTGATAGTATTTACATAGGAAAAACAAATAATATGTCGTCTTTTTTCCCCCATCATTTTTCATCAGTTTTGCTTCAACAGATTTAAACAGATTTTAAAATTTTTATTTTCTTTTTATTGGCTGTATTTAAACTAATTTTCTCAGAATTAAATTCTCTACAAGTTTTGTTACTAAATCATCCTCATTTAATAGTTATTTAACAAAGTTTATTTAAACTAATTTTCTCAGAATTAAATTCTCTACAAGTTTTGTTACTAAATCATCCTCATTTAATAGTCATTTAACAAAGCTTATTTAAACTAATTTTCTCAGAATTAAATTTTCTACAAGTTTTGTTACTAAATCATCCTCATTTAATAGTCATTTAACAAAGCTATTGTACTCAAAACTAAAACAAAAAACTTATGCTTTGACACCGAATTTTGTGTTTTACGTCAGATATCTTAAAAACTACTGGAGTTACAGTTTCAAGATCTATTTTATCCTATTTCCCTGCTAAAATTACATAAGAAATACCAACTTTACTCCTTAATTTGGGTTCCAAAAATTACAGTAGGGATTCTTTTTATTAAAGAGCTGAAATCTGGGCGAAATCTTTCACTAACTGAAACTCTAAAACAAAGCATTTCCGGTCAGATATTTATAAAAACATTTTTCACTATTTTCACATGTACAAATTGTCCTGAAATCTTCTCCATTTCTTTGTGTAACACTCTGAAATACAAACAAAATTTCAATTTGATAAACCATTGACAGTGTTTGAGGTAAACGTTATAAAAACTACAACAAATAGCAGCACTCATTTAAATTAATATGAAATTTTCATCATTTTAGTAGTCTTATTTTTAGATTTTTGTTATACAATAAGTAATTATTTCGATCATGACTGAGGGTGCAGGATCCTGCAAAAGTACTTTCATGAAAAATTAAGGTAAGATATGTCTTACCTCAATATTCTGTACTAGGTGGTTTATTAATTGAACTTAAATATTTTTGTGGTTAATGTAGTATGGGCCAAAAATGATTTATGGAAGCAAATGCACTTTACCAGCATTCACACTGGTGGTAGGGTAAAGAAATTTCCTTTGTGGCAGCAATTTGCAAAAAGGGTTAAATTCAGCAAGGTTTCTGATACAAAAGATGTGGTTACAAATTTAGGGGGATGGATGCTTAGCCGTTGTGATTGTGATTTAAGATAAATTTCAGTAGCCGGCCTCCGTGGCACGAGTGGTAGCATCTCGGCCTTTCGCCTGGAGGTCCTGGGTTCAAATCCTGGTCAGGCATGGTATTTTTCACACATGCTACAAAAAATTCATCTCATCCTCTGCGGAAAGAAATGCTTAACTGCAAACCCAGAGGTTAACAAAAAAAAAGAGAGAAATTTCGGTACGGAAGTGGCTGGATATAAATGGATATTTATGGAGTTTTAAGAACAATAGGAAGGTCATTTCCCTACCTGAGAAGAGACATGACTGGAAGTCTAACTACAATATAAATTGAATTTCTTGCACAGTTTGCCTGTATACCACCTAATAAAAATAAAGAAAGCAAGGCACAATGTAAAAAAATGAACAAAATAAACATTAGAACTCTCTTCTCTACCAAAATATCAAACTTGAATATTACTTTTATCAGAAATATAATTTTCATGCCCTACAAGATACATTTATATGTTGATGGCTAAATACAAAAATGGCTTAACAGAAAAAACAATCCGTATGGTAAAACTGTTTATATACAATTAATTATTAATAAAGAATAAGATACAATTTACATAAAAGGTCAATAAAAATACATACAGAAGAAAGAATTTGCTGGTAAGCACATGAGTTTTTTCTATTTGCTGTGAATGACAGAAAAGCCAATACGCTATTGCCAATATCTGTAGAACATATAGCCCCAAAATCCATAATAATGTCTGATAAGACAACATTATATGTAACTTTAACAAAAGTTACGATCTTAGTATAGTCAATCGCTCAAAATTTCATCAATCCTCTTAATAGCAGCACAAACACAAACAGGCAAAAGAATGTGGGGATTAGTGAAGAACAAAATGAAGTGTAGGTGTGGTACAGCAAAAAGTTTACTTGGAAGCTACCTTTGTGAATTTAACATAGACGATAAAAACTAATTTCAAGCAATACTGGAAGATTATGCTGCTTTTTGAATAATAAGTTACAATTTTATTTAATTCAGTATATTTTCTATCCATACTTCCAATAATTTGATTTAATCTAACCACGCCTATCTACAATGTATCATATATCATGTAAAAATGTTTGTGCAAGTTTAATAAATAAATAAGTTACATTGAGAGGGGAGCCCGACAAACGGAAATGAGGTTTAGATGGCTGGGGGGTGGGGGGGGATAATGGAAAAGAATTGAATATAGGTTAACCGGTTCGATAAACCAACAATTACATTACAATAGAATTTTGGATTTCAAATCAGATATCTCTATTATACAGAAGAAATGTTTTATGTTAGCCAAATCTTAAATACCACTAAACTAACTGCCACCTAATTTTAACAGTAGCTTCATTATGTAATCCAGAGAGTCATAAGCTATATTAAAATGAAAAATTATTTATTAAAACTTGTAAATAATAAATAATCCGTTACGATGCTGCATTTCTCATTCGGACTGCTAGATGGTGAGCTACTAAATTCTCATGTTCCTTTCTTATGGTGAGCTGCTTCCAAGATATTTTTCAGTAGAGGTCAAAGTATTTATAAATTTCGGTTTATCAACACCAATTTGTGAGAACAACATAATGAAACCTCTACGATATAACTGTTCCAAAATTCTTTTAAAATCAACTTCAAGAGTACGTAAATATTAACCTTTCTAAATTAGTACCAAATCGTGCCAAGCATATGATTCCATCATTCACAATATCCATAGTGACGGAAAAAAAAATTTTTTTTAGTTCTCTCGGAGGCACTGGAAAATCTTTTTGATTAATCTACTTCTCACATATGTTCAATTGATAGGGGTTATCAATCGAACAATCAGAGCTTGGCTCTCATTTTGGTATCGTCAGGTATTGCTGCAATGCTCCTTGCTGGTGGTGCGACTGCTCATTCAGCACTTAAATTGCCATTAAATGTATCATGTGGACATCAGTTTTCTCTGTAATGGTCCTCTTGGTAAAATTTTCCAAGATAGAAAGCTTATTGTATTGAATTAATGACGATGTTTCATCAAGCTCATAATGAAGCAATTGGTCATACTCTACCTTAGGCCATGTAATAAGTTGATGGGAGGCATAACCTTTGGTCTTTGCTAGAGATTTTCAGCAAAATTTGACAGTGTGGGCAAAGCCGCAACAGGGGATATTAGTAAATATTACATTGAGAACTTCAAGCACAATTTTTCTAAGAGCATGTAAACATACTGTATTTGGAATTTAGTGGTTATCATTACACTAGTTCAAGTAAAATAGGCCACAGTTAGTTATTATAAACTCCTTAGATCCTACTCAAAATTTAGTACTAATAAATACCAATATTATTCAAATTGAAATTTTAAAATGTTGTATTAATAAAAAATTAAGTTTGTCTTCAATTATTCAATTACTATGTATTTCATTGCTTTTTATTTTTAATTCTACTAACATTAGTTACTAAATTGTAACTAAACATATAATGTGAAACATGATATCACAATCAATATATTTTATAATGTTCTGTACAATTTTTGCCTATATTTAATTATTAATGAGATTTATAAACCCATTATACAAATAAATTTTTATTTGATGTAATAGTTCATTATAAAATATACTCAGTATTTTATTTAGAATAAGAAAAAATGAAGTAACAATGCAGAAGAAAGCTAACTTTTGTTAGCAACAAGTCAAATTTTTTGAATTTAAAAAATTATAAACATCTTCTAGCTTTTAAACATTATAATTTATTAATACAATATAAAATATATGTACATACCATAACAAATAATTCAAAGAACACATTACAGTAAGTATGATCTTTTAAAATACGCTAGATTTTGCTACATAACATACTACACACCAGTTACAAAGAACAAATGATTTATTTTGTCACTTAAAGCTCGTTAATGATTTCATCTTTAGTCTTGCATCTGCCACATTAGCTATCTATTTTATCTTATCCTATTATTTAAATAATAACTAATCGATATTATTTAATAGAATAACTACTAACTGAATTTTAAGAAAATAGAACAAACAAAAATTAAACATTCCTAAGTTTCATAAGAAATAAATTATAATCTGCATTGTAATTTAAATAAACAATACATATTTAATATTAATTACATAAATAAAACTAACAGACTATTTGAAGGTAATAATAATAAATTAATAAATACAATATACATATGTAATGTGAAATACAAATAATTAATACGAATAGTGGTAGCGGAGGTAAAGCTTAAGCTGTACTTCTAATTGACAATAATAAAAACAAGCAAATTAATAAACTAAGCCTCTTTTAAGATCTACCTATTGTGTAAATTAGTTTTGTTTTTAACAGAAAAATAATATCAAGATATGACTAGATTTAATTAATCAATAATTTAAAAGTAATTCGTTAAAAAATAAATTTAATTCATTATGCTAACAAGTATAACATATAAAAATACAGTGTAATACTAATTTAATAATGATTCAAGAATTAATAAAGATGAAAATGTGGTAAATAAATAATATATTTTCAAAAAAATTCATAATTAAAAACTTTAGTGGATGAACTGTACAAATTAAAATATACATAAATAAATACTTAAAAGCATAATATCATTCCAAAAAATACCTTCAGTAATAATGCTTAACATTAAAACTTCATGAATGAATTATAAATGCATGATTCTGAACAGGTAACTTTCAAGGTGCAGTACTGGATAGGACTTCAGGATTTGATGAAACAGAAATCATGATTAATATTAAGATAACTGTGAATGTCCCTATGTCCTCAAAATAATTCAATTTTATTACTTTTTAAAATGAAAGAGATTATTTCCATTATTACAAATGGATAAAAGAAAGAATTGTAATTTTAAACCTTAACAGTAAATAAAATCAAAATTAATATTTTTTGGGTAAATATAAAATAAAAATGATGTAAATAATAATTATTATAAATTCTATTACTCCTACAATGTTACACATAATTAATACATATGATCTATTTATTATATGTGATTAATTAGCACTATAACAAATGAAATGTAAAGCAGGTTATATACAATTCTATAAATAAAATTTGCTTCACAACTTATAAATCACAATATTTAAAATATTTATAAATAACTCGATGTATAGTAATTCACAACTAGATATACTAAGAATACATTCTGTCAAAAAAGTACTGGGAATTTGTACTTAAATAAATAAAAGAAAAGTTTATAAAAGAACCACGCTAATGATTTTTAAAAACTTTTTTTCTGTAAGATGGTTAACACTGTACTATGCCCAAAATGAGCATGATAGGAAATTGTGTTTGATAATCGCGATTCTAGCTTCTTAAGAAGACTCTCATGAGTCTGTTCAATTTTGGTGGATATTTCAAGCACGAGATGCATCGCCACATGAATGTTCCAAAACAGGTCAATTTTCTTAAAAAGTAATCCGTGAGCAGGCATGCTGGCTCTTTAGACATGCTGGGTCGCGCCAACTGTGATCAAACATTTATGGAATGTGTCATAACTGGTGACGAGACATGGATCGACGAGTTTGACATGCAAACAAGTCAACAGTCATCAGAATGGAGTGCAAAAGACAAGGCGAAAAAACCTCATTAAAGTTGTTCAAAAGTCAAGGTGATACTCATTGTTTTCTTCAATATTCATGGTTTGGTCCATCACGAATTCATTTCAGAGGGTCAGACAGTCAATAAAGAATACTATTTGGCCATATTAAAGCATTTACTTACAAAAATCCGTCAGAAACGACCAGATTTGTGAATTTTACATGATAATGCGCCATCGCAAGGAGCAACAATTGTGACTGAATTTAAAGCCAAAAATGCAATAAATACAATCAAACCTAAAATTAATACTCTGGGGTAACCATTTTGACTCGATTGAAGTTATAAAGTAAAATTCTTGGAAGGAGCTTAAGGCCATACCGGTAAAGCACCTATGAAGAGTGTTACGAAGAGTGGAAAAAATGCTGGCATATGTGTGTTGCATCAAATGGGGCCTACTTTGAAGGAGACAAAATAAATATTGATGAATAAATAAAAACTGTCCTTTTATTTAACAATTCCCAGTACTTTTTTGATAGTGCAGTACAGTAGTGAAACATCTGTTATAAGCAATACTTAAATGTTTTAAATAATATAGTAAACAGAATTTAGTACAACTGTTTCTTCTAGATCCTTACTATTAAAAAAACTTATTGTAGCCTTTTCATATCTTAAATATAAGTAAGAATAAATCACAATTGTTACGGTTAAAGCATTTTTAAATAATCAGTATATGTAAACTAATAACACTGAACACATATTGCATACTTTTTTTTTGTTTTTGAGTTACCAAAACCATTCTTGTGTTGAATTTTTAAAAATGTATTTCACAGCCCAATAATTTTATAATAAATTGCATTCTGATAAAAAAAAAAACTTGTTTTTTGGAACCAATATAAAGATTACTTATTAAAATACACAATTTTAGTGAATAATTATGTGTAGACTGCCAATTCAGTTGATAGTATTAGGGGATTTTACAAATCCACAAAACTTTCGTTGGTTTCGCAGCAAGAATTTGGATCTTTAGAATAGGACCGTAATCTCTTACAAGGAATATATTAAAATCATTATATTTTGTCTAATAGATGAATAATCTATTGACAGAGTTCAAAGACAAATAGAAAGGTTCTCCGATGTTCAATCTGTACACATTTGTATGTTTATTACTCCAAATTTCACAGTTTATTAATGAAAATGATTTATGTAGATTACATTATATTATATTTTTACTTAAAACAAATAACATTTACAATTATAAAATATATTTTTAATAGAAACATTTAATTACGTATTGTTTTTATATAATAGAAGTTGGGAGTTCTACAATGACCAAATGTAAATTATGTACAAATTAAAATGGAAAACGTATTTGTTTTAACAGGACAACAGATAAACATTAAATTATATAAAGGAGAATAATTAAATTATTAATTAATAATTAAGTCAAATTAAATTATATTATTTAGAATCCAATTGTTATCAGTTTTAGTGAATAAATAAATAATTTTATCAAACTGTATACAAAATAATTTTAAAACTGCTAGCAAACCACTTATAATTTTAAATGTTTTTTATTTTATTATTAAATAGTTGATAACACTGCTGGAATGAATTAAAGAAAAAAATGTTATTTTAACATATTTAAAAAAAAACAAAAAAAAACAGAGATGCTTTTTGTGTTGTATATGTGAAAATATACCTACCTAATACCCTAAAAATGTTCATATCTTTCAAATTTTAAAAATTAGGGAATTTGTACCAGTATTTTTATTAAACATTAGAGGTCAAAATTAGACATTTATTTGATGTACAAAAAGCAGTAACAAGCCAAAAAATGGAATTTTTAAAAATAAAGTTTAAGCAAATTAGCAAGGAAAATAAACAAGACTGATAGCGATAAGAAAAGTATAAATAACACCTTCATGTCAATTTTTTTTGTTAGTATTTTCTTAAGTAGAATACTCTAGGTTAGAGTAATCTACAGACAAATTCTAAAGTATAGATACTCCAAATAGACAGCACCATATCAAGGCATGTGTGTCCAACAGAGAAAGAATACACCTTCTGCCTGTAATGAACTACCAAATTACTCTAAAAATACTTAACAATTCTAAAATTATGAAGGCCAAAAGCGCTTACAAAATAAATCTCTGAAAATTAAAAATTTTATTTATTTATTTTTGTCTATAAGGACATAAAATGTATATTTTAAAGCTGAAAATACTAGGATTTCTATACTAATATTTACAAGGATCGTCCAGAAAATAGAAATGTTTTGTTCATGATGTACAATGTCACTAGACACATTTTTACCAAATGCATAAGAATCACCAATTATGTGATAAAAAATCTTTTAGTCCCCTTTTATATTAGCTTAGTCTGTACAAGTTTCACTTTCATGTGTTTTTACCGTTTTCCTAAGCATATGTGTTAAAAAGATATAAAATCCCACCATGTGTGTGTGTGTAAAGATATTATGTATGGCAAATAGAAAAGAGGTAAGATGGTAAAGTCAATGGTAAGATTGTATTAAATCAAAAATAAGAAAATAATGCATCATGTTTAATAAAGCAATATAGAATTTTCCTGATGAAGATATTTCTGGATGACCCACTTTTGCAAGTGAAAAACTGAACTGAACTGTGAAAATGATTGCCTGAAACTGGTGCAACAATTTGAGCACTGCTTCAAAAATTTGATCCGGATGTATTCAAGCCCTTTACACAGATATCCGTGATCTGGATCTAATAATTTGCTTTCTCAAATTAAAAAAAATTTCAGACAGCAGTAACTTTGGAATTGATGAAAACAAAAACAATTAACTGACAAAACTAGCAGTTTCAATAATGATGGGAGATGCAAAACAAGTGGCATAATAGCATAAATGTTCAATTCCCAACAACGGGTTAAGCACTTTTCTCCCTACCATTTTACCATTTTCATTAATAAATACATGTACAATCAATCGCATTTGTAAAATTCTAATAATAGATTCAGATAAATCATGCCAATCCAGTGGCTAAGAAATATACAATAAAGTAAAGAAATAAACTGGGAAAATATCCTTTTTATTCTCATATTTCAAAAACTAAACGTAGAATTCATTTGAATAATCTATGACAATATACTCAGCTAAAATAATATAATTTAGTAATATACTAAAATATTCATGAATTACAGTATTTATTTTCACATTCTACTGTACAATTAATAATTTCATTTTCATATTATAATTATTACTTAAATTGTAATTCTTCTAATACACTAAAACTTAACTTTACAACATATAACAATAGATTCATAATAAATTAATGCAACTACAAATTTCTAATAAAACAACCTAAAAAAAAAAAATTAAAATATCTGGTAACTTATGTATAATCAAATTTATATGAGATGCTAGACAAAAGCACTAAAAATTCACTCAAAAAAACAACATAGAATCAAATTCAGTAATCGTAACTATTATGTATCCTTTATGGGATAGTCTGTTCAGGGATATCATTCTCAGTATTTTCTGTTTTTTTAAAGCATATGCATAAAATGGTATTTGTTTTTATAAGATAATTAAAGTTAAAAATTACCTAATATAAATATATAAATTTTAGATCTGAATTTTTATAAGCTTGAGATAGAACACTATATGGTTAAACATTTTGGTAATAATATCAAGCTGTTATATATAACACCATTGTTTTATTATATTAATCTTTGAAAAAACTAATTATCACCTACTTACTGTTTAATATTTTAATTCCTCTCTCTTTTCTTCATATTAAGCCACTTTTGTATAGATCTCTGCCAAGTCAGAACATGTGAAATAACAAATAATGGGTTAAAATATATCTTGAAAGATTAGAATATAGAGATATATGTTTACCATATGCAAGATTTCATCGGATAATGCTGAAATCTCTGTGAAAGCACTTAATATGAAGAAAACATAAAAGAACAATAATAAACCAGAAATAGATTAGTTTATGAAAAAAATTACATTCTGCTGTAAGGATGCAATTTGCTATACTGTTTATTAACAATAATCGTACAATTGATGAAATTTGTCAATATATCTTATTTTATAAGCATAAATGCTGCGACTGCCATTCAACCTTTCTAAGGTTTACATATTATGAGCAGAAGCAACACCAAATAACGATCTTTATGAAAAATCAACAGTTAACTTTTAATTGAATCAGTCATTTGAAAAATAACGCAAGTCAATTTTTTGGTCAAAATGGGTTAATGGCTTTCATAATGTATAAGGATAAATATACCTTTTGCCCGAGAAACAATATTAACCATTATCAGTAAATATCAGAACCAGAAAAAAACCTGATTTTCTTGAGAAACATTATTTACTGACTATAAAAAGTTTGTTGCTGTTTTGAAAAAAAATTATACATTGGATGTTTGACGAAATATGGATCTTAGCATTACCAGTAATACAAATGATGAAACTGGGAAATGAGATATAAGAAAGGTGTAATTAACAGATCTAATTACAAATCTGAAATTATAAAAAAAAGGTTAGATTTGCCAGGTACTTTTTAGACTAACTAGAAAGGAACCACATGGCCAGAATTAGTCCTGGAATTAACTGCAAACAAATATTTATTACTGTTAATAACTCATTATTTTAACTTATTATTATTAAAATTTTAACTTATTATTAAATATTAAATTTTTATTATTATTAAAATTATTACTATTATTATTATTTTAACTTATTATTAATAACGTATTATCTTTTTAATGCAATAGAAGTAAAAATTTCTGAGATGTAAACAAGTTTTTTTTTAAATGACCAAAAGAAATGACATAAAATTACAATTTTGTCAGTGAAATTGGTTGCTGAAAATTATTTATATTCATATTAATTAAAAATACATAGTGTTATCTATTCCAAATGAAGTTTGTTCTTTTCTACTAACTTTTTGGAAAAGTACATTACAAAATTTAGAACATCTACAAGTTTTTTCTGACGGGTATGATGGAATAAAAACCACATACCACATCCTCATCAGAATGTTCTCTTGTTTAATTTCATTAGAAAAATTAAAGATGTAGAGCAGCTTTTCCCTCTTTGAGAGCACACTCTTCTGTCCAGTGTTAAGAGATTTCACAGTTCTAAAAAGAAAAATAACAACCAAAGCTATTTATTGGAAAATTATATAAACTTATTTTGTCCTCAAAACAAAAAAAGATAAAAATAAATTTCAATATCAAACAGGAAAAATGAATTTCTGGTTATTGTGCCTGATTCAAAAGACAATCAATTTTAAAACTTGGTGGCAAGAATTTAAAAAAAAAATATGCTTCTACCGAATCAGCTGGAAAATCAGTGCCAAAAGATGAAAAAAATTAGTCTCAAAATACATAAATTCATTTTCTCACACTGAGAGTACATATAAAAATGAAGTTATAGCTCAATCATACATTGATGGTTAACAAATTCATAGCTTCACTGAAGGAATAAAAACAGAAGAGAATTAAGTCTGCCAACAAGTCCAGCTTATATCAATAAATTAAAAAAATTGATGATACTGCCAAATTAAAACAGTATTTACCAGATCAAATGAAGTTAGAGAATTCTATGAAATAATATTATCCTGGCCAACTACTGAAAAAGATAATGAAAACTGAATTTTTGAAACAAGATTCTCAGAAAAAATTTATATTTACAAAATTGTTATATTTTGAGGAATTGCAATATGATTAATTTCATTTTTGATAATATACAATGTTTACAACTTATGAGTGTGTTTTTATTTACTCCTGTTCAATAACACAATAAAACAATGAAATATGTTAGGTAGTGTTGCCATAGCAACTAAAAACGACCAGATACTATTGAGAAACAATCTAAGTCAAAATTTTTAGACTGAAAAATAACATTTTGAACATTTTTTCACTGAAAATTAAAAAACTGTAAATTTCATTTTAATGCATGCTTAACCCTTTGAAAACCACTTGAGTTTTCATCGCATTCAGTTTTATGCAAAAAAAACCCCAATAGAAATTGGGGTCCACATAAAATTTATTTTCATCCACCTCATATATGTGAGAAAGACAATTTGGTGAAATTTCATTAGTGTCAAAATGATGTTTGTATGATCACAAGTTTGGTTGATATGGCAGACATGGCAGTCCGCTTGATAACTTATGTTTGCTATTATTTAAAGTTGCACCTGACATCACAATATTCAGATTGTAAACAAAAATAATTATTATTTTGAACTTAACAACTGTTTATATTTTTAGAAAAAATTTAATCGTGTTCGTTACTAATTTATAAATGTCGTTCGTTTGTTATTGTTTTGAGTTAGCTGTGAAATCATAATTTGTTCGTAATGAAAAGGAATGCTTTATTTTATTTATTTGGTTTTTTACAATACTGTATTTATTAGTGTCTTGCAGAGTATGTAGATAATGAGCCAAGAACATTATGTGTTTATCAATGTTTTTAGTTGTTTGTGACATTTGGATAGTAATATTACACTGATTTCATGTTAAAGTTTTCTTTTTTTTCCAGCAATATTTATTAGAGTTGCTCTAATAAGCAAAATATGTGGTGCATTTCAAACACAGAGTGAAATTGATCAGGAACTTAGGAATGTTCAACCTGATAGTGATTTGTGTACTGAGAGTTTTAAAAAACTTATATATTTTACCAAAATTTATCAATTTCTTGCAAAAATCATGAAATTTTCAAGTTTAATACAAAACAGGGTAATTCTAAAAATCATGATTCCCATAGTAAAATTGTGCCTTGATTTTGAGTTGAGCGACTTCAAACTCATTTTTTGTTTTTTTTTTTTATTTCTTTTTTGAATTCTTTAAGCTTTACAAAAATTTTCAAATAAGATATGACCTAAAACATATATCTAGTTGTCCTACAATATAAAAAGTAAACAGCTATAAAATATTGGTAATAAAAAATTTTGTACATTTTTTAGCACAAGTTTACAAATAATCACCTTAAGGCATGGAAAGTTTTTTTACCAACAATAACATAAGCATGCAATTTTTTTTAATCATCTGCAAATAAAAAAAGGTCTGGTCCTCAAAGACTTAATACATACTTAAAGTAACGTTAATTTTTTTGAAATTTTTTTCATAGAAGTTTACAATACCTAGGATGTTTTTTTCAGTTTACTGAAAGTTTGCATTTTTGACTTTTGTTTCCCAAATGACAATTCAATTAGCTTATTAATTTTTGATTAGTCTAATTTTGGTCATTTCTAATCAAAAATAACCAAAACTTACTATAGTTACAATTAATGATGGAAGACACTATTAGTAATCACAACCACCCTCTGTCAATAGATGGTTTACAACAGTATAACAAAAACTGAATTTTTCTTGAGCAAAGAGCACTGTCAAGTTAATTTTTACTGGTTGACACTAAGCACATTTACTCCTAATAAAAAAAAGAAACTTCATTTAAATTTCATAAAAATTTCAAAGTGGTGGCAGAAGATTTATCGTCACCCAAGGACAGATTTTGATAAATGTTACCCTTTTTTTGGACAAATTCAGAAAACTACTGAAGAGCACCTCATGTAAATAATATTTGCATGAACAATGAATTGTTATGTTAACAATTCAATTGTTATTACAGAGCACTCAATATATTTTTCTTTTTGCTGGCAGCAATAATATATTATTTGAAAATATATGAACATAAGTTTTTAACCTAATTTGTGTAGATTTTATAATTCAAACAAAAATTTTTTGGTAAAATATATCAAACTAATTTTAAATTTACAACTTTATCATAATTTTAGTCTCTTCTTTCAACAATAATATTAATAAGACTAGTTTGGTTAAATAATTCTGAAAAATACACATGCAACAATATAAAAAATAGTTACTGCAAAATAATTTTTCAACAAAACCACAATTTAAGGAATAAACTTCATCACTTAAAGAATAAAATAAATAGACTACTTCTAAATTCTAACCATTAACATCAATATGCTATCAATTTGTAATCATATAAGCTAAATTATTAGCTACCAAATGCAAGTTTTACACTTTTTTTAATTATTTATATAATATATAACCTAAAGATATTTTCAATATATTTTTATCATCACTTAAAATCATAATTTTCTACCATGTGTCTGAACAGGTGAGATTGGAAACAGTATTCATAAATTTTACAAACAAAAATTAATAAATACATGAAGACACATATTTTCAAATTTTTTAAATAATAAACATGAACGTAACCACCCAAGCATAAACCTATACAAAGCAAAAAAAAACCTGACGTATACATACATCAAAATATATTTAATTGTCTTTGTAAGCATAAAGCATGTAAAATAAAGTTATGTATTACACAAATTCTGCAACACAGCACAAACACTTATTCTATAATAGTACATGGTGTGGCAGAGAACACCAACTTAAAAAATTTCAACACATACCAAAAAATTAATACAAACAATATCATCAAAAAATTTAAAGCTTAGAGACTAATCTCTGCAATGGTTCTGATGATGAAATAACTTGAATCGATTCTGTATCTTCCAAACTATCCTGATCCCTTGTTTGATACTTTTGAGGTAGATAAAATAGAGATTCTGTAAAATAAAACAAACTATTAACCTTAAAAAATACTATAAAAAAGGCAACAATGGTTTTCCTTATGTTATAATGAAGTATATGAGGTCTGTAAATAAAGTAATAAGACTAGTTCCTTTTGGCAGCCAAAGTGGCAACACTGTAAAGTTACTAATAAACATATGGTTATATGAGCAGCAGATTTATATTAGTTATTAATATTTTTCATCTATTGTTGCCACGTGAGACGTAAACAAAATTTTTGTGAAATGAGTTTTTGTTGTGCGTTACAAAAATGAGCGATACTAATTATAAGTAACGTTGTGTAATCAAGTTGTGTTAAACTCTGTGAGAATGCTACTGAAACTTTTTCAAAATTGAAAAGGGTATATGAAAAAGATGCTCTGTTGAAAGCCCAAGTTTTTAGGTGGTTTAGAGCATTTTCAGATGGCTGAGAATCAGATGCAGACAACTCATACTCTGGAAGACCATTAACGTCAAAACATGACGACAATGTTGGGCAGATCAGAGACTTGATGTAGTACAACCGATTAACTGTCAGAATGATTGTAGAACAATTGAATTTCAACCATACCACAGTCCATTAAATTTTGACAAAGAAATTGGACATGAAAAAAGTCTGTGCAAGATTGTTCCAAAAAAACTTCACTGTTGAACAAGAAATCAGTGTGGTGGATGTGTGCTGCGATCTTCTAGGGTAAATTGAAACTGATTCTGATTTTCTAAAAAATGTTATTACTGGTGATGAATCTTGGATATTTGAGTATGACCCAGAAACAAAACGCCAGAGCAAGGGTGGTACACTTCAAACTCACCACATCCCAAAAAAAACAAAAATGAAATCAAAAATAAAAACCATGCTAATTTATTTCTTCAGTAGTAATGGGATTGTCCATAAGGAGTTTTTGCCTACAGGACAGACTTTAAATCAATATGTTTACTGAGAAATTCTTGAAAGACTGTGGAAAAGAGTTATCATCAAAGACAACTGGATGCTGCATCATGACAACGCACCTTGCCATACTGTACTCTCAATTAATGTGTTTTTGGTAAAGAAAAACATTATTCTTGTAATTCCTCAACCACCTTATTCACCTAACTTGAGTCCCTGCAACTATTTCCTATTCCCGACTTTAAAAAAAACGCCTCAAAGGACACCATCTTAGAACAGTAGAAAACAAAAAAAAAAAAAATGTAACCAACCATCTAAACGATATTCCAGTTTCTGAGTTCTAACACTGCTTTGAAGAGTGGGAAAACTGTTTGAAGCATTGCACAGGTTCCCAAGGGAACTATTTTGAAGGTGATAGAGTCCATGTATAATTGGATTGTAAATATATGGTTTTTCTGCACCAGTCACATTACTTTACTTACAGACTAAATTATGTCATCTTTATCAATATCAACATTTATTTTGTTTCAACTTGATTTAACAAAAATGTAGTGTATAAAATGTTTACAATCAAAAATGTTTTCATACTTCTACAGAGATTATTTTTGCACACACAGTATGATCACATAAGTTTGTTTGCTCATAGGCAAACAAATTTATGAAGCTAATATTATATTTTTATATAATGAAGTCTAGAGATTGAAATTATTTTCAGACTTTTAAGTCATAAACAATGACTGAATCTAACCTTCATACGAGATTTAAATTAAAAGTAATACAGGCAATTGTTTTGAAACCTAATACAAATAATAACTGCCAAAAAAATAAAAAAAGAAGTTACTTTTTAAACAGAAGTAAGGCTCATACACATTTCAGTATATATTTATTTATTTTTTGCTACGTATTTTAGAAATATGGCAGCATTCTACTCCACCAATTCTACAGATAGTTTGAATATGACAAATGTCAGTGTTAAGTCATAAGAGAAAGTTTTTTAATATAAAAAATGACTTACACTGTTTCTGTTTTTTCTATTCTTAAACAAACTACTATAAGTTGACTAAACTCCTCACTGCAATTGCTTTAGTAAGCAAGACATACTTAAAAATTTAAATGCATTTACGGTTGCTGTCTTCATTTGACTTCTCAGTGCAAACAGACATGCAGGCCAAACTATATGCAGTTGTTAATGAATGGTGGTTGTTAATTTTGCATAATCTAGCAGAATATGTGTGATTTACATTAAAAGCCAATTTTTTTATTCTTTTATGTGTGCAAATATTCTATTGATAACTAAAGAATCTAAAACAAACAACTGTATTGTTTTTCTACATTTTAAACACAGCATCACTCTTCTGAGTAGCAGCACCCGTTTTCAATTAAAATTTTTCCATGGCGCCCTACCCAAGTAAAAGAAGGGCTACTCGTAAGTAAGAGATAAAAATAAAGAAAACTCGTGCATCTTCATTATTTTTTAACTTTATTAACGTTAAATTAATAATTATAAATGTCTTAGTCAATTACAAAGCTTTTACAACATTTCACGGCGCCCCTGTGAAGAGGCTGTGGCTCCCTGGGGTGCTGTGGCACACACTTTGGTAATCACTGGTATAATGTATAAAAATAACAAGAACAATCCAGGGAAGTAATAAATTAAATGAATCAAACTAATAAAATGGAATATTTAAATATTTGTTACTGTTTGCATTTTTGCTATTTTTTGTAAAGTTTTGCATTTTAGTCACAGTGTATAAATTAAAAATATTATAAAGCAAAATAATAATATATGATTACAAGTACAATTATACTCACCTAAATGTGATATAACTGGTATTAACCTATCTTTATCAACTTTGTAATGAACTTGTGACCCACTGTAAAAAGAAACAGTAAAAAGATTAATATATACTAGATAATAAAAGAGACTCACACTTAATACTACTAGATCATTATATTTATCACTATATTAATAAATACTGGATGTTAAAAGAGACTATATCACTTAGTTTAGTCTATAAATAATATTTAATTGGCAAACACTTACAAAACAATTTACAGAGTGTTAAAAATGATGTTCATCTATTTCTATGCTTTTGTCAACACGTTTGACCATGTTCCTGGCTACTCTTGTTAGCTGTATGCTGTCCTTTTTCCTGGATGGCACTGGTACTGTGCCAGCTACAAACATTTCTTTTAAGTAACCCCATAGAAAGAAGTCTGGACTAGTCAGATCAGGAATCTTTGTGACCACAATCCTTTAGATTCTCACAGAAAAAATACTGTAGTATGTCTATAGTATAAAGTGATCTGTATGATAAGTGGCACTATCCTACTGACATTAGCAGTAATGAACCTTTTAGCATAATCAGCATTGATTACTCAAGGAAACCCTGCATTCGATACTGACAACATTTCAGCGTACTCCTCACTGTAATGTAAGCTGAACTTAGTAAAATGTTCTTTTCTTGGCTTAGTCTCCGCAAAGATTTATGAGTTCTTGTAAATGCTGCTTTAATGTCCTGCACAACCTGCATCGCTAAAACTGACCTGTGTAGGAACATTTCTGATGTAACACCAAACCTGTTTCATGATTTTTTTTAACTTAACTTCTGAATAACACAATTTTCACTGGTGCTTCCTTTTAAATTTCTCCTTCAACTTTCATCAACATACAACATGAGATTTCATCTCTAAATAAGTTTCCATCATGAATATACACATTCTTCAACAGTTAACTGCATTTTAATAAACAACACCACATGATTACACAACCTTGTCCAAAAGCCAATGCTTGCATTACTTAAATGAACAGGCAATAAACAGCCTTCCCATTCCAGCTCCAGTTGTACCAACATCTTCCAAATCATTTTACTAATCTCACACCAATATATGCATTTTATAAAAATATGAATTTAGTATAAACTACTGAGATGGGACCTCTTTTTAAGGTGAACATTATATGCACCTTAGAGTATAAATACACTATATATATTTTTAACATAAACCACCTAGTACAGAATACAGAGTAAAACATATATTACATTAATTTTATCATGAACGTACTTTTGCAGGATCCCACATCCTCAGTCATGGTTGAAATATTTAATTAAACTATATACTAAAAATTAAAAAAATAATGAAAACTGTATATTAATTTATTATAAGAGTGCTGCTATCTGTTGCAGTTTTTGACTGTCTCCCTCAAAAACTGTCTGATGGTTATCAAATTGAAATTCTGTTTTTATTTGTATTTGTAATATTTTTCTAATATATTTAATTTTATGTACAAGGTGGTTTATATTAATAGAATTTAAAATATTCAACTATGAGAATAATATGAATCTTACTATTATATAAAGAGAAAGAGGGAAAGCATGAATTTCTTTATAAATTACTGATTTTAAATGACCCCATAAAAACAGTCCAGTGGTGTAAGATCAACAGATCTTGCCGGCCACTCAATTGTACCTCTTCTACCTATCCCATGCCTAGGAAACGTTCAGTCCAATCATTGTTGAATTGGAAGTGAACAGTGAGCAGGTATTCCATCTTGCTGAAGTGAAGCATGAAAAAAAAAAAAATTTTTTTTTTTTTTTTTTTTTTTTTTTTTTATTAAGTAACATATTTCCATTGTCATCTAACTGATATTCTAAGTGATGGAATATTAGTGAGTGAATAACTGCATCCAGCAACTGCAAATACTTTTCACCTGTCGAATTGATAGCTGATAGATAAAATGATAGCTGTTGAATAATAAATGTGGTAACTTTTCAAATGATCACCCAGTATATTTTTTTTTTTATAATTGAACAACTAGGCTGATATACACATATCTATTTTTCATCACAAAATTCTGATCTTTTTTGTGCATATTAGACAAAAATATTTAACAAACAGAGCTAATTAACTTTCTATTGAGCAACGTGAAAAAACTTTTCTTTTTAAATTTACTGTGAAAAAGTCATCAGCTAATTTTTTTATGTCTATATTACCAAATTTTTTTCAAAAAATTATGGTAGAACATACATACATACATACATATCTTCAAAAAAATAATTTTCAAAATTTCTTACATGTCCCTTCAAAGTGTTCATAAAAACAGATAGTCATTTAAGAAAAAATTGTTCTACGGTTAATAAAAATTACTTTTGGGAAAAATCTTAATATTCACATTAATTAATGTGACACTGAATGATTACAAAATTATCTAATTTACAAATTTTATTTTAACATTCAATGGTGATCAGTTCCCAATTTATTTATATTTTTATGACAAATATAAATGTCAAATTGTAATGGTGGGATTTTACTTCTTTTACATTTGAAACCTTAAAAACATTAAAATCTGGTACCAGATTTTTCCTATTTTTACATTAAACAGTATTACTGTCAAGCTATGAAAGACGATACTTAAATGGTGAATGACTTCTGTTTTGTTACTCATTCTGTAGTTGATCTGTTAAAAACAATGATAAACACACAGAAAGGGCAGGGGGAGCGTGAAGAGGGGGAGAAATTAAAATCAGATAGCATTTGAGAGAAAATTCATATTTGGAGTGATTATCATATAAAACCTAATTGAATTGGATGTTAAAAAAATTTTAACATCTTGTAAAAAAAATTTTAAGTCTTGTAAAACTTATTTAATAAAAATGACTTAGTCACAAACTTATATGTCAATATTAATAAATCATCTGAGAGCATTGAAATATAACTTTTACAGCAAAAATTTATCTGAAGATAAAATCTTCATTTTCTAATCAGTAATAATTTATATTCTATATTATAAATGTAAAATAATCATACAATGACAGGATAACTTACCGGCGTATTTTTGACAACACAATCATTGATGTCAAAGCAGCAATACAGGATGAAATCATATCAAGAGAAAGACAATATGGCTGCAATAGCCAACCAGAAATTAATTCTTCTTCGATCCTTTCCTGTGCTGATTTTAAAAATTGCCTTTCTTCCCATTCTAAATTATCTGCCTTTTTAACGAAAGAGAAAAACAAAGATAATTAATGAATAAGAAAATGGCTACAGCATTCTGAAGTGTAGGAGGAAGTAACTAATTTATTTGAAGATACATCTTTTTGTCTACAGTGCTACTGGTATGCAAAATATTCAAAAACGTTTGGCTGACAAGAAAATCAAAATAAAATATTTCTTAAATGAGTTATAAGTTTTGAAGAAAATTATTCTAAGAAATCAAATTTTTGATCTTTGAATTAATTTTTTAATTACGTTTTTCAAATTTTAAAAATTCTTGAGTTAAATCACTGCTGCTAGACATCACAGCAGCAGCAAATTCATGCAAATAAATCACGTTACAGAGTATCCTACCAACAAAACTGAATTACATAAGTAATAAATAAAAAGTATATATACACATACATGAACTAATCTAATTTCACATACAATTAACCTAAAATGTAATTTCTTTTTATACTAGCTAAAGATAATAAAATAATATCAACATCATTTAGTATATAATTTTCATTTCAACATAAACAAAATCCAGTAAGAAAGACTTTTAAGAGCATACATTTTTGGTTAAAAGCGATTTTTCAGTGTTTTTTACATCTTCAGATAAGAATATACAGTCTAAAAATATTATTACAGAATTCTATAAAAACTATTTATATTCTTCATCTTTTTGAAGTAAAACACAAACATGTTTTGTCTGAAAATACACATTTTAGGTTGGAATAAAGTAACTTTGTTAATTTAATAAAATAACTTTGTTAATTTAACAATAAACATAACAATTTTTAGTTAAATTTGTAGAGAATTTAATTCTGAGAAAATTGATGTAAATAACATCTATTAAAATTAAACACAAATATGAGAACTTCAACTCTAATTAGAAACAAAATGCACAATCTGGATCAGAAAAGTGACTTTTAATGAGAATAATTTTCATCAATGTTTGAACAACTAATGTAAATGAAAACAAATAGAAAATTTATCAATAACAGAGAAAATTAATAAAAAAATAAAAAAAAGATTTTTTGCCTTTTTTCTAAAAATTATTAAATATCAAAATGATTACTTGATAAAGCTGCAAACATTTCTTCAAAGAATTAATTTTTTTAAAGAAAAATTAGTTGTTGATTGTGGCCGTCATATTGTTCAATGCATATTTCAGCTTGCAAATCCATGGTAGCTGAGCACATCTAATAATATCAATATTATTCCTAATAGTAGGTCCAACTTCTATTATACAATACAATTAAGACTTGATGCCTTAAATCTTCTAGCATGTTAATATGAGCAGAATAGACTCATGAGCAGAACAGATTAATGACTTCATCCAACCCCAAAGGAAAAGGTCCAGTGGAGTGGGATGGGGAGATTGGCATGAGTGGCCATTTTACTGATCCATTTCAATCAATCCATTGCTTACTAAAAGTGTTATTTAAATGATTCATCACATCACGACAAAAGTGGGTGCCATCATTGAAAAACACATCTGGACTTTATCCGCAAGTGGAATATCTTCCAAGATTTCTATCAATTTGCTTGTAAAAAATTCAAGTACCACTTTCCACTGAGCCTTGACGGTAAGCGAGTAGGGCTGAGATTATCACCAAGAAAACTACACCACACAAGTGGAAATGATTGTTGGAAAAGATTTGTAGCAAACTCATGGGAATTTTCTTCTGCCCAAGTGGATGCCAAATAATCTGCCGCCTTGTTTTAATACTTCGGTTGGGTTAAAATTATTCTAAGTATTATTTTATACATTGGTTCATTTAAATAAATAAATAGGTCTTTGTTTTGATTGTATCTCAAATTATTTTTATTATAATATTCAAACTTATGCTTCATAAATGTAACATTGTTGTAAATTAATTATACATGACTGATAAATACATGTTGAGTTTCTGATGGCTGATACTATAGACACTATTCTAGTTGGAGCCAGCATAAAGCCTTGCTCTTTTAGTGTGTAGGGAGCCGAATACAACCGTCCGGAGCTGTGTGCAGCCATCTGAAGGACTTTTAAAATTTAAAAGTTATTCTTTAAACAAAATTTAAAGTTTCTCATCATAATAAAATTTGAAGAACGTGAAATGAAACCTGAGTCTTAACACCAAGTGTGAGCATTAAAGCAAGTATAAGTATGAGTGTTGAACCTGAGTCTTAACACACCAAGTGTGATTACTTAGAAAATCAGGATGATATACACATTTTCTAATTAACCATTGACAGAATTTCACCACTTTATCAAAATCAGGTGGTAATAACTCTTTTACGCATGTATGGAATGGCTACAATTGTGTTGCTCCCTGACGTTCACCACACACTTGATTGTGTAACATGAAAACAATGTGATAACGAATTGTTGTGGTTTAAGCATATGTTTCTTGAACTTGCCTGTCTAAAGCCTAAAATGTTTTATGATCTGTACTATTTGAAATTGGATAATTTTCCCAACATTCACGTCCAGCAGCTAACCCATTTTTATTTACTTTATAATAAATTAACATGTTCGTCAACCCTCCAAATGAAAACAAATTTGTGGTATCATCAATTGTGAATGACTGACCAAACCATAACAGCACAAACACCACTCAAATGAATAGTCTAACGCTAGACACTAAATTTAATTCATGATCAGCTGTTATTGCCAATCTATGAAAAAATACATTTTTTTTATGTTTTAGAAGGATGAATTTCAAATTTATTTAAAAAATTTTTAACATTTCTATGTAAATTGTTCTGTTAAAAATTTTATCACTTTTCCGATCCAGTTTACATGTTTTGTTTCTAATTAAAGTTCAACTTCTCAAATTTGTTTTTAATTTTAAAAGACGTTAAGTACATCGATTTTATCAGAATTAAATACTCTACAAAGTTATCTAGAAATTTTTATTTGTTTATTGGTAAATTAACAAAGTTTTTTATTCTAAACCTAAAAAGGTATATGTAAACCTTTTTGTATTTATTCCATTTTTCTTAAAACCAAAGTGAGATGGACCACTTTAATTCAATTTCTTAGATCAAAAACCATAAGGAAGTACCAAATTTACACCTCAATCTGTACCCCAAGAATCTCAGTATGGTTTAATTTCACAAATTATACCTTACCCAAAAATAAGAGAGATTGCATCTCTCTTATTTCTTCTCAATCTCTCACTGAGAGATTGCCATGCATTTAGGAATCACTCTGTATAAAATAATATTAAATGAAATATAAACCACCAAAATACAGTAAACAGATTAGTTAATTACCACATTAATTCGAAGAATCAATTTTCATGGATTCCTGCATCCTCAGCTGTTATTTAAGTTTATAATTACATTTAACTATATATATTTTATAACTGGCTGACCCGACGACAATGCTTCACTATTGCTAGATTTGAATATATATATATAGATTAAACGAACACAAATAAAAGTTTGATAAAACATTAAAAAACTAAACATTATGGATTATCACAAAATTTAACCTTTCTTTCCCTCTTTCCCTTTTCCAATCTTCACCCCTTTCCCTCTTTCCTTTTCCCCTTACCTTTTCACAAAAATATTTCTCTTCACATAACTAATATATATTCTGAATATGAGCTACATCAGACCATAAATACATTTTTTTGTAATATCTAGACCCCAGTGTTACCTAGAGGACCCATATTTTGCAAAAATATTTATTTTCACATAACACTAATACATATGCTGAATATGAGCCAAAATCGGACCATAAATACAATTTTCTGAAAATCTCGACCCTTGCACCACCTAGCAGATCAGATCCATCTTTTATAAAAATATTTCATGTAACTAATAGATATTCTGTATAGGAGCCAAATCGAACCATAGATAAAACTTTTGAAACATCTGGACCCTGTGTCACCTAGTGAGTCCAAACTAATTCAGAAAGTTTCACAAGCGTGTGCACAATAACTCATGAAAGTTTCATTTCAATAGGATGAATGGTATAGGAATGCACACAGGACAAACAAACAAACATTCATTTTTATGTATACATAATATTTGTCAAATTATTATTTTTTTTTAATTTTAAAAACTATTATAAACGAATACGCATATTCTGTTGTCTAGTTATGTAATATTTAAAACATCAAAATATATATATTTTGATAGAAGCAAATGTATTATTATAATACAATAACATATTTAGCATATAACAGTAAAATATTAATAATGTTTTACACTAAATTAATATACTGAATCACTGGTTACAAAATATTCACTGCAATCTGCAATACTGTACTAATAAACATTAAGAATAAAATCATAAAACTACTTTGAGGAAAAGTAATTATGTCAAACTCAAAAACAGAATGACATAAAACTATGTAGTACTAAACCAGGAGAATACAAAATGAATATTATTTAATAACCAATCAAAAAAAAAAATATTAATTTATGATGGGTTTTATCTGCTTCAAATAATTCTACTACAGCGTTATCTTTCAAAACAGCAATCCAATACCAGATTCCCAGAAACAGCCTATTTTATACTGAGCTGTTTATTTCATAATTCTGCATTATTACAAAAATTTAATGCAGTGTTATCAAACTACGGTTAGAAAAGCTAAAAAAAAGGAATTTTCTTCACTCAAAGCATTCTAATTCAACAATAAAATATTTTCTTTCAATTCCAGGTTTATTAAGACCCATAAATATTACAGTGATGGGGACTAAAACTTTTTTCACTTTTCAGAAGGCGTTTCAGAAAGGTTTTACCTGTATTATTTGATACAAACTATCAGAAAATAATTTGTGTAATTGTTTAAAATTTTTAACACTACCTTAAAAATTATAAAATACATAATTTAAATGAACTGTATTTGAACTAAGTATAATTATATATATATATATATAAATCGGGAAAGGTTTGCAAAACTTGAACCTTTAGCTTATCTGATTCATGTAATTAGATGCCTATTTTAACTAATAGAAACAAAACTATAACTAGCATTACAAAGACTTACAGTTAGAAGAAATCTGCATACAGAAAGGTATCCAGAGAAAAATGGATACAGTAAATTACAAAATAGTGCTTGCAACTTCTGGTGGTTACCAAGCCTTAGAGGTTCACTTTCAATAATACTTAACAGCTCAAGCTTAGTTAAAGCATCCTCAAACTCCTGAAAAATTGCAATGATGTGTAAAAAAACAGTAGTTAATAACAATATTAAAAATAAAGTTTTTATAACAGCATAACAGGAATGTAATTTCTACTAATTATTATAATAAAAGATACACTTTACACTTTATAAGTAAATGAAGTTTGATTAAAGCAAGTCTATAAGAATGATACATTTCATTGAACTGTCAAATTGTGCCTTTGGATCATTTTTGGTGGAAAGTAATTATCTGCACCTCCTACAGAAAAACATGACTGAACTTCTCAAATGAATTCTGAACAGTCTCTAAGAGAAATGAAAACCTTTTTAATTATAAAGGGAATGATTTGTTCAAGTACACAATATTAAACAGCAAGTCATATGGCTTCAATAACTAACAATATTGAAGGACAAGAAGATGAAAGACAAATACATCAAGTACAATATATAAAAAAAATAGAAATTCTTGTTCTTACATTAAATAATGCAGTACCAGCATACTGATGGAGCCTGATAAGTGTGCATTCGGACTATTGGCTAACAGATTTACTTTTTATTGGTTTTTTAAGACATCAACTTTACTGCCATTGGCAATAAAGGTGTGTTTTGATCATCCTACTGCTTTACCAGTATAAACTGGTTGGAAATCTGTTTACTCAATTTCAACGACATGGTGATGTCATACCTATGTCAGTAGGGCTGAAAAATGTTCAATCATACTAGGTGAGTTTATTTAAGTCCCAGACAGAATATAAGAGAAACTTCCTTTCCTTATTTCCTCTCTATCTCTATCCTTCCATATCTAATCATCCCCTCCTGTATCTGTATCAATCCCAAACCCTTCTTTCATTTACCCCCTCCCTAAAAATATTTACCATAGCTTCAGTTCCATACATTTTTCCTACCCATAACAAAAATTACTGTGTGGGGTATCAAATCACCTGTTTTTGGACCTTAAACAAGGAGTTGTTGCTATTTTTGTGTTAACTCGCACCACATAGCCACAGGATAGAGATAAATCCATTCCAGGCTATGAAGCAGCTGTGGCAGTCGCCAGGTAGGAAGGAGCACCCTACCAATAGCTCTCATCTTCCCTGGTGATGGAGACAGAAGAGGCTGGCTCATTCACAGCCATTCCCATTGGACAGACGTCCTCCCCGGCAGCTAAGCGCCTTCAAGTGGCTTCTTTGGATGAGGAGGAGGGTTCTGGTAGAAGTCTGAAGTCTGGAGACTAGTTATCAGGCTTGAAATACTGGCTGATGATTTAGGTCAGTTTATTGACCGCAGCACTAAGCAAGAGATAAAGTTCTCACAATTCTGGTGTTTCCTATATAGACTTAACCTTTGTGAGCTCTACACATGTCTGTTCCATTGTCTCTTGGCGGATCCTAGACATAGAGAGTCTGAATGACTACTTATTCATACTGGTTGAGCTTGCTGGTGTTGTTTGGCAACCATGATTATGTAGGAGGGTCTCCAAGGCTGGTTGTTCAAGGCTGAAGGAGTGTGTGGTGGTCAGCCTCACTGGTTATCGACTCCTCTGGCTCTTACAGACATTGTGTCAGAGGAATGTGAAAGAGCATGCGTCATGAGATCTCTTGATGGTAATAGACAGATAGCTTATTGGTAGTCACCTAACCTAAATGCGCTCAGAGGAGGATGACAGGCTTTGCATTGGATTTATCAGAGGATGGCTGGACGTGATAATATCCTTCTTCATGTCCTGTTTGTGCCATGAAGAGTACCTGTCTACTCCCTGCTGCTACAAGTCTGTGATCAAGAGAGCCAAGAGAAATGCGTGGAAAATGCTTTGTGATGAGATTGATCAGAATATATGGGGGGACGGCTTCAGGATTGTCATGGGACGTTTTGGATGCAGTCTTCCTGTACTCACTGGGGCGCAAGTTTTGGAATTATTTAATACTGTTTAAATATCTCTGTTCGTGTGGAGATCGTTGCTGACGACCTACCTCTTTTCCAATTACATGAACTACTGGCTGCGGTTTGAAAAATGAAGCCCCACAAGAGTCTATATATTGTTTTGGATGTCATTGATAAGTTTATTATATTTATTAGAAAGACAGACAATTCTTCAACAAACTCTGAATCTGACCGCGACGATACAGGCAATGATGAAGAACTGGCCACAGAGCTTTTTTATAATTAGGTACAAAAATTAATTATGTACAACTAAAAATATTTATTCCCTTTTTAATAAATGTAAAGTAGGCTAATTTACATTTAAAACATTAATTTTTAATCATTCATACAATAATATTATTACAGAAAAGTTATTATTGTTATGATCAGTAAATACTTCAATAAAATATGAATAATTAATTTTGTTAGAACAAATTCTGCAAAATTTGCTCTTCTAACAAATTAATTAAACATTAACATTTTATTAAACTTTATTAATAATCTGTTTTTAAAAATGATTAAAAACAGATGATGTTTTGTTAAACAGCTGTTCAAATTATATAACACAAGTTAATAATTTAGTCATAACCATGAGTAATTATCTAACTGTTTTTAATTACTCTAGTTCTAATTATCATTGGTTTTTATTCATACCAGCTATCTTGTAATGAATAAAAATGTGGTTTATCTGAAATTGATGTTTTAATTTGAAAGCCACAAATTTGTTTCTATAAATCTTAGAAGGTTGACATTTTCACAGTAATTTTTAAAACCTACGTTAAAAGTTCTGTAGTTTCAATAGAATTGGTGGGGGAATGGGTGAGCGATACTAAATAAAAAAATATATGCCTCTTTGTGGGACACCTGTACATGTAATGCTGCATTACAGAAAGTATGCCAGAAGAATGCAACAGGCTTCCCTACGAGTTGTAAATCTACAACACTTATATATACACTTATACAGAAAAAAACCAATTTTTTTTCTCATTACAATAGATTAATTCTCATTCCTTTTTACCTTCTCACTACATCCTTTTCTATTTGGTAATTTTTTTAATTATTGCATTTTGTCACACTAATGTTGAACATTGTTTTCTTTAACATTAATAGAATACAAACAATAAATAATAGTAAAAAAATTCATCACATTTAATGACTTACTTTGTTTAAAAATATTCTTTTTTTTCTGTATTGTATAATTTCTTATGAAAATAATTAAAATAGTATTTTTCCTATTCCTAAAATTGTTATCTGCAATTTATTGGAAATGTAATGAAATACTAAGTCAATAAACAAATTTTTCAGGATACTAATCTTTCTTATGCTATGCTACAGCTTTAGAAAAAGGTGAGTTTAAGATGACATTCTGCTGGACTGAAAAACTTAGAAATTCAGTAATAATTTGTAATAGTTTTCTGAGTCATTGAAACAGAGTACAAAATTAAATATTAAACGCATTATTACTTAACTCATGGAAAACATTTTTGGGGGTAAATAAACAATACAATTTTATTTACCTGGGTTTCCACTGGCCTATAAAATACAAACTCATGAGCAAATAACTCTCGAACAAACACGAACTTCATAAATAATGAATCTGAAAATAAAACAAAATTCCTCAGAAATTTACAATAAATAAAAAAGCACTAATAAATAATTTTTTCAAACATATTGCCTTATGATCAATATGATAAATTTCTACCGTATATCACTTACGTATGACAATATATATACATATATGGCAGATACTGTTACTATTAGACAGTTTTATCTGACTAGATCAAAAATGACAAATGGATCTGAGGTTAGCTACTGCATGTCATCTCAAGAAGTTAGAAGAAATTCAGAACAGCTCTATGAGGATATGTTTGGGATGTCCTAGAACAACCAGCATCCAGTCGATGGAGATTAAATTGGCAATTGAACCATTAAAATTGTACATTGGGAGGATTTTCATGATAAAACACATCAAAGTCCAGGCTCTTCCGCAAAACCATCCACTCCATCGTCTAGAATCGCAACTCCTTCAATAGTATCATATCAAATATAGAACACCAATCTACACAAAGTGCACCAGAGGTCTTTCCAATAGTAAGCTCCACTCCTCCATGGTTGATTGACAACATTAATATTGAACTAACCATCCCTGGAATTGTAAAAAAAGATTGAGAAATTCCAGAGTTCTTCTTGCAGACAACCTTAGAGTATATCGGCACGTCATAATAATATGGATTCCACTGGATTTTCACAGATGGATCAGTCGAAGGTAATAAGGGTATTCCATTTTAATAGGTGCGTTTTTATACACCTATTATTTATATACCTAAGGTAAATAATAGTAAATAATTATTTATATACACCGGTGACAGGTAAAAACATGTTATTTGTGGAAAACAGCACTATCTGTTGGATGTAAAAGCAACACATGCTATACTAAATATTTTACAATTCCATTTCAATGTTTCCAATATGTATGTCTCCTACAGACTAAAAAACTACTTACTGGACCGATTTATGCATGGGGAAAAAGGGATAAATCAGAAAAGGGAAAGAGAAAAAATCAAAAAAGATAAAAGGGAAGAAGGTAAAATCATCAAAGGGAAACATGGCCAAGACAGGCTAGTGAAATGGACATAAAATATAAAACATATAAACAAACTTCTTCGAGATCTAATCGACTTTAACATTAGATTTTTATAGTTTAAATACAATTTATTATCACACCTATTAAATTAACTCAATAATAAAATAAATTACAAAATAAATGTTAATAAAAGTAGATGGTTTTCCTTTATATAATAAAATTTTGTACTTTCAAATGATTGAGGAAAAAAGATTATGGAGGGATTTTTTACAGTATGTCTGCAATATGGATACACTCTGTATACGTACACTGAATCAGTAAAACCTGGAAGACAGAAAAGCAACAAAGACAAACAACAGGGGCTTTTGAGATGTGGTGAAACAGAAGAATATTGAAAGTTATGTTTTGAATTATTCAGGTTCTATGAAATTTTGAGAACAAAAAATGTAATAATAAATACTTTTAAGGAGAATAAAGGTTACTTTCATAAATCAAATAATCAGACAAGTAGGATGTAACGAGTATACCTAGATTAAAGACATTCTATAAAATTGAGAAACTCATCAGGTCAGAAAAATAAAAAAAACTCTTACTTTTATTAATATGGCTGTTTGCTCCAACCTGCTGCATTATAACAGTGATAATTGCAGAATTAATGAGAAAATGTAAACAAGGATTGACATAAAGTTGTAAGGTCAACATTGGTACAGCCAAATTCATCATATCAGTACTCAGTTTATGACCTAAAACAAAAAAAAAAAAAAAATACAATATAAATATGCTGTAAAATTTTTATTATAGCACTTTCTTTATCATTCAAAATCTTAAGACTCAAACAAACAATTATACATTACATTTGCTTTAACAAAGATATAAAGCAGCAATCAAGATTTTAAAGATTATTAATTAAAATATTTGACTAATATTATTTTTAATACTATTAAACTTCTGCAAGTTATCAGAATTATGTTGAATTATGAACTAAAAAATGATGGTATATGAATACTCATCAATTCAGATGCATCAGCTTTAGTAGCATTTGTTCAAGTTTTTTTTTGTCCAACTCCTGGATAGGAAATAGAATTAATTATTGGATAGTACCACAGGCATAGAGGGTCATTACTATATTGTATCCAATAAAGAATCAATTACCCTGCCGGCTACTAGCAAGTGACATCAAGAGAAGTGGAACCAGATAATCCACAGAGGGATTACCTGTGATTGGAACAGATCACAATAGTTTACCATCTTGCCCAGGATCTTTTACATTATAGTCAACATACATTTACAAGTAATTAATTAATATTATCATACATACTAACTCTTATATGACAGCTGATATAATAGTAAGTGCCACCTAGAATATAACAAGTAATCAGACAATCAATCATTTTATTAGTTTATATATATATAAAATATCTAAATATAGTTTATTTATATATATATATATTTGTCACACAACTTTAACTAACTACAACCAAACTAAACTAAATAACAGACTTCTTGATACAGGACATTTATAGGTTTCCCCAACAGTTTAGTATTGGTATTAGTGGATAAAATACTTCTCAATAAAAGACCTTCTAAATAATAAGCATGGAAAATGAATTTATCTATAAAAACTGTTCAATCAGTTCTGAAAAATAGTTAGCAGGAATAAAAATTGTAATTTTTCTTGTTTCATTTTATACTCAGTGTAACTAATTTGTTGCTAATCTGTTGTGAATTGTATCAGTTCCTTTCTAGACAGTGATGTTATGATTTCAAACAATTCATCAATCAGCGTGATTCATCAATAGTTGCTGTACACGTGTATACTGCACATTGAACATGTGTAATATTTTTGTTATGGTAGAGTTCTGTATTTTTTCTTATAGTACATTTTGTTTACATTTTCTATATATTTGTATAGAAAATTTTACTGAATATTCAATTTTGTTTATTATATAAACATCATTACAATCATTGTTACCGCAAACTTAAAATGTCTCAAAATTGTAAACACTTGACATTAAAAGAAAAAGTAGAAGTTATAAAAAAAAACCTCAGTGTATGTGATATAGCAAAACATTTTGATGTTGGGAAAACTCAGCTAAATATCTTAAAAAAACAAACTTGATATCCTGAAGTCTAAAAACTGGACTAAAAATTATAATCAGTTAAGCAAACATGTATTCCTAAAATGCCAGGCATAGCGGCTGACAATTTGACTTAAGTGATTTTGTAGGGCTCATACTAATAACATTCTGGTTTCTGGAACTACACGAGAAAGCCCTAGAAATTGCTAAAGAACTTTGTTCAATGAGTTTAGATAAATTTCGAATTAGACATAATGTTTCATATAAAAGTGTTTACGGTGAAGCTGGTGCTGTAGATGAGAATCTGGTGTCAGAGTAGAAGGAAAAGTTAAATGAAATATGCATGAGTTATAACGAAAAACATTTTTAGTTGTAATGAAACTGGTTTTTTGTGGGATTTGCCCAGTGAAACAGGTTGATTAAAAGAGAAAAAATGTACATGGGGAAGATATCAAAAGAAAAAGTGACTTACATTGGCTGTGATTATGTCAAATGAATCTGAAAAACCATTAATTGACAAAACTGCAAAGCCACTATATTTTAACAGTGTGAACATAAATTCAATAAAAACTGAATGGTATTCAAATAAAAAATCTTGGATGTCTAGGGACATAATGATGGACTATGTTAAGTTTTGATCGTAGAATAGGAAGGAAAAATAGGGAAGTCATACTATTTTTAGACAATGCAAAATTCCACCCTAACTTTAGCTTAGAAAATGTTAACATTGATGTTTCTTCCCCCAAATACTACTGGAGTATGTCAACCACTTGATCAGGAGATCATTCAGAACTTTAAAATCCAGTACAAAAAAAGGTGTTATGATAGTTATTGTCAACAATGAAAGTTTCATTAATGTGCTGAATGCAATTTTATGGATTTGTATGGCTATATAGCAGGTTACTACTACAACAGTGAGACTGTTTCATAAAAACCAGTATTAAACCTCCACGAAATAACTTCAATTCTGACACTGAAAATCTTACTGAACCGAATGAAAAATCTGTGAAACAAGAGTGAATTACAAGAACTTATTGAACCATTTGGAAAACACAAAGTACCCAAACACTGAAGGCGTGCAACACAGAGGATGTATCGACTGATATTTGTGACCTTTGCTACAGCCTCAGACTTGACTACTTCCATAACAAACAACAATGACTCTGATAACCATGATAATGACAATGAACCTGGATTTACCATAAGTAAGAGAAGAGGTTAGAAAATTAAAGCAATAATTCTTACAAAAAGGACTACCCGAAGGTATTATTTTAATGAGTGCAATCACTTATTGAAAAAAGAAAGTACTAAGGCTTAGTTTAAACTAAAACAGATGCTATTTTAAACCATCTACATATAAATAAATTATATATATATGTAGTTGGTTTTTTATTTTAACTTTTACATTATTTTCTGTACATCTGTTTTGATTAATATTTTTATATACTATAGCTTTTTTGATTAATATTTTTAGCTTACATTGTTTTTATTAAATTTTAGTATAGTACAGTAATTTTATTCTCTCATTTTATCAGCCAAATACAGTAGTACAGTATTATTTTATTATTCAAATACGAAAACAGAAGACAGTAAGTATTTTATTTTCAGAAAAACAATTTTAAAAAAACTTGAATTTTATATAGTTATTTTAATCAGCAACTAACTTTTCTTCTAATTTTAATTTACATGAAATAAATACAGAATTTTGTTGTTCTATTTTCTGTACAATAGCCAAACATAATGTTTTATTCATGTTTTTCTAAGTAGCAGATGCTTCTAAATAACGGACAGATTGTTGGTTCCAAGCCATGTCCAACACTGGGAAGTTTTAACGTAATAATATCTATACTAGCAGAACACTAACCTTATTTGTCTTAAGTACTTTCAGAGGATCAGCTCAATCAACATTTTAAAAAACACACGTAATTAAAATAATACTTTTAAAATTATAAATAGTAAAAAAAAATTAAAATTATCAGCATGTATATATTGTTATCTTATTAAAAAAAAATTCCATATCCACCAAGGTACAATACAGATCAAATCATTTAATAGTATCAAATTATTTAATAATTATTAAATCCAGTATCTGTTTATTAATATGAAATAAATAAGTAAATACAACTCATGAAATAAATAAGTTTTCAAAAAAGTTTTGAAAAAAAAGAAAAATATATACAACGAATTTTAAACACAAATACATTACTACTAGATTTGACTAATGCACATGATATATCAGTCAAATACTGATACATCAATGTGCCATACAGTTTGAGGATAAAACAAAACATTACTGATTTTTTATTTAAGTAATAACTAAATCCTTATTCAGTTACTAACTTTTACAACATATACAGGGCAATATATTCATGCTAATTTAATTATATTTAAAATTAAAAGTTTAATTATTCATACAATTTATTGTTTTCTTCAGACATTAACAAATGCATTCATATACAATTAATTATTACAATCTTGAATATTATATTTTGAAGATAATTACATTTGTTATCGGCTTTTTATCTGTTTCTTTCACACATCAAAACTATGGAAATGAGTAATTGCAATGCTTCCCCAATGCTGTCATTTGTATCAAACACATATTGTTGGGATAATAACTACTTTATAACAATCAAAAGGTCTTTTCAATCCATAAACTTCACATTAAAAATAACAGTTATCAATTATTATAAGATATGAGATATGACTGTAACTTACCTCTAAGTGTCTGTGGATCTAATGTTTTACATTTATCATTATTAAGTTTTACTAAGGAGATTGTACCAGAAGCAGAAACTCTGATTAAAGATTGATGCACTTTAATACTTTCCATAAGAACAGAAACAGCTGTGCCTAATAAAAAACATAAATATAGAGTGATTCAAAAAGGAGTTACAAATTTAAAAGCATATAAAAATTTATTTAGATAACTTATAGATTCGGTTGAGATCTCATTTCATAGCAAATCACAAGAAGTTTTGACTCATGTAGTTCATCAGTACCAAATTTGGACAACAGTCCTGTCACCAGTGTTCTAAAAAATTGATACATTTACTGTTGTGGAACGTGCTTGCTGCTTGTTTTGGTTTCATGATTTGCAGTCAGCAACTGCAGTTCAACATAATTTTCGCAGAGTACAGTAGGGAGCCTCCTAGTAGGCAAACAATTTACTCTTGGATCAAACCTTTGTTGAGACAGGTTGTGCTGTTAAACACATAAAATCACCAGGATGCTCATGCCTCCCTGAATTGCAAAAAATGCCTCCCTATTGTGGAACAATTCAGGGAAAGCTCTGTACATAGTCTGAATAAATTAACTGGACATGCGCCACATATGAGACTGGCATACCACAAACAACATTTCACTTAGTGGCAAGGTGAGCACCCATTACTGACTGCCAAATATAGGATAGTGAAAACCCTTATCAAATTATGCAGCACATTCATGATAAGGTCAATGTTTTTTGTGCCCTAAGCAAGCAAAGACTGTACATACTGTTCTTCTTCCAGGAGGCAACCGTGATTAGAATCGTTTATCTTAACATGTTCAAAATTTTCTAATTCCTCAGTTAGATGTTGATGACCAAGTTGGACGTCATTACTATCAAGAAAACGGGGCACCAGCTCACTCCCCAGATTTAACCTGCTAGATCTTTTCTTGTGGGGTTTCATTAAAGATCGGTTTATGTACACGACCTTTATCTGCTGATCTTGTTCAGCTAAGGCTTCGAATTAACATCACAGCTGCAGAGTTAACCCCTGACTTGCTGGCTATAGTCTGGAATGAAATTGAATTTAGGTGGGCTTTATGTCACATTAAAAATGAAAGCCATTGTTTGTTTTTTTTTTTTTTTATGAAATGAGAACTCAACTGAATCTGAAAGCTATCTCAATAAATTTTTATATGCCTTTAAATTTATTAAGTCCTTTTTGAATCACCTGGTATAAACTCTGAAAAAGTATTATAAACACAAAAAAGTTTAAATAATGAACTCAACACATGCTACTCACCAATTTATATTTTGAATATTCTGTAAAAGTAGATCAGTTAAAATAAATAATTCTGAATAAAAATTACATACGATTTCTTTCGATTCACATTTTAGAGTATTATGTTCAAAAGGTTTTCAATTCACTTAAAAGTTTTCACAACATAAAAAGAAAACACATTTATAAAATCAATTTTTTTCTGTTTAATGTTAGACCCAAGTCAACAAAGGTAACATTTTAATTTCAACTTAGCTTGTAGATTTTTACCAAAGTATAGCAACAAAATCAACCTTAATCCTGAATGAAATCTAAGGTATCAGCTTAAAAGGCATAAAAGTGGTCTACCTGCTCAGCAATTATCTTTCTTAACATAATGAAGAATACATTAAAAGAATTAAAAAGGAAACACTAAACTAATAAAACTAATAAACAAATTAACTTTTTAAATTACTTTTTTTAAACTGTAAGTTTGTAAGCTCTGGGAAAAATTATTTTATTACTTTCTTATAATTACTTGTATAATACTCTAAGAAAATAGAAACACTGTAACCAGGTGTAGTAAACACTGAAACAAACATGATTTCATAAATCAGAAATAAAATTTATTAAATTTCTTAAGCCTACCTTTTTAATTTTGGAAGATTGATGCGCATAACAAAAACTGCTAAAAATTAAATTTATTAGAAACCTAATCAATAACAGTCACTTTAATTATGTAATATCGATATACAGGTAGAAAAGATGATTATAAAAGAAAACTTATGAGCATTTATTAATCAGTCAACAACACTAACCAAACAATAATGAATTCAAATATCCAGGATGTTTTAACAATAAAAACATTCTTTTTTAAATTCTGTACACACATGATTATAAACATATATATATTTAAATATTCAATATTAACCGAAAATTTAAACCACCAAAACACAGTAACAGATAAATACACTTAAAATAAAAATTAACACCAATAATCAACTTTCATGGAATCCTGCATCATCAGTTGGTTGGTATACAATTCTATAATTATATTAATCAATTATTAAAAAAAAATAAAATGATCACTATTATAATCCCAAAATTGGTAATGATTAACACACAAAACTCCACTACCATTATTGGACACACAAACACAAATGCATGCACGCACACACTTTTTTCAAATCAATTCTTTTAAGAATCATATAGTAAAGTCAAGTATAGTATCAGAGTATAAGAAAGTAATTTCAGTTAAATGGAGAGCATGCATAACTGCTTTAATTAAAATTATTTTTATCTGATTTTAATTTTAATTTTTAATTTTAATTCGATTTTATGCCTTGCCGTCATATTTTTACACATGTAAAAATTTTTAACGTTAATTTTAATTAATTTTTCATATTTTTAAATATTGTTTTAATTTTTAATTTAACTGAATAAAAGTTTAAAATAAAATAATAAAAAGATTACACATTTTAAATTTTAAATAGAATAAATAAATGCATGGTAGGTAATGCATATATGTAATATATATATGCAATACATGTAATTACACATACAATATATAATGCAGCTGATGATGCGAGTAAATCGCCAAAGCGCTCCTACATATATAGTAGAATAAGTTAAGTCATCCTACTTTATTTATTCTGTACTTTGGTTGATCTAATAAAATAAATTTTGTTTTAATTTAAGTGTATATATGAACTACTAAACTACAGAAAAGAAATGAAACAATTTTCTTACCATGAGATATAGGTTGTACAACTGCACCTTGAGTCTTAAGTACAGCAGATAACCAAACAACATCTTTGCTAACATGATCAATAAGCAATGGTTCCAATGAGTTAACCATCAGATGGTTGGTCAATACCATTGCTAGAATATTAAAAGTATTCAGCACCATATTTTTCTGTTGGCTAAGCAAAAACAATTACAAATTAATATAAACACTTATACACAAAAATCTAAACACATAGATTCTATTAAAGCTATGCAAGGGGTAATATATGACTAATATCTCAATTCTACCTGTTGAAAATATACAAATTAGAAAATGAAAATTTGCAAGGGGTCTATAGCAGTACCAATGACAGACAAACTATAATGAACAAATTGTATTTTACAACTATGATATAATTTCAGTATATATAATTGTTTCAGGTTTCCATAAATAAGAGCAGAGGTTGAACTTAAAGAATGATAGTAAAGAACCATTTGAAAGGGTACCCGAAAATAATCAGATTCATGTAGCACTCGACTGAGTTTTTATAGTATGCAATTCTCCTACTAGGAGCATCAAGTGACTTTTTTTGTGTCAGTCTGCCAAACAGCATCACCTAAGAAGGTTATGTTCTGATCTGTGATTTTTTTTGTAAAATCTGTACTGTCTCCTTTCCATTTTTTGACATGGCAGACTTTAATGAACAGCTTGCAGCTGCAAAGTTTTTACTTCCTGCTTGGGGAAAAAAACCATAGAAAATATTATGGTTTTGAAAAGAGCTTACAAGAACACTGCTATGGAAAGAACTCAAGTGAAAAAATAGTTTTCATCTTTCAAAAAAGGTGAAATGTTGATTATGACCAACCTCATTTTGGATAACCTTCAACTTCCCAAACGGGTGAAAGTGTTGAAAAACTTTCCACAATTGTGCTTGAAGACTGACAATGATCCATTGAAGAAATAGAGAAATTATCTGGAGTAATTTGGAGCTTAATTCAGCAAATTTATCAAAATTTATCAGAAGATTTGTGCATGAGAAGAGTCACATTGCAAAGTTTGCGCCTTGACGACTCATCAAGAAGAGAGTCAGGTCACTTGAAGATTGCACAACAGTATGTGGCAAAAGAGGCCCGATTTGTGACAGATAGGCGACTGGTTTCTCCACCATGATAATGCACCTGCTCACACAGCTCTCTCAGTGCGCCAATTTAGAAAAAAAAGGCATATCTTCCCTGCCTCACCCCCATTATTCACCTGATTTAGCTCCGTATGATTTTTTATTGTTTCTGCAAATGAAAAGGAACCTGAAAGGAAAGCATTTTACCAATGTGGATCAGGGGAAGAAAAATATGAGGAAGGTGCTGTCATGCATCACAACAAATGAATTTAAAAATGTTTTGAACAGTGTAATAAAGGACTAGACAAATGTATTAGCTGTAATGGAGAGTATTTTGAAGGCTTTTTGTAAAAAACAATACAAAAAAAAGAAAGAATTCTAGTTATCTTTGGGTACCCTTGTACATTTTTTCAGGTTTTTACCAGTAGGTTTGTCTAGAGGCATCTACCTATTAAGATGTATGTATGCATGTCATACATACAGCTGTGATGGAAACTGATAACAATGTTTATTGATAGCCTAAAAATTGGAAACCACTGAAAGATGATTTTTCAAGAGGTTTAAGGATGACAAAAAAAGTAGGATATAGCATTTCTAAAGAAAACAGCTGAACAACCATTTTATTGCTACAATACAAATTTAAGTTTTTGAAACCACATAGCTTTTGCTAAATTTTTATTTTTTTTGGAAAATATGCTTATCTTTACTTACACAACGATCCTATATATAATGAAAATATCACTTTTTAATATCTATTATTTTTCACAGCAAATATATTAATACCAATATAGGTAAGCTAAATTAATTACAAAATAGTAATTCAACACACGAGATGAAAACTATTTCTTCTTGGATGGTAATTAAAAATTAAATATTTAAGTAAGGAACTGTAATCCACAATTTTATACTAACCAATCTACAATTTGATATGCTAAATGAAAACAGTGTCCACTTTCCTCAACAGAATCTCGTTTGGTAAAATCAAGAGTAGCACTAAGAGTTTGTGTTAGATATTTTCGGAATGAAATCGGTTCACTAAATGTAGCATGAACATTTCCATACTTTTCATCCATAATTTTTAAAGCTTTAATTAGTCCCTGTTAATAACAAAAAAAAAAAACAAAACAAAAAGCATAAATATGAAAATTACTTGACTGTAACAAAAAAAATTACTTAACTTTATCGTATATGAAATATACAACTACTTTACTAACAAATTCATATTTTAAACAAATCTTTATTACATCCAAAGTGTAAGTAACATTTGCAAAAACTACCATTGCACTACAAAATAAAGAAAAATAAAAGTAGAAGTACAAATTATAACTTACTGAAGTTGATTCCTTGGGTTTTGGAATGCCTAGCATTTCATATGCAAACAGAGATTCTTCTAAAACACATTCATAACTAAAACTTACTGGAACAAAATAAATATCTGGAACATCACCATTAAAAAATGGTTCAACAAGCATATTCAAAAGACCTGGAACATAAAAATCAATTTTACCAAATTCATACATAGAATTTTAAGTTTTTTTTTAATGAAGTTACTTTATGGTTAAAAAACAATCATATATAAACAAAGCATTCAAATATTTTTAATGATTAATAGCAAATCATGAATTATAAAGTTTACACTGAAGCGCATAAACAATTAAAAATAAAAGGGAATGGAACTCATCATAATTTAGGTAAATAAGAAATTCTATATTAAATATAATATTTTACTTTAATAATTGATTTTGAGAATTTATAGAATTAAATTACCAAATTTAGGGACTAGTGCTTTTGCAGATCGACTTCTTGTACCCTCAATGAAAAACTCAATTGGAGCATCACCATATGTAACAAGATGTTGTACATATTTCTTAAAAACACTTCTATACAACTGATCATCAACAAACGAACGTCTCATAAAGAAAGCACTACAATCTCTTAGTATTTTTCCGATAACCCGCATGGACTGAAAATCTAAAAAAAAAAATAATCATTAAAAAAATATAATTATTACTAAACATCTAACTATTTTCTTAGTAATAACAGGATGACATCCAATTACAGTTATTTAAAATGATAATAATTGAATAAAACGAAACATGATTCAAAAATGAAAAATACCAAACCTGGCTGGAATTTGAATCAAGAACCTTCCCTAAATGAAAGGCTATCATTCTGCTTTTTTCTGTTCTTGATCATTCTTATTAACCAAATATACAATTAACAATGTTAATAAACACAAGGGACAACTAATACGTAATGCATAGTCACACATAACAAGAGAACAAAACACTGACCAGAACAGTACATGTTGCCATCTTGTAGTTGCATTCTCCACTAAAAACATGCCAAATCTTGTTAAACTCACTACATCAACAGGTTTAAAAAAATTCTTAGAGTGAATTTTTGGCAACTAAAAAAAGTAAATCCAGGTAATAATCATCATTGTCTACAAGTCATCTATAGTGATGAATCACTTGATCAAGGAAAAAAAAAATTCACAACTCTCTGAGAAAAAAGTTCTGAGATATCAAACACATATACATAAAGTACCTGGACGCTGGAACCAACATTAATTTTGCACAGGAATAGACATTAAAACAATAAGAAGGTATGGCTACAAACATAATATGCTATTACAAAGTTGACATTTGAATTCATTCAACAACATCCATACATCCAGAGAATTAGCACCTCATAATTTTCACTTCACCCTGAATTAAGAGACAGCTTAGAACATTAATTTCATAAACAGACAATGAAGTAATGGATATACTGAATTTGTACATCAAGGAAAGACAGCTTAAATTCTTCATTTATGGGATGACTTCTTTACCATTGTTAGCTGTAAACGGAGAAAGGAAGCTCCTGTAACCAATAAAAAGTATTTGAACATGCTTTTTGTTTGATTCATCTGAATAGCTCTCTCTCTCTCTATTGGCAAGTTGTTAGCAAGTGTACATTACTTTTCAACCAGCAACTGATTTTACCTTACCTTAAAAAAAATAAATATAAAATTAAATCAAACAATACAGGTAATACCTCCAAAAAATAAAATGTTTGCTCTTATAATTTAATTTCTATGTAACTATTTACAATTACATGTGACCAGCAGCAACAGTATTTTAATATGCTTAAGATTTTATTTAAAAGGATTTATTTATGGTTTAATATTTTTAAATAAGTTCTTTTGTTTTAACAACATTAAAAACAAACATCCAAGTTCAAAACAATAATAAATATAATACAAACCCATTCCAGCAGCAATACATGGAATTTCTATATTATAATGGAATGTGATGTAACTCATTAGAAGAAAATCTGCATAACTTCGGTGGCTTGGAACAAATATTACAGGATTACCTCCCATTTCAGACTTCAACTGCAAAAGAAAAGATTCCCAATCAATTTTCAAAATAATTTTCCTTAATTGTTTCATAATGGACATCTAAAAACAAAAGAAAATATTGCACAGCAGCACATACATGTAAGCTGATTTTACATCCAACATATTTTATACCGATTTTAGAATAGACTTTTTACTACAAGCAGAATTGTTTTACTAAAAGCTTCCCGAACAGAGCTGAGAAGCTTTTAAACAAGAATAAAGCAGTAGGGAAGACACACCCTTGAATTATTATTTTATCTGGGAAAAGCACCAGACTCCAATAAATAATTAATTTAACAAAAAAAAGTAACAGCAGAAAAATATGAGAATTGCATATAAGCTTCCTATCTCGTGCTTCTAAATTACTAGTAAACAAATTCATGGACCAGAACAAGAAATAGGTGTACTAATAACAAGAATAATAACAATAACAATAATAATACTAATAATAACAATAATTAGAATACTAATAATAAGAACAATTCAATCTCAGAAAAAGCAAAGGAACATGAGAAAAACAATTTTAATTTTCAACCTAATTTTGTTAGGCAATTAAAGAAAAACTAAGCTATGTATATAACATTTCTAGAGCTTGAAAAAAATTACTTTTTTCCAATGAATGGGACAGAATATTTTAAGTTTTTAAGATATATAAGATTGAAATTCAAAAGAGTTATTTATTGGTTGTATACAAATAAGAATTGAAAATGCAGAAAGTCAAGTAAATTAAAGTACAAAAAGGGGTTAGGACAAGAATTTAGTTTGTTTTTATTTTTAATTTGTACATAAAAGCAGCAATAAAGAATTCAAAGAAAAATTTAAAAAAGAGAATAAAATCCCAGAGACATAAAATTAAAATGTTTCAATATATAAATAAAGAGGTGATATTGTAATCTTAGCTGAAATTAAAAATTAGTTAGAAATAACAAAATGTGTTAGGATTAATTGCTGGAATTCAATACAAATTGCTGAGGTAAAATAATCATAATAAATAATTAAATGTTACAGTAAGGAGGTTAATGTAAAAGTTAAATACCCAAAATCAGAAAAATTTGTGATTGGGTGTAAAATAATTACAAAAGGATAAAAAAGTTAAATAAGATTCAAAGCAGATTTCTGCAATCCAAGAGAAGCTATCAGGTGCTATCAAATACATTTACAGGGAGGGCAACCTTTAATACAGTCCATTAGTAATGTATCCAGGATTATAATGCAAAACAGGGAAGTGGCCTACATAAAACTAAAATTTGTAAACATTTTTTCTGCATTAATGATGTAGTTATCATTACTGTAACTCACAGCCATACAAAAATGTAATTGATTTAGCTATTTTTTATTCTAGAATTTTCATAGTGCATTTTGAAAATGAAATGTTTCCTGAAATCATCATGACCAACAAGCATTATAGAAAAATTGTGCTTACAAGCTATATAAAACATTGTGTACTTTAGCCTATGTCTGTATTTTACATTTCTTTTATTAAGATTTATCCTAACCAATGAGTTTTAAACACTTTTGTTACTAGTTGTAGCTCTCCAATCCAGCTAGTTACAGTGTTTTACAAAAAAAAAAAACACATTCCACTGCTACAAAACATACATTTAACTACTTAATACTGCATGTGCAATAGCAGACTACACTGTCTCAAACATTTGTTGGGATCATTGAATGACCATCCTTCATAAAGTGTAGCAGTTAACAGCATCAATACAGAAAAATAATCAAGAGTAACAAAGTAAAAGGTTTTCAGATTCATTATATATTTGAAAATTATGTGGGTACAAAAATGATTTTAGATGTGTGAGAAGGACAGGGCTGATGATGAACCTGGATTGGGTTAAACAAAATGGGTTGGTGAGTACCCAGATGATTTTATTTCTTTTTTCATAACTAAAGTTGAAAAACCATTTAGATTATTAATACCTATAAATGATAAACAAAATGCCACACAAAAGATAAAATGCTGATGAAGTTGAAGATTATGAAATACAAAAACATACAAACACAATAATATACAAACTAACAGCAGTAATATTGTAATGTCAGCTGACAAAATTGTGAAAGCACCACTGGTCACTGGTCAGTTCTAAAGATGACAGCATTTTGAAAATGTTTTATTATACAATTTTATTATTTTTTTATATTTTTAAATTAATAAAACATCTTATATTTTTTAATTAATAACATCATTTAAATGTCAATAAAATCAAACAAATTATCCAATTTTGGAGATTTTTGTGAATGGCAAACAGAAAACTGAAGCAAAACATGAGTGAGAGAAAGAGAAAGAGACTGATAGATTATTTCTTTATAGTTTGCCTGACAAGATACATATATAGAACAATAACAAAATTTAAAAAAAACTTTGACAAATGATATTAATTTGAAGTAAAACAACATTATTAAATATTTTCAATATATTTATTTATACTAGCAGCAGCAGTCCAATCACAAAGTTTAAAAAGATATCAAAAATTTTAACATAAAATAAAACAAAAAAATTAACCCTTCGTGGGTGATAGTGGATATATCTGGATACACAAAATTTTCATTTAGAGAAGTTTGCAGATTTATCTGCATGTGGGTCTAGATTTTATGGGTTTTTGGTGGATATATCGGTTAAAGTTGTGACACATTACTGAAGTTTTTATATCAGTTAATGTTACACATTTAGTAGTGTTACACCCACCTTTTTGTCTTTAATGCCAGTACTGAAAACTGGGGGAAAATGTGAATGGCTTTCTGAGGTGGGTTGTTGGGAGTGGCACTCAAGTAATGTCTTCTTATCTGTGATAGTAAGATGGCTTTTAACATAAGTAACTCAAATTTTTTTGATATCATTGAAATACTACTTAGTAGATCTATGTCAGAGGGTGATATTCCACAAATGATGATGAGGGAATGCACATTGAAGAAAGTGATGGGGAATACAGCGACAGTGTTGCAAGTTCTGATCTTAGTAATGTTAGTGTAGTATCACAAATGCATACTATAATATGAGGGTTATCTGAAAAGTTTTGAGCCTAACATAGAAAGACATATTTTTTCTGTTAAATATAGTTTTATTTTTCAAAAAAGTCTCATTTGAAGTCAATACACTTTCTCCAATGATGCTCTAACCTCTTTAACCCTTCCAAATAGTAGCTGGTGTCTTTCTCTGCAAAATAGGTGTTTACATATGCAATAACCTCCTCGTCCAATGAAAATCTCTTTCCTCCAAGCAAAACTTTAAGGTTAGGAAACAAAAAAAATAGTCACTTGAGGCCAGATCTGGTGAATATGGTGAGTTGAATTCAACCAATTAAAAGTGCAATTCGTGAATTTTAGCCATGGCGACCGTCAAAGTGTGAGCAGATGCATTGCCCTGATGAAAAAGGATTTTCTTCTTCAAATGTGGTTGTTTTTTTTCAATTTCTGCCTTCAGCTTGTCAAGTAATGATGTGTAATTCTGTCCCATTATTGTGTTATCTTTTTTTAAGATAATCTATAAACAAAATTCCATTAATATCTCAAAAAACAATTGCCATCACCTTCCCGGCCAATGGAACCATCTTCGCCTTTTTGAGACAGGTTCACCCTTTGTAGTACACTGTTTTGTCCCAGGAGTTTAGTGGTGGATCCACATTTTATCTACAGTAATGAATAGAGCAAAAAATTTGACTCGTTTTGCTTAAACTGCTCCAGTAGGGCCTTGGAAATGTTCATTTGAATGCGTTTTTGGTCCAAAGTGAGCAAATGCGGCACCCAATGTATGGATAGCTTACGCATATCCAATTCTTCAGTTAATATATGACTAACATGTTCTTTCGATATTTCTATAGCCTCTGCCCTCTCTCTCTCTCTCTCTCTCTCTAACCTTAATTCATAGGTCGTCCAATACCATTTGGTGAACTTTTTCAATGATATCAGTGGTGGTTGCAATTTTTGGCCGTCTGAATGCTCATCAACCAAGCTGGTACGATCATGTTTAAATTCAGCTGCCCATTTTTTCATGGTGGCAAATAATGGGACAGAGCCCCTGTAAACAGAGTCAAACTCAGTTTTAATTTGCGTACGTGTATTGGCTTTCAAATGCAAGCATTTAAACATGGCACGATATTCTATTATTTCCATTTTCACAAAAACACTCACAATGACTTACTCAAACAATTGAGTGTCCAAAATGGCTGAAATTTTAGTGAGAACCTTTCAAATGCATGGCAAATACATTCTCTAACTTTGTTGATGAGTGCTGCCATCTTCAAGTTGAGGCTCTAAACTTTTCAGACAACCCTCGTAAATGATTTAGGTGATAATGATGGAAGAGGAACTGAACCATTAAATAAAAATGGAAACAGTGACAGTAATCAGGATGACTGGATTGATGCGAGTTATAGTGACAATGGGCTCAAAAATAATATTTTTTTTTGTCTTCATTCACTTGACTGGTTTGATACAGCTCTTCAAGAATCCCTATTTAGTGCCAGTCGTTTCATTTCAGTATACTCCCTACATCCTACATCCCTAATAATTTGTTTTACATATTCCAAACATTGCCTGCACAATTTTTCCCATCTACCTGTCCCTCCAATATTAAAGTGACTATTCCAGGATGCCTTAATATGTGGTCTGTAAGTCTGTCTCTTCTTCTAACAATATTTTTCCAAATGCTTCTTTCTTCATCAATTTGTTGCAACACCTCTTCAATTGTCAATTTATCCACCCAACTGATTTTTAACATTCTCCTATAGCACCACATTTCAAAAGCTTCTTCTTTTCTTTTCAGATACTCTGATCATCCAAGTTTCACTTCCATATAAAGCTACACTCCAATCAAATACTTTCAAAAATATTTTCCTGATTTTTAAATTAATTTTTAATGTAAACAAATTATATTTTAGACTGAAGGCTCGTTTCATTTGTGCTATTCAGCATTTTATATCGCTCCTGCTTCGTCCATCTTTAGTAATTCTACTTCCCAAATAACAAAATTCTTCTACCTCCGTAATCTTTTCTCTTCCTATTTTTATATTCAGTGGTCCATGTACATTATTTCTACATTTCAATACTTTCGTTTTGTTCTTGTTTATTTTCATGCAGTAGTTCTTGTGTAGGACTTCATTCATGCCATTCACTGTTTCTTCTAAATCATTTTTACTCTCAGCTAGAATTACTATATCATCAGCAAATCGTAGCATCTTTATCTTTCTACCTTGTACTGTTACTCCGGATCCAAATTGTTCTTTAACATCATTAACTGCTAGTTCTATGCAAATATTAAAAAGGAAGGGGGATAGGGAACATCCTTGTTGGACTCGCTTTTTTATTACGGCTTCTTTCTTATGTTCTTCAATTACTACTGTTGCTGTTTGCTTCCTGTAAATGTTAACAATTGTTCTTCTTCATTTTTTGTACTTGAACCCAATATTTTAAAATGCTGAAAATTTTATTCCAGTCTATGTTATCGAATGCCTTTTCTAGGTCTATAAATGCCAAGTATGTTGACTTGTTTTTCTTTAATCTTCCTTCTACTATTAATCTGAGCGCTAAAATTGCTTCTCTTATCCTTATACTTTTCCTGATACCAAATTGGTCTTCTAACACTTCTTCCTCCATTCTCCTCTCAATTTTTCTGTACAGAATTCTAGTTAAAATTTGTTATGTATGAGTAGTTAAGCTAATTGTTCTGTATTCTTCACATTTATCTGCTCCTGCTTTTTTTGGTACCATGACTATAACACTCTTTTTGAAGTCTAACAGAGCTTCTCCTTTTTCGTAAATATTACACACCAGTTTGTATAATCTATCCTCACCTGCACTACGCAGTAATTCTGCAGGTATTCCATGTATCCCAGGAGTCTTTCTGCCATTCAAATCTTTTAATGCTCTCTTAAATTCAGATCTCAGTATTGTTTCTCCCTTTTCATCCTCCAACTTCCTTTATAACACCAATTTCTAATTCATTTCCTACGTACAACTCTTCAATATATTCCACCCACCTATTAACCTTTCCTTTCGTACTATAAATCGGTGAACCATGTTTGTTTAACATGTTATTAGATTTTTATTTATGTACCACAAAGGTTTCCTAACTTTCCTGTATGCTCTGTCTAATTTACCAATGTTCATTTCTCTTTAACCCACCCTTCTTTTGCTAATTTGCACTTCCTGTTTATTGCATTTCTTAATAGTTGATAATTCCTTTTACTTTCATCACTAGCATTCTTATATTTTCTACACTCATCCATCAGCTGCAATATATGCTCTGATATCCAAGGTTTTCTACTAGTTCTCTTTGTTCTGCCTAAGTTCGCTTCTGCTGATTTACGAATTTCCTTTTTAATATTCTCCCATTCTTCTACATTTTCTACCTTATCCTTTTTACTCAGACCTCTTGCGATGTCTGAGTATGATGTCCTCTTCAAAAATCTTCTTTACTTCCTCTTCCTCAAGCTTCTCTAAATTTCATAGATTCATCTGACAACTTTTCTTCAAATTTTTAAACCAAATCTACATTTCATTATCACTAAATTATGGTCGCTATCAATGTCCGCTCCAGGATAAACTTTGCAGTCGAAGAGTTGATTTCTAAATCTTTGCTTATCTATGATATAATCTCTCTGATACCTTGTAGTATCAAGGTATCAAGTAGATGCAAAACTCTATAAGTTTGTTTCCTCTTTCATTCCTTTTGCCTAACCCGCATTTACCCACATTTCCTTCCTTGCCTTTTCCAATGCTTGCATTCCAATCTCAAACTATTATTAAATTGTCATCCCCTTTTATGTGTTTAATTGCTTTATCAGTTTCTTTGTATACACATTACCTCATCATCATAATCATGGACACTTGTAGGCATATAGACGTTAACAATTGCTGTCGGCTTAAGTTTTGATTTTATCCTTATTACAATGATTCTATCACTATACATTTTCAAATACTCTACTCTCTTCCCTATCATGTTCATTATGAAACCTACTCCTGCCTGTCCATTATTTGAAGCTGAGTTAATTATTCTAAAATTACTGACCAAAAGTCGTTTGTTTTCCTCTTCCCACCGAACCTCACTAATTCCTACTACATCTACATTTAACCTATCCTTTTCTCTCTCTTTAAATTTTCCAACCTACCAACCTTTTTTAGACTTCTAACATTCCATGCTCCAACTCTTAGAATGTTTTTTATATAACAATTATAAATAATAACTCTGGACCAGTTTTACAGACTTCTTTCAATGAAAGCACGATGCCCATACACTATTATTTTTTGTTTTTTGATGACGATTTACTTACAATGATATGCTCAGAGACAAATAGTTTTGTTAACAGGCAAAAACTTGCCTTGACAAGCCCTAAAAGTAGAATGAAAAAGTGGAAAGAAGCAACAGTATCTGATTTGGAAGCTTTACTGAGAATAATACTCAATATGGATCTGCATCCATTGTCAGAGCTGAAAGATTATTTTTCAGTGAGTCAACCGAATGCAATTCTTTAGTGATGTGTTTACCAGAAATCATTTTCTGTTGCTATTTTGGAACCTACATTTTAGCAGTGATGAGGGCACTGATCAAGGTATAAAAATACAATCAACTACAAATACAATTCAAAAGAAATATCAGTTATTGTATAATTCTACATTCTCATGTATCAGTTGATGAAAGTAAGATTTCCTGCAAAGGAAAAATTTCCTTTCGTGTATATAACCCAAACAAACCAAGTTTCGTTTTAAAGTTTTTGTTATTTCAGACAGTTTAAATGGTTACATTTACAATTTTATTCCATATTTTGGCAGAGAAGAAATAATTCCTGGTTCTGAATTACTAAAAACAACTCAGATTGTGTCAGCATTCATTCAATCCTACTAAAGATCAGACTAATCCTTCATTTGGCAATCACGTATGAGGTCTGTTCAAAAAATAACCAAACTTTTAATTACACACCAACAGAGATATTTAGTGACATGCGGTGGCTATTATTATTTCGCATAAGCTCCCTGAAACCACATGTTCTTGGATTGTTGATATCTCATTTAGTTTTTGTGTAATTGTTGTCCGAGTACAACATGTTTAAGTTTTAGCAGCAATTTTTGCAATGTGTCATTTTTTGATGACTGAATTTTTGTCTCAATGTCGTAGCCATAAACCCAGCTTTCGTCTCCTGTTATAATCCTTTGCATGAATGTTTCATTGCCATCGGCTTGTTCAAGAAGTTGCTGGCAATTGTCCACTAGAAGTTTTTTCTGCTCTTCAGTCAGCAAATGAAGAAAAAACTTTGCTGCAATTTGATGCATGTTCAATTTTTCAGACAAAATGTTATGGCATGACCCAATCAAGATGCTAACCCTTGTGCAAGTTCTCTGACAGTCAATCAGTGATTGCACTCCCCAGATCGTTGATTTTTTGAATGTATGTGTTATCAGTTGAAGTCAAAGGCCTTCTTGGTCGAGGGTTATCTTCAATTGAGTGACGACCACTTTTAAATCGTAAAACACCATTCACAGCATTGTGCACAACCCAGAGCATCATCTCTGTAAGCTTGTATCAAAACTTGAAAAATTTTCTGTGAAAGTTTTCCCCAGCTTCATGCAAAATTTTACATAGTATTGTTGCTCCTGAAAAACGCACATTACAAAAATCACTACTAATACTTAAACACATAGCACTCAACAGTAACACAAAAACTGAACAAGATAACAACCGAAGAACATGTAGTTACAGAGAAGATTATGCAAAACACAATGCTGCCAAGCACACATTACTAAATATCTCTGTTGACACGGAATTAAAAATGTTAATTATTTTTTTAATAGACCTCATATATGTTGATTGTTATTACAATAGCCCTGAACTTGCTGAAGAGCTGCTACAAAAACAAATGTTTATCACAAGGATTGTCATGTTACATAGAAAGAATATGCCTAAAATAAGTATAAAATAATGAAGTGTGGCAACTTGTATGCACACAGGAATAAAACAGGCATCGCAGTTGTTTGCTGGAAAGACAAAAGACCTGTAATGGTTTTAACTACAAAACACAAAGTTAGTAGGCTTCACATGTTAGATGTTCCCAGCAAATATCCAAATAAACCATCCACTAAAAAACCAACTGCAGTGTCAGATTACACGGAGCATATGGGAGGTGTGAACTGCAGTGCTCATTTTATTTTGAGTTACCAATTTCTGAGACGCACAAAGAAATGGTACCATAAAATGTTCTTCTTACTAGAAGTTGCTACAATTAATTCAAACATATTATACAAACACATACAGTAACAGTGACACTAAACCAATATCTCACAAGCAGTTCAGATACTAATTAATCGAAGATCTGGTTAAAAAGAGAATTCAACAAATTTAACAGAAAACTTTAAAAAAACCTGGAAGACAGTTACATGGCCCTTGGAGTAACAGCTAAATGGAAAACCTCATACAATTGGAAAAGCAGGTAAGGGGTCGACCCGCTATCACATTTGCTACAAAAATAAAATGGGCAGAGACTGTATATCTTTGCAACATGTGTCCTGACAACCCTAATCTAAACCCAGATAAATGTTTTGCAATCTACCACACAAAAAGAATATTATCGAAAATTTGTTTTCTTTTATTATTTTATATTCTGTAATGACAGTGAGTAATGTTTTTGTGTTTATTTAATTTTATGTCATGCTTATGTTTATTTCATTATTTGAAATTTAGTATTCATAACATTACATGTATATAAAACTTAATAAATATATAATTACAAAAAAATATTATTTATATTAACCAAAATAAATTAGACCGTTCCATTTTTATTTCAAAGGCTAATTGTAGATATATCTGGAATGCTGCAGGCTCATCTAGGCTCATAAGAGATTAATGTGGAAATATTCGCCTACATTTTTTACATTACAAACTCAACAAAAAAATTATCACCGCCTACAAAATGTCATTTATTTATATGTACTATTATTAAGCAAGAAAATATCACAAAAAAAAGAAAAGATTTTTGCATCTACTATAAAAAAATATACTCCTGTACGGCTGTATACAGATACTGGCTGGATTATTAAGCCCACCTGCAAAGGGTTAAAATTCTATATTCTCAATCTTACTCATACCTTTGTTTAAGTGCATCTTAAAAATCTTTCTTAAAGTTCATCACTTCAGAATCAGAAAAATTTTCCAAAATGTAGCCATTCAAACATCTTGTTGACCTTGCCAAAAAAAATGTATTAAATATTGTGTTCTGTATTAAGGAATTTGTAGATTTGTTGAAACTCAAACAAGATATTTGTGGAAGAACATTCACTTTAATGTAATACCAAAATATACTATATTTTTATTCTTATTTATTGAATTAATTAATAAATCTTTATATATATATTGTATTCCTTCCTTGATTTTTAATCAGACAGACAAAGACGGAAAAGGTTTTAATCTAAAGTGTTATTTATACTGGGAAGAAATTTATGAAAATGTTTATGAAAATTAAATAAATTTTATATTGTTTTACATTAGCATTTGATTAATTGCAATAAAAAGAGACTATATTGGACACAATTTAATCTAACCCAATTCAACAATGATTTGAGTAAAGGAAATTACAAATTTAAAAAAAAGCTTTATAACAAAACTGAAAATTTCAAACTGGAGAGAGTAAAACAATTGCAAGTGCATGGAAAAACAGTATTTTCTTTAAAATAAGGTTACAATTAACTTTAAAGCATAATAAATAAACTCCAGCAAAACAAATTTTAAAAACAAACAAGATACCTTTAATATTTGTGCTTCATTAACAAAGACACAAGAAATAACTTCTTTTAATACTTTTATAAAACAAAGACCAAAACATCTAAACACTGCCATCTGTCGTGTATGACCAATTTCTTTAAGAATTTCAACTACATGCTTAGATACTTCCTCATTAGAGCAATTATTACATTTGCTAACCTGTAAATAATAAATACACATTAATATAAATATAAATAAATACATATAAATAAATTATATTAATATAGATACATATTTATATATATTACATATTAACAGAAATATATTTTAAATTCTAGTACAACAGAAACAGCACACATTACACTCTAAAAAGAGATAAAATTTATTTATTAAAATCACATAAAAATAACTTAATGGACCTAAACAACAGTAATTTCTGGTTACAATAGTACTGAAAGAAAGATATTAAAACATATATTTACATGTTTTAAATTTATTTAATAAAAAAATCTAAAAACTCCTTGTTAAAAAGAAAATAGACAAATTCTATCACATCCTTTATGATTTGCAAATATTGATTCCAACAATCTGACCATAAATTTTTCTTAGCTAACAAGTTCATCATTTCTATTACAAGATTTCCAGTAATTCCCACTGGAGGGTCCCAATAACATCAAACCTTTAATACAAAGCACCCTCAATCTGATTTTTATTAAAGAAAAACAAAAATCAATCTGATTTTTATTGCACAAGAGTACATTAAGTAAATAAATTAAAAAAAACTGATAACATCATACTTCTAAGGAAGGATGAATGCATATTGAGATTTATGAGGGTCTTAATTAAAGAGAAAATTTGATGGTTTTATGAGTTTTGATCTGAAAAACTAAATAAAAATAGATCCCAGATCAAAATCTCTAGTAGTTTCCAAAAAAAAGTTTTGCAAAATACAAAAAAATATAAAAGAAAAAAAATTATTTTAGTTTAGCATAAATTAACATTAAGTAAAAAATAAAAATTTCTAATAAAATTTGTAGATAACTTAATTCTAAGAAAAATTATATAAATAAAGTCAATAGAAAACAAATAAGAGTTACAAAGATTTGACTTTAATCGTAAACAAAATGGCCCAAGGTGTGGCAGAACAATTTTAAACAGAAGAAAAATTTTCATAATGATAAAAGATTGTCAAAATAAATTTATCTATTGAACTCAAAATACATAAAACAGAATAAGAATTTAATTTGAAAAATTGTTAATAATGTTTACTTCACAATTACTGACCATATCTAACATACTAAAGTACAGATCTATAATTGATAAAAATCATTACATGTTAAAATTACAAAGGACGAACTATGTAATGCAGTCATTAAAAGTAATCTGACATAAGCAAGCACACCTTTCATGCAGAAAAGAAATATGATAGTAACAAATATAAATTTATTAATTAGAATCTCCAAAAATATTTCTAAGGTAAGGCTTTATGGAAACAACACATGAACAATAAGAAAAACAAAAAGAAAAAGAATAGAGGTTTTTGAAATGTGCTGTTACAAAAATATATAGAAAAAATGGGTTGATTAAATTCAGTTTAAAAAGATCTTAAGACAAACAGGAGATTACAGAAATTTGAAACAGAATCTCAAGCATGGTAGGCCATGAATTAAGGACACTCAAATTTAGTTAATTTAGTGATGAAGACATGTAGAAAGTAAAAACTGAATATGAGAAGTATTAGAATATGAGAAACAGAGAAAACTGAGAGATATAGGTTGTAGATACATTAAAAGATTAATACAGATCACAGAGGAATGGAGAAGAATAGTATCAAATCAGACAAATGACTGATGACTCCAAAAAGAAAAATAGAAATGTTTAACATTAAAAACAATGGTTAGGTTGTTATAAAAACTGCAAAGAAATACATATCCTTCAACCTCAAATCTCAATATTCTAAACTCATATCCCAAATCTCAATATTTAAATATCTATATAAATAAAATTTTATATATATACAGAGGTCCAAAAAAAAAAATGTACTTACTGTTTGTAATTAAATAATATCTAAACAATAAAACTTAAACTCACTAATCTAATATGTAATGCAGTGTAAGGTATTAAATTGGTGGAGCTGGCAATTTATGCCTTACATGCAAAGGTGGTGGAACAAGCCAGTCATATTAGCCAGTGCAACAGAAGACAAGTGAGTAGCAACAATGGCTAAAGTTTGCTTATCATTTGTTGAACGCAAGGCTGCACTGAAGAGATACTGAAAGTATAAGAACATTCACGAGGTACAACGGTGTTAGAGAGTGTTTGCAACACCACCAACACATCAAACAATTGCCATTCGCAATATATTGTATATTCGCATTCGCAATAATTCCAAAGCAAACAGAACTGTTAAAGATGTGTACAAGGAAAGATCACCGCAAAAATCAGTGAACCAGGGAACGCCCAAAAGTGGGGTGAGCTGGTCAAGTGTAAGATGCATTCTGAAGTGTGCAAAGTGAAAAGTGTGCATTCCAAATGTGCTACTAGTTATACCAAACAGTATTAATTATGCCATCACAATGCTTCACAGTCATAATGAAAAAATTTAGTTCGTTATTTTTTTCCTTTTCTATTATAAATTTAATGGAGTTATTAAATTTATTAAACTCATCAAAAACATATTCAATTTTGTCTTCAGACAAACACAAAAAAATATCATCAACATATATCTTTTATAAATTGGAATATTCATATTTAATTTCCCTAAAACCCCAACCTCAATATATTTCATTATTGAATTTGCCAAACCGTGTTCTTTTTCATAAAAATTTTCTTCAAACTGAAAACACATATTAGAAATACAAAATTCAATAATCTCCAAAAAATCATTTTTATTAATTTTAATATATCGCCTGATGTCTTCCCAACACTCACGTATCACAATCTTAACTAATTCAACACGAATACTGGTATACAAAATAACATCAAAAGTCACCAAGCAACAACCATCTGGAGCATTTTGTTCCACAATAAACCTATGGAAACTCCATGAATCTTTAACAGTAAATTCCATATTACCAACGTTTTGTAAAATTTCAACTAAAAGTTTTGACAACCCATATGTAGGTGATTGAATGCAACTAACTATAGGCCTCATCGGGCAATCAACCATATGCAACTTAATTAAACAATAAATCTTTGGTGGTTTTGCAATATTAATGCATAACCTATGTTCATCTACTTTCGATACATATTAATTTTTTAATAAATTTTTTATTAGTACATTATTTTCCTTTTGTAATTTACTAGTACAGTTAGAACTAAGTCTATAGTCTCCTGATCTCCCAACAAATCATTCATTTTTTCTTTATGTTGGTTAGAATCCATTATAATACTTTTATTAAAAAAAAAAAAATTCTATTAATTTGGATAATTTTCTAACTTATTTAGTTATATTTATATACAAAATTCTCTTACTACAGTAAGTAAGATAATTTTGTATGTGTGTATAAATGTGTATTGTCACCTGAGGAAGCTTATAAAGTTCTAAGTGAAACGTTGCGTATTTAATTTATAAGTTTATATTAGTTGAATGGTTAACCTAAGGAATTAATAAAGATAATATTTTTAAGTAAAATATGTCTTTTTATTATATGTAATTCTATCCAATCAGGAGGAAAATAAACTTAAATAATAAAAATATTCATAAATATAAATTAATATTATATATGTAATATATTATGATAATAATATTCATATACATATATATTTTGCCCCTTTCAAATACTTTTTCTTTTTATCACAGAATTCCCAAACAATTTTGGGCGATGTTTAATAAGCAGAAATAATAGTGAACACATAAGAGATGGTAGATAAAAAAGAATGCTTTCCTTAATTTTTTTGTAGTGCAAACTGAGAAAGAATAACACATACTAGATTTTATTAGATACTATAACTTACTTCTTCTATCAATCTCTGTATATCAGTACTTCTGAAGACATCATATTGGAATTTATAAGGATCAGTCAAATCATGATATTGCCTATAAGATTTTGTTAAGTTTAATTCTCTTGAACACCACATAAAATCACTTGTGTTTCTTCTTATCTCCAAAATATCTTTATAATTATGTAAGTGCATATTACACATAGTATCAACCATCTTCATTTCTGAAATATAAAAAAAAAAATAATAACTACAAGCATTTAAAAAATGTAAAATACTGTAAAAACCACACAAAATGGAATAACAAGATTGCCCACATTCAGAAAGATAATTTGCAAACAAACATGTGCTGACATGCAATTACAATCATAATTTTTGATCCCACCACCATTTTGGGTATAAATATCATACAAACTTTATATTTATACTATTTTTCTTGTCTTAAGGGGACAATGAAAATGATGTATCATAACAAAGAGTGTTACCAATTAAGATATTTGAGTTACAACCCCAAGGCTATCCGCAAAGAAAGGTTGAAATTCTATTTCTCATCAAAAGGTAAAGTAGTTGACTGATTGATACCTTACCTGAAAGTTACAGTATTCTATCTAGAATGGCTTTATAATTGTTGAGGGGTTTCTATACTTTTAACTTGCTCTGTATATGAAAACATCAAATTTTGTAATTTTGCAACTAAGAATAAAATTGTTTGTATCAAATTTTCTTAAATATTTCAAAATCTAAATAACTTTAACTAAGTATTCTGCACTTCCAAGGAATGAGTGTCAAGTATAACATTGATTGTAAAACCAAGCTTTTGTAGATTTTTTTAATAAAACCATATTGTGTATGAGAGAAAAATTCCTGCAATGTTGCAAGACAGTCATAATTACAATGTAATACATTTTTATAAAGTGCATAAATTCAATTTACCAGCAGTTATTTTAATATTATAGTTGAAAAATAGCATTTAATGATAATAATTTATTTTTTATACTTGCTGATTTAACTGCATGGTTGTACAACTTATTAAATATACATTACTGATTTTGAACGTTTATTAAAAAACACAGTAAACAGTACACAGTATTTATAAAAAGCACAGTACTTATAAAAAAAGGAAGTTTTTGATGAGTCAAATTATATATGAATTAATAGGAAAAATTTAGTTTTATGCCATATTAAAACTTGTTCACTGCTTTATTTTTAATTTCATTTATTTAAAGACCCAATAGTAACAACAGCCATTGCATATAAAAAGTACAACTTTTTGTGATTACCTCCTTCCTTAATTTGTAGCACCAAGGATTGTATCTTAAATGCTCTTGGCAAAGTGGAAAGAGCCAACTCTAAATATGTTTTGGCAATTTTTATTGGTATACAGGCAGCATTTCCTTCATTGTGTTGGAGTTCTGTCCTATATGAGTTGCACTGCTGCAATTTTCCCATAGCCCTGCAAGCCGTAGTACATGACTACTTGTCTGATCGTATGGCTCTGTTTAAGGTTGAATACCTAGTTGTGGAAAAGTCCATCACGTGGGGAAGCCCACAGGGCTCCATTCTTGGTCCCTTGCTGTGGAACCTGGTATTTGACGGATTTTTATGTCACTGGGCCATGACATTCCCAAAAGGGGTCACGGCCCAGGCTTTCGCAGATGACTGTTTCCCATTAGTTCGTGGTAACTAACGACTGCAGGTGGAAGACAGAGCACAGGCGGTTTTGTCAACCGTAGAGGGCTGGATGGACATTCAAATTTAAAGATTTCTATGCCCAAGACGAAGTTTATGCTTCTCAAGGGTGCAGACAAATTATCATACAGTCATAACCCCCCATATTAATAATAAAGACTGTGTAATCAGCTGAGTTAGAGTTCATAAGTACCTAGGTGTTTTGTTGGATAAGAAGTTGTTGTTTAGCAACTTCATTAGGCAAATAGTGGCAGACACAGTCACAAGCTTAGAAGGATTGCTCAAAAGGATTACGGGCTGTCAGGCCATCATTTGTACATGGTGTACCGAGCTGTCTTCAAAAGTATGATCTCTTACGTGGTGTAAAGGTTGGAAAGAAATTGAGCACTTATTCAAAATTTAAGGAATGCACAGCGCAGAGCCTTAATTGTATGCACTGGTGTTTTTAAAACAACCTCCTACAAGGCTACCACTATAATGGGAAAGACTCTCCCAATCGATTTAGTAGTGAAAGTTTGGGCGGCCATGTGGAAATTGTGAAGACGCAGGGAGGCCGAAGTGTATTTAGGATGCGGTTTCGAGCCAGGCCTGTACCGGAGCGGAATGTTGATCTCAATGCACCAGTTCTAAATTTTGAACAGTTGCCAATCTCCCACCTGTGGAGGACGCTTTACAGCCTTGCAATGGAAGCATGGCACACCACAACTAAGGGAAGATCCTTGTATAAGTTTATACAGGATTTCGGGATATGGTATGCCTTTTCTTCATTTTTAAGGGCAATGGGAGCCCAAGTGCTCTCCAACCATGTAAATTTAAACCAATATTTGTTCTGTTTCGCCTGGCAGCTGATGAGCTGTGCGTCTGTGGGGTGGTCCAGTCGAATGAACACATGATGTTCGACTGCCCAGCTCTTGGGGGGCCACACCATCCTGGAACTTAGAGGTCAAGGGGAAAATTGGCCACTCACAAGCGGCGAGAGCTGCATTGTTGGACTGTGTGGGACTTCCTAGAAGCGGTTGCGTTGTTCAACCGACATCAGTAGTTTACCTAAAGGAAAAGACTCCTACCTCACTGCTGTGGGAAGCAAGAAATATGACTGGCTACCAGCCTGATTAAGGCTCAAAGCGCTTTAATGGTGGACAGGTACTTGCTGGCATTCAGCGGCCTAGGAGTGGCAGCGAATTGCTGCCTTTGAAGAGATATATTTAATTACTGATTGTCCTATATGTTTTAGTAGCTGACGAGGTGCACCTACCCATTTTAGTGATATATGACAAGTGGGCAGTGGGACACACAAGTGAGTGGTGTATGGTACCACACTTATTCCGCTCACACTTTTAGGTTAGCGCTAGGAGCTAGTTGGAACACTGGTCGCTAAACTGTTTCGAGGCTCAGTAGCCATTTGTCATTTGTGGCACAGACATTCAGGTCTTATGCTTTAGGGTAACCGAATGGGATGGTGGCGGGAGTAATGGCAAGCAAACCAATTCCTTAATTTGTAAATAGATAATTGCTATTTGTATTTTAAAATATTTGAGTACAGAACTTAATCTTAGAGTTTTCAAAAGTTTTCTGTCATTTCAATAAGGCAGATATTAAAAAAAAAAATTATTTCAACTCTGAACAAAATTAAGAAATATCTTTACACTAAATTGTATTTTAACAATATTCTAACAATATTCTTACAATATTAATACAATTTCATAATTTCAAAAGAATTTATGTTTTTCAAAAGAATGTAAGAAATGTAATTTCTTACATTTAATCTGAATCTATTTTAGTACACAATGATAATTACCTAATTAAAATTGTACACTGATAAACAACAAGCAAATAACATAAAAAATAAATTAAGTCGCATGTACAAAATTCATTTCAAAAAACCACTTTAAATATTGATTTTTCATTCACCTTCTATTTCATTAAGAAATTAACAGACACTTCCAAACCTAGTAAATGAGAAGATTTTTCCTTAAACAATAAAAAGTTAAGTAGTTTTTACTGCTTGATTAAGTATATGATGATTTTGGTAGTTTTTTTTATTATAAAATATAACTGCATTACTTTACAGCAAAACAACAATGAGACATGTGCAATACTAATACTACATTTAATCTTAAGTGTAGTATGTGCTTCCACATATGGAAGCTACAAATAATTATCAACTAGAAGTGTGAACAATTCATATAAATGAACATTACTAATCTGGTTAGTAACAAAATTTCACACTTCCGTATTAAGAATCTTAATGGAGTTTGGAATCTGATTTCAAAACTGTCACTAAGAAATTAAAATAACAAAAACCAAACATGAAACAGGTCCCATTTTTAGCAGTAATTATCTGAAAAAAGCTACGAACAGATGTTTTACAATACCATTCTTTATTGTTATTTTAGAAGGAAATATGCCTAAATTAACAAGTTCAACAAAAACAACATTTATGTTATCTTTACAAGCATTACTGAACGATTAAATAAAGAGAATACATTAAACAGTCAAACATTATGAAACTATACAAGCATGGAAACTTATTCAAAGTTATAAACATATGCACAATACCAGATTCATTTCATTAACCTGGATATCTCATAAAGAAATAGAAAGAATTTCAGTACATGATCTACTAGTGAAAATAAAGAAACAAATTCAAATAACCATGGGATGTAACGCAAATGCTAATTTTTCAAAATGTAGCTTTTAAAAAATTGTTCCTCAATTTCTACTGCAAAGTAGTAGGTATGAAACCATACTGAAATTTTTGGAACTTTAACTAATAAACAAATTTGATGTTTCATTTGTTTTTTGACCTACAGTATCAAATAAAGCAGATCCCAGAGTTGTATGTATAATAAGAAAGCTTTTATAAACGCAGAATGTTTGAGTCACAAAACCACATGTTAGGCTTTGTGTACAATACCTTCATTAAGCTCCCAATAAACAAAATTTGCAAACAATTTAATTCTGTGAACTTGAGTAAAGTCAACTGAACTTTAAGAAACTTGATTTTTATTAAAAACAAAATAAATAAAATGTTGCAGAAAAATGTTGATTAAAAACAAAACAGATCAAACGTTGCTGAAAGATGTTGTATTATAAGTTTAAATAAGAATAAGAATGATTTCGATATTGAAAAATAACCAGAACAAAATCAATTATTAAAAATAAATAAATAAAAATCTGTTACAAACTTACTATTAAAATAATTGTTCAAAATTTCCTCCTTCACTGTTTTCACAATATTCCATTCTTAAAATTCTTTGAGTGGCTCTTCTTAATGTATCAGTATTTTTTTGTATAATTTTAACTGCACTGAAAATTCTTCCCACTAATTTTTTTTTTCTAATAACGTTTTGTTTGTGTAACAACAATTTCATATGACTACACTGGCATTAGAGGTCAGGTGACCTAGTAAACCGATTAATTAGCACCTCAACTTGAAAAGAATAAGGAGCCTTATCACATTGGAAACTAATTTCTTGCCTCATTAATAATGGAACACTATCTAAATGAAATAGAAAATTATTTTCTAGGAAATTAAATTACACATTTCCCATAGAGATCTTCAAAAATAATTCTAAATAATAAATGCAGAGCAATCCTGGCAATCTCTCTTCGTATGTTGTCTTTCAACTCTTCCAGTGTCCATGGGTTGTTCTTGTAGACTATCCCTTTCAGATACGACCAGGGGTAAAAGTTATACGGTGATAAGTCTACAAATCAGGGTGGCCCTGATATCCTTATGAAATCTTGGTAGATTTGAGTGATAAGACTGATCAAAAGTGTGGTCAGTCGCTCCATCTTGTTGGATACCTATAAGAAAGTTCTTCTGGAGTCAAGTTATGCATCTTCATACAGCCATAAAAAGATGTCAGTACTAACAGTTTCCCCAGAAAATATGGGTCCGATGATCCATATTCCAGAAATTGACACAATTATTAAATCATAGAGTGGTTTCTGATGGGTTTCAAATCTCTTAAACTTTTCTGAGTTTCGTTTCAAATCTTTAAAACCCTTCTTCAGGATTGATTGATGTACTTTAATAGGTTTTCTCAGAATTAAATCCTAAATAAAGTTTGTTGCAAAAATTTATTTCTTTAATGTTAATTTAACAAAGTTATTTAACAAAGTTTTTTTTAGTTTAAATAACTAAACAATAAGACACCAGTCCTAAACCATCTCAACCCAACAATAAACAAATAAAATCAGGTATTAAAATAAAAAAAACCATACTTAAAATAAATAAAAAAACCAAATAATAAAAAAGAACTAAATTCAAATCACCCCTTATATAACCGATACTATAGAATAAAACACAACCTCAAATTAAAAATACAAAAGATATAAAAAAACAAGAAATTCAATCAAAAAAAAAATTAAACTTATAGAAAAGGAATTAAAAAAAAAAATAATCACTCAAAAAAAAACACAAGATCATACTCAAACAAATAAATACAAAAAAAAAAAAGATTGTAGCAGAAAAACATAGCCTATCCTCAAAAAGATCTTTGACATCACAAATCAAAATTTTAAATTAAAATAAATAAGCAAAATAAAAAAAAAAAAATAAGTCAAACATTATATAAAAAATAGGAAAACAATGGAGAAGAAGAATATAAAATTCACGACCACAACAAGAATTAATTAAAATTAAATCACTACAATATAAACCATGCTGAGTTAAAGAAAAAATTATCACTGTATACAGTGATAATTTTAATCTGCTTTTTAATCTGCTTGTTATAACAAGCAGAAAAAAATAAGATAAACATCAAAAAAATAACTGAAAAAAATCTTCATCTTAAAATAGGAATAATTAAACAAATCTCAGAAAATAAATTTAATCTGGGAGGACAAGATATATTTATAACACAAAACAAAAATCAAAAGAAACTAAGTGAAGGTAAATAGTTAAGTAACCCCCTAACAATAAAAAATCTTCGACTTCCTAACCGATCATAAATAATACCAATTAAAAAAAAAAGACCAGATGAAACAAAGGCATGAGCAACTATAAAAGATAATCAACCAATAAACCCAAGACCAGATATAGTAAATAATCCACAAATAACCAAACTTATGTGACAAACAGAAGAATAGGCAACAAGTACCTTTAAATCTCTTTGAATTATACAAAATATTCTAACTAAAAAACAGCCAAATAATCAAATACTAACAAAAAAATAACCATAATTAAATAAAAAATAATAAATATAACCTAAACAATGAATAAATCCATAGCCCCCCAGCTTTAATATTACACCAGCTAAAATTATAGAACCTGAGGTAGGTGCCTCAACATGAGCCCTAGGCAACCATAAATGAAATCCAAACAAAGGAAACTTAATCAAAAAATAAAATAAAATAATAAACATCAAATAATTATTCAATAAAAAATCAAAAAATAAATAATTAAAATAACCATAAAAACTATTTAAATAAAAAATTCTAAACAAAAAGGGGAAAGAACCAAAAATAAATATATTACTATATATAATATATATATATATTATAATATAACTATCTTTTTTCTTTTTTGTAATATAATAATTAATCAATTGAATGATATAATATAAATATCTTATTATAACGAAAAAACTTTTGTTGAAAAATTAAACTCAAAAATTAAAAATTGCAGAAAATTGCAAAAAAATAGCAAAAAATTAAAAAAACCAAATAAGCAAATAATGTACTGTAAAAAAAATGATATATAAAAAAAAAGGAAAAAAAACAATGGATTTTTATACTCAAGCAAGATGCCTGATTAAAGGATTACTTTGATGAAGTAAATTAAGTGAAACCTCACTCATGCTAAATTGTAAAATCCAGAATTAAACTGAAACTAAAGAAATCAAAATTCTTAATGCATCACACATCCTTTTACAAAAAGATAAGCTAAATTAAGCTTATGGGTTCATACCCCATCGATGAATAAATTCTCTTTTTAATTAAAATAAATTTATCAAAAATAATATTTATCACAACAATAACCGTAAGAATTATTATAACAATATCCTCCAACAGAATAATATTCTCATGAATATCTATAGAAATTAATTTAATTTCTTTTCTACCCCTTTTAAAAAAAATAAATAAAATAAATGAACAATCTATAAAATATTTAATTATTCAAAGAATATCATCATCAATTATAATAACCTCAATAATTATTAATGCTATCATTAACTGCCCCATTAATGAAAGAATTTTAATAATAATGAGAATTTTAATAAAAATAGGTATAATCCCATTCCACCTATGAGTACCAAGAATCATACAAATAATAAGATGAGAGATATGCATAATAATGATAACTATACAAAAAATCATTCCTACATTTATTGCAACCCAAATAACCAGAATTAAAATAATAATAACATCAATAATTATATAAATAATCATAGCACCAATCTCAAGAATAAAACAAACATCACTAAAAAAATTAATAGCATATTCATCAATTTCAAATTCACCAGTAATAATCTTTTCATTAATAATTTCAAAACAACAATTTACTCTTCTATTAATTATGTATACCATAATCAAAACTTAACCATAATAAACACGTTCAAAAAAAATAATATCAATTTTCTAAACCAAATTAATACTCAAACAAATTTAACAAAAACATCTCTAATAATTTCATCATTATCAATAAGAGGTATACCTCCAACTACAGGATTTTTAATAAAATGAATAATTATAAAATCAACAATTTGTATAGCACCAACAATTCCATTAATTATACTAATTTCATCAATTATGTCAACATTCATATACTTGAACATAATAATCCCTACAATAACCAAATAAAAAATAAAAAAAATAATAAAAAAAGAATCAATTATCCCAATTATCTTAAATTTAATAGGAATTCCAATAATAATAATTTTTAAATTAAACTAAAAAGAAGGATTTAAGTTAAAAAAACTATTAACCTTCAAAGTTAAAATTATTATTATAAATAAGCCTTAGCAAGTAATGCACCTCTATATTTGCAATATAGAATCATAATTGAATACAAGACAAATAATGAGAGGTTTAAAACCTTAAATAAATTTACAATCTATCACCTAAATCAGCCATCCCATTCTCAATGAATAAATGAATATTTTCAACAAATCACAAAGATATTGGAACTCTTTATTTTATTTTTGGGCTCTGAGCTAGATTACTTGGAACAATAAGAAGAATAATTATCCGATTAGAATTAATACAACCAGGATCAATAATTAAAAATGACCAAATTTATAACACCATCGTAACATCACACGCATTCATTATAATTTTCTTTTGGTAATACCAATTATAATTGGAGGATTTGGAAACTGACTAGTCCCTATAATAATTGGTGCACCAGACATGGCATTCCCACGAATAAATAACATAAGATTTTGATTATAACCACCATCAATCACACTTTTAATTGCAAGATCAATTGTGGGCACAGGATCAGGAACAGGATGAACTGTTTACCCTCCTCTCTCAGCCCAAATTGCACATTCAGGACCTTCAGTAGACTTAACTATCTTTTCCCTTCACATCGCAGGACTAAGATCAATCATAGGAGCAATTAATTTTATTTCAACAACAATAAATATACGACCAAAAGGAATAACTATAGAAAAAATACCCCTTTTCTGTTGATCAGTCCTAATTACAGCAGTTCTACTACTAGTATCATTACCAGTATTAGCTGGAGCAATCACGATACTATTAACAGACCGAAAATTTAATACCTCATTTTTCGACCCCCACAAGAGGGGGAGACCCAATCTTATATCAACACTTATTCTGATTCTTTGGACATCCAGAAGTATATATTTTAATCCTTCCAGGATTCGGATTAATCTCCCACATTATTACTAACGAAAGAGGAAAAATAATAACATTTGGTCATCTAGGAATAATTTATGCAATGCTAGCAATTGGTATTTTAGGATTTATTGTATGAGCACACCACATATTTACTGTAGGTATAGATATTGACACACGAGCATACTTCACCTCTGCAACTATAATTATTGCAGTACCAACAGGGATTAAAATCTTCAGATGAATGGCCACAATACAAGGAATAACAAAAAAAAAAAATCACCCCAAATGATTTGATCTATAGGATTTGTATTTCTATTCACTATTGGAGGATTAACAGGAGTGATTCTAGCTAACTCTTCAATTGACGTAATTTTACACGATACATACTATGTTGTAGCCCACTTTCATTATGTACTATCAATAGGAGCAGTATTCGCCATTATAGCAAGAATCATTCACTGATTCCCACTAATAACAGGTATAAGAATAAATAAAAAATGATTAAAAATTCAATTTTCAACCATATTTTTAGGAGTAAACGTAACATTCTTCCCACAACACTTTTTAGGTCTAGCGGGAATACCACGATGATATTCAGATTACCCAGATAACTACATGACATGAAACATAATTTCATCCATAGGATCATTAATTTCAATAATCAGAATTATAATATTCATATTTATTATATGAGAAGCTATAGCATTTAAACGAATTACAATCTTTAAAAACAATAAATCATCCTCAATTGAATGATTTTCAATTACACCGCCCCCTGAACACTCATTTAATGAATTACCACTAGCATCTAAGCCATTCTAAGAGTGGCAGAAAATTGCCATGAACTTAAAATTCATTAATAAATTAAAAAGTAATTTCCTTAGAAATATCACCATAAATAAAATTTAACATAATAAATAGAGCCAGACCAATTATAGAACAACTATTAAATTTCCATGATCACACCATAATAATTCTATTATCAATTACAGTAACAGTAACAATTATAATATCAACAATAAGAAAAAATAAATTATCAAATAATATATTAACAGAAAATCAAATAATAGAAACAATCTGAACAACAATACCAGCAATCATTTTAATTTTTATCGCTATCCCATCAATTAAAACCTTATATCTAATAGAAGAAGTAATCAAACCATCAATTACTATTAAAACAATTGGACATCAATGATACTGATCTTATGAATATTCAGACTCCAAGAAAATAGAATTTGAATCATATATAAAACCACAAAATGACTTATCATCATTTCGACTAATTGAAGTAGATAACCGAATAATTATCCCATTCTCAACACAAATCCGAATAATCGTATCATCATCTGACGTAATCCACTCTTGAACAATTCCATCAATAGGAGTAAAAATAGACGCAATCCCAGGGCGACTTAATCAAATTAGCCTAATAACCAAAAAACCAGGAGTATTTTTCGGACAATGTTCAGAAATCTGTGGAATAAATCACAGATTCATACCAATCGCTATAGAAAGAATTAATATAAAATCATTCATTAAATGAATAAAAACATGAAACTAATAAACATTAAGTGACTGAAAGAAAGTAATGGTCTCTTAAACCAAAATATAGTAAACATCGAATACTCTTAATGAAAGAAGCTAGTTTAAAAAAAAACATTTAACTGTCAAATAAAAAATACATTTTATGTGCATCTTGATTCCACAAATATCTCCTATTATATGAAACATCATATTAATAATAACAACAGCCACAATCACAATAAACAACAAAATTATTCTTTATAACTAATCTAAATCCAAATAAAAAAAATATAAAAAAAAATAAAAATACATATTAACTGAAAATGATAACTAGACTATTCTCAACATTTGACCCAACAACTAAACTTTTACAAAGAAACTGAATAATTATAATAATAACAACAATAATTTTACCAAAATGATACTGAACCAAAAAATCTTGAATAAATATAATAATAAAAATAATAGAAAAAAAACTAATAAATGAATTTAAATTAATAACTCACCAAAAATAAATTTTAATCATAGTAATATCAATCTTTACATTTATCATAATCAGAAATATAATAGGATTAATTCCTTATGTATTCACATCTACAAGCCATTTAGTAGTATCAATGTCAATTGCATTACCAAGCTGAATCATAATTACAACATACAGCTGAAAAAACTTTACAAATGAAATATTCAAACACATGCTACCAAAAGGAACACCCTCAGCCATTTCACCAATAATAATTCTAATCGAAACCACAGGAAATCTTATTCGACCAATCTCATTAGCAGTTCGATTAACAGCAAATATAATTGCAGGTCACCTACTAATAACCCTATTAGGGAACACATCATCTATTAAAATCTTAATATTCATTATACCAATTCAAATAACCTTAACAGCATTTGAAACAGCAATTTCAATAATTCAAGCATACGTATTTGCCACACTTGTAACTCTTTATTCTAGAGAAGTACCCTATGAAAAAAATCATCCATTTCACATAGTAACAAAAAGACCGTGACCAATTATGCTATCAATAAATGTAATAACAATATTAACAGGAATTGTAAAATGAACCCAAACAAAAGAATATAACTTAATAATATTAGGATTAATCTTATCAACAATGTCAATAATATTATGATGACGAGACATCACACGAGAAGCAACATTCCAAGGAAATCATACAAATAAAGTAAAATCACTAATAAAAATAGGAATAATTATATTCATTATCTCAGAAATAATATTCTTTGTATCATTTTTCTGAATATTCTTTCACTCAAGACTAGCACCATCAATTGAAATTGGAATAAACTGACCACCAAAATCCATTAAACCATTTAATCCATTAGAAGTTCCTCTACTAAATACAATTATCTTAATCTCATCAGGAATTACAGTAACATGAGCACATCATAGAATCTTACTAAATAAACTATCAATATCAAATAAATCATTAATATTAACCATCCTTCTAGGATTATACTTTACATTTCTACAAAAATGAGAATATCAACAATCAACCTTCACAATAGCAAACTCAATTTATGGATCATAATTCTTTCTAACTACAGGATTTCACGGTATTCATGTAATTGTGGGAACAACATTCATTATAATCTCAATGGTACGATGCATAAAAATACATTTTTCAGCCAGACATCACCTAGGTTTAGAAGCAGCAATCTGATACTGACATTTTGTAGACATAATCTGATTATTCCTATATCTTTCAATTTACTGATGAGGAAAATAATAATAATCTTTTTAGTACAAAAAGTATAATTAGCCTCCAACTAATAGATTAAAAAAATTAAAAAGATAATCAAAATTACAATAACAATAATTTCACTAAGATCAATCATTATATAATAATAATATTCACAATATTAATCTCTAAAAAAAAATAAAATAAGACGAGAAAAAACTCACCATTCGAATGCGGATTTTCAAAAATATCATCAACACGAAAATCATTTTCTACTCACTTCTTTTTAATTGCAACAATCTTCTTAATCTTCGATATTGAAATCTCAATAATCATACCAATATTCTCAACAAAAATAATAATTATAGAAGAATGACTGATTTCATCAACAATTACAATCTTGATCTTAATTATAGGACTTATACATGAATGAAAAATAGGAATACTAGAATGAAGAAATTAAGGAGAATAGTTAAATATAACATTTACTTTGCAAATAAAAATTATTGAATAATCAATTTCTCTTAGAGTAAAGAAGTAAAATTACAATTAATATCGACTTAATTTTAAGGATAATCCTCATACTCAATTTAACTGAAGCTAAATAGAAGCTATTCACTGTTAATGAAAAAATTGATTATATCCAGTTAAAAGAATAAAAAGTAAAGGAGCCGCTAACTACCTTTCAAGTGAAATTACTTTATTCTTATTTATATAGTTTAAAAAAAACAATACACTTTCAATGTATAAATAAATAAATTTTATAAATGTCCAGAGAAAAATTTCATAATAACAATTTCAATGTTAGGCTTTTAGTTAAGCTATCCGAACAAAAAAATAAAAAATAAATAAAACTTAAGAATATTTAAAGTAAACCTATCAAAAAAAAAAACCTAACCATTGCAAAAATCCAACTAAACCACCTGAAACAAAATATTCTAATCAACCCACATCAACTAATCTATAACTAAAATAACAAAAACTAAAAAACCGATTTAAAAAAAAACCTGAAGAATAAAATCTTAAAAACCACATAGAACTGAAAAAATAAAAATAAATTAAACCAAAATAAAAATATAAAAAACTTAAAACAACAACAAACAAAAACAAAGGAATCAACTTAAAATCAAAAGACAAAATTTAAAAAAAATCATCCTCAAATAACCAAAACATAAAAGAACCAACAAATAAACATAAAAAAACTGTAACAAAAATTAATGTAAGGAAAAAAAAAGAATTGGAAGAAAATAAATAATAAATTAAACGTAAACTGTAAATAAAAGTAACACAAAAAAAAAAAAAAAAAATTCTATAGTCAAATAAAAAAAAAAACTCTAAAATAAAATTCAGAGAAAAAGGGAAATCCACATAAGCAAATTAAAGAAACAAAAAATAACTCAACATAAGGACATTGCTTTACCAACCCACCTATAAATCGAATATCTTGACTACCTAAAAAACAATGAATAAGAATTCCAGAACACAAAAAGAGTAACGACTTAAGTAAGGCATGAATCAACAAATGAATAAAACAAAGAGTCAAAGAACCTAAAGAAAGAGTAAAAAACATAAATCCTAATTGTCTAAGGGTAGAAAAGGCAATAATCTTTTTTAAATCATTTTCTAAAAAAGCAGCAAACCCAGATAAAACTATTGTAACCAAAGAAATAATTATTAAAAAATAAGTATCACAAAATAAAATAAAATAATTAAAACGAATAATTAAATAAACACCAGAAGTTACTAAAGTAGAAGAATGAACTAAAGAAGAAACAGGAGTAGGAGCTGCTATAGCTGAAGGCAACCAAACACAAAATGGAAACTGAGCACTTTTAGTAAAAGAACCAAATAAAACTAAATAAACCAAAATAATAAAATCATTATTAAAAAAATTAATATAAAAAATATAATGAAAAGAACCAAAATTAATAAATAAACCTAAACACAAAATTAAAAATACATCACCAACAAGTACCTTTAAATCTCTTTGAATTATACAAAATATTCTAACTAAAAAACAGCCAAATAATCAAATACTAACAAAAAAATAACCATAATTAAATAAAAAATAATAAATATAACCTAAACAACGAATAAATCCATAGCCCCCCAGCTTTAATATTACACCAGCTAAAATTATAGAACCTGAGGTAGGTGCCTCAACATGAGCCCTAGGCAACCATAAATGAAATCCAAACAAAGGAAACTTAATCAAAAAAGAAAAGAAAATAATAAACATCAAATAATTATTCAATAAAAAATCAAAAAATAAATAATTAAAATAACCATAAAAACTATTTAAATAAAAAATTCTAAACAAAAAGGGGAAAGAACCAAAAAGAGTATAAAACATTTTAAAAAATCCTGCACTTAAACGCTCAGGCTGATATCCTCATCCAAAAATCAATAAAAATAAAGGAATCAATCTACACTCAAAGAAAAAATAAAAATTAAAAAAATCAATAACAATAAAATCCAAAAATAAAAAAAATGAAAACAAAAAATATAAATCTTAGATAACAAATCAAAATAATAATGTAAATAAATAGATAGCAAAACAACAATAAAAATTCAAATACTTAAACAACAAAAAATATATGAAACCCTATCAATTATAAAAAAATAAGAAATAGAAACAAAAAAATCAAAAAACAAACCCACTTAATACACAAATCAATTATTTAAGACACAAAAAAGGATTAAAGAAAACAAAAAAAAATAATAAACTTTAACATAAGGTCAATCTATCTAGATAATCTCTTCTAGAATTACGAATTAAAAAAACCAATAAAGAAAGTCCTAAAACACCATCACAAACCCCAAACACCAAATAAATAACTAAAAAATAATAATCAAAATCAAAATAACATATAAACCCAAAAATAAAAAAAAAGAATAAAGTAATAAATATTCAAGTCCCAAAAGACACAAAAGAAAATGCCTACGAACAAATTAAAAAATAATTAATCTAAAGAAATAACCAAAAAAATAAATAATCATCATAAGTAAAGTTTAGGATAGTTTAAAAAAAACAATGATCTTGTAAATCATAATTTAAAAAAAATTTACCTAAACAAAATCAGTAAAGAAAAAATCATCTTTAGTATCCAAAACTAATATTTTATATTAAAATACTTACTGAATTTTCACAAAATATTTAATTTTATCAAATATTATTATATCTCCAATACTTATATCACAACACTAATACTAATATCTCCAACACCCTATATCACTAGGATCAATACTAATTTTTCAAACAGCCCTAATGTGCAGAAATAATTCAATAATAATTAAATCATCATGATATCTTTACATCATATTCTTAACAACAGTAGGAGGACTAATAATTATATTCATATATATATATATCAAGAATTGCATCAAATGAAAAATTCAAACCAAGAACAAAAATTTTTTTAATCTGAATATTAGTTATATTAATTTCTATTATAATAAGAAATTTAGATCCAACAACAGAAATAATTACTAAATTTAATGAAATAAAGGAAATGACAACCGAACTAACTGAAGAAAAATCAACAAGAAAATTTTTTAGAATATATAAAATAAATATTACACTTACAATAATATTAATCCTAATTATTACAATAATCTCAGTAAATAACATCGTAAGAACATTTGAAGGACCACTTAAAAAAACTTATGTTTAAATCAATACGTAAATTAAGACCAATTAATTCATTTTTAATTGATTTACCAAGACCATCAAATATTTCATTATGATGAAACTTTGGATCACTTCTAGGAATATGCTTAATAATTCAAATTACTTCAGGATTATTTCTAGCAATACATTATTCACCAAGAATTGATAAAGCTTTTAAAAGAATTGTACATATTACCCGAGAGGTAAATTACGGATGAATAATTCGAAATATTCACGCAAATGGTGCATCATTATTCTTCATTTTAATTTTTATACACACAGGACGAGGAATATATTATGGATCATTTAAATTAAAGAAAACATGAATATCAGGATCGTTAATTCTTTTAACATTAATGGCAACAGCATTTATAGGATATGTATTACCATGAGGTCAAATATCCTTCTGAGGAGCAACAGAAATTACAAACTTAATTTCAGCAATTCCCTACATAGGAGAAATAGTAGTACAATGAGTGTGAGGGGGATTTGCTGTAGACAATCCCACACTAAATCGATTCTTCACATTCCACTTCATTTTACCATTCACTTTATCAACAGTATTTATTTTATCAATAGTAATATTACACCTAATATTCCTACACGAATCCGGATCATCTAACCCACTAGGTATAAAAAACAATATTGACAAAATTCCATTCCACCCCTACTTTACAACAAAAGGTATCTTAGGAATAGTAATAACAATAATAATTTTTACAATAATAATTCATTTAAATCCATTCCTCACCATAGATCCAGAAAATTTTACACCAGCAAATCCACTAAGAACACCTCTACACATTCAACCCGAATGATACTTTCTATTCGCATATGCAATCCTACGATCTATCCCTAGAAAATTAGGAGTAGTAGTAGCACTAATAATATCAATTATAATTATTATATCAATACCATTCTCAATAAAAATAAAATTTCAAACAAGATCATTCTACCCAATAAATAAAATAATATTCTGAACTATAGTAAATACATTTAGTTTACTCACATGAATCGGAGCACGACCAGTAGAAGAACCGTATATTATCACAGGACAAATCTTAACCACAATTTACTTTTCATTTTTTATTACCTATCCCATGTCTGCAAGGATATGAGATAAATTATAAGTTATAAGTTAATAAGCTCAAAGCAATATAACTTGAAATTATAGGAAAGTATAAAATACTATTAACTTTTTTATCACCTTAAAATAATGAAAAACAAAAAAATCCTAAAAAAAATAAAAACCAAAATATAATTTAAAGTAACAGGTAAATAACTAAATTAAACTGTAAATCAAACTAAAAAATTATGTTTTTCAAAAAAAACTTGTGTTACAATACTTTCATCAAAATTACTACAAATTTAACTGCAACCTGTTAAATTTTTCAGTTAAAACAATATGACATCAACAAATTAACCATTAAGTTTTAAAAATTTCAGTATACAGTAACTTCATTTTAGCCTTGGAGCAGGTATAAGATAAAAATATTTTCAACTACAACTCAAAAATGAAGCATTTCTGGACCCGATGTTTATCTGAAGCTTTTTCTTTATTTTTACCTGTACAAGACATCCTAAAATCTTTCAGTTTCTTTATGAGAAACTCTTTATGTTAACATATTAGTACAATAAGAAAAATAGTTTAGATCTATACTATTAATTTCAATCTTTTCTATTTCCATGTGAAGTAATTTGCAGCATAATGAATATATTAAGAAAAACAAATTTCTTTATTAATTTAAAGAACAGAACCAATAAATGAGAAGTGAACAACAAAATTATTAACATTAAAGTTTCACATCTTTTTAATAAATTTAACAAATTTTATTTATAAGAAAATATTTAAGGATCAATCCATTTTAATCACCTAAAAGCAGATTCTGAAAAAGTTTAAATCAAAATGTATTTTTTTTTATTTTTAGCATGTTTCAATCTGTTTGAGTAGCCATTTTGTATACACAGATTAATCAATTTTACATTTTGTGAGGTTTCCAGAAACTTTAATAGCTTCATTGTTTATAAAGAAAACCATATAATCTGCATAAAACATACCGTACTTTACGTAAATGGCATATTTTGGCCTAGGAAATCCAAATAAATGAAAGAAATAGCTCAAAATCCATCTGAAAATCTAAGTTATAAAAAAAAAAACACATCTCAATTTCGGATCAAAATTGTTTTGGGGAAAAAATGGAAACTCACCTTCAAGTTTGTTTTATTTTTTAGGAGGGAATACAGGCTTCATAACGGACTGTTTCCTGAAAACGTTTGACCTGGGAGACACATCTTGCTTTATTAGAAGGCTCTAAATAATGTATTTTGTATAATATGGCTATATTTAAACTGAAATAACAGAAACAGGAGACACAAAAAAAATATCAAATTATCACAATAAACTTTATATCTGTAGTAGTAAGACTACTAACAGCAGCATAAATTCAAAATATGATGAGAAATCACATTTCATCTATAATATTTACTGAAGTTTTATAACATTTTAACATTGATTATTCCGTATCAAATCACCCAAAAAAAAAGTCAAAAGTAACCAATTTGCTATTAAAATTTTAAGATATCTCTCATTTTTTTCAATTTCAGACTCAAGTGGTTTGGTTACTCAAGAGCATTAAGGGGAAATGCCATTAAATTACAGTATAATCTTTTTCTTAAGTACTACTACAGACTCTTTAAATTTAGATTTACATCCAGTAATGTATTCAGATTCCAGAAAAAAATGTACCAAGGATCTAATATTTAAAAAATAGACAATATTCTGCTTAATTGAAAAATTTCAAGTTTTTGTGAAAAAATCTATGCTTTTAAAAAAGTTTTTCAACTCAAGTATTGGTAACTTCATTTTTTTCAATTGTTCATAAAACTAGCTTTTCATTGAAATAAAGAGAACAGTGGCTTTCCCTAATGCCATGAGAAAAATAATGAGTGTTAGTCAGTTGTCATCTGTGTCCTTTCTTTACAACAAACTGTATCATGAACTGCTCAAAATAAAATGTTAAAGTAAATATGTAAACTTAGGTGCTTTGAAGATGATAGAAGCTTGGCAAAAAACATGGAGGAATGGAGAAAAGGGGAATTTTTTCAGTATCTCACATAATGTACAAGTTGAAAATATTATAATATGTCATTGCCCGTCAGATCACTCTAATCATGAAAGCCATATTAGATCTTGATAAAATTCTGCACAAATAATAATTAACTTTAGAACTCAATCAAATGTTAGTGAGAGTAGAATATTCATTAGCATTTAAAATATGCAATGTCTAAAACATTACAGTTAAATATTAAAGTACAATTGAAAATTTAAAACAAAAATTTGTGATAGCTAGCAAGAAAAGTTCAAAGTCATTACTCTTTTACTTAGTTTGTCTCTAACAAAAAAATCTGTGAAGAATTTAATTTAACAGAATACTTAGTAGTATGATCACTACAGAAAAATAGGAAATACATACTTAAAATCAGTGGGTGAGTGTGAGAGAGAGTTGTGTTTATATACTGTCGCAGATCGACAAGAAACCCCCTTGGGGCATTTATTTGTCAAGTCAAAATGGTCGCCTTTACCAGGTTTTTCATGATTTCTGAGAGGTTATAACTTTTTTATTTGCATAAACATCTACAAAAACACTAGAAGTTGTGTAAATTTGAGATTTTTATCAGCCCCATCAAAGTTATTGAAGTTAAAATTTGATTTTTTTTTTAAATTAGTTTTCAAAATTCATAAAAATCGATGGGCAAGTATATCACCATTAATATTATTTATGGTAAAACTGCTAACATATACCTACATATAAAAAAATAATTCAAACCGTGTATGCAATCCCTGCCTTTTGAAATATTATTAATTAAGGTGAATTTCATAGTTTCTCATGCGCAACTTTATTGTTAATTTTCACATAAGAAGAAGACAGATAGATAAATAGACCACTAGACCAATCTTTTACCTTGAGAAAATATGATTAAACTGCTTTTTTTCATCCTTCCAGGACCAATAGTTTTTTTTGTTATGATTTTTTCTATAACCCTTACAATCACAAAATTAGGTGTACACACCTAACAAAAATGATCACCACAGGTAAACACCTTAAATAAAAATTTTTTTAAAATAGTTTTAAGGTCCCGAAACATGTAGGAAACAAGTGGGCAAGTTTCTTTTTTTTTTGAATTGGTCAAGCAACCAGCTTATGTTTTTTTTTGTGGAACATTTCAAATGAATTGACCAAGTTGCTTTGTCTAACTATTATAAAACTAACAAAATCTAAGAAGGTATACCTGAGAGATAAGCTTTCAAACATAGGTCAAAATTAGGGCTAAAAACTTTTTGACCAAATTTAATGATGAATATCTCCTGACATAAGCCTCCAGTTGCTTTGAAACTTTAGGATGTTGTAAACAATTATGTCCTTTTTCAGGTTACAAAGTCTTGTTCCAATTAAAGTACTAAATAAGGAATTATATTTCCTCAAACTCAGACTTACAAAATGTCACAACTTTTCAGCTGAATTTCAGCTACTATATCTCAAAACTAGGTGCTAAAAGAAACTTGTGAATAACATCTAAAATTGGCATAAAATGTTAACCAAAAATATTAAAACTCAAACCTATAGCTTTATTATTGCTTTCAAAATTATAAGTTAAAGTTATAATTTTTTTGCGTGTATAAGCAAACTACAGTAATACCCTTTTTTTCAAGAGATCACAAAAAATCAGCAGTAGCACATATACAGCTACAATTTGATAAAATATTATTACGACCACAGCGAATGTCCACGCAAAATTTTCTGAAGTTTGGAGATGGTCAATTGTCCCCTGATCCAGTTGACACAGAATGACCTTGTTTTTGTTTTAACTTGATATCTTTAAAAACAAGCAAATTATTAAAATTTCTGCAAAACTTCAAAAACAGCAATTCTGGTTGATGTACCGTTATGAAATGCGCCCCCCAAAAAAATGAAATATCCAAAAACTACAATATACAGTATTTGGTAATCTTAATCTTCTAAATGTGATAAAAATAAATAAATTTTAATTCGTATTAGGACGATTTGATATTGAAAACCCCTTAAATATTTTCTCAGGTCTAATATACCCTAGCTTTAAAAAGCTAAAATTTTTATGATACTCCTCTGTCAAAGCTCACTTAAACAAATTGACTACAATATGTGCAGAATGTACATATTGTACACCAAAAGAGAAAACATTACAATCACAATAGTGCTATAAGCAGATGACATAAATTTATAGATGCCATCCTTATAGACCTCACTAAGATATTAAAGTATTACTACAAAACAGTAAAAGAATGTTAAATTATGAATGAGGTACCAGAGTGAACAGACATATATTGTTGAACTGTAAAGCAACTGCACATTTCATGACAACCAGTATCTTAAAGTTCATTAAAATAAAGGATTTCATTAAATTAACCTCCAAAAACCAAAAATTCTGCCATATGGAGAAAATTTTGTTTTATCTTCAAAAAGTCCGCCTAACAAACTCGAATGCAATTGCTGTCAATGAAATTATAACACTTCAGTTGTTGCACAATGATAGGTTGTAACAACAGGTCCTTGTTAATCTTATAACATTCTAGCGTTATCCAAGTATTTATTAGTTGAGTTACATAAACACAGCCTCTTTTTAACAGTGTAACAAACATCCATTTCAAAATAATTTGCAAAAATTAAAAGGAAGATAACAGCACGTTCCATAAACGTTTATTTAATCATACATGCGAGTAGCTGTAATTCTAAGCACATAAATAAAAGTTGATTACTTTCATCATTAAAAATTAGAAATAAAATAATTGTAAGATTATAATTATTAATTATAAAAACCGCATCAATTAACGAAGATTTATTGTTCAAACCGTAATTTGTAAATACAACCCAATCGTTATCTATCTACAGATAAAACAAATTATGAAATTATTTAATTGTACATCATTAGGATGGTAATATTATAACCTCATATTCTACATAACTTGCCGAACAAATAATCTAATCATACTGACCCGACTAAAAAAAAAAATCCGGTTTAAATCCTAAATTTAGTATATTTCACAACAAAACACATTTCCTCTTCTTGAAAGGAAAACAACCTGCACCTTCGAACCGGCACAAATGAAGAAGTACCCACCCAACTTAACATTAGCAACGCCTCTGCCGAGAACTTAAGCTCCAAGAGGATGTGGTGGGAGAGGCGGGAAAGCAATCTTCTACAACTAACCAATTTGCATGTAATCTTCAGCCTATCAAACAAATGCTGATATCAGAATATGAAAATAATTAAGATATTGTTAGAGGCAGAAATTGAAGGAAAAATGTAAACAAGAAATTCTAGAAAGGTAGATGGATAATATAGTTTGTAACAAATTATTTAATGTACATTCAATGAATCATGATGGTATAACATTCATGCAATACTTCAAAATATAAAGCTACAGAATGATTACATATTAACTTATATTACCGCTATGATCTATCAACGTTAGCCGGCGTCAAAGAGCAAATTTTAAAATGGCAAACTCAATTTTATTCTGTCACTAAAACTGATAACAGTCTTCTTGAAATGTTATTAAAAAATTGTATAAATAATAGCAAATCCCTTCTACTATAGATAATTATACTAATAACCTTAAAAATAGAACTAATTTCATTCATAAACAGTTTTCTTTGAATTAACTAGTGCATCTGTAAAGGAGCTATAGCAGATATCAGCTGAGAAAAAGATTGCCTGCCAGATTGTAGTCGTGGTTAACTAAATCTCCTCAAACACATTTTCCAACCAAGAGTTGCTTAATTTTTTTATATTAATTTTAAGAAATACAGAATACGAGAAATAATGTTTTCTTCAAAATTTACAGACAACAATTTCTATAAATTATCATACAGCAGTATTCATCATGGAGCAGAAAAAATGAGCAAGGGCGAGATTCGAACAATTGCTGCTGAATAATATGAGTAAAGCTAAAAATTTAATTGCAACTGCAATGATGTAAATTTTATATTTATTCATTAATTCACCACTAACGCTAAGTACAATCAACAAAACGCCACAATTTTAGGTCTGGTTAAGTGATAATTCTTCAAAGAATATTCGACGTTTTCAAGTAACCTAAAATTACTGAAATAACTTTTTGTTGATAGAGATTGTAGAAAAATATCGCTTTCCGAATTTTTTTTCAATTTTGCTTTTTTTGGACTTCAGTGTGAATTAAAATTTATTTTATTCCCAGCAATCAACTGTAAACAATTTCTTATGTCTTGACTATTGGGCTCTAGATTAAAAGATAAAAATAAATCATTTTTAATCAGCTATAATGATGTGGAACCTTCCGTTTTACTGTATTTCATTCATATATAAAATAATTGATAATATATAATATTAGATAGGATATCTAACCAAACAAAATAATGTGGGTCTTCATTTATTTCAATTAACACAGAAAGGTGAATAAATTGTAATTTTCGTTGTATTTATTTATAATTAATGAAAAAATACTATCATTTTCTTTTTTTTTATAATCGAGAAAAAATGCAGTGGGACTTTTCTCTTTTCGTGGGAAATACTCATACAAAGTCGTCTGCAGACATTACTGCTTCATGATGAGTGTAGCCTGAGGTTGGCCCTTGGCCAAATAGGTTGATTAATTGAACTGTTTATGGAACGAAAAAAGCAATTATTTTAACAGTTGTCAGCTATAAAGGTAATAGAATGTCTTAGGAATTAAAGGCTTCGTGAAACACTAAGTTGATATAGTCAGTGTTCGTGCCCATTTCGTTGCTTTGTGTAGTGATCTTACACCTTCCAAGACTGAAAATAAAAGTTGTTATTCTCCTGCTTTTAGTAGGTTATATGCTGGCAGGTTGTTAATAATACTTTATATTTATCTTTATACAAAATATTAGTAGTTTCTAGGGTCTTGATTGTTTTGAATGTAATTATATTTGTTGTAAAATGTATTATGAAAAATTTTGATCGTGTTTTTTTCCGAACGAAATTGAATGTTTAGTATATGAAAAGTGATTGATTATTTTGTTTACAGAAAAGACTACGAGATCATGTGAACCTATGTTACATTCACATATAACACTAAGTAATTTTGTTTAAATCGGAATTGTTTTTGTGTTAAGTGCGATGTAATTTAAGTATACAGAATTTAAACGGTTCCGCACTATTCATTCCATAAGGTTTTCCTATGTTATTTTTTATTATTGCTGCGATTTTTTTATAGGGAACACTGCTATAAATATTTATTAATATATTATATGCTTCATGAACTGCTTATTTTAACCAACAAAATATGAAGTAGGTGTAATGTGTATCCATATATCGTTAATTACTGGTATACATAGTTTTTCTTTAATAAATGTACTACAAATTTTGTTAGTTTACTATTAATTGTTTATATAACTCATCGGTTTACTTTGTTAAAAAAACCAAACATACAGTGTTTTTCTTTAATAATTTGCTTTTATTTTCCACCTTCAAGTAGAACAAATATACTTGTTTGTTGTTTATAAAAGCAACCAAACCATAATGATGAATTTATTACAAAAATGGAACTAGCAGTTCATATACGAAATAATTTTGTTTTCCAATGCCATTTTTTAATTGCCTTATGTGTTCTGAATAAACTGTTACAGTTCTAGTTACAAATGTAGTGCAGTATCATTTTATTTGATAGGTTAATAACATAATAGCTAATGTATTTGTAGTAGTAACAAATATCTATCTGTGTCAATAATTGTAATAATGGTGTTGAACTTAAAAGGAACATAGTTTTTATAAATCAGTGCCATTTAACAGTAATAAATGGTTATTGTTAATGTAGCTTATGTTTTATGTAACTGGTATAAACTATGGAATTACATTAATTTTATTATTAAAATAACGAAAATTGCTATTTTCATTACAATTTTATTATTAGTTGTTAATTTAAATAGTATTTCTCCATTTAAAATATTTATGTAGACATTAAGATATCCCATTGTAATAAATTTATTCTTAAAATTGATGTGTGCAATTACTGGATACAATCATGATCACTAATGTATAAAAAAAATACCATACTAGTATCACAGGCAGGTTGCATACCAGTTTGCTAAACCAAAGTTTTATTCACAATTAGCATCTGGAAAATATATGCACTAATGCCCTCAGCTGAAGCAGTTATCAACCACCCTGTTGTAGTGTATTTCTGGTCTTTAGAGGTGCCCCTCCAGTTTCAATTACACACATATATATATATATATATATATATATATATATATATATATATAAAATTAATAAATCTAAAAGTATAAATATAATCTAACCAAACTTAGCCTGTGCTTGCTAGTCAAGCTTAGTGAGCATAGATTAAGTTTGGTTAGATTTATTTATTATATATATATATATATATATATATATAGGTTTGAGACTGGAGGGGCACCTCTAAAGTTAAGCCTGTTTCTAAATGTTTTAATTGGAGCTGTACAGAACATCGCATATATAATTAAGAAAATCTTACTTTATTTATAAATACTAACTCGCTCAAGAATATAACTAGAAACTATTTTAATTTGTATAATTGATTAACGATGATTACTTTTAGGCTAATATTAACTGGATTAGCAAAACTATTATTTGTTTAAATTATAATACTTAGTAACAAAGTAATTTTCAGCTTTTTTGTAGTTAATAAATAAATTATCAGTTAATTTCAATTTTTTTTTTCTTTTTCATTGTAATATTTTATGATTAAAAAAAAATGAAATAAAATTTGGTATTTTATTTAAATTTCACATGTTAAAAAAAAAAAACAGGTTCTATATAGCTTTTTGTTAAAAGGTCATGATTTTGGTCTGAATTTCAAAAATCAATTTCATGATTAAAATATATTTCATATTCATATAGAGAATTGTGAGATTTCATAAATAAATATGCCTAAACCATAAAGTGAAAATTTTGTTTATATCAACTCAATTATTATATTTATAAAATTATATTGGGAATAGTGGGGGGGATAGAGAGAGTATCTCAAATCCCAACAAACAGATATGTAACTTGGAACCAAAGGCCCCTGTACAGGGTAAAGTTGCAAAAAGGTCAGTTTTCCACGCATCTTAAGAAATATGCATCAAATGAAAAAAACTTTTACAACAAATTATGTTTGTCTTTACAAGCTCTACAATTTTTTTCCTATATTAAATTTTAACATACAATATTAATTGTAAATATACATTATTTAGAAAAATTATGTAGACCATTAAGTAATAGACCTCATTATACATTCTCATTAAGCCATTATAAATAAATCAATGAGCATAGTCAACTGGAGTACTTACATTATGATAATTAGCAATTTAATTATTGAAAATATTACTGATTCATTTGGTATTTTTACTTCTCTCTCAAAATTGTTTTTAAATAACCAAGATGTGATAATAGTCAGAACGTAGCAGTGATATTTAGCATTATAAATTGATTGTGGAAAATTTATGTATCGGTTAATAATTAAGCATTACAAATTAAGGTGATTGTTATATATACAAATTTTCATCATCATACTAGAAACTTGTGAGTATTGAAATTATTATAATATTATTATTATTTATGAATTAGTAATTAACAATTGTAAATTAAGTTCAATTTGATTTCCTTAGTTTATTTTAATAGGGATTTATTACTGATATGAATTTTGTTTAGCAATTTATTTTAATATTTAAGGAAGGTGTCTTGCTGCATGAATGATTTTATTTATAAATGTGTTATATGAACTAAGTTTCTTTGACAATGAAAGACAGAAATCTATAATTTTTATGTGTTTTTCTATTTTTTTTTGCAGAAACTATTTATTTCTAAAGAAAGTGTTAAAGGAAAACATTGTAAAGCTTGGAAAGACAAACAAAATTTGTTATAACCTTATTTTATCCAACACATATTTCTCAAGATATATGGAAAAAAACAATTTTTTGTAACTTTACTTATGCTCAGGGGACCTTGATTCCCAGTTGTGTCTGCCCATTGGGATTTGAGATATTCTTGGTATCTCTCATATTTCCAATATAATTTGTCCATTTACACGATTGGTGGAAAAATCGTGCCCAGCTCTTGGTTTATTGTTTTGTGTTTAATCAACACATTACACTGATGATAGAAATTAATTGAAGAATTTAATAAAATATATCAGTAAATGGCAGTTATATTAGAAGATTTTTTTTTGGAATCCTACAGGATCTTACATTCAAAAGAACAAATTAAATCTGCTAAATTCTGTTTAATTTCTAATGCATTGCCCCCTTTCCCTTGGTGTAACTCATAATTCATTTTTTTAATGTTATTTGGCTTGTGCTTTAATTCCTCTTTTGAATGTTTCAGATGAAAAATTAGCGGGTACAAAAAATAAACTGTATATTAATTTAATAGATCTGTACAGCTATGAACAGCCAAAGTTTCACATTGGCTGAAAGATTAATACCAGCTACATACTTACAGCAAGCTGCATCTTCAAAAAAATCAAGAGAAAATTTAATTAGAGTATTAATTGAGCAGGTAATTACCCTATTTATGATTTACTTTAGATATTCCCTTCTATACAAATAAAATTGTTATGTTTTATGAAGTAAATTTTATTACCTATTTACTAGGGTTATTGATAAAGCAATTTTTTTTTAAAATTACCTTAATCAATAACCCTAGTAACCAAGCTTGTTAGTTGATTGTGGGGAGCCATGCTTTTTTATAGGAAGTAGTAGTTATTAACATCCTATGTAGCCCAAATCTAAGATCAGTTAGTACATCAAAATTATGACATTCTGTTCTCAAACGGCTATTTTCACTATTAACAAAGATTATCATTGATGCCAGAATAAAAGAAGAAAATGTATGTACAGTCCCAGTGGTTATTAGGCTTTGCCATCTGTTTTGACTTAAACTTGCCCTCAATTTTTCCTGTCTGTCAGTGCATGTCACCAACATTAGAGATTTGTCTGCCATGGCTAGAGAAGCCTGCATTCAGCTGATTTTTACAAATCATGTCTCAGCTTCAGACTTCAGCCATTTTTTCAAGCAACTACAGAATGAGGACTGCTACTGTCGATAACAAGCTCTGCTGCATCAAGGATACTGTACTGCCTATGAATTCTTCCAGTCAGACTAATCAGAGAGGAAATCATGATTTATCATTTACAAATTGGCATGTAAAAGTCACTCATGGTTACTTGATGAATCTAGTGACACCCTCATATCTGAAACATGTAATTGTCACCTCACAATCAACCTCATCCTCATTGTTTGTGTATGGCCTTATGATTAAATTCAAGCTACCTGTTTTTATCCAGAGTATGTTAAAGATATCCTTTACAACATTGTATATATTTTACAGACTATCCAAATTGACTCTTTGTGACAACTAAGAAGGAAGTACTGAGTAATGAACTTGTAGTTGCTTTTTAATTTTTTTTTTTTTGCTAGCTTTAATTGCGTTGTTTTCGTTTATATAGTTTATACAAGTGTTGACCCTTTATGCCTTCACTTACACTGTTATGTTTTTTGTTACGTAATTTTATGTTTCTGTTTCTTGTTTGTATTAATAGTTTATAATGTTGCAATGTTCTTGTTAATATTTAAGTATTACGTATAATATTTTTGTTTTCATTTTAGGTTTTACTTGTAAGATTCTGATTATTTATTTGCATATATCAAGGCAGCGATAACATTTCCATGTTTTTTTGCTTGCATAAAAAAGAATCACTTTTCTATGATGTTAAAATTTTGATGTTAAAAAATTAGCGGAAAATATTTAAATTCATTACATTTTATAAATTTTTTGGGATTTAATAATAAATAGTGCTTATTCATATATGAAAATTAAAATTACCTTGTGGTGGATTCAGGCCCAATTACCCTTTATTCATTTAAGTAAAACATTTTTAATGGCAAGGTCATGTTAAGTTGAATTAATAGTGAATAAAATAATTTTTTTTTTTTAAATGTATGATTTTTTTTCTAATCTTTAAGTTGCTTTATGTCAATTTTAATTTTGTAAAGTGTCTTCTGCATCACTTTATTAAATTATCAGTTCAACATATAGAGCCAAATTATTATATAATTTTAGTCTGATGACTGTAGCAATTGATGCCTGGATTAAAAAAATGTCTAACCTCTCCTGAGGATATATCATTAAAGAAGTTAAAAATGTTATTCTCATATAAAATAACAGTTTTACAAACTTTTAATGATCACATATCTAACAAGCTATATCATAGGCAACTTTTCTTTTTTTTATGAAAATACAATGCATAACTAATTGATCAGAACAGTAATGTATGTCACATCCAGTAAAAGGGATTTTATGATAATTTTTGGAAAGCAAAATAAAATGAACTTGAACATTACTGTTTAGCGGTAATAGAATAATATGTGTAGCAAAATATTATTCAGAAAAATATTGCTTTTTATAAAATTGAATTCTTTCTGCTACAGTGCTTGAAAATCATTGGCTGAGAATTTATTGTTAGCAGATGACATATTAAACTTTTTATTCTATTATTCATGAAAACTTATTTGCTGTTATTTTTTAGCGTAAGTGGCCAGAAGAAGGTTGGGATGATGCAACTATTGAACTGTTTTTGGCAGATTTGGCACAGATGGACAGCAACAATTTCCCTGGAAATTGTGGGATTGGAGAACGGGAAGCTAGATTTGCTTCAGGTAGCTTAAGCAACACCTGCTTTTATTAATTTGAAATTAACAAAGTCATATATGCAGTATTGTCTGTGACATTCAGTTGTGAATGTTATTCAAAACCAAACATCTTTTTGATGGACCAAAGCAAATTTACTTTGTATTTTTTAAACTTTGCTTAAGTTGCTCTTGAGAATATCTTCAGTAATATCACTTACTGTAATATAATAACTAACTATAATATTAGCATATGTAATTCCTTGCATTTCTTTTGGAATTGGGAACATCACTGATACAAAATTACACCATTGTTTTATGGTAAAATATTTTAAATGTTTAAGTATAATGAAATACATTAAAAAAAATTTTGTTTCTAGAATATCTAGGTTATTACTCTTAATTTCCCACCTTTTCATTGTCATGAAGTGCTTTTATGAACATGTATCCTGAATATTTTAACTACCACAGTTAAAATATTCTTTTATTTCCAGGGGTTTGCATTTGTTGAGTGTATTCTGTCTATTTTCGTTTTTGTCATAACTGTACCAAAATTTTAAATTTTGAAGTACTTTTTTACATTAATGTGATTTATTTTTATTATTTTAGCTTGTATTTTATATAGGAGTGAGTTGCTTGGTGTTTTAAAATATCCATTTGCATGTGCAAATGGATATTTTAAAACACTCGATGCTTGTTTAAGCCATTCACTAACTAATCTGCCTATGAAAATAAATTTTAAAAAACAATTTTTTTATTTAAATTAGGGACTTAAAATTAGGGAGAAAAATACAGACGACAGTAATAGTGTTTAGTAGTTCAATGATACTTCATAAGCACATCAGTATTACTCAGATCTTCATTGTGTATGTATCTAGTGTAGCTTTATTTATTTTTTTTCCCTAGTATTTAGAGCTTGTGTGGTGTTAAATGGAGAATATATATAGCAAGGAAACATGTAACTCATGTGTGTTACGATTGGGAATTTGTTTAAAGATCACCAATGAAGTTTGACTCCACTAATGAAAAAATTTAAGAGCTACATTTTTGCCTAAAGTTGAGGATCAAGATAAGAACTAGGTCTGTCATATCATTTAACCTGTATAAAATGTCTGATAGACCGAGCTAAGGCTTTTAGTACCATGAGCTTTGCCATATCTGTAATTTGGCATAAACTAAAAGTCATTCACTAGATGTAATGAATGTATTACATTTGTATTTGTATTACAAATGAAAGTTATAAGTAGTAAATTCAAACATTACAGTGAAGTACCCACATTTTCCATCAGTTGTGAGGCAATGCCTTATATTAATTACCAGTCCTATATTCTCCAATACATCTGTCTCTAGAAGGTGAGGCAACTGTCGAAGTTCAAAATTAGAAGCAAGGTGATCTTTTAAAATTTTTCTTCTAGTCATTTATTTATCACAGCTTAGTGGTAGTGAACCTGTGGAACTGTCCAAGGACTCTGTTTTCTATAGTGATTGCATAATCAATTAATTAAGTTGCCTGCTGGGTAAACTTAATTTCTATTTCTATTCGTAATCAATTCATCCTAAAATTAATATTTTTATTTGCTGTTTTTAAATTTTTTTTGTTTAGTATTTTCCAAAAGATCTCTGATCTCTATTTAGATCTTTCCCAAAAAATTAAAATTAAAAAACTTAATTTTTTAATTAAATTATGAGAATTATGGAGGGGTGTGTTTTTACTACCTCAGTTACCGATATAAAATTTTATTGTATAGTAATTATATAATGTTTATAATGCAAACAGTAAATTTTTGTATTTGTGATCAAGAAGTAAAATACTAAACATTAAAAAAAATACAATAGTGAGTGAAAAAATTAGTTTTGGTTCTTTAAAAATATTTACCTTTTGTTTTAATTCAGTTTTATTAACCTTGTGTTGATTTTTTTTTAAATTATATTTCTCAGTAATAATGTTTATTCTTCCAGCTTTGGTTGCAAGAAGACATTACAGAATGGGACATGGTATTGGGCGATCAGGAGACATAGGTGAAGTTCAGCCCAAAGCAGCTGGCTCCAGTTTGCTGATAAAATTGGCTAATGCCCTACTCTTGGATACAATCCGATTTATGGGTATGTATATAATTCTCACTGAATAAATTAAGCTATAAATTGACTGTATTTTTCAAAAAAGGACCTGAAAAGTCCATGGATATAAACTAATTAACATTCATAAAAAATTATAGTTTGCGTTGGTAAAAAATAAAGTTGACTAAAAAATATAGTTGATTGTTATTTTGAAAATTTTGTTATTTGTTATATATGTTAAATTAACAGTTAACTAGTACCTTGTAGTTTATTTGTGATTACAAATATTTTATGTTGATAAGAATGTTAATATTGTCATTATCACAACTGTTTATTGATATTATTTTATTGAATTTGTTATGTTCTGCTCGTAAATTGCAAAATTACAATAAAAGCTGTAGTGCTTTGTATAAAGCTTAATAACACCCATATCAATTGAATTTTTGTAATTATGATTGAGAATATTTATAAAATTTGTAATTATTATAGAATTTGTGATTGAAAAAAAATTGTAGTATAACTTTAAATTAATGTGTTGCAGGAGTGAATAATTCTGCAGGATGTTTTATGATTCCAATGGCTACTGGAATGAGTTTAGTTTTATGTATGTTAACCATGAAGCAAGATAGACCTGGAGCCAAATTCGTTTTATGGTCTCGCATTGATCAAAAATCATGTTTCAAATGTATAATTACTGCAGGTTTGGATTTGAAATTTATTTTCTAATTCAGTTGACCACCTTTGTCATTTTAATATTTTTCTTTTCGCAGGTGTTGTTTTTTCTTAATTACTTTAATATGCTTTAAAAATTTGTTGTTGCATTTGGATGATTTTTTCCTAACACTTATAAATTATATACAAATCTGATAGTAGAGTACATAACTAAAATACTTGATAGAGTGAACATCATTATCAGTATTCATATACAATAGCTTTAAGATAAAGAGTTGTAATGTAAAAATACAAAAAATAGTGAGATACATGTTTTATGGGGATGTTTTAGCAGTGATTCATTCAAATTTCAAAATATTGAACTGTAAAAAATAAATTATATATTAAAAGGAGAGTTTTGTAGCAGATATTTCTAAGTATGATGGACATTTCTTATGTTGAAGTTCATTTTATTTTCTGGTTTCCAAATAAGTGTTTATAGCACATTGATTTCTTACTGTTGTGTGATAAGTAACTTTTAATGCATTCACAAGTATTATCCAAATTGTAAATCAAGTTGTTATCATTTTTACTTTTGCCAAAACAATTGAATTAGTACTTAACACCATCATTAAATTTATTTAATATAAACACAATGTCATTTCTTTTAAAGTTTCATTACCCATTTTCACAAATAAAAATCCATTTTACTATGATGCAAATTGAAGCATATGTTCATATAATGGAGGTTAGTTTGTACCATCATTAAAAAACCTATAGTTAGATATATTGATAATGATATGTTCAGTCAAGACTAAAAATAACAAGATAAAAGGTTTGTATGATGACATCTAATGATGTTCTTCAGAACTTTTAGTTTTTAAAAAGGTTTTAGAAATAATAAGTATTAATTTTTCAACAATTAAGTAAAAAAATGGACCATATATATTAAAAAATCAGTAGTTGCAACTTCCTTGCAATATATTTTTGATCTGGAATGTATTTAGGCTTTAAAAGATTAAATCTAGATAGATTACTGTGCTGTTTTCTTATTATATTTAGCACTGTTGAGCTCAGTAAATTTTACAAATAAATAAAATTATTATAAACTGGATATTTATGATTTATAATGTAATCTCTAATCACTTCCAATGGTAGCTATGTTTGTTGTTGTTAAGAACATTCAAAAAATCCATAAAACTATTCTAATTTAGTATATTAATCTTGATAACTAAGTTAATTTTTTTACAGAGTAAAAATATGAAGAGAGAAAAAATAAGTGTTTTGATTTGATGATTGATGTTAATAAATTTATTTTTGTGATGACTTGTTTGATTATATTTAAGGCTTGTTCATATAATTCATATAATTAAACTAATAACTTCTTACAGCTTGCTTCCCTTTATCAATTATATTTAAAAAATACTGGGGTCATGATCTGAGTCTATTTAGCCCTATTTTTATATATTTCTTAATTTTGTTATATATTTACAGTATTAATTTTTATTTTTTTGTTTTTTCCTTCCAATTTGATTGAGTTATTGCATTAACGCTATTGTATGACCATTTTGATTATTTTCTGACCTAATTTTTTTTATTAGTAGGGATTTAAATCAATTATGTTTGGTTAAGAAGCAGTTAACATTATATGTTTATATTTTATACAGGTTTTATTACTATTTTTGTATATTCTGTGATTGTTGGGCATAATTCAAGTTTCTTGTTAGGTTTTCCACTTTATTACATCCTAAAGGTTTGTTTACTATATTTAAATCAGTTTTTTAACTGTTTTGGTGGCTTATGAATTCCTTAATGTATGTCATTAATGTGCATTACAAAAAATTGTAGATTAGTGACTTAATTCATAATTATGTTTCTACTAGGTTTACAACCTATAGTAATTGAAACTGTTGTACAAGGAGAAGAACTTCGTACAGATGTGGCAGCTTTAGAGACACAGATGGCGACACTTGGTTCAGATAATATTGTCTGTGTCCTATCAACAACAAGTTGTTTTGCTCCAAGAGCTGCAGATTCACTTGAACAAATAGCGGTTCTTTGTAGTCGGTATAACATTCCTCATCTTGTTAATAATGCTTATGGTCTGCAAAGTACTCGTCTAATGCATCTTATTCAAGAAGCAGCCAGGTCTGTTTAAACAGTTTTAATAGTAGTTTCTGATTTTTTTTTTAAATATGTTAACTAAATTTTTTTAATAATTGTTTTAATTTGTTGTTCTTATTGGATTATCTTGCAAATGTCTATCTTTTTAGTAGAATATGTAATAATCATACAATGAAATTGCTTTAATATCCCTGAATATATATAGATATATATTTAATATAAAATGCTCATGGTTTTTTAATATTTTTCTATTATGATGTTAAATAATGTATCAATTTTTTTCTATTAAACAATAAGTGGTTATATTATGTAGATTCTTTTTTTTTTTTAATTAAGTTATATTAGTGATATGATGGTAACTTACTTAAATTTTTAGTGTAAATCTTTCCCTTGTCATATTTTCATTTTCAGATAAATGGAAAGCATTTTAAAATTGGATATTCTATCAATTTTAAGCATTTAAAATTATATCTGTACACACTTCACTACTGTTTAGCTTACTATGCCATTTTCAAATGTAAGCTATCTCATTATAATATATACTTACAGAGCGTCCTTTTCGTAATTTTTTTTTGGTGATATCTGGTTTAACTTGTGTGTTCCATTCTAAAATGTAAATTTTTATATTATTTATCAAAAATGAGGACATAATTAGGGTGAGGGAAGAGGTCATTACTGATAAGAATTGACTGAATAATATCAAAGTAGCTATTGTAAATGTAATATTTAAAAGACTAGTTAGTTTTCAAGTATTAAAATCAATTCTAATCATTATTTGAAATTTTATAACCAACATAATTGTTTTTATATTTAGCTGAGTATCAGTTTGTCTCATCCATTGAAATATATATTTATTATTAAGAATAATTGGAGACAAGCCCAGAATGTTAGTTTTTTCTCATGGTAGTGAATTTAAAATGTATCTTAAGTGATTTAAATTTGTAATTGTAGAGTAGACATAAAAACAGTTTAAGTAGCATAGTTAAATTTTCAAAGTAATTTAATCTAAATTATAAACCAACACATTTTTCCATATCCATAAAAAAGACTTCAAAATATTTAGGAAGCCAAAGTCAAATTCATTTTTCACCAAGCATACAAAATTCATTATTATGACATAAAAAAAAATGTTAATTTTAGAAACAGGCATAATACTAACAATTTATTGAAATGATGAAATTAACACTGAAAATGAAAGAAAAATAAAATAAGATGCTTGTTGTTGTTGAATACCAAACAGTTAGATAAAAATCTTTTATTTTCATAATTTAAAAACGGCATCAACTTGGTATAATTTTTCTTTTCTTCAGTTATGTGACAAATGAATTGTATACAAGGTCTGTTCAGAAAATAATCAAACTTTTTTTTTTAATCTTTATTATTAATTTTACAGATTATTGGTCCTTGATTCCTTCAAAGTTCTCCCCTCCCCTGTTCACATAGTTTACCAACAGTGTTTCCACTTTGCAAAGCAGTCCTGGATAGCTTTATTTGAAATGGCCTTTAAGGTCTGTGACAAATCTTCTTTAATGTCATCAATAGTAATGTCATCAAAATGGTGTCCTTTCATCATTGATTTTAATTTCAGAAATAAGAAAAATTGCAAGGAGCCAGGTCTGGCTGAGGGAGGACAGTTATTTGATTTTTGGCACAAAACTGACAAATTCACAAAGTTGAGTGTGCGGGGGGCATTGTCACATTGAAGGAACCATGTTTTGTCTCGCCACAACTCTGTGATCTGTTTTGGCAGATTTTATCATGCAACCATTGTAAAATGCCTTGATAGTATGTGTGGTTCTTTTTTTCACTTTGAGGCAAGAATTCAAAATGCACAATTCCATTAAAATCGAAAAACCAAAGAGCTTCACTTGGACATTAGATCAAGACTGATGTGCTTTCTTGGGGATATCCTTTACCAATCCATTGTGATTATTGAACTTTTGTCTCAATGTCATAGCTGTAAACCCAGCTTTCGTCTCCTGTTATGATCCTCTGCATGAATGTTTCATCGTCATTGGCTTGTTCAAGAAGTTGCCAACAAATATCCACTCAACATTCTTTCTGATGTTTGGTCATCAAACGAGGAACAAACTCTGCAGCAACTCCATGCATGTTCAATTTTTCAGTCAGAATGTCATGGGGCATGATCCAATTGAGATGCTAACCTCTTCTGCTAGTTCTCTGACAGTCAATCAGTGATTTGGACACACTAGATTGTTGATTTTCTGAACATGAATGTCATCAGTTGAAGTCGAAAACCTTCCTGGTCAAGGGTTACAAAACCTTTTGTAACATTCTGTACAACCCAGAGCATCATCTCCATAAGTTTGTTTCAAAAGTTGAAACATTTCTGTGAAAGTTTTCCCAATTCACACAAAAATCGCTACTAACACATTGCACTCAAATAACAATAACATGAAATCTAAACAAGTTATCAACAATCCAAGAACATGAGGTTACAGAGAAGGTTATGCAGAACATAATGCTGTCAACCACACATCACTAAATATCTTTATTGGTGTGTAATTAAAGATGTTCAATTATTTTCATTATTTACACATTTTCTTGAAAACTTTGCCTTCCAATCTTCTGTTTTATGCAGCAAGTTTCTAGTCATGCTCATAGAAGGAAAAATGTTTTGAAACCTTAATCCACTGTACAGCTGTTAACTTAAAAATTTATATTAAGTATTGTTGAATCTGCAGCAAACTTGAAGTCAATAAAAGTCTTCTTTTCCCATAATGGTAGCTAAATATTTTTTCTTCTCAATTTTGGCAAAAATCGTGCTCACAACTTAGATAAGAATGACAAGAAATAAGAAACCTTTGGCATTGTCTGTCTCAAAATATTTTCTGTATTTGATTGTTATATTTTTTTTTTTTGTATTTTGTTAAACTCTTTCTGTTATTCTTTTCCGTCTCTTTAAAAGCCAATAATATTAAAAAAAATTATTTGCAAGCTTTTATGATTCCTTTACCTTCCAGAATATAAAATAAATAGATGATTGTTTTCTTCTGTTTACAAGTTTAACATTGCTATGCCACTTTTTTACTTCATGTATCAAATCAATTGTATAAAAAAGCTATTTTGTTTCTGTTATGGACCAGTTTGTAAAAACCAGTGAAGAGGGCCAATGTTTGATTCTGCAGCAATGCTTGACAACCATTTGCACATTTTTAGATTACCTGATATGGAAAAATTACTGTTAAATGACTTAAAAACACTGAAAATGTTTTGCCACTTAAAACAGTTTTTTGTGTTGAATTCTATAAAATATTTGCCAGATACAATTTAATTTCGAAGAGACAGTATTGTTAAATTTTTTTACTTAACTCCTTTATGTTATGACAACAAAATTAGAAAGAAGACTTACATTTTTATTTGGTGGCATTTTATACCACCACAACTTTCTTTTCAGAGTTTATATTGGCTTCCCTACTACTTCTCATTCGTTTAGGATGTTCATTCATCATTCTTTTGTCATTCTTCCTTTTAGATTTTATGCAATTATCAGGCACAATATTTTCATTTGTATTTATAAAAATTTCAGATAAAATTTGGAAAATAGACAAAGCATATCACTCTATAGATAAAATGCATGATATCACTTTAACTGCTAATTTGGTCTGGCTAGGACAGCTCATATTAGATGAAACACATGTTATAATTATCATAATCCTCATCTTGTGGCAGCTGTAGTCACTAAATATGGAGATTTCACATTGTTCGTTTATATGTTGTCAGTGTTGCTATGTAGCCCATATTAAGCAAAACTCTTATTTTTGAAAAAAATAATGCTCTGTTTTACAATTATTGATTACAATTCTGTATACTTCAATTTGTTTTTCAAGTGTGTGGTGATTCTGTTATCACTGACATTGAAAATGCTGAGTGTGTGATACCAGTGATTCAAAAAGGACTTCAAATTTAAAAGCATATAAAAATTTGTTTGAATGCCAAATTTCATTCTGGAACCAATCCATATTCTTAAATGTTTTATTGCTGGCTGTAAATCAATCCTTCTATTTTCCAGCATTTGTTTTAGTTTCGATCTCCTCTTGCTCTGGAGATAGCAACCACCTCAGTCTTGGCTGGAGCGAGTGACAACCCCACCCCATCATCCATATATTTATTGCCACATATGCTTCACTTATTTTCTCAGTGGCGTCTCGCCGGGTGGTAGCCCTGACCACCAGGGCGAGGTCATCCGCATATCCTACCATGGTCACTCCCTGCGGAAGGGTGACTCGGAATACCCCATCATACGTCAGGTTCCAAAGGCTCGGTCTAGGGACCAACCCCTGGGGCACACCCCTGTGCAGGCTCCGTTCAACCAATCCCACCCTGCACCCTGACACGATCCTGCATGCTGCAATGTAAGATAGGATGATGCGCCATAAGTGCATGGGTACCCTGTGATCTTCCAGTGCTGCTTTATGGGTACATGAGAAATACAGTTAAATGCATTTCTCATATCTAGGGTAACGAGAGTGAAAATACTTTGCCGACTGCCTCTTATGTTTCTCCCGGCCACCTCGAGCACAGCAGGCATGGCGTTGAGGGCGAATCTTGCCCTGCAAAAGCTGTAACAGCTCACAGAGAGCCCACCCCTCTCCACCACTGCTGTGGTTATTCTATGCTGGAGTATGCACTCCAGCATCTTGATCATTACATCTATCATAGCCAGCAGCCAGTAAGAGGAAGAGAGCACCGGATCCCTTCCCAGTTTTGGCAGAAGTACCAGCCGCTGGCACTTTCATTTCTCGGAAAAGATGCCTTCCTGAAGGCACGTGTTATGCACCTCCAGGAAGGCCTTTGGCTGTGCCCAAACCGCCACTTTGACAACCAAATTTGGCAACCACTTCAGGCTCGGTGCCTTAGCCAGAAGGTTGCATGATGTTGCCTCCAGAAGTTCTTGGATGAAGAAAGGCAGGTTGCCCTTGTTGCCTCCTTTTTCAGTCATTGATTCCTCACCACCAGGAAGAGTTCTTTCATTATTTTTCGGACCTCCCAAACATCCTGCGTGTCCAGAACTCTGGGCCTTAGGGCTTTCCTTACCAGTAGAGTAAATGGCCTTCTCCATGGGTCAGTTTCTGTTTCTGCAATCAGTTGCCTCCAGGACATTTTCTTCACATCTCAAATATTTCTGTTTAGGTCCTTCTTGTAATTGCAATATTCGGCCTTATAAATGTTCCTGAGGACTGGTAGATGCGCCCTCATCACACGTCTTCTCACCCTATGACACGCCTCTTTCTTTTTTGATATCTACGGTTCACCAATAACCGGCAGGTGATCCAATAACGTAGGGCACAAAAAACATCGGCCTTAGGGCTATCATAAATGTGCTTCAGAGTTTCATGAAAGTTTTCTCTACCCCATATTTAGCAGTTATAGATAGATGTTCACCTTGCTATTGATGTGGAAATGTTGACTCATCACTAAAAGTTACATTGTCTAAAAATGTATCATCTGTAATCTATCCATCATTTCCATACAAAACAACTGAGCAACTTTGTTATCATCTGTAATGTTTTGAACCATGGTTAGTTTGTTTGGCTTCAAGTGCAGTTATTTATGTAATAGCATCAAATAGTCATTTGTGTGGAATGTCGGTCTCTTACGATACACATCGAGTTGATTTCTTCAGACTACAGGCAAAGTTTTCTCTGAGTTTTCCACAACAGCTTCAAAGACAAGTGGGCATCCTAGAGTTTTGTTTAACAGAACAATTTGTTTCAACAAGGGTTTGGTGCCAAGAGTAACTTGTATGCCTACTAGGAGGCTCCCTACTGTACTGTATGAAAATTACTTCTGATTGCAAATCGTGAAACCAGAACACACAGCGAGCATGTTCTGCACCAGTAAATGAATTCATTTTTAACAACACTGATGGCTGAATTCAGTACTAAGGAATTATGTGAGTCAAAACTTAATGTGTTTTGCTATGAAATGAGACTTCAATTGAATCTGTAAGTTATCTAAATAAATTTTTATATGTTTTTAAAATTTTGAAGTCCTTTTTGAATCACCTGAAATTTGTAAAATTTGCTATCGCAAACAAATTTTCTTAAGAAAAGGAAATGTTTGTTTCAATTCTGCACCCTGTTGGTTTGATTACATTTTTATCAGTTATATTCTTACCACTAGAAGTATACCATATTTTGCCTGAGTTATATTAGAAATTGTTCTAGTCAGTGATTTGTGTAGTATTCCTATGATTTTTCAGAAACTGGTTATAAATTTTATAATTGTTATATATTGATTTTAAGTCACATCAGTCAAGTAACTTCATGCAGCTAGATAAAGTTTCTAACTTCTATTAAGCTACTGAATTTGTTTTTTTTTTTTAACTATCTTTACTAAATATTATTACTTATATTATTGCCCTACTTTTATGTGTTTTTTCGCTGTTATTTAAATAACTTTACAAATAAATGTTTTTTTTTTTTGTTTCATTATTTTTATTTATTTTAGGAAAGGCAGAGTGGATGCATTTGTTCAAAGTACAGATAAGAATTTATTGGTACCAGTTGGTGGAGCTGTAATTTCTGGGTTTGAGAAAGGCCTTCTAGAAAGAATAGCAAAAAATTATCCTGGTAAATTTGTGGAATTTCTTTTTCAATTTTTAGCAGGTTTCCTTAAGTAGTTATTTTACTCATTTACAATAAATAAATAATATGGAATATCTTTAATTCAGTTCATTTTGTTGGATGTTTAAAAAATATGTTTTTATAATTTTTAATTCAAGAACTAAAAGGAAATAATTTTAGAAATGCATGAAATATAAGCAAGTAGTATATTAGCATAGATATGAATGGCTTCTCAGAATCTGATCCTCGTGCGTGCACATGCGCGCGCGCACACACACACACACACACATACAGTGGAAAATAAAAATAATGAATTTTTGTGTCTTATTCTGCAATACATTTTTAAAGTGTTTTTACAAAGTTCTTTCAAGTTTAGACTTCGTATTGGCTTTAACTAATCATTAATTCCTGTGTTATTAATGGGCAATTGATGAAGAAAGTAAGAGGATCTACAAAATATTGAACTATAAATTAAGAAGATTAATCCAAAAAGCAGATGAGAAGTGGCTAATAGATGAACGCTCAGGCATAAAATATTTAATATAGTTGAACTATAAATCAGTTCATGTATTAAGTTGAGAAAGAGTATAGGCACTCTAAAAATTGCCTGTAGAGAAGGAAATTGTATACAGAGAAGAAATGCTCAAAAGGTGAAGGAATGTATGGATAAACTGAATAATCAAACACACAGCTTATCTTCCCTTAGAAAATCAAGATGAAGTAGAAATAGCAATCCTATAAAAGAGTTATACAATCATTAAAAAATAAGAATAAAGAAATATTGCAGGTATTGGTGAAATTGTACACTATGATGACAAAATGGGGTATCTCTCAAAACTTACTTAAAAAAAGCATGATTCCAGTCTTACAAATGCATTGTGTAGTGAAGTGTTTTAAGATCACTGGTTTGTTTGACTTTGGATTCAGTAAAGATTCATCTGCAAGTCTGAACAGAAAACTGCATAGAAATGTGGAGCAAATGATTACAAAATAAATATTTAGATTCAGAATGAAAAGAGAATTAAGAGATTTGATTGGGCTATTGATGAGTAAAGTAATAAATGTTGTTTGTTAATAGGTATAAAAAGTTATTCAACCTTGTCATGAAATAAATGAGTGGAAGTATTAGAAAACCAAATAGCCTGTTGAAAAGAGAGAAAACTAAAGAATTTTACTTGAATCAGAAAGCAGCTATAAAAATAAAGGATGTGTAAAATGAGTGGGTTGATGTAAGAGAGGAGTAAAACAAGAGCATATCATTTCCCAACCTTTTTTAATATGTACATTGGAGATGTGATCAAAGAGTGCTCTGGAAGAGGATGAAGTAAGATCTCATCGAAGAAAGTAAAATAAATTTTATGAGATTTGCAAATGACATGTGTTTTTAGGAGATGTACCACAAAATATTCATCAGACGATTTCATCATTAGAGGACTTTGTGACAGAATATCCTATGAAAGTGAATATTAAGAATACAGAAGTAATGAGAATAGGAGACAGTAAGCTGTGAGATAAATGTCCACAAAGAAGGAAAAATTGAATCAGTACAAATACTTATGAGGTACCACATTAACAAAAATCTATACTGGACACTTTTAGATTACTTGACAGTTTTATAGCAGTATTAATGGATAAAATAATTCTCAGTTATGGACCTAAACAATGGACACGGACAATGAATTTACTTACAAAAACTGTTCTGTCGGTTTTGAAAAATGAACAGCAGGGATAAAAATTATAATTTTTCTCATTTTATTTTATACTCAGTTTGATTAATTTGTTTATCTGCTGGTAATTGCATCACTTTCCAGCCAGACATTGATATGATTTCAATCAATTCATCATCCAGCGTGATTCGTCATCGATTATGTGCAAGTCTATACTATATTGAACACGTTTAGTATTTTTGTAATGGTTTAACAAAAATTACTGCAATAAAAGGTAAAATAGATGCAGATCCAAGACGACGATCATTTTATTTTGTAATGATCCCTGATCAATCACTTGATCAGCGGTTCATTCAGAACTTCAGTGTAGAAAAAATGCGTTACAGTACTTATTGTCAACAATAAATGAAGTTATTATGGATGCTGATGAGCTTTCTAAAATCATTAGTGTGCTGGGTATAGTTTTATGGATTTGTATGGCAATAAAGCAGATTACTATTATGACCGTGAAAAATTGTTTTGTAAAAGGTGGTATTAAACCTCCACAAAGTAACTTCAACTCTGACATTGAAAATCTTACTGAATCAAATGAAAATTCTGTGGAACAGAGTGAATTACAAGAATTTATTGAATCATTTGGAAATTACAGAGTACACGAATATTGATGACGCATTCAACACAGATGATCTACTGACTGACAACCATGATCTTGTTGCTGCCTCAGAATTGATTATCCAAATTGAACAATGATGAACTTGGATTTACCATCATGAGTAAGGAAGTGACAAAAGAAGTTAGAAAATTAAAGTGATATTTCTTACAAAAACGATTACCAGGTGTTATTTTAATATCTGAAGTGCTATTATTATATTTTTGTACATATTTTGATTAGTATTCTTGTAAACTGTAGCTTGTTTAATATTTTTGTAGCATACATTGTTTTTTATTCCATTTTAGTATAGTACAGTAATCTATTTTCTATTTTATTGGTCGATTACACTAATACAGTATTTTTTTTTTATTAAAGTATGAACATAGTGGACAGTGTTTTATTTTCAGAAAAACAATAGAAAAAAGTTGAATTTTTACAAAATCATTTTAATTAGCAACGAATTTTTATTTAATTTTAATTTACATGATATAAATATGCAACACTGTTGTTCTTTTCAAAGTATTTTTTTTTTCAAAGTAATTTTTTACAATAATTGAACATAATGCTGTATTCGCATTTTTCTGAATAGTAGACGCCTCTAAATAACAGACAGATTGTTGTTCCCTGGAACTTTATGTTGGGAATATAAACTTCCATTTTAAGTTTAATATTGGGGAGTTTTACTGTATTTAAAAATGATAAGCTGAGCCTATTTTGTAATATATGTAATAACTTACTGCAAAATGTTTTTAGCTGTCTTTGCAGATCATCTAATGTGATTTCTGAGTGAGAGATCAGGTAACATCCATTTTCTCACTGATGATACTACTGGCAATTTTTTCTAATTGTGCCGTTGCTTATTAGAATGTATCGAAAAGTGTAGGATTTAAATTGTGTTTATCATTTTGTATGTGAATTGTGTATTTTTTTCTGTTGTACATTTCATAAGGTAAGATGTTGTCATATTAACTAGTTTATATTATCAGATTTTTTGTGTATGTTTGTAACATTAAGGTTACTATCAATGTTGGTGGATTTATGATTCTATTTATGAAATGATTATCAAAGTTGACTTGTTGCTTACTATGATATAAAATACAATTAAAAGCCGTCATTAGAAACTGTATTATACTGTAATGATTATCTTAATTTTTTTAATTTATGTTTTACGTTACTCATGCCTAAACAAAATTACAAATTTTGAAATAAAAATACAACTTGATCCACACCATAACATAAGAAATATACTAGTTTACTGATTAAAAACGATGTAATAAAATAAATTAAAAAGACCTTTTGGGAAAAGAGATGTTGAAATAGGGATAACAATTGTCAACACAAAGATTGTTTCTAATATTTTATACAACTTTTTTCACTGAAATTTAGGTGCTAATTTCAAATACATTGAAATTGTGTAATCATGTAAAGGTTTTACATAAATCATAAATGTGTAAAAGATTTTTTATAATAAACGCATTTTCATCAATTACTGGTTACAATTAAGAATAGTTTGCATATTTTTACTTTTAAACAATATGCATACATGCTTAATAAAGAAAAAAAAAATAAATATATACACTTTATAATGAGAAGTAGACATACAAATACAAGGGTTATTTTTTCCAAGGTCTGATCAGTCGCGAAATAAAAACCCGCGCAAAAATCAGGTGAACCTTTGCGCATATCTGTTGTGCAGCGTCTCTAGTATGGCCTTCAATCACGCCACGTCACTTCGTTTAGTTCTGAACACGCAGCTAGCACGTAAACATGTCTACAATAATAGCATCTCCTACCAAATGTGAAGTGCATGCGGTAATTCGATTTCTTCAGGCTGAGGGGTGTAATGCAGCTGAAATTCATCAATGAATAAGTAATGTATATGGTGAAACTTCAATGAATGACAGCAAAGTGCGACAATGGTGCTGGAACTTTAAAGCAGGACATGCCAGATGTTCATGATGCAGGCGGTCAGGGAAGGAAGCGAATATCAATCGATGATCTTCTTGAGCGAGTGGATGAGGCTATTCGAGAAAATCGTCGGTTCACAATTTCTGTATTGAGTGATTCATTTCCTGAAATTTCAAGGTCAGCTCTCTACACCATTGTGAGTGAGAGACTTCAGTACCGTAAACTGTGTGCGATATGGGTTCCCAAGATGCTGTCCGACCATCACAAAACAATGAGAATGGACACCTCCCTAACGTTTCTCCAGCGCTACCACAATGAAGGAGAAGATTTTTGAACAAAATTGTCACAGGGGATGAGACATGGGTCCATTTCAAAACTGAACAAACACAAGAACAATCCAAACAGTGGATGCATCCTCATTCTCCCAGTAAACCAAAGAAGATCAAGGGAACCTTCTCCAACAGAAAGTGTATTGCTATTGTGTTCTGGGACCAGAATGGAGTTCTCTTGGTGAAATTCATATATACGTGGCACGACCATCACTGCAGCCTCATACTGCTTGACTCTTCAATGTCTACGAAGGGCAATTCAGAATAAATGGAGAGGAATGTTGTCATCAGGCATTGTCTTTCTCCATGACAATGCTCGGCCGCACACTGCAGCTGTAACAAAGAAGCTCATGCAACGTTTTCATTGGGAAATGTTTGATCACCTACCATACAGCCCTTGGGACATACGAGGGTCACACACGAATACCTAATGTCAGGAGAAGACCCACCCCTGTGCGCACAATGCAACTGCCGCATGACTGTGCACCACATTCTCGTGGACTGCATATGTTATGCAGCGTTGTGTCGTCAGTTTAATATGCCCAGAAACATCCGTGATATCTTGTGCAACGATAGCGGGATTTTGGAACGGGTGTTTCTCTTTTTATATGGTATCTGGTTACTGCAAAGGATTTAATATACTCATATGTTTATCTGTAAGGAGATTTTTTTTCTAATAATTTCAACATTTATTTTCAATTTGATTTTTTGGTTCTATGTATTTAATTTTACTATCCGGGGAGGGGATTTTTGCACCACCCATCGGAATTAGGTACGTTTTATATACTTTCTTTAATCTATTATTTTAACTTTTATATTTTATCAACTTTGTCTGTGGTATTGGTTTTGAGTTTTATTTTGCCTTCTTGGCTTGTTTTAGTAAATTTTTGTTATATGATTAATATTACGTTTACACCTTGTATAGTTATTTTATTTTACCTTGTATATTATTTCGGAGTTATTTTACTAATAACTACCGGGCAATGATAACGCCCAGGCGTTTTTCGCCCACAAACAAAAAAAAAAAACCATACAGCCTGTACTTGGCTCCATCCGATTTTCACCTCTTTGCTCACATGAAACGCTGGCTAGGAGGACAACATTTTGGCACAGACATCGAGCTGCAGATCAGCGTAGAAACATAGCTGAAAACATAGGTGGCTCTGTTCTTTGACGAGGCTGAAAACATAGGTGGCTCTGTTCTTTGACGAGGGTATTGGAAAGTTGGTACCATGCTACGACAAATATCTAAATTGGAGTGGCGACTATGTAGAGAAATAGCGTAACTATGTAAGTACTTGTTACAAATAAAAAATATTTTATTTTCACTGGTTTTAATTTTGTGACTGATCGGACCTTGAAAAAAAAATAATCCTTGTATGTCTCTATGATGATATCATACAGACATCTGTGGTTGCCTACTACAGAGCTTAAAATCTTATTCACTCTATCTTCACTTGTCTGTACTGTGTGTTGTGTTTCTCAGAGTTATTAGTGTTTTTCTATATTTTCATCAATTCTTTATGATACAAAAGAGATTTTCTCGTTTTTATTTGCTACAATATGACTTCTGCAAAAGTTCATGGATGTTCAAATCATCCTGACAATTTTTGTTATGTCTGTGGTAAATTTACACCTAAATTTCAAACAAAGACTATTTCTGAATTGATTAAAACAACTTAGAGATTTTATTTTGATTGTACACTCAGGATCAAGTAAAATCAGAGTCCCACTTTATTTGCATATTGTGCTCAGTACCTCTTTAACTGAATGGTTAAAGGGGAAACAACAAGCCATGTCATTTGCTGTACCGATGGTTTGGCATGAATCTGTGGACCACTTCACAGACTACTATTTTTGATGACAAATCTATTTGAATTTTCATTCAAAAATAGAAAGTTCATAAACTATGCAATATAAACTACGTATCCTCAGCTCTAAAGCTGGTACCACACGGAGAGGAGTTACTGTACCTGCACCACCATCTAATCCAAAATTGCTAGAACAACAATCTAAAAATGAAGCACATGATGTAGAGGACGTTGAAGAATTTCTTCCTGCATCTGATGAGAAATCTCATTTAATTCAACATGAACTTAATGATTTAGTTTGTGATTTAAAGTTATCAAAGCAGTAGGCTGAACTTCTGGGGTCTAAACCGCAATACTTGAATCATTTAGCAGAAAAAAACAAACATTCACCACACTTAGAACACAAAATAAAACTTTTTCAACTTATTTTACTATGAAAAAATCATTGTGCTTTTGTACTGATGTAGATGGCCTGATGAGAGAGTGTGGAATTCAGCATATTCCTGAAGAATGGCATCTTTTTATTGACTTTTCTGTAGTTAGCATTAAGGTAGTTTTTTGCCTAATGGTAACAAACAGCCATCCATTCCATTAGCTCATACAGTCGACACGAAAGAAACGAATGAAACAATGACATCAATATTAAAAACAATAAAATACAAAGAGCATTGTGGTAAGTTTGTAGTGATCTGAAAGTTTTTGCATAACTTTTTGGTTTCAAGGTGGGTTTACAAAGTATTGTTGTTTTCTTTGTCTTTGGGATAGTTGTGATACAAAACATTATTACCAAGTAAAGAACTGGTCATTGCGGTAGAACTTTGTCAATGGTGAAAAAAATGTAAACTGAGTATCATTAATTGAGATTGGTAAAATCACACAGCCACCACTACACATAAAACTCGGACTAGTGAAAAATTCTGTATAGGCTTTTGACAAAGATGGACCTAGATATAATCATTTAAAAATAATTTTTCCTAAATTGAGTGACGGTAAGCTGAAGGAGAGTATATTTATCAGTCCACAAATCAAGAAGCTGTTTAAGGACTCACCTTTTGACGATAAATTTAATGAATGTGAACTAGCTGCATGGAGGTTCATCAAAGATGTTTTTGGTGATTTTTTAGGCAACAGAAAAGATGAAACCTATGTTCTTTTTTTAATAAGCTGTTAGAAAACTACAATTGTTTAGGATGTAGGATGTCATTAAAAATTAATTTCCTACACTCCCACCTAAATTTTTTTCCTGAAAATTTGGGCTCTGACAGTGATGAGCAAGGAGAGCATTTTCATCACGATATTCTGACAATGAAGTATTGGTACCAAGGAAGATGGGATCCTGGAATGATGGGTGACTGTTGTTGGTTTTTTTTAGCGAAACTGATCAGACATCATACAAGTGAAAAAGTTTGTCAACATATTTAAAAAATTCCAATTCCAATGATTTAACTGTTAAAAACTGATATTTTTAAAGATATTTCCAATGATTTGAACTTTTAGAAACTGTTATTTTAAAATTGTATTAATGTATTTTAATTTATCTGTGTTTAAATAAATAAAAATTTAGTTGATTGAAACCAATTTTCAATGAACACACATCAATAATAATTTTTTTAAAAATATTATTGATTTCGTAGTGATTATGCATTTATTGGTAGATAAATCATATGTATCTAAAAAGCGTGATGTATTACACAAATTCTGATAACAGTTTTGAATTCAGCACCTAAAAATTAGTAATCACCATGTGTGATTCTAGATACACGAAAATACTTTTCTTTTGTTGACTAGTATAATTTGTATTTTTTGCTAAGCCCTATGTAATATTTTAAAAGATGTGAAAATTCTGAATCATACAGATTAAAATAATTAATATTTTCAGAGTTTTTTGAAAAAACTAACTGAGCCATTGTGAAAAACTCAAAATGAGCCAGTAAATTTAAGCCTAAAAAAGTTGGTTTTACAGAACAGATATGATTATTAACAAAACAAGGAAGTTCAAGCTTGTAAATTAAAAAATTAAAACTTCTAAGTAAAATTTATATTTTATTGTTCAGTTATGCTAGAGAAACAAAATCTTCATCATTCAGTAAAAAATATTTGAACATACATCATCGCCCACTTTTGGTTTTCCATTTTATGAAATAACAGTTATTTACATTAAATAAAAAATATAAATGTTAAGAGATTTGATTTCTGCATGCATTCATTACTTCTCTCTTCTAATTTTTGTTTCAAGTTTGTTGCCTCATTTCATGGGTTGGTTAAGTATCCACATTTGAGATTTTATAATATAAATTTCATTGCATAAATGATATTGAGAATTCTCAATAAATGAACCTATCGAGATATATCTTTTGATTCTTGAATCACTTTCACTTCAGTCTGATTTTTCATTAAATTACTGTAAATGCAGGAATTACATTTTTTTTTTAAAAGAAAAAATTTTTTTTAAAGATATTAAAACTTATTAGAATGAGAACTTTATTTTTTATTAGAACGATAAACTTTTATTAATATGTGTGATAGAATGTGTAATTTTTTTTATTAAGAATAAAGTAACAAATGTAGAAAAAAATAAAAATACTTGAAATCAACTAATTAAAAAAAAAAGTTATATATGTAGAAAAAATGTCTTATCTACAAATGGTACTTACGTATTAACGCCACCGCAGCTACAGCTTTATTTAAAAACAAAGTAGTCAATCGGATTTCGGTGGAAAATGGGCCGATATAGAGTTTAACATAGATTCAAAACAGTCTCTTTATTAATTTTAATAAATGGTTATTTATTTATTTTATAAATATAATTTAACCAAACTTAACCTCTCTTTTTCCTGTTTAACCTCCGGTAACTACCGCTTAGATAATACTTCAGAGGATGAATGAGGATGATATGTATGAGTGTGAATGAAGTGTAGTCTTGTACATTCTCAGTTCGACCATACCTGAGGTGTGTGGTTAATTGAAACCCAACCACCAAAGAACACCGGTATCCACGATCTAGTATTCAAGTCCGTGTAAAAATAGCTGGCTTTACTAGGACTTAAACGCTGGAACTCTCGACTTCCAAATCAACTGATTTGGAACCAAACTTAACCTACGCTCGTTTCACTCGCTAACTTTGACTAATTAACAGGAGTGTTTTGATTATGTAAATAATAAATAATAATTACTGAATTTATTAAATAAATACTCAAAAAATTACGGTGTTAATTAGTCAAGGTTAGCGAGCGTAGGTTAAGTTTGGTTAAATTATATTTATAAATATAAATAACCATTTATTAAAATTAATAAAGAGCCTGTTCATTTTCCACCGAAATCCGATTGACTACTTTGTTTTTTTAAATAAAGCTGTAGCTGCAGTGGCGTTAATACGTAAGTACCCTATAAATTTATAAATATTGAATTATGAATTCCCAAGTGGCTAGTGAATGGAATAATTTATTTAAACTAATACAATAATAAGAGAAATTCCAAAATTATGTTGGCTGTAATTATTTTACTTTCTGATTCCTGAGCATAAGACTATAAAAAAAAATTTACTACTCCCAAATATAATCACATCCAAGTGCAATCTTTTCCCCATTTCATTTTTTTATTTCATATTAATTTTATAGTAACGATTTAAACTAGATTTAATAGACAATTAGACTATAATAATTGACAATTATGTTTTTTTTTTGGTTGTAGCATTTTTTAAAGTTTAAAACCAAAGAATGATCACACACTTTATATCAGTATGTTTATTTGGCAAAATTAGAAAATTTTTTATGGTCAAATTTTTTTAGCAGGGTGTAAAGGATATTAAAGAAAATATGTTCTTTAATAGTATACAGATTAGTTTACAGATTCATAGTATTCAGATTAATTTTCCCAGTATTTCTGATAGAAAATTAATTGTTAAATGTATATCTGACAAGTTTTCTTCTTGTGCTGTGCTATCGTGATGTCAAATTTTATTAATTGCTTTGCTCAGTATTTTTCAATTTCCAAAGTGAAAAATTTATTTTTTTATTATTTTACTTTTTAATATGTATATTTACTTTTATTAAAAATATCAATGTAGGTTAGGTGTAAATTTTCATAAATTAGATTATTTTACAATTTTTTCAGCAGTTTTCATTCAGTCTTTTGTGTTAAGTGAATGATTGTTATTTGAGGTCGAGCATCTGCAAGTCCTGCAATGGATGTGTTCATTACACTGCTGTCATTGGGGGTGAATGGATACAAGAACCTCATCAGTCAAAGGAAAGAGATGTACAAGTACTTGAAAGAAGAACTAGGAAAAGTTGCTTCAAAGCATGGTGAACGTCTACTTGACACAAAAAATAATCCAATCTCAATAGGTATAATTTTTTTATTTTCTCTAATAGTTTCATTGTAGTGTTTTAGCATGTACTAGTTTATTAGTGTGTTGTTAGTGATATTTTTTATAAGGCTTAAATCTTATTGCTATCTTTAAAAGGCACTTCTTGAGTTGAATATGCCACTTCAATCACTCAGATATCAGATTTCAGTAAAAGTAAAAAACATACACAGTTTGGTCTGAAAAGTTCCCAAATTAAATTTCTATATTCGATAAAAGTAGCGCCATCTCTCAGGCAACCAAGGAACTGTGTAGCACAATGTCTGATAAGTGTGTGTATAAAATTTTGTCACTCAAGTCTCAAGTTATATTCGGCCACATAAATTATATTCATGTGAGCTTGTATGAGCTCGTGACATGGAACAGAGAAGCTTGATAAAATTTTGTGTTAGTCTTCAAAGATCTTTCTTTGAAACTTATCCTATGATGCAGCAAGCATTCGGTGATGAAGGTGTATCTCATACTACAATATACACATGATGGAAGAAGTTTTAAGGCGGTAGAGAGTTGTTGGATGACAACAAATGAAGCAGTAGGCCGTCAACAGCTGTTCACAACGAAAACGTTGTGAAAGTGCGTGCATTCCTGCTTGAACAACCTCATCTTAACCTTTGGGCCATAGCAGTTGCTAAACATCGGTAAAGACGCGATATGTACAATTCTAACAAAAAAAATGAACTGCCAAAAGGTGTGCTCTCGTTTCGTTCCACACTTCTTGAACAAAAACAAAGACAAGTGCGTCTTTCTCGCCTTCAAGACTTTGTTGAATCTGCCAATAGCGACCTGAATTTTTTGCAAACAATTGTAACTGGGAATGAAAGTTGTTGCTTCATGTATGATCTGCAAATGAAGTGTCAATCCACTATTTGGTTGAATTCTGGAGCACAAAGACCAGTGAAAGTCGGGCAGCAAAAATCAACAAGCGAAAATAGTGTTGATTGCATTCTTCGACTCAAAGGACCTGACTCATCATGAATTTGTCCCAGCTGGTCAAACCGAGAATTCTAAATTCTATTTGGAAGTAATGGAATGCCTGATGTGTCGCATTTGTTGAATTTGTCGAATCAGGCCTGAGTACAGGGATCCGGGCAGTTAGGACTCTCTTGCATGACAATGCCCCAGCTCTCATGGTAACAGTTTTAACATATTATTATGCCGCAAATCAAATCACTGTCTTATCCCACCTGCCCTATTCACTATTTTCTGTACCTGAAACTCAAGTTGAAGAAGGAAGGTCGCTTTTTCAACGATATTAAGACCATCCAAAGGGCTTGCATCGTTGAAGATGATCCCACAAAGTGATTTCTCCAGAGCTTTTGAAGGGCTCTTCCAGTGCTGCAACAAGTGTATAATTATAGAAGGGTTCTGTGTAGAGGGCTGTTGTGAATAAATTCGTTTATCTTAAAATCTGTAATTTAGTTCAGGAACTTTTCAGACATACTGTGTATACAAAGAGAATGCAGAGCTGTATTTCCCATTTGTCAGCATTAACAGACTATAACATGCACAAGAGGTTATCTCTAAAATAAAGACCGTTTCATTGTAAAAAGATTATTCTGAAAAACTTCATAAATATTTTTTGTTTCTCTTAAACTACATACTTTATACTACTTCTCTATATAATCGCCACATGAATTAAGACATCTATCATAGCAATACACAATCTTCAATATACCCTTATCAAATTCTTCTGCTGCCAGTCCATGTAACCACTGATTAACAGCATTTTTAAGTTCATCACCTGCAAACTGTTTACCACTCAAAAATTCTTTCAATTTCCCAAACAAATGGTAATCAGGAGGAGCTAAGTCCAGACTATTTGGTGGGTGATCATAAATTTCCTGTCCAAATATTCTCAATAAATCACATGTCAGACCCACAACATATAGACGTACATTATCGTGCAACACAATGCCGTCGGTCAGCTGCCCACGTCACCAATTTGAATGGTGCACTGTAACTTACGTAGAGTTCTGCAGTAAGCTTCTGCATTTATAATCGTTCCACATGGCATGAAATCAATCAGCAGTATGCTAAACCTATCCCAAAGACTGGTGGCGATCAGTTTGCATCCAAATGCCTGTGGATTGACCTTTGTTGGTCTGGTTGGTGATTGAGGATGACGCCATTTACTTGACTGCCGTTTTCTCTCTGGTGTGTAATACAAAATCCATGTTTCATCGCCGGTAACATTCAAACTAAGGAACTCATAACCTTTTTCTGTGTAGTGCATCAAAGATTCCAAAGCAGATCCCGTTCAGATTTTTTTGTGATGTTCCATTAAGATGTGCAGCACCCAATGTGCACAAAACTTTCTGAAGCCTAGATGGTCATGAACAATGCGACCAATAACAGGTCTTAAAACGTCATGAAAAACAAGGGCCAGGTCGGAAATCATTGAGCAACAATCTTTTCTGATTTCATCATCAATGTATTTCAATAAGTCCTCTGTCATTATCAAGGGCCTCCCCGAATGTTCTTCATGCATATTAACTCTGTTATTTCTAAACCCTTCACGCCATTTTCGAACATTTCTTTCATTCATTACATTATCACCATACACAGCAACCAACTGTCTATGAATTTCAGTCGACTTAACGTTTTGATGGTTTAAATAACATATGACTTCACATATTTCACAGCTGGTGGCAACATCAATTTTCTTATTCATTTTATAACATAATAACTCACATGTAATCAAAGATACTGCAACGTGACAACTTACAGACAACAATGCAGTGTACATTACTAGTGTGACCATAAACGAAACAGGTTCACCAACCTTAAGAAGAGAAATTTCCCAGCAGTCTTTACTTTAGAGATATCCCTCATAATTACATGGACGTGAATAAAACTTAATTCAATTATGATTGAACTTCAAAAAGAAATTTCAAAAGAGTGTATAAAACTTTTAACTTTAATAATGTTTCAGATACATCATGTTTGATGTTTTTTGTTTTCATTATAAAGAGCCACTCTAGAGATCGTGATTCTAAAGGCCTAATTTTTTATAATTAAAGTCATTTAATCTAGTAACGTTATTTAAAATGTTGAAGCATTGGTTATAATCTTGGATCTGAAATTAATAACTTATTATTTTTCCATTTTTCAGCCCATCTATATAGAAATAAATCTGTGTACTACAGCTCATAGAGATATGCAACATATTGTGTTAGCTTTTTTATGAATTCACTGTTATAAATTAAATATTAAAGTTATAACAGGCAGATATTTGTTACAATTTTTTAAAATTACATTATATAGACGTGGTCATTCAACTTTCCCAATTTCATTTCAGATTAAAATAAGTCATTTCCTCACAGATATTTAATACCTCAAACACCATTAAGTTCATTTTGGGTATCTAACTTTAAGTGGTTATTAAAAATAAATGTTATACTCACCCACCATACATGAATTTCAAGCATACCCACCATGTCCATAAAATAATAATAAATAAAAAAAAAACATTTTACTAAAAAATTTGCTTATCATAATTACTGTGTCATATATCTTTATACGTTGCAAGAGTTTGACAGATCTTCATAAAAAATAGAATGGTATAAAAATTATTACTCAAAACACTGTGATATTCAAAATTTGAAATTATGTGGTTATGAATGTGCGTGCTGTAATCAGCAAGATCTAGAGATTAATAATTCTAAAACAATTTTTTTTTTTATTATTTAAAGAACTCATATAAATTGTTTAAAAAAAATAGGCAATCAACTAGTGTATAATTGAATGGGCTAAATTTCTGTGTTGTTTTTAAAAATCTGACAGCCCAAGATGTGTATTCTCAAACTTGATCTTATTTATTATTTTGTCTGATAATACTACATTGCAAAATGAATATGCTTGAATTGAAGAATGTTTGTAAATACCATAAATTTATAACTTCACGCAGATAATTCTGAATGCATTCACTGTTTACTGTAGAATTAGCTCTAATTACAGACCCTAAATAGTTACACTGGATAGATACTCATTCTTTCATAAGTTATGGTAACAGTTTATGAGAAAACAACATTTTTAGAACTGACCACAGTGTATATTTTCAAGTTTTAAATTCAAGTTGGTAAGAAATTTATGGAATTTAAGGTTTTGTCAATACTTCTATGTTCATTATCAATCTAGAAAAAAAATAATAGAGTTCTTTTGAAAAATTACCAACAGACACTGAACCGATACAAGTTGTTTTTTGAGCATATAAAATAACAGGAAAATGTATACTTGAGTTGAACCAATATATATTTAAATAAATATACAAGAAGTGATGTTCTTTTAATATAAATATTGTCAGATTTTTGCAACTCTTATCTACCTTTTTTAATGTTATTTTTCTGGGATTCTTACAGCTATGACACTTAGCTCAATAGCTGGAGGTGACAGCAAGCGTGTCACAATGTTGGGATCAATGCTATTCCTACGCTGTGTTTCTGGCACTCGAGTTATTTCAGGTGTAGAGTTGAAGGAGGTTGCTGGTTACAAATTTGAAGGTAATTTTTTATAAAAATAATTTAACTTTTTCTTTTCCTAACCCCATTCAATATTACTTAATTTATTTTTTGTTAATTACATCACTGGTTAGTTATAAAAATTCACTAAAAAAAACTAAAAACTGTGTTTCAAAAGAAACACTAAAGTTGTTTTGTATTTTTTTCATAATATTGGAATGCCTGTGCATTGTTATCAGCAAATCATTTAATCATGTGATAAATCAGTAATATAATAATTGACCTTCCTAATTGAGCTAAAAATAGTTTGCAGCTATTAGAAATTTCCATATGTTTCTACTTCGCACCTCTCTTGTGTTGTTACTGTATACTACAAAAAGTCCAAAAAATGTTCTGCACAAAAATGAAATATAATATTATTCTAAAATTAATGCTTCATTTAAAAATGTTTAATTATTGCATATTAAATTTCTGGTATTTTTTGGATAATTAACTTGTTATTTTTAAGACATTTTTCTGAGAGTTGTCAGAATACTAATTTTGTACAACTTTACTAATCATATAAATTTTATTGTATAAAGTTTATATAATTTTTCCATTGAAATATATAAAATTAATTAGTTTTGCCTTCTAAGGAAAATTATATTTATAAAGAAATCTGTTATAGATTTATTATATTAACATTACATTATTATTATTGAATTCTTTTCAGCCAGTTTTGAAAAATGTAAAAAAAATACTCGACAATTTATTTATTTTTATATATAACTGCAAATAAAACATTTTAATAAAAATTGGATTAGATTTTGAAACCATTGATTTAACAATGTTGCTAATATAAGAATCTAGATTTTTGATCTTGATCATAAAATAATTGTTGTAGATGATAATGAATTTTTGTAGGATAGTAGCTGATTGTCTTAAAATTATATGAAGGTAAGTCAAAAGTAAAATAAAATTTAAACAAACAGTTACTTTTATTTGTCTTTGTACATTATTATTTACTTATTTATTAAAATATGTTTATTTTTCAACATAATCTCCTTCTGCTTCTACACAGTTAATTTATTAATAACCTTTAAACTCTATTCATGCAGAAACATTTAGGTGTGGTACAGCCAATTATTTCTTTGCTTTCATGGCCTCTTTATCAGAACAGTAGTGAATCCCTTTTTTGATAAAAGAGCTAAAAGAGCATTCTTTTAGGGCTTAAAAGATGAAAATCATTTGGAATGTAAATAAAAAAGAGAATAAATGTTACATCCTTTGTTACGAATTAGTACTTACTTTTTGCATCACACATTGTCAAAAATGATTTTCTATTGTCGAATACTCATGCACTGGGACCAATTGCTGCAATACTGGTCAGTCTTAAAACTGCATTCGTAGCCATCTGTATTTTATGTGTGCATAACAAAAAGCACAGTCATTTCAAGTGATAAAATTGTTTTTTCTTACTAATTTACAGAAATATTTAAAATTGAAATTTTATTGACTTTAGAACTAAAAACATGACCATTTTTATAAAAAGAGATGTTGCCAATGATTATACTTCTATGAAAAGTTAAAATGAGAAGTTCCCAGTTAAAAGCCCAAACCTATAACAGTTTGTTTGTATACTGTTTCCTGTTTCACTTTATGATTGTACTTCAGAAAGTTTTGTATGGTTCTGTTGTAAGGGTACCAGTTCTGTTGTACTAATCTTCATATGATTCAACCCACCAGGTTGGTGTAGTGGTGAACTCGTCATTGCAAATAATAATGTACATTTCAAATTCAAGAGGTGTAAGGTTCAAATCCTAGTAAAGGCAGTTGTGGATACCACTGTTCTTTGATGGCTGTGTTTCAAGTAACCACACACATCTCAGGAATCGTCAACCTGAGACTGTACAAGACTACACTTCATTTACATTCATACATTTCATCCTCTGAAGTAATACCTTATGGTGATTCTGGAGGCTAAACAGAAAAAGAAAGAAATCATATGATTCAGTTGAACATTTTTTCCATTCGTCTTATAATAAATGTATCTGATGGAACAGTATTTGTCCTAGATGGTAGCTGCTTCCCACTGTAGACAGTTTTAGTTTTTGTCACTTCATAATTAGATACTGTAATTATTTTTCAGGTTCAGAAATTTTTACCAGTATACTGTGTTGTGTGAATACTATACCGATACTTAGCATTTTGCAGGAGTTACATAGTGAAAGATAATATCTGTTGCTGTTTCATCAGAATCTGTCAAATTAATAATTAGTTACTTCATTTAATCACATTCAATAATATTATTACTTTCTTGTCTAGATAGCGCTGTAGCTCTAGAAGGGAAAGTATTGTAATTGGTCCAATTTTGGCATATGCAGTTTTCACTGGATCTTGACACTCTGACACCTTAGGAACCCAAAAAACTAGATGTTAATGTTTGTGCACACATGTGTGTGTGTGTTGGGTGTTGGCCTTTAAATCACCTTATATCTCCAGAACTGGAAATCACCCAGTATGATATGAAATAATGTAGCAGTAATTTCAAAAGAATCTTTTTCAGATATCAATATCACCTTTTATTATTGGAACCATTCCCTTAAAAATGTTATCCAAATAAACATTGCATTTTCTTTCATTTTTAAACGTATTCATTCTACCTGAAAAAAAACTGTTATCTGCTTCAAAGATTGATCACCTTTATTTTTTAACATTTCAAAAGTTCTGAAAAATTTTAACGGTTCTCTTTATAGATTCTGTAAGTTAATGTGGAACCCAGTGAGCACAGAGTTTGCAAAAATTGAAAAAGTCTATAATTTAAAATGCCAAGACATGTCTTATATTCAGCTTATTGTAACATCATTAACTTTAATATTTGTTGATTGTAGTGAATCATTCATTTAATCACTTCAATATTGTTATTATTTTTTGAAATGAAAGACTTAGCTTTCTGTTGTCCATCAAAGATATAGAAATTCTACCTTTTTAAATCAATATATCCATAAATAAAGCTTGCTTCCACTCAAACAACACCTTTTATAATGCTGCTGTGAATCTATAACTAATCTCAGTTGATTTTATCCCTTCAGAATTTAAAAAACATATATCACTGCTAGCATTTCTTCCTTGTTGCAATCGACAGTGGATTGTTCATTTAAATTGATTTTAAAAATGACCAAAGTAGCCAAAAGCAAATCAATGTTTCCAATTAACAGCTGATATGAGGTTATAATGCATAGCAGAACAATTTAGTTTCTGTGATTTGTAATTGGGAGGGGATTTTGATTGCACTTTGACATGCGATTTTGATTTTTCCCTTATATTTTGTACTAATTTGTTCATGAAATTTTAATATATGATGAAATACATGAGTTAGAGGAGATTATTTTTAAATTTGTTTAGAAATTTATCACAAATTATTATTTGTGATGAAAAATTAAAATATTGATGCTATATTGATAAATGATTTTTTTTAAAGGATGGGGAGCTCACTATTCCAATTATCCTACACCTTATCTAACAGCAGCTGCTGCCCTAGGTATCCGAAAATCTGACGTGGACCTTTTCACACATCGATTGGATAAGGCTTTAAATAAACTCAAAGGCCGATCTGCACCACCAACACCCACTTCTGTTGAGGAGTTAACAATGAGTGGTAGGAGATCGGGTCAAGGAAGCAGAGGTGGAACTATAAATGGTGAAGCAGGAGATCAAGGAAGCAGTGCTGGTACTTCACTAGCAAGCAGTAAAGACAGCCTTCGCAAGTGATAGATCAAATGACACCGAGCATTGTGCATCGCTTCGCAGGATGTTTTGTGTTTTTCGCTCATCATAGAGACTTCTTGTTTTGTCAAGGCGAAATGTACATAAATTTATAATAGCAGGATAGTGATGCACCAATGCAAGCGTAAATAATCAGGCACTTTTAGAATTGAATAACAATCACTCTGGGTAATAATTTTCCTGGAGATAGAAATAGGCATATAGGACTTAAAAAAGTAGTAAATAGGATGGTATTTATAAATTGGGCAGCAACTTCCCTAATTATTTCATCTGATAAATTTTTTGAGCAAATAAATTTATTATTTATTAACACCATTAATGCACATGATTTATAATTAATGACATCATATTGGCTTTTTTAATTATTTATTTCTGATTAATTTTTTAACTTTTATAAAAAAGAAATATAACATTAGTGTTACAAATAATTATATTACTGTAATTTTTATATTAAAAAAATGTTTTTTATATGATAGTAAATTATTACTAAGTTATATTATAATTTGTTAAAAATTTTCTTTTCGAATTATAACAAATTTTTTAAATATACCGATTCACACATCTTCCAACCTTACTTTTTTCTGATCATCTTCAGAACAGAACTGATTTTGAAATTTAGAAAAAATTGACTAGTTTCTTTTTTCTTGTTTTCTGCAGTAAATTGTATGATAGTATATTGTTATTATTGAAAATAAAATTGTAGCTTTATTTGTTTCTTATGTACTTCTTATATTTTGAAAGTTAACAAATATTGAGCATCTCATGTATCTCTAATTATTATTAACAATTTTGTGAGAATGTATAAATTGTGGAGCAGGAATCATAAAACTATCATCAATGCCTAATTCGATGAAATGGTCTTTCTCTCAGTAATTTTTATTTTTATTCTCCATATAATTCATACATAACTGAATCAATCAGAAAAAGTCATTTTTAAAATGATTAAGAGTTTTTAGTTGTATTAATTAAATCCTATATGATCTGGATATTAAGAAACTCCTATTAACCCATCTCATTATCTTTTTATACACAGTTAGTTTAAATTATGTTAAACTATATATATATATATATATATATATATATATATATATATATATATTGTTAAACCAATACTGATATAAGAGTTCTAAAAAGAATAAAGTAAATACAAGCTTTTAAAATTGTTAACCCTCCTTTTGAAAAAATTAAATAACTTTTCAGAAGATGATTTCTCTCAATTTAACGACTTTTTTTTAGTATTTTTTCGTTGTAGTTTTTTTTTTATTTTCTCACATTAATTCTAAAAGAATCTTAATATTAAATTAAAATTCAGATTTTTCACAGAATATGTGCATATCTTCCACTTCTAATTGTTTCCATTTGAGAAAAAAGTGCAAATTTATGATCTGAAACTGAGATGAGTGCTCATCACAGGTGAAATAACAGTATCTATTCAACTGAATTGTCTCATCACTCTGTTTTCTCATTAAGATTAAGCTACTTATGTAATCAACAAAATATTTAAATGCCGAAGTTATTGTATTTTTGTTTGATAAAAAAAATATTTATCAAATATTAAATTAAGCCTATTTCTGTAAAAAAAAAATAAATAAATAAATAAATCCAATTGAAGTTGTACATTTTCTTTTTTTAGGTAGGACTATTGTCAACAATCTTTGTTTGACGGAATACAGAATATTGCTAATAAGCTTAAAGTTCCCTCCAATGACAAGGTATTTTTTTAAATTGCAATTTAAATATTACTGAAAAAGTTTTATAAAAAGCTAATATTAAAACATTTATGTTGAAGTTTAGAAATTTAAAATTCCATCCATTACAGCTTTAACCAATTTTAAATTTTGTAAAACAAATTAATGTAATAGAATTTACTTCTCTTTTTATATGATATATAAATTGGTGCATCACTAATTATAACGGTTTCTTATTTATTAATGTTTGAATGTAAACAAAATAAATAATGAAGTAGAAATTTAAATGAATTCAATCTAGATAAAATAATGATAATTTTATTTTAACTATTATTTATTTGTATTTATTAATATTCTTTTACCAGCTTCTTACTATATCTTTAGAGTACATATTCTTATATTCGTAACATACATTTTTTTTTTTTTTTAATAACTACCTTTTAATTCAGTGTATTTTTAATATAGACTTAACAAGGAAGTTGTATTCTTTTCAAGTATGGTTGTATAATTATTTCAATATTCTTGATGCTGGACTCTATTTAATAAAATCCAGCATCAAAATATTTTATAATATTTTTGAATTGTTTTCAATTTTTACACCTATTTTATAATTTGTATAATAAGAAATTGCCTTTTGTACGATTTACTGTTAATTAACACGTTAAAAGTTAAACGACTTTTAATTATTGACAGACATCAATCAGTATATTTAGAAATTTATCAGATAGCAATGTATGTCTTCTCATGACTGCATGTATGTATAATTTATCATTCCAAAAACTATCATCCTAAATATGCTATTATCAACTGTGATTCAAAGTCTAGGCAATCTATACTTGGTCTATTTAAAGTCAAAAAGACTGGTGTGTTAGGCATTCAGAGCCAAAACAGTGGCTAGATGTATACAGGTCTTGAATTATGAAATAAGGTGACCATGTAAAGGATGCAATCCTTTTCTCTGAAGATTAATAATATGCTGCTGGATGATTGATACAATAATTTAAAAAAGTGGCTGTAAGAAAATTAATATACCTTCACCAGGTTAATATTAAAAATTATGTTTTGGTTAACAGCATGAAAGAAGAGCTTGTGAAGTATACTGTGCTATTTAATTTGCACTATTAGGGATTTAGTTGTTTGTTAACGAACTATTTAATATTTTCCCTGTGTTTTAATTTTAAACTAATATTGTACTCTAAAATATTAAACAAATTTTTCTTTTGTAATCAGAATGGTAAGCGAATGGTTTGCGTGATTTCTGGAATTCTTAAAAATATTTGTTGGGGTTTGATTCACTTATTCCTGTATGATATGAAATATAACTGGTTTAACCTAATATTTATATATCATTCTTCTGTGCAGAAAGGAAATCATTATTAATAATTACTTCAATACTATGACACAAGAACAGATTTAAAAAAAAAATTAAGTTATTCTAGAGTTAGGCACATACAAATATAGTGTAGTAATTTTGATTTACAGAGTGCTATTGATTACTGTGCTATCATTGTGTGGTTAAAGAATTTATCGCATTTACAAAAAAAAAAACAATTTCATTGTAAAAATATTAGTGAATTTTCCATATGACAAAAGCATTATAAAATCAGAAAAATGATGAATAATACAAACCTCCCAAACAACATTTTCAGTGTGATGGTGTCTCTCAAAAAACAATGGTTTGTCCCGAATCCAAAAAATTGATATTTTTAAAATTACAAAGGTTCACTTGTCAGGGGGGCTGTTTAAATTTCAAAATAATAAATAGCAAAATGATGATACTCTAAATAGATGTTCTTAATGATTGGAGTAGCTTGCTTGTTTTCTCATGTTTTTTAAAACATTTGTGTGTCATATTTTGAAACAGTCTTCTGGCAAGTGAACCTTTGTAATTTTAAAATTGTCAATTTTTTTTACATTCAGGAGAAGCAATTGTTTTTTTTTAGGATTCCTTTAAACTGCAAGTGTTTTTATATTATTTACCATTTTTTTGATTTCAAAATGTTCTTGTCATTAGGAGATTCACAATACTTATGCAATGAAATTGTTTTTTTAGTAGTTGTGATATCAGTTATTTTGGTTGTAATATTTTTCATCACTTTTGTCATGATGTATATGATGACAAAATAAATAAAAAACAAATAAACCATTTTACTTTTAGATTGTAATTTTTTATTTTCCCAGCAAAAACACTTATTTCATATTTATGTATTATTTATTAATTTTTATTTACTAATAATTAATATCATATGTGTATTATTTCCTTTTAACAGTAAATTACCTTATCATAAAACAACCATTTGTAATTCATCTATAATTTTATTGTGTGTGCCCTTCATCATAATAATACACAAAACTTATAATGACTTTATTATTATTTTATTGACATTTTAATGACTTTATTAATGATTATTCATTAATTCTAATTTAATTATTCTTAATTAATTTAAAGTCTTTTCAATAGTTTTATCATTCATATTCCATTATATTTTTATGTATAATTTATTAAAATCTTTTTTCATTATAATTTTTGATACGTCCTAGTATTTTCTGAACCCTGACAGCTTGTGCCATCTGACAGAATATACAAAGAAAAATGAAAGTTTCAATTTTTCTTGATAAGAAAAGAGTAAAACTTGTTATTGTAGCATGCACTATTTGACTAGCCCTCATAAACAAATGCATTATTCTTATAGATATAATATATAAACAAAAAAAATATTTTTTTTTTTTTCTTTAAAGGCTTGCTGTCATATGAATAAAAATGACGGATTCATTTTGCGTTATGAGAAATACTAAAAACATGTAAAACGTGCCAATTAGTGAAAATAGCTTTTATATAAAGAAAAATGCATAACAAAACAGTATTACCATGTTAGTGTATGTTTTTTTAGTGAAAAATAAGTTTCTACTTTCATTAGAAGCTGTACCGTTAACTGTGATTAACACTTGTTTGGCATTTTCTTTAGTTTTTCACTGTAGGTTTTTTTATGGAGATTCACTCTACTCCCAAACAACAGTCTTGTTACCGTGCTGTACATTCCGTAGAAAGACTGCTTTTAGTAATGCTTAACTTTTGTGATATGCTGAAACTGGTTTCTCAAGCCATATTGTTAAATTTATTTCATATATATTTATTTTCAAGATTCTCTTTCCTTAATTTACAGAGTTACTAAGAGACCTGTCAGTTTGTTAAGAGTTAGTATTTCTTAGGACCTGCAGTAGTTAATGTGCAACATTTACTTTAAAATAGAATTGATATTTTCATTTTAAAGCAATCTTACATTATGGTAAAATTGAATTTAAGCATTTGAATATTGTAAATATAAGAACTGTTGTTTTACATGTAAAAACACAAACTCCTAATTTTGTTGCTAGAAATGTTTTAATGATTCTTTTTCTGTTTTCCGATCTAAAATTGTCATTACAATGTTACATATTTAATTATGAAGATGTTTTGTTATCTATTCCATATTTATTTAACATTATTATTCGAATTGTAATTAATTGTAAACTCAAAATTTAATATTTTTCATCGTGTAAATTGTTATTCATTTTTCTTATAATTCACTGGTCTAATTATATTAAACTTTTCATTGATATATACAACAGCTTGTTCTGTTCCCTTTTGACTACTAATCTTTTTTATAACAGAATCTAATAATAACAATTTTATTTATGTATAAATATATAAAATTCAACCTTACCAACAATTCGTACGCATTCTCTTTTCTAGCACTTTCGGTCATTTGACCATCCTCAGGAAAACTTATTCTTCAATTTCAGATCATTAAAATTAAATTATGTAAAATGTAAATTTAAAAAAGTTAAAATGACAACAACTGGTCGTCATAGTATAAAGTTAGTCTCATCTGTTATGTAAGAAGGTTGCAGTTGTTATGAATATTAGTGGTCGAAGGGAGATAGTTTATGTATAATGATAATTACTAATTATTTGTTTGAATAAAACATCATCCTCGAATCTGGTCTGTTCATTGATTAATTTATTGTTATAATAGAAAAAACATTGAATTTTTCGAGGATACTGGTTTTATAAAAGCGTTCAAAATATCTAATATTTTAATAAAATTATCGAGATTGTAGTTGTGTTTATTTTGTAATATGTGTCTAGCACAATTTGATTTAGCCAAGTAGCCTATCGTTATATTGTTAATATGCTCTTTGACCCTAATAGAAAAAGAACAGTTGGTCATACCCATATATTCTAAATGGCAGTCTTCATCACATTTCAGACTATAGACACCTTGTTTATCTAAGATATTTATATTTTTGTAGTTTGCTATTTTAGTATGATCGTTATTGTTTATAAAATGTATGTTGGTGGTGTATGTTGTCTTTAGATTATAGGCTTTATATATTTTATCAAAATATTTATAAAATGGGTTAAATTCTATTTTTATATAAGATTTTTCTCAGTCATTATGTGAGAATTTTATGTTGTCTTTTATGTATATTTTATTTTTAATTTTTAAGTATAACTTATTGATCAGTTTTTCATTGTAACCGTTTAATACTGCTATATTCTTTATAATGTTTATTTCGGAATTTGGTTTTAAATTGTTGTGTCTGAGATATTTAATAGCTCTATAGATTAAATAATTAAAAACTGCAATTTTTTGGCTCCGTTGATGAGATGAATTAGCTTGTATTATAGTGTTATGTTGTGTTGGTTTTCTATATATATATATATATATATATCAATTTCTAAAGTATAATTATTAATTTCATGATTTATTGTGAAATTGATATTGTGATTTATTATATTAATTTTACTAATAAAAATTATATTTGTCATTTTCTGTATTTTGATTAAAAATAATTAAAATATCGGATTTGGTGATTTTTAAAAATGTTAGATAAAAATGTATGTTCAAAGATATCCATGTAAAAATTTGCCATGATGGCAAACATTCAGGATGTAAGAATAGACACGGTAATTATAATAATTTTAATATTTATAAAAATATAAAAACTAAATTAAAAAGTAACAATTCCTTCATAAAAAAATCTGAAAACAAATTCTTCTGTCATAATTCACAATAAGGTATATATTGAAAAAACAAATCAGTTCATAAATGATAATAATTTTAAAGAAATAAATACCCCATAAATTAAAAAAAGACATATCTAAAATTAGTATATGCAAATACATTTTTAGAGATACCCAAAATAAATCAAGATTTAACTTAATCAATACTCACCCCCCCCCCCTAATATTCAAAGCCTTACCCAAAATACATAAGGAAGGTTTCCCAATACGTTCACTCATAAATTTCATCAATATGCCCACATATCAACTGAGCAAATTTCTAGCTAAAACATTGAAGGAAAGCATTAATTTAAATAATAAATACAACCTAAAAAATAGTCATGAATTAATAAATATCATCAGTAAAATTAAAATAAACAGATATACTAGACTCATTACCCTGGACATAAAAGATATGTACACTAATATTAATACAAAAGAAACTATAAACATTATATATAACCGATTATCTAAATCAGATTTACATATTGAATGAAATAACTGATTTACTTAAACTATGTTCTAATTGTAACTATTTTAGATTCAACAATAAATACTACCAGCAAGAAAAAGGACTTATTATGGATCACCCCTTTCAGCCATCATGTCAGTTATTTACATGGATGATTTTGCAAATACATTTTTACCTTAAATTTTTAGAAATCACCAAATCCTTTTATATAAAAGATACATTGATGATATTTTAATTATTTTTAATCAAAATACAAATAATGACATAAATTATAACTTTTTATAAATTTACATTCTACATAATTTAATTTTAATGATCTGAAATTGAAGAATAAGTTTTCCTGAGGATGGTCAAATGCCTGAAAATGCTATAAAAGAGAACGCACACGAATTGTTGGTAAGGTTGAACTTCATATATTTACATATAAATAATATTATTTACCAACTGTGCCATGCTTAAAAAAACTAACTTAGAATAAAAAATTTACTGTATTTTTAATGACAGTACTGGTCAATGTTAGATAGAATCCATTGGAAAATATTACATCATTGATGTAATTTAAATTTATATAATGGATTTATGAGGAACTAATTAACAATTTTGCAAGTATTACTTAAAAATTAGTGCTTTTAATTATTAAAGTCTTTGTAAGTTTTCCCATGCTTTTTTTACTTGAAAAGGTATTTCCCTTTATAAATGGATTTTTTCATGCACCCATTATTGACTTCCTTATGTACGTCCAAGTTATTTAAATTTGATTAAAGAATTATTATTTTATAGAAACTTTAATAGTTTTTTTTTTCAAATAATTAGTCACATTTATACAAGTGTTTACATTTATATATTTAAGTACAAGTGTTCATAGTACATATATAACGTTTGTTTGGTCTATATGTGTGAATTATATTTTATACTATTTATTTTAATAATTGATCAAGTTTAGTTGTATTATTTGTAAAACAGAAATGGACATAGTTTTTAAATATTAGAGCTTTTAGCTGTTAAGAAAAAGGTACATCATCATGAGAATTACAATTTTTAATTGAAAATAATGAAATTACAAGGTCTGAAAAGTTCAGAATCATTTTTTAATATGGGAAAACCCATTGTGGTACTGGTTGTGAGACGGTAGTACTATCTTTTTTTGTTTAAAAGAAATGTGTAAAAAAAGAATAAATCTTTCTGTTCAGCTCGTGTAGGATCTGAAAAAAGCTTAAATTGTTTTTTTCATTTGGTACTGTTAGTGAAAATAAAATTGCAATATTGCAGGTTTTAGACAAAACAATGAAGCTGAGGAATATTATGAAAATGGAACTTGCATAAGATTCCACATTATCAGTCAATTAAACGTAGTACAAATACTCAGAGAAGTTGTTCAGTCAGCAGAAGACAGTAACAGAATGGATTTCCATTCATGGTCAAGTTTTATAATGATGTCAACATCAATGGAGCTGAGTATTTATGCTCTGATGGAAAAGGGTTATTTAACATCCAGATGTTTACTGAGTAGTTGAAGCTCAGCAAGACTGTCAACTTTCATAGTTGAAATTTTTCACGCCTTACTTCACCAAGACCCTTCCAGAGTCTTGTGTGAAGTGAGAAGATGGGAAATAAGTTGAAAATTAAAATGAAAATTTAGTTAAATCCAAAAACTTTCAGGAGCTTCCAGACAAATTATATAACTACAAAAGGTAATTGAGGAAAATTTTGTTATAAATGTGTGTCCAAATTTGAGCTTAAATTTTATCACTTATAATGTGAACTAGAACATTTTTAAATTTAAATATTAGATTATACAGTTGAATTATGTGTAATTCCAGTTATGACGTTTCAAGAACTTTTTCACAACTCAGTTGTTTGGAAATGGATGACAATGGAAAATATGAATTAACTTTTAATATTACAACATAGCAATAATAATTTTCTTTAAATATCAGTTTTTAACATTTCTTTATTGTAAATCAATCATTCCTTTCTAGTATTTTGACAAAAATCCTTTCTAGAATGTAGTGAGAATTTATTTTATTATATTTTAAGTGCATAGATTTTCCATATTAATATAATAACTAGTCTTTAGATCTAGTCAGTACAATTTTCGTACATTTATATTTTGTTACTGTAATCTGTATTTATCAAAACAATTTTGAGGTCAGAAAATTGACGCCAAAATGTTTAATTATTTAATTCTTCATAGGTTTCAATATTATTCTTTGTAATTATTATGTTAATTTTAGAGTTACTGTTTATCAACGTTTGTAAATTGTTTTTTGGCGTTTTGATGATTAAAGAGAAACTTTTTATATAAGTTGCTTACATCAGGTTCATTGCAGTAGACTAGCTAACTAGTTTGACCCATCCTATAAATAGAATCATTAAGCTTTCCTGAGTTATACTTATATTACCATATGTCTTCTAAACCAGTAGTATTATTAATTTTAATTAAATATTTTTTTAACAATGAATGCTGTATGAAATATGATTCCTTGTTTAACTCAAAAATAGCAGTAGGTATGTATGTACAATGCTATTAAAAGAATTGTTCAGGTTATACAGAAAATTTATGATATTAATTTTTAAACTTTGTAATTTAAAATGCCCTACGCAGTCAGGAAAAAACGAATATTGAGAACCACATACCCAACTGGATTCACAAAATTTGAGTAACTGGCTAATTATTAAAACAAGATAGTCACTTTTCAATTATGATACTCCTTTGAACTTTAATAGAATTTTGTAGCTCATTTCTCAGGATTTTAATAATACTATTTTTTAGTAGTAAATAATAATTACATGAGATATTTTATTAAACAGTTTGTTCTTTCACTTTTATATTTTTAACAAATATTACAGTACTTATAATTTATGTACTAATCTGGAAAAGTGAGGACAATTTAATTTAACCTTAGCAAATAAATAAAGATATTTTAATTTATTTTAGTTTAACTCAACTTAAACAATAGAATTTATTGTAATTGACTCAATATTACTTAAAATAATTCTGTTACATTTTAATGTGTGGTATGAAGTAGTGGAAAATTGGAGGTTTCCACTACTATGGGTTCTATTGCACAAAGATGCCTAGATATTAGTGCAAATTATCAAACCAAAAACGACAGGACTGACACTTTCAGGCAGCAGACTCAAGTTAATGATTAACATTTTACTGAATTATGGAAGAGAACAGATTCATAGTAATTGCTAGACCTGTAAACTGAATGAAATAGAATTCAATAGTGATAGAATATATTGATTTTATTTATATTTTGTAGTCATATTTTTGTGCATGCTGTAGATCATTTATCAGAGAAGGCAGAGGTTTTGAGAAATATGATTGATTTTTGATTATATTGTTAATGTTTGTGATCATATTAAGCTTATAGCAACACTAGTTCTTATAATTTAATGAAATTGCTGCTTATTTATTTCTGTTAAATAGTTTTAAATTTCAGATATTATACCATACATTAAATTTCTATATTATTTTAACATTTTTCATTATATTTTTAACAGAATAATAGTAATAATTACAATACAGTGACCAATCTTGTTCGTGTATAACCAATTTAGAGTTAATATATAATAAATTAAGAGTAGGTGTTTGAATCCCAATTAATGACATCAAAATTATTTTCTTCATTTGCCTGTTATTTGTAAGTGAACTAGCTGGTGAATTGTACAGTAGGTTTGTTATATTGGCTTGTATTTTTTCAGGAAAAAGTATAAAATTTGTTTGGGGGCCTTTATCTAATATTAAAAAATTAAATATCATGGCTTGATTATTTTTTTAATAAAAGAAATGTTAGTATTTGTTTATTGTACAAGTTACTGAAAAAATTTGTATATTTCATTGAAAAATAAGTTAGTTTTTATTTTCATAATACTGTAATTATTTTAACTGTATTATGTGTAAAAATTTATGGTAAACTGATTTATTCTTGTCTAGGAGAGGAATGATTGTTATAAATTATAGTTCAGGTTCATTCTGTTAATATTTTTAGTCATTATTTTACATAACCTTTCTTCTTGATCATTTTCTTTAAGGAAGAGGATGCTCAGGTTTTTTTTATTACAATTCTAATTGTTTAATAAAAACATTAGCCATATATACATATAATGCACAATTTTCATCTTTCTTTATAAAAAACTTAATAAATCCCAATTTATCATATTTCAGATAGATAGATGATTTTTTTTTATTATACACCATTTAAAAATATTTAGTTACTATTTTGTCAGTTAACAAGTAGCAGACAAGGAATTTGGAGAATATACTCCTCAGATTCCTTTTATGCATGGTATAATGTTTGTGTCACTACACCCAATGATCTGAAAACACTACATTCTGTAAGGACACAGAAAACAGTTTTAAAGTTTTGTTCCTTTTTTATAATCTTGGCAGTAAAATTTACTGCTGCATTTTGGAAAACAGGACATTTTAAATTTCAGGATAATGACCTCTTATTAGTACATTTAAGATAATTGTAAAATATGTCATACTATTTATGCAAACTTCATTTTGTATTGCTTCTTAAAAAAAAGCAAAGCAGTCAACCTTTCTTTATTATCTCAACGCATAATCATTTCATTTGACTGACTAATAATGCATAGGACTAATTATGGAGTTTGAGCACTGCAAATTGTTTGCTCTCTTTCTGGGTGAATCTCTTTCTGGGTGAATTTTTATTGTATTTTAATACCCTTTTTATTTATTTACATATATTTGATGGGGTAGTTTCAGTGGTTTCTATTTATTTTTTACCCAAGTTTTTACTATTCATTCAGTTAATCAGAGTTCAGAATGGAAAATATATGTGTTAAAATATCATTTATGTGGAAAGATTGACATAGTAGATAATGCATTGAACCATCATAAGTAACAGAATGTTTGCAACTGACACCACTGGGTCTCAGCCATGAAAAGAAACAATTTTCTGAACGTCTTTTCTTTTTTTGCTGCATTCTCATATCATGTGTATGGGGCGTGATTGCCATGCATAAAGAGACCTTACTATTGTGTTTATTAATGTCAAGGTTACAATTTAAATAAAATCTTTATTCAACATTTTCTGTGAATTTATGTTTACTATATAATATGAATTTTATAGTAATTCAAATGAAATATAGGATTTTGAATCACCATAAAATTTTTAATTTGAGATTTAGGTAGAGTCAGAGGGAGATTTTTTTTTATATTTACTAAATTGTGGTTTACTAACTGTAGTATTAATTCTAAAATGTCATTTAATGATGTTTTTCCAAAATGTTTAGTATGAAATTCTGAAAAAAGTTTCTAATTAAAAAAGATTCATAACAGTTCTCTAAAGTGATACTAATAAATAAGTACTACCATCACTGTAGTATTTTTTTACTTATTTTTAATAATTCAGTTTAAAAATATGTCTTTTTTGTAAACTACATATTTCACTCACCCTTATTTCTGGAATTTTATCAATTAAAACATTTTTTTTCTCTATTGTTACGATATGTAACTACCATGTAAGATGTAAGTAATTTTTTTATAGATATAATGTAAACTTCCCCCTTAAACTTTCTATAATTAGTTGTTAAATGTTATTTTGCTGTCAGTTCTCATATAACTCGGTAGTTAACAATACTTGAAAACTACAAAGTTATTAAATGTGTTACATAAAATTAGTAGAAAGTAATTAAGGTTAGTAACTATTAAATTAATAACTTGTCTAATTACTATTAAACAGTAATTAAGGTTAAAGACAACTTATGAACATGCATCATACTTTTATACAAATTTTGGTTAATTCTTCTATGTAGCCTCAATGAAATTTATTTTGTAAATCAAATTACTTTAGCAACTTTACAGTATCAATAAGATATAAAACATATATGTCTGATTCTTTATTTTATTTTAGTACTATTTTTGACATGTGTTACTTAGTAGTCATGATTTTATTTCTAATAATAAAGAGTAAATATAGTAAAACATTTTTAAAATGTAAAATGATTAATCTAAAGTATTATTTCTGATCATCTAGATAATTATGCTTAATATATTTAGCCTATTCTGGGATTAAGAACTCTTTCTAAGGATGTTCATATCAAATATAGAAGTTTTGAAACTGATTTCAGAAATACATTCCAAATATTTTTTATTGTATCAGATTTTGATTCCAAGAACTTAATTGTGTTATAAGAGAACTGACCTACATATACAAGGTATTAAAAGTGTTGTATCTACACCAAATAAGTTTGTATTTAATTTTTTTTTTATTATTGATAAGAAACTTAGTTAAAAAAAACAGGTAAAAGTCAAGAAGAATACCTTTTCTGTATTGAAATTGTTCAAAAGAGTTTGGTTAAAATAATTATATTGATGGTTCTCCGTCCTGTGAGTTATTTGAATGAATTGTCATGTTAAAATAATAAAATTTAGTTAAAAACTGTGAATTATGATGTAAAACTTTAATATATTTTTTTATGCACCTTCAGTTGCTAACCGTTATGAAAAAAGTGTTTGCTTAATACTTGAGGGATTTTTTATTTAAAATTTAATTTATTTTATTGTTTAATATTTTGTGAAAGTATGCATATATATATATATATATATATATATATATATATATATATATATATATATATACAGATGTTTCATGTATATATATATAATGTGAACTTACTACTTCTGTTACTGTTTAATGTGCAGTTTTTAATGTAGATATAAACATTGTTCCTTAAACTGATAATTATTTAAATAATGTAAATTATTGTATACTAAATATTAATTGTTTTTTTTTTGTTTTTGTAAATATTGTAATCACGTGAATAAAATAAAGTTTTAAAATTGTATAAACTTGTTTTTGTTATCCATAATGATATTAAGTAATAAATTTGGGAATAAATTATTGAGATTTATTTTCTAGAGAACTTTTTGAATTATTATACTGTTCCTACAACAGGCTCGGTTCTGCTGATCTGTACTTTTCCTGGTTCTATGTCCTGTACATGCTGAGCACTGCATTTTGTTAACAGGCAATGATATAATAAAAACATGTAATCAGCCTACATGACCATTCAAGAGCTGGGGAAGGTATTATCGTAATAAAAAAGCTTACAATATAACAACATGATTTGTACGTACTCTTTGAATAGAACAAAAATTGGTTGAAGATATTAACTTTTATTTAAACATAAGTTTTGTCTTTTCTTTTTCTTTTTTTTTTTTGAGAAAATAAGCAGTAACATTTTTTAAAGGAAAATACCTTTAGTAATTATTCAAAATTAAAGTTTTCATCCAATTAGCAATGCTAACAAAAATGTAATCTAAGAGTTGAATAGAAGAAAAGCTACCCTTTGAATGAATAGTTTGTCCAATTAAAAATATGTAAATTATTAAAAATTACCATCCACAGCAATGTAAATAAACTTGAATTAGTATAAAGCAAAAAAAAAAATTATTTTATTATTGCATTCTCATTCTATACAATATTAGTTTGTGTGTCATGTAAGGGTTAAACAGTAAATCTTGTTGACGATACCATATTCTTATACTAGTAAAAAAACAATTGTTGATGGTGATAAGATGTAATGCTACTTACAACCAGAAGAAGGACTGATTAGCATTTGTCAAGTCTGGCTGATTACCAAGGAAAAGTTCTTAAATCTTGAAAAAATTAAAAATTAATCTAGATAATTTATTTTACCAACTGTTTTTATTTATGTAATTATTTTTTTTTTTTAGTTAGCAAACATTGGTTGTGATTGTTACTTAATATTTAATCAAATTTTTTATTTTAAAATAAGTTTTTTGTAATAGTTTTAAGGTAATTATTTTTTGTATAAATGGTATTGAAGTTCCATTCTGTAAATGATTTTTTCCATTTATGATTTATTTCTTTAGTAATAATTAAAATAATTGTATTATTTCTATTTATCGTTTTACTGTAATGTAATTATGCATATTTTCTTTTTTACACGTCAAAAAATTCAGAGTAATTAATTATAATTTTAGTAATTATGTTAATTTTTTTTTTTATTATGCATAATTCTCATAAAACTTAAAAATATATGAAATGTTAACATTTTTAATTTATGTTTTATTTCATTTAACCTCTTATTATATATATACTTTTTTTTTTTTTAAGTAGAATGTTTGAAATATTTCAAACTTGTTATGAACATTAAAAAATTAACACCACTGTATATATTCAAGTTATTCATCAAATAAATACATTTTACAGAAATACACTAACATTTAGTACTAGCAGTTATATGGGCACCAATTCAAATTCTTTTGTTTTGAAAAATGTACTAGTATTTAACCCATCAAAAAAAAAATGTGATTACAGCCATTGCTAATCACTAGTTTTGTGATGGTGCAAGACTCAGATTTAAATTTACACACAAATATACTATTTACCACTTTTTATTATCGGCTAAACTGTGTTATCAAATGTTCTTTAGTTATAGTTAGTGATTCAAACCAGGACTGAGTTATTAAGTCTTTAGAAAGTAAAAATTCTTAAATACATCACATTTTCATCCCAGTAAATAATATCTATTATTTTAGGGCTTAACATTGAAACAAAAACTGTAACTTAAGTAGTCATAATTTTCTTACCTTAACAGCATTGTTTAGGTAATATAACCAAAACAGATATCAGGAAAACTGAATGACAATGGTAAACAAGTAAATGGATAGAAAATGAAAAGTATGTTAACAAACTTCACTTATTTCATTTGTAATTTTACAAACTTTCAAATAATTCAGTAAAGTGTTAATTTTGTTTAAATTTACTTGTTTTTAGAGTTAAGACTTAGTATACAATGATAGTTTTTACTATTGCAACCTTGACATATTTTTCATATATTTTAATGAAAGATGAAATCATAGGTGTAAAGAACGCCAGTTTCTTGCTGGGAATCAAGCTTAAAACTGTTTGATCTATAAGCCAGTCATTAAACCAATTAACTGGCCCAAGCAGCACTTTAATTGGAGTAATTTTAAAGGTGATTAAAGTGATCACAGTTCATGTAAATAAGATATATAATGTCCATATATTACACTGCATATTATTTTTATGATTTTCTTATTTTATTTGGTATGTTCAAACCGACATCATTTAAACTAATACCTTTAGCTATTTGCTGCTTAATGCCTTTATTTGATGCTGAGTGCAACTTATTAATGTATCAAGAATTTTTATCCCTTCGCTTTAAGTTGTTATAAGATAACAAAGACAAGACAAAAAAGTAATTTTGTGTAGATGATCAACATTTGGTAAAACTCACCCGCAAAAATAGAAGAAAAACAAGTAACCAACTGCTTACAAAAGCATTGAATACAATGAATTGTAGGATAGCTTGTAAACATGTATGTATAACCATAATAGTTGTAGGTAATGTGACATGAGGATTAAGTCACTCCTGAAAGTTATTTACCAATTTTTCAAGATTAACAAGCAACAATGCTTATTACAAAAAGTGAATCCAGTAGAATGCTTTGTCATTGTTTCTTCACAGAGCCAAATGTACAATTACATATGAATGAGAGCTCAGTGAAATGTAGGAGATATTTAGCCTTACAGGTAATACAGTCTGTTCATCACATAATCTGGTGTATTGAATATCATTACTCTCAAAGAAAGCAGCTCTTGACTAATGCCTCTTGTATTTTAATGCTTTATATGTTGCAAAACAACACATTTATCCTGCTTGAACTCAGCAGAGGAAAGTTATTTATTTTATTCAGAACTATTGAAAATGCACTTAGTTACTTTGTTTCACATTTCATTGTTACTATTCTGTCAATTAACAAGAATAAATAGGTGCATAAAAGCCTCAAACACCACAGTAATCATCAATATAATTATCTTGTTATGCAAGACTGGATACTTACTGTAGTTTTGTGTGTTTAATCATAAATTATTATGCATTATTTTTATTATACTTTGGAAATGTTAAAATATTCTATAGGTACTCCAGAGTTATTTATTTAGTAGTAAAATTAGTTAGGCATGATAACTAATAAACAGCTGCTCTATGGAAACAAAGCATATAAAATAGAAAAGAACTTTGTATTACAAGTAGGGTGGAAAGGTAAGCAAAGTAGGAAACTAAGTCACTAGGTTTGGGTTTAATGAATTAATTTAAAAAATTATGAAACAAAGAAAAATAATTATTATAGATTAGTGTTAAGAAAAGAATTAAGATAAGAATTTTTTCTGAATTTGAAGAGGTGTCCATATAATATTCAAAAATCTATTAGTATTCAAATTTCTATTAAATTTATTAGAAAAAAATTTTTCTTATTAAAACTTCTTAGACTATTTATTTGGAATTTTCTATTTTTTATTTTATTTAGTATATCAGTGTACCTGAATAAATAAATATTAATATTGCTTATAATCTCATTGTTTACAGAATGATACTGTAAGCTGCTGGTATATAAACACCAATCTGAAGTGGTATAAAATTTATTATAGATATATTGTTAGCTAATTCTACGAAAACGAATACATTTTTAGCTTTTTTTTTGTTTACACTGTCAGGTTTAGAAAAAGTGAAATATATAACAATTTAAAAAAAACTGTGATTTAATAGTAAGTTCTTTTAAAGCACAATATATACACACTTGAGAATTCAGTTGTAGTTCCATTCCAATACTGGTCACAAATTGTAAAATTAATTGAATTGTACACTACAGCTTATTTAATGCTTTTAGTTTGAAAGCATGTAAAAGAAGATTCTTCAATTTGGACTCTAAAAAATAAAGCAATGTAGTTTACCACTACAATTTCTTAATCACCACTGATAACTTGTCCCCAACTTTTTAAATCTTGATATTTAAAACTTATTTAAATAGTATTTACTTATTCCAACTTATTTAAATATTAATGTATTTACTTAAATTCTTTACAAAAATTGTAAAATTTAAAAAGCTTATCAACAGATCACACAGTCAAAATGGCTAGCTATGCAGTCTTAGCAGAAACCCAATTTTTTCCTGTACGAAAAATATCAGCACTAGTAGAATGTTTCAGGAGATGTTTAACAATATTTTATTCTACACAAACCATTTGACATATATCATCATAGTTAACTTTTTAGGTCTACTAGGTACAGAATTCAAAATTCTTAAAAAAAAACAGATAATTTAATGTTTTAGTATTTTACCCAGTATCAAATTAAAATAAAACAATATATTTTAGGAAATTAAATTTCAGGTTTAACATAAGTTAGAGAAGAGTAACCGCTTATTAACAAAAACCTAAAATTAGATTGTTCAAAATAATTTAGTAAAAAATTTGGGTCTATTTTTACTTTAGGTCTGAAATAAGTTCAATCCTAAGAATTCAAACTAAGAAAAGGAATTTCTGTAATTCCAGTTTTATAGAAAATTTATTATAATTGCATGAGAGGATAAATTTTCCAAAAACAATTCATTAAACATTTATATTTAGGAAAAATATTTTGGTTGTAGCATTTATTCAGTTTCTGTTCAAGTGCTCATTTCTGCTTATTTACTAGTTTAATTTCAGGGGAACTTATAAAAAGAGTTCTTTAATTAATTTTAACAGTTCTGTAATTAAATGATTGTTCTCACTGCTTTGAATATGATGTCTGTTTCTGCAAGTTTTATTGAAAACATTTTAGTGGAGGTTTTATATGAATACAGTTAACTTATTTAAGATCATTTTTAGTAGGTTGGCTGATGATAATTTTTAGAAATCTCTTTTCTATAGCTTTATTCATTAAATCAATAAAATGCATCATAGAGTAGCATTCTGTTAGATGAAAACACTTCTTAAATGCCTCTGTTTTATTATGTCATTAAATATGCTGTGTTCATATCTCTGAGGGTAATAAATTATGAACCCAATATATAATCTGAGGAATTAAAAGTAGAGGAGGCTTTTTCATTGCACAATTCCTCCCTTATCCTTAGATTACTGTACTTTGTTTTTTAGCTGCAGTTTTTAATTTTTTTAATTTCATTTTCTTGAAATCATTACATACTTGAAGATATTAATCAAATTTCATAAGACACTGCCTGCATTTTTTTCAACAGTAAAAGTTTTTATAAATTTACTATAAATATTATTAGAAACTGAATATAAAAGTAGAGAATTTAAGAAAAGAATGACAGCCCATAATTGCCTATCAAATCAGTAATTGTCGGATGGTGTGTTTCATTAAAATTTAATTTTACAAATATGTACATAATGTGATTGAATGATTATGATTGTACATGTCATAAAATATGGTGTCTATATCTGTATGTAATGAAACTATAAGATGATATCTAAATATTATCAATTAATTACTACCATATACAGATTATTGTAATTTATAACTACTTATTTTAAATTTTGTTGGTAATATTAATACACAGTCATAAACAAAAACTAAATGATTCATTTGCATATTTTATGGCTACTAATAGTAGTAATTAATCTGCTTCTTAGTTTTTAATGAATTAAAATTGTAGTATGTCATAAAATTCACGAAGTTAAATTATTTTAGAATTAGAGAAGTAGGATAGTCCAGTATATATAAGCAATAAGACAAGAATCTCTAGTTTTTGCTAATAATAAATAAAATTTCCCAAAAAAGATGATGAGAGTACAAGTAATTTCTTCAACTTAGCAGAAATTAAATTTAATTTGATATTACATATTTTCAGTATTAAAAGAAACACACTTAAGAAATATGATTTCTAGAACAAAATAACTTCCTTTTTAGAATTTAAAAAATTCTAAATTTTTCAATAAAATCATACTGTAACTTATTTATTCAGTTTCACATACATGTTTTATTCAAATAATCTTCTAAGTATTTTATTTCATTCATTCAAACGTTTCATTAGAGAAAGAACACTCTTTATAGTAAGTACAAAATAATAAAACAATTTAAAGTTCATTTATTACTAACAAATTAATTCTTTTTGTATACTAACAAATTTATCTATAAATGTTGTACAACAAACTTTGTTGGCAACATTAAACTGGCATTAGTTGTGGCAGTTAATAAAACAAATGATTCAATAGAATTGTAATATAACACAGAGTTACAACACACTGATTTAATTATTAATAGCATGTACTACTAATTAAACAGAGGATGCAGTCTAAAACTTTATTCACTTGTTTATGGGTGTGATATACTATTACAAAGATTTAATACAATTGTACTGAACAGTGCCTGCCTGAAGTTACTCAGCCAGGATATTACAGGCAGTTTATAAACATACCATAAAATTAAGTTGTATAAAAATAAAACTCCATTTTATTTGATCAGCATAGTTTTAGCCATACCAATCCCTCATAAACCAATTGCTCAAAAAAGTGTTAAATTACTTTCATCATCAATATATGTCTCTTATAAGGGGAAAAAAATTAAAGTATAAAATTTAAATTCATTTAATTAATAAATTATTTATGAGATTCTAGCTTAATGTTTATGTATCTGTAGTGATGGGCAATTAAAAAAATAAAAACCTATATTTATGTATGTATTAATAAACTTTCCTATCTATGTGCTTTTGAATTTAGATGTACAAGGTTGTGGGCTAACATGTAGCAATTTAGATAACAAAAATTACATAACATATTTATAGATACTTAGTTCAGATTTGCATTATCTCACTACAGCAATACTGCGTACAGTTTTTTCATGAATTTAAGGCACACTGTCTTCCAAAACCACTATATTGAAATTACAATAAATTTTAATTCCAGTAATATAATAATAATTAAATGTACAATTAGGTATTTCATCATTATTGTATTGTGTTAACAAATTTAGATTTTAATATTATAGTGTGCAGTGATTTATATTTTTATAAAAAAATTACTGGTTTGAAATATTAATGCTGTTAATTTGTTTTTCTTATGATTTACTTTAAATTTTGAGTGACCAGTTGTGCAATTATATCTAGGTGTAATTAGTTTATTAAGAATACCAATATTATGTTATTTTCTAGTACTCAAACACTGTAAAATCTGCTCGTAGTAGTTGAAGCATTTTTGTTTCTAATATGTAATATTTTATTTGTACAAATATTAAAAAATATTGATGCTTTTATTATTACAATTCTTTATTAACTAATGCTCTTTCATAACTTAAACTTATTTTAAATACTATTCAATCTTATTTCAAACAAAACACAATCTGGACTATTGCCTGAAATGATTTATTATAGTACAAGTTTAACAGATAGATTATTTGATGAGTTACAATGTAAAATTTATTTATACTTATACTCTTGTCTTTAAAAAAAAAGTATCAAACTTCAGTAACAAATGTTATTGACCTTTATTTTCTTATCAAATTTCAAATCAACACTAATAATAAAATAGTAAATTAAAAAAAAAATTGTTATTGAAAATAAAATTAGAGCATTTCTGGGCAGACTATCTATAATTCAGACAGAGCAGTCTCTAACTATTGCTACTCTATTTAACCTACTGGCCATAACAATTTTTTTTCTTTCTTGGAACATATTTTCTCATAGTAATGTTAAGCCGTGCAAAACTGGTTATAATACATCTTTCACCCAATTCAATTATATATCTGAAATTTAATGCCATAAGGCAGAAAGAATACAAATGAATATAGTAGGGATATCAATAGATTTTCTGATTGGTATCTGGAAATGTAGATTCAAAACAACAATTCCAGTTTACATTATATCCTCTAAAACCTTTTACTTAAATAAACTGCAAGAATTATGTTATAAATGCATTATTTTCAATTATGTACTGAAAGATAAAAATCCATCACTTCAACATTTGATTAATGGTCAAACCAAATTTTGAATGTTTTCATACTACAGTATATTGTTTCAAGACCTTTGCTTAACTCCAATGGTGCATTCAAATGAAACTTTCTTCACTTGTGGTAAACCAAAATTGCATAGCAGGCATGCATGTAGGTGAGCTCTTATCACCTACATAATATTCAAAAATATGGATTTAAAGTAATACAGAAAATACATCCATCCTAATGGTTAAGATCAGAAATTCTTTTACATATATTCATCTCAATAAATAAATCATCTCATTACAAAAATATTTTTATAGAACAAAAAATTTCTAAATAAATGGAGACCTATCAGATTTTTTGTTTGAAGTTAATGTGCTACATACATAGAAATTTTAACCGATAACACTGTACCAAAGTCCAATAAAAGTAGTGAGAAATAAGTTCAACAGCTATTAAATTATACCACAATAAAATAAATTGAAACTATCAAAAATTATGTAAATCAAATTTAGAATATAATTAACTTAGCCCACGATAAAAGGGACACAAATGGTTAAATGTTGAAAATTAGAATCTCATTTAACTGAAAGATTCAGTGAATATTTATTAATATAATTGGGGGCAGAAAAAAAATATAGGGCAACTAAACAAACTGGATAATGGATTATTATGGAAAACTGTGCCTACAGTATTAAAATTATATTGAGTCCATTTTTTAAGTAAATGATTTACACACAACCAACTTATGTTTAATTTTTTTAGATTAATGTTTATAATAGCTAGCCTTCATTAAGGTGTTCAAAAATTTTGTTAGACTTAAAATGATACAATACATACAGCCATCATAATGGTTATCAGAGATTCATTTATATAAATTCATCTCAATAGAAAAAATATTTTTATAGAAAAAAAATTCCTAAATAAATGGAAATGTATCAGAATTTCTTTTTTTTTTAAGTTATTGTGTTCTTTAATTGGTAATGTTGCTGTTCTTTACACTGGCCATTTTCTGATTAACATACCCTTTAGTATATTGTCAAATAGTACATATTTGATGTGTTGTATTTTATTCATTTAATATATTTTATTAGATTTAACAAAACAAAAAAATGATATTAAATGAACAAACACAATATAAATCTACTTTTATTTTAGATTATACTAAAAAGAATAGACCAGCAAGAAAGATGTTATATTTCAAAAATGCATATTTCCATATTAAAAGACAAGTTATTTCATATATATATATATATATATATATATATATATATACATTTTTTAATAATAAAAAATGAGCACTTATACCTTGTTTAAGTAAACCCTTTAACTGTTATTTTTCAGTGGATCCACCTGCTTTGAAACATATAAGATTATTATTATTCATACCATAATATAGAAAATAAATTTCAGAATAAGGAAATAAGAACAAAGTAGGCAGGCTCTATGAATAGAATAAATTTTATACCTGTACAATGAATTAAATTTCATTTTAAGTTATTCTTCTTCTAGGCACAATTTCTGTTATGAAAGTTGCCAATATCTACAGTCAATATATAAATCATAATAGCTACTTCTACTTTTGACACTGCCAATCTAAATTAACTGGAAATGGATAAAAGCCACTTCCTTTAGTTTCTCAACCAAGATATTCTTCTTCTCCCGACACTTCCCTAAAAATGAGTTGTCATACACAGTAATTCTCACAATATTTGGCCTAAATATTGTAGCTTTCATGCTTTTACCTCATTTATTATGTTTTTCCTATCATTTTCGAGCGTCTATTTGTGATTCTGTTTACCTGCAATATTCTCAGAAACCTTCAGTATATTCATAATTCAGTTTGTTTTTAGTGGCTTGACTCAAGTCAGGTTTCTTCACTGTACTAACACATTGAAAACATAACTTTTTCAAGCTATAAAGACATATAAGGCATATAGGCTATATAATTCAGCTTTTATTCTCTCTGAAACAAGTTTATGCCCAATTACAGTAAAATTACTTACTTGTTAATAGACAAATTTTACAGTGTATTAAAAATGCCAAGCCTGACCAAGATTCATACCCAGAATCTTCCAGATGAAACACAGAAATCCTACCAAATACTCATGAAGGTTAACTGTGTAGAATAAAATTAAATAACACATTTGAGAAAAATCACGGTTGTTGGAAAACGCAATCAAATAATGAATTGTTGGAATTATGAATCACAGATATAGGTTTATTACAAAATTGAATTGGTTACTGAAAATTGCAATAATTCAAACAAACTTGGTCCAATTTCAAATTTATTAAGTTAAGTTACATTTAAATTGAACAGATTAATTTAAAGATGACATCTTCATAAAGACTTGAATGTAAATGTCAAATAGTTTTACCGTAAAAAGTGGGATATTTATTTATTTTTAATTATTAGAAAACAAGTTATGCCTTGTTTTACATAAATTAGCTATTTAAATATTTACACAAATGAATAAAAAAAACCTCCATTACTTTTTTTTGTTTATTTTGATTGAAACTGAAAGAAGCATGCAATAAATAAGCTATAGCACTTCGACCATTTGGGCTTTGTTTCAGCAGAATTTTGTAGTCAAGCAAATGCACAGTTATTATTTTTTACATCCAGAATTTAAAAAAAAATTAGGGTGGAAGGCCCCTGAGAGATGAATTTTAATATTAGCCAATAAAACCTTTCGATTATTTTACTTTTTTAATACACAGTATCTACCAATTAGTAGTTATTGGAGTAACATTAGCTAATTATGTCTAATTTTATTTTCAAATTATTAACAGTTTGTTGAATTTAAGTAGAGGGTGACAATTTTTTTAATAAATAAAAATGAAGGCTAGTTTTATATAAGTAAAATAAAAAGTTTCAAATTTTAATATTCATGATGTACCTTGCTTTAAAAATACTCTTTTTTTTAATTAAGTTTATTTTAAGATAAAAATATAAAAACTTGAATGTGTTGGTGATAGCTTTTGCTCTTCAATAAGCTTTTTCAGACTCAAGTCTGAAAATAAGAGTAGCACCTTAAGTTAAAGTATACTGTAATCAATTTTTTTTAACTTATCAAAAAAGTAAAATATAAATTAGTGGAAATTTTTTTAAAGATGAGCATATATTTGTTAATTTAAGAAATAGTTTATTTGTTTATACTGACATCATTCTCATAGACATTGTAAAAAAATTTCAACATTTTTATCAATAATCTCATTCATGATTTTCTATTATATTTATTTTTATGTAACTTTTAATTAGCTAAGTCAATTACAGTTAATTGTAAATAATTTTTATATTTATTTTCTAAAAAAAAAGTATTATATTATTATACTTGAGTATTAAATCTTTTTGTAATTTAATACTATAATTACTGTTACTATTATTATCCACTACTTATGTAATGCTAATTTTTTTTTATGTAAACTGGTTTTAAATGTTTATTAAATTAATATATGGATAAAATATGAAAATAAGCACTATAAAATATTTTAAATTCATTACTAATATATTATTACTTTTTCTTATAAATAACATCTGTAGTAAGTTACACGTAATTGAAATGGTTCTATTAAAAAGATTTGTTGATGACAATAAAGAATGTAGGAATAGGTTTGAGGAATGCCAAAGCTTTAAATTCTGTTCAAGTTTTTAAATAATTATTACATATGTAAATAGATAATTATATACTAGAAGACTGTTTTTTTTTATATATATATATATATATATATATATTTTAAATGGGATTATAAATAATATATATATGAAAGCTATATAAGTTTTATAAAATTATTATTCTCATGATTATTACAGTTAAGTGCATGTTTTCAGTTAAATGCCAGCATGCACTTAACTACAAATAACAAAAGTATATATATATCATTTATTTATATATAAAGAAAATGGGGGAAAAATTGAAATAAAAAACACAAATACGTTATTGCATTTTTAATATAATAAATTATTTGTGTAACAAAACAAAAAAAGATATATATATTAAATGGATGTGTGTATATAATGAAATATTTTCTATGTTAGACTAGATAGTGCGTTATACCAATAAATTGAATTACTGAATAAATGTCAATACACACCGACACATTACTGATTAAAAAGTTTTAATCATTTATTTTTTCTTTTTTTAATTAAATATATTTCCCTGTGACCCAGTTATAGCTTTATTTTTAAAAACTAAATTTGTAAAACTTATTGTATTGTTTATCAAGAAGAATCTTTTTACAAGTATTTTATTGCTGCTTCATTATATAGTTAACTAGATAAGTTTATCATCTCTGCAGAAAGATGGTAATTATTTTATTTTGTAACAGACAGCAGAAATATTCATATTACATAATCATTCCCACAAAATGACTGACTTATCTTGCTGTGCTGTCAGGTGAGTAATAATACTTATTTTTCACTCTTTTAAATTTTAAGTCTAAATAAATGTATATTATTCAGTTTTTAATATAATCTGTAATGCCCTTCAATAACATTAACAGTTTTTTACCAGAGATTCATACAATGAACATTTTTCCCTGTTAAAATTTGATTCATATAGTTTTACTGTACAACAGCATGTTTAAAATTGACCCAAGGATTCCGCTATGCTCAATATGACAGCTGTATAATTTAGCATATAAGTGCTACAACTGATAATTTAACTATGTTTAAACATCTTTCAATCTTTTAAGTTAACGACTGAAATAATTTTGTTACCTGGTTTAATAATCTTTTATTCACAATCTTATTTTACCACTAATCTGTGTCACTATTTTACAACTGCTCTTTGTTTCTATACTTCTCAATTAATAAAAAAAATTCTATTCTATTTAAAGTAATGAGAGGCTAGTCTTTATTAATGAATTTTTCAATTTTTTTTTAACAGTGTATTGGAAATGGCATCCTCCTGCTAAGATTCATAATTCTAGATGCCATCCCCTACTAAGAAAAACATTCCTGAATTTTCCCTGTGACGTGTAACTTTTAGATGGGCTGTTTTTGTAGAACTTTGGTTTCAAGTGAACTCCAAAGTTAAAAATCTAGAATGATGGGGCCACAAATCTTTACTAATGGTTTTCTTGTATGTAAAAACATTATGTACATAGAGTTTGACCAGATATGTTGTAAAAAAAAATATGACAGATATGTTAATAAAAATGACATAATTCACCAATGCAGTACAGTATAATGCAATGATAATATAAATATAATTTCATATAGAGTGAGCAATTTAAATCTGAGCTGAGCTAGCTCAACTGCAGTAATTTGAGTGTAAAGTTTAATACTACCATCACTGCTGCTACTATTGGTTGTATATGTCAGCAACTCATCTAATGTTGTCAGTTGTAAACTATTCATGCTTCAGGGGAGAGTAAAATTTCATTCTTTGCAGTTGTTTTTTTTCTAAATGTCTTTGATCAAGGAAGCTTATGTAATATTCTGAATCCTTTCAAGAAACGCATCAAATATTGGTGGAAAAATTTCCAAATGCCTGTTCCCAAGTAAAAAGTAGCATTTGCAATTTCTGTAAATCTGTTTCTTGATTTTTAAGTAAATAGAGGACTTCGAGTAAATTGAATTGCAGGACAAAACTGTTGTTGCAATCAACAGTTTTGTTGGTATGAGAATAATGTTTCTGGTATTTAAAGACTTAAGTAATGATCTGAGTGCATAGTTTAACTAAAGTTGGGCATGGGAAGTTTTAATGTGAAACCTTTGGTGTTAGAGGAAGGCGCAGGTATCGCAGTTCCATGAATCAATTAATTTGATAGCTGATAGTTGTAAGTTACAGTAGGTGGTCGCGGATGAAAGAGGCCATATGAAGGTGATAATAAGTTGTGTAAATGCAGTGATGAAAGCGTCTGCTGAGGTACCTGCATCAGTGGCATCCTGACAATAGGCCAGATGACTGTGATATGTTATCAGGTTTAAAGGGTCTAATAAAAGATAACCTCCAGTAAAGCCCATCAGGGCTAGGAATGTTACCAGGTTTGATACAAGACAGTGTCAGGATGATACACAATTTAAAAAAATGGCATACTACTAAGTTGATTTTAACAAAATGAAGTAGGTAACCTTCCATTAGGGCTCAAGAGGTCAACCCACCAGGTTGGTCTAGTGATGAATGTGTCTTCCCAAATCAGCTGATTTGGAAGTCGAGAGTTCCAGAATTCAAGTCCTAGTAAAGGTAGTTACTTTTATGCAGATTTGAATACTAGATCGTGGATACTGGTGTTCTTTGGTGGTTGGGGTTCAATTAACCACACATATCAGGAATGGTTGAATTGAGATTGTACGAAACTACACATCATTTACACTCATACATATCATCCTCTGAAATAGTACCTGAACGGTAATTCCCAGAGGCTAAACAGGAAAAAGAAAGAAAGAAAGGGTTCAAGAGGTCATAGCCAATATTCAAAGAATTTTTGCAGAAAAAATCTATATGAAAGTTATCACAACAAAATGGTGTAAAATACATATCTTGCCCCATAAGATTCTTCACAATTTAAAATTGAAACCATATCAAGTAATAGATGTGCAACAACTTAAGATTGCAGACAAACTGAACTGTCTCATTGGGACTGGTTTCTCAAATACATTGTTGATGGGCAGATACACAAAATGTAGTATTTCATATCAGATAAAGCACGTTTTAATTTATCTGGACATTCTAATTAACTCAACATTAGAAATGGATGAATAAAATTCCTCACCATGTCTGAGTGTCCACTTCATAATGAGAAAATCTGTGTATGGTTTGTTGTTTCTGGTAATCATGTATATAATGGGCCAATATTTTTTGGCTGAACTATCAAAAAAAATTTTGACTACTACCGTCAGTTAACAGATTGTGAAAAAGAGTAAAGTTTCTTCCAAAAAACCAATCATGTGTCGCATATCAAATGATTCATTACCATGCCTTCATGTAGCTTTTACAATAAGAATTATCAGCAAAGGGCGGTGGCCTCTACATGCCCCAGATTTGTCAAATGTAATTTTTTCTTTTGGGGCTATTTGAAGAAAATAGTTTATGATTATAAATCACACATTATATATAATTTCACACTATCGATGAATTGAAGGTGAATATTATTTCCTCCAAGATTATAATAAATATATAAATTTATTTAATTTAGTCCAGTTACTAGAATTTTTGTTAAGCATTTATTAAATATAATATAAACAAAAAATCAACAGCATTGACAACAATGTGATTTGCGTCAGGTGGCTATCACAAAAGTGCATCACTGCTCAATACACTCGCTTTGAGCATGTTGTGTAAAAGTAGGGGAAATATTTAAACTTTTACAACTGAAAATACAGAATTTAATTTATGATTTCATTTATTCATAAAATGTTACATGTTGCAACTGTGTTTAATCTATAGTGGTCATTTGGTTTAATGTTGCTCACCTAATACAAGGTAAATTACCAAGATTGTTTTTAATTGATTATAGTAAGCTAAATTAAATAGCCACTAATCTTATGCAAACTTTAAATCTGTTCAAAAGTCCTTTAGTCAGTCACACTGAGTATTAAAGCTTTTGATTTAATTTTTTCAACTCTACCAAGAATGAATGTAATATATGACAGTCAAAGTGCCAAAGACTGGATACCTATGGTGATAAAGAAATTCTATTAAAAAGCTTATTTAGTAAATAAAAAAATGTATGAAACATTACAAAAAATTGGTTAATATATATTAACCAGTATGCAATAACACAAAGTTAACAGAGAAATTGTGTCCTTACTATAATTGTTTCACAGCAATTTTGCTATTAGTGAACACAATTTTTTTCAAAAATTATATATATATATTAATTTATCTAACTCCATTCAAAATAAGAATTTGTAACTATTAAACATTTCTAATAAATAAATTTATTTAATTTAGTCCAGTTACTAGAATTTTTTTTAAGCATTTATTAAATATAATATAAATATTAAATGCAGTGGTACTTTTCTGTAGTTAAGGTCTTAATTTATAATTCTTGTTAATTTATATAAATCAAATAGATATGATAAATTTTACTTGGGATCTACAAAAAAAAACAAATCTTGAGCTTGAATAACTACCCTGAATAAGCCAAAAAGTCATTCAGAATGCTACTTGTATTTTGAATTACATGTATCTAAAACACTATTTCTATTTTCACTTATTTAAATGAAATGTGCTTATTTTTCAACAAAATCCCTTCCTACTTCTTTGTGCTTAGTTAAACTTTTACAAGGTTTGAATTTCTTCCTGGAAGAAACATCTTGGTCTGGTGTATAGCCAGTTTTGCAATGCTTCCATGATCTCTTTATCAGAACATAAATTATTCTCTCACATCTCTTTTTGCAACAGACTAAAAAGATTAAACTCACTTAGTCAGGTTGAAACTGTATGGTGGATGGCCCAGCAGCTAAAACTGAGATTTGAAAGTTTTGTTTTGTTGGTAGATTATATGAGGTCGAGCATTACCCCGAATCAAAATCACATCTTTAGGAATTGACTTTTGCCTTAAGCGGCAAAATTCACTGTTTTACCTTTACGTGTAGTATATAAAAATACCAGACTTCCCACATCCCAGAATATTGTCATCATCTGTCTTTCCTACAATGTATTTTGATTTTTTTTGTCATACAAGATGAAGGATGTTTCCAGACTAAAATTTGCCAATTACTCTTGGATTGAAAATGGTGGACCTGGTCTCAACAACAGTTACTATCCACTTCAGAAATCCTACATATTTGTAACTTCAAAAACTTTTGGTAAATTTTTAAATTACTTTTTATTAATGACTATCAGTTGACAAGGAAACTAGTGAACACACTTTCTGAGTTAAAGAATCATGGATAATTGAAAATGTTGAGCTGCAGCTTTTATTCAATTCACTTGAATTTTATCAACTTTTAATTAGTTGAGTATTGTGGATAATTTATTTAAATTATTTTAATATAATTATTCTTTGAAGTGAAGGCCCTACATATTATACATCTTGCTTCCACTCAAACAACTCTCTTTGCACTGGCACTTCATTCTATGTATCACTGTTTCCATTTCTTCCTTGATGCAAACAAAGAATCCATTTTAAATAACCATGAACAGCTAACAATGAAAAAATACTTCATGATATGAGGTTATGATTTACAGCAGAAGTCATTGTTGTGAGACATATAATTGGGAAGGTAATAAAAATTTCCATTTATTTTTATCTTTCCCTCATACAAGAGTAGAACAACTAAATTCTTCAAGTTACATAACAAAGTTAAAAAGCACAATCTAATAGATATTATTTGTATCTCTTGTTATGAAAGAGAGATAGATATAATGGAGAAGTATCAATATATTCAAAAATTAAAATAGTATTTCTTTTTAATTAGGTGATAAGTAGCTAACATTTGATAATGAAATATGCAAGGTGGTAGAATTAATTTGATTTAAATAATAATACAGAGCATTCGGAGTCTTCCGAATTATGTAGTGCATTCTGTTCTTTTTGTGTTGGATTGGTTGCCCTGTGGGTTCATTGGGCATTGCTCATAATAAACCAAGATGTCAGTTGTTGAGTGTGATTGAATGTGCTTAATCTTGTTTTGTGTTGTTTAGTTTATTGGAATCAATAGTTGAGAGAAACGTAATGGTTCTTTTGTTAGAGGAACACATTTTTCTCTTTGAACATGTCTTTCATGAAGGTGATAAGTATACTGATTTAGTGAAGCACAAGTTTTCTGAAGTTTCCAAATACTCCTGTTTCTCACCACAATGAGTTTGAACTATTATTGAAAAGGTTTTGGGCAACAGGCTCTGTTGAAGACTCTGCTCGAAGTGGAAGCACCTAAACTAAACGAACAGAAGCTGCTTTATATTTCAGATGCTATGGCTGAAAATCCATCAAAGTCAATGCGTAAGTTAGCACAGCAACAAGATCTTGAACTTGCTACTGCATATAAAGCTGTAAGAAAATAACTGAAACTTTTACTCTATAAAGTAATGTGTGTTCAAGAACTGAAACCTACAGATCATAAGACTAAATTAATATCAAAGGTTTAAACGTTTTATTGATCAAAACGAAGTGTGGTTTCATCTGGAAGGATATATTAATTCACAAAAAAAATGACTATGGTCAACAACTAACCCACATTAATTACACGGAAAATCTTTACACAAACCGAAGATTGTAGTAAGGGTTGGTGTGAATAGAATGCGGATTGTGGGTCTAATTTTTTCTGAAAATACAGTAAATAGTGATCATTATTGTATGTTTTAACAAACTTCATTAGTTAGTTAACAGAAGTGGAAATCAGTCACGGCTGGTTCCAACACACTGGTGCTACAGTGCACACAGCTTTGACTTTTTATGAAATCTCTTTGGTGAATGAATCATTTCTAGGGGTTTGTGGCCTGCATGATTGCCGGATCTGACTCCCCCAGATTACTCTCTACGGGAACGGCAAAACAAGCAGTGTATCACAACAGCTCAAACATGATTGATGAACTAAAAACAGCAATAATGGCATATATACAAGACATTCCAGAACTTCAGCTGGTTAAAATATTTAAAACAAACTGAAATGTGTACAGTGTTATATTGATGTTAGAGGAGGTCATTTTCAACAGCTTTTGTAAATTATTGCAGTTAATATCAGGTTCTATAAAATAATAAAATAAAAATACAAAGTAATAATTAAGAAAATTTCCTGATTATAGTTCCATAATTCCAGTGCATAGCAACTTTCTGAACATACTGTATGTGAGTTGCAACAGATTTATTCAATACCTGTTCTGATGACAAGGAACAAGGTTAAATTTGACAACACAAAAAATTACACTTCATTAACTATTTGCTGATTTTTATTTGGCTAATGATGCAAATGAGGACTGACAAAGTATTTTAATACACTAAATGTTTTCAGAAATTATTTAACTATAAGAAATATAGTGAATTGAACTGTTTTTTGAAATTAATGTATGTATGGTTGTGAAACAATTTATGGCTGTTACATAGCAGAGAGAAGGAAAGATTTGAAAACAAACCATACTTAATAAAAAAAAATTATTTATTTGCAAAGTTAAAAAAGAAAATGTAAATTACTACTTTAAGTATATTACAAGAATATAATACTAAAAAGTCATTAAATTTAGCAAAATAGACAACTCAGTGTATTCTATAAAGAACTTTACGTTGTCTGCGGTGTTGCAATTCTCCCCTGCGTATCATCGTCAGTATCACTTTATAAATAGCTCGTTCTGGATATTTCTAAAATAAAAAAAAATCATAAAAGCATAAAATAAATCTTCCAACAGATCTTTACATTAAATAAGAAACATGCATAAATATTTCATATATGCAAACTTTAAATACAAATAATATGTTTTATTCATAAAAATAGTAAAAAATAAGATCTAAAGAATTGCACTCTACACTGCTCAATTTCAACGAACTACATTTTAAGTAGTTCGCTATAAGGCTAATGTTAAGTGGTGGCTATGTCAGGATTTAAATGTATTCTTATTCTATATGTTTCTAAAATGTCCTAAATAATCTTACTTCATGTACTGATAAAAATGCCAATGCTAACATATTTAATAAATTGGCTCTTACAGATCATTAAATTTAATAAACAATCAATACAATTTATCTTTTAAGAACTGCATGTAGTTGATATTTTAACGGCTCATGAATATATAAAAATTCATTCTACAATATAAAAAGAAATTTATCGTCTTAAAAGGGTTATAATATTCTAAAATGTAAACCAATGTCAGGAGTGACTTTATTGTCAGGTTGCCTACAACCTTTATGATTATGGCATGTAAATAAAACCCAATATAAAATGTATAATAACTCATTGCATATGATAAAACTAATTTTCTTTTATTTCTATGGTAAGAGTGCTAATCAAATTAGGTGATGCATCAACGATGGGATGATACAGTTTGAAACCTAACATTGTCAATTGTTTGTTGAAAATGATTTTGAATGTGTTTATCAAACACCTCTGATTCTTCAGAAGTCAAAAAGATAGCTACTGAAAATTATTTTTTTAATTATTCAATCTGGTATGCAGCTGGTGCTCAATTACAACTAACTTCACTTTATTAAGATGAGGGCAAAATTTTCTTGCTTGTGAAAAATATCAAGCCGACGTTCTAACCCAGAGCTTTCTGGATAAAAGGCAAAATAACATGCATTCCTCCACAGGGGTCATAATGTTAACCAATTTGACAGTTACAAGTAAAAAAAATGTTTATATCAATCTACAAATTTAAATGTGTTACTGTAATAATATTAAAGATGACACACCTGTCGTAAAAAGTCTTGAACGATATTGTGCTCAGCAACTTGTGACCCAATTGCAAATCTACGTTTTAGCTGTTTCTCAATCTGCATTAACATTTCATGATCTTCTTCAGAAGTAAAACCTTCTGCACCTATCATGAGAAAAAGAAATACTTTAATAATTTCATAATAAAAAGTCAACAACTTATCAAAAAAAGTAAACTCAAATATGCTATTAATTAATGTATCAGGCAATTGTAGAATTAAATTACACAAAAAAATATTAAATATTATTTATTAAGTAAATGTTATAAATACAAAATAGGTGATTAAAAAAAAGAAGTTTTAATTTCAGTTACTTTATAAGTGATGTTTATGTAGTTTTCATCTGAATTAAATGATTTTTTGTGTTAGATAAGTAAGGTTTTACAAAATATCATTTAGACTCTTACAGATTTTTAAAAATAAAGTTAATAATAACCTGACAATGTGCCAGATGTTGCTGCATCAAGAGTAGACACCTGAAACAGCCTTAAGGCCTCGTCTACATGCGATTCATTAGCAAATGGTAACAGCTGCATTTTTGCAAGAGATTCTGCAATTCGAATAATAGCCTCCAGTTGCCTGCAAATCATAACAATAATTAAAATACTTTCAACTAAATTTTACAAGAGAACTTTCAAATTATTTACTACTGTTTTACACATTCATAGCAGTGTTGAATTTTACTGCTGGTAAGTTTTCTTATAATACATATCAATAAAATATAACAATTAAAAATGGTTCTGGGTAAAAATTCCTGAAGAATTAGCATTTTCATACACTGCAAAATTCATCTCATCCCAAAAAACACAGGGCAGCTGCAATTGAGCATCAGTGTGTGTAAATTATGCAATCATGAATAAACAACACAATAATCTCAAAATGTAAAAATTACATATATGAAGTTAATTCTAGAAAAGTTGCAGAATAATGCAGTTTCTATAAATTAAAGGTTTATGATGAAATCTAAGAATTGGAAGACCTTTACAAATTGACAGCTGAATAAATTTGATTGTCTGAAGATTTCAATAATAATCTTTTATAATTAATAGCATATAATTTTACACTGTGTTAATCAACTACAAGTGTATATTAAGTGTGTCTGGCAGGGTAATTAAAAGACTTAATGCCTATATATAGAATGAAGATTTAATCTTTTCCCAAATTTAAGAAAGAAGCCATGCCTCATTCCCTACTATCAATAGGGAATGAAAATTTACAAAAAAAGTTAAGATATTTAAAACCTATTTGGAATGATATAACAATTAAAAATTATGCGAAATTACCTAATATTATTAAAAATTACCTAATATTATTAAAAATTACAACTAATAAACATTTCTAGAAATCTAGTAAAATAAAATATAACCCAGCAATTTACCTAACAGTAATTGGGATTGTCATTCTTTTTTCAGACTCAACTTCATGACTGTGAGCACCACTCCGCATCAGAACATACCTATTCTTTAGTTTCTCACCAGCTGTTTCTGATAGTCTTGGCCCACAGTTGCTATAAAATAAAGTGAAAAAAAAATCATTACAATAATGCCAACAAAAATACCTGTTTTATTCTATAGGTAAAGTAGTTCATACATTCTGTTTTGGCAAAATAAAACAGAAAATTTTGACTGGTCCATAAACAATATATTGTTCTAATAAAAAATGGGTATCACAAATCAATGATGATGAAATGTCCATTCAAATTAGTGTTTTATTACTTTTGGAGAAAGAAACTGACAACAATATTGAATACAAAGAGAAAATCAAAAAGGCAATACATTAAACAATTACAAAAGAGAAAAATGAGATTGTTTTTTGCCTAATTAAATAATTTTATATGCATGAACAAGACATTTCATACAAGCAAATTTATCCAATGACTAATATGACAATATGAGGAAGCAAAATACTAATAGAATGGAAAGCATCAAATAAATAGAAAGGGATTATACTGTCTTTCTAGCTCTACTATTGTAGTCGCTTTGCTTTATAAGTTTAACATGCAGAGCTAATGAAATTTGAGCACTGAGAAGTCAGCTGTCTTACTTGAATATAATTTACTAAGTATGACAACCTTTACCTGCAGGACCTGACTGTTCCTCTGTCATCTGAAAGAAGTCTACAACAAAGGCAAAGGCTGAGTCAAAACTCACTGATGTAAATGTCATATTAAGGAGGAGGCTATAATACTGAAAAAGGGTACGAGACAACATATGACAAAATAAGAAACAATCTGTTTCATATACTAGTGGCCTTTTTCTCTATAAATTTAAATCACAACATATTAAATTAAGGTTGCATAATTCAAAGACTGTAATTAATGAACTTACGTTCGACAGTAATTAATGAACTTTTTCATCAACTGTAATGAAAGTTCTCCATCAGCATTTTCAACTATAGGTTGATTAGCAGTCATATGAACATTCATTATATGTTTTGCTAGTGTCTAGAAAAAATAAAAGAAAAACATTATGAAGTTAAAAAATTCTTTTGATTTTTTAAGTTACAAAAAAAAAAAATATATATATATATATATATATAAACTGCAATATGTAATATAGCCCCCTTTCTGAAGAAATATTATAAGGTAGCCTCATCAATTTACTTGTCAATTTCTTGACAGAATTATTATTTTTTTTATGAGAATGAAATCAGAAAGATTTACCTTCTTTTTTTTTTAATTAAGCTAGTGGTAAATGCTTATAAAAATTTTATATATTGTAATAATCAGAATTATAATCATTTATTGCATAAATAAAATTGAGAAAATCTAAGAAAATTAAATGTTTTAAATTTTACTATTAAATTATTAAAAAAAAATAACGTAATAAAAATTTAAGAAAAAATATTTTTAGAAAACAATTTACAAAAATATATTTACCAAATTAGATGACATACAGTAAAAATTAGAAACATGATATCTTACACATAATGTTAACCACAATCAGGGCAGAAGTAATGTATTTTCCACTGTACCTTCTTTCCTCCTAATATTTTTTACAATTACAAATGTTACATGTATGTGTTGGATAAGTCTTTCCCTTGTTTGTGATAGAATGTCTGGGAAATGTTGATTCTTATAGGCTGAGAAAAGTATATTTTTCTTTCAATTTTTGACGATACCTATTTGAAATTCTAAGATATTTATTTACCTTTATTCATATATAACAGTTCTTGTCAAAAGGTTACGAATTCCCTTATATGCTGACCTTCCCCCCCCCCAAAAAAAATTGTTTCTATGATAGCTTCTTTCTCAAATACTGCTGTTCAGGCTTATTTTTTTTTAGTATCCCTGCAGAATAATCAAGCCAGGAAAAGTAACAATCTGCTGCTGAGTGGCTTATTGGTTTTCTTTCATCACTTATCCAAAAAAATATCATTAAAAATCTGATGTGGACACTATATAACTTCCTTGTACGCCTATTAAATTACATATACATTACAAGTACATAAAATTTTATTTCATTAATGATTTCTGATTTTAATTTTTTTTTATTGTTATTAAGTTATTATTTATTGTAATTTTTTTTTTACAATCACAAGTAATAATTATTAATAAATCAATATATTTAAATTTTAAAAAAAGTTAAAAAAAAAAAAGGAGAAGTCAGATTCGAACCAATGTGCCAAACCTTTGTAAGATCCAAATATTTCATTAATTAAAATTTTATTTGGCTATAACTTTGGAACCAACTTTGGAAAAGCTCTCAATGAGGGCTTATTACTGCAGTTAAGAAAATATCCAAAATCCAAGTTTTTTTTAGATTTTGGGCTTTTCTGGACATTTTGGTCCAATCAATTGCAATCAAAAGGAGAGGTGGAGAACTAGATGTTACAGCCAATCCTAAATCCAAAATTTCAACATCCTAATGTTATTAATGTTAATGTTGTACTGCTAAATGTTTTTGTTATGCGAGATACAAACGTATGTATGTACCTACAGACATCACACCTAATCTAGTCAAAATGGATTCAGGAAGGGTCAAGTCAAAATGAATATTTTCGTTGAAATTTGAAACAAAATTTTTCGGGATCAAAATACTCACTTCGTATAAAAAAGTAAAAATCAAATTAAAAAAAAAATAATAAATAAATATAATAAAACGTCCTCACTGTCCACAATTATTACAAAATTAATTTTTTGTTCACCTGTTAATAATAATCAGAAAAGTAAAGGTCACTGTAACTTCCACCAATTTCTCTCTGTATTTGTTTCAACTAGCACAGATTGCCAACATCCACAACAAATCACTTCCTCATGTTTACTAATAAACGTCTTCAATCTTCATCACTTCCTTATTAATAAAAGTTACTGCTACTAATACTAATGCCATCACTTATTGAAAAAAAACAAAATTTTATATAAAGTTTTTAGAACAAAGTTTAAGTATTGAACAGGAGGTTGAAGAAGTTTACGGTAATTTCTATGAAAATTCATATCAATAATTTATTCTCATACCAGAAATAATTATTTGTTTTTAGGGGATTTTAATTTAAGTGTAACTAGTTCTGAAGGTTTGAACAAAGGTTCAGTTAGTTTTCAGGTAAATAGTAAGTTAGTAATTATCAATAATTTTGTGATTGTTGAATTTGAAAATCACATAATAATATTATGAACAAGAACAGAAGTTTTAGAAGTTGAAGAGGAATTAAACCCTTTTGTTACAGTTGACTTCCACTATACAGATTACACTTAATGTCACACCCCTTTTAAAACATTCAATTATTACTACAAAAAAAAAATAAATAACTGCTCAACAATGATAAATACTGCGGTTTTAATAAAGGTAATATATAGTTGTTAAAATTTGATGTTAAATTTTGATTGGTATAAATTTCATAATAATGTTGAAATAATTACTTATTTTATGAGGATTTTATGATTATTAATTGTCAGGAAATGCAAACTAGCGAAAGAAGAGTGGATTAAAAAGTGTTCAGAAGTGGAAAGAGAAATGATCATTGGTAAAATAGACAGAGCATACAGGAAAGTTAAGGAAAATTTTGGGGTACTTAAATTAAAATTTAATTATGTGTTAAACAAAGATGGTACGCCATTTTAAAATATGAAAGGCAAAGTCGATAGATGGGTGGAATATATTGAAGTTATATGAAGACGGAATACCTGTAGAATTACTGCGCAATGCAGGTGAGGAAGAGATTGACTATACAAACTGGTGTGTAATATTTACGAAAAAGAGGAAGTTCTGTCAGATTTCAAAAAGTGTTATCATGATACCAAAAAAAGCAGGAACAGATAAATGTGAAGAATACAGAACCAATTAGCTTAACTAGCCATGCATAAAAAATAACTAGAATTCTGTAGAAAAGAATTGAGGAGAGTTGAAAAAGTGTTAGGAGAAGACCAAATTTGGTTTGAGGAAAAGTTTAGGGACAAGGGAAGCAATTTTAGGGCTCAGATTAATAGTAGAAGGAAGATTAAAGAAAACAACCCAACATACTTGGCATTTATAGACCTACAAAAGGCGTTCGTAGTCATATAAAATATAGACATATAAAAGGCATAATGTAGACTTGAATAAAATGTTCAGCATTTTAAAAAAATTACGGTTCAAATACAGAGATAGAAGAACCATTGCTAACGTTTACAGGAACTAAATAGCAACAGTAATAATTGAAGAACATAAGAAAAAAATTGTAATAAGAAAGGGAGTCTGACAAAGATGTTCCCTATCTCGATTACTTTTTAATCTTTACATAGAACTAGCAGTTAATGATGTTAAAGAACAATTTAGATCCAGAGTAATAGTACAAGGAGAAAAGATAAACATGCTAAGATTTGCTGATGATATAGTAATTCTAACCGAGTAAAAAAAATTTAGAAGGAACAATGAATGACATGGATGAAGTCCTACGCAAGAACTACCGCATGAAAATAAACAAGAACTAAACAAAAGTAATGAAATTTAGTAGAAATAACGAAGATGGATCACTGAATGTAAAAATAGGAAGACAAGATTATGGAGGTAGAAGAATTTTGTTATTTGGGAAGTAGAATTACTAAAAATGGACGAAGCAGGAGCAATATAAAATGTCGAATAGCACAGGCGAAACAAGCCTTCAGCAAGAAATATAATTTGTTTACATCAAAAATTAATTTAAACATCAGGAAAAGATTTTTGAAAGTATATGTTTGGAGTGTAGCTTTATGAGAATGTTAAAAATCAGATGGTAGGATAAAGTGACAAATGAAGAGATGTTGTGGCAAATTGATGAAGAAGCATTTAGAAAAATATAGTTAAAAGAAGAGACAGACTTATAGGCCACATATTAAGGCATCCTGGAATAGTTGCTTTAATATTTGAGTGAAAGGAAAAAATTGTGCTGACAGGCAACGTTTGGAATATGTAAAACAAATTGTTAGGGATGTAGGATGTAGGGGGTATACCTAAATGAAATGACTAGCACTAGATAGGGAAGCTTGGAGAACTGCATCAAACCAGTCAAATAACTGACAAAAAATAATAAAACAATAAAAGAGATTTTTGCTTGCTTTTTGACATATTCCTGTTAAACAATTAAAACATGAGGAAAAGTTTCATATATGGCTTACAAATAATATAAATAATGTAAAAGAAAAAAATAGGTCGGCTAGGAATAGGAAGAACATCTTTTTTGAATTCTATTTTTAGAGATTGGGCAGAACTTTGATACTGCAAAAATTGATGCAGCAGTGATATTCAGCATACACTGCTAACATAAATCGATGGTACCAATGAATGTAACATTTATTTTGTCTTATGCAGAATGTTTTAAATGTAGGGTTTTTAAATGAAATTTATTATCATAATGTTAAGTATGAGGGGAATGGTATTCCAGAAACCATTTGTTAATTTTTTTAAAGTAAAAAATAACCAAATGTTCATAAAGATGAAAATATAGAGTAGTAAATGTAGTGAAATGTTGTGCGCATTGTAACTTTAAGGGTCTAAATTAAGGTCAATGGTCTCAATGGTCAAAATTAGGATTGATTTTTAAAGGATTTAATTTTTAAAGTTTTATTAATGGTTAAAATTGGTATTAAATGTAAAAAAAAGTGAAGTAATAATAATTTCAAGGAACAAAAAGAAATTTTTTTATACAAAATTGTAGAGATTTAATTAAGAATATTGAGAAAGTAAGTTTTAACAAAATGACATTTTCAGAACACATAAGTGAAAATGTTAATCTATAATTTAAGGAAGTAGGATCGACCAAGTACTTTAGTTATACTGATTTTATAAAGACTTTATTTTATTATCAGTGGAGAAAGGCTTGAATACTGCTGGTGTCCATTGTGGTATCCTTATGCTAAAAATATGGTTTTTAGTATAAAATTATTTTTTTACATTTTACTTTAAAAAATGAAAATGATAAGCTATGTTAGGAATTTTCTGTAAGTTTATTGAGGTATTCACTTCAGAAGGATAATATGGATTTGAGAGGAAAGCTATTTATATGTTGTTTCCTATTTAAAAAGTACAATAATTTAGTTGATTGTCCTGTCTTATTAGAAAACTGTTTATATTGTTGTACTTCAATTTCATTGAGAGTTAATAAATTATTTTAGAAGTAGAAACTTAATATCTCCAGTTTTAAGAACTTTTCATTACTTGTAACATTACAAATATTTAGTAATAAAGCTTTCACATACTCGATATACGAGGTGTAATAAAAAAATACGGTGAATGAATTTTTATAGCGGCAACTGCCGACGCTACATCCATATGCTGTAATTTGTCCAACAGCGTGATCAACTGAGACAGGCAGGGACAAGTTGTAACACATTCGAGCTTGCCAATTAGCTGCCAGAGCCGCTAGAGTGAGGTTGTGTTTATTGTGTCTGTCGCGCAACATGGATTTTGAAAATTGTGTGTCAATTTGCACGGAGTTGAAGGGTCGTCTTCATGCAGATCCGGACTTCATGGCCAAAATTGTAACTGGATCTGAAAGTTGGGTCTATGGCTATGACCCTGAGACCAAAATGCAGAGTTCCCAATGGAAAACCAGTTCATCTCTTCGCCCTAAAAAGGCATGTCAGTCAAAATCCAACATCAAGGTCATGCTCGTTGTTTTTTCGATAGTGAGGGCATAGTGCGATCAGAGTTCGTTCCAAGGGGAACAACTGTAAACTCTGAATTTTATAAGGGTGTACTGCAACATTTGCGAAAAGACGTACAAAGAAAGCGACCAGAAAAATGGACCAATGGCTTCCTTCTTCACCACGACAATGCGCCATGTCACACCTCGCTTCTCATTCACGAGTTTTTGGCTGAAAAAAGTGTTCCTGTCTGTCCACATCCACCATACTCACCAGATTTACCACCATGCGACTTTTGGCTCTTCCCAAAAATTAAAACTCTGCTTAAAGGAAAACGTTTTGACACCATTGCTGATATTGAGAGGGCCACGACCGAGCAGCTGAAAGCCCTTCCGAAAGACGCCTTCCAGAAATGCCTCCAGTCATGGAGTCAACGTTGGGATAAGTGCATTGCTAGCCAAGGGCAGTACTTTGAAGGAGATTAAATCGAATTCTATGTAACCTTATTACGTTTTTTAATAAAAAATTATTCACCGTATTTTTTATCACACCTCGTATATGATGGTACCTTATAGTCTTATAGACTTTTTTTTTTTTCTTCAGTCATTTGACTGGTTTGATGCAGCTCTCCAAGATTCCCTATCTAGTGCTAGTCGTTTCATTTCAGTATACCCTCTACATCCTACATCCCCAACAATTTGTTTTACATACTCCAAACGTGGCCTGCCTACACAATTTTTCCCTTCTACCTGTCCTTCCAATATTAAAGCGACTATTCCAGGATGCCTTAGTATGTGGCCTATAAGTCTGTTTCTTCTTTTAACTATATTTTTCCAAATGCTACTTTCTTCATCTATTTGCCGCAATACCTCTTCATTTGACACTTTATCCACCCATCTGATTTTTAACATTCTCCTATAGCACCAAATTTCAAAAGCTTCTAATCTTTTCTTCTGAGATACTCCGATTGTCCAAGTTTCACTTCCATATAAAGCGACACTCCAAACATACACTTTCAAAAATCTTTTCCTGACATTTAAATTCATTTTTGATGTAAACAAATTATATTTCTTACTGAAGGCTCGTTTAGCTTGTGCTATTCGGCATTTTATATCGCTCCTGCTTCGTCCATCTTTAGTAATTTTACTTCCCAAATAACAAAATTCTTCTACCTCCATAATCTTTTCTCCTCCTATTTTCACATTCAGTGGTCCATCTTTGTTATTTCTACTACATTTCATTACTTTTGTTTTGTTCTTGTTTATTTTCATGCGATAGTTTTTGGGTAGGACTTCATCTATGCCGTTCATTGTTTCTTCTAAATCCTTTTTACTCTCGGCTAGAATTACTATATCATCAGCAAATCGTAGCATCTTTATCTTTTCACTTTGTACTGTTACTCCGAATCTAAATTGTTCTTTAACATCATTAACTGCTAGTTCCATGTAAAGATTAAAAAGTAACGGCGATAGGGAACATCCTTGTCGGACTCCCTTTCTTATTAGAGCTTCTTTCTTATGTTCTTCAATTGTTATTGTTGCTGTTTGGTTCCTGTACATGTTAGCAATTGTTCTTCTATCTCTGTATTTGAACCCTAATTTTTTTAAAATGCTGAACATTTTATTCCAGTCTACGTTATCGAAAGCCTTTTCTAGGTCTATAAACGCCAAGTATGTTGGTTTGTTTTTCTTTAATCTTCCTTCTACTATTAATCTGAGGCCTAAAATTGCTTCCCTTGTCCCTATACTTTTCCTGAAACCAAATTGGTCTTCTCCTAACACTTCTTCCACTCTCCTCTCAATTCTTCTGTATAAAATTCTAGTTAAGATTTTTGATGCATGACTAAGTAAACTAATTGTTCTGTATTCTTCACATTTATCTGCCCCTGCTTTCTTTGGTATCATAACTATAACACTTTTTTTGAAGTCTGATGGAAATTCCCCATTTTCATAAATATTACACACCAGTTTGTATAATCTATCAATCGCTTCCTCACCTGCACTGCGCAGTAATTCTACACGTATTCCGTCTATTCCAGGAGCCTTTCTGCCATTTAAATCTTTTAATGCTCTCTTAAATTCAGATCTCAGTATTGTTTCTCCCATTTCGTCCTCCTCAACTTCCTCTTCTTCCTCTATAACACCATTTTCTAATTCATTTCCTCCGTATAACTCTTCAATATATTCCACCCATCTATCGACTTTACCTTTCGTATTATATATTGGTGTACCATCTTTGTTTAACACATTATTACATTTTAATTTATGTACCCCAAAATTTTCCTTAACTTTCCTGTATGCTCCGTCTATTTTACCAATGTTCATTTCTCTTTCCACTTCTGAACACTTTTTTTTAATCTACTCTTCTTTAACCAGTTTGCACTTCCTGTTTATAGCATTTCTTAATTGCCGATAGTTCCTTTTACTTTCTTCATCACTAGCATTCTTATATTTTCTACGTTCATCCATCAGCTGCAATATATCGTCTGAAACCCAAGGTTTTCTACCAGTTCTCTTTATTCCGCCTAAGTTTGCTTCTGCTGATTTAAGAATTTCCTTTTTAACATTCTCCCATTCTTCTTCTACATTTTCTACCTTATCTTTTTTACTCAGACCTCTTGCGATGTCCTCCTCAAAAATCTTCTTTACCTCCTCTTCCTCAAGCTTCTCTAAATTCCACCGATTCATCTGACACCTTTTCTTCAGGTTTTTAAACCCCAATCTACATTTCATTATCACCAAATTATGGTCGCTATCAATGTCTGCTCCAGGGTAAGTTTTGCAGTCAACGAGTTGATTTCTAAATCTTTGCTTAACCATGATATAATCTATCTGATACCTTGCAGTATCGCCTGGCTTTTTCCAAGTGTATATTCTTCTATTATGATTTTTAAATTGGATGTTGGCAATTACTAAATTATACTTCGTGCAAAACTCTATAAGTCGGTCCCCTCTTTCATTCCTTTTGCCCAGCCCGTATTCACCCACTATATTTCCTTCCTTGCCTTTTCCAATGCTTGCATTCCAATCTCCAACTATTATTAAATTTTCATCTCCTTTTACGTGTTTAATTGCTTCATCAATCTCTTCGTATACACACTCTACCTCATCATCATCATGGGCGCTTGTAGGCATATAAACGTTAACAATCGTTGTCGGTTTAGGTTTAGGTTTAGGTTTATAGACTGTAAGAATGTATAAAAAATTAAAATCAAATATTTCAGTTATTAGTTGTTTGTATTTAATCTGAATTTTCTACCTATCTACTAGAACTGTTTCGATACAATTAGTTATGAAAGTTGTGAGATTTTTCTGTGGTTTTATTTAGTCAAAATGGTAGTATGTACAAAGGGGGCATTAGGAAAGTTTTACAATACAACTTATTTTTAATAATTTTTCAAAATAATCTCCACTACACATTATACACTTCATCATCTGATACCAGTCTTCAATGAAACCTTGCCATGTTTTGTCAGAGATCTAAGCACAGTCATTGTCCAAATTCCTTTGGAGGTCATCACCGTTTGTAAAATGCCTCCTTTTCAGTCTGTTCTTCACCAGGACTGTAAGAATGGTGTTCCAAAAGTTTTATTCCAGCGCTGGCCAAATACTCGGAGCAGTGTGATGGAGCATTATTGTAATGAAGAAACTATTGGTCATCCTTAAGTTTGGGAGCAGATTCTTGAGAGCTTCAACAACTTGATGCATACATTTTTCACTATATCACTTTCTGTAACAGTCTTTTTGAGTTACGAACACAATTTGTACTAATACTCCTCTACAATAAAATATACGGCCACCATTCTCGTCTTCAGTGATCTGAATTTTGAAACAGCCAAGCTTGTCTCCTCATCTTTGAACAACCACACTGTTCTGAGCCTTGGTCGGAACATCATAATAGTACAGCTAAGTTTGTTCACCTGTCACAATACTTTCACAAAGAGAATTTACTATTTGTAAACTCTTTCAGCATTTCATGGCACCATGAAACACGATGTGCCATCTGATCGTTGGTAAAATTAAGCAGCACCCAAAGCTTTCTAACTTGAAGGTGATCTCCCAGAATAGCATGAATTGCTGGCGCATTAATGCCCAAGGGTGCCTCTATTTGTTGGTAGATCACACGCCTGTCTGTTTCAAGCATTTTTCATAATGCAGCAATTTTTCCCTTAATCAAAGATGAAGACGGTCATCGATCTGACCTTGGAGCATGCTTAAGGGCAAAATTTTCTCTTTCAAACTCTTGGTACCGCCTAAATATTGTTGAACAACGAGGATAATCCTCTCCTAGCACAGTGTCATTTTCTCTAAACACTGATCAACATGTAACTCATGTGCGAAATAGCACAGTATTCAGTTTCCAGCCATGATAACATCCTACCTCTTTTCACTAACTCCGCTAAACAGCAAATGACAATGAGAGAGACAAGAGTGGCTGCAGTGCAGTTTGGGACCTGCCTAAACATGTGCTAACTTGTAACTGCATGTGATGGTCTATTCCGTTGTAATGCAAAACTTTCCTAGGCCGATTACACATATGATAGTAAGATATGCATTGTAAACATTAGTTGTCTATTAAAAAGTTAAAATGAATACTTTTAGAAAGTGCAATTGTGTAATACTGTAAAGCACATGCTTACTAAGAAACTTTTAACTACAGATAAAAAGAACTAGTGGATTGATAACTGAATGGAGACGGTGTCATTCAGCAAGAGGTTGGGTAAAGTGTTGCAACTAACACAGATAAAATAATTCTGTGTTCCTTTATTAAAAGGAAATTAAAAGTCTTGTCCTGGGCTTGGCAGCATGAATTAGCAGTATTATCTTTGACAAACTGAGTGTATCTGAGTAAATTCAGGATTACCAGTCAACGAGGCTCTGTAACATACAAATAACTGTAAGTTGAATTGATACTATTACTTTCAAGAACCATAATATAGAACTAGCTTATTTCTTTTCAAACTGTTTTGTCAAAATAATAATGCAATGAAATTTTTAATTTTTTAAATTACAGAATATTGGTCAACTGATTGGTATTTACTGTTATCAAACAATGATTCTGAATTACAGAGCCACAATATGTATTTAGGCAGAAATATACAGGTATGATAAATATTGAATACCTCTATATTTAATATAATACATAATTCTGAAACAACAGATTGTATAAATAGAATTATTATTATTTTTTTATTAGTTGCGTCAGTAGTTATATTTAAATATTGAAAATTAAAACTTACAGTATCTCGTGCTTCATCATGTTCATCTTTAACAATGAATATCATATCAAAACGAGACAAAATTGTAGGCATAAAATCTATATTTTCTTCTCCTTTAGTTTCATCCCAACGCCCAAATACAGAATTTGCAGCAGCAAGAACTGAACATCTTGAATTTAATGTAGTAGTGATTCCAGCCTGTAACATTAATTCAGATTTTTTTTATGGAAAAACATGTTAAGAGATTTAATTAATAAAAAAAAATCTATTTCTAATATAAATATCCACATATAAAAGATATAAAAGAAACAAAAACACCTCATATCAGTTTTTATATTAAAAAAATTATTTAATTAATAGCAGCAGTTTTACCTTGGCAATTGAGATTGTTTGCTGCTCCATTGCTTCATGAATAGCCACTCTATCATCTTCTCTCATTTTATCAAATTCATCAATACAGACAACACCTCCATCAGCCAAAACCATTGCTCCACCTTCCATTACATAGTTTCTCTGTTTAGAAAGAGATATCCATCTATTTAAACTCTCTCAAATAACCAAAAAAAAATGTAAATTTACAATAATCTAAACAGTAACACAACTAGTATGATGTACCCATAAAAATTATTGCTAGCTAAATTAATTAAACAATTTTTTCCCACAACTAAACACAAGCCATAATATTTTCAACACAATTTTTTCCAATTTTATATTAGAAATCATTCACAATTAAATACATAACTCAAAAATACAAGTTTTTCTATTTATAAAATATTTTGCTATTTTAAATTATTGTGGGATATAAAACTAAATACTGAATACAAAATAGATTAATAAAAAAAATTCAGTCATGGAGAGTTTGTTTGACAAATATCAAATATTATGAATCAAAAGTGATACAAGGTAGATAAGTAATCAAAACACATGAGGAATCAAAAGCTAACAAATAATTATTTAAGTACTCAATAAAAGAAAATAACATGCTGAAGATTACAAAAATAAAGAAAATTTCTATTTCCTTTCTAAATCACAATGAAATTTTTCATAATGTATCGTGAAGTATGGATATTATAAAAAGACTAGATGAGTTAAAAACGGTTTGGAAAGTCGAAAGTAGAAAGAATTAGAAAGAGAAAGGAGCAGACAGATTAACAGACACAATTTTGTGCCTGTTCTGCTATTAATAATGATGATGGTGGTGGCAGCGGCAGCGTCGACGACGACAACAACAATAATAATAGCAGAAATCATTAATTAATAATAATAATAGAAATCATTAATTCAATTAGTGAAGGAATAGACAAAAACAATCAGCAGGCTATATAATTTTTATGATCCACTTTTAAGTAGACTTCATAAGAAAGCTACCTATTGTAATGGGTACCATGATTCGACTACCAGAAAATTTCAACATATCTTCATGTTTCACATCCTCCAGACCCCAAAACCAGCTCTAAAGTTCATATATATATATATATATATATGAACTTATATATATATTTCACTTTCTTGTGGACACAATAACTGCTGTAATTTTGCGCCAATCATTTCCAAATTGTTCCTTAAAAATAACTCATCCCAAAATATCAGTCGAGTTTGTTAATAACCAAAATTGGACCATGGGGGTGGAAATGGGAGGGCTTTTTTGAAAAAAAACAAAATATTATAACTTCCTTAAGTAAAATATTGAAATCATTTAAAGTTCCTACTATTCAATGGATAAGGCCCTAAAAATTATCTAAGTAGATTTTTTTATATCACCAACCATTGGCCCAGGGGGTTGAAAAAATGGAGACAAAAAAAATCATAGCTCCCTTAACAGACACAGTATCAATTTGAAAGTGATCGTTAGTCCTCTAAACATTACCTCAAACTTTTGTCTGAAACAATTTTTGATATGACCAACTCTTACAGAAAGGGATGAATAAGATGTTGCTGGTTATAAGATAGAGCTTGTCACATGCAACCATTGTTGTATTGAGTAAATCTGAAGTTTTTCTTAACTTTAAGGTGGAAATTTTATTTGATAAAACAAATATTTATAGAGCTATTGACGATTAAAAAATTTAGATGGCTGCCATCATAATATTTTCAAAAAATAAAATTTTTAAACTTGTTTTGTGGATGTTGTTGGGTATATGTACATCAAATTTCATTAAAATATTTCAATCTGTTCTTAAGATAAAAATTTTTTATTGAAAAAAAAAAACTAAATAGCAAACTGAGGTTAAATGAAGCAAGATACTATTTGTCTTCATGAATTTGTCCTGAGTAAGATGCCCTTAAGTTTGTACAACCCCTCCCAGGACACCCTATGCATACGTGCACGCACATACATACACACATGTATATATACATACATACACACACATATTTATATATCGGACAAAAGTATAAAAACCGTTTACCATCAAAAGTACAAAAATTCTATGCTTCTTACCTTATGCTTATTTTTTTCTGATACCACTTTTGAGGTTTTCCCTCATCATCAGTTAAACTTTTTCTTCCATATCACACATTAAATTTAAATCATTAAAATTATAACATATAAAAATATGTAATCATAAAAAAATATAAAATTAAAAAAGTTTGAATAAAATTTCCGATTTTAGTATATTTTTTTTGGACTAGAGTTCTGATAAAATCAATAAATACAAATACCCAGGACGATTTTTTTATTTTACAGATAGCAATACTTTCATTATTAATGAAATACTATACAATACTTTCAGAAAAAAAATAACAGACACCACTTTCAAAATAGTAATAAAAACTTACAGTAACAGGATCCCGGTTAACAGCAGCTGTAAGACCAGCAGCAGAAGAACCTTTACCAGAAGTATACACTCCAACAGGTGAAACTTTTTCAACAAATTTTAGTAACTGAGATTTGGCTGTTCCAGGATCACCAAGGAGTAATGCATTAATATCACCACGTCTTGTCAAGCCATCAGGTAAACGTTTTCTAGAACCTGCATCAAAATATATAACTGAACTTGAAGTTTTATCATGATGTATTTTTAAAAACTAACAGTATATATGCAAACTTCCAAACAGAAATCACAATTACATGAATTCTAAAGTCAAACTATTTTTATAAATATTTTAGTAATAATGGTTTACATCTAAACAAGTGATAAAATTAAACATTTTTTGGATTAGTAAAACTAATCTAAAAACCTGCTCTGGAGTGATATCTACATGTAATGAAAAAAACACATCAAAATCGGCCAAGCTGTTTTAGAGAAACACAGCTACTGCAGTGCCACCCCCCCTCGCCACAATGGTGACCTATAACTGTACATGTCTAAGAACCTGCTCTGAAGCAATACCTATGTAATGTATAAAAACTGCACAGAAATCAGTCCAATAGTCTTTGAGGAAAATGGTAACACACACACACACACACAACCTCTAACCCCAAATGCACGCACATACCATTTTCGTTCCACACACACAACCTCTAACCCCAGACACGTAAATAATCTGTTCCATTGTGGGTAATAATACTGTTGCTCAATGAAAAACCATTATGTAGCTAATAAAAAATGTAGTACTAAAAGCTCAACTAACATACATTATAGGAAAATGTTTCAGTAAAAAACAACCATGAGTTAATGGATTTTCCCAGATAACAGAATTTATACCAACACCTCTTTCTAAAAAGTTTTAACAGAACTTTAAATTTAAAATGAAACACTTTAATAGTATTAAATAAGGAAAATGTTATTTTTATTGCATAATCCATATTTTCTTTTCAACTGACCACACAAGAGAGTGCAATGAAACATACTAGCTTCTAATCCAAAAGTTGCATTTTTTAAAGAGGTTAAGCTCGGCTAATATTTATAATTTAATGAATATTTCCCAGCCATTCTAAAAATACTGAGTACCTTCATGACCAAGAAAACTGCACTAGCCTTGAATACTTTGTTTAATAAAAATATTTTTCATCAATATCATCCCCTCAAATCTTAAAAAAAAGAAATCTTATATATTTCTCAATTACAACAAACAAAATATTGTAATATCTGCATCAATCTTTTATGTTAACTGTAATTTACACAAGTAGATAAAATATCAAATAAAAAAACACTCAAATTTATCTAATGTTAAGAAAAAGAAGTCATTGCTTCAAGCCATTTAAAAGTTATAAAATATGTATATACCAGTTTAAAGCAGTTTTAATGTCAATTTATGAAATTAATGGGCGAAATGTGATAAGGCAAGTTATGATTTCAATAATTAAAGCCTACTGCTGTATGTAAGCACTTCCTGCCAACATTTATTTGACTCATCAACTGATGTTCTGCCTGGTGGCAAGTCCCTTATCCCATAATACTTATACCAAGCCTTCTCTTTCATTCCCTTGTAGTTTCCAACTTTCACCATATCTATTAACTTAATCCATCTTCTTTCTCACTTCCTTTCTCCTTCTACTAACTCTTCCAAAAGCAGTTGTCAAGATTTCATTTCTTCAAAACACATGTCCTAACTAGTTTTCTTTTCTTTTGCATACTTCTCGCATAAATGCTTTCTTCGTTATTCCTATCGGTTACTTTCTTATTGCTCACTTTATCTATTCATCTTATTTTCTCCATGTCCCATCTCAAAAACCTCAATCCAGTCCCTCTCTCTCTCTTCCTCATCATCCATGTTTTCTCTCCCATACATAGCACTTGCTTAACTTCTTCCGTAACAATAAGTCCAGACTTTTACTACATAGTAATTCCCTCTTCTCAGTGCAAGACTTTCTCTGCTATCCTTCCTTTTATTCCCATTGCACTCTTCCAGTCCTCTGTCATCAAAGTACCCAAACATCTATAATTTGATTTTTTCTTCATTTGTCTTTAACTCTAAATCCTCTTGGTAATTTACATACTTACTTTAGTTTTTCATATATTTATTTTCATTGTTCCTCTAAGGTTGTTAACAATCTTTGAAATATACATGTAACAATAAAATTGAACAGAAAATATCTTGCTACTTCTTTACACATGCAATGTACACCTTCAGCATAAATGCCAAGCCATAAATATATATTCAGGTATTACTGGAACAAATGTGTAATGTTTCATACACTCATAAAAGCACAATTTGAAGCATAATTTTCCTTTTCATTATAAAAAAAAATTAAACATATTTTTTGAGACGAGATATACTAAATAAATGTTTTCATCAAACCATGGGTTAAAATGACAGTGTATGTAACAAAAAGTTGCATAACATCATTACATAACAATGAGGCATTATAGTTACTGTGCGAATTGACACCTCAAAAGAAATATGAGCCTATCATGCTGAATTTTGAAACTGCACACTACACTACAACATAGACTGTGAAGTGGTTGCTGAAGAAGTTCTCTTGGGTTATAGCCATCCCAGAAACCTAATGGTAATTCTGTTGATTAACACATCCAGAGAGGTGAAAATGTGCCATATCACTTGAAAGAAAAATGATGACATGATAGGCATTTTAGGGGTAGGAGTGAAACAGAAGGTCATCACAGAGAATTCTTATACTTCTACCAGAAACGCCTAGAGCAGCAGCATGTTTTGCTGCTGAATATCATGAGACTGCATTACAGCTAACCTACAGTATCAATTTTTTGATACTTTTTATTTTCTAGGTTAACAATTAGTGTAATTTTTACTGTTCATTTAAACCTACAAATAGCAGAGAATTTTCATTGTCTTGAAATTTTATCTTTTGTAGTAATACTGGAAGGAAACAAGGCAGTTAATTTTACAAATTTACTGAAAAATACTAAAATCACAAGTTATCAAATTAATAACTACCTCCAAAAAGCAGGCACGCAATTGCCTTTTTTATATCAACAGATCCATAAATACTAGGTGCAATAGACTTTGCTACTTTTTCATAAATATTTGGCGAAGCTGCAAGACGTCTAAATAAATCTTCATCAGTTGCAGTAATAAGCGATGATCCAGAATTTATACCACCAGCTTCAACTTTAACACCAACAACTCTAAGGTATGGTGCTCTAACACCAATAATTGATCTTTCTTTTCCTCTTCCTGAACTCTAAATAGAACAAATACAAATAATAAGAATACTGAAACCAATTCAGTTTAAAAAAAAGTAATAATAAAATATTAACATTATAATTAATAACTGTTAATTTAATATTTAGAAATATTGAAATATAGTAAAAAATTTAGTAGTGACTTAAATATTAAGAAAGTAGAACATAATATTCAAGTTGAAAAATTTTACTATTTAGGTATTAAGATTACAAAGAAAGGACAATGATCAAAATCATAATGTAGCACAAATCCAAGCTTTCATAAAAACATGCTCTAGTTATCACAAACAGTTTTAGGAATTAAACTAGTATCACCTATACATTGAAGCATAAGCATGCAGTTAATCTGGTATGAGGAAATAGTACACAAAAACTTATAAGGAAATACAAAGATTAGAATAGATGAAGCAGATAATTGAGGTTAACTGAACAAACCAATCAAGAACTGACTAATGATAAAAAAAATCTTACCTTTGACTTAGTAACCTTCTTTATACAATAAATTCCTATTATGATAACTCTATTTCCAGGAACAATACGATCACATAAATACCTAAAAATGAAATAATAATAATAATAATAATGAATAACAAAAAAATATGAACTAGCTGTACCAAATGAAAAATTTTGGCATTTTGAAGTCATCTTCTATCAACTATAAGGAAAATTTCTTACTAGAAGTATTTTAACATTAGAAGATAAATTCTTGACAAAATTTTTCATGAAAGAAAAAAATATTCATATAATTGTATTTATATATCAGATATTAAAATTTCAGTGAAAGTTCTAAACATCAGGCAGAATGTAGTTCTGGACAAATTTTAAGACAAATAAGGGTAATGGATTTGGCCCTATATTTTATCATAATCTTGTTCGTTTTCTGTTTTTTCTTCATAAATTTAATTTACCTTGAAATAGTCATTAATTCTTCAACATAATTTCAATTTGCATGTTCTTTATCAAATGTTAGTAGCTTATTATTAAAATGAGTTTTAATACTATATTCCCCTTTCTTTCTTTCTTTGTTTAGCCTCCGGTAATTAATTACCTTTCAGATAATACTTCAGAAGATGAATGAGGATATGTAGGAGTGTAAATGAAGTGTAGTCTTGTACAGTCTCAGTTCGACCATTCTTGAGATGTGTGGCTAATTGAAACCCAACCACCAAAGAACACCGGTATCCAAGATCTAGTATTCAAATCCGTGTAAAAATAACTGACTTTACTAGGACTTGAACGCTGGAACTCTCGACTTCCAAATCAGCTGAATTGGGAAGACACGTTCACCACTAGACCAAGCCGGTGGGTTAATACTATATTCCCCAGGAAGATCAAACCATACCATGATTAATCAAATCTACTATTCAAACTGTATAAAATGAACTCTGGAGTTAGATAACAAAATTTGTTTGTGCATAAGAGTACATTACACTTTAAATACATTTTGAAAAATGTTTTAACAAGCATTGTGAAATTGTTTAAATTAATCCTAGCAATGAATATTTGTTTTGTTCCTGCTAAAGTTAGCTACTCGAACTTTCTCTTAAAATATTAAACAAAACAAAACTATCTTTTATATGGAAAAAATTAGTCTAAAAAAAAAACATATCAGATTGGTACATAATTGAACACATGACGTTAGGAGAATGTCTATTGCTTCACAAAATGGGTGTGTCAAAAATTATTTATATATATGTGAAGCTACACTTTTGCCTGTGTGCTTGGATGAGTTAAATATAATACAAAACAACTTGATTTGAAATAGAAACTTTCTGAAAATTTAACTCCTTCCAACATTGATTCAAAAGTTAATTTCCAAACATTCAATGATTTATATTCTATTCAATGTTAATTATTACCATTACTAATAAACAAGGAGTAACTATCATTATCATATAATTTTACACAATTTATCCATAGTTTCATTTCCGTTCCACTATCCTCCTCCTTTTATAAACCTTTATACCTTCCTTGGATAAATATCACAGTAATTAAATAAGCTGCTTTCCTGCCTCTGTTTGTACACCTTCTAGAAGCACAGCAACATGTTTATTAGTGCACTGAAATCGTCTTGTTTTCAAATTGTAGTGTCTTGTTTTCCATCTCAGGTGTCATACAAACCAGTGATCAAGATGCTTATCAGGTAAAGTTAAGCCTCTGCAAACTTTCCAAAATCCAAATCTATTCACAGTTTGCCCCTTGTATTATTTTAAATATATATATATACACACACACATACAATTTTTTAGTGACTGATAATAATGTAACAAACTAAGTTATTTTAATATTCCTGTATCTAATGCTTACATTAAAACTGTAAACAATCTTTCAACAAAAGCTTTAAATTTAACATACTGATATTAAGAAAATAATTTTTACAAAAAATAAAATTTGCTTCAGAACTACATTTGTAATTGAAGAAAATATAGCTACAGTAAACTATACTTGTCATTTATGGCTTCCAAGGAAGACTTTTTAATTTTATTCAGCTTTATAGAGGCATAATTATCATTCTCAGATGCAGTTATTTACCGATCTATCATAGGCAAATTAATGTAGACCCACACAATCAGTTTTATAAACAAAACTATCTTACCGATCCATATAAAGTTGAACATGTCTAGGCATCTCCCCTTGAGGTACAGAATCTGTGAGTTCTTGTAGCTTTAAAAGTTGAAAATCAACACAGGAACATTTATCAGGTACTATGAAGTATGGATCCAAAGGACATTTTGGTCGACCAGCTTGCTCCCTAACGAAAATAAATATATTTATATATTTTTTAACATTTTATTGTACACACATATATATATATATATATATATACTAATTAAGTTATTTAAATTAAATTTTTTGTAGTCCATATCTCCTCTTTACGTAAAATCTAGTTAACTATATAATATAAAATTTATTCAGCTACTCCACAAAGTAAATTATTAAAGAACATTTTTACCTTACTTTTTTTTCACATTAAAGCGCTATCGGGCATAAGCCCACGTCTTCAGTAATGGGCTTTTTTTTAAATTAAAATTTTACTTTTTTACATTTACATATTAAATAACATAACATAAAATTTATAGAACAAATTTGTTCAGTCAATAAAAAAACAGTGTACAGTACTATATTAACATTTTGACCGCGTGTTAAAGAAGGTATAGTATTGTATTAATAGACAGCATGTTAAAGGAAATTTTATTATATAACGTTTTAAATTAAAAAAAAAAAAAAAATTTAATGACTGAACAAATTTGTTCTATAAATTTTAATGTATCATGTTATCTAATGTGTAAAATTTTAATAAAAAATAATAATAAACATTACTGAAGACGGGCTTATGCTGGAAAGCGCTTTAATGTGAAAAAAATGAAGGTAAGAATGCTCTTTAATTCTGTACTTTGTGGAGGCTGAATAAGTTTTGTATTATATTTTTTTTTTTTTTTTTTGTCTTCAGTCATTTGACTGGTTTGATGCAGCTCTCCAAGATCCCCTATCTAGTGCTAGTCGTTTCATTTCAGTATACTCTCTACATCCTACATCCCCAACAATTTGTTTTACATACTCCAAACGTGGCCTGCCTACACAATTTTTCCCTTCTACCTGTCCTTCCAATATTAAAGCGACTATTCCAGGATGCCTTAGTATGTGGCCTATAAGTCTGTCTCTTCTTTTAACTATATTTTTCCAAATGCTTCTTTCTTCATCTATTTGCCGCAATACCTCTTCATTTGTCACTTTATCCACCCATCTGATTTTTAACATTCTCCTATAGCACCACATTTCAAAAGCTTCTAATCTTTTCTTCTGAGATACTCCGATTGTCCAAGTTTCACTTCCATATAAAGCGACACTCCAAACATACACTTTCAAAAATCTTTTCCTGACATTTAAATTCATTTTTGATGTAAACAAATTATATTTCTTACTGAAGGCTCGTTTAGCTTGTGCTATTCGGCATTTTATATCGCTCCTGCTTCGTCCATCTTTAGTAATTTTACTTCCCAAATAACAAAATTCTTCTACCTCCATAATCTTTTCTCCTCCTATTTTCACATTCAGTGGTCCATCTTTGTTATTTCTACTACATTTCATTACTTTTGTTTTGTTCTTGTTTATTTTCATGCGATAGTTTTTGCGTAGGACTTCATCTATGCCGTTCATTGTTTCTTCTAAATCCTTTTTACTCTCGGCTAGAATTACTATATCATCAGCAAATCGTAGCATCTTTATCTTTTCACCTTGTACTGTTACTCCGAATCTAAATTGTTCTTTAACATCATTAACTGCTAGTTCCATGTAAAGATTAAAAAGTAACGGCGATAGGGAACATCCTTGTCGGACTCCCTTTCTTATTAGGGCTTCTTTCTTATGTTCTTCAATTGTTATTGTTGCTGTTTGGTTCCTGTACATGTTAGCAATTGTTCTTCTATCTCTGTATTTGAACCCTAATTTTTTTTAAATGCTGAACATTTTATTCCAGTCTACGTTATCGAAAGCCTTTTCTAGGTCTATAAACGCCAAGTATGTTGGTTTGTTTTTCTTTAATCTTCCTTCTACTATTAATCTGAGGCATAAAATTGCTTCCCTTGTCCCTATACTTTTCCTGAAACCAAATTGGTCTTCTCCTAACACTTCTTCCACTCTCCTCTCAATTCTTCTGTATAAAATTCTAGTTAAGATTTTTGATGCATGACTAGTTAAACTAATTGTTCTGTATTCTTCACATTTATCTGCCCCTGCTTTCTTTGGTATCATAACTATAACACTTTTTTTGAAGTCTGATGGAAATTCCCCATTTTCATAAATATTACACACCAGTTTGTATAATCTATCAATCGCTTCCTCACCTGCACTGCGCAGTAATTCTACAGGTATTCCGTCTATTCCAGGAGCCTTTCTGCCATTTAAATCTTTTAATGCTCTCTTAAATTCAGATCTCAGTATTGTTTCTCCCATTTCATCCTCCTCAACTTCCTCTTCTTCCTCTATAACACCATTTTCTAATTCATTTCCTCCGTATAACTCTTCAATATATTCCACCCATCTATCGACTTTACCTTTCGTATTATATATTGGTGTACCATCTTTGTTTAACACATTATTACATTTTAATTTATGTACCCCAAAATTTTCCTTAACTTTCCTGTATGCTCCGTCTATTTTACCAATGTTCATTTCTCTTTCCACTTCTGAACACTTTTCTTTAATCCACTCTTCTTTCGCCAGTTTGCACTTCCTGTTTATAGCATTTCTTAATTGCCGATAGTTCCTTTTACTTTCTTCATCACTAGCATTCTTATATTTTCTACGTTCATCCATCAGCTGCAATATATCGTCTGAAACCCAAGGTTTTCTACCAGTTCTCTTTATTCCGCCTAAGTTTGCTTCTGCTGATTTAAGAATTTCCTTTTTAACATTCTCCCATTCTTCTTCTACATTTTCTACCTTATCTTTTTTACTCAGACCTCTTGCGATGTCCTCCTCAAAAATCTTCTTTACCTCCTCTTCCTCAAGCTTCTCTAAATTCCACCGATTCATCTGACACCTTTTCTTCAGGTTTTTAAACCCCAATCTACATTTCATTATCACCAAATTATGGTAGCTATCAATGTCTGCTCCAGGGTAAGTTTTGCAGTCAACGAGTTGATTTCTAAATCTTTGCTTAACCATGATATAATCTATCTGATACCTTGCAGTATCGCCTGGCTTTTTCCAAGTGTATATTCTTCTATTATGATTTTTAAATTGGGTGTTGGCAATTACTAAATTATACTTCGTGCAAAACTCTATAAGTCGGTCCCCTCTTTCATTCCTTTTGCCCAGCCCGTATTCACCCACCATATTTCCTTCCTTGCCTTCTCCAATGCTTGCATTCCAATCTCCAACTATTATTAAATTTTCATCTCCTTTTACGTGTTTAATTGCATCATCAATCTCTTCGTATACACACTCTACCTCATCATCATCATGGGCGCTTGTAGGCATATAACAATCGTTGTCGGTTTAGGTTTTGATTTTATCCTTATTACAATGATTCTATCGCTATGCGTTTTGAAATACTCCACTCTCCTCCCTATCTTCTTGTTCATCACGAAACCTACTCCTGCCTGCCCATTATTTGACGCTGAGTTAATTACTCTAAAATCACCTGACCAAAAGTATTATATAATTAACTATAAATTAATATGAATACAAAATTATTCAGAATTACAATTATATAATCAAGTTGCTATTTTTAAAAAATCCACATCATGGAATCAAATATAATTTTTTTACAAATATAAAAACTTACGTGTTACATTTTCTTGGAAGAATGTAACCATCAAGTCCAGGTCGTACTGCAAGATCAGGAATTACTGTCCTACACGAACGACACTGAATTGCTATTTTTGTTGCTTTGGCTCTTACACCAGTTGCCGAAACTACAATGCCAGGTATTTTTATCAGGTGAGAAACTGTATCTGACTAAAAAAAAAAAAGGAATAACATGATTAGATATCTTCAAATCATAGTGTACCACATTTAGGCAATTGGAAGTTATGCCTTATTTACAGTAATATGTTTATAGATCAGTGGACATTAATAAATGAACAAATAATATTTGAAAAATGGTGGTTGATAAAAGAAAAAAATACATGAAATATGACTTAATATATGATAATTATACACAGATTTAACTTGGGACTGAAGAAAGAATTTCATCATTATCTCTCTACATTTAAGAAAAAAAAAAATCAATTAAACATGCATCTTCTCACCTAATTTTGCTACATACCACTGTGAAAATACTTAAAAAAAAGGGAGAAAAAATTATTTAAAATATTTTATTAATAATTAATCTATATATTCTTACTGCTTTACTTACTGTATTAATTACTATATCTGCTTCAATGCATTTAATTTTTTATTTTGTTTCAATTAATTATTTACAAGGGGCGTAAAAAGTTAGTAGTGTTTTTGTCCAGATTTTTTATTTTAAGAGGTATTTTGATGAATGTTACCATATTTCATCAGTTGTAATAATGCTTTACACATGGTACCAATGGTTAATTCCATTAGGTGTAAACATGTTTCATCAGTGCCAAGTAACATACAAATCAGAAGTCTACACAACTCATTTTCTATGGGCAAAATGCAACTATATTGAAATTCATTACCAGTTGAAAGATTAGTCACTATCTACAAATAAAGTGATTAATCCTAAATAACAGAAAAATAGATAAAAAAGATCAAGTTAAAAAAGATCTTAAAATTTTGACTATCTTAAACTAATTTTACATTTTTCAGGAGCATAGAAACATCCATAAAAACTCAGCGAAGAATTTTTATTTAAAGAGAAAACTACTAAATCATCCTAATAACAAGGGATACAGAAAAATGTTTGGTCATGCTGTTTGTATTTAATTGAACTAACTATATTGGGTAATGTTTATATTGTTGCCACATGGACATGCCAAGCTTGATATTGGCAAGTGCGATACTAGTCATTCAGATGTCAGTGGGAAAACAGTATACCAACATGCGCCTGCACAAGCATCATTACCCACCAAGCCAGCTAACCACACAACTCTCCAACCATTTGCAGGTGCCTATAAAGAGCCAAACGACACAGCAAGGATTATTTGTTCACAGCAACCATCATGTGGAGAAGTTAATAAAAGAATGAAGAAGTTCCCTAGCTGGCCCAACATGGGACCTCCTGGCAAATAACATCATTACAGCTGGAGCAGCAAGCCTGACCAACTCACAGAGGAAGCTGCTGGGCACAGACGCTACCTTCCCATCCCCCAGCTTCCCGGGCTTCAATACAATATATAAGCATGCATGCACACACAACTTGGTATACATATAAATAAATTTTACAACTTTCATCTATGATCAAGCAGATTTACAAGCTAGACTATATAATCTAACAGATTATACAATTAAATTTGTTCCACATACTAACATAAAAAGTACAAGTTACCAAGCTGCAACAAACATAAATGGTCAAATGGAGAATTCTTCCTCTGCAATTCAATTATAAAAATCTGATAATTAACTACAACTATCAACTGCATAACTGATATCTCAGTTTTAGTATAAAAAAAGTTTAGTGGCCCTACTGCTATTAATTTTTAAAAACATAAAGTAGATGAATAAACTACAAAATAAGGTAACTTATCAAACTACTTATGTGATGGTAATAAAATGAAAAGCTGGATTAGGAAAACATTTATTACCAAATAGTGGAGTAATGTCAGGATGTGTGCATACGCTACATTCCTCCCTTTAAAATATACTCTTAAATTTGAATGTAATTTATAAATTAATTCTCAATGTACAAAATAAATAAAATATCATATCACACATAAATTACATTAAAGGTCAAAATCTACTTAACATTCAGTAATTAGGCAACAGAATACACTGAATGCTGACTAAATACTGATTTACTATGATGTAATGATTTCAGTGCGCATGTGTGAGTGGCAAGCAGCTAGCTGATGCTATCTGCTGTTTAATTGTATGCTTGTCAAATCAGTTTATTTTTCTTTTTTTTGCCACAATAACCAGTTTCAGGCTGCATTTGTGAAGAGAAGAGCATCACTTTTCAGATTTTACTCAGGTACTATTATTATTTTTATAATTAATTAAAAATGCTTGCTTTTGCAGTAACAAATGACTGCAATATAACCCGAAAAAATTACCATATGAGATTTGCGTAATTTTTCATGAAGTTTCACAATGTAAAATTAAGTTGCTATTAAAAAAGTTATGCAATTTCAAAATTCACTTTAAAAAGAATCCTTTACAAGATATGTAAAGGTAATAATTAACAGAAGAGTTCATATGAAGGTTAATGCACTGGAACCAGTGTTCCTATTTTTAGGAATATTACATCACTGCTACTAAAGTAAATTCATAGAAAATTTATTTAAAAGTTACTCTAGCAGATTTATTTTAAAACTACTTGAGTCTGCGACAATTCAATCACATTACTTTTTCTTTTTCACTGAATCTATTTTTCAATGTAATTTTACAGAATCCATAATTTTTTTTCTGTCCTGAGCAGCATCCCCCCTTCATTTTTTTTGTTTGTAAGCATCCAGATCCTTCTACTTACTCTCAATTTTACCAACAAGATACTTTAGAGAGAACAATTTCTACATAGGGTAATTTCCCAACCAAAATGTTGGTTGGGAAAAATGATCATTTTATATAATTTATTCATAAAATTACAAAATTATTTTGTTCCTTCTTAATACTTATTTAATAAGTATAAAACACATGAAATTCTGTAGTAAAACACCTCATAGTACAATAGCCAAAATAGACAGTTACTACACACAATGAAGCAATAACAGTACGAAGTAGATGAGAACAAATGATGCAAACACAAAATATCAACACTTAATATGTTGTAAATGAATTAGTTTTAATTGATTATAATTAGAATAAATTATAGCACAGTTGTAGTTGTAAAAAGAAACTTAATCAGTATGCTTGACTGGATTATAATGACAATATAGTTTAACAGAAGACTGTCAGGAGATCTACTGAAAAATTATGACTGCACTACACATAAGAGAAGCAAACAAAATATTTTATCACTACAAATTAACATGTTATCACAGTTTAGTTAAAAATAATTACTGGAAGAACAAATGTAAAAAAAAAGTAATAACATGAAATACTGGATTGGAATAATAACACCACATATAATTGTGGATGTTTGATTGAACCTTAACACCCACAAGCTTTTTTGCATTCACTTTAATCTCCTACTAGAATAAACTACTCTCCTAAAGAATATACTGCAATAAACTTATTTTCTATTATAAGATATTTTAGTGCATAAAGATTGCTCCCTACTAGAACATACTAACTGAAAAATCTGTTAGATAAGTTAAAAGGAAAAAAATATCATGTTGAATACTTGTTATAAAAAAAAAATCACCATTAAAGTTACCTTCAAATCTCTTAGATTTGATGAAAATGAATCAGACGATAGTAACACTTGAATATCTTCAACATGATCCTCTCCCTCAGGTCTTGGTGCAGTCACTTCATCCGCTACATCTCTTGCTGCTTCCTCAAACTGCAATATTGTCAGATTATCAAGAATGCAAATAAATTTTTCAACAGATTCAGATTAAATGGTAAATTTTGGCTATTAAGGAGGGTAACATCAATTGCAATTTGAAGTAATAAATTAAATCAAAATATTTTTAGCAAGAAATTTATGATGTAAATAAACTATTATAATGTAAGAAGTTTATATCACTTGTATGCCGTACTGTAATTGAAATAGTAAAATCAATTACCTTATGTACCTACCATGGAACATGGTACACATAATAAAGGTCTTATTGTACTAAGGTAATTATGAACCTAATAAAATGTTTGGGCACAAACACTTTTTTTTAATTACTAAAAATTAGCAATCTGCTTTCGTATTACAAACTGGTCTTCCAGGGGCCTTTCAGAACTAATTATATAACTCCTTCACAGTGCATTTATTGGCACACAGTTGCTGAGGACAAATGATGTCAACTTTAATTTCCGTGTAATTTAAAAATGAATTTGTATTCGTTTATTACATTTTTGAGAATGAATATTATTACATTTTGACAAGTAGTTCAGCATAATGTTTTACTTTAAAACAACAGAATTCCTCGATAACTAAATTCTTTTAAGAAATAGTCAATTAGTCAATTTCTATTTTTTTGTATCTGTTAAAATTTCAAATAATAATAGCTAAGAGATTTTACAAGTAAAAGTAATATTTGTAAGGAAATCTTTTAATTATATAATAAATTTTCAAATAGAATACTGAAGAATACTAAGCAATAGAATTAAATGATAAAAGAATGTAATAATTACACTTACAACAGGAAGATGCTCAGAAGGCTGCTTATACAATTTGTCTGCTAATGTTTCATCAAAACTTGCTAAATCTTCAATACTGATCTGAATCCAATACTGTCCTAGATTATACTGACGCTTTAGCATATCCCTTAAAAAATAAATAAATAAAAAGCATGCCAATACATTACAGACTTTTGAAGTTATTATTGTATTTTTAATGAAATCATTTAAGTCCTAGATTAATAAGTTTTTAACAAATTCACAAATGTTTTGCACTTTATATCCACTACAACACTGAAACGATTTTCAAACAGATACCAAAAAATAAGAAAAAATGATATAATATCAATAAAATCCCTGAACTTTTTAAATAAAAAATGTTATTTAACAATAAAAAATCAACCACAGCTAAGAGCAGAAAAAATCTTGTTTGCTACAAAATTAACTAGAGCTAAGCTATTAACTAAAAACAAATGTATGGTTAAAAATTAATTTTAGTCCACTTCGACTGCACTATAGCTGGATTGATTTATGTTGTAAATGTACATGGCAAAAAAAGAAGATTTTATTGATCATGCCGAAAATTTAAACTGTAGGGTATAGTCCTGCCATAGTTCTTGATTTTGCTTGGACCATCCAGATTTTGAGGCACTGAGAAATGCTTCAAAATTTGTTTGAGGTAATTTGATTTTTCAGAGTTCAGAAATGTCCATGTGTTGTAAAAATTAAGTAAAAAAAACACAGATATTAATGAAAAATAATGTCTGGCCAGCTTACAAGTGTTGTTTGCAGTGACAACAAAACTACGTTTACTAATAACAGCTCTTTCAAAACGTGTTTTGCTGCCTCAACATTCATTTGGAGTGGAGAGGGGTTTGCAGTGGAAGCAAGTTTTAAGTGAGGGGGCATGGTGTTGTAACAACTTGCTGGCTTCCTGTGTTATCTCAATAAGTTGTTTAGTTTGTGAATTGCTGATGGAGAGGATTGTGTACTGTTATTCATTTGTTACAATTACTGCTGAAAGTGGATAATATTTGGTAAGAGAAATGTATAAATACCATAAACAATTTTAACACATAAGTAAGCTTAACATATTAATTTTACCATTAATGCCAACTGTGAATAATATTTAACTTGCTAAACTGAAAGTGCACATTTTCTGAGAAATTACAGACTGAATTCCCCTTCTTAAAGAGATTGCATTTCAAAATTCTGAGTGATCCTTGAAATTTACAATACACCTTTTTCTGAGAAAAATAAAGGCCATGGAGATGTGGAAGCCCATATTAAAACAGAAAAGAATAAAACCTGTGCATTTACCAAACAAACATCTACCACAGCAACGATTTTTTAGGAAACAGAGCCTGATTGTTCTGATTTGCAATGTGCAGCCAAGGAAGCCATGTTTTTCTTTCATTCTGTAATGCACGATTTGAGCTTTAATTTGACTGCTTGCCTAAATTAATTAAAAAGTTTACAAATTCTAAATTTCAAGTAAGATGCCTTAAAATGGAGGCAGTTACTGTTCACGTCATTGGACCCTTTGTTTTTAATCTGTATTGAAACAGCTGGGCAAAACCAATTTTGTGGCCATTATTTTTGTCGCATTTAATAGGAAAAACTTAAAATTAGTGCTCAGTTTTGCTCAATACTATGTAACAGCCCAAGGTATAAAACAAAAATGATTCACTTTTAAGAGGTTCCTGGTGAACATCGGAAATTATTAAAGAAATAACAGATTTGTTAAAAATGTGCCTGTCTGCAGACAATACGCACACAAATTTTGAGGGAGTTGAGAAATATGAGAAAAATAATGTGATTAGAAAAATTGGGGCAGAGCTAAATTGATAAGCCCACCGGGCTGGGTTAGTGGTTAACTTGACACCACAAATCAACTGATTTTGAAGTTGAGTGTTCTAAGATTCTAGATTCCTAGTAAAGGCAGTTACTTTTATATGGATTTGAATACTAGAACGTGGATACCGGTGTTGTGTTTCAATTAACCACATATCTCGGGAATGATCGGCTTGAAACTGTAAAACATTATACTTAATTTGCGTTCATACATATCATCCTCTTAGGTATTACCTTACGGTGGTTCTAGAGGCTAAACAGAAAAAAGAGAGAGACCTAAATTGATCACTCATTAGTATTGGATGTAATGCACATATCATGCACAATTCTGTACATCATTCCACTGACATATGCTGATTGATGCTGAGGCTGTGACTAAAAATTAAAAAAATATATATATATACACGGTTTGAAACACTAAGTTGAAAAATTTTTGTGAATGTCGATACAAAAAACTTATGCTACAAGGAAAAACTCGTTTTCCAAGCTTAGAACCCACCGTTCAGCAGATATTAGATATTTTCAAGAAGTTGCATCTATTCTTTAATAAGCAACCAAAATGTCCTGCAATAATACAAGATTTTTTTGATAACTCTTTGTTCAAAGTGTATTTGCTGTTTGTTCATGGTACTTTTAACAATATTTCAAGATGCTATACTTAAAATTAAATCCAATAAAAAGAGTGCCACTGAAGTAGCTATAATCTATGTGGGCATTACAACAAAACTAAAAAACGGACAATCCATGTTTTTACAATTTTTAAGCAAACAGGTACTACTAAAAGGGGGGGCTTAAAAATTGATGATACTGTAAATTAATTTTGACAAAAGTCTCAAGTTTTCACTTGATGGCATTACAATAATGTAACAAAATAACAATTGATTCTATCAAATTTAAATGGTTCCTCATCAACAACCAAATCACGTGATACAAATTAAAAGAGAGCCTTCTCATATACACAATTTTGCTATTGGAGCTGTAAATGTACACACTATATTTGATGAAATGGCATTAATTAATCAAATCAAATGATTAACGGTGTAAAATCAGGAGATTGGGATGAATGGGTCAAGATGCAAACGGACGAGAAATGGGTTCACATGTATGAAATATGCCAAAAAAACTGGTGTAAAAGTAGAAAATTTAATAAGTTGTCGAATTTGTAACATCCTAGGTCTTCAACAGTCATGGAATGGATGTTTTCTACAATGAAACATATGTGGAGACCTGAACATGATCTGAGAGTCCCTGTTGCTTAAACATAAAATTTAAATAAAAAAATATAAAGTTAAATATAAAAATTGGTACTTTTCAAGAAGATGCCCGCATTTAGTCAGACGACGATCTGCATTTAGTCAGTTAGTTGCTGTAGTTAGTCAGTTATTTTTTGGATGGCACCACTGAAAGGAGAAAATAAATAAATTAAAATTATAATCTAACTTTATATAATAAATTTATGAAGTAACTAAATATATATGTATATAAAAAGATTTATATTTAAATTAATTCTTTTGTTATTGTATTTGTCCATTTTCCCGTCAGTACTATTTATGTCAAACACAAAAGTATAAAACAGTTCACCACCAAGAATACAGAATTCAATAATGCTTCTTACCTTATGCTTATTGTTATTTCATAAAAGCGCTTTCGAGGGTTCCCTCATTATCAGTTAATAAAACTTTTTCTTTTTAAATAATCACACATTAAACTTAAAAACATTAAAGTTGTAAACATATAAAAATATGTAGTTGTAAAAATTAAAATAAGCTAGCCACAGTAATGTATGTGTGGCAAGTCACATAAAAACTTTTCTTAATTTTTATGACTACATATTTTTATATGTTTACAATTTTAACATTTTAAGTTTAATGTGTGACTTTTTTTTAAAAAGAAAACGTTTTCAACTGATGAGAGAAACCCTTAAAAGCACTTTTATGAAATAACAATAAGCTTAAGGTAAGAAGGATTACTAAATTCTGTACTCTTGGTGGTAAACTGTTTTATGCTTTTGTCTTCGATATATAGACTTATATAATAAATAAATCTAAAAGCATAAATATAATCTAACCAAACTTAACCTACACTTGCTAGTCAAGTTTAGCGAGCGAAGCAAGTGTAGATTAAGTTTGGTTAGATTATATTTATTTTTATATAAAGTTAGATTATAATTTTAATTTATTTTCTCCTTTCAGTGGCACCATCTATCTACTAACTACAAATCACCTTTCTTCTGCGGGCATCTTCTTGAAATGCACCTAAAAATTAACTTTGAATCCAATAGTAACTTTTTACGAAAACAAAAAAAAAATAACAAGCAATTTCTCACAAATGTTTTGTCGCCAGAAAGTATGAATGGTTTCAATGTATTAAAGAGAAGATCAAAGATGAAAGAAGAAGAAATCACTTAGATAAGTAGAGTAAAGATAATCATATTTTTTGATGTTAAAAAATATACGTAAACAGTATAATAAATGAAAATTAGTAACCACTAATAAACATAGTCTCAAAAATCACTTTTTTACCTTCATTTCCCCCTCTTGTCGTAAGGCATCCAAGTTTGGGGTAAAACTATGGCAAGCCTAGATATAGTACTAATAATACAATGCTAAAGTGTACAGAAATATTTCATTATTATGAGTGTTGTTGCAAACTTTAACTATGAGAATATATATTTAATTGTAATAGAAACAAAAAAAACCTATTTCACCAGAAATTTTTAATGCATTCATATCCATCTGCTTAAAACTAAATTTGGGTTTGATAAAACCACAAATCATGAAATATAAACATAAGATTTAAATTATATATACATTCACTTAATATATAAATGTTGTGAATTCTGCAATTTTCACGTTGGGATGAGTCTTTTATGGGAATGTGAAGAACACAAAGGTTGTAGTTAATACTGCTGGCATATTTGTGATTTGTTTCTACTTTATAATTGGCAAATGTTGACTAACAATGAACAAGTTACATACCACAACGTTACAATGATGTACTTACTACTAGTTCACTGTAAGTTAGACTGTATACCCAGTTTGTTCAAAACAGAAATTTGCATTTATTTTTTACTGTACTTCTTGACAAAAAGTTGGTTTAGTCACTACTCTATTGTCTGTATTATACGGAAAAAAAAATACCATTACTATAGAACAAATTTGGTTTGGTTAACCACAACAGATTAAGTTTTATATAATTTGGCAAGCATTGACAGCAATTAGATTGCTGGTCACCATCTTTTTTTTATAGATTTCAGATTTCACAATACATTTTCTCCACACATGGATAGTGAGATTAAAAAGAAAATATTGCGTTCAATGAACTGGTTTGCCAAGACAGTAGGACAGACCAGCAGCTTACTACGTGTACTGAATCAGTAAGTTTTTCCATTAAAAAATGTATTAACCCAAGTAAAAAATGATACAGACAATGCTTCAGTTTAGCAACTCAAAAAATTCATTATAAATAAAATTCTACTGTTTTATAATGAAGCAACTCTAGTCTATCTTTTTAACAATTATAAAATTTAAATGCCCTGAATAAAGTATACATTATTCTAAATCGAATCAGTAACCACTGTTATTACTTCCATAACGTTTCTTGGGAAATTCTATTGTTACAAATTGTCAAGAAATTAAAAATGATACAACACTAATTAATCACTCTTAACTTGTGTTTTAAATATTTAATTACTGCTAAACGTAATAAAGTGCACACAGATTACCTATACTTGTAATTGAAATTTCCTTCGTGAAATTGCCTGAGAAAATCTTTGAATTTCTTTTTTACACTCTGCAAATTAATATGTACATCGCTCTGACCATCATCTCCTCCGAAATTATCAGAAAAAAATATACCAGGATCATCAAAACCTTCCATAATTGAAATCTTCTTCGGCTAGAAGTGAAAGAATAGATCACAAAACACCAGTTATCAGCTTTTGGAGGGAAATAATTCCAGTGCCTCTGAGATGAGGTTGGTGTTAGCTAACTGCATATTTACTTTTTTGAATACGAAATATAGAATGAAATCACGTATTATATTGTAATGAAATTACTCTCATTTTCCTTTAGGAGGAAAATGTTCTGTTCGTAAATGTGATTATATGTAATCAAGAAAAATTCAATTATGGGAGAGACAATTTTTTCGTAAAAAAATACCATAGAAGTTTGTAGAAAAATTATTTTTCCAGTCATGAATAAACAAAAACAAAATAATAATTTTTATTTAAAACGGAATTTTTGAAATATTAGGAATTGTGCTTCCAAAATATCTTTTTAGGTTATCGTCAGTGGAAGTTAAAGGTCATTACTTTCAATGGCGTTCATTTTGATGTGTGGATTTGTTTGTCTTGTACTCTACTTGTATGCTATATTTGCGTTATGTTAGTTCTAACTTTTATTATATAAAGGTATAAGTATCTATAAAAAATGTCCTGATGATTTAAAAAATAAAGGAATAACTGTAGAAAAAACTTAGAACTTATATAAAAAAATAAATTAAAATACTACAAAGTAATTTGTGATTATTAATGTTTGGTTATCTGTAATTTTAAGTAGTTACTTAGTAAATAAATGTAATTAATTACTTTTTCTTTAAACATTTCTTTATCATATTTGTAGAGCAGTAACTACAGATGCTATCAGTGGTTTTCAATATTTTTTCTTTTTAGAAATACACAAAAATTGTAGCTGTAGGACTTAATTCATAAAAAAAAAAATCAACGTAGAGGTGAGTTTTTTTAGGTAATAAGGTTTTTGTTGGTTTCTATATTCCAACATTTATATTTCTTTGAATAAAAATAGACCAATGTCAGCTTAAAAAAAAATAACTTTGAATGTTTAATTAATGACATGGTTGGAGAATTAAACAACATTAATTTACAATATCCAATAGTTCAGCAGTCAACATTTTAGTTGAATTTTACTTACCCAGAGGTCTCTTTACATAATGATAATTCTATCACCACCACTTTAGCAAGCATGATGTAAAAGGCTGGTAGCCTTTTACATGCTTGTGGTTACATGCTACCACACAAGAATGCAACTTACGTAAAAATGTTAACAAATTTATTATAATTTTAAACTGATTATTTGTGCTGCCATTCCTAGAAATTTCATTTGCAGTACAATATAAAATTACATTAAAAATTGTATTTTATTGCATTTTGGTAATAAAAAATATATTTAGATTTGGAAAAAAGTCCAGAAAATATGTTTTATCTCAGCTTCTAGTTGATGTAGTACTATTACAGATACTCAGAGCCTAGGTGAAAAGCTTTCCAGCCCTAAAGCTATACTCAGTGTGCTGAAAATGCATTAAAAGTACAGTGTTAGAAAATTAATAAAATATCATTTTTTTACTTTAAATGTCAGCATTTTTGTAATTTCAAGCAGTCATTTTATTACAATAATATTTTCTATTTTAATTACAAACTAACTTTTGAAATTTAAGCTGGATTTTTTGAATTCATGATGTTATTGTACAGATTTGTTACATCATGAAACTCATTTGACCAAAATTTATATATATATATATATATATATATATATATATATAATGGGCTCCAACCCTGTATATGCTAAATAATTTTTATTTAATCCATTAAATAAAAAAAGTTTTGTTTTTTAAATATACTATTTATTAAATCCATTAGCAATTAAGTAAGCCAACTGTTGTATTATATTGTTGAAAAACAATAGGGATTTTTAATCAAACTGGTAGTACTTGTGGTAGAATTATCAAGTATTTTTTTACTGAAATATTGATTTATTTTAGGAAATTAATTTTTTTAAATGTTAGACATGACAGAATAAAAAAGGATAAATATAACAAATTGTGGGTAAGAGATCTACTGACTTATATAAAAAAAATTCCATTTAATGGAACTAACAAATGACATTTTATACTAAATAAAAATGTAAAAGGCAGAAGATAAAATTCAAATGAAATTAATATTTATTAAAAGAGGCCTCATTATAAAATTCCACTGTATCAATAATTCAAAATTTAAGATTTCTTTAAATATGGAAAAATGCTTTTTATTCCAATAATTAATAAAATGTTATTAATTAATTTCTTCAGCTCTCAAGTAGTGCTTATTTAAAACGTAAAATATATTCTCCATTTGGATCTAAAAGTTATATTCCAATAAAGCTTAACAAGAAGTAATTAAAGTAATAAATGGGTAAAGATCTGATAAATAAATGAAATATAATTATCCTATTGACCAATAATGTTACTGATAATGAATGGAAAAGAGTCTGTTTAAGAAATTTGATTCATTCTCTTTTCAATGCATCAGTTTCTGCTACTGATTTCATCTGCTACCAATCAAAAAATCTTGATTATGTCTTAACGAATAAAACAAGTATGAAAAATATTAAATTAAAAATGAACAGGAGGAAGTATGATTAGAAAGGAATGTGTAATTCCAAAGCTAATATGTTTTTGTTTGATGAAACAAAAGTAAGATTTAAAAACGTCTACATTAATAAGGCCATGAACACTTATATATGTTTTTTAATGAAGTGTTTACCATGTTGTTCTTTAATATTAGTGACACATTATTATTATCATTCATTATTACATTTAATGTGTTGGGTCACATTTGTTAGTCTGATCAAAGAAGAAAAGCAGATGTGTAGAAATTTGGAAAAAATATAAAAATTTGCAAAAGCGAAAATATTTCTTCCATTCTTCTAATGATTAATAATTATTATTCTTTAATTAAATTAACAAAAATTCACTCCAATTTAGTAAAAAAATTTAAGCAAGAGTGATAAAGAAAAACAATAAAAGATATAATACACTAATAACAAAAACAACCTAAAAATCTGCTGTAAATGACAGGATAAACCTACAATGGTTTAAGCAGTAAAACCTACACAGGCAGTGTAGGTATCTTTACCACTCACAGAGTTGATAAGAAAACTAGTAGGCGATGCTCAGTGGGGTGTGTGTCTTGGTAAATGTGTTAACTATTTTGTGTACTGCAGAACAACTGAATGTTGTGTCTACTTTATTATCAATTCCTTAATCGCTTCGGTCAAAACAACTGCATGTGTCAGTGGTCTAAAATTGAAGTATTAGTCTGAATTGAAATGTAAAAAACTGAAATAAAAATTTTAAAAGATTAAAAAATGTCCTTTAAAATCTTGTAATGTACAGAATTCTTTTAGAAATTTTTGTCTATAAGAAAAAGTGGATACAAGAGTGTAAGTATACATTACAGGTTTAATTCTGCTGCTAGGTTGCAATTTGTGATAAACTATTTATGAATATACATAAACATAAACAAGTTGAATTTTTGGTACATTTCAATTACCATTTAGTAGCAGTAATGTACTGGGTGGACCATATAAAACCAGTCTCAGCTGTCTGACACAGTATTAACAAGACACTGTTTGTCACATGCGTATTAGTTGAACATCATTGACTCACTCATAAGCTTTCAGTCTTCCCCTCCTGTTCAGTAAGTCTGTAGTGTTAGTGCATCATGATGTATTCAATAGAGCAATGCACTTTCATTGTGGAGGAATATGTTCACACACGTCAATAAGTTTGGTTCGTGAAAGGTTTCAAGGGATATATCCTAGAATTAATGTTCCGGCAAAATCAACAATTCAAGATTTAGTGAAAAAGTGGCAAACAACTGGCTCTGAACCAATACAAAGAGAGTGAAACAACCAACTGTTCAAACTCCGGTTTTCGCTGATATCATACTGGAAGGAGTCCTTACAAGTCAACACAACGATTAGCCCAACAAACAGGAGTTTCTCGAAACTCATGTTGGTGTGTACTTCAGGTTTACAAATGAAAGCCTACTGTGCGAGTGTTGTGCACGAATTAAAACAACATAAGGGTAAATGAGTAAATTATTATTAGTGGCCCTTACAGAATATTAGAGATGGATTGCTTGATCCTTTTCTCTTCATTTCAAGTGTGGTTCCATAAATCAGGCTATGTTAATTCTCAGAATCCACGGTACTGGGCTACACAAAACCCAAGTGAAATTCGTCAGAAACCACTCCATGATTTAAAAATTTGTGTTTATGGTGCAATTTCTGGAAGCCAAATCATCAGACCCATATTCTTTGAGGAGACTGTTAGTATCGATGTCTTTTTACAACTGTACGAAGAATTTACGCATAACTTGACTCCAGAAGAACTTTTTTCTTGATACTTCCAACAAGATGAAGCGACTTGCCACACTTCTGATCAGTGTATCACTTGAATCCACCAAGATTTCATGAAGGATAGAACAAACAGTCAGTAAGGAATTGTGGCCACTTGAATCTCTAGACTTATTCCTTTATTACAATTTTTATCTCAGGTTCTATCTGAAAGGGAAAGTCTACGAGAACAACCCACAGATGTTGGAAGAGTTAAATGTTTATTTCCTGGGGGCAGTTTTATTTGGCCCACTGTGTGTATTATGTAGAAAAGAATTCTTATTCAAAATTCCAAAACACATTTTAAATGAACACAAATTTATATTACCCTAATTCATGTTCCTAAATTTTTTTTCTGAAATTTATCTCAGGTGAGTAAATAAAATCTTCCCACAAAGTGGAGAAAAGTAATATCCAGTTTGAAATTTCAAAAACATTTCTATAAACATAATTTAAAATTTTCTTTTCTTTTTATTGATTAATTGTAATTTTTTTTTTTTGGTTAAATAAATTCTCAGTTAATAAATTGTTTTGTCTAAAAAAAGGTTAATTTCTATTGTTTTGTCTAAAAAAGACTTGAATTAAGAAATGCAAAACTGATTTAACTTTTTTTTAACTCTGCCTTAAAACTCATTACAATTTTTTACACAGCTTTACTAAATTAATGTTAAAATTATAATTAATATTATTAAAATATTAATATTTATTAAATATTCATAAAGTTAATAATATAATATTTATTAGTAAGTTAGTAATATATAATATTATTATATATTGGTGATAATTTTAATTTTCACTAAAATTATTATTGGAGTTGATGAAAATAGTGTTAAAGTTAGGTATGTCAAAAGGGTGAAAATTTCAAATATTGTAACAGTCAATTTTTTATTATTAATAAAACCAGCTTAGAAGAAATTTTATATGCTTTAAAAAAGATACCTTATTTAATTTGATCAAATTCTTATCCTTATACTTATGAAGATGTATAGAAAAATGCATTTCTTTTTCTTCTCCTCTAAAATTATTTGCTTATTCTAAAATAATTTGATTAAAAATTAAAGGGGATAAGATGGAACCTTGTCTAGTACATTTTTTTATCTTAAATCAGTCAGTGTCACCATATGGCATGCATTAAAGTTATAATATTGGTATCGTTTCATAATGAAGAAATAAAAAAAATGTGAAGTTCACTTGTTGAATTGATGCCAAATTGTATACATGAAGTGATTAAGAATAAACGAGGACATATTAATTATTAGATATTTACAAATTGCAAATATATGATTTTTTTCTAAATGAAGCTGCTTATTATTAAATAACAACTGCATTCTGATTAATTTGCAAACTGCTGTATAAGTTCAAATGAAAAACAAAACCAACCCTCCTAGTTGCCTAATATAGAATTAAATGTGCTGATAAGTTCAGGTTTTAATTGAATAGGCTGTTGTTCCTGCAGTGGTATTAAAACACACTTGACCTCAGGTGTATAGTCCATCTCACAGAATGGTGTCACAACCAGCTGTGGTGTATTTGCTGTATTAACATGTTAAACAGAAGTATCATCCTTAATGAGATTCATTAATCATGTGTCATCACATTGCATGGAAATTTATCATTGATATCTATCTACTACTTTTAAGTAGTTTTGTTTTTCTATAAATATACATACTTTGAAGTATACTTCAAATACTACTTGAAGTATAGTTTTTTTTAATAGTTGAAGCACAGATGATTAAACATTAGAAGACTTTAGACAGAATATGGAATGAAAATGATTGTGAAGAAAACAAAAGTACTAAGGTTAGGGGTCACAAGCCAATGAATTTATGAATGAATGGAGGAATAGTCAACTCAAAAATATTTAATGGAAAGGGTAGGACTAACTTATCATTATAAAGGACATTGAAACAAAAAACTTTGACAAAAATGGATACATTTTTGTGGCAACCCTAATTAAAATGGTCTGTGGCCATTTAATTTTTTACATGGATAATTTCAAAAGTAGTCCACAATATTTCTTAAATAACTGTTCAACAATGAAACAGTATAAAAATAAAAGTTAAGAAGTGCTTCTACCTCAAAACGATCTATTTTTTTGGTTACAAAACCATTACTTGGAGTATAATAATGACCACTTTTGACAATAGCTATGAAAAATATTAAATGATTGCTATTCTGGTTAGCCATAGCTAACCAGAATAGTAATCATGGTTTGTTAAAAAATTTTATTTTTCATTGCCTTTTCAAATAATTTGTTTTGAAAAGTTTTTTCTTGATAATATCTCAAGAAGTATTTTAATCAAAAAATTACATGGCTATGAAACTATCTATAAACATTTTGAATTATCATTTATAAAGTTATCATTACTTTTTTTTAGACTATTACAACTTGTAGCTTGAGTTTATGTTGATATTTAAACATTTTTCCCGTACAGTAGCGTGCAGATTAACCAAACACAGATGTTATATAATAAAGGGTAACTTTATTTAGAAAAAAATCATACCTGTGGAATTTGTGAATATCTAGTAATTAATATGTCCTCCTTTACTCTAAATCAATTCATGTACACAATTTGGTGTATTACAAATTTCTTTGATTTCTTCATCATGAAACCATACTGATATTATTGTTTTAATGAGGTCAATTTCTGTGATATAATTCATTTTTGACTAATGCCCAAAGAGTTTCAATTGAGTTTAAGTCTGGGGAGTTCAGTCCTGGCCACAGGAGCACATTAATGTTTCGTTTTTCAAACAATTTTTCTACTTTTTTTACCATATGGAGCACAGTCAAATCTTGTTGGAATACTCTGTTGCCTCGTGGGAATTTGTTTTGAAGTTGTGTCACAACCCTTTCCTTCAGAATCTTGATATATCTATCACTTTTCAACATATCATCTAAATGAAGTAATGAACAAAGGCCCTCAAATGTGAAACAACCACAAAACATTTTTTTCTGAAGTTGTTTAACTGATTGTTGGATATGAGTCTGATGTATTTTCATCTGATGCTTTTATAATGTATGGAATCCTTTGCCCCTGAACATAAAAATGTGACTCATCAGAAAATATAAAATTTTTCCTGTTTTCTTTGGTCCAGTTAACATGTGTGTTGGCCCTCAAGATTCTTTTTTTGCACATTCCTCATGTTAAAAGCTGCTTTTTAGCTGGCTGTCGAGCTTTTTGTCCAGCTGCAAGAAGTCAACATCTAACAATTGTCACAAGTAAATTCAGTATTTACAATATTTAATTAATCTAAACTATTCTGAATAACATCTAAATTGAGAAAAGAAACATTTCTCAGATTATGAATTTTTGTTAAGAAATAGCATTATACTTGTTAAAATAAAATGTAGAAATCGAGGTACAGTAATGAACACACATTAACTTTATAATTCTTTATTTATAAATTTTCCCCACAAACATTGTTTTAAATATTTTTATTATTATTAGTAGTAGTAGTAGTAGTAATTTTCTGTTAGAAATATTACATTTTATGTATTACTATTTCTTAATTCTGCATATTGAAATGTTTAGTTTTCATTAATATATGAAATATAAATTAATATATAATAAATCTTGGCAATAAATTAAGAATATACATTGGAATACTCAAATACATTCATCATTATCAGAATTCCCATAATATAAATGACTATACAAAAGATCTCTAAGACTAAAAAAATTAAGTTATATTATCTAAGCAAATAATATAAATTTAATTATTTAATTTTTTTGTGATTTAACAAAATTGAATTGCTCTTCATTGCCATACAGTATTTTAATTACGACAATCAATTTTCTCTCTCTTTAGAATTAGCTAACACTGAACAAGTATATTCTTCTGTAATTAATATTTTATGAACTGTTTACATTCATGATTACAATTTCTCATTTTTATTTATAACTTATTTTTTTAATTAACTAACAAAATGTTTTATTTTTAAAATAATGTTTGTTTATTGTATTTCATAAAATATTCCTAAAACTTTTAAGATAATTAGTGAAATTATTAAAAAAAATAAATAGTTTTTTACATAAGTGAAATATATGTGAAACAAATTTTCATATAATTTTACAATATTATTTTTTATAATAAACTTTATTTTCAGTATAAAAAATTAAAATGGATTGAAGTAACAGATACATAAGTAATGCATAAACTCCAAATCTATCATACTTTAATTAATCATTATGTTTATAATAATAATGTATAATTTAAAAAAGAAATTTAATAGTATTTTTTATTTATTTTTTACAAATAAAAGACAAATTTTACAAATAATATAAAGTATCTTTATATTATACAAAATATAATATTTGGAGATTATATTAATATTATTACATAAAAATCTAAACCAGAAAAATTATTTCCTGTCTGAAAAAAAAAACATTATTGATCCTATTTGTGCTCTTCAGGGCCTTATTTCTCATCTAACAGATGGAAGTTATTTGCAGTAACTGCAAAAATCATATCTGGTAGTGAGTATGTGTTATGTCATACACAACATACTCATTCTTCAAGTAAACTTTATTACGTTTAATATTTTATTTATCAGTTCAACCAGTAGCCTTATGGTGTACCTTTACAGGATTTAGCACAATGCTTTTGATGTTAACTTCATCATATGTTGGTGGATTTATTATGTTACTTGTACAGGTTACTGTAATAGAATCATATGATGGTGGAAGATCTTGTGATAGCAGATGACGACTTGAATTCACTGAATAAAAATCTCTTCTTTCATCCTGCATTAAATCAAAACAAAGGTTTTTTAAAGTACAAATTATCATTTTAAAAATAACATCATAACTTTTATGACTGTATAGTACATCTGAGAAGTCTCCCAATATCTCTCCCTGCAATTAAAATGTTACTGTTTTGATAATTGCATGATATTCAGTTCCTAAGAAATAACTAATTTACTGCGGCTAGTATTATGCTCTCAAGGTCACAGGAAACTCACTCTCCCTCTTGTTTTAATTACAAAGCCATAGCTAATGTGAGCAGAAGTAGTTACATTGTTGAGGTTGGTAATATGTGTTTGGGTTCATGAATGATGACAAAAACTGGGCAAACAAAGACACTAGGATGCATTTTGTAAATCCTTTAACAGGAATCCACCTTGTTAAGAAATAATGCTTGTTTGGAATAAACTTCGATTTGCAGTGTTAAAGACAGGTATTAATAAATGAAAGAATATAAGAATGCAAACATGTGAAGTCATTACTGTTCTGACTGAACAATCGCCAATTAAATCTATTCATAAACAAGTGGTCAAACCAAATAAGCCGCAGTCAACAATGTATAATCTTATTAAAAAAAGATTTAAATGTGTAACCATTTGAATAACTTTTGTGAATGCATTGTCAGATGGAGTCATGGAACAGCATGTTGGAGCCTGCCGTGCTTTATTAGTGCAATTTCCAAATGCAGAGTTCCTCACAAGAAAATTGCTTTCTGTGTAAAATAAAGTTCTACTTACCAACAATTTTAAAAATATATATCCGAGTACTTTGCGCACATCGGCTCTGAACTTGTTCTTCTCGGCTGCTGAATATTGTGTGCCAGTGTGGCTTAACATCCCTTATGTTCATAGAATTGATGCTCAACTTAATAATACTATGAGAATGATTGCTGGGGTTATCAGGTCTACTCCCGTGGAATGGTTCCTGGTATTGAGCCACATACTACCCCCAAAGCTGCACCATATGAACGCTCTTGTAAGAGAGTACAAGAACATTATGGACAATCGAAACCTGCGAATACATGAGGATATTGAGGACGCCAATTATGGTCGCCTTCGATCTAGAAAGCCACCTATCAAAACAGCAATTGCTGCCACAGAGGACGGATTTAACCTAACTGACGCCTGGCGTCAAGAATGGGTCACAAAACAGAATAACCAAATCCCATGTATTACTCAAAGGCCGCCAGGTTTTGACTTGCCACGTAAGACATGGTCAGCGCTAAACAGAATACAGGCTCAGCATGGTAGGTGCGCCTATTTCCTGTATAAATGGGGTAAAACACCTATGCCCCTTTGTGAATGTGGTGAAAATCAAACTATCAGACACATCACAGAAGTATGCCCTAGGACAGCTTACGAAGGGAATCCTGAAGATTTCCTAATGGCAACTCCAGAATCAGTAGCATATATTAGTTTGTTAAATCGTTGTTTGTAATTTTGACTGTAATTGGCGTTGTGTTTTGGTGCTATACGCTGAATAAATAAATAAAATATAAATTTATAAACACACCAATATGACAAAGTCATTTTCTGTGAACAAACTTAATGCAATTGAAGTATACTGCTATGCAACCATATTCTAAAGAGGTTTCTTAACAATTTTATAGTGGATGTAATTAACATCATCACTTAAGAAGGAATTAAATATTAACTAAAAAAAGATCTTGTAAAAGTAATATTCCACAAAGTTAAAAAATCATTTTTAATTTATTTTTAAAAAAAATTCCTTAAGTACTTATTAACATATCTATTTTTTTGAATGAGTTTACTGGCTTTTTTCTGAATGTCAAATTCACTCTTTAGTGCTCAGTTTTAATAAAATAATAATAATAATAAAAATATTAATAAGTACAAAGTAAATTATTTAAATCAGTTTTAAAATAATAAAATTACATTGATAAAAACTATACAGATATGAATTATATTGCCATCATACTTGCCAACTAGCTAATTTAACAAGAGTAACCTTTAATCTTTTACAGGTTTGATAACGTAATAAATGACCCAGCAAACAACTATTCATATAAATTGATATAAATAGTTTTAATTGAAGTATTTAATCAAAGGACATCATTTATTTGATAATTTGAGAGTGTAATGGAATTTTATCTTCTTTACAGTTCCAACTAAATTTGATCAAATATTTCAATAATTTAATGAATTGTTTGTTCTTAAGATTTAAATTCATTGGTTAAACTTGTTCTGGTGATTTTTTTTTGCAATATATTCAAGTGGTGAAAAAAAATTAGTTTAAATAAGATAAAGATTCTGAATCTTTCATTGTTTTATAATTTACTTACTTTCATGCAAAATAAGATCTTTTGAATTAAAAGATTAAAATGAGTTGCACTTTAATGTATATACTTAAAATCATTTTAGTTTTCTTCATATTTTATAACTTGAATTTTCAGTTAATCCAAAGGAATATTGTTAAAACAATCTCAACCAATTATTATTAAGATTGAAGGACTAGAAATTATCTTCTAATTTCCGAGTGACAGAATGATAGCATCTCAACTTTTTATCTGTAAGGTCCTGGGTTTAAATCCTGATAAAGCATGGCATTTTTCATACAATGAAAATTAAATATTAACTTAATTAATATAAAAAAATTAATATAAATATGTGAAATTTCCATTTCACATATCCCGACTCATAAGCTTCAAACATATTTGGTGATCATAAAACAAAGAAGAAAGTGAATCAAAACAATCTTACAGTAAGATTGTAAGTTATTTGGAATAATTTGAATGCAATTTGTTAAACTGTTTATTAACATGGTCTTAATTATACTGAATAGAATTAAACCATATTACACCATCAAGGTCCAACAAGGCTCTGAAATCTGTGGGTGAAGTGCAAGAAATAAAAAAACAATGCATAACAATAAAAATTCCTGCTGTACAACATGATACCTCATTTTGAGGCCTATTGAAGCATAAAACGTAAATCTGCATCTCATTTACTTAAAAAATTATAGATTTATAAACAGACCAATATGACAAAATAATTTTTAATGAACAAACACAATTAAGTATGCAGTGCAAAAGAAGTTTCTTAAACTTTTTAAGATTAGTATAACTAACAACCACACCACATCACTTAAGAAGGAACTAAATATTAGCTCAAAAAAATATTCTAAAAGCAATATTCCACAAGGTTAAAAAAGTCATTTTTAATTTATTAAAAAAAGATTCCTTACATACTTAACAACTTATAAATTTTTTGTAATAAAAATCCCTTATTATTTTTTTCAGTGCTGCTTTATTGAAAGTAAAAAAAGTTGTGGAATAATCCTACATTGCTTTTACCTGAAGTTCTCAAAAATGTTGCTACAAGTCTAAAGAAACAGATTTTGAAAAAAGATTGCACATAAATTTATTTATATGGCAGAAAATTCAGACGTATTTAATTTATATTTACAAGTAAGAAAAATCATAACCTTTATAAACTTACAAATAGAGTATCAAATTGATTGTTTGATCAGGTTGGTAGAATTGAGCTGATAAATAAGTTTATGATGGAAAGACATTCCTGCATAAATATCATTGTGAATTGAATTTTAATTTTAATTGATGAATAATGTACATGCAGCTGTTTTTAAAATTAATGTAGTATGTTGTTTCTGATTTTGTAATGAATTACAGATGTAGGAAAACCACAAAATCATTTCAAAACCTTTTGATAAAGACAGAAATTGTTCACAAAGATAGGAAAGTTATTCTCAAGACAGTTAGTTATCTTAAAGTAAAAAAATCTTAAAATTCAATAAATTATATTTTTTTAATGAATACTTGAACTAGTGAGTTCATTATCTTTTCATTTGATTCTTTTAGCTGTGCACATTATTAAGGCTATGACCTAGTGGAATAATCCATGTTACAGAAAGTTATCTAATTATTTATTGTTTGCAAACAATACAGGAATAATTCAAACATTCCATCATTATGATAAATAGTATTTCTTTAGATAAATTTATTATTTATGTGTTTTCAACTGCATAACATGAGAGAGTTCAGATTTCTTTACTAGAAAAAATTGTTTGTTTTTTATGTATACTGATTAATTTACAATCTGTTTATCATATTAATAAATGCTCACAATTCCAACACTTGTATGTTGTTTACTGAGAAATACATTTAATTAACTTAGCATTGTTTTATTTTATTTTTAGCATTATTATTATTTATTTTCTTAAGTATATTGACAACACACAGTTAGCTCTTTGGATCAACAGTACACTGTGAATCTGTACCAAATTTATCTAAGTGAATAACAGGAGCCAATTTACTTAACTTTTCTGAAGCCACTAATTTACCCAACAAAAACCTGAATACTACTACTTTTCATTTTTTCTATTTTTTTTTGTTACATTTTTATTACTATCTCTTCTTTTAAAATATAAATCTTTTTTTTTTTACTTAAAACATAATACTCACTGTTGAAAAATAATTTAGCAAAATTCATTCTAACATTATAATACAATGGTTTATTACCTATATACAGTACTTAGACAGAGATCTCTGCTTGATCAAAACTTTTTTTATTAAATAAAATTTAATTAAAATCATAATTTTAATTATTAAATTTATAGAAATGTATGTTTATAATCTCGATCATTGATATAAAATGCAGTATTATTTAAATATAGATTGTACCAATGAGACAATAAAAGTTTATCTACAGAGTTTTAATAGATTAAATTATGTTTATCTTTTTCAATTAAACTTTATAAAGTACATTCTGACAAAGCAGAAATATAAGAAAAAGTACTAAATATTGATGATAAACAAATGAAGTAAGTGAAAAAAAAAAAAAAAAAATAATGAATAATAAACAGAATATAATAAAAGTTTATTTAAAAAAAGTGGTAAGCCAACTTACCTCATAAACTTGCGGCCTGCAGATACGAACTCCTAATTTTTTACTCATATAACAACATAATAAGATATTGAAGAAGAAAACAACCATAGCAAATATTAATACTCGTGTTCTTGTTTCTGGGTCAGATGCCCAGTTTTCATCCATATTTATATAAAGTATAATGACAAGCACTATCATCATAACACAAGCACCTGAAAGCAATATTACCTCTGATATTGCACATGAATTATTATCTTCTGACATCTGAAAAAATATTTTCAACCACATTAATGTTTTTCATATTAAATGTCACAATACAAATTGTATTTTAAAAAAGTGGGGTTAAAATAATGTAGTGAAGAATAAATTACTAATCTGGACTACTAACATGGAAATAATAACAGACTAAGGAAATGAACATTATTAACTGTTGCAAGTGAAATAACAAGAAAATTAAAAAAAAAATGCCTTTTTTTTAAAAAAATACTACTGTAGTCAAAAAAAGATTATTGCTACTTTAAACTATGACGTGAATACATTTTACATATACTTAGATGCACATTAAAATTACTCTTTAAATACAGATTTCATCTGGTAGTAAAAAAATTTCTTAAATTATATACACTTTAATGCTTTTGATTTTATAGTAAATTTGTGAAATTCAGAGAATAAATACTGGCATAAGTAACATATAAGAAACTGAATGTGTGAACATACTATATTTTTAGGGGCTTGGCATATATATATATATAATAAGAATATCTTTGGTCCAGTGAAGAAGAAGCAAGAAACCACTTTCCTGCTCTCTTAATAAGTCTGGGATGGGATTTTTATATATTGCGAACACTCATACCAATTTTGGAAGTGACTTTTAATTCAAATCCTATTGCTTGCATCATCTTGGTTATGGCATATAATACACTACTCTAAATTAAAAAATATCAGAATGAATATTAATAGGGAGGGTATTAAGTATGATTATTACAATGATAATTATAATTAAATACAAAATGGATAAGATGGTCAAAAATTTGGAGGATATTTTTACAATGACGAGTTGTATTTTAGTGGTTCATTTATTATTTGTAATCATGAAAATAGCATGGATTCTAATTTTGTGCTGTTTCAAAAAATATTAAGTACTTATATTGTGTGTCACAGTAGTATATTTTTGTTTATCACAGTTCTTCATTAAAGATAAGATTTGAATAGAGTTAAAATGTTGATCAAGATAAAAAAGGGCGATGTTAAACAAAGTTAATTAAACTGATAAGTAAATAGTAAATATTAAGTGAATGAATATCATATTAAATGAATTTAACTTGTACACGCAATGAAATTGACATTATTAATAATTCATCGTAATTTTGAAGGAAATATGTTGGCATGAAAATAAGCATCTTCCTATTTAGAAAAATATGGAAAAATACTACCTGAATGTTGGATGTGTAGTAATATTACAGGATATATATCATTAATAAAATTAATGAAGATAATTTACTAAACAAGAGAACAACATATATATAACATAATATTTATGATTAATTAATTGTACAGTTGTTTTTGTAACAATTTATAAACTGTAACATAATAGACAGACAAATGTTATAAACAAGAGGTTTTGCTGCCAGATATCCATTTTTTTTTCAAGTCAGGAATAAATTTAATACAGTTTTATTCATTTTTAACTGCTAATAAGTTTAAGTGATAATAAAAATATTACTTTCTTTACAATACTGAAAAATAAAATTTTAAATTAAAAGAATGGTTTTGAATGGAATTGAAATTTTATATTTTGGAAAATAATAATGACAATTTGTGTCTAGTATTAATATTACTGTACTCTAAGAAATCTTAATCTGTAAAATAATGTTAATGAAAGAGATCAAGTTTCTTTAATGAAAATGAATTATACTCTCAGCTAAATGAAGTGAAAAATTAATGTAAATGAAATCCTTGAGGTAAAAATAGAAAATAAAGAGGTAGGTTTTTAATTACAGAAAAATTTGTACTCTGTCAAATGTATTTATAATTTTAGAGGATGTATTTGTTTATTCATGATACAAACGCACATAGGTTTGCTAATCAATATCAAAATCATTTTTATTCTTTTTTATTGAGAAGTACAACAGTAGATTGAATTATTTATTAATTGATATTATCTAAATTTATCAGCATTTAATACATTGCATTGTGTTTCCTCAGGAAATTTTTATACTAAATTTGCTTAATTTTTTAATCTATTGAACATGTTATCCGATTAAAAATATGTATAATACATACCTATAAAAAAAATTAACAAATTATCAGCTGCTGTAAAATTTTATATTTTTTATTCCTAAAATCTCTCATTCATAACTAAATTATAGTTTCATGAAAAAAAAACAAGTCATGAGCAAGTTTTAAGTAAATTATAAATAAATAAAAAAAAAATAAAGTATAAAATGATCATACAGTCATGTACTGGTTCCAGTGTGCAAGCTCAGTTACATTTTCCGCTTCTAATCAGTATTTTCATCTAATTTTTATTCCACTTCAAATGCTGAAGCCCGAAGACTTCTTTTACTTATCATCCACCATTTCTCCTCATTTTCTTCTTTATGATTCAGTCCAGTCCAGGATTTTGTTTTATAACCAAATAGAGAAGAGCTAAAGTAAAACCCAGAATTAGATTTACTAAATTTTATTCCCTCGATTATATTATTTATTTCTTTTAAATCTCATTGTTCAAGAATATGAATTGATATGACTTTTTTAAATTATATCTAACTATATTTATTTTCACTAATTGATGTTAATTTCATTTATTTAATCATGGAGGTGACTGATGATAGTATAAGAAGAAGTAGAGTGAAAAATCAAACTAAGTTATTTGTAGAGATCTTAAAAGAAATGGTTTGATTTCTATTTAAAAGAACAAGGAGTTCTGGCTTCTATGTAATTCTACAAACTGGAAATGTAAACCACTAATGCAGTATATCAACATCAATAATAAAATAATTTATCCAAAAAAAAGCTAGTCTCTTAATCTTTCCATTATAACTCAAACATGTGATGCCCTGTTAAAAAAAGCAGCAGTCTTATTGAAGATTGAAAACTCAGTACTGCTCAATAGTGATGGGAAGTTGAATTAACAAGCTGATAAATGCTTGGATGACTGTTTTTGATAAAACAATCACAGTTTTTTCACAACCTGATAGCATCTGATTATGTAATACGTCTCAGGAAGTTACAGCAATGAAAGGGTCATAAAGGATGAGTGAGAGAGAACATGGATAGAGTGGTTTATATGCTTTAAAAATATTTGTCCTATTAATTAACTAGGGTGCTATAGGTTAAGTCCTTGTAAACCTTAGATTAAAATAATTAAATGCAAACAAAATTAAAAGAGAGCAGGGCAGAATTTTTTCTGGCAAAGACACTAAACCATATAATTTAGAACTTGAAGGAAGGAAACAGACAGTTTGAATCAACGATGTGAAGCAAACAGTTTAAGGAACAGAAGAAGATTTTGATAAGTCAAAGTAAGGGTTTTGGGTTTTGACATAGAACAATGAGAATCCTTTGTTCAACCTCAACATCAGTGAAGTTAAGACATCAGATTTGGTAAGTTAACATCATCTGTATATAAGACTTCAAAAAGGATAAGAAGTTTGGGCACAAATTCATACTGAGTATATGCCCCAAAAAATGGACATCACTAAGCAACTCTGAAATTACTGAATTATGAATTGAAAATTGAGGAAGAACAATGATGAAATTATTAAAACAATATAGAAGGTGAGACTCCTGATGTCTGAAATTGAAATGTCATTATGGAGTAGGGAAAATGTTTCAGAACTGAATTTAGAGAATGGAACACTAGGACTGGACTAGGTGGAAGCAACTAATGATCTACAGATAGACCAATCCCAATTTCAGGACTGATTAAAGACTAAGCTTATGTTCAATATTATCATGTTTGTAAAAATGATTATCTTATAAGTAAGCTAACAATGAGAGATCAAGACAGCTTATACCTTGCCCAGGACAAACATAATAATTACTCAGTGTAATTCTTTGTTATTTAAAGCACCAACTGGTTTGCTGTAGTTTAAGAAATAAGCAAATTGCAAGAAATATTAGTATTACTTTTAATATTTAATAAATACAATATATTGATACAACTAATAAATTCCCTTTATTTTAGTCCTTAAACAGAATTAAACTTCTAACCACTGTTATAGAAGTTAGATGTGGCTTTAGCCATTGTTTTAATCAATTCAATCCAAATACTTTTAGAGATTAATAATAAAACATTTGGACTAATTAGACCAGTTGTTTTGTTTTTGTTCTTTAAATTACATTTTATTAAGGTTTTATTTAGTAAGTACGATTCACACTAAAAACCAGTACAAAATAAATCTTTTCATAGATATTAACACCTTCTCATGCATGTGTGCACACATACACACACACACACACACACACACACACACACACACACACACACACACACACACACACCACACACACACACACTCAAACAATCACATTTTTTCATATAAATGCAAATAAAACAAAAACATTCTACAAATAAAAAAAATATGTATATGTAAATTAATAAAGCAGCTTAAAGATTATATATATTTTACAAAAAAAAAAATTGTAAGGATGCCGTTTCTATCTACAGCAATTTTTGTTATATAACACCTGAGAAAGTAAGATTTTTTTATTAGTAACACTATTAACATATATTAGTAATAAAATATTTTGCTTATTTTTATATATAATGATTGATTTGGAAAGGAAACACAACAAAGTAGTTTTGGCACTAAAGTATGGTGAAAAAAATACAAATTTACATTATGACATTAAGTTATGGTCAGTTATAGTATTATTATTTGTTTAATAAATTAACCCAGTTTTATAAAATAGTAATAGGTACAATTAAGATTTTATATAAATTAATAGAGAATTGTAGTTCTTATACAATAATAACATAGCCTACTGCAGTATTTTTAATTATTTTATTAACGTGAATAGTCTTGAATTACTTAATTCATTCTGCTTTTCAATAACCACAAAATTACATGTAATTAAATTTTACATTACCTCTTATTTTATTTATGTTTCCAAAGTAGAAAAAGAAAACAGGAAGATTTTATTTAACACTGTAAAATGAAATCATTGTAACTTAAAGTAAAAATTGTTTAATGAAGTGTAGTCAATATTGATCAATTTGAGACTGATTGTTGTTTCTTAGTAATTCAGTTGATTTGAGTTATTTGACTGATTGTGTGTATTTTGAATTTATTTAATTGATAATATTGCATTTATAATTTTAGTAATTAGTGATAATGAAATTTGGTTGATTTATAAAATGACTTATTAAATTTTCTTCATATCTACTGAAGAAAAATATTAATAATGCTGTGATAAAAATTATTTAATAACTATTTTGCAATTATTCTGTTAAGATTTAACATAAAGTGTAATCTGTTTTCACTGATTGTCCTGAATTGGAATATCTACACCATAAAAATTATGAGAGTAACTCCCTCAGTTCTCAATCAACAATAAAGAAGGAAATCTTGCATCTTAAAATTTACTTGCTCTTAATTCCCATCAAATAAAGATGAGATATTTACCCTTTCGAACAAGATGAAATAGCTTATGGATTCAACTCTTTTTCAATTGAATTTGAACATTCTAAGTTATGAAGTCAGAGCCAGTTCAGCTGAATTTGAACAATCAGCTTTTAAGTCAGACAACCAGTGTTGACCACTGAGCTAATCTTAAACTCCAGATATTTCCTGTTAATAAACACATTGTTATTAGTAACAACAGTGCTGAGCTCTCCTGACAATACTCATAATTATTTTTTATTTGTAATGTGCAAATTTCTATAAATGTACATGAGTATAGAAAAATATTTTGCACTTTTCAAAATAGTTAATGGGTGAGGTGAGGAACAGAATTAGGATAAGACATAAAAAAGTACCATTCAAAAAGCAATGGTGTCCTCTATCCTCATCCATGTGAAAGGTTCACATCAATGTTTTGTTATTAATATCTATTACAAAATCTTTTAAATCTATTCTGTTATATTAGACATTCTAATAACCACAGAAAATAAAATAGATTGTAAAATTAATTTAAAAGCAAAATTACTCAACAAAAAATTCAAGTATTTTTTCCTAAAAATAAATTTATGAAGCTTACTATGAATAATTTAGTAAAAAACTTTCACTACACTATTTATGCTTCCTAAATATAATAGTTATTTATTGTGATAATAGTTATTTTATATTTCATATTATCAAGCACATTTTAAAATCCATTACATTAAAAAATCCTTACATTTTAAAATCCTAGTAAGAGTAAAAATTTAAGATTCTGAGGATTCCCTGACCTATCTTGTTTGACAGATAATCCTTTCTTATGACCCCTTTTTCCTTATCCTTGATCCCTTTTCCCTATTATTAGTTTTGTAGTTGAAGATCTGATCACATAATGTTTTCTAGGCTGAGAATGTCAAGACTGGAAGACCTAGTTGGATCCTTGGTACCTGGTAATGGTTCCTGCTTGAGAACCAACTCATAAGTCTCCTTTTTCTATTCAGTGGCTAAACAATAAGCCTAATGGCTGAAATTCCTTGCCTATCAGGTAAAGACAAGATTGATAGGCCAGGCATAACCTCAGTCTGATGATATCTTTATCATCAAGAAAGTAACTACTCCAGTAGTGATATAGCTGTACTAATTTAGCTTTAGTTACATAATGAATTTTCTCATTCAATAAACTGGTTAAAAATTAATTTGTTCTAGAAATCTTGTGTTTAGATTTCTTTTGTAATGTACCTCTACTATTCAGTTTGCTTATAGTATTTGTGTGTTATAAATGGAAAAACTTCAGAATTTCATTTTAAAATAATTCAAGAAAAGGTTGCAGAGTAAAGCCCAGAAAGAGCATGTTAATCAATTTTTAACATGAAGCAAAAAACAAAGTTTGGACATTTTTTTACACTTGTGCTGTAGAATTATTCTTACAGAATTCAAATTAACTGGAAAGCTGTAAACCTAATTTAATTAAAATATTGTTAAATTTATATTACTTTTACAAAAATAAACCGATAAAATTCAATAAAAAAACTATTAAAAAATAAAATTCATTCATTCAAATAGTTAAACAGTAGAATAAATGTACATAAATATTTTTTTGAATCTCAAATTTCAGATCACATTTTTAGAAAATGCTTGACTACCATCCAAGTAAATTTCAGATTACGTTATTTGTTTTCTATGTTTTTTTTAAAGATACTACTAAGTTTAATAACTGATCTGCAGAGTGGGAAAATCTTACTAAATATCTATTCAACCTCTGTTTGAACATTAGTGGTACTAACATCAGCTAACTGAAATATATTGTTGGTAAGAATTGAGTACTGGGTCAAATTATGGGATATGGACCAGTTCCTTTCTTACTATACAATTGACTAATTAGAGAAAGGTTTACATCATTTTTTTTAGTATATTTAAAATGTACAAAAACCTTTGCTTAATATCAAAAAAATATTACAAATACAATGATTCAATCCTGTAAAAGAATAATGAAATACTTAAAAAAATTCTTATTTCAACTACACTATTTCGTTTTTTTTCACAATTGTATGTTTTTCTGTATAGTTATTTAACAACAAATTTAAAACATCTTAACTGATTCTAATTAGACATCGCTAAATCTTTTTTTAAAGAAAGAAGAGGGTAATTTTGTTATGGAAACACTGGTCAGGATTTTGGCTAACCTATTGAAAAAATGGCAGCAATTCACTGATTTCAATGTTTTTATTTCTTAATTTCTTTATTACTAATTTTTCAATAAAAAAATTCATGAATATTGCAGATAACTAGATTCATTACAAAAATAATTATTTTTTTATGGCTGATAATAATCACCAAAAATGAATTGTTAAAAACTACTTTTACTATCACTGTTCATAGTCACTAAGTATAAAAATTATATATATTTTACAGTTTGCTTTGAATTATTCGTCTTCGTATCCAATATGTAAAAAAAACATAAATTTTTTTCAGATCTATATAACTGTAATGAAAATAGTTTTTAAGGAACAAATATAAAAAAATTCTTTAGACAATTAACACAAATAATACTAAAACAATTTGTAGTATTTTTTAAGAATATTTTAGTATTTTTAGTAAAGTACTTAGGAAATTAAAAATAGTTTACAAAAATATGTTTGTTAATTATTTTTAATAGTTTAGCATGTGCATTCATTAATTTTATGATAACTAATATAGATACGTTGATAATAAGACTGATAAATTAAAAGAAAAAATTGTACATTTTAAAAATATTTCTGTCTGAAAGAGGTAATCAGAACTTGAAATTTGAAACTTTTAATCAGAACTGAAATCCAGATCAGATTTTTTTCCAAGTTGTTAAAAAAATCAGATACATAATTTTCCTAAAATACTTCAGGAGCACATTTTACACAGAGCTTTATGTAGATAAATTTTGCCGATTCTTAGTTCTAAGGGTATAGTTTAGTTCCTAAAGATCTAAAAAATACCGTTAGAAAACATCTATCAAAATTTAAGAGAAAGTGAATAATTTTTGTTGGCAGTTACAAAAGCGCTATCGTCGTACTCTACGAACTGCGCCAAAAAGAACTAGTTTGATATTCATACGGATTCATCAGTTTGTACCTATCTGCCTACTCTACTTGTTTGATATATGACACTTTTTGAATGTTATGTTATTAAAAACATTTTCACGATCAGAATTAACTTTAAAACCATGTTTTTATTATTAAGATGTTTAACTCCGCAGTTTGTTATTAAGCTTTAAATTTTTATCAGTTTGTTTATTTATAATATTTTTTATTATTACGAGGTAACTAATTTATTTTGATGATAGTCCGTTCGTTTAATTCATTAGAACCTCAATAATTAAGATTACTGTTTTGTAGCAAAAGGAACGTCATGTTCTGGTTGTAACGTAATATCTGACATAAGTCATGGAATTTTACAAACCACGTGGACCAAGTAGATGTCCTCTCTCTTTTTTAACTGGCCAAAGCCGCTTGTAACTAATTCTTCAACATAATATGAACATAATGGTTCTATTTAAACGTCTGCATCCTTTGTTTGCAATAACGAGTTTTTATAGTTTATTTTAATGTATCGGTTATAATAAATTATAAATAAGAAATTTCTTGGCCAAATTGAAACTGTTTTTAAAAAAAGCGTGAATGTAATGTAACTGTTATGTGCCCCTTACTGTTAATTTTAAACGTAAGATAAATAATTACTTCTTAATATATTATTTGTAGCGATGAGGTTCATTGTGTTACACAGATATATTAAAAATTATTTTGGTTTAATTCCCGAGATTTATTGAGCTTTATTTATTAAACTACAGTAAGTGCTACTAATAGTTCTTAAAGTAGTTTTGTTTTGCAAAAATTAATTAGGAAAAGATAAATTGATCTTTGAACAGTTATTTGTTTTTAAAAATCAACTTTTTAAATTATTTCCGTAGCGGAGTACTTCCGTCTTGACCTCTCATCTCAAACGCCCCGGGTTCGAATCCCGGTCAGGCATGGCAAGATAGTTTCAGAAAATTGTTACTGGGCGTCAACCCGTTGTTGTTGTATTAATAAATAAGTTTATTTAAGGCCATAAAAATTGTTACTGTAATAATCATAAAATTTTTACAATTGTATTGAAAACAATCTAATTAAAGGCGCACTAAGTAGTGTTGGTACGTAATACAAAAACAAAAAAAAACTTTTATCTTAAGTTCGGGTAGACGAATCACATTATTATTTGGTAAGCGTCTTGGTATGAAGTTTTAAAATTAGAAAAAAATCAGAACTTAAATACCTTCTCAAATTACAAAATGGCGGCCATGTTTATTTTTCAATCCGTTATATCTTCATAAGTATAAGTTTTATAAAAATTTATGTATTTACTAAAACATTAAGCATTTTTATTTTTGAAAATCGGTTATTAAATAGTCGAGTTATGGCAGAAAATTGATATTGTAATTACGTGTCTGTTTTCATGTTCTCCACTTTAGGTTCAATTCGATGAAATATTAATTGTTTTTATTTACTGTTAATTCTAGTATTGTAAACTAGTATCAAATTAAGTAATAATTTTCTCACAAAAATAGACCTAACAATGACACTAAATAACAACATCAATTTTCTATCATATCTCGGCTACTTGTTAACCGATTTAAAAAAATAAAGTGGAATTTTTTTTCAAAATAAAGGCTTAATATTTTAGCAAATAACATACATTTTGATAAAAATAATACTTATGAAGATATAACGGATTGAAAAATAAACATGGCCGCCATTTTGTAATTTGTGAAGGTATTTAAGTCCGGAGATGAATTTAAGCGGAGATGTTCCCGTTGTCACGGCTGGACGCTGACTGAGGTGCCGGAATGGAATGGAATGCAAAGTTGGCAGGAGTTTATTAGATTCTCCCTACGGATCGCAGAACCTGGAAAGTGCCCTTGCTGCTGGATGATTCTATCGGGCGTGTTTTTAAAAGTTTATTTTAAGTGACGGGTATAATTTTTCAATTTTTGTCTTATTTAATATTTTGTATTTTTAAGGACGGATTTAATTGCATTCCAATCCGTTGTTAAACCAGCGTTATCAAACCCATTTTATGGGCCGACCGCGGAAGGCTAGGCGTATGAAACCTGTCCTCCCGACGTAATTCCCCTTCAGACCGTCCACTGAAGTCCTTAGAGGTGCCGAGCACGAGCACACCAAAATATACGCGATTGGCGTGCGCCTGGCGGCGTCAGGTGGAAACGTTCCTTACTTTCTGAATAGCCCTCGTGTATATATATATATATATATATATATATATATATAAAAGAAGAAAGTCTATTTGTGTATTTGTCTGTTTGTTTTGTAAATATCACGACATCGGCGCCACCATCGGGTATAGTTTTTGCAAAAATATTTCTTTTCACGTAACTAATATATATTCTGAATCAGCCAAATCGGACCGTAACTAGAATTTTTCGAAATATCTCGATCCCAGCGCCACCTAGCGGGTCCAAACTAATTCAGAAACCTTCGCGGGCGTGCGCACAACTCACCAAAGTTTCATTGCAATCGGATGAATGGTGTAGGAACGCATACGGGACAAACAAACAAACAAACAAAAATTCATTTTTATGTATATATATAAAGGATCCGCCACGGGAAACGGACGGTTTTTAAGTTGGTATTACACATCCGGTAGGAGTTGGAGAGGGGAGCCAAGGCCGGCGCGTCACTCGTCTGACCTTGCAGTTTATGCTTGTTCATTGTTTAGTTGCTATCATTCCTCTTTGGAATGTAGAGCACCGCGTTTTCGTGTATGACAGTTTTGTGCGGAGCGGCGAATCAGTTACGGAAGTTCAACGTCTCTTTCGTCGAAGACGAAAGAGACGTTCCTCGACATGGAGATATACCGAGCCGGAACACCATTTTGAGATGGGTTAATGCCCTTCATAGTGGAGGTAGTCTAATGAAAAAGCAGCCACCGGGACCACGTCGCACAGTTCGAACTCCGGAGAACGTGGAACGTGTAAGACAGGCTGTTTTAACTAGTACAAGACGTTCAGTTTGTAGGCATTCCGCAGCACTACGAATATCCAATAGTTCAGTGCGGCGAATTATACACCGAGATTTAGGTTTTCACCCTTATAAAATGTCAGTTGTGTACAAGTTAACAGAGGGCGACTACCCATAACGTGCAGCTTTTGCTGAAGCGATGCTCCAAATTTTGGAAGATGAACCCAATGCGATTTTGATAATGAGCGACGAGGCTCATTTTCATCTCAATGGTGTTGTGAATCGTCAAAACTTCCGATACTGGGCCTGTGAAAATCCACGCACTTTACATGAATTACCATTACACAGTCCCAAAGTTACGGTGTGGTGCGGCGTCGGGAAATTTGGTATCGTGGGGCCCTACTTTTTGAGAAAAACGGGAACACTGTAACCGTAACAGCTGATCGTTACGTAAATATGGTAAAAAAAATTCTTGAAAACTGAGCTGAGACGACGACGAATCAATCTGCCAGATGTTTATTTTCAACAGGATGGAGCTACGGCCCATACTGCCCGAGTGTCGATGGCTGCTGTTAGACAAATATTCCCTAATCGCGTTATCTCCAGATTCGGTGATCTGCATTGGCTCCCTCGCTCACCAGACCTTTCGATGTGTGATTTTTTCTTGTGGGGGTATTTAAAGTCTTTGGTGTATGAAACCAAACCTCGTACATTGGCTGAACTGCGACAAGCGATAGAGCAGAACATCGCTCAGATCGATCGTCAACTATTGGAGTGAGTGGACGCTAACTTCAGAGAGCGTCTCCACATTTGTCAGCGTGAAAATGGACACCATCTTAACGATATTATTTTTTGTACATAGGTAAGTCAAACTGCATATTCTCAGAAACTTATTTCTGGCAATAAATTATTTTTTAACCTTAAAATAGTGGAGTGTCGTTAATTTGTAAAACGTCGTTTTAATTTGTAAAAGGGTCCGCCACGGGAAACGTGGCGGACCCTTTATAAGATTACACTAAATTAGATGTAAAATAATTATTGAACAATTTTTTTTTGAACATTATTTGAATTTTTTTATTATTTAGAATTTCAAACCTTTTTTTGTATGATTGTTTTCATTGATTGTTCTACTATTATTATTAACACTTGTAATTTGCAAAAGTGGCAAATATGAACTAGGCAAATATGCCTAGTTCCTGTGCAAGTTCATCTTCTCTGTCTTCATCGGACAGTCACTTTCACGCCCACTGTCTAGATGTATGATAAATTTATTTGTCATTTCGTCGATTAGCGGTTCCATCTTCTTATACTCAAGTTTCATTTTTTTCATTTTCTCAGTATGGTTTCCAATCAATCTTATTATTTCATTAATTTTTCCTCAGTTAATTTTTTTTATATGTGACGTTAAAAATGTTGTATTATTAATACGTTTCTTTTGAGAACCGATATACCATTTCGATCGGATTTAAATCGGAATGTAAGGTTTGAAGTCGCCATTTTAATGGCAAAAAACATAGGCATCAGGTTGAACCTGATGTCTGCGCTTTTTTAATAATTCATTAAAATGATTCCTTTATTTTTTAATCAATTATTCATGCTACTTTTCCTTTCATCTGAATTCAGAAGTTTCTTTAGAAGTGAATTGTGGTATTGCGCATTATCGATAACAACCACTGGCTGGGGGAAAGACCAGGAATTAATTTTTCTGATGTCCACTTCATGAAATTTTTATTGCTGACGCTGTCGTGATAGTCACAGCTTTTTGAATTCGTTTTCCAAGTTAATATCGCGTTCGGAATGAACCCCATTTCTCGTTCAGCGTGGATTATGATTAACCGATCACCTTTATTCCTGCACCACTGTCATCCGACCACGATTTTGTCGTCGAATGGGACGTTAAAACATACGATTCAACCAAATAAACAATCGAAAAATTTTCTTTCCGGCAATTGGTCATTTTTCTTAAATATTCTATCCTCTTCCACCGGATATCTTCTTTCTCAATCAAGTTTTCTATTATCAGTGTACACCCCTTAAACCTTAACTTTAATTTAATGTAGGTAACTCCTTATGTTTTGCTTGAAACTCATTAACTGTTCGACTTTCAACGCCTTGATCGAAATTGTCTAATCCACTAACTGGTTTTGATTGTTGTTGATCCTTTTTTGGTGTGCTGAATAAGTTCGACAGCGATTTAGACTTAAGAAGATCCTGCCTTTCTTTGGAGAGTTTTTGAACTTGTGACCATAAAATCCCACAAGCTTCAGCCGGAGCGGTTTTTCTTCACATTTTTGAATGCGTTTTAACTGTTTGTCATCTTCAGGTTTTCCTAACTTTATAGCTTCTTTCTTCATAAAATCGAATATATTATTAACTATTTCACGAGCTTTGACTACGGAGTTTTTTATTCTCTTTATAAACAACGCGTACAATAAATGTTATCTTAAATTTGTTCAGGGCTTCCAACCACCATCCACCCAAAAAAAATACCACTTACTCTCCGCTAAATATTCCACTCATCCCAGCCCGCCATCCAAAAAATATACGAGTTCATTAATACACACAAAATATCAACTAACACGCCACACATTGCAGAAGGAAACAACTATACCATTCACATCAAGAATTGAACCAAGAATTGATTTGGGACACGCCAAGAACTGAACCAAATTAGTTTATTAAAAATGAAAAGTAAACATTAGTTGAAGCGAAATAAAATTACTTAGCTATTCTATGAATACGTATAAAATGGCTAAATCTCTCTATAAAATGGCTCCAATCTCTAGACTCACTCGATGGCAGCTCATTCAACAACGTCTACAGTCGTTCTGGAAGGCCTGGTCATCTAGCTATCTTCAGCAGCAGCAGTCCATCTCCAAGTGGCACCACCCCACTCACGATATCTCAGTTGGCTCCTTGGTTCTGCTCACAGATGAGCGGTTTCCCCTTCAAAATGGCCGCTTGCTCGTGTTCTTGCTCTTCACTCTGGGAAGGATGGGCTCACTCGAGTGGTTACACTTAAAAACCGCTATCTCTACTCTTACAAGACCTATCTCAAAGCTTGCTCTTCTGCCCATTTGCCCTCAACCCTGATAACACTAATAAGAATTCTATGTGCCGACCGAAAATCGTCAACAACTCCATTGCCGACTGTCGGAGGAGAATGTTCAGTTTTTGGTCTAGGTCGCAGACACAACGTTGTTAGAGAAACCACAGTTTTGCTGATTTCGCAATAACGGGCTAGGGTTTGTCAACAAATCAGTGAATGGTGTTATAAATAACATAACCCAAGGTTGTTTATTATTACAATTCTGACCTGTATGCGAATGACAATGTCAGCTGTTTTGTCGGTCAGTTCGACCGACAAAACAGGTGCCTTGGGTGTGTTATCTTCGGTGCTGTGTACATTGTTTTTTTGTTATTAAATTGTCGGGTCAAGCTCTTTACAAGATTTAAGTTATCTAAAGACTTTATTTAATTTTTACTTACTGCTCGCAGCTGTTTCTGTATTGTCGGATATAATATGTAAATACTAAAATTAGATTATTTTTTAAGTAAAATGTTGTGCTCGGTAAGACTGGTCGTGCTGTAAGTTAATTATGCGTTTGAATTACTGTTCTTTTTTTATTTTGTGAATGTAATGTTTATTCAATATTCTCAGTTGTCTTCTGTTCTTGTAGCATAAATGTTATTTACCGTATTGTTTTCCTTTATAATAGTTGATGCATAAACTCTTCTTGCGTTTCTGGTATAATTATAAATTTAACAAACTTTAAATAATGTTGATGTGCTATTTTATTTTTTTTCTCTCTTTCGTAATCACTACCCAATCCAGACCATCAAATCCTCTCAGAACAACTAGTAATTCAATTTCGTTGTAGTTACTAAATTTATTAAATCAGTATAACATGAGAAATATCTTCTTCATAGAATTTTTTTTCTTTTTTCCATCCTACCCCTTGGGCCGGATTCACAACAAAGAAAAGCACAGCCCAAGGGGTTGTCTACTCAAACGGGTCTCCCCATCCGCCGGCCATAAGTCTAGTCCGACAGGTCAGCTCGCCGGCTAGATCTTTTCATTGCCTGCCTCTAACCCTTAGTTTTCGAGGGGGGGGGGTATTCCAGCCCGACTTTGTCGTTCCTGGCCCCCACTCCAGAAGCCGATTAGTAATTCTTCGTAGAATTACTAATTATATAATACTAATCCTAAATACTTTGCAGACAAGGTCAGACAGGTCTCTTTTGTCACTTATCTTAGATCTCTCTTGTCATTTTTTTTTTTCATAATTTTAGACACATTTCCATGATACAGGCGAATATATATTTTATACTCTATATACCTTTTTATATTTTTTTTTATTTTCAAAAATTATTTTTCATAAACATAAGATTATTATGCTGAATTTTCTTTTATAAATACGAAAGTTTCGCGTTTACAAACGAAGAATTATCGATCTTTATTAATTCAATTTAAAATGTTCTTTGTTCATTAGACATGCGTGAAACACTTCTATGAGGTAGGAATAATGGATTTTAATATTGTATTTAGTTATTATAAATAATATTTCTAAAAATACATAATAAAATTATTTTATTTGTTTATGTTGATACTAGTAGTAAATAATAAGGAAATGAATATAATTTATAGAAGAAAGAATTAAAAAGTTCCCTGGGAAATTTATCAGTGACTGAACTATATGAAAATGTAACAACTTGTGTTAATATCCCGATAATAGAATCATGTAGAAACTGTTTAATTTACAATAAGTCTGTAATTCTTACGTATTTTCTGACGAATTCCATTCAACAAATATTATTATTTATATAAATTTTATTATTTTAAATTTTATTATTATTTATTATTTATATAAATATAATTAATAAAAAGTTTATGAGGCGAGATCATCAAGCAAAAAAATAAAAAATAAAAATAAGTATATTTGTTTTATTATCTATTTTTATTATTTCATTCTACGTAATTGTTTCTACATAATAAAATATCAGTATATTAAAAAAATGTATATATATATATATATATATATATATATATATATATATATATATATATATATATATATATATATATATATAGTGATTTATGTAAATATGTAATCTATCACTTCTAATCTAAACTTTTATAATTCAGTAAATATTATTTTAAATCTAAAACAATATATAATCTTTACGATTAACTTTAAAAGAAACTTACGTAAATGAAATGTGTAGTGAGAAATACAAATAAAATAAAATTGTTATCAGTTTTATTTTTTACCTTCTAGAAAAATACCCACTGTTTTTAAAAGATGGACTTTGAACAATTAAAGAGCACGACATAACCTATTTTATAAATAAGACTAAGATTTTAGTCTTTGTTTCCGTTGATTAAATATGTGTTCAGTATAGAGTAATGTACAAATAATTTGGTAACAACTCAATTTTAAGAAAGATTAAAAATCTGATGTAGACACTACGTGACTTCCTTGAACGCATATTAAATTACATATACACAATTTTGATGCGCTTCATTTAAACTTATTTCATTTGAAAGTGAGATACGATCCTCCCAATTCTTTAATAAAGTGGACAATTACACAACTGAATTGTGGTGGACACCACATTGCATCACATTTTTGTGGTGTCCGTATCAGCATTTTATATTAGTTTATGTATAAATTTTGTTACACGTCGCTGAAGTAATTATGTGGTGTAAGTGAGATACGGATCTATTACCATGGACGACACATCGATTCGAATCCGACTTCGTATACATTTTTTTTAACTTTTTTTTCTAATTTAAGTATGCTGATTTATTAATAATTATTAACCTCTGTAAAAATTTTTGAATTAAAATGAAAAGTACATCAAATTTTATTTCACTAATAACGTCTGATTTTTTTTTTATTTTTTATTGCTATTGAATTATTATTTATTGTACTTTTTTTACAATCAGAGGTTAATAATTATTAATAAATCAATATATTTAAATTTTAAAAAAATAAAAATAAAAAATATATCTGTATATGAATTCGGATTCGAACCGATGTGCCCTTTAAATATTTGTTAGGTCTAAAGATTTCATTAATTAAAATTTTATTTGGCTATAACTCTGGAACCAATGAAAATAAGTACTACTTATGATATATCGTTAAAAACCCTCAATGAGGGCTTATTAATGCAATTATAGAAAAATCGATGCTTGGTTTTAAAAATGAAATTTGTAAAATGATGATGAAAATAATTGTTTTTCTCAATAATTTTACGTATATGTATTTCTAATTTCCTTTAAATTTATTTATAATTTAATGTCAAGGATATAGAGTAGCATAATATTCATTTTTTGTATAGTTACGTATCTAGACAATATAATCGATTATCAACTTGTTATCTTTAATTAGAAGGGAAGGAACTGGTATTTCCATAAATCTTGGTCTGAAATAGTTCCCTAAGAAAAAGCCCAAATTCCAAATGTTTTGGATTTTACAACAGTCCTAAATCCAAAATTCAACATTCTACGGCTAACCGTTTTTGAGTTACGCGAGAGATACATACGTACGTACAGACGTCACGCCGAAACTAGTCAAAATGGATGCAGGGATGGTCAAAATGGATATTTCCGTTAAAATCTTAAAACCGACATTTTCGCGATCGCAATACTTCCTTTACTTCGTACAAAGAAGTAAAACTTACACTAATCGTACTCGTATTTTATAAAACATTAGAATTTATTCTCATATGTGAATGTTTAATAAAATTATTTTTATTCAAATGAGATAAATGAATTTTTCGCATAATGGTGCATTTTTTAATTATTTTTAGGGCGTAATTTCGTTACCTTTAATAAAATTACAATAATATTTAATTACACAATAGAAAATATCACAATATTAGACAAACAAATTTTTTAGCCACAAATCATGAAGTATCAATCTGTGTCATAAGTCATATTTTAATGGGAAAAATGTTATTAAATTTTAGTAGATATATATATAATTTGGTCATATACGATAAAGAAGTGATATCCATAAATAAATAATGGAGCTGCTAGCAGCTAAGGAGAAATATTTGAATTAATGGTTAAACATATAATAACCCCTATTTGAATTTTATTTTTTTTAATACTGTTTACTTCTCTGCAATTAAGGATGATGATGATTTTTATTGTAATTTCTTTTTCTTTTATATCTGTTATGAAAAATAGGTTTGTTATAATTATATGATTGTAAATAGTCATTGATTTATTCACCCAAGTTAATTTTTTTTCACACAATAATTAAATGGCTAAAATCTGTTCCCTCAGAATAATAAATTGTGTTGAATGTCTATAATTGACTTGAAGGAGAGAAATAGAAATTAACTCCTCTATATTCAGTTATATTCTATCTGGCAAGCTGTAACAACTGCCGAAGGATGATAATGAAATTGGTTTTTTCTAGTGTGTGAAAAAATGCCATGATGACCAGGACTCGAACCCAGAATCTCTGTAGGAAAGGCTAGAGTAACCATTTTATCACGGAGATCGGCAAGTTAATAATACATAAATCATTTTACTATTATTTAAATTATATTATTTTAAATAATTAGAGGAAAATCCCGAGTAGTTCTTACAGATTAAATCTAATATTAACCAAATTTAAAACTGTTCACTTTGGTCTCTTTGTACTTTATTTTTATTACTTTTCCTATTTCTATTTGTAATTTGTATCTCAGATTAGTCCAAATATTTGGGTTTTTTTTATAATACGTGATTAACGATGTGGATATTTTTTTTTACGTGTGAAAAATGATAAGCCTCAACGGGATTCAAACTTGTAATTATATTAGAATGGGATGTTACCATTTAGGTTACAACGAAAGACCCCAGAAGAGGACCTTCCGAATGAAAGGCCCAGTAGTTGGCTGAAACCATTTTAATATTTCAAAAATAAATAAATATTTGTAACCTTCTGTGAAATTGGTGTTAAAAAATAGCCGCTCTGTACATTTTACCGTTTTATTAGAACTCATGATCAAAAATAATAGAAGCTTCTAGAAAAATCGATGCTTGGTTTTAAAAATTAAATTTGTAAAATGATGATGAAAATAATTGTTTTTCTCAATTACGTATACGTATTTCTAATTTCCTTTAAATTTACTTATAATTTAATGTTAAGGATATACAGTAGCATAATACTCATTTTTGTACAGTTACGTATCTAGAAAATATAATCGATTATCAACTTGTTATCATTAATTAAAAGGGAAGGAACTGGTAATTTTCATAAATCTTGGTCTGAAAAAGTTCCCTAAGGCTCTTCATTGAATGACAGCCGATAGATAGTACTTGAGTTTACACAAGATTTTTGGTGGTAAATACATATTTTTTTATCCACGACGGAACGTAGACGGTATGTGCGTTTGGAGGTAAGAGGTTTTGTGTGTGCGCGCGCGAGTTAAATTTTTCTCAAAAACTACTAGACCGATTTCGATCCGGGTTTTTTGCATTACATAGGTATCAGGAGCAGGTTTTTAGACATTTTTTACGGTATAGACCACAAGGGGCGCTGCATAGATATGTTTCTTCAAAACGTTTTCGTGGATTTTTTAAATTTTATCACTTGTTTTTAAAACATCTCTTTTTAAAACGTGAAGGATAATATTATTAAATTTTAATAATATTTGCTAGTTATTAATGTAATTAATAATTAATAATAATTAATTAATAATTAATTTTAATATGTAAAGGCTTAAACTTTTACTCGGTGATGAATACGTGCGCGTGCTCACATAAACATGCATTTTATTTCTACTTTTACACAAATAAATATATACACATGTACAGAATGAGGTCAGGAATTGATTTCAATATATACTGTTAACTGTTGAAATATCTAATTAATTAATTTGAAATTTGGAATAAATTAACAATAAATGAAAAGATGAGGGAAAATCAAAATAATGCGTAAATTTAGAGATAGCTTAATAACCTAATTATATTTATTCTCTGTCAACCAACCAACCATTCACAGTTATCACATGACTTTATGTTACAAAAAATTGTGCCCAAGTACTCGTACATGATTTGGTATATAAAACTAAAGTTCATGTTATAATAGTCTATATACCACTGTTATTTTTAAATAACTCATGGAGACGGTCGACTAGATGATAAATTAGTGGTTTATACTGCAGGCGAGGCACAATACTAATATTATACGTGTTTCGTATACATTCATAATAGATACATTTTATTCAGGGAAAAGAGAATATATCCTTTTACCAATACTGTAGGAACACCGAAAAGATTTGTTGGTAAACTTACGACCATATTCAAATAATTTTCATTTACAAAGAAGATTTTTTAAGTTGAAAATTACACTATCCTTTTTATTTCATAGTACACTGAATATTTTTGAATTACTTTCCCTGTCGATAAAACTTAGTTAACTTACTACATTCAATGATTATTAAAAACTTTCGGATTGTTCCCTTCATTTTTTCTTCAAATATTGCGACGAATTAATAAAATTGTTACTCATATATATATATATATATATATATATATATATATATGAGCATATATATATATACAAGCATATATAAAGATACATAAAATTTGAAGCTATTCACAATTATTTGTAAGTAAAATATTTTTTGTCTGCTTTAAAAAGAATCATATAGTTTAATTTTATCTCTTCTTTTTTAAATCTCCAGCTAATTTATTTATTTATTTTTTCAATCCACTGGGTTGATCTAGTGGTAAATTCGTCGTCGTAAATCAGCTGATTTCAAAGTCGAAGTTCTCAGGTTCAAATCCTAACAAAGGTAATTACTTTTATTCGGATTTGAATACTAGATCGTGAATACCAATGTTCTTTGGTGATTGGGTTTCAACTACACATCTCAGGAGTCAGCGGCGGATCCAAGGGGGGGGGGGTGGCGACGGGGACGATCGCCCCCCTCTCAAACAACCCAACCATGATCTATTTTAAAATAAATTTTTAGATCCTTTTAAACCCTATAGTTTTGAAATTAGAAGAATAATATGGTTGAATATACCATTGATTCTTCAGAAAAGAAGCTTTGAGGGTATTGAAAATCTTTGAGACGCATAAAATCGTGGTTGAGGCAACTATGACCGAAGATCGATTAGTTGGTTTGGCTCTTATGAATATTCATCATAATGTAAAAATTAGCGTGGAATATGTAATTGACCGTTTCTCGAAAACTGGAAATCGACGCTTAGAATTTGAGTTGCAATTTTCTCTGTACTAAATATTTGTACGTATGCTGTATTTCTTTATATTCATTTAAAATTATATTTATACAATAATTATAATAATTTTATGTACTGTATTTATGAATAAATAGATTAGTTAACTTTATTAAAAATTGTTGTGTTCCTTGATATTAGACCATGTGTTTTTTTTAGTTTTAAATATAATCGCCCCCCCCCCCTTATGAAGCTTCTGGATCTGCCGCTGTTAGGAGTAGTTGACCTGAGTTTGTTCAAGAATAAAAATTTATCGGTACAGTTACATTCACTGATAAGTCATTAATGACTATATATATATATATATATATATATATATATATATATATATATTTTTTTTTTTTTTAAATCATAAAATTAACATTTTCTGGATAAAATTATAAAATATGACTTTCTTAATGTAACAAATTACAAAAAAAAATTTAGATGAATTAAAAGTACAAATAATTTTATGCATTGAAAAGTGCCAGAAGTTTTTATCATCTTATTACATTTTTATAATTAGAAACCTATGTATCATTTTTTTTAGACTGTTGTAATTTTTAAAGAAATAAATGCTACTTAAATCGTTTAAAAGTAGATTTTATTCTTAATAAGTTGTCACTAATTAAGAGTCCTCAGCTTATTTAAGGAAATTTTAACCGTAATTGGGTAAAACGTTACGTAACTATCATTCAATGATAAAATTTCAAGAAAATAGGAGATATAAAATTAAAAATTAATCTTACCGAAAAATTACTGTTGTTATATAATTAAATTAATTATTTAGTAATGATAATAAAATAATAATTACCGTTTGAATTGTTTCTTCATCGATAATCAATAAAGATTTAGATTTATTTTTATTGACCTTTTTCTCTAACATTTTTTTTTCCATGTAATGTTTCTAGTAAAAATGTAATATATTGCTTTAACGTATTATGATTGCGCTCACTAAGAACTCTAAGAACAGTCTTAACCAAGTTTCGCGTGTAACTGAGTACAGTAACCAATAATATGTATACACTGATTAAAAGTTGTACATCAAATAAATGATACGTAGATTAAATTCATATAATCGTGCGGTATACGGCGTCGCAGAGTCGTATTGTAATACGTCATTATATTGGTTCAGTGATACAACAGAACAACACTCCGCGGATGGTTACATTTGACCTCTAAGGAATAAAGCTGATCTTTAAAAAATAACAATAAAAATAATTTATAATTAATAGTTAAAAAATTAAATAAATTTTGTTTCGTGCGCAGTTTATAATTTAAGGAAAAAATTAAATAAAACTTTGTTTTATATTAAACACCGTAACACAGCATCCATTAGTTGTTATAGCCATTCATTTTACAGTCTAGACTTAATATATTTGAAATTGCATTTAACCAAAAAGTTATAGTACAGAAATAATCAACTTTTTCTTAAAATGTAACCACTTTTTTATTAAAAAAAAAAACCAAGAACGTTAACCTATCCAAACGTAAAATGACTTATGCTGCACACGGTCTTTAATAAAACCTATGTGAAAAAAGGCAGGAAAAATTGTGAATTTGTTAAGTAAAAAAATAATTTAAAACTGAAACTGGGACATGTATTTCAGAGATTCTTACAAAAGACCTGGAAAGCAACAATCATAGTATATTCGTAAATGGCTACGTGCTTAAAAAGAAAATTAAATTTATTTCTGTTTTCAATAAATAAAGAATAAGCCTAAGTTTCAGTTAATCTGTGTGATCTCACTAAGTAAATTTACTAGTTAAAAATTGTAATAATCTTAATATTGTAAACTATTTAATGTATTACTAGGGCGTTCTAATTTTTACATTGAAGAACCGTTTACATGGATAAACATACTAAATGAAAGTTTTGAAGTCATAATAATACTCAAGAAAACATCTCTGAGAGTATTGACCTGGCAGAACAGATCTTAATTTGATTGTATATTTCCACTGCCTACTAGTTCGAGGGTAGGCAAAGTTTTGCCTCAGATCCATCTACCTGTTGGAACGTGTACGTGTGACTGTTTGATTTAGGGAGGAAAATTAATAATTATTGCAGCTGGTATTTAAGCTTATCAGTGCAAAATCATGAAACAAAAATGTGTTTCCATATGGAAATAAATGATCCAACCCACTGCATTGTTGGGGTGGGTGACGGGTGCTATAGAGTTATGGAGGACCTTGAGTTTTATCTTGGTGGGGTAATTTTTCTATTCTGCAGTTTCGCTAAGATAGATCATAATTTCTCATCAATCATTCCTTTTCCTTAACCTTCATCCCTTCTTCCCTATTTTTGGTACTGTGAAGTCTAATTCTTCAATGATCAAGCTGAGGTTGCCGGTATTTGTAGTCAGTGCATCCTTGTGCGAACCGTTGAGGGGGCTGGTTGAAACCGTTGCATGGACTCCTATACGCTGACTAGAAAAATAAGCCTAATAGTTGAAGTGCCTGTTGGCCGAAGCCCAGCCTCCTAGTCTCTGCTACAAAGTATTCCAGGAATATAGGACAAAACTGATTGTTTATATTATTAATTCCAAATTTCATTACATCCTTGTGATTTCATTAATATATTTTTTACATTTTTCATTCTTTTTTTTAGAAATAAGAAGACCAAGAGGTAAAAAATAAAAAAAACTTTTGTAAAAAACCAGTATAAGATTAAATATTTAATAGTCCCAGATTTATTTTTCCTGGTCGCACGATGAGGTGTCGTTATCAGCGCCCGGACAGAAAATTACTATAGTATATGATTAAGGATTAACAATTAAAATTTATCTTAAAAAATAAAAGAATGTAAAAAGCCTATGTGGTATGCTAAGTTTGAAATAAAACCTTATTAAAAATCTAACATAAAACAACAAAATTGTCATACGTCAAAAGGCAAACATATTACAATTTTAATGAAATATTTGAATCCAGATTCACGGCTTTAAGAAATCGTAAGACATTAGATAACATCGATATATTTTTGCCTAAGATATTTTCGATGTTACCTCCTAGTTTAAACTTTTGACATTTAATAGACAGTCTACATAACAGACACAGTCCACAAGGATGTGGCGTACCGTTAGTTAACAGTCGCAGCGAACCCCAAAATCCAACGAGGTCCATGTAATATGTACCGATAACTAACAAATACCTCCAGAAAATTTTACTTAATAGGGGAAAACATCACTCTAAATTCCTTACCCGTCATCCCAACCATTCTGTCATTCATCCCAGTCATTCCGCCCATTCTGGGCGGAAAGGGTGAATGTCACGGAAGATAAACTCATTCGCGCATTGTACCGACGGATCTCTACTGTTAAAAACCTCCATTGGATCGGAACGCAGTCCAAATTTCACAAATGAATCAACGCCACTTTCTATTTATAACCCGTCAGCTCATTAGAATCATCCAGCAGCAAAGGACGCAAGTCCGTATACTGTGAGCACAGACGGGTGCATCGGTCTGATTCATGAAGTGTCCATGAGTAAGTTTAGTGTGCCCTATTCAGAAACGACAAATAATAAGCTCCTCTCGACGGTTATTCCCGCATGCAGACCTCCACAGTGACAAAGTGTTCTTAACTGGACGAAGTTTATTGTTGATGGTAGCATTCCATTCACTTTGCCACTCATCATGAACCATCCTCTTCAGAAAGCAGAAGAGATCGTTCGAAACAACGCGATTAGTGAAAGGAGGCTGCAACAAGCCTCTTTTGCCCCACGATCAATGCGCTCATTGCCTGAAACTCCAGTATGACTAGACATCCAGCTGAAGCTCACGGTTGTGTTACGCTGAATCATTTCAGAAATAACAAACTGTATATCACAGACAACAGGGTGTCTGGAGTACATGTCTCTAATCGCCTGCAAAGCACTCATGGAATCTGAACAGACAAATACGTGTCGGAATGTTGGGCTAGGTATATTAAAGCTTTGTTAATAACATACCGCTCCGCGGCGAAAATACTGACGATGCTGCGAAGGCCAAACGTGTATGCTTTATTGCCAACCGTAAAAGCACAATCAACAGAATTATCGTACCTAGACCTGTCTGTGTAAACTATGGCATCAGGATTCACGCTATTTACAATATTATAAATTTTCTCGTTAGATAACCGAATTCGTGTCCTTTTTTTATATCGACTAACGCAATAATTCACGAGAGAAGGCGGCCGCCAAGAAAGGTAATACCGATGAGTAAGAGAAACTAATGAAGGTAATTGAATGTAGAGATAAGAAAAACCGATGAGTTCTGGATAGTAGATTGAAACTAGATCTTGGCCGTTCCTCATATCGAATAATGCTGATTGGAGAACACCGCATCAAAGGTAGGATGGTTTGGTTGCGTTTTAATGGGAGCTGCACAGTAACAGATCATTTAGTTTCGTTTATACCAAAAGAGATGGCTCACCACTGTGAGTCACCACCGGGCTTGAACGAAACGCACCCGTAGCAAGATGGATAAATGAATGATGGACTACATCGAGCATCCTAAGAGCGGTGGCCGTTGCGGAAAAGTAAGCCACGGACCAACAAGCGTGAACGGACCAGAGCTCGGTACTCGAATAAGCGCAACACACATACTTGATCAGCTCCCCAGTTAGTATTAAATAGTACTCTTAACATATCCAACATTTTACCTTCAGCTCCTTAAAAAATGTTACCAAAGTTGTTGGTAAAACCACAATCCCAAAAATCTAACCTGCGTGCATAGTTCAACCTGGTTCAACTGGTTCACTATGTAAAAACAGTTGGTGGTCAACATGATCCTTCAAACGGGAAAAGCAACTGCATTTCGTTTTCTCCATTAAAGACATGAATCAACTCGTTTTACTCCACAATTCCAAACGGGTTATTGTGTTTTAGAGCAACCTCTCGCCAGCAGCCAAAGTTCAAGAAGCAACATAAATTAAAAAATCTTCTACGAATAACGAACACGTAATTTCCGCACGCAGTCTGTTATACTGTTTATGGTTTCAGCAAACAAGATAACCCTTAGGACACTTCCCTAGGTTATTCCGTTTTATAGTGTAACATTTTCCGATACCGTCGTTCCAACTCGAACTCGAAAGGACAGACTACTTAGGAAATCTCCTGATAAAGGCAAGGAAATTTCCTTGTATACCCCACTCATGTAGTGTATTTAATATTCCTCTCCTCCAAGCCGTGTCGTATACCTTTAGCATATCGAAAAATACAGAATTAAGACGTTGGCGAAGTAGGAAGGAGTTTTGAATGACAGACTCCAAGGGAACTACGTGATCGATAGACGGAACCGCATTGTTCGGAGGCAATTAGGGCGTTTCTCTCGAGGTACCAACTTATACGATGGTTTACCATTCGTTCTATCACCTTGCACAGAGTACTGATCAAGGATATAGGACGGTAACTTGAAGGGGTATGATTAATCTTTACCAGGATTCAGTATGTGGATTACTAATAGTAGTAGGAAAATAGAGCTCGTGAGTCAGAAGCCAGAATTTTTCACGTAACTTAATACCCGTTCCCCTGGCCCCACCACCAGGCCACGCCTGCAACCACGCCCCGAGCGGCGGCCATTTTGTGTCAGCCATCTTGTAGCGCAAAAATATTCCTGGGGAAAATCCAGGAAAGACATAATCGAAAAATTTCAAGGTCATCAAAAATGTTCCAAGAAAATAACGTTATCGGAAACGATTCAAGGTCATCCCAAAAAAATCCAGGAAAATGACATCTACGAAAAAAAATAAGGTCATTAAAAACAATTCACGAAAATGACGTCACTCAAAAAAAAATTCCCGTCCGCAAAAAAAAACACTTTATGCTAGTATTACCTCAACGGTTAAGTCAACCGACTAATATAAAAAGGCAACAAATTTTCCCCAGATTTCATACCATCATCTCGTTGAATATTCTACCAACGTAATTTCCGATTTATTATCTTGATTTACAATTAGTAGCCTGCCCACGCAAGTTTTTATCTGCTATATTAAATTCATTCAGGTGAGTTAAATTATATTTAAATAAAATTAATTTAATTTTTTTTTCGAAATTAAATTATTAATGAATGTTGTGGAATGTGATAAAAATGGTATGATGGTAAAAATGAAATAAAAAATATGGTCACCAAAATATTGTTTTTTGTATGATGAAAAATTCCGTCATCGATCATTAGATTGCATGAGTTCTTGTTTATTTGAAAGCTATTTTAATCATAAGGTCAATTTTCGTATAAAAATAGTCATATTGGTTACTTACACTTCATTAAACTGTACCAATTTATACCGATCAGAACGTTATTATTCAGGTGAGTGAATAACTATTTAATAATTGCAAATTTTTAATAATTAAATATTAAATGTAAATATAAATAATTATACACTCTAAATAATGTTGATATATTTTCTTATATTCTAGTTAAACTTTGATTGTGTCAGTTCTTGTTTATTTATAAACAAGAACTTGTTGATTGTATATAAATAACCGTTTAATAAATTCAAATTTTAAATAATTAAATATTAAATGTAAAAAAATTATACATTCTAAACAATATTGAAATATTTTCATGTTACAGTTACAATAAATATGTCATCATCACATGTTGCACGTGCAATCAACAATAATATCGTTCTCCTTAGATGGAAACTGGAGGACTTGGAATATCTTGTTGTATTAGCAGTCCTTCACCAATACGTCATCTGTGTTGAACTACCTAACTACCTGAATACGGAAGCTATGCGCTTTGATTGCAACGTTAAATGGTGGGTACATAAATATTATCAATTAAAATTTCTTTTTTTCAGCTATTAAAAAAGTATTAAAACGTATGTATTAATATAACCTTTGTTTTCGCAGCTATGTGTTGGTCAATGTGGAAGTGACGAAGACAGTGAGAACTGAAGAAGGGTTAGAGATCATGTCCTACAACAAATCTTATGGGAAAACAAAAATGGTGATTAATGTAAATACCAACAATGACCTAATTGATGACCAATGGTGGAAGTCTGTCGAAAAAATCAATGAGACTCTCACCCGCTTTATTTCGAACTTTATAAGCGTTACCTCTTTGATAATGTGATCACAACCAGTGACGCAAACTGCATAAGAAGCGACCATTATAAAATATCTACAGTTCATTTATTTAAAACTTTACCCTCACCTTATGATGACAAACGATTCATTCAAGAAAAAAACACAGATACACTACTATTTGGTCATTATAGTGTGAAACGAACAGAGGACGATTATGATGAAAATTCGATACTGAATATGAAACCGAAACTTGAATGGCTACCACACGAACATTATTATTTTATTGTTTTTTTTTTTAGGTTTTCAGGGGCATCGGCTACTTTGGTCATTAGCTCCTTCCCACATCAAAAGAAAAAAATAAGCATAAACGTGACATTTCACACAAAAATAATCTCTGTCACTTAAAACCTAATTTACACGGACAAAATAAAGAAAACGTTTACGAAAAAACTTGATTCTTTAACATACTGATTGATGTTATTTAGTTAATCTCCTAGGCTTTCCTTTCGGCCATTCTTTTTTGAGTTTTTTCTCCATTCTCCTTACAGCTTCTACTTCAGATGATAATGTGTCTGAAGCATCGGATATGGCATCATCCTCCCTTTCAGATATTCTACGGCTGACATCTGGTGATGACAATTTAGACGGAGCGGTCAGCATGGATTTACCGATTCCAAACTCGACTCTATCTCTAGTGACATACTTTACTTTATTATGAGTGCTGAACTCGTAATGTCCTTTGATGCCATCTGGGCTTATCGAGGTTCCGTAGGTGCCTGTTCAATAACTTCTACGTCTGGTACTCTCTCCATTGTTACCTGCACCTCCATCGGACTCCTTTCACGCTTTTTCTGTGCCCTTGCCACACCCTCCCTCGCCCTATGGCTGGTAGAAGGAGTGATGAATTTGGCTTTTTCTGATGTTACTTTATCCTTTTGCACATCAGTTGGTGGTCCCATGTCCACGGGTTTTGTTATTTCATTCGGTGGAGGGCGTTCCATCCCAACGTCCATCTGCGAATGTGTTTTCGAAGGTGTAATTATTTCCTTCCGCTGCCTAGATTCAATCTTTGTTTCAATGATTGTTTCTATCATGGTCGCAAGATTTAGTGCAAGCGTGGAAAACAACTGCTCCACGTTAACCTTGGATGACGGAGGGGCAGCAGCTACTTCTGCATATGTTGTTGTTGGTCGAGGAGTTCTACTACTAACGATTTTCCTCGCTTCAGGATAGCTTATTTTCTGCAGCGTCTTGACTTCCTGAATTTCCGTCTCCAATTTATATAAAGGGCAGTTTCTTTAACGACTGCCCTTTGCAGTTAATTCAAACAGGAGGATCTTTACACGGATCGCCGGAGTTTCAACTCCGCACACAAATATTTCTTGTCTTACACATCTGACTGCAGTGTGTCCGAAACGCTCACATTTGAAATATGGCGTAGGCTGTGAGATGATCTTTCTCGTAGACCTCTAACCGACACGGATTTATGGAAGTTTGCGTTAAATTTAGGTATCGTTAATTTAGAGATGTGTTTATGAGAGATGCGTTACCGGAAAAGATAAACTTAATAGAGCCATATGTTTTTAACTTAGACCCAAATTTAATTCTGGGACGCATTGGTTGTGTTACCGAAAAAACCGTAATAAAATCGAGTACTTTGACGGTATCGGAAACTTGAGACCGCCGTTGGGGCTGATCAAATATTTTAAGACTTCAAACAAAACACCTTTAAGTATCTTGTATAACTATGAATGCAAACAGAAATTAGATTCATTTAACTGCAGTCACTTGTGCTTAAAGTTTCTCTCAGAAAAATAATGTTTCATGTATCAGGAAAGACGTTGTCTTTAGCACCGACTTTTTTCCTCCCATCAAACTCAAAGATGGAGAATAGGAAATAGCATTGATCGATTCATTACGTACAGTAATATACGTAATGTTGAGAAAAACAAAAACAAAGTTTTATTAGAGCACCAAAAAAAGTATCAAATTACCTGAAGAATGTATGAGATTGAAGATATACAAGTGACACTGAAACATGAAATGATGTCAAATTTGTTTTGAAAAAGATGTGGATAATTCAGACACAAATAAAGTATTCATTCCTGAAGTGACAAAACTAAAAAATAAAAGAAGGCAGAAATCTGCTTCTAATGGAACAAATAAAATCTGTTCAGATCCGCCTATATTGAACATCCTGTACAATAAAAAAACTATGAGATGTACATTGTACTGTTCATTAAAAGTTGATTTTACTCCACTAAACAGAATCTGTATGATATTAAGCTTCAATTTGGTTGTTTTAGAATCAAATAAGTGTCACATGTCCACCAAATTGATTTGCATTAGTGCAATGAACTCCATATGTGTAAATTGTAACATGGTTAGAGGTTCATATACAGACAGTGAAGAAAGGCATGTGTTGCATTAATTTTTTCCTAATGTTGAACAAGGTTTTAAAATTATAGAAACTCCACACAACATAATTTACTTTCCCCTCAAAACCAAACGTATACACATCACTATTCACTATATGAGTTGAGGATCAGAACAGAGTAAGTTTAGTCAGTCTTAAAGGAAAAATAATTACTACTTGTCTTCATCTGAGAAAGGAAAATAAATTTTTAAAATAGGTTTCATTTTTATAGAGTAAGAAGGAGTGAGACAACAGTATAAGAAGGGGTGATAGTAACATTGAGTAGCAGTAGAGAAATAACTAAGGTGATTAACACCAGAAAACAAATATTTCTTCAGTTGTTGAGATTTAATGTTAGTATAAATAAAAACCTGAAAAAGTTTATTTTTAAAATACAGTACACGTCATGGATATAAAAAATGCCAGAGTTAAATAAATCTGGATTAAACATTTTTCAATATTATTCTATTTTAAATAAAGTATCATAAAATTAATGAGAAAAGGATGTTTCTAGTTTATTAGAACATAATTCTTTACATAATTTTTTCTAATTGTATTGTTTCCACTGCATCTAATCTTTGCTGGTCACTAAGGAAATAGATGATAAGCATATTTACTGTTAATTCTAAATGCTGATGGTCATAGGATAAAGAGTTATGTAATTAGTACTATAACAGTTATCTCTGCTGAAGTTATAAATAAATGTAAGGTCTTGACATTTAACGTAGTTCACTTTTAATAAACAAATAACCTTATTATATACATTTATAATAAGGCTATAAATAATATTTATAAACATTGGGCCTGATATTTTACTTGTATTTCCTTTGGAATTTTCTAGCACATCAATCTTGAAAAACATCAATAAAAACAAAGTGTATGAGAAAATAGTATACTTTGCACATTATACTTTCCACATAATAATAGAATTATATGGAAAAACAATGTAATCAATTTAGTTTACAAATTGACACCATCCTCTACATATATATATATACATGGGTACCTCTATCTATGATATGGGTATCATGTCTATGATGCATATTGGCATCATACCCATAATTAGGGGATATAATAAAAAATGGTATGGTGTAAATGGTATGGATAAATATGGATATCTGCTAGAAACAGGTGCACTATCATAACACTTTTTTCTACTTTTATTTTATTTACTGACAAAAAAAAAGTTAATGTTTTAGAATACTGTACTTTAAAAATCAATCTTGAAGAAATAGATTAAAAGAAGAATTCAGTATCATGTATTACATGATATTCCACATAACTGGTACTGGGATTATTTTGCAAATAACATTTTGTATATAATACTGGCTTAATGAACAAGATTTTGTTTTGTTTGTTTGTTTGCAATCTTTATTCTAAATAGATATTTATTTTAATTAAATCATCCATCATCAAATTAAGTTAAATTAATAGTTGAAAATTATTATAGACACAACTTAGTAAAATACCTAGTTCATGTTGATGTAATTTACCCTCACTTACAGATGTCTTACATGAAATGTAGAAAGAAATTAAAAAATATACAAGCTTTTCATATTTTAAATTTAATGCAAAATAACTTGAATAGAGTAGGTAATCTTTAATTGCTATTGGCCAAAAAGAACGTATTTACTTTATCATATTTTAAACTCCAAGAATTTTTTTCTGTGTTCAGAAAACACTGAGAAAAATAATAATAAACTAAAGACAAAAAAATAAAGCAGTCATCTATTTATAAAAAAAAGGTATTTAATAAGAAAATCTTAAGATATACAGAATTTACTATAACACAAATATTAATTTAAAGAATAATTATCATCTATTAAATGAAATACCTTTGTTGTTATAAACTTATTTTTTATGATTTGCATGTACGGATGTAAAACTCTAAAAATTGAGAAATAAAAGTGAGAGACAATTTCAGTTTTTACCTTTCTGGCAGATTGGTAGCATCTTAGTCTTTCATTTGGAAGGTCCGAAACCGTTCGGACCTTCCGGTTCGGTTTGAATCTTGGTCACACAAAATTTCTCATATACTATAAAATCTTCCATTCTATATTCCCATGAAAAAAGCTTTGAGCTTTTTGCATGCATGTGGTAAACACAGTCCTAGTCTTTGGCTGCCAATTGGCCGCATTTAACATGCCAATGTCGTGCAATTCGCATGTAGTGCCTGTGCCATGGACATCTCCATGTTTATCTCTACTGAGATCAACTGAGATATTGAAATGGTTTCCTGAAAGTAAAAACTGTTATAAACTCTAAAATAAAATTTGGAATGTTTCTGAAACATTACAGAATTAAACAATAATTCTGCCATCACTGGGTAATGATGAAACTCATCATGGCCATGTCAGAAAGTAGCTGAAAGTATGTTATTTTATTTGTACAGAATGATTCATGAAGGATGTAATAAAATTTCAGGATATGTCCTACTAGTGCAAATAAAGAAGAATTCATATAAACAAAAGTTCAGAAACACTTGATTAAGGAGTGTTGGCTGGTGAAAGATTTCGCTTTGATTTTTGTGCCTTCGGTAAAATTAAACTTGACTGTAATTCTTGGGACCCAAACTAAGCGATAAATTTTGCAGTTTCATATGAAATATGGCTTGAAAAATTGACCAAAATAGGTCACAGAACTGTATTTTTAGTAGTGAAATTTGAGGTAAAAAACAAAAGAGTGGGGTTGAAAAACGCACTGTTTAAGTTTGATGTAAAATAACTTTGTTAAAGGGGTAATAAACACATAAAAGTTTTAAACAAACCTTGTAGAGAATTTGATTCTGAGTAAAATAATATCAATAGAGGAGCCCTCAGAAACTAAATACAAACATAAGAACTTCAAGTTTATTAAAAACAAAACATACCAAAATGTGGCAGATTTAACAAGGTATTAAATGAAACAAAATTTACAATATTAAAAAACAATAGAATTAAATATTTAAAAAAAGTAACAAATACAAACAATAAAGTCACAACAATTAAATAAAATGCTGAAAATGACCTTGAAACTTCTCAAAATATGATTCTCCATTTTCACTGACTATTCATAATTTTTATACAAATTATATATTGAGCTTTTTGCATGCATGTGGTAAACACAGTCCTAGTCTTTGGCTGCCAATTGGCCGCATTTAACATGCCAATGTCGTGCAATTCGCATGTAGTGCCTGTGCCATGGACATCTCCATGTTGATCTCTACTGAGATCAACTGAGATATTGAACATTTAACTGACATATACCTCATTTAAGTTTATGTTTCCAAGAACTTCAAATAATTTTTTGTCATAGGGATATTAACAGGCCTTCTCTGAATTAATAAAAATTATGTGCACTGCCAAGTTCTTCTCTCTTCTTTTCTCAATCATCTGTCTCAAAGTAAAGATGTAACCCAGACATGAACCCCCTGCTCTAAAACTATTCTGCTCCTCCATTTCAACAATACTGTTTTCAATTCACTCTTTTAATATTCAGTCATACAACCTTGCCAAAGAATTAGTGACATTAATGCCTCTATAGTTATTACAGACATTCTGTTTCCTTTCTTGTATTCTGAACTAAAATAACCAACATTCCATTGTTTTGGTAAGTCATCCCCTTCTATTAAATACTTATTAAACATTTTACAAATTCATTATAATAATTCAGTAGTTCCATGATTCACCAATTCAATAGCAATGCCTCCCTGCCCAGGCGCCTTCCCATTTGGTACCCTTTGCAATTATTTCACCAGTTTATCCTTAGTAATCACATTTACACCTGGTATTACTTCTCCAAAATTAACTAGGTTATCCTCCTTTTCAATTTGGAAGGTAGAAGAAAGGTTTACTTTCTTCTATTTTCATTTAATAAAGCCTTGTAGTTCTCCCATTCCTTCAAACAGATTACACTCACTCACTTCTTACATTTTTCTGATCTATCTTTCCTCAAACCTTTAATAAGCTTTCAAGCCCCTGCTACCTTCCCGCCACCTGCATACTCCTTTCCATCTCTTTACATTTCTTCTCCCATGCCTACTCTTTAGCCCTTACAATTTTTTTCTTAACCTCTCTATTTATCCTTAAATAAGCATTTCTATCTTCAGTATCCCTTGACTGCATCCATTTCAAGTACAAATCCTTAAGCTTATCCTTGGTCTCTATATCCTTATTCCATCACCCAGGTTGAGATGTCCTCCGTTGTAAATCACCCAAAGCTTCCCTTGCAGGTTACAGTATTCTTTGTTTAATCTGTTGATAAATACATTCTGTACTTCCTTCTTTCACCTTCTTTACCTCTTTAGTTAGTCTGAGTTTGTACAAGAATTCCACTGACTCACCCTTCAAACTATCCAGATTGAATCTAACAACAGGTAACTTCTCATTCTTCAGATTACTCAGCCTCTGACTCCTCTGCTTTTTGTTATTAAACAACACTTTTACACCCAGAAAAAAGTGAACTGAACCACATTGCATCCTTATACCCTAATATTCATTACCTTTAAAGTGGAATTTTGATGCTGAATAACATAATCTATAATTGACCTAAGTTTGTTGGTCGAATTAATGTGAACTTTTGTATTTCCTAATGGGGGTAAAACCATTTAAAATTGTATTATCCTTTTGCTGATTTCCTCCTAGATTTTAACATATTTCTTTAATCTCTGATGAACACCCGTAGACACCCCTCTCTTTGCTCTTTCATCCCTGCTAACCCCACTGTAAAAACCCATCAAGTTGGTCTAGTGTTGAACTCGTCACTGCAAATCAGTTGATTTCAGGAATGGTTGAGCTGAGACTGTACTAGACTACACTTCATTTTCATTCATACATATCATCTTCACTCATCCTCTGAATTAATACCTTATGAGGCTACCTCATAATACGTAATACCTTAGAAGGCTAAAAAGAAAAAAAAACCCATTGTAAAAGTTAATATAGTTTCTAATTATTTCTTTCCCTTTCCCTTCTTCTTTGTCACCATGAGAACACAGACATCCACCAACATTATATCCAACTCCTGAAACACTTCTATTATTACTAATTCCTACTAATAAACACTAATATTTATTACTAATTCCTTGAACATTCTATGTTGCCATAAAAAGTGTATGTTTCCATTTTAGTTTATCTAATTTTTCCCTGTCTGTATTCCGAGGCTTCTGATTAAGACCTTTAATGGTAAAGAATATTTTCCAAATGTTGGGTTTCTGGCCCGATGCTTCAACCCCCAACCTGAAGGACCAGGTATTTTATTTACAAGTTTTCTTTCCCTAGCCTTTGAAGAGCCAATTCCAAAACTGCAAGTCAGCAATGCTAGTTTTGGTCCATCCTGTGTATTTTATTTCCTTAGTACTCTCCAACCATGGTTGGCAACCATATCCTATCTGATATGGGCAACACAACACACTGATGACTGAACTTTTAATTTTATAGATAAATCCTTCATTCTCTTTATGAAGTTCAAAGTGAAACATAATGACAGTTGATCAGCATAAATTTTTGTTTTATTCAAAAATAAATTCACTTTCTAAATAAATCTACCTTCTTTTATGAGCTGTTATATGCCTCCTTCACTCTTTAATAAAATAAATGAATTTAGAAATTAAATAACTATCTTATTTCTGTGTATTGTATATTATCATGAGTTTATTTTTCTGTAATAAAATGATGATGATTTTTTATTTTGGCTATTTACTATACTCAAACTGTTAACTGTACTTATGTTAACTGTTAACTTTCTCTGAATGATATTTGTCCTACAACTCTGAATAAATAGTTTTTTAATGTCATTCAGTAATTACAAGTAGAATTATCATATTAAGGTAAATAATATTATAGTATAACCAGCTCTGTTACAATATGATTTTTTTTAGGGACGCCATGTTAGCCATGATGTAAGCCTATAACCTACAAAGTGATTTTAGAGGAAAGGGAAAAGATTTGGGAACTGATTCTAGAGCTTAAAGTAAAGAAAAAAGTTCATATGAACATATGACCCAAAAAGGCTTTGTTATTGAGTATTGGGTAGAAAAAAAAATTTCATCTGGATTTCAGTTCACCTGGTGAAATGAGATCATAGTGAAATTTTTAACACATTATATATAAGGAGTAAACTTGATAGTTTCTGATGCCTTTTGAACTGAATAATTAAATAAAACAGGTCCCAGAAATGCATCTTTTACAGTTTTCATGATATCCTACTTAAAACAGAAAGATTTGGAAACGAATTACACATTTTTTTTTTGTTTTTTTTTTAGGTTTCAAGTATAATAACTTTGCTATACAGCAAATTAATGCATAGATTTTATTATCAGAATGTGCACAGAATTTAATTGTGAAGAAATTGATGTTATAAAGTTTATAAAAAAATAAAAAACAAATCACTTTTTATTATTAAAAACAAAACTTACTTATTCTTTTTTTTATTTCTAATGTCTATGTTGCAATTTGTCCAACTAGTGAACAATATAAGCGACCCCCCCCCCCACCCATGTTTCAATAATATGAGGATGATATGTATGACATGTAAATGAGGTGTAGTCTTCTAGAGATTCAGGCCCACCTTTTTCTGACATGTGTGGTTAGTTGAACCCCAGCCATCAAAGTACACTGGTGTCCACTGTCTAGCATTCAAATCTGTTTAAAAGCAACCAACTTTTCCCAAGATTTAAACCTCAGAACTTTTGACAAAGAAAATTAGCTGTTAAGTAACTGATTTGTAATTATATGTTTAACCCTAGATCAGCCCAGTGGGCTAACAAAACCTAGAAAAATGTTATAAGATTTAAAGAATACCGACGTAGTGTAGTTCTAAACTGTAATCATATGGTACATACCCAAACTGTTCGTAACCAAACCATACCATACTATTAGACGAGTACTTCCAAACCGTAAAACTTTAGATTCTAACCAGGAATTGAATCTTACTTTTATAGTAAATGGTACGTTTGTTTAAATAAACATAATAGTAATTAATAAGATACTATTCTATTTGATCCATTTTCTAAACTGCTTCCACAATACTAAGAATTTTCAAAAATTTATGTCAAGGGCTCATACAATGAACTAACAAAGGGATCCTTGTCTCCACCTTTAAACAACAACTTTACAATCTCCTTCTTCCAGCATACATCCCAACCCCGTAGGTGGAAGACATCCACCTTGTGACATTACTGGTCATCACACCACCCCCTCCGTTTCAAGCCCTGAGGGGCTTTACTGGAGGTCGTCTTCCGACCCTCTAACTGATTACATCGCACAGTCATCAGCCAGGCCCTGGTCGAGATGTCACTGATGTAAATACCTGCTGAGGCATTTACATCAGTAAAATACAAATCAAATTTCCCCTTGAAACGACATCTTCACATCCAACCTAACATGATTCCCTCAAACTAACTGAAACCTCGGAAACTGAAACCTCGCGCCTAGTACAGATTTGACAACATTGTTCGTGACTGTTAATGCCTCAGAAAACGAACGAGTTTAAAGTTAAATCAGTGCTACTCTCATACCAATCAAAATTATGTCTTATGCAATATAGAAATTCAGACCTACACCCAAATAAGTCGACCAATTTAGGTCACCCACCAAGGGGATCTTAATCTCATTCCGGTCCGCGCAGGAGCCGGGAACAAACCCCGCACCACCACCCGGTCTCATCGTGGTGTCTCGCGTGTCATTACCAAGTCGTGATCAGGACTGCCACCGGCGGAGGGAAGCCACGCTGCCGATCGCATGGGTTACCATACCCCGGCGGCGCGACCACCCCCACCAGCGGGAGCCCTAAAGCGAATCATAAACAATACCAATATAACCGTGGCACGATGCCAATGCGCCTTTCTCCAACCAAACCAATGCCTAAGCCGGAACCCTAGACCCGGGATCCTACCACGATCGAGTATCTCGATTAAACGCCCTCTGCAGACCTACACACCGCAAGGGTGCGAGCAAATCAGCCGCTATAGACCACTCCTCACGGATCATCCAGTTAATACGGAGATCCAGAAAGGAATGTATTCTCTGAAGTTCCCTAACAGCTCGTGAACCTTCGACCTCGTATCGGGGACAGACGTAGAGGACGTGGTTTACTGTATCATCAGTCCCACAATCCGGGCATTGACTCGAATCTACCAATGAAACCTAGCCAAACTCGCCCGAAAGGCACCATGCCTTCTGACGTCAATAGGTTATTTACCTCGGAAATGTAGCGTTCCAGATTCGTCGAGAAGCAGCCAATCGGCCCGTAAGCAATCTTCCAACATACAGAGAAGTATCCTCCAAACAACAATTTATTGAAAACTCGTGTGACCACTCTGACACTCACCCCAAACAAGCGAACAAAAATCTCCGCCCATTATTTCATCACAGCCTGAGGCCTTACCCCTACCTAAACTTCCTTTTTCCTGTTTAGCCTCCGGTAATTACCGTTCACGTAATACTTCAGAGAATGAATAAGGATTATATGTATGAGTGTAAATGAAGTGTAGTCTTGTATAGTCTCAGTTCGACCAATCCTGAAATGTGTGGTTAAATGAAACCCAACCACCAAAGAACACCGGTATCCACGATCTAGTATTCAAATCCGTGTAAAAATAACTGACTTTACTTGGACTTAAACGCTGGAACTCTCGACTTCCAAATCAGCGGATTTGGGAAGACGCGTTTACCACTAGACCAATCCGGTGGGTTAAAACTCGAAGCCTGGCCGAAAGGAAGTCAACAAATTTTCTCCAGTCCACATACCTGTACAGGAAACGACCTTGCTGAACCGGAATGTTACATCGGTAGTGCTCATTCAAGCCACCAACAAATTCATAGACATTCGATTGTCACTTGAGCAATCTTCAACCACTTTCCAGTTACAAACACTGGCAGGAATAATCCTACCAATAGTAACGTCGATGTTCGTTCCACCAAACACCCGACGCCCATCTACCATACCTAGGTAGGTGGGCAACTCACCAGGTACATTATATTCCTGTAGACCATATTGGGCTAAAAAGCCCAATATGGTCTACCGCCCAATATAGTGGTTTAACCGCCATCATCGGTGAAACCACTACGTCACAATAGTGACTTAGTGTTCACATCCGCACCAATAAGGATTGGTTTGAACTAATGCTAGAGAATTGCAGGATTTTATCCCACACTTCAAGATGACGATTAGTAGGATCTCTGTACTGAAAATATGAACTTGTAACATATAGATGCAAGTTCTGAACATCTAAACAGACCATAGTATGATAATTATCTGAGAGCTGCCGAATGAAGAGACAATCAAGTTCCCTTCTGCACACAACAGCGGACATACTGTCAGAGCCACAATAAAATCTCTTCCAACAAGAAAAACCTGGCAGTTCACCAGACACAACATATGGATGCTGCAAAAAAACAACATCCAACCCTTTGTGTAAAACAATTTCATCAAGCTCAATCTGAATAATATAAGCACCCTGTGCATTTAATTGCCCAATTTTAACAATCTAACAATGATGAAAATGATGAATGATGATTGTAATACATCTCAACAGCTCTCAAATCACAATCAGCAACAATCTTTACTATTCACAGAGTACTTGTGAGCCTGACATTTAAATAACAACCGACATTCAGCCTTAAAGGCCGCTTCTGTCATTTGAATATTTTGCTCTTTAATCACAGTTAGTAACTCCTCCTCTGACATAAACGTCAGATATCAAAAACTATGACATGTAACTCGTATGTCATAAACCATAACCCTGGTATGCCTTCTCATCTTACGGACAACTTTCAGTCTCTTTGTCTCAGTTTTTCCATTGATAACAAATAATCCCTTTTTCGTCTCCCTTATATAACGAATTTTCAGGTTCGTCCTCTTCTGACGTAAGATGACCTGGAATTTGTCTTTCATTTCTTTGCTTGTTTTCTCTGTTATTCTTTCCTTAAGATTTACAAAAACAATCTCCGGCTATTTTTGGGACAAACTGGCCTCCCGTTTGTCCTTCATTATTTAAGTAAACTATTTGTCTTTGCTATTACTCTATAGTATGGTGCCTTTTAGTACAGAAATAATTACGTTAATTTATGGGAATGCAGTGTATCCTCTCGATAGTTATTTGTGTGACACCGAGATCTTAGAAACAATACTTACGGCACTTGTAATATAATTATATTATTTTTGGCTCTGGCAAACCTCCCACAATCAATTAATATCAACAAATCCATTTTTTAAAATTTTATTAATTAAATTTCGTTGTACAGCTGAATTCATTAATTGAATACATAATAAGCGTGGGCTACATTTCTCAGAAATATTAGTGATTTTGAAATAATGATATAACATGGAAGTATGCTGAAACTATTGAATGAAGTTGGTGTGAATTACTAGTCATTAAAGTGACATCATTCAGGAATTTCTTCAAACCCAAAGAAACTGTGAAAAAAAATAATAAAGGTAAGACCATTTTCTAAAATAGGAAAGGCTTCTTACTCGTTGATTTCGTGTCAAGTTGGAGAATAATAAATACACAGGCTTGCTGTGAAGCAGGTTTGTATTGCACAACATAAAACAAACGACAAGGTTTTTTTTTAACAAAATGACATAATTTTGTTTCATAATATGTTAGCTCGCTTTCAGGTTAAAAAATTCGGTTCGAAAGTATTCAAGCACTCACCAAATGGCAGAGGGCTGATCTGCCCCCTGTTGATTTTCATTTACTTCCAAAATATAATTTTTCAACGATAGTGTTTTCTAGCTGAAGATGGTATCAAAATAATTGTCATTTGGTATCTGGCAAGATCAGCAGCAGTTATCTACACTGATGGAATTTTAATCTAACGAAACTATATGATAATTGTTTAAATTTAAACGGCAACCTCGAAAAAAGTAATTTCTTATTGTAAAGTCTTCATACTCGTAAGGATCTTCACGGATCAGCTTGATGAAATTATGATACATTTGTTCCAAAACAATGGAAATATTTTACAATCATATATTTAGTTATTTGCACTCATTAAAGCATATCCATGAGATCCTTTTTAGAATATGATCCATTTTTTTTAATATTATATTGATAACTGTAGGGATTAATAACGGATAAGTCTTTTTCATTTGCTGTGAAAATTGTTGTTCTATCAAACTTAAACGATTCATTATAGACCTTACAAATCTGAGCATTACGGTACAAGCTGTAAGTGGCAGTTGAGTTTTCTCAAAAAGTATTGTGACATTGTTTTAACAGTTTTAATAAACTGATTATTTAGCCATTTCTACTGCGTAAAACCAATCCAGCGACAGTGTGATAACCTGATCGGAGTGTAAAATTGATACTCTATTTTTAGCGTATTCCTTTTTCTTTAAAATATCTGTAGTGTACATACTGCGAAAGACTTTGACTGTGTTCATATGGAATATTTTAGATAAGGCATGATTTACTTGCTAGATTCTATTTATTTGGTAATTAGCGATTTTAGTTTATGTAAATATGTTAATAGTTTTGGTGTATTTTCTATTGTTACGGTAGTAATGATAAGTTCGTTTAGTTCTGTTTAGATGTGCCAAAATTGTATTTCTGTATTTATCTAGCAGTTGAAGTATTTCCTGTTAGATGAAAATATTATGTTTTATGACAAGTTTTTGGTTTGTTTTAAAGGTCATTTTTTTGAAAGTTTACTTTTGTCATCATCAATCCTGTTTCCTTGATGTTTGTATTTTTTAGTAGTGGACTGAAAGCTTATTGATTCTGTCTTATATTACAGTCTGCTAATACTTTATATAAGATAAGGTTGAACCCACACCACCAGGTAGATATAACTACCCTGGTTAATGAAAATCAAATATTTTCTAAAATGACATTGTCTGAAATAGAATTTATCCCTAAAATAAATGTTCATTCATGGTTGGCAGTATTTCAAATAAAATAATTAAATTATTAAAGGCTTATCTCTATCATGCTCGCCTACATTTTCAAACTATCAATTAGATTGGAAATTGTTATTTTTTATTTCTAAGGAGAATCCAGAATTGTTTAATTTTTAAAGAATCCACCGTTAAGAATGGTAGGTTTATGAACACAAATTTTTTTAACTTAATTCTTTTTCAAAAGTTATTGACTATTACCTAAAAATAAGGTTAATAATCCTTTAGGAATACATAAAATAATTGCAAAGAATCAATTTTGTTTCCAGAACTAGTAACCCTTTACTTAAGATATAATTATTATAGGTTTTGGATGAGACGCATTTCTGTTGACAAATTTCTTTGCATTAGGAAAGCTTGAGATTTTGTAAATGAATTTTAATCAATAAACTTGAAATATATGGTATCTGAGGTCTCTTTTTGAATCTGATTAGTCTTATTAGTCTAACAAGACACAGGCAATTGGAGTGAATGGTGTTAAGAGCACCTCAATGAGGATTCAATGTGATATTGTTCTTTGATACACGAACATAGTGTATCAAGAGGAAATTATGTTTTTAAAATTCATTATAAAATTTATGTCACTATTAGAAAGCTAAATTTGTGATTAGCATGATTCGAGCATCAGATGTTCTATGATGTTCATTGTAACATTTTATAATAACATGGTGTAAACAACTTCAGTTATCAAATATTGGAGAAGCTGGCTGTGAGAAAGGAGTTTCTCAAAGAGTTTGTAACTGATATAAAAAAATGACAACACAAGGCTCTGTCAAAACTGCTGCATCACATGTTATTGCCTTATCGTTTCTTATCAGTTCAAAATGCCAAAAGTAAAAACTCAGGAACATTTTGTGAAAAATGGAAATTATGATGATGCACATTTAGACTATTAAAAATTATCATCATTAATTATTAAGAAATTAATAATATATTTCATATGTTTAATGGAAAGCACTGGTTTTCTAAACTAGTTATTCAAATACAGTCTTGTAGCAATGCAGCTAGAGTAATCCTTTTAACATAGCTATGGTACTGGTTATTTATATCCTATATGAACGATTAAGGAGAAGGAGCATCTTCTTCGCTCCTCAATTTCCCTATAGGTGCAGTGTAGGTGTTAGTTGATAAAAAAAGTAAAATTTGTCGTCATTTTGGTGTGATATTGGACCTATAGTATTAATCTGTTGTAGCCTAAATAAAATAGACATTTGAACAGTTCATAACAAGAAAGTAATACAAATAGTTCTAACAATGACTAACTGATAAGTTCAGAATAGGTGAAAGCTTAAAAGATACAGTTGTCCTGTAATGTACTAATGGAAGTACAAAAACTGGACAATGGAGACTTGTAACACACAAAAAATGCATTTAAAAAATAGGACAAGCATCATTTTAAATAATTAATTTTTTTTAAGTATATTTTACCAAAAGTTTTTTTTTGTTGATAATTGACAATATAAAGAACATTGAACCTATATGTGGATAAACCTATGTTAACTTTACTGCATTCATTATAAAAATCGATTCTTATTACCATACATTTAAAGCTATGTATCATTCCATACATGTAAATTAATGTGTGAATTATACATATGAATCTTCATTATGTAATTTGTAAACATTTTTGTATATGGTTTTCAATCAGCAAAGAATGTTTACAGCTTTGTTAATGTATTACAATCTAAATAATACACTTTTTTGAAAATCAATGTTAGTAAACTTGGAAGTAATTTTCGTATTTAAAAAAAAATTTCTTAAAAAAAACAGTTATTATTTTTGCTTAGAATTTACTTAAACTAGTACTGTTGTTACTATAATGGTCTCATAATAAAAATGTAATAAATTGTATTGTGCTATTAGCAGTGTGTATGTTCAGTATTGCATGCCTTATGTTAATATAGTCTTTTTTATATTCCATGGAATTACTGAAAATTGTGGATCCAGTGGGGCGTGTGGTTCACTTAGTTACAATTGTGCATGCTCAGATCAGCTCTCTTAGCAGTTCACCCGTATACGTATAAAGTTACAAAACTGAAGAATAAAGTTAAAGAAATAGAAATTAACACAATTAAAAGGAAAATGATTCCAATTTTAACAGCCACTTCTCTAGAGTGAATAATAATGGATTAACAAGAAAATATTTTAATAATTAGCAATTAAAGAGTGGAACTAAAATGATTTTCAGAAACTTCTAAGATTTAAAAGAAAAACAAATAGCTGTAGAAAGTATTAAAAATGGGGAAAAATTTAGGAAAATGATCAAAACCATGAAGGGATTCCAGAACATATCCCCTTCAAAAAACAGGAGCAGCAAAATGGACACAAGAAAGAAGAGAAAAACACACAGAAATAATGAAAAAATTGGAGAAAAAAGAAAGCTAAATGACAGTTGCAGTGCAGTTCTTTTGATGGGCAATATAAATAAAAAAAACTAATTACCAAAACACCAACACTTATGAATCACTGACTAAAAACATTTTTTTATTTATAAAATAAAAAAAAAATAAATATATAAAAAAAATGTATTCAACTGAGCTGTGGACAGTGGACAGCCTAAGGTGAAAGAAAAAGGTTAGCAATAATATATACTGTATCACTCAACTCTCCATTGACAGATTTTTGTTTTTTTATCATTTATTCTATTGTTATTTATGGAGATACTAAATATGTATTAATTATAGTTGTCAAATGAAGTAAAATAGTTGTATTAAATAATATTTTCATATTTTTGTTCAACACTCATCTTACTACTTTTAATTTTTTTAATTTTTCCTTAGGCAGGAAATATTTGTTTTCTTTTAGTTATGTAGTAAAACTATTACCTACTGCTAGTATTGCAGCTACAGTGATGGTTAGAACTAATAATTTGGTAATACTTTTAAATATGATTTAAAATTAAATTTACAGTTTCTCTTATTCATTTATCACATGAAGTATGAAAAAAGTGATCTGACCTTTTGCTCATAAAAACAAAAATACTTAACCTGTTTAGTTTAATGACCTATCCTCTTCAAAGTAGGCCCCTTCTGATGTAACATAATTATCCCAGCAATGTTTCCATTGTTAGAAGCATTTTTCAAAGTCATTGTTAGTGACTACCATTAAGTCCTCTTGTCACATTTATTTTGATCTCTTCTGCCTTCAAATCTCTTTCCTTTACGCAGAATTTTAAACATAGGAAACAGCCAAAGATCACAGGAAGCCATGTCATGAGTATCGACCTCCTTAAATTGTTTGATCCTGTGTTTTGTCAAGAATCTCTAAATAAGTTGTGAAGCATGGGTTGGAGCATTGTCTGATGAATTTTCCAAGCATAAAATTCTTCTTAATTAAGTATTTTTGTTTTTATGAGCCAAGATCAGATACTTTTTGACCATACCTTGTATTTAATTGTTCATTTATCATATTTTTATTAATATTATTAATTTTTAATATCTGTAATTTTTCAAGAGTATGACATTTAAATTATTATTTACATCTAATTTTGTTATACCCTCCATTTTGGAAACACTGTGTTTATATTTTTTAATATGAAATACATAATTTAATTTTCCATACTTTTATGCTTCTAATAACATATTTTATAAACTTACTTTCATTAAGATACTTCTTCTATTTAACCTCTTAATTATTGTTACATCAGTTTCATAATTTGTTTTTCTTTTTTTCTAGTATCTGGATGAACATTAAGAATGGTAGATATCAAACAGGAATCAGAGTTGGACATTAAACAGGTTATAGTCTTAACTGATATTGTAATAAATCTGTTATATGTGATCTGTATTGATTTACCTCTTCAAATATGTTGATGTAATTTGTTTTAACGTGTTCTTTTTGTTATTGTTATATTTTTCATTTTACATTTATACATGAAAGGGAAATGTATTCTAAGATAAACAAATGTAAATATCAACTCACTTTCTAAATATCATTAAATATTCTGAACTGTGTGGAGTTATGTAGATTTTCAATTGATATGGTTAAAATGTGGTATTGTTGATGATACCTCTTTTGAAGTTGTCAAGATTAGGTCATCATCTTTTATGTAAGTAGCTTTGTAAATATCTTCTACAAGCAGATTTTGTAATGTATAAGACATGTTTTTTAAGTAGGAACCGTTTTGATATAAAAACAGAAATGAGTGATTTAGAAAAAATTATTGCATTAAAATAAATATATGTATTATTTTCCATATAATTCCTATTTACTCCAGCACATTTTCCATAATGTTTGATAGCTTTATTATTCAGCCTATGAATAATTTTCCTACCAGTGATTTAAATAAATACTTCATCTATAAGTCCCTCATCATTTTCAAACCTCTACAATGCAAGCAATTTCTTAAATGAAAAAATAAGTTAGTAGTCACTAAATTCTTGGTCATGGCTGTATGGTGGGTATTTGAAGAATTCCCAGCAGAATTGCTATAATAATTGAACTATTTTTGTTTCAGTGTGTGGTCAAGCATTTTCCTCCAGAAAAAATTCCCATGCAGAGCTAGCTTCCTATGTCTTTTATTCTGAATAGCATGTCAAAGTTTTTTTAACAGTTTTTCACCATACTTAATGACGTTTATGTCATTTCTTCATCATGAAGGAATGAAGTAAGCAATTTTCACAATGAAGAAACTCAGCAAGCAATTTGTGAACCTTTTCATTCACTTTTCCCCACAAATCTTTTGATTGCAGATGGGTGACCACTTAATTCTTCATAGTGAATATTTATCCTGCCTTCTAAAAATAAACACCATTTTCAAACTGTATCTTCACATGTAATGTTTAACAAATTTCTTTGTGGATTTTCAGCAGCAGACTTTTTTTGCCATTAAGAAGTGAATTACTGCTTCAGCCTCACACTTGGTGGGAATATTTAATTAATTATTCATTTCCATATGCATGCCAAAAAATATAAATACGACACCTAATTTGTCAAGAGATGACTGCAAGTAAAAATAAGTGTGCTGCACAAGCACTATGAGTTTCCAAATTATAAATCAGTAGCAAAGTTGATATAGACCTTTAAAAAATATGCTTTATAGTTAGGAAATTAATAGTTTTTTTTTATAGTTTTAACCTTATTTCATCTTACTGATCGATGAAATTGCCTCCTTCAAAAAAATATTTTAATCTTGTTAAAGAAAACATTAAAATACATTTTTTTTTTAATTTTGTAAAAAATTTTTGTTTTATCTTTTGGAATTTTTATTCCTTACTTTATGCAGCAAGTAATTCAAAATTAAATTTGAAGTCAGAATTAATTACCTTTTGTCAACCACTTTATAGAAATAAATCACACTTTCTTCAATGTTACTGAAAACCTGGATAATTTACATACACACACACATACACAGAAATATCTCTTCTGAACACACATTTAACATTATAAAATGTGCAAGTACAGAAACATTAAAAACTGATATATTTGATGTACATACTATACTTAATGATTAACACATTTTATGCTAATATCAAAATGCACATCTTTTGCTGTTTTAGAAAAAAAAATGCAATAAATTTCCCATAATTACTGTGCATAATAATTGCAGTGTCACTAATGACTGCTGTAAAATTAGTTGAAAATGTTTTAACATAGCAAAAAAAAAACCATCATTAAGTTTAAATTTTATAGGCGTTTCATTAAAAATTATATTTTTTGTAATTTTCACATTTAATAAAAATTAACCTTTGAGAATAAAAATAAAATGCTGCATTTTATTTTTAAGCAAAAATTAAAATTTAGTAAAATTACTTATTGATTGTGACAACTCTGTATATGACCATCTTTCTACAGATCTGTTGAACCTGACATTCCTCTTTTTCTAGCATTCAATTGCCTTTTGATTTTCTCTGTCATTCATATTATTTATTTATGAATCTAGAAAAATAGTTTGCTTTTTAGTAATCTATGACTGTACATGTTACTGCAGTTTCATTAGTTTGTTAAACATTTCAAAATTTATTAAGGAGGAGGCATTTACTGTCAGGATTCCCTTATATATGGTTGTTTGCTTTCAGAAGACCTTTTTGGGGCTGTTGTGCAGTTCCTTCATCAGAGCAGTAATTATTAGGTCTAATAAATAAATTAAAGATTTACTTATTTTTTATACTTTAAAAGAAGTAAGGTTAACAGAAAATTGTATTTACAGTTCCTTTCAGTTGTATTATTAAATCATAATAGTACTTTTCAATATTCATCTTTTGTATGGTTTGTTACCTTATTACAATTTATGGCATTACCATAGCAGCAATCAGCTGTGATGAAAACATAAGTAATGAAATTATTTAAAAGTAGGTTTTTTATGGATGATACCTAAGAATGATAAAAATTTCACTTTGTATCTGTATAATAAATACATAAATTTTTAATAATAAATAGCATAATGGAGCCCACATTGGGTTTAAGGTTAATTTCTTCAGTATATCAATTAATCACCAACATACCTTGTGGTTTGACCAATGATTGAACTGGTTAACATATTTAAAGGAGCTAAAGGTAGTATGTCTAAAAATACTAGACATGCTGAAAGTTCTAAAACCCATTGAGGAGCTGTTTAAGTATGCATTTTGTGCTTCTACCAAGCTCTGGTCCATTACAGCTTTGACTATGGCTTATTCGTCCATACGAGCCACTGTTCTTAGGATGCTCAATGTAATCTGTCACACATTTGTCCGTCTTGCTACAGGTGTGTTTCATTCAAGCCCTGTGGTAAGTCTAGTGGTGGACAGTGGTGAGCCATCTCTTTGGTATAAACGAAACCAAACAATTTAGGTTAAATTTTCATAACATGGCACCATTGGTATTTTATATATAAAATGTAAATAATGAGAGTTCAGCTTACAAGCAATTATAAAATGTTTAAATCTATTCAAGCACTTTCAGACCTTCGTCCATCTTCAGGAATATCCACATGGTTAATTATAAAAACGTTATATAACTATTCATTTAAAATGAGATAAACTAAAATTATATATCCATTATAATTGATTGTCATATTATTAAAAGTATAGTAATTTTAGTACTAAAAGTATGGTAACAGTCATATGTAAAAGTAAAAACATGTCGTGTCAGCAAAAGAATTTCAATCATTATCAATTGAGATTCTTATCTCAATTGACAACGATACATCTATGCTTTACTTTACATCTATGCTGTACTGTATGAGGAATATATTTCATTATTATATTACATGTAATGATACCAAAGAAATCAGGGGCAGATAAATGTGAAGAATACAGAACAATTAGTTTAACTAGTCATGCATCAAAAATCTTAACTAGAATTCTATACAGAAGAATTGAGAGGAGAGTGGAGGAAGTGTTAGGAGAAGACCAATTTGGTTTCAGGAAAAGTATAGGGACACGGGAAGCAATTTTAGGCCTCAGATTAATAGTAGAAGGAAGATTAAAGAAAAACAAACCAACATACTTGGCGTTTATAGACCTAGAAAAGGCATTCGATAACGTAGACTGGAATAAAATGTTCAGCATTTTAAAAAAATTAGGGTTCAAATACAGAGATAGAAGAACAATTGCTAACATGTACAGGAACCAAACAGCAACAGTAGCAATTGAAGAACATAAGAAAGAAGCCATAATAAGAAAGGGAGTCCGACAAGGATGTTCTCTATCTCCGTTACTTTTTAATCTTTACATGGAACTAGCAGTTAATGATGTTAAAGAACAATTTAGATTCGGAGTAACAGTACAAGGTGAAAAGATAAAGATGCTACGATTTGCTGATGATATAGTAATTCTAGCCGAGAATAAAAAGGATTTAGAAGAAACAATGAACGGCATAGATGAAGTCCTACGCAAGAACTATCGCATGAAAATAAACAAGAACAAAACAAAAGTAATGAAATGTAGTAGAAATAACAAAGATGGACCACTGAATGTGAAAATAGGAGGAGAAAAGATTATGGAGGTAGAAGAATTTTGTTATTTGGGAAGTAGAATTACTAAAGATGGACGAAGCAGGAGCGATATAAAATGCCGAATAGCACAAGCTAAACGAGCCTTCAGTAAGAAATATAAGTTGTTTACATCAAAAATTAATTTAAATGTCAGGAAAAGATTTTTGAAAGTGTATGTTTGGAGTGTCGCTTTATATGGAAGTGAAACTTGGACAATCGGAGTATCTGAGAAGAAAAGGTTAGAAGCTTTTGAAATGTGGTGCTATAGGAGAATGTTAAAAATCAGATGGGTGGATAAAGTGACAAATGAGGAGGTATTGCGCCAAATAGATGAAGAAAGAAGCATTTGGAAAAATATAGTTAAAAGAAGAGACAGACTTATAGGCCACATACTAAGGCATCCTGGAATAGTCGCTTTAATTTTGGAAGGGCAGGTAGAAGGGAAAAATTGTGTAGGCAGGCCACGTTTGGAATATGTAAAACAAATTGTTGGGGATGTAGGATGTAGAGGGTATACTGAAATTAAACGACTAGCACTAGATAGGGAATCTTGGAGAGCTGCATCAAACCAGTCAAGTGACTGAAGACAAAAAAAAAAATATTACATGTTTTAATTGTTGATTTTATTTGTTTCACATGAGTATTAGTTAATTTTTAGGTTTAGTGTTGTGTCTATGATAAATTGTGTCTAAGCGTGATAACACTTCGTTGTGCACCCAGGAAAAACAAAGAAGCTATTTACATCAAAATCTAATCTCTAATTTCTTATTAAAATTTATTTCATTGATGTACAAAATAAAATATGATATTTTTGGTAATTGCTTACTTTGAAAGCAAGTCATTTAAAATATATAATAAAGTTAATTATATCTAACTTTACTTCAGTTATTCAAGCTCCAATATTACCTTTTTTTTAATATAAAAAAATTTTCATGCTTTTTAAAATGTTTAACAGATTTTTATATAGATTATTAAAAACTTGCAAAAGATTCACTTCATATTTATAGAAGTTTTCTTCTAGGAGACCTTAGAAGGCTAATTTATGCAATTGCATTTTTCATGGAGTTTATCACAAACTATTTTTAATTGTACTCATCTTAAAAGTGTTATGAAACCCTTTAATGTGAAGCAAGTAATGTACTTTATTGGTTGTGTTTGTAAGTTTTACATTGTTCAAGTGTGTTGAGACTTGGGATTGTACGTACTGTTTTTAAAATTTACATGTTTTGGTTAATTCTTAGTGTGGTTCTTAGTGTGTGTGTGTATGTATATAAATATATATATATGTGTGTGTGTATGTGTGTTTACACACATTAATGGGGGATTAGTAGATTCTATTTTATTAGTTTGTTTCTATTTTGTGTGTAGGATAAATATGTGCCTAGTTTGTCTGATGATTTAGTATAATCATTGCAGTTTAACTGGTGTAATATATGTAATCAGGCAGGAGGAATGAACATTCATTCACAGATACAAAGAAAGCTTACTTGTATTATATACAAGAAAAAATCAACTTTTACATATCACTTTATAGAAGCAAGACACATACAGACATTAACTACTACAAGCAAATTTTATACACAGGATATAAATTCAAACACTTGAATTGTATGAAATTTATACAAACACACTAAATTTAAAAAAAAAATTAAATGAATAAGCACAACATAGATTGAATGTATTATTAAACCACATAATAAAATAATTTTCTACATTTTTTAATTTATGCCCTACAAAAAAGTCACTGTTAACTTGCCTGAAGAGAAACTGGATAATTACTGTGAGAAACAATTTTTATTTAATTTGGAAGTGACTAATCTAGAAGTTAGGTTTTAATAAAATGTAACTTTAAGATGGTTTGTTGTGTAATTTAATGAACTCGATAAAAAATGTTGAGATATTTTGTGCAACTTTTGAAACTTGGGTTTCTTTTGGAAAGGCAAACCATTTTAATTTGTAAAGTACAGTTATACAGTACATTAGTTATTATAATTAACATTAGTAGAACTAGTTGTGTATTATATATTGAAACATTAAAATTAATTTTGAATCTACTGTAATTTTTTATTTATTTTAGGAATTAAGCTGTTTTGAGGATAGTTCCAAAGAATGTCATACAGATACTCGCCAAACTGATTCAGATTCCAACATACTTAGAAATTATCTCATGAAGTATAACTCCGTAAGGAATATTCATATTTATTTTATGTTTAGCTGGTTGTAAGTTTTCCCTGATTTAAAGTATTTGAGAAAAAGATAATTTATATTTTTTAAAATCACTTTATAAAAAAGAATAGGTAAAATTCAGTTTTCTAAGATGTTCCAATCTAATCTATATAGTAAAAATTTTTCCAGTTTTAGTAGATTTTTTTTTGTAAGACAACATGGAAAATTCCTTTTTCTTCTCCCACCTCTGGACTTTATGCTGAATTGAAAAAGTTAAGACATATGTATTGAGAGTGATCTGTTGCTTGATAATGTTCAAGACCAGATCAGATTTGAAAAACTTATTGTATTTTATATCCTTATGGTGATGTAAAAGTTAAATCATTTGGATCAACATGGATTTTGTTGTTTTTTTGTTGTATAGTTTTGTAGTTTTGGAAATATTCTACTGTGGTGCTTAAACAGACTAAAATGGTGAGATCAGAATCAATAGTTTCCTTTTAGATAATACTTGTGGTAACCTAATAAAAATGATTAGGCATCATTTCATTTATTTTTCTTATTAATATTCTTAATAACTGGTCTGCATGGGCCTAAAATGTCAAACATCTGTGTTTCTGCGCAGGAACTACCTTTTTTTTAACCTCCAGGACCACTGTTAGGTATTGCTTCAGAGGATGAGATATGAATGATTTGTAGCATGTGAAAATGCAATGCCTGACCAGGATTTTAACTCAGGACTTCGGATGAAAGGCCAAGACGCTACCACTGATGTCACAGAGGCCGGCATACTTTTAAAAAGTTCACTAATCATGCAAAATAGATTGATTTATTTTGTTATACTAGTAGGAGTACTTCGCCAGTAAGATTAAAAAACTAATCAGATTTTTATTTTTTGTGGAAATGAGTTTTATCGGTATTTTGTGCAAATTAATTTCTGCTTGTTTGTAAACAACTTGGGACACAAATATGTATGGTTACTCAGATGTTTTCATGAAAATGATTGAAGTGAATAATTTAGTTATTAAGAAAAGTGTAAACCATTAAAAATAACTAACATAACAAAAAAAGTCTTTAATTAAAAACTGTCAACAAAAGTAACATAACTGTTAATTATATTCATAGGTACAATATATTCTGATCCAGTAAGTAAAAAACCCTTATAAATATTGATATGCACTTGTTTAAAATTAAACAGAAAGCTTCAGTATTGTTAAAAAACATACATTAAACAAAAATCTGTACATTAATTTAACTAAGTAATTTTTTTATTTGCATTTGCAACTTTTTTCCAGGCATATGGAAGAAATAATGGAAATAATTCAAATAATGGAAGTATATTAAACAAAATTACAAATGATGAAAGTAGTTCTGTTACCAATGATATAAGTTGCAGTGCAAACAAGGTTGAAGCGGTTTGTATGTTAACATTGTTTTTATAAAAAATATTGAACATAAGTATGAACTGAAAAAAACAAAGTTTTGATATCTAGTCAACGATTCATTGCTCTAGCTTCATAAGATCAGTATGGTTAGACAGTCAAATTGCAAAGTTATAATTGTAAAATAGAATTGATCCCTGTAACTTCTCAGCAGTTTTTTTTCTTTTACTAATGATTAAATATATGATGAGCATTCCTAAGAAGTCCAAATCAATTCTTTTTTTTTAATAAATTTATGACAAAAAATAGAAGAATTATTAGAGTTACAAACAAGTGCTTTGCAGCAGATATTCATGCTTTCAACAAAGAAACTTTTAAGTTCAGGATTGTTAAAAAGCAAATTGGTCATTAAACAACATTTCTAATTAATATAAAATTTTAAAAATCTTGGTCCTCCTTCATTCATTTTTATCTCTTGCCAAGATCTTTGTAGAATGGATTAGATAGGATTTCTTTGTCTCTCCAATAGCCCATCAGTTTCTCATTGTCATTGTTGTGTATGCTTATCTTGAATCATTTATTTGTTTTTTTAGATGTGTGTTTTAAATTTGTGATAAAAAACTTATTGAATTTTGAATTATGTAAATGATATTTTGCTGCTGTCTTGATTTTTAATGAGTTTTAGAAAAGTTATGATTAGTGCTTATATAAGAAGAATTTTTGGTATTTTTCTATTAAAGAGGGGTTTCCTGAATCCTTTTACTACAAATTGAAGTAATCTGTTTAATTTTATATCATAGTTATTTATTAAAGTTGAGTAGAATTGTTATTTGTATTTTTCTTTGTTATGTGAAGATAGGTTTTTCTGCTAAGTACTGTAGTGTTAAGTTTTTATAATTCCTGTGAAACATTATATCGTAAATGTTGATTACTGTAATTCTGTTTATTTGTTTATTTCTCTTGTTGCATCTGATAGTATTTCATAGCACAACTGTTTTTTAAGAAAATTAAATTGTGGGAGTTGCTATCTTCAGAGAAGCTGCTTTCTGGCTACATTACAGTATTCTCCTGTTTGATAGAATTTATCAGAACTAGCACAAGATGAAATTATATTCTGGTGAACACGAACAGTGAAGCTATAGCCGTGCTGCTTATAGAATAAAAATACATATACGAGTCGGGACTGTGCTCATAACTGCCTTTCAATTTGTATACTGTTGGAGTGAGAAATGACATTGGTTTTATGATTCCATCGCCAGTTCAATTCAGTCTGGAACAGTATTTGATTACAATACCTGTACACTTAAGGTTTTTGTCTTTAAGTTGACCGACTGCCCCTCTAAAAACATAGATTTCTGATGGCTTTATAGAAGAGTTGGATGAAAGTATGTTTATACAATGGAAAAACCATGAGGGGTAAATATCACCTCAAAAATGAATTTTCAGTGAATTTATGTTGTGAATCCCTCTATAAATCATGAGACCTTGCCATTGGTGAGGGGCTTGAGAGCTCAGTGATACAGAGTAGCTGAACCGAAGGTGCAACCATATCGGAGAGGTATCTGTTGAGAGCCAGACTAAGGAATGATTCCTGAAAGAGGGCAGCAGCTCTTTCAGTAGTTGTTAAGGGCGTAGATCAGGACACGACTTAAACGGCCATATCAACATCACTCAGTCCTCTGAGTACTGCTCACCTGAAAACAATGAAAAACTACAGCTGCTTTTTTTTTTCCAAGAAAATATAGCTGTCTGCATTTTCATATAGCAATGATGGAGAGGCGCCTCCTTGGTAAAATATTCTGGAGGTAAACTAGTCCCCCGTTCGGATCTCCGGGTGGGGACTACTAAGGAAGGGTTCACCAGAAAATTAAAAAATAGCATTCTACAAGTCAGAGTGTGGAATGTTAGAAGTTTAAAAAAGGTTGGTCGGTTAGAAAATTTAAAGAGGGAAATGGATAGGATAAATGTAGATGTAGTAGGAATTAGTGAGGTTCGGTGAGAAGAGGAAAACGACTTTTGGTCAGGTGATTTTAGAATAATTAACTCAGCCTTAAATAATGGGCAGGCAGGAATAGGTTTCATAATGAACAAGAAGATAGGGAAGAGAGTAGAGTATTTCAAAATACATAGCCATAGAATCATTGTAATAAGGATAGAATCAAAACCTAAACCGACAATGATTGTTAACGTCTATATGCTGACAAGCGGCCACGATGATGATGAGGTAGAGTGCGTATACGAAGAAATTGACGAAGCAATTAAATACATAAAAGGAGATGAAAATTTAATAATAGTTGGAGATTAGAAAAGGCAAGGAAGGAAATATAGTGGGTGAATATGGGCTGGGCAAAAGAAATGAAAGAGGGGGGGACCAACTTATAGAGTTTTGCACGAAGTATTATTTAGTAATTGCCAACATCCAGTTTAAAAATTATAATAGAAGAATATACACATGGAAAAGGCCAGGCAATACTGACATAATCAGATAGATTATATCATGGTTAAGCAAAGATTTAGAAATCAACTTGTTGACTGTAAAACTTACCCTGGAGCAGACATTGATAGCGACCATAATTTAGTGATAATGAAATGTAGATTGGGGTGTAAAAGCCTGAAGTAAAGGTGTCAGATGAATCGGTGGAATTTAGAGAAGCTTGAGGAAGAGGAGATGAAGAAGATTTTTGAGAAGAGCATCGCAAGAGGTCTGAGTAAAAAAGATAAGTAGAAAATGTAGAAGAAGAATGGGAAAATGTTCAAAAAGGAAATTCTTAAATCAGCAGAAGCGAACTTAGGCGGAACAAAGAGAACCAGTAAAAAACCTTGGATTTCAGACGATATATTGCAGCCGATGGATGAACATAGAAAATATAAGAATGCTAGTGATGAAGAAAGTAAAAGGAACAATCGACAATTAAGAAATACTATAAACAGGAAGTGCTAACTAGCGAAAGAAGAGTAGATTAAAGAAAATTGTTCAAAAGTGGAAAGACAAATGAACATTGGTAAAATAGACAGAGCATACAGGAAAGTTAAGGAAAATTTTGGGGTACATAAATTAAAATCCAATAATGTGTTAAACAAAGATGGTACACCGATTTATAATACGAAAGGTAAAGTCGATAGGGGGGTATAATACATTGAAGAGTTATATGGAGGAAATGAATTAGAAAATGGTCTTATAGAGGAAGAAGAGGGTGAAATGGGAGAAGGGAGAAACAATACTGAGATCTGAATTTAAGAGAGCATTAAAAGATTTGAATGGCAGAAAGGCTCCTGGAATAGGCGGAATACTTGTAGAATTACTGCAAAGTGTAGGTGAGAAAGCGATTGATAGATTATACACACTTGTGTGTAATATTTATGCAAAAGGGAAAGTTCCATCAGACTTCAAAAAAAGTGTTATAGTCATGATACCAAAGAAAGCAGGAGCAGATAAAGTGAAGAATACAGAACAATTAGCTTAACTCGTCATGCATCAAAAATCTTAACTAGAATTCTGTACAGAAGAATTGAGACGAGAGTGGAAGAAGTGTTAGGAGAAGACCAATTTGGTTTCAGGAAAAGTATAGGGACAAGGGAAGCAATTTTAGGCCTCAGATTAATAGTAGAAAGAAGATTAAGGAAAAACAAACCAACATACTTGGCATTTATAGACCTAGAAAAGGCATTCGATAACGTAGACTGGATTAAAATGTTCAGCATTTAAAAAAAATTAGGGTTCAAATACAGAGGTAGAAGAACAATTACTAACATTTACAGGAACCAAACAGCAACAGTAATAATTGAAGAACATAAGAAAGAAGCCGTAATAAGAAAGGGAGTCCGACAAGGATGTTCCCTATCCCGTTACTTTTTAATCTGTACATAGAACTAGCAGTTAATGATGTTAAAGAACAATTTAGATTCGGAGTAACAGTACAAGGTGAAAAGATAAAGAAGCTACAATTTGCTTATGATATAGTAATTCTAGCTGAGAGTAAAAAGGATTTAGAAGAAACAATGAATGGCATGGATGAAGTCCTACCGCATGAAAATAAACAAGAACAAAACGAAAGTAATGAAATGTAGTAGAAATAACAAAGATGGACCACTGAATGTGAAAATAGGAGGAGAAAAGTTTATGGAGGTAGAAGAATTTTGTTATTTGGGAAGTAGAATTACTAAAGATGGACGAAGCAGAAGGGACATAAAATGCCAAATATACAGGCGAAACGAGCCTTCAGTCAGAAATATAATTTGTTTACATCAAAAATTAATTTAAATGTCAGGAAAAGATTTTTGAAAGTATATGTTTGGAGTGTCGCTTTATATGGAAGTGAAACTTGGAAGATCGTAATATCTGAGAAGAAAAGATTAGAAGCTTTTGAAATGTGGTGCTGTAGGAGAATGTTAAAAATCAAATGGGTGGATAAAGTGACAAATGAAGAGGTGTTGCAGCAAATAGATGAAGAAAGAAGCATTTGAAAAAATATAGCTAAAAGAAGAGGCAGACTTATAGGCCACATATTAAGGCATCCTGGAATAGTCGCTTTAATATTGGAGGGACAGGTAGAAGGAAAAAATTGTGTAGGCAGGCAACGTTTGGAATATGTAAAACAAATTGTTAGGGATGTAGGATGTAGGGAGTATACCAAAATGAAATGACTAGCACTAGATAGGGAATCTTGTAGAGCTGCATCAAACCAGTCAAATGACTGAAGACAAAAAAAAAATGTTGTGAATCAAAACAAGTTTCTGCATGTAGTGCCAGATCGATCTATGCCAATGATCATGCCATTAGCAATATTAAGAATAGATTCCTGGCAGATGTTTCAGTGATGTCTGGGCACCGGTGCTTTAAATAATATTACCACTTTAATTTTGTGGATTCTAAAACCAGTGTACAAACACAAACAGTTGAATGGTAGTGTGGATGCACAAAATGGAGAAAGAAAATGGGTAGATGCATTGAACAAGATCACATCGAGTCCTTACTACAACTGGAATTGCTAAGTTCCAGAATAATCCCACTGGGATTGCTCTTTTTCTCACATTTTGCATATTAAGAATTTCTGACCTCCAAAAATTTGTCAGTAATGTAACTAGATTTTATTAAACACATATAATAATAAATAAATAAATATTTGTAAGAGAGAGGATACCCCTTCCTGTTAATAGAAAAATACCAAATTTTTTAATTATTTGTGATGAGTGATGTATTGCAGATCATTCAGAAATAGATATACACTTAGGATGTATTGTAAATTCATTGCACATGTAAAAGATAATACAACATTTCTGAAGAAAAAGAACTTATAGCATTCAGTAATTTAATTATTTTTCACTCTGTGAACCTAGAAAAATTTTTTTTTTTGTTACAGTAATGGTAAGTTATCAGGTTTATGTTGACAGTGTGACTCCAATTCAGTCTACTTTATATCCATTTAGCATTTTGTTAGTTTAATGGCAGCATGGCATCTGTTAAGAAAAAGCACAATGTGTCTTAAGGTCACCAAGTATAAATTAGTTAATGCCCAAGGTAAATTTAGACAAATGAACAGTAGAAGTGTACAGTAGCCATGATATGTCAGTTAAACTACATGGTTTCAAAAGTTTAAAAAAGTGGATAGTAAAGATATGGATGGCCATACTAGTGTAAGAGGTGTAAGAGATGTCAAATGTATTTAGCAGTTTTGATTAAAAACTTGAAGACCTCAGTCACATAGTTTGAAGCTTGAGTACTCCTAAATTCCTTGTACACAGTGTAATAGAATTACAAGACTACAAAGAAATTACAATTAGCAGCATACTTCAACTAAGTCACACAATCAAAGTAGATGATCACGTCACATTTTCAAATGTTATGCTAAGCAAGAAAATGGAAATTTGTTTAAATGTATTATCTTTACAGATAAGGAAACTTTCTATCTTAAGGGTTGTGAAACTAAGTGTTGAATTTGAGGATAGATCCAGGCAAATGATATGTATCTTAGTATTTGTCCAAGATTCTTCTACAAATTGATATTGATTCAGTGACATAATTACTATAGAGCTGTTATTCTTTACTAAAAAAAGGTGTTATGGCTTTCAATTGTGTAAACATGCTTTTGCTGTTTGCTTATTATTGAAGGATATAATTAGGTTGTATATTGAAATGTTAAAGCGCCGCCACATTTGGTGTTAAGAGACTAGAAATATACACAAAAGTTTCTTAATTGATTGATTTATAAAAGGGATCACAATTATCAAAGGATTCATAATCACTACCACAAAATCCAAATTTCATACAATTGAATTATTTTCTGGGGCTAAATTAAGAACATTGTTTATTCTGTGAAAGGTTATATGTAAACATTATTGTAAAAGAATAGCAGCAGCTGTTGTGTAGTCATATCAGAAGTGATCATGAATTTATAGGAAATAAACAATGTTTGATGCCTGTTGCACTATAAATGATGCCTATAAAAAACTTATTAACACAGGTGGTAAATTAATACATTTCATGAATATATTTTTAAAATAAATAAAAAAAGTATATTCTTAGTTTCATCAGATATGAAACTTTCATGTTGTGATATTTTATCATATGTTGATGTATAATCTTATATAAATCTTATAAGATATAATATAATTTATATAATCTTATATAAATGAATGTTTGTTTGTTTGTCTGTCCCATATGCGCTCCTATATATACCACTCATCCGATTGCGATGAAACTTTGTTGAGTTGTGCGCATGCCCATGAAGGTTTCTGAATTAGTTAGGATCCACTAGGTGGTTCTTGGGTCAAGATATTTTGAAAAATTGTATTTATGGTCTGATTTGGCTCATATTCAAAATATATTTTAGTTACGTGAAAAGATATATTTTTGCAAAAAATGGACCAGCTAGATAATACTAGAGTCTAATTTAGAAAAATTGTATTTATAATTCGATTTGGCTCATGTTCAGAATATTAGTTACTTATATAGAAAAAAATCCTCTGCAAAAAATGGATCTGCTAGATAGGGCTGGGGTTGAGATGTTTGGAAAAATCACCTTATAGTCTGATTTGGCTCATATTCAGAATATATATTAGTTACATGAAAAAAAAATTTTTGCAAAAACTATACCCACTAGGTGGCACCGGTTTGAGATCTTTACAAAACAAACAAATAAAAAAACAGACTTTCTTCTTCTATATATATAAAAGGCAATGTTCGTATGTTGTCCACTTTATACTAACAAACTAGTGGGCCAATTTACGTGCAGGGAAAAATGTAAAAGTATAAAAGGGAAAGGGGAAAAAGGGGCATGGGAAAAGGAAAAAGGTGAATAAGAGAAAAGGGTGACAGGGAAGGGGGAAATAGGGTAAAAGTGGAAGGTTACATTTTGTGAAGTTCTGTAATGTTCAGTTTTATCAAACTTTCAATTGTGTTAATTTATATAAATTTACTAGCTTGACCTGGCAATGCTTCACTATTGCTAGATTTGAAATCTAACAATAGCAAAGCATTGCCTGATCAGCTAGTATATTTATATAAATTCTACATAAACTATTATTTTAAAAGTAATTATGTTTATTGTATTATTATTATTATTATATTTACTTCTTTTTCAGACAAACGATTTTCCTAAAATTTTATTATATAAATTTACTAGCTTGACCTGGCAATGCTTCACTATTGCTAGATTTGAAATCTAACAATAGCAAAGCATTGCCTGATCAGCTAGTATATTTATATAAATTCTACATAAACTATTATTTTAAAAGTAATTATGTTTATTGTATTATTATTATTATTATATTTACTTCTTTTTCAGACAAACGATTTTCCTAAAATTTTATTGAATAACAAGTGTAGTTCTGTGATTACTGATTTGGTAGACGTTCCAAAAGAGTGCATATCACATGATGAAAAAGAAACTAATAACAATAACTTAAAATCACAAAATAGTACTGAAGATAAACCACAGCAGTTTCTTTGTAAATATTGTAATAAGTCATTTAATAATAAAAAAAAATTTAATATGCATTTATCAAAACACAGTAAACAAAAGGAGTTTTATTGTAATATATGCATGAAATCTTTTAAAAAAAAGGCAAGTCTTAAATATCATGAACAAATTCATTTTGATAAAAGAAAATATATATGTAATGTTTGTAATCAAGGGTTCACACAAAAAAGTAATTATATAATACATTTTAATCATCATACAAATGAGAGAAATTTTATTTGTCATTATTGTAATAAAGGTTTTTATGTTAAAAGTGGTTTAGCTCAACATATTAAAGTACACACAGGCCAAAGAGATTTTTTCTGTGAATATTGTAAGAAATCTTTTACTTCCAAATCAAGTCTTGTGTGGCATTTAAAAATTCATAATAATGAAAAAGATTTTGTGTGTACCATTTGCAATAAAGCTTTTGTTAAAAAGAGTAACCTTAATGTACATTTTAAATTACATTCTGATAAAAGAGACTTTGTTTGTTATTTATGTGGTAAGGGATTTGTTTTAAAAAGGACACTTGATAAACACTTAAAAATTCATGAATTCTAATTTCTGTTAAAAAAGAAGTGGTTAATGCCTTTGAAAAAGTTATTTGAATGTTAAATAAAATATTTTTTTAAATAAAATGTAGAGTATAAATTTATAAACCTCAACAAGAAGTAGCATAACTGAAATTCATTTAATGTTTGGTGAATGAACATAAAATTTTTGTTAATTTGAACATGCTGAATTGAAATACAGATGGAGCAGAAACAATTAGATGATTTAAAACTTGAAAATGAACACTTTAATTACAAATGAAATACTAACTAGGTACACCATTGTAAAAAGTTCAAGGATGCATTTTTCAACTCACATCAGCAAGTGACCACTATTAATGGTAAGGTACATCTCTGCACATTGTTTGATCTCATCCATGATTTTCCTCAGCTAATCCTGTAGAACTGCATGAATTTTGCTCAAATGAAATCTTTCAATTACTGTTTAGTGTGGAGTCAGTTGGCCCTATAGCTATTTCAAATGGCTCCATAGGAAAGAATTGCTTGCCTTTAAATTAAGTGAGCAGGGAGGTCATGTAAAATCTTGAAACAAGAGATGACATGGGGAAACACTTGCTGGATGACTGCCATTAAATTTCGTGCTGTAGAGCAAAATTTCATGCCATGGAATTTCAACAGGTAGCGCCATCCTGTTGGAATCACACCAGGTATGTATCTACATAATGCCGATTAGTTAATTACATAAGTTCATTATGGAGAAATGATGTTTGCAAGAACACCACATATCAATCTGATGTTACCATAATAGACTGACCATTAGCATTCTAAAAATGTACTGTCCAATCACTCCAAATGCACTAACAGCACACCAAACTTTACTTTTTTATTGTGCAGTGGCTTCTCATACAACAAGCATGGGTTATCTGTGGTCCAATATGTGAAGTTCTACTTCACATATGTTTAGATGAAAATGTGTTTCATCAGACATTAGGAGGTGATCCATCAATTGTGGAGTTTCTTCGATTAGTTGCAGCAATTGCTTACAGAAGCCACTCTGATGATTCAAATCACATGAATGGAGTTGTTCCATTGTATTTTGTAGGAATGGAACATTAAATCTTCATGTGAGGTGTGTCCAGTGGTTCTAGAGGTTAAGTGTAAGGCAGTAGAATGGCAATGAAGGGAATGTTAAGAATTAGGTTGAAATGTTTCAGCCACTCCATACATTTTCCAAAGTGACTAGGCAACTTCTTGTTGACAATGGATGCATTAGACCTAAATTGTCTGACAATTCAATAGTGTTTTTGATGTTTGGGAACCTATCCATTCTTTCCAATATCAAAATATCATTGAAAAGTTCACGTTACAGTAGCAGAACTGTTGTATTAGCAGAGTATTTCCACTGTAAAAGTGTGATGTTCTTCCGACCAACACTGCATCATGACTGAAGGCTTTTAATTGTTTTACTTAGCTATATGTTTGCCCAACCACCTATGCAGATGACACTGTGCAACTTTTATATCATTTAATTTTTTCTGCTCCACCCAGTACAAACTTTCACAACAGGAAATGATTTAACATAACTAGCATAATGCAAGTACAAAATACTAACTCCCTAACCCAACGTTCTTGTTGAGTTATAATGTAACTCAATGTATGCTTAAAATATTTAGATTCTTGTTTCTCTTCCTGCTGCATGGTAATCATTGTGATGTGATAGAAAAAGGGATAAATCAATTTTCTTGATTTTTTCCAAAATTATTCTTAAATGAGAAATATTATATAAGTATGTTCTTTTCTTACATAAAATTATTACAAATTTTAACCCTGTTTTTCAGTAGACAAGGTCAAGATCTTAATTAATAATAGCGGGAAATTATTTTATTTAATACACTCTCACACATTCTAGTTTAATCTTCCATCCATTCATCCCTTCCAGGCCTCCCATTTACTACACACTCAAAACTCGCTCTTTCTTAACCATTCCTTACATAAACCTACTTCACATCCACATTCTTTTCCTTCAAAATATGCTGAATGTTAACACAACATATCTAATACCTTAATATGTAACTGATGTATAAATGAAAAACAAATAAGAGGCAATCAATGTTAAGTTCTAAGTAAATAATATAATTAGAGGGAGAGATTCTTGTTAAAGATAACTTTTTACAAAAAGTTTCTATTCAGTTTCTTTTTCAACTACTTACATCACTACAGTGTCTGGGGTATTGCATATCAGTTCTCCACTCCTCTACTCCTTGCCAATCACTTCATCTTACTTAGATTATTTCCTCTTCTACACCCCAGTTCCTATCATTAATAGTTTTTATACTCTGATGTCCAAATTTCATTAACATGTTACTTTTTTAAAGTCCCCTTCCAACTCTTCCCAACAAAATCTACGAAAATAATTTTTCTATTGCATTTATAAAAGATATGCCTCTGTAATTTTTCATCTGCAACATATCCCTTTTAAAAAATAAGAAATATAACAGCATCTTTGAAATTCTGATACGGTCACATTTTGTAAGATTTTATTGAAGAGTTATATTTTAGTGATGTGACAGATTTTCTTCCACAATTGGAATTTTATTTTAAATGAAATCAGCTCAATTGGATGAGTTCAGGGTGATATGGTGGCAAACTAAATACTTTTTGACCAAAATACTTCAATATTTTATGGAAATTTTACTCTTCAAAGTGTAGTTAATGTATAGGTTAGTTTTTTAACATATCTGCAGAGCACAGAATATTTCTTTTTTGTTGCCTTCTGTCAAGGAGTAAGGAATAATAATATTTATATAAAATGCTCTTATATTTGTTTTATGTATTATTTATAATTTCTGTTTTTGCAAGATCCTATTTAATTTCATAGTCATTGATGTAACTGATAGTGTGTGATATTGTGAACGAGGCATATATATTTAGTTGTGAAGATTTTTTTTTGTGTGATCACAATAAACAGTTTTTTGTAACCGATCTCAGATTATTTTAGTGAGTTTCATCTGATACTTAACAGTTCTACAAAATATGAATTCGGTGCCTTGTGTAATTGTATATTAAGTGAGAACATTTTCAATTACCAAACTGAAAGAGATGTAAGGTTTTTGTTTCCAGCCATTTTTCATGGTACTTATCTGTTTGCGTGCGCGTTTCATTATGCCCCTTCCTTACATGTGATCAGATTTTAAAAAGTATCTGAAATTTTTCTGCAGTAATGCTTGCATGCTCATATAGCAACTTTGATATTCTGGATGTGGGATTTTGTATACATTAATATAAAGAATGATTCCAAATTGTACTGCAATTTCTCGGTAGATTATTCAATAACTAAAAACACGAAAAAAGAACAAACATAAGTCAGAAAACTGTTCGTTAGCGACTTTCGGCTCGCAAACATTTAACCCTACGTTCTGCTACCTCTGTGAAATTAAACCTTACCAAAATTCTTTGGGTACAAATCAAGGGGTAAATTTGGTGCTTACTAATTATTTTTTATATAAGAAATTGAATAAAAATGGTCCCAGATCTCTATATGACTTAGCTTTTTAAAAAACTGGGAAAACACGAAAAGGTTTTGTCGGAAAATGCACTTTTTTAATTTGGAATAAAATAACTTTGTTAATTTACAAATAAAAATCTGTAGTTAACTTTGTAGGCAATTTATTTCTGTGAAAATTTAGGTAAATAGCTTCTATTAAAATTAAATACAAATTTGAGAAGTTCAACTTTAATTAAAAACGAAATATACCAACTGGATCGGAAAAGTGACAAGATTTTAAACAGAACAATGTACAAACAAATGCTAAAAATTAAAAAAAAATAAATTTGAAAGACGATCTTTCTAAAACATATTAAAAATAAATTATTTTTTCATAGGTTGGCAATAATAGCTGATCAATTAGGTTTGTTATTGTTCGGTCAGTCATTCAAAATGGTATCGCCACAAATTTGCTTTCATTCGGAGACCTGACGGACACGTTAATTTATGGTATAGAATATAAAAATGTATTTTCTTCTTTTTTTTTTTTGTTTGTGGGCGAAAAACGCCTGGGCGTTATCATCGCCCGGTAGTTATTAGTAAAAGGGTAAAATAACTCCGAAATAATAAACTATACAAGGTGTAAACGTAATATCAAACGTGTAATAAAAATTAACTAAAACAAGCCAAGAAGGCAAAATAAAACTCAAAACTAATACCACAGACAAAGTTGATAAAATATAAAAGTTAAAATAATAGATCATAGAAAGTATATAAAACTTACCTAACTCCGATGGGTTGTGCAAAAACCCCTCCCCGGATAGTAAAATTAAATACATAGAACCAAAAAATAAAATTGAAAATAAAGGTTAAAATTATTAATAAAAACTGTCCTTACAGAAAAACATATATGAGTATATTAAATCCTTTGCAGTAACCCGGTACTATGCAAAAAGAGAAACATCCGTTCCAAAATCCCGCTATCGTCGCACAAGATATCACGGATATTTGCGGGTATATTAAACTGACGACGCAAAGCCGCATAACATATGTAGTCCACGAGAATTTGGTGCACAGTCATGCGGCAGTTGCATCGTGTGCACAGGGGTGGGTCTTCTCCTGACAGTAGGTATTGTGTGTGATCCTCGTATGTCCCAACCGTAACCGGCAGAGGACCACTTCCTCATGGCGAGAGTTTCTGCAAGAGGAGCCCCCATGGCAACACTGAATCCTTAATCCGTCGTAGTTTATTATCGACGGTAACCGTCCAGTCACGTTGCCACCTTGCTCGCAGTGATTGATAAAATCAAAGGTACTACTAACTCGGGTGGTGAAAGGAGGCTGAATACACGCTTCCTTGGCAGCAGAATCTTCTCTTTCGTTACCTAGAATTCCAACATGGCTAGGGATCCAGCAAAGACCTACCTCCCTGTTGCGTTTATCTAACTCAGCGATTTTATCATAAATGTCAATGACGACAGGATGTTTGGATTAAAGGTTTTCCAACGCCTGGAGAGCACTGTACGAGTCACTGCAAATAAGAATGCTCCTATATTTAGGGCCAACGATACTTAGAGCCCTATCCACAGCGAGTAGTTCCGCGGTGAACATACTCGTAACACCGGGTAGGCCAAACATATAGGTCTGTTCATTGATAACAAAAGTACAACCAACTTTACCGTCATGCTTCGACCCATCAGTATATATCACCACGCCTGGGTTCGACTTGGCGAGGAGAAACTGAAACATCTGCCGGAAAACATTACGTGGCGTGGAACGTTTGTCGTACGTTGTAAGATAAAACGTAAAATTTACATGGTTTATTCTCCACGGGGGGTTCGAGCACGGACATGATGGGAAGAACAAGGGAGAATCAACACTCATATGCTGCAGCAGACGTCGTGTACGGACACCCACAGGCAAAGTACAACGTGAACGGTCCTCATACTTCCTCAAATTAGGATTCTTAAGAACTGGGTCAAAAGCTGGGTGATTCGGCTGTCCGCTGAGACGGGCAAAATACAACAAAAGCTGGTCTCATCTATCCCAAAGTGATGGCTCGCCACTGTCTACAAGTAGACAGGGGTCTTGCGATAGGGCTCGATCTAAACGCACCTGTTGCAAGCCGAAGAAAAGCATGATGCACACCGTCCAGCATTTTAAGTACGGTTTGACTAGCTGAAGAATAGGCGACACAACCATAATCTAAACGGGAGCGAACAAAGGAATAGTAAAAACGTATCATACATGACCTATCGGCTCCCCAGTTGGTGTTAGTAAGGACTCGCATCATATCTAGAAGTTTGGAACATTTTGTTTTTAATTCTTTTATATGTTTGACCCAAGTAAGACGACTATCAAAAAATAAACCTAAAAACTTGACGTAAGTAGAGATAGTAATAATCTCCCGTTCAGAAAAACTTGCGGAATAGAAGGGTTCCGTAGCCGAGAAAAGACTACACATTTCGTCTTGTCGGGTGAAAATGTGAAACCAGTAGTTCAGTAGTTCTTGACCAAGCCTCAAGGCGAAATATAGTGTTCTGTACCAGTCTCTCCGCAGTGGGTGCAGAGCGGCTCGCAACGTAAATTACAAAATCATCAACGAAAAGAGAACAAGAGACAGAAGCCTGTACACAATTGGTAATGCTTTTATGGCTACAGAAAACAAGGTGGCACTTAATACACTACCTTGAGGTACACCATTTTCCGGGACGACACTGTCTGAAAGTGAATCGTCTACACGAACACGAAACGTTCGGTGATTTAAGAACCCCCGGATAAAAGCAAGCATATTGCCATTGATTCCACACCTCCTGAGGGTGTCAAGAATGCCACGTCGCCAGGCCGTGTCGTAGGCCTTTTTTTATATCGAAGAAGATAGAAGAAACAAGGTGTTGGCGGTTCAGGAAGGCGTTTTGTATGGCTGTCTCCATTGACACCAAATGGTCAAATCTCCCTCATCGGAAACCACATTGTTCCGAAGAAAGAAAGCCATGTTTCTCCAAGTACCATGCAAGCCTGCGGTTTACCATTCTCTCCATTACTTTACACAACACGCTTGTTAAAGAAATAGGGCGGTAGTTTGAGGGATCGGTTTTGTCTTTACCAGGCTTTAGTACTGGTATAACAAACGCTTCTGACCAGCCGAGCGGAAAGACTTGTTCGGAGAATAAACCATTGTAAATACTCAAAAGATGTTGCAGTGCTGAGTTAGGAAGGTGTGAAAGCATACAAAGGCGAACGTTGTCTGGTCCAGGGGAAGTGTCACGTGAGTTCTTAAGTGCGTGCAACAATTCTTTAAGTAAGAATTGGCTGCTGTTCGTGGATACCAGAAAAATTATATCCAGATCGAAGATTACCGGTTCGTATAACATTTGACGATTTGGAGAGCCGAGTTCGAGAAGGAGGTATGCTTAAACCACAACGATTCGATGCTGGTCGTGAATTTTTTATGAAAAATGCCAACGTTGAGGAAGCCATATGGAATGCTGTACAATTATCTGCTACTTCAAGCACCGCTTTCCACTACTTCACCGCTTTCATGTTTCCCAGTCAAGCTTGTTGCGGACGTACGGGGGCAACACATATCCATTCCATACATACAACACGTGTATAAAAGAGTTATTACTACCTAATTTTGATAAACGGATGAAATTCTGTCGACGGTTAATTAGCAAAAGAGAATATAATCCCGATTTCCTAAGTAACATTAAAATTACTGATGCATCTGTTTTACAAGAAATGGCATTGTAAATTATTGAAACACTCCCACTTGGGTAAAAGAAAATCCCCATAAGACTACTACATATCAATTCCAACCCACACTTTCATTTAACGTGTGCTGTAGTCGTCTTGGTAAGGCTTATAATCTCATAAGCCTTTTTTCTTACCGCCAAAGCTCAATGGAGAGCGGTACTTACATTTTTTGCAAACAAATCTAATGGAACTCTTGGAAAATATTACATTTGCAGAGAGTGTATGATAGTTTTTCAATAATGGCGCACCTGTAAAATGACCAGCGGACTTTTTCCTTTGGGGGCGGACGAAGTCGTTAGTTTATTCCAATCGTAATGGCATACAAGAAGAATTGAGACATCGTAAAATAGAAGCTGGAGCTACTATTAGGAGTAATAATGATGCTATTAGACTCATTTATTGGTAAATTAACAGTTATTTTATTCCAAACCTAAAAAAAAATATTTTTCAACAAAACCTTTTCGTTTTTACTCAGTTTTTCTTTAAACCAAGACAGAGTTATTGGACCAGTATTATTCAGTTTCTTAGATCAAAAACAATAAGTAAGCACCAGATTTACACCTCGATGTGTACCCAAAGAATTTTACTACAGTTTTATTTCACAGAGGGACCAGAAAGGAGGGTTAAATGTTTTGCGAGCGAAAGTCGCCAACGAACCATTTACTGACCTATGTTTATATGTACTTTTTCCTTTTTTGTCTGCAGAATCATCTCCCGAGTGATTTCCGTCCAATTTTTAATCACCTACATTCATCAATGTAATGTTTTTTTACGTGAATCGAGTGAATACGATGAGTGAATTATATGACTCGTAATAAAAAAAATTGGTTTAACTTCCCTTCTGAAAGTTTTTAATTGGTTTAAAAAGTTTATTTAATTGAAGCGTATATAGTGTTTTTCTGCGAATGATTCTTCCTAATATTTTCAGTTTTCTTCCATCTTAAAATCATGTGCCTCAAAATGTTTTGTAGTTTCATGCGTGCAATTTATCTACAGATCCCGGTATACTGTTTTAAAACTTATAAATTCTTTAATGCCATATGTGAAAACTGTCTATAAATCTTAACGCATATTTCTGAATACTATCAGTATTAACCTTCTCGTAATAAATTCTTTTCCAAGCGTACTGAAATTTTTATTTTTTTCCAGTTTTTTCGATTATGTTATAACTCCGCGCACTAAATCGGCCGTCATGCCGCCAAGATCACTGTGAGTTTGAATTTCTGAACGTAATAAATTTCTCTTCTGTTATTTTGTTGTAAAAACATTCATTATTATACACTTTCTTTGACTTTTTAAAGCCACTTTCTGGTGATAAGTAGAAAAAAATTATAGTCTATAGAATGTGTAAACGACGAGCGCAAAATTAACAACACGAGTACAACGAAGAAGTGACTTCTTGCTATCCACTATGTCCTGTTGCAGTATCTTGTTATGTCATAGTGCCATGTGCCATCATTACTACAGAATCCCAGTTATAATTATACCCATCTATTTTTTTACACTTTCCAAAGTTTGGTAATTAATACTTGTTACTATTAATGAAGGTTGTTTTAAGTAGTAATATAATTTTTCTTTCGAAATATTAGTTAAGCTGTCACAAACTTCGTCAATTGTTTTGAATTTTCTTCTTTTTTGCTGAATGAGTATGTTATTTATTTTTTAACTGTACATGTTATTTATAAAACTTGACAATTTTCACAATATGTTTCACAACATACATTTTTTTTAGTTTTTAAAACATGAAAATTATTATTAAAATAATAAAAATGGATCATCTAAATTGTATCGTCTATCATCGATTGTCGATGATAATGTAATATCGATTTTTAGCTCAATGTGTTTAGAAGTTGTTTGGGGTTATGTCATTTATGGATACACGTGTTGTAATCTATTATTTCGCGTAAATAAACTTGTGTTCATGTAAGATGACTATTTTTTTTTATTTCGCGTGATTAAAATTGTGTTCATTTAATATAAATATATTTTTTCAAGTGAATAGTTGTTAAAAAAATTGATAAAGATGGCCTGTGAAGATCCGAAGAACTTAGAATTTCATGAAATGGAACTGGATGATAGGATTCTTAAAGTAAGTTCTTATGCGTGTATTGAGCTTAAGTATGTCTTAACCTCTTGGGAATAAAATGTTTTAGGTGGCATTATATCTTTGAAACCATTTTTAAGCAACATAATGCACTTTTTGCTGATCTATAGGCACTAGTGCACTTAAGGTTGAATTTATTATGAAAGAAGATAAGTTGTAAAAATTTGATAAACTGTTTAATTCTGCTACGTTGAATATCATTCTGAATTTTATATTAATGTAGATGCATTTAAATGGTACTTTTTAAAAAAGTGATCCATGATTATTTTATGAAAATAAATATGGAAATAAAAAAATTTAACCATTTCAGTTAGGTGGTCATGCATATCTCATAATAGTTTTTGCAGAAAAAAAAATTATTTCTCATCCTATCAGCCCATCAAGTTCTTTCTTTTTAACTTTTAAAATGTTGGTGTAAAGAACAAAAATGTATTTAATCAATTACAGTAACAAAAGTAATAAATTAGTTTATAGATATTATGAAAACAGCCATTGAAGCATGTAATATTCATCTAGATTAAACCATACAGTCAGCTTTTAATTTTGCTTCCAAGTTAAAGATAGATCTTAGCAAAAAGAATAAACTAAACAAAATTTATAGTTTAATGTATTCACAATAGATAGCTAATTATTAAGACTGCTAAGTAAATAAATTAATCCTACATGCTCCATGAATGACTAGTTTAAAAATAATTATATAAATAATTTCTTCTTGTGAGTCGATCTAGTACAAACATACAACCCCTAGTGGTCTAATGGTAAGCTTTTCATTGCAAATCAGTTGATTTTGAAGTCTAGAATTCTAAGGTTCAAATCCTAGTAAAGGCAGTTACTTTTATACGGATTTTAACACTACATCGTGTATACCAGCATTCTTTGGTAGTTGGATTTCATATAACCACACATCTCAGGAGTGATTCAACCTGAGACTGTACAAGACTACGCTCCGTTTACATTCATATATAAACTCTGAAGTAATACCTTATGCTGGTTCCAGAGACTAACAGAAAAAAGAGAGTATAAACATACAGAGGAATGGCACTAAAGGTAAAAACTATAGTTTTATTGGTACTTGGTACTGCATATTAACGCCACCGCAGCTACAGCTTTGTTTAAAAACAAAGTAGTCAATCGGATTTCGGTGGAAAATGAACAGTCTCTTTATTAATTTTAATAAATGGTTATTTATATTTATTTATTTTATAAATATAATTTAACCAAACTTAACCTAAATAAATTCAGTAATTATTGCAATTATTTATTATTTAAATAATCAAAACATTCCTGTTGATTAGTCAAGGTTAGAGAGCGAAGCGAGCGTAGGTTAAGTTTCGTTAAATTAAATAAATATAAATAACCATTTATTAAAATTAATAAAGAGAGTGTTTTGAATGTTAAACTCTATATCGGCCCATTTTCCACCGAAATCCGATTGACTACTTTGTTTTTAAATAAAGCTGTAGCTGCAGTGGCGTTAATACATAAGTACCGTTTTATTTATTACCTTGCATTATCAGAGAGACAAGTTGCTAGATTCTTGTGCTAAATGAATAAGTCACTGTATTTGTAACATTTTGATGCCATATAAATTTGGCTGAGTACACATATAATGTGAAGTTCCGCTTTGTGTTTTATTATTTCACCTTGTTGAGCCTCCGCATTCATTCCATATGTTGCTAATGGGAAAAACTATTTATATTGAAATATAAATGTTGATTTATCTTTGCGTGATGAAAAACTTACGGCAGTTGAAATTTGTGTTCTTAGCATTCTGAAACACTTGTTAAACTGGGCTGTATTCTTTTTTTAATAAGCTGCATTAAATTCCTTGAAGATGATCCAAATACCTTGCACAAGACTCCATATAGTGCCTGCGTAATCCTGTAACTATCCAATGCAAGACAATTAACTCTGTTAGCATTGATTTTTTCATCTGTTAAATGTGATTTAGTTTATTGAACAATGTATTCCACACTAACAGTTTTACATCTTGATTGATTGAAGCAAAACCTCAATTCTTGTGCATATAATTGTTCAGTTAACAATTGCTTTAAATTCATTTCCAGTTGATGGTCACACCATCAACTGGAAATAAATGATGGATTCACACATCAGGATTTACGTATATTAAGATATATAAAAAAAGTTCAATATTAGGTACTTTTCAAGAAGATTTCCACAACCGATGTATAGTTAGTCAGTTGTAGTTGTTAGATGGCACCATGAGAAAGGGGAAAATAAATAAGTTAAATTTATAATCCTACTTTATATAATAAACTATTCTAACCAAACTTAACCTAGGCTTGCTTCACTCGCTAACCTTGACTAGCAAGTGAACTAAGCGTAGGTTAAGAGTTTGGTTCGATTATATTTATACTTTTAGATTTATTTATTATATAAATTTATATATATATATATATTTATACAAATTTATTATACAGTGCACCTTCTATTTATGCGGTAGTTACATTCCTGAAAATTTTTATGTATAATGAAATCGTGTGAATTGAGACTTGTATTATATGTAGAAATATAGGTTACGTTTTTGTTAAGTTATACAGTAAATTACTGTACTCAAAAAATACTGTACTTTATTTTACTATTTTATTATTACAGTATCATTGTTTATTTTAATGATATTACAGTACAATGTATGTATTTAAAAAGAAAAAAAATATGGACTATTTGTTTATTTTCTCTTTTCAGTAGCGCCTTCTTCAACTAACTACAGATCGGCTGCAGGCATCTTCTTGAAACATACCTAGTATTAATTGAAGCAAACAGCTGTCATAAGTAAAATCCTAAAACCTTCCTGCAGATTATGTAAACCCAGGGCAAATGCCCTTAACATTTCCAAAATTAGTTTTTATCAAAATACAATTTCATTTTATGGCTGTTAAAGCATTTACATGGTGTCTATAATGTTATGTGTTTGAAAGAATTATATGGCAGCATGTTTAGCAAGCAAATCCCAAATCTCAATTTTGAAAATTAGAATTTATGCACAAGTTGAATACATGCAGTAATGTAAACATTGGTATAAAAAGTAATAATACTTCTAATTATAAGTAACTAAAGCTAATTAGCCTGTACTTTTGTTTTCTGTCATTTTTACATGAATTAAACTATTCACGAACAAACTAGAGAATGTAAGCCAAACAGTAACCTGTTTTACCATTCAGCTAATACTTTTAACTTTAAAATCACTGAATTTTATGAAAATACTTATTCACCTGTAGTTAAAAGGAAAGTATTTGGAAGTAAGTCTGTGTATCATTGTTTTGACAACCATTAATCTAAATGCTTTTTTTAAAAATGAAAGCTTGTTTATAAATCATCATTTCAAAAGATTATAAATTTAATGTATGAATTGTTAATTTTAAATATCTTTTTAAGAAAAATTGTAAACTAAGGATCTTCCAGCAAATTATTTCAGTTAAATGGAGAAGTAAATAATAATTTTGTAAATTAATTTTTTAGGCAATTGCAAACTTAGGATGGTCACATCCAACATTAATTCAGGAACGTGCAATACCCTTACTTCTTGAGGGTAAGGATGTTTTAATGAGAGCTCGTACTGGAACTGGGAAGACAGGAGCATTTGCTATACCAGTCATACAGAAGATACTGTATAAGAAGCAGGTTTGTTTTATCTACAAAAAAACAATTTAAATTGAGTTTTTCATTATTGTAAATTTAGTAGTTTTGTTACATCAATTTATTTATTTACAGTGAAAAAGATTTTCTACTTTTACTGAGAGTTAATTAAGAAGTCTCTATAAAATTGCTGCCATTTCAAAACCAAACAGGTGACAAAAAACAACTTAAACATCAGGTAAAACTTTCTGTACCTAATTATATTTAAAGATAAACTTTTCTATCTCAACATAGGGTCATTGGAATATTACAGGTCATTGGAATTGCACTACTAGGATTAAACTGGGGTGATTCATTTTCTGTTTACTTAAATACATTACAACTCTGAAGTTCATAAAATATAATTCAGTTCAAATAAAATTCCTCAGTAAAATCTTTATTCATATAATACAATGTAATTTTAACTGTATTTTGCTTCACATCTGTTATTACTTCAACTGTCGCGCCATTTCTAACTCTTAGTTTAATTTTCCTCTGTTACTGCTATTGTAAAAATAAGTTATGCCAAAGCCTGGCTATACTGCTCTGGAACATGACTTGTTATAAACAGAATCTATTGTTTGTAGACTCTCTGTTTAATTCTTTACATTGCTATAGACTAATATAAATTTCAGGAAATTTTAATGTGTATTCATATTAAATGTTGGCAAAAGTATGTATTCCCTTTTATGAGTTTATTTTTGAGAATGTAATTTCATTTGAGTTTTGTGTTAAAATATTACACATACAGCAGTTCAGTTTAGAACTCTAAAGATACAGTTTTATTAAAATCTTGTCTGAAAGAAAACGTCACCTTTCTGTTATTTACTTCATTCATATAGGTTTTTTTTGAAAAGCTTGAAATAATTTCACGAAATTAAAAAAAAGTTACAAGATGTGTAAGTGTGAGGTTTGATAAAAAAATAAATGAAATTTTAGTTTTTTCTAAAATCTTTATTTATTATTCATCAATATTGATTTTGTCACCTTCTAAGTTCTCTTTCAGATGTAATACATTTATGCCAGTGATTTTTCCAATCTTTGAAGCACCTCTGGAACACAATTTTCAGTATGGCATTTAGCTCCTTCAGTGATTCTGTCTTTATCTCTTCAATGTTGGCAGAACGTCCTTTCATGGTTCTTTTCATTTTGGGGAATAGGAAGAACTCACAGGGGGCCATGTCCAGTGAATGTAATGGCTGAGGCATTATAATGGTATTGTTTTTGGCTAAAAATTTATGAACAAGCAGTGAAGTGTGAGTAGGTGCATTATTGTGGTGCAATTACCATCAATTGTGTCACCACAAATTCAGGTGTTTTCTTTGGATTTCAATGACATAGAACTTCCAGGTAATATTCCCTATTGACTGTATGACCTATTGGCTAGAACTTATAGTACATTAAGCTGTTGAAGTTGAAGAATACAGTGATCATAACCTTCACATTTGATCGAACTTGAGCTTTTTTCAGTCTTGGTCCTTCAGGAAGGTTTCATTGGATGATTGGGCCTTAGTTTTGACATCGTACCAATAACACACGTTTCATCACCAATTATGACATGTTTGAGCAGTTCTGGATCATTGTTCACTTCATTCAGCAACTCGTGAGCAATGTTTATTTGACATTGTTTATTAGAAATTCAACAGTCTTGGAACAAATTTTGCTGCCACATGTTTCATGTCCAAAACATCCAAAAAAATTGCTTGGCATAAGCCAAATGTTATGCCAACATTATCAGCAAGCAACTTCTCTGATAGTGATTTGGTGATTATCCATAAACATTTTCTTCACTTTTTTGTCATTGGTTGTTGATGTGCTGGGACATCCAGGGTGCTCATCATTTTCAGTGTCTTCACAGCCCTCTTGGACACATTTGTACCACTTTTAAACACTTATTTTATCTATAGAAGGATCACCAAAAGCAACATTCAACATCTCACTGCACTTTATTTCATTCATAAATTCTTGGTTCCACTTTCAAAAAAGTGGAACCTCTTTTTTGAAAGTTAAACAAGTTAAAAATCACTGACCATAAGAAAACACATGTATCCTTTTCGAAAGCCAACAATGAAGTAAGTATCCAATATGGCTACCGATATAAATATACATTAGGGACAAGTGTACCAACACAACAAAAAAAATTTAGCATGGAAAATTTAGGAACAAAATTTTCAGTATGGAAAATTAAAAAAATTGTGTATTTTTTATTACATCTCGTATTTATCAATTATTTTCTTTGGTTTTTAAAAATGGATTGACTTTATTAATTAGCAGTTAGTTGGATAGTTAGCAAAGAGGTGGGACATTCTGCCCTTTCTAATGTTCTGGAGATTAGCAGGATAACAACTGCAACATCTAATAATGATCTGTCATACATATACTATAAAAGGAAATAAAAAATAATTATTATCATTGTAATTTTTTAGAGAGGAGTAGAAACATTCTGTTTATCTGAATTTTCTAGTAAATATCTTTTTTAACAGACATTATCACACATTGTATTAAAAGGTCTATCTGTTAGTTTTGTATTATACATGAGTGCATATGTTTATGTGGATACGCATCCTTTATCCTGTTTCATTTTAACATTTATGAAACCATAATTTCCTACACACAATCAACTTATTGTTTTGTTTTTTTTTTAATTTTGAATGCAGTTTTTTCTTTTTTTCAAAGAATGATGAAGTTAATCACTGATTTGCTGGGTAAAATTGAGAACTAAACCTAATGATTTTTCAGCCATGTTTTTCAAAGCTGTTATTGTTTTGCAGTATTTAATTAAAGTAAAAGATGTATGAAGACTTTGATGAAGTTCATGTATGAAATTCATTCATGGGTATAGTTAGGAAGAATGGATATATACATATAATTTACCCTGAAATTATTCATTAAGTAAGATAACTAACAACATTACATTTTTGATTAAGTAAATTAATCAGCTTTTTCACAAAATTTGATAACTTTTCCATCATCCAGTCTGGTGTAGCAATGTTTTTTGGGTTAGAAGTCTGGTTTTTTACCCTTTAAAAAAGAATTCTGGAAAAGTTTTGAAGCTGCCTTATATTTATAAAATTTGTTTGTTTGAAGTTATGATTACAAATCAGTTGTATATTAATCTGTTAGTAACATACTTACTTTATATTATTAATGTCTAAATTTTTTTCTTTATTTTGTTTCAGTTTGCTCGAGAGCAAGAAGTTAAAGCATTAATATTAGCACCTAGTAAAGAACTTTGTTTCCAGATTCATAAAAATTTTTTACAACTTACATCAAAATGTTCTCGAGATGTTAGATGTGTAGATATATCACCTCAGGTAAAATAATATAATATAATATATTATTATAATAATATAATTCACCAGGTTGTTCTAGTGGTCAACTTGTCATCGTAAATCAGCTGATTTCAAAATCGAGAGTTCTAAGGTTGAAATCTTAGTAAAGGCAGTTCTTTTATACGGATTTGAATACTAGATCATGGATACCAGTGTTCTTTGGTGTTTGATTTCAATTAACCACACATCTCAGGAATGGTCAACCTGAGACTGTTCAAGACTACACTTCATTTACATTCATACATATCATCCTCATTTATCCTCTGAAGTAATACCTTACAGTTGTTCTGGAGGCAAAACAAAAAAAAAAGAAAGAGATAAAATAATATAATGTTAACTCTGTCGATTTTTTTGAAAATGTAATTTTTAAGTTCTGTTTATAATTAATTAATATTATCCTAACATCATTTTAAATAAATTGAAAAAAAAATAATGTAGAGAGATAAATATATCCTTATATTATTTGAGAAAAAGTTAATTTTGAATAACTTTAATTATTAAAAGTATAAATAATACATTATTTAACCTCGGTGATCTATTGAAACTTGTTTGTTAAACCTGGATTTTACTTTCACTGATTTTCCAGTAAGTCAATCTACAAGTCATTCCTGGCATTGGGATGCTTTCAGGTTGAAAGAGATGCAGTTATTGTTTTAATCTTGTCTTGGGCAAGGTGTTGTAGATGTTAACATTAATTAATTTTTTTTTGTATTAAGCTTTATAAAGTGATTATAATTTAAATCAGTTTATAATTTTTGTTTAAAAATTAGAACTTTAAGTATTACTTTAAATAAAAGAAATCCTCAAATTAAAAAAATAATTAAACAAAACTAATTTTTTGCTCTAGGCAAGCAGATAACCTACATCTTTTACAAGTTGATTATTCCACAACATGTGAAATGTTTCAGGAAGTAGGATCCTAGAAATTGAAGGGTGGGAATTAATGGTAAGTAGTTACTGTCTGAAGCCATCTTTAATTCACTGCTTCTACAGACTGCTGAAATTATTCAAAAATATAGGCACAGTTTCTTTCTATTGGGATTTATTAAGGTTAACAGAGTTTGTATTCTGTGCCATTTAAAATCTATAGATAAATAAAATCATGAAAATTTAGTTTATTAAACAGTAGATTTTTTTCTTTTTAGTAATTCTTGTGATTTAATTAATTAATTTTTTCTCATTTTCAGGTTGATTTATCTGTACAAAAAGCTGTTTTAGTTGAGCGACCAGATGTGGTTATATCAACTCCGGCTAGAGCATTAGCTCATCTTAAAGCTAATTCTTTAACTTTAAAAGATTCATTAGAAATACTGGTAATTGATGAGGCTGATCTTGTGTTTTCTTTTGGTTATGAAGATGATGTTAAAGAAGTGTTAAAGTGAGAACTCTTTTAATAGTAAAATAATACATTATTGTTACTTTATAATGTTAATTTTGTAGATTTTGTTGAAAATGTAATTTTTAAGTTCTGTTTATAATTAATTAATATGAGGGTTATTTTTTTTTCAAGGTCTGATCGGTCACGAAATTAAAACCACTGTGAAAATAAAAAACTTTTTATTTGTAACAAGCACTTATATAGTTACGCTATTTCTCTACATAGTCGCCGCTCTGATTTAGACTTTTGTCATAGCGTGGTACCAACTTTCCAATACCCTCGTCATAGAAAAGAGCCACCTGTGTTTTCAGCCATGTTTCTACACTGGTCTGCAACTCGATGTCTGTGCCAAAATGTTGTCCTCCTAGCCAGCGTTTCATGAGATCAAAGAGGTGAAAATCGGATGGAGCCAAGTCCGGGCTGTATGGTGGGTGATCAAATAGTTCCCAACGAAAACGCTGCAGGAGCTTCTTTGTTACAGCTGCAGTGTAGAAACATGGCTGAAAACACAGGCGGCTCTGTTCTATGACAAGTGTATTAGAAAGTTGGTACCACGCTACGACAAATGTCTAAATCTGAGTAGCGACTATGTAGAGAAATAGCGTAACTATGTAAGTACTTGTTACAAATAAAAATTTTTTTATTTTCACTGTGGTTTTAATTTTGTGACCGATCGGACATTGAAAAAAAAATAACCCTTGTATTATCCTATCTTCGTTTTAACTAAAAATTGAAAAAAAAAAGGATGTAGGGAGATATTTTATTTGAGAAAAAAATTAATTTTGAATAACTTTAATTATTGATGAAGTATAAATAATACATTATTTAACCTCAGTGATCTATGGGTTTGTAACTGATTCTATATGTACAATTTCCTCCCCTCTTCACTAATAAATAAGCACTGCCCTACCAGCTATTCTAAGGTACCAGCATGATGACACAGGTTGAACTACGGCAGCCAATTCCCATGATAATCATTCAAAAAAAAGGAGTAAAAGGTAAGGGAAGGGGAGGGATGAGATGGGATGATCAATTCCCAAAGGAGTTTCTTCTATAGGGGCAATTTAATGTCTTTACCAAGACCTTGTAGTAGGTTTCAAATATTTATTGTAAATTCTTGACATTTTGGCAGTTACAGTAGAGACTCTCTTAACAGTTGATGGGAGTTCCCTTGGTATAGGGGTAATTGATTCTGATATCAAAAAACTCAAATAATAGAGATCTTGATCTTGAATCACAATAATCTTTTGTGAAATCGGAATTCAGTAAATTAGTGGACGTAACATATACAGGAAATTTTTTTTTCTAATAGAATTATTACAAAATTCTATAATTAAAAGGTTTTAAATACTTCTGTAGTATTTGTAGGGTGAATATTCAAGAAAATACTCATAAACTTCACTGGAGTATTTCATTTCACTACATGATATACTATATTTCCATGATATATATAACAAAACTGTTTGTAATTTTGTCATACAATTTTATTTTTTGGAAAAATACACTTTTTTTTTAAGAAGTATGACTAAGTGATGATTAAATTCAGTACAAATACAACAATTTCTTGTTTAAATCAGCCAAAGAAATATCACTTTGCAATTCTTGCCAGTAAATGAACACATTTGTAAGATTTGCTGTTACTTTTTCAAGCAATACTTTCTTTTGTATTATTGATCTCTCTTTCTCTTTTTGCACTATTCTCCTTTTTTTCTTGATGTATGCTGTTATTTTTATATTTATGACAATTTCATAATGATTGAAAGTGCAAAAAGTATTTGTTTTTTATTAATCCATTCTTCAGTATTTTTTTCTGCTATATGTCCCCACCTTTTAATTATTGTTATTATTTTCTTATTGGAAGGTGCTTTTATGACTGTAGTTGTTTTTGGTCACATTTTACTAAAAGGTTTTTGTTTAAATATTTCTATTTTAACACTATACATTATAACTTAATTAAGGTAGCTTTTAGTTACAAGGAGCTTGATTAAGTCTCTACAAGTAATAATATTAAACTAAATTTCTTAATGACAGATATTTAATTAAACTTAAATAAATTTTTTTTTTTACTTGTCTTGAAGACAAATTTTATTAAAAAAAACCTAATATAAAACAAGTTAATAGAATTTTGTAATAATTCTATTAGAAAAAAAAATGTCCTGTATATGTTACGTCCACTAATTTACTGAATTCCGATTTCACAAAAGATTATTGTGATTCAAGATCAAGATCTCTATTATTTGAGTTTTTTGATATCAGAATCAATTACCCCTATACCAAGGGAACTCCCATCAACTGTTAAGAGAGTCTCTACTGTAACTGCCAAAATGTCAAGAATTTACAATAAATATTTGAAACCTACTACAAGGTCTTGGTAAAGAAAATTGCCCCTATAGAAGAAACTCCTTTGGGAATTGATCATCCCCTCTCATCACTCCCCTTCCCTTACCTTTTACTCCTATTTTTTGAATGATTATCATGGGAATTGGCTGCCGTAGTTCAACCTGTGTCATCATGCTGGTACCTTAGAATAGCTGGTAGGGCAGTGCTTATTTATTAGTGAAGAGGGGAGGAAAGATAATAAGATATAATTAAAATAAGGTATTTCCAACTTAGGTATCAAATAATTGTGTTAAATATTGGAAACATATGTAATAATTGTAACTTTTTCTTTCTTTATTCCTTTCTGCAAATATGTAGGAGTTCATATAAGTAATAAATAATCAAATTTTTAAATTATTCCAAACTGCAATTATAAAATATTATTAGTCATCAAAGATAAACTTAGTAAATCTTCAGTTTTGTAAGTAATTGGTTAATGCACATTGTTCATTTTATTTGGGTATTGGTGAGCGGTGGTGTGGGACTACATAGGATTGTAAACAGAATGAACCATTATGCAGTATAAAACAATATTCAGGTTTTAATCAACATGTGTGTTAATCTCTAATTGTTTGTGTTTGTGTTTTTATCTCCTGTCTGGCACTGCAACAGTACAGTTTTTTCACCCACTTAAAATACTCCTTCCAGCTTGTGTGAAAATTGTACTTACAAAACTCAGATTTCTGTACATGGTACACAGAATAGTATTAAAAAAAGTTAAATAATAAGTATATTTAAAATTAAAAGTTAAAACTAATCATTATGTAAATAAAAATATTCTTTTAACAAATGAACAGGATTAGATATATAATATTATTGCAGTATGCTTTTAAAATTTGTGTTCTTGAAATATTTTTTTATCAATGGACATTCCTTTATATATCTATATTGTTTACTTACAGTCTAGTCTTTGCACTACACTGCATAAAGATAATCGAATACACTTGTTTCAGCTTTGTTATTCTTTAACAATTATTTGAGGTTTACATATTGTAAAATAGTTCGGCCTTTATTCTTTGTTTTTGTGCATAATAATAATATCATAGTTTATCTTTAAAAAAAGCAGAATTGACATAAAAGGACAATCAATTGGCATTCAAAGTGGGAAGTTTATTACCAAACCTTTTTACAAGATGTATTCAACTGTATGTAGAAAAAAACCAAAACAAAAATAAAAATCTAATAGAATCCTGAACTTAATTTTCATTATGCATTAATTATCATTATACATATTGCATGTTCTTGCTGTGAGATTTTATTTGAAGAATAAACTCTGTACAAGCATATTCAACATTTTTGAATGAACAGTTTTGAAGAAAAAGAATGAATAAAACCAAAATAAATAAGTCTTTGTGTTTCTAAGCTACATGTAATGAAAATTCTTCTTAATGCATTTAAACCCAATGAAACTATTTAAAACATATGCACATAATGATCCCAACTGAAGTTTTTACGAATATTCATACCAAGAATTTTTTTTTTAATGGTTCTCATTCATTCTATCTAAACTATTCCTGTTATCTTATGTAAAATATTTTTTTATCTTTCATTCTTGAGTTTTATTTCATTACTCTTGTTTGGAATATATTAAGTAATTCTTACTATTATGGATTAATATCCAATTAAAAAGCAATAGTGCCTTTAATTGAAATTTGCAGCTGCTACTTTGCAAAACTACCATTAAATTTATTTTAAAAGATATGTGAGTATAGTCTACCCAGTATGCATAATGTAAAATTAAATTTTATTATTAATTTTTTCTAAAATAAATTAACATAGTTCTTATTATTTTTAGGTATATGCCAAAAATATATCAAGCAGCACTGGCTAGTGCTACTCTTTCAGATGAAGTAATAACTTTAAAGAAATTAGTGCTCCGAAATGCTGTTATATTAAAGCTGGAAGAACCTGACCTTGCTCCTGTTTCTCAGTTAGAACATTTTATACTTTATGCTGAAGATAATGATAAAGCAGCTATTTTATACACACTTTTAAAACTGCAACTTGTACGAGGCAAGACAATAATCTTTGTAAATACGGTAGATAAATGCTATAAGTAAGCAAAGTTTTTATTAATTTATTTGTATATGTACAATTTGTATATGTATATTAATGAATAAATACATATGAATTTTAAATATTGATAATTTGTAGGACTTTTACATAAATCAACTATGTGGATATTGAACAGGACAGAACAGTGTTACAGATTTAATATTAATATAAATTATTTATTTATGAATGTTATAAATATTGAATGCTTCTGAACTTGTAAGAGCACCCAATTCAGTGGTTGTAGCAGCCATAGTGTTGTGTACCATAATTGCAACTGCCACATATGTGTGACTTGTAATATTTTTAATTTTCTGTGATCTTTGGTGACTAACAGTATAATATTTTGTCCTAATTTTATTCTATACAATGCATAATAGTCTATGATTTTTGTTGTATTTTCAGGTTTAATCTATTATTTTTTTATGAATTTTAATAATCTGTAGTTGAAAACAAAATAAAATTAATCTGAAAGAAAATTAAGTTCATAATTAATAACTAAGTAAAATGATTAGCTGAACATTGTATAAATATTATTGTGATGCTAATAATTTTTAAACTGATGGTGAATATGATTTATGTAATTTAAAAAATAGAAACGACTGTTGAAAAACCGTAATTAAAATGTAGTACAATAAATTTAATTGTTTCAACTGCTGTGTCAAATAAAGTATTCCAGCATTCTAGACCCAACCCAGTTATAGAAGTAGATGTAACAGAAATTGCACCTAATGTGATAAAAACTCTAATTAGGATCATTTAAATAAATGCTGATCCATTTTTTTACTTGTAACAGAATATGAAATAAGTTTTAATCATAAAACTGAAATTTTTCAGTCTTAATGAAAAACTCCACTAAGGGAAAAGTAATGTTTCGTGAAAATAAAAATTCAAACTTTATTATTAAAAAATTCTCATTACTTCTGTAATGAGAATTTTATTCTCAGTTACATTAAGATTGATTTTATATGAAATTCTAAATACCGCCAAACATAGCATAATTAATATCAAGGATGCTTATCTAAAATTTATTTACTGTTCTTAGGACTACTGTGTATTGGGGAGAAATTTTTATTATTTTATTTAATCAGTAAGGTAAACCTTAGAACAATGAAAATATATACAAATCATTTATATTTATAGCAGCTTAGAAATGTTGTATCTGACCTTCAAAGAAATAGTGCTTATGAATCAGTGTTTATCATACCTTTGTTCTATACCAAAGGGTGATAGATTTTCATAGTCATTGTTAATTACTATGAAAGAAAAAATCTAGTTTTGATTTTAGTTTGAACTTAGTATGTTTAATAGTTAGAAAATAATTTTTTAATTTTTCTTTATTATTGTCTATTTCATAGATTGAAATTATTTCTTGAACAATTCAGAATTGCTACATGCATTCTAAACTCTGAGTTGCCTGCAAATATTCGTTGTCATGCTGTATCTCAGTTTAATCGTGGAACTTATGATATAATAATTGCTTCAGATGAAAAGGCCTTAGAAGATCCAGTTGTTGATTGCAGTCATCAACCAAAAAGGTATTCATTTAATTATTTATGGTATCTATTTTTCTTGTTATTCCATAATATAGATTAAATTTTACTATTATTATTTTTACATATTTGACATGTTTCTATTTCATTGTTTCTAAATATGTAAACCATTTGTTTATCATCTATTATGTACAGTTACATAAATGTGTTAATATTGTTGAGGAAATAAGTTTAGAAATATGCTTTATTTATAATGCCTTTTTCAGATATACTTACTTTAATATATGAATTATTTCTATTTATTTATTTATGATCAACTTGTTGTCTGTAACTAAAATCATTGTGCTAGCTATTTTATTTATGCATAATTTATCGTTAATTACAAGGTGCAGCTGGTAATGCACATTCACACTTATTGAGAGAACAAAATATTGTTTTGAGTGCCATATGCTGCCTCTTTTAGCTATATCCCCCCCCCCCCCACACTATGAGTATGCCAGGTTTCATTGAATTCCATTCTCATATTTTTTTGTCAATAGCTATTGCCATGGTATGGTGTCTGCTATACCCCCACACTTAAAACATGTAGTAACTGAATTTTTAAAGCTAAAACGTGAACCTTAATGACATTCATTGTTTAAATCCTGTTCATGATCATAAAACTGATGATCAAACTACTATGAATAGGAGAATAGTGAAATTTTGTGAGTTGTACATGGTAAAATGAAAAACAAAACTTTTTTATAGTATTTTGGGTTGCCAAAACATAAACATGACACTCCACCCTGAAGCTTGGATAACCATGAATTCTGTACAATATACAGGATTTTAAAACATTTGAGTAGACATGTAGATTCATTTTACTGTTCTCACTAAAAAAAATATTTTTTAGTGTGAACATCAATATATTGACCACTGTTCTGATTAAATTCAAAAATCAACTTTACTACCAGACACTGTAACAAAAAAACTTAAAAAACTAATAATAATTGACTTTTGCGGGATCCTGCAAAAATTAATTCTATAATTACATCAACAAATAAAATAAAATAAATAAAAAGTTTAAAATGTAGAAAACATAACTATTCTAACAACCAGAAAATTTATAACAGTACAGCTATAATTTTATTTTATTTGTACTGTCAGTACTGGAATGATGTAAATTTAAAACAACATATCTAAGTTTATAAACATTGTTGCCAACTGCTATAACTCACTATATTTTTAATTAAAACATCATCTTCAAATACAAACTGTTGGTTCATTATTTCATGCTTTTGTTTAAATGTATAAATATAATAGTTTTCAATTATTTTTTTATTGTTATTACAAAATTCCTAAATTATTTTTGCAATTAGTAATATTATGCTTACATTGCAACAAATGGTTGGCTACATCATCCTCTCTTTCTGTTTCTGTAAGCATTGTAATGTTCTATAAATCTTTTCTTTTTTTTTAAATATCTGTTAGTTTATCAATATAAATTTTATTACATTCATTACACTTAATTTTTTATTTATTCCCCTTGTCCTCTATCATTTTTATTGTTATTTCTTAAATATTTTATAATATGATTATTTGGTTATTTTCTTTTTAAAATCTATTTTTATTGTATACATTAGTCATTTTTTCTATTATTTTATTTTTATAATTGTATTGTAATAATAAACTGTTACTAATATTTGTGTTATTTTCTTGTAATTTTGTAAAACTATCATGGTACTTTATACTCTGTTTTTTAAATACTTTTCTATAATTTTACATTGAAACCATTAATTATTACTGCTATTTTTTTTTTTTTTTTTTCATCTACTTATTTTTTGTGTTATTTTCATTGTATTTTGTATAATGTATAGCTCTAAAATCAGGTTTTTATATATTTTTTATTTTTATGACCGTGGGTGATTAAAATTTATGTATATTGTTTATATTTATTTCAATTTCATTATAATTATTAAGTTTATTTAAAATGATCAAATGTTAATTATTTATAACTAGATTATGTATGACCAAATTATGATGTACATATTTTATCCATAATAGTACTTGGTGTGTACTCAATAGACCATGAACTATAATACTTTTACAATTTTTTGAATAAAATTTTCAGATGTAATTGTAGATATAGGTGTGTTGTCCTTCTGTTGACCATCCTTCTGTTTATGAATAACAGCAGTAGCTCTTATATTCAAAATAATTTTGAAGACAAATATTCCTTACAATGGTGATCAGTGTATTAGTACATTATGGGGTTTCCTTTAAGTTATTTTTTATTATTTCTATTGTTTTATCAACTGGTATATTAGGGTACATTTTCTTGATATCATAACTTAAAATTTTAGTGGTAGAGTAAGTAGCTTTAATAGAATTAGACCTTAATTAGGCTTTAATAGACTTCTTAACCATTTTTTATACTGTTTATATTCAAGATTCATTTTTATTCTAAGAATTTTAGCTATAAAATATACAAGTGCTATTTTAAATGTATTAATGATCTTATAGAACTATTTATGTAATGTTACTTCGGTAATCCAGTAAGTTTTGGGGGTTTGTTGTTGCAAATTTAATGGTTGTTAGAATGTTTGTTTTCTAAATTTTTAGTTTTTATTTCATTTTTGTTATTTGTTGATGTATTTATAGGTTTTCCTGTTACTGTGTTTGGTGGTTAAGTTGTTTTTTTTTTGTTTTTTTTTTAAATATTTAATTTTTTTGTTGAAAATTCAAATAATTCATTAACATATTGACCACTGTGCTAATAAAATTTAATATTAAATGAAATGTAAACCACCAAGATACAGTAAATAGATAAATCAAACTTATCATATTAATTCCAAGATATGATTTTCATGTGATCCTGCGCTTTCAGTTGTTATTAAATCAAAACATATTTATTTATAATTTGATTGATTTAATATTACATCATTCCAACACTGGACAGCAGAATTTGTATAATTCTGTTTAAAAATTATGTAATATTAATCATTCCAGTTCTGGACAGCAGAATTTGGTATTCATCCATAATAAATTTCAAAACAGTTTAGACAAATTATTAACAAATCAAATAAATACCTTTTCGTATAAGTACAGAATTTAATAACAACTGAAGATGCAAGATCCTACAAAAATGGATTCTTGAAATTAATATGTAAGTTTAACTTTTACCGCGTTTTTGGTGGTTTATATTTCATTTAACATTAAATTGTAATATAATACCTTTAATAAGTAGTTACAGTTAAGCAAATAAGAACACTTGATAAAACAGGTGTGCAGGATAATTATGTAGCAGGGAAAGTAATATAAAGTAATTAATGTATGTAGCAATAAAAATTATATTACATCTTGTAAATTAATTTATAATTTAACAAATTATTTAAATCACAATAAAATAACCCACAAGATAAATTAAGTAGTGGTATTTGTAGAATTAAATTTAATTATAATGAAACATGCATTAGTTAAACTAATTGGTCCTTTAAACTAAGATTTTTAGAACATTTAAGAGCATACAAATACATGATGAATTTTTCAAATGTTCCTGATCACCTCATTACATATTGACATATATACAGTATATAACACATATAGAAAACAACCTAAAAATAATAAAAATAGATAATTATAGTAATAAACTTTACGTTTGGGGAAATATTACATTTACATTCACTTACAAGTGAACAGGTAAATTTTGAAATATTTAAATTGACTTACCTCTTTTAATAGCTTTCTTTACAGAAGTGTGTATTCAGTTGTTCATACAACTATTAGATTTTGCTTGTAAAAACTATGCATTTATAATATTAAAAAAGTATTTTGTTATTGAGATGAATTCATGTAATCCAAAAGTTTATAAATCAGTAAGTTTATGTTAAATTTGCTGTTTTGGTGAATTCATAGATTGCTTTTGTTAATTATGTATAATTAATTTATCTTGTGGAGTACTGTAATCAAATATTAATAATTTGTATTAAAACAAATACTAACTTATATTTGTCTGTATATGTCCGATATCATACAATATAACAAAAAACATCAAAATATTCAGTAATTTTTTAAATATGCAAAGTTAGAAATAGGGAATCATACACAATAACTAAGCTAATTATATCTTAAAAAGCGCTCGTTTTGGTGAATGTTCAAATCTCTTCATACTGTGAGTGGTAGTTTAGTGTTAAATCTTTATTTTTTTTTTTTTTTTACGTAATTTTTTATTTTTACAGTTTATGAAATTACTTAATATGGAGAATTAGATATTAGTGATGTTTATTTTTAAATTGATTGCTTGTTTGGCAGCAACTATTTTATTTAAATTTACGTTTTGTTTAAATGTACTTTATATATTTTATTTCTTTGTTATTTTTCTAGCAAAAAAAGAAAAATAGATAAAGAGTCAGGTGTTGCAAGAGGCATTGATTTTCAATTTGTATCAAATGTAATTAATTTTGATTTCCCGTTAGATGCTGCATCATATATACACAGAGCAGGTCGTACTGCTAGAGGCACTAATAAGGTTTGTTCTAATTTTTTTTTGTAGAATTATATGCTTTTTAAATGATGCTAACTTAGTGTAATCTTGCATATTTATATTTACAAGGATCATACAGATCCCCTTTTTCCTTTTAGTATCTCTTTTTTTTAATAAAATAGCCAATAGAAAGTAAGTTTTGTTAAAATTAATTATTTGATGGTATTTCAGTCAATCTCTTATTTTAAGTTTTTTAAATCTAATATTTCTGTAATTCTTCTAATCTTATTATTTTAATTATAATTATTAACAATCTCAAGAAAATCAATAAAATCTAAAATAATTATCTATTTCTAAAGTACCATATATTTCAAAATGAATATCAGGGTTTTAAAATTATGTTAATACTTATTAAGGTTTAGCTACATTGATAAGTTATACATGAAATGAAAGAGCAACTTAACAGTTTTTCCTATAAGTGTTAAGTTGAGCAACGTTTGTCACATGGCACACATGCAGCTGATAGGAGAGTTCATCCCATACTTTATTCACAAAGTCTGGAGTAATTGATGCAACAGTTGCTTCAATCCTGTTTCTCAAGTCGAGTAGATCAGCTGGTAACAGTGACACATACACTTGATCCTTTATAAACCCCCCAAAGAAAAAAATCACTCCGGGTCAGATCAGATGAATGTGCAGGCTGCAGTAAACAAGCCCTGTTATCTGGTCCTCCGCAACTAATCCAGCAGTCTGGGAGAATTTCATTCAACCACTCACATACAGTGTTATGCCAGTGAGAAGGCACACCATCTTGTTGCCAAATAAAGTTGTGTGGTTCATATTGCAGTTGAGGAAAGAGTCATAGTTGTAGCATATCAAGATAGTTCATTCCAGACACGGTTGCTTCCATGAAAAAGAACGGCTCGTAAACTTGCCATCAGGATATGGCACAAAAAACATTCAGTTTTGGGAGTTTCATTTACAATGGAATATTTTGTGAGGATTTTCTGATCCCCAGATATGCACATTATGAGAGTTTACTTTTCCATTAACATAAAATATTGATTTCTCACTGAATATGACACTATAAAGAAAGTCTTCATCATCACAGTGCATCATTTCATTTGCAAAGTTAGGACGCAAACCATAATATATAGACTTTAGAGCTTGTAGCTCAGTTGTAAGCGTTTCCGTAAAACTCTCCTCACAGACGTCACTGGAATTGCTAATTCACGGCTAGCCTTCCTAATGGATTTCCTAGGACTAAGCACAAAAGACTTAACATTTTCTTCAGATACACTCACACTCAATCGTCCTTTACTCTTCCCTTTAAAATACAACCAGTAGTTTCAAATTATGTATACCATCTATGAATGTTATTAAACTCAGAGGATCACAGTTGAACTTCAACCAGAATGGACATTGAATGGTAATTACAGATTCATACTTTGCAAACTGCAAAACACAGAATACTTTCTGTTGGGGGATCGCCATCTTTGCTAGTAGCTGTTTCAAGCAGAAGGCACAGAAAACAGTTTATGAGCTTGCGCATAGCTAGAACTGTTTTGAGTTGCTCTTTCATTTTATGTATAACTTAATCACTGTATATGGAACTTGAGAATTATTACATAACTTTAAACCTCTGATATTCATTTTGAAATACTAGGTATTTTCTATAACTGTTTTGTGGTTTTTAAAAAATGACACATTAGATACTTAGGATTCCATTTTTCATAAGGCCTAATATTGTTTAGAGAGACATTTTAATGATTGATTTGTTTTATCACTGTTTTCTATCCCAGTTATCATCTTTATTTTTATATTCTACTTAGTTTATGTTTAACAATAGTAATCATTTCAGCAGTTACTTTTACATCTCATTAACATATATATTTCAAACGTTTTATTTTTCTTAACATTTATTGTTATTGTATTTTTCATATACATAGTTCAAATCTTATAAGGAAATATACAGCTTACAAATGAAACATTATGATTGAGTAATATATTTCAAGGAAAACCAAGTAATTTGAATTTTGATTTGTTCTTTTGAAAATTGTTATATGGATGTGAATTTTTTATATGCTGCAAAATCCTGAAATTGAAAGGGATGAAGTAAAGCAACATGATAACAGTCTAAGGCACATTTAATGACTGTTTCCTTTATATATTACTAAATTAATAATGTTGGGTACAATTTCTAATGTTATTTTATCCATTAAAAATTAAAATTAATACTTTTTGTCCTAATTGTAGTTGTAAGAAGTGACCACCATAGTTGTAAAAAATCACCATACTTAATTTATTAAATTTCACTATTTGCTTTTTTTTTTTGTTGTTGGTTCTTTTTTATTTCTTTTTACTATTTAATTTAAGTAATCAAATAGTAATGAAAGTAAACATTTTCTAGTTAAATTTTCTCAGATTGAAAACAAAATTGATTGAGTTTATACAATAAATTCCACAACTTTATAATTTGTACTATGAAATATCATCATTGAAAATTGTAAATGTATACATTTTATTTGAGTAAATAAATTAAATCTTGCTATTATAAAAATACTGAAATGTTTTCATTATAGAATTTTGAAGCGTAATTTTACCAAATAAATTAATGAATTAAATTTTTTTGTGAAATGTACATTACAAAGAATTTAAATTTTTTTAATTACAAAATTGTAAAATGTACATTGTTAAATTTTAACAGTATGAATTCATGAAACAAATATTAGATGTTCAGTTAATTGAATTATCATTGCTAGAAACTAAATTGTGCATATACAAAACAATCCAACAAGTGATTGAAAATTAAAAGTGATTAATGATAAGAAGGTGAAATTTTTACCTTGTTGAAATAAAATAAATAATAAATAAATAAATAATTTTTAAAAAATTATTAATTTTTTTATCACAAAATTTAAATTTACACGCCTGGTGTATGTGTTTCCCACATCATTATTCAATAGTAATTTAAAGTTTAGTTTTCAAGTTTGTTTATAGTCATTTTTGTTTCTTTTTGCCAATATGTAGCTAAATTTGGTTACATTATACTGATAGTAGTCAATCTATCAGTTGTAAATTAGATTGACAGGAGTTACTGAACAAAATAGTGATAAAAACCTGAATAAAATAATAATAAAAAATTTTAACTTTAGGAAAAGTTTGTAAAAGATAATTACAAAATTCTGTCCTTGATTATAAAAGCATAATGTTTCTGATCATTGATTATACAATAAAAAAATTTGGCTCCTATAAACTTGCAATATTTCTTTTTTTTTATTAAATGCAGAATATTATTAAATAATGTAATTATATTATTATATATATTATATTATTAAATATAATCTAAATTATTCTTTTACAATGCAAAAATGCCTATGTGATTCTACAGCATGAAAAAAAAACAGTTTCAGAATCCTAAAAAGCAGTTTGTGTATTCTCCATCAGTAGAGAAGATAAAATCTTGTTAACTTGAAGTTTAAAACAATTTGTTTAAAAATGTTAACTTACTGTAAGCTATAATCCAGTTTTTCATTGGTATTAAGCTGTAAAATTGTAAACTTCAAGTTAAAGACTGTTTTTAATTAACTTCTGCCAAAAGTTTAATAAAAATTAGTTTTTTGTATGTAATAAATAAAGGATGTGTTATGTTACTTGTGATATGTATGTATAATGTTTTATCGTGATTTCTTTCAGGGAACAGCATTATCATTTGTCAGTGTAAAAGAAGTAAAAATTAAAGATGAAGTTGAAAATCAATTGAAATCCAGCCTTTCAGAAAATAACCTTTTTAAGTAAGTTTGGGTATCTGTGGTGAAGTCTTCAAAATAATAAAATTGTTTTAACATCAAATGTTTTATAAATTAAGCAGTCAATTTATGTTCTGCAGGGTGTACTTCCTCCTTAGATAAGACTTAGAATTTTCAAAATGCTACTTATCAAGATCTTCATTATGTCAAGAAAGTTTATTAAAATATACATGCAAAGTCCTATTGTATTAGATTGGTAATACCTTATTTGTATTACAATGGTAGAATAGAATAATAGTTAACAAGCCATGATCATTAAATATTTGGAGACAACTCATAATTAAATTAAAAGTAACCTGCAATTTTTTCTTTCTGAGAATTTTTGTAGCCAAATCCCATTTTTACTTACAGTTGAGGTATCAAATCAAAGAATATGTATGTTAACTGATTGTCAATCAGTCAAAGTGTTTGTTGATTGATTGTAGTAGTAAGACATCTAGTTTTAATTAATAAGCATCTATTTTATCCTCTAGTTTAACTTTTTATGCAATTCATGAAAAAAGGACACTTATGAAAAGTGTTCTTAAAATAGCTAATAGGCAGAATTCCTTCTTGACCTTAAAATAAACAGATATCACACCGACTACCAGACGTTGGCAAATTGAATTGCATTGAATTATTGTAGCAGCTCAAGGAAGTGCAATTCCTTACTAAATGGAGGAGAGCGGAGGAAAGGTTATTCCTTTATCTCCACTATATATTCCGCTATTATAATATGTACATTGTCATGAAAAGGTATTAGAAATCAGACTATTTGTTTTTACACATGCACATTCACAAGAAGTATTTTTCAATACTATAGTTTATGTATCTCCTTATATTTGAATTTATAAAATGTTGTTACTTCTATATAGTCTCTATTTATTATATTAATATATTTATTCTATTTACACGCAACTGTAATAAAAATGTTATGTTTTTTATTTTTTTAAGGAAGTATAATTTTAAGATGGAATTAGTTGAAGGATTCAGATATAGAGCTAAAGATGCGTGGCGTGCAGTTACTAGAATAGCAGTAAGGGAAGCTCGTTTGAAAGAAATTAAACAGGAAATTATAAACAGTGAAAAACTAAAGGTAATTTATTTGTTATTTTTAGTCAGAAAGTAATTGCATAGATAAATTCAAAATAATAAAATATAAAAAAATATAAAATATTTATTAAGTACAAAAAGATGAAATATTCCAAAGTAACAAAATTTTCTATCAGCTGGCTGTTGCAATCAGTATTAATAACATAATGCAAACAGAAATACTTCCTTTAAAAGAAATTATTAAAAATTTGTTACACTGAATCTTTCCCTAGCATGGTAGTTTTAAATACTGATATGTGTATACAGCTGTATCACGAAGTTCTCCAGGACTTTCATAACCTATTTTACTCATGAAAATAATGGAAAAAATTTATATAAACATTTGTTCTAAAATGCTTTGTTTGCAAGTTATGGCAACTGAAAGATTTCGTTTGGATTGCAGCTACCCCAGTGAAATGAGGTCGTACTAAAATTCTTAGAATATTAATAAAGAGGCAAAATTAGTGATTTCTTATCACATGTAAAATCACATAAAATAGCTTCCAGACTCGTATCTGGTATAGTTTTTGAGGAATCGGGGGTGAGACCAATAAATATGGGTAAAAAAAACTGTTTTTTTTATTTTTGATGTACAAGCACTTTGTTAAATGGGTGATAAAAACATAAAACTTAAAACAAAAACTTTTTTTAACAAAATTTATATCAAACTTAATTGTGAATAAAATGGTGTAAGATAAGTTGAATAAAACAAAGAAAAGTTAGAAAAATTCAAATTTTATTTAGAAACAATATACTAAAGTGCATTTATTATATGTACCAGTTTATAATAAATGTTTAAAAATATGCCCACCATATTCAACATATTTCTTGGCATGCTTCTCTGCTATCTTTGTTGCACTTTTTAGTTTTTACGGCTGTCCTTAAGTTGCTCAGCCGCATCCATAATGCGAACAATTAATTCCTCACAAGAGCACATTTTTGTTTTGTACATAATATATTCCATCCATCTTCAGACGCAAAAATCTAAAAGTGTTTGTTAGATTAGGCAATTTTGGTGGCTAGGAATGTGGATCTCCACAACAATGCATTTCTCAGGGAAATGCTGATTTAAGTGAGTGGAAACAGCACAAAAGAAGTGAGGAGGTGCACCATCATGCTGGAAGAATACTTTGCATCTCAGTGTTAGAACATCTTCAAGTAGCTGTGGCAATTCTTCTTGAAAAATGTGCAAATAGATCTCAGCATTTAAGCAACCAGGTAATATGAACGGTCCAAACAACTGATTGTGAAGAAGGCCACACCGTACATTCACGCTAAATTGGTGTTGAGGATTGTTCACCATTTTATGAGGATTTACTTCATCCCATATATACTCATTGCATAAATTGTTGACACTATCTTGAATGAAAATTGCCTCCTGCTAAACAAAACATACATGTAAAATTGTCAGTTTGTATTCTACCAATTGCAGTACTCCAAGTGAAGCAGATCATCTCCTGGGTGTAGATGTTGAACTGGATGTTTATGATAAGGATAAAACTTGTTGTTTTGTTTAAGTGTCCTCCAAACCATCAAATGCTAAACTCCGATCCATTCAGAAAGATGTCATGTATGTGACAGCTATCGATGATAGCTGTCGTGTTGGACAGATCGTCCGTAGCTAGTAAAAATACTAGCGAACCTGTAGTAAACCTGTTTTCTGTAGATTGCCAAAAGTCGTGCTAATTGTTTTGAGATCTGGAATCTTATGATTTGGAAAATGCATTTCATATTCTACTGCAGCAGCTGTAGCGTTACCATTATACACACTTAGGAATACCATATCAGTGTATTCCTCTTTTGTTAATATACACTGGGGTAGCTGAAATCTGAGTAAAATCTTTCACTAGCACAAATAAAGCATTTTAGGACCATATGTTTATATGAACTTTTTCCATTATTTTCACGAGTAGAATAGGTTATAAAAATTAAAGGGAAAACTTTGTTATACACCTGAAAATTGGTGTTCATGCTTATAAAGTGATCAGGCCATTCTTCTTCACCAGGCTAACGATTTCTAATGCTAGTTATTTAGATATCTTACAGGAGTGTGCAGTATTACAAATTGAACATTGGCAACCCAACATTTACTTCCTATAAGATTGCCCACCATCACTCTAAAGCAAATACATGCATTTCAAACTATATACTCCCTGTTTATCTAAATTGAATTTATTATTATGTTTTAATGTTTCAGAAGGATCTTTTTTATTTATATAATTCATTTCTTTGTTATTCATTGTATATGCCGTTTTTAATTCGAATGATTTAAAGATTTTATTAAATTTCCTATAATTTATATTATACTCAATTTTAACGTATTCATTTCTGTTATAATTATTTGTTAGCTTTATTGTATCATGAAATGCGCTAAATGCAATTTAGAATACATTGGTATGACTAATCGATCTTTTTCGATTAGAATTAAAGAACACACCAACTGTATAAATAAAGGAAATAAAAAACGATCTAATTTTGCCAAAAATATCATGGAACACGGTCATGATTTTGATCCAATAATTTTATTAACATCCTTGAATGCTCAAATGACTTCTACAAAATGAATATCATAGAAAAATTACACATATACTAGAAAAACAAAAACTGATGAATGAACAAACATATTTTGAAAACGATATTTTATTAAAACAAATTTTAAACAATAATTATTGATTTTATGTTGGCCAAACTGTTATTATACCATATACATAACAATTGAGATACTTTTATCGACTAGACATACAAATGTATGACTTATTTTATAACTTGATGATCGATTGTTATATTTATGGAAATTTTATTTTATTTTTATTTTGATCTACATCAAATTAATATATGAAGTGAATACTTATATACAAGTTTATATTCATCCGATCAATCCAAGTACATAATTAATAAAATAGGATAACATCATCTACCTTATTCCAAAATCCAAGCACGAGTGCTTTTACAAGTAGTACCTTGCATCATCAGTTGCTCCATATAATTTTTAAAATCGTTCGTTGCAAATTACACATTAAAATTAAAATTAAAAAACCTGTACTATACATAAGATTTAAAATTGTTAAAAGATCTTTTTTCAATTTTAAATCTCATGTATAGTATAGGGGTTATAATTTTAATGTGTAATTTGCAAAGAACAATTTCAAAAATTATATAGAGCAACTGATGATGCGAGGTACTCGTGAAAGCGCTGTTGCTTAATTCTGGAATAAGGTAGGTGTCATCATATTTTATTTTATTATTTCTGTACTTGAGTTGATTAAATTAATGTAATTTGTATAGTGCAGAGGAATATGATTACTGAAAGATTGATTTTTTGAAAAATATACAAGTTTATCAGATGTTCCTGAAGGTGAAAAAATACTTCCAAAAGTGCTAGAACATAATAATTAATTACATTGGTTGGTAAGCAGAATTATTATTTATATATACTTATAATTTATTATTGCCCTGTATATCTGATAAAAAAGTAAATAAATTTTGCAGAGGTTGTTTTCAGCTATTTCAAAAATTGAAGATGTATTATATGCTAAGAGTTGCTCCAGAAAAAAAGTTAAAGGTCCCTGTATAAGAATCTAGACAGATAATTATAATAGTACAGACATATATATAATTAAAACAAAGCAATCATCCAAAAGTAAAAGATGGTTTTAACATTATTTATAATAACCTTAAATGTTGTTTAGTATTTTTACTAAAAAATCTAGTTTTTTTCAGTAAAAAATCTTATTGTAAATAAGAATAAACCGAAATCTGATTCTAGATACACTTTCCAGTACATCTACTTTGTTACGACTTATCTCAATTTATGAGAGTGACGGGCGATATGTATATAATTAAGAGCAAAATTAATTTAAAAAAATTACTATTAAATCCAAATTCAAATTTAATCAAATTAAAAAATCAAAAAACAAAAATCAATGTAACCCATAATAACCTTCTTATTACTGCATCTTGACCTAACATAAATCTTTAAAAAGAAAAAAAATTTTCATTACACTCAACGACAGAGATATACAAGAAAAAAAAGTACAAAAAATCGTGGAATATCATTTAAATTACGCGTTCCTCTAAAAAGATTTAAAAACCGCCAGATCTATTAAATTTCAATTATAAAAAATATACTACCTTAGAAAAAAAATTACTAATTAAGAATAACAGGGTATCTAATCCTGGTTTAAATTCAAATTTACATAGAAAAAAAAAAATTATTATATAAATTTCACCTAAATACAAAATATTAAAACCAAATAAGACTAAATTCTAAAAAAATTAACTTGAACCTGAGGAATAACCGCAAATGTTGGCACAACATTTTTTGGTTCTATATATACATTTTTTGGTACCATATATAAGTGATCTATACGGTTCAGTGGTTGTTTTCATTATTAATTAGAGGTAACTGTACGTATGACAAACTAGGCTATATTTATACGTAATTGAACTACTGTAGCTGTTGGCAGGTTGTACTGATTCTGTTCATAAGTATCTTAAGAGAGCAATCTTTTACGTATTTATTTATTATAAGCAGCCATCAGTTTTCAAATTAATGTGAATTCAATCAAATTATTAGTAGTATTTTAATTAAAATTATAAATTAATTGTTTAGCTTCTGGCATTTATAATTCTAGACTAAAAGCCTGATTTGACGTATCCACAGCATACCAGCTAATATGCTTTTTATATATTAGCTGATGTAAAAAACTTAGATACTGCTAATAGTTTAGGCCACACCTTTACTCTCAGAATCATACGTTACTGGTGTTAATTGTTTTCTTACATTCTTTTTTTATTTTGATATCTTTTTTATATGTTCTAAATCTTTTATAACATTCTAAATGAGTTAAAAGTTAGTCAAATAACAATATATATTACAGAATTAATATATAACTACTATATTCTGAATAGGTGTAAGGGTAAAGGAAGAGCTTCTGAATATGATTTGGCTTAAGAGTATTACAATATTGTAACTATAGACTTGTTGTCAGTGTTGTCTTGAAATAATATTTTGTTCTAAATGATATATTATTTATGTCAAACTGAACCAAGTTTACCTTCTTTTTTACTGATTTCAAAATATTTGCAGCTATGTTTGAAGACATCAGAGATAGCGTCACTAGTGACACTCAGCTGAAGTTAATGCTGTCAGGTTTTTAAGTCAGAGTGATTCAGCATTAGTTAATTTAGTGTATTGGTATTTTGTAGTTTAGGACATTTGAAATGTTTTATACTTGTGTTAAGATAAGATCTTTTTACAGTTTGAATGTAATGTTTGAGTACTTTTCAGTAATGGGAGGGGAATTGTGTTATTACAAATTTTTTTGTTATTAGTGTGTTTATCTAAATTTTTAAGTTTTTATTTTTTGTTATTTTTTTGATGTGATTAAGTTAGAATTTTATGTATGCGATTAGGTTAGAATTATGTACTGATTTATGGTGCAGGATCTGCGAAAGTAGACAATTGGTATTAGTTTTTTTTTAAGGTTTTTCTGTTACTGTGTTTTGGTGGTAAGTTTTTATTTTTTGAAAACTAATAATAGCAATGTTTTATTTTTATTTGATATATTGATAAACAGGCAAGAAAAATAACTGCAATTCAATCCTTTGGTGAAAGCACAGATTTAAATTACAGGTTCTCTTCTTGACTGGCATGTGAAAGCCACCCAAAATGTTCGGAGAGACTGATGGACAGTATTATTATTACAAATTTATTATTAATTAAAAATTACGTTAGTGGAATTACAAATTTTCATTATTTAATTTTTCAAAATTATATTTTTATACATTTAATTCTGGATTTACTATTATATATTTTTGTTTTTATAATTGTTATGAACTTACAAATAAATTCATGTTAGTGAATTTCTTAATGTGTACTATATAAAGAACACTGACAAATTGATAGATTTGTTTTAAAATTAACCTATACAACTTTCGAGTTTGATGAACAGATAATATTTGAGTTTATAGAAGGATTGTTTGTAGCTTGCACAACTTTCCCAAAATTTGAACCTACACACACCAAAGAAGTGAAGTACTTCACTAATTTGGTGTGTAAAATTTGGTATTTTGGTTCATTAAGGGTTAGTCATTTTGTATTCATGAATATTCACTGGCAGTGTGAATAATAAAATATATAGTAGCATGCAAATTAATCTGAACAGGGAATTTTTTTATTCGTATGTTGTGGCTGCACTGTTTGACCACACTCTTTCTTTAAGTTGTCTGTGTAATGTGAGGTTATATATTTTTTTTGTTATAAGTATTGTTCATGTTATAAGTGGTGTTTTATGAAAGTTTTATTTCATTTTTTACTATAAAATAATATTTTTGTATTTTTTGTTGTGTGTGTTTTGAATATACAATAATGGACATAACTCCAAGAAAGCATTCAAAAATTGTTTCCCTTACTGAGCATACCAATATGACAACAACAAATAATTTGTAAGTGGACTAGGGACAATGAATGTTATCTTAAAACAGTTTAAAGAAACTGGTTCCTTTAAATTTGAAAGAAAAGGCAAATGTGGCTGTAAAAGAAAAACTACTACAACACAAGATCAGTTATTAGTGAGAAAAGTAAACTTTATCCAAAATTAACTGCTCTTGACTTAAATTGAGAATCAGCAGCCAGTAGAACAAATTTACACTTGACAACTGTTAGACACAGACTTCTTATAGCTGTTGGTCAGCTAAAAAACAGCGTTTAACATCAACAATGTGGAAAAAAGGTTCTTGTGGACCAAAGAACATGCTAACTGGATCAAAGATGACTGGAAATATGTTATGTTTTCTAACGAGTCAAATTTTTATGTTCAGGAGCAAATGGTTTCATATATTAACTAAGCATTAGATGAAAGTACATCATAGGCTCATTCAACAATTGGTTAGCATCCGCAGAAAAAAATGAAGGCCCTTGTTCATAACTTCCAGTTGGTAGTATGTTGAAAAGTGATGAAAATATCAAGATACTGAAGGAAAGGGTTGTGACACAATTTCGAAAACCGATTCCCATGAGGCAATGGAGGAATGGTATTCTAACAAGATTTGGAGTTATGTCATGCTGCCAAAAAAGTGGAAAACGTTTTTGAATAACGAAACATTCAAGTGCTCCCGTGGCCAGGTAACTCCCCAGATTTAAATGTAATTGAAATTTTTTGGCAATAGTAAAATAATGACTCAAAAATGGATTGTACCACAAAAATTAACCTCATTAAAGCAATGATATTGGTTTTGTTTCTTGATTAAGAAATAAGAAAATGTGTAGTACACTTGTGGAATCGATGCCAAATTATATACATAAAGTGACTAAGAACAAAGGAAGATATATTAATTATAGATATATATATATATTATTTTATAGATATTCACAAATTATACAAGTATGATTTTTTTTTTTTCTGAATAGATTTTTTATTTAATAACATATGTATTAATTTGTATGCTACTGCATACATATTATTTATAACATTTTAATTTTTTAGGGATACTTTGAGGAGAATCCAAGAGATTTCATATCACTTAGACATGATAAAGCCTTGCATACAGTAAAATTACAATCACATTTGGCAGATGTTCCAAGTTATTTAGTGCCTGAACCTCTTAAAGAATTTGCTGAAAGTATTCCAAAGCCTAAGTTACAGCACCCTTACCAGCCGAAGAAGAATAAATTTAAAAGGAGACTAAATGTATGTATAAAATTTATGTTTGGTAAAATTGTTTTTTTATTTCATTTTCATCATTAATATTTTGTCTAAGTATGTATGTGTGTATATGTATATTTGTATATGTATATATAAAGTAAGCCATTGACAAGCTGTTTTATAATATACGTGCTCTTCCAATTAAATTGTGAAAATGAAGAATATTATGAAACTATTTTATCAACTATAGTTCATTCATAATATTAATAAAACGTATTTAGATCCTTGTAAAACTTAGTTGTTTCACTTTATTGCTATTTTAAATTGGTGAAAAAATCACATGTAGTTCTTTTAATGACAGGTTTTTGCTATACAGATCAAAGCACCTTCAGATAAATTAACAGAAGCTTATCAAAGCTTAATTATCAAATGTTATTGGTAGTATCAAAAATCAAAGGAACACAATACAATAAATATACTAAGTCCAACTAGTGTTTAATATACTAGTGTTTCTGTGCACATAACCTAACCTAACTTCTTTATTTCCATTTAGAACAAAAGGAACCTTCTGTAAAAAGAAGACAACTTGGATCATGTCCATCTACTGCTGTAAGATTGTTCTTATGCAATTCATTAGACATTTTACACTTCACCATTCTTATTTTCAACATTGCACAGAGAATGTGTTTATTTAAACATGTGTTTAAAACTGTTAAACATGGTTACAAGACAACAAAAAATTAGTCTATTAAGTTTTATTTAGTTTATAAATGTTCTGGTGATTTATTAGGAATTCAAATAATGGTAATTATGAGAACTGCATTCTTGATTATCAAACTGTTACCATGAGTTAATATTTTTCATATTCTGATGAAAAAAATTTAATTCTCCATTGACTTGGTTCATATAAAAGACTGTTTTGGCCTCAGTATTCAACAACCTTTGTAATACAGCGGTAGAGTATCTGTATAAATTATGCATTATAATGCGTATATCTGACGTAAACAAAATGTTTGAATGATGTCTTGATTTGATAAATACCAAGGGAGAAACAATTACACATATAAAAAGATGAAGTCTAATGATAACTGTTAGCAATGCTTCCTTAAGCCATAATAAACTGAAGAACCAATATGTACGTGAGGCCTCATAATATTCCAACAAAAATAAAAGGAAAAAATGAGGCAAACACTAAACATACCATTTTATCAGAGTATGACTAGAAATTAATAAAGAAATTAACACACAAATTGATAAAACACACAAAACTGCAGTTCATCATTTTATGAGTTGTATTACAATTTGTCATGGAAATTGTAATATTGAACTTTATGTTAATGGAATAGCATAAATTATTAGAAAAATCAGCAGAAAATAGTTAGAGTATTTTGAATACAGCATTTAAATTGCATTTTAGGAATAATGGTTGAAAAAGCTTTGTATGGATTGAAGTTTTTGTTTTGGTCAGTTTTATAAGAAATATAATTCCTTGCATGCTCAGGACTGTAATTTTTTACTTTTAATTTTGATTTTCACTTTATAATGTTTAATGGTTTGGATTAAAGTTATATTGTTATACATATATTTGTTTTCATGTTGTTGGAATGATGAAATTAGTTTTTCTTTTTTTTGTGTTCCAGGCTTTAAAAAATAACCCACTATTTAACTTGCAGTTTTCTGGCTTTGAGGAGAGTGAAGGTAGTGACAGTAAAAAAAATAAAAGTAAATGATACTGAGTAAATAAAAAACTGTTTTTTTTTCTTCTATTGCATTAACAATTTCCTATTCTTTATTAGAAATGTTTCCAAACTAAGTTAAGGTAATTGTTTTTATTTTGTCTTATAACATATTTTGTAGCTTCTACAATATAGCTGAATTTGAACTACGTGAACTAGAATTTTAGGGATGATAATTTAATCATACTGTATGTAGTTTCCACAACAAAATAGGAAAACATTTTTTCTGTAAATATTGATAGTAAAACTTTTAAAATTTCTTTTTAAAGTTAAAAAACATTTTTAACAAATTAATCCTACTGAGCTGAAAAAGTTTTGCTAAAATCCTTTGGAAAAGATGGAATGTAAATAGAAAGAAATGCATATGCAAGGATAAATTAGGCTTTTTTTTTAAGTCTTCAGTCATTTAACTGGTTTCATGCAGCTCTCCAAGATTCCCTATCTAGTGCTAGTCATTTTATTTCAGTATACCCTCTACATCCTACATCCCTAACAATTTGTTTTACATATTCCAAACGTGGCCTGCCTACACAATTTTTTCCATCTACCTGTCCTTCCAATATCAAAGTGACTATTCCAGGATGCCTTAGTATGTGGCCTATAAGTCTGTCTCTTCTTTTAACTATATTTTTCCAAATGCTTCTTTCTTCATCTATTTGCCGCAATACCTCTTCATTTGTCACTTTATCCACCCATCTGATTTTTAACATTCTCCTATAGCACCACATTTCAAAAGCTTCTAATCTTTTCTTCTCAGATACTCCGATTGTCCAAGTTTCACTTCCATATAAAGCGACACTCCAAACATACACTTTCAAAAATCTTTTCCTGACATTTAAATTAATTTTTGATGTAAACAAATTATATTTCTTACTGAAGGCTCGTTTAGCTTGTGCTATTCGGCATTTTATATCGCTCCTGCTTCGTCCATCTTTAGTAATTCTACTTCCCAAATAACAAAATTCTTCTACCTCCATAATCTTTTCTCCTCCTATTTTCACATTCAGTGGTCCATCTTTGTTATTTCTACTACATTTCATTACTTTTGTTTTGTTCTTGTTTATTTTCATGCGATAGTTCTTGCGTAGGACTTCATCTATGCCGTTCATTGTTTCTTCTAAATCCTTTTTACTCTCGGCTAGAATTACTACATCATCAGCAAATCGTAGCATCTTTATCTTTTCACCTTGTACTGTTACTCCGAATCTAAATTGTTCTTTAACATCATTAACTGCTAGATCCATGTAAGGATTAAAAAGTAACGGAGATAGGGAACATCCTTGTCGGACTCCCTTTCTTATTACGGCTTCTTTCTTATGTTCTTCAATTGTTACTGTTGCTGTTTGGTTCCTGTACATGTTAGGAATTGTTCTTCTATCTCTGTATTTGAACCCTAATTTTTTTAAAATCCTGAACATTTTATTCCAATCTACGTTATCGAATGCCTTTTCTAGGTCTATAAACGCCAAGTATGTTGGTTTGTTTTTCTTTAATCTTCCCTCTACTATTAATCTGAGGCCTAAAATTGCTTCTCTTGTCCCTATACTTTTCCTGAAACCAAATTGGTCTTCTCCTAACACTTCTTCCACTCTCCTCTCAATTCTTCTATGTAGAATTCTAGTTAAGATTTTTGATGCATGACTAGTTAAACTAATTGTTCTGTATTCTTCACATTTATCTGCCCCTGCTTTCTTTGGTATCATGACTATAACACTTTTTTTGAAGTCTGACGGAAATTCCCCTTTTTCATAAATATTACACACCAGTTTGTATAATCTATCAATCACTTCTAACACTTCTTCCACTCTCCTCTCAATTCTTCTGTGTAGAATTCTAGTTAAGATTTTTGATGCATGACTAGTTAAACTAATTGTTCTGTATTCTTCACATTTATCTGCCCCTGCTTTCTTTGGTATCATGACTATAACACTTTTTTGAAGTCTGACGGAAATTCCCCTTTTTCATAAATATTACACACCAGTTTGTATAATCTATCAATCGCTTCCTCACCTGCACTGCGCAGTAATTCTACAGGTATTCCGTCTATTCCAGGAGCCTTTCTGCCATTAATGCAGTACTCAGAGGACTGAGTGATGTTGATATGGCCGTTTAAGTCATTGTGACTCACGCCCCTAACAACTACTGAAAGAGCTGCTGCCCTCTTTTAGGAATCATTCCTTAGTCTGGCTCTCAACAGATACCTCTCCGATATGGTTGCACCTTCGGTCCAGCTACTCTGTATCCCTGAGCACTCAAGCCCCCTCACCAGCGGCAAGGTCTCATGATTCATAGAGGAGGAAAAATTAGGCTGTAATATTTATATTGTTATAGAATCTAAAATTTGAAGTTGTGATTTATACTTGAAACTATTACATTGTGGTGGGTATAAGGTCAGTCACTGCAGGTTTATTGTAGTTAAACTGTTACAGATTTTTTTATTTATTAAGAATTAAGGTATTGTTATACAGAAAAGTATGTTAAAAAAAAAGAATGCTTATGAAATATTTTTATTCATACAAATTATGTAATTTATGAAGAATTAGAATATTAATATAAAATTGACATTAAAATTCAGCCCTGACAGCAGAAAAAATCTTATTTGAACAAAGTGTAGGAGTACAAAAAAATACAGTAGTTTTTAGATCTTTGTTATTGGTATTAACAAATACTCAAAAAGAATTCAATATTAATTAAACTGAATATACCAGTTAAGATTATCACCTTTCAATTCTTAGGCCATCTTCAATCAATTTGTTAATTGTAGTTTCCATTTTTATTATTAATATTATGGTAGTATTTATTATTTTGCTATGATACTATTACTATGATAATAGTATGCTTGCTAACATACTGTAATACTACACTATCATAATACAATACTTAATGATAATCTATACTATTACATAAATAGGAAGAGGGTTTTTTGTTCGAGATAAACGAAAAAACTAACTGATCTATCGCTACTAAATTTTTACCCAGTTTCTTGGCACAACTGCGAAGGTTTTTGGATTTATTACATCTCAAAAAAAAAATTAATATATATGTAGTAGTGGTGGTTTGCTGGTTGAAGCAAAAACTTTAATGAATTGAATTAAAAAACTGTGAACAGGGTTTGAACTGAATGATTCAAAACAGTCAAATGAATAATATTACATAATAATAGAATTAAATTTACATTTAAACAAAGTAATTATATTATTATATAAAGAGGAAGAGGGTTTTTGTTTGTTCGGGATAAACAAAAAAATACCAGATGTTTCGCAACTACATTTTTAACCATGTTTCTTGGTATAACTGAGAAGGTTTTTGGATATATTTCATCTTAAAAAAAAATGTATTTGTGGAGATTTGCTGCTGGTTGAAGGATAAACTTTAAGAAGTGTGAACTGTGAGTGTCTTTATCACTGTGTGAGCTGGGTTTGACTGATTGATTATGAACTAGTAATGAGAAGAATCGTGAATGATTATGAACTAGTAATGGGAAGAATCGTGAATGAGTCGTTCCTTCGATTCAATTCTTTATACTGAACGAAAGAATCGAGAATCGGTTTGCAGGAGAAACCGATTCTTTTTACGATTCTTAACAATGAATTGGATAAGCGACAGGAAACCAAATCTTTCTCAATTACGATTCGATTCGATTCATAGTAATCTTTCTTGTGCATAGCTTGTAGTGGGGGTTCCTCCTACCACACCAAATTCTAGCTTGCGTTTGTTTTCTTATAGCCACACGTGACACATAACTTATTACATCACCATCACTAATGTTTATTGACATTCGGCAAATTTATTACTTCTGATTATAAAATGTTTTCATTAACTGTGCTATTTAACAGAGTTAATCTTAAACTATTAAATTTTATCCGTAAGCCCCATAAAACATTTTTTATTTATCATCAACTACAGCGAAATGAGAGACAAATATATTTTTTTCAACTCGTTAAAAGTATTTATAACTTTTTTCTTGTTTACCTTCGGAAGAACCGTCAGGAATTACTTCAGAAGGTGAATAAGGGTGATATGTATGAGTGTAAATGAATTGTAGCCATGTACAGTCTCAGGTTGACCAGTTCTGAAATGTGTGGTTAATTGAAACCCAACCACCAAAGTTCAACGGTATCCATGATCTAGTGTTCAAATCCGTATAAAAGTATCTGCCTTTACTAGGACTTGAACCTTAGAACTCTCGACTTCAAAATCAGCTGATTTGCTTAAATGCGTTCACCACTAGACCAACCCAGTGGGTAAAAGTATTTATATCTAGAAAATTTATCTTAAACTAATTTCTCTAAAGCTATAAATGACAAAATGGATAATTTAAAATAATATAGCTTGTACCGTACCTTATTTTTGAGCGAGTCATTGATTCAGTCTTTGTTTTGTTTTTTTTATCACATCGATGTTACGATTTTATAATTACTTTGACGTTTTTACTAATATGCGCACAGTTACTTACACAGACACACACAAACATTTTGTTTTTAAAAATTTTTGGTTCTATTATCACAAAAAAAATAATCAAAATTATTCAAAATTAATAATTAGTTAATAATACTTTTCAAATAAACTTTATAGTATTTTATATATTTACATGTAGAAATATAATTTTTTCGAAATTCTTTGATGCAAGTCTATTTCGCCTTTCTGTTATTAACTATCCCGCTTTTGAAAAAATTTGTTCACAGGGAACAGAGGTTGCAGGAATGCAAAGTCTAGTTTGCATTATTTTGAATAATCTTGGATAAATTAACCGCCTTTCTTTCCATCAAGAGAGAGGATTTTGTGTTCTTGAGATGAGCAGTTCATTTATATATTTATCTAGCTCTAAAATTCCTGCTACTGTTTGGTTTGAATTAGTTAAAATTGGCGTTACTTTTTTATCAAAATCTTCCCGTGCGGTTGAAATGGAGGGAATATGGTGTAGCTGACAATTGCAAATAGCAGCTTCTAAATTTGCTGCATTGTCACTAACAACTGCTCCTATTTTGTCAATAATAGCCCATTCATTAAATTTACCTTGTAATTCAATGGCAATGTTTTCAGCGGTATGTTGACAACAGATTTCGATACAAGTAAGTAATTGGGTTTTTAAATTCCAATCATGGTCAATGAAATGGATAGTTATGGCCATATAATTATTATTTGAAACTTATGTCCAACTGTCAGTGGTTATTGCGCAAGCTTCTATATTAATTATATGACTTACGAATCTCACAAGAAATTCTATCATATAATTGTGGAATTAAACTAGTTGTAATTGTTTTCAGACAATGAAGCGAATACCCAGGGTTTAATATGTGAACAAACTTCTTGAATTCTTCACCTCAACGAGTGAAATAGGTTGATATTCTTTAGTTATTAACCTAATTAATTGAATATCTATCGCTCGGCTTTTACTTTGAGGGACAGGTTTTGTAACAAAGTAAGTAAGGGACAACTTTTGTGTTTTTTTTTTTTTGAGGACAAAGATGTTGGATGCACAGAAGAAGGATTAGCCGATTCAACAAGGTTTGTTAATTTAAGGGCTAATTGCTGCGATACATTTGGTTCAGTTGCAATAGATGTAGTAGGATTTAAATTATAATGCGTTTCTGAAACATAATCAGAAGGCCTACTAAGAATAATTGTAAAATATATCTTGAGCATGATAGTATGCGCAAAAGAACGACATAAATTAACAATGTGCAACATAACTTCCCGCCCGAATGAAATTAAAAGAAAAAAGAATAATGATATCATATAGAATGTGTGCGTAACAGTTTAAAATTTCCCTTCTCTGTTTAGCAATGACGTTTGTTGATATAAGCTTGTTTTTGTAAAGGAATCGAGTAGGAGATGAAGTAAGGAGAATTGTTGGGTAGATGAAGGGAATAGAGCATGTGTAATGAAAGTGATAAGCTACTAAATATCGTATTAAACTGAGAAAAGAATCAGATGTTTACTTAAGAGTCGAATAAAGTTGAAAAGAGAAGAATCGAAGACATTTAGTAGGTATACATCAACTGAGTCGAACAGGAGTATGAAGAGAGATGAATCACTAAACATGGGTGAAGAAGAGAAAGAGAGCATGCGCATTAGAAGTGATAGGATTCTAAGTTTACTAAACATCTTATTGAACTGAAAACGAATCAGATATTTACTTAAGGAGTCGAATAAGAGTTGAAAAGAGAAGAATCTAAGGAGTTGAATAAGAGTTGAAAAGAAAAGAAAGACATTTTATGTATGCATCAGTTGAGTCGAACAGCAGTATGAAGAGATGAATCACTGACTTGGCTGAAGAAGAGAAAGAGAGCATGCGCATTAGAGTTTACAGCTCTGGTAGTGGTGGAAAGGAAAAGAATCATTGAATCGGACGAACGATTCTTTTTTACGAATCCTTTCTGAGAATCGAATCGAAAGAATCGATTCCTGAAAAAGAATCGTTTATCCCACCACTATTATGAACATCTAAAAATCAATTTCTAGATTTTTTCATTTTCATTCAGAGTTTCAAGGGTTAAAATTGTTTTTTGAATTTTGTTTGAAATTGTATATTTTTAATTTCTCAATAACAAATGAAAAAATCAATTTGATTTTTGGTGAGTGTTATTTTATCTTATTTTCAATAAACCAATTTCTAGATTTTTAAAATTTGATCTTGAAAGTGTACGAAGAAAGATAAAAAAATTTTTGAATGATTGTAAATTTTCCAATCCTGACTACAGTAACAAGATATTCAGTAGATTTGGGCTTGCAAATACTCTTTAGATAAATATTTAAAAACCATTTTTGATTTTTTTTAAGGGGTACAAAGGTGTATGGCACTATGGCCACCACAGCTGCTGCCACAGTTACTGTATGTGTAACTGGCTGTACCTGCCTCCGGTTACTTGACTAATAAACATGAAATAAAAAGATTGTCCCCGCTATTGGAAACACAAGAAACCATATAGCATGAGTGAAGCTGCGACAGGGAGCTAGTATTAATAATACTATGCTATGATAGTATTAATAATTTATTAAAATATGTATACTTTAAAAATAATTCTATTTAATTAGCCTTTTTATTTTCAATCTTTTGAAATCTGTGTCAAATTAAAAACATTTACTTACAACTTTATTAAAAATCTTTAATTTGCTGGCAGTTTAAGAATTTTAAATTAAAAATGATTTGAATTGAATATTATATTTATTTTAACACAATCTGAAGTTTTTTTATTTATTTATTTATCTTCAAGTTTTTTTTTTCATTTTAGCTACATTAGATTTTGTCTTTTCAAACAAATTTTTTTCACCTCTCCATTATTTACCAGCGTTTTTCTTTTCTGTTTTGTCCAGGTATTCTTCCTTAGTTTTTTCTTGGAAACCGCAATATTTGCTATGCCTTTCTCACTGATGAATATTTTTTGATTTCTTCATATATTATTTTCAATTCTTCAATATCTCTTCCAGTTAGTCAGATCCAGTTTTTATTGGTATATAGATTTTTAAAGTATGTGAAAATAATCTTTTAGGGTTTGTTCTTCATAGGTAATCATAAAAATCGATTCTTCTTTTTCTTATTATGCCTGGTATTTTCTCTGTGTTTATGTACAGTTCATTATTGTGTCTCCTTCTGTATTCTTCTATGTCTTTGATGAGCCCTAGGACTTTTCTGAGTATTCTTTGTTCTTTTGTTTGTACTTTTTCGATTAGAAGTTATATTTAAAATATTAAACATTCAGCTGGCTATAGAACTTCCAGATGAACGTCTGTAGCTTAATGTTTTAGTTTAGCATTCATTGATATTGATTTCTTGCTAAGTATTTTATATAATTGATATGCTTGATCAATTTTATTGATTCTTGACCAAATTGCCTTCTTTTCAGAAATGATTTCAATTGTTTTCCCTTGGTATTTGAATTTTTCAATTTTGGGAATTTTCCCACAAGCCATTATTATTTTTCTTAGGGCTGGTCTGATGTTTTGTCATGAATACTATTTTCTTAAAGGAGAGCTGTAGTTCTGTCTTTTATTATTTTATTTAAAATTTGGGTAGACCTAAAAAAAACTACACAAAATGAAACAGACTACAAACCTGTCATAATAAAAAAATGAAAATTCAGAGAAATATTGTATAATTATTTCTGAATGTTAAAGACTTTCTGAAATGTAGAGTATGATTTTCTTACTTCAAGCTTTTCAACTAATACACTTTCATTTTTACATGATAAATAAAGTTTAACTCTTTGCTCTATTGTCACATATTATTATTCCAATACAAAGTAACAGTGATGGTTGACAAATAAAAATTATTCCTGTTATCATGTTATCAATAAGAAACATACTATAGGACCGTCCAAGTAACTTCATCTACGTAATAAAAAATAATTATTGAAATTGGTTTATTTTTTAATGAATAATGTACAGAACAAGTCGTTTGTCAAATTTAAAACTTACTCCTTTTATAAATCTGTTAAAAAAAATTGTTGTATGTGACCAGGTTATTTTTTTATTAATTTTTTTGTTTTTACAAAATTTTATTACTGTAATAATAAAATATGCATAAATTATATTGATTAATATCAACAACTGGTGATTTCTGTGGTATAATTTACTTTAAATATTGATTTTTATATATATATAAAAAAAGCAAAATGCCTAATAATACTATTAACATTTTTTGTTAGATAAAAACAATACATTTATTATATAATTAGGGTTATAATAACACACAATATAATAGTATTCATTTGCTTTTTTTAAAGTTTTTATGTTCTTGGTATTTCAAGGTGATTCGTGAAATTTTTATAAATGAGTTGAAGGCAAGGCAGTTAAAATCACAACAGAACATTATTTATTAATATTGTACCAATATTCAGAAGAATATTGATGTTGTCTATTAATGTTTACTACTGAATCAATTGCTGCTTAATTTTTAACAAAATTACCCATTAATTTTCTTCAAGGAAAACTGTCACCTTCTTTCCATATAAGATTGGCTCTTGTGCTACATGCACTGAACATAAAGCAACTGAAAATTTCAGTCAGGCTTGGAATAATTCATTTGATAAAAGTGACAGTTCTCATCTGATCAGAAAGTAATTGTAATTTAGCATTATTCTGAGTGAATAAGCATAAGTAATAATAAGTAAAGAATTCTAATTAGAATCATCCTTCTTACCTTTTTAGCCTTTTTTTTTTGTATAAAATCAAATGTAATGAGATGTATCTCAGCATTTATATGAATAAGAGATGAAGTATGTAAAAGTTTAGTATGTAGGAAATAGATACTCTCTTTGTTATCTTATTAGTTCTATTTTTGATTTGAATTGTAATGCTTGTTATTATTTACTAAAAATATGTAGCAGAATATTGGTAAAATCCCAATATGAAGTATGTTTATGCTACTTACAAATATATTGTATTATTACCTATTGTGATTATTCATCTAGCTGTTTTTATTAACTGGATTTTGGTAGGTAGAGAGTAAGTGAAAATTGATTTTGGAATAAATCTATTATAATTTAATGACTTAAAATATTATTTACAGTGGTCTAAGAATCTTTTTAAAATACCCAATAATTGGCGTGACATATGTCTACACTTTTTACTCAGTTTTGCTGTTTAAAAATAAAATAAGCTATATCACAGAAAAATTCATACTAAGTATATTATCTAATTTAGCTTCTATTACATCTCCTGGTCTTATCGGCCCACTTCCAGATGGTGAACCAGTTAATATAACATCACACGGTTCAAGTGTCATAAACTGCGATGAAAAAGCAATGAGTTCTTCTATGCTGAAAATCATATCTGTTAGTTGAGATTCTTGTAATATCTTTCCATTTACACTGCACGATATATAGAGTGATGTTGGTTGTTTTATTGCATCATGTGGAATGAATTTACTTACAGGACATGCTGTGTCAAATCCTTTCCCAAATGTCCATGGTAATCCTTTTGATCTTACTTCTTTCTGCAACATCAGGGCATTTATTTTCCATCATGCAGGTTTATGTTATATTTGTATAATAATTGCAGTTTACCTATAGAATATACTTATATAAACACACTCAAACACAGATACCTGCCCTTGCCACCAACTTACAATTATTCATATTTACATATTATGCACAGTTCCCTACTTTAAATAAATTACAATCCAGCCTCTATATGAAATTTCTTTATAAAAGTCTTATTTGTCATGATTTTTTCTGTGCTTGGTGAAATTTTAATAATACATGTATAACTAATTGCATGCAACAAAACCGAGATGCCTGATTAAGAAATATCGGAGGAAAGGTTATTTAAAAGTCATATCTTAAATGGTTCACTATGTAACTAACTTCTAATATTAATATATACCTGTCTGTAAACAACACTAAAGTATTATAAAAGTTGAGGATAGATATTATTTAATAGAATTTAAATATAATTTAACAATACAGAGGAATAATATGAATCTTAAAAGATTTCAATAAAATAGTTACATAAATGTGTTAGTGAAATGTTTTTCATTAATACAGCTTTCTGTGCAATAAACAATTCCATACCATGTTATTTACCCCTCATTGATTTGGACCAAACAGTAGGCTACATACTCTAACCTGTTTCTTAGCTAAATTTTAACATTAATTTAGATTTTGTAAAATAAATGAATTAGCTACACATTCATTCTACCTAATTATCTCCTACTGCTTAAAAGTAACTAACACCAACATAACAAAGTGAACTGTTAAATGCACATTTTTTCCACTTACTAAATTTAAGTAACAATCAAATAAGCTTGAATACTAAGTTGATGCTATTGAGAATACTGCTGTTACCAAATATCCATATGATATTTTACACAGTGTTCCCAATGTTTAGTTTATGTTCCAGTATTCCAGTTTGTTAGATGAGGATGATCTTGAGCACATTTCAACACAATTTGGCAAGAATGGTAAATAATAATATTGATGACGATGTACTCTGATAATTTTTAAAAATATTTAAATAAATGTGAAACTTGAGTGCAAAAGATATTTAAAAAAATTTTTTAAATATATATATATATATATCACTTTTATTAATTTGCTTGTATTATAAATTAAACAGGAAATTATCTAATTGGAAAAAACAATTTATTTATTGAAATGAACAAATAATTTAAAAAATAGAGAGATCATATAAATTCTTAAGAGATTTTAAACTTTTTCTTGACCGCAGTTTACATCAGTTGTGTATTTATAAACATATCTTGAAAATAAAATTCTGGTTAAGAAATTATCATTTTTTGTTTAAACTATTCTCTTTATATATAATAAATCTAGTAGTGATCATTAATAAAATGACAATATTTTCATATAATATGTGAATTTTTAATGTGTAAGATTTAATGATTAATTCATTTCATCTAAACTTGTAGAATGTAGGATGCAAGAAATAATCATCATCTCCAATTAAAGAAATTCTTTCCTTAATAAATTTTTGGACTGGATATTCAGTTTCATTTCTTAAAGTTTAGTTTACTGAAGCAGTGGCAATGCTAATTATAAGTGGAGGGAAAAGTCTATCTTGACAGGATGTTATAAATAGCAAGAAACCAGTTGCCAGTCTAGCAGTCCCTTTCCATTCCCGCATCAATTGAACTTTTTAAACTTTGATGAGTATTACTTCATATTTTTCAGGACAATATTAGCAGGATCAACACACGTTTTACATTATGTATGGAGGTATGGAGGAGACCTTAGCTGTTATCAGTTTTATTATTGGTGCAATTTCATGAAAGTTATTTTACTTTATTGGCTGCTTCAATATAGTTCACATAATTTTGTTACTTTAATATAAAAACCAGAAGTTGATTTGTTAGTCAAGGTAGTTTTCACAGTATACTCAAAAGAGTTTACTTCATTAAGCCTTTTGTAATATGTGGTACTTGATCAATGTATTAGAATTACACAATTTTTATTTCTGATTGAATACTTTAAATGCATATTTTAAATTAATGTGTTTCTGAAAATAAGTTATTGCCTTTCAAATCATAGTTAAATTTTTCATTAAGATTTTTATTTTAGCTGCAACTTATCAGATAAGCTGATTCTTTCCTTTTCCTGTAAATCTTTCTTTTATAATAATGGATAATTACTCTTCATTTAACCAATATTACCCAGTTATATTTCATCAGAAAAGAATAATTGAATTGACGCTCATATAATGTACAAGCTGATTGATTGTGTTTTTAATATTTCTTTGTTATTAATGTTTTTCTCAAATTCTAGAAAAAGGTAAGTTTTTTATATGGATTTGAATACTAGATAGTGGGTACCAGTGTACTTTGATGTTGGGGTTCAATTAATCACACATCTCAAGAATATTTAGCCTTAGTCTATACAAGACTACACCTCATTTACATGTCATACATATCATCCTCATCATTTATTGTTTCAAGTTGAACAGATTGCAATGTATACTTTATGAATAGGAAAAAAAATTACTATTTAACTTACCATGTCATCAACAGCTGTTAAATCCAGAGCTAAGCAGTAACCACCAACATACTTCATTGCATCACTAGTTCTAATATTTTTACACCTTTGTCCAATTATTATTCCTAATTCTACTTCCTCATAGACATCAAATTGTTTTGGTACCTGAAAAACAAATACAATTTATTTTACTGCTTATTACTTATCTAGATTAAATTATTTTCTGATATAGCAGTTAACTACAGATCACTAACTGATATTTCCAATTTCAGAAAGTTTTGAAGTATAACTTTCTTAAAGTAAATTCTCTACAAAAAAAAAACGCAAATAGAAACTTAAAAAAAAAGATTTTTAATGCTAAAATTTTCAATTTTTTGAATTCTGTGTTGATCATTTCATAAATTTAATAACTTATGTAATATTGATAACTTACTTTTCACTTACAAAAACTTATGCTTGTTCTATATGAAATAATTATGATAAATTTCCTTCAAGTAAAATACCAAACAAATATTTACCAGAAATACAGAATTAATTTATCAGTTACTGTTTATGGAAAATGAAAACAAGAGTAGAAGTCACATTCGAAGTCTTGAAAACTTAATAGTATATTCAGTGCCTGTTTTTTAATTTAGACCACAGAAAAATCATTTCTATTTCTGAATCATTATAGACCATATATTTTCATTTTCTCTGTTTACCTTTTTTATGTTAGATTATAAACTATGTTCATTACATGAGCTTAAAAAGATCTATCAGCTCATCCAATTTGTGTCATAAAATCTAAATTTTACAAAACTGAATCTGATCCAAAATAAAAAATTATATAAAAGTTTTCTTTATCTGTTAGAAACTTTAAATATTTAGCAAGTATAATAATTATATTCCCTAAAATAGCTTTTTTAAATGAAAAAAAAAAACAATTTAAATGAAAGGAAACAGTAGAACTGGAGAAAGAGAAGGAAAATTGAGTCAGTCATATTAAAATGAATGGGCACTGTAGATATGTAATGCAATTTTATTCCAGTCTATCTCAACTTGTTTTCTATTGCCTTAAGTTAATTTAAATAAAATTAAATTAGGTTAGTTATAAAGCATTTGATAAAATACAACTGAAAATTTACACATATCAAAAATTAGTTTTGTCTTTTATGAAATAAATTCTTTAATGCAAACAAAATTTCTTGCACCAGCTGTGTGTTAAGATCTTTGATCTCAGTTCTGATGTTAAAAGCATAGAATTATGTAATAAATAATCTGTTGATGGTATAAACTTGCTGATTGTGTAGATATTTTCAACTAGATATTTCTGATGGTCTACATTTAGTTTTACATAATAAATGATTCCACCCAACTGGTGTTTGAATCAACATCATATCTCAAGTATTCCAATATTCATTGCAAAAATTAAATTAAATCCATGTTGGAATGCTACAAAGAAATTATAAAATTTCAATAGGTTCTGGTGACTACATGTAAATTATAATAAGTAATTTAAAAAGGTAGAACTAGCATTATGGTTTTAGCCCTTACTAGCAATGAAACATTGTCATATAAAACTACAGGGCATACCCTGCTGTTGCAGAATACAAGAGAAGTTGTATGATAACTGGTTTCTAGTCTAGTTGATGTAAAAAGTGACAGCAAAGTAGTATCAGATTTGAGTTATAAAATCAGTCACAAGACTGTATCTACCTTGTGTCTCCAAACGCAAGACCTTGGCTTCCTTCATGTAGAAAGTGGTTCCAAGCAGAACCAAGTCCTTGTTACTGTTTACTAATGTTTAGAGCATCTTTGCCTGGGCAGCAGCTGGAGAAAGTTTTTGAGTTCTTAGTTACTAAGTTAGGATTGCATTTTAGTTAGTTTGAGCTGGACTGCCTGAAATATATTATAGGTACTGGACCAGACCCATTTCAAATAAAAAGATTGGAATGCAAATTACTTTTTTCATATATGTAAAGAATAGTATTTTATTTGTGTATTGAGTGTTGTGTGATGAACTTATATTATTTTTCATTAAGTAATTTTTAAATTAATGGAATGAATATGCAGCATATTGTAAGATCCATTAAAGTTACATCAACAAATCAAAATCAATTAAAGCTATCCACAAAAAAGCATGAATCATATTTTGACATCTGTTGTTAATGATCTAAAATAATCAGAGAAATTTCATCAGCACTGTTTTTATTAAAGTAATGGTGAATCGTGATCAAGGGTTTTCAAAGTAAGTATGTCTGTGTTTCCAAAGTGTTACTCAGCAAAGATTGTGAAGATCTTGAATGTGAAGTAAACAGTAATAATGTGTAGTCTGAAGGAGGAACAAGCAAAAAATGTGTTTAAATTAGCGTTAATAGATTGACGATATATGTAGTGCCTGAAATAAAGGAGATTTACACAAACATCAAGTTGATGTCAAACATCAAGAGTCATGTAATTTGCTTCGAATTTTAAAATCTTTTTCATTGTGATTGGTTAACAAAACAGCAACATCATCTTTTCCCTGTCCTTATTGCTTCATATCATCGGGAGAATTTAGAAATCACCAGGATGGCAGTAACAACAAGAATAGCATTGCAGTAAGCAGTGTAGATGAGACTCATCCTGTTGACCACATGTTTAGGTTGAAAACCATTGGAGATTGAAACAAAATTATGAAAAGTTTTGTTTGTAGGGTAATAAAAAAAGTAGCTTGAATGCCTCAGTACAATTTTCAACAAAGTTTGCATCATCCAAAAGTGTATGATACTTGAACTGTATATTTTACAAGGCTACACGAACCATTTATTTTGGGATGGATTGGTTCATTTTATTGGTCGTGAAAAAGCCTTACATTGGCCTTACAAACTGAAGTTTGTACCCAAAAATTATGAAGGTGATATGTTTGAGAGTATCGTCTGCAGGAAGAAATTATTAACAGAGGCTGGGAAACGTTTTGATCCAGAAATCTTCTGAATTTCAAACAGACCTCTCTGTTTGATGCCATTCATTTCTACTTTAAAAAGCTATGGTCAAGGTTGTGAGTCATTACTTCATGACAAAAAAAAATAGACAGTGATGAATTGGATAAGTATATTGAAGAACTGCATAAATAAATTGTAGCTACAAAGTGTTTAAAATCTTATAAGTTCATGTTGTCTTGGAATATATAGTGTATTGTTTGCAGTTTTAGGATGGAGATGGATTAGGTCTTTGATCCAAGCAAGCGGGAGAGTCAATTCACAAAATATATTTTTTTAAATATTAGGAAAAATATAAAATAAATTAAATCAAAGATGAATCATATTCACAAGGACTGAAAAAGGCTGTGACAGAATTCTTGTCACAGCCCATATAAATTTATTTCAGTCATAATAGAATATGTGTAATATGTATTGTAATTATTAAAATGTATAATTATGCATTTTAACATGTTACACAATGTGCTGATTGATTCATCTTGTACTTACATGATGTAAAAACGTTTTAATACATTGTTGTACATTAAGTTATATAATTTATTTGTTATGCAATTAATAAATGATTTTAATTATATTATAGATACTTAGTGTATGGTTTAAAAATTATTTACATATTTGTAGTTAACTTGATTCTCCTTATGAAAATATATTTTAATTGCTATACCACCATTATTTACACATTATTTTATGTATAAATATTGTTCTTAAAACATATTTATATTCAAGTTTTAACAAGCAAAAAACAACTGTATTAAGTTAAACCTGGGTGTTCTGTTCAACTAAACATTATAAAAATAAAAAAATGTAAATAACAATTTCTCTAAAAAAGGTACTGTTACAATTTCATTTAAATGGTTTAAAACTGTGAATGGTGCCAAATGAAACCCTGCTTACAGGTTTTGGATTTAGTTTTGTTATACCTGTCATTGGTTCTAGAGCACCATGACTTGCTTGTTAACTTTCTCTCCTCTCCCTAAACAGCCTCCTATATGAACCTTTATTACACAATTTGGCCCCACTTTCCCAAATTTCACTTCCATTTTCCTGTAATTACGAGGGACGATCAGAAAGTAAGTTACACCACCTCTATGAAACAAATGCATATTTTTAAGACAATTTTTTTTAATAGGACAAAAACTATATATTTTTATCTATTTTTCGACAAAATCACAAAGTTTTTCTAAACACTTCATACCTTGTGACAATTTTTTAAATTCCATACTAATAAAAATTTCATCCAACTTCCTTCAACCATTTAAGGACCGCTTCCTTAAGTTCATCATCATTAGCAAAATGCTTCCCTCCCAGGTCTCACTTGAGGGGACCAATCAGGTAGTAGTTGCAGAATGCTAGGTCAGGGCTGTAAGGCGAATGAGACCACACTTACCACTTGAATTTTTGCAGTAACTCCTTTGTCACATGAGGCTGAATTAGGTGTAGCGTTGTCATGAAGAAAAACAACCCATTGCTCAATCTTCTGGGTCTTTGATCTTTAATGGCTTTACACAATTTTTTAAAGTCTCAGTAAGATTTGGCATTGATTGTTGATCCTCTGGGCATAAATTCACTACAAACAACTCCCTCACATTCAAAAAAGACTGTCAGCATAAGCTTTTGAACATGTGGAGATGTTTTCACTTCTTTTGGCTGTGGCGAATTTTTATGTTTCCATTCATGTGATGCTTGTTTAGTTTCAGGAGTGTAATGAAGCACCCAGCTCTCATCCCCTATGATGATTTGTTTCAAAAACTGTGGACTAGTCCTGGAATAATGTTGAAGAAAAGAAAGAGCAGACGCAAAACGTTGATGTTTGTGGTTGTTGGTGAATAGAGTGGCACACCACTCTTATGGTAATTAAGTTGATAGTGAATAATCGCAAACACACTATCATAACTCATGTTAAGTTCACATGCAATCTCTCTAATTCTAATGAGCTGGTTAATCAAGATCATTTCGTTCTTGTGTTCCACATTACCCGTCATGGTTGCAGTTGAAGGACACCCAGCACGCAGTTTGTCACATTTGTTCTTCTGTTTCTGAACTTTTGGCACCATTTTGTGATCATCAAGCGTGTTATTGCATTCTCACTGTATACCTCAACAATTTGGCAATAAATTTCACAAAAATTGTAATTTTGTGCTCACAAAAATCAAACTATTGAACGTACATCTACGCTCCATGAAACCTCTAGAGGACACGCCATATTGACAGTGATACTACACACATACTGAATTGCTGCTGGGAGAGTGTGAAGACAACAAAGCAACCAGTGCTGCCACCACAATACATTAATATATCCCTTTCAGTTCACGAACACAGCAAAGGTGTAACTTACGTTTTGATCCATCTCTCATATTTTCTTTTCTACATCATCTTTACTTCAACCAACCTTTCTTTGCTCTTGACTATATCAACTTATACTTCTGTATTATATTTTAAAACTAATTATGTACTAAACATCACTTTTATTAACTATGCAGATACCTCTATTGCTTGCCCTTCTTGGACATATGATGATGTAGGCTTTAAAAATATGATTGGTTTATCTGGTAATGCTACTTTCCTTTCCTTTGCAAGTGACCTGGAAAAAACTCCAAAAAATTATATTGTGTGTAATATGTCTTCTGTTAAACTGTTTCTGTTTTTGTAGTACCAGCTATATTAATACAACAGTGTGAATGTAGTCTACCCCTTTTTTTTTGTAATTTTTGTACAAGATCTTTATTCAACATCAGTAAAGTAAACATGTTTAGGTTTACTCTTTTAGAAGGAAAGTTTTTAATTTCTGCTAGGTAATATACTGATAAATTTAAAATATTTGATTTACTTATTTTACCATTAATTTTTTTATATCCTATAAATATGTGGTTTAACGCTACTTTTCTTTTCTTTACAAGTGTTTAAAAAACTCCAAAAATTTATATTCCGTGTAATTTATCACCTATTATTGAACTGTGTTGATTTTTGTTTTTATTTTTATTACTGTCCTTTTTTAACCACACCAGGTCAACCAGTAACTGCCTAAAAGACATTGCCTCGACTGACCTAATGTAACATGGCGAAGACTAACCGCCACCCATCAGTACTGTCCAGTGAGACATTCCCACTGGGGTCCCAACTGGTTCCTTGGGGCAACATGACTTTCGCTTCTGGTTGCTGTGAAGCGCCTCTCCCCAGATGGGATTTTAATACTAGTTACCATACTAACACAAATTTGAATTTGTTCTATCTTTTTTTATGTAATTTTTTGTACAAGATCTTTTATCAACTTCATTCAAGTTAAAAATCTTTGGGTTTATCTATTAGAAGAAAAATGTTTAATTACTGTCAAGTAATATAGTGATAAGTTGAAATGTTGATTTACTTATTGTACCATTAATTTTTTTCTCTTTCTTGCACAGTTTCTTTCTTAGTTTTATTTACTGATGGTCACTGTTAGATTTTTTCGGTGTTCTGCAGTTGTAATCTGTTTTTAAATGGTTGGGAAGGGCTATCCTATATATGCTCAGTGCTTGTTTAATGTTATATTTTTATTTATTATATTTATATAATAAAGTATAATATAATATTTATTTTATTATATTTAAACATTTGCTGTCATATTGGGTAAATTTATGCTTAAATTCATTTAAACTGAAGGAAAAGTTTTCTTTTGTAGGTTCTTACCTATAAGTCTAAAGTGCTCAAAATTAATTGCACTGTGATCATGAAGTCCCTTTATCATGTAAAGAAATAAACATGACTTGCTTATCATTAGTTTGTTTAATATTTTTACACATAAAACTTATTTTAAATGAAATTTGTTTGTATAGTGGGCGTATAGCTGTGCACATTTCATGCGAGAGAGACAGACTGATAGGACGGATGGAACAGTTAAATAGTCATTCCTTTACAAAAACATCTTGTATAGCTCTGTATGCTTACATAGTAAGCAGTACATTGTCAGAGTTGCTGGATAGTGCGGTAAACCAGCTGTCAGACATGTGCACAGCAATACTCCTCCATTGTCCACACAGTTTTATCAGTCACTAAATGCATTTAGACATTTTGTTTGGTTTTGAAGAACCAGACATAAAAACAGTCTCTGACTGCAGTTTTCACCTCATTAACATAGCTTAGTTGCCAGTGCGAGATTTTTTCTTTGATTATGCCTCAAAGGAAGTGTTCACAGGTTAAGGCTGGACTTCTAGATTACCATTGAATCTTGCAGCCCCCTACCAATGCACCACTTTTTATATGTTCATTTTAGAAGTATGATCCTGTCAGATATCGCTGCTCAGATTACTACATGTGATAGTTGGGTGGTTCCTCATAATGATGAGGATTTTCTTTTAGCAAAAATAGACATTCTGAGATTATTATTTTGGTAAATGGCACACTTGTTGAGAAGAAAACTGGTTCCATGATTTAACACAGGAAGAACGTCTTAAGAGGAGATTTGCAACAAGCTTCTCTTAAAGTCAATGACCCAGGCAGAATCTCATTAACATGACCAGGATTAAAGGGTTTAAACCCAAGATCTTTTTTCATTATTTTCTTAAGTGTTGATTGAGGAATATTTTAGCCCCACAAAACCTTTACCTGGTTGACCTTTAACAGGATTCCTCAACAATATATATAGTTGTTCAATTGTCTGGAAGGACCTAACTGAAAAGATTTATTTGTAAAAAAATCTCTTTATACTTAACGAACAATTTACAATCTAATCACACATATCACCAGTAATAAGAAGTCTATGAAACAGTTCAAATACTAACACCATAACATTGCGTGAAAACTGTTACCAAACTCAGAAGAATCTTTATTTATTGTTGAAGTTTACAAAAAATTGAGTAAAGTTTTTCTAACTTCAACTTAAATTAATGTGTACTGTATAGTCCACTGTAAATGTGTTTTATATTACTAATTTAAGTTAAGCCTGCTAAAAATCAGGTCAAAAGATTTAAACTATTTTACTAAAAATATTATTTTCAGATACATATTTTTTCAGTACTAGACTAAAATATTACTTCTGTTGGAAGTAATTGTAACTGTTCACATTCTAACGATTATCAGTACAAATTATATTTAAGTATTGGTATAATCTTACTTATTCATTGTGTTAACTAATAAAGTTTAGGAAGAAAATCAAACTTTTGAGCCTGGTTTTTCACAAAGTTTATGGCACATATTAACAGTGATGAGAATTAACTAAGGTACTTATCGGTTAGCGTCCCGCCAACTCTATAACACAACCTAACGCTCCTTAACATTATTTTTATTGAAAATATTATCTTTTTTTATTTTATAAATAAACTTTTCAGTTATTTTTTACGCTTTACGTATTATTGCAATAACGTGATTTTGAATACCTGAAAACTTGTATTTTTTTGTTTTTGGTATTAGGTTTGCTTCATGTTATATTACCGGCATTTAAGGTTAATTAGACGAGGTTAGCGAGCGTTTAGTTATGTTTTCGTGTTGGGTGGTACGCTTACAAAGTTTCTTAAAAAAACAAAGGTTACGTACACAAAAGACATTAATCCTGTTTATGTATTATTATTTATTTAAATCATTTTTCTGAAATCTATTGACAACCACAGATTAGTTTTGATTTCAATCACGTTAACATATTCCTCTTTAGTATTATTAGATCCAACTTCGAAGTCGAGAGTTCTATCGTTCAAATCGTGGTAAAGGCAGTTACTTTTATACAGATTTAAATAGTAGTTCGTGGATACCGGTGTTCTTTGGTGGTTGGATTTCAATTAACCACACATCTCAGGAATGGACGAACCGAGACTACAAGACTACACTCATCAACGAATCAAATTCACAGATTAACAAATAAATAGCGAAATCTGACTTTATTTATTATGATATTTAACTAGAAAAAACACAATTTTTTTAAAATTTGTCTAGTACTTCATAATGGACTTCTGTTCGAGCGATATATTGCTATTAAGTAAATACGCTTTTAAACTGATAACGCCGTGTTCAAATCCGGCTGCAGATTAGTAAATATTAATGTAATAAAAATGCAAATGGAAAATTAATGTTGGCAAAATAAAAAAACAAAACAGAATCTAACAATTCAAACACATTAGTTGTCAATTGCTAACTCTGCCTAGAGGAAATACAAATTTTAGGTTATGTCATACGTTTAATCAAAATAAACGATTTTAAAATTTATTAGAAAATCTTGTTTAACACTCTATTACAAACTTGCGTGATTACCGTACTTGTAATTTAAAGCAGCTCCCAAAATTTTACGTCCTAATGATACAAAATTTTGTAATTTCATTATAATGAAGAATCTGGTCAACAATCACTAATACAGAAGGCACAGGCTTAGAGTAACTATAGAATTTATTTGATTAAAATACGTAGTTTTACATCTCATAAATTTTAGTGAAAAATAATCATTTTGGCGTGCAGAATTTTTTGGTTAAAAATCTAGAGGATTTAGACATACTGAATATAAAGTTATGCTCCCAAGATGAATAGAGTTGTAAAGTACAATTTATATTCGTTTTATTGTTATTAAAATATCTTATAAAAATATTCATACAAAATTTAGAAAGTGTTATGGCTACATTAATTATTATCCGTAAGTCACCGTAGACAAACACACCAGTCGTTTTCAGATACACGGTGACCCTGCGTGACGTCATTAGTGGTATTGACTTCCTGTGTGTTATTGTCATTAATTATAGGTTTACATATAATTTTTATGTCGTTTTCAGTGAGATAATGATTAATATGGAAACAGAAAGGGTTTCAGATGATACAATAAGTAATACACAGGTAAGGAAACTCAAAACTTTGTATTTTTGCATTTTGACATATTGTTAATGATCAAAGTTAAGGCTAGGCTATCCACCATCTTTATGATGGTTAATTTTTATTCCTTTTCTTAGTGTATTTTATTTATTGCAAGAAGCATATATAATTAGCTGTAAAAATTAGTGATTTCTTCTAACATTAAAGTTTTAAATTTAATCAGTTGGATGAACAAATACTTCCTTGGTTAGAAAACATTTTTTTGTGTTATTTTAATTATTTTCTTAAATACCGGTAATTAACTATTAAAAAACGTCACTTTAGGAAGGTTTGCTAATAATCTGGGTGAATTTTCAATTTTGTAACGATAGCGGATAGACTAAAGTTAACATAACCTTATATCTGGAATTGCTTGTTAGTATTGTTTTACTTCCACCTAACTTCACTTCCCTAATTATTATTTTTTAATATTTTGAAGTAAACTGCGATTTAGATAGATTTTTTTAATGATCGTTTTATTGGTTTTAATAAAAATTTATTCTGTTCTTATTTTAGGAATAATCTTACATGAACTGATTTTTAGTGTACGTCAAAGTAATTGATATGTCTCCAATGTTGATTGTTTAATACTTAAAATATTCTTTGATTGCATTGTGAATTAATGTTAGTTCTTTTCTCTATTTTGAATATAGGGATTTATATATATACATTTTTTAAATATATATTGTGCTTTCTTTTGTAAATTAATGAGATTTAATTATTAATGATTTGCTGCAGCTTGTTTTTTTTTAAGAACCCAGGATTTTGATCTTTTATTCAATTTTATGTATTAACTTTTTACTTATGTTGTGCATTATTAGTTTTTAGATTCATTCAGTGGATGATTTTCAGTTGAATTGTATACATTAAATAAATTGAAATAGTTTTAAAACATTTTAGTGTTGCTATCTATTTTATGTTAATATAATAAATCTTTTAGGGTACTTTTCAAGACTATGCTTGTAGTAGATGTGTAGTTATTCAGTCGCTGTAGTTAGTCAGTTAGCTGTTAGATGGTGCCTCTGAAAAAAGAAAATTGATAAATAAAAATTATAATCCAACTATATAATAAATAAATATAATCTATCTAACCAAACTTAACCTATGCTTGCTTTGTTCACTAACTAACTTTGACAAGCATTATGTTATCATTTCTGTTGTTGCCATAATGTACCAATTTGTAATATTGTAGACATTAAATTTTTGGTATGAAGTTCTCACATTTGTGTTTTGATAGTTGAAATTTTCAGGGAGATTTTCTCTTATTTGTCAGTATTTCTGTTAGTACTAAATTGACATTGCAGTACTTCCTGATTAAAAGGATATCACTTTAATTTTTTTCCTTAAATATTAAATTAAAATTTGAATTACCAGAATTTCATGGGATCTAACGTTTATGTTATGAACTGGAGTCTGTTGAATTCAGAGATTGATCCATTATTGACTTTGGGATATTGTTTACTAACATATTTAAGTTTACAAATATATTTACAAATAATTAAAATAACTGTCAGGAAACCCACCCTTGTCATCATTAAAATAAGCTTAAGAAAGAAAGTAAAATGCATTGCTGTGTACAGTATTACATCCCAGGTATTGTATTTAATAATTCTGAATTCAGTTTTATAAATTAGAAGAAGATTTAAAAAAGCGTTATAAAAAAATTGATAATAATTTTAATACTTTAATCACAATTTCTTTTTTATTACATTAATCTTTGTAGAAAAATAAATAAAATTACCATCTGTATTTTTCTCTACTGTGGATAGGTAATTTACTAAATTTAAGTAATGAAAAAAGCAATAACGAAAAAGATCATTTTAATATTTACTGAATTTTTTTTTCAACTATTCTATTTTCAGCTTCATTCTAGCATTAAAAGACATTTGTGAATTATTGTCTTGTGTACAGTGTTTATGAATTATTGTGTGACTTGGAAGAATAAATCTAAATCCCGATCATTCTCACTGCAGAATTCATTTCTCATCTTACAAAAAGGCGTACTGTACTTTACAATTATTCTGAAGTGTCGAAGTACATAAAATAATACATAATTAGACATCAGTTTTTTGAGTTAAACAAATAGAATATGAAGGATTGAAAAACAAATTACTTGTTAATAACTTTGTACAATACAGTTTGTTTACAAATTTATATTGTGGGTAATGAAAATCAATGCATGAATTAATGGTAAATCAGTACATTTATTTGATGTACTTAAAAATTGCAAATTTTATGGATAGTAATATACAATTTATAAAAATATTTTTATTAATTTATGATTTTTTCTTTCTGTTTCCACACAAGGCTGGCTCCAATGTTATAGGGAAAGTTAACGTGAATGTTTAATGAATTTTAGTAACCAAAGAAATATTCTTTCATGACAGGATTCATGTAGACAGGTCTTGTTCAGTTATTTGTTTTTTTTCACACTTCTACATGCTTTCATAATTATGAATGTGTATTATCATATGTGAATATAGACCAGTTAATTTTCCTTAAGTATGTTTGCCAAGAAATTGTATATACAGGTTAGAACAAAATATAGTGTTGGATGATAGTGGGAAAGAGTATGGATTATTCATGTAGAATATTATAAATAATAGAGCTGCATTGCAGATAAAATTGTAATTTAATTTTTTTTTAAACCAGTTATTTTATTTTACTTTAAGGTGTTTATACTTTAGAAAGTAATATTATATGTATTTGATCACTATGTAATTGTAAAATAGTGGGTTTTTTGTGATTCAACAGCAGTAAATTTTCATTGAAATAAATCAAAATTTTATTTATGTTTATCAGTTTTCTCAATTTAATTTTTAAAAGAATTTATAGTTTTTATCAGATGGTTTATTAAATAGGTTACTGTTGAAGTCAATAATGAATTAGGAGGGTCATTTAATAATTAAACAGACATTTTAGTGAAGGAAATGCTTAATGCTGGCAATTGAAACTTTTGTAAGTGTTAGTTGGCAGCTTTGCAAAGAGTGTTGTCAGCTGTTCGATTAATATTTATGTGAACATAACCTCTAAAAGTCTTAGTTACCATGGTGTGTCTGCTCGAAGAAAGTACTTTTAAAGAACAGTGTTCTCTGATCCGATTTTAACTTTTGGAAAGTTACAACTGTCAGAAATATTCTCTCAGATGAACAAGCAATACAGCAGTAGTTGCATGAATCATGCAACTTTTTATGTGTGGGTGGGAAAGTTGAACAAATTGCTGAAAAATGTAGAGTAAATGTTGGCACAACTCTTTGTCATTCAAAACAAACTGAACTATTGTAAAAGACTTGTGCAGGGTGGGTTCCCAGAGAGCTTGCTGTTCATCACAGAGCCAAAAGATTTCACATTTGCACTGAACTCAAAAATCATAATGAAGGTGACACATTTTTTGACAGGATTTTAACCTGTGATGAAACTTGGATACATCATTTTGAGCCAGAGTACAAGTGTTAGAGAGTGCAATGGAAACACACTGAATCGCCTGTTCATAAGAAATTCAAAATGCAACCATCGGCTTGTAAGTTCATGTTAACCATCTTTTGGAGTGCCTATGGTATGATTATTTGGAGGAGCAACAGCCTATACTACTCAGCCATGATTGAGAAAAAAGTCAAGCCTGCTGTGAAGAGGAAATGTCCAGAATGGCAGAGGAAAGGCGTTATTTTTCTTCAAGACGTTCGACTTCATACGATACAACTGATGCTGGAAACTATTGGCTAAGTGAGTTGGGAGCTCCTACCTCAATCTCCTTACAGCTCTGACCTTGCCCTTTGGATTTTTTCTGTTTGGTCTGATGAAAGAAGCTTTCAAGGCATCAAGTTCAATGACAACGAAGAGGTAAGGAATAAAGTACAAAACTGGCTTTGGGATCAGGGTAAAGAATTCTTTGCTGATGGAAGACTCATAAAAAGATTGGTACAAATGCAGAGAAGTTATGGTGGGGAATACATGGAAAAGTAAACATAAATATTGCATTTATTTAATAAACCATTTTTGTTGCACAGCCATTTGTCTGTTTAATTATTGAATGACCCTTATAAAAAAAAAATTATTGGTTCCTTAAAGATTGTACTTTGTTGATTGGATGTCTCTTTTGTTCTTTTTTTGAAATGATAAGAAGGATGTAGCACAAACATGTATTTGTTTAATATCGATGAGGAAACATTTTTGTAGTGTGTAGTTGTAAACATATTTGTAAAAGACTGACTTAAGTAGTTGTTTGCTTCAACTGAGGAAAAGTAAACTATTAACCTTATTATAAGGCTTATCCTGTTGTGAAATAGATTTTAACAAAGTTCCTTTATCTTAAACAATTAGATGCTGTAATCATGTTTGTATTTGCAGTAATTTGTCATAACAATGCTGTAAATATAAATTTGTTATTGAAATTCTGTAATCAATGTTTTATATGTAAATGTATGATTATAATTTTCTATATTTATTTATTATCTACTACAATTACTATAAAAGTATTTCAAAATATATAATTTGAATGCTTTGTATCAGTACAGCAATTGGATAAAAAGAGGTTTCTCACAGGCTATCCTGATGAATGAAGTTTAAATAATAATAATTTTATTTCCAATTAAATAAAATATTATAAACTGATTAGTTATTCTGTCTTAAAAATTTGATTTATTTTTCTATTTTTCAATCAAATTAATTTAGATTTGTTAATAATATAGTTAATACAACATTCACAATTATTGGTAGTTAGATATCTCAAGAGTCAAACCTGTTTCAGAGATTACTAGCAGTATAATTAATATAATAAGAGCAAAAATAAAACATTCATGTAATACTAACTTAAAAGAGGTGGTAAGCAGTATTCCCCATAAATTTACAACATATTTCCCATTAAAGAAACATAGGATTCCACTTAATTAACATATTTACCCATATTACTGTAATCAGATTCGAATGATCATCCATTCTAATATAAAGACAAATATCATATTATCACAATTGATAACATCACATCATTTATATATCACATATACTGAACGACATGAAAAACCAGAGCGATTAACATATATTTGTCAAACTCAAGTAATTCTGTAATAAAGTAAAAAAACTGTCAAACCTCATTAGTATGGGAATTTGGTCATACAACAATGACAATTTGGGAAGAAACACTCTGGGGATCATCCATCTAAAATATTTTATTCAAAAGGGATCTTTTCTTGCAGAATGGGTTCCAGCTTCCCTGTTATCATCAGATATTAAGTTACAGATCGTAAGAGCCATATAATCATACAATCTTATGAAATGAATATTTCATGAGATTATATGGCTGTAAAACCTAATGGTTTTACAGATAAGGGAACAATAATCTTTCCCTTATTTCTAATAGACTGTCCAATATTATGATCTTCCATATGTCCTCTTCTTAAATAAAAATTATCCATTAACCTAAAGATGCACAATTTTCTTACAGGTAATAATCTTTAATTTCCTAAAAATATGTAATGATTAATTTAACTTAGACTCATTAGCAATCAACTTCTCAATATGTTCTTGGAATATAAGAAATGGCTCAATAACATATTTACATGTACCTCCCCAACATGTGATTGCATAATTGATTCTGGACTGCAGAAAAGAAAAGTAAATGTTTTCATTGTATAATTTGGGCTCCTGTTAAAGCCATGAGGGCTAGGAACGTGGGAGGGGCTGTGGCGACCGGAAGAGTCACAAGGCAGGTGTCTTCCCCTACGGGGTTGGGATGTATAATTTGGGATGTATAATTAGCCTGGGGTGTGAACAGAAAGTTTGTAGTTCTAGGACTAAATTTTGTTGTTGTGGACAACATTTTTGTTGGTATGTTGTTTTTAATTTGCCTCTAATCTACAAGACATTTACAAGAAAGTGGCTCACTAAAAGTAGAATTAGGTGCGGGGTTTGTGCTTCCGCAAACTTTGTAACTAGTTCAGAGAGAAACGATGTAGGACACTTAAAATGTTGGACGAGGCCTACAGCGAAGGCAAAAGCGAGTTAAGAATCACAGATGTAAATGTCTAGTGGGGCATTTACATTGGTGGCATCACAAGAGGCTTGGCTTATTACTGTGAGATGTAAAAAAAATAGAGGGCAAAAGACGACTCCCATGACAGCCCATCAGGGTTAGTAATGGGAGGGGGTGTGGCAACCTGGAAGCGTCACAAGGCTTCCCCTATGGGGTTGGGATGTATAATTTGGTTATATATTTTTAAGTAATAAAAAGTTCCTATACAAAACCCAACAATATTCTTTGGTATTCATTTGTTATTTTTCATAATAAAATTATAAATTTTAGATTGATTTGTTTATTTTATATCGCAATATTAGCCTTCATTTTGGTGTTGAAGTCGGTTTCATTTTTTTGTAATTATGTGGGTGCCAATGACCGGTTTTTAAACTTTTGCTATAATGTGTTTATTCTAGTGTTTACTGTAGTGTTTTTTTCGTTATTCTAATTCAACATGGAAGCATAGAAATGCTTTCTCCCTAGTAGAGTAGTGGTACTTGTAATAGTTGTTTCATAAAATTTCTTGTGCGACTTCATACTACATATTTTGCAGTAATTAATTTCATATTTTAACAAATATGTTAAGATAGCTCTATTCACTGCCTACACCAGTCCTCTGTACATTTTCTGCCCACATCATAAAGAGAATGTTCTGATAACTTAAAATGTTCCAAACATATTACCCGTTGACCCAAGTGAGACCAGCCAGCAGAGAATTAAGCAAATTTACAGTAAGGTCCAGAAATAGAGATATTACAAAATTATACCTGCTTATTTATACAGGTGATGATTCCAAATTGCACAAAAATATCTCAGGAGATGATTCTTTTGCCAAAAATAAGAAAAAAAGTTCATACAAAAATAGATTTCATACAGAAAACTGTTTGTTAGCGAGTTTCAGATCGCGAAATAATTCTTGAGGTACAAATTGAGGTGTAAATTTGGTGCTTTCTTATGGTTTTTGTTCTGAGAAATTGAATAAAAGTCTTCCCAGATGTCTATCTCACCTAGGTTTTAAGAAAAATGAAGTAAGTTTTAAGAGTAATGGAGTGCCATTTTGGGTTACAGATATTGTACAAACTTTTTATTAACACCATTTTTATTGTCACATTTTAAATTATGTATCATCAAAATGGTGTTACTATTAAAAATATTTTTAAAATACCTGGGTCATCCCCTTTCATGTCAAAAGGTAAAGTAGTTGACCATTACCTTATTCTGAAAGTTACAGTGTTCTATCTAGAACTTTAAATTTTATTTGCACATAGTCAGTGGAACATTTTTTCTAATAATTTTGTGTGCCACATAAAACAATCAGATGATCTTTTTCAGTCAAATGATTATCAAATTATATTTAATTTTTATGAAATTGCAGGGTGATTCTTCTATCTTATTGTAATTGAATTTAGCGCGTTATTCTTTTACTTGCAATCTAGAAGGTGAGTGCCCCATTCTCGTGAAAAATCATTACTTGTGTGTGAAACAGTAAAAACTAAAAGAATTTGTTTAAAGTATTTATTAAAATTTTGTGAATTTTTTATTGTCTTCTGAAAAAATTATTTTGTTGTTTTTCCCACTGAGTAAGCATTGTAGAACTAATTTTGAGTTACAGATTAAAGAGATTAAAGTTGTACAATTTTTTGGATTTAAAAAAAAATGTTTAATGAAGGTTAACATACCTGCTGATGCAAACACCATGAGAAGTTTTTCACCAGACAAAAAAGTGAAATAGAATTAAGTGCCTTTTTTTAAGTGTACCTACCTCACTTAGGAAACTGGGTTTTTAAGATTTGCTCAGTAGATGCTTTTTTCAAAAATTTAAAATTTAAAATTAAAGCAGTTAAAATTTAAGTGGCTGTTCATTCTTTCCCGTAAGTATATTAAAATTTAATTATTGGGAATGCATTTAAATATACAATTTCAGTGGGCACGAATAAATCAAATAAAAATTAAAACAATTTTCATAGAAACTTTTTGTTACATTGATTAAGCAGTTTTTTGTGGGTAATGAATATCAATAGATATCAAAAACCAAAAACTGGTTGAATACTGGGTAATTCAGCTAGCGTTTTCTTCATAGATTCAGAATTATTTAATTTCAAATTATGTAATATCCTAGAAAACATTGAAGTGAGTAAATAAATCACTACAAAAAATTAATTAATATTATTTGTGATAATCACAATAATCTGCATGTTCAATTATTCATAATTAGTTAAACATTATTAAAAAAAAATATATTTATATTGTCATGAATATAATGTTCTAAATTGTCACAGTTCAGTTTTAAGCGCTTCTAAAAATTAGTCTTAATATTAAATATGTTATAAAAAAATTTATTGCATAGTTTTTTAAGTTGTTCTATGCTGGAAAAATTAATTATTTAAAAATGATGTATCAGGTTTTCTGACAAAGATACGTAGGAAAAGAGAGTTATGAATTGCCAAGTGTCTCACTATTTCCTTTTATAGATCTGGGCAGTTTATCTCACGATATATCAAAAAAAGCCTTTGTATGTGTTTGGGTTCTGCAAAGTTAATATAAGGTTCTGTAAGTAATTTGGTGATGCACTGATAAGTGCCTTTAATAACAACATTACGATTCTCATTTGATCACATTCTCACCGATTGTGTATATTATGATTTATGTTAATGCATTGAATTGACGATATTCTGGCTAATAATGTGTCAAAATTAATGAACTGTTTAAATATCTTAAAGCTGTCAGACTTTGGTGAATTTTACATGTTTTTCATAATAATTGATAGTAGGTAGAAAGACTTTCTCCTCACCCCTTCTACTTCTGTAAATCTATATTTAGAGTTACAGTACAGTAAATTTGTATATATAGATGTGTGTATACTTTGATTTTTTTTCTTTATCCCTAACATTTTGTTTTAGATATTCCAAATGTTGCCTGCCTGCACAATTTTTCCCATTTACCTGTCTCTCCAACATCAAAGCGACTATTCCAGGATGTCTTAATATGTGGCCTATAAATCTGTCTCTTTTTTAATTATTTTTTCCAAATGCTTCTTTCTTCATCAGTTTGCCGCAACACCTCTTCATTTGTCACTTTATCTACCAATCTGATTTTTAACATTCTTCTATAGCACCACATTTCAAAAGCTTTTAATCTTTTCTTCTCAGATACTCTGATCGTCCAAGTTTCACTTCCAAATAAAGAAGCTACGCTCAAAACATATACTTATGTTTTCCTGACTTTTAAATGAATTTTTGATGTAAGCAAATAATATTTCTGACTGAAATTTGTTTTGCTTGTGCTATTCGGCATTTTAATCGCTCCTGCTTCGTCCATCTTTAGTAATCCTACTTCCAAATAACAACATTTTTTTACCTCTGTCTTTTTTCTTCTATTTTTATATTCAGGGGTCCATTTACATTATTTTCTTTTTGTTTTCATTACTTTTCATTTACTTTCTTGTTTTGTTCTTGTTTATTTTCATGCGGTAGTTTTTATGTAGGACTTCATCCATGCCATTCATTGTTTCTTCTAAATCTTTTTTACTCTCGGCTAGAATAACTGAATCATCAGCAAATCATACCATATTTATCTTTTTACCTTACACTGTTACTCTGGGTCTAAATTGTTCTTTAATATCATTTACATATACATCTATGTAAAGATTAAAAAGCAATGGGCATAGGATTTCCTTATCGGAATCCCTTATTGTAATCCCTTTTTACTTCCTTGTATGAAGTAAAGGAAGTATTGTAATCGTGAACAATTTCAGATTTCATTGGAAATATCCATTTTGACATCTGTTTGTAATGTATGTATAACTCAAAAACGATTAGCCGTAGAATGTTAAAATTTTGGATTTAGGACTGTTGTATCTTAATTGTGGACCTCCCCTTTTGATTGCAATCGACTTGACGAAAAATGTCCAAAAAATGCCCAAAATCCAAAAAATCTGAATTTTGGACCTTTTCTTAACTGCAGTAATTAGCTCTCGTTGAGAGATTTTCAACGATTTATCATAAGTGGTACTTACTTTCATTGGTTCCGGAGTTATAGTCAAATGAAATTTTAATTAATGAAATATTTGGATCTTATAGGGGAAGGCACATTGGTTCGAATCAGACTTCATATACTATTTTTTAACCTTTTTTTTGTTTAAGTATATTGATTTATTAATAATTATTAACCTCTGATGGTGAAAATGTTTTAAAATAAATAATTCAATAATAATAAAAAAAAATTGGAAGTTATTGTGAAACAAAATTATGTGCTTTTCGTTTTAATTTTAAAACTTTTACAGAGGTTAATATTATTAATAAATCAATATATTTGAAAATTAAAAAAAAAAAATATGCATATGAAGTCTGATTCGAACCAGCGTGTGCATGGTTACATATCAGACACGTTCTTACTTACACCACATAACTACTTGAGCAACGTAAAACAAAATTAATATATATATATATATTAATATAAAATGCTAATATGGACATCTCAAAGGTTTGATGCATTATGATGTCCACCATACTCGAATTTTGTAACTGTCCACTTTATTAAAGAATTGGAGGATTGTATCTCACTTTCAAATGAAATAAGGTTAAATGAAGTGCAGGAAGAAATGTGTAATGTAATATGGCTTCTTTCTTATGTTCTTCAATTATTACTGTTGCTGTTTGGTTCCTGTAAATATTAACAATTGTTCTTCTATCTATACGTGAATCCTAAATTTTTTAAAATACTGAACATTTTATTCCAGTTTACGTTATGAGATTCCTTTTCTAAGTCTATAAGTGCCATGTAAGTTGGTTTGTTTTTTTATTCTTCTTTCTACTATTAATCTGGAGCTCTAAACTTGCTTTCCTTGCCCCTATACTTTACCTGAAACCAAATTGGTCTTCTCCTAACACTTCTTTCACTCTCTTCTCAATTCTTCTGTACAGAATTCTAGTTAAGAATTGTGATGCATGAGTAGTTAAGCTAATTGTTTTGCATTCTTCACATTTATCTGCTACTCTTTCTTTGGTATCATGACAATAACACTCATTTTGAAGTCTGATGGAACTTCCCCGTATTCGTAAATATTATATATCAGTTTGTATAATCTGTCTATCGCTTCATCATCTGCACTGCACAGTAATTCTGCAGGTATCCTCTCTATCTCGGGAGCCTTTTTTGTCATTAAAATCTTTTAATGCTCTATTAAATTCTGATCTCAGTATTGTATCTCCCTTTGCATCCTCTTTGACTTCTTCCTCTATAATACCAGTTTCTAATTCATTTCCTCTGTATAACTCTTCAATATATTCTACCACTTATTAAACTTTCCTTTCATATTATAAATTGGTGTACCATTTCTGTTTAAACACATTATTAGATTTTAATTTATGTACCACAAAATTTTCCTTAACTTTACTGTATGCTTCTTCTATTTTACCAATGATCATTTCTCTCTCCACTTCTGAACACTTTTCTTTAATCCACTCTTCTTTTGCTAATTTGCACTTCCTGTTTATAGTATTTCTTAATTTTAGTTAGTCCCTTTTACTTTCTTCAACACTAGCATTCTTATATTTTCTACATTCATCCATCAGCTGCAATATATCCTCCAAAATCCAAGGTTTTCTACCAGTTCTCTATTCTGCCTAAATTCACTTCTGCTGATTTAAGAATTTCCTTTTTAACATTCTCCCATTCTTCTACATTTTCTACCTTATCTTTTTTAAATTAGTTTTTTTTTTGGTGATTGAGGTTAGTAAATTATGATGAAATTTTATTTTAATATTACTAAAACTTATTATTTAAATCTTTACTACTATTAAAAGTTTAAATAAGCCCAAAAAAACATTTGAAAATACTAAAAAAATGATATTTCTAAACTTTTGATTGCCACTTCCACCCTAAAAATTGCCCTCAAGTATTTTTTTGTCCTTAGCACTTCTACTATGCCTAGGAAGACAAGAAGAAATTTGGTTAAAAGTATGCAATAAATAAAAATATAGCTTTTTTCAATTTTTGGGTAAGTGGAAATTTTGAGGAAAATTTCTAAAAAAAATTTTGTTAAATATGTATACAGACATATACTGATTGTAGTATGAAATGTGGTTGTTTACAAAATTTTGAGAAAATGACCCCTGAATTACCCACCTATTTCTTGGACAAATGGCTCTCAAAGTTTTACCAAAAAATTGCCCATATACACCGGTTGCTGTGCAACATTTCATCAGTCAGTTTATCCAGTCAAAAGTTGATAAGCTTTTCAAACATGCCAAGCACACACATACATATGTACACATTAACCCTCATTTTTTTTGTTTTTGGGGTCCCTTGGCCATGAAATATTAAAAAATGCAAAATCCCATTTCACATTTTTTGACTGATTACTATACTTTTCTTATTGCAGCATAGCTCTAGAGCTATGCTGCAATTACAATTTTAGAGCTATGCTTAACATTTTTCTTTATATTTAAATTTGAAGTCTGCACCAAATTAACGGTCAGTAAACTATTGACAATTTTGTTTTCAATTAGTAGTTTACTTGTAAATTATGCTAAAATTTAAAAAGTAAAAAAAAATTAAAGAAAATGTTTTTTTAAAGATGTTATTCAAATATTATTATTTTAAGTTTACTTTATGAAGTATGCAATAATTTTTTTTTCCTTTCGAACCGTGTTATTGAGAATGTTTTTTAAACACCTATCTAGGCAATATATTTTAATCAGCTTCAATACAAAAGAGGAGTGTAACTTGTGTTTTAAGATTTCAGGTGATTAAGTTAACACTTAAAGTATGTGTTAATGTTAAAAATCAGATGGGTGGGTAAAGTGACAAATCAAGAAGTGTTGTGGCAAATTGATGAAGAAAGAAGCATTTGGAAAATATAGGTTAAAGAAGTGACAGACTTACAGGCCATATTTTAAGGGATCCTGGAATAGTCGCTTTGATATTGGAGGGACAGGTAAATGGGAAAAATTGTCCAGGCAGGCAAGGCTTGGAAAGCAAATTAGGGATATAAAAAGATGAATATTTCAGAAAAGAGAAATTTGTTGCTTTGAAAAACATCAGAGATTAGGTTTACAGAAATTTTTTATTAGTACTGTTTACTTTCTTTTGCTAGGGGTCATGACAGGTTTAGTTATCAGATCAGTTATGTTTTAATACTCTCAAGTTCTTTGATATTCTGTCTCCTGGTCACCGTTCTGTTGCTGGCTTATATTTAGCACATCCTGCTATCTAACCAGATGTATCTGCTGTGATGTTTACCTTTGTATCCTTAACAGCTAGAGATGTAGTTACCTGGAGACCTATTTAACAAAGTGGACTAGTCATCTGGACAGTAATACAATGAGTTTTACATGTAGCATTATTACTGTAATAAATAATGAATTCTGGATATCATGCAGTTTTTATTATTTTTTATTTTGAATAAAGATAGAAATGATCATAGATGGCAGTGTAAGTTTGTTGTTAATGCAGTGAAGATTCATTAACTTTCTGTATTCAAGGAATTTATAGTTTTTTCCATTAACAAAACTTGCTGAAGTTTTACCAGTAATATGAGTGTGTATCTTTTAGTCTGGAATTAAAATTTAAGACAAAATTGAATCTTTTAAATAAAAAGAATAAAAAAAAATGTTTGCTTCTGTTTTAATAGTATTTATCATTTTATTTTTACTTGTCCATATTAACTATCTACTTGTTTATTTCTTAACTATCTGATTAAATTACTATTTTCCTGATTTTTATTTATAAAGTGGATTCTTATAACACCACTGAATGATTATGATACTGGTAATAAACATTTTTTATTTTAGATATTATCGAGCATAATATAGCAGTTTTTAAACATTTCTCTTGTTTTATGCTGTATGTAGGTTCAACAATTTAGAAAAGTCAGTCTTGCATGCATGACTGAATAATGTGGATAATAATATGGATTTTAGTGATAATATTTTTTAAAACATTATTTTTAGCATTTTATAACGTAAATTTTATAAAATTTACTAAACGCTGTCCTCATCCTGTTTTAATATCTAATTGTGTTTTAATAACGTTAAATCTATTTTTACTTTGTATGTAGCAGCACTGAACCGTTTGATTGTAGTACAGCTTCTGATTTATGTTTGTTTATTTTTTAGAGGAATAATTATTTATCATTAAATCGACACAACAACCTGTAAATAACATTTGTTTTATTGTAATTATTTAAGACAGTATTATATTTTCATACAATTTTGTTTCCAGAGATCTCTGTGAATAGAACTGTAAAAGTCATGATGTTCGATACAGGTTTTTGTGGTTCCTTGCTATGAAAACTAGAAAATTGATCTTTGCCGATTCTGATTTATGTATTTAGGTCGGGCAGAAATCACTACAAATAATTGTTATTGAATGAGAACGTGACAATTAAACATTGGGGACTAACGCTTGTCTTTATTTTACATTAAAAAAATCATAATTCTGTGGGGAGTAAATAATAAAACTAAATTTTCCCCTAAACTAGACTGACATAAAAAAAATAATAAAAATAAAAAATAAAATTTCTGTCAGAGGGTCCTTTTTAAAATTGAAGATAAAGTAATAAAGAAACCCATTGTTTCTCATTTTTTTATTTATCAGTAGGGTGCTGTTGTACATACATTACACTTAGTGTTTTATTTTTACTAGTATATAACGTATAAAGTAATAAAACTAGTAGTGAAACTAAGTAATGAAACTAATAGTAGTATGAAGTAGTAAAACTTTCAAATATATAAAATAGATATTTTGTGGGTTATTTAGTAAATTTTGTTTGATATTGTTAAAGCAATCGTCTTTCTTTTTCTCTCTTTATTTTAGAATTAAAATTTAGGAACTAACTTGTCCTCACCGCTGATCCTAAAATTACGAATTACTGTTATTTGATCATTATTCATATTGATAGACAATTTTTTACATTATTTACGAGTTATGTTAAGTTTACTTGTTGTTAACTCGTCAACAGTTTGAGGAATGTTTTACGTCCTGATTCATCTTTGTCGAATAAATTTTTAATCGTGAATACAAGATGTCTTACTTCAATTAATTTTTGTTAGCGAACGTAGTTTTGTATGGACATGTTTAATGATATTACTGTCGGCTGAAATGTTCTAGAGAGCATACGCTTTACAAGTACTTGTAAACTTGTTTATTTGTGGACTAGTGTTATTCCGGTGCGCCCCACGGTGCGCTGTTTGGTTTGAGCTATTGATTTTGTTGACACGAAGTAGTGCGATCGGGGTGGAGTCTGTTCCAGGATCTGGGTTATACGCTCCCGGCACTGACATTCGGTAGATCTTAAATTGATATCGGGATAGACAGAGTAAAATATAGTTCGTTTATTAGTTGAGCCGCCTTGAACGAGTGTTAGAGGTGTATATTAGAAATATCTTCTCGCGTACTTTTCATCTTGTCGACTTATATCTAAATATTAAAATTCTGATGTAAACCTTCGAAGAAAATAGCTTATATTTTCTGCTGATTTTTGTAACAGACCGGTTGCGTCTTGTTTTATCCGGAATGTACCTTGTTCGAATCGCAATCGATCTGAAGCATTTTTTTTTGCACAATACAAATCTCACAATGCCTAGCTATGGGTTTTAAGATTTCCTGAAGTGAAACTATAAAAAAAATCCGATTCATTTTTAATGAATTGAAATTATTTGTTTATTATTAAACTATTCTTAATTGCAAGTTCTTTCAAAACGTTAATGTTTAATCCAAATATATGTTAATGATATTTTCTAAAGGTAATTCGATGTCTGAGAAATTCTTGGATTCCAACTTCACAAAGAATCATAACTAGAATCTGTCATATAAGCGAATGAAATATTCTGTATGTAAGTATGGCGGCCTGAACGTCTGTTTTACGGTCATAGTTGTAAAACTATGTATCAGCTCGTACTACAATTAAAGCTGTGAGATTTAAAATTGATTTTTATATTTTAACTAAGAACGAGAGTTTATCTCTAAAGTAAAAACAGTTAGTTTCATTGTAAAAAAAATTATTTTGAAAACTTTATAAATATATTTTATTTCTCTTAAACCCCATACCTTATACTACTTCTCTATATCGCCGCATGAATTAAGACATTTATCGTAGCGATACATCAGCTTCAATATACCCTCGTCGTATTCTTCTGCCGCCAGTCCATTTAGACACTGATTAACAGCATTTTTAAGTTCGTCACCCGCGAATTGCTTACCATTCAAAATTTCTTTCAATCTTCCAAACAAATGGTAATCAGAAGGAGCTAAGTGGGGACTATATGGTGGGTGATCGTAAATTCCCATCCAAATGTTCTCAATAAATCACGTGTCGGACCAGCAACATGATGACGTGGAATACCGTGCGTGCAGCAGGACGACGTCGTAGGTCAGCCGCCCACGTCGCCGATTTTTAATGGCGCGTTGTAACTTACGTAGAGTTTCGCAGTAGGCTTCTGCATTTATAAATGTTCCACGTGGCATGAAATCAATCAGCAGTGTGCCAAACCGATCCCAAAAGACTGTGGCTGTCAGTTTGTGTCCAAATGGCTGTGGCTTGATCTTTGTTGGTCTGGTTGGTGATTGAGGATGACGCCATTCACTTGACTGCCGTTTTCTCTCGCGTGTAATACAAAATCCATGTTTCATCGCCGGTAACAATTGAATTGAGAAACTTATCAAGTTTTTCTGTGCAACGTATCAAAAATTAAACAAACATCCCATCGGATTTTTTTTGTGAAGTTTCTTTAAGACGTGCGGCATCCAAAATGCATAAACCTTTTCGAAGCCTAAGCCTAAGTCACGAACAATGCGACCAATAAAAGCTCTTGAAACATCAGGAAAAAGAAAGGCCAGGTCGGAAATCGTTGAGTGACGATCTTTTCTGATTTCAAAAAGTCCTCTATGATTATCGAAGGCCTTCTCGAAAGTTCATCATGCACATTAATTATGTTATTTCTAAACCTTTCACATCATTTTCGGACGTTTCGTTCATGCATTACATTATCACCGTACACAGCAACCGTCTGTGAATTTCAACCGGCCTAACGTTTTGATGGTTTAAAAAACGGTAATGATTCCACGTATTTCACAGTCGGCGGCAACATCGATTTTCCTATTCACTTCATAACGTAATAACTCCCACGCAATCAAAGATACTACAACGCTACAACAGTTCAGTGTGTACATTACTAGCATGGCCATGAACGACAGGTTCGCCAGCCTTAAGAAGAGAAATTTCCCAGCGGTCATTACTTTAGAAATATCCCTCGTAAATCCTCAGTACATTTAGATGTAGGGTATGAATCTTCTAAATTAACTTCTTTCGATCTCTATTAACCGAGAACGATCGATTGCATAAAATGGCAAAATTAATACGTTAGTCTTTTTAAACTTTTTTTTTTTTTATGATTTATCAGCGCAAATATTAATTTTCATAAAATAATATTTTGTGAACAGTTTTTTAATACTTTATATTAATATTTATTTACGCATTTATTCTTGCGACTTAAGATTGGGATTTGTAGTTATAAAATAACTTTTTTATTATAACTGTAACGCTTCGTGGCTTTAATTTTTTTATTTTGAAAAGATTATAGTTGTATTTAAACAAAAGTTTGGTTGGAGGTACACATATTGAATGAAATGATCGGTTATTATTCCGTCACTTGTCTCTTGAGTTTGTATGAGCTGTAGATTACGTGTTTATTCTATTTTATTTCTATAAATGTTGTTATATTTGTGCTGTTTATATATATATATATATATATACAAGTTATTACTACTTTTGGAATCTATGAGTTTTACATGTTATGTTCATTTACCGTTCATAGTGATGGTACTGAAGGATATAACGTTTACATTATTCACGCATTCGTAGAAGTACAAGACAGGTTGCGACTACCGGTCGGATTGAGCCAAATTCATTACTGTACATTTCAACGCTAGAATAATGAGGTCGGTTTTGATAAAACCGTGATTTGTTGATATCAAACTTATTGATTTTTAGCACTTCATTTTGCTAAGAAATTGTAAACTGCACGTGGAATTGCTGTACTGCAAAAGTAGTTTTGTATGCAAAATGCACTAGAACAAAATGTTGAAGTTACACATGATTATGAATATTTTTAAAATCCTTCGCTTCACATCTGAATAATTTTGCCTTCCGTAATTCGTTTTTTTTATGAGTTAACTGTTAGCATATCTTTTACGAATCTGGGTGAATACGATGCACTGCGGTAAAATATTTTGGGTTTAATTTTACCAGAGATGAATGTAGGTATTTGTAAGGGAAGTCTGAATCTGTTCCTTTGTTTTTTGCTTCTGAAGTAAAATAAATTTGTTGCAAGGTATTTTTTTTACTGTTTAACGTACCTATCCGTTAGTATCTAAATTCTCTGAACTCCCCATGTGCGAGTCTGTTACTCGCTGGTTCAAGAGAGCCTTTGTAAGAGCGGATTCTTATTTTATTCCACGTCATAATCCTTCCGCTTGCTAGCTGATCTTTACCGTTACACCCCCACCCCCATTTTCTAAACCTGAAATCCTTTTTTCTTCTTAATTTGTACATCCCTGGGAATATTTGTTCCTCAGACTCTTAGAAGCGACTGTATCTTATTGCTTTAATCCATTACATTTTCTCTCTCTCTCTCTCTCTCTCTCTCTCTCTGTTTCATAAATTGTTTAAAAAAATAATGAGCGTAAAATTTATTATGTATGTTACCCTTAAAGGTTGATTAAATCTAAAATAAAGTAAAAGTAAAGTCTGCTCGCACGCGTAAGTAGGTAAAAGTTTTCATATTTGCGCGGTTGACGTAAATTCTAACAATTTGCTGCGCTTTATTTTCTTTTACTTTTATTTTTTTTTTAGAATGAATTAATTGTAGGTATAAGTGTAGTATAAATACAATTGTAGTTTTTTGTTAACTTTTGTGTGGTTTGTACGGTTTTTAACATTTCTAATGAGTTGCAGTCTGTTAGGGAAAAGTATGTGTTTCTTGTGGTGGTTTTAATACTTGGTGGTTTCTTTTTTTTTAATATTGCATAGTAATACAATAAAAAGGGTCACTGTTACAAAAAAACTTAGAGTCTACGACGCCTGTACGAGTAAATTGCAAGAATAAACAAGGTACGCTTATTTATAAATACTTCCTCATTAAACCACAACGTGCGCGAAACGACTGCTTGAATGAATCTAGTGCATTTAGAAAAAGAATATATTTTTATTAACAAGTTAAATTACTAGCGTTTTCTGTAGGTACTTCTTTTCTATTATTTGGAAGAGAACCCTCGACAGAATTTTGGGCCTCATTCTCTAAAATTCATTCCTGGTGAGTAAGCCACAAAAACTTCCAGAGGGGAAAAGAGAGATCCTGCTTGAAATTCGATCAGTATCATTATCCTTGAATGTATTTTTTTTGCCTTTAGATTTTTTCAAAAATACATCCTATTAAGAAAGAGCGTATTGTAAAAAATGATTCCTGGAAAACTTATTTAAAATTAAGATTTCCTAAAAATGTTTATCTGTTGAAATATTTTGTACAATTGCAACCTGAGCTTCAAATTTCTGCTGGAGAGGTTGAACTTCAATCCCCTTGTATGATTAAAAATGTTTCATATCAAATTTGATGCAAATTTTATGGCTTTTATTTTAGTTCGTTGATTTTTTTCATCTTTGTTAAGTGTAATAACAAAAAGAGTATTTTCGTGGTTAAGATGCAGGTGGGGATCTCTTCGCAAATGTTCTTTTGACATCGTGCTAAGATGTCTTAAAGTATTCCATTATTTCAGTACGGGTTATTAAATCATTCATTCTGCGAGTAGATTTAGGTCGAGGTTTCTTTCGTGATGCGGGAACCAGAAACATACCAAAATGGAGGTAATTGGCAAGTTTCTTTCAATACCGCGTAAAATTCTGTAATGTTATGAAATCGAGTATCATATTCTTAAGCAATGCAGGGAAGAAACTTCCCATCATTTTTTCTTATTGTTTATTTTATAGAAAAAAATAGTGTATCGTAAGTTTTCTCTTAGCGTCAAGTAAATTAGAATATTACCTGCGGATGTGTAAATAATGTACTATATTATAAGCCTTCACCGTTAATGTTTTTCTTTTTAATATTATTTAGTAATCGTGAGTGTTAGTAATGACCGGAAGGGTGGTCGCTGATGCATTGGACTTCTCGTTTACGCGCATATATAATGCGCATAGGTTGTCATGTGTTCTTTTGGTTCGTTCACCTTTATATTGCATCATTATTATTAGTAATCGCTCGGTTATATTTAATTGCCCGTTGACGACTTATTTTCGTGTCGCTAGAACTATTATTTATTTTTTACTGCAGTTCTTTTTGACATTATTGAATAGGTTTATTCATTTATCGGTCGAAGCGGTTGTCGGCCGCTTATTTATTTTTAACCTATTAAATTAAATCGTATGCGTTACTTAGGGAACGAAGAGCTGCTTTGTCTTCGTTCCATCCATCCTTTTTAAACGGCATACTTGCACCTGTTGAATTTCCAGGAGAGCTAGCTCTACTAAAAATATCCGCTGCCCTTCCCTTCTATTTAACTAGACGAACTAAGTTATCCTATTCATTCCTTTTACTGGATTTGCATCCTGTCGTTTAAATTAAAGGTTTCTAACTTTTGACTATACAGTGGCTTACTATAAAAAGTGACTTGCTATGTAACTGTGTGAAGTTCGCTTAATATAGTTTTCATATTAAAATAAAACGGGGTAATTACTCGCACATATACGACGCCTGCCCTATTTTCATTTAGTAAATCCAAAGAAAAGTAAAACATACGTAAATTGAGAAATGTAAATTTTAATTTTGCTTTTCCTATTCTTAAATACAAAAAAGGTGCTTGTGTGCGATTTATGATCTATCCTAATAGTATTACTTAAACAAAATGAGTAAAACAAATTGTTAGGGATGTAGGATGTAGAGGGTATACTGAAATGTAACGACTAGCACTAGATAGGGAATCTTGGAGAGCTGCATCAAACCAGCCAAATGACTGAAGACAAAAAAAAAATCAAAATGAACAGTAATTTTTGTTTGTTTCGTGTCCAAAAATGGATAAAGATTGTAAACTATTTACACAGTAAATCTTGAAGGTTACGGGAAAGGTTGCAAACCGTGCATATACATTTTTCAACTCTACTGTTAAGCGTTAAGCTTCACTTTCACAGGTTAAAATTTTCGTTCGAATCTATTTTTTCTACGTCTGTAATTTTGTAATTATATAAGTTATTTTGGTTTTATACTGTAAAAAACAATTTGTTGTGAGTAAATTATTTTACCGTGTTAATCTCTATGTTTAACTGATAAGATTTAACAAGATTTTCTACCATGGTAACCTTCATAGTACGAGTACTATTGAACTGTAGCCTAGGATGTAATATGTTCAATGTGGATGGATTCTGATGTTATTATATTAAACACAACCCCTTATTTACAATATTGGAAAAGTACTGCTGTTAGTTAAAAAAAATGTTGCCCGAATTTTATTTAAAAAAAAAAGAAAAAAAAGACGTGTTATATCTCCGTAGTATAAAACCTGAAATCCAATCTAAGTGATTGGATTTATCGAAAATGTTACGCTTTAATTTTTGATGTTGCATCATTAACATTATAATTTTTTCCTAAATAAACCATTATACTAGGATGGAAGGTTTTTTATATCTTGTCAGAGGGTGAAGGATTATAAATCTCGCTCCCGAAGAAATAAGAGTTCTAATATTTTTCCTACTTTTGAACCGTATTAACTTATTGGTTTGACATTTTTATTTATATATATATATATATATTTTTTTTTTTTTTTCATATGAAAGGTTGTAAATATCATTATCGTGTTAATTACTAATTAGTACTTTAGCGCAGGACTATATTTTTGCCAGTTTTAACGGTTATAGTAGTTTGTTATACTATTCTGAAAAAAATCGTTAAGAGTAAGAAATTGTTTTAACTTAACTTGATGGGGGAGGGTAAGGCCTGTGAAAATATTAGAAAAGTCAGTAATATATTGCTTTTTTAAAATTTGTATAAGATTAGCCGCAACATGAGGCTATATGAGAAAATCAAGTTTGACCCGAAAATACAGTGTACTAGACAACTTCCATGTTGAATTATTTTTTTAAGGCTTCGACTACTTTGGTCATTAGCCCCTTCCCAATTAAAAAAATTAAAAAGTCTTATCTTCCCTATAAAAGAACACTCGCGACATAGTCAGGGACGTGTTTTCGTAGGAGGAGGAGGAAAAAGCTCTGCCAGCCACCGTCCGCCCGCGCAGACGGTAGTGTCGGGCTCACACCGACTAAAAAACCTTCCTCTTATGTAGCAGCCCGGATACGTGCCTTACGGCATAACTCACAGGCTGCTGTATTCTTGCGGGATTACTTCGAATGATTTGGAGAGTCCTAGGCACCTCAACAACAGTGACGTCCCGTAGGGGCTCTCAATTAGCCCAGGCTATCCCTTCATCTGCAAACCTATCGCTGTTGCCTCTGTTCCGCCATTTTCTTCCGCAGAATATTCTCACACATCGCTGTTATTGCCTTCTGAGAGGTCTCATTGAACAGCAGTTGTTCCATCAGCGTACTTGCGTTTAACTGTTCTACTACAGCCTGACAATCCTGTTTCTCTGTGACCCACCTACCATACTCGAAGAAAGTGTGGTAGGTGGGTCCTAAAGTTCCACAATAGGAGCACGCCGAATCCGGCCTTCTCTTCCTTTTCGTTAAGTAGGCGTTAAATACGCCATGGTGTCAGTAGCTGGGTTAGCCAAAAGTTAACCTCCCCATGCTCCCGACAGACCCACCTTCTAACATTGGGGATGACGTGGAAGGGTCCACCTTCCTACTTCAGCATTCTTCTATCTCTTGCCACCTTGTTAATCTGTCGAAGGCTTCTTCCTTAGAATCAACGTTTAGTCTTTTCACCTGTTCGGCCACCTTGAGTTCGACCGGATCACGCCTGCAATGATAAACACTGCTTCTATGGACACTGTTCATAGAAGAGCCGTATTGCATTAGAATAGCCTTGCATTTTCGGTATTTTAAGGCACGTTGTCAAACTGGTGCCGCGTAGAGAATAATCGACAACACCGTCGTGGCAAGTAACCTTTTGGAGGACGGCGGGTCAGCCACTTTTATCATCAGCCTGGAGAGGGCCTGTGCTGTCCTTTCAGCTTAAGAGGCCACCTCGTCTTCGTGTGTGGTGAACTTGCGCTCGTAGTCCAACCATACACCCAGATATTTGGCTTGTTTTACAGGCTCCATCACCACTTCGCCTACCTTAATTCTTAAGGGTTATAGCCTCCTCCCTGCAAGGAACAACAGCTCTGTCTTTTTACCTGCAAGGTTCAACCCCCTGTTTTCAAGCCATTTCTTGGCCATGCTAATGGTAAGATTCGTCTTGACTCCAAGCTTCCGGGTGGCCTTGTCCACAGAGATCAAAGCTATGTCATCAGCGTAGCCAACCGCTTCCACATCTTTAGTCTAGGCCAAGTGAACCATCGTAAGCCAGGTTCTACAGAAGTGGCCCGAGTATAAACTCTTGAGGCACATCGCACTTCATGTAAAACTCAATTTTACTCTCTGCCGCAAAAGCCAAAATCATCCTGCGAGATAGGTATTCTAGAATAACTCTCTTAAGGAGCGGGATGTTCCTGCTGTCAAATTGGTCCATAATTGCAGCTTATTTAATACTGTTGAACGCATTCTTGACATCCGGGAAGACCAGTATCGGCACTTTGCTGGAATGTCTAGAAGTGCTAGCTGCAGCGTCCACCATGAAGCTGACCCATTGCAGAGTGTCAACAGTGGACCTCCCCGCTCTGAAACCATATTGGCGCTCCTAAAGTTTGTCACCTGTCTTGACATACTCAGGGACTAGACTTGTTAAAAATTACATCTAAAAATATACTTGTCAATGGTTATTGAAACCCCGAAAACAGGACATAACAAGGGTATAACGGCCCTTGTTATTTTAAAACCTTTCTAACAGTTTCTTACAAAATTTTGTCAAAAACTATTAAAAAACAGTTAACTGTGATAAAAATTAAAACATACATTGAAAAAATATTTAAACCCAAGATAACAAGGGTGAAAAGGATCACCCAGTTGAGTTTAATTGGCATTGTGACAAATATCCTCATCATTGACCACTTTGACCTCGAACATTGATGAGTTTTTGTGTGTGATCGCGAATTTCTTAATCGCACAGCAGTTATAATGAAAGGTGTTAAAAAAAACATCAAAACGCATGTTAAAACCATCATGTTATTAAAAAATTAAAAATACAACTTTTATTAATAGAAATTCGTCATAGAAGCATGAAACCAATCTCTTCTTAAATTCTAACGCCTTTGTTTTTCCCTTTAGGTCTTCCTTTTTTGCTTCTTTTTCCATCTTTCTAAAGACCTCGATGTGGAATTCCAAGATATCTGAGTCTTCAGATCCTCCGCCGTAAGTCTCGGAGAATCTCGTGCTGCCGGCATCGGATGGCACCGGCTTCGTTGGCGCTGTCAAAAGTACATCACAGTCGGGTCATTGATCTCACTCTGCCGCCCCCGACAAATTTAACCCGGGCCGGGGAGTCCGGTACTGCCTGACCCACGATATCGACGTCCCAGCGCATGTTCGTAGCTTTAAGGACTCCGATATCCTTACCCATGGGACAATCCTTGCCAAGGGCTGAAGTGACTTGACACACGCTGCGCGGCGTAAGACTTCGCCAGAGCAAGCTCACAGTAGCCCACCCTAAACCCGGCTCCACAACCGGGAAAAGGGATGAGCACTCTCTGTCTGTGCTCCGCCCAGCGTCGGCAAAAACAGATCGCGATCATGCCTCCTGCCATCGCTGTAAATAGCGAAACCGAAAAACACAACCACAACCAGATCGGACAGCCAATTTCGTACTCCACAAGGGTGCTCCTGAGCAAGACCGTTCTCCGTTGGCAGACATAATTGGAAATACCGAAGTACTATGTGGTTGCCCGTCCCGGACGTGTGTGTAGATGTTATTGTACGGACATGGGGTTGGATTTGTATTAGTAAAGCTGTCTCATAATGTCAATATTTTATCTACTAAACGGTGAGCTTTTTCGTGAACAGCTATAAATCGATTTATTAATTCGATCTACTTTTTTCCTTACTCGCTCTGCGTGTCTTGATAATAATTCTCATTTTTAACTCTTTAACTAATGAGAGCCTATGTCAAAACAAAACTGTAAAGATATAGAGACCAAAATCATGTTGCTGCCTTTCAAAGGTTAATAGACTTGCCTAAGACAGTGTATTATTATAAATAAAGTAATACGAGTATTTTGACATGTTAGTAACAAACCCACCGTTGCATGTAGTACGTAAATTTTAAATATTTTTTGTAAACCCAGCTTAATGTTATAAAGCAGATCAAATCGGACAAACAGCGGTGTTTTATTGTATAATCCAACTGTATACGGTACTACTGTCTTTAATTGTGAAGTCAGCGGTAATCACAGAGTAGATTGAATGATAAAAAATTTAGTTCTTTTCCGAGATAAGTTCTTGTGAATTTTTTGTTTCCTAAGACGAGTGATTAAAATATTTTTATTACGAACATAATGGCATATTGTATTTGCATAACTTGATCAAATCTCTGCCTTAGTTAACGTAATATTATTTTTTAAAAAAAGAACTATTTCGTTATATGTAGAATAATTAATTAATTATATGAGAAATTAGAAGTTGATTTAAATTAAAGTGTGTTGTAAAACAGTTTTAACTGTGCTTTTCGCTTAGTTGTATTTTTATAATATTTTTAATAAATTATTATACATTTTTACTTGTCATATGTAGTTCCTGTTACGTAAATTGTTTTATATCTCTTCAGCATAAGTATTATAAGAATTATTTTATGCCATTAATTTTATGATAATGAGCAAAGTGTGATGCCTGCCTGAATGTTTTCGTGAGAATTTAAACGTGTCGTATTTCTTGCGTAAAAGGGGAGTTTTACAATAGATACGGTCTCTCGTAATGTGGTACGGTTTTGTTACAATATTGAACAAACTGTTCTTTCTAGTTAACTTTTATATTTTGACATTATAAAACCACGTCTTAATTAATATATAAGTTTTGTTCTCGAATGTGAGATAATTTATATATTTTTTTTTGTAATAAAGTTGAAATGTTTAATCCATAAAAAACTATCCGGTTTATTAAACGTTCTCAAACAAAGGAGGTTCCTCTAGTCAACCAGTTTGTATTTCTTTTCTAACGTTCAAGCCTTACTCTTCACCAAATATTATTTATTTTTGTTTTTATTTTTAGAGGAATTTTCTTTTGTGGTACCATACTGTTTCTTTTAGCGAGAATTACTTCAGTGACATTTTTTTTTAACGAAAAAGTTAGGTCTTAGGTGATTGATTTCAGGGTACTTGTGCTATGTTTGTTTTTATCATTGTATGATATTTTGATTTTTACAACGTAAAGATCTTCAAATTATTTTCCTGCTATAACTCAGAAGAATTGATTAGAAAATCTGTGTTTGAATTAAAGTAACGTCCAAAGTACATATTTAATAATATTTGAAACGTATCTCTTAAACTTTGTACGTATATAAAGACACGAAAATTAAAAAACATACATCTCTTGAAAAAAACGCATTAAAATGTTTAAAAAAAAGTTATCTTCTCAATTCGGTTAATTTCAAAGTTTTGAAGTTGATGCCGAATTTAGTAACTTACTATTTTTTTTGTTTTAATTTGTCGTCGACTTCAAAACGTTAAAATCTAAAGAACTCAACAAGTATTAATTTTTACTTCAGTGCGTTTTTTAAAGACTACCATAGATTCTCTTTTACAGATTTTGTCGTAAGGACAGTTGCCGTAAGAAAGAAAAAATGTATTCAGACTCGGAAAAATTTAATTAATGTGAATTTTTATTTTAATGTATTTCGAAAACAATTTAACGAATAAAATTAGGTTTAACGCTGATGCAAAACGCATTAATAGAACTTATAATAATAAACAGTGTTTTTAATTTTATTTTTAACACTTCTTCGATTAAAGACAGAAAAAAATAGTTTTTATCAATAATCGCATTCCTTGCAGTTAAATTCTCTAGCCGATTATAAACAAACGGTCGTAAGCGTTGTTCCACTGTCCTTTTGCTTTGCAAGATAATGGAGTATTCTTCGACGACAGTTTTTTAAGGGCAGTCCACACCAATGACCAATTCTGTGTTGGTGCTGTTGCGTTTTCCATTTAGTAGATAGAAAAAGCAGTAGTACAGTAATGATCAAGGACAGCTTCCAGTCGCTTTCATTTTTACGTTTTTTTTTGTGCTGTGCCCACAGTTTGAGAACGTATTAAAATAGTTACATCCGAGTCTCGGTTATTCGGCACTGTACATTACGTACTTGTGTATTCCTTGTTCTGGATTTTGGGAAGAAAGTACATGTAAAGTTTATTTTTGGGCTTCGTAGAACTGAGTTGTATCTGAGCCACACGAGTTTACCGGACATTCTCTAATGTTATGAAGTGATTTCGTTGTATACCTTACTTTTTTTTTTATAAAATATCATTTTCTCTTGCGTTTTGTATCTGCAAAAAAATATTTTTGTGATAAAATCGCTGCTATTTCGACACTTATTGTTCTTACCACCCTGAACTATTGTTTCTGAATAACAAGTTTGTAATTCAAGGCTAATATAAGTAATTTCCGGCATTCTATGCTGTCGGATTTAGCGCAGTTTCCTGTGTTTCTAGACCTTCGAATTTTAACTCATTTATTATACCTTGAGCTAAGATCTAGTAGTAGTCAGTATATTTTTAAATACTTATGTTTAATTGAAACCGAATTCTTATATTTATTTTTTAGTATTTATAAAAAGGAACATTTTGTTAATTACATTTATTATTTTTGTTAGTACTGCAAAAGTCATCGTTCAATTGAAAATTTATCAGTATTCGATTGGTAGACTTATCAGTAAGAACGGATCTAACGTGATATGAATAAAATAACGTCGTACTAGAAACTCTACAAGAATTGAACTTTAAATTATGTAGTGTATTTTTCCGTCGAGTAGTATGTTATATAATTCGTAGTTCTTATTTAGTAATTTTTTTTACAAACATTTTAAAGTAAATATCTTATCACAGAACATTGGAAATAATTTATATGAATAAAATAAAGTCGTACTAGAATCTCTCCAAGAATTGAACCTTAAATTATGCAGTGTATTTTTCCGTCGAGTAGTATATTATATAACTCGTAGTTCTTATTTAGTAATTTTTTTTACAAACATTTTAAAGTAAATATCTTATCACAGAACATTGGAAATAATTTATATGAATAAAATAACGTCGTACTAGAATCTCTACAAGAATTGAACCTTAAATTATGTAGTGTATTTTTCCGTCGAGTAGTATGTTATATAACTTGTAGTTCTTATTAAGTAATTTTTTTTACAAACATTTTAAAGTAAATATCTTATCACAGAACATTGGAAATAACGATTTATCGTTTTTCTTTAAATAATTATACGATTTAGTGCTATGGTTAATAGATTGTGTAAATGTTCTGACCTGTTTATTAATAATTTGCATACATTTTATTAGTTAATTAGTGTATTTTGAGATACATTTTATTTAGATTGATTACTGGTAAGTTTACATTGCAATCGTGTTAATAATGCCGAGCTTGGCATTATTATTATTAGTTTTTAAGTACTAAAAACTTAACGGAGGAAAGGAACTACGTTCCTTTTGTGTAATTTTTAATGTTACTAAGTTTTCCTTTTTTTCTTCTGTTACAGGTACGTATTGGTGTGTCTTTATAAAGTTGTTTATAATATGGCTGATGTGTAAGTATACATTGATTGATGTTATTATTAATTAATATTGTAATAATTTTGTTACCGGTATAATATTATTTATGTCGAGTAAGGGTTATGCTGTTTTATGAAAATTACGATACGTACTAAGCTTTAATTAAAAAAGGAAACTATTTTAAACTTTAACTAAAAAGGTATTTGTTTATTTATTTTTTGCGTAGATTTGTAAAATGTCGAGTTCCTAGCTAATATTGTCAGATTTGTGTTCATTTTATAGTTAAAACATTTTATTCGACAACTTCTTATTTAGTTTCTATGTTGAGTATTGTAAGTTTTGACAATGGAGTGGTTCCGAAACGCGTCAACATGTGATAAAAGAATGAAGTTAAGAAAAGTAAACAATACTCAACATAGGAAATATAGTGATCCTAGGAGAAAAGATAATTATAATTATTATTTTACTTACTTTTTATCTGTGGAAAAAACTATGAAGGTAGTGAATGTTCGAATAGTATTAGCATTCTTAAAGATTAAATGTTGACCAATTGAATTGCTGGTATCTTTTTTATTCTTTTCCTAAACTAGCTAATATCGGAAGCAGAGTAATAATTTATGAAACATGTCTTCTTCTGTGCTTACTTATTTTTGTGATTGCAATGCTTTTGAAAATAGATAGTTAAAAAAGATTGCTTCCTTAATATAATTGGAAACGAATAACGGAATTCTGGAGAGGATACTTTAGATAAAATATGTAAGAAGTATAAGTAGTAGAATATTATTGTTCTTATTTCTTCTTATATATTTTATTAGTTTGATTATGTTTTGTTCTGTTTTATATTTTTTGTTTTCATTCTTTTGGATTTTGTTGTAATTGATTTTTTTCAGATTTATTTATTACTTTTTTGCAACATAAATTCAGAAAGAAACATATTGAAAATTATTTTTTTAAATTATTTTCAATTTTTTTCCTTTTCATTTTACGAAGTATTTTTTTTATTACGTTCAGATAAACTGAAAATAACTGTTTGATTAGATATTTTGTTGATATTTTGATAAGAGAATAATGTGAAAGTTTATAGTAATCAGATAAGTTATTTGACGTGAAACAAGACTGCATATTTTCTTTCATGTTTTCGAAAATGAAAGCTTGCACGATTTCTTTAAAAATGTTTAGCGTACTTATAAACATATCTTACTGTATACAGTACAAAAACGAATAGTTTATACTTGTATTAATAGATTATTATATTGCACTCCCTCCATCAAGTGAATCATAAAAGTGTAATGATCACTTTATACGAATATAAAGGTTATCAAAATATTCCATTTGAGTTTTATATATATATATATATATATATATATATATATATATATATATATATGCACTTGTAATAGAAATTAGTATTGTTGATAATGTACATAGCAATATATATCAGCATTAAATAACACGCCTATAGAGTTCACAAATAATAATAATCATTTATTTATAGCTTAGTCATTTTCAACGTATTCATAGACTAGTAATTTTTTATCGCTAACCAATTCAAAACTACTGTTTACTTTTCATTTTCAATAAACTTATTTGGTTCAATTCTTGGGATGTCCCGGTATGAATGGTATAGTTATTTCCTTATGTTATGTGTGACATGCTAGTTAATATTTTGTATGTATTAATGAATTCGTATGTTTTTTGGATGGCGGGCGGGGACGGTAGATACTGGACGGAGAGTAGGTGGTATTTTTTTGGGTGAATGGTGGTTGGAAGCCCTGAACAAATTTAAGATAACATTTATTGTACGCGTTGTTTATGAACATAATAAAAAGCTCCGTAATCAGAGCTTGTGAAATAGTTATAATGCATACGATTTTATGAAGAAATCAGCTGTAAAGTTAAGAAAATTTGAAGATTGACAAACGTTTAATACGCATTAAAAAAGTATTAACAACGTTCAAAACCAATTAGTGGATTAGACAGTTTCGATCAAAGCCATTTTAACACGAACAGTTAACGAGTTTCACGCAAAACATAAGGACTGCTTACATTAAATAAATTATGTGAAGAACTCCAAAAGAGTGTTCAACTTAAAGGTTCTAGAACTACACTAGCAGCTATCTTTAAAGAGTTAAGGTTTAAATGGTGTAAACAATAATAAAAGAGAACTTCTGATTGAGAAAGAAGACATCCGGTGGAAGAGATAGAATATTTAAGAAAAATGACCGATTGCCAAAAAAAATTTCTTGGATTATTTATTTAGTAGAATCTTATATTTTAACGTCCCATTCGATGACAAAATCGTGGTGGGGTGACAGTGGTGCAGGAATAAAAGTGCCGATTAATAAAGGTGATCGGTTAATCATAATCCACGCTGGAGGAGAAGTGAGATTCATTTCGAACGCACGTTAACGAGGAAAACGAATTCAAAAAGCGGTGACAATCTGGACATCTTTAATGATGTGAAGAGGTATCCACCATGGATATACCACTCGGCTGTCCACCACCCCTGCTGCTTCTAAGCCATAGGCTTTTGTTAGCAGTCCTAGTAACTGTCGCGACAGCGTCAACAACAATTTCATGAAGTGGGCATCTGAAAAATTAATTTCTGGCCTTCCCTCCAGTCTGTGATTGTTATCGATAATGCGCCATCCCACAATTCACTTGTAGAGTAGCCTCCGAATTCAAATGCGGAGAAGTGGGATGATTAATAAGTTAGAAAAGAACAATATTTCGTTTAATAAAGCAATGTTAAAACCCTCAATTGTATGACAATTAAATCGTATAGAAACTCAAAATTAAAGTACCATTTTGATGAACTATTAAAAAAACACGGCCTCAGGTTCCGCGACTTCCACCTTTCCATCCCGATTTAAATCCGATCGAGTTGGTACGGTCGACTTCTAAAAGATATCTTTGTATTAATAACAACGTTTTTAAATTAGGAAAAATGAACGAAAAATGAATAAGGCTGATTGGAAACCATACGGCTAACATGTAAAAAAAAGTTGAATCTGAGTATGAGAGGATAGGATCACCTCTAATCGACGAAATGACGCATAAATTTATCATACATATTTGATACTCGACTTTTTTCCAAACGAACTATTAAACAGTTTCATTTAACGTATAACTACAAAAAAAATTTGTTTAGCTTTATTCTTAATGCCGCATGCATGACAGTTTTTTCTCGCTGAAAAAACTTAATATGCTCATTAATTCACGTTAATAAACTTTGTCTGATCTAGTTTTTTTTTATTACGCCGTACAAGCTGGTTATATAAATTATCATTGTGTAATCATTTCTACATTTCCTGTTTTGCCGTTTGATGTTTTCTTTCGCAAAGGTTGGATGAAACACAGGCAGCTCCGTTCTATGACGAGGGTATTGGAAAGTTGGTACCATGCTACGACAAATGTCTAAATCGGAGTGGCTACTATATAGAGAAATAGGGTAACTATGTAAAGTGCTTGTTACAAATAAAAAATGTTTTATTTTCACTGTGGTTTTAATTTCGTGACCGATCGGACCTTAAAAAAAATAACCCTCGTATTATGGCTCCAAGCGCTATAAAATGATGGACAGGTACTTGCTGGCATTCAGCGACCTAGGCGTGGCAGCGAATTGCTGCCTAGATGAAATAAATTTTATTATGGATTCATATATATTTTTAGTAGTTGTCGGGGCGCGCCTACCCATTTTAGCAAATATATGACAAGTGAGCGGTTGGGACACGTAAGCCGATGGTGTATGACACCACGCTTAGTTCGCTCACGTTGTTAGGTAAGCTCTAGGAGCTATGTTAGCATACTAGTTAGCTATGTTAGCAACTGTTCGAGGCACAGTTGCCGTTTGTGGCACAGACATTCGGTCTTTATACTTTAGGGCGAACAAATGGGGTGGTGGCGGGAGAAATGCCAAGCAAACCATAATGTTTAGGCGTGGTGAATTGATTAATGAAAAATCGAGGTTTTAACTATTACGACTTTGCACAATAAAATAATGTAAAAAAAACATTTTTAACAAAAGATCATACAGGAATCTTGAACTACATCGCGGTTACTCGGCTTCGGTAGTAGAGTACATCCTCACTTGAACGATAGCTTCCTTGTAACTCGATAAATCTCGGGATCGTACGATCTCATGTTCTACTATGTTCTAGTTAAAGGTAGGAGTTTTTGCGTAGAGGTGCCAATTTTTCTCAGTTTACGTAAACAGTTAGCTACCACAGACCGTACGAGTGGTTTCCTGACTTCCAGAAGCATATTATCAGTTACGGATACAGACATCCTGGATGTTGCTCACCGTTCGTCCGAGAACAATAAGGCTCTTGGAATCCTTAGAAATGGTTTGCCGTCCCGTATTGGTGATAGGTTACCCGTTAGGCTGTCTGAAGCTCCCTTTCTACGTGGGAATATAGTGTTACCACGGCAGACCGGCTGCTAATATGCATGTCCAGTTTTGCTGGTTCTACTTCGATTATTTAAATGAAGTGGTAATGTGAAACTGAAGGATATAAAATGAGTAACTTGAGTATCACGGGACTTCCAATCCGGATAACAGAAATTAGTTTGTTCGGAAAATCCGAGTTCGCCACGCCCAGAATAATTTATAGACGATCACCCTGAAGTTTTTTATTTTTTAATATTCTTGAATATGCGATATACTTTATTATGATATTAGGGTTCATTGGAAGTGTTTGGTTGTGATATTTTTTGATAAGATTATTAAAGAGGAGAAAAAAAGCTCCACCAATTTTTGCCTTTATCGTTAATTGACAGCATGAGATATACATTTGAAAGTAACGTGACCAAAGAGAAGAATTTGTAATAAAAAATATTTACCGTGTAGCTGTATTTTAGCCCTTCCTTAGTTTTATTTAATCTAGTTACTCGCGGTAATTAGAAACCTTGTTTTATCAATATTTAAAGGAATTTATTTGTGTGTTTTTTTTTGTTTTGCCTGAGGAGTAGAAAATTTAAAAGTTTTGTGTCTCAGTTTTACGTTGATTTTTGTCTGTAATGTAAATAAGGTTAAATTTTGATATTTATTGTAGGTTTATTATTCGAGTCTATGTTTTTGTTGTGGGGTAATGAGGGAGAAGCAGATATAAAACAGTGTGTGAATTGGTGTGTGTGTGAGAACGCGCGCGTTTGTATGCAGTCGTTAGCAGACAGACTCCGTTTCAGACCTACTGCTGAACTTCTCTTTGTGTCTAACGTTGCAGTCGACCTCCTCTTAGAAAGAAGAGGGAAATGTCCTCGCAGCTCGCTGCTGCGAGGCAGTCTGTTGTAATACTGTAATATGAAATTAGAGCTCGGCTGTACTGCCAGATAAAGAAAGGCGTTTGAACTGTGTTGAATAGATACAAACTAGAATGATACATATGTTTCCGCTCGATCTCAGTTTTGTTGTTAACCCTGAAATAATATTAATTATTGTCCAGTTAATATTTTATAATTTACTACCAAATAGTGTTTCCTCTTACGGTTATTGAAGTAGATACTATAATGATAATAATATGTTATTACAAAGAAAATAATTGTACAGGTAGTACCCAACAAACTAAATAAATTACCAATAAACCAAAAGAAATTCGTAAGACGAGACGGAAAAAACCGATTGAAGGCTGTATTGTTCCGAGATATAGGATAATCGTGATTTCTACCTATAAATTATTTTTATCAACTTTTTTCAGGGAGGCTGTGCTATGCCAGTGTATTGCCACCAATGTAATTTGTTACCTAGTTTATATTCTGTTTGGACATAATCTCGAATAAATTGTGATTGCTGGTAGCAGGACTGAATTTTTATTTCATACAATATAACCGATCTACACTGTTGATTGATAAATGCAATGAAATGCGTCACGATGACCTGATCATCGGATGAAGGGCAATTAATAGTTTTTTCTCATCTCACTCCTTCCCGCTTGACTTCGAATAGTACTCCCACTTCCTCTACAAAATTCTCTCCCCGTACTTTTGACTAAAGGGTGTCGAAATAGATAATTTTAATCTACTAGTAGTTTACAATAAAACAATTTCTTAACCTCGTACTTCCTTGATTTCGCGTCTAATTTTATAATTTACGTATTATATATTATAAAGTTTATATATTATACTTTATAAATAAATAAATATCGATTTCTGGACATTTAAAAATTCTTTTTACGTCACTCAATATACAATCCCGTTTTATCGAAATCTAAAATTCTAGTTGAGAATGAAGGTCAAATTAGAATTTCTGTCTTACAGATATATCGGTGGTAATAAATCAAAAGAGTTCAGGTAGTACTTAAGATGTTATGTTTACAATTTAAGTAAAGGATGAATTAATTAAATTTCAAATTCGTCCATAAGGTTATATTTATATAGTGTTTGGCTTAGTGAAATATTCATTAACTTGTGAAATTGATATAAGGAAAACTACCATAGGTTTAAAAAATCGTGTAAAAGTATACCGTTTTATATTCGTCAAATTTGAGATATCAGTTTGTTAGAAAAACGTTTTTTTCAGTTTGTAAAAATCGAATTAATGATGAGTGTAAGTGGGTTTAGCCTGAAATATTTAGGGTAGTTGATTTGATTTTTTTTATTTTCATTATTCAGCTAAGAAAAATGACTTTATTAGTTATTTCTTCTTCACTAGCTTTGTGAGGCAATTTGATTATTTTTAAACATTTTTTACTGAAGTAGGGACGAATGTGATGCGGAAATGAGCATTGTTCTTGTATGTACTCCGAATAATGGAGCCATAAGCAGGTACTCTTATGGGGTTGGGCGGAGTTGCATGATTCATTTAACAATTTTCTCGGAACTATTATCATGTATAGCAAAAAAATGTAGGTATATAAATTTTGTTTGGGTGTATATTTATTTAGCTCTCCTGGATTTAAAATATTCGCTTTAATTCATTTCATTAATATGATTTTTTTTTAATAGTATGCTATTACGAAGAACCATTAATAAATTACACTTAATTTTAAGTAAATTAAGTTATTTTATCTTATAAGATTGTATTCCTTAAATGATTTGTAATGTTATGCTGGATTTAGTATTTTCTTTCGACATTATAAATTACTGTTAATAGTAGTGTAATTTAACGGGTGTGGAACTAGAATAATTATTTGGGCTGGTTTTAGAAAAATAAAAACTGTAAAAAAAGTAATTTATCGAAACCCATTGAACCAAGAGGAATAATAACAATAATTGACATATTCAACCGTTACAATTGTTTCGCAGTAAAGTTCGTTTAACATCATTTGACTTGAAATTGGTGTAATAGAAATGCCAAAATATTGAGATTAAGAAGCTAGTTTAGAAGTAAGCTGTTCCATTTCTTTAATGTTCCATTAAAGAACACTCGAGTAGATACATAAGGACAGAGTTATTACCTCAGCATAGGGTTTTCTTTTAGCTCATTTATGTTGACTAAATTTTTCAAAATTGAATATTGAAATTTTAATATTTGTAAATTTATTTATGGGGAGAAGATAAATTTTAAGTATAAATGCTAGTAAAGTTTTGAAACATCAGTACCAACTTTTACCCGCATAATGTTTAGTTAAAATAATATTTGATGCGTGAAGTGACGAAATCTAGATTTCTCTTTGTACCTTAGTTACCAAAAGCGGGAGCTCCAACAGTAAACTGAAAATGTTTACGTACAAGAGGTAAGATGATATACGATTATATGAAGACTAAACATTATTTACGAGGGTTGTCTGAAAAGTTTCTATCATAAGAAGACGTATCTTTTCTGTCAAATATAGTTTAATTTTTCAACAAATTTTACTTTCAAGTCGATACGTTTTTCCAGCGGGTTAACCTCTTTAACCCCTCCAAATAGTTGCTGGCGTCTTTTTCCGCAGAGTAGGCGTTTACGTATGCGATAACCTCCTCGTCCGATGAAAATCTCTTTCCTCCAAGCGAAACTTTAAGTTAGGAAACAAGAAAAAGTCGCTTGGGGCCAGATCTGGTGAATACGGTGAGTTGTCAACCAATTCAAAGTGCAGTTCGTGAATTTTAGCCATGGCAACCGTCGGAGTGTGAGCAGGCGCATTGTCCTGATGGAAAAGCACTTCCTTATTCTTCAAATGTGGTCGTTTTTTGCAATTTCTGTCTTTAGCTTGTCAAGTAATGATGCGTAATACTGTCCCGTTATTGTTTTACCTTTTTGAAGATAATCAATAAATAAAATTCCGTTACTATCCCGAAAAACAGTTGCCACCACCTTCCCGGCCGATGGAACAGTCTTTACATTTTTCGGATCAGTTTCACTTTTTACAGTCCACTGTTTCGACTGTTGTTTCTTAGGAGTGTAGCGATGGATCCACGTTTCATCTACAGTTATGAATCTATGCAATATATCTGACTCGTTTTGCTTAAACTGCTCCAGCAGGGCCTTTGAAATATTCATTCAAGTGCGTTTTTGGGCCGAAGTGAGCAAACGCGGCAACCAACGCGCGGATAGCTTACGCATATCCACTTCTTCTGTTAATATATGACACACACGTTCTTTTGATATGTCCATAGCCTCTGCTACTCCAACCTTAATTCGTCGGTCGTCCAGTACCATTCGGTGAGCTCTTTCGATGATATTGGTGGTGGTTGCAGATTTTGGCCGTCCCGAACGCTCATCATCAACCAAGCTGGTACGACAGTGTTTAAATTCAGCTGCCCATCTTTGCACGGTGGTAAATGATGAGACAGTTCCAATAAACAGCGTTCAACACAATTTGCGTTGGCGTATTGCCTTTCAAAGGTAAGTATTTAATCACGGCACGATATTCGATTTTTTACATTTTCACAAAAACACTCGCAATGACTTTGTCAAACGATTATCAAACAACTTAGCGGCTTAAATTTTAATGAGTACCTTTCAACGCATGCGCGAATACAACTTCCTAACTTTTGTTGACGTATGCTGCCATCTTCATGTTGAGGCCCAAAACTTTTCAGACAGTTTTCGTATATTACGTAAATGGTATCGCTGTACTACAGTATGGCTGTTGGCCGGAAGAAACGGTCCGAAAAATATATTCAGTTTTATAATATTTACTGTTTGTTACCGGTGAAGATAAAAGTGTTAAGTGTGAAGATAAAAGTCGCTCTGTGTATAAAATTTGTCCTGTAGAGTCGTATTAATTTTTAAGACTTCATTTTGAAATAATATTTCAATTTTCGAATTGCTGGTGGAGGAAGAACTTCCTAAGCTTGCAGTCTTAACAATATAGTTTATATTTGGAACTTTATATTTCCATCACGATGATTTATTTAATTTTGACTGATGTATGACATGCTGTTTTTCTGATGAAAGAAATAACTATAAACGTTTTTGTACATTAATTATCAATAACTATGTACATCTTTAAAAATACATTTTGTAAATAAAGTAATTTTATAATTTACTTTTCTTGAAAATTTTGTAAAGTGACTTGCTTTCTGTCTCCTTCCCCTGTGGTTTTCATATGTAAAAATGAAAACTGAAAATGGTTTTACCAAATGGGACTACATATATATATCAGTTACGACATATTTTTAATGAAACCGAGGACAGATTTAAAGGTCCATTTATAGATTTGTGCCAAAAATACTACTAATATAAGATGGAAAAGAAAACTGCACGAAATTGAACACAATGATATAATTTCAGAGCGTCATGACTTTCATACAGAAAGAAAGACGCAAATAAAGGGTATGATAGTAAAAGTCAAGAAAAGAGAATACCTAGTAATGATAATAAAATTATTATAGCCTTTGGATTACGCAGGTCTTCCCTTGCCCTTGCTTTCTACAAATATTCATAAAAAATACGCGGATTAATAGAGACGTCATCAACTGTTCTCTTTATCATATGAAAGATAAGAGGGCATGCTATACCTTGTAGACCAGGTCTTACTTGATCTGGAAGCCAATTGAAGAAACAACTTTTGTTAAAGAAGCATTTATGTTCAATGGTTTTACTAAAGTAACCATCGACAAATCAGCAAAAAAATTACAAGCAAAACAACTGCAGAATAGTATAGAAAAATGATTGGCAAAGTACGGAAAAAATTGCATATTGTTCTCAGTTTAGCAGCAAAATATAAAATAAATTTCAAAAATCAACTTTAACGTTATATAGTGTAAAAATTGGCCTTTGGCCTTGAAAACGCTGATGATAAATTTGACCCTCCAAAGAACGGGGAAATTGCAATTTAGGATATTAGGGAAAACTAAAAGAAACTTAAAATATAACAAGAGAGCATTTGACACTTCATAAATAAAAAATAAGACCTGAGATATCTGGGTTAATCCAACATAACCAAGAAAGTTGGTTAGTTTGTTAGAAAAGTTATTTTTAACGTGAAATGTCCACGTTAAACAGGAGTTTAATTATAAAAAAATTATTCCTTTATGACGCAGAAACTTCATTGTTGAATAACGATAGTGGATCAGTATATAGATAAATAGCTTTTTAGAATATTTAATAAATTGAACGATTTTAAATAGTTTTTTGTTTTAGTTTTGTAATAATACTGAATGGCTGTTAAATTTTGCTCACAGGAGGAGAAATCTTTCTTAATGGTTAACGGTTCATGCTATCTTTATTTAACTAAAAATAGATTATTTTATCTTATCCAGCCCATTGTTAGGAATATGCGTTAGGTCGTGGTGAGCAATTTTGAGTTGCAATTTTTAATGGTTAGGTTATTTTTAAGGTAACTTTACTTGCTTGGGGCTAACTTTGTTTAAAGTTTGCTTGGGATTGGTTAAACGATTTTTTGTAATTCTATAACCACTGTTGCAAAGGCTCTTGCATTCCATAAGGTTTTTATTGTTGGTCAAAATTGCCATTTATTTTTAACAAATATGTTTGTATACGATTTCTTCATTTCCATATTTTTCAGTTTAATGCTAGTCTTTTCTTTGTATTTAATTTTTTTCCGAATGAAAAAATAAATTTTTTAAAATTAGCAATTCTGATGCAAGAAGAGGTAATGGTATATTATAATATTAATTATGCAAGAACATGCACGATAGTTCTCAGACTGTTATTGTTAAGTTGATTACCTAAGAATAGCAGCCTCTATTCTGATGTTTTGTGTAGGATTGAAAGCATGAAGAAGATAAAAGAAAAACATGTTGAAATAGTTGGTGGCCGTGGAAATTTTCGTAATATCGCTTAGTTAATTAATCAATGGTAACCTTTTTATTTTTAGTTAAGAGAGATTATTGTTATTAGTGTGATATTTATAACCTTTTTTTTCTATTAATAGAAAAAAAAGATACAAGAAAGGATTTATAGAAATATGATTATCATTGAGAATTTTTTATTATATTATATGTGTACCCTGATTGAACCGTTAATAAAAAGTATGTTAATTCACGCACTATAGAATTATATCTACTAAAGATTTTTTTTGTAGTTTTGTAAATAACGATTCTTAATTCTTATCCATTTACATGTTATAATTCGTGTAATTTTTATTATAGTAAGTACTTTTCACCCTGGTTTTATTATGTAGAGTGTAAGAAGTTTGTTATAATTTTAGTCATCACATTCTGTATAATTCTAATGTTTATAAAGTGCAAAAATCGGTATATTAAACTGTGTAACAGCATCGTATAAATATGGAAATTTAAATAATGACCGGCATTATTTTAATTTTACGTAGCTGTTGTAAAGCAGTGTTAAATTACGCACAATTTAACATTGTATTATAGTTGTGTCGTATTACTTTGCGGTTACTATTTTAGTCGCGCGTAATTATCGTATAGCTTTCCCTTCTTATTGTGATAGCGTATATATCTAATGTTTTTATGTTTAGCTATAGGAGTACCATTTTAGCAGAAAATAATACTTCTTTATGTAGTTAATGTATTCACGTATTTTTTATGCAATTAAAGTTTTCGTAGAAGTTATTTATCGATATCTTTGATATAATAATTATAATTGCATAAATACTACTTTACACAGAACCTACTAGAGTTACGTGTGATAGAAAGCGCGTAGTCGTCGGGAAAATTGAAATCTGATCCACGCAGTCACCAGAGAGCTGTTATATCGTTTATGACAGTTTAAAAGCGTAACGCGGCCAATTTTGAGTTCGAATAATCCTATTGAATAAATATTAAAAGTATGAATTCACGCATAAACACTACATTTTTCGGGTCGTACAAGTTAAGGAACTTGTACAAAATGATCATATTGCTCTAACAACAAAAACGTAACGTAAATAGATTTCAAAATGTTAATATTCCAATGGAATTTATGGAGAAAAAAATGATGAGGGAATTTCTTACTAATTTGTTTGTACCTTTGGTATTAGATTGTGATGGTTAATTGTTTCTACTGATTACAGTTGACCTGACTTTTTATCGAAAAAAAAAGATTGTGTCTCAATATATTTTGGTTTGATTCCGGACTGGATTTGAACCCCCTCCTACCAGTTTGCTATAGGGTATCAATAAATTCCGTTGTAAGGGACCGTCTGCCCTTGTGAGTAGTAGTTGTTTGTTAAAACAGTTATTAAATGTTTCGAGATAATGTTTTTCTGTATTGCAGTAAATGTGTCTTGAAGTAAAAGTTATTTTCTACTTAATTGGAGGCGCTTTCTTTAAACGCTTTTTATAATGCAAGAAATATTTTTATCCTAATTTGTCCAAACCCATGTGATATTTTATTGATTTAGTAAAAACTAGCTTCTCCTGGCGTGGCTACTGCACGTCTCCGTAACCAGGCCCTCCGGACGGGTTGCTCTGGGGGGCGGCGACTCGGAATGGTATTATTAGGTGTCCAAAATTAATTACCTCTTCTGTAAAAATGTTTTTTTTTTTAACTATGAAAATTGACGAAGGAAAAGCAAAAAAATATCAGAAATATATTGCGAAATTAAAGAAGTTTAAACTAAAATAGTGTCACCTATTTTATTAAGAAGGAAAATCTGTTGTGTTTTGACACATTTGAAGGAAAGGCAGAGTATTCATATCTCTCTCTAATAATAATTGTTAAGTAATGGAAAACAAGTTCTCTCAGTACAAGGCTTTTTGTAGATTACAAATTTTTGGGACTGGTCATATCAACAGTTGGGCAAATTTTTATCTACTTTACTACATTTACTGGTTTACAAGATTTCTTTTTACTTTTATCATCATAGGTATAAAAGCCAAAAGATGATAAAGGAAAAAGAGAGATCTTGTAAACCAGTAAATGTAGTAAAGAAGGTAAAATAAATTTCCCACATTTAACCAAAAATAGAAGAAAAAGTAATTTTCAAAAAATGAGATTTTCTACATGTTGGAAAATTTTCTAGTAAAATAGTTTTTTCCTTATTATTTGAAGATTTCTTTAATTTTTATTACAACACTTAAGTCTTGTATTTTATTAGTCAAATATTTTTCATCATTAAAACATTATTTTATCAATTTTAATTAATTACATTTTAGATGAGATTTAAAAACCACCATTTTATCGAATAAGTACAGATTTAAGCTGTTTGAGATAACGAAGACACATTTTTCTTGATTCTAATTTGTCATATTACAAAAGAAAAGGACGGTGGTTTACAGAACAGTAAATAATTTTATGTGTTGAACAAAACTCGTAGTTTTGTCAATGGTAAATTAGTACTAAGCTTAATACTTACCGATGATTTTAAAGCTCAATAACAATTTTTTTTCATAAAAGAAAATATTTGAAAATTGTGTTTTCATTCTGACGCCATTTCTTAACTAAAATGTTTATTATATAAAAAAAAACAACTGAAAACTGATAAAAAACTTTTTACTGATTATTATACACAGTTCTAATTTTTTTATTCTCGGTTAGCGTAAAAATGTATTATCTTCATGCCAAGAACTACTAAATAATGGTAAAATACATTTTACTGGCTCCTTTAGGCCAGTGTGGACATTTTCTATCATCGATTTTCGGTTATTTGTAATTTTTCAAGCTTACTGCTTCTAGTTATTTTCGGAGATGATAATAAGAATTAGTATTTCTGATTTCATACACTTAGTTAAAAAAAAGTTTATTTCTTAAAAAAAAGAGGATATTTAACGTTATTAGAATATGAATTCCCTTAAAAGAAAAACTACAATTCAGTCTGTAATGGACTCTAAATAGAACTATAAAAATATGTTTAAAATTAGTAAAAATTCAATATTAAATAATAATAGAAAACATGAATTTATAAGGTGAATTAAGAATCGGTATTAATAATAAAAAAGTGTTAGCAGTTCCTTTTTCTAAATTAAAATGAATATTCGATGAATAATGAAGGTTAAAATTAAATGAAATTAAAAAAGGATGATAAGGATGGTCAGAAGAAATAGTTATCCAGTTGTAACATGGTTAATTTGAGTAATTACCTTTTGGTTATATTTCATTATTTAATGACGAAAAACAATCACATAAATAAAAAAAAATATTAATATATGTTTCGTATATATGTCGATTAAAGAAATAAATATATTATATTACAAGTAATAAATATATAACAAGCATACACCTGACCACACGAGACATGTACTAACGAATCGGGATTTTCCGCTAGTGATCCGTACATTTCGATGCCTGTTATTTGAGCACGTATTACTTATTGTTGTACGGAATGAAATCGCTCGGACTACTGGTGTTATGTGCTAAGCTAAACCACACACACACACACACACACACACACACGCACACACACACACACACACGCGCGCGCGCGCGCACACACACACGCACAAACACACGATGATTGAAAGTGCGGTATTGGTTATTATAAATTAGTTTGTGTAGTAATCGTTTGAATGAATTATACCAACAAATTGTTGAATTCTTAGCAATGTTAGTTTTAGCAGCTATTCCATTACTGTGTTTTGAAGATTAATCATCGGTGAACAGGTTTATATTTTAAGACTTATGAACATTTTGAATTACATGCCTTCTACTTTTGAGTAATACTGGTGTATGTTTGGATTCAGTTGTAACAATAAAAAATTATAATTAATTTGATGATACTTATTTTACAGGTGTGGTGTTTTTTATTAGATGTTTTGTGTGTACGTATACATAAAAAATTTTAGATGATTTTCAAAATAAAGCTTAAAATTATTCATCCCTTACCTAAAGAATTACAATGGATTCGATTTTCTTTGCGCTTATAAGTTAACCTACTACCGAATGAACAATGACCCCTTTTATGTGGCGTAAAGGCAGTTCAAAATATTTATTGAAGCCTGCTTCGGCATACTCCTTGAAAAATATTGCACTAAATACCGCTTGGTATCCTAGAAACATGGTTTTAGTTCTTCCGGAGTTTCGGAACGCCTTCACGCGTTCAATGCGTGCAGTCACATTTTAGATTAAGGGATACAGTTGCCAAAATCAACTCCCACATGTCTTTTCACTGGTGTCGCGTAATTTTTACTTTTCAGAAGTGGATGTGTTTAATTTTATTATTTATGAATACAAATACGAGCAATCCGGTTTTACTTTTTTCTTTGTGTTAAGGTATAACATTTTTATAAAAATGAATGAATTAACATATATCTCTTTGTTTATGCAATTTAGTGTAGTATATTCTACAGGGTCATTCACGGGAACCGGATGTTTTTGAAGTGGGTTGTACTCGGACGTTCGTGTTGGGAGGGGCACGTGGCTGGTGTCTGACGTTTCCTTTGTTCATAGCATTTACATTTTAGTCGTTGAGATGGAGCTGTGGACGCTAGACCAACGCCTATACGCGTATGACAGTTTTGTGCGAAATGACGAATCCGTAACTGCTGTTCAGCGAGATTTCCGCCGTCAGTTTAATATCCATCGTAATGCAAGTGTCCCTTCTCGTAACACAATATTGCGATGGGTAAACAACCTTCGAACAAGTGGTTCAATATTGAAGAAAAAACCACCGGGTCCCCGACGAAGTGCTAGCACTCCGAAGAACATCGAACGACTAAGGGAAGCCATTGTCAGAAGCCCACGTCGCTCTATTCAGAAGCATTCAGCAGCGCTTCAAATGAGCACAAGTACGGTAAGACGAATTCTGCATACAGACCTGCATTTCCATCCTTACAAGATAGCCGTCGTGCAGCAGTTAAACGAGCAAGATTCCACGCAGCGATTACAATTTTGTCGACAAATGCTTACCATTTTTGAAGAAAATGAAAATTTGTTATTGTTAATGAGTGACGAAGCCCATTTTCATCTGAATGGCTTCGTCAACAAACAGAATTGCCGGTATTGGGCAGAAAGAAACCCACATCAGCTTCACGAGAGACCACTTCATAGCCCAAAGGTGACTCTGGTGTGCAATAGGAGAGGTCGGTGTTATTGGACCATATTTTTTTGAAGAAAATGACGCTGCCGTAACTGTAACAGCTGATCGTTACATTGCGATGTTGAGTACGTTTTTCATCCCTGAGTTACGAAACCGGGGAATAGATTTTCAAAATGTGTTATTCCAGCAGGATGGAGCTACAGCGTGGGCAAACGATGGCTGTTCTCCGTAACTTGTTTCCGGGACGGATCGTTTCCAGATTCGGCGACATTCCTTGGCCCCCCCGGTCCCCCGACTTGAGTAGTTGTGAATTTTTTCTGTGGGGGTTTCTGAAATCGCGTGTGTACGGCAATATAAACCGCGTACATTGGAGGACCTAAAGATCGCAATTCGTCATCACGTCACCCAGATTGATGTAGACATGCTGCAAAGAATTGAGGCCAGTTACCGTGAAAGGCTACAACAATATATTGCCCAAAATGGACATCACTTGCCAGACATAATTTTTCGTTCATGAGTAAGTATCAAATGCTTTAATTTAACAAGTGTTTCAGTAGCAATAAAACTTTTTTAAAGTAAATATTCAATTTTTTATGATTATTTTAAAAACATCCGATTCCCGTGAATGACTCTGTATAACATGTAATCATTATGAAAAATAAACCTTAGCTTAAGTAACAGTTCAATTTTATTTTAAAGGCAATGTTCAACAATCTTCAGAAGTCCTCTGAAAAAATTCATTTCTAAAAAAAAAAACATTTTAGTTAGAGGATTTTCAATTACAAAGTGAACTGAATTTTTATTTTTTAATATATATATATATATATATATATATATAATATAACAGTTTAGTTATAATTTTTCCTTCGTATCTTTTTTTTTTTTTAAAAGAAGTGAATTAATCTATTTTTACATTTCAGAATCCTCTTTTTTTAATAAAAGTATTTAAATCCCTTATTTAAATATTAGTTATATAGAATGTTAAATAAAACCGTATTTTGCTTGCAAATTAGATATTTTAAATTCGAAAGTGCTTGTAGATATTTATTTGGTGGACTAGGAAGCATGACGGAATTACGCCATAACCAATTGTTTCGTTTCGTGCTGCTACAACATCGCATTCTTCTTCATCTATTGAAACTTTCAAGGTTCTTAAATCGGTGAAGATAACTTCACAGTATTCTTTGCACATCTTTATGTTTTGTTGAGTTTTTATGTAAAATTAAAATCTCCTTGCATTATTTTCCGAACGTTCCATTCTGGATGTAACTTTATTGAACGTTTTTCATCGTGCTTTCAGAATATGCATCGATCAAGAGAAATTCGTATCGGAAGTCTTCTTTTTTTTCTTTTTTTGCACGAGACAAATTTGTCTTTCAGAATTGAAATCTCATTAAATTAGTTATCTGCTTAAAATATAGTTGAGTGTTCTATAAGTTCTAGTAGTTTCGAAATAATAAAGATGAGCAGAAATCTAACATACCAGTCAAGAGGGAATTTTGTTTTCCTATCGTGTTATGATCTTTTACATTTGTTTAAGAACCTGTAAATGTTAGTATGAATAACCATGTTATGAGGCATTATTCAGTATTTTGTATTCTAAATATGGTAATAAGCGTTCTACCGAACGTTTTTTTTTAATAGGTATGCAATGGCACATTGACAAAAAAATAGAAACCGTTATAAAAATCGATTTGAGTTAAACGAACAAAAAAAGGAAACTAAGGTTCAATACACTTGAATCTAAGAATTAATCTGTTCTTTAATGCGGGAAAGAAGGATTTAAAATATAGTAGTATCTGTATATTAAACATTTTTGGAAATTTAAAGTTTGACGCTGCTGTTGCTGGCGATTTGTATTTGTTTTAGGTATGTTTAAATTGTAATTTTAAGTTAGCGGTTCAAAATTAAAATAAAGAAAAGATGGTAGATTTGAACGATACTAGCAATTATTTATCGTAAGAAGGATTGAACGATGAAATTGTTCGTCTTCCTAAGTTTTTCTTGATATTCTTTTAAATTGGTGAATTAAGTTGTATTAACTAACTACATGCTAATCCAGTTCGAATTTTTATTTCATTCAAAAAATCTGAAAGAGAATTTTAATTTTAGAAGCTCTAATGTTGAGGTTCCTTGTAAGAATAAAAGCATTTCAGTTTCATCTCTGAGACTAGTTTTTTCTGTTTACGTTTCGTTTCTTGCTGTAAAATTTAGAATGAGCTGTTTTTTCTGTCAGTATTACATCCTAGTTTTGTCAGTTACATGTTCCTCCCAGTTTTCAAATGGGTCTCATTTTTCGCCAGATGAAATTTCAGCGTTTCGGCAAAAAACTTAGCAATAAGTAAGGTAGAATTTCAGCGATTCGGCAAAAAAGCTTAGCAATACTTATTTGTAAATTACATAATTTAAAAAATAAGTATTGCTGAGTAATTCGCTAATAAGATTTCAAAGGCAGATGTTTATTGTTAAGGATTTACCGATAAAATTTCATCAATTTTTGTGTGTTAGATTATGTGATTGTTGTTGTTACTCATCGGAGGGTTTCATTGATAAGAGTATAAAATGTTAGTTAATCTGCTCGTTTCATTCTGCAGATGTTGATTTTCGTGCAGGTTACCGTGGATCCTTTTCCCCATTAATTCCATTCCGATTAAATGAAACTCGTGGTTCGATCGTTTTTATCTGACTGTGAATTCTGATTTTGTAGGAGCTCACCAACGCTACTGAAGTGCCTACGGTGCCTTGATACAACAAAGTTCTACAGAAAGTTGTAAAAATAAGGCAAGATTTTTCGTCTGCTTCTCATAATCATAGCTTTACTGAGATCGACTGCTGCCGGATCTTTTAAACCATATCTTAAATTTATTTCATAATGAAAAGGAAAGTGAAAAGTTGTGAAACTATGTTCTTGGCTTACAATTTTGTGAGTAAGAAAATAAGACTAATTCACAATTCATTTTATTAAAGTTTTTTTTATACTTAAATTAGTTTTTAAGTTATCCCGATAAATTTTTGTATTTTTTAATAAAGCAGATTATTCTTAAAAATTTACTGGTATTAAAAAAAATAATAATTTTAATTTTTTAGTTTTCCCACTTTTTATTTAACAAACGTAATAAAAGAGAGTAATACTAAATTTAAAGTCAACTTAGCTGTGTGAACAATACACATATTTTTTCTTAAAAGAATACTTATTAAAACCTATTAAGTTTTTGAGAAAGACGTTGTTGGAGTTTATTTATATAAAAAATGTAAGTTTTGTTTGTCCTGTTTAAACGCTTTCTCAGTTTTTGCTAAAATAAAAATATTGTAGCCTATTGTAGTGTGGTGTCTAACCTGATATTGCAAAGATGAAACAAGAAAGCGACCGAGGTTAAATCGGCCATGTCCGTCACGCTTTTAAAAATCCCAGCTCATCTTTTGTCAGTAGTCCTCTCATTTTTTTTTTTCATCAAGTTAAGCTTGATGATTATGTGTGTGTGTGTGTGTGTGTGTGTGTGTGTGCGCGCGTGTTCTCACACACACACACACACAATAAATTATTAAACATTGAAATGTTCAATTAATATTAATTTATTTAACATTAGTTATCGAATTAGTTATAGAATTAGTTATCGATAGGAATAATATATAAATATTTAGAACATTCTGTGTTTAATATTGTAGTAGATGGCATCTTTGTACACTTGTATTCAATGTTACTTAGCTGAACGTCAATCAACATCAATTTAATTGTAATTCTGCAGTTAGAATTAAAACTTCAGTCCCAATATGTAGCATTATATTGCTCGGGTTTTCTTTGCTGTATCGTAAAATGTAGCTTGTATTAATTTAATTTGGAAAAACACTATACTTTAAGATAGTATCAGACATTTAGAATAAAATTACGAGTAGCGACTGAAATTAAGAAGTCTTGATTTAACATCATCTGAATTCTGGAAATTAATTTGTGTAATGAGTGTCATGGAAGATGCATACAGAGTAGTGTTACATTTTAACTCGTACTACAGTAATTAGATTTTAAATCGGCGTGTAGATTTCCTTACGCTCTAACTTAATTTAATCTTATTAAATTTCCGTTCACTTCCAAGTTTTGGATTAAATAATACGATTTGTTTTCTTTTTTTTTGTAACTTGCGGTCAGAATAGGCTATTTTATCGACTGATATCCAACTCTTGTTCCAGAAAAACTTTTCTAGCCTATGCCAGTTTTTATTACATGTTGCTGTACTTAATAACCTTACGTAATATTCATAAATATCAATTTATTTATATTTGTCGTTGTCGTGTAAAGATTTATCTCTTATTATAAATGTCTTTTTGGTTTTAATAATGTATCAATCACGTTACAGCTATTTTGCTAAGTAAATATTCTGCGGTATTTAAGTAATTTTTATCATTTATTCACTTTTACCTTTTAAAAAAATGCAGGTCATGAAGTACTTTCTGGATTAATTGATCCCTAAATAGTTTGCTTTTGTTTTGCGATTGTTTGCAAACAGTCTACGTTGCAATTTTTTGACACCTTTTCTTTTCTTTCTCTTTATAAGGCTTCTTAATAGTCATCACTTTGTTAAAAAGTTTGACGATGTAACAATTACAACACGTTTTAAATTATAAAAAATAAATCGAAGAAGTTAACAGTGATTAGAGATTATCTTCCATGTAAGTGATTTGTTTTATGGAACCTCCTAATTTATTTAATATGAAAAAAAACTGTGTGTAACTAAAATCGTAGCGTTAAATAAATTTATTGAAGGTTCAAAATTCTAGCCGAGGTCAGATAACATTATTCATTCGTTTTAAGCTTATTAATTTCATTATAATCATTAAGAAGCCAAAAGTATATAGAATATCTAATACATTATAATAAATGTTCAGTGTAAATAATTAAAAAAGTAAATTATCAAGAACATTATCAGTTATCAAGTCCGGTCTTGATTAATCGTAATTCCGTTACCAAGTACAAATTTTTTTTCGGTCCGTTCGTTGAACATACAAAGAAAATCATTTTCTAAGACATTTATAATTCCCGCTAATTTTCTCGAAAAATGAATGTCGCAAAGATATTATCGTAAAGAAATCGTTTGTGATAATCTTTATGGTATTATATATAAAGGATCTACTATTATATATAAAGGATATACATTCGTTAGAATATTTTATATTATATCTTACTTTTTATCTTAGAAGAATACCTAAGTAAGAGGAGCTAGAAAATTTTTCTATATTAAATAAATCTACCCGCAGATCTACTGATCTCTTTTTCTTGGATGAATAATTAGTATTTTTCATATTTTCCTGAAACTTCACTTGACATAATTCTTTTAATCTTCTTTTCGGTTTCTTTGCGTACTTTTGGCTGTCATATAATTATATATCTATACATATTCAGTTTTACATTTATGTTTTCTATTATTATGTTTTTATTATTTTTAGTTATACACGCCAAATTAACTATTCTGTGTGTAGAACCAAAGGCTTTTACTATCCTTATTTGACCCTTCAATCTGTCTATTTCTAATTTTTATCTCTGACTCCTTCCTATTATTACAATCTTCAAGATCTTTATTTGTGTGGTCTGTGTGTGCATTTTGTTCGCATAAAAGTTTTTTGGCCGTTTTCCATTCATTTTTCGACCATCTATATTCATAGATTAAATTTAATAATGCACTTTGATTTGAATACCTTGTTCGTAGCGTTAGTAATAAGTTTTTTCAAATGTGTCATTTACAGCGTAGAAACAAACCTATTGCTAAATCACTTAATTTTCTTCGGCCCTTCTTGTAGGTATGCACTTTCCACCTTTCCATGGTGCTGCTATACATCAATACCACGATTTCTGCTTCCTTTTTCCGTTGCTAGAACCATCACCTATTTACTCATTCAGCCGCATTGCTTTTCTTGTCACCGCTGACCATTCGATCACAGACCTTTACTTTATCCTAACAATCTGTTATTAATGAAATATAGTGGAAAATTGTAGATTTTGAGCATTAAAGCTTTTTGTAGATTTTAATAATCTGTATAATCATCGATCCTCGTAATTTGATCATCATTGACAGTAATAGAATGATAATTTTAAATATGTTATCGGGTTAGAGCCGAAGTTCAGCGTATTATTAATTGGTTGGTTTCAGTAGACTTTAAAAATGAAACGTAGACTTGACCACCCGCTTACGGTAGTTACTGTTCTATAACAGTAAGTAGAATTTTGTTGTACATGCAAATAGTTCGTAATTGATTAGCGGATGTTTGCTTACTCAATGAAGCAAGTTAGTCTGTTTAGGTGCTGGGAGTATTCGAGTCTTATTGAGTTTCGTATAATGCTATACCAAATACTCTTAGTTTAAAGACCCGAGTTTCCGGGGCAATTAAGGATGTTGACCTGAGCCGATGTCAGAAGCCTCGCATAATTGAGACTGTGTTTTTGTAGTTACTCAATTATTATGATAAAAATTAATAATTTTCTAATTACGGTGTACATTTTAACTTTTCACCGAGTAGGAATTCTGAGGTGAAAAAAAGTTAATTTTATGATATATTTTATACGGTGCGGAGTCACATTAATTATATTGATATGTTATAATTAAAAAAAATTAAATGTAATAAAAGTTTAAACAAATATAAAATGTTTTCACTACGTTCAAACTATGCAAAACATTTATTTTTATATTTTTTATTTTACAAACGCAGTGATAACACTTATCCTATCTCTATATTAAACGCTTTGCATATGTAAGCCGCCGATTAAAATGCCTGTAGTAGGCTGCGGTTTCAGCATTCCACTTGAAGGAAGGAGCCCTGAGTGTCTGATCCTATTATACACTTAGGTCGGGATTGCTGGGATTTAGTGGGAATCATTTATCTTTTGATGTTAACTGTATTGTGTGTTCGACTCTGGGACTCCTAATGGCTGAAGTGACTATCAGATGTCGTGCTTCCTGATCCTTCCTTTAAGTATAAATTAAGATACATGATTTTATTTATTAAAATTTGTCTACTGTATTTTTCAGGACCTTTTCTTGTATACTCTATTTTTCTGTTCAGAGGACCTTTTTTATACTCTTTCCTTCCAAACGGAATTTTATCAGACGGTGTATAAGAGCGTTAGGCTGAATTCTTGGTTTTATACGCAACGATAATTTATTTTTTGCTGAAAGCAAGAAGCTCGCATTTATAAAAACTTCCGATAAAATTGCGTTGTACAAAAACACGGAAAAATTAGTTTGTCTAAACATGACGTAATTTTATTCTTTTACGTATTTATAGTGAAAGTTGTGATTAAAATGTAGCTGTTAAAATAATTGAAAATTTGTTGTAGTTAACAGATTTCCTGCGATGGCAAAGGGAAAAATTTATTTTTCTATAAAAATCCTTTTAAAGCATACACAGGCCGTAGAACTGTTATTGTACAAACTTAGTTTTTCAAGAATTAAATAAATCTTTTAAAATTAAAATATGCAGGTCGTGCATAGTTCATAATTAATAAAGTTTCAGTTATTACTTATTATTAACAAGCATTCATATGTACGCAATGAATAATTCATTTCCTTGTTACTAATTTCATCATATTTATGAAATTTGAAATGCCGCATGGTAACTGTACTTTTTTAAAGAACCATTTCAATTTTTCTATTAATTTCATGCTTAAAAAATCAGTTTTAGGGCAAGGACATATTAAGCAAATAATGATATTTTCCATTTTAGTTATTAAAACTAGAAAGTTTAAACGGGTAATTCTGTGTTCGTGCAGAACATTAGACAAACTCGATTCTAATTTTTCTTTTGTTATTCTCTTTTCCTTTTAAATGACCTTCATAAAAAATATTTATTGCAATTTAGATTGATTTTTATAACCTTAATTAAGAAATTTCTTTCATGATATATTGCATACATTCTTACGTCAAAATAGTTGTTTGCATATCCGTATATGTACGTGGGAATTATTCCACATTACGTCTTTGTTATTTCATACTTACTCAGTTAAACAACGATTTAGTGGGCCATTCTTCTTCACGTAATCATGGGGGATTTTATATCATAGATTTTCTTACACTTTCGTTAAACGTAGAAAGAAAATCATGTCCTTACTGTGTTAAATTGGAACATCATTGCCGCTTAATAATGAATTAATCGTGAAAGATTAATTAATAATTTAATAATGAAACGGAAACTGCTTTCACGCAGTACGGTCTATTGATTGATATTTTTAAAAACATACAGATTTAATTTTAAAACCTGATAAAAGATAATTACGATAATTAGTTAACAGGTGTTATATTAATATCATAATATAATATTTATCAATATATGTAGCCTAAAAAAAAGGAAGAAATAAATTAATTATTGTTTAGGCAATTGATTAACTCTGGCGACACGTCCCACACGTGGGACTAGAGACTAGATTATATGCAACATAAAACGCTTGAAATATGCATGAAAAGTGTCAGAATATGCAACTTTAAATAATAAAAAATAGTAATTTTTAGTTTTTTTACATTTCAAAATTATCATTCAATTAATAAGTACTGGAACAACAGATCGATAATTAACAATTATTTAACATTTTGTTACTTTTGTAAACGTAAACAATCAGGTACTGTACCAAATGTTCGGTAGTAAGATTGCGTCTTCGATCACTCAAAATATTTTATAAGTGGAAAGGGATCGTTCTACATCCACTGAGGTAACTGGGAAGTATTTGAATTTGGGTGCTATGTTAGTACTTATTGTTTCTGGCAAAAGTTCACCCGTCCCATTAATAAAACTATCAATTTTACATAAAGGTTCAAAGCCTGGGTTATTGTTCAAAATGTTTTCAAATTTTTTCTTTAAGTTTACACGGGAATACCTTTGGCAGTGCGGAGTTCATTTGGCGGATTTTATTCATTAACTGAATAGATTCAGTCAACGTCAAACCTTGAGTTTCAAGCTTTTTAATACTGGCAGGTGTGCGGGAAAAATGAGTACTAATCACAGCTGTTTTTTTTTAATACTAGAATCGTTGAAATGCTTCCTTGGACTGACAAACTGTCATAACTTCTGCACTATCAAAGTCGTTTACTACACCTTTGATGGCCTCGAAATGCTCGTTGTAGAACAGTACAGCTTCAATTCACGTTCCCCATCAAGTTAACATTGGTTTGGGAGGTAAAGGCAAATTTGGCAGTTTTTCTTTATAGGCCATATTGCGAGCAGGTGCCTTAAGAAACACTTTCTTTGTTGATGAAATCAGTTTATTTTCCCAAACGCGGATCGTACTTCTTGAGCGAATCTATGTACTTGGTGAGCAAAGCACATCAGATGAATCAAATTGGGGTAAAATACGTGGAGGGCTCCCTTGATCATATAGGGAGCAGCATCTAAGAGAAGATGCAGAAGATACAGGAAGTATTTTTTTAATACACTCATTCATAAATCTGGCGATTGTAGAATGATTTGTCTTTTCAAGGTCTTTGTAGGCCACCAGATAGAAAGAAGAAGGCTAGTTTAACGCACTGACAATTACATTCGCAATTTAACGGCCATAAGTGTCGGTAGTTTCGTCAGCTGAAATCCAAAAAATGCTATCCTTGAGTTCATTGCGTATTTCTTCCAGAACATGTCGGTAAATTGTTGGTATGTAATCTACGCAATGTTGATTCATTTGGTATATTTTGATTCAAGTTGTTTTCCCAGAAAATCTGAAGGTAGGATTTGTAAGTTTGTGAAGAGGAATATTGTAAGCAATGCTTCACATAAATCCATGCTAAAGTACTTTTTTTTTACCTTTGGAAGTGAAATCGCTGCTACTTGCTGCTTTTATAAGTTGTTCTCGTGGGCCTTTCTTTTGCAATCCTGCGATATGAAGACTTGTCTTGACATGCTGGTCTATTTGAAACTTTTTTGTGCACGAAATATTTTTCTCGCAAGCTCGACAATATAAAACATTTCCGTCGTATGTAAATGTACAAGGATAGTCAGCTATCTACGAAGAGGCACTTTTCATCGGGAGGCATGGTACACATTAAACCTTGCTCAAATTCAAAACTAACTAATATAATGAGCGCGTCAACAATAAATTGCGTAATTTAATTGCCTAGTGAGAGTAGTGCTGCAGTAGGCGTGCGCGACGCAGAACGGTATCGTCCGTCTTTGTCGCGTGAGTCTATGTTTTATTTGGCCTCATATTATTATTATCCTACCAAAACCTTAGACGCGCAGCTGCTAAGTGCGCTCTAAGAGTCGTGAGGCTGAGGTTTGGCCAGCTACAACGTAAGATTTCATTTATTCTCAAGGTACGTTACCGAAAAATATTTTTCTTTAAAAAGATTTTAAGGAAAATAATAACCGGTGAAAATGGGGTTAATATGCAAATGCATATAATCCGGTCTCTGTTCATCACATATTATAACAATCGATTTGACAACAGTGTTTATAGATAGATTTAAAGGTTGTTATTTGTTTTCAGCAAAAGGTGGCAATAATTAAAAATCGGCTGAATTGCTAGGAGCGCTGTTCTGAGCATGCACACTTGTTATATTTGTTCTCTGGTCCCGCCTGAATTATGATCTTCACTGTATTCCGTGTAATGTTATAAGTAGATTATTGAAACCTAAGTTAATAACATTACATTTCTCCATGCATACATGCAAGCATGTACTTACCATACAATAGTAACTTACATATTTATTTTTATTGAGTGGGGATTACAGTAATAGCATTAGAGTGCTTTATAAACAGAAAAGAATAACAGATAATTTTTATTGATACACTTTTATTTTAGATATAGAAATTACTTTGTGATAAGTTGTTCATTCTGCATTTTTCTATTCTCAGTATAGTAAAAATCCTTGTCGATAAAAATTATTTATAAAATAAACTATACGCTGTGTTACAAAACGGTGCAGCAGATGAATTCAGCGTGTATGATACAGTAGTTAAAGGCTTATTCATTCTGTCACCTCCACGTGGAAGTACAATTATTCTTGTATGCGTATAATTAGTGTGTTATCACTTGTCTGACGCCGTGGCTTACCGATAAAGCAATTAAAAATTTTGTTGAGTCTTTTTTATTGATTTAATAACTATAACATAATTTGTAATGCTTCACACCGGTATTCAGCTTGAAAAAAAGTATAAGTCTGTTATCGTGTTAACACCATGCGGTACGATATAGTTTTATAGTTCATTTTTATAACAGCTTTATTCAATGTAATTTTCATTCATTTTGATTTACTCTGCAATTTTTGTGCCAATCTGGTTTAACAATGAATGATTCTAGTTGTGATACATAAACTGAGAAAACTCTTAAGTAGTTCCAAATAAAAAAAAGCAACGTATATATATTCTTTAAAAAAATGACTCTGAAACTGCAGTCAGAGTATTTGCTCGGAAAGCAAGTAATGCAACGGGCGTTTGCGAAAAGAAGTTTTTAATTTAATAAAGAAACAAAGTTGATGGTAAACATGTTAGCTCAAAAAATACTCGAAAGCGTGTGTGAAAACGATTGAGAAAAGCCGTCCATCAGAAAAATGTTCATTCGTTCTATTTCAATAACGAGCTTCCCAACTCGAACAAAATATTAAATGCTGTGAATACAGATTCTGAACTGCCAAATTTTTCTAGAAGTACATTACATCGTGTTTTAAAATCAGTAAATCTTCGTTTCATGTCCAGTAAAAATAATTCTTTATTGATTGAAAGCGAAAATATTATTTCATGGCGTAGGGGATATTTAAAAGAAATTAAGAGATTTCGTGAAGAGTATTAGACAATTTATTATCCAGGTGAAACTTGGGTTAATGCGAGACATAAAGAGGAAAAGATTGGGTGAATAAACAGATAAAGAACTCAAAACACGCTTTTATGAAAGGTTTGGCAACTGGGGTCAAAACCCCGGTTGGAAAAGGTAATCGAATAATAGTAACGCTGTAAGATGTGAAAATGGGTTTTGAACTGTGGTTTATGATTATTTGAATCCAAATCTTCCCAAGAGTATCACGATGAAATGAATGGTGACAATTTTACGTAGTACTTTAAAAAATTGTCAAAATGCGAAGGATCCGTCATAGTAACGGATAATTCCTGAAAACTGCTGGCATACGCATAGTAATGCCTACCATTGCCTGAAAACTGAAAAAATTCATAACGTTTGTATTGGTCCTATGCCTTGTTTCAGCTGCAGAAGCGTGATTGTCGCGGAATGAGCTGAGTGTGTTTTATAGTATTTCAGCAATCGAGACGTTGTTCTTTGAAACGGCATCTCAGAAGTAGGAAAAACGATATCTAAAGGTTATCCCCAGAGCAGTGTTTTAGGATCTCTGCTCTGGGTGTTGAATTTGTTTCTTTGATGCGGTTGAGGTTACCCAGTGGATGCCGCGTTATCACGTATCCCGATGATGGGGTTTTGCTGGGAATGAGATCGTATTCAGGGTAACCCAGGCTTGCTAGATACTCCAGCTATGGAGTTTACAACATAAGATTGTGTTTAGCCCTGAGAAAAAAATGACAATGTTTCTCAAGGACAGACTAGCGACGAGCAGCTAGTCTGTCAAGTGTACGCGAAGACCTCCTGTATCAATGGCACTTTCAATATGCTGCCAAAAAGGCTTGTTCTCTTTTCTTCGGTGTTCGGAGAGCAGCTCATTGGGGGCTTAATTTCTGAACCATGCGTGTTTTATATAATGGTGTATGTGAAGCTATAATGCTGTATGCTGCACCTGTCTGGGCTCATCGAATGAGGTAAAAATGTTATAAGAATACTTTATTGAGAGCCTAGCATCTTATATTGTTACCTATGATTGGTGCAAGTAGAACCTTGTTATTTCTGCTATTAGGCCCATTATTATCCTTGCGACTGAGCACCAGTTACGTTTTAATGCTCTGGACGCGTAAAAGAAATAGACGACCAGGGTTTCCATTTATGGCAAGTCAGGCGGACTGAATCGCTCGATGGCCGTTACACGCATGGAACTTTTCCTGATGTGAGAAGTATGCAAATGGTAAGGTGGATTTTCTCTAAGCGGCATATTACACAGTTTCTTTCAGAACATGGTGCTTTTCGAGATAAATTGGCGAGATTTGGTTTGATTAATTCAGGCTTGTGTCCGGAACGTAGGACCACTGATGATGTATGCCATGTACACATATGACTGCCCCAGGTACAAAGCGGCCAGAAAGCTTACGGGATAAATTCTGGTTTGATCAGCAAGTTAATTGCAAAACTGAAAGGGAATGGAAAATATTTGTTGGCTTCCTTAGATTCTTAGCCCGGCAGAGGATCGCTGAGGGGGTCTGATGCTGTTATAGATATGCGGAGTAGCAACCCGGGTGGCTAAGGGCCCTTATGGGTGCTGACTTTGAGTAAATTGAACAGTAGGACAAAATTGTGTCGTTTTTACGACCAACACTTGTTGGTAGTAGGATAGTATTTTTGGTGTTTAACCAAAAACTCAGTCTAGTAATGATCTGAGTGCACAGTCTAATTAAAGTTAGATATAGGAAGTGTTTTTGTGTGAAACTTTCAGTGTTAGAGGAAGGCGTAGGGATCGCGCTTCCGCGAATCGGTTAATTTGAAAGATGACAGTTTTAAGTAAAAAAGAAAAAGAAAAAATAGATATAAAAAAAATTGACGTAAATCTTCAACTTATAACAGAAATAACCAAACAAATCTCAGAAAATAAATTCAATCTAGCTGGACAACTTATATTTATTACACAAAATAAAAATAAAAACAATAGCTATCTTCATTGATTTTAAATCTGTGTTTGATAGAGTATGGAGGGATAAACTATTGCATAAACTATTTTCCCTGGAAATCGATGGTAAATTAATGGAATGGATCAAATCATTCCTACCCCAACGCCATATTAATGTGAAATATAGGACAAGCCACCTCAAGATTCAAACAGGTTAAACAGGGACTCCCCCCAAGGGTCAGTAGTCAGTCCAATTCTCTTTAATGTTATGGTTTTTTTTGGGCGGGGGGGGGGTTAATACTGCTCTGCGTGGCATTTCTCCCTCCATTATCCCATTCGTTCGCCCTAAAGCATAAGACCGAATGTCTGTGCTACAAAAGGCTATTGATCCTCGAAACAGTTTAGCGACCAGTGTCCTAAATAGCTGCTAGAGCTTACCTAACAGTGTGAGCGGACTAAGCGCGGTGCCATACACCACCGGCTTAGGTGTTCCAACCGCTTACTTGTCTCATATTTACTAAAATAGGTAAGCGCACCCCGTCAACTACTAAAAATATATATGAAATTCATAAATCAAAATTTTTCTAGACAGCAATTCGCTGCCACGCCTAGGTCGCTGAATGCCAGCAAGTACCTGTCCACCATATTAAAGCGCTTGGAGCCTTAATCTGGTTGGTAGCCAGCCATATCTCTCCGTTAGTTTCCTATAGCAGCGCGGTAGGAGTCTTTTCCCTTAGGAAAACTACTGATGTTGGTTGAACAAAGCAACCGCATCTAGGAACTTCCACACGGTCCGACAATGCGGCTTTCTTCGCCACATTGACTCGCCGCTTGTGCGTGGCCAATTTTCCCCTTGACCTCTAAGTTCCAGGTGGAACTCTGGTGGTCTCTGGCCCCCCCACCAAGAACAGGGTAGGCAAACATCAGGTGTTCATTTGACTGGACCTCCCCGCAGACGCACAGCTCATCAGCTGCTAGGCGGAACTGAATCAGATATTGGTTCAAATTAACATGGTTGGTGAGCACCTAATGTTATGGTTAATGACATCGGTTCTCTGATGAAAAAAATCACCTGGTACAGAAACCTTACTTTATGTTGACTTTATAATCTTGGGGACCAGCAGCAAGATCGCAGGTCTTGAAAAGTGGACCAACGATACGTTAAAGGTGCTGAAGAGCTGGTCGGAAGAAAACGAAATGATCATCAACCCACAGAAGATGGTTTCCATTTGTTTTACAGCAAAATTGTCTCATTGAAAGTTTGATTCTTCTTGAAAACTATCTTAAGCTGTGTTTATATTACACTTGTATTACGTTCTGCGAGCTTTTAAGAAAACCACTGAGTAAAGCGTTTGAAGACCATTAATATAATGCGCTTTCTAATGGTACTAACGAATCACCCATTATTTATTGGGGATGGCCTTGGGAAGCCTGGCGACCAAGCCCAAAACCCGGCCACGAGTTTTGCTTATCCGATAAAGCTAGGCTTCCTCAATCTTCATGATTGTATCATGAGATTGAAGATCTCTGTGAACGTAGGTCACGAAATTAAATCGCTGCACCGTTCAAAGAAAAGATTAAAGGCCCTTTAAGACGTCGGGCAACCGCCCAAAACTCTTCTCGAGATCGGTTAATTGCAGTTCTGTTTGATCGGCTAAAAATCAGAATTCTGCGACAGAATTGTTTCCTTTAGACGTTGAATTGTTACCTGAGAACGGACAAAGCTGAAAGCGGACTGGTATACAGTCTATTTAATAACTTATTAAATTTATTTTGAATGTGCAAAATAATTGATTCCTAGTCGGTTTGTCTGATTATATTATATCTTAATGAATGTGGAAAGGTTTCAAATCGGCCAAATAACATCTGGATAAAGAAGTAATATATTTTATTTTAGTTTGAGATTATTTCGTTAATCTGTTTTCAGTATCCATTTAAAATTTCTGAATAAGATTTCGTATTTTATGATGTGACGTAGTTAAAACAGCTTCGTATTTTAATATTTATCATGTTATCCATGTACATGTGGTGTTAAACTATGTTAGTTTTAAATAGGAATAATACGTCCGTCCGGACGTTAGTATAATATTCTTGAGTTGTTTTGTGGAGGTTGTGTAATAGTAAAATATGCATTTTATTCGTGTAAGATGACTGTCAGCATGTAGAGGAGATAATACATAAATAAAATACATTGACTATTATTCATTCTTTACATACAAAATTCGGTTATAATTAAACTAAAAGAATTATCGTTATACTGCCCGTATTTTGAGAAGTAATCCCATTTCAGTAAGCCTTTTAATTGTAATTAGATCTATAAATTTTGTCTCAAATTTAGACTGGAGTGTTAGGTAAAGGTACGGCGTATCGTCCCTGTAGCTGTTTAACGTGTGTAGTATGTCTGTAAAATATTAATAACGCTAATAATAATGATTTATTTATAAAATATGTTGACAGATTTTTTTTCTCCAAAATCATATTATCAGCTGTAGTGATAACATTATGACGCTTCGTGTATCCCATCAGTTCTTAAACCCATTTTTAGTTTGATAGTTATGTTTTTCTTACCTAGAATTGATATTCCAGGTATATTTCATGTAATTGAATACGAGAGGCAAAGTTCGTCGGTAACGTTGACACTCAAAATTAATGTGATTATCGAGAAGTCGCACGCTTAAGTATTTAGATGTTTATTGAAATGGAATTATCGCTGAGAACAAAAAATGGTATTCGATTAGTTAACTATTACAACGGGAAATATCATTTATTTAAAAAAAATAGTAAAATTACATAACAATAATGAAGAAATATATTGAAAGTTGACGGTTAGGGTTCTGCTACAACTAACTGATGTAATCGAATTTTATTATTTTACTTTGACTTAATGCATGTAATCGTAAATTGTTGGAAAAAGGTGCTGTTGGCCGCGCAGCAGCTCTGTAATGAAGTAGGTTTGGGTGACATCGCCGTATTCGGATACTCGCCTTTCGACAGAACTGCTTATGATGTTAAAATAATCTACAAATGACAAACGGTAGCTGAAGTCGCATAGGTCATAAAATTTGTATTTTGGTGAACGACCTGTACAAATGAGTGTGCTAATAAATAATTTGTTTTATTCGAAGGTAGTCAGCTCGTTGACATAATCTGGATATGATGATCCTTCGAATCTTATTTTATCTACGCGATTATTTAAATTAAAGAAAAGATTTCGATACGAGTTCTATTTAATCGTTCTTAAAGATTTAAGATCGTAAAAGATATTGTTACATTCTACGATTTCATTATCTATCCGGTTCAGCTCGTTGAATATAACGCTATTTGTATATGTATACATTTATATTGGGTTACAGTGGTTGTACGGTAGACCCCGTTATTCTTGTCTTTGTAATCGTGTGGGGCGACCGGCGGTAAGCGATCGTGAACAATTCCAATTCATTCAGTCTGGTTGCAGACGTCAATCTATACAGTAGACGCTGTTCTTTTGCCTATAATAACAGTAAATACTACCCGACTAACATTTTGCTCTTTGTTACCCGCTTGCTGACTGTCTTGATTTAACCGTTATAATGTTGTAACCGATGTTTCTTTCTTTTGTTTATGTATACTATTTGAAAGACTAGCAAATGAGAAAGCATTGTTTACGTCTTACATCGTCGTGTCATTATAACAGTACGCATATTTTCTTTTTTTTTTCTTTATTTTTTCTTTTTTACTTAATGTTATTTTATACTGTAACTAAATTATTTAATTAATCTTTACAGTATATGGTGAACAAAACACAGTGCTGATGTGATGATGTATGTTGACCCCAAAAAAGTTAGTAAAATAAGAATACGTAATTATAAAAAAAAACAGTAAAAAAAATTGAACATTTATTTTGTAATCAAAATTTATTCTATGTATTTTCCCCTTATTCAATGCGTTTGGTGAAATACGTGTGAACCTGATTTACAAGCTTTATTAAGGTTTACTTCGGTATTATTAGTGTTGCTGAAAACTAACGCGATGTCATTTACTTACCAGTTGTGTAATAAGTTAAGCTATTGGATTTTGTGGACACTTCTCTGTCCGGTAGTGTTTGAGGATTTAACAATATATTAAAAGCATTACTTCCCCGGAATTAGGTTATCATTGAATAAATGATAACCCCGGTATTAGAATCATTGACTGACATAGAGTAATTATTTAACCGAACCGAAGGCATATTGTCGTTAAAATACATTAAACACATAATAATCCAATGGTTTTTTACGTGTTTAGCGTCGACGCTGAAAATTATTACAATAATTTATTGATTTTTAAAACCGGTTTAAGATAATTTACTTCAGATGATTTGGATAAAAATGCGGGAAGCTTAGTTTACTTAGAAAATTTTGAATTGATTATTGAGAATATATTTGTGAAAAACAGATTTTTCTGATATCTTTAATGCATTATGACTTTAGTCTTAATTGGTTGATGGAAATAAAGTGCTTACTGATAATTTTTTTCCCCGATTGATTAGTGAAATTTTATATTAAGTCTGTAAAAATACAGTTCAGTGCATTCTTTATATTTGTTTAATTTTATAGAAAATGATTCCACGTTTCTGTGGAGAATTATTATTTAGGTTAATAATAAAACTATTAATAATATTGTAGAGGTGAAATCATGACTGTTCAAAACTGATTCTATAAACTACACGTTTTCTATACTATTCACTTAGGGTATTTATTTTACCTTAAAATTATTTTTTATTGCAGAAATAAATTTATAAATTTGCGGAATCTACTTTAATTAGTTCACGATAATTAGTAGTGACCTATAATTCTGCTAAACAATATTAAAATATTAATGATTTACGCAAGGAAACTAATTCATCATCATCATTTTTTATTAGTTCCGTAATAACTGACCGAATAAGATTTAATTTAGAACTCCGAAGTTTTCGAACTAATCCTGAAGTAGTTAAAGGCATTATTGACCAAAGGCGGTCTGTGACAAAGTAGATTATTTAACCCGATCCCATCATTTCAGTTCAGTTCGTAGAGAAAATTTTAATGAGTATTTTTGCATACATTTTACTTAGATTTAACCTCACTTGAATTTTCTATTTATATATTGATATTTTTAAACGGAATACAATCATCTAATTCGAAATTGCGTTTAACACATATATTTAAAGATTTCTCGCTGCTTATAAATTTTAATAGCGTGTTCTATTGAGTGATTTCGTGGTTTGTGATTTTTTCCGTCTTATTCAGGTTGTTGATATCTGAGCAAAACTACTTCCTTTTTTCTTTTCAACTTGTACTAGTCTTGATGGTTTGTTATAATTGGCGGAAAACAATTTAGAACAGAATCGGGTGAGCGCGTCAGCCATCAGTTCACTCCAGTAGTTATGAAGAACACATCCGACGGTCGGTAGAAAATTTATAAATATTAATTATTATTAACTCGTCTGTTGTGAATTCAATGTAGGCCAGTTGTCGATGAATGTAAAAATGTTTTATATCTTTTGTTTACATTATTATCGTTTTATTTTAATGGTATTAGTATGCAGCAGGAATCCGCGTTTATAAAAACGAGCGTGATCAAGAATTTAACTTAACTTGTTAGTTCCTTTATCGCGCTGGTTTCGGATAATTAATAAAATTTAAAGAAAAAGTATTGTTTTGTGTACATATGAGCCTCTAAAGGTGATAAGTTATCTACGCTTCAACGCGTCCAACCAAAAACATTTAACAAAAGAATTTAAATCTAAGAGATTGAAAGTTTTGGAAAGTGGCACGAGAGAAATAGCTGTTTTGAATGGTGCGGTTGTTTGGAAACGGTTCTGTGAAGAATGCATTTTACTATTATATTTGCGAGTGTAGTCGATTGAATGGATTATAATACTCTTCTACAATTTTATTGAGAAGTAATTCTCAAACTTTTTTTGAAATTCTTGTTTTGTATATACAATTTTTTCTTTAAATCAGAAATTGTAGGCTTTAAAGAAAACTTATCAGTCTTTATTTATCCGTTGATCAATGGATATTAATGTAATAAATATGCCTAACGTATAGTGTGGCTTATGAAATCTAATATCTCGCTTTTAGTAATGTATTGACAGACCGTTTAAGTTTTGTAGTACTCTAAATTATTAACGCAGAATGAGTACAGTTTTCTTATAATATTATTTCGAAGGTTTTAACGTGCGTATAATTTTTGTGTGTATCTATTCGTCCATATGATTATTATTTGTTTTGTTGTTTATTATTATTTATTTGTCTGGATTCATTTCTGAACAAAGTCTTCTTTCTTGTTCCCTTGTAGTTCAATTTCTTTTGCTGCTTCTGTCGGAGGTCCGAATGAGAAGCTATTTTAACTCTAGAACATTTAACATAAATTATCATAGCGTAATGTAAGGAATTATCTCGTAACATCTTCAATATAATTGCTTTCCGTATTTTTCTGTATTCTAATACCGTTGATTTCATGCAGAAGTTCCTCCGCTTTTGGGCAATTTCCCATCCCGGAGTAATGGAGAGCCCTGACCCACCACTAATCATCCGTCTTCTGAGGAGGCCATAGGGGCTTGTAATAGAGGAGTTGCGAACTCTTTATATCAGTAATAATTCGATCCCTTCATTCGTTACCCGCTTGTACATACTAACAGTTAATATATACAATCTTGCCCACTTTCTATTACGCGTAGGTGAATATTTCGGGGCTAAAAAGCATTTCCTGAATTCTCTAGAGACGATAGTAGGTGTAGCCTAAAAATAATATTTTAGGAAATATTAACTTTCTTAAGAAAGGTGTGAATGTCATTCCAGGCCAGATTACGGCTCAATGGCGGGTGGTTAATTCTTCCCCGCAAAATTTTCGAAGTAATGCTGGATTTGACGAATGCCGGCGATCGTTACCGTACAAAAAAAAATCTGATGTGGGCCCCACAATATTTACTTGTACGCCTATTAAATTACATATACACATTTTTTTAAAATGAAAAGTGCATAAAATTTTATTTCATTAATAACCTCTGGTATTATTTTTAATTGTTATTGAATTATTATTTATCGTAAAAATTTATTTGTGAGAGGTTAAGAAAAAGGAGATGATATCTGATTTTAACCGATTTGTCTTCCCCTTATAAGATCCAAATATTCATTAATTAAAATTTCACTTTGCTATAACTCTGGAACCAATGAAAATAAGTACTACTTACATATCGTTGAAAAGCTCTCAATGAGGACTTATTAGTTAAGAAAAAGTCCAAAATCCAAATCTTTTAGGCTTTTTTGGACACTTTTGGTTTATTCGATTGCAATAAAAAGGGGAAGTGCACATCTAAATCGTTAACATCCTACGGCTAATAGTTTTTGAGTTATGCAAGATACGTACGTACTACTTGTACGTCACGCCGAAACTTGTCGAAATGGATATTTACGTTGAAGTCTGAAAACCTACATTTTTCGCGATTATACTTCCTTTACTTCGTCCAAGGAAGTAAAAGTGCTTCTTACAATATGTTGCGTCGTTTGTTTGATTCTATGAGACGGTGTCGCTTGAGCGATTCACAGCATGGTTATAAATTTTTTTTATTCCACAATCAGTAAATATGAAATCATCGAGTAAGTTGCCTAAACGGTAGCCATCATTTTCGTGTATTCAGAGTTTGCTTGACATTTTTTAAGAAGTTTCGGGATGATGGCCTCATTTCCCCATTTTGTTTGGCAATTCAATTATATCAAGTGCAACATAATTAAGACGATTTATCTATCGGTTTATCGCTTATGTGATCGGCAGAAATGTCGAAAGCTGCCCATTCGGTTTTACTTCGAGTTAAAACAGTTGTCGGGAATACCGTCAGCATAAATCTTCTTTTTTTTTACCCATGATATTCACCAGAAATTTCTTTTGTAGGAGATCTGGAAATCAGAAGAAATGCTTTGTGTTCTCCATCAGTAGTAAATCTTCTATCGTTACGAATAGTTCAAAGTTTTCCTTCAGTTCTTCAGTCACAATGGGGTTGTCCAGATATTGGTCTTCGTCGTGATATCTGGATTTTACTTTATTGGACACAATGGACACATTCTCACACTTGATTCATTTATAATCTCATCACCATTTTATCTTATAAATTTCATACATTTTCCTTGCGTATAAATATTTATGTGATGTACCTTTTCTGCATATAAAAACTATTCTCATTTGAAGGAGGTAATGTTTGAAAGGGTTATAACTCGGTCGATATCCAGTAGAAATTTACTTCAAAAACTGTTTTGTAGAGAATTTAATGTAGTTTTTTTTTATAGAAAGAATTATTGATTTTGTAGGATTTATACTTTTACCGATTTTTTAAAGAAAATTGCGGTATACATATTTATATATGCCTATGTATGAAATTTTATTGGTCGAAAATCTCAAAAACTGTTACATCAATTTCGTTGAAATTTAGATGTACTGTAGTAGGGTATCAGAAGTTGTGCAAGTTAATATTGATGAAGATTGGTCGAGTCGTTCTTGAATTGGTTTAGTTACACTCAATTTAAGGTCGAAAAAATTTGAGGTTATGTAGACTGTGTAGAGTTGTAGTTTATGAAAACTAAGCGCGTATGAACGCGTTTATGCAGCGAGTAACAGTGATGAGCGAGTTGAAATGTGATGCTTGTGGTTAATCGATCGTATGTTGTGCTTTGTACTTTGAAAATCAGTACATTTCTGACTGCAAAATAGTGAGGACGTCGGAAACGAAAAATCGGTATTGTTGATTTTTTAAATTTTTTACACGATACTTACTTTTGGATCTTTAAACATTAATTAAGCCTGCTTTATCTGGTACTCGGATGTCAATTTCATAAATTAAATGCCAAAGCAGATGTCTTCCCTTAAATTCATTTTGCCCTTAATCAATTTCTTGTTAAAAATCTCAGTATACTGTATTAAATAAAGAATCCGTATTTCATAAGATCTCAAGCCGAATCTAAACCCAGATTGCTTTTTTTCAATCTTATTCAGTTTTGTGTGATCTTACGTCCAAAAGAACTGGCCGCTCTTATTTCTGTGCGATTTCTGCAGTCATTTTTTTTTTTAATGTTTGTTTTCGTAGCTGTAAATGTGTGGGTTTGTGTGCGTGCGCGTATTCGTGTATATCTTTGTTTCAAACTGTTTTCATTAAGACTATTTCAAATAATAATATTTCAAATAATAATAAGACTATTTAAAATAAAACCTCATATAGAGGTTTTATTTTTCACCTCTTTAAGTAAGCAATTTTTATGATTTACTATTTTTATAAAGTACTTTTTAAAGTAAATGAAAATAAAAACCATTCCGTTGGATGATGGCGTTCTCTTCCGGGTAGTAGTTATAGCTTATATCCGGAGATTGTTAATGTGGATTCATCTAGCTGGTCGCGTTTATGCATCTAAATTGAATAATATACACAGGGTTTTAATTTAATAAAATAGACTTCTTTATCTATTTAACTTAATTTATTTATTCTTTATCTGGATTTGGAGATAATTATTCTCTCATTTACTTTTTTATAAATGTTATATGAAAATAATGTTTTTTATTTCCTTTTATTACAGGTGAGTGAAGGACGCAGCTTGTTTAATGAGGAAATATGTAAGGTAAATCGACGTTTTAAGTTTGCCACAACGTAAAAAAAATAAATAAAAATATGTTAATTAACTAATTAATGTGCTACTGGTTTTAATTTTGTTTTTATTATATCAATGGCGTTTATGTTACGGAAATTTTGATTGTTTCTTTTTCCGTGTACAAAAATGTTATACTTGTGTGCTACGCTGATGTTGAGTATTTGTTCATCGTTTGCTGAATATATTTGGTTTTTTAAAGCGTTTACCGTAATATTTGTTTTTAATGTGATTAACAGTGATAATTATTTGTCCTTAATCAATTTGAAAATCCTTAATCGAAATGAAATTAAATGCTTAATTTCATTTTAAGTGATTCTTTTTGTCACAAAAATATTACTGTATAACAAGCAGCGTTTCATGTATTAGGTACTAGTTCTTTTATGACATAGCGAAACGTGTGTTTGTTATATTGTTTACAGACTTTTTTCTTCAGTAGTTATGTACTGCCTTTAATAAAATTTAATTACAGATTTACTCTGCTGTTAGAGGTTAATGCACTTAATTATAGTTGATTGCTTCTGGTTACAAATTTTCCTCTGTCGTTTTATAAAATATATACGTACATTTTTAATGGTTTAACTTTAATGTTATGTTTATGCCGTTAATTTGACTTTCAGTTACAAAGATTTTTGAATCCCGTTCTACTTACTCTTTTCTTTGTCTAAAAGAAGTAAACTATAGAGTTATATTATTCTATGTTATTAATAAAAATAAGATGAGCATTTCGTCTTCATTTTATTTTCCCCTTATCATTGTAACCGGATCATTTTTTTTCAATTGTTTGTATCCCGGTCGTATTTTTCTTTTTTCAACTGTCATTTTACAGCGTAACATTTTCTTTTGTATTTTTACTTCATGAATATTTCTAGTTATATCATTTAGGGTTGCCGTGATTGTGTTTATAGAAAATTTTTGTTTTCCGGAAATTTTATTTGTTTAACATTGTTCAACATTTGAATATTCTGAATACTTATGAAATAAATTAAACATACAAATCTAATTTTTATGAAGATAAGAATTGTGTCATTTGTTTGTCCTTTAAATTAATATTTATACAAACAGTAGAAACCTGGCAACCATATTGGTGAACAATTTGTACAGCTTAAAATATAACCTTTTCCCCTGTGATATTACTGATAATTACTTTTGCCTTTTACAATATCTCTTGTTATTCAAATAATTTCCTTAAAGAAAAAATGTTTGTTTTCGACATTTTTTAGTAAATTTTTATAAATAGATTTCGTTTAGCTTCAGCGAAGCTCTATTGCTTTGTTTTAAGACATTTAACATATATGTCACTGTGAAAGACCGAAATTAAAGAATGTCATTTATTCTCCGGTGAATGTCGACGCATATCAAATACGTCGATGAAATATTTGCTTAATATTATTATTATTATTATACATTTAGATTTCGCCGATATATATTTCGGCAAACATAAATTTGCTGTGGTGGAGGTCGAATCGATAACTAAAAATTTTAAAAAATTCACCCAATACCAATCCCTAAGATAAGTATATTACGAGAAACCCTCGAAAAAGAAAGTTTAAATTTAAGCCAAACATAAGCTACGGGTTGCTTCACTCACTAACCTCGTCTAATTAACGTTAAATATACAAATTACATTTGTTATTCTCCAACATGGAGACGATTAATTCAATTCACCGCATCCATCATGCTGATGGTGAAAGTTGAATAAAAATCTTTATAAAAAAAAATTGAACAAAGAACAAACCTCTGACCATTTATTTGTCATCGTTCTTTCGTGCAGTTCTGCATATCTTGATTGGCCCTTCCAATTTATAAAAAGCTGAAAATTTGATTAAATTTTTTTATAAATACGATGAATTTGATTAATCTCCTCCAATGTTGGAGAATAACATAGATAATTTGTATATTTAACGTTAATTAGACGTGGTTAGCGAGAGTAGGTTATGTTTGGCTTAAATCTTTAATTAAACTTGCTTTTTTACGAGGATTTTTCGCGTAATCTATCTACCTTAGAGATTGTTTGTATTGGGTGATTTTTTTTTTTTCAATTTCTAATTATCGTTTCGATCCCCATCATAGCTTATCTGTGTTTTTCGACGTATACCGGCAAAGGTCCGAATAAGGAAATATTTCGGTTTTTCACCGACGTATTTGGTATATGTCGACATTCACCGGAGAATATCGACATTTGCCTGATTACTGGTTTTTCACGATAACATATACACTAATTGAAAATCTCCAAATTAAAATATTCTGAGTTATTACTACAACAAGTTAATCAAGTAATAATCTATATAGGTTTAAATTTTGCCCTGATTTATTTCAGAGAAAAAATGACAATTTTCAAGTTGAAAGGTTAAAGCATCTTAAAGTTATTAAACTCGACTGAATTCCTATTGTTAGCAGTTAAAATTGCATTTATACCTAATCAAATGCACGTTTCAAATTGGTTTTTAAAAAAATTATAAAGTCTATGTTTTTCTTTGAAAAAAGAATCTTGTATTTGATTTCCGGTTTTTAAAAAAAATAAATTAATTACTACTACCGGATAAATCTTTGTGAAGTTCATCCTCCCCTCTTTTGGGTACAACAGTCTTTAGATGCTATTTTTAAAAGTTTTAATGGAATCATTACCTCTGTTGCATTGTTTCTCGCGCCTATTTTCATGACTATAGTTGAATAGTCTCTGTAACGTAGTAGATAAACGAAATTTGTAAAATTATGAAATTTAGAAACGCTGTACAATGTTTATAAAGAGGTTCTTACTTGAAAGAGTTCTGTAATCAAGATTTTTTTGGGGTATATTTGGATTCAAGAGATCTCACAATTTTCCTTTCTCTTTCGTTTGTGTTTTCTAAAGTATTACCATTTATTGCCCAATGTATAAAAAATTTATTTAGTTGTACAAAATTTGTAAAAATATTTTTTACATAATTAATCGTTTTCGTTTCTTTTATCTGAAACATCTCTTGAATGGTAAACATCTTCATTTGATTTGCAAACAAATTTCGACTTATTAAGCTACGGCTCATAGCTAAACTCTACTATTGAATCGGTTTTCATAAAAAAATAGTTTATGATGCAACAAAACACCAAACCTATGCATTTTTAAGATTCAATTAAAATATTTATAAGAACCGAGTTAAAAGGATTGAAAAAATAATTGAAGATTTTTCATAATGTAAATCATGTTAGCTATGCTAGCGTCATAGATTCAAGGTATGGAAATCCCCTATTTTTTACCATTCTGTATAAATGGCGTTTCAATAAAATTTCTTGGATATTCAGCTCGTCGTATTTCGTAAAATTTGTTTATTACTTGTTCGTAGATACGTAGAATCTTTTAACTAGAAACAAATATCTTGATTTTCATTGATGATTTCAACATCATTAGAGTAATTAGGAGAGCAAAAATTAGTTTAAAAAGTAGTATGTGAACAGTTCAGCAAATAGCTGTGATTAGGTATCGCATAGAAGATAAACCCTAACAAAATTCCTTACTTTCAGTTTTTACAAATTAATTTTGTGACGAGTGTACTTTTTGTATTCGTTTAAATACCGTGTATGTTATATATAGAAATCCTAATAGACATATGCACATATCGTGTTATCGTATTACCAATATGTGTATAACTTTTGTATTGTATTGCTGTTATAAGTAATAGTAGTAGTCGTAGTAATTAGTAATAATAATGCTAGGAGCATTATTTTTTATACGGAACGAAGAATTTTACAGTTGAATATTGAAGTTATTACGTAGCGTGTGTTTGGGGTTGCGTGATAGGATCATTAAAAATGATTGATTTTTGTCGGTAACTTAATTTTAAAAATAAATTATCATATTTTTTTTTTAGGGGATGATACAGTTATTATTGTGTTTCCATTTGTGTACGGAAGTGACATCATTAGTGACGAAGGAATAGAGCACATCGATCGGTTGTGTTAAACAAGGAATTGGTCCCGTTTGGCATGTTCGTATAGATTCAATTTATATAAGCCTGATCATCGGCCGACCTGTATTACACCTATAATCCTTCCCACACGGTAACTTATATAATCCCCATTCATCCGATCCATAATGAACGCTATATTTGTTCTGTTCGATTACCCTTCGTAACTGGTACGGTACTGAATCATCATTGTGTATGTACAATTAATTGCACGACTTAATTATTGTCGCGTATTTCTTGTAACGTAAAAAGTCTTTTTATTTTCAACGTATTTAGCGTATTATTTTCCATAATAGATATGAACGAACTCGAAAACTGAATTTCAGAATTCGAAATTTGTTTTATTTCTTTCGAGTGACTTTCGCGGTTACCAGTCTGATTTTAGTGTCTTTATTTTTCAATGTACTATTGTTTCGGTGGTTTACAGAAAATGGAATGGGTCGTTATATTTGTGATTTTATCATCAATTCGCGTTCCGTCATTTTAAGTAAAAGTTTTTCTCTTAAATTCACTTTTGAAATAACGTGATAATTATAATTATGTAGGTTTTAATTACAAATATTTTATCCGTAAACTCAAGTTTATCGATTAATATATATTTAAACAAATCACTTCTTTTGTATTCTTAATCGACATGGAGATAGTCGTTTATATTTTAGCTATACTTCCTAGTTTTTGGCTTAAAAAAGTAAGTCTCGAATCCCCTAAAAATCAGATCCATATACATCTTATGCATTATGCAATGCATAATGTTATACATTTTTCCAACTATACGGAATACTTAACAAAAACATAGTTTAGTTATTTTCTGGGTTAACCCACCGGGTTGGTCTAGTGGTGAACGCGTCTTCCCAAATCAGCTGATTTGGAGGTCGAGAGTTCCAGCGTTCAAGTCCTAGTAAAGCCAGATATTTTTACATGGATTTGAATACTAGATCGTGGATACCGGTGTTCTTTGATGGTTGGGTTTCAATTAACTACACAACTTAGGAATGGTCTTAATGAGACTGTACAAGACTATACTTCATTTGCATTCATACGTATCATCCTCATTCATCCTCTGAAGTAATATCTGAACGGTAATTACCGGAGGCTAAACAGGAAAAAGAAAGAAAGTTATTTTCTGGGTTAGTTATTGTTTTCATGAAATGGTTCCTCCACCCTGATTCACATATTTCATGAAAACCCTTGAAGTAATAAAAAATAATTTACTATTTTCAGCAGACTTCCAAAGAATTTTGAAGTCGTTACTGCGTCTGCCTGGTTTATAACATATGTGTATGTATGTATGTAAACGATTTTACATACATACCAGACGCAAATCTTAAACCAATTTTGATGAAACTTGATGGGATGACTTAAACCTATTGGGAATAGAGTTCTATTGATTTTCAGGCGAATCAGTTCACAGGAACCGGCGTTAAAGGCAAAAAAGACAGATTTTTCTTTTTTTATTTGTTTCTTTATTCAATTTCTTTATTTCCAATTGCAAGAAATGTACGCCGCAGCACAGTCTTGTTGAAACCAATTCATTTGACGATAAAGTGTCTATAAAAGCGTCTATATGACGGACAAGAAACGTTTGAATTTGTTCTGAATTGATTTTTTTGCATTTCTTTTTTCATCTTCGAAGAAAAATGGGTTTATTATGGCAGCTGACAACGTAGCGAATCACACAGTATCTCTTTTGCTTAGAGCGATCGTCCCTGCAACTGGTCTGAATTGTCATTCGACCGGTATTGATAATTTTGTTTCATGAAACCACTTAACACGCCTTGAAGCTATGCCGAATTCTGCGCTAACAGCATAAATGATCTTTGGAATTTTTGAACTGTTTTCAGTCTGGTTCTTTTGAATGTGTTCGAAATACCTGCTGTTCCCTAATTGCCATTATTTTTACAAAATACTTTTAACAGCAAAACCTTGCTATGTACCCGTCCGTCCACTGCTCCATAATGACCGACCGGAAAACTTCGCATAAATAGTATATTTTGAACGTTATTTTTATAGATAGCAACACGTAACCTTTTTTGTGGTTGTGCACCACCATTTTGAAATTGCCAATTTCCCTGTTTAAGGAATTACTTAAACGACGTGACCCGTAAAAATGTTCCATAATATTAATGTCCTTTTTTCTCAGCTGCTATTAGAAATAAACTCTTACTTGTTTTACCATTTTATAGATAGATGCACATTTTTAGTGAACAGAATTAAATTTGGAAAACACACCAAAAAATGTATCGCACGTAACTCTTTTGATTCCCGGGGGAAAGGTACAAAGGTACTAAACATTTAATGAAATTTAGTTTTCGGAAAAATGCAAAAGGATGCTAAGAGATAAATATATTGTTATAATTTAATAATGTCCTACACTATATGAAGGATTTCAGGATCTTTATCTTTTAAAGGTTTATCTTCTAACTTCCTCTTAACTTGAGTGCTTCCTTCTCATATTCTTTTCTGTTTCTAAGATGCCTTCGCTACGATTGATTATTATGATATCTGGTTTCTTCATTCCTACAATTAAATTTCATCCGTGCAGAATTCTTATTTCTTCCATGATCTAAATTTGACAATACTTCTATTTTTAAATTGCTAACTGTTGATCGTAATCGTCAAAGGAAAGAGTTCCCATGAAAACAAAATTTTTTTTTTCTAATCGTGACCTCTTAACAACATTGTGAGGGAACATTAGGATTTTACCTTTTACACAACTTTCAACAAGGATTGTTGTGGTAAATCAACAAATACAGGCTTTATTATTTATGGTAAATGAAAGTGATCATTATGCTTGTACAAATATCTCTTTTGCAAATTCTTTTAGATGGTTGCATAATGGGGAATCACAAAACTGATTAAGTGCGCTACCATTAGGTAATCTCATTTGGTTAAATTTGGCCCGGATGACTTATCTCATTTCAATTACACTTTCGATATTTTTTTGATGGCTAAATCTAAATCGTTTATTAGACGGTTTTTACTCTGAAGACATTTACCATTTGATATTGTTCACGGGTCTTGACGATTTTTTTGTCCCATTTTTTCTTCGATGTGACCTATGCATTGAAGCTTTTTAATCTCATCTCATCTCCCACAAGGACATACTTTCTTAAGGTTTACTTTCATTTACTGTTTGAAACCCTGGAGGTTTCCTCTCAGCTACTGTATGTATCTGATCAATTAAATAGTAACAAATTTAGGAGATATCCTAATTGTACAGATGCACGAAAAATTATATTAAAACAATTGTACTAATTGCCGTACAAACAAAAATCGTTTTAAAGCGGAATTTTAAACTACGTATGCAACAGAAAATCGAAAATCGATAGATCTTTGATCAAAAAAAGCTTTAAGTTGATCGATTAACCAAAGCTTTTTTTTATTTGTCGTAGGGCAAACCCTTATTTCGAGCTGATAACTCATTCATAATTTTCCTTTTTGAATATTTGAGTTCTTTGTACTTTTTCCCAAATATATTTCTTGTTTTCTCATTCGGTCTGACTTGCAATCAATTACGAAAAAAATGCTCGAATTTGTTCTCATTAACGAAAAAAAACACTTTACGTCGAGGTAATTTTTTTTTAATAAATTTTCTATGTAGCTTACATTTTTCTATAGGAAATTTCTGTTATGAATATGAACACAGGTAGAAAAAAAAGAAGAATTTCCGTGGTTTTTTAAAAATTAAAACCAATATAAATTGCTTTGATATCATTAGATACTTCATCTTTTTTAGCGAAATCGATAAATTGTAACAGTAGTACTAAATTAATAGTATCCCGTTGACGTGGATAAAGGTTTTCAACTACCCCTTTCTATTAACCTCATTACACTTCTGTAACAGCTGTCGATAAAACGTGTGGGGTTGAAGACGCATCATCTGTTAGTCCTAGAAGTACCGGGTGATTCAAAATTGATTTAACAAATATAAAAGCATATAAAAAATTTTTGAAGTCGTTTACGTATTCGGTTGAGGTCGCTTTAATAGAAAAACACAAGTTTGTCACCAACATTCACTTTGGTTCGATATGGCTTCCGTTTATAATGCGACATATACATCCCACCTGAAGTCAATTTCATTTAAGATTGTAGCGAACAAGTCGGGTGTTACCTCTGCAACTGGATCATTAATTCGAAATCGTAGCTCAACATGATCGGCAGAGAAGGTGATACATAAACACGATTTTTAATGAAACCCCACAGAAAAAAATCTAGCCGAATCAAATCTGGGTAGCAAGGTGTCAACTGCCATATTTGGCAGTTTGGGTGTTCACCTTGCCACTGAAAAATTATAGTTTGTTGCTGTTAACTTTTAAACACCCGATTAATTGGGATTTGTTATCAATTAATTCTAACGGTGATAAAATTTATTTTACATATTGGTTCATTAATTGGTATTTATCAGTTTACATTTTTGTACAAAATTTGCAACAGTTGAACTTTGCAACAGTTTTTGTACTTTTTTCATTTATCTTGTCATTTCCCGCTGTAATTATTTGAGGAAGTTTTTGTGATGATTGGGTTTTATAACTTAGTTAATAGTTTTGGTCAACTCGGCTGATAACCTTACTTTTTCTAATGAATGAAATTCTTGTATAAGATGTGGTCGTGTAAGGAAGCTTGTTTATCTTTTAGTTTTTTTTATTGTCTTAAAACTTGTATTAAGTATTGCATTTGTGCCAGCAGATTAATATTTTTGTTATGTTCCGTCACGTATCTGAAAAGATGATTTAATTATCTCGTTTTCATAGTATTTAAATAATTATGTTCTGCAAACCGGAACGGAAGAGCTGACCATGAAGACATAATTGACTGCTATCTTTTGTCATAGTAACGTAAAAAATATTGATGTAGTACGATCTAAATATTGCTTGACAGCGTATTATCAACTTTTTTTTCCAAAAGATCGTTTCGTAATTATTACCAGATTTAAAAATTAAACGTAATTTTGTTTTTTTTTTAATTCTAGATTGAGGTTAAATAGTTTTCAATGTTATATTAGAAAATTATATGAGTGTATTATTGCGTGATGAAAATATTGTTTTTCTTTATTTTACATTTCATCGACTATTTAAATTGTAATACTTCATTCAATTGTCACAATTTTATTAGTTCAATGCGACTTACTTCATAAATGGTTCGATTCAACCATATGGAAGTAATAAAAAAATGTATCAAACAATTGTCGGCTACCAAACACTAAACGAGTTATTTTAATAACTATTTGTTTATAGCAAAATCCTTACCACTACGTTAAGGAATAATAAGTCCCATGTCTAGCCCGTTTCCTTTTTTACTGATCGAATATGTTGTTACACTTCAGTACACCAAACGACTGAAATTCAGCTGATGGTCATCCCTACGTGTGGCACCTTCACATTGTTCCGAACGGCGAACTTCGTGACTCGGAAAACTCAGTTTCGATTGGAGTCGACTAGTTTTCATTCGCCACATTCGTAGAAACAAATTGGGATTTATAATCTAAATTTGTTGTAAGCTACCTACATAATTCTTTTGCAGTGGAATTTAGTAGTTTTTCCACTATATAATCTGTAGTGGAAAAACTAATAATGCTGACTGATGTTTACGATTATTACCTGTCCCTTGAAAGCAATGCTGAAAATAACACTGCCATAATTATTCACTTGTTTTATCAAACTGGAATCGTGCGAATTCAGTTTTGAGTGAACTAAAGCACAAAGTTTCTTTGTAAAACTATGTTTAATAAACTGCGTTACCCTTCTGTCGTATATTTATATTTTTGGAGAAATTAGAAAACCCATCGTTACCTGACAGATAGATTCACCTATTAGACTTATTATGCAGCCATCTGACGGATAACAGTATTTCCAGCTCGACTCGCAGACGGGTTCACTCCCACCAGATCACGAAGAATGTCTTAGCTCTATAGTTCACGGCATTTACCGCATTATATAATAATGATTTTTTATGATCATCGGCAATGTTAGGCTACAGAAATTTGAAAGTCATCCGATAACAGTTGCGGGATTCTTAAAGGAATAACCCTCCCACAGCCATTATCAGAATTATATGGCATGTGGAAGTATCCAACTGTACTATAAACCTCCAATAAAATATCGACGAACTGTTATTTCACTATAATGGTTGGTCAGTACGCCTATACGTTAAGTTAATTCAATAATTACTGCCGCATATCTCATCAATTTTCTAAAAATTTTGGACGTTTCCAAGATAACCCGAATGTACGAGGAAGTTTTATATTCTTTAGTAAAATCTCGGTGGCTGGAATGACTGTATGCATCTAAATACTAGTTCAATACTGGCCCGTGCCATGCCCGATTGTTTTCTTTCTATTGTAGATTATTTATTTATTTTCCTTAAAAATGTTTATTAATTATTTCGTTTAATGAAATTAAGCACCATCACACTAAGGATTTTGAATTTTGTAATCATCAAATCTTTTTTTCCCCCGTAATAAGTGTTAACTGTTGTGGTGTAAATGTTAATTTTCGCCATTTGTGGTTATAGTAGAATATTCTGTACTTACAGCTTCAACCTTTTTTTATGTGGAAGATTCTCAATCTTCCTTTAATTTGTTGATATTCATTTTGTCGTAGATTCGTTTGATAGTTGCTTATCTTCAGCTTAGGTCTGATAAACACCATGTTCTTTTTGGTAAATAACAGTAGTGAATATTCTGTAAAGTTTGCAAAAATTAAAATTCATTGACAATTAAAGCAGAGGCTTTTCATGTGTTGATCCTTTATTTACAATATTCAATTTATTACGTTATATTGGGATTGAATCGTTTGCTTCGTAGCTATCGTGAATCCAAGTGTGTATAGTACATACAAATGTACGTATGTACTCGTATATTATATACATCATGTAATACTTTGAAAAGTAGATTAAGATGTTGAAGTGGATTCAGGGATGCTTAGGCGCATGACAAAAAAATCATTAAACACTATCATTAAAATCATCTTTATTAAATATCTTAATGGTTTACTTTGTAAGTAACTTTTACTGCTTCTTCTCGAATTCTTGTTTCAAGTTCATACGTGAAGAATTTAATAAGGTTTAACGAACGCACTGGGTGGATGTACGTTTTTATTGGTTTTTTTTGCTATAATTTCTTGGAAATGCATGTTAAATCAAAGGAAGTTGTTTGGAAATATAATATTAGTTTCTGCAATTAGTGCGATATTTTAAACTCGTACGCGGAGGAGTTGTAAACTGTCATAGAATCGTGTTTTATTGCGTTACATATCGTGCGTGTTTAAAATACATTATATTCGATGCGTTTTCTACGTGGAGAGAGATAGGTCTTTCTTCTATAAAAATATTTTATTACTCGATCGTAGGTGAATGATAATTTTCATTCAACTTATGTATTTAAGATTTTTTTTTTATTGTTTATTAATAACATAATTTATATGGTTATTCTATTTTTAGCTTCTGTACTCTTATTTATTCATCTTTATTCGTGCTTAGAAGTAATAGAAATTTAAATAATCGTTTATTATTAAACGCTGTGTCATGGAACCCACTCGGTTTGCTCGCTAGTTTATTAATATGTAGGATATACTCTCCTTCATCGTCCTCTCCATTTTTATATTAACTTGTTTTTTCAGCTGATTCTTCCTTTTTGTTATTCATTACCAACGAATCAAGCGATTTCAGTTAATCCATGTCTATTTTTATACCAGAAGTTGTAAAAAAAAAAAATTACTTAAAAGGCTTTTTTTATAATAATTTATTCACAGTTTATTTATTTGTCTCTGAACACTCGAGTCCAACCTTAGCCAATTAGACTAGAAACAATCTGGAAAAAATAAATCCAGTAATTCCTAATCAGAGAAATATTTTAAATCTTTTCTTTAACATTTTTCAGAGAAAAATCAATACGTTATAAATTAAAAAACGGAAAATGCTATACAAATTAATTACTTAGGAGAAACAAGAAAATTTTAGTATTTGGTACATACTATTAATAAGTACCCGTATATCGTGTGGGTGACGTACTTGGAATATTCTTGGGTGAATTCTTGGAATATCTTAATTAAATAAAGATACAATGAAGCGTTGTAAGATTTAAGGTAAGAATTTTAAAACACGAGAGACGAAAATTTATACAAAAATGAATCGAATCGATTGACGTAAGGACCGATAATACACACTAACTCATGGGAATGGCGCACTGTATGTTAACTAGAAGGCGGAATTAATTTTAAAACTACTACCAAGAAGCATAAAATTATTTATTAGGAGAAAAAAGTCTTCATATTCCGATGATAGAGGATCGAAATCGTGGAGTATGGACTAATTTACTCATTATTTTCCAAAAAATAGTTTATAAGTCCTGTTATAAAGATTTTTTTTTTAGTCTGATAGTGAATTTCATCCTTCACCGTGAAGGAATTAGTCGAATGATTATATTTTATTGTTAATTTCAGCCGGAAAAATTAATTACGAAGTAAAATTTTGATAATTCACCTTACCGAAACAAATGTTAACAAGTACATTTTTTAAGTTAAGTAATTAAACATAATTAGAAACTTACAATTTCTAAATTTACAATATTGTTAATTTTAAGAAATATAATTTCACTCAGTCCAGTACAAAAAAAAAACTAAACAGGTGTTTTTTTTAATTCGTATTTAATTAACCTGGTAGCTTAACCTGTTCCAAGTATGAGTATCATTTTCACAAACTGTATTTCTATTTTTTCTTTAGAGCTACCGTATTTAATGTTGTAATGTTTTTGTGGAATAACTTTTGTAAGAAGCGTTATGCGCTTATGTTGAGATTTTTCTGATGGTGTTCTTTTTTTATTATTGTAGATATATAGTTTTTTTTTATAACTTCAGTTTACAGTTTTCGGAAACTTTATCAGTTGCACACTTCAATAAAAACGGTTACAGTGTGCAATACATATTATATACGTACAACATTATAATAAAATTAAAATAAAAAGGAATTGATACAGAGATGGCTAATTAGTAGATGCTAGTTATAATATAGTTACAAATATTGAGTAAAATTAAACTATTTAATGTAATAAACGCAATAAAAGTGTATTATGGTAAATTTTTTTTGACTGGCCGAGAGAAATAATTGATGTAATTGTGTTATAAAGTGTTCGGTTTTCTGTAAATCTATCGTTCATAATTTTAACGAATTTTGTTTGGTGTGTATGTTTTGGCTAAAATAAAAATTAATTAAATAATTGCATTTCGATAAAGCATTTGAGGTTAGCATTCTTTTAGATACCGATTGAATCTGTTTTTATTTAAATTTTTAAATTGTGTCGCCTCACTTTTATAAAAAAAACTATTCAGATTTAAATTGCCATGCAGTTTCTGTTAGCACTGAGACCGTTTAAAATCGACGCGTTATTTATTAAACTGTTATTCTTTTTAGGTTTCAGATGAAATGTCTTTTATTTATTTGAAAACATAATATCATAAAAAATACAACATTGATGTTACATTTAGGGAAAAAGTTATTGTGATTGATATTATCATTATTTTTGAACGATTTCTAATTCTACAACTTAAGATATTTAATAATTTATTTAATTTTAATATTTCATTCTTCAGTATTTATGTTTGTTTATATTTTAATTAATAATTGATTATATAGTATTTAGCTAGCGTTTTTGTATAGACAAGTACAAATCATGCGCGCGCGCACGTTCTTTCTCTATCCCTCTCTCTCTTTCTCTCTCTACTATTATACCTTAAGTTGTTTTTCTCTATTATATAGCATGTAATATTATAGTGGTTGTTGCTCAGACAAAATCTGACGAGCTTGCTGCTTTATAGAGACAGAGGCTGTCTCTTTCTTTTCTCCACGTCGTGGCTGTTCTTCCGGTACGATGACTCCTTGCCGGCGACTACCAGTCTAACGGAAGATTTCACTTCAATATCTGATGTTGTAGTATATAAAATAAAAGGAAAGAAAACATAGTGCATTGCGTTGATTTTCATTGAATTGTGAATCTAATTTTATTCATTATTGTCCGTGGATTGTTGTAGAAATGCTGTATAGATATTTGAGAATACAGTCGATTTCGTATTAAGATTACCTATATTAGATGCTGTTGCCAGAGAATATTATCAGAAAGTTAAATTTCAGTAATTTTAAAGAGAATGTAAACTATATCTCGTTTTTGAGAGGATTTACATTCCGTTATTCCATATAATAAGATATAGAAATTATATAAATAGATAGTTATAAGTAACGATGTAATAGAACAAAATAAGCTGCCGACAGGAAAGCCTAAAGTCGGTTCGTTTACACTTAATCAAACTGGTAAATAATGTATGTGGAAGTTAATTTCATACAAAGTACTCAAAAACGCAAAATTAGATTTAAAATCAGAAATTTTTCTAATATTCTCGGAGGATGTCATATTTACAATTATTTCATTCTCTTGCTGTTAACTTCCACAAAGTATAGGAACCTCCATTGAATATTAAACTGCCGCACGGCTACTCAGCGATTACTTAGGTTGCTGGAACTCAGAAATATTCTGTTAAATATTCCTGACGTTCGGCCTTATTTTCAAGTACGCTAAGGAATTACTTTTAATGTCGTTTTTATAGTATTTTCTTAAAATTTAGCTCTGAAGAAAGATGTACTACAAATTCTTTCTCGTATTTTACATTTTTTCATCAAATTTTTATTATTACTTGTATTTAATTTTTAATTTATTTGTACTCAAGATTGTCGGTAAAATAAGTTCGGTAAAATAAAATAATATTGATTGAAGGTATTATCGTTCAGATTTGTGTAGGTCTATTGTCTTTTCTTTTCTTAAAGTCCATTTAATTGCTTTTATCGTTTATTTTCGAGAACAGTTTATAATAAAAATAATGAAAACAGTTAAAAAGGAATATTTTTATATAAATAAAGAAAATCGAAGGGAATTTCACAAACTGACGTTTTTATGAAATTTTATAAGCGGTTAAAGTGTACGGTATATAAGAAATGTACTCTTTACATAGAAGTAATAGATTAATACTAACTACTAAATAGAGATATTTTATTAAGAATAGACTATAAAGAATCGCATATATATAATATTTTAATCTTTGTGCAAAAAAATACACAAATATTTCTTTATTAGTATACAGAGTGTCCTTTAAAGATAGGCCAAACTCTAGGAAGTGATCTTAAATATCTTAGGAATTATTAGATCCATCAAATTGTGTTGTATTATAAAAATTATGAAGCATTTTTTTTTTTGTGAACAAAACGACAATTTTGTCGTAAAAATCCGACGACAAACAACAGAGTTATTGCAAGACGTAGGCCTAAACCGACATGGCGGCCATCTTGTTTTTTTATTATCGTAGTTTAGTATTCGTTATTATAGAGGAAAATTTGATTTAGTTAGAAAGTGAGTCACGATAATAAAAAAATATGGTGGCCGCCATATCGGTTGAGGCCTACTTTTAGTAATTACTAAGTTGTTGTGGTCGGATTTTACGACTAAGGGTATCGTTTTGCTTCATAAAAAAATTCTTGATAATTTGATAAAAAGAAGTTTCATAATTTTTGTAATGCAACAGAATTTGATAAATCCAATAATTCCTAGATATTTAAGATTGAAAAGTTGTGAAACGATCGCCATTTTGAAAATTTTCAACGTGGGTATCGTTATTTTTATCCTTATTAAAAACATTTTATTGCGTTATCTTCAACCGTTCTTGAAAAATTATTTTTTTCAGTAGACATTTTTTCTGCAGTATGTTAAGTAAAATCACTTCCTAGAGTTTGGCCTCACCTTTAAAGGACACTCTATATATTAAATGACAAACTAGTTCCCACTTAAGTAATGGTCGATTGATCGCTTCTTTGTTCACGTAAGCTATTCTCCGCCCACCTTTCGTTTGTAATAACCGATTGACTAAATAAACTTGCTCTTCTCTGTACTCATCAGTAAACCCAATTAATTCATTCATGATTGATTGGTTACTAGATGACTGATTTCAATCGAACGATTGATTGTCAGTGTGTGTATAAACAAATAGTATTTCATATTCTTTGACTAAGATAGATTTCATGTTTTATTATTTCAGTATTTATATTTGTATTTGATAGATTAAAAATCTTGTGAAACCGTATACTTATGTGAATCGCTATACAATTGTACGGTATACTAAAGCATGTTTATATATCTATCGATTTTTAAAATAAAGCACCAGTTATTTAAAGCAGTTCCTGCTCTCCGGATTTGATAAAAGCTATTAACATTATAACTAAATTTCGAAAAAGTAAACAAGTAAAATAAGAGATTCGATTTGTGTAAATAAGAAACTATAGTTTACGACATGCTACTCAGAACAACGGATCTAGTTTTTAAATGATTCCCGATCTTATTAAAACTACTGAAAACAGTTAATCTTTAACGGTTTATAAATTTACTTTATACATTTTTTACTAAATTTAGTTAAAAAGAAGTTGAACATTATTATATCTTTCGATTTAAGATGTATTATCTTAAATTTATTCACATTTATTAAAGCGTTTGTTATTTTGAAAAATTACATTTATTTATCCGACGATCGTTAAACGCTATTCCATTTATAAGTAGATTCTTTATGGGTTTCAATTATTTATATTCACATTACATAGTAGATTAGAGGGAAAGAACAATAATAATTTGAAGAGAATGAATTACAGATAAAACCAAAGCGAAATAAAACACTCGTTAATTATCATACGCTGAATTGTTCTGAAGAACATCATCTGTCAGGAAAACTTTAACTAGTGATTCGGTTTTTTACTACTGTTAATTCAATCGTACGTGCTTATACATTTCGGTAACGATGAAAAAACCAATTGCAATATTTATAGCTTCCTGTAAACACCTCTGTGGAGCCTCGTAAATGTTAGTTTTTTTTATAAGCATTCTATAGAGCTGTATGAAAAATAATTGTATCGTTTAATAAAGGTGATATTCGTTTAGTTCATACACACACATATTTTATTTCCGTTAAATTACATACAGGAAATAAGCTTTTATAACAATAGAATACGTGCTTTTATAATCTGTTTTTGATATAAGTTATAGTCACTGTAAACAGTTTTAAATAATTCCATCCTCTACCCTATTTATTAATATCATCACGGTAATGATTGTAACACTTTTAGTTCGATGTAATTAACGTCGTTAAATTTTCTTATAGTTAGAAGGCTTTAAAAATGGTCGTTTTAAAATCTAGGATACTCTTTAACGAAACCAGGATTATAGAAGGTTAGATCTGACGAAGGAGTCCAAAACATTACAATTTGACTTTAATTTGCTACTTTTGAGGTATTTTTACGAATTAAATTCCATATATATATTAGCATCCCCGACGCAGCTTCGCCCGCGCTTTGTCGTCACTTGGTGTTTCTCGTCGCGGTCAATATTTTTATTTTATTTTATGTTTTTTACTCAAGTAACCGGAGGCAGGTGAGCCAGTCGCGTCGCACGTACAGTAAACACGGTAACAGTGGCAGTGGTTGTATTTGTTAAGTCGCTGCGCTGTACCTTGTCGCGCTCCGTAAAAGATCGAAATTAAAAAAACCAGAAATCTTTTGTACGACTATATATATTTAGTACATCAGTCAGTATGAATAAGTTCTGATCAAGATTGCTGAAGTGGCAGCTGATAATATGAAGCGCATAAAAAATATTATTCCAATAATTTTCTCAATATTATTTGCTGGAGGTTATCTACGATATGATTTAGTATTCCGACAGCAGTTGAGCTATTTAAAATTTTACCAGTATTTTAGAACAGTTTTTTTTTTCATTGACAATGTTTCTGTAATATTTTTATGTGAATAATTAATTCTGTATTTTAAGGAAGACTTTTTATAATAGTAAGAGACCAGTGAAGCCAGTGTATAATTTAAACAATAGAAATCTTGGATTATAACAAAATACGACTTTTTTTTAAATCTTTATTTAACGTTTTATGTTTCGACACATCCAGAACTTCAGCTGAAAAATTTCGTGTTTCTTTAAAGAAAACATCATATTAATCCGTAAATTAATTTTATATTCCTTGAATAAAGGAAATTTATTTAATTCAAAAGTGCATATTCTTTTTGCTTATAGAGGCCCATAGCCCAGTGTTGTGTAAGTATTTTAATAAATTATTTACTTCGTCTGCCCTTTGCAGTTTAAATTTCAGCGATTCAGTTGTTTATCAAAACGTTTTATTATTTATTTCATGTACGTTCCAATGAATAATCGTGACGATTTTTTGATGTATTATATAGAAATGGATCAAAATAAATGATTTCTTTTTTCTTGTAATGTACTGTATTTAGGTAATTATATTAATTCTTATTAATGATTTATTACCGACCTTGAATAATTTTCAAATGTTATAAATCCTCTACATTGCCATTAGAATAAAAAGATTTACTTTTTAAAATTAATTATAAATATACGATTTTAATTAGAAATACACTACGTTCTTGTAGTAGTTATATTGACCAGCAATTTAAATTCTCAGTAATTAATTTTTTGAACCAATAAATTTTGTGATTTAGTTTTTTGATATAAACATTTTTGATTGTATCTTTGAAGATAGGTTCTACTGGATATTTGAGGTAGAGTGTTGTTTTATCATTGTAAAACCAATACGTATCATCGGAAAATCGGTGGTGTTAATTTTATTATTTTGCGGCCTTTTACAGCCATTACGGCCATTTCCCGTATCCTACTCTCCAAGCCTTCCTATCCTGGGTCGCTTCGTCCAACAAACCAGGCTCCTTCATACTCTTCACCGCATCATGACCCTCACATCATCCGTGGCCTTTCTCTCTTTCTGTTTGATGGCTGCCGTTCCTAAACTTGATGAGGCAATCTGTCTTGGCCCATCTTGCGCATTTGACCATACCATAGTGGCTGTCTTAACTGCCACATTCTCTATCAAAGATGATGTGATTTTCATAATTTCTCTTATTCTATTTATTCTGACTCTATCCATCAATGTAACTTGGCAATTTCTCCTCCAGTACATTATCTCTACGGCCGTCACTCTCTATTTCATAATTTCGTGTAGAGCCCATAGTTCACATCCATACGCCACACTGCTTTCATCTAAAGTTTTAAAAATATTATGTTTATTTTTTATTGAGATAGGTCCGTAAAATATGGTTTCCGTAAAACCGAAATGCAACCTTCTTACTGTTATCTTTCTCTTTATAATATTATTCATAATATCCGTAGTACATCTTCAAACAGATGTTAACGTTATCCCAAGATATTTAAATTCATCCAAATGATTCACAGTTCCTAACGACGTTTCTAAATCCTCTCCCTTTCCTCCGACCATCATCTATTGTGTCTTTTCTATATTAATTTCCAGTATTCAGTAATTAAGCTAAGCTGTCGTACACAAAATATCATCCTTATCCTCTACCAAAATAACCTGATCATCTGCAAACAATAAATTGTAAATACAGTTTTCCTCCATCAGAACTCCCATTTTACCACACTTACGAGTCCAATATTTCAGCGCCTTCTGCAGATAAATATTAAATAACGTTGGGGATATACAACACTTCTGCCGTAAACCCTAGTGACAACGAAGTCATCAGACAAATGTGCACCAACCTTTACTCCGATTTTAGAACCCTGATAAAAATTTATGACTGCATTTATATAAATTTCTTTAACGCCACAGTTTTTCGTAGCTGTCCAGTGATACTTTATAGGAATATTATCATAAGCTTTTGTCAAGTCAATAAATTATATGCAGCTCTCTATTACAGGTTAATCACTTTTCAAGAAGCTATTTTATGCAGAAAACATCTATACAAGAATGGCCAGGTCTAAAACCACTCTGCTGCTCCAATTCCTGCACCTGACTTTCAGTACGGTGATTTAATACCGGCCCGTATAGTCTGTCCACCGAACTTATCACACTGATACCTCTGTAATTTCTCCAGTTCAATTTATCACCTTTTTTAATATAGATGTTACATTTCCTAACTTCCACCCATGCGGAATGTCGTCACCGTTAAGACAAACAGTGAACAAATCGCCAATTAATTGCCTCCAGCACCAGTAGTGAAGCATTCTTCCGGCTCAGTGGGTATCTCTCCAGGGCCCGGTGACCAATTACTTTTTCATACCCCTCAAAGCATTCTTTACCACCACCACCGGCACACTAATAGAACTAGAATCCACCATTTTTGCGGCATAATCTATTTCTGTAAATTCATTTCTTTCCTCTAACAATAGCTATTGGCAATATGTTTTCAACTCTTTAATGTCAATAGGCTCTATCCTTAAATTCTGGCTTGACATTTATTTTCCTCAAATTCATCACCTTCCACACATCTGACAGAAAACTTCCAACTAAGCATTTATTTTAATTTTATTATATGTTCCTTCTAAAAACCATTTTTCACCCTTTTGTAACTGCCTTTTTAATGTTGTAGTTACAACTTTGCTCTCTGCGGATCTCGAGATCCGCAGAGAGCAACCACTTTTGATAAGCGCTCTTCTTTTGTTCCATCAAGCCTGCCAATTCTTCAGACCACAAATAATCATTTTTCTTCCTCTCACTTGAACTTTTTTCCCAATGCTTCCTTGGCGGCGCTATAAGTAAATTCCTTTTTATCTTTCCATACTGCTATTCTGGAAAGATTTCATATTCTTTACTAAGTAACTTGTACAAGAACACTAGGATCGTTACTCAAAGAATCCAGATTGTATTTAAAATCATCTTGCAAAATTTCCCTCCCAGCTGTGATTGCATCTTTTCTATTTACATATTTACTTCTAAATTTCATTGTTGATTTTACTAGAAATTGATATGATCCACATATAGCACCTCTAAAAAAGTCTGGCATCTTGTACATCCATTATTGAGTTCTGTTTCATCAAAACGTAATCTATTATAGATTTACCCACGAGGGTAAATCTATAATAGATTACGACAAACCCTCGTGGGCTGATGTCACGTGTATTTATGGATATTTTTGTATTCAAAGAAACCATTCTGTATTCTCAAGTCGAACTGTTCACAAACTTCAATCTACATCCATTATCATTTATTATACTGACCATTTACCTTATCACCAATATTTTTACCCACTCTTCCATTTAAATCCCCCCCCCATATGAGCAGCAATTTTCTCTCGTCCCAATCTGCATAATACCGTTGTCAGAATATCATAAAAACAGTCTTTTATATCTGCATTTGCATCGTCATTTGGTACATATAGACCTGTTATTAACATTTTATAACCCAATATTTCCAAATCCTAACCGTTAGGAGGCGTTCATTTATAGTTGTCCAGTTTTTAATAGAACTCTAAATTTTTTGAGAACAGCAAGCTCCACACCGGCTGTAGCTCGTTTATCTTTCAAAAAATTACTGTAGAAAAGCATGCAGTCACCCTGTATTTGGTTTCCCGAACCCTTATTCTTTGCCTCACTCAAACAGCTACATCAATATTAAACTCTTAGAAATTCAAAGATTTCATTACTTTTAGTTCTCAAACCCTGTATATTCCAGGATCCAATTTGCTTGTCAAATTTAGTGATATCGGAATTATTGCGAATGCTGATACATATTACGAAACTTAAAAAAAAATTAGAATTATAAAAAAACAAACAACGTAGGATGCTATCCTAGAAGAATTTAGTTTTGCATGACAATGCCAGCCACTCAGGGCAAATTTTCAGTCATTCATGCATACAGCCGTACTTACTCCCAGCGGTCTTCACCGTAAACAGTAGCTTCCATCACAAGGTTTGACAATGACGACGAATTGAAAAATGGTTTACTGTGGGGTTTTAGTCGCTGGCGGCGGAATTTCTTGAAGAGGGAATGAAAAAGCGGCTTTTAACGGTATGAAAAATTTGTTAAGTTGAAAGCAGCTACGTATTAAATAAATGCAGTTTTACATGCAAGTAATACAGTTAACCTTTAAAAACACTCTTCGTATACGTATTCGCTCCAAACCTGTGTTTTAAAATTCCGCGTCATCATCATTCATTCTTACGTTAAGTTTTGTTTCGTAGTTTTGACTTTCTAAATTCATTAATATCTTAAACAGTTTAAAAATTGTATGCCTTCAATGTGAAGAACCTATCATTTCCCCCGTGTTCAAACGTATATTGTGTGTTATCTGAAAGAATTTTCTCATGTTTCTTTAGCTATTTTTATTACTTTTGGAATCGCCTTGGTTTTGACTTCAGTGTAGTTCTTTATTTTTTAATTAAACATTAATATCGTATTTTATATAAAGTTTCATTTGTACCGTTAGTTTTTCTTTAATAGTGATTGCAGATTATTTCTTTTATTGTGATTAAGTTTACCTCTTATTCCGTTGTTAATTGCAGTACTAATAATATTTTTTTGGTAGGTGGCAGTCTTGTCTGTAATTTTTATAGTTTGGAGTCTAACTAAACAACGCATTTTGGTGGGAGGTAAAAATCAAATAGTGGGGATGGTACAACCGACCACCACGTCAGCTTGTTTTATTTCAGTATGATTCGGCGAGTCGTGCGTTGAAGTCGCGTGTTGTGTGTGGTGTGATGCGTTCTGTTATTACAACTTTCACTTTTAATTCATTGTAGTAATTAATTATTTTGCATAGTATTTATTAACAATCCTTTATTTTACAAATTTTTGTGCCTTGCATTTGTGTACGAAAACATTACACTTTTGTTATTAAAATACAAAGGAAGGTTATAAATAAATAAATAATTTTATTAATACGAGTGTACGTTTTTGTTTTAGTACAATTTAATTATTGTTGGTGTTCAGTATATTGCGATTATTTCTTCATTTTTGTTCATCTCAAGGTAAAGTAATTGTGTAAACGTATTACTTTTTTTTAAGTATAATTTCTTTTAAATTAGAAAAAAATTAAATTAGTATTTTTTTTCAAAAATGGCTTCTCTTCCTCCTTTTTTATATCAAAATATTTTGTGTTTTGTTTTTTAAATATAAAGAATTAATATTTTATACTTGTATTTTTTGTGTTGATGTGATAATAGAAATTCTGTTGTTAAAATATAAAAATTTGAACGATAAATCATTAAAAATAACTTGGATTTACATTAAAAGCCGTTACTTTTTCACGTTTACTCATTGCAAAATAAAGCGAATATTGAAAGCCTGACTAGTTTAATTTTATTATCGTAGAGAATTGTTGATAATGAGAGTATTTCAAGTGTAGTTTTTTAAAATATATAAAACCCTGCTTTCTCATTTCCCCGCGCATATCAATAAAGCAGTTTGTGTACTGAACATTAATTTCGGATGTAAATTAATGATTAAAGTAGTAGTAGTAGTAGTAGTAGTAGAAATTATTGTCACGAATAGCATCTAATTAAAGTCACGAGAAACTTTTGTTTTTAATTCTTCGGTTAATCTTGTAGATAATGGCAATCAAAGGAAATATATAATAATTTAATCATATTAAGAAATAATGTAAGTTTGGTTTTTAACATAATAATTTATTATTTTTAAATAGTTGGGGAGTTTATTTTAAATTCAGTGACCTGAACACTGTCTTAGTTTTTTCTTCAGGTTTTGCTTAAATATGATCTCTCATGTTTACAATATTACCGCGTCCTAGTGACTTAAATATATCTGCCAAAGTTCTTAATGAAAAACGAAATTTTAACAAACTGGCAACAGGCCAATAGATTCTTCTTTTTGAAGAAATGTTTATGAATTTGTTAGGTATGGTATTTAATGAATCGGCAGAATTAATGATTACATATGCTGTTAGCTAGAAAATTAATTTTTAAAATTTTTCATTTTTTCCTTCTATTACGGAATGTTAATATATTCTTTTCGTATACAAGCTTAAGTAAATAACAAATAGCATTATTATTATTGGTCAATTATACAAAAATAACTTATTGCTGGCTTTTGGAATTTTTTTTGTTTAGCCTGTTTTATTACGAAAGAAGTTGAATTAAGCTGAAGAAACTTGTTTCTTAAAACGTAAATTTACTCTTGCGTCGAAAAAATAAAGTGTATCGAAATCGCCAAATTTTCCTGTAAGATTACTGAATTGATTTCAGACTATATCGGAAGGATTTTTAGTAAAAAAAAGAAATCCAATAGCTTTTCTTAACCTCTTGTATTAAGATTTTGACTTGAAATAATCTCTAAGACACGTGAAAAATGAGAATATTGCTGACATAAATCCATTTCGTAAAAGAAAATTACAAAACTGTTATGCTTTTGGTAATAACCTTATTATGACCTGACGTAGTTATTGTATAATTCAAATATACGAACCAAAAATATTGCCTACAAGTGACCAAGTAGTATGTTCCTGTGAAATACAGATGATTTTGTCTTTTCCCAATCGTTTTTGTCCTCTTAATAGCTGATTAATGTTCAGGATCGGCTCCCCTTTTTATTATGCAGCATTACACGTAATATGCTTATACTTTTCTGCCGAAATATTGATAAAAGTAGAAGATACCCTTTGTTTTGGCTTGCGACTATTAAAATTGTGTGTACCTTGTGCTTCTAACTTTGGAATATCGTTATCCTGTCTGAATTGTCGGTCTTGGTTCTAATTGAATCGCGGAATCGATGCAGGAAATCGTTCTATGACTAAAGTTCTTGATTTCAAGGCAATATCAGAATCAACTTTTCGTTGTATTTCTTTTTTTATGTCTATTATATGTATTAGCGCAGTATCTTACGTAATAATAATAGTTTGATTAGCAATTAATTACCAGTGAACGTTTTTCCGATGGTTCTGGTTTTTATATTTATAAAAATAAAACAGTTGTTTAAGTAAAATACAGATTTAATTTAAAAAAAAAAAGAAAGAATACTCTTGTGATTAATTGTGAAATGACAATAGTGATAAAGAGGGGGAGAAACGAGTTTGCTGCTACGTCATAAGTTGTACTAGCCAGAACACAGGTTGAGGTTCAGTGCAGCTGAGTCTAGGGCAAACTGGTTTATAAGTCTCCTCGGTTCTTGTAACTACAGACTTTTTATATCTATATTTTTAATAAGCAAATATCAGCTTGCTATCGCGATCGGTAGCGGATGATCGATTTGCTTCTTTAGAGTGCAGAAGCGAATCTTTGTCATAAAGGGATTTTATAGAATTACCTAATTTTAAATAATTTCTATTTAATATTTCATCGCTTCGCAGTAAGAACGCGTTTAATTTATACTAACCGAACGATAGTATGATCTTATAATTGTAAGATACTGCGGGTTTCATTGTTGTATGTGGAAAACTTTGTAAGACCGTTATTAAAAACAGTTACTGAAGGATAATTTTTTTGAAGGGAGCCGTAGACCGGTTTCGTTAAATTCGTCAGAGTAGTTTAATGAAGACTATTTTATAAAACGAAGAAAAAACAGATGTTTAATACAAATATATGAACAAGCATTTATAAAGATTTTATTTAATAATTAAAAAATATGTGTAAAGGAGGACATGCTCCTCTACCATATTATTTTCGAAGTACATTTTTGTAATACGAGTATTACACGTCAGGATTACACCAGGTTAGATTTTCTCTAAAACGTCACATTCCTAACTAAATATTTTTATGACACAATCCTATTACTATTTATTATTTAATGAATAATATATGGGGAAAAAACATTAATTTTAAGTTGTACTTTAATGTATTAAGGTCACACGTAATGTCCCATTTAAAACACAGTTTCTCCGATTTTCACGTCATTCGTACTTTTTTTTGCCGTGGAAAATTGAACCTATTTTTGATTTGTTTTTAAGAAAGGTGTCATGTTATTTTGCTAACATATAATTATAATTTTGCTTGCGTAATTTCTTTATTTATTGAATAATAATGGACGTGTAAACTGATAACAGATTTTAAAAAACTCTTCCGCAATTCTGCGCAAGAAAACCGACTGCGGTTCCGACGCCCTCACTATTTCGCAGAGAAAAAGGCGCTGATTTTCAAGAGTGCAATACATTTGATTAATAGACCTAACACACGAGCTTCAAGCTTAAACTCATTCACCGCTGTGATTCGCTGCATAAGCGCGTATGAAAAATACACCGATGCAAAGTCAACATAATCACAAATTGAAGTTTTGTTGTCAACCTTAAATTGAGCATAAATGAAGAACGACTCGACCAATTTTCATAAGGTTTTCACATGCCCAACTTCAGATACAGTTCTACAGCGTAACTAAATTTCTATGAAATTGGTGGAGCAATTTTTGAGATTTTCGAACCACAAATTTTACACATAGGCCTATAAAAGAAAATTGACTACCTATTTAGCGAAAAGTAATTTTAAAAATCTATGAAAAATATGTACAAAACTTAATTTCTACATGAGGAGATTTTTTCAGAAGTTATTTCTGGTGTTATTTAATGTTATTCTTTGGAGATGTTAAAAGAAACTGTATATAAATAACATTTTCGTTTAAACAAAAAATGTCGAAATGAATTCGCGCTGGTAGATGTAAAGCTGAATAAAAATCAACGTAATGTATTCTTCTCACATGCTGAATTGTTTAATCAGACATAACTGATTTTTGGTTAAGGAGATTCAGCCCTCAATAAATTGAATAAAAGATTTCCGATTGTTGCATTTAATATAAATACTTATTTAAGCCTGCTGCAATGTACTGGCGTATAAAAAGCCTTTAAAATTATTTTTGTTTGGTGATTTTTATTTATTTGGATTTTATTTTTAATAGCGAAAGCTTATACGGTACAAAATACAATTTTCACTGAACCCATTCTCACTTAGTAGGTTTTCTTTCCTTTGTCGGCTTATAAGGTAAACTTGCAAATTATTTATTGCTTAGTGTATAATTGAACGTTAAATTATTGTTGTGCGTAATAACAACCCGATAAAATTCGATGGGAAAAAATCGTATTCATTAAAATAAGCCTAAATAAATAAAATGTTTAATTCCTATGCTTTACAAGGACCTAAATCCAGCAGTTAAGAACGTTTTGCTGGTGACTCAGGCTGTCATAAGAATTGCCTAACAAAAAAAAAAGAAATGAAATTAATAATATAATGGCAGAAAACACAAAATTGTTAAAATAGAACAAAATTATTCTGTTTACGAAGGATTGTCTTTATAGAAATCCCCGACCGTGTATACTGTACTTACTGATATGAATATGAGTTCTATTATACCACATCGTTTGACATTTTTATTGAAGATTAGGAGTTCAGGTGTTAGTTAAGAGAATGTAGTTTGGCGTCGGCTTAAGGGGAGGTATCTCAGTGCGGGGGAATTCCATTACACTGTGGAGTCATCATTCCTCAGAATAAGTGTAGTTTTTTTTGGAGTGGTTCCATCGTTACATGTGATCTAGATCTATGAACTCTCATCCTGAAATTGTGGTTTTTGTAAGTTTTAATATTTTAGTAAAAAACGGGCGAAAATATCTGTTGTCAGTTCATTTATTTGTCTTTCATTTATACGTATATTTTGTTAACCTTATTTTTTATGTCTCAAAATAAGCTTCTTGTATTATTATGAATTCGCTTATATTAACATTGGCATAGCAGACTCTGATTCGTCATTTTCCTATTTAAATATGCCTCGTCACCAAGTACAATTACTCGGTAGATCGATTTATAAATAACTTGATGATTCATTCAGTCTTCACACCGATTCGAATTCAGATGTTATATAAGCCTAACGCAGTAAAGTGATGCAATATTAAATTTATATACCTGATGTACGTATAAATTAAAAGTAATTAATTCAGTAAGAGTAGTATTCGTTTAGCGTAATTATATCCATTTCGCATTTCTGTCGCCGTGTATCTAATTTGAACACGAATGCGTGTGATATATTGTTTATCGCAACAATATAGTTAAATATATAAGAAAAAACCCGTTTTAAAGTATGAGGTTGCATAAATTAGTAATTATCACAAATTTTTACGTTTCATATTTTTCGCTTGAAGCTTTTAGAATAAATCTGATTGCCTGTATTTTCAATGTTGGTCAGCCTTCTGTTGTGCAGTTAAAATTGAGTAAAACGTTTGTAACATGAGAAGAGTAATAAAATCGTTGAAATATATTAACATATTACTACTGTACGTATACAAACCCATCTTGATTTGTAAAATTATTCGTTCAGCATGATTTTTCTATTTAATATTATTTGCTTAGTTAAAATTTTTAATTAATCCTTTCATCTTGACGATTTAAGGTTTCAGTTCCGTGCAGGCTTGTTTTTCATGTAGTAAAATTTCCATATTGTATTCTCTTACACAAATTTCGTGTATTAATCTTAAAAACTTACGACGTGCCTCGAGTTTCTGCGTTCGCGTTATGTCTTCACGATGTTTTCTGCGGCTAATGCTGTACCTCCTGTCGCATCTTACTGTTAAGTTTCGCTCAGCTGTTTGTTCTTCTTCTTCTTTTAACGTGTTACGGAAACCCTTAAGGAAAAAAAGGATTTTATTTTGTTTGTATTCGTGATCCTATGATTGTTATTGCATTTTTTTCTGTGAATCTTTAATCTGGCGTATGGTGACTTAGATTAATTATTTTGCTTGTTTTTCAAGCTTCCTGTTCTTTACACGTTTCGGATTCAAATATTTTAAAAATCAAATCAATATTTCATAAAACAAAATAATAACTTATTGAATCTTATTTATTTAACCGTGGATTTCAACTTCAAAATTCCTTCATTAGTAGTAAGTTTCCGTTTACAACTCCAAAGTTGTTTATTTTAAAGTGATTTATTTGCACTGCATAAGAATATTTTAATGATTAGTTTCACATTTTTTTGTACCTTTATAATATTTTGCTTTTCCTTTAGTAGTATTGACGGTTCTTCATTGTCTGCGTCATACTGTTATTTATGTTTATGTTCAGATAGTAGTAACTATCTCGTTGCTCGCCTTAATAGATGTAGTTTCCAGTCTTTTTTTACATCATTGCTCTCTTTTGTTCTTTGGACTTGCATAACATTCTGGTGACTCCGAACACTATGGTAGCCCGTGTCTTTTTCAAAAGTAATTTTAATTTGCATGCCGCCCTCCGTGGCGCAAGTGGTAGCGTCTCGGCCTTTTATTCGAAGATCCCGGGTGGGAATCCCGGTCAGGGATAGCATTTTCACACGCTACTTGTCACTCATCTCACCCTCTGAAGCGATACCTTACGGTGCTCCCGGAGTTTAAAAAAAGAAAAGAGAAAAGAATTAATTTGCTTTCAGTACGATAAGAAAGAGATTACTCTTTAACTATAGATTTTTAGTCAGGAATAAAGTAGGAAAGGAGTAGTGAAACAGTGAAAAATTAACTCTGGTAATACTTTCAAATTATCATTTATTATCAAAGCTGTTTAGGCCAGATTTTACTTACTTGTACACAAGAAAGTATTGTAATCGCGAAAAATTTCATATTTCAACGGAAATATCCATTTGACTAGTTTCGGCGTGACGTCTGTACGTACGTTCGGACGACGTATGTACGTATCTCGCATAACTAAAAAACGATTAGCCGTAGGATGTTGAAATTTTGGATTTTTTCTTAACGGCAGTAATAAGCCCTCATTGAGAGCTTTTCAACGATGTATCATAAGTGATACTTATTTTCATTGGTTCCAGAGTTATAGTTAAAAATTTTAATTGATGTAATATTTGAATCTTACAAGGGGAAGGCACATCGGTTCGAATCAGACTTCATCTCCTTTTTTTTTAGTTTAAATATATTGATTTATTAATAATTATTAACCCCTGATAGTAAAAAAATTACAATAAATAATAATTCCGTAAGTTAATAGTGAAATAAAATGTTATGTACTTTTCATTTTTTTTTAAATGTGGAGTGTAATTTAATTAACGTACAAGGAAGTCATGTGGTGTCCACATCAGATTTTTTATACTGATAATTGTGATTTTTTTTTGAACTAATATTAAGTTATTAAATATAATTGTTTTCAGTAATTATCCTTCTATTTTTCAATAGTAATAATCGAATGCGATTATATCGCTATTAAATATTATTTATTGTACTAAAAAATCTCATAGCTGACAGACTTATTTCTATTAAAAAAATCTATTTGTTAAGAGTTTTTAAGTTATTCCGTATTATTTGCCCGAATGCCACTTATAACGCAGTTAATGGTCCAAACTGTTTTAAATGTTTTTTTTTTTTTTTTTTAAATTGGTAGTGCTTTGCCAGAATAAGACAGCAATAGTAGAATTACCACAAACAACATAAGTTAATTTTGTTTCTCTTGCATTTATTACGTGTAGATTATTTTGTACTTTTATTTTCTATTACGAAATAATAAGGTATTGCACATATATATATATATATATATATATATATATATATATATATATATATATATGGAATAACATCATATGGTTTTTTAAATTACGTCACGTAATATGTTTAATCATAAAGAAAAATGTCAATTTAGTACGAAAAGAAATAATTATTAAAAAAAAAAAAAAAAAGTTAAATTTGATTAAAAAGAAGATTAGAGTTATAGATAACATTTTTTTTTGTAACATCACAGATTATATTTTATTACAAAAGATTTGCTGATATTAGTTAACATTAGTTGTTAGTTAGCTTCATTTGATTAGCCGCCAAGACACCACATTTTTATTATCTAAGAAAGAGGAGCTTAAAATAAATTTAAGGAATGTGTGTAATTAATATATTGTTAACTTAGTAGGAGAACTTATAAATATGTTTAAAAGTGTGACTCCATCTCAAATAGTTTGTCATTTTATCGTGTAATTTATTATTTACTGAATTTGGTTTAATTAAACATAAAACAATAAGTGATTATTTAGACTGTCTGCACAAGACAATAGTATATAGTAACGAAAGTAACGTTGAAAATAATTGAATAACCAGCGATGTCAATTTAAGAGTTCTTTGGGATTCGTTCGTTGTGTGAACCAACCTTCAGCAAGTACTGATGTATATTTCATCCAAAATATATTTGTATTTTTTAAATGATGAATCATCTTTATATTTCTGTGTTTCCTTATCTTGATCATCTATCATCGTTTACAGTTTTTTTATCACATGGAGTAGTATTAAAACATATGCATACGTTGTCTTGAACGTGCTTTAGAAGAATAAAACAATACCGTAATCTTCAATTTCCGATTAAAACGATACCGTTATTCCTCCTACTGAGTTGAAACCTGCATAACACGTTGTGTAATGACAAGATTGAGTTTATTAATTTGTTGCTTTGCACTATTTATAGCTTTCTTCTTTTTTTTTTTTTGTACTTAATGTACAAGAAACTTCGATAAGAATTTTTTCCTCTGATAGTAATGTTGATAAATGTATACTTAATTTCTATGATTAACGGAGTAGAGGTGTTACTTGTAGAGTTAAATAATAACTGCATTTAAGTGGGCTCGGCATGCTGAGTGTAGCGATAAAGAAGGTAACGAACGGGAAACCGGGTACTCTACACTTTCCCTAATAAGCTTGGTACGATACGTTTTTAATTCTTGAGAATGGTCAAACGCAAACCGCTAATAACCTTTCGCCTTTAACCGTTACCATATTGTTTAACATAGGCATATACATGTTATTCGTTCGGGCGGTTTTTTTTTGTAAGTTCAAAAAATATTTTTCCCTGGTATAGGTGTTTTTTTTTTTTGCAAACTCCTTATTTTTGTGTTTTATATAAAACACATGTTTTATATAATTAGAATTTTCAATTCTAATTATATAAAACAGAATTATGAAAAAGAATTTTCAATTCTAATTATATCTTTAAGTTAAAACCTTTTAAATAATTCTCCACTGAGTGAGTGATAGTGCCTAGAGAATGAAAATCAGCCGTATTGAAAATGTCTTTTGAACACTGTTCTAAACTTATTTTTCGTTATTGTAACAAGGACTAGTAACCTACCATCGACATGGTTATAAGTTGCCGTGTGGAGGACTGAAACGGTAGTATTTTGATCAGTAGATTTTATTTTTTATTGTGCAAATTTGAATGTGAGTTTTACGAAGCATTTAATGTAGTTAAAGTAATTTGTTTTTTATTTATTGCTGATGAATGTTTTAAAATAAAATTGTGAAAGTGAGGATGAAATGAAGTGTAAGAATTTCTCTTTTGATTCTTTTGCAATTTGATATTTGTACTGTTGCTGATAATTTAACAACGAATTTATTATTACTTAGGCGTTACGTTAATTGCATTTTTTTTATTATTGTCGTGTGTAGTTATTAGACCAAATCTTTTTATCATATGTTCTTTTGATTCATATGTGTTCTGATTATTTTTCTTCTGGTAAAGTTCGTTAAGGCTTGGAACAGAGAGGATGGTGTTACGAATGGAATCATCAAAAAATGGTTGTCTTTCCTTTGAAGTATCAGGATGATTGTAATCAGTTTCTGTTTTCAAATATGCCCTCACATGTTTTTTTTTCTATACTGGTAAAAAATTAAAACTGCATAGTCTTTACTGATTATGGTACTCTTAGCCGAATATTAGAATTCACTACAATCTTACGCCTCCATTATAGAAATTCGTGTTTCTCATTTTCTGATCTTCAGTTTTATTTCCTTTGGCCTAATTAATTCATTTACTACATAAACAAAAGTTGCCGTCCAATTTACAGTTTGATGTCAGGTGAATTTTACAACGTACGAAATACGCCTAACCTGTACGGGATTGAAACTTAGGTTTAAAATACGAGTTGAATCCGGGATTTTCTTTGCAGAGACGTTTCGAAGAAAACGTCATAAGAAGTGATACGAAATTTCTCTGTGTTCTATAGATTATTCTCATACCTGTTAAACGCAACTTTTTTGTTTAGATGGTAACCCCTTGCCCCAGCAACAATAAGCCGTGTATCATGTTTGAAACGCGGTTTAATGTATGAGAACGGCGTTTTTATTGCGACAGACAGTAATTCAATATATTTTTTAGCTCTTTTAAACCTTTTTTAATTTATCTAATGTTGTAGATATGTTAAGGTTGTTGTTAGGTGCTTTAATGTAGTAATGTTGCCGTTAAATAGTAAATTTATTTTTGGAATCGTTCAGTTTTGTGTTAAAATAAGTATTCTTTTGTTTGGATATTTTTTTCCTAAAGAAATGCCAATGAAATTGTAATTAATTCATTAATAAAAACAAAAATTCATTGTTTATGAATTATACTCAAAGATGATGTATCATTTTTGTAATTTGTATTCTTTTTTTTATGTTAAATTACTTTACTGATCCCGTAGATAGTAATCTTAATTTAACATTTAACTTTGTAATGTATGCTTTTATGTATTTGTTAGTAATTAGTTATTTAGATATCTATATGTTTTATGGAACCTACTGCAAAAATGTTAACCGTTTGCTTGCAGTAAATATATAATAATATACTTTACTACATACATTTTTACTGGTATGATTGCATGATAAATCTATACTAAATAATAATTCCGAATAAATTTCTTTGCGTGAAATAAAATTTACCCTAATATTTAAATTCTGTAACCTAGCTAGATTAGTTTTTTCACCTCACACTTCGACCTAAAATTAGGCTTCGGATCCATAATTCATTCGATTGCTGACCGTATTTTATTGGTCGTAGTGTCAAGGAATTTAGTATATTTTATGAGGACAAATTTTATTATTTTTTATGCATCGAAAAACAGGAACGTATGTTCGGTTCCAAATTATTTATATTAATAATTGTTGCAAAGTAACTTGTAAATCGTACTACGTAGGAAGATTAAATCAAAAACCGTTTTTGACGTGTGCAACACGAAATCTTTTCATCTATTGTCTTTGTAATATGATTACGCAGTTAGTTTTACGCATAAAAGAGTCAATTCTTTGTTAAAAATAATAGTCCAGGCAGTATATGTTTTAAAATGGGCATATTTAGATATTTTCTATTGATCGCTATTTTTTGCTTTAATGCCTCCGGAATATGATCAGAGATAATTATTTCGTTGTGTCAATTGAAAAAGGTGTGCTTAAATTATTTTATTAAACAAAACGTAAAATAATCGCAAATATTTTCCCAGATAACTTGATAACAGTTCGTTTTAGAGAAAAGATCGAGAAAAAAAGTTCTCTTATTAAATTTTACACACGAGATCACCGGTTGCAAATAGAAAAATACGTTATTGATGCAAAAATAGCAATAACTGTCAAAAAAATTAAGAGGAAAAAATTTTTGGAAATTTTTTTTGAATACTTGTACTATACATAGGTCCTTCAGTTTTATCCTCAAAGAACTTGATTTGATAAAGCAACACGCCAAATTTCAACAAAATCGGTCTGACAGTTTTTCACAATAATTTTGCCAAATCAGATTTTAAAAAAAATGCGATTTTTCCAAATTGTGTAGAGCCTGAAAAAGTCTAGATACTTGAAAATTTAATCACATATAAAAGAGTACTCAAACTTTCAAATCCATTTTGAAAAATTCAAATTTGTTACTTAGGAGAGCCTAGGGAATTTTTCAAACATACTTGCAATTGTTTTGCTTTTATACAAATTGAACACCTTAACGAATTTTTAATTAATTTTAAAAAGCACAGCTTAAAAAGTACTCGAAAGGACGGTTCTTTAAAAAAAAAAAAGGTTCGATTCATTAATTATCTCCGGAGATATAACCGATCATAGTAGACTGCCATTGGGCGACTTTTGGAATAAATTATTATCGATAAATTAATAGACCGATATTTAGCAATAGTTCGTATTTGCCAGTATGATATTTGAACTTTTTATCTTAAGACATCAATTTATAAAAAACAATAATTTTGTTTTTTTAAAAATTGATAGTGTTTGAAAACTTCCCTAGGATCTCCTAATTAACCGATTTGAATATTTCAAAATACATTTTCGGAGTGCTCTTTTGTATGTGATTAAATTTTCAAGTACCTGGAGACTTTATTTCAGGCTCTACACAATTTGGAAAAATCGCATTTTTAAAAAAATCTGGATTGCAAAATTAAAAAAAAATTAAATAATCATTTCTGAAGATATTCCGGAGACTTTAAACCAAAAATTAGCGATCGTATAGAGAAGTCAACCGAAAACAGATACCGCCTGAACTATAAGTGAGAATTGTTTTAAAAAATCGAAAAAATTCTCTTTAGCTTTTAAATGTGAATAAAAAGAGATCAGAGTTGTGGCGAGACAACTCATGATTTCCTGCACCGAATTTTTTCTTATTTCCGAAATTAAAATCTGGAATGAAAGGATGCCGTTTGAGACTAATGATGACATTAAAGCAAATTCGTCACGGATCTCAAAGGCCATTTCAAATGAAACTATCCAAGACTGCTTCGCGAAGTGGAAATACCACTGGGGAAAGTATGTGAATAGGGGAGGGGAATACTTTGAAGGGAACAAGGACCAATAATCTGTAAAATTAATAATAAAAATTAAAAAAATGGAGTTCGGTTATTTCTAAACAGATCTCGTATATGCTATTTGAGAACGTGAATATTTTATGAAAGTATAAGGTGTTTACTGTTTGTATATATTTTGTGATTGACTTGTTCACTTACCTGAAAATATTATAAAAGTCTTTGTCACGAGCTTGATATCGACTGTCATTTATTGTGTATTATTTTATTAAATTATTCATGATGTTAAATTTTAAAAAGGTATTAGTTGATTTTGTTTTTATGATATAATCTCTATTAATTTATCGTTTTTCTTATACTGTTAGTAAGTACATTTTTAGATTTCATCTACAGTAGGAATTTGGCTGAACTGTGTATGATAAATCTGTTGCTACCTCTTGCCGCATAACTCCATTGCTGGCGAGGAGGATTTGTTCCCTCAAGGAACCATGAACCTTCTTTCAATTTATCTTTAATTTTGCAATGAAGAACAATTTCTGTTGTGGTATAAAATTAATTCTGTTGTGCCGAAAAATTGTCAGTCAGTACTATCCCCACGCGAGAAATACTTACCTTCATCTTACGGAGTACTGTGGATGGGTCGGTCGCCCACTACCCCCTATCCAACTTTCCGGTGAGTAGGTTGTTTGCCCTTTCTGCAGCTAATTTGTGGTTATTTTTGTCTCCACACATCTTTCCTTAATCTGTTCTAAGCTATCGGAAATGTTTATCATAACCTTATTTCTTATTTATTTTTTAAAATAAAAAAAAGTATTCCATATCTTATTGGCACTAAAAAGATTTAAAAAGTAAATGATGAATTTCAAAAGTAATAATAATGATTTTGCATCCAAAACAAATTTAATCAAAATTTTTTAATTGTGTTAATCTTTATTTTTTGCATGTAAAATTCTTTATCGCTAGAAGTTATGTTTTCATCAGAAAATAACTGTCTCTGTATTATTATTAAATGTAACATCGCATTCTTATCCTGTTATACACAGATTATTCTACTTTAAAATTTAAAATTCATTCATAAATTAAAGAACAACAAAAGTTTATTTCTCGGCTTATTTTAAGTACCACTTAACTAACTAGTATAATTACGTAAGAAACAATTATGGATGTATATAAAATGTACTTATATATATAATAAGTACGTATAATGCATGTGCTTTATATATCTATAATTTTTTCTTGGTTAGTTAGTTAAGTAGGACTTAAAGAATGAGTTAAGGATTTCATTTCAAGAATACTTTGGGGGATAATCTCTAGACAGAAAAAGTTGAGCAACGCTGATAATCTTGAGTGAGTTTTAGCTGTTCTTGTGTGTAGGCTAATCTACAAAAGAATTGCCCCTGCTGGTAATTTGCAGCCCAGTAATCATAATGTAATTTTATGTACCGGTAATGCGTTTTCAAAGAAACACTAAATAAAAAAGTGCTAGTACAGAGAGGAAAGGAGAAGAAAACTGCCAGGAGACCTGCATTTATTCAAATGGGAGCACACCAAATCAATCCTACTTAGCAAAGTGAAAAGTTATCGTGGAGAAATTGGGAGAGCTATACATTGCTTTCCTCGCATCTCTTCCCCTTCCACAAATAGACCGAGAGGAGAAGGATGAAATCAGTTTAGCTTCGTTATTTTCGAACGCTTTACAATGTTATCCGGTGAACTTCCTCTACTTGTTAATAGATGAAGTTTTGCAACCTTTTAAATGACAACTAGTCTTGTCTTTCTTTCTCTTCTCGTCATCTACCTTTAATCTGCGTTATTTTTATTACGGTTAACTTTACTTATATGAAGAAACTAATATGAGTAAAAAGAAAGGAATTTGATTGCTACAGAAATTTTCAGTGCGTGTGAAAATTGAAATAAGAGCAATAAGCTGTTTTCCTTCAAAGTATACATATATTTTGTAAGCTGCAGCATGATATTTGAGTATACAATCTAAAAATAGATTCAGAAATACAGAAAATAACAAAGTAATGCAGACTGTGTCATAAGTACGACAGCATTCTACAAATTTTGTTAACGTTAGGGCATTATAGTAGTAAATTTGTGTTTCTTAACGTTTGTACCTACTTAAAGTTGTGCCCAAGCTATTTTTAAATGATTTATTACAGTTGTGAAGTATTCCTTATGATTTATCGTATCGCTGTGTAATTATATATAACTTTACAGAGATTTGTATTACAACATTTATGATTACTTTTTAAATACTATTATTTTCTTGGTTAACAGAGAACAAAGGGGGTAGTTCATAACTGATCATTTTTTTTAAGTATTGGCATTTATTGGTTTATTGTTTTAAGAAGTGAGTAATAGGTTTTAAATTTGATGTTCATTTTTTTTTTTCTTAACTCTTACAGTTTGTAAGATTTCAATTTTATGTAAATTAAGTGTTTTTTTTACATTAAATGTTAAGTCTTATTCATGTATGTATGAGTGTATATATATAATTTATTAATGTGTATTTACCAGCCATTTCAAATATTAAAAAAAAAGATTTCCCTATATTCAGGTGATAGTATCAGCCAACTATATTTATTTAGTTCAATATTTTTTTTGATAACTTTGTACTTCGGCAAAGTTAAATTCATGATTAAAAGAAGTTAAATCCATTTTTATTCACATTTGTTTTACTGTACATTTATTTATTTATATTACATGCAATTGGAAAGTATAAGATTCTCCAAGTCTAATCTGATCGGATTGGCAGTCTGTCCCTTTTTTATGTCAACAATGCGATACTCAGTTTGTATTAGGTATTTCTCTGAATGAGTAACTTTCTCTACAATGACTGATAAATAACTCTTTAAGTTTATGTATTGAAACTATAATGAAAAGTGTGGTGTAAATTGTATCCATTGATTTGTATTTGTTTTTTAAATGTATTTCTATTTCAAATTATGATGAGTACACTATGTTAATTTATTCATTCATTAAAATTGAAATCTTTAAATATATCATCATCAAGATAACCTTGAAAATTTTTCATTATTAGCCAAAGGAAAAAATCATGTGAATATATTCTTATGACTGAATCACTGAAAAGATCAAACAATTATACTTCGATAATTTTAGAAAAGTTTAACCTGATCTTAAACAGGTGTTCACCACTACAAAAATGAATTATAAAAAAAAAATAACAGTTGGATTTCCTTTACATTGATTCAAATTCTAAATTTTATGGAGCATTTCAGTTTATTTTTAGTAGAATAAAATTGAGTGTTTACTTTTAACCATTTTTTTAAGTTTAATTTCACAATTACTTTAATCATAATACTAAACTAGTTATGTACCTAAATATGTTTAAACAACTTCATATTAAAAGGAAACTAAAGAAAATTATTCTGTGGAAAAAATGCAACCTAAATATGATCATTCCTTGAAATTTTTGATTTCAACAAGTGAGGATTGTAAAATGTGCATGTGAAAAAATAATCTATTTAAATGTGGTTTTAAGGAGTGTATTTCTGTGCAATATTTTATTTTCAGTTAAGTGCTAGAACCAGCCAAAATTGACTAAATGATTTTGCCATTGGTATAAAGTAGAATTATGTTACACTCATATGTTTGTAGTGTGTTTGCCAAATCTAGAATTGTATCTTTAATATAAAAACAGTTTTCTTTATGATATACATATCACTGTCATAGCTGAGGACATAATTCTAGTAATGTGGGTGATAATTTCTTTTCTAATATCCTATTAGAAATTGGGTGATATTTCTTTTTCTAATATCTCCTTTTCTAATATTCAAATTTGTAAATTTTAGCAGATACTGTCTGTATGTGTAGTCAGCAAACAGAGATTAAGTTTCACTATTGTAATATATATAAAATTAGAAACAGTCTCAGGGGGACAAAATGTTTGTTATACACTACATGTTGAGTTGAACTATTGGATAATTAATTAATTATATCAATAGATAATGTACTGATAGATAAAAAAAAAAAACATTTTTTAAATGCTTCTCTAAGTTCGATACCATTTCTTAAATTGCTTTTTTGTGTACATTGCAGATCTGTAAATAAAATGTTTCTATCACCCTTAGTTTTAAATAAATTACCCTTCAAAAAAAATTAAGGGAATATGTAGTTAAAATCTGTAAAATTTATAATTTTTCATGGCCATACCTGTGTTCAGCTAGCATGTTAATATTCCATTTTCCGTTATTGCGGCTTACCATCACTGAAATGTCTTGTTGGAAACATTCACTGTGTTTGTCACATCTCCAAGATTGTCTGGGAAAATTCTGATGTGAGTGGAGGAAATGTATTTTCAAAGACATATTACATCCCATAGCCCTGTATGAAGTAAGAACTTGGTTTAACAGTATTGTGGTAATTGTCGGATTTTTGTTTGCCAAGAAAATTTTTGAAGATGTCTTTAAATGAAGCCCAAGTTGCACTTTCTGCATTGTTTAACTTTGAGTTAAATACATCATCTTTGACCAGCTCCCTTATTTGAGGACAAAAAAAATTCCTTTTCTCATTTTTCCTTCACTTACATTTGGAAATCTCTGCCTCATGTACAGAAATCCAGGACTATCCTTCTTCATTGCTTTTACAAAATTTTTCATTAGTATTTGCTTGATATGGAGAGTGAATAAAAATATTTTTTTGGGTTTATCTAGGGCTCATGAATAATATTTTTTCCATTTGGAGTTAAGTTGTCTCATTTCTTCCACCTTTGGTAACATAATGTTTATCCCTAGCTCGGCTGTCCTACTCGCAAAGAAAACACATGTACTTAGTATAGCCTAAACTGCATGCCTAACAAAATTGGTATAACTTTTAAATCACCACATATGTTTCAACTATGTTTTTTATAATATATTTTTTCAAGAACGTCTTTAATCACATCGTATGTCTCTTTCAAATTAATACCATAAGTGATTGGTATTGATGGATATTTTTTACCATTGTGTAGTAGAACTACTTTTAAACTACTTGGACAAATCTAAGAAAAGGCGCCAGTCCCAAGTTTATGAACTTGTCATGTGTAACAAAAGCTCATCAATATTTGTGCAATAATCCAAATTATTTTCATCAATAAAGTACTGAGAAAGTTTTTTTTGTCTGTTTTGAAAGCCCGAAATTTTTGTATTTTTTTGAAGTAAATTGCAGTCTTGATCCTAACAGTTCAGCTTGATTTTTTAATAAATTTAAATCCTTAACCAAGTCATTTAATTCACCTTGTGATATAAGATGTGGCTTCTTGGAAGATAATTCAAAATCAAAATCATTATTGTCTTCTTCAGTACTGTCTAATTCTTCATTGCTGCTTTTGAACTGGATTGGATTTTGAACTGATTTTTCAGGAACTGGAATAATTTCATTGTGAGGTGTAGGCCTGATTGCAGATTGCAATGAAGGATATTTTACAGTACGTTAAATTTTTTAGAAATTCCAGACACACTTGTTAAACAAAAGTAACAGTCGGTTACATGATCCTTTGGTTCATGCCAAACCATAGGTACACCAAATGGCAAAGCCTTCTGTGTACCTTTCAGCCATCCTCTTAAATACACAGAGCAAGTAGTGTATACTATATGAGGAGTCCACGTCTTATCCTGATCACCAATTTTACACTGCAAGTACAAATGGTATGCTTTTTTAATTAAAAGAGTAATGTTTTTTCTATTTGATTTTACGGTAAATTTACCACATACATAACAAAAAGCATCCACATCATTTACACAATTTCGAGGCATTACGGCACTGCACTAAAACTTAAGACAGCAATACGACTGAACAGAATTAATTCATTCCTAAATCCAGTGCTTAATACAAACAGCACAGCTGTGTTTTCAGCTACATGTTTTTGACCTGCACAGACATGATTAATCTTGTCCATGAAGGCTCACTCTTCAGTATTAGATATGATGTCATAATATGTGACTATGATATGATTTATTTCTTTGTCTAGTATTGTTTATTTATAGTTTACAAAAAGTTAAACAATAAAAAATGAGCTAACAAAGTACAATATACGAGTTTAAAATGCTAACTGTACATTGAAAAATGAAAAAAAATCTTTAATTAAAGTTCAAATTTTTTTCAAAAATGGTGGATGATAGAAAGATCCGAGTTCATATTCATTTTCAGCATCAAAATCGGATAAAAATCATTATCGCATGTTAGGAAACAAAAATTATGTTTATCAGTGTGTTTAATATTTATTACTAGATTTATTCATAAACAGGAACAGGACATGTCTGGTTATAATTCAAGTTCACCTTTTCATTATTTGCTAATTTTGAATTCACGCATTGTAAATGCACTCCTTTCACTTTTTTTTGTTGAAAAATATTGATTAATTTATGCATGTAATAATGGCAATAATCCTCCAAAATTTTATAGTTTTCCATGTAATAAATTAATTGTAGGATTAAGATGATTTGCCAAAATAATTCCTTAGACTTTCAAATTTAAATAATTGCTTGTCTATGACGTATGAAATTACACAAATAATAAAGGACAACTTTGATTCGGACTAAAAATATCTTTAGCACTAAGGAGAAGGGTTAATATTGTTGTTTTAATTAAAATTTTAAATCACAATATGGGTTTTTGAAGGCATATTTTGATTTATGGAGTTTCCTCATTAATAATAAAACCAGAGTTGCTTTTGTAATTTTTAATAGTTCTCCCTTTATTCATTCTTTCTCACTTTCTCATTATTTTTTTTTTTTTTTGCAGTTAAGTCCAATGACAATCCTTTATGATACAACACGCAAGAAAGATTCTGCACCGGCACCTCAGTTTGCATCAGAAAGAGAGACATGTCTGAAATATTTCGAAAGATGGAGCGAGCAGGACCAGATAGAATTTGTCGAACATTTACTATCGCGTATGTGTCATTACCAACATGGCCATATAAATACCTACCTCAAGCCCATGTTACAACGTGATTTTATTTCCTTATTACCAAGTAAGTGACATATCTAGTTATTTAATTTATGAGTAATATTTGTGTATTTAGTTATATTTTACCATTGCAAATTCTTTCATACTGTATTCTGCTTAATCAACAGTTCAATCCTTTCTTTTTTATTAAATTCATTTTAATTAAAAACTTCCTTATCAGGTATGGCTAAAAGCAGGTTTCTGCATTTTTTATTATCTACTTTTGTAAATTCTAATATTAATTTTTTGTTATATTCTTCACTAGTCACTTAAACCATAGGTAGAAGTTATGTTTTAAGTATATATAATTTTTACATTAAAGTTAAAATCGTAACTTGTGAGTAAAAAAATAGTTTGTAAGGTAACATTATCTACTTATTGTTTTTAATTTGTAAAGAAAGTATAACTATTGCTCCTTTTTTATAACAGTCATCATAGTATTAAGAACATTATATGTATTATGAACATTATATTATTATGTTAAAAAGTAAAACATTGAAAATTTAATGTTTTTCTATTCAGTTAAAATGCAAAAGTGTCATTAGTGCCACCAAACTGATCCTTCCACCTCTTCCTATGGCAACATGGCCAACACTTCATTATTCAAGGGAATCTCTTTCTTGCTAAATCCAGGACTCTGTACTCCCCCTGATCAGTTTCAATATGCTTTTTAAATTTACCTCTTCCCAAATATATTTGCTACATTTGTATTCCCACAGTGTATATCTTGCACTACTGAACAAAAATTTCATTCTTGCAGCATCTGCCCTTTAAGATTGAGAAAAGGTGAGCCTCTATATTTCAGAGTCTAGGATTATAGGCAGAGCCATTGTCTTAAGTTTTACAATTATTTTTCTTTCATTTCAAGACTCAAGTAATCTAACTTTTGAAACTTTGTCTTTTTGTCAACATTATTTGAATTATAGCATATCCAAAATAATTAAAATTCATTTACTTGCTCTACCTCTGCACTATCAAGCAATATTTTCGCATTACCTGAATGTTAGTCCACTCTTAAAGCTACAACTTTAATTTTATTTGAAGATGTATTAAAATTATAGTCCTTAGAAAAACTTTCAAGGAGTTTATTGCATGTTGCAAATTAACTCAGAACTTGCTAGTATAATTAGGTCATCTGCAAACAGCATTATATTCAATGGAAAGCCATGAATCGTATGCACATATTAAGTTATTTGTACAATTCATTAATGATATCGTCAATGTAAAAGTTAAAAAGTACAAGTGACAATGGAATTGCAGTCGGAATTGGTAAATCAACACCATGAAGTTACTAGTCTCATAGCTGAACGAACATTTGGGTATGCAGTACTACTTTTATTATTTGAATTGAAACCAATACCATTTGTTAAACAAAAATAGCAGTCATCATAATGGTTAGTAGGCTTTTGCCAAATCATAGGTATGCCAAAAGGCAATTGCTCTTTTTTTCCTTTTACCTCTGGGTTAGTTTAATGTAGCATTTGATGCATGCTACATGGGGAGTCCAGGATTTATCTTTGTCTCCCAAGGGACAGTCAAAATAAGGTTCATGGCGAATTCTCCACAATTGTAACAAAAAGCCTTTGAAAATTTTTACAAGCACGATTTTTATTCATTTTAAAATTCACAATGTTTTAATGAATGAAAGTAAACTGAAATATTGCAGAAGTACTTAACTTAATTATAAAAATAATTGAGTTTTAATTTATAAATACTAATTATTTAAAATACTTCATAAAATTGTTTCACCATGGAGTGCAATAAAACACAGTGTGAAAGACGCGCGCACACACACACACACACACACAATCACAACAAATCTAATCTTGATGTTCAATAAAATAATACCAAAATTTGTTCTGTCATAAAAATCTTCCACTAAATTTATGGCATCACTTAGAAAACAATTTTTATTATATGTGCACTATAAAACTACTACCACAAGTAAAGAACACAGTAAATCATACCAAGAGTGAACTCATACTAAAGAAAATTTCATCATGTTGAATTACTCATTACTTAACTCACTGACCTGTCTGTACATGTCTGGCTTGGCATGAAATGACGTCATTCAACTGTTATGTATCAAAAATATGTCTACAACATGCATCACAATATAAATCAGATGTGAATAAGTGAATGTGCTTACTTATTTTGTTAGTACAGATGTACTATTTGTAATGTTTGTTCCGCAAATGATGGAACAAATAAATTTAAGGAATTGTAACTTAAAAACATTACATGGTAGATTGTTTCGGAATTCATATTCAGAAGCAGAAAATAATGGTTAAAAAAATGATTAGAAAGAATGAATAAAAATAGAAATATATTAAGTAAATTAACATTTATTGGGAAGAAATTTATCCAATTAAACAGTTCTTTAGTAAATATAATATAAAAATGGCTATAAATACAAATAATACACCAAAAAATATTTTTAATAGTAGCATAGAATTAAAAGATATACATAACAGTAAAATGTAAATGCAATGCAACATACATTGGACAAACGGGAAGAAAATTAAAATTAAGATATAATGAACACATGAGATCTTTTAAAATAAAGAAAAAACTGATTCTAATTATGTGATGCATTTAATAAAAGAATGACAAAACCCAGTGAGAATGGAAGAATCAATGAAATTAATTCACAAACGTATTAAAGGAAGAAGAATGAACATTATAGAAAATCTAGAGATCTATAAAAGAAGTAACAATAAAACAATTATAAATGAGTTTATGAATAATCAAGTGGTTTTACCACAACCTCAATTTTTTGAAAACAGGAAATAAATAAAACCATTAATTACAAATAAACAAGAAGGCCAGTTAAGACATATGAGTCCAATCCATTTGAAGTGACCCAAAGGTGGTTGCTTGAGCAATTAAAAAAAAATTGAAACTTACCTACTTGTTTCCTAAATGTCTTAAGACCTTAAAATTATTTTTTTATTTTAGTGTTTACCTGTGACGGCCATTTTTGTTACTGTGTGCATACCTATTATTGTGATTGTAAGGGCTTATAGAAAAAAATCATAACTAAAAAACTATTTTTCCTGAAAAGATGAAACAAAAAGCAATTTGACAAGTAATACCACTTCAACCTCAACCAACTTACCTTGTTTTTTAAAATCATGTTAAATATATTAATATTACAGAAAATATTATTTCTCTTTTTTTCCTAGAAAAATTTTAATATCAATTTAAACATTGAAAAGTTATTTAGAAATTCTACAAAATTCTAAGTTTGATTAAAAAGCCTGATTTTTGTTGTGTTTAATAATGAACCAGATATCAAAAAGTGATAATATTTTTTATGTAGCATGTAGGATAGTGAAGTTAATAAATATGGATTTTTATTTATGAAGTAATAGAAGCTTATTATTTTTCATATTTTTGGTTTAATTAAAATATTTCTTTGTGAAAAAAATTGTTAGGATTAACTATACAAAAACAGATTTTATTTAATTTTCTGCAGAAAGTCCAAATTAACAGTTCAGATGCTTGACCAGGTTGTATGCATTAACATTTATTTCATACTTTATTAGAAGGGTGATTGACATAGTGGACACTTTATTGTCCACATCATATAAGGTTTTCTTTCTGTGTATGTTGTATAAATAATTTCATTTTATAATTTGAAGTTTAATTTTCAAGTTTATACACCTAAAACACCAAAATTAGAAAATGTTCTGGAACACTTTGGACTGTGACATGACTTTATTAGTAGGAAGTTATTTATTCATCCGATTTTAGTTGTTTACTTATCAGATTTTAATTTTTCTTTTTAAAAAATGAAGTTTTTGCTCAATATTAGGCTGCTACAGTTTTACCTGCAAATCATAGACTTTCCTAATTTTGGAAACTGTTGTGCAGAAAAATTATTATTTTTATCTCGTATTATGATCTTAAGTGTGCCAAGCACTTGCAGCTGACTACTTCTTGGTTAAGCAACCCATTCCTTATATGTGGATTTTGTTATTTATTAAAATAGATCTAACTAATCTTTATATTGTAATAAAACAGTTGTAACAGGCCTGACAAATGGATTCCTGCCAATTAAGAAGAATGTATTAGAAGATATAATAATGGGAGGAATCCAGAAAGGCTAAAGGAAACCCTTTAAATAAAGCTAACAGGCCGTTTATCCGAACCGGGGTAGGAATCTCATGGGAAAATGTGAGGGCGGACTATCGATCATTCTTAAATTTTGAGTTGGGTCCAGCCCTGCAGGTCAAGAGGATAGGAGTATAAATACTCTAGGGAAAAGACCAGTTGGCAGTCTTTCTGTGAGAGAGTTCTAAGTGAGGAGTGATTATGTGAGTTTGAGGTGAGAGTATCCTGCGAGGAGTTATGAGCAAATTTCTAGTGCGTACATGTTCGATGTGATTAAGGTGATGTCAGAAGCAATTTCAGTGTGAACAGTATATGAAAACAAGAAATGGTTCGTAGAGTTACTGTTAGAATATAAGTGAAAGAGATAATGAACTAAATTTCATTAATAAACTGATGGGTAGTTTTATTTGTGAACACTAAAGCTATTTGCTATGAAAGAATTTTTTACTTGTCTTATCTATTGTACTATTGTTGTTAATACAAGACTAGTGGTTTAAAGTTTTAAGATTAGCAGTCATGCTAATGTCTCTTGTCAACAAGACTGATTTCTGGTTTTCTATATTTACTACCTGTAAATAAATCTAGATGATTATATTAAATTCTGTTTTGTATGTAATCACTGTTTATTATTATATTTGTGGTTGTGATTACTATGATTGTTTATTATTGACATTTATTATTATTGTTTGCTGTTGTCATTATTATTCTGATCACTTGTCTTTTTTTATTATTACTATTATTGATTTGTTTTACTTTACTTGTGTTCTTAAACTATTAAATTGTAATTATATAAACATTTTCAGTTCTCAATCAGTCTCTCAGTATCCTGATCAAGCAATGAATATCTGACAATATGTTAGCATATAATCCATTTTTTTTTTTTAATTTACCTTCTTTTAGGAAGCCTCTGTGTAGCCTATGTACTAAAAGCCTGTGTAAAACCTATGTACTAAAACAATACATAGTAAGAATATAACTACCGAAATTATCTACCATGCCAAAATACATGTAACTTCTTTCTGTTGACAGAATAGTATTTCATTTTTTTTTTAAATGACAACATATTTATCCAGTGATATATATAGTAATTTTTTTTATCAAATACAAAAAATTTTATTTTTAATATCAGTTTGACACAGCGCACAGTAGTGTAAATAGTTTATTAAGTAGGATTATTGGTGTGATTTAGAAATTTAATAGATTGTATTATTTGGTGAGCAGAGAAAGGGCTAGACCATGTAGCAGAGAGCATATTATCATATTTAGATGCTGACTCGCTATGTTCAGCGGAAGTAGTCTGCAAAGAATGGTACAGAGTCATTTCTGAAGGCATGTTATGGAAAAAGCTTATTGAACGGAAAGTTAGGACAGATACGTTATGGAGAGGATTGGCTGAAAGAAGAGGATGGTAAGTAGTTCTTTTCTTTGATTAATTCACTACATAAGTTTGAAACTAGTATATGAGAATATGGGATGGAAATTTTTCTATACATGAAAAATACCATGTCTGACTGGAATTAGAACCAGAGACCTTCCAGATGAAAAACTGAGACTCTATCACTCTTGTCACAGAGGTCAGCAGATTTTTTCTTAATTTGCTTTAATAAAATTACTTATTTTTTATTTATTAGCTGTTTTAATAAAAGCATCATTAAATATTATGTTACCATGCTCTTATTAAATGTGATTTTTGTTGACTTAGCTTTGCATGTATGTATTAGTAAATTTATTTAGATGTATTATTAAATTAGCTGGTTACTGGTTCAATTTCTAGTTAGTCTGATATTTTTCATGTGTAATTTTATTTGTCATTCTTGTTTTAGTTGTGTTTAGGAAGATGTAGTGTATAAAATCAGTACCATGTAATGCTGAGTCACTAAAACAGGGAAATGATAAAAGTTCGCTTTTTATGTATACATTTATAAAATAACTTTTATTATAAATTGGCTATTTATTTAATAGTAGTGAACTATACCTTAAAAACATTTTAAAGTTAGGAGCTCAAATCAGTGTTGAGTTTTGATTTTTCCATTACATGGTATGGAATTAACCCACCAGGTTGGTCTAGTGGTTAAAACGCGTCTTCCCAAATCAGCTGATTTGGAAGTCGGGAGTTACAGCGTTCAAGTCCTAGTAAAGCCAGTTATTTTTACACGGATTTGAATGCTGGATCGTGGATTCCGGTGTTCTTTGGTGGTTGGGCTTCAATTAACCACACATCTCATGAATGGTCGACCTGAGACTGTACAAGACTACATTTCATTTACATCCATACATATCATCTTCATTCTTCCTCTGAAGTTAATACCTTACTGTGGTTCCGGAGGCTAAACAGAAACAGAAAGATGACTATATGGTATGACATATCCACAGGAATTGCTTTTATATTTTATTCCCATTATAACATAAAAATGTTACAAATTATGGTAATAGTAGGGGCAAAATTATTTATAGTCATTTTTTATGCAATAATTCCATTGCTTTGATTTTTTTTTAACGACTAGTTGCAGTATTTGATGTTCTTCATGTACTGAATTCATTTTAGACTTCATATCAGAAAATTTGAACAGTTAGTGAATTTGCAATAAGCAATCTGTTAAGAAATTAAAACTTCGCCTTATTTTTCTGGCTGAGGCAGAAATTGATCAGTAGTAAAATTACTAACCTAAATCAAGTTTTTAAAAAACTGTAAGTTTCAGTTAAAAATCCCTTATTCTGAACTAGTTCAAGAATTATGAGTTTTTTAATACGAGTATTTTCTAGATTTAATCTCATGTAGTATAATAAATATAAATGTAATATAAATATTCAATCAGTGTTTATTGCAATATAATTTTTTATTTGTGTATTTAAATATGTTAGAACTAATTTACATATCTCTGCCATAAAGAAGAGACTAGACTAACTATGCAATCATAACAGTATTCTGAAGAAAATAATAAATGAAAAAATGCCAAAAAATAATAGATTCAAAATATCAAAATTCTGTAAATTTTGCTGAGCAATCAATTACAATATTTTATTTAGGAACTAACACTTTATTTTATTCATTTATTTTCTTTTAGAGATTATTTTGTGACAGAAAATTAAAGATTTGCAGCACTATTGATAAAAATATGAGTGAGGCATTGTTAAAAGGAAATATTTCATCTCTGTGGAGGGTTATTTTATTACCATTATTTTCAAGAAATTGATTTTTTTAAAGAGTTTTACTAATTGACTGATATGATCAAGTTGTGGTACATTTTGTGTAAAGCTGATGCAGTCAAAGTTCTCATTTATACCTACAACCACATTTACTAAATAATACTTGTTGAAAACTGAATACTGTGATGAATATATTTGTTTTTAAACTTGTTTCTTGATAGAGTTACAGATTCATTTATAAAAAAGTTTCTTTTTGTTAAGACTGATTTATTTTCAGAACCTTAAAACTTAATTATTGTATTTTTTAAAAGTTAAATTTGCAGCATGAGGTTTACTAATTAGTAAATAGAAAAAAATAATTGTACCTTGCTGAATTTAAAATTTTAATAACTTGAATTTTGTGGCTATTTATGAGGCTCAGCTGATAAATTTTGCACATATATGTGTAGCACGGGAACGAAAAGAGATATTGGAATGAAATAAATAATGAATAAAAGTGCAATACCTTAGCTGAAAAATTCTGGCAGTCTTTCACGAATCCAAGTGGCCACAGCTTCCGTCACCTCATTTTGGTGGTGTAATGATTACCTTTGAGAACCCTCTTGCGAAGAGGGATGAAGTGGAAGTCACACAGAGCCAAATCCGGTAAGTGTGGCAGATGCAGAATAGGCGCTCAAACTTCAGCTTGCAGAGAGCCATCAGAGAATTTGCATGGTACTCATGCATAGATTTTATGGTAACCTATTTGCTTGAAAATTTGGCCTACTCATTCTTTAGATATGCCAACTGAATGAATAGCAATCCATTGCTGGGTGGTTCGACGATCACTTTGAAGCAAATCGCCCTCCTACTTTCGATGTTTCTCATCAGTCGCAGAAACTGGTCGTCCGCTACAAGGTGTGTCCTCAGTTGTTGCTTTACTGGCTTTACATTTGTGAAATTTCAACACCCACCTACTCACAGTATTCTGTCAATAGTTTCACTATTGTAAATTGTTTTTAAACTATGAAAAATATTTGTAGGATTCACATTTTTAGTGTTAAAAATTTGATCACTGTGCGCTGTTTTAACTGTGTTGACATCTTGGCCATACTCAACCCCATTTTAACTACGACTGAAAACAAACTGGTTAACGGATTTCAACACATTATCACAGGTTTGTAGAGAGGGGTTTTGGCTATCATGTGCTGCCAAAATTTATCAGGCGAGCCTTGTAATAACATTTTGCAAATAATTCCCAAATTCTGATAACTTGTAGAAGTTTATTACTGAATTATCAGTAGTTGATTACATTTTGTTATTGCTGTATTTTTAATGCTGGTAATTTTTTATTGTTTGTAATTGAATACTATAAGATAAATTCTTAGATTTAGATTTTAGTTGATGTAAGGTAAGGCTTGGCCATACCCAATAATCTTCAGGCACTAGTTTGTTGTTTCGACAACATGCTTTGGACAGAAAATGGTCCAAAAACTGTCTGAAAACAGAGGTCAGATAACTTAGGTCAGCTACACTAATTACTGAAAGGTGCCACCATTGCATCATTGATATTGTAGAGTAACAGCTAATGCATTCCTCATGTCCTGTTCAAGAAGCAACTACTTAAGGCTCTGATCAATGTAGTTTGTTGTCTCGCCCATTACCAGGATATGGTTGTAAAGAAACTTTTCGTTTGTGTTTATAAACGCAAAAACAATATCTGTTGCAGGTATTGGAACTAACTACCTGTGGGTACAGGGGACTACTATAAATAACAAAATGTATATCTCAGAGTATTTACAATTGTTTGAGAATGTAACTGAATCAGCTGTCCTCTAACAGCGTTGCTCTTAAGGGTCACTGTGGGTCTGTAACAATCAGTTTTTGACAATTTTTCATAACTTAAAAATAGAACAGAATTTTATGAAATATATCCATCGTTCTTCTAATTTTTGGTATTGCATTTTTGACAGTATTTTTAATTACATAATATATAAAACAATTTTGAGTGAAAAACTGATGAATTAATCAATAAACTGTAAGATTATTTATATGTATGTGAAATTAGGGATGATCTAATTAAAACAATTTGTATTACAAAAATTTTATTTGTTCTAAATACTTTTTTATTTTATGAAGTCTGTTTTCAGAAAATAACTGAACGTTTGTTATTACACACCATTCATTGGAGATATTCAGTGACGTGCGGTTGGCAGCATTTTGTTCTGCATAACCTCCTCTGTAACATGTTTTTGGATTGTTGATATCTTTAGTTTTTGTGTTATTGTCATTGTCATCAGTCAGTGGAAGATGATCCTCAACCAAGAAGGCCTTCAACTTCAACTGATGACACCCACATTCAGAAAATCAATGATCTGGTATGTGTAAATCACTGATTGACTGTCAGAGAACTTGCAGAAGAGGTTAGCATCTGAACTGGATCATGCCATGACATTTTGAGTGAAAAATTGAACATACGTTGAGTTGCAGCAAAGTTTGTTCCTTGAGTGGATGTTTCTTGACAACTTAAACAAGTAAATGTGCAAAGACATGTGTAAATAATGAGAGACAAAAGCTGAATTTATGGCTAAGACATTGAGACAAAAGTTCAGTCATCAAAAGATTGCATATTACTTACACTTAAAACATATTGCACTCAAATAGCAATAACATGAAAACTAAACGAGATATCAACAATTCAATGTCGACCTTCATGGCGCAAGAGGTGGTGTTCTCCACATTTCATCCTGAGGTCAATCCTTTCATGTTCAATCCAAGAATGTGTGGTTGGAGCAGAGGTTTGCGGAACACAATGTTGCCAACCACATGTCACATAAGTGTCTCTGTTTGCACATAATTAAAAATGTTTGATTATTTTTTTGAACAGACCTCGTATATTTGAATTGTTTTTTTGTTATTTTTTCATTTTACATTTTGTGACTGACTGTTAATTACAGCTTTTTTTTTTAATTTTTAGGTTATGTAATTATATATATTAATCTGAATTTTTTTATTTCTAAAATTTGCTATTATTTTTTGCCTTGTTTATTTGTTAATATATTTAGTATATGAATCCAATCAACCCAAGTACAGAATAAAATGAAATTTAATTTTAATTTTTGTTTTGATTTTATTTGGTAAAGGATCATTTCACAATTTTAAATTTTATGTATAGTATAGGATTTTAATTTTAATGTGTAATTTGGTACAAATGATTTGAAAAATTATTCAGAGCAACTGATGATGTGAGGGACTCGCGAAAGCGCTCTTGCTTGAATTATGGAATAAGGTAGGTGTCATCCTATTTTTTTTTATTATTCTGTACTTTGGTTGATCGGATTAATATAATTTGTATAGTGCAGAATAATATGATTCTTGAAAGGATCAATTTTAGAAAAATAATTAATAAATAAATAATAAAATAATATATATAAACTCGTAATCATTAGATTTTTCCAGTGAGATCTTATGTATGTTTCTTTTTTTTCCCAGGATAAAATTTTTATTTAAACCAAAACCTGGAAAACAACATCCTAACCATAAATTTTATAGAACTTTATTTCCTAAAATAATTCAGGATATAGAGGTTTGTATTTAAATACTTTATTTTATTTATTTATTTTTTAATATTATTTTTAAAATAAACATGATATTCACTTAATTTTTTTTTTATGTATATACTGATCTAGCAGAGGTTTTTATTCAGTAAGGTAGAAGTTCTAAATTTTGCTATACTGTTCCAATGGATGGAATGAATTTCTTTTACTTATTTTCATGAAATTTTCCATTCCAAAATGGTAACTGTTTATTATTTTTATTCAGTAGGAAGTGTGATTGAAGGGAACGTTCTGTTTTCAACACATTCTCCTTCATTTCTGACTTCGCATATCATTTATGGTCTGTCCCTCAGCAGCAGCTACACATATATTTCACTTTGTTAGTGACATTCAATTTCTAAGCTTAACAATCCTTGTCTGTGATACCACTATATTACTGTATGTGAAGTTTCTCTCATTAAATTATTAAATACTTAATCTTACATTGATTTTTCAATAATTTTATTTTTTTTACGATCTCCCCTGAGATATGCTGTATATGTTAAGAAAAAAAAAAATGGAGATCTAATATCCCTGTACCATAGTGGTTTGTTGGAAATACTCATTCAACAGTCATCTGTTAGTGATTGCTATAATTGTATAGTGATTGAATAATTTGTATGATATTCTTAATATAATAAGTACATTTTTTGCATTGATGAGACCTTCCATAATGAGTTATAACCACCAATTTTATTTTGTATTTTACTCTAATTTCCACTCTTAGTTCATTGTGAACTTAGTTTGTTGAATTATTAATTACAAAATGAGCAAGGTCTGCTGTTCACAAAATTACAAGTAAATATATGACAATTGTATTAATTGGGTTGTTGTCACATTTTAGAACCATTTGATTTACCTTTTAATTGGTTTAACTATTTAATAAAGATTGTTTATATTGTCAGAAATTTTGCTATGAAGTTTTTTTCAGTCCTCCCAATAAATCGCTTTTGTGTATTATTCTATCTTAAAACCTTAACTTCTGTCTAGAGGAGATTGGAGTTATACTAACACTTAATGTTAACAGCGTTTTTTGAGCTAACTCAACTAGTAAAAATAATGAAAACCATTTCATATAAACATTGGTTTGGATACGCTCTGTTAGTGAGTTACAACTAGCTGAAGATGTCCTGATTACTGGGAAAAGAGTGTAAAATCATACTCAAATTTAAGAGGTAAACTTGATGGATTCTTATGGATTTTGACCTGACAAATTGAATAAAATAGGTTTTAGAACTATATCTCCAGTAGTTTTCATAATATCCCACATGAAAATTTGTTGTCAAAAAACATTTTTTTACCTATGTAAACAAATATTTTCCTAAATGACCAATAAATGTGTAAAATTTATTATCAAAACTTGTACAGAATTTAATTTCAAGAAATTTGATTTTATTACTATTACTTATTGTATGTTAACTTCAATTATAGTTAACATACAATTGATACAATTTTAAAACAAATTAAAATGTAATTGATACATTAGTTAAAGTTTACAGTAAATTTTCAAAAATTTGTTTTCCTATTGCTGTTAGCAATTCTGAATTACTTCTTAATTTATGCAGCAGTATTTTTAATATGAGCTACCATTTCTTCATGCATATAAAATTTGGCACTTGTATCCAGTTTTTTCATCCAACCCCACACACAAAAATCTTAGCATGTTAGATTAGGTGATCTTGTTGGCTTGATGTTGCCAATCCATTGCTCTGGAAATTGCTCATTTAAGTAGCTGATTCAACACATGAAAAGTGGGTAAGCACCCCATATGCTGAAATTTCATACGTATTTAGAAACTAAGTGGCAATTGTTCCTTAAGGGATTCCAAGTAAATGTTGGAATTTAAACATCTTGGGAGAATTAATAGTCCAATTAACTGATTGTAAACTAAACCACACCAAGCATTGGCATTAAATCAGCGTTGAAGATTACATTCTACTGTCATATGTGAATTGATTTCTGCTCAAGTGTGTTTGTTGTGAAAGTAATTGATTCCTTCTTGAGTAAACTGAGCCTTGTCAGTAAATAAAATGAACCTGTGTGATCAGGGATTTATATTCAAGCAGTTGGAATATTGCAAATGAAGAGCAGGATCTTTTAGTTGAAGATTTTGTACTCTCTGATTATGGTAAGAATACGGCTTGTAATAAAGTGTCCTCCATACCATAAACTGAGAAATTCTGAACCACTCGGAAAGCAGTTGTATACTAACACCCTGCAGTAAGTAGCCACGATAATGGCTTCATCAATAATGGCATTATGATATGGGCAGAACGGTTGCAGTGAGTACTAATGTTGGGAAGAGTACCCATTTCTCATAGCATATGGAATGTTCTACTATTTGTTTCAGGATGTGAAACTCTGCGATTAGGAAATGTTTCAAAAAGTTTCTATCGCACATCCCAAGATAAGTAGTACCGTGTTGGCGTATTCTTCAGTTGTAAATAATAAAGGCATTGCTGCAGCATGACATCAATTAATACAAACACATACACACACACCTAAAGTACACAGTTCTGGCAACAATTCATAGTAGTAATGCAGAACATGCAATGCACTGATTACATTACATAAAATGCATTGTTAGCCAGCTGATTTCTGTTACCAAATAATATTTGGTAACAGCTATTGAATATTAGGTAACAAAACATATTTTCTCAAATTTTCAATTTTACAGTATATTTGAGTAAGATATATAAACTTGATAGTCTGACTAACATTAGTACTAGTTTATTAATTTTTTAATGTTATTTTTATATCTGATACAACACTTTTTTGTTTCATTGCACTTTGTAGGAAAGTAAACATGCTTTGTATGTGTAATCCCTTCACTTTCTGTGAATAAAATCAATTTTATTCACGTTAGTAATTTTATCATGTTAGTAATAAAATCAAATTTCTTGAACTTGTATTTATGATTTATTGAACTATTTTATATAAATTTTCTCAAAATTAAATTCTCTACAAGTTTTGATAATAAACTTTTGGCATTTATTGGTCATTTAACAAAAGTTTTCTATTTTATGTGAAATATTATGAAAAAAACTGGAGATACTGTTCTGAAACCTATTTTATTCAATTTGTCAGGTCAACATCCATAAGAAACCATCAAGTTTACAGCTTAAATTTGGGTACCTAGAATTTCAGTAAGGTTTTATTTCACTATGCCCAAGAATCAAGGGAAAATGTTTCACCAACTGTAACTCCCTAATGGAATTTTTCTGGGCCCATGTTTATTGGAACCTTTTTCATTAATTCAGGGTGTTCAACTTAAAAGGGGTCTGTCACTCGCTAGTTACACTAAGTGCTTATTTTTGTTAACATGCATATATTGGTGTGAGATGATTAGTAAAATAATGTGGGAAATGTTTGTATGACTATAGCTGGAGTGAGGAGAACTGTTTATTGCTTGCCCATTTCGGTATTGCCAGTTTGTGTCAAGCACTGGCAAGAACAAGGTTGTGTAATCATGTGATGTTTGTTAAAATGCAGTTTTGAAAAATGTGTATTCGTGATGGAAACATTTAGAGACAGAATCTCATGTTGTGTTTCAGTGAAAGTTTAGGGAGAAATTTGAAAAGGAATCACTAGTAAAATGTGTTATTCGGAGGTTAGTTAAAAGATTTCTTGAAACAGGTTTGGTGTTAGATCTGAATGTTCCCAACACAGGCTAGTTTTAACGATGCAGGTCGTACAGGAAATGAAGTGACAGTTATAAAAATCTCATAAAAATTTGCAGAGACTAAGCTGGGAAAGGAGATATCACTAGGCTCAGCCCACATTGCAGTGAGGATATAGCTGAAATGAAATTTTATCCGTATTGGTTGCTAAAAGGTTCATTACTGTCAGTGGTTCAAGAACTTCATTAGAGTTAACATTGGCATTTTAGATCAAATGTTTTTCACAGATGAAGTGTGTTTCACCTTGGTGGGTATATTAATAGTCGGAAATACCAGGCTTGGGGTACTGAAAACCCGCACATTTTCTTTGAATCTCCCCTCCACCCACAAAAAATAGGTAAATGGTGTGTAGATCCAAGGTGACAAATAATAGAACCCTTGTTTTTTTTTTTTTTTAAAAATGATGCTGCCGTCTACCAAGAAATTTTCCAACAGTTCATTACCTTACTGCAAGAGGATGAGTGTGACTGCTAGTAGCAACAGGACAGCGCCACTTGCCATACAGCTTGCTTTACTATGGAGATGCCTTAGGATTTTTTCAGTAGAAGAATCTTTTCTAAAGGATTATGGCCACCAAGATCCCCTGATCTGACTAGGTCACACTTCTTTTTGTGGGATTACTTGAAAGAAATTGTTTATAAGAGTAATCCACACACCCTGCAAGAATCGGAAGACAACCATTATCAGTGCTATCCAGGAAATAAAATACAGCTAATAACAGTAGCCAGGAATATGGTTAAACATGTTGGCAAGTGCATAGATGTGGATGGATATCATTTTCAACACTTTCTGTAAATTTATATGTAAGTGTTTGCCAATAAATTATTATTTATGGACTAAACTAAGTGATGGGACTTTTTTAAGTTGACACTCTGTACAATGAGCTTAGAAAGCTGCTAGTAACACTATGTAAATCATTCTATATATATATATATATATATATATATATATATATATATGAGAACACTTAGATTTAATCTTTATTTCTTTTTGCTTGTTATTACCTTTTGTTTTATTACAAAGCATACCACTTACTTGATTTAACAAATTATAGTTTCTATTTTGGTTTTGAGTTAATACTTTTTACTGTACTACTTTGATATATTGTTATGATTTCAGTGGTATAAACTCGATAAAATAAAGGGATAGACTCGATTTCAGATGTGAACATTTTGGATAATATTTGAATACCCATTTTTTGTGGTAGAAAGTATAAAATTGATATAAAAAATAAAATTCTGTAATTAAAAAACAAATGTAAAAATTTTTTTAAATACTGTAAAAATATGACTACATTGAACATTAAAAACATATATAAAATCAATAAAGGCAATAAATAAATATGTTTCTTCACTAATTTTTGTTTGAAATTTTTTCTTTGTTTTTCTACAAGTTTTTTTCATTGTTCAACAAAACATTTAAAATAAACTTAAGTTTGTAACTCATGTAAAAAGAAAATAAGTTTTCTTGCATATCATTGATGTTCTTACCTGGGTTGTTGACTTGGTTTCTATATGAATTGCCATCTAATTGGTGAAGTTCCAAGTTCATCCATCCATTTGTCATTTTCATCTATGTTTCACAGTGTGGATTTTTTCTGGAAGTTTCAAATTTTCTCCAACCACGGAACATTAATGTAAATTACATCATTATATAAATTGTATCACCCCCTTTTAAAAATGTTTTATTTTGCTAGGAGTAGACGCTATTTATTTTTTTGTAGAATTTCTTGAAAGCTTCAATTCATTGCATTTTAAGAAGAAAATTCTAAGGGTGGTCCCCTCTCTCTCTCTCTCTCTCTCTCTCTCTCTCTCTCTCTCTCTTTTGTTCATCGGTTACACCAAATTAATTAGATTGGGAACACAATTTTTTTATGCCACTTTTTTCTTGTATCATAAGGGGTACATACATTATATATTATGGATTCTCTGTTATAAATGTTGCTTTATAGGGCAAATTTTGTTCAGAAAATATTTATCTGGGAACAAATTTGTTTAAATTGTCTGTTCAAACCAGATGATATCCAAGTAAGGTTATTTTTTATATATATAATAAACTGGAAAGGCATTAGCTGGGATATTTTGATAAAGGCTAAATTACAAATTCTAATGTATATTAGAAAAACACGACAATGATGAAAGATTGATGTATTTTTTTCTGTGCATTTATGAAGAATAGCATCTCTAAAGACAGGAATACTGATATACATTTTACTGTCCTATTTTATACAGAAGTGACCAGAACAGCTAACTGTATTTGCCTCAGTATAATTTTAAAATCCGTTGTTCCAGAAATCTAATTTTAAAAAATTCTGATTTAATAAAATAATTATTTTATTCTTAATTTTCTTTATCACTGTTGTAAGTTCTGAAAACAAGTTAATTTGGTGGGTGAGTTGGAGATTTTGTATCACTGCAAAGCAGTAGTTCAAAGAGTTCCTTTTTCCAGCTAGAAATGTTTTTATTTTATTCCATTTAAAATTTGGTCTTGATGATATTTGTAAACTTGTATGTGGTTTCATTTTTTATCAGATTTTTAATAAGAATATATCCAGTTATTTTTTTATATCTATATGGTTTTTTTTTTAATTAGAAGTACTTTTGGATATTGTAGTTTGGCTCTGCGTGGTCCTTTATCAGCATACTGTTTAACATAATCTTTACATTTTAGCACATTAAAATTTGCATTAATTATGTTTATTTACATCTCATAGCAATGGCTTATAACACAACTCATAGTAGTTGTTACTTGAATGTGTAATTATACAAACATCATTTTTTAATGCTAGTGTTATTTATTTATTTATAAAAATGATAATAAGTTTTATCCATTATGGCTGACACTTTTGAGTTGTAATTAGGAGGTAATAAGTTTCATTCAGTGTTTGAAATTTACCAGATAGGTTCCATAATTCATTAACATAATTACAAAAAAACTATCTATCGTATAAAATTTTGGGATGAGAAAACTGACAAATTAAAAGATTGATGAGTGACCATTTTAGAATTTTATCCCAACTGTTAAAAGTATTTTTTTGTTTTTTTAATTAGGGTTTTATTCATTTGACTGCTAAATCTTCATTATTTTATTTAAAAAATTTTTAAGAATGCTTTTACAAATTTCTTACCATTTAAAAATCATTTTTTACTGAATATTAATAACATTTTCAATTTGTTTGTTAGATATTCATAACCTTGTTGAAGTAAGTTTTGTTCTATAGTCTCATTATTCCTATCTTCTTTTGTGTCTTTATAGCCATCTGCTTAAAAAATAAACTTTTTTTGTATATTAAGAAAGCATCAAATAATAAAAAATTATTTTTTCATTGTTTTCATCAAGATGTAACAACAAATTAATTGATTTTTCATATTTCTGTCATGGGTGTAAATCATTAGATTGCATGTTAACTCCTGTTATTGTTTTTTTAATCTTATCATTATTTGTTTTATTTATAGAGTATAGAAAATAATTGGAGAATGGGAAGTCATAATTTACAACGCATAAATTGCCGATCTGAAAATTCTAAAGGTGTTTATTGTTTGCAATATGATGACCATAAAATTGTTTCCGGCCTACGTGATAATACAATAAAAATATGGGATAGAAATACATTACAATGTGTTAAGGTATGATTATTTGATTCTCATATAGGTGTAAGTAATAGATTAAAAATATAACAATAAGTTTTACATGAGGCAGTAATGTTTATTATTTATTTTGGATATTTATTTAAGAATCAGCTGAATAATTTTTGATGACTTTTCTATATATTTCAATTCATCCATTCTCTCATTTTACTATGTTTATGATACTCTGTAAATATATATATATATTTTACTTTACTGAAATTAATCATTTATATTATACCTTTGTACTGTTAAATTATATAAACCACCAAATTCAGAATATTGAGGTAAGGCATACCTTAATTTTTCATGGAACTTCTTTTGTGGGATCCTGAATCCTCAGTCATGATTGAAATAATTCCATTATTGCATACTAAAAATATAACAATAAAAATGCTAAAATATTGATAATTGTGAATTGATTTATACAAGTGTTGCTATCTGTTGCAGTTTTTATAAACTGTCTGATGGTTTATCAAATAGAAATTTTATTTGTAATTATATATATAAAATTTTCTAATGTATTTAATTTTATATCATCCTTATTAATTTCTAATATTTCTAAATCTGTGTTAATATCAGAATAGAATGTTTATTGTTAGATGATTTTCCGTATTAGAAAAACCCTAATCTATTATTTTTGTAATGTCTGTAATGTTAAAGAAATTTAGCTTTAAAGAACCTATTTGTTTTTCCAAAATAAATACCATCACAATCATTACATTTAAACTTATAAATTCCACACAGATTATTTCTTTTATTATTGTTTTTTAAATATTTTATTATGTGGATATCAGGTTTTACGCTGGTTTAAATATTTCTCTATTGTAAGTTTTAGTAATGTTTTAAATGATGTTGTTAGTATATAAATACTTTTAAGATATGTTTCCACTTTTGTGTGTTATTATTTATTGGTTATAAGGTTATTTTATTATTGTGTTTTGATGTTTATTTTTATAAATATTATCAATTAAAGTAATATCATATCCACTTTCAACTGCTATATATTTTGTGATGTTTATAAACTTATTTAACATTTCTTTCTTATTATGTATGTTAAATAATGATGATGCTCTACTGATCATATTTATGTAAGTGTTAATTTTATGAGACCAAGGGTGATTTGATTTTTTATGTAATGTTATATTATTAGAAGTAGATTTTCTGTATACTGATATATATTATCATCTGTTATTCTCTGTGGGTTTTTTAATTGTATATACATATCATCAGTTCCTCATCGTCAGTTTATTATAAAATTAAAAAAACTCAAATTACACATTAAATAAAATGTCAAGAAATTAAAAATTATTGCTTATATAGTGTAACATATATGTAGTCGACAATTAAAATAAAAATTAAACATTCTTAATAATATAACAATCTTTTTTTTTAATCTTTAAATCTCTTAAATATGCTTGTGGGTAGCCACCAAATACAGTGGGGTACTAATATTTTATGAAATTTACTTAAAATTTACAAAAGTGCTGCTATCTACAGCAATTTTGATAAAATGAATATCAAACTATCTGCAGATTAATTCTTCTGAGATCACTGAGGTGGAAGTGCGTCATGTGATCTGCAGTATGGCAAGGCCCCCGCATATGATAGTATTACAGTGGAGCTCCTCGTCTGAGCGCTTCCAGTAGTCCTTGGTCCTCTAACTAGAATATATAATAGGTTGCTCTTTGCCCACCACTTTCCGCTGTGTTGGAAGCGTGTAGACTTGGTGTTGTTGTTCAAAGGTGGCGACAAAGATCCTACTGTTAGTTCTTCTTACCGTCCACTAACACTCTTGCCCATGATTGGCAAGGTTTTTGAGAAGGTCCAATATTTTTGTATTAATGTTAGATTGGTTACTGATCATTTGCTAATGGACAACCAGTGTGGTTTCCGACCAGGCAAGAGCACTGAGGATGCCATACTAAAGGTGATGGATATAACCTCCGCTAGTTCATGAAAATATGTATTAGGGATTTTTCTGGACATATCTGGAGCATTTAATAATTTATGGTGGCCCTCTGCCCTGTTTCAGATGCAGAAGCGTAAATGTACACAAAATAAAATAAATTAGAAGTGCTTTCAAGATTTCAGCTATAGGGCTGTTTCCCTGTGTGATGGCAGCTTGGAGGTTCATAAGACCTTAACTAAATGATGCCCTCAGGGCAGTGTTCTAAGTCCCCTTCTTTGGATTATAGAATTCGATTCCACCTTGATTTTGAGATTGCCATGTGGTTGTCGTGTCATCGCTTATGCTGATGACGCGCTGTTGCCGATTGAAGGGGATTCGCGTAACGAGGTAGAATTCCAGGCTGCTCGTGATTGTGAGACACTCCAACATAGATGATTTTCAGCCCAGAGAAAACCATAATGATGTAGCTTAAGGGCTGATTGGCTACTTCCGGACAAATGCAGGTTTGGATAACTGGTTTCCCCATTCGGTATGTTACGATTGAAAAATACCTGGGTGTTATCCTTGATGAGAAATTTCGATTCAAGGAACATCTACAGTATGTAACAAAAAAGGCTGCTGATGCTTTTTATGGAGTCCGTAGAGTCATTCATCCCAATTGGGGGTTGAATTATACCGTTCTCTACAAAAGTGTCAGCGAAGCTATTATCCTATATGCTGCGCCTGTCTGGGCTCACTGCATGGCTTTTAGGTATTGCACGGATATTTTGCTGTAGTCCCAGCAACTTCTCTTGCTGGCTGTTACAGGACAGTCTCGTGCGAGGCAGTCATGTTATAGCCAGATTCAAACCAAAAGATATCTTGGCTAATGAGCATAAGGAATGCTACATTTCCAAGGTAAATAACCTATTGACGTCAGAATGAAAGCAGGAGATTGAAGACCGGGGCGTTGTGTCTTTGCAGTTCAGGTGGGATGAATTCCCCACAGGTCGCTACATGCATGGTGTATTTCTTATAGTGTATAATTTAGGTGCGATTAAATGGGTCTCCCCCAATCTGTATATCACACAGTTTCTTTCGGGTGAGTTTGGCTAGGTTTTGTTTGGTGGATTCGAATCAATGCGCAGATTGCGGAACTGATGATACAATGGACCACATCCTCTACATCTGTCCTCAATATGAGGTCAAACATTCACGAGCTGTGAGGGAACTTGAGAGAATACATTCCTTTCTGGATCTCTGTATTAACTGGATGATCCATGAGGAGTAGTCTATAGTGGCTGGTTTTTTTCCGTGCTCTTGTGATGTGTAGGTCTGCAGAGGGAGTTTAATCGAGGTACTCAACCGTTCTAGGATCCCAGGTGGCTAGGGTTCTGGCTTAGTCATTTGATTGGTTGGAGGTAGACACATTGGCATCGTGCCATGGTTATATTGGTATTGTTTGTTATTTGATTTGGGGCTCCTGCTGGTGTGCTGCGTCGCCAGGGTATGTCAACCCATGTGACCGGGAGTGTGGGGTTGTGGCTTCCCTCCTCCCACTGGTGGGAGTCCTGATTGTGACTGTAATGTCATACGAGACCATGATGGGACCTGAATGAGGTTGCATTCCCCTTGTTTTTGTTGACATACATTGGTCGACTTATTTGGGTGTAGGTCTGAATTTCTATGTTGCATAAGACATAATTTTGATTGGTATGAGTATAGCACTGATTAAACTTTAAAGTCTTTTGTTTTCTGACACATTCAGTCACAAACGGTACTGTCAAATCTGGACTAGGTGCAGGGTTCGCGCTTCTGTGGTTTCGGTCAATTAGTTTGAGGGAATCGTGTTAGGTTGGATGTGAAGATGTCCATTTGAGACCTATGTGAAGGCGACATTGGATATATATATTTACTGATGCAAATGTCTTCCAAGGCATTTACATTGGGTGCATCTCGACTGAGGCCTAGCTGATGACTGTGAGATGTAATCAGTTACAGGGTCTAAAGACGACCTGCGGTAAAGCCTCTCAGGGCTTGGAATGGAGGAGGTGGTGTGGCGACCGGTAACGTCACAAGGTGGGTGTCTTCCCCCTACGGGGTTTGGGATGTCTGCAGATTAATCAAGCTGAACTATTTTCTATATTTGTTCGCATATATAATATTTTTTCAAAATGTCCAATTTTTTATCATGATTATCATATTATTTTACAATCTCAGTTATTTCCAAATATGTTTCTAAATCGGTAATGAAATGTTTGTTAACTATTAAATTGTCGTCAATATTAGAAAATCCTAACTTATTGTTTTTATAATGTCTAAATGTGCTGACCCTTTAATAAACAAACATTCCATTACTGATTTGGAAACAAATTTGGGAATAATTGAAATTGTAAAGAATATGATAATAATGATAAAAATTTGGCCATTTTGGAAATATATATATATATATATATACAGTTATTTAATTTCTCAAAAAAAAAAAAAAAGAGTATAAACAATATTGAACACTTGGAAGCATTAATCATAAATGGTTGTGTGCTAACATACTTGTCATATGTTGTAAGAACTACAGTTTAATTTAAATATCTGCATGTCAACAAACAGATTAAATTAAATTCATATAGGATTACAAAAAGATATTTGTGAATTTCTTTTTTCATTTATATGAAATTTTAAGTTTGGTTATAATGCAGTACTAGGTTGAATAGAAACAGAAGTAGGAGATTAAGATTTATATAGTTCTGCAGGCACTCAGTGAACTCCACTAAACTTCAGAAAGAAGTGACTGTTCTGTCAGCTACCTGAAAGTGTCATAGATAGAATTAAAGCAACTGATCCATCTCCCATGCACCATCTCAGGAAGGAATGTGTGGAAGAGGAAGGACTCGGTCAACTCACAAATGGACTTGTTTAGACTGGAGTTGAACAGGAAAGTTTATTATCTTCCCAAAACCAACTTCATGAATTTTTGGGTACCACTGTTCATTGCAACAAATCATTGTCAAAACTGTATGCTTAATTATCATCTATTTATGCATCTCAGTTTAATACTATTAACTATTATATTATTACTATTATTTGGTTTTTATATGATGAAAAGATTTCTTGAAAACGAGGAATATTTCTTTAATATCATATCATGATCCCCTTTTGATTGAAGTACTCATACTTCTTATGATAACTTGTGGATTATTGTTGGTTTTTTTACATCTCAGTATTCTCTGCAGATCAACTTTGGTGGTACTCATTTGTTCTACAATTTAACAAAAAAAAATCCACATCATTCATTTAATTTCATTGTAGATTTCAGAGTGACAAATTAGGTTAACCAAAATATCTAAACCATAAATCTCAGCTTATGAGATTTTATTTCTTAAATAAACTTTTAACTTGCCCGCAAATGCAAATCATCGGTTATTAGTTTTTTATATTTATAATTTAGAACGTTAAATAATTATGCCTTATATTTTATCTTCATTATAGCATTCCTAGTTGTTGAATTATTTGTGAATAGACTGGAAGCAAATTAAAAAAAAAGATTAATTTAGGGTTTTTTTTTATTTAGGTATTGACAGGTCATACTGGCAGTGTATTATGTCTTCAGTATGATGATAAAGTGATTATAAGTGGTTCAAGTGATAGTACTGTAAGAGTATGGGATGTTACATCAGGAGAAATGGTTAATACACTAATTCACCATTGTGAAGCTGTTTTACATTTACGTTTTAGCAATGGAATGATGGTTACCTGCTCTAAGGTATTTCTAGTTGATATTTGTTGTAAATTTAAAGTAGTCAATAAATTAGTTTGATATTTATTTGATATTATGTTAGAATTAATGAGCTTTCATTTAATTTTAATTGCATTCTAAATATGTTTTAAACAGCCATATTCATTCAACTTAGTAATTTCAAGTACAAAAGCACTGATTGCCTCTCTTTACAATGTATTACATTTTTACTTTTAGTATTTTATGTTGCCTTTCATCATAAAAATGGCAGTGTATTCTTGTATCTGGGAACAGTATTACATCTAACACTAGTTGGATGGACTGAACCTTCATCCTTAGGAATAAACACCAAAATTGACTGGTTTTGATAAGTTTCAGAAGCATTGATAAAAGAAAGAATTGTGCAAAAGAAATTTTTTAGGGGGTTTATTTTTAGTATTATTATACATTATGATTTGTAAATTTTGTAAACTGTGTTAAAAGTAAAAAAAATAACAGTTAGACCTGCTCTGACAACCAAGAATGATGTATAATTATAATTTAAATAACACTCCAGTGCTGAACCAAAGGATGTAAAAAAAGCAGTAATTTACTTGACAATAAACTTAGAATATTACCTCTGAAATATTGCTTATTTTCTTAATTGAAGTAATTTATCTTTAACTAATTCTCAAAGCTGATTTTATTTCTTTTCTCAATTTTTTTTCAAGGATCGTTCAATAGCCGTATGGGATATGTCGTCACAGACAGAAATTACACTAAGAAGAGTTCTGGTAGGTCATAGAGCAGCTGTTAATGTTGTTGATTTTGATGAAAAATATATAGTATCAGCAAGTGGTGATCGAACAATTAAAGTATGGAATACATCAAATTGTGAATTTGTACGCACATTAAATGGTCATAAAAGAGGAATTGCATGTCTTCAGTACAGAGATAGATTGGTCGTCAGTGGTAGCTCTGATAATACAATTAGGTTTGTTATTTATTTAGCTGTTTTATGATCTGGAATTAAGAATAATCACTTTTAGATGATGGTTATGGTCAACTTTTACCACTAATTTTTTTATTCTGGTAAACTACTAACAGAAAATATTGTTAGTAAATAATATTATCTAACTAAATTCTTTTTTAAAATTGAAGCAATAATTATATAACAGGTAATTGTCTGTAAAGTGAAATATTTATGACTTTAAAACATTTATATATTTTACTTAACAGCAAATTATTCCCAAAATAATGCAGTAGAAAGCTTAAATAGAAGTTATTTACTTACTTATATAATTAAATAAATAATACTGGCAACGTTTTTCTGGTCATCCCCAATCAGTTTTTAACTAACTCATTTACCACTACTGTTTCAGATATATGGATGAGCTAAGATTTAAAGTGTTGCTGTTTTCATCAACTGTAGGGTTAGCCACATAGAAATGCTTTATTGTTGTATAACTTTCAGAACCACAATATATATATATATATATATATATATATATATATATATATTGTGAATTTTTTTCAAATTTTTTTATTTATAATTTTAAAATATTTTAAATATTAGTTTATATTTGCCAATTATTATGTTAATAGTTAATTTTTTCAAAATTTTCTTGGAAATTTTAGCTAACACTTCATAGTTTTCTCCTTAGTATTTTCATTTATTCATTCATAGTGTTCTTCTGTTAGGGCAGGTAAGCAGCCGTGACCTTGTTCTATCCTTTGCTAATCCCTTTGTTTCAACATATTTTCCCTTTTCCATAATCCCATCCATCATTTGAAATCCCTTCCTTTCCTTCCATTCACCAAGCCTTCTATTGCATCCACTAATAAACAAACATACAATGCCCTAGTCTGTTCCTTTTCCTGTATTCAATCAATTTTCTATCACAAGACAAATCCAGACACAGTAGTATATACAAATGGGTCAAAGCAGAATGATACAGTAGGATGCACTTTTATTGTAAATGGCAGAACTTATGTATTTAGTCTACCTGGTATTACAAGTGTCTATAATACTGAACTGTACGGCATCAAAATGGCCTTGAATATCATTAGATGAAAATATTGTTACATCCTTGCCTGTAGCAAAGAAGGTGGCAAGATTACTGGACTGCTACAGTAGATAATAAACTCATAAAAAAAATGGTGTTACCATTCATCATGACTCTTCATGCAGAAAAATTCGCTGTGAGGAAATAGTCCTGTGTTGATTGCGATTAGGACATACCAAAGCCACTCATGGACACCTGATGTCAGCGGAGAGCGCACCATTGTGAGTCCAATGCAACTGCCACTTAACTGTGCATCACATCCTTGTACTCCACAAGGATATCATATGCACTCCACATATGATATGCAGCCTTGCATTGCAAATTTAAATTGCAGAGAGACATACAGCGTGTCCAAGGAACTGACAAGAATATACTAGACCGGGTATTTATTACTTTTAAAAAGAATTAATATACTTAAGATTTAACCTGTCAAAATTTGATATTATTTTGTTATTTATGTTTCATGTATGTCCTAATTGTTGTTTTTCTTTTACTGTTTCAGTTTTATCCCTATTATTATCTTAGTTTTCATCATAGTTTTGACTATATTTTGGTAATATTTTAATATTCTAGAAGAAGCCTCTTATTATTATTTTAACCCAGGTGATTACGCGAAAGCGTTTTCTCTCCCCCACCGCAAAAAAAAAAAATGTTCAATCACGTGTAGCTCTTTCGTGTTCTCTCCAATTCTCCTTAATTCTTTTTCATTACATGATCATGCTATATGACATTCTGTGCCACACCCACATCTGAAAAGCCTCTATTTGTTTTCCTGTCTTCCTTTCTCATTGTCCATATTTCAGCTCTATAAAGCTACACTCTCCAAATAAAACATTCAATTAATCTCTTCCATAATGCTAAGTTTAACTTTCCACATAGCAGTCTGCCCTTAATAAATGCCTGCTTATTTCTTCATATTGTTTTAATTTATACTGTGCAAGTAAGGTTGTCAGTTAGTTATAAAGTATCCTAAATACTGAAATTTCTTAATATGCTTTTCATTTCCTATTTTTATTTTATCCTCGTGTGCTGATTTTCACAAGTTTCATTTAAGTCAAGCATTTCAATTAGTTTACTTGGGCTTTGTCGGTACCTCCATATCATCAGCAAAATTTAGACATTCTATTCTTCTCCCTCTGATCTTTATTCCTCTTCTCCCATTCAGACAGTATTTGATTATTTCTTCCAGGTGTATACTAAACAGTGTTTGTGATATGCAGCTTCCCTACCTCACTCCCCTTCCATTCCTTATTCTTTCTGTCATGTCATCGCATTAGGTGAATGTTAACATTTCACATCTGTATATTGTTTCTTGCGTACGTTATTTTTAATCCACTGGCAAAAATCCAAAACAGCTGCAGTTTTTCTATAATAGGAAAGGAAATTAGAGCTAAAAGGCTAGAGCAACAAATTATTAGTGTGGGTTCAGGTTGTTTAACATTTGACACCAACGGTAATGGCTGGTTGCATACATGAGGCTCAGTGAAGCTCAGTGAATTTATTCATATATTAATCATGATGGTTTTTTGTTGTTGTAATTTAAAGATTTATTTTAAAAGAGTTATTATTTTTAGGTTAAATAAATTATATCCCAGATTTAATCATTTATCCCAACATTTTAATAAATTATTACCAAAATTATAGTCTGTATAATTATAAAATGGGTCTTATGACTAAATATGATAAAATATAAATAATGAGAATTCAGCTTACCAACAATTAAGTTTTTGTAATTGTTGGTTAGCTTTTCATTATTTTTATTTTATATATAAAATACCAACAGTGACATGTTATAAAAATTTACTTAAATATGATAAGCCATAAATCTTATGAACTGTAATGAAATTGTAAAAGGAGAAAATTAAAACAGTCATTTATTATGTTAATACAATGGAACTTGCGAATAACGAGCTTGCTTGTAATGAGAACTTGGTTGTAACAAGCAAAATTCTGGGATGTGTTTGGTTTTCTATTTCAGTAATGATAAAATTAACTTGCTTTTAGTGAGGTATTGACGTATCATAAACTTGGTTATTATGAGCATTTTAATTTTTTTAAATACTGTAATTGAAAAAAAGTTAAATAACTAAATAATCTCAATGAAAGGGAAATTCCATTTCTTCATCTACAAAATATACATTTACTATTTATTTAGATGTGACATTTTATCTTAGGCGTGTTTAGTTTAGGTCTGAAAATCCACTGGGTTGGTCTAGTGGTGAACATGTCTTCCCAAATCAGCTTATTTGGAAGTTGAGGGTTCCAGTGTTCAAGTCCTAGTAAAGTCAGGTATTTTTACATGGATTTGAATACTAGATCATGGATACCGGTGTTCTTTGGTGGTTGAGTTTCAATTAGCCCACACATCTCAGGAGTGGCTGAGACCGTACAAGACTACACTTAATTTACACTCATACATATCTCCCTTATTCATCCTCTGATAATTAAAGTTACCAGAGGCTAAGCAGGAAAAAGAAAAGGTCAGGTCTGAAGGGTGAACAAAAGGTTTGTAGCAGGACGTTGTACAGTATGTACAATACAAATTCCATTTGGCATTACAAAGGCCGGTAGTTATTTTAATTACTCAGGTTTTTCTGTTTGCAAAATTACAGGAAAGACAAGCCAAACAATGATTGTCAAAACCGCCCAAACAGGTTCATCGAACTCTTACAACACATTTTAAACGATTTAAGTGAAAGTTTGAAGAGGGGCATAGTTAAAGATAAAATCTACCTGTCCTACCCTGACTGGTAAATTAATTAATCACAATTTTCAGTTTAAAAATACAGGACTGAACCATTAAATCAGTTAAACAGTATTGCGTTAAAAGTGATCGAACGGATACCCAATACCCAAATACAGTACAGTAACATTGTAGTCGCATCAATGAATGTGTTTTCATTTTGGTGTTTGTTGCTAAAAAATATGGCACGCCATATTTCAACAGAAGATTACCTTGAAGACAGTATACCACTCTCAAATCTACAAAAAAAAATCAGCCGTTCAAGAGTACTCAATGGATGACTACGCATCAGCCAATCACGACGTACATACTAAAAAAATTCTGTGCGATTAAGATATTATTACGGCAGTAACTCATAGTTGTGCAGATGATAATGAAGCTGAAACTGAAAACAAAGATGATTCTACTCTCCCAGTTGTATAAGTGATTGACGCCAAAGAATGTTTTAAAAAATTAACAGCGTTTAGCAAGACTAATAATGTAAGTGATGAGTTTATGAAGTACTTGAATAAACTACAAAACTGTTTTGATAATTACTGGTGTAAGATTATTAAACATACAAAAATAAAAGATTATTGTAAGGCTAATTACTCTATATGCACAATTAAGTTTTGAATTATTCTGTTAGAATGAAGAAGAAATAATTAGAATGATTTTTTAGATGTAATAAATACAGTTTGTACATAAAAATATGTGATATAGAAATTTTTGTGTCGTATTCATTTGTTACTTTCCTCAATGATTTTGATAAGTTCTACGGCACTCTTTACCATTTTTTTGCTAATTCATTGAACACTAACAGTTTTGGTTAAAAGCAAAACATAATACCATCTAAAAACTGTATTACATGTAAATTTCATTTGTTAGTCTATAATACAAAACATCAATGCTTTATTTTAAAACTGCGTCTTCTTAGGTGTACAGTATATTTTTTGTATTATAATAGATAATGACGGCATAAAAATTTACGATTACAAGGTGGCAACTTGGAAGTACTGATCATTTGGCTGTAATGAACATATTTGATCGACCCCTAGAATCTTGTTATAACCAACTTTTACTGTATAACATGAACATCTGCGACTGCACTAACTCTATTGTTAGAAATTTTCTTTCCTCCAAGCCATTTTTCAGATTAGGAAACAAGTGATAGTTGCTGGGAGCCAGATCAGGTGAATATGGAGGGAGGGTGCTAGAGCAATTTAAACCATAGTTTGTTGATTTTTGCCAATGCAGTGGCTGAAGTGTGAGCTAGAGCATTGTCAGCTCTTTTTTGTTTGCAAATGTGGCTGTTTTTAATTTCATTGCTGAGATGCCGCAATAGGGTCGCATAATATTTGCAATTTCTTGTTTCACCAATTTTAAGATAATTAATGAAAATTATTCCACATGCATCCTAAAAAAAGAGATGCCATAACTTAACACTCACAAAAAGTTATCACTTTTTTTTTTGAGCAGGTTTACCTATTTCAACCTGCTGCCAATTCATTTTATTGTTGTTTTATCTTTGGAGCATAGTGATGAATCCAAGTCTCATCAGCTGTCACAAATTGATAAAAATTTTTCTTGAAATTGTTTTTTGGCACTGTTTTTGGTTAGGTGTATGCAAACTCAGCATACACATTGGTTGGCTCGCAGCTTGTGCATGACCAAATATTGCACATGCGTTCTTTTGACACCGCTACAGACTCAGCTAACTTGTTTTTAACTCGTAAATCTGCCAAAATGATTTTATGCACTTTTTCTATCATTTCTGGCCTAGTCACTTCAGAAGGGCATCCACTGTGTGGTTCATCGCTACTCCATGTTAAACCCATTTTAAACTCTGCGACCTAGCATTTAACTGTTGTATTTGATGTAGAAAAGTTTCCCATTGTTGTAACAGGCTCTTCTTTAGTTTGCTTCTGCACTTAAGACTTTCATAAAAAAAGTATTTAATCACAGCATGAATTCCCAGTTTTCCATTTTCCAAAAAATGCTCTATTGTCCACTTGACAGACTGTAAATATTGTCAGGGTGGATCAGTAAGTACCTGTGTTTGAAGACAGGTGGCGTTGATGAGGAAAGTTGAGTATCATCTATCAAACACCATACAATATTTCAGACAGATTCATAAGTTATTTTATATTTGACAGCCATTTTTATTAAATGTATTTGTTGTTTTTTGATACAATTGAAAAAGCAATATCAATCTATAATTCACTTTTTATTTTTGGATGGAAAAACTTGCGAAGAAATAAAAGCAAAGTTGGATTCTGTCTGTAGGTATTCTTCACTATCTATGACAACTGTGAGATGGTTTAATGAATTTAAACGTGTTGTACATCTGTTTTTGATGAGCATCCAGATCACCAAGCAGGCTTGGTTACTGAGGAAATCGTTGATAAGGTCCACAACATGATTCTTGCTAATGACTGAACAAAAATGCATGAATTAGCAGAGGCCGTAGGTGTGTCATACAGAATGGCAATAAACATTTTACATGATAAGTTAAGAATGATAAAGCTGTTGGCCCAATAGGCGCTGCGATTGCTCACTTCAGACAACAAGCAGGTACGGCTGTCAACTTCGAAGCAGTGTTATTTTTTAAGCGAAATCCGCAGCAGTTTTTATGTTAAGTCATCACCATTGATGAAACTTTGATCCATTACTATATGCCAGAGACCAAACGACAATCAAAACAATGGGTCTTAACAGGCGAATCTACTTCAAAGAAGGCCAATACAGTCCTGTCGGCCGGAAAGGTGTCATGGCTATGATTTTTTGGGATATGCAGGGAATAATCCTCATAGATTTTCTAAAAAAAGGAAGCAGATTCATGGAACAGTATTACAGTGAATTATTGGACTGATTCAGTAAGAAATTGAAATGGACCCACTTGGCAAAGAAAATCAGTGCTGTTTTATTACAATAACGCGCACCTTCACTCATCTGGAATCTTTGGCGTCAGATTGCATGACCTGCACTGTGAATTGCTGCTGCATCACATCCAGTGTACTCGCCTGACTTGGTTCCGTGTGACTTCTTTCTGTTCTCCAAAATGAAAACCTGGCTCGTGGGAAAAAAATTTGGCTCAAACGAAGAGGTCATCATTGAGAAAGATACCTATTTTGAAGAGTTTGATAATTTGTATTTTTTAGAGGGTTTAAAAAATGACAGGGAGATTGGGAAAAGTGTATCCTCCTTAAAGGAGATATGTTGAAAAATTAAAAAAACGTTTTTCTGAGAAACGTGCATTAAGTAATAACAATTTTTTAGTAATTGCTTCTTAGGCAGAGGGGAAAATTTTTTAAGTTTTATATGAATTTTACAGTATTACATGAGCAAGTGCCACTGTACCTGCCAGCCACTGTAAATCCTTGTTTGTGCAGACTGTAATATCTTCTAAAATTTTTTATGCAATTTAGATTTGACAGATAAATATAGCAGCTTGCTTTATTTATCAGAATATTTATTAAGTTTGGTTTTGAATTTGTATACATAGGCCACCATTCAGAATAATGAAATTTTACTTGTTCAGAATCTCTGTTATGAGGCCATTCTTTAAAAAAAAATGTTCATTACAGTGGGAAGTATTAAATTCATAGGATATTTTGCTAAATACAGAATAATTGAGTTTAGTTTGGGTTGTTGACTTGTTGCTTCTATGCTTTTATTTATTAAATCTCCTGCATAGTAAACAGTTATAAAAGCGATAACCATTGACCATATTGCAGAAGTTTCATTAGCTATTAAATTACCCCAGTTTTATAATTAAAATTAACAGTTAATAACTTATTATGAAATAAAATGATGGGTTAAACAAATTGGTTCAGTTACATATATATTTTTCCTTCATTGTTTTTGTAGACATCATAATTCCTGGAAAATCACAAAATTTTGTATAAACTGCTCATGATCTTGTAAAGGAGTTCAAAGTACACAATATGTTGAAAGAATATATTTCTTGATTGAATCTTAAATTTTATCCTACTTCACCTTATTGTTTAGTGTTTCATTAAATATTTACTAATATAACTTAAATGAACAGTCATATTTTGTATTTATTGTAACACCCATTATTAAAAATATTTGACACTAAAATATTATATGAACATATAAAATGAACATACTCGTATTATTATTATTATTATTATCTTTTATGACTGCATAGGATCACTTTAGTTAGTCCATTATTCAAGTCTCTTTGAAAGGGACTGTTTGGGCCTTGCAGACCTTACAGTATTTTTTCATACATTCCGATCTTTGTGCCCTTTCTAGTGTTGAAAGTGTTCATGTTGTGAGTGTGAAGCAAGTGTCTATTCTTGATTTTCTTATGTAATTTTATCTTATCACGCGTGCTTTCTACTGTAAGGCCAATTTTCTTCAGATCCTCTCTTGTTTCTCTGATCCATCTGCAATCCTGTCTCTGTGTTTTTGAGTTGAGATTGTACTATACTAGCTGTTTCAGAAGTCTTGAATCTTGTACCCTCATGATATGTCCAAAGAATCCTAGTCTCCTCTTATGCGTGGTATCAGTGATGGGTTCTAACTCTTTGTACATGACTGCCCGTCATTCTGGTACTTTTTATTGATGTAGGTTCTTTCAATACTTTTGATTTTCTGGAGTTTGTCTTAGTTGTTTGTTTAGTCGGAAGAATTTTTCTGCTTTTGGTGTTTGTGCTTTATGTTTCTGAATGGCTTCTGGTTTTATAATTATGTTGTAGTATCTTATTTTTGCATTTATTGATAGGCATTTTTTTATTGTAAGTGTAGCATTTTAATTTTTGAGCTTTAGCTAATTTGTTTCTTCTTATTTGGATTGAGGTTCTTTTTGTTTAGGTTTGTTGTTATTTCTCTGTGGTATTAAGATAGGGTTATACCATTTGATTTTATTACCTCTTCTATTTACTTCTCTTAATCATAAGTAAAAATCGTGTAAGTTTACTTGTCTTAGTAGTGTTAGTTTTTGGGGCATAATCTGTCTTTTTGAATGATATTTTGAGGCCAGTTTTATTCGCAATCTTTTGAAGTTTTGATATCTGTGATTTAGCTTAGTCAGTGTTATTTGCTAGCAGTACCAAGTCGTCGGCAAAATCAAGACAGTTTGTTTTTGATTTGTCGGCCTATTTTTACTTTAGGAAACATTTTTTGAGCCATTCCCTAATTACCATTTCTGGATGTCGGTGCTGACTTTAGGAGTTCTGTTGGTTCTTCAGAGTTTAAGAGTTATTGAAATATTTAGCTAGGATTTCTGCATTGTCTTTATTGTTATGGGCCAGTTTACCATTTTCATTCTTTATTAGTAAGGTGGTGGGGTTCATATTTTTTGAGCAGATTTTGTAAGGTTTTGTAGTCTCCTGTGTTTTATTGAATTTTTCTGTTTCAGACTTCAGTGTGTCTTTATGGTGTTGTCTTTTTATTCTCCTTAGGGTTTGGATAGTTCTTTTCTTTGTTTTACTAGATTTTAGATTGATGTTTCTGATTTTTGGGATAGGTGAAATATCCATGCTTGTTGTTTTTTCCACAGTTTTGTCACATTCGCTGTTCCACCATTGATGTTTTTTATGGGATTTTATTGGGGCCAATTCTTCTGCGATTTGTTTATGTTGTTGATTAGATCTTTGAGTTTATCTGTGATAGATATTTTTTCGGTTGCTTTTTGGTAATTTTCATTCTTGATTAGTTTGGTAAGGTCCATTTTTCTTTTAGTTTTAGTGGCTTGGTTTGGTTCTTTCTTTGGGGAGAACATTTAATTTTAATTACATAGTGATCTGACCCTGTTTCTATTCCTCAGAGGACTTTTACCATGTAGATCTCCTTGTGGTGGTGTTTGTCCATGAAGACGTGGTCTAGTTGCCAGTCTCCTTTGGTGTAGTCGAGGTGTTTCCAAGTTTTGAGTTTTGTTGTTATCTCTTGAAATATGTGGATTTTGAGATTAGGTTGTGGTTTCTGCAGAGATCAACAAGTCTGTCTATCTTTGTTTGTTTTCTTTTGGGCGGGCCATTTTCTGATGATGTCACAGTATCTTCTTTCGCTGTATAGTTGAACACTGACATCTGCGATTAATTGTTTAATATGGTGTTTGTGGATGTTATTTTCAGTCAGGTCAAGTAGATCCCAGAACTTTTCTGTTTCTTTACAGTCTTCGGAATGTTATTTTTATTATTAGTGGGTGCATGGGTGCTTATAGTGTAGATTTTATTAAATGCTTTTAGGCTGAGTGTTGAGATTCAAGGGGATTGTGACCTGAATTCTTGTGTGAATTTTATTATTTTGTGGCTGACTGAAAAGCCTATTCCAAACTATGAGACATTTTTCATCACTCTTCCCAGGTATACCTTTGTAGTGCTTATATCCTTGAGATTCTATGGTGTTTTCGGTGTTTCTTATTTCCTACAGACCCTTGAACATATACAATTAAAATTATAAATAATAGCATTCACTTGCAACCAGGTGCAACGACTTTCAAGTCTGATGTTCTTGGGAATGTAGACTGTAATACCTGCAATATAGTTACATTCTCACAAAGTAATTTTTAACTTACTTGAAATCTTGGTAAATTATCCTGTTGAAAGTAAAACAATGTTTTCTAGTGATGTATTTTTCATTACTTTGTTATATACTTTATTAGGATTAGTAGGTATTTCATCAGAATTTTTTTCCAAATTTATATTACAAATTATATAATTTTTATAAATATATTTTATTGGTGATTTGGCCAGAAAATTTTGATCTTTTGTTAAATGTCTATTATTGCTTTTACAGATTAGAATTCATTTGATGACATACATATTTTACAATGCAAATTCAGTTCTTTTAAACATGAGGATATGTTGTAGTAAAATATTTCAGGACTAACAATTAAAGAATTAAATTTGAAATTATTTTCATGCAAAACATATTTTGGGGTTTTGCCTAAGGGTTCCCTTGTAGTATAATAAGATCTGATATCCAGAGATTATACATGATAATTTGGCTTGTAGCTTATATAATGAGGAAAAAGATGTAAATATATACAGGTTGCCTGCAAGATTGTGCTGAAATTTTTTTTACATTTATTCTCTTTTCCCATTTGGTGCTTTCAGTAAACATTACTTCATTCTATACATTCCATTCATATATAATGAAAGTAATTTTTCACAAGAAAAGATTGAATGTGCTTACTATAGTAGTATATTAACTCTGATCATCCTCTTTCTTTCATATATTTTTGTGACATGTTTTTTGTATCAGTAATATCATGTTTATGATATTGGTACAGCAAATGGTTTTAACAGAAATGATTAATGATAGTCACTTTTCATGTTTAAAAGTTTATGTTGTAATAATCAATCTAAGTTGTACAAAATTGAGAATGTTTGGTAAATGTCTGCACTTTTTGTGATTTTTATTTAATTTATAAATAAATTACAAATTAGTTATTTAATTTTATTTCTGTTACAGGTTATGGGATATTGAATGTGGTGCATGTTTGAGAGTTTTAGAAGGACATGAAGAATTAGTTCGTTGTATTCGTTTTGATAGTAAACGAATTGTCTCAGGAGCATATGATGGGTAATTGATGATTACATTCTTTAAAACATTTACTTGAACAAGTAACATGTTTAAATTCAGTTGCATTTTATTTCAATAATTAGATAGTGGCAATCTCAATTAGATAGTTACTCACCACTCTTTTACCTGGAATTACAATACCTGATAAGAGACTATTAGCCTAATATTAATAATATGTATGAAGTTTATAGAAAGATCGCCTATTCATCTTCAGTGAAAAAAGTGTAAAAAAAATTAATACACAAAATCTCTGTCTTTGTTAAATTAAAATGATGCAATAAAGGTATAATGAGAGGACAGGTCACCCTTGTACTGTTGCATCAGCACTGGAGCCAAAGCCAATATTTTAGCTATCAGTATAGTCTTAAACCTAGAATCCCAAATAGAATCTCTAAAATTAATTATGTACAAGTAGTGATAAAAAATGAGAATTTTTTAATCTTGCACGCTATGTCTTCTCAACTGAGTTTTTTCCATGTGATGGTAGCACTGTTTATAATGCATATCAAATTTTTTCATTCATTTTAGTCACATAGTTCAATTTTTTTTGTTGAAAATGACAATAATGGTTTATGGGTAGTAAGGTGGTTGGACTTTCTAACACTTATAAACCAATTAAAATAATGACAAAATATAGGACATTTATAGTAATTCTACAATATATACTACTATTTATAGTAATTCTGTAATCGCTATTAAAAAAGTTACTAAAGAGGTGGGAATCTCTTATGACTAATGTGAAAAAATTTTGATTGGCATTTTGGATATGAAACAAGTAGCAGAGCTTTAATTTAAATTAATAAAAAATGCTTTTAACAAATATTTTGAGGATTATAAGAATTGGCATAAGTATGTCTCATCTCTGGGGAACTCCTTTGAAGTAGACAATTATCAATTTACTTGTAGAAAAATAAGTAAAAAAATAATTTTGATAATTTTATCACACCTCATTTTTGTAAATTAGGTGTAAAATTTATTTCTGAATTTAGGTTTTGAGCAAATTTATAGGGTTTTTATATAGCCATAGATTTTTAGATATCAGGATGAATTAAATTAATCTACATGACTTGTTAATGATTTTGTGACATTGGCCATAGTTTTATTTAGTTATCACAGTTTGATTAATTTGATAGCTACATGAAGGATTGGTGAAATTAGAAAATATCAGCTAGCTTTTTGTTACTCAAACATGTACTCTGTACCTGGGAGATTAGTTGGGAATGAACTAACCACTCATTCCATGATAGTTGACATTCCCAGTTTGCAAAATGATGATTATGAGAGGATGGAGTAGCCACTTGGAGACAGTATAGTCCACTGTTGCATATGAAAAATTATATGTGCAGTGTGATTTTGCATTGCTTATGATTCACGTAACGTATGCATCTGTTTTTGAAGGTGTGGTGGGATGTGTTGGAACTAATGAACTTTAATGGAGAGACAGTTATGTTTATCTTTTGCAAGAGCATTGGGATAACTTTGTATAATAACAGGTGGTTCAAAAAGGACTTAACAAATTTAAAAGCATATAAAAGTTTATTGAGATGACTTACAGATTCGCTCAGGTCTCATTTTATAGCAAAACTCATCAAGTTTTTCTCACATAGAACACCAGTATCGAATGTGGTAATCCTATCCCCGTATGGGGAAGACACCCACCTTGTGATGTTACTGGTCGCCACCCTACCCCACCCATATTCCAAGCCCCGAGGAGCTTTACCAGAGGTTGTCTTTAGACCAGGCGATCTGACCAGTGAGATTACATCTCACAGCCATCAGCCAGGCCTTGGTCAGGATGCCACCGATGTAAATGCCTTGATAGATATTTGCATCAGTAAAATACAAATTAAATTTTGCCTTCTCATAGGCCTCAAATGGGCAACTTAACATCCAATTTAGCATGATTCCTTCAAACTAATTAACCGCGGAAGCGCAGACCCCATGCCTAGTCCAAATTTGACACAGTTCATGACTATGAATGCCTCAGAAAACGAACAAGTTAAACGTTAAATCAGTCATAATTTTGATTGGTATGAATGTAGTCATGCCAATCAAAATTATGTTTTATGCAACAGAAGTTCAGGCCTACACCCAAATAAGTCAAGCAAATTAGGTCACCTAACAAGGGAAACGTAATTTCATTCCAGTCCACGCAGGAGCCAGGTGCAAACCCCACACTCCCACTCAATCCGATCATAGAGTCTTGCACAGCATTACAAAGTCACAATCAGGGACTGCTATCTGCGGATGACACGACAACCACATGGCAATCTCAAACCCAAGGTGGAATCGAATTCTATAATCCAAAGAAGGGGGACTTAGAACACTGCCCTGAGGGCATCATTTAGTTAAGGTCTTATGAACCTCCAAGCTGCCATCACACAGGGAAACAGTCCGATAGCTGAAATAATTTGAAAGCACTTCTAATTTATTTTGTGTACATTTACACTTCTGCAACTGAAACAGGGCAGAGGGCCACCATAAATTATTAAATGCTCCAGATATATCCAGAAAAATCCCTAATACATATTTGCATGAACTAGCGGAGACTATATCCATCACCTTTAGACATCCTAGTGCTCTTGCCCTGTCAGAAACCATACTGGTTGTCCATTAGCAAATGATCAGTAACCAATCTAACATTAATATGAAAATATTGGACCTTCTCAAAAACCTTACCAATAACAGGCAAGAACTAACAGTAGGATTACCACCTTTGAACAATAATACCAAATCTCCACGCTTCCAATACGCCAGAAAGTGGCTGGTAAAGAGCCTATTATAAATTCTAGTTAGAGGACCATGAACTAATGGAAGCGCTCGGACAAGGAGCTGCACTGTGATACAATCATATTTGGGGGCCTTGTTCCATGCCATACTGCAGATCACCTGATACACCTTTACCTCAGTGGTCTCGGAAGATTGTAAGTCGGTCTTGAAAACTGCGACTTCCCATCTGACACACTGGTATGAAACCTTACCCACCTGGTGTCTGATGGGAGCTGACATGGGATCTGGGAGCAAATCATTCAGCAATTTTTAAGGATACGGTCCTTATCAATTACCACACTTTCGCGAGTCGACAAACCTGACAAGAGGATATCTTTCCTTTGCTTATGCCCAAGGACTCTGTGTACAACTCCCCAAGGATCTCTATTCCCTTGCTCCTGAACAAAAGAATGCCAGGAATTACACTTGGAGGACCTATTGCTATCAAAGCACCTAGGCCTCCTTCTGTGGTAATCCGCACAGAATAGCAGACATACAGGTATGCCCTACACAAAGCTTTTTCCAGCTATTAAAGCCTGGCAGATCACCCCTAATTACATATAGGTGCTGCAGAAGGACAACATCAAGGCTCCGTCTCTACAACCGCACCTAACTCAACCTGGACTACATGAGCACCCTGGGCATTAAGTTGACTGAACCTAGCCATCTAAGGAATTAAAGTACAGCTCAATGACCCTTACGTAACAGCGACACTCCTTACTAACAACTGGGCGCTCATGATTCTTGTGCAGTCTTTTACAGTTAGCATAGCCCGGAGCCTCAGACCTATGCAAACAATCATCATTCTTGTGCTCTCCTCACCACGATGCGCACACCAAGGCAAACTTACAAAATTTAGCCCAGTGACCATATCTGCAGCACTTGAAACATCTTTGGACGTCCACGGTACTCTGTTACTCAGCAGGACCCAAAACCAATAAACAGTCTGCCTGCAGACATAAATTTTTGAAAGAGATCAGAACTTACCTCAAAGACTCTGTGATATTTCTGGGTATCATATCTAGCCGTTTTGAAGACCTCCCTGCAGTCCTGCCAAAAGGCAGCTTCATCCAAATCAATGTTCTGCTCCCTAATGAGGGACAAGACATCCTCATCGATAAGGCTATAGTCAATGTCATAGACTATAATCCAGGGCCTATGCATTCTCTTTGGGTCTACTTTTACATTCAATCGCTTAACCACAGTGGAATCTCTAATGTGAAGATTTTCTTGATACTCTATTCCCAAAATTTTGGCATGTTCTTGTTTGCTCAGATTCCATGAGTCCCTTACAGGCAATTAGACACCAGACACCCTTACATATACTTCAGACACCACCCTGTTTGTGAGATTCAGTGTGTTATTTTGTAAATGACTAGACGTAATACAACAGTGAGCTTCTGGATCCCCAGCCATATAGGAATTGGCAATGAGTGTGCAGACAGTTCGGCAAAAGAGGCTTTCAGCCTTCTTTTTTACCAGTTGTGTTGCTTCTAATGATCTTGTCTGTTTTCCTGAAGAGTTCATGATGAGTGCCAAAGTGAATGGGATGCCACCATGAACAATAAACTTTGCCCAGTTAAGACCACTGTCTCACTGTGGAGCTGCTCATGCAGAAGTAACTGTCAAGAGAAGGTCATTTGCGAATAGGGCACACTAGGCTCACTCTGGGATATCTGATCATGCAAACAGATGTACTCTTTTGTGCTCGTTGTGACTGCCAACTAACAGTGCACCACATCCTTGTGGATTATATCTGTTAATACGGCATTGCGTCACAAATTTAAGAAGGGCTAACATGCGAACTATTCTAGGGGTAATGAAACGAAGTTATCTCATGTTTTATGATTCCTGAGGCTTATCCATTTATATTCAAATATTTTAATTACTGTGTTTCAGCTATTTATGCCATTAGTCATAAAGCAGTGTTAATTTTAATATCTTTAGCATACGCTATGGGTTTTTTCATTTTAAGATTGATTTTAATTGTTTTTAAAGGTGTTTTAGTTATTAATCAATTTTTAATTATGAATTTTTAACACATCGTTTTTTAAAACAAATACTTCGTGTCTGGGCATTATGAACAGGAAAGTTTTTTCACCCTGAAAAAAAATTGATTTCCAGGGTTGCTCATGATGGTCCAATTGCATGCCCACCTCACTCCCCAGATCTTCCTTTCTCAAAAAAGTTATTTTTGCTCGCTGGATTTTTCTGTGGGGTTTCATTAAATATCAGGTTTATGCCTGCTGATTTTGTTGAGCTAAGACTTTGAATTAACATTGCAGCTGCAGAGGTAACGCCCAACTTGCTGGAATGCTGTCTTGCTGTCTGGAATGAAATTGACTTTCTGATGGGATGCATGTCGCCTTACAAATGCAACGTGCATCCATATCAGACCAAAGTGAATGTTGAGTGACAAAGTTGTCACTCTTGTTGAATGACACTCACTCAACACTCTTGTCACTTGTTGAGTGTCAAAGAATGTTGAGTGTTGTGTTTTTCTATGAAATGAGACCTCAACTGAATCTAAGTTATCTCAATAAATTTTTATATGCTTTAAATTTGTGAAGTTATTTTTGAATTGCCCAGCAACACATTTCCAAGTTAGAGTATTATATTTTGTTGAATTGGATTAAACTTTGTGATAAAGATATTAAAAATCCAACAGTGATATAGATTGGATGAATCTGAAGAAATAAATAAGTGTGTCAGAAGTATAGGACGAAGTGAAAAGAATGGTTGTGCTTTACTTTAGTGGTTATATTTCCTAATTCTGAATTTGACATTTTGTACAAACATTTTTTATTGCGTGGTAGACATGATGATTGATTGCAAGTCACATTGTGTTTCCAAAATGTATGTAGAAAATTCTAGAATGCAAAATGGTTTTAAATCATTGACATCTTTCATGGCAATAAGTTCCAGTAGTGAGATCTTTAATATTAATGCAGAAATATTTATTAATTGTATAGTTGAACATAACCTTCCCATTTTCTGCATGGACCAAGCAAATCCTCTGTTTGACATTATAGACCCTGATGCATTGCTTTTTATCTTTCAGTAATTTAGTACTGATGGATCATCCTAAAGGATTGCGATCTGTGTCATTATAACTCCATCTTCAGATTTCAGCATCATTTATAATTGTATTATTTATAATCTGTTCCAGATTATAAATAATACAATTTACCCTGAGCTTATTTTTCCTTCTGCAATATGTTTATGTCCATAGTTAAAAGGTTAATTAATTAGGCCTCCACAGAGTGGTATCTATGTGTTAATGTTGTTTTTATGTACAACTCCTGTTATTTTCCTCCTATTCAAGTAATTTTATTTCTCATCAGCAAAGTTCACCATTTGAACGACATTATCTTTTTAATTTATAGTTTTATAAAAACATGTCAATGAATGTAAATTTGTAAACTTTTATGAACATTAATACTGTTCATTTAATAATTTAATATTGATTTTTATTCTTTAAATCCTGATGTAAGACCCAGATATTTTCTTTCAAAAATAATATAAGCCTCCTGGCATCATCAGTTCTTTATTTCTTAGTTCTTTGTATAAAATTTAAAAATTACTTGTTACACATGTAGTTTTATAATTTTCAAATAATGTGTCCAATAAAGTGAATTTAAGATGCATTAACAATTTCTTTATGCTAACAGAAGTGAGAACTGTATAATTTGGGTATTTTTGTATGACTTTATTTCCATCTTATTTCTTCAGTGAAGTTGTAATGGCATTTGAGTCAATCTATTGGACAAGACTATAAAGCATTATATTGTGGAAAGAGGTAAAGTTCAATGCAGTAATATATCCATGTAGCTTCAGACTGCTGATAATGGGAAGATTTGTCCAGAAGTTTTTTCTGCATGAATGAATTTGAAATCAACTCGGGAAGATAAAAAATCAAAAATCTATTTTTTTTTTTTTTTAAATATACAAAGAGCAGTTGTGTATGGCTTAAGAAGAGGTGAATTATCAATGGTCAAGATGTTTAAAATTGGTTTATCTTATGATATTAAGCAGTGATAAGTATAAGTATTAACACAGTTATATATATAATACACATCCTTATAGATTGTAAGTTATTAGTATAAAAGAATTTTTAATTAAAATTTATTCATTAATAACTTGTAATATAATTTTAATTACAAAATATAATTTTTATTACATATAATTTTAAAAGGAGTTTTATATAATGTTTGCATTTTCTCTGCTTATAGCAAAATAAAAGTATGGAATCTAGTCGCCGCGTTAGACCCAAGATCTCCTGCCAGTACATTATGTTTACGCACCCTTGTGGTAATTACTTTTTTTATATTTTGTAAAAATTTTCTTATTTATTAGTATTGCGCCTAACAGAACTGTTTAAAATATTAAAGAAAATACAAAAGTGCCATCTGTTTAATAATTGTTAAAATTAATATTTTGTTAAAACTCATTATTTGTTATTTACAAATATTTTATACGATATAGAATTAAATTAAAATTAAAAATTCATTATTTGATACTTTCTCTTAATTTTGCTTATTAACATGATTCTCATGTACTATGTTAATGAGCCAATACGAGAATTCCTGATTAATGCAAGAATTTAACAATAGTAGTAAGAGTGCCAAAGTAACTAAAAAATACATTTGGCAAGTGTCCTGTTAAAAATTGATAAATGGAGTTGAATTTGTCATGAATTTGATAACTTGTTTTACAGTTATGGAATATGAATGAATTTTGTAAATTTTAAAATCATTGATGGAAAGAATCTTTCCATTTGGTCAGGAAAAAGGAAATGAAATTTTCAAACTTAAGAGATTATTTTTTCTGTTTTGTGATATGATAATAGCATAGACAAACTTTCTAATTCATTTTGAAGTTTTACTTTACATTAAAAAAAAAAATTGAAACGTTTAGGAAAGGTTTTCTAATAGTAATTTATGTAGTTTGAATTTGAATGTTACATTTAATTTTTGAGTGATTATATGGTAATTAAGTGGATCTTATGATCTCGGCTAGGAGCACACTGGACGCGTATTCCGCCTGCAGTTTGACGAGTTCCAGATTGTGAGTTCGTCACATGATGATACTATACTTATATGGGATTTTCTTGATTGTTCTTCACCAGACTGCACTGATCCTCAGCGTATGATAGGTAATTAAATTACATGCCTTAAATAAAAAGTAATGTTTTTATAATGATGTATAATTTTTTTGTACAAGTTTGCATTAACAATGAGTTTTTTGACTTTTCAGAAAATATCCAAATTTTGTTTGTGTGAATTAATTATATAATAATTAATATTCTTATGTAAAAGTAATTTAATGTTAACAGTGGGTTTTTTGTCTTAGAAAAAATACTCAAATTGTGTTTATGTATATTAATTATATAATAATTTTTATTACCTTAAACAAATCTGCTCTTTAATTTTTTTTCTCGTCTGAAAAAAATAAATGATTAATATCTATTACAGGGTAGTAGCTCCTCGATCTTACATAACCCATTCGTTCTATGGCTTGATTGTCAAGAAAACATAAAACTATCAGAATTTAATTAATAGCCATTCTGTGAAATTGTGAAGTTTCAATTACTAGCCTTTAAACTAACAATAACTAGGTTATTGTTAGTAATTGGATAATTTTTAGGTAGATTTCTTAAACTACCTAGTAATGGGTACCATGATTCAACTTCTGGAAAATTTTATCATATCTTCGTGCTTTCTCAACATATCTTTGCATTTCACATCCCCCAAAACCACCGTCAGCTCAAAAGTTTTTATATACATTTATATATATATATATTTTTTTTTTTGTGGACATGATAACTGCCATGATTTTGCACCAATCACTTTCAGATAGTTATCTAAAAATAACTCGACCCAAAATCTTGGTCAAGTTCGTTAACCGCCAAAATTGGACCATGTGGGTGGAAATGGGATTGGTTTTTCTATAAGTAAAATATTGAATTCATTTATTTGGATAAGGGCTTAAAACTTAGGTAAGTAAAGTTTTTTATATTCCCAACCATTGGCCCAGGGGGTGGAAAAAATGGGGTTTTGAAGACAAAAAAAAATACCTCCCTTAATAGGAATAGTATTGGATCGGTATAAATTGGTTGTTAGTCTTCCAAACATTACCTGAAACAATTTTTGATATGCCAACCCTTATGGCAGGGAGGGACCAAAACAAAAAAACAAAAATCGCTATAAATTTCTTAAGTAAAATATCAATTTTGTTTAAAATTCCTACTATTCTTTGGATAAGGTCCTAAAACTTATCTATATAAAGTTTTTTTGATATCACCAACCACTGGCCCAGGGGGAGGGACAAATGGGGTTTTAAAGAAAAAAAATCATACCTTCCTTAATAGGCGCAGTATTGAGTGGTTTAAAGGGGTTGTTAGTTCTCTAAACATTACCTAAAACTTTTGTCTAAAACAATTTTTGATAAGACCAACCCTTACAACAAGGGATGACCAAAATGTTGCTGGAATTGTAAGATGGGCTTGTTTGCTGATCATGTGAAACTTTTTTCACATGCAACCATTGTCATATTGAGTAAATTTGAGGTTTTTTTTAACTTTAAGATGGAAATTTTTTTATCTCCTACTTAGCACTGGTGAAATCTACCTCCGCCTGCTGAAAGGAATTTTTTTAGTTTCTTTTTTCTTTACTCCACATGCTTTCTGTAAACTTGATTTGTTGTTTATGCTTAATCCTAAATTTTTAAATATTCAACCCGACAGAGTATTTTTTTTTTTTTTAAAGCTAACAAAAGGTGTTTTATTATACCCACCAAAATAAAAGGGCTGATATATGGGAGGCTGATTTTACATCAGTGCAAGCATTTATCCTGGAAGTAAGCATTTTCTAGTGACTAATAACAGTCCATGTTACAGCCAGTTATACATAAAATTTGGTTAGTCTTTATTTTTAACAAAAATATTTCTGTTCATACATTTTTGTAGAAATGACATTAAGTTAAATTTGGATTTTTATGAAGATGAACTAGAATATTGGTTTCATCAAGTAGTGAACACCTGTGATGCTACTAATGAAATATATTTGCAATGCAATAACTTTTTGGAAATCATATGTGCTCAAAGACTTGCAACCATCAAAATTTCCAGATCATAATCCACCAGCTATATTCCTACTGGGATATTTAAAAATTATATTTTTCAAAACAGCACTAATAAGACTTGAAAAACTGAAAACTAACATTGAAAGTGAAATCTCAAATATGAGTAGAGACCACAAATGCCATGAAACGTGTAAGAATTTACATCCTGATTAGAGGAAATCATTTGCAACATCTGTTATGAAATCAAAGAAATATGCTATTTGAATATTTTTGTAATTTGAATCGTTTGTTGTGAAAAAATTGTTCAAATAAATATAAATTTATCAAATACAAGTTGCATCTTTCTTAAAATATCCTTTAATATCTGTTCAGCTGTTTAGATTACTTAAAGTTATGTGTTTTTTCATGTCATTTACATTTGATCCCACGGGATTTAGAAAACAGGTTTTTACTGCAATGATAAAAAAAATGTAATAACTGTTTTCAGCTAATTTCATTTTCTTACTAAGTTACTTGAGAGATTCTTTTTTACTATAATAATTATTTTTGTTTGTTTCAGCATGTGATTGAACCGAATAAGTGAATCTTCACAGGCCACAGATTGCATAGTCCCATAAGGAGGAAATATACTTGACATTCAAATGGTAACTAACTGTAAGGAGCGTTATAAGGATGTGGTTTATTTGTATTATTGTTATTACAACCGTCTGAAACTAAAAATTAGCCCTACAAGACTGCATGAACAGCCTCTTTGACCACCAGATAATTATTAGCTGGATAGAAAATGAAACTTATAATTAATAATAATAATAATTAGCATATTATTATTTCTTCCTTGCCTTGTTTATAGGTAACTTCATTACCAAGTGTATGTTTATGGTTATTTATTGTAATTTTACAATCTAGTTTAAATAATGTATTATAATGGTATTAACTTTTTTGTGCTTCGTGCTCAGAATCTGAGCTTGATTGAAACAGTGTTATTTATTAAAAAAGGAAAAAGAATATTTAACAGTTTTGCTTATTTTTAATTTTTTTTTATAATCATATCTAACAGTTAATTAAAATTTCAATTATTTATGATAATTCTCAAAATATGTCAAGTCCATGTCAATCAAACACCAAGAAATTATTTTTTAAATGTTTTGTGTATATGTATTATACATATTACAGCGATAAATTTTAACATTCTATTTTTAATTGTGTATATTAAATTAATATTGCATAAATAGGTAAAGTTATTATTATTAGTAGTAATTTACTAGTTTATTGTATTTTTCTCATTATAATTCAGGTAGATGCGTAATAAGTATTTAAAATTAAATATTACAATGATAATGTAATTTAGTATTGTACTATTGTTTCTATTCTTTTTATATATTTCAAAAGTAATTTATGGAAGAATTATTAAATTATTATTTTTACACTAAGCGTAACTGTTAATTAAATAGTACTGAAATTAACAATTTTCATTTTGTAATATATATGTAAATTATTTATTAATTTATATGTAGTATAAATTATGTGTTACATTTAATTATTTAATGTGTGCATATGCATATATAGTGCGTAGTTGAAATTTAGTAGGTTGTGAAATGAACAAAATATGTGCATCAGCTAATATTTTAGTTAATATACTTGTAATTATCTAAAATTGTTACTTCTCTCTTTCTCTTGAAACTCTTTGAACAAATTTAATTTTTACTTCTTAATTACATATTATTTTAGATACATGTAAATAATTAACTATTTTGTATATATTTGCATGTATATTGTACATTCATTTAAGAATTACCATATTAGGTGAGTTTCATTAATAAATAAAAAAAATTAAAAAAATTATGTTTATTAATACAGTAAAACCATATTTATTTTATTAAACAGATCTAAGTAAGTTCATCAGAATAAATGAAAGATAATCCAAACAAAGAAATCTATGTAATAGGGAGTATCATGTATATTTAAATTTTCTTGAAATTAAAATGTTTCAACAGCAAAAGAAAAGATCACTTAGAATTCATACCACATGTTGCTGCTCTGCCTCATTTTGCTTATGTTACTCTTGGACAATCATAGAGCAACAGATAATTGTACTCTCTGTTGTTGCATTGAATTGTTTTTGTAGGTAATAACTTTAGTGATGTATGTTTTTCCTGGCTAGAACAGAATAGGACACACTCATATTAGGATATTAACAATATTTTACCTTTAAACTGCACAACAGTTTTTTTTTTTTTTTACTGTAACAAATATTGTATTTTTTGTTTCAAAAATTAAGATGCTGTATAAATCTTGGTGAATAAATGTAATCTTGACAGATAAATGATTTAAGTATGCGTAGTTAATGTATTTTTTAATAATAGATTTAATGTTGCTTTTGCTTATAACATATTATTTGTAAGCCTAATTATTGTTTCAGTTTTTAATTATAAATTGTATGGGTTTGGTTTCTTTACACCAAACTTTATCATTATGTAATGTAATTTTGTTTGTTATGAAAAAATGTAACTATTGTAGTTAAAAAAGAAGAGTAATCCAAAAAGAAAGATAATTAATACTGATAACTCTGAGATCTAGATAACAAAATTCTTATAAATTGGATTTTAATGAACATAATACATTTCTGCTTTTTCTGTTATGTTTAATACCAATAATTGTAACAGATTTTTAGTTTGATAAGATTTCTGTTACAATTTTATTGAGAGATGCAATACCATTTTATTGATTATTTATTAAGATTAGAAATAATTTTTCTTTTCAATAAGTGAACTCACTTAGAGCCGTTTATGTCATCAGATCCATTCTGTTATTTTTTCATGTAAATATGTGTAATTTTGTCTGTTGAGATTATCAGTTATAGACTGAACAACCTTTTGAATGAAACTCAGAAAGGTTTTATTTTTATTCCATTATTCCTATAACGTGTTTCAATTTATTATAAACTCTCGCATTGTATTTTAGGAGGAATTAGATACCAGTTTTTACCTGATAAAACAGTTGAGCCATTAGGCATATTCTTCAGACACTAAACAAAAATTAGAGTCCCTGGTCTTGTTCATCCCAGACATCCAGCAACAGATGACACCAAGAATGGATGATGATACTTGTTTAAACAGTATCATAAACTTGTGCTTTCAGCCTTGTCAACATTCGTTAACCAGGAAAGAAGAGACAAAGATTGAACAAAAGATCTGAATGGTGAGTAAAGTGATTGGTCCATAGAGGAATCACAGTGTGAGTTAAACCTCAACTAAATAATAACTTCAAAATTCTTTCTAGGAAATAAGTACATAACCTCCAACTGATTGAGAGAACAGAGCATTTTTTCACTGGATGGGGATAGAATATTATAGGTCAACAATTTTACATGGACAATTTTTTAAGTATATACTCCAACAAAAAATGTGTGTTACCTTCAGATTTTTATTAAGACTTTCAAAGGACAAGCAAACCATTCATGTAACTGTAATGGAAGTATTCAGCTGAACAGTAAATCAATTATCAGATCTATGATGAAAGTGAAGTAATATGCATTATATGGGCTCTTACTTGAGTTTTAGTGTTAGATGTCAGCTTCAATTTTATATTCTGCACTCTTGTATACAGTTTCATTTGTAGACGACAGTTCTTGTCATGAATTAGTGTATCTTACAATTACATTATTTACCACATCAGTTGCTTTTCTCTTTATTTGTGCCATCTGGAAAATTTTTCTGAGGATGCCGATGATTATGAAGGGTTGATAAAATTCTTAGATTTGCTGATGTTTCTTACATGTAAAGATTATTATTTTACATAAGTATTATTATATGTCGTATGAATATTTTTAGTGACAATAAAGAAACTTCAGCATCTTTTGTATTTTATTATATTGTAAAATTAAAATGTCTTACAAAAAAAATTATTTTGTGATCATTTATGTATGTTTAGTGATTTAATTATTTATTTACAAAAAGAAGTTTCATGTGAAGATTTAAAATAAAGATTGGTTTTTCTTATATTTTAAAAAAAGTTATAATTTTGTTTAATGCACCACAACAGGATTAAGGATTATTCAAATAAGATATGCTATTATTGGCTTTTATTCAGTTTATTTTTATTTGTTTGTAATAGGACATATGATTTCCTCTCATTGTTTATGCTAACTTAGTTTAACCTACATTTTGCTTTATTATAAGTATGTAAAGCATACTTCTAGTTAAATTTATGTAAAATTGCACCAAATTTACAAAAGGACACTGGTATTCAAATCCTGTTGTAAGTAATTATACTTTAAAAACCTTTGAATCTAAACCATTTAAGGATCGCATACTGCTTTTCAAAAATACTCTACATTGTAGGCGCGTGCTTCTTATAAGTTTTATGAAAAAAAACCCATTAAATGTAACCTCTCCATATTGCCTAATTTCATCAATTTTTTTTTTTTTTTTTTTTTTTTTTTTTTTTTTTTTTTAGGTTATTCACTTTTCTGGTCTTTATTAATATTAAATTGTTTTCTTTCTTTTTTTAGTAAGATACACTCAAACAGTTTGCTCTGTAAAAGTGAATGTAAAATTTTTGGATTTTAAAGTTTGCAAAATCAGGGAGACTGCAAATCATGTGAAAATAAATATCAAAAATATATATTTTACCTTAATTGTTGGAAGTTTAATTATATTAGAGATTTAGCTATGTAGACGTATTATCATCATGCACTTTCGATTTTAATCCACCCTTTTTCCTTACTGTGATTACTAAGTTAATAGATACTTCATCACACAGTGTAGGTTGATGCATCTTTGAAGGCAATGTCTTACATTAGAAGTAATGTTAATATCTGTCAAATTTTATATATCTCTTACTGAACCAGTATTTTTGTTATTGTCAACAGTAAAGGCAACTTGAAATATTATTCATTAATTACAGTAAAACTTAAAGAATGGATATGTGAACAGTTAAGAAAAACATCTCGCTGAACATAATACTAGCTCACAGATTTAATAAGTTTTAATTTTCAAATTTGATCAGATTTTACTAAAATAAAAATAACTTGTAGAAACCTTTTACATTAGATCAACTGATTAATGATTTAAGGGAGGGAGAGAAGTAACGTTCAAAATCAGTGAGCCCTGTTCAGTTTGTACTTTAAATAACATGTATTTTAAATACTTTCAGTACATAGTTTACTAATTTGTTATTAATAGTTTTTTATTACATAATTTTATGATTCTACATTCATTTAGATATTGCTTAATGAAGCAAATTGTTTGATTAAATTTTTTAATGGTACATAAATTTTGTTTCTTTATATTTAAGGATTATTTAGCATGTATATTATCAATAATGTTCAGTCTGAGACTTTACAAGACCAGCTGCCAAACTGTGATTGAGTTTACTCTGCCTGTTGTGAAGTGGTGTAACCTTGAAATAATATTTTTTTTTATGGATTTATTTTTTACTAAATGATCTAAATTAAATTTTTAATACTGTAATTAATTGTTCCTAGTGTGTTTGTTGATGGATTTTTATATAATCTTGTACAACATTATTAATGTGCGAAAATGTCATTGCCTGGTAGTTATTTCCAGCATATACACTCTGTAATTGCTATTTGAGGTGGTGGTCGTTTTTGCCACAGTGCTCTTTAAAGTCTCATTTAAGCATTACCTCACAAACATTATAGTTGGATATGTGTTTCACTGAGATCAAGAATATTATATTTCTGATTATCTTCAAACTGGGCAAATCCATCTACTTATAATATTGTGGTGTAGAATTACTGTTCCTTCTGTATTATTTATTTTGACTGTATTGAGATCTAATAGGATCAGGATGAGGATGAATTCTTTTGTATTATAAAAAATGTCACTAAATACCTACTTTATGTGAACACACAACATGCTACTCATGAATTTGCTATGATTATTTTTCAAAGTTTTAATCTTCCTATCTTATTTTTATTGTAGGCAGCTAGTTATTGCATAATGTATATAATGACTTATTTTTTATTCCAGTTAACAGTGGTGAAATTATAATTTTTGACAAAATATTTCTTAAATTTCTTAGTTTTATGAAAAAAAATTTTATTTCTAGGGTTATGTGGAAAATTTGAGCTCAATTGCCTATGAATATGTATACTTAATTTAGACATATTAAACTTCACCACCAAAGTATGCATCAGTAATAGATTTTTTTTATAAATCCTGGTTTTAGTTAAAAAAAAAATCATGCTTGTTCATGTAAAGGCGTAAATTGTTGAATAATCTTATAACAACTAATTAGTTAATTAATTTTTCCTGTTATTCTTTTCTTTTGTTTTTACATCTTGTTTTCATAATTGTATTATAGAATTTTGAACATAGATACTTGTCCATCAAAATTTTATTTATTTATTTTCACTGTTTAACGATAGACAATGTAATTTTACCTCTTCTTGTAAAACTCTATTAAATATAAAGTGTCTGTATGAGTATTTTAATACAGAAAAAATATTATTTTATTTAGAAAGAACGTTAAAGTAAGCTGTTTTAAATTAATTGTAATGTTTAAAACATGATCCTTAGCAATTATTAATGTTTTTCAGTTTTTTATTAACTCATTTTAAGTTGGAAGTACATTTCACTGTTAGTATATTGTTGTTATTGCAACATTTTATTATCCTAATATGCTCTAGAGATTATTGTTATAAGTATAATTTAACCATTTATTTCATAGTGTATGGTGTCATCTTTTTTTATTCATGTAAGTCATTACAATATTTCTGTTAGCGTGATAAATAAAAATATAATGTTTGTTTTTTTTGTATAGTTCATTGTAAATATACTCAATTGCTTGATAACTTTCTTTTTATTTATTTTAATGTAAGGTGCTGGTGGCAACTAGCATTTGAAATTAGTTTTTTTATGATTTGGAGTTATTTTCAATTATTATTTTGTGATGTGCGTACTGTGGTTTGTTTATGTACTAAATCGTATTAATTTCTTTTTATAATGACATGATGTGGGTATATATTTTTAAATTTACTTGTGTGCATGTGTATGTATGTATCTAAGCAAAACCATGTTGATGTAAGTAATTTAATCTGCTTGATTAAATATATTATATGCATAATTTAAGTACTATTTGTTGAGTTTAAATATTGAAAGTAACGCTAAATAAAGAATTAAATAAATCTTCATAGATTTTATGAGTCAGTTCTGTTTTCAGTTTATTTTTTTATTATTGGCTAGGGTGGCTTTGAATGAAAGAAAAAAACAAGTACTGAAAGGAGATATTTTTAAACAGTGCATTTCCTCAGATTTAAAATCTTTTTAAAAAAATCATAAACTTGTGAATCATGTTGTGATTATTATTCCACATTGTAATTGAATACAGTTTTATTCTAATTCACCTCATCATTAAAAGATAACTTTTTTTTTAGATATGTTTAAAGCTAATTCTGGTGTAGAAAAAAAGATTAAATAAACTTAAATATTTATTAGTTTAACGTCAATATCATTCTTAAAAAAATTGGACATTTTAATCCAAAAAAATTAATTTGAAGCCAAAGCATCTAAAATTAAACGAAAATGTTATGCACAGTATTCTTCCCATTACAATACCTCTACAACATTTGAATATAATTTTCTTTTAACTCAGCCACATGAGTTTCTTTTTGTTTAACAAACATTCCTTTTTTAACATACAGTATTTTCTAATGTAAAAGTTACAACATGAAAAAACTTACTGCTTAAGTTATACAGGGAATTCAGTATTTGTTATAGATTATAATAAATGAAATAATACCATTTTTATAATAATTGAGGCCACAGTTAAGGCATTTTGATTAAAAATATTGCTTATTAAATGTAAAATAAGAGTTTTTGATGGTTATTTGGTAAATAGAAGATATGTTAAGTACACTTCTCCAGTGTAATTCATAACAGTATAATCTTATTTATGTCCATTTATTTAAATCTGAATATAAACATAACTGGTAAAATGATTATTTCTTTTTTTAAATGTAAAATTTAAAAAAAAGCATTAATTGAAAATAGCATTCTTGTATACTTCTACTAAGCATTTGGATTTTTATTTATTTATTTATATTATTTGTAGAGTTTATTCTATTTTTGTAACTTAATTAAATTTATAGTTTGTTTTTTTTTTACATTAGGTTAAATAGGTTAGATACTTCATTAGACCCATAAATTACTGTTATTCTAGTTTTGTTGGTAGTTGTGTGATGTTGATATTGATATTACTTTAATAATTCTACTTATAATTTTATATTTTATGTGTTCATTTATTGTTTTGTATATAAGTATCTTTATGTTTATTATTTAGTATAGTTCTTGACGTCTGTAACTGTATTTCCTTTATTTAATTAGATATTATTTTTAAAAATAGCTTCTGTTAATGATACATCACATAATTACATTCACCTTTATTTTAATACCAGTTTTGTATTACACTTCTTATATTAAATATTACTAATATTTCAGATCAATATTTGAAATTAAACTAAGAATTAAATTTAGTTTTATTATTTTTTTATTATAAAAAAAAATAAAATATTCAAAAATATGTATCTGCACAAGTTAAACGTCTAGGAATACTTTTCTGCTAGTGTATGTAACTTAAATAAGCTTATTTTCTGTAAAGTCATTTTCTTTTTTGATATCTATTAAGATTTTCTTGTTTGGTTTTTTTATACTGTTTTAATGAATGCAGTATTACTCTATCTTGTTTTTTTTATCTGAAAAAAAAGATCCATTTGAAACTTAACTTTTATGTAATTTAATGTAACATTTCAATATTAAATTATGAAAATATTAAATAGTTAAAAAAACTTATACAAGTTGTAGAAGATAAAAAATACATTTAATTTTCTTTTGGTACACTCCAGTAATGATAAAAAAATATGGTTTTAAATAAGGAGTATTTCTAAAACCCAAATTCATCTCAAGGTGTAATTACAGTTCTGTTTTACCATCAAATTAAATTTAACCCTTTGGAGACCAAGCTATCAAAAACGTATGTTACTTCGGAGCTATGTGTATTGCAAGCAAACCAAAACTGACCAGTAGTAAAATTAACCATTTCATTAGCATTAATAATAACTGTTATAAACTGATTTTCATAGTTTTACCATTACAATTTTACTTAAAGCAGCTGCATATTAATAAAATACATCCATTTTAACAAAAATATATGTTTTCTCATTTACAAAAAATCAGTTAGGTAATTTACTTTTAAACTAAAAATAATTTATAAATAGGAAACCTTATTATTTAATAGAGAATTTCATTTTGTACCAAATTTCATTTCATTTAATTGATGACTGAAAAAAAATGCATTTTTTTATATTACTGTTGTTTATTATATGCATAGGCCTACTGTAATTTTACCAACATGCAAAATTATGTAATTTTCAAAAGTAGTGTGTGCTCTTACTTGCTGCTACCAATAAATCCTTATTGTTCCAAAACACGTATTTGCTACTAATTTATAAGTTTTTAAGTAATAATCTAATGAACATATTTACAAAGAAACTATTTACACTTATTTACAAATGTTCTTGCTAATACAAATTGCATGACACCCTTCTTTACATCTACAACACACCTATAAATCTCTTTCTACCCTTTGTATAGTTTGTTCCTCTTACAGAACACACCCAACAAGTTTTTTCATCTTTCCCCGGCAGCTTTTCCAAATCAGGAGAGCAACATTCATTACCTTGACATTCCATGACAGTTTGTTTTTGTTTAAACCAATCTTGTGCACCTGTATCAACAATGATGTTTATAAATTGATTGTTTTAGCAGTTTTCCTTATATATGACAGGAATTTAAAACCATCCTAGCAAAAAGATTAAAATATACTTTTTTCCAGCATTTTATTGTTCTTTCATTCAAGCATCATATCAAATGAATCTACGAATTTACACCTCTCAAGTGCTTGTTGTAATTCATTACCATGCTTGGTTTTGTCTTGAGTAACATCCCTACGGTATCTTTTTTTTGTTTGGGTTACATCTTTGATTTGCGAATCAGATGAAATTAGTGTGGCAGGTTGCTCCTGTGATTTTTTTTTTTGCCTATAGGCCATAGTAAAGTAGCTATTATTTTAACAGTATACAGTTTTACTTCCTGTAACTGGGCTTTGACTTAATTTGGAAGTCCTTTATGGTTTGCCAGTCGTAAAGGTTTCTTTATTATATAACATTTTCATTAGAGAAACGCCTACCTGTAAAAAAATTACCAGTAAAAACGTGATCCCTTTTCTAAAATAATTACAAATTGATAATAATTTTTCAACAACTATATATGCCACACTGTTATTTATTATCTGTTCTTTATCATTGTCATTGTTAGCACCCCTGTAACAAAAAAAATTCAAACCGTATTTGGAAACTGAATCACGCAATGCCCCATCGATGATTGTGCTTGTGGGAATGTATTGTATAAAACTTGTGAGATTCTTTGTACCAATAAGGCTCTCATCATCAGATAATTGAAAAATGTAGCAAAATTGAAAAAGTTTATTGCAACGGTCCACTAAAGGTTGGAATTTTTGGCAAGGGTCATAAATAGGCTGATTACTACTTGTCGGTTACTGTTGTCTACCATGTTAAACAAACTAAGTCAGACTCAAATGTATTCCTTTTGAACATTTTTGGAAACCTAAGTGTACTTTGAGAGAACCTAAATTCATACACCAATAGGATTTAATACATAAACTAACTGTTTATGTATCAGTTCCATGGTTAGCAAAACAACAATGAAAGCCAACATTTCATTGATAGTAACAGGTACCCATGAACGAAGGTAAGTATGAGGCAAGATTGTTAGGCCCTTTTAATGCAATTATCTGTTGAGCATATCTATTTTTCTTTCACAAGAATATCTAATAACATACCTGTAAAAAATAATTGAAATAATCCACATATTTTGATATTTGAGAAGGACATTGTTTTGGCCCAGTAATGTCTAAATATTCAAAATTATGAATTAGCTGATCTAAACTTATATTTACTGATCTAACTTATGTTTGTAACCCTATCTTAATTTATATTATCATTTTAATTATCTGTTTCATCAGAACTAATAAATAACCTGTCTATTGACAAAAGCAGACCTAATGTCGGTCACTTTCAAATGATTATGAAGTGAATAAGTTGACAGAGTTCATCAGGGCAAAAAGAAGGGTCCCCATGGCATTATCACCACCAAATATATCAAATTCATCATCACTTGATGAGAAAATAAAATCATCTTCACCTTCACTTTCATTCAGCTGGTGATCCAACTTGCTGTTTGAAATTCTGTTTCGTGAAATTATAGTAAAAAAAAAAACAAAATACACAGACACAGTACAATAAACAAGTCGCATAAATACTATAGTATAGCAGACAAGATTGATGCATGCTACAGTCTGTAACAGCTGACATGACATATTTGCTGTATCTCATAACATTACATCGTATCTAGACAGAAATATTATTAGCTAAATAAACTTTAACAACAATTAGTTTCTTAATTACAAATATCCTCTAGTCCAAAATATATAAATAAAAATTATTTTTTCTACCAAACAATATGAATTAGACCCGCTCGACAATATATCAACGGCTGGTCTTTTTACCATATTTTACTATCGTCAATGTGTACTTTTGCATATATTGCAGATCAACAATATATCATTGACTGGTCTCCAAAGGGTTTAATCATGCTTCTACGGTCTCTATATTATGCTGGTATGTAAACATCTTCTTGGTTAGGTGCCTACCATGATCAGTAACGATTCCAGATAAGCAGACATTAGTCACAAGTTTCTACTGAACATAGTGTAGCTATTTTCAATAATAATTACCCATACATATTAGTCTTGCTGAGGAAAGTGATGAGTAAAATAATTTCCTGGCCTTCACCAAGCCTTCAGTATTGCTGCACAGCTGCATGCAATACCCACCAAAATGTGATAATATTCAATCCTGCAAGTAATCCCAAGTAATACTGCCACTCATTTATCATCGGGACTGACTTTATTGGACCGATGACTCAGATGTACACCTCAACACCTCAAATACTTCCACAACCACAAAAAGTTACTAGACTTTTTTGTTGTGAAATAATACTGCCTTATAAACAGGCAATACATATATCTACATACATATTGCCTTTATATTAATCAGGGAGAAATATTAAAAATAGTTTGTGTTTAAAATGTAGAAAATGAATTTTTTTGCTGCAACCTGTACTCCCATTTGTGTTTCAATAAGAATCTTCTCTTTTAAGTCATTATTTTCTTTGTGGTTTTTTAAATACCATAATCCTTTTTATTGTCATATCTGAACTTTTTCCTTGATATTGATCTTCATTATCACCTTATTCTTTGGATATCAGTTGTGTTTTATTCCATTAGAGTTCATAAATCTAGTTCTCTTGTAAAAGTATCTAACTATTAAATTTTTTAGGAATTCTATTTTGTCAGTATTAGATTTATCAGTATTAAAAGGTTCTTATAAAAGTTATCCCATTTTCAATAAATGTCATATAAAAAGTATGAACAATTGAAAGTTACATTTTTTTCATTATTAAATACAATGTAGAAATTTATATATTTAGAAAAATTCTTTTGTGTCTTGATAAAGACTCCATAAAATTCTACTTTAAATTGTTTACCAAGAAGCTTGTCTATAATATTTGAAATACTTCTAGCAGAGAAAAAATGTTGTAACTTATAACTTATACATTTTTTCATCATCAAATAAACATTGTAAGTTTTTACATTAGATTAATTAAAATGTTAACATTTCCTTACATAGAATTATTTCCTTTATTTATCTTTTTCACTTCCATGTAGCACTCCTTTATTTCCATCCTTTTCACCCCACTTAGCTTTGTGTCTTACTGTGCATGTGTCTACATCATTAATCACAAGAGCAATACTCAAACTATATGTTGGTTGTTGTGAAAGAACAGAAAACATTTATTAAATTTTGTTTTAAACTATAGAAACCATGTCAAAAATCCAAAATATTTAATTTAGCATTAGATTATACCAGGTGTCCCAAATTTTCCTGTGGAATTTCAAAAGCCAATAACTTTTTTAAGAATTTTAATTTACAAAAATGTTTTTACAAGAAGTTTTGGCCCAGGAATTTCGTTGCATAATTTATGGATTTTTTAAAATTAATTTTGAAAGATGACATTCTGCATTTTGAACATCGCATATTTTTGCTCTTTCTAAGATGTTTTCATTAACAGATGTTAAAATATCTTCATATAAAAACCTGATTTCAGCTCAGATGTAGTTCTCTTTTAGCTGTTCATGGGTTTTGAATCTATTGGTATAAACCCTTTCCTTGAGGTAATGCCACAGGAAAAAGTCAGGAGCTGTCTTATCAGGCAACTGTGGCAGATATGGAATTTCTGAACCTTCAGATATCTCTGTTGAGAACTCCATTGTTAGCCTGGCCATGTGAGATGTGTCTCCATCCTGGTGGAACCATATTTCTGCCATATTTTGAAATATAGGACACAGAAGATTTTTTAGTATGGCTCTATACTGTTCACCAGTAATGGCTACAGGATTTCCATCTTCATCTTTGAAAAAATATGGTCCAGTGATACCTTGAGCAGTTATTCTACATCTTGGATGATTCCAATGACTGTTGAATTTTCTGTTCCCCAGAACCTACAATTCTGTTTATTTACAAATCCATTCAGATGGAAGTGAGTCTCATTACTCATTAATCGGATGAGAAAATTGTTTCCTTCTTGATAAAATTGTTGAAAATGAACAGCATACTGAAGCCATTGTTGGTAATCTAAAATTGCTTGTATTGGACAACCTGAATTTTACAGGCAAACATGTAAATGCTTGAGAATAAGGTAAAGATTTAACTGGGGCAACCTTAGCTGAGCAGAACTCTGTCTGATGTTCATACATCTTCTTCACTGGCCTGTTCATGTCAAATATTCTGCACTGAAGTGGCACAATATGGTCTACCTGTTCGAGGCAAGTCTATTTGAGACCCATGTTATTTACAACATGTAATCAGATTGCATAAGTTATTTCAGAGGGCATGTGTATTACATTGAAACATCTAAATTTCAAGATACTCTTTGAATAGGAATAATTGTTTGTTGGTTTTCAAAGTAAAGTTCCATAATAGTGACTGTTTAACACTGAATACTTCATTTCCAAGTTTCTAGTTTTCAAGTCTGAAAAAAGCAGAAAAACATCTAAAAAATTATTGTTAAAATTACCTAGGATCTTTTGAGACACTGTATATATGTTTTTCTTTAACCATATTGATTGAGGTTGAGAGGTAATTTGTGAGCACATTACTGTTGGAGCCAGATAATTCATGCTTGATTCATATTTTAGGAGGTTTAGGAAATTTTACCAGACATAACCTCTACCACCAGTGTGGCTTTTTATGCGACTCCACGTGAGAAATAGATTCCCTGGATGGTGCAATACAATTGCCATGCTACTGAATCCTCCTAAAGAAGTAGCACTAGAAAGTCTCAGGTTGGTGGCTGATGCAGTGCCCATGATGAAAGTTAAAGAAAAATGAATGTAGAGGGTCATCGAACCATGAAGGATTATTTTTTAGTTAGTTTGCTATCTTCTACATTTAAGTTTAGAAACGGTTGCTGGTAATTCAAGTCTAAAATTTCTAAGTAACATTACTGAGTATTCCAGTCCAAGCTTTCCTAGAACAATTTTGGTCTAAAAAACTGGTAGTTTTCATGTTCTCATTATTTTTAGGTGTGTATAACTAATTCTGATTATCTAACTCATAAAAAATTAAGTAGAAACAACGTCAAGTTTTTTGAACAGCCAGAATTTTTAGAAGCATTTAACTTAACGTTTCTTTGTTCATTTAAAGATTGGCGAGGCCAGTGTTAGTGGTATGTCACCTAAGAAGATTACATTTAAGATTTCAGTGATGAACAGAACTTTAGATAAGCCTGGGTTTTTAAAATAGAAGATTTTTCGTAAATGATGGTTAAAAACACAAAAAATATTTTGTTAGTTTTGATTAACTCCTTGGGTGGTAGCCATAATTTTTGTAAAGCATTGACGTTGTATTAAAATAATTAAGAGAAGCATTTGATTATATTAGACCAGATTCAATAATAATCACAAATTAGTTTGGAACACTAATCTTCATTACTGTTAAAAAAATAAAAAGGATTGCAATTTTCACTAGTTTAATTTCTAGTTTGCTTTCTAAATAATCACTTACAACAAAAAAAGTTGTGCAAATTAACAATTGTGTTTTTTAAATCATAAATATTTATTGTAATTTAGTGTTCTGAGTATATTTTTAGTAAGTACATTTTTTCTGAATATGTATCCACACATACACATAACCTTATAAGTTTGTATATGTGTATTTATGCGTGTGTGTGTGTGTATTAAATTTTACCCAAAGCAGATATATGTCAACAAATAATTTTTTACTGTTAGACTATGTAAATTGGTACAATTTATGTATTAAGGAGGTAAAAAAAGAATTAATGATATTTGACCACATAATTTATTGCTTAGAGTTGTTCAAATATTTCTCTGTAATTCTAGAAGAATTACATACTTTCTAAGAAGAAAATACTTATGAATATTCTTATCCAGTATATTTTATCATTGGAGAAAATAAACAATAACATTTTATAAGTTGGTTAAACTGCTGATTTAGCTTGTTGTGTTAAGGCTTTGTCAATTTTATATAACAAAATGGTACCAACTTTTCTTTTTTTTATATATTTTCACTTAGTATTGCTATGTAAGGTAATAACCGAGCTCAATAATAAATTCAAAATAATAAAATTCAGTAATAAAATCGTACAGCTAAGCAGTCATTGTTATCTGTACGTAAAGGATAATTACCATCATTAATTCAGTATTATGTGTTTATTATCTTTCACTATAGATCACATCCTTTTTTTAGTTATCAAAAGAAATTTTATTATTTCATCATTATTTGTTTAATATTTTCATTTTTACTCTTTGTACATTTTAAATACAAAATATTTTGTATAAAAAACTTAAGAGATAATTAATGCTAATTAGGAAGATAAAAATGTTAAATATTTTTTTTGCCTCAACTGCTTTGTTTTAAAACGTAAGAAAATTTTATTTTAATTTTTTTTCAAGTTTTTTTAAATTGTTAACTTCATTTTTTATATTTCTGTTTATATTTACTTAAAAAAAAGTATCAGCATACAAATATAAACATTACTGCCCTTTTTTCAGTTGTGAATTTCCTATATTAAGGAGGGTGACTAAATCTAAAAATTCAATTTTTTCCATGTCTAGAAAGTATGCCAAATAAGATTTTTTTAGACGTAGACTATACTGACAGCTTTGAAGTTTGACTTGGATTAGAGCTCGTATATATATTTTTTCTATGCTTGCAATTTTCTTTTCAAAATCTTACCAGAGGTTGAATTTGTCATCCTTTTTTGTTGTATTTCAGTGTAAAATTATAATTCATGTTTCTATACTATTTTTACATTGCCTTTGTGTTATTATTTTAAAAACAGTTAATTTAGTCATTTAGAAATAAAAATTATTTGTTGAAGCAGTAAAAAGAATATTGAAAATTTTTCTACGGTATATTTTTTGAGATAGGCAATTTTATTTTATGTCATGTATATCATTTTAAATTATGTATAGTAATAGATTGTAGATTTGAAATTTTGAATCTGTTATATTTTAGTACATAACATCATTTCATATATACATATGTTTTATTTTTATGGTTTTTCTTGATGAATGTGAATAATATCTCCATAAATATTTAATATTATAATATTTGGTGTATTGGTTACTTGGACTATAATCATATATTATTTAGTATTCTACATAATTTCCTTGAATGATGTTATGTATTTGTCAGTGATTTTTCTTTTTTTTCAATTCAGAATGTGTTAACGGTATTTGGAATTGTACTATTTCAGTGAATTTTATTTGTGTGAATTATGTGTGTATTAGTAATAAATTGCTGCAGACACGGAAGTGATAAATTTTTATTATAATATTATTGATCTCAATTTTAAGAAGGTTGCTTTTATGTGTGTGGTGAAAATGATTTACTGATGTAATAGTGTGTATATTTATGTATATGTATATATATATTGCCTTTTTCTACTCTTAATAACTGATGAATTATTTTTCATATTAATTCATTCTCTTCATACTATATATAAATCCTTGTTAAAGTTATCTGATTTGTTTTTTTTTTTTTTTTTTTTTTTAATGTATTGTAATAATATTATTTGTAATATTAGTTATTTTAACAGAGAAAACATAAAAAAAAATTACCCTCCCCCAGTTAACTGTGATCAAGAATATTAGGCAATAGTATTGGAAGAAAACGGTTATTTAATTAAATAATTAAATTATGGTTTTGCTTCAAAAATTAATAAAAAGCATTGTTAAAACTTACATTTTAACATTGTTATTTTATTTAATTATAATTATTATAAGCTTGTAAAAATTTTTTAGAGACAATAAAATGATTATAAGTACTTATATTTTTATTTTTTTTAATAATTTTCTTCTTTGACACATCAGTTTTTATTGATTGATTTTTTAGGATATACATTCATTTAGTTCTTGTGCATTTTTGCTGTTATTCATTTTGCTGTACTTTTTCTCAGTGGGTAAAAAAAGATACTTAATGTGTTAAAACATCCATTCTTTCTATTGCCATTCTTACATTGCCAGTAATCCGATTAATAATTTAACTTTCGTAGAACATGATATGCAATTTAATAAAATATATGCTTTAATTTTTTCTTCTTTTCTGTCTACAGTTTCATATTTTAGTAGCAGATTGAATAATTTGATTGATTTCTATCTAAAACAAATTTATTAAGTCAGATAACAAAAAAAATCTCTTTATTATTGTCACCTAGAAATTTAAAAAGTGGCATGCACTTATATTTTAATAAAAATTATTTTATGAAAGGTTGATGAATAAATAAATAACTTTTCCAATTTAGATCTACCTTAATTAAACTGGCAAAAATCAGCTCTTGTGAGTAAATAATGAGCAAATTCGGCATTGTTGTTAAAGATTTTTAAAACCTTTACATATTTTGAATTGCTTTTAGAGATAGGTAAAAGATGAAATTTTCATAAAGTTTTAGTTAGAATTAATTGTGTAATACTTTATTAAAAAAAGGAGAATTAGTTTTAATAAAATGTTAGCCTTACCCAAACTTAACCTTAGTTACCTTATGAACCCAAAAATATGTCAATCTTAAGTCATCATGAAACTTATTTTTATCCAGAATTATTATACTAGAGAAAATTAAACATCAGAAAAAACGTGTCATCAAATGTTATCTACCACGATGGACCATTTACTCTAGCACATTTATCATAATTTTTATTATCATTCTTAACTATTCGTTTATTTACTTTAGTGATGAACCAAAAAAAAGTTTTTTAAATGTAAATTCCATATCATGAAGAAAAGTTGTTTTACATATAAATTAACTAAAATATTTTGAAAAAAGTACAGAGAGAACTGAATGTAACACAGTTTAATGTAATTTTAATCATTATAATCTGTAAGCTGCAGTATTTTAACAAAGTTTTAATAAAACTGGATTAGATGCAGATTTATTTCTAGTGACAATTAATGCCATATTAATTAGAAATGGGTGAATATATGTATGTTATTATCTGTTTGTTATATAAGAATTTATTGCTAATTTAAATGTAAATAATAATTGTTTTTCAGTATTAAAATGAAGTGAATGCTGATCTTAGTTACTTTAAAACAACAGGATTCTTGGTAAATATTGCAATTGTTAGTCCTGAAAACATGTTAACTTTTGTAGTTGTATGGTATAAATCATTCATATGTGTAACAATGTATAAAAAAAATTATTTTGTTACTTAATAAGAGGAATTGCCTCTTTAAAACATCTGAATACAAGAAATATGTATTTGCCATCTTTGATGTACTCATTTCTCCATTAAATGTAAGTTTCTGTAGTTAAATTTATGTTGACACTTCACTCTGTTTTTGGAATCGAAGATTTTCTTTTAAAATTCATAAGGCTTCTCTCTTCCAAATTATTTCCTTTGAACTTTTCTCATCCTGGGTTTTAGAAAAGAGTTAGAAAATAATTTTTGATGTTTTTTATACAGTGTCTGTTAGTCACCTTAAACAGTTGCAGGCAACATTATGAGATGCATTGTCTTCTTCACTGACACAGAAATGCTCTTGTCATTTTTAACCTAATAAACAAATTTGCTGACATTGAGAACAAATTTATCACAGTTGCAGAAAACACTGGAACATGTACATCATAAAGAAAGATGTTAATTTACAGTATACTAAAAGCTCATGTAAATTTAATGGAGTTAAAACTGTTTCATTTAAACCAAACTTTAATAATGTGCAATTTTTCTGTGTGTCTCTGTCATAATAGGTAGTGAATGCTGCTACATAACCCATCTGTGGTGAGAGTTTCATGTACCTAATTGATCACTATATTTCTGTTAGATTAAAAACAACATACTAAGGGTAAAATGTGAATTTTTTTGCTAAAGCTGTATAAGAAAATACCAGAATCAGAATGGTATCGATATATTAATTTGAACATATAAAATCTGTTTCACTGAGTGATTTTATGTTAATACGCCATATAAAATTGAAAATATGTTAAGTGGTATAATAACACTGAAATTTATAGCTGATGTAGTTTTGGAACAAGCTTATTAATGATTAAAAAAATAAATAAAACTTAAATAAATAAAACTTTATTAAAATAAATAATACTTCAGAGGATGATATGTATGAGGGTAAATGAAGTTTAGTCTTGTACAGTCTCAGTTCGACCATTACTGAGACGTGTGGTTAATTGAAACCCAACCACCAAAGAACACCAGTAGCCACGATCTGTGTTAAAATAACTGACTTTATTAGGACTTGAACGCTGGAACTCTCGACTTCCAAATCAGGTGATTTGGGAAGACGCGTTCACCACTAGATCAACCTGGTGGGTTATCACTTACTTGACTATTGCCAGTTATCACTTTAAGAAATTCTTTTATTATGGTGATAAACAGATTTCACCATTTCTTTATATTAAGTGACTAAAATATAAAAAGTAATATCCTATAATCAGTCTAGACTTTCATCCATATCAATGCAAAAACTAGTTCAACTTTTTGGCAAATTTATGATTACATTCCAGAAGTAAGGATAAAATTTACCACAACGCAGATGCAGCACACAACATTCTAAACAAGACATGTCAAGCTGTCCGGACTGAAGCACAATGACATTTTATGATTACAGTGGTTGGTGTGGTGTATCTCAAGTAACAGACATACAATAGACACTAAAAATAATACCATTGTTACCCGACCCTTGTAAACAAGTTATTTACTTTTATTTGCAATTTTGACGAATGTAATTATCAAAATTGCATTCATCAATTTAATATAGTTGAATTACATTAAACTTACCACCTTATGTTGTATTATTGCATGAAATATTTTCAGTATGTCAATAAGTATTTATTCAGATTAAACAGTTTTACAAAAAACTGTTACTTTTATTAAAATGTTTTAAGATAACTGAGTTTTTTATCATTTGTGGTAAAAAATTCATTACATACTGCCTAATTAGAAGTAAGCTAAGCATTTAATATGGAATATTGATGACAACCATGGTAGTAAAAGAAAAAAGTGATATTTCACACACCATACTTATAATATTTTTTTTTTACAACTACAATAAAATAAATAAATTCTCTTTCTAAACTTATGATGGAACTGTGTTTTTAGAATATTTTCGAAGTTATAAGGTTCTTGTTCTATTGAATAAGCAGCAAAAGCAAAATGTCATACAGTTTGTGAATTGTTTTTAATTTCTGTAATATGTATATATATATATATATATATATATATATATATATATTAATCTGATCAATCCAAGTACAGAATTAATAAAATAGGAAGACACCTACTTTATTCCATAATCCAAGCAAGAGTGCTTTCATGAGTAGCATCATCAGTTGCTACATAATTTTTCAAATCTTTCGTTGCAAATTACACATCCAAATTAAAATTGTTCATTGCAAATTGCACACTAAAATTTAAATTTAAAATTGTTAAAAGATACTTTTACAGTTAAATCAAAACAGAAATAAAACTAATGTTTTTTTTTAACTCAAAAATTTTAAATTAAAATTAAAAACTTCATATACGAGGTGCTACCCAAAAGTTCGGGGAATTTGAATTCGCACGCGAACCACTGCTGGTACGACCTGCTGCTGCTAGATGTGGCTAACAGTACTCTTTGTGAATCTGTGTTGACTTTCGTGCGGTTTTGTGCCGTTGTGTTTTACTGCTTCGGCAAAGTTCTAAATGGCAGATTTTAAAGAGCCAAGAACCTGCATCAAATTTTGCTTCATTGCTTAACAAAACTGGTACAGAAACCCATCGCATGCTTGTGGAAGCATTTGGTGACAATGTTATGAGTAAAAGGTTTTTGTGGTACAAACTATTCAAAGATGGACGAACGACAGTCGATGACGATGACCATTCAGGAAGATCATCAACAAGCGCGGAAAACATCGCGAAAGTGCGAGAGGCTATTGTTGCAGATCGTAGAAAAAACATTCCATAATGTTTGTGCAATGATACAATTGTCATTTGGGTTCGTGCAACAAATCTTCTCGGACAATTTGAACATGAGACGCTGATCAAACCCCCGTATATTTTGAAATGCCATTTGACAAAACCGTAAACAAAAAAGGTGAAAAAAGTGTTACGATTCGCACTGGTGGTAATGAAAAACCAAGGTGTAGTGTTATACTTTGAATTACTTCTGATGGATCAAAATTATCTCCGTACATTGTTTTAAAAGAAAAACTCTTCCTACCGTACAGGTAAATTGAGTTATCAGAGCACAGGAATCAGGTTGGATGGACGAAACCTTAATTTTAGATTGGATCAGGTGTGTATGGCAAAAGCGATCAGGAGATTTACTTAATAAAAAAAATACCGGTATGCTAGTAATGGATAGTTATCGGGGGCATACGACTGAAAGTGAAAGACATTTTAATAAAGGGTATGACAGACCAAGTAATAATTCCAGGCGGATTGACATCTCTATTGCAACCACTAGATGTCTGCATTAATAAACCGTTCAAATCTGCATTAAAATAACCGTGCAGTAAATGGATGACTGATGAAAATTTCTTTCTCACGCCTACAGCAAGAATCAAACGCCCAGATTTTAACCATGTTTGTGTTTGGATAAAAGATGGTTGGGAAGGTATTTCCACGGAATTAGTAAGGAAAAGTTTTAAAACATGCGGAATATCTAATGAACTTGATGGTAGTGAAGACCTTTGGCAGAGCGAGTGGAGACTACCAGGAACTCTTCTGCAGACATAGACAGTGTCTGTGATTAATTAAAAATGAAATCCCATATTAAAAAGTGTATTGAAATGATGTTTTCTTTTCGTTTTACTGGCCTACTGATTCTGAACTTAACTAGTACTTACGGTAATTAATTAATTATTAATATTGTAATTTAAATGAACGAATTAAATGCTTTACTTTCTGAATATTTACGTATTTTTTTATCATATCTGTTGCACTTCAAAATACCGGTATATACTCGATTTTTGTTTTTTAGATTTTCAGTCCAGAAAATCGAGATGCGGGGCTTATTCGGTGGCGGGGGTACTCGAATAAATACGTAATATCTCAAAATGAAACTTGTTTGCATTAAAAAATCACTCAAAATCTGTTAGATTTTATTTATATTCCTGTAAGTACCTTTGGTGTTTTATCTGTTGTAAGTGCAGTAAGTTAAAGCCACGCACTTCAAAATTTGAAAGAAAAAATTCAACCATGTAATTATGATGATTACTATAATAGTACAAAATATTTAAAAAAATAAAATCATTTTCAAAATTATTAACTATTTCAATCAAAAAAAGTCTCCCGTACATTTGTTCAGTTTTCACAAACTGTGTCAGACATATAAATAGCCATTATTTTTTTTAAATTTGGATAAAAATGATTTTTCAATCTAATTAATTTATCAAATTACTTCTCCCAGTCTGCTTTGCTGGATGGAATTTCTGTTATCTTTGCAATCTCAAGTGGTTTATGAATGAGAAATAAGAATGTTATGGTAGTGTAGTAAAAATCTTCAATTATACTAAGATCTATGGTTGTTTTGATATAAGTAAAAAAAATTACTGACTAGTGAGTGTTGTGCTCACTCTTCCGTTTCTTCTTATTACTTTTACTCTATGATTGTTACAACTGTGTGTTAAAGTAACTTTTTTACTATAATGTAAACAGATGAATCATCACAATTATTTCTTCAAAGTTGGAAGCTATTTACAATATATTTAGAACTCTTATTCACTCAAATACAAATCAATTCAATTCAGTTTTTTGCAGGTGAGTTTCACGCTCAGTTGTTAGTTGTGTTTCAGTATTTACTACTTATAGCATTTTTTATTTTCACCAATACCTAATTTTTTTTTAAACAAGTTTACGTTTTATTTTAAAAAAATGATTGCTGTATTTTTATGAAACCAGAAAGCAATAATTTCAAGAAAACCCCCTTTTTTATCGTGAACTAATACATTTCTTGAGAAAATAATTATTTAATTTTTAAACTGTTATTTAGCTAAATTCATCAGCAGTTTGGTTACTGGTTACAGCTTAAAACTGGATAAAGGCAAAGGATCACTGTAACGCTCACTAACCAATAATGGTACTGCAGTTAGTGCAACTATTAATGTCTGGTTAAGTTTAAATTTGCTTCAGTCTACCATAAAAAAAATGACAAAATTCGTATAATTTCCACATGTGACTGATATGGGATCTATCGTGAATTTTCTCTTGAAAACGTTTGTTATAATAATTCTTACCAAAGGAAAGACTAGAAGATAATATATTTTCAAATTACAAGCAGTAGTGACTTTCCAGATTGGCAGTAAATGCATCGCATACACGATCTACTATCTCATCACTAATTTAAACGTTTGGATAATTTCCAGTATATGAACCAAGCTTCCAGTTTCTCTTTCAAGTCGTATCCCATTGACGAATAGACTATATATTCTATTCAGTTCGTACATGCATAACTGACTGAAACTCCACTAATCAAAGCGGATATTTAACCTTCTGTGTTGGGTCCTCATCTCGACTGACTACAAATGCATGCGAGTCAACTTGCTTGCGCATGCGTATTCCACTGAGCTTGAAGCAGAACAAATCTTGGAGATATTTCCTGTCGATTGAGCTTTTGATTAAGATATTGTGATAACTGATTTTCTACGTAGGCCATTACTTCTGGAAACCTTAAGCTCAGGCATCCGTATTCTAAAAATATGATGCCAAAGAAAAACAAGGAATTGGAAAATTAAATATTCATTTATATTCTCCTTCAGTTTTCTAAATCCACTTTCATGAAACTGTTAGCTGATTTTCATCTACAGTGTTTGTCTAATTAAAAAACTTTCACACAGCTATATGAGAAAAATCTAAGAGCACTACTTACTTGTACTGATATTGGTGGATCCTACATACTGCCGAAGGTCCTAGATAATTATTTATTACCTGGTGATGCAGGCTGGCAGTAGTTACTTCATCAGTGGTTTTTCATCATTAGAAATGAATATTTTAGTAAGTGAAAATTACAAAATTAATCAGGATTTAAATCAGAAAATTCTTGATGAATGACAGAGATTTTGGTTAGAATAGGCTCAAAATCTAAGCCAAATGTTGCAGATATAACATTCAAAAAAAAAATTATTTTGTTGCCAAATACATGACGAGCTTCATATTGGCGAACGCAATGCTAGCCGTTCAGATTTCAGCGTGAGTACATTACACCTACACGCCTGCACAGACGCCACTCCACACCAAGTTACCTGACCGCGCTACTCTCCATCACAGCGGCGCTGCGGTCCCACCACTCGCAGGTGCTTGTAAAAGAGCGAACGACAGAACGAGTTTTTATTTTAATTAACTTCTAAAGATTATTTAATTACTAGTTCTTGCAAATTTAATTCGATTATAGTTTAGTTTCAAAAACTATGGCGACATTACCTTTTTGTTCTCTCTCTCTCTCTCTACGGAGTCTTCGGAGGAGAGGAGTTGTGGGAGAAGCGGTTACTGGCGTGGGGGCTCAAAAACGGGCAAAACGATAGTCGGTGGCAGCTGTACCTGTTGGACTTACGGAGCCCTTCCCTCCCCGAGGACCGTCCGGAAACGGCATCCGCCACCATGGAGGTTGGCGAGGGAACTCCCTCAATACGGTCACGCCATGTGAGAAAATCCCGCCGTCTGCATTCAAAGGGAATCGCTTTCCACACATAACAGCTTCTTAAAGTTAGGGAGCTGAAGCTCAGAGTCAGGGGTATCCCCTCTGGGGTTACTTGCGACGAATTGAGAGAAGAGCTCTCTCACTAGGATAAGAAGTGGCGTCGGTCAAGAAATTGACCACCCCAAAAAAGGTAGGCTACCCAGTAGTGCTAAAGTAGGCAGCCTGCGCCAACAGTCAATCCGACTTGGTCACATGGCGCAGGCCCCGCCCTTCCGCCATCTTGGAATTCCCCTTTTTACCAGTGGGAATTTTATTTTTTCCTTGTCCTCTTGCACCGGGAAATTTGAAATTCTAGATTGCCAACGTAATTATTTTGTACACTTTAAATAATAATTATTTTGTTAATATTTCAAAGGTTGGTAGTACTAACGTACAGCTGTTGTCGTCTGTTAGGATAAACCGTCACAGGTGACTGGTAGAATTAAATAAATTGATAAAATTTAAAGCGCAAAAAAGTAACTCTTGTTACTTTTTTGAGACTCACATTTTGAGATTGAGTCTCCCCTTCCATACATGACCAGAACTTAGTAGATAATTATTTCAACATTATCCCCACCACATATTTATTGCTTGCACATATCCGGTCACGTACACACAATTAACTGCTACGCGCATTTAATTTACCTTGATCAGGAAATGCCCATGGTTTCTACGAATTGTTTCTACAACGTTATCTCCCAACGCGCATCCGGTCGATTTCGAACGTATTTATCAACCACGTTGGCACATTCGGTAGTAAATTGCACTAAACACAATTGCTTTATAATCATCAAATAAAATATAAATAATACTAAAAACGAACATCAGATGAATATAAAACAGCTAAAACTCCATGAAATGAAGATAATGATGGTTTTGCCATTACCCTTAGTCTGTATGAACTTTGCTTTAATGTTTCAAAAACTTTCTTCACCATTCATAACATAATTTAACGGTGGACGGATCCAATATCAGATAATGTTACAAGCCTTGGAACCTTTTCATCCGGCAGTGCAAAAAACTATTATTATTATTATTATTATCATCAAACAATAGTCGTACGTTACTGTTGGGAGTTTAAAGTGTTTTTGTTTTGTGATTACGAGTTAAAGTTTGTGTTGTTCGTTTTATAATGTTGTAGTCCTTAAAAGGACCATTTATTTGATTTAGAGCTTAATTGTTCAATACAACGACATAACTTGAGTATCCTTCAACTACATAATCTAAAGTAAGCCACATTGAATTGTTGATGATGTATTTGAACATACATCATCTTCAGTGATCGGTTTCGGCCAAACACATACGACATTAAATCTTCGCGGTACCAGTACACTGGTACACTGGTACGTTAACATTTTTACATTCCGTGTTAAAAATTGATACGTTTGATCTTTCTTTATATTTCTTTTATTCGGATTATAATGCGTTGCAATACTATGCGTTACAATAGCATTAAGAATAGTTTGCAAACTAAATGCTTCTAAAGACTGAACAAAAAACACATATTTCCCTACGTTTTTCTTGTTACATATGACAAACGCTAGTAGTGAATGCCTTTAGGTTTGACAAGCGAATGATTAAAACAAATATCCATTAGTATATACCCTTCTGATATTTTACATCTTCAAAATATTAATGTTAAATCTGCAGCGGCGAAACCGTATGGTTTTACATGTTCGAAATAGTTCATGTACATTATAAAATAAAGATATGCGATCGGAAGTTCCCTTTCATATTGATCACTTTCATGATAATTGATATTTGAATTTTGACCCGTGTCGTAGCGACAAGCAGTGGTTGTGTATCACAATCAGAAACGTAGTCGGTCTCATAACAAGCTCTCCATCCACCGGTTGCAACACGAGTGTTTGCGAATTTCTTTCTTTTGTGATATATACATTTATAGCGCGTACATTATTTTTTTAGACAAGACGTAGTAAATCTGGTTAGTTACCGCGTTCAACGTCATATTCGACAAAACGTTTAAAGGCCTTCACTTTTTCATCTAACCACTTGCGTATACCCTGTTAGGAAAATTTTCTCCACATCATTATTTTCAGCGTTCGGTTAAAGCGTTCCATAATCGAAGCTTTTTTATTTGAATGTGTAGAATAATGATTTATATTGTACGAATTTAACAAATTCTTAACTGACAGATTGTAAACTCTTTGCTCGAATTAGTTTTAAAATGTTGCATCGGATGTTTATGCAGTATAAGTTTGAGAGCTTTAGCGATTTTGGTTTTTGTTTACCGGTTTTGTTTCTTACCGCAACATCAAAAGGCAGTTTAAAAAACGTATAATCATCGTCAATATGTACCGATAACCTTTATTAAATCTAGCATATGGAATCATCTCCACAAGATCGGCTTGATACAAATCGTTTATACTTTCAGCTTTACGTGTAGGGTAATTGCGACGAGCTTGTCGGTGACGTTCCTTAGATATTGCCGCATTGTCACATTCTACACTGATTACAATTTGTGAGGATTGGAATAGGAAAGTGATATGAGAAGAATTGCTAACAAAAAAGGGCTACAACCTAATTCGTTTTTTGTATTACTTATAATATATTTTTCAAAATAAAGAATAAATAAAAATAAAATAGTAAAAAACAATTCAAAAAAATAATAAAAATAGTATAAACCTGATCAAGGTCAAGCGAATGTGCTTAGCAGTTATTTGTGTACATGTGACTGGATGTGTGTAGGCGATAAATATGTGGTGGTGATAATGTAGAAATAATTATCTAAAAGGTTCTGGTCGTATGAAAGGCTCACATCTCAAGATGTGAGTCTCCCCTTCCACTAAAATGTAACAAGAGTTATTTTCATGCGTTTTTAATTATATTAATTTATTTAATTCCACCAGTCACCTGTGACGTCATATCCTAGCAGACAACAGCTGTACGTCAGTACTACCAACCTTTGAAATATTAACTAAATAATTATTATTTAAAGCGCGTTGGTGCGCATGCGCTTTTTCAAGAGCGGTGATTACTTGGAAGAACGTGGTAGGAAGGTCAGTCGCGCGTCAGAACTCTCACCGTTGCATTAACATAGCGTCCATAGCGAGATACCAATCCAAAATTGAGGTTAGGATACACATAAAATATATAATAATTTATTTAAACTATATATTACTTACACTATGTGTGTGTGGCCCTACTAGCGATAGAGATTGGTACTAACTAATGTAATATCACAACTTGCATAGAACAAATTTAGCATAGTCGATCCGGAACCGGTGTGGCCAAGCGAGCTAAAGCACCAATATCCCGCCTTAACGGAGATCCAGTTCGAAATCTAGCCAGACGGGTTACTTTTCTACGCTTTAAATATTATTAATTTATTTAATTCTACCGCTTACATGTGATATCACATCCTAGCAGATGACAACAACTGTACGTCAATGCTACAAACCTTTGAAATATTAACTAAATAATTATTATTTAAAGTGTAAAACATAAATACGTTGGCAACACTATACAATTTCAAATTTCCAGCTCCAAGAGGATGAGGAAAAAGAGAAATTCCCATATCAACCCGTAAGGGGAAGACACCTACCTTGTGACGTTACCGGTCGCCACACCACCTCCGTTCAAAGCCCTGAGACTTTACCGGAGGTCGTCTCTAGTTCCTCTTACTGATTACATCTCAAAGTCGTCAGCCAACCCTCAATCGGGATGCCACCGATGTAAATGTTTCGGAAGATATTTGAATCAGTAAAATACATATCAAATTTTGCCTTTACGTAGGCTTCAGACATCTTAACATCCAACCAAACATGATAGCACAAGCCGGAGCCTCGGACCTATGCTAACAATCGTTACGCTTGTAGCTCTCCTCGCCACAATGGGAACACACCAAAGAAAATATACAATATTTAGTCCTGTGACCGTATCTGCAGCACTTGAAACATCTTTGGACATCCATGTACTCTTTTACTCGGTAGGACCTTAAATCGAAATCTACATGCAGACGTAAATTTTTGATAGAGACCAGAACTAAACTCAAAGACTCCGTGATATTTCTGGGTATCATGTCTAGGCGTTTTAAAGACCAGCCTGCAGTCCTGCCAGAAGGCGGCTTCATCCAAATCAGTGTTCTGCTCCCTAATGAAGAACAAGACATCTTCTCAGGTCAATATCATAGACTATAATACGGGGCCTACGCGTTCTCTTCGGGTCTATTATCACATTCAATCGCTTAATCGCCGTGGAATCTCTAATTGCCTGAATGGTCTCCGTATCATCCGCTACCACAACTAATTCCTTGACGGTCTCTTTAATGTTTAATTTTAAGACCTCTCCGGTCACCCAGAAGAGCAACATGGACGTCTTTCTTCAGCAGACTGCTGGACACAGTTGAGCCCTCCGTTCTATTAACAAACGCAACCTCAGGTTTCTTAGAAGACTAGCTGGTTCCATGTCTGCCCCTGACCACCTCAGCATACCCACGCGATTGCATCGGAGCCGGGGCCGGTTTCTGAGCTACAGTTATTTCTTTAAGCTTTGAGGCAAGATTTTCGAAACCCTCGACGGGAGCTGTGAAAGCTTCTCGTATGAATTCGAGTCGATGCAATAATCTCCTCTTGGTAACAGCACTAGTTCACTTGGAGTTTGCTAAATAGGAAGACAAGCCACCCAGTTCCGCCAAAACATCACGGGCCAAAGGAGGAGAGCTGCCAGACCTACCTCCGCCTTACAAAAACTCTTCAATAAGTGGGTTCAACCCTCCCTGGTTGTCACCCCTATATCTTCTTCTGAATTTTCGTTGTCAGGACTAGTGTTCGAGGAGGTCGAAGAATAAAGCTCCGGCTTCCTCCTCCGGCTAGGCTTCTTACCTACCTCACTAACATCTGTCATGGTGAGAGATGCCCTAACAGTATACGAACAAAATGCTCGCTGTATTCCTTCTATTTAGAGATATTTGACACAAGCACACAAGCATGACGAGTCACGGGTAGCTGGAGAACTTCTATATTCTCCTGTCCCTCTTTGCACCTCTTCGCCGCTACTGGATCAAATGTGTGAAATTAAAGATCAACACACAGTTCCAGATTACGGCCCCTGCTCTAAAAGGGCGCCAGCAGGCGTAAGGGAAAACAGGGACTTACGACCAGAAGTCGATGGTACTCTTTTCTCTGTGATGAGGCGGTTGATTCAACAAATCATGCAAAAATAACACTGAAAAAGACTTTATGCAACGGAAACCTCTGCTCGTGTAAAGAGACCAGAGGTAAAAAGGGAAATTCCAAGATGGCGGAGAGGCGGGATCTGCTTCACGTGATCAAAATCCTGCAACGGGATTGGCTGTTGGCGCAGGATGCCTACTTTAGCACTACTGAAACCCCTACGTCAGCCACCAGGAAAAGGTATGAAAAGCCCTGAGAAGGTCGCTAGTCACCAGGGGCGTTTATTACCTGCACAGCATCTTTTACTGCAGGGTAAAAGTATCTTAATTTGTGCTACGATGTCACAAATGGGGATTTGTGACATCTTCATTTGTAATAGCTGTCACAGATGTGACACCTCATGTCCCATCTGTAACATTTGCGGGCGATAGCCGCCAGAGTTTCCCAGAGGGGTGATTTTGCCATTTTTATATACGACATATACGAACGATATGCCGCGTTCGGAATGGGTGGGCACGGCTTTATACGCCGATGATATGGCTTTTTACTTCAATCCCGAAACGTTAATTATGCGGTAAAAAGACTTTATCGGCTGCTGAATTTAATGGAGCCTTTCCTCGATATGTTGTGAATCAGGGTCAAGGGAGGAATGTTCGTGGTCGTGTTATTCACATACAAGCGACGTCCTCCGGCCAGACAATTGGAAATCTCAGGGGAGAAAATCCTTTTTGGGACGTAAGTCAAGTATCTAGGAGGGTTCTGGATAAATGGTTTACCTTAGTAGTGGTTTACATGTACAACATGTGACCCGGAGGGCAAAGGCCGCCAGAATCTCCCTATACCCATTACTTAACCGCACCAGCTCCATTCCATCGGCGACTAAAATACTCATATATCGGCTTTACGTCTTGCTGATTCTGATCTACGCCTACCCGGCGTCTCATGAAGAGCATTGTTGTGCACCTCACTCCAGAAAAAGCTGGAGGCCGTCCAAAACATCGCGTTGCGGACGATATTTGAAGCACCGTGGTTTGTCAGAAATGCCACACTTCCATATGATGCAGGCATAACAACGTATTGGAACTGCGTGTAGCACAGACGCGCAGACACTTTGGGAGGGCCGCAGTGTCTGAGCACCGGCATCTCAGAGACATCTGCAGGTAGGATCCTACACCACAGAGTGAAAGGAAAAGGCCTCATGCTGTGTTAGACGAACCATCGTGAATGGGGGGAAGCAGAGTCGAGTAATGATAAACCAGACCGGGAGCCTCTACATTGGATAATCCTCAGAGCTAGCCGTAGCCACGAAAAAAACATTTTCTATTAAAAGTAACGTTTTATACTTTTTATTTAAAAAATTTTTTTTTAAATTCTAGCCCTTTATACAAGTATGGGCATTCTTATTAATGTTGAAAAACTAGCGTAAAGAAGAAAAAAAGCCGAAGGGCGAAAAATACTAAGGTAAGTTCGTAATCGGTGTCCCAATTTCTTCTCTCGATTCGAATTTTATGTCGGTTAACCTAAACATTTGCCGTGGCCCTGTAAAACTTTCAAAATATACCGTTTGAAACATTTCAAAATAATTTTTATTCTATTTCTTCTTTTCGAATTGTATACGGGCGAATTGATACCACTGGGAACCGCAAATAATTGGTTCGTTTTACATCCGAAGAGTGTTTTAAATAGCTTTTAACTTTTAACCTGAGCTACAGTTATGTCACCGCTAGCACATGCGACTTCTTCCGGCGAAGGAAGTGCATGGCATCCCTCCAACAGCAGGGGCCACCAGGAGGCGTATTCCTGCTGGGCTGGAAGGCTTTAGCACCGAAAGGACTTCAAGGGAGGAACTGAAGGAGAATCTCACCGAGAGAACGAAGCGCACACACGGCTTGCCTTCCTAGGTCAGCCCCGGTGATTACTCAACCGGTCTATAGGATCAGAATGCAATAGTTTATTCCTTACATAAATAACACAAAACAAATATAACCTATAAATAATTACCTACCCGATAAAAGAAAGACACAGCAGCAAGGGACTTTTGTCCAGGTTCTGCGATTAGTAGGGAGATACTTAAATTTCCCATTATCCTTGCGTTCCTTTCCGAATTTTTAATTCATCGTCGACCGCCGCCTGAAGAAAAAGGAGAAGTTCCCTGTCCGGCCCAATGTAGGACCTCCCGGCGGATGCCAACATTCCAACCGGAGCAGCAGGCCTTGTCAGCCCGCTGAGGGGACTGCTGGGCGCCGACGTCACCTTCCCGCGCCAAATTGTCGGGATTCAAGCGCCCTGGCTGGCGGGCCCATCAGCAGGACTCGGCCCAGTGTGGGGTCGCTCGGGGAGAACCGCGCCGGCGGAAGACGACCCTAACGCTGACCCGACATTGCGGAGTCTGGGGACCAACATAGTCACATTGTTCTGGGGTTCCAGCTGCCGCTGAGGGGAAGCTCGGTCCGATTCCAACGGACGAACCGCAACTCTCCGACTACAGCTGAGCCGAAATTGCCAGAGATCAGCTTCCGTACCCTATAGTCCTTCTCATTACTACCTCAAGGTGAACCAGTGAACCGTGTGTACTATTATGATATTTTACAATGGTTACATGAAAAAATCTGCAACAGGAGACCAGAAATGTGGTGAGACAACAAATGGTTCCTTCATGACGACAGTGTGACCGCACACTCAGCTTTGTCAGTTCTTCAGTTTTGTACCAAAAATCAAATGTCTGTTCTCCCTCATTCCCTCTACTTGCCAGACCTGGCTTCTTGCGATTTTTTTTCTTATTTCAAAAATTAAAATCAGTGATGAAAGGACGTCGTTTTGAGACTATGATGACAGTAAAGCAAATTCATCACTGACCTTAAAGGCCATTTCAAATAAAGCTATCCAGGACTGCTTTATGAAGTGGAAACACCACTAGGGAAAGTGTGTGAATAGAGGAGGGGATTACTTTGAAGAGGACAAGGACCAATAACCAGTAAAATTAATAATAAAGATTAAAAAAATGAAGTTTGGTTATTTTATGAACAAACCTCATAAATCATGGAATTTTATAAAGGGAAGAGGAATGGGTGATTATTACATGAAATAAAATTATCTTTATTTTTATACTTGCATGGCTTTTGTAAGCTTAAACCTGGATATTTATTTTACATTCTACATTAAAATAATTTCTTAAAGAGATTCTTCAATTTCTTCATGAATCCCCATCTTCAGTTCATTAATGCTATGAGAATGATTAGAGAACATTCAACTTTTTAAAAATTATATTGAAAAAATTTGGTAACCTAACCTGTTGAAATCTTGAAGGCTCCATTCTGTCAAAATTATATGGATCATTCACACTTTTTAAAAAAAAACAGTTTGTTCTCAGAAACATTTGAATCGTGTACATGTTTTTGATTAGAATGGAACTTTACTGTTCTGATGTTACAGTAACTATGTGCTTGCTGTCATTTAACAAGAACAATATCCCTTGAGCAAGGAAGAGAAGAGTCATTCTCTCAGTGGTCCAGTTGGTTGTACTGTATGCAGTTTTGGTTTGGCAGGAGACACTGCAGGTCAAGCGGAATGCACAGCACTTGGCCTCCTTGCGACACCGAACAAACATCAGAATCACAGCAGCATACTGTACGATTTCAGAGAAAGCCGTGGGAGTCCCCCAATACATCTGAGAGTGAAGGAGCTCATATGAGGGTATGTCTAAAGAGGAGGCAAGGAGGCTGCGCCTAGAGGAGTGGAAAATCGAATGGGATATGTCCCAGACTGGAGAGTGGACCAGAAGATTAATTCCAAACATCGGGTTGTGGGTCCAAATGGGATTTTGGGAAGTGAATCATCATTTCACCCAACTCCTCTTTGGACATGCATCTTGCTCGGTTTGGAATAAGAGACAAAGTGACATGTCTGTACTGCGCAGAGAAGGACTCACCAGAGTACATGTTTTTACAGTGCCATCGGTGTACAGGGGTCAGTAGACTGCTAGGACTCAGCCACCTGACCCCTGAAACTCTGGTGGGTCATATGCTAAGAGGCAAAAAGCAGTGGGAAATGATTGTCATGCTGGCTAGAAGGATTTTGGAAGCAAAGGAAAGAGAAGCCCAGCTTTGGTTGCGGGGGGGGGGACTGACACCGACACGAAGAACGGTTAAGACAGTTCCATCAGGACTCTTTGACGATGCGACTATTTAATTCATAAGCTTATTTAATTCCATGTTTGGTATATATTTTTTCTTTGTTCAATGTTTCACATGTAAGTTAAATGATTTTTTGTTGTATTTTCTTGGTTTTCAACATGGTTTATGACTCATTCTGGAACATGGTGGTATATACATAGCAGTGATATGAAATAATATCCAAGTACTAAATCAGCATGATGTTTATTTCATCATGTATGTATGTGCCCAATTCATTATTTTGTGTTTATTTCCTTTTTTTCCTTGTGTTATATGATGTTCCTTGTTAATTAAATTTCTTTAGTTGGAAAGTTTATCCTGGAAGGTAGACAGAGAATATGTCAAAGTAGAAATGGCGACAAGCATCTAAGGATAAGGTAGAGGTGTATATCATAATAATGCGTATTTTTAAGTATGTATAAATTCATGTGATATGTCTAATTAGTATTATTTCACAAGTCTATATAAGATCATGTGTGCAGTAATGAATATTGTTTCAAGGGCTAAATATATGTTATATTTTGCAGTATAAAACATGGATGTTTCTTAATTGGAAGTGTAGGAGAAAAGTGTGAATGAGTATGTTACGGGAAAGAGCAGGATTTTCCTGTTAACAGAATCATGGGAAACCAGGTACATGATGTCATACAAAAAAAAAAGAGAAGGGAGAAGGTGCCAAAGTGTCAGGGCAGGCAAGGCATCAGTTAGCAAGAATAATAACAAAAGAAGGAACTGGCTAAAAAGATTCTGTAGCCAGAAGGGGTTGAACTGCAGAACTGTGCAGGGCCAGGGTAGCCATTTTGCTGAGGATGTCCTGGCTAGGTCACACACAAGAGTGACCAAGTCGAGATGCTCTAATGACACATTAAGGACCCTCGGGGTTTGAGGGGTGGCATGCGAGGGTCAGGGGCGTATGCATGGGGAGCATACTTGGACCTCGACTAGGAGTAGGAAAGTGAAAGGTAGCCCTTCCGAGGAGGGGCATCATGGCATCCAGAAGCAGAGGTTGTGCTGCTTCGGTGAACCGGAAGGGACCTCAATGGGACATTCGATTGGGTAGGACAAGATACAGGGATGGTTGCTAGTCAGCGCCACATCACTTAGGGCCAATCGAGGTAATGTCTTTTAGGCAGTTACCAGCTGCCCCGAATGATTAAAAAATGGTACGAATAAAAAACAAGAACAATATGACTTACAGCTTTGACTGCTTTGACAGTTTCTGGCATTCAGAAATTTTTTACTAGGCCTAAATGCTGTTTATACAGTTCTAAATCAGTAGTTAAAAAATCTCCAACTTACATGATTGCAGCACATATGCAACTATAACACATTATGCAAAAATATTGATTATCACATTACAAGATCATTTTGAAAATATCATGTCCCAAAACAGTAAAATAAATTTGTCTGTTAGGTTACCAGATTTTTTCAGTATGATGTTTTAAAAAGTTGAGTGTTCTCTAATCATCCTCATAGCATTATTGAACTGAAGACGATAATTTATGAAGAGATAGAAGTAATCTGTTTAAGAAATGATTTTTATGTAGAATGTAAAATAAATACCCAGGCTTAAGTTTACGATAGCCATGCAAGTATGAAAATAAAAATAATTTTATTTCATGTTTTAAATCAGCCATTACTGTTCCTTGTAACTATTCCATAATATACATCAGAGACAAGAGTTATTGTATTTTGTTTTAATGAGTTAAATTTGATTGTAATTTGCTTTAATGAGCGCACCCACATTGGAGCGCTCCAGTAATAATCCGCTGCATTAGTTGGAGGCTGCCAACATATATTTAGACCTCGCTAGTGAACTAATACAATCAGGTTTAATATTGTTATTTGATTTAACTGAGTAACCTGATCATGATGCCAAAATTCTTGGCTTGTAGCTTCATAATAATCATTGTTTTTATGAAATTCTTGTACTGCAAACACACAATGCAATCAACGTTCCATTAAAAGTGACATTGACTATGCAAAAAAATGACCTATAACTTTCCTGACAATTTAAACCGTGGGCTATTGATTGTTACAATTGCCAATTCCTATGCAGCATTCTGTGAATTCATTTCCTAATAGCCTAAAAGAAATTAACAACAAATTTTTTGAAAAGTTCCATGAAATTTTTTTCTAGAAAATGTTTTTCACACTATCAATAAATATAAACAATTACTGATCTTTTTCTGTAGAATTAGTACCATTAAAAATAATTTGTACAATAAAATAATTAATTTATATTACCATACAAACTGCATTTATTATAGTTATAATTACACAGTTAAAGAAAAACTTGTATGGATGAACAGATTGAGTGAATGTTTGCTTGTGTGTGTACAAGCACATACATATGTGAAATGTTGAAGAACAGGTAGACATCCATGGTGTTCCCCAGTTACTTAATTTGTTAATGAGTACTTTTAATAATGACTAACAAAAATTGATTAAATATTGCCCACTAAATAATTAAATTACTACTACAAATTATGATAGAAAAGTGATGAATTTGCAGTACTTTTTAATGTTCAATGATCAGCATAAAAACTGACACTTATGCGAAGTAAAATTGCTTGGTACTAGATAAAGAAAGATAATTTATAGGTTTTTTCTTGAAATGAAGAAAAAAATGGTATGTAAGACAATTCTAGCAGGAGGAAATAGATTGTGTCATGATAAACTAGAAATTATGTGAATGTACTCAGTTTTAAAAAATTGTAAAGTAATAGATATATCTTGACAGTTAAACATAGACAACAGAAAACCCAATGTTTTTTTCATATTAATTTTAGGTATTACATTAACCTGCCTATTTTTTCTTATAAAAATCTTCAACTTTTCTAATTATCTACTGATACTCGAACTAAACAAAATCGCATGATTGATATTGTAATCAAATTGCGCGCTCTGCAGGTACAACAAATCCTTCACCAGTATATATCATATTTGAGTGCAAGTCATTTAGTATCTACCACTTGAAAAAATTCAATGTACGTTAATTTCATTATAGATTATTAATAACAGCTATTTTATTGATTTTAAATTTGTTACAATGTTTATTACTTTCATTATATGTAAGGAAGGAATGAACATTATTCCCTGTGCCGAGTTGGTTTCGTTATGCGAAGTTAGCCGTAATGGCTGACTCAGATATTCAGTCTGGTTTAAAATCATTAAAAAATTCCAAAATATTAGTTAATGTGGATGAAGTTCTGCAAGATATATTAGTCGTTACTTACGCTTTTGAAAGTAAATTATTTCAGGGAGTTTTGTTGGATTCTACGAAACGGTAAGGTCTCCATATTTTAGGAACTGAGGGCAACCTCTTTCTTTGTAGGTTCATGTGTAGACCGTTCACCAAGTAGAATTTATTTAGATTTTTTCTTTAAATTTATTGTTTACAACTTTCGATTTTGAATAATCTTTGTTGATTAATGTATAATATGAATTGATCTTTAATCTAAAAAGCAATTAAAATTGAATGTGACACCTTCCTTCAGTAACCCTAATGCATGTTTGTGGGTTTTATCAGTTCAAAAGTAGCTAGCTGTCGAATAAATGTTTACATTATGTGATAATATGGTAGGCTACTAAAGTAGGAAAATGCTATTAAATAATTTCTTTGCTATTCAATACAACCAAAAGTTTATTGTACACCGTTCACTGTAGTGTAAGCACTGATAATTTTCCTGAAATTGTGTCTCTGTGCATAAGTATTCATTTATAAACAAAATAACAGTGTAATTTTTTAATAGTGGTTGCATTTGCCCATTTCTTAGGAGGGTTTCTGTAAATAGATGAAAATTTTTTTAAGAAATGTGACTATGGGTAGCCCAAATAGTTGTTCGTTTACTTTATCTGCGTTTAGTTAAAGCATTAATACCCTCTTTTGTTGCAGACCTATTTAAGTTTGAAGTTTTTGTAATACTATATATTTCCAAACTATTATTGCATTAATGACTGAAATTTGTGTGTGAAGTTGCATTAATTACGTAGAGAAATTATTTAGTTGTGCATTTTGAATTTTGATTGTCCACTAAATTTCTATCTTTTAAAATTATTTTGTAATCGAATGTTTTTAGAAAGACAGTACTGAAACACTGTTGAGGTATGTGTTCTTTTAAGCAGTTGTGTTTGGTTGATGATTATTAGCATCAAAATGATTGTATTTTTTTGTTATCTTTTCTCCAAAGTTGTGATTGGGTGTCTCATTTGTACTGGTAAACTAGTAAAAAAAAATATATATATATTCCTTGATTACTATAATGAGTGAAAAAGAAAGTATTTTTAAAACCTTCCTGATCTTTCCTTATATTCTACATCTCCTTTCAAGTAATCAGTTAATTAGTAAATAGCATATGTGCTAAATAATAATTGTCAAAACAAATTTAGAGAGCATACATTCATAAATAATAGAATAAAGGACAAACACAAAAGGATTTCTTTTACTCAGAAGTTCAGTAAAACACAATAACATAGTTAAAATTTGACTAAATGTTGCAACCTATAAATTTCAAGAATGAATACCTATCTTAGCCATATAAAATATGTAATCTACATCATTTGAAGTTTTCACTAATAGATAATTGGAAATTTTTGATTTGTAAAGTAGTTATGGGAATTAGTTTTGCTGTCTTATTAAAAATAATAATTTCGATTTTATTTGGTGGTGTAACCAGGGTAAGATAACAGACATGTTTGCTTAAGCATCAAGACTGTTAACTCGACCCCCATTAAAGAAAAAAAAAACAGGAATATACGTATAAATTTTCTTACGTTATGCTATTGCGTGCCGAGAAGTAAAGTTTCACCAATGAACTGTATGATCCTTTTAAAATATATTATCTATGGAATGTTCAGTGTGAAACATTCTGCTAGGTAAAATTTAATATGGCATCACAGGAGATAACAGAAGGAAATATGCTAATTGTGTATAGTCTGCATAATTAGAATGTTATCTTCTCATATAAATAATCTATGAATGTAAACTGGTTTCTTGGGTGTTCAGTTAATAGTTATGGTGCCTTAGGTAAAATGATTATCTTGACTTACTCCCTCCAATGTATATAATTTAAACAATATAATTTATTGGGATATTATCTGTTCATTTTTGTGTTCTATTTAAAAAAATGTGATGTTTTTGTAAGTGCTGAAATTGATGAAAACTATTTTTAAGAAAAGAGAAAGATTGAACTAATTGAAAAGTGGTTCTTTTCATTTATTTGAAATGAACCACTTTGTCACACTAGCTCACAAAGCCAGTTCGTCAAACATTCTGATTCCTGAAAGAAAAAAGACATATATGGTGGCCACTCAATACTGGTATAAAATTTATATTGACTAGTTTTTTTTTTTATCTGTAAGTACTATCCTTCCTAGTAGGCCTTTTTCTTTGAGAACTCGTTTTACTTTAATTACTCTAGATTAATAATAGTAGTTGACTTAAAATGAAGTAACAAAATAAATTTGAGTTGTTAGATCAAAATTTAACTTTTGTAAAAAAAAAAAATACTTTGGTTAATATTTATAGTTATGGATTCACCCTTGATTTTGATTACATTTGAAATATACCGTATTCAGGACCTAAATTACGATTGAAATTATTTGTAGGAAACATCTTTCATTTGAATTATGTCCTACATAAATTGTACAGTACCTGCAACCCAGATTTCGTTATGTGGCACTACACACCTTTAATATACCTTAAGTTGATATCTTGAATTGTGAAATAATCAGATAAATGACTATAAGTTTCATCAAATTTATAATTTACTTATAAACCAACTTGACTTTAATCTCGGCCTAGACCTAACTAAACACAATTAAATATCACTTCAACCAAGTTATTTACTCCTTAAATAATGTATGTTGCACATTTACCAAAACCTACACCTTAAGCTTAACCCAACTTTTAGTCTTAGTGAAGTATAATCTCATTCTTAACTTAATTTCACTGAAACCAAATTGTTTAGTCCAAAAATACATTTGTACAGTGTTGAATTACAAAATTTTTGGTAAGGATACTGTGTAACTTATAAGGAATGCCTTTTAGGTGAAAAGTGTTAATGCCAAATACTTTTTACATCCTGTGTAATTTCTCTATTAAAATTTCTGTGAAGTGATTGTTTCATAGTGGAGATAAAAATCCATCTGAAAATTGTCACAAATTTTCTGCAATAATTTGCTTCTTGATCCATTTTTAGAGATATGGTGTTATTTTGTTTACAATTATAGGTGTAAGATTTTATCTAATAAGTTGTATTTTGATAAAACCAAAATTGTCAAGATATAAATGTTAAAAGAGTAAAAATATTTAAATTGTGTTATCACAATTTTGAAATTTGTGAGCGTGTATGCAGGATAAGGTACTTACGTATTAACGCCACCGCAGCTACAGCTTTATTTAACAACAAAATAGTCTGTCGGATTTTGGTGGAAAATGAACAATCTTTTTATTAATTTTAATAAATGGTTATTTATTTTATAAATATAATTTAATCAAACTTAACCTACGCTGGCTTCGCTCGCTAACCTTGATTAATTAACACCTTAATTTTTTGAGTATTTATTTAATAAATTCAGTAATTATTGCAATTATTTATTATTTAAATAATCAAAACACTCCTGTTAATTAGTCAAGGCTAGCAAGCGAAGCGAGGTTAAGTTTGGTTAAATTAAATAAATATAAATAACCATTTATTAAAATTAATAAAGAGACTGTTGCATCTATGTTAAACTCTATATTGGCCCATTTTCCACCGAAATCCGATTGACTACTTTGTTTTTAAATAAAGCTGTAGCTGTGTTTGCGTTAAGTACCCAGGATAATATGGTAAAATTTTACTATATGCCCGTAAATCTTTAAATATTTTCTGTATATTTATATTGATGTAAGTGTGTGTTACAATTTTAAAGGAATTAGTAGTCAATAAATTTTTTTTTGTACTGATAGCGAACCAACATTATATAATCACACTGTTGTGATAGGTATACTGATCGATTCATGCACAGACTAATTTTGGGTCAGTTCATTACCTGTTTTGAGTTAAAGTCTTTAACTCAAAACAGGTTTCATTGTTAGTGAAAGCTGTGGAGATTTTGGTAATATTTTCAATTTGAACTTCTTGTGTAAAGCTATAGAATGATATATTTCTTTCTTTAAAATGTCAAATATTTTGTTAAAGGAGAAAACTTGTAGTAATAGGCTCAGTATGATATTGTAAAACTGAAAGTCAAGAAAGGTAGTATTACAATAAAACTGAGTGTAGGCAATATGTTTGTTCAATAAGGGCCTAATTTCTGGTTAGATCACTCAAGCTTATCTTATGCAATAGTACTGTTGAATCTATGAGATTGTGAATATTAAGTTTAGAGAGTTTAAACTATGAATAAACCATAACACAGGTATTGATTATCCACATATCCACAGGGTAGAGGAAAGGGGAAAATGGGGGAAAGGGAATGTGGTAAAAAGGAAAATGGGTAAAGGGAAAAGAAAGAAAGGGTAAAAGGGAAAGGTTAAAATTTTTGAAGTTCTGTAATGTTCATTTTGTTAATGTTTTATCAAACTTTCAATTGTGTTCATTTAATCTATATATATACTCAAATCTATCAATAACGAAACATTACCAGGTCTGCGTTATAAATATAATATTTAGGTTGATTTAAGTGTGTAGAAATTGCTTATAAGTTTATGAGCTTATAACTGAGTTTAACAGATAATTTTTTATTTCTTAGAGAAGGTTGGTGCAAACAAACGTACCAAATACTTGTATTATAATGATGCCTCAATCCATCCTTCAGATAGAATATGAAGGAGAAATTGTCTTTTTTTTTAGAATATAAAAATCAATACCTAGGTTACTTTTTGTTGCACTTGTTGAGATATGTGCTGATATATAACCTTGCAACTGGTACGTCATTTAAAAATATGTTTATTGTAATGCTCTGTTTTGTATTTTTTTTTTTTTTTTTACAAGAAAGAGAAATATTTTGTTTACTGAACTGATTTGTGCTTGTTTATTAGTATTGTAATATGATTGCAGATTACATTGTTCACAGTGTCATGTCATTAACATCTGTTATCTGCTGTTTTCACAGAGTTATCAGAGTAATTATAGAATATTTGAAACTAATTAAAAAAACAAAAGTCTTATGTTCATATTATGTGAATTAAATATTTGCATTAAATTCCTGTCATTGCTCACTTAATCTGTTATACACATTTTTTGTTAATTTTTTTTTTGTTGGAGTTTATTAAAATAGTGTGAGTTACAGTTGCATTATAAGGTTTTTTTATGTTCTTGCTTAGATTTTGTTTCTCCCTTATTATCTCTGAAAGTCGTATGATTGAAATAAAGCATTCCATATAGTAAACTTGTGGGCAAAATTTTTCAAGACAAACCTTTTACTGAATTTCACCTAATAGCAAATTTTTTCTTCATGGGCTGAAATTTCAGAAAAAAATTATACATTTTTGTCCACAGAATGTTTTGTACATGAATTGAGACTTACAAAAAAGTGAGAAATTCTTACCTTAATCATCTAATACTTATGGAGTTATTGAATACTGTATAAATAAAATTTTAACAGGGTTGAGGCACATCCTGAACAGGTTGTTGTTTAATATTTATATCTCAAAAAAAAAAGAAAGTAAATTAAATATTATTAAGATTGCTAAATTTCCTTAAGCCAGTGTTTCCAAAACTGGCCCAAAAGGCAACTAGTTCTCTTTTGGCAGTTAGTTGCATGGGCCCTCTATTTTATATTTATATATATTTAAGAATTAATTTTTAAATTCCTAATTGTATACACAAATCTAAACCGCATTGAATGCTAGTATTAAACTGAATGAAGGTAGTTCATTAATTATGATTTATATTTGCAATGTCTAAATGTTTTGGAAAATTGAAGGTAAGCAATCAGAATACTTAATTACCTATACATTTTTGTTTATACTTGACCTGTTAGATATATAGGTATGGTTCACATATATCAGTTTATATGTGTGCTGATGGGTTTTTATAATCATAAAAAAAGGAAAAAAGTTATGATTATTAAAAGATGTTCAAAAAATTAAAAGAAAACTAAGAAAAATATTTATTCTGAATTATTTTTTATATAACTTGGCTTTATGCCTATATCAAATGTATAAAACAATTTGAAACTTACTTTGTATGATTATCCTTATCCTAGTTGTTTTTGGACTAATCGTTTTATGGTTGAGGACAATTTTTTTAATTACTAACTTTCAGATGGGAATGATTAATTCTCAAAAATTAAAAAAACAATGTTGTATTTGTTTTAATGAACTGAGTCAGGAAATGTTTGCAGTAACTACAAGTATAAATCTGTTATTTTTTATATAGTTAATTAAAGTATAATTTTACAATATTACAAGTACAGTCAGTGATACAAATAATCAAAACATAAGAAATGCTGATCTTTGAACAGACTGTATATAATTGTGAAAAGATGCGATGCATTTAGTCAATACATTTTTAATAAAATAATGGTTAATTTAAATGGCTGTGGCACTTATGTTTCACAGCAGCAAAAATCAGCCTCTAATTGTGAAAAAAAATTTTCCCGTAAATTTTTTTTGTAAAATTTGTATCATATCTACAATTTAGATATGATACAAATGATTGAATTGTAGTTTTCAATTATTTTTTGTAGTGCTATATAATATACACTTAAAGAAACAAAAAGTTTAAATATAATTTCAATGTAGTTATTTTGTTGATAATTACATATAATAAGGAAGTTCATTAATTTCTTCATCACTTTCAAAGAGGTAAATACAATTTAGATACAACCATTCATTTCTATAAAATTTAAATTGTAAAGAATAAAAATTTTACTAGTTGATTTTCTTATTCACCATCTATCATTTCCCATTATATTGAAAAATGTCCATGATAAAAAAAAAATCTTCATTTGTATATAAGCGTGCACATACATGTTTAATGCCCAGTTAAATGTTAATTTTGTCTGCAAACTTAATTGATTGATATAGTTATAATTATACAGTTATATAATTCCTTGTTTTTATAAGTAATATACTGTGATTATTTCTTCTACATGAAAATGTTGTTTGCTGTTACTTTCTATAGCCCGTACAATAAAAGATAAATTCTAGTTTTAGAAATATAGACTAGATTTAAAAATGTATCTATCGCTCTTTTAGTTTGTTCTTTATTGAATTTATTCATATACATTAAGCTTGATGATATTTATTTAGAAATTAGAGTTGTTAATGAAGGATACATTTTTGATATACAGAGTGACAGTCAGTTTACTTTTTATAGGTATTAAAAAAAAACATACAAAAATATATTTTTTTATTGCAACAAATGTTGAGGGCATAAAAGAAAATTAATATACAATCAAAAAAAATTTCACTTTTTGAATATCACTCCAGGAAGATGACCATCATTTTATACATATTGTCTGAGTTTCATACGGAAATCATACTCATACGAAATCATAATCATATGGAAAAATTTTATTTATCACAGTAAGAATGGAATAACAGTTGTTTTTTAAACTTAGAATTGTTGAACCCCATCTTTAGAAGGCTAAAATTTTGCTGATATGCTCAAGAAATGTGTGAGATTGTCTTCTATTACAACAATTTTTTATATTGAAAAGGCATTCTTAAAAAAAATTGGTAAAATTCACAAAAAATTGTTTTTTTTCATTATTATAACTGCTATAAATTTATGAGACAAATTTTATCAAGTGTTTTGAACATGATAAAATACAGATAAAACATGACAAGTTGTGTAAAAATGTTATGTGCATTTGCAGTGATTATTTACGTAGTTATAAAGCCAGGCCTTGGCTTTATTTTCGTTTATTGTGGGATAAAGAATTACTGTTCACTAAAAGAAAGGGATCTATAACCTTTATGATTTTCCACTTTCAAGTCACCTTCTGTGTGTTTTTAATATTTTTCTAAATAGAGCTGTTTGAAAATCTTTATTTTAAAATTGTAATGTTTGTTTAAAGCCATTAATCCAGTTTAACAAATTGTATGAGTATTTTCTGAAATATTAACTTTATTTTCTCTTTAGAAAGGTGTTTTTAGAGTTGGGTTTTGTGATTTAATAATCTAACACACATTATCCAAGTAAAAAATAAATATTTATACTCTTTTGTTACTCATGTCTAATAATATTTGGTTTTTGAAAACAAGAAATATTTGCTGTCATTAGAAAAATACTATTATGTTGTTACATACTGCTATACATTGCAATGTACATGTTTATTTGAAGACCAATATTTTGAAACTGATTTAGATACTTTTAAAATATAGGTCTTATTATTGTTATCAACCTCTGAAATAGATGAAAATGTTTAAAACCTGTTCAGTATATGAAGTATTTACATTAAGGTATTTATAATTAATTATTTATTAATTAATTATCCAGCTAAATAATTAACTCTGGGAAAAGAAACCTTTTTTTCATCAATTCAGTTATTCTAACAAATTTTTATATATTACAGTTGATAGTGGTTATTTTATATTTTGTTTTTGCCTGTATGGTTGTAAGCTTGCAATAAAATTTCTTCTGCCCTTCTTGGCATCCTCAGTCATCATTAATGTGAAAATGATACCTTTTGAGGAACAGTCAAGTCCAAATTTTGTTTTTATCATGGTTTTTCATCTTCTATTGGAAGTGTGATCAATAATTATTTTACTGATGTTGAAATTAGTAATAGGCTAAATATAATACAGACAGTATAAATTTTTTCTGCATTTCTATAGAAAAGTGACTTGCAGTGATACACTTATTGTAGTTTAATATGCTGCCTAGATGAAATGAAATGAACATGCTTAATCTTTTTCGTCCTACAGAATATTTTACTGACAGTTATTTTGATATGGTGTTTATTTTTGAATGGATTAGTTATTATCTACTTATGAATTCTATTTGTAAATTTTTTATTTTATAAATTATTGTATTCAGGTTATAGTAACCTGTAGTACACTTTTCTCATAGAAAACATTTCTTTGCCTAATAAAAAGTGATTGATTTAATTGAATATATACATTTTATTTAATGTAAAGCAAAAAGATGCTGTCAGAGTAATAAAATAAAATTATTAGTTAAGATTGTCAACTAAATTAGTTAAACTAATTAGTAAAAGTTGTTCAGTATATAAAAATTATCAGATTGATAAGCAAGTCGACAAGGAAAATTTCATATTCATGGAGGACTGTGCAGCACTGTTGTTTTGCTTGGCTATAGACAAAGATTGAGATATAGGACAAGTATAGTCTGGACTTACTCCTAATGAACAGATTGACATGCTTGTCAATCCATTCTAAACAAGAAATGTTGTCCATTTAAAGTAGGTTACTGTATTTTTTGGAACCTACAATTCTTTCTGATTACAGTAATAACAATTAAAAATATTAATTTACATAATTGTATTCATAAATGAAATAAATTTAACCTGCAATTAATTACAATAATTTAAGTAAATGTTTTCATTAAAACTGTACCACAGTTCACAGCATTATATTCAAAGCTGATAGTAATAATTTCAACATATAGGCCTACAGAATTTCAACAAGTTGGATATAACTGCGGAATAAAAAATAAAACAATATTTTTTTGTTTATTTACTAGATAGTTAAATGATCAATACTACTTACTACAGTTCTTAATCAGTTTTGTGTGCAGTTTCTGTAGAACTATATCTTCTGTGATAGGCTAAAAACTCTCGAGATTTCTGAGCTTGATTCAGTTGCACTTCCACCAAAATTAATTCTTCACTACCTGATCTCTCATCATCGTCCATCCGTATATTTATAATTATGTGTTCAATGGCATTTTCCATTAACGCATCTGTTTTACAGTAAGAATCCATTATCTCCTGAACTTCCAACTCTAATTTTTTCTTGTCTTTTACAGAAATTGATGAAATTGCATCTCATGTAAGTGCTCTCAGTTTTGTTAATGACATATGGAACATTGCGGTCTCAAATTTTTTTTAACTAGATTCCAAATAAATTCAGTTGGGTTAATATCTGGGTGGTAAGGTGGTAATCTAAGCTCTGTAATTTTTTTGTTATTTAGTATTTCATCTAAATTCATATGTGGTTCTGGGTGGTGTAATTTGACAATTTCTAATAGTTCTTGTTTTGTTAGATCTAGGTCATAGTTAATTTTATTTTTTTGGAGCCATTCTTGAATTTCCTTTACCAATGAATTGGTTGACAGAGGTTTATTTTTTTGTTTATTATTATAAGGTGCATTATTTATGAGTAAAATACATTTTGTCGGTAGCCCTGGGATAACTTGCTTTTCAGTACTTTTCATTATTCATCTCTTTATGATAATCTTCTTTTTTATTCTTGGAATAGTAATTAAAAAACCACCATCAATGAATCATTTAGCCACTGATTAATAGCATTTTTAAGTTCGTCTCCTGTAAATTGCATACCGCTCAATGATTCTTTCAATATCCCAAACAAATGGTAATCAGAAGAAGCCAAGTGTGGACTATATGGTGGGTGATGGTAAATTTTCCAACCAAATGTTCTCAGGAAATCATGTGTCAGACCGGCAACATGTAGATGTGCATTATTGTGCAGCAGGATGATGCCATCAGTCAGCTGCCCACATCACCGATTTTGAATGGCGTGCTATAACTTATGTAGAGTTTCACAGTAGGTTTCTGCATTTATAGTCGTTCTACATGGTATGAAATCAATCAGCAGTGTGCCAAACCGATGCCAAAAGAATGTGGACATCAGTTTGCGTCCAAATGACTATGGTTGACCTTTGTTGGTCTGATTGGAGATTGAGGATGACGCCATTCACTTGATTACTGTTTTCTCTCTGGTGTGTTATATGAAATCCATGTTTCATCACTGGTAACAATTGAATTAAGGAACTCATCACCTTTTTCTGTGTAGTCGAAATTCCAAAGCAGATCCCATTTGGATTTTTTTGTGACGTTCTTTACTTTCATTTCTCTAAAGTAAAGACGCTGTCTTTACTTTATAAGTAAAGACGCTGTCTTTACTTTATAAAGTAAAGACGGTGTCTTTACTTTAGAGATATCCCTTGTAGAATTTGAAATATTTAAGAAATTTTTTTGTAATAACACACTTATTGAAATCCTGTATTTCATATTTATTATGAGGAGTATATTTCTTTTTTTTTGGTGTTGAGAATCACTAGCCTCTGCTTCGTATCCGATTTTCCTGATGTCAGTTACTGTAGGATTAGCCTGAAGTTTAGTGTTCTAAAAGCATGTTTTGTCACTTTGACAGTAGGCACCAATAATCCATTTTTTCTTTGCCTATGAATTTAATGTTACACGAGATGATGTGCTTCACTGTGAAGAGGTCTTTCACATTCACTTGACATCTTAATTCGACTACTTTTAAGTAACAATTGTTGCAATTTCTAATGCAAAGAAGAGAGAATATTTTTTTGTATTAGTAATAAAATGTCTACAAATTACATAATGCTTATAACTACTCGACTATTTTAAACTTTTAATCCATAATTATTACTTGTGCGTCTGTTTATTCCAGAACAGTTGATGTAAGAGATTGATACTTTATTGACTTATATATGCTTTTTTTTTTAGTACAAGTACTTTTTTTCATCTTGCTTGTGTTTTAAAGTACATTGACCAAGAAAACAATTGTTGTTACTATAAAATATCAAGGCAAAAGCTGAAATTTATTATTTGTACAAAAATAGTCACAGTTAAGCACAAGAAAAACTGATGTTTTTCTTGATGTTTTCAATGTTATTAAACATTGAAATTAAAATGACATCAGTTAATTCATTAATATGAAATTAATATAAATAAAGCCCTATAAATAATGTAATGTTATGTAACTCTTAACTTGATATGCATCTGCATTCATACATACAGACAATAATGTTTAAAACAGCAATCTAATGTTATGATAGAAGACACAATTACTTTACTAGTATCACTGAAACATGACTTTACACAGCAGTAGTAAACTCTCCAAATATGCACCTCGTCTTGTTGACTAATACATGGTAAAAATTTCCCTTCTTCTAGTTGAATGAACTCTGACACTAGAAAAAGAAATGACAGTAGGTAGAAAGTACTATACCTACTCTACAATTCTCTACAAATAAATACAAAGAAATACTACAATAACTACTCTACAAAGAAATACTCTACAATTCTGTAGAGTATTTTTTTTTTCTTTTAAGAGAAAAACTTTCTGTTTACTGTGATAGCTGTTATAATCTTGTGAGTTTTATAAATATTTGATGGCTTTTAAAATGAAATTTCAGAGTCCAAATAAATTTGTTGCTGTATAAGACTTTGCTTACTTATTTCTCCTCACTGTTAGGAAAGTGTGAAGAATTTTTACATTGAATGACTCAGATGACTACCTATTTGTGAGTAGGTTTTTGATTTCTGAAAATGTCTTGGAGTTTAAATTTCCTCATGGATGATGTGAGTTTTAGCAGAATCAGATTCTTAATGCTTTACATTTTGAATATGTAGATATTTGCTTGATCTTTATAAAAAACATTTCTTCTGTATGAAACAATCTATCTTGCTTTCTTCTATGTGAATGTGTCTCTTGTTGATGGATTTCGGCCCAACCATTTTGATAAAAACATTTGAATCCATTAAGATTAAGCCCATGGGTTTAGAAACAGGGTTTTTATTTCAGGTGTGTGCGTAGAGAAGGTTGTAAATATTCACTTTTTTCTGCTTCATATCGTGGATATTTGTGTTAGCCAACTCTTAGATCATGCATTTTTTATTCCTCTCAAAGGTTTCTATGTATTTTTCAATTTTTTAACTGCTTTAGAAAGGTAAAAACATTTATTTTATGTAGAAAGTTTTGTCAGTTATATGTCAGATGGTATAAAGATGTTGATATGTCAGATGGTATAAAGATGTTGTTCAATGCTGTCTTTACAGTTCCTCAGCACATGGGTGTGAGAAGTTTTGTAGAATATCTTCCATTAGCACAGTCTGTTTGTTGAGGTTGTGTGGAGATGCCAGGGTTAAGAGAGTTAATTTTTTTTTATGTAGATTTGGCTGTTAACAGCACAAGCTGCTGATAGATGCTAGCAGTATACAATTAACTGTACCCTTTACTTTTTTACTTTGATGGTGTACAGGAACTAGTTTATAGCTACAGCCATTACTACATACAGTTACATTCTTACCTCACACCCCTCTCAGTTTCTGTGATTCTGTTCATTGAAATTCTAGTTTGCAAAATTATTTTAGGTTATAAGAGGTGAAGGTTCTCAATAAAACAAAAAAAAAATTAAGTCTCAGTCACTTTACATGATATAATGCCGCTTAACAAATTGGAAACCTTTCTGCTGCAGAGACCAAAAGCATTTATTCTTTTTTTTATCATTTTTAAATAAGAAAATAAATTTAAAAAAGTTTACCATAGATTTATTTACAATGGCCTGATTGAAGGAAATGTATGTTATCTTAATCCATTCTTTGCCTTGCTGTACACAATTTGACTATATGGCATATTATTTTTTTTGTTTAGTAATACAGGATCCTATAATTAGGCATACTTAATATAAATATGCTATTTCTGGCATTTAGTTGTATATATTGATTTTTTGAAAAGATAGTTAAATTTCCTGGAAATAGATAATGCATCATATATTCCTCCTGTAATGATTAAGATCATTAGTTAATGATGTTCATCATTAACTAATAATGATGAACATCATTATTATCATTATTAATACGCTGTTCATCTTTGTGAAGATGAACAGCATATTAGCGATTTTAACGTATTATGTAGTTTTGTGTTGTGCTGTTTTGAGTATTTTTAAAGTAATTAGAACATATACTCTAGAATACTAGATTGTGGATACTGGTGTTCTTTTGTGGTTGAGTTTAAATTAACCACACATCTCGGAATTGGTTGACCTGAGACTGTACTTCACTTACATTCATTCATATCATCCTCATTCATCCTCTGAAGTAATACTTGATGGTGATTCCTGGAGGTTAAACAGAAAAGAAAATACTCTATATAAAAATATTATACTAAACTTTATCATTAGTATTTGTAAATATTCCTCATGATAAAACAAAATAAATATTAACTGATAAAACAAAATTAAAATATAAAAATTAAAAAATATGAAAAATTGATTTTTTTTCTTAATATCATGTTTGAATTCTGTTAAATTATTTCATTTTTTTTATCATTTATGCTAAAATTCCTGGAAGTAACTATAAAACTACTGTCAATAGAAAAGCAACAGTCAAGGATTATACCTGTAAAAACACAGCATAGTAAAAAGTAAAGAAATAATCTGTAAATGGTGAACAGAAAGGTGGGACTAAGCTCATAAGTGTACAAGTGAAAGGAATGCACATTTATAAAACTATGCAAGATCAGGTTGTATAAGTGACAAGAGTGCTGGTAAAAAATGAATTTAAAATATTGAATGCTCTTAAGCTAAACTAGCTTGAGTGCTTCTAAAAATGATACATTTGGGATTAAGTGTACATGAGCCAGTGATAGTGACAAAATGGAAGGGAAATTATTTTCAGTTTTTAAAATTACTTAGTATAAAGTGGTGATAAAAATAGTTTATATTTTAAATTGTTGCTATTGATTAAAAAGGCTTTTAAAAAGGAATTTTTTTTTGTCAGTAGTTTCTGTTTTTGAAATGTTTTGATATTCTTTTAGATGTTTAGTCATACATATAATTTTTTTATCAGAAATTTGTTTTACTTTTTTTATTAATATTTTCTTATTTGTATTTGTTACAGTCAGCTGCCATGTGGAATTATTGGACCTCCAAATTTTTTAAACCAAATGGTTAGTCCAAAGACTGATAATAATGATGATGATAAATTATACAGTGTCAGTCAGAGGTTCACTTATTTCCAAGAAAAGAATCAAGTAGGTAGTGGTAAAGGGGGTTTGCTCAATCATTTCCATGTAAGGCGTGCCATTAAACCCCCTGCTCGTTTTAAAGGGGCTCGTATGACAGTTAGATTAAGACCGCGTCAAGTTTTGTGTTCAAAATGTCGTAGTATATGTAACGAAAATTCTGAAAATGTAGATCATTCATCAGGACGTAAAAAGACTCCACCGTTTTCTGAAAATCAGTGTAGTAATCTTGACTCTCGTGATAACCGTCCTTCAGAACATGGTCCTTCATTAATTCCAAAAATATCCCGATTAAGACCTAATGAAATTAATAATGCGATTAATGGTAAAGTTCCGGTTTCAGTTGTTAATAAATCACCTTTAGATTTGAATTACTGGATACATTCCAATAATTCACCTACATCAAACATTAGTGACGGTGTGCATGTTGAAGAAGATAGTGAGGGTAAAATGGTTTTAAGAAAAAAACGTAGTGTGGGGTCTATGGAAGATTTGTGGGATGAAAGTGTTTTTGAAGAAAAGCGAGCACGAACCACACCAGTGATAAAGATATCTTTTGGGAGCCAAGGGGAAGGTGAAGTGCTAAAAATTCCTTCAAAATTAAAGAACTGTAGTGAAAGTGAAGCTGAAGATAAACAGAAAGCTGCATCGGTTAAAGCAGCAAAACGTGCTTTAAAAAAAGCTAAGAAAGAAGCCAGAAGAAAAATGAGCGGTCCTTCTACTCCGGGTGCTTCTCCAGTTTATGAAGCTCTTCATTATCGAAGGCATCGCCATAAAGTGAAGCATAAAAAAAAACATAAAGAAGAACGTGCTAAAGATGATGTTGATATAAAAGAACAGTGCTTAAAACAAAAACTTTCAATAAGTTTAAGGAGATTAAATGCAACAGCATATGCTAGAAGGGAGGAATCTGGTTCCAGTCCTGCAACCAGCCACAGTTCTGAAGAAGCTCTTCCAGATTTTCCGCCATCTCCAACACCTTTAGATCCTCTCAATATGGACTCTAAAGTCACTTCGATACATACCAGTGAAGGGCGTCTTTTAGCTGTTGGCGATATTGTTTGGGGCAAAATTCATGGATTTCCTTGGTGGCCAGGAAAGGTAAGAGATGTTATGAAATTGTACCTGACCTAGTGTTAATTTATATTAAGTAGAAATTGTATTGTGATATATATTTTATATATTTCAAAAGCATATTTTATGACATGAAGAATATAAGATGTAAAATTTAAGTAAAGTCTGTTTTTAAATAAACTTCACTTATGGATATTTAGAATTCTCAATATTTTTGATAACTTTTGCTTGAACAAGATACAACACAATATGTTAATCAGTAATAATAATTATTGTAATATTAGTTGATAAAGTATTCATTTAAAAAAAAAAAAAAATGGTTGTGTAATTATAACATTATAATTATAATATTCATAAAAGCCATATTTTGTTATCAAATGTAATAAAGCTCTGATTTTATTAAGATTGTGTTTGACTACAGATTGGCTATTAAAGTTTGTGTTTTTATGAGGAAAAATGTTTTTGTAGGTAATAACTTCAAAATTGAAGATTTTGGTGCAATTTCTTTGAAGTGTACCAAGGGGAGATGTTATACCTGGATTTGTACACTGTAAATGTCAAACTTGTTTTACTTTGATTCCTGTTTTTGAGAGAATTTTCATTTTTATGCTACTTATTAATTAATAAATTTTTAATTAATTCTTTAAAGTGATAACCGTGAAATGCATTAATAAATTGATAAAAAATGAAATAGTAAAATTTTTAGATTATTAACAATTCTAGGAAGCCTCAATGTTTAAGAAATGTGAAAATGTGTCTCTCATACTAAATGAAATGCCGATACAAAGGAATAGATGATTTTAAATGATTTGGAAAATGAGTTGTATGATAATTGAATTTTAATAGTGTTAAAAGATAAAAATTTTAACATATATCTTTTTCATTTTGACTGCAATAGTGCCATTTTAGTGAAAGTTACTTGAATGTAGAACTAATATTTTGTCTGCTTAATGAAGACATTATTCAGCTCATACATTATGGTTTCATTAAAAATATAATAGTTAATTGTAGAAATCACATTATGTAAAATTCCTTCATGTTTACATTAGTTACTTTATTTGTACAGGAGGTAATAAATAACTTGCTGATTTGTATATGAATTACAGATCCTGATTGGGTCAGGATATGTTTATTACTTATTACATGTGTACATAGGGTATCAAGTTCATTACAGGCAGTAGCAAAGTTGTATTAGTTATGAATTTAGCTTTCTGATTACATATTAAAAGTTGGGTATTAATGCGCTGTGATTAACCTCCAATGACAGTGATGGAATTTTCAGTGAAATGGCAGATATTTTGCTTTTTTACGATTCTATAAATTTCCACTAAATGCAACTAAATATTTTTTATATCAACTCCTAATTTCATTAGGGCTCTCTAAGCGATTATGCCATACTTTTTTTGTTTTTTTATATTTTTGCTAGGTGAATCAAACATTACTTCACGTATTTTCTATCCATAAAATAATTTAATTCTGAACAATTTACTATAAATAATCTTATGTCAGAATATGTAACAAATTATATTTTATAATATAATCAAATAAAAATTTACAGATATTACATAAACATTTATTATGATCAATTAGAGAATTAAAAAATTTTGGTGTAAGTGAAGAAATTATTAATTTCTTCACTAAAAATTACTAAATTCTGAAACAAAATATTTGGGTACATAATATAATAGATTTATGTTAAATAATTAGCAATGTGTCTGTAGCTATATATATGGTAGGATTGGTGACAAACTGACAGCAGTAAAAGAACAAACTACAGATAAAATAATAATTCTTTTGAAAATAACTGAAAGCTTTATAACAAACTGTAGAAGAAATGTATTATCAGCCATATATAAGACATTTTTAGATAAATGATAAACATTTTTTGAATTGAACATTTACCCTTTGTAATTGTTGTATGTGAGAATTGCTGTAGTCGTCAACTTTTAATACAGATATGGTTGTCAAATATTGTGGCCATATATGGTGAATCTTCCAAAAGTTTGTTCCAGAACATTAATAAAATTTCTAATGACAATAATGAGATCTTTTACTTTCAACATAAATTTTTTTGTGTTTAGGCAAACCTAAACATAGCATTTGGATATTTAGTTATTTAAGGTCACAGCAAAAACACAAAGTTTCACATTCAAATTTAGGAATTTTAGTAGATAGAAGAATGTTTTGCATTACTGCATACTTCATGCCTACCACATAGTTTTAGTTGGAAAACAATCTTCTTTCCCAAAACTTTAAGGTCTGGTGAATTGGCTCTTTTAAGGGTCGTCTTATAAATTGGTTGGATTTTGTTAAATATTGCATTTATTTTTTGATTACTATAAAATCTGTCTTATTTAATTGTAAGATTATAATGTCCTAGTACCTTTACCTTCTGCAGAGTACACTTAAGCGCGTGGTACTGTGGTGCTGCATTTACATGTGCTGTAATATCTGTAATTTAATGCGTTGTCAGTCTGAAATTGTGAATTCTTTAAGTTTCATTGTAATGTTGTTCATTGTTTGTTCTTTAAATTGTTGTAATGTATTTTGTCATAAACAGATATTTAATGATTTTTATGTTTCTATTTTTGGTCTATTTTATTCATTAGAAATTAGAAGTTGCAAAATTTCATTCATATTTCTAATTTAAGCTAAATAAATGGTGCTTAACATCATTATTAATGTAGGAAATTTTACATTACAGGAATTGGAATATTTTTGCTCTATTATTAAGTAGCATCTGAATGGGTAAAACATCATGATACTTTTCTAGCGAGTAATTTAAACTTATGCAGCCATCCAAGTTTTATCTTTGTGGTTGTGAAAATAAACTTTATTTCTATATCCTTTCCATTTTATTACATTCTACTTCAAATTTGTTACTACATGATATGAAAATTAAAAATTTATATTTTCTAATGTAAGAGTTGTCTACTTAATTATGAGAGGGACATAATGATGACGTTCTAGTCTCACTACTGGCTGTAAGCACAAACTTTTCACTGTAATCTTGCCTTATTTTCAATTAAATTTTTACCAGTTTCCAGATCTTGTAAATACAGTATTTTTTCCTCAATCAAATAATTTTTGTTAGATGAATAATATTTTATTACCTATTTCTATAATGATAAAAGGGTTGTGTGTACTGCTGTAAGTTCTAATTTTTTCATTATAATAAAATTGATAAAAAAATAAATTTTATTTTTGTAATATTTAAAGGATTTCATTTTTTATAGTGATAAATATTGTGATATTGTAATAATTTATAAATTAATATCGTGATATCAGTTTTATGTACCTAAATAATCTTTCTGTAAAATCTTATTTTTAATATTCTTATGCCGTTTTTTTTCACTGTAAAATTCATCAACATTATTGGTGATTGCTTGATAAAAACCTCACAAATAACATGAAACAGTTTTGCATCCCTTAGAATCTATAGAAAGCATTATTCAAGCCACTATTGCCAAATATTAACAATTTTATCCTTTTATATCAATTACTGTCTTGTCATCATTCCATGGTGGAATTTAATCACCTAGTGTCCATTCTTCAGATTTGGTCTGCCCATGTGTTTTCAGCTACTCTATGTTATATTTGTGTCATTCATCAATTTGTTATTGTGTCTTCATATAACTGTTGTTTTTTCTGAGATACTGTTGATGTCTGACTTTTTCCGAATAATTTTTGCCTATAAGAAAGAGATACAGCAAGCAATTTCTTGTTAGGTCACTGAAGATTTATATGTGAAGATCTGTTTCAGTGTTTGGGATTAATTTACAGTTTGTAATTAAGCAGTGTTCAGTGCCCAACTTATAACATAAATTGCTTAGTATCCTTCAGTAATAATGGAATATAAATTTTTGTCCTTTACATGTATTAAATTATTATTTAATATATTTATTAAATACTGTTTTTTGATTATGTATTTGATTTTGCAGGTATTAAGCATATCAGTTAAAGAGGAAGGTAGAGGAACCCAGGCTCATGTTGCTTGGTATGGCTCTTCTACTTCTTCATTAATGCCCTGTGATCAACTTAGCCCATTTTTAGAAACTTTTAAGGTTTGTTATTAATGTATTATTATGCTATTGTTTTATAACCAGTATGAGTTTTATGTACTTAAAAAATCAAAATACCACTCCACTATATTCTCATACAGTATCTTCCAAATAACTGATATGAGGAAATGAAAAATAATAAGTAGAATATGAGTAGAATAAGATATTTTATAAAATTCAACTCCTAAAAGGTATTAAGGTTTGAACTAATGGACTGCATAGTATTAATTCGCTAATTTTCTAAACATCAACACTTTAATTGAAGTTTGATTATATGTTTTTTTTTTGTACTTGCAGAATTTTATAATGATTTGTACTTGCAGAATTTTATAATGAATCGTAGAGTTAAAAAATGTTCAACTTCACAAAATAAATATCTGTACCTACAGTTTAATTATATTATACCTTTACATTCATACATATCATCCACATTCATCCTCTGAAGTAATACCTGAATGGTAATTCCTGGAGGCTAAACAGGAAAAAGAAAAGAAAAAAGTTTATATTATACCTAAATCATTTTTTTTTCAGTTGTTGCAATGGATGTCCTTCAGTATTGGTTTTATTCTTTTGCTTTAAAAATAAATTTGTAATGTAATAAAAACTTGTAGCTGAGAATTAACTTGTAATGAGCTGTTACTTATTAAAGTTAGGAGTAGGAGTATCTTGTTTCTCACAGTTGATCATTGTACTACCAGTAACAAGTCATTTGAACAGTAAATATAACCTCAAATAAAATTTTATAGGTCAAATAAGTTTTAAATTACTTTTATTTATAAGTGAAGGGTTACTTCCTGTAAAACTGTTTCAAATTTTAAGACTATATGATTTTGTTGGTTTGATGTTTGTTTGAAAAATGCTAATGTATTCAAAAATTTAATTTTATGTTGATTTTGTTATAAATATTAATTTTTGCCTTACGAAGTTTTGTGTTAATTATGTAACCACTAATGATTTATTGGTTGATTGTGACAAAAATCAGTCATTGTAGTTACAATTTTAATGTACAGATTTATAGGAAATTGAGCTATAATCCAAGAAACAAGAAAATATTAGAAATTTTATAACCCACAGTTTTTTGTTTTGTAGTATACTTTTTCTTGGAATGTTTAACAAAATTGTTGTATTATTTAGAACTGAAATTTCTTTTTGACTATTGTCTTATTATCTAGTGAATAAAAAAAAAACGTTTTTACCAAACTTTTCCCACTTGTTATTACCATATTTCATTCTGTGCTATAATATAAAAGGGAAAATAATATTCATTTGTTCTTAATTCAAATTTTTATTTACCAAATTGAGTGATTACAAATTTTCTAAACTTCCACAGTTTGCTAAAATTAACATTCACTGAATTTTTGTATATATTTATTCATTTTGTACCTGTTTTTGTTTGTTATATTATTTATAAAGTTGTTTATTAAAATGTTTGAATATGCTTATGAATTTAAAATAATTTTTTTTTAATATTGTTTTTAAAATTAGAAAGAATTATTTACACCGATGTAGTACAGTTTATTTTTCACTAAAATTAATTTGAGTATTTATTTGTTTACCTTAATCAGTCAAGATTTAATAAAAAGAAAAAATCTGGACAGTATAAAGAAGCTATAAGACAAGCCACTACTGAAGCATCTGATTTACAGTCTCAGTCTGCACCAGTTCCTCCTTCGGAACCATTACCTGCCTTACCACTTATCACTGCTTCCCCAACACAGGTTCATGTTGTGTCATAGGTATGTTATAGATTTTATTTCTGTAATTATTTTTGTATAGTTTTCTACTTGTTCATTACACTAAATTTTTCTCTATTACTGATTAATGTAACTTAAATCTTTTTAGATGTTTGTTAAAATATTTGAAATTTAAGAATTGATGAATTGGTTTTTAAACAGTCATACCCATACTTAATATAACATCAATATTTTCAGTTGATAAGGTGGCTGATAACCACCTGGTACTGTTTACTAAAGTGGTTCCCAAACTTTTCTGAGTCACGGTGTCCTTTTTCAATTAAAATTTTTCCATGGCACCCTACCCTAAGTAAAAGTATGACTACTCCATAAGTAAGAGATAAAAATAAATAAAACTCATGTATCTTCATTATTTTTTTTACTTTATTAACATTAAATTAATAATTATAAATGTCTTGGCTCAATTAATTATGAAGCTTTTACAATATTTCATGGTGCTGTTGTGAAGAGGTCGTGGCACACAGTTTGGGAATCACTGGTTTAGGACATCGGGATGGTCTTTCCTATTTTCTTTATTTTACAGTAGCATTTGGCGGTAATCAATGCTGCTGTGCAGGGTGATAAATTTATGCTGTATGATTTTGTTGGTCTATTTATTTTTAAGTACGATAATGCATATGAAAATCTAAATGGGTCCCCATACCTTGGTGTTTTCTTAACATGTACAAATCACATCTTTGGTTGGAGAATTTTTTGAAGATTACTTGTACCTATTTTCTTATTAGTTAAGCTGGTAGGAACTAATTCTAGTATATGAAGTCAGGAGTAAAGTATTTCTTTGTAGAAAGTTTTCATAGTTTGTTTGCTTGGATTCATCAATCTTAGACTTCCTGTTAAATATAGTATTTCTTTTTTATTTTGTTTTACTCTTTTGCATCACAAAAAATTGTATTTTATAACAGCTCAATTATTTTGTTTTATAATAAATAATAATCTTATTGATTGTAATAATTCAAGTTGGTAGCATTACTCGGTTCATACTGAAATCATAGTGCTGCTCAAGTTTGGCAAGGTTAAATTATTATTTTATATTTGATAGTAAATTTGATTTTAAAAATGTGAACTGTATATCAACTTAATGCAAAAATAAAAAAATTAAGGAAAGTTACTAGTGAGAATAAATTACTGAATAATGGAAATTTAATTAATGATAAAAGAATTTCCTAGGTGATTTTATAGATTAAGTTAAGCATAGCGATAATATGATTTACTTTTCAAATTTCTGGAAAACTTTTATACTATTCAGTGTATTATTAAAAGTAACATTTAAATTCCTTTTTTTTTATCTGGCTTAAATTTTTATAATTTATATTGTCGATGTTAAAAAGAAAAATTGTAAATAATATCCTGATTTTTACTTTTTTGACTGCTTCATTGTCATAAAACTTCTTGCCATGTAAAAAGTGTTTGAGTGAGTCGGATGGGTGAGGTCTGGGATGTAAGGAGGATGTAGCAACACCTCCCAACTCAATTTCTCAAGTGTTTCTCCCATTTTCTGAGTGACATGGGGCACGCATTGTCATGGAAGAGAGAGCGCCCTGATGTTTTCACCTTATCGCAGGTCTCACTTTCTGTTGGAGCATGTTAGAATAGTATGTTGTTCATGGTACGTTGTTCTTCTAAATAGTCATTAAAAATTAGGCCTTTGCAGTTTCGGAAGACTGTCAACATCACTTTACCGGCTGATGTGTGAGTTTTGAAATTTTTTTTGTGGGTGAATCCAGATGTTTTCACTCAAGACTGTACTGTTTGGATTCGGGCCCAAAATGGTGTATCCATGTTTCATCACAGGTTATTATACAATCTAGAAAGTCATACCTTCTGCTTCCAACCGTTCTTTGAGTTAAAAACAAATGCAAATTCAGCTATCTTTATGGGTTTGAGTCAACTGTCTTGGAAACCATCTCGAAGATGTTTTGTGATAATTCAGCATGTAATGAATGATGGAATGTGTGGTTCCAACACTAATATTATGCATATTAGTAATTTGGGAAATTTTGATTTGCCTGTCTTAGCAAATAAGATCATTTATGTGATTTTGCAGCATGGTAGTTGAAACTTCAACTGGTTTTCCAGAGCGATGGAGATCAGTCATAGTTGTTATGCCCGAATTAAACTGTTCCACCCACTTATACAAGTTACTGTAGTTTAATCACTTTTCATCAAATTGTTTTAATATTCTTGAGTAAATTTCCAGCATACATGTTTCAAGTATAAGTAGTATAACAGTATAAGTAGTAAGATTCAAGTATAAGTAGAAATTTTCTGAAATCAACGAAAGGGTTATGTTTAGATTAATTATGATTGAACGGCTGATTAAATGTGTTCCCAAGGTTGCCAACTTGACCCTCAAAATGTTTCATTATCATTGAATGAACAGTTTTTTCTCTACATCAGTTTGTCTTGTTAATTATTGAATGTCCCTTGTAGCATCAATATAAAAACTATAACTATACCATCAGTTATAATAATTAGAATTTTTTTAAAATTTCATTTAAGTAAATTTATTATATTAAATTTTAATGTAATTTTAATTAATTAAAAAAATAATTTTCTGCAGGGGAGTTGTTTAGTCATGATTTCAGATTAATTTTAATGTGGAACTTTTTAAGCTCAACATTCAAATTGCCTTGCAAAAATTATTGGCTGAAACTAAAAGTGTAAATGTAACAGCTAGTTTGGTGTGAAACACTTTTTAGACTTTAGAATCAAGCTAAACAGGAAAAAGAAAGAACAGCATAAAAGTGAAGACTTTAATGGAAATGATGGAGAAATTTTTTATAAATTAAATTTTTTTAAACTCTCATATTTAGGAGAGAGAAATATGTTACTGAGAAATTCACCATTTTGAGTTATTGTTTTCATTTGAAATAAAGTAATTACTGTAAATAGATATTTTTGTTTGGTTCTTTTGATGACTAAAGCATTGCTTTTTATTTAATCGTACATTGAATAAAAAATTATACTACATGCTGGTACATATTAACTGTGATTGCTTTTGTAGTAAAAAGTACTATCCTGTATAGAGGATGTGTTCAGTAGCATCAAACCTTACAATTTTCATCCAATAAATTTTAAACATTTATAAAAGTTTGGTATTAGTATGTGCAAAAGAATTAGTGAAAGCGACAAAGTTTTTTAACTGAAAGCAGCTAACAGAAATTTTAAAATAAATCTGTTTATCAAGTATTACATACTTACTTTCTTACCTTATATCATATTGTACACTTAATAATATTGTATCTCTATGAATTATTTTAAAAAGTTTTGTTTCTAATGTCGGTTATGAATTGCAATTATTTTATTTATTATTACCTGTTAGGTTGTTTTTTTAATTTTAATTGTTTATATGTCATACAACTGCCTATTTATAGTAATGTTTTTTTACTTAAATCATTAATTATAACAATACAATTTTACATGCATTGCATAAGGATGATTAAGTAATAAGTAAACAAACACTGTTAAATGAAATAGAATAAATCTGGGAAAGAAGTACAACATTGAAAAAAAATATATATAGATTAATAAATACTGAAGCATGTCTATTATAGACAACGCATTTAAAAATTATGAGATAATGCTCAAACTTATATTGATCATTTTAAGAGGCTGACACATCCATGTACCAGGTGGTTCAGAAGGTTAAACATACCTCTTTAATTACAATTCTACATAAGTTATGCATGCTCTACATTGAAACTTAGTTATCCCACAGTAGTGGTATTAATAGTTTTTTTTGCAAAATTTGCGAAGTGATATTGAAAATTTAACTTTAGTATGTTGATGTTGCAGGTTGGTGTGAGGATTTTACCAAGATGTAAATACATCTGAATTGTATTCAAAACAATAAAACATTTTTACAGTATTTTATATATTTTTATTAATATAAACAAACAGTGGTATGTTACAAAGTTTGAATTTTGTTTTACATTAATTTATTTTTCTACATGGTCTTGTATGCAGATTTAAAACAGTTTTATAACTTTTAGCCTTATCCAGATTAATATATAATCAAGAATTATGCTGATGAATTGTAAGATTACCAGTACTGATTTTTATTTTTTACAGGTCTGTAAAATGTTTGTGTGGTTTAAAACAGTTGTTAATTAGCCATAAGGTAAACTATTTTGGTACCATCTTATCTTTGTTAGTTATTTGTGCTTGTAACTTTTTATAGTTTTGGAATGTATGTCCCTAAGTATTTAATTTGAAGAATAGTTGAGTTCTCATAGTTAAAAATTAAAAGTTGATTTTAGAATTAAAAGAATTTTTATTTTTTTATTTTTATATGAGTAGTGAAAGTTCATTTAATGGGAGTTTCTAGTAACTGTAAAAACTTACTACATGTAGTAACCCATTTAGATTAAGTTTTGTTCAGCTGATTATGGATAGTGTGAATATTATCTTTGAAGTCTTATTGTTGCATGTTTTTGTAGCTAAAAATAATTAATTTTTGTGATTAATAATTAATTTTTTGGCAGTAATTATATAATTTATTTTATTTTTTGGAATTTTTTTTGCAATTAACTATTATTCTGGTATAATAATATTTTTATAATTATTATATGTCTACATAAATCTGGGCAATTAATGTATCAATGAAAAATAGTATATTTTCTAGAAAAAATCAAGACATTTACACAGTTGATGAATCTACTTTTTGTAATGGAAGAATTTTATTAACAGGAAGGTGAAAAGGTATCAGTAAAGTTTCTTACTTAAAACTTTATTAAAATCAGATAATGTTAAAAATTAACATTTCTTTATTCATTGTAATTAATCTATTTTTCTTTTAATATTCTGTTATTTTCATCACAATTCCTAACAACAAAGAAAAAATCTGTTTAAATTTTATACAAAAGGTCAGTTGTGATTGTGCTGTTAAATGAAAAATAGCACTATCAAATAGGAAAGATATTCAGAACAATGAATGTATTTATATTTTTACATTTGCATTTATTTTTACATTTATAACATAATATTAAAATATGCTACCATAAACATTACCATCACACAGTGGTTACATACTTGCTCAAGATCAGTGACACTAAAGCTATTATGATGATAGAGATTATTAACAGAAAAGTGCGTAAATGATCACTCTGTTGCTTTTAGATGCATGTAAAGCAAACATATGAAGTCATTTTTATGCAATTGATCTAGATGTATCTGGCATCCTTTTCTTCTTTTTTGTCTTCAGAATGCAACAAACTGACTTTCTAGTGTTTTCTAATTATCTTATTTACTCTAATCTGCTGTAGTAATGGAATATTGCATCCCATAGTTTTTTGGTCTTGAATAAAAAAATTAAATATAATTTTTAATAGGAGAAGATAGTGAATGTCCAAATAATATTGAGTAAAGCATGGAAAATAATCTTTTGTATATTAAAATAAAATATTATAAGTAATATCAAGAATACAGTAGCAGTACATATTAATATTAGTTAGTTAACATGTAATTTCATATTGTTATAAAAAAAAAACTATCTGTAGAAATAAGCTTGTCCACCTAATTACATTATTAAAATGTGATGTAAAAAAGAAGTTACATAGAGAAAAGATATTTTCTTTTTGTTAAGATTCAGAGGAATCATGAACAGAGTACATCTTGGTCAGTCTCATTAGTTTCACCATCATTTGTCTTTGCTAACACCTAAGATAAATGAGTGAAGAGTTTTGAATGATTTTCCTGTCAGTTTTACAAGGATGCATTTCCAAGCTAGGGAAACTGTTTTGTACAATGTATTACAATTTTTAATGCTGCATACTGTATTTGCAAGTGCTATCTCTGAATCACATCAGTTTGTACTGTGACTGAACTTCAGTCTTGAAGAATCTCTTCCTGTACACATCCAAAGTTTGTAAAACAGAAGTCATATTTCCTTGAATAACAGCTAGTTTTCTGTTAAGATATTTAAATTTTTTCTTTGTCTATAGTTTGTTTTTCTTTTTTTTTCTCATTATTTGAAGGAAATTTTTGACATGATAAATATGAGCTTTAAGATAGGCCTGTTCACCTCTTAATAACAATGTGCTTAATTCAACATGTTTCTTACTATTTTTTTAATGATCAACAGCTATTTCAGAAGCCTTCTTCCTCAATTTGTCACTAATGATGGACAATCATTCTTTCAACTATAATCCTACACCTTATGTGAGCTTCACAGGTGCAGTGCTTGTTGGGAATCAGTTAATTTTTTTTAGTAAATAAACATAAGTAATTATACTGTCATCATAATAGTTGGCAGAGTTGAACATTGATTTGAATACTAGCTGTGGATACCCCTGTGTTCTTTGGTGGTTAGGTTTCAATTAACCACACATCTCAGGAACGGTCGACCTGAGACTTTACAAGATTACACTTCATTTATATTTATACATATCATCCTCATTCATCCTCTGAGGGAATGCCTTTAGGTTCCAGAGGCTAAACAAAAAAGAAAGAGTTGTACATTGGACTGTGTGCTTTGTAGTCAGATTTGTTGACTTAGAATACAATGTAAACATGGGTTAAGAACCAAACCAAATATTTTGTATTTGATCTCAAATTGTTGTTTGCGAATACTGCTACACTTGTAAAAAATTTGTTAAACAGTGTAACTGGCAGTTATTAATGCACCAACTGATAATATTGAAGGATTTTTATTCTTTTTTCAAATAAAAGATTCATTGACTATACATTAATTGATGTAAAGTTTATTTTAAAGTATAGAAGAATAGCCATTTTTCTTCATTCACAAATTAACTGATTTTAAGACCAATGCGGATTTAAACTCTTGTCAGTTGTTCTGTAAAAAATTAACCGAGATTAGTCACATGCTTCTTCCAAATCATGGAATAAATTGCCTGTTATTTGCCTACTGGTAACTAAATTAGTGTCTTCTTGATAACTATTCATTAAAATAGTTCTTTGATTTCAAGTTTTATATATGTAGATTCCTTTGTTTTATTTTCCTCATTCGTTTTATGTGGATTAGAAGATATAAATTTTCTGCCTATTTGTTAATGTATTTTACAAACGATCAAGCAGTTGGTGAGTGATCTAAAATATGAAGGTTAAATAGATAGATTCAAGTTTTGAACTAGAGAGGACACGTTCATTCTTGTCCTCTTAGCAGAAGTTAATTCTTATTAGTTTTTGTTCTTAGTAAACAAGGCTGATGCAATTACTAAACTTAGATAAAAATATGAGAAAAAAATTTGTAGTCTAGATCTAGTATTCAGGGCTAGAGCATTTGGCATGGACCTAATGATAATAATAATAATAATTTAAAAAAAAAATAGTGTAAATTTAAAATAAATGTATATACAACTAATAAATACCACCCATAACACAGTAAATTAACTGCAAGGTTACCAATTTTAATAAAAAGAGCTTTTTTAATTCATTAATTCATCATCAGTTATTCAAATACTTTCTTGGGCAATGCATCACCATTTTCATGTGTTAATACTTATAGATGTCATGACCAACTAAATTAAAACTGGTTGCAAGTTTACGATTTTAAACATTTCTCAATTTTCAAAATTGTGTGTAATTTATGTTGTTTATTTTTTTTAATGATATGATAAATGCCAGATATGTTGGGAATTGATCCTGAACACAAAATGAATAAGAAGCAGCATGCTGACTAAGCCATCAATATTAACCTTTTACATTTTAATTTCTATGAAGCTTCTTTCTTTAAATGAGTTGAGAAAAGTAATGATACTTGATAGGTTTTTATATTGTGCTAATTTATTTTGAACAGTTCAGCATGAAACATATCATGCTGAATTGCTTGTTTGTTTATAATGTCTATTTTAGGTTCTTAAGTTGTGAATTGTCATATATGTACTGAAAACTATTGGAAATATGTTTATATAATTATATAGGTTTTCATTTTAATCTCCTCCCCCAGGCGATTTTCTTGTAAATTATACACAATACGAAAAAATGACTTAATCAAAAGTTACTTGGACTGCAGGGGGAACACCTCATAGTGATCTTGATTGTTATTTCAAGGTTAACATAATTTTTTTAAATGGAATTACAAATTTTTGTCCCACCAATGACAAGAACATTAAGTTTTACATTGGAATATGTGGTCACTATATGTCACACATATCAACATTTTTTGATGGTTGTAAGGCTAACCATCAAAGGTACTTTTTTTATACAGGGGCTGGATTCTTTTTGCAGATATTTACACTCGCTGGTTTCTAAGTAGCACCAGATTACTATCTGGTACTGTATTTGAAATTCAGTAAATTGTGGTTATCTGTTATCATATGTGATTAACTTCTAAATGATGAACTTTAAGAAACTGAAAAAAATAAAACAATCCTAAAACATCATGACTAAATTCAATTATGTCGATGTGACATTTTTTTGTTCTTTTCACTAGCGCTATTGTAATAGGTAATTCCATTTGAAAAAAACATCATTGACCATGGAACAACCTCCAAAGGGGACCTCAAGGTCATCATCAGATATCCCCCCCTCCTATCCACATAACTTCTGTAAAGTCTTTTTTATGCACTTTCCTATAGTTTGCGAGATAAATGGAATGTAATATAAGTATTATGTTGTGTTGTGACCTTCAAAAAATATAAATGTTACTTATGTGAACCTGTATAACACTATCTCTGATGGTTAGCTATATGACCTTAAAAAAAGTTCCAGGGTCGTGTGTGACCATATATTCTAATGTAAAATTTTCAGCTCTTATCATTAGTGGTGTCAAAAATGGTCGTTCTATTTGAAAAAATTGTGTTAACCTTGAAGTAACAGTCAAGGTCACCATGAAGTGTCCCCCCTCTAGTCTAAGTAATTTTTGTTTAAGTCATTTTTCGTATTGTGCGTAGTTTACAAGAAAATCGCTTGGGGGGGATTAAAATGAAATGCCCGGAATATATATATTTATTGCTGAAAATTATTGGAAATATTTATAAATAAAAGGAAGAAAATCAATATAAGGATAACTTCACATTATTTTATGCATTTGTTGATGCAATATATTTTACTGGAAGGCTAAAAGTATTCATTTGTTGTAATTCTTAGTTTATCTTTTATTTTTTTTTTTAGTCAATATTTTTAGTTAAAGTAAAATTTTATTGTAATCTATATATGTAAACTGTTATATGAATTAATCTTATTTTGTATTTATGTGATACACCTAACGGTTTATAATAAACAGAAATATTTTTACAATATTGATAAAAAAAAGTGTTGTAAAAAACAAATTATAATTTATTAGTGTTATCTAATTATTGTATCGCCAAAGACAAATAATGTAATAAAAAAGTGATCATCATAAAAATGATAGAAGACTGAATTTTATAATAATAAGAATGATTGTGTGTGATAAAGTACTGCATTTTAATTATTAAATCAGATAAGTATTTGTACATTTTATTTTTGTTTTGTTTGTTTTTTTTTTAACTTGATAATTGAGCTGTTAGTTTATTGAAAGGAATGTTTTAAAGTTAATTTTTCAATGAGACACAAATAAGTTCTCTGTTTTCTTGATATAGTAATGTATTCACTTTTGCTATCTTATCACCGGTTTGTCATGAATGTATTGTTGCTACAGATGTAGAATGTACTTTAATGTATTTTCATTTGTTTAAAACATATTGTAAACTTAAGATAAAATAAGAACAAACTAAATTAATTACAAACTAAGCCGTTAATATTACACCACAATAAAAGAAAGAAAAAACAAATAAGGATGTTATCCTGTGCTGTATGCTTAATGTACATTTAAACAATGATGAGTGTAGATTTTTGTGGTCTTTATGATTTATTTTCTAAATAAATTTTATACGTTGCCCAATTCAACACACCATTATAACTATGAGTCTCATTTCAGTGTTTGTATGTGTGTACATGCATCATAGCCCTTTTTTTACATTGCCCTTTTTATTGCTGCAGGTGATCACAGTGTTATCAAACATGGATTGTTTTTCAACTTGTTATACTTGCATTTTTTTTATTTGTTATTTTTTTCTACGCTTGCTTTCAAACTGTCGATTGGTAGCAAAAAATAGTTATTTTTTGAGGATTTGAATGAATCCGAATAAAATTTTCATTTATTTCACGATTTGATTTTTCACTTTATCTTAGCAGATGTATTATTTATATGCGAATAAAAAGTAATTAACTAACCCTAGTCACTCTAGCAGTGTTATACATCTACTCCACTCTTTTTGTTGATCCCTTCTTACTTAGTTACTGTGGGATTCACTTCTTCAGAAAAATCTGTTTATTACTAGGCAACTATTTCCATATGTAGAGACACTACCTGTGGTTTTATATGGGATAGGTTTCCTGTCTGAAGGTTGACCAGAAACCAAATTAAAGCAATTAGGTAAAGTCAGATCTTTTACTTTTCTATAATCTAATCTAAAATGAGAAAATAGAAAAATAATATTATACTGTCTGTATTTAATATGAAGACTACTTTTAGAATTGTCTTGATGTTACAGACCTTTGATGTAGAAAAAATAGTAAAAGTTTTTTCCTTTCAGCTACCATAAAAATTATTTTATGTTCACATTTAGATAAATTAAAGCAAACCCATTCATAAATCTGTTATAATTAGTTAATCCTTCTTCATTAATCTTGTTTTAATGGCACTGACCTGAATAAAATGTTTTATTCATCTGCCATATTATAGTTATTCAATTTGGTATTATGCAACTGTAAAATTTATTACGGATTTGTGTTTTATGAGATATCTGTAAAGATTTTAGAACTAATAAAAATTATTGAAACATGTTTTGAATAGAATTTCATTATATCATGTGTAAAGCTTATTTTAAAATTAAAAACGTGCATATGAGTTAAAAATGTTATGGGATGTTAACCTTTCTCCTGAGAACAAAAAATTGAAATATTTTCAATCTTAAATATATAATTGTGTTTATAAACATTGTTAATTAAAGAAAATTTACAGTTAATTTGTGAAAATGGTGAGTATCCTTTAGAAAGACCATTGAAAATATTTATAAAAATTTTAAATAAATTTACTAATCAAAATTCTGAACAAAAAATTCTAAATATTTATTATCAAAACACATTAATGGACTTTGTAATAAAATATGTGAACAAAAGTAGTAATTTTATTTTAAAGATTTAACATTCCAACCTGTGTTCTACAGTTAAGTAATTAAAAAGATCATTTTGAAACTAAATTTTAAAAAAATATATGATTTGTTACAATGTGATAAATTGTTCATGAACATCTGAAACAACAAACTGTCAAAACACAGATTAACAGGATTTAATAACCAGGAGGGCACACCTCTTTCCTTGTATGCTGTATTGCAAAGGATAATTCCTCGATTATTTTTTTTTTGTTTCAGCCATTTCTTCCAGCTTGCTGCCAGATCTGGGTGTGTGTGTGTACAGGGAACAACAAATTCTTTAATACCAATAATAATTTGGTGATTGCATTTTTTCCTTTTGTCTCTTTTACTTTTTTTACAGTTTCACTATTAATTTTACTCTTTTAACTTTGTCAGTGAGATAAAGTGTTAATTAAAACTCAGGAAAATACATGCTACTAAATGTTAAAGAAGTTAATTTCATAGTATGCTGTTTTAAAGTTTTTTAGGAGATATTAAGTACAATTTGTCCAACTCAAATGCTTACTCTCTTTTCTGAATGCAAAGATTATGGTTTTAGGTCTTACAATGACAGGTGTGATGAAATTGATCTTTTTCAGAAAATAGATGGAATTAGATGTGTTTATAGATGTTTTACTTGTTATGAAATTGATATTTTGTTATGAATGAGCAAAAATATTTAATGCAGATTAAAGAAAAATCAGTGTGTTTTAATATTTTTTTTTTATACTTGTAATTCCTGTTTTTCACCTGTGGTTTTTTTCTTGAAATGCCTTTATTTTCAATATGTAGAAGGTACTCATTTTGACTCAGGTATATTTTTTTATATGGTTATTAAATCATTAATTTTTATCAAATGTGTAGAATTTTATGATTATTTCTTAAAAATCTTTTTGGGAAAGTTCCTTTTAAAATGATAAAATTAAGTGGCCTACGTAGGCACTTTTTTTAATCTATTTAACTTTATTGCTTAGTGTGTTAAGATTGTTGAAGCTTAATGATATCATTCTGATAATCATTATATAAAGAGAAATTTGAAGGTAATACTTGAAAAATGTGTGCTAATACTCCCTAAACTCCCTAAATATAAGTTAAGTTTGAAAACTGGTTGTTTTTATTTATATGAACATATGTATGAGACTTTGAAAAATAATTTATATTCCTGCATTCCATGAAGCCTTATCTCATGCATAACTGAAATGTCTTACAAGAAATTTCATTTCTTGCACTTATTTTTATTAAAAGCTTAGGATTTAGATGTGTTAGCTTCTTACAAGCTTTTTCTTTATCTTGCTGTTAATTTTAATTTAAGCCTTTCTGTAATGTATAGGTAAATTAAAAAAAAAATCTAAATATAATAAGTAAAAAACTGCAATATTTTTAGAGTGTTTTTATCTTAAAATAAAAAAAGGAACTTAGAATTTCAGTTGCAGTTAGTTGGATCTACAGCATAGATAGCTACAAATCAGTGTTCCATTGAAAACATACCTCTCTTCTGAGTTTGATTTGTACTTAACTTCACACTTATTTGTTACATGCTTCACAGTACTTATCCAAGTTTTATTTACATATGTGAAGAATGCCTTTTTTCAGTAATGGTGAACCGTTTCAAAAATATCTGGAATCACACTTCGATATATATTTATAACTATTGCAGTAACTTTTTCACTTGCATATTATTTTAATCTAACTTTCATGGTACACATTACTAAAGAACTGAGTACACATAATGAAGAAAAACTTGTCAAAAATATTTGAGATTTTTGCTTAATCCTATCTCATAACTCCACATTAAATGATTATTTTTTTTTAAGGGCTAGATCATTTTGAAAAAAACTATTGTTGTAGAAAATTGGATTTAATCTTTCAGGACTTGTTTATTATTTGTAAAAGCCTTTTATTTTAAAAACCTTAATTAACCTATTAATTTTATATTTATTCAGTTCTCATTTATATTTATTTTATTTATTTTATTCACCTTCAAAGAACTTGGTTGGTTGAATCAAAAAATATTTAGTCACTCAGAACAGTTTCATACAGTTAAGTCATTCAAATTTCTTTGTATTCCAGTTACTGTTTTTGAGTAGAATTAAAATATTTCTTTTCAGTTAATTGTTTTGTTATATTAAAAGTTTGATGAAAAGCACTTACTTTTTTGTAACAAATTTTATTTCCTTAATGTATAAAAAGAGTATTTTAAAAATAAAAAAATAAAAAAAATCTAAAACATGTGTAAATCATTTTTTGACAGAAGCAATTATCTTCAACATTAAGAATATTACTTAACGTACAGAATAATCATAACAGAGAGGCAAGGTAAGATTATATACATATTAAATATTGTTTTTCTGTATCTCCTCTGTAGCATTAAAGAATTTTTGTTAATAGTAGGAGAGTTTTTTATAATTTTAAATTGTTTGTTGTAAAAAATAAAGCTCCATTTTCAAATATAGTATTTAATAGTTGTGGACAACTTTGGATTTCACTTTCAGATTACTATTATTATTGCTGATTGAGTGAGGTTCATTGGCTTATTTGCTGCAATCTACACAAAATACTTTTTCATTGATTACAGAATATCTTATGGACATATAGATTGTTTTATAATATAAATCAATATATGATTGGTCATTATATAAATTCAGTTTCTTCATAGTAGTTATATGTATTTATGGGATCTGAGATGTAAAAACCTCAAGAAATACAATAATTTGAGGGTTTGTGATTTGAATTTTGGAAGCAGGGTATCAAAAAACAAAATTACACCAAATTAAGTTTGTGTTGACTTTTATATAACAGTATGTTCAATTTGCAAGAAATGTTCATTTATGTTACTCAAATATATATTAAAATAGGGACTTTATATTTTTCAAATTTCAGGTATGCTTATCAATGGTTCATTGTAATTAACATCAAAATGAAGTAAGTTGATTTTGAACAACTTAATTACCAATATGAATAAAACATCATTTCTGAAAAGTAATAACACTGATAAACATAATTTTTATTTCCTAAGATGCGATACGTGAGTTTAATCTGTTTTTTTATGATGAAAAAGAATCTGAACTCAGAATCTCTATCACCCACCATTTTTGAAAAACTTTTAAATTTTAATTAAAGGATTTTTTCCATTTTTCAACGTATAGTAAGCATTTTAATTCCTATATTGTATTTTGTTAGCTCATTTTTTATTGTTTAACTTTAACATAATTTGTAAGCTATAAATAAACAATACTAGACAAAGAATTAAATCACATCATAGTCACATTTTATGACATCATATCTAATACTGAAAACAGCCTTCATGACAAGATTAATCATGTGTGCAGGTCAAAACATGTAGCTGAAAACAGCTGTGTTGTTTGTTTTAAGTTCTGCATTTAGGATGAATTAATTTTGTTCAGTCTTATTGCTGTCTTACAGTGCAGTGTCATAATGCCTTCAAATTGTGTAAATGATTATGCAAATCATTTACACAACAGGCATGCAGCCTTTTGTTATTTATGTGGGTAAGTTTACCATAAAATCAAATAGAAAAAAACGTTACATCTTTAATTGTTTAATTGTTTCAAACCATAGGTACATTTGGTGTACCTATGGTTTGGCATGAACCAAAGGATCGTGTAATTGATTGTTACTTCTGTTTAACAAGTGTGTCTGGAATTTCTAAAAAATCTAAACATCTGTAAAATATTCAGGATTGTACCTCACAGTGAAATTATTCCAGTTTTTGAGCCATCTGTAAATGTATATTTCAAAAGCAGCGATGAAGAATCGGGCAGTACTGAAGAAGACAACAATGATTTGGATATTGAATTTTCTTCTAGCTAGGAGATTTAAATTAGGGATTAAAATTTATCAAAACAGCAAGCTGAACTGTTAGAATCAAGGCTGCAATGTTGGAATTTATTTCAAAAAATTCAAAATTCATATTGAACTTTCGAAGCTGACAAAAAGAACTTTCTCAGTACTTTATTGATGAAAGTAATTTGGTTTATTGCAGAAATATTTATAAGCTTATGTTGCATTTAAGACAAGTTCATAAACTTGAGGACTGGCGCTTTTTCATATATTTCTCCAAGTCTAGTTTAAAAGTGGTTCTACTTCACAACTGTAACAAATATCCTACACTCGCTTAAGGTATTAATTTGAATAAGGCATACGATGTGATGAAAGACATTCTTGAAAAAATAAATTATAAAAAACATATGTGGAAAGTTATAGCAATTTTTCTTAGGCATGCAGTTAGGCTATACTAAGTACATATTTTTTCTTTGCGAATGGGACAGCTGAGCTAGGGATAAACATTATGTCACCAAAGAGTGGAAGAAACAATACAACTTCACTCCAAATGGGAAAAATATTCATGAGCCCTTAGTTGAACCCAAAAAAATATTTTTACCCTCTCTAAATAGCAAGCTTGGATTAATGAAAGATTTTGTAAAAGCAGTGAGGAACAATAGTTTTGGATTTTTGTACATCAGGCAGAAATTTCTGATTATAATGAAGGAAAAATTAAAGAAGGAATATTTATTAGTTCTCAGCTAAGAGAGATGGTCAAAGATGATGTATTTAACTAAATTTTAAATAATGTAAAAAGTTCAGCTTGGGCTTCATTTAAACACATTTACAAAAACTTTCTTGACAAACAAAAATTCAACAATTACCAGGATATTGTTAATAAACTTCTTACTTCATACAGAGTTATGGGATGTAATATGTCTTCGAAAATACATCTCCTTCACTCGCATCTGGTTTTTCCCGGACAACCTCGGAAATGTAAGTGACACACACAGTGAAGGTTTTCACAAAGACATAACAGTGATGGATAGCTGCTATAAAGGGAAATGGAATACTAACATGCTAGTCGGTTACTGTTTGATATTGATTCGGGATGTGCCTGAGACTATTAATAAAAGAAAAGCATCAGCGAAATCATTCTAAGACAGGTATGGCCATGCAAAAATTATAAATTTTTCAGATTTTAACTATATTTTCCCCTAATTTTTGAAGCATAATTTATTTTCAACTAAGCGTAATAGAAAAATTGTATTTACAGATCTGTAATTTACGCAAAAATACAATTCAAGAAATGGTGTCACATTTAGACCAACATTAAAAAATTTGTTTTTTCTATCAGTGAAATTAAACCAATGACTACACAAATTCACAGTTAAATATTGTGAATTACACTTAACATGACCGATTTGAAAGATTACTTCAGTAACTGTCCTTCAAAATAAGAAAGGCGGAAAAATTAATGACACACAATTGCCCATAAATAATGTAAATTACACTTAACATTGACTGCCTCCAAAGATTACTTCAGTAACTACCCAACAAGAATAAAAAATAAAAATTGAACCCAAGACCAACATACCTTCACTCTTCAATATTAAAAACTAAACTTAACATTGACCGCTCTCAATGATTTAAGTAACTACTTAATCAGAAGAGGAAAGAAGATAAAATTTGTAAGAATGAAAACACAAATTCACTCTACAATACCGCAAATTACTCTTACCATTGACAATCTCAAAGAATACTTAAGTAACTACACAATCAGAAAAGGAAAACGAATAAAAAATGAACAAATTACCATCTATTTCACTCTTCAATATCACAAATTACACTTAACATTGACTGCCATCAAAGAATATTTCAGTAACTGCTCCATCAGAAGAAGAAATTCAATAAATATTGAACCAATGACAACACAGATTCTCTTTTCATTGTCACAAATTTACTTAATATTGATCACCCTCAAAGATTACTTCAGTAACTACCCACTATGAAGAGGAAAGCCGATACCAATGACCACACACAATCGCCATTATGATTACTGCAGTAACTACCCAATCAGAATAAGAAAGCTGATTAAAATTAGACTAATGTCAACAAACACTCAACCTTCAATATTGCAAATTACACAACAATGACCGCCCTAAAGATTACTTCAGTAACTACTCAATCAGAAGAGAAAAGCTGATAAAAATTGAAGAAATGATCACACATATTCACCTTTCATTATCACAAATTACACTTAATATTGATTGCCTTCAAACATTACCTCAGTAAAACTACCCAAACAGAAGAGGAAAGGCGATAAAATTCGAACCAAGGACCACACACATTCACTCTTCAATATCCCAAATTACACTTTCAGGTAGATGCTCTCAAAAATTACGTTAGTAACTACGCAATCAGAAGAGGAAAGGCGATAAAAATTAGACTAATGACAACAATATTCACTTATCAATATCGCAGAATACATTTGACATTGACTGCCTACAAAGATTACTTAAGTAACTACCCAATCAGAAGAGGAAAATCTATATAAATTTCCAAAGTAATTGAAGGAAAGATTAAAGAAGGAATATTTGTTGCTCCTCAAGTAATAGAGTTGATCAAAGATAATGCATTTAACTAAATTTTATATAATGTAGAAAGTTCAGCTTGGGCTTCATTTAAAGACGTTTGCTAAATTTTTCTTGGCAAACGAAGTCAGACGATATTGTTAATCAAATTCTTACTTCATACAGAGCTATGGCATGTAATATGTGTTTAAAAATACATTTCCATTACTCACATCTGGCTTTTTACCTGGACAACCTCGGAGACGTAAGTTACAAACGCTGTGAACCTTTTCACAATATATATGAATACTTCAGGAACTACACAATCAGAAAAGAAAAACCAATAAAAGATGAACAAATTACCATCTTTCTATTTCATTCTTCAATATCACAAATTACCCTTAACATTGACTGGCATCAAAGAATATTTCAGTAACTGAAATATTCAGTTACCCAATATTCAGGCCCCATCAGAAGAAGAAATCTGATAAAAATTAAACCAATGACAACTCGCATTCACCCTTCTATATTGCAAATTACACTTACCATTGACCACTCTCAAAGACTACTTCAGTAACTACCCAGTCAGAAAAGGAAAGCCAATAAATTTGAACCATGACCACACACATTCACCCTTCAATATCGCAAATTACACTTAACATTCACTACCATCTTTGATTACTTCACTAACTACCTAATCTGTATAGGAAATTCAATAAAAATTAAATCAATGACAACAAACATTAAATATATCGCAGATAGCAATTAACATTCACTGTCCAAACACATTACTTCAATAACTCTCTATAATCAGTGTAGGAACGCCGATAAACATTAAACAAATGATAACAGGCATTCACCTTTCCATTTCGCTGAATACACATAGTATTCATCATCCTATGAAATTACTTCAGTAAACTATCTATTCAGAATAGGAAACCGATAAAAATTAAACCAATGACAACACACTCACCCTTCAAACTCCCAGATTACACTTAACATTCACCAAACTAACAGATTATTTCAGTAATTCCAATCAGTATAGGAAAACTATGATTTATTAATGGATTGTATTCTAATATTTATATAAATTTATTGTAGGATTTAATATATTTTAGGTTTTCGTAATATTTGCTTTAATAATTATTTTTTATTTAAATATTTATTATCTAAAAATATTTGGCTTATTCCATACTATATTAACATTTTAAATTTTCTTTCAATTTTAATTATAGACATATATCTTTTCTGCTTCACTGCTGGTTGATGCTGCAGGATTTGTCCAATTCCCAGAGAGATATTGCAATTACATATATATAATAATAATTATACAAACATAATATAATGTTCATTGAGAAGCAAGTGATGTTCATCTTTATAATAGTGTAATAAATACTGTTAAATTACATTGAACTGTTGAAAACATTGAATAAGTAAGTAACGAGGTTATTAACTTTTGCTTTTGTTTTTTTGTCTTCAGTCATTTGACTGGTTTGATGCAGCTCTCCAAGATTCCCTATCTAGTGCTAGTCGTTTCATTTCAGTATACCCCTACATCCTACATCCCTAACAATTTGTTTTACATATTCCAAACGTGGCCTGCCTACACAATTTTTCCCTTCTACCTGTCCTTCCAATATTAAAGCGACTATTCCAGGATGCCTTAGTATGTGGCCTATAAGTCTGTCTCTTCTTTTAACTATATTTTTCCAAATGCTTCTTTCTTCATCTATTTACCGCAATACCTCTTCATTTGTCACTTTATCCACCCATCTGATTTTTAACATTCTCCTATAGCACCACATTTCAAAAGCTTCTAATCTTTTCTTCTCAGATACTCCGATTGTCCAAGCTTCACTTCCATATAAAGCGACACTCCAAACATATACTTTCAAAAATTTTTTCCTGACATTTAAATTAATTTTTGATTTTAACAAATTATATTTCTGACTGATGGCTCGTTTCGCTTGTGCTATTCGGTATTTTATGTAGCTCCTGCTTCGTCCATCTTTAGTAATTCTACTTCCCAAATAACAAAATTCTTCTACCTCCATAATCTTTTCTCTTCCTATTTTCACATTCATAGGTCCATCTTTGTTATTTCTAATACATTTCATTACTTTTGTTTTGTATTTGTTTATTTTCATGCGATAGTTCTTGCGTAGGACTTCATCTATGCCATTCATTGTTTTTTCTAAATCCTTTTTACTCTCGGCTAGAATTACTATATCATCAGCAAATCGTAGCATCTTTATCTTTTTACCTTGTACTGTTACTCCGAATCTAAATTGTTCTTTAACATCATTAACTGCTAGTTCCATGTAAAAATTAAAAAGTAACGGGGATAGGGAACATCCTTGTCGGACTCCCTTTCTTATTACGGCTTCTTTCATATGTTCTTCGATTATTACTGTTGCTGTTTGGTTCCTGTAAACGTTAGCAATTGTTCTTCTACCTCTGTATTTGAACCCTAATTTTTTTTAAATGTTGAATATTTTATTCTAGTCTACGTTATCGAATGCTTTTTCTGGGTCTATAAATGCCAAGTATGTTGGTTTGTTTTTCTTTAATCTTCCTTCTACTATTAATCTGAGGCCTAAAATTGCTTCCCTTGTCCCTATACTTTTCCTGAAACCAAATTGGTCTTCTCCTAACACTTCTTCCACTCTTCTCTCAATTCTTCTGTGTAGAATTCTAGTTAAGATTTTTGATGCATGACTAGTTAATGTGATTGTTCTGTATTCTTCACATTTATCTGCCCCTGCTTTCTTTGGTATCATGACTATATCACTTTTTTTGAAGTCTGACGGAACTTCCCCTTTTTCATAAATATTACACACCAGCTTGTATAATCTATCAATCGCTTCCTCACTTGCACTGCGCAGTAATTCTACAGGTATTCTGTCTATTCCAGGAGCCTTTCTGCCATTTAAATCTTTTAATGCTCTCTTAAATTCAGATCTCAGTATTGTTTCTCCCATTTCATCCTCCTCAACTTCCTCTTCTTCCTTTATAACACCATTTTCTAATTCATTTCCTCCATATAACTCTTCAATATATTCCACCCATCTATCGACTTTACCTTTCGTATTACATATTGGTGTACCATCTTTGTTTAACACATTATTAGATTTTAATTTATGTACCCCAAAATTTTCCTTAACTTTCTTGTATGCTCCGTCTATTTTACCAATGTTCATTTCTCTTTCCACTTCTGAACACTTTTCTTTAATCCACTCTTCTTTTGCTAGTTTGCACTTCCTGTTTTTAGCATTTCTTAATTGTCAGTAGTTCCTTTTACTTTCTTCATCACTAGCATTCTTATATTTTCTACGTTCATCCATCAGCTGCAATATATAGTCTGAAACCCAAGGTTTTCTACCAGTTCTCTTTGTTCCACCAAGTTCGCTTCTGCTGATTTAATAATTTCCTTTTTAACATTCTCCCATTCATCTTATACATTTTCTACCTTATCTTTTTTACTCAGACCTCTTGCAATGTCCTCCTCAAAAAATCTTCTTTACCTCCTCTTCCTCAAGCTTCTCTAAATTCCACCGATTCATCTGACACCTTTTCTTCAGGTTTTTAAATCCAATTTACATTTCATTATCACCAAATTATGGTCGCTATCAATGTCTGCTCCAGGGTAAGTTTTACAGTCAACGAGTTGATTCCTAAATCTTTGCTTAACCATGATATAATCTATCTGATACCTTGCAGTATCGCCTGGCTTTTTCCAAGTGTATATTCTTCTATTATGATTTTTAAATTGGGTGTTGGCAATTACTAAATTATACTTTGTGCAAAACTCAGTGATGTCAAATGTAGATTTGAGTTGTGCATTTTACATTGTTGACATCTAGATAATTTTATCTGTGAATAATAAAATTTTTACAAGGATCATTTACTTACCAAGTTATGAAAGGCAGGCAAACAAACATTTTAATTCATATGAGGATAAGTGTAAAAAAAATGTAAAAACTGCTTGGTTTTTATCATGCAGGTAATACTTCTTTTCTGTTTAGCCTTCCGGGAATCACCGTCCGGTATTACTTTCAGAGGATAATGTGTATGAGAGTAAGTGAAGTGTGTAGTCTTGTACAGCCTCAGATCGACCATTTCTGTGTTATTTGGATAATTGAAACCCATCCACCAAAGAACACGATCTAATATTCAAATCCATATAAAAGTAACTGCCTTTACTAGGATTTGAACGTTGAAACTCTCGACTTCAAAATCGGCCGATTTGCGAAGACGCGTTCACCACTAGACCAACCCCGGTGGGTTGGGTAATATCTTTTAGATGTTTGTAAAGAAATCTTCCTTTCCTTCCCCCAAAAAATTATTGTCCTATGGTATAACCCTACTGTTCCTAATAAGTTAGTAAAACAAAAAGTAGATGGCCTGCAATTATTTTTTTATTACATGTTTTTGGTCTTTCTAATTACACTAAAAGTGGTTGCTTCATTTATGAAGTCCCTCCTTGCTCTTTCGTGTAGAGAGATTCTCAATATTTAACTGAATGAGCTACCATAGACATGATCTCATAAAAAGAGATTCAACTCCTACTATATCAAAAAAACCAACAATAAAATTTTTGATCTTATTTTAATTATAAATTATTTAAAACACACTAGTGTATTAATTTCACTCTGGGAAAAAATTAAAAGTGGAATACTAATAAAATAAAAAAAGTACTACAATATTTATTAATTAAACCCCCAAGCTGGTTTGCTAACGTCGTAAATGAATTAGCAGCTGATTTTTAAAGGTGAAGGTTCTGAGTTTCAAATCCTAGTAAAAATTATAATATAAAGGAGTTTGTACGGAGTGAATGCTAGCCAGTGGATACCGGTATAATTTGGTGGTTGGGGTTCAATTAACCACACGTCTCAGAAATGTCGGGCTGAGCCTGTAGAAAAACTACACTTCATTTACAGGTCACACATATCATCGAAGATTGCAGGACGAGCTAAGGTATCGCCGTAGGGTTTCACGTAATTTAAATCGTAGACTTACAACAGAATTGCTCTGCGCCTTTCGCATGCGAGAGCTGTTTGCCGTCGAGTGTTACAGTGTGCTAACGGTAAACATGGTTGAATTATGTGAATTAATCGGACAACTCGATCATCGGTTTTGTGGAGAAAAGTAAGGGCCATATGTATATCGGTACAATCTCCGCTGCCGATTGGACTGAAGAGCAACGCCAACCTCGTCACCGCGCCAATTAAAATGGTGAAAATGTTTAAGTCCGTCTGATTTACATCGTTATACTGTCGTGAATATATGAGGTATAGGTTGCAGGTAGAAAATATCCCGTTTGTTATCGAAACGAATTAAACATTCTCATTTCTTTTGATGAGCTAAGGTGTGCCGTGAAAAAATTCCTTGACGCTTATCTCGAAAATGATAATATCTGGCTCGGTATGTTATCTGACCTCCCGGATACTGCATTACAAAATCTTTTGTCTATATATAATAAAATACACTGTCCAGATTTTTCCAGTTTTCAGCACTGGTAATTCCCATACTGAAACCTGGTAAAGATAAATTGTGACCTTTCAAGTCATCGTCCTATCTCCTTAACCAGTTACGTGCGAGTTGACAGGAACGAAGGTAAACCGTCGTCTAATATTGTACCTTGAGAGAAATGCCCTAATTGTCCCCGAATAATGCGGTCTTTGCCAAGGTAGATCACCTATCGATAATGTAGTTGCTTTTTACGCCAAAGGGAATATGTTGACCCTCAATTCTTTGTACTTGGTGACCAGTTGAATCATGCACGCGAGTTAAATTTCTGGGATTGTGGTGTGACAGTTGGCTAACATGTGTAACACATTTAAAATGTGTTGTCTGAAGGTAAAATGTCTAAAAGTGCTAGACATGCTGAGAGTTCTATTTAATACTCGTTGGGAAACTGATCGAGCACGCATGTTGCGTTTCTACTAAGTTCTGGTTCGTTCTCGCTTAGATCATGGCTGCGTGGCTTATTTGTTCGCAGGAGCTACCGCTCTAGAGATCTTCGATGCAATCCATTATTCAGTTACTCTTGCTACAGGTGCGTTTCGTTTAAGCCCCGTTGGTAAGTCTAATAGTGGACAGTGGTAAGCCATCTCTTTGGAATAGACGAAACTAAATGATCTGCTCCCATGTAGCCCGCATTAAAGCTCAACAAAATCATTCTACCTTTGATGCGGTGTACTCTAACCAGCATCTTAATCGATATATCAGGAACAGCCGAGATCTACTGCACCGCTAGGTATAAAAAAACCAGCGCTTTTTTTAGCTTTAAGTAAAATTAACTCCAGTTCTTCCTGTTACTCATTGTTATTACCCCCCTCGTCAACCTTTCACGTATATCATTGCTTTAGTTTTTAGATATCATAAAAACTGCACGTATCCGATTATCTTGCAAGAAAGATTTTTAATATTATTAATTGCATGAATATTGATGCTATAGTTTATACAGACGGCTCTAAGCACGATAATTCTGTGGATTGTGCTTTTGTGGTTAGCAGTAGAACATTACATGTTTGGAATTCCCTACATCGTCAGTGTATTTCTCGCGGATCTGCGGTGCTACTATTAGGGCTTAAATATAATTAGTCGAACATATCGATAGGTATTTGTCTATCAGATTTTATGAGTGCCTTGAAGGTGACTAATGACATATAGTCCAGACATCCTGTTGTAGTGTGAGCTTCTGCTGGATCCCAAACTATATTGGAATTTCAGGCAATGAGTGCGCTGATCGTGCGGCAATAAAGGCTTGTCTGCAACCTCCTTTCACTAATTGTGTTGTTTCTGATGACTTTATCTATTTTCATAAGAGAGTGGTCTGTGATGAGCGACAGAGTAAATGGAATGCTACCATCAACAATAAATTTCGTTCAGTTAAGAACTACTAGTTACTGTGTCACCGTGGAGCTACTTAAAGCAGCGTGTAACCGCTACGAGGAGGTCATTATTTGCCGTTTGCTAATAGGGTGCTCTAAACTTACTCATGGATCAAACCGATGCACCCTGTGCATTCGCTGCGACTGCAAACTAACGATACACCACATCCTTGTGTACTTTTTTTTGTTTAACTTCCGGGTCCGCAGTTAAGCATTACTGCAGAGGATGAGATGAATGATTTGTAGCATGTATGAATTATGCCATGCCTGACCGGAATTCGAACCCGGGACCTCCGGGTGAAAGGCCGAGACGCTACCACTTGCGCCACGGAGGCCGGTACATCCTTGTGTTCTGTGTCTGTTATGTGGCATTACGTTTGGTATTAAGTTTAAACTAGGAGCTAACATCCGAAATATCCAACAATGTATCCATTTTATCGAATATCTTACGATTTCTTAGAGCCGTGCATCTGAATTCAAATATTTGATTAAATCTGTAACGTGTGTTTACTTTTTGACGTATGAAAATTTTATTATTTTATATTAGATTTTTAATACTTTTATGTTTGCTTTATGTACTATTTTAGCAGAGGTTTTTCGCATAGGCGTTTTACATCTGTTTAATTTTTTGGTAAATTAAACCGATTAATTTTACTCAGATAAATGTAAATTTTGGTTCTTTAGAACCTCTTAGACATTTATGGTAATTTTCTTGATGTAGATATTTCATTACATGTTTTTTATAATAATTTCAGCGTTATAAAATAACAATGTCTTTTCTTTTTTTTTAAGCTAACAATATGTTGTTCAAATTATTTGTGTTGTTTAAAAACTAATAAAATTTATTGTAGTAAATGATTCATCTAAAAATTTGTTTTACATGTTATATGCTTATCATATTTCTACATAGAAATAAGTAGAATAACTATTATATGTATCTTGTATTACATATTACATAGATGAAGTATTGTAAGCTGTTCTGACCAAGATTCGTCACAGTTTACCTTGGCCCATAAGAGCGAAATCTGTAAGTTGATATTGGTTTCCGTCGAATTTTATTTTCCTTTCCTATATTTAAAAAATTTCAAATAAATATTATTTGATGTTACATCTGACCATGAATTATTTTCTACATCTTGACTTCTGCAGGGCTCCAATCTTGGTCTGCTGCTGTTTCTATTATTCATCAATAACATTTCTGAAGTCATCTTAATCCGGTTATCCCTATATGCTGATGCTCTCAAAATGTTTCACCCAATCTCCTCATTGTAGGATCATGTTTTAATACAGAGTAATATCAACTTCGTTCTGACATTGTCTCAGGTTAATCATATTCCCTTTAATTTTGAAAAAATCCAGCTAATTTCTTTTTCGAGGAAGAAATCCTCATTTTGAACTCAATGAAGTTGAGTTCAACACGCAACTTCATTGAAATAAACGAAAACAAAACTAATGGCATGTAAAAACGTTAATAAATCAGAAAACAAAACAACAAAAACTTCGATCCTAAAACAAATATAAAGCACCGTAAACCCTAGACCCCTTCCGCAATCCTCTCCTATGCCAAGTAGACAATAAAGTTTTCCACAATTGCCCACCCGGCCTTCCTTTTTCCTGTTATGCTCCGGGAATTACTGTCAGGTATTACTTAAGAGAATGAATGAGGATTATATGTATGAGTGTAAATGAAGTATAGTCTTGTAAGGTCTAAGGTCGATCATTTCTGAGATATGTGGTTAATTGAATACCAACCACCAAAGAACATCGGTATCCACGATCTAGTATTCAGATCCGTATAAAAGTAACTGCCTTTACTAGGACTTGAACGCTGGAACTCTCGACTTCCAAATCAGCACATTCGGCCTGATTCCTTCAATTCGCAAGCAGATTCAACGTCCATCAGATAATATCGAGCCAACAAATAGTCTCCTTGCGCATTTACTCGTATTTTTCACAATCATAATAGCATACGGAAAGCGTCATCCAATTGTCCACACTGTAGGCACATACCAAAATCTACCAGACCGAATCGCTGCAGTCTCTCCCTGAAGGCACCATACCCAGAAACAAACTGTGTCACATACTTATTCGGGTTCACCCAAGAAGAGTCCGTAAACTGACAACATCTGACTTCACACAAACCCCAAGGGAGCGAACAGGGAGCTCAACTCCTCTATCATCAAAGCCAGGGCCTTACTCCTACCCAATCGACAGATTGCCCGACGCACTTCAGCCTCGGTAATCTCAGAGGAAACTACATCCTTGCGAAACAGCAACCTCACGTCGGACCCGCAGATGATATGCGGTATCCCCAGTTTCGTTGTCAGGTAGCAAGTAATTTAATAGTCCTTGTAAAATACTCATCTGAAATTGCTGGGTCGAGAAAGCGGACAGAAAAACGTCCTTTTTCGTTTATGTCCCAAAACCCCATACATTACTCCCCACGGGTCCTTGTTCCCCTGCTCGTTCATAAAGGAACGCCAAGAATCCCTCTTTGCAGTGCATACTTCATGAAAATGGTAGATCCTTGTACTTTACAACGAGCACCGCCCGCCGTTCAGGATCATCCTCAAGTTGAGACACGGCTGAAAGTCTGTTTCAGATCGGACAATTCCCTATTCCACCATAGGGGAAGCCTCTCTCGACCAGAACTTTGCGGGATGTAACTCTCAGCGGCATTAATAAAATCCGCCTACAAACTCTCTGCCAGGTTATTTAAATTCAGGATCTCTAAACTGTGACTTAAAAATCGGAGCCTAGCGGGCAGAAAATCAAGAAACGTTTTCCAATTCGCATGCCTGTACAGAAATCGACCTTGCAGAACAGGAACATTACATTTGTAGAGCTCACTCAAGACACCAACAATCTCATACACAATTAATCTCTTGAGCAATCCTCGACCACCTTCCAATCACAAACATTGCTAGGAATAAACCTACCAACGGTGCATCGGTGTTTGTTCCCCCAAAGATCTGACGCCCATCAACCATACCTACGTATGTGGGCATCTCACCAGACACATGGAAAATCTCCAATCCATGCTGGGTTAAGAAGCCCGCATTAACTCCTGCCATCGTCTGTAAGACCATTATGCCACATTGGAGACTTGGCGTTAATGTTCGCACTAATTATGATGGGATCTGACCAGAGAACCTCAGGATCTTGTCCCAGACCTCAAGATGACGATCAGCGGGATCTCAATACTGAAAATGTGAACTTGCAACACATAGATGCCAGTTCTGAACATCCATCATAACTAAAACAAGATGATAATTCAAGAGCTACCAAATGAAAACACAATCTAGTTCTCTTCTGCACAAGACAGCAAACGTACTACCAGAACCACGAAGAGTTTCCAATGGGCAAAAACCGGCAGGTCCCCACAACACAATATATGGATGCTGAGCAACACAACATCCAGTCCTCGTTGCAGGGCAACCTCACTAATTCAATGTAACCTATTTAAGCATTCTGTGCATTCAACTGTCCGAATCTAAGCATGTATTACAAACCAATAAGAAAGTATATCTAATGATGTATTATAAAATCGACAATATGATGTATTATAAAATCTGATAACATCCACAATCCTTTCTACTAACATAGTGTTTGTGGTCCTTGTGCAAACGTTTACAGTTTACACGTATAGGACCCTCATTTTTCTTAGGGCAGTCCTTGTGCTTGTGTTCATCAAAACCACAATGCGCACAAGTGGCCGTTGTTCGATTACAAAACCTTGCTCTGTGACCATACCGGCAACACTTGAAGCATCGCTGCTTGTCAATATACTCCCTTACCCTACAAGATGAAAAATCAAGAAATAATCTACCCTCAGCAACAAAGCTCTTTAAAGAGCTCAATGTACATAAAGGGTTCAACATACTGCTCTCCCTATCCATTTTGAATAGCCGTCGACACTCTGACTTAAAGGTCTCCTTGTCTATCTGAGTGCTTTTCTCTCATAAGAGAGTCAAAACCTCAGATAGGTGTTGATCTATATTGTAAACAATAACCCTCAGTCGTCTCTGGTGTTTAGGGTTGACTCACATGTTGGGTTTATCAACTTTCAATGATTCAGTTATCATCTTGATAATATCTTTGTTGTCAGCAATGACTACTAACCCCGTTACTAGTTTCTGTCCAACTTCTTATTTCGAAGGGCAACCTGAAACTCGTCCTTCATTTTTTTTTTGATTTTGTTGCAGTCCCCTCCTTCATATTAATGAAATCCACCTCAGGCTGCTTACGGGGCAGCCCGTTTTTCTTTGACCACTTCGGCATACCTTCTCTGCTGCTGTGGCTGAGCCATCTGAGAAGTAAGGGACAAAAACAGTATCCTTGACCAGCACTTCTCTGATCGTGGTTTCCATTTACAGATTACGATATAGAGCCTCCTAAGCCTGGTTTGTCATTTTTCGACGACCGTACATCCTGTTCACGGTGGTTCATCTAATACGGCATTAGGCCGTTTTCTTATACCCTGTGGAGTAGGTTCCTCTCGGCAGATGTCCAGGAGATAGTCGTGTTTGGACGCGTCTGCTCTCCCGAACAGTCTGCGTGCCTGCGCCACTCCACCTTGAGTATGGTGTGTAGTCCCGCATCGTGGCGTTTCTGATGAACCACGGTGCTCCAAATATCATCCGCAACGCTATGTTTTGGACGGCTTCTAATTTCTTTTGTAGCGGGGAGTTCAAAAAAGCTCCCCATACTGGATAAGCACCTGTTAGAATCGGAAAGGACATATAGACGAAAAATGAGCAGTTTGGTCGCCAGTGGATACGGGTTGGCACTGTTCAGTAAGGGTATAGTGAGGCCCTGACGGCCTTTGCCTTTTGGGTCACATATTTAACATGCTCCTAAATTATTAGCAAATAATGAATTAAGAGCTACTTATGTCTTTAGCAAAGGTGATTACATAATCCTATATAATGAAATTAAATTTGCTGATTGGAGTAATGTTTTGTTGTGTGAAACGTTAACTTGGTTATGGAAATATTTCAGTTAAGTACTTATATGCTATGAATAACAACATTCCTCTAGTGAGATATAAATCAAGTTCAGGTAAGTTTCCTCAATAGTTTTCTAATGATTTAAAAAAATATATTAAGAAAAAAGTCACTGCACCTGCGCTTCAAAGGGTCGTCAAGCTTACTGCCTTATTCGTAACTACCTAACTTATTACAATCCCATTTACTAAATCAAGAATTTAGCTGCCAATAAGAGATGCAAATTTAATAACTTTATAGCAGTAATAAAGCTGAAGTCTCCAGCCTGGCTAACAATAACATTTCTTTTTGGTTTTAATAATTCAACTTTGAAATGGTACACATCAACTTTGCAAGAGTTGTGGTAGGCTAGTATGTTACCATAGGAATATCAGTTAGTAGTGGGCCACATGTCCAGTGGTCAGGGTAGGAGATTAAGCTATTGCATATTCAGGGTATTTCATAGGACCTTACCAAAGGCAATTGTCTATTTGACCCTCTAGGACAAAAAGAAGGGTTTAGGATATGGGAGTTTGACACACTGAAAACCCCATCAGATTGGGTCTAGTGGGTTTCAATTAACCACACATTTCAGGAATGGTCGAACTGAGACTGTACAAGACTATACTTCATTTACACTCATATATATCATCCTCTGAAGTATTGAATGGTAATTACTGGAGGCTAAACAGGACAAATAAAGAGAAAAGACACACTGAAAAGAATGTAGAAGCTACTGAGTTCAATTTGTGAACTAGGTTGCTGCACATAAAGCAATGACACCAGATCAGCATCAAATTGCTAAAATGCCATAAGCACAATGCTACATTCATGTAGAAATCATCCTCCCCATGCATACAACACTTGTGGCACCTCTGCAGCTGACAAATCACGGCCTTCCTCTAAACATAAGGCTTTGCACTGAATTTTAAAGTCACTACTAAACATCCATTGAGATAACTGACATAATGCACTACAGCAACTTATGCATTTTACAGTCTGATGTTAAGCACTGCAAATTTGAGAGACTAGTCACCCAGTAACAACTATTCTGAATCCATAATAACTGTCATTTCATTTTGTCAGTGTTGTTGAAGGCTTTTATCAGCAGCACTGGAGAGTACAGTCTCCCTCCACAGGGCAGTGCATCAACACGTGTTTCGATAAGGTTCACAAACTTCCACAAGAATCGGAAAGATGAAGATCTATGTTGCAAAGCCGTGATTGAAGGAACAGCAACAACACTAGGTCATGGCTGCCCAGCAGACACTCACATACACCAGTCTGGAATCTGATCATTGGAAGAGAGTTGTAATTACTCCCGCTGAAAAACATGCAAGACTAATTCTAGTACATTATCATTTACTCAAGCCTAATAATACTTTGAATGAATTCTGCACTCATGAGCTGGAGGCAAATGTGGATAAAAATGGAAACAAAGGAGATTTAATATTAAATGAAATTAACAAAATACATAAAATTTGAAGTTTAAAATGGAAAGTGAAGTAAACAGTATAAGCTTTTTAGATTTTCAAATCTAAATCATGTGTCAACTACAATTATTAGTGATAATGCTAAGAAGCACAAAAAAATAATACTCAAATTAAGTCTCAGATCAGTTTACTTTTTTGTCCAGTATAAACCATTCTCTTACTTGTTACATTACCAAATTATTAGTAGATTTATCCTTAAATAAAACTTACATCCAATTTAGAAAACTATAATTAAATTTTCAAGAGAAATTAAATACAGATAAATTATATATCAATTTTATTGCAAAATACAGAAGGATGTAGTGCTCAAAATAAAATAATCATAAATTAAAATTTTTATCATACCTTCATACATATTTGATTCTGGAGTCAATCAAGATACTTTTTAAAACTGACAGTCTTTTTTTCACAGATAACAAATTCATCTCTGATTTCTTTATGTAATGTGGAAGTCAGAGGTGTTGTGCTATTCATCCTCTATATATGTTCTTTCCAGAATCTTCAATACATTTCAATTATTCAAAATACTGATTGAAAATTTCCTCGCTGAGCATTAATCAAAATATGTCCAAGGATTTTTTTATATGAAACCCCAAAAAATAGGACTGGGTAGCTAGCAACCTATAGCTTTAACTAATTTTTAAAATAATGTTTTGTGTATAGTCATAAATCATCCAAATCTGGTTTGACAGAAAACTAAATTTCTAATGACTGTACTTGTATTAGCAGATAAATGTGTACACTAAAGAATTAACACACACACACACACACACATATATATATATATATATGTGTGTGTGTGTGTGTGTGTCTAAAATTTTATTACTGAAGGATGTAAAACAGATTATAAAAATGCATGTCTTTTTTAAAAAAAATTATGTCTTATGAATTAAAAGGTGGATAGAATAAACTTTCATATCAAATTAAAACTTTGTTTATATTTTGTATCATTCTTGAAATTCTCAATTTATTTGAAGAAAATCTATGAGAATAAAATCCTGAAAATTATGCATAAAAAGTGCTCTGTAGTTACAATAATGCAATTTCAATATCCCAAAACTATTTCAATTTTTGGTAGCGTTAAGGAATATTTGTGTTTTAACAATACTTTTAAGACATGTACATAATTTCAATTAACAGTAGAATGAAAGTATAAAGAAAACATAAAACTGCTGACAATCTCAACTCTCAGATAAAAGAATACAGTAATTTCACAGTACACCACAGTGAAACATTATACAGTTTTCAATAAAATATCTTCAAAATATTCCACATATATAGAAGTGATTGCACTCCTTAATAGACAGTGCAGGTTCCTGGCACTCTTAAAGGAAATTCTTCTCTCCTTTATTGCTGATCTTCCATCCTGTAGTTAACAAAAATTATGCACAAATTACAAAAGTATTCTTAAAACATAAATCACTAAAAAAAAGTCGTATCTCTGTAGAAAGAGGAAACAGCCAGCTTAAACATTACCACCATAATGAAACAGATTGAAGAGTTTTACATTTTTAAACAACAGATATAACTAACTAAATTCTTAAATATATTTTTACACACTAATTTTTTTTCATTATAAATAAATTGAAGTTCTTCAAAATAATGCAGAACAGAACATGGTTTATTAAGGTATCAACTAAATTTTTTCCTTCATGTGGTTCATAAGATATAACTCTTCAAAAATGACTTTTTCTTACATGAAAAATACTATAAAAACTTATATTATAAGTAAATGTATTTTTGTTGTAACCAAAACTGAACAAAAAATTAGTTCAATTGGTACATTATTTTCAGTCAATTCTATATAGTAGCTAATGTTGTATTATAGATGATCTAATCTTAAAATTTTCTGAAAGAACTTTTTTCTAAAGTGAGGTAAGCTGATAAAATGAAAACAAATTTACAGCAAAAGATCTTGATAGGATGAAAAACATCAAGTGGCAGACTTCATCAATGACTCATCAATGGCAGACTAATAACTTCAGATTTATCATTAAAATATATAAGCAGACTGGTTAAAAATAAATATATGATTTATAAGAACAAATTTCCTTAAAAATGTTACTATTTGAAAATCGAATGTAAAGAACTCACAACTCTGTATTATTTCATGATTGCATCATTCCTTTTTCAGTTGCCTTCAAACTTTTATAACTGTCAACAATCTACAGAATTATAAAAATTTAAAGACAAGCATTTATTATATTGTTTAAAAAATAATTAAAATATTACGTCCTTTTACTATATACGAACCTAATACCATTTACGTACGGTACGACGTGTTTGGCTTGCCAAAGGTTCTGCAAGATGTAATTAAGTGCATATTTGTGCCTGCGCCCTACTGACTAAACCTCCACCCCTGTTTTCCTTCCCTTCCTGGTACTGCTCTTGTAGCATTTCATCAGGAAAGGGAGGCACACCCCATCAGGTACAGAAGAGTGAAGTGCCCCTAGCCTCATCTCACCCAGGCAAACCCCCCCCTCACATGCTTGGGAAGTCCCCTAGGTGCTCAGACGAGAATCTGTCCATCCCTGAACTCTCCAGCGCCAAGCAAAACTCCTCCCATGATCTGAGGTCTTTCATCACAGTTCTTGTGTAGCGGCCTCTGCCTTCCAGTATTCCTCATTTTCTAGCATAATATCCTGGAGATCTTCCGACTGGAACATATTTTCCCTTCCAATGTTATTTAATTTTTTTGTTACTTACCTCGTGCAGAAGAAAAACCCAGTCTCCTCTCCTCTACTTCGCAGATTGGACAGTTATCCGAGCTATGTCAAAATTACAAAGGTAGGCCTCCAATCCCCATAACTGGCCAGAAATTGAATAAGGTCATAATCCAACGAGCCATGGGGTTTCCCGCCAGCACCTAACATCCTTCACAAGGCAGAGTGTCCACCTTCTCTTGACTCCCCTGTTCCACTACTCCTGCCACTTACAATTCATTGGAAATGTTTTTTGCCACTGACCAAATCACAAAGTCTATTGGGAGAAATCCCGCAAAAACCTCGGCTGTCTCTTTAGACACAGTTAGTTAAACGGATGCAGTACTTCCTGTGGAGCGCTTCTAGCATGCCCCTATACTTACCATACATAGTGACTCTGTCCCAGACCTCCGTACCCATATAACATCATGGAATGCACCATGCTTATAAGAACCCTTCTCCTCCAGTTTGGTAGGAGGGCAGCAACCAGTCTCATTGTTTTCTCCATCTTTGTACATGCGAACTGAAGTGGAGCTGAGCATCTACCCAGACATCTGATCGCTGGTCAGGATACAATTCTTTGTCATTCGAGATACAGTGACAATGTGGGCCTCCTCTTGGCTCTGGAGATCACCATCGCTTGCCATGTCAGGCGCCATATGCAGCCCCACTCCATTCATCCAGCTGTTAATAATGTGATAGGTGGTTATCCTTTCCACTGCCTCTCTCTTATTTGTCGCTTTGACCACCTGAGCCACCAATATCAGCGCAGCCAATAAGTGTGATCTTTGGGGACAGCGCAAGTCTGAAGACACCATTGTGGGCTATGGCCCACAGAGTCAGTCCGAGCACTGACCCCTGTGGAACAACCTTCTCGACCACCCTTTAGATTACTCCACTATCAACCTCACAAGGTAGCCTACGTCCTGTCAGATGTGACGCAATAATCCTTTGTAGATTCCATGGGATCCCGTATGTCAACAATGCCCGGATAATAACAGCAAGTGAGATGCTGTTAAAAGTGTTCCTCACATCTAATGCTATGAGAACGCATAGACTGGCTCTGGCCCGAATTCCGCCACCTCTAATGATGCTCCTCGCCTTATCACATATGGCAGCTACCGTGTCAATGGTTCTCCTTGCGAAAGCCATATTGGCTCCCAGAGAGGCAAACACACTATCGCATCTTCCAATTTCTTCTGCAGCATACGCTCCAGCAGTTCAGCCGAAGCGTCCACCATGAGGACAGTTGCTCTGGGTCCTTCTTTGATTTTTGTATTAATACCAGTCTTTGCATTTTCCATTTTTTCAGGAATTTATAATGCCACCTCCGGTCCAGCCCGGGCTGCCATTTTTACTACTACATTCAGTGGGAGGTCTGGGCTGGGAGGACATCCGCTGGCATGCATGTAGCCATGGCAGCCAGCTCGCTGTTAGTGAGCAGCGGTGGAGGCTTCGCTTCTTCCTCAATGTCTATCCGCAGCAACTCCCTGTTGGGGAAGAGGCCCTCGATGATATACCTGACCTCGTGCTCTTCCCACAGGGCTGGGGTTCTAAATTCTATACCTTTTTAACAAGAAGACTGTAAGGTCTCCCCCATGGGTTATTGTCTACTTCTGCTATCAGCCGTCTCCAGCAATCACATTTTGAATCCTGGATGAGTGTATTCAATTCTCTCGTTAGTTTTCTTGCAGAGAGCCTCGTAGAGTGCTCTCGATGAAAGATAGTAAGCCATCATCAATAGCCTCCTTAATTTATGACACTCAATTCTTTTAGTGCTGATCTGCATCCACCAGTATGTGGGAGGGTGGCCTTTTCCCTTCATATCTTCTGGGTAATAGCCTTGCACAGATCATTCACCACTATAGCTTTGCTAACGCTCCAGAAATTAATTGCCTTGGCGAAAGCTTCCTTATTCAGTCTTCTAACTCTCTAACCCTGCATCCTGCTCAATCCACTCCTTCTTTGTTTGTTGTTGCATATTGTCATTAGTACTGCTTGGTGGTTAATCCTGCCATACTCACCATCCACTGATCCTGACTGCCAGATCCGGAGAGGCCAAGGATACATCCACCACCAACCCAGTGTCTCCCCTCCTGAATGTATTTCCAGTGTTCAGGCATACAAGGTCATGCGTTGCAGCCATGTCTAACAGTATGCCACCTCTGGCATCCATCCTGGCCGAACCCCAAGCAGTCAACCAGGTGTTGAAATCCCCGGCAACAAGAACCAACTGCTGGCCAGTAAGATCTCGCATAATCAAGGCCATCATTTCTTTATATCTTTCAAGGGTCGTATTGGGCGAGAGAGAGCATGAATATATGTAGACCCCGTCCACTCTTGCCCTCACGAAACCAATGCCCCTATGAGCCTCATGTATAGGGATGGATGTGCATAATCACAATGCTGCCCTGCCATCCACTGAGAGAACCCACCCCTTGCAAGCGTGCGGATATCCACTCCCATCTCCGACAAATATCTGTCCAGCAAATCCTGTGCCAGGGCCAAATGATTAGTTTACCTGCACTATTTCCATTAATGGGTGGAGGTCAGCCCGGGTTGCTCCGTCACTCTCCATTCTGGCCTCTTTAGGACATGAGGCACTCCCAGTTCTGTGCCCCTCCACATTACATGAGAGACATTTTGATGCCCACTTTACATTCAGCTGCTGGTGTCCCACTACTCCACAGTTAAAGCAGGCCCCTGCTCTATCCTCTCCTTGGCAATTTCTTGCAGTGTGCCTGACCGCCAGATATCGAAAGCACCTCTGGAGGAGCTCAATAACATCTGCTCTGCAGGAAACTAGTCCTATTCTCGCCCTTCCTTTCTGTACAATAAGAGCGGTAAGCGGTGCTGGAAGTCGACAGGTAGCGACCTCCATTTCTCCATATCCCGGCTGTTTAGTCACCTTCAAGTTGTCTGGCAGTATCGTCCAGCTGGATCCCATTCTCCAGGTTGCATATCCATAGAACGGCCATCCTGGTCTTTGTGTGTACGGGGTACCTTCATCCAGCACATTTGTGATGTGGGGGTAAAATGTATCCCTTAAATCCAGGGTCGAATTTGGGGGGGGTAAAAGTTGGGAGTCGGGGGGTTTGTAAAGATGTAGAAAGGTTAGGCTGGTAATGAATGATAAAGAAGTTACAGTAAAAGGAAGTTACCCTTATATAATAAGGCTAGCACTTAGAAAACATTTGCTAACTCACCTTTACATATTGCAGAAAAACTTTCTAAGCTGTGTTGTTTATTCCAAGTCGATCATGTATACTAAGTCATGTATTCTAAGTCAATGTATTCATGTATTCTAAGTCAATTGTCCTGCACTGGCAAGTGCAGGACAATTGACTTAGATATTTCACTTATAATAATGGGTTATGAAGTACATACTGTATGGAAAAACCAGCACAACATGAAACTCAAAATAAAAAAATGAAACTGTTATCCAATAATCATAAAACCTTGTATACACTTCCACCGATGTTCCATCAAAAGTTTCCGTATGTCCAGTCCAATTAAATTGCCAAAAAACCAGCTAGAATGCGGAGCAAAGAGACACACGTGTACACCATAGAGAATCTTCTACTCGACTCTACATCCTTGTCTTAACCACATTATCAAAACATTGATTACTTTCATAATGTAATCATAAAAATTACAGCTAAAAGTAATTAATTATAAAGATGATGATTAATGCAGTCTAACCTTATTCTTGAGCAAAATAGTAAATCACTAATGCTACTAATCAGGTTAGTTTATCACACAGACACTGATTATATGAATAAATAAATAAATGAATAATTTCACAATTTATTTTTCTTAAAGGCACAATGTTAGTATATTTTGATATTCATTTTTTACTTAATGAGATGTTTCATAGCTGTAAAAATAAAGATTCTATTTTACACTTTATGACACTTTATTCCAGTTGATTGTACAGAGCTCCTATATGGTTAACACTTTCTTGAGCTCTAACTCAGCTGTTTTAATTACTTAATTCAAAGAAGCTATGCGATTCATTTAAAAAGTCATTATGCCACTTTCTTTTATGTTCTTTTATGATGATTGGGAAAATGACGTGGCAAAAGAGAATAACTTTTTGTTTTGCTGGATAAAAAGGCCAAAACAGGTTTGAGATATCAAGTAAATTCAAGCTTTTTAATAAAACACTTATTTTTATAACTAAGCAGCGAGACCAGCATGGAGTTTTACAAGTTCAATAGACAAGTAGGATAGAAATCATGAGAAAAATTTTACATAAATGTAAAAAAATTTATGAAGGAACAGATCAATTAGAAGATGAATTACTAATACCCTGAGTACGAAAAAGATTCTATTAGAACAAGATAAATTAACTTTATGTTGATTACTTCTATATTAATATAAACAGATCAAAATGTGTGATTGATTTTAAACAAGTTCTAAATTCTACAACAAAGCTTCTTATATTTTCTACTATGTCATTATCAGTGTCATATGGCACAAAATTTCGCTTAAATTCACTGTACTTGATTTCCAAAAAGCCAACTGAAACAGTAGCAAAAGCAATGGGAATTACTACTCACAATGAGAAGATTGTATAATAGTTGAATTATCAAATTGTCTAAACAAACCTAAATTAACCTTGGATGTTCAAGACAATTTCAAGTATGTGTTGTTTTTTAAAAGCATTTTTTTGCAAGAAAGAATATTCATGACAAAAATTTTATTGTTTATAACTGCATAGACATTTGCATTATTTTAAATATAATCTGAGTAATTTTTCAACTAAGTAGTGTCAACTAAGTAGTATCAATGCCACAAATGGCATTTGCATTGGTGGCATCTTGACTGAAGCCAGGACTGCAAGATGTCTTGAGGCTTCACACCACCACCGTAGCCCTAACAGGGTGGTATGGCGACTGGATCCATCACGTGGTGGGTGTCTGACCCTTTGAGGTCAAGATGTTTTTTTATAGTTATACTTTGTTAAATTACAATAACATCTTTTTTGTTTTTTAGTGATACATTTATCCTAGGTATAATTTCAACACCATAAAGTCTGGATGCATTGTAAAATAATAAATACCATCAGTTATTGTATTTCAAAACAAATATCTATATTTTTTATGTATTTAAAAACATATATCTATATTTTTTATGTATTTAAAAACATATATATCTATATTTTTTATATAAAAATATAATACATGAATATATTATTACCACTTAAAACATTTCTATTTTTTATTTTCTGTTTTTGTAAATTACATTTTTATATCTTATCTTTGGATACATAAACAATAAATAAATCAAAACTAAAAACTGATTACACGTACCCTAGGAGATAACTCTTGGTTTAGGCAGTATAATGTAACACTGAACCATGAAAAAAGTCTAATGTAATTTATAACATAAGTATATTTCTTTACAAACAACTTATTTATATGAAAAAAATAAAATATTTGTTTCAACATTCTATTTTCTAGCCAGAGGGTTTAAAAATGTAATAAATAAACTCAAAGTAAACATTTTGCAAATTTCCTCTAAGTTATCCTAAGAATGTTATGAAAGATATCTTAAGAATGTTTATTTTTAGCAAAAATAGTTTGAATGTTTTATACCTGTGTTCATATGTGATAACAACATTTAACAGACAAAAAATAATGGATTTCATAATTAAGATATAGACTATAGAATTTAAAACAAAATAATTTTTGCACGGTCAGTTTGTTTTTTAATTTTTAAAACATTGTACTGGGAAAGATATAAGTAAAATATAAAAAACTGTTCATAACCTATCTAAGTGAATTTTATAATTTTATTTTATTAATGTTTTATAACAATCTGTTCAGTTCATTAAGTTTTAAAACTGGAATGTTTAACAACTTTTTTGAAAATCATTTTCAAAATAAAAAAAAAGCTACTTGGTTTCCATTCTAGATCTTGGGTTTATTCAGAAACATTATCAACTACTAATAACCAATAAGACAATTGTTTTCTGTTACACCTAATCACATATATAATTAAGCTATAAAACATTGTGCTACTATCCTGATCACAAAATTGAGATTTTGAAAATTTATACGATCCCTATATCACAATCTGAAAAAACACTGTCATGGTTGTAGCAAACAAAAATCTAAAAACATTTAATGGATTTAGAACAGTTAATCACAATTTTCTTAGATTTTATAATTGACTAGCTTTACTTAAATACAGTATGATTTGACTTAATGATGGAATTCTTCATCACTATGAACTAATAATAATAGTCATTGGTATAGTAGGCAGTAAGATCTATTAAAAAAGCTATCACAATACAATTGGCTGCAATCAGTCGTGTAGATGTTATAAAACTATTTTGAAATTCAAAATCACTTCCAATTAACCCGTTTTAGCTTTCTTATCTTCTTCCTGGAAAAAATAAAAGTAATTTTACTTCAAAATGAGTACATAAAGCAAACTACTTGCATTACAAAATTTGTTAAAGGTAACCAAATCCACTTAACTAACTATTACATATTAATGATATTAAAATACCTTACTCAATATGAAAAGAAAATACAAAATTACTATCAAGTTACACATTTGAAAATTCAGTGGGATGCAGAAAATTTAGTTTTTAAAATTTTTCTTAAAAGGAAATCTTTTCATTTTATTTAAAATAAATTAGCAGAAATATTTATTATAATAGGATTTATTTAGTAATTTATAATTTATTTAGTAACAAAGAACTCTTTTTCATAAGCACAAGTATTGTGTTAAGGTACATAAAAACACAATTACATATTGTCAAGTTTGATAGAGGTGGATATTGTTTTTAAGAATTAGCAACTGTTCTTTTTAGAGAATACTGCACATTCATAAATTTATACAAGTGAATAAGTTAACAATTTTACTTTACTAAATATTAGTCTATATAGTTCATATTTATGAGAGCCAAACAATGATGTGACAACCCAACAATGCTACTGTTACTTTTTAGAGGCTGGAAGTTATGTGTAATACTGCAATGTATAGGTTCTTGGATCTTGATAAGAAAAAATATCAGGATAGGGAAAATAAAATAACACTATAATCAATATTAGCACCAGAAGACATTAAATTTGTCAAACTTGAACAATACTAAATCAATCAGTATAAAGATAGTAGAAATTGTTAATTCACCTGATTATTACTAGCTTGTTTGCTTAATAGTTTCTCTCAGGATAGATAAAACTCAGTTAACTATAAACATTTCACTAGTTAAGATTATTAACTTTTCACAAATGCTTATTAATGCACAAACTGATATAATCAAAACTGTTGACTAATATCAATAAACACAATGCAGTTTACTAGCCAACTGAAAACTATCTAGTGATGATAATCTACAGAGCAATTTAAAGTATGGAAATGACTTCATATTTCAAAACTGAGGGATATAAGTTGGTAGAAACAAAAGTGGATCTGTTTACGTAAAGTCGTTTTATTCCAATGAATTCAAGGTTATGGTCGAGTCTTGTAGTTTACAGGCTTGGTAATTTTATTTTGCATTTTTGTAAGGCTTATCTATGTGTATTTTTAAATAGGTTGTTGGGTTTGTCTTCGATATCAATTTCTCTCAGTCTGCAGTTTGACTTACTGATAGCATCATCATATTGGTGTTAGCTTATTTCATACCTCGCATTTTTTATTGCTGTTTGGTCTTAATGTATATATTTTTTCTTAAGTGTTTTTTATTCTCAACCAATTTCAATATTGTCATAGTTCCTAAAAGTCTATTTTTCTTTGTCTGCCCTGATGTCATTTCTTCAACTTGCGTATTCAGAAATTTATTTTATCAGCCTTACGTAATTCTTTAGTGGTCTGCTTGCTTGTAAATTATTTTTGTTATGTCTTCGTTCCCAAATTCTACACGTTCTCTCTAATCGTTCTCATACTAACACTTAGACACTACTCTTGTTGTCAACACACATACACACACACACTCTTCTGTCCATTGCTTTGTTCGCTTCCCCTACTTCTCACCACGCCAGCTTTGTTCATTCTAGACCTGACTTTCACGCTGTGCGGATCCTGGTCCTCCAGACTTGGAGGACCAGGCTTTGATGTTCTCTTTCGCTTGTATAATGTTAATACTTTCTTCGTCTTCATAAACGTTGCGGTATTTCTCTGTCAAACTATTCTCTAGTTCTACTCGTCAGTTTTTCGTGATTTCACAGTTTTCTATGTTCGTCCAGCCTCGTTTCTTTGTTAAGTTATTCTTCAAATTCACTATATTACGTCTCTGTCGAAAGTGTTTCAATTTACTACAAACTGCCAATTCTATCGACGTCAAATCTTCACTAGCTGCTGATTATATTTTCATCGATGCAGAATCTCCAAACTCGTTGTTACATATCTGAGATGCTACGTATTATTCTACCTCTAAATCACTTCTCACTCCTCTATTCCTGATATACCACTGCAGACTACGCCCAGGATTACTGTAGATATTCATTTACCTTCATTCACGAGTTCGTCTCTTGCTAATATTTGTGTGCTACAGGCAAGTTCAATTTTCATTATTTATTACGTTAAACATTTATTTTATCATTAAAATTTGTGGAACATTCAGTTAATCGTACATTATCTCTTCTCTTAAATTAATCTAAAGAAAATTACTCCTGATGTGAAGTTATGTTTTAGGACTTCTTTGTAATTTTATATTTTCAAGAAACCTTACTACTAAAATGAACTCTATTTATATGTTTACTTATTTCTATTTGATTATTGTAATTAATTCCTTTTGTACTAGAATATTATTGTGGCCTTTTTTCTATACTAAACTAGAATTACATGTTTTAATTATTTAATGATAAGTTTGTTGTTCATAAATCAGGAAAGGCCAGTGCCAATAATTAAGATTTACTGTAATTTATTTTTCTAAGCTAATGACATTTGTTCATTGTTAATTTTTCAATATTACAGCATATGTCAGTAATTCAACAGTTTTCCAGTCATACTATGTTTATTGATGTTATGTTTTTCTAAGTATATAATTGTAAATAAGGTGTTTTATGTTCTCTTGTTTTCATGCTTTGTTAAATTGTATATTTTCAAAATGTGTATTTAAAAAATGTATATTCATATATTTTCTCATATTTTCATATGTTGATTCAGCTGATATTTCTTATATAGACTTAAGTTATGTTAATTTCATAATTTCTTTTTATTTTTTAAGGTTATGATTTAACTTAAGTTCATTTGTTTTCTTTCCAATAAAAGTCCAATTTCTTTTGGCAAATACGAGCTATGTGTTCTTTTATTTTTGTTAACTTTCCATCTTGGATCCATCACGTTGTATTAAACTTTTATTTTTTTTTTAAATAGGAAGGTTGACATCTTGGCGGAAATTGTTTCTCAATAAATGCCTTTGTTTTCGAGTTACAAACAATCAAAGTTTAGTTTTATTCTGTACTACTTTCAGGAATTACATCCAACAACAAGCTGTAAATACTTAATGTTGGAATTAATGGCCCAAACACTAATAACAGCTTCACAATAATAATACACAATAATTAATCATTTGCAAAACACAAATTGGCTAAGTCAACTAATATTATTTACTTTAATTATCACAATATTTAACTTTAAAATTTAGTTAAATCTTTTCAGTTCTAAATTACTTAATATAATACATTTTGAAAACATATACCAATCTCAAAGAAATGTTCAAAATGCTTTCAGAAATCTTCTTGAAACTCAACTTCTGAAAGTTCTTGCACAAAGTGTAGCTTACCTGGTAAAAATTATTGTTTTTAAAAACTTTGTCAACTGAAAAATAATTAATGTCATGTTGGATGATCATCATGTCAAGTTTTGTAAAAATAAAATTGAAAAAATAGACTCTATGCAAATTTTTCTACTTCATTAATATTTACAGATAAAGCTATGTATGTCTGCATTCAATATAAACTTTGATTCCAACTATACTTTAAACTATCTATACTTACTCATAAACAGTTTGAAAATATCGCTGTTTGTATGTGCGTTATTAATGTAAAATCAGTTTACATCATTAAAAGAACCTTAAAATGAGATAAAAATGATAAAATAACTTACAAACATATAAATACAGTTGAGCAAACAGTCTTCTAATGTATAGGGTACTAAGTTAAAAGGTTGGAATTTATTAATATAAGGGCTGTTTTTTTTCAAGCTCCGATGGACTATAAAAAAGATACATTGACATAACAAAATGATTTTTATTACTAAAAGTTGAGTAGTATTTAACTTATGTTTCTACATATCAGGTGTGTAAATATGAAACTGGAATTTGCCTGTAGATGGCCCTAGCTGTCAATGTAGTTACCATCAAACCACATCATTGGCGCCATTTTCTTTCTTTGACAACTGACAAAAATTTTCAACTCACAACAATACAAGTTTCATACAACAGCATATTTTTAATTAGCGTTGAATATGTCAAGTTTTGTACCTACTAATTATGATTTGCAGACAGCGTTGATTTTCTGTTACCATTTAAAGAAAACTGCTACAGAATCGCATCGAATGCTTGTCGAAACTTACAGTGAGCATGCTCTAGGTAAATCACAGTGCTTTGAGTAGTTTAAAAAAAAATTCAGAAGTGGCAATTTTGGCGTGAGAAACTAAGAATTGGAAGACCACCAAAAAAGTTTGAAGACAGCAAATTACAAGCACTGTATGGGGATGATGCTCAAATGCAACAACTCACGGATCAATTAAACATAACACAAGAAGCCATCTTCATACGTTTAAAAGCCATGGGAAAGATCCAGAAGATGGGAAAATGGGTTCCACATGAACTGAATGAAAGACAGCAAGAAAACCAAAAAACCACTTGTGAAATGCTACTCGCTAGGTACTAAAGAAAGTCATTTCTCCATCAAATTGTGACAGGTGATGAAAACTGGATATATTTCAAGAATCCTAAGCGTAAAAGATCATGGGTAACTCCAGGTGAACCATCCACATCAATTTCAAGGCCAAATCACTATGGAAAGAAGACAATGCTCTGTGTTTGGTGGGATCAGAAGGGTGTGATCTATTATGAGCTGCTAAAACCTGGCAAAACTGTTAATACTGAACGCTACTGACAACAAATGATCGATTTGAATCAAACATTGTATGAAAAACGACCAGAAACCAGAATATCAAAAAAGGCAACACAAAGTGATTTTGCTTCATGATAATGCACCATCACACACAGCAAAACCATTGAAGGAAACGACTGAGGCATTCAGTTGGGAAATACTTTTGCATGCAGCTTACTCACCAGACTTGGCTCCGTCCGACTACTATTTATTTGCATCGAAGGAAAACACACTTGCTGAGCAGCACTTCACTTCTCATGGAAATGTACGAAAATGGCTCAATGACTGGTCTGCCTCAAAAAGCAACAATTTTTTTGGCGTGGCATTTATAAATTGTCAGCAAGATAGGAAATATGTATAGCTAGCGATGGACAATATTTTGAATAAAATATTTTTTATCATTTTCATATAATAAAAGTGTATTTTCTATACAAAAATTCTGGTTTCATATTTACACACCTGGTAATTGCCAAAACAATTGAGTCATTTGTCATAGCATGACACCAGATGCCCTTTCCGATGCCCTCTTCAAAGAAGTTTGCTACCAATGAGGTATGTCTTGACAGTCTCCTGAAGTTCTACGTTGGTGGAGAAGGTCTTGCACCACGTTGGCACAGTGTGGTCATGCATTGTCGTAGATCAAAACCATGCCGGTTAAGAGCATGGCTCTTCATTTGGTCTGGATTGTTAAACGGAGGCGACGAAAAGATTCGCAATAAACTTCCTTTGTTATTGCTGTCCTCTGCTCCATAAAGTAGATGCATGATCGGAGGTTGAAAAAAAACAGCCCTTGTATATTTGTGTGATGTAATAATTACTACAAAAGTGCTTGTAACCATACATAGAAGATTTGAAAAACAGGAATTGAGATTTCATAAGAAGTAATAATTTTGATATATTTTATTGTATGAAGTAATTATACATAGAGCACTTTTAAATATTAACCCTTTGTGGGCGGAAACCCATATATGGGCTACCTGTACTAACGCTGGAAACCCATATACGAGTTTCTGAATGTGATGACTGGCTGTTTGTCTTCAAATAGTTACATATAAATTCCAAGAGATGGCAGGAGATGTTCTTTCAATAATTTTGAGACTGGAATTCCTGACACAAAGTGATTGGGAACCATTTTACTTAAGTAATAAGATGAGTTCAATGACTGTGTGTATGTCAAGATGCATGCATTTTTTTGTGTTTTTCGCTCATTTTTAAGTAATTTGTTTACAATCTGTTCTCTCTAAAACTTCATTTTTAGCTTGCTTTGTTTGAATTCAAACAAAATTTTCGAGAAAAAAATTCAGAAAGAAATGAATAAAAATATTTATATTATTATTATTATTATTATTATTATTATAAAACCATATTATACTATTCCCTGCCTAGGTGCACAACTTCTTCAAAATTGCTGTTTTTATATAACTATCAACATTACTACTGTAATTTTATTATTATTATTATTATTATTCAGTGTCTTGTGCCGTTTTTGCATAAGCTTTTTCTTGCAAGATAATTAAACAGTGTTCCTTAGCCAGACTGGTTGCAGAATTCAGCAAAAACACAATGTATATGTTGTTTTTATGCATGAATGCATGTTTTAAGTTACTTTAAATAGTTTTTGCATAAAATTTTTTTTTGAAAATATCTTCCACCTACAGCCATAAAACATTGCTGCCTGCAAAGGGTTAATCTCATTTTCACAGATGTATAGTGTTACTTACACATATTTTGTAGTTAGATTAAATAAAATTATTAGGTAGCCTAACATAGATGGGTATAATATAATCCTACATGTACATTATATAACATTGTCATTTAATACATATGACAATGAAACTGTCATATGATCAACATACGGCAATGTACAAAACAAAATTTAAATTTAAAAATTTTAACACAGAAGAAAAGTGATTTAAATAAATAAATAAAATAATCCATAATAAATAAAATACCTTTGTTTTTTTGTAAGAATCAGATGTTTCACCTATTTCATCTCTCTCTTTTTTATCTTTTATCTCTCTCCAATAATTTTTGAACTGTTTTAGTCTTGTAATCAATTTATTATAAGAAACATCCAGACTATGCTGTGAAAGAATGTTGCCAATTTTATTTTTAAATATAAAACTGTTACATAAAAAAGAACATGATATTTTTTGACTTTTTTAAAAAGTAATTAACTAATTAATATAAAAATATAGTTATATAGTTATATAATATGTTATGGACTTTACTAAACATCTTATAATACTAATGATTTTTTATTTCTTTATTCTTTGAACATTTGTTGCAAGTATAAATCATGTATAAAAATAATACTTGAATAGTACTAAATAACCTGATACAAAGATATCATTATGGAACGCTCACTGGACTCACTCAGGCTAAAAATCTGCATAATTAACTTATTTTCTCAAACACCATTGGTTTACTCGTATTTATAAATAAAACCCACAGGAATGGTAACACTATTTTTAATATCATCTCAGATAAAAAAAATTCTTGCCTTTAACTCAATAACTGTTCATGTTCATTTTTAGAAATTAAAATTTACTTAATACAAAATTATGCTTTAGTATTTATTTTTAAATTTACTATTAGTATAGCATATATAACGCATAAAACAAGCTGAATTAAACAGGTTTTGACAATGGTTCAGTTAAATGAAAAATCTGAATTAGAAGAAAATCCTCTTTAAAAGTTTTAACTTTTACACTTCTCTCTTATTTTGAATAAAACATTCCTCCTCCATATTCTGCCCCTCTTTTTCTCCATACAGTCCTGGAAGCATTTTCCTAATCAGTTTTTCTTGCTTTTCTGACCAATAATAATTTTCATATTTATTCGATTTGATGCTGGTTGCTCATTAATATTTTTTTATTAATGATGAGGCACTGCTATCAGAACTTTTCCAAATTACTCCAAACATCACATTTCTTAATCAAATAATGTATTCTATCCAATGAATGAAACAAATCAATGGGAGGTCTACAAACAGATTCACCTGCTTTTTGTTTTATCTAAACTACATATGGTGGGATACACTGACCCCACTGGAGAATCAACTATGCTGAAGAACTAATACAATAAAACATCTAGCACAGGTTAATCGTTCTGCCACAGTTACTACATAGAAAACAGAATAAAATAAAAAGTACACCTAGTTACAACAAATTCATAACAAGAAAGTTGCCAACATTTTCAGGAAGGAAGTTACCATGTTGATTTCAAAATCTAACATATAAGATCACGCACAAAACTGACGAACATATAGATTTAACCATACTGATCGCACTGAACACTGCAATGAAGAGATTGAATGCACATTTACTCAAAGATTCAAACAACACATTAACAATAGGTGCTGATTAAAAACATAGTCAACTTTGTAAATCACCTGATAGAAACACGACAAAATACCTAGTAATAACTAAATCATGCAAATTTTAGACACATCTCATAAATACAGTGTTCAACTTAAACGAGGCTTCATAACTCAGTAATTTATACTTAATTCATATTATTGTTAAAATGCATATATTGGTGGAAGATGTTGGTATGAATGGAGTTGGAGTGGGGAGGACTGTTTATTGCCTGCACATTTATTTGCCAGTCTGTGTTTGAGCACTGGTTTCTGAACAAATCAGGTTGTGTAAGTTCAGGTTGTGCAAGCATGTGTTGTTTGTTAAAATGCAGTTAACTGTTGAAGAACATGTATTAAGATAGAAACTTATTTAGAAATAAAGTCTCATCTTGTGTGTCAGCAAAAACTCTGGGAAAATTTTGAAAAGGGTACACTAGTAAGAACTGTTATTCAGAAGTTAGTTTAAACATTTCGTGAAACAGGATTGGTGTTAGAGCAAAAATGTGCCTGACAGGTCAGTTTTAATAATGCAGGTAGTACAGGATACTAAAGTGGCAGTTACAAGATCTCCTCATAAATCTTTGCAGAGACTAAGCTATCCTATTAAATGAAGGTTTTCTATGAGCTTAGTAACCAAGATTTGGATACCTGCTAAGTATGTAATTATATAATATATTCAAACTTTGTGTTTTTTCACTTTAAATGTTGTTTTTGTCAAATTTTGTGTTAATTTATATTGTTCAAGTTTGTTAAGATTTTAGTACAGTGTTCCAACATAAAAGAGTTTCCAACAGAGAGTCCAACATCACTAAGTTTAGTTTATAAAAAATAAAAACAACACAGATTGAATGTATTATTTAATTACATACTTACTGGGTATCCAAATCTTGTTAAGACAAATATTATTAACTGACAATGAAGCTGTAATTTGCTCTGGAAACTCCTTTGGAAGAAAACAAATTTCAATAATTTAAAAGCAAGCCATTTGTTTAATAATTTTGAAGTGTTGTCACACTTTGTCATACTGATCAAAGAAGGTTTTTTTTTAATTTATCAATTTATAGTTCATTAGTCTTTTTATAACTGTCATGTTTGCTATCCTCAATTCACTTGCACTTCATATTTATTTACTAAATTTCTCAAACTCGTGCTTAAATATTTTTTAAAAGATTCTTACTTTTCTAACAAATATTCCTTTCATAACATGTCTGTGTAAAGTGAAAGTTCAAAAGAAGATTTAAAGCATAATACAAATAAACACATAATTTCATGCTTTTTTTTACATTATTACCATCATCACAATCATGAACTTTGGTGAGAAAGCCACTAATTGTATCTGTCCTTAAGGAAAATAAATAATTCACAATTGTAAAATTGCAGTCATCCCTGAACTAAAAGCTCTACCCCCACCAAGAAACACAGTTCATAAATATGTTTCAACATTACACCACAAAAAAATAAAAATTACAAAGTATCACAAGTATTTTAATAAATACTCAATAATATTAAAGCAAAGAAATCATAGTTTCTTTACATTATAAAAAAATAAAAAACAAAAACTATTACACATGCATTATCTACAAGGATTTTTATATTATTCTATGAAATATCAAAGGCGGTGGGACACTAAATAATATAATTTTGTTTTATTTTCCTGAATGAATTTATATTTTAATATGCTCCATCCCCTTTCTTTTCCTGTTTAGCCCCTGGAACCACCGTAAGGCATAATTTCAGAGGATGATATGTATAAATGTGAATGAAGTGTAGTCTTGTACAGTCTCAGGTTGACCACTCCTAAGAAGTATTGTTAATTGAAACTCAACTACCAAAAACACCGGTATCCACGATCTAGTATTCAAATCTATATAAAAGTAACTACATTTACTAGGATTTGAACCTTAGAACTCTTAACTTCAAAATCAGCTGATTTGCGATGACAAGTTAACCATTAGGCCACCCCAGTGGGCAGACTGACCTTACCCAAAGTATTTAAAGTTAACTAATCTACGGGTAAATAACAGAATAAGTGTTCTACAAACAAGAGTTCTTTTATTTTATACCTTTGTCCAAAACAGCTGATTTGAAGATGATAAAAAATAAACTTCTATTTACCTGCATGACATGCAATCCTCCTAGAGTCAAAACAATAAGTTCTTTAACACCATCACCTGTTACATCAACGTACTGTAAACAATGAATAGGATGCTCTAAACTTCGCTGTGAATGCAATGACCACTTATCATCATTATATTTAAACATAAGCAGCTCCTACAAAAAGTATTAAGAAAAATTAAACTGATATCAGTATAATAAAAAATAATATTACTTTATTACTGTCCTACTTTCAGGAAATTAATTTTTTGTTATCATTTCAATGATTGCTACTCATCAATCATTGCAAAAATTGATGCTACTATTCACTCCTTTCTTTGTTTGTTAATCTTATAATCTCAACAAAATTACTGAAGTCTATATCTTCAGTTATCTGTTTTTATATATTTCAATCTAAAGTATTGTACAGCTTCCATTTTAAAATCTTTGTTACAATAACCTATCATATGCAGTAATATTAACATCACTCTCCTTGAAGATAAGCTATTATCTAAAGCTCAGAGAAGAACTGCACCAGTTTTCTATATGCAGCAAAACCTTTATGAGTGAATCTAGCATAGTATTTTTGAAGTGTAATATCTTAATTCTTTCTTGTGTTTAAGTTGCTGGGTGTTCATATAATGCCATAAAACAAAAAAACTACCATTAATAAAAATGATCAAGGAAATTCAGTCAAGTTTGACCAGGAGTACTGATAAATTGGTAATAAAATATAATCATCTAACCAGATGATAGGAGAACAATTTAAATAACTAAGCCATAAAAGTTTATTACAATTGATAATGTAACTAAGGTATAACTTCACAAAAATGTAAATCTAAAATCAAATAAACTCTTTTAAAAAAGAAAGGCATTCAATTCTTTTGAAGAATTTTCATCATATAAATTTTGTACATAAAGGCCATAAAATGTAGTGCACCTTTAGTTGTGAATTATGCATCTTTGAAAATTAGTTAATAAAAAGTGCAAGATTCTAAAAAAAATTATAGTAAAGTAAAAATGGTTAGTCAACATGTACAACAAGAAAACTGCTGACATTTTCTTTTCTCCCTAATGTGTACATTACAATCTGTTCAACTAGTGAACAACTAGAGCAACCTCCCCGCATGGACCAATCAGATGAGGATGATATGAATGAAATGTAAATGAGGTGTAATCTTGTACAGACTCAGGCCGACCATTCGTGAGACATGAGGTTAATTGAACCATAACCAACATAACCGGTATCCACTGTCTAGTATTCAAATCCATATAAAAGGTACTAAGATTTGAACTTCAGAACCTTCAACTTTGACAATCAGCTGTTAAACAATAACAGCTGATTTGTGATGACAAATTAATTCTAGACCAGTGCAGTTGACTTTTGTTTAAATAATTTAAAATAGTTCGTTGTTTAAATTACACGAAAAAGTTAAATATTAATAAAAAATATCATATTACTTGAGCATAAGTTCCAAGAATTATTTCTTTTTGACCATCCATATCAATATCAGCAGCACATACACAAAGTGAAACATCATACTTTTCACTCTCCTCCAAATTATATCTACAATTTAATCCTGCTTCAATCACATCCCTAAATAGAAAAAAAATTATCCATAGTTTCTAAATTTATACATGAATAATCAAAAACAAAAAATCAATGTAACTTAAGGAAAAAAAATAAAAAAGTAATTAAAGTACATTACAACTTTAACAATTAATCTGTACATAATGACACATTTATATATAAAAGGGTAAATCAAATATAAATGGGATTTTTTTTTAAATTTATTTTAAAAAAAATAAAAGGTAAATATAATTTGTTTTTCTACATAGTTTCCTGCTTTAGAAATACATTTTTACCAGCAAGAAGGAATGTTTTTTATCACAGCATCTTAGAATGAAGCTGGTTGCATCAGGAGCCAATTGCGCATGAATTCCTCCACACCTTCATCATCTTCAAATTGTTGCCCTCCTAGAGCTTCTTTAAGCGGCCCAAACAAATTCAAATCACAGGGCGATAGATCCAGGCTGTAGGAGGATGATCAAGTTGAGTCAGTACATTTCTTCTAGTTTTGAGACTGTTACAGCTGCAGTATGGGGCCTGGCGTTGTGGAGCAGAATGGTCTCTCGAATCGGTTGGTCTCGTCTTTTGTGGTGATATGCAGCCCTTCAACAGCTTGCAGTTGTAAGCAGCATTGATTGTGCATCGCTCATGCAAAAAATCAATCAGAAAAATACCTCACCAGTTGAAAAAAGGGTTGAAAGAACCTTGCCAGCTGACAGTCGAGTCTTGGCTTTCACTGGGGCTGGCTCCCTTTTCCTCTGCCACTGTATACTGATTTGTTTTGATTGGGGAGTGTAGTGGTGAACCCACATTTCGTTGCAGGTGATGATCCGACTTAAAAATATATCACATTCTTTCACAAACCTTGTTGTAAGCCTCTGACTGACCTCCAAACATCTCAACTTCTGATCTACAGTCAAAAGGCGAGGGACCCGTCTGGTACATACTTTAAAGAACTGTAGGTTGCTTGTGATGATAGCTTGAAGCTCCAATTACTTATTCCGACCTGTTCTGCAATTTCAGATACTCTCATCCGTCGAATGCCTTCAAGAATGTCTCTGATCATGCAAATGTTTTCGTCTGTAATACTGGCCCAAGGATGGTGATCGTGTTCCTGATTTTCACTTGTTCTCGACCTTCCTTGAACTCTTTATGCCAGACAATGTTTGGTCTCCGAACTGTGCAGTCAATCTACAGAAAATTTCCGTCACTTGAACTCCTTCAAGAGCAAGAAATTTTTTAATTATGCGTTGCGCAGTGGAGGGATACACTTGTTGCTCTGACATTGTAAGCGTTACTGACAAATTGGCTGGGAGTATGGCCAGCTCTCCCCAGTCCTAATGACTCCACCCAAGCATACTAGAAGCACGAGCCCAGTTCTACCAACTGTAGACACTCAGGAACAAAAATCCCGTTTATATTTGATTTACCCTTGTATATTAAAAACATATCTAAAACAAGTTGGAGTCAATGATTTTATTAAATAGATATAATTTTAAACATTCATACTAATCAAATATGACTAACATACTCTTTAGGAAATCCTAAAACAAAATTTATGTTATTCGTTGAATAACGTTAGTGAGATATACAATTTCAGAGCAAGTACTTGACAGCTGAACATTATGATTAATTAAAAGATGAACAATTCTGAATACTGTGAGCGACAATTAGCTTTATATTAATTTTCTAATAATAAATTTAAAATAAAATGCAACAATCTTTGTAAATCATACTCTTTTCATAATTTATGAAGGTTAATATGTCACAACTAGAATGTGTTACTTTGTATATACTAATCACTGTCCCTACATTTAACTAGGTTATGTGGCAGTGTAACCCAAACAGTCACAGTCAAGATGACCACAATTTATTAAAAACTAGTATTTAATCAACTTTAGCACTAATATTTTTGAGTATACCTGGGAAGATATTCTGCAAAGATGATTGTGACTACCTTACTAAATTAGCAGCTACGTAAAGCTACTAACTTTATGTTACAAGGTAGAATAAACATAAATATCCATCCAACCACCTCTACTGAAGTCACTGTGCATATTTATCATTCCACTAATTGTTCAGCACCAACAAAACATTGACAATTACTACCACGTTAGCATAGATGTCCCAATATTTCAACTAAATAGCAAAACTAATATAAAATTTAGCAGAAATTACATGTTTGTAATAGCAGAATTAATATGCAAAATTTACATGTTTGAATGTGTAACAAAAATAATGGTTGTAGGCTATCTAATATCAGCCATACATCACTTCTGAAACAACACAGACACTTTCAAGAATAATAAGCACTCACTAAGGAAAGTAAAATAATGACGTAGTCTTCTGTTGCCTTCTTCACTGAACCAAACATACTGCTGTATATCAGCTTGCCAAACCTACTGATATACAGGTGGTATTCAGACTTACAGCAGCACCTTCAGTCTGCTCATGCAGCGATTGACTGCATAATAAACATCATTATTCTCACAGAAAGCAACTCTGGCAGTGTCTCTTGTAACAAAGATGCTTTATAAAAGTTATAGCCATAAGAAAATTTTTGACAGCATAATAAAAAATAAATTTACCCCTTTTGTCATTAAACAATTCTTTATGTCATAGCCATATGCTGCAATTCAGTATTTCATGAAGTGAAATTTTTAACCATGCTGTGATTCAATCATTTAAAAAAAAAATAGAGTATTTATTTAGAAATACTAAACACTTTGGGAAGAGTCAACAATGAGGTTGACAGGTGGCATATTACAGCCAATATTCAATCGAAATTCACTATTTCACTAAGTGTCAAGGTGATCTTAGACACATGTTATATAGAGAAATTTTTACATGCATCCAGCCTATTTTAGACATCTAAAAAAAAATTGTAATAAAAAAACACAAGTACAATTGTTATAGGATCAACTAAAAAAATGCAAAAAACATTGGCTACAGTACAAATACAATGACTTCAAAATATCCAGAAAAATACAATGATGTTACAACTGAAGAAAAGAAAGTTATTGTATTTTATATAATATAAAAGAACAATAACATGAAGAACATAATTTAATGAAGAGAATTTTCATCAACATGAAGACAAAATAATTTTCATTTTTATATTTTGATAAAATCTACTGTAAAACTGAACATAGATATATTACCAGAAAAATCACAGTACTTAAAATTGAACAGCTCTCTAGTCAAAACTATACATGATAACTGCTCTACGATGATTCTGTGTTAATTGATAATGTGTGCAGAAAATTGATAAGACCTAAATTTTTTTAGACTTTTTGTTTGAGGTTATAGTGATATCTTTTTCTTGTCATCAATAACTTCCCTCCCTTTTAATTCTCTCCATTTGTTCCCTCATGAGGATTTTTAATGGGGTTTTCAACATACTATGCATCTAGTTTCTTATAAAATTCATACTTTCTCTGTAAACACTGGTAATAGGGAATTACTATAACATCTCATTTATACTTTTGCTCATTTAACAAATATTTTTGTTAAACAGATATTCACAAAAAAAAATTATTAAAATATTTAACAGAAGTTCTATAAGAACTGTAGAAGTTCTGAAGCGAAAAAACCAAAAATGCAAACTTTGTCACAATCTGATCAAAAACCATTTGTGCAGGCATGGCAGCATGCATGTTTCGTCTTATACAGCTTCTGCAACATGTGTCTAACATTATCCTGGCACTTTGCAAAGCATTTAATTTTGATTTGACAGATTCTGTAATACACCATGTATCAACTTCGTTGCTAACACTTTGTGAAGTGTCCAATATTTCTGGATAGATACTGTAATACTGTAATTTTCAATTAAATGATCAAATTACATTATGTGGGTATGATGAATAAACAATTTCACTTGGTAAAAGAAGAGGAACTACTTTTAAAATGATTAGCTCATAATTTCTGAAAAGTAAAAAATCCTGATGTAGTACAGCATGACAAAACTTTTGATACCTACAAAATGTTAAATTACTAAAAACAATTAAAATTGATCTAATTAAAATATTTAAATACAATTAGTCAAAATCAGTTTAGTCACATCAACTCTATTGTTGTAGATCATCAATTACCAATTTGTGCCAACTTATTCAGTTAAAAACAAAGGTAAATTTATTTATCACATCAAGCAAACAACTAAGTCTACTATAACAATTTTTGAAACAATTGATTGGTTAGTTAACTACAGTGACTCAATTCAAGGGTCTGAATTTTTTACTAGTTTTAGCTACGATTTTGGGTATTGATACTATTGATGTAATCATCTTTTTACCATAATAAAATACAAAATATATTTTGTAAATGCTTGGTTTATCTCACTTTTATCTCGGTAAGACACTTTTTTATGAACTAAATAAAGTAATTGTGATTTTAGTTAGTTTTTTAGTTAGAAAGTGTGTCCTTACATTACAAACATGTATAGTGAAACATTATCTATTTCAATACAATAAAATTATGCAACAAAAGTTACTTCAATGTTACTGTTAAGAATAAACAGTCACGTGGACAAATTCTAGATTTTTTTTGCTTAGTGTTTAAAGGATTACTTAGTGGAAATATTTCACAACTGATCAACCAATTCAACAATCAAACCAAGATTGGAATTACAATATGTAGTAAGACTGTATAATATAAAACTACAAATAAAAACACTTTGTACCCATTCTACCACTTCTAAAAATCTTCAAGGCCAGACTGCTTCTGATTTGAATCATTAAAATTACATTCACTCTGCTACAATGTAATATATTTTTCAGTTGCAGATATATTATATAATATAAATCAGCACTTACATATAAACGACGGACATCTGAAGAGTACTGACTACAACAAGATGTACAGGTTCTGATGTTCTGCTCTCTTTGTCGTTATCCATTTCTTCTACAGCAGATTTCTCTACACATGAATGAAATTAATTAAAATCTAAAATAACTGATACTGAAATACATTATGGGGCGTTTTGAGGAAGAATGATAAATTCTATGAAAATCTATGCTGAGAAAATTTAAACACAAACTATAGTAAAATACTGGGAGGGGAGAGGAAAATAGCATGAAAAAGAAGATCTAGAAGTATCATAAAGTTATATTACTAGCTATAAATAAAAATAGCAAGGATATCTTCTAAATTATTCTTTTTCAAGTTAAATCTAATTTGATTTCCTCAAATTACTATAAAAAAAATACTCTTTCTAGCCTACTTACGTGCTTGATGACATCATTATTTATTTATCTATTCTCTCAGGAAGCTATAATTACAAAAGCATCCTTGTAATACAGATTACTAGCTAAAGCACAACTACAGCTACACCCCTTATTTTTACTTTCCCATGTATATAGCAGCTATAGCTATATAGAAGAGAAAGTTTGGTGATCGGTCAAAATTAGGTATATCTTTTTTTACTGAATCTTGACGAACTGACTCCTAAGGACCCCAGAAAACCAAAAAATGGCATTAAAATTTCTGCGACAAGATGTCGCACGAATGTGTGTACGTTGCATGTAAATCGCCTTATATCTCCAGAACTACTTAACCGATATTCATCAAACTTGGCTATAATATTTCTATAGTAGGGGCATTGCTGCTATTAGATTTTGAATTCAAAAGGTCAGGGGCTGGGGTACAACGGGAAAAAATGAAATTGTCTCCAGATTTTGCATAATAGTTTTTTTTTTTTTTTTTTTTGTAATTTTCTGAATATAAACAACTTCTGTAAAAAAAATGTTTGCTAAATTTCAACCTCACCCCTAAGAATGGTTTTAATTTTGAAGAGTTATAGAAGACAGCACAAAGAATGATTTTCATTGCATTCTTTAAAAATATTTTTGTTAATAAAAATAATAATAATTTTGAAACTTTGTAGAAGGCAGTACAGCGAGTCTTTTTCGTTGCAGTTTTTTCTATTAACATCTTGTTGGAGCCACAAATTTGTTCCCCATCAAAGTGGGGTCTTAACCCAGCCAACGTTCCCTTACACACCCCCACATCCCAGTTAGTGGGGTCGGACTATTGCTGTAGTCATCTGCTACGTTGTGATGTCACAGGTGAGAGTAGAATTAAAAAAAATGAATAATATTTAAAGTGGCCGCTAGTACCGCCACACCTGTGTGAATGAAATACAGTATGCACGTACGCTTTACTTACAATCATTGAATTAAATAAACAAAAAATAATGTATTTAAATAAAATGATAAATATTTTAAATTAAGTTGTGTGTGTAAGCTGGGCATCAGAAAAAACCCACATGACTGGAAAGTTCTACAACTGTGTTGTCAGCTTTTTTTTATGATGATAAATGAAATTGTATGAGAAAATTGCCAAGTCTGGATTGGAACCCTGAAATTATCAGATGGAAGGCAGACATCCTGCAATTGTGCAACTGTGGTCAACAGAGTGCCATACACAACACTGCAGCATATACAAAAATAAGGTTGCATACCTACATGTAAATACGAAAGAAAACAATGGTGACTGCACATTTTGATGCCAAAAGTACCATCATTCATCACGATTTGTGTCGGAAAATCAGAATGGTCAATTTTATACTGAAGTGATGATAAAATAAACTATTGAAATCATCGCAATTAAGTCTGAATTTGCTGAAAACAAATTCTATAATTGCTTGCTTCTGCACTTTCTTTGATCCTGTGCTGTTTTCTTGTTTTGGTAAAACAATGAATATCGGTGTTATCATCCACCTTACTTGCCAGATTTATCAGTAGCCAATTTTTTTTTTTATTTCTTAAAATTAAAACAGCAATGAAAGGGACACATTCAAGGAAGCCTCATCAATCAGTGATACTAACAACTGAACTGAAGGCAATTACAAAGGAATTGTTTTCTCAGGTATTCAATTCATTGTATGAACAATGTAACTACTGTGGAGAAGCAGGGAATGTAACGAAAGAAGATGATAAGTATTTTCTATATATTGGATGCTTTCATTTCAATGGCCTCAGACCAAAATTTAATAGTCATACTGAAAATTGAACAGAACCAATCAGTTATTCTTTAGACTACTAAATTTGACTAAATAAAAACAAAGCCTTCCATCTAAAATTCATAAATTATGCAGTTATAAGATCGCATATAGTTAAGTTATGTGACTGAAAGGCCCATTAATAAGCGAGATGGAAAAAAGCTGGATATAATAAAAAAGCCTATTAATAATCAAGATTAAAACAAACGACACAACAGAAATGAGAATATTAAGGTAGATGTTTATGTGACCATTTTTTATTCATTATAAATAAAATAAATAAAAGGTAAAATCAAAGAAATGGAAAAAAGAGTGATATTAATATAATCTGAAGTAATCCAAAAAGAATACAGAAAACTAATTATGTAAAAAGTAGTAGCAAAATTCAGCAGTAAAGAAGTTTATGACTGGAATGAGTGGATATGACTAATATGGAATAATAACACCTTATGACAACAGTAAAAGCTACCAGAAAAGGAAACAACTTAATGATTTCTTTTTTTAGTTTTTTCCTGGGCGAAAAGTTCTTCCACATTATCATCGCCTGGACACAATATATTTTTTGTAGTAAACACAGATACACATTACACATCTCAAAGTAATACAAAAACAAACTGCTTTACAGCAATTGACATGAACAACTAAACCTCACTATAGTAATTTATATACTTGAATGTAAACAAAACAGTCCTAAGAAACTGTAATACTAAAGATAGAAACATTTCATTATTCTCTAAAATGGTTTGTATGTTAGGCCGTAGGTTAAACTTGCGACACAATGCTGCATAACAGATACAATCCACAAGGATGTAGTGCAATATTAGTTGGCAGTCACAGCGAGCATAAACAGGTGCATCAATTTGCAACATCAGATATCCATGAATAAGCCTAGTGTGCCCTATTTATAAACGGCAGATAATAATCTCCTCTCGCTGGTTATTTCTGCATGAGCAGCTCCACAGTGATGTAGTGCTCTTAATTGGACAAAGTTTATTGTTCATGGTAGCATTCCAATCATTTTGCCACTCATCATGAACCAGCCTCTTCAGCAAATACACATGATCATTTGAAGTGATGCAATCGGTGAAAGGAGGCTGAAAACAAGCCTTCTTTGCCACACTATCAGTGTGCTCATTGTCTGAAATCCTAATATGGCTGGGGATCCAGTAGAAGCTTACTGTTGTGTTACATCTGGTCATTTGTGAAATAGCAGACCAAATCTCACATATAACAGGGTGTCTGGAGTATACATTACTAACTGACTATAAGGCACTCATGGAATCCGAGCAGACAAATACATGTCGAAATGTTGGACTAATTATACTTAAGGCTTTATTAATAGCAAGTATCTCTGCAATGTAAATGCTGTTAATGCTGGGGAGGTCAAACATATATTGTCTATTGTGAGCTCTGATGCCTAGTGGGGCAGTAAATCTCAGCTGCTCCTGGTATCAATTAAGATGGTGGCTAGAGAATATTGCATCAAAGGTTGGATGAGTTGGTTGCACTTTAATCCGAGCCACATAGGAGCACATAATCTGCTTCCACCTATTCCAAAGAGATGGCTTACCACTGTCCATCAGCAAACTTACCGCGGAGCTTGAGTGAAATGCATCCCTGGCAAGAGAGAAGAATGAATGATGGACTGTATCGAGCATTCTTAGCATGGTGACCCATGTCAATAAATAAGCTACGCAGTCTAAACGGTAACAAACCAGAGCTCAGTAGAAACACAACATGCATATATGATTGGCTCTTCAACAGGTATTTGATAGAACCCTCAGCATGTCTAACATTTTACCTTCAGCTCCTTCAAATATGTTACCCACATTAGACATTAATCACACAACATTCCTAGAAATCTAACCTGCATGCATGCCTCAACTAGTTCACCATGTAAATACAGTTGAGGATCAACATGTTCCCTCAACCGGGAAAAGTAAATGCATTTTGTTCCTTCCAGGAAAAAAGTGAATCCAGTAGATTTACCAGTACATTTTAAGTGAATCTCAGCGGGTTATTGTGTTTTGAAACAGCCTCTCACCTGTAGCTAACGTTATACATACTACATAAACAGAAAAATCATCTACAAATAAAGAACACTTAACAGGTTTTTGCATGCAGTTTGTTATACTATTTATGGCTAGGGCAAACAAAGTAACACTTACGAGACTCCTCTGAGGTACTCTGTTTTCTAGTGTTAACCTTTCCAATACCATCAATGCAATTCGAACTTGGAAGAAGTGACACTGACGAAACCCCTGATAAATGCAAGGAGATCACCTTGTATACCCTGTTCATGTATTTAGGATTCCTTTCCTCCATGCCATGTCATACGCCTTTTGCATATCGATAAATATGGCAACCAGACGTTGGTAAAATAAAAAGGCATTTTGTATAGCAACTTCCAGGGCAACTACATGATCAATAGTCAAATCTACCCTGGTAGAAACTGCATTGTTCTGGGACAATCAGGGTGTTTCTCTCAAGGTACCACACCAGACAATAGTTCACCATTTATTCCATTACCTTGCACAGAGTACTGGTCAAGGAGACAGGAAGATAACTTGTCAGACATGATTTGATTTATCTTTACCAGGTTTCAGTACGGGGATTGGATTACTAGTGCCTCTGACCAAGAATCTTAAAATGCCTGATCACGAATATCTTATTATAGAATACAAAAGATGTCAGTGCACCATCTGAGAGGTGTGATAACATACTGTGCTGATATCATTTCTGAGGGAAGTGTCACAAGAATTACTCAAGGCATATCTTAGCTCAATGTAAGAAAATGGAATGTTTAATTCATTCTGCGAGACCAAAATCACCGACAGGATATTTTCTACCAGCAACCTATATCTCATAAACTCAGGGCAGCATGATGATGTAAGTGAAACTGCCCTGAACGACTTCAAAATATGGTCACTACATCAACTGTCATGGTAACACAGTCTCTGCCGCTTTGCAGTCCAATCGGCTGCGGTGAATGTACCGATCATGGTTTCTTTCATACACACCTTTCTTCATACAACAGATGATGGTGTTGTATGAAAAATGGATTCGACATAATCCAATCAAGACTTTTGTTTAGCACATCAAAAAACTCAACGACAAACAGACCTCGCATTGCAGAAGGCGCACAGCAATTCAGTCGTCAGTCTTTGACTGAAATTACATACAGTCCCTATTCCAATTCTCTTAGTGCATGCCTGCAGTCTTCATCCCACCAAGGAACTGCAGGCTGCCTTGGCTTTCCCAATGTTAAAGGAATGAATTCACTCACTCTATCAAGAATCTGGTGTGTAAAGTTGGCATGTTGGTGGATCGCACTACCACCCTTGCCATACTGTCAAAAGAATCCTTGTACCTGATTCAATTCACTTTCTGAACTACCCATCTGCGTGGTTGACTCTGAGGCAAATCACAATTACCAACTTAGATTACAAATGGTCTATGATCACTTCCAAAGAAGTTTTTGGAAATGCACCAGGTAAGACATGGGAGTAAGTTTGCTGAACACAATGCATGTAAATGTACTAGAGGATTTTCTTCCTTTATTAATATTTCAATATCCTCACAGCAAGAACGAAGATCGCAAACATTTCAATGAATAATATTTGTAGCCATAAATACTCTTTTCCTGAAATATACAAAAAAAAAACTATATGCAGATTATTTGTCAAACATTACTCAGTTTTTCTTTTTGCTGTTAATAATTTTTAGGGAGTGCGATGCTTCTTCAGACACTTCATCCATCTCCATATTCTCAAAGCGACCTTAAATGGTGATGGTGATTAAGAAGCCTGGGAGGTCGGAGATACCGTACCAGGACATCATTTTTTTGTAGATCCCTTTAGTAAGAACTTAGTCGTTTGCTGCATGGTTGGTGCAGAGGAAATTTTATTGGCTGGTATAGCAACTGAAGCAGTTTTCGGTGAACCAATCCCAGCTTTTCCACCAAAAATCTCTTTTTTCTTGCATACACTACTCAATTTTGAAATAGCAGAAGTGACGACTTTTAACTGGTCTGACAAAGCTTGGACTAACTTGGTCAGTTTCTTACACAATGTGCACTCATTTTCTTTCTGTACTTTATTGGAGAGAGCTTGTATAGAACTAACAGCCGGTTGTACTGGATGCCTCATGCTGAGGGATTGTTACATTCCTGACGAGTCACAAAAAGGATACTTTTTGCTTGTTCCTCCTGATAAACAGCAGATTCTTGAGATCTCATCAAATGTGAGCCTTTACAGTTGATACACTTTTCAGTTTTTGTGCATGTGCTATCATCATGTTCTGTACAGCTACAATGCGCACAAACTTGCTCCTTAGTGTAACCAATTTTGTTGTGACCAAAACCTTGACACTGAAAACAGTGTCTCGGGTTAGGTAAATATGGTCGCACATGGACAGACAGGTAGCCAATTCTTATTCTTTCAGGAACAGTTGGAGCTGAGAAGATAAGGATAAGTGAGGACGTGGACACATCAACACTACTTTCCTTCTTCATGATCCTCTGCATAGAAGTGACAGACTGCAGAGATAGCTCTTCTGAGATCTCTGATAGTTCAATATATGCTAAATCTGCAAAAGATCATTCCCTTTATGGAATTTAGAGAGCTATGCGACTACATTATATTTCGTCCTTCCCTATAGACTTAAGGTCCAAGAGCTTCCAACTCGGTTCATTGTTACTACTTCTATTAAGAAGGCACCACTCCTAGGTTTTTAATGGACTTTGGAGAACTTGTTTATAAGCAATGATGAAACCTTCGCCAAGGATTTAACTTCTTGGTTACATTTCACTACAAGGAAATGGACATTACATAACTTGGCACGTTGTTACATCTCTCGTTTCCTTATCGCTCAATACATCTTCAGCTGACAACGTCGGTCGAAATCTTTTTATATTTCCTGGTCTTCTGTTGGTTTTTCAAGAGGACCAACAACCACTGTAGAATTTAAAATTGGGATTGACATAAGATTCCCACGAATACCGGTGATAAAAAGGATCACTCCAGCAGAGTGCATGTGTACTGGAACTAGAACTAAATACAACTGGGTTCGCCCAGGTGCCTAGAAAACATCATTCAAGACTCGGTACATAGAGCCATCCACCTATCGGCATGATAATTTTCACCTTGTGTTTCATAAGGTGTCAACAACATCGAGTGTAAGTGTAAGAAGAGATATTGTAAGATGTGTAGTTGTGTAAGGGTATACGTGTATTGTGTAAAGTGTTCTACAGCTCTGTTTGTAATGGTAAAAAAAGGCCAGAGATTAGGCCCATGGGGATGCCAACCTTCAAAGTCTTACAGAGTAAGTAAACTTGTTGGGGCAATAACTTAATAAGGTAGGATAAAACAAACAAGGAATGAATGCATAATTACTTCACATATAAATATTTTTTGGAACTTTTAAATACAGAATGTACAACTTTAAAGAGGCGCCATAACTTAGTTTTTTCAATAAATAATAGTTTATTAACAAATATTTACATAATAATTTACAGAATGTGTTGAAAATGATGTTCATCCACTTCTATGTACTTATCAACATGTTTGACCATGTTTCTGACTGCTCTTGATAGCTGCACCATGTTTATTTCCTGGATGACAATGGGAATATTTGTTTTCGATTTCTGCAGTGTGTGGACTGCTCCGATAAGCAATTTCTTTTAAGTAATCCCACAGAAAAAAGTCTGGACGAGTTAGATTAGGAGATCTTGGTGACTACAATCCTTTAGAAATGATTCTTCCACTGAAAAAATTCTGTAACATCTCCATAATAGATCAAGCAATATGGCAAGTGGGGCTGTCCTGTTGCAATCAACGGTCACGCTCATCCTCTTGCAGTAACTGTGTGAATGTTGGATAATTTGTTGATATACATCAGCATCCACAGTTTTTAAAAAAAAACAAGGGTCCTATTATTATTTCCCTTGAAACTGCACACCTTACACGCACAGCATATTTTTTGTGGGTGCAGAGAAGATTCAAAGAAAATGTGTGGGTTTTCAGTACCTCAGGTCCAGTAGTTCTGACTTAAAAAGCCCACAAAGGTGAAACACGCTTCATCTGTGAAAAAAACTTGATCTAAAATTCCAATCTTGCCTCTATGAAGTTCTTGAAACATTTACAGTAATGACTCCTTTAAGCATAATCAGCATTAATTAGCTGACTGAAAACCTGCATTCAATATGGATAAATTTTAGCATTCTCATTGTGGGTTGAACCTATAAAATGTTCTTTTCCCACCTTAGTCTCCAAAAATATTTATGAGTATATCTTGTAACTGCCACTTTAATGTCCTGTACAACCTACATCATTAAAATGGACCGGTGTTTGGCATGTTTCTGGTCTAAATTTAGTTCCTAAAAAAATGTTTCACTGATCATTTTTCAATTTTTATAAATAATAATTTCTGAATTACAATTCTTTTCATGATGAATAGACAATAATTTTTTTTGATACTTGTAACCAAAATTTTAGTTTGGCACTTATAAAACGCAGAAGATTTGTTCAGATCCTGCCATGTAGCAGTCAGTGTCAAGCTGTCAAGATGAATATAAACTAATTTTGAAACAATATCATCAGTCAGTGTCCAGCTGTCAAGATGAATATAAAAAAATAATTTTGAAACAATATTACCAACACAAGTATATAAGATAAATTAACATACCTACAATTTGGTTAAGTAAACAGGGATACTTGACATGGTGATTTAAATAGAATAATCTCACTTGTGATATAGATCCTTCAAACTGATTGTAATGTATTGATAAAATATTACTTGTTAATGTATCAATAACAGCAAACGTCATCATGCCACACTCACAACCAAATGCTGTAATTCTCCTTAAAAAAAAAAATATAATGTTAGAAGTCCCATGATATAGTAGGCAATACAATGTAACAATGATTTGTAAAGAACATTTATATAATGACAGAGGAAATTGCTGAAGGCAAATAGTTAATTTCAAAAATATCTCATCAATCAAAATTGTACAATTACACTAGTCCACACAAATTTGTATTTAACATGTTACACAACTTTTCTCACTGTAATTTCGATGCTGACCTCAAATATGCTATTGAAATTGTGTTACCACACAACACTTTTAGTATATCGTAAATTTACAAATTTCTTTATAAAAAACTCATTTTGATCAACTTCTGGTTAAAATTAAGAACAGTTTCTCTATTTTTACTTTTAAATGATATACATACATTCTTAATAAAGAAAAATAAATAAATGTATATACTGTGTTTTGTATTTCACAGAGTTATTAGTGTTTTGCTATATTTTCATCAATTCTTTATAATACAAAAGTGATTTTTCTCATTTTTATTTGATGCAGCAGACTTCTGCAAAAGTTTGTGAATGATCAAACCATCCAGACAATTTTTATTATGTCCGTGGTAAATGTCAGCCTAAATCTCAAAGAAACACTATTTCTGGATTGATAAAAACAGCTTATAAATTTTATTTTGATTGTGCAGTCGGGATCAAGATAAAAATCAGGTGCCTTATGTTATTTACATATTGTATTCACTAATTGAAACTGAATGATTGAAGGGAAAACTATGAGCCATTTGCTGTACCAATAGTTTGCCATGAACCTAAAGACCAACTGCTACTTTTGTATGAAAAATAAATTTTCTATTTTCATTAAAAAATAGAAAGTTAATAAAATATGCAGATGCATCCCCAGCTCTAAAGCTCGTACCACAAGGAGAGGAGTTGTATATACCTGTACCATCATCTAATCTGACATTGCTAAAAGAACAATCTGCAAATGAAGCGGATGATGTGAGGATGTTGAAGAATTTCTTCCTGTATCTGATGAGAAATCTCCTCCTTTAATTCACCAACATCAACTTAATGATTTAGTATGCAATTTAAAGTTGTCAAAGCAGCAAGCTCAACTTTTGAGGTCTTTACTGCAACAATAGAATCTTTTAGCAGAAAAAACAAAAGTTATTACATCTAGAACACACAATAAAACTCTTTTGACTTATTTTACTTTGAAAAATTCATTGTGTGTTTGTACTAATGTCGATGGCCTGATGAAAGCGCTTGGAATTCAGCTTATTCCTGAAGAATAGCGTCTTTTTATTGACACTACTAAAGTTAGCATGAAAGCAGTTTAATTGCATAACGGTAACAGCTATACATTCCATTAGCTCATGCAGTTGACATGAAAAAACTATGGCATCAATATTAGAAGCAATAAAATACAAAAAGTATATGTGGCAAGTCTGCAGTGATTTGAAAGTTGTTTCATAACGTCTTGGTGTAAAGGTGGGCTTATGAAATATTGTTTTCTTTGTTTCTGGGATAGTCGTGATACAAAAAGTCATTACCATGTAAAGAACTGGCCATTGCAGCAGAACTTTGTGGCTGGTGAAAAAATTATAAAGCATTTATCATTAATTGAGAGTGGTAAAATCATACTGTCATCACTTCACATAAAACTCGGGCTCATGAAAACTTTTGTAAAGGCACTAGACAAAAATGGACCAGGATTTAATCATTTAAAAATGTTTTCCTAAATTGAGTGATCGTAAGCTGAAGGAGGGTATATTTATCAGTCTGCAAATCAAGAAACTACTTAAGGACTCAACTTTTGACGATAAACTTAGCGAATGTGAACTAGCTGCATGGAAGTCCCTCAAAGACATTGTTGGTGGTTTTTTAGGCAACAGAAATGATGAAAACTATGTTTTTTTGGTTAATATGCTTTAGGAAACTACAAACGTTTAGGATGCAGGATATCATTAAAAATTAATTTCCTACACTCCCACCTAGACTATTTTTCCTAAAAATTTGGGCTCTGTCAGCGATGAGCAAGAAGAGCGTTTCCATCAGGATATTCTGACCATGGTGCATCAGCACTCAGGAAGATGGGATCCTGGAATGATGGGTGGCTGACAACTGTTGGCTTTAGTTTAGGGAAATTGATCAAACATCATACAAGTGAAAAAGTTTGTCAACATATTTTAAAAATTACAGAAATGACAATTCTAATGATTTAAAATTTTAAAAACTGTTATTTTAAAGACATTTCCAATGATTTAGAACTTTATAAACTGTTATTTTAAAATTGTATTAATGTATTTCAATTTATTTGTGTTGAATAAATAAAAATTTAGTTGATTTATACAATTTTTAAATGAATATATATACATAATATTTTTTTAAATTACTGATTTCACAGTGATTATGCATTTATTGGTAAATAAATTATATGTATCTAAAAAATGTTTCATATTACACAAATTTTGATAACAGTTTTGAATTCAGCACCCCAAAATTAGTTAAAATCATCAAGTTTGATTCCAGATACACAAAAAAAAAATTGATTGACTAGTATTATCAAAATATTCAATTTCTTTTTTTTTTGACTGTAAATGTATGAGTATGTTTATGTTACAAAGTTAGATCACGTCACTATAGCTGCTAACATGTGTGCAGCGCACATGTCAGTAGTTGTTTTGTTTTATTTACACTCAGTAATAAGCTGCCCGTTATTTAATGTGGAATATGGTATACAATTTTTAAACAAATTGGTAATAATTTTTAAGTTAACTGGGCAGAAATCTATTTCAAAAGAGAAATACTAAAAACCACATTTTAGTGTTGCTGTTAATACATATATATATATATATATATATATATATATATATATATAGCTATAATAAAGTATTATCTGTACACTAAAGCAAACTTATATCAAACCTTTGATAATTGCAAGTGTGAAGAATGTCCAGCCATAATATGATACTTGAAGGTGATGCTAACTCAGGAAAGCATTTTTCTATGTCAATTTCACTATATGAATGATTTGCTTTATCCTCTCTAAAAACATGAACTTTAACATCACTACCAGACAGCAACCAAACTGGCTTCAACAAACAAATAAATAATAGTATTTAATACAGTGTCAAATCAGAATTTATATCTAATGTTTACAATGAATTGACTTCCAAATGTTAAAATAGAAATGACAGACCTTCCCAAATTTGTTCCCTTGCTAATTTTTTCAAAAAAAAAAAAAAAAAAATTATAAAATGACCAATAAAAAAAAGTTGATATAACATTTTTTCAATCAAACACTAAATTGATTTACATGAATAAAATACTAATTGTACCAAATTCACTGACAGTGATATTGGATGCATGCCAATTTTGAAAAAAAGAAAATAATTGGACCATGTACAGGTACACCTTATTAAGATGTTTGATAGATCTTCTTTCTAGACCTTCTTCACCAATTGTTGACTTGTCAACAATGCTACCCATACATTAATTATACAGACACTCCCAGTCATGCACAGCATTACTTTTTTCCTTCTAATGTATGGCAACATTTTTTAATTAAATTCTTTTAATAAATATTTTTTAAATTAAATTTTGATGGATAGTTAAAAAATTTTAAAAATTAATATTGATAAATACCGAGAGAATTTCTTAAAACATGATTCAAATTTTTTAAAAGAATTAAAGGCTCTCTTTCACTCCGATGCTTATAAAAGTTAAACTATTTGTTAGTAATTATATTAATTGTTCAGAATTCTCTGAATATTTCAATGAACTCTGAATATCATAAAAATATACAGAAAATCAGTTTTTTCTACTCTCTACTTAAGGAATTACATAAATGTGTGTAAGGTTAATCTTATAAAACCAACTCTGAACCAAGAAAGAGCAGCTCAAAAAAGAGAATACCATAATTAAGATATATATGACTGGTTTTCCAGAAAGTAAATTCCAAATGGCTACTAAAAAAAATATATTGATATGAAATTTTTATTGTCTTTGAAGTAGAAATCTTACTCTATTTTCTACATTTTCTTACCATTATTGAGGCATTTGTAATATCAGGGTTCTAGAAGTTAAAACCAATCATCAAAGAATGATACCATCTGTGATGTAAGCTACATGTTAACAACTTCTTTGACCTCATTGTCATGGAACTGTTGGTCAGCAAGGAAGATTTTAAGGGACAGAAACAGGTGATATCACTTAGTGGGAAGTCTAGGAGGTACGGGAGCTAACTGAACAGTTCCCAGTCAAAAGTTGTGAGTGAAAGTTGCCAACACAACATCTCCAGTAAGCAAATGTTGTTCTGGATTGAACTATGCAATTTTTTCAACATTTTACAATAGATAATCACTATAAACTGTCCAGTTTCAGGGTGAAATTTTACAACCAAAACTCCTTTTTTGACCCCCAACAATATGCACATAATCTTCTGAGTGGAAAAGATCAGTTTGCATTTTATCTTTCTGAGCAATACAATGTTTCACCACTGTTATTTTGTTTCAGGCATTATGTGACAACCATCCACAGTGACTCTAAGGTTTAAGAAGTCATCACCTTGTTTTCCATACAGAATTAAAAATTCCAACATGCTGCCTAACAATTTAATTTTATGATTTTCCATAAGTTTTATCTTAGCACCCAGTATGCACACAATTTCCAATGATTGAATTTCATCAGAAGCAAACATGGAATTTTGGGAAAATGCAAGGCAAGAGATGTGATGGTGGTGAATCATCTGTTCTCATTAATCTTGTCATCAACTTCATGCATCAAATCACTGATAATCAAAGATGGTCATCTGATAATCACTGTGCACATTATCATGGTATTCAATAAATAATCAAACCCATCTTCCTTTTTCACACGAGGTAAGTGTCTTGATTTTCTTAAACATAAATACACATTAAGAGGTATACAGACTAGGCAACTGAACAAGAATGGCATCAGTATCTTTCTTATATATATATATATATATTTAAAATTATTTTCAGAAATCACCTAAGAACACACCAAAACGAAGTGTTCTTAATACAAACTTACCAATTTATGTAAAACCCTTTTCAAATTATGGATTCATTATCAGTTATAAAATACTAAACAAATAATGAATTATCACCATTATATGCAAAAGGCATACGTGTCATGACACCCTTGTGTGATGAAGGTAACTTCCTGATATAGTAATAATAATTGAGAACAAATGATGAAATCAATGGATTTGAAAAGCTTTTATACAATTGTAGTTTACACTAAACTTGGTGCTTTGGGGTGCTCACAGTGATTTTTATAGATAATTACTAATTGAAATGCACTATGTTTACATAATACTTTATACTTTTATATTAACAGATTTAAAGGCCCCAAATAACATTAATAAAACATATTTATTAATGTTATTTTTAAATGTTAAAAAGTACAAGATTAGAATGAAACCACACATTAGATTTAAAAAAAAAAGTACAATGATGAGCTAAATCATTCTAAACATAAAGTTTATCTTTTAATGCCTGAAACACAGTCTCTCATACCTATATACATATTAAAGTAATTAATTAAACATTTAAATCATAATAACAGAAAAGCAAAATGTGTTACGTGATTTTCATAGAAAATTTAAATTTAAATATCTATTAATTTTAAATTTGTTATTAAAATTTAAATATTTTTTTTTCTTTTGTTATGATGAATTTTCATCAAGTAACGCCTTTATCCATCGATGTACTTTATGTACTCCTCCTGTGATGTACTTTTTTATGTTTAATGTTGTATTTTTAAGCACTTTTTTAATTTTGCCATTTTGTTTCAAGATTTTAGTCACAAATTATTCAAACATGGTTACTACATTCTTCATCAAGCTACAACTATAAAAAATTACATAAAATTTAATTCTTAAGGTGAAAATAATCAGATTTTAAATATAATGGAAGATATTTTCGCATATAAAAATGTTTAGATATACCTTTTTATTAGTAATATGGCATAGTTGTAATAACGGATTACTGAAAAAGTTAATGCTGGCATATTTTTTTTTAAATTGGGCAATCATGATTCAGCTTCAAACAAAGATACAACAAACGTAACATCCCAAAATTATATGATTTGTCATTCATCAACCACCTCTTAGAAACAAATCAAAATACAATAATATTAAGAACGTTAAACCTTTTTTTACACACAAAGATCTGCAATTTAAAATGTTTGAGAAAAATGAAGCATCATCCACATTAGATGAGTAGACTCATAGCCCAGATATAATGCATCTTTTTTATCACATCCTTAACACATATTTTTTCAATAAAAAAAAGTCAGGTGATTTCATAACTAAAACAATCTGACTCTGAATAATCAGTCAATCTGATTGAATAATAAAAGACTCTGATGAAACTTAGCAGTGAAGATTTTAACATTTCAAAATTCTGAAGCACGTAAAAAAAATAATTATTTTTCCAAATTTTTATACTAAAGTGGTATGTATAAAGGGCTTGCCAAAAACTCTAGTTTTTATTAATAAGCAGCAATTTAAGAAAAATCACACATTTGTTATTTACTTATCAATTTAAATACTTTTTTTTTTAATTTGTTAAAACCAATGAAAGATCAACTAGAGTATTAATGGCAGCAGTCTTATTGACTTTGCTGCTATTTCTTCAACCAACATTGGTAAAGTATTAAAACAAAGAATTAAAATTTACTAGATCTTAGTATATAAAAAGAAATTGCTATGAACATATAACAAGCTTTTATGTTAGTAGTTAATTAAAATGGTAAGTTTTAATATAAGTATTTTTTTAACATGATATCGTAAGCTAAGTTAAAATGTAGTATGGTCTAACATATATTACCTCTTTCCTCAGTTCATTATCATCTGACTGATGTATTAATTCACTATGATACAACTGATATGGTATAAAGCTTAAATCAATTGATAAACAATTCTGTGCTATACTTTCCATATTAAGAACTGCATTTGACTCCAAATCTTGTTCAGAATATATATTGAGGTATGTTTCATGACTATTATCTGAATTTGACTGTGAAACAGAATAACATATGATTAAAGGTAAAAGTGCAAGTTCATATGATATAATACAAAATAACAAGAAAAGTAATATATAATAAATTTAATGGTCTATCATTAAAGTCCACTTATCTGAACTTAAAACAACCTGGAATTTATAATATTTCAAACACTTTGTAGAAACAACTTTTAAACTTCACCACAAGCCTGGTGGTTTAGCAACACTGAACTCAAAATAAATCCAATCTATAAAACTGTTTCAGTAAAGTTGTTATAAAACAACACTTAAAACTATTTTATTAAATTAATTGCTAAATAAGTTAATGATTAATTTAATTTCTGTTCATTAGTTACATTTTTTCTTAAGTTTTTAGATCATTGTGATATAAAAAATAAATAAACTTGGTTTACTAGTCTTTAACTGACAGTCTATAAGTGTTAAAATTGAAGTTTTCTGTGGCAAGTTGTTAAAAGCTACTTTCACAGACCCCTTAGCGCACACTTTCTAAAAAAAATAATAATTTACATAGAACAAATAAAACTTTTATTAATGAAAAATCATGAAGTAAGAAATGTTTAACATTAGGATTCTGAGATTCTGGAGATCTACCAAACACTTGAGAGTTTCTGAAAAAGCCTTTGGGAGTAAAAGACTGAATATGGCATTAAAAGAAATGAATCTAAAAGACAGATTAAAATGCAGATTAGAGTAATTTTTAATATTTAACTACAATTTAAAATGTTGTCTGCCAAAATTCAAATAAGTTTAAAAATCTATTAACCAGTTGGCACATTGATTAGCATTTTGGTGTTGACTGTTGTAAGTTGGATAACCATAATATCTGTAAGTAATCTGATATGACACAAGGTTAAATGGCAAAACTAAAGAACATGAAATATTCTTATTCTTACTAAGAAAAAAGGTATGTAGCAATTTCCTGCTGCCTTCTTTACCAGACGTATACATGCTGTTGATATCAGCAGGCCAAACTCAATGAAATGCAAGTGATTTCCAGCCTTACAAGTGACACCTACATTCTGTTCATCACTTAATCACTTGTATTATATATAAATATCCTATTTAAACTTCTCTATATCCATGCTAATAATTATTGAAAAAACTGTCTAATATAATTAACAATGCATGATGACAATCATTGATTTCAAGCAGGCATCTGATTCACTTTCAAGAGAAAAAACTTATGGTCAATTTTACAACACAATGATGTCCAGGATAAGAACATATGACTGATTAAAAACCTATACAATGGATTAAGCAGGGAAAGTGAGAATATGAACTGAAAATACAGAAACATTTGAAATAACATGTGTTACACAAGGATGCACATTGTCACCAGTACTTTTTAACACAGTCATAAACTTTTTGGTAAAGCAAATAAACAATGCACACATTGGAGGTGTAGAATTAGATCGAATATCAGTAAAAAGACTGTAATATGCAGTTGTCATTTTTGCAAAATATGAACTGTGTATATGGCAGTGAAAAGATCAAATAAAATATTGCCCGACATAAATTACAATGTAAAAACGGAAGTTACTCAATAAAAAGAGTACAACATTTTATCTATCAAGCTTTCAAGATATAACAAATGATGCTTCTTGTGACAAAGACATAAATAAATGTATAAGGCTAGTAGCAGCATCATTTGAAAACTTAAGAAAACAGTATGAAACAACAATCATGTTCTTCAGAAAAAGTATTCAAATCAGTCATTCTAACAAACCTACTGTATGGATCAGAAACCTGGATTCTCAAAAAAACAAGAAAAAAGAAAGCTCAATAGTTTTGGCATCTGGCGCTGATGAGAATAAAATGGTGGTAATACTATAGGAAGGATGTGTGGATGGAAGCCAGTGTAAGTGCCATCTACTGTACTGACTCTCTGTAGCCATCTTCGCTGGTTCAGTCATATCTCAAGAATGGATAATAAGAGAATTGTTGGGCAAGTATAGAAGAGCGTTGGCATTGGGGAGAGATCAAGAGGGCAACAACGGAAATAGTGATCAGACAATATCCAATAAGACATAAAATACACACACAATACAATTTAACACAAACTGCAAACCTCTGCCAAAACAGAACCAGTGGGATTAATTATCTGAGATGCAGCAACATCTTATGTCATCAACCTGCAACAAGGATATGCCACCAAATGGGAATGGAATAATCATGCTACAAAGCCATTTTTATTTATTTATTTATCTTTTTTTTTTGAGTGGCACCACATGTCTGCTGAAAAGTACCTTGCGATGTTTAAAAATTAAAACTTTTTACACACCAATCTATAAGAAAGATATTTTTATGAACTCAGAATGCTCTTTCTAAATATGAAATGGTAAAAGTTGTTGACAAGGCTTACTTTTTTGCTGACTTTTTAAAGTGGATCAGAAATATTTTGATTTTATTACCACATACAGAGAGTTTATCTTAAGACTTTTTTCCTGTAAGTGATCTACTGATGTAAGGGATTTACTGTTTAACTTAATAAATTATTTGTTGGATAAATTAGAATCATAATGTAACGGGTATTGTGACATTTTTCATCATTATTTTGTTAATTACTATTGCCAATCTTAAGAGATTAGTTGTTCTGACATATTAAAAATATTATAATAAATACATATTAAATAAAATATCCTTAATTGCCAAGTAATGAATATTAATATACACAAATAAAAAAATTGCAATCACAAAATCCTACTACATGAATACAAAAATTTTCATAAAAAACCAGTATTCTTTAAACTGCTTGATGTAATTTTCTTTTTGAATTATTTTTATTTATTAAAATTATTTTGTTGCCTCATAACACCTCTTTAATATGTCACAGATCTCAGTAGGATAGCAACATGAAATAAATATAACATTTCACAAACTGAAAAATAACAAAGTGAATTTATAAATGCAATCATTTCTTTGATGCTTCAAACATGTGGGTATTTTCAAAGATGTTGAAAAGACACTTAATTTTCATTTTTTATATATTAACAATAAAAAAGCTTAATGTATTTTAAATCACACATACAGTTACAATAAAATGTAGAATATAAAATGCAATAGTACAATTGTCCAACTACAGAAATTATGTATTAAAATTCATATATAGATATTTACAGCAGAAAAAATTAAAGTCAATCTGAATACCATCCTCCCTTAATACATTCGATGTCTGATATATTTATAAACACATAGTATATTTAAATGCTTAAAACTAAGCCTACATGGCTGACTGCACTTTAAAGAATCATCAGTATAAATAACTTTTTTTTTAAACAAAAATCCTATCACGACTACTTAATTATCAACAAAATAAACCAATATGTTTTTTAATGAATATTTTGGGTTAAAACCACAAGGCAGCCTCTATTTAATATCTTTCATAGCTTAATTTTCTTACTTCCATGTAAATGTTTCATCCAAAGTAAGGCCCAAAAAGATAACTGCTGGCAAATCCATTAAACTTAGACCATTATTATGGTGTAGTAAAAGTTAATTGTGTCAACTTAATTATTATAATTAATATTAAGCCAAACTATATAATCATGATGTCAAAAGCACTGCTTAAAAACAAAGATAGTTCCATATTAGATAACAATTCCAAATGTGGCCATAACAGTTCCAAAATAAAGATCGTTCCATATGTAGCAGAGATAATTATATCATCAACAAAAATCACCAACTTTGACAATTTTTAAATAAAGGAAATCAAAAATGGCTATTAGAAGTAATGAAATTTACTAAATCAGTTGTACTCAATTTTTTTATATGTAAAATGGGATATTATAGTTATACTAACTTGGGAATAAATAAAAAAATAATTGGGTCATAAATTGTTCATTGAATTACGGGAAAAATAATACTGTTGAAGTTGTTAACTGCATTAAATTTGAATCAATATCAATACAAGATATAAAACTAGAAATATTTATAGAAATTACTAAATTAAAACAAAGCAATACCAGTCTCACCAGGCAGGAGAAGTAAGTATCAGTAATATTTTAGTTTTTCAAAGTTATTTTTAAATTTTCTTATCTATAGATGGTCAACAAATGTAGAACCACAAATATTACTTTACTGTTTCCATCAATATTATTCTATTATCAATTCAATGATAAGGCTTTCTTAATTTAATTTTACATAAATTAAACTTAATTAATTTAATTATTAGAAAAATTTTAATTTATCCAAGTTTTATCTATTTTCATAATTAATCCTGAATTATTATGACAAATCTTAAAAATATTCTTCACCAAAATAACTACTACAGAATGAATATACAAATATTAAATTGTATTAATGGAGAAAATGCTAACCAAAAATAAAATTTCAGTTATATTAATTTTTCAAAAGTATTTCTAGTTCCAAAAATTAAGATACTGTTTAAAATTTTTTAACTAAAATAAAAAAAATCTGATGTGGTACCACATGACTTCCTTGTACGCCTTTTTTTTTCTTTTTCCTGTTTAGCCTCCGGTAACTACCGTTTAGGTAATACTTCAGAGGATGATATGTATGAGTGTAAATGAAGTGTAGTCTTGTACAATCTCAGTTCAACCAATCCTGAGATGTGTGGTTAATTGAAACCCAACCTCCAAAGAACACCGGTATCCACGATCTAGCATTCAAATCCATGTAAAAATAACTGGCTTTACTAGGACTTGAACGCTGGAACTCTCGGCTTCCAAATCTGCTGATTTGGGAAGACGCGTTCACCACTAGACCAACCCGGTGGGTTTTCCTTATACGCCTATTAAATTACATGTACACACTTTTTTAAAATGAAAAGTACATAAAATTTTATTTCATTAATAACTTCTGATATTCTTTCATATTTTTTTTTATGGTTATTATTGAATTATTATTTATCATAAAAAAAAGAATAGAATCAGAGGTTAGTAATTATTATTAATAAATCAATATTCTTAAATTAAAAAAAAAAGTTAACAAAAAAAAAATAAGATCGAAGTCTGATTTTAACCAATGTGCCTTCCCATTGACCCAAATATTTCATTAATTAAAATTTGATTTGGCTATAACTCTGGAACCAATGAAAATAAGTACCACTTATGATATATTACTGAAAAGCTCTCAACAAGAGCTTATTAGTACAGTTAAGAAAAAGTCCAAAATCTTAAATTTTTTTGGATTTTGGGTTTTTTTTGGAAACTTTAGGTTTAGTAAATTGCAATCAAAAGGGGAGGTGCAAAACTAGATGTTACAGCAGTCCTAAATCCAAAATTTCAACATCCTACGGCTAATTGTTTTTGAGTTATGTGAGATTCATACATACATATATATGTATATACATACATGTACGTACAGACATCATGCTGAAACTAGTCAAAATGGATTCAGGGATGGTCAAAATGGTTATTTCCATTGAAATCTGAAAACCAAAATTTTTCGCCATCACAATGTTTCCTTTACTTCGTACAAGGCAGCAAAAATATTAAAAATAAAAAATATGTTAACATATAAGATATCTACTTCATAATCTTTTGACCAGCTATGGTCATACAAATTTTTTTTATTTCTATAGCAATACCTGTACAGCATGGGTGAGATAATGAACTGTAAAAAATTAGGATTATAGCAACTAGATGCAAAGGCTAAATTATTTAATCTGATACAAAGATGATGCATCAATATTAAACTTATGTATGCAATTAGACATGTAAGGTTAATGTAAAAGGAAAACAAACTGAAGAAGAAAGAGATCATTTTAAAGCATAACAATTTTTTACTGATAATGGTCATATAATTTTAATTAATACTATTTTCTTTATCTGTAGTCTCATTTCTCTTAAATATAAAATAACTTTTGTACGACTTTTAATGATAGTTTTCAAAGAATAGAAGTGTTTAGTTCCATACTAAGTTTTCTCAGTTTTTCTATGTTAATAGAAAATTAAACATTTAGTTAAGAAACAAAAATCATTTAAACATTGATCAGGTGATTATATAAATGGTAATCTATATTTATCTACACAATCCCCTCACCAATTGTAAAGGAATGACTCAATTGTTATGTATAAATAAAATAAGGAAAATTAGACTCAATTTTTAACTAGAAAAACAGCCAGTCAGATAAAAACAGATAGAAAAACAGCCAGTCATGCTGTATGAAATTAAACCTAGAACAACCTGCTTATTTGGAGCAGTGGAAAGCTGTAACATTCCTAATGAATTTTTACTAAAATAAATTATTTTCCTTTCCACCATTAATTTGATTTGTGAAGTTTGGATGTATATGAATAAAGGAAACACAGTACTAGCACAATATTATGTGGATGTTAAAAATCTGTAAAATACAGAAATCTATAACTATATAGATAGCTTTAAAAAAAAATCAAGATTTTACAAGATTTAAATAATAAAATAGACTTATACAATTTCTAAGTTTCAGAGTTCAACATAAGTTAATAGGGAAATCAAAACCACCTTTTTGTGTACTGGTATGGTATTAGCTTACACGTCTAATTCTGCAATTGTAAATTGAAGTGGCCTTCAACTGTATTTATCAAGAATTCATATTAAACAAGCAATTATAAAATACATACCTAATTAAAAATAATTTAATAACAACTTTATTCCTTTTTATCAATGAAATATTTTTTATATTATCATTCAGTATTATGACCTTGGATATAATTAACACATATTAAAAAATACAATTAACAATTTTTATGAGAACTATTTCAAACAGAAAAAATAATAATAATGTGTTAATAATAATTCTATTATAGCAAAACCTGATAATAATTTACATACTAGAGTATGTGTAGTATAATTTCAAAATCAAATCAATCAAGCTTTGTACAATTTTTTTTCTAGAGTAGTTTAGAACAAATGTTTATCCCCCATTTATTTATTTCTCTTATACACTAACAGTTTTTATTTAAAGAAATTCTTTCTTAAATATCAAATATAAACATTTTCCTATCAGTAAAGAACTAAATACAAGTTTATAATAAACTAGCTGACCCGGCAATGCATCACTATTGCTAGATCTGAGTATATATATATATATATATATATAGATTAAATGAACACAATTGAAAGTTAGATAAAAAATTAAAAACTGAACATTACAGAACTTGCACAAAATTTAACCATTCACTTTACAAAAATCAGAATGTAAATAAATCCAACTGGCAAAACAACAGCACTACCAATCGGATTTAATCTAAACCATTCTCTAAACACTGTACTCGGTGGAAAATAACTTTTTAATGAAAATAGATATGGCTGCAAAATCATCACAATTAATACTGAACATTAAGAAACTTACAAAACATTACCAAACTTCACAAAATTTAATCTTTCACTTTATAAAAGTCAGAATTTAAATAAATCCAATTGTGAAAACAGCACTAACTATCGGATTTAATTCAAACTATTCTCTAAACATAGTAGTCGGTTCAAAGTAGCCTTAACTTTCTTTCTAGTGGTCAGATTGAGGATTTCAATATTTTTAAACCTTCTCTGGACAATCCGGACCATTTTGCAAAACCCCACATGTAAATCGGTCCAGAAGTTTTATAGTCTATAGCGGACACACATACAAACATTGCCTTATATATATTTGCATTATATATAAGAAGTGCCTAAACACAAGGTGTGTTTAATTTTTATAAGATAAAACAAAGTTCATTTTTAAACTTACCTTAATTATTGTAATACCAATAAAAAAATCATCACAAACAGTTGACCTGTTATAGGCATCCAGTGAAATTATTTCTGCTCCGTCTAAACAAATATAAATTGAATATTAATTTGGAAAAATGAATTTATCAAATTTAAATTTACATTAAAAAAAGGATTTTTCAAATAAGGGATAATTACGAATATACAATAACAGTAAAAATAAAGTAATGCTTAACCAGTTTTACTTTTGCAACATTTAAAATTATTTACAATTTTTAACTAACTAATGAATATAATACAATAATAATTGAAGGGGTAAATAGAAGAATGATAGCAGTCATAAAAAGCCGACCTCTGCGGTGCGAGTGGTAGTGTCTCGGCCTTTCATCTGGAGGTCCTGGGTTCGAATCCCAGTCAGGCATGGCATTTTTACACGCTACTTGTCATTCATCTCATCCTCTGAAACAATACCTAACAGTGATCCCGGAGATTAAAAAAAAAACACAAACTTTACAGAAAAATTTAAAAGTTTTTAGTTCTATAACTTTCTATGCAAGTTAAACATATTCCCATTTCTGTTATTTAATTAAATATAACTACTTAGAGATTCCAATAATTTTATTCTATATTTTGTAATACCACTGTTATAAATTAAAAACCAAAATTTATGAAGATACAATAATCATGATTAAAATTTCACATTTGTAAAGTAAAATGAGTTTTTTTAATACTGATAAATTCAAAACCAAATAAAGTATAAGTTTACTTTAACCCAACTGAAGTAGAAAATATTATGACATTAAAATTTCAGCCGAAAAAGATGTTCCATAATTTAAGTTAATATTCCTTCAAGATCCAACTTGTAAAACATTAATATATTTAAAAAATATAAAGTTTTGTAAAAGAAAACCTGAATGAACTAAAAAATAACTCTATCACTTGCTAGCCCCAATTGAAGGCTCTCTGTTTTTCATCTAGAATGTTCTGGTCTCAAACAAGGTTAGCCTTGACAAATTAATTTGACACAAAATTAATTTCCATCATAAACAACAATAAATAAAGTAGAATTATCTATTAATTCCATAAATTAATAGTGTCTCTTTAGTTTCTAAATATATAGCATCTAACTAAACATGTAGAAACTAACTAAAACATGAAGGCATGTTGAAGTCATTGGCATTTGTTATTCAGTGATGTTATATTTTATCTGCGTACACCTTAATTGATATCCAAGTGATGAACAAACAAGGAGTGTGATGTTATCTATACCTCCATTTTTATTTTTTTTGAAAATTCTTCCCGTTTACTCTTCAAATACTTTCTTAATGATAACAAGCAATATATACAATGCCTATTACTGTTCCATATTAGAAAGGTATACATCAACTTACAAAGTTAAAAAGATCTCATTAGCTGTCTTAGTAATGATATTGAAGACTGTAACAATACAAAGCTCCTGTGATATAAAGGACTATATTCATCAGAAGCTTTCAATTATGTTAATTGCACAAGCAGCTTGTTATTGTTAGTTTCCTTAACAGTAACATCTAGTGATATATTCAAGACATTTTATTCATTCTACCCAGCTTGACATGAATGCACCACTATTAATAAAAGATCATTTTTGTAATTAAGTTTATAATTAAACTTTTCATCAATTTTCCATAAAGAAAAAGAAAAAATGTTAAGTTTCTTTACGATTTATTGTTTGAGTAACAATGTGTTCTAGTTCCATAGCTCAATATTTCATAGTTCCAATAGTTCATATTCAATCTAAGGATTGAATATGAACTATTTAAAGTAAATGCCCATTTTTATTTGCAAGTCAGAAATGCAGTTATTATTTTCGAAATCTCCCCTTGTAATAATATTATATAAAAAAAATTATTTTGGCTAAGATTCTTATGATTAATTTCAAATCATCCTGAAAGAAATACTGAAAAATGCTGGAAAGTAAGATGATTTTGATTGAAAGTTTGACTCAAAGTTGACTTCTACAATGAAATCCGTAAGATTTAAATAATTTAATTAACACAAATTAGCAATCCTTTGTACAATCTTAATCATTTTAATAGTTTTTAAAAGAGAAATAGTAATAACAACTACTGGTAAAGCTATAAAACTTGTAAAAATCTAATTTTGTCTCTTTTGGGAATGTTATGCTAATAAATGGTTAATAAGTCACAACAGAAAGGAATGGAGAATAAGATAAAAAAAATAACAAATTATATAAATAAATTAAAACTTAATTCATGACAATAACAATAATGATAGCACAATTATCTAGAAACAGGGACATAACTCTTAGTTTAGTAATTGTTGACAATAAGCTTTCAACAAAATTAAATAAATTATTATCTTCTTCAGCTAATAAATTACTAAGATAACAAAAATTTTCTGCTTTATTAAAATTTTCTGAAGCTTGTTTTGAATAAACAAGAAAAATCATTCATATTTCAATCAACAGAAAACTACTAACATTTTATTTGCACATTCAAAAATATACCACATACATAAATCTTCATGAAATTCATAAGATTATTAACAATTAAAACAGACAGAATTCAAATCAAAATTATGACAGCATTACTTAAGTTTTCCTTGAGTGCTAGAATAAAAATGATAATTAATATCTCAGATTAATTGTGTATGGGGATGAGAGTCATGGGTGAAGTTAATAAATGTTGCATCATTTATTAAGAAACTGATACACATTATCTACCAAGCCATAAGTATATTCATTTTGAACAATTAATTTATTCTGGCAGAGTTTATGAAATCTGAACTGTAACTATCAGAAGTTTATTATGAAATTCTAAAGAAGTCTTAGTATTGAAGGTTAATCCAAAAAAACAGTGTCAGTAAACTAAAGAAGGGTGGTATTATTCTTCTGTACAATTATGAGGAAACCCACTTTGCAGGTTAGCAAAGGGCTTTGCTAGAATGCAGCTTGCGTGGAAAATTTTCAACTGTTCCCCATGGGCTAAATATGGTGCATACCATAAAAATTTGCATAAGCTGACACTATTATTTAATTTAGTCCTTTCTATTTTTTTATATTTTTTAATGATTATTATAAAACATTTAAAAAGTATATAACATTAACTGGAAAGCTATGAAATGTCAAAAAATCTAATTTGATTTGCTCACAAATTCAGATTTATTATGTTAAGCTAATATGGCAGATTTTTCATTAGTCTGTTTTATGCCTCGTAAGAAACTGAAAACTGTTTTCTATTCCAATGTATACCTTGTAATATGCATATTTCGCATATATCATGTAATACTGATGAGATTTTCTACTGTTTCTTTTCCCTAAACAGAACAAGTTTTTAGAAAGAATATTTCATTTTCTTCCCTTTAACATTGTGAATTGGTGGTCTTTTGCTATCATGAAATTAAAAATAAAATACTAAAATCTGGAGAAGGTGGAATTCGTATATTAATAAAATAAGTACATGTACAATAAAATCTTTTTTACAATTTAAATTATAAATAAAAATTGCCTAACTGGGTAATGATAAATAAGCAGGCATAATTCATTATTAAAAAAATTTCATTTGGCTAATAATTTCTTTGAACAAATATTTCTTATCTGATAGAGACTGAACTTATGTAGAACAATCTTTAATTAAAATTACATAACAGTATAAATACATTGCAATCATTGGTGTGATGTATTTGTCATGCCTGATACAAACCTAAAAAATTTTTTTTTTGCTTTGACAAAACAGCACGTGGTGTGAAATTGGACGATAACTTTAGTAATCTACGAGAACCAAATTATTTTACATCAAATTTTGACATTGCAACCTTTCTGTATAACATTCAATTCTGGAGACAATATTTTCAGAGATGATTCAGAAAATGCAGAACCATCAAATTTGAAGGGTAATGCAGTTTAATGACCTTTCATATAATTAATCAAAACGAAAATTATATTTCTTTCTGAATGTATTCAGGCAGTAAGTTTATATTAAACTATTATTAACTGCTTTTCATGCTTCAGAATCATACTAGCACATTACAGAATACATTATATAATTAAAAATAAAAAGAGGTTATACGATGTATATAAAATTACAACTTACTAGGAATGTAAGTAAATAAAATCTCTCTAACAGCTGGTTTTAAACACCCATCTACGTTATCATTATAATCAAGCATATAGATTTTCCTTCGCAAAGACGCAAATAAAACCTTATTCACACCATTGGTTTGGCAAATCTTCGTTAAACAATACACATTACCTTGTGAAGGCAACAAAAAATAATGTGCATCACGAATTGTGTCCATTTCAAACACAAATTGCAAAATTATATGATGGTGTAAACTGATGCTACAGAGTTCATGAAAGCGAAAAATTTTTATTACTTAACATAACCGAAATTAAAAATAAAATCAATAGTCCTAATAATGGATTGACAAACTATGACAACAGGTGCAATAACAACGCAATTCTGCTTTTGAACAAAACTGATATGTGACATAACCTGCAGCCCATCGTTACAGCATGCGATTCGAGATATAATATATCGATTAAAAATTCGTTTTAGATATCGATTACAAAAACATCTTCGATGTGTTTCGATTCTCAACATATCGGTACTACTCAATAATTACAGAGTATCGACGATGTTGAAAAGGAATACTTTGAATATAACAAAGTTTCTGTTTTAATAAATATATATTTTTTTGGTTAGGGTATTCGCAATGTAATTATTTTCAAGGTCTTAATGTTGGTGCAATTAGTGAAGTGAAAGTGTGTTTTACACACCTGGTAATCTGCGTTATCTGGTGGATATAGACGAAGTTATTAGAGGCGTTTATCGGTAATTAAACCGCTTAGATTACAGATAAATTAAAATTTTCAGCATCGGTAAGTAACGATCATATATTTATTTATTTATGACAGTAAAACATGCTTATTCCGTTTTAGAGTGTACGAGTAAAAGCTTCATTAACTTTTCTGCATTTTAATGATTTATTTAGTGTTATTAGTTAATAAAAATCGCCGTTCGCTTTGTAATGTATGTCATTATTATTTGTATATTTTTTAATGTGTTTTGCCCATGAGGAGAAAATTATTTTAAAACATACAAAAACGAAAGCAAATGTTATTTTAATGATTTTCTCCAAAACGATTAGTCGGGCTTGCGAAACGATTATGGAGTTTCAAAAATTGTTATAATGCTTGTATACGCGCGCACACACACACACACACACACACACACACATACACATACAACAAATAATTACATCATTTAGTTGGGTGATGTAAAGTTGCTTTACTATTCACTTGTATAATTGAATGCTATTTATGATTTTCATTTCCACAAATATTTTGATTTGTATACTTAATATTTTATTCATTTCAGATAAATAATGGCACAAAGTGCTCCTCTACTAATTCGCCTAGTAGCTTCATCCATAATAGCAGCAAACAGAGCTGGTAAAATTGTTCTTGATGTAATGAGCAAAGGCGATTTGGGAATTGTTGAAAAGGTAATTTTTATTTTGTAAAAATTGATACTGCTTGGGTTGTACATGTATAACATTTGTATTTTGATTGCTGTCTAATTCCTCCATAACTTCTCAGAGAGTATGGTTTTAGTTAATGGTTGTACTTGTGCAGTGTGGATCATACTGATTCTGTGCTTATCCTTGCAAATTTTACAAAAACCAATCTTGAAAAGGGATTAAAACAATCAGAAATCATTATATATATATCAAAGTGATTTTGTGAATTTTGAGTTTGTACAAAAATAGACAACCTATCTTTGATTGTTAAATTACAAAGTAAAATAATTGAGAAGAATTTTCCTGTTTTCTCATTTAAAAAAGTTGGAAAATATAAATTTAAGGTAAAGGATGCTGTTGTAAGCTTTACTTAATGTAAAAAAAAAGTATTGAACATTTCAAGTGGCATTCTGCTAACGTAAGATATATCCATTCTTTATGGTAAAAGTGAAACACTGTAAAAAAAAACCTAATTATAAAAAAATCAACTTGTAAAATTTGTTAAATACTATTATTGTTGTAATTACATGAATGAGTACTAATTTTCATTTGTTTTCAGGGAAAGAATGACTTGCAGACAGAAGCAGACAGAGCAGCTCAGCGCTGCATTATTGCTTCATTATCTAAGCAGTATCCAGGAGTAACTATTATTGGTGAAGAAGGCCAGTCCTCTTGTAATGTACCACCTGAGTGGATTGTTACTGATAGTGACGAACAAGTATTAAAGCTAAACTGCCCTGAAGAATTACAGTCTGTAAATGAGAGTGATGTAAGGCCTTGTCTAATGTACACAGTACTAATAATATTGTTTAATTAAAATGGTATAGGATTTAATTGTTAGATAATTATAGATTTAATGGTTCTGATACTTATATATTAATTGATTGATCCTTGTTTTTCTTCTAACTTTAAATGAATGTATTTATGCTTTTTAGTATGATTGTAAAATTTAGTTCAAAATTACATCAATACCTTCTCTTGTCAAATTAAATATATACTCTCCATGAAGTAGTTCTCTGTGTTATAGTACATCTTTCAGCTATTATATATAAGTTATCAAAACCTTTTAGGAAATAAACCTAAGGAATTTCTCGAGTATCGATTTTGAAAATATCTTTCACATTGTTTATGGACACCAAGCTTTTTTATATTATTTTAATTTTGATTTGGATACCAGGTGTGAGATTAACCCTTCATGGGCAGAAACTCATATATGGGCTACCTGCACTTATGCTGGAGGGTGGAAACCCATATATGAGTCTCTGAATGTGACTAGCTATATGTCTTTATGTAGTTACATATAAATTTCAAGAGATGGCAGGAGATATTCTTTCAGTCATTTTGAAACAGGAATTCCTGATGCAACATGATTAGGAACCATTTTATTTCAGTTATCAGATGAATTCAATGACCGTGCATGTGTAACAAGATGTGTGCATTATTTTTTTCGTGTTTTTTGCTCATTTTTAAGTAATTTGTTTACAAACTGTTTCGTCTAAAACTCCATTTTTGGCTTGCTTCGTTTGAATTCAAACAAAATTTTCATGACAAAAATTCAGAAGGAAATCAATAAAAATATTTATATTGTTATAATAAAACCATATTATACCATTCCCTGCCTAGGTGCACTACTTCTTCAAAATTGCTATTGTTATTATATTATCAATGTTATTATTGTTACATATTATTATTCAGTGTCTTTTACATAAAAAGAACTCAATGTAAAACATAACCAAAATCATTACCTATAGTTTGCAAATTCTAGTGCGCTCAGTGAGACTTGTGCCATTTTTGCATAAGCTTTTGCTTTTGAGATAATTTAACAGTGTTCCTTAACCAGATTAGTGGTAGAATTCAGCAAAAACATAAGGTTTATGTTGTTTTTATACATGAATGCATGCTTTAACTTACTTTAAATGGTTTTTGCATGAACTTTTTTTTTGAAAATGTTTTCCGCCCATAGCCATAAAACATCGTTGCCCACGAAGGGTTAAAGATCTATTTTTTATTTTTATATTTCCAGAACAACTAACAATCTATGCCAAATAACTTGCTTATACGTCAAATATTAATCTGCAATTCTTTTAATCTAACATAAATTATGGTTTCATTCATTACCGTTTATTTAAGATTAATGAGAAAAAAGTTGCTAGTGGCAGTCTGTTTTAGAACTTTTTTTACATACAACATTCTCCATGCATATGAAAATTATAAATTTGAAATAAAGCAACGGATATGTTAGATAATGGTGAGTGTCCAGAATACATAACAAGTAAATTTAAAGTAAATAAATTCAAATTTATAATTTAAAATAAGCTCTACTTCTTGTCACCTGTAAACCAGTAATTTGTAAGAAATCTTTATACAGTACTAAACTTTAGCATATGGATTTCTTTTACTTATTCTGTTCCAACAGTAGTTTTAATAATGTAAATATTACAATAATAATAGATATTAATTTGTAATTTCAGCTAATATTTTTATTTTTCAGGTGGTTGTTTGGGTCGACCCATTGGATGGCACTGCTGAATATACACAAGGTATAAACTTAAGCTTGGTGATGTATTATGCTAATTTATTTATGGGTTAGATTAAAGTTGTTACTAGTTAAAATCTTTTTTTAATTGAAACATTGAAACACACTTCATATGCAAATTTTAATAAAGATATTTGAAAAATGTGATAATGAGAACTTGAATCTGACACCATTTGATGTAGAATTTTCAGCTGATGTTTGTTTTTGTCGCTTTTCTGTCCATCATCAACCTCTCTCTCTCTGTAACATTTCTGTGATTAAGAGTATTTCAGTACCACTAAACATTTTCATTGTTATTATTGTTAACCTTCTTTATTTGTTATTTACTGGTAATTATTCATTTTTGTTTCTTTTAATGTTTGAAGAGATACTTAAAATTTGAAATTTTCTCTTATTGAAAATAAAATAATAGTCTTCAATAATGAAAGTAATTTGCATTTCTTCTGGAATCATTCTTTCTGGAATTAATTCTTTCCCAGCTTTTTTCGAGGAATATTTTATTCAGTAAGGTTATTAAAAGAAGGTTTTTACAATGAATTTAACACTTATTTGAATGTGAATGTATATTTCTAACCATACTGGTGCGTAAATTTGAAAAGATTGTAGTTGTTTCATTTGGCCATTTTTAGATTTCCCAAAAATCATTTGTTTCTTTTTTTCATATTTAACATTGTAATATTTATAAAATGATTTCTGCTATTGAATGCATGTATGTTTAAGAAAAACAATTGTTTCACATTATAGTTAATACAAATATATCAAAATATTCCTTCATGGATCATAGAATGAACAAATATCAGACTTAATAAATTGGATGAAAGAAGATGATACTGATGCTGCATACAGCATTTTTAATTATCATCAATAAAATTTGTTTCGATTTTAAATAAAGAAACTAAAGAAGAGTGCGATTTTTGACTAGGAAGATGTTACAGAGGTCGCTGAAAAATTAAGAAAGTGCATTAATACAGTTAATAGTTTTATATGATTCATCAGTTTATCATAAAAACATGAAAAGAACTCTTTTGAGTAAAGAAAAATAGACATCTTCAAAAAATAAAAAGGAATAAATTACAAAAAGAAGAAACAAAAGCAGATGTAATTAAGTTTATGAGTAAGTGTTTTTCTTACAAGAGATTATACTAGTTTTATTGAAAAAGGAATAAAGAAAACAGAAATAAATTCAATTGGTAAACTCGAATTTAACTATAAAAATCGAGGGTTACACTTGCAAAGTATTAAGTGCAATATTACATCACAGATTTTCAATTTGTAAAGGTCATTATACTAATTTTATTAAAAAAGGAAAATATAGTATGAAGTGAATGATGTGACTATCAGCAAAAAAATTGGCTGTGAAATTCAGTTTGTTTGTTCTAATGCAATAAATTTTAATAATAAATCCGTAAGATAACAATCAGAAATTTAAAAAAAAAATAAAAGAATAATCTAACAAAACACAGTGATACCAAAAAAAAATTACAATGAAATTGTAAACCGTATGGTAAGAGTCTCGCAGATATCATTTTCTTCTGCTCAAAAAATAAAAATTTCTGTAATATAAATAAAAAACAGTTTTATTTATTAGTATTATTTTGTTAAAAACAAATAATACTAATAACAAAAAAGGTAAACACTACATTTTTATTATCAAAATCTGTTATTAATTTAGAATGTTTTTTAAAAAATACATGTTAAATATATGTAATAGACAACAGATATACAATAATAGATAATAAACAATGTTTAATCGTCCCATATAATAAGAAAAAAAAAGAAAAATTTGTTACAAAACTCTTACCAGCTCGATTTCATTTATTAAACAATGAATAATCATAAGAATTGTATTATTTCTGTAAATGTGATGTGTATTACATATAAATGAAATTGAGCTGGTAAGAGTTTTGTAACAAATTTTTCTTTTTTTTGCTTATTATATGGAATGCTTAAACATTGTTTATTATCTATTATTGTACATCTGTTGTTTGTTATATGTTTTTTTTTAAAAGAAAATTCTAAATTAATAACTGATTTTTATAATAGAAATGTAGTGTCACCTTTTTTTGATATCAATATCTTTTAAGTTGTAGAGCGAGTATGGACTGTATTTTGAAATGATGGTTGAGATGATGAAATAAGCTAAAACATATTCTTCTTGAATAATTAAATTTAATCTGTCACATTAGACATTTTTGAATATTGAAAAATACAAGTCACATTAGACTAATGAATAAATGACACAGTCAGAATAATACCATTGAACATTATCAATAAAAACTATAAGCCACATTAGACTTTAAACTTCTAAATAAGACTGATCACATTAGACTAGAATGAAATGTTACATTAAACAAATCATGACCGCACTGAGTGGGATCTGGCTCTCGAATAGTCGTACAAGACTAACTCACCGGCCAGCACTAGTAGGTGCTAGAGTGCAGCACCAACCAGCTCAACATGGAATGGAACACATCATTCTGTTAAAAACAGTTTTATTTATATTACAGAAATTTTTGCTTTTTGAACGGAAGAAATGATATCTGTGAGACTTACCGTATGATTTACAATTTCATTGTAATTTTTTTTGATAATTTCTTGCAGTTGCATTTTGTATAAAATCAAAAGCTCTTTTGTGTCAAATTAAGCATAGTGAATTCAATTTGGAAATTAATCACTGATATATGGTAAAGTGTGAATGATTTTTCCTCATGTTATTAATCAGGGTTCCTGAATTACTGTCGTAATGAATAATTACAGTAATTATCAATTCTTTTATAACTACATGTGATATTTCTCTAGGAGTTATTTCATATTTTACCATTTCTCATTAGTTGGAATTATGTGTATAAGCCTTTTTCTATGTTACAATTTATATCATGATTATCTGTAACTTTTTAAATTTCATTTTGTTTTTTTAGGTCTTGTTGAGCATGTAACTGTACTAATTGGGGTTGCTGTTAAGGAAAGAGCAGTTGCTGGAGTAATACATCAACCTTTTTACAATCATAAAGGTGATAAAGTTGGTCGTACTTTGTGGGGTATAATTGGTATTGGAGTTGGTGGTTTTAGCCCAAAACCACCTCCAGAAGGAAAATGTATTGTAACAACAACACGGTCACATGCTACCCCTGTTGTTCAAGCTGCACTTGATTCTTTAAATCCAGATGAAGTAATCAGAGTTGGAGGTGCTGGCCATAAAGTAAGTTTATACTGTATGAATTATGATCCTACAGAAATAAAATTAAGACCGTTTCAAATATTATGATGATTTTATTAAAAATAAATAATAATACAGTGTCCATAAAATAATAGTGGTGTTTTAAATGGTTATAGCTTTGAAACAAAGCATTGTAGAGAGCTGAACTTTACTTTTAATGAAAGAGAAACACTCCAAGTTTATGTGTGCAAAAAGAAGTTCATGTAGATTCTTTCTAGTAAATGCAAGCAGCACAAGCGCATTAGTTATTATGTTTGCAGTGCAGAGGAAGGTTCAACATGTGTTGTGGCTTGCTATGTTTGAGTCAGTTACGTGTGTTATGCATGAATACCATCGTGTGTACATGTGTACAATGAAGACGCCTTACATGAAAGTAACATTTGGTGATTTAATCAAAGAAACAGGCAGCCTACTGAAGCAAACACATCCAGGATGACCATCAGTGTCTGATGAAACAATTAAAGCAGTGCAAACTGCTTTTCTTGCATAGCCTGAAGAAATCCATGTAGAAGCGTTCTAGACAGTTGAGTATTCCTAACACAACTGTTCACAATTTTTTAAAAAGACGTTTCACTGTGTACAATATTCAGGCATTACAACAACTTTATCTATAGGACAAAGTGTAACAATTAGATTTTACTGTAGACATTCTGGATAGGTTAGAGGAGAATGATTTCATTTTCAGTGATGAAGCAACATTTCATGTTTCTGGACAAGTACATTGGCATGTACTTGTCACATCAGTGAAAAAGTGACAGTGTTAGTGTTATTGACAGTGAAAAAGTGAATGTGTGTTGAGCTATTGGTCAAGACAGAGTTATTGGCCCCTTCTTCTTTGCTTAATAAACAGTAATGGGGAACATCTTCCTGGATATATTAGAAGGGTATGAAGGCCCCAAATACCGGAGAATTCCACTTTCCAGTTAGATGGAGCTCTTCCACATTTTGCCACAATTGTGCAGGACTTTCTTAATAAAACATTTCCTCAACTATGGATCGGACGAGAAATGTTTCCGGACCTTACCCCCATGTGTTCTTGTTTTTATGGTTATGTAAAAACACAAGTTTGCTCCATTCAGGTTCAGAATCTGGACCGTTCAAAAAAAAGGATTACTGAACCTGTTTCTTCTATTATGTCGAATGTTTTCTGCCATGTATGTCAAGAGACTGAATATCATCTTGATGTCTGCAGGGCAACTAAGGAAGCATAAATCAAAATCTACTGAACAGGTTAGAAATTTGATTGTTCTCTTTCATTTAGCGTATAGTTCATCTCTACAATGCTTTGATCCGAAGCTATAACCATTTAGAACCCCACTATTATTTTATGGATACACTGTATTAATAAACTTGAACCCTTGAAAAATATTGTATTAACAAATTTGAACATAATGAATTTTGAATTTTTCACAGAAAATTTTGAGTTTGATGAACTAACTAAATTAGTACACTTATTTTAATAGTTAACAATTACACTATTCACTATTTAATTCAGTTGATCATACAGCTATCAAATCTACTTGTCAGTGATGGTTACAATGCATTATCTATATTGTAACTGTTGATTAATCCTTGGATTTGAGAAACTTTTCTTATAAATAAGTTTTATATTAAGTTTGTTATTTTGGTGTTTATTTTGATTAATTATTAATTCCAGCACACTATTTTATTGTTTATTGAACAAAATTAAGTTTAATTCTTATAGTTTATTCTATCCGGAATATTGTGTCTAAACTAAGATGTAGTTTTCAAATCTTTTTAGGACATTGGTCAGTACACTTTTGTGATTCAATACATAAATTTCCCAAAAATTTAGAATTAATATTTCTGTGCTGTCTTGAAAAAATAATTGTTAATCAATGATTTTGCTTTTATTTATTATAATCGTGCATTTCATCCAATAAGCACCTCAACTAGAAAGAATCTCTTTTTTCATGTAACTAATTTGCTGAAATATTTTCTTACTTGTAATTCTATATGCAGCAAAAACTATTGAAGAGGATTAGGTAAAACTAACACAGGATTAGGTATGTTAACAATGTTATGTGCATATTATTAGGTACTGTTAAAATATAATCCTCATTTGGTGATTTTAATGTGCGTGTGTATGTGTGTGTGTGTGTGTTCTTTAACTTAGCACATAACACCAGTAGTCCGAGTGATTTCATTCCATACAACAATAAGTAATATGTGCTCAAATAACAGGCATCGGAATGTACGGATCACTAGTGGAAAATCCTGATTCGTTAGTACATGTCTCGTGTGGTCAGGTGTATGCTTGTTATATATTTATTACTTGTAATATATATAATATAATATATTTATTTCTTTAATATAATAATTTATATAATAATTTAATATATTTATTTCTTTCTTTGCGTGTGTGCATGTTGTACACATTAAAGACTAAAGGTAAACTCAGCAATTCACCACAGCACAGAATCTAATAATATTTCTTAACATATTATTAACTTCTTCATTTTTACATCAATAGGAAACATTTACATCAGTTTGAAAATAGGTTGACAGGTGCCAAATAAAATTGTTTGATTGAAGGCCAATGGTTTCATATATTAGCTTGCCCAATCACCAGACTGTACTCCACTAGATTTCTTTCTCTGAATGAGAGATAGAGAGCATAATGGTTTGGGAAACCAGAAACGTTGGGAGAGTTAGTCGAAAGAATTTATATAGCTTTGAACAGTCTAAAACAGAAATGGAGATTGAGCACATCAATTGGCAGGAATCTATATGGTGTTGTCAGGTATGTATCTAGGCCAGTGGAGACCAGTTTGAAAATGTAATTTAAACAATTGTTGGCCTACATGGTAAATTCAAATTTTTCACCATATGTATGAAAGAAAGTTATAGTGTATCTAAAACCTAAATAATAAACTATTAATACATTTTTTTATTTGTACTGATTTTTAATAAATTTATTACTTTGTTTATTGATGTTTTTGGGCAAAGATTATTATTACTTTTCTTTGAATTGTTAAATAACAATTACTTTCGTAAAAGCTATTATTACTTATTTTTAATTCAGTTAGTGAAGGAAGTGAAAACAGCAACAAAATTGTCAGCTATATAATTATTTTGATAAAAATTATAATTATTTATTTGATAACAATTTCAGCCATATCTCAGCCAATTATCAACTGATTTGAACAAAATAGATGTAATTTTAGGCTCAACATTTTATTTAAGCATAATTCATTAAAACTAATATTATTATCAATAATAAACATTGTAACACTTACTGCTTTTAATATTTTTATTTTTTGTATGAGTTCTTCATCAGATATTTCAAATAAAAAACTTTTTATGTTAAAAATTAAATATACACACATAATATAACTAGATTTTACACTATTTATTTTTGTTACTAATAGTTAAAATTTTCAAAAGGCTAACAAAGGGATCCATGGAAGAGAAAAATCAGAAATTGGAGTAGATAAAGGCACTACTTATAATCTGAATTAAATTTATCCACCATACAGCTTCAGTTAATCAGGGAAAGGAATTCAAACCTAAATAAATAAAAAAATATTTGAAAAATTTTACCCTGGGGGAGTATAAAGCTCACTTGAGAAAACAAAATTAGTTTTGGAGAAGTTCTGATTCCTGTTGTTAGTCTTATAAAATTACTAATGTTTAATAGTTGTTTATTTTATCTGCATTACACTTAGAGTAAATACATTCTTGAATGCTACGAGGGTAGTTTGAAAAGTCGAAGAGTTGACACCACTGGTGCATATCGAGGGGCTTTTCAATTAGCACACACAGAGTTTTAACCTGATCTTTTAATCTCTCTTTGTTTGGTGTCCATTTGAATCAAGAAAGTTGATCAATTCTAAAAAATGGATGAAACAGAGTTTTACATGTTGATTAAACATTATGAAGGGCAAATCTCCTCAGGAAAGAAAAACTTGATAAATATTATGGTGAATCTGTACCTTCAATTAGAACAGTTTATAAGTGTTTTCAAAATTTTCTAAGAGGTCATTTCAGCACAAGTGACTGAATTTTCTGGACACCCTGTTGAGGTCACTACTCCAGAAATTATCATGTGTGAAATTGCCATGTCATGTGTCAAATTGTGTGAAATTGCTAGTGCTGGGCATCTGAATAGGTGAATAATATTTTGCATCAACACTTCAACATGAAAAATTTATTTGCAAGATGGATGCCGTGATTGCTCACAGTCGACCAAAGAAATTATGTGAGATAATCTGTGGGCAGTTTACGGCTGTTTAAGCAAAACCCACAGGATTTTAAGTGTTATTTCATCACTTTAGATGATACATGGATACACCACTACACACTTGAGACCAAGGAATGATCCAAACGATGGGTTACCAACAGGAACTCTGTACCAAAGAAGGTGAAGGCTCTTCCTTCAGCTGGGAAGGTATGGCGAATGTCTTTTGGGATTCACAAGAGGTAATCCTCATTGATTGTTTAGAAAAAGGTTCAACGATTACAGGAAAATGCTATGCATCATTGAAAATTGAGTCGCAAGAAAAACATCCAGATTGGCCTACAATCCTTTTCCATTATGATAATGCACCTGCTCACTCCGTTGCAGTTGTGGCACAAAATTGATAAGAGTTAGAATTTAAACTTATTCGGCATGTCGCCTGTTCTCCTAATTTGGCTCCTTTGAACTACTATTTATTCCCCAACATGACACGAAGGAGATTTTATTAAAACAAAGAGGTGATTGTAGGAAAAAATTCCCATTTTACTTAGTTGGAACAATCCTATTATTTGGAAGGGATCAACAAACTGGAACAATCCTATGTTGTTCCAGTTTGTTGATTGAAATGAGCTTAAAAGGAGACTATGTTGAGAAATAAAAAAGATTTATCTCAAAAAATTAAGTGGTTTTTATGTTTGCACAGATTTTTCAAACCATCATTATAGTTGAATTTATGCTGCAGCTCCTTATAATGTACATAATCTCAGTAGGTAATAAAAAAACTATCTGTGAACCAAAATAAAAATTTTAGTTATAAGAGCTTTGCAGATTGGTGGATCACCATCAGTATTGGGAGATGAATGCATTGCCATCATTATTAGTAGCATGTGCTAAAACATTTATGCCAATTTAAACAGTTCATAATGTTCAAAATTTACCCTTTCTCCTCATTCATTCATTCACTGTGTATTTACATTTATAATTATTATTTTTTCTCACTGTTAAAGTCTAATATTATATTGTTTATTTCTAATACTTGTAAATTATTGTATATCTATCTTTAATGAGATCAACCATTTGAAAAATTCTTCTATTTTTTTCAATTCATTGCAGTTATATTTCTTATTGTAATCCTGTTTAATTAATTTATGTCATCTGTATTTTCAGATTTTCTTTAAATTAAATTTTTATTTTTCCATTAAATTTTTAATTGACGTTTGTCTGTAGGGTAAATATTATAATGAAATACAATAATCACTATTAATATCTGTCAACAAGACAACAGAAATATCTGCTCAACAAAATCAAGATATAGTCAACTGTAACATCACAGTTACCTATAGAGAAGATACTGGAGCATCCTCATACATTATGATATTCAAATCCAATCTTACTATTTGAAACATAATCAACAAGTGAAAAATTCTTACAGCAATTATCTCACTCTGATAATATATATGGTAATTATTACCTTTAATATTTTGTTATATGTTGTCGGCAAAGGTTGATACACATTTTGTTTTGCTGCTTCAAGCAACATTTTACTAAGTATTTCATTCAGAACAGATTTCGTAGTTAACAAATCCTGGCTGAGTACAAGCTTCTTTGCCTTGTTTATTGTACCTTTGAAACCTATTGGCTAGGAGCACAGAAAAATTGATATTCTGTTTTTTAGGTCAGTGCATTGCAATTTTTGTTTTGTTTTTGTGTTATCTATGTTGTAATTTTCTGTATTTGTGCCAGTAACTAATAAATTTAAGGTCAGTTGTTTCTTGCCTTCTTAAATAAATGTTTAAAGTAAATTTATCAAAAAAAAAACCTAATCAATTTAAAAATGCAAATAAACAACCTGTGCGATTTTTGTGATGATTGTTAAATTTATATATTCTAATTGTTTTAGGTACTCTTACTTATGGAAGGTAAGGCACATGCCTATGTCTTTGCGAGTAAAGGCTGTAAAAGATGGGATACCTGTGCTCCAGAAGCAGTGTTAGCAGCAATGGGTGGTAAATTAACTGATCTACATGGTAATTTTTATGATTACTCAAAAGATACACCGCATGAAAATACTGCTGGAGTTCTTGCTACTGCTAAAGCATCTGAACATGACACATATTTACGTAAAATACCTAGTGATATAAGACAATCTCTATGATTCAGTAATTATTCAAAGAATGAAAATTATTAATATTCTTAAATGTGATTACTCTTATTCCATTTTATGTATTTAAAAAAAATGTTGTATTCTTTATTGTTGAAAAATATACATTTTTATATATTTAAAAGTAATTTATTTTCAGATACTAAAGAAACTCATGGAACTATTAATTGCTATTGATTCATTTTTTGCAGACTGTAGGACAGTTCATTCACAAATCTCTTATTGTATATTCTATCAAGATATAGTTGGTTCTTCTCTGCTATGATTAATTTGAACTGTATGTGGCTCATGTTTCATTGTATACTTAGAATAAAGATGTAGGTATGTGGTTCAACAAATGGTATGATAAGACTCGACTTCTGAATAAGTGATTTTACAAAATTAAAAAACTTTGAATTTTTATGAATAAAAAATCAAACTTTATCCTTGTCCTAAACGATACAAATTAACACCTGGTAATTATAAGAAATATGTAATGTTTTTAAAAATTTCAATACATAATATTTATAAAGGCCATCATTTCCAGACTTAGGCATCAAAAACCATCTGGTTTATTTTTCCCCTCTATTATACCTGTATAATAAAAATAATCTACTATTAAGATAATAATTTGTATTAATTTTAACATTGTTTAAATTTTATAAAATCAGTATTCAAATCTTATTTAATGTTACATACTCTTCCACTTTTTTTAATATCAATTTTGAATTATTTCTACTAAAGCATGTCCAATAATTCAGTAGATCTCTTTTTTCTATTTAGCCTCTGGAACCACCATAAGGTATTACTTCAGAGGATGATATGTATCAATGTAAATAAGGTGTAGTTTTGTACAGTCACAGGTCGACCAATCCTGAGACATGTGGTTAATGATTTAGTAGGCTAATGAATTTTAAATTACCTGTCATATTTTCGTAGTGATTGATTTATTAAGTGATCTTCTATTTTATTTTTATTATTCCTATATTCTCATGAATAGTAAATTCTATATTTAAAAAAAATATCTTTCGTGTATATTTTTTGTAACCATATATTTCACTTTTAACAAATCTTACATATATAATAATATGTAATGTATATAAAGTCTGGTTACAAAAAGTAACCAGACTTTTGTTATATAAATATTTAGGGTTTACCTTGGAACTTTGATTCTTTTCTCTATTACTTTTTTTATCCCAACAGTGTTTTAACAACAAGTAGCAATTATAAAAAGCTCCAATTGGAACTGCAATCGGTAAAATTTCTGAATTTCTTCAATGGTATCAAATTTTCAGCTTAATTATTAATGCTTATTTGAATTTAAGAAAAAATCTCTCAGGTCCAGGTTGGCGAAGTTCTGTGATATGATATTCAATAGTTACATAAAATTTAGCAATAAATAACACTGAATGTGTAATAAATTGTTGTGAAGTGTAAGCTTTATCACAACTCACATCATGGATTGTCATCATTATTAAAAATTATTTAAATTTTTAGCTAAGTGTTTTTTTATTCAAGCTAAAAATTCTGAATTCCAAATAAAAATGATGATGTCTGATGGGTTTTTAATTTATGGTAACTTTTTTAGAACAAAATATAGCTAAACTTTTGGAAAATAATGTATACATTACATATGAAAATAACAAAAATATTATTAATGACAAAAAATAACCATAATAGCTTAATAATGTTATGTTGTTTTTTGTTTCTTGGGCATAAAACCAATTATTTATTTAGTAAATAAATAAATGTTAAATAAAATTCAAAACTAAAACCCAGTAATATAAAAACACAGCATAAATGGAAAACGCCTATGACATATGCTAAAAACGAAAAAAAATTATAATGAAATATTACATTAATAATCTAAATTAAAACAATAAAATTACCATCTCCCATATGCCAAATGACATAAATAGCTGAAACATACTATAGCTAAAATCAAATATTTGAATATAAACAGATGGCCTTAAGAAATTGTGAAACATTTGATAACATCATCTCATTGTTTCCTAAGATAGTTCGTTAGTTAGCCTTTAGTTTAAACCTCTGATGCAGTGCCACATAAGACACAATCCACAAGGATGTGGTGTACAGTTAGTTGGCAGTTGCAGCGAACACAAATTGGTGCATGTGTCTGAGTAGTGAGATATGCAAGAGTGAGCCTAGTGTGTCCTATTCACAAACGGCAAATAGTAACCTCCTCTCGAAGATTATTCCTTAATGAATCTCCACAGTGATACAGTGCTCTTAACAGGACAAAGTTTATTGTTGATGGTAGCATTCCATTCACTTTGCCACTCATCACAGACCACTTTCTTCAGAAAACAGACAAGATCATCAGAAACAGCATGATTAATGAAAGGAGGCTAGAAACAAGCCTTTTTGCTGCACTGTCAGCTCCCTCATTGCCTGAAATTCCAATATTGGGGATCCAGTGGAAATTCATAGTTGTGTTACTTTGAGCCATTTGAGAGATAACACACTAATCTGACAGACAACAGGGTCTCTGGAGTATGTTACTAATCACCTGTAAGGCATTGTAGAATGTGAACAGACAAGTATGTGTCGAAATGTTAGGCTATTTAAATTTAAGGCTTATTCGTAGCAGACAGCTCCACAACAAAAATTACTGATGATGCTGGTAAGTCCTAACGTGAATGTTCTACTGCCAACCACAACTAACAGAATTAATGTTTTTAGGGCCATCTGTATAAACTATAGCATTAGGATTCATGCTATTTATAACATTATAAAATTTTTCTTGTTATATAACTGGATTTGTATGAATGATAACAGGGAGCAATAGTAAGAACTGGAAGTAATTGAATACAAGTATTTAGAGCTAAGAAAAGGCACTGTGCTCTGATGCCTAGCAGAGCTGTAGATCTCTACTGTTCCTGATATTGATTAAGATGCAGGTTAGAGTACACCACATCAAAGGTTGGATGATTTGGTTGCGCTTTAATGCAAGCTGCATATGAATAGAATATTTGGTTTCATCCATTCCAAAGGGATGGCTCATCACTGTCCACCAGTAGAATTACCATAGGGATTGAACGAGACACACCTGTAGCAAGAAGATGAGTGAATAATGGACTGCACTGAACATTCTAAGAGCGGAGGATGCAAATAAGCCACACAGCCGTAGTCTGTAAGTGGGAGCAGACCAAAACTCAGTGGAAGTGCACCATGCATACTTGATCAGCTCCCTGAGTACTAAATAAAATTTCAGCATGTCTAGCATTTTTAAACATTTTACTCTCAGCTTCTTTAAATATGTTATCCATGTCAGTTGTTGATCAAACCATAATGCAAGAAATCTAATCCATGTGCATGGTGCAACTGGTTCACTGTGTAAAAAATTTGAAGGTCAGCATGTTCCTCAAGTGTGAAAAGCAAATGCATTTTGCCTTCTCAGTAGAAAACATGAATTCAGTAATTTTACACCACATCTCTAAAAGGTTTGTAGTGTTTTGTAACAACAACTTGCTAGTAGCTAAAATTCTCAATGCAACATAAATTAAAAAATCATCCACAAATAAAGACAATGGGTTTTTGCATGGAATTTGTTGTACTACTTAAGGCTACGGCAAATAAGGTAATACTTATCTGAGGTATTTTGTTTTCTAGTGTAAAATTTATGGATGTCATTGTTCAAACTCGAACTTGAAAGGACTGACTACTTAGGAAACCCCTGATAAATACAAGATTTCCTGGTATACCCCATTCATACATACAGTTCATTTAGGATTCCTCTCTTCCAAGCCATTTCATATCCTTTTAACACATTGAAAAATACAGCAATGAGGTGTTAACGAAGTAGGAAGGTATTTTGAATGTTAGATTCAGGAGTAACTACATGATTGATAGATGATCTACCTTAGTGGAAACCACACTGTTCAGGAGCAGAGAAGGAGATAGTTTGATAACTTGAGGGGCATGATTTATCTTTACCAGGTTTCAGTACGGGAATCACCAATGCTTCTGACCAAGGATCAGGAAAAACCTGATCAGAAAATATTCTATTATAGATACACAAAAGATGTCATAATGCAGTATGCAGGAGGTGTGATAACATATTGAATCAGATATCATTTCCCGGGGAAGTGTCGTGGGAATTATTCAAGGCATACCTTAGCTCATCAAAAGAAAAAGGAATGTTTATTAATTCATTTTGTGAGTCACCAGCCAAAAATAGGACACTTTCTAAGTGTAATTTATACCTCATAAACTTAGGATAGTAGACTGATGTAAGTGAAACAACTTATTCACCATGTCAATTGGCATGGTGACACAAGGATGCCATTGCTTTCCAGTCCAATCAGTGATGCGATTGTTCTGATCCACACATGGTCAAAACAAGGACACTTTCTGTTAAATACAAATCCTTAGTACAGCCTGTTCCTCCTTATTAACAGGGAATTCTTGTAATGTTACTGAATGAGAACCCTTACAGTTATTATACCTTCAGCTTCAGTGCATGTGCTATCATGATGTTTTATACAGTTACAACATGCACAAACTTGCTCCTTTCTGCAAACCAATTTTGTTGTGACCAAAACCCTGACACTGAAAGATCTGTCTTGGTTTGGGTAAATATGGTTGCACACAGACAGAGAGGTATTCAATTCTTATTCTCTCAGGAACAGTTGGAGCAGAAAAGGATAGCATAAGTGAGTATTAGCAGATAAACACCATTCTCCTTCCTCATGATTTTTGCACAGAAGTGACAGCTCTTCTTAGATCTCTTATAGTTCAATATCAGCCAAGTTATGGCAAAAGATCATTCCCTTGCTGGAATTTACCATTTTATGGGGCTCCACAATTACTCTGTCCTTCCCTATGTACCTAAGGGCCAAGAGTTTCAACTCTGTTCATCACTACTTAATTCGATTAACAGGACACCACTAATAAGTTCTTTAATAGACTTTGGAGAACCACAAGCTGCTATAACACATTTGTTTAGGAATGGAGAAACTTTCTTGATTACACTTCACTATAAGAAAACTAAAATTAAATAACTTAGCACTTTCTGTTATATCTCTCATTTCATTATTGCTTGATACATCTTTGGCTGACAACGTTGGTCGAAGTCGTTTCAAACTTCTGGGTTTTTTCAAATGGACCGACAACCACTAAAGGATTATTAATTGGGATTGAAAAACGATTCCCATGAGTACCAGCAATAAAACAGACCACTCCAGAAAAGTGTGCACATTCTGGAACTAAGAGTGCATACAACTGGGTTCACCCTGGTGCCCAGAGGACATCATTTGAGACTCACTACATACACCCATCCACCTATCAGTACAATACTTTCCACCTTTGGTTCAGTTGCGTTTCATAAGGTGTTGCAACACTACAGAGTATAAAATGTTGTGTAGGGGATATTGTAATTTGTGGAGTGGTGTATTTGTATAAAGTAAAAGGTTCAGCAGCTCAGTGTGTAGTAAGGAAGATGGGAACACCAACCAGATGGTCGGTTACATTTTTTAATGTTTTCTATTGTTCTAAAATGGTGTCCTTTGAGGTATTTTTTTAAAGTCGGGAACAGGAAAAAGGCGCAGGGACTAAACAGGTGAATAAGGTGATTGAGGAAATACAGGAATGTTTTTCTTTGCCAAAAACTAATTAACTGAGATGCAGTATGACAAGGTGCATTGTCATGACTGTGAGACCAGCCATCTTTGATGGCTGGTCTCACACAGGCAACCCTTTTCCGCAGTCTTTCAAGAATTTCTTAGTAAACATATTGATTTACAGTCTGTCCTATAAGCAAAAACAACTTATGGACAATGCCATTACTATCGAAGAAAAAAATTAGCATGGTTTTGATCTGCTCATTTTTGCTTTTTTGGGATATGGTGAGTTTGAAGTGTGGCACTCCTTGCTCTGGCGGTTTGTTTTTGGGTCGTACTCAAATTTTCAAGATTCATCACCAGTAATAACATTTTTTTAGAAAATCAGGATCAGTTTTAATTCACCCTAGAAGAGTGTGGCACATTTCCACCCTGTTGTTTTTCTGTTCAACAATTAGGTTTTTTGGGACCAACTGCACAAACTTTTTTCTTGTTCAATTTGTTGGACTGTGGTATTGTTCAAATTCAATTGTTCTGCAATCATTCTGAAGTTAATTGCCGATCGTACCATATCAAGTCTCTGATTTACTCAACACTGTCGTCAGTTTTTGATGTTAACAGTCTTCCAGAGTGTGGATCATCTGTAACTGATTCCCGGCCCTCTGAAAATGCTTTAAACCACCTAAAAACTTGGGCTCGTGACAGTGTCATCGCAATACACCTTTTTTAATTTTGAAAAAGTTTCAGTAGCATTCTCACAGAGTTTAACACAAATTGATTGCACAATGTTGCTCATAATTAGTCTTGCTCATTTTTATAACACAACAAAAACTCGTTTTACGAAAAGTTTGTTTGTCTCACGTGTCGACGATAGACTAAAAATATTAATACCTTATATAAATCAGCTGTTCATATAACTATATGTTTACTAGTAACTTTACAGTGTTGCCACTCTGGCTGCCAAGAAAACTAGACTCATTACTTTATTTACAGATCTCGTATATGGAAATTTATTTATGTAACAATATTATATGGAATAACAATATTATTTTACTGTAAAAAAAGAATGATCAGCATAACATATTAACTTAAATCAAAATATTCCCTGAATATGATAGTAGGCCACTGAATGCATCAATTGTTGGATCAGAAAAATCACTTTGACATAAGTGCTGAATGAATTTTTATAATTTTTAATTCTGATGCATATAATTGAGTTTCTATTTTCAACCATTCTTATTTGATACAATACTTGAGTGGGATATCAAAAAATTATTTATAGAAAAGTGACAAATTTTTTTTCAAATTTCATAAAATTGTGGCTATAATTTTTTCCTCATTTCAGCTTGTAGCCACATGTGGATTTAAGAATAATTATATAGAATTCAACATATTACTAGATTTTTGAAATGTTCAATGATATAGGCTTCAAACGTGAGGTAAAAATATTCATCTACTGTTCTGTTGAGTTGTTTGATAATCATCCTCACCTCATAGGGGAAGACACCCTCCATGTGGCAGTTTGTCACCATGTCATCCCCTCTGTACCTAGCACTTATGGTTTTACCAGAGGTCATCTTCAGCACCCCGGAAAAAGGCATCTCTCAGCCTTGTTCTTGCTTTAGTCAGGATGCCACCATTGCGAATACCACATGTGATATTCCCATAGGTGTACTACTAGGAAATGAACTAGTTAAAACAAAACACATCTATGTCAAGTCTTTAAGAAGACTGAATGACATGAAGGAACTGAAATTAAAAACACAACTACCTACCCAATAGGTTAGAAGTTTAGTTCAGCAATCCATTCTCTCACCAGGTAGCCGATGAATGTTCAACAATTACCCGTTCGACCTGGTTTTCCGATTCACACAGAGATTAATGTTGACTAACAGTTTCCGTGCACAAAAGTTGATATTCTGTAAATTACATGGTATGAGTCGCCTTGTTATCACAATCTGGACATACACCTGAATCCACCAGGCCAAATCACTGGAGTGTGTCTTGTAAGACACATGAACAGAAAGAAATTGCATCACATACTTGTTAGTATGACCCAAGGGGCACCCCGCAAACCAACATCTGGAAATAAATCATGTGCATAACGCCCACTCGTTGCCTCATCCCATCTGACCTGCCATAATGTTTGATAATCACTAAACACTTGGTATAGTCATCTTTCACCAAGAAACAATTGCATGGTTAGATATATCAGATTACACAATTAAGTTTTAAAAAGTAACCATTAAATATAAAGTGAATTTCTTTCTGTCTAAACCATCATCCTCTTCTTCAAATTCTTTAATCTAAAATTTTATATACTGCCAAACACATTAATCCAAAACTTTATAAATCTGTTTTAATAATTTTACTAATACATTATCATAAACAAATTTGCACATGAATTACATCCAAGGCGTGTTTTTAAAGTAAGGTCTATTTTGAGATAAAAACAGGACTGAAAAATAGGAACAAATTTTATATTCTTCAACCATTAGAAACTACATTTATTCACTACTTTCAACTTCAACATATTTTTCATTGTGTTTACAAGATTCTTCATTCCCTCAAGAAATTCTGCCACCAGTAACTTAAATCACACAGTAACACCAATTTTAAATTCGTTATCATCAAACCTTTGTGATGCAAGCCATTGTTTAAGATGGAAAGTAGAAAATAATCACTGGGAGCTAAGTCACAGTTATAGAGTAGATAATGGAAATAACTTAGCTACACAAGTGCCATCTGCTTACATTGTAGTAAATTCAAAAACATCCCTACCTTACAAACACACCTCATATGTCTGAATAAATATCACATCTCTTATACATTCAACAGGGTAACAATTATAAAGGGAGAAATAATTGTCTATGATTATTTTTTTAGAGCACTTAGTTATAATTTTAATATGGAACACATTTACAGTAAAAATAAAAGGAAAGAAGATAGTTCCTTTCCATTTTACTCCCTTTCAAGATTTAAAGATTCCAGTAAATGGATTTGATGAAATACATACATCCATTTATAAAATATAAAAAAAAATCATGTATCTGATTTCTTCAATACTGAGAAATCTAACAGATCTTTTGAGTTTAATAAACCCAATTCATTTGATTAATACTATAAACCAAATTTATAGTAAATTGATTAGTACCATAACTAAACTTATAATCAACTAATTAATACCATAAATTATTTACAATTTTTTATATCTTGATTATATTTTATTTTATATTATATTTTTTATAAGTGAATGTAGGAACCATTCATTATAAAAAAAAAAAATAACCACAATTATGTACTTTAATAGTTTAATAACTTAATATAATAATAATAATAATTAACAATCAATAAATTTTTTAAAGTATTAACAATATGAATAACACAATATGGCAGCAATAGTCCCTGCTTTAGTGCCCAATAAATAATATTTTATTACTTAAATAAAATAATTTAATAACAGAATTATCATTATATATAATAATATAATTAAAACAACTATTTTAGGATCTAACTTAAATAAACCTCTTTAAAACATAACACAACGTACTTCCACCATTGGCATTTTATCAACTAATAATGATTATAACAATAAAATAAAATGAGATGATTATGATAGAAGTTTATTTGTGTATGTATATATATATATATATTTTTTAGAGTACTCATTTTAGATCTAGAACAAAATATATGATGTTTTAAATAGTAATAAAAAAAGAGATTTGGTTTAAAATATAACTAAAAAGAAAACATTTACTTCATGTGTAACCACTGTTTGTTTCAACTGTAACAACATATTAAAATTTTTATTTTAGCATATATCATGGAAGAAATTCATAAAATTTCAATCACAAATATATAACAGTTAAATTTAAATGGTAAAAAAATACTGTGTTTCAAGATAATTTGGTAACTATTGGCAAGTCCATAAAATATATATATATATATATATATGTATATACACAAACACATTTCATACACAAGGATAAAAACAATCATATAATTAATAAATAAAAACTAATTCTAAAAGGTAATGTTTATACTGATAAAACAGGCCACACAATAAAATACAGTGTGATTTATTAGCAGCATGTATATGTTCTAGTTACTGCTACATTTAGTTCTTTTATTAGTTGGAATTTTATATATAAAAAAAAAAATGCATACACATGAGCTTTGTGTGTATGAGAGTATAATGCATGCACAAAAATCATACTGACCTATTATTTATGCATTATGAAGAGAAAAAAATTAGATTAATTAATAAAAATCATCTATATACACACAAAATTTTACTGAGTTTATAAAAACTTACAGTTTTTACATAAAACAATTGTAATGCATTATTTGATATACTTTACAACTGATGTCAATCTGTGGTGTTCAGAAAGCTTATAAAATTGCATTCAAATTGCTAAGTTTAACTGCTAATTAGTAATGTTCATAGGTCGTTTGTATTATTAATTACAGCACAATAAACATGTTCAACAAATGTAAGTGAATATAAATACATGAGTAAATATGCACTACCCAATACAAAAGGCAGCACAGCAACAATTTATCAGCATTTTTTAAAACTTTTCTTGTGAAATGCAGTGTTTTCAATAATAAAGTATAGATGGCTATTCAATAACATCCACCTATAATTTATGAGGATAATTTTTTGTACACTTTGATTCTACTTCTAGATATGTGTAGTCAAATTCCTTGAATCCTTCTCAGTGCCACCACTAGTTCTATAAATTTCATCCTTCGCAGATGAATAAATTTAGAATGTAAAAGGACTGCTTATAAATATATAATATAAAAATATATATATATTTTGGGCCACAATTAATTATAGATAAATTAAAAGTGAAACTAAATTAAAAGAATATTTAATTTTAAATGTATACAAAAACAATAAATGGCAAAAATATTGCTGACTTTCTAGGGATTTGAATAAAGAGTAATCTTTAATCCTTCTCCGAGTGATAAATTTGTAAATTAATGCTAATCTTTGGAACTTGTTTTTTAGTAAGTATAATTTTTTATTTAAACTCCCTTCTTCTTTCGTTAGATCCACTAGGGGAGGGGTTGTGCCCATCCATCTCCAACAAAAGTTAAATAAATTAAAGGCCCTAAATTCCTAAACATTTATATATCTTTATTTTTTTATTTGAGCAGAGTTTTAATTTTAGAGGTAGCAAAAAGATAAAGGAAATTTTAATTTATTTCTTAAGTAAATACAGTCTATAAAAAACTGTCCCTTAAAATGTTTTACCAAATAACATCCAGTACACCTGAGCAACATATATATCTACTTAAAAATGGGTTTTGCATTTGGCAAATCCCAAAGGGTACACTTTACCCTTTTATCTGATTTTTTTAGATAATGTTTCAATTTTCTTTTCTGGGCAGAGCAGTTTGCACTAATATTAATAATCTTTACGAGTTCCCCAACAAAATTTTCACAAAAGTGATCTACCTTGAGATAGATAGTCAATAGTAGTCGTGGAATAAAGGGAAACTACCCAGCCTGTAGTATGAATTTCATAAAAAATTAAAAGCCACATACTTGAGTCAGCAAAACAAATGTCATAGTTATACATTAATTGAAGTAGACAGGAAAAAACAACACATCCATTCATCCTGAATTGCTACCTAATTATTTGAATTTCTGGGCTCAGGGCACCTCAAAATGTTTAACAATTGGATGCCTTTCTTTTTTTTTCCTGTTTAGCCTCCGGTAATTACCTTTCAGGTAATACTTCAAAGGGTGAATTAGGATGAGCTATGAGTGTAAATGAACTGTAGTCTTGTAGAGTCTCAGTTCGACCATTACTAAGATGTGTGGTTAATTGAAACCCAACCACCAAAGAATCCACCAAGGTATCCATAATCTAGTATTCAAATCCATGTAAAAATAACTGACTTTACTAGGACTTGGAACGCTGGAACTCTTGACTTCCAAATCAGCAGATTTGGGAAGACACGTTCACCACTAGACCAACCCGGTGGGTTAACAATTGGATACCTAAATTTTTGAATCATTACAAGACCTCCCCCCATTTTAATATTCTGCATTAACCAAAAAAAGTAATTATTGTATAAATCATTTTCTTGGAAACAAGATTAATTGGTTAAACAATTAATAGGTAAATTTATTAATTTTCAGTAGTTTACTACTACTACTGTTAAACACAAGCATAGAAAAATACTGAATAGGGAAAGATATTTGAGTGATTACAGCCAGCCCCATTAAATTGTTTTCTCCATTTATTAAAAATTTAAAGGAATTGAATTTTTATATAACAGCTATTCTTTTGAAAATATAATCAAAAGAGAACCCACCAAAAAGTAATTTTTTAAATTATAACATACAATAAAATCTCAGTCATAGAACTGCATAAAGATATATCAAAGTAAAAAAAATCCCTTATGAACTAAGAGCAGAATAGAGGGAACATAAAAAAAAATACAAAGTGGCCCTGTATAAGACTGATCAGGTTTTAGTTCAGCAGTGTCTGAAAAAATTTATAATAAACAATATTAATAATTTTGATGACATTTGTTTGCTTTTTTACTACAGAACAAAAGAAAAGGCTCATAATATTTAATTATTTTATACATTAATTAATTAAAGCAATGATTGAGTACAATTTAGCTAAATTAGCTAAATGCTATTTGGTATTGGTAATACAAGAATATTAAATTGTAAATAATAAATGTTAATCTACTTATTTTAACTACTTTACCTAGAAAACTAAAAAATCATTAGGTTTTCCTTTTTTTACATGCATGTAAAAAAACTAAAATACAATAACATCATTGTAGAACATGCTGTAAGTGTTCTGTGCTACCAAATATTCTGAACTACAAAAAAAAAATTAACAATCCTGGTGAAAAAATAAAACAACACTTCAATTTTATAATGACAATAAAATTAAAAATTAATATTATAAAAAGCTTGTCTTTTATAAAATTTATGCACATAATAATATTAAACTAAATTACTATAAATAAGTATTAACTTAAAAAAAAAAAGTTAACAATGAAATAAGATATAGGTATAATCATAAACTCTACCATTACATCATTTCTGGAACATAACACAATTACACATTAAATCTAAAAAATACAGTAAGATATTGATTGTCTGTAAGAAACTTAAAATTAAATTTTATGACCACTACTACTGAATCCTTATGTCAATATTTATTTAAATAATTCATGTTTTCCTACATATATTCATGAAAGATGTAAAAAAGTTTGTAAAATAAAATTTAGTAAAAACTGCTAAAAATGATATGTAACTAAAATCAATTATTACTTTTCACAAGGCACTTACTGAAAGTGTATTTATAATTTGTATAAATCTTTAATAAACACTATATAGTATATTTTTATTTTTTTAATTCATTATAACTATTTGTATAATAAAATTATAATCATAAAGTGAAGTTTAAACAACATAAGAATTCACGAATTCTTTTTGTCTTGAAGAGTCACAAATATTCTTTCCCTATCAGTACTACAATATATATACATACAATACTGACATTTTCAAAACACATATTTCAGATTTGTATAAACATCAAAGAAAATATACTTTTAATTTTATTATATATACATCCATCTTACAGTTTATTGCAAAACAAATTTTTTTATTAATGTTCTTTTATGAAGCTTCTCCTAAATATATATATATAAATAAATGTTTGTTTTGAAAGAAGATAAATATTAAACATGTTTTTGCGAAATTAAAAAAAATCCAATTAAACACCAGTATAACATCATACACCAAACACCCTGAAGCGGGCGGGGTGTACCTCCATCTTATGGTTTGGAATAGATATTTTAAATCATTATAACCCGAAAGTCCCTTTAGAACTGAAAAATTTCATGAAGTATTATCCGTATGATAAAAGGATAGCATTATGAGAAAAACATCAATGGTTTAACCAAGTTTTATTAAGACCACTAAAATTACAATTTATTTATTACTGATATAACAACAAATAAAATTAATTTAATTTTTTTTTTGAGAGATCTGGATCTGTACAAACTTATTATTCTATTAAAAAATATATGTACTTAAATAACATAAATACAGATATCAAACTTCACTAAAAGCACAAATGTATTTAGTACAAAATACTTTTCCCTAATACCGTCAAAAATGAAATGTGAAGTAAATTAAAATTAACAGATATTGTAGTTATATCACTGCTACAGAGAATATTAACTCAGATTTTACATTAAATATCACACTATTTGCATAACATAGAAATATAGAGAAAGGAGAATGCTTCCTCAACTTTTCTGAAAATATGTACATTTAAAAACGTAAATTAAACAAAAGCACGATAAATAAAAACTCTTTGTAATTTATCATTTGCAAAGATTTGAAGAGGAGAGCAGAAGCCCCAAATCTTTCTCAAATATACCAAGTACATGTGCTAAATCTTGAAAAACCAATTTTTTACACAATCACAGTACTTTTTCTTTTATCTAGTTCTTACATAAGAAGAAAAAAAATCATACTAATAATAATGTATTTACTTACTACTTTATAAAACTAATACCCAATAACTAAATAGGTTAATATTATGGGTAATTCTGTACAGTGACTTTTATGCAAACATATGCAACAATCAGGTTTTTAAGTCATAAAATTATTATATTTATTAATGATAAATTAAATTCAAAAGAAAACAATTTAATTTCATCCAATAAATTTCAAAATTCTAATACCAAAATTATAGATATAATTTTATATTTTACATAAATAAATGAAAAACTACATATTTTAAAAATGTTCTTTGGTAATATTACTTATGAATTAGGATTTGAAAATACCCCTTATATAATATGAACAGCATTTATAAATAAAGGTTTGTCTGCATTGTTAGTAGAAACTGATAACATATATATTTCTTTTCTAAAAAAAGAAACTACACAATTAATGATTATATGAAAAAAGGAACAATAACTGATATCACAATCTTATTATATAATCATCTAAATATTTATGAATAATGTAAACAGATTAAAATTTTATTAACTTTATAAGATATTAAATTGCTGAGATGTTTTATCTTTGGCAATAAATAAAATTACTTTTATCATTGGTTTTGAAATCATATTTTTTAAGACACCGATAAAAAAAAATTACACAAAAATTAGTTTCATGTAACATTTATAATTAGTAAATAATTATAATAGATATTAGAACTGGTAACTATTATTTACAATTAAATAGATTTATAGGCCAATTGATACAGTCTTTCAGTTACCCTTTAAACAACTAGTATCTTGGTTTTTTCAATATGAAAATAAACCATTCATTACTTAATCAAAAAAAAAAAAAATCATTGCCCTAGGTATACTGATTTAATTACAGAAATAATGTTTTTCTTTGTAAACTGTAGTCAATTTTTTTTTAACTACATGAATACAAATAAAAAATCAACTACACAAATTTTATTTCTTTTATATACGTAGCATTAAATAATCCAATTAAACATCAAACAAAAAAATTACACAAATCTTGTCAATAATTAATCATAATTTTTCATTTACAATTCATTAAGAAACTGATTTAAATCTTACAAATTTTATTTCAATTGTATAACTCTGCATTGTATATCTGCATTCAACAGATATTAAACTTATATTTTCCAACATATATGTGAAATTCAATGACAAAATCAAAGAGAAGATGAATGATAATTTAGTCTATAAATTGTTCAGTTAATGCTTATCACTAAATAATCCATTGACGAAGTGGATATTGATTGAGGAAGGCATAGGGGAAACAATAAACACGTAATAAAATATATGCGTGGAAAATTACTATAAGATTTCATATACAACATTTATGACACTGATACCTAAACAGGAAATCACAAAAAAGAGTGAGAAGTTTAAAAGATAACTCTGCAACTGCTGAAGCTGTCAAAGTATTGTTAAGAATTCTACAACTGATGTAAATGTAGAAGATAAATTTATTTTCAAAAAAGGAAAAGATCTAAAGAAATCATTATTTAATAAGAATGATAGGTAATATATATAAAGAAAGAGAAAAAGGAATGGGCCTTTATTTCACTGATATAGACAACACTAATTGGCCTTAATGAGGAAAACCTCAAATAAAGAAAAGAGAAGGCCAATCCAAAAAGTATGCGAGGCAAAAGGCAGCTGTAAAATTTAATAAAATTAAAGAAATGATTATGAAATTTTTAAATAGATAATAATATTCATTATTTAATTATTTATTTAGATAAATAGCAATAATATTTATAAAGAAATATGAAATTTTTTTCTTTATTACAAAAAATTAGTAACAATAAAGTAGAGGAAGAGATAAGTGCAAGAAGCCAAAAGATAAATTGCATCATATTTGTTGACTACATACAGTAGCGAACAAATTAATCAGAACAAAGGGAATTTTTGTTCTGTTGCAGACTGCTTGCTGTTTGGTGTTTCAGGTTATGTTTTTAGTTCATATACAAACAGAATTAGTGGTTTTTGTGTTTTTATAATTCACTATCAATTAGTCAATTAGAAACTCACAGTGAGTTTCTGTTATAAGTTTGTTATTCGTTTCTAGTTAATACAATGGATATAACCCCACAAAAGTGGTCGAAAATTGTTGCTCTGTCTCAACACACAACAAATGACTCAAATACAGATTGCCAGTGAGTGTAGTGTGGGGTTAGGTACTGTAAATGAAATTGTAAAAAGGTTTAGGAAAACAGGTTCCATCTCTCCAAAGAGAAAAGGAAAATGTGGACAGAAAAAGAAAACAACATCTACACAGGATAGATTACTAATAAGAAAGAGAAAAATGAATCCAAGACTGTCAGCTGTTGACCTTAATAGGGATTTGAGAACCAGTAGGACTAATGTTTCTGATATGACAGTTTGTAGAAGATTGTTGAAAGTGGGAAGGATTGCTCAGAAACCTAAAAAGAAGCAGTTACTGACACAGCTTATGAAGACAGACTTCAATGGGTAAAGGAACATAAAGAATGGACTATGAGATGTGGAAAAACTTACTTTTTCAAGCGAGACTCATTTCTTTATCCAAGGGAAGAGAGTAGCCTACATTCTTAAGTCAGCAGATGAGAAGACTACTATGCCATCATATCTGCAACCAGCTCCCCAAACACCCAGCCAAAAAGATGTTTTGGAGATGTCTTACACATGAAGGGCCAGGAGCACTTATGCCTGTGGATGGGATGATGAAATCGGACCAATACAATAACATATGCCAAAGAAAAATAGTCCCACTTATGCAGAAGAACTCAGAACTCATTTTCCAACAGGACCTTACACCATGTCACACATCAAAGAAAGCAAAAGAGTTCTTCAAAAACTAAAAACACTGAGTGCTCTCATGACCAGGGAACTCCCTCAACCTGAATCCCATTGAAAATTTATGGGATGTACTAAAAAGAAGACTTGGGAAAATGAATTGTAGCACAAAAACTGACCTTATTAGTTCATTGATACAAGTTTTATTTCGAGATGAAATGAAAAATCATTGTTCTACCTTAGTGGAATTAATGCCAAAGAGGATTAATGAAGTAATCAAAAGCAAAGGACACATAAGCTATTCAATTTGAGTAAGTTAGATTATTAAACATTTTTTCTTTTAAAAATAAAATTTTCTGTTAAAAATACTGTGTTCGGATTAATTTATTCACCACTGTAGTTGTTGATCCTAACTGAAAAGATTGAAGTGAAGGGAGAAGTAAGGAAAAAATAAATGTGAGAAAAACAAAATTTATGATAATAAACAATAAGGACTCAATAAGATAAAATAAGGAAAAATAGAGCAAGTTGAAAAATACACATAATCTGGAGAGTATATTAATGGAGAATTGGATGCGTGAAGTAGAGATCAAGACAAAAATATAATAAAGGAGGCCTTTAACAAGAACAAATGAATACTATATAACTGTTTAGAGTTGAGGGAAAACTGATCAACTGCTGAATATGGAGTGTTGATTTGTGTGGGTGTGAAATAAGGATGTAAGGAGAAAAAATTAATTTGAACCTTGCGAGTTGTGAGTAAGTAGTAAGATTGAGAAAAAAATGAATGCTCATTCACTCAAGCCATAACACTCCACATAAAATTAAGAAAAGGAAATTGAGTAGAATCCAATATATACTGATAGAGAAAGGATTGACGAGAGCTTTTAAAGGAGAGTTGAAGGAAAATAATCAGGCTGACAGAAAAAGCCGAGAATAAAATGTAAAATAACAAACAGGAGACAGAGAAAAGAAACAACTGGTGATTACAGTGGGTGTGTAAGGGGCCTGTCATTCAGCAAAACACCACATAATGATGAACCAAGCTGTGACTGACTTTTTATAAATGTAACTATTTTACCTCAGTAATTGAAAGCTACTTTATAATTGCATTAATTAATTAGAGAATTGCTACTCATTTGTGAAGAGACGTAAGCCCAACTATCTATTGCATTATAACATGCACAGAACTACCTTGCTTAAGTAAGAAAATTTTCTAAGAAATTGAGCTTAATGAAACAAATGTATAAAAAATAACAAATCTTATACATTGCATAAATAAAAATCAAAGTAATACAAAATTTCTTTTTATTTGTTGCTAGTCTTGAAAAGCCTATGACAACATAATCAAACACACATTCAAAAAAATACAGAAAATTATAATTGCAATTACAAAAGCATAATATACTTTATTTGTTTTTAATACTTTTTGTTTGTTTTTAATAAATTTAAGAACTATTTAATATCTTCAGTAAGACTGAGGTATCATGATTAAGTAAATTTTTTTATGGATTGGGAGCACAATTGATTATTATTAATATAGTACTTGCTAGACTAGACTTGCTATAGTAAGAACATAAATAAAGTAATTTTATCAAAACAATTTTCATAAATAAAAAAATACTATTTTTTTTATAGGTTGATACTATTGCCAAGGACCTTCAATTAAAGAATGAGTAATAAAATTAGGAATAAATCAGAATTTTTCATTTTTATGTTAATGCCATAGTATTTAAAATACTGGTTTTCAGAAAGAAAAAAAAAGAAAAAGTTGATAACTGTTCAATAGTACAATTCTAAATGTATATATGAGTACAAAATATGTTCAAGTATACTTACACAATAATGGAAAATAACAATTGATTTTATAAATTTAATCACACCTTTTGATTATTTTTTTATTAAAATAACAAAAAATAATAATTTGACTAGAAAATTTCATATTAACTATGCATTTCATATTAACTATACTGGGTACAACAAATGGTTGCTGCTCTCGTAATATGCAGGTAATTCATCTTTATAACAAATTAAATTTATAATCAATATCTCTCTATTAAATTTCATACTGAAATTAACAGCTGTCAATGAAAACATAAATTAAAATAAATAAATAAAACCAAACCCTTCTTTTTTTTTTATCATTTTTAAATATGACTTCTTTAAACTTATAACTACAACATATACTAACCAACTTATCTATCTGTAACCCACAACCAATACACACAACCTAGTAGTTTTTTTTAAAATAGTTTTATCATATTTTACTGACTAGTAATATTTTAAAACTAAAATAAAATAAAAATTAAGGGTTCAATTTAAAAATATTTAACATTAAAACTGAATGTACAGTCAATTATTTGTGCCATTAGAATTCATTACTCTTTTCTAATTCATCATACATCAAAAAATCATATATTTACTATTGCACAATACAAGGAAATTCTACACTTTAAAAAAATGACATGATATATAAACTTGCTATAACAAAGGAAAAAATTATTCATTTAATCAAGTACTTATTTTTATCATGTTTACTATATATTCACTAGAATTAATGTACAGGGTCCGGCATATAAATCTGACGATTTTGTAATAATTGTTATGTTGGCACCAGTGTCAATGAGAAGGCGGGACAATGTACAACAGAAGGTGTTGTACATCGACAGGTCTATTCATTCTGTTTCAGTAGCCAGTATGTCGTGGTTGGGTGAACAACGAGTGTTTGTGATTGAAGCCTATTTTAAAAATAATGACTGTTATTGTAACACAGCGTTTATTTCGCAGACATTTCAATTTAAATCGACACATGTTTGTTCCTAGTAGGAATACGATATTGTTGTGGGTGAAGAATTTTAGGAACACATAGTCTGCTTTAAAAATGAAACCAACAGGATGAAAACAGGCTGTGAGAATGCCTGAAAACATTAACGCTGTAAGGTTAGCTGTTACGCGGTCTCCGCAATGTTCAGCTGCATTAGCCATTTCTGATCAAAGTGTACGACGAATTCTTCATGCCGACCTGAAATTCCATCCATATAAGATGATGTTAGTGCAGCAAGTTAATGCAAATGATTGGGCGTCTCGCAAAGCAGCTTGCGAGGTCATCCTCAAAAATGTCCACCAGGATGCCATTATTCTTTTAAGAGACAAGGTGCATTTTCATCTGTCAGGATTTGTGAATAAACAAAATTGCCGATATTGGGCATCGCATAATCCACGGAAAATTCTTGAAAAACCACAGTCAATATGTTACAGTGTGGTGTGCGGTTTCAAAGTTCGGCATTATTGACCCATATTTTTTTGAGGAGTTAAATTTTAACAGTAACATCTCATCGATACGTAATCATGTTGAATGAATTTCTGCGACCAAAACTGAAATGACTTTCAAGGACATGAAATTCGGTTTCAACAGGATGGTGCCACCGCCCATACGGCGAGAATCGCAATGGATGTTCTGCGAGAAACCTTTCCTGGATGCTTGATTTCCCGATTTGGCGACATTCCTTGGTCAGCGCGTTCACCTGATCTGGCTGTTTGTGATTTTTTTCTGTGAGGGTATCTCAAACAAGTCTTCAGTAGTCAACCACAGTCAATTGCAGAACTCAAGGAGGCCATTCAACCAGAAATTGAAGCAGTTCCACAAGTGATGATTGAGCGAGCAATGTCAAATTTTAAAATGAGGTTAAGTGAGTGTGTGAGGAGTAATGGAAAACTTTTGGATGACATAATATACAAATAAGGAAAAATATATGTAAGTAATTCACTATAAATTACAAAAATTGATCTTTAATTTGATATATTAAATGTTTTAATAGTACGAAACACAGTTTAATTATCCTCAAAAACTCAAAAATCATCAGATTTATATGCCGGACCCTGTATATATATATATATATATATATATATATATATATATATATATTACTTGGAAACAAACAGAATACTTTAAACTTCCTTTTTTAATATACACAAATAATAATAATAATAGAATAATTTAATATAATACAAACGTTAATTAAATTGACGCTAAAAAAATTTTTTTTTAACATTTTTAAGTTTTAAAAATGAATTTATTATTTGGAACTTATTAAAATTTAAGCTATTAGGAACAGGAACTAAAAAAAATTAAAAATGTAACTTCAAAAAATATGCCATTCTGTACAGCCCTCATTTTCATCTCTCAATTGTTTTTTTTTTTGTATCTTTATTTGAACATAAGTGGTAAAAATATATCAATCACCTGAAATCTAAAATAAACAATATATATATATATATATAATATATATATATAATAAATAATTATAATTTCTAAAAAAACTTTTATTGAACGATGTAAAAAATCTGTTTTTTTTACTAGATTTTTTATCTATTTTTCTAGGTTTGTTAACAGCTTTTTACTTTTTTTTTTAAGAAGCTCTAACAATGAAATTATGGAGAAGATTCCTCCACTTTATTTTCACACTTTCTTTTACTCCCACTTGGTGTTCCATTCAATTTTTTTTAATAATTTTCATAAAAATGTTTACTTTATATGCAACTTTCAACTCCTAATATTCTAAAACATGATAGAATTAATTAAAACAGTTCTTTTTAATCATAAAAATTCATTTTACATTTACAATAAGACAAATATTTGGGGGGAAACTATACAATTCTAACTTAAATAATTTAAAAAAAACAGTGAATATGTAAATATAAAAGTATGTAAAATGATAATTTTTTCCTTTGCATAATGTTCTTCCTTATTTAATGATAATGAGGCAAAATCCATATTGAAAAACAACATATATACAATTTTATGAAAATAGACATATAATTGATAAAAATATACAAATATTCTTAAATAAAAGGAACAAGTTTCTGTGAATATTTATACTCTGTGAAATGATAACTGTTAATTAAAGAAATTACTGATAAACTAAGGGAAGAAGAATTAAATTATTAATCACTCTCTTTTTACCGACAATATTACATAGATTAAATTCTTGCAATTTTTTAAGAAATAATTCTACATTTTTGAAATGATGTGTACAATATTTAAATTGAAAAATTTAGGTAAAAATTCATTTAGCACAAAGTATTAACCAAATCCAGAAAAACAACACTTTTATACGCATTTCTATTCGTTTAATTAAAAAGAAGAACTTAAAAAAAACATTAGTCATGAAACAGCTGTGGAAACTTATTACATACAACACAGAAAAGGTTACTGTGTACATAAACAGAGAAAAATAACTACAGCGAGCTTAAATCAGCTTCATGTTTAAATTTGCTACTACAGTTGGTATGCATTTATGTATTTTACAGCAATTCATATTTCATTGTTTTATATACAACGGTTTTCCTCCTTTTCAGCATTAATTTAAACCTACAGAAGATGAAGAATCAACATTCTGCAAATGTTATAACTTCATCTTTACAAAGATGAATATCTCTATGACATTTAATGTTTATGCAACATTGTATGTGAAAATATGATAATTACTTCTGAATAATAAAGAAATATTTTACAATCAATTCAAGGTATAAGTAATAAAGATGAGGGCAATAATGAAATGAAAATAAAAGGTTGTTCCAATTATATTACAATATTCTTTGGTCTGTGAATAGGAGAAACACTTTAAAGAATACTGTGCTCTAAGCAAAAATTTGCTAAAGGTTGGAATACTACTTACGAATAAAGCTCAGCAGAAAATCTCAGATTTAAAAAAAAACTAAATAAAAATCTTTTAACATACATACTATGGCTTATTTCATAATTTTGATCTCTATTACAATTTTAAAGTTTAAGAAATATGAATAAATACTATTAAGTAATCAGTTAATTACATAAGACTTTTCAATTCAAAAACTGGTATGACTTATCTCATTTTTAAAAGATGAATGAAAAGTTTGAAAAAATATGCAGTTGCAGTAAGATGTGAGAGATCATTGTTGCCAACTATACAATCTAAAGGGCAAAGAGTTCATTGCTGAATAATAAACAGTGAACTTTATATTATATAAATTTAACAATTACCTTTAAAACACCTTCTATAAGTGATTCACATACATCTATAGAGAATATGAAATAACACTATTTTAACATTACTTGTAGTTTCACTTAAATGAATGCCAATATGCAAGTTTGACAACATTGGTTCAGACACAATTCCAAGGCAAACAACTCATTTTAAATTTATGTTTAATAATTATCTACATTACAGATTATATTTCATGCATTATACATAAAATTAAAGTACACTTAAAACTGGTATTAAAGTATTTTTAAATTATCAAACGATTTTTAAAAAATTTTATTCATTTTCAAAATTATCAAAAATTATAGATGAGCTGCTTTCAAATGAATAAAACTTATTCTTTCAAAGAAGCTTTAAACAACTATAAACATCTTTTTCAAAGACCTTGCGGAAGGTATTATATATTAATGGCACCATTCTTAAACAACTTTGGAAGCCCCTTTAGAAGACAATTGTATACAATGTAGTCAATATATGCATTTGTTCAGCTAATGTGTTTTTGTAAAATTAGTGGTTGTAAATTGTGCAGAAAAAAGGTTTCTTATCCTTTGAAGATAGACATCATTTACAGCCATATTACGGAAACAACTACAGAAGAAGGCGCTCCAAATTATTTACGAACAGATAACATTTATATTGAAATATATGTGTTAATGACGATCAGGATTTGGTCCCTTGTTGAAATTTAAAAATTCATCAAATTTGATAAAACATCTTATTAAATTAACAAATAATATAAACAGAATATCTTAATCAATTTAACACTAAACAGATGTCTAAACCTTTGAAGATAGGCGTCATTTACAACCATACTACATGAATGTTTACAGAAGATTCTCCAAAATATTTTATGAACAAATAAAATTTATATTGAAACAAATGAGTTAATGATGATCAGGAATTGGTCCCTTGTTTGTTACAAATAATTTTAAAAACATAAATTTCAACAATTCTTTAATCAATAATATAGAAAAAGGCTGTGGAAAACACATTGTAGCTAAACATATTAGAATACTCCATGTTAGCAGTATAACTTAGAATCTGATGGAACCGTTACACAAACAAAATGCTGGAGTAGCAAAAAATTAGTAAGGATTACAAAAGGGTCTAAATAATAAAATTCTCATTTCAAAGATCAGTGCATTTAGATCACTTAAGTTGTAGAATACTAGGAGCAGTTTTCCTTTTCAAAGGCTGATACAATGTTCTCTTTATATACATCAGTAGCAGTTAATGATAAAGAAAAAAAGAAAAGTAATCACACTATATTCTATTAATTTGTTGCTGAATATAATGTAACATTTTCTAATCGATGGCCGCATAAATGTCTTATTCATTTTAAAGCTTCACCAGTTACTAATAATGAGTATGAGTACACGGAAAAAGTACAGGAAAGTTCAACAAATTGGTCAACCTTGAATCCTGCAGATGTGGTTATCTCTATCAGAGAAATCTGAACGGTGTTTAATTTCTAGATAACCCTTATACATTCTCAAAATGTTTAGTTTTATCTTGTAGTATTTAATGTTTTAACTTGGTATTCTTTAAAATTAAGTAATTAATTATGACAATTCTTTTATAAAACTTATATGGTCAAATTACAAATTACAAATTAAACGTAAAGATACTGAATTTATATTATTTTATTTAGGATTTGAAAAGTAATAAATAAAAATAATAAATGCAAATAATATAATTAATATATGCACACAATCCGACTGTTCTACATCATCTGGAACGTTTCAGGAAGTGCATACAAGAAATTGAAAATTGTAAACTGAGGATAAAATGCCAATGTTTTAACTCATTTAATAAACTGATTCATCTACAACAATGAAGTTAAAGTTACTGCATGCTATTGGTGTTTTAGAAGCTAATGACCAAAGCAGTTAATGCCAGTAAAAAAAAACCTTCATTAATGTAGGTGATGAAATGCATTAAACTTTTCAAAAAAAAGATGTAAAGATACAACTCCTTTACTAAACTGCAGAAAAATGATTTGAAGCACTTACTTGCCTCTTTCATCAAGCTAGTGTTGTATATTTTGAGGTAATAGAAAACTTAAACTCATGTTGGATTTATTCATGTTGCATATTATTTTTGTCATATTTAACATATTTTTAAATTATGTATATCTCATTTTTGAAAAAAATAAATGCAACAGCCTTCTTTTTTTAAGGCAAAATTTTAGACTGAAAAAATGTTCATAAATTTTCAGAAGCAACTACTACTTCAACTGGAAGAAATATCAGATTTTGTTTTTGGTTTTTAAGAAGGATGGATTTAATTTATTATAGATAAAAATTGAGCCTGAGATATATTTTAAATAATTTTATGGGTATTTTATAGATATGTTAAATTATTTTATTTATTAATTATAATTTTTCACAATTTTATATGTTTTGGGCCCAAAAATCTGAAGGAAAAATTAAAAAAATGTGAATAATTTTAAAATTGAGGCCAGTTAATGTTAAGTTGAAAAATTTTGAGCTATTATTAAGACTATACTTGTTTGCTTGTAAGTAAAACAAACATGGGACATGGGTTTTTGTTATAAACCCATTAACAATGGTATAGTAGGGTGGAAACGCATTGGAACAGCATTCCATACTGTTTTCTTGCTAAATTAAACTTTGTTATACAAATTGCGGTATACTCATTAAAAGAATTTTAAAATAATAGGCAGGTATAATAAATAAAATACACTTGCAGACTTACTGAAAAGCGTGTTCTTTAATATCACTACGGACAATGTGCTACTAACCCAATTTATACATGATAATGGCAGATGCCAAAGGTACCTGTCATCGAGCCATGATCTACTAACGGCTAATTCTGTCTGTGCGCACAACTCCTTGTCTTCTTTTTCTGACCCCTACCACCTGCCATCTTGTCAGATGTGTGTTTGTAACTGCTGGAGTGCCAAGTGCTGGTCAAGTGCCAAGTCATTTTTAATGAGTCTACAAAGCCTGCCCAGCTCATTCTTTAAGAAAAAAAATCTTTCCGCACAAACATTCGACAGATCACACAGCAGAGGCCATATCTGCTAAGGTGAAATTGGAAACAATTGAAAATGCTTGTGAAAAAATGAAGCATCTCATCTTCAATCTCCTATAAAAATATTCAGGTCAGAGTAGTACCTGCCAAAAAATGATAGGCCTTATTCTGATCATCTTGAGTTTTTGAAGCTCCAAAAGTTAAATGGGGTGGACATTGGTAAGGGATTACGCTCAAGATTTAGTACAACTGAAATTGTTAATCAGGTTTTGAATATTTTAGGTAAAACTTCAGTCATAACTGATGAGGCAACAAGCCTGAGAGCTAAATCTACTTTATTTAAACAAAATGTGAAACCAGAAGACCTTCCACCAAACTTTCCATTTTACTTAACTGAATTGCCAAATAAAACTGCTGATACAGTTTTTTAGTTTTACTAAACTGCTTGAATAAATATGGTTCAATGATGACAATCTCAATGAGGATTTGGTCTACTTGCTATTGATGGCATCAATATCATATTGGGAAAGAAATCTAGCATGGCTGAAAAGTTGGATCAAAGAAATCTCAACATCGTTCTTTGGCACTGCTTAGGCCACAGGATAGAGTTAGCTGGGCGTCATGCAGTCGATGATGTGAGACTTTAATCATTTTCAAATTTTTATGGATAAACTACACACTCTTTATAGCAAATCACCTAGAAATCAATGGGAATTAGCGAAATATGCTAGTGAGCTAGAACTGCAACTGAATAAAATTGTAAGAACAAGATTGGTAGCTCTTTAAAGTCGGTGGTAACAACAATATGATACGAATTTCAAGTATTAAACTCCTCCCCTTAGTTTTTAGTTCTGCCCAATCAATCTCTTGGGTCAAAAAACTGATGAAAGAACATGGTAGTATGGACAGTTTTATGAGTCAAAATCATGGCGAAAATCAAGGCTTAAATCATTGTTTTTATTAATCTTAAATGACTGGTATCAGCTGACTCAGCAAATGTAATGTCGGCTAAACCAGCTGGATAAGTTATACTTCTTTTACCTTGTTACCATAGTTATAGTGTTTACTTTTATGTACTTAAAAAGAAAATGTGTAACTAATTGTAACAATCGTGTGTGTAAATTAATATAATCATTTTGTGACTGAGTTGTAATTCTACTTGATACTATTACTATTGTGAAACCTTTATGTATATCGTGTTCATTATAATTGCGGAAGTTAATTGTTATTTAGCGTAATACTTTCTGAAATTGATATGTTGCATGTATTAATATTTTTTTGTGGATATTCTGCTATTTTAGGTCAATATTATATAATTAAGATAATTTATGCAATATTTTGGAAACTTTGGTTGCTAAGGACTATTTATTTATTTGTTTTCCTTTTTTAATTGCAATCATTATCCACTCCCAGACCTTCTATCCTCTCAAAACATACTCCCATTTCAATAACGCTAAAAATATAATAAAAGTAATGCTAAAGTATGATAAAAGTAGAAGTCCAACTGAACGGACCACATATAACGGGCTAATTAACATCTTACATCATCTCAATTCCAATCTGATTTGGCAATCATGTATGACATATTAGCTGAACTTTCAACGATATTGGAATGTCTTCAAAGCAAAAAAGTGACGGAACACCTGTGCAGACAAAATCATTAGAAATGTACAATTTTTTGAAGTTAAAAACTACAAGAAGTAATAAAGAGCCATCAACTGCAACTGCAGGCCCTATCCCTCATCAAGAAGAATATGATTCACTTCTTTCAGATTTGAAAGTGCTGGAAAGTAACATTGGCCTTTAAAAATTGTAGGATGTGGATATAGCAAGTCTAAGATCAAAAAACTTTGTGTCAGATAAGGTGAGTCTAAGATCAAAATTTATTTGCATTTAACCTGGATCTGACACATAAATTAAAAAACAGCTACAGAGATTATCTGGAAAACAGCTCTGTTGATAAAAAGGATTTAAATCCACTGCTGAATTGCTCCATGCTTATTACACCTTGCAGTTCAGCAGAGTGTGAGAGTGGTTTCAGCCACATGAACACAATTAAAACACCCTTTAGAACAAGACTGTCCATTCCACATGTTTTGGCCCTGATGTTCATTAAACTCAATGGTCCAAACATTCAAAAATGGAATCCTGAGGCTTATGTTAAGGCATGACTACAGAAACACCAAACATTGAACAGCTGATGACACAAGAACACAACCAGCTAAGCCTACAGATAGTAAAACAGTAATATGGATGAATACACTTTTGGTATATTATTATAAATATCTTTTGAAACAAACTTAATTCAAATGTTATGAAGTAGATTTTATGTTTTGATTAAAGTTAATAACAACTAACAAGTAACCTAGCATTTTTTTGGGTCTACATTACATGAATATATTGTATTTTCATGCTTGTTAATTAAAATAAATGATGATGTTTACTGTAGCACAGTTTCTTTATTTTCATGTATTCATTAGCATTCTTTATTTCAAAGTGGAGTTCGTGTCTTTTACATTAAATTAGTGCTATTTAATACAATATCTTCAAGACGTTCAGTGTTAACACACTGGAAAATTTACAACTACAGCAGTGACCATTACTTCTTTGATTACAGTTGCTGTTAACTCAGAGAAGAACTTGCTGTTCTGAACTGTTGAGTTGCAACTGTTCAGTTGCTGTTGAACTCAAGATCTTAATCTTGTTAAATTGTCAAGAAAACTGGTTAAGGATCATGGCTTACTGAGTAGGTTGGAAAAAAGATTTAGCTTAAATTAACACAAAACCAATACACTTTTGAAACCCTTTCATCTTTGGATCTAAACACTACAATAAAAGTCCAAATAAATACTACCTCTTAAAAATCATCAGATGAAATTTAGAAAGTCAAAATAATACTAGTTCATTCTTTATTGATCTGTGACTAATATTTGATATGACTAATATCATGATACTAATATTTAGTATCATAGTAATATTTGCTCATGAGAGTATTGGTTCAGATTATTTTACATAATCTTTAGGTTAGATTAGTTATTATAATAACTTTAGTATTTACATAAATAATAAGTTTTTATGTAGTTTTTATCATTTGCATGCTGAGTTTAGTGAATTATAAAATAATGGAATCAAATTATAACCTAATTCCATATTACAGTTTTTTTTTTTTTGTTTTTTTTAAAGCACTGTAAAAACAGCAAAGTTTATTTAGTAAGTAAAATTTTAATAAAAATAATGTAATAATAAAACAACACATATAATGGTTTATTTACAATCTGATTATAATTGAGTTTTAATTAAGAAATCGGAATTCCATTTTTTTCTTTTGAATAATAAAACCCTTTACTTGATATTTATAATTCAGGGAAATAAAGAAATCTTGAATTTATAGATGATGAATTCAGCCATATCATATCAATAAAATATTAAGAAAATTAAATTATTTCATTAAATACTGAGGGGCCAAAAGGTTCATTATCAAAAATGATTGATACATAAACTAAATAAGCTCTTGTATACAATTAAAAAAAAGATAAATATATAACATCTGGTGTGTAACAATTGTAAGTCCAAAATGTGAAATAAGGCCAAAATGGTATGTCCAGTAGAAGCTTTGAAGTGGCACATTTTGTGTTTGGTACACCATCAAATATCAACTTATGATTGAAATCACAAAACTAAATCGAGTACAAAGATTTATTCACAATTTTGGTTTGTAATAAAATATAAGAAGGGAAATGCCCAGAACATAGAACAATAAGGATTGCTTGAAACATTTTCTGAATCAAAGATAATATAAAATTTCAACAATAAAGATCATTTTAGAGACTATGGTAGACTGTGATCCAGTAGATTTGCTTCAGCTTTTTATAATTACAGAAGTTATTAATTTTTTGTATGTTCAAAGTAGACTATAATCCAATAGATTTCTTTCAGCTTTTTATAACTGAAGTAAGCTATTAATTGTTTGGTTGTTCAAAATATTATGTCAATACCTGTAAGATTGAACCTGGTATTTCCCTTCATGCTAGAATTACAAAATTGGTAAAAACTAATGATAGTGAACTTTTAATTATTTTCTGGGCATTATAATGTTCATGAGACTCAGTATTTTGGCATGTATTGCTTACTATTAGAGGAAGATTGGTAAATTTCATGCAGTTCTCCCACAGTTTTCATGGATGAACAGATCTAAGGGATGTTTTAGTGCTCACCATGCAACACAGAGATATGGTAACACTTGTCAAAAGGGGCAAAGCAACGACAACTAAACCACAAGCAATGGTGGCCTATAAACAAAGTAAATCTTTTATTGATTTATCAGATCAGATGAGCGTCTATTATTCTGGCTGTCTTATATGAAGTGTCAAGTGGTATTGAAGAAGCTTTTGATTCATTAATATATAGTCAATCCATTTATAAAACAGTAACAGGAAAACTTATAATTATAACCAATTTCAAAGAAGCAATATTCAAGCAAGTAGGTAGAATGATAAAAAGGAACAATTCCCTCAACCATCTCAATCTGCCTAAGCTCATGTTTTGGTTAAGATAATTGTGGACACTACAAATACTGCTATAAGAAGTTGGTTAAACTATCAGTTGTGTCAATGGTGTATCAAAGACAAAAACAGTACAACTGAAAAAGTAATGTCTGCAAAGAAAGGTGTGTAAGGATAATTTTTTCAGCATACAAAAATCATTAAAGAAAGTGTAACTATTTCTTCTTAAACTTTTGAATTCTGAAGAAAATTTTATTATCCTTGCTATTAGTTTTTTTTTATTATTTAATATTTTTTATGGTTTTCAAGTATTTTCATAATGGCAAACAGTTTTTTTTTTTTGGATTATATGACAGTTTTTAAAATTACAAAGGATATGATACTTTTGTCTTTTTTAATGTATATGTTTCAAGTACTTTGGGCTGGAGTAACTTAATTTAATTTAAGAAACTATATCTTATAATAGCTATTATGACTCAAAATAGCCACATGTCACTCTGGAATGTAACAGTTACTCGATCAAGCTACGTGGATCAAAGGTGAGGCACACTATTTTGGAAAAAAATTTAAAGCTAAGATTGAAATTTAACAAGCCTCGATAGCCAAAAATATAGAAAAACAAATGAAGCCTAAACGGAAATGTCACAAAATTTTGGTTGGAAGTTTATATGTTAAGAAACACTTCTATATTATTAAATTGAAAATTATAAATAAAAACCTTGTTACTAAGTTTTTTTTTTATAGTAATTTACAGGGATGCAGGTAACTCCTAAGAAAAATTTAACATTATATTTTATCAAAATTAAATAGTAGCACCTTGAAAAATTATATCAACCGATATTCTTTAAACAAATAAATGAATTTCCACAATTTTTTAAATATTTTCATGAACTTTGAGCCTCTATTCAAATTATTATGAAAGAAATGGGGTAAATAAATGCAAAAAGTAACTCTGACTTAACTGAGAATACTATTTCCACTTACAAGGACCTTTAATCAACCTTAAGATATCATTAAAAAAAAAAATATATATATAATTTTTATATAAACCTGAGAGGTTTTGAACTATTGGCGAATAATAGAAAATAACAAAAAAATTAAGAACATCAAGTATCAACTACAAAATTAAGAGCACAGATTGACACAAGAGGTAGGATAAATTTAATTTTTAGACATTTTAATATACTGAGAAACTTAAATCATGAATCTCTGCTTTTCAACTAAATCAAAGTAACAAATTTTTTTGATTTATTTTTCAACCAAATATTTAAATTACATGTTTAATTTGGTAAGTACAAACCAAATCCATAGTTACTTTCATAAAAAATGTATTTTTAGATTCAGCTGAAACTTTCTGGTATGAATTGTTTTCAAATCAATATGCTTTTACCAATAAAAATATATAATATCTTTATTTTTACGAAGATGTAATTATATTAATATCTCTATAATCTTTACCTTAACATCATCTGTCTTAACAAACCTTTATACTATCAAACATTTATAATAAACTTTTCAATATCAGAAGGTTATGTAGTCACTATATCAGTAACTTACACTGTATGTACTCCTATGTTAAAAACACTGATAAGCTAGGAATAAAAACAATCATGACTGCATTAATTCATTACAGAATTATATCCATTTGCATGTCACATTACACTCAAATTCATGAACTCTGAACCAAGTGGATGGAACTGAACTGGAACTATCCAGTGAAAAGTTCACTTAAATGTGTCATTCTTACAAATAGCTACGTTAGAAAAGACAGGGTGACAATCTTTCTAAATTGCGTAAATATTTAAGTTAACATGTAATTTACCAGTATTCACTCAGTTTTATAGAGTTAAATAACTCATCCATTTTCATAGTAACTGATTCAATGAGCCACCTTTAAGAATTTATTTTGGTATACATACAGTTTTTCTTTCCCATACAATTTGTTAATGCTGAAACTGATGTGTTGTATGTAATCAAGGCAGCCTTGGCAGGGTATAAAAGTTAAAACAGTTATGGGGTTGATTGACCTATTTCTTTTCCCAAGAAGGACACACTTCTTAGCTAGAACATGACAAATGCTTAGGTAGAAAAGATGAATATGAGAAAATGATTTATTCAAGCATGTACTGAATAACAATTAGTCAGACAGAACCATGGCACACGAACAAACTAAGTTGATAAAGTAACTCCAGAAGACACACATTTGGTAACCATTTTTCTTCCTGCATGTAAATTAAATATCAATCGCTTAAAAAATCTGCTAAAAGTTTGAATAAGAAATAATAATAAGTATTAAATTAAAACAAGGTATAATCATTCATTAAATAGTAATATGTATATACAATTATTATAAATACATCAACATAACTAAGAAAAAAAATGAAATTATCACACAGTTCTTTCAAAACATAACAACATACCTAACAGAAATAATATTAATGATAGTAATAACAATAACAATGATGATGGAAATCTGTTTTTAAATATCATTTGAGATCCAACAAGATATTCACTAACAACACAGCTAACAATATAATGTTAATAAAAAAATTAACAACAGGAAACGTATATTATATTTAGTGCAGCATTACAATATAATTCAAGAAAAATGATCACAGTATAACTTTTAATCCTTAATAGTTTTATTTCAGTTTAGCTGCGGTAAAACTCTGTTGAAAGATTTCTTACAGGATCTTGAAAAAAAATCTGAAAGCAGGATCTGTGATGTAAATAATCACATCTTTGCTGACCTTCAAAGTTGCAGAATCTTATTTTATAATTAATTATTTCACACTTTCCTAATCTGCAAAAGATATAATAAGAAAATAATATAGGGCAGATTACTTGCAACTGGAGGCTAGATTACTGTTTACTTTTATAACAGGTTAAGGCAGATCAGACCCAAACACCAATTGGATCTAATAGTAGTTCTTAACTACGATATGAATCACTTTAGCTAGAACTCAACAGACGTAGGAGTAAAGATCAATCGGTTTTAAAGTCAAACAATATAATCATAGTATGACTGAATAACTACTGAAATGTAAAACTACACATTTGCATGTAACACTGACATGCAAACTTACTTGACATATAGGTCCTACATGAATGTCAACAGTAGATTCTTTCATATCACCTTAATGTAAAAATGTATAAAAGAAATTAAAAGATTAACTACCTAAAAAAATCTAAAACAATAGATATGAACCAATAAAATCCTTTATTATTTTTAGCACTATTCTATTCCTTTAAATTTTGAAATTATATTTTACATCCTAAAACAATTTACTGCATTATTCGTCAAATTTTGATGTACAAAAGATTAACTCAATAAATGGGATCAAATAAGATTAAATAAATGGGAATTTTAAAGAGAAGAAATAAATTTAAAAGTATGATATTTAATACTTTGTATATTCAATTATTATTATTTTATATTTTCATTTGTTGTTGGTTTCAATTTAATCATAACTGCAGATAATATGAGTTCAAAAAACTGACTGTTTCACAATACTCATATTATCTTAGGCCTGTAAGTGTTTAAATATATGCCAGCAGTATCAAGCTATTTCTATTTTGTAGAATATTCTGTAAATTCTAGATATATATATACAGAAGGTGATTCATTTTCATGATTCATAATTTTAAGACTACACATATCAGCTTAAAATGTCTTAAAAAAATACATTTTCCTATAATGAAATTTTTTTAAGCCATTGTCAGACTTTCACAACATTCTATTGCACAGTCAAAGCATTAAAACACTGACAAAAAAATACTATATACATTAGCAGGGCTCACCTCATAATAAATCCTAAATTAAAAAAAATCCTGTTTCTTATTTTAAACAAAATTTCAAAAACCCTCACTTTATATCTAGTAAACACAGAGATAAATAAGCAAATCATTTGGTGTCTTATATGTTAACAAAATCATATTATATCCCTGTATATAAACAAAAATTTAACAAAAAATATAAATATTAGTAAGAATGGGATTTTATTTTAGTGAAATAAGAATACAATGATTCATTAAATAATCTTTTAGACAAAACAATAAACTGAAACCCTCCTGATATTTGTAAAAATTTGTAATTTTAAATACAGCCCAAAAAAATTGCTTCTGTTCAATTTTTCTTACTGTGAAAAGATTGCCAACAATATCCAAGATATTTTACCAATGCTGTAAGTAATCAGCCTTGTACAAAACATCTCATTGATGTCAATTATCAAAATTTATTTGTTTAACTAACCAATTAAAACCAAACAAGAATGTGCACAATGTAAAAATAGTATCATTAGCATTAATGTATGTGGACATACGCTATACATTAAGTATTACTACTGCTGCTACTGATTACTGAACTTGAATGACTAATAGCCATTGGGAATTTTATTTTTCCCTTCCAAAAAATAAATAAATAAATAACTTGGCAGTCATTACTTTATTTTTATTTCCAGTATGAGCTGAATTGAAAAACAGCTGATAGAGACTTTTCTTCACATGGTTAAGATTATGTTACTAGCAAGAAACAATATTATTACAAGAATAGAATTTTAGCATTGTTTTAAGGGGATACTAGTGAGAAAAGAAAAAACTGTTGTTTGTCCTACCAGAAGTGGTTAATTATTAATATCAGTTATATTGTAAACGAATTTTACTTTAAATTACTACTTCCATCTACAATTTAGTTTACCAATGTTTTCTGTTTCCATCTATGAAACTTATTTACTATATTCCCAGAACATTATCCAGGAGTCATGGCATTTTCATTATACGAGGGCTGTTCAAAAAGTAATGATAATAGTGATCCTGAGGGAAAATGTGTTGCGAAGGTTGGTAAAACTGCATACCATTATGTGGCCCATATGTTTAGCCATCTATTACGATCAGTTTCAAGTCGAATCGTGCAGTGTGTGGACATATGTGAAAATTTGCGTAATGTATATTAGATATTCGCCTATCATGTCCAGCATGGATAAAATGTTAGAGCAATGTTGTAACATGAAATTTTTAGTGAAACTCTAGAAGAACTGAAAAGACGCGTATGAATTATTAACTACGGTGTATGGTGAAGATGTTATGAACCAGGTGACCTTCTACAAGTGGTATAAAGCATCTGAGGTGGTAGAGCATCGCTGATGAGCTGCGTGAGGGGCTTAGATTTTGCACGATGATTTGGCCATGCAACTCGTGTATTGCTGATGGGTGTGGCGCCTGCTCATACTGGAGCAAATGCAACATCAAGTCTCCATATGTCAAGACCTGTTATTGTGGTTTGGTGGAAAGCAAACAAAGAAATGAATTGAATCATAACCGTAGATGAATCTTGGATGTACCACTACGATACGGAGCTGAAACAAGAAAGTTTCTAATGGAAAAGGGTACAGTTGCCACCTCCAAAAATAAGTAAAGATGAGTAGCAGTGCCGGTAAGGTTATGATGATAATCTTCTTCGATTCCGACAGTTTTTTGTACCAACATGCTGTCACGGCAGATTATTACAAATCAGTTTTGATCACAATGGTGTCATCTTAAGAAAAAAAATCCGTAAAAGAAGATTAATGAAATTTTACTGCATTGTGACAATGTGCGGTCCCTTGTCGCTCATACTGTAGTTGATTTCTTGAACACTCGCGGCATCGCAACTGCACCCCACCCACTGTACTGTCCAGATTTAGCCCCTTGTGACTTCTGGCTGTTCCCCGAAGTCAAGTTTTCATGCAGGGGACGGAAATTCAAGACAAATTAAGAGGCCATCAAAGCTGTGGAGGCATACTGCAAGGAGCTCAAGAAAGATGGTCTGACGTTTGTGTTTAAAAAGTGGCAGGAAAGGTGGGAAATGTGCATAAGAACCGAGGGGTGTTACTCTGAAAAAGAGCATGTAGATTTGGAAGATTGAATACATATTTTTTCCTGCAGAGCATTTTTACCACAACTTTTTGAACAGCCTCCATAGTTATGAAACCATTTTGAATTTTTTTTAAATCCATATTGCTCGGAGTAACAATGCATAGTGAAAGTTTTACTGCTATGTTTATAACATACACACACACACACTCTCTCTCTCTCTCTCTCTCTCTCTCTAATAATCCTTTAAATATTAAATTACCCATTTAACAAAAGGCTCAATTTCTAGTGAGGATATTGTTTGATACAGAATATACATCAACCTCATTGCCTAACCACAATAGAGTATAATTATGTAGCTGGCATGACAAATGATACCCTTAGTTACCCTAAAAATAAATATGAGTATTTATCACAGTAGTTTGAGCAAATCATCTAAAAAAAAACCTTTAGATAAGAAAGGATTTACATTTCTTAGAACATCAGGAATTTCACTATTATCGATATCCTGATTCCTATTTTTATTAACAGAATAATTAATTACCAGTTCTTAAAGAAATCAGACAGATGAACTAAAACTGTATGAGGAAGTGGAAGGATCAATAAGCCATTACATTCCTGGTTATAAATGATAGTAAAAGAAATGAAACATGAATATATTGGTGCAGTACTCAGTTATGGTAAAAATATGTGTATTATATATTATCATATAATCAGTAAGTGCAATTAGATAACATAATATCCATTTTATTAAAATATGGATAGAATACTTGGTAAGAAGAGTTAAGCGTACAATTTGATGATTCCATAACCTTGAACAACGCTAACAATAAAATCATAGAAAATTAAACTTTCGTTAATAATGACAAACGTACAGTACTTCTAATGAATTGTTCAGCAAAGATAAAGAATACAGGGTTGACTTTTCTTTTTAATGAATTTTTCTATATGCTGCTCTCATTTAGCACCTAATGATCATAGCATCTACTGTGATCAAAATAACCAATATTAGGGAGCAAACAATGAATATAACCTAATATAAAAATGAAATATATAGGTAAAGTGCACATACTTAAAAAAATATAGTGAATACAAATGGGGATTAAAATTTAGGAGAAAGAACTTAAGATTGAAAACAGATAAACTAAGATTAATATAATGGTAAAATTTCCACATTAAGAAAAAAAATATTGTAACCAAATCCAAACAATCAAATACAGTAACGTTCATTTTTCACATATGTAATATAAAAGTCAAAAACAGTAGTAAACTGATTAAATTTTAATCACCAAAAATGATTTACTAATTAATAAGTTTAAAATAAAACCATTAAGGAGTGATATAAAAAACTATTTTCCTATTTAAAACTTTTAGAAATAAATTTCAATAAAATTGACAATTTTTCTTTGTATACTTATACAAAACGGGTACTCGTAAACTAATATTTAAAAAAAGGCTGTTAAATCACTTCACAAGAAAATACTGTATACTTCACACTAAATATAATTACTACTGAATATAATAACGCCCTTTTTATGTAATAAACAAACTTCCACCAACATAAAATAAAACTCTATAAATCAATTAACTCAACATAGAATAAATGTAAAATCAATGGTAACAATATGGTTTCTTTTCTAATATTAACAATAATAGTGGTAATAATGATAATAAAAATAAGGTAGTAGTAATAATAATAATAATAAGGGAAAGACTAGTGATGATGATAATAATAATAACAATTACAATAATTGAAGGTACTAAAGTAGCGCATGGTCAAGGGTGGAGCTGTTTAGTAGACCTGCTAGGTGTTTCAGTTGATGTTTGTGGATGTCTGTATGAGACGTGCTTGCGTAAAGCGTCTCTAGAACGTGACACATGATTACATGCAGAACATGCATAATGTGCATTCAAATGAGTTTCCATATGTACTCTTAAATTATATTGGTTACTTAACATTTTACCACAAACAAAACACATAGCATATAATTTTGAATTAGATACATTCTGACCTGATCCCCTTTCTCCTCTTTCAGAACGATTTGTAGTATTTTTTGACCCTGATTCAGAGTTATTACCTGAAATAAAGAAAATAATCACATATAATAATTCACCATATGTATTGAACATTTACAACAATAAACAACAGATTTTTATATACTTCACCAAAAATTTTACATCTAGGATTAATTACTAATCAATCACTATGGCATCAAGTCACCATGATGAATAATAATTGAAGCAACATAGCAATAAATACAGTACATATCTTCAGATTAATTACATTGGAGTGATATGGGATTAGAAGCCATGTTTCATCTATTACTTAATTTATCTTCATACTTATTAAAATATACATAAGATTTTTTAGTATGATAAATAAAAAACATAACTAGAATGATAAAAATTCACTTTCAATTATAATATTCCCCGTTATACCTGAAAGATTGAAACCAAAATCATTTCAAGTACAGTTGTTTTTTTATAAATAGGTGCTAATTGAAAATTAGTTTCATATAGTATTCACTGAAAGTCTTTACTCTGCCTGCCATTTAAGGTACAGTCTTTTTTATGCGTAGGTGTTTTAAAAATTCAATAAGTATTCATTGAAAATCTATACTCTTATAATAAAATGTTATCCCCTTTATCTGTTACATATAAATTAGTGATATTGTCTTAAAATTCACTAGCTGCTACAGTTAACATTTTTTGATATAATTATTAATAATTTTGACCGGCATTAATTTTTTTTTTAGGGGTTTTACCTGAAACTGTTTAGATATTTAAGTTGCATTTTATTTTTTGTACAATTATTGTTTCCCTCTTGGTATGCTTTTAGTAATTTATTGTTCCACATTATTCCTAATGTACAGGAATATAAGAACCCAGATTAAAATACCAAACGTCAACTTGCAAATTTCACTATTCTAATGCCTAAATAATTTAATTTTTTTTCTTTGATAGAAAAATGTTGATTTACTAGACATAATTTACTAGTATACGTAATTTATATGTACTGTAAATATCAAATATACATAGTATTATACAATATAAACTACAATAACTACTGTTACTGAATCGCAGGTAACTTTAATAGGGAAAGTCAGATTGTACTCTGTAATGTCCTCTACTGTATGCCATATAGTACTGAGTTTTTGTCACAAGACAACTCTGAGAAATAAAATCACTGGTATAGTATTTTTAGAAATTGTTAAAACAAGTTTCAAGAATTTCTAAATAAGGACTGGAGTAAGTACAGTAATAAATAATATACTTACAGCCTGTTGTAATAAGAAAGAGAAAAAATATTGATTTCTTTTTTCTTTTTAATACTAAATATAACACTATTGCCATGCCAGATAGAATAAATTAATCTGATCTAAACATGCTCTGATCTTCTGAGGAATTGTGAGCAGATCAAGTGCCTTTACTCTGGGTCATGAATTTTCCTCTTGCTAGGGTTGTGTATGGTTAGGGATCTTCAAAAATGGCTTGTCCTTTCTCACCAACCAGCCCTTTTGTTTTTCTTTCACCCTCCTCTAACTTTAGGTTTTATAGGTATTGGTCAGTATTTTTTATGTTCATGCTGAAATTAATTTGAAAGGGAAACTATCCAAGGTCGAATGTAATGACTTTCCTTGAATGAACCCATTTCCTAAGTCTAGTGACTCTATAATAATAATAATCCTAAGAGCTGAATTAGATGTTGAGTGAAGCCAGGTCTGCCAATCCCTCTTAAAAGTACAAAAAGTGCCCACTGCGATCAAAGAGATTATTATTATTCTGAAAAAGAATATTTTCCTAAAATTAATAGCTAAAAATATATAAAGAAATAATTACTCTGAGTCAGATCAGTTGGTAGAGCTGAAGATGAAGTGTTATGATCAGCTGTATTAGTAACTGTACCCCCACTGCTACTTCCAGTTGACTCTTGTTGATCACTTTCCTGTTTAATTGATGGTACATTAACGTTGTCATTATTATTGTTATTGTTGTTATTATTACTGTTAGTTAAATTAATTGTATCATCCAATGCAGACCCAGAACCACTGGATGGTACTCTTTGACTTAAATCTTCAGCCGTATTCTGTGTCGTGATATTATCCCAACAAGGAAATGATTCAGAAGATGAATTATCAGCTTTGGGTTTAACATTCTTTGGTTTAGTTCGTGAAGTCATTGCATGATAAAGTAAATCATCAGATGACGTTAAAGTTGGTGCTGTAACTTTTGCTCTTTTGCTACGTGGACTTGTTGAAGTTTCTTTTCTTACAGATTCTGAATTGTTCACAAATCCTGTCTGTAATAAAAGAAAAATAATGATTATAATTTGTTTTTTATACTATACATAATTTGCTTCATAACAAGACTAAATATTACCCCTAAAACCTGAACTGAATTCATTATAAATTTTCTATCAAATTAAAATTAACAAAAATAAGATCATAAAATAAATCAATAAGTGAAAAGTGAAGAACGCCTATTACTACAAATCAATAAATTATGCCATCATGCTTGAATAAGTAAAATACTAATGATGAAATATAATAAAGAATATCAAATGAATTTAGATGTCAGGAATTGGAAAAAAAATTTATTTAAACATTTAGAATAATTGGTATTCAGCCTAATTTTTTCCTAATAAGCAATTAATTTATTCTGTGTTACTTGAAGGACTGAAATGATTCATATCACCCATCAAAGAGTAATTTTGCAAATATTCAAAAGTTACAATCCACAAATATAAACAACTTACTCGTCAAATTTCTCATCCTTCTTACACAAGCAGGAAAAATAACCACATACATAATTTTTGAAAATTCAAATAATTCATAACATATTATCTATCATTATAATTCATATTTATCAAATATCATTACATACTTAATTTCATGGATTTTGGTAAATTTTATTAAAGAAAATTATATTTCATAACATAGAAAATGTGTTATGAAGGTGAATCAAATATACAGTAATTTTTTTTTTATAAATCTATTGATTAATAATATACACAATTCATACCTACATCATTTCTCTATAAGGTCTCCTGCACAATCTACACACACTTTTGCCAATGATCTGGAAGCTTGAATAGTCCTTGTTCATAAAAAGTTTGAGGATGAGTTGTCAACCAATTGCACATGCGCTCCTCAACATCTCGATTGTTTTTGAATCGTTCCCCTACAAGCGATTCTTTCGAGGGCGCAAACATAAAATAGTCACAGAGGAGCAAATCTGGACTGTAGGGAGGGCAGCAGTCAAGGGTTTCCCAGTGCCATTTTTTCCAATTTATCCCTTGTCAAAATTGTGGTGTGTGGCCTGGCATTGTCGTGGAGAAGAATGACATCTCTGATGGGCAAAACCCTGTCTTCTGTTTTGGTAGGCAGCTTTTGTTGACTGTAGTAGCTGGCAATAGTAAGCCTCATTCACAGTTTGTTGATTGTGGAGAAAAATCAATGAGTAAAACTCCCCTGAGAAAAAAAATATTGTTGCAAGAACTTTTCTGGCTAACAGATGGGTTTTGGGCTTCACTCCAGTAGAGAGGCCTTTGGGCACACGGGCAGCCATCATCCTTCCTTCGCCACTCCTTACTCGCCATTTTTGACTTAGAAGTGTAATGATGGACCCATGTCTCATCACATGTGATGATGCGCCTCAAAAAATCATTCCCTTCTTGCTGATTTTAATCTATGTCTCTCGCAGATCTCCAACCTGATCTGTTTTTGATTTTTTGTCAACAACCTTGGAACCCATCAAGCACTAATTTTTCTAAAGCCAAGATGATCAGTGATAATGGATTGAGCACTCCTATAGCTGATACCCATTTCTAACATGATTTCTTCAACGATGAACCAATGATCATCACCTTTGATAAGTTCTCGAACAGGATGAATGTTGTCAGCTGTGAGACTTTACCTTGAGCGTCGATCATGATTTTCATTTTCTACATTTTTTCACCCGCCCTTAAATTGTCTGGCTCATGTATACACTCAGTTCTGGGATAGTGTAGCATCCCCAAACGGTACCTTTAAACGAGTAAAAATTTCTGCGAGTTTAATACCTTCATTAGTTAAAAACTTCATGATTATACATTGTGCAAAAGATGACAGGGCCTCTTGCTCATTCAAGGCTGTACTGACAGAACAGCGCTAACCAAGCTTGTTCCGCCTCTCTAACACACTGAACATTAACCCCCCCCCCCACTCAGCCATCCTGCTCGGTACTGCTTGATGCATAGAATATCAAAATTACCATTTAAATTTGATTCACCCTCGTATTATCCAGCATAGATATTTTTATATTATTTACAAAAGAAGCATATAAAAACTACAGCATATTGTATTGATCAAGTGGATTATTATAGAGATCTCTGTTCCAGATACAAACAAAAGATTCTTTTCAATTTATAATTCCCCTCTACTTTAAGTTTTTACTCTACTGAAAAAAAAAAATGAACTTGAGAATTGGAAAATTCTCATACCTCTTCATTTCTTTATACTAAGTTTTTTAAATTGTTCAAGAATATTAAATTAGTCACAATTATGCTTGGATAATAACGACTTTTATTTGATATAAATACATACCCTTTTAAAGGTATAAAATTCTTTATTTTAAATGTTTTATGAAAAGAAGTATAGTAATTTTTATTATTACTACATACAGAATGGATATAATAGTAGTAATGGTCTATGTAACTCTATACGTAATATGTATGTGTAGTTCTGTGGTTTAATAAAATGTAGCCAACCCTGTTAAATAAAAGCAATAGTCCTGAATTTAAAGTCAGGTATGGTGTTTTTCACTATGCTAAAAAAAAATTCATCTCTTATTAGTAGCTGTAAATGGTTACTTATCCTATAGTTGTTTAAAAAAGGAAATAAATAAATTTTCACTCCAATAAAACAAACTATTTGCATAAATAATACATGACAAATCTCATAACACCATGCTCACTTTTAAAATATCCTACTAGGTGATCAACCAAGAAATTTATATTCATTTAATTTTATTTTTGAGGTGTCAAATGCATTTTTACATGAATACTACTGTCTTAACACCTTAGACACACAGAAGATAATATTGTTAATTAAAACCAAAATTCTATTTTATGTAAATAAAAATATTATGCGCAAATATGAAAAAAAAAAGTTTCATCAAAATATACATAAATATAAAAAAAATCACACAAACATGATTTCTTTAATTATACACAATTTTATAAATACAATTTCATAATATATCTATGTACTTCGTTAAACAATATTAACCTAAGTTTAAATGCTGGTGAGTTCAAAAAAAAAAAATTAAGACTATATTGTGTTTTGGCTGCCTGAGAGTGTATTTAAGCAACTTTGACTGGGCACCTGATAACAGCACAAAAATAACTCATGTAATGCAATAAGTCATCATCAATATTCTATAATAATAGCTTATTAAAAACTAATTTTTTGTTTGAATTGTTCAGAGAGTATAAAATTCAGAAAGGAATAACTTTTTTAAACTCTTCCTCTACATTTTTTCCTAAGTTAAATGTAACATTTGTGTTTGTAATAATAAAGTATACATGCATAGAATATAACACACATAAATAATACGAGGGTTTAGAAAGTTCTCAATCTGGTCAAGAAAACACAAGATTTTTCAGAAATGTTTTGTTTAATTTCTCAATGTAGTCACCTAGCAATCTGGTTTGTTTAGAAAAAAGACAACTTCCCAACTTTTTAACACTCCAGTATAATGTGATTTATTCAACTCTGCAAAAGAGCTGTTATCTCAGATTTGACCTCATCATTTGAAGTGAATCTTTGTCTCCAGGGAACCAAATTGTCGAACATAGTGCAAGTACTTTAAAGTTTAGTGCCCAGGAGTTTTGTAATAACTCACCAAGATGTATGTGTAGGCATATTATCTTGGTAAAGATAATTTTATTTTTGGCTGGAAGCAGATGTTTAGCCTGAATAGCATCTATGATAGTGCACACACAGATCCACTGAACAAATAATTAATAAGCACAATCACATAAATGATCAAAATTCAGAACAGTTGTCTGTCTAGGAGTATGAGGCACTTCTCAGCCATACTCTAGTTCTTTGTGAATCCAAATTTTCAAGCCAGATTTGCATAAAGAATCTGGATGGAAAACAGGGAAGCTAACATTTTAATATTTTTATGGTCTCAAAAAAAGTCAGTATTCTGAGAAACAGAAAAATTGAGTAAATATTTATTTTTAATAATTGTAAACAGAAAATAAAATGAGAAGAAAACATGATGTTTTGATCAGTTTTACCATAATTACTTGTAAATTCTTAAAATATATTTTAATAATCTTTCTTAATAACTTTAAAAAAAAATCTTTCTTTTATTTCTTTTTAGTAACATTTTCAAGATATACATTTAGTATTAAATAACTTTTTTTTTAATTTAAACGTTTTTAATTTAATTTATGCATTAATTTAACTAGTTTTACAGCTTTGAAAGGATACTTATATTCTCAATGTGTAAACCAGACTTATTGAAAGATTGCAATAAAAGGGTAAAATATGCTTAAACTTTAAGGCTGGGAATGATTTAAGGGTTACTTTTTAATGAGTTATACACCAGAAATGAGCAATATAGAAGATTAATCATAACATACATATCCTGTAAATTCAGCTAATCCTCTTATATGTAAAGTATCAGCCATTGCAAGTAGACTAGTAAGCTGATGCTGGTATATGTTGACTTCACCACTATACATAAAAGTAACTAGTGCACAGAGATCAGTAAATTCTGTTCCTGGTAGTACAATTACTGGATGTTGCATTGGCTGCATCTCCTACAAAGGTCAAAATAGATTATACTCGAGTAATTATAATAAGAAAAAAAAACTATAATTTAATTAAATGAGTAACAACACTTAACTTTTATACAAAACTTCAAATAAAAAACTGAATGAAATATCACACAAAAATATACTTCGCTCATTACATAAGCATCTCATGAATTTTTTCACATTGTATGTACTTAAGCTATTTTCTATATTTTTATACAGCAATATATTTATAATTATTACTGAATTCAGAAAATCTTCTGCTTCCAGGGCTATAATACTACTTCTCATGAAACTGCCAACATAATCCATCCATCTTATAAAATTGTAAAATTGCTTTATAAAATTCTTCCCATCTTTTCTACAAGCCATAAAATAACAGCTGAAGTTATTATTAATTAAGTCCATTCTATATAATGTGAGATATGGGTCCTCCATAGTACCACCAAAACCAGTAACGTAGTTAGTCTAAACCTTCTTTCCAAGTATATTTCATTATAATCTGTTAATTTTCCGTTTATACATGCATTATATTGCAGTGTTCATAATTATTCACAATTTGCTTTCAGTATCTGAAGTGAATAATTTCAAATCTCTTAAGGGACTCGCTATGAATTTACTTTTATTACACTCATAAAGTAAAAAAAAGAAATTTTGATTTCAAATTTTTCAGTTCATAATTTAGAAAGCAGTTTGGGACACAAGGTGATTTAAGGACAGGTCCTTAATAACACTAATTAGCTTTCAAGTTTCTCACATCTCCAAAAGTAAGAATACAATTCTCAATGCTTGCTATTGTAGGAGGTTCATACAAAGACTGCATAATCAGACAACCTCTGCATAAAAGTATTTAAAAGAAAGATTAAACAAAAAGTGTTTTTTAAGATTAGGAAGGATGAAGTGTATTTGAATATGGTTTTTCTTACAATGGAATAGTAGACAACATTCTTATACTTATAAAAAGGATGCATTAGTTCAGGGCTTAGATCTAAATTCTCCATTCATTCAATGATAGTTACCAGAAATAGATTCAATAAAACAGTCTGATCCTGAAAAAATGTTTCTATCAGTATATTGAACCTATAGGTATTGTTCATACCTATTATATGTTCAGATAACAGTTAAGATTGCAGTAAATACACATTAACAATACTTTATAATTCATGTATACCTTACAAGTAACTCAAGAGTCTCATATGTCAACAAGTCAAAATTAAATCACATTCTCAGAATATTTACTTTTAAAGGTACCTTAGAGTTATCAGCAAGCAATTATTTAATGTTTAATATTAGTTCTTTTTTTTGTCTACTGTGTATCAATTAAATAATAAAACTGACAAAATAACTCTCTCAATTTATATGTAATAAGATTTTAATGCTTGTCCACTTAAATAAAGTCCCCATTCACCTTATTCACTGACACAGACTTGATTTTTACTGGTGAGTGAAGCAGATTAGTTTCTGTTAACTATTTTAACACATTACTATTTTCTTCTTTATTACATCAAGTGACTCAAAATATGCTCTTTTCATATTTCATAATAAGGAAAAGAAAGAATATGGAGCGTATTCCAGTGCAGTAAAGTATTTGTCAGTCAAAAATTACCTTATAAAAAGCATTGTGTGAATAGGCATATATTCCTGATGAAAAATGAAACTATTTTTTAGAGTTAAGTCTTTTTTTTAATTTTCTCTAAGCATTGCCAAAACTTCTTTATAATACTGGTTTATTGTACCTTCTGGAATCCATTTTTTCAAAATATGCCCTTGACATTAAAAACACAATGGCATGGATTCGTATTTGGACTTGCTTGACAAGTTTTTTCATTGTTTATGATTAACTGTAATTTCTGGGGTACTAAGTGTTAATTCGTCGCAGAATCATACTAGAAAATTTAAATTCAGACATAAGTGATGATCTTTTTTAAAATAAGTTGAAATCAGCATCAAATTACTGCAGAATGTCAGTGCAAATTTCCTTGTAACATTCTTTTTGCTCTGATGCAAAAACCCTGAGACCATCTTGGCACAAATTTTTTCATGTTGAGAGACTGACAAAAAATTCCCCACATAGGCTCTTTGTCAATGTTCACAGCTTCAGCTATAATTTGGACACTGAGTCGGGAGTGTTCCTGAAAAGTCTGGCAAATTTTTTCTACATTTTCTTTATTTCCTGAAGTTTACCCAGGGCATTCACTGTCTTTCACGTTTTGACATCCTTCACTGAACCTTTCACCACTCAAATCATTGAGTACAAGCAGTCCTGGTTGTAAGCCTCACTTTAAACATTCTGCTAGTATTTTGTTCATGTTAATAAAAATTTTAAATTTATAAGTTGTTCAACTTTTAAAGTTAGCATTATTCCAACACATAACTGAAAGTACAAATGCACTAAATAGTGACTCACAATCAACTAGATGGCTGTGAGTGTTGATGTTTGTCATGCAGATTCAAATACATCCAAGTTTCTAAAAAAAAGCTCATATTCAATTCTTACTACTGTCTCTAAGACACTCATTATTTATTACATAAATCTCAAACACTGCATACATAAAAGGTATAATGAAAATGTGGGATTTTGTGTATACTAAACAAGAGGTTTTGTTTATCAGAAGTATGATATGCTACCAAATGAACGGAATGGGGTCCAACTGAAAGTAAAGGTCAATCACAAATTACTAATGCTCCTACTGTTTTTAATTTGTTCCTTTCTGTTCATGTTGGTAAATTAATCGTCAAATAATAAATGTTAATTATGGTGGTAAATTATGTTTTGTTAAATATGGTTAAACAAATTTTAGTATGCGTTTATTAAATTACTGACTTACACATAGTTTACACTATGTGTAAGTCAGATATTGCTCAAACAGGAGTTAATAAGCATAAAACAAACAAAGTAATTAAAAGTGAAGGATGAGAATTAACTAGACACATTTTGAAAAGCGTCTTTGAGACAGAATCAAATGTTTATGCCTATCCTGTGTCACAAGCAACTAAACTTGCTGCTTACTACACCAGAAAATCAGAGAAGTTTATTGTAAAAATTTGACAATTGGTGAATAAGAAGAAGAAAGCTACAAGAAAATCTGGGGACTTTACAACAAAAATTATATAAGCCAGAGAAATAAACATCAAGCAAAAAATGAGGATAAAAATATAATTAGGATTGATGATCTCGATAAAAATGTAATATTATGGATAATCCAAGAATTTTATTTTCTGTGCCAGAAGTGAAACAAAGAATACACTTTCCTTGGGGCTGAAAATAGCTATTGAGACAACATAAAAGGATTTAAATGGAGGAAAAGCCTACATAAAAGAAAGATATTAGCGAAAAGGCTAAATAATGTTTTCTTGCGTTACATATATGGTGTGAAGATGAAAGTCTTGAGAAAAACCAGGAAAATGATATTTTACTTGGACGAGACATGGGCTGATAGCAAATGAACATTTCAAAAATGTTGGCAGTCTGACAATGTTTTTGTAGTTTCCAACAACTGAAACGCAGCTAATTGTTTAATAATATTACATGCAGGAAGTAAGGAAGGATTTGTTACTACCACCAATAAATTTGGATTAACTAGTGGAAACTATCATGAGCAAAAGAATCATAACTTCGAGATATAGTTGAGAGAAAAATTGTTACCAAATATTCCTGATCAATCAATCATTGTAATCGATAACGCCCAATACCATTATGTCTTGGCAGAATAAGCACTAACAAAAAAACTAAATTAGAACTATTTAAACTAATTTAAGTAATTAGTTAAATTAGAAATAGTAGACTGGATGCTGAGAACAGGAGTTCAGTGTGCCAATGATCAATGAAAAAGGAATAGCTCATTCTGTTACACAAACCAAAGGAAAAAGTTTACAAAATCAATGAATATGTCTGGTTTGGGTTATGAAGTTGTAAGATTACCTCCATATTTATGCAAACTTAATTCAAATGAACTGGCTTGGGCTAAAGAAATCACTTTGATAGAAAATAACCATGTTGACTTAAAACTAAATAATTTAAAGAGACTAACTGACATGGGCATCAAAACAATAAGCGAGTGTTAAAGTTACTGTTCAAAAGTAACAAAACTGGAGGAAAAATAATAAGCTATAGATAAAATTGTTTCAGATGTCATTGATAAGTTTATTATATCCACACGACGCAGACGATTCTTCAGTAAACTCTGAATCTGACAGCAACAATACAGATGATGGTAAAGAACTGGCCACCTTTATATAAATTATTTATGTACTAATAAAAATATTTATTCCCTTTTTAGTAATGTTAATTAAAATTTCGAACAGTAATCTTTAATAGATCAAACAATAATATTATTAGAGAAAACTTACAACTGTCAAAACAGTCAGTAAATAGTTCAATAAAATATAAATAATTAATTTTGTTAGAACAAATTTTTCAGTTAAGATAGTAACGAACAGTTTGCTTTGGGTAGTAAGAGTATTGTTGCTACTTACTGAATGATGTTTCAAGCCGGGGTACCCCCCTGCTAAAATTCTATCACTCTCTTGCATAACACATTCCTTACAGAGGCACAATTACAATTCCAGTACAGTTAAAAAAAGGTATTATTATTTTATCAAACAAACAATGAATATTTCCAAAGTATTTTAAAATCCATTCATAATACTTAATGAACTAAAAAAGAACTAAAAATACTTTAAAAAAACTAATTAACACCACGACAACCTTCATTAGACAGCAATTAAATAAAATTGAGTAACATATTTAAAACAGCAGAATTATAATCTACTTTTGTCTTTGTAGAAAAAATTGATTTGTCAGGAATTCCTGTGATTCCAGAGGATACATAATATTATACATGGAATGTTGGCATGTAAGATGTAACAATTTGTGAATGGCACTTAGACTGTAGTTATGAAGAATAAAAATTACCTTGAAAAGATCTTTGAAGTACTGACTACATGCTGATAATACAACTCTATGTGCCTTCAAGCTACGACCACCAGCACATAGTGTAACATCAGTCAAATCATCTCCATCAAGAAGCAAAGGTAGTGTTGCCAATAGACTACTTTGGTAATTGTGCCACCTCAAACAAAACTGTTGCTCGCTACCCATTTTCTTACCTAAAACAATAATTAGAGATGAAAAAAATAATTACCTGTATTATACTTCTAGACACAGTTTATTACATAGATTCTCTTGTGGCAAAAAATTCAAAGAAATTGATATTTTATAATTCGCTAGATTTATAAAAGTTTAAATATGGCAGGGAAATACAAAAAAAAAATATTTATTCTATATTTTTTATTTAATTTTACAAAAATAATAAAGTTTATGAATCACAAATCTATCACCTTCTAATATATTACAGATTGTCATTTCTTTATTAATGCTTATTGGGTAAACAACCGAGGCTGATGACAGTATTCAGGGACTCAGTTTCATGTCTTTACAGTTTCAAAAATTTTGCATTTACTTAATATTAAGTCAATAATCATGTAATACTATATATACAATCTTTTAAATATAGGATAACATGTAAAAACTCATTGTTTTTGTATTATTTTATCCTAAACTCTTAAATAATGTTACAACCTTACATCTATGAAACAGTAATCACATGAAAATTAAGATAAATTTTGCTTTTATAACTGTAGATTTGGAAGGGTATCTGATGAAATAACACATGAGTAATGCTTATTTATTATTTATGATTACTAATGAAATAAATATATTCTTCTTTTTCTTCAAAAAAAAAATATTTTAGCGTGGACCTAAAAAACAGATAAGTATTTTGTTAAAATACTTAAAATCAAGCTAGCTTCATAATGCATATTTAAATACAAACTAGTGAGTTTGTATTTAACAAGCAATCTAGTTTGTTTCAATACAACAGCACATGTCTATTCGAATACTGCTCATACTCATTCATTAAGAAGTGAAGAATCTTCCTGGTTGAGAATATTACTTTTTATATAAAGTTGTGAATTTTCCTTTAAGTGGTGATTTGAGACACCCACTTATCTTAAATGGCCTTTTTTTTAATGAATGGGTATTTTTATTTCCCACTGATACACAGGAAATTAACTAGTACTTTAAATATAAAAACTAAATATTCAAACCCTGTAAAATACAGATCCTTGCTTCAAGACTGAGAATATGGACTGCCGCAGGGAATTGTCCTCAGCCCTTTGCTTTTCTTTTTGTTTATTAATGATCTACCTCAAAATCTAAACCATTCATTGCTATCCACTTCAAATTGCAAATTGATTTTCTTTGCAGGAATATCAAAACCTACTGTTTTAATTTGAAATTCTTCAATAAAATACTGAGCTTGTCATCATAATTAAATATTTATTACGCTTACCATTATGCTGTCTATGCTTACCACTATGCTGTCACCTCTTCGGGCTCCCTCAAAGAGTCACAACCAGTTTTCAAAATATAAAAATGGGTTGTAAATTCAAAGTTTGGTGCCCATAATTATGATCCATGTAGAATAATATTTTGAAAATAATAATATTAATGTTAGTTTATTCTAGTATTTATAGTTATGAATTGTAATCTTTGCTAAAATGATAGTTACTTATTCTTAAAAAATAATGATATCCACCTCTGCCAAATGAACTGTTTTTCTGAAATTCAACACAATAATTCAGCTTATGAGAAGTGCCTCTTTATATTTCCACTGTCATTTTTAGAAAAATTCTTGACTATTTATAAAGGTTTCCTCAACAATTTATTTAAAATACAATTAAAAGATTTTCTTTTACAGAAGAGTATTATTCTTGTTATTGAATTTTTAAATAATACTAATTAAAAAATCGCAAAGCTTTACTTTTCTGCATCTCGCTCAATGTATGCTCAATAATTTCTGATTTTTAAATTATTTGTAGTTATTTTTTACACTGTGTACCTTCATATATTATTTACCTTAATATTATTTCATGTGTTAATATTTTAAATAATTAATATTGACTTTAATAAGGTATATGTCTTATCTTGTAATTTATGTGTGTTCTGTGATGTCGTTCTGATCAAGTATTATTATGGTTTCCCTTGATCTGTCCAGGCAAATGCTTAGGCCATTACTTTTTTTAATCCATGGAGTAGAATACTTACCCATTTACTAACATTACCTATACATTATATTACTGTGTCAGATTACAATAAAATATTTATTTATTTATAGGCCACACAATTTTTTTTTTAAATTTTGATTCAACAAATTTGTAAAGCACAAAAAGAAGCTTTCTTTTAAAACTATATACTCAAATTAAGGAAAAGAGCAAAACTGTTGACAAAATTAAGTTGCATAAATGAGAGCAGGATCAGTTGATTACACAACTGATCAATTAATTGTTGTAACTAAAAATTTAAGCCAATGCCCACTTTACAAATCTATAGAATTACTTTCATCAAGCTGTTAATTTTTTTAATAAATACAATAAACTTCAAAATAATTTTAAAAAATCAATGAAAAAACAATCAGTAGCATTCTACTGTACAAAAAGTTCAATCATATGACCTTCTGTTATACTCACAAGATTTTTCTACTGAAATATAAGACCAATTTAGAAATTCATAACGCCATTATATGAGCATTATACAAATGTTTTATCAATATTTTACTCAAAATTATACAAAAATTTAAGAAATGATACCCCTCATGTGATACTGCTATAGTCTTTGTCATTCCTTGCTTAAAAAGTAGAAATAAAAAATTCCTTGTGCAATACCAAACTTGAATCAGCAATCCACGGTTCATGGAATCCATACTTTAAACTTGATAATCACGTGGCATATATTTAATTTTTTTTTTTTATAGGAATTTATCAATACTGCAAGTGATGGCTTACGTATAATATATGTAATAAACTATCAAATACAAAACAGTGTTCTTCAAGATCACTTAATTACCTAAAGCTTACATGACAAATATTACCTAAATCAATCTTTAAACAGTCAAGCTATGTGTTTAAAAGGAGAAAAATAAAGTGGCATCTATAACAAATAATCTACAAAACTGGACGAGGCAAAGACATTTGTTAAATCTAAGTATACACTTAAAACACTAAGTATACACTACAAAACTCACAATATGTGCTGTATCTGGGAAACTGATCTCTGCTCTTGGGACCACTAATAATAAAACTAACCCTAAAAGTGAATAGAAATTGATTTGTAAAAGACAAAAATTGTAATTTAGGATAAATAAGGCAAATTAAAAGTGGGATTAACATGCATTTGCCATAATAAACACAGAAAACCAAACATATCAACAGCTGCCCAACCTTGCTTAGAAACTCGATCACAAATTAGTTTATTAGAAATAAGATTTTTTAAAAAATGGACATAAGAAATAAAAATTAGGAAGTTGGGAAACTTATTTTATTAATAATGATGCAGAAACTTTATTGTTGAATAACTATAGCAGATGAATATTCTAATACGCCTGAAAGTTTTACCTATTAAATCTTTTTGAAAATGTTTTGTTATGACATTAAATGGTAATTTACTTTTTACTTCATTGTACGAAGTAAAAAAGTATTGTGGTTGCAAAAAATTTCGGTTCCCAGATTTCAACGGAAATATCCATTTTGACTAGTTACGGCATGACATCTATATGTACGTACAATCTCGCATAACTCAAAAACAATTAGCCATAAGATGTTAGAATTTTGGATTTAGAACTGTTGTAATATCTAGTTGTGCACCTCCTCTTTTGATTGCTGTTGACTGAACCAAAAGGTCCAATAAATTCCAAAAGCCAAATTTTTTTTTGATTTTGGACTTTTTCTTAACTGCAGTAATAACCCCTCATCAAGAGATTTTTAACGATATATCATAAATGGTACTTATTTTCATTGGTTCCAGAGTTATAGCCACGTAAAATTTGAATTAATGAAATATTTGAATCTTAGGTCAAATCAGACCTCATCTCCTTTTTTTTTTTTAATTTAAATATATTGATTTATTAATAATTACTAATTCTGATTATAAAAAAATGTATACTGTGAATAATAATTCAATAAGAAAAAAAATAATGTGTAAATGTAATTTAATAGGCATACACGGAAGTAATGTATTGTCCACATCCAATTTGTTATAGGAGGAAGGATGTTTTTAAAAGCTTTTTATTTAACTCGCTTTAGTAATAATCAAATCTTGCAACTGCTATATCTTTTGATCTATCATATGAAAATCAATGAAATTTGGTACACGTATGTAACTTCGATGACAATACAGCACTACGGTGTCGGAATTTAATATGATCCGCCTCCACGCGCTGCCCCTATGTTAAATTCATGCATTTAGTTGAAAATTTTCATTTCTCATGAAGTATCGTATGAAAATGATTGAAATTTGGTACATGTATGTAACTTCGATGTGTAAAAATAAATATTTTTACTTTTTTTTAGTCTTAAAAAAAAATACAAAATATATTTGATTACATATAAAAAATTATTTTTTAAAAAAGCTTTTATTTAACTAATATTAATATTAACATTAATAAAAAAAGGAAACCCTCTAAAAAGTAAAAAATAAGAATTAAATCAAATTGAGAATTTTAAACATAAAAGTATAATATATTAACAAATATAGAAATGCACTGAAAAGCAAAAAAAAAATAATTATTTATTTATAAATCATATAAATTTTAAATTGATTATTTATTTTTATTTATAAAAAAAAATTTATATTGGTTTAAGTATATGCTATCTCTACCTAATTTAAAATAAATAATTTGGGTTGGACAATTTATTTTACATACATAATGGGTTTGCAATAGGTCATGGTGGACAATCTGAATTGGAGGTTTCAGTGGTTTTAAGCTAACTTTTCACTTTTGAATAGGGTTTCCTAAAAGGCTTGTTTATAAATTTTATTTTTATTCAATAAACACTGTTAAAATACTTGTTTTACACTGTTTTGTAAGTATCTATTTGTTAATAATTATTTTTATTATGTCTTCTTTACAGTTTCATCTAATTTTATTCAATTAAATGGTAATTATTTTAAAAGATGACATGCATTTAAAAAGTCAATAATGTTGGTAGTATATGTTGTTAAAGTCATTGTACTAATCATCAATAAACAAAAAAAAGTCTAACAATAAACAATGCCTTTCAGTCAAGTTATGTCCCTTATAAGTTACACAATAACCTCACCAACAATTTTATAATCAAGTACTGTACAGTAAAAGTACAATATACATTATTTTCAAACTAAATAATTGCTTATTTATACAATTATTGACTCAGCCTAACAATCTACCAATTTAATAATAATTAAGATTAATTAGACCAGATTGGTTACATTTGCTGATATGATAAAAAATTCAGAAACTCATTTAAATTTCATTTTTTAATTTAATCATGTTAATGTTTCACAAACTATCAATAACTGAAATTTGAAGACACAAATTTCAATGACATATATTAAGAATAAATAATAAGACATTCGATATCGATTATACAAAAAATAAAAAATGTAAACACAAGAGTATTGCTACAAATTCAAATTACTACCCTAGCCATTACAGGAACATGGGTACTTACATATTAACGCCACCGCAGCTACAGCTTTATTTAAAAACAAAGTAGTCAATCAGATTTCGGTGGAAAATGAAGTCTCTTTATTAATTTTAATAAATGGTTATTTATATTTATTTATTTTATAAATATAATTTAACCAAACTTAACCTACGCTCGCTAACCTTGATTAATTAACACGGTAATTTTTTGAGTATTTATTTAATAAATTCAGTAATTATTGCAATTATTTATTATTTAAATAATCAAAACATTCCTGTTAATTAGTCAAGGTTAGCGAGCGAAGCGAGTGTAGGTTAAGTTTGGTTAATTTATAAAATAAATAAATATAAATAACCATTTATTAAAATTAATAAAGAAACTATTTTGAATCTATGTTAAACTCTATATCAGCCCATTTCCCACCAAAATCCGATTGCCTACTTTGTTTTTAAATAAAGCTGTAGCTGCAGTGGCGTTAATACGTAAGTACCGGAACATGTAATTTTTTGATTTCAAAATTTTTATAAGTCAAAAACAATAATAATTTGACACTACTTTTTTGTATATTTACAATCGGCATGGTGAAAACAACTTATACAAAGATTATCTTCTGAATGAGTATCATCTTTTTAAATAATTATAAATTAATTTTTTTACTGTTTCTTAGTATCTATTGATGATAATTGAAATGATTATCTAGTTTTAAATTTTAAGTAGAATTTTCCTTAAAAGTCCTGAATATGTTTAATTCTTTTCACAAAGTTATCACTGAAGATATTTAACTTTACTTAAGAAATCAAAACGCAAACAAATCTAAAAGATTTTCATAAATAGCAGTATATCAAGAAATAATAACAAATGAAATGGATGTAAACAAAGCATAATTTAGGAAATTTAACAGAGAAAAATATAGTGATGAGGCAGATTCAAATAAAGGCAAAAAATATCATTTCAACATGCAACAACATACATCTGTAGATGAGTAAATGAAAATTACTGAACCACGAACACTAAGGTTAAGAACTCTCTCTTAAATTGAGGAAAAACAATACATTTACTTAATAGCTTTCAAAAATTGTTCCATTTCATCCATATATCATTGTTTATAATAATGACAATTCAAAAGCTAATTTTATATTTACACCATAATACTGCAAAACATACACTATTGAAGAAGAATTTGGTAGGAACTATTTACAAGGCAATTAATTATCTACAGGGTATACAGAACACAACATAATTATAAAATGGGTTAATTTGTTATGCCTCTACTCATATATTAATGTGATTGATGACTTCTTAAAAGGCAATTAATCCACATTATTAACTTCCACACTGACATACTTTTCTCATAAGAGTCAAGCTGGTTTTCAAATATCAACCACTAACGTTTATTCATTTTTTTTATAAAGTACGAACAATTTAACTTGTTACAACTTTCAAATGCAGATAGGCTACCTTTCTTCATAGAACATAAGAAGTTTCAGACATCAATCAATGCATTGCTCCTGGCAATCCATAATGCAGTTATTACAGTTAAATCATACACTTCTACACATTCAATTACTAATTAAACATTCTCAATAATGACATATCTATATTATTTAAGCTGGTCTGGCATGTTCATTCACAATTTTCACACAGCCCAAACAATTAAACTTAGTACAACTTTCAAATGGAGATAGGCTCTTTTCTTCATAGCACATAAGAAGCTTTAGACATCAAGGCATTGCTCTAATGCACTTATTACAGTTAAATCATACACTTCTATACATTCACAATAATGATATGTCTTTACGTAAGCTGGTCTGTCAACAAACAAGGATATTTTTTACAGATTCTCTTTGCTCTCAATCTCAACAAGAAACAAAGCTCCATAAATTCAAGGTCTGTAAAAATGTAACTTTTTCATAGTGATCCTCAGCCAGTTATGAGACGTTAGGCCTGTTAAAAATTAAGTTCATAACAAAAGTAATTCTATTTAATGCACATAAATAAGTTTTATAACCCAACATTTTGTTAATGTCAATTAAGTAAAAACAATTAATATAAATTGGTGAGATATTATAATTTTAAAAACTGAACCATTGTTCAGATGCCTTCCAGGGGGACCCTGGAACATCAACGTTATAAAGTTGGCCATTTCTACAAACCACAAGCCAGAGCGACCATTAACAGAACCGAAAAAATTTTCTTAAGGAAAGCCAGAATTTATCATAAGATGGTTTATAATATTTAAGGGAAAGGAATTTGTTGTAGAATATATTTGAGCTAGTCAAATAAGAATTTTTAAACAGTAACCTGCTGTACATAGATATCCAGATCTCCTCAGGAATCGGGATGGGCAACCTCTACGAAGAGTCTTTTAACATTTCATTTGGTAGTTTTGCTGATACTATGTTTCAGTTCTGGAGTTGGTAGACTGTCTTTTCCTTTTAGCTGGAAATTGAATAAATACTCAATGAAAAACCATGCTAAGGATGTGATAACCGATATTTAGAGCACCCATGGTATAGTTTATGGGAGTCACCATATAAAATACCTACCTGAAGCTGAGGTAGGTATTCATTACAGAAGTCTGTTCTTAGGGATAATTTAATGATAAATAATATACTTATATACTATATTATACCCTACATATATATTATAATAATATATATAATATAATACACATGTATATTTCAATTATACTTGAACAGAATTGAAATTTGCAAGTATAATCTACCGCCAAAAAAAAAAACTGAATCACTTCTAAACATATTAAAACTTTTGAATATATTAAAAATACAATTTACAGTTCTTTAAAAATGTAAACCTTAACTAGGCAACGATTATTCATATAACTATACTTCTGTTGTATGAAAACAAAAATTCACAAATAAATATAACCTCTGAAAGGTTACAGAAAAAGTCATACATATAATACTGAGAACTACTAATAATACAGTAATAACTATAAATCAGCATCAGCACAATTTAGGGATAAAATTACATTAAATAACTGACAATAATTTTACACAAAATGGTATGTCAATAAAAAGAAATAAATTTATTAATTTATTGCTGACATTCTTTTACAGAAATACATTGAAATTTAATTATCAATGATAAAAATTTAACAAAATCAAAAAGAGCTTCTGAAAAGAAATCAGTATCATCTATTTCCTCTTCAACAATACATATCGACAATTTTTCACTTTACATTACTTTCCAGGTAATAGTGCATCACATGAGTAAACACAACAATTTCTCAAACGAATATGAAAATTAGCACAGAAAACATCACATAATAAAGAGAAAACTAGTCGAGTAATTTTTTAATCAGTCATCGTAGTACAAGTTTTTTTACGTGTAATTTAAAAGGAAAAACATTTTTTATTCAAATATTAGCACGAAACGTTAAAAAATAACTATTATTACATAGTAGTAATTCCTAAAAATAATTAAGCTATTTACAAAATTAAAAAAACGTGACAACTACCTAAGTCTGTTTGATCCAGTCTAGGCATTCTATTATTATCAAATATCTGGACCTACTGGAAAAAGTGGGGGAACTGATCAAAAGCCAGATTTAATGATTAAAATATAAAGACAACATTACAATAATCGAAACTAGTTCAATAAAACTAGTCAAATATATACTAACTATTACGTATAAATAGAATAAAAACACAGCTAAAATATATTTATTTACCCAATCCCGAAATTGTGATCACAACTTTCCTTTCGTCACAACAGGGACCAGGGTAGTCCAACGATAATGAAAAATAAATGTAACCGCTGATTATCAGCTTTCAATCAGCTGATCTTGAAATATACGAATCAAAAAGTGATATTTGTTTGATCATTTAAAAACGAGTTTAAAAGACATAATACAAAATTGAAAAATGTTTATCACCAAACATCAGGGGCAAACAAATTCAAATAATGTCTGTCCTAATTTTATATAACACAAATTTGCGTATTTATTATAATGCCAAGTGTTTTTCTTATTTTAAAATTAAACTTTTTAATTATAATCCAGCACCTTGTTTAATGCAAGAATTGAAGTTACGGAATTACTAATAATATTTAGAACTCCATAATCAAGAATAAAGTTATCATGATGGCGAAGAGAGGTCATGTGATTAAACATGTGGCGTTACACGCCTGCATCGAATCGTAATTACACGCGGCGTTCTTCGCAATGATTTAATGTTGCATTGTTTGCCACGAGTTTCCTTATTTTTTTTTCACACAATCATAATATTTGGCAACAATATAAAATCAGTGACTATTGCATTTATCCTCTTTGTCATCGTCTATCGAACTCCATTTCTGAAACATTGGTTTTAGTAATTAATAAAACCACTGATAACGCGGCATTGTTATATCAGCATAAATAAGTTGAACGCGAATGGTTTATTGGTTAAATGATTTAAATGGCGTTTATTCACTATTTTTTGAGTAAACACAACGTATGATGATAATAAGGTAATGTGTAACCAGTATCTACTCTGGAGTGGGAAATAAAACAAAATTGTTTAACATATTTACCATAGTCAACGAGACCTTGGTCAAAATAAAAATTTTACTGAAAAGATGTTTCCTTATTTCTTAATTCATAAAATACCAACTAAAATGAATTCAGCAAAGTATAATAATAAAAAAAAAATGGTTTTAATAAATGCTTATATTTATTATTAATATTTTTTTATATTATTTCATCCCAATTTCTGTTACTTCAGTAAAATTAAGCCAACTGTAATTCTCTGCCATTCTCCATTCTCTGGAGAATGGGAAAAATAGGTCCCAGATCAATATTTTTTGTTTCAAGAAATCTGTAGTAAAAGACAAAAGATTGGGGTCAAAAAACTGTATTTTATATTTGGCATATTTGTTAAACGGGTAAAAAAGTTTTAAAGAAAATTTTACACGAGTAAAATGGTATGAATGAAGTCCGCAGAAACTAAATATCAAACCAAAAAGTATTTAAAGTTATAATTCCTAAATTATAATTGAATTTGATTTTAAAGTAATTCCTAAAAGAATGTCAAAGTTTATTAGAATAAAAATGGGAAAATTTCAACTAGGTGAACAGAACAAAAATTTCAATATTATAACTATTAAAAATGCAGTTCTGGGACCTATTTTTTCCAGGTCAGATTTCATCAAAAACCACCTAAATTTACCCCTTCTTTTTTCCCCAAGAATTACAGTTTGGATTAATTTTACCAAAGGTGTAGAAATCAGGGCAAAATCTTTTGTCAGCTAACTTTCTAATGACGTATTTTTGAATCTTTATTAAAATGAACTTTCTTCTTTATTTTTACCAGTAGAACATGTCCTGAAAGTTTGTTATATTGTTTGCAAATTACCTTTATATACATTCTATTATTATGAACAGGTTCCACAGAGGGATTGGATGGAGATGTAATTTGTAGCTATCACATTTAAGAAGTAAAACTTTACATGATGAAGGAATTTTAAAATTCAGTTTAGTAATTCTTGAAATTATTTGGACAACATTCCAACAAATGCTTATCTTGTGTAATTCTACAGATTCAACTTTCCAAGAACAAAATGATTAACTAAAATCTATCTCAGATTATATTTATTATTTTATTTATAAGAAAAAGTTTAATAATTAAATAAATGAAGTCTTTTTTCTATGGAAAAATAATGTCATCATTACTGATAACACAAAAGTAATAAAATAAATGTTTAAATATAGAAAACACACAAAACTCCTTACTTTTGAGAAAATTCATATATTAAAAAACATCAATGAAATACTTAATAAAGTATGGTTTGTTTAGATTTAAATAGTAAATTTAATTTAAAAATATATATCTAAACAATGATATTAAAAAAAGCAATAGTACCATTAACTGCTGCAGATTGTAATACAGCAAAATAGTTCATTTTATATAGTGATTCAGGTAGTAATAAATATACCTTTATAATTATGTTGTTAATGTAAATTTTTAATCCATCTTTTGACAAAGTTTTTTTGATGAAAAAAAATAAAGCTGTAAATGGGAAAAACTTTTTTTTTAAATAAGTTTTAAGTTTAGCATTAAGAAGTTTAAAAAAAATGAAACCATTCAAAAATTCTGTAACATAATTTCATAAAACATAAACGATTTTAGAACTGGTACTGGAAGTAAATAGCTACAGGATAATTGAATACTAAAATGAGAAACAAGAATGTGGAGATTCATATCTTGATGAAAGGCGGGTTAATAAATTTTCTATCTTTAATGGAAAGAAAAAATGAAGAAGCAACATTATTAAAAAACAAAAATGTTCACTATTATTTTCTTGTTAACAAATTTCCAATTACAATTCACTATTAAATACTAAAATATGAATTGCTTTTTTGTTATTAGATAAATCATAGCTTCAGCATATGGTTTTTAATAAAAATAACTACAGTAAAATAGAGAAATCTGATTCTATTCTGTTATCCTACTGCCAGCTGTTATCAATGAATTAACAAGTTTCACGGATGATTTTCAGTACTTTTATAACAATTAAGAAAAAATCTATAAAAATGATAAAGTCATGAAGATTGCCTTCTTCACTAAACCAAATATAAAGTTATGTATCAGCATTCACTGAAATTCAGCCTCAGCCACACAAATGACATCATTTTGTTCTTGCAAGAACTGGTATAGTCTGAACATGTATCATTACTCTCAGAGAAGACAATGCTGTCTACTACGTTTTGTACACAAGATGCATTATATATGACAGAACCATAAGAAATACTGTATAAAACAAGAAATTAATGTATCCCTTCTTGTTATAAAAAACTGTTACTTGTATGTATGTTGCTTAGAATCAAATTATAATAGTTAGGATAACTGGAGCAAATTGAGAAATTAAAGAGTTGTTAATTCCAGTTATTAAGATCATATTTTGTTACTTATGATCACCATTGTTACACTGTCTGGAGTACACAAATAAACAATGAGGCATTAAAAGTTAGCTAATATATTATTTGTTACATGAAGTGTTCATAATGGCATTCATTAACAGAAAAAACCAACTCACAATTCTAAAATACTGATGTCATATTATTTATAAGGACACTGTTGTAACACTTAATAATTAAAATCACCAGTATATTGTCATGTTAAATTGTTCAGATACTCTTATAAATTTTGTAAGCAGTTTATGTACATACTACATAATAAACACTTGCTTTTTGCAGTACCATTTTTAAAACGCCCAACAATTCTTTTTCCATTATTGACGTTCTTAATCAATTATCTAAAATATAACAATAATAAGTAAATATCTGTGTTATATAATTTGTGTTCTTTTTTCTGTCTAGGTATATTAAATTCCGCAAATTGTAAAATAAAATATGAAGATATATTTGTTCTTTCATTTTAATAGATCTTTTATTTGCCATTCTGCTGACCTTTGCAGCAGAAAGTTATGGGTTTATAAGGATATAAACCTTTTACTAAAAGAGGTCTGATAATGAAACAATTGTTTTAAGGCCTAATATTGCAGAATTTCACCTTAACAATAAGAGATTTAAAGTTACAAAAAAAAGGCTATACTGATTTCCAAAAATAAAAAATTTATTTTAATATTATTTTTAACACCAACTATTTTAATACATTAAATAAAATATCAATAAATACGGATATAAAAATTATACTTAATATGAAAATAATTAAAGAGAAAACCAATTTTGACTATAATAATATAACAACTATAAATTTTTTTTTTTTTAATATCCTTTTATTTAGTCACATCAACAATGTCATTAGCAACTGAAGTGTAAGTGTAATTATATCAGTAAACATGTAGTCTTAAACAGATTCAGGGGCTGACCATACCTGAGACAATTTAATTGAACTCCAACCACAGAAGAACACCAATATTCACAATCTAGTATTCAAAACCGAATAAAAACAACTAACTTTACTAGGATTTGAATATAAGAACCTCTACTTTTAAATCAGTTTATTTACAGCGAGACTTTTACCATTAGACAACTCGATTGGGTAAATTTACTTTAATAAAAATCACAATTCCTAATTATACTTTACAAGGGAATACGTAAAGTTAAGATTAAGAGGCAATCTGAAAAGAGAAACTTCATTAAAAAGAAAAAAGTTATGAAAATATTTTCTTTATTTACAAACTTTATTACATTTACGACCACAATACAAGTTCCACAGAAGTACAATGATTTAGTTAATTTACCCCCAGTGTCTGAAAGATATCACATTACAGTGTGAAGATTATACAAATATAACATTACAAAGTACAAGAAAAACCCTAATGCAAACAAAATTGTTAGCAGACTTTTAAATATATACTAGAGTGAACTGCTCATACAGTCTAAGAAAACCAGTTAAGGTGTATGCTTTTTCATTATTAGTTGATTTTATTTTACTTAATTTTTAAGAAAAGTAATGGTAAAAAGAAATTTAAATAAAAGAAAACATAATAATAACCAATATTATTTATTTATAATAAAAAAAAATCACATCTACTTACTATTTTAGTTCATGTTACTAATTAATAAGTCACTCTTTGTTTGATAGATTTTTACGGTTGTCTCAGTTTGTAATGTCTGGTATAAAATATCTACATAGTGTTGACGGCTTAATGTTTACATTTTTTACTTTAATGATGTGAGTAAATTGGTTTTAAACTGCCAATATTTCCACATTTCGAGACGTTAGAAGACACTGGCTAGTTTTTTTCTATGTAATGTTTTATGTGATCTTCAAATCCTTCTGAACACTTTATTTTGATTTGAGCAAGCAATACTGTAACTGTGTCAACATTTAAACAATGTGTCTATTGTCATCCATGTCATCAAAGATTTGTTGAAATGTGTCTTGAGGTAATATTTTTTAAACATTGCTGCTACTACCCCTTGTCCTAATGGTGTCACAGTTATACTTTTCTTTTTCCTGTTTAGCCTCTGGTAATTACCATTCAGATACTACTTCAGAGGATGAATTAGGATGATATGCATGAATGTAAATGAAGTGTACTCTTGTACAGTCTCAGTTCAACCATTCCTGAGATGGGTGGTTAATTGAAACCCAATCACCAAAGAACACCGGTATCCACAATCTAGTATTCAATCCGTATAAAAATAACTGACTTGAACGCTGGAACTCTTGACTTCCAAATCAGCCGATTTGGGAAGACGCGTTCACCACTAGACCGACCGGGTGGGTAGGTGTGATAGTCATACTAGGTGACATATCACTGGAACTTATATAATTCAATATTGATCAAAATAAAATATATAAATAAATTATTTATTTATAATCGAGTTTTGTCCATATTCATCCAGTAAATAGCCATTTTCATCATCAATAAAAATTTAAGTAACTTTGTTTTTAAAATGAAGCATCATTCTCATCAGCTTTTGGAGCTTAGCCGATAAATTTAATGTACTGTGTTTTAAAATCTATCACACTACCCTTTACTAGCAATAAATCTAGTTTGTTTATATTCATTACTATTGTCACTGTCTCTTTTTAGCTAATTAAATTCTGACAAGACCTTGGTTTACATAATGCTTTTTTCAGTACTGATATGATATTTTTATTATCTTTCGTTTCACATATGTTATCTTTGGTGTATTTAACCATTTTTGAATTTGTTGGCACAGCTTTATTTTTAGCAATTACTTTAGAGGGTATAATTTTTTCTAACCGTGAATAATAGATCCATTAAATATATATAACTGAGCAACTTTATTATCTTTTTCTACTTTTTTCCAAATGTCTGTGTAATTTTTAATTTCACTTTCAAACTTAATTTAAATCTTATTTCTTTATTACTAGATGACACTGTTATAACTTGCACAGCACTGTTATAAAAATTTTTTACAGCACTTGTTGCAAATAAGTTGTTGAAATTTGGCTGCATACATTATGGCCAATAAGGCAAATAAGCCTCATTTGCCATGAAAATAAGCCTTATTTACATGAAAGAATGTGCTGTGAATAGAGATTCTAGTCATATAATAAGAGTGACCATTTATCAAGCTCTTTTATTAGTGGTGTATAACAAGCCCAATTATTTTCCAACATGTTCAATAAACCTCAAAAAATAACTAAAAGTTATAAACTTTAAGTTAATGTTTAATTATAAACTAAACTTTAATTATAACTTTAGTTATAAATAATAACTAAAAGCTATCTTTAAAAAACATCAGCATTTTGTAATTTCAATTCTTATAATCAGGAATCAATTGAACAATTTCAGTGAATGATTCAAATAAATAGGGCCTGTATAAATCAGGGGATTACTGTACTTGATGTTAGTAATCGGTTTGTACATGTGAACACTGTATACCTTGTTTGTCCACTGTTACGTGAATCGCCACATCATTCCTATGAGTCTGGCAAATCACATTTACTTTGCTCTAAGTAGGTCTTAAATATTAACAATAAATTACACATAAATAACTGAAGGAAGAAATATAAGATTAAATAGTAGTTAACAATAATATTCTAAATTACATATTAAACAACATGTGATGTGAAAACTTAACAAATATGTCTTTGTTTTATATATATATATTAAGACATTGTTTTATATATATATACAAACACACACACACACACACATATATATATATATGTATATACATATAAAACAAAAACATAAAAAATATACATTTTAGTATATCTGTGTGTACACATACACTAAAATTTTAATTAATAAAACCGGTTTGTTAAAATAAATGTTGATTTGTAGCAACACACAATATGGTGAGAAAATTAATACCATTTATTAGTAATGATACATCTAGTAAAATCAAATATCAGGAAGCTACAATAACTGTTCTACCAGCAGATTCAGGACTTTTATACTCAACAGAAGTACCTAGAAACAGAAAAAAATGTATTTCAAGTATTAATGATAATAATGAAGGTAAACAAAAATAAAGATATATTGATATATCCACCTAAAAGATAACATGTTATGTGTAACTGTTTTTATAACCAAAAAATACTAAACCAAATTTAAAAATACTCATACAAATGCATATTTATAGTTAAACAATATCTATAATATAAAGGTTTTGTTATATTACTGTAAATTTCAAGGTAATATTTTTATTTAGTATTAAACTAAAAAAAAGGCTGACAACTTCTGATGTAATAATTTCCTGGCATTGGTTTTATTCTGGAAAAAATTATACATGAAAAAAGCTACCTAAGATTTCTTTTTTCAGGTGGGGGTAATTATGATACGTTTTATTGTAAAATAAAACTCATCTTATAAAAAAGTTTTATTGTAAAATTATCATTATATGTTTTAACTAGCCGGTCAAAGTTTGCTTCACTCAACTGATTGTCTAGCAAGGAGGCTCTGATCCCTGGACCCCCAACATGTCCGTTACCTCATGGTTGTGAAAATATTAAAAATTTTACAGATATTCACTGAAGAAAAAATAATTAGTTATTTTACTTCATTATAAATACAATGAATATAATGAAGTAAAAGGATCAATTTTTATTTCTTTAATGAAAATCTTTATCACCAAGGGGACTAGGGACTCAATTAATGGCCTAAAACCTTCTCTGGGGTAACATGAATGTATCCTGAAATTTTGAAGTTTGATTCTACATGATGGTGTAGCAAAAAAACAAATTTTAACATTTTTATTTAAGATAATCCAAAAAAGTTTTAAAATTTCAAATATTAAAAAAAAATTTTTCTGCATCTCACCTCCAAAATCATCTCCCAAGAAGACTTTTTGATTTTTCTACATTTACCACATTAAATGTTAAAAACTAAAAAAAATTCACTAAAAAATGTACAATCAATAAAACGTTTTATTACTAAGATTTCTTTTTTGGGCGTGTGGGGTGAATTATGATGAAATTTTATTGTAAGGTTATTAATAATAGTTTATTAAACTATTAATAGTAATAATACTATAAAAATTTTAAACATTCAAAAAATAGATATTTTTAAAACTTTGATCGGCTTCTCCACCCTCAAAGTACTTTTTTTGAACTACAAATGTGTCTACGAAGACATACAATAAATTTTTTTTTTTTTTTTTTTTTTTTGTCTTCAGTCATTTGACTGGTTTGAAGCAGCTCTCCAAGATTCCCTATCTAGTGCTAGTCGTTTCATTTCAGTATACCTTCTACATCCTACATCCCCAACAATTTGTTTTACATACTCCAAACGTGGCCTGCCTACACAATTTTTCCCTTCTACCTGTCCTTCCAATATTAAAGCGACTATTCCAGGATGCCTTAGTATGTGGCCTATAAGACTGTCTCTTCTTTTAACTATATTTTTCCAAATGCTTCTTTCTTCATCTATTTGCCGCAATACCTCTTCATTTGTCACTTTATCCACCCATCTGATTTTTAACATTCTCCTATAGCACCACATTTCAAAAGCTTCTAATCTTTTCTTCTCAGATACTCCGATTGTCCAAGTTTCACTTCCATATAAAGCGACACTCCAAACATACACTTTCAAAAATCTTTTCCTGACATTTAAATTAATTTTTGATGTAAACAAATTATATTTCTTACTGAAGGCTCGTTTAGCTTGTGCTATTCTGCATTTTATATCGCTCCTGCTTCGTCCATCTTTAGTAATTTTACTTCCCAAATAACAAAATTCTTCTACCTCCATAATCTTTTCTCCTCCTATTTTCACATTCAGCGGACCATCTTTGTTATTTCTACTACATTTCATTACTTTTGTTTTGTTCTTGTTTATTTTCATGCGATAGTTCTTGCGTAGGACTTCATCTATGCCGTTCATTGTTTCTTCTAAATCCTTTTTACTCTCGGCTAGAATTACTATATCATCAGCAAATCGTAGCATCTTTATCTTTTCACCTTGTACTGTTACTCCGAATCTAAATTGTTCTTTAACATCATTAACTGCTAGTTCCATGTAAAGATTAAAAAGTAACGGAGATAGGGAACATCCTTGTCGGACTCCCTTTCTTATTAGGGCTTCTTTCTTATGTTCTTCAATTGTTATTGTTGCTGTTTGGTTCCTGTACATGTTAGCAATTGTTCTTCTATCTCTGTATTTGAACCCTAATTTTTTTAAAATGCTGAACATTTTATTTCAGTCTACGTTATCGAAAGCCTTTTCTAGGTCTATAAACGCCAAGTTTATAGACCTAGTTATTAAGTGCAAACATGCCAATACATGTACAACATTACACCTTTTTTTGTGGTTCCTGGGTTACAAGTCGAAAAATGCAAAAAACCCATACCCCATTTTTTTATTGATAACAATACTTTCCTTCTTGCAGATTAGCTTTAAAGCTATGATGCCAGGAAAGTAAAAATATATGAGTCAACTTGTTGAAAAAAAAATTAATGTACCACTAATTTTAATTCTTTTTAGAAATAAACAAAAAATTGGTCAAGTCATTCTTAAACAAGATTTCAACTTCTAATCAATTTATGTTTTTACTTCAAGAATTAGAATAAATCTGTAAAATGAATCTATCCTTTATGGTTGCATATTTAAAAATAAAATTTTAATCTCTGTTTCTAATTACCAGTTAGTGGCTTGTTAGTGTTAGTACAAGAGAAATTTAATGAATTTTTTTATTACATCAATTAATGCAAAACAAAATGGTCATGGTGGTGGGAGTGCTAAAAATGAGTCTGGTGCTCTAATGATGTTCTGTGTTGAAATAATTTATATCATTCAATTCAAAATTTTTTAAAGGAAAGAAAGACATAATGGTACATAAAGCCGATAAAAAATGATATATACTCCAGTCATAAATGCCAACTAAATTTGGCAATTATTTTATACCTGTTGGAAAAAGCACTTTACTATGATACAAACAGGGAAAGAACCTGAAAATACAAAACTTTTATTACTGTGATTCTATAAAATAAGCTATTCATAAACATTATTAGTTGGAAACAGGAAAGGCTGAATAATTAAATTAAAGTCCATCTGAGGTACAAGAGGAACCAGCGATAACCTTTCCAAAGTAAAATGAAATTGAAATTTTATGAAAAAAACTATAATCAGATTTGCTTCTGAGCTTGATTATCTATCCAATCAGAGGCCTGTTTCTGTGTGGGTTGATTTTCTCCTTTGTCATCCTTCCTGTTTCTTTATTTCTTGCTTGCATGAGAAGTATTGAGTCATGAGCCTTTGTTCCAACTGTGGGACTGTAATAGCCCCTTCTATCGGCTGGTAAGGCAATCATTTCTTTGTCTGGGCTGATCAGAAGACAAACCATTTTTTCTGTGCCAGTGAAACTATTGTCCAAGAGCTCTTGTTACCTACCTATCTGAGGATACAATAAGCCAAAATGGATAATGCTAGGATTTAAACTATCACAAAGTCTAATTTAATTTAACATCAAGCTTAAATATTGGACTTTTAATTATTCATATTGTACATAATACCCTTTATTGTACATAATAACTATACAATGGAAATCAATCAAGATTTTAAGATCAAAATGGCTGTCAGTTTTAAATTTCAAGTAAAGCATTTGTAAAACAATTTTTAATTGTTACCTTATTTTTCAATTTATTCTAAGTTATATGTCTAAATATGTAAAAGACTAAGAAAACCACCTGGTATTTATTTTTTAACCAAACAACATGTAACAAATTAGTACCTACTTTAATCATATTTTCATATAATAATAAATAAGTTATTATTATTTTTAATGTAATTAAAAAATTACACTGAAATCTTTCTATAATGGGACTGAAAGCGTCAACAATTTTCACTGCTACAGCAAGATTCTTGTTATGAAGAGATAGTAAAATATGGACTTTAAAAATGTATACATTTTTGAACTATTTTATACATTGGGACAATCTTTTAGAATTTTAATGTAAAGTAACTTGACTAAAAATTTTCATCACATAAATAAAATGTAAAGTACAAAAAAGAAACAAGTACTTAGAGAGAAATGAAGACACTAGTTTTAAAAATATTTCTTTAATAATGCAATTTTAAACAAAATATTCTAGTACATAATACAGCATTTTGCAAAAAAACACACTATGAAAGTATAATATTAAAAAAAAAAAAAAAAATTATTTACATGATATACAAATTGGAAAATGAAACCAAAATAAGTTTTTCATTTTTTAAAAATTTATTCAATAAAATAGCTATTTTGATACACAGTACTTTCCCTTGATATTAAGAACAAACTAAACACAGATGGGCCTATGGCTTGCTGCAAAAAATGTTAACATGGTTTACGTTTCATTACAAATGATTCTGTTAAATGTTTTCACCAATTGTAACTAAATAACATTCATGAATTTGGCATACTAACAACAAAAACTTTTACAACGAAAAGCTTCAAAATCCTGAACATTTTTAGCTGTTTCTTGAGTTGTGATTTTTAACAGCTGTAACCATAATGTTTTCCTTTTTCATCCTCAAAACACAAATATAATTTTAGATAACTTGTTCATAAAAAGGAGTATAAATCGTTTGAATGAATGAATCATTCGTGTACTGTGTACAACTGCCCAGCACACCACATGGTCTGCTGTGTGCCAACAGCAGCTAAAATAAAAATGTGAACACATCTATCAAACAAACAAATCCACGCACCATCCATTTTTATGGGAAAGAAATAGTCTATTTTGTTTTCATTCTCCAATTTGTTATTACGGAATTTCATTGGTGAAAAGAATCATCTGCTGATTATTTACAAACATATTATTTATCTCAATACATCGTCAAAGCAATCTTATTAATTGGAAAAATTTTGGTTGACAAAACAATTAATAGTTTTTAACTATTTGCGTTTTAACCTGTATATCTTAAATTTTATTCCAATATTTATGACTTCCTGAAGTGAAGCTTCATTTATGCCATGGGGTTGGAAATTAGTTGAATTGTATCTAACATTTGTTTATTTGAGGGTGGCAATATCTTTGACACAGTTTCATCACTTTCTTTCTCTTCTTATTTTATGAGAGAATACTTCTGATGATAACATTGTTGCCAAAAGCTGTTGAAGGAGCTAGATTACATAGAGATCTAATTCTGTTTCTTTAAGTGATTGCAGAACATTGAATTATTTAATCTACTTACTTGGTGGGTGGAAGGTTGTCTTCTTTATCATAAGCATTTTAAGTGTCTGAGCTTAGAACGCCAGTGTATTGAAGAGAATATTTTATTGTTATATTTTCTCATGCTTTTTGCAGTAGATACAATGAATGCATTGTATAAATAAATTTTTTTTAAGGTTAGCCTTCAATAAGTCTTTAGATTTTCATTCAATAAACATATTTTATATATTTTATGGCACCGGTCTATTGGCCATACAATACTTATAGCATTGGCAACAAAGAAAACTACTTTAATTACTTCCTTGTACAAAGTAAGGTAAGTATTGTGATTGTGAAAAATTTTGGTTTTCAGATTTCAACAGAAATATCTATTTTGACCATTCCTGAATTCATTTTGACTAGTTTCGGGACGATGTCTGTTCAGTTTCATGTCCTCTTTATTAATGCTAAATAAATTATCTAACTCTTTTCTTCTTACTTATGTAAAACATATAAATTTGTTATTCTAGCTGATGAGTTCAACAGCTGTTTTTTATGATATATTTTTTCTTTTTAATTATATTGTTAGTCTAAATCAATCACTAAAGGATGTAACTTAAATATTAATTAAAATATAAATACATTAATTATATAATACTCTTTAAACATTAATATTCTACATGTACACCATTTTAAACTTAACATTGTGAAATAATTTACTAATCATATAATATCTAAATAACTGACAATGTATCTTAAATGTGTTATAAATTAAGTACAAATAAAACATATATTATTGATCAGATTAACAAAGACTTTATTTAAAGATATTAATGATCCAGCGGCATAATTTCTGAATAATGAAAGGTGCACTTAGGTACAATTATTCAGACCACTTTTTTTTTGGTCCTCTGTGCCCTGGGTATGTGAAGATTTGATTTATTGTGACACTCTTCAATCAAAGACAATCCAGGTTATATATTACAAATCTTTCAACAAATTAATTTATGGTTAACCAAAAGGGAGTTATTAAAGTTGCCAATTATTCAAATGAAATACAGCCTACAACTTATTTCTTCATTACCTTCAAGTAATTTCATTTAATTATTTCTTATTTAATTCATATTTATATTTAACGCTGTTAATTCATAATGAACAGAAAACAATTAATTAAACAGAGAGGATCTATTAAATTCTTGATAACAATAATCTGTACATTTATTGAAAAATATAATGTCTCTCACATTGATATTCATCTTTTATGAATTAAACTAGGAAACTTTCAAGAGTTGCAAGTCAAATATGATGCCATTCAAACTCAATTTGAAATGGAAGATATTGGGGATATTTGTTCAGATCGTATACAGGTTGAAGGAAATTTATGCAGTTTTGAATGTAAATTACAATATTTAATAGGTACTATTATTAAGCAAATGATAATTGATCAGGAAGTCAATGTAGTTACAGCATCTAAGCAAACACAACTGCCATCAATTTACCATTTTTCAGAGGTAATGTTCTTGACTGGCAACATTATTACAGCCTATTTAGCGATTTAGTACATAATAGAAATTATTTAAATAATTTAAAAAACTCCACTATCTGCATACTTCCTTGAAGGACGAATCATTAGCTATTATTAAAAATTTACCAATTACAAATGAAAATTATACAATTGCACTAGGTCTATTCAAAAGGTGTTTTGACAAGAAGTACTTAAATTGCATCTCATAACGCAGACTGTATTAACTAAATTCTATAAAAGGAGAATTTTTGGATAATTTATCCAAATTTATTATCAAAGTATCTTCATATGTCAATGTTCTTGAAGCAATACACATTCTAAGCAATACATATGAATTTATTTCAGTTCAGTTGTTAACATCAAAGTTAAATTACAATATCTCCAGATTAGGAAGAAGAAACTTTCAATTCTAAGGTTTCCCACCTTTAAAGATTTCATACAATTCCTTGAACTTTTAAAAGACAGATACTTGAAAATATTAATGCAAATAAGTCAAATCAACAAGACATCTTAATACATAACTCCAAGGGACAATGACAACAATGGAACTAAATCCTACACTAAATGTTTTAATGTAAATGCTAACAAGTAGTATAAGGCAAATAATTTTAGTTGTTATTCAAAATTTAATTATAAGCAATGTATAATTTGTAATTCTAATCATTATTTACATTGTTGTAAGTAATTTTTAAATTTTTCTGTTGATGAACGGAAAGAATTTCTGGAACATCACCATTGTTTAGGTAAAGGTCATTCAGTTCACAAATGTTATTCTAGTAGTGTGTGTGAGATTTGTACTCGAAAACATAATACTCTTATTCATATAAATAATATTAATTCTAAATTAAAAGACAATAAGTCTGAAAATAATAATCATTTATCATTTAAATTGCAATCCAATATAAACATAATTTTATCTACTGCATTATGTATTACCAATCAATGTAGATGTAGCATATACATGCTGAATTTTACTAGACTCTGGCAGTCAAGCGAATTTTTGTACTCATAAATTCCAACGAAAATTAGAACTTCCATTTATTAAAAAATGATATTCCTAATTTAGGAATAAATAATACACTTTCTCATTCTGAATATAGTGTTGTATTGACATTACATTCTTTATATATGAACCTTTCATTCCAATTGCAATGTGCTATTTTAACAGAGGTAACAGACAGCCTTCCAACATGCACCTTTGATATTTTGCATTTTAATTTACCTCATAATCTGTTTTTTTGCAGATTCTGAATTTAACATAACAAATAAAATTGACATCCTTATTGGAGCACAATTTTACTTGAATTTTATTTTACCTAGGAAATTTATTCGAAACCTTAAATATCCTGTTCTCCAAGAAACCAAATTCAGATATATTCTCAGTGGTTGCTTTCCTATTAACTTTAAGAGCAATAATACCATTGCAACTTTTATTTCTCAAAAAGACTCTACAAATCTTTCGACAGCACTTGAGAACTTCTGGAAAATTGAGGAAATTTTCTGATATTCCATTTAATGAAAATTCTATTTGCGAAAAACATTTTCAACCCAATTTTACTTGAAACAATGAAGGCAGATTTGTAGTCGCATTACCAAATAAACCCAATAATATAAGGCTAGGCAACTCTTTCATAAATGCAAAGAATAGATTTTTATTGTTGGAAAGAAGGCTAAACAATGATCACAATCTTAAACGTGACTATTCCACTTTCAAACAGAAATATTTGGACTCTTGGGTCATATGTCATTACTTAATTCCAATGATTTGTTAATAGACAAATCAAATGTGTAAAACCAAGTGTCCAAAAATGCCCAAAATAAAAAAAAATTAGATTTTGACTTTTTCTTAACTGCAGTAATAAGCCCTCATTGAGAGCTTTTTGACAATATATCATAAGCGGTACTTACTTTTATTGGTTCTAGAGTTATATCCAAATCAAATTTTAATTAATGAAATATTTGGATTTTAGAAGGGGAAGGGGCACATCAGTTAAAATCAGAGTTCATCTCCTTTTTTAATTTAAATATATTGATTTATTAATAATTATTAACCTCCGACTGTAAAAAAACTTTTATGATAAATAATATAATTCAATAAAAAAAATATATGAAAAAAAATCATAAGTTATTAATGAAATAAAATTTCATGTACTTTTCATTTTAAACAAATGTGCATATGTAATTTAATAGTATACAAGGAAGTCATGTGATGCCCACATTAGATTTTTTTTTTTTAAATCCAGTGATATCAATATACCATACAGTTTGCCATCAGCAACAAAATTTTATGATCAACCCTTCTTAATTCATCCTTGAACGAATCTCTTCTTCAAACATTTCAGAAGTCATCCTTGATTTATTTATCATTAATTACAAATGCTCCATTCTTGGCATTGATGAATGTTCCATTCACATTTTTAATTTTATCTGGAAGCATTTTATAAAATGTAGTCGATTTATTCTACTGTATTGAATATGAACATTATCATGTGATTAATTACTAATAAATGCTCTCAGATTGGTAGAGTTGGTCCTGATAAATGACAGTTTTTGTTATTGTAACATAAGCGCTTTTATTTTTGTATTCTCTATTTCTACCTTTTATCCCATTACAAAAATAATGCTACTAGAAAAATAATAATTTGATAGCCAGAGAAATATAGCTGCTTCAGAGAGATTAATAGAATCATATCTAACGAACAGAAGTAAAGTACATTGGAATGTGAAGGGAATAATAAATACTTTCGCAATATATTTCACTATAATAAAAAATTAAAATCATTATTTGACCAACAAATAAAAAATACATTTCAATGTAATCCATTATTTTTATCATTTTGATATTTTAATACTAACATAACTTGAAACATTTTTTTTTTGAGAACTCCCTCATAAATTATACAACTGATTTCACAGTTAAAAAAGCAAAGAAAATTTAAAATGTCAGTGATGATTTCCTGTGATATCAGGCATAGTGAGCCTAAGCTTAAGCTTTTTAATTTGAAAGAAAAAATTCCCATTAAAATATCCTTTTGAACAGTTTGTTGTTTTAGGATAAAGTGAAAAATTGAATGATGTTCCCTAACATATTTTGTTTCTTTTAAGTGAGGCTCAATCTGCTTTAATTTGCTAATCATATACTCGTATACTTCGATTATACTGTTGTACAGTAGTTGTTATTGCAATGGAACTATGAAAGCGCTCATGGAACTTTTTTTTTCAATATTATATACAGAATATAAAAAAGATTGTCCAGGATGGCATGGAATCTCAAGGATGTAGGCTCTACAAAGGTATACCTGGGAAGAGAGTGATGAAACATGTCCCACAGTTTGGGTCAGGCTTTTTAATCAGCCTCAAAATAATAAACTCCATACAAAAATTATAGTCACAATCCTCAAGAATCTCATCACTCACCCTAAAAGCATCTAATAAAATCTACACTACAATAAATGTTCGTGCAGCAACTAATAATAAAAATAACTCTACAAATGATCATATAGAAACAGAAAAGTTTTGTGATCTACTCGACCTGACTATAAATAACATCCCCAAAAATCATGTTAAACAATTACTCAGAGACTTCAATGCTCAACTAGGCAGAAAGAGATGATCCTTGACATCATCAGAAAATGGCTCACCCAAAAGAAAACAAACAAAAATGGACAGAGCCTCATCAATCTCTGCAGAAACAACCTAATCTCAAAATCCAATCTTTCAAGAGGAAACCTCAAATCCTAGAAACACCCCGACTACACTAAAGGAGAATGGCAACTAGACCATGTCTTCATGGACAAACACCACCACAAGGAGATCTACAACGTAGTGTCCTCTGAGGAGTAGAAAAAAGACATCAAGCATGGCCATTTCACCAATCCCAAAAGTCAGAAACAACCTTCCAAAATCTAGTAAAAACAAAGAAATGAAACCACTCAGACCCTAAAGAGAATAAAAAGACTAAGGAGAGTAAAGACACCGAAGTCAATAGAAGAATTCAATAAAATACAGTTACAAAACCTTAAAAAATCAGCTCCAAAAATATGAACCTCCAACCCTACTAATAAAGAATGAAAACAGTAAACTGGTCCAAAACAATAAAGACAACATGGAAATTCTAAATAAATATTTCAACAAAATCCTAAATTGTGAGAAATTGACAGAACTCCTAAACTTCAACACCAATACCCCAATAACAAAACCAACAGAAATATCAACCCTCCCATAATAAAAGATGTCTACCAAGCACTAGGTGAGATGCAGAATTACAAAGCAGCAAGAGAAGTTTAGACTTTTGTAGAGATCTGGAAACATGCAAGAAGATCAGCAAAAATTGTCCTTTATTAACAGCTTATCATCTGGTTCAAAGAACTAACAGAACACTGAAACGACAGCCCTTATCCATCTGCTACACAATAAAGGGGACAAAATAGACCCTAAAAATTACAGGAGAATCTCACTCTTAAGAAACAACACACAAAATTCTTTCAAGAATCATCTTCAATCGGATTAGTTCACAACTTGATAAGGAAGTAGGAGAATACCAGGGAGGTTTCAGATGCTGGAGAAACTTTCCAGACTAGATCATGACTTTCAAAACAATAATGGATTACAACACAAAAAGAAACAGAAACATGGTGATAGCATTTGTAATTTCAAAAAACTTACAAGTGCATCTACACAGAATCCGTGCTAAAAAGTTTCTAACACCTTGGACTACATACCAAATTAATAAACATGATAAAACTGACACTCCTCACTAACACAAGTTAAAGGTAAAATTTAGAGGCAAGATCTCAGAACCATTTGCGATCAACATAGGACTGTGCCAAGGCAATAGGCTCTTACTGCTGTTATAAAACTGTGCTCTAGAAATGGTAATGAGGGAATGGGTCAAAAAATGCCCCCTAAAAGTAAAAATAGGTTGAAAAATCAAAACAAACTGTCTTGGTTTTACTGATGTAAACACAAACAGTAATAAAATCTAAATAGTTATCCAATCTAAATATTTCTGAGAAATAATAACAAACAATGTAAATGAAAAACCTTAATCCGAATAAGAAGAAACAAACTAGCTAAAACTCAAAAATTAAACTGATTCACTTACAACAGAAAATCCCTATAAATAAACGTAAAAATAAGACACCACAACACAGTTATAAAACCAGAAGCCACTTATGCACCAAAAACACTCTTCCACCTCTCTTGGCTTGGAACCACTCTTTCACAACGAACAATCAAAGATAGACAGACTCGAGAAAATTGAAAGAACTGGAAGAACCTGCATTGATAAAAAGTACCAGAAAAACAGGCAGTAGTGAATTGTGCCCAACAAAGTCGTGTACACAGAGTTAGAACCAATTACTGATACCATGCATAAGAGGACCTAAACTAAACCAAGTATAAATTACTATTGATAAAAATTCTCCTTTGCTATATTTTTTTTTGTGTTTTAACCAGAAGCAAATTACAATCATTGATACTTCTTTCTTAGGCTAATCATAGAAGCTAAAAGAAATGCAGAGCAAGAATAAAGAAATTTTTAGATTGCTAAGGTGCAATACTGCAACCAAATTAAAGAGTATTATTTTATACAATATTAATTTAACATTAATTCTGATTATAATATTCCTCTCATCATTAAATAATATTATAACTATTATTACCATCAACAAAAGCAATATATCAATGATTAATTATAGTAAATAATGTAATCTAGCAAACTTACTTTATGAGAACACATCACTGGTCAACAAAATTGTTTGTTAAATGAGAGTAAATGACTGATTCTTATATATTTTTTAAGCTGATTTCATATATGAATAGATTTTCTCTATAGTGTTCAGTTTTTTGTAATTGAAATTTCTTTTGAAACAAAAAATGTATGGTGAATGTAATATGACAATACATTACATGCATTTTGTATTCACCTAATATCTATTTCTTTTGGATTTTCTGCTGTAATTTGCGTTGGTAGACCCCTCTTTAGATTCCAACAGTAATTAGCTAACACTTTTGGATTTCATTTTCCTTGGTATTGTGTTTGTGTGACTGTAAGAAATGGATTTTGAGTGACATGTTACACCCCAAGTTCTTTGAAGTTTTGAAGGAGTTCATTCACAAGTTCTCTGCAGTTACTGGCCTTATGGTTTCCAAGGAAGTTGTTTATCACATTTTGAAATGATTTCCATGCCTCCAAGTCAAACAAACATTCTTCAAACGTTAGTTCGCTCATTAGTTTTCTTATTTGTGCTCCAACAAATATACCTTCCTTTATTTTAGGATTATTTGTGTTAAGGAATTTGTTGTTTAGAAACTGAAACCCTGCACCATTATGAAACATTGCTTTAACAACATTTTTTAATAAACCTAGCCTAATGTTTAGTGGTGGAAGATAAACTTTTTCTGGTTTTACTAATGCCTTACGACATTCTTCTCTCCTACAGTCAGAACCTCTCTCTTTCGCCACTGCTCTTTTATGTAATGGTTTTTCCTATTCCTGCTGTCCTACTGGTACAAAAAGCAACAGAACTTAGCGTATCAAAGTTGCAGTCCAAATAAAAGCACTAATACTTTCAGATCTCCACAAATATTTCTCATACTGAATCCTGCTCAATACAAGTTTCATATTTTCATAAGATTCCTTCATGTGAACAGCATATGCTAATGGTATTGAATGGGATTTATTTGCAATATGAAGTAGAACAGCTTTCAAACTAAGCTTTGATGAGTCGATTAAGTCACCATTGGTCAGGATGGTGCATATGTCCCAAAGCTTCCAGTACAGAGTCCACATCGTTACAGTATACTAAGTTTTTGTCTGAGAGAAGAAATGTACAAATTCTGACTGTCACAGAAAGCACTTATTTTAGTGTTTGATTGTAAAAGATGCCATCCTTGCAGTCTTCATGCTAGTATTTCTGCTTGATTCTTTGATAAATTTAGACCATGAAGCAGATCATTTAATTCTGACTGATTAATTAAATGTGGTTCAGTATATTTATTTTCTAAAAAGTTTGGTTCTTTTTTTTCATCGCCTGATAATTCAGCAAAAGATTTAACATTTTCATCTTCATCTAAATTCCATACTTCTGGTGGTACTGGAACTGGAATTTCTTGGCTATGTGACACTGACTACATACCAGAGTGAATATCAGGGTATTTAACAAGATGTCTAGTTTTAGCTGTTATCCCAGATATCTTTATTACACAAAAATAACAGTCTGTAGTGTGATCCTTCAGTTCTCTCCAAACCATTGGAATTGCAAATGTTATGTGACGAGATCCGTTTGGCTAACCAGTCAACAATGTTACACAAGAAGTACAGCAAATATGTAGAGCCCAAGATCTTTCCTGATCACCTAATTTAGATCCAAAATATATTTCATATAACTTTTTTATCAGTGGAGTTATACTTCTTTTCTGAGACTTCAATATTACCTCACCACAGATGTAGCAGAAATTGTTTGGATTAATGCAACTGTAAGGCATTGTTAATAATTACAATAACTAATATTGTTTAAAAAACACTTTATAAACACATTAATTTAATAAACATAGACTCACTTTATTGAACAACATATACCTGCAAATTTGAAAGCCAGCTACAAAACTGAATATTATACACACGAAAACTTGCACTTGAATGAGAATTAAAAATATTTCCCTAGTCTGCCCAACAGTTTATAAGTAAATATAATAATGACAGAAATAACTAATGAGTGGATGATATGTTTATAGTAAGCTGAAAGTAGGATGAGTCACATTTTTGTTCATTCTAATTAGTATGAAAATAATAAACATAATGATGACTAATATCTAACACATCAATGTGACAACAATTAAGGGACTATAATAAATAAACAAATGCTATTTAATTAATAAATAATAAAATATGTTCACAAAATGCTATGCTTATGGAGTTCATGCATGATAGTACCTGAAAATAAGAATGGTAGTTACAGAAAATCTAAGCCTGATAGAAGAATTCTGATTTCATATTTGAAATCAGCATGAAAAATAATATAAGAATCAGTTATTTACTCTCATTTAACAAGATCAGTGTTATCAATTAAAAATATCTTATGTTTTTTTTTTTGGTATGGATTACTACGATTTCTGCAATCTTTTTTAGTTTTTGTAATCATTTATCCAGTGTGAACAGATAAACTTTCACACTGAACTGAATACACAGTTGCATACCAATATGTCAAAATGCAGATGATATTCAGCCTAAGGTAATACTTAAATCTGTACACCAAAAAGGTAGGTTATATTATAAATATCATTCCTCTTAGATAAAGCAGCTTGCACTGGCTGCTCTTAAATTAAAAAAAATTTCTTTTGCTATTGTAAACGAATGTAATATGTACAGTGCTATTAAAATGCAATATAAACAGCTACAATAATGTAATGTAGCACTCCATATATTGATTCATATATTATTATTATTTAATTGGTAAGACTATAAACATCAATAACGATATAATAAAACATATCTTCTAATGGGGGGCAGTGATCATAGTACATTTTGGCTTGAACAGGTCAATCTTGTAATGCATCAATGCATGAATGGGTGATGAGGTGTTTTTTTTATATATGAGCTGCCATTTTGTTTGTTACTGTCAATATGTGAAGCTGAACTGGTGAGCATTGTGCTTTTGTTATTGAAACTTATTTCAAGAATAATAATTTTGTGACTGATGGGCAGCATACATTCTCAGGCAACAGGATGTCATGGGAAAATGCCAGATTATCGTAGCATTACAGATGGATAAAATCTCTTAAATTTACACACGTGCCTGTAATCATAAAGTAAGAAAGAGCAAAAGAACTGTACAGATGCTGAAAATGTTCATACTGCAATTTTGCATAGCCCCAAAAATCTGCTAGGCAACACTTTACAGTTTTAAAATATCCAATCCTTGTTCAGAAGAATATTACACCATGATCTCCATTTTCATTTTTCAAATTGCAAATTGTTCAAGAAACTAAGTATCAAATTTTGTTGCATGCAGACAATTTTGCACCACCTGTCTGATATCCTTTAAATAATCAAAATTTATGTTAATGTTGTGATGTACACCCATATCAAGCCTAATCACAGTGGGATCACAATATGGTGTGGATTAGCTTCCTTCAGATTATTGGGCCTTCATTTTTTTGAGGGCGATGAGGTGTGACTGTAATTGTCACAAGCAATTATTATCTAAGGTTGCTGTAGGACTACTTACAGCTGCTTAACATGGATATGAACATTTGTGGTACCAACAGAATGAGGTAGCTGTAGTCATGAAAAAAATTATGCATGGATTTTATGTGACAGACTTTTCCACACAAAAGATTAATCTCTTGTCATGGTGACATCTCTTGGCTGGCTTGATCCTGTGATCTAAAAAGTGCTGATTTTTTTCTTATGGAAGTATCTCTAGTAAGAATTTTTCATTACAGATTGTGCCACCATACTGGAATTGAAGGTTTCCATCACAGTTACTATCACGAATATCACTGATGATATGTTATAAAAAGTACTGGACAACTTTCAATGCTGCTTAGAAGAATGTGTGCAGCTCAGCAGGGCTGTAACTTGTTGAGGGTTATGTTTAGACACTGAATAAAAAAGGGGATTCTTGTAAATTGTATTTTATACAGAAAGTAATAAATAAAAAGCAGTTGTAATTCATTTTATTAATGTGCTATCAAAGCTATCAACCTATTAATAGCATACTTAGAAAAAAGCAGAGAAGTAAAGGCATAATTTTATACTTGTATCTAGGAAAATTGTATTTATAAAAATGGTGTAAAAGGTATAAATAACATTCAACACACAAACTTAACAACACCATGCAGATACTTTAAATATTAACAGATTTAGTTAAATTAACAATAATATAAATACAAAATCTAGTTAGCACAAAATGTGCATTACATACCATCAGTAATGATATAATTGCATGCAAGTCATTATAATTTTATTATTACTTATAATAAACACAAATTTTAAAAAAGCAATAAAAAATTGTTTACTATATTTAAGGCAATTGTTTTTTATTATTTGTATGTCAACAAATAATAAAAAACAAAAATATAATCAAAGATAAAAAATATAAGTAAAAAAAAAATAGTTTAATGGAGGAATGAATTAAAAAAAATTTCAAGTTAACTTAAATATTAAGTTAGTATATATAAGCATAAAAACTTTTACAGAAACAACACAGATTTTTAAGCATCAGTGTGGTTTTTAATATCATAAATTAATTTTAATTAATACACATAAAATATATTTAATAAACAGAGCAAAAATATGAATCAGGCTCTGAGATAACATGGTAATCGATATGAGATCAAAATAACAGCATAATAAATAAGACTACAGTATTGTTTGTATCATAGTCTGCCACAAGTTTAAGACTACAGCAAGTGAAGTATCACTTAAAATAAGAAAGAAAAAAATTCTAAAATTATACTTTAAAAATATTATATTACAAGTAATGCAATGGGTGATAAGACATTATGCAATGTCAGTGAGATCAAATAAAAAAAAAAAGAATATTCAATTCTTAACTATTTGTTATACTATTATTAAATTACTTGTTAAACTATTTATTATTTAGGTTATTTTTATTATTGTTATTATTATTATCATTAACATTTTTACCAGAGGTATTTGGTTTTTCTCGTAACAATGGATATAACACAGCATGTGATAAACTACAGACAATAGCAATTCCACTGTAAACTTTCAGAGCATTATTACCACCAATAGTTTTATACAAATATCCACCACTAAGACTTCCAAGTGCATAGCCTAAAAAAATAATAAAACATGAAAAATGATACATCTATGTACTACAAATATAATCATATATATTAAACATTAAACAATTTCCATTTTGAAATGAATATTAAAAATATGAACATGGAATGTTTACTACTGAGTAAACATTGCATTAATTCAATAAAATTTATTCATGATGGGTTTATATAATTTTATTGTTTATACTTTTCATAATTTCTGGAAAATGTCATATTTTTTACACTAAATGTAGATATGATGTAATTAAATGACCATTCATATCTAATCTCTTCTTTTAAAATATTAAAATAAAAGGATTCATACACACTATCATTTTACAGTATTTAAAAGAAAGGAGTATATTCTCACTGGACAAAATCATACATAACAAATGTGGTAAATTTTAATTAACTGGCAAAAAGGGAAAACATGCATACTTTTTGTCAGCTACCTAACCAAATTTACATTCTGTAAAAGATAAGCTCCAGACATTTTGTACAACAATAAGTTGTCAGGGAATAATTAGTAGGACAGATGTGATTAAATGTTAATCAAAATTCCTACAGAAAGAGTAATAACTTTGTAAAGATAACTTAACACCTGACAGTCGATGAACTAAATTTATTAATATCCATTTAACCACCAAGAAAATAGATAAGCAAAAGCTTCCTCAGAAGTTTTGCTTAGGTTTTGAGTACCAGAAGGAATTACTAGGTTTCATTGATTACTCAGTTCTAGGTTGGATTTTTTTACAGCCATCAGACAGGTCAACAGACTCAGTCTAATCAAATCACACAAATATCAGGGAAAGAGTACCTCTAAATAGGATTTACTTAACCCAACAGAATATTTTGATAATAGATCCTAACTATGCATAGCTCCAATAAAATTTATCAAGTAACCAACTGCTTTTCCTCTAAAGATACTTGAGAATAATCTCAGAATAATTTAAGGGAAATCTGGCCATCCCCAGAATGTTGTAAAATATAGTATTTAATCAAATTCCTAATGGATGGCAATATGTATAATCAATGTTAAACATATGATTCTTCATGCTAAGTTGCATTTTGGGGAAAAATTAACAGTATATTTAATCAAAAGATATATTTTTATTAAAAATATATTCTATTCTATATAATATTCTTTTTATTAAAAAGAATATTAAGAAAAGCAAAGAAATATGAATTTATCTTTTTTGTTTTTTCACAAACTATTAATATACAAGTCTTATCTCTGTCAAACTCAATGGTCACAGCTTACAAATAAATTAAAAAGTATGTCAACGAAAAGAAAATATTAACTCAGAAACAGGAATATACAAACCTAATCCATCATCTAATCCTGCAACAAGACCTTGAGTTGTAGCTGATGTCCCAGGAGGGCTAACAGCACTTGCATAAGCAACAATAGTTGTGTAGCACAAAGCATATGTTGGTCCTTGCATTATCAATTCTATAGGTAACACTAACCACGGGTTAATTAACATTGATAAAAGGCCAAGTCGAATACCATATGCAAGGAAGCAAAGTGTAAGGCAATGGCCATATCCTAAAACCTCCAGTATTTTACCTAAGAAAAAACAGTTTAATATTAAAACAAATGTTTCAAGAAATAGGTAAAATTAATGTATTTTAAAAATTAAGTGTTGTTTAATTTAATTAGAAATAATAACTTGAAAATGAAAGAATATTATATTAAATTACAGAATTACATGCATAAATGACAGTTAGAGGATTAGAATTATGGAACTCTGGTTAAACTGTTAACATCAAAGTAATCATCATTGAATATGAGAACCAACAAGTAAGAAATGAAAAAAAATCAAAAATATATATTTGAAAAATCAGTGTAATACAAGGTATGGTCAATAAATCTGCAATGCTCATAGAGCTTTAAAGCCAATAAAAAATTAACACTTTAAAAAAGAATAATCAAAATGACAAAAATCATTAATAATATAAATGTAAAAGTAAAAAATATTGGTCACTTCCTATTTTAAGTAAAAAAAAATTAATAAATAGCTTTTAAAACAATCAGCCATTGTGACTGTCACTCCATGATTCAGCAGGACTCATTTTTTAATCAAAATAGTGGGTAATTAAATTAATTAATTTGATCTGATTCCTCTTACCAGCTTGATTTCTGCTGGATATGATGCCAAAGTATCAGTGGCAAAAACAATTACTTCTGATTAGAAGATAGCAATATCAACACTCTAGCACAAACTTGTTAAATAATGTATGAATAACGTTCACTTAAATTAAAGACAGGATTAATTTAAAGGTTCCTATTTAGACTTCTCCTTCCACCTCTTGAACTTACTTTCCCAACTATACAGACAGACAGTATTGATTTAAGGTAAGAATCAAAGAGCAAAAAGGGCAGATTTAGTTGCAACATGGTCATAAACTGATTTTCTATCTTTCCACTTGACAGTATCAATAGCAAAGTTGGTGACTTCTGAACAGAAAGACTTCTGTGTTTTGCAATTTGTTAAATGTGAATCTGCAGTTACAGTTCAATGTGAATTCTGTAGAAAGTTTAACTGATACTCTGAATGACAATAAAATTCTTTCATGGCATAATCTGTTTGAAATGACCGGATGTCTATGTAAAGAAGAGTACAGGATGACCTAGGGTGTCTGAAAAAAATGTAGAATGTGTCAGGGAGTCTTTCCAGCATAATCCTAAAAAATCTGTTATGAAGACTAGTTGTGAACTAGTAATGACGCGTGAAATGTTTTAAAGAAAGAGTGGATGCTTACATATGCATCCGTACACTGTTTACAGTTATTTCAGGCTTTGAAGCCTACTAATTACACTGCATGCCAACCTTCCATTGAATTCTATTTATTATTAAGCAAGATCACTAATTAGCAGTCTAGCAGCCAAATATTCATGCACCACTGCCTAGTCATTTATGTCTAAAAATTCATTTCGTTTAGGATTGCAACAGATTGTTCAACAATATTAAAATTACAAAAGAAATATTGCTTTCACATTACTTATTATAAGCACATTTTCATATTATTTTGAACAAAATTTAGCTTACCAGTAATAGGATTGTTTTGTTACTGATCTTACTGATGACAAGAAAAATTAAGATTGAATATTTCTTATATAAAATTACAGAAGTGCCTACTTTGCATTTAGAAAAGTATATAGGGTCTTGGATCTTCTACATTTGATTATAGAATATTGATAATTTATGAAATACACTTTCTTATAAGTAAAACCTCTCCCTAAACTAAAGGTTCAACTTACAGGATAATAAAAGGTAAGGGAGATAGGTAGGTAGTATTACCTTGTCTTCAAGAAAATATCAAAGAAATAGTTAACATCATGATGGACTATCTTTATTAGATCCATCAATCTGTTGCAGCTACATGGATAGAAGTTTACCACTTGTTGGCAAGTTTGAGACAAGATGGAAAAGGATAAAATGTGAAAGATAATGATTTTAAATAATACAACAGAAAATCTATCCCTTTCTTACCAGAATACATAAAAAATAAAACTTCAGCACCTAGAGTTTCTGCTGCTATTGTTAAACCTTCTAATAATTTAATATTATCCATCATGTCACATTCTTTGGCTAAATCTTCTAAAAACCTAAAATCATACATGTAAAATGAATTATTCAAAATTATCAAAATATTATAAAATGGTTAACCTTCGCTTATTACAAGACAGTAATAAATAAAAACATAAACCTTTTTAGATATGTCAAGTGATTAATGCTAAACTAGTTAGTAAATTAACAACTTGTAAACACACTGCATAATCTGACTACAAATCTTTTACAATATTAACAGATACTAAATATAAAAAAAAGTATAAATATGAAATTAATGAAGAAAAGGTTATTGATATTATATTATATTATTAATGAAAATTACTGAAATAAATTGTGAAAAACATGATTTCTTAATAATTCAAGCAAACTGAAGAGTTGAAAATCTCAATGCAAAGAGTGGTTATGTAGAGAAATAAAGTAATTATGTATTTGAAATTATTAATACATTTTTTCAACTGTTTTCATTTTGTTACTGATCGGCCCTTATTTTTGAACTGCATCTCATATATTTGTAACTGTCAGTAGAAAAAAAAAAAAAAAAAAAATATATATATATATATATATATATATATATAAAGGGAAGAAGAGAGATATTACACTGATATTTGTCAAATTCCATACGTCTATAGTTAATTAAGATCTAAGTGGTTGTCTTTTTAATTTTTCAGCTTCTTTCATATCCCAGAAGCTTGTTTTATTTCTAATTTTAAGAAAAAAAAATCAGAATAAATAAGGAGGGATAAACTGATACAAGTTTATTGGGATTAATATGTAGTTAGTAGTATTAAATGATAATCTTAGTTTACAATTACAGGCCACCAGCTCTTCAAGTGTTTTAATACGTAAGTTATATATGGGAGAAACATCCTACGCAATCAGCAAAACAGAGCAAAATTAGCTAAAATAAAAAGAATAATTAAAAATATCCTGAAGTAAAGTGTTACAAATGCAGTGATATGAATAAACTGATGGTTAGCTACATTGCTGTGTACTAAAAATTTCCTTTTATCCAGTGTTAAGGACAGCAGCAATATGCTATATAAAACGATTGTTTATCACAAAAAGTAACTACAGTTGAAAAAAGTAGGTAACAGTAAAACACAGAGAATGCTGCTGGTTTGTTAAAACTGACATCCAAATGGTCTGTGATCCAAATATTAATTAATATTTTTTGATTAACATTTAGTAATGTAAAATAGCTTCAGTTTCAATGATAATTCAATCTTTTTAACAAACTTATTCTACATAGTTATGAATAAGAATCTGCTATTATTTTCATGTACTCATGTAGCATACATCAGAGTATTTTCAAAACAGAATATATATTTTAAGCAATATATTATTATATTTACTGGTCATTACACTTTATTTTTGGAAATAAAATAATATGATGTTATGTATAATATTAGTACTCACATAATATCATTTTATATTTATTACAAATTAAAATTATTAGAGTAACTTGACCAAAACCAAAATGTAATGGTTAACAGTATTTCATCTCCCCAATAGAAAAATTGTCAAAAAGACCAACAGTATTCAGTTTACCTAAATAAATGAAAATTGCAATTTTTTAATTTCAGAGATCTATAAGGACTAGTTTGTTAAAATCTTTGACTCTTGGTCTCTTGTCTGTACTCCCTTATTTGCAAAATGTTACTGCTAGATACAATCTAGAACTGTCAGGTAGTAAATAATACAGTTTAAGAGGTTATACTTTGGATGATAAGATAAAAAAGCAAAAAAAAAAAAAGAATCTAAATAAAGAAACTGAATCCACTAACCATGAATTATACAAGTACACATAAAACAACTATTAAATGCTATAAGAAATTGTTACCAGAAGAGATAATAAATTATGAAGCTGTCACATATACCAACAAGAACAGTGAAGATAAGAAACACAGCTATATTTGGCTTCCTGACCAGAAAACCCATGTCACTTAATATATTCTCTGATCTAGGCAGTGGTGGCAACTGCAACAATAAAATAAATAATTTTTGTCAATTCATTGATTCTTTACACAGTAAAATATTAAGGTACAATTATGTAAAAATTATACAGAAATTAACGAAACTGAATATAAGCATAATAATCTACACACAAGGATATAATCCTCAAGGACCATTAACTTAAATGCAGTAATAAAGAATAAACAATCTTATATAATTATGCCAATTCTTTTAAGTCTATACGTAGTTGCAATTTGTTCACTGTTCCAACAGCTAGTTATATTGAACTATATTCTTCTCTGATGCAAAGGCAAGTATTAACCCTCAATGGTATTCTGATACTATAAAAACAAAATAACATTATTATCCTATGATAGTGTTTGAAATTGCCGAGATACTACCCACTGTTTTGAGTCACATATTTTTATTTACTAAAAATAGGAAGTATTAAGGATTTAAAACTATAATATAGAAACTACATTTTTAATAAATTATAAGCCTACCTTTAAAACAAACACTTTAAGAAAGTAAATAATTTTCAGTAATTTACTGAACTAAATTAAATGTTTTACTGACAGTAACTTTACTGTCAGTGACTTTAACTTACTGACAGTAAGTAAATTTACTTACTTTATTACTGATATTAATATAGTTTAATCTTGTTTCTTGCATAGCAAATTTCTTCCATTAAATTAAATCACCATTTCCAGTAGAGTTTTCTCAATTAACAAATCAGTTTTAAAATGTAATAAGTTCAAAGTATCATAGACCAAACATTTTCCTTCCTTTTCATACAAGCCATATTCTTATATTTAATTTTGCATTGAAAAATGAGAGCCGTAAACAACAAACCCATAACTATATAGGGGAAAGCTATAAAATTAATTGGTATAGCAGCTGCTAGTTAATGAAAGAATGGTTAAAACTTAAGTACAAGGAGAAAAATCAAGCTTTGAATTTCATAGCTGCTATTATTATATTCATAGCCATTATATTAAGTAGCTACCAAAAATCAATAAGTATCAATAAGCTTAACCTTAATTCTAGTTAATGCTTTAGTTCATCAAGTTCCAATTGGAAACAGGTGGACTAAAGTTTCTCAATTGTAAATAAAACCATCTATTTTCCTTTTCCTGCAAACCTAAACTTCACTCATACCTACTGTAACCTTTCATTCCTTTAAGAAACTTGAGTTCATCTGTCATATGTATACAGACATTACAATAGCTACTATGTAAATATCACCAACTCATAATAATATAGGTACAATAAATATCTCATCTCCCATCCCTTTTACAATAAATTCTACTTCTCAAAAGTTTAAAATAAACATAAAATTAAACTGGGTTTAAGCCAGTTCACAGTCTTTCCCAGTTAAATTAAGTCATTCTAACTACAAGATAAGGCAATAGTAGCCAGTTGCTATAAAAATAGCACAAAATTTAGAAATATAAATTTAATGTATATTTTTTTCAATTCTATTTAATTTTTTTATTGCTCATTAATTTTCGCTCTACCCCAAACTGATTGAATTATTAGAAAAAAAATTTTAACATATTATTTTTTTTTTAATTTACCTTTATAAAAATGATTAACTATTATAAAAACTGAAAAAAGAAAAATCCTCAGAAAGATCTTAGTTCTAAAAAGATATTAAAAAAAAAAAAAATTAAGATCCAATAGAGAATATACCAGACAACAGAAAAACTCACAACCAACTTTAGGAAAAGAAGACTATGCTTCTATGGTCACATTAAGAAAACGCCCACAAATAACGTAACTAAAAGAATCATAGAAAACAGTCACAAACTGGTTCAAGGAGGTAATTGAGGAAAAAAAAATACAAAATACAACTGGACTTGATCAACAAATAGACAAGACTATAAGGGAATGGTACAAAATATCATGAGGTTCCAAATTTTTGCAAAGAGAGAGAAAACAGAATCGAACACCTGTTCTGAAGGGAAGAAAAAAGCCAAATTCAGAAGAATGAGGAAGTACAGGGAAGAGAAGCAAAAAAGATTAAAAAAGAAATAAACCCACACTTAGCGTGATCCATAGCAGATTGTAACAAAAAATATATTTATTGATAGAACCCTAAGTTTATTTATCCTTTTCTAGTAAAAACAGATTAAAAAATACATTATCTTCTAAAATTATCTGTATTCTGACTGTCAAATGTGTAACTGCATTTAATTTTTATACAAATACTAAATGTTTAACATTTATCACTTTTAAAGATTATGTTAAACATAATAAATATAAAAAAATATGTAGCAAATTAAAAAAAATTCTATAAAACCTTTCAGCATGTTAATAAAATCTTACAAAAAAGTAAACATACTTCCTGCCAAAAAAAAAAAATTAATTAATTGTGAATGAAAATTCATCACATTTAAAACGAGAAAATTTCATTATTTTATACTAAAAATGAAAAAAAAAAGAAATAATACTCTATATATATATATATATATATATATATATATATATATATGATAAGAATGTAAGCAAACCTAATCAATGGGACTAAAAACAAAAAACTGAGCATTTGGACCATCATATTTCATAAGTTGTTTCAAGAAGGCGGCAACATAGTTATCTCTTAATAGAGTTATTTTTGTTAACAAAAGTATAATCAAATAAAGGAACAAAAGAAGAATAAAAGTTCTGTCTGTGGACTAAACTTGAATTAAGTGTTTAGAGGAGATTCAGCTAATTTGACTGATGGAAAGCAGTAGTAAACAGTGAAAAAATTAAATTAAATTTTGTACTAATTTCGACCAAGTTTTCATACTGTAAAATAAATCTGCTGTATTCTTAAAAAAAGGAAATCAAAGAACTAAAATGAGCTATCAACATACAATATTAAATATTTATGATAAGTACAAAGACAGAAGAAACAAAAAGAAATGTAGTGCAATATAATTCTAATTACAAAATCTACAGTTTTATTATGCCTTCTAGCAGTTCACAAAGAGAAATAAAACAGTTATCAAGTTCATAATGAAAAAAGGAACAAACCTTAAGTTTTAAACAGCAGATTAAATCAAATAACATGCAACCAAAAGCAAAAAGGAATGCTGGAGAATAATCCTTGATTACAGATTTTTTTGACCATAGATCAATAGCATAACCACCAATAAGAGCTGCAAAACCAAAACCAAAAGTTCCCCAAACTCTTTGCATGCCATACTTCTTCTCTGCACCATTACCTGTCAAAAAAAAAAATCAATAAGTTTGAATAATTTATTAAGAATAGTAAAAACCATGATTATTTCTGATTCATAAATCTTATATTTAAAAATGATTTTTTATGAAACAGTCAAAAATGAAAAAAAAATATATTACAAGCAATGAATCAGTATTTGGGTATTCCCAAGTTTTGACGATAACACAGTGTGAAGGTTGATACTAATCTTCACTGATAGAAAGATACACAATAAATTTAAAGGTATGCAGAACCCTAATCATAGTTACTTACTGTAGTAAGATAAAAAATGCAGGTAAGTTTCATTAGAAAAGAAAAATTTTGTTTTAAGTTAATTGTTTAAGTATAAAATCTTATACAGAAACAAAATAACAAAAATCAGCTAATCTCAAACCCAAGAATGAACTGTTGAAACTGATAATATATTACCTAACATAGTTCAAAATGAAAAATCCTCACCTTAGATATTTTTCCTGATGCTTGAGGTATAAAATAAGAAAATTTCTACATGACCATACTTTGTTTCTTAAATTAGTTTTTTTTTAAATTTTAAAATCTGTAAACAATAGTAACATTTTGTCTTCAGAATCAGTCTAGATAGCTTAGAGACTGCATTCATTTAATCCTCTGGAGTGGGCAAGCCCCTGTTTATGAAAAATGTTTCTTCAAAATGTAGCATTTCTAAGACAAGGATGAAATATACACTTCAGTGCATGCAATATAAATGTTGTCAGTATGGTACATTTAAATAACTTAAGTACATTATTATTGTAGAAACCTCTCATCTCTGAATAATTATTTTTTAGTAGAACACATTATTTATAAAGAAGAAAGAGAATTACAAATATTCTTTTACAATGTATTACTTATAAATTTCAACTACACAAGACCAATACACTGACTTATCAATAATTTAATTTTCCAAAAAAAAAAAACATAACTGTAAAAATCAAGTACAGTGACTCCAACTACAGCCAAAATTCCTTGTAAGTGGAATATTAATATTTTATATAAATAAAATTATCTTACTAAAAGCTTTCAGGCTAATGAAGTTGAATGCATTTCAAAATTAATTATCTTTTAAACAGTTTTGAACTATTAGTTTATTATTGCCTGTTTTAGCCAACCAAAAATGCTTCCGTGGAAACAACTTACATCCCTTAAGTAATTGAGATTAATCTTAACTACTATATGTACATGTAGTACACAACAATGAAATTCTGCAGTGACTCTATGCCTGGATTATAAAGAATAAATAATTAACTGTTAACTACCACCTGAACAGGTGATATAACAGATAAACATACTCAATGTTACACATCATGAAGGGCAACAATCAGAGATGAAGAAAGTTAACCACTGTTTTTTATTAAATAGTTAAAATACATATATTTTATTATACAATCATTTAATGTGTACTACTCACCTAACATATCAAAACAAATAGCATCACTTACACTATTGATTACATTAAAACCAATAGAACCTAGACTCATAAGAATTACATAAGACCAAAATGAAAAGCCTTTATAAAATTCTGTATCAGCAGAGTATGTGACATTATCAGTGTTTATTTTACAAATCACTTGACAATCTGAATCGCTATAAGAAATATTCTGTTGTATTTCAGTTTTATTACAAATTGACCAACATTCTTCTTCTACAAGATTGTAACTTGACTGCAATAAAAAAGAAAATATTATTTTATAAATATAAAAAGAAAATTATTCAAAATTATACAGAAATCTAAAATTTTACCACAAATTACATTTTATACAGAAATTTAACAAAATTAGATAATAAAATAAAAGCTTAAACCTATAAGTAATACCTGTGTTAGAAATGAAAATGCAAGTTTTTCAGAAAATCTTTTTCTTTATTTTTCAATGTAATCACCTTTTAGGAGGATACACTTTTCCAACATCCCTGCCATTTTTTAAACCCTCTAAACGATACGATTTGTCAAACTCTTCCAAATAGGTTTTTGTCTCAATGATGACCTCTTTGTTTGAGCAGAATTTTTTTCCCACTTTATTGGTCCAATAAGTCACTGTAGTACTGCCCCAAGATTGTGCTTCTTTTTTCCAGAAAATCTACGAGGATTATTCCCTGCGCATTCCAAAAAATTGTAGCCATGATCTATTCGGCTGATGGGACCATCTTGGGCTTCTTTGGAGCAGATTCACCTGAAAAAACCCATTTTTTTATTGTCGTTTGGTCTCTGGCATATAGTAGTGGATCCAGGTTTCATCAATGGTGATGACTTGATGTAAAACCTCTTCCAAAGAGATCCAAACAATGCTTCGAAGATGACAGCCATAGCTGCTTGCTGTCTCTAAAGAAAGCATCACAGGACCCATCAGGCCAACAAGTTTCTCATTCTTAATCTAACATGTAAAATGTTTAATGCTGTTCTGTATGACACACTTATGGGCTCTGCTACTTCATACACTTTCATCTAACGATCAGCAAGAATCATGTTATGGATCTTTTCAATGATTTTGTCAGTAACCACGTCAGCTGGGTGACCTGGGTACTCCTCATAAAAAACAGATTTACTGCCACGCTTAAATTCGTTAAACCAATATATCACAGTTATCATAGATTGTTAAGAGTCCTTATAGACAGAATCCAACTTCGCTTTTATTTCTTCGCACAATTTTCAATCCAAAATAAAACGCAAATTACAGATCGATATTGATATTTTTCCATTTATCAAAAAACATCAAATACATTCAATATCAATGGCTGCGAAATAAAAACTAGCCTACGAATCAGTCTGAAATTTTCTACGGCATCATTTGATAGATGGTAGAATATTACGGTAATGCCAACAACTTTCTTCAGCAACGCCACCTGTCTTCAAACACGGGTAGAATATACTTATTGATCCACCCTCGTAATTCAGACTGAATTTTTTTAATAAATCAATTTACAGTGAACTATCTCTTACAGTAATTAACTTTTTAGGTAATATATATATATATTTTATTTTACTGAAATTAATCTTTTTAAGATTCATATTATTCCTTTGTACTGTTAAAATATATTTAAATCTGTTACGTAAACCACCTAGTACAAAATATTGAGATAAGACATATCTTACCTTAATTTTTGATGAAAGTAATTTCGCGATATACCGCATCCTCAATCATGATTGAAATAATTCTGTTATTGCATAATAAAAATCTAAACATAATAATACTAAAATAATGAAAATTGTGAATTAATTGAAACAAGTATTGCTGTCAGTTGCAGTTTTCATAAGACCGTTCCCCTCAAACACTGTCTGGTTTATCAAACTGAAATTTTGTGTGTAAATACTTTTCTAATATAATTAATTCTGTCGTCTCTATTTATTTATAATATTTCTAAATTTGTGTTAATATCAGAAATAGAACGATTATTGTTTATTATATGGTCTGCTGCATTATTTAAAGCTAATTTATTATTTTTGTAATTTCTATAATGTTCAAGAAATCTAGTTTTAAAGGATCTATTTGTTTTTCCTATATAAATACTATCAGAATCATTGCATTTAATTTTATAAATTCCACAGAGATTGTTTATTTTATTATTATTAGTTTTTTAAAAATATATTATTATGCGGTTATTAGGAATGTAATCTCTTTATTGTAAGTAAGTTTTAGTAATGTATTCAATGATATTATTTGTCTATAAATACTTTGTGTATATTTTTTCACTCTTTTTTTGTCTTATTATGTATTGATTGTAAGGTAATTATTTTGCTATTGTGTTTTGATAGTTACTTTTCTATAAATATTAAACTATTATATCTATATTACTATGAATGTTTTTGTTAATTTTTATTATTTTTATGGTGTGGTCTATACGTATGCTAGGATACATGTTAATTATGTCATAAGTAACCATTCTAATGTCTTTATTTACATTTAAGCTATTTAATTTATTTACTAATCCGTAACTATTTTTTATATTAAAAGTATTAGGTAAATCAAATGGATCTACTTTATTTAATAATATTTATAAAAAAACAAGTATCGAAACACAACAATAAAATAACTACCTTACAATAAATACGTAATAAGACAGAAACAAGTGAAAAAATATACATAAAGAGGTCATTGACCTCTTAATTTCTAATGAAAATTGCCATAAAATAAGCCTCATTTCTATTATAGTGCATTTTTAAATAAATTTCTTTATATTTATTTAATTAATTTTTATGAGGTACATCATGCCTTTGGAAACTACTCCCCCTCTTAGCCCACCGTAATGATGAAATCATTACGGTGGGCGAAAATTATTACGGTGGAATAAAATTGTAAATATTTACAATTTTATTCCATGTGTTGAAGTTTTTTTGCACAGTTCATACTCTGCTTTGCGCTTTTCCTTCCATGTTCTCTATAGGGTTCATCTCAATGTAATACCCATCAACAGTCTGCCATCATCACAGTAGTCTATTTTCCTTGATACCTCCTTTCCATTTCCTTCATGTCCTGATGAAATCTCTCACCCATCTCTTTGCTAACGGCACCCAGATTTTCAGAAAAATAGTCCACATGTGAATTTAGGAAGTGAACCTTCAAGCTCATGGCAGCAGCCTAAGTTTTTGTACTTTTGCAGCATTTTCTCAATGATTGATTTGAAATTTGGATCCTTCTTATTGCCCAGAAACTTGGTTACTAAATCTTTAAAGGCACCCCAGGCTTCTTTTTCTGCAACTTCCATTTGCTTCTCAAAATTACTATCTTTGAGACATTTTCTAATGTCAGGACCGGTAAAGACACTCTTTTAGTTTGGTGGTTCATAAGACTGGAAATTGTCACAGATGTATTAAAACATTTACCTTCTTTTGATAAGGCTTTGACAAACTGCTTCATCATGCCTAACTTGATATGCAGAGGTGGAAGGAGAAGTTTATTTGGATCTACGAGAGCTTTTTGGAGCACATTTTTGGTTTAAGGTTCTAATAAAGCTCTTTTTGGCTAATCTTTCATTATGCAATGATTTTCTCTGTCTCTGCTATCCTACTCCCACAAAAAACAAGGAAACTTTGTGTATCCTTCTTGTTGTCATAGAAGCATAGATTTATTTTGAGACTGCTGCATATAATCCACTTTATGATTAATTTTATTGAGAATGAATTCCAAATTATAATAACCCTTTTTTAAATGGACAGAATGTCCGACAGGTATTGATGGATATGTATTCCCACTGTGAAGAACAACTTTGAGGCTTCTTTTGTATGAATCTATGAACAGTCTCCAATCAGTACTTTCATACAGAATGTTCTTCCAAAAAATATGGTAGAAAATCCTTTTCTCTGTACCTGAACCAAGAAAATGAGGTGCCAGCTGCTAGCAGGTTCTTCTCTTTACCCCTCCAACCAGGTAATTCTGAATTTTCTTTGGTCAGATGTAAGTCTCAAACCAAATCGTTTAGTTCAGACTGTACGTAAAGCACTGGTGCACAGCTATCACCGGTTCATACTCCTCGATGTTGTCTTCATTTAAATCACTTTTGGAACCGTCTATTTCAGGTAAATTTTCTGGTGGAATTGACACACTTATATCTGGACCATGAGGAACTGGGCGTAAAGCAGATGGCATATTTGGATAGACGATTATTTTTTTTTATTTTTCAAATTGAAAATGTGAACACAGTCAAATAAAAGTAACAATCATTGGTATGATTGTGTGGCTCTTTTCACCACTGGAACTCCAAATATGAATGCTTCTTATTCACCCTTTAACCATCATCTAATTCCTTCAACACTTGTGTAGCAAATGTAGTAGGGTGCCCAAATTTTTTCTTGATCTCCTATTTTTACTCCGAAATATGTGAGGTACACTTGTCAAACGAAACATGATGTTATATTTAGTTTTTGCTTTTCCACCATCACCACAAATGTAGCAAAAAGAATCTGCAGAATTTCAGCAGTCTTTTGAAAACGGAAAGTTTACTTTATGCCTGAAAATATAATTTTCCTCTACAAAAACGTGTTTGATCATGGAGAACGAAAAAACTCTATTTACGCATGCTGATGGTTGAAACAGCATCGATAGTAGTTGAACAGTGCATGAATGGCACGAATAGCTGCCAATAAACATGTTACATCTCGTTAAGTCTTGTGACAGCCAAGTTCTGCCACCACTGTCTTGTCATCTTCAACCCAAACCCCCCTGCCCATCTCTTGAGACTGCTAAACTGTTTAGCACTAAGATGCATAGTATAGGAAAAAAGTGTATTATATTAATTTATTATAAAGAAAAGAAATTTTATAGTATCACATTTTCGCAATTTTTCAACTTTTTACAAATTTTGAAATTTGCAATTTGTGAATAATCCTGACATGATGGAAAAAATGAAAGGTTATTTTTGGATTCAGTGCTACCCAAACGTTCGGGAATTAGAATTTTGCATGCGAATCATTGCTGGTTTGCATTAGCCACCTGCTGCCGCTAGATGTGGCTAATAGTACTCTTTGTGAATCAGTGTTCCAACAGCTGTGATGGTGAGAGGCTGCATTGTTAACTTTCATGCGGTTGTGTAACGTTGTGTTTTACTGCTTCAACGAAGTTCTAAATGGCAGATTTTAAAGAGCAAAGAACCTGCATCAAAATTTGCTTCAGGCTTAAAAAAACTGGTGCAGAAACCCATCGCATGCTTGTGGAAGCATTTGGTGACAATGCTATGACTATGAGTAAAAGTAAAACTTTTTTGTGGTACAAACGATTCAAAGATGGATGAACGACAATCGATAAAGATGAGAGTACAGGAAGACCATCAACAAGCGCAACACCGGAAAACATCGCGAAAGTGCGAGAGGCTACTGTTGCAGATCGTAGACAAACAATCCATGATGTTTATGCAATTGTACAAATGTCATATGGGTTCATGCAAATTGTCGGGCAACATGAGACGCATTGCTGCAAAATTCATACAGAGACTGTTGAACAACAACCAGAAATAAAATCGCGTAGCTGTCTGTAGTGAATTGAAAAATTCAGCAAGAGATGACCCTAACTTCATCTTCAACATCATAACCGGTGATGAGACATGGGTGTACGGGTATGATCCTGAAACTAAGCAGCAGTCGTCGCAGTGGAAGTCACCAAGTTCACCACGGCCAAAAAAAGCACGCTAAGTTCGCAGCAACGTGAAGTCCATGATGATTGTTTTTTTCGACATCAAGGCATTATCTATAAGGAATTTGTTCCTCTTGGTCAAACTGTCAATGGGATGTTCTATTGTGAAGTTTTGAAGCGGTTACGTGAAAGCATTAGGCGCAAACGTTCAGATCTGTGGGGTACCAACAGCTGGGTTCTGCATTATGACAACGCGCCCGTGCACAGATCGCTAACCGTTCGGAATTTCTTGGCTTCCAAAAAGACAGTAGTAATTCCCCATCCACCCTATTTGCCCCGTGCGACTTTTTTCTTTTTCCGAAATTAAAATTTCAATTGAAAAGCCATCGTTATAACACAATTGAGGAGATTCAGGAAGAAACGCAGAACATGCTTCGAACACTTATACCTGCAGACTTCCAGGGATGCATGGAATCATGGGAAAAACAGTGGGATCACTGTATCAATGCCCAAGGGGGTTAATTTGAAGGAGACGGTGGAAATTATAAGTTATGGTAAGCTATTTTATTTTTATGGTAAAATTCCCCAAACTTTTGGGTACCACCTTGTACATAGGAATCAATTATCAAAAGTTAACATAACATTTCACAATCCAAATTTTGCAGGTTTGTTATGAAAATAGAAATAATAAGTATACAGAATAATTGACGAATAATTACAAAATTATGAAATAATTAGTTACAATTTTAAATAAAGTAAATTATGTTAGAACAAGTGATAAAATTAAAAATTTTAAAAACCGAAGCCGTTTTAAAGAAACATATCTACTGCAGCACCCCTAGCTGCTTATAACCATAAAACCAATCTAAGAACCTGCTGTGAGGTGATATCTACATAATGCAAAATCTGCAACAAGATCGGCCCAGCTGTTTTAGAGAAACACATCTACTTTAGCACCCCCTGGTGACCTATAACCGTAAAATTAATCTAAGAACCTGCTCTGAAATGATACTCACGTAATGCAGAAAACTGCATTGAAATTGGTCCGGTAGTTTTTGAGGAAAATGGTAACAGACATACACATAAACAACCTCTTACCCTAATCGCACATATGGCCTCCGTTCTGTCATGGGTAAATATTTTAATACAGCATGATTTACATATAATAGGAAAGTTTATTGTTACATAATCAATGTTATTTTATTTGAAGAAATATTACTGAATGAATTATTTAAAAATGTTTTACTAGGAATTATATGAATTATTTAAATATGTTTAATTATGAAGAAATATTATGTTCATTTAAAAAAAATCTTTGTATAAATAATTAATTTTCATATGAAGAAAAAATTTTATTTCTGACATTGACCTTGAATTTAACTAGCTAGATGTACTACAAATGTTAGATGTTTTACATGTTATGAATTAAAAATACTTTACTTTAGTTTTATGAAGTAAAAATACTTTATTAACTAATCCAATACTCCAATATATAGATTTATTGAAACAATCAACCGGCGAAATCAAATTTTAATAAATGGACCAAGTTATAAAAATAATTAACTAAAATATGTAACTAGAATATCACGTTAAGTACAGATAAACTGGTGCAGTAACATACGTATAAACAATGAAATAAATAATACACACAACCATATGTTTAAATATCAGCAGTTGTACATGTTAAAATATTATAAAGCAGAAATAAAATAGAATAAAATAATTTAATGATGGAAATTACTTAAATAATTAAAATAAATAATACAACAAAATATATTCCCAATAATAATCCTAATCCTGTTTTAGGTACATTCTGCACTTAGTAGAATTTCATCCTAAATATTTCACAATGGCAGTTGTGGAGTATATGTTGTCGTGAGTAGTTTTCGCCCATGTGTAAGATAATTTAGAGATATTACAGTTAATTACGGAATTGTATCAATAGATTTAGGCATGGCTAAATTAGAAGTTTCATATCATGTTTTTATTCATTATTATAATTTAAAATAAGTTGTTTTATTATTTGGACAATTTGAATAATATTTATGTAAATGTATAAAATGATTTTGAAAAGAATAATAATATTAATTGACTGTATAATATTAATAGCAAAGAAAAATTTGTAACAGAGAACAGAAACAAATACCAAGATGTTAGTAATTATATAAAATGTATTAACCATACTAAAATGTTAATGAAAAACTAGAAATAGTGTTGTCAAATAATAATATACAAAATAAAAGAGGAATTTGGTATATGTTTAGTAATAGAGACGATTACAGGGAATTTAGATTTGAATGATGAAGAAATATTAAATCAAATAAAATAAAAGCAAAATGATATTATTGATCAAATAAGTAACATTGATAAACGTAATTTTTGTTTTCTAACATGCGATACATGAATTTATCTGTTTTTTGATGCTGAAAACTGATTTAAACTAAGAATCTTTCTATCACCCACCATTTTTGAACTTTAAAGAATTTTTTTCATTTTTCAACGTATTGTTAGCATTTTAAGCTCCTATTATATTGTATTTTGTTAACTCATTTTTTATCGTTTAATTTTGTTAATGTAATTTGTAAGCTATAAATAAACAATACTAGACAAAGAATTATATCATATCATTATCAAATACTATAACATCATATCTAATACTGAAGGGTGAGCCTTCATGGTCAAAATTAATGTTTGGAAACATTTTCTTGGCAAACAAAAATATGATAATTCCCACAATATTATTAACCAACTTCTTACTTGATGCAGAGCTATGGGATGTAATATGTCTTTGAAAATACATTTCCTCCACTCACATCTGGATTTTTTCCTGAACAACCTCGGAGATGTAAGTGACGGACATGGAGAACGTTTACGTTTCCACCAAGACATTTCAGTGATGAAAACTGCTAAAAAGGGAAATGGAATACTAACATGCTACCCGATTACTGTTGCATTAATCTAGGATGTGCCTGAGGCTATTTATAAAACAGAAGTATCAGTGAAATCATTTTAACAAAGGTATGGCCATGCAAAATTATAAATTTTACAGATTTTAACTATATTTCCCCTAATTTTTTTTAGTAATGCAATTTATTTAAAACTAAGGGTGATAGAAAAATTACAGATCTGTAATGTATGCAAAAAAGCAATTCAAGAAATGGTATCACACTTTAGAAACATCAAAAAAATTTTTTTTGTCTATCAGTGATCAATATACTGTAAATGTAGTCAATAACATATATATAATGTAATAGAACTGTAAAAATAATAGAAGATAATTTTACTGACTTAAGTAGTAAAATGTGAAATCAAAAGCAATACGATTAAGTAGTAATTGCAGTAATAATATATATAATAAATATTTTTGTTCAAATGAATTAATTACATATAAAAATATTGAATGTGAAAAAATACTGTATTAACTGGTAAAATAAATAATTGTAAATACATAACATTAGAAGTAAAAGGAAATATTGTTTAATGGATACAAGAGTTACAATATTATTTGGCAATACTGCTGAATAAAGAAAAATTTAAAACAGAAAATAGTACAAACCATTGACAATACTAAGACATTACAAGGAATATACTTAATAAATGCAAATAATAAAATTTTATATAGGGATAGCCCATTACAACATATGAGTACAAGCTACAGGCATCCAAAATTTTTATTTATTAATGAATTAAATTTTGAAGAGGCACAGCATACAGATTTGTCTATTCATTTAAAGAATTTATATTTGGAAAAGATGAATTTAAATAATTTGTCAATAATTAAAATAAATTGTTTTGTAACAGGTGGAAGTCAATTTGGACTTTCTTATTGTGCTTAATTACTGTATTTACTGAATTTAATTTTATTAATTGCTATTATTGTTACATTATAATATTTAAAAATAAAAAACCTGAGGTCTTTTAAAATATTTAAAAGACCTGAGGTTGTTAATCATTCCCCGGTTGTTTTATTTGGGGATGGAGCAGTTATAATAAGTGACAGATTCCTCACATTCCAACTGCCACTTGCATCCAGCTTTCATTAACTTCTGGAAAGCATTATGCTCAGGAATAGAGTGCAGCTGCAGACTTTATCTTTATTAAATTAATATTACTCAGAATTAATTAACATCACTCAATGTACAATATTACACTAATATTGTAATACTGTACTCGTTCATTCAGTAATTAACATCCTATTTTATAAATCATTAGCATGTACACATAATGATATAAAACTATTTAAGTACCATCTTAAATTTCCACATCGATTTTGATTCCACAAATGTTAAATATCAATAAGTACTTGTAAATACACATGAAAATATTTTCAAGAATTTAACATGAAACAATTATTCAACTGAAGACCTTTTAGTAAAATTTATTAATAGAAAGCCTTTATTAAGAGAAAAGAAAGAGCAAAAATTAATTTTACATTGTATTACAATATAATACAAGAGGTTATCTCTAAAGTAAAGACTGTTTCACTATAAAAAGATTTATTCTGAAAACTTTATAAATATTTTTTTATTTCTCTTAAACTACATACTTTATACTACTTTTCTATATAATCACTACATGAATTAATAGCGATACACCAGCTTCAATATACCCTCATCGTATTCTTCTGCCGCCAGTCCATTTAGCCACTGATTAACAGCATTTTTAAGTTCATCGTCACCCACAAATTACTTACTACTCAAAAATTCTTTCAATTTCCCAAACAAATGGTAATCAGAAGGCGCTAAGTCCGTACTTTATGGTGGGTGATTGTAAATTTCCCATGCAAATGTTCTCAGTAAATCACGTGTATGTGCATTATCATGCAGCAGGACGACGTCATCAGTCAGCCGCCCACATCGCTGATTTTGAATGGTATGCCGTAACTTACATAGAGTAGGCTTCTGCATTTATAGTCGTTCCATGTGGCATAAAATCAATCAACAGTATGTCAAATTGATCCCAAAAGAATGTGGTCATCAGTTTGCATCTAAATGGCTGTGGCATGGACCTATGTTGGTGTGGTTGGTGATTGAGGAAGACACCATTCATTTCTGCTGTTTTCTCTCTGGCGTGTAATACAAAATCCATGTTTCATTGCCAGTAACAACTGAATTAAGAAACTAGTCACCTTTTTCTGTGTAGCGCATCAAAAATTCCAAAATGCAAATCCTATTTGGATTTTTTTGTGATGTTCCGTTAAGATGTGTGGCACCCAATGTGCACAAACCTTTCTGAAGCCTAAATGGTCATGAAAAATGTGACCAACAACAGCTCTTGAAACATCAGGAAAAAGAAGGACCTGGTCAGAAATCGTTGGCGACGATCTTTTCTGATTTCATCATCGAACTGTTTCAACACGTCCTCAGTGATTGCTGAGGGCCTCCCCAAATGTTCTTCAACATGTACATTAATTCTGTTGTTTCTAAACCTTTCACACCATTTTCAGATGTTTCATTCATACATCACCGTACACAGCAACCAAGTGCCTATGAATTTTAGCCGGCTTAACGTTTTGATGGTTTAAAAAATGTATGATTCACATATTTCACAGTCAGTAGCAACATCGATTTTCCTATTCATTTTATAATGTAATAACTCAAATGTAATCAAAGATACTACAACAAGACAACTTACAGACACAATGCAGTGTGTACATTACTAGCGTGGCCATGAAAACGACACAGGTTCACCAAACTTAAGGAGAGAAATTTCCCAGCGGTCTTTACTTTAGAGATATTCCTTGTACATAAAACTCAAATTTTATAAAATAAAATGTTGGACACTGAAGAAAACAACCATTTGAAGTAACTTGATTTACAACTTGCTACTTATATCCACTTGAAGTAATCTTCTAGTAAGTATATTAGTCTAAAGATATTTCTGCCACATCTTTAAAACATTTCAGAAGTCATTTCCTTGAAACTTATAAAGCTTTAAATTATATTTTTGGGAATAAGTTTAGAAAGTAAACTTGACAAGAGAGTTCCAGATTATGTTGTCAGTTACAGACAAATCCAGGATTATTTGGCAGATCCATCAAGTTAAAAATACATTATGTATTTTTGGGTATGCAGTCATACCCAAGGCCGTGCAGCCCTAACGCTTGATCAGAAGTAGCAACACCATGGTATCTGCCAACTGCTTCAAGAAGCTGAAGAGTGAGATTATGTAATTAATCCCAAGCATAATGTTACATTGCTTGGGTATCTAAGAAGTGTCTTCATGAATGATCAGTGATGATTACCTATGATTGATCTAATGATTAATCTTTTTTAGACTTTTCAGGATTATGCTGGTGTGCAGTGAAGCATTCATTACATTTAACCAGTATCTTGACACCTATGTAACACTAGGACTACCTAACTAATAAATGACTGAAGATTATTATATCAAGAGCACCTTGAATAATTTGGTTATTAATATATTAAGACTTACATGAACTCATACTTGTTTTTAATAGCCATCAATACAACTCCAAACATGGTTAATAAATACCATAATGGTCTGATTTACACAGTACAGATCCTCATGGCAGTGATACTTTGTGATGCACCACCAGAAGATGATGATTCTATTAATATAGCAGTATAATTATGTAGTGAACAAAATATGAGTCTCTTCAGAAAATAACCAAACATTTTTAATTATGCGCCATTGGAGATATTTAATGACGGCAGTAAGCAACATTGTGTTCCATATTAACCTCCTCTGTAACTACATGTTCTTGGATTGTTGATATTTCATTTAGTTTTTGTTTTACTGTTATTTGAGTGCAACATGTTTAAGTGTTAGTAGTTATTTTTAGAATTTTCAGGAGCAACAATACAACGTAAAATTTTATGTGAAACAGGGGAAAATGTTTACAGAAACATTTCAACTTTTGAAACAAGTTTATGGGGATTACAGTCTGGGTCATATGCAATGTTATGAATGGTTTTCATCATTTAAAAGTGGAAGTAGTTGTTAATCAATTGAAGATGACCCTCAACCGGGAAGGCCTTCTACTTCAACCGATGACACCCAAATTCAGAAAATCAACGATCTGACGCATGCAAATCGCCGATTGATTGTAAGAGAACTTGCAGAAGAGGTTAGCATGTCAAGTAGATCATGCCCTGACATTTTGACTGAAAAATTGAACATGCATCCAGTTGCAGTAGAGTTTGTTCGTCGTTCGATAAATGAACAGCAGAAAGAACATCGTGGACATTTGTCGACAACTTCTTGAATAAGCCACTGACAACAAAACATTCATGCAAAGGATCATAATGGGAGACGAAATCTGGCTACGACATTGAAACAAACTTTCAATCATCAAAAAATCAAACATTAGAGAAATTGCTACTAACACGTACACACATTGCACTCAAATAACAAAAACAGAAAAAATAAATGAAATATCAACAATCCAAGAATATATGGTTACAGAGGAGGTTATGCAGAACACAATGCTGCCTACTGCATGTACTAAATATCTCCATTGGCGCATAATTAAAAATGCTTCGTTATTTTCTGAACAGACCTCATACACTGTGATACCAAAATATTACAACATGTGTAAAACTGCATAAAGATTATACCAAACTATTACATAAAATGAATATAGCTATTTTGCCATGTATATATATATATATATATATATATATATATATATATATATATATAGAAAACAATAATAGAGTTGTCATTACTATACATTTGTAAAACTGTGTTCAAATCAGAAATGAACCTACATTTTTGAATTGAAAAGAGAAGGATGCTGTCTTTTAGTAAGTCACTATTTTTGTTTTAATGATCATGTAACATCCAAAAAATACAACAGAACATGGAATGGGATTAATTATGTGTTGGGTTTAGAATAAATTAAAATTAAATTCTTTACATTTTAAGAGCTACGCTAAAAATCATCATAATTCATTTACCTGATTAGAACACACATGCAGCCCAGAACATGTGTCAATTTTCACTACATTAGAATCAGGTACTGGTATAAATACAAGTAAAACAAAAAATACATTTGTTGTACATAAAAGTAGAAGAAAAATAATTTTCCTGGCACTTTGGAATGTGTCAAGAATAAAACCAAAAACTGGCTTAGCTATAAGAAATAATACTGGAAGCACTGACGTAATTACACCCATAACCACCTCAGACACACCAAGCTGTTTTCCAAATACAGGAAGAAACGGTAACACTGGACCCATTGCTAAAAGCAACAAATAAAACAAAGATGATTGTAATAATAATATGATGATGATTACTTTAGTTGTTAGTAATTGGGTTCTTTATCCTTTTGTATTTCTCCAAATCATTCTTCCTTATCTAATTTCTTTCTTCAATAAGATTTAGTATTTCTTCAGTCATCCATCGTTATCATGGTTTCAGTTTTCTTTTCCCTAGGATTTCTTAAGCTGCTTTTGTGGCAATTTTTTTCCAACAATCAGTTTATCTGAGGCACTTGGTACAGGGAGAGGACTCCTTATACTGGGAATCATTAAATCACCATGATTTTATCAAGAAAAAGAGTGTTTCATATAATTGTATTCAACAACTACTCATGAAGATGAGGTTGGCAATTATATGGGTGAGGCTGTAACCTATATCACCAAACAATGCACCATGTAATGAAGAATATAAACTATAGAATATTTTTCCAATATGTAAACATTTTCTAAGTAAACCAAACACTACATAAAATTAATTCATAGTGTCATACAAAAAAAAATTAAGTAAAAAAGAGATATTTTTATCCTTTATTTATTTAATACATTAGTTTCCACTCCAGAATGAACAAGAGTACAAAGCAGGCCAGAATGGCCTTGCAGATTAATTTTAGAAAGCAGACTTATGAAGAAAAAACACCAACATTACATTTATAGATCTGGAGAAGCTTATGATGCATAGAATATAAGACAATGTTTAACATTTTAAGAAAATTTAACCTTAGATAAAGTAAAAGAACTTACTACAATCTATACAGAATTCGGCTAGCAGTTACGAGAAGAAAGTGGGCTCTAATTTAGAAAGGAGGAAGAGAAGAATATAGGTGGTTGCCATGGTTATTTAACTAATAACAGAAGATGCAATCTGGAGTTAAGGAAAAATCTGAGAGTGGAATAATTATCCAAGAATAAAAATAAAGTTTGCTAAATACATGTGTTTTTTTGGAATGATCAAAAACTGACTTGAATGAAATATAAGTCATGGATTTATTGCCAGGAGAGTCTCAGTTTGAAAATAAAGTTTAAAGTAAAGGCAGTGAAACATGATACAAGAAAAAATAAATTAAATATTCTCTAGAGAAAGAATAGTAAATGTCAAAGAAAACAGAGAATTTCCCTATACAGGCAGTAAAATTACAAAGGGTAGTCAATGGAATGTGGACTTCAAAGCAGACTGGGACAAGCAAAGAGGGTTTTTACACCATAGCAAAGTCTCTCTTAGTCTCAAACATAAATCTGACAATAAGAAAGAAATCTTTGAAGATATTTTTTCAAGAGATCTTTGAAGATTGTGTGAAATATAACAGATTATCATGGACAATTGTAAAAACAGAGAGAAAAATAATAGGGGCATGTGAAATGCAGTGATGTTAAAAAATTAGGTAGGTTGATAAAATTCAAAATGAGGAGGTTTTATGATGATGATGAAAATAGAGAGACATGTGGCACGACCTTTTAAAGAGATGAACTAGGTTGGTGGGCTACATATTTATATTTTGGAAATAGAGGATTGCTAGAAGATAAAATGTTTACAGAAACAAAAAGATTAGAATATACAAAATAGACCATTGAGAATATAAAATATATTAAATATGTCAATATATAACATAAGCACAGGAATAAAGGAATGAAGAATATCATCAAACCACACAATGAATAAAGTAGTTAATTTTTTTTTTAAATGAGTCAAACTTTGAAGGACAGATTTTTTTTGTTTTGTTTATTTTTTAAACAATTTCAAGTTTATACAAATGGAATAAATCCACATAAAACCAAACTTGAAGAAAAATTGTTTAATTATCAGCAATAAAGATGACATTGTGTTAGTTTTAGAGACAGAAGGCCAGAGTACAGATACCAAGCAGTAAAAGTTTTTTTTTTGATTCTGAGAATCAAGTAATTGTGCATTTTGTATTATGTAAAACTGCACAGACAACATATCTACTATATATATATGTTTTCCTATTAACTGATATTTCTCCTGCCACTTTCCTCTGGTTCACCTATGGCATAGACTCATTATATGTTCCTAGGAACTTAGAAGTAATATTAGTAATAAACACTTTATAATTAAAACTTCAATTATATTAAAGGATAAACTGGATTAGAGGGTGGATATGGCATACTAGGCTTTAGTTAAAATGTGCATCTGCCAGCCTCATGTTATTTTTCAACAACTCAACTCTGTTCTGCAATTATAAAATAAACTTACCTAAAGTAGCATTAAAATAACTCTGAGAAAATTTTCCTAATTAAGCAGTTAGGCTGGAATGGAATCACCCAGCCCATTTTAGTTAAGTGCTTGTATATGTATAGCAGTTAGCAACTGTATATTAATATGTTCAGTCATCTGTAAAAATTAAACTGGTAACTGGATCCACTCCACAGAACCAAAACTTTCCGACTATCAATGACAGTGGAAAAACCAACTTCATTACGGAACTCTCATACAGTCTGGCAGTATGGCTCATACCAAAATGCTTTGTCATTATTGAGATGGTGATGTGTTCTAGTCTCCCCCTCCAAGAACAATGTTTTCAACCTAACCATTTCTCCGCAAAGTTCATCAGTTACTTGAACAAAGTTTTCCATATATTTGTATCTTTACCTCCTATCTTAATGACATATTTTTAAAATCTTGTAAATTATTTCAGTTTTAGTTGATTCCAATTGATAAAGTTTATTTTGATTTGAAAGTTCTATTGCATTAAGTATAAAAGTAGTGCGTCATATCTTTAAAAAAAAAACTCACTATAAAACATAGAAGAATAAAGTATATTTCTTTCCATTGCTGGACAAGCATTTCTTAATTTTAAAATCAATTTAAAAATATAACCAGTTAAACATCATATCTTATTTTGCAGCTCTACTAGGTAAGAGTCCTTGGTCTCTAAACCAAGTAGAAATGAAACATTTTTATATACTTGTACAGTATAATAATAAACAGATAGAAACTTACCAGACATAAAGAAGAAAAAATGTGCTTTCACAGGTAATAACCTACGATTAACCTTCATATTTGTTAAACTGATATGAAGCGAATTATTATGTTATCGTGACTATATTATATTTTAATAAAAATACCACTACATTTAAGAATATGTATGACTAGTAGTATCACATATACCATATCAAGGGTTGCCAGCTGTCATCCTGTGCAACAAAAAAAGGTATCACGGTAAATGTTATTAATCTTGTAAAACAATCTCTTTATGTTTTTAATTATTTTTAATGAAAATTCCTCCTAGGCATTATCCTAATAAACTATCTGTTAGCAGAACTGTTAGTTAATTTTATGACAATTGTTTGTTATTTGATAGATTCAATTACTATAATAATAAATTACTATAATAATTACTATAATAAATTTTAGCATATCAATCAACATTTTAGAACAAAAATGTTGTAGAATTGTTATAAAAAATAACCATTCTTGTGTTAAAATTAAAATAAAAACTTTAAGTTTTCCACATTAATTTATTACCTTATAATTAAAATTAAAATTTATACAACATGAGTATTTTGGTAAATATCTTTTCATACAAAATACTGTTCTTAATATAATAAAATAATTTGATCATTATACTTCATTCAACTGAATAGGACATATAATAATACTGATGGACAAAAAAGAAAATTGGAGTATTAATTGGTTATAGCATCTCTTGGATGATCTATAGAGTATTGATTTAAGGTTAGAATCAAAGAGCAGTAAGTTGCGTACTTGGCCACAGATTGGCACCTTATCTTTCCCCTTGACAGATCTCTCTAGCAAAGATGGTGACTACTAAAAAGAAAGCCAACTGTGTTATGCAGTTCTTAAAATGTGAATCTGTGGTTACAGTTTAATGTACATTTTACAGAAAATGTCTAACTGTGAACCTCCAAGTGACATTAATATTTGTCGATGGTATCAAAAGTTTGAAATAATTGGATGTCTATGTAAAGGAAAGAGTATGGGATGACCTAGGGTGTCAGAAGGAAATGTTGAACATGTCAGGGAGTCTTCCCTGAGTAGCCCTAAAAGATTTATTAGAAGACCAGCTACAAACTACCAATGTTGGAGATAACAGAGTGGAATATTTTAACGAAACAATTATGTGTGTCAATACCATTTACAGCTGTTATATGCTTTGAAGCCAACCAACTATGCTGGGCATGCCAACTTCACAATCAAAATGTTGCAGCATGACTTTCTTAAGTGTATTGTATTCAGTGATGATTCAACATTCCATCTTAGTGGAAAAGTTAACATATATAATGTCCATATCTGGGAATCACAAAATCCATGAACTTATGCAAATTGCTTATTTGGATATAATGCTGTACATAAGTTAGACCAGAAAATTTTATTTGGCAACAAGACAGTGTGCCTCCTTACTAGCATAATTCTATACAGGACTGGCTGAATAACATTTTTCCCAATTGCTGGATCGGTCAGCATGGACCCAATAACAGAGCTTTTTTGCAGTGGCCTCCAAGGTCATCTGATCTGTTTTATAAAGGATGTTGTATATGTGTCTCTGCTATCTAATAATCTACCTGAATTGAGAAAAAGGACTGAAGCAGCTGTAGCTTCCTTTACTCCAGCCATGCTGATTTAAGTACAGGACAAACCCTCCTATCGGCTAGATGTGTACTACATGACGAAAGGTGCTCAATTGAACAGCTGTAGATAAAAACTGTAAGAGTTAGTCCTTTATTTTATTTATGATTCATTACTGTAGGTCTAAGTTAAGTGATATAGCTTTAAAACACTGGTATTCTTTTTTTGAACACTCTGTATTAAAACTTCACTTTGTTTCTATGTATCGATTTCACTTAGTAGTTACAGAACCACTAAATTAATTACAGAATTTAAGTCAACACAATTTTGTCTGATGATATAACACATTCTGAATGGGGCATTTTTAAGATGTCTTAATTTTTCCAATGAAGAAAAACGTTGTTCACATTAGTATCATGTTCTCTAGAAATTACTTTGCTAATGTTTTCTTTTACAAAATTAACAGTTTTCAACTTAAATGAAGAACTGTATTTCCTATATTTTAAAATATCATTAAAAATATTAGATATGCAACATAAGTAAAATTTGGAATTAAATAAACAAATTTAAATTTAGCAACAGAAAATATATTTTATATAAAATTAATAAAAATGTTTATTAGTGTTTTTAAAATTTCAAACAAATAAATCTGTTTTTAGTTACAAATTTAAGAGTGTTGAGTAAACAATTAAAACTGATTTTTGTTTACATATCTTTATAAACAATTTTATATTTCAAAAGTTGATTTTGTAATAAATTCATAAACACAATAATTATATTTCTGTCAATAAATAGTCTAGGAAAATGGAGAAGTATATGAATATTTATGAAAACTATTACTATTTACTGTTTATTCTGTTCCTTTCTTCATGTTAAGAGCTTTTGCAGAGATCTCTGCTTTATCAAAATGTATAAAATTATATCTATTAAATTAAAAGCATATTTTGAAAAATTAAAATGTAGATCTCAGTTTAAAAAACACTTTTAAATAATAACATTAATAAACAATAGTTATATTTTCTAACACAAATTCTAATAGCAGAATAACTCATTTTATACAAATGCCCGAGATGATAAACATGTCTGTATTTTAATTTCTCAAGATATGTGATTAACCTAATGTATATAATTTTATATCTCTATGAAAGCGCATAACATCAAGATAAGAAAAAAATATTATGTAACAATTAGGTTTTATAAATAATTACAAAGGTCAAAAAAAATAAATAATAATAATTTGGAACTGATATAGAAGTAGGTGAATTAGAATGCATTTTTTCTGCTGAATCTTAAAATAAAATCAGTTTTTCTTCATCACCCTCAGATTTTTAGTTAGTTATGATCATTTAAAATAGAGATACTTCTTAAATAACAGAATACAAAAATAATAATAATTAAAATTCCTTTATTTTGCAGACCTTTATGTTTATCTTAATTTATTTTCTTTTATTTCTTCTTTTGTGTTCAATGAAGTCCTCTTTTTATCATCCAGCAGTAGTCACTTGTCATAGATTCATCCAATCTGCCTTGATAACATTGTTCCATCTATAACATATCTTGGTGGAACCTTTCTCCATGTTCATTGTTGATGTCACCTAAGTTCAAAGAGAAATAGTCAAAATGACAATGTAAAAAATGAATTTTCAATGACATTCTGCAGCCTACAATTTTGTAGTTCACTAAGAGTTCAGCTATTTTGTTTCCAAGAAAACCAGTAACAACATTTTTGAATGCTGTTAGTTCTTTAGGATTCAGTTTGGCGTCAAATATATTTTCACAAACTAATTTTCTTATTTGTGGCCCAATGAACATTCCCTTTTAATTTGGCTTCACTTAATTGTGAAAAAATCTCAGCTAAATATTTAAAGCCGTCTCCATCTTATCTAATTCTTTTACAATATTCTTCATCAGGCCTAGTTTTATGTGTAAAGTGGTAAAATATTACGATCTCTTTAACAAGGGGAATACTGATATTTTCCTTGCCAGTCCTTAACTTCATAGTATTTGAAGTTACCGACTAACCCGCAAACACAAGAAACGGATATATTTTGTAAAGCCACTCTGGAGACAGAGAAAAAGCCCAATCGCTTTCAGGTCAGCAATGATTTGCCATGAGTGTTCATCATACTTAATAGCTTTTAAAATTTCTGACGTACTTTCATATGTTTCTTTCATTCCTATAGCTTGTGCTACCAATATAGTAGAAAACCAATTCAAGTTATGCAACAGCACTGCCTTTAAGCTTTTTTTTGATGATTCTATAAATAAATGCCAATCATGAATAAAATATTCAATATCCACTTCAAACACTAGCTCTTTAACATCATGGCAGGAACAAATTAAACGATCTCTTCTGTATTATTTCAGTAAATTTTTGTTTCGATTTCTATACTGAAATTTTAGTAACCTTGTTTAATAAATTCCATTCTTTAAGACATGAACCTAGGAGTTCTGCATGTTGTTTTGACAAATACAAATCACGAATTAGGTCGCTTAGTTCTGCTTATGTGATGAGGTGAGGTTCAGTATTTGATTCTTCTGGAATGTAATTAATATCTACTAAAGTTGAGAATTCATCAGTTGAGCATTCTGGATAATCAGAAATTACTTTCCAAGAAGTTGGAGCGATTGGAATCAGTAAATAAACACCATGAAATACTGGTTTCATAACTGAACAAACATTTGAGTATGCAATACTGCTTTTATTGTTTGAACTGAAACCAGTAACATTTGTTAAGCAAAAACAGCAGTCATCATAATGGTTAGTAGACTCTCGTGAAATCATAAGTATGCCAAAAGGCAAATGCTCTTTTTTCCTTTTAACCACTGGGTTAGTTTAACACAGCATTTAACATGTGCTACATGTGGAACCCAGGACATATCTTGGTCTCCCAAGGGACAGTTAAAGTAATGTTTGTAAGCAGTTTTCAGCAAATTTGAAACTAGTTTTCACTGACTTTTTGGGGTGAATTCTCTGCAATCTTAATAAAAAATATTTGGAGAATTTTTACAAGTCCAATTTTTATTCATTGTAAAATTCAAAATGTTTTAATGAATAAAAGTAAACTAAGATTTTTTTTTTGTTGTTTGTGGGCGAAAAACGCCTGGGCGTTATCATCGCCCAGAATTTTATTAATAAAAGGGTAAAATAACTCCAAAATAATAAAGTTTATAAGGTGTAAATATATTATTAATCATACAATAAAAATGTATTAAAACAAGCCAAGAAGGCAAAATAAAACTCAATACTAATACCACAGACTAAGATATTACAGAAATACTTACTTAATTAAAAAATAATTAAGTTTTAATTTATAAATACTTAATTACTTAAAACACTTCATAAAATTGTTTCACCAAGGAGTGTAATAAAACAGTCACACATACAACAAACCTTGATATTCAATAAAATAATACCAAAAGTTGTTTTGTCATAAAAATCTTTGACTAAATTTATGGCATCACTTATGAAACAATCTTTATAATATGGGTATGATAAAAATACCATCACTACTAAAGAACAAAAGTCATACCAAGAGCTGAACTCATACTGAAGAAACTTTCATCACGTTGAATTACTCATTACTTGATTCACTGACACATCTATACATGTCTGGCTTGACATGAAATGACATGATTCGACTGTTGTATATCAAATATAGGTCTACAGCATGCATCATAATATAAATTAGATGTGAATAAGCAAACATACAGATGTACAATCTTATTTGTATAGTTTGTTCCATGAATGATGGAACAAATAAATTTAAGAGATTGTAACTCAAGAATATTACATGATGGGTTGTTTCAGAATAAATATTCAGATTCAGGATATAAAATACTATATAGAACACCTACTCCCTTTTCAGTTCCAAATTTTATGTTGACCAGTGTTACATTTTTATTTAATTTTACAAAGAAGGGTTTGCAGCTTTGACTTACAATAGTCAGCTGTTTCATAAAAAAAAAATATTGCTTACTTGGAATAACATTTCTTATAATGTTAGTTATTATAGCAAATCAAGCTTTAAGATACTTACAGCAAAAAACTTTAAACTTAAAATAGACTACATGCATTAATATTTTCTATGTAAATAAATCTCCCTCAAAAATATTGGTTTATGCTTTGAGTTTTTAGTAATTTACACAAATTTGTTCCTTTTATAATTATCATCAAACACAAAAATTTCTACTGAACATTATTAACAAAACCAGTAATTTAAAAATAATTAAAGTGATTCTATTATTAATATGAAGCGAAGTGCTTACAAAAGACAAAACATTTTACACATCAAATGAATCAATTTATGTCATTGTAGCAGATAATTCATGTAAAATAACAAAAATTTATATATGCAGAAGATAATGCAGATGATAATATGTGTAATACAAATGTTTTACTATACAACATGGTTGTACAATCTGACATATGTAGGGCTGAAAAAAAATGTTTATCATTTCCAATCTTCTTGTGATACTGCTTTCTACTTCTTTTAACTAGCTACACTTAATGAGGTTTAATTTACCCCTAATAAACCAGCTCTGAGTCTGCTCCTCCACTTTTTCATTTGCTGATTAACAAAACAGATTTTACTAAGAAATCAATATTAACTCCTTTTATTACTGTTAATTAGTTTTCATATAATACTGGAATAATAATATTTCTTCTTCAGACAATGAAAACCTTTTCAATTTAATATTTGCAAAAAAATGTCAAAATATCAATTTATTATTACTATCAAATTATATAAATAATACCATTGTATTATATTATTGATTATAATATTATACTATATATTATTTCTCTACTTAATTTCTTTAACCTCAAAATTTTATTTTTTCCACTAAAAAAAAATTATCTTTAAATAGAGTGATAAGCATGATGAAGTATGATTAAAGTGTTTTACAAAATAATTAATAACTACTCACTTTTTAAATGTACAGAATTGTGCTTCTAGATATCTTGATGTAGTTATTATATTTGTCTATTTTTCAGCATTGTACCAAAAAACAGTTTCTTACTTTTCAAGGAAACTTTTCCTTAGTCCTTAGAGACTACTTTATTCTCTGGCTGAATTTCATATCAAGACTATATAATGTTTTTCATGATTTACTATGTTGTTTTTGTAAGATTCAGTAACGGTAAATTACAATTTAATACAAGAGAATTCCCCTACGAAATTGTAACATTGTATAAAATGTGAGGTTTCATTACACAGGAAGCTCATTAATTTGTTGTATTACATAATCTGACCCAATTAATGACTGCACTGCATATAAAACACCTAAAGTGCAAGAGGCACCAATCAGAGTTGCTTTCTCTAAAGTATAACATATGCTCATTATAATACATATAAAATAAATATTCAACCTTTCCTATAATGAATACATTGATGGTTCATTTTAGAGCTGCATTTCAGTGAAGTTGGCAAGGCGAATTAATATGGAACAGTATATTCAGCTTACTGAAAAGGCAATGAGAAACCACTTCACTCCACCCCCCATTCTGGTAAGATTACCATGGGATGCTTGTTATACTTGAAAACATGTTTGTCATTTTCAGAAGTAACTTATGACTCATGTTAACACAAAAAACTAAATGAATAAATAAAATTCAGGTCAAATATAATTGACAGCCCTGTAGAATGGATATTCTAATCACTTCAAGACAAGCACCATTATAAAGAAACACGTCAACACCACTATGAGTTGAATAATCTTTATATTAAAAATATTTGATAAATTGGTAAACCCCCTCGCCAACGGACCTTGCCGTTGGTGAGGGGGCTTGAGTGCTCAATGATACAGAGTAGCTGGACCGAAGGTGCAACCATATTGGAGAGGTATCTGTTGAGAGCCAGACTAAGGAATGATTCCTGAAAGAGGGCAGCAGCTCTTTCAGTAGTTGTTAGGGGCGTGAGTCAGGATGACTTAAACGGCCATATCAACCACTCAGTCCTCTGAGTACTGTGCAGCTGAAAGCAATGGAAAACTACAGTTGCTTTTTTCCAAGAAAATATGGCTCTCTGCATTTTCATATAGCAATGATGGAGGCGCCTTCCTTAGTAAAATATTCCGGAGGTAAACTAGTCCCCCGTTCGGATCTCTGGGTGGGGACTACTAAGGAAGGGGTCACCAGAAAATTAAAAAATAACATTCTACGAGAGGGAGCGTGGAATGTTAGAAGTTTAAAAAAAGGTTGGTAGGCTAGAAAATTTAAAAAGGGAAATGAATAGGATAAATGTGGATGTAGTAGGAATTAGTGAGGTTCAGTGGGGAGAGGAAAGCGACTTTTAGTCAGGTGATTTTAGAATAATTAACTCAGCTTCAAATAATGGGCAGGCAGGAGTAGGTTTCATAATGAACAAGAAGATAGGGAAGAGAGTAGAGTATTTCAAAACGCATAGCGATAGAATCATTGTAATAAGGATAAAATCAAAACCTAAACCGACAACGATTGTTAACGTTTATATGCCTACAAGCGCCCATGATGATGATGAGGTAGAGTGTGTATACGAAGAGATTGATAAAGCAAATAAACACGTAAAAGGAGATGAAAATAATAGTTGGAGATTGGAATGCAAGCATTGGAAAAGGCAAGGAAGGTAATATGGTGAGTGAATACGGGCTGGGCAAAAGGAATGAAAGAGGGGACAGACTTATAGAGTTTTGCACGAAGTAAAATTTAGTAATTGCCAACACCCAATTTAAAAATCATAATAGAAGAATATACACTTGGAAAAAGCCAGGCGATACTGCAAGGTATCAGATAGATTATATCATGGTAAAGCAAAGATTTAGAAATCAACTCGTTGACTGCAAAACTTTACAAACAACCCATTTATTACTATTACCCAACCCACCGGGGTTGGTCTAGTGGTGAACGCGTCTTCGCAAATCGGCCAATTTTGAAGTCGAGAGTTTCAACGTTCAAATCCTAGTAAAGGCAGTTACTTTTATATGGATTTGAATATTAGATCGTGTTCTTTGGTGGATGGGTTTCAATTATCCAAATAACTAAGAAATGGTCAATCTGAGGCTGTACAAGACTACACACTTCACTTACTCTCATACACATTATCCTCTGAAAGTAATACCGAACAGTGATTCCCGGAAGGCTAAACAGAAAAGAAGTATTACCTGCATGATAAAAACCAAGCAGTTTTTACATTTTTTTTTACACTTATCCTCTTACGAATTAAAATTTTTGTTTGCCTGTCTTTCATAACTTGGTAAGTTGAGTAAATAATCCTTGTAAAAATTTTATTATTCACAGATAAAATTATCTAGATGTCAACAATGTAAAATGCACAACTCAAATCTACATTTGACATCACTGAGTTTTGCACAAAGTATAATTTAGTAATTGCCAACACCCAATTTAAAAATCATAATAGAAGAATACACTTGGAAAAAGCCAGGCGATACTGCAAGGTATCAGATAGATTATATCATGGTTAAGCAAAGATTTAGGAATCAACTCGTTGACTGTAAAACTTACCCTGGAGCAGACATTGATAGCGACCATAATTTGGTGATAATGAAATGTAAATTGGGATTTAAAAACCTGAAGAAAAGGTGTCAGATGAATCGGTGGAATTTAGAGAAGCTTGAGGAAGAGGAGATAAAGAAGATTTTTGAGGAGGACATCGCAAGAGGTCTGAGTAAAAAAGATAAGGTAGAAAATGTAGAAGAAGAATGGGAGAATGTTAAAAAGGAAATTATTAAATCGGCAGAAGTGAACTTAGGTGGAACAAAGAGAACTGGTAGAAAACCTTGGGTTTCAGACGATATATTGCAGCTGATGGATGAACGTAGAAAATATAAGAATGCTAGTGACAAAGAAAGTAAAAGGAACTACTGACAATTAAGAAATGCTATAAACAGGAAGTGCAAACTAGCAAAAGAAGAGTGGATTAAAGAAAAGTGTTCAGAAGTGGAAAGAGAAATGAACATTGGTAAAATAGACGGAGCATACAGGAAAGTTAAGGAAAATTTTGGGGTATATAAATTAAAATCTAATAATGTGTTAAACAAAGATGGTACACCAATATGTAATACGAAAGGTAAAGTCGATAGATGGGTGGAATATATTGAAGAGTTATATGGAGGAAATGAATTAGAAAATGGTGTTATAGAGGAAGAAGAGGAAGTTGAGGAGGATGAAATGGGAGAAACAATACTGAGATCTGAATTTAAGAGAGCATTAAAAGATTTAAATGGCAGAAAGGCTCCTGGAATAGACGGAATACCTGTAGAATTACTGCGCAGTGCAAGTGAGGAAGCGATTGATAGATTATACAAGCTGGTGTGTAATATTTATGAAAAAGGGGAAGTTCCGTCAGACTTCAAAAAAAGTGTTACAGTCATGATACCAAAGAAAGCAGGGGCAGAAAAATGTGAAGAATACAGAACAATCAGTTTAACTAGTCATGCATCAAAAATCTTAACTAGAATTCTATACAGAAGAATTGAGAGAAGAGTGGAAGAAGTGTTAGGAGAAGACCAATTTGGTTTCAGGAAAAGTATAGGGACAAGGGAAGCAATTTTAGGCCTCAGATTAATAGTAGAAGGAAGATTAAAGAAAAACAAACCAACATACTTGGCATTTATAGACCTAGAAAAGGCATTCGATAACGGAATAAAATGTTCAGCATTTTAAAAAAAATTAGGGTTCAAATACAGAGATAGAAGAACAATTGCTAACATGTTCAGGAACCAAACAGCAACAGTAATAATCGAAGAACATAAGAAAGAAGCCGTAATAAGAAAGGGAGTCCGACAAGGATGTTCCCTATTCCCGTTACTTTTTAATCTTTACATGGAACTAGCAGTTAATGATGTTAAAGAACAATTTAGATTCAGAGTAACAGTACAAGGTGAAAAGATAAAGATGCTACGATTTGCTGATGATATAGTAATTCCAGCCGAGAGTAAAAAGGATTTAGAAGAAACAATGAATGGCATAGATGAAGTCCTACGCAAGAACTATCGCATGAAAATAAACAAATACAAAACAAAAGTAATGAAATGTATTAGAAATAACAAAGATGGACCACTGAATGTGAAAATAGGAGGAGAAAAGATTATGGAGGTAGAATAATTTTGTTATTTGGGAAGTAGAATTACTAAAGATGGACGAAGCAGGAGCGATATAAAATGCCAAATAGCACCAGCGAAACGAGCCTTCTCAGTCAGTATTATAATTTGTTTACTTCAAAAATTAATTTAAATGTCAGGAAAAATTTTTTGAAAGTATATGTTTGGAGTGTCGCTTTATATGGAAGTGAAGCTTGGACAACTGGAGTATCTGAGAAGAAAAGATTAGAAGCTTTTGAAATGTGGTGCTGTAGGAGAATGTTAAAAATCAGATGGGTGGATAAAGTGACATATGAAGAGGTATTGCGGCAAATAGATGAAGAAAGAAGCATTTGGAAAAATATAGTTAAAAGAAGAGACAGACTTATAGGCCACATACTAAGGCATCCTGGAATAGTCTCTTTAATATTGGAAGGACAGGTAGAAGGAAAAAATTGTGTAGGCAGGCCACATTTGGAATATGGAAAACAAATTGTTAGGGATGTGAGATGTAGGGGGTATACCGAAATGAAACGACTGGTACTGGATAGGGAATCTTGGAGAACTCCATCAAACCAGTCAAAGACTGAAGACAAAAAAAAAGTAAATTATAAAAAAATTAGTTTTCTGTAAATACTCAGTAACTAATTTAGTTACAGACTTCTTTTAGGTCTTAAAACACTCAAACCACCACTCTGTGGTGTGGTTTTATGTCACACTACAGAAAAAGAGCATGCACCAACTATGTTTACTCAAGTATGAAAAGAATTTTAAGAGAACATAGCTTTTCTTATACTTAAAGCCTTATCTCAATGAAATTCAAATTGAGATATCTCAGAAACTAATTAATATACAGAATTCATGCCTTAAAACATGATTGACATGGCTGTCAAGTACCATCAAATGAGCCTCAACTGACTTCTATCACTCAATTCAGATAAACGTTTTGAGAGAACACATACAATTCCTCACTCTACAGCTAGCATATTTTCCATGACCATTAAGAAGGCACAAAGACAAACTTTGAACCGAGTAGGAATCTACCTACCTGAACTAGATTTTAATCATGGGCATACAATGTCCTATCATGTACAAAATCTTTTAATAATGTGAAAGTGGAGATGAAATATAAGGGTCAATGCACAGCTAATGTTGTCTGGAAAGAAGTCTTATGAATCACAAAGTAAATTATCTTTTATAGCTTAAGTTAATTTATTTACAGTTGCTGTGGAGCAATACAGGTCTCCTTTAGTAATTCTGAAAAGATCTTCTAAATATACAATTTAATCTAGTTACAAACAGGGTCGTTTTTTTTACTTCCTTTTAAAGTCACAGTTTCATTATATCTTATACTGCTTTTAATGTTGTTTTACAGGTCCTTTTTATTATAATAAACAATTCAGAATATTATTTAATAAAAATTTTTATTTTAAGTACAAAAAAAGCATTATGTTGATCAGATGAAAAGATTTCCAGTAGAATTAATATTAACATCTGTTTAACTACTACAAGACATACACAAAAGTAAAATATTCACAAAATCACACAAACAACTTGTTTTAATATTATAAAAACACAACAAATAAAACAGAGTTACAGACATACAGTTTTTAATAACACTCTACCTCATAGTACTAATTTATAAAAATATAATTAGCTATTGTTATAATTTTACCTGTTGTGAATGTTATTACACAAACACTAATATATCACTATATAATATAACACTAATATAACACTATATAATATAACACTAATATATAAAAATAAAATATCAGTCAGTCTGTACTTTATTCTTGAATTTATAAAATTTTATTCCTCAAAATGATAACGTTAAGTTTTTTTAATAAAAAAAAAAACATTGATAACTTTCAAATTGCTGTGATAATTAATTGTTTTATTTAAAACATTACAATTATTTAGAAACAGCTGAATTTTAGATGGAAATGTACACATACACATAAATGGATTCTTAATATTTAAATAATACATGTTTCTCTACTGTAAGAATAATATTGAATAGGAACTAAAAATTAAATTAAATTAAATATTTCCAAAAAAAAGAAAACAAAATTCCTTTCTAACTTTAGCAGAAAAAATAAGTTTACTTCATACTCTAAATCATTCAAATTCTGATTTTGAAGTACATATTGATAAATGTATAATTTATACAATAAGTAATCCTGAAAAAAATATTTTAACTAGAAACCAAGAATATTTAAAATCTCTCTCATAACTTTTTTTAAAAAGAGTATTATCACATTTTTTACAACTTTCAAATGTATCTTCTTCTTCTTATCGTATGAGGTTAGCATTATATTATTTTAAAATTACACAATAAAGATCTACTTTTAAATTTTCAAGCCAGTGTTTAGCCTCATCCTTTAAAACAGCAATAGTCAATCTGGTCCCTACCACCCATTAGTGGGCGTTCCAGCTTTCATGGTGGGCGGCGGGGTTTTGTCTGATACTGTAGCACTTTCCTTTTTTTTAATTTAATTGACTTTTAAAAAAATTTTCATAGCATTATTTAAAAAAATCTTCATTAGGTATTCATAAAATTCCATGAAAATTAAAATTTCAGAAAATATACTATTTGTATTGCCTGTGCATAAGTTTAGTTCACATTACTTAAGTAAAACTAAATGGCGTTGTAATGTAACTGCAAACAAAAGAGCCTCGTCCCAGAATAGCTCATGCACCTGGTCAGTATGCAGTTAGATTTGTGAGAGTGAGCATGTGCCTACAGCTTCAAACAAAATATTGTGAGCCCATGTCTCAAAAAAAAAAGAAATACATTCATCGCTATTTGCCAGAGTATCTGAAGATGGGTTTCATAGAATCTGTTGTAAATAAACAACATCCAATGTGTTTATTGTGTCATAAAACATTATCCAATGAGGCAATGAAGCCAAGTTGATTGAGAGAACATCTTCCTATAAAGCATCTAAATGATAAGGACAAGTCCACTGAATGTTTTCCGGAAATATATACAAAATTTCAAAACTGTTCAACAACCGTTGCATCATTTAAGAAACAACATGCAGCAAATGAAGATGGATTAATTGCCGCTTATTGCATTTCACAATTAATTGCAAAAAGTGGTAAAAGCTATAATATTGGAGGAACTGTAACTCTCTATAAAAGAATTTATCTCAACAGTAATGCATTAGGATGTACCTAAAATTTTAAAAACATTGCTCCTAAGCAAACAAATTGAAGAAATTAATGTTGAAAAAACTTTTCAACATTAGATTGAGAATACTGTAAGTATTCTCCAAAACTCTTCATTTTCCATGCAATTGGTCAAGTCTACCATTGCAGATAATAATGCTTTATTAATGGCATAAGTATGTTATTTCGATCAAGACAGTACATTATGAGAAGAAATGCTACTCGCAATAAATCTCATTACAGATATAAGAGGATTATCTATATTTAATACTGTAAAATCATACTTTGCAAAAAATAATTTTCCTTTGAATAATATTGTTGCATGCGCTACTGTTGGAGCACAATCAATGGTAGGTCGCTATCATGGATTTGTTGCTTATTTGAAGGAAAAAGCACCAAATGCTTTATGTATTCATTGTGTGGTGCAGAAACAACATCATGTAGGAAAACATGTAAGTATAAGTCACCAATCATCATTAACTACAATAATTTGAGCCGTAAACAAGATCAAATTGATTGCAAAAAATGATAGAATATTTTGATAGCTTTGCCAGGACAATAATGAAGATTTTATTAGGTTACTTTTGCATACAGAACTCCGGTGGCTGTCAAAGGGTACAGTTTTGGCTTGTTTTGTAGGATTATATGATAGTGTTATACAATTTTTTGAGTAATAATGAGACCAATCTGTGTCAGTTAAAAACAGTAAAGAATGATGCCTTTTATTTGGCACATATTTTTAAGAGATTTAATGATGTCAATTTGCAGTTTCAAGCAGCTAATAAAACTCTTATAGGATGCCAAAGTATTGTGATTATTTATTGACAAACTTGAACTACTTCATTGTAATATACTGAAGAAAGAATTTCATCAGTTTCCTAAATTATCATCTGTAAAAGATGATATAACTCCAGAGACCTCAATGAACTTAAATTGGACATGTAAAAACAATTTGAAGATATTTTGAAATTGAAGGTGTATTACTGGATGAAAAATCCTTTTACTGCAAATATTGAACAGACTTCTTGCCAAGAACAAACTTTGCCAAGAAGTACTGTTAGAGATTAGATATGATGAAGAAAGTAAACATAAATTCGATAGTGCTGGATATGAAATCCTATAGCAAAATAAAAAAATGCCTGTCATATCCAAATACGGAGAAAATGATATTCAGTTTATTGATATCTTTTCCTACCTCATATCTTGTGGAATCAGGCGTTAGTACTGTTAATCATATTATGATCAAAGAAAGAAACTGCCTGAATATTTGTGAAAGAGGAAACCTTTGTTTATTCCTTACAAAAACTGAGCCAGATATCCAGTATTTAGTTTTGCAGCATCAGCATCAGCCTCGGGGATATCATTAAAAATTTAATTAATTAAATGTAATTTCATCAGACTTCATGCTTCTATCTACACAAAGTATAAATAAATAGATAGATTTAACTACAGTAAGTTATTTTGTAAAGATTTATTCTGCCAAACTTAGTGAAAGCCCAACATAAAGTATCTGGTAAGTAATTATTATTATGTGCTTTAACTTGCTGTAAATCTGCTTTATACATTTTATAAAGTTACTTCCCTATTTTATAAATTACCATTACTGTGGAGCCAGTGAGTGATTAGAAAATGTTACTACTAACAGAGACACAAAAGTGGGCAGTAGGTATAAAAAGGTTGACTACCACTGCTTTAAAATATGAATATCCTTAAGGTCTAGGCCAACTGGCACTAAAACTAGACATTCTTCTATAATATGTCTAACTGTCTGACGAGGGTCACAACAAAGGCACTGAGCAGAGTCCTTCAATCTCCATTTATACACACTAGCAGTGCTTCTTCCCTGATCTATTCTTATTCTGTTTAGGTGGCACCAAATGTTTCTTGAGAAGTCCATTCTAGGAACCTCTTTGGTTGGGTCTGTTATCATCCATGAGTTTACTGTTTCTTGTTGGTTAATTTCCCAGAGGAGTTTCCATTTTTCCCTTATATAATAGCTTCCTTCAAGATTATCTGTCAAGAAGACTACTTCCACCAAAGGGATTACTATCACTTGCGGAAAACTTTAAAGTCCTTAGATGGTAATGTAAAAACTACTGGAAGTCTTCTTCCTCTAGGTACATATTCTTCAAATGTAATTAAATTTGCCTTAAAAAGATAAAATTATCAAGTTTTATTAAGCAGAATTTACATTTTCCAAATACTATTGTTGACAAATTATGCAATACAGTCTGATTATTAATTATTTTAAAAAAAAAATTTTATAAATTACATACGTTTTTTTAATATTTGTAATTTCATTATTGTTAAATTATTTATAGAAGAAGCAATCTTCTATAAAGGATAAGATTTCATTACTTCATTCTAACTTGTTAAAGCTGGGGTACTCGCCTAATAATTACTACCACTTTTGTTATTATTCTTCCTAAAACAGATCCTACAATTATATAACACTTATATATTTCTGGATTTAAAGTTTTTTAAGGCTAATTATTCTTATTTTTATCTGCAAATTTTCAATTATTCTTCAGAAGACACCAATATTTCTTATTACTTCCCATTCCATGCTTTTTTAAGATGCAGAATAATGAAACAGTAAAACATTAAAAAGAATAATAAATGATAAAGAATTCATACACTGTTTTGATTAATACTAAATTTCTATCTAAATTAAAATAGTAAGAACTAAAAAAAAAATCATTACAGTTTATTTCTTAAATTTATTGGAAAGTAGAGTATAATTTATTCTAACATTTAAAATTGAATTTTTTAAGTAAGAGACATAATTTTGCTTCTATTTTAGTTTGTGATTTCTGACTATAATCAAAATATTGTAGTAATGATAAAAAATTTATAAAAGAATACTTTCACACAATAACCTTTTCCAAAATAAAACATGATTTATCCATTAATTTATTTTTGCTCTCATATCTTCTCTCTCTCTCTCTCTCTCACACACACACACACACACACACACAAATATATATATTTGTAAATATATATAAATTGTATAAACACATCTGCATGTGTTTATACAGCATTTTAATACAACAAACTTTTTAACATAACAAAGTTTCAAATTAACTTGATATACAAAAACAATTCCAATTTCCAAACTGACAAAATTAGAAAAACTTAGTGTAATCCATAAAAAAAGAATCAACGCGTAGCGTAATATAGTATTGATGTGCATATACATATCGGTAAAATTAGCAAAGTAAAATTTTAATCAATATTAATAAAATTAAAATATCATATTACAAATAAAAAATGTATCCCATATTTTTGAACTTACATTTTAAAGTATTATCAGTAAATATTAATAGCAATACATCAATACAGTATAACATATAATAAACTAATACAAATGATATACATAATTAAAAGAAAAATATGATTCTGTGTTTAATGATTATGAATAACATAATTATTTATATCATACAGATACAGATTTTACATTTAAAAAAATAATTATTACTATCTCTTAATAATATCATCACTACACAGAATTAATTTATTGCATAATATGTAGAGACAAATTTAATACATATGCAGTTGAAATGATGCACTTATCATTGTTATAAAAAAGAAATCAAATTTATTAAAAAACTGATAAGTCAAAACCAATGAACAAATGAAAAACCAATGAACAGCTATATAATAATTATTTAACATTACTGATGATATCTTAACACCTTCTAGCATCCTAATTAAATTAAAAGTAAAAAACTAATTAAATAAAAAAACTCCAATTAAAAATAATAACTTCACTCTAAATCTTAAATCAAACAAAAAAATGACAAAAGTTAAAAAACAAACAATAGTAATTAATAAAAATTTAGGTATTCTTTATGAAAAAAATAATAACTAGTTAAAAACTTCAAAATTAATTTTAAAAAGGGCCTCTAAAAAATAAATCAAGAAGTGAACAAGATCTGTAGCATTCATTGCACTGAATTGGTAAGTTATTCTATATACTATAGAAAATTGTTACCAAATGAAAACATACATGGCCAATGCCATGTATGTTTCTTCAACTAACTGAACATGAGCTATGATTTACAGTTAGCTGTATATTTTTTTAATGCTTCTGATTTGCTTATCTTTTAAGTCATATTTATAATAGCCTAAAAAATTAGGGGTTTTTTTTTACAAAGTTTATATGTAATATTTTAATAAACACATTTTAAAATACTTTACTTAAATATATAAACCTCTTTTAAAGCAATCTTGTTTATAATTAATTATTTTATCCAAAACAAAACATATCTATTTTTTTTTTTTTTAATGGGTTGTACAGCAGCTAAATTCTAAATTAATTGTTTAATAAAACTGTTATAATTCTATAGTACCTTAATGTAGCGTCTTCACTCTGCTGCATTAAAAATTTCAATTTTGTTAACTGAAATGAGATCAAGTTACACTCCTGACTTAATTCTAATCAATTATCATTAAATTAGACATAAAAAAAAATTTCCAACAAAGGAATAAGTGAATTGCAACTAACGTTTATATTATAGTACATAATACATTTCTATCATGTTGTTCATGAAATTTATAGAAACAGTCATCCCATAATTTTACAGCCTTTTTATAATAATATTATGTCATATATGGGTAAAAATGTAAGCTAAATTCTAACCCTTATAAAATAAAGTTTACAAAGTAGTAAATTCATACAATCAACATGCCATATACAATAAACAAACTTACTTACAATTGCAACATCATAAAATATTATATAAATGTACAACCTACTTTTAATGCAATGTTAAACTAAAGATAATTCTATTAGTCAAATGATAAATATTTCATTAAATTTATGGTAGTACATAATACTTACACTGATAAAAACGTACTTCTTGTAAGTTATAACCTTTGTTTATACACTTTAAACTAGAGGCTTAAACAACATTATCACAATACAAGGTTTTTTTCTAAGCTAGATTAGTAATTGCTATCAGCTAGCTGCTTTACTCAACGTCTTGATTATTAAAAAAAACACAAAAAAATTTAATTATATAGAATTTAAATGAAATAAATATTTACTTAATTTAATATAGATCTAATATTATTACAGAGACAAACTACTAAGTATGTTGGGAAATAGTAATGACTGAATCTACCCTAAGCTTGATTTCAGGGAAATAAAATTTGAAATTGAATAACCCTGTGAACAAACTTTTACATTAAGAATTTACAATTTTTTTTTACAATGAGAATAAAATCTGAGTGGATATATATATATTATATATACAATGTCCCACGAAGAAAGTTTCAAGACATGTTATATTGTTGAAAATAATGAAAAGAGTACATATAAATATAGGTTGGGAAACACTTTATTTTCGAGTTATGGCTAGCGAAAGATTTTGCCCGGATTTCAGCTCTTCCAATAAAAAGAAGCCATACCGGAATTTTTGGGAATTTGGTTTTATGTCGGATATCTAAAATACTGGAGTTACAATTGTGGGACCTCTTTTATCCTATTTCCCAGCTCAAATTGCATAAGAGACCACAACTTTACTACTTAATTTGAGTCCCAAAAATTACAGTATGGCTTCTTTTTATTAGAAGAGCCGAATAGTTATGGCTATTATGAAGTAGTTATGACCATAACTATCCATAACTACTCATGGCTAGTTATGACTTAACTAGCCATAACTTAACTAGTTATGGCTAGTTAAGTCACTAGCCATAACTTGAAAACAAAGCATTTCCAGAACTATGTTTATATAAACTTTTTTTACTATTTCTACCAGTAGAACATATCCTAAAACGATTCTACGTTTCTTTGAGGAACACTCTGTATACTCTCATATATATATATTCTTGTGAATATGGTTAGCTTTGTATCGAATGTGGGCCAGGGAGCATGATGCGTTTTCAGTTAAAGTAAAAACTTGAAGGTCTTTCATAATTTCAGTTAAGGTTTCTTTGCCGCTGGTATTCTGGTAATGTTGAACATAGTAGTGATTCAATGAAATTTGATTTTCAAAAGCACAAGGTATGTTGGAATGATTTATATCAGAACCTGCAGCCATGTTGCTGTACCAGTTAAAAACATTGTCAACTGGACCGTGCAAATGCAATTCAGTGGGCACTACTGGGCTGGGTTACTGCTGTTATATTTATACAGTTTATGCCTTGGTATTTGTTGTTAAGACTGTAACAAACAGTGGCCAACATGAATTGTTTGCTGTTGACTTTAGTGATCTCAGCACTGTTGTTCATGAAGGGAAGACAAAACCCGACGGATTACGCTCTTCACTTCGGTAGTCAGCAGAATATCAATGAATTAAGCTAATGAAACAAACAAAGGTATTATATCATATGGTATCTAAGCAAATGGTGTTACGTAGTAGCTGTACTTTTTTTACGTAGTAGCTGACCAAGTGCAAACTTTTCCTGCTGCTGGGATGGCTTCTGCCCATGTGATTTGACTGTTTAAATGTTTGAACTGGTAGCCACAGGTCCATGGAAAATGATTGTGGTTAAATTGCAGTTTACTCAGTCTTGAATTCCAAGAATGGAAGGTGTATGATACCTGTCAAACCCGAAGACGTGTTATGCGATTTACTGTCTTCTCATTAAAATACAGAAGGTTATTGGAATACAGATACATAAAGACACTGATTTGAAACTGATTATATATGAATCTTGTTTTTCTTAATGCAAACTGAAAAATTTTATCGGTGTTGTCTATCTATTCTGTATAATGGTTGTTTATCCAAAAAGAAAACTGTTGCAGCAGCAGCAAAAGGAAAATTACAAACCTATTCACAATACATGACAATCTTACTTGGTACGGGGGACTCTTTCCTGTCTATGGTGGATTTCACCAGACAGTATGAGACACATACTGGAAATTTCTCTGCCATCAATACCATGGATCGAATACTAGATGCTGCCAACATTTGCAACTGGCACCTCCTGAATTTTGTCTAATGGATAGACCTCCAATTTCAGAAGGTGATTTCAACATTTTTCTGTGATGACCTGAAGTAGACTGACCATTCCTCTTTATGAAAATATTTGAGTTTATTGTACCAGTCTGATGCTGAAATTTTATAGATTTTAGCAACATGTCAATGTTGGGTCAATTCGTTGATATATCTTCCTTCATGAATATCTGTATGTGTTCCTGTTCCATGTGTGGGTGGTACCAGTTTTTGCTTCAATCGGTGCCTACTGATGAGCACGAACTGCATTTACACAATCCAGTTGACCATGTTTCCAATTGGTATGACAATATGGTTACAGGTTCTGATATAAATTATTCCAACATACCTTATGATTTTGGAAATTACAAGATTTCTAAGAGTGGACTTAGATATAAATCCATGTTGACATGGCCAAATACTGTTTCATAAGACCTAAATACAAATACTGATGAATAACGTTTTTTGTACTATTTTAGCAACCATACTCAATACTGATTCAGGTCTGCAGTTGGAATTAAATGGAGATATCACTTTTTAAGAACACCGGTATCCAGAGCTTTTCTTCAACAGCTGGAAAACACATTACTGGATAAATTTAAATTAAAGAGTTTTTTGCTAAACTGGATTCAATACAATCAGCCAGATCTTTTATTATAAATGGTGGAATGCCATCAATACCAGCAGCAGGAGTAGGTATTAATGTTTTGATGATCAATAATACACCCTCTTCAAAAACACTTCAATGGCATTCATACAGTAATTTATATCACAATCTATACAGCACATGGAATTATTCATCTGAAATACAGATTGAAAATATGATTCAAATTTCTCAAACAATTCTTCAGGATCAGTAGTTATTTTGTTGTCCTTTTTTATTGGTCTTACAAGGCTCTTTTCAATAAGAAATGAGTTTCTCATTTGAAAACAATTTTTGGTCAACATTTAACATCAGCCTCTGCAGCTCTGGTCCTAGACATCTTATAATTCTTTGCTTTCTTCCTTAATTCTGCAGATCTTCAGCAATGTATATCACAACAAGTATTTTTATATTTTCTAGGTTTAATATCTTTAAGCTTCAGACATCATATCAGTTTCATAGAGAACCATACCAATTATCTCTTTAAGCATCAGTGAATATGCTATCAACTATTTTGCTACAAAAATGGTCTATTTTATACCCCGAAGTGTAGTATTATATACTAAAAAAACAAAGTAAAAAAATAAAAATAAACTACTTACTTCTTTAAAAAAGAATGTGATGTTGCATTCCCACTTTTTTGTCAAAAACTTTAATCTACCAATCTTCAAAGGAGAATTGTGAATAAATGTTTCAGAAAAAAATTACATAATCATGAACACAAAAATAATTACGATATAGAAATTTTACAAATAATTAATATCACAACACGTAAATAAATTAAATTTAAACAGGCAAATTATACGTAAAAATAAACAATAGTGACATTTAATAACTAATAACACAAACAAACAAAGAAATGCAAATAAAAAAAAGATAGAGTAAATATTACAATATTTATGTATACCATCAAATTTGATGACTACTACATACTAAAAACTAAAACAAAATTAAATTAAAGATTTATAAGGAAAATTATTTTATTTTTAAAACTGCAAGGTAAACAACAAAATAATCAGTAAAACATAATTAAGGCATATATCACTACAGGTATTTTAGTGTAATTTAGAGTAGTAAAAAAGAATTACTAGATAAAAGACTGATAAAAGTCATTCACCAAAGTTATTAAATAACATTATGAATAATAATATAATATTAAAAGACAAAAATTATGTTCTTCAAGGATTTATTACCATTTATGGTATTAACTAATAACAATTAAAATACATTCTAAACAACGTATGAAGTGCTTCTTTAACATAAAGATATGTACTTATAAATCATGTTAGTTATGGGATATGTCAGTTGTAATTATGAATAAATTAATTATAAATGCAAGTAACAGATCTTTCTGCTCTTGTAAAATCTTCCTTTTTACCAGGGAGAAAAAATTTAATACTTTATCACAATGCAATTTCACTGACAAAGATAGATATTTATTGTACTATAACACTTCTACATTTAATCAAATAAGCTGAAGGTCATTAGAAGAAAATTTCACAAGAAAATGTAATTTCCTAAAGACATAAATATTTGATATATATATATAACATTTTATATAATTATATATATATATATTATATAAAATCAGGAAATTGATTCAAAAGTTATTTGCTACAAAAAAATCATTAGTACCAGAACAAAAGATAATAAACACTGATAAGTAATATCAACAAGCTACAATATTTTTAGATTAATTTTTTTTTCAAGTGGTTACCTGCTATTAACCATTACAAAATGTTAACCGATTAATAAGATCACACACTAAAATTGGATCATTAATAAGCCACCTGTTGGTGTAGTGGTTACCAACTGGCTTCTACAACAATCAGTCTCTAGTTCAATACCCAGATAAGTTCTGGCATTATTTACCTATTTTTTCATTCATATTATGTCCCTTGTTATAATAAGTGTTTAGCATTGGAAGAATAAGTATTAACAATAAAAAAAATGCAAGTAACTAAGACTTTTAGCATTTATTCTCAACAACATTTTTTAAAACTTTCATTTTGTAATTTTTCAAGATGCTACTCCTGGAAATGTTGAACCATATGCTTATACAGTATGTTTATCTATCAAAAAATAAAAACTCTTGTCTTTTATATTCCTTGATGTGATGAAAATTACATAAAATTATTTAAGATGAACAAATTTAAATTTAAATTACAGGGAAGTTTAGATGCAAGTAAAAAATGTAATTATTTATTTATACAATACTGCTTTCAACAGGTACATCATAAAAACTCAATTATAATAAACAACATCATGTAATATTAACAATATAAAAGTTAATAAAATACAAGATTACAAAATTACAACTTAAAAATAGATAAAATAGCTTCTCCAGAAGTACTATAGAATCTAGGAAAAGATTTTAATGTCCGAGATTTAGGAAAGGAAAATCCTGATACTCTCCTCCCTACGATAGATAGGGTTTAATGATTGTATACTTTAACAATGACTAGAACATAAAAGGAACTAACAAATAATGGAACCAAATTACTTCTGGTATACGGAGTTTCCCCATCACAAGTGTCACCGGCTTTCTCAGATGGCACGAGTGATGGTGGTTACAGAGTTCTCTATTGTCCACAAACGCAAAGGAACTTCTTCAGAAAGTCAATAGTATTAGAATACAGAAAGACACTGTATTAATTATCCTAGTAATTACTCCTTTTATTATGCTATGATGGTAGTTTCTTCTGTTAAATGTTCCAGAGTTAAAACGGCCTTTCATTCAGATTTCTGAGAGAAGAAACAAATGAAGTTACTGAACCGACTGCATATAGGAAAATTGGAATGTCAAGACTTTGTAATAGAATGGAAAGTTAAGGAATCTCAAGAGAGAAAGAGGAAAATAAAATGGATATAATATGACTGAGTAAAGTAAGGTGGGTAGGATGGGTGAAATTAGGGGTGGAGAAGTTACCACATCTATTCTATACAAAAGAAAGGAAAAATCGGAGTGGAAAAAATTGAGGAATGAAGTAGCAAAACAAGTTCAGAAAGTATAAATGTATGTTATCTAAATGACAGATTAATATCATTAAGGAACGGGATCTTACCAAAAGATTTATTAATAGTACAAGAATATATGCTAACATTGAATTATGAAGAAGACTAACTACAGAGCGTGCCATAGGCATGCCTCCGCAGCTAGACCCGCCGCTCCGGGCGGGTTGACATGGCAGGCAGTGTCTCAGAATGGGATTATTAGGAATCCAAAACTGATTACCTCTTGTTTAAAAATACATTTTTTTTGAATGATAAAAACTAATATAACGAAAGTAAAATTAGAAATTTAACTCTAGAAATTTATACTACCCTATCACAAGCAAATTTTCTGCTAGTGATCAGTACAGTCTGGTGCTTACTTTTTCGTTACAATTCATTATGCTATGTAGAAAAACAATCACATAAATAAATAAAAAATATGTAAAAAAAATTTTAAAACACCATTCTTAAATTAAACGCACTAAACAGTAAAAATTAATTTTAGGACGTTATTTCAGAATGAATTTGACAAGATTTGATGTGATATGAAGATTATGTAAAAGTCAGAGCTTCAAATTAAAAATTTGATGTTTTTGCCAATTTTTACTTATGCATGTTTGCACCCTACTCTTTAGGCCATTCATCAAGCACAAGAAAAATTGGCATAAACATCAAATTTTTAATTTGAAGCTATGACTTTCACATAATCTTACATAAGACCATCAAACCTTGTTGTCAAATCCATTCTGGGATACGGTTCTAAAATTATTTTTTACATTTCAGTGCGTTTAATTTAAATAATGGTGTTTTAAAAAGTTTTTTATATACTTTTTATTTTCTACTTTATAGTCTTTATAAGTTTAAACTTTACAGCGTGCTAGCGCATAGGTTTGAGTGTATTTAGCGAAAGATCGGATCGGTATGTTTTACGGTGGGTGAGTGCAAACATAGGACTAAACGATTTAATTTCCGTACAGTCAAGATCAGGTCGATCAAGAGTGTACCAGATGCGTCAAACTTTTTTAACAGGACATTATGATCCACCTTAACAAATGCTTTTTTAAAATAAAAAAAAATAGGATTTGTACAAGATTTAGTACCTAATTATTAAGACACAACATAGTTCAAAATAATCAGATTTATCAAACTGGGATGACTTCAATACTGTTTAATTAATACAGCAATACTGTTCAAAATATTTTCATAAATTACATTTTAGAATATTCTGGCAGAAGAAAAACAATAGAAATGGGCCTGTAGTAACTAATCTCTTGACCTTTCTGAATAAGGTACTGCGATACCTCAAATTTTCCCATTTTGACAGAAATATTTTTATTTCCATAAATAAACTAAACAAAAACAGTTGCAGATCCAATAAGAATTCCATAAATCCTTTAACAATGTGTCGGAGGGATAGTAACAGATTCAACTGGTCTGTTAAGAGTTTAAGAACCTAGTAAAATATTTAACATCATCTCTAGTTATGCTGAAAACTGAATCTGCTAGTGAACATAGGTTTTTGTTTGTACTGTAAACAATGAAATGATCTTTTTGAATTAGATGAAATTTTGGAATTCTCAACCTCATTAGGAGAAAAATTTGATATGGAAAGCTGAAAAAAATTTCCAGACAAAAATTCATTATTCTAAATACTAAATATGGAGGTTTAATTTCCATCATAAAATAATCTGCAAAATCAGAGGCAATTGAGCTATCCACACAATAATTCTCATCAACAGATTCTTAGCAGAACCATAACTATCAATTTTTATTTTTGAAACTTAAAAATATTCCTGCTACTACTATTTACAACTTCACTTTCAATGTTTTTTAGATGAGCCTTGTACACTCACTTCGTTAACCTGCTTTTTTAATTCATATAATGCTTCATAGTTTTCAAGATTATACAATGCTCAGAATCCTTTATAATGATAGTGAAAATTTTCCTTTAATTTTATAATAGGTTTATAAGACTAAACAGGATGCTTATTAATAAAGACAATTATAACAATTAAAATAAACACCAATGTGAAAATTCTAATATAATTCCAATATATTTTTTACACTACTCTCCACAATTACTACAACATAGGAGACATTACTTTTTTCAATAAGGTAAATTCATAGAGCTGAATGTTAATGATCAACTGGGACAAGAATAATGAACACCTTCTCTCAGGTTTAATATTACTACTGTCCACTTGTGTAATTGCTCATCAAACCCAATGTCTTATTTTTAGCGTAATTACGAAAAAATAAAATTAAGAAAAAACAAAAGTTTTAACACAATCTGTAGCACCAAGAAAGAACAATAGAAGTACAAAGGTAGACATTACATTTCCATTTATGTTAACATACATTTCTCTGTCACAAGGGCAGTTATGAGATAATGTTTAAAAAAAATCAATTATAATTTTGATATGCAGGTGCAACATAATATAAAGACTGTAAAAGAACAGAAAAATTTGCCATACTAATCTAAACCAAATCCTCTATTAGTTTCCAATAATTCACACATCATTGGAATTTGATAGCAGTTGAGCTTAGTTATATATGCACACATGCATGTATGCTATCACATTCTTAATTTTGTAAGAAGTTTCTTGACAGCAAGTAGTTGACTAACTCATTAGTATTGATTAACAAATGTCTGTTGCTAAACATTAAAAAAAATTACAAATTGCATATATTATTCCAACGTGACAGACTCTTCAAAATGGGGAGTTTTTTTACAAGTTTTAACTTCTTAACATTTTGTGGTGGCCATTCTTCTTTGTGCCTAACAACATTTTTGACCAAGGTTACTATTTATGAAAATGTTATTATTTTTCTCTATTACAATTATCATGTTAAAACATACATCATCATTTTTTTGAAATATTGAAATTTTTTTTATAAAACACGTTCCAGTAAAGTTTTATAAAAATTAAAACTTTACATTTTCTAGCATAGTTATCTTTAGTCTAAATTTATATACTTAAAAATGTTACATCTCTTTAATTTTTTTAAAATCAGTAAAGTCTCTGACTCAAGTCTTTGTATACACAAAGACTTAAGAATTGTATATTATTAACAAAGTTAGAAATTCGGCACTAGTCCTTTTTTCTTGTAGATTCTCAAATATGGTCCAAACCATAGAATTATCGCTTTTTGCAGCTTCATAGCTCAAAGGAGGCATGCCCAAAGATTGTAATATTTTAACATGATAATGTAATCTTATGGGTAAACTTGTAGTAAAGACTTAAAATTATAGACTGAGGTTTTGAAGCTGTGTAACACCAGTATGAATGATGTAACAATATTTTTTTTGCAGACTTGAAAGTTAAAATTACTTTTAAATCATTGTATGTCTAAAGCCTAGATATAGTAGAGAAAAAACTAGGTTGTAGATATTAGAGTGTTAGGATCTATTTTGTTCAATAATTCTGTTAAAGCTGAATATGTATGTTTATTACTTTGGTATGAGAAATTTGGTGAAGAAGTAAGATGCAATTACAATTTTATGAAAATAGGACTGGAGGAGCAAGTATTTCAATTCAACTTTTAACAAAGGTTGGGATTAATACAGTTAGTAAAGTTTTGCAACTATACATTAAAGTGCATTTCTACAATCAGAATCCAAAATTTTAATAATTATTTTATTTCAAATACTTTTCATCTTAACCTATTGTAGTTTCACAGAAGCAATGCGTTTAAAAATACTAAGAACTCATTAAAAACGTTTACATACTTATAAACTTTGTTAACTAGTTAAAAAGTATCTGCCACTCATCCACTCATTAATTCTAAGGGATATTAAAAGGCACCAAATCAAAAAAATATTTCCTACAAAAGCAGTCATATTAACATTATTTATATCTTATACGAAAATAAAAAAAGGAAGATAAAATATAAATACTATTTAACACAAATAAATCTTAATGAAATTTTATTAAATTTAAATCACAATAGAAAAAAAAATTAGCTTTAGTTTTATCTAATACATCCATTATTTAATTAAAAATATTATGTCAATTTTATGGTGTATAATTTCAAAAGTTATCGAGTTTCAGGTTATAAAATTGATAACCTACATGTACACTAGTAAAAAAACGTGACGATATTTTAGCAACGACGAATTATAACAACTAAAAACAAAGAATAATACTTACTTCTTCCTAGATAATCCAACGAGTTTTAATACTCGTTTAACATTTATAACCTAGCCTCTATTAGTACATCGTTCATAACTCAAACGCATCTGACAGGTAACTGAATGAAATATACTATACTATACGCAATGTCAACTTACGGTACAGTTGCCCAACATAAAAAATGCAAAACAAAATAATAAAAATTAACAAAACAAAATATTATAAATAAAGTGATTTTGCTTGGATTTAAAAATGTAAACGTAATACAATGTTGAAAAATTATACCGCCAAATAAAATCTTAGTTTGAATTGAGGTTTTAAAAGCGCAGATAAGTTTTAATAATAAATAATAAAATAATAAAAAAAAATCATAATAATAATAATATTCAACTAGCATTAGTAGAGAGTTAAATCAACAGTCAGCGGGAATTAAAACAAGAAAAGTAAATTAAAATCGCGGTTCAATTTAATTTATTTGAATTCACGTAACTAAATTTTCCCATTCTCTTTTTAAGTTACAAGACGAGCGGGGGCATAACATAATTTAACTAATTAAAATTATTTTTAGAATGTAAAACAACGCTATATGATTACGTGAAGCTGCACAGTAGCTATACAAAATTATTTCTAATATTAAGAAAAGGTGATATCGCTCATGTTTTAATTATCTTAAACGGGGAAAAAATGTTTTGGACTATGAAAATATGCGTTACCGCAATGAGAAATGCCGGCTATAAACGCAGGGTATTTGGTGCAAGTCAGAACACAACATAAAGTGTGTTTCTAGCAAAGTTTTTTAATTTTAGTTTATAAGAACTGTTGGACAAAATTGTATTATATTAGTTATATTTGAACATTGCTTTTCATGTTGTCGGCAGTAAGCTGTTAATTTAAAAATAATCTGTTGCCATGGAAATCATCATTGATGTGAGACGATTGCAGTGAAGAAATCCATTGTTGTTTGCGTTTGAAGCATACTAGGTGAACAAATTCCGGCCTACGTGGCTTGAGTGGTAGCGTCTCGGCCTTTCATCCGGAGGTCCCGGGTTCGAATCTCGGTCAGGCATGGCATTTTCAAACGCTACAGAATTGTCATTTCATCTCATACTTTGAAACAGTAGCTAACGGTAACCCACCGGGTTGGTCAAGTGGTAAAGTAGTCGTAAATCAGCTGATTTCGAAGTCGAAGTTCTCAAGTTCAAATCCTAATTAAGGTATACTACACTAAAAACACTTTTATTCAGAGTTGAATACTAAATACCAGATACCGGTGTTCTTTGGTGGTTGGATATCAATTAAACACACGTCACAGGTCTAGTCGACCTGAATTTGTTCAAGAGTACAAATTTACCGGTACAGTTAGATTACACCGCTAAGTCGCTAATGACATTAATTGTTGATGCGATTATAAATAAAAGAATTAAAAAAAGAAAGATAAAATTTACCTAACGGTGGTTCTATAGGGTGAAGAACAAAGAGAACACATGAATTTTTCATGTCATCTGGTGATGCGACATGTCTCCTTGAATTAACTACTGAATATTGTTTCATCACATTCTCCTTCGCTGAATACATTATGCTATGGCTGTATGTCATACATTTAAATTAGCACTCAGAATATGATAATGGTGTAGTCAAAATAATTTCTGAAATATATATAAGTATTCTATACAGTGTTCTATACAATTGTTTAGTTATTTTATTGTTACGAGGGAATGTTCTGAATTACTGAATGTTCTGGTCAGTCAGGGACTATTAATTTTTAAAAAAACGTATAACACACTTATGATAGTAAGAAATACATTATTTCTCGTAATCCCCTGCTACATTTATCCGAGCATTTCACTAATAATTGGATACCCGCAGTGTAGAAAGATTTGTCATTATGTTGAAACAATGATTGAACTAACTGCTACACCTCATCGTTTCTGTTGAAATGCTGGCCTCCGAGGAACAGTTTCAAGTGCCTGAACAGGTGAAAATCACTGGGCGTGAGGTCCAGACTGTACAGAGAGTGTGGCAAAGCCCACAGGGTTGGTCTAGTGGTGAATGCGCCTTCCCAAATCAGCTGATTTGGAAGTCGAGAGTTCCAGCGTTCAAGTCCTAGTAAAGTCAGTTATTTTTACACAGATTTGAATACTAGATCGTGGATACCGGTGTTCTTTGGTGGTTGGGTTTCAATTAACCACACATCTCAGGAATGGTTGAACTGAGAATGTACAAGACTACACTTCATTTACACTCACACATATCATCCTCATTCATCTTCTGAAGAATAATCTAAACGGTAGTTACCGGAGGCTAAACAGGAAAAAGAAAGAGAGTGTGGCAATAACTTTCAGCCAAGATCTTGTAGCACGCATGTCGTGTAGGTAGGCTGTATGCGGTCGTGCATTGTCCTACAGAAACAGAAAGCCTTTAGCGATTATACCAGGCCGTTTTTTCTTGAGAGCATTGTGCACATCTTGAAGAACTTTGTAGTAGTTCTCACTGTTAATACTGAATCCACGGAGTAGAAAATCAGCGTGAATGATGCCATTTTTATCCCAAAAATCTAGGCTCATAACTTTGATGGCTTCGGAATCGTCAGTCACAGATGTACGGCTTTCTTTAAAACGTTTGCACCACTAAAATGTTTTACTGCGGCTAAGTCTCATCACCGTACCTTACTGTGCAAGGAGTCGCGAATAAATCTCACCGGGTTTTACGCTTTCATTTTCATTCACGAGAAATTTCATTACAACGCGCTGTTCCACATAACCCTTCACTACATTGGACGCCATGTTCTATTCAACTGACTGTTGTTTACTGTAATAGCTGACACTTGTACCTTATGTGTACAACCAACAGAGTCTGCAGGAATCTCCATTTACACTCTAGTCCAGTGTTTCTCAACCTGTGGGGTCAAGCCACCCTAGGGGATGTGTTAATACTAAATGAGGGGGGCGTGTTAATACTAAATAATATCAAAAAGGAAATATTATTAAAAAAATTATTAATTTACTGAAAGGAAAGCAAAACAAAATAATAAAATACACTTTTACACTGATATACACTTATAAATAAGACTGCATCAGTACTGCACAGTGTATTTAATAATTAGCTTATCAATACTAAATTAAAAACAAGTTCAATAAAAGTGAATCCCTTGGGCCTGTTTTGCAGAGCAAAGTTTTTCGAAGTGTTTAATATTAGAAATAGATAATCTGAGTTCTTTTTCTGTATTTAACTGAGATCTATATTTTATCTTCAAAGCAGCCATCGCAAAAAATCCGGTTTCGCAAAGGCAGGACGTTGAAAATGGTAAAAATATACGAAATGCTCTTGTTTTCAGTGCAGAAAACGCATCATCCATCCCTGCCCAAAATTCAAAAAATGATTTACCACTAAATTATCTTTTAATTTCGCAACTTGCCAGTTGTCGTCAGCAAGAAAATACTTTTTAAAATTCTCTGGCAGCATGACTAAATGATTTTCAATGATTACAAAAACAACTTTCACATGTTGTTCTTCAGCCTACTAAGTTTTAACATATTCATCCACATCTGCAAACATTTCTAGGTTTTTTGCTTAAAATTTCTGTTCCACAATTCCAATTTTCTATCATCTTGCTTCACAATAAAATAGTAATGCTGAATATACTGCACTCATAAACAGGCTGAGTGGACGATCGCAGAAAAGTTTCTTGTTTATTTGGCAGAGGAGAGCAATGCGGAGGGGATCTAGGGTTTTGCCTGGGTTTGACCATTGTTGTTTTGTCTTAGTATTTCCCTGTTTTATGTTTTTATGATTTGTTTTCGTTTTTGTGTAGTTCTTTGTTATGTTTATAACTCACCTTATATCTGCTCAGGTAGTAGGTCAGTTCCTTTGGGTATTGTCAAATCAACTCTTGTTCAAGAGTTGATGAGATGTGTTTTGTTTGTTTTTATGAGTTCTTTAGGAAATAGTACACCGACGGGAATGTCAACGATGCAAATGTGGTATTTGCATTGGTGCATCATGACTGAGGCAAGATCAAGGCTAAGAGATGCCTTTTGCCGAGATTTTGAAGATGACCTCCGGTAAAGCCCATCAGGGCTAGGAATGGAGGGGGTGGCATGGCAACCGTAACCGTCACTTGGCTGGTGTTTTCCCCTAAGGGTCAAGATGTACTACACCCATGTCTTTACAAAGTGCAGAAAAGATTCTTGATTTTAGGAGTCTCAATTTTGTATAATTTACTACGATTACAACCATCATAAGCACAATATTCAGACAAGGACTCATTTCTTTGGAAGCTAGAGCTTCTCTGTGGCTCATGCAATGTGTCCAGACACATTGTAGAGATTTTTGTTTCACAGTGCTTGTATACTTTGGAATCTTCCAGACATTGAACGAGCACCATCGGTGCACATTCCGACGCAATTATTCCACTCTATGTTTGCCTCGTTTATAAGATCATTTAAGATAGCAAATAAAGCAAGTTCTGATGTTTTGAATTCTATTGGTTTGCAAAGTAGTTCTACTGCTGACATATCATCACAAAATCGAACATAGCCAATGAAATGAGCCTCTTCATTTGCTATTTGTTGCCTCACCAAGCTGAATTGAAAACAATTTGTCACGCAACTTCCCGAAAAGCTGATGCTGTAAATCTTCAGATACATCCCCAATTCGACGGGCAACAGTATCATTTGATAGAGTTATGGACTGCAGTTTGGCAAAATTATCTCCAAACATAGTTTCTGCAATTTCAATTGCAACTGGCAAAATAAGCTTTTCACCAATGGTGTGAGGCTATTAATTATTATATTTATAGAATATGATGCGAGGCTTTTTACATCTTGCTATTTTATATGAAATTTTGTAAGAGACAAGTAAAGCTTCTTCATTCACAAAGTTTTTGTTTAACATGATGTTTGCTTTTGAAATGATTTTAATTTTAAGGTATTCTCGGGGTTTGTTAACGTACTCATTATGAAGAGTTTCCAAATGTCGTTTAAGTTTATTAGGTTTCATCAACCTGTCCGCTGTCAAACCCTTTAAGAAATGATACAAATGGGCCTTTCTTTTTCATTTACTTCAGTACTGGTAAACCCAAAATTTAAGTATAAGTATTCTTAATAAGAAAGTTATAAAGTTATTAAATTTTCTTAATAAGTATTCTTGATTTTATTTTTGGAACCACGCTCGTTTGTGATGCTTCACTATCGTCTAATGCTCGCTTACGCCCACTTAAAAATGTATCCATGATTCTGTATAAATCTACTGCCGTGAATATAATACCGTGAATTGCAAATAACACACAAATTACAACATACAAAATAGATTCGATGGCGATAGAAGAACCGACTCGACCGAGACTGGCTGGAATTGAACGAGGTGCTGCTGCGTATTGCGCAGATACGTTTCACTGCGCAGTGAAACGTATCTGGAACGTCTCAGACGTTCCAGAATGTGGAGACGTTCCAGAATGTTCGAGACAAATCGGAACTTCTCGCGTAGCCGCGAGAATGTCTGATATGGTGAACATAAGACTGAGAGTAATAGAGAGGCATCGATTCTGGTTTGTCAATGCAGCGGTCGGGGTAGTCAAATATCAATAAATTTACTTATTCTTGGTAATTTTTAAGGTTTGTAATTAAGGTCGTTGTCTAACTATAGCGTCAAAATGCTGAAAATACATTATTAGTGTATAAATTGTTATGTATGACAGGGAGGGAAAATTATAATTGAAAATTAGATCGCAAATATTGATAAGGTTGAGAAACGCTGCTCTAGTCTGACAAAAGTCCTAAATTGACGAGAACGTTTCTCTTAGTTGTCAGTATTCATCCATTTATGATGACTGCTACAGGATGAGCAACATAAAATCGAACCCATAATGAAACCGCTACTCAACACTATTTATGAAAGACTCGCGTAACTATCGCGACTGGTGGATGTATATGTTACTAGTGATTGTTGCTGGCGTTTGTAGGGTGGTTACATGTAGCATACGTTTAGTTGCAGTATACGAATTTTTCCGTGCAGTATTGTGAGTGCAATTGTGTTTGTGTAGCCGGCCTTTTTTTTTTTAATTAATTAATTAGAAATATAGAAAGGTCTAAGAATTCCTGTACCTTCTGCTTTTGCGACAGTTGTGGGTGCGGGGGGTTTCTGCGTCAGTAGCGGTTGTGGGTACCCGGATTTGGGATTTGAGTGCATACATTTTGCCAAACCGTGGCTGGTAAAAATGGTCAAAAGGAGTGAAAAACCAACAACAGCAGTCGCTCCACTACACTTTTAGCTCCAGAGACTTGACAATTAGCTAGTCGACGGATGGTGCGTCAACTGTCGAGAAAAGTAAAGAGCGGAAGAAGAGGAGCCGCTCTGCTAAAACGGCTCCGGCTGAGATGGAGCAGCAGTCAGAGGTTAATCTAGAGAACATCCCTCAAGGGGAACTAGTTGAGAATGTTAAGGAGTTACTTAGTGTGAGCAGTACGCTCACTAAGCACGCCAAGAAAAATCACACGGCCAGAGAACTGAAAGAGCTTGCCTTAGATATGGGGAGGGTCGAGACGGCATTTAGAGGATTTGTTGAATCTAACTCCTTTGAAAGAAAGACGAACTGAGAGAAGAAGTTGCATGTCAGACCAGGACTGATGCCGGTAGAAGCGAACTGTTATGGCAATTGTAAGAGGGCGTCAAGAATGACGACATAGATGTCCTCGTGGCGACTAAATGGAGAAAATGATTCGTCAAGACTCTGTGGAACTGATTCCAGACTGTGGAACTGGATGAACCGGTATTTCTGGAACATTGATGTCACACTCGATCTCAATAAGCCGAAAGCAGATTCTCGGAGTCAACATTTAAAGTGGCTCCAAAGGTCAAACATTTGATGGCTGCGGGTCAGCTAGTTGCCTGTAAGAAGTCAGTTATAGTTATCCAGGAATATGACCTGAGGACTTTGAAAGAAAAGTGTTTTTTCTCGTTATTGATTCCTCCACAGAAGAAAAGAATATTTCACTTCTAAGGAAGGGTATTGTCGAAATCTTTCTCCAAGCTAAACTAGATGTTATCTTTGGAGTCGAGGAGGGCGAAGCAGCCAGGTGACAAGGAAAGTTCTAGAATACGCGAAAGTAGGACTAATAGGACGACTCTCTTTTATGTTGTACAAAAAAGTTGGTCTAAAACCTAGAAAGATCGTTCTTCCAGTTACGGACATAGACTCGGAAATTCTCTCTGTCTAAAAGGGGCAGGGAGAGGACATCTTCATCAAAGTTAAAGATGATGAAGCTGAAGTCCTTGAGAAGCTAATTAAAAAACTACAAGAGAGAGTTCAGGGTGTTATATTAACTTTCTTTTTTAATGTCAACATGACATTAAAAAAAAAGTTTGAACCCGGAAAATTAACATTAAGGATATAGGTGCCTAAACAATAACAAGGGAAGAGGTGATCAATGCTGTAGCTGCTGTAATTGAGAATGACGATGAAGGTATTTCAAATGAATACCGACAAGAGCCGTCAATCCCATGATCTCTTGTGAATCATTGCGAGTAATATTGATGTGGACCTCCTACTGGCCTTGGAACCTAATCTCAGTGTTGTGAAGAATGATAGATGGATCATGGATCCCGAATGCTTATGTGCCATCACCATAATGACTAGACAGTACACTTTCACTGATAATGGAGGAGATAAAGGGTTTGTTTGGGTCGCTGTTGCGGGGATGCATTTTTCAGCTGTTACATTTCCCCAAACAAACCTATAGGGGAATTTGTGGAAGATCTAGCTCAAGAAATAAGGAAACGGAGGGAGGCGATCTAAATTCCAAATACCAGGAGCTGGGAAGTAAGATATCCGATGAGAGGGGCAGACAACTCGTTGATGTTATGGAATCTCTTGGCACCATGCCAAGAGATTTAACATTCGTCAGAGAAACCTATAAGGGCAGTGTTCACTGGCGGGTGTTGGAGGATGAAACGCTCAGCAATCATAGATGTATTGAAATGATCGTTGGGCGTCCTCTAAGTAGCCGCGATGAGTACGTGGGCTCTTGGAAGGTACGTGAGACACAGATATCGAGACTTTAGGAAAGGTTTGTGGAGAAGATAACTGGACATGATGAGTTAAGCCGAATGAGCTTCATGATGCTATAGTTGAAGCCTGCAGAGAGGTCCTGGATGGTCGGGATAACCGAGAGAGAGATACAGACCAGTTTACCGATGGAACACAGAAATTGCGGAAATCAGAACGACTTGCATTTAACTCCGTCGTATCTTAACGTAGAAAGAGACATTAGGACTTTTCATTGGAGTTTGTGGTTGTATCCTTTGTCAAGCGTATACGTAACTTGTCAGTCGAGATGAATGGGAAAAGAATAATGTCAAAGAATTCAAAAAAATATCTAGGAGTATGGATTGACTCCCGGCTGAGATTTGGAAGGCACGCCATTGAGGCTGCTGAAAAGGCGGAGAGAGTCTTGCACCATATAGCAGGAATTCTACCTAACTATGGGGATCCGCGGCAACTGGGAAGGAGGTTACTTACAGAATTTGCATGCAGCATGCTGCTATACGGTGCAGAAATCTGGGCGGACGTGGTGCGTTACAGAAAGTACAGAGGAAGGATTGAGACCCTACATAGGAGGTGCTGCCTCCGGATTGCAACAGCCTACAGAATTGTTTTTCAGGAGGCTGCGGACGTCTTGGCGGGGATGCTTTCGGTAAACCTAGCGGTCGCACGCAGGAGAAGGCTACGAGAACTTGGTACCTTTAATCCGACTGAGAAGAGAGAGGCGAGTTCGGCAATTACGGGGGCGTTGATGGCAAGAATGATGGGGTGGATGTGAGAATGGCAGATGGCCCTCTAGAGTAATAGAGGATGTTAGAAGATGGTCTAGAAGAAACCATGGCTCGCTGGATTTTAATCTAACTCAGTTGCTGGCGGGGCATGGGTGATTTAGAGAATATCTATTCCACCAAAGTACACAGCCACCAAAGTATATCAACCACCAAAGAACACAGATATCTACGATCTAGTATTCAAATCCATATAAAAGTAATTGATTTTACTAGGATTTGAACGTTGGAACTCTCGACTTCAAAATCAGCTGATTTGCGAAGACGCATCAACACTAAACCAATCCCGTGGGTTAGGGATCAATATTGGGCCCCCTACTTTGAAACGTGACTTAGAACGGCCTATTGAGAATGGATTTGCCACCCGGTGTGGATACGGTAGCCTACGCGGATGACCTCGCCGTTGTAGTGACAGTGAGAAGTCTTCAAGAGGTGACGCTGCTGGCCAACAATACATTAAAGCGTATTGCGAGATGGCTGGCGGGCAGAAGACTCTCGGTTTCTGCTCAAATGACTGACATGATTTTGATGACTGGAAGTCAACGAATCCCTAGGTCCTCCATGAAAATGGATGGCGCCTATTTGGCCCCCCTCGAGGAGAACCAAATACCTGGGTTGTGGTTGGACAGTGGGAGGGGGTTAATGGCTTACATTGAAGAAACACTCAAGAAGACAGAATGGGTAGGATCGGCGGTCACTAGACTGATGCTAATGCCGCTGGACCTACAGCTTCAAAAAAGAGAGTAATAGCTTCAAAAACGAGAGTAACAGCTTCAAAAAGGAGAGTAATAGCTTCGACGGTGACCTCCATTATTCTCTATGCGTTACCGGTATGAGGTTAGGTTGGTCTCTAGACATCTTAGGAATAATATGAGGGCCAATAGGATATACCAGAGATTGGTACTGTAGGTGCTCAGGCGTACCGCACTGTCTCGCTAGAGGCAGTGCTAGTTATTACTAGGATGCCACCGGTGGATTTCCTGGCAGAGGAGGGATTTGAAAGGATTTGAAAGGTAAAGCATCAACAGGTCTATGGCTAGGGTCTCCCTAATGAGCCGCTGGCAGGAGAGATGGTGTAGTGCCCTAACGGGCCGATGGACTCTCAGGCTGATATCCTGATTTGAGAAATGGATCTCTAGGAAGTATGGCGAGATAGATGTTTGGACGGTCCAGTGGCTGCTTGGCCACGGATCGTTTAACTCATACTTATATAAAAGGAGACGGACGTCACCGGGGTACCTGTATTGTGGTCTTGAAGACGATGCAGAGAATATTTTCCTACGGTGCCCAAGATGGGCTCCGAATAGACCGTTTGAGGGAGAGATCTCCCCGGAGGAAATTATGAGCATTATTGCTTAGCTCCAATGACGGTTGGAGTCGTTGTTCTCGCTGGTTCCAGGAAGTACTGTCCCAGAAAATGGAAGAAGAGAAACCAAGGTAGGGTGGTGTTTAGTTCGAGAGTAGTGATGGAGGGCCAGCCCTCGGGGGTGGGTAGCGGGGGTCCAACAGAACAGGATCGCCGCTGTTAGGTGTCCTCGATGGACGCTTCAAGCCTTTGCTTGAGGACGACACAGGTAGAACCCGTGACATAGACACTCAAGGGGATGATGTGTACCTGCTTAGGCAATCCCATCTCCATCCTGTGTGAGGGGGAGGGTTTTTAGTGGGACCTGCTTCGGCAGGAAACCCCACACACCCAGTAGTTCGGGCTGTTGGGCGTCTAGTTGCAGATCTTTCCTCCTCTGACGTAAAACATAAAAAAAGCCGGCCTCCGTGGCGCGAGTGTAGCGTCTCGGCCTTTCATCCGGAGGTCCCAGGTTTGAATTCCGGTCAGACATGGCATCTTCACACACGCTACGAATCAATCATCTCATCCTTTTAAGCATTACCTAACGGTGGTCCAGAGGTTAAAAAAAGAAAAAAAGGTGTGTGTAAAATGCCTTATTCAATCCTGTTGAGGACAGCTGTAGTTGAGTCCTATATTCGTTCTGTATCATTTGAAGAATCACGCCAAGTATTCGTAAATAAATTTCCAAATGTCTGTATCCCAGCGAAGAGTAGCAGCATACACGATTCAGTTCAAAAATGGCGTACAACAGGTTTGGTTTTAAATGCAAAAGGAAGTAGGTAACCTTCCGTTAGGATTCCACAGCCCATTGCCGATATTGAAAAGAGAGTTACTGCCAGTCCAGAAAAATCATTACGAAAGTTATCCCAAAAATCTGGTATTAAATACAAATCTTGTCGTAAAATTCTTCGTGAATTAAAATTGAAACCATACTGCGTTACAACTGTGCAACAACTGAAGACGACAGACAAACCGAAACGACTTGATTTTGCAACTGGCTTTTCGAAAACATTGTTGGCGGACAGATAGACGTCGTATTTCATGTCAGACGAGGCATGGTTTCATTTATCCGGCCATGTTAATTTGCAGAACACCAGGTACTGGATGGCGAGGAATCCTCAGGAGATATTCGGCGTCCACTTTACGATGAGAAAACTGGTGTTTGGTGAGACGTTTCCGGTAATCGAATAGTGGGATCAATATTTTTTGACCGGACTGTCAATACACAAGTTTACCTCACAATTTTCGAAGAATTATACGCGCAATTAGCAGATAATGAAAAAGAATACGGTCCTTCCAACAAGAAGGAGCAACGTTTCAATGAATCGTGCTCATGCAGCTTTTACAAATGTTCGAGCTGTCAGCAGAGGACAGTGGTCTCCACGTTTCTCATTGTCAGACGATTCTGGCGTTGTCAGAAACGTTTTGCGTCAGACAATTCTCAACATGATCAGTCGAGCACAAAAGTCCATCGATGCCCAGGGTAGTCATTTTGAACATATTTTGTAACAATAAGGTAAATAAATGCAACCTTTAAATGACGTTTTATGTTTTTTATTATTTAATTTATCCGTATCATTCATAAAATTACATTCTTACATAACCTACCGATTCTGCAGCGGTTACGTTGGGGTTCGGTTTTGTGTTGCTCATTCTGTACAATTAGTGATCCTACCAAGTGACCAAACTACTTAGCTCGTAGGAGGAGTAATCTTATTTTTGATGGCAAAAAACAATTCTGCGATTCAAATTCACAGGCTAATTTGTGAAGATTACGGGTCTAATATTATGAGTGATGCTTAAGGTAAGACAGTGGTCCCGTTCATTTCGAGGATAAACGAACATTCTTGATGAAAACATAGCGGCCGGCAGTCAGGATGAATGATTTGATTAAAACGATGACGAAAATCGACGCTTCATCGGGATACAATTGTCTCTGGTGTTTCAAGATCCTTGATTTATAAAGTTTTGACTGAAAATTTGGGTTATAAAAAATTGTGTGCCGAAGATGTTAACCAACATACAAGGAATTTAACGTCTTGCTGCAGATCATGAATTTTTGCGAAATTTAGGGTAATGAATTGATTGATATTTTTTTGGTTACATTTTATGATTAACAATACATATTTTACATAAATGCAAACCGCACATTCTAAAAGAACTTTTGTCAAAGTTCTAGAAGCCGGAAATAGAGTATACAAACAACTGCAAAAGTTTTGCTTACTGTGTTTTTCTTAAACATGCAAAGGTCGCGTTTGTTATTGTTTGAATAAGTTCTTTAGACTAATCTAGAAAAAGGTTGGTTTGATATATATTCCTATTTTTAACTACAGTTTATTGAGAAATTATTAGCTTACGCTCAGATGCATTCTTTTATTTGCCAGGCTATAGTAAAAAGTAATATTTACGTAAATTCCTCTCCCTGTGGTTAATATGTAACATTTTATGACTTGTACAAACTTTTGAATGGATGTTCTGCATGCGTAATAACGTTACAGACAACGATACATTCTGCCATGTTTCAAGTTTGGATACATGTGCTATATTAGGCTAATTCATGTGTAGTGGTGAATTTATCATCGCAAATCAGCTGATTTTGAAATCGAGGGTTCTAAGGTTCAAATCCTAGTAAAGGCAGCAGTTATTTTAATGGTAGAGGGTGGATACAAGTATTCTTTTGTGGTTGCGTTTCAATTATCCACACACCTTAGGAATGGTCGCCCGTGACTGTTCACGACTACATTTACATTCATACATATCGTCCTTTGAAGTAATAGTTTATGGTGGTTCCAGAGGCTAAACAGAAAATGGCTAATTTTCCGATTTGTTTTTTATAGCAGCTATTTAATTATAAATTATTTTAATTTCATAAATTAAAAAAAAAAAAACATTAATCTTCTTACAGGGGCCAACTTAGGACCACAATAAATATCTTAATAATTTTTTCTCTTTTTTCCTTTCTTCTGAAAACTTTTTCATTCTTTCTCCATTTAACTTTTAAACATTTAGTTAAATATCATTTTAAAAGTACTTGCTTTCTTTTTTCACACCATCTATAGTCATATTTCTTTTCTCTGGAAACTTTTGTTTTCTAAAATAACATTTGTAAATTTATTTGATTTAATATTATTTCTTCCATGATAATGAGCTCTCTCATATCTTTTAAGGCTTCATTAAACCAGGTGTTTTTAGTTTTTTGATTTTAGACAAAATTAAAAATCCTTTCAGCAAGTCTTTTTTCTTTTATTGTGGAAAGATTCCAAAAAAAGTTTTCTTTTTCTTCCAACATTTGAAAGTTTGTCATAAAATTTATAGAGTTCTTAATTTTTTCTAATTCTCTTCAATTTTAACTGGTCCTAATCTTAACAGTTTCCTCACTTTCTTCTCTAGCTTTTCAATTTTGCCTATCTTATTCATAACACTCCAAGGCGTGTAAACATTCAGGTCTAATAACTACTGTACTGTAATGCCTAATTTTAGTTTTTCTGGAATTTTTTTTTTATTCTATAAATACTCTGCTAAGTGATATACAAAATCCATTTTATTAGCTCCAACTTTATTCGATTCTTTACCTAAGAGTTACGTTTAATTTCACATAGATACTTAAATCTATTCCATATTAATTAATTTTTCCTTATTCGATTTTTAAAATTTTTGGAGCATTTTTAATATTTGTCATAAATTCAGTTTTTTGTAAAGATATTTGTAAACCTGTTTTTTTTTTTGCTAACACTTCTAAAAGATTAATTTTAATTTCTGCAGTTTTAATATCTGGAGACAAAATTACCAGATCATCTGGAAAAACCAAACAGTTGATTTTGGGGTTCTATCCTTACTTCCTAGTTTCACATTTTCTAACTTTTAAATTTCCTCTGTTTGTTTCATTTTCTATAAGATTAATTCATAAAAAAAAAAAAAAAAAAATTGCATAATATGTTATAATATGGCCAATCGAGCAGGTCTAAGGGGTTAACTTGTGATTCGAAGTCAAAGATTCTGAGATTCAAATCCTAGTAAAAGTTAGTTTATGCTAACGTTTAACCTTAATTATTAGATCCTATTTTCTCAGCTATGTGATTTATAAATTTAAATGTTTGTCCTTCTCTGCAGTTTTTACCCTCTTCCATTAAATTAACTACACTTTGATGATTTAATAATGACCAACCAACCAAGTTCAGAGATTTTACTACAAACATCTCTATTTTGTTATTTTATTTCTTAATTTTAATCTGAAGAAAAGGTGTCAGAAAATCAGTGGAATTTAAAGAAGTTTTAGGAAGAGGTAAAGAAGATTTTTGAGGAGGACATCGCAAGAGATCTGAGTAAAAATTATAAGGTAGGAAATATAGAAGAATGGGAGAATGTTAAAAAGGAAATTCTTAATCAGCAGAACTGCACTTAGGTGGAACAAAGAGAACTGATAGGAAACCCTGGATATCAGAGGATATATTGCAGCTGATGGATGAATGTAGAAAGTATAAGAATGCTAGTGATGAAGAAGGTAAAAGGAACTATCAACAGGAACTATAAACAGAAAGTGCAAATTAGTGAAAGAAGAGTGGATTAAAGAAAACTGTTCAGAAGTGGAAAGAGAAATGATCATTGGTAAATAGACGGAGCACACAAAAAAGTTAAGGAGAATTTTGTGGTACATAAATTAAAATCTAATGTGTTAAATAAATGTGGTTCACCGACTTATAATATGAAAGAAAGGGTTGACAGAGGAAATAAATTAGAAACTGGTGTTATAGTTGAAGAAGAGGGAAAAAGAAGAGGATGAAAAGGGAGATACAATACTGAGATCTGAATTTAATAGAGCATTAAAAGATTTGAATGGTAGAAAGGCTCCTAGGATAGATGCGATACCTGTAAAATAACTGTGCAGTGCAGGTGAGGAAGCAATAGATTATACAAATTGGTGCATAATATTTACAAAAAAAGGGGAAGTTCCATCAGACTTCAAAAAGAGTGTAATAGTTATTATACCAAAGAAAGCAGGAGCAGATCAATGTGAAGAATACATAACAGTTTAACTACTCACGCATCAAAAGTCTTAACTAGAATTCTGTACAGAAGAATTGAGAGGAGAGTGGAAGAAGTCTTAGAAGACCAATTTGGTTTAAGGAAAAGTATATGGACAAGGGAAGCAACTTTAGCACTCAGATTAAGGGTAGAAAGAATATTAAAGAAAAACAAACCAACATACATAGCATTTATAGACTTAGAAAAGGAATCTGATAACGTAGACTGGAATAAAATATTCATCATTTTAAAGAATTTAGGGTTCAAAAATGAAGATAGAAGAACAACTGCTAACATTTAAAGGAACCAAACTGCAACAGTAATAATCCAAGAACATAAGAATAAAGCCGTAATAAAAACGGGAGTTCTACAAGGATGTTCCCTATCCCTATTACTTTTTAATCTTTACATAGAACTAACAGTTTTATGATGTTAAAGAACAATTTAGATCTGGACTAACAGTGCAAGGTGAAAAGATAAAGATGCTACGATTTGCTGATGATATAGTAATTCTAGATGAGAGTAAAAAGGATTTAAAACAATGGAAGTCCTACGCAAAAACTACCACATGAAAATAAACAAGAACAAAACGAAAGTAATGAAATGTGGTAGAAATAATGTAGATCAACCATTGAATATAAAAATAGGAAGAGATAAGATAATGGCGGTAGAAGAATTCTGTTATTTGGTAAGTAGAATTACTAAAGGTAGATGAAGCAGGGGCTTCATCCACCTTTAGTAAGCGAATAGCACCTGAATAGCATAAGCGAAACAAGCTTTCAGTCAGAAATATAATTTACTTACAGTTAAAAATTGCTTTCAGTAAAAAATTAATTTACATGTCAGGAAAACATTTTTGAAAGTATGTTTCGAGAGTAGCTTTTCTATGGAAATGAAACTTGGACGATTGGAGTACATGAGAAGAAAAGATTTGAAGCTTTTGAAATGTGGTGCTATAGGAGAATGTTAAAAATCAGATTGGTGGATAAAGTGACAAATGAAGAGGTGTTGCAGCAAACTGATGAAGAAAGAAGCATTTGGAAAAATATAGTTAAAAGAAGAGACAGACTTATAGACCACATATTAAGGCATCCTGAAATAGTCATATTAATATTGGAGGAACAGGTAGATGGGAAAAATTGTGCAGGCAGGCAATGTTTGGAATATGTAAAACAAATTGTTAGGGGGGTAGGATGCGGGGGCTATATTTAAATGAAACGGCTAGCACTAGATACGGAATCTTGGAGAACTGCATCAAACTAGTCAAATGACTGAAGACAAAAAAAACACAACATTAACGATAAAAACTAATATTTAATCAAAATTAATATTATACATAACTTTAACATACATGTTATAGCCTAATTAAAAATTTCTAAAGATAAGTTAGATCAATTTAAACTTTAATCATTCATATTCATATGCAGCCTGTCAGAAAAATATATGTCCATATTTGTAGTCAAAACATAAACCTTAACAATAGGTAATTAAAATATTAAAAACAATTTGACTGATAACTACCAGATACACACACAGTTGCATGTCTTACCCTACTGTAGCAGTGGACTGAACATAAATTACAATATACAACCCATCTTGTCATTTACATGGGCTCTTCCACAATATGCATTATCCAACTAAATAGAATAATCTCCCAAGCTCAAGGTCATGCCAATTTTTCTTATATAATTTAAAACATACAAGGAACTTTTTAATAGGAGCCTGTGGATCGTGATAACAGTAACTACCATAATGACAAACAACAATAGAATACAAAAATAGTTATGTTTGTTTATAGTAATAATCATAATAACCACAATATTAATTATATATGTACCACTTAGGTAATTAAAAAGATTTATTTAAATAGCTGTCTGCGAAATATGATAAGAATTAATAATTATTCTTTTCTGGTAGCTGCAGGCCGACGTTCAGTTACAGCTAACCTAGATTCTATTTTTTTTAAATCTTTTTTTTTTTTTGAGGATAATTAATTTTGTAGCATGTGACATGCTACATAGACAGTCTAAATGGGATTTAAACCCAGAACATAACATATAAAATGTAGTTGCTGATTACGAGTAAAGTGGTTATGGTAATATAAATGTATAATATCTCAGAAGCTTGTGCTCAGTTATAAAATAACAAATCAGAATCTTTAATACATAAAAACAAATATTGATTTAAGACTTCTATTTGCAATTTCTTTGTCTGTAGGAATCTATTCTAGGGAGGTAACAACAAATTATAATTGTGTTTCATTTATTACAATGTAATTAATATCTACCATCACATTTAAATTTTACTTAACTAAATATGCATGATTTCATAACCAAAGTTCTGTGTTTATTTTAATAATAAATGATTTTAATAGCCACTGTAATTCTTGGGGACCGAATTCATGCTTTTTCCAGGAAAACATTTTTGAGAAAGGCATGATCTGAATCTTTGCCTTCTTTATGATAGTTCATCCACGTTATCTTCCACAGACATTTGGACTAATATAAACATGTTATAGTCTAATGTAGTCATGTTTGTTTCCACCACCTTCAATGTCAGCAAACATTAATCTAAATAATAGTAATCATTAACCTAATAATCACATGCTTACATAACAAAGTCAAAGTGCCTATGGACAACCAAGAAGTTGGACTGGGAAATATTATGAAATGGGTAGATAAGAAATATGGCGAGAGTGTTAGTGATTGGGAGATTCAGATAACTTGTATTACAGAAACGGCAGGTAAATCTATCCCAATGCAATCCTGCAAACCTACGCATGCATCTGTTCCATGATGGAATAATAACTGTAACTTATCCCTTTACGTTGACTCTGATGATCAGACAGACTGCCATTCTCAGGGTTGATAGCTTGCATCAGTTTTCACTGTGAGATGCTATATAGTACATCTTTTTATTGACCAAAGCTTCTGAGTTCAAAATCGAGTATAGAAAAATGGAGAATAAGAAAAAGGAGTGCATACTTTGTATATTAACTTAGAAAAAAAGTGAGAAATTTATTTGCTTGTAAATTTACAGCAGGTACTTGTTCAGAGCTTGGAAAACCCTTTTTTAGCTTTATTAGATAATTTGAATGCTAAGTTTATTTTTGTGTTTAGTATCAGGTTTTATTACTTTATAAACTACTAAAAACTTGTTTAATGTAATTTTTTTTGGTTTTTGTTCCTATACTTGCCACCTGTTATGCCCCATAACTCACACAAAGTTTCTTAGAGCTCAATGAATTATTTTTAACATGTTAGTTGTTTCCAACAATTCAATATATTTTACTTTTGCATGGTGTTTGCGGTATTTGGTTAATTTAGCTGGATTATATCAATCTTTATATCAAACCAAATGTTAGGCCATTAGTGCTGACCTTATCTTACTTTTTATCAATCAGAGAGTCAGTATTTCTTGAGATTGATAATCTGACTAATCATCTAGGTTCCATTAAGGAATGTTCAAAGGCTTTATGAAACTTCAGTCTTTGTAACATGCCATCATATTGGTTTTTTCTGTAGCTTAATGGAAGGGTTTTTTTTTTTGGTTCAAAAAGTTAAATTATAAGTGAACTTAAACAAAGTTTAATAACTTACTTTCTATAAAAATTAATCCTGAGGAAAAGACCAAAGGGTCTTAATGAGCAATACCATTTTGTAGGTGAGATTAACTATCTACGCCTTATCCTGAAAAGGAAACTCATTTGGAATGTTCATCTGGATAAAATCATAAAAAAATCACATGGCCATTAATGATTTCTGTCTGCTAGGTTAAACCTAAGTATTAAAACCCCTTCTATGTTATGACTGCATTAGTCATAGTGATGCTACATTTCCGATAATGTTTTAGTTTGGCAGATGTAAGCTCAGCAGTATAAATGTAAATTTTGGAGAGATTGTATACTCAAGAAGCATTTCCACAGTTGTACTACAGGTCCTTCAATATTTCCAGCTGGATTTCTGCATTATTGCTAAAGCTGATTATTTAGCAGCAGCATGTATGATTATTAGTAGCAGATGTTGGAGAGCTGGCATAACTAATACCATGGTGCTAATAACTACCATCGCTACTGGTGCACTAAACACCTTTATTATTCATATTAAATCTAATAAAAATCACAGGTTTGATTTATTCATTTTTCACAATGCTTTCTGCATGGAACAGAAAGTCTTCACATCTTAAGTGATCAGTGACAATTTTGTTTTTTTACAGATGATTTCTAGGTTAATATACAGAGACTGAAGTATGTGATATCTACTCAAATGTTTCTGTTTAAACCTCTAATTTTTTGTGCTTTCAAACATATAACTTCTTTTTTAGTATTATTGTTTTGAGGGCTTGTTCAAATGCCCATCCATAAACAAAAAAAATATCAAGTATATAAAAGCATACAGACCATACAATAAGAGGCTTACATTTATCTAGGTTAACAGAGATGATATTAAACCTTTAGACAGAAAGCAGTTAATCATTATGAGAAAACTTTATCTTAAATGAATTAGGCATTGGTAAGTAAGACATTGGCTATAGGAAGATGAGACAAATGTAATTGTGAGGAATTATATAAGATAAAAGTATAAAACATGTCGGTTAAAGTTTGGGTGAACAAAAAATTCTAGCATTTGATGTTAGGTGTCTTTTATTCATAAGGTCCACGTTAGTAATCTGATGTGGATAATATGATGATCTACAAGCTAAAGTAATCTAAACAAATATGTACAATGATGTCCATTTTCAAAATATTCCAAAACATAATTAAGATTTTATATATATAAAATTATTAATTTTTAATAGATCATCTACAAGCATGTGGGTGGAGCCAATATGATCTAAGGACCAGAATTTTGGACAGTACAGTGGATGTTCTTCTTTAGATATCTGTTTGGGACAGCAATGGAGAAATAAAGGATTATAACTAAGATCTTGGAATGGAATGCGACACAATGATAGTGGGAGGATTTGTATCTCCCTACTAATTGCAGAACCTGGACAGATGACCCTTGCTGCTATATCTTTCATTTATCGGACGGGTAATTATTTATTTAGTAGCAGTTATAATTACTTGTTTTATTTATGGACAGAGTTGTTTGCTGCGTTCCAATTCTTTAGACCAGGGAAAAATGTTTGACCAGGGCTGGCCTTTGGGAGACTAGCTGCGTATGAGCTTCGTTCTCCCAACATGATGCTATGTCTCAAAGATCATTCTCAATGACTTACGTATCTTATTGTGTTTTTTGAATTATTTCTAATGTATAAATTAAAGTTGCATGGATTTCTGATAAAGATAGTGTATAAAACAGGTAAATAATTTATAAGTGCATTATAATGTTTTGTATTAATAATAACTATTTAATGAAGATGCTTTTATAAACGCTGCAAAACATTTAACAGTTTTATTTTTTTAATTAAGACCTTTTAATGTAATTAATTCAAATATTTTTTAATCTATATTAAATAATATAATTAAATAATAATATTAAATAAATCTATACTAAATAAAAAATATAAAATTTAATAAAAATAACCAAAATTAAAGAATATAATCAATTAATAAAAACTGTTATAATAATGTGTGATCATTTGATCTCTGTTCCCAGTTAGTTGAAAAGTTATTTTTTATGAAATATCAAATTATTTGATTATAATCTGTATCAAGCTATATTACACATAGTTCTAGGTACCACTCATGATATGAGTACTTGTAAAAGCAGTACTGTAATAAATTTGATACATGACTACTTAATACTTATGTAATAAAAACAGCCTTTGTAAGTAAGAATGAGAATCAAGTTGCAGCATAATTGGGGCTATATCATTTTCTGTTTAAGAAAATAGATTTAAAAAAAAATTAGAATATGTAAGTGTAAGTAAGAAACAAAATATAAATCAACAGAAAAAAGAGATTATTTTAAAAAAACTATTACGATTACATTAACCAATAATCTGATTAATTATGAAATATTCTTTAACAATTATTAGGTTAATTTAGTTATTTATTTATTTATTTAATAAAAATGAATAAATTAATGATTAAAACTAATCAACAAATGATTTAAAAAAATTAATAACTCAATTATAGAAATTAAAATTACAATGTATTTTAATTATTATGATAAGACGGAACCATTAGTTTAAAACAGATCAATGAATTTCAGTCATAAACAACGAAACTGTCACCAAAAAAAGGAAAAAAATTAAACACAAAATAATTAAAATGTGATATTCATAGGACAGCAAAAGATCTATTTTGTGCCATACAAGCTGTAACCTTCAATGAAAATTAACAGCTATAAATTTTTTGAACAGTATCCAATAAATTATTCACCAGAATGAACATCTGATGACTGATATGCTGTAATGTGTCCAACTTACTTGTCTAAAGCAGCTGGACATTTACATTTTAATTTTGTTCACTTTATCTTCACACTTAATTCCAAAAAAATACTATTGATATTTTTAGCCATTTTATAATAATCAATTTCAAAAATTTGTTTTAATTTTACAATTGTGTCTATTTATTACAAAAATATAATAATAATAATAGAGTAAATTATTTTCATTACTTATTAATAAATAAATTTCACATCTAGGCATAGATGGGAATTCTTGAATACACGTAACATAAAATTGTATTCATTTCCATGTACCTTTTACAAAAAAAATTTTATATATATATATATATATTATTTTTTTAAAAGCAATTCTTTTAATAACAATACTCCTTCCTCTGAACCAATACAAATTAATTTATATTTAATAGATCAACACTAAGTACAAAATAATTGAAATAGGATGACTTACCTTATTTCATTATACAAATAGAAGTGCTTTTGCGAACTTGATTTGCATCATCAGCTCCATAAATTTATATGTATATTACAAAAAACATAATAAACTTGTAATCCATTATAACATACCACTTATTCATTTATAATTTTATGTTAAAAATATTTTTAAACCAATTAAATTTTAATAAGATTTTATTAATCTTTAAATTAAATTTATCTTATACTTTAAAATAGGGTATAAAAAATCTTTACCTTTATTTAAATTGGAAATTTTTTAAAATTATAATCAAAACAAGAGATAAAAAACATAAAATATAAAAAACTGTTTAAAATGATGAAGATTAATCAATTAAGTTAAAATGAAAAATATAATTAAAACAAAGATAAAATTAAAACTTTAAAAATAAAAACAAAAACTTAAGCAAAGCAAAATCATGTGCCAGCCATTTTACTGAATTTACTCTACTCTACTATATATATAGTACAGAAGAGTATGATCCTTAAAAGAATTGATCTACAAAATAATATATATATAAGTTATAATATAGTAAAATGATGATACATTGGATTCCATTTGCCACAAGCATTCCCTATCACTCATTTCCAGGAAACCACTACGTTCTGAAATGGAATGCAGCTGCAGCCTTTGTTTCTTTGTAATAATTATTAGTCTTTTCAATGAACTCAATCATTAAACATCTACATTAATGTCTTAATTGCTACATTAACATGTATGTTAAATATTATTATTGTGAATAAATAATAATAATACAATCAATAAAATAGTAATTACATGAATGTAAATATACTAAAATTAATTGTAAATAAAATAAATGTTCTTTTTTTAAAAACAGAACATAGTTATCAATTAACATAACTGGAACAATCAGTAGGGCTCCTTGAGGACAATTAGCAAATATAACTGAACTCTGATTGGTAAATCATTAACAAGGGGAACTAAATCGGTAGGACACTGACAAAATTAATGAATGTAATTTTTTTTCAGTTTCAACTTTTAATGTAGTGAACTACATTAAGTAGACATCTTGAGAAATTAATGTACATAATTTCTTCGATAACTGAACCATTTAAGAGGTGCAATGGACAACAAGAGTAAGAGAACATTATTCACGGAGTCCATACTGAAGACAACAATCGACGTAGTTTGGGATACTACCTGATTGATTCAATTTTCAAGCTTCAGCGATGTGGGAGAGAGGACATCTCTACAAGCTGTTCCATTCCACAGTATTAGCAAACATAATCCTGATCAATAACTTGCTCAACCAATCTATCACCGGCAACCCAATCAGCGAAGGCAACGAATCACCATGTATGTAATGATAAAATTAGTACTGTGTGTAAGAAAAATATTTAAATAGTATATAAGAAAGATTTTGATCATTTTTGTGTGTAGTATAAGAAATATCAATATTTAAAATGGTAGTACTGGTGTTAAAGAAAGTATATTTAGTTAGATATGATACCTGAATTTTCAGATGATCTTTAGTTTAAACGGTTTCATCACTTTATGTGACAAGTTAGTCGCAAAATTTTATGTTGCCAATAATCCTGACAACTTGAATATTTGTTCTCCACAATTCTTTCTAAAGTGAAATCACCTGTTTTAGTGTTAGTAATAGGATCAAATAGTTACAAATAGAATGATGTTAGACAGTTATTATTAAATGGATATCTCTACAAACGAGATTGTTTTGCATTAAATTTAGAATTACTGAATTAAAATAATGAAACTACTTTTAATTTTTATGACCATATACAGACATTATTAAACTTACATATAAATAGGTAGCAATTGCTAATGTATTAAATGAGTTTGTAAGGAAGCTAGTGAGTGATTAAAGTATTATTAGAGGTTTAACTGAGCCATTAGGATCGCTAATGCAATCTAAAAATCTGAATTCTCTAAAGGAAGCATTGTGTATGTTAACCAATAGCTGTCACTTTAAAATAAATAAATATAATTTTGTAAATAATAATATAAATCATAACAAATTGAAAAAAAAAGCTGCTCTGACCCGAAACCTGAATAATTTTAAATACCAAATATCACAATACCCCAATTATTATCAAGGTTACATTCCCAAAACTCCAAACTTTCAAAGACCACCTTTCTATAGATACCATTACAATCACCCATAGCCCACAATTATTACCAAAGACCCTTTTTCCAAAATCCCAATTAGCAACCCTTATTTAAAAGAGGTCAGGAGACACCTATGAGTATAACAAGGAATTCAGTAGAACCCCAAAATAAACACCCAAGATTGCATCAGATAGCAGGGAACAAAATTAAAACTTACGAAATCACTCAGCAATTAGGTTAGAAAATAATAATAATAATAGTAAGAAATTCAGCAAGAATAATTTTTTAGGAGACACAAGCCTCAGAACAAATTTGCAATAATGAATGCAGATGTAGATGAATTACCATATATAATTGATCCATACACTAGGTTTAGAATTTTGATAGTATCAAAACATTTAAACCTAGTACTAAGTAGATAATGATAGTATTAGAACATTTATAAAGAATTTAATTGGAAGTGAACATTATAAACAATAGTTAGGAGAAGAACCATTCCAAGTGATCACTGCAAACAAATACTGCATCACTGCATGGTTGGTATCAAGTACTGTATTTTTCAAAAGAAAAATACAGTACTTGATACCAACCATTATTAGGTGGTAAAAAAACATAAATATTATTTGTCTGATTTTCATAAAGATTTTGATTTATTGTTAGGGCTAGATAATTTGAAGGAAATGAGAATTAATTTATATTTGTAAATAATAAATTATCATATAAAAATATTGTAATGCCAGTACGTTATTTTAATACAAGTAAAGTGGAGACAGAAAACACAACTGTTAATAGTATAACAGTACATCTGTCAAGTAGTAAAACTGTCAATAGTAAAACACAGCTGTTAATCAGGCAGAAGCATGTACAATACATAACATTACAAATGGAGAAGGCATGTTAGGTTATAGGAACTTGGATGGATTGGAAATTCCACAATACAAGGATGGAAAGGCTTATTGTCCAGCAAGTAGATAATCCTTCAAGTAAATAAAGATTTAATAGTTAAAACATCTATGTATGTTGAGCCATTATATAATTATAAGTTTATATTGAAGAATGATGGTAATAATAATAATACGTGTAGAATGTTGCCGAACATTAACAATAATGTAGTAAACCTTTTTAGAAATAGAATGCCAGATATTATAGATAATAAAAATAAGTATATTATAAGAAGAGAGAGCGTACTATTAATAAATATAGTAAGGAGAATATTGATAGAAATAAGCTGCTGAACACAAGTAATGATTATGATATTAATAATTATAATAAGAAGAGGAATAAGAATAGGAATAATAAAAATAATAAGTGATAGAAATAATAATATGCTGCCGAAAAATAAGAAGATATGTAGGAATAATAATTGTATATTGTTGAACATTACTAATGAAGATAATAATAATCATAAAACTAATAATTATAATAAAAGGAAATATAGTAATAGGAAGGAAATGGAGTAAATAATAATGAAGTGTTGCCAAATACTAATGATAATGATAGAAGAAATATTAGTAATAATTTAAATTTAATTAATTAAATGTCAGATTCAGACTTGTCGAAAAGTGGATTCAACCATATAAATAGTGAGGAGAAAGAAGCAATAATTAATTTAATAGAAGAATATGCAGATATTTTACATGTAGAAGGAAATAATTTAACATTTACTAATCAAATTGAATTATCCCCAGAGAAATAACTACTAAATTATTATAAATGATGTAATATTATTATATATGTAATATATTATTATTGAAATATTATTAAATTTATCCCCAGAGAATGAAACTGTGACTAATACCTTTTGTACCTCAGGTGCTTTACTTGCAATACAGTCACAAGAAAGATGAGATAGTATAAACTTAGGCTGTTATTAACCTAATTAATGACTTACTAATTTGTACTAATGGTATATGCACATTATGCAATATGAAAACTTATGAAGAAAAACAATTAAAAATGTATAAATATGTTGGGACACTGACATATAACTAAAAGAATGAAAAAGAAGCTATAACCCAAAGACTTTGCATAGAAATTCAGTTCCACAATTTCTTATTGTCAATGCATTTGTTCTATTCTGTGCAGTTCACCACTAAGGGAGCATAACGAAGTAAAGAGCATAACTGAACAATTCACACTTACTGCAAGTGTAGTGCACAAATTCACATATATACCTAGCTTAATATTGGCGGATGCAACGCTAACAGTTCAGATGTCAGTGGGAGTACAGAATGTGTATACGTATGCACTTAAACAAGTGTCGCTCGCACTGACTGAGCAGATCTCCCACTATAGCGGTTCCACCTCTTGAAGGCTCCAATAAAAGAGGAAACACCAGAGAAAATTTTCAATACAGAAGTTCCCTGGCTGGCTCAACTTGGAAGTTCCCGGCAGATGTCAACATCCCTGCTGGATCAGCAGGCCTGGCCAGCCAGCTAAGGAAGTCGCTCGGCGTGGATGCTACCTTTCTGCCCCAGCTCGCTGGGCTTCAATCGCCCTGGCCAGTGGTCTCAGCCGCAGGAGCTGTACCAGCGGGGGATCACTTGGGGAGAACCACCTCAGCCGCACCAGCGGAAGATGACTGACGCTGACCTGACACTGCGGAGGTCTGGGGGCCATCACTGCCATGCTGGAATGGGGACCCAACTGCCGTTGAGGGAACGCTTGGTCTGATTTCAATGGACAAGCCACAACTCTTCCCTGATCACAGCCAAGTTGACATCGTCAAAGACCAGCTTTCGAACCCAACAGCTCTTCTCAGAGCTAATGCAAAAATGGCCCTTATCAGGGCACCACTCCAGAAACCTCAAACAGTCCTTTTTTTCAAGGCTACCATAAGGTTTTAAGTTGCCATGAGTCGTCAAAGCAATTCGGTGACAACAACTACCCTTCTCAGGGCTACCATAAGGCTTTGAAGTGCCACATGCTGTTGTAGCCATTTGGCAACAAGTGGCGCCCAACATGGGCGAGGATCGTCTGGACGAGAGGACTGGACATAGCTACTTCTCTACCAACCACATGTTAGCTAACAGAGCAACACACAAGGTGTCCAACAACACTGACTGCCTGGTTGCAGGCATCCGTGCAGCATTTCTGCTGGTGATAACAGCAAACTTCAGCGACCTGCCACATGAGGACCCAGAACTGTTCTTCTCTTGTCAACAAACTCAGTTACAAGAACAGAGAGTGCATGTTGAGCAATGGGCCGAGTACGCCGAAGGGAAGCTGAAAGGAGAGGCTCTGTTCTGGGGCAGACAATACAAAGACCTACAACTCGACTGGCCCAAATTCATCGACTGATTGTGGCATCAATATAACCAACCGCAGACTTCTGCCAAGCTCTGGTCTCAACTTTATAGACAAACGCAAAGAGCTAATGGATCAGCAGAGCTTTTCCTGTTACAGAAGAGGAAACTTGTTCGACTAGCTACCAGTAGTGAAGTTTCCTTCCTACCAATACTGCTGGAGCAGCTCAGACCCAAGATTCGACTTTCACTGCAAGTGACAACCATCCATGATATTGACGACCTGCTGCAGTGGGTGATCATCACTGAAGCAGACATGCAGGAAATCCAAGCTACAATGAAGCTGGAGTACTCATGAAATCTGTGTTACTTCTGGACAGGGCTCACTGGATTGAGTAGGTGGGCTGCAACTGGATACACCAATGGCTAGAACAAATGACATGGCAACTTGACATAGAAGCAGCTTGGCTCTGTGTTGTCATTACTGCCTGGGGCACCATTTCCACAGGGACTGCCCAATAAAGAAGTTGCAGCAAGGAAACGAGTAAGGGTCTTGGCTGTGGAGCCAACCAGGGTCCTCAATCAACTAAGCTCGAACATCCCTAGAATCACTGTTGAAGTAGCAGGACGACTCATCAAAAAAGCCAATGATTCTGTGGTCAACTTCAGCTTTGGAAGAGCTGAGCTGTTACTTTGGCAAGTCAATTCCAACATATTCATCAAGATAGATCTGGCATTGAATTCTACTTCCTGCCGTACCTCAGGAGTGGCACAAATAGAGCTTCTCTGTGGTGACAAGAAAATAATTCCCATGGTTCTGCTAGTCCCAGGGCTTCGGGAAGAAATTATTTTAGGACACCACTGGCTGAAGGAACAATAAGCCAAGTCCTGTCAGACTACAGTTGTGGCTGCCTCCATCTGGGCAGGGAAACCCGCAAAACCGTTTTTTGGCACTATCAACTGAACCTATACAACATTGAAACTGGACTGGTCGGCAATGAAAAGTACAGTACCCCCCTGGGGTAAAGACAAGATTGGAAATGTGTTGAAGCAGCACTCCCTTGTAACCAACTTGGTCAGTAGTACATGGGATCTGACTTCAGGAAGGAAGCCGACCGTTTTGCTTACCGATGTACTGATACAGCAAATAAAAGAAACAAATTATAAGAGAACAAGTGGAAGAGATACTGAGGCAGGAGGTGACAAGAGCTGTCAACATCGCCATATAACTCTCCAGTAGTCATTCTTAAGAAGGGCTCTTCACCAAGTTTTTGTGTAGACTTCCAGTGTCAGAATGACATCACGGAAGATGTGGACTCAACACTAAACCTGATCTATGAGAATATTAAAGACCTGGGAAGCACCTGCGTCTTCTCGACAATCAACCTTAAAAGTGGCTATCAGCAGATACCCTTGCAGGAATCAGCCAAATGGGTTTTTACAGTCTTTTCAGTTCCAGATGGCGGCCATTACCAGTTCTGAGGCATGCCGTTCAGCTTGAAAAATGCACCTAGTATATTCCAGCATCTAATGCTGGACGTTCTCACTGGCCTCCCCCACTAGTGCTGCCGGGATGACATTATTATTTACAACAGTAGCTAGGAAGAACACTTATGCCACCTGGAATGCCTAAAACTTCACCACCTGATGTGCTCTTTGTAAAAATAATTTGCTGAGATTGTGACTATTTTCCAAAATGTACAAAGAAAAAGAAGTCATTCATAATGTGTGACATTTGAGGACCCACATACAAGCTAACAAACGTTATTTGACAGTGAATGCAGCAGTGAGCTATATCATATGAGAACTGGCAGCAATAGAGCCCAATTAAGGTGGATTTATTAAAGTGTGAAAACTTATATAATAATACTGATTCAGTTCCAGTAATTGACAAGAGTGGAAAAAATAAGCATAAAAATGGTATTATTTAAAATAAATCAAAAGATAATACAGAAGTAACAAATATATCAACTTAATTTTTCATATTAAAATATGGAAAAATACTGGGCCAGAAGGGAGAAATTGTATTATAATTACGAGGTCTTTGCAAAAAGTATCCAACCATTCTAATTTGAATTCAAGTGGTAAACTTGAAAGAGTGCAGCACTAGTACAAATTTGTTTTTTGTGACCACATACAGCACGTCTTTGTCCAGCAGTCACAGTGTGGGTAAATCTAAAAGGTCCTTCTTGTAATCTTATTTTGTAATGGATAGGATGCGCTAAAAAACCTACTGCATTAAGTTTTGTCAAAAGCTTAGTTACATCTATGCAAAACAATTTATACGATTAAGCAGACTTTTGGGAATGAAAGTATGCAGCAGGTTAAATAGATTAAAGAGTGTTATAACTAGTATCACAACAGCTAAACTTCAGTCGAGTGTGATCAGCATACTGGTGTGTCATCAACCAGCAGAAATCCAAATGTCATTAATAATGAAAAATCATCAGCTGACTGTTTGAGAAATTGCAAATGACATTGGGATTAGATGGTTCTGTAGAAATGATATTAACAAACATGTTGGGCATGCATAGAGTAGCTGTGAAATTTGTGCCAGAGTAGATCAAAATTTCCTTAAAACTGTGATACTTGTGTGGGGCAACTTCAGTTGTAATTTGATTGTACAAGTATGACCCAGAAACCAAGGTTGAAGCCCACCATTGTCCCCAAGGCTGAAGAATACAAGATAAATGTAATAAATGAAAGTGATGCTGATGGTTTTTTTTGACTACTACGAAGTAGTGCATCTGTTTGCGCACCAGGAGGCCAAACTGTCAACAAACAGCATTACTTATAGATAATCACACAAGTATTAGCTGGATCAAGATAATGAGATCCTCAGATTTACCAGGTTCCTTGTTCACCAGACATATCCTTGTGATTTTTGGTTGTTTCTTAAGCTGAAGAAGTCCTGATTTGGCAGTTGGGGAGGGCTATTCAGAAATTATTCCGGTCCTCTGTATTGTGTGAAAGAATGGTGGTAGCAATTCTATCTTGAATAGAATTGCAGTTCAACCCAAAATAGAATAGCTCGCTCGGTTCAGTGTGATTCTAATAGTGTTTTTTTTTAAATATCACTCGCTTGTTTGTTCCTGTAAAACTCTCATATGTAATGTCTGCTGTCATATAAAATCCCACAGACTGTGAAGTGCATGCCATCATCAGTTTCCTTCACACAAAAACTTGTCAACTACTGAAATTTTTTGTGAACTTTGTGCAGCATATGAGTGACAGTGCAGTAAGATAATGGTGCCGTATGTTTTGGGAAGGTCGAACATTCACTACAACGAAAGAAGTGGTTGACCCTTCATGACAATGCTTGTCTGCATACTCCAGTACGCACTCAACACTAAGTTGACAGTTTCAAATGAGAGTTGTTTAACCATTCTTCATCTGCTCTATTTGGCTTCCAGTGATTACCACTTTTTCCCGAAAATAATGAAATGGTTAGTTAAGCAGTGTTTCAAAAATGATGAGGAATTGAAAAATGGTGTTACTACCTAGCTTAATTCACAGCTGGCAGAGTTTTATGATGAGAGTATTCAAAAACTTGGTTACAGATATGACAAATACCTTAATTTGGACAGAAATTATGTAGAAAATTAGCTAAAAGATGTATATAATAAACTGTTTTTTATCAGTCTGTGTTTTTTTAATAACGAATCGGAAGTTACTTTCTGAATAGCCCTTGTATAATGATGAAGATGACAACACATTTCTGACCACTCCAAAAATGGTACCAAAAAATGTTTCCAGCAATGAAACTGCAGGGTTCAGTTTGTGAAGTCATAAAGGGACAGCATGGGAAGCCAGTAGGATAAGCTATTGTTTTTGTACAGTCTGCAGTACATTTCTGAAAAGACTTTGTAGATTTAAAATTCTTTCATTTCTATTACATTTAAAATTACACATATACATATAAATTATCATGTATATAGTTTATACTTCACAAAACACACCTAATCAAATCATTTTATTTACATAATTCATTGGGTGAGTGTTGGTAAGTTTATTTGAAACACTATCACATATTACTTATAAAAATTGTAGTATTAAATAATATATCACTTAAATTCTGATCGTCTGTTGATGTTTTTACTAAATTAAATATTTTTAATAATATTAGAAAAATAATAATTACAAAGCTAACTGAAAAAATCTAATTAAATGAATTCATTTAATTCATAATAAAATATGATGGGATATGGCAAATTGGGTTTAAAGCTACAAAACATTAACAAATTATGCTAGATCTCTAACTTGAACGTGTAGAATGGGTATTTATATGTAATGCAACAGCTATTACCAAATTACTCTATTTATTCGATTACTGACATATACTAAGGTGCAGTTTGATGAAAACAAAAAAGGTCTTTTGCCAATATTTCGTAAATGTAAAAAAAAGTACTTTCAATTATGACTTACAACTTTAAATATCAATGTTTTTGCTGCATGAAAAGAGATTATAGAGGATATATATTTTTGCAACAAAGATAATTGGTTTGAAGGAAGTTGCTTACCATTTGCAAAAATCATTAGACTTATATATTTATTTTATTTGTTGATACTATGAACTGAGAAATTGTGTGAACGTAAAGTGTGAATGCGAGTTAGAAATGAGACAAAACACTACAGTTGACTGGAATAATTATATGAGAGAAGTTTGTGTTCACTATTCAAAATAAAGATGTGTCAAAAGTTGGAGGATGAGGAATGATAATAGAAATTAATAAAAGTTTATTTATAAAAAGGAAAAACAATGCTGGAGGAGTATTACCACAGCAGTGCCTTTATGGTGGCATTTGTTGTGAGACAAATGAATATTGTGAGGAGTGTCTTATAGAAATAGTGCCTGATTGATCTGCTATAAAAGTGTTGAATGTCATAAAAATAATTAAAGATGGTATTAGTATATATTCTGAGAGGTGGAGAGAATATCAAACTTTCACTCTAGAAAAAGAAGGCTTTCATCATGCAAAAGTGAATAATCATAAATACAATTTTGCAGATCCAGAGACAGGAGTCCACATTTAAAATATTGAAAGATTGTGGGGTTCTTGCAGATGGAGGAATAAAAACATTGTGGCACTGCTCATCATCATTTGGAGAGTTATTTAGCTGAATTCATGTGGTGTAAAAATATTGGAAATTGCAAAAATTAATTATATTCTCAATAGCATTCCAGAGTTTTATCCACTGAAAGTGTGTTTATATTATGGTATTTATAAATTTATACTGTATTTATGATGATGTGTTTATTGGTGTTTTGTAGTTTTTATTTTTCATTAAAAAATGTTTTTTCCACATTAAATAAATGTTATTATTCATATTCTCGTGAAATCTGAAGAAATTGCATCAAAATAAGTGAAAAAAAGTGGCAGTGCAATACAGTATGGTTATATTATTAATAAGTTGTATATAAAATGTTAATTAGACAAGATAGGCGAGCAATGTGAGTGTAGGTTATGTTGATATAAGTTCGATTCGTCAGTACATGGAGTCAACATAATCTAAACAAACATAACCTATACTTGCTAACAAACATATTTTTTGTTTAATACATTGTAATAATATGTTTAATACATTGTTTTTTGACAAAGAACTTGCATAAAAAAATAGTGAAAAATGTGGTGTTGCGATAACAAACAACTACTCTTCATTTACACAGTCTGCACCATTGAATTGCTCTGTGTGAGATCTACGGTTCATGTTTGCACTTAAAAAAAAATATTAACTAGAAAATTTATACACCTATTAAATTAGTTTTGTATTAAACTTGTTTGTTATTACAGATTCAGTGAGGAACTCAAGACTACTCAAGAAAAACTGCAATGGAAAAACCAGTATAAACATGGGGGAACAAGCGAACAAGAAGGTTAAATAAAGGATTGGGAAAACAGAGGGAAAAGAAAGCCAGAAATGAGAGTAAAGAATACATAAACAGAAGAGGAAAAAAACATGAAGAGAAAAGTGTCAAAGTGAAGAGAGTACAACCACAACTGCAAGTGTAATAAAAATGTACCTGACAAGGAAGGAAAAAACTGTTTTGATGCATACTGGAAACTAGGTGAGTGGACTCTTCTAACTTCTTTTTTGAGCTCTTCAGTAACTCTAAGTGATACAGAAAGTCCTAAAGAAGGAGCTAGTTATAAAAACAATGTTAACTGTACATACACCCTACAAGGACACGTGGTTTGTAAAATGTTTTTTATGTTGATACTTGATGTTAACAGAAAAGATTAAGTTATGTGGTACTTTTTTTTCCTGTTTAGCCTCCGGTAACTACCGTTTAGATAATTCTTCAGAGGATGAGTGAGGATGATATGTATGAGTGTAGTCTTGTACATTCTCAGTTCGACCATTCCTGAGATGTGTGGTTAATTGAAACCCAACCACCAAAGAACGCCGGTATCCACGATCTAGTATTCAAATCCATGTAAAAATATCTGGTTTTACTAGGACTTGAGCGCTGTAACTCTCGACTTCCAAATCAGCTGATTTGGGAAGACCACTAGACCAACCTGGTGGGTCAAGTAATGTTGTTACTAAAAACTCCAAAAGTTACATCTTAGTTCTTCCTTGTATGGACCAAAGAGGTAATAAAGCTCCTATAAATAAAATCCCAACTGAGAAAGTAAACATAATAATAGATCACATCAAATCCATACCAAAGTATGTAACATTATTCAAGATTTAAATCATCTGATGTTAGGTACTCGTCTCCTAAATTATCATTTTAAAAATTGTATGATATGTATGTAGAATACTGTGCTGAGAAACAAGATGCATCAGAAACATGTTTCTATACGCAAATATTTAAAAGATATGCTTTAATTTCTAAAGCATCTTATGATGCTTTAACCTTATCTTATAATGACTTTTAAGAAGCCACTTACCGACAAAAACAACAAGTGTGACACACTTCAATCCGCCATAGAACATGGTAATGAAGCAGCTTTAAAAAAAAAAAAATTGAAAAAGAGGTCCATCTTCATCATAAAACTGAAGCTACGTGATACGAAAAAAAGACAATGAGAATGAAGCTAAACAAAACCCGACTAAACTTTTTGTTTGTTTTGACCTTCAAAAAACTCTTCCAACACAGTCATTAACTTGTAAAGAGGTTTATTAGTGCCGTCAGCTATGGACTTACAACCTTTGTATTCATTATCTGGTCAATGACCAAGCCTACATGTTCACATGGCAAGAAGGCCAGGGAGGTTGTCAAGACATTGCATCTTGCCTCCTCAAATTTGTACATAGTTTGCCCAGTACAGTGAAGTATATTTCACTGTTTATAGTTACAACTGTGCAGGGCAAAATAAGAGCCACTATATTGTTAAACTGTGGCATTACATAACCCTTAACACTCACACTGAAACTGTAGAGCACATGCTTTTTTTGGAGCACAGTCACTCCTACATGGAATGCAACCAAGACTTTGGTGTAAATAGCGAAGAAGAAAAACTAGAGATATTTTAGTACATAATCAGTGGTCACAGGTCATCATCAAAGCTAGCAGGAAGTTTATTGTTTCCCAGATAAATGGTGATGATTTTAAATTAATCTGAACCTTAAAACTTTACTTCATTTCTTTAAAAAATTGGTTAATGGGGCAAGTAAAATGCAATGACTACATTTTGAAAAGCAAAATGCATTCACTGTATATTGTAATAAGTCCTTTGCCTTAGGTGGCTTTTCCACAGATTAACACAAAAACAGCTAAGTGTGAAGAACCACCAGCAGCCTCTCCAACTCTTGAAAAACTGAGAATTAAAGAGTCAAAATACTGTGATCTACGATCCCTTCTCCCATATATTTCCCCTATCTACTACACTTTTTATCAAACTTTTCCCTTTAGTAATTATATATATATATATATTATAGTTATGGTTTGGTAATATAATATTATATATTACAAGACTTCAAGGTAGTGATGATGGAGAGTACTAAGTACTAGAACAACCTGACGAACTCTATGACAGCGACTACAAATATAGCCTTCCTAATGTATTAGTTTGAACTCTTATCAACCATGAAAGTATGCCTTAATGATCATGACTTTCTGTATTTTTAGAAAGAATGTTATAATTCAGTTAATTGTAAATATATTTTGACATAAAACTGGTTTTCTCATTTCTTATCACCCTTAAATTAAACACTGGAAGCCAAGGGGTACAATTTGAACTTATCACTTTATCAGTAACTACAGGTTAATGACTTGAGGCTTGAAACTTCTAATTAAAAGATACTTAAGTACTCAATATTATAAAATTAAAAAAAATTTAACAGTATCTAAAATTTTTAATTCAAGATTACAGGTTGGTGACCTTGTGGGACTTAGTCTCACAAGTAGTCTGGTACTGCAGACATTGGGACACTGATCAGTCCCACATGTAATACTGTTTTTTAAAACTTGAGTGAAACCATTTGATAAAACTTGTTCATATGATTAACCAAGGAATTGTTAAGGAAGATCAAGAAAACATTTCTGTATACTTGAGTGTTATAATGGGATTGGTCAATCTTTTGAATGAGACGGGAAAACTCATACAATAGTCAGCTGTGTAACTAGTTGTTTTTCTCTGTTGTTAGGTTATCTTTACATGAATGTGGTTAGTAGTGCTGTTTTATTTCTTTTAGTGATAATGTTACAAAAATGGATGAAAAACGAATTATTAATTACTTAAATGAGTTATCAGATGACAGTAACGATAATGTTTCTAGTACTTCATCAATGACTGATATGTAGAAAATATGCATGATTGAGATACTGACCAAGAGTACTTTCCTGATGAATCCAGTGAGGATTCAGAGAGTGATTTGTTTAAACGTGATGAATATGATAATATAAATAATCCTCACTTTATATCAACAAAATGATCTTGATGGTGCAGATGCAGTTAATAATTTAAGTGATTTTTCTCAAATTTTTCAATATAATATACCCTGATGGTTCAAATGTAAATGATCAAGGGGCGAATGATGTAGTAAATTTTATGTAAATAAAAATCTGGTTGTATTTTTTTGCATGTAGTAACTGCAAAAAGAAAAAAAATGACAGAAGTATCCTATTCAAAAGCTATAAAAAAAATAAAATTGCCTGTTTTTCAAAAGCAAAAATAAAATAGTATGGATGTATTATGTTTGACATACATTTCAAACAAAATGTAACAGAAATCAAAAAACATTCTCACTAAAACCAAACAAAATTACAAAAAATGTCAAGTTTGCCAACCTGTTAAATTTGAATTCTATTAGCTTAAAACTAACTTGTTTCTTGTACCCTTTGGATTCTGGGGTCCTCATATATACCATAAATGAACCAACACTAAGATAACTCGTGTAAAAAAAAGCTGAACATAAGTTCATGTTACAGAGCTCTTAATTACATTGATAAAATACATTTATTAAAGAACATAATAAAATAAAATAAAATAAGTAAGTAAATATAAATAATAAACATAAGAACACAATATTTTCTTACAAAATACAAAGCACAAAGCAAAGCAATATACATCTGTAACTTGGATTATAAATGACTGATTCAACTGATGTTTTACCAACCTACACACACACACACACACACACACACATAAAATAATTTATATAAAAGTCGAAAAATATATTATTTGATTTATAGTTTATCTTACATGGCTAATGTTTTTATTACTTCTATTTTTTTTGTACTGTATATGAAAACCTATGAAAATAACCATAAACCTGTTTTAAGTCCATACATGAAACATGAAAATAAAAATAAAACACATTAATAAATTCAATTAACCAATAATCTTATTTAATTACATATCCAATTATTCAATAATCTTTAATAAAAATTTAGATTTTAAACAAAAAAGAATTGAATAATTCAACAACCATAAAATTTGTAAAAAAGCAGTAGCACATAAAAAAGGAAAGAATTTTACACTGTTAAATGTATGACAGGGACACAACACAAAAACCATTTTATAAGAAAATATGCAAGATATAAAATACATTTAAAAAAAAGTCTAATCATGTAAATTACGTTAAAAAAGATTAGTACAGAAGCAGTGTAGAAATTGGGAAGTAAGTGCCGCTTTGACCTTTGAACCCATGATGTCACATTCCCTTTCCAGATCAAGGTCAAGGTCATTCATCTCATCATGAACCAAAAGGATTGCAGTAGTTTAGTCACATGTCTCACTCTCTGCCATTAAAAGAACCAAAATTTCAAAACATTATATTTCGGTAAGGGTTGAGGCAAAGCCTGATAGGGCACTGTTGTGACCAGGATGAAATAATCTATCTGGAGGGGGGTTTTCAGGTCGAGGTACACTTGCACTCGTGTGTGCACGAATGAGTGTTGCTGCAAGAGTATGAGTGTTACAATAAATAATATGTTTAATAAGTTTGTGTGTATACACACATGCGCGCAAAAACATTTCCCTCACTAAATTGTGTTACAGGGCGGCAGAGAACTGTTCTTCCATCAGACTGTAGTATAGGCCTTAGGGACCTTCCATCCAGTTATAGTTAGTCACAGATGAACCTGAAGAAGATTAATGGCTGAAAGCTTTTAAAGGAAGTTATGCGTTTATTTTTTCTCATTTCTATCTTTTATAAGAAGAGAAAATTAATTCTTCATTCATTTGATGTTAAGATGAGTGAAAGGAAGGGTTTTGCCTATGAGCTTCACAAGGAAGCTAGACTCAATTATCTGAAGCAAAAAAATATAGAGCTCAAGGGCATTGATGATTTATATCAGGCCAATATGGTAGAGATGATACCATAGGCAAATATTAATAAAGGATATAAATTGTTTTATCAAGTCTGCATTTGCAAAAATGCTAAAAAGTAAAATAGCTAAAAAAGTCATCAAAGCTCTTGAGCCAATTTTGAAAATGAATATGATTAAGAAACATTTTCAAACAGATGATGGAAAGGAGAAGTTCAATTTCAGTGTTAAATCACCTATAAACAAGTATAATAATAATAATCACTATTGGTCTTATAGTCAAAAAAAAGCTTCTGTAGCGGAATGCTTTATAAGAACTCTGAACAAGATGTAGCATAAGTTTCTGAAAGGAGTAATTACATATGGGATGATATTTTAGATGAACTGACCAGAGAGTACAATTCATATCAGAGAACTGTAGGCTTCATACTAATCAACTTCAGAATGAAGGTGAAGTACAGCCATAATGCTTTCTTTATGGAATAAATATAGGAGTATGAAAAAGTTTTAAAAGTCTGTAACAAAGTGAGCTTAGGTAAGTATAAAATTATGTTTGCCAAAGGATACTTGTCAAACTGGACTAATGAAGTGTTTACAGAACACACCTCAGAGCCCACAAAACCCGCTCTATATACATATATAAAGAATTAAAACAAAGCAAGGTGATGTATTTTTGATAGATAAAATTTTAAAACAGAAGGAGAGCAAAATGCTTGAACAATTAAGGGGTATGATAAGAGTCATGATTCATGGACTGATAAAAATGTCATATTATGAGCAAAAGTGCTTCTAAGGTCTCATTTTTAAAAATGAAGTTCAAGAAACAAGATAAACTTTTAGCACATTATTTCAATAACTTAAAATCACAAACTGTACCAAGGATAAAATGAAAAACATAGTTACTACACAGTAATATGAAGTGTTTAGTTGTAGGTCCTTTAAACTGTAGCAAGATGAATTCAGTTTTTAATTTTTTATTTGACCATAATTGGTTTGTGTTTTAGTAATGTATAGGTATCTTCTAAATTGTTTTATCAACCGCGATATAAATTTTTACAAGAAGTGTTATCTGACATTGAAGGTAAAAATTATTATCTTTTGGATAACTTACAGCTTGTTCCTCCCAAAGAAATGGAAAAAATTCAGTAATGATTTTTGATGATGATGATGTTTCTGAAAAGGAAAACAATATTACAGATTATTTCAATATGAGACGACATAATAATACTGACATGTTCTATTTATGTCATACGTACAGCAAAATCCCAAAACAGCTAGTTAATGTAAACTTTCTTTTGGCATTAACAGGACGAGCAAAATTTAAGGAATGTTTATCACGATCACATAACTCTGATATGAATTTGACAAATTCTTTTCAATTTTTATTTTTTCAAGTACTCTATAAAATAATACACCTCTATAAATAGAATGAATCAGTTCTGAGAGTTAGACCCTGTGCTCAGACCTGGGTATAAAATATTTTTTTTTTTAAAAACATTCTTTTAAACAAATCCAAAACATGGATTACCCAGTAAACATAAATAGAAGATAAGGCTTCAACAAAATAATATGTATAAAATTGTCTATTTTTGCAAGACCACAATGAAAAGCATGGGGCGTGACCTCGGTTCTACTTTGCACCTTAACAATAGTTCATCCAAAGAGATTTACTAAATATTATATATTGAAGCAATCATTCCCATTTTGCATCAAAACCTTTATCATATTTAAAGAATTTATGTAGATATTGAATATGAAAGTGGTATTGCGAAAACAGACAATTTTATACATATTACTTTGTTAAAAACAGAATTATTTTCTACTTATCTTTACTGGGTAATCATTTTTTTTAGATTTATTTAAAAGCATATTTAAAAAAAAAATATTTTATACTTTTTATTAGTATGATGTTTAAATATTTAAGGGAAAAAATAATGCAGGAGTTATTGATATCCTGTATAAGGATGTTCAAAGTGTTATGTTGGCTGATTGACTACATTGATGTTCATCCCAAAAACTTACTGTGCATGTGTACTATCCGTTAACTGTGGAATGAAAGTGAGCTACTGTGGAACAAAAGTGAGCTAAAGAAAAGCATGTAATTACAAACATGTACAAAACATACAAGAATTTAAACAAATATATTGTGCCTGGGCGATAACGCAAAAGTGTTTTATGCCTAGAAAAATCCAAACAAAAAAAAGTTTAACATTTACATGATTGTGCATGGAATTTCAACAAAAATGGTTGTTTAGTTATTGATAAAGAAAGCACAAAGACAAAGGGTCACTAGCGCGCTACTGCAACATCTATGTTACACAGTTAAAGAAACTTTAAAATGTACTTACTAACAGGTTCGCTTATATTTCTGCTAGCGAGTCTGCTTTGATTTTATTGTGTATATATATATATTTGAGAGATATTCTTGTGCATTAATAGGAGCTTGCAGGAATTTGAAAGAAAATAAAGAGAAAACATTTGGTTTTAGAGCTCAGTTTGAGTGAAACAGAACAAATATATGTGAAGAAGTTTAAACATGTTTCAGAACCAATCACCAAACTGGTGAGGAAATATTGACTGGTGAAAAAATTGAAAGGAGTACGCCAAAAATGCAAGTCAAATCTGCAGCTCTGATAGATCATGTGCATCACACAATGAAAGATAATGAAAAGGCATTACAAACACAATGAAGATATATGTATGGATGATTATTGAGCTAGAATAAAGAGAAGAAAAAGAAAAAATTATCAAACCTGCTGAAGAGGTTGTAAATGTGGACAGTTCGAGTTGAATGAGTGCATGCAAACTGAAGTGCTGTTCCACCAGAGTTTATATTACCTGCTGATCTATGAAAGGTAGAAATGCCAGAGCAAAGGAGGATTGTGCTCATGCCTAAAAGACTTTTGTTTCATCGGAAGAGTATATTTCACCCATTATGGTAGAGGAGATACTCAAGATACAGACAGGAAAGCTACAGGCTATGGCATGGGTTAAGAATCAATTTGAAAGTGAACTGACTAGGGATTACTTGCTCGATGCCATAAGTAATGTAAAATATAAGAACAACAATGTTCACAGAATTTATTTCAAAGGTGATTCTTAGAAAATCTGTTCATTTCTATCAAGACAATGGAATTTTTACAGGTGATACAAGATTTCAAGGCACGCACAGATTATACCAGTTGGTTTTTAAGAAAGAACTGGGGGGTCTTTGCTTGTATGTTGATGAAGACCTCAGAGTACAAAGAGATTCATAGGATTAATAATGCTCAAAATATATGAAGATAATATGGAAGTTGTTTCCAGCACAAAAAAAACTGGCAGACGGATAAGGGTGCCAATGGTCTTTGATGAGACTACAAGATCCAATTACATCTACTTTGATAACTTCAAAAGATGCTGGTGACACTGGTCATCAGAACGAAATAAATTCAATAATCGAAGTACTATGAGAACTGGAGATTATAAAAGGAGATATATATTCACCACTGTGTTTATTAGTCACAATGCCTCTGAATAGTGGGGGTCAACAAATGTTCTGTCAAAGATAGATGCCCTTTGAAAAAACTCTGAAGGGTATTATTGATGCAATATTGAAGGCCCTGTGTCTGAGAATTTATACAGAGCTGAAAACTATGAAGATTCTAATAATTTGAATGACTAAGAAACTTATCAATAAACGAGAGAATTGTATAATAGAAAAATATATAACAGAAAAAAGTGCTTCAACTTGATCGAAATGAAATTCTCAACTATGTGCATACAATTTTCATAACTGTAACTTGATAAATGTTGACGATAGCCATGGTATGCATGAAATGGTAAACAAAGGGCAAGCATTTAATTATCTTTATTATTTACATTGTCAGTTGATGGGGGGAAAAAGCATTTAAAAATTACAATTAGTTGAAAACTAATTTTTTGTATATATTAAGTAAAGAGCTGAAACAAACATTGCACCAATAAAAGAAGTGAATTAATCATATTATTACCACTGTTGGTTCTGAACTCAATGGAGAGGTGTATAAAATAGCATGCATATACAGAGAAGGTATAAAATGAGAAAGAGGTCTGCAAAGTGTTCTGATAAACAACACTGTGAGTGATTTGGCTAAAAAAGCAGTAGAAACAGTAATAAATAAAGGTTTTGATTTATTATCAGTAGAAAATACTGTACCAGTACTACTGATCAGGAACCAAACTTCAAGTGAAAAGAGGTGAACAGGAAATAAATCCACTGGACACTGTAAGCAAGAGCACGATATTACATATTCTAAGTATTCAAATTCAAAGAACAAGGTTGACGCGGGCAGAATATTAACAGAAAGAGCTTAGGAAAGTGTAAAGTCATCTGACATTAGTATCAGTGAAAAAGCTTATGGCTTGGGCAGTTAACTAATATCATGAGAGCAAAGAATAAATTTGGCAGAAGAATCCATAAACATAGTACAGTGGTAAAGGTCTCTAACTTAAACCCTATCCTTCATGCCATACTGGTTATGTAATTAAGAAGAGAAAAAACGTCAAACAAGGTTGGTGATGAAAATATCACCCCCCAAAGATCTCTAACAGATTTGGATTTGTGGAAATTTGTGCTTAAGTCTGCTATCAATGATTTCAGAGGCGTGTTTATGATAGATGTGATACCAGAAAAAATAAACTCAACAGTCAGGTATTGTTAACTTGGACAGTGAAATGAGCTCTAGAATGCACTTGTGTGTAACTGTAAAACTTGGAAAAAGATTGAGTATTTTGACAGTACTGGAAACTTGAGACTGCTGTTGAAGCTGATTGGTTATTTTAAGATTTCCAACAGAACACCTTCAAATACCTTGCATAACTATAAATGCAAACAGAAACTAGATTCATTTAACCGCAGATACATGTGCTAAAAGTTTCTTAAATAATGTTTTGTCTATTAGAAAAGACTTCATCCTTTATTACTGACTTTTTCCTCCCATTAAAGAAGGTGAGTGGGAAGTAAGGTTTGACTGACTTCATTATGTATAATAATATACCTAATATTGAGAGTCAAAAAAATGTGTTTTATAATAGTGTTGATAAGAGTATTGAATTACCAAAGGGGAAATATGAAACTGAAGACATATATATATATGACGTTGAAACAAAATAACCAATCAAATATGTAATGATAATGATATAGAGAATCCAAACGCAAACAGTTTTCATTCCCAAAATGATGAAAATAAAACATAAAAAAACAGAAATTTACGGTAAAATGAAATGATTTAAATGTGTTAGAACCACCTGCATTACATATCTTATGTGATAAGAAAAACTAAGATGTATGGTATATTGTTCTTTAAAAGTCAATTTTACTTGACTGAACACAATATGATTGATAGTAGGCTTTGATTCAATCATTTTAGATCCATATAAATGACAAATGTCTGTTAAACCAATTTCAATTAGCACGATGAATGCCAAACACATAATCTGCAACATAGTTGGAGGTTCATATATTATGAGAAGAAAGAAATGTGTTGCACAAATTTTTTCCTAGCATTTAACAAAATTTTAAAATTATAGAACAACCATATAATTAATTATTTTATCTTCCTGTCAACACAACATTGATACATATCATGAATCAGAATGAAGGTATAATCAATTTTTAAGGGAAAATAATTACTGTTCGTCTTCATTTGAGAAAAAAATTAACAATGGTATTAGTTTTTACTGAACAAGAAAGAGGAGGTACAGGACAACATATAAGAAGGAAGTGACAGTAACTCTGGGGCAGCAGTTGACAAGTAACTGTAAAGTGAATAACACCTGAAAACAGATGTTTTCTGCAGTTACTGAGATTTACAGTTTTAAAATGAGTTATATATTTAATGTGGGCACAAATAACAGCATATTGGATGATTCAATCACCAGTTACAAGTACCAAACTCATGTACTGTACCCTTCTTTAACATTAAACAATAACGATGAAATAAGAATACCTGTTCATCAACAAGATATCTATCTATACACATCTGGCAGAAAGAAACTGTAAATGGGATTTGCAATGACTATAAAAAAATACTTTTGAACATAAAACAAGAACTGATACTTCAAAGATCTTCTTCTGACAGTAGTCTTGTTTACTTAGTAGTAGTTAATTTGACACTTTCTAGTCATATGAAAGATCCCTTATGGACAAGTTGCAGACAATCAACAATTCTTAAGAATGGTGGAAAATGATACACTAATAAAGTTTGCTTTCTGAAGGTGGAATATACACAAGTACTCATTTATTCCTAGAACACAGAATAATGTGCGGACAGTGAAATCTGCTTCTTAAGCAGAAAAGCAGTGTTAAGTCATAGTATGATTCCAAACGGATAGAAAGAACCAAGCAAACAATATCAGTTCTAATTTTGACAATTGCAGCATCATAAATATGAGGTTGTATTTAAATTCTGTATACTATCCGTACAAAATCATATAAGGCAATTACAATTTATTGTACAATATGTTCATTCGATTTTATAAATCTTATAACAAACAGTCGGGGGAAAATTTAATGAGCATAAGTAACTATACAAAATTTGTAGCTTTATGTATATTTGACTGCTCGAAGCAGAATGATATGTTAGAGACGGGTACAGTAGATGTATGGATTGAATTTGAGTCATCAAATATTCCCTGACAAAACTGTAGCATACTGTCTGATAATTTTTGATTGTATGATGCAATATACTCTGTCGTCTAGTATAGTTAAATTGATTGTGCAAGTGGTTGACATTACTGAAAATGAGGCAATACATTTTGTAAAATGAAGACAAGAGGTAACATTAAAAATTAAAAAAATATGACTACAAAAAAATACTGTTGACAAACATTACTCTTTAATATAGAATAATTAAAGAGCATACGGGTGACAATTTTGTATATAGTATTTTTTCAAATTTTTTTAAACATATATATATAGCCTACAACACTCCTGATAATGTAAGGATTCCAACGCAGGGTCATACATCTAAATCGGTTCAACCACTGAGCTGCTACAATGGAACATACATACATACACCTTAAATACATTACAATCCTTTTTGGGCAGTCATGTAAAAAAAAAAACACTCAAAGTAGTGTTTTATGGTAGGCCTGCCAGGGAGACTTCTCTGGGTAATAAAATGTCATTGTGCTGAAATTACTATATCAAGGGTAGTGTAAAAATGCAACTGATATTCTCAGTTTATAAGTATGTAGGAATGGTTAAATTCCTCTGTAGGTTCCACAATGGTGTTCAGGAGATACCAGAATCTACTTCTAAACCTAATTTCACAAATTCAGACCTCCCCACATAGCAGGAAATGTGCACTGCATAGCACATTTTTTTCTATATGGATTGATTGATACAAGTTATTATCAAACAGTAGGAAGGCCGACTGGTTATATTCATTTCATTACACAGATATCAAGGATAAAGGAAAACTTGCTTCGGAAGGATTTTATTATTCTTTCAAAGACCAAAAATTCAGATGTACTTGGTGCTGCTGGAGTTTGAATTTGCACAATCAATGTGTAAATTATTATGTAGAAAATGTACCAAACTTTTACAAAAACAAAGTACCGGGAAAATCACATAAATAATAGATATTAACCCTTCACAGGCGATAGCGAATATATCCGCATACACAAAATTTTCATTTAGGGCAGTTTGCAAATTTATCCACATGTGGTTCTAGATTTTACGGATCTTTAGTGGATATATCCACAAAAGTTGACATATTACTAGAGCTTTTATATCAGTTAATGTTATATACTTTGTAGAGTTACACTGTTTTTGTTGTTAATGCAATCGTGTTTAGGTTTTTTTTTTTTTTATTAAAAAACCTGAAAACTGGGTGGGAATGGAAATGGCTTTCTGAGGTGGTTTGTTGGGAGTGGCACTTCTGTAATTTTTTCTGTTTGTGTCAGTAAGATGGTGTTTTATGTAAGTAGCTCAAATCTTTCCAATGATATCATCAAAATACTTAATAGATCTCTATGTCAGAGGGTGACATTCCACAAAGTGATGGTGAGGGAATAGACGTTGAAGAAAGTGATGGGGAATACAGTGACAGTGTTGCAAGTTCTGATCTTAATAATGTTAGTAGTATTGTATCACAATTGCAGAGTTTAATAAATGATGATTTAGGTGATAATGATGGAAGAGAAACTGAACCATTAAATGACAATGGGAACGGTGACAGTCAGGATAACTGTATTGATGTGAGTAATAGTGACAATGGGCCTATAAATAATATAATTATAAATAATAATTCCAGACCAGTTTTACAGACTTCTTTTGATGAAAACACATTGCCTATAGACTATTTTTGTTAGTTTTTTGATAATTATTTACTTACAATGATAAGCTCTGCGACAAATAGTTTTGCTAACAAACAAACACTTGCCTTGACAAGCCCTAAAAGTAGAAAGATATAACGGTTTCTGATTTGAAAGCTTTATTGGAAGTAATACTCACTGTGGGTCTGCATCCATTATCAGAGCTGAAAGATTATTTTTCAGGGAAGTGGGTCAACTGAATGCAATTCTTTAGCAATGTCTTTACCACAGATCATTTTCTGTTGCTATTTTGGAACCTACATCTCAGCAGTGATGAGAGTACTGATCCAGGAATAAAAATACAATCAATTACAAATACGATTGAGAACAAATGTCAGTTATTCTATAATCCTAGTTCTCTTGTATCAGTTAATAAAAGTACGATTTCCTTCAAAGGAAAAATTTCCTTTTGTGTAGATAACCCAAACAAACCTACAAAGTTTGGTCTTGAAGTTTTTGTTCTTTCTTCAAACAGTTACATTTACAACTTTATTCCATATTTTGGCAGAGAAGAAATAATTCAGGTATTGAACTGTTAAAATCAACTCAGATTGAGTTAGTAGTATTTTAGTCTAATTAAAAATTAGGCTAATCCTCCATCTGGCCATTATGTTTATGTTGATCATTATTACAGTGGCCCTGAACTTGCTGAAGAGCTGCTACAAAAACAAATGTTTATCACAGAGACTGTCTTTCTATGTAGAAAAAATATGCCTAAAATAAGTATAAAAAAATGAAGTGCGATGATTTATATGTACATAGGAATAAAATAGGCGTTGCAGTTATTTGTTGGAAAGACAAAAGACCTGCAACAGTTTTAACTACACACAAAGTTAGTAGAAGCTTCACATGGAAGATGTTCCCAGCAAATATCCAAATAAACCACCCTCTAAAAAACCAACTGTAGTGGTAGATTTCACAAAGCTCAAGGGAGGTGTGGACTGCAGTGACAATTTTATTTCTAGTAACCAATTTTTGAGATCACAAAGAAATGGCTGTGTAAAATTTTCTGGTTACTAGAAGTTGCTACAATTAATTCATACGTACCCTACAATCATGTACAGCAACAAAAGTGACAATAAACCAATGTCTCACAAGCAGTTCAGATAGAAATTAATCGAAGATCTGGTTAAAGAGAGAATTCAACAAATTTCACAGAAAATTATAGAAAAAAGAAAACTTGGAAGGCCACAAGGCTCCTTGGAGCAACAACTAGACAGAAAACGTCATTTATTGAAAAATTAGGAAAGGGGTCGATCTGCTGTCACGTTTACACAAATAAAATGCGCAAAGAGATTATATATTTTTGCAACATGTGCACTGACAAGACTTATCTACACCCAGATAAATGTTTCAAAATTTATCACACAAAAAAACAAATTACTGAACATTTGATTTCTTTTATTATTTTTATTATGTAATTGATAATTTGTAATGTTTTTATGTTCATTTAATTTTATGTCATGCTTATGTTTCATTATTTGAAATTCTGTATTCACTACAAACAAAATGTTTTTAGTTTATACTTGTAAAACTATTTTCTACCATTTAATTCTAGTATCAACACCTTTTCTCAAACTCTTTTTATATGGTATTACAACAAACCGTGTTTTAATTTCTTATTTTTATTATAATAATGATAATTTTTTATGTTTTTATGACAATTTCGTTGCTAATATTATTTATACTTTTTTCTTCAACATCATTACATCTTTGTACTATTTGTTTTTATATTAATTTATAATATTAAAAATTTATTTATAATAGCCAAATTTCACTCGTGACCTCTGTACCCTGTCCTAGATGGAAATTCAAAAAGGCTAAGGGAAAATTTTTCTAGTGATCTGGATAAATGCCTAGGCTGGATACCACCAATCAGCAAAAACTATAACAGATTTATTGGAGCTGTAACTAGTTCTGTTAAGTGCATCCCTACAGGGTTTCACTGAGAATATATCCCAGGGTGGTTCCAAAACAGCGAAATTCTCTACCAAAGCGTCCTTGAGATGGGCGATCAAGAGGTGGCAGACGAGCTTCTCCATAGCCTTGATGCTGCAAGACAACAGAAATGATGGTGGGAAGCCTGAACTTTCAGACCTCGAGTCGTCATACATGGACTCTGCTAAGAAAATTAGGATGCGGATCTCCTATTCAGAGACAAAAAGCAAATGTCTTCCCAAACACTGTAGCATCCCACATAGTGGCAACGTCCGGAGCACCAAGAGACGGGTGCACACAATTGAGATAAAATGCGAAATAAGAAACTTGAGGAGGGAGGCAGGAGAGTGAGTATGCTCATCCTTTTACACTTGAAGAGATTGAGTCGGCGCTCAAAGATGTTGTTCTAGGAAAAGCACCAGGATTCGATGGTATCAATCCAGAATTTTTATTAAACTGCGGAAAATACGCAAAACTTTGGCTGGCCAGATTCTTCACTAACATAATGCAGACTGGTAGCGTACCCAGAGACTTCAAGGAATTGAAGGTAATAGCCATTTTAAAACCAGGGAAACCAGCAAACTTATCTAAGAGCTACAGGCCTACAGCATTGCTATCAATGACATATAAATTACTAGAAAGGCTTATCTACAACAGAATCTGTCAGAGAATATTTGATGTTATACCGATTGAACAAGCAGGCTTTAGGCCAAAATAAAGTTGCACCGACCAAGTTCTCTCGCTCACAACATACATTGAAGTGGGGTTTCAAAGAAATCTTAAAACCTCTGCTGCATTCATTGATTTATCAGCTGCTTACGACACTGTCTGGAGAGAAGGCATGATATAACAACTGGATAATTTGTGATCACAATCTGAAAAGTCTTTCGAACAGAAAATTAAAAAAGCTCAGAATTAGAAAAAAAGAAGCAAAAAAATGTTTTTTCCATTATCAAGAATTGACATTTTTAACAAGAAAATTTACAAAACTGCAAATCAATAAGCATGGAGCAGACTCCGTTCACAAATACTGTGGTTAGCGTGAATCATGCGGCTTTGTATTTCAGTTACAATTTGTTCATCACTCTGCTAGATGAGGAATTCCTTTTTACATTCCTCATTTCATTTAATGTGTGACAAATTCACACATTAAATGAATGAAATGTCATTCATTTAATGTGTGTGGTAATAACATTGATGAATACAATTGTAAGAGTGAATTTAATAGAGGTTATGTGATGATATTGAGATCCTGAGAATGAAAAATGGAATTGAACTGCTGTGGAGACCCCAAAACTGTTGAGTCATTGACACTGAAAAGTTGGAAAGTTTGTTTCAAGAAATTGCACATTCTCAAGACTAATTCCAAGAAACAAGACACTTATCACATCACTGGAAAGTGGAGGAGTTAATTTTAAAATATATGAATCCAGTAAATTTTATCATTCTGTTAAGTAGCAGCAAGCAGTTAACATCTATCCAGAAGGATTCAGTCACATTCATCAATGTCTTTAACAAAGCCTTGTTACAATCATTTATTATGCAAAAAGGTTAGAAGATCTACACTATTTCAGTGAGTATCCTGTATGGGACTTGATAAAGGTGTTTAACAAATATGAAGATTTGTTGGTATTTGTTTTGAATGACATGATAAAGAACAAGTTGTTTCAAGTTTATTTACCTTTTAATTATGTAAATCAGTTTAGCGATGAAGATTTAAGATATGCAAAATTTTATTCAATGAAACTGGTTTAATTTGGATTGAAAGGTGACAGACAAACACACAATGTTCAACTGAGAATGCAATTCACTTGTTAACAGAAAAGAATGAGATTTCACTTGCTAATAAAAAAATTTCAACACGCATGGTTGCTACAACATGAAATTTTATTTTTATTGTGGTGGGGAAATGCAACCAAATAATAATGGTGGAGAATGAAGAGACCTGAAATTAGTGAAAATAGAAAATGTAAGTCAACGTTAAAGGGCTTTCTGAAGAAGAGCTAGTAGTAATGGTGCAATTGTGAAGAATGAACATGGCAATCGCTACTTTCTGAATTATTTTATTGTGTAGATTTTTTTAAAAAAAGTTCTTTTCAGAACTACAACACTTACATATATACACACAATCACTTTAAACCCCCAAGTGGTAATGCTCGACTAATGACGTAAAAGATTTTTTTTTCTTTCACTACATTAGACAATGCCTAACCAGATGAAAGGTCCCAAGGCTGTGCTACCGTCTAATGGAGGATCTGCTCTTTGACACATTGTAGCACGATTTGGTGAGGGAAGTATTTATACACACAAACATATTAAACACGTAAAGTCTAGTGGTTAAAGTCGTCATCGCAAAATCAGCTGATTTTCAAAGTCGAGAGTTCTAAGGTTCAAGTCCTTGTAAAGGCAGTTGCTTTTATATGAATCTGAATACTAGACTGTGATGTTCTTTAGTGGTTGGGTTTCAATTAACCACAGGAGTGGTTGATCTGAGTCTGTTCAAAACTACAGATTTACTGGTACATTTACATTTACACGCCAGACTGCACACAGATGTCTTGACATCTCTGCAGAGTACTGTTGATGTCATGTCACAGTGCTGTTGTTCTGTAACCTGGTATATATAAATAAAACATGCATGCATGCACGAACACAACTGTACCCTGACCCGATAACCTGATACCCCTTTCCCCAAAAAAATAGATTACACCATCCTGATCACAACATATTATGTCCAGCCATTACCAACATACAGCGTTTTTTAAGTAGCAGTAGCATCATAACACCTGCATGCACGCGTGAGTACAACAAGTGTACATCGACCAGAAAACTTCATACTCTCTTGTTAAAAAAAAATAGGTTGTCATGCTGATCACAATAGATGTTACCCGGTCATATTACGGGCAACATTTACCACGATATAGTGTTCAAAAGGAAAAGGGAAATTCAAAGATGGTGCTTTGAACTGGTGGGGAGGTGGTGACCTTCACCATGATCTGGGGAAGGGTGTGTGATGACATGGAGTCAAAGATCCAGGCTGTGTTTACTTACCCATTTCTACACAAATTTAAAAACAATTGAAGATGTCAGTTTTATAGAATAATGAATCTAAATCCAATTTCCGCATACGTTTTATACAAAAGTATTAAGAGGAATTTTACAGTTTATTTTAAAATCCATTCAATTCAACATTTACAAAGACAGACGTTATAGATAATAATTTGTAAATCAAATAATAATCTAATAACAGATAATAATAGAGATTACACAAGTAGCAGAATAATTTGAAAATAATAATCACATTTAATGACACATAACTGCAAAAAGTACTTTAAAATTTTTTTTAAGTTATTTCAAAATATTTTAACTTTTTAAAATATGTTGATCTTTAAATCTGATAAAGAAGTACCAAACTATGGAAGTGGTAATAAGAAGAATTGAAAAAAGAAATATGGCACCAAAAACAGTACATTATTTAAAATATTTATTCATCTGGAATATATGATTAAACACTTTCCAGTACATACCAGGGATATCAATTAATTAAAAACATAAAGCCAATCAAAAATCTCAGAAGAATTCATAAAATTATAAATAAATATTTCTTCATTATGATAAAACAAATTATTTGTGAATCATATTATTTTAATTTATATAAATTTGGGAGGAAATATTGTTATTAAAAAAAAACAAATGAATTAAGATCTATGTCCCATAGAACAATCCTGTAATTGAACAATTATTTCATCTGAAAGGCATCAAATTGGTTAGCATGTCAGTTTTTAGATCAGATGGCATTAGATTTTACTTTCAGCAAGGGTCTGAAGTTTTTCCCCCATAATTTCATTCACCATTTCTTCTCATCTGTAAAATCATGTTCAAAGTTATACTACTGCAATAAAATACATATATATTTCTAACAATTATCATTTTTTTTGCACACCTGTTAATAACTAAGGCTTAAAAGGTATACAAGGCCAATACACAGGTTTATTACGATCACATAATCTGTTGAAAGACAGCTGTACAGCAGTTTCCATTCCACAAATTTTAGGTGCAGTATCTCCATACAATCGATTCATTTCTTGCATACGTTTCTGTTTTTTTGCAGTAACATTGGGAAACTGAATTTCATTTGATGCTGCTAATGATTCTGTACTTGATATGTTTTTATTCTTTTTTAAGGAATTATCTGTAAAATTATGTAATAATTTATATCTATTTATTTATATTCATTACATATATTTATATCTATAAGAGTGTCTAGACATTCTATCTATTTATATCATAATTTATATCTAGTTCTAAATGTAGCAGGAAAATCTACAAATACGTGTAGAATATATATTGAAAAGAAAACAAATAATTGTTTATATAAGTTAAAAAAGAACTAAACCAACATAATTTGAATCTCAAAGGACCAGAAAAACTTCTATTTGATAAAACTGCAAATTATATTCTAGTTTTCCACATTTGACAAATACCAACAGAGTCAATTCCTTGAGTCTTTATCAACCTTTTATTAATAATGTTACATATAATTTTCTTAATATGACAGATCACAAAGCATACACACAACTTATGGTGATCAAGAATCATCTTAACTAAAGGGATTAGCTGGAGCATATATTTGAGGTTTCATATAGTATGGTATATGTGTAATATATATATCGGCAGACTAAGATCATTTGATGTAATCCAAATTTCAAAATATTATGTTTAAAAAGTAGTGCATTTTTTTGAAAAGTGAAAAATTCTGAACTTGTTTAATATGCATCCAAACTGCTGCTATTAACCATACATAATATAGCTAAACTTCTTACACAGAATTTTATGTCCTTGGTCGAATTTTCAATCCACATCACGCACTCATTGAAATAAAGATCTAAAAATATTACTTCAACATATTTTTGGAATAGCAATTTTATAATCATTTTAAAAAAATGTAGGATTATTACTTTTAACAAGAAAAGCGCAGATATGCACTTTTAACAGTTGAAAATTTGAACTTGGCAGTCTTAGCTAACCTTTCTAATGACAACATTGAAATTTGAGGTAAATGTTTGAAAGTTGGCATTGAGTGCAATGATAAATTGCAAAATTATCAACATACGGTGAACGTATGATAGGTTTGCTGTAACATTATATATATTATATATTACCAAGCAAATAATATAATTAAAACACACTGCTGGAAATGTATATATTTGTTTTCATGAAGATTTCCACATCAATAACTTTAATAACAATTATCGTTGAAATTATTTCAAGTTATTTTTAAAAAGAAACTGACTTTAATAGACAATAGCTAATGATGTGTAAGTCTCCATGAAAATGACAGTAGCAGTAATGTTTTTATAATTTATATGTTTCTAGGTGGATTTATTTATAAATTTATATATAAATATTGTACTGATTGTCATTTGACATGACTGAAAAAAGTATAAATAACTATTACCATTTTCCATTTTGTTATTTTTGCTCTTTTTACCAACTTTCATATTTTGTTTCTGTCCAACATCTCCATTTTTCATCTCTAACTCACGCTGTTTTTCTGAAATTTATTACTGAAAATTAACAACAGAGATAAAAAACATTTATATAAGTTTCAAACTTTTATGTATACTTTAATTGATAATACATATCAGTAAATCAATACTCAATCAAAATACCAAAAGACTAACTGAAACTGGCTGAGCTACTTTTAGTACAAGGTTCTTAAAAATAACTCACACATCTCAACAGAGCAGATATTCTGTTCAGTTATAGCACAACTAACAGCCTTCTTTTGAAAGGCAGTTACTTTTATATGGATTTGAATACTAGATCATGGATATCGGTGTTCTTTGGTGGCTTGGTTTCAATTAACCACACATCTCAGAAATGGTCAATCTGAGACTGTACAAGACTACACTTCATTTACAGTCATACATATCATCCTCTGAAGTAATACCTTACCTGATTCCAGAGGCTACAAGAGAAAAAGAGAGCGCTTTCTTTTTCTGATTCAGTGATCTTATTATTATAATTATAATCCCATCACAAAAAAATAAATTGCTTATCAGACACAGCCTTCCATTATCACACTCCTACAAATCCACTTACTTTTATTTTGGGAAAAAAAGGAGGTTTTAGGGAAGATGAAAAATTGAAAACCTTACAAATTTATACTTCACAAAAACTGGAACCAATTAAAGTATAGTATATTAAAATAAAGAATGAAGAAAGGATGAATTGCTAACTGCCCAAGAAATTGACTGGAAATGCTGCCTTTCATAATGTTTTAATTCTTATTTAACATCTATAAGGTAGCACTAATCAGATATTATTGGAAGGCATTCCAAAGGTTTGTTTTACATAAAAATGTAACCGTTTTAATGAAGAGGTTCCCACTTTCAAATTGAATTAATATAGAACGTTTAATTTTCGTCTGCCTTTGGTGTTATTTTGATGTAATGTATGTTCACACGTCTTTAAACCTTTCCGTAATCATTTTTAATAAGTTGAAAGAAGAAACCTTATTGATAATGCTGTTGAAGTATTATAGTGATGAAAAAATTGGTTGATTTCATTCAGTTAAGATGATGATTTTCCTCATGACAGTCCTACTATAATTAATGATTAAACAAAATATAGTTTTAACCAGGAACAGATATAAGATAACACATCATATCAATTTAAGTTTTGAAACAAACTATATATAGAGTTTGTTGTTTGTATATATATATATATATATATACACACACACACACACATAATGGAGTTTAAATTTAATTTCATTACTAATATACTACCAGTTTTCTTTAAGATAATGTTTTAATTATTATTTATAAAAATCACCACCACATGGCTCAGGTGAAAGTATCATTACTGATGTAAAGTAAAGGTTCTAAATATTTGATCCCTGATAAATATTTGGAGTTTATAGATAGAATGGTCTTTAAAAATAAGGTGTCAACAGAAAACACATGATTAAAATATTTGAAGTCTGTAAATAAAGTAATAAGACTGGTTCAGAAAAGCCTTTTATTTACAATACAATACATGAACTCTATCACGTTCAAAACAGTTCCCTTGGGAAGCCACACATGCTTCAAACGGTTTTCCCACTCTTCATAGCAGTATTAGAATATCCTTCAGATGGTTGGTTACACTTTTTTTATGTTTTCTACTGTTCCAAAATGGTGTCCTTTAAGGTGTTTTTTTAAAGTCAGGAACATGAAAAAGTAGCAGGGACTAAAGTCAGTTGAATAAGGTGGTTGAGGAACTATAAGAATGGTTTTCTTTGCTAAAAACTCATTAATTGAGAATACAGTGTGACAAGGTGCATTGTCATGATGCAGCAGTTGTCTTTGTTGGCTGGTCTCATGTGGGCAACTCTTTTCCGCAGTCTTCAAGAATTTCTTGGTGAACATATTGATTTACAGTTCTGCAATAATTCAGACGATCACTTTTTGACTTTAACAGTCTTCCAGAGCATGGATCGTCTGCAACAAATTCCTGGCAATCTAAAACTTGAGCCCATCTGAAAAGTTTCAGTAACATTCTGACTGAGTTTAACACAAATGTGTTTGTAATGCTAACAATTGTAAATGAATCAAGCTGTTTTGAAAACAAGTTCAGTAAAACTTTTTCTACTTTAAATTTTTTGTTCAATTCATAACAAACATTTTTGTAAATACTAATATTCCACATACAAAATATTCTGTTACAAGAACAAAGTATACCATTGTCTAAAAAAATAAATTAGCACTATGGTTTTATTTTTTTTTAATACAAATGATTAAAATTTGTTTTAGGTAATAGAAAAACTAATAAATTAGAAAATTATGAATACTCAAGGTGGCACTAGCTCCATCACCTTTAAATCACTTGCTGCATGAAGGTATAACTAGTTTTTTTATTGGAATGGTCTCCAAGTACTGCCAAAGATGAGTAATATTCAGGTCTCTGAGTACTGCTTTAGTACTGCCTAAGTGAGCAACCAATTGTAATATCAAAATTCAGGAAAGGAGGGTGCAGTCTTATTTGAACTTAATGGAATTATAGCAAAATAGGTCAGTAAAAGCAGAAGCTGGACTAAACAGTTTATTTAACTGCGATGAATCCTTTTTGAAAATGATCAGCATTTCCTGAAATAACTCCTTACTAGTCTGGCTTTTATCAATTATATTGAAGTTGGACTTTTCAACTAAAAAACTGTTACTTTGTCTAACTGCCATAACCAAACACAAATCTTCATTCTCTAAGATGGGTTGAAGTCTGCAGCTATGATGAACCGCTGGATTTGATTAGCTTTCAAGAGCATGGGGACAAATTTTACTAAGATGAGGTAATGCCTAGTTATAAAATAAAAAAAAATTCTCAGATATCAGACATGTTCCATAATTATCTTCCAAATACTTCAAAAAGTCTGTACACGACACTGCTGTTAAATTTCTGTAAAATTCTGAAGGACTATAGGTGGATCTACACAAACAATAATCAGTGCCAATTGATGCTTAACCAGGTTTGAACCAATGAAATACAATATATCAACAAGTGATTGGATGCAGAATGATCAGTTAGATAGTACTGGAATGCCACCAAATTCTTATTTATATGCAAATGTTACGTAGTTGCTTTTTCCTGAAATTTGCAGAGTACATGTCTGCAATCAATCTGCCATATAATGGTCAAAAATGAATGCATGATTCCCAACACTTGTTCTGAAGTACTTAGCACAATGATTCAAAATGCATGCTACTAATATGATCATGCCAATTATCGTGCAATTATTTTATATACTTCCAGCACAGTCAAGCATTACTTAGGTAACAAATTTTGTATAATCTCAATGTTCCCTAAATATGAAAATAACTACAAGTCTAGGGATAAGTAAAAATATAATTAAAATTGATTTTAAAATAGTTTTGTTAATCCTAGTACTGTTTAACCCTGCCTTGTATTTAACCTGTGCGGTCTTGATTCTTCACAAAATTGGGGAATAAATAAAAATATCTATTAAAACACAAAGGTTTTTTTTAAATAGACCTGTGTATTTTGCAAATAAAAAAGTTGTCTTTCTGTTTCTCTTTCCCTTTGGTGACACATAAAATTGCATTACTATTTTCTCTTCTTCGTGATATTCCTTTTCAGTAAATGTAAGGTTTACTATGTATTTACTAAATGTTGCATTCAGTAGTAAAATTGGTGGGGAATATTAGCCTAAAACTAGAATTCATTCAACAAGAAATGCTGATAAAAAATTGTAAGAGAAAAAAAAATAAAAAAAAAGCTCAAGACAGATCAAGAATAAGACAGGACAGTATTAATTATTAAAAATTGGATTTAAATATTTTTACAGGAACAGATTATAATAAAAAAAATACTTTTTAAAAGGTCTTACTCAATTCCATTTTATGTATCATGCTTTGCTGAAAAAATGCAATCATTTCATCATTTATCACAAATTCAAGCTCTAATTCACCATCGTCATCATCATTAGCATCATCCTTTTCATAATCCTCATAGTTGCTACAAATACCACTGTAACAATTGACAAAGGACTTAATATGTTCATCATTATTTACTATGGAATCACTTTCATCTTCTTCAAAAGAATCAACTGATACTGCGATTTCCTATAAATGAAATAATGGGTAAATATTCAACAGATTAATAGTAACAAAGTTACAGAAAATATCCATTAAAACTTTCTTAAAACAAATCAAATAATTATAGTTTCCTCCAAACCAAACATTCTAATTCATGAATGAATAATATGGGTATAAATATAAAGCTTTATTTTGTAATTAGTATTCAGTACTAATAATAACATGAGTTAACTATTTCTATTGTGTACTTAATTCAAAGCATATACTTTAGCTTCAAGAATTTTTATTGCAAGTAAAACTTATACTATATGAAATAGTTTTTTTTTTTTACTGTTATATAATTTCTTTAGGAAGAAATATAAGTCCTTTAAATGAAACTTAAAAAAAAAAAAACTAATTATTGAAGTTGTAGAATTACCTGTGAAAAGATTTTCTTAAAGTTCAATACACACTGACAAAGTGAATCGCATTAATTTAAGAAAACTATTCTTGTACATTCTGTCATTATCGACTGTAACTACATTTTGATCTATTGTCACTGTACTATTCTATGGAGGAAATTAATTGAACAGGATTATGTTAAAAATTACTTGAGGAGAATGAAAGAGTGAATGAGAACAGAATGGAAGTTTAATCAGAATAAAAAAACTTTGGCTAGAATAAATGGAAGGTTTTGTTTTCTTTTACGGAAATTAACTGTTTAAATTTTTAATTCTTTAAGAAACTTTTGAAGTGTAAATGGTATACAAATTTTGAATAAAATGAAATTTCACTTAAATATCAAACAAGATCTTGATAAATGTCAACCAGCAAAATGGCAAAACTTTTGAAAAAATTTAGAGCTCAATTTATACTTGTTTGACCAGAAAAAATTACAGTTCATGTATGTGAATGTTAAAAATATTAAATACAATGTGTCTGCAAAATTTGTTCCTTTTTTTTTTTGATAGAGAATTTAAGAAAAATCAGTTAAATGTTTGTCACGACTTGGGAGAACAAATTCAAAGACATTTAATTTCTTTGTTAAGCAGTGACCAAAGAATGAACCTGGTGCTTACAATTACAACCCAGAAAAAAAAAGAAATATGAAAAAAGGCAAATTCTATGCAACTAAAAAATTCTAAGGATTTTTGGGATGTATAAAATATAGCCCACTCAAATTCATTTATAATATACATTTTGTAACTTAATTAAATGAAAAGAATTATATATATATTTTACAGTAGTTTCATGGTAATTTGTTTCCATTTTCATTTTTTTTATGGTATTGTGTGTAACTTCACAAGCAGTATGATGTCTGCGTCTCCATTGATCAACAACATTCCAATGTTTCCAATAGTATTCAAAACCTCTCATAACACTAGCGGCATCCATTATAATTCCGTTACCTGTAAAAAATGTATAAACATCCGTTATTAAATCAAATAAGGTCATTAACTAGAAGAGTTAATTCAACATATTCTAAGGGTATCTGATCTGTAGAATCAAATATGAGTAGCATATATTAATTAATATAATCAGGCGGTAACTGATTACATAAAAAATTTAGAGAATATAACAACACTAGGGATTGGAATGATTAAGCAATTTTGTAAACATATAACCAGTAAGTAAACAGATAAAAAGTAATCTAAAAGTTGGAACTCAATAACAGATACATCTGTGTAAAACATTTTAAAACAAGTATGTATAAATAGTACCTACAGAATTATTAATTATATACATGTATAGTTGTATTTATTTTCAATAAGTAAAAAGTTCCTTCATTACATTGCAAAACGTCTGAATCTGCAATCCTAAATTAAGTCAATGTTACATCATTTTCAAAAATTAAGGATACCATTATGCTTAATATATTCCATAATTCCAGTTCCAATAGAACTGGAAACAAATTTTTAATGTGGTCAAATTGTATTGAATTTTAAATTAACTGGAATGTACAAACTAGTAACAGTTTTTCAGATATAGAATGTTTTTTGAACTAAAAGCGCAAAGAAATACAACAGATAAAGCTTAAAAATGAACTATTCATCTGTTCAAAGAATAGGGACTTAAGCTAGTTCCTACACATAAAGAACAAAATTATTTCTCTATAAAGAAAAAATTTAAACCTTATTTATAAACACACAATACTACTAAATGAATAATTTTTTTCTACAAAGGTGTAATTATGTTATGTGTTAACAACCAAATAGTTGTCGCTGACCTTGCTCACTATTCACTGCCATCAAAAATTACATAGCCATTTTCAACAATTTTATGCAGGCTACTAGGGAAAGTAAATAGTGAAATAGTTTCCTGTTGCCAACATCACAGAATTAAATATACTGTTGAATGTCAGGAACACGCCTACCAATCTAGATTTCATCAAGCCCAATGCATGTGACATTCATCACCAAAATGCACTACAAAATGAAAATTAAAGATCATTACTCTCAGAAACAGCATTATTGTCAGGTTACCAGTAACAGCAATAATTCCAGATTACGTCAGATGCTTTACATATGCCACAGCCCCAAATAAAACAGGGACTGACAATGTAAAGAAAAAAACTCAGTGCATTTCTTTCTGTTTTTTAAAAAAAGCATATATCTCTCAATAGAAAAATGTATATAGTGATATTATAGGCTTAATATTAGGTATGCAAATGCCACTCTAGCAGGCAATAAATAAATGTAGCACCTTTAATGAAATACTATAAATCCATTGGAAATTGGAAAATAAAAATGTGAAACGATAACAATTTTTTTAATTTTATACAACTCAACTATAATGCTGGAGATCATTTTATCTATTCTACTCTTTTTGTATTGACAGTAGGAATTTACACATTTATGGATTAGAAAATCCTTGATAAAATGATTCCAGTCAAGAGCAGGTTTTTATCAGGAACACCAGAATAATGTATTTTAGATGAACATATATCGTAAATTACTTCTGCATTACGAAGAAAAAAAAAATTTTTGAAATAAATTTTGTTTTAGCTAAAATAATTTATCAAAAACTAAAACACTATTACTAACTAATATTTCAATTTTTTGTGAAATTTACACTTTTTAAACTTGAGAAATTTGAAACTGAAAATTATTAAGAATGAGAGAAATTCCACAGCTTTGTAACTCACTATAGTTCCAATGAAAATTAACTTCTACTTTCTTTATTAAACATATCCACATAAAACCCTACATTTTTGGAGAAAGATAAATGAAACTTAATAGTTCATGATTTCAGAGTTTTCAGGAACTGAGATTTTACTTTAAATGTTGGATTTTTATATAATTTAGTTTGGTTTGTTAAAAATATATAGTAAAACAGTAAGGTGTTTAAAAAAAAAATAACTAATGTTGTATACAGTTAATTTTTAACTGCATAAAGTAAAAATTTTCATAATGATTGAAATTCTGAGTTGAAATCTGAGATCAGTCGTTTTTAATATGCTATAAACTAAATTCTTATCATAAAAAAGTTAGAATAATTGTAACTGGCTGTTGGCCTATTGAGAAAATAATTTTAAAAACAGGTAACTGAGTTTTACATTTCAATTCTAAAACAATTTAAATGCAAAATTTTCAAAACTATTTAAGTTCATTTATCTTTAAAATTGTTTTTAAAAAATATTTTTGTATGTTTCTGTATACTAAATGTAGGTATAAACAGAAAATTAAACTATTTATTATAAATATTATAAAATATGAGAATCAGGTTGGCACTGTTGTTTAAACTTGTCCTGACCTTAAAATAATTACCAGTTACATGAAGATGTGGTTTACCATATGTTGTGGCAGAACATAATTTTTAAGATGATTCTACTGTTATTAAATATCATTTTATAAGTGTGCAAAATTTCAGCTTTCTGGACTTTTTAGTCATTGAGTTGGGATATATAAAATATAGAAATTTTGCAGTGTAAGAAGACTTGGTGTGTTCATTTTAATTACCACAATTCTAGAAATACCAGCATTCTAGAAAACATGTTTTGAATATCCAGTAACAAAGTTTAAAAAGAAAGACATACGCTTTTGACTTCAACCAAGCTGGCTTTGTAAATTCTGCCAATTATGTGTTCAATTAATCTGAAACAATTTTTTAATATTTCAAACAATTTTTTCTAATAAATTTTGTTCTCCATAAACTTATAACATACCTTTACACAAAGTAATTCTTTAAGACTTTTTGATAAAATATTACATTATATTCTCTTCATGCTGATCTACGGCTTTTTTACATTCTTCAGCAATTACAAATTAAAAAAATAATAACTCTATTGTTACTGGTAAGCCAACTGATATAAGTCATTAATTTAAAATGAACTTAACTTCATAAAGCAGTGTGGTGTAAATTATACAGTTATAAATTGTTTTTTGTAAATTTCTCAATTTTATAAATTTTTAAGTTCATAATCTGTGTAAAAGTCAGTATCTTAAATAATGGCTATAAGTGTTCATCAAACAACTCAAAAAGTGTACTCAACCAAGAAGTAGCTGAATTGTTTGTATTGTGATTCTTACAGTATTTAAAACAAATGTAGATTGAATCTGAACAAGTTAAAATATTCACATAAAACCCCTTTTTCTTCCTTGCTAATATTCAAACCACAATGTATTATTTTAAAATTTTTTAGTTAATACTAAGTACCGAAAAGTAACAGCAAATACTAGATATTTCTCTGCAACATTTAAGGCAGCATAATGCAATGAAGCTGCTTTAAATGAAGTACTGTTAAGTTGTAAAAAAAAAACTTAGTAGTTTGTCTACGTAAATCCCTGGGTACTGTAGAAATAAATAAACAAAATAAAACACAAGGATTTAAATAGGAGGGAGAAGTGAAACAACCAGACATAAAATGTAATTCCTCACTTCAAGATATAGAACAAAGAGTGCCTCAGTTAAAAGTCCTCAACTCCTTGCTTTTATTATTGTGACCTGCATCAAAATCTTGAACCATTTATTATTAACCTATTCACAGATGACACAAATGTATCTATATCTGAAGATAATTACTTACAAGACTTGAAAATTTTACAATAACAATTCGTAAAACTTTTACTGGATGGATTGTAACTGTCTAAATTTAAATATGGATAAAATTATTGTTCTTCTCAGATAGATGTAGATTACTGATTATTATTATTTAAGAAACAACATTAACGAAATCAATAGCATTTCTGTTGCCTATAGTGAAATTTCTGGGCATTTTATTAAATGACACATTCTCTTGGGATGATCTACTATATATATATATATATATACTATTTTGTTAGTAACACCATCAAACAGTACCTGCTTTGCTTTGAATCCCCTTAATAATACACTAAGCTATCATCATTATTAATTATACTTGAGTACTGCTTAAAGTATATCATCTCTTGGAGTCCCACAAAGTCAGGTTAAGTTTTCAAGATATAAGAATAGGCTGTCATATCAATGTATGGGACTATTGTTCAAGAATCATGTAGACTAATATTTAAAAAATTAATAATGTTAACTTATCCGTGTTTATATTTATGAATGAGCAATCTTTGTTTCAAACAATAGTCACATATTTTTAATAAATAACAATACACCCCCAATTAAACTAAACAAAACAATTTTTGTTTTGTTGTAAACAAACTCAAGAAAATAGTTAGGCTTCCGTGACACTTATTATGCTTCCATTTATAATTAGTGAAACAAAAGATCTTCCTACCAATTTAGTTATCATACAATTAAAATACTTTCTTTAACATAAACAGTATTATTTTTCTGATGAATTTTTAAACAATAAAAATTAAAATCAGAAAAAAACCTGAATTTTCTACATCGTGTTTAAACTGGTACATATTATGTGCTCAAATAATTTTCATTAATGGTTTCTGAATTGTTAATTCATTTTTATATTTAGAATCTTCATTGACATTATTTCATGTGTTTACAATTAGGGACTAACCTCTCATTTTGATAAAATTTAGAATGTAACTTATTTAGGACCTACGTTATTCATTACAAGTGAGATTATTTATCTGAAATGTCTTTCTCCCGAGTTACACCTATCATTAAGTTACACAATACCTTCGCCAAATATTCAAAATGTACAGAAGTAATACACATTACTTTCACACAAAATAATATGGTTAAGTTTGTTAATTAAGTTACAAATGAGATGAGATTTACTTAAGACTTTATTTATGGAATAAAAAACTTAGATAAGTGAAATTTAAACGAGTTAGGTTAAGGTAACATGTTCTTTGATGGTGGGTTTCAATTAACCACACATCTCAGGAATTGGTCGACCTGAGACTGTACAAGACTACAATTCATTTACTAATTTACTAATTAATACATACCATCCTCTGAAGTAATACCTTACAATGGTTCCAGAGGTTAAACTTTAAAAGTGAGAGGTTTAGGTAGAAAGGTTTAAAGTTTAGGTAACTAATGATACCATGTATACAGTCCTTTAAACTTTGTATGATATCAACAAAAAAATGTAAATTGAATTGAAGATGCTTGCTTACCTCGTCTAATTAACCTTAATTATTATTAAATTGTCCGATTGTTAGGCTGAGTTCAAATACCGATTTTTTTTTGTCCGAAAATAATGTACTTACACTTCTGCAGGGATGAATTACGAAATTTTTGGTGATGGTAATTTGTAACTTAGGAGGGACGTAACAGAGGTGAAAAACGTTTCCGACGTATTTAAAGATGTTCAGAGATGCAAGGCGTTTCCGACGAATAATTCCAATTGTAACGAATAACTTAGATACTAGGAATATTCCAAATTTCATCCAAGTCGGAGATGAGTATCTAATTGTAATAATTACCTATTTTGTCTTAAAATTGTATGTATTTTGTGATGCATAATCAGAGCAGTATCACTCGATACACAAACCATGGTTTCCTTTGAATTGATCTGTAAAGGCAGATGCTGGGAAGTTATTTTTTTTTATTTTTGAAGTAGAATAGCTAATACTTCTGACATGATCTATTGTATTCTTAAGTAGCTGGTCAGAATAAATTATTGATTTATATATTGGTAATTCATTTTGAACGAAGGAAGAATAAACAAAAAAATAAACATAACCTGTAAATAATTATAACCTAAATTCCCCAGAATTTAACGCAAATGCTGCATTACTTTAACGAGTAAAATAAAAACAAACGTAATACATAAAATTAACGAAAAAAATACTAGCTTATTTAATATATTGTAAGTAGAAAAACTGAACTAATCTTATGAAAATATAATAGAAACTAAATAAGACTATTCTATAAATTTCCAGTTAAGAATCATGCTACGCTTACAACGATAATGTAGTTTTAAAAGATTTTAAATTCACTTAAAAACTTAGATCTAACAAAAAAATTTCATCTTTTGAATAAACTTTTTTAAAACTCCCATAACCTCACTGCGTACCCGAAATAAGAGCGTATATGCTAAATTTATGAATTTCTTGGGATGTGGGCAAACTATCGATTACGAAGCCGATTGCTGTATAATTTTATAAATTTCTTAATGATTTACTTTAACGTTTTATTTTAACTTCATATTTTATTTAAAATTTAAAAAAAAAATGAGATCGAATTAACGAGCAAACAAAAATATAAAATTATACACAATAAATTATTTCAAAATGTTTACTTTTTGAAATCAGTTGTAAATTAAGGGAACAAAAATTGTTAAAAGGTTTTTTTTAATATCCAACACCTATAAGAGAAAATTATAATAATTGAAAGAGTATTATTTTAAGTATGATTTTTTAAAAACCCTTTTATTATTATTATTTAAAAAAAAGACTGTTTTATTTAAAATACCTTAAATCATACCGGTAACGAACCACGCTTCTAACTTGCCCCGCTTGCCGGCCTCCGTGGCGGGAGTGGTAGCTACTTTGCTTTTCATCCGGAGAATCCCCGGTCAGGCATGACATTTTCACACACGCTACAAATCATTCATCTCATCCTCTGAAGTAATACCTAACGTTAGTCCTGTTGATTAAAAAAAACTTGCCCCTCTCAAACTTTTTTTGACCTTTAATTGAGTTTTTAACTCAAGAACGACCCAATCAATTTCTTCAAATTTTACAAGCACAACTTCAGATACACTATAAATTTCAATGAAATTGATCTAGTAGTTTTGGAGATTTTTGAGGCAAAATTTTATACATAGGCCTATAAATAAATAAATATATAAGGAAACCAAAATTTAAATGAATGATATTTTCGTTCTCCTTATATCTCGAAACGTAAAGAAAATCCATTTTCACCCACCATGCGACCGAAAGTAATTCCATACTTTTCTTCGAAAAGTCGGTAAAAAGCTGGCAAAGTGTTATAGGTGCCCCGCAATTAATTTTGGAGCTTGGATTATGACGACTACGACAGTACCTGATATCCAAACATAAAACATTCAATTTAGTTTTCGCTATAATGAAAGTTAACCTGTTAAACATTATAAAATATGGAGAAAGAAAGAACAGTAGCTGCCTGTGAGATATTCCAATTTCAATCCGAAGTATCAGAAAAGAGAAAAAGCAGTTACTGTAAAAATCAGCTGAAACTCCAACATAGTCTTCTTTATAAATATAAACCCAGTGAAAAGCCTGTAATAACAGACTATGAAAAGTATTTGGTGAAACGTAATATAAACAAATTTCATAAAATTCATAAACAACTGCCGACGGTGAAAAAGATAATGTTAGCACTTAAAGATGCCATTAGTTATAAAAGAAGAGACGAGTTTGAGAAAAAAAATAATTCAGCTTTAGGTGGAGAAAAACTGAAAAAAAACATAACAAAAACACAAAGGTTCTCACTGAGTGATATGACATAAGATTTAAGTGCATTCAATATCTGACTTCTGTAAAAGAATTTAGAATTGAGAATAGGCCAATAGTATACTTCTGCTGTTAATCATTGGCAACTGGACATAGCTCTGTAAATCTTAAAATTACCCCCTACAAAACGAGGAGTACACATGCATTTTCACCAAAGGTCAAAAACTCATTCAGCTGCAGAGACGGTAGAGTCACACTCAGAATTATTGAAAAGAGCTTCTCAGTTGCATGATTTTTTAGGGGGCATATTTACAATTTGATATAAACAGAATACATTTATGTTATAAAATACGCAATATAAATACAATTACAGAATAATTTGTGATCACTTCTTTTTCTGACTGTACACGCGCTGATGTTGACAGCATGAACTCAATTACGGAATGAAATGTGCACGCAAGACTATTGCTAACCACTAACAAATGCCTTAAAGCAAACTGTTTGTAATCTCGCATTGGGTGTCTGTCTGAAGTACATCTTCTCACACTACAAATAAATTGTGGTGTAGCAATTCAGGAGACGAGCTGTAAATTCCTACTTCAAAAGGCAGCAGACTTATTATAGTGCACTGGAGAAGAAATGGGTTTTATACCAAAAGCCTTAATAACTTGGCAATCAAGGTTAAAAAGTGGGCACAGAGATCAAATGAAAGGGGAAAATTACTGAAAATGGGCAGAAGAGATATTAATTTCAAACCTTCTTGATAGTTCTGTGATAATTTCTAACAATGCTCCCAATCACAATGCTGTTTTAGAAAAATCACCTATTTCCAATACAAGAAAAGAAGAATGATAAAGTGGTTACAGAAGAAGCATTCTGTTCCTTGTTGTTCCTCGATGATGAAATTGCAGATGTATGAACTGGTAAAAGCAAACAGCAAAAAGTTTACTGTCTACGTCTTTGTTAAACTTTTACAAAACAAGGGACATGACGTTCTCTGACTACCGCCATACTACCTGTATCTAAATCTTATAGAGACAGTTTGGTCAGAACTTAAAGCAGACGTAGTAAGTCATAATGTAACTTTTGATATCAAAGACATTCAAAGGCTGTGTAAATAAATTGGCCAAATTGAATGAAAAAATTGGAAAGCTATTGTGATAAAGCTGAGGAAACAGAAGCTAAAATTAATATACAACAAGAACACATTAATGACAATACTAAGGAATCATTTATTATTTCTTTTCAAGATGTGTGAAAATAAAGTGGAACACCAGCACTCAATGAAGATAATATATTGTGATTTGATCACATTTTATGTATAAGTTCGCTATTGTACAATTCCAGCTTCACATAAGCACTTCTGAAATCCTTGATGCTACCATTTTGAAAAATGCATTAACACATTTTTTTTTGCAGAAGATGGTCAAATATTAATTAAACATTTTTCAGTGAACTAAATTTGATTTAAATTAAAAAAAAATTGTGTTCTGCAGCCCTATAATACCAACACCACAATACATCTTACAAAGGCCCATTCGCTGTTAGATAATGAAGCAAATGTAATACTAAATGGACAGTAAAATGATTCGAAGTGTAGCTGTTGCTGTCACACTATTTATTATCTGATCTAACCATATTACACATGTACTTGGTCAAAATTCATGAAAATACTTTTTTGTACTTATTCTACTACTTTATTTATTTTTAAAACCTGTATTTTTCATAAACATATTTGTCATTCTTATATGGTATTTATAAATGGATATAAAGAAATAAAAACTAAATGAAGTTTGTATGTCAAATTGTTACTTGCACAAGAGAAGATAAGAAGTGGTGGAGCTGTCAGGAAGGATTTAGGGTTACTGCTAAATGATTACATTACAGAATATAAGTTCAAGTGATGATAATATATTCATAGAATGAATATGAGAAAGATGCCAAAATAGACTATAAATTACATGTCCTTAGGGGGATAATGTATATCCAGACTGAGGAAACAATGAAGATAAAAATATAGAATTTTGGGAGCAGAACAAAGATTGTACTTAATCTATATGTGTACGAAGACCACATATAAGTAAATGAATCAGTGTCTCAACTTAGAAGTCTGTTTGAAAAAAATAAAAAATATATTTTCTAACTGAAAGGAATTGTGCTTCCATAAAAACTTACGATTGTTTCACTCATGAGAAAAATTATTTAAAACAAGATTTTAAATAATTTTCCTTAAGATTTCCTGATGGCAACTCAAGAATCAATAGCTTATATTAATTTGTTAGATGTTTGTTGTAATTTTTGACTGTACTTGGTGTTGTGTCTTGCTGCCATACGCTAAATAAATAAATATTTAAAACAAAAAAAAAATTGCCATCATAAAACAATTTTTTTTTAGATTTGATGTCCAGTATCTTCATTAAATTGTCAATAAACAAATAAAACTTTGTAATGAAGTTGTAGAGAATTTAATTATGAGAAAATCTTTTTCAATTGAATATAAACAAAACAAATAATAAAGTAACAAGATTTAACTGATTAATTTCAGTAAATGGGAATGACTGTAGAAGTGAAGATACAACTTGTTATCTCAAATCAGTTGATTTCGAAGTCGAGGTTCTAAGGTTCAAATACTAATTAGGGCAATTACTTCTATAAGGATTTGAATACTAGATTGTGGATACCGGTGTTCTTTGGTGATTAGGTTTCAATTAACCACACATCTTAGAACTGTACAGGACTACATTTCATTTACTCATACATATCATCCTCGATCATTCTCTGAAATAATACCTTACGGTGGTTCTGAAGGCTAAAACAGAACAAAAGGCCCAGCAGTAAGTATGCTGTCAAAAAATGTAGAGAATTATGGGAACTTTGCGTACTGTATATGCAAGTGGATATATCAGAGGGTTAATAGTAAATATATCAGCCCTTTAAACTTCATTTTTCGGCGTAAATAAAATGAATGTGTTTTCAAAAAAAAAACTTTCAAAATTGAGATATAAACCCTTAAAATTATAAAATTAAAAAAAAATTAATTTAAATTTATTTTTTTATTAATTATTTAAAAAAAATTTTTTATTATAAAATTTGTTTTATTATAAAATTGTAAAATTTTACTTAACCGCTGTAAGACAGCCTGCATGCCTGTTCTTTTTATATTCTTTATTTTTAATTTCTACTAAGGTGATGGGATTTTTCTGTAACATAATTAGCCGTTTCCGTTAAAATATAAACCATCGACATGTGTGTTACTCTTTATTACCTCCAGTTAGATTCTCAAGAGGTTATTTACATTTCATTTATCGAAGTGAAGGAGTCTTAACACGAAATAACGATAAAATTAATACATCCTGACCTCCGTAGGGGAAAATACCCGCCTTGCGACTATTCTGGTTGCCACACCACCAAAGAATGTCATAAAATGGCTTTGTGTTTATTCAGTTTATCTTGGAACCTAATTAAAAACAAGCTTCAAATTCATCCGCCGTTCAAGCGCGTACCAAACATAGTAGCGTAAAAGAATTGTAGTAAAAAAAAAAAAAAGTATAATTTTACGTGTTATTGACATAAACAGTACGCACACATGAAATGCGACAAAAGTTCGGAGTTGTCGCAATTCGACACAATTTACGGGTTAAATGTGTTTAATAGTTAAGTTTGTTGTTTAACTTATAATTAAATGAAAATAACGAAAATTTTAAACAAATCAATCGTTACAGGGAAAAATAAATTATTATTCTCCAATTTGCTTTGCACTGCCATAGAAAAATCATTATCTCCGTCATCTGTGAAATCATAGACATAATTATTCCTATATAATAATCTTTGATACCCCTAACAAATCGTTTATTACACTGCACTTCTCAAAACTCATTTAAGATTACCTAATGAGACATTTTATTCCATGCGGTTTACATCCAGAGACGAATTTAAATTAAACTGTCCTTTAATTTTAGCGTTTATGTTGAAATCACAGAAATTATTCGTCAACCTCTTACCATAAATTTTAAAAGAGTCAGTTAACACTGATATCCAGCGTTCATAGCAAAACGCCACTCGTCCCGAAAATTAATCCTTTAACGTGTTAAGTATGTAGATAACTATGACCCCCTATCTGCGTGGTTTTTTTAAAAAATAAAAGTACGAGCATGTTAGTTGAAATGACTTTATTGTAACTTCTGCTTGTACATAATATTTCAAACTAAAATAGTAAACATTCTATAATACAGATTAATAAATGTTTCAGCATGAAAAAGGAGGTATACAGTTAGCTTATCGGGTTTCGTTAGTGTGACAGATTTCAAAGCATGGATCTGTGCACAAGCACGCTTCAGTTATTATATAGCCATCAAACTTAAACCTCAAGTTATTATTATCAATAATTTTTAATGCATTTTAGAAAATAAATCAGTCATTCTATTAGTAATTTCATCTTGTAGGTCTACTGCATCACCAGAACCCATTATGCGTTATACTACCAAATTCATCCTTATCATCAGTCTCATCTAATGTAACAATGTCTAAATGTTCAGCATGAGAGAAATCAGAGTCTGAAGCTAAGTCATCTAATAACCTAGCTACTTCATTATCAAACACATAAGCACTATTTTCTGCTGTGTTTGAACTGTTTATTTTTTACAAAATAATCCTTAAAACACAAATTTAAACAATTAAGTGCATATAAATTCAAAAATACGGTATAGAAAGAAAACTCGTATTATAAACACAATGCTTTTATAATCACAATTGGAAAAATAAAATGTTACATAAACACAACGTTACTACTATAAAAACAAGATAAATTACATTATGGAAAGAAAACATGCTGCAAACACGATTTTTTTATAATAAAAATTGCCTAAGTGTAAACTGAACAGCATTGAAAGACGCGACTGAAATCGGAATGACGGCAGCGTGATGGGAGAAACAGGTAAAGGAACGTTCAAAACAGCTGTTGCTCTTGGCAATTGTTATATAAATTAGGCTTATAAGTAACATTTTGTAGCCTATGATACTATTCCCTTATATTATCCAGAAAAAAGGAAATCCACATAAACAAATTAAAGAAACAAAAAATGCTATACTTACATAAGGACACTGTTTAACACCTCCTAATATGCATTTATTCTTACCTTATTTATTCATTAAATGAAATTGATAATTGAGCAAACTACGTGTATTTGTAGCAGTAACAACCGGGTGGAATTTTTAATAAATATTAAAATTTTAGGTAGAGGGAAGGGAAAAATAAAAATAAACTTTATAGAATTTAATAACTTTACTTAACCTTTACACCCGTTTTGCCGTACTATTACGAAAGTGAAAATTCAATCCCACGGCGTTTTGCCGAAATAGTACGCTTCGAGTATTGCTATCAGCCGCTGCTGTGTAAAATGACTTAGACTGAATTTATTTAGTAATATATGGAATAGTATCATTAGGCTACAAAATGTTACTCATAGGCCTAATTTCTGTAACAACTGCCAAGAGCAACCAACAGCTGTTTTGATCGTTCCTTTACCTGTTCTTTCCACCACGCTGCCGTCATTCCGATTTCCACCGCGTCTTTCAATGTTAAGTTTACAGTTACATTTTTTTCAATATTTGTTATAAAAAAATCGTGTTTTGCAGCATGTTTTCTTTCTGTAATGTAATTTATCATGTTTTTATAGTAATGTTGTGTTTATGTAACGTTTTATTTTTCCAGATGTGGTTATAAAAACATTGTGTTTATAATACGAGTTTTCTTTCTTTACTGCATTTTTTTTGAATTTGTATGCACTTAATTTCTTGTTTTCAATTTGTGTTTTAGGGATTTTCTTTGTAGAAAATAAACAGTTCAAACATGGCAGAAAATAGTGTTTATGTGATTGATAATGAAGAAGCTAGGTTATTAGAAGACAGCTTCAGACTGATTTCTCTCGTGCAGAACATTTAGATATTATTACATTAGATGAGACTGATGATGAGGATGAATTTGGTAGTATAATGCATAATGGGTTCTGATGATGCAGTAAACCTAAAGATAAAATTACTAATAGAATGACTGATTTATTTTCTGGAGATGCGTTAAAAGTTATTGATAGCAATAACTTTCGGTTTAAGTTTGATGACTTGTATAACTGAAACTGGGTTGTGTACAGATTCATGTTTTTTTTTTATTAACCTCCGGGATCACAGTTAGGTGTACTTCAGAAGATGAAATGAATGACAATTTTTGTAGCGTGTGAAAATGCCATGCCTGTTCGGGTTTCGAACCCGGGATCTCTGGATGAAAGGCCGAGAAGCTACCACTTGCGCCACGGAGGCCGGCATGTTTTGAGTCACACTAACAAAACCTTTCAAGCTAACTGTATACCTTCTTTTTTATGCTAAATAATTTATTAATCAGTTTATAGAATGTTTACTATTTTAGTTTAAAATATTATATACATATCTTAAGCAGAAGTTAAAGTCTATTCAACTAACACGCTCCTACTTTTATTTAAAAAGAACCCACGCAGATAGGGGATCCACAGTTACTTGCATAACTAACACATTAAAGGGTTAAAATTGTGTGGTATATTCAATGAAACTGTGGATTTGACGTTTAATAGTAACTTATCGGACTATCCATTATAAAAACTTTTACAGGATTACGCGTTTCGTCTTGTTATCGAAGACACAACTAGCAGCTCAGCCAGGCCCTCTGGACGGGTTGCCCTGGCGGGCGGCGTCGCGGAATATAATTATTAGGTATCCAAAATTGATTACTTCTTGTGTAAAAAAATATTATAGTAATTTAACTCTAGAAATTGATACTAACGAATTTGGATTTTCCACTAGTGATCGGTACATTCCAGTACATTCCTACGTTTTGGTATATATATATGTTGTCGCCGAATGGCTGCGACGGCTCGTTGTAATTTATAACCTTATGGTGGCCCTGAGAAGGGCTATTGTCGAATGGCTTCGACGGCTCGTAATTTACAACCTTGTGGTGGCCTGAAAAGGGCCGTTTTTTGCGTTAGCTCTGAGAAGAGCTGTTGGGAGCTGGTCTCCGGACCCAACAGGGAGTTGCGGCTCGTCAATTGAAATCAGGCCGCGCTTCCCCCTCAGCGGCAGTTGGGTCACCACTACAGCGTGGCAGTAGTGGCTCCCAGAGCCTCGCAGTTTCGGATCGGCGTCGGTCATCTTTCGTCGGCGCGGCCGAGTCGATTCTCCCCGAACGATCCCACGCTGGGCCGGCTTTTGCTGCTGAGTCCGCCAGCCAAGGCGATTGAAGCTCGGCGAACTGGAGCGATAAGGTAGCGTCTCTCCCTCGGTGGGCCGGCCAGGCCTGCTGCTCCGGCGGGGATGTTGGTATCCGCTGGGAGGTCTCACGTTGAGGCGGCCAGGGAACTTCTTCGGTCTTCTTCCATCTTCTTCTTCTTGTCTTCTCCAGGTGGTGGTTGATGATGATTTAAAAATTCATTTTCGTGCAAGCTTTTTTTTGGACCCTGAGAATGGTGGGGCCGCAGTGCCACTATGGTGGGAGAACTGCGCGGCGGGAGTGACGCTGTACCATTGCGTACATATACTGTGCTTCAGCTTACATCCGTTGTTGAGTTGCTACCGTTGTCACCCGCCAATACTAATTAGGCATATACGTGGTAACAATATATATTATATAAAAGGGGGATGGACACACATACAAATGCCGGTATGGTTTTAGAAATACACGTAAGTATCCACAATCAGATGGAAATGTTCAAATTTGACAACCAGACCAGAGCACTTGGAGTCACTTGATGTAGAATCCCCAGATCACCGTCAAACTTTGTTAACAAAGTTGTAGAGAATTTAATTCTGAGAAAATCTTTGTCAAATGCAGATGAAAAGCAATTTAAGAAATTTGACTTTAAAAACAAAATAAATCTGTTTTAGTGGAAAAATCCTTATTATAATTTTAAATCCAAACATTATTTCAGTATTGGGAAATACGTAGAAACAAAATCAATTATTCAAGATAAATAATATATAAAAAATAAAAATTTGTTGTAAATGTACCATTACAATAATTGTTCAAATTATTCTTTATTATTTATGCAATATTCTGCTCATTTTAGCATTCTTTGGCTCTTGTAACATACAAGAATTGTTGTAATTCCGACTGCACTGATATTTAAATGCACATTTCCTATAAGGCAATATTAAAAAATAAATGGTTAAAAAAATATGCTCGTCAATAATACCACATCAAACATTTATATAAAAGCAATGTTGGAAACTTTGTATTTTATCATGTGGATTTTAAAAACTCCAGTGTTGATTATTTCATAAATTATTAACTCATCTCTAGAAAAAATTGCTTTATTAGTATATAAAATAGAAACTTACTTTGTGATGTTTCCCTTGAAGTCAGTGATAAAAATTTATACACAGAAAGTCTTTGAGATAGTGCATTTTTAACATGGGATTTTCTTTACAGTTCATTGTTACATTCATTGTTCTAGACTGTGTAACAAACAGGTGTGATATAACATTCATCTAATACTGAACTAAGGTAACTGCACATTATCTTTTTATAGTTAATAGTTTTTAAGAGTCTCAAGCTTACAACTGGTTGAATAATTTATAAAAATAATTACTGTAACTGAATAGTGGTAAACAATGTTTTTAAAAGTTTAGTTTTAAGTGAAGAAATATCTTGTGTTAGTTAAAATATTATATGCTGTACGTAAAGAGTCTTTGTTATAAGTTGTAGCAGATCTCTTGCTGGTCATAACAACTGAAATTGTAACTTAATTGTAAAACTGTTATGCATATATAATTTCTGACTAGGATTTTTATATATTGAGTACAATCAGATAAACATAACAAACTTTTAATAATTTCCCTAGTCAAATAGATTGCTTTTCTTTAATAGATGGAGAAAAAGGTATGAGGTAACAGCCAAGTTTAGAATTAGCTTCAAACAATTTAAATCATACTTATGTATAGCATAAATCTTTTCTATGCTTAATTGTGCTAATTAGATATAATTGTGTTGGAACCAATCAATAACAAGTAAGGGCTGTGGGCTATTTTGAGCATTGGTCAAGCAAACAATAAGTGCTTCAAAATCCACAAACTGTTATGTATGGAAAATGGTTAATGAAATAACATGTCTCCCAATGCTACTGTTAGCTTTTTTTTATAATTAAATCTTATGTCATTTCACAAATAAATAAATAATCAATTTAAATGTAATAAGTATATAACTTAATGAGACAGTGCAGAGTTGCAAAGACTAACAAAGTTTGGCCCTTGAATTGATTTTCTAATGTATCAACAGCTGAAATTTCACAATCAGAAATAATCCACTGGTAGTAGATTTTAAAGCTTATACATTTTAATTTTATGTGGTATACATTTTATGTGGTGACAGCTATAAGTATTCAGCGGGCTAATCAGCAAACTTCTTGAATTACAATGAATCACAGAACGTTTTTGAAGTAGAAGTTTAATAAAATCTACTGAACAAAGATCTTTCATAAATTCCTTTGAAATGTAAAGTGCTGTCAGGTATGACTGACAGGAAAAGCTAACACAGCTGTTCAGCCGTCATTTGGTGACTGTAATTAATAAATTGCATTATCTAATGTCTTACATCAGCCAGAAAAGGGAGGTTACTATTTGCATTTCTCAATAAAGCACAACTCTAATTAACCCTTATTTAGGGGTTTATTTCAGTTTTATTAGTACAAATGATTGAACCACCAGAAATTTGATTTGAAAATTTCTTTTACCATCTAAAAACCTACATTTTCCCAATTGATGCAAGACTGTGTAGCAAGTAAATCCCTAGACTATCTGCTTTGGAATCTTTGTGATAGTTGAATAATAATATATAAATAAAAATATATTATTTTGATTCATGAAAATATGTTCTGTTAAATGGAACATATAACAGAACATATTGTGTTTTCATGGACCTATGTTCTTCATAGGTCCATCAAACACAAGGATATGATTCCCCAAGTGCAGAGAGATCACTAGATTGTATTCCTTGTAACTCACTCTGCAAACCTTATATCAAAAAATAAAAATTACAGTATTTGATGATTTTTTGTCAAAACAAGCCCTAAAGCCCTACCTTGAAGAACAAATTAACATATAAATGGTATTGAAGATGAAAGAAAACCTTCATTAAATTAAAAAAAAAAAGAAACACAAATTGATCTCATTAAAGAGAATGTTCTATTTTTAAAGGTCAATAAAACTATATGGTTACAAAAAATTAGGTGATATTTCCCCTTAATTATAAAAGTTTCAACAAAATGCCGAAATAGGCAAAATGTTGTTTTTCTAAGTAGTTCTTTTTTCTGGGAATAAGTTAAAAATATGTCAAAATGGTTAAGACTTGTTGGCTACTCTATACCTAGAGTTCCAGTTAAAAAATGTCTGTAGTTAACAAAAAATTAAATATTAAAAAAATGAATATTTATTGAAATCTATACACAATTGTTTCTAATTGAACTTTATTAATAAAGTTTATGTTAAAGAATGCCTGTGTTTTAAAATGATAAACATGTGTATATAATAATTTACTGAAAATGTAGTAGTACAGAATACAAAAAATAAGCAAATTTTAAATTCATCTATCATATAAAACTAGTTGAATTAGATTTTTACAAGATTTAACAGGTACTATTTAAGTGTTTTATCCAGGACCCAATAACTAGGGTAATATATCCCAATAATATATTTTAATGAGTAAATTGTCCTTTCTTATCATCCTTCCCTTTTCTTTAGTCTTCATCTCTCATTTTTTTTTTTTGGACGAAAATGCTTCGGTGTTATCAACACCAGGACATGACACATTTGTTGCAATAAACAAACAGATATCACATTTTATTTCTTAATCCGAACAATAAAACTTCCAACTGCTACATGGCAACTAGCATGAAGAGCCGATACACACTAGAGTAAATCAAATATCAGAGTATAAACAGATAGCCTTAAGAAAAAAACACCTGATCTATAATTTCCTTATCATTGCTAAGGATTCGTCAAATGTTTCCAGGTAATTTATATTTAGGATGCAAGGCCACATAACCTGCTATCCACGAGGATGTGGTGCAAAATCAAGTGGTTGTTGCATCATGTGCATAATGAAGCGTTTACTCCTGACATCAAAAACCCGTGAGTAACTCTCATCCTAATCACAATTGGCAGAGGACCACTTCCTCTCGGTAAACTTTTCTACATGAGGAGTCCCATGGCATCACAGTATCTTTGATAAATTTAAGTTTTTATCAACTGTAGCAGTCTAGTCACCTTGCCACTTTGGACAAATAGTGTGTTTTACACAATTAATAAAGTCAGATGTACTAATATGAGCAGTGAAGAACGGTTGACTACATGCATGTTTAGCAGCAGAATCTGCATGCTCATTACCCAGAATTCCCATGTGGCTAGGGATCCAGCAGAAACTCATTTGTGTATTGAGGTGGTTTAACTCAGCAATTGAATTGCAGATCTTAATAACAAGAGGATGTTTAGAATAGAAATCTTCTAAAACTTGGAGATCACTGCATAAGTCACTGCAAATAAGGATATGGTGGTACTGTGAGTTAACGATATTCAAAGCCTTATTGATAATGTATAGTTCAGTATAAATACACTTGTAATATTAGGCAGATCAAACGTATAGGTTCTACCGTTAACAACAAATGCGCATCCAATGGTATCATTTTGTTTTGATTCATTTGTGTATATTATTGTGTTTGGTTTTGTCTTGGAGAGAATGTGGTAAAACATTTGCTGAAAGACAATAGGTAGTGTTGATTCTTTATTGTATATCGTATCGATTCTCCAAGGTTAATATGAACAGGGATACATTGGAAAAATAGAAGGCGAGTCAACATTTATAATGTGTAATACTGTGCCTGGTACAATACTGGTGCCTTTTTACACCAGGTGATGTGTTAAAAGGCAGGTGATTCAGTTGCTGTTTAAGATGGTCAAAGTAAGACGTTAGAAGTTAGTTCTGTCTATCCCAAAGTGATGGTTCACTGCACTCAACAAGTATGCTAGTGACAGGGCTTGATTTAAAAGTCCCTGTAGCAAGACGAAGAAAAGCATGATGTATGGCATCTAACATCTTCAGCATGGTGTGAAGCGCTGAAGAGTTGGTGACACAACCATAATCTAAATGGGAACGAGCTAAAGAATAATAAAAACACATCATACATGATTGATCGGCTTCCCAACTGGTGTTGCTAAGGACTCGCAGCATATTTAAAGTTTGGAACATTTTATTTTTAATTGTTTGATTTGTTTGACCCATGCATGGCTATCAAAAAATAAACCTAAAAACTTAACATCAGGAGAAATATAAATTAGCGCTTCATTGAGGAAAATCTGCAGAATGAAAGAGTCTCGCAGGTAAATAAAGACTAAATCTTGGTTGCTTATCCTCATTACTTTTCAGTGGGGGCAGGTATGTTGACCCTCCATACAGAGAATGTTGGAACCTTGAAAAAAGCCAGTGCATCATTGGTGTTATCTGATTGGAGAGGCTGTCTATAAATCAATTTAGAGATTCCATTTTCCACCTTGTGGCTTTACAATAAGTTTAATGGCTGTTGTTCTTATCAGGTAAAACCAGGCTTTTTAATTCATCTAAATAAAGGAGTTTGTCTTTTGCACAATAACAGTTTTCCAAACACAGCTTGCATCACACAACACAGAAGTTGTTGCAACTGGCAAGTTTTGGTTAATCCTTCACATACTCCAACTTTGAAGAGATTATCACCTATTTACAAAGTTGAAATAGCTTCTTTAGTCAAAACATTTTTCATGATTTTGATGAGACCCAGAACACAGTAATGACATGATTAAGAAAGCAGGAAGGAAATTTCTATGTATGACATTGGAACCAAGAAACTTCTTCACAAACTTAGAAAGGGACTGAGATTCTCTATGATGTCAATGCTGAAAAATAAAGATGTGATGCAAAAAGTATTAAGACATACTAGACAAATCCATTAAAATTATTTTCTGGTCTTTGTACCTTTACTTTTTGAATATCCTAAATATAATACAAGTAATTTAAAAATTAACTATTTGCATCATTTAATTATTAAAATAGAATATTTTTATTGCATGTTTTGCAGCAGTTGATTGTAGAGTGTATACACAATTCTAACTCTGGGAAGAATGTTAGAAATAAATCAATCTTATTAACTTCTGTTTATTAATTTTACAATTAACTCTTTAAAACTAATAAGTATTTTTAACCAGTATGTTAATGGGATGAAAAAAAATCTATAACCACAACTGCTACTTCTGAAACAATAAAACAATAATTTATAGTTAATTTCATTTAAGTAAAATCATATATTATTAACCACACATCTCAATCTGAGATTACACTTCATTTACACTCATACATATCATCCTCTGAAATAATACCTTATCCTGGTTCCAGAGGCTAAACAGAAAAAATAAAATAAAGTCATATGGATTAGATTATAAAACTGCCTGATCTCAAATCCCTAATCAGATGCTTCTGTAAAAATAAGAAAAGTTCAAAGACTATGTATTGGCTACACATAGCATTTCTTCAGTTACCTTTAAATGTATATTAAACTGCATCATACTTATGTAAAGAACTAATTTTTATGTACATTAATTAATTTGTAAGATATTATTCCTTTGTTTTGAATTTATAAAAATTATTTTATATTTTAGTTCAGTTCACATTCTTCATCTTTTCAATTGCATATAGTTCTGTATGTGGTCAGACTTTACATCATATTGTGCACTTTAAAAATACACAATGTATTTTTATGGTCAGAGATATGGAAAGACTAATTGAAGCAAAATATAAAAATGTCATATATTTTGTTCACTTAAACTTTTAACTGTTATATATCTTAAACTATTTATTTGGAGAACTTACACTTATTATCTTCCTGAAAGTGGGATCCATTTCTGAAAATCATATTATGACATGATTTAAAATAATTAATATACACATGATATTTTATGATGAGTATAACACAATCATAATAATTTTGTTTTTAAGAATTTCTTGTCATTTATAGTGAAAACACAAGAATTAAAAAAAATACTGTACTAAAAAATTGCATTTATTTAATTGGATTCACATATTAACTAACACCTTATGTTTTGTAGCACAGGTCTTCCATTTAAAGTTCATTTCGGTAAAATTTTCCAGAGAGTGGTTTTTTCTATTTAAATCTGATTTGTTTTTTTAAGACTGGAAGAAGTTTTGAAAATTTCAGGACTATGTTTTGTCGAACATAGAAATCTTTGGTTATATTTCTAATAATGTCCTGATCAAAACTATTGATGTCTGTGTTATGGTAAGGAGGATACTTCCTTTTTTTCTAAGGGGTTAGTGATTCACCTTTACTAGCATGAAATTCTTTTTTTATAGCAGTTATAGTTCTTCATGGGACTCTATAGTATTTTTTTTTCTCGTTTGATTGCTTTGGTTAATGAAATCGTCAGCTTGTTTAATTTTTTCTCTTCCTTGCAACAATCCACCTTGTATGACATGAATGACACCTTGTATGACAATTCTCAGCTCTTTCAGAGCTGAGAATTGTTTTACCTTGTTTTTGAAAATTTGAATCTTTTCCCATCATAATTATTAAAATTAACTTAAAAAGTTGCAAAATTACAAAACAGAAATTAAAAAAAAACACTACCAGTACGTATTTCTAAAATTAACCGTAAATACAAAGAGTGGCAGTCAAAACACAACACTAGTAATGGAAACGTGATAACTACACTTCACCCAAATTTTATTTTATAATGAGTGACAGTCTGATAAGCAGTTAACATTGAGTTTACTTGACTAATACTTTTAGAACAAGTAGTAGTTGTTTATCAAGCGCATGGTAATTAAGACCTTTTCTCCGTATTCCATTTACAATAATCCATGCCACTTATATACATATATATATATATATATTAATTTATTTAAATTAAATTTTTTGTAGTCCATATTTCCTCTATAGATAAATTCTAGCTGATTAAATAATATAAACTTAGCCACAGTAGCTGTATAAGTTTATATTATATAATTAGATATATTTATATATCTATTAATTTATTTAGATTAAATTTTTTATAGTCCATTTTTTCTTTCTTTTACCTTTGTATGTTAAATAACTATATATAATATAATATTTTTTCAGCCTCCGCAAAATACAGAATTAGAGAACACTTTTACCCTTACTTTTTTATGTTCAAAATATTTTTGGTCCTACGCCCAGATCTTCAGTGATGTTTTTTTTAATAATTCTTATTTTTTTTACATTATACATTAAATTGTAGCTTTTTACTTATTTTGTAAAAATTCTTTATTAATAAAAGAAATTTATAAACATTTAAAAAATTCAGAACAGGTTTGTTCAGTCAAAAAAGTACAGTATGGTGAAAAACTATACTCTCTTGACTGAACAAATATTTGTTTTGAATTTTAAAAATATTTTTAAATTCTTTTTATTAATAAACAATTTTTACAAAATAAGTAAAAAGCTATAATTTAATGTGTTAATGTGAAAAAATGAGAATATTAAAAAAACATCACTGAAGATGGGCTTAGGCCCGAAAACGTTTTCTATATAAAAAAGTAAAGGTGAGTTTTCTCTAATTCTGTATTTTGTGGAGACTGAAAAAATATTATATTACATATATATATATATATATATATATATATATATATATATATATATATATTGAAAATTCAAATAATTCATTAAAATACCACTGTGTTAATAAGGTAAGTTTAACTTATCTAATTACTGTGTTTTGGTGGTTTATATTTCATGCAATATTAAATATGTACAGTATATATATATATATATTCACATCCCATGTATATATAATTAATAATGTTACTAATGGCTCCAAGTTCTGACTAAAGTTTTCCAAGAATTAAAGTTGATAAAAACTGTAAAATTATTAAAAAAACCTTTTTTAAAGTACAATTCCTAAGAGTTTCAGATCCTTCTGAAATCAAAAATGATGTACGACAGGAAGATGGTCTCTCCCAATATTGTTTAACTTTGCTCTGGAAAAGATTATAAGAGAATGGATCAAGAAGTTTAACGAGTTAAATGTCTATGATTCTGTAAAATTTTATATTAAAAATAAATCCCTCTCAACCAATCATCTGACTTCCATAGGTGACTTAGTAATCTTTGCAAATAATTCAGAAGAAGGAAAATACTAAACTAGTAGAATTACAAAAATGTGCAAGTAAAATAGGATTTCTAATATTATATGACAAAAAATATGGAATGGATTTCCAACACAAAATGCTCAATTAGTGTAATTAAAATATCTCCTAATAAAAGAATTAAAAGAATATCTAAATTTGAATACCTTGGAGAAGTAATCACTCCTAATGTTCTAGAAGTAGAAAGCATGAAAGTAAGAATACAAAAAATGGAAAAAAGTCTGTCATGTAACAACATAAATTTATAAAAAATCAATATCGAGAAATGCAAATTTAGGCACTGTAAGACAGTAATTTTACCTATAGCTTTATGGATTTGAATGCTTGAATTTCTTTACAAAAAAAGAACTGGAAAAGTAGAAAGAGAAATATTAAGAAAAATTTGTGGTCCCATTCTAGGGGAAGAAGTCTATGTATAAACTTAGAAAAGAATAATATCTTTACAAAAACTGGGAAAGAATTGATCATCTTTTGAGGAAAAGAAGATTAAAATTTTACGGTCATCTGTGTATAGAATGGAAAGCAGTACCATTAACAAAACAAATTTCACTTTTTTGAAAACAGGAAAATTAAAACGAAATGGTTTCAAGAAGTCGAGAAGGTTCTTAAACTTCTTAAGATATCAAAAGAACCTATATTGGACAGATCTCTTTTCAGAACATTGATTTCAGAAGTTAAGTTTCCAGAGGAAAATAACATCTGAAAAAGCCTAGCATGAACAATAGAAAGAAGAAAGAATGATTAAATTTTGGAAGGACAGGAAACTGAATGTTGATCATTGTTATCCTTAGGTGGTCCAAACGGAAAAAAAACAATACATTTATTTATTAAACTGACTATGTTGGTTTATTATGTTTATATTTTTGTTCTTATTTATGTTCATGCTCATGCAAATACACAAGTCATCCTTATTCTCATGTTCATGTACCCTAGATGGGTAATAGGGCTGGAATGGTCCTAGGCCCTGTTACCCTGATCTCCAAGAAATCCATACCTAACTCCTTTTAATCTTTTTTTTTGTGGAGACACTTAAAAATAGTGTTTAGTTGCAAAAATTATGAAATCTAAATCACTTAAAGGAAAGAATAATTAAAGAAAAAATTACAATCATAACACAAGATATGTACATTGTTTATGGGTGAAAACTGAATAGTGATCAGAAATTTGTCGAGTAACAAAAGGTGCAATATTAAATTGTTTGTGTAAAAAAAACTATTTGCGATGAAGAATTTGACAAATAAAACTATACAACTGTAAGTATTTCTGTTTTTATTTAATTCATGCCTTAAATCCCTGTCATTCTTTTATGACTGTATTATACTCGTATGTATAAATATCACAAAGATTGTACTTATAAGATAACTAAAATTCATTTAGATGATTTTTTGAGAAAATAAACTTTAATATCACTTTTTATTTACTAGTCAATAAAACTATATATTTAATAAAATTTGGAATGTGTTTTAGGAAGAACAATTTCATAATCATCTGTAGAATATTATTTACATTGTAGACTACCCTATCCATCAAATAAAATTTAAAAAGAACTACATTTATTCTTCAATTTATTTGTGTAACAATGTACTCAAACTACATAAAAAATGAATTTTCTAATTCAAGATTCTAAAAGGAGCTCAACACTTTTCTTATAGACAAGGTCTTTTGCAGTGTCTCTGAATACCTATCAAATAAAAGTTAATAATGCTTAAATAACAAGTTTAAATTTTTTAGAAAACTGAAAGAAACTGAGATTGAACCTACCTTGGCACAACGGATGATTATGATTTTAAAAATATTTTTTTATGAAATGGTAGTGGCTTACTTTTTATTCTCTGAATACACAAGTTTATACTGCTGTGCAAATTCTGAACAAAATCCACATCTATAATAAACATAATAGTTCTAATAATTAATTAAAAAATATTAGCCAAAACTCTTTTAGATTTCTGAAAGAAATCTTTTAGGAGGGATTTTGAAATAAGATTTTAAAAACATTTTATTATGCAATTTGATTAGGTTTGTCATTTTTAAATTAATATAAAATTTACATTTTTAAATAATATCATTGCTGACTATTATGTTCAAAAACTTAGCAAATATATTTCTATTTTATGTTAAAAATAACTCGCCCATGGCATGTGCAATGGTAAAGCAGAATGTCATGTAATGAAATAAAATAAAATAAATACAAAGTGATAACTCATCTAACAACAATGCTTTTACTGTTTACATTAGTATCATCAGTATGGTTAAGTGTTTTAGAGATTGAACAGGATTTTTTTTAAATTTTACTTATTTTAATAAGGAGATGCTGCTGTAACTACTGATAACATTATATTTATGTAATCAATGAAAATGCAATTATGAGTTGAGTATCACTTTTTATGCACTTTCTTGGAAAGCAAATTATAGCAGCACTTTCTGGTTACAACTAATGTATTCATCACTGGGATAATTAATTCTAGTCGATTAATTCTTCAGATAAATAACTGAATCTTTCTAAAATTATTCTGAAGTCAGATTAATACAAATCAATTTTCATACATATATCAATACACTAAAAATATGTAATAAGATAATCTTACCAATTACTATATTTGGATGTTGCAATTATATTGATAGCTAAGAAATTAGAAAAATTTATGAGAAATCTCCACTTCATTATACTGCATCTTCAGAAGCAACAGATGATTTTGATTTTAAAAATAATTTTTTATGAAGTGGTACTGGCTTACTTTTTATTTTTTGAACACACTTATTATCTGGTGAATAGACAAGTTTATACTGCTGTGCAAATTCTGTACAAAATCCACACCTATAATAAACATAATAGTTCTAATAACAGATTAAAACGTATTATCTAAAAATTATATTTTTATAAGTACAAAGGATCATTTAATAACACTGACAAACATAATTTTTGTTTTCTAACATGTGATACATGATTTTAATCTGTTTTTTGATGCTGAAAACGAATGTGATTTCAGAATCTTTTTGAAAAATTTTTAAATTTTATTTAAAGAATTTTTTAAATTTTTCAATGAATAGTTAGTTTAAGCTTCTATATTGTACTTTATTAGCTCATTTTTTATTGTTTAACTTTGTTAACTTAATTTGTAAGCTATAAATAAACAATACTAGACAAAGAATTAAATCATATTATAGTCACATATTATGACATCATATATAATACTGAAGAGTAAGCCTTCATGGACAAGATTAATCATGTCTGTGGAGGTCAACACATGTAACTGAAAACACAAAAAACACAACTATGTTGTTTGTATTAAGCACTGGATTTCAGAATGAATTAATTTTGTTCAGTTTTACTGTTGTCTTATGTTTGTTAACAGTGCAGTGTCATAATGCCTCAAAATTGTGCAAATGATCTGGATGCCTCTTTTTATGTATGTGGTGAGTTTATCGTAAAATCAAATAGAAAAACATAACACCTTAAATTAAAAAAGCATATAATTTGTACTTTCAGTGTAAAATTGGTGATCAAGATAAGATATGGGCTTCTCATATAGTTTGCACTAATTGTTCTGTATATTTAAGAGGTGGCTGAAAGATACACGGAAGGCTTTGCCATTTGGTATATCTATGGTTTGGCGTGAACCAAAGGATCATGTAACCGATTGTTAATTTTGTTTAACAAGTGTGTATGGAATTTCTAAAAAAATCTAAACATACTCTAAAATATCCTTCATTGCAATCTGCAATCTGGCCTGTGCCTCACAGTGAAATTATTCTAGTTCCTGAGCCACCTGAGAATGTATGTTTCGAAAGCAGCGATGAAGAATCAAGCAGTACTGAAGAAACAATGATTTTGAATTATCTTCCAATAAGCCACATCTTATATCACAAGGTGAATTAAATGACTTAGGGATTTAAATTTATCAAAAAATCAATCTGAGCTGTTAGGATGAAGACTGCAAGATTGGAATTTACTTCAAAAAATTCAGAAATTTTGGGCTTTCGAAGCCGACAAAAAGAACTTTCTCAGTATTTTATTGATGAAAATAATTCGGTTTATTGAACAAATAGATGAGCTTATGTTGCACTTAGGACAAGTTCATAAACTTGAGCACTGGCGCCTTTTCATAGATTCGTCCAAGTATAGTTTAAAAGTGCTTCTACTACTCAAGGAAATAAATATCCTTCGATACCAATCGCTTATGGTATTAATTTGAAAGAGACATACGATATGATGAAAGACGTTCTTGGAAAAATAAATTATAAAAACATAGGAACCTGGGACATATGTGGTGATTTGAAAGTTATAGCTATTTTGTTAGGCATGCAGTTACGCTATACTAAGTACATGTGTTTTTTTGCAAATGGGACAGCCGAGCTAGGGATAAACATTATGCTACCGAAGAGTGGAAGAAACGAGACAACTTTACTCCAAATGGGAAAATTATTAGTTCATGAACCCTTAGTTGAACCCAAAAAAATATTTTTAGGTACCCTTTCTCCACATCAAGCTAGGACTAATGAAAAATTTTGTAAAAGCAATGAAGAAGGATAGTCCCGGATTTTTGGTACATAAGGCAGAAATTTCCGAATGTAAGTGAAGGAAAAATTAAAGGAATATTTTTAGTCCTCAAATACGAGAGTTGGTCAAAGATGATGTATTTAACTCGATATTAAATAATGTAGAAAGTCCAGCTTGGGCTTCATTTAAGAACGTTTACAAACATTTTCTCGCCAAACAAAAATCCGATAATTACCAAGGTATTCTTAATCAACTTCTTACTTCATACAGAGTTATGGGATGTATGTAGTATATGTCTTTGAAAATATATTTCCTCCACTTACATCTGGATTTTTTCCCGGACAACCTCGGAGACGTAAGTGACGAACATGTTGAACGTTTCCACCAAGACATTTCGGTGATGTAAAGCCGCTGTAAAAGGAAATGGAATACTAACATGCTAGCCGATTACTGTTGGGCATTAATTCGGAATGTGCCTGAGGCTATATGTAAACGAAAAGCATCAGCGAAATCATTCTAACACAGGTATGGCCATGCAAAACTATAAATTTTACAGATTTTAAATATATTTTCCCTTCATTTTTTTTTCAAGCGTAATTTATTTAAAACTAAGGTGATAGAAAAATTGTATTTTCAGATCTGTAATGTACGCAAAAAAGCAATTCAAGAAAAGTATCACACTTAGAGAAACATTAACAATTTTTTTTTGTCCATTAGTGTAATTAAGAGACAAACGACTAGAAAAATGATTTATTCAATTAAATTGAAACTATCGCCACTTTTCAACTTGGCTACATTTAGTTTACTTGTCTCATCTTTTTGTGAAATTTCTTATTCCAATAGTATAGAATTATTCACCTTGGTGTCTGAGCCCTTCTTGCTCTGCTTATTGTTGCCGAAGTTGGTTCCATGTAAAAACTGTTTGAGAGGACCAATCAAAAATAAAAAAATCTGATGGTTTGCTATCGAGAGTGTAAGGTGTATTTGGCAGCATTTTCAGACCTGACTTCTGAATAATAATTTTTTTTTTAGTGGTATGGAGGTGTACGTTATCATGTGGAAGTATTACACCTTTTGAAAGAGAACAGAAAGTTTATTTTATTTTCTAGTATGTTACAACAGCACTCATTGTTTGTATAGTCTTCCAAATAATCACAATAAAATGGGCCTTTATAGTCTCAAAAAATTTTACTGGCTGACGTGTAGGTTTTGAATTTTTCCTGTCGGGCGAACTTGGATGCTTTCATCCCATATTTTGATGTTTGGATTTTAGCTTAAAATGATGAATCTAAGTTTTATAAAAAGTTGTTATGCAATCTAAAAAGTATTTTAATGGAGAAAAAATTATTTTATAGTGAGTGATTAACTGTTTTTTAAAAGAATTAATGACTCAAGAAGTTACCACAGAGTATGATAATATTTTTGACAATGCTGCAGAAATGAAAATTAACCATTTATTTTCAGGTTGGTGAATTCAAATGTAGTCACAAGCACAAAAAATAACCTTGCACTGGATGTCCAAATGAGATAATATCAGAAAATGGTGAAAAAATCCATAACAGTATAGGAAAATCATTAAATGATTTTCCTATATGCATGTAGGAAAACTATCACCAAGATAAGCGCTGTGTACCCCAATCACCAGAAATGAAAAGACAATTAAAACAATGGGTAGAAGCTGGTGGAAGTTTTCAAAAGATGCTAAAAGTATTCAGATTGCTGGATAGGTTGTGACAACTGTTTTTTTTTGAGGTGCACAAGGTGTAATAATAATAATTGATTATCTTAAGTAGGAAAAATTATTCCAGTAAAATATTGTTCATGGTTATTACATCATATGAACGAGGAAGTCAACGAAAAGCAACCACATTTATAAAGAAATAAGTACTTTTTCATTATGATGATGTACCAGCTTACACAGCACGAATTCTACAAGCAAAATTACATAAATTATGCTATGAATTGCTTTTACACTTCAATATTCTACATATTTAGTACTATAAAACATGGTGATCTGATACAGTTTTAAAATTTAAAATATAAGTATGGTTCAGTATATTTCAATATCACTTAAAATATTTTTTATTAAATTTTTTTTAAAAATAATACTTTTTATGACTGTTTTATCAAATCATGCAGTTCTTTTTTTCTTATTTTTTCATTTGTTTACTATTTAAAAAAATAAACACTCTATATCAAGTCACCCTACAAAGGGAGGGGGTGAACAGATATACTATAAAGTTTTTATTGTATACCATTCTAAAAAGTTGGTGGGGTGAACTGATTTGTAGTTAGTGTTTTTAAAAATGTTATTGAAAAGATAATGGTACAAAGATGTACTGGAATATTTATGAATGACTACCCACAAGTAAAAGTACTAAGGATAAACTGCTTTTAAGCAACCTAAACTCAAATGTTAAATCAATTGTTAAAGTGCAGTTTGAAATAAAAAAAAACTTCTCTTATTCTAGGGCACATAGGCACTTTGTTTTTTAATACAGTTCAAAAAAAAATTTTTGGTAACTTCAATCATCCATAGCAAATGTTTTCTAGGATAGGCGAGAACTGGAGGATTTCATGACGATACACCATAAACCATCTCAACGTCCAGCCACATGAAAATATTCTTATGATTCATCTAGGGTTTTAAAAAATTCACTTTTACAACCCTAGAAGTACCACTGGAATTTTGAGGGATGGATGACACTTTTGTTACATAGAACTTATTGTTTTATTGTAATTAAATCTTTTCACTTGATGACTAAAATTCTTTTAATATTATATACTCATAATAAACTGCAGATTCTTGTTTGCCTCTTAATTCATCCTCTAGGTTTTCTTCTCAAGAGTTATTGTCTGCATCCATATCTTGTTTGTCATCATTGATGGTTCGGTCACTCTCATCAAATGACGAACTCTCATCAGATAACGCTGAATCCAACTCACTCTGATCACCATTTTGTACACTTTTCACTGGCTCGATTTAAAGCTTGTCTTTTGTAGTAGTTTTTGACCTTGGCTTTTTCTTTCCATATCTCAGCTCTCTCAATAAGTTCAACATGCTGTTATCCATACTTTCCTGAACATGGCCAGGATTTGTTGGGAAGCTGATTCAAAATTTTGCTGGCGATCAACTGAAACAATCCCAGTTTTTGTAAAGTTGCTTTTAATGTTATTTTCAGCTTTATCACAGATTCCCTCAAGAAGTGTTTTTACCATGGGAGGAAAATTAATTTTGGTCAATGTTCCTTGGTTTCCTTAATTCCTCCATTCTTGTAAGAGAGACCATCACTTACATTTTTATATTTGATAGGTGAGAAACAGCCACCTCAAGTGGCTGAGCTAGGCTGGTAGAATGCTTTGGTAACACTGTAAAAGAAATGTTTTCAATGTAAGCTGTTATAAACAGCTTCTGAAAAGTGGCTTCCAGATTATTACCAATTAAAAGTCTTAGTTCTGTTTGTTTTTGATGGTAAGGAAGGCCAATGGTAAAGAAACAGTCTTCAAAATGTTTTTTAGTCGAACCACCCAGTTTTCATGCAACCATTGCAGGTCCATTGCAGTTTTCATTGCAATCATCGCCAAGAGTTGTACAAGTTTTCTACTTTATAGATATCATATGTGGGCAGCAATTGACCATTTCCACTGCAAGAAAACATGATAGACGTAGCAGATTTGGCCAAGTCATTACTTTGTCTGGATGTTTTTGTCCTCTTTGGCAAATAACTTTTTTGCTACATGGATTATCTGTCAGATTTGTTCATTGCAGTTTGCAATACTATATGGGAGCACTCCACTATGAGAAATCTCCAAGTTTTCAAAGTAACTATTTACCATGTCCATTGATAGAGCTGCACGGCCATTTTTTATGTTTTGTGACGTTCTTGTACCCAGTTGCTCTTTGTCTTTTTTTAAAATGACAATCAAATTTTCAACTGGCAGGTTTTTAACATTTTTACATTTCATTCCGCTTTATCCAAGATTCTTTAATGACAAGTCGAAGATCCATGTAGTCAGTGGAAATCCCCACTCAGTAAGCAAGACTGTTTTTTCTGAAAAAATTAAATAGATTTTTTATTCATTAATAAAAAAATTATTTAATTACCTTTATCATACTGCGTAAGCCTTTTTTATTATAAAAAAACCCTGTCTGTAGGTTAACCTGTTAGAATTGCTTCCTTCACATCAGTTGAAGTAATTTACCTCCACATTTTTCCTGTGAATATTCTTACATTTTCAAAATATTTTCACTTTATTGATTCTATATTTTTCAGACATATCTCGGTAATTTAGCTTTCCTGATTGGACATCACTAACAGCTTTTTCTAAGTCATGATTGTTTATAAGTTTCCTTAGTCTTGTTCCTGGAAGCCTTCTATGAAATTTGGGCATGGTGTTTGATGTGAAAATATAAATAGTATTCTATTTACTAAGAATGTTAGCATGCTGGGGGTGAGTTGATATGTGTATCAAGTTACTCTGGGTATGGCTCAAATAAAAAAAAAAAAAAAAAACTATATTTATGAACAAATTGAATTACAAAAAATGTAATTTTAAGTCATTAATATTAATTGTTCGACTTACCTTTTCACAAAAAATGAAGTTGATAACAGTGCAGAAACTGTTTTTAAACAAAGTTTACAGGAGTTAAAAAATTACATATAACCTCAAAAACTAATGTTACAAATTTGACAGCAAAGATGGGGGAAAGTTACAAACCAACCAAGTGATTCTAGCTGATCAAAAACACCCTATCAAATTAAGTTTTTCAAACAGTTTGGGCAAAATTCTCAAAGACCAAAAGTACGCAATTTGTATCACTTACCTCCAGTGTATCAAATCACCCTGTTTTATTGTATCATGTGATGTTCTCCTGTTCTCAGACATTAAAATAATGACTTGCTGGAAAGAGATTTGAATTATAAAAAATGAAGTAACTGATGAAATGCATATTTTTAACTTTTCAACAAATCATATTTTTCTGATGTTATCAAAAGCTTAAGTAATGCTGGAAGAGTAAATGAAGACTTGAAAAAATAAAAGAAAAAAATTACAAAAACTGTTTTCATTGCTACTGTGAAAATGATCAAACTGACTTATACGGTATTGTATTTTTTATTCTATTATATTTGGTGTACAGCACTTACCTGGCTAGAAGTTGAATTAGTTGCTTTCTATACTGTGATGTCATTATAGCATATAAGTATGGATTAGCACATGAATTAATAGGATAGAAAAAAACAAGTAAAATTTTAGACCTTGTAACATCAATTAATGGATAACCAGCAAATGCAGTCAATGAGAAAAATGCTGTTGGTGCATAACAAGCAAAATTTGTTCCAACTAAAAGCATCATTTTTCTAGCTACTGATGATTCACCAGAAGAATGTCTGGTTTCTTTTCCAAGAGATTGATATATTTGTATATAACAGACACATATCAAAATAAAGGCTATTCCAGTTACTGAAAGAAGTGTTAAAACATATATTGTTGATGGTAAAGTCTGTATATCCATTGGCAGACAAATACTGAAACAGAACAACAAAACTTTGCAATTAAATTGTTAACACAATGAACAATTACTAGTATTTACATAAGATTATTTCACTTAACATTTAAAAATATTATGAACTGCAATAAAATAATCTGCATAATTATTTCCTCCTTTCTATTGAAAAAAAGAGGAAAATAATTATGATATATTTGCTGTTTGTGCAATAGTAAAGATATCTTTTTGACCTATTCGTGAAAGATAGAATTTTCCATGAGTATGCCAAAAAGGCCTGTTCAGATGCATACCTCTATTAGTCTTCCTGTACTTCTTTTTTGAGTTGTTTTATATCTGTAAGCTTATGGAAGTAAATAACTCATCTTCCGTAAATATTCAAATGAAATGTTTCAATACCTAATGACTTTGTCACTGACTGAGAAAATCCCAAGATACTCTATTTCTTAAAAAGTTTAGTATAGTGGAAATTTTTTGTAGCTTGCAGAAAGTGAATTTCTGAGAATGATATCACGCTCTGCTCCTTTTTGTGGTTTTCCTACATTAGAGAAGGTATTGCCATAACTCAATAGAATTTAAGTTGATGTCAACTTTAATTTGCCTTATGTACTGTTCTAGAGCTGACGCTTATTAAGTTTATTATTCATTTTATTTGTTTTCATGTAGAATACTTTACAGCCAAGATAACTGAAAGTGGCAACTGATTTTAATATTTTAAAACTATTTCAGAGTATACTGTGTGAGAAATTTTGGTTTTAAACGAAATAGTTGATGGGTGAATATGTGAGGAGGGTAGTATTTTTTAAAAGTTTATGCAGTTTGAAACAATATATCAGAAATCTTAAGCATTAATCCATTGATGAAGAATCCAATTATTCCTTTTTTTCTCAATGGTCTTGCTTTACAAACATGATCATGAAAATATTGATAAGGGTAAGTGTGAAAATGTTTGCACCTCTTCTGAACATTACTTCACATAAAAAATGTGAAATATCAGATTAAAAATAAACATTGCTTCAATTCATGGTTTGATAAATTCTAGACTTGATAAATTCATAGACTGTAACAGTATCTAAGGAATTACTAAAGCCTGTTATGGAGTTCTAGGGTCATTTTATGATGTTCTGAGAGTATGATTGAATAACAAGTCACCTAGTAAATGTTTGAAATGTAAAATATTAAAATAACTAAGATTCATAGTTCGTCAAAAAACCTGAAACGTTTAGAAGTCATGTAAAAGAAACAGTTTTGTTTATTAAGAAAGCTGTTGAACATTTTGTTACAGAATGTGACAGTAGAGCACAAAAGTCAGTCAGTGTGAAGTATAAGTATTTACTACTTGAATCAAATTCTATTTCATCAACAAAATATTTTGTAAATGAACATATTTAAAAAATTGAAAACAAATAAAAATTGAATGTACATCTTAGGATTTAACTAATGCTGAGATAAAAAAAATCATTAATGTACAGTTTAAAAAAGGTTGGTGTGATCTTTCAAAGAATTAATAAGTATGTTATTTACTATATTGCTAAAGAAAACCATCTAATACACAACCAGAGAAACAGAAGTACATACCTTGTAGTAGAATAGTTGCTTATTCCAAACAAAGGTAAAAGTGCCATAACAACAGAATATAACCATCCAAATATCATAGCATAACTAGCAACACATAAATCAATTTTATTTGCATATAAAGCATGACTAATAGTAAACCAACGCTCTACTGTTATTAACGATAATGTATAAACAGATAACTGACTAGAGAATACAGTTAGCACACCAGCAAGTTTACACCCGTAACCTACAAAAATGAAACAATCTGTATAACTAATAAGCAACAAATGTTTTTTCCTAGATATTACATATATTATATTAAAAAAATTATTCCTAGACATTTATGTTTAATATTTTATTGATACTACTCAATGCAGTAAAAAGATTAAAAAAATACAATAAAAACAATATAATTAAATATGTTATCAAATAATGTTATGTTATTTGATTGCATATTTAAGGGGGTTCTCTAATTTTTTTAAAGATGAATTCCATTAATGACAGTGCTACTGGAAACTTCATTAAAGAAAGTGCTTTCAGTTTTCTGCAAAAGGCCTTTATAGGAATATATCCCTTTAAGAAAAAACTGAATAATTTTCACTTCAATAATTTAAAAATTTTATTACATCTTCATACTGTTCAATGAAAGTTAAAAGACTTAGAAAATACAAGGTCAGTAGTTTAGTATTATTGCACAGGAGTTATGTATTGAAAAATTATACAGAAAACTATTCTGTAAAACAGTTTGAACGGTTAGTTTTTCTGAATACAATAATTGTACAGCTTTAGTCTAATTAAAGTTTAACAGCTGCTCTTGTCCATTCACAGAAGATGTTATTCAGGCAGTACTCTTAATTGTTAATGTCCAATCTATTCATTCTTAACATTCAATTTATTGTACAGGGAATCTAAAGGTTACTTAAAATGTTTTAAGTAACATAATTTGTTTCTGGGGTTTCAGTCTCAGACTGCAACTAAATGATTTTTGTATTATCTATTAAATACCTAGTTATTCTGATTTACTGATGTAAAATTTGTAGTATTCTGTGTGAGTGTCTTTGATATTACTATTTTTTCATAACTGCTAATAGCTGTGTGTTATTTTTACACCAAATTTTTAAATAATCATGTTATAGGTTAGAAGATTAGATTCAAAATGTAGGAGTGAAATCATTAGCTGATTTTGTAGCAACAGTTCTCAATCCATTTATTATATGTCATTGAAGGTTCTAAGGTTCAAATCCTTGTAAAGAATACTTTTATACAGATTTGATTACTAGACAGTGGATACCAGTATATGTTGGTGGTTGGGGTTCAATTAACTGTACATTTCATGAATGGTTGGTCTGATTTATACAAGACTATGTCTCATTTACATGTTAAAAATATCATCCTCATCTCAATTGGCCATGGAGGGGATTGCTTGTTGTTCACTAGTTGAACAGATTGCAACAAATCATTAGGAATAAAAAATTAATTATTACACGTTAAAGTGAATTGTTTAATGAAACAAGGGATCAGTACTGGTTCTGTTTACATTATTACATAGGGAGGAGCTTACAGAGAGAGGTATAATTCATTTCACTGCAGTTGTGATTAAATTATATAAAAACTTTTTGCCGAGTAAATTATTACTGAATTTTTTTATTGGTTATTTAGTTAAATCAATGATTAATAAATTGTAATTTGTACAAAATCATTAAACATAAACAAAATAAATTCAGAAACTAGGAAATGTTCAAAAACTCTTTATGAAAAATTACTTAAAATCTAAAATTCAGTGGTTATTTTGATGTTGAACAATCATCATCAGTAGAATGGAATTGGTATATTTAATTACTTAAAAAATAAAAATAACAATAATAATTAAATAAACATTTTTATCCATGTTATAAATAATTTTGACAAAAATTAAGTATTGATTTAGACGATATTTGAATGAGTAAAAAAGTTTTGAGTCAGTTTAAACTACTCGCTCAGAAAGCCCATTAAGATCTCTCACATATACCTCATATAGAATTGGACACAAAAATTTCTCTCAAAAAAGAGAACACGAAAAAAATATGTAGTGTTTAGAATTTACTGATTTTGATTGTTTGACAGTTGAAGAGCCATTAAGTTATAATTTTAAATAATTACTTGTATACAGTTTTTGAAAATTTACAAATTTTTGAATTTATTTCAAAAACCATTTAGTAATCTTTCTTCATATATAAACAAAATATGCATTTTATAATAACAGTTTGTTACATGTAATAAAATTATTCCAAAACAAATACATGAATTCCAAAGTAGAATAAATCATGTAATACAGTATAATTAAAAAATTTTATGTTACTGAAAATAATATAATAATAAAAATTACATGAATATTTTTTATACTTATGAAATAATATGGTACATGAAATATCAGCTTCTAATATATTTTTTTAAGATACATTTCTGTTTTTAATTTAATGATTTAATTTATCATCAAAATAGAAATTATTAAGTAGAAATCCTTGTTCAAAAGACTTTGTAATAATCCGTTCATCAAATTTTTTATACAAGTGATCTAATATTCATTCAAAAGACTTAATTCTGCAAACAGTCGGTTTAACAAATGGATTTGTCAAACAGTATTTTATTAATCATAACTTAGCATTTGAAAATGCTTAATTGTTGCATTTACTTGTTGAGTGTTAACTTCAATTTTAATTTTAATAAAACGCTTAGCTTATTATTAGCCTTTTTTATTTTAAAATACATAATTTATTTGAAAATTTTATTTAAAATGTAGATATAATCTATTTTGTAAATACTTTATTAAATTACTCTCATTCAAAAGTGTATAAGACTAAATTAAGAGTTTAATTAATTCTTTATCCATGTTTGATGAAGCTCATTTATAAGTAAATAATAAGTCAATATAAGTAGAATTTTTGCGAAAATATGTTTTCCTGTTAATAAAATGGGCAAAAAAATAAAATTATTTACTATAAAGTGCATATGATATATTTGTGTAAGCTAAAACTGTCTATATACTACTGTTATACCAATTTAGAAACAATTGGTATAACAAAATGAAGTTACTATAATAAAAAGAAAACATTCTACCTCTCTGCCAATCATAAGCATAGTTAAAATAAACTCCAGTAGACTGCAGGTCAGATGATGCAAGAAGAAGTAGATAAACAGCCATAAGAAAATCAGAAAAAGCAAGATTCATCATTAAAAATCTTGGAACATTTGTATCAGATCGATTTGCCAGAAGGACAACCAAGACTGCTGTGTTTCCAAATAATGCTGTACATATTACAAACCAGACACTTATTCTCAACCAGTTATAACCCATTATGTCTTCACATGGATTTAGAGCATCAGGTTTGGGATAACAGTCTACAGGTACTCTTCTATATAAACAAGTAAAACAAAATATAAAACACTTACATTTTTTATTTAATCTTTTAATTGAAATCTTAATTTCAATTGAGCTTTTTTAAAAAAACTGAATTTTAATTCTCCTAGATTTTGAGTTTAGAAGGAAATTAGGCCTAGTTTTAATTGATAGGCATTTCAGCTACGTATGTTCTTAAAAATAAATTTAAGGAAATAATTTCAATCCCAGGTAGAAAAAATCGAGTTTTGTAAGTTTCTCTCAACTACTGATTTCCCAAATTTGAACAAGTGTGTTCTGAAATTTTGTTGTGGGTTTGGCTCCACATATGTTTGTGAACAGTTATCCACAATTATGGATATGGTAAAAAATAAATTCTGATCAAAGCTAACTGATTCTCATTTAAAAAACTTATTGTTGGCTTTTTCAAAATTCAACCCAAATGTAGATGAAATCGTAAAGACCTTGCAAATTCAAAAACCTCATTAGAGATATTTCTTTTCTGTCTTCTTAAAAACAATTTCGTAGAAAAATTAATTTTTTGTAGGATGTTTTTATTTCTGAACAATTGTCTTTATTAGTTTTATTGTAATTTATGTCTGTAATAATTGTGCATGTTTGAATTAATTTTTTATAATTTATAATTACTTTTCTTAATACAGTAGTAATGTTAATATTCAACTGTCAATAATTCAACGTAAAATTAAATGTTTTGACTCATTATTGTTAAATCATCATATCTATGTATTTTTTTCTTATTAATATTACATTAGTATCATGAATTTGTATATTACCTAATTAAATTAAAGAAATATCTATTATGAAATATGTTACCTGTGTATCCGTAACCATCTGAATAAAAGTTATTTTGAACAAAAAAGTTTTTCGTTTAATTTTTCTTCATTTTTGTTATTGCCTAGTGATATTTAGGGTAATATTTAAAAAAATAAGTCTGTTAAGAAAATATCAAGTAAGTGAAGCTATAAGCTTAAATATAAAGGAAGGTAGAGGGTGGAAAGAACTTGGCCATGAAAGTGGCACTCTTAAGATTCAACACTCAAATTTAAGTGTGGCAGCTTATTAAAAGATTGGACACAAATAATCTATACATTCTTTATACTTAATTAGCTTTATATTTATGATTTATCTATATTCAACAATACTTATTGAAAATTTTTTGATTTCTTTGTCATAAAATCATGTGTGTATTACTGATTCAGAGGTCAGTATATGTGATTCAGTTAAAAGTTTCCATTCCATGGTACATTTGGTATCATAGATTTGTCTATTCTTTTTTTTTAACAATTTCCCAAAGGTTACTGAATGGATTAATATCAAGGTGAGAATGTTACTGTTTTATTACTATAAAAGTGTTTTATGTTTTTTTTTGGCTGCTTGAATAATTTGTTAAAATACTCTATTTCCTTCTGGAAACAGTTTTGAAGTTGAAATTTAATATTAGAGTCTGCATCAGTTTTTTGATGTGTTCTTTGGTGGTTGGGTTTCAATTAACTATACATCTCAGGAATGGTCAACCTGAAATGGTACAAGACTACACTTCATTTACATTCTTACATATCATTCTTTGAAGTAATTCCTTATAGTGATCACGGAGGCTAAACAGAAAAAGCCACAATAAATGTAAAACAACATCTGAAATAACTTTTGTTTTGAGGGGATTGTTAAACTGATAGTTGGATATGAACTTGTGACATTTCTTTATTTGGCTTTCCACTGTATGTACCTCTTTATTCCAGACATAAGAAATTGGGTCACTGGAAACTTAACATTTTCCCATTCTTCTTTGATCCAGTTTGCATGTACTTCTGCCAGCATGACCTTTTATTGCATTAAGCTAGTGTTAAGAACTGTTATTGGCTAGTGAGCTTTAGCTGTTCAGCTAGAGAAGAATGCATTAAACAGCAGTTACACATACATTTGTTCTAGTGACTGCAAACTCTTGATTTAAGATCCCAGCAGATTATTATATAGCAGATAATTACCTTTTATTGCATTAAGCTAGTGTTAAGAACTGTTATTGGCTAGTGAGCTTTAGCTGTTCAGCTGGAGAAGAATGCATTAAACAGCAGTTACACATACATTTGTTCTAGTGACTGCAAACTCTTGATTTAAGATCCCAGCAGATTATTATATAGCAGATAATTTAACTTGAGTATTTCTTATTAAATTGTTAGTAATCTTGTCATTGTTTTGTTTTTCTATACCCTTTCTTTGAGATGAAAACCAGTTTATTTAAAATAATATTCTCAGTATTGTAGCCAAGACCAAATTGAAAAGGTAATTGCTACAGTGTCATTCTGATATTCATCAAAAGATAAATGATTTTCAAGTATTTTGTTGGAATTATATCCATTGCTTTGAATTACAAGAAATTGTTTTGAGTTAGTAAGAAAAATAAAAAAAAACATAATTTGGTAATAAAACAATAAGTACATTTTCACAAAACAGTATTTAGTAATCATCAATTACTTGGTATACAGAAAACATTACTTCACATTATTATTACAGAAGGGAATGAAAACAAAAACCCAGTATTTCACAGATAAGGCTTATTGTGTGCTTATCTACATCCCTTTGAGAACATACAGAGAGTATAGTGAATCCACAACCCAGAAAAAAATTCATGTTGAATTAATTTGCACACTATTTTTGTGCTGCTGTTGTTGAAAGAACTGTCATAATGATAGGTCATAATACTAACCTTCAGTTTCTAGATGCGATGTTTTATCTTTCCTTTAAAACAAAACAGCTATATCAAACAAACATATTAAGCTATTCATTAATCTATCAGAAAAATCTCTGAAAAATTTATGAACATTACTGCAAATCTTTAGATGGGAAAACTTCATAAAATATATAATGTTATGGGGCTTCAGCTTCCATTCTAATGAGTTGTAAGAGGTATACTTTCCCTTATATCTGCTATTGATTCATGCACAAATCTCCCTTTAAGTAAAGTATTAACTCAGTCAACCATGTTTATAATGTTTCAGTTTCTCAAAAATATATATGTTTATTAAACTACTAAGGAGGTAGCATAGACTATACTGAAATGCTTTGAAGTTTATTAACTGTTAAATTAAAATTCTATTTACAATTTTTATAATAATCTTTTTCATCACTATTTAAATCTTACTAAAATATGCTCAGAGAAACACTGAACATACAGCAGCTATAAGATAGAATTATGTCATTAATGTATATTGTCTGGAGACTCCTAAGGATAGAGTGTAAGTATAATGCTCTTAAAATAAAACAAAATAATGAATAATGTTATACAAAACGATTAATTAGTAGTTATGTTTGTATAACCATTTTAAAATAATCAATTTTATTTTATATTGGGTTACTGTATTTCAGATAGTTTCTGCATCTTTAATGGAAAAGTATTTGTTAATTTCTTAAAACTTAATGCAGTATGATTCATACAATATAAATAAATGCATTTGCAATACATTAATCATTTACAGTTATTTATTCATGAAGATGTTGGGAGAAGCAGTAATACGATTTTTTTAAATATGGCTCAATTTTTTACATACTGATGTAGCAGTTAAATGTATAAAATAATGTAGTGTATTGTGTGACAATGGGTATTGTTTACAGTTAATTTATACAACTTGATTTGTTTCAAGATATTTGTTTTTAATCAAATATTTTCATTTATGTTCCTAATGTTTCAAGATACTATTACTAACCTAATTGTTAAATTGCCACAAACTGCATTATATCTTGAGTTTCCTTTCACTGGGGGTACAGTATCGTGAAATACCCCAGGTTCTTCCCATAACTCATTGTTAGATGACCCATCAAAAGATGAATCTATTTCTATATCACTCCAGCCTGGCATAACTGCTACAAAACAAAAATACATTTATAATAATATTATTAAAAATTTATTGTTTGAGTAAAAATCTTATCGTTAAATAAACAGAAAAATAATGTACACAAAACAAAACTTCTATGTCTATTATAGCTAATTTTGGCTTAAATTTGTTCCATGCGTACTTAATTTTAACAGTCACTACTGCTCTTCATTAATGTACTTAATTTATTTCTCAACACCTATTTTGTAACTATTCAATTGCTGTTGAATAGCACTAATTCTGATATATTTCTACAAAATATATTTCTTAAACAGCAAGAATTGATGTGGCTTCAGTATAATTCTTGAATGAAAAGAAAATTTTATTTCTATGGACCAAATAGTAATAACATTACATCATACATTCTGAATAATGGATTCAGTGGTTCTGTCATAGCTTTAATTAAAAAGAAAATGTATATGAAAATTCTTTATGGGGAAAAATCCCAGACTGAATAATCCCAGAATGAGTGTAGAGTTGAGCTCTAGAGTAATTTAATTTGCTTCTATTAGTTTTTATTTCTAGTAGTTACTAGATAGACTAGTTAAATAATAATTCTATAATAAGATTAAATTTTAAATAACAGATGAACCATTGAAATATTGTAGTGGTTTCAGCAAATATATCTGGTAACTTCTTTCACAAAATAGTTGAATGTGGACATTAAACAGTGTTTAATTTTAGATAAACTGATTATCTTTAGAAAAAACAGAACCAAATTTATATTATTGTTGAAGTTTTACTCATTTATTCTTTCAAATTACCTGACTCAACTGAAGTTACGGATGGTGATGAGATGGACTTTCTAGCCTATGAAAATTTTAATTAATATCTTAATTAAACTAGTTATGTTTTTAATCAAATATTTTCATTTACATATATTAGTTACCAATGAAAGCTACCATTTATATTTGGAAATAATGATTTTTTTAAATAAATAATTTTATGTGACAAATTATTAATTGATTGTTGCAATAGTCCTACCTTGTTTCTTTGGAAGCTTCTGCCAGGATTTTCTTTCTATCCTATTTGTCTAAGATCTTTTAATTAAACATTTTATTAACCTGTGTCATTTTCAACATGCTTCAGTAAAACTTCATTTCAAGGGTTTCTATTTGCTTTCTCTCTGTTTTTCTATTACTCATACTTTCTTGCAGTAAAACATAATTTTTACATAAATATTTTCAAGCTTCTTTCGATTCTTAGATCTGTATTTGATACTTGCACACATCTTTTTCAAATAAAAGTATTCCTTATTTGTGTCTATTTCTACATTACTTTGTTCATCATTTGTAATTTTACAGTCTAAATAACAAATCTGCTTCTTGTACATTCAGTTTCCCTACTTTAATACACAATTTCTTATTATCCCCCTCTTCGTCATATATCATTATTTTTTGTTTTAGTTTTATCTATTTTTAGAAGAAATTTCTCTCCTACCAATAAATCCTTGCCATTCAGCATTTCTTTTAACTCATCTTTGATTCCTGCCAAAGGTTGGTTTATTTAAAACAACCATGCTATCAGAGAATTTTACATTTTTATTTTTCCTCCTTAGATAATTGTTCTTACTTTTAAATTTTTCTTAAAATTTCTACACAGTTTCTTTTATACATGGTCAAACTACATCCTTGAATCAGTCTTTCCTTTTATTATAATTATCATAATTTTTAATCAATTATTTTTTGTTTATCTTAATGTTTTCTGTTTTGAAAAAAAAAAGATTTGTAAGCACCTTAAGAGAATGTTATATTTATAAGCTTTAAGTAGTACCTAGAAATGTTCATTCTTATTGAAAAGCAATACAGATATTTTAATTATAACTGTAATTACCTGATTTATTAAACAATGGTAGAGAATTAAATCCATTCATTGGTGTATTTGGGTTTAAAATTAATGGCTTGTTTATATAATTGTGCATATCTATATTATTTGATGAAGAAATAATACTTGCTGTATTAGTAATAATGATTGGTCCAAAATAACCCCCACTATTTCTTTTTGATCTACTAATAATACCATTGTTAGGCACATGTTTGGTGTTACTTAAAGTTGTTTTGGTAGTATCTCTGCATAATTCTTTCACTCTAGCTAAGTATTCCTGGAAAAGAGAAAAATATTGATTAAAAAATCAATAACCAAAAATTAAATATATTTTATTATATACTGCATTGTTACACAGTTATTAGTAATGAGTTAACAGTACAAAGATGAAATTACTATAAAAAATGTCTTTTTTTTATCTGGGTTCCAGAAAATTCCAAAATGAAATATTTTGGAATTTATTTATAATAAATAACCTCCTTAAAATCTCACCAATTTAGTAAAATATAATACACAATTAAAAAGTAGTAAAATAACTAAATATCAGCTTATCTTTGAGTTGCATAATAAAATATTCGACTGTAAAAGTGGTATATCAAATAGTTTATAGAATCAGTTGAGATATTGTAGATTTATTTGTTAAAGCATTTCCTATGAGTGGAATGTGCTGTTATTTTTTACAGGTGTTACTGGAACCTATAACCCATTAATTTTATAATGGCTAGGATTACACTATACACTTAAATATAATGCTAATTTGTGTATTTCTTTCATATAAGAAAATGTTTTATTACAATCTTAAATAGCACAATGTATTTAATAATTATATAAGTACTTATATATTAATAGGGAGAAAAGACACAACATATTAAGTTTATTTTTGAAGTTATTTTTGTTATTTGCCTGCAGTTTTGACTAATCCTCGTTGGTCAGGTATGTTTAATTTTATGGAGAATTTCCATGAAGACTGCAAATTAGATGCTGTTACGTGTAACTGTGTCATGCATAATTCTTAATGGTAATTACCTAATTCAATGTTTTCTATTAAGCAATTACTTTAATTTACTTAAATGTTTACTTTAATTTTTAAAAAAACTTTTTTAACTTTTCATTGGTTTGTAAGTGCACTGCTGTTTGGATCAATCAATTATATTTATGACAAAGTAAAAAGTTTTAAACACAGACATCTGTTGCTATCCAAGAGATATGTTGAAATTATTATTGGTAGCAAATTTTTGTCACAAGGCCAACACTAAAGATTCACTTTTAAATGTTAAATTTAACATTTTAAGTACAGTTTAGTATTACGGGTGAGATTGTAGGCTACAGTAAGCAGCTTTACTATATTAATAAGTAAAGTAATGCTTTACTCATTAATATAGTAGGATTGATTACTTTGATTTTTAACAAATTTTGTATTATGATTATTATAAATATGAAAGAATCATTCAGTAAGTAAATAGATTATTATAACAAAAAGAAGTCAGACTTGACAAGATCTATTTTACAAGGTAAAATGGAACCTTTTAGCTTAATTTTTTAATAGTTTCTAGCACTGATTGTGCACTGTATAGATGAGCACTATCCTGAAGGAAGAGCACTTCTATAAACCACTCTTTTTTGCAGTATAATACGCTTCACTTTATTTTCAACTTTATTACCTACTAATTGTTAATGGAATCTTATCTTCTGTATTAAAAAAATACAGAAATTGAACTTTTAGCATCCCAAAAAATTGTTAATATCACTTTAATGTCTGGTGATTGGGTGTTATATTTTTTCCTGAATTGGGATTCTTCCATTGTATGCTTTGCTGCTTCAATTTTGCCTCATAATTATTAATCCAGGTCTCAATCACAATTCATTCTAAAGACTCAGCTCTAAATTAAATAACATTATTTGAGTTCTTACACATGCAAAGTACGGTTTCTTTATAATTTTATTAAACTGTGTTGGAAACCATCCTGGTATGTTTTATTGAAATACTTCAATTTGTTATGAATGATATATAGAATTGTACCAATGCTTACATTAATATTTTCAGTTGTTTTTTAAACAATAACTTACCTATCTCAAATAGTTTCATCACTGCAAGATTTAGAGCTGGAGTTCAAACTTCAACTAATTTTCCTTTACGTTGTTTATCAGTAATTAAATTTTGAATTTGTTCGACCTACTTGTAAAAATACTCGAGCACAGAACTTTTATTGTACAAAAATGTAATTCAAAAGTGAATTTCAAATGGTTTTAAGTGCATTTCTTAAGAGGAATGGCTTTTGCTGAATTGTTATATGTATTATGTCAATTATAAATCAGGGTTTAAAATATAATGGATTCCAACTTCCTTGAAAGTATCAAACTACTTTGCCTCTCTCTTATTAAATGACTCATACGATAATTTACATTTTATTATTCTATTTTCTTTATTCCATTTTTTCTATTTTTATTTAAATAAGTTTTTAAATTATTTAATTAGCCAAATTCATTACTGTTTAATGTAATAGTGATAAAAAGTACCTAATTTTTAAAGTGAGCTGTGTTTTCCCACAAATCATTTCTTTATTTGTATAATGTTGTTTACATTCCCCACATGAATAAGGCGCAATGTACTAACATGCCTTATTATATGCAATGACAAGGAGATGTAATGTTCATTAATTTTTAATTTTCCACTGTCTACTTCAGAATCTCTATGGCTAAGTTGTTGAGACAAAACGTGCAGCTAGTAAGAGTTGCTTTAGTTGAGAGTAATAATGACCCAACAGTGAACAGAAGGAAAGTAACAATTGCAGGGTTAAAAATCATCTGTATTTTGATGGGCTTGGCATGGTGATCTGGAACACTGTGCTTGGCCCAGTGAAGAGGCAATAGGAAAAAGACTCACCTTCTTTTCTACTAAATTTTTCTTCCATGTGCCATGAACAATACATTTGTGTTTATGTTGTTTTTGTGTGTGAAGTAATTCGTCTACATGTTTTGATTATTTTATCTCTATTTGTTTTTTGACTCATCATTTTGCAATGAGCAAAAGAGAATTTGTGTTTAATGTTAATCTGCAACAGGAATACAAATTTTTGAAATTGTGTAATGACAGTAACAATGAACATGCTTATTGCACATTACGTACTGGAGAATCTTCTGTTGCACATAAAGGAAAGGGTGATATTGAAGACCCTGTGAAAACAGCTAAACATAGGAGGGCTATTAATGTTACTGCTTAAGCCAAAGATGGGAATAACAATAACAGTGATTTGGAGTGTGCTGCTAAGAAGCTACATTTTCATACCACAATATTAGACATGAACTCAGTTTCAAAACATCAGACTGCACATCTAAACTGGTTAAAACAATATGACCCAAAATTTTCATCTGCTAGAACCAAAATCAAGGCAATTATTGTTAATGTTATTTCACCATTTATATTTGATAATGTGTTGTGTTTTTTGAAAAATAATAATTATGAAACAGTAATGATGGATAGTTTAAACAGTAGTGAAGTAAAACCTATTCTGATTGTTGTAAGATATTTCAGTCTGGAGGAGGTAATTCAAGTTAAACTTTTAAATTTCAATGAAGTATCAGGTGAAACTGTTCAAATTTTGTCTTAGTATCTTTTGCAGTGTATGAAAAAATAGAAACTTGAAGAAGTGTTGGTTTGTTATAATGCTGATAACATTAACAATAATTTTGGTGGTCTGAAGAAAAAGGGGAATGAAAATGTGTTCAGAAAAGTTTGAAGTGATTTAGATAGATCTACTTTAGGAATTGGTTGTTCAGCCCACATTGTACATAATTCAGTACAAAGAGCATGTGGTTCTCTACCCCCTGTACATAAAAGTTATTGTTATAAAAATGTATAAATATTTTCGCATATGTACAGTAAGAGTAACGAAACTTAGAGTTCTGTGAATTTGTAGAAACAGATTACAAAAAAGTATTATTGCATAGCAGCACAAGGTTTCTTAGTTTGCTACCTGCAATAGAAAGAATTCTTTCAATTTTTGATGGCTTAAAATCAAAAATACTCGTATCTTGTGACAAATGCCCAAAATTATTATTTGATTTTTTGAAAATCTAGAAAGTGAACTGTTTTTGAAATTTTTATATGGTACTCTACAGACATTTAACAGTTGAAACAAAATGCTTCAATAATGTATTTCTGAAATTGGAAGCTAACTCTATCACAGCAACAGAAGCATTTCAGACAAGAAATTTACATGTGTTATTAATTCTGAATTAATTTGTCAACTTCAGGAAAGAAAAATCCACAAATTAATACCATCTTCTGTAAAAGAATTGCTATTCCCTCTAAATGAAAATAATGATGTTCAGGAACAAAAATTCTTCTCAAGTGTAGACAATTTTTATAATTCTAATAACCAGTACTAGAGTTGTGGAGAACCAGTTTTGATAAAGTTAGTTAGTTTCAGTGGATAAATTTATGAACTGAAATTGCCTCGTCTGATTTAGAAAAGAGTGCACAACTTGTTAATGAAATTATAAATATTCTATAAAGATTGATGAAAGTATTTGATGAACGTATATTGTTGAACCAGGTAACTCAAAACCAAAGGGTAGGTTGTTCAAGTTCTGAAAAAGTACCAGATACTATTGAAGAGAAGTGAAAATCAATTTTTATGGTGTTCAACTGATATTTCATGTTGCAATATTTCTAAAATGGTTGAGTTTGCAATGTCTTTGCCTGGGACATCTGCTCCAATTGAGAGTTTTTTCAATTATGGGAAATATTTGGTCTGCAGAAAGGGGTAGACTTTCAGTATCTACTGTTAAATATCTGCTAAATGTTAAAATTAATTCAGAACTTTCTTGTTGTGAATTTTATGATGTAATTAAAACAAACAAATTATTTCTGTAAAAAATCACGCCCAGTGAAAAATACAACTGAATAAATAAAGTTTAATGTTTCAGTAAACTGTTAAGACTTTTAAGTAATTTAAAAAATATGTCCTGGGTTGGACCCAAAGAAGTATGGTAAGCCTATCAATATCTGTCATTCTGTTTTGGTTTCAATCAGAAAAGATGGAAGTAATTAGTAATCTATTATTTAAACTACCAAAATTTTTCATCTGCCATTAGGCTGATATAAACAGTAAGCTTTCTGGGACTTGCTAATTATAAAGTAGAGTTGAAAATGTAATCTTAAATTTTATTTAATATTTTATTGTAATATATTTTATAATTAATTTAATACTACAGAGTCATTCACGGGAACCGGATGTTTTGAAGTGGGTTGTACTCGGGCGTTCGTGGTGGGAGGGGCACGTGGCTGGTGTCTGACGTTTCCTTTGTTCATAGCATTTACATTTTGGTCGTTGAGATGGAGCCGTGGACGCTAGACCAACGCCTGTACGCGTATGACAGTTTTGTGCGAAATGACGAATCCGTAACTGCTGTTCAGCGAGATTTCCGCCGTCAGTTTAATATCCATCGTAATGCAAGTGTCCCTTCTCGTAACACAATATTACGATGGGTAAACAACCTTCGAACAAGCGGTTCAATATTGAAGAAAAAACCACCTAGCAGTTCGTCGGGGACTTTAAAACTTTTTTAAAGTAAATATTCAATTTTTATGATTATTTTAAAAACATCCTGTTCCCGTGAATGACTCTGTACAATACAATGGTAATCTAGTATTATAAATAAATAAATAAATGCATTCCTTATAAGTAAATATAGTTATAAGAAATTACAGATGGAAGTATGCTTTAGATAATTAAAAATAGAAATTACCACATGTAATTCGTGGCGAACAGGATCATGACGTGCTGGATATTGAAATGCACAACAGTGAAATGAATACGTTAATTTGGCCACTCGTAAGCTCTGCAACAAAAGATAAAACAGAATTTTTTTTTATTACTATTATTTTTTATTGCTTTTTTTAATTTATTTGTATTGACTTTGGTAATATAACTAAAATTTTTGTATAGTTATTGAATGTTAATATTTTTTTATAAGTTTTCAATGATCAACAGAAAAATATTACTTCTAAGAAACATTTGTGACAAAATAATAAGAAAAATGACAAAATATGAATATTGTATGATTCATATTCAAAATAATAGAAATTTTTCTTCTATAGGATGTATTGGAGCTTTACAGCAACATCTTAATTTCTCTGCTTCAGAGACTGGGCTGCTTAACAGAGTAGATTTTGAAAATAATTGTTTAATATTTAATAATTTTAAACTATTATTATGTTTTGTCATACTGTTTAACAAACTTTTCTTAAAAGTAATATTTTCCTTTTCTTAAAGTGAAATGTACGCTTTTTCTTCCAGAAAAATCTTTCACATTTAATTAGCATTACATTGCAGTTACTTTTAATGACATTTTTATAACTTACTTTGAAATATTTTCTTTGTCTTGGCAACCCTTTAGTAGTTAGTGTTGTCATTCTTACTCTGATGTCAAATAATGTTACTACTGGTAGCTTTTTTAATTAGGCAAATACAAGTTTAGAAGATAGTTGAAAATTGTATTGGACTAAAAACATTTTGAAATAAGTTACTAACTTTGGTTTGGCTTGACATTAAAAAAAATTATATTATGCATTTTTAAATTATTATAACTACTAAAAAAATCATAGCATTTATTATATTATCAACATTAAGTGGTTTTTAATTGTCATCTCTGAAACAGAAATATCTTACAGAATTAATGAATTTCAAAGTACCTACTAATAGATGTGTTCTTATATCACTATATTCTATTATATTTTAAGTTACATTTATTTTAAATTTTATTGCATAATAATTTTGTTTTTTATATTATAGAATTTCTTTTGATAAGTTGATAAAAACAACATGCTAAACAATAAAACGCATTTAAACAAATAAAACGTATATAAAATGTATTTGACCAAATACAAAATAGGTCTCCTAACTGCTTTAAAGTGAACTGTTAACCAACACGCTACCTACAAAATCATTCAGAGAAGAACTGCATCATAATTCTGAAAAGATCTTCTGGCAACAAATATGTTTAATCTAAAAAAAAATTTAGAAAGAGTTTTAGGGTATAGAAGAAAGCTGTTAAATATATGACAGCAGTATAGAAATATATAATCTGTAGATAATTTTTTAAAGTTCCGTAATTAATGATAATTCCTTCATTTCGTGTTTGAATTTTTGAAATTTTAAATTTAAAATAAATTTATATAATTACAAAATATAGTACAAAAATAGAATAAATAGGTTAGTGGAGGTTCATTGAAAAATTCATTATTTAAATGTGAATGACATAAGTAGGGCCAAATTTCATGGAAAAACATCATAATGAAGCATTAACATTTGGTTTGGTATTGGTTATGGCTGTGATACATTAATATTCTTCTGAAAGATTTAAGAATCTTTGTTAAGCAAAGAAAAAAGTAGTTTTACATTTTTTACTCCACAGAAGAATATATCTTTCCTGCCCCAGTAATAAGAAATTAGATGGTTGTAAGTTTACGATGATTACCTTTATGTTCAATTTCTGATTCACCTTTAAGTCACCAGGTAGAAGTTGTTACAAAAAATTAAGTTTCTTAAAAAAATAATAAAACTGACAAAACAGAATAATCCTGTTTCAATTCTTCTTTACTTTTTGAAGCTTGAGTTAATAAATACTGATTAGTTACTAATCCTTAAAATGATATTAACTTCTGAATTTAAGAAATTGAAACAATGTTATTTTTTACTTTTCAGGGTGGTATTTTTTAAATCCTAAACACTTTATTTAATTGTTTTTTCCTTTACTTATTTTCTAAACTTTTATCTTACATTTTATAGTTTTATATCTACTTAAAATAGGATGGGCTTATAAAAAAATGGCACTGAGTATTTGAAAAAACCTGGTTGCAAGATTATAAAAGAAAGATTACCTGTATATTGATAAAAATATGCAGGGAAGTGACAAACTACTACTAAGCATTATCTAATGTTTTCAAGATTTTAGCAAAATATATTATTTTTATTTAAACTAATCTTACTTAAGTTTTAATAATAATAATAATAATTATTATTTTTTTATGTTTTGTTGGATATATTTTGAATAACATCAGACTCTGCCAATATGCTACAACATTCAATTACTTAGCTGATAAAAAGTGAAGAAAATCTTCAAATTGCTTATGTTAATGATATCATTTTTCATTAAAAAAATTTTTCATTTACTTTATCTGGAAAAAGTTGCAGTAGAATCAGCAGACAAACTTTCTCTACAAAATAGAAACAAAGCATATTTTGATAGAGTGTATCTGGTAGAAAAAGTAAGGATTGAACATAGATAAAAAAGCATACAGAATGGATTGGGAATCTCTTATTTTAATGAACTAAATTAAAAAGATCTAGAAATTTGTAAAATGGATATTTAAATGATTTAGTAACAAAAAATACTTAAAACTGTAAAAATTTCAATATGCACACTGAGATTTAAATTTCATTAACACATTTAGATTAATAATTGGTGGATGAAGCCACCAATTATTGATCTATTGAAAATTATTGATTATTGCTTGATGAAAATTATCATAAAAAAAGAAATTAAACAAATAATTCTGTTTGTAACACATGTGGAAAATATGCAGTTACCGATGTACTAAAACAGCTGTTGTGATTTTTTAAATAATTTTGTGGAAATCAAATAAATTTGTTTATTTTCTTTTGTTATTTACATTAATTGCTAGGAAAATATTGAATAGTTATAAATTTATAAAAGTAATTTTTTCTAATGTATCAAAATACTTTCTGATAGAAATGCATAATATTAAGGTAAATGATAACGACATATTCTTAAGATCTTGGGGCTTTTACTTTTTTGTTATTACCAGATGTAGTAGATGGTGTCTTAAGTTAATCATTGTTTTAGAGGCTTACAGCAGAACATGGTTAATGCAATGAAAGTATGACTATTTTATTTTAAATACATATAAAGCAATTTTTTGTAACTTAAAAAATCTTACCTTTAAGTCATGAATTGATGGTATTATCTTCAATGTGTTGGTTCCCATAAGAATTAATGTTTCTAATGATTCAAGACCAAGCACAGGTAAATTTGTAATTGATGTTTCAGATAGATCACTATGGAAAAATGTTAAAATTGAAAATAAGCATAAAGATTGAGAAAGATCAACAAAGTGATTAAATTTTATAAATTTAATCATTTTTCTTTTTCTGATTGTTTTCTATACATTTTTTAAACATATAACATTATATTTAATTGACTTGTTCTACAAATGTATTGACTTAACATGAATTATCTATCTTTTAAATTGTCTAAGTGATAAAAGAATATTTATTTTTAATCTAAAGTCATTTAGATTAATTTGATTCTGTTAACCTCCTCATAAGCTGTGAAAAAAGAAAGTAATGTGTTTAATTCAGTAAATTGAAAAAAAAATGTATGTTTAAATGGTTTAGCTTATGTACCATAATCATGTTATTTTTCTTTAAATCAATTTAAGTAAATTATGTTTTAGGACATATAGTTATAACATCTAGTTAAAACAGAAATGATATGCTAGTCATTTCAACTTTAATTCTATAACTTTTTTGAAAGTTTATGTTGCAGTAAAATGTTTCAAGATTAGTAAAATAGTTTATTTATAGTTATTTATTTTTATAATTAATCATAATATTAAGTAAAAAAAATAATAAAGAAAATATGAAATGTTACTAAAAACAGTAAATTATTTTGTCAAACAGAATAATATAAGTTAAAAATGTGGATGTATTTATTGAAGTGAAGCTTCTTAATGCAAGATGATTATATAATAGATTTATTATAATCAGAAAATATAAATAAAAATGGCCAGAAACAAACACCATATATGATAAATAAAAGTTTTCACCAAAGGAACACCAAAATTGTAAAGAGATTTTTCATTATTCAAGCATATCTTAATATGAAAAACTGACTTCCTTTCTATGTCAATTTAATAAATGTTACACTTACAGATCACGCAAACTGTCTAATCCTCTAAAAGCATCATGAGATAATTCTGTTAATGCACGATTCCCTTTTAAACTCCTAAAACAGGAAAATAATCAAGAAAATTAATCAATTTTTATTAAAAAATTATTTTTTATGATTAATTTATTTTAAAAACATTAATTCCAATCATGGTTTTTCTATATAAACAGAACAGATAAAATTATTTAGTATATACTACCATGTGGAAAGTAGTTGGATGGACAGTGGACTTTGCTAATTTTGCGCTGAGTTTAACAAATTGTGTTCTTCAGTGTACTGAATTATTTTATTAAAGTGAAAGTATAAATAAAGTACAAAATAAAATTGTCCATCATAATTGATTACAAAAGGTTTAGCCAGTAGCAAAAGTAATCTTACTATAGCAATATTTTAAGTACTGTTTTTAAGGACGATCATCATCAAGGACTGATAGTTGTGTAGGAGGTTCTTCTCTCCTATATTCCTACGTATCTTTTTTAAATTTCTCAAATTTCTTTGTAAATAAGCTGTTCAAAAGGCAAATAGTAAAAAATAAGTAAGATTAAGTATTTAATAGTGCACAGACAAAGGAACAATGCTATAGATAGAGAAGAGTGTTGGAAACAAATATTAGGTTAAAAATGGAGTAAGCGATGTGCAATTATGGAATAGTTATGACTAGCCACTGAGAGGCATTGGAAATTGTGTATAATTCAGGAATAGGGTCATGTCAGCAATATAGAGGAGACAATGCATTGGTGGTTTAATGTTGGAAACTTTCCCTTCACTGAACTTTCTCTTTTCTTCTGTCTTAAGACAGCTACCATTCTGAAATGGAAAAATTGTTACATACAAGTCATTCTGGTTAATAGAAAACAATCTTGCGGTAAAATTGTATAAAAATCAGAAAAAGGTCTTAGCTGTAACTGCATCACAAACACGTCTACGCAAATGAAATGCCAAAAAGACGACTTAAAACAAGATCCTGTTTCTGTTGGTTAAAAGTGAAGTATGTAGCTGCTTGTAATAATGGGTTGTATAATGTTATCTGAATAAGTTTTATCTGAATTTTAATACTAATAATTTGAAATTGTAATTATAATGTAAAATTTTAATTTATTTAAAAATGTATTATATTTATAATGGATAGTATACAACATTTCCACTATAATATTTTAAAAAGTACGAGGGTTGTCAGAAAGGTTTTGAACCTAACCTAGAAAGACGTATTTTTTTCCGTCAAATATAGTTTTATTTTTCAACAAGGCCCTTTTCAAGACGATACATCTTTTCTAGTGTTGCTCTAACAACTTTAATTCTTCCAAATAATAGCTGGCGTGTTTCTCCGCAAAATAGACATTTACGTATGCGGAAACCTCCTCGTCCGATGAAAATCTCTTTCCTCCAAGCGAAACTTTAAAGTTAGGAAACAAAAAAAAGTCGCTTGGGGCCAGATCTGGTGAATAAGGCGTGTGGTCAACCAATTCAAAGTGCAATTTGTGAATTTTAGCCATGGCGACCGTCGAAGTGTGAGCAGGCGCATTGTTCCGATGGAAACGGACTTTCTTCTTTAAATATGGTCGTTTTTTTGAAATTTCTGCCTTCAGCTTGTCAATTAATGATCTGTAATACTGTCCCGTTATTGTTTTACCTTTTTGAAGATAATCGACAAAACACAATTTCGTAACTATCCCAAAAAACAGTCCCCATCACCTTTCCGGGCGATGGAACCGTCTTCGCCGGTTCAGAGCAGGTTCACCCTTTGCAGTCCACTGTTTTGACCCGTTGTTTTGTCTCAGGAGTGTAATGGTGGATCCACTTTTCATCTACAGTTATGAATCGACGGAAAAAATCTGACGCATTTTGCTTAAACTGCTTCAGCAGGACCTTGGAAATGTTCATTCGAAAGCGTTTTTGGTCCAAAGTGAGCAAACGCGGCACCCAACGCGCGGATAGCTTATGCATATCTAGTTCTTCCGTTAATATTTGACAAACACGTTCTTCTGATATGGCCAAAGCCTCTGCTATCTCTCTAATCTTAATTCGTCGATCGTCCAGTACCATTTGGTGAACTTGAACTTCTTCGATGATATTAGTGGTGGTTGCAGTTTTTGGACGTCCCGAACGCTTATCATCAACCACGCTGGTTCGACCAGGTTTAAATTCAGCGACCCATCTTTTCACGGTGGAAAATGATGGGACAGAGTCCCCGTAAACAGCATCCAACTTTGTTTTAATTTGCGTAGGCGTATCAATTGCAAGTATTTAATCACGGCACGATATTCGATTTTTTCCATTTTCACAAAAACACTCAGAAGACTTACTCAAACGATTATCAAACAACTGAGCGTCCAAAAATAGCTGAAATTTTATTGAGTACCTTTCAACGCATGCGCGAATACATTCCCCAACTTTTGTTGACGAGTGCTGCCATCTTCATGTTGAGTCAAAACTTTTCAGACAACCCTCGTACTTTTTGTCTAAAATTTAGAAGAAATATGAAAAATATGAATTAAGAAATACAAATTGGAACATTTAATAAGAGTTCAAAAATAATGTTACACTTAAAAAGCTGAAGGAAAATTTTCAAACATACATAAATTTAACGTATATTATCATTGTAATAAATGTCTATATTACGTAAAAATTTAGAAACTATTTTCATACGTCTGGATTTCATACCAAATAAAATTTTTTAAATAAAGTTTTCAAAGGGAGATACTGAAGTGAATGATAATTCATTATGCATTATAAACTGAAGCTTGTTCTGTTTTATGTTCGGTTAAGGATTCATGAAATCCTTTACATTTTTGGTACTTAATAATTTTTTGGTGTTTTCATAATCCATTTACGGAATTTGTAATATCTAATTTTTATTAGTCTTTATAAAAAAATTGTAATATATGCGATTAACTCATGTTAAAATATTAGCTTTTAGCTTTGAAAAAATTTAATTTCTATCTAAAATTATTGTATTGAAATGCCTTAACACTGTTAAAGAGTTTTATTACAGAAATTGCTCAGTGTATAATAAAATTAGAATCATATTTATCAAGAAATTTTGATATGGTACTTTCTTATAGATCAAGTGTTTTTTCATGGAGAGAATAAAGTACATTATGTGACTGATTAAACTGTTAGTCTACTGTTAAAATTATTAATCGCCTAGGACAGTAATTAATTGTTTGGAAAAATATATATTTTGTTTTTAGAAGTGTAATAGTTTAATATTTCATTAAGTAGTCTCTAAGATTATTAAGCTACACTAACCAATGACAATGATATATTTATACAATTTTAAATATAACTGTTAGTTAAAAAATGGCAAATTTCAGACCCATGAGTTTTTTATTGCAAAAGTATAAATTATTGCTATAATTTTCTCAAATAGACATAATTATTTTTGTCTATTTAAATTTTTGTTCTCCGATTATTCAAACCATTAAAAAATATACTATTATTCCTATTTTAATTGATTTTTAAATGTAAAAAAAAAAAATAAAAACAAAAGTTAATAAATTTTTAAAGGAAGCACAAACATTAACAACGTTGAAAATCTTGCAAGTAAATAATAAAGAATATTTACTAGACATTCTTGATTAACTCCAGAGTATATAAAAATACTTTAAAAAATCACTCTGATTGAATAAATATTACATTTTTTAAATAATACACATTCTTTGAACAGATCATAAACATGTTCTCTTGAAGTACTATACATATATCAACACCCTATATATTCGCATTAAAACATTCAGTGCTTCCAAAGATGGTCTTTGAAGAAGTTTAATTTAGAGTATAAATCATCTCAGGCAGGTAATATGGTTACCGGAGGTACCAATCGGTATACTGGTGGTCACCTAAGATGGCTCAGATGAGACGAGACCTCCAGTGTCATAGGCGTCGTATGCAGAGACGAGAAGAGCTGGTGGTGCAGCCTATGATGCGGCCACACAGTTATACGTTGATAGCAGACGGTCCTTGAATTGAGATCAAAAGATTTAAGATCAATAAATGGCGCAAGCTCTGTGAAGAGCTGGATGTGGATCCGTGGGGACGTGCGTACCGGATCGCGATGAAGCGGTTCGGCCAACGGTTGCCTGTTCTCACGGAAAAACAAACGCGTAGAGAAATTGCTTGGGTTTTCCCTAGTGAGGGCAATGAAGAAGGCGAAGCCATAGATTGTGAGCAAAAGCGTTTTTCAATAAAAGAGGTCTCTGCGGTGATACTCAGATTAGGTAACAGAAAGAGCCCTGGCCCAGACGGTATCCCGGCTGCCATATTAAAGGGACTGGTCAGACATGCAGCTTGGGAGATGACAGCAGTGGCTGATTATCGCGTAGTGAATAGAACATTTTCAAGGCGCTGGAAAGATTCGCGTCTCGTCTTCCACCCTAAGCAGAGTAGGGATGAGAGGACCCCGGAGTATAGACCATATGCCTGATAAATTGTAAGGGCAAAGCCGTCGAGAGGATGCTGGCTTCGCATGTGATAAAAGAGTTGAATGCGGGGGCTGGCATTTACGCTAATCAGTTTGGTTTTTGGTGGGGCCGCTCGGCGCTCCAAGCTGAGAATCTAAGAGAAGGCTGATTTCGTTTGGGGTTATCTCAGCTTTGTTGTATGCTGCGCCGGTCTGAGGTAAGGCGGCACGTGTTAAGCGAAATTTGCGCAATCTGCATAGAAGGACGTTGTTGGTGATATTTTTCGGGTACAGGACGGTTGCGTGCGAGGTGGCTTGCGTGCTGGCAGCTGTGCCCCCTATTGATCTATTAATTGGAGAGCCCACCCTGGTTTACGAAGGCATGGATAGAAAGAACGCTAGAGTGAAAACCTTAGATGATTGGAGCGAAAGATGGAGATTGGGCGCGGGGTCTGTCTGGACAAAAAGGCTATTACCGAACCTTATTCCGCAGATTAACAGACCCCACGTCGACGTAAATAACCAGCTTGCGCAGTTCTTCCCAGGGCATAGCGCGTTTGATTATCACCTTTACAGGTTTGGTAGACGCAGCTCTCCTCGCTGCATATACTGTTGTGGCGAGGATTCTGCCGAACACTCACTATTTCACTGTAACGATCTCCAGGACCAGGTGGGTTTAACTGGTTTAATTCCAGAAGACCTTGTCAAATATATGCTTGAGGCAGTTCAGAATTGACGGGCGATATACGAATACAAGACCGAAGTTTTAAGAAAGAAGGATGAAGAGGCTCGAAGACGTGGGTTTTAAAAGCAGTAGGGATGGACAGCCCCAGATGCGAGGTCCGGTATGCCGAGGCGTGCTGGTACCAATGAACGGCTGGGGACCCCATGAGGTGAAAGAACAAAAACATGAAAGACCCGAACCGGTGGGGACACCTTTGGGTACGCCGGTTAGAGTGGGCACAAGAAAAAAAAGAAAAGAGCCAACTGGCGAGCCGACGTGCCATGCCGGATTTACAGCTGGTAGGCGGGAAGACTCGTTTGAGTAAATGGACATTTTCCTGGGCTGAGGTTTACTTAAATGTATGTCTGGCCCAGGGGAGTAGTGATGAGGAAAAAAAGGTAATGTTTTTTTTATAACTATTCATATCTTAATGAGTATTTTCAGCTGATTTTTAAAAACTGTTCAAACATAAAATATCTACTATTGTGTAGTACATATATAATTCTACTCATATATGTACCAAAGAAAAAGGTAGAAAAATTTTTGTCCAAACAAAAATATATTTTACTAAAAATAATCTAAAATAGAGATGATTAATAAAAGAGATGACAATAATGGGATTAAAATTGTTTTGTCTAATTTTTTATAAAAATCCTTGAAAATTTGTTTGCTAGCAAACATAATAAAGTCATGACAGAAATGATGGTTGTTTTGTTTTACAACTGTGGATGTGTTACACATATTTATTTTTTTAAATTTCAATTTTCTTTTAACCACTCACCCAAATTTCTAAATGGTGACTAAATTACTAAATTTTGGTTAAGTATAATACTGTTAAAAATTATTTCAATGTAATGACTAAAAATGGTGATATAAATTGAATGTTTTTTTCTTTATCAGGCAAATAATTACTGGCAATCTGAAATTTCATTCAAGTAAGGGTAAAAAACTTTAATTGTGTTAACTTTACATTTTGTAGAATTGTTTGGACACATTTTATAACTCGGAAATGAAACATTCTAAAATGGCTTTGCAATCTTTAAAAACTAAAAATTCTAAAATTAATTTTTTCCTGCATTTTCCTAAAAAGGAAATAATGTATTTAATACTGTTTAAATGGGTAGTCAAAAAATAATTTAAAATAGAACAGACTTTATTTTATTTATTATAAAAAAACTTTTAATTACAAAATTATAACAAATCAAACTCAGTTGTCTTCTTTTGTTAGCCAGACTATAATTGAAGATATGACACATAATTAAGGATAAACTCAAGCTAATGCTAAAACAAGCCAAATTAAAGTCACTTACAGTTTACCAATTTGAGATCCATTAAAAGCCCAGCCTTCTATTTTTGCAATATTATTGTAATCCAGAATTCTGTAATATAAATATTAACAAACATAATAGTATATAAATATTCAGTACAAAAATTATAACCATAGTGGTAAAACTGTATTACTGTTAATTGTTATAACACTAACTGTAAGCTTATAAGCTCTGACCACCAATTTCAACATATAACTAATATACTCTCAGGAATATGAGTAACATCACTTATAAAAGAGGTATATAATAGCTTAAAAAAAATATTTAGGAAGAACAATTCTGTGTATTTAGAAATTCTTTTATGCTTTTCAAACAAACATAACACTGCACATAAATTTCCTTCATCCAGCAGTAATCTCTAATTTTTCATTTATCATTGATTTTATAATTTGTTGCACTGTCTATAATTTGTACATTATATACTAATGATGACTCAACTGTTGAAAAAGTTGTAACATGAAAATATATGGTGTTTTGATCTGAGTATATCTGATATTACTATGTTTACCTTTGAAAGTAAAATAAAAATAAAAGAACAATTTAAATACTGCAATTTTTTATATAAAGTGAGAAATTTCAAGGGGAATTACAGGAATGTGAACCTTTACTAAATTTGTTGATGGTCTTCTCCCAGACCTAAAAAATCAGATTCTAAAGATTTATATTTGAGTACAGTTCACGAGTTAACCCTGGACAAAGACTGAAACAAATTCTATTTTAGTAGCTCTGTTTCTTTACAAAAATAATTTGAAAATTTTATTGAAAAAGAAAAAAATACCATGTTATTAATTAAATTAATAAGTGTGGTTTAAATATTGAATTTAGCAAAAACATTCATGCATAAGTGATCAAATTCTTTTTCTAATCAGTGGCATTGGGTAAATGTCAGTTTGAAAGTTTAAAAATATCAATATTAAAAAAGTTTATAAATAAAAATATTATTAAGGAAGTTTAATAATAATAATATAATTAGTATTTGTAAAGCCCTGTAAACATTTTTGGTCTGGAGGGTCTTGTCATCAAAAGTCATTTGGTTTTATTATTGTTCTTTTTTAAAAAAAAACATTATAATTTACACTTTCAATAAATATGTTGTCGATCTCCATGGTGGAGTGGTAGCAAATGGGCTTTTCATCTGGAAGTCTTGATTGCAAATACCGATCTTCAGACATGGTATTTTTTCATATGGTACAAATTTCAATTTCATCGGGCTAATGACTATAGGCAAATGCTTGTGAAACTAAAAAAAAAAAGAAAAAATTGAAAACATTAATTACACTTTCAATAAATATGTTGTCAATGTGGTGGAGTGGTAGTGTCTCTGCCTTTCATTTGGAGGTCCTGGGGTTCAAATCCCAGTCAGGCATGGCATATTTCATACGCTCTACATTTCCAAATCCCACGCACAAGCTTCAAGCTTATGTGATGATATCATCAAGCAAAAAAAGAAATAATAATTTAGCTAATATTGACTCTAACATAGGTATCATATTAGTTTTCTAATTTGTAATTCTTGAAATATTAAAAAAGGTAAAATTGTAATTTTTTTAAATTATGAAATACATCAGGGATTTAATAAATGTTTGCTAACTGCTACATTATTCTTTAATGCTAATTCAATTTGAATTATCTATTAGAAAACAACAAAGCTTTTCTTGACTGAAGATTACATAATTTTTTCTTCATTTCATGTTTGGAATGAATTACTACAGAAATTTTGCTACTTATTTATTTGAAGATACAAAAATTTAGGTATCCTTTTTTTAGTTATTGTTGGGTCTGGCACTTTGTGTATAAAAACTATTATACATTAGTATATATTTCTTATTTAGACGAATTTCATGTTAATTTTAAATACTTACAGTTGTTCTGTTTTAATACTTAATGCATTTGATTTTATCATTTTAATCTTGTTGCTTTCAAAATCCCTAGAAAAAACAAAAAATCAAAATCAAAACAAAAATGAAAGAAACTGATTTTTTTTTGTTGTACTTAGCCTACTTTAATGAAAAGTTTAGTTTAAGGTTTAACTAACTGAATTTTTTGGTAGAAAATCCAGATATTCATTATTCTATAACCATAAATTAATTTTCTGTAAAAGAAAACAAGGAAACTTACAATATGTGCATAATGTTTTTGCTTAGACCAGGTAGTGTTGGCAAAACTTCTAATCCTGTGTGAGTAATTCTCCTAAACAAAAGAAAACATTCAAAATTACAAATAGGCATAAAATATTCATTATTATATTATTTATAGTTATAATAGATTATAATTTGAACTTTTATAACCTGAGAATTATAACAAACAACATGTAAATCTTTAAAATCAATTTAAACATGAAGTGATTATTACAATCATTCACTTCTCAATATTATTTTAAAAGATAAAAGTTATATATTCTCATTGTTGGGAGGGATGACAAAGAGGACTTTGAATATTGGTAGACCAGAAAAGTGTAATTAGTAGTGGCATCTGGCAACAATCTTTTGGGTTGGCTTTCTAAATCAATTAAAAGACTAAGTCTCATGCTTAAGATATGGTGCTTTGATCAGCTGGTTGCACAGTAAGTTTGCTAATAACAGCATGTATAATAAATTTATCCTTTCAAGAGATTGTAAAGATGAAATTAGAAGCATTTCAGTCATAGGCTTGAAGTTGTGATGTGCTGTTATGCACCCTAGCCTATTCTGTGAGTTGACTACTACGAGAGAGATTTTTATTCTTCTTTGCTGTGCTCTGTTCACGACAGTCAGTGATGAAAATTATTTAAATATTGAAATGACAAGCTGAACTAAATTATATAAATTTTCTATTAGTTTAATAATTTATTAGTAGTTTATTAATTATAATTAATTAATAGTTTATTACTGTAATAATTTTATTCATTCTTTGAGCTACCTTCAGTGACTGATGATCACTGGATACCCTGACATCAGCAGATTTTTTTTTTTCTTAATTTAGGGAATTATGAATTTGGAAAAAGTGTGTCTGGTATAAATTGCATCTGTTCATATATTTATAATTTTCAGTGTATTAATATGTGGTCTTTTGTTTGTGTTTAGAATATCAAGGTTATCAATCCTGGTAGATTGGAATTATGATTTGTGTCTATGGCATATACTTGTATCTATCTCTCACCTTGTTCATCCTAAAGCAAAAACTTATGAATTATATGTATTTTTTTTAAATTTTGGGTATCTATTGAAATTGTAAGATAAAAATAGCTTTATGGTTCCTAACACATAAGCAGTAAATCGGCACTAAAGTTACATTTATGTAGTTTAATTAAAATATATTACATATTTCATATTATTTATCTACATTCTGCAAGCATAATACTGTTACAACCTGTAAATAGACATTTTTTAAAGTCCCTATCAAATATTTTAATTCATTACCATAAAATAAAAACATTCCATCAACCCTCCATCCACTTGATTAGTTTCTAGGAAATCTGGTGTCTATTGTTGTAGTAGGTGAAACATGAAATCCATGAGATATAAAATGTTATTTCTTGCATGCGCCTTCATATTTGAAGAATACATTTAATTTTTTAAAAAATTGCAAGAAGTTACTATGGTGTTGGTTTAAATTTTAGGCAAAGTTTAATTAGAAAAATCTAAAAAGTTTGATTCCGTTTTTTTGGCAACCTGGTTGAAGCATTTATACAACTAGTTATCTTTAATGATATTCATAGATTGGTTTTAAAATGTAAGTAATGGGTCAGTTAACACCCCTGTTATTGATTTTCTAAAAAAAAAAAAAACAATGATTTACTGTTACCATGAAACAGTAACATTCAGTTAGAAGATTTATAACAAAAATATTCATTATCCAAAGTAAAATTTCACATAAATAAAACATTTGAGTCACGAGGAGAAAAATTTATGTACATTATATACCAATTCCATTGTTAAAAATTGACTAAATGTTTATTATTTTTACCCAGAAGTGATAAAATTCTTAGCATAAGAAACAGACTTTCATAAAAAACTTGTGTTCATGAAAAGTCATACAGTTGAAGTGAAACTTCTATTGCAATGAATATGAGTTGTAAAAGTTATAAGAGAATGAATTATAAAAGTAATTAAGAAAAATAATTTTATGAGTAATGGAAAATAATAACTTTTATTTTTGTTTCCATATCTTCAGAATTGATACAGTGGGTTTGTGATATGTAAAATATGATAAAATATAAAACATTAAATGTAAAATGTGGATGTGATATGTAAAATGTGCTAGAATAAGTTCATCAAGGTATCTTGAAAATAATGCATCATTGTAGTTCCTGTTCTTTAGTTGCTTCATTAGTGCTAATTTTAATTTTCAGTTTTAGTTTATCTTGAAGGAAATTGAAATGGTTGTGGTTCTTGCTGCAAAGTTAATCATCACCAAGAATCATAGGAATTTTATCTAAATCTTCACCTAAGAGCATAGCATTAATTGTGTATGCTAGCAATATTCTGTGAAGAAATGTATGATCTCTTGGATGGTGTTATTAGGAGAGATGTAAATTTACTACCAATATTATTCACAAGTAAACTCTTTCAACAATCAACTTTGCAGAACATATTTCACTGATTGGTGCTTAATTAACTGATAAATATTTGGCTAGTTTCATTGTTAGTGATAGGTTAAATGCGATCACATTTATAATATTGTTAAAGCACTGATACATAACTAACTACTCTAGTGTCTGAATCATGTACATTTAAATTGAGCTACACAATGAAAATTTAGAACCTTTATGCTGGTTTTTTTATAATTGAGCCAAGTTTTAGAAAGAAATAAAATGTTAGATTTTTGAAGAACAGTATCCATGAGATCTCTAGAATGGGCTCTTAAAATTTAGAGATTCAAAAACATCATCAATAATCCTATCCTCTTGGTAATAAAATCATTAAGTTGTAGGTCTATCGTTTTAAGATTGGTAACTGAAAGTTTATGAAATTCTTCTTGAAGGTTGCACATTGACATTGCTACTATTAGACAATGATAAAATCTTTGATCATTATTAGCAGTCACAACATAAAGTCCGTAGTCGCTCATAATAAAGCATTACATAATAATAAAAAATTGCTGCAAATGATTCTTATGATATTCGTAAACAACTAAACTGAATTTTCCTTTGTGTGATTCATGAATTGTAATAGTACAGGCATCAGCAGAAAATGATTTGTTTAAAAACAATAGTCTTGTTATTGTTTAGTGAAATTGTTGATGTCTTTTATTCTATTGGCACTGCAGATTGTTTAATATTATTTTGCACATGTAAGCAGAAGCTTTTCTTCTAGCTTTCTCTCCAGTTTGTTTTTGCAGATACATGCAAAGAATGTGGTCAAAAAGTGTATGTGTGTGTGTGTGTGTGTGTGTGTGTGTGTGTGTGTAATTTAATTTGTCTATCTTTTAGTATACTGATATTGTTTGTTTTTATATGTTTTAACATTTTGTATTGCTCATGTATGTTAAAATACCATCCTGTTTTATGTATAGGATTTTATTTTAGGTAAAGTTTTATGCATAGGTAAAATTAAAATTAAAAAAGTCATCTTTCATAATTAACTGTAATTGGGTGGTTAACTTGCAGTGCTATATTAAATAAATCAATAATTAGTAAATAAATACTTCACTGCTTTTGTATTCAACTTATAAGAAATCTAAAGTTGTTCAAAATTTTTATTCAAACTAATTTGAAAATAGTATATACTCACAAAACTCTTAATGTCTTCAATGGAAAAATTCCAGCTGGTAAAAATCTCAGAACTGGAGCATTAGATATTACTCTGTAAACAGATAAATACAATATATGTAATATTTTAAATACATCTGTTTGTAAACCTCAACTAAAGAAAAATCCTAAATCCAAACTAAAATAAAAAGTTTATTTACAATGAAAAAAATTGTTAAGACTTTTTTCATTTGAAAGGATCTATTTAAATAAATACATGTTAAATGAAAATAACAGTAATAATACATAAAATGAAGAAGTTTGAATAAGTCATTTTCTTAATTTAATTGCAGTTAAATTAAAAAATCAGGTTTACTCAATTATGTACTTACATTTGATGTTGTCTGTACAGTAGTTATAATTAAATAGTTTTGAGTGTAAACTGATGGCAGTTCTTAACACAACATAGTCAATAAATAAGAACTATAAGTAAAATTAATAAGAAACCATATGTACATTCAGGGGTCTATTCCCATGGATATATATATTTTTACTCTTTGCCAACTACCTGGATTTCACCATGGTGTCAGCCTCCCCTTTAAATCCTTTGTACAAGGCTCAATCTTAGATAACAGCTTATATAATAAATTTTTAAACAATATACAATCTGAGGCATTCGATTAGTAAAATTTAAGATTTTGTAAAGTATTTTTTTTTCACCATTTTAACAGACAAGAGTGAATTTTAACAATTAAATCTTTTAGAGTTTTTTTTTAATATTGCATCACTTAATAATCAAGTCAAGTTTTTTTTAAATATTAAGAAGGCACATTACCTAATGTTTAAATTGTAATTGCTCATATGTTGTACTTGTAGTACCAAGTTGTATAAGCTTATTTTATGAAATTTTGAATAAAAAGTATATAAGTTTTTCAATGTAAGATTGGAAATTTTAATCAGTAAAACAAATTTTTATATATTTTGCAAGATTAAACATTAAAAAAGTAATGCTAACAATTTCATAGAAAAAATTATTATTTTATTAAATTAAGAAAACATTTTGCATGTTTGTGTCAAGAAACCCCACTATCATAACTTCGAGTCATTAAAAGGCCCACTTTTATTGTAACTACTGAAATGATTTCAACATTTATAAAGGTGGTAATAAATATCTAAATTTTAACATTTGTTTACTACGTTGTATTTAATAATCTTATAATAAACAGCAGACTACAAAATATGTTTTGCTTCATTCAAATGCTAGTTGGAATTAAAGATAGAAAACATTTTTTCCTAAAGAAAAAGAAGAAAACATATATTACTATACGTACATTGCTTGTAAATTTGAAAGATGTCTAAATGCATGTTTATCAAATTCATCCAAGTATTTCATTCTTGTAATTGAACTGAAAAATAAAAATTAAATATACAGATGTTAAAATAAATGTCAATAATAATATAACGGGCAATGTGAAGAGTTCTTTTAGCCATGAACTGGGGTGTTAAAATAAAATTAATGATAAAGAAAAAATTATGAGGTTTAATTATTATATAGGATATATGTTCCTATATGGAAACACATAATACTCTATCCATGTTATACCATTTATAAAGTAACTGGAATTAACAAATTTTATATAACTATTGATAATGTAACGTAATCATGTAATTATAATTATGAACTGTACATTTAAATAAAATTACTTGTAAATAAATCTGCTTAAAAATTTAATTTTAATTATTTTATTTACAAAAGTATTTTCTGATATTAAATAATTTTAAATGTTTAGTTTAATTGAAAATCCATTTATAGAGTATTAGAATAAATTACTTTGTTATAAAAACTTTTGAAATAAAATGTTCTCAAAAAAAATTGTTTCCAATTAAAATTTTATATCGCTGGGTTTGTTAAATAAAGTTATTCTAGCAATAATAAAATTAAAGATTCTTTCCTAAAATGGCTAAAACCTGTTCTATCCATTGAAATCTAGTTTGTGTCATTGTAAATGTGAAATTCATCATTAGGTTTAATACAAGACGTTTGTCTGATTGTTAACTGTATCATTTTGTAAATATATAATGCTGGCAATAGCCTTTTGTTTTTAAGATTTTTTCAACGAATTTCAAATATTATCCTATCTTTTCTGCTAAATGAAATCATCAATACATTTAAATGCTGTTTTTCTTCATTTTTCAGTACTACAGTATGATAAATGAGAATATGTTGTTTATAGGTATTCTATATTGATAAAAAGATTACCTGCATAAACTATATGGATAAACATAGCCTTTTACATATTGAGTTAATATGCTCCCATGTAAGGTTACTTTTAATTATACCTAATCTATAAGCAGAATTACTGATGCTCAATTCATGATCTTTCATTAAAAACTGGAATATTCATCAATTCTATTACTATTATTATTATCATCAGTTCTATTGCCTGTATGTTTACATAAGCAATTATTCTTAACTACATCCCATTTAGCTTCTGATAGATTGTCATCAATTTCTGTTTCGTGTCTTATTTTACTATTTTATGATTAATTAAATTTAAACACTCTTATTTTATACAAATTATCTTTACATTATGAAATAGGATAAGCTTTAAAAAAATCATAAGTCAAAAATATCTTATGTCTAAAAAACATTATTATATTTGTGATACTGCTGAAATAACAGCTGCTCCTCATATTAATGACTTAAAAATCAAAAAACGAATTGGTAGAACAATAATTAAGTTAAAAAATAAAAATAAATTATATTATTAGATGTAAATTAAAAAAAAAAAAAAAATAGCCTATTTGCGGTATTACTTTTACTGTGTAGAGTAAATATTAAAACATACAATTTAAATACACAAACACACACACATGCGCACGCGTGCATATTTAAAACAATGAGAAATCAATTTTTTCATTCTTTTGAATTGTTGAATTGCAAAAAAATTAATAATACTTAAAACAATTGCAGAAAAATTAATAATAATTGGTTAAAGATAATTTATTTTATTCTACAACATAAAAAAAAATAAGCTAAAAACTTGGAATGCCGATCAAACTGTTGCTTATGATATGCTCTTGAATTATGTGTTGATGGAAAATTAGGGTGATCAACCGTCTCAGTTTACCCAGGGCTGTCCCGAGTTTGGCTCCAAGTTTCCTGGTCCTTGGGACTCTCTTCCTGGGATGCTTAAAGTCCTGGTTTTCAGCGAAGAGTGTACAGTGAGTCTCACCCTTAAACGTCAGTATTGCTCTTATGGAGCACATTGTTGCCACATGTAATCTATGTATAAGCTCGCAACTAAAGTGTGTAATTATGATCATCTACTAATTTAATGTCATGTTTTGTATTATACATCACCAAGCAGTGAAATATCTACACTGTTATTAAATGCTATTGCAGCACATATGATTTTCACATGCATTGTCTCTCTAACTCTCCTGGATAGTGTGCGCAGAACTGAAAATTGTAATGAGTGAATGGTTCACACCATTTACTTAGTGATTTGGTTACACTGCCTGAGTAGAAAAGGACTGAGCTAATGGAAATATGCATGCATTAGAAAGAGATAGAGATAGCCCATTTACTTTCATACTGTCTTTTAAGGTTGAGACATGCTATAGAAATGGAAAATCCTACATTGAATTTAAGACATTAGTCTTTATGCTTGTCTCCCTCTTTCTAGTATAATAGTAAATTCCAGAGTTTCATTTCCACTTCATTTCTCTTTGTATCCTGTGATGTTAAGCCATGCATGCACATTGGTATCGAACTACCTTCTTTGTTTTCTATACATTAACGCGCACCATAACCTAATACTGTATGTGTTGATTTTCCCCTATTACCAATTGTCATTTTGAATGATTAACATTTTCAAACTGTAATCAGTAATTTTGATTGTTATTCATTGTGATTATTGGGATTATGTCTTTAAGTGAATCAGAAAGTGAAATAGAAGAAAGTAACTACAAAAACAAGGATGTGAAGAAGACACCACTGAAGAAGAAAACCAAAAGACTGTTATTTCAATAAAACATGGAAAGAGAGTTGGATTAGAGAGGTAAGCAATGTTCACAGAGCATATTGTAAAATATGCAGAAAGGAATTTGGTGTTGAGCATGGTGCAGCAAATGATGTGAAAGCTTATATGACCACAGAATCACATACGTCAGGGATGAAACAAGTCTCTACTTCTAAGTCAGTAAAAACATTCTTTGTTTCTCATAAAGAAACTAATGCTCAGTGAAAAATAGTTACTGCTAAGCTAAGCATAGCATGCCTATTAGTGAGGTATGCCCACTAATAGGCATACCGAACTAATAGGTATGCTTTATCATACTGTTCGCTAGACTGTTCTGTGAAATTGAGTGAACTTACATTTACTGAATAAAAAATTGCAACAAAAATGTGTTGTGGGAGAACAAAAACAGAAACATTAGTAACAGATGTGTTGGCTCCATTTAGTGTTGAACTAACCCTTTCAGATCTAAAAAATGACCATATATTTTATATTATATCAAGTGATGCATCAAACTATGGAAATAAAAAAAAAAAAACTCCCTCTTGTCCTAAAGTACTTTGATACAAAAAATAGAGTATGCAATAGACTCCTTGATTTTCATGAAGATTTTAATGAAACTGTAGGGAAAATTAAAGATAAGATTATGGATATTTTAAGTGAACACAATATTGACATTTCTAAACTTTCTGGATATTCAGCCGACTCTACAAATGTAAATTTTGGTAAATTTCATTCAGTGTACCAACTTCTCAAAAAAGAGAATAAAAACATTTTACCTGCCAAATGTCCAGCACACCTATTGCATAACACTTGCAAGAAAGGATGTGATTCACTTTTGTGTGATATTGAGGCTTTTGTGTAAAAAGTATTTGTTCACTTTTCAATGTCTGTTAAACGCACAGAAGCTCTATATGATTTTCTAATTTTGTTGAAATAAGGAAGATAAGGCACGTCCCAACACAATGTCAACGTCCATTTCAAAGGGACAACGTCCCTTTCACCCTTACCAACTATAGAAAAACTGTTAAAATGCTACCCTGCCATAGTTTTATATTTTCAAAGTATGGGAGAAGAAGATTGTCCAAATTTAATATGGAAATATGTTCAAAATGAGACTGATGATGATCTGTATTGTAGTAAAACAGAAATTTATATGCTGCTTTTCCAAAATGTTTTGAAAGTATTTGAAGAGACCATCAGAAGCCTCAAAAAAAAAGAGTTAACTGCAACAGAGTTGTTCGATGTTATGAACTGGCTATGACAGAAGATCATTCAATGCAAAAATGATTCATTTTTCAGTTACTTAACTCTAAATAAACATAAAAATGTAACTGAAAAAAATTGAATGTCTAATAAAACAGGCTTTCATCAACTTTTGAATCAAAACCCTATCATATCTAAAAGCAAACTTTTATTTCAATAGTTCCAACTATCTTTGTATGCTTCAATCATTTTCCTTGAAAACAAGTAGTGTGATATATGGTGATGTTCAGTGTGTTTCCAAGTGTTTGAATATGTTGGACATTCTATGTATGAACAGTTTTTGTGATGAGTTTGTAGATGCAAAAGATTTAATTAATGAACATTGAAACATCAAGAGAAGCCTGCAGATAAAAAGTGGATGGTTATTTTTGCAGTTCTGGAGACTAATCATTGCAAATTCAAAAATTTAGCAATACTTATTAGTAAAATTCTTAGTTCTCCTGTTCAAATAATTTTGTAGAGAGGGTATTTAGCTTGATGTCATCACAGTGGAATGATGTGAGGAACTGGTGTAATGTGAGCTTAATAAAAGCAGAACTTCAAATTAGGGTTAATTTTCAATTAAAATTTATTCAATTCTACCACTATATAAAGCAAAAAAAAGGTGTTCTAACAGCTGCAGGTAGCTCAGCAAAGTATTATTGAAAAATAAAATAGCATCTTGTCTCAGTTTCATAAAATTTTAATAACAATGTATTAAATAATAATGTATTAACAATACATAATAACAATGTATTAAACAAAATAACAAACGATGATAAAAATAAATGTATTAAACGATAATAACAATGTATAAAATTAATATATTTCTTTGCCTTTTACATTATACATGTGTGTTCCCTTCTCCAGTTCTCCACACTCATTATTGAAAGAATGTGTCCTGGGTTGGCTCTGAAAAGTTGGTCATCTTATGGGCAATCATAAGTTTAACTAAATTCATGAATATGCTAAGTTATCATGAAAATGAGTAACATGGTCTAAGGTTGTTTTTTTGCAACCATTAGTAATGCCATTGGTGAGTTTGCTATTATGACAATTATAGTGTCACTACATGTAATAATACACATGTGTGTATGTGTGCACGCACGTGCATGTGTGTGATAGCAGGAAGAGCAACCATAACTAATTTACAAAAATCTCTGCCATGTAATTTATTGTGTTCATGCATGGGTGATTGAATATTACAAAAATACATCAGGCAACATTGTTGGCTGTAAGACCAGTACTTTTTTCTAAGCTCTACAGACACTATAAAATAAAATAAGTATAATATTAGACTTAAAAACAATGACTTGGTGTGATTTAGCCTTTGTTTAATTATTGTAACAACAATTTTTTTTGTTTATATATAAAACAAAACTACTCAGACAAGTAGACCAGACAAGTAGAAACAGTTTTTTACTCATGTAACTGTTAAAGTGCACGTATGTTAAACTAATAAATTTAAAAAAATAAATTATCCCACATTTATAGTCATGACTAATGAATGTACTGTATTACTCACACAGTATATAGTAAATATTAAAATACAAACATACATTTGTGCACACACACACACACATACACACACACATATATATATATATATATATATATATATACACACATGCCTGTACAAATATGCACTTAAACAGCTATTATCTAAGATTTATATTGAAGCATCACCAGATGAGTGATAGAAAATAATAAATGATAGGATAACAAAATGATATAATAAGGTGTGTATGAATTGTTTTTTTAAAAATATATTACATGTTTTGTTCTTACATTTCTTTCAGAGTTTTATTATGTGGAATAAAACACTTATTAATTATCTCAGCTACTGCACCTTTTGAAAATGACCTGAAACAGCATCAAATTCATGTTGATAATTTTTAATATTAATTGGCTTTTTAATAATATTTTTAGCAAAGTTTTTCACATTCACAAAGACATCCTATGTTTACAATTGATGTTAATAATAACTTAATTTGCAATGTTCTGGACTCTTACAGACTTCAGTTGTTGCAATCTTCAGTCACTGAAGTTAACTACATTTTTCATTGATCAATTTAGATATAATTTTGTCATGGACAAAATATCACGGTACTGAACTTTGTAGTAAGCTAAGTTTTTGACAGCTTAGTTTGTTTGCAGTAATTTTTCAGTGAAACAGTGTTATTTCTCAGATGTTATTCTGGACAGTATTTGTTACTCAGTGTATAAATGAAGTTATACAGCAAGTTACTGATTATAATAAGCTTTCAGTCTGAATTTTCAGAATTGTTTTACAGTAAATGTACAATAACATACAAACTGCTGCGTAAATTATTTTTTTTGTTTTTAAAAAATTACAAATCTTTATTTAGGTTCAGCCATAAAATATAAAAGGGAATTATTCCAACAAATGTGTATTTAAATATAAGGTCTGTTAAGAAAATTACCGAAATTTTTAATTTTTTAATCCTTAATTTTACAGATTATTGATCCTTGTCCCTTTCAAAATACTGCTCTTCCCTATTCACACACTTTTCCCACCGGTGTTTCTGCTATACAACATAAAATGCATTGTTTGTGTATTACTGTTTGCTATGATCATATTAAACAATACAACAAAAAAGATTAAAATTTCAAAAATAACATCTATAAAAAAGCATTTAAGAATTGGTTGCCTTTTCACTTTTACCAAAAATTTGTTATAATACAATTATTGTACAAAACGTTTTTTCTTTACCACAACATGGAATTATTTTCTTCTTCATCTTTAGAAATATGTTTTAAGTCTACTCCATGAGTGTGACAAGTTGTGTGAAAAGGCAGGTCTTCGATGTCAACATTAAAATTATTACGACAGTCACATTCCCAGTGCACAACAATCCTTTCCTTTGATAAAATTTCTTTCATTAATTGCAGTAATATTGACAACTTTATTACTAAACATATACTGTGGAGCATCATGTCCTGAAAACATAGTTCACAAAAATTTATTATTTACAATATTGCTAATTTAACTACAATGTAAAAGATAAATTTATAGCATTATACTGTTGTAAATATCATTAATTTAAGGCATGTTCTCAATGAGTAATTTAGCTAACAAAAGATGAGTATTTAGAAGCACGGTTAAGAAGATAAATGGAAGTGTTTATTATATAATTGCTTGGTGGACAAAACCTTTTAAGTGTCATGTTTTGGCTGAAGTAGAGTTTTTGTTTCTTTCAGTTGTTTTGGAATTTCTCTAGATTTTTTGTGAGATCTACGTACTAAGCTGTGTCTAAAAATTTATAAAACTACTTTTCCAAACTTCTCTAACGCAAGCTTTCGTATTATTTGTTTGGAAAAATTTCATATGTGTACTGGTAACACATTAGAAATTGTTCAGAAAATTTGTAATATATATGAAAACCTTTGTAAACCATTATTCAGAATTATTGTTAAAGAAGTTAACATGTGGTAAAATGTCCTCTGTGTAGCCTACACACGAGAGGTACTGGAAGGTGAGGTAATTAATAGATTATTCAAAAAATGCTTTTTTAACAATAACATTTATTATAGTAGTAATAGGTGACACACACATTTTTAGATTATGCTCATAATTTATAAAAGAACAAGATGCCTCCATATTTATAACTGCAATTTTTTTACAGAGCAGATGAGACAGGAGAATTTTTAATTATATAGTTTAATAAAACAAGCAATTACATCAAAATGAAATTTATACTTTTTAATAACAATTATAACACTTCTTCTACATGAACATTTTTGAAAACACATAGATGCGCATTAATCCTATATGGGGTATCAGAAGTTGGTACTGGTGATAGTACAGAGGAGAGGATAGTATACTACCTTAGGATATCGTAGATTGGACAAAGCTAGTTGCTGATCCAGCAATCAATTCACACCTTACTTTTAAATTGAGCTTTTAAATTTTGGTCAATACACAATACATACATGGAATGACAGTGTACTGACATTACTGAAATCAAATATATTTTCCAACCATGTCCTATAACTGATGTGTAACTGAAAAATAGGCGTACAAATCACTGAAGGTTGTAAAAAAAGGGCTTTAAATTTTTTTTAAATTGTATTAAATTAAATTTAGTTCAGTTTGTCATAAAAAAAAGTTGATAGAGGTTTGCATAACTTTTCCAGCTTTGCCCAGGTCAGATTTTTATTTCAAATATGGCATACAGGTTTTAAATATTAATTATCTAATTATGTAATATTTACAGCACAACTGCATAAAAATTATAATTCATAATAAAAATGTTTTAGTCTCATTTGACCATCTGGCCTGATAATTTTCTCTAAAAAAGTTTATAAAAACCAAAACTTTAAAAACAGATAAAGCATCAGAAATTATAAAAATTAAAAAAGTTTTAATTTTTAAGCTTGATCCTAAGAGACCTGTTTTTTTTATTTTAAAGTTGCCATGTCTAATGCTATAGTGCTATATACAATTGGATTTTCTATCTTGAAAATTAAATTTAAAAAAGATTGATATTTTAATTGCAGGTCCCATTCAGCTTCCTTGTTTTTAGGGTTAAATATTTATTTATTGGAGTAATTATTTACTTCAATAAGTTGGCTCAATTCATTGGGTTTTTAGGATTTGTTTTGAGTTGCATGTATAAAATAAAATGCTTAATATAAAATTTTTGTTGCTTAATATAAAATGAGTAAACATTTTTTTCTATATGTTGGTTAGTCTTACAAATTAAAAGGGAATGCTACAGCCTTACTTATTCTATTTACTAAATATTGTATAACCTCACTTTTTGTAAATTTAATTCATTATAATTTTTGAAGCTATAAAAAAACTAGACATAAAACTGATACCTTAACTCATCAAAAAGTTAATATTTTAATTAAACACTATCCTATAAATAGTAAAAATAATTTTGTAAATATACTTAATTTGTCTTTTGATTATCAAAACACTCAAATGCAGGTAAAACTAATCAGTCGATAAAAGTGACTATTGCATTTATCAGTATACAGAGTGCGCATAAGTATGTATAAACACAAATGATAAATAATTACTTATGATTGAGTAATCATTAAATAAAAGATACTCTACTACTATATGTTACATATTTGACATAAAGGTAACATTATTCTTTATACTAAGTTGTTTGGATATTTATGGAGGAGAATTGAAGTAGAAAGAATTTAAAAATGGTAATTGAAAACTTTAAGTAACGTTTAGTTATAATAAGTGATGATACAGAAATATTTAGGTGTGTGGCTGGATCACTGTCGCTCCTTCACCGTGCATGTCCAGGAGATATCAGAGAAAGCAGGGGTGATGGTGACTGCCTTGAGTAGATTATTAGGAAATGTGGCCGGCCATCGGGCCTCTAAATGGGCGCTTTATAGTAATGTGATCAACACGGTACTATTATACGGTGTTGCAGTCTGGTCGTCGGCACTGAGGAGCAATAGAAATAGACATGCTTGAGGATAGACGTGCAAAGGAGGATAGTATCTCCACATAGTATCTGTGTACTCTTCTGTCTCCAGTGATGCGGTGCTGCTTACTGCGGGGGTCCCCCCATTTCAGCAGCTTTCCGCCATGCGGATTGGGTTTCTCCAAGGGGCTGCTAAGGCTGAGATGCAAGATCGGATTTCCAAGCTTGGCAGGCTTGTTGGGATTGTTCCTTCACCACGCGGTGGACTCACTGCCTGATTCTGCAGGTGAAGCCATGAGCCAGCTGTAGGTTTGGTATGATCTCCTATTGGTTAACCCAGTTCCTGTCTGGCCATCGTGTGTTCCAGGTAAATTTGAATGCACGACAGCAAGCTGATGATCCCTTTTGTTTATCCTGCGGGGACCTCGATACTCCAGAGCATATCGTGTTTGCCTGTTGGACCTGGGACAGGGAGCGCTTGAAATGTGAGTTGATTACTGGCCACTTACGGTGGAGAGTATCTGGATCATATGTTGGCGAATGAGATACAATTCCGTGCTATATCTGATTTTATTACACGGGTCCTTCAACAGAAGTATAGGGCTGCTAGGGCAACAAGGGGATGAGGGACAGCTCCCTGCTGAGCTGCAATTCATTTGTGCATCTACAGATGGGTTGCAGTGATGAAGCATGGGGACTCTCTCATCCTCTTGTAGAAAAGACCGCAGTCCCGGCAAGAATGCTCCTTTGGGTGTTCTTGTTTGAGGCAAAAAGACACAAAGACCGAGTCCCGGCTCCTAGGGTGGGAGAACAGGAACGACATAGTTGGGGCTGGTAACCCTACTCTGGGAGTTAGAGGCAGTTATTAATAGATAAGATCCAGTCGGCTTATAAAAGGACAGTCCCCCGGATTGTGTTATGCTTCACTATGGAAACCGATTCGGGAGAGGAAAAAAAGTGATGAAACAGAATGTCAAGGTGTATTAGAAAACTGTATCGCTGAATAGTATTATTAAATCAATTACAAACTTATCAATCAGAATAAGTATGTAAAATGTTAAATAATGACTAACAATTTTTATTTGAGTAATAATTAGAAGAGACTAACTATTATGTGACAGACTTTTATAATATAATGAATCCAATTTAAATAAAGAATGAAAAATAATTCAATGTATGGATAAATGAACTGCTGAACACTTTTTTTTATGGTAATGATTGTAAAAATGCTTTAAATTTATTTTGACTATGTTGACACAAATGTGAAACAAGTTTGGCAATAGAGTCACAATTTTTATAATCACTGGACAGGAATAATTACAGGACATTAAAAATGCACCATTGCAAGATTCTGGCATTGTCTTTTATTACAAAATAAAAAATATTAGGAAAAATATCTCTGGAAGTAACATCTTGGAAATTGAAGAGTTTGAAGTAAGGATAGCATGCATACCAATGGTTAAAACAATATATATATATATATATATATATATATATATATATAATAAATATCATCATAATTAATAAGGTTGGATGAATGCCCAACATTATTTTATAGATGCTGTTAGCATTTATTAATGGTTGGTGACCAAAAATAGTGGCACTTAAAAAAATTTAAAAAAAAACTTAATTGATAAAAAAGCGATCAGTGTATGGAAAGTAGTTAAAAAGTAAAATCCCCTATTTCTTTCGTCAGAGATCAAAAAAGGTGGTTAGTTTAGGTGATGATTAAACAAAGAGCTACATTAATAAATACTACTATATAAATGTAAATTAACAACATAAAAAGTTAAAGGATGAAGATAATCTAAAGATCAAAAGGCACCTGCAAATTGTTAAGTTCTGTACAATCACTGTACTTAAAGATTTATTTATAATATTGATTCTTAATATATTTATAATTTTTGAGTTCTTCATTGTCAATTTTAACATTTTTAACATACCTTCATGATCTTTTCAAAAATATTTTCAAATTCAAGTACCAGTGATCTTTAATATAAATAGCATACATATATTAAAAATAATGTAAACATGATATTTATCTACTTTATTAAAATTTATCATCAACATTGTATAATAATTAATATAATAATTATCATCAACATTAAAATTAATAAATTAATAAACCTTATAGAAAATTAAAACAAAAAATAATGAAGAAAGGGAAATTTTTTGATCTTACACATTTTCAGTTTTGAATTTTAATTATAAATCACTAAATTATTGATACGTATTAGTAATATTTAAAGTAAAAGATAAAATTGATAAAAGATCTAATCACTATTGTATCTGATTGTGTACACTATGCATTATATTACAATTCATGATCAGATTAGATTAATTTCATTTTTAAGGTGGTTTGTTAATGTATTATACTTGGAGGATATCATGATGAAATAGTCATAGTTCATGAATCCATTTTAAAGATTTAAATAAAGAAAATATTTTCTATAAACATAGGTTCAAAAATGCTATTTTCAATCTATAATTAGTGAAAAAATTTACACTGATTTCTGCTTCAAAGATAAATACACTAAAATAATTGGGATGTAAATTATGAACTAAAAATAACAATTTTAAATATTTTAAGATTTCAAAAAAAAGAAAATGGATCCCAGAACTGTATCTTAGTAGTTTCTGATAAATTTGTAATAAACTACAAAGATTGGACACAAAAAACTAACTTTTTAGATTTGGGATAAATTAAATCTATAAAACTGCCAATCCACAAAACTAATTCTGCAAAAAATGTTTAAAGAATGTAATTCTGAAAAAAATTGATTTAAAAGTAAAATCTATTGAGAACAAATACAAGTTTAAGACAGTTTATTGTTTACAACAAGGCATGCAGCTAAACATATCAAAAACTGTTATGATTTTAGATCAAAGCAAAATTATCATTACCAAACTTAACCAAGTAATATTTATAATTGATCCACCTCTGATACTGTTTAAAATGATCTTTTGCTTATTAATAGTTAAGTGTAGTTCTATTAAAGACAACATTTATATATATATATATATATATATATATATATATGTACAAACTGTAAGTTTGAATAGACAAGGACAAGTCTTGAGTGAGAATATTTAAAAAAAAAGACGATAACAAGTTACAAATTTCCTGGCTTTGCCCTTGACAGATGTTTATTTCAAATATGCTGTAGGTTTTTTTTTAATATTAATGACTTAATTATGTGATATTTTGTATACAATTAAGAAAAAGATCAAAATATTCAGCAGAAAAAACTCTACTTATCTTGGTGATATCTTGACCTTTCATCCGGTGGTCCTCGTTTAACTGAAAGTATAATTGAGAAAAAGATTCTTAGTAAAACATTTTAGGTCCCAACTGGTCTCCTTGACTAAATATTGATTTTTCATCAAAATTATAGCATTTCTATTATAATTATAGCATCTAGAGTTCTATGACATTTAAAGTATCCCATTTGATCCCCTTGCTCAACACCTTCCTCATATAAAAAATATCCGTTAAACAAATTATGGGTCTGTCTGATTTGACCCCTTTGATCAAATGACATTTTTACCTTAAAGATTATGCAGTATAAAAATTATAATTAATTGAGAAAAAAATTAAAATTCTTAACAAAAAAAAATTGACTGATTTAACCCCCTTGCCTGACAAATACCTCTTATAACATTTATGATAACAGCCACAAACTTAAAAACAGATAAAAGTATTCGAAATTATAAAAAATTAATTCTTATATTTGAATCCATGGGATCCCTTTTTTTAAAGTTTCCATGTTATCTGCAATAATACTACATAAAGTTGGATTTTCAATATTGAAAAATGAAAGTTTAAAAAAAAATTATATTTTGGGCACAGATCCCATTCAATTTCCTTTTTTTGGGGGGGGCTTAAAAGTTTATTTATTGGAGAAAATATTTACTTCAATAACTTGGCCCAATTTGGTGCAATGTTTTTCAACAAGGCTAAAAAATTAATGTTACTAAAAAAATATGGGTACCATGATGCCCTTTGTCTGATGGGATCGAAAATCTAGTGAAAGCTGAAATACATAGCTAAATATTTGTGCTGTATTTCAATTATTTTCAAGATGAGGCAAGATTGTTTAGAAATAATGTTGAATAAAACTAAAAAGTTTAGTTTAGTTTTAGTTTTAGTTTTATTCAACATTATTTCTAAACAATCTTGCCTCGCTTTAATATTGGAAGGACAGGTGGAGGGAAAAAATTTGTAGGCAGGCCACGTTTGGAATATGTAAAACAAATTGTTAGGGATGTGGGATGATGAAACGACTGGCACTAGGGAGGGAATCTTGGAGAGCTGCATCAAACCAGTCAAATGACTGAAGACAAAAAAAAAAGACAAAAAAAAAGTTGAATAAAACCTCTTCTAAATATAATTGACTTAAAACTTTGAAATTTTGTATATCTTAATATGTACTTCCAAACTTATTCAAGCTCAATTTTCAATCACTACTGTATAAAAAATCACATATTCAAAATTATGAAACCTCATTTTCTCTTTTTTTTCCCCGAAAATTTAATGCCATCAATGCCCCATTTACAGAAAAGTAATTTTTGAATATTTTCTTGTTATGAATTTATTAAAGAACAAAATAAATAACAAAATACAAGTCATTTTATACATACATACATAATATCTTCCAGAATTTTCTATAACTTTTTTGTGTTTTTGGACTAAGAGGAATCTTGAAAAATCAATTGCAAAAATCCTGATAAAAAATTTTGGTCGATCACTTTTCTTCCCTTTATAGCTATGTTGCTGGAGAAGCAATAGAGCTATATCTGGGATATAATTAGAGGAAAATAAGATAAAGAAAAGGGAATTATAATTTTTACTTCCTTGTACGAAGTAAAGGAAGTATTGTGATCGCGATAAATTTCGGTTTTCAGATTTAACGGAAATATCCATTTTGACCAGCCTTGAATCCATTTTGACTAGTTTCGGCGTGACGTCTGTACGTACGTATGTATCTCGCATAACCCAAAAACGATTAGCCGTAGGATGTTGAAATTTTGGATTTAGGACTGTTGTAACATCTAGTTTTGCACCTCCCCTTTTGACTACAATCAACTACGTCAAAAACGTCCAAAAAAGCCAAAATCCATAAAATTTTGGTTTTGGTGTTTTACTTAACTGCAGCAATAAGCCCTCATTGAGAGTTTTTCAACGATATATCATAAGTGTTTTCATTGGTTCCAGAGTTAGAGCCAAATAAAATTTTAATTAATGTAATATTTGGATCATACAAGGGAAAGGCACGTCAGTTCAAATTAGACTTCATTTCTTTTTTTTTTAATTTAAATATATTGATTTATTAAGAATATCGGCTTTCCTATAGTGATTAGAGAGTTACTGAAATAATCTGTTAGGGTGGTGAATGTTAAGTGTAATCTCGGATTTTGAAGGGTGAATGTGTGTTGTCATTGGTTTAACTTTACCGGATTTCCTATACAGATTAAATAGTTAGTCAAGTAATCTGTGACGGCAGTGAATGCTAAGTATAAATTGCATTATTGATGGGTTAATGTGTGTTGTCATTGGTTTAATTTTTATCGACTTTCCTCTTCTGATTGGGTAGTTACTGATGTAATCTTTGAGGGCGGTCATTGTTAAATGGAATTTGCGATATTGAACGATGAATTTGTGTTGTCATTGGTTTAATTTCACTGTAAGACAAACAAAACTATTTTTTAAGGTTTCTCTAAGTGTGATACCCTTTCCTGCATTGCTTTTTGCCTACGTTACAGATTTGTAAATACAATTTTTCTATCACTCTTAGTTTTAAATAAATTACGCTTGAAAAAAAATTAAGGGAAAATATATTTAAAATCTGTAAAATTTATAGTTTTGCATGGCCATACCTGTGTTAGAATGATTTCGCTGATGCTTTTCGTTTACATATAGCCTCAGGCACATTCCGAATTAATGCACAACGTAATCGGCTAGCATGTTAGTATTCCATTTCCCTTTACAGCGGCTTTCCATCACCGAAATGTCTTGGTGGAAACGTTCAACATGTTCGTCACTTACGTCTCCGAGGTTGTCCGGGAAAAAATCCAGATGTAAGTGGAGGAAATATATTTTCAAAGACATATGCTACATACATCCCATAACTCTGTATGAAGTAAGAAGTTGATTAAGAATACCTTGGTAATTATCGGATTTTTGTTTGGCGAGAAAATGTTTGTAAACGTTCTTAAATGAAGCCCAATGAGTTTCAACATTATTTAATATCGAGTTAAATACATCATCTTTGACCAACTCTCGTATTTGAGGACTAAAAATATTCCTTTAATTTTTCCTTCACTTACATTCGGAAATTTCTGCCTTATGTACCAAAAATCCGGGACTATCCTTCTTCATTGCTTTTACAACATTTTTCATTAGTCCTAGCTTGATTTGGAGAACGGATACCTCAAAATATTTTTTTTTGGGTTCAACTAAGGGTTCATGAATAATATTTTTCCCATTTGAAGTTAAGTTGTCTCCCATTTAGTTGTTAAGAGTTAAGAGTTGTTAAGAGTTAAGAGTTGTTTAGAGTTAAGTTGTTTTTCCCATTTGGAGTTGTTGTTTAAGTTGTCTCGTTTCTTCCACTCCTCAGTAGCATAATGTTTGTTCCTAGCTCGGCTGTCCCATTCGCAAAAATAACACATGTACTTAGTATAGCGTAACTGCATGCCTAACAAAATAGCTATAACTTTCAAATCACCACATATGTTCCAGGTACCTAAGTTTTTTATAATTTATTTTTCCAAGATCGTCTTTCATCACATCGTATGTTTCTTTCAAATTAATACCATAAGCGATTGGTATCGAAGGATATTTATTTCCGTTGAGTAGTAGAACCACTTTTAAACTGTACTTGGACGAATATATGCAAAGGCGCCAATGCTCAAGTGTATGAACTTGTCTTAAGCGCAACATAAGCTGTGTTCTTCAGTACTGCCTTATTCTTCATTGCTGCATTCAGAACATACATTCACAGGTAGCTCAGGAACTGGAATAATTTCACTGTGACGTACAAGTCTAATTGATTGCAATGAAGAATATTTTACAGTATGTTTAGATTTTTTAGAAATTCCAGACACACTTGTTAAACAAAATTAACAGTCGGTTACATGATTTTTTGGTTCATGGCAAACCATAGGTACACAAAATGTCTTCCATGTACGTTTCAGCCATTCTCTTAAATATACAAAACAAGTAGCGCATACTATATGAGGAGCCCACGTCTTATCCTGATCACCAATTTTACACTGGAAGTACAATTGATATGCTTTTTTAATTAAAGGTGTAATGTTTTTTTCTATTTGATTTTGCGGTAAACTCACCACATGCATAACAATAGGCACCCAGATCATTTACACAATTTTGAGGCATTATGACACTGCATTGTTAACAAACTTAAGACAGCAATACGACTGAACAAAATTAATTCATTCCTAAATTCAGTGCTTAATACAAACAACACAGCTGTGTTTTCAGCTACATGTTTTGACCTGCACAGACATGATTACTCTTTTCCATGAAGGCTCACTTCAGTATTAGATATGATGTCATAATATGTGACCACGATATGATTTAATTCTTTGTCTAGTATTGTTTGTTTATAGCTTAAAAATTATGGTAACAAAGTTAAACAAAAAAAATGAGCTAACAAAATACAATATAGGAGCTTAAAATGATAACTATGTTGAAAAATGAAAAAAATCCTTTATTTAAAATTTAAAAATTTTTCAAAAATTGTGGCTGATAGAAAGATTCTGAGTGCATATTCCGTTTTCAGCATCACAAAACAGATTATAATCATGTATTGCATCTTAGGAAACAAAAATTATGTTTATCAGTCTAATTATTGACCTGATTATAAAAAATAATTTATAATGAATAATTCAATAACAAAACAAAAAAAATATGAAAAATATCAATGAAATAAAATTTTATATACTTTTCATTTAAAAAAAAAAATATGTATATGTAATTTAATAGGCGTACCAGGAAGTTATGTGTTGTCCACATCAGATTTTTTGTATGTTTTATACAATATATTGTTGTGCTTTTTATTTTTTTAACTTTCAGGACCACTGTTAGGCATTATTTCAGAGGATGCGATAAACTATTTGTAGCATGTGAAAATTACATGCATGACCGGGATTTTAACCCAGGACTTCTGGATGAAAAGCCAGGACACTACCATTCCTGCCAAGGAGGCTGGCAATACATTTTGCTGAGATAAAATAACTTTAACCTCTGTTACATGAAAATAATGATCTTATACATATCAAGATGATAAATAATTTGAAGAAACATAATGCTTTTAAAATAAATTATGTATTTCTGAAATATTCTTAAGGTGCTACGAAAGTATTTTTTTATTAACAGCAAAATTACCATCACTTGTTTTTTATTACTACTTAAGTTTTTTGGAGGTTTTTTTTGTAAGTAATTCTGTTAAAGACTTATTACAATAAAATGATTTCCTAATTTAAAATATGAGGTACAGAAAAAAAGTTAGTGCTGAGGATAACTGATGTATACATTAGAACTTGTTAGGTCACAGTGTATTATTTAACATGCTGCTGCTAATATATGTAAGGAGTAAACAAAATGATTAGTGAAAATGTTAACAATTATTACAACACTATGATGATTGTTTATGACACAAGAAAAAAGTATTCTGTGAATGGTTTAATTGTAATGAAATATATTTCTTTACTGTTTTGTGTGTGTGTGTGTGTGTGTGTGTGTGCGTGTGTGTGTGATTTTTTCAATTTTGTACATGGAATTTTTCACCAAATATGGGTACTTCTCACAAATCTTTTAATAATTTTGTTAATTTCTCTATTCATTTATTATTCTTTTTTAATTCAAGATTATTTATGATCATCTTTTTTCTTTTATAAAAAAAGGTGATAAATAAATGTGACTAAAGTAAATACTATTGTATTGTTAAAATAGCCACAATTTGATTATTTTAATAGTTTGTGGTAGTTGCTTTAAGATGCTGCAATCATAGAGACGGAAACAAAAATAATTTTTGTTTTTCTAAGCCTAAAAAAATATTTAACCACATCCAAAGGTGAAATAAATTTACAAAGGAGAACTGGGAACAGAAATTAAAATGTAAAAATTATATTATGATCAAGTGCAACCTAAAAAAAAGAGATGGACAATATAATTTGTTAAAAATATTATTAAAGACATGGATACAGGAAAATAGTCATAGTTTGTTCCAGTATTAATCCATAAATCAAGGATTGGAAGAGATATTCTTTAAATTTTAAGTAGCCATTAAAATGAGACTGCGAATGTAAGTATTAGTCCAGTAAAACTTTTGAAAAATATGCAATAGGAAATGACAAGAAAGCTTTTCGGTACAATAAATAAACATTAATGAAAATATGAAATTGAAATAATGGAACAAAAGTTTACACAGAGTAAAACATTACTGTACTTTGCAAAAAAATTCAATGTGGACCAAGGCAGTGAATGTTATGGAATTTAAAATTTTAAAATTTTAGCAAACAATAATGTCCAATCACATACCTAAGATGTATTATTTGAGAAAGCTATGGAACAATATTTAAATTATGACCTACTGGTTTGATAAAAAACCAAAAGTTTTAATAAAAAAAGAAAAGTAGGTATATGTAAAATTTGTTGACTTTAGGAGAACTGCTCCACTATTTTTATTCTTTATTACGTTATCATTTTAAGAATAAATTTAATAATTATTATTTGTTTGCAATTTCACTACTTTTATTTTCAGATCAACTCATGTATGGTGATAGCAGCTGTTATTTGATATAAGTATAATTAAATACTGATTGGTTATTTAGGAGACTGTTAATTAATGTTTGTTAGTTTACTACATACTTTTAATTTTTAGTTGATTAAGGCTCAGTTTAAGAAAAAATACTGACACAAGTTAATTAACTGGAACTGTTCTGAAGAAATAAGAAGGGAAGTATTAGATCTATGGGAATGTTTTATCACATGCTGATGGATAAAATACTTGGGCAAGAAAAAATGTTATTGATCCAGATCTAGTGACAGTCTAAAAAGAGTGTAAACATTAAAAGGTAACTTTGGAAATTATTTTTAGGTTCAAAAATGTTTTGGAAAAGTTTAAATTGATGATACTGACAAATTTTTTTTCCAAAGCTTTTTGAGCTAATTTCTGACATGAGGGATAGTGTTAATATATTTTATTAACAAAAGGTTTGCATAAAGCCTAAAAATGAAACTTATGCTAGATAGTTTAGTGAATCGAAAGTAGATTCTATCTATCAATTTTATGTTTAGCTTAGAATGCCGGTATTATGAGTGTGGTCGGTGATTCAAGGCAGTTAGAGATGGCTTAGTTTTTATTTTTATTAAAATGTTCAAAGATTACATTAGATTAGCAGCTATAAGAAACGATTAACATTCAAACATCTCATATCATTATTGTGACAGTAGTCGCAATATAAATCAGTTCCGACTGAAAAGGGCCTGTCTATCAATTCTGTGGATTTAATGAGCATCCACAGGCTGTAGGGTTGCTTAAGGAAAGTTGGTAACTAAAATATTTTATTAATAACTGATTAAAAGTTATTTTGTTTATGAAAAAAGTAGTGATGTAAGCAGCAATGCCTCCTAGTGGTTGATGTAAGGCCATAATTCAAGTTACCGTTATAGGTGTTACAGATTCTTATAACTCTAAGCATCATACGAGAGGATTTTTTCTCATAAAATGGGAGGAAAACAGTAAGCACTGTCAATTAACATGAAGACAAAGGCTGGTGCAAAATAGTAAAATCTGTTTTAATGATGAATGCTACAATGGTATTTAGTTTTTTATAGAACAAGAATGTTGTGCAGAAGTTATGTTAGCTACAGTGGTGTGGTCATAAAATTTCCAATGTGGGAATGCTGGAAATCTTGAGGATATTGGGACATTGTATTGAATAACACTAATTTAATGTAAAAGGCACAAATTCTTTTTTGAACTAAAGAATGCTAGGGATTATGTAAAAATAAAGAGACTGAGTTCCAGTAAACATCATTATTATTTATTTATTTTAACATAACAAGCATGAAAATACATTAGGCCTATTCATGTAATCTAGGCCAAAAAAAATTAATTAACTGTTAGTTGGTATTAATTTTAATTAAAATATAAAATAGCCAATCGGGCTGGTATAGTGGTTAACTCCATTTAATTTTTAGAGCTCCAAAAAAGATGATCAGAAAAAGGCCTATCATTTTTTGCCAGGTAGTATGGTGACCTAATTATTTTAATAGTAGATTGAAGATGAGATGCATTCATTTTGTCACCTGTGTTTACAGTTGTTTCCAATTTTGCCTTAGTAGATACAGCCTCTGCTGTCATGTGACCTGCCGATTATCCGTGCAGAAAAACTTTATTTTCTTAAAGAATTGAGCTGGACAGGCTTCATAGACTTATTGAAAGTGAGTCTGAATGAAGACCATTCTTTTGAAATTGAAGAATGTTCATTTTTAAATGCACAAGATGAGAAACATGCTTACCTAGTATGCAGCCTAATTTACCATTTTGGCAACCTAGCCAAGAAAATATATTTCTTGCAATCCCAAATTTCTTTAGTCCATATAGACAGCCATGGCTATTTTGAAGTATTGTGGTCTAATTCATCATCATCAACATCATCACTGATTATAGATAAAGATAAAGAAGCGACTTTACTTACAGTTGGTAGTTAAATTTCATCATGCAAAGGTAAATTATTCAGTTCTGAGGTAGATAGCCCCAAAAATAGTTCACTTTTGCTAGCCAGATTGGCTTTTCTTGTTATACCTTTATTTTAATAGAGTTAAAAACTTGTCAACATGAAACAGTAAGTAAAAAGTAAGACACATTTAATAATTGAAAATAACAATGATAGTGAAAACTAATAATTTGTCTCACCAGCATGCGGCAATTGCAGACATATGCAACTAACAAGGTGGTGACAAGGAGTGGATAGGGAAAGGATACAAGGTCTTATACACGCAGACATAATTAGCTTTTAGTAGATTGTGGCTGGGCGATAGGTGAACTACTGGCATCCACTGCTGCGCCCACCTATATCATGTATAAATTGGGCTAGTGGCATATTGTTCATAATTACATTAAAGAACACACTTTTCAGTAGGTCTGGAAGTGTATTTTATTTGTTATAGTTGCCTACTATTTTGAAATTTTTTAAACAAGAAAATCACAATATATATGCCAAATTATAATTTTAGCAAGAAAACAATATGGGAACGCTGTTCCCATGTGTTCCGTCCCCCTATATAACTGGTTAGGTAAAACATTTTAGAGCACTATTTAATGCTGCTTTTGACATGTCTAAACCAAATCTTCAAGTAAATACCTTTAATACATAATCTAACACAGCTGAAAGGTGCGTTTTGCTACAAGGTGTTATTGAACCAGTTTCAATAACTTCATGGTCTAATATTTGACTGCCACCCGATAATTACAAAATCAAACTGATATACCAGCTGATAATGTGTTCATGAGAAAGAAGTAAACCATCTACTGGTGCAAGTGTGATAGAAAAGTGTTGTTCTTCTGGGTGTGCCAGGAAGACCGACACTCTTCTTCAAAGGTGTGCCAAAGTCTTTGTTATTTTTAAACAGGGCATACTATCAAATATTTTGACAAAAGAGAAAGACACTGTATGCTTTTAAGTCATAAATTGCAACAATTCAAAAAATGCCTTTGATATTACTAATGCAGAAACCACCTAAGACATAATAAATTCTATAATAGAAGGTGAAAATTTATACTTGTTTGGCTATATCTGTGATGACGCCAGTTATATGATGTTAATTTTCAATATTTCATATGAAATCTAGAAATGTGTTTTAACTGTAAATAAAGAAAACAATAAATTAAAAAAAAAATAACACTCATTGAATTTCAAACTGGCGAGTAATAAAGTTCAATTCTTATCATTACATCTCTTCAATTTCCCGTCTCCAAGAAATCAGAAGGAATTAAATTCCTGCAGACACAATATGACGATTTACTTCTCTGTGATGTTCAACAGATTTTAATGAAATATCACAAGGATATTTATCTCCTGGAAGCAGTTCGTTTGTTAAACACAATATAAATGAAAAACGCCTCTTATACCATTATGGATATGGTATATGCTTTTCATTCCCTTGTCCTGGATATGAGAACTAAGGAAGTATAAAAAATTCTTGGATGTCAATATTGTGCAGTGTCCAGTCTATTTGAAAGCATCCTTTTCTATGTCTATGGTCTTAAGAACTTAATCATTTGGAAAGAATTGTAACAAACAGATCAACAACTTAACTATAACTATCAGCCGGATTTGAACCTTAGTCGAGAGTTCTAAGGTTCAAATCCCAGTAAAGACAGTTATTTTTATACAAATTTGAATTCTAGATTGTGGATACAGTTGTTCTTTGGTGGTTGGGTTTCAATTAACCACACATTTCAGGAATGGTCGACCTGAGACTGTACAAGTCTACACTTCATTTACATTCATACATATCATCCTCATTCATCTTTTAAAGCAATACCTTACGGTGGTTCACGAGGCTAAACAGAAAAAAAGAGAGCTGGAGCATTTTAATTGATTCATTTGGAAAGCTGTCATATTAATACTAAAAACACAAGGTCAAATGATAACCGATGGTTGGAGATAACCAATGCTCTGCACTACTATAAAAGATTGTTCTTGCATGTCAGAAGTTCTACAAATAGATCATCCATTCCATCATTTTTATTTCCCTGAGCCTCTTTAACTTAAGAAATTTGAGAGAGCACTTAAACAAGAGTTATTGGTTGAGGAAGTAGAAGTAATTGAAAATGATTGTAGTATGGATATGTTTGGCTCAGAAATAATTAAAAATAGCCCAACCTTCTGTCACCTTACTCCAAGCCCAGTGTACAATGTTATCAATTTTTGTTTTTGTATAATGTTAGCTAATGGTGTATATTTAATTTTTAGTAGATAAAAGGCCAATTTAAGAATCCATAATATCCCTCACACTTCTAAAGATACTCTTATATTAGGTTTACAATTTACCAGTTACCTTTAAATATTAACTCTATTTCTGCCTGTGATAAGCTTTATTAAGGACACTCAAGCATTATTATTATTATTATTGTTATTTGAAATAAAAAATTATTTCAGTCAGAAATTATTAAAAGGTTACAAAATGTTATAATTTATAACTTTTAACTATTATAATTTTTATATAACTTTTATAATTTTTGTGAGTTCGCACGTGTGGTTTGTTACTTTAAATTACATTATTACATATATTTCTTAATAAAAGTTTTTTTATTTTACTAATAATATTTTTATTTCCTTGTACTTCATAAAATCAATTTTTTTACTTGTTCATTCAGTCGTGGATTTATAACTTTGATGTATTTTCAGACACAATTTAGTTAACACATGGCTTAATCATAATAAATAATTCCTTATTCAATATGTTCTATTTATAATTGAAAAATAAGCTAATGTTGTGTAAAAATGACTGCATAATGTTCTATAATTTCCTGTTCTTTCATTTATGTCATTTGACCATAAATAAGTTAGCAATTAAAATGTCAATATACATATTTTATGATGATCGTTATTCTAATTTATAATTATTCATTCCTGATATAAAATAACTTTTTTCAGTTAAAGGTTTACAGCTTTTATAATTGTACCTTTTGTATTACACCTTTACTTACAATTTTTTATTACATCTTTTAAAACTACAAAACTTATTACATGGATCAATATTTTTATGCATACAAATGAACTTTTATATACTTTTGATGAAGTTATTCTTGTTTACTTTCTACAATCAGTGTACTGTTTTTATTAGTACTGATGTTTAACTCTTTTACTTATTCCAGTGTGAAGTATAAGTTACTAGATATTTATTGTATTTATTTTTAATTTATGTCACTAGAACAACCCAGAGCATGTCCAAACTTGCTTATGTACATGTTTAATGAGGAATGTGAGTAGATGAAATGATAGGTGAAAAATTCCCAGACCCTTAAATAAACCTGAAAATGTGAAATCTAAGAATTGACTTAAATAATGGCATTGAAAACTAAAAAAAGAAATTAATGTTTATTTTTAATAAAGGGTATATTTTATATGGCAGACCTGCATTTTATACAATATATTTATACGGCAGGCCATATTATGACAGAGTGAAATATCTTAGCCTATATATTGATAAATGACTCTCTTAGAATTATGTTACCACAATGTGTAAATCTTGAGATACTTTTTCTTTTTCCTGTTTAGCCTCCGGTAACTACCGTTTGGATAATTCTTCAGAGGATGAATGAGGATGATATGTATGAGTGTAAATGAAGTGTAGTCTTGCACATTCTCAGTTCGACCATTCCTGAGATGTGTGATTAATTGAAACCCAACCACCAAAGAACACCGGTATCCATGATCTAGTATTCAAATCCGTGTAAAAATAACTGGCTTTACTAGGACTTGAACGCTGGAACTCTCGGCTTCCAAATCAGCTGATTTGGGAAGACACGTTCACCACTAGATCAATCCGGTGGGTTAAAAAATCTTTAGATACTAGATATAAATAACTCTACTCTAGATCTTCAAAATTTTAATTTTGTATAAATATCCAATTTGAGAAAAACTCAAAAAAACTTTCTTAAAATTCATTTGAGAGTACTGCCTTGAAATTTATTATTGATTCAAAATTGTCCGTCATATTTAAAATATTATTTACAGTTGAAAGTAATACGTCAAGTAACTAATACACCCTTTTACACAGTAAATACTCATACATAGCCTTACATTCAGCTTCTAAATTTCATATGTTAACCATAAATTTCATATGTACTACTAACTAGCTTTTAATGATAAACTAAATCATAACCCTAATCCTGATTATAGAATTAAACGCATCAGATCTACCAATCAGACCTGTATAAAGCCTTAAATATTGCTATTGTAAATGACAGCATTAAATGAGTTCATGAAGTAATGGTTTAAGGGATTTCTTGATAAAATATATACTCATTTAACTGAATTAATTGATCTTTAACTCCTTTGGAGTACTTTTCCTGGGCAGTGGTCTCCTCAAAGCTTTTCCAAGTCATCTTATTTGCCATCAGAAGCAGTGGTTATTCATTACAGCTGTGAATAAATTTTAATTCTTAAAAAATAATAGTAGATAAAGTAGTGAATAAAAATAGTATTGTGGAAATTATTTTAATTAAAGAAATTTTTTATTAGTGCATCCTATATCTTTTTGCCATTAAAGATTTTTGTTAACGTTTTCCTAAATGAAAAATTTGTCACTGTCACCTCAAAATCATATTATCTCTTTTAGCAGTCTCCAAAGAATTTGGAAATCGTTACTATGCTCGATCTTGAATATAAATATATATATATATATATATATATATGTATGTACAAAATCTTTTGCCTGGTATATTGGATGCAAATCTCAACAGATTTTGATGAAACTTGGTAGAGTGATGTAAACCTATTGGGAATAAAACCCTGTTGATTTTCAATCAAATCTGTTTACAGGAATCGGAGTTAGAGGCAAAAAACTGGGTTTCTGGTACATTTTCAAGGAAATTTGCCCTTCTGATATATTTAACTGAGACAAGAGTTTTTTTTTAATACTGTAATTACTTTATAGTTACAAGTTGGATTGTTTCAGTAAACAATGTAATTTCTTGGTTGATCTTTTTTACTCTACTTTATTTGCAAACTATCACTTTTTCATTTTAATTAGTTTTGTTGCGACATGCCAGGTACAAAATTTACAACATTGCTTTCTTTTATATACAGTTTTCTACAATGCTAATAAATTGTTTGCTTCTATGTTGCAAATTAGGCTGTCAATTAAAATACTGCATTCACAATGTCATTTACTATGTTTTCAACAGAAATTGTAATTCCTTTACAATTTATTTTTTTTAAAAATTCTAATTTTAAATGAGTGCAAAATGTTTTGGTTAATACTGGTCATAGTAAAGGTACTAATGAGTATGTAATTAAATAAACACCAACTCTGATTTGTGTTGGGTAGTCAAGCAATAAATATCATTATTTGTCTTCTACTGATAATAGAAAATGGAAAGTGCTACTGTGTAAACAAAACCATGAGAAATAACATCACACACGAATAAAAAATGGGGAGTCCTTCTCATGGTGTCCCCTGGATCCCTGGATAACGCTAAACAACTGATAGTGGTCGCCTTAATAGCCCAGAAACAAACTCAAAAGCAACACAATGGACAGGCCAATACATGTAAGCAGCCCAACATACGTTCTTTTTCAAGGCCATGACAACAACTTGCTTAGAACCTTTTTCTGGAATGCAGATATATTAACTAGTGAAAAATTCACAGAATTTAAACGATTAGTGATAGATAAAGATATGTAGATTTTTATGCAATAGCATCAACTGATAATAAACAATACTTTCATTTGCAGGGTTACCAAACACATGTCTTAAAGAGGTCTAGAGTGGTGGCATCTGGATTGCTTTTGGCGGCTGAAGAGCTCACTCACTGTCTGCTTTAACGAAATAAAACAAATGAACGATGCGGACAAGTTGGAGATGGCAAGCTGGAGATATGGAAAAAAGAAATCCGATGTAGATTTATAATTTGCTTGCAACTCTCCCAGAAAGCTGTCTGGAAGACATGTGGTATTGCGACTGTCTTCATGGGTGACTTGAACGCCCATTCAACTATTTGGGGACTTACCAACATGTGTGCTACAGGAAGAATAATTGAAGAATTTTTAGCTAGTAACCCTGTACAGTTCATAGAAAATGATACCAGTGGAAAGATGTTTCTTGCTTATGTAGATGAAACTTCACATCCAGATGTAGTTCTTGCTCACACGGTTCTATCATTGTTTCTCGAACACATCCTTCTGTCAAGTCCAAGTGGCTTTGGACATAAAATACTTTCAGTAACTCTAGTCAGCTGGATGAAGACTCTGGAAAGAGACTCTGGAGGAGTGGGATTTGGCAAGAAAGCAAGCAGAAAGAACGAGATCCAAGGAGGAGAGGCTTATACTAAAACACAAAACTGCAGTTATCAAAAATCGAATAATTTACTGTAAATGTGAAACATACATAAATTTGTTGAGTGCTAGAGGCTTCAGGAAAGATGGAGTAAAGGCACATAAGTTCATTTCTAAGCTCAATAATGAGCCTTGTTCAAAAAAGAAAAATCCCTTCTCTAAGGGAGACAAGCTGTTCACCACTGATTCTGGCGTAGCAAACTACTTTTACAAGCATTATGCCAAAATAAGTAATTTTACTCCGCACAAAGAAAATGAATTGCTAGACAAATGTTATGCTTGGATGTCCAAAAGATGATGAGGAAAGGACGAGCCTCACGTATAAAGATTTTGATATTTGTGAGTTAAATTTTGCTTTCCAAGAAAAAAAGCCAAAAAAAGTCCAGGTCCAGAGTGGAATCAATCAGAGCTGAATTTTTAACACACCTCGGGGATAAAGCTCGCGCGAGCATCCTGAAATTTCTCAATAAGATTTGAAAAAAGCACTATCCCTGTGAATGGCGTAAAGCGGAGGTGTTTCCTATCCCCAAAAAAGATAAAGAATCAAATCTGCCAGCAAATTTACGGGCCATTTCACTTAAGAGAGTGCTTTCCACAGTGTATGAAAAAATGCTGCTTACTAGACTTTAGGCGAAAATAGAAAATAACCAGCTTCTGTCCGACTGGCAATCTGGATTCAGGAAGCATAGAGATGCTGTTGATGGTGGTGCCGGAGTTTTCTCTAAAAAATTCCAGATATTGGAACCGGTGGGAACAATGGCATCGAACTATGACGGTGAAATTCGAATTATCATACTGGCCTTAAAACAGCTAAGGTTTGCCTCTGGAAATAGAGCAGTTATATTTTGTTGATTTGCAAGCGGTGATACGGGCATTAACTTCCTTAGATGTAAGTATATCTGTCGACGTCCGGCGAGGAAGAGAAATGATGGTGGAGCTGCTAGAGGCCGATTGTACCGTGATGCTGCAATGGATTACCAGTCATTGTGGTGTCTGGGATAATGAAAGGGCGGATAGGCTGGCGAAGGAAGGTTCCAAGAAACTGCAACTGCAACTGCTCTTCTTGAATTTAGTACGGTAAAAATATTATTAAAGAACAAGCTGAAGGTAATGGCAAACAAAAACACGCGGTCAGTGCTAATGGCAAGCAGTGGTCTTCGTTATTGTATCTCATTTTCTCAATTATTCAACTTTTTACAAATTTTTAAATTTGCGTTTGCGAAAAATCCTGACGTGATGGAAAAATGAAGGTTATTTTCGGAATCAGCGCTAAAAAATACACTAGAATCAATTATCAAAAACTAAAAAACACTATCATTGAGGCTTGTGCAATAAATGAATCTTTGCTAATCAGCCAACATGAAACCTTTATTTAGTGATTTCTTCCAAAATTAACCTATCTTAATATTTTCTGGTAGTTTTTGTACAGTGATGTTATTATTACAATCTTCAGACTGTATTTTTTATGATTATTTTATTATGCTATTCAGTAACATTTAAAAGTTGAACTTCAACTAAATGAACTGTTGAAGAGGTATAAGAATTTGATTCACTGATGATCATTTACTTGTGCAACTTGAATTTTGAAACCACTGACCAATATCTCTGATAAAAAAAGTCTGTATATATATATATATATATATATATATATACAATATATAATAACAGTTGTATAATTAATAATATAATCGTTTTTGTGTTGAGTTAGGGCGAAAAAAGAAGATGAATGTGAATGTACTTGAAATAACTGATAGAAGAGCTAAAAATATTATAAAAAAATACACAGTAAACAAAGATCTGTGATACGTACAGCATATTCTTTACTAGAAGTATGCTTAGATAGCGTACATAAATTGACATATTGGCTTAAATTTATCTACTTAGAGCTTTGAAAAAATTGTTCAATCTCTTTCAAGGCATACTGGAGAAAGTTAGAATTATCATTATTATTGATTCCTTGAAATGAAAAATCTTCGATTTGAAACAAAATCACGCTTATCCCCATTTTAAGATGGGGTGCGCTTGTTTTTGAAATGAGGATGATAGTGACGAATTGATTGTCCAAAATATATTTTGGACATTTTTTGGGAATTGGATTTGATTTAAGAGCCAGGATATTGAACCCTACACGTAAATTAAATATAGACAAGTCTGTATGCATATAACGACATTTTAATATTCTCAACTGGAAAACTAAGTAATTTTAGAAAGTTGCTGGATGTTTGAAAATATTTCATTTTATTAAAATCAAGTTAAGGTATATGGAAAAGTAAACGTTTTTCTGTAGTTATACAAAACTCTTCATTTGATTTGCTTTTTGGAAAAAAGTACACGCCGGTAATGCCAATACCCAATAGTATATGGGACTCATTTGATTGCTTCTTCAGCATTATATCAAATTAATGAAAATAAAATTGAAGATATAGTTAAGTATCAAATGCAATTTACGCATACTCAAAAACCAATGTTTTTTTTTGCTTAAACTAGCTCTGTAATCATAATGAAATTGTAAGTACGAGTTCAAATTAGATTCATCAGTAATACTGTATTAATTAATTTGAAGTGAAGGTTAATAATAATTTTCTTCACAAGTTCTCATAGCAAATCATCAAGAAGGTATTAAGTTTATAAAATGACGTTTTAATTTACGAATGGAAGTGTTTTTGACACTTTACCACAAATTAAATATATATTTATGTACAAAAATACCTATACTTTAATTGAAACGAACTGTCACACGTAATTTTTCCTATTGATCTTAAACGAATGGAAATGAATGTACTGCAGTGTATTGCGATTTATATGTCATTTCTTTAGTGGGAGGATAAAATCTTTCAATTTCTTCTAAATTTAAGTCTACCAGGTCCATTTCTTCTATGACGCCATAAGTAGTCTAGCAGATATAATTTATGTAGGCCGTGGCTGTTTTTAGAAGATAAAGTTAAACGATATTCTAAACTATTTAATTTACTGTTATAGACATAGAGTTGTGGATAGCTAAACATTTTTAATCGGATGCCATGAGTCTTTTTGACTTCCACTCGTTCCGATATCATTGCACCGACCGCCGGTTTACAAGTGGCCTGAAATACTTAAAACTGATGCTCTTACTGTATTAATTTCTTTCCAGTTAAGGTTAATAGAGAAAAAAAATTATGAACAGTGATCTTTTAACACATAAATAGCCCATCAATATTAAATTTGTTTTACCATTAAAGTAAAATTTAAAACGAGCCAAACTTTATATGTTTATTAATGATGTTAGTAACTGGTGAGACTTAAAACTAACAAACAAAATTAATTTTACGTAAAATCCGTTAAATCAGATAAGAAATTCCATTAAATTATAAATATAAAGGTCTATTTAATAGGTTAATTTGATTTAACAAATTTATTCCGCCCTCATAATGTACATTTAAAGAAATTATAATTACTTGATTAGTTGTTATTACGAAAATTATTAACTTATTAAAAATATTCTTGTATCAGTTAAATTAAAATTTCAAAAAATTATTGATTAATTTGGTAATTAACATCTTTAAGCATATTTGAATTAAATGATTTCTTTACATGGCCTAAATTTCCGATTAAAAATAAATTAAGCAATACGAAATTTTAAACATTGAAATCAATCATTAACACTGTTTTTTTTTAAGATTATTATTATTACTTTACCGCTTTAATTTCTATTAATAATAAATAAACTTCTTTTATTTATAAAATTTTAGGTGGAGATACATACTTCAAACATATTTTATTAAAAGTTAAGTTTGAATGGTAATCTTAATTATTCTTGTAATTAAAATTTACGTTTTTTTTTTTTTACTTATTATTTATTTAAACTTTTAAAGAATTTTTGGCAATTTATTTTTAATTTTTGTGCTCACTTCAAGAAATAAATGTCTTATTCTCTACATCTCAATTAAGAATCCATGCGTTATAAATAAACTAAATTTTATAAATGCTCTAATATTGAAGGATCTATTAAAATACTTCTGTAAAAGTGACTTAAAAAAAATATTTGATCCGTACTGAATACAAAACCAAATTTGATATTACATCAGGAACTGTTAAAAAGAAAAAAACAACTTTAATTTTGGCGTCAGCCTGTAGGTGGTAAATAAATAAACATGTAGTGAATGAATAAATAAATATTAGCAGTACTATGTTATTACATTCTTCGTTAAGTCCGTTCTTTTTGAAGTATGCAGAAATTCAAACATCTCATCACGATAATATTAATTATAAAATTGACAGCCTATTAAAAGCAAGTTATATCGCAAAGTGTTTGACTTGCTTTCCATCAATAAAATGAAATCATGACAGCGGAATATGAACTGTAGGCTTCAACAATACGGTTTACTTTCATATCTTAAATTTTATTTATTGATTTTTTATTAATGGAAATAATGTAATAATTTAATTTTCTTAACATTAAAGAGCTACACTTTCAATTAAAGATTACACAACCAGTTTAATCAAAAGGTGTATGACATTTCGTTATTGTCATGTGATTGTTACTGTCGATCAATTCAGATTATTTCATTCAACAGTTTTTTATAATAAGTAAAATTTTCAAATGATTCAGATAATTTTCGTAAAAAAAGAAAAATAATTCAAATAAACTGAGTTTTCTAGAATGCCTTGCTTAAATGTAAACATTTCTTAAAGAGTTAAATATTTGTTTAGCAGTCCGATAGGAACAATAAAAGTTGTCTATAAAAAGTGTTAATTCAAACAGCTTTGTATCAGTTTAATGCAAAACATAAAATCTAATAATTTTTTGAGAAGTAGTATTTTACACAGATTTCTTGTTTGCTTAGAACTTTTTACGATGTTGACGTCAAAAGCGGTTAACGAAAATTAAAAGATTACAAAAATATTTAGCTCATACTTCTGAGTATTATTAAAAAATGGATTTTTAGTTGTGCCTGTAGGCTACAGTTGCCCAAACTTTCTGATTAAATCAAATACTGGTAAATTTGTATGATAATTATTGTTTTCATATTAGTGTTGTCCTCTCTAATTTTATAGAGTAGGCTACAAATAATTAAAGGCGGTTAATTTTCCTTCCGTTTCTTTATAATAATACACCAAAATAATTCCAGTTTTTTTACAATGGGTAGTTAATTTTTTTTTGTTATGGGAATATTATGAAAGCGGATACTAGTACGAAGTTTAATTTATTTTCTTTTTCTTTTATTATAATTCTTTACAACTTACATAAAATACATGAATTACACATAATTTCATGAATTACTACACGTACATGAATTTTAATTTACAGGTCTACCAGAAGGTTTAAAGTTCGAATATCGGTCAGGTTACTTAGTTCATTTGTTAAAAATATTCAATACCATATTCCTAAGTATAAGTTGTAAACTTATGTAGTAAAAAACGACCCTATTGATATTGATGTTTTTATTAGATCCATCCCTGGCGGGTGAATTATTTATCATTAAATTTAGTTTAATGTGAAAACGAACATATCCATTTATTTATAAAAAGTACACTGAACTCCAAATGCAGTTACTGTTTTTATGATTATAAAACAGAGAGAGAGAGAGAGAGAGAGAGAGAGAGATGTGAAAGTATATTAATTTCTACCATGCGAGTAAAGCCAGCATTGGTTGAATACTACATCAGTATTCTGCTTGTAATATACATTAAATAAAGAAACAAATTTAAAAGGTATAACGATCATATAACTAGGGGCATGGTTTAAAACTTTTTCTTTATCCTGTTTATCCTCCGGGAATTACCGTTCAGGTAGTACTTCAGAGGATGACTGAGGATGAAGAAATATACATATGAATGTTAATAATGAAGTGTAGTCTTGTACAGTCTCAGTTCGACCATTCCTGAGATGTGTGATTAATTGAATCTCAACCACCAAACAACACCGGTATCCACGATCTAGTATTCAAATCCGTATAAAAGTAACTGCCTTTACAAGGACTTGAACGCTGGAACTCCCAAATCAGCTGATTTGGAAAGATGCGTTCACCACTAGACCAACCCGGTGGGTAGTTTAAAATCTTACATCATAATAAATGTACAAACTTCATCATTTAGCGCAATCTATTTTTTTTTTTTTTTTTTTTTTTTTTATTACGACTGGAGTTCGATCAAGTTGAAAGTTCAGGAAAGCTTTATACGTATACCGCAGGGAATTCAAGAATATGAAATATAACGATCGCCTATCTTATCCGTAGTATAAAAGGTCATAACTGAAGAAAAGGAAATTTTGTACTCTTTGGAGCTATCAGAGATTTCCCTATCCCCTAAAAATAATAAATTTTGTCACTATTTTTATTTCTTGACTTTGTACACGGAGGAAATAATATTTTTTTAATTACAAAAAAAAAACGGATAAATTACAATATTATTATCGTTCTGAGGTTAGATTGCAAAATCATCTTGGATTACGCAATGTTAAATTGCTAACTACAAAAAAAATACAGTTAGAATGTTCTATTTAAAAATTAGAATTCAACATTTAGTTTCTTTAACTCTCGAAACTATTTAATTCTGAGACAACCTCCTATAAACATTTGGCTACATGGTTGTATAAAGTATATATATTTAATGAATTAAATTTAATTGATAATAATGTAAACAGAAGAGAAAGATAAAATAAAATCCACTTACCTAAAAGATGTATTTTTAAATTTTTAATTATTTTTTTTGCGTGAATAAAAACAATAGCTTAAAATATTTATCACAGTTTATGTTTTACTAATTATGTTAAACATTAAAAGTGTCTATAATTTAAAATAAATAAACTCAAATTACAATACGAACACATTATTATGAATATTAAATTTATTTTCTTCACTAAAGAACGAAATAATTAACTGCTGTTTTTATACGATTATTATTTTTATGAGTATTTTAAAATGTATGGCCGACGTAAGTAACGCGGTATTATAACTGAACTGTAATAAACGATAATCAAAGTGAGGATTGACGAGAAGCAAACAAGAACATCAATATGGAGTATATACGAGGCGTTTGCTCTTTTAGATACACTCTTATTTCATTGGCTGACACACTACGCGTACAAACTTGTGGAAGACACTTAAACGGCAATTGAACGTAAAATTCCTAATGTTTTCACTCATGCGCCTCACATGAGTAATTTAATTTAAACATGATATAAAACAGGTAAACTGATCGTTAAATTTTAACATTTTTTTTAAAATTTTTCAAACTGATATAAAAAGAGTCTGTTATTAATTAGGACCTTGTTAATTTGTGTTTCTGTTTTAAAAATAATAAAAATATTATTTTTACCTCAACTGGACAATGCTAAAAAAAGTTTATTTTTATTTTGTCGTAATAGTTATAAACTGAATTTTTAATAAAATAACCATTCTGAAGTGGGTTAAATGCATGGAAACATTGGAATTCGGTACAGGTGCTTGGGCAAACAAAAACAATAAATTGTGTAGGATGAAATAATTTTAGCAAGTACGTAATTAAAATACCAAATAGCTCACTAACACTCTAGCACAACTGCCAAATAGTTGGGGAAATGAATGCAGGGATGAGAAATGATGTTAAGACAGTTTATAAGTTTATAGAATAGCGCAGTATATAATGCAGGCGGTTACGTATATACTTTTACAGCCATATCTTTAGTAACCAACCACCTTCCTCTTCCATCACTTTTTCCACAGTAGAGGTAGCGTATCTCTGTCCACTAGGTATCAATATAGCTGCAGGCTAGGAAAGGTATTTTTCACAACCAGTGTTTTACTAAGACCAGTTTGTCAAACTATACAAATAAAGAAAAAGTAGAAAAATGTAAGTACTATAATGGGTGCTGATACCAGTAAATTTACTATACTACCAGTTAATCGAAGCAGCTACGGACAGACATTTTTTGACGAATCATGTAGTGGGTAGCATAGTTCTTTTAATGAATAACTCTTTGTTATGATTCTGAAAACAGCCATTTGGTGGGTATCTTCCAGCAATTGACAACAGCGACACCTGGACTAACCCGAGATCTAATTTTCAGAGTAGTTCTTAAAAGAACCATTTTGGTTTGCCTAGCGGTAGCCGGAGTCAGAAGCTTAACCGGAGTGGTCGGCTATAGTTAAAAGATTGTACTCCTCTACTTTAATTTACTACCGTGTCATCGATCCTATATTCCGAGCATAAGCCGGAGTCAACCAATCTAAACCTAGACAAACTATCCCTAAAAGCACCATGTTCCGCAAGAAATTGAGTAATATGCCGATTGGTGGAAACCCAGTTAATAGCACGCAACTCCCTAACATTTGGAAAGATACCATGCATATATCGATCGACCAGTAGAAGAATCATTCCTCCTAGCTTGCCAAGAGTCAAAACCTCGGTCTTCAATTTCCCGCATACGCCCTGACGTTAGAAGGTCTCCCTTCTTTGAGATATACCGCTGGCTACGCTCCGTAGCCAAAATATCCAGGGGTTTCATGCCGGCAATCGTAGTGACTGCCTCTCGCGAAACAGTCCTGTAGCAACCGACAACAGCTAACAAAAGAAGACGCTGGGCTCGTAAAAGAATGTCCGTATAACATTGGAATTGCAAACGGTGAGCTCAGACGGGCGCAGCGTACATCATTATGGTCTCATACGCATGGTGCGGTAATTCAACCCCAATTGGGATGGATGACTCTACGAACACCGAAGAAATTATCGATGTCCTTCTTCGCTACAAACTGGAGGTGCTCCTTGAAGAGAAGCCTCTCATCAAGGATAACACTCAGATACTTCTGAACGGTGACATACCTAATTGGAAGGCCGTCCATCACAACTCGCGGGTGGCGGGTTGCGGCTAGGCGGCCCTTCAGAAACATCGTAGTGGTTTTCTCCGCACTGAAAATCATCTTATGCTGAAGACTCCACAACCTTAGCACCTTACATGCTTGTGTCGTTCTGAGCTCTATCTCGGCACGCGAATTGCCCTCGACCAGCAGCAACCCATCGTCGGCATAAGCCACGATGCGACAACCACTGGGCATCCGCAATCGCATGAGAGAGTCGAACTCAACGACCCAAACGAGTGGACCTAGAACACTGTCCTGTGGACAATCTTTAGACAGGGTCTTTCCTACCTCCTAACTGCCGTCACGAAGTACGACAGTTCTGTTGCTGAAGTAGCTCGAGAGAGTTCTAATCTCATTTAGCGTACAACCACGCTGCTGCAGTTGAAACAGGGCTGAAAAATAACTGCATGAAATGGCCAATGGCTAGGCATGAGTCTTCCCTTCTGACAAGTCTTTTACATTGTGGTTTTATGTTAAAGCAATTTAAAAAATCAAAAACCCTGATATATCTCATTTTCAGATAAATAAGGTGTAATGATATTGTATATATAGTAATTTTATTTACAGCGTAAACTGTAGTTTAAATTAGAAACCCTTGTTTGTCAAATTTTGTATGTAGCTTTGAGCAAGATCTAAATATCTTTGTAATTTGATGACTATGCTGAATCTGCAACTTTCATACTATGAAGTAAAATACTAGAAAATAAAGTAAGAATGAGACTCTAATGAAATTTCATTCACCTATTATAAACTAAATGTGTAGATCCTACCCTACTAAACGGCATTTGTATGTGTGTGTTTGTTTGTGCGTCCCCCTTAGTTTAGCACCGGAATATAGCGATCACTAACAGAAGATCCCGATTCGTTAGTACATTCTCGTAGTGGCCAGATGCATACTTGTTATACATCGATATAGTGAATATATATCTATACTATATATATATATCAAAGTTTTGGGAAAATTTAATACTTTTTAATCGGACCCGAATTTTCGGACGAAGATCGCAAATATCTTGAAAACAGTCGGTCCTAGCGCTCTGAAAAATCTTTTTGACCCTCCTCAACGATATCACATCCGTTCCCATTGGTACCCGTCGGATGATAGTATTTTAAAGTGCTCCCGGGGCGTCGTTTGGAAATTGGGGAGGGGTGCGATGGGGTGCCACCGTATTATCTCGGCAACCGCTCGTCCAATTTTCGCGATTTAAACGGCGTATGTATCAGCAGGTCGAATGCTAACTGTTTAACGGATCGGGTACACTCTTGATCGATCGAATCTTTTTATCTGGAAATTAAATCGTTTAGCCCTATGTTTTGATTCGTGAGACGAACCGATCCGATCTTTTGCTAAATACGGTAAAACCTGTGCGCTAGCGCAGCTGTAACGTATAAACTTATGAAGACTAAAAATTAGGAAATAAAAGAGAAATAAAAAAAAATTAAAACCACTCTTATAGTAAATCCACTAAAAAGTAAAAAAATATGTAAAAAAGAAAATTTTACCATTTAAATTGGTGTTAAAATAAAACACCACTTAAATTAAACGAACTAAACGGTAAAAAATAATTTTAGGACGGAATCTCAGAATTGATTTGACAACAAGCTCGGATGGGTGATATGTAAGATTATGTGAAAGTCATTGCTTCAAATAAAAAATTTGATGTTTTTGCCAATTTTTTCTTGCGGGTGATGAATGGGCTAAACAGTAGGATGCAAACATGCATAAGAAAAAATTGGCAAAAACATCAAATTTTTAATTTGAATCTATGACTTTCACATTATTTTACATATCACCATCCAAGCTTGTTGTCAAATCCATTCTGAAATACCACCTAAAATCATTTTTGCCTTTTGGTGGTTTAATTTAAGAGTGGTGTTTTAACATTTTTTACATATTTTTTATTTACTTATGTGATGATTTTCTTCATAAAATAATGAACTATAACCAAAAAGTGGGCACCGGAATGTACCTATCACTAGCGGAAAATACCGATTCGTCTAGAGTTAAATTTTTAATTTAACTTTCGTTATATCAATTTCCATCATTCAAAAAAAAAATTTACACAAGAGGTAATCAATTTTGGAGACCTAATAATCCCATTCCGCGACGCCACCCGCCAGGGCAACTCGTCTGGAGGGCCTCTAGCTAGGAGGCGTGCCGTAGGCACGCCCAGAAAATAATTGCTGGTTCAATTTCCTTTGTTTGGGTGACAGTGTTAGTGGGTATTACTGTTGGCACAAATTATTTATCAAACTAGTTGGCTACTGTAAAAATATTAAAAATGTTAATTACAAAATATCTTTTTAGAGTAGATGACAAAAAAAAAATAAATAACAGGTCTTTAATCAGTAATTAAAAACCTTTTTAAAATAATTAAATATTAAATAACTCATTTTTAAAATAATGGAACTTTTACTTCTAAAGGGCTTTTGTAAATGATTATTTGCTCCTTCTTAATTTATAAAATATCTAGTAGTACTGTTATTAACTCTTCTATCCAGTAGCCATCTTAAAAGTTTATGAAACTCTTTAAATATGCATGACTGATAGGATAGGAGAATGTAATCAAACATGTTGTGTTATTTTTTTTAACATAATTTTTTTTCTTACAAGAAAAATTTGGAATAGATCCTAAAACCAGAAAATTCATTCAAGAAATCATTTTACCAATATCTATTCCAAAATTAAGTTCATGAATGAAATATCTGAACAGAATCAGAATAGATGAGATGGACTCTCATCTCTGGTTCTTTTCAACATGATTTTAAAAAAAATAATAAGACTTTGGAATAGAATTCTGCCCATTAATTCTAGGAGTGAAAACAAAAGGAATCAAAATCAACTATTTAGCTTTTGCAGATGATTTGACAGTTCTAATCCAAGGCATTGAATTAGCAGAGATTCAAATTAATCTTCTCAAAGAAGTAGCAGACTAAAGCTGGATTACAAGCCACCATTAAAAAAAACTAAAGTCATGACCAAATCTGTTAAACTTTTGGAAACCTTGGAAAAATGCAAAGTATCCAAAAATTTAAATATTTAGGAGAAAGAATCCAACAAAATGGATCCATGTAAGAATTGGGAAAATGTAGAAAGTACAGAGTAAAATAAGGGATCTACAATAAAAAAAGCTTTTCTATAAATACAAAAATAAGACATTATAAAGTAATTAAACCAGAAAGTCTATGTATTGGAATGTTTAAACCTAAAAGTAAAGGAGAGATAGAAGAAATAAAAAAGAAGAAGAATTTTAATAAAATTTAAAGTACCCATAAAAGAGAACAAAACCTGGAGAAAAAAATAATTTTGAAACGTACAAAAAAAAAAAACAGAAAAACTTTTAAATTTGGTAAGAAAGAAAAATTAAATTTTGCAGGTACCTTTCCAGAATGGACAAAATATACTGACAAAGATAATATTCAAATTCTTTAAAAACAGAACAACTGAATTAACTTGATTCTCAGAAGTCAGAAAAAATTTGAGATAAAAACAGATCTCAGAAGTGGACAGTATAGGGAGATTAAAAAAAAAATCTAAAAATTTGAAGGAATATTGGAAGTAATGAAACTAGAGTTAAGTGAAATAAATGTTGTAATGTGGTCCATTGTGGTGAAATAAAAAAATTAAATATTTTATCTTACAGAGTTGATTATTGTTTCATTATGTGAGATTATGTCAATTTATTTATTTACAATTAGTTGAAAATTAACTGAGATTCTAATGTAGTATGAAACACTTATATTCTAATACATGAGGAATATGTGGATAATAAAGATAATTGATATAAATAATGTTATACGATCCAAGGTAAATGCAAGTAATGTCCAGTAATGTAATGACACATTTTCATCAGATGACTCTTCACCATCACTCAGTTGATCATATTTTTGTAATCCCTGTAAAATATATAAATAATAATAATAATTTACAATATTATATATAAGAATAACAATAATATAACATATTATATATATATATATGTTTGTTTGTCCCGTATGTGTTCCTATACCACTCATCCGATTACGATGAAATTTTGGTGAATTGTGTGCATGCCTGCAAAGATATCTGAATTGGTTTGGACCCACTAGATGGTGCTGGGGTGAGATATTTCCAAAAATTGTATTTATGGTCTGATTTGGCTCATATTCAGAATAAATATTAGTTACCTGAAAAGAAATAATTTGGCAAAAAATGGACCCACTAAAATATTTTGAAAACTTGTATTTATGGTGCGATTCAGCTCATATTCAGAATATATATTAATTACGTGAAAAGAAATATTTTTGCAAAAAAGGGAAGAAAGGAATAAGGAAAAAGGGAATGGTGGGAAGAGGGGAAGGAGTGAAGATTGGAAGAGGGAAATAGGAGAAAAGGAAATATTAAATTTTATGTTCCGTAATGTTCAGTTTTTTAATGTTTTATCAAACTTTCATTTGTGTTCATTTAATCTATATATATATATATATATATATATATATCACTCAAATCTAGCAATAGTGAAGCATTGCTGGGTCAGCTAGTTAGCAATAAAGAAATTAAACAAACAGTAGAAGAAAGAATAGATACGAATTAAAAGATATAATACTATTTATTTGTCATTTAATTTAGTATATTTAATAGTATATATATTTTGTAAATTACAAATACATTAGACATAAATAATTCACAAAATTTACTGAATAAGAGGCCAAGATGACGTAGATTTATTTGTTCTTTGAAACATCAAGAAAATCTAAAGTACAAGAGATACCGTTTGTAATTACTTTCTCTCAGTGTAATGAAATTCCTATATCTACATTACTCAAGAGAATTTTCTAAAAACTTGATTTACAGAAAATTTGGCTTATGGAAATACAACATTTTATAAAATAAATAGATTTTTATTTTTTTTTTTATACTAACTTTATGAAAGTATTCATAATGAAAAAAATTATAGTTTTCCTGTATTGGTGAACAACAATTTTTTAATTATTAAATTCTCTATTATCACATGTTTGATGTTCATAATTTTTCAGAATTAACAGCAGCATTAAGATTAGCATATTAAAAGTTATGGTTACCTCAAAAATAATCACAGGACCAAATTTCTATTCATCAGACTTTATTCATGTTATAGGAATCAAGCTCCCATATAAAGAGATTCAAATCAACCTGGAATAACATATATCTTCAAGCAGTATGGAAGTTCAATTTGAAATATATATGTATATTCACTGGATATTTATAGGACTGAGTGTAATATGGATTACCTTAAACATGCTGATGTACAAAATTATATTTGGGTTGATGAAGAAGGACAAAGAAAATTGTATTATACTTTCCCCTGTAAGCTTGACATTGGATGCCTTGCTATTCTTAAGCATGATTATATTTTTTGGAAGTTACTGATGTTTCACATCAAATCAACTACAACCACTCAGTTATGACAGCTAATAAACAGATATTAATTACGAAAAATTTATTAGCCTTGAATCACAGATTGTTGAAATGATAAGCCACATTAAGCTACAACTATAACCACTATAAGCCACAATTGTTCACCACTGCATTACCATATTTTTCTCCACTAAAAAACGTTTTTCAGGCACTTAAAAAAGTAATTCATTTATTTAATACTTTAAATGGCACTGACTACTATGTCATCACACACTAATAAATTCCAACAATATCAGTGGAGCTTTATCAAACACTTTTTAAGTTAGGTGATTTATTGGCTAAGTTTATAAAACATGGATTCAGCTACTGCTATTTCCAATGTGCAATCCTGAACCATCTATATACTTTGTATGTAGAAAGCAGAAGAATACTCACATCAAAATTTAATTCAGGCAGAAACAGCATAGTTTTTAATGGAGATGAATTCAGAATGTATATAATTCTTTGATGTGGTGGTTCAAAATGAGGTTGGCGTGTAATTGCTAAAGCACACACAGATATGGTTGTAGAAATTGTAACCATAATTAATGATTCACTATATGCTCTAACTGCAAAAAAAAAATCCAAGAGTAAAATAGACAAACCTTAATAAAAAAATATAAACTTACATTATTTTATTACTTCTATGAGATTTCCAAATCATAACAGATTGTTGTCTTTATTCAGTTATTTTTATCTTGTTGGATCTAAAATAATAATTATTTTAATTGACTCTCTTCAGCTTTTGTTAAATGCACATTATGGAAAATTAAATAACCCTTCTGCTAATATAAGTTAATAATGAATTTACATTCATTAACTGGCTAATCTGCCACAAGATATATTTGTTCTGCAAATAGTGGCATGTCATAAAAACTTAATAGTATTTAATGTTTGCTACAATGGTTCAGTTGAAACTACATTCTATAGATTAGAATATCTTATTTTTACAAATAAATAATAACATCATATAGTAAAATTATGAAAAACATACTTGATGGTCATTGCTTACACAGATAAAATTTTCAGAATTATTTTTCTGAAAAAAAATTATTATTTTATTACCTATAAAGAATGGATACGAATGGTACAATAATGGGTAGGTAGAGTAAATACTACACCTAACGACGCAGTAGTTATTAATAATGTATTCAATTAAAGAAATAAAATTAATTTAAAAAATAAATACAAAGAAGTGCCAACATAAAACAATGAAACAAATTTAAAACTATGAAAAGCTTGAAAAACCATTTAAAAAAATTAAACTTCAAATAAATTGTCATTTAGGTTATTAAATTAGATATTCCATTAATGAACTTGAAAATAAGGATAACATTTTTACCCCAATAAAAGTAATTTACTATTAAAATTTTGGATAAAATTATTTGTAATAATAAAACATGACTAAATACTAAACTATAAATGACTAAATAGATTAAACTATAAGTAAGTGCTATTGCATTTTCAATTTTATAAATAAAAAAAAAGATAAATAAAATTAAAAAAAAAAAAAAAATAGTGCACCTCTGTATAAAAATAATTTAATACGTACTCACAGAGATCTTACTCTTTTAGTATCTGGCAAAAATCCATTGTTATAAACAATACAAAACATAAGTAAATTAAAACAACAGTAAGTAGAAACAACTTTTAGAAGTTAAATTAATTACTTTTTAGTGGTACAGGATTATCAAAAGTTTTGAAGAGCTTAAAATAAGCTAAAAAAGTAACAATTTTAACTTAAGCAATGAAGTACAAACATTGCTATTATTATTACATTTTAAAAATTATATTTATTTCATTATTAAAATATATGAAAATGTACTAAAATGTGATACATTTTCAGCTTTGTATTTGTTAATTTGTCTAAAATAACCATAAAAACTGTGATCCAAGCACTGGAATCGATATTTAATCCAAAACTATGGTAAAAGTACCAGATACAAACCAGTGTACTTTATTGATCAATTTTTTGTCAATCTGTTTATTATTTTTTTTTTTTTTAAATAATTACAACAAAGTTTTTTTAATAACATAATTTAAGATACTTTTTCTACTCACACAAGAAAGGTACTTGTTCAGCTGTTGCAGGTAGTAACTTATCTAAAATTATTAAAAACATTGATCCTAATATTAAACAGATACACTGGATTCCAATCTTTGCAGGTGCAAGAGGAGAAAATCCAAAACTTAAGATGCAGATACTTGCCATAACTGAAACAAAATGAATGTACATTAAATGTTTTAAGGTAGCATAAAAATTTTTAAATAAAAATATTGCTATTAAATAATACATCAATAAAACAACAGGAGTATTTGTGCTGGTAACCTATTTTTATGTGAAAAAACACTGAACCATAATAAATAGGCTGCGATGCAATTACAGTTTAGGAATTAATCTTACCCATTCTCAGGCTGACCATTCCTAATATTATAATTAATTAGACTTCAGTAAAATCCAGAAACATATAATGTAACATACTATAATGTATTACATGAAAAACAATATTAAGAAGTTAATTAAACACTAAATATTTGGTGTTTTAACTTTTGAAAACAATCTAGTTAATTAAGAATAAAATTAAAATGCACATTCATATTCAGAATTTTCTACAAATAATTAACAGAGAAATTTACATTTCATAATTAAGAGGATTCAAAATTTTAGTTCTCTCTATTACATTTGAATAAATTTGTGAGTATACTAAACAGCAGAATACATACACAATTTTTAAAAGCCCTTTTTTATTTTCTAATGTAGAATATTTAAATATAAATTTTGTTTAGGCAGTTAGTAATGAAATGCTTTAACTACATATTATGAATACCAAGAAAAGATTGTCTAGGAATAGAATGATACCAATTTACAAAAAATTTACTTTAGTAAATCAATATTTATATACAAATACTTCATTTGTAACACCTTCCACTTGAAGGTGTGTAACACCTTCACGTTTTAGCAAAGTGGATGACATCACTTGAATCACATCACTTGATGACATCACTTGAAGGTGTGTAACACCTTCAAGTGATGTCATCCACTTTGCTAAAACGTTGAAACAAACATATTGATGGGATATTAATTGAAGATTAGTTTAAAAAAAATAAAAATCTTCATGAGTTAATTAAAAACATACCAGGATGTGAAGAAATCAACCAAGCTGAAGTAAGTGATTGGCTGAACAGGAATAAATCAGATTTAAATTTCAACGACATTGTTGACATGGTACCAACCACAGGACAACAGCAATGCCACAGACAATGAAGACATAGCGAAGACCATCAACCAATGTAATTTTTATTATTACCATCCATTACCTTACATTTAGAGTAAATGTTGGAAGTGGCCGCCATCTTCTTGAATACAAGCTTCAATTTTTTTACAGCGTTTCTTGCAACTTTTTTCAAAGTTTGTGGCTGGATATTTAATACAGCTTGTTCAATATTGACTTTCAATTGTTCAAGTGTTCGTGGTTTGTTGTAGGCTTTTTCTTTGAGGTAACCCCATAGAAAAAAATCCGCCGCAGTCAAATCTGGAGATCTTGGTGGCCACAAGCCTCGACCGATAACCAAAGAATTCCTCAAAGAAATCAGAAGTTAAACCTGCGTAGTGCGACGTCGCACCGTCATGTTGTAGCCAGCAGTGTCTGTCTTCCTCTTCCAAGAGTGCAATGAACTGAAATAAAATATCCTGATATCGTTCTGCATTGATGGTATACTCGAAAAAAAATAGGACCAATTATTTTCTTCCGCGATATCGCGTACCACACGCCCAACTTCTGCGGGTGTAATTGTTTTTCGTGATAAACGTGGGGATTTTCAGCACTCCAAATTCTACTGTTTTGGCTGTTTACGTAGCCATCCAAATGAAACCGTGCTTCATCTGTAAAAAATAACGAATCCATAACATTAATTCTCTCACGCAGAAATCGATGGAACCATTGACAATATTGTAGCCGTTTTTTCTTTGTCGGGCTCAAGAAGTCGATGAACCGTTTGAATGCGATAAGGTCGTAATTGTAATTGTTTGGTCGCCCGATGAACAGTTGATTTAGACAAATTAATTTCAGCAGACAAACGTTTGATCGATTTATTTGGCGAGGCGAGTAATCGGTATTTGATTTCAGTGACTGTATCTGTATTCAACACTGACGCAGATCTTTTGTGTTCCTTATTATTAACAGAAACAGTCTCTCTAAATTTTGCGACTAACCTTAATACTGATGTTTTGTTATGAGCTGGTTTATCTGGGTACCTATTGCGAAACAAATCTTGCACTGCAACCACTGATTTAGTACTGAAGTACGACTCAACAATGAAAACACGTTCATCTAGCGAAAATACCATCTTGTCTCTAGAAATACACTGAACGTTATGATTGCATTGTTGTTACTATCGGTAGTGTTCTACTGCGTCGCCGCGATTTCAGATGTTGGACGAGTCCATTTCAGTAACGAGTAGGGGAGTAAGCTTGACTTTTGAAATTTCATGGATGAGTGATTGATGGATTGCGTTTTATATGGGGCACCCTGCCTCTTGTCAAATATAAACTGGACTTTTGTTTTTTAAATTTATTAGTGCAGGATAAAAGTACAAAAATATTTTTCATTGCTTTTCTTCATAGTCTTCCTGAAATTCTGCACATTTTCCCCAATGTATAGGAAGCTTGTGGATCCTTTCTTCATAAAAAATTTGAGGACTTGTCATGAGCCAAATGCGCATGAGCTTCTCTAGTTTGTTGTCCGACTAAATATAATGTACTTTCAGTGCCTTCTTCAATAGTCCAAATAAAAAAAAATCAAAGGAGGTTGATTTATTTAAAGGAGGTTGGTTTATTTAAATCATAGGAGGTTGATTTATTTTTGAACTGTACTAAGAATGAATGTACTAAGGTTTCCCAGTAAATTCTATTCTCTATCCAGAGTGCTAAAGGCTTTGTGAGGTCAGGTGTTGTTGTGAAGGAGAATTACACCTCTAACTGGCTGACAGCATCTATTGTTCCTGTACACATCTTTCACTTTGTCCAAGTGTTGGCAGCAGTAGACCCAGCGAGTTGGTGGTGAATGCATCTTCGCAAATCAACTGATCTCGAGGTCGAGAGTTCCATTCCAACTTTCAAATCCTAGTAAAGCAGTTATTTTTATACAGATTTGAATACTAGATCATGGTTGTCGGGGTTCTTTGGTAGTTGGGTTTAAATCAATCACACATCTCAGAAATGGTCGACCTGAAAATGTACAAGACTACACTTCACTTACACTTATGCGTATCATCCTCATTCAACCTCTGAAGTAATAACTGATGATGATTCCGAAGGCTAAACAGGAAAAAAAAGAAAAAAGTGTTGGCAGCAGTAAATAGAATTCACACTACGACATTTGTGGAGAAAATCGATGAGCAATACACCTTGCACCAAAAGATGGTTTCCAGGGCTTTTATAACTGATCAGCGGGTTTTTGGCTTTACAGGGCAAGGCTTTTCACTCCAATGCCACATCATACTTGCTAATTTTGACAAGACTGTGTAGTGATGTAAGCATATCTAATTACATGTGAATATTTGATGTAAAAAATTATTTCCTCTTGTTAAAACTGAATCAGGACCCTTGGGCATTCTTGTTGGACTTGTTTCTGAATTTGGATAAAAAATCTTGAACCCATCTTGAACAGAATTTGTGGAACTCAAGGCCTTTTTATAATGGAATTGGTTCTTCCATGATTGATATTAACTTCTGAAGCAATGTCATTAATCATAAGGTGCTGGTTGTCTTTTGTGAGGTCACAGATTGACCAAATGTTGTTACTAGTTTTTTTTAATCCTATGGTGGCTCTCATTTTCTACAGCTTCACATCCTCCTTTAAATTTGCTGCCCCAGTTGGAGATCTGTGTATTTGACCAAGTCATATCCCCAAGTTACACCCACAGTCTAATCAAAATTTCAGACGATTTGGCAGTATCATTCATGACAAACTTCATGATAATATATTGTGAAACCGATGATGGAACCTCTTGGTTTGATGTGACACTACTGATCAGAGAGACATGAATTGTGAGGTAGCTGAAGCATCCATCTCTTTCCCAGATTTCCACTGACAATTTCCCTCTATGTTAGTTCAGTCATGTTGATACATAAGTAGTTAAGACAAAATTCCAGTTTATATTTGACTGACCCTATATATATCCTGCTCCTACCAAGTCAAGCTACCACCATGTATGGATTTACTGTATGCATCTTGTCTTCTACTCTTCTCCTACCATTTTTGGGAGAAGATGATCAACAAACAATTTCTGTTGTTTTAAAATGACTTTAATGAATGAATTTGATGTTAATCAATTAAATATATACATACTAAACTAAATTAAGTAAAAAAAAAATAAAATTGCGAGTTTTTAATACCTATGAGTGGTACAAGAAAAATGTAATTATAAATATTTGAAACACGTTTCAGAGTTATTTTTATGATCATAGTTGTGTCAGTTGGTAGTAGGATGCTAGTTAAATCTCCATCAGTTGGTATACCATCATTATCATCATCATCATCATCATTATTATTATAATTAAACCACGGTATGCTAAGCCCTGTTGTTTTCATGTCTATAGACAATAAATTCCATTCGGATGCTGTCTTATGATTTGAGAGCTGCAAAAAAAATTAATGTTACTAACTTGTTTGCAAAATAAAAGAAGAAATTAAAATTTTAAATAATTGAATAAAGCTATTTTTTAAAGGAAACTAAATTGAAATATATAGGAAATGTCACTTTTTAAAATTAGTAAGTTGAATCTAATAAGATCTTGACTTTTTTCAAACTTCTATTTGAACATACTATTACTAAACTGTATAAACACAAATTCATTTTTAATGATAGACTGATCTAAATTTATACTTTGAAGAGGATATTTATAATGTTTTCTAATAAGAAGAAAATACTATGATTATTATTACAATCATGTAACATTGAAAAATGTGATATATATATATATATATATATATATATATATATATATATAAAATGTTTTATTAGTAAATTTAGTTCAGTTTGTCATTAATTTTTTGCATAATCTTTACTACTGACCACATGAACAAAAATTTTGAGAAAGCAGTTTTATTACTATACATGTAGATAATACACTCCAGCTACTCAGCTCAATTTTTATTTCAAATCCTTCTAACAAAAAAGAAATTATAATTTGTAGGTGGTACTATAAAAATAATACTTTACAATATTAAAACAAAAAAGAAACATTATAATAGTAATGATTATTCATCAATTTATTTGTTATTTTATATAATTAAATGGTTCTGAAGGTTTACAGGTACAGTACAGGCGTGTTCTGGGAAGATGAGTAAATAGTTAAAAGCATGTATACCACTCCAGACACACTAACCTATCATATACCATTTATTTCAGTTCATGTAACTCCTTCTGGAATGACCAATCAAAATTTTCTTTTAAAAATATTGATAATGCACTCAGTTCTTACATTATAAAATCTTAAATCATGATTTGGTGTTCAAATTTTATTCTATGAATCAAAAAATTCTACTTAATGCATAACTGTACTATATTAAATGGAACAAAGTGCTAATAGTATTAACTATACAAATAGCAATTTACATATGTTTAATGAATTCTGATGTCATATAAGTTTCAGTGGGAGGTTTTCCGCAATTTTGAACTAAGTACTGCACTTTTTCAACATGCAATTTTTGGTCTTTCACTTACTATCATAGTAATTTAGGGAGATAGTAGTCAATTATACCATTTCTTGTAATGCCATACACTTGTATGTACTCATACAAGGATCATTCAAAGTAAAGATTGTTTGCACATGCAACTGTTTGCATGTGCCAGTGCAGGTTACCATCAACAACAAAGCAACAAAGCAAAGCCAGCTAGCTAGTTGACTGTTTTATTAGCCAGTTTGAGTCAAGTTTCATATCTGTAAATAATTTATTACTATTTTTCTGACAATTTAAAATGCAAATAATACAGAAACTTACCAAATGTGAAATTTAAAGTATGATTCAGTTTTTAAGTACAACAAAATGGTTGTAGAGATTTTTAGGCAAAGAATCATTGAGTATGGTAACAGTGATGAAACAAGTGTTAGACAATGGTACTCATGTTAATCATGTTAAATGAAGGAAAATAGAATTTTCATAAAAAAGTTTACTCAAGATGACTTGGCCTTCACTTGTAACTGAAGAAATAAAGCAAAAATTAGACTTTTAAACTCATAAGCATTTCATATTAATATTATCAGAAATTATTAATAATGATCAATACTGTAATAATTAATTTTGTTCAATAGTTATCTATACTCATCAATAGTAAATACAGTCCATTAATTGTGCTGCACATTTCCTAAGATTGACCTAACAAAAACTGTTAGAAAATATCTGAGAACAAAAAATTTTGGACTAGTAGTTCCATGACTGCTGTCTGAAGAAAACAAGAAAGAGTGAGTGGGAGTTGCCTTGACATTTGTCAACTGATACAAGCAACGAGGCAATGAATTTATTAACCATATTATTATTATCTGTGATATGGATCTGTCATAAAATTATTGAAAGTTATATTGTGAGTTAAATGAGTGGTATCATTTAGGAACTCCTAATAACTGAAAAAAGTAAGGTACATTCAAATATTGTGGGCTTTTTTTTGAGACTGGAAAAGCACCTTACTTGTTTTTTTAAAAAGTGAAATAACAATAAACTCATAAGCTAACTGATAAAACACTTAACTGGTGCTGTTATGCAATATAAAACAAATAATGTGGCCTACTGTCAAGCAGCATTGTTTTATTTCATGATTTCTTGTATTCAGTTGCAACAATTAGAAATTAGGTATTCAAATACCTAACATACAGCCTGAACTGGCCTCCAGTGATTTTTATTTGTTTTCCAAACTAAAAGAATTTTCAGTCACTAGTCATTTTGGAACCAATGATGAGTTAAGAAATGAATGACTCTCAATGAATGACTTGCAAAACTAATTTTGGATTTACATGATGATAGAATAGAAAATATATTGTATGCTGTTCTTAAACTTAAATGGTGACAATGTAAAAAAAAAAAAATGATTTGTTGAAAGTATAATATAAATACTTTTAAATTGTTACTTGTTTTAAATTTAGTACAGCTAAATGTTCTTTACTTTTTGGATCATCACCAAAATAAGATTATCTGCCTTGATGCAGTAGGTCCCTAGCATTATTTTTTCCATTCTTTTCTACTTCCAGCTTGGGTTCTTCCGAGCTCCCATTTCATTTTACATTATTTATAATAATTAATCTCTTTTCTTTGTACGTTTTACTGATCCTTACATTCACTATTAATCCTTCTCCTCTCATGATACATTACAGACAATCAACTTTCTTACTCTGAATTGTATTTTTGCTTCTGTTCTCATTCATTCTTTTTATTTGTCACTCTGTCAATCTAATTTTCTACAATAAATTCCATCCCCATATTATTATTATTATTATTATTATTATTATTATAATTATTATTAATGTATGTCAACATTTTAACTTTATGGATAACTCTAAAATATTTATATATATATATATATTCATATATTTAAAAGTTGATCAAAGCCATTAATACTGTAGAAATAGGAAAACAAACTTATTTATCAATATATTTAGTAAGACAGTAATAGATAAAAACATATTGAACATTCTGAAATACAAACTTCTGTAACTACAAACTTTATCAAATTTTGTATTAAAATAATTTCAAAACATTTTTTGTCATCTTTGCAAGCATAATCTGTGACTGACTGTTGTTCTCATACTGGCATGAACTGATTGATGTTAATGCTTTCATTGGTTTGAATTAGCAGACATGCATTTAGAATACAGTTAAAAAATATGTGGGATTTGAAATATGTTTATTTATTTAGTATGTTGTTGGATGTTTTATATGTTGATGCTACTTTATTTCATAATGTTCAGGTGTGTTAAGTTGTGAATTTATAACCGTTCCATAGCAGCAGTTATCTCAGAGTCACAAATCATAGATTCACTAACACTGATAAGAATCTTGATATTCTACAACATATATGCAGAATAGGAAAAAAAAACTATAAACAAAATAAACAGATACATTTAAATCTCATACACTGCATTCTAAATGTGTATCAGCCTAATTAAAAAACTAACATCATAAGCTTATCAATCCCATTGCAAGAACAGCAACACCAGTCACTGAAGATGGCTGCAGAGACGACTGAAAATGTACTGAAGTAAATTTTTAAAAACATGTTATTATAAAATTTTATTCTGTTTATTTTTGCTTAAGTAATAATTTTAAATTAACATGAATATAATCATCATGGTAAAAATGTAGCAAATATTGCAACAAATTAACAAATATGGACAGTTACCAAATAAATATTTACAGCAGGCATAATATCACAGAAGGACCATAGACAAAGTGTTCAACTGTATTCCTTTCAATCTAGTGATTTTAATACATTTGAAACAACCAGGGAGGAGCATTTTGGGAATTGAAGTATGAAAGATAAAATACTAATGGTCAAAACCACATTTTTTTTAACAAACTGTATTCCATAGATTACCATAATCAAAAATACTGGCTACAGTTTCATTGTATGCAATGGCATTTCTAACTGGCTAAAAATAGCTCTGTAGTCAATGCCATTTAAAATTTTCAATAAAGAAAAATCATTTTAGTTCTGTTCCAAACACCAAAACTTCAGAAAAAAAAAATCAGTCATTCAGAGACCATGCAGCTGTTGAAACAGATCAATACAGTAAGTAAGAAAACATATTTTGTATGCAAGTTTTATTAATACTGAAAAAAAGACTTATTAAACAAAAACCTTATACATCATAACAAGAAATTAAGTATTATTATATACTGGAGATATATTACAGTATTGTGGAAATTCATCTGAACACTGGGAATTTTTTTGTTAATTTCTAAGTTATGGCTGCACTGTTTGACTACACCCATTCTTTAACTCATGCGTGTAATGTGTGCCTATGGTTCGTTGGTTATTTAGCAATGACAAATAGCTTCTGAGTGTGGTGTTGGACTAGGAACAGTGAATATTATTTTAAAACAATTTAAAGGAACTGGTTCCTTTTCACCTGAAAGAAAAGGCAAATCTGGTTGTAAAAGAAAAACTACCGCAACTCAGGAATGGACATTAATGAGAAAAAGGTAAATTTGATCCAAAATTATCTGCTGTGAGCTTAAATCAAGAATTAGCAGCCAGTGGAACAGATTTACACATGACAACTGTTAGACGACTTCTTGCAGTTGGATGGAAAGTTCATTGGATAGCTAAAAAGCAGCTTTTAAAAACAGCAATGTGCAAAAAAAAATCTTGTGGACCAAAATATATGCTGACAATATCAGAAAAGACTGGAAAAATGTTATTTTTTCCTACAAGTTACACTTTTATGTTCAGGGGCAAAGGGTTCCATTTGTAAGAAAAACATCATATGAAAATACATCACCGGCACATATCCAACAATCAGTTGAAAAAACAATCCGTATCCAACAAAAAACATTCCCAGAAAAAATGTTTCGGGGTTGCTTCATATTTGAAGACCCTTGTTCATTACTTCCAGTAGATGGTATGTTGAAAAGTGATGATGTATCAAGATTCTGAAGGAAAGCGTTGTGATAAAACTTGAAAATAAATTACCACAAGGCAACAGAATATTCCAACAAGATTTGGCGTCATGCCAGACTGCCAAAAAAGTGAAACAATTTTTCACTAAAATAGTGTTTCTGTGGCCAGACAACTTCCCGGATTTAAACCCAATTGAAAATCTTTGGACAATAATCAAAAAATGACTTTCAAAAATGAATTGTAACACAAAAATTGACCTCATTAAAGCAATAATATCAGTATGGTTTCATGATGAAGAAATAAAAAAAAACCTGTGTGGTACACTTGTTGAATTGATGCCAAATTATATATATGAAGTGACTAAGAATAAAGGAGAACATATTTTAATTACTAGATATTCACTAATTGGACAAGCATGATTTTTTTTTATAATTAAAGTTACTTTTTATTAAATAACATCTGTGTTCAAATTAATTTGCACACTACTGTAAAATAATTATACCTCTGTTCCATTTTCTGCCATCTCCAATTTTAAGAAATTTTTTAAAGCCCAGAATCCTAGCTTTAATTCACATGTATGCTGATCCCAAGGCCAAGAACTCAGATCCAGTTTACAGTGTGCCTGCAGTCGAGTTCTTGGAACCCATAACACCTCACCTTCAGAACTGACAATAACTCTTGATATTCCAAATATATCAGTTCCATGACCAACTGAACTAAAAATTTAAAAAGCTATGTAAACGTTATGACATCAAAAAATTATTTAATGCAATATTATATCATACTATATCTATAAACAATAAATTAAAAATCAGTTTTGTTCAAAGGAGATTAACTTACAGAGTTTTTTCAGGTTTAAAATTAGTAGTAAACATAAAGGGGAACAGGGGGCTTTCACAGTTCATTAAAAAAATTGGTTGAGTTTTCAATAATGAAAAGATATAACTTTTCCTGAACAAATATATAATTTTATAATTTATTTGGCATCTCTATACCATTAAGTGATTTTATAATAAGGAAGTTGTAATTTATTTTAAATTATAAAATAGATAGTATATTATTTAATTCTAGGGATCAAATTGTAGTTTTCTGATATTTTAGGGACTTTAATAATGCACATATTCATATATTTATAACAATAAAATCTTAAAGAAAATATGCAGATTGAACTATGCCTAGCCTAATAATTATTTTTCTTAGAAAACTTATAATTATTTTTTTATTATCTTATTAAAACTTATCTTATTTTAATTATAATTCTTTTAAAACACTCATTGATTTTATCATTTTACTTCTCATTTTTATTTTGATTTTCAGGAACAGGTGCATCCTGGTGGAAAGAGTGCAACAAATATGCTTCCAATAAGTTAAATATTTAAAGCAGTTGAAGAGTTAAATAAACAAAAGAAATCTGTGATGAAAAATTGGAAATACTAACAAATAAAATAACTTCTTGCATTTAAGGTTCCTTAATAGTTAATATATGATCTGTAAGACAATTATTTCTATCTTATTAAAGTTATAATTTCCTCCTAGAGTAAAATCTTTAACAGAGAATCTTTTTGGATTCTTTGGATCTTAGTTTTAATGTTAGAGGAAACCTTTTTATATCTAGCTATTGAGATGGTACACAGATTAGCATCAATGTTTAGAAATCTTTAAACTCAGTTATATACATGCCAGTGGTGAAAACTAATTTAAGTAAAAGCAATTTATTATTATTTTCTTTTTGTTAGATGTAGATTTAACAAAAGGTACTGCTCATCGGCAGGATTTGAAACTTTAGTGGCTTACAATAGGCATCGTAGCATATTTTCTTTTGATTATCTATGACAACATTTCCCCTCTCATAGAAATCTTAATTTCCCAATTATGTCTCATTAATATCAAGTATCCAAGACTCTCTTCGCACAATCTATATCCAGTTCCAGTATTTTGTAATGAATGAAGGAATTTTCCTGGTTACAGTTTGTAATAATATACAACAACATGTAATATACTACAACATGTTTGTAATAATATTTAACCTACTCCGTATATTCAAAAGCATTGGTTAAGTTTTCTTATTTAAAATGTAGTTTCACTTCTGCCTGTACTTGCCAATTACAAAGAAAACACTGCCTCTCAACTAGACTATTTATAGTATTTCATAAAAAAATAAAAATATTTATATTAATTGAACTTGCAACATTTACTATCATCCCAACTAATTATGACTTACTTAATTTGAGGCAGATTTATTCATAGCTTTTCTAAACAAAATCAATTACAACTTGCAGTCTTTTACTCGCTACATCATGTACACATTCATATACACAGACACTCATGATTCTGTAAGTGGAAAATTCTATATTATATTGTTTTAGTTACATTTTTATGTAATAGCCAGTACCCTGGCGACATTTATTTTACATAATTATCACTGAAATTCAATCCAGTTAATTAATAACGATAACTAATTTTACTAATGTGTTTTTGAAAAGATAATGAATTCAAAGAAATTATATTATCATTCAATTTCATTTTATTAAAACTAAATTAATTTCTAGTGTGAAACATTTCAGATTTGAAGGTCAAGGAGAAAGCAATTTATTTCTTTATCATAGCTTTCAAGTAGTTTCTGGTTAAACTTATTCAAAATATTTTCAAGACCTACTTCACACTCATTAAAAAAATCTAATATTATTATTAGCATTTTTGTAATTATTATTAGAATTGTCATGAAGACGGAGATATTAGTAGCAAGAAGCAAGTCTTTTTAATAACCTGAACATTTAATAAAAACATTTTCAGTTCAAATGATCTCTTTTGTTTGTTATTAACTTACTTGTATAAAACAAGTTCAGGTCGCCAAATTTCTCCATGTATTAGTTGAAGACTTTTCATTTCTCCATATTTATTTGGATCCCACTTTAGTTTTTCATCTTTCCAAGTCTGTAAAAAATTTAGTAATATTTGAAATGTTCTACATTCCTTCAAAAGCAGAATATGAGAATACTTTTTAAGTAGGAACAAAATAAAATAGTAATAATCCATCATAAGATAAATTATTTCATCTAATTTTATGTAATTTAATAAATCATTTAATGTTAATTAATAATTTCAGCTAATTTAATTATAAATACATAAAACAAAACAATGATAATATTTGTTAATAATGAATTTGAAAAATAAAGTTAAATCTCTATTCTCTTCCATCAGTTAAATCTTTATTATCTGCTGTCAAACTTGTTAGAAAGATTTATAGTATTTTTAAACAAAATATTTTAATAAAACATTTTTCTGTGTAGTTTTTGGCATATTAAGATTTTAATGTAAAAGTTGATTGCAAAAAATGTTCTAAAATGAAGCCATAAATAGATTAATATGAATAAATTTATAAAAGAGGAATAATTATTATTTATCTAATTTTATAAGAAAGTGGTAAAAGGTTCAATGAAAACTCTGACAAACATTCAACAGGTTCTTTGATCAGGTTGACAATATATGATGACACTTAAAAATTTTAAACAAATTTAAATGTTCTCAAAAGGTATGCGATTTTAGGTAAATTTTTTTGCAGCTAATTAAAAAGTTCTTCCATCAGTGAAGTTACAATAGCAAACTTCACTGATGAATTAGCTCTCTTATTACCTTCATAAGAAATCCATCATAGAAATCTTCTAGAAGCAGAAAATCCATCAATTTTGAAAGTGAGTCATTAATATTTAAAAAAGATATTAAAAGTTTATTTGTATTCAAATATATGACAGCATGTACAAATTGAATCTAGTTAAACATTTTTTTTTGTTAATGAGGACTCAAAGAAATCCATAGTTTTCAAATGAATCCTGAATATATCATTTCTAATTGGTAAATCTTCTTAAGACTTTGCTGAACAGTTTTAGCCGGCACAATGCTAACCACAGATTGAGTGAGATTGTAGAGATCAAAAAGAACAAGGCACTTTTTTGAGTTCCATCTGAGTACTATTATTTTGAGGTTCTAGAAGTCTTTTAAGTTATTTCAGAATCAGTAAAATTAATTACTGATTTAAGTAACATATTTTAAGTGCTGCAAATTCCAGGAATATGTTAATATGTCAACAAGCACATTTAATTTCTAGACAGAGGTATGGGATCAGTGAGTCATCTAAAAAATTGTGATTGCATCTAAAAAATTGTAATATATTATCCTGAAAATGACTTACTTATACTAGTAATACGAGGGTCATTCAATAATTAAACAGACAAATAGTTGTGGAGCAAAAGTGGTTTATTAAATAAATATAATTTTTTTGTATAATTTTCCATGTAATCCCCACCAACTTCTCTGCACTTGTTCCACCTTTTTACAAGTCTTCTCATCCTCTCAGTGAAGAATTCCTTACCTTGATCTTGAAACCAGTTTTATATTTTTTTCTTTACTTTGTACTTTTTTCTCTTCATTGTCGTTGAACTTGATGCCACGCAAAGCTTCTTTCATTGGACCAAACAGAAAAAATTTGAAGGGCCAAGATCAGGGCTGTAAGGAGGATGAGGTATTATAAATAGGGATGAGCTCCTAACCCACTTTGTCAATAGTTTCCTACATCAGATGTGCTGTATGATGTTGAGCGTTGTTTTGAAGAAGAAGCATGCCTTTCTTCTGCCATCTCGGACATTTCCTCTTCGATGCGAGCTTGATTGAGAACAAAGTTCTCAATCATGGCTAAGTAGTATAGGCTGTTGATAACGTGTTGCTCCTCCAAATAATTACAGAAAATACCAAATCTCCTTCTACTAAAATACAGAGATAAATGAAATTAATCCCAGAAGTTTTTCTGAAGTTACAGTTGATTTAATTTAAAAGGATCTGAAATTCCAAGGCATGAACATTTTTATAAGTTTGCTTTCAGCAACAACTGAGTTCTTTGCTCTCTTGACATCTCCATAAAAAACAATAGTTTAACCATAGTCTCATAGAACAACTACTGGTGGCTTTAAATCCCAGATTTATTGAAAATACGTCTGCATGCCTAAAGTAACCATATATAACTTGTTATAGGCGTGTGCTCCAAGTCAGCTTTTCATCTAATATAACTCCTTGATATTTTAACAACTGTGGCAACTCTCAGTCTGATGCCATTGATAGTAAAATTATTAAAACTGTTCAGTTTAATTTACAAATATTTTACAATAGTATGAAAGCGTTTTATAACAGTGAGAAAGGTATTTTACAGTGGTTTATAAGGATATATTACATACAATAGTTTTCTCAAAATTAACTGACCTGACATTCACATTTGGACCAGTCAAAGACAAACTTCAGAGATTCTTCCATGATGTCTGCCTCTGCATTTGTAGAACTATTCATAATTACAACATGTTTGTTGTAATTACTCCCCTAATTACCCTAGGGAATTACCCTAATTACAATATGTAATGATATATTAAACATGTTTTTTTAATACCCCATTGTTTTCAGTATATCTTTATTTGTGTCAACCATTCACTGTGTTCAGTAGTTCATCAACAATAATGTTTCAAATTAGTGATGAACCTCCTTACATTTGATAGTCCTCTAACCAGTGAAACTTCTACCTTGATTCCAATTTTTATTAGCTTAATCAATTCTATTAAGAAATCACCTAAGGAACAGACCTCAACCAACCAAGGATGGTAATATCCAGACTATGGGGTTGAAACTGCTAAAAAAATTTGAAAGTAGACAGTATAAAGCCCCCTGAATATTAAAGAAAGCTCCTAAGATACTTTCTTCAAAGAAATTTAATATTTGGATCTGTTTATGACCTGCAGTAATCAGCATCTGCACAGGATTTTACAGTGTAATAAACATACTGGTTGTACAGAACTTCTAATTAGGATTCTTATTTACTGCATACTTTTTTAACCAATGCCCTGATGTTTTGAGAAATAATGATGCAGAAATTAACTGAAATGTTTAAGAATTAGTGTAATTATATTTACTAGGTTGTAGAATTAAAATTATGCTACAGAGATTTCACACAATTGCAATGCACATAAATGCTAAACTAACCCTGAAGAACTTAGACAATTTGAAAGTAGTTCTCTTTGAAAGTAGACCCTCTTTATTTAGCAGTGCTTGAAAAATACCATCAACTCTTCGCCCAAGTTTGTATACATGATAACAGAGCAGATCAACATCTAGCCCTTTTTTGGGGCTCCCTTGCAGTGGTTATTCCAGGAAAGATTATGTTCTGATCCCAGAATAATATTTTCCTATTGGGACCTTCTATGTACCCAAAAGAGCAACAGGCCATTAGCCCCTGAAATCTGTAATCTTGAATTTTTTTTTTAATTTAAGTGATTTCATTACTTAAAGATCACCAGAAACCTCATTTGAGCTTTCTCATTTTTTCATTATAGATGATCTGGGAAGTTCCTAGATCATCTTAAGTGAAAAAATATATATATATTCTGGGGACTTCCCTATTTTGTTAAACAAGTGCTTACTTTATGATCTTCCAGTTCATTGTTCTTGTTTTATCAGGTTATACTCAATATCCAGCAATTGTCGACCAATAACAATGAAGCTGAATAGATATGTTAATCTTATAATTAGAAATTCTTGTTTACTGTTACTTTTGATAGTAAGAGCAGATAATAAGAATGTTTCTCAAATATTATGGGCTAATAATTTAGAAAATAGAAAATCAAATTAAATATTAAAAGCAATTTTAGGTCATGCATCTGGCAAATTGAAAATAACTAAATAATAAATGCTAAATTCTTGTAATGTCATGTCACATAAGATCTTTCATTTGACAAACCAGCATTTTCAAGATTCAAAAATTAAACATTAGTTATATTTATTGACAATAAAAAAAATTAAATCATAATTGTTGCCTTGAGTGAAAATTGCTAAACTATTATGCTCAACAAATATTAAATCTTTAGGTTGCTCAGTTTGGCTATTATTTTTAGCAAATAGACTGATGGACAGGTAGGTAGATCGATGAGTATCATCAAATGGTTATCTCTTGAATGCCTGAAAGAAAAATTTATAATGCTGTATAATAAATCACTTTTGTACACCTACGTTGTACAGTAGAATTGAAATTATTATCTCAAGGTATAAAATAAAATTTACTTACCATTTCTAACATGCCATCCACTGTAATTTGTGACATCTTGGAATCCTGAAAAAAAAGAAGATATTTAAACACCTAATTCTTCATTTGTTTCAACATGATTTAAATATTAACATAGCTATGTATGTATGTACTTTCTTAATCATACCTCATCAGACAATATTATTGTCTGTACTGCATGTATTTTCTGGACACCTGGGTGTATTATCCAATAAATTTAATCGTATTTTATTCTTGTAAACATTCTCAGAATGATTATTTCCCTATAACATTAACAAAAATGGTCTTGGAATAAGATAATGTATTTGAGTATAGATTGGGCTCTCATTCAGTAATTAAAATACATCAACATAAAATGGATAAATATGTAAATAAATCTTTTCATGCAATGAAATTGACTTAGATAGAAAAAATAAATAAATGTGGTACAGATATGTTCATACACAATAAACAACAATAATTGCCAATAAATAAAAGTAAAACATTCAAAGAATATATGAGTATATTGAAATTTCAAACTAAACAAAGTTACAAAGGTTACTGTAACCAGTCTCTTGATTTAACCCACCAGATTGGTCTAGTGGTGAACGTGTCTTCCCAAATCAGCTGATTTGGGGAGTCAAGAGTTCCAGCGTTCAAGTCCTAGTAAAGTCAGTTATTTTTATATGGATTTGAATACTAGATGGTGGATACCGGTGTACTTTGGTGGTTGGGTTTCAATTAACCACACATCTCAGGAATGGTCGAACTGAGACTGTACAAGACTACATTTCATTTACACTCATACATATCATCCTCATTCATCCTCTGAAATATCTGAACGGTAATTACCAGAGGCTAAACAGGAAAAAGAAAGTCTCTTGATTTAGTTGTTATTTTAATGGATGATTATAATATTTGATTTGCCTAAATAATTAATTAACTGTTTATAATTTATAGAATAATGCAATTTTCAAACAATATATATTACAGAGAACAAAAGAGGATCAAAGAATTTGACAACTATCAATTACCTCTGTAATGCCTAGATTTGTATCATATCATATTTATTATCCTATGTTATGTCTATAACAAATATTGTTACTGTTCTGATATTGTTAACAGTTTAGATATTTAATATTTTCTTCATTAATTGTACTAACTCTTATTTTAACTTAAAAATAAGATAATACGACCAGTATAAGTTATGTGTTAGTCATATTATATGACATCATAGTTATCTTTATGACAATAAGAGGTAATCTTCCTTAGCTGTTTTTAGATTTTATGAGCATTCAAAATAGGTGAAAAAAAATCATCAGTCAGTCCAAATATTAGATTCTACACTTCAACTGTCTTAGAAAAATTTTTGTTCAAATTAATTTTTTCTTTGTTTTAACCAGCTTATGAAAAGTATTGTACTTTAAACAAAAATACTTTCTTAAGAAAAACTTCTTGTATTTTATGAAGAGAGGAGTTTTCTCTGCTGTTGAGCATTCCCAACATTTGAAATTTAAACTTTTGTAACATAATTCATCAAACCATAATGTAAAAATATAATAAAACATTTTTAAAAAAACTTACTTCAAAATGTTTCCTTTAGTCTGTGACCATCCTAAGTAAGGAACATGGGGATAGTCTGCTATTAAGTTTAAATTTCATTATTAGTACCATTGCTGACTATCACTGACAAGAACACAAGAAAGTTCTCAACACTGTTCTTTATTCCCAATTTCTCTGTATTTTAGTAATGCATCTATTAAAAAAGATAATAAATAAGTTCATGACTGATGATTCTTCTATTACCAGATTGACATTTTAATGATTCATGAAAAAGAAAATGTATTAAAAATAAAATTTATACAGTAGATTAATAACATACTAGTTTTATATGATGACATTCAAGTTTAATGCTAACAGCAAGTTTTTCATTGAAATTCATTTTTGGTATAACTTGAGGGTCATAATTTTTTAGTAAATCATTCCTTAAATGGTCAACCCATGTCATAGGTTTTTGAACTTCAGTAGAAGAATCTAAAAAAAAAGAAAACAATTATTTTATTTAACACAAATTAATAGTTGCAAGGAAAGAAATCTTCTAATTGTGAATAAATTGAGGAGACCTACGCAATAAGGGCATATGACAATATAGGCCCTTTTTAAAGAGATTGTATTTTTGTATTCTTCATAGCTTTGTTGGTTTCTTAACAAAACTTTATTATAATACCTTGATTTCTGACTGGATAACAGTAAAATAAATTTTCTGATAGTAATAAAGAAAATCACAGTAGTAGTCTATTCACAAGTTATTAAGTCAAGATTGTAGATATGGGTCTATTTCTAAAGTTATTTCTGAAAGTTTAATAAAAATTTCTAAAGTTATTTTTGAATTTTATTTTTTACAAATTTTACTGTTAATATAGTATTTAAAAATGTCTGATTCTAAGGGCAGTGATATTTTTCACTGTTCTTTGAATAATGAAACTACTCTATGTAACAATATGTCAACAATAAACAAAAGAGAGTATCAATCTCAAACTGTTCGAGTAGAAAAGAAATTCTGGAGAAAACTATACTTCTGCATCAGGTAAAATTATTTCTGGGAAAAAGTTTTCTCTTGTTATTGAATTTTGTGTTAATAAAAGTTGTAAAAAATTTCAAAGAGAAGATCTTGAAAATTTATTTAATCAATTTTACAGCAAAGCTTCTAATGAACAACATGAAGCCTTTCTAAGTGCCATTAAAAAAAAAACAACACTTCTATTCATAAATGCAGTTCCTGGTAAAAGGGATAGTATTTGGTATTACAGAGTAAAAACAAAAAGCACATTACAAACTATGAGTTTCATATGCTGTGCTCAGATATTTACAATTACTGTGCTAATCATAATAAAAGTCAGAAATAACCCAAATGACAACTGTATAGTACTGTTCGACATTACAAGAGAAAGGCTAGATTATAAGATAATAAAAGATGATATAATTTTTAAGTATACAAGTTGCCACTGCTTGGAATGAAGTTGAGTTTTGTAAGTATAATTATTCAATGTACATTGCTACAACAATGGTGTAGTGATCTTTATTGCTTTTTAGAGATCTAAGAAAACACCCAGAGACGTTTTTTGGTCCTTGCAAACAATCTCATTAAATACAAAATAGCTACATCCTTCAGTTTCTAAACATGCATTTAAGAACCACAATTATATATGTAAGATTCTTATTGAAGTGAGCAGGCAAAGTTTTTGGTAGCACAGCCTATGGTAATTTTTATATTCCTTTCAAATATTTCAAGACGAATGACAACAACATGAGTCTGAATTGTCAGTTATTGGCATGCAAACCAGGCAATTAAATTCAGTTAAAGAAAAAGAACAAACTTTATTTAAATTTTTAGGTCCAGAACATGTTGCTTGGTGTGAAGATCTTTTCAGTAAAACTCAACATGAAAATATAGAAGACTGTAGTGAAAATTAAGTTTATGAATAATTAACTGTCATTTTTATTTTAAATAAAATACAGTATATAATAATAACAGAAACTTTATATTCATTTCTTTTATTTAATTTTTCTTTATATTTTTTAAATTTATATTCACAATCTTGTAGACATTTCTTTTTTATTAAAAACACTTTAATGTTATGTTCTTACCTTGTACCTATTACACTGTTTAACATAAAAACAATACAACTCTATTAAAAATAGGATCAAATAAAGAAATTCTCTGTGAAAAGAACCTAAAAAACGCCAGTTACATAAAAAAGGCCTATAAAATCATTTTTTTAAACAATTTTAACCCTAAGAAACCAAATGAAAAGTTATTACCTATTATTCTAAAAAAAAAACATATCAAGGTACTATTTTTAAAAGGTTTCAAAGACTACAAAATTACAAATAAAAATTTCATACAATTGTGAAATTTTAATACTTGTTTTCCTAAATTGTTTTTGTCTAAAAGGTCACTAGTATAATAGAAAAAATTTGTTACATAGCCTTTCTCAATTACAAAAATGAATTTAAAAAAAATTAGATAATCCTTTTTTATGTTGCTATTTAAAATATTAGTTTTTTAATTTAGTATTCTTAAACTATAAAGCAGCAATGAGACTACGGTTCAAGATACTTAATGGAATACAAAAAAAGGGTAAAAGGAAATAACAGATGAGGAAATTTTAACAGATCAAGGTGATATAAAAGAATGTTCAAGGACTCTTAAGAAATTTGTACCTTATATACTAGAACAATGTCTAGAAGATAATACTTATAGTAGAACATCTGTTAGTTAAAAAAAATTAAATAAGTGATTTAGAAAGAAAAAATTGTAAGTTTGTTAAACTTTTTAAGTACACTTCTAAAATCATGTTCATGAGTTGTAACTGAGATGTTCTACAACATAACACAACTCTTCAACTTTTTTTCTCTTAGAAAAGGTATACTCATTTGAAGAACACGGAATAAATTTGCAGGAAAAGAAAAGGGTTGTCAGATCTTTGATCTTGTAAATATGTATCATTGGTCCAAGTTTAGTAATTTAATAATTCCAACATTTCTATGGGTTATTTGTCCTAATTATGCCAATAATATGGAATTTAGAAGAAAATATTGATGATGAAGAAGGCTAAGGCGATTTAAAAATTAATAAAAAAGAGGATTCAGATAGGTGAGAGCACTGAACCTCACAAAATTATTGAAGCAGAACTTAATGATCTTGTTAGTAATCTTAATTTTTCTATAATACAGCCAAGTACTGGCTTCAAGGTTAAAAAGCTGGAACCTCCTTGAAAGTGGCACTAAAGTGATTTTTTTTTTCTGTGTTAGGCAGGAAGGATTTCATCACCTATTCTCCTTACTAGATAACATACTGTCCTGCATGATGTAAATTCTTTACTGTATTTATTACTACAACATCATGATACTGTGGAATGGAGATTGTTTATAAATATATTTAAAACAAACTTGAAAGCTGCCCTCCTTCCCAATGAAAATGAGAAACCATCAATCCCTCTTGCTCATGCAACACAAATGAAGGAGATGTATGGTATTATAACATTTTTACTGATGATGATACAGTATGAAAAAAGTATTCATGACACATATGTGGAGACCTAAAGGTGATATTTTATTACCTCTAGTCTTTAACTGATTACCTTTTTTGTCCATTTTATTAGGACTGAAATTTTATTTTTATACTAAGTAATTTTGTTTCCTATGTGAATAGTACAGTAGAAGTGGGAAAAATCACATTAAAATAGACTGGCTGAAGACAGAGAAGCACTAATACTAGGAGGAAAAAATTTTATTTGTCTAGCTTTTGTGAATCCAAAAAAATATATATATTCTACAATTACACATATACACATAAAACTTGGTTTGATGAAACATTTTGAGTATCATTTCAAAATACTGTTCCTAGGCAAAAAAGGATGAGAGCTATGTAAAATTGTTGAGTGAACTTCTTGAAAACTTTAAAAAACCAGAATGCATATGTCTAACTAAAAATGTATATGTTGCATTCATATTTTTACTTGTTTTCATCTAATCTTGGCAATGTAAGGGATATATCAATGATGGAAACAAGCTATTAGGGAAAATAGAGCCCAAAATGCTTGCAAATTACTGATGGAGACTGAAAAGGGGCATTCTAGAAACTGAATACTGGAGAAAAATAAAGAAAAGCAGATATTAGGTAAGATATATCATACTATATGTTGCTAATCCTAAGTAGTAAATATTTCTTTAAGTCTGTGTTACTAGAAAATCTTATCCTCCATTCAATTTTGGTTTGCAGATTTGAAATTAGTACAAAAAATAATATAAAAAACTTGTTGAATGCATGTAATAGAAAATACTTTTTTGCAACCAGTGTTATTTTTCTGAAATTTAAGATGAATTAGCTAGAATTACTTTTGTTTAACCTCCTATTGTGAAAAGAAATACAAATCCCATTACATTTTTAATTTAATATTGTAAAACAACTTGGTTTTATGGGCTATTATAAAAATTTTATGTTGTGGTTAACATGCTTGTTTGTGTATCTATTGGCATTTGAATTTTAACTTTCATCAATCAGTTGGAATATGATCACTGCCTGCAACATTTAAAAAAAAAAAATTCACTTGCATTCTTATTTAAATGTATGAAAAAATGATTGTATTAAAAACACTTAAATGATATTATTGATAGTAACATTATATACTCGTAAATATAAACTTGAAGGTATTAAAATTTCAAAATGTCTGAAGGATTTCTTTTGCAAATAAAATTTTGCAAAGTTAAGAATTCAAGGGTTGGCTAGGCCCCACTACCCTTCAGCAAGGTCTTTGATTTTGTATTCAGACATTACAAAAGAAGTGTTACACAAATTCTCACGGTGCCTCAAATACCTACCCTAAAATGTTTAACAGCTGTTGAACTATTATCTTTACTTCCATTCTATTTATGTCAGGAAAAAACGTAAAGAAAATATGGCTTTCATCCAGATTTATCATCTAATAAGTTATAAACATCAAATAAAGTTTCACAAAATACACAATATTTACATTGGTGGCCACTGCAGATCAATATAGAAGTTAAGGGTTATGAACATCAGCTGACAATCTTCTGCAGTTATGTAGATTGTTTTTGATTGGGTCATGATGTATCCACTTTCTGCATAGTTTGTCCTTGCACCTTCTGATAGAAATCATCATGTGAACAGTATTTTCTAATTTTGCATCTCATAAATCAGTGTCAAAAATATACTACTGTTTGATTAAAATATATTATAAATTCATTTTATGAAAAAATTGTACTGGCTTCTTGCAGTCAGCCCATTGACTAAAATACTTATTAGGAAATCAGGGCCTCCTAATATTTTCTAAACCACAAAAATGAGTAATTTTGGTTTTAAAGTTTAGAAAGAATGGCAGATATAGTTTTATTTTTTCACTTGTATAACTAGTGAAAAAATTGACGAATAATATTTGATGAAAATTGGTGATGTTCAAGAATTATTCAGCCACAAACAAATAAACATACTAGTTATGTTACCTTACTCCAGGAGTAGTTAAGTCTGACTGAATTCAATTAAAAATACTATAAACAAGCTATCAAAAGCAACTTTAATTCTTTTATAATGTTTTAGGCAGATTTCATTATTTTACCCACCGGCTTGGTCTAGTGGTGAAAGCATGTTCCCAAATCAGCTGATTTGGAAGTCAAGTGTTCCAGTGTTCAAGTCCTAGTAAAATCAGTTATTTTTACACAGATTTGAATACTAGATCGTGGATACCGGTGTTCTTTGGTGGTTGGGTTTCAATTAACCACACATCTCAGGAATGGTCGAACTGAGACTGTACAAGACTACACTTCATTTACTCTCATACATATCATCCTCTGAAGTATTATCTGAAAGGTAATTACCGGGAGCTAAACAGGAAAAAGAAAGAAAGAAAGGTTTCATTATTTTAAATTATGTAGTAATGAAAATATTTTATACAGAACTGTACAGACATTCCAAAAATAAACTGAAAATTATGAAACTACTTTCTTACCATTAATTTGTATAATTTTGCCATTTTCTTCATGTAATTTGCAATCATAAAACCATTTTCCAAAAACATCTGTCCAAGTAGAGAAACCAAAATATTTAATTGGTAATGGATCAGTATCTTGCCAGTAAACAAAAGGGTCATCTTCACCTTCTTTTCCAACTTCTATTAATCCTTCTTTAGAAATGTGTATCTATAATTAAATAGGTGGTTTTAATTATCATAAATAATGATAATTTATGAATTAATTATCATTATTTTAAAAACATATCCATTTTTACTGCATAAGTTATTTCAACAAAACTGAATAAATTTACTCAAAAAAATAAACAAACACATATTAATACTCAACAGATATCAATGAACATAGATTACACTAGTCAACAAAAAAATTATTTTTTCATGTATCTGGAATCATAGATGGTAATTTTAACTAATTTCCCAGTGCTGAATTCAAAACTGTTATCAGAATTTGTGTAATACGTTACCCTTTTTTTTTTACATATAAACGATTTATTTACCAATAAATGCATAGTCACTGTGAATTCAATACTTAAAAAAAAATTATTTATGTATATTCATTTAAAATTTGTTTAAATCAACTAAATCATATTTATTCAAACACACACAAATTGAAATACATTAATACAATTATAAAATAACAGTTTCTAAAAGTCTAAATCATTGGAAACATCTTTAAATAACAGTTATTGAAAGTTTAACACGTTAGCTGTATGTCCCCGTATTGTATTGCCGCGCATCCTCGACTCTAATCGTGCTCACTAGTTACTTGCTAAGATGCTTGTTAAAGGATTCTGTTCAGTGCGTTACGGCCGACATACGAGGTGCGACAATAAAGTAATAAGACTGATGTGAAAAAAAAATGTTGCTTACCGTTTTAGTCATGTTTAGTGTTGTCTCCTTCAAAGTAGTTCCCCTCTGATTGCACACATTTATTCCAGCGCTTCTGCCATTGATGGTAGCATTTCTGGAACTCATCTTCTGTAGTATCCTCCAAGACCCTCGTCACAGCTTTTTGGAGATCTTGTGTTGTTTGAAAATGGTGTCCCTTGACCGCCATTTTGACTCTTGGAAATAGAAAAAAGTCGCACGGAGCGATATCTAGTGAATAAGGTGGCTGTGGTAGTACTGAAATTTGTTTTGAGGTTAAAAATTGCTGTACTGACAGAGCAGTATGGGATGGCGCATTATTGTGATGCAGAATCCAATTATCAGCAATGTTGGCACGGACACGAAGAACTCGTTTACGAAGTCTTTCTAAAATTTCTTTGTAGAAATATTGGTTAACTGTGTGTCCAGGAGGCACCTACTCTTTATGAACAACTCCCTTGGAATCGAAGAAGCACACAAGCATGCATTTCACTTTTGACTTTGACATGCGAGCTTTTTTTGGTCTGGGTGATCCCTTTGAGCACCATTGCGAACTTTGGCGTTTTGTCTCTGGATCGTATTGAAAAAACCAACCTTCATCACCAGTGACAGCACGGCTCAACAAATCTGGATTGATTTCCGTTTGCTCTAACAGATCGGCTGCCACATTTTTCCGTGTTTCTCGCTGTTGTGTGAGATTTTTGGGGACCATTTTTGCACAAATCTTTCTTACACCAAGATCTTCAGTTAATATTAGGCTAACCGTTTCTTGATTGATGTTGAGTTCTTCTGCAATCATTTTCACGGATAATCTTCGATCAGATCGTACGATTTCATGCACTCTGGTCAAGTTGAAATCTGTCCGTGAGGTTGATGGTCGTCCACTGCGGTCTTCATCTTCAACATTCGTTCTGCCTTCACTAAAAATTTTATGCCACCGAAAAAGTTGAGTTCTTGACATAACCTCCTCTCCAAAAGCCTTCTGAAGCTTGCCATTAGTTGTCGTCGCGTTTTCACCCAATTTAACGCAAAAAGAAATGGCATGCCGTTGCACAATATTTTGCGGTTTCATTTCTGTGACGAGAGACACAAACACGTGTTCACTTATTACAGCACAACTCACGACTGAGCAGTTGCACCAATGTGCCGCTTGGACTAGAAGTAGCTTATAGACCAAGGCCAAAGATGGTGTGCCTACACAAGCTGCAGGGTTGCCACATCTTGCAAAGAAAAATCAGTCTCATTACTTTATTGTCACACCTCGAATACTCCGTATTCGTGATCCATCAAGTGGGGCACGGGAAAATACTTCCCGTACGTATTGTATTTTTATTCTCTTTTTTGTGTTACAACCAATGTTTAAAACTAGTTGAAAGGTTTTGCCATCTATCAGAAATATTATGAACTATCATATTCCGAAACAATTTGGCTAAATTCCGTTCGACGTTTCTCAACGCTATATGAAGCGTTGGTCGCTAATACTGAAAGGTTTCTCAACCTTTTAGTATTAAGCGACCCAATTTTCAATTATAATTTTCATTGCACCCTCCCTTTCATACAATAACAATGTATACAATAATTATGTATTTTGAGGCTAAAGCTACACTACGACCTTAATTACAAACCTTACAATTTACCAAGCTTAAGTAAATTTATTGATAATTGGTAACACCGACCGCTGCATTTACAAAACCAGAATAAATGCCTCTCTATTGCTCTCTGTCTTAGTCCATCATATCGGATATTTTCGCGAGAATATCCGATATGATACGGAACGTCTGCGCGATCGTCTGCACAAACGTGTATAAATGCTGCACCTCGTTCAATCCAGCCGGTCTCAATCGAGTCGATCCTTCTATCGCTATCAAATCTATCGTGAATGTGTACGTTGTAATTTGCGTGTAAATTGCAGTTCACGCTATTAAATATTCACGGCAATAGATTTATACAGAATCATGAATAAATTTTTAAGCGGGCGTAAGCGAGCATTAGACGATATTGAAGCATCAACAATTATGCAGACGAGCGTGGTTCCGAAAATAAAATCAAGAAGATATTCTAAAAAATACTTAAATTTTGGGTTTACCAGTACTGAAGTAAATGAAGAAGAAAGACTCTTGTGTATCATTTGCTAAAAAAATTTGGCAACAGACAGCATGAAACCTAATAAACTTAAACGATATTTGAAAATGCTTCATAGTGAGTACGTTAACAAACTCCGAGAATTCTTAGTATTAAAATTAAAATCATATGAAAAGCAACATCATTTTTTAAAAAAAAAAAACTTTGTGAATGAAAAAAACTTTACTTGCCTCTTACAAAGTTTCATATAAAGTAGACAGATATAAAAAGCTTCACACCATTGGTTAAAAGCTCATTTTGCCAGCTGCAATTGAGATTGAAGAAACTATGTTTGGAGATAATTTTGCCAAACTGCAGTCCATAACTCTATTAAATGATACTGTTGCCCGTCGAATTGGTGATATAGCTGATGATGTACAGCATCAGCTTTTTGGGAAGTTGCATGACAAATTGTTTTCAATTCAGCTTGATGAGGCAATAGGTAGCAATAAAGATGCGCATTTCATTGCCTATGTTCGATTTTGTGATGGTATGTCAGCAGTAGAACTACTTTTCTGCAAACCAATAGAACTCAAAGCACAGCATACGCATTATTTTCTATCTTACATGATTTTATAAACGAGGTAACCATAAAGTGGAAAAATTGGGTCGGAATACGCACCGATGGTGCTCGTTCAATGTCTGGAAGATTTCAAAGTATACAAGCACGTGAAACAAAAATTCCCACAGTGTGTCTGGACACATTGCATGATCTACAGATAAGCTCTGGTTTCCAGAGAAATGAGTCCTGGTCTGAATATTGTGCTAACGATTGTTGTAACTGTAGTAAATTATATAAAAATGAGACCTCTAAAATCGAGAATCTTTTTTGCACTTGTAAAGACATGAGTGCAGTACATTCAACATTACTATTTTATTGCGAGGCAAGATGGTTACCACGTGGGAAATTTTTGCAACGTATTTATGAATTAAGAGATGAAATTGCCATTTTGCTAGAAGAGGAAAACCGACCGGAAGCCGAGAAGTTTTAAGATGGTTTATTTGTGATGAAATTGAGCTACTTGGTCAACATATTCGAGAAATTAAATACCTTGAATCTTCAACTCCTAGGAGCAAGTACACATATGTTAGATATGAGTCATAAATTTATTGCTTTTTGTAGAAAATTGGAATTGTGAAGCAAGGTTTTAAAGCAAAAAAAAAAAAAACCTAGAAATGTTTGGAAATGTGGATGTATGTGTTAAAACTTACAAGGTTGAAAAACAACATGTAAAAGCTGTATTTGTAACCATTGAAAATCTCTTAGCCGTGGTGGCAAAGAATTTTATAAAGTATTTTTTTTTTTTATAACTTGGTAGCAAGTTACGAGTGGGTTACAGACCCAATTTAAAATACTCCCGAAGATCTTTCAACTGCCGAAGAAGAAATCTTCATAAACTTCACGGCAAGTGGCGATATCAAAGGACAATTTAGTAATAAATCACTCTTTCAATTTTGAGCAGGGGTGGATGATGAGTTTTTTGCACTGAAAACAAGAGTATTTTGTATACTATTACCAGTTTCAGTATCCTACCTTTGCGGAACCGGATTTTCTGCGGTGGCTGCTTTGAAGACAAAATATAGATCTCAACTAAATATAGAAAAATAACTAATTGTCTATTTCTAATATTAAACCTTCCTTCGAAAAACTTTGCTCTGCAAAACAGGCCCAAGGGAGTCACTAATAATTATTAAACTTGTTTTAATTTACTATTGATAAGTTAATTATTTAATGCATTATTACTCATACAATCCTACTTATAAGTGTATTATATCAGTATAAATAAATATTTTATTATTTATTATGTCAGAATGTATTTTATTTTGCTTCCCTTTCAGTAAATTAATCAAGTTGTTAAAAAATACTTTCTTTTCGATATGCTTGTACATTTAGTGTTATTAAGCTCCCTTAGGGGGAGCGCGCCCCACAGATTGAGAAACATTGCCGTACGATATATTTGCTACAGCCAACTTTATACAGGGAATTTTCACTCTGAAGGCAGTGAAATAACTTCACATTTTAAAAGCTTCTAATTTTTTTCCTCAGGTACTCCGATCGTCCAAGTTTCACTTCCATATAAAGCTAAGCTCCAAACATATATTTTCAAAAATGTTTTCCTAACGTTTAAATTAATTTTTGAGTAAGCAAACTATATTTCTGACTAACGGTTCGTTTCGCCTGTGCTATTCGGCATTTTATATCGTTCCTGCTTCGTCCATCTTTAATAATTCTACTTCCCAAATAACAAAATACCACCGTAATCTTTTTTCATCCTATTTTTATATTCAATGGTCCATCTAGATTATTTCTACTACATTTCATTACTTTCGTTTTGTTCTTATTTATTTTCATGCGGTAGTTCTTGCGTAGCACTTCATCCATGGCGTTCATTGTTTCTTCTAAATCTGTAGGAAATTCTTTAAAAAATGAATGAAATTACCTAAAACCATTATTTTAAATAAAAACAATATTTGTAAAGTTACATTAGAAATGAACAAAGTAATTAGCACAAATGTTAAAGAATGAACTAAATCTAAATTCAAATGAAAGATTGCATTGAATTATTTAGATGAAATAAAATTAAAATTATCTGTATATTTAAAATTTAACAGTATCTGCATACCTTGTAATGAATGAATATCAAACTGAAATATTTCACTGAAAATTTAATCATAATTTTATAGTTACTTACTCTGGAAAAAATTCATTATCCACCACAAAATAATCTTGCACTAATACGAAAAAATTTTAGTTCACTGCTTGTCTAACATGATATATTCATATTTTCTAATGAGAATAATTGAAGTATTTTAAACACAAAGCATGTTTTCCGTCACATTCATCACAATACGTGTTAACCTTTTTGACTTTGTTGTCAGTTTCTCGGCTCGATAGTTTGCCGTAAAATCTTGCAATAGCCACAACATTTTCGGCGTTTCTTTTTGTTTGGTTCGGTTTTTAATGAATGAATTCTCTTAGGAGTTCTTGGTTTTTGCATCTGAATTGTTTCTGCAACCACAGCTTTCATTATCATTTCCTTAAAATTTAAAATTGAACATTTTTTTTTACATTTGCTATTGTATAAAACCCATGCATTGGTAAATAATGAACCAAATATCAATTCTAGGGCTACTTTTCTTTATCACTTTACACCTTTTTCTTAAAACTGTGTAGTAGCTACTTATTTGATCGTTGAAGTCAACACCTTTTTTAGTACCGTAATTAATTATGCGCCCTGGTTTTGTCACTGGTTCCTTTTACAACTTTTCTGTAAATATTAACAGTTGTGTTCTACTTTTGTAGTTAGCATAAGTACCTGTCGCTTGTCTTTTCACATAGTTATTATGTCATCCTTCATAGCCCCAATTATTTCTCCTTTTTTAATCATTCGGTAAACTATATTCTTCGGCAGATTTTTCTGATCTTTTCGTAATGTTCTGCACATTTTTGTTTTTCCAAATAGCAAATATTTTGCTGCGTCGATGCTTGTGTAGAAGTTATCCGAAAATAAGATCAAGAAGAATACATAATGTATTCTTCCAAATTCCGATAAATCTTTTAACAGTTCTTTAATTACAGATAACGGGTGACTCTATCCGACATTAGGGTCCTCTTTTCCCTTGTAAATTTTAAAATTATACACAAAACCATTTTTAGTGCAAAGTTTGTATATTTTCACACCATATTTATGCCGCTTATTTTTTATTACTGCCTGAAAGACAGCCGACCCCGCCATAGTATCATAGACTCATCTACTACAATGTTCTCTTCCGAAATGGCGCATTATTGGAATGTTTGTAATAAATTATCAATTAGAGAGGTTATTTTAAACCATTTACTGATATAAATACTGATACACAAAGAAACTGGATACTATTTTCTACTCTCAAACAAAATTCTTTGCTTCAGATGTAGAGGAAAAATATTTAATAAATTAAGTCGTGCAAAAACTTGAAAAATATCACAGAAATTCACTTGCCACAATACTGTTGCCAAATATAACAAACAACTGGTTTAGAAAAAACATGAAAAAACAAGCAACCTACTCAATCGTTAAATTAACATCTGCAAATAATGTTAAGAGTAACATTATTTTGTTCTTTATTTTTATTTTGTAATTGAAACAGCCCCATGACAAGCAAATTTTAAAACCTTTTTCAAGTTTATATATATATATATAGTTAATCATAAAAGAGTAAGATACAGCTTAGCTTAGAAAGTGCAGATAACTTATCAGAAAAATTTAGGGTGTATTTATCATACTGTACTGAAATGTAGGAGGGTGGAATATCATTTAAATATATATTCATTTTCCAGTAAAAGGCTGTTAAGATAATATTTACAGTACACAATCATATCAGGAACATTTTAAAAGTAAAATTCTGTTTGTTGCTTGCAATGTTTATTTATAAAACAGAACAGTTAATAATTACATAGGAGAGAAATGCTTTCCCATCGCTGTTCTGTTCACGATACAGACTGGGCATATAGTGAACATAACTCTTTTCAAAGAAAATAAGTTTACTAGTTCCTACTGTACCTCAGGTGTTTTACATACGTCTTAGTCATAAGAAAGACTGGGGCAGATGGTGAAAACAACAAATTAATATTGTTAAAAAACTATCTATTTGAAAAATGGAACTGTTATGGATCAAATGTATACAAGAAAGAAGATATGATAAAATACATGCAACGACCTCATTATAAAGAAATATTATTGACTGTATTTACATACATTGTATGAGATATTACATTCAATAATATGTTTTGTAATATAATAAACACATTTGTTATGAAAGTTCTTACATGTATTGTATGCCACTTATTGATATATATATATATATATATATATATATATATATATATATAACATTTATGATATGCGTCGACAAGATTAAGTTATTATTACATAAAGTTAGTAACACAAAATTTTTTGACAAAGTTCAATAATTTAACAATCATAAATCACAACACTTAAAGAAAATCATGAATTGGGGTTAATTGAGTCAATGTGAATTGGACGACTGATGTTGTAGGTATTTTTCAACAATATTGAACAATATTCTTTATATGAAGGAATTAATTCTTACTGAATATTCGTCATGAACAATCCGAGCACAAAATAAAACACGGGGAATTACCGCAAGGCAACTGGTTAGTGCAGATGGTGTTGCCAGTCACTAGAGTGAGGAAGAAGACTATACTCACTTAAAGAAAGGGGATTCCCCAGTTCCACCATAGATTAAATAATAAAAAGTTCTGTGCTTTTTTATTCGGTCCAATTTGCAGGTGCAACAAAAATATGAAAAAAAAATGGTTCAAATTTTTAATTCAGATTACAAGATATTATTTATTGTGAAATTTTGCCACCCCCAAAAAGTGCCGTCCAGAACGGGTCGCCCTCACTGCCCTCGTTACACTACGCCACTGCTATTGCTGTTCTTTCTTTAAATGTCGTTTCATTTCCTAATTTTCCAACAATTTCCAGTTACTGTTCAATTTTTTTTCAGCATAGTATTGGGTCTGTCTGCTTAAACATTATTATATCTGGGCCCATGTGAGACTATTCAGTTGGTTGTTTCACATAGTCAAATTTAATGTTAACAACAGTATCACAGTTCAAGGTGGTTAATAGTATATTTGAAATTGGTAAAATTATTATTTAGGGAAAAACCAAATTATTGCATTTGTAGTGAAATAATTTGATTACAGTTTTTATATAGATTTGACCAAAAGATAAGTTATTGCTTTCTCTGTTTTTTAAATATATTAGTCTTATTATTTAATTGTATAACAATTATTGTATATTATATAATTACCCAAAATCCTCTGAGCTCACTAGAAGACAGCAGGTCAGCAGTCATTACTGATGATTTTGTTAGAGATCTTTTTGACCTTCTAATAGCAGAAAAAGTATTTTTACCACCACCCAGAACAACCTCATAAACAGGTAATGTATCTTCTAATGAATCAGTTACAGAAAGAATAACATGAGCATCACTCCTTGCTTGAACTAGAAATCTCATATATAATTCATTTCCTTTGAAACTTGATTCAGGAAAACGAAACAGTTTGTTATATGCATATCCATACGTCAAATATATTTTACAGTCTGGATCTGTCAAATTTTTAAAACTAAATTAATTGAAAGTAATTTATTTTTATTATACAATTATGATATTAACAAAGCTGATTTTTATATATATATATATATATATATATATATATATATATAAGTATAAGTATATAAGTATATATATATATATATACTATATACTTATACATATATATATAAGTATATTGATTTTGTTTAGGACAAAATGGAACACCTTGGATCACCAATAGGTATGTTAGAAAATGTTTGTTGCATGTCTATTTTTTTTTTTTAGCAGAAAATAATGATAAAGCTCAAAAACTGATTTTTCTTTAAGGGTTAAATATAAACAGAGAATTTTTAAAGTATGATTCATAAAAAAAATCTAGAGTATTTTTTACTCATCAAGGTCAGTAATGATTAAATATTGGTCATTTTTTAAAATAAAACGAAATGAAATAATTATTTGCCATTTTGTTTCTTTTCAATATTATTGAAAATATTTGTAATGTTATTCAGAAAAAACAATACTAACCAAACAATTTTATATTAACATAATATGAATCATACAATTTTTTGATTTTATCACTGGTTATGAAATTATATAATGTTTTTCAAATACTAAAAATTAAATGTTAAATTTAATGGAAACAATCAGTGAACAGTAAACTAAGTCAATGGGGAAGGCAAGCAGCAATTATGATTTAATGTAATGATATAAACAGATATAATAATGGGGTGTGTGAATTTGAAAATTATTTAGCTGTAAAAGGTGGATAAAGGTATGAAAGATAATGAGTGAAACGAAAGCTATAGAAGGTGTGTGGGATAGCAGCAATGAAGCATTGTGAATTCTGCCACAATTGTATGTTTATGAAATACAGCATATTATTATAAACTTTAGTTGAATCATATGTAAACAAGATAACATCACATCAATCAAATTTTAAGATAATAACCTCTAAATTTTACCCTCAGCATATATCTAAGTGTAAACATCTTACAGCTGAAAAGTTTCACACACTAAACAATTCCAAGGATAGGCAAAATTGTTCCATTAGAAAATCTCAAGTGACTAATTTCTACAGGAAAAAAAATTTTGATACAACACTATATTTAGATGGCCAATCTAAAATAGTATTGTGCTGCTTTTATCCTGGGTAAAAATTCCTTGATCGTTTGACTGTGATTGAGATAGACGTTGTTTATGTCAAGGTGCCTAGAACGGGTCTTTGGTTATTTTTGGTGAAATTGTTTATTATGCTCTGTGGTTTCATGATTAGATCATCCTTTCTTACCAACTTTTTCCTTAATTTAGGTAATTCTTTCTCATTTTGATTTCCTTGGGTATATTTTGTATAACCAAAGTTTCTTTTGGTAGCGTCCTTAGCATAGACATAGAAAGGTGGATGCCAATGATGCTGGGATCTCAACAGATAGTGTCCCCTTGGTGTGATGCAATGATGTTTGCTACCAGGAACTGTTTCCAATGGTTGCACAATACGCATAATAGCAAGGTGCTTATTGGTTACAACCAGGCCTCTTAAAATACAAATAAAAAAATTCTTCTTTTCAAGGTATAAAATATGCAGTTTATTTGTTCCAACTGCAGAATTTACAAATGCAGATGTTTGAGAACAAATATGATTAAAATTGAATTCTACTCTTTTCTCTGTAAGATCTGCTGCTCTTCAAAATTTGATGTCCCAGATAATTACCTTCCTATTGCTATTATTGCTATAAGATCTTAGTATTAAATACTAAAATAGATGATCCCCCAAAAAAATAACAGCTTTCTTTTATCAGCCAGGGTAATGTGATTTTACTTATTTGTTTTTGAATTAGACACTGACTCATAACATGGAAAAATGAGCTCAATAATTATTTGATTAGCAGTCTCAAGGCAACCATTCCTAAGAAAGTCTTGTTAACTATTTAATCTTTATGATGAAAGTATAAATTTGATTACACATAAATTTAGTGAAAAGTAACCTTTTATTGAATAATCAATACTGAATACAGCATGCTGTTTAAATTGGTGAAAGAATTTATGCCCATCTACCAAATTTATATTTGATCCAACATCCTATTACATTTGACCCATTCCTTAAGATTTGAGGAATAGAGTTGTGGTTAGCAACTCATCTGTTACTATATTTAACTCTGGTTATACAATTTTTGGGAAATAAATAGTAAACCATTGAAATAACCAAAATTCTTAAATGAAAAACAAACCACCAGAAAACAAAACTTTCTTTGTATCAGTTTTATGTCTGTAACCGCAGATTAACATGATAATTTTGAAGATTTTTTCACATGTAGAATTTTAATAAATAATAATAGTTTTTCCAATTTCACTCAAACTACAATAAAAATTTCAACGTATACTAACTCTTAATAGATACTGGAATGAAACTTAATAACGTATAATTCAATTCAGATTATATAATAATTAATTAAAAAATTAATATTAAAATTAATATCTTTAAAAGTAATATTAGTTAATAATTACTGATGATTATAGATATTAACTATTACAATAGATGTTATTTAAGGAGTAGAAAAACCAGTCAACTGGCAGATAACTAAAAAATAAACATGCTCTTGAAGAGGGATAATAAATATTTAAAAAATGACTTGTTACTCTTTCATAATACTTCTTTGGTGTATCTGGGGTTAGATTAATCTAGAGTGAGTATAAACTATTTTGTTTTAAATGTTATTTAAATAGATCAGTAAAGAAATCAATATGGTTCCATCTTTTGCTGGTCTGGACCAAATGCAGCTTATCAGTTCTTGGGTCTCTTCTGTCTACATTTCAGAAACTTACATAATAATATTATAAAAATAAACACTAAAAAAAATAATTTCTTTTAAGTTTTAAAACTGAAGAATTAACTTAATTTAAAATTGAATAAGTTGTCAAAATATTTACCTCGATCTGTGACTATTGGGTTTACCCCAATGATAAGAAGTTTAATAAGTAGGAGAAAAGAGATGAATTTTAAAACGTCTAACATTTTTTAATAAGAAAAGAAAGTATTTTAAATTTAAATACTGTTTATTTTTCTTATATCAGAATGTATTTCTATAATAATTCACTTTCAGTACAATAAGAAAAATAAATAATCAGTTGTAAAACAATTAAATGATTTAACTGAATTCTGTTTTCTGAAGAGCTAAACTAATAATGATTCTATTTTATTTTTATGAAGTTTATTTTTATCATTTTTATTTTTATATCACTTCTTCCTTCCTGTTATATTTCATCCCACTGAATATATCTATCAATTAATATTATTATCTCACTTGTCATTGATAATACAATCAACCAAAATCGTTAAGTCCATTTACCATAATGCATGATAGGTATTGTTATTTTTAATCACTTTTCATAAAACAATAATGTAAATCATAAGAACTAATACATGGCATTAAAAATTATTTTGAAATAGAAATACACACACACACACACACACACACACACACACACACACACACACACACACACACACACACACACACACACACACACACACACACACACACACACACACACACACACACACACACACACACACACACACACACACACACACACACACACACACACACACACACACACACACACACACACACACACACACACACACACACACACACACACACACACACACAATTGGGAAATATAAAATAAATCATATATATATGATGTACTAACAGAGTAATAAATCATAACTCACTAACTGAGAAATTTATTTTGGTTTGAATTATAACTTACACTAATAAATAAACTACAATTAAATTATTAATGTAGTTATAATATTAATGTAAAAAAAAGAAAAAGAAAACATGCACATCCTGATCATACAGTGAAGGTAGTATAAAGACTGAAATATATATGCTGATTGGTGACTTCTGTTTTATTATTCTGTTATTCACTTCTTATTTTAATATGAGAGATTATCTCTAAAATAAAGACCGTTTCATTGTAAAAAAAAATATTCTGAAAACTTTATAAATATTTTTTTATTTCTCTTAAACTTCATACCTTACATTACTTCTCTATATAATCGCCGCATTAAGACATTTATGGTAGTGATATACCAGTTTTAATATACCCTCGTCGTATTCTTCTACCGCCAGTCCACTTAGCCATTGATTAACAGCATTTTTAAGTTCATCGTCACCCACGAATTGCTTACCACTCAAAAATTCTTCCAATTTCCCCAACAATTGGTAATCAGAAGGAGCTAAGTCCGAACTACATGGTGGGTGATCGTAAATTTCCCATCCAAATATTCTCAGTAAATCACGTGTCGGACTCGCAACATGTGAACGTGCATTATCGTGCAGCAGGAAGACGCCGTCGGTCAGCCGCCCACGTCACCGATTTTGAATGGCGCGCCGTAACTTACGCTTACTTACAGTTTCACAGTAGAATTCTCCATTTATAATCGTTCCACGCGGCATGAAATCAATTAGCAGTATTCCAAACCAATCCCAAAAGACTGTGGCCATCAGTTTGCATCCAAATGGCTGCGGCTTGACCTTTGTCGGTCTGATTAGTGATTGAGGATGACGCCATTCACTTGACTGCCGTTTTCTCTCTGGCGTGTAATAGGAAATCCATGTTTCATCGCCAGTAACAATCGAATTAAGGAACTCATCACCTTTTTCTGAGTAGCGCGTCAAAAATTCCACAGCAGATCGATCTCATTCGGATTTTTTTTGTGGCGTTCCGTTAAGATATGCGGCACCCAACGTGCACAAACCTTTTTGAAGCCTAAATGGTCATGAAAAATACGACTGATAACGGCTCTTGAAACATCAGTAAAAGGAAGGGCCTTTTACTGAAAGGAAGGGAAATCGTTGAGCGACGATCTTTTCTGATTTCATCATTGACGCGTTTTAACAAGTCCTCGGTGATTATCGAAGGCCTCCCCAAACGTTCTTCATGACGCACATTAATTCTGTTATTTCTAAACCTGTCATAACATTTTCGGACGTTTCTTTCATTCATTACCTTATCACCGTACAAAGCAACCAACTGTCTATGAATTTCAGCCGGGTTTTGATGGTTTTAAAAACGTATGACTCCACGTATTTTACAATCGGCGACAACATCGATTTTCCTGTTCATTTTATAATGTAATAACTCACACGTAATCAAAGCTACTATGATGCGACAACTTACAGACAACAATTCAGTGTGTACATTACTAGCGTGGCCATGAACGACACAGATTCGCTATCTTTAAAGAAAGAAATTTCCAGCGATCTTTACTTTAGAGAAACCCTTCGTATGAATAGTATTTTATTACGTACGAGGTGTATGAGAAAAATAATGAGATTGGTAACACTGCGAGCGATCTGGCAACGCTGTGTCTACCGGTCTGTGCCAGACCGGTTTGTTCATCCCTTCCATGCTCAGTACGAGTTTCAACTCCGTTCAGCCAACACATTATTTTTGACAGCGCCATCAGTGAAGTTGTGTGCTACGAATATGGAGGATCGGAATTTAGAGTAAAGTTCTGCAATCAAGTTTCGTGCTAAACTTGGGGAATCCGCGAGTATGACCTTTGAAAAATTAAACCAGGCCTATTGGGAACATTGCTTATCAAGAACACAAGTTTTCCGCTGCCACAAATCATTTTTGGAAGGCCGAGAACACGTTGAAGATCAACCTTGCTCAAGGAGACCTTCAACTTCAAAATCTGACGAAAACGTTGAGCGTGTGAGGGTTCTTCTGATATCAGACCGTCGTTTAACAATAAGGATGATGAGTGAACAGTTCAATTTAAACACTTTCACCGTACGTCAAATTTGGACAGACGATTTGGACATGCGAAAGATTTGTGCGAAATTGGTGCCAAAAAACCTCACAACGCAACAGAAGAACAATCAAAGAAACGTGTGCGTTGATCTTCTTGATAGGAGAGAATTCTTCAATCGTGTGATCACAGGTGATGAATATCTGAGAATGATCCTGATATTTGAGAATGATCCTGAAACAAAGCGGTAAAGTGAAGAGTGGAACATTCCGTCATATCCTCGACCGAAAAAATGTCGAATGAGCAAATCAAAGATCAAAACCATGCTGATTTGCTTTTTTGACAGTAGGGGTATCGTGCATACAGAATTTGTTCCTCCAGGACAAACTGTCATCCAAGTGTTTTACAAAGGTGTCCTTGAAAGGCTCAGGAAAAGAGTGATTCACGTGAGATCAGACATTGCAGACAAGTGGATCCATCATCATGACAATGCCCCGTGTCACACGGCCATTTCCATCAGGGAAGTTTTGACTTCAAAACGAATTCATACCGTTCCTCAACACCCCCTATTCACCTGATTCGAGTTCTTGTGACTTTTTCCTTTTCCCGAAACTGAAACATGTCTTAAAAAGACGTCATTTTGGAACTCTGGAAAGCATTGAAATGACTGTGACCGACTAGTTAAAAGCCCGACCAGTTGAAGCCTTCCAGCGCTGCTACCAGGAGTGGGAACAACGACTCCTCCGGTGTATAGCTGCCCAAGAGAACTACTTGGAAGGGGATAATATTGTTGTTTGAAAAAAATAAAAACTTTGGTAAGTAAAAAATCAGTATCATTACTATTCTCACACACCTCGTATATGTATTAAATTAAGTATATTGTAACTGATATTTTATCCTATACAGTACACATCGATATCACACCTATCTTTTTTGGGTGAAAGTACGAGGGTAACTCAATTATTATCCGCAATGTAGTTATAAATTTTATTGCAATACAAATAGGAAACTTCCATGTACATCATTTTTCAACATAGTCCCGTTGCATTTCAACGCACTTGGTCCATCGTTGCACAAGCTTCCTGATGCCCTCAAAAAAGAAGGTATTCGGTTGAGCTGCGAGCCAGGAATACACGACTTCTTTCACTGCTTCATGCGAGGTAAATCGATGGCCCCTTAATCCCTCTTTGAGTGGACCAAACAAGTGGTAGTCAGAAGGGGCAAGATCAGGACTATACAGAGGATGAGCCAGTACTTCAAAGTTGAGTTTCTGGAGCGTTTCAACAATGTGGGCAGCAGTATGTGGACGGGCATTGTCGTACAACAACACAACACCTTTCGACAGCAGTCCTCAGCGTTTGCTTCAAATTGCAGGCTTCAGCTTGGCAGTAAGCATCTCACTGTAACACGCACTGTTTATTGTCGTACACATAATGTTCCAGTACTGGGCCTTGTGAGTCCCAAAAAACCGTAAGCATCAGTTTTCCTGCGGATGGTTGGGTTTTGAACTTTTTTTTACAGGTCGAATTTGGACGTTTTCATTCCATACTCTGTCGTTTACTCTCCGGCTCGTAATGGTGGATCCATTTTTCGTCACCAGTGATGATTCTGTCTAAGAAGATGTCCCGTTCGTTACCATATCAATCTAAATGTTTTTGGCAGATGCCCAAGCGCGTTTGTTTATGCAACTGTGTGAGTTGTTTTGAGACCCATCTTGCACAGACTTTAGAAAACCCAAGTCTGTTGTGGATGATTTTTTAGGCAGAACCATGACTAATTTGCAGACGATGTGCCACTTCATCTTTAGTTACTCGTCTGTCTAAGAAAACCATGTCACGTGTACGCTCAATGTTTTCCTCATTTGTGGCGGTAAACGGTCGTCCGGCTCCTTCGTCGTGCGTAACACTTGTGCAACCATTTTTAATTTTTCAATCCGTTTGTAGAACTCCGTTGCGGCAACACACGTCCACTTCCATGTATTTCAGCTGACTAGTTCCTGATTAATGTGTATTTCTTGTTTTATTTTTATTGTTTGTACTTAGTACTGTAATTTTATTACTCCTGACTGTACTGTAACATGAATAAAGTATGATTTCAGAATTAATCTTTTACCATTGAAACTTTAATAACTCACATTTAAATTTTACTACCTTATAATAGTTTTGAAACAATATCTTAAACAATATGACAAAGGGTAAGACTAAAATTTACTATTCCAATGTTGTGTCAGACTAATATTCATACAAGTTTGATATTAATATCAGACTTTTATTAATCATAATTTTAAAATGTTTAATATTGAAAAAATTAAATTTAACAATAATTTCAAATTGTAGTTATTAATGACTAAATATTCTAATTCTTACTGCATACTATAATTTGTGTTGGTTTCAGAATTTGTAATTATTAAAATTTTTTAAAAGTTGTTAAGAAAAATTTGTGGTAATAAAAGTGAAGATTTTTGTAGATATTAAGAATGGCATTACATATAATCATATATAAATTATATATAACGTTTAATAATTATAAGTGGTAACCTATTTTAGTCCATTGTCCTAATTTTCATTAAATTTATCAGTCTTTGAAAAGAGTAAACATTTTATTTATTTTTTAATATACAAGAAAACTGTCTGCCATTTTTTCGTATAGAAGGTACTGTACTGTGCTTAGTGTCAATATAATTATTTTATGTTATTCATCATTAATGCTAAAAATTACAAATTTAAAAATTCTATTATTTTTTTACGTTTTAGTTAATTTTACAATTTTTTTTTGTCAAAGAGTTTTCATTATTCATACTCGTATTGTAATTTTAACAAATTTCATTAAAAATTATTATTTATTTTATAATATTGTAAGAAGGTGTAATGTTTAGAATCTGACTTTTTAACTTTTCTCCAAAATAACAACTTTAACAAAAGTCAGATTGAGCCTCCATAAGGTGCGCCTGGATATATCCAGAACAAATAGGGGGAATTTGTCTGGTGAAATGAATCTTAACAAACTTCACAACTTCATCTATCATCAAGTCACCCCCAAATATTACCTCACTAGATTACTAGATTATCTAGTAGAATGTAGTTGTAACTCAGTCTAGTCCCACCACAGATGACCCCTTGACAGATTGGTCTTTAAGGAATACTCCACTGGCTGAACCAAACAACACCAGAGTTCAGAGGAGGGAGCACCCAGATATGCTGGGCTACCAGTTAGATGAAAGCATGCAGTTTGAAGCATTAGAATGTCCTAACATCACACTTACAAACTAGAACAATTAAACTGAAACAAATCACCCACATTTCCATACATAATGAAAACTCACTCATGCAGACTGGTAAACTAAAAGAAATAACTGACATAATCGACCAACACAGAATTCTCATCATGGCACTGTAGGAAATAAGAAACTCCGACCAGGAATCAGTGAAATCTCAAGGGTATAAGCTTTACAAAGGTATAACTGGGAAGAGAGTGCTGAAAGGTGTCCTACAGTTAGGAACAGGTTTTTGGACAGCCTCAAAATAATAAACTATGTACAAGAAATCAAGTCACAATCCCCAAGAATCTCAACACTCACCCTAAAAGCATCTAATAAAATCTACACAATAACAAACACCCATGCTCCCACTAAGAATAAAATCAGATCTGCAAATGACTGTAAAGAAAAAAAAATGTTCTGGGACCTATTCAACCATACTGTAAATAACATCCCCAAAAATCATGTTAAACAACTAATCAGGGACTTCAACGATCAACTAGGGAGATAAAGAAGATACTGTGACATCATTAGAAAATGGCCTACTCAAAAGAGAACAAACGAAAATGAACAGACACTCATCAGTCTCTGTAGAAACTGCAACCTAATCTCAAAATTCACATGTTTCAAGAGAAAACCTCAAAAACTCAATACCTGGAAACATCCTGACTATACTAAGGGAGAATGGCAACTAGATCATGTCTTCATGGTCAAATACCACCACAAAGAGATCTACAATGTAAAAGTCCTCTGAGGAGTAGGCATAGGCTCAGATCACTACTCAGGTTCAGTTCAGGTCAAAATTAAAATTAAATTCACTCTCCAAAGGAAGAAAAAAACCTAGCCCCTAAAACTAAAAGAAAAGTAGACCATACCCAACTAATCAAGAATGAAAATTACCAAAATGCAACCGAAAAAATAGCAATCACAGATAAACTTGAAGACCTAATCAACAACCTTAAACAAATCGCAGAAGAACTGGACCCAATAAAACCCTGTAAAACACATCAATGGTGGAACAGTGAATGCAATGAAAAAATGGAGAAGAGACATCAAGCGTGGCTGTTATACCAATTCCAAAAATCAGAAACATCCTTTTAAAATCTAGTAAAACAAAGAAAAGAAACCACCTGAACTCTAAAGAAAATAAAAAGATAACATCGTAAAGACGCACTGAAATCAATAGAAGAAAAATTCAATAAAACGCAGTTGAGAGACAAAACTTTAAAAAAACAACTCCAAAAATACAAACTCCCAACCCTACTAATGAAGTATGAAAACCAACAAACTCCTAAATTGCGAAGTATCAACAGAACTCCTAAACTTTGACACCAGCACCCCCATTAACAACATCACCGGAAAACATCAACCCACCCACAACAAAAGAAATCTACCAAGCACTAGGTGAGATGAGGAATTACAAAGTGGCAAGAGAAGATCAGACTTTTGAAGAGATCTGAACACAAAAAAGCAAATAAAACAGACCCTAACAACTACAGGGGAATCTCACTCCTAGACACAACCTACAAAATTCTTTCAAAATCATACTCAACAGGATTGGTATATTAGTTCAACTCGAGAAAGAATGATGAGAAAACCAGGGAAGTTTCAGATCCTAAAGGATCTGTCCAGACTAGATAATGAGTCTCAAGCTAATAATGGATTACATCAGTAAAAGAAGCAGACATGGGGATAATGTCTGTAGACTTCAAGAAAGCATACAATCAATAAGAAAACACAGAGAATTCCTACTAAAAATTCTAAGACAGCTCAGGCTACATCCCAAATGAATAAACAAGATAAAATTGACCCTCACAAACACTAAATCAAAAGTGAAATTCAGAGGTGAACTCTTGGAACCATTTGACATCAAACAGGAGTGCACCAAGGTGTTGGACTATACCCACTACTACTCAACTGCACTCTGGAAATGGTAATGAGGAAATGGCACAAAAAATGCCCCTAAAGTGAAAATAGGCCAAAAGGCAAAACAGAATGCCTTGGTTTTGCCGACAGCTTGACACTGCTAGCAAATGATACCAACGATGCTAAAACACAGATATTAGATCTTCAAAACATTGCAAATAAAATTGGCCTCAAAATATCATTCAACAAGACAGAAATTATGCCCCAAAAACCAACACAATTAAAAGAAGTAAAAACGATAATAAAGTCAAAATAGTAGCCCAATTTAAATACCTTGGAGAAATAATAACAAAACCTAAACAAAAATACCTCAATCCAAACAAGAACAAAAACCTACCTAAAACACAATAATTAACCTGAAATACCTACAGTAAGAAAGTTTACCCATAAACCCAAAAATAAGACACGTCAACACAGTTATAATACTGGAAGCCACATATGCAGCAAAAACACTCTTCCACCTAATCAAACAATGAAAGAGTGACATACTCCAGAAAATCGAAAGAAGAATTGGAAGAATCTACATCAACAGAAATACCAGAAAAATGGGTAGTGGTGGATCATGAGCCCAAAAAAGTCGTGAACAAAGAGAATCCATCACTGATACCGTGCTTAAGAGGAAACTAGGATTCTTTAGACACATCATGAGGATGCAAGATTTGAGACTTCTGAAACAGCTGGTATAGTACAATCTCAACTCGAAAAACAACAAGACAGGATGCAGATGGATCAGGGAAGTAAGAGTGGATCTGAAGGAAATTGGCCTTACACTAGAAGACACCACAGACAAGATAAAATTTAATGAAAAAATCAAGGGAAAAACATTCATTTCACATTCACAAGAGAGAAACTCACAACACAACATCTATCAATCAACATGAGAAAGGGCACGGAGATTTGAACTTATGAAAAAATACTGGAAAACCGCAAGGTCCAAACAGTCTCTTTGAAGAGACTTGGATAATAGACTGACCAAAGTCAGTCTATGCTGTCATAAAATATATATATACATGATACAATATGTATACATGAAAAACAAATATATATATATATATATATATATATATATTGAAAGAAAATGGTCTAATGTTAATTTTTCCCCCATTGAATTGGTTTATGGATTTCCAGTAAAATAAATAAAAAATAAATAGTAGTACTATTTTATTTATAATAAATACATATAAAATAAATGATCAATATACAAAATATACAATAAGAAAATTACAATTTTATTTACAAGATATTTCCTAAAAATTACATTATGCAATACAGAAAGGTAAGGGTGATATAGAGTGTTGCAGAAAACCAAAAGTAATGTGACTCTGATCAAAGTAGTACTAAATATAAATTTTCTTACAGTTGTGGTCACGTATAATAACTTTTATAGGATCATTTTTAAATTTTTATGTCTTTATTTTTTCATTATTATTCTAATTTTTATTTAATAATTTGTTTATATTATGGTAAATTTACCTATTTTTTTTTTTATTCTATTTATTTTTAATTATACATTTTATAATTTAAAGACTTTATCTTGCTAAAATGTATAAAAATATATTTTAATAATCTCTATTGTACAAGAATCTCTAAAAGTGATTTGAGAAGTAATAACAAATTTTATTGATGAGTAAAAATATTGAGTCATAAAATCTTGTTAAATTTAAAAATATTTTGTGGTTTTTTCATGGTAAATTATATTTTTAATAATTAAGTATTCTCAGTAAAGAAAAAGATCTTGAAGCATCTCTTATTCTACAACACTATAAACAAGAAAAGCATCAAGAAGTAGCTAAATAACACTGCTATTAATTTTGAGAAATACTTTCTAAATTTTGATATTTAATATTAACAACATAAGATTCCATTCAACTCGACTTAGTCATTCATCTCATTACTGTACAGCTGTATCAACAGGAAAAACACTGTATTGCACAAGAAATGGTTCATCATAGAAGTAAAATTTTTACTTTCATATCATAAAAATCCTATTCAGTTACTTATTTATTAAAAAAACGAAGAAAAAAAGCTATGTAGCAGAAAGTAATGTTGGCTGTAATGAAAACTGAGGTTCAGGTGAACAAACATTTCTACCAAAAGCCATAAATGCCAGGAAAGGAAATCGTTGTGTAATAAAAACAGACAACCACATTTGAAAATTAAATATAGGGCGGAATATTATAGCTAATAATTGATAATAAAGTAAAACAGAATGGACAAAGATTTGAAGTTTAAGAATAATTCTACTATATAATGTACGAGTTTCTTGCGACTGAGGTAAACCACAAAGATCTCTGGTAAAATCCATGAATGCTTCAGCTTGAATAGCAGGCACCAGTGCCCACATACCATCTAGTAATGCTTTAGCCATTGGTTGAAATTCCTTGATAGGGCAATTAAATGATGGAGAGAGTACCTCTCTTAGAATACCTCGACAGGCTGCTTTGGTTGATTCAATATTACCTCGACAAAGATTAAATCTGTAATTACAAGAGAAGTTCATTGTAATAGATATATTTTAAACTAAAAAGAATAAAAATATTTTTCATATTTAAATTATGGCTAAATAGTAAAATTTAAGAATGAATAAAACTACAATTTTTAATTTCTGAAGAACGTTTAAATGTATTCTGAAATGCCAAACTCAATGGTGATACATCAGGAGTAATATGAAGAAGTGATAAAAACATATTACCATAATTTATTTGCTGTGCCTTCAAACTGGCATAACAAAAGTTAATTTTTCATTTTTACATTAAAATTCTGTCCCTCATTTTAATAATTCTTTCAGAATTGTTAATTTCATGCTATTTTAAACTAAATACCATATCTTTCATTACTGATTATGGGCAAAACTATCTGATACTAACTGCCAGCTTCCATGTTGAATTTCTGGTGTATCAATGTAAAAGTCTGGATTTTATATTACGTAATGTTATTTTCATTGCTACGCACATCAGAGAAAAAAAACCAGCAAAACCTTCAATAGACAAACAAATAAACAAATTGCTGTTCTCAATAATTCCTTTAATTTATTTAGAAAATTTCCTTTTATTTAGAAGTTTTATTTGTGTTGAAGCAGGCTAAACAATATACTGATTCACAACAGGAAGACTACATTAATCTGTTGCTATACACTTTTTGTCCTTTATTTTAGCTGTAATGTATATAAATCATCTGAAATGCTAGGGTCACTTTCTCAGAAAGTAATTGAGATTATCATACAGCCAGTCCCTATGGTGAATAAAGATATTATCTATATTTCAGTGGGTTTACCATGGTGATATGTAGAGACTGGATTATATGCAACATAAAACGCTTGAAATGTGCATGCAAATATGCACGAAGAATGCTTAAAATATGCATGAAAAGTGTCAAAATATGCAACTTTAAATAATAAAAAAATTGTAATTTTAGTTTTTTTTCAAAATCAGCATACAATTAGTGAGCAGTTGAATAATAGATTGATAATTAACAATTATTTAACATTTTGATACTTTTGTAAATGGAAATAATCAGGTACTGTTCCAAATGTTCAGTAGTAAGACTGTGTCTTTGATCACTCAAAATATTTTTATAAGCGGAAAAGGATCGTTCCATATTCACTGAGGTAACTGGGAAGTATTTGAATTTGGGTTCTATGTTAGAACTGCAAACAGATGCCTTATGAAACACTTTCTTTGTTGATCAAATCAGTTTATTTACATTCCCAAACACGGATCGTATTTCTTGAGCGAATTGATGTACTCTGTGACCAAAGCACATCAGATGAATCAAATTGGGATAAAATACTTGGAGAGTTTTGGCTGCCTTGATTATACAGGGGATTAGCATCTGAAAGAAATATAAACACATTCATCTGCAGAAGATTCAGGAAATGTTTTTTTAATACACTCATTCACAAATCTGGCAATCATAGAATGATTTGTCTTTTCAAAGACTTTGTAGGCCACCAGATAGGAAGAAGAAGTAGTTTTAATGCACCGACAATTAAATTCACAATGTAACGGCCACAACTGTCGGTAGTTTCATCAGCTGAAATCCAAATAATGCTATCCTTGAGTTCATTGCGTATTTCTTTCAGAACATGTAGGTAAATTGTTGGTATGTAATCTTTACGCAATGTTGATTCATCTGGTATAATTTGATTCAAGAAATATTTTTGCAGAAAATCATTGAAGGTAGGATTTGTAAGTTTGAGAAGAGTACTAGAGAAGAGTACTTTTGAGAAGTACTACTTGTAAGCAATGCTTCACATAAATCCATGCTAAAGTAGTTTTTTGTTTATCTTTAGAAGTGAAATCACTGTTACTTGCCGCTTTTATAAGTTGTTCTCGTGGGCCTTTCTTTGCAATCCTGAGATATGAAGACTTGTCTTGACATGGTCTATTTGAAACTTTTTGTGCACAAAATATTTTTCTCACAAACTCGACAATATAAAGCATTTCCGTCATATGTAAATGTTCCAGGATAGTAAGCTATCTATGAAGAGGCACTTTTTTTTTTGGGAGGCACAGTACACATTAAACCTTGCTCAAATAAATAAAAAATTAAACTTATACAATGAGTGCATCAACAATAACTTGCGTAATTTAATTGCCTAGCTGGAGGAATGCTGCAGTAGGCGTGAGTAACGCAGAACGGTGTCATTCGCCTTTGTCTCATGTGAGTCTGTGTTTTTGTGGCCTCATAAATATTATCCTACCAAACCCATAGACGTGCAGCTGCTAAGTGCACTCTAAGAGCCAATAGGCTAATATAAGTGCAGCTAATAGGTTTGGCTGGCTGCAACATAAGATTTTTTTTTATTAACTACGTACCCTACTAAAAAATATTGTAAATATAGCAAAAATATGCATCATCACTAGATTTTAAGGAAAATATGCAATAACTGGTAAAAATGGGCTTTGTATGCAAATGCATATAATCTAGTCTCTAGTGATATGCAAAGTATATTTGGCTCAGTGAAGAACACAACAGGAAACCACTACAATCCTCTTTTTCCCTAGTAAGCCTGATAAGGAATGTTTTTAATTTTAGAAAATGACTATGGTGTTTTTGAAAGTAACTTGTGATTCATACTTAGTTGCTTATTATAACTGCTTCAGTTATGGCACATAACATAATTAGAAATTACAAAGTATATAAATTCAAAATTTTAATTTTACGTAATTGCTATAAGAAGATTTTGAGAATTTTATGTTATTATTGGAGCTACCTTTGTTAGTGGTATTTTAGGAGACATACAACCTTCAACACACTGGATGATGTATTTTCATTTTTAATATTTTTAACATTGCGTATTCTAACATTTCTATTCATTCAAAAAGTGAGTAATTCTATTTAATTAAAAATTTTTATTAACAACTAATTTTTCTGCTATGGAGATGAGTTAATTATTAAAATAGTAGTTAAATAAAAATGGCAGGGAAACTACTGATTAGTTGATATAGAATGAAAGCATTATCTATTCAATCTATACTTCTAAACAAATCAGGGTCAAGTTCTTTATTTCCCATCACTTTCTGATAAATCACTGTATTTTTCAGCTAAAAAAATTGTTATATTTATGGGTGTACTTATGGGATGGTTAAGTAACTCTTTAAAATGCAATTTCATCCAAATGAATGCGATGATATTTTAATTTTAAAGGAAAAATTTTGTTATAATTAAATTAGTAATATTATTCAGAATTGGGAAAAGTTTTCATTTTTACCAGCAAATATTTTTTATATACTTGCTTATTTATGATAAATTGTATGATACATATTTTAAATATACGAGTAATTAAATACTTATTAATAACACTATACAGTATATTAAAGTAACTTTGTGACCATAGATCATACCTAGAACTTTTATAAAACATTTTGGCCTTCTTAAAACATATCATATTAACATTTGACCTTAAAATAACTAAGAAATTTTAATATATTCTTAAGTTTAATTTACATAATCCATTAAAATTTATTGTGGGCTGTTAGTGGGCACAGAAGTCTTTTCATTAATTATACCATCTAGGTACACACTTCCTCCTTCTGTATATCACTTTGATAGCGTCAAACATGAAACATCTTTATATAACTACAACAAACAAAATTTTCTTAATCCCAAACTTTGTGAATGTGATGCACAGAATGAAAACTCTAGTTCTAATTGTTGAATTTTTTGCTGCTAGAAGGTTATAGTTAATAGTGTATAATTTTGGTATACAACTTACAACTTACAACCACATTACCAAGTAACAATATAGTGTTCTGTTAATGAAAAGCAACTAATTTTTTTTTTTACATTTTTGTTATATATATTAGTTTTTAATTTCTTAAAGGGATATACAAACCCTTTCAGATTAAATTTTACAAAATATTTTATATTTCCTCCTGTTCATATATTATTTCAGATAGTTTAATATTTATTGTGGGGCTGATTTTTTTTATTTTAACAGCAGTTGCTGTGTTGTTATAGACTTCTCACCAGGTGAGATGAACAGCTTTGCATCATTAATTAGCTTATAATTTTAAACAATGAGACCTTCTTTAATATTTAACTAATATTAAAGGATAGACTAAAGTTTACCTTTAAAATTGGCCAAAAATTAAAGACATATAACAAAGATAATGTTTTGACTACACATCTGTGTTTCAGACTTAAAAAAATCTGTATTTCAATAGATTTAAAAAAAGTCCATCAGCATATACAATCTTTCTTTTGTAGCTACTTCAGTGCAAATAGAAACCTGATAGACAATGCTAATATTAATTTGAGTAATATTGCTTGTTTACAATTATATAAGGATAATATAACTAAAATCAAAATTACAGGACTTGAGTATGTAATGTGATTATGGAAAACAGCCGATTTTATAAAGATCTTGTGCTGATATGCTTGTTTTTCTTTTCTTTTTCCTGTTTAGCCTCCAGTAATTACCTTTCAGATAATACTTCAGAGGATGAATGAGAATGATTTGTATGAGTGTAAATGAAATGTAGTCTTGTACAGTCTCAGTTCGACCATTCCTGAGATGTGTGGTTAATTGAAACCCAACCACCAAAGAACACCGGTATCCACAATCTAGTATTCAAATCCATGTAAAAATAACTGACTTTACTAGGATTTGAATGCTGGAACTCTTGTGCTGATATACTGGGAAAAATATAGTCTATATTAAAATGAAAAATTAATTTTCAAAAATATGTGTTGAAGTTCATTTATATTTTACATTAGTACTACCTGATGATTTTGTGTAGTTGTGGCCACACAACTACACAAAGAAAGCCTGTAGATTTGAACCCCAAAAACTTAATTTGACATTCATTAGAACATTTCTTAAAAGCATTCCTTAGTCACTTATAACTATAATTGAATTATTCATTTTTTTGTTTTTTTTTTAAACTTCATTTATTAGTGCTCATTAACTGCTTTAATCATTCACTTGCTGTTTTGTCTCACTTTAAGGGAAAAGTGACAAAAATTACAGAAGAAAATTTATTTAACAGGCTTCATAATTTTTTTATAATAATTGGGAAAATTTCCAATGATATTTTAATAATTATCTAATATTAATGGTTTAATAATAGATGAAAGCTGGGCTGTAATGAAAATGGTTGATGGAAAAGGAGAGGTAAAAAGAGTACAATGCTGATGGTAGTGCAGAAAAAATATTTTTTCCTTTTGACGTATTATGGATGAAGAAGTTATCTGAGGCTCCAGATTAAAGAGAGAGAAAAAGAAAAACTGATTGGTTTCCCGAAATTGTACTGGTAAAAAATATTGGAAAAGTAAAAATATAATAACATGTATAAACACAGTTAATGATCTAAACACAAACATTACTAAATACATTTGTTTGCAGTCTTATCCATATTCATATAATTTCTATGAAGGTTAATAAATGATGTTAATAAATTTTTTTTAATACAGATAAAAAACATTCACTGAAATATACATCCAAAAACATTATTATTATTAGTCACAACAATACATATTTAGGACATAGTTGAAAACTACATTAGATTTGAACTGTGCCTGATTCTCTAGTAGGTTGGTAGTATAATATGTTGTACTGTTTAACTCTATTAAAAGTGGTCCTTTTTTTGAGTATATGAAGAATTTGTAATTTGTTGTAAATGTTGTTTCTATTAAATAAGATTGTTAGTAAATCTTGACCAGTTTTTTCTATAAGATGTTGAATTTTTCTGTAAAGTGATGAGTTCATTAGCATTTTTATTGAAGATATTACAAGTTCAGTTCCCATAAAAGTAGTTAGTTATTAAAAAGAGTAATTAAAAATTAATATTTTGGATTTCATTAAACTTTAATATTTCATATTTGATTTTTATTAAAATGTGTAAATTGAATCATTTGAAATAATTTAATATTTTACAACTAATTTTAAACAATGACAGTAATATTACGTAAATTAAAATTTTACCAGATCTGATAGAACACAATTACATAAAACTGATTGGTTTAAATATGGAAGTTATATCCATCTCATCATATATTCAAAAAAATATGCCTACATGATAGCATTTCAAATGTAAAAAAAAAAAACATACTGATCATTTATACCAAGAAGATGTCCGATAACTCTCCAAAAATGTATAAACCCTTCAAGATCTTCATTTGATCCGTGTAATCCTAGTTTTTCTTGAGCTATGAGAGGAAAGCCCATAAAACCGAACTGTGTGACTGCCATGTCACATTGTGTTATTGGTCCATAACCTGAACTGACAGCCAGTCGTTCGGCACCACAATGACGACCTCTAATACTTAAAAGTGATTTTCTACACCTGTAAAAATAGAAAAAATTCATCTGAAGAGAAAGTAAAAAATAATTCAACTTTTATCTTTACATCCATCTGTGCAATTATGGTAAAGAGAATGCTAACATAATTTTGGGAAATTTAGTATATGTAAATATTATTAAAAAATTCCTGATGAGAAAACCAAAGATTTCATAAAACTACTAATTAAACATATAAATTTTAAAGTCAACTTATTTAATTTGTAAGATTTTCTGAAATAGAAACTTATATTTTGTATACTAAATGACTGACTTTTTACTAAATAATGTTAAATTTGAACTTCAAAAACAAATTTTAAATGTGTGCTTTATATAAAGATACTTTAGATTTAAGAGTAGTAGCCTTTACCCAGCATGCACTTCAGCTATTAGTTTTAAAAAATTTTGTAATCTCTGGACAGTGATACTGTTCTCACAATATTTATTCAAGAAAGAAGGTGTAAAGAATAAAAAAGGAGGGCATAAAAAGAGGACAACTGTTGTTCTCCTTATTACAACATTTACTGGGGTTTACTATCTTGCCCAGGATCACAGTATTTTAATTTTTATTTGGACAAATTCAGTTCAGTGCCAAGAATCTGGACATTTCTATTCTACTTTCCAGTTTTTTTTTTTTATTGGTTACTAAATAAATAAGTTGTGCTAAACAACCTTATTACTCTTTTAAATGTAAAATTATCTAGTGGGCCAACTTATATTTCAAGAAAAGAAATATGTAATTAAAGTTATTACAGTAAACAGTCCTTATTTTAGGAAAACCCATTTTCATTGAATGTATTAGTATATTACTAGAATTATTCCCTATATCACACAGCCAGTTCAATATTCAATGTGGTTTATTTGATAAAATCATTATATATCTTATCTTGCCATCATTAACATAAAATGCCTCTTGTTGCATTTTAAAATCAGATTATTTTTACTTAAAGAAGAAATAACTCCACTATATTTGTTGATTTAAACAATAACATAAATTGATCTGGATTAAAAAAATCAAAAAATCTTGTCTGAATTTTAACAGTTTTAGTGACTGTTAACTGGTTTTTTATACACACCATAATTTTAACATTAAAATAATCTGTAATACAAAGAACTTTGTAGAGAGCTATGTAACTGTGATTTCATGATTCTTGAGAATTTCAAATTAAATGAAGAGAGTGCACTATAATTTGAAAATTAATATTTTTTTTTTTAACTGAATGTCTGAATTATTTTTCATATAAAAATGCATAATGTGTTTTATTATTTTTATCATCTTAAACAGAGAATATAAGAAAATAATCTGACTGGCTGAAATCATTTATCTTATAATTTTATAAAAAAAATACACAAAATTCAAATCTTATTGATTCACTATTCTACCGTTTCTGTATTTTTCTAAAGATCAAATCACAATATATCTATGCGTTATTAATTTTTATATTTAGGTATGAAAAACTGTAGAATCAACTGTTAAATTCCAAATTGCAATTTCCTGGCTGCATTATTTCAACTGGAGTAAAACACAGCAATTGATTAATGAAAATAGTAACTGTATTATTGTATTCCATTATTTGTTAAAAATCAAAATTTGTACTTTTTTCTACTTTAACAGCTACTTACAACTAACTTGAGAGACTACCAAATATGAGAAATGGTAGTAGCTTTAACAAATAATTTGTTGAAACCGTTTCATTGATTCAATTTCATAAATTTCTGAAAAAGTTCTACAGATTGTATTTTAAGTTTATAATAGTTTAAAAATAATATTAAGATACACAAGCCTTACATAGTATGTCAACTACTATTTTAACTGATATTTATTCCGGAATAAGTTTATTTTAAATTAGGTTTAAATAATGAAGCATATTTTTAAAAATTTTATATATTTTTATTGAGTGATGCAAACTACTACTACATATTAATACACCATAAAATAATAATGGTTTCTTTTAATATTATAAAAGAACAGGAAACAAAAAAAAGAAAAAATAGAGAAGGAGCAAAATATGTAGTCATCTATTAAAACTGTTTAATGTACATAATTGTAAAAAAAATTATTAATTAGAAAAAACGTAACTTGCTAACATTTTTTTATAAATATCAACAATATTTTTTATTATATTTCACCAACACTTGTCTCATTTAATTCCTACATTGAATGACTTCGGGTGGGGAAAGAAGGAAGAGCTGCAATTTAAAGAAACAAGGAAAGGAGTAAGTAAAGCCTGGGATTTCAAGGTAAAGATTCTTCTGAACTTTTCTCTGATCTGTAAAAATTGACTCTTGCTTCTTTTTTTGCTAAGTATAATGCAGCAGTTTTCAAGGTTTCAATTACGCATTAGGGCGTAATTTAAAACTGTAATATTGCCACTGTAATTTGAGATTGATAATTGGCACAACTTGTTGTTATCATAATAGCCAACAACAATGAAAAAATTGAATTAACTGCTCTACCTTCTAACAGAATCTAGTTTTCATATCTGATATAATCTTGTAAATGCATACTTGGCAGCAATGTTACCTTTGCCAATTATATTACAATCAGTATGAAAGTATATTCCATCCATATGTATTTGGAAGTTCTTTTGATCTACTGAAATACTGAATAGAAAGAAAACCTCAGTTATATAAGAAATTTCAGAGGCTCGGTTGTTAATTTTTTCTACCAGCCGATTTCTTTCAGTTTCATTGATCATAATGATAAGATGACGAACTTTTAAAAAAAAAGAATAACTAACTTCCTGAACACAAATTTCTATCATACATTTTGTAAATGCTATAGGTCCTTTAACAACTATATTTCAGGTGGGCCTTTCATTTAATTATCAAGATATAGAATTATTCAATTAAAAAATTAATTACTAATAAAATAAAAAAAATAAATTTACATGCCAGTAACTAAAAAATTTATCTATGAAATGTTTTAAAAATTAGTCTAATTTTACAATATTTTAATAGGATTTAGATATTATTACATACTTTGAATTAGGATTACAGATGTCACCATGATACCAGTCCACCATATGTGATATGGTGTCAACATATCGACGAAATGCTGTCAATGGTTCTGATGATTTTTTTGTTAAAATTAAAACCCTTAAAATCGATGGCACAGCCAATATAGCCAACAAGCCACTCAGTTTTCCCACAAATAATGCAAAGTAATTCTGCTTAAAGTATCTTTGACCTCTGTAAAAAAAAGATAATTTGATGGAATTATATTCATGATTACTATTAATTAGTATTAAATAATTAAGAAATTAGTCACTTTCTAAAATGCGGAAAAATTCTCACAGAAAATTTTTCAAATTATAATGCAGTTTCTTTCTTAGTGAAACATCACCATTGTGACCTTTCATTTAACTACTGAAGAGTGAACGAGTCATTGATGTAAAAAGGTTTCCTCTTAGTGTAGCGGGCGGCGTATTGCTGTATATATAGGCTGATGGCTGGGTTACCGTGCAATTAACTATCCTAAAAATACGTGCAATGTACTGCATATTATGTAAGTAAACGGATTTATACGAGATGTTTTCATAAAGGAATGACTGTTCCACTCGTTCTATCGTTTTATATCTCTCTCGCACTCCATGTGCACAGCAATTCGCCGCCGCTATATATTTCTTTGTATTGAAAGTTATTTAAAAATTTGTTTTCATGAAAGTTTAAATCATATTTCACTATGTTGATCTACAAGTTTAATTAATATTAGAAAATAATTATTGATAGTAATAATAGTAAGCAATGAAAAACTGCAATTTTGAAGATTAAAAAAAAATTGATTACTGTTCGTTTAATAAATGCAACTTTTTTTCATAATTCACACAATATTTTACATTAAAATTGGGTTACATTTCAAGAAGATGCCCCAGCCGATCTGTAGTTTGTCAGCTGCGCTGTAGTTAGTTGTTAGATGTCACCACTGAAAGGAAAAAATAAATTAATAGTACAGATTTTTCTTTTTAATTACGTACATTGTACTGCAATATCGTTAAAATAATACGATGATACTGTAAAAATAAAATAGTAAAATAAAGTACAGTAATTTACGCATATAATTTAACAAGAACCTAACTTGTATTTTTGCATTAAATGTAAGTCTCAATTTACGCAATTTCATTATTCGCAGAAATTTTCCGGAACGTAACAACCGCGTAAATTGAAGGTGCACTGTATAATACATTTTTATAAATAACAGTATATATATATTAATTTATATAATAAATAAATCTAAAAGTATAAATATAATCAAAATAAACTTAACCTACGCTCACTTCGCTCGCTAGTCAAGGTTGGCGAGTGAAGCGAGCGTAGGTTAAGTTTGGTAAGATTATATTTATAATTATATTTATTTATTATACAAAGTTAGATTATAATTTATTTATTTTCTTCTTTCAGTGGCGCCATCTAAAAAGTAACTACAACGGCAACTGACTAACTACAGATCTGTTGCGCGCGTCTTGAAAATTACCAAAATTAGTTTAGGTGTGTTGAGAAATGCAAAGCAACAGTAGTAATCTATTAAAAAATCAATTGAAGTCTTTCTATTTCAAAAAAGAAATTTGAAACTTCATTTGATGGTAGTAGTATAAGATGATTCTTTGTTTTGTTTTTTCATTTCTTTAATTCCCTAAATTTTAATTTTAATTTATACTATTGTAAGAACTAAAAAATATCAAACATTATGTCATTAACTTTGATGGATGGTCTTTTCATGTTAATGTTTTTATATTCTTTGTTAAAAAATTTAAGAAAACTTATATCACCAAGCTCTTAAAGCAATTATCTTAACTTATATTTTCATATGATATTGACACCAGTATAAAATATCTGTCTGAATATAATTAGTTAAGTTTTTTCTTCTTAAACTAATTTTCTGATGTGTAAAAGCAATAAAAGAAAAAACTAAAAATAACATCCGCATGGATGATACAGTAATATAATAGTTGTATTACCTGTCACATTTACATCTAGAATAACATTAGTGTTTTACGGTTTATCAATAAAATTGATCAAATTAATGTAATGATATAAAAATTATCTGGTCATAGAATGTATTTAAAAAAACTCTAGAATGTATTAAAAAATGTATTTCAACTATAAGAATAGACCTGAAAAGCTGTCTGAAAATAATCATTATCCCTACTGAGTGAAGAATTAATTTAGATATATTAATGAAGATATATAATGTATTGTTTCTTGAGAGTGGTACATTTATTTGTTACTTTATGACTGTCATAACTGTCTTTCTTTTAGCTATGATGCCATATAAAGCACCAGATATGTGTACTCAGGTGTTGTCATCATACATTTATATGATACATAATTATATGAAACGCCATTTTAACTTCTTTTTAGACGATAATCACTATATAACCAGTTCTTGCAGGGAACAGAATAAAGGTATTACTTTTAGAGCTGAACAATAAATATTGCTTATTTGTCAATAATATATTTTTTTTATTGTTTCTTCTGTTTTACTCATCTATTTGATTATAATTTTTAATTGCTCTTTTTCTGCAGAGCGTACTGATGATGATTGTTGAAATGGCTATTTAGATTTAGATATTAAGTAAACTAATTTTGTAAAAAGTTTTTGAACTTAATTTAAAAAAAAAATTATTTCAATTATTTCAGCAGGTTTATTTATATTTAATATCTCTACTGTGCAGAAGCAGGTATGCAGATTAGTAAGATTTTTTTTGCTTGATGATATCACCAAATAAGCTTTAAGCTTGTGCATGGGATATGGAAACAGAATTTTTTAGCATAAGAAAAATACTGTGCTTGACTGGGATTCAAACCTGGTACCTCCAGATGAAAGGCCAAGATACCACCAGTCCACCATGGAGATTAAGGCAATTGTGCCGAATTGTTAGCACTCTGCTACAGAGATCCCAATTATGCCATTTGTTTTTAATGCACCGTAACAGATTTTAATAACATATAAAAAACCAATTTTATGTATAATTTATATCACACTTTGTCATAAAAGGTATCGTATTAATGAAATTACAAAATCAAATTGGGAGATCAAAAAACATAATTGTCAGAAGAATCTAAAGCATTCTTCAAGGATAATAATTTAATTAAGGTTATTTGATTTGTTAATTTGAATTAATTATTTAATATCATGTATCATGATGATAATTATTTGGAAAAATGTATTATACCTCTGGAATTTTGTTTTATCAAACCATGCAGGTAAGAGGAAAGGTTGTTTCATATCAACAGGTAACTCAGCACCTTCAGACAATATTCTTGCTATTAATAATTCTCCTTCTTTTATGTGACATTCATCTTCTGCATCTGTAAAATATTTTCATTGTTAACAACATGAGATTTTTTTTAGTACTGATTTATTATTAATTCTATTATGGTGTTAAAAAATTAAAAATATTGGTCATTAAGGAGAGATATTATCCAAAAAAATTAGAATGAAATTGTAATCTGTGCGGTAAGTCTTGCAGATATAATTTCTTCTTCTCAAAAAACAAAAATTTCTGTAATTTAAATAAATCTGTTTTTAACAAAATGATACTGATATTAAAAAAGTAAGATACTACATTTCTATCTTCATAATCTGTTATTAATTTAGAATTTTGTTTAAAAAAAAATACATGTTAAATATATGCAATAGACAATAGATCTACAGTAATAGATAATAAACAATATTTAAGCGTTCCATATAATAAACAAAAATTGAAAAATTTGTTACAAAACTCTTACCAGCCTGATTTCACTTATTAAACTATGAATAATCTTAAAAATTGTATTATTTTTGTAAATGTATTATTTATTACATATAAATGAAATTAGGCCAATAGTAGAAATGAGAAATAGACGCCAAAGTTTTCCATTTATGGTAGATCAGATGGAACAAATCTTCTGATGGCCATTACATAGATGATTTCCAGATATGAAAGGTTTACATGTTGTTAGGTGGGTTCCCCCAATCAGCATACGAGTATTATTCAGATTCTTTCTGGAACTTGGTGCTTTAAGGAATAAGTTGGTTAGATTTGTCTTAATTGGCTCAGGTCTATGCTCACAATGTAGAGTTTATGAGTATGCAAACCATATCCTGTATATCTGCCTAAAATACAAAGCCGAATGAACTAGAATAGTTAGAGAATTTGTGAGAATTAATTCTGATCTAGATTTGCAAGTCAACTGGAAACAAAAAGAGAGTAGAATATAGTTGCTGGCTTCCTTAGGTTTCTGGCTCTGCAGAGGTTAGCTGAAGAGGTTAGTTGCTCTAATAGTCACAGTAGCGACACAGGTAGCTAGGGGCCCACTTGGGCACTTATTTCGCCAAGATAGGCACTTTGGCATCAGCCCCTGGTTAGTTTAGCTAATCGTCTTCAGAACAGAGATAGAGTGTGCTACAAAATCTATGATGGAACTCTGATGTGGGAGGGTGAAGGCATTTAACCTCGCTCCCAAAAGAGGATCACATTGAAGTAAGTTAGTGTTTGTATAGTTAAACTCTCTTAATTGTCTTTGGCAAATTAATAAATGGATCTGGGTATTTAGAGGAAAAGTTATTGTTGTTGTGATCAGGACTTATTTTAAAAGTATGGGACGAAAATTTAGATGTTTCATGTAGACTGAAATGAATTTATGCATTTTGTAATGCAGTATATTTTGAAATTTTTTTGTGGAAATGATTATTTTGTGTCCTTTGGTGACATAAACAGTTACACGCAAGGATCGCGCGTCAGCGGAACGATTAATTAGTTGAGAGGGCTAGTAAAGTTGAGTTAACATACAGATGGAAATGTCTGCCGAGGCATTTGCATCGAGGACAGGTGTATTCCCCTACGGGGGTCAGGATGAACAAAATTACTTTATCATAATATGATTCCGAATTATCGAATTTTGATAGAAATCTGAAGAAATTGTTTTATGCCAATTGCCATTTCCTCTAATCATAAATATTTATTTTTAAGAAAATTTTTTATTAGCAATCAGATAAATCTTTGATTACCTTTATTATATTTAATTTTCAAAAGTGAAAAAAATTCCTAGTCGTAATGTTATCAAAGATTTTAATGATTTTAAAATTAAAATTAAAAAAATAAACTGTCACTGTCGTAAGTATATTCGTATCAAGAAGCATGGTGTGTTGGTTTTTTTGTTGTATTTGCTCAATTTTTTATTTCGAATGAAGCGCTTCTTACATATAACTACCATCTGGCGGGAAAAATTGCGCTAACAACTGTATAATAAATTGTATGTACTGTGTACTGTAAAAAGTACGTTGTTTATATTAACATTTTTTATACTTATTATTTCTTTTACATTTTGTTAAAAAAAAATAGTGTAGACATAAGTTTTTTTTTTGAAATTTTATTAAAAAAAAGTAAGAATAAATGTTAATCTAAAGAACATACTGTTTATAGTACACAACACAATTTATTATATTGTTAGTTCAATTTTTTGTCATTGTTTTACTTCATTTTGATTTTTTTGGTATTATAATGGTTTTATTATTTAATTTTTGTATATAAATATTTATCTAAAATTATATCTGTGTTTTGGGGATAAAAAAGGAAAACATTGGGGTTAGAGTTGTGTTAAAAAAATCAACTCAAGAAACAGCTAAAAATGTTCAGAATTTTGAAGCTTTTCGTTGTAAAGGTTTTTGTTGTTAGCTCGCTAAATTACTGAAAGTTATTTAGTTACAATTGGCAAAAAAATTTTACAAAATCATGTGTAATGAAACATAAACCGTGTAACATTTTCTAGGTGGGCCATAGGCCCGCCTTTTTTCTAGTATTTATTAATAATACGATTTTTTTTTTATAACTCATCTATTTTTCGTAGAGTAACTGTTTAATTATACATACGAAATATGATTAAAGTATCTCAAACCGTTTTTAAAATAAAAATTACTAAGGAGAAAACCAACCAGACAAATAGAAAACGAAGGTTTTCGGAGTTACGTGTATGTTTAACCGTAGCGGTTGTAGGTGACCTGAAGTGTCACAAGTCACTCCCAATAAGATCACCATATAAAGCATTTAAACATCCCATGCCAGGATTATTAGGAAAAATGACGAATCGCGTTCTTTCTTCACTAATCAACAAATCGTTGCGTATCAGTACCAAGCCACAGAAATGCAGTTGATAACCGTACAAGTGACACCTTCAACACAGGAACTGGTTGTACGTAATTATTCGGACCGATGCTCGTAGGACTTATTTTTGGATGAACAATCACTTCAACTGTTCAAAAGGTTTTGTTTTACTGCGTAATTTTAAAACTGTCCAAGTTTGTAGAGAGTTTTAAAACTTTCTGCATACAAAAAAAAATTACAAGAGAGAACTCAGTGCAGTTGGATAAACTCAAGTGTAATATTATAGCCAACAATTTTCCCCTTTTTTAATTATCTAACGACCACTGTTTTCTTTCACTATACCAGTAAAGTAATGTAGTTAAGTGCATTACTTTAACGAGGAATCATTAATTAAAAATTACAGAAAATTCAAACAAACTTTGTTTTTTCTGGTTGAAATCCTTATGAATTTCCACGTGTATTTTTATCAATTTAATTCTAAAATTTTATTTATTTATCTACCCTTTAAGGTACATAAATAAATATATACTTGGCTTAAAATTCAAGAAAAATATACAATCAGAGAGCTCTTCATTTATCTTAGCGATAGGCTGTAACGTGTTTATTATGCAGATCTATTGATAATATTTTATTTATGCGATTTTTAAAACAATTGAGATACAGATATCAGTAATCAGAGTTATTTTATTTAACATTAATGATGTTCATTTTAATAGAGCATTTGCGTGTTGAACAGAAAGAAGGTGGCATTAATAGAAATGATTGTAGTAACCTACTTATCGGAAAAATAAACATGATGTGCAGCAGTAAAGCAGGTATAATAATAGAAAATACTTTTATTCTCACTTTTCATAGTATTTCAGCAGAGGTTATTGTTCTTTAATATGGTTATATAATTATTGGATGTAACAAATCGTTTGCGTCATGTTTTCTACTACAACAACGGTTGTAGGATCATTCAGGTTGAATAGATATTTCCAAAGAATATAACTAATGAAAATTAATCAGTTTTAAAAATTGTACGTTTCATATTTCAAAAGGTAAAGTTTAGAATTTGATTGTTTTTAATAATTAAAAAAAAAAAATTTTTTTTGAATCATTACATCAAAAGTTATTTAAGTTTTAAGCAAAAGTTTAAGTAGCCTAAATAATAAAAAAGTTAAAATTTGTTTAAATTAAATTTTTTATTTTTTTTATTTCTAATGTCACATATTTCTCTAATGAATAATGACAGTAAAAGTAAATATTTACAGTTTTGTTTTAGTAATAACATTTCGTAATAAAACGATCAAGGACGTGCTTATTGTAAGTGTGAAAAACTTGAGTAACTGGTCAAACCAGTTTCAATGTAACATCACAGCTGCGATGCGCTTTTATAATGGACAGTCTTTTAATGTATAAGAAAGATTCTAACTGGTCATCGTTTAAAAAAAGATAATGAAACTTATCTTAATTAAGTTACATTTAACTTGGAATTAAGCGTTTGTAATAAATAAGTATTCTTTATATTTTATAAACCGAAGGTCAACATTTCATTTTATTGTTTTATTCCTTTGTAACCTCTTCCTGAGATAATTTTTTAATTATGTTGTTACTGAGGAAATACATTATACATGTTTATTATTAGAGTAATTCTAAAAGTCGCCATGGATGTATTTTAGAGAAAACAACATTCATTTGTAGGACTATTAATGATAAGTTTCCTTACACGTATTATTTATCACCATTTGTAAAATTTATTGGAAGATTTTGATCAGCTAAAGTTTTTTATAAAAAAAAAACAAACTTGATCAGTTTGTTTTATATAAAATTGGTAAATTCATTAAAATGTTTTAATGAACTGCACAAACAAAAAATCCTACTTTTATGAAAAAGCTGTACGCGCGAAACCTGCGTTTTGATAAAATTAATAAAAGGATTGCAGAGAAACTACAAAAAAGGACCTACTGTGCATGAGATAAGAATCACTGGAACGTATTATTGTTAATTTTATCTTAATTTTTCAGACTGATTTTCTTGAAGTTTTTTATCAAGTTACTTTAAATATCAAATATCAGGTTATGTATGATTATTCATAACTTGCAACGGTAATGATTAAGAAAATATCTTAAAATCGTATATGTAGATAATATAATTTTTCGTTTAAAATTATATAAATAGCATAAATATTTTGAAAGAAATTAATTAAAAAATTATGTTTTTAACCGATTTAAATAAAAGATGAAAGTTCTCTCATTTGACTCATACAGTTTATATATATATATATATATATATATATATATATATATATATATATATGTACGCGGTTGTGATTAAATGTTATTTTTTATATCAAACTGACCTACTTCTATCATAAATTTTTTAAATTTTTTATTATAGAGGAATTTTCTCTGTTGGTCTTATTGCAGCTTTTATCAAAATAACTTTTATTAGAATAATTTTATCAAAATAACCTTAATTTTATTTTTAATGAAAAATTATGCTGACTTCCTAACGAAGGTAGTTTTCATTTTTTGTCATCATGCTTACTTGCTAATATTAAATTGTTACATCATAATGATGTAGGGCTATAACATGATGTCATTCTTCATTCAAAATATATTGCATGAAAATGAATGGAGAAATTTAGAGTAAAAACAATATAAAGGACAATATAAGTAAGTCTGCCCAATGATTTAATAAAAAAACAGTAATATTTAATTATTTAAAAATTAAATAATTTAATTATAAATTATTTATTAATAATATTTATTTAATAAAAAAAATTATATATATATTTTTTAATATACATCAGAATTAAAATTAATATCCTTCAGCCCTTAAGCATTAACAGCTATGTTTAACCAATGATTATGAATTTTTTCCAATAAAATTCTATTTTGATTTATAAAATCCACTGTTTTCAATCAACTTGAGTTAGTTCAGGTCGTTAAGATTATAATGATTTTGATGGTCATTTCTTTATACCTCGGCATAATAATATTTTTGGAAATGTATGATCAAAGGAGTCTTTAAATTAAATATTATGGTGAGGAGGTTCCTGATCTTGCTGTCAAACATAGAGGTGGCTGTTTTTAAAGATAGAGTTGTTTAACTGCTTGGGAATAACAAAATCTCAAAATATGAATCATGAATTTCTAATTTGTAATTATGAGATGGTTAACAACTGCTGACTCTGTGTTGCTATATAGGACTTTTAAGTTTCATTGTATCTGTTTGATCAACATAGAACTGTTGAAAAATTGTAGTCAGAACAATTTATATATATTCCAGAGGCATTGTATTTATTTAATGATTGTGCTCTATTAAGGCCAAGAAAACTTATTTGCTTATCAGTTATCTTGAATAATAATATCATATGGTACGTTTTATAACAACAATGGCTGTCTTTAAGTTACCTTATATTCAAGTAATGTTTTTTTATTAACCTCCACCAAAACTATATTTAATGTCACAATTTACTGATCTACATATTTTTTAAATCTGTAAACTTAAAATTAATTACTGTCTTATAAAACAGATTCAAGAAACGACTGTCATCTATTGTAGATCTTTAAAATAATGTTCATAGGTTTAACGTTAACTTAATCTACCATATAAATTGATTATTTTTCTGCTATAGCCTAAAACACTATCAAAATTTTGTTTAGATGATAGTCCCTAAAAGAGTATTGTGTATTATGTATGAATTTATCAAATTAACATTACCAAACTTACACGTTAATTTTAGAGTTTAGATATTATATTTTATTTTTTTCAAATATAATCTACATTGTCATTGCAAATGAGTTAATGATGATCACAAAACCACGCAATTTCAGTAGTATAATTGTTCTGTAGAATTTATTATCTATCATATTATAACAATTAATTAATTTTTGTAACATCTACTTTTAAAACTTAGAAAATTAATTTATTATATTACTTTGAATAAAATGTTGAATAAAACTTCATCAGGATACCAACGTCTACCGCATTTATTCTGTTCACTGAACTGAATCGTGAATTGTTAGCATTAAGTATTAATTAAAATTCTTTTTTTTTATCATTGATGACGAATAATGATGGAAGAGGATGCAATATAATATTCATTTATATTCTTTAATAAACTGGATAGGATAGAGCGTAATAGTTACTAATATTTTTATAGGATATTTCAAAACAGACTTCAAAACTATTGTGAGTATAAATTTTATGATATAATATACACTGTATTATTGTGAACGTAAAATAATAAGCTAATAAATAAAATAAATTAAACATAATTAAAGATATTATTCAATATAAGAAGTAATTTTAAACTTATTCACATCTGTTCTTCCTTGTAAATAAAATTGCTCAATCAAAATGTCTTTTTAGATAATACAAATGAGAAAAATGGTATTCATTTTTTCTCACTGAAGTCTATTACTTAATTATTGTTTAATTTCTCAGCCATTCTTCTTGTTTCTTTATTCATTTTATATTCTTATATATGTACAGAATGAGTCAAAAGTACAGAAACCCTTCAACAACTTTAAAATGTTCCAGATAGAATACTATAACTTTCAGGATAAGGTATTGGTCAAGTCTTTACCTTTTAATGAGAAATAGAATTTCAGTCCCTTCTTGGGGGTTAGCCCAGGAGTTGTAACTCAAATATTTTAAATGGTAACACACTTTGTGCGATACATCATTTTAAAATTCTCTTTAAGACAAAAAAAATTGGTATAAATAGAAAGTTGTACGATGTCTGAACCCAAAATGGCAGCAGGATAAAATTTTGATTTTGAAAAAATTACATTGATAATTAAGGAAATGTTATTGAAAATAAATAAATTTATAAAAATTTGATTTAATGGATATTATGGAATAAATTTATTTAAAAAAATAATTATTTATTAAGCATAATGTTTGCTTATTTACTTAAATTTCATTTTAATAAGTGTTCGAAATGTTCTCCTTCTGTTGTTTGACAGTGTACCAGTTGGTTGTAAAAGAATGAAACTGCATTATTCCTTATGATATTTTGTGCTGATTCTCAAATTTTCTTATATAAATAATGATATCTCGAGACTTATTATGATAAACAATACTTTTTAAGTGGACCCATAGAAAATAATACGAAGGTGACAAGTCAGGTGATCTTGCTGGCCATTCATTCTATTTGACCCCTTCGACCAATCCATCTTCCCCGAAAAAATACAATTAAAATTTCACATACCTGAAGACCACAATGAGGCAGGGCACTATCGGTATCATAAAACGGTATCGCTGAAGTAACGGCAGATAAGTGACTGAACTGTGGTAAAAATATGCTACAAGAAGAAGAAAAGATGTGGAAGATGGATTACTTTGTTGATATTCAGGTGGATAAACTCATTATTACTAACTTCGAAAATGACTCCTCGGAATCTAATTTTAATGAAGATGAGGTGCTGAATGGATGTGATTATTTATCGAGTGATTCACCGTAAGGAATTGAGAAAAACACCAACAGCCAATTAAAAAATATTTTATAAAAGATTGAGCAGCAAATTCAGTTCTTTTAAGCAAGTACTTTTTTGCTAATGACTGCTGACAAAAGAGTATGTAAACCAGAGTTGTATTTTTAATTTATTACCTAATAGACATTCGATTTAACATCTAAATGTTAATTATGGCGTTTTATTTATTAATTTTTGCTCCCTCTTACGAAGTAAAGGAAGTATTGTGATTGAGAAAACTTTCGGTTTTCAGATTTCAACGGAAATATCCATTTTGACTAGTTTCGGCGTGACATTTGTACGTACGTATGTATCTCGCATAACTCAAAAATGATTAGCCGTAGGATGTTGAAATTTTGATCTGGACTGTTGTAACATCTAGTTGTGCACTTCCCCTTTTGATTACAATCGACTTGACCAAAAGTGTTAAAAAAGCCTAAAATTAAAAAAAATTTAGATTTTGGACTTTTTCCTAACTGCAAAAATAAGCTCTCATTGAGAGCTTTTCTACGATATATAATAAGTGGTACTTATATTCATTGATTCCACAGTTATAACCAAATGAAATTATAACTAAAGAAATATTTGGATTTTACAAGGGGAATGAACATCTGTTCGAATCAGACTTAATCTCTTTTTTTAACCTTTTTTTTAATTTAAATATATTGATTTATTAAGCTTTTATTAATTACGCTTTTATTTAACTAAATATTTTCATTACTTTTCATTTTAAAATTTAATAATTATTACACTTATTTATTGGTTATTTATTAGATATTAATATAAATTATTTTTTACTTTTCAGTGCATTTTTATATATTAATATATATAAGTGCATTATATCAGTGCATTTTATATGTTAATATATTATATTAATATAATCTTATTAAGTAAAAAATAAGATTTAATTCTTATTTTTTACTTTTTAGAGGGTTTATTCTAATTTGTTTCCTTTTCTTATTAATGTTAATAATTAATATTAATATTAGTTAAATAAAAGCTTTTTTAAAAAATAATTTTGTATATGTCATCAAATATATTTTTGTAATTTGTTTTTAAATGAAAAGTTCATAAAATTTTATTTCATTAATAACTTGTGATATTTTTTCATATTTATTTTTTTATAATTGTATTGAATGATTATTTATCGTAATGTGTTTTTTACAATCAGAAGTTAATTCTTAATTCTTTTAGAGGGTTTTTCTAATTTGTTTCCTTTTTTTATTAATGTTATTAATATTAGTTAAATAAAGGCTTTTTTTAAAAAATAACTTTTTATATGTAATCAAATATATTTTTATAATTTTTTTGTATTTTTTACTTTTTAGTCTTAATGAACAATAAACTTTTTACATCCAAAAAAAAAACATTCTTAATAATATTTATTATTAATGTTTGTTTCGAGTAGTTTGATTTTCATACGATAGTTGATTAGAAATAAAAAATTTAAGCAAGATGCATGAATTTAGCGTAGGGGCTGTATGTCGAGGGGGGTCATATTGAAATGTCGACACTGTAGTATTGTATTGTCATCGAAGTTACATACGTGAATCAAATTTCATTGATTTTCATCCGATAGATCAAAAGATATAGCAGTTACAAGATTTGATTATAACTAAAGCAAGTTAAATAAAAGCTTCTAAAGAAATGTGTATATGTAATTTAATAGGCGTACAAGGAAGTGATGTGGTGCCCACATCAGATTTTTTTTTAATGACTGCTGACAAAAGAGTACGTAAACCAGAGTTGTATTTTAAATTCATTCCTAAGACGTTAGATTTAACATCTAAATGTTAATTTTGGCATTTTATTTATGCTTTTTTTTAATTTATTTTTATATTTCTAATTTAATACAAATGGCCTCAAACATACAAAGAAACCGGTTTATGCTAAGACGTTACGGACAGTATAATTTATAAATAAAGTTGATGTAAAAGAAGGAAAAGGTTGGGCTCATGTTGCGTGTTAATAAGTAAATACCAAACTTATTAACATATAGTTATAAATTTTTTGTTATTACGTAATGCAAAAAAATCGAGTCGTCAACAATTGTCTTTATTAAAATTCTTTTTATTGTTTGCAAAAACAATTAACTTTAAAATTAAAATAGAATTTAATAAATTTAAATTAAATCATAGGCTTTTCTTAAAAAAAAAAATCGACTTGCATATAAAAAAGGAGAAAAATAGTTTCAAATAGTAATGTTATAAATTTTGAAAAAAGACAATTATTTAACATTTACTGAAAGAGTAAAATAATTTTCAACATAATTCTTTACTCGCATAATTAAGTACTTTAATTTGCTCCAAGTAGTCTGTCGAGGCCGCAGCTCTCGGTGGTAGAGTGTATTAATTTTCCAGCCAAACCGGGATAGTTTTACATTGTCGGCTTTTTTATTAAATAAATCATTAGGTTTTATATTATTGTTACTCTGTCTATTTATAGATGATTTTATTAATTATATACAAGTAAATGTAAGTATGAAGACAAGGTGATTGTGAAAATTCTAGAACTTTAGAAAGTGAAACATTTTTATCAGTCAGTTTTTATTAATTAGGTTAATACAAATTTTCTTTTCTTAGTAAACTTAACCTGTTGTTAATTTAGATAATCCGAGCAATACGAAGAGATATTTATTTTTCTTCATAAAAGTTTTTATACTACCATCCTACATATAGAGTTTACTTGAATTAAGCGACTGATTTTTTTCTGCAATTGGACCAAAAGACCAAATTCAAGGGTCTAAAAATATTTTTCATGCCGTGATTTGAGATATTTTGTAAGTGAATAAAGTGACTTTGTCTGATGTCATGGAAAGCCGTGTTGAGATTGAAAAGTTGTTAATTTGTGAGTCTATCTTTAACGGTTACTGAGTTATAATTTGATGGAAATTTGAAAGCCCAAACTGTGCCCGTTCGACATTTATTGTTTGTTCAGGACATCGTATGATTTGATATTTGAAATATTTGAATGTTTTAGTATTTAAACTTTTAAATCCGGCAGATAGATCAAGAATTAGACAAATAACTCAAAATTTTGGAACGGTGAAGGGAAGTGGCAATATTAAACAGAAATAAGCAGTTAAATTTTTTTGTACCTTAGGAATTAAATAATGTCGGAATTTTCAAAATCGGACCACGGAATTTTGAGTTATTCATAGTCAAAAAGTAAGTGTATGCAACATCTGTTTTGGCAATCCCTGAGGTCAAGAATTTCGGAATATCGCGAATAAAATCTCTACGACTGAAAGTAACGTTACAGTTAACACTTTTAAAGTGCTTTCAGATTTGTGGTAGGATAACCTATTTTCGCATTACACCCGTTTGTAATTTTTATCTTTCCTTTTCTTTTTCCTGTTCAGCCTCAGGTAATTACCGTTTAGATAATACTTCAGAGGATGAATGAGGATGATATGTATGAGTGTGAATGAAGTGCATTTTACATTCTCTGTACAATGGTCTTGTACATTCTCAGTTCGACCATACCTGAGATGTGTGGTTAATTGAAACCCAACCACCAAAGAACACCGGTATCCACGATCTAGTATTCAAGTCCGTGTAAAAATAGCTGGCTTTACTAGGACTTGAACGCTGGAACTCTCGACTTCCAAATCAGCTGATTTGGGAAGACGCGTTCACCACTAGGCCAACCCGGTGGGTTTGTAAGTTTTATCTGGCAAATTTTAAATACACGGTTATAATTTAAATTGGTAATAAGTAGTTAATGTACATTCAGATGTCTTGCTTTGTTTGGCCTTACTAAAATATTATTAATTGAATGTAAACTCTGAGTTTTTTGCAGTTAAAATACGATTTTGTTTGCAGGTATGCTTATGTTTACGTAGTAACATCACTTGACTGAATCTGGGTGGCTGCAAGGGTAATAAACTTTCCTCCCCTTTCGGACGAGGTGATTCGACGATAGGATTGATTTTTTTTACTTGGTTTATTTTAGATTTAAAATATGGCGGCACTTAACAGATTACAACAGTTGACCCAATACTACTAATTAAAAAAAAAAATTCATTAACATTATTTACCGATTCAATGACCTCAAGAATTCCAAATTCATAACTAACAAACAGTTCCTTTTCTCCCTGTTCGTAGCCACCAATTAATTATCTTTATTTTGAGGCAACCCGATACAATCACGGTCGTACACCCGACTTCTCCCAGATCAAATCTAATATTCCCTGTTCATAAATATATTAATCCATTTATTATTAATGTATTAATGAATAAGTTAATATTAATTTATTTTTAAATAAGCAATACTGAAAGCAAAGAAGGAATTTCGAGATGATTACTTGGGGAATAAAGCGATTTGAAGTTGGTAAAGGGGCGTGGCCTACATAAACGAAAATACTTTATCCTGTTAATTTCTGAAGACCGAGTAAATCAATGGAGATAATGGTTAGAGAAGAACAATGGAATCAGAAAGGGAAGGGGAACCAACAATTACTATTAGGCTATTAACAACTAGTGGTGAGAGGTATCTTTCTACATTCGTAGAAAGGAGAATAAATTATACAAGGTTCGCACATTATACATTTTTTTTAGGAGATGAAGTCCAGGATATTCAACCAAAGATTTCAGAATTAAAAGGAACCAAATAGAATATGGAATGGAAACTTAATATTGGGAGAACTAGAATAGTGAGAATAGGAGACCTAAGTCAATGAACGTCTACCCAAAAGAAGAAAGAATTGAAGTAAACCAGTAAAGATACATAGATGCCATGTAAACGAAAGATTGCGAAAGTGAAAACAAAATAAAAACAAAAAAACAGTGGCTAAGCAGAAGCATTTAATAGGAAGAGACAGTTATTATGTAGTTACGTGGAATTAAGAGTTGAAAAAGAGGTTTATATGATCTGTTCATTTGGAGTATGTTTTTATATGAATATGAAACATGGACGCTAAGAAAAGGGAAAAAGATAGGCTGGAGACTTTTAAAACGTGAATATAAGATCGGAGAAGAAAAAATGAGCAAATAAAGTGAAGGATGAAGAAATAATGAAGAGAATTAATTAATATAGATGCTTAATCAGAATAGGAAACGCTTCTAAATAGGAACGCTATCTGATAAAGATATAACATGGAAGGAAAAGAGTTCATTAAAACACTACTAGAAGGATTAGTTGAAAATATAAAAAAGAGAAGCGAGAAAAAACTAAAATTATCGATAATCTGTTCAGATTATTTCTGTTTGGAAATAAGAGTGATCAGGATCTGACAAGTTTTACCGGTAATATAGGAAAATGGAAACGGACATTCTGCAAGGTGCCAGACTCATGGCAGACAACCACATGATGATGATCGGTTCATAACACAATATCTCTATTTCCGTTATAGTACCGCTTTTGTAACCGTCAGCTGTTGAGTACAGATTTAAAATAAACATTTGATAAACTTTAGCAGTATTGTTTAATATTCATGAAGCCTTAGCTACCTCCGGTCTAGACATCCCTCTTTCAGAAATAATATAATTCCTTTTTATCTTCTTTTGCAAGAAATTATTTATTATTCTTTCAGTATTTTCTCTTAATATGAAATAATTTAGTTACCATCGACAGCAAAGATGCTTTTATTCTCAGTTGGATATTTCTTTATTATATCGTTTACTTATTAGCAATTTTTCTGAAATTAAGTCACCAAACTTTGTAATATATTTAGGTTTTAGAGATATTTTAAAGTTAACTAAAATATTCCTATTAATTTCGTCCTTTAAAATTATCGTCTTGATACTAAGTATACTGTATTATTTCAATTGCATCTGTTTGTGACGTATTTTATCTTATTTGTAATTTCCAATATGGCGCTGAAGAAAATGTAATGCACAGACGCCACTTTCGATTTAACTTAAAATTTGTGGAAAAAGATTTTTTATTTAGTTTTATTATATATCCACAATAAATTTAAACATTTTCATATTTATTGTCCAGTTTACCTTTAGATGATAATGATAGTTTATTTTTAATAGAATGAAGAACTTTAGATAAAATCTTTTAAGCAGGTTCAACGAAAAAAATTTAGAATTTTTACCACAATCTAAAAGGGAATGTTATTCGATTTTACTAAAATTGATAATTTTTTCCATCGTAAAGATCAATTACTGACAAAAAACAATTATAGGAAGGTATAACATTGCATACTGATTCTTGGAGAAGATATTAACCCAAATAAATTATTTTCTTAACTATAAATTCAAATTATATTTTAATAAATAAATCATTAATTAACCCAATCACTTGTGCCCATATTTTTTTTTAAAAAAGAAGTAGATGATTAAAATTCTTCAAAAATTCTTAAGATTTTTGAAATGGTAAATTAAAATTCATCATTTAGATTTCTATTTCTAAGAATTTATTTGTTTGGAATTACAGAATTCTTTATAAATTTAATTGAAAAACCTAAAATTTGCGTCTATGTAATTCGTAGGACCTTATTATTTTAAATTATACTTTAGTAATTAGCCTAATTAATCCTTATTAAAGCCTCAGACCCATTAAATACATAAAAAACACAACCATACGGTGATATAAAAAAAGACAAAAAAAGGATAAACAAATAGTTTTAGAAAATAATTTTATTAACTAAATTTGAAAAAACTTTTTTTGGAGAAAGTGTGAGATTAATAAATAAAAGAGGGGGTACACACGAGAGTGAAACTACAGTTAACAATGTTTTCTAAGTGCATTACAGAAGAGATGGCGTCCTTGACACGAGAATATCTGCATTGTATTTTGTGGTACGATGTATAGCAGAATGTGCAACGCGCGCTTTTACAAACCTAACACGCTTACTTATACTCGTATACTCAGATATACCTACCGTCACAGTTATCTTTGCCGTTTGCAGGAGGTGACGCTCTCAGAACAAACGAGTCATGTATGAAAATTGAAAACAGGATAAATATAAATACAGTTATTAAAAATAAAAAAATAAAATTTATTAGGATTAAAAAAGCATATAAACTTAAGATTATAATAATTTTGTTGAAAGAAACTCGTTTTAAAATTATTTTTCACTGCTTTGATTTGGTGATAAATATTAATAGTAATCCTATTAAAGTAACGAGCTGCAGTCTGAAACATCTTTTGAAAATTTATTCTAACGAATATATTTTTTAATCCTTATTAATCAATTTTCTATCCTTACTCACACAATACAAAATTTAAGGCAAAATCATTTTTTTTGTATGTATTTTTTTTATCACGTCAATCGTCTGTTTGATGTTATTAACCATTCCTTTTTTCAGTACCAATTATAACTTCAACATATTTACCAAATCCTTCATCTTCAATTACCTGTTTTATATTTTCCATTGTTTTTCTTTCTCTTTTTTTCTTCTTTCTTCATCTTCTTAATATCCCTCTACTACACAAGCCTGCAAAAGTTTGGTTGTAGAATGTTTTTTAACTTTTGATAATTGTTGATTCCTACATGTTTTTTAGTGCTGAATCCGAAAATAACCTTAATTTTTTTCATTACGTCAGGATTTTTCTCGAATCGCAAATTTCAAAATTTGTAAAAAGTTGAAGAATTGCGAAAGTGTAATACTACAAAATAGACATAATTTTTTTTTTTTTTTTTTTAATATAATAAATTAATACTTCATTTTTTTTTTTGCTTATCCTATGCACTCATCTAGCTAAACAGTTGACTGGTCTGAAGAGTTGGGCGGGGGCTGTTTGGGTTGAAGATGACGAGACGGTGGAAGGGTTAGCTCATCATTGCTCAGTGAATGCATGGAGTCGACAGCTTGACCGACAGGTTGTGACACGGTCACAAGATATTAAGATACAGTCCCGTATCTTAATATCTAGTTTTCCTCCTTTCTCTCATACTTTAGTCTTATATCTTCAAACTAAATTTCTCTTAGAAATTTTTGGCAATCAGTATTTCCACTTACTCATTTTTAGCCTCTGTCAGAAAAATAAAATTATCAGTGAATCTTAACTTACATTTTTATTTCTTAAGAGTATTTACTCTAGGTAGTTTTCCTAGAGTACTTTCGCCACTCTCAAAGTTTTCCTTAACTCAAATAAAATGAAAGAATTCAAATAAAAAATAAAAAATGACAGGATAGACAGAGAAATAAAAGGTTTTTAACTTAATAGTTTTTTTTCTGGACAGCTATTACAATGTTCGAACAAAACTGAAAACAAATCTAATAGACTATTTCATACTTAAATTGTTTTCTTTTTTCAAGGAAATATCTCACTTACAAAATAATTTGTTTTTAACGTTTTTACATTAGGACTTAATTTTAAACTGGAATATACTAACAATTACAAAGAAGAAAAGAGATTTGTCTCCCATATGATCACGTCTTATCCCCGTGATGCTATCTGGCACAATCATTTATTATTATTTTAATAATTAAACTATAGCGAAATGTATATCGGCTCATTTTTTTAAAGATTGTATTTTGAATTGAAAATGATAAATTATATTTAAAGATTCAAGCGAAAAACAAAGGATCATTTTAACGAAGACTATTAAGAGCTTCCTTTTTCCTAAATCACTATACGTAAAACCAACATAAAGGAGAAAAATGAAAAAAAGAATCACTTGTTCATACTTTTCCCAGGAGGGCAGCAAGTTTCTTGCCTAAAAATTTATGTGATTTTTTAATAAAGTATTACGTTAAGCATTTCAAAAATTTTCCTTTCTTGTCACAAAATATTTTTAACAAATTCGGGATTCTAATTTAGATTAATCGGTTAAATAGAAATTTAAAAAAAATAATTAACTAAAAAAAAGAAGATAAATAAAATATTTTCGTTATTATTTTTTAAATTTATTAAAATAATAATCGTATATTATTTTATCAATATAAGCTTTTCCATGAGAAAAGAAACTTAATTGTTGTTAAATTTAAGAACTCCTTTTCTATTTTTATATTTCAAACAACAATTTTAATTTTCAACTTGAACTTAATATTAATTTTTCTACGAATTTTAACAGCCTTATCGAAATGTTAGCAGAATTTTTTTTGTATAGTTTAATAATGAATGAGATTAGTTAAATGGATTGAAAGAAATGCGAAAAAAATGTTCACAATTGTTGTGGTTTTATCGTCGGTAAATGCATCATCAAATAACAACCCGTTTACCCGGTCATTCTCGATCAATTGAATGAAGGATTTTTTTACCCAGGAACACTTACATTTTTCAATCTTTTTTTTAACGTTTGATCTGCGTCATAAAAAAATGCAGCTTTTATTTCATTTATTATTTTGTTTCTAATTTGGATTTAATTATTTTTGAAAGGTCAATTTTCCGATTCATTATTTAAAAATGATTTTCTATAAAATCGTATGTAAATTCAGATTACTCTCTTCCATAAATTAATACTTTATTCAGTTAATAATTATTCATCTTATACATTGCCTAGGAATTACTAATCCGTGAATAACAAAAAAAAATAATTGTTTCTGCATTTGCTTGGAAGGATCAAGTTAAATCCTGCGAAGAACTTGATTAGGTTAGTTTTTTAAATGTAAAAAAATATAAAATAAGAGAAAAATGATTGTAGTCAATATAATTACGTAAAAATAATCATTTTATATTATTGAAGTGATAACTTTGGAAATATAATAAATAAAACTGATACAAAAATAATTTTAAAATCGTTAATTGCTAAATATTTGGGTTTATTTAATTAGTGGCTAACAGCAGAGTAATATTATTTCTGTAAAAGGAAACGTTTTAATTTAGTTTTAAATAAATTGACTGAAAATATTTTAAATTATTAGATAATTAATTAATTAAATAAAAAAAGACCAAGCTCATAACATAATATACGTCTTTCTCCACGCTGTATAAAGCGAAAATAATTGTGTTATTAAATTTGAAATTGGTGCTTTCGGAATAAACGGATTTTTTTATAGCTAACGTAACGCATTTGTAAATGTTGGCATTTTTTAACATTAGCCGATGTTATTGTATTGTACATGTATATTTATATACAATTTATATAAATTTATTGTATATGTATATATTCAGAGGATGGGATGAAATGACAGTTTTATAGTGTGTGAAAATGCCATGTCTAAATGGGATTTGAACCCGGGACCTCCGGATGAAAGGCCGAGATGCTACCACTGGCGCCACGGAGGCCAGCACTTTTTGTAAACAGAAGATTTTTTTCAGTTTTTTAAAAACCTCTAAGATCGGGATTAACTTATACGTAAGCATAATAAATATTTAACAATGATACCATGTTAAGGGGGTGATTAACATGCTTCAAAAAGAAACAGTATGGTTTGATCTTGTTACCAACAAAATAAATTTGGTTATTCCATAAAATATCATCTAATGCTTATTCTTAGAGTAATTAATGAACTCAAACCGATTGAGTTATGTTTAACTTCATTTGTTAAAAAATCGTACAAGAAGCTTTACCTTTAGGTTTTTAATTCACAACTTCTGTCTACAATCAGAGCTTAAACGTAAGTCTACAATCATGTTGAGATTGTAGACATACGTTTACTTCAGTTTTTGGTAATTCCATAATCTGGAACTGTAGAGCAGCAAAATCATAAATATATTATATTGGAACAATTGATAATTATTTTACGTTTAGAAGTGATAAACATATTTACAAATATGCAGCACTTTATTGATAAAGAATTAACTTCTTTTTTTTTATAACTAATTTTATTAATCAAGATAAAACTTACATTTGATTCTGCTATTATCACTTTTCTCTAACAATTTATTTGGATATTCTTCATTGTTATTTTCTTTGTGTATGCCTTCAGTTGTACCTGTAACAAGAAATTAATTAATTACTGTTATATTAAGTTCACAACATAAGCAGATTAAATTATATAGTCCACTGGAGAGTAAGGAGGAGTGGCTCACAGTCTTAGAGGAATTAATTATGCCCTTAAAAAAGAGTGAGTATGAAAATTAACAAAGATAAGAAAAAAATTCTCGTATAATGAAGCATACAAAAGCTTAACTAATTCTGTATTGAGGTAGTCTTGAAAATATTAAAGACTTATGTACTTTAAACTATATCTACATTCTTATATGTTGAAATGCTTATGTAATTTTTAACTGATTTACTTAAATCAGTTAAAAATTGTTTGGAATTGTTTGGATGCAGTTCTAGTCAGTTGTTTACAGTCTATATGTGACAAGTGAAGACAACTATCACAGCTATCAACCTTTATAATGGAGCTAGCATGTGGAAGAAAATTATTTTCACACATATAATTTGCTATTATTTAGAGTATTTTTATTTTAAATTATTAATACAGATTTTAACAATCTCTATTTTTTTAAATTTTATTACACTTTATTAAATTGTGTACTTTTTGATCAAGTTTTACCATGGTTTTCCTTGATGTATCCCGACAATGCTAGGACAGTTATTGCCATTGAAGTAGCACACCTACTATATGTGATGTGATCAGTATAATATTATTACATGTCAATCAGAATAATAATTTGTTTATTATCAAGTTCCAACACTACAGAGCATAATTAAATGTACTGTTCCTTTCTTCATACGCTTTAATTAAATTAAATTTATTTTTTTTAAATTTTAAATATGAATTAAAATGTTAAAAAATAATTCTTTAAAATTAAAATTTACAAACCGATGTTAAAAAGTGATGGATGCTTCCATTTTGGTAAAAACTGGAATTTTTTTTGCTAAAAATATTCTACCAAGTGAATAATATTGTAAAATTGCAACTGTATCAAACAGTAATAAACATAACCGATTTATTTTTTCATTTTACATTTACGTACATAATCAAGAATACCTGATTTGAGAGCAAATCATTGATAAGCAACAGTATACTAAATTATGGTTTTATTAACAGATCTCATTCAATAATTATTAAAACATGAAATTATCTGTTTTTAAAAATTAAAAAACTCACTTGTAATAATTATACAACTATTCTTTGTTCTTTGATCAAATGAGAAAACTTGGCAAGTGGAAACACAACTAGCTACCGCATTCTTGTACAACTTGGACTTTATACAAGGACAGAAAAAAATATTATATGTTCTTTTCATAATAAAATATTTATCTTTGTATGTTAATATTGAATAATCCTACAAAATGTAAATGATCTGCACTTTTAAAATCAAGATTTTAATAGATAAAATTATATCTATCAAAAGAACAAGGTACATATATGTAATAAATAAAATAATAAAGTTGAGATAAAATCTCATATTTTATAGAAATTTCATTTACTGTATGTTAAATATTTAATATTCATTTCAGCTTTGTTTTTATGTTATACAAATCAACTACAAAGATATAACATGTAGTTAGATGTCATGAGATTGTCAAGAAGGTACATAAAAATGTATAAAAACTAAACTCAACTAACATGAAAGGATGGTAGGTGAACAATACTTGAATATTAATTAGTTTTATAAATGAATGATGAAAACGTTTTCATAATACTGGTGACATCAGTGATATATATATGTTTGTGTGTACTATGATGTACATCCTACTATGAATCAAGCATTCTTTTTTTTTGGTCTTGCGTATTATATCTTTCATTTTTCGAGTTTTTATCAGTAGAATATTAGTGCCTTACTCATTCTCTAGGTTCATATGATCGTATGTTTTTTAATAAACAATAAAAATTCAAATATTAGAATAGTTTCACTTTTAAGAAAAAGGTGAATGTGAACTATAAATGGAAATACACCACCTTCTATAAAGAATTACAACCTAGGAAATCTGTATCTTCGATAAAACAATTAGATCTAAATTAAAACACTAGATCTTAACAAGAAGGTACTAAAATATTTTAAAAAGAGGTTTAAGAAAACTGGATACTTGCAGATCTAGATGAGGCAGTAGGGCAATAATGTTTAAAAATAAAGACTAAAATAAGCATATCACAAAAATGAGTTAATGATGAAATAATGCTATGTTTAAACTATAACCAAATTATCTTCCTCTTGCAATTTTCATTACCATCATTATAGCAAAGTTCTAAATTACCATAAAACATTATTTTTCCCTTACTCTATCAATTAATAAATTTTCCTTACTTGATCTTAAAAATTCCTTTTATACAACAGAAAATATCTTAATATTACTTCAAGGAAAATGTTTCTTTTTATCACCGTTTAAAATAACATTAAAAAAATTCTGTGAACTAGACATAAAGCAAATCCTACACTCAGAGATTGTCGAGTCAGTATACCTTAGTGTACCTTTTTACTCTACAATATTCCATACCATACTCCAACCTAAAACTTTTAAGATTATGTATTGAATTAATCATCTAAAAAACACCAAAGCACCTGCACGGCTAAAGAAAAGAAAAAAAACGTATATTGCAAAATAATATTAAAAACCGTTTTAATATTCTTTTTTAATTCAACAAATTTTTATAAAATTTAGTGTTGAATAAGTTATCAAATATCCAAAGTCCTGTCCTGCAAAGGGAAGCTCATGCTTAGCGGGCTTAGGTGTTGTTAATCCACATAAAAAGCTGACTGATGTTTTTGGAGCCTCAGAATGCTGTTAGCTCCAGTGACATGAAAATAATGTCAAAATGTTCAGCTGACTGAGGTTTGGGTCATAAGAATAGTAGTGGCCTTAATTGCTAAGGTTAGCTAGTAAGGTTGCTCTTTCAAAACTGAGTGGGATCTGTACTGCCCAGCTCATCCATGCTTCAAATTGGTGGCTCTTTTGATGGTGGCCTTTGTTGCACTTCAATAAACTAGACTTGAATACCAATTCTTGGAAAGTGCAGGCCAAAGAAGAATGAAGAGGTCTTCGGAAGAAGAAGAGGGAGAAGAAGAAGATAAAGAAGAAGGAAGACCCACACTACTCGTCTCAACATCACGAACTGGAGTCCGGAACAGAGCCCAGCAGAGATGCGTCCTGAAGGGCAGCCATAGCAGAAGCGGATGAAGAGCTTCTACACAACCTCTCCTTTTTTAAAAACTTAAGTCGAGTAAAATAAACCAGCAATTGCGACTCCTCCGGAGTAGGGGTCGCATTGCTCCCTCCTTATAGTTAGTGCCCCGTTGTGGCGTATTCCTGCTAGCCTATGAAGCGTTAGCACCGAAAGGACTTCAGTAGACGGTCTGAAGGGGAATTATGTCGGGAGGACAGGCTTCATAAGCCTAGCCTTCCGCGGTCGACCCATACAAATGGGTTCGATAACGCTGGTTCAACAACGGATTGGAATGCAACTAAACCCGTCTTAAAATCACTAAATAATAAACAAAACTTAAAAAATTAGACCCGCCATTTAAAATAACCCTTTTTAAAAACAAGCCCGATTAGAATCATCCAGCAGCAAGGGACTCTGTCCAGGTTCTGCGATAATTAGGGAGAAATAAACTCCCGCCAACTTTGCATTCCATTCCATTCCAGACTTGAATACATGTTGTAGGTGACCTTGGGCAGGGTCATCTGTGATTTATACATTTGATTGGTTATTGATGGGACACTTTCCATGTACGTTTAATTTGGTGATTCATTTTTAACAGTTTATTTTTTCTAAATTAGGATTTTAGTTTATTAATTTTGAATTAAATTGGATATGGGAAAATGATATTTTCTATTCATTTTAACCAATTATTATTATTATTTTAATTTTAACAGATGCTTTATTTAAATGAATACATTTAAATAGTATTATGGTAGAAAAATAATTATTTTTACCACAGCAGATGGAAAAAATCTGATATGGACACCACATCACTTCCTTGTACGCATATTAATTTACATATTCAACTTTTTTTTAAATGAAAAGTTCATAAAATTTTATTTCATTAATAACTTTTGATATTTTTCCATAAATTTTTTTATTGTTATTATTGAATTATTATTTATCATAAAACTCTTTTATAATCTGAGGTTAATAATTATTAATAAATCAATATATTTAAATTAAAAAACAAGTTAAAAAATAGAAAAAGGAGATGAAGTCTTATTCAAACCTTAATGAAATATTCATTAGTATTCATAGTCTTATTAATGAAATATTTCATTAATTAAAATTTCATTTGGCTATAAATCTGGAACCAAAATAAATACCACTATCGTTGAAAAGCTCTCAATGAGGGCTTATTACTGCAGTTAAGAAAAAGTCCAAAATTCAAATTTGTTTGGATTTTGAGCTTTTTTGGACACTTTTGATTCAGTCGATTGCAATCAAAAGGGGAGGTGCACAACTAGATGTTACAACAGTCCTAAATCCAAAATTTCAGCGTCCTACGGCTAATCTTTGAGTTTTGCGAGATACATACGTACGTACAGACGTCACGCCGAAACTAGTGAAAATGGATTCAGGGATGATCAAAATGGATCTTTCCGTTGAAATCTGAAAACCGAAATTTTTCGTGATCACAATACTTCCTTTACTTTCTACAAAGAAGTAAAAATGTTGTTTTCATCTTTAGAATAGATTTAGTAGATTTTAGGTATTCAGTATGAACCTCTGTCAAAAAGGAAAACCTTGCAGTTAATTTTGTTTCACATCAAAAGAAATTTGGCATAAAGCTTGTCATATTATAATTTCTCCCAATGGATGATTATTTTATTAGGAATTTGAATATTTTGAAAATCATACAAACTAATGCATTATGAATTTTAAATAAATAAAAATTTCCAGTACATAAAAATGCTAAAATAATTTCAAAGTAATTTATTTTTTCAAACCTTAACTATGACAAATATATGTTATAATAAACATTTGGAAAGAACCTTTTTAAGAAATTCAAGAAAAATGAGAATAATAAAAACCATTAATTTGGTTAAATAAAGATATATAAGAAAAAATTGAATGTAAACGTGAGATATTAAAGATTAATAAATCTTTAGTCACCATCAAGTTATTCATGTCACTGACAAGTGTGTAACGGGATGTATTTACTGGTATATATGGAAGTACTATTTGAATGTAATTCAATATGAATATCATTTTCGGTTATTAATTAAAAATTGTGTGGCTGAAAAAGGTACGGGTATATTTCCTGAATACTTTGTAATTAAGTTTTTTCGTAAAGGGTAATTTTAAAATAGTGTTTTCATGTAACGGTAAGTTTTTTTAAAATTTCTAATTACATCTCAGTTTATTTTAAGATTTAAAATCATCATTTGCGCTAGTCACGTTCATTTGGTAGAGGTCACTTACCGTTAAATAATTACCGAGTACAAAGTAACAATAACTTCATTACAACAGAACAAAATAATGTGTAAATAATTACTGGAAATGTCAACGCTCTTATTTCCATTTATATTGCAACTTCTAAGCGTAAAAAACTTAATAGTTTTCTTTCTGTTTTTTTAAACAAACATAAGAAACAGCGATAATTTGCAAAATAATGTCTATTATACATTTCAGAAATAATCATTTAAATTAAAATGTTTTCTTAAGTTCTTTTTTATGTGAGGTTTTAAACCTATTTATTATGTTTTTTTTAGTAAATTTGTGAGTCATTGATCTCGACATGAACATAAAGTAAATATAAAAATTAGAGAGAAGTAGATTTTGCTTCTTGTACTTTAAAATCATCCGTACCACAACAAAACAAAAAAATTATAATTTTTTTTTAGAAAATCTAGTCTTCTTTTATTTTTATAAAATAAATTTTTATTACAAAATTAACAATAAATAAAATAAAATACGTTGGCAGAAAGATGAGACGATGGTACAAAAATTTATGCATTTAAATTTGGCAAGAGACAGTTGATTTTATTAATTTTGTTCGAAGGGGTCGAAAACGATTGAAAAGAAGGATACAACCATAGTTGTATCCTTCTTTTCAATCGTTTATAGTTTTAATGAGTGTGAGGTTGTTCCTCACACCTCAGGACTGAAGGAAGTATATGCTACTTCCTTCAGTCCTGAGGTGTGAGGATGAAAAAATAAAATCGAATCCATACTAACTCTTGTACACTAACGGTAAAAAAAAAAACACGGCAGGCAAAATCACGACGAGATCACGATGATTGTTTATTCAATTCATCCTGGGATCAAGAAATCGACTTTCAATTTTCATCAGTGTAATATTTTTCTAATACTTCATAATTATAACCATAAAAAATCTTAGTGATTGAGTATATATCTGCGATTAATAATTAAATAAATAACAATAAAATAAGTAAAGAGGTCGTTTTTGTCGTTGGATGATTTTTAAAAAAAATCATAAATTTATCGACAGCGTGTCACAGAATTAGGACGATATTCTTGCTTTTCACATTTACGTAAATTTTTAGGTAATAGAACTGCGTATGACAATTTCAATAGAATAATTTGATTAATTAGTGTTCATTCATTAATGAGTATTAAATTAGTATTTATTATTAGTAATTAATTAGTATTCATTAATTATAATTAATTAGTAATTCTTTCCTTATTTCTGCTATTTAATCAGTATCAAAAAATTGTTCTTTAAATCTACCTGTTTAATTGGAAGATAAAAACGTAACATGAACAATTTGGCTAACCTAATACACGTAGATATTTACTTGTAACGTTGCATCTAACATAACTTTTTACTAGTTTTTTATTCTTCTCAAAATCTGTTGATCACGTGTTAAACTTATACGTGACCTTTGAAGACCTGAGTAGTTGTCCTCAATAATGAGGAAATGATAGTTCTATTAATTCTTTTTTTTTATTAAACAATTCATAGAAAATATGCAGAATGAATAAAATAAAAAAAAAACGAATTATCAAAACATAAAAATGGCCATTTATTAAAAATTAAATCAAAACAATTAAAGTCAAACCTACTTAAGGTAATGAGAAATCCATAATTATATATTTTCATTACGTAAAACAACCTACTTTACAGTTTTAAAAACAAGTAATACTTTTAAAAAGAAAGAATTTAGTAGATATAATTAACATTCAGGTTAGGTAATATAACGGATAACGGATAAAGATCGACAAGTAGAATTTAGATCAATACTAGTTGTTTTATGATAAAAAACCCTGCAGTATTTTGTTAATTTTTTGCAAAATAAATTGTAAACATGATTCAGTGATTACTCTATTCTGGTGTCGAAAAAATTATAACTGTTTTACAATTTACTTATGCATCACTAAAATTCAGAATGATTTCAGTTTAGAAGGAACTGATTTGTAATTCTGAAACGATCTTCTCGGAACATACTTCTTGGTAATTAAAAGATTATTCATAAATAATTTATAAATATACTCCTCATTTTATAATATAAGAATTTATCTACAAATCAAAATTTAATATAGATTTATTTATTTACTAGGTTTTTTTAATGTAACAAAATCATTTCCATCAATAAACAGTTTGTTTTTAACAAATTTCGGTAGAATTATAACGAAAAGTTTAGTTTTCCGTCTTGTAACAGCTAAGAAAATTTCTTGTTATTAATCAGGTCAAATTGGATAAAATTTAATTTAACTTTCGTTAATCTATTTATAGGTAAGCTAAAATAGGTTTTTTTAAACTTATAAATCAGTAAATAATTTTGTGCAACACGTAAGTATTGAATTTAATTTGAAAGGTCACTAAATACACAAGTAAAATAGTACAAACATGTTTTCTGAATTGATTTTTATTATCTTTTCTTACTTCTCGAAGGTAAGTACGGCATAACTTTCGGTCGCATGATGTAAGTAGAGGGGTGAAATAAACTTTTCTTTACGTTTTGAGGTGTGAGGAGCACGAAAATAAATTTTACTTATATGAGATTTTCTTAAATCTATATATCCTCGTATATATAACATTTTTTGCCTATGTATAACATTTTATAGCTCGAAAATTTCCCAAACTACTAGATCAATTTTATTGAAATTTAGATATACTGTAGCGGTGTATCTGAAGTTGTGCATGTGAAAATTTGATGATTGTTTTTTTTCTTTCTTTTTTCCACCCTACCCCCTGGGCCGGATCCATAACAAAGTAAAGCACAGCCCAGAAGGTTGTCTACTCAAACGGGCCACCCCATCCGCTGACCATAAGTCCGACAGATCAGCACACCGGTTAGATCTTTTCATTGCCTGCCTCTAACCCTTAGGGCGGGGTATCCAAGCCCGACTATGTCGTTCCTGGACCCGATGAAGATTGGCCGAGTCGTCCTTGAGTTACGTTCAATTTCTGGTCGAAAATAATTTGAGGTTATGTTGAAAGTGTAGTGGTCAAACGCGCGAATACAGTGAGTCACAATGGTGAGTAAAAATTTTTATTTTTTATTGCAGTACATTTTTTATGTGTAATTATTTTTATGGATGAAAGGTTTTTAAGATTAAAATTTCAGATTAGAATGAGCTGATATTTTTTTTAAAAGGAAACAAAATTTAAAAAAAATGAAAAGTTGGTCTTCTTGCGCAGAACTGAGCAAAACTTTTTTAAAATTTTATTAGGCATTTTTACACCTTTATAGGTGTGTTTATTTCAGTTTGACAAACGATTAACTAACCATTTATTTATGAATCGTATTTTATAACCTTCGATAAACATTAATTTTACAACACATTAAAGTATTTAATTTTATTTTCCTTAGTGCATAATTCATATTATTTCTGTATTCTACATAATGCAATACAGAATTGTTTTTGTTGTTAACTATGACCTTCGTTGCAACATGCAATTGATGCAATCTTATGCATTTTGAAGGATAATGTAAGACTGCTTCCGTATAGTTATTCTGTTTATTTCACTTTGTAGTTACTACTAGTATTTAATAATTAGCTTAACCACAAGATCCAATACAGATTTTTTTTGTTACATTCAATGTAAAAGTGTAGAATTGAAACATTTTTAAAGATCAAACGAAATTTTTTTAATCGAAGATTAGAAAACCGAAGTTGACAGTTACATATGTGTGTGTGTGTGTGTGTGTGTGTGTGTGTGTGTGTGTGTGTGTGTGTGTGCACGCGTGCTTGTTATTTTTGTAAACTGGATTTAAAACGTTTGAAAAAATAAACACGAAACATAAATTTAGTTATTCGTTTATTAACTGATAACTTGAAATTAGTAACTGGCTCTGAAAACTGGTTCAAAGAATTTCAGCTAGTCAAACCTATAAATCCAATAACCTGCTTTTGCAACAGTCTTCTATAGACACAGAAGACGAGGTTTTTAGAAACGAGTTTTTTACAAGCCTCTCGAATAAACCCAGTAAAATTACCCTCATTTAATACCTCACCTTACCAAAGGTAGGTCAGTCTAAAATAACGAGTCTCTTAATTTCGATTATTTTCTTTATATCTCCAATATTTTAAAAGTACAGAAAAAAGATCGTAGTTAAAAGTTTTAGATAACTTTTTAGTTTAGGGTCTTTGTTATTCAAATAGTCATTTTTCAATCTATTTTAATATCACTCCATCATATCCTACCGTTAATAATAACAATACATACGTTTTAAAATAAACGCCCAATATAAGGTCTATTAGTTTCAGATAAATAACTTCAACATTTTCCTGTTCTTGTTTTTTATGGAAAGTGTGACTAAATATATTACCTAAAAAAGAAATTAGCTAAGTTGAAAAACAATACAGAAAGCTTTCTTTTTTTTTGTAATCAGCCAGATGACTGGTTTAATGTTATTATTCATTTCTTTTTTTCTATGCTAATCTTTTTAGCATCAAACGTATTCATTACATCCTCAATTATCTGTTTTATATATTTTAAACTTTGTTTTCATCTAGTAATATCTTCCACTTACTCCTTTATTATGAAATTTAATAAACCGGGATGTTTTAATGCACGGCAAACAACCTTTCTTTTTCCTGTTTAGCCTCTAATTACCGTTCAGATAATACTTCAGAGGATGAATGATGATGGTATGAGTTGTAAATGAAGTGTAGTTTTGTACAGTCTCAGATCGACCATTCCTAAGATTGTGGTTAATTGAAAACCCTACCACCAAAGAACACCGGTATCCACGATCTAGTATTCAAATCCGTGTAAAAATAACTTACTAGGACTTGAATGCTGGAACTCTCGACTTCCAAATCAGCTGATTTGTGAAGACGCGTTCACCATTAGACCAACCAGGTGCGTTACGGCCAAACAACCTAGTTCACTCTATATATTTTAGCACATATTCTTAAATATTTAAAATTTCTTCTGAAACAGCTTCAGTTTTAAATTAACCTTTTAGATCTTATTCCATCCTCTTTTTTTACGCCCTAAAAGACAAACGTCTGTATTTTTTTTTTAATTTAAAAATGTAAATAATAAATGTTTATTCCATGATAATGCAATTTATGAATAATTATATTTATTTATATGTATAAAATGCAACGTCTGTCAGTAAAAAAGAAATAAAATTGAAAAATATACATCTCATATTTCTATAGATGTTTCAATGAAATATACAGTTTTCAAAAGAAAAATGGTTGTATATAATAATTATATTGATACAAAAGGACACTGAATACTTAACACTGAACGAAGTTAAAAAAGTGAGTAATAAACTAATCATGTTATATTCTCGCATTTTACTTGTAGTAGTGAAAAAATATGTCTAGATAAAAAAACTATGTAGAACAAAAAAAATATTTTGAAACTTGGTATAAGAATTTCAATAATTTTTTTTTAGAAAAGCAAAATTCCTACTCATTATTAAAAAAATAATAATAAATAAATATAAGTTAGTTACACATTATAAAATTTTAAATGCACATAAATATTGAAATAATAAACCTATAATATTCTTCCATTAGTTACAGTATACTGCCATGAATTAGCTTACATAAACATGCAATGTAGGCCTATTCTGAGCTCATTTTATAGCTAATATTATCTCCTCTATTTTATTTTAAATGGCCACCTATTGAGAGGCAACATTTACGATAAACCAAGGATGACCACTTAATGCAGGAAACGTATAAAATAAATATTTTGAAGAGTGTTTAATTTTTTTTCTTTTAATACTTGTTCACCGACCACTGAGATGCTTGACCTTTAATCTTTTATTTAGGAGGGAAACTATTTTAACTTATTTGTTAAATAAAACAGATGAACAAAAATTACATTCATAGTTACATAAAGAAAAACCTAACTGCGTAGTTAGGAATTTGCGCAAAGATTTCTCTACCCTCTCGTTACTACCTTACAGTTGCTAAAATTACAGAACAATAACTTTCTTTTTTATATTCAGAATATTTAAAATAAGCGATACATAAAACTATTCCTTTATAAAATTTAATATAATACATTCAATAGTTTCGGAAATAAATGTCAAATTCCTTTGCAAAGTAAAGTCGTTGCAGTACAATGACAGCGGCTTGTAAATATTATTGCAACACACCTGCTGTACAACTTTCTCTGCCTTGTACAAAGTAAATTAAACATTGAAAGCAAATAGCTTGATGCAATAATGATAATGTACTTCACTAACAATGAATAAAATTGCTGAACCCAATCTTTGGATTTTTTTACAATACAGTTTGCAAATTTCACGAAAGTTACAAAAAAGAATCTAGAAAACTATCATGAACGTGAGCAATTCGATCTTGATGACTTATTTTCTGCTTCAAAAGCGATCTGAGAGGACTGACAAATCTTATCATATTAACAAAAATCAAACAATTAACAAGTAATATATTAAAAAAAAAAAATCGTTATTTTTGTTTCTGTGTTTTTTATTCCAGATCTTTCAAGGAACAATAATCTCTTTCGTCTCTACTTGTGGTTATTTTACTCGAAAATTTAAATTTTATTAATCTTATATTTTTTTTTAATAAACTTAGTTAAGTAGGTTACAATATTAATTTAAACGTAAATAAATTTCTTTGATGTAATTTTATTTACGTTGTATCTCGTAAAACGATAATAATGTTGTTACGGAAACGTAGTTTTGGCTAGGATTTTGACAACACTCAAAAAAAGAAACCATCAGAAATATAGATATATCCAGCCTTTATCGAAAGTTTAAATGAAATGAGCAGTAAAGGTAAAGAGATAACATGTCTTTACTAACAAATTTAACAATTTATTTTATTTTAATTGGTAAAAACCACATTTAGCGCGTTATATTTTATCCAGTAAGATTAAAAACTAAATAATTCGCCTTTAAATAACAGTATTTATAAATAATTTTTTCTCTAATGCTACATGAAAATTATAAAAAAGGTAGTATTTGCAAAAACGTAGTATTTGCAACTACTTTGCGCTCCTGCTCATGATGGCTTACAATTTTTTTTTTAACAATTTATTGTAAATCGTACGCTCAGATATGAAGTAATTAAATTTTTCAAACGTGGCATTTGGTAAAATATAATTATTATAAATATAATATTAAAAACAGCTTACTAATATATTACTTCATTTCCTCAAACGTTTTCGGGTATTCTGCCATCTTCAGGAGGAATTTATAATAATTTAGAATTAAAATATATAAAAAGTATAAAATTCACAAGATAAAATTAAAGACATAACAATTGATTGTCATAAGATAAAAATCTTGTAAATATTACTCATAAGTTAAATTAAAATAATGACGTCCGTTTTGTAAGTGTCACAATTCCATTCAATATTATATTGATAATAATGAAGAATTTAATCAAATTTTTATTTATAAATGTGAATTCCTTTTCCCATTCATTATATATATATATATATATATATATATATAAAAGAAATTTCGTCTTCTAATTTAAAAAATAACCATTCTTGATTGGGATATAACGATTTCTTTAAAAATAAATGGTCTATAACTGGAAAACCGCTGGCCCAAAAGCTGTAAAGACGGGCAAGAATAATAAGAAAAGGTTAATATCCAGTTAAAGGGACTTTTTTATTCCATTTCATACGGACATTAAATAAAATATAATGTCCATTTCATATGGGCATTAATTTAAAAACAATCAAAAAAGTATTTATATAAATATCTTTTAGCTTTTTTGAATAAATTTGTTATTAATTAACTGAAATTGAATAGGATTACAAAAAAAGTGATGGGGAAGTAAAATAAAAATTTTTACCGCTATTATGAAGCTCGTTATTAAGTTTCAAACATTTTGACAAAACTAAAGTAGAATAATACAATCAAACACACGTCGGCGAGCTCTATACCTAAAAGGTTGTGGCATTTAATAAATGAAAAAAAAAACAAAAAGCACTTCATGTTCAGAAATGCATCTAACATTCAATTCTTACAATATAACTTGTTTTAGATATCTTTGAAATAAATAAATAGCGACATTAGAAGATTACCATGCAAAGGCCTGTACTTACAACAGTTACCAACGAAACAAGTGAAGTAGCACTGAATGTCACAAAGCAACATAAACGTCAGTCAACCTTCTTCCGCTTCAGTGTAAGAAAAAAAAAATTAGATACAGCATCATTTGTAGAAAAGTAAGTCAACAGAAGATTTAACAGTAATGTAAAATGTATGACTATTTTTACACATATAAATAAATAGTGATACAAACTATTACTATTAAACTATTTACTATTTTATTTATCTATATAAATAAAATTGTAAATATTCGTTTGTTCAAAATCTAAAATATCTGAAAGTTCTTCACCGATTGCTTTGAAATTTTGACACAACGTTGCATTCGAATACGCGCGTGTTTTTATATACTTACCCTATATACCTAAGATGTCATACCTGTGACAGGTAAAAACATGCTTTTTTTAAAAAACAGCGCTATCTGTTGGACGTAAAAGCAGCACACGCTATACTAAATATTTTACGATTCCATTTCAGTGTTTCCGATATGTGCGTCCACTACAGACCAAAAAACTACTGAACCGATTTACGCGCGGGGAAATCGAAAAAGGTAAAAGGGAAGAAGGTAAAAATGGAAAAACGGGAAAGGAGAACGAAGGAAAGGGGAAATGAGAAACAAGGAAAAGATAAATGGTGGAAGGTAGGGAAAGGCGGAGGAAAATGGGGAAATAGGGAAAGGGAAGTAGTAAAAGTGAAAATTGAAAATAGGGAAAGGGGAAACTGGACGGGGGAAAAAAAGAAAAGGGGAAGGTTAAGTTCCATAATGTTCATTTTGTTATGTTTTATAAATCTTTCAGTTGTGTTAATTTAATCTGTATATATACTCAAATTTAACAATAGCGAAGAATTGCCGGGTCTGCTAGTATATATATATATATATATATATATATTTAAGCCATAGGTAAAAATCATTACTTTACTGAACGAAGATTTGAGAAGCAACGCAACCGTTTTTATTTTTATGACCTTCATAGAGATGAACAGAAAAAAATTAATGTAGTAATAATCTAATGAAAATTGTTACAATCCCTAAAAAAAATGTAAACAAGAGGCACGGGGTATCAGAAACAAACTTAGGAACTGATTGACAGTTTAGAGGGAAAAAACTAGACCTCCTTAAATATTTAAAAAATGTTGTTTACACAAATTAAATAAAAAATAAATTATGATGATAAATACAGAAATTTATAATATTCATAAAAAAAAAATGTAGATAAATATACTTGGGCGTCCTATTTTCTGATTAGTGAAAAATGATCCAGATATTATAAATTAATATTAATTTATTTCAATTTATAACAATTTAATCACACCTGGAGAATTTAGGTATTAAAATAAAATAGATAACCACAGATCATCCTGTTAAGTTACCTAGCAGGTGCAATATTTTAATTCAGATTTCAACATGTATCTAAGTAAAAATTGATTAGTATAATAATTATAATAACAATAATAGGATAAATATTAATAATAAACACAGTAAACAAAAATTAAACGAAAATAACTAAATTAGAACACGCCATCATGCGAAACAGAATGGCGTAGTGGAAACGTGCTGGGCCCATAACCCAGAGATCTTTCGATCGAAACCACAATCTGCTGACAAATAAGGTGAAATAATTATTTTACTTTAATGCGTTAATCTTTTACGTAATTTTGTATTTTCCAAAAATAAGTTAAATAAATAAAATATCAAAGAACTTATAATATTATTTCATAAATATCTGCACGTATTATTTTAAGTATCTCAGCAGTATTTATATTAATTGCACTATAAAAAAGATTATAAAAAAAGATCAATGAGGGTATTTGTTCTTTAATATGGAATTATATCAAAATAAAATTTGTATTAAGAAATTTGTATTTTAAAGTTCATGAACCAGCTCGCTAGTTATCTCTTTCAAAATTCTCCAACATGTGGATAGGTAGAGGTAGGTAGTCCTTCCCAATTTTTAAATAATAAAATGATGTATCATATTACTGTATCAGTAAAAATAATTTATTACTGCAATTAAAAATATTTACCGTAGTTACGTCTGGAATATACAATGATATACGTTTATACACAATGTATGTATTACAGATGAATTATTTCAAAAATTACCTCGTTGCATTCCTATTAGTATTCATAGTTTATTTAACATTTATCCTAAAATTGTAAATTAAAAAATTAATTGACCGTTTACTGAATTAAAAATGCTATTGGATAAAGGGAAATAAAAAACATTTATAAGTAAGATTATGTATTACTATGATGTATATATGGAATGAAAAAAAACCTGCTTAACGAAGCGTGATTTGGATCCACGAGCCTCTCTGGCTTACGAGGCCAGCCTGCTACTCTTTCACCACTTTGCTACACTCTCCAGCTATTTACAACATAATACTTGAGTTTTGTAACCTTCCAACTTGTGGGGGTTTTACATACGAAAATAAACAATTACAAATAATTTTTTTAAGTCTGTGATCAATTACACACAATCTGTAAGCTACTTTTTTACAATTTTCGTGAATTTTTTCTTTCTTTCTACGGTAAATTTTTTTCCTAAAATAGAGGTAAAACAAGCAGCTAATAATAATCTGGTTGAATTTACACCTATTGTAATAAATTTTAAAATTACAATGAGTTATAAATTTATACATTTTAGGACATTATTTCCATTAGTATTCATGCCTTTCTAACAAGATCTCAGATTTAAAAAAATTTTTAAAGAAAATCAATGAAAAGGGTTTATTTTATAAGAAATTTGTAGTACTGCCTATTTCATAATAAACGATATCGTTAATATGTATCAGAAATCACAAAATTGAATATGAACCGATACAAAAACAAAATTTTAAATGATAATGCAGAAAAGTTATGTTAGTAAGAGGAAGTGTATATTAAAAAAAAATTCCTTACAATCTTACTTAAAAAAAAAATTAATTAATTTGTTTACTTATATAACGATTTTTTTCCATTATAAACAAAATTTTTAATAGATTTACTCCTTACAGTATGAATATTTATTAAGGTCATTATGAGCATTAGTTTTCTGATTAATTAAGTTATTAACTGTAAAAGAATGGACAAGTACAATAAATTAAAATGAATATAAATAAGCTTAGATATATACTAAAGTATACGAAATCGCCTACAATTACTGATAAAAAAAAATGTTTATAAAAGCTACATAGTTTATCAAAACCGAATACAAAATTACCAGGGTTCAGTTCCTTTCTACAAAGACCTTTTTTAAAGGTGTATTAATGGGATCTATTAATTTCATTGGTATTTTATTCTATTTGTAGCTAAATTTTTAAATAAAATTGTTTTTCTGAGCGTTTTATTTATTTATTCAAACACAAATACATGCGGAAGCGAACGAAGAAACTCCACGTTTGCTTTCACGACACTAAGGATTGATTACTATACAATAAAAGAATGTATAATATAATAATTAAGCAAATAATACAAAATAGAAAAAAAAACATACTAATGGAATAGGATAATAGTAGCTAAAAGCTATATAATAATTATAGATATTTACTCAGGTTAAAATAAAAGTTCAACAACAGAATTATAAAAGGATCTATCTAAACCAGAAACAGCTCATGATGAATTTAGGTTCAATTCAATACATTTTTAACGTAATTCAACGTAGGAACCATTAAAGAACTATTAATCATTAAAGATACATGGAATTCGTCTGAGAGGCTATTTATAATTGGATATTACATTATATTGAATCTTACGTCATATGAGAAATCTAAATATGTATCGTTAATTAATCGACATAGTGCCAATCTAAAATTTTAAGGTCCCTAATTTTAATTTAAATAATTAACAATTAATATAATCCACCTTACCAGCACGTTGATATTTTTGCACGTTGTTCTATATGTTCGCACGTTGATATGTGAGAACATATCAACGTGATGGTAAGGTGGATTATATTAATTGTTAATTTATTTATTTTACATATCAGCGGTACCATGTTTGAGAAATTAATTTTAATTTAATTTAAAGGAAAGATTAGATTTTTAATAGATTCCTTAATATAATTTTAAGGTCCATTAATATAATAAATATATAAGGTAATTACATAAATGGAAAGATAAAAATTACACAGGTAAGTTTATTTCAGATTTATTATCAAATTATTTAGCTTATATATCGACGGATGAAAATATTAATATATACCGTATGACCTCTCTGTTCAAATTTCAGCACTCTTTCTCGACCAACGAAATAATAGATGATATAAAGCGAATGAAGACTCCTGTTCTTCTGGAGCTGATAGAATACCTCCATAATAACATTAAGGATTGTTCTCAATTTTTGATATAGTTATTCAAATTTATATTTAATCTATCCTTAAAAACGTTCACTTTCTTGTTAAGTGGAAAAAATTCCGTGTCAGTCCAATTTTTGAAACCTGTAATTAATGCCTTGTTGACTGACAAGTATAGAGCGGTTTTTATTTTAAATCCATTTTTAATAGTCTTTAAGTTATATAGATTTTATAAAATCGTATACTACGATGTTCGATATGAAATAAGTGAATCCTAATGTGGCATTATGTTCAAAGAATTGATTGTAATGACTATTATGAAATTTTTTGATAAATTACTCCCTGTTTTATACTGTGAGTTTATTTAGAGTTTTGATTAGAGTTTATTGTGTCTGCATGGACTTCTAAAAGTCATAATAATATATGTTTTCGTTATTTGTTTTTTCAATAATCTTAAAAACAATAATGTACAACTACCATTTAAATCGTAAGAAATATATTTCACTAAAAAATATTGTATTAGATCTTCTTGCGTAAATTTTTCGGGTTCAGTTCGACTCGGGACATTACTTTTTTTTTCATAAATTATTTGCCAGATACTGTCAATAGCTTAAGGCGAAGAAAACGTATAAAGACTGTGTTAGAACATTTAGGAAGACGCATTCGGTAAATTATCGCTTTTTATTAGAGGATGGTTTGTTTACATTCATTGTATGGTCGGTGTTCAACCCGTTTGGATAATAATGTTAGTAAATGTTAGGTCGTAACATATATTCAGCAAAGACATCCTGTTAATTATGTTATACAATGAATAATAATTGTTTATATTACCTTTTAACACATTTCAGATCTTTACCAAGATTGTATTTTATTGAATCACTTTTTCATTTTTTGAATTCAAAACATAATGCACACTAAAAATATATATAAAAATTATTGCAGTTGTTTTGTTTTTTTTTAAGATAACATACGAAAATATTTCTTTATACATGAAACATATACAGAGGGGTCCAAAAAAATTTACTCACTGTTTGCTAGTCCATATGTCGTGACAAATTTGACTTGATGTGACAATTTTTCGCACTGAGAAATGGTTATGGTATGTGTTCGAAATGATCACCAACAGCTTCTAAATAACGCCCATGGCGCTGAACTGTATCATGGCGCTGTTATTGTATCTGGCGTAATGGCAGCACATTACTCTACGATTTTTTCACGTAGCTCGTCGATTGTTGCTGGTTTTATCGATACACGTAATTCTTGAAGGTCCCCTAGAGGTAGAAGTTCAGAAGGTGTCAAATCAGGAGACCGAGGTGGGTCTCCTTCGACCCACCCACCGTCCGAGTAGAGTTTTATCGAGGTATAACCTGACATCTTGATGGCAGTGAGGTGGTGCTCCGTCTTGTTGCACATAAAAAAGTTCATCACCATACAGGTTTGGCATGACAGGCAAAATCCTTGTCTGAAGCATACGCCTCACAGTTACGTCATCCTCAAAGAAGAAGGGACCAATCAAACAACGCACTGATAGACCATACCACATAACAACCCCCGGTAGATTCATTGCCCTGTCTACACGAGGGAGAGGATTTTCAGGAGCCCAGTAGACACAATTGTGGCAGTACCGTTAAGCTTGAATTACATCTCGTCAGTCCACACAAACTTCCCTGCAAATTCCTCATTCTCGCCAAACATGTGATGAACATTCACAGTACTCCATCCTTCGATCTGGGTCATCCTCATTCACCGCGTGTAACAGTCTTGGAATGTACACTTTCCACTCTTCTGTATGCGTTTTACACTTGACCGGCTCTTTTAGTTGTTCGTGATCGGCCGGATCTTTCCTTATGCACACACATTTTTAACACTTCCATTGGCTTCGAATTTGTCGCGAATGCGGTTAATTGTTCGACGTATTAGTGGCGGTGTTCCAAACTCTCTCTGCCATTGCCGTTGTACCTCGTGAATGTTCTCGTACTTCCAGTACCACTTCAGTACAGTCTTGCGTTCAACAAACGATAAGCGAACCTCAGCTATCGTTGCTATTCGACTGTCTTCTGCCGTACTGGCTAATATGACTGGCTTGTTCCACCACCGACTATCCGTCCATGCGCGGCATGAATTGCCAGCTCCGCCTATCATGACAAATTTAATTTATCTTACTCTAAACGACACTACACATTAGATTAGCGAGTGTAAGTTTTTTTGTTTAGATATTATTTAATTACAAACAGTGAGTACGTTTTTTGGACCCTTCTGTATATTTATTTTTTTGGTTTCATTTAAGTCAGTCTGTCTTGGTACAACACAAAAGTAATGCTATTCTAATTATAAACGAGCTGACTTTTTAGTCTTTACAACGTAAATAATATTAACTGGAACGATTTGTTTTGGTTTAAAGATCCTAACGATGCTGTTGATATTTTTTAATAAGAATATTTTAATATTTGTTTTCCTAGAGGATATAAATCTAGTCAATAGTCAAAAGAAGCCCCCTCTGTGTTTCAGTAGAGATGTAAATGAGCGATTGAAAAGAAAAATAGATACACACACAACAAAAAAAACTTTTCCGGTATCATGACAAGTTATTTAAACTGTTAAGATCTAAATTAAAAATAAAAATAATTTATATTTATATAGTTTATATTTATATAGTTAGGGGCGTGAGTCACAATGACTTAAACGGCCGTATCAACATCACTCAGTCCTCTGAGTACTGCGCAGCTGAAAGCAATGGAAAACTACAGCTGCTTTTTTTCCAAGAAAATGTGGCTCTCTGCATTTTCACATAGCAATAATGGAGGCGCCTTCCTTGGTAAAATATTCCGGAGGTAAAATAGTCCCCCGTTCGGATCTCCGGGTGGGGACTACTAAGGAAGGGGTCACCAGAAAATTAAAAAATAACATTCTACGAGTCGGAGCGTGGAATGTTAGAAGCTTAAAAAAGGTTGGTAGGCTAGAAAATTTAAAAAGGGAAATGGATAGGGTGAATGTGGATATAGTAGGAATTAGTGAGGTTCGGTGGGAAGAGGAAGGCGACTTTTGGTCAGGTGATTTTAGAGTAATTAACTCAGCGTCAAATAATGGGCAGGCAGGAGTAGGTTTCGTGATGAACAAGAAGATAGGGAGGAGAGTGGAGTATTTCAAAACGCATAGCGATAGAATCATTGTAATAAGGATAAAATCAAAACCTAAACCGACAACGATTGTTAACGTTTATATGCCAACAAGCGCCCATGATGATGATGAGGTAGAGTGTGTATACGAAGAGATTGATGAAGCAATTAAACACGTAAAAGGAGATGAAAATTTAATAATAGTTGGAGATTGGAATGCAAGCATTGGAAAAGGCAAGGAAGGAAATATAGTGGGTGAATACGGGCTGGGCAAAAGGAATGAAAGAGGGGACCGTCTTATAGAGTTTTGCACGAAGTATAATTTAGTAATTGCCAACACCCAATTTAAAAATCATAATAGAAGAATATACACTTGGAAAAAGCCAGGCGATACTGCAAGGTATCAGATAGATTATATCATGGTTAAGCAAAGATTTAGAAATCAACTCGTTGACTGCAAAACTTACCCTGGAGCAGACATTGATAGCGACCATAATTTGGTGATAATGAAATGTAGATTGGGGTTTAAAAACCTGAAGAAAAGTTGTCAGATGAATCGGTGGAATTTAGAGAAGCTTGAGGAAGAGGGGGTAAAGAAGATTTTTGAGGAGGACATCGCAAGAGGCCTGAGAAAAAAAGATAAGGTAGAAAATGTAGAAGAAGAATGGGAGAATGTTAAAAAGGAAATTCTTAAATCAGCAGAAGCAAACTTAGGCGGAATAAAGAGAACTGGTAGAAAACCTTGGGTTTCAGACGATATATTGCAGCTGATGGATGAACGTAGAAAATATAAGAATGCTAATGATGAAGAAAGTAAAAGGAACTATCGGCAATTAAGAAATGCTATAAATAGGAAGTGCAAACTGGCGAAAGAAAAGTGGATTAAAGAAAAGTGTTCAGAAGTGGAAAGAGAAATGAACATTGGTAAAATAGACGGAGCATACAGGAAAGTTAAGGAAAATTTTGGGGTACATAAATTAAAATCTAATAATGTGTTAAACAAAGATGGTACACCAATATATAATACGAAAGGTAAAGTCGATAGATGGGTGGAATATATTGAAGAGTTATACGGAGGAAATGAATTAGAAAATGGTGTTATAGAGGAAGAAGAGGAAGTTGAGGAGGATGAAATGGGAGAAACAATACTGAGATCTGAATTTAAGAGAGCATTAAAAGATTTAAATGGCAGAAAGGCTCCTGGAATAGACGGAATACCTGTAGAATTACTGCGCAGTGCAGGTGAGGAAGCGATTGATAGATTATACAAACTGATGTGTAATATTTATGAAAAAGGGGAATTTCCATCAGACTTCAAAAAAAGTGTTATAGTTATGATACCAAAGAAAGCAGGGGCAGATAAATGTGAAGAATATAGAACAATTAGTTTAACTACTCATGCATCAAAAATCTTAACTAGAATTTTATACAGAAGAATTGAGAGGAGAGTGGAAGAAGTGTTAGGAGAAGACCAATTTGGTTTCAGAAAAAGTATAGGGACAAGGGAAGCAATTTTAGGCCTCAGATTAATAGTAGAAGGAAGATTAAAGAAAAACAAACCAACATACTTGGCGTTTATAGACCTAGAAAAGGCTTTCGATAACGTAGATTGGAATATAATGTTCAGCGTTTTAAAAAAATTAGGGTTCAAATACAGAGATAGAAGAACAATTGCTAACATGTACAGGAACCAAACAGCAACAATAACAATTGAAGAACATAAGAAAGAAGCCCTAATAAGAAAGGGAGTCCGACAAGGATGTTCCCTATCTCCGTTACTTTTTAATCTTTACATGGAACTAGCAGTTAATGATGTGAAAGAACAATTTAGATTCGGAGTAACAGTACAAGGTGAAAAGATAAAGATGCTACGATTTGCTGATGATATAGTAATTCTAGCCGAGAGTAAAAAGGATTTAGAAGAAACAATGAACGGCATAGATGAAGTCCTACGCAAGAACTATCGCATGAAAATAAACAAGAACAAAACAAAAGTAATGAAATGTAGTAGAAATAACAAAGATGGACCACTGAATGTGAAAATAGGAGGAGAAAAGATTATGGAGGTAGAAGAATTTTGTTATTTGGGAAGTAAAATTACTAAAGATGGACGAAGCAGGAGCGATATAAAATGCCGAATAGCACAAGCTAAACGAGCCTTCAGTAAGAAATATAATTTGTTTACATCAAAAATTAATTTAAATGTCAGGAAAAGATTTTTGAAAGTGTATGTTTGGAGTGTCGCTTTATATGGAAGTGAAACTTGGACAATCGGAATATCTGAGAAGAAAAGATTAGTAGAAGCTTTTGAAATGTGGTGCTATAGGAGAATGTTAAAAATCAGATGGGTGGATAAAGTGACAAATGAAGAGGTATTGCGGCAAATAGATGAAGAAAGAAGCATTTGGAAAAATATAGTTAAAAGAAGAGACAGACTTATAGGCCACATACTAAGGCATCTTGGAATAGTCGCTTTAATATTGGAAGGACAGGTAGAAGGGAAAAATTGTGTAGGCAGGCCACGTTTGGAGTATGTAAAACAAATTGTTGGGGATGTAGGATGTAGAGGGTATATTGAAATGAAACGACTAGCACTAGATAGGGAATCTTGGAGAGCTGCATCAAACCAGTCAAATGACTGAAGACAAAAAAAAAAAAAAAAAATATTTATATAAATTGTAATTATGACATCAAACACAAAACCACCGCAATGATTTTCATTTATTTTATAATAATAATGTTTTGAATAAAAAAATAATAATGAAATTGCGATTTAATAAAATAAAAACTTAGGAAAGATCTGAAATGTGCTGTGGATATTATATAAGCCATCAAACTTCGTCTACCTGCTGTTAGATGTTATTGATTAGATATTTATTTTTTTTACAAAAAAATAATGAATAAATAAGCTGTTCAAGTGACCTCTTACGTTATCATCTTATGTCTGTATTCACTGGAACTGAATAGTTAATTATATTTGACCTTCCAGATTTTCCCAGATTCATTTTAGTACTTTAACAACTTTGTATTCACTACTAAAATTCATATTGCTACCATTAAAATCTAAGAAATTAAAAAAAATTTGATCCGGCATAACTTTTAATCATTTTCAACTATCAATGGTGCAAAATAGTTGAAATCTGGAGTATTTAAATAAAATAAAGACAGCTCCTTTAAGATAAACAAAAAAAAAGAAACGAAAATGAAATAAATTATTATATAACCGTATCTTACGTTATGTTATAAATTCTGCCTTAGTAAAAAATCTGTAAATATACTTTATGCCTTGGAACAAGGCCTTCATAATTTCCCTGTAATTGGTTATTGCAATGTAAAACTCGTCACATGAAAATACCAGTTTGATCAGCCTTGAAAATATCTGGCAAAGTGCAATAAAAACTAAGAAAAGCTAAGTAAACAATGATGATTTCATCCAGTATTTTCTAAAAGTTCCTAAATTAAAAATTTAAATTATAATTGTTTCTAATAATGTTTAGGGGCAACCTGAAAAATATCAGTAATAATCAAACATGTGTTTTGTTCATAACACACGATCAGTACGTGTCATTTTAATTTATTACAAAAACTCCAAGTACTGTACATGGGAATGGTCTATGGAAAATCTCTAGACCTGACTGGCTAGTTAAACGTATTCACTGACATTTTGTTAAAACAAATTTTTTTTAATGTTTACTTTCCAGTGTATGTAAAACGCTATTGCTGCTGCTGATGTCTAGTTATAAAGGAAAATTACAGCGATCAAGCAAAATTTTGAGTATCACAATTTTTTAATGTTTCAGCTCCATCTCTGAAACAATAATTTTCTTGCATCTTCTGGAGGACTGACATTATTTTGATAAAAATTTATCCTTAATAATTTGTTTCTCTTCTTAGGATCTAGTATGGTTTTACCTAGTCATACAAATAATGTTACAATTATAATAATTTTTATATTTTGAAATTCCAGTTTCATTATAGAATATAAAATGATATTATTTTCCAAGGGCAAAATGACCAAAGCAGTTATGCCCAATCATCAAAAAATAAATAAATAAAAAAATAAATTTTATTGATAATATAAATTTACTAGTCGGTCAGGGCTCACCTCGCTCGCCCTTTCTTTCTAGCCAGGGGATCCCCCGCTGTGTTTATTTCATGGTTGGGAAAATAATACTGAAAATAACAATTAAATTACACAAACTTTATAAATACCAGAAAAAGAAACTAAATTACAAAAGACAAACAGTAAATAGTAGTAACTAAAGCACCGACTTTTAACGAGAAAATTTTCACAACTCACCTCTCAAGGGAGTTAGGGCCTGAATAATACGATTGTATCCTAAAACTTGAAAGCAATCAGTCCACTGGTTCTCGCGTGATGATGTTGTAAACGGACAGATAGAAACCGCCACAAATTTTCGCATTTATATATTAGATTTTGTAACAATAAATATCAGAAATGAAATTTTTAGGGTCAGATGAGTTATTTTTAGCCAATAAAATTTTAGAGAACGTGATATATCGCATACGAAACAAACAAAAATTTATTAAAGTAATACATCGACAAACGATAAAAAATTAAATAATTATATTAATCTATGGTAAGAATATATTTACAAAATAAAAATATCTGAATCAATTTTATATTTAATATTATTTAAAGCAATCTATTTTATAATATCTTGCGTTAAATCACAGACTACAAACTCTTGTTTTTTGTTTAATAATACACTATAATTAATGTTGGAAAATGTTTATACACCACGCAATTAACATCAATCATTTTACTGCCTGAAAGAAGCCTTACGAATTAAATCTACTTTAGTAAGCCTACGTACAACAAGTATTCAGTATTTTTTTAAACTGTTATCACCGAATTAGCATAATATTAAAGAAAATTTCATTAAACAACCTATGTTAATTGTTTAAAGGCCAAACGTTTATAAACATATACATATATACAGAATAAAAAGTCATCTTGAATATTTAAATCAAGACGTTAATACAATAATTGAATTTAAGTACGTCTGCGTACCAAGAAAATTAATACTTAGGCTCTATGTATATTCTTCAGTATGTAGACTACATTGTTCCCCTACAGGCTTGTTTACCATTTTAGTTGCTATCATGCTTTGCTTAGAAATCCTAAGCAAGACTGAATAGGTGTACTAAATCACAAGTTATATCTTTCATATGATGGAAATGGTTTGTTTTGTTATCTAATTTATAACATTCAGTTCTACGCTGACGAGAAGAAACGTCTATACATATTTACAATCATTTTCTACAAGCGACGAGATTTTAAAAATTATAATAAAAAGCAAGAAAAAATAGATTTTAATAAACTTTATTAGAATTTCCACTCAATTATTAAATTAACTTCTTCCCCTTAACAAAGTTGTATTCTTGCTTCTCCTAATTTAGTAACAAAAAAATAATGAGAAAATGTACATAGCTAGTAGCGTTCAACAGAAACGTTGAAGGCGATCTGACTTGACACGAAAGTCACTCAATCAAAGATTTTCTACCCATTCTCAAGGAAAATCAGACTTACTTGGAAAAGTGAAGGGTAATGTGATGTTCCTTCTTTACGAGCCACTGTTTCATGTCAGAATTCCAGGATGTATTAATTTCTGAAGTGGCACACATTTACCATATTGTTCACTACTGAGACTAGGAAAAAATAATATAGAAAAAAAAATCCTAACTAATGATCATTATTAAATATCAGATGGTTTTTCTTGCGTCGCAACCATACGAAAGATTGGGAGATATAGAGCAAAGCAACAAAATAAAATGCAATTTATTTAAAGAAACAATACATCATTAAATTAATTCTATTCAGTAATACAAGATGAGAAAATATGTATAAAATTCTCTTTTTCATTATGGTCGGCGTCAAAATATCTAAGTTTGGAGTAAGAATAAACTACATCAAATCCAAGTTCAAACCTTAATGAAGTGTATTCGAGAATATTTTGATACCTTGGTACAAAATAACGTACCAAGTATCTGTACCAAAGAAATGATGTCATACTTTCGAATGTATCCATTCATAAAACGTGTCTTTTACTTTTTTCTCAGAAAATAAATTGAAGAAACCAGATTCAAAATGGTATAATTATGTAGCTTTATATTTGATCTATTTAATCTAAAATTGATTATAGAAGCCAAAAACTCATGATAGATTTCAAGTTTTTTTTCTTGTGATACAGATTATTCTTAAAATTAAAAATACGCGATTTTAATTACTGAAAAAACTGATTACTGATTAAATAGGCGATTTTTAAAAGTGAAAATAGGCGATAGTTAATAAATGTAAAAAAATATTGTAATACAAAAAGATAAGATTTTGGGTATCTTATATTCATCTTATCTTACAATCTAAAGCAGATTTTTATAGTTGGGGCCAAGATTTTCTCAGAGATGAGATGAATGAGATGATGTGATGTGTTATCAGATAACACATTCACGAACGTTCTATTGTTCGGTTCTAGTTAACAATACATGTTGGCCTCAGAATCCAGAAATGTAAAAAAATGTATAGCTACATTAACATACGAACTAGGAACAGAGCTGTTCACTGGCCTGAATTCCGGATTTTTTTTTTCAACAGACAAATTCCCTCATGAAAGAGTAATATAAAATTTACCAAAATAATGATAAATTATTTGTAGCAAAACTTAGTTTTGAATTCATTTCTTTCTATTTTTAAAATTTAAAGTACAAAATAAGTATGTTTATTTAATTCTCATAAATATTAAAATAAGACACTCAAATAATATAACTATTATTAAATCATTTTAAATTAAAATAAAGTGTGAAGTTTTCTTCAGACATATGTTTAAAATCAACTAATCGTGGATAATGGAATTGAAGATGCCAATACTCGCACAACAAATTTCAGCAATTTTCTATATTTTTATGCATCTGTTTTTTCGAATAAGATTAATGCAATTTTGTAAAGGATCAGTCGAAACTTCCATCTGTCTTAACATCCACGAGTGAATTTCGGCCTGTTTTATACTTCACAAAGTAAAAATCTTATCACAAGATGGTGTTCATCCACGGTACATATTTTAGTCGGAGCCGATATTTTAAAATAAACGAAAGAGGATATAATAATGAAAATTTTTCGAATAGTTCATTATTATCTACGTCAGGGGTGCCAATATTAGAGAGTTTCAGTTTATTCTATTAAATAGTTTTTCCGTCTTTATAATTATTCAACGATCTTATCATATGATTTTTCCTATTCCTGTATCTTCGTAAATACTCGGTTTTCATACCTGAACAGGTATGCGTACTGCGTACGCGTACGTGAGTAAATTTGTGTGTGTGTGCGCGCGCGCGCGCGCCCATCTATGTACTCATTCACGTGTACTGTGAATAATTTTTGAATGTAGATTATAAAATTTTACTTATATTTTATTAATAGAAATGGTTAGTAAATATTTTTAATAATAAATTGACGCTTTGTCTTAAGAAATATGTAATGTTTTTAGTAACAGAGTAAATTCTAATTGGTATATTTTTCTTCCATACCTCTTTATCCACCACTGAGTGTAAGTGATTGCTAACCGAAAAAAAATATTAAGTCCCTCCTAATAATTATTAGGTGGTAGTGAATAGTCAACGTTTTCTGGTTGTTATTCTAAATTGACAAAAGAGACACCAAGTAGTATTAAGATATTAAGTTTAATGAGACTTCATTCATAAACAACGTCTAATTCATAAAATTAAAGTAATTTTTATCATAAGAAACTCGTTTTATGTTTTTATTACTGGTAAAAATGTAGTATACTGCAAAGTATAAATCAAATTAATGGTTCTGGAGGAGATAATGGTGTGTATAATTCATAAAACAATTACAACTGAATTGTAACATCTCTAAAAACCGGTTTTTTTATTAGGTTACTAAACTTAAATAGCGGTTTAATTTCACTCTTTAAATAAAATGAACTTATTCTTTCTATTATAATAACAAAAGAAAAGAATGTAAGTAAAAATAAACATATTTCACCGTACGATTATTTTACGATTCTATGCCAATATTATTACTATTCACCGTACGATAATATGCGCTTCTTAAACCATGGTACTTTTGTATTAAAATTAACAATAAAAAATGTGAAATTGTTAAATGTAATAATAATAAGTATTCTTACATTATTTTATGTGATCCTAATGCATTTAAAAAATATTATACCAAAACTTTTTATCTGTAAATACCATTTTACATCGTTTATTAATAAAATTTTTAGCAATTGTAATAAATTTTCTTAAATATTTCAAATAGACCTATTTGAAAATAATTTAAAAAATATGTAACTTTATATCCTAGTAAATATTCATTCCAATTAAAATAGTTTGATAAACTTAACATTTTTTGTCTACTTTCCACCAATTTTTAAATAGTTTTTAAATCCTGTAACTTTGGTTACATCTTTTTTTAAGTAGCATGATTTTGCTGTATTCATTAGCCACTAATAAATACCAATAATATGCAATAAATTAAGTTGGGTAACTTCGGTGATCTAAATGACACAGACTTATTAAATACAGGCTTATATCAAAGAAATATTTACCTTTATATCCTTCAATTTCCAGGATGCTATTTCCAAAGATTTCCCAAAAGTTGTGAAATCCTTGATGTAAGAGAATTAATCACGGGACCTATAAGAATTTCTTATATTTAAATCTTTATCTTTTTATTTCGCAATCATTAACCGATATACTTTCTTTCAACAGGTACTTTTGTTTCTTTACATTCAAAAATTACATTTCTAAGATATATAAGGGAAGAATACGATTTGAATTTTACGTTTGCAACTTTTCTTTAAATCGAAGTTTTAAATTACTAGATGATAAATAATAGCCTTGAAGCAACAACAGGAAAGCTTTCTCTTGTGTGGTCCTCAATATAATCTTAACACGCTATCTCAATACTGTAACCTAGACACATTCACGAACGTTCTATTATTCGGTTATAGTTAACAATACATGTTGGCCTAAGAATCCAGAGATGTAAAAAAATGTATAGGTACATTAACACAAGAACTAGGAACAGAGCTGTTCACTGGCCTGAATTCCGGATTTTTTTTTCAACAGCCAAAAATTCAAAAACATCATATGAATTAATTATTATTTTTTTAAATTCTAAATGTAAGCGTCTAAATAATATGTAAAATATTAAGATCTATGATTGTAGTGAAAAATTATCATAAAGAATAAATCTATTCACTAACATTTTTTTAATAAAATTATACATTACAAAAAAACTTCAAAGAGAAAAAAAATGAGTTTCATAAAAAAGGTTTCATGAGTATCTAATAAAAATATAAGCATATAATATTACACTAAAATCTATGGGAATTTTTGATAACACTTCAAGACTATGTACTAAAAATACACTAACAAAATACTTGTATTATCACTTCGTGCTTAAAACATGTTCGGTAGTTGATTTATGGATAATAAAACACGGTTTACCTTGGAATCTGAGAGCTCTATTCAAAGAAATAATCATAGAAATATTTACGGTACTTTTTATTTCCTTATTCAAAGTAAAGAAAGTATTGTAATCGCGAAAAGTTTCGGCTTTCAGATTTCAACGGAAATATCCATTTTGACCATCCCTGAATCCATTTTGACTAGTTTCGGCGTGACGTCTGTACGTACGTATATATCTCATATAACTCACTTAGTAATAAGCCCTCATTGAGAGCTTTTTAACAATATACCATAAGTTGTAGTTATTTTCATCGGTTCCAGAGTTATAGCTAAATAAAATTTTAATTAATGAATTATTTGGAACTTTCAAGGGGAAGGCACATCGCCTCGAATCCGACTTCATATGCACATATTTCTTTTTAACTTTTCTTTTAGTTTAATATATTGATTTATTAATAATTATTAACCTCTGATTGTAAAAAAAAGTACAATAAATAATAATAATAAAAAAAAAAAAAAAATGAAATAATCAGAAGTTATTAGTGAAATAAAATTTTACGTACTTTTCATTTTAATTTAAAATTTTTTACAGAAGTTAATAATTATTTATTAAAAAATCAATATATTTAAATTAAAAAAGAAAAGTTAAAAAAATATATATATGTATATGAAGTTGAATTCGAACCGATGTGTGCATGCATGGTAACGGATCAGACACGTTCTCACTTACATCACGTAACTACTTGAGCGACGTGAAACAAAATTAATAAATAAACTAATATAAAATGCTAAGGAACTTTTTAGGGCCATTTTTATTAAGTATAATTGAATGCTGCGTGTTAGTATTTTGTGATGAAGACACGTGAACAGTGTAAAGTGTAAATTTTCCACAAGAAAGTCATGTGGTATTCACATCAGATTTTTTGTATAAAGAATGGATGAAGGTGAGCGCTTTTTACTATGTGTCTTTCAAGTGCTTTTATAATAGTTTCAGAATAACTTAAAAGTAGATGACCCACAACAGAATCCAACGGAAGTGAAATGATATTCATAGGATTAGAGTTGGTTCAATAGCCTATGCGTTGCCTACGTAAACAGATTCAACTACGTTTACAGGGACAATCGTTTTTCTCCGATTAAGTGACTTTTTAAAGAGAAAATGGAGCTAATCCGCTTAAATAAATACAATTCTAAGAATAACATTAAAATGTTTCTTATGCAAAATAAACGAGGAAGATGTTTTTACACTTTAAAGCGAAATGCCCAATAGTAGAATCTACAGTAAAATGTGGAAGAATGAAATACAAATAAATAAGTTTATGTATTAAGCCAATGATAATGACTGGCTGTAATTAAATTATTTTTATAAACTAGATTGGAATTTTAGATATAAGTTAATTCAGAAATTTAATTATTAATTTTTTTCGTATTCTTCTTTGTTTTGTTGATTATTAAGAAAATAATTTTTTGAATACAAAAAATTAATGGCAAAATTTTGGTACGAACATTATCTTCTATTGTAGTATTTGGATCGATATGAGAAAATTGTTGTATTTTCTTTTAAGAAAATGTTTAAATTAATGAAAAAATTTATCCTTATTTGCTTCGAAACAATAACTGGTATTTTTGAGGAATTATAAGATAATAACAGGATTTTAGTTAGTTTTCTCTGACGTTTATGAAGCAGGATAATGTTTGAATGCTATTATTAATGATGAATATTTAGATACATTGGTGAGAACATGGCATGATTGGGATGAACATGATTTTATTAGTTGGTAACGAATGATTCTGAGGGACTGAAAAGTAAATAGCGTTTATCATATGACGATTAACGGAAATTCATCTTTATTTCAATCTGGACTATGTATAACGACGTTTAATCTTTAAAGTATTGAAATCAGTGTGGACAAATGGGTAGGTGGAAAATTTCAGTTCAGTAGCGTGTAATGATTTGATGTTTTATAAAAATTTGGATTACGTATAAAACGAGGATAATTTTCGTAACCTTCAATATGACAGATCATTGTTTTTTTCAATTAAGAATTTTTAAAACTTACAAGTCCAGTATATTATCACATAAAAAAAGTCTTGGATAACAACCTGTAAAGATTCCACTCCAAAATGTATCTTAACACGATAAATATTTAATGAATGTCCATCAATTAAAAAAATATTTTTTTAAATTATAAAGAAACTGTCAAAAATTTTACATAATAAAAAAACAAAATTAACTGAATTACAATTAATCTTGCGTTAATTAACAACTAATCCAAAGTTTAAATCAATCAATAATTTTTGCTGTAATTCGAATTAAAAATTACAGTAGTAAAGTGTAACATGCAATATTTTTCGTAGAGCATTTTTTTGCGAATTTTAGAATGAAAAACTTCTTGTTATAATCAACACCTTCTTTAGAAGAGATATTAGATACAGAAATTTGAAAAACAATTATTAAGCCAAATTAAAATTTGTATCCACTTTTCAAATATTCGAAATCGATCTCGATTAAAGTTACTTCAAAGTGGGCAAATTACATTAACATTAAAGACATCATGTTATTTATGCATTGAAAATTACATTTTAATATTAGTTAATTTGAATGGGTAAACAACAAAAACCTAATTCTTAGAAGATGGTTAGAAAAAATATCATTCATTCAAATATGCGACTTTCTGTATTCGTTAAATGAAAAAGAAATGTTTCATTTCTTCGAGTAGTGAAAAATTTATACATCTGCAAATAGATTTTTATAATTTTATACTCGCACCTAAAAACATCCTGCCTGTAATAAAGATTTGTCTTAAACTGCAATCATAATTATTAAAATAGTTAAAAATTGTTATTATAAATTAAAATTTAAAAGTACCTTAAATACTTTTCTTATCTATAAAGTCAAGATGAAAAATAAAGAATTTACTTCGATAAAAATGTCACAAGGACTTAAATCATTCAAATACAATTTTTATACTGCGCAAGCAGATTTGATATTGGATCAGTAATTATACACTGGAGTTTATTTAAATGAAAAATCTATATGCGAAACAAAAATGTAACCAACCCATCCTATAAAAACTATATTAAAACAGACTACGATAACGATAACTAAATCTAGAGATTTATTTAATAATTGAAAGAAAAATTGAAATTTTTCAAAAGTTACTCAAATTATTTAAAAACTGAAGCGAGTTTCTAAGAAAAACTGTAAAACGAAAAATTTACTGATTTATCATTAATGCAATACGTGGATTTCATAATAAAGCTACCTATTGTAATGGGTACCATGATTCGACTTCCGGAAAATTTCGACATATCTTCGCGTTTCCCATCCCTCAGACTCCAAAACCACTGTCAGTTCAAAAGTTTATATATATATATTCACTTTCTTGTCGGCACGATAACTGCCGTAATTTTGCATCAATCACTTTAAAATTGTTCCTTAAAAATAATTTGTTCCAAAATCTCAGTCGAGTTCGTTAATGGGCAAAATCGGACCATGGAATTGGAAATGGGGGGGGGCTTTTCCGAAAAAAACAAATATTGCTATAACTTTCTTATTAAGTAAAACATCGAATTCGTTTTAAGTTCCTACTATTCTTTAAATAAGGGACTACAACTTATATAAGTAAAGTTTTTTGATATTACCAATCATTGGCCCAGGGGGTGGAAAAAATGGGGTTTCGAAGACAAAAAATATCATACCTCCCTAAACAGGCACAATATCGAATCGGTTTAAAGTGGTGCAATCATTACCTAAAACTTTTGTCTGAAATAATTTTTGATATGACCAACCCTTACGGCAAGGGATGATCAAAATATTGCTGGAATTGTAAGAAGATGGGGCTTGTCGTGTGCTAAACATGTGAAACTTTTTTCACATGCACCATTGTCGTATTAAGTAAATTTGAAGTTTTTCTTAACTTAAAGGTGAAAATATTTTTTATCCTCTACTTGCACCGGTGAAATCTACCTCCGCTTTCTGGCGTGCCGAAAAGGATTTTTTTTCTGAAATTTATTATTTTTTTGTTTATAAATAATACTAATATTTTTCGTTTTATGTTTTTACATCTACTGTAACATTTAATTTTATGAGCTATAAAACAACATAAAACTTATGACAAATATAAACGTAATATGTGACTGGTTTTTGATAACACAACATTCATTTAAGCTAATAAATTATAGAATTTAATTTCAAATTTGGACCAAATTATTATGTATTCTTTTACAAATCAATAGTTATGAAATTCCTATTTGGGAATAAAATTATTATTTTTTTTAAATATTTGAAATTCCAAAATTGAATTTTTGTGCATAAATTTTAGTATTTTATTAAAAGTAAACAAATTAATAAATAGATTTACTTTATATTCTTCATTCATAAAAAAAATTTAACTGATAATAAAAATTTAATTGTAATAAATAATTAAAAAATTAAAATTACTCACCAGTTTGAGATTTTAAAGTAGCTTCATTTTTATTAAATAAAGGTTTGTTATTATTGGTCATATTCCAAGAATTAATTTATACACAATATTGATAAAAAGGTTAATCTAGAAAAAGAATCGGTTTCTTTGAAAACCACGTTATTTATGTATAAAACAAAACTTTAAATAACGCATTCCAATACAGTCATATCACCTGTTTACACTGTTGTTATGCTTGGTATAAGGAGACTAAAGTAGCCAACCAAGGAGAGAAAGGATCTGCATGAGGTTGGTAACCACTGCCCCTTCCTCAAAACCGTAACAAATCATGAAGTCCCCCACCACTCTTCTTGACTGAATAGAAAGTGATACAATACTCTCAGGAAGGTCTGTCTGTACTGTGTCAGTGTAAGTGAAAGTATATTCATGGTTGTTACACGTACACTACTTTATTTATGTATTATTATTACTTTTATTTTACTTCCTGGCAAAATAGTTTATTTCTGACATAATAGAAAAATATTTAACCAATATGTCACTGACACAGACGTTTTAACCATTCGAATCGATTTATTATAATTTTTGAGGTTTTTTATTGTCAACAGATTATATATTGATTTAATTTCAAAGTTAATCCAAATTTTTTAGGATTACGTGTATCTGATCATCTATATTAGGTACGCATTATTATTATTTTTTTTTATAAATTTCAGTATATCTTTTATGATATAGCAATTTTCGATTTGAGGTCTTTGTGTTCACATACACTGGAACTTATATTATCTGTCAGACTTCGGGATCAAATACACGATTGGTATGAGAAAAAACGGCTCATAGATACTGAAAAAAAAAAAAAAAAAACAACATGTAGATTAAAACAAATTTGTATTTATTAACGAAACTTGCAAATGACTGCATAAATTTTCAAGCTTTGGCATCGACAGATTTTTAAACATTAATGACTTAATTATATAGTATTTAGAGTACAATTACGAGAAAGATCAAATGTTCAGTAAAAGAATTTTGGTTAAGAGTGATCTCCTTAATCAAATGATGTTTTATAACTTAAAAATAATTCAATATTAAAAGTACAAATGAGAAAAAAATAAAATCTTTAGTAAACAATTTTGGATTTTAATTATTCCCTTGACCAAACGACTGAACTTTTTATTATCAAAATTATACTGTATTTAGAAAAAAATTTCTTAAAAAAAAAACCGTTTGAACTCCTTGCAACGGATACCTCACGTAACGTTTTTAATAACACTCATAACTTCAAAAACAGATATTAAAAAAAAAAAATATTAAATCTTAACCCATAAGACCAACTTAAAAAATCTGATGTGAACACCACATGACTTCCTTGTACGCCTATTACATTACATATATACACATCTTTTTAAAATGAAAAGTTCATAAAATTTTATTTCATTAATAACTTCTGATATGTTTTTCTTATTTTTTTGTTTTATTGTTATCACTGAATTATTATTTATTGCAAAATTTGTTTACAATCAGAGGTTAACAATTATTAATAAATCAATATATTTAAATTTAATAAAAAAGGAGATGAAGTCGGATTCGAACCGATGTGCCTTCCCCTTGTAAGATCCAGATATTTCATTAATTAAAATTTCACTTGGCTATAACTCTGGAACCAATGAAAATAAGTATCACTTATATGACATATTGTTGAAAAGCTCTCAATGAGGTCATATTAACGCAGTTAACAAAAAGTCGAAAATCCAAAGTTTTGAATTTTAGGGTTTTTTGAACACTTTTGGTCTAGTCGATAGCAATCGAAAGGGGAGGTGCACAACTAGATATTACAACAGTCCTAAATCCAAAATTTCAACATCCTACGGCTAATCTTTTTGAGTTATGCAAGATACATACGCACGTACGTACGTACAGAACTAGTCAAAATGAGATGATCAAAATGGATATTTCCGTTGAAATCTGAAAACCGAAATTTTTTGCGATCACAATACTTCCTTTACTTTGTACACGGAAATAAAAATGTTACCATGTCGTCTACATTAATTCTTGATACAATTCGATTTTCAGTATTGAAAATTAAAGTTTAAAAAAAAATTGATATTTTACGTACGGATCTCATGCAGCCTTTTTTGGAAATTAAAAATGATTTATTAAAGTAATTTTGTACTCTTAATAAGTTGTTCAAATTTGTTGAAATGTTATTTAACTCGGCGAAAAATATTAAAATTTATTAAAAAATATACGGTTACCTGCCTTCTTTCCTAATGACGTCAAAAATCAGACCAAAGCTAAGAAGTCAGATATTTGTGCCAAATTTAATCTTTTAAGTATTTTCATGGTAGTGAAGCTCAATTTTCTACGACCAGTACATAAAAACTCAAAATGGTGAAGATTACTCTTCCCCCTTTTTTAATTTTGTTTCAACGACAGGCCAACACACAAACATACTTACATATTTCTTCCGGAAATTTCTAAAACATTTTTTTTTTTATTAAGGAGGGTCTAAAATATATCAAAATTTGCAAAAACCTCGATATCCAACATTTTAACAGATCGCTCTACTTTCCCTTTATAGCTAGGTTGCAACAGCTGGGAACGTAAACCAAACAAAAAAACTAGATGCCGAGTGTATCACGAAGGTCTCCTGCCTTTAAAAGGTGTGCTGGTTTTCAGCATCTTTTCTATTCGTGAAAATAATGGAAAATGTTCATATAAACATAAGTCCTAAAGATGCTTCTTTTTCAAGTTACGGCTAGTGAAAGATCGGATGAAAGCTCGAATTTCAGCTAAATTTATAAAACAACATTTACTGTTAAATAAAACTGGAAATTATACGAGTTAAAAATAATAATTTTTTTATTAATGACAGAAATACAATAAATTATTTGAAAAATTATTATTTCAAAGTTGGCAATAAAATAACAGCAGCTGATCAACAATGCACAACGGCAAAAGAAAGTTCCGGTGGTCGGGGCTGCAAAGTCGGCAACTGAGGTGACTGTCAAGGAAGGAAATAATTCTACTCAGATACTCGGTTGGTTGAGGAAATATTTGGTCCTTCAATGGGCCATGAGAAATAGGTCTTGCCGCTCCTGCAGGTAAAAAAGGCTAAGGCTGCCATCCTAAAAGATTTGGAAAAGCGTTTGACAAAAACGGACGTAGTATCTAATGAGGCTTTTAATGAATTAATTGGTATGTTTGATAACGTAAAATGATGATAACGTAGTAGAGGTAGAGGAATTTGTAGGCGATACGCGGAATGTCAGTGAGAAGGGTTGTGATTATATACATCTCGATTCCCCCCCCCCCCCACCGAGGGGAGAAGATCCCACCTCGTAGCGTGTCCGGTCGCTACACGACCCCCTCCGTTCCTAGCCAGTAGTGGCTTTAACGGAGGACATCTTCTCGCCCTCAAACTGATTGCGCACCACAGCTTTCAGTCCAGGCCCCGCAGAGATGCCACCGATGCAGATGTCCCTCGGGGCATCTGCATCGGTAAAGTTCACCCCGAGATAGTTTTATGTGTTTATGCCTTCAGAAAGAAGAGAACGGACACCTGCAGCTACCACGTCGCCCTCAGGAACTAAGCTAGAAGCCTAACCGCGGAATGAAGACCCCGCGCCTAGTCCTAACTATTAAAGAGCCAATTACTGAATGTCTCAGATCCCTACTAACAGCCTCTATAACAAACTTTCCCACAGCGAAATTTAGACCTAGTTCCCTTAAGAACCCCGCTTATTACTCAAAATGAGTTTCTATCTGACTCCGCTCCGGTCCGCCCGGGAGAGGAGAATAAACGCCTACTCCCGCACAGCTCCATCGCGGAGTTCCGCGTGACATCACCATCTTTCGCAAACCGCCGTCAAGACGCCCCTATATACCACCGAAGCAGCACCCAGAGACACCCCGCCGACAGTATCTTTAGCACATAAATGCCCTCGTCGGAGCGCGACCGCATCCCCCGGGCAAGGATAACCATGCCCGCCGGCAGCGGCCGCAACTCCGCCGACAGCTTAATTCCAATACAAGACACCAATTACATCTAACCGAGGCACGCTGCCTTAAGCGCTTACCTTCGGCCAGTCAACTGCCCAGGCGGTCCCTAGCCACCCAGGTTCCTATCACCTACTAAATCACTTCGGCAGTCCTACTCAGGGCGAGGAAGCGAAGGAAGCCGGCAACTATAGTCCACTTTCTACGAGTCCTCCAGTTGACTCGTAGATCCAAAACAGAATTTACTCTCTCGAGTTCCCTAGTAACTCTGGTACGCTCAGCTTCGTACCGGGGACATATGTGTAAGGCATGGCCCACAGTGTCTTCGACCCTACAGTCCGGACAGAAGCCGGAATCAATCAACCTGAACCTAGCCAATTTATCCCTAAAGGCACCATGTCCAGAGAGGAACTGTGTTGTGTGCCGATTGGGGGATACCCAGCTAACCGCTCGCAACTCTCTAACATTGGGGAATACACCATGGTATAACGACCTATCAAAGAAGTATTCCACCTCTCTTGCCAAGAGTCGAAACCTTGGTCTTCAATCTCACGCATACGCCCAGAAGTAAGAAGGCCTCCCTTCTTTGCAATATACCGCTGACTACGTTCCGTAGCCGAAATATCCACAGGTTTGATGCCCGCGATCACAGTTATTGCCTCTCGCGAGACAGTCCTGTAACCACCGACAACCGCTAACAAAAGAAAACGCTGGGCTCGTAATAGAATGTCCCTATAACATTGGTACCGCAAACGATGAGCCCAGACGGGCGCAGCGTACAACATAATGGCCTCGCAAACACCTTTGTAAAGAATCCGCATGGTACGGAAATTCAACCCCCAATCGGGATGGACCACTCTACGGACGCCGAAGAAAGCATCAACTGCCTTCTTCGCCACATACTGCAGGTGCTCCTTGAAGAGAAGCCTCTCATCAAGGATAACACCCAGATACTTTTGAAGAGTGACATACCTAATTGAACGGCCGTCCATCACAACCCGTGGATGGCGAGTTGCAGCTAGTCGGCCCTTCAAAAACATCATAGTGGTTTTCTCCGCACTGAAAACCATCTTATGCTGAAGACTCCACAACGGCAAAACTCTACATGACTGTGCCGCTCTGAGCTTAATCTCAGCACTCGACCACCCTCAACCAGCAGCAGCCCATCGTCGGCATAAGCCACAACGCGACATCCTCCGGGCAAACGTAGCCGCATGAGAGAGTCAAACTCGATGGTCCAGACGATTGGACCTAATACACTGCCCTGTGGACATCCTTTTGACAGGGTCTTTCCTACTTGCGAACTTCCGTCAAGAAGGACAACAGTTCTTTCGCTGAAGTAACTCGAGAGAGTCCTAATTTCATCCCGCGTGCAACCACGCTTCTGCAATTGAAACAAGGCAGAGGGCCACCACAAGTTATTAAATGCCCAGGTTATGTCCAAGAAGACACCGAGTACATATTTGTACTCACTGCCTGAAGCCAGATCAAGGACCCTAAGAATCGCGTCCTCTGTACTCTTCCGGGTCTAAAGCCATACTGGTCGTCCATCAGCATGTGATTCGAAGTCAGCCTACTATTAATGCGGAGGTAAAGTACCTTCTCGAAAACCTTTCTAACAACTGGTAAGAGCGTCAGAAGACGGTAAGAAGAACTAACAGTGGGGTCCTTGTCGCCACCTTTGAATAATAACTTCAAAATTCCACGCTTCCAGCAAGCCGGGAAATACCCGGCGAATAAACACCTAATGAACACCCTAGTCAATGGGCCAAGAATTACAGGCAGGGTGCGAACAAGGAGCTCCACCGTAATACCATCATATCCGGGGGCATTATTCCTAGCCAGGCTACAGACTACTTGGCGGACTTCCGCCTCAGTAATTTCCGAAGACACAGAGTCTGTGTTGAAATCTACAACCGCCGCTCGAACTCTCCGGTGTTACGAGGTCTCACCAACCTCGGTATCATCGGGTAGCAGATCGTCCATCAGAAGAGATAGAACACGATCTTTCTCAACTACAACGCCGTCTTGGGTCGAGAGCGTCGACAGAAGATTGTCCTTTTTCCGCTTGTGACCAAGTACTCGATAAACAACACCCCAAGGGTCCTTATTTCCCTGCTCTTGAGCAAAAGAGCGCCAGGAATCTCGCTTCGAAGTCCTAATTCTATGAAAATACTCGTTCCTTTTCTGACGATACTCCGCAAACAGGACTTCGCGCCGGTCAGGATCACGCGCAAGCTGTGGGGCTATCCTGAGTCGGCCCACGGCCTACTTTATCGCAGTCAAGTCCCGAGTCCACCAACCAGCTACTCTCTCTCGACCCGTACTCCGAGGGATTGAGAGTTCTGCAGCTTCAACCACCGCAGAAGAGAAATTCTCTGCCAGGTTATCTAGAGGGACCTCGTCCAGGGTACGAGTAAACACCCACATCCTGGCCGCAAGAATGTTAGAAAACTTGGGCCAATCCGCCCGCCTGTGCAAGAAGCGCCCCTGCTGAACAGGGGCGTCCGCCCTAAAGACATCGCGCAGCCCACCTATCCAATCAATAACTATGAGCCGATGATCGCTTTCGCAATTATTGACTACAGACCAGTTCAGAATCCTATCAGGGATATCCTTACCTATGGTAACATCAATGTTGGTACCAAGAAAGGTCCTCCGCAATCCCACCGCGCCGGCGAAAGTAGCCAACTCACCGACGACATTAAACACTTCAAAACGGTGCTGCGCGATGAAGCCATCCAGTAGTTCACCGCCGTCATCTGTGATCCCACTGTGCCAAAGAAGCGATTTGGCGTTCGCATCAACTCCTATAAGAATAGAACGACCCGCTATCAGCCTGATAATTCTATCCCATCTTTCCAAGTGTAAGTCAGTGGGATCTCTGTACTGAAAGTACGAACTAACCACAACTAGGTCGAAACCATCCACAGCAAGCTTAACAACGACGTGATGCGTGTCAGAGGCTTGCCGTATAAAGACACTATCTATAGACTTCCTGCACAGTACGGCGGATTTACTTTCACCAACATGGAACTTATTCCAGCCTGAAAAACCTGGCAGGTCACCCTTGACAACGTACGGGTGTTGTAGAAATAAAACATCGAGGCTCCGCTTTTCAACGACGTTACCTAACTCTACTTGGACCGCATAGGCACCCTGGGCATTGAGTTGACCGAACCTAACCATCGAACGATTTGAAATAGACCTCAACCGCTCTCAAATAACTGCCACACTCCCTACTATTGATGGAGTGCCTATGATTCTTGCGTAACCGCTTGCAGTTAACACAAGTCGGAGCCTCCTTCTTTTGCGGACAATCGTCACGCTTGTGGCCCTCTTCACCACAATGTGTGCAGACCGACGCATACTTACAAAACTTGGCCCTATGCCCAAACCTACAACATTTGAAACAGCTCTGCACGTCAAGGTATTCCTTGACGCAACAAGAGGCAAAATCAACAAAGACCCTACCCTCGAACAAAAACTTCTGGTGGAGACCAGCACCTAATTCAAAAACACCGTGATACCAAGAGGCATCACGCTTTCCAGTCTTGAAGACTAGCCTGCACTGCTCTTTGAATGAGGCCTCGTCCAAATCAGTATTCTGCTCCCGAATGAGAGACAGAACTTCTTCGTCAGAGGGACTCCGCTCGATGTCATATATAATGACCCGGAGCTTCCTCAACCGCTTGGGGTCCACCTTAACCTCAAGCTTCTGTACTGCAGGAGAGTCCTTGATGACTTGGACCGTCTCCTTATTGTCCGCAACAACAACTAACCCTCTACTGGTCTCCTTTATATCACGAATTCTAAGCCGATTCCGATCACCAGGCAGGGCTTCCCGGAAATCGCGCTTTAAATCCTGACTCGTGGTCTTCGAGCCCTCTGCCTTATTCACGAAGATTACCTCCGGCTTCTTAACTGCCTTGCTGGCCTCGCGTTTGGTTTTAAGGACCTCAGCGTAGCGCCTGGGCTGCACTGGGGCCTGGACAACAACCTTGGGAACCTTGACCTCGTGGGGCTTGGAGGCCAAGGCCTCGAAACCTTCACTAACCGCCTTAAAAGCTTCCCTCAACTTGCCAAGTCGAGGGAGAATCGTTTTCCTCGCCCCGAACTGACTCCGCCGGGGAGTGCCAGAAAATCTACTAAGTAGTCCAGGTCCTCCTGGACTACTTTCAACAACAGGGCAGAACTGCCCTTAGAATTCTTGAAGGCCTCTACTACAGGGGAGGACCGCACCTGGGTGGGTGCCCCTGTATCCATCGCTTCGCTGACCTCGTCCTCTGAGGAGCTAGTCGATGGAACCGGCGCAGGTTTCCTCTTCCGCCTGGACTTCTTCACCTCTTGGAACTCCGACATGGCCGAAAATTCCCTAAGTCCTACTGAATAAACTAGAATCCCGCTGTCTACCTACTACTGTCAAGTTTGGGCAAGCCCACGATGTGACAACTACCCGCAGCGAGTACGGGCAGCTGGAGACCCTTACGTACTCCTGTCACGCTTTGTGCCTCTTGGCCGCTGCTGGATCGATTGATTGCAATACGTATCGTACGGCAAAAAACCACAAATTACGGCCCTCGCTCTGATAAGAGCGCAGAACTAAAGGCTCGGCCTGTTCTGTAACGGGGGCTAACGACCAGCAGTCGTTGCCACCTTTCAGCCCCGTTGAGGCGGACACGCATCGCAGAAAACTTTCTCCGTTCACTCCCGCAAAAAGTGAAAAGATGAGTCTTAAATTTATTTTCCTTGTGCTAACTGTGTTCGTAATCCTCAATCGGTAGACTTGATACCACTGGAAGGTACTCACTCGACCAGCAGCCAAAACACTAAAAGTAGACAAAAACACAGAACTCTGGTCGCACTAAAGGAGACCAGAGTATGTGATTATATACAGTCACGATAAGCTTCAGGGGTACATTGAGGGCTTCAAGGCTGGAATTGGCGAGGGGGGGGAGTATTAACTGATTCTCCGCCGACGCCGCTACTAATTGAAAAAAAATTGACTTCAGAAGTGATTCGGATTTCCCCGGAGTTGTCGCCAAAGATGTTACTGACTGACAAGCCAACTGATGTTACTCCTGAGGCATTTAAAGGAAAGATTACTAAAAAGCTAGCGTCTAAGAAGCAGGCGATACAAATCGTTAATTTAAAATAAAACTCTACGGGTGTAAGAATCGTAGCTAATGATAGTGAAACCGAGAATAAGATTAGACGAAATGAAGTGGTGAATCAGTACACCATTAAATCAATTGTTGCCAAGCCCCTGCGGTCTCGTATGATCGTATATGATGTGCCAATTAAGTTATGTATGTATGTATGTGAGTAAGCCGTGCATTAGAAAAAAGCCACATGACGGAAAAGTTCTACAACTGTTGCCAGCTTTTTTTTTTGTTTTATTCAACTTATCTTACAATATTTTATTTACAATTAAGTTCGTTACAAGTGATTTTAATTGTTTTACGTGTTTATCACCCATTTAACAAATTTTGTACATCAAACATAAAAGAACAGGGGTTTTCACCCGTATTTATTAGTTTTCACCCTAGATTTCTCAAAAAGTACTCCAGCTACAGTTCTGGTCGCTATTTTATTCGATTTTACAGATCATAAGAAATCACTAATTGTGGCCCTTAATTTAACATTCTAAATATTTCAGTACGACCTCATTTCACCGGATAGCTGAAATCCGAGCGAAATTAAAACATTTTTAATATGAATGGTATTTTCGTAATCCGCAAACTTGAAACATAAAGAAAATCTATTTTCATCCCCAACTCCATAATACGACCGAAAAAATAACTCACATTGAGGTTATGTTGTCAACCTTAAATTGAGCGTAAAATCATGAACGACTCAACCAACTTCATCAAATTTTCACACGCACAACTTCAGGTACACTACTACAGTATACCTAACTCTCAATGAAATTTATGAAGTAGTTCTGGAAATCAAGCCACAAAAGTTATAAATAAGCTACACATATAAACAACACGCCTATATATATGAGTATATATATAAATATATCTTCTTTTTTTTTCTTTTACTTTTACAGAATTAATAATTAATGGAGTAATCCTAATACTAATTATAATATTACTTAACTTAATCATACTTAATTTAACATTGTTTTATAATGCAATTTAATATTTACTTAATTTATATTATTTGTAAAAGATGAAAAATTAGGTGTCTAAGGTATCTAAGGAAATTATATTTTAAGTGAATGTAATTTTCGTACCCTACACACCTCAAAACGTAAAGAAAATTCCATTTCATCCCTCCCTCCAATTATACCGTGCGACCGAAAGTAATATCGTACATTTTTTCAAAAAGTAGGTAATAAGGATATTAAGAATTTTCGGACAAAATTTATAAAATCATTTTAAAGTATTTCAAATCAGCGTGAAATAACATAATGACAGTAACAAATATAAGTTTGTTCAGTGATTTTCTTTTTTTTAAGAATGAAATTGAATAAATTAACAAAAAAGTGATTAGAGAATAAAATAAAACCTCGAATTGTTATTTCTACTATGTAAAAAATTATTAAACAAAAACTCATTAGCAAAAATGTAATCCGACTAATTATCAGAGGGTAACGTTCTAGAGTACAGCATCTCGTACTCTTCCAGATACTGTGCACAGTATTTCCAACAGTACGAGATGCTGTTCTCTAGTGACAAAAACAGATAATACATTTTTACTACAATCTGAATTTTTTTCAGATATATATCATCGATGAAATTAAATAAAAAATCAAATTGTAATTCTTCATGTTTACGAGTCAGGTGGTTTTTCAAATTCCAGTAGATTTAATTAATTTAAAAATGTATTTAGCTTATTAAATAAAGTCGACTTAAATAATCAGATCACCTGTATTTTCAGGCGTTTTTTTTTTTTAATTTCTTATTATACATTCTACAACAAATAGCGATAAAACATAAATAATGTTCAAGGAAAAAACTTTATTGAAAAAACTGAATGCTAATTTGTAAATACGTTTTTTTTTTAGAAAGGGAACTTTACACTTAGTTAACTTGTACAATACGTCTGTTAGTATTTCGTATCTTCTTTTCAGAAAATCTAGATGAACTCCTTTCCGTAACGTCTATTTAAAAAAGCATTTCTCAAAATAAAAAAAATGAATGGTTAATAATTAGTTATAGTACGTTAGTATTCAACAAAAAATAAAAACAATCAACCAACACAATTCATATGGATAAAGAAAACAATCTTTCAACATGATAAACTGATGCTAGATTAATACCCATGTTTTCTGTGGTGTTATGCAAGGACACAGTACATAAAAAACTACACGACTGACATCTACGATTTAAAAAGAAAAGAAGAAAAAATATAAATATATATACAGATTAGTAATATTTAATTGAAATCTTTACTTTCCTGGGCATCATAGCTCTTGTTTGCTTCAAGAAGGAAGGCATGCTAATCAGTCAAAAGGTGGAGTATGGGATTAATAACTTTTTTTTTTTTTACTGATAAATTAATTCGCCACAGAAGCCTATGAAGAACGCTTGTACGTGAGAATGTGAAAATGGAAATTTGTAATTATAAAAAATTCCATACCTGACCAGAATTTGGACCCAGGACCTCTGGATGCAAGGCAGAGACGCTACCACTTTGCCATGGAGATCGGCGAATAAATTTTTGACTGGATAAACTGATTTTGTACAGACTCGAGTACAAGGGGGCAATTTGTTGCAGAAATTTTGGGGTCAATATCTCCGGGGGGTTTTTTGGGAGTCAATTTTCTCAAACTTTTGCGTAAACATAATCCCATTTTATACAAAACTTATTACACATGTGCATAATAATCTTACGATTTAAAAAGGATTTGCCTGAAAATTTCCCACTTCCCAAATTTTTTCTTCCTTGGCATAATAGTAGTGCAAGCAACCCAAAAAGAAATACTTTGGAAGCAATATTGTGGGTCGGGGAGACAATCAAAGTTTAAAAATATTGATTTTTTGAATTTTTCAAAACTTTTTTGGTTTATTTAATCTTTTAATATATTACTATAAAATTTCTTCATAATTCACTCCCACCCCAAAAAAGAAATCTTAGATAACTTTTTATAATTGTAGTAAACGTAAAAAAATTCTACAAAGGCGATTTTGGAGGTTTCAAAAATATTGATTAAGAATTCAAATACAGATTTATATAATTTTTAAAGTGTTTGGTTTATTTAAACATAAAGTAATAATTTTGAAATAAAACTTCTCATAAATTATTCCTCACCCCAAAAAAAGGTATCTTAGATAACTTTTTTCCATGTATAATTATTTTTTCATTACATAAAAGTAACTAATGCCAGGAAAGTATTAAAACTTGTCAGTTTTTTCGTATTACTTTTTCTACTGAAAAATTCCTTTCCTATCCAAAAATAATAAAGTTGTGTAGGTAAGGTAGTTGCAACTTTGGTACAGAATTAGGTTAAATTCAACTTCTGAATGATCTATACTTAAAACTGGATTACCCGCAGATGGTACTAAAAAATAAATTAAAAAAACTAATCCGTAAACTCAATTCAAAGAATAAAAAACTGACAACAAACACGGCTTTAGCCACGTGACAGGAAACTCCTACAACTGTGAGTTGTTTGTGATGCACGGCTTACACACACAACTTAATTTACATTTTTTATTATGTTTTTAAATATAATGTTATTTTGTTTTTTAATTCAATGATTTTAATTAAGTGGGCATGCATATCGTATTTAATTAGCACGAATGTGGCGGTACTAGTAGTGACATTCGGCACTACTTATGTCATTTCACAATTTACATTGAACAAATTTTGCTTGTACGGTCGGCGGACTGGTGTAGCCTCGAGGCTTAATGCACCACAGTCTGAGTCAACCGGGCTATTGAGTTTGAGATCCAGTCAGGCAGAGTTAGTTTTTTACACTTCAAATATTATTCATTTATTTAATTCAACCGTTCACCCATGACGTTACAACATAGCAGAAGACTACAACAGCTGTACGTCAGTGCAACCAACCTTTGAAATATTAACTACATAAAATAAATAATATTTAAAGTGTCAAAAATAATTTGGTTAGCAACTCAGGGGAATTTTTAATTTCCCAAGAGAACGAGGGAAAAGGAAATTTCTCACAAGGAAAATGAAAACTTTCAAGATGCTGGACTGCAACACTAGCACTCCTTGTGGTGACAACGGGTAATATTGATGCAGTATGCCCACTTAGCCACAGAAGGTGACCTTGCTGTACAACCTCACCACCCCATTGATCTTTTAAGTTGAAAATTTAATGGCATCAATGTCCCACATATAGAACTAATCTGACAAAGTTTAGTCATAATCGGTCAAGTAGTTCTGGAGATAAAAGGTGAGTTAGAGGACAACACTGAACACACACACATGTATATACGAACATTTAACATCCAGAAAATTTGCATGTGGTTATTTGGGTTCCTTAAGAGTCAAATTCTAGTGAAAACCACATATGCCCAAATTGGTCAAATTGTAACTTTCCCTTGAAAAGGGGAAAATGCCTGAAAAGAGTTGCATAATTTTTTTAGCTAATTCAAAAATGATATTTTTCAAATACATAACCAATGTGATATATTAATGTAATGAAATAATATTAGTACAAAGATATAATTTTGAATCCAGAAATGATAAAAAAAAATTTTCCTCCCCCGTTTGTGGAGGTATAAATATGACTAAATGCAATCAGAATTATCTTATCCACTTAACGAGCATTAAATTAAGTGAAAAAGTTTACCTAACCTTTGAATAACATTTTAAGATCCAGAGACCAAAAGGTCTGTACCTAATTGATCCTTTGATCGACTGTGACCAAAATTGATTGGCATATATGTCCCATATATAAAAATCATCGTGCCAAAATTCATCCTCATCAGTCCTTCCAATCTTTCTTTCTTTTTCCTGTTTAGCCTCTGGTAATTACCTTTCAGATAATACTTCAGAGGATGATATGTATGAGTATAAATGAAGTGTAGTCTTGTAGAGTCTCAGTTCAACCATTCCTGAGATGTGTGGTTAATTGAAACCCAACCACGAAAGTACACCGGTATCCACCATCTAGTATTCAAATCCATGTAAAAACAACTGACTTTACTAGAACTTGAACACTGGAACTCTTTAACTAACTTCCAAATCAGTTGATTAGGGAAAAAGTTTTCACCACTAGACCAAGCCAAGGTGGGTTAGTCCTTCCAATCTGGAGACATGAAGTAAAAAAAATGGATTTACATACATATATACAACAATCTAGAATTTTTCTATACTAAATATGTTTTTTGTTAGAGGAATCATGAAACTTCAACATCTGTAAAAATCCCAGTAAACAAAATTTGACCCTAATAGCTTTCTTTCCATTAATATTATGTATACTATACATTCATATAATGTATAATTTTAATAATCAATACTGCTATCTCTATTAATGTTAACTGCGATTCATATAAAACAAGTCAGATTCTAATACGTCCAGAAGAGTTACAATTTGACAATTCGTTACTCCATATATGTACAATGATACAAAATGTTCAAAGTGGCTTCATATTATCAAACTGAAAATAACCAGATAATACAGTTCAGTTGTAGATGTGAATAACTTCATTTTTATTATCAGGAAATTTGACCAACTTCTTTTAAAATAATATACTAGTTCACCATATTGAATTGTATTTTGGTCAAAGGGTGCATATATTTAATGTAAAATCTGACAAAAAAACAAACTATGAAACTCATTCTTAGATAATTCCTACTGTTCGGAGATATCAACAGTAGCAATTGTGTAAATGGAAAACCACACAAGAAATGAAACTGTGGAAAACATGTTTGAACATTTTTTATTGCATTTCACCTTCAGAATGCCCTCAATAAATTAGTTGGATCAGTTACTGTTGTAAAATAATTTAAATGTTAAAAAAAGATTTATCACTCAAAATCTTAGCAGTTGTGTACACAATTACACAAATTTTGAAGCATTTTTATAGATCAGCTGATATTATTTACGTAAATTTTTTTTGACACCAATACTTTTTAAAATAGGTTTACAATATCCATTATGTATAGGTGAATGAAATAATTACTAATCTATAAAAAAAAATATAACTTCTTGAATATAAGCAGCAGTGTATAATTTATAATTTAACTTTAAATATATTAAACAAAACAGAAAGAAAATGAATCCAATTAGACATATACACATATCCATGCACAAAGAGACCCACAAAACTTCAAACTTTTCGACAGCCTAAAATTTGTTTTAGGTAGGAAATGAATTAAGTTTGAGAAGCAAAAGCATCTATCAACAACTATCAAGTACTATTATTAACATATCATTAAACTCAGATGTTAAAGACAGTAACCAATTTTTTATACAATCTGGAAGATACTTAGCAAATTCAATTGTTTAATTTTAAAGGAAACATAAAATTACTTTATGCCAAGAAATATGACATAAGTAGTAATACAAGTTACAGGATGTAAATAGTTTAATTCAGGCAGTGATGGTCAATTTTAGTAGTATACACATACTGATAAAAAGTGTGTTTTTTTCTTAACCCACACATTACACAAATCACAGATTTCTATAATGAAATTAAAGGAACCACATGAGGCTTAAAGTAGAGCGATTTAGTCAAATACTAAGCAATACTGTAACTTAATTTTGACAACACAAAATAAATTTGTCATAAGGTAGCAGTAAATTGTTTTGAATGATAAAGCATTCTTAACAAAATTAGCATGTGCTTCTTTACATTTTGTATGTGCACGTCACATTCAAAGTTAGTTCATCATCTATTATACAAAGATATTTGGCAGATATCATTCTGTTAAATTTTTTCACATCCACAATTAGTGAAAATATTCTCTTACATGAGGGAGCATTGAAGATCAGAAGGTAAAAATAAGAAATACATTTAATATTTTGTGTTAGATTCATTTACTGCGAGAAAATCAAAGTGCTTATAAATTTTAAATCACTTTGCACTTTGATAAATTAACTAACAGCACCATCAGCTAGATATAATTTACAAATGATGTTGATAGTTCCTGTAACTTTCCTGCAGACATATAATTTATGACAGAAATAAAATTGAATCTAAAACTGACCATTGTGGTGCAAACAAAATGTTTCACTTTTTAAATCTCCTCTGCCTCATTTTTCTAGGAAGGAGCAGAACCAATCATTAACTGGTCTCGAATACCAGCAATAATGTAATTTTTTTTAACAAAATTATGAGCTCAATAAATGTCAAACGTTTTCCTTATATCAATAAATAGGTCTGCAGCCTTATTTCAACTTTGATCTTTTAGAGGATTATAAATTTTATCCACAAAAATCATTCACTGTTAATTCAGTACTCGTTCTATTGGAAGCCAAACTGACAATTTAAGAAGTCATTAATACATTTTTTCTAGTAGTTTGGAAAAACTGATAAAGATATAATTTGTAATTTCCAATGTTATGTCTTACAGCCACATTTGTAAACAGATACCACATTTGCAGATTTCAAGGTGTTGTGGAAATATCATTGTAGAAAATTTTGATTAAAATGGGAGTAATTTTGATAACAACCTTTTTTAAATGCACTATCATTGCTCGATGATTTATCCCCTTTTAGAGAATATATTGAGTTTTAATAATTGAATATTTGTAACTGATACAGAAAAAGCATAATGTAAAAATGATGAAGTTGGTTTCCTTATGTGGTTTCTGGTAATCAGTAACTGTCCATCTGAAACTTAATTACAAATTTAAATAGTTAAGCAAGCAATACTTTCCAACATCAGTTTTTTATCTTCTACATTTGGTTTAATTCAACTAAGATAGAGACAGTCAACCTGAGATTATAAATTCTTTAAATGAATAACATATTAAAGAATTACATAATAATGAGTCAAATGTGTGTCCTTTAGTACGATCAGAACTTATTCATTTCTAAGTAGTTTAATTTAATCAATTGCTTATTTTTCAAAGAAGTCTTCTTCAAACAAAACAAAAAACTTTATTAATGAGGAATGGGTTTGGAGATAGCGTATTAACTTTAAAAGGAATGATACATTTAAAGATATTTTTCCCAAAGAGGACCAAAAAGTGAAACTAAGAAGACAGTAACTGATAATAACAATTTGGAGAGAAAAACAAGTTTGGAAAGTTTATTATGAAATTATTACTTTTTCAATTCACAAAAGTTCTTAAAAATACTAAATCACACACATTTTAGAGAATGATTTTCACTGGAGAGAGGTATTAGCTTTGATGAATATTGTGTTAATATGCAAAACTTTAATATAGACAATTTTTTTTAAATTTTATCATATTTTAAGATGAAGCTAACTAACTTTATGTTTAATAGATTTATTAATGAACATAACTGCCAATAGTAGAAGAATGATAGTGCCTGACTAGAGACTTGTATGCATGTTCCAAAACTGTATATTTGGGCAGGAACCAATGATTATCATGCAAGTAAGGCCTTTTGTTTTAAATGGCAATTTTATAAGCATTAGTTTTTACTTCATGTTTATCAGCAGGAATCCAGGAATATAGTAATATAATTTACTAAGTTATGATCTCAACAAGAATGTCACCTCACTGTGTTCTTCAGTTATGACATTTAAAATGATGCAATCATTTTAAATATAGTTGAGAAGCAGTAGAATTTTACCTGTCAGGTCTCTAGATATATTATGTCCTGATAATTTCCAAGGGGAAGTATAAGTTACAAAAGAAAAAATCTGATGTGGACACCACATAACTTCCTTATATGCCTATTAAATTACATACACACTTTTTTAAAATGAAAAAGTACATACACATTTTATTTCATTAATAACTTCTGATATTTTTTCATAACTTTTTCTTGTTATTACTGAATTATTATTTGTCGTAATTTTTTTTTACAATTAGAGGTTAAAAATTATTAATTAATTAATATATTTAAATAAAAAAATAGAAAAAGGGAGATGAAGTCAAATTTGAACTGATGTGCCTTCCCCTTGTAAGATCCAAATATTTCATTAATTAAAATTTCATTTGGTTCCAGTACCAATTATGATATATTGTTGAAAAGCTCTCAATGAGGGCTTACTACTGCAGTTAAGAAAAGGTCCAAAATCCAAATTTGTTAGAATTTTGGGCTTTTTGGACACTTTTGGTTTAGTCGATTGCAATTAAAAGGGGAGGTGCACAACTAGATGTTACAACAGTCCTAAATCCAAAATTTCAACATCCTACAGCTAATAATTTTTTAATTATGAGAGATACCATATGTACAGATGTCATGCCAAAACTAGTCAAAATGGATTTAGGAATGATCAAAATGGATATTTCTGTTGAAATTTTTCACGATCACAATACTTCCTTCACTTTGTACAAAGAAGTAAAAAGGGTTGGTAATATTACTAATTGAAAATAGGTATTTGAACTTGTGCTCTGTGATTTTTGTAGTTAATTTGAATAACTTTTGAATTTGAACTATATATATAAATTACATGAGAAGTAATTTCACAATGTCTTCTTGTGAAACAATTTAAATAAAAACTTAACTTTTCTATTTCTTCATTAAATTTCAAAACCATTAAAACTGGTTTAGTATCACCTATATCTGAAATGTAAAAATACTCATAAAATTAGAAATTTTCATTGATTTTAGTGCAATTTATTGATTATATGCTATATTTCTGCATAATAAACACATGAAATTCATCTACAATTCACTGTAAATCAAGTTTTATAGCAAGACAATATTGTCTTGCTATAAATTAACATCAACTTTGTTGATGAGCAGACACATAAAAGACAATCTGATTAATTTAAGAATACAATTTTTATATTTGAATTTATTTATAACTTAACAAAACAATTACAACATTTTGATATTAGTACTTTTTTTTTACATTAAAAACTTGTTAACTATTTTCATTTATTTTATCATTTAATCTTTTCAAAGGTGTAATAACTTGCATAATACAGAATACCCCTACCATGCAAGAGATTCAAAAGAATGTTAGACAATCCCTTTAGTTTCTTGATTGGGACATTCTAAATAATTTTGTTTACTTGCTCAGCAGTCATATACTGCTGCAATCTAATGTAGACATTTGTACTCCCAATAATGTTCAGTTTGGCATGAATCATCCACCTTCTACAGATTGTTATTGGAATAAGTAGACTTTTTTCTTGTACAGTGCAGCACAATAAAGAGTTTGATCAAAATGTACAGACCTGTAATAAACTATTTCAATCAGATATATTTACACATAACAGCTATGATAAATCAGATAATATTTTGGTGATCAATGGTTGAAACTTGCAGAACCAGTCAGATTTCATATGTGTGTTTGCATGGAATGGATTAAATATGACTGAAGTAATTCTTTCACATACCATCTAACTTGCCACTTACCATCTCTAACTATATTAGGTCCTGTTTTGTTTCTCATGTCAAAAGATAAACTGATTCTGAATTTTTACCTGAACTGATCTGCACTTTTTGCTAATGTCACAAAGGAAGATAAGTTATCTTTACATACAGATTAACTAACAGTTCCTTGAAAAATCCTAAAACATGGCTGTATGACAACAAAGCAGTTTTAAAATTTACTAAAATTAAATTCAATAATAAGGACATTCCTGATAATACTCTCTGTAAAGAGAAGCTTAATTTTGTAAGCTCTGTAAATTTTTTTGTTGGAACATTGATGCTTCAATGCCGAGGTTAGAAAAAAAGCTGTTTTCTTACAGCTTCAGTACTTTTCTGACAGTGTACACCATTAATTTTCAGTCTATCATTATATGGTTCTTTTTTCTGAAGTTAATCGTCTCATGTATTTTAAATTCAGAAACAGGTTAAGAATAATCACTAGACCTTAGGTACCTTAGTCACTGGAGTTAGCGACTCATGACAAATTATACAAAATTGAAAAAAATCTGTGTAATGCCACTCCCTATGTTCAATTATCATTGTTCTGGTGCAATAAGATTTGTTTAAATCACTAGTCAGTAACTTACAATTCTCTAAAAGGTGTTTGAACAAGCTGATTGATGTAAAGGCCAATACCTGAAAGCATAAGTCTTGCCTTTATTGGGCTTTACAGGTGAGCAGCTTAAAATCGAACTGGTACAGACTAATCATAATTGCAAATGTAACATTTTATGAATGAAATTAAACATAAATTAACTTAAATTCTGTATTTACATTAGCAAAAGTTCGTATCATATTTTTACAAAGATGTTAAAGTTGAGTACCCTGCCCAGTGATGTGCTTTTGTCCTCGAGATGATCATATGACACAAGTTGTGAGTCACCTGACAAAATGTCAATGCCATCGATTTCTTGCTGAATGTTTGCCTTCATCAATAGTGTAGGAATTTAATTCATAAACTCTATCCTTCAAACAGTTACAAAGGAAAAAATCACAACTAGACAAACTTGGGAGACCACGAAACATAAAATTCTTCAAAAATTGTATGATACACTTCTAATCTGACACTGTGGTTAAAAAATATTGACCCCCAATATAGAATTAACAGGAAACAGCATACCATAATCAATCATGGAAAAAAATTATGAAGTGGTGAATTAAATTTTTTTTTTCAGTCATCTAATACCTGGTGTGTAAATAAATGTTGACAGATAAATGATACCATGCCTTGTCTGTTATGAAATACAGTATTGGGTCTATCTATCTACTTACTGACAATATTTTTGAGAAGTCAGTCACAATAATTAAGATATCACATTTTGTTGTGAAAACATAGAAAAAAATATTTTTTCAGCCTAGCAGAAATTCTTTGAATAGCTATGGCCTCTCTGGTACTAATAGGGAAGGCTGCCTATTTCACTTGAAGGCTGCATTTGAAACCAACCCAATGTATAGCAATTTTTAACCAAATTGTGTATGGTACTCTTTGTTGGAATACTGGCATTTGAAATCTTTCAGTAACTATTTAATGCATTTCTAGAAAGGATGCAAAATCACATAAACTTCCACTAATATATAAGGCAGTATAAAACAATACTGAAATGAAGAATGAGCAGTTTAAAACCTACAACAGATGATAATAATAATATAATACACCACTAACACTGGTGGGAATAGTAGCAGCAGCAAAGTTCAAGGTGACATTCCAGTAGCTTGGCTTCAAGCCAGCTCAGTTTGGTTTTGGTAGAATGATTTTGAAAAACTAGTTCTCAAAAATCAAATTAATTTAACAAACATTATAATACGAATTAAAGAAGATGGGACAGCATTAATAAATGAATGCTATTGTTTGTGGGAGCAGTCTCACATTAACATCTTATAGAATATTATAATTCTAGTACTGAGAATGGAATGATTTTACAGTTTAATTCATTGTACAATTTATATTGGATTGTAAAAGCTGCTGCAGGAAAATTAACAAAATGTACTATTAAAAATATTGCCAATGTTACCTGGAAACATTAATGTAATGCTGTTATCCAGGATTAAATCCCACAAATAGACCTAGTTTCCTCCACATAATTAACAGGTGTAGTTCTGTAAAGAAACTCAAAGTAATTCCTTCCAGATACTACTGTTAATTCTTGGAATGTTTGACAACAAACTAATTTAGCATTACAATAATAGGTACTATTCAATAAAAGGTCCATGAACCTCTATTGTACAGAAAAAAAAAATTGAGGATAGCAGATCAATCCCGTCAAATGTATATGAATAAATTTAGTTGAAACTAAATCCTTACAGTATACACAAGAAAACCTTACACATTCAGTGCCATAATACACAATTTTGAATATTAATAAACTTTTTAAAAATTAGTTTTATAATACATAACATACATATGTAACATATTTATACTATGCAAAATATATACTTATGGTAACAATTTTCAGTAATAATAAAAAACTATATATAAAATAAACACTTTATTTAAAAATTCAGCATATAAATAACAAAAAATAAAAATTAAATGAAATGTAAAAGACATTCATTTACCATTGTTACCCAAGTTTTGGCTTCTTTTTCTTTGGTTTCACTGGAAGAGGACCAGGTGTCTTGTAAACAGCACTGCAAGCAAATGAAAATAAAAACATAAATAGATGCATTAACAATATGAATTAATTTAAAATACTAAAAAAAGCCAGGAACTCTGGCTACCAAGGTCTTTGTCTTTGACAGATTACAACTAAAGAAGAAAATTAAATGGAACATTAAAATATGTAAATAAATAAGTAATAATTCGTCTTCTTTATTTCAGGAATTACGTTGTCTGGACCTGCAACCATGGTTTTTTTGGTTCCCCATGAATGTAAAAAAAATTATTCTATTCAGAGTTAAATTTTGATACGGAATCCTTTGTGACAGTAACCGTTCACTCCCTTGACCAATTGTAATCAAATTTAAATGGTATTAGTGACCTGGTATTCAGAAATAATTTAAAAATATCAGTAATCCAGTCTGAAGATATCAAGCAAAACAATAACAAAAAAAATAGGTTTATATCCCCATCCCCAAATGAAATGCCCAAATACATAAGTGACACTAATGTAATGATGATCCAATTATAAAAATATGAAAGCCAAAAACAACAAAAGAAAGTAAAGGATTCTTTGTACCCAGTTTTTTTTTGGCAGCCAAAAAAGTGAGGATTCACTTACACAGGAAATACATAAAAGCAAAAAGACTGGTTAGGAAATGTGATTAAATCAAGTGGAATCTTGACAACTGCACGGAATGGGTCAGTAGAAGGAAAAAGAAAGCAAGGAAAAAAAAATGAAATTAATAAATGAGATGAAGATAGAAACTACAAGGGGGTGAAGAAGGTGTGAAATGGAAACTGAAAGATAACATTAGGATCTATCACCAGGCAGAACAGCGGATTATGATAATGATTACAATCAGTCAAAGACTGATTGGTCTTGTGCTGTAGGAAGTTTGTATATTTAACATGCTTAAAACCGTTTTGGGATTACTTTAGTACTACATGGATTGCATAATAGTTAAAACATTCTAAGCATGGTCAAGGCATTTATCAGCTATCATTAAGAACTTGAGGAAGAATAATAAACATTTTTATATTTTTGTTATTTATTTTATACATTTAACCTTTTACTAATTCTTTTTCTTCTTCTGGCTCCTAGATTACTTTTAGCCAACTATTTTTGCCACCATATTGCCTACACTCAACACACTTTAGTAGGTGGCTTATATTTTACATGCGGTTTGTAATCTACTGAATTCAGCCATTCAACCAACACAATTTTTGCTTTTTTACAATAGACAAAGGAACAGGAATACAAGGCTCGTTGAGGTGTTATCCATAGAGCATAAAGGAAAGCCTTCTCAATAATAAAAATTGTGTGAAGTAATTGAATTATGGTAGAAAATAAATAAATTATTGCATGGCATGATTCGTATACTTTTGCAGTAGCCTACAACACGTCTCAGAATGCCCTCATACTACCCTGGAAAAAGATTAACCAATGCAGTGACACCAATCAACATGACAATCAGTGGATTAACTAATTGTACTTGAAATCTCAAACTTCCATGGGAACTGGCTCAAAAGCTTAACAGAACAAGATTTTAATGTCAAAACAACAATGACAGATCTCTTGGGATGAAAACTACAATTGCCAATGGATAGGTACAGTCCATGTGCTAGTACTGGGCTTTAATCTATCAAGACAGTGGTGACTTAATTGGGTAAGAACTAGACATGGATGGATGTAATTACTTTATGAACAAATGGGCTATACATCACCTACGGCTGGTTGTGAGTGTGGTGAACCACTCAAAAACTGTTGGAACATCTAATTAAGTACTGTTCGTAGCAAGCATTCAAGGAAGATCCACAAGATGTTTATTGTGCTAGTTCACCTTGAGTCAAATGGCTGAAAAAACTAGATGTAGCTGAACAGAAATCTATAATTGTACCTACATAATTATCAGTTTATCATGAAGTTCTCCAGGACTTTCATAACCTATTATACTTGTGAAAATAATGGAAAACATTCATATAAACATATGTCCCAAAGAGCTTTGTTTGCAAGTTACGGCTAGTGAAGATTTTGCTTACATTTCAGCTACCCCAGTGAAATGTTAATTAAGGGGCAGAATTAGTGATTTTTTATGCTTTTTGACCTGAAAAATTGAATATAATAGGTCACACAACTGTATCTGCAGTAGTTTTTGCAGAATCTGGGGTGAAAACAAACAAACAGAGGCAAAGCAAACCTGTTTTTTATGTCTGACAAACAATAACTTTGTTAAATGGGTAATAAAAACATAAAACCTTTAAAAAAATGTTTGAGAATTTAATTCGAAATAAAATGGTGTAAGATAAATTGAATAAAACAGAAAAGTTAGAAAATTTTAATTTTATTTAGAAACAGTACATTATTACTACATTTATCAGAAAAATTCTAATTTAATGTAAATAAAAATATAAAAAATAATAAAAATTCACCAAATTCTTTTTTGGTGATGTGAAAAATTTGTAAAAACAACATTTACTATGAAAAATTGCTGTTAAAAATTACAAAAAAATGCAAATTAAACATGTGTAAAATAAAAATTACTAATAATTTATTTTATAATGACAAATACAATAGAATTATTGGAAAAGGAAAAATTATCATTTCAAAGCTGGTAATAAAATAACAGCTTGCACAATGTTACTGTTACTGATCAGCTGTTACTGTTTACATCATTCTGTAAGGTACATTAAGTGTATCGGGTACTGTGAACTGTGCTGTTAGCAAAGGTTTTCTGTGAATTTTATTTTGAATGTGATCAGTCTGCCATTGAATTAATGCCATACTTATTTACAACAGGGCAATACCCAACATGGTATTTTCATTGGGTGTGTAATGCTACAGCTGCTGCAGTAGAATAAGAAATACATTACAATTAGCACTTACAATTAATGAATAAAAACACACGTTTAATAAAATGCAAACAAATTACGTTAAAAAGAAGGAAAAATATTTAACATCACATGGTGCCAGACAACAGTGCTACCTGAACAATAGTTAACTCCAACTATACTCCTTATAGTAAACTCCTACTATACTGTTTAATCCAACTTTGAAACACATTCTAATTTAGCATTAAGCTTTTAACATGAGACATTAGATTCACTACATCTAGAGCAAAACAGTACTTGAAAAATTAAATTATAAAATAAATTTTTAAATTTTACTCACTGGCAAGTTGTACAAATTGGGCTAAATCTGCAAAATACTGAAAAAAAAAGAAAAGTTAATTAAATTGGCTTACTAAATCTATACTTATAATGGCTGAAACAACTTTTATGCAAAAAACATAAATAACACTTGCATGTCAACAAAATGCTTTTTCATAGAATGTCTACAATAAAATTTGCAAATCATTTTCTTTTTTTTTTGTTGATGTGAAAATAGAAAAAAAAAAGTTTATTCAGGAGATATAAATACAATTTTGAGAGCTGGAGAAAATTAACTGATGATGATAAAAATTTGAAAGTTAATAAAATTTTAACATGCTCATCTAACAATTATTTATCACTCTGCTGGTACCAATTTTATTAAATAATTCTTATGTGTCCATGATGCTTTTTGTAAGAGAAGTGTATTTTGGGATCTGATGGATGTTTTGCAATAACTTTGGTTATCACTGGAATCATCATTGCAATACAAATCAACAGTAACAATTTCTAAATTTTAGTAATGGATATAGATTTTAAACTATTTTATGAAATAGAAACGCACATATATAAAATGGTAGTTGCAATTGCTTCGTTATTAACTTGTTACAAATCATCTATCATACACATATTTGTGTTTCCTATCCTGATCTTCCTTGTCAAAAAGTTGAGCTTGTCAAGTCTCTCGGCAAATGTTAATCTATTAGAGAAGAATCTGGGTATGTGTATGTGTGTGTTAATTTAATTAAGTATAACTCTAGAGTCTTTTTAATAGTGATTCTTCCTCAAATTGCTACATGCACCTTTATATTTTACAGGAGTATTGGAAAATTTCCTTTATTTTTTAATATAACAAAATTTACAAAAATTAAAAATTTTGTGAATGGATTACAAGCAAGTTGCAATTTCCAACAAGGTTCTACAAAGTCAAAATCAAACTCTTGTGTTTAAAGTATATTTTTGTTGAACTAGCTGTCCCTGAATACAGGAAAAACATTAATTTCGGTCACATTCAACAGCAAACAGCTGAAGGTTTGATATAAATATTAGTACAGTGTAGAGAATATGCCATGAAACAAGGCTATGAAATCAAATGGCACTACAAATTAAATCACTAGGTAGGATTAGGATGTGTAAAACCACATTGGTACTTAATTTCAATATGTATGTCATAAGGAGAATTATACTTCATTTATGAAAAAAAATCCCTGTGGTAAAGAAAATATGAATAAAAATTACTAAAGATCTTAGTCTTTATTATTACATGCATGGTAATACACAGAATTTTATTAAATAGTAGTTTTAGATATTAAAAAAAAATTACAGATTTACACTCAAGTAGAAAAGTGATACTGCAGCTCATTTAACAAAATATATTGAGAAAATGCCCACTTAAATTGAGAAAAATGTAGATTAACCAATGTTACTGCCATAATTATACAAGACAATATTAAACGTCTGAAAGAGACATTAAAGTATCAATTAGGAAAGGTTGAGCATAATCACTTGCCAAGGAGTCAGCAGGATCAGAATTGATTAGTTTACATATTAATACAAAGGTAGATAATAGTTTTAGAAGTAAATGGGTTTTAGGGTAAATGGGTTTTTAGAAGTAAAGCAAAAAATGCCAAAAAAAATTATCACACTTGTTATGAATTTTTCAAAAATGGTTTGAACAATTTGAAAAAAAATATTTGAAGGATGAATTATATAATAATAATAAAGAATTATGCTAGTTATCATTTTGTTTTCAGTAATAACAATTAACAAAATGTTCCTTTCTTGTTTTTCTTTTCATAATACTTACAGCTCATTTATTTGCGTAATTTAAAATTATATTTATATTTAAAATTCTAAATTAGTTACAATAACTGATATAACAAGTGAATAAGTGATACAGATTTATTTGTTCATTTATATTATTATATTTATTTATAGGGTCAATCCATTTGAAGTTACCCAAGGGTAATTGCTTGACAAATTTAAAAAAAAATTAACTTAACCTCTTGTTTTCCACATCTCTCAGGATCTTATTATTTAAAAAAATTTCTTATTTAAGCAGTTTATCTGTGGCTGCCATTTTTTTTACGATGCACACACCCATATTTATGATTAAAAAGCTAAAAAACCTATTGGCCCTGGAAAATGAAACAAAAAGCAATTTACTCATACTTTCTCAAGGTAAAAGATTGGTCCAGTGGTTTATTTATCTCTCTCTCTTCTTTCTATGAGAAAATTACCAGTAAAGTTGAACATGAAAAAAGTGAAAATTTACTTTTGGTAATTTATTTTAAGAGGCAAGGATGATACACACAGTTTGGATTATTTTTTTTATGTATGTGTATGTTAGTAGTTTTACCATAAATAATACTAATTGTGATATACTTATTCCTAAATTTTCAAGAATTAAAAACTAATTTTTTTTACAAAGATTCAAATATTGGTTTCAAGTAACTCTGACGGGCTTGATGACAAAAATCTCAAATTTGCACAACTTACAGTGTTTTTGTAGATGTTTATGGCAAATAAAAATGTTCTTATGTATTGTACTAATAAAAAAGTAATAACCCCTCAAAAATAATGAAAAACCTGTTAAATGCAATACCATTTTGACTCACTAAGTGCTCCAAGAAGGTTTTCTTGCCTTCTTGGAATTTTAATATTTTATTACTATAGTTGAAATAGACTTGTTTAAACCATTCAACTGCAGTTTCATGTTATAACGCCTGTTATAACTGACAGGATTGGAAATGACTTCAGGTGCCTTCTTGAAGCCATTTCCAGTAGTCAGGAAAATTCACGTTGCAACATGCTCATTTATGTTTGTTGCATCATTTAGCTTTGCAGTTACAGACTGGACAGTCTGACATTAGTCAGTGACCTGTTCACATATTTACAGAGTGTCTCAAACTTCATCCTGTGTTTGGAAGTATTTATTAAATAAATAAGTTTTCTTATTAATATTATATTTGCAAATTTTTAAATCTGTTAATTTTTTACAATATTTTCCAGTAATTTCACATAAAACAATGGAAGAACAATGTTCCAGAGGAATTTATGTAAATGAAGAGTGCCATAATACAGTGTATGATACAGTGCCACACGAACTCATTAAAATTTGTGAATTTAGTGATGAAAACCAATAACTTAGTTTTTTACAATTAATTCAGATGTCACTAGTGAGTTTGTAATTACTAAAAAAAAAAGGTTTTTGTCAAAATTCATCACCTTTATGGACAGTTCTGTTGTGACCCTTTGAGAACTCATAAAAAACAGTTAAAAGATACTTAAGACAAATAAAATTAGAGCAAGCTCTTAAAGAACACATTTTTCCAAGTTAACTGTTTCATTTTTTCTTAACGGAACAAAGAACTATATGAATGCGAAGACCAAGAGCAATACCACTGCCCCACATCACAATACTGAACAATTGGATGCTGCTTGTAGCATTTTGGGTATATTACCTCCATCAAAATTGAAAAAATTGAGCATGGATCAAAGGTCATCAGCATTAAAATTTAGAATAAATAGGGTATCTGAAAAATAATACACTATTGCTACAAAAAACGGACATTTTACTGAAGTAATTAACATTTTGCAACAATTTATCTTTTCTTTGATAATGTTAGCAAAAATAAACCAATATAAAAATATAAATGAATTCTTGAAAAAAGATGTAGGCTACTCATTGAAATCTCAGTTTGGGTAAGTTTTACAGGCATTTTTGAATCAAAATTGTGTTAGGTTACTGGTATTGGTTAAGTTATTATTAAATTACTTGACCCATAGTTTGTGGGTATTCCATTAATAATTTATTGCATTAAAAATATAAAAAAAAGTTATTTTATAAATATTGAAAACATCAACTTCAACAACGTAGGGGCTAAATATAAAATTGTTAAGTACAAAGAAAACAAGAATCCCCTTGGAGCTTTAGCGAGTCAAAATGGTATCAATTTTAAAAGGTTTTTCATGATTTTTGAGAAGTTATAATTTTTACATAAGTAAAATACACAAGAAACCTTTGTATTTGCCATAAACATCTATAAAAACACTAAGTTTTCAAAAATTCATAAAAATTTAGGGGTAAGTATATCACCATTAATATTACTTATGGTAAAACCACTAATATACACCTACATATAAAAAAATAATTCAAACTGTGTAAGCCATCCCTGCCTCTTGAAAAAAATTACCACAGTAATATTTCGCCTTTTTTCATGTTCCACATTACTGGTAATTTTCTCATAGAAAGAAGAGAGAGAGGTAAATAAACCATTGGTCCAATCTTTTACCTTGAGAAAATATGATTACATTGCTTTTTGTTTCATCCTTCCAGGACCAATAGTTTTTTAGTTACAATTTTTTCTGTAAACCCTTACTATCACAAAAATAGGTGTGTGCACCGTAACAAAAACAGCTACCACAGGTAACTGGTTAAATAAAAAATTTAAAGAAAATAGTCCTAAAACATGTAGGAAACAAGTGGGTACATTTCAATTTTTTTTGAATTGGTCAAACAACCAGCTTATGTTTTTTGGGGACATTTCAAATGGATTGATTAATTTAAATTTACTAATTAAATAAAAATATTTATGTACTTTATATTAAATACTTGGTAAGCCTATGCAAAAAGAAAAGAAAAATCCATATTTTATGATTTTAGGAAGAGGATGTATATTCAGTTAAAATTGAGCATATTTGAATGAGAGAACAACCGTTTTATACTGATGCATTTTTAATTCATGAAATATTTTCAAATTTATATTAATCTGCTATTCAAATCATAGTTGAATTTTTGTGGCACTGATGATTTCCAAATTTATTCCACAACACCCATCAGATCACTGGGATGTGCTTCTTTTACAAAACCTGTGGACTTTATAAATATTGTTTAATCAAACTGTTATTCCAACGTTTTTTATTGTAGCGTATTCTTTAATTGTAGCTGCCAAAATTATACTTTTCTAAAACCTCCTGAAAAACATCTCTTTTCTACTTTCACACCAATAAAGGGAATGGATAATGTTTTAATGAATCATTTTTACACATTGATGTAATTAAATTTTTTCTATTTTTTTATTTATTTTTTTAATGATGCTACCAGAGCAAAGTCATTCACCAAGTTATTTAAGTTCTTTTGTATATCGCCCATGCATTTTAACAATATTGGTTTTAAGAAAAATATTTTAAATTAATAATAATCATCTGTTTATTTAAGTTTTATCTCCTTGATTTTTGATAATGTATTTTATCTGAACATAAACAAATACAAATTAACAATAGTTAATAAATATTTGTTGTCTTTAATAATTAATTATATTGTTTTTAAAAATAAAAATGTAAAAAGTACTAAAAAATAAACAATAATAATTATTAAATTAATTCAAATTTTTTTATTATCAAAAATCAAGAGGATAAACCATAAATAAACAAATGATACTATTATTAACTTGAAACACTTCTTAAAACCAATATTGTTAATTACTTAAACAGAATAACATAAGAATGGTTCAATGTACAAATAATTCTGTTCCCTTACTTAGCATAGGCCTTGCTTGTAGCAAATTGTTAGATATTTAGCCTACCTAAAAATAATATACTGTTGTGTATGATGTTACACATAAACTTGCAAATTTTACATAATCTAGCTTTCTTGTATAGCAATCAGTCAATCCTGATATAATGTCCAAGTTATGTAATTGCAGAAAATCTAAAATTTGTAGAAAAGGTTTTTCTTTGAATTTGAACCACCAACATTATTATAAAAATGAAAAATACTGAACCCTGCCAATTCCTGTTAATACACTATATAGAGATATAAATCAGTCAAACATTTTTTTTTTTACCCATGTTAATGATTTATTATAGAATACACACTACTTAACAATCTACAATCAATCAATTTTAATCTGTACTAAAAGATTATTTATATGGATATTTCTAACAAAACCCAATAAAAAGAGAATACTAGAAAATAAAGCAACAAAAAATAAGCACTAAAATGTGGAGAAGGATAAAAATTTCTCTCTATCTTATGTTTATGAAATCCATATTCACAAGTTGCTCCTGAAAATTATATGATGTCAAAAATAAAAAAGCATCCCATGCCATATACATTAGAAAAGAAAAGAATAACATGTGTTTCCTGTTGATTTCTCCACTAACACTCTTGCCTGTGATTCGCAAGGTTTTTGAGAAGGTCCTATATTTGCGTATTAATGTTAGGATAGCCACTGATTATTTGCTAATGGACAACCAGTATGGTTTCCAATTGGGCAAGAGCATTGAAGATGCCATACTAAAAGGTGATGGATATAGCTTCCTCTAGTCCATGTAAATATGTATGAGGGATTTTTCTGGACATATCCAGGACATTTAACAACTTATGGTGGTCCTCTGCCCTGTTTCAGATGCAGAAGAATAAGTGTATATGAAATGAACTAGAAGTGCTCACAAGTTATTTCAGCCATCGGACCGTTTCCCTGCGTGACGTCAGCTCAGAGGTTCGTAAGACCTTAACTTAAAGGATACCCTCAGGGCAGTGTTCTGAGTCCCCTTCTTTAGATCATAGAATTCAATTTGATGTTGCGTTTATGGCTGCCATGTAACTGTCATGTCGTTGGTTATACTAACGACGTGCTGCTACTGATTGAAGGAGATTTGCATAATCAGGTAGAGTTCCGAGCTGCTCGTGCTTGTGAGACACCCCGACTGTGGAGTCTCCAACATAAGATGATTTTCAGCCCAAAGAAAACCACAATGATGTTTTGCTTAATGGCCGACTGCTACCAGACAAATCCAGGTCCGGATGGCTGGCTCCCATCCATTCAGTACGACTCAAAAATACTTGGGTGTTATCCTTGATGAGAATTTTTGGTTCAAAGAACATTTACAGTATTGTAGCAAAAAAGGCTGCTGATGCTTTTTATGGAATCCATAGTCATTCATCCTGATTGGGGGTTGAATGACTAATACATACGTACCATGTGTATCCTTTACAAAGATGTCAGCAAAGCTACTATGCTGTATGCTGTGCCTGTCTGGGCTCACTGCATGCCTTTTAGATATTGCGCGGACATTTTGCTGCATGCACAGCAACTCCGCTTGCTGGCTGTTATAGAACAGTCTCACAGAAGGCATTCTGTGTTATAGCCGCAGTCAAACCAATAGATATCTTTGCTAATGAGTGTAAGGAACGCTACATTTCTAAGGTAAACAAACTTATTGATGTCAGAACAAAAGCAGGAGATTGAAGACCGGGGGCCTTGCGTCTTGGCAGGTCAGGTGGGACGAATCCCTCACAGGTCACTACAAGCATGGTATATTTCCTATATTGTCTGATTTAGGTGTGATTGGACAGCAGTAATGTCACAAGGTGGGTGTTTTTTCCCCCTACAGGGTTGACATATTGATTTCTTCTATGAGCAAGTTCTAATTAATTCATACAAATACTATGTTCAGCATGCCTTCTGAATCTTTAGTCCTATGAGTGACACCTTCACTTTGTTCATTACATTTCATTAATTTGGTATTATAAAGAAAACCAAATCTGATTGATACCTCTTTAACTGTAATTGCTTTATATCTATCAAAGCCATAAGAAAAGTGTGAAATAGTATAAAACAATAAGTTATTTCTTAGGAAAAAAATTTATATCATCAGAATTTAATTTAATATTTTTTTATTAAATAGATAATAAACTTACTACATATATATTTATATTTGTTATCAGTATAGTAAACTGCACTAAAAGTAGATATTTTTTTTCGTAAATTAATTTTTACGTTCACTAAATTGAATCACTTGTTTGCATAAAATTCAAGATTGCACATGACTTATTTTTTAAAATCTTACATAGCCTAAATTTAAATCAAGATCAGATCAAACAGTAGTTTTCAGAATGGAAACAAAATTTATCTATTCTGATATATAGTAAATATTTTGCTCCACAACATAAAATCTCTGATCAACAATATTTAATTTAAAGCACCAAAACTTTAAAAATACTTACTTGATAAGCAGACAGAACATACATGACCAATATCAATAAGTTGTCTGTGACAAAAACAGGAAGCTCGATAATCTACTTTAACTGGAGGTGGCAGAACTAACTTTTTTCTGATTGGTGGCTCAGGCAGAAACACCCACTATACAAAACAATAAAATAATTAACAAAAAAAAAAAATAATAATAAACAGTAAATCAAGAACATATAAATAAATGTCTTCATTCTTTTCAGTAAATGCAAGATAATTGGACGGAAACAGTACTAATACTTCATTCTATTTATCATCTTCGACCCGTTGTCTACTATTGGTTGTTTAAGTGTAGATCTGTTTCGACAAAGTTCCTCATCCTGAGGATATTAGGATGTAAAGAGTCAGTACCTTTTGGTATCTAGTTGAGGAAAGCTGAAGCTGCTTGCATGCTCACTCAGGAACTCTATTTCTTGACTGGTGGCTGCATAACAAGCTTACAAACTTAAGTGCTTATCAGGAATGATAATTCCCACCTACCAATAGTAACAAATACATAGTAAACCATCCTGATAAGAATCAATCCTTCTGTATGATGAACATCACTTTTTACTATCTTTCCTTTTCAAATTCTACCCTTCTTCTATGGACAGTTACCATGAAAAATTGTTATTGCCTAGCATCCTACCTCCAAGTGTGGCACATACAAGGCCCTATTAATATAGCATTTTGAAGAAATTGTTATCTTTCTGATTATATATTTTATTAATAAATTTTAATTTTAAATTTCACCAATGCAAAATTAAATTACATACTAATTAAAAATGTAATAAAGAATCCAATGAAAAAAATTGAAGAAATGAAGTAAGTTTAATACAACCTACTGATTTCACTTTTCATTGTCTGCATCCTCTTATTCTAGTGATGTGCAAAACCTTCCTGAATAGTGTATTCCCTATTAATATCAAGGAGCTACAACACTTGTCATCCTACCAGGTATGACAGCTAGATTGATATTGAATCTAAAATTTCACCTTGCCAAGCACTGCCCACAGTAGCTGTAGAGAATCAATACAGGCTTTCATCTTAATAGGCCAAGTCTCCTAATCTACATGATATTTAACAGTCTATGAACAAACTGTTTAACAGCCAGCTTTTCTTCAGAATAAGAACAATTTCTGAGCAAAATGTTTATTTTTAAATTTTACCCTTTTGAAACCTATTTTTTAATTTTAGTTTTTATTTGCACTCTTCTCTTCAACAGCGAAAATGGTTCTATATTTTGTCAAACTAGTTACCAAATTTGTGACAAAAGGGTTGAATCTGTTATGCAGAATGTTTCTAGAATACTCTAAACTTTACTTCACGTGATTTCAATAAGTTCTGGTATATCAAAGTCCTCTTATGAACCGTAAAGTCCTGCTAATTCATTAATTCGTAAAACTAATTATAGCTAACAAAAAACTCACAAAGAGATATTACTTTTCGTTTAGATATTTTACTAGCTTCAACATGAATTTCTATCAATGGAGCACATTCACGTTTTATGATGCCTACCATATACTGATACCAATTTAATGCTAGATGACATTCTTCTAAAACAAGGTGGATATTTAAATTTCCTTCCTAAAAATGCATTTAGAGGAAAGAAACCCCATCTTCAAACATAATATTCAGCCAAATCACATTATCAAACAGCCACTCGCTACCCATTTTTCTTGAGTATAAGATGAAATCTTCAGTATGAACTCAAACAGTACAGCTGCTTTTTCTGCATTAGAAGGACTCAACAAATATATAATAATATTTAGCATAACATTTTATACTATCATTATTTTAGGTATAATTATATTTTACACTTATACTATTTATTCTTAAAATGAATTATCATGAAAATTTGGTTTGGGGGCTTTTACATGTAATACATAAGTACGGGAGATATTCATAAAGTAAGGGCCATCAGCTTATATTTAATTATTAGTAGGTCTGAAGAGTTTCACTCATGCAGGGGCATTTACCAGCTATTTAGAAGCCACTGCAGTTGTTTTGATTCAGTAGTCATTCACCCGCAAATGAATGCAGTCCGCGACAATAGTTTCTTCTGCCAGTTGTTAAGTGCGCGATGTGATTTGATTTTTATGTGCAAAAGGATCTTCAGCTGTTGAAATTCATCAGGAGTTGTGCATAGTGTATGGACCAACAGTAATGAGTGAAGGAAACTTTAGATAATGGTGTCAAGACTTTAAAAATGGCTGCAAAAATGTGCACGAAGAAGAGCAGAGTAGCAGGCGCAATATTCAGACCAACAAAATCACTGAACAAGTGAACTGAAAACTGCGATGTGATTGGCAACTGTCTATTAGTGCTCTGGCTGATGAATTTCCTTATGTTGGATACACCTTATCTACACTATTGTCACAGAAAAGCTCAGATATCACAAACTGTGTGCAAGGTAGGTACGGAAAATGCTCACCGATCAACACAAAGAGCAAAGAATGTGGTGGAGTGGACAAGCTTTTAGACTGGTATGGGACAAGATGGAGATGATTTGTTTTTCTACATTGTTACGGGCAATGAGACGTGGATATTCCACACCAACGCAGAATCGAAATAACAGTCAGTGTAATGGCGCCATTCAAGTTCCTCAAAACTAAAAGTTTAAGCAATCTCCATACTAGTTGAAAAATGTTGGCTACAGATTTTTGGGATGAAAAGGGCGTCATTTTGGTTGATTTCATGGAATGTGAATCAACAATTACAGCTGATGTGTACTGCGAACACTCACCAAACTGAGATATGCTATCCGAAATCGACGACACGGCAAACTGTCGTTTGGCATAATCCTCCAAGACAATGCGTGTCCTTACACTGCTGCCTTAACCAAGAAGAAGATTCAAGATTTTCATTAGGAACTTTTTAACCACTCTCCATATAGTCCCAACCTTGCACCTAGCAACTACTTTCTCTTCTTACATTTGAAAAAGTAACTTGGTAGACAACGATTTGAAAACGACAAGTAACTCAAGACTGCTGTTGTCAACTGGTTCAATTTACAGATGGCAAACTTCTATGCAGAGGGGTTAAAAAAGCTGGTGCAGTGTTACGAAAGATGCTTAGAACTGAATGGTGATTATGTTGAAAAGTGAAGTAGATATTTAGTAAACTAAAACTGTAACAGCCCTTACTTTATGAATATGCTTCATAAATGCAGCAAACAGTAATTGAAAAAAGAAGACAATTTCAATGTATAACATTTAACTAAATACAGGCCATTCTACTTAAAACAGGCCCCATCAATCAGCAGTTTACACTAAATGCAAGTATTTAACAAAGTGTTCTGTCCAAAGGCAGGTTTTTGCCCTTCATTCTGCTAGATTCTGTGACACCCATTTCATTTTATAGTAACTTTCTTCCCTTTTTATATTTTCTACCATTTTCATTCGTCTCCGACCTCTTGCTTTCCTCCCCTTTACAAATCCTTCCAATGCTGTCAACAACAGGTAATCATGTCTCAGCCAATGTCTCAACCAACTGCATTTTCTTCTTTTTATTATTTCAATAATTGCCCTCTCTTCTCCCACTCTATGAAGCACCTTCTCATTCCGAACTCTCTCTGTCCAGCTGATCTTTTCCATCCACTTCCAAACCCACATTTCAAAGGACTCCAATCTTCTCTCCTCTCCCTTCCTAATAGTTCATATCTCTGCCCCACAAAGTGCCACGCTCCACACAAAACATTTTACAAGTTTTTTCCTTAGTCGCAGATCTAATTTGCTACGTAGCACTCTCCTCATTTTGCTGAATGCTTCCTTTGTCCAGCAATTCGTACTTTAACTTCCTGGTCACTCTTCATATCTTCCTTAATGATCCACCCCAGGAACTTGAAGGATACCACTTGCTTAACTTTATTTCCCAATCCTAATTTGGTTGATTTGCTAATTATTATGCTTTTTGTCTTCTTTGTATTTATCTTCATCCCATACTCCTTGCAGGTTTGATTTATTCTTCTCAACATTTCATTCATCATCTACTCACTCTCTGCCAACACTGCCATGTCATCAGCACTCTATCCTCCTTCCTGCAATATTTACACCCTTATTACCAGTTAGACTCTTTTCAATTATCACTTCCCAGTAACAGTTGAACAGAGTCTGTGACATGCAACATTCCTGCCACACCCCTTCCAATGTCTGCTTTCCTCCAATAAATCATTCCCAATCTTTATTTTTACCTTCTGTGACAAGTAGAGATTTCTTATTAATCTCCTTCCCCTCCAAGCGACTCCTTTTTCCTTTAAGATTCTCAGCAATTTATCCCATTCCACCCTGTCAAATGCCTTCTCCAGATCTACGAAGACCACATATAAATCTCTTTGCTTTTCAATATATCTTTCTCCAACCACTCTTATCAACCGTATTGCATCCCTTGTTCCTTTCCCCTTCTAAACCCAAACTGCTCTTCCCCAATTGATCTCTCTAGTTTTCCATAAAGTCTCCCATTCAACACTCTTAGTTGTATCTCAGCTGCATGTGATAAGACTAATGGTCCTATATTATTCCTCACATTTCAATGTATTCTTCTTTTTTTTGACTGGGGCCATAAGAGTAGTCACAAAATTTTCCGGCCAATTACCACTCTCATATATCAAATTACACAGGGTTGTGATATCTCTAATTCCCCTTTCCCCTAAACCTTTCCATAGCTCAGCTGGTACTTCATCATCTCCAAAATGGACAAACATTACCAATGCCGTCCAGAAAATAGACTGGGTACAACTAACAAGAGTAGCCAGGAACATGGTCAAACATGTAGACAAGTGCATAAAAGTGAATGGAAATCATTTTCAACACCTTCTGTAAAATTATTATCTAAGTGCCAATAAACTATTATTTATAGACTAAATTATGGTGCCTCTTTTAAGTTTAACACCCTATATTAATGGAACATCTACATAAAACATGTAACAAAAGAGAAGATCTTCATTAATACAATATTTCCCTCCTTTGCAATATGACAATATAAAAAATCCAAAAGAAGCTGCAGAAATTCAATTGAGATGAAATTTGTGGATGAGATTGAAATACAGGAGTAACAAAGTAAAAGCGGTAGGGGTAAGGAAAATTACAACTTAATAAACAACTGGGCTTTTCAGTCCACTGTAGAATAAAAACGGATCAACTGTAGGATCATTGTAGGAAAATGTTGGATCAACTAATAGAAGAGAAGATATGAATATAAGAAGTAAATTTGTTTTAGAAAAAGCCCATCACAATACACTAAAAAATAACTGTATAATTTAAACGCACCAATAAATATTGTAGTAAGCCTTGAAATTGTGGTATGCGCAAATATAGTCCACCAGTAATATCACAGCCTTGTTGTAGAAGTCCTAAATCCTGATCAAGGCTACAAACATCTATCATTACATTCTGCAAATAAAAATAAGTTATCTATATATTATGTATGTAAAAAAAATTATTTTAGTCATGAACTAGTTGTAGTTTTAAATTCTCTACTTATCTATTAAAATCTGCATTTTATTTTAAATGAACAATATTTGGCACTTAGCCCAACATCATAACTTAATACTATTAGAGTGATATTTTGACAACAAAGAATATCATATGTTCATTATTAAATTATAATTATAAAAAATAAATCCCAAATTAAAATTTGCAACCTATAACCTATAATCACTACGACTCGTACATAGTTCTTGCAAGGTACAGAATTAATTCTAAAATTCATGCAACAGTTTTATAGATGAACACTATATCAAATGGTAGTGCATAACCATAACTGAAAAAGAGTATCACAGATTATAACTGATAACATAATAATTATAATTCACATTTATTTATTCATGTTCACTGCAAAACTACAAGTTTGTTTGTGGATTAATGAATGCTAAAAAACCCCCACACTACTACATTCAGAAGTATGTATTTACGCAAATAATTTGTACAAATCCCCTTGTTATGTGTTATTTTGATGAGAATGACATCTCTCAATTAAGCAAATTACTATCAGTAAGTACTTTTTGTACAGTAAGAGTTGTAGTTGCCACAGTGTAATAACAGTTATTAGTTGCCGAAAGAATAATTAAGTAATTAATAGATTCAGAAGCATATTTGAAAAACCTCTAATCATTTACTTCATTTTTATAAAATTACATTAAAATAAAAATCTATTTATTTATAAATTTTAAGAAACATATTTATTATTGAATGTAATTATTTAGATTATGAAAAACATTTAAAGTGAAGGATAAACATTTTTCATTTACTTAATTTCAATAAAAAACTGGGAAAGGACTGAATCATAAATTTTTCAGTGGCTTACCCCAAGACAGGGTTTTTAAAAATTATTGACTTATAATAATAATAATAATAATATTATTATGATTATTATTATGCATAACTTCTCAGCATCTGGACTGCTAGCCCACTCATAGTCCATGCAGCACAGGATTTTTTTTCCTTCTTCTGTTATTGGATATCTATGGTCATTTGTCATCTAAGTAAATGGATGGCTTATCTCTCAGTGTGTGTTCTCTTGAGGGCACCGAAGCACTGCAGGCAACATCACCTCACAAAGGTCACTAGTTATCAGTCAAGTGCCCAAAGGAATATTGATGCTGTTCTCAGATGGTCACAGCTGAATTATATGCCACTGAACATCGACAAAACTCTTTCTATTACAAATTCATAAAAGACAAACCTGTCTATCTTCTATTATTCCATACATTCCCATGTTATGTTGTCTCCAGCACTCAGCAAGACGTGAAATCATAGTTCTAATGAAGAGCATACTGACATCCTCCTCCTCCACTTGCAGGTCAATCCCTGACCTGCAAGTGGAGGTTCATGCCCAGCTTGGTCTTGATCATCCCGATCAAGACCAAGCTGGCCATGAAGTAACTCTGTATGACGGTTGACCGGAAACTCAGCTTTGCTTAGCACCTATAGACAGCTGCGAGAGCCATAACTGCTTTCAGCTGGCTCATAGCGAATATTGGCAAACCAAAGGCCAGCAGATGGGAACTGCTGATGTCAAAGGTGTATTCAGTCCTGTTATATGGGGCGGAAAAGTGAGTTCAGGCATTAAGATTTAAAGAAACCATAAGTGGTTTACACACAGATGCAACACCACTTCCTTGCAAGTCACTTCTGCATATCAGATGGTTTCTGAGCCTGCCATTCTGGTGGTCACCAGCGTTACACCAATCACTCTTTAGGCAAGGAAGCATGAGGCGGCCTACAGAAGGTGACAGGTGAAGACCACGACACCATCATTGGGAAGAACGAACTCGCATGTTACTTGCCTGGCAAGAGACCTGGGTTCGAGACAGAGGATATGATGGATTGCAAATTTATCCCTTGGGCCAGACAATTGATAGAGCAACAACATGGAATGGTAGAGTACTACATGACCCAGTTTTTAATGGGTCATCAGTACTTTCGCGCTTATCTCTATGTCATAGGAAAAGCGGTGTTCCCCTGACTGCCCCTATTACCAAGATATGTGGGCGAGCACACAGTTTTCAAATGTGCTCAGTGGACAGCAGACTAAGGGACACTAGAAGTGGATCTCTGAGTACTGAGCTCCCACAATGTGGTTGTGATGTCCAGAATCCTTTGAATTAACATATTCATTTGTATGATTCCCTTATTAGGAAAATTTTAATCAAATTTTATATTAATATAAAATCTGTTAAATGGCATCAGAAAAACTGATAAAATCTGAAATTGTGTACCACCTTATTATTGGCTTGTCTGTAGGGGTCTAAGACATAATACAGTTAAGATCTCTTGCACAGAAATATTTTGGTGCATTTTGATGCTTTAAGGTTGAATCAGTTCAGAAACATTAGGCAAAATCTAAAAAAAAAAACAATTATTTTAGATTAAGGTCATGCCTTACTGTTGAGATTGGAATCAAAATTTAACAGATAGAAGTTAGAACTTATACAGAAGAAAATTTTTTTAAAGTTTCAAGTGTTTTTAGCAATACATTTTAAATACATAACAAATACTAAATAATTAAGTATTTAATTTATATCTATTTAGTATTTATAAGTATTTAGTTTATATTTATTTAGGGGTGGATTTATCCCCACTTCTAAATACAATTGAATCAAAATTTCGAACTGTAAAAGCTTATATAGTATTACCACTAACAAAAAAATTTCAAGTTCCTACAATGCACCTTCAAAAAATTAAAATTTTAAAATGGCAATAATCAATCCACACTCTTGTCTAAGTTAAAAATTTAATGATATCAGTGTTCATATATAAAAATATTTAAGCCAAAATTTTCAAGTTTTAATGTTCAGGCAATCCAAAGATATTAATCGAAATAAAGGCCAACCATACATACATAAGAGAACCTGCATATTTGTATGTAGCCTTCTGGCAGATTCCACAGTTTGTTTTTTTCTTAAGGGATCATAAAATGATGAGATCTGCAAAACCCTCCCCACCCAACATTTTGACCAATCATCATACTTTCCCTTATAAATACATATTTTTAATCTCATGGAAACAGGTACTACAGCTAAGGCTGCAAAAGTAAATATATCCAAACAAAATTTCAATGCACAAATCTTACCCTGCTACTAGTTAAGTACTACTACTGCTACTAGTAATTTTAGGTTCTGAGCAAGATAGTAAGCTACTCTAATCTATCCTTATGAATAGAGTGTCCTTTTTCACTACCAATCCTTTTCATTACCCTTGCCCCATTCTTGGTCCTGTAGGTCTAGGTCTGTTCCTACTGTTTTCAATATTAAGAACCTCTCAGCAAGAAGTGGTAGTATTATTTACATCTTCATTTTACTTTTACAAAACACTTGTTTCAAAAGCATCTCAACATTATCTCAAGAATAAGAGCAGCTTAATGAAGATGATAAAGTATAAATGTATTAACAATTATAGTGAATCTAATGCTTGTAGAAATTATAAATTGATCTCCCGAAGTAAAAAATCTACAATAAACTTGACAAAGTATAATATTTCACATAAAAAAATCAACCTCTAAACAATAAATAAATATGAACAAGTACCTAAGCTGCAAAATATTTTAAACTGATTACCTGTTTTTGGGCAGTGAAAAATACATTCATATAATTCATGTACTGAGTTGCACTATCTCCAGTTGCTGTAACAACAAGAATTCTAGAATTCATCTTTACTCCAACAGCACGTTCCATTTCTAACCTGCAAATGAAGACATTATTGTAAACATAGAAGGCAGTTGTATTATCACGTATAAAGAGCTTTGAACTTCATTTAGTAAATGCAATTAAGCTATAAAAACAAAATAATAATTGAATAATATTATTAATATCACCTGTTAGACACTTTCCATCTCTGTAATTATAGTAAAACAAATTATCATTAAACCAACTACACAACAGTCAGAGTTTAAACAAACAAACAAACAAAAATTCAAAATTATTTGAAATCAGTGAAACAAAAGGAACTACTGCGCAATACTTTAACCGATTTGGTGTATCAGGTTTTGAATAAAAGGAACCAGTGCAGTAGATAAAATCTTAAAATGCTAGTTTTATTAACACTGGTCTTTGATTCATGAATTGTAAGCAAACATTTAGACACAAAAAAATAAAATCATGAAAACTTTATTTGAAGTCCGTAAAGTAATTAATAAAACAATCAATTAATACAAAAAATAAGGTGAATATAGAGTAACTTCAAATACACATATAGAGTACACTAAAATTAAAAGATATACAAAAATGTAGGGAGGGGAACGAAGTATATCATAATTACACACCAGACACACTCAGAAACCTCACTTTAATTTATTTAGGAAGACAATATTGGAATATAAAGCCAATATTAATTAAAACTGAAAATGCTATAAATATAAACATTCAGCAACTTATCTTCCATTAATATTCATAATAACTGTTGAACAATAATGTTAAATCTTAAAAATATTTTAATTACTCAGTTCACACATCATGACACAATGTTAGACATAGGGAATAAATGCTGAGATCCCTTCGTGCTTTGAAATTATTACTTGGAAATGGCTAATAACAATAACAATCAATGTTACTAGCTGCAGGCATGCCTAAGGCACACCTCTGCAGCTAGACTATCAAATTTTTAATTTGAAGCTATGACTTTCACATAATCTCACCTATCACCAACAAAACTTGTCAAATTCATTCTGAGATACCATCCTAAAATTATTTTTTTACATTTTAGTGCATTTAATTTAAGAGTGGGGTTTTTAAGTTTTTTATATATTTTTTATTTTCTACTTTTTAGTCTTCATAAGTTTATACTTTACAGCTGCACTAGTGCTCAGGTTTGAGTGCATTTAGCGAAAGATTGGTCAGTATGTTTTACGGTGAGAGTGCAATCAAGACACAGGACTAAACGATTTAATTTCCAGACAACCAAGATCCAGTCGATCAAGAGTGTACCCGAAAGTAAAAATAAACAATGTACTTCCAAAAAAAAATTGAATATACTTCAACACCACGAAATAGGTACATATAAATAAAAATGATTTGTACCCAAATGTGGATAGAAGTTCCCTTAAATTGTACTTAAATTTTACATAAAAGGAACCAGTGCAGTAGATAACATGTTAAAATGCTAGTTTCATTAACACTGGTCTTTGATTCATGAATTGTAAGCAAACATTTAGACACAAAAAAATAAAATCATGAAAACTTTATTTGAAGTCCGTAAAGTAATTAATAAAACAATCAATTAATACAAAAAATAAGGTGAATATAGAGTAACTTCAAATACACATATAGAGTACACTAAAATTAAAAGATATACAAAAATGTAGGGAGGGGAACGAAGTATATCATAATTACACACCAGACACACTCAGAAACCTCACTTTAATTTATTTAGGAAGACAATATTGGAATATAAAGCCAATATTAATTAAAACTGAAAATGCTATAAATATAAACATTCAGCAACTTATCTTCCATTAATATTCATAATAACTGTTGAACAATAATGTTAAATCTTAAAAATATTTTAATTACTCAGTTCACACATCATGACACAATGTTAGACATAGGGAATAAATGCTGAGATCCCTTCGTGCTTTGAAATTATTACTTGGAAATGGCTAATAACAATAACAATCAATGTTACTAGCTGCAGGCATGCCTAAGGCACACCTCTGCAGCTAGACTATCAAATTTTTAATTTGAAGCTATGACTTTCACATAATCTCACCTATCACCAACAAAACTTGTCAAATTCATTCTGAGATACCATCCTAAAATTATTTTTTTACATTTTAGTGCATTTAATTTAAGAGTGGGGTTTTTAAGTTTTTTATATATTTTTTATTTTCTACTTTTTAGTCTTCATAAGTTTATACTTTACAGCTGCACTAGTGCTCAGGTTTGAGTGCATTTAGCGAAAGATTGGTCAGTATGTTTTACGGTGAGAGTGCAATCAAGACACAGGACTAAACGATTTAATTTCCAGACAACCAAGATCGAGTCGATCAAGAGTGTACCCGAAAGTAAAAATAACAATGTACTTCCAAAAAAAAATTGAAAATACTTCAACACCACGAAATAGGTACATATAAATAAAAATGATTTGTACCCAAATGTGGATAGAAGTTCCCTTAAATTGTACTTAAATGTTACATAAAAGGAACCAGTGCAGTAGATAACATGTTAAAATGCTAGTTTCATTAACACTGGTCTTTGATTCATGAATTTTAAGCAAACATTTAGACACAAAAAAATAAAATCATGAAAACTTTATTTGAAGTCCGTAAAGTAATTAATAAAACAATCAATTAATACAAAAAATAAGGTGAATATAGAGTAACTTTAAATACACATATGGAGTACACTAAAATTAAAAGATATACAAAAATGTAGGGAGGGGAACGAAGTATATCATAATTACACACCAGACATACTCAGAAACCTCACTTTAATTTATTTAGGAAGACAATATTGGAATATAAAGCCAATATTAATTAAAACTGAAAATGCTATAAATATAAACATTCAGCAACTTATCTTCCATTAATATTCATAATAACTGTTGAACAATAATGTTAAATCTTAAAAATATTTTAATTACTCAGTTCACACATCATGACACAATGTTGGACATAGGGAATAAATGCTGAGATCCCTTCGTGCTTTGAAATTATTACTTGGAAATGGCTAATAACAATAACAATCAATGTTACTAGCTGCAGGCATGCCTAAGGCACACCTCTGCAGCTAGACTATCAAATTTTTAATTTGAAGCTATGACTTTCACATAATCTCACCTATCACCAACAAAACTTGTCAAATTCATTCTGAGATACCATCCTAAAATTATTTTTTTACATTTTAGTGCATTTAATTTAAGAGTGGGGTTTTTAAGTTTTTTATATATTTTTTATTTTCTACTTTTTAGTCTTCATAAGTTTATACTTTACAGCTGCACTAGTGCTCAGGTTTGAGTGCATTTAGCGAAAGATTGGTCAGTATGTTTTACGGTGAGAGTGCAATCAAGACACAGGACTAAACGATTTAATTTCCAGACAACCAAGATCCAGTCGATCAAGAGTGTACCCGAAAGTAAAAATAAACAATGTACTTCCAAAAAAAAATTGAAAATACTTCAACACCACGAAATAGGTACATATAAATAAAAATGATTTGTACCCAAATGTGGATAGAAGTTCCCTTAAATTGTACTTAAATGTTACATAAAAGGAACCAGTGCAGTAGATAACATGTTAAAATGCTAGTTTCATTAACACTGGTCTTTGATTCATGAATTTTAAGCAAACATTTAGACACAAAAAAATAAAATCATGAAAACTTTATTTGAAGTCCGTAAAGTAATTAATAAAACAATCAATTAATACAAAAAATAAGGTGAATATAGAGTAACTTTAAATACACATATGGAGTACAGTAAAATTAAAAGATATACAAAAATGTAGGGAGGGGAACGAAGTATATCATAATTACACACCAGACACACTCAGAAACCTCACTTTAATTTATTTAGGAAGACAATATTGGAATATAAAGCCAATATTAATTAAAACTGAAAATGCTATAAATATAAACATTCAGCAACTTATCTTCCATTAATATTCATAATAACTGTTGAACAATAATGTTAAATCTTAAAAATATTTTAATTACTCAGTTCACACATCATGACACAATGTTGGACATAGGGAATAAATGCTGAGATCCCTTCGTGCTTTGAAATTATTACTTGGAAATGGCTAATAACAATAACAATCAATGTTACTAGCTGCAGGCATGCCTAAGGCACACCTCTGCAGCTAGACTATCAAATTTTTAATTTGAAGCTATGACTTTCACATAATCTCACCTATCACCAACAAAACTTGTCAAATTCATTCTGAGATACCATCCTAAAATTATTTTTTTACCTTTTAGTGCATTTAATTTAAGAGTGGGGTTTTTAAGTTTTTTATATATTTTTTATTTTCTACTTTTTAGTCTTCATAAGTTTATACTTTACAGCTGCACTAGTGCTCAGGTTTGAGTGCATTTAGCGAAAGATTGGTCAGTATGTTTTACGGTGAGAGTGCAATCAAGACACAGGACTAAACGATTTAATTTCCAGACAACCAAGATCCAGTCGATCAAGAGTGTACCCGAAAGTAAAAATAACAATGTACTTCCAAAAAAAAATTGAAAATACTTCAACACCACGAAATAGGTACATATAAATAAAAATGATTTGTACCCAAATGTGGATAGAAGTTCCCTTAAATTGTACTTAAATGTTACATAAAAGGAACCAGTGCAGTAGATAACATGTTAAAATGCTAGTTTCATTAACACTGGTCTTTGATTCATGAATTGTAAGCAAACATTTAGACACAAAAAAATAAAATCATGAAAACTTTATTTGAAGTCCGTAAAGTAATTAATAAAACAATCAATTAATACAAAAAATAAGGTGAATATAGAGTAACTTTAAATACACATATGGAGTACACTAAAATTAAAAGATATACAAAAATGTAGGGAGGGGAACGAAGTATATCATAATTACACACCAGACATACTCAGAAACCTCACTTTAATTTATTTAGGAAGACAATATTGGAATATAAAGCCAATATTAATTAAAACTGAAAATGCTATAAATATAAACATTCAGCAACTTATCTTCCATTAATATTCATAATAACTGTTGAACAATAATGTTAAATCTTAAAAATATTTTAATTACTCAGTTCACACATCATGACACAATGTTGGACATAGGGAATAAATGCTGAGATTCCTTCGTGCTTTGAAATTATTACTTGGAAATGGCTAATAACAATAACAATCAATGTTACTAGCTGCAGGCATGCCTAAGGCACACCTCTGCAGCTAGACTATCAAATTTTTAATTTGAAGCTATGACTTTCACATAATCTCACCTATCACCAACAAAACTTGTCAAATTCATTCTGAGATACCATCCTAAAATTATTTTTTTACATTTTAGTGCATTTAATTTAAGAGTGGGGTTTTTAAGTTTTTTATATATTTTTTATTTTCTACTTTTTAGTCTTCATAAGTTTATACTTTACAGCTGCACTAGTGCTCAGGTTTGAGTGCATTTAGCGAAAGATTGGTCAGTATGTTTTACGGTGAGAGTGCAATCAAGACACAGGACTAAACGATTTAATTTCCAGACAACCAAGATCCAGTCGATCAAGAGTGTACCCGAAAGTAAAAATAACAATGTACTTCCAAAAAAAAATTGAAAATACTTCAACACCACGAAATAGGTACATATAAATAAAAATGATTTGTACCCAAATGTGGATAGAAGTTCCCTTAAATTGTACTTAAATGTTACATAAAAGGAACCAGTGCAGTAGATAACATGTTAAAATGCTAGTTTCATTAACACTGGTCTTTGATTCATGAATTTTAAGCAAACATTTAGACACAAAAAAATAAAATCATGAAAACTTTATTTGAAGTCCGTAAAGTAATTAATAAAACAATCAATTAATACAAAAAATAAGGTGAATATAGAGTAACTTTAAATACACATATGGAGTACACTAAAATTAAAAGATATACAAAAATGTAGGGAGGGGAACGAAGTATATCATAATTACACACCAGACATACTCAGAAACCTCACTTTAATTTATTTAGGAAGACAATATTGGAATATAAAGCCAATATTAATTAAAACTGAAAATGCTATAAATATAAACATTCAGCAACTTATCTTCCATTAATATTCATAATAACTGTTGAACAACAATGTTAAATCTTAAAAATATTTTAATTACTCAGTTCACACATCATGACACAATGTTGGACATAGGGAATAAATGCTGAGATCCCTTCGTGCTTTGAAATTATTACTTGGAAATGGCTAATAACAATAACAATCAATGTTACTAGCTGCAGGCATGCCTAAGGCACACCTCTGCAGCTAGACTATCAAATTTTTAATTTGAAGCTATGACTTTCACATAATCTCACCTATCACCAACAAAACTTGTCAAATTCATTCTGAGATACCATCCTAAAATTATTTTTTTACATTTTAGTGCATTTAATTTAAGAGTGGGGTTTTTAAGTTTTTTATATATTTTTTATTTTCTACTTTTTAGTCTTCATAAGTTTATACTTTACAGCTGCACTAGTGCTCAGGTTTGAGTGCATTTAGCGAAAGATTGGTCAGTATGTTTTACGGTGAGAGTGCAATCAAGACATAGGATTAAACGATTTAATTTCCAAACAACCAAGATCCAGTCAATCAAGAGTGTACCCGATGTGTTAAACAGTTAGCACTCAACCTGCTGATACATATTCCATTTGAATAGTGAAACTTGAACGATTGGGTTGTCAAGATTTTTTTTGTTAATATTTATTAATTGTATTAACAGAATTTAAATTGTATTTAATGATATACAGTAAAACTTGCTTATAACAAGATTCAAGGGGCCGATCAAATATGTTCGTTACAGCTGAGTGCTCAGTACTTCTTAGTTGTCACCTCGTTACTGTAATTTTTATGCAGTCATTATCTATTATAATATAAAAAATATACTGTATACCTAAGAAGAATCTGTTTTAAAATACAATATTGATGTGGTTTAATTATAGACTAACACATAAAATTTAGATGTACATACTGTATACCTAAGAAGAATCTGTTTTAAAATACAATATTGATGTGGTTTAATTATAGACTAACACATAAAATTTAGATGTAATACAATGTTTAGACGCTAATATGTTTTGCTTTTAGCCGAAACTGTTAGCGTTTAATGAAATAGCAAAAAAAAAAATTGTAAAAAGTGTGCAGTAAAACTTTGAATTACAGTGATTGAATCAATTCTGAGAGTGGTGTACTGTCTTCATTATGGTAACATCTTCTGTTGAAATATAGCATGCCATATTTTTTTAGCAAGAAACACTAAAATGAAAATTCATTCACCGACTAACATTAACAATGATTTGTAAAAACAATTAAAATTGAATCCTTATAAATTACAAATGTTACAGCATATTATTCCACCACAAGATCATACTCTTACACAAAAGAATTTGCTAAGGAAATAATTGAAAGATTTGATTGTTACCTCAAAGTTTTATACTCAGATTAAGCTACATTTTATAAATCTGGAAAAGTGAACACAGAAAATCAAATATGGGGATCAGAAAACCCACGTGTTATACTTTACCAGATTAGAAGTAACCCAAAAATTAATGTTTGTACCCTCAGCTTGAAGCATTACAACCGAAATAATATTCCAAAAAGACTGAGCACTGCCACATTGGGGTTTATTAGTGCATGAATCCCTCAATAACACATTCCCAAATCATTGGATGTGATGGACTGACTGCTTGGCCATCTTGATCACTGGATATAACTATAGTAAAGGCTGGTACCCCGCAGGGTTCTTATACAAGAGAGACTTTACCCCTCAATCAAATACACCATTTTATTTGCATAAGCCTCACAAAATTTTCATTATATCCTACCTTAAAATTTCAGGGTATGGGTCTTATCTGAATCATTATAAAGATTGAAATATTATTATTACATGAATATTATATTTGATTATTACGTTACAGAAAATGAGTTTCTGGAAATACGGTACACTCTAAACATTTATTTTATTCATTTCACAGGAGAACTTCCTTCATGCTTTTCATTTACCTTTCAGTAGTCGATGATTTAAAACTTGTAAATGTCTCACATTTTGGTCATAATTCTTTGTTTTTTAAATACCTTTTGATTAATAGTTATCTTTTCAAACAAAAAAAAGCCATTCATTTAATTTTTTTTTGTACATTTACATTGCTGAAAAATTATAAGTTGTCAGAAGCCGAAATTATCAAGAACCAAGCAACAACCAGTAAAAAAATATAACATCAATGAGTTGTGTATTCGAGACTGGTGAAAGAAAATGGAATTATTGCTCAGTGCTTATTCAAAAAGATGATCATTACATGGACTGAAATCTGGAAAATTTTTAAAATTAAAGCAATAAAAGGGATAAGTGTTTTGGTTTCTACAGAGATGTGCATTATAAAGACAAAACAATAGCTTTAGCACGTAAATATTGAGTATTTTACAGCTAGCAGAAAACTGTTTCAAAAATTTTTATGTAGAATATAGGACAAAAGATTGTCTTATCAAAGATTGCCAGATGCATATGAAGAAAAATTTATAGAATTTCAGCAATATGTTATTGACTTGCACAAAAATTCCATAATACACAAGTAAGTAATACTAATCAAATACCTGTATACTCTGAAATGTTACACAATTCATCTAAAAGTTTGATTCGTGAAACAAGTGTTCCTATTTGAAATGGTGGTTGTGAAAAAAAAAAAGGTGTACAGACTTTGCTCAAAGAAAATTTCCCAAGGGGATAACTGTTTGATATAATAAAAATGGATGGATGGAAACTCTTTTAATGAATGAATGGTTGAAATTAGTGTGGTTTCACAGACCCAAAAGTTTGCAAAAGGTAAAATATATGCTAGTCTATAGCTTTTGGGGACATTTAACTGAATGTGAAAAATTCATTATCCAAAACTAAATCTGAATTAGTAATTATTTCAGGAGGATTAACTTCTCTCATTCAACTTTTAGATATATCTACTGTGTCCCATGAAGAAATTATTTTCTGTACTGGTTTCCATTCAAAAAACCTAAAAAAAATACTGTTTGCAGACATAAAATTTTGTTTTACGTTGGATATCTTGAAAAACTACTAGAGATAAAGTTCTAGAACCTGTTTTAACCTATTTCCCAGCTAAAATTACATTAAAAAAACCAACAACTTTACTATTTAATTTGGGTCCCAAAAATTACAGTAGGGCTTCTTTTTATTAGAAGAGCTGAGATCTGGGGCAAAATCTTTTGCCAACCATAACTCAAAAACAAAGCGTTTTTAGGCCTATGTTTATGTGAACTTTTTTCATTATTCTCACCAGTAGAACATGTCCTGAAAGTTTCTTTGTCGGACACCTGTATTAATGAATCTTTTAAAGACTTATTGAAAGAATTTATTCTTCTTGGATGGCAAACAATGAACAATTTACAATCACTCAATGGATGAATTAAAAGACCATCTCTCTCCTTGGTCTGTGAATGGATATTGACTGCACAGGAAAATATATCTTCAAAGCCAGTGATTAAAAGCTTTAAAAAGTTTCAATTTCTAGCAATATAGATGAGTTGGAAGAGGGTATATTATTCTCTGGGAAATGAAGAGGATGAAGACTCTTGATTACACAGTTCTGAAAATAGACACAAAAGTGAAAAAGAAAGTGACTAACTGGAAAGCTTAGCAATTATAAATAGTTATTTATCCATTTACAATAAAATTAAAAAATAAATCTGTGAAAATGACTGTTGTTTATTTTTTACTAACACCAAATCTTCCATTTATTGACGTATCTACAAGGGTTATTTTTTTCTCAAGGTCCGATTGGTCGCAAAATAAAAACCTGCGCGCATATGTGTTGCGCAGCGTCTCTAGTATGGCCTTCAATCACGCCACATCACTTCGTTTAGTTCTGAACACGCTGTTAGCACATAAACATGTCTATGACAATAGCAACACCCGCAGTAATGAAGTGTGTGCAGTAATTCGATTTCTTCAGGTTGAGGGGTGTAATGCAGCTGAAATTCATCAACGAATAAGTAATGTGTACAGTGAAACTTCAATGAGTGACAGCAAAGTGTGACAATGGTGCAGGAACTTTAAAGCAGGACGTACAGATGTTCATGATGCAGGGGGTCAGGGAAGGAAGCGAGTGTCAACTGATGATCTCGTTGAGAGAGTGGATGAGGCAATTCGAGAAAATCATTGGTTCACAATTTCTGTATTGAGTGATTCGTTTCCTGAAATTTCAAGGTCAGCTCTCTACATCATTGTGCGTGAGACTTCAGTACCCAAACTGTGTGCGAGATGGGTTCCCAAGATGCCGTCCGACCATCACAAAACAATGCGAATGGTCACCTCCCTAACGTTTCTCCAGCGCTACCACAATGAAGGAGAAGATCTTTTGAACAAAATTGTCACAGGGGACGAGACATGGGTCCATTTCGAAATTGAAGAAACAAAAGAACAATCCAAACAGTGGATGCATTCTCATTCTCCCGGTAAACCAAAGAAGTTTAAGTGAACCTTCTCCAACAGAAAGTGTATGACTACTGTTCTGGGACTGGAATGGAGTTCTCTTGGTGGAATTCATGGAATGTGGCACGACTATCACTGCAGTCTCATACTGCGTGACTGTTCGTCTATGAAGGGCAATTCAGAATAAGCGGAGAGGAATGTTGTCATCAGGCATTGTCTTTCTCCATGACAATGCTCGGCCGCACACTGCAGCTGTAACAAAGAAGCTCCTGAGCATTTTTGTTGGGAAGTGTGATCACCCACCATACAGCCCGGACTTGGCTCACATGAAACGCTGGCTAGGAGGACAACATTTTGGCACAGACATCAAGCTGCAAGACCAGCGTGATGGTCTTAAAACACAAGCGTGTTTTAAGTTCTATGACTAGGTTCTATGACGAGGGTATTGGGAAGTTGGTACCACGCTACGACAAATGTCGTAATCGGAGTGGCGACTATGTAGAGAAATAGCGTAACTATGTAAGTACTTGTTACAAATAAAAATTTTTTTATTTTCACTGTGGTTTTAATTTCGTGACCATTCGGACCTTGAAAAAAAAATACCCTCGTATATGTAAAAGGAGTATATATTCTAAAGTTCCCTCTCTCAATGTTAAAAATACCTTGCAGCTCTTAAAATGGCAGGGCTTATGTGGATAAATACAGAAATAGTTACAATAAATAACCTGTAAAAAGAATGTTTTTACTTCATGAGTAATTTTACAGATGCCAATTTTTTTCTTAATTTCTGTCACAAAACAGTTTCTTACTATGAAAGCTACTGTTTCAGTATAAAGCCTAGGGACAGAGATACAATTAACTCAGCGTCAAATAATGGGCAGGCAGGAGTAGGTTTCGTGATGAACAAGAAGATAGGGAGGAGAGTAGAGTATTTCAAGACGCATAGCGGTAGAATCATTGTAATAAGGATAAAATCAAAACCTAAACCGACAATGATTGTTAACGTCTATATGCCTACAAGCGCCCATGATGATGATGAGGTAGTGTGTATACGAAGAGATTGATGAAGCAATTAAACACGTAAAAGGAGATGAAAATTTAATAATAGTTGGAGATTGGAATGCAAGCATTGGAAAAGGCAAGGAAGGAAATATAGTGGGTGAATACAGGCTGGGCAAAAGGAATGAAAGAGGGGACCGACTTATAGAGTTTTGCACGAAGTATAATTTAGTAATTGCAAACACCCAATTTAAAAATCATAATAGAAGAATATACACTTGGAAAAAGCCAGGCGATACTGCAAGGTATCAGATAGATTATATCATGGTTAAGCAAAGATTTAGAAATCAACTCGATGACTGCAAAACTTACCCTGGAGCAAACATTTGATGATAATGAAATGTAGATTGGGGTTTAAAAGCCTGAAGAAAAGGTGTCACATGAATCGGTGGAATTTAGAGAAGCTTGAGGAAGAGGAGGTAAAAAAGATTTTTGAGGAGGACATCGCAAGAGGTCTGAGTAAAAAAGATAAGGTAGAAAATGTAGAAGAAGAATGGGAGAATGTCAAAAAGGAAATTCTTAAATCAGCAGAAGCAAACTTAGGCGGAATAAAGAGAACTGGCAGAAAACCTTGGCTTTCAGACGATATATTGCAGCTGAAGGATGAACGAAGAAAATATAAGAATGCTAGTGATGAAGAAAGTAAAAGGAACTATCAGCAATTAAGAAATGCTATAAACAGGAAGTGCAAACTGGCGAAAGAAGAGTGGATTAAAGAAAAGTGTTCAGAAGTGGAAAGAGAAATGAACATTGGTAAAATAGACGGAGCATACAGGAAAGTTAAGGAAAATTTTGGGGTACATAAATTAAAATCTAATAATGTGTTAAACAAAGATGGTACACCAATATATAATACGAAAGGTAAAGTTGATAGATGGGTGGAATATATTGAAGAGTTATACGGAGGAAATGAATTAGAAAATAGTGTTATAGAGGAAGAAGAGGAAGTTGAGGAAGATGAAATGGGAGAAACAATACTGAGATCTGAATTTAAGAGAGCATTAAAAGATTTAATTGGCAGAAAGGCTCCTGGAAGACGGAATACCTGTAGAATTACTGCGCAGTGCAAGTGAGGAAGCGATTGATATAGATTATACAAACTGGTGTGTAATATTTATGAAAAAGGGGAATTTCCGTCAGACTTCAAAAAAAGTGTTATAGTCATGATAACAAAGAAAGCAGGGGCAGATAAATGTGAAGAATGCAGAACAATTAGTTTAACTAGTCATGCATCAAAAATCTTAACTAGAATTCTATACAGAAGAATTGAGAGGAGAGTGGAAGAAGTGTTGGGAAAAGACCGATTTGGTTTCAGGAAAAGTATAGGGACAAGGGAAGCAATTTTAGGCCTCAGATTAATAGTAGAAGGAAGATTAAAGAAAAACAAACCAACATACTTGGCGTTTATAGACCTAGAAAAGGCATTCGATAACGTAGACTGGAATAAAATGTCCAGCATTTTAAAAAAATTAGGGTTCAAATACAGAGATAGAAGAACAATTGCTAACATTTACAGGAACCAAACAGAAACAGTAATAATTGAAGAACAAGAAAGAAGCCGTAATAAGAAAGGGACCGACAAGGATGTTCCCTATCTCCGTTACTTTTTAATCTTTACATGGAACTAGCAGTTAATGATGTTAAAGAACAATTTAAATTCCGAGTAACAGTACAAAGTGAAAAGATTAAGATGCTACGATTTGCTGATGATATAGTAATTCTAGCGGAGAGTAAAAAGGATTTAGAAGAAACAATGAATGGCATAGATGAAGTTCTACGCAAGAACTATCGCATGAAAATAAACTAGAACAAAACAAAAGTAATGAAATGTAGTAGAAATAACAAAGATGGACAACTGAATCTGAAAATAGGAGGAGAAAAGATTATGGAGGTAGAAGAATTTTGTTATTTGGGAAGCAGATTTACTAAAGATGGACGAAGCAGGAGCGATATAAAATGCTGAATAGCACAAGCGAAACGAGCCTTCAGTAAGAAATACAATTTGTTTACATCAAAAATTAATTTAAACATCAGGAAAAGATTTTTTGAAAGTGTATGTCTGGAGTGTAGCTTCATATGGAAGTGTAACTTGAACAATCAGAGTACCTGAGAAGAAAAGATTAGAAGCTTTTGATACGTGGTGCTATAGGACAATGTTAAAAATCAGATGGATGGATAAAGTGACAAATGAAGAGGTATTGCGGCAAATAGATGAAGAAAGAAGCATTTGGAAAAATATAGTTAAAAGAAGAGACAGACTTATAGGCCACATACTAAGGCATCCTGGAATAGTCGCTTTAATATTGGAAGGACAGGTAGAAGGGAAAAATTGTGTATGCAGGCCACGTTTGGAATATGTAAAACAAATTGTTAGGGATGTAGGATGTAGAGGGTATACTGAAATGAAACGACTAGCACTAGATAGGGAATCTTGGAGAGCTGCATCAAACCAGTCAAATGACTGAAGACAAAAAAAAATAAAAATTATAAATAGCTAATTTTCCTCTCATTTACAATTTTAAAAATAGAAAAGAAAAAGCTCTGATTTAGTATGTTACCTTTTTTCAGTAAACTTTTTTTAAAAATATTACATTTTAAGATCTTATATCTTCAACTGCTAATCAAACATGCAAACAATAGAATATTTATCACACTTACCTGTGAATATAACATAAAGCCATCGCTAATGCACCAGCTATTAAAGAATCTGTTCCTATTTTAGGTGTTTGACTGTTTAAAATAACACACTGCAAATTTTCTCTTACAGTTCTTTCAACATGAGTGAATAATTCATATTGACCATCTCGTTGCCTAGACCCCAGTAATGACTCATTTGTATTTTTACTAGGATATATAAATGTACTGTAACAAAAAAATCAAAATTAAAAACAAATAAAAAACTGCTGTTAATACGAACTAGATTTAAACATCAAAGAGAATACACATGGAAAAGAACAAAGACTAAAAATATTTTTTTTTTGAGGTAAAAGAGTGAAGTAGTCAAGAGTATTATAAAAAGCAAAGTTGGTCTTGGAATTCAAACTGCACATAAAACAGAAACTACCATTCCACTATGGAAGTCAATGTAATGATATGTAACGAACTGTGTACAACAAATAAAATATGTTCCATCAGTTAAGTTCATTTATTACAATCTATAACTTAAACTGCATATTTCTACACAATGATAAAACTCTGTGTGGTCAATTATTTTTACAAAGAGCAGAATAATAATGTGGTGGAGCCTTTTGGAACCAAATAATAATTATCATTTACTTCTAGAGACAAAGTGATGGTCACTGTACATTTTATATTTGATACAGTTTTATTTCCTGAAACTAAACACTAAAGCTAAAAAAATTCTACCAGAGAAATGTTAAGTAATATAACTAATTAAAATAAGCTACTTCCTCTACTTTTTAGGTCAGGAAATTATAATTTCATCAAATTTATTATTTCATAATCAAATTTTTACATTGGATAAGAGGCTTCTTTCAATTCCAACATTTAATTTAATGTATAAGGTAAGAAAAAATTTTAAGTGAAATCTCATATGATAAATTAAATGTAATAAATTCACTCACCTTGATTCTGTATTTGATGAAATAACAGCTAACTTGTTTATGGGTTTTAGCATTAAATGAGAATTTGCAAACGCTATAACACATTCTACACAATGTTGTAACTTAGAAGGTTCTTCAATAATAATGCGCTGGGCTGGATTGGTATCCAAAACAATTACCAAAAGGCTAGTCTCAACGTCTGAAAATTAAAGTGTACATTAATAATAAATAAAGCTTAACAATTATATTAACATATTTTATTTGTAATAAATATTTTACAGATTTATCTACGCTAAATAGTTACAGGAATAACACAACTAGATGTATGCTCAATAACCACTTGCACAAAGTAAAAATAAAGCACTAAGATCATATTATTATAACAATAAACTAATTCTGATTATGATTGTTTAACGATAAAAATATGCATTTAATTCTTTATTTTTATCATCTGTAAACTGTTCTCAAGTCCATCTAAGTTGTTTACAGAATTTAATTTTTTTAAAAAAGCAGTTGATGTGGAAAACATTTAAAAACAATTTAATTCAGGTGTAACAACTAAAAGAATTTTTATACTACTTTTAACAGCAAACAAGGTTTAACTTTCACTTGGTCATTGTTTTTGAAGTGCTTTACTTACTGGGCTTGCTTTAGTGGCCTAAGATGAAAATAATACAACAAATCCAAAGAGAAAAAAGCCAAGTATAAAAACATTTCCCAGTCAATCCATTAGTGTTCCTTTGAAAACAGTGGTACATGACCAAATACTGTCAAGTAACAGATGACCTATATTCTCCTTTCCTTTATGTTTTCAGATCAATAAATCCCTATTTTCTGTTAAAAATATACCCTAGCCACCGACTATTTCTTTGACAGTTACTTATCATGATTACTTACTTTTAACACAATGCTTTAAAGCTGTAATGGGATCTCAACTTTCTTCAAGATTGTTAATTTTTACATTACTAGCATGTAATATATTTAGGGTGTATGTATGTTTGTTTGTTTGTTGCACCATAGCAACTCAATGACTGAACCGATTTAGATGTATAACCATGTGTTGAAATCCTTATAATACATCCTTACATACATAGCCTACAGACACCCCCAGAGTAATGTAAGGATTCCAACACATGATCATACATCCAAATCGGTTCAGCCATTGAGCTGCTACAGTGGAACGAACAAATATATATGTTTAAATACTTTGAAAATAAATTATAATATACACAAAAACTATAAACAAATTGTTACCTGCACACTCTAATTATCCTATATTAAAAAGCAATGTTTGTCACAGTCATCTAATGGGCTCATTTAAAAATCAAATGCGGATTACAAAAACCGTGCCCAGAAGTTTCCAATTTCAAAAACTACTGGCAAACTCTATTTGAGTCTATGCTAATAAAATAAAACGGCACTTGAATAATTCTTGCATAACAATCACTTGTATGCTAATGTGAAAGTTGATTTCAAAATGAACAGTGACAAAATAAACAAAGCAAGGCAACAGGAAATTTATAGTATGTGGGCATTTTAACCAAGGTAGGATCAATTTGAAGAAGAATCACTTGGTCACCAGTGTAGGGCAAATGCTGCAACTGCCACTGCATAATAGGCATTAAAGCATCAGCCTGAATGGTCATCAGAATTGGGACAGAGTTTTGCTAGCTGGTGAAAGTTACATCGAGCAATGCTTGATGCACTTGGTAGACAGGCCAGACTAAATGAATATACTAAAGTATTGTTGCCCCATATGACTGTGAACATGCATTTGCTATGCAAATTCAACCGCATGTAGTTGATATAATTATAAAACCCACTGCATCTGAAGAAATACCAGAGGGTTACTTTGTCAATATGAAATCAGGGACTGAGGATTTCTTCCACAGTCATGAACACGAGATCATGATCTGTCAAAACAAGTAAGACTGTCACTATATTTAAGGATAGTGCTCATGTCTGTATGTTTGTCTCCCATTCGGAGGCCAAAAGGATTTGTAGCAGCTGAAAAAGGAATGTCAATGTTGATGCATTTTGCAACAGATTTGTTTCTGTAAAGATAGCAATCAAAGAATAATAAAACATTTTACTCACAGATGTAATGTGCAAGTTATTTAACAGATACAAAATGTCACACCTATCAAATTTACTTATTATGGACTTCAAATAATAACAAGATTTTTAATATTGAAAAACTCTTAATTTCTTGATCAACTTCAATTTTGTTCATATGTTAATACACCACAGTAAATAATATGCTTAGGAAACAAGCGTACGAAAACAAAAGATCTAAATGTCAGAAAACAGGTTTACTTTGCAGGAAACACAAGGACAAAGTCCGAGCCACATTATCAGTCCTATAATCAATTAGCTATCAGTCTTTTGAGTTACTGAAACCTGTTTGGATGCTAATCCATTCTGAGGTGATATGGTAGGGTTAAGTTAGACTTTTGTGGAGAGGTTAGAGATAAATTACAGAAATATAGCAATACTAAACACAATCTCATAGAACAATCGGAAAAAGTTATGTTTAAACAATAATATAGTCACATAGAAATAGAATATAATACATGTTCTGTGCTATTCCATGTGTATGATGGACATCACCTTAGGAAGAGCCCATCAGTCATCTTCAATGGTGATTCTGATTATTAAGGTTAGGTTTATGGTTTACTCCACTCTCCACAAAAACTCTAACCTTAACCTTAATGCTAGTCTCTCTCCACAGAATGGATTAACATCTAAACAAGTCATCAAAACTCACAAAACTGATTTTTAATTGACTACAGTACTGATAATGCAGCACAGACTTTGACCTTGTATTGGTCACCCACTGTCCTAACCTCCTTACCAATATTCAGATCTTGTGTTTTTGTGATCCTAAGCATACTTACTAACTATGGTATATTAAAATATGAAAAAAAAATTGAAGGTGATGAGATAATTGCTCAGAAATACCAAAAACTGTAAAAATTAATTAAAATTTTTTTTTATCTACTACCGCCTCTTAATTACAATTCAATTCACAAAATTTCACAGTATCAAAACAGTAATGCAAGTATGATTTACTAAAAGAATTGTACATGAAAGAATTTAATTTATTCAGAAAAAAAGCAATTGTTATCTTCAATTTCAATACAAACTTATAACACATCAGCCTACTTGATCAAATCATTCATTTGTACTTACTAGTAGCCAGACTTTTTACACCCTCACAGCTCATGAAACATTATTTTATACTTAACAACCTTTGGGGACAACCTTATACAATTCTTTAATAAAATAATTCTATTCCATCATAATGGTTAAAAGCAACAATTAATTTATCTTAAAAATAAAAACATTTAAAATTTTTAATTTTACCAGTTTTATTAAGTAATAAATAAATAGGTTAAAAGGTAACTTTTGGTTAAAAACAATAATTATGACAATTATTTTTTATCTGACATGTTAACTACCAAATGAAAATTTTATTGCACATTTAATTTATATAAAAATAAGGTTCGGGTCAGAATAGGGTGGAATGGGATTGCTGTCCCATAGACTAGCTTGACTCCTCAACCTAACTTTGTTGTAATTAAACATGCTGCAAAAGAAACTACCAGAGTTTCACCTTCTATTAAATAACGGGGTAGAAGTATAATTAATTGGGTAAAGCATGAAGCTGTCTAAAAAACAATAACCACACTAGTTCTATAAGGATACTGCTGTCAACAAAAGTGATCAGCAAATTTCAGTTAAAGAACAAGGAATATCAAACTTTCAATCACCGAACTACTGAATTCCTTACTTTTGGCATTATACTGATCAGAATTTGAAAGAATATACAAACTGACGCAGTTAATCGGCGATACTTACGCTCTGCCATTCCATAAACAATATAAGTGATATGAATTTATTTCCGAAAAACTTTCGACAATGAATGTTACATTAAAAAGAGTATGATTAGCAGAAACCGTACTTACTCGCGATAAATGACACACAACTCTTTAAGAGAAACTAAAATAAGATAATTAATAGCAATAACAGTACGGCAACCACAAAAGCGACGCCATCCACACTCACAAACTGCTCACCAATGAACTGTTCAAAGATTTATCTTGAAAGCTATACTCAAACGAGTATCTTAAATGTAGTTTAATATTATATTAGTTTACTAAACTATTTTATTATTTTCTGTTGAGTAGTGTAATGCGTACTGAAGGGTTATAATACTTTCATTATAACATTTAGCGTAGAGTTCTGAATTTGCTTACATCATTAAAATGTATTTTTTTATTTCATCATATTTGTTTAAAATTAAAGGTTGATTGAAAATAATTTGTCATCAAGCTTATTTCTTTTATCAACCTTATGTTGAAAATTCGATTTTTTATACTTAACCATGTTGTTTATTATATGAATGATTTTTTTTTCTAACAGTGTTACTGACATTAACAAAATTCACTTTACTCTGTGTAACTGGATAGGGGATCCCATGTATCAGAATTTGTAAAATTTTAAGCAAAAACTAGCGCCACTAAATGAGTGGTAGAATAAATAAAATGAAACGGCGCAAGCGCAAAAGTAAGTGTAAGTGTACAGATAAGACCACGTTTTAAACCGATGCAGTATAAGTGTTCTGATTTTGTATTTTGAACACTGATCTCTATATAACCACATATCTGAAATAATAAATTTTCTACAACTGTCCGTAAATTTCTACTTGTGTTGCGAAACTGACCGTTCATTTGGTTATATGATTTTTGCTTTAGCCTCAGAAACCACCGTACGGTATTAGTTCAGAGGATGAATTGGATGATATGTATGAATGTAAATGAAGTGTGGTCTTGTACAGTCCCAAGTCGACCATCTACCACCGGGTTGGTCTAGTGGTGAACGCGTCTTCCCAAATCAGCTGATTTGGAAGTCGAGAGTTCCAGCGTTCAAGTCCTAGCAAATACAGTTATTTTTACACGGATTTGAATACTAGATCGTGGATACCGGTGTTCTTTGGTGGTTGGGTTTCAATTAACCACACATCTCAGGAACGGTCGAACTGAGAATGTACAAGACTACACTTCAATTACACTCATACATATCATCCTCATTCATCCTCTAAAGAATTATCTAAACTGTAGTTACCGCAGGCTAAACAGGAAAAAAAGAAGGTCGACCATCTAACCTACTGGGTTGGTTTAATAGTGAACGCGTCTTCGCAAATCAGCTGATTTCTAAGTGAAGGATTCTAATGTTCAAATCCTAGTAGGCAGTTACTTTTTTACCGATTTGAATGCTAGATCGTGGATACCAGTGTTTTCTTTGGTGGTTAGGTTTCAATTAACCACACACCTTAGAAATGGTCAACCTGAGCCTGTACAAGACTACACTTCACTTACATTCATACATATCATTCTCATTCATCCTCTAAGTAATACCTGACGGTGATTCCCGGAGGCTAAATAGGAAAAGAAAAGGTCGACCATCTGGCTTGAGTCAAATAAACATCCCTTGTTTAGGGATGTTTAAAATACATTTCCTGTTTAGCCTCTGGGAATTGCCGTTCAGGTATTACTTCAGAGGATGATATGTATGCATAAATGAAGTGTAGTCTTTTACAGTGTCAGTTCAACCATTCCTGAGATGTGTGGTTAATTCAAAACCCAACCACCAAAGAACACCGGTATCCACGATTCAAATCCGTAACTGCCTTTACTAAGACTTGAACGCTGGAACTCTCGACTTCCAAATCAGCTGATTTGGGAAGACGCGTTCACCACCAACCAACCCGGTGGTTTAAAATAAAGATCCCTACAATCACGATTATAGTCGCGCAAGCTTGCTTACAATGGTTTTATTTAATTTCCAGCCGCTCATTCTGCGGCGTTGGAGTATGCTTCAATATTGAACACTAAATTGTATTTTACGTCATAAGATTCCCTATTCTGTTATATAGAGATCAATGACTAAATTATTTATATTTTCCCCTCCCTAAAATTGTTACTAGATTTTAAAATGTATTCCATCTTTAAGATATCGGAAATGATAAATTAATTAAAGGGAATTAGCAACGAATTTAAAAAATTGATACGAGTTTTCTGGAAACATGACTTATGATTATTAACAGAAATGAGAGTTGACATTAAAATGTATATATAATAAATATCTTTGTACAATAACTAAAATTAGAAGTAACCTAAATAAATAAAAACTAAAAATTCATTCTACAAATATTTTGCAATATGTTAAAGAAAGCTTTAACATATTGCTTTAAATAGCTTTAACATATATATAGCATATTCAACATATAGCTTTAACATATTTTATCTTTAAATAATAGGGTATTTAAAACTACTGAGGAATTTTCACAATGAGACAAATTAATTTCTGCATTTGATTGTTCTTTGAGTTTTTTTTTAATGATAAATTCTTAAACAATAGTAATTCCATTTTCATTCCGTATCATAAATTTTCAGTTACACCGAAAATAAATTTAAAATGGAGAATAGCGACTTCGGAAATAATTTTTTTGGTTATTACTTAGAAATAGGACGAGCGTTCAAAAATTAATAATCTTGGCATATATTGTTTTCACCACGTTGATTGTAAACTTACAAAAATATGTCGCTTTACTGTCTTTGATTTTAAAATGATTATAAAAAAATTACATATTCCCGTAGCGACGAGAGTAATTTTTAAATTTGTATCAATATCCTGTTGTGATTTTAGATTTTATATCGGGTAATTTAATATTTAACGAGGTTAAATTAGACGAGGTAAGCCAGCGTTACACGGATAGAAATTGGATGCGCCGCAGCATTGCAACAATAATTTGTGGTGGGGGTAAACAACTTAGTAGAGATCAAAACCCCGAGTAAACTGACCTTCATTCGTAGTTGTTGTTAATAAGTTTATTAATAGTGTTAGGGTCATAAAGAAATGTTATTTTTTAGTTAACTATTTTAATTGTTTGTAAATTTGATTTATTGCAGTATAAAGATAAAACCCATAAAGTCAGAAAAAACCGATAAAATTGGCGGCGGGGGGAGAGGATTATCAAAAGTCAGACTCTAGCAGTTACTCTCAATATTTGTAATTTTATGAAGAAAGAAGCTGAAGGACAAACAAAAATGTAAAAGAAATTCAGACTCGTACTTCTAAAGCGACCGGTGTATTCGTTAGATTCCTTCAGCAGATTTTAAAGCAACAAGAAGAACACGAAACTGATGGAAATAAATTCAATACTCCTCGTAAAAGAACGTTGAAAAAGTTTCACTTAAGGCATGGAATGCCTCTCTCTGAGGAAAACTTCTGCCATTATTAAAAAACCAAATCGTCCAATTTTATATGTAAATGAAATTCCCACGAGGATTAAGCGTGGACCGTTGGTTCTTCAGAAGAGCCGAAAATCGAGCAATAATAGTAATGCGGGAGAAGGCGGCTTTATCTAAAATACTCAATATTTATGTCGCGTTAAAAATCGGGCGATTGCCATGACAATATGACTTTTAATAATTTTCAAAATAGATTGTCTCAATTGCCTACAGAATCTGTCACCAAGATCTGCAAAGTTATGGACAACGCACCGTATCACAATGTTTAAATAAATCTAGCCCCTAATTCGAATTAAAAAAACAAGACATAATCGACTGGCTCATAAAAACAAAATACTATTTTCACATGAAATGTTTAAACCTGAATTGTACAAGCTGATAAAACTACATAAACCGCGATTAAAACGTACAAAATAGATTCTTTGTTTGCTGAAAAAAAAAAAACATACTATTCACAGTTGTCAGATTACCACCTTATTATCAACCCGACTTAAATGTAATTGAGAATGTCTGGGTATGTGTTAAAAATTAATTGCCCAAAAGAATGTAAAATTCAATTAAGAAGACACAATAGAATTGGCAAAAGAAAAATCTATAGAAATAAATGTAAACTTCAGGAAGGCAGTTTGTAAAACTGTGAGAAAAATTATTTAATACTTGAACCGATGTTAGACCTAATTCCCGAGGATTTAACTGTAAAATTACACAAATTGATTTCAGTTCTATACACGACAATAATGTCGAAGAGGAGGAGATACTGGGTGGAGTTATATTATGTGTAGGTAATGAGTTAATTTAGTGAGTAGAGAAAAAATCCTCCTCTATGAATCATGAGACCTTGCCGTTAATGAGGGGGCTTGAGTGCTCAGGGATACAGAGTAGCTGGACCGAAGGTGCAACCATATCAGAGAGGTATCTGTTGAGAGCCAGACTAAGAAATGATTCCTGAAAGAGGGCAGCAGCTCTTTCAGTAGTTGTTAAGGGCATGAGTCAGAATGACTTAAACGGCCATATCAACATAACTCAGTCCTCTGAGTACTGCGCAGCTGAAAGCAATGGAAAACTACAGCTGCTCTTTTTCCAAGAAAATGTGGCTCTCTGCATTTTCATATAGCAATGATGGAGGCGCCTTCCTTGGTAAAATATTCCGAAGGTAAGCTCGTCCCCCGTTCGGATCGCTGGGTGGGGACTACTAAGGAAGGGGTCACCAGAAAATTAAAAAATAACATTCTATGAGTCGGAGCGTGGAATGTTAGAAGTTTAAAAAAGGTTGGTAGGCTAGAAAATTTATAAAGGGAGATGGATAGGATAAATGCGGATGTAGTAGGAATTAGTGAGGTTCAGTCAGAAGAGGAAGGAGACTTTTGGTCAGGTGATTTTAGAATAATTAACTCAGCTTCAAATAATGGGCAGGCAGGAGTAGGTTTCATAATGAACAAGAAGATAGGGATGAGAATAGAGTATTTCAAAACACATAGCGATAGAATCATTGTAATAAGGATAAAATCAAAACCTAAACCGAAAACGATTGTTAACGTCTATATGCCTACAAGCGCCCATGATGATGATGAGTTAAGAGTGTGTATACGAAGAGATTGATGAAGCAATTAAACACGTAAAAGGAGATGAAAATTTAATAATAGTTGGAGATTGGAATGCAAGCGTTGGAAAAGGAAGGAAGGAAATATAGTTGGTGAATACAGGCTGGGCAAAAGGAATGAAACAGGGGACCGACTTAGAGTTTTGCACGAAGTATAATTTAGTAATTGCCAACACCCAATTTAAAAATCATAATAGAAGAATATACACTTGGAAAAAGCCAGGCGATACTGCAAGGTATCAGATAGATTATATCATGGTTAAGCAAAGATTTAGAAATCAACTCGTTGACTGCAAAACTTACCCTGGAGCAGACATTTGGTGATAATGAAATGTAGATTGGGGTTTAAAAGCCTGAAGAAAAGGTGTCACATGAATCGGTGGAATTTAGAGAAGCTTGAGGAAGAGGAGGTAAAAAAGATTTTTGAGGAGGACATCGCAAGAGGTCTGAGTAAAAAAGATACGGTAGAAAATGTAGAAGAAGAATGGGAGAATGTCAAAAAGGAAATTCTTAAATCAGCAGAAGCAAACTTAGGCGGAATAAAGAGAACTGGCAGAAAACCTTGGGTTTCAGACGATATATTGCAGCTGATGGATGAACGTAGAAAATATAAGAATGCTAGTGATGAAGAAAGTAAAAGGAACTATCAGCAATTAAGAAATGCTATAAACAGGAAGTGCAAACTGGCGAAAGAAGAGTGGATTAAAGAAAAGTGTTCAGAAGTGGAAAGAGAAATGAACATTGGTAAAATAGACGGAGCATACAGGAAAGTTAAGGAAAATTTTAGGGTACATAAATTAAAATCTAATAACGTGTTAAACAAAGATGGTACACCAATATATAATACGAAAGGTAAAGTTGATAGATGGGTGGAATATATTGAAGAATTATACGGAGGAAATGAATTAGAAAATGGTGTTATAGAGGAAGAAGAGGAAGTTGAGGAGGATGAAATGGGAGAAACAATACTGAGATCTGAATTTAAGAGAGCATTAAAAGATTTAAATGGCAGAAAGGCTCCTGGAATAGACGGAATACCTGTAAAATTACTGCGCAGTGCAGGTGAGGAAGCGATTGATAGATTATACAAACTGGTGTGTAATATTTATGAAAAAGGGGAATTTCCGTCAGACTTCAAAAAAAGTGTTATAGTCATGATAACAAAGAAAGCAGGGGCAGATAAATGTGAAGAATGCAGAACAATTAGTTTAACTAGTCATGCATCAAAAATCTTAACTAGAATTCTATACAGAAGAATTGAGAGGAGAGTGGAAGAAGTGTTGGGAAAAGACCGATTTGGTTTCAGGAAAAGTATAGGGACAAGGGAAGCAATTTTAGGCCTCAGATTAATAGTAGAAGGAAGATTAAAGAAAAACAAACCAACCGACTTTGCGTTTATAGACCTAGAAAAGGCATTCGATAACGTAGACTGGAATAAAATGTTCAGCATTTTAAAAAAATTAGGGTTCAAATACAGAGATAGAAGAACAATTGCTAACATTTACAGGAACCAAACAGAAACAGTAATAATTGAAGAACAAGAAAGAAGCCGTAATAAGAAAGGGACCGACAAGGATGTTCCCTATCTCCGTTACTTTTTAATCTTTACATGGAACTAGCAGTTAATGATGTTAAAGAACAATTTAGATTCCGAGTAACAGTACAAGGTGAAAAGATAAAGATGATACGATTTGCTGATGATATAGTAATTCTAGCAGAGAGTAAAAAGGATTTAGAAGAAACAATGAATGGCATAGATGAAGTTCTACGCAAGAACTATCGCATGAAAATAAACAAGAACAAAACAAAAGTAATGAAATGTAGTAGAAAGAACAAAGATGGACAACTGAATCTGAAAATAGGAGGAGAAAAGATTATGGAGGTAGAAGAATTTTGTTATTTGGGAAGCAGATTTACTAAAGATGGACGAAGCAGGAGCGATATAAAATGCTGAATAGCACAAGCGAAACGAGCCTTCAGTAAGAAATATAATTTGTTTACATCAAAAATTAATTTAAATGTCAGGAAAAGATTTTTGAAAGTATATGTTTGGAGTGTCGTTTTATAAGGAAATGAAACTTGGACAATCGGAATATCTGAGAAGAAAAGATTAGAAGGTTTTGAAATGTGGTGCTATAGGACAATGTTAAAAATCAGATGGATGGATAAAGTGACAAATGAAGAGGTATTGCGGCAAATAGATGAAGAAAGAAGCATTTGGAAAAATATAGTTAAAAGAAGAGACAGACTTATAGGCCACATACTAAGGCATCCTGGAAGTCGCTTTAATATTGGAAGGACAGGTAGAAGGGAAAAATTGTGTAGGCAGACCATGTTTGGAATATGTAAAGCAAATTGTTAGGGATGTAGGATGTAGAGGGTATACTGAAATGAAACGACTAGCACTAGATAGGGAATCTTGGAGAGCTGCATCAAACCAGTCAAATGACTGAAGACAATAAAAAAGGAGAAAAAATATTTATAAAACTAATATGGAAATAGTGTAATATAATATTACACATTATAATAATGTGATTAACTGTGGAACTACGGTAATTGGTTGGTTTTTTAATAAATACGATTTTTACATTAAAATTAGCATCATAATCATAATATCTTTTAACGATTTTTTTTTTTTTATTATTTCGCTGACAAATTAGATTTTATTGACATCAAATTAGTTAAGATTTACGAGATGATTTATAGCGTATGTTTTGTTTAATATGTTTTATTTGCGTACAGCGTTGTTAATTGTGTACGTTGTATGGTTATGATTGGTAGAAATAAAAATAATCATTAATTAATGTCACTATCTACGATCATATAGTTAAATATAAAACTAAAACCATGACAAGATCAAAGACAAGCTTTGTTTTACTGAAGTAGATTTAAAATTAGTTACGTAATTGTAATATATTACTGACATAAGAACTTTGGCGAAGGCGAAATTATGAAGCAGTGTTGCTAAACTACGATTGCAGATGAAGGTTTGCTCCCTGTATTCCTATCTGCAAACAGAAACTCTCTTTGTTACTGGATCTAGAGAACTAATAGTTCACACAGCTCATATGACCCATTCGCCAAACAAACTACTAACGGAAACGTTATTTACCTTACCTAAACTAATTATGTAATTAACTATGAGTTCTTTTTATGTACTAATTTCAATGAAATTTGTGACGAGATCAGTTATTGATAGATTGTAATGGAACGTTTACCTAATTAAATTACAAAAAAGTGAAATTAAATGAAACTTCGTACGATATCAGCAGACATAACACGCTTGCTAACCTCGTCTAATTTTAAAGTAATAGAGCATACTTTTATATTTACAAGCAGAGTGATGAAAACAAAAATGTATCCCAAGATTGATTTTGAATGTGCGTCATCTTTCTAAGTAATTAACAATTTATTTTTAATGGAATTTATTTTAGATTGAAATTATGTAAATTAACGTAAAAAAATCTGATTTTTTTTTTCTTCAAAAACAAACAAAAAATTAAGATTGAATCCTAGTATCTATTGTTCTCTGTATTAAAAAACTGATTTTTTTTGTTTATACAGTTTAATTTGAATTATAAAAAAAAAATTACTTACCCGAGTCTAAGCTAGCTTTCACTCATTGGTATCTTCAGAACTACCGCTGGGAGCGTTGAGCGTAATGGTGCCATTAGATTAGAAATAAGTTGAATTGAGTCTTAAAATACCTTTGTTGTTAAAATGTGTTCAAAGAGATATATCATAACTCATACCTTTATGTGTGTGACTTAAATTTTGATTTAAAATGTTTTTATATATTTTTAATGCTTAAAAATTTGTCTAGTCTCTATCCTTTATTGTTAATGTGGTAAAACTTTCACATTGATGTTTATGCATGTATAAATTAGTTTAATGAGATGATTGGAAAAAGTGGATTTAGTTTGAAGCAAAAGCTTTTATACATCATTAAACCTAGATTTTGTTTATCTTTTGTAGAACTAATTATGGCCTGAATAATCAATATTGTTAATAAATCCCACAGAAATAAAAATCATCAGAATTTCTATGTGAGTTTTTGTCTGTAAATGTATACTTAATTTATGGTTCTGTATACAATGTTGTATTTTTTTTAAATTAGTGGGTAATGTTTTCAGAATCTTTGTTAATAAAATTGTTATAATTTTTTTTTCTTTACTGTTGTTACAAACTGTGAATTCATTTTATAAAAAATCAATAGTCCAATTTCAAACTATTCTCTTTGATGAGTATGAACATCATACACACAATTTCTACTCCAGCTAAGCAGAAGAACAGTATCAGTCTACTTATAATTATAGTAAAAATAACAAAAACAGTTTCTGAAACTAATGTTGATTACTAATTATTTAAACAAACCTACCTTTGGGTTTCATAGCTCCTTAATACCTACAAATATCATGTATAATGTGAATATAAACATAACACATATTTCATTACAAATCAATGTTAGGTGCAACTGAATTAGCATAATAATTTCTTGTCCTGAAGAAATGTCCTTATTCTTCTTTTAAAAATCTTAACATAAAAATAATTAATTCTAACAAGAAATATTTGTACAAAATACAGCTAAAAAAAATAATAATGAGTTTCAAAGAACATCTAGTAATATTTCATTACATTTTTAATATAAGAATGATTGTAAAGTAAACACATTTATATATTGCTGATGAAAAAGAAATTTATGGAAACAAAATCAAACAGGTTGCCTTTTGTTGCAAATCAAATGTGACATAAAATTTTACGTGGCCATTAAACAATTATTTAAAATTTAAATTAAAAAAATTTTAGTAATATCAATGAAATTCGTAAAAAATTGTTGTTAAATTAACAAAGGCTTCATATTTTGTCATCACAACAATGATTACAATGGATGTATGTATCTTTATTTTATGTTACTTATTGTTTACTATTTAAACAGTTTTGATAAGATTGGTTAAGGATGTCTTACAGATATTTAGGTGCAGATAACTTTGAAGCTGTTCAAACTGAAGCAATAAAAAATGAGTTATTGAGATAAGCTTTCAGTTACTGAAAATATTGTTTGTAAGTAAATAATACTGCTGAAATGTGATTTGTTTTTATAACGCATGACTTTAATAGTTATTCTGTTTTCATTAAAAGTTTTAAAATAATTAAAATTATGAACTTAGAATAAATATAGTTATGGAGCATTTCAATTAAACCTAATTAATAAATATTATTTTTGATATTTTTAGCATTTCAGTAACATTATACTGACCTCAATTTCAAATAAACAATAAAATTTTTACACAATATGCATAGACTGGGGAATGTTATTTTCTTGCTAAAACTAGTGTTCATGTTTTGCTTTTCATAAGAGCTCTACGTGTGCTAATATATACTGGGATGATTTTTCTTAAAATTAGCAGTAATTATATTTTTAAATGAATTTATAATATTTCTCTACATAAACATATTTCATTAAAAAAGTTAAAGTAAAAAGGATTTGAAAAGTAAATTACATAAAACAAAAAAAAGAAACACTTCTGGTAACTCTGCTGAAAAAAAGATGTGCTGCGACTTACTTTCAAACTGTATGAAGGAAAATTATTTTTGAATATATTTTTTGAAAAAGTTCTATATTTAGTAATTTTAAAGGGCTATTACATTTAACCATACTATTCAAAAGAGATTTTAAAGGAAACTCACTTTTTAGAAGTACTTAAGAATTTAATAAACCACCATATATGAAAAGGAGGATTTGTTCACATTTGCAATAGTGGAAAAAAATAAATAAGAAAAAACAACTAAGTGCTGGAATTGGTAAAAATTTTAGGTTGCAAAGTGGAATTTAAAATTAACCTTTCCTTCAATTATAATTATTGAAATTTTCATAATGTTTGAAATAATCAAACACATAATAGTGATTTTTTTCATCAAGCGTGCAACTTTTTATACTTTGTTCAGATTAATTTCTTTTCATATTTATATATTTATTTAATTTTTAGATTAAGGTTTATGTCAAAGGAGGAAAGGGAAATAATTTGGGAGCTGATTTTAGGATGCTTGAAATAAGGATAAATGTTCATATAAACATGTGTTCAAAAACACATTATTGAGTTACGCTAGTGAAAAAATTTGCCCAGATTTCAGATCTGCTAGTGAAATGAGGTCATACTAAAATTTTTAAGGGGCTATGTAAGGAGGAACTTGATACTTTATGTTGTTTAATCTGAAAGATTAAGCTTTCATGATAGAAAAGTTCAGTGATGAAAAACACATTTTTATAGGTTTGAAGTACAAAAACTTTGTTAAATGATTAATAAATAACTATTTTTTTTTCACAAAAGAGAATTTAATTCTGAAAAAAATGATATAATAAGTCTAAGAACAACACAGAAAAATCAGCTTATATTATTAAAAAAAAAAACAACAGAAAGATGTTATTTGTAAAAATTAAAAACAGTTGTTTTTAGTACAATAGATTTAGACCTTTGAAAAAATTAAAATACTTTTAATTTGCTTAAAAAAAAAGCTATGGTTTACACTAACTATACTAATATACAAATATTATGAAAATTTCACCATTGACATCAACACACTTTTGAACTTTCATTACATTTTTCTATTGGTAACTTAATGATACTTTTGCGTTTGTTGATGAGGACAGCAGCAATGATAATGTAAGTGATCATTTCATCACGTGTGTCTACGTTTTGCTTGTATACCTCACTTTTCAACCATCTCCATAAACAGTAATCTAAGGGAGTAAGATCCAGTGATCTAGGTGGCCAATTTACTGGTGTTCTATATCCAGTCAATTTACCAGTAAATTGAAGATCTAAGAATTGTTTTACTAGTGAGAAATTTTCCAGAACAAAGAAATTCATTGTTTAAAAATGCCAGATAATTTCTCCCCATGACATGTTGTTCTACTAAAGAGGCCATATTAATTGGTTGTTGAACATGTCACACAAAATGTCCATGAAAAATTGTTGTTGGAAATTTGATCTGACTACAGCATGTGGTTTTCTTCATATCACTGCTGTAAATTCTGTGTTTTATTCATGCCAATACAGGTAAAAGTAACTTCTTCCAAAAATAGTATGAACAGAATTAAGTGGTAATTATTTTTAACCAATTGAGACAAAACTGCAGTTGTCTGGTATCGTCACAAAGCTGGATGTGTTGAATTTTTTGAACATGATAAGGACGAAGTCCATGAGCATATAATGTCCTCAATACTGTAATTTGTGGAATTTTAAGTCTTGTAGAAATCCTTTGCTTGCTCATTGTAGGATTAAGCTGTACCCCACCTAAAGAATATTTTCCCTTTTCATCATGTACAGGTTGATGTTACCATTCTCACAAAGATTATTAAAAATTCTACAGAATACTTTACAGTATGGAACACTCATTCAGGATATTTATGTTAATATCCTTTCACCACAAAACCCGTTCACAGAATATCAGCACATTCTGTAAGAGTGAAGAGACCTGGAATTTTTCAAAACAAAGCAATTAAAAATGGAATTAACACTTTTTATAAATTCAGATTCAATTGGAAGATGTAGGTACCCTTTAAGAGTACAACAAACACAAAAACACTACACAATTTGATTATCAAAAATAAACACAATCAAAATTGTCAAAAACAATTAAACTACCCAATGTTTAATATTAACCACAATTTTATGACAACAATGAGTAATATTCAAATTAATTTTGAAGCATATATGTATGTAGGTGATGTCAACCCAATTTTTCAAATGCCTAAATTTCTTGTACTAAATTAAAAAAGCTGTTTTAAATTTAAAGCAGCTTTATTTTATTTAAAACAGCTTTTTTCATTTTTACAAATAACATTTTTCTGTAAATTTTGTTTTTGATATAGACTTTAATCAATTAAATTCTCTATAGTAAAATATGAATTCTATTTATAGTAAAATTTACTTACTTATTAGTCATTTAACAAAGTTATTGTACTTTAAACATAGAAAAGGTGTTTGTCACCAAATTTTTGTGTTTTACTTTGGATATCATGAAAACTACAGAAAATACAGTTCTGGGATCTGTTTTGATTTTTCAGATCAAAAAACATAAGAAATCTATTGACAGATATTAGCATTTTCATCCACCCACTATCTTTAATCTTTTGGGTTTGAATCTCAGCCAGGCGTGACTTTTTTTACCCAAACAGAATATCACATTTTCATTCACATCAGAAAATACCCACAGTAATGTGTGAGGAAAAGGCACTTATTTAATTATGGTGAGATAATTCTTTGTAAATTATTGCACTGATATATAACTTTATAGTTAAATATAAATATAAGTTTTTATGATGAATTGTTTGGTGATTTGAGTTTCTAATTACATTCTTTATTTTTCTGTATTTGCCTTTATTTTTTACTTAATAATATTTTTCACTGATTAATTTGATGTAATTATTGGTATTTAATTTATCACACACGACTGGAAGTTGTAGATGAAAGTAATTTTTTTGTTGTGAGGTGATCATTTATTTGGGTATCTATTGATTTATTAACTGGTTTTAAATTTAACAGTAAGTTCTACTACAAGCAAGTTTTTACAGTGGTATGAAGTGCATAGTGTAATCTTTCTACAGAGAAATTTTGGTACTTTTTCGTTTCTCCTCAACCCCAAAAGTTAGCAAGTTTTTCACCTGGAATCTCAAAATAGCAGGAAATATTGATATTAACAATAACAGTGGAGAAATAACCCAAAAACCTGATATAACCATTTTTACAACCATATACATTTAAATATAATCTTTCTTTTTACCTTTGGGACCACAGGTATTGCTTCAGAGGATGAGATGAACGACAATTTTTGTAGCATGTGAAAATGTCATGCCTGACTGAACCTGGGACACGGAGGCCGGCTTATAAATATAATCTAACCAAACTTAACCTATGTTTGCTTTGCTTGCTAACGTAGACTATTTAACAGTAATGTTTTGAGTATTTAAATAATAAATTAAGTAATTATTGCAATTATTTAATTAATCAAAACATTTCAGATAATTAGTTGAGGTTAGCAAGTGCAGCTTAATTTTGATTAATTATATTTATAATTTATATCTATAATTATAAGTAGTAATGCTAATATTTTTAATATACAAAATATGTTAATATGGAGAATGTTTAAAATGACTGGTATACATACTGAAAGAATCTCCAAAAACAAAGTTTGGAGATTTTACACAAATCTATTAACAAAATCTTTTTTGATAATGCAAAGGTATAATTTAAGAAAATAATAGTAATCCAACTTTATAATATTTATATATAAAAAATATTTCTATGTCATGTAGCATTTTTTTTTTTACAGACAGTAATTCCGGAGGAAGGGAGACAACGATGTCGACAAAGAGAATGTATTTCCCTACATATAGGTCAAGCTGGAGTGCAAACTGGTGCTGTATTATGGGATCTGTTTTGCTTAGAACATAATATAATGAGAGATGGAACTCTAAAAGGGCATCTTGATGATGGTTATGCAACATTTTTTTCTGAGACTGGGAGCAGGAAGCAAGTACCACGGGCTATTATGGTAGATCTAGAACCAACTGTGTTAGGTGTGGAGTTATAACTGACAATAAATTTTTTTTCTAATAAATAAAAAATTTATCAATTCACTCTCATAGGAGTAAATATTCTTAGATATTTCTCTGATATTCACCATTTTAAACATACTTATGTTGCATTAGTTTGCTCATATACTTTGCTTAATATACCTTTAACTACCACATGCAGTAAGGAAAAATTCTAATGCGGCAAGGGAATATTAATACCCTCAAAAGTAAACAGAAACTTTAGAAAAACTAGAATTCATTGATGTTGTCCATGAAAGTTAGTAGTGAAAATAAAAAATAGTTCATCCTTTAATGAAGAAGGAACCAAAATTTTATTTAGTGGGTATTTTACAGAACATTATAAAATATAAAGGATATTCTACATTTGCTCATAAACAGGTTGATTTTAACACATCAACCCTTAGCTGGTATAATGAATTATACAATTAATGTGAAAACCTGATATGGTAAAAATCAAAATGATCCAGGGTAGCTTTTTTTTTCAATAGAACAGAAATATAAATATAATAAAAAAACAAGTTTTGTCTATTATGCATTATTAGTCATGAAAAAATTATGCCAAAGGATTGCTTGAATAGTTAAGAAAAAATCTAATATTAATTAAATAGGCTATGTGATTTTCCTATTCTAATTTTTGAAATTGTTTTAAAGCCAAGTTTTGATTTCACATATGAAATGATGAATTAGTGATTAATTGCATGTTAATTTTATTTTCAAAACTAGCTATCCCTATACAACCGACAGATACAGGTTTATAATTTATGCAGTATCTGATTATAGTTTTGACAAGAATGTCATCTGTACATTTTGTAATTTTCTTTAGTCTTACTATCCATATTTGAGTGAAATATTAAACATTTTTTTCAGAAAAAATTGGGTTGCTCTACACCTTGTAGGGAACAGAACATTAACATAATTGCTCATTTATTAGGTACTGAAATTTAATTTGTAACTGATCTTTCTACAGAAGGTGTGATTTTGGTTTAACAAGCACTCGTGTTTCAGGATTGTGCATGTGTGTTCTTATATTTTGTTGCTGAGGATGATTTGTACTACTTTTAGAGATGAGTTAACTTACCATAGAAGAACTGAGCATTACCACAATAATGCTTAGAATCTTTTTCCTCTTTTTCACATGTAGACTGTTCTTTCTGTGTATTGTTTACATTCCTTCCTGATTATCCACTACATCTGATATATCATTTTCACTTAGAAGCATTACCCAGAAATGGTATCTAAAATAATAAAAATATTGTTCTGAGACAAGACATAAATTTTGACTTTAAATATTTGCCATTCTCATGAAAAAAACACTTAAAAACAAATATTAGAAACACTTATTTTGAAGTAAACAAAGTTCAAAATGAAAAAAGAAAACAAAAATGTGACAATGTAGTAACTCAACAAAAACATCAAGGTTGGTTGAGTCAACCTGACTCAACCAACCTTGATGATGTGTTGGTTGATGATGTGTATAAATTACTATTCAGGGATAGAGCTTAGATTTAGAAACATCATAAAAAAAGACAACTACTTAGAACATACCATATTGGTATCAAAATTTCAAAATGCACAGCACAAAATATGAACATATCACCAATAATACATACATCGGTTAAGATTTAGAAACAGAGGAGCACATAAAAAACAACAGTTAGAGTATTTTACTTACACAACTCAAAAAAGATGCTAGAATAATTTTAAATGGAACAGCGTGAACGATCAAGAATAATTCTGAAGATAATACAAAAGTGTTAGAAACTATTATACAAATATAAAAAATCTCTATTGTAATAGGCTATTGCTATGATTAGTTGAACATATAAAACAAACCAGTTTTACAAGCTTTTACATTGGTATAACCAACTTCTAAAGCTTGTGGATAAAGCTGATTTGGCTAGAAAGGACTACTTTGTCACTGAGGATCACTTGGGTCATTCTTTTTTTGTATTGCGTATTTGTTTGAAATAGACATATTTATCAGATTTTATTTTTATAAAACATCATAAAATGGAAAGATTTACTTTTTCTATATTTAAAAATATATATTTTATAACATTACAAATTCTGAGGTGTGGGCTTATCATGTTTACATTAGTTGCACAAACAAGTTTATTGATGTTTGTGAAGTTGATGAAATTGAGGGAGAAGAATCTTTCTTAACATAAAGCAATTGATTTTGCATTAGTTTGTCAGTATGACAACTGTCGTATAAAAATTTTGTATGGAAAAATACTTAAATTGTTTACAGAATTAAATTGTTTTACAGAATTAAATTGTTTTACAGAAATAATTGCAATTAATTATAAAATGAATAAAGTTGTATTATGCAAATAGTGTACTTAGAATTTTATCTCACTGAAACCTTTTGATATTAAAATCAACATATCTTCTTTCCTGAAGTATACTGCAGATACAGCAGTTTTTAATATTCTCCAAGTTTAATTACAAGATAATTTATATATGACTTTATAAAGTGACTAGCTATCTGTGATTGGCAAAATAAAAAAAAAATAAATTTTTTGATAAATAAATTCTTTAATAAAAGTTTAAGTAGTCCTTCTTAGTAGCTCAGACTATGAAACAACTGACTAATATAGCAACAAGTCTTAATTGGATTATTGATGTAAATGGATTACAATGAAAATGTAATTATTATTTTATTTTTAGTAATTTCACTTTATCTCTTGTTGATTCATTACATTTCAGCAATGTATATTTATCAAAATAAATCATTAGAAAGGTAATTTCAAATATAGATTCACTAATACATAGTGAAATAAATCGTAATGTAAACTTCAGTATTATTTTATCTTCCTTATTATCTTTATATAAATATAAAGAAGAATGCATGTGTGTCTGTCTTTTATTCAGCCCTAAATTTTATTCAGATTGTGATGAAACTTTTCACACCCAACAGTTCCAAACAAGAGGAAAATTATCAACATTTCAGTTTGAAAAAATTAACACCCCCCCCCTCTCTTAAGCAAAGTTTTAATACTCAGCTTTGCGATTTTTCATGGATATCTTCAAAAACTGTGAGGAGACTGACAAAAGTGAAAGCGAGTTTTCTGAAATCTCATAAAATTTTCTACAAAATGCAATTTTTCTGGATAGCTTTCTTAGTCCTGAAGTTATTAACACTCAAAGTTGAAAATTGATGCACAAATGTTTTTGTTCTTTACCCATTATGAGTGTGAGTCACTATTTCATCTGTATCTCCCTGCATTAATGCTCTGCCCCTTAATCCCTTCACCCTTGCACAAGTGCCCTTCCCTTCCTTCTCCATTCCCCCTGCACACATACCATTCCACTCCCACATTGTGGCTGGGTACATTAGGATGGTGGCAGGTCTTACATGACAGTTGACAATGCACAACGGAAAAGATATTTAATAAATAATCAAACCACTTAACCAGTTTATAATAATATTATATTATACTGAAATATAAACCTGAAAGTTTGTTTGTTACTCAATCATACAAAAACTATGACAAAACTATTTTAACAAATTTAAAAAAATTTTTTTTTTTTTAGAAAAAAAAATGCTATAAAAGCAGTGATATTATAAATTAATTTTTTTGGCAAATGAAGAAATAAGCGACTGAAAAAATTTATCAGTTAGTGTAATGTGTAAATTTTTTTAGTTTGTTTTTACTACTGCACTGATTTCACTGAAACGATTTTTATAGGCTACATTATTAAAGTACACTTGCGAAGCTGCAGGTAGGTGCTAATAATATACATAAATATTAATTAAATAAAATATATTATCAATATGTTATGTATAATATGACATTATTAGTTTTAAATGTTTATTTACTTTTTTGTTTCATTCTGGTAAAAGACCAAGTACGTAATGGAGAATATAAACAACTTTATCACCCTGAGCAATTATTAAGTGGTAAAGAAGATGCTGCAAACAATTACGCAAGAGGTCGATATACAGTAGGTAAAGATATGGCTGATACTGTGATTGACAGAATACAAAAAATTGCTGACACATGCAGTGGCTTACAAGGATTTTTTATATTTCATTCACTTGGCGGTGGAACTGGATCTGGACTAACTTCACTGCTGATGGATAGTATAGCAAATGAATTTCCAAAAAAAAGTCGATTAGAAATTATTGTTTATCCTGCACCAAAGGTTAAATATTATCTCTTATTAAAGTTAATAATAATGAAAATAAAAAAATATAAAAATTATAAATATAATAAATAAATGTAATTATATAAATATAAAAAAATTGCTGTTAATGTAATTATTTTATATTAACAGCAAATTTTTTGTATTTGTGGTAATAAAATTATTAAGGAAAGTCACCATCTTAGAAAGTTAGAATTAACAAATTTCCATATTAACTGGATGGTAATTTTTAACTAGATATGGTTTTCCAGCCATAATACTAAAACAACACACATGAGTAAATCATGTTAGTTAAAAATTATGTGCTCTGTGAAATATTTTAGTATTACATTTACGACATGTACTGGTATCCTAAAATTATTGTGGCATCTAAATTGCGGTTCAAAACTTGATTCTGTGGGATTTTTCTGTTTTATTTCTTTTTAGGTTTTAACAGTAGTTAAAAAATGAATTCTACATTTTTTTATTTGGAATTTTAGTTTTAACAACTTTTTTGTTTTTCAGCATTAATTTTAAAGAAAAAAAAATGTTTTAAATAAGTTCTTTATGCAGTATTGTTAAGACAAAAATTATAATTGCAATTGACATTTTTTTCTAGAAAAAAATGAATGAAAAAATGAACAGTAATTTTAACAGATTTAATGACAGTGTGTTAGTGTATAAAATGAAGAAATAATTTTTTGTAATTTACATATTTAATTTGCTAAATTAAGATTATAATTTTGTATTTTTTAATGATATTGTAATTAATTTTGCCTTCTTGATGTATTTCATTTTTTCATCAATTGAAAAAATGTTACCATATAAAAAATATGTTTACATTACTCTTGTATAAGGTATGTGATAACTGTTACTATATTTAAAAACAGAGTATAAATATAGTGTCATAATTCTCAATTGGTTATAAAAAACCATCATTGGTTGGTTCTTAGATTTTTATATTCTTTGTTGACTTATTTTTTTTCTCTTACTTCTTTTCTGTAATATTTCAACTGCAAAAGATTGTCTATCACTGACATTTTTATTGCCTAGGATCGTATTTTAGTCATTCAAGTCATTTATTGCTTTAAACATATACATTACGCAGAAACAAAATGGCACAATTTCATCTGGTTAAACATCAGTCAGTGATACATAACTGTTTCAGTAAAGGAATAAATTTGATTGGTTGAATTAATAAATCACTGACCACTGCAATAATGATGAATAAGTGCAAGGCAGATATTCAGGACTTAGATATTCACCACCAGGTTGATCTAGTGGTGAACACGTCTTCGTAAATCAGCTGATTTGGAGGTCAAGAGTTCCAGCGTTCAAGTCCTAGTAAAGGCAGTTATTTTTATATGGATCTGAATACTAGATGGTGGATACCGGTGTTGTTTGGTGGTTTGGTTTGGTTTCAATTAACCACATATCTCAGAAATGGTTGACCTGAGACTATAGAAGACTACTACACTTCACTTACACTCATACATAATATCCTCATTCATCCTCTGAAGTAATGCTTGGCTGTAATTCCCAGAGGCTAAACAGGAAAAAGGAAGATATTCAGGACTCCGCATACTGGAGGTGTTGGGTAAGCAATTATCTACTGATAAATCTGTGAGGCTAATATGAGTTTTTTCAATTTGAAGTAATAATTGAAGTAATTTTTATTTTTCCAGCTATAACTGTATTGCTGATTACTCTTCTCAAGATGCAAATTCCATTAACAGTTAACAATTATTGCCACATCTTTATTCTGCAAAATTCAGATCAGGATTCTGGACTTTATTTGTACTTTCAATTAAACTTCTTAGAGTATTTAAAGCATTTTCTTACCATGTAACACTTTGTCTCTAGATTTTTTAACATTTTAACAAAATCTAATCAAAGCGATAAATTGTGTCATTTCAGGATACTAAATATGAATTCTTAAACTGGTTGATTTTAAAAAATTAAACATTTCTACAAAAACAACCTAAGTAGTTTTCAACTATTAGTTTGAAATCATAATGATCTACACAGTACAATCAAACAAATTTTGCAATAGAACTTCAATTTTTACACAAACTTCTCTAAAGCTGAATTTGTTCAGTAAATTGTATAAATGGCTTTTTGAAACAATTCAAGCTTATGAGCTTTTAAAGAATTTTTAGAGCCTCAGTATCTTTTTATTCACCTGCCAGTCACAGAAATTGTAGCACAAATATTTTTCCTTAATCCTCTAAAATAAAGTGAATCAGATGTTCAAAAAATAATTTGTTTAGCTCCTGAACTTAAAAAAAAATAAGACAAGAGAAGCTAGACAATTTGTCTAAAATTTATTTAAACTGTTGTATTTTTTATTTAGTTTTTTAAACCAAAACGAAAATAATGGATAATTTTTCGCAACTGTCAAGTAATTGATCATAGAGAAAATAAATAAATAATTAAATTATACTGTGCAACTTCTACAACTTTTTTATTTAAATAACTGAATTCATTATGAAGATTAAATATTTATAAAAAAATCATTTGTTCTTAAGGTATCAAGCGCAGTTGTGGAACCATATAATGCAATTTTAACAACTCATTCAACAATAGCAAATTCTGACTGTGCATTTATGGTTGATAATGAAGCCTTATATAATTTATGTCTTAAAAGACTTGGTGTGGATAATCCTAATTATAAGAATTTAAATATGATTGTGGCTCAGGTAAATATTTCACCTTTTCTTACTAATGACACAATTTTTCTTTACAATCTTATCCAAAAAGTATGTAATCTCTAAAACAAGAAAGTCAGTCAACCAGATTTTACTGAAAATGATATTTTCTCTGATTCATGAAAAAATAGTCTATTCTCAGTCATTGCTATATTTAGATAACATGTGTACCTCATTATTTTGGAATTGATAATAAAGAACTTTCTTAAAAATCATTAGATTCAAGCAATTCTCTTGCGAGATTTTATCAGAATCTTCACCTGTGATTGCATGTATCCTGTCATACTGCATTATTAGAGTTTGATTTTGATTATATATATATATATATATATATATATATATTAGCTGACCCAGCAATGATTCGCTACTGCAATTTTTAAGTAAATATACAGAGTAAATGAACACAATTGAAAGCTTGATAAAACATTAAAAAACTGAACATTATGGAACTTCACAAGATTTAACCATTTACTTTATAAAAGTTAGAATGTAAATAAATCCAATTCTCAAAACAACAGCACTACCTAGTAGATATAATTCAAACTACTCGCTAAATACAGTAGTTGGTTCAAAATACCCCTAACTTTATTTTATTGGTCATATCGAGGATTTCAATAGCTTTAAACCTTCTTTGGACAACGCGGATTATTTTGCAGAAAACCGCGCGTAAATCGGTCCAGTAGTTTTAGTCTATAACGGACACACATATGAACATTGACTTTTGTACCGGGTGGAAGTCAACCGTACCCCCAAAAGTTAGAACTAAAAATTTGTAATAAGTTATAGATGAAAAATGTTATATAATAATGAATTATTTTATTTACTCACTTGAAACATAGTATTAATTTTAATGGTCCAGTGAGTCTGTGTGTAGTTGACCGCGTAATTATGTACGTTGCACGTCATCTGTGACAAGCGATGAGCATTTCTGGTGTAACGTTACGGAAGGCGTCCCTCACAGCGTCACGAAATTCATTTGTGGTGAAGCGACGTACAGAAACGTGTGCCTTGATAATTCCCCATGATGAATTGTCTAGTGTGGTGAGATCAGGAATCGTGGTGGCCGTGATAATAGAGCTAGTGAAAATGGTGTACCGCGGCCAATCGAACGTCCTGGAAAACCTTTATTCAGAAACGCGCGGACTAATAAAGCAAAATGTGCAGGCGCTTCATCCTGCTGCAACCATACTCGTTCCATGAGATCCTTCTCTTGAAGCTGTGATGTTAACCGTGCCTCCAAGATCTCTAATAAGCTCGTGCATTCACAGGCCCGTCAAAAAAATAAGTAACAAACAAATGGCGAGTTGTAGTTCCAACCCATATTAAGACGTTCGGCGGATTTTTTTTCAACTCTTTCTCGTAATAAGTATTTTCTTTCGTCCAAAATAACACATTTCTGGCACGCGAACTGCGATAGATTGCACATTGGTCACTAAAAAGCACCTTTCCACGGTACACTGCAGCGGGGATTTTTTCTAATAAAGCCCGGCAGGATGCTAGATGCGACATTTTCCATGTCTGCATCTAGCAGTTCATTGATGAATATCGGACGAAATAATCTAACTTTAAAGTCCTTTTTCATATAGTCTTGTATTGTCGTTTGTACGAAGTTCAGCTGACCGTTTACGACAGCACATGTTTCTATCCGCGTTAACTTTCTTCCACTCCGCGGCCTATGTTTAACACTGCCTAATTCAAATGCGTTTTTTCCATGATAACATTGTTGCTTTACATAACAACAGCTTAATAAAGTATTGCCGAAACATAAAAGTAATTACCCTTCATTGTTTGATTCATATGTTGTCGTCATGAACCCCGTACACTTGTCACTAACCGCTCCTCGACGCTGTAACTATTCCTGTCAACCATTTAGCACAACTGTGTTTTGCTCAGTATGTGACGTTGTAAAAACGTGTTGCCAACCGACCCCAACGAAATTACTTTTGTCTAATTTAGAGCATATGTATTTAGAACTTCTGAACACATATCCTAACTCATATTTTTCGTTAATATTAGGGGTACGATAATTCCCAGCCATATATATAGTCGCGTATTCGCGGCTCGATCAGGTTATTGAGAGATTGACAATTGAAAATGTTTACTTTATTACAATTTATTGGTTTAAAAACATAAGTAAAACAAGACAAATCAAGACATTAGCTCTTGCACTTACAGTCTTAATAGTAACTTACCAAACTATTTCTTGTTTTCATGTACAACCACATTGGAATTACTTGTGACATCACCTTAATCCTGTCAAATGTGTATGCACTGACCTCCTCCCAGAATACTCTTGCAGACTGATGTCGCAGACTGGCATCGTAAAATCTCGCAGAACTAACTTCAACTACTCTTCCCTGAAGTATTTATACTCCTATCTTCTTTACCTGCTGAACCACACCCAGTTGAGCATGAGGACCACCAACTGAGTCCCCTTTCATTCCCATGCATTCCTAATCTGGGTCTGCTAACTCTTCACACAGAAGAATGTGTGTCAGTGGGTAATATTACAAAAGACTATTATTAAACGGACCTGTTATCTTTACAAAAAGGTTTTCTTTTAACTCCTTTTTGGATTCCTCCCATTATTATATTTTCTACTACTTTCTTCTTAATTTGTAGGAATCTGTTGCTCAGGTCTGTTATACTGGTCTTGTTAACAATATATATATATATATATATATATATATATATATATATATATATATATATATATTAATGTAACCTTGTCCCTTCAAAACTTTTATAATTACATGTGGTATGAAGTGTTAAGAAAAAAAAATACTTTTTCAATTATTTTGTGAAAATTGCAAAAAGATTTCTGCAATTTTTGGGAAGTATTAGATTTTTTAGTTCCATATCTCTTAATGTTGAGAAACTTATGGTATAAGAGCAACTGCTTGTATTTGGTTGATGTCATCTATTGCCAACAATAAACAGGCTGTTGAAATTAACTGCCTTAAGAAATTAGCATAATGCTAAGTTACATCATATTTCATCTTTTGAAGTCAAATAAACATAAACATACATAATCAAATTTTTTAAACTAAATTTTAGTATTTTTGGGCTTAGGTATGTCAAAATGTCAAAAATTTGCTTCAATATTTTTGCTCTAATATGTAGAAGATTATAGTAGGTTTTATAATAGGTAGAAGGTAAACATACAAGAAAGGAAGCTTAAATAAACAGAGAATTGTCTTTTGAATACGTTTGAAGTTGGGTGATTAAATCCAATCACATTCATTGATAAATCCAATCATCCATTCACATTCTTTTAAATGTGAATGGATGACAAAAGTACAACTAGAGTGACTTTAAGAATTTATGATTTAAGTGCAAATGAGTTAAGATGATAATAAAGAATAATAACACAGACAAGACAGAAATATGATAAGATATTTTCTGCGGAACTGATTCCAAAACATGTACGTAAAAGATATAAAACATAAAATATATTTATAAAACATTTTGAGAAAGAATCCTGCTCACCAATTGCAATTGGCTAATTTATAACAGAATAATGTACAGAATTTTTACAGAAATTAGTTTTTTCTACGAAACTGGTAACTGGTCCAAATAATTTTTATTTTTACAGGTTGTTTCATCAGTAACTGCATCTTTAAGGTTTGATGGTGCACTCAATGTGGATATGAATGATTTTCAGACCAATTTAGTTCCTTACCCTCGTATACACTATCCACTGACTGCTTATGCACCAATATTATCAAAGGAAAATGCATTTCATGACCAAGTAACTGTAAGCAATATGGAATATTATATTAAATTTCTTCAATAACTTTATTATTTTATTCTGATTATTTTTAAATTCTTTAATTTTGTCAATTTAATGTCAATTTTTTTGTTGTACATTGTGGAAGTCATATGACCAATTGGAGTCCTTTGAATATTGGGTTAAGACATAATTGGTTACGAAGCAATAAATGTTTTCATTCCTTTTTTATGAAGTACATAGTGTACACTGCTGATGCCACCATAGGTTTGCTATTTAAACTAACATTTTTAACTGGTACCCAACTATAGCAAAAAGTTAGAACTTAAGAAACAGAAGTAGTAATTCAAATTGTGTTTCTGGGTTGCTGTTTTTCTACACAGAAATTAACAGTTTATACTTGGCTCTATCTCAGCATACTTATACTTACTAAGGATATGCTATAATTCTAAGGGATTAATGATAATTATCATTAGCCTATAAAAAAAATGTTAAGCTAATAACTATTTTGATATTACAGATTCATTTTAAATATAAATCTATTCAAATGTTTATAGTGCATTAGGTTATTACATAAGTTAAATATTCATAAGATTATCTAATACATTAGTTGATTACCTGTTAAGTAGATAGTTTAAAAAAATTAGAAATAATGAAAGTTAAAAGCAGAAAACATATGGTACTGATTTAAACAAATTACCTGATAAATTTGTTGTTCTCTTTCAAGGATAGTTAAAAATTTTAATCTTGTTATCTACTCTTGTTCCACACTCCATTCACAGAGTAAATTATATGGTTCACCTTATTGTACAACAATGAGATTTATACAGTTTAATTCTGTTTTGACCATACTAAATTCCAAAAGGCATAGAATTAGTATTAAACTCTAGCATTAGGCACCATGTAGGAAGAAATTTTGACCAGTTATCATTTTAAAGACTTATTCATAGTTGTAAAGATGAATCATTTAAAGTAGTTGAACTAACCATGTAAATTTTTATGTAATACTCAATTGTGTTTTTACGCTTTACAGTTGGGCATTTACAGCCACAAATGGATAATTATAACCAGCTTGTTTAGAACAGAGCAATTGTGTAAAGTAGAACAAGTGTTTAAAAATAAGCAGCTGAGTTTCAAAGCCCTTATAAGTTTCAGCTGCAAATAAATCCATTTATATCAAGTCATGATTTTAATTGTGGTGTGAGTGGTAGTGCCTCGGCCTCTCATCCTGGTCCTGGGTTCAAATTCCAGTCAGGCATGGCATTTTCATATGCTACAAAAATTGTCATTCATCTCATCCTCTGAAGTCCTGGAGGTTAAAAAAAAAAGTTGAACCCAATAAATTTGATACGTTATTTGTTAGTTAATGGTGATGAAAGCCGTAATAAGAATATCAGTGTGCACTGCTTCAGCTCATAAAGGAGTCTTACTGATAACAAACATTATTAAGTGACCAACTTTCTTTATAACCCAATATTATAGACGCTTCTAATACAATGTTAAGCAATGTAGAGCTTAATCAAATTTATATTGCTGTTCTATAAATAACTTGATAATCAAATAACAAGATTTTATTAATGCCTCCAGTAGATAATTGCAATTAAATCAATAATGGTTGTCTGCTCATTGAATCCTTAACAACTATTAAAGTGATGTCTTAACAAAACTGAAAAAATCCCACAAAAAATTTATTCCAATCTGGTGACAATATATTCTAAAAATGCAAAGAAGAAATTATTATTGCAATATTATTTAATATGCATAATCACTGATCAAAGGAACCTAAGAAAATAAAATTTGTGAAAAAAGTCTGCCTTATTTTGTATTTAGAAACTTAAAAATATGCATTTTTTTATTTTTTTTAACAGGTAAGTGCAATAACAACTGCATGTTTTGATGTTAGCAACCAGTTAGTTAAATGTGATCCTACATCAGGTAAATATATGGCATGTTGTATGCTTTACAGAGGTGACATTGTTCCAAAGGACATAAACTGTGCTATAGCTAGCATCAAAAATAGAAAATGTGCTGAATTTGTTGACTGGTGCCCAACAGGATTTAAAGTAATGATAAATTTTATAAATTGTTAGTATGTAAGTTTTATAGTATTTGCAATAACGGGAAAGTAATATAAATTTGATTAGTTATCTATCTGTTAGACAAAATAAGTGGTTCTAGGCAAATCAAAGTGAGAAAGTCAGTGCTGGAAATATCATAATTATGCTCAAAAACTAGTTTTCCATACCAAAAATACTAGGGAAAATGAACTGTAAAATGTTATCATGTTGCCTTCTTTAATGAGCAGAATATAATTGTGCAAATCAAACCTATGGAAATGTTAATGATATTCACCCTCATAACTGTACATTCACTCTATAAAATCTTATCTTTTGTCACTGAAACTGACAAAAAAGACTGTCTGTGCATTTTAATCTTATCATTTATTCCAGTTGCATAGATTATAAACATTCCACTCTTAGAGTAAATTATATGCTTCACCTTACTGCACAACAATATGATTTATACATTTTTTCTGAGCATACTAAATTATTGACTTGAGTGTTGTTCTTTAAATCTGTCAACTCAACGTTATACTTTGGTTTATGCGATAGGATCCTATTATGTTACAGATATCTTTTTTTTATATATTGCCAAACCATTTGGAAAAATTTTCCACTAATTTATTTAAAATGTTTTCTTTAAAGGAAACGTAATTACTCTGATGAACAAATTTTTCATTTGATACAAATGAAGTTTGATACTTGAAAGATACAGGATATGATGTACTGAAATTAAAGAACTGATACAACAAACAAAAGGTTGTGTAGGATTGATAAAAAAACAGGTAACTGAAAACTAAAATGTTTGAGGCTATTGTCTTTCTCTTAGATGATTCTTCTCAGCCAAAAGAATCATTTAAGAAGAAGACAATAATCATCTAGCACAATGTATAAAAGTGAAAGAAAGGTTCACAAAAACAAATAACTTTTCACTGCATATAACTGAATAAGTTTGGGTATATACACCACATTCTTTCTGTGCTATGGGCAAATTAATACCTTTGTAATGTATTACCTGGGATCTAAAAGGTGATTTTTCTTTTAAATGATAGGTTAAACTGAGTTCTGAGTTATTTTATAAATATACATTTTACAAAATGTACACAGTAAAAGAAAAAAAAACTGAGGTCAAATGTGAATAAGCGAGATGTATAGTATATTAAATTGAGATTAAATATATGTTGTATGAATACATAGAGCGCAGTTCAAACACTTTCTGAAGTTTCCTTACTGCCTAAAATCAGCAAACAAAAACTACTTAAATGTTTAAGTATTTTTATCTACTGGAAAGTGCCAGTATGGTGTCACAATTTGAGGTGCAGTATGGTGCAGCAGTTTGTATGGTTTTTGTTCCTATATAAAAAGAAGGGATGAATGAGATAAGGCTGGTGAAAGAAAAGTGTTCATCAACCTAATAAGATGGATTTGCCTCTCATTGAAGTAGTTTAGAAGTAAATTATTATTATTTTAAGTAAATTATAATAATAATAATAATATTTAATAAATAATTAAATATGAATAAATTTGTTTTCCTTTTTCTTATGGTCAGGTTGGAATAAATTCCCAAGCACCATGCAATATTCAGAATGGAGATATGGCGACTGTGAGTAGAGCTGTCTGCATGCTAAGTAATACAACAGCAATAGCTGAAGCTTGGGGGAGATTAAATACAAAATTTGATTTAATGTATAATAAACATGCTTTTCTTCACTGGTATGTTGGTGAGGGTATGGAAGAAGGAGAATTTACAGAAGCAAGAGAAGATCTTGCTGTACTTGAATTAGATTATCTTGAAGTTGCAAAAGACAATGCACAATATGCTGAAAGCGATGAATAAATTTTTTTGGGATTATCAAAAATGTCTGTTCTTTAAATGTTATATTCGTTTTGTACTTTTTTTTTGTATGCTGATAACCTTACAGATTTTAATCTGATTAGTTTGTTGAAAGTATTGCAGTTTTTATAGTGCTACATAACATATTAGAAAATAACAATAAAAAGAATAAACTTAACTTTATTTATACATTAATTGCATTTTTAATATGTGTAATTTACTATTTTTTTTTACAAGTATTAGGATAATAATTTATTGTTAATATTAAACTATACAAAACATTGCTCTTGGATTTCATTTAAAAAATATTTCTTATACTCTGATTTGTTCAAATTTAAAAAAAGAAGTTTGACTCAAGTTTAAAAAAGTACTGATTATTCCAACAATGTATATGAAAAAATGCAGCTGCTGAGGTAAACATAAAGAAGTCAGTCTGTGGTGTACTAATATGGCATTATGAAAAGTAACATTAGAATGAGAGTGATTGAGATACATTATTTTTAAAAACATTCACTCATTAATATAATCACGCATTCTTACTGTACCCGAATTATAATTTCATCATTCTGTAAAATAAAAACAAACTGTTTATCTTATACTGATTGTTTTTAATATTAGAAGGATTTATTTCATAATAATAGAATTTATTTTTCTACTTACATTCAACTAAGTAATAATAATATAGCCAAATTTATAACTACATTTCCAGGATATACAGTACTTTTATTTATTTACGGTATTTTATTTATAGTATCATTTATTTCTTCAACAAATCCCACACATCTAAACCACATTTTTCACACAATTTAAGATTCTTAGCCTAGCTTACGCCTACTGAATGCTTGAAAGATATAAATCTTACTGCATTAATCTTGTCACATGAGAATATTAATAGGCCTACAATATTCCATAAGATGAAAAGTAGCATGCATGATATAGAAAGTCAAGAAGTTTTACTGAACTTCTTATACACTTAGTGGAACTGCTTGAACTTCATCTTCACTGCTTTCCTATTCCTCCAAGTCACCTTCAATTTATTCTTCATCACTGTTCTCCAATTCATCTTCACTACTACCATAATTGCATCTTCCCAAATTCCATTTTTAGCCCAAAGCTCATCTTCAAATTTGCTGGCATTTTTGCAGTATGACAACCAGTCCTCAGGTGTGACATGTTCAATACCTTCTGTCACTAGTTTTCACAGTCTGGTTAATGACATGTCACCAGATGTGTTATTAGATCTGATGTTTCTTTTAATTTTTACCAAGCTAACTCTGTGGAATTTAATTTGCACATGTAAAGGGGGATTTTAATTACAGTATGACCATGTGGAGTCAGTATTTTATCAACCTTGTATTCCTTCTTTTTTTTGGTGGCAATTGTAGTATCAGGTCATCTTTCCTCAGTTTCTCATCACAATGAAACGATTTTGCCTCAAGTAGTCGATCATGCCTCCTTTTAAAGATGACTTTATTTACTTGCTTTAGATGGTATGGCACATTGTCAATAATAGCAGTTCCTTGTTTTCATCAGCATTTTCTCTTTCATCAGTGTCTTGAAATATGTAGCATTCATTTGCTTGTGGTCATCACCAGATGTACAACCTGCTTGAAATATTAATTATGCCTTTAACAAACACCTCAGAGGACCTGATGTAAACGATGCCAAGTCTTTTGGATGCTTTGGTAGTTTTAAGTGTTTGCAAGACATATTTACTTTGCCAAAATTTTTGAAAATTTTAATTTGTATCAGCCCAAGTTTTATGTAAAATTTTTTTTTCTTTGCTTCTTTCTAACTTACCTAATTTTCTGTTGTTTTTCCACTAACACCTTAAGTTTTGAAGCACAGGTTTTCCATTTAAAGTACACTTTGGTTAAAATATTCTGGAGAGTGGTTCTTTTCCATTTAAATCCAATTCACTGTTTTAAGACCAGAAGAAGTTTTGAACTTGACACAATCTTTTGTCAGACATAGAAATCTTTGATTATATTTCTAGTAGATATCTACATTAGGGTAATGAGGATGCTTCCTTTTTTCCCAGGGGTTAGTGATTCACCTTTACTAGCACAAACACCTTTTAGAGCAGTCACGGTTTTTCATGACACACTATTTTGCTACTCTTGGTTTAGTTAGTGGGATTATCAGCCTATTTAACTTTTTCACTTACTTGCAACAATCTATGATGTGAGGATTGATGAGAGTTGAGGATTGTTTTACCTTTGAACATTTCAAATCTTTTTCCACTATGATTATTAAAACTAACTTAAAAAAGTTACGTAATTACAAAACAGAAATTAAAAAAAACACTATCTGTACTTATTACCAAAATTAACAACAAAAAAGACAGTCAAAACACAACACTAATGGAAATACAATAAATACACTACACCCAAATTTTATTTTATAAAGACTGACAGTCTGAAAGTGGTTAGCGCTATGTTTACTTGACTAATATTTTTAGAATGAGTAGTAGCTTCTCATGCATGTGCTCACTAAGGTCTGTACTCAATCTACAACAATCCATGCCACTTCTCATTGTGGCATATTAGTATGTAGATCATTCTGCATTAATCCATGCTAGGTTCTAATGACCAGAATGCTGTAACTCAGAATGCTTTTATGAGTAGAGTTGGTAAAATAATACGATCTGCTTCAACAAGCGGAATATTGACAATATTTTCCTTTCCTGGGCTAAACTGATTTTTTTTGGTCAGTCTTTAACAGCATAGTGTTTATCTGTAGCCTGACTATCCCACACACACATGCATGCGCACACATGAAATATATATTTTGTAAAGCCACTCTAGAGACTGAGAAGAAGCGCTATCACTTTCAGGTCAGCAATGATTCGCCATGAATGTTCATCATACTTAATAGCTTTTAAAATTTTTGACATACACATATGTTTTTTCATTCCTACAGAAAGTGCCACTGGTATAGAAGAAAATTTATAAATTTATGTGATAGTACTGCCTTTAAACTTCTTTTTGATGAGTTTATAAATAAACACCAATCATGAACAACATATACAATGTCCAGTTCAGATATTAGCCTCTTAATACCATGGCAGTAACAAATTAAGCAATCTCTTTGATTTCTACATATTGAAATTTTAGTATCCTTGTTTAATAAATTCAATTCTTTAAGACATGAACCTAGGAGTTCTGCATGATATTTTGACAAATACATGTCACAAATTAGGTCACTCAATTCTGCTTGTGTGATTAGATGATATTCAGTATTTGATTCTTCTAGAATGCAATTAATAATTATTGAAGTTTAGGATTCATCGGTTCAGCCTTCTGGAGAATCGGAAATTTCTTTCCAAGAAGTTGGAGCAATCAGAATCTGTAAATCAACACCATGAAGTACTGGTGTCATAGCTGAATGAACACATTTGGGTATTCAATACTGCTTTTATTGTTTGAATTGCAGTAACATTTGTTAAGCAAAAATAGCAGTACCATAATGGTTAGTAGGCTCTTGCCAAATCATTGGTATGCCAAAAGGCAAATGCTCTTTTTCCCATTAAACCACTAGGTTAGTTTAACATGTAGAGATCAAGATTTATCTTGACTTTTCTTGGTGAATTCTCTACAAACGTAACAAAAAATATTTGGAGAATTTTTACAAGCCTGATTTTTATTTATTGTTTAAGTAAAAATGTTCTAATGAATAAACGTAAACTGAAATATTACAGAAATACTTATTTAATTATAAAAAGTTTTAATGTATAAATACTTAATTACTTAAAATACTTCATAAAGTTGATTCACCATAGAGTGCAATAAAACAATGTCAAACACGTGATCGATAAAATAATACCAAAAGTTATGTCATAAAAATCATTCACTAAATTTATGGCTTATGAAACAATCTTTATAATATGTGTATGATAAAATCACTACCACAGATAAAGAACACAGCAAGTCATACTAAGAACTGAACTCATAACTGAAGAAAATTTCATCATGTTGAGTTACTCATTACTTGACTCACTGACATGTCTGTCTGGCTTGACATGAAATGACCCCATTTGATAGTTATATACCAAATATAGTTATACAGCATGCATCACAACATAAATTGGACGTGAATAAGCAAACTTACATACATACTAACTTATCTGTATTGTTTGTTTTACAAATGATGGAATAAATAAATTTAAGGGGTTGTAACTTAAGAATATTACATGATGGGTTGTTTTGGAATACATATTCAGATTCAGAATATAAAGTACTATGTAGAACACCTATTCCCTTTTCAATTCCAAATTTTATGTTGACCAGTGTTATCAATGAACCTTGACATATTTATTTTTTCTCGTTAGGTAATTATTCTTTAACTTCAACTACTGTATTGTTTGTTCTGTGTACAAACTGAAAAGTAACACAGACGTACAACATTTTTGTCTCATTTCTTTCTGAATCAGAGTTTTCTCTTACAACTCTTGAAAAAATTATAAATCTCTTCTCGCTATATATTTAAATCATAATTTCTTTTTAAATTTTATTCCATTATACATTCTCAGAACTATAAATACCATATCTAGTTCAGTTTGGAAATTGAACTAGATATGTGTAGGTTCACTATATGCATGAGATTTTAATGGTATATTATCAATTTCTTTTGCTTTGTTCTTATTTAAATATTTTACAACCATCAAATTCAGATTATAATGTAGCCCTTCTCTGAATCATTAATTCCTTTCTTCTCTTGAACAATTTTCATCTTATTTTTCTCCTCTATATTGTACTGCTGTATGTTCTGCCATCTGTAAGCCCTTTTTTTAACAAAGGGTTTTCATTTGCAGTTCTTTATTAATATATTTTGGCTTCATTTCCCCAAAGTTTCGCTTACTTTTCTATGTACTACCTACCTTTCCAGTAGTAACATTTGTCTCTTCTCAAAGCATTCTCCTTGAATCAGCCTTCCTTTGCTACTCTAACTTTCCATTAATTTAATTTTTTATACATTTAACAATTCTCTATTTCATTATCTTTTGCACTTTTATACTTCTGTTCTACATTGTATATGTCTGTCCTACATTCTTAGTATCTCTCCTTATCAACAAACTTCTACATAATGCTAATTATCTACCAAATATCTCCTCTCTTGCCTTAACTGTTTTCTTTCATAATTTTATTTTCATTTTCAACAGAAGTTTCTGTTGGAAATCTAGGCCCAAAGCCATGGTTTAATCAAATTTTAACTTCTTTATTCAGTCAATATCCTACCTGCTTGATCTATTTTTTCTTTAAGTTCTTAAAATTGTAGTCAAAATAAATGTCTGCTGCTATGTAAATTTTGTAGCTCATAACTGATTTCAAAATCTCTGCCTAACTGTTGTATAATCAATGTGTCTAATCATGTACCATCTTTTATTATTATATATATATTTATGATTAATAGTCTACATTAATGCAAAATTGTAGAAACAACAGCCTTGCACTATCATCTAAATATTTAATTAGATCATCTGTTTCTTCAAATATCCTTCAATCATCTCATCTTCTGCTAAGGTTTAGCACTTTTTTTTTTAGGCTTGGGCTTTGGTTCATCCTGATTACAATAATTTCACTTGTTATAGCAAAATCTTTCTGCTTTGTCACTTTCAGATTTTATATTAATCATCTTGTAAATGCCTGATTTTTTGTAAGATAAATGCTTGATAATCCTATAAAAAATCATTTATTTCATCTAGCCAACCTATCCATTTCATGTTTTAAATTACCTAGCCTATTACCTTTATTTAATCTTCTGATATTCTGTGCTTTGACTTCAAGAATGTCATGTTTATATTTATTGATGATCTCCTCTTTAGTTCTTGCCATCCAGAAAAACATAGAGATTATTCTAGTTTAGTATATTTTATGCAAGAGAAAACCATAATAAGCATTTAACAAAAAAAAAGAATGAAGAAACAAATTCTGTATTTTGAAGAAACTCAGAATTAGTTATCTATTTCTTTCAACTGTACAGTATTCAGGGCCTCAAATAGATAAACTTAAATTTTCTGTTCAGTTAAAGTAGCCATCAGCTATTAATCACCCTCAACTTCTGAAAGGGCTGTAGACCCCTTTTAGGAATATTTCTTTGTCTGGCCTTTCTGCTCGGTACCCACCCATTTTTTAGCACTTAAAGTATGACTGCTTGCTTCTCAAAGACATGAGGGGTATGTTAGCTTACTTTCAAGTAGCTAATCCTCACCTGCAGCACAACTCCATTTAATGTAACATTTTGTAGTTGCACTGCCCCTTTAGACACTTATCACTACTTACCCAGGACTACTTAAGGTTTTCCCCCATTCAAATCTAGTAATATGCACCTCTGTTGCCTGCAGTTAAGCTCCCAGTTTATAGAGGTATAAAACATTACAACAAAATAAAATGATTACATAATTTGGCTTAAATTTGGGTATTATAATTTTTTCTTCTTGGTAGATTCTGTATAAAATTTTATATATTTTTCTGATAAATTCTTAATTTGCTTTCCCTATGAAAAAACAATATGATTATTTTGCCATAGAGTATATTTTCCATTCTTGATGTCCTGTATGTCTTTCTTCCATTTTGCTTATTTTGTAAATAAATGTGCTAATTCATAAATTATAGTTCCAAAAATTCATTACCATATCTTCATCAACCACATCTTTATTAGCATTAACATGTGGCATGATTGCATATCAATTTCATCAAGAGTCTACCATTTCTTCACCTTCCAGTATAGAAAAACATTGTACATAGATTTCTTGAACAAAAAAAATACACAAAAAGAACAAACCTGGATATGAATGAAAATTATGTATATATTACAATGTTAAAGATGTATTTACACTTTTACAGTACAATGTACAGATTTTACAATTATTTTGAATTATTATTCTATTACCTATTTTAAATTAAAACAGGTATGTGGCAATAATATAGCTTTGACATTCAAAAACGATTAGTTCAATATCAAAGCAAATATTAAGATTTACTTAATGAATAAAGAATAATAATTAAAGAGAGTTACTAAATTGTGGAGTCTAATGGATGATGAAACATATTACATAAGTATCAATTAATATAATAGAAACAAAAACAAATTTAATTATGAAAACAATAAGTCAAAAAACAGTTTCAAAAATTATTTACACTGGGTGTAAATTAGGTACTACCACTGAAATATAGAAATACTGGAATGGGTACTGCTTATGTCCAACGTGAGCGGAAAACGAACGTGAGACAGATTTAGAGGTATAGTTTTCTTTGTCGCACAGTGCAGCGCATGCGCATTGTACCTAACGTACCGTCCCTTCAGAAAGTGATTCCATAAAACTTAATTGTAGTTAATATTAAGTGATAAAATTTCATAATTCTATTTAATTAATAGAAAAATTTCAATGCTTATGAATATTAAATAAATGTTGAGTTAATCATTGTATCATATAAATGTTTTTATAAAAACTTTCTACAATAACTTGAATTATGAAATATAACTTGTGATTTGTGATGAGAGAGAGATCGTCACAAACTTTTTGAACGGACTGTAGACAAAGAGAGGCATACCTCTAAATCAGCTATCTTTGTTGGCACGGATTTCTAATGCTAGTGCCCATTCCAGTATTTCTATATTTCAGTGGGTACTACATGCTTACTGTACTTAAATAATCCTCATGTCAGCTGATTACAGAATTTAAAATTTACCTTATATTAAATGATTGAACAAATTAAATTTCATATTGGCTTTATTCATTTTTAGTTATTAGTAATATTTTTTATACAGAATATGTCAAAAAATGAATGAATTTTAATAAATGCAATGAGAAATATTTAATTTCCTTAATTAAATATTAAGGAGATTAAAATGTTTGAATTTTAATCAGAAGATTAAACATTTTATATTCTTTGAAAGCAAGATTTGAATTTGAAGCTAAAAAACTGAAAAAATTCTTATTTCTGTCAAAAACAAAAAACTGTCAAAGTAAAAAAATAAAAAGGTATCATTGATGGGAAAATATTAATCACCTTTTTCACTAAATGAAAAGTAGTTTGTTTTTTCAAACATAAATGCAATATATCTTTCTTGTAGAAAGTTGGTAGGAGAGTCTGGTTAACAACCATTAAAAAAAAAAAGTTGAAATAATAAAAAAATCTTGTCAGACTAGAAAGTGAAAAAAAATTAAAGTATGAATGAAATCAATTGACTATAGCAATTATTAAGAATAAGAACATAGAAGTACAGATTTTAAAATAAAAATTGTAAAGATTACAGGATTATTAACTATTTTATGATCAGGAATATTGTTTATTTTTTGCAAAATAAAATTGAAGATTATTTTTTAGTAATATTTTGGCTTCATTAAGTGTAAATAACATACATAAGTGAAAATAAAGACTACTGCCTAGTAACAATCTGTATTGTAATTGTTTTATTCGTACTACCTTGAACTAGACTTTTTTCTTACTAAAATCAAATTCAAGGCACTAGATTACTAAATGTAGAATAAAAATGTGTGTGGTTTATGATATTTAGTTAATAATTTTTTCCAATAAAATTAATTCTAAAATGTTGTCTTATCCTAAACGATATCCTGTAAAAATAAAAATTGTAGGGTTAATAACATCACCATCATTTCAGAAAGTAAAATGCTATGCACAGGTAACAAAATATTTTATGATTACATCACTATAATCGTAATTTGAGTAAAATGTAAAATGCAATTCAGATTTCTCAATAAAATAAAAATTATTTCAAAATAAAAAAAATTCTGTATACCCTATTTTTATTAAAATAAAAAAAAAATAAATTTTTGTTTATAAATCAGTTTATACTATGTATATAATATTGCTATATTCCTGGTTAAACTTCTTACTTCCTGATAATTATCTTGAATTTTAGATATCTGTAATTTTTACCCTATAATTATCTTCTCTCATGATATGTTCTGGCCAGATAGTTTTTCAATTATGAATTTTTAGGATTTTAAACTTCTATTATTGCCCATGTTCATTCATTTATCCTCAATTTAATTGTATAAAGGATTAAACAGTATTTTTACAAATAAAAATGTATTGTGTTTTGGTACGTACAAAAACTACATATACTTTTGTTTTATTATTAAGACCTTGGATATGATTTATATGTGTTTTATTGTGGAAGATTAGGTTAATAGAATTTGACAAATAGTTCCTTATCAGAACTGAAATTGATTAGAAGCCAACATGAAAACCAGTACACTAATTGGCTAGTAAGTGTTTGCTTGAGCTAATACTTACTTCCAGTTACCAGAACAAAATTATCATAATCAGACCTACATTTATAATTCCACCAATCTGTGTAGTAGTAATCATGTCTCCATCCAACATTCTGGGCTTGACTCCTAATCAGACTGCATTTTTTCCCAATATAAAAATTCATTTCTCATCTTCATAATCTGCAACTGTAATTCGACATCCCAAAAAAGTTATCCCTTATTCTAATCAATAAAACACTAATATTGCATTATAACTTGTTTAAATGCTGATTTTTTTTTTTTTTTTTTTTTTTAAATAAAAATTTCTCAACAGTATATACAAATTTTTATTCCCCAAAAAAAGTTATTTAAAATGAAAATGCATTGAGTTTTAAAACAAGAACAATTCTTACAGCTACTTGTAATTTTTTCAGCTAAACTTAAATAAAAAATAATTTGTTTATAGTTTACATTTGATTAGAAGAAATTCAGTTATGATTGACTACACCATACTGCGTAGCAACTAAATACAAAGTAATAAATAGGCTGTGGTTAGTAACCATTCTACTCTGAAGACTGTAAATAAAGAAAAATGTGATTATTCTTGAAAAGGGAGATTGTCTCTCACAATTGTATATACAAAAACCATAATTTCAGTTGTTTGTTAAACATTGGTCATCTAATGAATGGCATCTGATTTATTAGTCTGGGAAATTATTATTATTATTACATGAGTATGAATGCTAGTGAATCTGGAAAGATGATTAGCTAGAAGACCCTCCAAAAGAAATCTCAAAAATTAGGTTTCCTTAGCAAATTGAAGGTCATTTGTTGAAGCAATAATTTGCTAGGGTATATCCCTTTAACCACACAATCCAGTAAAACCCAGCTGCTTTGAATAGGACAACGACCCAACTGCAGTAGTCAATGTCAGGGAAACTACAGGAAAATGTTTTGTTTTATAGAAATAATGAAAGAATATCATTATTATTTGATTTCAAGAAATGAAAATGAAATAAGTCAGATGCAGAAAATTTAATGGATACAAAATTATATACTATGGAATAAACAGCAGACGAAATGAATTGGGGATGCTGTTTCTTTAAGACTTATGTGGTGGTTCTATTACGGAAAAAATATGCTTTCTTATCTTATGTAAAATTGTAATTATCAGAAGATTAGTTTGAAATATGATTAATAGATATGCACCACTGGTGGATTTCCTTTGAGTTTTTGAAAATAGGGTAATTTATTTCAACATTAATACTGTAAATAGTAAATTATTGTTCTAAATCTTACAACAATTTTTTAGAGTATTTAACATTTGATGTATAAACAGTATTTAATTACTCTGAGAGAATTAATAAAATGTTTGTAGATGTTAGAAGTATAAAATGTTAGATTAATTACTGACATTGAAGATAAATCTTGTACGTAATAGACACTTTATGACTTAACATTCAATATCCTCTTGCACAGAATGATTTTACAAAAGTTACCAGTTGTGGGCTCTGAGATTTGGAGTCTGGGGTCTGGGATCTGATCATTCATTGGCCTTTTTAGATCTCTAACATAGAAATCAGATTTTTTGCTTTGATTGTGAATTCTCAGGGTTGATGAAGGTGCTATGTTGTATCCTTTACATAAGTTCATTTATGAATTTATATTACACTTTTATTCTGAATCTCTGCTACAGATGATTAGTGTCATTTTGAAAATCATTCATCTAATTTTTCATTTACTGACAGTTGAATTTAGTAACTTATATTATACTAATTCACCAAAGTAAAGAAGAGGTTCTCTGAAGAATGGATTTTGTTAAATTGTAATAAAAACCTTATAGCTTTGGCTGTACAATGTGAAAAACTATGAACTGATAGTAGCAATTTTTTCAGTTTGATTTTTAAACTTTCTTGAAAGCTTTGATGTAAAATTTTGTGTATGAGTAATTGATTATAACAAAAAGATATGATATGTGGATTACACATTTACAGTCAGTCAATCAAATAATTGATGTTCTTTTATACTAGCAAGAATCAGTGTTTTATAGTAACAAGATTAGTGTTGAATAAGAAATTTGTAAACTTTAACTTATAAAACTAAGAATAATCAAAAGACATAAAACTCTATTATAAATTTAGAAAAATGTTCATAAATGGATTTAAGAGTAAATTTTAGAACTAGCTTATTAACAAACCTTTTTATTCATCTAATGCTTTAATAATCTAATAATTTAAGAATATTGTATGTTGTCTCAACAGACAGTTACTTTCTCCTTCATTATTTTGCTTATGATTTGTTTATTTATGGCGTAAAATTTGTGTGTTACTAAGTTTGATGAGTTCCATTCTACTTTTAAAACTTATTAATGAATAAATTAATATTACTATTTATCAAATCATTTAATAGCTAAACAAATGACTAATTATACTCATATTAATATAATGTAACATAATATTGTGCTTATTATTCTATAAAAACTATTAATTAAACCAACTGGTTTAGTTTATTGGTTAAACTCACTGCAAAAACAGCTGATTTTTGAAGTTGATAGTTCAAAGATTACAAAAAAGAATGAAGTTAATAAAGATGGTACTACTATTTATTACTATTATTATTATTATTGGTTTGAAGTGTTATTATAGTTTTTTTGTTTATTGTATACGTGTAATGTTTTGCATATTATTATATTTTAATGATATTACCTTATTTTACGATAACTACTGTATTAAATTTTTAAAAAACCAGCTTTATATTAAATTTTTAAAAAATTGTGATAAAATCATACTTATTAATTAAACTAATGCACATTTTTACAAACCCAATTTTGTATTTAATTTTATACTGAATAAATATTCTCTACTACTATATTTTATGGCTTTTTCGTAGTATTTGCATTAGTTCCACTTTGCTCCAGTAGATAGTATTAGTTGTGGCATTATAAAAATATTCATTCCAGTATCCTTTTACATTACATGTATATAGTATACATTTGATTCATATTATTATAATTTAATTTAATTATAACATATTAATATGCATATTGCAACAATGCACATGGGAAACGTTTTAAAAAATGTAACTTCTTTAAATTTTTCAGATGTTGCATGATACAAGGCCAGAGAAGTTTTTACAGCCTCATTTCATTACACTGCTGGAATTTGACTGGAAGAAATTCATCAAGGAATTGTGTAAAGTAATGCATCTGATTGAAACTGTACAATTGCTATCACAAAACATAAAATGTGTTGTAATAAGTATAATATACAATAAAAATACTCTCATGCTATATTAAGTCTGTAGGTATCTGAGATTGGGTTGAGCTGTCGAAATGCTTTTACTTCTGTAGTTAAACAAGATCTCTTATGCTGTGATGACCAGACCATATAAGATCTTTAAGTTGGTTCTTATCAGTGGAGTGGTTTGGCCTTGTTGTGTTGGCTGGGATCAGTTGACTTCACCAAGGTAGAGTCGGTTATGCCTGAAGTGTATGATGAGCCCATACCAGGTATCTCCAAACAAACCCACCAGGTTGGTCTAGTGGTGAACGCGTCTTCCCAAATCAGCTGATTTGGAAGTCGAGAGTTCCAGCGTTCAAGTCCTAGTAAAGCCAGTTATTTTTACACGGATTTGAATACTATACCGGTGTTCTTTGGTGGTCAGGAACGGTCGAACTGAGAATGTACAAGACTACACTTCATTTACACTCATACATATCATCCTCATTCATCCTCTGAAGAATTATCTAAACGGTAGTTACCGGAGGCTAAACATGAAAAGAAAGAAGGTATCTCCAAACAAAAAAACTGTTGCTCTCAAAGTTCAACCTCTAGTGAAAAAAGGGAACAGCTAATTAGACATGCTGAATCTATGCAGTGAACAGTGACGTGCAGGGTGGCGGAAGGAAAGGCTTTGGTGTGTGAAGATTGTAACATTGGTACATTTATCAGGTTTGGAATGTTGGTAATTGCTCTCAGTGATAGGCAGGTAATGCAATCAAGGTTAAAGAAACATCAAGTGTTTTGATACAGCACCATAGAACTAAATGCTAATTTACTGTTTCTTTATCATAACATCAACTGAATGAGGAAACACATAAGGATGTGTTTAAATATTGTATCATGTTTATGTATGTTTAGATGTGCCCTGAGGATGGTTATAAAACCAATTGTATTATGTTCAGAAAATTGACAAAAATAAATATTATTAGCAATTAAAAATTGTTAATTTTATAAAATCTACTGCTAACTGTCATTGTACAGAATCATTAAAAAAAATTATGCATTGTATTTATATTATAATGAAAAATGAAGTTTGATCATGATTTAAAGTTTGAAAGGTGCCTTTTAGCATTTGATACATATTAACTTAATATTGCATGTGTGGTTCATTTACTACTATTTTTTTTTTTTTTTTTGGGTGTTAGTTTTTTGGGAATCGCTAAGGTCATTTAGCCCTTTTCCCAAACAAAAAGAAAAAAGGAAAAAAATTTCTTACCTTTCCTGATAAAATCACTCACAAGTGAACTAGTCAGAAGGCTAGTCTTGTCAGATAGATCATCCAAATATAGACTTGTCATAGAACATTAAAACCCCTAAACGAACATAAAATGACAAGGGTGTATGTCCCTTACTACTTAAAAACACACAATCCATTTCTAAGAAATGTTGTCAAGTCTATCAAAACAGCTGTAAAGTTTTACAATTATTAAGAAATCATTTTTTCATTAAATTTGTGAAAATCTCATAAAACTTGATGCAAATCAGTTTTTTAATTTTTGAAGTCAAAGAATCAGATTTTTGAAGCTAGAAAGTTCTGATGTTCAAATCCCAGTAAAAGCTAGTTGCTTTTGTATGGATTTGAATACTGCACAGTTGATACAATGTATTTTGGTGGTTGGGGTTCAGATAACTACAAGTCTCAGGAATGATTGGCCGAGTTAAAGACTACACTTCACTTAAATGTCATACAAATTATGTTAATTTCATTTCTTCCTGGCAGCGTTGCTTTTGTTAACTAGTAGAACAGAATGCAAGATACACATTAGGAAAATAAATAATATTTTTATTTCTATCGCCTAGATTTACATTTTTTTGTTAGGCCATCCTTTTATTGCTCTTTTTCTCATCCTCCTGACATCCTTGACCTCAAATTCCAGGTTGTCTGAGGCCTTGGAAATTGAATCTTCTGATCCTCAGCAGTAAATTGCAAAGGATGTTTTGCTGCTGGCAACAGATGATACCAGCTCAGATGCTGTGGTGAGCAATACATCAGAGCCGAGAATCTATGCACTCCATCCATCATGTGGGGCGGTTGAAATACTCACCCTCTCACCTGAAGCCCTGCGTGTTTTCAGGAGCTCCATTATTGGCCGTAAAATATCTTCTTTTTTAATACTTTCATCTCTTGCTTCTCCTTTTCCTGTATGTAGATTTTTTCAATTTATACTTGGACTTCAGACTTCCTCTGCATTTTGATTTCACTTTCCTTCACCTTTAAACTTATCAAAGGTACATTCCTCAATGTACTCTTTTGTTTATCTGCTGTAATTTCTTTACCCATTTTGGGCTGTTTCTCTGACTAGATGATTCCCAATTTTCTTATTAACAATACGTTCAACCATACTCGCTATTAACAATACTTTCAACCATACTCGCTAACGTCGATGCTAGCTCAGTAATTGCATCTTTCACTTTGAAAGAAAAAGGAACTGCAACAATCTGTGCGAAGGACATTACCTTCGGTGATCTATTTTACAATTTTCCTTACTTCAAAGTAGCTCACCTTTTGGATGGACTTAAACTCTAGGATTGCTACTTCCTTCTACATTGGACAGTTTCTCGAACTTGCTGAATTATTCCCATGATAGTGGACATAGACAGGTGGATGGATCCTTGCACATCATCTGAACAAACAGATCTGTTTCCTTGTACAACGTGCTGTTGTGTGTTCAAATCTCTGATATCGAAAGCAGCACAATGGAATCTGTATGAACGGATGGATGTCTAATCTGTAAAAGAAGGCGTTTATTTTTTCTGGATACTTCAGTTTGTTGAATATAAAGACATGCGACGCGGAGGGTACAACTTCTCTGTTACATCGTGTTTTCCACCTCTGACATGCTACAACTCCTGTTTCAACAATTTCCTCCTCTGTATAGTTCATCAAATCCCTGCACACAACCACAACATTCAAGATATTTGGTGTACCAAATAGTGTAACCTCAATGTCTAACAGTCCAAATTTCTTCGCCTTCAGCAAACATGACTATTATAAATCGTAGATGGTTTCAATGAACAATCCTACAACAGTCTGCCTAACCTCCTTTACCATCCTCCTGCAGATTCCATATGTCACAAGGTATCACGAAAGGACTGATCTTGCAAAAATTCCCTTCGTTTCTTTAAGTAACTAAATATTTTGGTATCGCTGAACTACTTTTCGGTGGAAACTTGGTTCGATTTGACTTTCCACATTTGTAGACTCAACAGTTTTCCGAAGACAAATGTAATTACATTTTAATTAATTAATGTAATTAAAACTATTCCCATACGGTGACTCACAAGTGACCACGGCCAAGTGTTTCTATTAGTGTTAGACGATTTCTAACGTCTGCCACGCGAAGACAAAGGCTCTACCAAACTAGGGTTTTTATGTGGACCCTCTGCCACAGAACGAGTGGAAGTTGAGAATTCCATTAAAAAGAAACGCCAGTCAATATCTCAGAAGATACGGGTAAAGAGGCGTTTGAACATAATTTGGTATAGCAAGCTCCAAGTAGCCCATCCTAACCTGGTTCCACAACCGGAAAGAGGGATGAGCATTCCCCGTCCGCACTTCACCCAGTGACGGCAAAAAACAGATCACGATCATCCCTCCTACTTCCGCTGAAAACAGCGAAACCGGGAAACACAATCGCAATTAGCTCCGGACCGCCAATCTCGTATTCCACAGAGAAGTTCCTGAGCAAAACAATTGTCCGGTTCGCCAACATAAATGAAGGAATCGAAGTATGATATGCGTAGAAGTAACTGCACGGATGTGGGTTGGGTTTTGTGCAGAGCATTGATATTAACAAAAAAACATTTTTTTGCGTAATATGGGCATTAATTTCTAAGATCATTAGACTCGTCACTTTGTTTAGAAAAGAATTAAATCACCATCAGGATTGTCAGATGTAAATGTGTACAGGGCTCTTACAATTTAATAAAACAAAAAAAATATGACGTGGACACCAAATGACTTCCTTGTACGGCTATTAAATTACATATACACATTTTTTTTTTAAAATGAAAAGTACATACAATTTTATTTCATTAATAACTTATTGAACTATATTTTATCGTAAATTTTTTTTTTATAATCAGAGGTTAATAATTAATAAATCAAGAATGAACTTTATTTATACAATTAACATTATTACAGTTGGTATACATTAACTAAATAATATACTTTTAACATAATTTTGCGAATATGTTATGATGAATTAAATAGGACGATGAAGAGTGCAACAATAGAACTTCTTTACTCGACGAAAGAAAAAGACCAAAAACGATTAAGAGAGGAGGAGGATGAATATAAAGAGAGGGAGAGTGACAGAGAGAAAATTTGAAAACTAGAGAACGTGTACACAATTAAGATCAGAAGAATTATATCAAACCAAAGAGCGATTAAATGATCGGCAACAAAAATCAAACGAAATTATGATCAACTCCGAGCATATTGTTCGACAATATCAGAGGAGTAATGAACTAAAGATAAAATTTTTTTGCAATTTATTAAAGATAGGGCATGTATATGTTGTTATACGTGTATATATTGTTCTTGTGTACATGTTGTTCAGCGTATATGTTGTTCTTGTGAGGGTCTATTTTTCAGTCACTCTGTAGTTAATTTAATGTCGGTAAAGTTAAACAGAAATTCCAGAATAATTAAATAAAATTAAACAGAAAGTAAACTAGATAATCAAAAAATAATACGATTCTAATTATAATTTTCAATAAATATTAAATAATCAGATGTTTTTACAAAATCTATTACATATACACATAATGTATTAATGCCTATTAAATTACAAGCATAGATTTTTAAAAGTACATAAAATTTAATTTCACTAATAACTGTTGATTTTTTCATAATTTTTTTTAAATTCACGGGTTAATAATCATCAATAAATCAATATATTTAATTTAAAAAAAGAATGTTAAAAAAAAAATAAAAAAGGAAATGAAATTTGATTCGAACCGATGTGCCCTTATAGATCCAAATATTTCATTAATTAAAATTTCACTTGGTTATAACTCAGGAACCAATGAAAATAAGTACCACTTATGATATATCGTTGAAAAGCTCTCACTGAAGGCTTATTACTGCAATTAAAAAAAGTCCAAAATGCTAATTTTGTTGGATTTTGGGCTTTTTTGCACACTTTTGGATCAGTCGATTGCAATCAAAAAGGGAGGTGCACAACTAGATGTAACAACAGTCTCAAATACAAAATTTCAACATCCTACGGCTAATTGTTTTTGAGTTATGCGAGATACATATGCACATACATACACACATACGTCACGCCAATACTAGCCAAAATGGATTCAGGAAACATCAAAATAGATATTTCCGTTGAAATCTGAAAACCGAAATTTTCGCTATCACAATACTTATTTTATTTCGTACAACATGAAACATTTAAACAAAAACACACACACACACACACACACACACACACACATATATATATATATATATATATATATATCACTTGCAATGTGTAAAGAGCCCTGACATTTTTCATGAAACACAAAGATAATACTAAAACATTAAACAGTAAAATAAAATTTAAAAAGTCTTTACAATACAGTGAAAACTTGCGAACTCTATGTCCGGGTGAACGTGTCTTCACATAGAGGATTTTCAGTCAAACACAACTGATACTCATTTCGTTGAAGGCTTACTAAAAAAACTCGTTGGTAATCCGATTGTGTGTTGGTAAACAACTATTTATTTTTCTTTGCCATTTTCTACATCTACAGCAATGTTATTTCTTAGTTCGTACTTCTTTCTGAGATTTTTACTCTTCCAGTAAAGGATTAACAGTAAGGGTTTATTACATATATTCCACATTGGTCTTTCTTTACCATTTAACAAATATGAATCTGTTATTCGTGTGGGACCTATTCTAAATCTGGCCACTTATTCTCGACGAGTAAATTTCACCTGGCAGCTTCGTCTGCGCTTTCATTTCTTGAGATATCAGCATGCTCTGGAGTCCATGCAAATAAATATCACTGTCAAAAGCCGATTGTCCAGCCGAAGCCTACAGCGAAGGCAATAAGCTGAGTTATTAAAACCACCGATGCAAATGTCTACCCAGGCATTTGCATCGGCGGCATCCGAACGAGGCCAGGCTTATTACTATAAGTTGTAAAAAGTCAGAGGGCGATAGACGACTCCCGTTAAAGCCCAACAAGGCAAGGAACGAGCGGGTGGTGTGGCGACCGGAACGTCACTAGGCGCGTGTCTTCCCCTACGAGGTTGGGATGTCAAAAGCCGATAACAACTCTGGTCTCCTTAAGTGCGTCCAGAGTTCCTGTGTTTTGGTCTATTCTCAGTAATCTTCTGGCTGCTGGTCGTGTGAGTACCTTCCAGTAGTATCAAGGTTTCGCTGATTATCAGACTGTTGACACAGTTAGCGCTTATTCATTTTAGGCTCATTATTTCTTACTTTCACGAAATAAGAGGGTTGCATTTATACGACGCGTACCCGCCTCATCGCGGCATAAAGGTAGCAACGACTACTGGTCGTAAGACCCTGATACAAGCAAGGGATTTTCCCTAATCCTGCTTGCGCTCTTTTCAGAGCGGGGACCGTAATCTTTGGTTTCGTGCCGTACGTTTACGTATTGCACCCAATCGATCCTGTAGCGGCCAAGAGGTATAAAGAGTGACAGGGGAATAAAGAAGGTCCCCAGCTGTCCGTGGCTCGCTGCGGACAGTCGTCACATTCGTGGGTTCGCCCAGAGTTTCTTGGCAGGAAGGAAGACAGCGAACATCTCTCGACCCAATGGTAGTGAGGCTAGGGTATTCTCTGGCCACGCTAGTGGACCAGCTGGTAGTGAGGCCTGGGCGGAAGAGGAGAGCTGAAATTTCACCGTTCCCCTCGTGTTCAGAGAGTGAGGTTTCTGAGATAGATGAAGGGATTCCCACCCGGGAAATTAGAAGTGACCCGTTGGTCGAGGATTTTCTGGCTGCTCAGGGTAAATCTGTCAGTTCGTATGCGATTTTGGCTGCAGCACATCAGAGCATAGACAACCTTCTAGACTTTGTCGAAGGTCCCTGCACCGTCAGCGCGGAAGCCAGGAGCAGAATATTGCCATGTTTACGACATGTTAAGGGTGTTCTGTCTGTTGGCAGATCGTTTTGAGAAGTTGGCCTCCAGGCCCGCGGAGGTCAAGGTAGTTCAGGTCCCGACGCCTGCTCCGAGACAGCAGAAGCGATACGATGATGTTGTCAAAGACAAGCGTGACTAGTCAACCCCGAAGAAGCCCGAGGTTATTTTTGACCGAGTTATTTATTTTGACCGGAAAAAACTCAAAATCAGGGAAATTAAAGAGACAAGCAAGGGTCTGGTAGTGGTTGCGAATGACAAGGAGACAGTCCAAGTCATCTCGGAGTCTCCTGAGGTAAAGAAGCTCGAGGTTAAGGTCGACCCGAAGCGAAAGCGTAGGCCCCGGGTCACTGTTTACGACATTGACCGATGGCTATCCGATAAGGAGGTCCTGTCTCTCGTTAGGGAGCAGAATACCGAACTGAATGAGGCCGACATCAGTAAAGAGGGTAGGCTATTCTTCAAGACTGGTAAGCATGATGCCCAGAGGTATCACGGTGTATTTGAACTCGGCGCTGGTCTCTTCAAGAAGTTTGTGTCTTAGAGTAGGTTGTACGCTGATCTAACGTCCTGTAGGGTTAAGGAGTACGTGGCTGTATAAAAGTGCTTCAAGTACTGTCGTTTTGGCTACAGAGCCAAATTCTGTAAGTATCCGTCGGTCTGCGCGCATTGTGGGGAGGAAGGTCACAAGCGCGACGACTGCCCGCAGAAAGCTGAGGCTCCATCGTGAGTCAACTGTAAAAGGTTTCGCAAAGAGTGCAACCATTGGTCAACAGTAAGGACTGTGGGTGTTACTTACGTGCGATAAAATTGTATTTCAATTCCTTGGATAGTAAGTATCCTTCGTTCAAGCTTGGTGTTTGTACGCAGTTAGGTAAATTGGTCCTTGTGAGTCTCGGGGTTGTTTTCCGCAACGCCCATCACAAACTGGGTGATCTGTCAGGTCATTTTTTGTCTGTTCTATGATATCATGATCCACCTCCTCTCCGATGCGGAGGGCAGTAGGTTTTATTTCTTGCGACGCCAAATCGCTTCTTTGGCAACAGATAGGTGATGACTGCGGCCTTCTAGTGTGGTAAGACTCTGTTAGCAGAATCGCTTCCGCATCGGACAAGAGTGGATCTATCCTTTATCTTCGTTAGTCTCAGTCTTTGACTGAGTTGCCGTACTTTTTGATTGTGTGGGACCTAGTAGAGTTTTAGTTTTCCCTTGCGGTTTTATCGCTGTTCTGCTTGACTAGCTTACTGCTCCTCTAACTTGCGTTGGCATTTGTGGGTACTTTGCCCTGCTTAGGATCATGGGTGGCTAGGGCTCCGCCCAGGCAGTTGAATTGGTCAGTGGTAGGCGTGCTAGGCACCGTGCCTCGGTTAGATTAGCTAAGTTTCAACGGAGGTCGTGCCCGGGGGATTTCGCTCTCCTGGGTGTGATTACTAACTTGTCATGGCGTTTGATCGAATTTGAGTGCACACTTATTATGGGGGTATTATGTTTCAATGTTGGTTGCGATCAACCTAGTGCTAATCCGAGCGGTCCTCAAAGTTGGAGACTAGAGGTTATACTCAGCTCCCGAACGGACCAAACCTGAGGTCCTCTGGGACTTTAGTTTATGCTGGGTGCACTCCAATCGCTTAATTTAACGATATGCCGTCCTGGCAATTTAGGCTGAATTTGCTGTGTTTGATAAGCTGTCATGGCACACTTGTTGCATTCGTTTGTACTGTGGGTACTTACGGTTTAGGGCTTATTAGTAGTGATAGGCGCGGGGTCTTCGATCTTCCGCGTGTAGGCTTGTAGCTTAGTTCCTGAGGGCTACGTGGTAGTGTTGGGTGTTTGTTTACATTTTTTTTTAGCTTAAAAAACTGACCTTCTGTAAATTTTTCACTTCTTGAACAACTACTTCGTCTTTGTAAACATGATAGTTTTTTGACCGGCATGAATGCTGTACTTTGCAATTAACGCAGATGAAAGAACCCTTACATGGTTCCCCTTCGTGAGTTTCTTCACCACACATAGAGCTTGTTGCAAACCACAATAGGTTTTAAGGGAAGTGATTGAAGTAGAAGAAGAAAAAAGGACAAGAAGGAAAAGTGACGCGGTACGTACAACACTACGTACGAACATTGATCTGAATTGCTATTTACCAAATCAAATGTTTCAATTCCTGATAACTCATCATAGCTTATATCGTCACCGCTATATACATACACACACATATATATATATATATATATATATATTTATATTATCAAAGCTGTGCCATTTTCGTTAATAAGAACATTTTCAATGGCATTATCAATTAAAGGTTCCGAGATAAGACAAATAAAATTTCTATTTTCTTGATATGGTTGCACCTTGATTTTCATTCGGAATTTGTAATTGAATTTGCTCGTTCTTCAATTAATGCAAAAGCATCATCTAATCTAAAATTAACATATTTTTTTCACAATGTACTCTTTTAAGAGTACACAATTTTTTTTTTGTGTAAACTGCCCAAATTCTTTCAATCGGATTTAATTCCGGAGATAAGGAGTCAATTTCAAAATACTGTTGGGCTTTCTCGGCTTAAACTTAATTGGTTTTAAATAGGGTAACTCGCGGCTTATGCAGTTTTATTAAACTGAACAGTTCTGGTTTCAACACTGTACTTGTAAATGACACGTTATTTTGTATAAGTCAATCGATCATGTATGCTTTTCGTGTGTTCCAATTCGGAACGCGGTTCAAATGCATGCTATAGCACTCTGCATGCTAGGTTGTTCATATCGTCATGATAATCTTCTGTTTTGGTACCAGATTTGAATATAAGAAGCGCGTTTTTGACAGAATCATTTTCGGAACCTGCATGAACAATGTAAGCTCGCTTGCCATTAGAAATTGGGACAGTAAGGTTGCGGTCAGATCCGTCACTTAACGATATTGGTCTGGTATGACTAGCGTGTAGATCCGTCCGTGTAAATTATAGGTTTGTTTTGGTTACGTTACTCTTTAATAGCTCTTACGCAGCTTGCGTGAGAACAGCTCTCAGTTACGTAGCTCTTACATAGTTAGGGAACCCGAGAGCCCTAACGTAGCTCGGAATTGAAGCTACGTTACCCAGTCTCAGTTACCGATTTTCTAATTTTTCTATTAAAAGTCTTCTATTATCTAAAGTTTAAAGTATTATCTAAAGTCCTGGATCACAGAGTAGTGCGCATCACAGTAGCGGTGAGAGTAACGCATTCACCTTTATCAATGTAAAAATTATAAATCGTTTCACGAATAACACTTTTATCAAAGTTATCCACGGACGTTTTAAATTTCTTAGTATTACCAATTTTTTAAGAAATTCTAAAGCCATTATCGGGATTAGTTTTTGTTTTGTTTAAAATTTTTTTAACATTGCTGAGTGAAAGTTCAGTAGCTTGGTCGACACATTACTGAAGGATCGGTCTACCGTATGCCTCCTTTATCATTAAGTTAAAAACATTAAATAGAACTTGTGTCATCTTTCTCTTTCTGTTTACCTGTGGAATCACCGTAAGGTATTACTTCAGAGGATGATATGTATGAATGTAATTAATTGAAGTGTAGTCTTGTACAGTCTTAGGTCGACTGTTCCTGAGATATGTGGTTTAATTGAAACCCAATCATTAAAAAAAAACCGGTAACCACGATCTAGTACTCAAATCCGTATAAAAGTGCCTTTACTAGGATTTGAATCTTAGAATTCTAGATTTTGAAATTCTGATTTACGATGACGAGTTAACCACAAGTCCAGCCCGGTGGGCTGACTTCTGTCGCCTGGCTATGCTTAAGTTTATGCCACCTCCAATGTTTTTCTTGTATATTCCACAACATTCACCTTCCATGATAATAGAATGAAATTTTGATATCCTACTTATTGTAATCTAAATAAAAGAATCCGTTAACAGAAAATGTAAAAATTAAAAATTTGTAATGATGCCAATAATTTTCATAAACAAAATACAACATGAGTTTTCACAAAACTAATATAATTCACTCACACAGTCATACATTCAATAAACTCAGTAACAAACACACTATGACAGTGAAGAAGCAACTGAACTAATTTATACCCCCACCAACAAAATGTCTTGTCTCTATGTAAACACTTCGACAACTTGTGGTTTGCAACATGTTCTACTTGCTTGAGATCTCTCAAAGTATGTTTCCCATCTATATACAAAAATCAATAAATTCTACATAGGGGTATCTCTTCTTATAAATTTATACAAACAATTAAAAATAAAAATAGATATTTATTAATCAAAAATAAAATATAGTTTAATGAATATGTGTGTTCAAGGTAACACATTATGAATAACTTTCATTAATAAAGAATTTAACCAATATATTACAGGAAACAGGAAAGATGATTTGGTTGAGAAAAACAGAGGTGACAGTATTCTGGAATGGACATCTTTTGGGTGATGATCAAGAATTTTATAACATAATTTTTCACCGGTTTCACACTGTACAGTTTTCTTCACGAAATATATCATACATCTCCATGGGAAGAAATGAACGCCATAAATACTTCAGTAGAGATCCAGATGTAAGCAAATCAAAAAATATTTCAGTAAATAATCCTGTCATAAATCAGGTGAAAAAAAGGTGATTTTTGAAGTCAGAGGTTCTGAGTTTCAAATCCTAGTAAAGGTTAGTTGCTTTTATACAAATTTGAATACTAGACAGTGGATACTGGTGCGCTTTTATTATTGGGATTTTTTAATACGTCTCAGGAATGATTGACCCAAGTCTGTACAAGACTACACCTATCATCCTCATCTCATTGAGCCATAGGGGAAATCTTATTGTTTACTAGTTGAACAGAATATTAGGTACACATTAAGAAAATAAGTAATATCTGAGTACAAGGTAAAAATTTAATATAAAAAATATTTAGTTGTGTTGCCTTGTGCATTATGCCACTCATAAAGAAGAGAAATACAATTATGTTTCCTGACATTAACATCAGTAATAATTAATGGATTATTACAGCACTGACTACATACTAGCATTTTTACTTTTAACTTAGAATGTTCAATGCAGCAGCTGATTCTTGGAAAGTACTTTCAGTGATGTTTTCACAGAAAAACTTTTCTGAACAAAAAAAATGTGTTACAAATATATTATAATTAAATTTTAATTAATAATTTATTAAAATATAGGTACATTTATAAAAAATATCATAAAATAAAGATACTGACAATTAAACTTCTTTTTTAAAGGCACACTTTGTTATATGATTCAAACTGACCCCAACCCACAAAATATATTTTCTGTTATTATAAAAATTATAATTGTGTACTTTGAGCAACAAAATTAAAATGTACGAAAAATGCAAGAAAGAAGTAATGTGCAGAGATTACTAGTCTAGCAAAAAAGAGTTGACAGTAACATTTTGAGAGAAAGCAATACTATTTACATCAAAATTAACAGTTTCATAAAATAGATTTTTGAGAGTAGTAGAAACAGTAAGAGAATAGTAAGTTGCCTGCTTTTAACACCTGTATTACTTCCATATGTGTTTAATTTGAACTTATCATTGTTCAAATTCTAACTTTGCATTCATTCTCTTTAAATCTCCCAGTATTTCAACTACTTGTTCTCACTTTTTTCTCTAATAATATTTTAAAACTCGGCCAATATTATTACTAAACTGTTATTGAGATTCAATGTTACAAAGTCTCTGCATAACCATTATAAAATCCATTTGAATGTAAATATCTTGCAGTTATATTCTTGGCACTGGGAAATAAACACAAGACAGTTTATAAATAAAGATTATATACATTTATTAAATGATTATTTAAAATCAACCATATTTTTTATTTTGCATCTTTCATAGTAATTTTTAGTTAGCAGTTTATGTTATAAATATTCAAATCAGACTAAAATAATAGAGAAGCCAAGACTTATTTCATAGCTAGCATTTCCTTCTTGTAGTTGAAAATATTTCACTTTTCATTTGTATTACCTCTAAAGTTTTATCCTCTAAAATATTATTTAAATTTTTCTTATTTAACAGAAATGTATATATTCATATTATGCCATAAGGGGACAAAAAAATCAATAAATCTTGTATACTATATTTGTAAGACAGTTTAGATTTTAAGAGATAGCTAAGAATTTATCACTTCTCTCACAATTTTTAAATACTACAATTCTAAATATATAGTTTAACATGTTCTATGAGCTCTTTCCCCCACTTTTATTATATAAATAGAAAATCCCATTTTAATTATCAGAATTATCTCATAAAATCTGCAACATCTAATGTGCATACTACTTTATCTAAAAATAACATTAAATTGTTTCTTAAAAGAAGCAAAAAGAATTAAATTGAAATGTAACTTTCTTTGGACTAGGAGGCTGTGTCCCCCTGTTCTTTCTGTTTTCCAGTCTCAAAATTCAGAATGTTTTTTCATTCATTAACTCAGCTTAATGTATATGACGTTTTTTGCTAATTTTTCTTAAACAATGTTCTAAATTTCTTGTTTTCTTTCTCATGATGATTTTTGCAAAAATGTTTTACATATTTTCTTTTTTTCAACAGACATTCTCACCTTATCTATGATTTTTTTTTTTTAGAAATGCTCTTTACCTTAATTTTCATCTTTACCATTTGCTCTTTATTTTTTAAAGACACCCCTCATCCAAGTTTAACCTTTCACTCTTTTCTTCAAGAGATGTCCTTCATCCAAACTTTCTACTTAGTTTTAACACTTTTTCCTCTGTTTTTCAGTAGACACTCTTTATTCAAAATTTTCACCTGAACGTTTGTTTATGATTATTTCTCAAATAGTTTTTTGAATTGTAATCTTCAAACATTTATACCTTTTAAAAATTTATTTTGTATATTTTAAATACAATATAATTTATTTTGTACATTATGTATATTTTAAATTATTAATATTAACTTTAACCACTTCTGTTTTAATTTAATATTAGTAGTTTATTTTGTGCTGCTGTTCTGATCTAGGTTTTACCACAATTTCCCTTTATCCAACCAGGAAAACCCTGGGACAGTTCATTTCTTTATTCATGGAGTGGCATAGCTATACATTCCAGATATGATCTATTAATTAAATAATAATTATATATATATATATATATATATAATATAATATATAATATCCTTACTCAGTGCTGAGTAATGATGATTAAAAAAAAAGAAAAAAGGTCTTCATATTGTCTGCAGGCCATGTCATTTTTTATTAAAAAATTCTTTTAGTTAAATCACTGTAACCAAATTTTGTTTCCTTATTAGTTAAGTTAACATGCATGTGTTTATAAAGTATTCACTGAAGTATGCTTATTACATGACTGTCCAAAAAGGGATGTAATGTATTTAGGAAGTATGTATGTATGTTTGTGTTATTCATGCAAATTGCCGTAATTCAGACGGTTATTTTATTAATTTGAAATATATAATATGATATATCTTTGTTTATTACAAGAAATATATTAGGTCCAGGCTATGATAACGTGGATGCATTTTTCGCCCAGAAAAAATCCACTGTAGCAGCTCAACGGCAGAACTTAGAAGTATGATCCTGTATTAGAATCCTTACATTACCTAGAATGGCATAGGCCATATAAATATACATGTAGTAGTGAATTGCCGGTAGCACAAACTTTCAATGAATTGAATTAATAAACTGTGAACTGTGAGCCTCTATCACTGTGTTAGCTGGGTTTGAAGAGAATGATTTACATCAATCAAATTAATAATATTACAAAAATAATAGTTAAATTTATGTTAAATAAAATAACATTAAATAAATTAAACAATTTCTGTTTAATAAATATTCCTGTTTAATAAAAATGGGTCTCACATGCTATCCCCATGGAAAGCATGATGGTGAGGTGATGCGAGCATTCATGCGAGGCTAGTTCAATCATCACCATCAACTGGTAGAAAACGGGGTGCTCCTGGGGCGCTGTTTTGGGAGGTACAATGGGTACAATGCTCTTATATTTACAAACAATCGTCCGATTTTCAAAATTCAAACGAAGTATTTTTTAAAGTTGAAGGTTAACATTTGCATGTATCAGAAACATATCACGGTTATTCGGCAATGTTGTTATATCATTGCAACCAATATTACAATTCAAACGAGGTATTTGCTAGTACAGCGTTTCTCAACCTTTCAGTACTTACGACCAAATTTTTAATCACAATTTCCATCGCGCTCCCGTTCTCATACAATAACAATATGTACAATAATAATGTATTTTGAGCATTTTAACGCTAAAGCTACACAACGACCTTAATTACAAACCTCACAAATTACCAAGAATAAGTAAATTTATTGACATTTGGCAACACCGACCACTGTATTGACAAAATAAGAATTGATGCCTTTATTACTCTCCGTCTTACATTTATCATATCGGATTCACAAGAAGTTCTGATTTGTCTCGAACACTGTGGAACGCCTGCGCAAACGTGTGTAAGTGCTGCATCTCGTTCAATTCCAGCCAGTCTCAGTCGAGGCGATACTTCTATAATATGTATCGCAGATGTGTATGTTGTAATTTGCGTGTTAATTGAAATTCACGGTATTAAATATTGATGGCAGTAGATTTATATAGGATTATGAATAAATGTTTAATCAGCCGAAAATAAAATCAAGAAAACATTCTAAAGAATACTTAAATTTTGAGTTTACCGGTACTGAAGTGAATGAAGAAGAAAGGCCCTTGTGTGTCATTTGCTCAAAAGGTTCGGCAGCAGACAGCATGAAACCTAATAAACTTAAAAGACATTTGGAAACACTTCATAGTGAGTACGTTAACAAACCCTGAGAATTCTTAAGAATTAAAATCATATTAAAAGCAAACATCATTTTTAAAAATACTTTGTCTGTGAATGAAAAAACTTTACTTGTCTCTTATCAAAGTTTAAAAAAAAATAGCCAGATGTAAAAAGCCTCACACCACTGGCGAAGAGCTTATTTTACCAGCTGCAATTGAGATTGTAGAAACTATGTTTGGAGATCATTTTTCTAAACATCTGCAGTCCACAACTCTTGTCAAATGATACTGTTGCCCATCGTTCGTGATATAGCTGAAGATGTACAGCATCAGCTTTTTGGAAAGTTGAGTGACAAATTGTTTTCAATTCAGCTTAATGCGGCAACTGATAGCAATAAAGATGCGCATTTCATTGCCTATGTTCGATTTTGTGATGTTATGTCAGCAGTAGAACTACTTTTCTGCAAACCAATAGAACTCAAAGCAACAGCACTGTTATTATTTGCTATCTTAAATGATTTTATAAACAAGGCAAACAGAGTGGAAAAAATTGTATCGCTTGCTCAATATCTGAAAGATTCCAGAGTGTACAAGTATTTGTGAAACAAAAATCTTCACAGCGTGTCTGGATGCATTGCATGATCCACAGAGAGGCTCTGGCTTCCAAAGAAATGAGTCCTGATTTGAATGTTGTGCTAACGACGGTTGTAACCGTAGTAAATTATATAAAAAAAGAGACGCCTAAATCAAGAATTTTTTCTGCACTTTGTAAAGACATGGGTGCAGTACATTCATCGTTACTATTTTATTGCGAGGCAAGATGGTTATCACGCTTTTTGTAGGAAATTGGAATTGTGGAGTAAAAATTTAAAGCAAAAAAACCTAAAAATATTTGCAAATGTGGATGAATGTGTTAGAACTTACAAGACTTACAACATGTGAAAGCTGTATTTGTAACCACTGAAAATCATTCAGCCATGGTAGCAAAGAATTTTATAAAGTATTTTCTTGCTGACGATAACTTGGTTGCAAGTTATGAGTGGGTTAGGGATCTATTTCAAAATACTCCTGAAGAGCTCTCCAACTGCCAAAGAAAAAAATTTTCATAGACTTCACAGCAAGTGGCGAAATCAAAAGACAATTTAGCAATAGATCGCTATTTGAATTTTGGGCAGGGGTGGATGATGATTTTTCAGCACTGAAGACTACAGCATTTTGTATACTGTTACCAATTTTCAACACCCTACCATTGTGAAACTGGATTTTCTGCGGTGGCTGCTTTGAAAACAAAATATAGATCTCAGCTAAATATAAAAAAAGAACTCGAGTGTGTATTTCTAATATTAAACCTTCCTTCGAAAAACTTTGCTCTGAGGGATAGGCCCAAGGGAATCACTAATAATTAAACTTGTTTTTAATTTACTAGGATAAGTTAATTTATTAAATACATTGTACAGTACTGGTAAAATCCTATTTCAAAGTATATTACATCAGTGTAAATGTGTTTTTTATTATATATTATGCCAGAATATATTTTGTATTTTGTTTTGCTTTCCTTTTCAGTAAATTAATAATTTTTTTTAAATATTTTCTTTTTGATATGTACGCGCCTCCCATTTAGTGTTAAACGCCTCCCTAGGGGGGTGAACTACACAGGGTGAGAAACACTGTGCTAGTATAATACAAAATTGTGACGGAACCGAACCAGAACAGAAATTAACTGATATACTTAGAAAAATCGAGTCGCCTGCGCTACGCCGAGACCAGCTTGAGCCCGGCTAGCTCCTACAAACGGTCTCCCACACACGGGTTTGATGACAGTACGATAGAGGTAATGCTGTCGGCATTGCATTGAGGGTCAAGCACACTATTGTCGAATTTGATGCTTTAGAGGAGCATGGCAAAGTGGAACAGCGTATGATGCTGCCATTACTATTGCGCTGGGCTGTAACGGTGTGTAAACTACTAGAGACTACTCTAGATAGAGCTGTCGCAGATCTGAGCACTTACATCTTTGTCAAGGGCAATGTAATGAGTCGCGTGAGACAATTGTAGGTTTAATTATTAGTTGTTTGGATCCCAGAAATTGCTGTACGATCCGCACAATAAAAAGTCTCTCAAGGAACGCAGTCGGTTGAGAAATCTGTATGTTTAGGTTGGTATACGCCAATTAAATAAATAAATTGAAATGTTTACAGTTTCTTCATTTCGCTTAGTACTTTATATCCATAAGTTTTCGAATCGTGAATTTTTCTCGATGATCACTAAAAAGTATTAAATAATAAAAACAGTTATAAAAATTAAAAAAAACCAGTGCCAAAAAATTTACAAAAATTAATCGAATTAAAAAAAAAACAAGGTATGGAAATAAAGGAGTAAAAATGATTATGCAGTATTTAATAAGTAAAATAATGGAGAACCGATCAACTTTCAGACAATTTTAATTTGTTTAAATATACTTTCTGTAAAAATAGCAGGCATTTAATTAAGATTCTCTAATGATTAAGTTATCACCATCTCTGACATTGATAGGTAAATTTTGTCCTTCAACGAAAATATTTAAATGCATTCGGGGCTCTGAATAGTAGTAATTATTCTATATTAAAGAACCCACCGACTGCATTTAAATATTTTCCTTGTAGTACAAAATTGTTTTTATTATTTGAAAATAATTTTTCTCATTTACTTTTAGAAATCATATGTACATTTTAATATTTTATATGAAGGAATGAGAGGAACACTACTGTTTGAGGTAAGTAATAATTAATTTATTTTTATTTATATATTGATTTGTTTATGGAACTTCTATATATATATATATATATATATATGAGGAGTTCCATAACTCCTGTCGTATACACACACACATATATATATATATGTATACAACTTTGCTCATAATACATAAAATTAAAATAAAATAGTTGAAAAAAATTAAAAATTACATAAAGCCAAAGATATCATTAGACAAACAAGTAATTTTTTTACAGTGTTCCTAAGTGTAACAGTGTATGGGTACGCTTTTACACTTGACTTTTTTTTATGAAGTAGTGACATTGTTGTTGATGGTACACACTCTGAAAGTGCAAGAAAATCTTTTGAAAATGTAGCCAGAAATTAAATTTGATCTGTGTTATTCATTTAACATATATTGTTAAATTTTGTTTAATTCTAAACTTTATATCATACTTAAAGAATAAACATTACCATATAAAAAATACTACTTCACCTGACATTATACCACCCCATGCTTGTAACTACTTCTATTCAGTTTTACTGTATTTTATAAATCCACATAACATGAATCATAATAAAAAATAACAAAATTTCAAATAATAAAGTAAGATATATCTGAAATAACAACAATCCTTAACAATAATAATGAATTGTACCCATCCAAAAACTGAAATAATACAAGGTCTGTAAATAAAATAATGAGATTGGTTCAACTTTTTATTTACATTCCAATTATACATGGACTCTAACCTTCGAAGTAGTTCCCTTGGGAAGCCATCCAATGATTCAAATGGTTTTCCCACTCTTCATAGCAGTATTGGAATTCAGAAACCGGAATATCCTTCAGATGGTCAGTTACATTTTTTTTTTTTTTTTTAATGTTTTCTACTGTTCTAAAATGGTGTCCTTGAGGTTTTTTTTAAAGTCGGGAATAGGAAAAAGGCAGAGGGACTCAACAGGTGAATAAGATGGTAGAGGAGCTACAGGAATGTTTTTCTTTTCTAAAAACTCATTAACTGAGGATGCAGTGTGACAAGGTGCATTGTCATGACGTAGCATTCAGTTATCTTTGATGGTCTCACATGGGCAACTCTTTTCCGCAGTCTTTCAATAATTTCTCAGTAAACACATTGATTTACAGTCTGTACTGTAGGCAAAAATCCCTTATGGACAATGCCATTACTATCGAAGAAACAAATTACCATGGTTTAGATTTGCTCATTTTTGCTTTTTTGGGATGTGGTGAATTTGAAGTGTGCCACTACTTGCTTCTTGTTTTGTTTTTGGGTGTACTCAAATGTTCAAGATTCATCACCAGTAATAACATTTTTTTAGAAAATCAGGATCAGTTTCAATTCGCCCTAGTGCATCGCGGCACACTTTCACTCCGTTGTTTTTCTGTTCAACAGTAAGGTTTTTTGGAACCAATTTTGCACAACCTTTTTCATGTCCAATTCGTTAGTCAAAATTTGATGGTTCAAATTCAATTGTTTTGCAATCTTTCTGACAATTAATCGCCAGTCACACAGTATCAAGTCTCTGATTTGCACAACATTTTTCACGTTTTGACGTTAACGGTCTTCCAGAGCATGGATCGTCCACAACTGTACTCCGGCCATCTGAAAATGGTTTAAACCACCTAAAAACTTGGGCTTGTGACAAAGCGTCATCTCCATACGCCCTTTTCAATTTTGAAAAAATTTCAGTAGCAGTCTCACCCAGTTTAACACAACTTGATTTTACAACGTTACCCATAATCAGTATCACTCATTTTTGTAATGCACAACAAAAACTCGTTTCACGAATAGTTTCTTTACATCCACATGGCAACAATAAACCAAAAATATTAATACCTAATTTAAATCAGCTATTCATATAACCATTTGTTTACTAGTAAATTTTCAGTGTTGACATTTTGGCTGCCAAAAAAACTAGTCTCATTACTTTATTTACAGACCTCGTAGTTTTCTTGTCTCAAAAATAAGTTTTGCTGTTTTACACATTAGAACAGACTTTTAAGTGTAATCAGAAACTCTTTCTGCCTAAAATTTCTAAATATATATCTAAAAAGACACTTCCTCTCAGGTTATTTCATGCCTGTACACTTCCCTCCCTCTTTATTTATTTTTCATATCCTTCTTCACTGAATAGACCCCATGGATATTGTGTCAGTTTATATGTATCATCCTTCTGGTAGCTTTGAAGAGTTGCCACTTCTTAATTTGTGGCAAATATGCTCATAGCATTATTTTACTGTTTGCAACTTGTCAAAGATTAATTTTAGGCTTGAAAGAAACCCAATAACATACATAACATTTGTTTTATCACCCTACCAAAATTAGTCAAAAATAGGGACAGAACTGATTATAATTTTATTCTGAAAAAAACTGTCATTCTTAACTATTTAAGCTAAGTATTAGAGTTAAATAAGATTATTAACTTCACTAAGGAACATAGTTTCTGGCACACGAAACTTTTATGGTATTCCTAATGTAATTAGGAATACAATATGCTGATTACAAAAATTGTAGTCAGAAGTTTTCAGTCACCGACAGTTTTTGTATGATAACATTTTTGAATTATTGCTTTTGCCCAATTCTACATTTTTTAGGGATAACTTAAAAGAAAGTGATTACATAAATATATTTTAAATTATCTCTAACAGAGAGTAGGGTACAGACATAACATCATGAAACAGTAGCTGTATGTGCATGATGATTTATTTACTGAAGATTGTGATATGTCAGCAGAGAGCAGTCTTCTGAATCACACAATTAACACAACAGTATTGTTTAAACATTAGCTGTAACTTACTGTGGTTTCATTCTGCTTGTGATTTATAGTTACAATGTCAAGTGTGTTGCTTTAGTGTATAAATATGCCAAGAAAGTACTTTAATGATCTGGGTAACTGCTGTTAAGTGTGTGGGGATGTGATGTTTAAAGAACAATGACAAAGTTAATCTGCACTAGTTAAAAAATATTATGAACTATATTATGGCTGTAATGTTTGAGATCAAGATAAGAACTTGGCTCCTTACATCCATCTGCTAATCGATCTCTGTGAAACATCTGACAGACTGCACTTGGGGTAATCGGCACATGAATTTTGCCTTATTGATAGTGTGGCGTGAACCACAAGACCATTTGTCAAATTATTATTTCTGCATTATAAAGATAAAAAGAATAATTAGTACCAAATACACAGTACAGTACCCAGATTTACCGTTTAAAGCCAGTGCCTTACTTAACTATATCATATCCTCTAATCAAATTACTAGAAGATGAATCTAAATATGAGGTTGCCACTGAAGTTCAACATCGAGAGCAAATAGTCTGACTTTTGAAGCAGAATCCTCTTCCTGTGAATCTCATCTGATTAATCAAGGTGAATTATAAGCAATCTTGTTCAGGATTTTAACTTGTTGAAGAAATACTAGTCTTTTGGGATCTACGCTGAAAGGGCTGGAATTATCTCCATATTAACACTAAAGGGTGTTTCTTTCATAATCATCCGGAAGAGTTTCAAAATTTATATTTTTAAGAAATAGTTAGTGTACTGTAACAATATTTGTACTATTCAGTTCAGGAAACACCGTTGGACTACATGTTGCAATTTAAAAAGCAATTGTCTTATTAATATGGTTTGCAGTTTGAATATACTAAATTTTGTGCAATTTTGGCTATACCATTTATGTGCAAATGGAACAGCAGGGAATAGTCAAATCATTATATCAGGAAGGAATAGTCAAAGCATGAAGCACTTAGATCTGGACAGAAAAATGTTGTACATCCCCCACTAGTTAACTTGGAAATGATGCTTCTACCGCCGCTATATATAAAATTAAAGAATTTCTAAAGTTTGATTAAGGAAATGGATAAATAGTGCTGAACTAACTTTTTTGAAAGAAGAATTTTCTTCTGTTGGCGACTCTAAAATCAAGGAAGGAGTTTTTTGGATTCCCTTATAAGAACATTGATTAGAGAGACAATTAAAAGAACTGTTAAACCAAGTTGAAAAGTCAGTGTGGAGGTCATTTAAAAATCTGTGAAAAAGAGGAATGTTCCAGATGCCAAACAGAAAAGTAAAGCCACAAATACCACATTTTAGGTATGTTGAATAGTGCCTTGCATGCATTTAAATTCTTTCAAAGTTTACGTACATATCCCAAAAATATAGTGGGTGATGAAACTATATTTACGTACTTGAATTCAGCATAGGACTATTAGGATCACATTACATATCGCTCCTGGTTTTTTGCCAAAAATAGTTCAACTTTGTTTCTCAATATTACTGGTTAACCTTTTATTTAGTATAAAAAGATTCAAACAATTATCAAATTAGGTTTAATCTTAGCCCATAATATATATATATACACACAGTAAAACCTTCCCAAAATGAAATCTGACGGGACCGATTAAGAATTCCGTTTTGAAGAGGTTTCCGTCTTGCAGAGTTTAAAAATCGAGCTAATTTATTGTGAGGTACTGTGCTATAATTTTACAAATGTAAAATGAAGTTAGACAAGGTTAATGTTTAGAATAATCAAATAATAATAAATATATATAATAATATACATATATTATATATATAATAAATAAATAATACTAATTATACTGCACATAGAGAGAACATTAACCTCTAATTTTCAAAAATTGTTGAGTTACACTAAAAGAGGGTGTTTATTTTTATAAGTTAGTAATTTTTTATTTAAGTTACATTTAATCAGAAGACATATATTTAGCCTAAAAATAAAATAAAATAATTTTCTAAAATCATCAAGTACAATTTTCTTTAAATAACTTACTTCTCTTTGAATAAACTTACCTTGAAACTTTTTTTTTCAATAATTTATACACTTCACTTCAAGTATATACTTCAGTAATACAAGTAAATAGAAAAAATTCACTTAACCTAAAATACAATATGATCTAAATAAAACTAATTCTAAAATAAAATAATTTTCTAAAAGTACAATTTTCTGTTTCAATAATTTACTTTTGGAACTTTCGTTTTCAATAATATTTCCAGTGGTTAGCATATTCTGTCGCAAATCATCGCTGTTTAAACGAATCGCAAATTCTTCCAGCTGTGTGACCATTCAGTGGTAACTGAATGACATTTTTGAAACAGCGAGGCTTCCAAGATTTCCCATCACCAATGGTTTAAGCAACGTGCCATCCACAAAACCACACACCAGAACAGTCTTTCTTTGGATTGTTTGCCTCCAGTAGACTTTTCATTTTTGAAACATGGTGTTTTGTCTGGTAAAACTCGGAAAAATAAACCGGTTTCATCGCAATAACCGATTTTTTGGTTCGTAACCTGTGGTTATTAACTTAGTTTTATTTTTCCAGTCGATAACTTTCTTGGGTGTACATTTTTAGCCTCACCTGAAATTTGATTGTAAGAAATAGAATGCCTCACACGAAAAAAATTTTCTAGCCAACCATTAGAAGCGCTAAATGTAGTAACTCCTAACAGCTGCAATTTCTTTCGCCTGCTGTTTCAGGTTAGGCCCCGAAATAAGAAGGTTTTTGATCTTGCATGTGTGACCATTTTAAAAAAAACATTGAACTATTTCTTCATTTTTGCTTTTAGTCTACAGTCTACAATTAGCATTCCTTTTACCCTTCAACCATTCTTCCTTAATTTTATCTTTATTTTTTAAAATGTCGTAAATTTGTTTTTCGGCAATTAAACTTTTCACTAAGTTCTTTAAGGTTCGTTTTAGAAATTAAATTAATAACTTCTATTTTGTCCTTTAAACGTAAAGTATCTTTTCTCGACATTATTATGAGCAAAATTTTGTAATTAAACTAAAAATAAAGGCACGTATGCATTGTATTTAAACTCTCAACAGATAACAAACAGAACGCAAAATATAACAATTTACTTTTAATACAAAATGAAAACTATACTCCTGCTTACCACGGTGTTCAAGGCACTGAATAAAATTATTCTCATAACTATACATGGATTGTTTACATAACCTGCCACCCGCTATCAAATTTTATTAATGACCGTCTGCTTACATGCCGGAAATTTGGAGCCAAAAGTGTGACGGCGTATAATTAGATAAACAGAGTACTGTATTATAATAATCTCTACTGGATTTATAATTTTCAAATCGTGGGATTATATAATCTTTTTTTTTAATTTTCTTTCCGTCTATGGGACAAGATTAATACGTAAAATTAAAAGTAAAATCTATATTTCCTTTATGTATTGCAGAGTTTTCACCGTTGAAAACCATACGTCTTGAGGAGTTTCCCATTTTTTGGAGTTTCCGTTTTGTAGAGGTTTCACTGTATATCAATAAAGTAAGGTATTAATTATTTAATTGATTAGATTATAAAATGTTAATTTTTTTTTTTTTTTTTTAATTTTTTAGTTACATTCTGATCTTCTTCCAAAAACCTGCTCTAAATTTATGAAATTATGCTTATCTAACCCATTAAAAGAAAAAAACATTAGTTACTTAGGAAGTTATATGCACAGACTTTGTGTAAATGGATGGATTCAGGGAGGAGGCAAGTAAAATAATTTTTTTTTCACTGCTTATTAAAGTATTTTTACAACATTAATACTGCTGAATCATATTAAATCAATTTCTGAAAATAAGAAAAATACTTTTCTTCATATACATATATATACAGTCAATTAAAAGTAAGAAATACTTATCTACTGGAGTGCTTTTGAAGTGCTCGCATTATCATCAACAGTGTAAAATAACAAATTACATATCTATTATATCAGCATATTATGCTTTGTCATTTAAAATGAAAACTTCTTTGTATACCATGGTATGACAGTGAGGGACAATTCTTATTAAAAAATTTGATTATGATAACAGTTCTACCAGTTTATATAATGAACTCTATCATATTCTGTTTATATTTATTTTTAAATTTACTGATATAATCTTTTTAAGTATATCAAATTCCCTATCATTGCTATTTATTTCCATTATTTCTAAATTATTATACATATCTGTTAATTGATCAGTTACATTTAAACTGATCAGTAATTACCAAACTCTTTCATAATTGCTAAAGTTTTTTCGAAAAACCTTCTAATTTTATTCTTTTTGTAAAAAACATTTTCGCGTTATCATCATACATGTCAAAAATTAACAAAAAAAAGCCCCTTCTCTTAAAGGATATTAGAATATTAATAAAATTAAATTAAAACTATGTTTAATTTTAAACTAAAATAATAAGATAAAAATAAAAAACGTAATAAAAGAAACATAACTGTTAAAACAAGACTGACAAAATAAAATCAAAATTTATGGTTGGTTATCATTAAATCTTATGAAGTATATTTATTCTTCTTAGAATTAACAATACCCGTACATATATACCCGTACAATACATTCTTATTTTTGAGGTTGCGATGAATGTCAATCGGTAATTTAAATTTGCATCATAAGGCCGCTTAACACATGCAGTCCACAAGTGTATCTGGTACACAGTCAAGCAGCAGTCCCATCGCATGCACAATGGTGCGCTTTCTGCTGACAATAGGTATCCGTGAGTAACTCTGGTATGTTCTAATTGCAATCGGCACAGAACCACTTCCTCTCGGAGAATTTTTTTGTCTAAGAGTCCCATGTAGACTAGTGGATGCTTTCATAAAGAAAGATTTCATAAAGAATCAAAATAACTAAATAAGTGAATCAAGTAACACAAATCCCAATGGCCTTCTTGAAAAAATCATATTCATAACATTTAATTTTATATTACCACAAAGTTCAAGTTAAATTAACTGTATTATTTTGAAAAATATTCTTTATAGGTTTATCTGGTTTATAAGAAATATGTTTATTTTTATGAAGTATACTTGTGATATTTGTAGTATTACTATTTTGATACTTAAATCTTACATATTTTTTTAGCAAAGTTAGGTTTATTTTTATATTATTATTATTATTTGTGATTTTAAATGTTTTTTTTTTAACACAGCTTTGTTATTTATATAATTATTTTCTATGCAATCTGTCGATGAAATTATTGTTATAGCCATTTATATTTTCAATGTCCTTTCTGTATTCAATTTCTTTATTCATTTTATTCTCGTTTTTATTTGTATATATAAATGTTCTATGGATCATATTTTTATGTTTTGTACATTCAAGGTGCATTTGAACGAAGATTTGTGGATTTTATGTAAATTATTATTAAGTGTTTTATAAACATCAGTTACAATTTTGTTGTTTACCATTTCAATACGTGTATTTTATAATTAAGTGTGATTTATTTCATGTTCATGTGTAAATTATAAATTCTTTTTATACATTTTTTGTATATTTTTAATAATAGTATATACATTTTTATATTTTCATTATAATATTACTAATATGTCATCTACGCATTTTTTCAAGAAGGCCATTGCTAGCAATGGCCTTCTTGTACTAGTGAATAGCATCCACTAGTGGTTGTTGTCTTTACATTTTCCCCCCTTATACCTGTTACATCAAGCATGACATACTAAGACTAGTATTCTCATTTATTGTTTTAGTGTGCTTGCTTCTGCTTTTGATAATTCCCACAAAAATAATTATAAACTATGTTGTCTTTGAAAAAATTATTATTATTTTTTGTAAACATTATTATTGTTAAATATCATATAAAATAATATATAAATATATATTTATAAAATAAATAAATAAAATAAAATATATAAACAACAACAACATGTCTGAAAAACACATTTAAAATCACAGATAATAATAATTATAAAAATAAATCTAATTTCCCTAAAAAAATATATTACATTTTTCCGCTGCTAGGGAACTGCGGATAGTCAGTAGTTTGGTAAGGTCGTGTTCGGCGCAGTGGTGGTAACGAGCAGTAAGTCAGTACTTCTGCAAAACCGTGTTTGATATTCGTGATAACAGCTATATCAGTAAGCATTTTTTTATACTATTGGTTTGCTTGGCATTTCTCTCGCCACCACCCCATTCGGTCGCCCTAAAGCATAAGACTGAATGTCTGTGCCACAAACTACTACTTAGCCATGAAACATTTTAGCGACCAGTGACCTAACTAGCTCCTAGAGCTAACCTAAAAGCGTGAACGGAATAAGCATGGTACCATAAACCACCACCCACTTGTCATATATCACTAAAATGGTTAGGCGCATCCCATCAACTACTAAAACATATATGACTATCATAAATAATTAATCTTGTGTAAGACAGCAATTCATTGCCACGCCTAGGCCACTGAATGCCAGCAAGGCATTCCAATGCCTTGTAATGGCATTGGTAATGGTGGACAGGCAATGGTGGTACCTGTCCACCATTAAAGTGCTTGGAGCCTTAATCTGGCTGGTAGCCAGCCATATCTCTTGGTTAGCTTCCTACAGCAGCGCAGTAGGAGTCTTTTCCCTTATGTAAACTACTGATGTCGGTTGAACAATATCAGTAATCATGTGACCAATGTGGTCAGGGTGAATACAAAAGGTTTTCAGTGAGTTACTGATAAGCAGCAGTGAAAGTGACAGTATTATACTCATTCATAAAGAAGTATAGAGTAATTCTTTTATGAACAGTAAAAGTAATAATACTTGCAAAAATTGAATTGCATGAACATCAGATTTTTCTAGTGTTATCCTGCTGTTAATGCAATATTAGATACTAACGGTCATTATAACGTTTTTAGTTAATTGGACTGTACTTTGGTTTTTGTAATTTAACTATCATTAAACAAATTTTGTCCTTTTTATTTTAATTACTATTTTGTGTGTTTTATATACGTTTTATTTTTATTTTTTTTTAAGTTTTAGGGGTGACTGCTGTGTCATTAGGCTCTTTCTACATCAAAAAGAAAAAAAAATTATCCTTCCCTGTTAAAAACACTAGCGACAAAGTCGGTAGACTAGTCTTGACATAACAGATCATCCAGAAATAGACTTTCAAGGGGTATTAAAAAACCTCAAAAGAAACACAATATGACAACGGTGTAAAGTGTTCTTGCCACTTATTCATTTAAAACCTTCACACTAAAACACTTCAAAATAAACTAAAAAAAACTTAAACACACAAACCACTTCCAATAAAATTTTGTCAAAACTTTCAAATGCTGCTGAAATATCACACAAGAATTAAAAAAATCATATTTTCATTATAAAATTTTCACCAGCTCATTCTTTAATGCTATCACCTAGGCTTACCCTTAGGCCATCCTTTTTTGCTTCTCTTTTCCATCTTCCTAAAGGCCTCGATATCGAATTCCAAGGTATCTGAGGCCTTGGAGATGTAATCATCTGATGCTCCGCAGTAAACCATGAAGAATCCCTTGCTACCGGTACCAGATGGTGTGATCAGTAGTGCAACACAGTCGACACTAGATGCACTCCCCTCTAGAGTATGTGGAGCAGCTGAAATCTTGGCCCTCTCCCCTATAGGCCTCCACGTTTTCGGGAGCTCCATTTTTGTTCCATCTAAATCTTTTTCAAACAGCTTTATCTCCGGTTCGCAGTTCCCTGAATAAAATTTTTTCAATCCGGACTTTCACTTTAGAAGTAGTTGGCTGAGGCTTTTTGTCGGTTTCGGCTTCATTTTGCTTCACTTGTGTGTAGAAAAACTTCAGAAAAGCCTCAGGGCTTTACGGAGTTCTTTTCTTGAAAAGTGTGCGCTTTCATCTGCGTAGGTTTGCAGTTTAGAAGGTCTTTGCACAACAACTCCCTTAGAGATATTTAGTGTATCATGTTGTACAACCTCAACGTCAATGAGTCCTATTTTTGTGACCTTCAATAGCCATCATTGATGGTCTCCACAAACATACCCATAACATTCTGTCTAGTCTCTTTTACAAGTCCTCCTGCAGCTTCCGTGATCCCACGAGCAATCACGAAAGGACTAACTTTAGAAAAATCTCCTTTTTTCTTCTTTATCACCAGATACTTTGGAATTGGTCCCCTTTCCATAACAAAAGTAAAAAAAATATTTCTTTCCCATCCCGGTAAAAACACTTACGACATAGTCAAAAGACTAGTCTTCTCAATAAAGATCATCTGAGAAAGACTTATCATGAGATATTAAAACTCTAAAACAAACGCAAGATGACAAAGGTGTAAAGGGCCATTGCCACTTAAAACAAACACATTAATAACTCTTCAAAACTTTTTAAAATGCACTAGAACATACAATTTATTTCTATCGAAATGTCAGAAAATATCAAAATAAATTAAAAAACAATTAGTCGATAATATTATCAAAAAACACATTCGAAACTTACTTCTTAAAATGTATCACGTAGGTTTTCCCTTAGACCATCCTTTTTTTTGTTTCTATTTTCAATCTTTCTTAAGGACTCAATGTCGAATTCCAGTGTATCTAAGACCTCGGAGATTGAATCATCCGATCCTCTGCAGTAAACCAAGGAGGATCCTTTACTACCGGTATCGGACGATACCGGCTCAAATGCTGCGGTCAAGTAGTGCATGAAAATCGAGAATAATTGCACTCCCCGCTAAAACTTGTGGGGTGGCTGAAATCCTTGCCCTTTCACTTAAAAGCGGCTTCAGTTTTTACTAGATCTTGTTTTTCTAAAAATTTTATTTAAATTTTCTCAGTTCCCTATATAGAGATTTTTGCAATTTCTACTTTAGCTTCACGCTTCCTGACTATTTTCCGTTCACTATCCTTCACCTTGAAACTGGTTGAAGGCTCATTCCTCGGTGTAAATGAATTCTTTTGTTCAATAACATCTATTTTCGTCTTTGATGACTTTGAGCTGGTTTCCCTTTTTGGTCACCGCTTGATCTTTCTGATTAATGATCTGTTCCATTAAATTGGCTAAGACTGGTGCCAGCACAATTATCATCACCTCCTTTGGTTTAAAGTGGCCGCACGGGCGGCAGCAGCCTGTGCACAGGACGTGACCTTTGGTGATTTGCTGAGGACGATTTTTCAGGTTTCGAAGTAACTGACCTTTTGAATGGTTTTTACCACCTGCACTGCCACTTTTTCTTAGTATTTCTTGATCTTGCCGAATCATTTCACTGCAGTTGACACAAACGGGTGGATTCTTACACGGATCATCCCGGTGTAATGTGTCTCCGCAAAGAAACTTGTTTCCTCGTGCATCGTGCTGCTGTATTTCCGAACATTTGATATCTAAAACACCGCAGTAGAATCTGGATGAAAGGACGAACATTCAATTTATGAAATCCAGCATTTATTTTTTCAGGGCACTTGGGTCTATAAAACGTTAGGGCATGCAACGCGGTAGGCAACACTTCTCCGTTGCGTATAAACATCAGGGTTAGTTTCTAAAGCTTTTTATTTTATTTTTAATTTTAATTTTTCTAACTAATTTCACTAAAGTTTCATCCATTTTTCTTCCATATTCATTGTTTTTAAATGCGTATACAACGTTTCAGTTATTTTATATTACCAGTGTTTGGGGAGTCCATGAGATCAATTTTTAAATACTACTTTTAAGTGCATAATACACCATATTTATACACAAAATATTTACACAGAAACAAAACTAGTCAAAAAGGTTTAATCAGTTAATTAGCAATACTTAAGAAAACATTTCTGTACTGTTCTAAGAAAACACTTTTTACTGTTCGAAAGAAAGTTATTAAAATCTACAGAAAGAAGAAATCAGACTTGTAAATTGTAAATACATTTAAAGAATCAAAAGACAATAAAAAATAAATACCATTTATATTTTACTCTTCACTCTTTTATTTCTGAATTATTGTTGGTTAATTTTAGAAGCGGGGACGCTTCACCACACCTCACTTTATCACATCCCAGCAATAAAAATATTGTTCTACGATTTCTGTTTTACTCTTCATACTTTTATTTCTGAATTATTGTAGTTTAATTTTTGAGGTGGGAGCCCTCCACCCCATCTTACTTTATTCCATCCCAGCAATATCGTTATTGTTCTACCATTTACTTATGTTATGTTTAATTTATAAATACCTTGTTTCTTAAACTGTAGAAGTGTAAATTGTTTTAAATTTCACATTTCTTACTTTTTCTCCGTTTAATTAACTGATTTACTGAATTTAATTAACTTATTACATTTTTTGTGATAAGTCTTCTTTCTTGTTTTCTGTAAACTAGACTTTCATTTTTGAAATACTTATGGGTTTTTCCTTTTATACTTATGGGAGTTTGGATATCATCTGTTTTTTTGTTTGTTTTCTATTCATTCGTTAAATTGAAACTGTTTTTATTTTTATACCAATGCTTCAATGAGAATCTACTGAAAATCTCGGAACATTGATTGTTATGATTCAACAAGAATTCGTATACGAAATACGTGGAACGAAAATGTAGCTAATACTGCGAGCTGAAAAAAAAAAAATGAAAATGAGTGTTGGAATTAAAATTTAATTTACAAGAACATGAAGTAACACTTAATTTTAAAATTAGACTTTTATTATTTCAAATTTAAGTATTTTTATTCATTAAAATATTAGAAATATCAAAAACTTTACTGTATTCCATGCATCTTGGTATACCAGAAAAGTCAATACATCTTCAATAAAGTTTTGAGGAAGATTAAATTTTTAGTGTTCTCTATTATACAGTATATCATGAAAGTGTTCCGAAATTGTTACGAAAGTTATCAAACTTTATTTGTTAAAAATAAAACTATTACAATCATATTCAGACGTTTTTTAACCACGATATATAATGTCTATTGATGACTAAAATTATGTTATCCGCTAAAATGTATTTAATTTTACAATTAATTATATTACTTTAAGAATGTGTTTTAGTTTAGCCTTATGTCACTAAATTGATTTTTAAAATTATAATCAAGTTTTTACTTGAAAAAATATGAACTGGACGTATACTATGTACAATATCAACCTAATAAAGAACTAATTAAAAAACATTAAATATTGCTCATTGTTAATATTTTTTACTTATTTATTCAAAGGTAGAAACTTCAAATGATAGTTGCACTAAAGCTATTATTAAAAACTATTGTTGTTTTATGTTAATATTGTTAAGAATGAGAGAATCAGAATTATAATTCAAATTACCTATGAAACTAATACTATGTAGCTAATGATCAAGTTGAAAAGATTTTACAAAATGCGCTAAAAAAAAAAATTAACCTAGATTCAACTCAACTAAAACAGCAAGTATATACTCAATCTGAAATCATGTGATAGGTTGATTGGAAGATATATCAAATCTAGTCAATAACTAGTCATCCGTTAATAATAAGATTCTTCTTATTTTTATAAAAAAACAACTTCAAAAATCCCATCAAATAATCTCTTGATCTTCATGAATGATCTTTTTTTCATTTTTTTTTTTTTTTGCAAAAATATGTATTTTCATGTAACTAATATATATTCCGAATATGAGCTAAATTGGACCATAAATACAATTTTTCGAAATATCACCAACCCAGCGCCACCAAATATTTCTAATTGTAGAATAAAAATGTTACCAATTTATTTCTGTTTTATTTATTTATTTTTTAATAAAACTAATATAATCTGTTTTAAATTTTATCATTTCAATTATACACTACCTAGTACTATCAAGTACTGCTATCTAGGGACGCGATTCGTAAACGGGCTAGGAAACACTCAGGATTAGAACAAAAATTTCACATTTTCAAATTAAACGTGATTTTACGAAGATTATCACATATTTATCGAAAAAACCTATATTCATTAAGAACATCTATTTCTTCAATGATATGTAGCTTTATTTCATTAAAATTATTATTTTTATTTTTATTTTAGACAGTTTTAAAAATTTTGAAATGTCGATTTGCGAGTTGGCCAGAGTAAATAAGACTTCGGTGTTCCCGCCGTCGGAAAAACTCTCGCCGACGTCATTCTGCCGAATGACTTGACCCCGAAAAATTTAGGAGCGAAGCAGAAAATCAAATTAATAATATGTTAAAACAAAAAATTATTCAGCCTTCATATTCACTCTGGAATTCATCAATGGATAGTACCAAAAAACTCGATGCCTCAAGCAAACAAAAATATTGACTAGTAGTTGAATTTAGGGATTAAATGTTAAAACAATTGATTATAAATTTTTATTATCAGATGTAACGAATTTTTTGGATAAATTAGGCAGGGTCAATATTTTACGACATTTGATTTAGCCCTAGAATTTCACCAAGTAGAAATGGACAAAGATAGTATAGAGAAAACTACATTTTCGACCGAGACAGGACATAACAAATTTTTAAGAATGCCCTTTGGATTAAAATATAGTTTACCGACATTTCAAAAAGTTATGAATAATGTTTTACGTGGAATAGAAAGTAAAATTTGCTTAATTTATTAAGATGATATTATTATATATATTCTACTAATTTAAAAGAGCATATATTAAGATTAAAAGTATTTGATAGACTAGATTTGGAAACTTTAAAATACAATTAGACAAAACCGAATTTTTATGGAAAGAAGTATTGTAACAGGGAAAGGAGTTAAGCCGGAACCAAAAAAATTAGAGGCAATAAAAATATATCCAATTCCAAAAATTATGAAAGAAATAAAAGGATTTTTAGGATTATTAACGAAAATTTATTAAAAACTTTGTGAATGTAACAAAACCATTATCTAAATGTTTAAAGAAAAACGCTAAAATAAATGTTGACGATGTAAATTACATTAAATGTTTTGAATTATGTAAAATATTTTATGAAATGATCCATTACTACAATAGCCAGATTTTAATAAAGAATTTAATCTCACAACTAATGCTAATAATGTAGCAGTAGGTGCAGTATTAAGTAAAAATAAAAATGGTGCAGATTTACCAATAGCATATGCAAGTAGGAGCCTTAATGATAGTGAACACAATTATTCAACAATTGAAAAGGAATTACTTGCGATAGTTTGGGCAACAAATATATTTGCCCATATCTTTATGGTAGGAAGTTTAGAATATTTACTAATCATAAGCCGCTGCAATGGTTATTTTCAATTAAGGAACAAAGTTCAAAGTTATTAAGATAGAAACTAAAATTAGAAGAATTTGATTATGAAATAGCATATAAAAAAGGAAAAAAAAACAAAATGCTCATGCCTTATCATGAATTCAATTAAATATTAATTAAAATGTAAATAAACTTTAAGGAAATAACCCCAGTAATAGTACAAATGAAATTGATCAATTAGTGAATGAAAGATATAAGTTATATTTCCCAGAATTAGATAATCAGTCAATGGAAGCAAATGAAGATAACGAAATCCAATAGGCAGAAAGCCAGTTAGAAGAAGTAGGTCAAATAGAAGATAATGACCAAATGGTACACACAAATTTTGAAGGTAATACAATAACCAACATACTAATATTAGAGGATCTAGTTAATTATAGTAAAAATCAAGTAATATTAAAATTAGTTAAAAATAATCCAAGGAAAATTAGAATATAGAAATTATTTGAAAACACTAAATGACAGAAATAAATGTAGAAATAGTTGAAAATAATTTTTTATTTTTAAATAATTAATTTTTTTTTAAATATTTGATAGCAAATGTAAAATATAGTTTGTACTTTGAAAACAATTTTTACGAAAGATTTACAACTGTTGTCACCAAATATTTTAAAAGAAGCCAATTACAATTATTAGAGATTGAATATTATTATTAGAGAATATAATATTATTACAGATTGTTAATAATGATGAATTACAAGAAATAATAAATAATTATTATAGGAAAAACGAATCATCGTGTAACAGAAGAAACATATCAAAGGATTAAAAGAAAATATTATGCTCTGAATTGAAAAGCACACGTTCAGAATTATACTAATAAATATGAAATATGTTTAAAAACAAAGTATAAAAGGACCCGCTATAATTAGAAATTAACTAAAATTAATTAGAATTAGAATTTAACTCCAACGCCTAACAGACCATTACAAGTATTACATATGGATAGCATTTCAACCGAAAAACAAAAAAATTTAACAATTATTGATAGCTTTTCAAGATATGCCCAAGTGTGTTTAATTGCAGGTCCACAAGTAACGGAAGTAGCAGATAAATTACAGAATTATTTTACTCACCATGGAGTTTCTGAAATAATAATTTTAGATAAACGTACTGAATTTAATAATAATGTGATTAAAGAATTGATGAAGTTACACAAAATAAAAATGCATTTTATAAGCACACAGCATCCACAATCAAATTGCATGTGTGAGAGATTCCACTCCATATTGAATGAACATATAAGAATAATTAATAATAGGGAAGAATTTAAAAGTGAAATATAGAAACTAGAGCAAAATACACAGTTGTTGCATATAATAGTAGTATTTATTCAATTAATAAGCTGACCTCTTACAAAGTTTGATATGGTCATATTAATCCCAACTAGTTGTTACAAATAAATATATAAGTAATGAATGGTTATGTTAATACGCACAAGGAAAAGGTTAAAAAATTATATCAACATGTACAGAAAAAAAATGAAAAAACGAAACAGAATATACAAGAAAAGGTGTACATTAATAGAGAAGAATTACCAAAAATTATACAGGAAGTATATGTTAAAACGGTCCAGAAGCAAAGTACAATGAGGGATAAATATACTAAAGTAAAATGATGTCCATTAATGAAGAAAGAAAATCAGCAGAGATTGAAGAAAGACATTATAATATGAAAAATAAAATTCATCTATCGAATATAAAATGCTCTAGAAAAATTAAGAAAATTCAATGAAAAGACCAACCTTCCAATACAGAAACTAATCCTTACTTAAATCTTGTTGCAAGCACATCCTCATTCCTTAAATAAAATTTATCCCAGATCCCAGTGGGCAGAAGCAGCAGAAATTAAAAATATTACAATTAATTCTGGAATTGTACCAGTTAATTTAGGTATATCTAAGTTAGAAAATATGTATCATACTTTTGTGCATTATTATGATTTAAAAATAAGTTGCTTAATTATATAGAAAGGTTGAATAACATTTATGTAAATGTGTTATATAATATTAATAACAAAGAATTGTGTAATAAGTAGTAGAAAAGATTTTGTTACATAAAATAGTAGTAAGTGCAGAGATGTGAATAATTATATGACTTACTAACTATACTAAGTTTGTAATAGAAGAAAAGTTAGAAATAATATTGTTAAGTAATAGTAATAATATGCACAGAAAAAGAGCAATATCAAATGGTTTAGGTCATAAAAATAATGGTTTAATTATAAAAATGATTACAGGTAATATGGATGTTAATAATGTAGTAATATTAAATAAAATAAAATATAAACAAAATAATGTAACTGATCAAATAAATAATCAATATACTGTAAGTCTAGTTAAGTGAATTTAATAAAACGATAAAGTTAATTGAAGATAATTTTAATGAGTTGAAAAATAAGTTGTTATTAATAAATAAAAGTATAAATGATTTTGTAGAATTAGAAAAAAAAATGATTTTCTGAATCAATTAAATTTATTATATTATTGTATTAAGTCTTGTACAAGATATAGAAAATAGTTTAACATTTTGTAAGCTAGGAAGTATTATATATGCAAGAGAATTATTTAGTGAAATAATGAAAATATCTAAATATTATAATAACAGATTAGCAATAGAACCTAAACTAAGTAATATAAGAGAATTTGAGAATATGTTAAGAATTAGTTGTAATATTTTTAAAAATAATAATGTATTTTCTTGAATTAGCAATACTAGAAGAAACAAATTATAATTTGTGTAAGTTGAATACTTAAAAAGAGTTTACCAGTTAACCAGTTTATGTAAGGGGAAAAAAAGAATCAGAATAAAATAAATAATAAATTAAATGAAATCTATAAACAAAGTTAAACTAACACAAGAAAAAGTGTTATTTTTTAAGAGTTTTTTTTTGTATTTTTTAAGAAGACTATAAATGATAAAAATTACTACTAAAAGAAATTTAGAGTAACTATTATACCAAAAGTAAAATATTTGTTAAAGTAAGGAGAATCAAAGGTTATAGACTTAATGTTAAATGTAAAAATAATATTCATAATAAATAATTGTGTTTATTTGAATTAATAACACATGAAAAAAAAAAATTGAAAAAGATATTAATGAAAAAAGTAGTATAAATAATTTTAAATATATGTAACTTGAAGTAAAAGAAAATGTAATTAAATGGCTATCAGAATTGCAGTATTTTTTGGCAACAATGCCAAATAAAAAAAAGTTAACAATTATAAATGATAAACTTTAACTAAAGTGTTAGAAGGATTATATTTAATAAATTCAAGTAATAGTGAAATGTTGTTTAAGTGTGGTTCACTACAGTATATAATATGGACATCCAAAACTTCTTGATGTTAATGAATTAATTATACAAAAGGTGCAGCATTCAGACTTATTGATATATCGTAAGAAATTAGAATTAGAAAATATAAAATTAAGTAATTTGTCAAAGCTCAGGAAAAATAGTATTGCCGCAGATGTTATATCAATTTGGACTGTAATATTATATTTTACAGAATATAATTATTATTGTTATATTGTATGTTAAAATATTTAAGAGAAAAACATCTGTGTCTAACAATCAGCCCCAGTATGTTTTATTGGAGAAAGAGGAATTATGATACACTAAAATCCTGACGCATTGCATTCCATTGGCCACATGTGTTGCATATCACTAAAATACTAAGAAATTCATCGAGTGATGGAATGCAATGCAGCTCTAGTCTTTGTTAATTGTAATAATAATTAATCATCAGTCCAGTCCTCACTTCGATACAATGAACATGTAACTTAAAAAGTTCTAATACAGTACTCATTTGATATTATATATTGTTCTACTTAGGCATATACACATTAACATTACAATGTTACAGTACATATGCAATATATTAATATTGTTTAATTAATACTTTGAATGTATATCAAAAGTAAATTTTACAAAATTAGTGTTTTTAAGAATAAAAGTTATTTTTTAGAAACACATCATCATTGTGCTTTCATAACTTACATAAATATTTAAACATATACTAATGTAAAATTATAAATAACATCATTATATTGATAATTGGCTCCGACTGGCAGAACAAAACAACCCTTGTTTGCCGATGATAGTGATTTATAGTACTCAGTGTTATAAAGATTTTACTTTTTTTTAAAAATTGTTTAACCATAATTTGATTTGAACTGAATGTACAAAAAATACATCAAAATAAAACTGATGTATAATATATCCAAGAGTTTGAAATTTCTCTTGATACCATACCAACTTAAAGAATTTTTCATTCATAAATTAATATTGGTGGTTCAGCATTTAATTATCTTTTCTTTTTTTTTCATTAGTACTTCCAATAGATATCCCTAAATTTCCAGATGAAAGTTACGCTGTAAGTCACAACCAAAGAGGAATTCTTTCATTATGTAATGATGGCAAAAACTCAAATGAGTCTCAGTTCTTTATCACTTTCCAACCAAGCACATGGATGGATGGATATTATGTTGCAATTGGGTGAGTAGATGTAAATTATTAATATACAGCTTTATTAGTAAAAAGAAATGAATCAATCAAATAGATATTTCTTTTCATTATTATGATACTGATCAATGATGACAATTAACAATTTATTTTATAGTACAATTGTAGTCAAATGATAACAGAAAAAACCACTCAGTTAATAATTGAAATCATAAAAAGTTAAATAGAAATCGTTATAAAGATTTTTTTAATTACTTAAAAACAAATACACATCCATTAATGTAATAACAAAGAAATAAAAAAATTTAATCAATGTAAGTGAAATATCTGAGAACATAAATTATAAATGAAAAAATTATATAATGTAAGAAACAACATAGTGTGCGAGAAGTGCTAATTACTTTCTATAGAACACAGATAAATTTTCTAGTAGATTATCTAGCAAGTATATCAACTTTTTGATAACTTTTGAAGTTATCTGAAAGACAGATATAAGAGGCACTAGTTGAAAATAAAAATAAGCAACTACATATACCAACTGCAGGCTAATTTTAACAGAAATTAACGTCTTCGGTTCATCAATAAACATTTTTTTCTGTAACAAGATTCCATAAGTATTGGTTTCATTTGAATTAAAAAAACAACAGATTATTAGATTAAAATATTATTAAAAATACTCTTTAGTACAAAAAATCTTACCTCTTACAGTATGCAAAAAAAATTATGTTCAAGATAAAAAACAAGTAGATGATTTATAAGAAATCATAAAAAATAAAGTATTAACGTATTTATTATTTTAGTGACTATAGACACACATTCAATTGCCATCACTTTATATATTTATTTTTTTATGATGATAATATGTCTTCTATATAACAGTATGGGTAAATAAGAGAAGTTCACTTTACTAAAAGACAAAATCTTTATTCATAATTGAATTCATGCAATAAATTTTTTTAAACTCTTAATAAAAGTACTTTTTCTGTCAGTTATATGTTTAGAAAATGTAACTTTCATTTTCTAAATAGGGGAATACATTGCTGTTTAATAAAACAATGTATTTAAACATTATACAAACTACTTAAATAAAATAATACCATTTCATAGCAAATATATTAAAATTTGCTGAAAATCAGTTCTTCTCATGTTGCATTAAATGTTAACGATAAGCAGATACAGTTGATTGATTTTAATCAAATAAAACTTGTTGATATATGATGATAATAATCTGATTAAATGTTTTAAATAAACCAATCAGATGATTAATTCATTTTGAATTTTCATCTGTTGTATAAATCATGTAGTAACAAGACTGGCATAATGGGCCCGAGTAACGGATTCCTTCCAATTAAGAAGAAAATAGTCGAAAATATAATAATGGAAGGAATTCAGAAAGGGGCTAAAGGAAAGGTAATATGTTGTTAAACAATTGTCTTTTGTAATACGGACCACTGATACACCTAAACAGATGTTGTTTCGTGAGAACAGTTACTGGACCAGGGTAGGGATTTCATGGGAATGTGGAGGGCAGACATCATTCTTATGCTTCGAGTTGGATCCAGTCTGGCAGATAAAGAGGATAAGAGTATAAATACTCCAGGGAAGACCAGCTGACGACCAAAAACTGAGAGAGGAGCTCTCCTCACTTGGCTACGACGTGGTGTCAGTGGAAAAACTGACCACAAGGGACGGCAGTAAAACCCCTACATGCCTTGTGGCACCTAAAAGAATGCCCGCCACCAGGGGCATCTATGACCTGGACAATCTGTTTTACTGTAATATAATAGTGACGGCATTCGTGTCTCGAGGAGGCCATCTCAATGCCACAGATACCAAAAGTTGGGCCACTCGTCGAATTTTGTCGCAATGCGCAGCTCTGCGTCAAATGTAGTGGGGATCACGAAACGGCGTCTTGCCTCAAGTCGCGCGAAGAGCCTGCCTCGTGCGCGAATTGCAAGGGGAAACACCCAGCTAATTATAGGGGCTGTCCTTATTATAAGGAACAGCTGGCCCGACAAAAGGGCACCCTTCGAAAGTCAGTAGTTACTGACGGGCGTAAATGAGCGCGGGTGGCCAGTGGGGTATCAAAACCCCAACCGTACGTTACCGTGCCTGCGGCCATAGCGACGGTGGGAAAGGAGGCGCCACCTCCTCCTACACCGCAAAAACCCCAACACTCCGGCAACCGAGAAGGTCGAGGCCGCAAAACCGGCCAAACCCAAATCCAAGACTGCCCCACAGGCGACAAAAGAAGTCAAAAACTCGGGAAAGCCGCAACGGATGATCGCCAAGTCTCAATCTGCGCCAAAACCTGCAAGAGCTCCCGAGGCTCCGAGCCCACTAAAGATGGCGTCATAAACACCCAGCCACTCTGGCGGAAAGAATCTCTGGTCTCTTTTCACGAGCAGAGATTTACTTTGCATAAAGTCTTTTTCAGTGCTATTTTTGAGCTGGTGGTCGAGTGTGTACCTTCCCCAGTTTCACAGTCTTGCTGTCTGAGAACTGTTACAACGATTCATACCCTTTTCACGGGGATTTAGGGAATTTGGGGCACGATTTGTTCGAGCACCCGCCTCATCGCGGCGATAAGAGTGGCAACGACTCCTGGTCGCAAGTCCCTGTTACGATCAAAGGGGCCTTTACCCTTAGTCCTGCTCGCGATCTTTTAGAGCGGGCGCCGCGTAATCTGTAACTGTGTGTTGATCAAGCGGCGAAGAGGTGCAAAGAGTGACAGGAGAATACAGAAGGTCTCCAGCTGCCCGTGACTTGCTGCGGGTAGTCGTCACGCTTGTGGGTTTGTGTCCAATATCTCTAAATAGAAGGAATACAGCGAACAATTTGTTCGTATACTGTTAGGTCAGGGCATCTCCGACCATGACAGATGTTAATGAGGTAGGTAAGAAGCCTACCGGAGGAGGGGGCCGGAGCTTTTTCCTTTGACTTCCTCGAACACTGGTTCTGACAACGATAGTTCAGAAGTAGATATTGGGGTGACCACCCGGGAGGGTATGAACCAAAGAGTTTTTGCAAGCCGAGCGGGCAGGCCTGGCAGCTCTGCTCCACTGGCCCGTGATGTTTTGGTGGAACTGGGTGGCTTGTCTTCCTATTTAGCATATCCCAAGTGTACTAGTGCAGCTACCAAGAGGAGATTATTGCCTCGTCTCGAATTCTTCCGAGCGGCTTTCACAGCTCTCGTCGAGGGTTTCGAAAATCTTGCCTCGAGGCCTAAAGAAACAACTGTAGTTCAGAAACTGGCCCCGGCCCCGATGCAACTGCGTAGATATGCTGAGGTGGTCAACGGCAGACAAACCAGCCAGTCCTCTAAGAAACCTGAGGTTGCGTTTGTTAATAGGGCGGAGGGCTCGACTGTGTCCAGCAGTCAGCTGAATAAAGACCTTCAGGTTGACCTTCGGGGTGACCGGAAAGGTCTTAAAATCAGGAACATTAAAGAGAACGGCAAGGGATTAGTTGTGGTAGCGGATGATACAGAGGCCATTCCGGCAATTAGATTCCACGACGGTTAAGCGATTGAATGTGAAAATAGACCCGAAGATAACGCGTAGGTCCCGTATTATAGTCTATGATATTGACCGTAACCTGACCGACGAAGATGTCTTGTCCCTCATTAGGGAGCAGAACACTGATTTGGATGAAGCCGCTTTCCGGCGGGACTGCAGGTTGGTCTTTAAAACGGGTGGCGTGATACCCAGAAATTTCACGGAGTCTTTGAGGTAAGTTCTGGTCTCTTTCAAAAATTGACGTGTGCAGGCGACTATTTATCGATTTAGGGCCCTGCTGACTAAAAGAGTACGTGGATGTCCAAAATTGTTTCAAGTGCTGCAGATCACAGGGTAAAATTTTGTTTCAAGTGCAATGGTCACAGGACTAAATTTTGTAAGTTTGCCTTGATGTATGCCCATTGTGGCGAGGAGGGCCACAAACGTGACGATTGTTCGCATAGGTCCTAGGTCCGGCCTGTGCTAACTGTAAGAGGTTGCATAAGAATCATGAGCACCCAGTTGTTAGAGCACCAAGCTATAACGTAAGGGCCGTTGCGCTGTACTTTAATTCCTTAATGGTTATGTTCGGTCAACAAAATGCCCAGGGTGCTTATGTAGTCCAGGTTGAGTTAGATAAAGTTGTAGAGAGACGGAGCCTTGATATTGTCCTTCTGCAGCACCCGTATATGTCATTAGGGGTGATCTGCTAGGCTTTCACAGTTGGAAGAGGTTTTGTGTAAGGCATACCTGTATGTCTGCTATTCTGTGAAGGAAGATTTCTGACGCGCATCATATTATGGTCTGACTTGCAATTAGCGGTCAGAACCTTACAGTTGTTAGTTCATATTTCCAATACAGGGATCTCTCTCTGAGGAACACCTACCGAGATGGGGTAGCATCCTTCGTATTGTGGGTAATGGTACAATCCTTACTGGTGCCGATGTTAATGCGAAGTCGCTTTTCTGGCACAGTGAATCATTGATCACGGCGGTGGCTTAATTGACAGTTTCATCACGCAGCATAATTTTGAAGTCTTTAATGTTGCAGTCGAGTTGGCCACTTACGTCGATAAGGTTAACGGACGAAGAGCCTTTTCAGGTACAAATATTGACATCACCATCCATTGGTAGGACATCCCTGGCAGGGTCCTTGACTGGTCTCTGGTCGACGATTGTATAGCGACCATCGGTTGATACTTTTTGAAATACCGGATGAGCTGCGCGATGGCCATGGGGACACTTTCCTGTTTACTGGGGATGCTGAGTCCAGACTGGATATGTTTTCTCGAGACCTTGACGGGCTGCCATTAAATGTCCTGGCAGAAACTTTCACTTCTGCGTTGGTGGCGGGGGCTGAAACCGCCATTCCTAGAGTGACTGGCAGGGAACGTATATCTGGTTGGTGGTCTCGGAATCTGACAGCAATGAAGCGGTCTGTGAATCGACTCAGAAGGGCTGCGCAGCGAGAGGGTGATCCCGATTGGCGTGCGGCCCTAACTGCAGATTACCGCAGACCGAGGGCTACTTTCATAGCATTAGGTCCTCCAATCGTAATTCCTGGCGCTCCTTCATTCAGTAGCAAGGAAATAGAGACCCTTGGGGCTTTGTGTATAGAGTCCTTGGACATAAGCGCAGGAAAGATGTCCTCTTGTCAGCTTTGTCAACTCGCGAAGGTGTGGTAATTATAAGGACCGTATCCTTATCAATTACCGGATAAGGATAGTGTCCTTATTTGCTCCCGGATGACACTATGGTGGGTGAGGTTTCATACCACCGGCGTGTCGTGATTTTCGAGACCGACTTATAATCTTCTGAGATCACTGAGGCGGAAGTGCGCCAGGTGATCTGTAGCATGGCACGGCACAAGGCCCCCAGGTATGATTATATCACAGTGGAGCTCCTCGTCCGAGTACTTCCAGTAGTCCTTCGTCCTCTAACTTGAATATATAACAGGTTGCTCTTCGCCGACCACTTTCCGGCGTTTGGAAGCGTGGAGACTTGGTGCTGTTCAAAGGTGGCGACAAAGATCCTAGTGTTAGTTCTTACCGTCCACTGACGCTCCTGCCCTTGATTGGCAAGGTTTTTGAGAAGGTTCTATATTTGCGTATTAATGTTAGATTGGCTGATCTTTGCTATTGGACATCCAGTATGGTTTCCGACCGAGCAAGAGTAATGAGCATACCATACTAAAGGTGATGGATGTAGCTTCCTCTAGTCCATGTAAATATGGATTATAGGGATTTTTCTGGACATATCCGGGGCATTTAACAACTTATGGTGGCCTTCTGCTCAGTACGCTTATACATAAGCGTAAGTGTACACGAAATGAAAAGTGCTCTCAAGTTATTTCAGCCATCGGACCGTTTCTTGCGTGATGGCGACTCGGAGGTTCGTAAGATCTTAACTAAAGGATGCCCTCAAGGCAGTGTTCTGAGCCCTTCTATGGATCATAGAATTCAATTCGATGTTGCGTTTAAGGTTGCGTTTAAGGTTGGTTGTCGTGTCGTCGCTTATGCTGACGATGCGTTGCTACTGATTGGATTCGCGTAACGAGGGAGAGTTCCGAGCTGCTCGTGCTGGTGAGACACTCCCGACTGCGGAGTCTCCAACGTGAGATGATTTTCAGCCCAAAGAAAACCACAATGATGTTACTTAAGGGCCGATTGGCTACTTCCCGACGAATCCGAGTTCGGATGGCTGGTCTTTCCATTTGGTACGTTAACGACTCAAAATACCTGGATATTATCGTTGATGAGAATTTTTGATTCAATGATCTACAGTATGTAGCAAAAAAGGCCGCTGATGCTTTTTATGGAATCCGTAGAGTCATTCATCCCGATTAGGGGTTGAATTACCGTAGCACTCGTATCCTTAACAAAGGTGTCAGCGAAGCTATTATGCTGTATGCTACTCTGTCTGGGCTCACCGAATGGCTTTTTGGTAGTGGGCGGACATTTTGTTGCGAGCCCAGCGACTCCTCTTTCTGGCTGTTATAGGCGGTTATAGAACAGTTTCGCGGGAGGTAGTCTGTGTTATAGCCGGAGTCAAACCAATAGATATCTTGGCTAATGAGCGTAAGGAACGCTAAATTTTCAAGGTAAATAACCTACTGACGTCAGAACGAAAGCAGGAGATTGAAGACCGGGGCCTTGCGTCTTGGCAGGTCAGGTGGAAGGAATCCCTCACAGGTTACTACAAGCATGTTATATTTCTTATAGTGTCTAATTTACGCGCGAATAGGCGGGTCTCTCCCAATCAGTATATCACACAGTTTCTCTCCGGGCATGGTGGCTTTCGGGCGAGTTTGGCTAGGTTTTGTTTGGTGGATTTGAGTAAATGCGGGATTTGGATTGCGGGACTGATGATACAGTGGACCACGTCGTCTACGTCTGTCCCCGATACGAGATCGAAAGTTCACGAGCTGTTAGGGAACTTGAGAGAATACATTCCTTTCTGGATCTCCTTATTAACTGGATGATCCGCGAGGAGTAGTCTATAGTGGCTGGATTTCTTCACGCCCTTGCGGTGTGTAGGTCTGCAGAGGGAGTTTAATCGAGGTAGGATCCCGGGTGACTAGGGTTCCGGCTTAGGCATTGGATTGGTTGGAGGTAGGCGCATTGGTATCGTGCCACGGTTATATTGGTATTGCTTGTGATGTGATTTGGGGATCCCGCTGGTGGGGGTGACAACGCTGCCGGGGTATGGTAGCCCGTGCGACCGGGAGCGTGGCTTCCCTCCACCGGTGGCGGTCCTGATCGTGACTTGATAATACCACGCGAGACACCATGATGGGACCGGGTGGGAGTGCAGGGTTTGTCCCCGGCTCCTGCGCGGACCGGAATGAGGTTGCGTTCCTCTTGTTAGGCCTCAACTGGTCGACTTATTTGGATGTAGGTCTGAATTTCTATGTTGCGTAAAACAATTTTGATTAGCATGAGTGTAGCAATGATTTAACTTTAAACTCGTTCGTTTTCTAAGACACTCACTGTCACAAACGATGTTGTTAAATCTTTACCAGGCGCGGGGTACGCGCTTCTGCGGTTTCGGTCAGATGTTAGGTCGGATGTGAAGATGTCCGTTTGAAGCCTACGTAAAGGCAAAATTTTATATGTATTTTACTGATGCAGATGTCTGCCGAGGCATTTACATCGGTGGCATCCCGACCGAGGCCTGGCTGATGACTATGATGTAATCAGTTAGAGGGTCTAAAGACGACATCCGGTAAAGCCCCTCAGGAGAGGGTGGTGTGGCTATCGGTAACGTCACAAGGTGTCTTCTTCCTACGGGGTTGGAATGGCGGAAAGAAGCCAGAAACCGCGCCGTCGAAGGAGAGCGCCGGGAACGACTGTCTGTCGAGGATGTCAATAAATGTCGTCCTGCCCAAAATTTTGGCAGTACTGCCCTGTTTGTTGCAGGCGGAATCTATGAGGGACCTACTCCAGTACCTGATTAATGCCTTATGAACTTACTTACCCGGTATGGTTAGGCAAACTTTGCGATTGCTGCAGTGAAACGCCCGTTCTGTAGCAGACAAGACAGCGGAGCTATGCCGTCTGTCCGATGACCTAAAAATTCATGTGATACTGTTAGCAGAAACGCATCTCAAGCCGGACAAATCACTGACCCTTCGGAACAATTTCACCTACAGAACCGACAGTGTAGTGCCACATGGAAGCCCTGCCAACGGTGTAACCGCTATTTTAGTCCACAGACGAATGACGCATATGCGAGTTGAGGTCCAAACCGACGTCATGGAACAGACCTGCATACATGTACAGCATCTAGTATAACGACGCTTTTCCAATAAACTCGGCATATAACTGGCTAAACTCAGCGGTACCCAGCGCTGACCTGGATTCCGTGGCGAAAAATTGTGATGGGCTCATGATACCCGTGGGCGACCTCAATACTAAGCCACGTCTTGGAATAGCAAATTAATAAACGCTAATGGCAGGTACAGGCCCTGAAGTGCTCACCTTCGTGAGTACAAATGGTCGCCCGAGACCTGATGTGCTCGATATTGCGATTCTGAGGGCGGTGCCAATACCGTTCGCGATAGAAACGATCGAGGACCTCAACTCGGACCATTCTCCTCCAGTCTTACTAGAGTTGCGTCTAGTAGGGGTCGGACGAGACCCTCCATTAACATCTCGAAGGTCAGTGAACTAGAGAAGGTTCCATGAGGCTCTCCAATGGGATTTTAGGCGGTAGTTACAGACCTTATGACCACACCGGAGGAAATCGACGACACGGTCGATCGCATCACGTTGTCAATAAACAAGACCGTATCATACAGCACCACGGAGAAGGCCATACGACCTCTCGTAAAGCGCAGGTTGACAAGGAGATATCCCCTCACCCTGCCCCCCGACGACAAGCGCGAATTTTACAGACAAACGGTAGGGTGAAATTGCTGCTGACAAAGCATCGCGAAGAATCTGGAGAGATTACCTCGTCACGATATAGGTGTTCAGGCTGAAAAAAACGGCTACGTGAACGAAAGAAGCTTCGTCACCCAATACTGGGACAACGAGGTTTCTTGGCTTATTCAGAGTCGGACCGGGCGGAGGTTTTCGCGAACACACTGGAGGAACAGTTCACTGCAAACCCCTGCGTTGCAAACCGAACAACGACCATGCAACCGAGTTGGAGTCTTTCTTCGCGGACTACTTCGCGAAAAAGGATTTACTTCCAGGTAAAGGATGCCTCCCGCGAAATAGATCGTGTCACTGAAGCAGAAGTGACTGCGACTATCAAGGCTACAAGCCCCGATAAAGCCCCAGAGATAGACGGGATGAAGGCCCGAGAATATTCGATAAAAAGAAAGACACAGCAGCAAAGGACATTTATACAGGATCTGCACCTTGTAAGGAAATAATTAACTCCCGCTATCCTTGCGTTCCCTTCCGTCCGTTAATAATTATTATTATTGATTTGTCTTGTTTTACTTATGTTCTTAACTAATAAATTGTAATCATGTAAATATTTTCAATTGTCAATCTCTCAATATCCTGATCGAGCCGCGAACTCGCTACAATATTAAGACATTTAATTTGATTAATTAATTAATTTTAAAAGTTAATTTACAAAGTAGTTGAAATATTATAATTTATTTAACTGTTATTTACATCAAGTACAGAGAATGCATTAATAATTTTATCATTGACAAAAGAAAATTAGTTCACATACGTAACTCTACTTATGACATGTGTGCATTATGTCGGACATTCAAAGATTCTGCTAAATGATAAATTAAATTAAAGGTTCAATTATTGTAAGATTAAATATTCATACATAGGTCCAAATACAAAGTGTACATAGATCCAAATCTTTGTTTTAAAATACGCTGTATCTCTTCAATCATGCAAAATATGCTGTACTAATAAATGCATGCATTCTATTATCAAAACTTGTAGAGAATCTAATTCTAAGAAAATTGATGCAATAAAGTCTATGAAAGCAAATCTGATGTGGAACCACATGACTTCCTTGTACGCCCATTAAATTACATATACACATTTCTTTTTAAAATGAAAAGTACATGAAATTTTAAATAACTTCTGATATTTTTTCTTATTTTGTTGAATTATTATTTATTGCAAAACTTTTTTTATAATCAGTGGTTGATAATAATGGTAATATGGTAATTGATAATATGGTTAATAAAACATGTTGTTTTATTAACCATATATTTATTAATATGTTTTAACCGAAGTGCCTTCCCCTTGTAAGATCCAAATAATTCATTAAATAAAATTTTATTTGGCTATAACTCTGGAACCAATGAAAATAAGTACCACTTATGTATATCGTTGACTAACTTTCAATGAGGACTTATTACTGCAGTTAAGCAAATCCAAAATTCAAATGCTTTGGATTTTGGGCGTTGTTGGACGCTTTTGGTTCAGTCGATCGCAATCAAAAAGGGGAAGTGCACAACTACATGTTACAATAGTCCTAAATCCAAACTTTCAACATCCTATGGCTAATCATATTTGAGTTATGCGAGATACATACGTACGTACAGACGTCACGCCGAAACTAGTCAAATAGATTCAGGGAAGGTCAAAATGGATATTTCTGTTGAAATTTGAAAACCGAAATTTTTCGCGATCACAATACTTCCATTACTTCGTACAATGGAATGGAATGGAATGCAAAGTTGGCAGGAGTCTATTACTCCCTACTTTATCGCAGAACCTGGACAGAGTCCCTTGCTGCTGGATCATTCTAATCGGGCTTGTTTTTAAAAGGGTTATTTTTTAATCACGGATCTAATTTTTCAAGTTTTGTGTATTATTATTTTAGTGAATTTAAGACGGATTTAATTGCATTCCAATCCGTTGTTAAACCAGCGTTATCGAACCCATTTCATGGGCCGACCGCGGAAGGCTAGGCTTATAAAGCCTGTCCTCCCGACGTAATTCCCCTTCAGACCGTCCACTGAAGTCCTTTCGGTGCTAACTCTTTAATAGGCTAGCAGGAATACGCCACAACGGGGCACTAGCTATAAGGAGGGAGCAATGCGTCCCCTTTTCCGGAGGAGTCGCAATTGCTGGGATATTTTGTCTTACTGTAAGTTTTTTTTTTTTTTTAATTTAGACCGCGTTTTTGTTTTATGCGCGACTTACCGTGTTTGACGTCTTCAAACTATATAACTCGCGAAAACTTTTCACTCGCGACCCCGGAAACGCGTCTGACGCACTATTCCGTTTATGGCTCATGCGATATGGAGGCCCCTAAGCCTGGTTTGTCGATTTTCGGCTACCGCACCACACCATCACGGTGGTTCGTCCAGTACGGCGTGAGGCCGCTTCCTTACAACTGTCGGAGTTGGGTCCTCTCGGCAGATGTCCCGAAGATGACTGTGTTCGGACACAGCCGCTCTCCCGAACAGTCTGCGCGCCTGCGCCACCCCCACCTCGGACACGGATTGAAATCTCGCATCAGATCGGAGAGTGGCGTTCCTGACGAACCACGGAGCTCCAAAGATCGTCCGCAACGCGATGTTTTGGACGGCCTCGATCTTCTTTTGAAGCGAGGAGCTCAACACTGCCCCCCATGCCGGGTAAGCATATGTTAGAATCGGCAGTACGTACAGCCGAAAAATGAGGAGCTTAGTTGCCAGTGGGTACGGGCTGGCACTGTTCAGCACTGGGTATAGCGAGGCTCTGGCGGCCTTAGCCCTCCGGGTCGCATAATTTACATGTTCGCCGAAGGTAAGCCGCCTGTCCAACACCACCCCCAGGTACTTAACTGTTTTCTCAAAAGGGATTTTCTCCCCTGAGATTTCCAGCTCTCTGGTCGGTTTTCGTGTCTTGCATGTGAACATCACGGCCACCGATTTTTCACCGTTGACCCTGATTCTCCACATGTCGAGCCACGGTTCCACTAAGTCCAGCTGCCTTTGGAGCCTCCGGACCGCGTAATCCACATTTGCGGATTCGTAGAAATATGCCGTGTCGTCTGCATAAAGGGCCGTTTTGACCCCTTCCGACAGCGGCATATCGTTCACGTACAAAGTGTACAAGAACGGGGAAAGTACTGCTCCTTGGGGAACCCCAGCGGCTATTCCTCTGGTGGAGGAAATCGTTTCCCCTACGCGCACGACAAAATGTCGGTCTAGCAGATATGACCGCATCAGTCTGACATAGCGGTAGGGGATCGCAGATCGCGCTTGCTTATAAAGCAGCCCGCTATGCCAAACTTTGTCAAAGGCCTTGGCCACATCCAGAAAAACGGCTGCAGTCACCCGTTTCCTGTTCAGGCCTCCGACAAGGTCGTCTATTATTTTTACCAGTTGGAGGGTGGTTGAGTGACCCTCCCTGAACCCAAATTGCTCGGGCCGCACTTCTCCCTCCATGTATCGCCTCAGTTTTTCGAGAAAAATCCTCTCGAACAACTTAGACAATACCGGTAACAGGGAGATTGGCCTATAATTCCGTGGGAAAAGTAAACTTTTCCCCGGTTTGGGTAAACATACGACTTTGGCCGTTTTCCAACAATTCGGGAAATATCCAACGTACAAAATGGACGTGAATATCACCGAAATTGCTGTAATCACGGAGGCCGGTATGTTCCGGAATGCACGGGCGCTGATCCCGTCGACACCCGGGGCCTTGTCGGGGCTTGTGGCCTTAATGGCTGCGGAAACTTCCGCTTCAGTGACTTGGTCAATCTCTAGAGGGGCGTCCTCCACCTGTGAGAAATAATCTACAAGAAAGGATTCCACCTCGGTTGTGTGCTCGTCGTTCGGGGCGGGAGGGGGGTTTGGAGTGAACTGCTCCTCCAAGGTATCGGCGAATACCTCGGCCCTCTCCGCCTCCGAGTATGCAAGAAAACCTCGCTGCCCCACAACCGGATGGCGAGGCTTCTTCCCTTCTCGCAGTCTCCTGTTCAACCTGAACACCGAGGAGATGTCGTCAGAGACCGAGGCGAGGTATTCGTTCCACGAATCCTCTCGATGGCTTTTTAGCAGTTGTTTTACCCTGTCCGTTTGATTATAAAAGGCCCGCTTATCAGCGGGGGACAGGGTGATTCGATATCTCCTCCTCAATCGTCGTTTCTCCGTTATGGCTTCGGAGATATGAGGAGGGAGGTCGTTTCGAACAACTGCTCGAGTCTTGGCCGATGAGCTGCCTGCCAGGGCCTCGGTCATTGACGACGTGACGCGCCCGACAGTGTCGTCGATTTCCTCCGGGGTGTTCAGGAGCTCAGGATTTACCGGCCTGTACTCCCGCTGGAGGGTTTCGTAGAACCTTTTCCAGTTAACTGACCTTCGGGGTATAGGCGGGGGATCTCGGCCACCCCCTGCCTGACCTAGTTCCAACAGGACAGGGGAATGGTCCGAGCTGAGGTCTTGTATCGTTTCAATCATGAATGGGAGAGTACCCCCCTTCATGACTGCGATATCCAGCACGTCAGGCCTAGATCTGCCTGAGCGATGCACGAACGTGGGCACCTCAGGGCCTACGACGACCAAGCGGCGGGCTCTCGCCCTTTCGTACAGCAATCTGCCATTCGGATTTGTCAGAATGCTGTTCCATGACACGTGTTTGGCATTGAGATCGCCCATGAGTATCACGGGGCCATCCCAATTTTCCAGCACGGCATCCAGATCTGCGCCGGTTACCGCGTCGTTCGGCTTGCTATAAGCCGAAACCAGCCGATACACCGTGCCCAGATGCTCCACATGCACACACGTTTGCTCCATCACGTTTGTATGAAGAACAACGCGCGTATGCATGTGGCGTCTGTGGACTAAAACCGCAGTTCCACCAGAGGTGCGAGATCCGGGTCGAACTGGCCTATCCGTCCTATATGTAAAATAGTTCCGAAGGGTCAGTTGCTTGTTTGGGTTCAAGCACGTCTCAGACAACAGTATCACGTCTATCAGTAGATCCTCGGCCAGACGGCATAGTTCCTCCGTCCGGCCTACTACTGAGTTGGCGTTCCACTGCAAGAGTCTGAGGGTGGGCCTAACCATACCTGGACAGTACAGCCATGAGGCACTCTATTAAGGACTGAATACAGTCCTTGAGAGATTTTGCCTGGAGCAGGCGTGGCAAAACCATCATGATATTTGGCAGGATATCCTTCACTGTCATCTGCGACAGGAAGTCCATGCCAGTGGTCTCCAACGGGGTTGCCGGTTTCGGATTGCCGCTGGGGGTGCCTTTTGGCGCGGCCGCCCTTTTGGTGGGGCGCGGGGCCACAGTGTTTTTAACAGCCTGCTTGGCCTTCCCAGCCGGAGCAGGCTTTGCCTTTCCCGTCGAGGAAGGCTTGGCCTTCTTCGCCGGGGCCGGCTTTGCCTTTCCCGTCGAGGAAGGCTTGGCCTTCTTCGCCGGGGCCGGCTTTGTCGCCGCCTTTTGTTTCACCACCTTCTTGGTGGTTGCCGCCGGTTTTGGCTTGGCGGGTGTTGGGGAGGGTACCTCCCCTTTTTTCACGACCGCTTTGGCCACGGGTGCCGGCACCTCCGGTTTGGGGACTGTTTTTCCCCCACCGGCAACACGGGCCCAGCTGCGGCCGTCCAAAGTCGCGGGCTTTTTAAGTCCCTTGACTTTGTTTGTCTGCTCCTTATAATAGGGGCAGCCCCTGTAATTGGCCGGATGTGGCCCCTTACAGTTGACGCATGAGGCTGGTTCCTCACGCGGCTTGACGCAGGCAGAAGTGTCGTGGTTTCCACCACACTTTACGCATTGCTGGGCCCTCTGGCAGTAATTGGACGAGTGTCCAAATTTCTGGCATCTGTGGCACTGGGGTGGCCCCCCTCGTGACACAAATGCAGTCACTGCGACCTTGCAGTAAAAAATACTGCCAAGGTCATAAATGGCCCGGGCCAAAGGGGTCCTCTTAAGGGCCACTAGGCAGGTCGGGGTTTCCCGACCGTCCCTTGTGAGGAGCTTCTTAACCGAAACCACCTCATAGCCAAGGGAGGTCAGTTCCTCCCTTACTTCCTCCGGGGCAGCCCCATAGGGGATCCCCCGTATAACCACCTTCAGCTCCCTGTCCTTCGGGAGCTGAAAGGAGTGAAAGGCGATTCCCTTCGTGTGCAGAAAACTCTGCACCGCCCGGTAATCCGCCTCGCTGCCCAGCTGCAGCCTTATCGAGAGCCCGGTGCTTTTAGCCACCAGGCGCCCCCCAATCCTCGACTTTATGTCCCTCGCCAATGCTGGCCACTCTTTCGGGCAGTCCAGCATTATCGGCGGGATTTTCTCCCGCCTGACGGTAGCAGGCTGTGATGGGGCCCCATCATCAGCCTGCGAGTTGGCGGCTGCTGCAGCCTTGCTGCAGCCCGCTACGGGCTCCGCCTCCATAGGAGGCGCGGAGTCCCGGCGTTTCTGGCGCTTCCTAGCGCCAGACCCGCTTTCCTCTCCACCGTCGGACAGTTCCGTGGTGGGAGAACGGGGTGGAGGAGGCCTTATTTTTCCTTCCATTGAGGAAAATAAGGAAGAAAAATTTTAAAATTAAAATTAAACTTAATTTACACTTGCTGTAAAATAAAATCACTGACAAGAAAATCAATTAAAAAATAAAATTATTTTAAAAGTAGCACAATAGTCCTATAATAATAGGCTATTTACTTAATGTATTCACAATGACTACAAGAGTTCACTTTACATTATTAGAAATATTGAATAGTTAAAGTAAAATTAAGAAAAGGATTATCCTTTTCTTAATGTGACTGGCCTGTAATCCAGGTAGCTGGCCGCCCGGCTGATGTCCTAGCAGACCCCTCTCACATTGTCTGGCGACGCAGGTAGAAGAACTGTTGAACACCTGGCAGGACTGGTTACAACTCACAATCACAGAGCACAATAAGACACAACCTTTCACTACAAGAGCCAAGGATGGAATCCACTTCGTACAAGGAAGTAAAAATCAACTTTTTTTTTATTAAATCAAAACGGAACACAACTTAACAGAAAAATGATATGAATCTGTAATTTTTACAGATTCATATCAATCTGTAATTACAGATTGTACTAAAAACACTTGTGTTTAGTACAATAAATTTAGACATTTGAGTTAGCAATGCTAAAACTGTATACATCAAAATTAATTTGAATACTATTCATTGTTAACATAAAATTGTGGTTATGTGTTAATAAACTTTAGGCTGTTGTTTTTGACATAATCTTGATTGTGTTAAATTATTTTTGAGAATAAAGTTATGTAGTGTTTTTGTTTGTTGTACTCTAACCTGTACCTAAATTTTCCAATTGAATGTAAATTTAAAAAAGCGAAATTCTATTTTAAATTCTTGTTTTGAAAAATACCTCATCTCTTCTTTCATAAATATGCTGATAGGATTTTTGTGTAGACCTTACGGCTTCTGCAGTGAACGAATACGACGTAGGTATCCTGGATGAGTAAAGTATTTTGTAGAATTTTTAATATCTTCGCTCACCAGCGAGAGAGTTTCAGCGTTCAAGTCCTAGTAAAGTCGTTACTTTTATACGGATTTGAATACTAAATCGTGGATACCGGTGTTCTTTGGTGGTTGGGTTTTAATTAACCGCACATCAGAAATGGTCGACCTGAGACTGTACAAGACTACACTCATACATATCATCCTCTGCAGTAATACCTGAACTGTAATTACCGGAGGCTAAACAGAAAAATGAAAAGAAAAGTATGGAGGACACTACACGCTCATGGACTGCGTCCTTATGTTCAACAATTTCAGCTTCGTGACCATGCCGACTAATGCTATTTTTTTCAATCAGTTAACAACAATTACCAATTGATTACGTTTATACTATTTTTGGACGTAGCTACTTTTACCCGTAATGGTATAAATAACACACCGAATACATGTCGATGGTCAGAAAGAGCCCGCATGTTGTAGTTTAATCAAATTTCCAGCAACGATTTTCGGTGAATGTTTGGTGTTACATGTTCCTTTCATATTAGAACTACATGTCACCGGAAAAAATTATCTGGAATCTTTAAATAATGAATTTTTTTCAGTGCTTGAAAATTTCTCATCTGCAAACGAATTGAAATATACTACCAACTTGATCAAGCACAAACACATTTCACGAATGAAGTAAGACAATTCTTAGATGAAAATTCTACTGGTAAATGGATTGGACGTGTAGGGCCAAGAAATTGGCCATCTAGATCATCGGACCTTACTCCCTTAGATTATTGTTTAAGGAGGTAGATAATACGCGAGGTATAAAAGCAAAACGTAGACACACGTAATGAACTAATTAATTGCATTCTCATTACTACTGTCCTCATCAGCGAACGTTAAGATGTCATTAGGTTGCCAATAGAAAAATGTAATGGAAGTTGAAAAGTGCACTGATGTCAGTAATGGAATTTAGTAATATTTATTTATAATAAAACAGTACAAAATTTTTAAAAAAATTAGATTAAAAGTATTTTTAATTTTCAAAGGTCAAAATCTATTGTACTAAAACCAGCTGTTATTAATTTTTATAAATTCATAAAAATTTTCTGTTACATTTTGTTTTGTTTTGTTTTTAATAATAAAAGTTGCTTTGTTTTTCACAGACTTTGTTACATCAATTTTCCCAGAATTAAATTTTCTACAAGTTTTGATAATAAAATCTACGCACTTGTCATTTAACAAAGTTACTGTATTTCAAACCTAAAAAAAAAGTGTTTTTTTCACCGTATTTTTTTTTTGTTTTATGTTGGACGTCATGAGAAGTACAGAAGATACAGTTTTTGGGATTTGTTTTATTCGTTTTTTTTCATATCAAACAATGTAAGAAACCATGAAGTTTATCCCCTTTTAATACGCCTTAATAATTTCAATATGTCCTCATTTTCCCGGGGTAACTGAAATCGACGAAATTTTTGGCTCGCTAAAACTCAATTACAAAGCTTTTTTGGACATGTTTATGAGCTTTTTACCTTAATTCAAGCTTCCCTTTCTTCCTGAATCACTCTGTATATATTATTTAGAAATATAGTTGTAGGATAGTTATTAGAAATATTACATCCTACTGCGTAATGGTTTACATGTTATAAAGCAATGCTTTTACACTTCATACAGTAAAATACTGTATGTGACCACTAAAATAGGAAAATAAAATGAAATTATCAGCAAATTTATTTCATATGAATTTTATATATATAATTATTTTTTGTTTCACCTGTCTTGGGGGTACATTGGATCTTTCCAATGTATTGAATATTTTTGTGTTCTGTGCCTTTCATTTAGCCCAGTATAGTTACATTCTTTCCAATCTTACTTTCCTTTATTCTTTGGAGAATTGGCTCTTACTTTTGGTTTGGCTTGGAACCTAGTTTTCGTGTACTTGGTGATTGTTTTGGTGGTTTGTTCCAGGAACATGCTTTCTGTGATTTGGAGTGCCATTAGAACTTTTTCTGTTTGTTGAACCAAACAGGGCTGGTTGGTTTTTGTTATTGTGGAAATAAAAAGTTTATTTGGTTAGTCTGTTGACGCTCATTCTGAGGACATATCTGTTAAGTCAATTCTTCTTTTTCCCATTATGTATGAGCTTTTTTTTTTTTTTTTTGTAGGGTTTCATTTTTGATGTGGATTAGTTTGTTAGTTTGGAATTTAGGGTCTAGTATTTTTCTTTCTTCAATTTCCAGTATCTTATTGCACCGTAGTTGGTGATTGATAATGTTTTGGCTGCATACAACGGTTTGATTACTGTGTTGTAGTATTGTATTTTTGCATTCCAGAATAGAAATTTTTTGTTAGTATTTTTGGTGAGTTGAAAGGCTAGTTCAAGTTTCTCTAGTTTCCATCACCTTTTTCTCAAGGGCATTCCATCTGATCCATTCTCCAAGATTTAAAATTCTTTCTATCATTTTTTCTCCAATTTTAAGGTGCCTTCGTGAGTTTTTATTTTTGTCTTTTCAAAGGAGATTTTGAGACCTATTTTCGCTGCTTGTTTTTAAAGTTCTAGATTTTGTGTTTTGGCTTCATCTCATGTTCCAGTTAGTAGGGCTATTTCATCTGCGAAAGCTAAACATTTGATTTTGAAGAAAGTGTTCTTTCTTCTTTAATCTTGTTCATCACTAATTTATGTTTTATTTGATCGATCTAAATTACTTTCTCTTTTAATTTAGTCTGAAAAAATTTTTTTTATCTATTACAAGTATTGTCTTGAACTCTTCCTGGACAAGCTTAAATAAAAATTGAAATAATGTACAGAGAAATCATAGGTCTTTAAAATATAAGTTTCTAAATTTATATTATTAATCTTTTTGATAAGGCATTTATTTTTTATTTACTTTCAGGAGAATAATTGAAGGACATTATGTTTTAAATGAGTTAGAAAATTGTGCAGTGATCAATGAATCTCCAGTGTCAGATATTATTATTAATAATTGTGGAATATTACCTTATGGTAGAGGCATCAATGTAAGAAAACAATTTATAAAGGAAATTGCTAGAGAAATAAAAAAAAAATGGAAACATATAACAGAAAAACTTTTAGATAAAAAAATCAGTGGTTCAATTATATCACTGGGAGGTGATCATTATCAGAGCCTTGTAACTCGTGTGGATGTAGATACAAACTACAACCACTTAATAAATTCATTACTTAGCATTGAGAAAGGAAAAATCACACACTCGTTCAATATAAAACAATATTTAACAGCGATATTGTTAGAATCAGTCAAAGAAATAACTCACAAGTACAAAGTTCATAAAGATGTGATTGATGTTAATGACACTTCATCTGAAATATTGTTACAAGAAAGGTTTGAAAAAGATTTATATTCTATACAGTCACCACCAGAAATCTTGCTAAATGTAATAGAGCTATGTAAACGCACCAATTTTTTTAATAAAGTAAGAAAATTACAACAACAAGTACTAAAATTAAATTATGAGGCTGACTTAACAGCTTCTATTGAAAAAATATCAGAAACAGACATCACAAGGTCTATAACACAGATTTTAAAATCAAGCCAGAGTATCACTGATGAAAGTCAAGGAAAAAAAAGTGATTATGCTTCTTTTGAATTTACTGACGAAATAAAGGAAGAGGAAAATGAAGATGATTTTCGGTTCGATCCAATACCTGAAATTTTAGAGGAGTTAGTAACTAATGCACTTGCAGAATCAAATTTAGTAAGAGATGAATCAGTTCAAAATGAATTAAAAGATTCCATCATTAAACTGATCAAGTTAATATTGGATGATATTTTATAGACACATATTCAACTTGAATCTAAACAAACTGAAAACCATATGAATCAAAATAATTCTAAAAACTCAATATAAGTAAAATTTTTCCTATATTTGATATTTTTAGTAATTCTATATTATACTTAAAATGTAATGTAGGATGTAATGTAGAATTTATTAAATGTATAAAATGTCAGTATTTTATAAATTATGTTCATTCATTAACTAAAACTATTTTCAAAAGTTTAAAAATAAACTGTTTATAACTTTCTATAAGTACTACATTTAAAAGAATTAGTTAGAATTCAGATAACTTCATACATAGATCAATAATCTGTCAGTCAACTACAAAAAAATTTTCTCATATAAACCTGGTTTTACCTAATAGGTACCTCAACCTGAGTTTAATTTGTATAACTTTCAGACAGAAAACCGAAGTCGTCAGATAAGACCACAACGAGTCACTATACCACTTACAAAAAGTAGACCGACCCACTGATGGTACCGCCAGTGTGACAACAGTTTTTGTAACTGCCACAATGCTGGTAATTAAAAAATAAAATACCTACATGGGACATCATAAAGTAATGTTGAAGAAAGTTGTGAGATATAAAAAAAGTTGTAAGAAAGAAAAGACATATAAAATTTTGTTTAGTTAAGGTAAAAATTATTTAAAAAAACTGAGTAAATTAACTGCTTATTCACAAACTCAAAAAACCTTTAGCTAGTTTAGATTTGATGAATTTTGTACAACTTTTACCATTAACAATAATGGCTGGAGTCAGTTTAAAAAGATGTTCACTATTTTTTAAACAATATATGTTATGAAAGTCAAAATTCCAGATTTTATAGTTTCATAAAGAAATCCTAGTTATGGTTCAAGAGTTATCTTAATTTTGTTCAATGTTATACCAAATATTCCTAAAATAATACTATCAATTGAATTCCAATTGTGAAAGTAAACCTGAAAGATTGGAATTGTTGCAAGTAGGCATTGAAAGTATTGCTACAAGTAACTATACCTTCAAATGGATTTGTACCATGGGATCTTGGCAGAACTGCATTTTACCTATTATAACAGTTGATTGTATCGACTGACATGATGATATCAGTATCATTCCTTAATAATAATATCATGATTATTAGCTATAATATCATGTTGATACATTCATCATATGATGAATGGGTGAGTGAAACCACTCACCCAAAATATGGATGATTTATACCATTAAAATTACATGGATGACCTACAGCTTACTTTTTTAGTATTTCTAGCAGGTGCAGTTGGTATAATCATATTTTCTCTACATACATATTTTAAATGATCTGGCACTATTTTTAGGATCTATCTACTGAACCTGGTGAGCAGATGTTTACCTGATTATTGTGCCTGAGGCACAAAAACGTGGCAGGTATCCACATCTGCAAACAAGCTAGCAAAGGCTGGATTTGAAAAATCAATGGCAGTTCTTGAGTCTGTTTGAGTATACCTATCATTGGTAAAGGATGTAGTTAAGAAAGCCATAACCCAGTTAGCTGATTAGAGGCATACAACTTTCAAGAACAGTATTAATCTGAATTTAATAAACATTTTATTAAGTGTAAAATGATTGTTGATTCTGTGATCTTAGAAAGTTCTTAAGCATCGTAGTCGGTAATGTATTCCAAAAATTTGTTCTTAAAGCATGTGACTGTTCATTTGAAGTGGCAGTGTGTAATGTACTTGTTCATGCAAAGTTGATAATGTTTAAGGTTGGGTGTGCTTGCACATGTGCATGTATTTGTATGTGTATACCACAGCAAGGTTGTGTAGTTTAAAACCTAAACATTGTATTGAATAGAGCTGCTGAAGAAGAAGTTATAGCCTCTTAAGTTGAATAACTAATGTTTGCAATAAAATTTTAAAGTACCTACTGTAGGACTCAAAGTACCTATTGCAGGAAAGTACCTTTTAAAGTATCTAATGCAGGAAGGAACTGTACAGAGGACATCACTGTATATCCATAGTATCACTGCACATCCATTCCGAATTTGGCAATTCATCTATCCTACTGATAGCTGATAAGTGTTGACTGACAGTTTTGACAAATCAGAATTTCACATTAATACCTAAGTAATTTGATAATTCTGAAATCAATTTCAATAATTTCTTTCAATCTTTGTTAAAGGAACAATCTTTGACAAAAAAATCTTTTTATAAACATTTTACAAAAAATCTACGATTGGGAAACTAGGAATTTGGAATGATGTTATAAATGAAGTAATAAAAGGAAAAGTAGTTGGAGATTAAAGGCTAAGTCAAAGAAATGAGAGGTAGGTTTTTAAAATTTTTCACAGTGTACAAACCAAGGATTGCTAACACCCTATTTAAAAATCATAAAGTAGATAGATGTGGTTAAAACCAGAGAATACAAAAAGGTAGTAGATAAATTATGAATTTGTTAGGTAGAGATTTTGGAATAAATTGCAGATGGCAAAGTGTATATAGAGCAGATATGTAAAACTTTACCACAATTTAGTAATGATGTAGATTGAAGAATAAGAAAGAAATAAATGAGAATAATTAAATGGATTAATGAAAAATTTAGAGAGAATGAATGTAAAGTTAGAATTTAAAAAAAAAATTATAAGTCTAGAAATACAACAGAAAATTCAGTTGAAAATAAATGAATATAGTTAAGAAAGGAAACAACTAACAAGAGAAGAGACATTGGGTAGAAATAGTAAAAAGGGTTAAAAAGTAGTGACATTGGGTTGAAAGTAGTAAAAAATTTGCAGATAAAGAAACATAGATGCATTATCTAAATTACATAAAGATAAATAAAGGACATTACATAATAATTTTACACAATAGCAAATAAAATATGTTGTAGGACCTTTCGACACGCGGCTAAAGCTGCGTTCCGGGTAAATCGTACAGCTGTGTATTGTTTTTGATTCACGGCTTTACGCACACAACTTAATTAAAAATATATATTTTATTTAAATAAATTTTTTCGTTTATTTAATTCAGTGATTCTAACTAAAGCGCGCGCGCATACCGTATTTAATTCGTGCGGGTCTGGCGGTACTAGCGGTGACTGTCGCCAATAACTAAAAAAATGTAATTTCACAACTTACATAGAACAAATTTCGCTTGCGCGATCGGCAGCTGTTGTAGCCGCGAAGCTTAACACACCAGGTACTGAATCAATCGGGCAATCGAGTTTGAGATGCAGCCAGACCAAGTTACTATTTTACACTTTAAATATTATTCATTTATTTAATTTTACTGCTCACCTGTGACATCACAACATAGCAGTAGTTAGAGCATTTTTTGGGGTATCAATGTGATTTTGTAAAGTTTTTTTGCAAATATAGTTATTTTTTAACTATTAACAAATGTGCCTAAGAAAAATATAATCTTAATTAGGCGGAATCTCAAGATACTGCGGGTGACCTTGCTATACAACCTCACCCCCTTAACCTTTTAAATTGAAAATTTAATGGCACCAATGCCCAATATGTAGAAGTAATCTAAGTTTGGTAAAAATCGGTCCAGTAACTTTGGAGATATAAGGTGATTTAGAGGCCAACACTGAACACACACACACACACACACACACACAAACATACTCGTACATTCAAACATTAACATCCAGAAAATTTCCATCTGATTTTTTGGGTTCCTTAGGTGTCAAAATGTCAAGATCTGGTAAAAACCACATAAGCCCAAATTGGACTGATTACAGTACCTTATAGAGCAATAGCGCTGCTATGAAGATGGTAAAGTAATTAGTTATTAGCAAAGATAAAATGTATAATTATATCCAATGATGTTTTTCCTTTACAAAAGGGTTTGCACTCCTTTTTAAAGGAAGAAGAAGAGAGAAAGAGAGTGTGTGTTGTGGACAAACTAGATAGATGTATGGACACAGAATATATTACATATTTTTGTATTTACATACATTGTCAATTATAATTACACTAGCAGCTAAAACTAGCAGTGATTTTATTTACATGAAATAAACAAACTTATTAATAATTAGAATTCAGGTACTATGGAAGAGAAGATAATCCTCAAACAAAAAGCAATCTTAAGCAAATCCATTCCATAGCAGCTACATCATCAGTGTAACTCAAAATCAAATTGCCAATTAAATGAACATGTTTATAATAAACAATTCCTTCCTATCATTCTCTCTCTCTTCCTCCCCCTCCCCCCTCACACTCGCCCACCACCTCCCCCTCCCTCTTTCTGCATGTGGTGATTGTACACAAAACTAGGTTGGTTATGGAAAGAATCATCAGGTTATAATTCCTAAGAGCAGCTCATAGATCTTTTGTGTAGTGCTAGAATGTGTTTTTTGTGTCAGTGGGTAAAGAAACTACATTGATTTAACTGAAATAGAATTTAGTGCAATCACCAGAGTATAATTTGTATAATACTGGGTTGCTTTGTTTATTCAGTGTGGTTTGTTAATATATTTTTGATCTTGTGTATGTTTTTGTGGATTTGAAAGGAATACAATAAACATTCTTCTCTCCTGGAAGTGTTGGTCATTTTGTATTAATTTTTCCTATTGTAAGATTTTATATATTTTTTGTTACTTCCTGGTTTTTTATTTTCTGTAACATGTTGGCTGTAACTATAGTAGTACAGACATTAACATGTGGTGTACATGTTATATTTAGTTTTACAATTTAGACGTGAGTATATTGCACTGGCAATTTAACGTGTGAAAAATCTGTATGTTTGGACGTGTTCTGAATAACTATGTCAGTTGTGATTGGTTTTATATATACTTTGAAGGTGTGTTTATTTTATAACTTACATATGAGGACATGTTGCAAATTGAGTATTGGGGTTAGTGAAATGTAAATTTGTTTATTGCTTGTTGAACGTGATGGATACATGTTACCATCCTGATTTTTTTTTTATGTTTGTGAGTATGATGTCATCAATGGTGGTTTGTTAGTATTACTTTGTTTTGGTTGATATTTTCCAAAAAGTATTTGTTATGTGCATGTGTTTTTTCAAAGCATTAAAAAAATAAAAATTATTAAAAGATAATTTTAAAATTTTATAAATTTGGAAATTAAAGTTAAAAATGTTAAAGGCATTATCATATTATTAGACTGTATTGTTTGAATATAGAGTATGCTTCAGTTTAGGTTTATTTTAAAACTGAATAGTAACATTAATATTTAATTTTGAATAAATAGTAAAAAGATCTTTCACTAGTCAGAAAAATGATTAAAAATCACAATAGATGCAAAGTAAATCCTTTCTTACTGGCTGATGTATTGTGTTGTATTTCACAAAAACAGTTCTTCAGAATGGTCTGAAGAGGTAGATATTGTTATTTTTCACAAACTGATATATTTTTTTTTTGGAAAGATGGAATGTCTGTAAAAATAAACTCATGGAAAAATAGAATTTTAATCTACTCTGAGGAAACTTAATAAAACACTGACCTTGCATCTATAATTAAATATTTATTATGCTTATATACATTACCATCTGAACATTATTTTATCTTTTAGAACTCCTTCAAAATGGCAGGGCAAGTTTTCAAAACACAAAAATGGATTATCAAATCTTGGGTTTTTGTCTTCAGCCACTTGACTGGCTTGATGTAGCTTTCCAAGATTCCCTATCTATTGCCAGTCATTTCATTTCGGTATACCCATTAAAATCCTACATTCCTAACAATTTGTTTTACATATTCCAAATGTTGCCTGTCTGCACAATTTTTTCCTTCTACCTGTCCCTCCAACATTAAAGTGACTATTCCAGGATGCCTTAATATGTGGCCTATAAGTCTGCCTCTTCTTTTTACTATATTTTTCCAAATGCTTCTTCTTCATCGATTTGCTGCAACACCTCTTCATTTGTCACTTTATCCATCCATCTGATTTTTAACATTGTCCTATAGCAGCACGTTTCAAAAGCTTCTAATCTTTTCTTCTCAGGTACTCTGATTGTTCAAGTTACACTTCCATATAAAGCTACACTCCAGACATACACTTTCAAAAATCTTTTCCTGATGCTTAAATTAATTTTTGATGTAAACAAATTGTATTTCTGACTGAAGGCTCGTTTCGCCTGTGCTATTCGGCATTTTATATCGCTCCTGCTTCTTCCATCTTTAGTAATTCTACTTCCCAAATAACAAAATTCTTCTACCTCCATAATCTTTTCTCCTCCTATTTTCACATTCAATGGTCCATCTTTGTTATTTCATTACTTTTGTTTTCTTCTTGTTTATTTTCATGCAGTAGTTCTTGCGTAGGACTTCATCCATGCCATTCATTGTTTCTTCTAAATCCTATTTACTCTCAACTAGAATTACATATCATCAGCAAATCGTAGCATCTTTATCTTTTCACCTTGTACTATTACTGTGAATCTAAATTGTTCTTTAACATCATTAACTGCTAGTTCTATGTAAAGATTAAAAAGTAACAGGGATAGGGAACATTCTTGTCAGACTCCCTTTCTTATTACAGCTTCTTTCTTATGTTCTTCAATTATACTGTTGCTGTTTGGTTCCTGTAAATGTTAGCAATTGTTCTTCTATCTCTGTATTTGAACCCTAATTTTTTTAAAATGTTGAATATTTTATTCTAGTCTACGTTATCGAATGCCTTTTCTAGGTCTATAAATGCCAAATATGTTGGTTTGTTTTTCTTTAATCTTCCTTCTACTATTAATATGAGCCCTAAAATTGCTTCCCTTGTCCCTGTACTTTTCCTGAAACTTATCTTCTCCTAACACTTCTTCCACTCTTCTCTCAATTCTTCTGTACAGAATTCTAGTTAAGATTTTTTATGCATGGCTAGTTAAGCTAAATGTTCTGTATTCTTCACATTTATCTGCTCCTGCTTTCTTTGGTATGATGATAATAACACTCTTTTTGAAGTCTGACAGAACTTTCCCTTTATGATAAGTATTACACACCAGTTTGTATAATCTATCAATCGCTTCCTCACCTGCACTGTGTAGTAATTCTACAGGTATTCCGTCTATTCCAGCAGCCTTTCTGCCATTCAAATCTTTTAATGTTCTCTTAAATTCAGATCTCTCATTATTGTTTCTCCCCTTTCATCCTCTTTGACCTCCTTTTCTTCCTTTATAACACCATTTTCTAATTCATTTCCAACGAATAACTCTTCAATATATTCCACCTACCTATCGACTTTGCCTTTCGTATTATAAATCAGTGTACCAACTTTGTTTAACACGTTATTAGATTTTAATTTATGTACCACAAAATTCTCCAGAACTTATTCTCCTGTATGCTCCATCTATTTTACCAATGATCATTTCTCTTTCCACTTCTAAACACTTTCTTTAATCCACTCTTCTTTTGCTAATTTGCACTTCCTGTTTATAGTATTTCTTAATTGTTGATAGTTCCTTTTACCTTCTTCTTCACTAGCATTCTTATACTTTCTGCGTTCATCCATCAGTTCCAATATGTCCTTTGACATCCAAGGTTTTCTAACGTTCTCTTTGTTCCACCTAAGTTCGCTTCTGCTGATTTAAGAATTTCCTTTTTAACATTCTGCCATTCTTCTTCTACATTTTCTTCCTTATCTTTTTTCTCAGACCTCTTGCGATGTCCTCCTCAAAAATCTTCTTTACCTCCTCTTCATCAAGCTTCTCTAAATTCCACTGATTCATCTGGCACCTTTTTTTCAGGTTTCTAAACCCCCAATCTAAATTTCATTATCACTAAATTATGGTCGCTATCAATATCTGCTCTAAAGTAAGCTTTACAGTCAACGAGTTGATTTCTAAATATTTGTTTAACCATGATATAACCTGATATCTTGCACAATCACCTGGCGCTTTCCATGTATTTATTCTTCTATTATGATTTTTAAACTGTGTGTTGGCAATTACTAAATTATACTTCATGGAAAACTCAATGTCCCCTCTTTCAATGAGAGGTCCCCCCTCTTTCAATGAAAGAGGGGAACGACTCATTGAGTTTGCCAGCCTGTATTCACCCACAATATTTCCTTCCTTGCCTTTTCCAATGTTTGCATTTCAATCTCCAACTATTATTAAATTTTGTTTGGGTTAGGCATCCACAATTATGATTCATGTGGTTTCATATTTAATAAATTAAAAATTCTTTCATCCGTGTATTTACTTAATTCCAAATAACTGAAATGACTTCTATTGCCATGAATCCATGGTTACCTGTGTCTATCATCTGTGTACCAAGTGAACCTACAGCTTGTTACACTCTTGTGGTGTTATATAGAATTCAATAACAGAATGGTAACTGGAGAGAGATTCAAGGAATTGTTAGCATTAAAGTACAAGTAAAATTGGGTCAGCTGGACTTCAAATTTGGGTCAATCATGGATTTCATATCTGCTGTACAAAGATATTAACACTAAACCATCTGTCTTTCTTTTTTCTTTTTTCCTGTCCTCCGGTAACTACCGTTCAGATAATACTTCAGAGGATGAATGAGGATGATAAGTATGAGTGTAAATGAAGTGTAGTCTTGTACAGTCTCAGTTTGACTATTCCTGAGATGTGTGGTTAATTGAAACCCAACCACAAAAGAAACCGGTATTCATGATCTAGTATTCAAATCCGTGTAAAAATAACTGATTTTACTAACCATCTGTCTGCCCTGACAATTCTTAATAATAACATTATCCAACTCTATCAAACCAAATAAACTAAACTCTGTGTATAAGAAAGGTTCTTATTGTGTTCAGGTTGCCATTTTTAAACAGTTATCAACAGATTTAAAAGATCTTCCCATCAATTTATGTAAAATAAAAGTAAAAAATTTTTTGCTTTATCAAGATTACTATGGCAAATAATTCTAATTAAAAATTATAATAAATAAAGAACTAACTTCTCTGCATTCTTGTTTAATGAACAAGTATGTGCCCAAATAATTTTCATTAGTCCAGTCTAATTTTTTTTTTTGTAATTGCTTTATTTTTATCAAGTATTGCTTCATTTTTAACAAGTATCTTCACAAAATTGCTCATTTTTTATGCATTGATATGAAGTTATAATTTTTAAAGTTAGTTGTCTATTTTGCAATGATGTTCTGATCAGATTTTGTCATAACTTTCTTTGATCCATCAAGGCAAAACCCCACCATTTAATTATTAATATTAGTTAATTAATACTTATTACATTAGAATATTTATTTACAAAAAGATGATACCAAATAATGGTGTGATAGATTATTTTTATACCATGAAAACTAATTATTATTTCTGGGGAAGATGTATGTGGATATAAGTATTTAATATGAATTTCAGAATTTAAAGTAACAATAGTAAAAGTTAAACGGAATGATTTGATTTGTGTACAATAAAGTTGATTACCACCAGAATTTATTTAATTAGAAAATAAATTACGAAGACATGTGCAAAAGTATTAAAATGTTTTAGGGCCTTAAGAGAAATTTAACCACTATTACCACAAAAATGTTTAATTTTTGTTTACGGTATTTGAAATTAGCTCGTTAATATTCAACGATAATCGAAAAGTATCAGACATAAGTACACGTGCTATCGATTAATCTACATGTATCGTAAGAACCTGCCTACCGAACTTAAAAGAATAGGTAAACAATACCGATTGCAAATTTCATTTGGTTGAATTAGATTCCGTGTTGTATGAGGTTATGTTTAAGCTTTGATGCAGTTGTAGCATTTTGAAATCTATCTTTATTTATCGTGGATTTTAAAGAGAATCAAACTCTTTTAAGTACCTCATTTATTTGAATTTGATAGTGTATTTAAATTCTGTATCTCAGTGCTAACATTAGGTCAGTTTTTAATGTGCTTGGGATTTTTGTTTATTTCATAAAATTCAATGGCAACAGAATCAGAAATCACCTTTAAAATATCCGGTTCAGCTTTATCATTTTTATATTATGAATGTGATAAAAGTAGAATGGACCAGGTAAGTCTTTTGTTTGAAAACAAAGTTAAGGAATTTGTTAACTATATAGATTACACAATTATTTATTGAATTTATGTATTAAGGTTTTACTTGCATATTGATTGTTCAGGATCATTGTAAGCGCTCTCTTAGTGTTTTATATTTATGAAATTGGTATATCTTTTAATAATATATTTTGTTAGTGTTTTCAGTGCCATTGTGAGGAATTATTAATTCTGTGATTGCATCATGTGTTTGATGCAATCAGAAGGTAATCTGAGGGTGTACGAACCTCTCTTTCCCATTGCCAAAAGTATGTCCAATTTTACGCTTTTAGTAGATTGATATACGCAAATTATTTTCTTGAAGCAACTTTAGTTAGGTACTAATTAAAGCTTCTGTGGTTGTCAATTTAGTTTAAATATTGGGTGTTCTATTTACTAAATCTATAGATTGATGATCCCATTGTTTATCATGGAAAGAGTTGGTCACTTTTTAAAATTTGATCACCATACTGATTAAAGCACTTACAAATGGTAATAGTAAAAATAGGTTAGGAGTAAATTGAATGGGAAATAGTTTTATAATATTTAGGAAGTGGTTTTGAGATGATGCTGCAGGGGATGCATACTTTGATTCTAATGGTTAAGTAAGAATTTAAAACCAAATAGGGAATATCTCCATGTTGGATAGCATAATTATCAGGCTAGTTTATTAAAAGTGTGAAGGAAAACCAAAGTAATTTCAGAAAAGCATGCTGGCCTCCATGGCACAAGTGGTAGTGTCGACCTTTCACCCGGAGGTCTCAGGTTTTTATCCCAGTCAGGCATGGCATTTTCATATACTACTTGTCATTCATCTCATCCTCTGAAACAATACCTAACAGTGGTCCTGGAGGTTAAATAAACAAAAAAAAAAATTCTGAAAAGCATACAAAAGTATATTGATATTATAGGAAATAAGAAATTCATGCTAGATTTATGTTTTCTGTTTAATTGGTTTGTTGAAATTGAATCTATTTTTTATAGGTGGGTTTCCTGATTGGTGAAAAACACTCATATGTCACAAAAACAATTAGCGATTCAGAAATGAATGGTGAAAAGAATGAAACGATCATTAGTAAGTGAAATATAAGTAGAAGTATTTCTGTATTTATGTGAATTTATATATGTCATACTGATTTCTCCAACTCATCCCATCAGGTAAAAAAGTACTGTTAAAATAGCTAAAATTTAATGTGACCTGCGGAAGATTTTGTTATTTAAAGTTTTTTAATTCATGCTTCTTTGTGAGCAACATGTCTGCTATTAATCCAGTTGAAAATGTGTGGGAATTGACAGTTAAAAATGGTGAAAGTTAACCATACATTAAAACTGACCTGACAAAATCAGTAATGCAGCTATGGTTTCATAACACAATTAAAAAAATGCATGTATGTTTGTTGAATTTTGTCATATTGTAGGTGAGTTAATTAAGAATAAAGGAAGACATTGTTTCACTTCTAGATTATTTACAAATTGCATAGGTATTTTCGCAATTAAAATTATACTTTATTAAATAACAACTGTCTAAAGATTAGTTTGCTTGGTGCTGTGTTATAGCTACACAATCTTGCTCAATAACTTATCCAAATTTTCTCAATACAAAATATCAAATGCCTACCAAAAATTTGTTAATACCATTTTTGTAGAATTGCAGTTTGAAGTAAAACTGTGCTCTCAACCTGTTGAAGCGAAATATAGTTATTGTAACTGATTGAATGAAGTCTTTATCACATTTCTTGTTAAAAAATAAAGAAATTATAAAATAAAAACTTATGTGTTAACGAAGAAGCACTCAATTTTTGCTGTGTCAGTTGGTATTTTGTATGTTAATTATTGTATTTAGTTTAAATATCGTTTTTGTTATTAATAACTTGTGTATAATTTGTATGTTTAATTTTAATTACACAAGGTTAGTGAGCGAAGCCAGTGTTACATTAGGTAACATAACTGAAGATTCCATGTTTACATTATACAATAACAACTCATAACAATAACTTATACATATTATTAACAATAACTTTATACAATATCAACATAACCTAACTAAACATAACCTCTCATTTCTCCTTTTTCTTTTTAGCCTCTGGAACTGCCGTAAGGTATTACTTCAGAGGATTAATAAGGATGATGTGTATGAATATGAATGAAGTGTAATCTAGTACAGTCTCAGGTCTACCATTCCTGAGAAGTTTGGTCAATTGAAACCCAATACCAAAGAATAACGGTATCCACAAACTAGTATTCAAATCTGTATAAAAGAAACTAACTATCCTTACTAGGATTTGAACTAGCATAACCTAAGCTAAGGTTCATTCAGTACATAGCATATCAAATTACACAGGATATTAATGTAACCCAACTAAACATAATCATTTTTTTTTTTTTTCTTATAGATGAGTTTGAGAAATGCCATTTACGCACCCTATATAAATGGAGGAGTGTCAGACTTGCATGGGTTTGGCTAGATATTATTAACAGCCTATGTGTACCCGCACCCTACCAACTAAAACTCATATCTCACCGTTTCTCCTCCTCCGGGGTTGGTCCTGCAGTTTAAGCATTGTGTGGGCCCAGGTGGTGCCGTTAGGGTCCAGGGGTAACTAAACGTAATCTAATAATGCTCTCTTCTCTAACCTTGTTTAATTAATGTTAAATATACAAATTATGTACAACTTATTATCAAAAGTGATATTTAAATTAAATGCAATAATTATGTACTTCAGCAGAGAAGTAATTTATGTAATGGGAAAATTTTTTAAATCATGTGCCCCCATGTTAACACTGAAGTATCACAAAATTTCTTAATTGATAATTTTATGAATGACTTTAAAAAACATTATAAAATTTATTTTAATAGTAGACTATACAATGTATGTTCAAAAACTAACAAGAATTTTGAAATTACACGGGTTGTATTAGTCCGATTCTCAGGATTTTTTCATTGTTGTATTGATAAATATGTCTGAAAAGTATCTGTACATTTTTAGCCATATTGGATGTTTAGTCTGCTGTCTGCTAAAAGGATAACATGTGTTTTGGTATGATCGGTGATTTTTTATGTGTATAAATAATGGATCAGAGAATTTGTATTAAATTTTGCTATAAGAATGGAATAAAGGGTAGCATTGTTTTAAGTTAAATATTGTTTCTGGTGAGTCTGCTGTGATTAAAGCAAGGGTTTATGAGTGGTATATAAGTGTTTCCAAGAAGGTCAAGAAGATGTTGAAGATGATGAGCGCCCCGGATACCCCAGCACATCAACAACCAATGAAAACGTTGAAAAAGTGAAAGAAATAATTATAAGTGATTGCTGAAATCGCAATTAGAGAAGTCACTGATGGTGTTGGGGTATAAATTGGCTCATGCCATGAAATTTTTTGGATGTTTTGGGTATGAAACATATGTCAGCAAAATATGTTCTAAAATTGTTGAATTTCGAACAAAAACAGCAATGAATGGAAGTTGCTCAGGAGTCGCTAAATGAAATCAACAATGATGCAGAACTACTGAAACATGTCATAACAGGTGATGAAACATGGGTTTACAGATACGATGCCGAAACTAAGGCTCAATCGTCCCAGTGGAGGCATTCTGGATCACCAAGACCGAAAAAGCTCGGCATGTACGGTCAAATGTGAAGGTTATGTTCACCACGTTCTTCGATTTTAATGGCATAGTGCATAATGAGTTCTTGCCACAAGGTCAACGACCAATAAGGAGTATTACCTACAAGTTCCATGCCATTTGCGTGAAGCAATCTGAAAAAATCGCTTGGATTTGTGGCAAAACAATTCATGGCTTTTGCACTGCGATAATACGCCTTCATTGCTTGCTCATAAATTTTTAGCAAAAAAAACAACACTGCAATGATACACCAGCCACCATATTTGCCAGACAGGGCCCCATGTGACTTTTTTCTATTTCCAAAAGGGAACCTAAAAGGGCCATCGTTTTACAACCATAGATGAGATTAAAAGTGAATAGCTGAAAGAGCTAAACACTATTTCAAATATCGAGTTACAGAAGTGTTTCAGGGATTGGAAAAAGTGCTGGCATAAGTTTATAATATCTAATGGTGACTATTTTGAAGGGGATAACATTAATATAGACGAATAAATAAAATAAAGAAAAATTCTCGTTACTTTTTGAACACACCTCGTATATGTAATAATATGTCTTAAGTTTATTTTTCCTTGTTAATTGTTCCTGAGTATGCTTAATTTTAAAACTTTATTCATTAAAAAGAGTAGTGTGAAATGTAAATGTTTAATTTAGAAAATTACAGTAAAGTTATATTAATTTTATTTCATTGTTCATTAATTAAAATTACATTAAGTAGATATTCTGTAGTTGTTTTAAGTGGTGCTTGTTAAAAAAAATTACAATATCGTACCAATTTTTAATACATTTTCAAACTAGCATCTGAAATTCTGGTCCCAGCTAGACTGGATAAGAGAATCCTTTTAACGTTATAACAAATTACTTCTGTCAAAAATAAAATAGGGGTTTAAATTTTCAGTTGTCAGTTGATAAAGATATTAGTATTAATCTTTTCTTTTGATATCAAGTAGTCCTGTATGAAGTGTATTCATTCATTTGACGAATTGACTAGAAGTATTTTCTGCTGATGTAGTAAGCAATAGAATGAGGTGGAATTTTTTAAACACATTTATTTTCCACCATTAATTTAATAAATTATAAATAGTTTTTCTTCTAAAATCACCAACTCAAATAACCGTGCCCTTTTTTTTATGCTGTTGTAGTACATATCTTCAGCCAGATACAGTCAGTTTTATAAATTTCATTATAAAATGATAGATGATTATTACAGCAGCATCACAATTTTAAATAGAAATTTGGATAGAAGATTCATTCCTCTTGTTGTAGATTGACCTCTATTACTATATTCCTTTTACTTTGGATCATTTTCTATGGTGCATTCCAATACTGCCTGATTGTTCATAAGATGATTCCGCTAGTCTTTATGAATGTATTTGGTAATTTTTTTCAAGAGGCAGGCATGGCATAACAGTTTGAATCATTTTTTTTATATGCAGGTATATATTAGTAGTTCTACCATAAGTAATATTAATGGTGATATACTTACCCCTAAATTTTTATGAATTTTTGAAAACTAATTTTTTTTTTTAAATTCAAATTTTGGCTTCAAATAACTCTGATGGGGCTGGTGATAAAAAGCTCAAATTTGCACAACATGGGAGTGTTTTTATAGATGTTTATGGCAAATAAAAGGGTTTGCTTGTATATTGTACTAATACAAAAATTATGAAAAACCTGTTAAAAGCGATACCATTTTGACTCACTAAATAAGTGCACAAGAATCCTCTTGTCTTCTTGGCACTTTTAATATTTTTATATTTACTGCTATTCTTAAAATAGACTTGTTCAACCATTCAACTGCAGCGTTCAAGTTATAACAGGCGCTTGAAGTCATTTCCAGTCGTTAGGAAAATTCATATTGTAACATGCTCATTTATGCTTGTTGCATCATTTAGCTTTGCAGTTACAGATGGTAAGTCTGACATTAGTCACTGACTACTTCACATCTTTACAGGTGTCTCAAATTTCAACCTGTGTTTAGAAGTATTTATTAAATAAATAAGTTTTACTTAATAATTTTATAATTGCAAATTTTAAAATCAGTTAAATTTTTACATTATTTTTTAGTAATTTCACATAAAACAATGGAAGAACAATGTTCCATAGGAATTTATGTGAATGAAGAGTGTCATAAAACAGTGTATGGTACAGTGCCAAAAACACTCATCCAAATTTATGAATTGAGTGATGAAAACCAACAAATTATTTTTTTTGTGTTAATTCAGATGTCACTAGCGTTTGTAAATATCACGAAAAAAAGTTTCTGGTAACATTCAATCACTTGTATGATGAACAGTTCTGTTGTGACCCTTTGAGAACTCATAAAAAACAGTTAAGAGAAACTTAAGACAAATAACATTAGAGTGAGTTCTTAAAGAACACATTTTTCCAAATTTAAATGTAGTTCCTGGAAAGCCTCTTAGTGTTAACTGTTTCAAAAGTATTTTTTCTCAGCAGAACAAAGAACTATGTGTAGGTGAAGACCAAGAGAAATATATTGCCCCACATCACAATAATGAAAAATTGGATGGTGCTTGTAGCATTTTGGGTGTATCACCTCTAACAAAATTGAAAAAAATAAGCATGGATCAAAGGCCATCAGCATTAAAATTTAAAATAAATAGGGTATCTCAAAAATAATATACTTTTATTGCTACAAAAACAGGCTATTTCACTGATGAATAATTAACATTTTATTGATAATGTTAGCAAAAATAAACCAGTATAAAAATAAAAATGAATTCTTGAAAAAAGATATAGGCTACTCATTGAAATCTCAGTTTGTGTAAGTTTTACATGCATTTTTGAATCAAAATTGTATTAGGTTACTGGTATCGGTTAAGTTATTATTAAATTACTTGACCCACAGTTTGTGGGTATTCCATTAATAATTTTAAAAAAGTACTAATAATTTATTGCTTTAATAATGTAAAAAAAAGTTATTTTATAAATATTGAAAACATCAGCTTCTACAACAATGGGGCTAAATATAAAAAACGTAAAGTGCAACGAAAGCAAGAAATCACCTTGGAGCACTTACCGTATTTATTCGAGTACCCCCTGCCACCAAATAAGGCCTGCACCTCGATTTTCTGGATCGAGAATCTAAAAAAAAATTGAATATATACCGGTATTGCAACAGATATGATAAAAAAATACGTAAATACGAAAATATTCAGAAAGTAAAGCATTTAATTTGTTCATTTAAATTACAATATTCAAACCGTAAAAAAAAATTCAAACCGTGTATGCCATCCGTGCCTCTTGAAAAAAAATTACCAAAGTGAAATTTCACCGTTTTTCATGTTCAAATTTATTGTTTTTTTTTCATAGAAAGAAGAGAGATAGATAAGTAAATAATAAGTTTTTTAGTAATGATTTTTTCCATAAACCCTTACAATCACAAAAATAGGTGTGCACACCATAACAAAAATGGCTGCCACAGGTAAACTACTTAAATCAAAAATTAAAAAAAAATTGTTTTAAGGTCCTGAGACATGTATGAAACAAGTGGTTAAGTTTTAATTTTTTTTGAATTGGTCAAGCGACCACACTTGGGTCACTTCAAACGGATTAACCTATTTGTCTTTTTTTTTAAAGACTTTGAAATTTATTAAATGTTTATTGGTAATTTAAGTTTTATTTTTAATGTATGTTTGACAGTATTTTTTAAAATCATATTTAAGAATTTGACAGTTCTACAAATAAATGATGTGTAAAGATGGATTTTGAATAAATCAAACTTGTTGAAGCAAAATAATCATTTATTTCCTAGCATACACATTTTATATATAACACTACATATATATTATATATATATATATATATATATATACACAGTGAACATAATGTTTGACTGGTATGCTTTCTATATATATTTTTACATATATATCCTTTGCTCTGTTAATATTAGATTCATATATATAAAATATAGTAATTTTACATTGTACATTAATGTTTTAAAATTAATTTTCAGATATTATAGCTTCTCTACCAGTGGGTTCACCTTTTACATTTTGTGATAATGTTGGACGAATAAATAGAATAAAATTAAAGGAAATTTTAGGTCCACTTGAGAAGGTAATAAATATATTTCTGCTTTGTTTTGAATTATAAATTTCTCCCTTTTTTCTTATCCAAGAAGTATTTTTGATTTAATTTTTTATTTCAATTCATACAATTTTAAGTAATTATCCTATTCCTATTTTTGAACATCTGTACTGAAAAATGCTGGTATAAATATGTTCTTCTCATTAGATGGGTCAATAAATTATGTGTCATCTTAAATGTTATTATTCTTGCAAGGCCTAGGTACTGATGTTTTTTTAATCGATAAAAATGTAATATATATTTCGTATTGTAATCTTACTTGAATGCGTGAAAGATTTCAGTGCCGACTCATTATATCGCATAATATAAATCTTCAAGACAAGACAGTAGTAGAAAGCATATTGTTCAGATGTATGACTTTTTAAAGAATTAAGTGCACTGATTCGATAAAACTGATGCTTCATAATGATTCCTTTTGCTATAAAATTTCTAGTTAATTTAATGTGTGCAGAATTTTTACTGACAATTTACGCTGTCTTAATGTAGATTCTTCTATTATTTGTAGAAAGAAAATAGCTGCTACAAAAGAGCCACCAGAGAAAGCCAGTCTGAAATTTTATGCTTGCCATCACAACAATAAAGTGCTGAGTCTTATTGTTTGTGTTTTGTGTGAGGACCTTTTCCACACTAGTAATTTTAACAAACTAACTAAAGAAAAATACTTAAGTGACATATTCATAATCTTTCCAAAACACAGCAACGTAAACTTAATCTATAATGATGAGGAAGAAGAAGACTCCTTAAACAAAACAGCTAGAACCATTATAGTGCACTTAAAACTACAAAATAACTGTAATCATTTAAAGGAAAAATCTAGTTTCCTTGATTCATTAATAATTGAAGAAAGTGATATCTCAGAATCCGTTAAACAAGAAAATATATATTTTTATGAAAGCTTAATAATGAACTTGAAGAAAAAACAATCTCCTAAAAGAATTACTAGAAAATGGAAGGGATCAAACCAACTTATGCTGATATGGCTGGATCTAAGAAAAAAGCAATGTTTTTTTGTGCCTTTGATCACTGTTAAGCCTAAAAATAAAAATCATGCTAAAAATACCTATAAAATAACTGCATGTCAAATACGTAAGGAAATTTTAATCCCAATTAAAAATGTGCAAAAAAATGAAGGTGAGGTGATCATAAAGTGTTCTTCCAGAAGTGATGTGCAATCAATTGCAATTAAACTTCAAAGGGATATAGCTGCAAATTACGATGCTCATGTACAGGAAGTTAAGGAATCAAAAATAAAAGCATCGGACATCCTGTGTTCGATGCTGATTTCAATTCTAATGTTAAAGTTTTTCTATCATATTCTCCTTTTATGAGATTTTGACTTCCTTTGAAGTCGTATATGTAGTAATTAGTAGTACTTCCTTGTAATAGTTGTCTTGTTATGTTAACCCATATTATACCGCAGGATTCTTTGTTTAGTGCTTTGTATAGATGTATTGTTTGGTTACTATTAATTTCTGTTTCATTGCATATAATAAACCAAAATCCTGCCATTTGGTATGGGAGTGATATTGGGTTTTAGTCTGATGTAAAGTCTATATTTAGATAATGACATGTTTTGACTACATTGTATAGACTATTTCATCCTCTTGACCATACATTTGGAGCCTGTAAGAGATACCAAATTGTTAATACTATAATCTCTTATCCTGTGGTGTTGTTATTTGTTAGTTGTGTTAATTTGTATTAGATTGGTTATATGTTTTATCAGTTTATCTTACTGTTAGTGGGAGTCTGAATCCATATCCTTCTCCTGCTGCACCTCCTCTTCCTCCTCTGACGATGACATCATTAAATGTTGTGACTGTTTTTCCTTTTCCTTTTGGTTTATTTTCTTTTCCTGTTTCTGCCACCTCTCTAGTATTGCATTTTTTATTTTGAACCTGAAAAAGAACATGTTGAATTTCTGTTTATATATTTTGGTCTACAGTTTTTATACTTCTTCTTTATGTATATCGTCGTGGTTTTCATCAACTGTGTGCTCGTTGTCTTTGCTGATGATTTTTTATTGTATTTCTTCTACGTTTGTTAATATATAATATTGCAAAGTGTATTGGATTTATTACCCCTGTTGTTTTGTCTATTCTAGTGTCTTGTAGTTGTTTATTTATAGTATATGGTTCTTTGGTGTATAGTTATGTGAAATTTGAATATTTTGATTCTTTGGTTTATTTGTATTTCTTCATTTCTGTCAATATTTTTTGTTATTGGTGTTGCTGTTGTTATGTATATTGGTAGTCTGGGTATTCCTTCTTTGTCTTTGTGTTTGTAGTTTCCAGGTGCCTACTTTGATGGGGGTGATTATGGTTTCTTCGAATAGTGCACCGGTTGCATTTGGAAGCTGGTCTAGGTGGAATCCACTGTTGTCATATTTCTTCTGCATATGTTTTTCCTTACATGTTGTCTATAATTAGTGATCTTCCTGCATTTGTTTGACCATATAGGACTAATCTGTTTATTTATTCTATTCATTTTGCTCTTTGAAGTCTTCATCTTCTAGTCGGAAGTCTGATGTTTATTCATTGTATGTTTTGATTACTTTTGTTAGGCTATGGTCTTTTATTTTGTTTATTTTTTGTGTTTGTTGTATCTGATTATTCGTTGTATGTAGCTGTCTATGTTTAGTCCAGATTCTTTCATTAGTTGTTTTTTTGATTCCTATTCTGTCATTGATGTTATTTTCTTGTATTAGGTTTTTTATTATATCTACTATATTTCTTGTCTTTACTTTTCCTGTTTGTTTGTTTTCTTCCCAGTATTGTTTACAATCTATTGGGTTTATGTTCTGTTCTTGGGTTTCCATCTTGGTTTATTATGTCTTGCATTTGTTGTTTGAGTGTTAGTCTTTTTGATCTGTTAGTTCCAAATTGAGTGAGGCTGCCCGCACCGTTATGGATGCAATAGAAAACAAATGCTGTAATATTGAAAATGTTTTATGATGTGGTATACATATCTGTAATTCCTGAACTGTCAAGTTGGAGACATTTGGTGATTCTTTCTCTGGCTCTTGTACTATTTCCAGCTCTTTTGTCATTGAAGAAGATATGTGAATGATCTCCATGGTCAAACTTTGTGAATTCAGGTTCTTTTGTGTATTTTTCTTTGCTTGTTTTTCTCCAGTCAGGGTTTTGGTTGGTGTGGTGGATGTTGAATGTGAATCTGCACATCATTTGATTCAGTTCCTGTTCCTTCATTGTCATCATCTGTTTCAGTGCTTTGTTCATTATTATGTTCTAGGTTTCTATTTGAGGTGTCTGTTATTTTGATTTGTTTATGTTTAGTTTTAGTGTCTTTGCTATTATTGTTTTTTATCTTTTGCTTAGTTTTCATTTCGGTAGTGTTATGTTTCTGGTCGGTGGAGCAGCTGGTTATCCTTGTCTGTCATCAGGTGTGTTATTAATGGTTTGTATTTGAACTTCTACAGTGGAGGTACATTGTCCATATGTAGTTATTATATATATATATATATATAGTTATATTAGTTCCGTTCTTGCTTTTGTTATTGCTGATATCGCTTCTTCCTCTGCTTTGGTCTGGTAGCATCCTCCCTTTGCGTTCTTGTGTTCTAATTGTATCCATGTCATTTTCAATCTGTAGTTTTGTTCTAATATGGTTAATATTTTTGACCATATAATCTTGCAAATAATCTGACTCGACGTATTCACAAGTATTAAGAAGATAACTAGCCCATTCCGGTCCTCCAACAATTTGAAAACGGAATCTAGTTCCCGTAGCGGATCCGGTGCTAATTGGTATAAATGAGTGTTTGTTATTATTATTTCTTTTATTTCTTGTATTTATTGTTTTGTTCTTCTCTAAATTCAGTTGAGTTACATATCATCTTGGGGCAGTGTAGATTGTTGTCCCGTGTTTGTTCGTTATCGTTGGATAGTTTTCTCTTTTTATTCGTTGATCTGGCCATGGTCATGGTTTCGTCAGTAGGTCTATTTTGTCCATTTGTTGAATTATTAAGTGAACAGATGATTTATATTCATTGATATGTCTTGTTCATCGAGCTCTTGTTGGTATGAATTGTATATGTCTTGTTGTACTTTGTTGTATGATGTGTTGGCTGGTCCAGTATAACGTGGTTTTACTGATTCTTCTTTATATTGTTTTTACAGGGTAAACACCCAATACCCTGTTCTTATTGCCACAATATAAACAATTTATGTTCACTGTGTTCACATTCGTCGTGTACTGTACAGTATAGGAATTTTTTGTTAATCATGCTTGAGTCGACTGGTGGATTTTTGTGTTATGTCTCGCTATTTATATGTTTTGGGATGATTAGATTCGAAAATTATAGAAATAACTTGTATAGGATCACGCTTCTGTATGCTTTGTGTGGTCCTGTCTGGGTTAGTTTTCTAATTTCCTGTTCTGGTAATCCAATATATATTTGTTTATTGTCAGTAATACGATGTGTATATATATTCATTATATTCCCATTTGTTCCTGTATATCCCTTTCCTTTTAAGGAAGTGTTGTAACTGTATTACAGTTGTGTCTAATAGACACACAACAATTTCAAAAAAAGAAGTAATAGCAGATAACCTGTTCAGGGTTATCCACTATCACTCCTCCTCTTGGATGCAATTCAACTGTTTTCACGATCAGATTACTGGCAATAAGCAACTTTTTTCAGGATTACATAAATATTTCTTTTTTTGTATGTGTCATGAATAAAGTTATTTATTGTCGTACCATGAGTATAGGAGAATAAGAGATTACTTCTGGTTAGAACACAATATTGTTTATTCATGTTTATTTTTATACTTCCCGTTTAGATATTTTGTTCATATAGTTTATAATTTTTTTATAATATTGTATAATTTAAGTGTTAGATTATAGTACATAATTTTAGCTTAATACATATATTTAATAATATTATTAAATAGTACTACAATATTATTAAACTACAATAGTACTTGTACAATGTTACTCTCTTTTTCAATCACAGATGGTAAAAAAATTGCTATAATAAAAGTTTCTGCTGAAATATATTAACATGTGCAAAAAAATAACAATAAAATCTATGCAGGACATTAGTGCTGCAAAGTTTTTTAAGCCTTGGTTTTAATCTAAAATCATAAGGTAGATATGGTCCCAAAGTTTATTGCAGTAGATAAGGTACCAACAAGAAAGAAAGTCTAAACAAAACTTGTTTACTGTGTGCACATAACCATACTACAAAGGAGTGTACAAACAGATATGCTATTAAATGTTTAAATTATGATTTCATAAATAAAACATATGGCAAAAATAAAAGTACAGATCATTTGATCACAAATGCAAAAAAAACTGTGAAATACTAAATCAAAATTAAAACTGTGAAATAAAAAATAAATGTTACTGATTTTACAGTACAACTTTATGTGTCTAGATTTCTGTACAAAGCTGAGGTCAGTAAGGAAGATATTACCAGTGTGACACTTCAAAAGTTTAACTGATAGCAAAAATAAAAGAGATACACTAAAATGATCTTATCGTTAGATGAACTAGGAGATTTTGACACAAGAAAAGTAAGAAAAGGTGGCAAAGGTTATTATAAGCTATTCCTAGAAAACAAGGATTCAAGTTTCAATTTAAAGTTTCACTTTAAGGAACTGTTGATCTTGTTAAAGAATATAAAGAGTAATTTAAACTTAGTTATTCTCTCTGAAACTTAAAAAAATAATCTTTAGCTCTTTATAATGGAAACATACTGCAATAATTAACACAAAACAACATTGTTGTAGTATATCTAAAAAAAGACTTGGAAACATGAAGTATAAACTGTAAATATTGCTGATATTGCTGCTGTACATATTAAAATACATAAAAACAAGAGGTTGGTATAAGGGTCAATTCATATCAATTCAACCAATGATGGTTGCTGACAAAATTTATTTATTATTTTTTATTACCTAAGTTTGTATTATACTCAGAGAGTTGAAAACAGGTGTTCATAAACTTTTGTAGATGTTCAGTTTTTTGAGCAGCTATTTTATATTGGTGCGTCAGCCTATTTTTCATTTTACAGAGGTTTATGTTAAATGCTGTAGCTTTTTGGTTTTTAAAGATATTCTGTTCAAACAAAAACCATGTTAAAGAGCATAAAATATACAATATTTTCTGTCCAGTATATATGTATGCATACTTAACTGTAAATAAACAAAAACAGATTGGTAAATGTTAATGTTTTCAAACTAAAAAACCTTCTCTTTTAAAATGAAAAATGTTAAAGATAAAACTAAGCCTCACCTTCAATTTTTTTTCTGGATATAGTCTTTATAGTATACTACTTCCCTAAAAAGTTTCAGGCCTTAGAGTTACATCCTTTTTTTAATGGGTCTACAGACATTGTCATTTTTCTTTCATTGTCATAATTAAGTGATGTCTAATTCTTTCTAAATTAAGACAAAAAATTAAACTAATTTTTCATAAATAGTTTAATGGAAATAAGCTAATGGTTAACTTTGAAAAAACCAATATTTTGCCATTTAGATGTCACTGTGATAGTGTTTTTGAATTTACACAACTACGATTTAAAATAAATAATGAAATAATAACTATGTTAGAGTTAATACTGTAGAATATCTGGGTATACATCTTTATTCACAAATGCACTGAAACATACACTTAGAAAAAATTAAAAATTTTATAGATAATACAAATTTTAGTTACATTTATAAAAAAAATTACTTTTAAACCGTCCACATTAACAAACACCATTTTTCAGATTGAACTTTATCATCTTTTTTTTATATAAATTGCAATTCTGCCAGATATGTAATCATCATTGCAATTAGAATAACAATTATAATTCTCAATTGGATAAAGTTTCATTTTGCCTATATAGGTCTTAGTTAACGCAATACATTTAGGTTAATTTACTTATTTCAAGCAAAAAAATAGATCAAAATTTTTTCTCATGCTTTAAATGTTTTGGACTGAACAAAGTAATAGATCATCATTGTTCATAGGTTAGTAATGTAGCTATAAAGAAAGCAAAAATTAACTTTGTTATGTTATACTTATGTTAGTATGTTATGTATTGAAACTTCCCTTAACAGAAATTCATTTTTTCCACTGGATAGGTAGCTTTCTGATGCCCTCATCAAAAAAAATAAGATGGCTACCTCAACAACCAATTGTTGACATAATGCTGAATTGCAGTATTGTCTTTGAATCTTTTTCCCTTGATTGATGCTTCCTTCCCACTTTCCTCCACACCATACTTATTCTTTTCCTTTCTGGGGTGTAGTGGTAGACCCATGTTCATTGCAGGTCACAGTACAGTCCAAAAATCCCTCTCCTTTTTCAAAGCATTTCAGAAGCTGCTGACAGATGTCCTTCTGGACATTTCTATTTCCTGTGCCTCTGTGAAAAGACATAGAACCCTCCTTACTAACACTTTGCTGTATCCAAGAGTGTCTGACAACATTACATGCATACACCCAATCCTTATGCCCACCTCTGACGAAATTTCAGTGACAGTTATGCAGCTGTCACCTTCCATATTGGCCTGAATTATTTCATTATGCATGCTGGTCTGTGGACAACATTCATTCTCCACTGCACCATAGCCACTTCAAAATTTTTTGGCCAATCAAACACTTCAGTTTTTGACAGGGTAGTATCTCCGAACTGTGTCTGGAGCGAGTCAAAATTTCAGAGGATATGGACACCTTTGTTGGCAAGAAATTGCATTGTAATTTGTTGTGCAATGGATGATGGTACTTCCTTCTCAGACATTCTGCTACTGACATGAAAATGTGACCTATGGGCGTGGTAGGCAAGTTGCTCCCTTCACATATATCCAACTAACTGCCTGCAGCGCCTCACCACATTCACTGCTCTTCCTTAGTCTGCATGGCAAAATTCCAGTTTATATTTGAATGACCCTCGGTAATGCTCTAACCATGAAATTGCTAATATAAGTTACTCATATTTTTTCTTCAAAACTCAATTTTATTAAAAGAGCTGAAATTTTACATTATATAACTTTATTTACAGGATGTATGCGGTTGGTACATATTTAAAAGAAATGCAGTGTTGAATCCATTATTAAGAGGCACAATTTTACATAGAGAACTAATGACTGCAATGCCTCATGTTACTTCTCAGTCATTTGCCTTATGTTGCATTGGGTCAGACACAACCATTTCAAAATCAACTCATCGTTATAGACATGTATTTCTTCTCTATGAAAATAGGTATTCTGTTTATTTTACTTTTTTATGATTTTTTACTTATCTGTCATCTAATGAAAGAGACAATTTATATTTAGTTTATAATAGCAATTACATTGCTACTATAAACAAATTATACAATGCTACTATACAAATTATTTATCATAATTTCTTAAATAATCAAATTTATGTACATAATGTATAATTTAACCAGTGCAACTATCAGTTATTGTACAGTTTAGTTTTAGGATAGCATCCAGTTTCTTTTTTGTGTGGAAGGATTTACTGTTACTAGTTATGCGATACATTAACTCCAAAATATTATGTATAACAAAATTAATTAAACTGGTATTAATAAGCAAAAATTGTATTATGAACCAACTAGCTACATAGTTCATACATTTACATAGTCGTTATAATGCTTCCTTAAATACACTAATATATGTGAAAAGAATAGTAAGAAGAAAGTTCAATTTAGCTGTATTTAGCATAATAAATTGCTGATTAAAAAAATTCTGTTTTGCATGTGAATATTCTGATTACAATGAATTACTAAAATAATTACATTGAATCAAGGAAGTTGTGAATTTTTTCTATTATTTGTTTTTATTGTTTGTTTAGAAATTTTGAGCCAATTTCAGTTCCTATAGTCAATCTTGGTCAGTCTCAAGATGGTGGTTATAGAACAAATTCAGCCACTACTTCAACTAATTCATCTTTTAATAATATTGTTTCTTCTCTTAAGTAAGTATTTCTGTATTTTGACAATGTATTATGGTGTGTGTGTATGTATCCTGATGCTTGCATGCCTTATTTCTATATATTAGAAATAAGAGTAAAACTGGTATTGATGAAAATAGAAAACTGTTGATATTGATAGGTTTTTCAGCTACAGATACCATCTTTTTACAATGATGCTTAAATGGAACTTTCAGCAGTTCGATACTGGTAAAGGATTATAGTGCTGAAATTATATTCATTTTTAACTATACCAATTGTAGTAGGTATTTATTCACTTTACAATTATGAGATTAAAAAAAAGTCTTTCATTACTATTTTTGGCAGTGTGAATCAAAATGCTTATAAGAAATTCAGAGAGTAAAAGAAGAAACTATCCTTCTTTACTTTTTTCGTTTTTATTAAAAAATGCAGAAGTATTTTTTTTTGTGTTTAACAGGGTTTACAAGGTATTTAGAGTTTACTGGGCGTCAGTCTTATCTAGTTGTATAATAGTGTTTTTAAAATGGTTCTCATTTCAAAGTTTACCAAGTGCAGATATTTTCTGTCATTTTATTCTTGTGGATGAAGAAAGAGAAATGCTGCTGTCTTCATCAACAACTTGCCTGTTAAAGCAAAGGTGATAACAGATAGGCAAAATAATACTATCCGCTTAAGATAATTTAAAGCTAGAGTTAAATGATGAAAAAGGACAGCTGTTGTTACTGATGAAATATTTAGAAAATTGAAAAAAGTGTCTGTTGGAATTTTATAATTAATAACTCAGGAACAGTGTGCAAAAGTATTTAAGAACTGTTCTTTATAAACTGGATAAAATGATATTATTAAAACCTCTGCACAGTTTGAATGCTGAAATTTAAATTAACTACCCATAACATAAATTGAGGAGGTAAGTGCAATCATTGCATGGTTATTAGTATCATATATCTTTGAATAGATACATAAGAAGGTTACTTTATCATGTGAGGCATCATTATAAATGTTTATGTTTATTGTGAGACACTGAAACACCATTCTTGGCTAATTGAAATAATTCAAAATAGATAACAAGGAATACTGAGTTGAGGAATATGCCTACTTCTTACATCACAATTGTAGATCCATTCATAGATCTTTAAATAGATAGTTTTATCCCATCCTTCATCAAGCAACTGTAATTTACTTACAAAACTAATAGAAACTAAGGGTTGAGACTTGTTACAGGAATTTGAACAAGATAGCTGAAAATTATTCTTCTTGATTTTGTTTTATGATTTTTTATGTGGTTTAGTGGGAGTGGATACATATGTTGGTCTGTATGGCCTGGCCTCTGTTTCATATCCAGTATTTTTTTACATCTATTTTTTTGGGGGGGGGGATTAGGTAGGAATGGTATGGTAGCATTATTATTGCAAATTCCCTTCTCAAACACCAGTCTGTTAGGAGCATAAATTATTGAAATTTTCAGAGTAAAAAAAGCTATCTGGGATTTTACTTCGAACAATCTGGATGAAAGTGCTATCACTCTGTTATGAGGGTTGTAAAAAGGTCCAATCGTAGGTTAAGGTTAAAATCATACCTATTAGTAAGCAATATATATAATCTTCTATTACATACACACTACTTTATTAACATTAAATTCTCTCCTTGAAAACTACTTAAAATTGAATCCAGAAGCCTAGTTTATTTTTAACCAGTCTATTAATATGGCTCATTATATTATTTTTAAATTTAGAGTTTTGGCAAGAAAAAAATTAGCATTGTAAATCAGTATTATTCATTGAAAAGAAATTTAAAAAAAGAACTTCTGTAAAGTTTGAAGTTTTAAACTCATTTCTTTTAAATACCCTAAGGTTACTTATATTGATTCAGTACTGTAATCATTTTTATAGGTTTTGCTAGGTGTGTTTTAGACCTTCTGCTTTGTAATCTGTGAGCTGCAGGTTTTTTTCATGTTTAAACATAATAAGGTGTGATCATGTTCATTTCTCTCAGCATTATTTTACTATATGAATTATATACAAATCATCATTATTAATGAGGTTATTAATTGTGGTTAGGAGTACTTATCCATTTCACAATGTGTTATGTTGTAAAACAATTTAGTTTTACCTGTTCTTCCTCTTTTGTGATGTTTAAACCTTTTGGTTTAGAAAATAAGATTTAATATAACTGATTTTTGTGTGTTATTTAGTTTAGATATAACTTCTGGAGGATTATCTATAATGAAAGCATTACAAATTCCACTTCAAGAAAAGATAATGGAAACAGCAGTTAAGGTGCAACAGTATGACCAAAGAGCTCAACAGTTAGTTAATGAAATAGAAGAATTAAAACATAACTATTTTACGCGTAAACAACATAATCAGTCTAAAACAGGTAATTAAGTTACTCTTTCAAGGTATTAAATAACTGAATTTCTATAAAATATCACTGTTTACTTTGACATTGGTATTTAGTCAATTTTCCTTTTTTTTAACTATTATTTTTTTTTAAATTTAAACTTTTATATTTAATATAAATTTAAAGATGTTACTTAAAGGACAAAAATTAAATGTATTAATTGAATCTTATAATAACAAACGCACTTGCCTACAGCCTCAAAAAATTATTTAGCTACTTTTTTAACACAGTCCTCTGATTATAAGTGATTAAGTCACAAATTTCAGAACTTCCTTTCTTCTCCAGTTGTATCTTATACAATTTAATCTACCTATACTAATTCCCATCTTGTAGTTACGTTTAACCAGTTTGTTATATAGAAGAACATTGAGACTGCTCATTTAAAAGTAAATTACACATGTTCATGATGAGCAAATAAATCCCAAAAATATAATTTCTTATGAGTTTATCTTACAATTTAATTTAAGGTGAGGTTAGCCAAGTTACTTTTGTTGTAGATTATTATCTTAATGATATTTTGTAAACTGCTCTGTAGTATATTCAAAATTTATAGAATTGTAAAAAAAATTAATGTACATTAGGTATAAAAGTTTTACAGTTGGATAGTTTAAAATGATTGAACTATTACTAGTAACAGATTTTTTTTATGTTAGCTTGTGTAATGTTTAATAATATTAGCTGGCTAACATAGAATAAAAGCTAGAAGAGAATTGCAGTATATTGAATCAAAAAAATATATATATTTGTAACTTTCATACATTTATGCTACCTTCTCTTCATGAATTTTTTAATGAGTAATGTCAATTACCATTGAACTTGTTATTTTTATAGATAGTATTCTTGTTGTTACTTTTTGTCTGGAATGAACACTCCTTTCCAGTCTTGGTATGTCATCATACACACTTGGTCAAGCACAATGTCATTAGACATATACTGTATTTTAATCTTTCTAATAATTTCTTCTGTATACCCTACACAATGCCGAATTACATATTTTTTTTTATTTATCTAGACAACACTGATATTTATTGATAAACCCACTTTTATGAACAAAAAAAGTCGTTTATTGAGCAAAGACAATCCACATGGTACTGTGGAAACTAGTTTTCAACGTAAATTTCACATTATTGTTTGGTGTGGCATTATTTATGACAAAATTCTGGGACCATTTGTTTTCAATGAATATCTTACGGAAGATGCATATGTTCATTTCTTGAAAAATAATTTTCAAGACTTTTGGAGGCTGTGCCATTACAAACTAGATTGCAAATGATTTTCCAGCACAATGGGGCAGGGCCACATTTTTCTTTAGTAGCTAGAAATCACTTGAATGCTAATTTCTTAAACTGGATTGGACATTGTGTACCAATCAATTGGCCACCACAATCTATCACCTAACTTAACGCCACTAGATTATGTCATTTGGGGCCATATGAAAACGATAGTATACCAACAAAAAGTTAATACTAAAAAAAAGAGTTGTTCATTAAAATACAAAATGCTATTTAATTTATGAGATGGTCCTGAGATGATATGGAAAGCCACTGAAAATATTTTATGTTGGGCAGAGTGCTGTGTGCATTATGAAGGAGAGAATTTTGAACAATTACTGTAACTGAGCTTTGTTATTCCGTTACAATTTATCTTCATGTATTTTATTTTTTTATATTGCTATATTAAGAATAATGTTTATTAGGTACGGAATATGATTTTCTGCCTATTTTTAACAAATTATCCTAATTATTGTTTGAATAAGATGGTTACCATATTATATTATATTTTTTCCTAAATATCTTATTAATACAAGAGATATATAATTTTATGTTCTGATGCAGGTGTGGTTCTGTGAAAATTCTTAACACAGAGAAAAGAGAAAGTAGAAACAATATTAGTTTTTGTAAATAACATATATAATAGTAGAGATTTAATAATTGTATATGAAAAACTATTTCAGGTAAGATGTTAAATGAATCTAATGATTCAGAAAAAAAACACAAGATTAATAAGGAAAATGAAAATGATTTTAATGAAGGTAATATTGAAGAAAAGAATGAAAAAAAAGAAGATACAGATCGTGGAGACAGTGAAGAAATAATTTTTTCATCTAAGAAAGAAAAGTTGACTACAGATATTACTGGTTATTCTAAATGTTCAGAAGATATTATTATTGAAGAATCCAACTCACCAAAATCAGTAGATTATTGACCATCATTGATACAATAGTTTTTTAAAAATTATTTTAAGTCTAAAAGAAATGAATAAATAATAACCGAGTATTATAGTTTTAATAAAATAAAAGATTTTCTGGAAGTTTAACGAAAAAATTTCATAGTTTGAGCACTTCTAGAAAGAATTTTAATTTCTTTACTTATAAACTTCATAATTTTGATAATATTATTGCCCCATTTTCCTTTATCACTGTGGATGCTAATGTATTTTATTTTTAATTATCTCCTTACTCATATCTTATGTCATTTTTATGTTGTGTAGCTTTTGTATGATTCAGTCCATACATGTAAGAAATTTGATTAATTATGAAATTTATATTGTTATTTTATCAAACATTTATATATTTTTCTTGAACTTATGAATACATTTACTGATTTAAAACGCTAACATATACTTTAATAAATAGGTTTTTATTTATATATGATAACAATGCAAGCAAATAAACAATCAGTTAAACATTAATTATTACAAACAATTATGACCTTTGATAAAACAATAATAAATACTATTTTAATGGTAAAAATAAATATAATGTGGGAAATTTATTATAAATAACCTATGAATATGCCATATATTGTTAAGTATATAACACGAACCCAACAGAAAACAGTATGAAACTGTTCACTAAACAACACATGGGTTTCATTCTACATTTCAATGTATAATCAACAAAACCCCTCTATTTTTTAATAGGAAACAGTCATTAAGAAGACAGACTCTGTTGCTAGGAGTATTGTGATCTACATGAATGAAATAACCAAAATGTGATTTTTCATTATCTCAGCAATTTCTTTTTTATTGGTTAAATGTGCTATAAATCATACCTATTATAGATTTGTTAACTGTTATAATTGTATAATAAAATATAAATAATTAAAATTCTTCTCTTTTATTATTCTGAAATTGTATTATGTTTATAAGAATTTTAAGCCACTAGCCTTTTCTGTAAAATTTAGTAAGTATAATAATAAGTTTAAAATATTATTATTTTACAACAATATTTATGTTACAAATTGTTTTGTATTAATATTTATGTAAAAATAAAAATTTATTTAAATAGTAATTAAGGAAGTCTTTTATTGATCATGTGTATGAAATAAACTTTTATTTAGCGTAGCCCACTTAAACGTAGCTTTACAATTTTTATTTTACTTCAAACTGACTTTCCACTTTCTTAATTCTAGTTAATGATCTAACTTGTTTTCTGAATAATTAACTACTATATCTCTTTTTAAAAATAAGAAAGGAATGTAAAGCACTCCCTGAACAAATGAAAAGGAATTGAAACTCAGAGAAAACTATGATATTAAAAATGAATTTTTTTTCCAATTTCGGTCACATCATTATCCAAAACAAAGCCAACCAAGTCTTGTGCTAGTTTGGAACTTTGACACTGTTGTAAATGTACCTAATGATGTATAATGTGAAATGAAAGTTATTTAAATGTTATTCTGTTATTCCAAGATAATACATTGTTATCAATAATTGTCATTTACTCAACCAAAGCAGATTTATTCAGATTGAATAACATTACCCTCAAAAATTAGGAAAGTGGAATTTCCCTTAGCAGCTAAGTGCGTCAGTTCTTTCATAGACTGGATTCCTTATTACTTATGAAAATAATGTAGCTAATAATATGCAACCCACATACTTGTGAATGAAAGTGAAAATTGGTCTTTCATTGAAGTGAAAATGTTGCCTTTTCATTGAGCAAATATGATATATATATATATATTATATATAATATGGAAAGCCGACTGAAATATAAGTGACATCTCCATTCTGCTCACCTGTACTGGCTGTATAGTGAGTGAACTTCATAATTTCTTGCAGAAAGCAATCCCAATTATTGCCATTTGATCCTCAGATGCTCTAGAACAGCATTTCTCAACCTGGAGATCACTGTAATATGAAACCTAGGGGGATATGTGAAATTAGCCTAAAACTACACGTAAACAATAATGAAACCATTTTATGAGAAAAACATAATTTATTATATACATTTTACCTACATTTAATTATAAGTAATTATAAGTACATGAGACCTTGCCGATGGTGAAGGGGCTTGAATGCTCAGTGATACAGAGTAGCTGGACCGAAGGTGCAACCATATCGGAGAGGTACCTGTTGAGAGCCAGACTAAGAAATGATTCTTGAAAGAGGACAGCAGCTCTTTCAGTAGTTGTTAAGGGCATAGGTCAGGGCGACTTAAACGGCCATATCAACATCACTCAATCCTCTTGAGTACTGCACAGCTGAAAGCAATGGAAAACTACAGATGCTTTGTTCCAAGAAAATATAGCTCTCTGCATTTTCATATAACAAAGATGGAGGCGCATCCTTAGTAAAATATTCTGGAAGTAAACTAGTCCCTTGTTCAGATCTCCGGGTGGATACTACTAAAGAAGGGGTCACTAGAAAATTAAAAAATAACATTCTACGAGTTGAAGTGTGGAATGTTAGAAGTCTAAAAAAGATTGGTAAGTTAGAAAATTTAAAGAGGGAAATGGATAGGATAAATATAGATGCAGGAGGAATTAGTGAGGTTCGGTGGGGAGAGGAAAACAACTTTTGGTCAGATGATTTTAGAAAAATTAACTCTGCTTCAAATAATGGGCAGGCAGGAGTAGGTTTTATAATGAACAAGAAGGTAGGGAAGAGAGTAGAGTATTTTAGCGATAGAATCATTGTAATAAGGATAAAATCAAAACCTAAACCAACAACGATTGTTAACGTCTATATGCCTACAAGCGCCCATGATGATGATGATGATGATGATAGTCATCGTCATCATCATCATGGGCACAAATACATCACTTTTACTTGAGGTCTATAAATATCTTTTCTGACAAATGATATCGGTAAACATGTAACACATATCGATTCGTAATGAATAACAGTATACAGTAAAAATGGTTTTTTGTCAATCTGAAAAGCCTTTTGAGTGGTGGGAATTTTCATAAAACGTAGTTTTCTGAATCTACTTTCACTTATACTAACATATGTTACTAATCTGTGATTTATGACATGGGTTTTTCATCATATTTTGCCCAATTTTCAACCGATTTGCTTGAAAGTATTATCTTTTAAATCTGCAAACTGTTTCATAACACAAAGCAAAAAAAAAAAATTTCGCTAATAAAAAACGCGGTAGAAATTGCAAAAAAAATTCTGCAATTAAATTATCGTAATTTTTGTACTGTTCCAATTTTTTTGTTGTTACAGGCATAAAAAATATCCAATCGTAAACGATTTTTTATCGTTTATGATAATCGTAAACTGGTAGAAAACCTTGGGTATCAAAGGATATATTGGAGCTGATGGATGAACGTAGAAAGTATAAGAATGTTAGTGATGACGAAGGTAAAAGGAACTATCAACAATTAAGAAATACTATAATCATTAAGTGCTAATTAGCAAAAGAAGAGTGGATTAAAGAAAAGTGTTCAGAGTGGAAAGAGAAATGACCATTGGTAAAATAAATGGAAAATACAGAACTTTGAGGTACATAAATTAAAATCTAATAATGTGTTAAACAAAGAGGTACATATGAAAGAAAAGGTTGATAGGTTAATATATTGAAGAGTTATTCAGAGGAAATTAATTAGAAACGTGTTATAAAGGAAGAAAAGGAGGTCAAAGAGGATGAAAAGGGAGTTACAATACTGAGATGTGAATTTGAGAGAGCATTAAAGTATTTGAATGGCAGAAAGGCTCCTGGAATAGACGGAATACCTGTAGAATTACTACACAGTGCAGGTGAGGAAGCGATTGATAGATTATACAAACTGGTGTGTAATACTTATGAAAAAGGGAAAGTTCTGTCAGACTTCAAAAAGAGTGTTATTATCATCATACCAAAGAAAGCAGGAGCAGATAAATGTGAAGAATACAGAACATTTAGCTTAACTAGCCATGCATAAAAAATCTTAACTAGAATTCTGTACAGAAGAATTGAGAGAAGAGTGGAAGAAGTGTTAGGAGAAGATAAGTTTCAGGAAAAGTACAGGGACAAGGGAAGCAATTTTAGGGCTCATATTAATAGTAGAAGGAAGATTAAAGAAAAACAAACCAACATATTTGGCATTTATAGACCTAGAAAAGGCATTCGATAACGTAGACTAGAATAAAATATTCAACATTTTAAAAAAATTAGGGTTCAAATACAGAGATAGAAGAACAATTGCTAACATTTACAGGAACCAAACAGCAACAGTATAATTGAAGAACATAAGAAAGAAGCTGTAATAAGAAAGGGAGTCTGACAAGGATGTTCCCTATCCCTGTTACTTTTTAATCTTTACATAGAACTAGCAGTTAATGATGTTAAAGAACAATTTAGATTCACAGTAATAGTACAAGGTGAAAAGATAAAGATGCTACAGATTGCAGATGATATTACAGATGCTAAGATGCTAAAGATTGCTGATGATATGTAATTCTAGTTGAGAGTAAATAGGATTTAGAAGAAACAATGAATGGCATGGATGAAGTCCTACGCAAGAACTACTGCATGAAAATAAACAAGAAGAAAACAAAAGTAATGAAATAACAAAGATGGACCATTGAATGTGAAAATAGGAGGAGAAAAGATTATGGAGGTAGAAGAATTTTGTTATTTGGGAAGTAGAATTACTAAAGATGGAAGAAGCAGGAGCGATATAAAATGCCGAATAGCACAGGCGAAACGAGCCTTCAGTCAGAAATACAATTTGTTTACATCAAAAATTAATTTAAGCATCAGGAAAAGATTTTTGAAAGTGTATGTCTGGAGTGTAGCTTTATATGGAAGTGTAACTTGAACAATCAGAGTACCTGAGAAGAAAAGATTAGAAGCTTTTGAAACGTGCTGCTATAGGACAATGTTGAAAATCAGATGGGTGGATAAAGTGACAAATGAAGAGGTGTTGCAGCAAATCGATGAAGAAGAAGCATTTGGAAAAATATAGTAAAAAGAAGAGGCAGACTTATAGGCCACATATTAAGACATCCCGGAATAGTCACTTTAATGTTGGAGGGACAGGTAGAAGGAAAAAATTGTGCAGGCAGGCAACGTTAATATGTAAAACAAATTGTTAGGGATGTAGGATGTAGGGGTATACCGAAATGAAACAAATAGCACTAGATAGGGAATCTTGGAAAGCTGCATCAAACCAGTCAAATGACTGAAAACAAAAAAAAAATATATATATATGTATGCACAAGTTGGCCCACTGGGCTGGTCTAGAGTTTAACCCTTTACAAATCAGTTATTTAACAGCTGATTTTTATTGAAGGTTCTGAGGTTCAAATCCTAGTAATATTTAGTTGCTTTTATATGAATTTTAATACTAGATAGTGGATATGGATGTACTTTGGTGGGTGGGGTTCAAGTAACCATACATGTTATTCAAGTAACCTCACATTTCAGGAATGGTCGACCTGAGTCTGTACAAGACTACACCAAAAAACTTAAACCCAAACAAGACTACACTAAAAAAAATTCTGTAATTTTTGTTTTACTAAATATATCCTATATATAAAGCTGAAGATTTGTCTGTTTGTTTGTTCTCAGATCACACAAGAACCAACTGATCGATTGCTTTCAAATTTGCAGGTTAAATTTGTGTTATCCCAGGGAACATTTTATGCATTTTATTAGTATTTGAAGTGTAAACTTCAATTTACATTGCCATTCACATCGGTCCTTTTGCACTCTAATTTTCTTCAGATTAATAGTTTAACATAATTTTATTAACATAAAAGGAAACCAAACTAAATAGAAAAGCATGAATTATTTTTATTAAAGGACTTTATCATACAAACAAACATTAATGAATAGTGTTTTCATACATCAACTACTTACACATAAAAATGTACTTGTAACACTTGCTCTGGACTTAAAAATTAACTACAATTAATGTTAACTTTAGAGAAGTATATAAATGTCAATAATATTTTTTAATATTAATCAGATGTTATAAACATAAAAGAAAGTTAAAAACTAGTTAAATTTTTTATATAAATAACATTAATTATATTTAGTTACTGTCATAATACGCATAAGTAAAAATATTCTAAAAATCTTTATACTCGTATTTTAAAATCGTAAAAAAGTAAATAAATATGTTTAATACAGTTCTACAATTTCTCATTTAATATTTGGTAATATTATTCTTTGCTTATATGTTGACTGTGTAATATAAAACAACAATTTAAAAAAAAAATTTATTAAATCCATAAATCAAAAGTATTGATTTTAGAGTAATTAGTTTTTCAGAAATCATTATTTTAATTGATATACATAACTGTTATAATAGTTAAAATAGTTGTAATTCAGTTTTTAGTGTTTATTTAACTCATCAGATTTCTTAACCCAGTATGACAGTGCTTATAAAGTTACTGTGAAACAAATGTGAATCACGTATCATGAAAAGTGACAATTTTTTTTATTCCCTCAAAAATTTTATATTTAATCTGTAGAAATTAATAATATTACACCAAATAGACCAGAATTTTAGAAAAGATTAGAAATACTAGAACTGTGACCAGTGACTTCCCATACAGTAGCTGCAATACGTCTGGAATGATCCAATATACAAGAGGATGTTGCCAAACCAAGGTGTATACAATATAACTCAAAACATCGCACCTTCCCATTCATTTTTGGAAAACAAACATCAATTAAGCTCTTATAAAAGTCACCAGCTAAAATGCCTGGCATTGGAAGAGTTTTTACAACATTAGCTGGGTTAATTTTTGGTTTTAATGGAGTACCTGAGCAATCTTCAAACCAAAGATAATATGCATAATTAAAAGTTGTATCCTTCCACATAAATGCTAAATGTCCATCTCGTATGTGATTTCTGCTCAACTCGACCATTTCCCAGATCTATAAATGAAAGAAAAGGTTGTTATAATTGCAAAGAATAATATTAATAGAAAAATAACTAAATTTCAAAAAACTACTACATTGTTTTGGAAAAATAAGGATACAAAAATTGAATAGGGGCAAACAGAAGGATGAACGTAAAACCTAAGGTGGCTAAAGAAGAATTTTCTCTTAGCCTCTCAATCTTGGCTTCAACAAATTTAAAGTTGAACAACCCAACAGTAGGTTCAGTATCCTACCCTGATGGGAAATTGATTAGCAGTCGAGCATTTGGAGTTTAAATTGGGAATTAAAACCTCTCATAATTTCTGTATGAGTCTAATGCCATGCGATAGAATTGTCTCAAGTGACCAAAATTTGGTGGCATAAAGAAATCTAAAAGAGGTCTGGAACAATAGGTGAAACTCACCCAGAGTAGTTCAGGTAACAAAAAATATCTTGGAAAACAGGAGAGGAATAAAGGAAAAACACTGGATTATAAAAATTCTTTGATTTGCTAAAAAATAATTAGCAAGGAGATGAGAAGATAGGTTGAAGATACTGGAGTATTCCCAAATATGTAGAGTTGTAGTAGAATGTAAACTTCAAAGGATAATATTGTATTAAAGATTTTTTTTTTGTCTTCAGTCATTTGACTGGTTTAATGCAGCTCTCCAAGATTAGTGCTAGTGCTTTTGACTGTGTAATATAAAACAACAATTTAAAAAAAAAAATTATTAAATCCATAAATCAAAAGTATTGATTTTAGAGTAATTAGTTTTTCAGAAATCATTATTTTAATTGATATACATAACTGTTATAATAGTTAAAATAGTTGTAATTCAGTTTTTATAGTTTTACAGTGCTCCAAGTTTAGTGCTAGTCGCTTTAATACTATCTAGTATTAAAGATATTCATGAATAAATGAAGGCAGAGTAAAGAGAGTTAGAGAAATAATAAAAATTCCACAAATCCAAATCAGGTGATAGAATGCAAAGCCATTTCATCAAGATCATACTTCTGACTGTGAAGCTAAAGATAGATCAAGAAAGCGGGTATAGGTCAGTTAGCGGGTAGGAGGAAGAGAAAAGAAATAATTGGAGAAGATGAAAAGAAAAATAAAAGGTAAGGATTTGGCTAAATTTACCACTGACATGATACCATTTGTACAAGGGCTCGATAAATTTTGCACATATATATGCATAGCATGGGAATGAAAAAAGATATTGCAATGTAATAAAAAATGAATAAAAGTACAATACCTTAGCTACAAATGCAGTACTTATTTTTCAATATAATCCCTGTTTACACTGATATACTTTTCCTAACATATGACGAGTTTTTGAAGTCACTGAAAAATTCTGGTGGGCTTTCTTGGATCCAAGTAGCCACAGCTTCCTTCACATCTTCGTCAGTGCTGTAATGATTACTTTAGAGATCCCTCTTGAGATAATAGAAGTGGAAGTTGCACGGAGCCAAATCCAGCGAGTATGATAGATGCAGAATAGGCTCAAACTTCAGCTTGTGGAGAGCCATCAGAGAGTTTGCACAACACCTATCATCACAGATTTTATGGTAACCCAAATTGCTCGATAATATGGCCTACTTGTTCTTTAGATATGCCTAACTAATAGTGATGCAATGCTGGATGATTCACTGGTCACTCAGAAGTAAATCATCCATCCACCTCCTTTCAATGTTTCTTGTCAGTTACAGAAACTGATCGACATCTGCTGCAAGGTGCATCCTCAATTGACGGTTTTACCAGCTTCACATTTGCAAAATTTCAATACCCACCTATTCACAGTACTCCTGTCAACATTTTCACTATTATAAAACAGTTTTAAACGATGAAAAACATTTGTATGATTCACATTTTCTGCTGTTAAAAATTCAATCACTGCGCGCTGTTTTAACCGTGTTGACATATTGGCCGCACTTAACTTCATTTTAACTGCTATTGAAGACAAACCGGTAAATGCTAACAAAAACCACCGGTAACAAACCATGCATTATTGTAGGTTTGTAGAGTGGGATTTTAGCTATCAAGTGCTGCCATGCCTAACTTGATAGTACCTTTTGTCCCCGTGTAGCATGCTAGTGTGCAAAATGTATCAGTCAAGCCTCATATAAAAGGAAAGGAGGAATAAACAGATTTAAAATGTGACAAAATAGTAAAAAATAAATATAAATCTGTTTTGAAGTTAATAGTTTTTTCTTTTTTTTTAATATATACATATATATATGAGGCTACTTTGACATTTTAAGAATTTTATACTTAATCAGTGTTTGCAGACAACTTTCATGTGGTAGAATAAAGATAAAAAAGGATTACAGCCTAATGGTTTCTTGACAATTGGAACATTTTATGTAGAAAAATTTGAGAAATAAAAGTGTAAAATAAATGTTTTAGGTTGAGACCATGCTAATAAATCAGTTCCTCCATAGATCACACAAGTTAACAGGTTCTATTCAGATCGGTAATTGCATATTAATGTCAATTGTAACAAATCAGTCACTGAACAACAAAATTATTTTTTTCACCAAACAGAAAATACACATTAAATGGTTAGGTTTTCATCTTTAAAAGATTTATTGAATAATATATAGTTCTACAATGCAATCAAGAAGCTTTTATAAAAAGCATTATCCTGCTTGTTCTATAAATATTCATATTATTTTACTGAAATGAATCTTTTTTAAGATTAATATTAATACATAATAATTCATTCATATTAGTACATTCAACATAGAAATAGTTATGAGTTAGTAAATAAATTAAATAGGTAAAATGTAAATAAAGACAATAGAATGGTTAGTTATATATCACTAACATATATCCTAGCATACTATAGACCATACCATAAATATAATTAAAAAGTAGCCAAGAAGATCAAAAATGTACTAAAAGTATCATCACCATTATAAGAAATATATATTAACAAAATTATCTAAATTCAATAGATATTAACACAAAAAATACCTTACCTATGGGATTTTCAATATCAACAATTATGTCAGAAATATACTTACAAGACTTTTAGAGTAAATTAGTGCATGGTATTACTCATACACATTAAGTTTTAATACGAACACTGTATATTGATGATAACCGCATTATAACCCAGTAATAAAGAATGAAAAACTAATAATATTAAACAAATAAAATTCTTATAATGAAAATTTTAAATTCACATTTGAAATAGGTAATAATAGAATGTTAAATTATTTAGAAGACAATATCAAAATAAATAAGAACAAACAAACTGATGCATCAGTAATAGAAAATCTACATCTAATAATATAACAATTCATTAAAAAAAAATCAATCACCTTTGGTCTCATGAAATTAACACAAATATAAAATATGATTAATACAGCAATCAAATACATACATAATAACAAAGAAAAGTTAAATAATGCAATAATTAACATATAGCACTGAAAAAGGGATATGATAAAACTGGACCACATTAGAACAGTCATTTATTTAAAGGGTTAATTAAATATACAACTACATCCAGCTATGTTCAATTTCATTGTTTCACAAGAACTAATTCTCTAATTTGGCTTTCATTAATTGAATTTTAGTTTTACTTTAGAGGAATTACTTACAAATTGCTGCTCTACTAGGTAATAGCATTTTGTGTAAATACTATTGATATTTCAAGGTAGCAGCAATATTGACAGCTGTTATACAGAGTGTATCATCAAGTTCTCCCAGGACTTTCATATCCTATTCTACTCAAGCAAATAATGGAAAAAGTAAATATAAACTTATGTTCTAAAATGATTTGTTTGCAAGTAACAACAAATGAAATATTTCACATGTTGAACCAGTATCTGCAGTAGTTTCTAAGAAATATATGGTGAAAACCAATAAATTAGGGTAAAAAAACACATGTTTGATGTACAATAACTTTGTAAAACGGGTAATAAACACATGAAACTTTAAGCAAAACTTGTACAGAATTTAATTCTGAACAAAATGGTGTAAGACAAACTGAACGAAACAAAGAAAAGTTACAAAAAATTTGAATTTTATTTAGAAACAGTACATTGCTACATTTGTCAGAAAATTTCTTATTTAATGTAAACAAAAACCAAATTCATTTTTGGTGATGAGAAAAATTTGTAAAAACAAAATTTACTATTAAAAAATAATTAAAAAAACTGACAACTACACAACAATCGTAAAATAAGGATTACTTAGATAATAGTTTTTTATTAATGACAGAAATATAATAAATTATTTGAAAAATTATTATTTCAAAGTTGCAATAAAATAACAGCTGATCAACAATCATCCTGTAAGGTACATTAAGTATATCAGATACTGTGAACTGTGCTATCGTTAACAAAAGTTTTCTGTGAATTTAGTTTGCCTTTGAAGTAATGCCGTACTTATTTACAATGGAGGAATATGCTGATATAATATTCAATTTGGTTGTAATGCAATGTTACAGCTGCTACAGTAGAATAAGAAAAATGTTTTCTGAATCGCAAGATTCCAGATCCCCCAAAACAATTAGCACAACTTTTCGCAATCTTTGGAAAACAGGTTCACTACCTAGTATTCATACCAGGTAAGAACAATCTGTCCAGTACAATATTGTAATTGATAAAATTATTATCAGTGCAGTCCAGCATCAGTACATAATGACTTTCTAGGCAGATCAGAATTTCGCAATTGATGGTTTGTAGGACACTTAAAAACAAGTTTTATTCTTATCTTAGTTATTTCTAAGTTTTATCTTATTAACAGCCAGTTCAACATCTACATCGACCCAAGAGACAGTCCACTTTGTTTGGAGTTCAGCAACTGGTGGAATACAAATCTACAAGTATGTTTTAATTACTGACGAAGCAAATTTTACTCGAGATAGTGTCAACAACTTTCATAATGGGAATATATGGACAGAAATAAATTCTCATGAAATGGTGGAAGACAATTCTGTGTACTGATTTAGCATCAATGTATGATGCAAACTTCTTCACAATCAGCTTTTTAGACTGTTCATATTACCTGATTGCTTAAGTGCTGAGGTTTATTTGCATTTTCTTCATGAAGAATTGTAGCAGTTGCTTGAAGATGTTCCTCTAGCACTGAGACCCAAAGTATATTTCCAGCACAATTGCACACCTTCCCAATTCTCTCGTGCATTTCCACTCAAATCAAAATTTACCTGAGAAATGGATTAGTCGTGGAAGTCCACATTCCTGGTCACCAATATCGCCTGATCTAACACCTTCAGATTTTTTGTGTCTGGGAATGGATGAAAAATATTATACACAAAAGAAAAATACATTCTAGTAAGGAATTAATTGCCCGCATTACAGAGGTGGCTGAGAAACTTAAGGACAGCCCTGGCGTAATAAAGAGAGCGACAGAAGCGTGCCAAGAATTGTGTTGAAAATGTCAGGCTCATTTTTTGACATTGTAAAGTTGTACACATTCCACTTTGGTCACGTACTGTTTTTAAATAAAATTCAAATTTTTGTGTCCTTTCTTTGTTTTAATCAACTTATCTTACACCACTTTGTTCAAATACAGTTACTGTCTTAACAAATTGTTAATAAGTAAAAAAAAAAAAAGGAAAAATCTTAGACAAAACAAATATAATTACCTTTTTTGTAGCAAGCAAATTTGTTTCTTCTGAAGAAAAATGAAGAAATGGAGCAGTCACTCTATGGTTCACTCTATCAATATATAGAAAATGAACTAAACCTGGAAATTCCTCCAAATATTTGTTAATTGTAAGAAGAGCTCTAGTAAAAATCAGTCAAGGGATGATATAAGAACTATATATAATACAATAGTTTTTCAGCCTCTGCAAAGTATAGAATTAGAGAACACTCTTACCTTTATTTTTTTATGTTCAAAATGTTTTCAGACGTAAGCCCATCTTCAGTGATATTTTTTAATAATTCTTCATCTGTTTACATTTACACATTAAATTTTATCTTTTTAATTTTATTTTGTAAAAATTGTCATTAATAAAATTTAAAAAAAAATATTTTTAAAATTCAGAACAAATATTTCGGTCAAGAGAATCTTTGCAAAGGCCAAACAAATATTATGTTATATATTATACATAGTTATTTAATGTACGGAGGAAAAAGAAAAAAAAATGGATTATAACAAATTTAATCTAAATAGATTAATATAAGAACTGTAAATGTTACTCGCTTAATAATAATGCACACATACATGCACAAAAAAAAAATACAATAAGTAATCTCATGATACCACTTGACAGTACAGTATTATCTCTGCCTTACATTCAGTAGTTCTGGGTTTGAATCCTGCTAAAAATTGATAGTTTTTAATTGATCATGAAGTCCATACCTTATCTTTGCAAAAATGTTAAGTTTATGCAGTGAAATTAAATCATCTAAAAAGAATAATAAACCCATAAAGAAATATAATTTCTAATAACAGAAAATGTTTTATATAATTTTCATGCAGATGAATAAAATAAACGATTCATTTTAAATGTAATTTTTTTATCCCTTCTTTAATCATCCTCTCTCCATGTTCTTATATCTCCTACTTGCATCTTTCAGTTATGCTCTTTTTCCATTTCCTAAACATTGCTTCCTTTCAATTTTAGTTTTAACATTTATTTGCAATTCTTTCCTAAATATAACCTTTGACCGACTATTAACTTGAATGAGACAAAGTAAAAAAAATAACATTCTTTTTAAAAAATTCATCAATAAAATATTCATTCTACGCCTTTACATACACTGATAAATACATGTACTAGTATGAAGTGTGTCCTCCTTTAGAAGAAATGTCCTTTTGAAGATATTTTGGCTTTGAGTCCACTAGATTAATGCACATATTCTTGACTTTATCATCATGGAACCACACTTTTATAACAATAGTTATCATGCGTAGTTTGTCACACAGTCCACCTTGCGTAAACATCTCTTCAAAATAATCTATTAAGTTCTTAATGGTATTTAAGTCTGGTGAATTTCAAAGCCAATCAAGTACATAAATTTGATTTTCCAGCATGAAAGTCTTGACCAATTTTGAATTATGACAAGGAGCCAAGTAATGCTGAAATGTCCTGTCAAAAGGCTGCATGAATGGAATAATCCTGCCATAATATTTCTTCGGTTGAATTCATCATACCTTGAGCAGGAACTAAGCTTTCAGTGCCATTTGTCATGAAAAACCCCACATCTGTTTCAGAGGGTGTTTTACAGCTTGCTGGGCATGTTCAGGTCTCAAAGGTTCTGTTACCTTGTCTCATGACATTTACTTTGTAACCCTGTACTAATAAATGAGTTTCATCATTAAAAATTACCTTCTTCCTGTCATCACCAGTCCATGATTTATATTTTTGGGACTATACTAAATGTTTTTTCTTCATTTTAGGAATTAAAAATTGTTCTTTTTGTTTGTTTTCTTACCTTCTGACCAACTTCCAGAAGCCTATGGCGTACAGTTGAAGTACTAGCATCAAAACCAGTTGCCAATAAATCTCTTAAGGTCTTAGCTTCTTTTCCTTGGATTAATTTTACTATTTCTTATTAGAATTTTATCAGTTCTTGGAGTAGCTTTCTGTTTGCACCCACATTTTCCTCTCCTTCTTGGAGACGATGATCCACATTGTTTGAATGTTGTCAGAATTCTTGACACACTTGATTTGCCTACACCAACTGCAGAAGCCATATCTCTCACTACCATACAAGTGTGATCTTTAAGAGAAATAATTTGTGTATGCTTCCTCAGAGAAAATGTATTCCTATGTGTAAAATGGATACATTTTACACACAGGAAAGCATCACATGTTATACAGAATGTAAAAACCTTTTCTTTCTTTTTCCTGTTTAGCCTCCAGTAATTACCATTAATAATACTTCAAAGGATGAGTGAGGATGGTATGTACGAATGTAAATAAAGTGTAGTCTTGTACAGTCTCAGTTCGACCATTCCTGAGATGTGTGCTTAATTGAAACCCAACCACCACTGAAGAACACCAGTATCCATGATCAAGTATTCAAATCCATGTAAAAATATCTGACTTTACTCGGACTTGAATGCTGGAACTCTCTACTTCCAAATCAGCTGATTTGGGAAGATGTGTTCAGCACTAGACCAACCCAGTAAGTAGAGTGTAAAAACCTAACATCCACCTACCACACTCAAAGGCTTATAACTGAAGCTAAGGTGACTACTTCCACTTTAAAATCAGACGAACTGTTTTCTTATTGTCAAGGTCGAACAGTCACACCACTTCAAAGCAGGTAAACCCGGTTTAAGGCAGTTTCAAATGCAACTGGCAATCACATTTAATGTATTAATCTGCCGCAACAAACAAACCAGAGTGCAAGAGATGAATTTTATACTGTCTTTGCTAATAGGCATTTACAATCAAACTGTGCTATTAAATTAGGTATGGGTATATACACAGTGGCCAAAGAAATTTAAACAGAACATAATGCATTGAATCTTGTATATATAAATTATTATTTTCTTCAGTGTCAATAATTACTGAATGGAATGCATAATGAATTTTCTTATGATCCATGGATATAGAAGCTCCAGCAGTTGATTTTAATTATTGATTTCAAATATCAAATTACCCTTGATAAAAGCTCTGTGATATGAAATATTGCTTATAAAATTCAGAATATGACAGGAATTATTAAACTAATTTATAACTTTATTAATTCAAGGCTTTTTATCAAAGTATGATAAATAAAGCAGTTTAAATCAATTTAATTTAAACAGTGAGAAAAGCATTTATTTTGTAGTTGAAACTCTGATACATTTCATTCACAGACAGAGAAATTTAATTTCAAAACATAACCTAAAGCCAAGCTAACAATTTTATTAAAAATGAAATCCATGAAAGGACAGTGCTGTCTTTTTTTTATAAGTTACCATTGCTAATATAAAAACTTTTTAAAACCACAAGGTATCAAATTAAAAATAATTAAAATAACGATTAATATGAAAGGATATGATTTAAGTGTGAAGTTATGATATGCTTTAGCTTGTAAAAAATCAGTAAAATTGAATAATGACTTCTGTGCTTGCAGCATTATTTTTGAGACTGCTGTATGACTAACAGGTAAATTTGTTGATGAATTGCACATTATTTGATAAAGTTGTCTTAAGCTTAGTAAAAGATTGGCTACACTAGAAGACAAGGTCATTCCAACATCTTCATTGTTCTTAACACATTCACTGTATTTTCTGAAACAATACTAAAATGGTTTAGAAGCTTAGACAACTAATAATCATTAAGATATTATTTAAACAACAGAATAAATCAACTCAAAAAGTAATTATTTTTCATATATTACATGGAGAATTTTTCTAAGTTATTTACAATAAATAATTATTTACATACTAACAATAAATAAGAATAAAAAATAATATAAAATAAACTTAATAAAATAAAATTAAAATTTTTACAACTTAATGGTTCTACCACACTGGATTATCCAAAGGAATAGAAACTTGAAATTACCAGTTGGATTACAACTTGAAATTTGTAGGATAAGAAGTAAAGACAAACTGCAAAAGCATATTTAATTAACCAACTCCTTCAGTCACTGAAGCAGAACAATGCTAGATGAAGTTAGATTTATTAGTGAATAATGATTGCAACAATCCAAACCAGTTAAAAATTAAGTAAATACAAACAAAATGAATGCTAAATATTATAACTGATAAGACATTAAAAACTAATTAGATTCCAGGCACAGAAAAATTGTTGTGTTTAACTTGTAATAATGAAGATCCGTGATAAGATAGTTTTCTTATAATAGATAATACATATTACAAAAATTGGTACTAAAAACTAAACTCATATGTCTCATAACTTTGTATTTTTTAATTAATACCACTCTCTTTTGATTATATAACTGGTAATAATGCATAGACTGCTGCTATGTGTGGTATTAATACAATAAATAAAAGAAATATATGTCTTGCCCAAATTATTCACAAATATTTTTAGGTTGTAACATTTGAACATGAGGTAACATGCATATTAACATAGTATATAAAATGAAATTTTTTATATCACAAAAGCAGAATAAAATGGATGAACTCCTCAATCAGATTACTAGTGGTCATGTCACGTAAATCTTATTTGCCATCCCCAAATTATATCTCTTTAAAAAATCTTCTTATGCCCATTTTTTACAACTTTTATAGAAGAAAGCAAATGGGATTTTAATGGCCATATCCTCTTCCTGATGCTAATTAACAAGAAAAGAATGTGTCATGGAAATTTATATTAAATGAAAAATTGCACATCTAGCCAGAATTTGAACTGGAAACTATGAAGCATGAAGATACACTTCATCACAGAGAAAAAACCACTTAACTAATAGTACAAAAGTAAACAAGTTATAGTGGATTAAAATTAAAAACATTTGTAAGTTAGAACTAATAAGTAAAAACAATATAGCAATTCTAATATTATTCAATGGCCAAAGTTGTGATGTAAAATGAAGTTTATGATCTTAAAAGATAGTCACCAAAATGAACTGCATCAGCATATTTTTTGTGTACACTGCCCTAGCAAATGACAATGTGTAAGGAAAACAGTTTTTCATACAAGATGAGGGTAAGAGATGGGCATACTTACAAACAAAGAAAAGCAGAATAAAATCTATACTCACTTTTTTATCTGATCCCATTTTAATTGTAAGTTTTTAGTTAAAGGTTCAACTTCTTGTTTATTCTTAACTTTTTTTAAACTGTCAAATATTCTTTTCACTCCATTTTCTAAATTTTCAAATATTTTTTTCTGTACTTCCATTTCTGTATCAGAACCAACTAATTTACTAAATTTGGCAACACTTGAGAAAGCTTCATCAAATCCATTACAAATATTCTCATTACACATCTAAAAAATAATTTGATATATTACATAAACATAATCAGAAAAATTTATTTAAAGAAATAAAAAATTTATATACAGAAATGAATTTGTATGTATAAAGTTTTTATACAACAAAAATAAAAATATTTGTTTTTAAACAATTTATGGTAGGTATATCAACAATCTTTGTTAGGTTTCTAATCATAATCTTATTAATTAAATCAATCTGAATTATATATCTCAACATCATTATTGTAGTCATCATATATGTTCTTTCGGTATTATGGTCCACTGACAGTTTTGTTAAGCAATAGAATCTATTTTCATGTTTGAAGGTTTTCACATTCAATCTAATAAATTTTACTGAAATAAACAACAGTAAAAGGTGTTTACTGTTAGCAACACATCTAATCTTTTGAAAACCTCTTTGTAAGGGCTTAAAATCATATCATTAGCTTTTTAAGAGTATTATTTCTGTGAACAATGAGTCTGGGTTTAAAAATTGGCTTGTGGGCGATAAAAATGGGCAAATGTTAACTTATTAACTAGTAAATTTTGGGCAACTATTAAATTTCACTGTAAGAGGTACATGTTGGATTACTTTCTTTTTTTACTTCAATTTAATTATTTTAAATTGACTTATTCCTTTATATTTCCTATATTTTTTTCACTGTATTATGTTTTATAATATAAAACATTATATATATATATATAATAGATCACTTACCTTATTTCATTACATAGGCAGAAACACTTTTAAGAACTTAATTTGCATCATCAGCTGCATTATATTTATATACATATATTTCAAAAAACATCATAAACTTGCATACCATATTCACTTATAATTTTATGTTAAAAATATTTTTAAACTAATTAAATTTTATTAAAAATTTTTAAATTAAATTTAACTTATCATACTTTAAAAAATTATATAAAAATGTAAAACGTTTACTTAAATTAAAAATTATAATCAAAACAAGAAGTAAAATATAAAAAATTGATTAAAATTATGAAGATTAATTAAGTTAAAATAAAAATATAAATAAATATATTTTTTTACATATATGAACAATATAAACAATTAAAATTAAAACAAAGACAAAAATTAAATAATTTAAAAAAAAATTAAAACTTTTAAAGTAAAAACAAAAGCTTAAGTAAAGTAAAATTATGTGCTAGCCATTTCACTGAATTTACTTTACTAACCATACTGAAAGATCAATTACTCAATATTATTATCAAAACAGATAATGGTTGTTTATTGATCTATTTCAGATAATGACACAATAAGGACTGTAACACAATACTAAAATGAACATACGACCGCACACCGCAGAGTCTAAATTAACACTAACAATGGTGGCCTTCCTACCACTAGGCACTCTAGCGGCAGACAGCAGCACAACTTAGAACATGCTCCCACCTAAATGTACTAAGTGGGTACATTTACAATAATAGGAAAAATTTACTAAATTAATACAACCAATGGAAATATTAAATACATACAGACAATATTAAATGAATAAAAATAAACAATAAACAAAAAATAAAATAATTTTAGATGCACAATTAAACAGTGTTCATACACCAAAATAAATAAACAAATAGTAGAGGAGTGTTCTTGAATAGAAACTAACTGCCTCATTCTGGAAACACAATTTAGTAATTGGACGTTTCACAGTATTATTGACAGTCTTTAAAGTTACAACTCGTACTAATTCATCACAACCAGGATGCACTTCTTGAATCAATCCTGTACGCCACTGAAGTGGTGGCACATTGTCATTCCTTATGAGGACTAAAGTACCTGGCTTCAAGTTTGGATGTTGAGAACTCCACTTGGAATGTTGTTGAATATTATGAAGATAATCCGTTGACCATTTCTGCCATAAACACTGCATGGTTTGTTGAACTCATTGCCATCTCGATAACCTGTTAACAGCTACGTCTACAAGATGAGGATCAGGAAGGGAAGTTAAATTTTCTCCTACCAAGAAATGACAGGGTGTCAGGATTGAATGGTCAGTAGGATCATCGGATAACGGACACAGGGGTCTCGAATTTAGACATGACTCTATTGGACATAATAATGTAAACATTTCTTCATAGCTCAGATTCTGATTCCTTGCAGTTCGTCGAAGGTGGCACTTCATTGATCGTACTGCTGCTTCCCATAAGCCACCAAAATGGGGAGAACTGGAGATATGAAATGCCAGTTGAATTCTTCACCAGCAGCAAATGTACCTAGTTTTTCTTGTTGTTCCCTTGAACGGTGCTATCTTCTGCAGCCTTTATAATACCATCATCCTCATATTCTGTCTGAAGGTTGATCATATTAATTTTATTCTTATGTTTATATATATAAAACACCTTTCTAAAATGTCAAAACCCTTATTATTCCTATCCATATTGCATTTTTTTAATTTCTAATATTTAAGTTTGACTTAATATCTGATATTGTGTGCTTATTTTTAATCAAATGATCTGATACATTCGAAAAGCACAGTTTACCTTTTTTATAACTTCTAAAATGTTCCACAAATCTGGTTTTAAAAGATCTAGTGGTCTAACCAATATAAACATGGTCATAATCACCTTTAAAGTTAAAACTTTTTCAGGTAAATATTTGTAAAACAAAGTTTCCTCAGCATTAAAAATATCCGACTCGTTGTATGTTCTCATAATTTCTTTTAGAGTACTGTTTATACACATATAAATTATAAACTTGTTCATTTACAATGGCACTTTTACCACAAACATTTTTACAAATTATTCCATGCCCGTCTCTAAACTTATTAAGCCAACCGACACTAGCTTTGAAATCCTAACAATTGAACTGTCTGGCAAAGAACTTGGCTTTTTCATGAAAAATTGGTCCACTGAGAAGTAAATTTTTATCGCAACTGTTTTTAAACCACTCTAAAATGTTTTTTTCAACATTGGGATGCTTGACAGACTACTCTTTTGATAATGCCTGAGTTACAGGCAAAAACTTTCAAAACTTTTTCACAGTTTTTGTAAATCATTGTAAGCATGTTGGGTGGTATACTGAATTCCGATGCGATCATGTTTTTGAGGGTTTTACCCACATCTACTTCCATTATGAGCCTTATTTTATCATTTAATGACAGTGTTTTTAAATTTCTTTTCAACATTTAAGAAAAAAACAGTGTAAAAACAACTCACCAAACTGAATAAAAGCTAAACCTAATTGTATAAAAATTAAACACATAAAAATTGTTGTAAGGAAAGAATAAGAACACCCTTGTTTGCATTAGCAAACAAACCCAAACAGACATACGAAAAATATGCATATATGAGCTGAGACAGTTATAAAGACACACTGACCGACACTACTTACAACAAACAAGTTCTGGTAAATCCTGATATGTGATGTACTATATAAGATTTGCTTCCCTCTTTATCGTATGTTGATTCATCCTTTTTTATTATTGCATAGTACAGAAAGTGAATCGTGCTTGTTTCATATTTTTGAACTGAAAATAAGATTGGTATGATAGGCCCTAATGTTAAACTTGGGATTTATTTTAGTTTTTGTAATGAACTAATCAAATTTTTTACTTTGACTTATAGGATTTTTGTTCAAGTTAAAGGAATTACATTTCCATATAACATAATACAGTACGGCCAGGAATTAGTATAAATTTCAAGTTATAGAAATTTTTGAGTTATAGTTATTCGAGTTATAGGAATTTGGCTGTATATATATATATATATACATATTTAGGTGAACAACCAGAGGTTTACCAACTGAGGAACATGAGAAACAGCATTTCAGATTCCAAAAACATTTAATGATGAAAACTTATAAAATGTAATACATAAAAACACAATACAGTTATCCAAGAGAAATAAACAGATATATATGAACATGAGTAAAGAAAATTTACCTGATATAATAAAACAAATGTAATATCATTGGCAAAATTTGTTATGTGGACTGCATATGGTACAAATACTCTTTTACCTTTCAACAATACAACTTCACTCTTCATTTCACCAGATTCAAAACCAATACTCTCACAATCATCTGAAAATAGCAAATAATATATGAAATAACTCGTAATTAAATATTTTAATAGTTAAAATAATATTTTTTTATACATTTCATTTTTTTTACAAAAATTATTTTATAAAAATTTGTAATTTATTTATTTTGTTTCATAACTGAAATCTCTTAACTGTACTTGACTTTACTTTTAGTACAGTAAAAATATTTATAAACACTAACAGCTAAATAATAATATGATATAGAGTGAAATATCCAGTAAAATCTCTTTATTTGTCCATTAAATGTTGGAGATTTTATCCACAGTACACTGTTAATATACATCTATAATCATGAGAATATAAATGTGTACTAAATCTGTAAAACTACTAATTTCCCACATCTATATCGATATTTTTATTATTACTCAAAATATTCATACTTTATACAAACAGGTTAAAAAATCAGTTTTGCCAATTGAACACATTTTTAAAACACATTTAAAACAACTACATTTTAACTTACACAACCTATCTCAGGTAACAAGTAATCACTTAAGTGGCTGCCAGTCCCACATGGATTGAACATCTCTTTCACTCACCCATCTCGCTTCCTAATTTTTTATGTTTTCTTCCCTGAACGCAGTGAGAATTGAGTAAATTATTACACTAGTATAATATGGTAGCTGATAAAGTAAACACTCTGTGAAGTAGTGGTTTTACACAAGCCACAGGGACAAGCTGGATTTGAATACTAGATCGTGGATACTGATGTTCTTTGGTGGTTTGTAGTTAAATTGCCTCGAATTCAAGACATTTACTAGAATTGGCTCAATAAGAGTAGAGCTAGGCGTAGGGTTCTTGCTTCCACGGACTCGGTTAGCTAGTTTAGAGGGAAACGATGTAGGACATTCAAGACGTCTGGACAAGGCCTACAGCGAAGGCAAAAGCTGAGTTCAAAAATCACTGATGCAAATGTCCCGTTAAAGCCCATTAAGGCTAGGAACATCGGGGAGGGGGGGGAGGTGACAACTGGAAGAATCACACAAGGCACGAATCTTCCTCTACAGGGTTGGGATGTTCTTTGGTGGTTGGGTTTCACTTTACCACACATCTCAGAAATGGTTGATCTGAGACTGTAAAAGACTACACTTCACTTACACTCATACATATCATCCTCATTCATCCTCTGAAGTAATACCAGACGGTAATTCCCGGAGGCTAAAAAGGAAGGGACAAGCCTACAGCCTAAATCTATACCCTAAATCTTAACTAATCAATAACTTTACAATTTTAATACCATAACAACTAAAATAAATGAACAAATTTACTAATTTGTTAAATTTTATTACCATTATTTGTTGATTCTGCTCTATTCATACTAATTGTAGGACTCAGTTCTGGAGAGTGTTCCATTTTACTATCTTGACTAGATGATTCTTTAATACTTCTATGGCTATTACTGAGAATATTTAAAAACATAATATCTGATGAAGACAAATCTTCAGCTTCACGACTAATAAAAAGAAAAGAATATATGACAACCAATTATAATTGATGGATGATGCCTTTACTTGGAGAAAATCCATACTAACAAATTGGAAAAATAAATAAATTTGTTCTTTGATTTTCACTAATTTATTATAAAAAAAAATTTACAGCTGTTTCAATACACAGTACCTTTCTCAGATGTTATGTACAGAATAGTAAATCTTAGAAGTAGTTACAAAGAACAAGGTAAATATAAAAAGCCAATAAAGATAAACTACATAAAGTGCGACAGTAGGGAGTGTACGTAACAAATAAATCAGTGATAAATAAATTTATCAGTACTATTAGTTTATTAAAGAAAATGAGGTATATTTTGTATTTACCTTACCTGCAACTACTTTTAAGCTTTAGAATTCTGTACGGAATATCTGAGGAAGATACTGTATACCAAACAGATGTAATTTTAAAAAAATAAATTAAGTGAAAAATAAAAAACATATTTTGTTTTCTTTCTCCGATTTTTTACAACCAATTATTATTTATAATATAGAAAAAATATATACATGTACACATACATACATCCTATCCTACTAAATGGCATTTGCATGTGTGTCTGTGTGTGCATTCCCCTTAGCTTAGCACCGGAATCTACTGATCACTAGTGGAAAATCCCAATTCGTTAGTACATGTCTCATGGTGGTCAGGTATATTTTTATATTATTATATGTCAGTATACTGTATATATATATATATATATGTACAAGAAATAAGATTACTTGATTACAACAAGTAGAAAAAATAATACAACTTTCATTTTTAAAAAAAGGAAAATTTATTAACAAACAATTACAAAGAATGGGTTTTACACTTCAAATACAACTTTTGAGAAAGAAAAATGCTTAAAAATTGTAAAAATTTCAAAAAATAATTTGAAAGGTCTTGATATGTTTTTATTGAATTTTGTTAATTCTGGTATCGGTAATAAATTCTGAGTTTCTATTCAATGTACAATCATTAACCTCTAACCAATTATTGAATTTGTATTTATCTTGTTTCACTCTTTTAGGAATGATTAAATGGAAAGCCCCAATTGCTCTCGAATATTGTTAAAGTTATTGTCAGAGTTGAATATAATTTCTATCAAAGCTAAATTTTAATTTATACTGGAACCATGAATTCTACCATTAATCCAGCTTCATCCAATTTCAGGTAATTTAAAGGAAAAAATGTAAGATTTGTTCTCATAAAATCTTAAAATATCATCTGCGTTGAACTTTACTATTCTCAAACAGGCTTATAAATGCAATTTTAATTTGGATTGTTCTCCTTGATGGTAATGTTATGGAAATTTGGAGTAAATATAAATCAAAATATTACTGCAGTAAATATTTCTGACAAATTTCATTAATGAATCTCTCTATTGAAACACGGTTATGGGTTTGCTCTTACTATGAGAAAAAATCAATTTCTATAAAGGGCAGTGTCTGTGAAAGGGCTTTCCCATACACAAGAATTACCTGTGGATTTAGAATTATACTGTCAAAATAATGTAATATGTATTTATGTATTATTTATTTTTCTGTACTTGTGTACAAATAAATTAAATTGACTGTGCTTATATCCATTTACCTGATGTAGAAGAAGCACCAGTCAAAATTTCCTTTTCTGAATAAAAACTTTGCTAGTTGCTATAATGATGTGTAATGTTATGGTGTTATTTATAACATTAAATATCACTATTATTTCAGTTTGATTTACAAACTGAAATATGATAATTAGGAATTAAAGTGCTGAGTAATCTGAAGGTCTCACAAAACTAAAAGTTGAAAGTTTAAATATAGTTGATTGGTTCCAACGTGATTGACCACAAATGTGTCTGTCATTATAACAAGAAATTGGATGTATAGTAATGCTGTGTCTATGAATTTTTGGAGGATCTTGGAGAGTTAATAAACTTAATAATGTTAATAACAATCAGAACAAAGAACCAAACAGCAACCAAAACTGGATAAAATACTCACCAAACCAACTCATTGCTCTAGGACTAAATAAATCTTAATTCTGCATAGAGTAAAGCTTCAAACAAATGTTCACAAAATACCTAATTTACTCCACAATAATCTAGAGATTCTCATAGTCAATTTTTTTGCAAAAATAAATTCTAATTTTAATTGTTTTGGGTACTTATGTTTTTACATAAATGATTTTTTATGATCTTAAATAGAATTGAAAGTACATATTTATACATTACCTGGAAAAGAGTGCTAATAATTTATTTTCTACAAAAATAAGAGCATGTGATCTAGAACAATCAAATGTAGATTGTGAAGATCGTAAGGAAGTGCATGCTTCTTTTAATGCATTAATAGCTGCGCCGGTAATGTCAGTATTAACAGATAACTGTTCTAGAGCTTCAACAAGACAGGCCTGATCATGTGATCTCATATCAAGCCATGTATCAAGTAAACGACTAAGTAATGCTTGACATCTAGTACTTCTTTTCAATCTAAAAAATTTAATACATAAGAAAAACAAAACGTGAATGGAATATAAGCAAAGATTACATGCAATTATAAGCCAACTTTTATTCTAATTATGGACATATATGTAATCTTTTTTCCTAAGCTTTCCTGCATCTTAATTAACGGATCTCATAATTATCAAAATACCAGTGACACAATCAAGAATTGGTTAGAAACAAGAAGCAGACACAGCATCCTTCTTTAGATCAAGAACATCTTTAATTTTGGATTATCTTCCACCTGGATCAATCACAATGTTAAACTGATGGTAATTAATTTTTACATAATGAACACTTCACTATTGGACAATACAAAACTAAACTCGCAGAGCACTGTAAAATACGAGTGTGTTTGTTAGTCTTATTAAACTGCGTTTAACTCCATTCCTGAGCACAGCAATTTTTAAAGCTGAAAACAAAGGCTTGATATATTGGGTTTCTGAAAAAAGAAGTAAAATTATACATTTACTTTTAATGATGATTACAAAAATGTTTAATGTATGCAATAGATAGTATCTTCAGAAATATTATTTCTTCTTTTCCAAATAAAATACCACCAATGTTATTATTATTAATAAAAAATTTAATAGTTCTTTTTATTAAATAAAATTATTATACATAATTTAGTATTGCACAAAATTTATATGCATATCTTTTACTGTGTTTTATATTAATGAAATGAGCTTTTCAGTTACATCTCAATTGGTTTGCTACTGAGCCTAAAAACAGTTTAGTGACCAGTGTCCTAAATAGCTCCTACAACTTACTTAACAGCATGAGTGGACCAAGCACGGTGCCATACACCACCTGCTTACATATCCCAACTGCTTACTTGTCATATATTTACTAAAACGGGTAGGCGCACCCCATCAACTACTAAAAATATATATGACATACATAAATTAAAATTTACTTTGTCTAGACAGTAATTTGCTGCCACGCCTAGGTCGCTGAATGCCAGCAAGTACCTGTCCACCATATTAAAGCACTTGGAACCTTAATTGGCTGGTGGTCAGCCATATATCTCTAGGTTAGCTTCCCACAGTAGTGCGGTATGAGTCTTTCCCTTAAGTAAACTACTGATGTCAGTTGAACATAGCAACCGCATCAAGGAATTCCCACATGGTCTGACAATGCGGCTCTTGCCACATTGACTCATTGACTCATCGCTTGTGAGTGACCAATTTTCCCCTTGACCTCTAAGTTCCAGGGTAGCTTGGTCTCTGTTCCCCCCCCCCCCCCACCAAGAGCAGGGTAGTCAAACATCAGGTGTTCATTTGACTGGACCTCCCCACAGATGCATAGCTCCTAAGCTGCCAGGCAGAACCAAAACAGATATTGGTTCAAATTAACATGGTTGGTGAGCATCTGGGCACCCGTTGCCCTTAAAAACAAACTTGAGGCATACCATCCCCCCACATTGCGTATAAACTTGTACAGGGATCTTCTCTTAATCTTGATGTCCCATTCCAGCTGACATGCTTCCATCGCGAGGCTCTGCAGCCTCTACCGCAGGCAGAAGATGGGCAACTTAACAAAATTTAGATCCGGTGCATTGCAATCACCATTCTGTTTCGGTACTGGCCTGGCCAAAACCGCATCCCAAATACCTTGGCCTCCTGGCCTCTTCGCAATCTTCACATGGCTGCCTGAACTTTCACCACTAAATCAATTGGGAGAGCCTTTCCCAATACAGTGGTAGCCTCATAGGAGGTTGTTTTAAAAACACCAGTGTATACAATTAAGGCTCTGTGCTGGGCACTCCTTAAATTTTGAAGAAGTGCTCTATTCATATACAACCTATGCAGTCACACGGGCACTGCATAAGGGGTCGTGCTTTTGAAGACACCTCGGTACACCATGTACATTTGACCAGACAACCCACAGACCTTCTGAGCAATCCTCCTAAAATTGTGCATCACTGAGACGGCATTTGCTGCTACTTGCCTAAGGTGGTTGCTAAACAGCAACTTCTCATCAAACAAAACACCTAGGTAATTATGAACTCTCACTCAGCTGATTGCACAGCCTTTAAACTTAATGTGGGGGTTTTGACTGTACGATAATTTGTCTGCACCCTTGAGAAGCATAAACTTTGTATTGGGCATAAAAATCTTTAAATTTTGTATGTCCATTCAGCCCTCTGCGTTTGTTTGACAAGGCCGCTTGCACTCGATCTTCCAGTTTTCATCATGAATTACCACAAACTAAAAGGAGACAGTCATCGGCAAAAGTTTGGGCTGTGACCCCTTCTGGGAATGTCACTCCATGAAACCCATCAAATACCAGATTCCACTGCAGGGGATGAAGAACAGAACCCTGCGGTCTTCCCCTGGTGACAGCCGTGAACAGCCTACCAAGCAGCTCTCTTATGACAAGCAGATGGTAGATCCAGGTTATGGTAGTCAATTCCTGGTGCTTTTTTCACTGCCATTCAAGAAACCACTCGGTTTATAACTATGTAACTATGGGATCCACAGCCTGTATGCCAGGGAAGGGCATAGCCCCTGCCCTAACACCGATCTCTGCTTCATCCACTGGAGCATCTGGAAACAGAGTATCCAGGAATGTCTGGTAAGTCACCATAGATGTTAAAGTATAGTCACAACCACCAAACCCGCATCATACACTGTGCAGGATGTGTAATGGCCTTGGCCAGTAACATGATTTTGCGAGCTGCCAGGGGCTGTGCTGCAACTCACACATGGAGTCTTGCCATAACTTCAGTCTGGCTTCCTTGATGGTCTGAACATACTCATTACGGATGAGCCGGTAGATCCGCAAACACTCAGCACATACGTCATCAACAATAATCCCTGTTAGGGAGTGATGCTGGTATCTTCTCCTAGCGGACCTAACTCTTGTGCACAGCGCGCTAAGGTCCAAGGACAACTACGTTTTCCTAAGTTTCTGCCTGTGTTTAACAGATGACTCCCCAGAAGCAGTGGTCATGACAGCTTCAGGTACTTCCCCATCAGTAGACTGGCCATTACCTAAGGGTCTGTCCATAGGCTGAGGCTGTCGTACGACCCTATCACAGCCAGTCTTGATGGCCTAGCCAAATTGTTCAGCCATCAATTCCACCTCCTCTCTGTGCTCCATGTGCCATTCCAACCCCTGCAAGGCCGCTGTGCACTCGCACCGCAGCCTGTGCTGATCCAGCCCCTTAGGTTATAGCGACCCAACCCACCGGGTTGGTCTAGTGGTGAACGCGTCTTCCCAAATCAGCTGATTTGGAAGCCGAGAGTTCCAGCGTTCAAGTCCTAGTAAAGCCAGTTATTTTTACATGGATTTGAATGCTAGATCGTGGATACCGGTGTTCTTTGGTGGTTGGGTTTCAATTAACCACACATCTCAGGATTGGTCGAACTGAGAATGTACAAGACTACACTTCATTTACACGCATACATATCATCCTCATTCATCCTCTGAAGTATTATCTAAACGGTAGTTACCGGAGGCTAAACAGGAAAAGGAAAGAGGTTATAGCGACCCAAATCTAGAGCTCTTAGACTGCCTACATAAACGACCTCATAGATTATAAGCCTATGATCCCACACACTAGCCTTAATTCAGTTACATATGTAAAAACAAATGAATACACAGATTACAGTTTTCAATACATATGAGGTCTGTAAATAAAATGAGACTAGTCTTTTTGGCAGCCAAAGTGGCAACACTGTAAAGTTACTAGTAAACATTTGGTTATATGAACAGCTGATTTATAATAGGTATTAATATTTTTAGTTTACTATTGCCACGTGGGACATACACAAACTTTTCATGAAACGAGTTTTTGTTGTGTGTTACAAAAATGAGTGATACTAATTATGAGCAACATTGTGTCAAGTTTTGTGTTAAACTCAGTGAGAACGCTACTGAAAATTTTTCAAAACTGAAAAGGGTATATAGAGATGATGCTCTGTCACAAGCCCAAGTTCTTAGGTGGTTGAAAACATATTCAGATGACCAGGAATCAGTTATGGATGATCCACGCTCTGGAAGACCATTAACATCAAAAAGTGACGACAATGTTGACCAACTCAGAGATTTGATACGGTACGACCGGCGATAAACTATCAGAATGAGTTCAGAACAACTGAATTTGAACCATACCACAGACCATCAAATTTTAACAAACAAATTGGACTTGAAAAAAGTTTGTGCAAAATTGGTCCTGAAAAAACTCGCTCCTGAACAGAAAAATAACAGGATGGAAGTGTACCGCTATCTTCTAGGGCAAACTGAATCTGATCCTGATTTTCTAAAAAAATGCTACTATTGGTGATGAATCTTGGCTATTGAGTACAACCCAGAAACAAAATGCCAGAGCACGGAGTTTAAGAAAAAAGAAAATAATTGATAGGAGCTAAGTCAGGGGTATAGGATGGCCTATTGAAGTCCAACGAACTCCTTCCAATTACCTTATTATCTGATTTGCCAAGTGTGGCTGGGCATCACATGCCAAAACAAAATGCGATGAAACAGCATCTGACACATTTGTTTTTTATAGGTCTTTAAAGGTTTTTTAACATTTTCCAATACTTCCCAGCCTTCACAGTAGTTCCACAATGACTATATTTAACAAGAAAGACACCCTTGTGTGTCCCAAAAAAAAAATGATGTGGGCACTACCACATAACTTCCTTGTATGCCTATTAAATTACATTTACACACTTTTTACTATACTTCATTTAAACTTATTACATTTGAAAGTGAGATATGATTCTCTAATTCTTTAATAAAGTAGACAGTTACGCAATTGCTGAAATATTAATTTTTATTAACACCAAATATGTATATAATTATCTCACATGAAATCAACATCAACATATCACATGAAATATTAGCATAGAGTAAAAGTCCCTTTATTACTTGTATTATTAAATCAGTATTATTTGTATCTTTGTGAGTTGCTGATTAACAAAAGTTTTAGATTTCTGGTGTGTCATAAATAAAAGTTAATAGTAAAATTAAATTATTACATTTAGTGAACTACTATATACTGATTACAAATGTTAATTTTGACCTTACGGTATAAAATATTCAGTTTTTATCATTGCATTATTTGATAAATAATCAAAAATGAAAAAAAGATAATCATACAGTATAAAGAAAGACAACATGAAGAAATATATCTCAAAAAAATGAAGATGAAAATGAAGAGGAAGGAAATGTTAAGAGCAAGGGAAGAATAAAAAAATTAAGATGATAAATATAAAGAGGAAGAAAACGTTAAGACCAAGGAAAGAATAAAAAGATTAAGAGGATGATGAAGAATATAAAGAGAGAGAAAATTTGAAAACTAGAGAACGTGTCACAAATTAAGATCAGAAGAATTATATCAAACCAAAGAGCAATTAAATGATTGGCAAACAAAAATCAAACAAACAAGATGATGATCAACTCTGACTTAGGGGGAATATTGTCCAACAATATCAGAGGAGTAATGAACTAAAAGATAAAGAGTTTTTTGTAATTTATTAAAGATCGAGCATGTATATCTCAGTGTATATGCTGTTCTTGTGAGGTTCTACTTTTCAGTCACTCAGTACTTAACTTCAATGTAGATAAAATTAAACAGAAATTCCAGAATAATTAAATAAAATTAAAAATTAAACTAGAAAATCCAAAAGTAATTAATATTAAATAATCAGATGTTTCACCAAATCTATTACATATTGTTACCACATATATGCCTAATTTAATATTGGCGGGCAAACACAATAGCAACTCAGATACGAGCTGGCGCACAGTATACAGACGTGCTGACACAAGGATCACTACCGCCACGCAGATGACCGTGCAGTTTTCCCACCACAGCGGCACTGCAACCCCACCACTCTCAGGCTCCAATAAAAGAGCATGCACAAGAGTGAATTTTCAATTCATCGCCGACCACCACCTGGAGAAGACCAAGAAGATGGAAGAAAACCAAAGACCACCACAAGGTTATGAATTACGTGCCGTCGAAGCCATTCGGCGACAATATACACAAATGTAATAATGCCTATTAAATTATATATACACATTTTTAAAAGTACATATAATTTTATTTCACTAATAACTTCTGACTTTTTTACATATTTTTTTTTTATTGTTGTTACTGAATTATTAATTATTAAAAAAGTTTTTTTACAATCACGGGTTAATAATTATTAATAAATCAATATATTTAAATTAAAAAAAAAGTTAAAAAAATAAATTTAAAAAAAGATAAAAAAAAGGAGATGAAGTCTTTTTCGAACCGTGTGCCTTCCCTTGCAAGATCCAAATATTTTGTTAATAAAAATTTTATTTGGCTATAACTGTGGAACCAATGAAAATAAATACCACTTATATCGTTGAAAAGCTCTCAATGAGGGCTCATTACAGCAGTTTAGAAAAAGTCCAAAATTAAAATTTTTGGGGATTTTGGGCTTTTTGGACACTTTTGGTTCAGTCGATTGCAATCAAAAGGGGAGGTGCACAACTAAATGTTACAACAGTCCTAAATCCAGAATTTCAACATCCTATGGCTAATTGTTTTCTAGTTATGCGAGATACATACATAAACCTATCTATCTGTATGTTTGTACAGATGTCATGCCGAAACCAGTCAAAATAGATTCAAGGTTGGTCAAAATGGATATTTCCGTTGAAATCTGAAAATCAAAATTTTTCATGATCGCAATACTTCCTTTACTTGGTACACAAAAGTAATAGTAGCCTATAATTAGCCATAAACCTCTTCATCAAATATTCTTGTTTGAGACTTCTTCAGTCTGGAGATGATGAACTGTTGTAAGCAACACTTGATGACATCGCATCAACTGCTGCTTTGTCTTACATTCAAAAAAGAAATCCAGGGTTATCTTCGGTAACAAAGTTATCTAATAATTCATCACCTTCATCTTCATAATACCACAAAAATTCATGCACTGCTGCAAGAAGTTTTTCCTTGTTGTATTGGTTCAAAATTACATCTACAGTATCCATTCAGCACTAAATTTCTTACAGTCCAATTTTTCAGTAAAAGCTTCATAAATCAAAGAATGTGAACTATCATGAAATATCAAGACAATTATGACCCAGAGTAGCTCTAATTTTCTTGAATTTTTTCGTCAACTTTTTCAATCAAATCATATGTTATTACCCTAATGGCCAACTGAAGTTCATCATGAATGTTCATTTGTCCTGAAAATGAAAAGCACACACTGTGTCCTCTTTTAGTGTCACTAATAATATTTTGCTTATAAACATAAAAAAATCTGCCTGTGAATTTCAGCTGTACAATCATTTTTTGCTATCAAAAATCGGATTACTCCTTTTACTTCCCACTTGACTGGATTATGAATTGTAACACTCATAAACGAATAAATACAAAAAAAAGAAAAAAAAGACTAAACTATTGATGCTAACTGACTACTAATTGAAATAACTGAACTATATAAGCTAAATATACTATGCACTAAATAAAACATTGAATTTTAACACAAAACTACATAGGAGTCCTAATAACCTTGGAAATTGCCATTCTACTAAGCCCCAATCTAATTAAACAATATAAAAGTTTTATTTTAAAATTTATATAAAAACAATAGAAATGTTTGATAAATATGAGTATAACCATTTTGTCTGACATTTATCAGTTTAGGGAATTGAAAAATAGTGATTAGATGAATGAACACTTCTACGACCGAAAATACATTATTTTGGCAGGAGTTATTCAGTTTGAGTTTGTGTACCATCCAGATTTAACATAAATTACAGTATTTAAATTAAAGCTAATTAATATATGTTTTACATTTTTAATTTTTGTTAAAGGAAATAAATCTGTAATATTATTCATCGTCAAGCACAGCAGAAACAGACAAATGCAATAACATAATCAGGTCATTACAAATTGCACAGATATACTGTATTTTTATTTAAGTGACTTCAATAAACTAGCATCAATACATTTAAACTGAATGATACCTAAAAAATTTACATTAAGGTTGGAGCACTTTGAAAGTGCATCTACTTTACTTCCTTCAACTTCAGTTCCAATTCATTAAATAAATAATAATGATAAAAAGGAAAACCTTTGTCAGTCATAAGGTAACTGTGGTAATTGTACATTGATATACACTACAGTATGACCTCTATTTTCTCAAAGCAATTGGAAAGAAAATTAGTTCAAGAACACATAATCTCAGGTAATTCAATTTTTGAAAATTTAAAAACTACTAATATACCAAATCATAGATTTATAACAGATGATTTACATCTCTTATATCTTTATATCTCTTTATAGATCAAATTCTATAAAGAGATTCTGTAGATATTTTATCCAAATTTATTAATGAAATTTCCTCAAATATGAATTCACTTGAAGCAATGCAACTTCCTGTAAAAAAGCATGAATTTATTGTCATTCAATTTCTAGCATTAAAAATGCTGAATAATTGCTGCCTTGGTTAAGTTTAATTATTGTAAATCTTTTGTTGTGCTGGTTCAGTTAAATAAATAATAAAGAGTATTATTTATTTGCAAACTTCAAGCTTATGTGGCAATATAAAAAAAAAAATTGAACTGCACAACAAAAAATTTAGAATAGTTAACCGTAACCAAGGTACTACAACCAAGGCAACAATTATTTGACATTTCTGGCCTCCAGCCACATATATAATTTGAAAAATTTGAAGAATCATCATTTTTGGTCTTCCAGCATCACAGATATAATCTACTATTTTGAAGAATTATCATTTGGTCCTCCAGAACCATGGATATAATCTAAAATTTCAGGAATCTTAATATTCAACAAATTACTATATTACAGGCATTGCAACAATTATATCTACATCATCATTTATGTAATATATTTTTTAATTTATTATTACATTTAATTTAGATTGTTTCATCACTGATTCATTTCACATTTAAAATTAGACATGAATTAGATATGCATATTAGTAAGCATAAGGAATAAATAAAAATAACCGAAACCGTTAAATCAAACAATGATTTGGCTATAAAGAACATATAGATCAAAGAAATGTATTATAAAAGATATGAGAGGTCAATCTCAAGTTCAAAGACAGAAAGAATCAGAAATAATGGAAGAGTTCGGTAATATTAAAAGTATGGATGATAACTTTGAAGTCAGATGTAACAAATGAAAACAAAAATAGAAAATTAAATAAAAAACAAACAGTAATCAAGAAAATCATGACAGAACTAATTTAACTCAGACCTATAGAAGATCTGTTACAAATTATGAATTCCATGTGCTTTCTGAAAAACAACTGATTAGTACTGCTAGTAGTATATACAAAAAGTTGCAAGTGCTAAAAATATGAATGCTCAGTTTAAAAATCTTTCAAAAAATTACAAAATAATAATATTTATTACATTAATAATAATAGTAATGATGACAATAATTGTAGTATTTCTGTATCAGAAAACCAACCGACCATTCTCTACTCGTGCAGTAGACTATGGCTGTCCAATTATGATTTGTCAATGGCGGGTAGAGGTCAAAGACTTTAAGAAAATCGTATATAGCATTTTTCATATGTCTCACTACTAAAGCTATCCATTTAGAATTAGTTTCTCATCTGACTTGACAGTCGTTTTATTGCAGCATTTAAAATATTTATATCATATTGGGTTGTTCCCGCTCAAGTCTTTTCTGATAACGGTTCAAATTTCCATTCTACCAAAAATATACTTTATAATTTGTATCAATTTTTAAATTCAGAAAAAGTAAAATCAAACATTCAAGCGTTCACTACAACAAAAGGTATTACCTGGTCATTTATTCTTCCCTCTCACCCATTTTGGGGATTTATAGGAAGGCGCAATCAAAGGCGTCAAATTTCATAGACCTGTCAATCAAAACCATAATTGAAATAGATCAAAACCGAAAATAGAAATAATACATACTCGGTCACATCAGGGCCACATATGTGTCGTACAAATGATATAAAAACACTTAAGACATGTTGCAGGCATATTAGTGAATCAATCCCAATGCATAAAAACAGGAAACCCATGTACTGTGAAAAACGTAAATACAATATATATTAACAATGCATTATATAAGAATGTGCAATAATGTAATAATTTATTGATGTTGAGGAATAAAATTTGTTAGATTAATTTTTTAAGATTTATGTGACTAATTTCAAACTTTATATATTGCAATATTCAACTGTATTATTATTTATTGAAGCAATATACATAATTATTATTTGAAATACTTATTACAGATTATGTTTATTATGAGTTTTTTAATTACTTTATTATACACTTGTTGAATAATATTAATATTATATCACAAATTAATGTAAATACTATTTCTACTAATCATAAAAATTAACAATTTAATTAAATTCATATATGTAACTAATGTAAACTAAAAAAATCATCCTATGATTTTTGGCAGGCAGTTATGTTAAGACACAGTGTCATTTAAATGAGGTACTTAAATGAAGAACTTTAAATTTTATTTAAAGAAGACTTTTAATTTTTAAAAGCCCTTTCATTTTCATCATGGTTTTGATCGACAGGCTAATATGTAAGTACTGAAAATAGAAATAATACATACTCGGTCACATCAGGGCCACATATGTGTCGAACAAATGATATAAAAACACTTAAGACATGTTGCAGGCATATTAGTGAATCAATCCCAATGCATAAAAACAGGAAACCCATGTACTGTGAAAAAAAATTAAATACAATATATATTAACAATACATTATGATATAACACGCATTATACAATAAAAACATATTATTATTGTTATTATTATATTTAATATATAAAATGCACTGGATATTCATCATGGACCATTCAGTGCATCAGTTTGGAACAGCAATTTTGTCAATGTATAAAACAATTTCAGGAATGATGCAAATATTTATACATGCAATACAGAATAATTCTGATTAAAGCTAACAAAGATTATTACCATACAATAAATAACATTGGTCAACAATGATTTTGTTACATGACCAATATCTGAGAAGAAAAGATTAGAAGCTTTTGAAATGTGGTGCTATAGGAGAATGTTAAAAATCAGATGGGTGGATAAAGTGACAAATGAAGAGGTATTGCGGCAAATAGATGAAGTAAGAAGCAATTGGAAAAATATAGTTAAAAGAAGAGACAGACTTATAGGCCACATACTAAGGCATCCTGGAATAGTCGCTTTAATATTGGAAGGACAGGTTTCTCTACCTGTCCTTCCAAAATTGTGTAGGCAGGCCACATTTGGAATATGTAAAACAAATTGTTAGGGATGTAGGATGTAGAGGGTATACTGAAATGAAATGACTAGCACTAGATAGGGAATCTTGGAGAGCTGCATCAAACCAGTCAAATGACTGAAGACAAAAAAAAAAGACCAATATCTGCTGAATTTTATTTTTGAATAATCATGTTACTTTTCCTCAATCATATTTTTGGGTGCCGATTCCCAAATATGAAAGTGAAAGCAGAATTTTCCTATCAGCCTCAGACTTTTTATAATTACCCCTCCTGTTTTCCAGAAATTTATGTGTATGAACAATGCAAGTAGAACATATTTATTTATTTTATTTGTTGAAGAAGTTAAGTTGCTAAATAAACTATGATTTATTTCAGTTGATAAATAGCCATGAAAAATAAGTATTATTATTATTATTATTATTATTATTATTATTATTATTATTATTATTATTATTTACACAGTAATTGAAACGATTGCGAATGACACACATAGGACTCATGTTATATTTTTTTATAAATATAATTGTCACCAATGATTCCATGATATTAGCAGTCACACATTGCACAGGATAAATGAATTATGTTCTGCTGACTCAGTACTGGATGTAATAATGTAAACAGTAAATGATATGTAATGGTGGCTAAGAAAAACCTCCTCAACTATATTAGTGAAGTGCAAACTCTCATGTGTGTAACATTTAGTGGTGCAGATACTTTTCCTACCAATTTGTGATTTTATTTTTTCCTGTAATTACGGTGTACATATTACATTAATGTGTGTTTAAAGTTTTGTAATATGTGTTTATGTGCTTGTTTTATTGTAGTGAACGTTTTAATAAAAATGCCATGTAGTTACATTAACCACCCAGTTTCTGCTACATCTGTGGTGAGGTAATATTAAAGTCTAGAGAGATATAACTCCACAAATAAAAAATCATACGAACTAAAAAATATTTTGGATATAAAGTAGATATAAGAGCAGGACCTGGGCTCCTCATATTTGCTACAATTCATGTGCTGTTAACTGGTTGGTTGAATGGATCTCATCACATGACATTTGTAATTTCAGTGGTTTGGAAAAAACGGGAGAATCACTTCATGGACTATTTTTTTTCTCTAAATATTAGAGATATAGCTAAGACTAGACATACTGTTAAATATCCTGATATTACTTCTGCTATAAGACCAGTGTCTCACAGTCCACTGTTTACAATTCCAGTAATACCAAAAACACAGGAATTAGATGGAGATGAATCTTTTGATGTTGAAGATTCTGCAGATTATCAGATGATGAAAAAAGGAGAGACATAGACTTTTTATAAAATATAAATACTGAACCGCACTTAATTAATCAGTCAGAATTAAATGATCTTGCTCATGATTTAGATTTACCCAAGGATTAGGCAGGAATTCTTGCAACAACATTGAAAAGAAGGAATGTTTTACAACACAATATTAAAATAAGTGTTTTCCGTGACAGACAGTGTGAATTTGAACATCTTCTAGTATGATGACTTAGTTTACTGTAATGATCTGCAATATTTACTCAGAAGCTTTGAGACATATACGCTATCCTGATGAATGGCATCTTTTTATTAACTCCTTAAAGCATAGTTTAAACTTAAGCATAGTTTCCTTCTTCATGTAGGAAATAATATCCATCAATCTCTTTAGCTCGTGCAGCTCATATGCAGGAGCCATACGAAAATATGAAAGTTGTGTTGGATAAGATTCAGTATGAGAAACATTTGTGGAGACCTGAGATTGATAGCCCTGTAACCTGGGTATACTAAATTTTAACTCTGGTATACTAGATTTTGTTACTTCTTGCGTGAGTGGAACAGATAGGAAGAATCATCAAATCATTAAAAAAGGGTGGCCAAAAGGGGACACAGACTGTAGAAAGGACATCATTGCAAGTCCAGCATTACTAAAACCTGAAAAAGTTTACCTACCATACACATTAAGGTATGTTTAATGAAAGATTTTTTAAAACAATGGATTACAATGGGATTGGATTTCACTTTTTAAAAACCGGTTCCCTAATATAAGTGATGCTAAGATAAAGGAAGGAATATCTGCTGGACCATAAATAAGAAAACTAATGAATAATACTGAATGACTGAGAAAAAATTTTTTAAGAAGTTTGTAAACAACTTCCTTGAAAATCAAAAGGCAGATAACTCTAAAGTACTTATAATTGAATATCTTAAAAATTATAAAGCACTTGGATGTAATATGTCACTAAAGATCCACTTCTTAGATTCTCAACTGCATTTTTTCCAAACAACCTGGGAGCTGTAAGTGACAAACATGAAAAACAATTTCATCAGGAAATATCCACCATGGAATCATGCTACCAGGGAAAATGTAAACAAAGATTGCTGTCTGACTAATCCTGGAATCTCAAACTGAAAACAACAACAACTGAACAACCACAACAACTGAAAACCTACAACAAACTACACCAGAAAATCCAAAAGAAGCAGATTTTAAACAAATAAAAATTGCAAATATAGTACTGTTATAATACTGTCGCAATGAATTTTCTTACAACAAAATATGGTAATTACAAAAAAAATATATTCCTAAAAAAAATAAATCACTCACATATTTGGAATCATTGTCAAAAATACTACAATATGCAGCTGTGACCATTCTTGTAAAAAACAAATAAGATTTTGTTGTCCAGTGTAATTTATACATTATAAAAATATATAAATACTAGTAAATCCTGGCATTTAAGTGGAATCTCATTTTATAGAATGTCTCAATAGATTAAAGAAACAAATTCACGGTATAAGTAGCTATCAAGATTTAATTTATTATTTTTACAATTGGATTGGTCATTACTTTTAATACAGCATATAGAATACATTCCTTAGAATATTTAAATCATAATCTGACTTTTAAAATCAAACTTGTTAAAAAACCCGAAAATGGTTTTTAAATTTTTCTGAAGAGTATTTGCAAGCCCAAATCTACTGAATATCTCATTTATTGCAGTCAGGGTTGGAAAAATTTATAATCATTGTTCAAAAATTTGTTAACCTTTCTTCATCCCGTATCAAGGTCAAATTTCAAAAATCCTGAATTTGGTTTATTGTCATGAAGACAATTGTGACCATATTTATATAGGAAAAACCACTATATCTTTTAAACCTAGATTCTATGAATACTTTAGATATTATAAAAATGGAAAACTGGGCTTCTCTAATTTTCTGATCATCTTATTAATAATACACATTCAATATCTGATATTCACACAAATTTAGAAATACTGTAAATTAAAAAATACAATATTAATACAAATCATAGGAGTTTAGACATTTTAGAAAATTATATATATAAAACTAAATTTAATTTTATTAATCTTCAAACAGAGTATGAGGATGACACAATTATTAAAGTGCTGCTGTAGATAGCAGCACTTCTTCAGACAATGCTAATTTATAATATTTCAACTCTGTAGTTTTGTAACAATGGTTAGCTAGACCAAATACATTTTTATTTTATTTAAACTACTTATTTATTTTTATTTTTAATTTAGTTTTAATAATTGACATCATATTTCTATATATGGAATTGTTAATGTTTAATTTTAATGTAAAAAAAAATTATTTTAAAATTTTAAAAATAATATAAGAATAATTTTTTATTTTAATATGTAATTTGATCTGAATAATTTGTAAAAGTAATTTAATGCAACTGATGATGTGAGAAATTTGTGAAAGTGCTTTTGTATGCATAATGGAATAAGGTAAGTGTCATCCTACTTTATTTATTATTCTGTACATATGTTGATCAAATAAATATAATTTGTATATTAGTACAGAATATCATTCTTAAAAGAATTGACTTTAGAAAAAAAAAATATATATATATATAATATAAAAATACAAAAAGAATGATTTTATAATAACATCGTCATAAACATGTTAAATTTAATGCTAATTTTATTTTACTTGTCAAATAACCTAAATAAGTTTATTAAATACCTCATCAAAAACAATATTTGTTCCATTTTGACACTGAATAGAGGAATATGAATTACCAAACTGAGTAGACATTATACGTTGTGATGTAACAACAGGTGAAAATAATTGTATCAACAAATTTGTATTCAGCGCCCCATCACTAGGTGAATCCTGAAAAAAAAAAGTCATATATTAAATAACAAAATTATTCAGTTTTGTATAAATCAGGATCCTTAATAACACGAAAATTTATGGTTGGTAATAAATTTTTAATTCCCTTACTGAGAAGATATTATAATTTATTCATTGTAAAAAAACTTTATTAAAAGTTTTTAAATGAATATTTAAAATAACATCCATTTCATCAATATAAAAAATTACACTTAAATATAACTGAGATTTTGAGAAGTGTTATGAAGCTCCTTAAAACGAAAGAATTTATCTTCTGTAGAATTATTTAATCTTTTGATACAGTTTTCTAGTTGATATTATATACAGATAGCCAGTTAGTTACTCATTTTATTTTCACTAATCTTAAACAAATAAAAATCAATACATTCATTGACTCCAAATCATATTTACTGTAAATCTAACACTCATTACAGCTAAAAAGTTTTTACTTTGCATTCAATTTTTTTTTTTTTTTTTTGCTTGATGACTTCACCACAAAAAATATACTTTCAAAACAATACCAAATAAGAGATTATTTAATGAATCACAGCTTCTAAAAAATGGATGAAAACTAAACACAATAGTACTGCAAAATAGTATGCAGGGATCTATTTCACAGGGTTCATGTGATGCAAATCCTAAGATTTGTAACCGTTTTGTTATTTTGGACAAACTACTAAAATTCTAACTTTCTATTGTTTAAATTTGGCATAAAAACTGTAAATAAATTCATTTAAAATTTGTTGAAAAAAATTATAATTAGAAGTCTGTTGACATACATTTTGCTTTTTTAATTTATCTTCTCTTGAGATACAATGCTTAAAAAAAGGTGTAGATAGTTAATATCTTTAACATCAATGCCTCAATTTTCATTCATAAATACAAGTGATGGTCATATTAAAAAAAAATTTGAGAATTTAAGAAGTTTTTATTGACATTAAGAAAAACAAGGTTTTATTTTATATGGCCAACATATTACAATCTGGAAAGACTTAAAAATTATTTTAATAAATTAATATAAATCATATAACTGTAGTGATAACTGTATATCATCAAAATGAAATACTATGAGTAACTATAAGGAGAGTCATCGTATTACCCGTTGAGGGGAAGTTTTGTAGCAATCTATCTCACCCATTTCGGGGCACTGCTGACAGGACTAACATCTACCTAGCTTAATATTAAAAATTTACATATTTCTTGAACATACTTCAAAGCTTCTGTGTAATTTCATCAACAAGAAATAAATAATTACAATACGTTACAGGGAAAAACATTCACTACTAATTCCTGAATATTTTTATGTAAATATATTATCTGTCAAGGTTAGTAGGCAAGAAGTGACAATAATATTCAGTCCCAATTAACAAATCATTATTTGTCTTAGTTATCTATGGAACCAGTTTAAAAATCACGGTTTTTAGCAAAAAAAATTTTCTCCTCAATTCAAATATTTTAAAATTTAAGAATCTGAAATGCCATTAAATTCTTCATATATTTAGTTAGGTTGTAATAGGAATATTGTTTACTCTTGTCCAGGACCACAAGCCAGAAGATTGGATAATGAAACTTGTTACCGTTACGTGCAATTATTTACCTCATAACAACAAACAACAAACATGATTTTGATATATGTCATGTCCTCAGGTAGAACTCTACTTCAAAACTATTGTTTTCTGTTTGGTAATAATGAATCTTAGGACAAAATAAAACTAAAATTTTAACATTTAAAGAGGTAAAGTTCCTTCCTTTCTATATACTAAAGTTTCAGAGTTTTATATTTTTGAATGTAGAAAAAAGTAATTTTATTATTAACAATGCTAATGCCTCAGTAGTTAACAGTGTGCTAAGAAGTTGTAAAAAATTTAATTAATGCTTATAGTTATACAATATAGTTAGCTATGTTTAAATTAATGTTACATTATAAAGTAATGTACCAACAAACTACACTGTAAACAGTCAAAAGTCATTTTCAAATTATTCATATTCCTTATATTTGTAATTAATTTTAAGAATGAATAAAGAATGGAAAAAATATTACAATTAGAAAATAATACACTAACGTTTCCTCTGGGAGAAATTAATCCTTGTAATAAACCAAGTTTCTGCATGTGATTGTCAAATTTGCGATTATACTTAGCAAAGAGAACGTCATTTAAATTATCGAATATTAAAATACAGTGCATTTTGACAGGATATTTCGTCAATGGTATCTTTCAAATCAGGTAGTTAGTATTAACAAACATACACACAGCGAGCAACATAACCAATTTCTACTTGTCAAAAATTTACCAATTCATAACCTGTCAAAAAGTCTGAAAATTGACAACGTAACGTACACTAAGTGATAAGAATCTAATATGATTATAAAAGTACATGATTCCTAAATATTACATGCTCAATATATAAGTATTTTTTTAACGGTAACGTTAAACAAATTAAATACTTAAACAATTCAAATGGTTATGTAATCAGTCATCTCCGGGAAGAAATTGCCTCCTTAAAGTGTTATTTACGTAACCATTTCAAATTAATCAAAATTGGAAAATTTTATTTTAGACAGTAGGATAATTTTGTTAACTGAAGATCAAATGTTACAATTCTTGTAAAATTTGGTACCGTAAATATCATATTCCACTATTTTCTTTGTTATGTAAAAAAAAAATGTACTCACTATTGGATTAAAAAAAAAATAGTTTTTGAGCCTTTTATTAATGTAAAACGAGACGTATTGAAGTATCAGTATATCTGCAATTTGCAGGAATGGTTTAAAACGTCAGAAATGGTAAAATTAATTAAGCTGGTATCCCTGCTAAATGTTTTTGTTACCGAGTTATTCATAACCTGTTTTTGTAGGTTATCACGCGTTTTGGATTGTCAAATTTGGTGTTAAATTGTAACTTAGTATTACTGTTTAATTTTTATTATTTTAGTTTGACAATGATCGGTTTCTAAAGTTAGTTGGTGGTATTTTGTGCAATATAATGACACAAATTAACACATTTAGTAAAACACTCAGGTAGATAAGATAGAATCTGTAAATAAGTTTAATTCTTGATAAAATTGATAGTTTTGTAAAACCGAACATTTTTTTATAATATGTTATTTGTTTTGCTCTAAAAATACTAATAAACGATACTCTTGAGAATGTTTGGTTCAGTAAAGTAAGTCAGTTTATTATAGGTTAAGTTGGAGAATTTTGTCAACAGTGATTTACTGGTAATAATTAGTACTAATGGTAATAAGTTGATTATGTATTCCTTTTATCTGCTGCGGACAAGAATAAATGATAGCCTTTTCTTTTTTTCTATCAAATCTTTCTGCCGAGAAAATCTTAGTAATTATTTATTACTATTAAATCGTTGTAGTTATTTCAAGACTGCTATATATATATATATATATATATATATATATATATATATATATATATATATATATATATATATATGTGTGTGTGTGTGTGTGCTTTGTTACAATTGTTTTAAGAGTCTGCATTTGTTCATTGGAAAATAAGATTAAATTTAAAACAAAATCGTAAATAATTAACTGTTAACATATTTTGATTTAAAGTAAAAAAGATTCAAAACTAAGTTTTTTCTGGCATCATGTTACTAAATAAAAGATGGGTGGGAGAAACTGAAGAGGAATGTAGAGTTCAATCATAAATTATGAGTAGAAACTTACAGCCTTCTCATTTTTCTACTGTCATCGTTAAATTAGGCTATTTTGCCAAATAACTTTTAAAGGCAATAAGTTTTTTTTGGTGACTGCTATTTTATACATTATATTTATAGGTCATTTAATGTTTTGTTTACTCCAATGAAAATATCAAGAAACAATAATATGTCAGATTAATCTTCCTTGAACCTGTATACTGGGTATAGGTTGATATTCAGGTGTAATAAATTGCACAGATATCTGTTCCTTGGATTTAAAACTAATAAAAATAAAATTGTATATATAATACTGAGTTTTTATGATGTAAATAAGGATTCACATTTAGCAGTAGAATTAGGATTTAAATTAGTTATTGATCTTGCTTGGTTGTAAAACTTGTTCATCTTTTCCATCTATCTCTTTGTATGAATAAGATAACTCTAAGGTTTATCTGTCTAAACCTAGAGTTTAGACCATTGATTCCCAAAGTGGTCTAGGTGGACCCCCAGGAGTCCACGGGAGACTTGATGGGGGTCTACGTTGGCGTGACAAAAAAATGGGGGTTCACAATTCGCAGGGGTCCACGAAAATTCATCTGGTTTCGATAGTGAAGAACTAAAATGTTGGCTTGACTTTGCGTATCAATCTAGGCAGATAATGTTTTGAGAAGCTCAGCGACTGTTACTAGTAAAAACTTGCATATTCCATATTCAGTACAACAAACGTGTCGAGACTTGCAAGCGCCAAACGCTTGTTTGATAGCGTTTCCCTCATCAAATCTTGTCGAAAATAGTTTTAGTGTCGTTACAAACCTTTTATAAAAAAAAAGGAGCAGATTCAATATCACAGAACGGGGAGATTTGCGCTTATTCCTAACAAAACTGAAGCCAAATATTGATAATTTGCTGTCAATCAATCCATCAAGTACATCCCTCCCATTAAAATTGTAACTATTTTGTGATTCTCATTGTAGAAGTTACATTACGTTATTAATGTTTAATTTTATTTATATTATGATAATTTTATTATATTACATTGCAATATGATAACAATAATAATTAATAGTGTAATGATTACATATTTGAATAAATGCAACACAAAAAATATATTATTTTACTTTTGCTTTTTACCACTCTGAATGGGAAGTTTTCTAAATAAAATAAGTGAGAATTGATTGCTTTCTTGTGTTGTGAGTAGATGTCAAAAATGTAAAGTTGGATGGAGGCATTTTTTTTGATTGGCCAACTTTACTTTTTTGACATCCATTCACAGCACAATCAATAAAAAATTAACCAATCAATTCTCACATTTTTTTCGGAAGCTGTTAGTTCGTGGAACTCAGCCGTAACGCAAATTTTCATAGTTAGATCTAATCTTCACATTTTCCGTCGACTAGAAATATGGTAGAAATGTAGCTGCAGGGGATCCACCGGAACCAGCAAAATTTTGAAAGTGGTCTATGAGAAAAATAAGTTTGGGAACCTCTATAACTTCTGTGTGTGATTATTTATTAACATTCATCCCTCTGGTACTTCGTTAGTATCATATATCACTAGCACCATATTCATGTACTCAAGCTCAATCTATATTACTGATTACTTTGACATTTTGACACAACGTTGCATTCGAATACTCACATGTTTTTATATACCTAAGATGTCACACAGGTGACAGGTAAAAACATGCTGTTTTTGAAAAACAACGCTATTTGTTGTACATAAAAGCAACACACAATTCCATTTCAGTTTTTCCTATAGGTGTATCCGCTATAGACTATAAAATTACTGGGCCGATATATGTGCAGGCAAAAAGGAAGAAGGGAAAAATGGGGAAGGGAATATGATAAAGATGAAAATGAGAAAAAGTAAAAATGGGGAAAGGGGAAAGGTTAAATTTTTTGAAGTTCCATAATGTTCATTTTGTTAATGTTTTATCAAACTTTCAGTTTTGTTCATTTAATATCTATATATATATACTCAAATCTAGCAATAGTGGAAGCATTGCTGAGTCTGCTATTTTATAAATAATCACTGCTTGAGTACTGTCCATTAGAAGAGCAGGTTACTGTCTTTTTTTTTTTTTGTATGTAGACTTTGAGGGGAATTTCTTTTTCCCTCAAAGGGGAAAAGGAAATTCATAAGGAAATGTTTCCTGTTTGAATGACATGTAAAACATAACTGGGTTATTAATGCTTGTTAAGCATCTTTAAAAGTTGTTGCTCTAATGAGATTATAGCAGATGGAGATGATTTGATCTGATAGACAAGTATTGACAGAATAGAATGATCAAACAGTTTGATTTTCAAAAAAATAGACAGATGTTTGAGTTTCTAAAAATATTATACCCACAGTGGATGGTCAGGCTACTAAGTGAGAAACACAAAATGAATTGAAAGCAGCTATAGTTTCAACATATCTCTCTATATGACATTTTAGAAGATGACTGTCTTAACAGGATTTTTACTGGGAATGAAACATGTCTATCATTACTAATCAAATAAGAGGTTAATGTGTGCTATTGAACATTCTTTATCTTGGGCCAGAAATTCAAGCTTTTACTTTTAAATGATGAGGCTATGCTTAATAATTTGGGATTCTTAAGTAGTCTGCTGCAAATTTCCAGAATTGAGGTGAAAGTATGGATGCTGGGTCATACCGTAAAATTCTGTTGATGCTTAGGTTTGTATTCAAAATCATCCTGTTCTATTGACTAGAAGGGTATTTATTAATCTGTTAATGTTGTATGATCAGGACATGGATATCCAGCCATGAAAATATTTCCTAATCCTAGTATAATTTGAGAAAAATAAGCATGAAACCACGTTTTTATAATGTATTCTGAGTAAAAAGATTTGTATAGGTATCTATTAACGATTATGTCTCGTTTATCTTTTTTCTTTTCACATTTGGTATTTCATAAATTACATTGGTTACTACATTATCATACACGTGTAATTAATTCATTGAGCAAGATTTCAAAATGTAGTTAAAACTTTAAAAAAAATTAAAATAATTTTACTTTTCAGAAAGTGAATTTATTGAATTTACCATATTAACATTTTTTTTTTTTTTTGCTGACTTCTAGGCCAGCACGTTTTCCTGCTGTTTTACAGTGTGTATTGTCAAGAAATTATGCAACAGAAAGTGAAGGAGAAATAGCAATTCCTAAGAGAATTCAGAGATCACCTACAGATATTTTGAGGGTAGATAATGTTAAATTTATCTTTGAAGATTTTATAAGTTATATATTTTTTATGATATATCATGTAATTATAAAAATAAGGTAATGTGTATGTTAATTTTGTCTATTTTATAACAGTATTATTTTTTAATTAAATGCTCTTTGATAAAATGTTTTTTATCTTAGTTTTATTTAGAATATTTCTAAATTAGTTATACAATGTAATTTTTAATAATGAAAAAAGTAAATATTCTTTGTAAGTAAAATACAAAAATGTTTGATACAACACTGAATAAAGTATATCTTCAAGTTTCATTTACAAATGTTCAATATACTTTTTATAACACTGCTGCTATCCCATATGTAATCAGTTTCTGCCAAATACTGTGAAGCATGACTTGATCTATGATGGCAACTGTTATCCAGTGTTGCAGCATGACAGCATTTCCTGGAAGTGGAGGAATAAACAAAACACTCTGTCTTTAATATAACCCAATACAGAGAAGTACATTAGAGTTAAATCAGATGATCATGATGGCCAGGAAATTGTTCCGCCTCATCCTATCCAAGTCGGCACTTTTCTATTGAGGTAGCGACAACTGCATGATGATAATGTGGTGGCATGCCATCTTGCTGAAAAATGAATTCTATGCCCTTATTGTGTTGTAATTGTTGCATTAGATAATGTTCAAGCAAGTTCAGGTATGGTATGCCAGTTCAGCTTTGTCACAGAACACAATTTTATTAAGATAATTATCTTTAGTCTCAATTTTGTTTAACATGTTTACACAAAACTCAGTTCATTTTTCTTTATCACTTTTACTCAAAGTTTGTATCAGTTGTAATTTGTAGGGTTTAAATGACAGTTGATTATGCACTACCATCCGTGCTGTAACCTTAGTAGTATTCAATTCTAAATTGGTGCATGTCGTTGATTTACCTGGACTACGAATGAATGTCTGCTACACTTGTTCGATTGCCGCTTCTGAAACTGAAACTGAAGAGAGAACTTTGTGAACTGATGATGTTAGGTGGGAATGAAACTTGAAGATATACTGATTATATTTAGTCATGTATTAAACAATTCTGTATGTTATTTACTCTTTTCATTATTAAAGGTTACTTTTGTATAATTAATTTAGAAATATTCTGTTATTAGTTAATAAAAAAAGAAACTGTTAAACTGTGTTTTACAGCTATTCAAGCTCTCATTACAAAACCGATCTTTTCTCCTTCTTTGTAACTTTTGCTAAAATTCATCTTGAATGAATAGATCACAAAAAAGTCGAGTCAAGAGCTTCTGTTCAAAAATGTTCAAAAAATTTTCATTCTTTTGACTAAAGGTATAAAGGGATTTTTGGGAATTAGTTTTTTCTTGTTTTATACAGAAAAAAGTACTTCTGAAAAGACAACTTTACTTTTTTTTTATAAAAATAATTTTTTTCTAAAATTTACTTCTGAGGGGCTGTAAAAAACAACAAAAGAAATATTTTATCATATACTGAAGTTTTCAATGTATTTATTTACTTCTTCAAATAGTTACCAACCTTGTTATATGACATTTGTTTTACCGTAACCCCAACTTGGAACTGTTTGCCAAACAACTATATCGTTAGTTATCCAGAAAATTGTTATTAACCCCTATCTTTGAACTAATTTGCTGAGTAACCAGAAAACTATCAAAACTATCATCTTGTTGATGAAGCAATAATCACCCCAACTTTATTAAAGCTATAAAGGAATGATTGAGAATCATCACTTTGACTAATCAAGCAAAGTTTTTGTGTGATCTCGGAACATCTTAGATAATTTATTATTTATTGACCTTTAAAGCTTTCTCACCAATTCACAAATAGATAGCCCCTAAACACTGTAGTTAACATTTTTCAGTTAAATAATGTTTTCTTTTAATTTCTTTGTTTTGCTAGGTGAATGATTGTTCATTTACTGTATGAACAATTCCTTGGCCTATATTCAGAACTTGTCATCTCTCTACCCACAATTCTGTTGAAATATTCATTGTTTATTTTATTGCAGCACTGAAGGAATATTAAGGTCTGTGGTTGTTTTACATTTCTGCACTTCAGTTGGTTGTTTTTTTCCACTTAGAGAATTTATACAATCAGCCTATTCATTAAAGAGTTGCTCTCAAAATAATTTATTTTTGATTTAATTTTCACAAAAAATGTGAAAATTTATGTGAAAGAGCAGACATTGTAAAACTACTTGATTTGTTTATCTTTCTGAAAATGTTCATCAGTTACAATTTAGTGTTTCACTTTTCCTCACTTCATTTGATTTTATATTCCCTTTAAATTTCCTACACCAATTTCTCTCTGTGCGTCACCTTTGTTCTGAATTAGAATAACTTTGCCTCTTAGAATTATGAAGTTATTTGAAAAAAGATATTCTGTGCAATGTGTAAACAAAAATTCAGTTTTGTATTACATATATGTATATGTAACCTGCTGGGTTAGTCTAGTGGTTAAACTCATCATCGCAAAATCAGCTGATTTTCAGAGTCGAGAGTTCTAAGATTTGAGTCCTCATGAAAGCAGTTGCTTTTATATGCATTTGAATGTTAGACTAGATATTGGTGTACTTTGGTGGTTGGATTTCAATTAAACACATGTCTCAGGAATGGTCAACCTGAGTGTTATAGATTACACGTTTACTAATACATTTACACTTACACTGCAGTTATTTCAGGCCTGGCAAGCCAGTAGTGGTAATCAAATTTGCTTATACACACACACACACCCAGACCCAGCAACAGCTGGAAAATGCTTGGAGAAAACAACATGTGTAAACTGAGGTTTTTGAAGTGACAGACTACTGTTTTTGTGGGTATAAAAATACCTGTTTTAATCATCTAATAATTTTTTTATGATAAATGTAAAATCATTTTCTAATTTTGCAATGAAATTAAAGAGTTCATCTGGATTAAGATTAACAGTTTGTAGTTAATCATAGTAGTGTCAAGATTGGCTCATTGTAGGTGCAATGCATTTCTATTTGCCCATTCAGAATTATGTTCAAGAAGTGTTAATAAATTTTTGATCATTGTATTAAGTAGAAATCTTTATGAATATTCACAATAGTTATCAATCATGCATCCTCCATTTTCCGTTTTTAATACATATATATTAATACCTGGGGATTGAATTTTTAGTATCATTTATGATACCATTACAATTTATTCAAAATGTTGCAGGCACTTTCCAGTACAGTCAATAGAGATCCAACAGCTCCGCATTACAAATATCATGATGATCCATTTTTAATCCCAGCATCTAATTATGCTAAAAGAAGTTTTGCTCTTGCTCAGGAATCTGGTAAGAAAGCAGCTAAATGGATTTTGCAAGAACATGCTGATCTTTTTCAACATAAAGTAGCTGATCCGTTTATTGAGGTAATGGTTTCTACGCTGTTTATCACATCAATTGAACAATTGTGATCATTTACTAAATTTTAAGAAAATTTGAACCTAAATGAATAGTTTGTTTACAAAATAGTAAACAAACTATTTATTGTTTGTTATTTAGTGAATCAGGTTGTAAAATTATTATTCTCTTATGATCACAAACTAGAATATAACCTGCTATCACATTATCAGTTAAATTTCTTTAATATTAGAATTCCAAAAATATATTTTAATGTTAAGTGTAGGGAAAGTATTGTTTTGAAGCTGGATTAATGAGTGACTAAAATCACTTGCATAAGTGATTTTATGTTGCAGTACTATACTACTCATTAAATCTACTCACTTTAATGTAACTATTAACTTTATAGTTGTAGTATTTTTATAGTATAGTGTAAAAACTATATTTTTTTTTTTTAGTTCTAACCTTTCTAAGTAAACATAACTAATTGAAGCCTAGTCATACTTAAAATGACTTATTCCTACTAATGCATAATATGCATATTGTTTAAGGCAGAATATTTTTTATCCTTTGTTAACTTCAGTCTTATTTATTATTTTTATGTTTAGACACAAATTTTTTTTTTTTTTTCTTGCTAAGATATTACTGATGCCAAAATTAATTAAATACCAAGAATTAACTGTTACTTTTGACTTATATTAATTTTGAAAAACTTTAATTTCATTATATTAAAGTTACACTAAAATTTTCTCATCGTACAATTCACTTCATATAAATTTTATTATGGAATGTTTAATTTAAATACATTACACTTTAAGTTTCAACCATAATTACTGTCTTTTAACATTTAAATTCCTTTAATTCATCTGTTGACTTACTAGATACATCTGTTGTTTTATTTATCACCATTTTGACTACTAGTATATTAACAATTCTGTCCATTTCTCAAATCTCTTTTTCTTTTTGCATAAATGATGGGTGCTGTTTTTCCAGTTTAGTCATTTTCTTACAATTTCTCCTTCAAGTAAATTCTTTACTTAATTTATTTTTAAACTTATTGTTTATGGTCATGTACTAAAGTACATGACCACCTAGTTTTAGATCACCTCATAGAGTTAATAGTTCAATGGTATGCAAGATGCCTTAACATAGAATTCCCATGTTCTTCTGCCATTTTGTCGATTGTATTTATAATGTTGTCTCATTATGATGTTTTCACACAATTTATCTCAGTTTTGATTTGATACATTTTGTATCAAATTGTATACATTGATAAGCCAAGAAATAATATTGCTTTTTCTCTAAGAAGTATTTGAAATATACCCCACACCATGGACATTAATACAGCATATTGTCTATAATTATTATATATTTTTTTCCAACAGTTGAATTACATTTTTTAAATTCATTTTGAGAAAACGTCACATCCATTTCTTGGAAAAACATCTACTGGTGACAGTTTCTGGAAGTTTTCTTTTCTTCAAAAATTAGAAGCTCATTTTCAATGAAGCCATTATAACTTCTAATATTTCACTGATTAGACAATTTAAAAATGTCTGCCTGGCTGATTTTATTTTGATATAACATCAAGCTTTAGTAGTTAGATTTTCAGTAACCCATATTTCATCCTGAATAAATTATTTGTATTTGTCAATATTCTTTAATTATCTTCAAATTCTCCCTTCTCCAGTTAAGAATGTCTTCTTTATTAGTGTCATATTATCTGACTTAAAAATTGAAAATTTAATGATTTAAAAATGTTGGAAAACATACCTTTTTTAAATTAGGCAAATCTGGGTCATCATATAGCTACTAGCTACATTTTATTCAAAGTTGGTGTTTTATTATTGTAAAAATATTAATGTATAGCTTGTCCATGCTGAATTGTCACAGATCTGAACTAGGCAATGGTTGCCTAGCTAGCGGATGGCTATAATATGCTGCTTGTGGAAGACAGTATATATATATATATATATATATATATATATACTATAATTTTTTTTATATTTTGTAGTAATTTTTTAACTTAACTAATTTTTTTATACTAATTTACGGTATACATCTTTTTTTAGTATTTTTTATACTAATGTATTCTAATCAATAAACAAATTCTCATCAAAAATTTTTAAATTAATTTTAGTCTTATATTTATATAAAAAAAATAAATTCATAACAAAATAAAACAATATATAAGTATTTAGCTAACTTATTTTTAAATACTTAAAGTAAAAAAAATAAATAAATATAATTATTACCTTGAAATATAGGTATTTCTTGTTTTTCGGTCTTTTTATAATTGTTTTTACTAGCTCGACAATCCTTTTACCAGTAGAATTTTTACACTTTATGTTATAATAATGTATTTCATTATGAATTTTGTAACTTAGCACTAGCATAATGCAAATAACTAAAGTAAAAAATTACAAAGTTGCCGAATATGTAGGCACTTCACTCCCTACTGCATGTTTTCATCTTCTTCTGAAAATTCTGATGAACTGTCACTTCCCAAATTGATGATGACATGTTTAATTTGTTGTTGTAGAGGTCCTTGCAGCTTGTGATACTCACCTTTGTTTTTTTAACATGTTAGCAACATTTTATCCAGTCCTCGACTGAAAATTCTGTAAACTTTTTATGATAAATTTTCATTTTTGCATTTGTCATAAATTGTACATTTTTGGCTGCGATCTAGTTCTTCATTCATGCCCATATCATCTCGATGGGATTCAAATCGGGATGATATGGGGCATAAATATATGAGGCATAAAACAGGTAACCCACCTTCCTCCAATATCTTATCTGTCTTTATGTTTTCAGGTGATTTCTATTTTTTTTTAATTGTCTCATACAACTGAACCTTTGTCAGATTTTCATGGAATAGTAAGCTGCTAGTCCACAGCCAGTCAATCATTGATTTTTTTTCTTTGGATGCTGAATTCAGTGCTCAGCATTGTGGTAAGAAGCATCTAAAATAATGACAGTGTTTACTGGCAAGTTAGGTATTAATTTTTCTCTTATCCACTTTAAAAAATGTTGCAGTTCATCTGAAAATGATAATCACCTGAGGAACATTTGACTTTCCATACTGTCAAGCAGTTGAGAATGAATCCCATTTCACCACCGCCAATGATAATTATTATCCTTTCTCCTTTTGAAATTGGCACAGCAAAACACTCAGATGCACTTGAAGGTTGCCAACAGAAATGTTGGTAATGAAAGCTTAAAATATAAATCTCATCAACGTAGATGACTGGTCTTTCTTCAACTCAATATTCTTCAACTTTATTCTAATACACAAACTGTTTGTACTGAATATCATGTTTTTCAGTAAGAATTGCCCTGTTATTTCTGATTCTCTTCCATTTGAAGTCCATGCTTAACAACAATGTTCGTAAACTAATCTTTTGCCCATTAAATACCTCATAACATTTTAGTTTTGCAGTAAGTTTCCTTAGAAAAGGCAAGCAGCCCTCGGTTAAGTAAAATTTTAACACTTTATATCATATAGCATTCCGATCAAAACTGTCCAGGTTTGTCACTTCCTTTTTGCGTATTATTCCTTTGTGAGGAGAACTGAATTTTAGTTCCGAAGCTATTTCACCAGCAATTCTATAAACTGTTCTTTTTGAGACTCCTGCGACACACAGCATGTTCTACAACTTTTTGGGGGTCACTAACAAACATTCCAACTGCGGCTTCTCCTGTCATGTAATTAAAAACGTTGTATAAAGTTTCTTTCCTTTGGTGGTGAATGTCTTTTCCATGTAAATTAGACATAATATGCAAAGTAATATAATCAATTCATTTCCATAAGAATAGAACTGACAAAAATTTACTAATTTAATGCGAATATATTACTTTTAAAATTTCACTTTAGACTTCAACTATTTTCAAGAATTGAAACTCTAACGATATAATCAGACAATAACCTTACTCTTTAGGAACACACAATTATCTGGACGAGTTTTAATACATGTTGAGTCTTTGATGGCTAGTACTAGACTGACCAACCACATTAGAAAAAAAGTGAGAATTTATAAAGAGTAACAAAAAAGTAAGAATTTATTTAAAGAGATTTAAATTTTAAAAGAAACCTGAATCTTAACATAACTGCCCACCAAAAATCACATGATTCATGTTATTGTTAGCAATAATTTAATTTATAATATTAAAATATATATATGTATTTTATCATATGCAACTTCAATTACAGTATAAATTAGAACGGAATCATTTACAAAAACAAGTTAGTCTCTGAATGAATCAAGAACGGTTTGTATAAATAGAGATTTAATGTTTCATTTAAATGTTTAGATTGAGACATCTTTCAGTTATTATTTACACAAACCTGAATAAAGAAATTTTTCTTATGTATTCCTCATTACCTAGGCTAGCGTATGGTTGTTTGCCATTCCCAGAACAAAGGGCAAAGAGTAGCATAAACAGTAGACATCAGTTTTGTGCTTGTTTGGCTTGGATATTATATACAGTTGTAAAACTGTAAAAGAATATACTTTGGCCTAAACACTATTTAGTAACAGCCAATAAGTCTGCATATGATAACATATCTATTTCAGTATCAATAAAGAAATAAAATTATCAATTTAATAATGTGTAAACTCAAGATTAAATAAGTAACTAATAAGACATGAATTTGTTTATTGATTGGAATAAATAATAGTCATACTATATGCATACTGTCCTTAATCAAATAATTTTAATCCGTGCTCGTTAAGCAGCAAGATATACTGCTATGCTGTTCATCAGATCTGTGACAGTTTGGTTTGGACAAGCTATACCGTTAATCAAATATTACCTTTTTAAAACTATCACATTACTTTAAAACAGATGTATCATCTTTTCTTTTCTTGCTCAGTGGTTAATATTCCCATCTGCTTTTTCTCATTTTCGATTTTATTTACAGTAAATGTTGAAATACTGATGAGTCCTTCTGTGTTATATTCTATTCAGTTTTTGCAAATTTTTGTGTAAAATGTGCTGCTACATCTTTATTTTTTAAGTTGATTAAAAAAAAAAGAATTCACCTCATATATTTGGGTTGTATCATATGTATAAAAGACTAAAATGTAACAAACAGAATCTTGTATGATGTGAAATATGTGTCATATTTTTAAGAAGAAAATGATCAATCAGTGCTATATTTTGTAGAACAGTTTTCTTATAAATTTGTAGTAATTTAATGGCTTATTTCTTTTGCTGTAAGTTTTAAATGTAATAAATTACATATATATAAAAATCAAATTTTTGTATGTGGAAGTAACTTTTTAGTTGTTACTTTTAGTAACAACTGTATCATACTTGTTTTTAATAATTACATTTAATTTTTAGGTCTTTGCACCAAAACAAATTATTACTGAAGAAAGTGATGTTAATGTTGAGAATTTGAATAGAGCCATATCTGATTTAGCTGTTTCTGATGCTGTTACAATATATCAAATCCTACAAAAGAAAAATGTTTGTAAGTGTTGACTTTTTAAACTGTTGAATTTTATTTTAGTGGGATTTACTTTGGATTTACTTTATCTTAGTTGAATTTTAATATTTTTTAGTACGTTAGCTACATAAATTTTTAAGTGTCATATGGGTATGGTAACTGTTCAAACTTTATTGTACAATTTCAGAATTGACAAATCTTAGAACAGTAACATTAAAAATCACTTTTTTGACATTACCAATTGAAACATTTCTCAGCCTGTTCTGTCGGTAGAAAAAATTGAGTTGATGCTTTTGCTATTGCATTTGAATATTGCTGTAAGAAGCAGTATTCCTATAAGTGCTTTCAATTTAACAATATCAATGTCATTCAGTTCAGTAATATTTGGATTTTGTATTTTGTTCTCAAAGAAAGCAGTTTTTGTTTGTGGACTCCAAAATAATATGTAAAATATCATCGGAAAATAGTTTATTCTTTACCCCAATTTCACTTTCATTTCAAATGTTATGCTTGTTACCAATTCGTAATATATTATATGCTACAATTTGGATATTTCTTCTTGGTTCTACTTTAGACCACTTAAAATTGAATTTACTCAGATAAACGTTTTCATTTGCTTCTCCATGTTTATCAATCCCTTCATCTTCACCACCCCTTGAAACTTCAACTTCAAAATCTGTATCATGTTCACTAACAATACAGTAATTCCAATCAACAGCCTGTTCCTCATTTCCTACAGCAACCACCTCTCTATTTCCATCTGTAGCCCATTCTTAATTACCATTTGAACCTTGTTCCCTATTTTGACCTGTAATTAGTTCATCAATATCTGAATCTTCACTTTCCTATCCATCCAGTTCTCGAAGAATAGCTTCTTCAAAATTCTAATCATTCATGTTCATTTTTACACTGAAAAAATTAATATGATTTGCTAATAAAATTGAAACAACTGGATGCAAATAAATTTATATTTAACCAAAAATCCATATTATTTGATCATTTTACAATAGAAAATTGTACTTACATAAATGGTGAGCACATGTCAGTTTGACGTTGGACACTCAATTGAAAAAAAAACAGACACAATAAAAAATCTCACTGCACAGCAATCTAAATATAACTAAAAAAGAAACAGGTGCTGCAAAGCACGTTTCATTATGTGATAAGGGTGGGGGTAATCATGTAACAACAGGATGCACACTGTCATATTGATGTCACCTCACCAGTTGAAGGTTAATAAAAAATATTTTGATGAAAACTATTCTTGTGCATGTACAAAATGAGAGGTGATTGTATGCAACATGTTGACACCAAATTCAGTTACTAAATTAAGGCTGATATGTTAGGCATTAGTTACTTTATATTCTGATTGTTCGAATAACGGTAACATTAAATTATATCTGTATTAGGGAGATACTTTACACCAAAGAACAGAGTTCATGTAAAAATTTAAGAAATCAAGCAGCTGCCAGGAAAAACTTCTGATTTAATTTGAAAATATATATAAGAAACCATGGAAGGTTACAATATAAAAGATAAATTGCTTGCCCTTTGTGCTGCGCTGTTCTCGGACAATCTCGCTTCGCCCTGCTCCGATGTTCATGTGCCAAGAACAACACAAAAAAATGAAAAATGAAAATGTTTGATAAAAATGATTACTGAAATTTAATTTTATTAAGTTTTTTGAAGGATCATTATTAAATAAACTGAAATACGCTAGAAATTTGAATGTTTGAATAGATTTAAGTTTTATTAATGTAATTTGTTTTTAAAATAATAATTTTAATGTTGGGATTCATTCACCCTTTGATGCCGGCTGGATGCTCTCTACATCACGAAGGATAGTCATCTTTCTACATATTAGACTCTCTACTGCGTTGTTCCTCTTCCGCCTTTCACAGCATCCCCGGTCGGCGATCTTAATGGCTGGATTCTGCTCCTTCCAAGTCCAGAGGGAGAGTGCTGGACCGTCTCCTCCCAAGTCCTGGCTGAGAGTGCTGGAACGTCTCCTCCCGAGTGAAAAATGGCCCTCGCTTACTGACGGGCCAGTGAAAAAAATATAATTACTTTCCCCTTCTAACAAAGCTTATTATGTTTCAGCTCGCATGCGCGAGAACATCAACATTTAAACACTAACACAATGTCAAAAAAAACGTTACTTATATTACATCTAATACAATTGAATATAAGTTACAATGTTAATAAAAGTTACTTATATTAAATCTAATACAATTGAATATAAATTACATACAAGATACAATGCTAGCTTTATTTTTTTTTATTCATGAGGTTTGACACGCCTCAGTGCTGATAACACTAATTGGAACTTTGGCAGTGCAGCTAGTCATGTTAAGAACAATGTTTTTAGTTAAATTCAGCCACCTAATAAAACTATATTAATTTGGGTAAATTGTGCCCTACATATTTTAAATAATTGCATTTAGAAAGCAGTTGAATGCCTTCCTACTTATGTTGAAAATATAGTATCAAATATATATATAAAAGATTTATTCTTTTATATATATAAAAGAATAAAAAAATTTTATTCTTGCAAATTGAAAATTTCAAAGAAATATGTAAACATTGATGTGGAATATTGTAAATTATTGGGATAGTCAGATCAGATGGTTAATTTTTAAGCTAGCCGTAGAAAGAATCTTAAAGTTATATAAAACATTTACAGGCATATTTCTTTTATGCCTTTAAATGAAGAGAGATGACTCACAGTATAATAACAATTTTTTTAAGGATCCATGTTCAGAATTTTGGTTTTATTCACACATAGTCAGGCTTCTATTTTTCAGAACAATATTGCCCAGATTGAACCCCTAAAATTCCATGCCAGAAGTATCTCTGATTATAAAGAATCTAAAATGTAAATTAAATGCGTGCAGAGAGGAATTATTTTTGCTTTAAATGTTAAAAATATGTAAGCAAAATGGGAAAGTCTGAGCATATTAATGAATTTAAATAATGAATTAAATTAACAAACTTAAATCTGCTATAGCTAATTTTTCAATGCATGTCTCATATGCATTGATTAGATAAATCAGTGGAATACTTAATTCTAAGAAATTGAGATATTGTTATGGCTACTTCTTCCTGAAGTTCCTTTGTAGTCAAAGGTCGAAGGTAGAATTAATTTTATTTTGGAAAAAAATGTTAGTCTTAAACTAGATGATGCAGAGTTTTTAGATAAATTTTCTTGCATTAAAAGTTATGCAGATGCTAACAAAAGAAGAGTGGACAATAACCTTACAGCCAAACGAAAATAGGTACAAACACTTACACATTTTGATAACATTTCCTGTTCAAATACGAGCCACTTTGGCCAAAGTGGCAACACTGTAAAGCTACTAATAAACAAATGGTTATATAACAGCTAATATGAACAGCTGAATAGTCTATTGTTGCCACATAAGATGTAAACAAACTTTTTGTGAAATGAGTTTTTGTTGTGTGTTACAAAAATGAATGAGCAACATTGTGCAATCAAGTTTTGTGTTAAACTCTGTGAGTATGGTACTGAAACGTTTTAAAAATTGAAAAGGGCACATGGAGATGACACTCTATCACGAGCCCAAGTTTTTAGGTGGTTTAAAACATTTTCAGATGATCGGGAATCAGGTGCGAATGATCCATGCTCTGGAAGACCATTAACGTCAAAAAGTGATGACAATGTTGAGCGAATCAGACTTGATTGGTACGACCAGCAATTAACTGTCAGAATGATTGCAGAACATTGAATTTCACAGTCCATCAAATTTTGACAAACTAATTGGATTTGAAACCTCACACCAAAAAACCTCCAAAAAACCTCACTTTTTAGTCTGCCTAACAATGCATATGCAAGCACATCAAATACTACTTGTATATCGATAATGAATGTAGATGCAGCTGTCTCATCTTGAGTTGCCAAATTAATTTACATTGTTTGTTAAAAACCAAGCAATTACAGCTGTATTGAAGTACGTACATTAGCATACAAGTAGCATTAATTTGTTTAGAGACACGGTTTTTAATCAACTTGAGGAAAGGTAAATATTTCCTGAGTGTTGATAGTTAAACTACTTTAATAATTTTAATAGATTTAACTTTAAATAATCTGATACCTATGAGATACCTATGATAGATACTTATGAAAACCATATAAATTTTTATATAGGTAGAATATTTAATGAAAGATAAATCGGTAATAAATTTTAATTTTTAAAAATGTATTTTTACAGTATTTTTTTCTGATTTTGGGTAGTTTGTGATTGTGTGTGGTTTTTCAATAAGTTATTCTTTTTTTGTCTTGTTTTAGCATTATCAAAAGAAGTGTTACAAAGTTTATTAGAGCTACTTTGTTTTTATAATGCTGAAGATAAGACTAATGAAGAATGGATAGAAGAAAGATGGTTGAAACAAGGAATTAAAGATCGAGCTAGGCCACGCAAAACTTGGAAGTATATATGATACTGGAACTATTATCTACTTTTTAGTTAAATTTTCTTCATAAGATATTTACTTGTAACAAATAGAGGGTTAAATTTAATTAGGAATTGTTATTTAATTTTGAAGTAATTTGTATTACTCAACTTCTACATTATATTAACTTTTCTCTGTCTCTCCCAAAAGTCACCTACAACCTTTATTGTCTTCCTAACCTTATCATTGTATTTAATCTTCTTCATTTTCATAATTTTATCCTAAATACCTAATTTAAAGAGAATATTGCTTTTAAAATTTTTATTTTTTAACAGTTTGAAGCTGGTGTTTTCACTAAAGAAGTGAAGTTTGTTAATAGTTATATTCCATTACCAGAAAATGAAATTTTATGCTGATTCAACTTGCTTTTATCTGCATTATTCTTGACTTGCAATTTATTAAAATAATGACTATAGGAATTAGGAAAAATTGTGCAGAAAATGAACCACATTTTCTTGGTAGTACTAATTTTATGTTCATAACTTTGTTATAAAACTATATAAAAAAGTTTTGTTTAAATAACTTAAGATTGTGCCCTATCTATTGTTAAAGCTTAAATAAAAAAATATATATGATGGTTGATAACCATCAAATAACTGATACCAATTAAATAAATGGTAACCGTATATATATATATATATATATATAAAATATGGAACCATTTTTTTTAAATTTGAATTTTTACTTCCTTGTAACAAAGTATTGTAAAAAAAAATTTTGGTTTTCAGATTTTAACAGAGATATCCATTTTGACCATCCCTGAATCCATTTTGACTAGTTTTGGTGTGACATCCGTATGTACATATGTATCTCGCATAACTCAAAAACTATTAGCTGTAGAATGTTGAAATTTTGTATTTAGGACTGTTGTAACATCTAGTTCTGCATCTCCCATTTTGATTACAATTGACTGGACCAAAAATGTGTATACAGTCAGACCTCTAAATAAAACACGGTTTCAATTTTGAAACATTTGGTTTTTGGACTTTTTCTTAACTGCAGTAATAAGCCCTTGTTGAGAGCTTTTCATTGTTATATCATAAGTGTTACTTATTTTCATTGGTTCCAGAGTTATAAGCAAATAGAATTTTAATTAATGAAATATCTGAATCTTTCAAGGGGAAGGCACATCGGTTCAGATCCAGCTTCATGTACATATATTCTTTTTTAACTTTTTTTCTTTAATTTAAATATATTGATTTATTAATAATTATTAATCTGTGATTGTAAAAAAATATTTAATAATAAATAATAATTCAGTAATAATAGTACAAAAAAATCAGAAGTTAGTAGTAAAATCAAATTTTATGTACTTTTCATTTTAATTCAAAAATTTTTGCAATCTGAGGTTAATAATGATTAATAAATCAATGTATCTAAATTTAAAAAAAATGTATATGAAGTTGGATTCAAACCAATGTGTTCATGGTTACAGATCAGACATGTTCTCACTTACACCACATATTTACTTGAGCAACATGAAACAAAATTAATGTATAAACTAATTTAAAATGCTAAGGAAATTTTTAGGGCCATTTTACTTGAATATAATTGAATATTGTGTGTTAGTATTTTATGATGAAGACATGTAAATAGTGTTCTATTTACACATGCAATATGGTTCAAATCGGTGTCCTGATGCCCATGCCTTCCTGTTGTTAGCTACAGTAATATGAAATAAGTTTAAATGAAGTGCAGCAAAAAATGTATATATGTTATTTAATAGGCGTACAAGAAAGATATGTGGTGTCCACATCAGATTTTCTTATTGTTAAGGTAATACATTTTTTCTACATTAAACTATGTGTTTTATGAACACAATTATGTATAACACTTTTATGTACATAGTTTTCTAATCTCAGTAAACAACAAAATGGTTGTGAAAGGAAGAATGATTTTTATTAAAATGGAAAGTAATCTACATTGTAGAAAAAAGTATTGTTGCTTTAAGCAAATTTAGAAATATAATCTGAAGCTAATACATGAAAATTCAGGAGGAAAAAAATAATTTGGAACTGCTTCTAGAGCTTAAAGTAAGGAAAAAAGTTCATACAAACATATATCTGTAAATGCTTTGTTATTGAGTTACGGTTAGTGAAAAATTTCACCTGGAACAGCTAGCAAAAAATTTCACCTGAATTTCAGTCCCCCTCACTAAAAAGAGGTCATACTAAAATTTTTAAGGCATTATAAGAGGCAAACTTAATTGTTTCTTTTGATCTTGATTTGAAAAATCAAATAAAACAGGTCATAGAACTGTATCTCCTGTAGTTTTCATGATATTCATTGTAAAACAGAAAAATTCAGCAACTAATAACACATTTTTTTTTAAATTTGAAGTACAATAACTGTGTTAATGACCAAATAAATGTGTTAATTTTATTATCAAAACGTGTAGAGAATTTAAAGTAATAAAGTCTATGAAAAACAAAAAAAAATTAACTCATTAAAATTAAAACAGAACTAAATTTAACAGAAAGAGGTTATGAATTGGTAAAATTATGAACAGCTGTTTTTAGTACAATAAATTTAAAAAAATATTGTGTAAAATAAATTTATGCTCATTTCTATCTGAATGTCAGCTGGTTCATGGTGTTGAAAGAGAAAATATTATTCTTGTGGTACAACTTAGTCCTACAATGAGCACGCAAAGAATTTCTACATGACTCAACATTACACACAGTACAGTATGGAGGATATTACACTCACAGATTGCATCCATATTATGTTCAGAAAGTTCAACACTTCCAGCTTAGTGACTATACCAAACAGTGCAGTTTTGTAAGTGGTTAACAATAATTACCACTTAATTGTGTTTTTTGGATAAAGCTACTTATACCTGTAATGGCATAAACACTGGAATTCTTGTCAGTAAACTGAAGAAAACTCACATGGTACAGTTGAATCAAATTTTCAGTGAATATTTGGTGCGGCGTAATCAACAACTAATTAATAAGCCCTTTTATATTTGAACAATATGTCATGAGGAGAAATTATTTGAAATTTTTAGACTATAAGTTTGTATAATAATTGAAAATTTCTCATCAGTGAAATGAACAAAATGTACTATCAACTTGATGGAGCACGAGTACATTTTGTGAATGAAGTAAGGTAATTCTTAGATAAAAATATTTACTGATAAATGGATTGGACATAGAGGGCTGGTAAATTGGCTGCTAGATTATCAGACCATATTCCCTTAGATTACTGTTTATGGGAATGTATGAAATGCAAGATGTACTAGCAAAAACTAGACACACATGATGAAGTAACTGACGATCGTTCACATTCTCAACACTGCTGACCTCATCAAGAAACATGAGGATATCAGGTTGCCAACAGAAAATGTAAGGAATCTAGTTAAAAAGTTTGTCAGTGTCAGTGGTGGAATTTTCGAACATTTATTTTAAATTAATACAGTATAATAAAAAACCACTGTGAATATTTTTTAAAAACTATTTTAAACTTTGGGAGGTTTAAATTTATTGTACTAAAAATAGCTATTTTTAATTTTTACAAAATCATAACATTTTTCTCTTTAAGTATTGTTCCATTTTGTTTTTTAATAATAAAAGTTGTTTTTTTATGTTTTCATTTTTCATGGACTTATTACATCAATTTTCTCAAAATTTTATATTCTACAAGTTTTGGTAATAAAATTTATACATTTATTAGTCATTTAATAAAGTTATTGTACATCAAACCTAAAAAAAGGTTTTTTGTCACCAAATTTTTGTTTTACATTGGATATCATGAATACTACAGGAGATATAAAATTTTCAGGTCAAAACATATTAAAAAGCCATTAAGTTTTCCCCTTCTAAAATACCTTAAAATTTCAGTATGACCTTATTCCACTAGTGGAACTGAAATTCGTACTAAGTTTTTTAAGCTGTTAAGGTGACCATTATCATTTGTTTAGCATTATCCAGGGGGCACCATGAGGAGGCAACTGATTCCTTCCCCCAGTAATTTTTTTTTTACTGGAAATTAGTAGAGACATTGCAGCCATGAAGTTCAATAAATGATTAAGGCGCCTTGGCATAGAATATTGGGAGAATTATAAGCTGCCTCACCAAGACCCAAATGTCCCTGTTGGTAATAGTTAAAAGAGTTAACTAGGGCATACAAATTAGATATAGAAGACAGGGAAGTTTTTCCAGCACGGCTATTACACAATATTACCTTACCTAAAGGTTGGACCAGCTCCAGTGCATGAGCAAGAGTAAGATGCTGCCAAAAGAATTAAAAGCTATTGCTCTAGAAACAGTTAATGAGAGGTACCTTGTGTAGACTGGCTCCATATTTACACCGATGGATCTACTAGTGACGCATGTGGTAATGGTAGTACTGGAATTTTCTCTACAAAATTTCAGGTATCTGAACTGGTGGGAACGATGGCATCAAACTAGACAGTGAAATTCGAGCTATCATACTGGCCTTAAAACAGCTAAGGTTTGCCACTTAAGATAGAGCAGTTATTTTTGATTCGAAAGTGGCAGTTACTTCCTTAGAGATAAGTATGTCTGTTGATGTCCAGCGAGGAAGAGAAATGATGGTGGAACTGCTACAGGCCGGTTAGAACATGATGTTGCAATGGATTCCCAGTCATTGTGGTGTCTGGTGAAAGAAGGTTCCAAGAAACTGCAACGACAGGCCCCTCTCAAATTTAGTATGGTAAAAAGATTATTAAAGAAGCTGAAAGTAGAGACAAGCAAAAGACACACGACCAGCACTAATGACAAGCTGCAGTCTTCATTGTTGCTGTCTAGTGCAAGAATTCCCCACAACCTTTCGTGAAGTGTAACCAGTAGTCTGTTTCAGGATCATTTCTGGATATGACTACTTGAGAATTGGAGTGGCAGACAGTCCTGTATGTGGGTTATGAAACTTGGGAGATCTTATGAATGGTGTTCATCTCAATATATTTGAAGCACTGACTGAAGTCCGACAACTGCCGCAAGGACAGAAAACATCATACACTATGACAAGTAATCTTTATTGGACGGCTCGATGTAGAATGATGCTAAATCAATTAATATAAAAGGCGTGAAAAAAAAATGCTAAATTTTTGCTAGCCATAAGCATTTTCGGACATATGTTTATGTGAAATTTTTCCCTTATTTCAAGCTCTAGAATCAGTTTCCAAATAATTTCCGTTACCTCTTGAATTGCTCTTTATTTATGTGTACAATTGTTTTGCTCTTGAGTGCTGTGATAAAAATACTCTGGAATAAAAATTTGACTATCTCTCTTTTTTCTGTCCTATTTTAAATTGAAATTATGATTTTGTGAATGTATTGTAATAATGCTTTTAAAATACATTTCAAGTGTAAGAGAAAAAATCTTACCTTTACTGAGAACCAACATTTTTTTTTTTTTATTTTTTTATTTATAAAATGGCTGCCACATTAAACCAACAAAAACATTTGTTAAAACCTTAAATGATAGAATTGAACATGCATAATATTTTCCCAAATTCCTGTGGGTGTTCTTAAAATAAATTGCATGTAACAAGAATAGTAAAGTAAAGAATTAGCTTTAAATGGCATAAAATAGGATGTTTACTATTTTTAAGGTAAGATGGTTCATAACATATGCTTAACTTACTTAGAGCTTACATAGTTAGAAAATTATTTAGATAAATTTTTAACTTATAACTCTTCAAACATAATCTTTTTTTTGGACATACTTGCATATTGTAATTTATTAAATTTTGAATAATGATACTGCTTATTGTATCATTTATTTTACTTTTATTGTGTAAAATGCAAGTTTTATAATTACATCTATTATATGTTTTTAATTAGAGTGTATTTATTTGTATAATTTTTCTGTTTGTTTAATATAGGGACAATGGTATTGCAGAGACTATATTCCTCAGTATAGATCCACCTGATTCAAAATCATTTTCAGCGTTAATTGTAGGCATGGGTCTATATGGTCAGTTAGACAGTATGTGGAAATATTATGATGAAGCTAAATCTAAAGGAATTACTTTATGTTTAGATGCTTATAATGTGTTAATTAAAAGTGTTGGTTTTGTTAGAGAACAACATGATGGGAGATGGGCTTTAATTAAGGTTTGTTTTTGATTTTCATTTTTTATCTTGATGATATTTTAAAAGCTGAATTTTTTATTGGTTTTAGTTTAAAAATTTATGAATAATTTTGTTTTTAATATTTCATTACTTAACATTTTTTATTCATGATTAAAGTATTTATCTTGTTCACGTTTAATTAAAAATTTTTTTTTTATTGTTTAGAAGATGAATATTTGTTAAATATTTTTTGGAGGGGAAATTTGTAAAGATAATGTACCAAAATACTTGTACGAGTTGAAATTAATTTCTGGAATGGCTATGTAGTATCACCTGTGTGGTAATTTGGTTACAGTCACATGAGTTGAGTGGAGGATTTCATGGTGTACAGACGTCTTTGTTGTGCCCCGCATTTCTGTTGTTTTTTTTATTGGTTTTTGGATAGTTTGGTTTTGTAAATTGAATATTGTCAGTGGATATATAATGGATACATGTACAAAGTTTTAAGGTTTTTGGATATTGGACTGGCCTGTAATTAGTGTTTTTTGTTGGCATGAGTTATTCCCATAAGGACCTGTGTTAAATTTATTATAGACTTCTGTAGAATATTCTATGTTAATTAACATGATTGAGCAGGATAGTGACGTCAAAGACTTTTAAAGTAAACACATGGAGTTTGTTTCATTGGTGTGCTGGTGAGTAACTAGAATATTTTCTAAGTCCTAGCATCTAATTATTAGGGGAAACTTTTTTTCTTTAATATTTCTGTACCCTTTCCTCAGAATCCTTTCCCATTCTGGAACTCCACCGATCTGGACCCCTTCTATTTTCTGACCCCTCTTTTCCCCCTTCCAATCTGACCCCGGATTTGGAAGGATACATTTTACTTTCCCCTTGACCCCCCCTTTAAATAGGGCGTATGGGGTCTTAAATTACACAGGTTTTGGCATGAGTACTGTTTTTTAGGTAGGTTTAATAGGCAGTTAAGCCAGAAATGGAGGAGGAAGGGTTTAAACCCCTGTAGGAGTTTAACGAGGTTCCCGGTAAAGGGGATTGAGCAAACTGCTGGTGAGAAGAAGCGTGATGAAGGAGGCCCCTTTGTGATTATGAAATCGGGAGCGGCAAGGGTCCTTGTAAAATCATTGAAGGACTGGGTCTTTGGACCGATTACTCAGAAGTCAGAAAGAGGGAAAGTCAATTGGACAATTACAAGACAATTGTGTGAATGGACAGCTCCTGAATGAAAGAGGACAGCAGGTGTCAAAGTTAGACAAGCTGGTTGCTGCTAATGCCAACACCAAGCTGGAAATTAAAGAATATTCTTTGTGGTTAACTGAACTCATGAAGCAGAAGGAGGCACTCAAGAAAGCAGGTAGCGTGTGTGTTGATGGTGCGAGGAGTGTTGCTGAGATGGCCACTCAGATGATTGAAGCAAAAAGTAGGAGATTGTAGGAACAGATAGAGGAAGAGGTGTTAGAAGAAGATATCGCAGATTTAGTGCTAAAGCGGTGGCCATTGGAGTTGTTTACACATTGTGAGGTTTGAGCCTCTGATTGCAAAGAAAAAACAAAGTGCATGAGGTTTGGTGGTGGCCACAGGGCGGACAGCAGAGGTTGTTCTTTGGAAAAATAATGTTTAAGTTTATCCAAATGAATGTAAGTAGAAGTCACGCCACCCATGATACACCTTTTGGGTTGGTGAGGCAGATAGAAGCAGATGTGATGATTATTACTGATCTAAATTTACGGAGCTGAGCTTTTTCGACTGAGTACAGGTATGCCTGTTATACGGCATGGTGCCGGCTGTGGATATGTGTGGATTAAATTTTTTGATTTTCTGATATATATAGTGTGTATACTCTCCCAATTGTGGTTTTGATGCATTTGAAATGGTCTTTGATGAATTACAGAGGTTGAGGTATGACCATTCGAAGGGTCTTATCATTGCAGGAGATTGTAATGCCAAGATTGCAGGAGATTTTAATGCAGCAGTGGGGGTAATGTCACAGATGGAAGAGACAGGTTGCTCGAGGAGGTAATGGCGGGGCTGGGCCTCACATGTTTTGAACGATAGTGTGTCTCCAACCCTCATTAGAGAAAGAGGGACCTTGTACATTGACGTCACATTTGTGTCTTCTGCGCTGAACGAAAGAGTGTGTCATTGGGTGGTGCTACGTGAGGAGATACTCAGTGACCATGAAGCGATTAGTTATGAAATAGGTGCTTCATGGCCACTGGGAGTGGCAGGACCCAGTAGGAAGATTGTTAATATGGCGGGACTTGTGAAAGTGGAAAAAAATGATGAAAGAAAGGCAAGGGCATCTGCAAGTGATATCTCCTGGGTTTGCAATGGAGGAGCTATCAAGGATATGTGAGACAAAATTATTTTAATAGTGAGGCCAGTCCACAGAAAGTTTATTGGTGGACGGAGCGAGTGGTGGAGAAGTGAAAGGAGTGTTTAGGAGCAAGGAGATAGCTTTGACAGACAAATAGGAGAGGCATCGCCAAGGAGGTATTGATGGCACGTTGGAAGCTGAGAAAATGCAGGAAAGAGTATAAGCATGTAATTTTTGAAGCTAAGAGGATGAAATGGGTAGAGTTGTGTGAGCACCTGAACAATGATATGTAAGACAATGCATATAGGATTGTGTCTGGCAAATTTGGGAGTGTACTGTTGGCACTTTCTGTGGAGCTATTTAAACGGTATGTGGCTCAGTTGTTCCCAAGGATGCCTGGAATGGAGAGAGATGAGTTATTGGCATTAGATATACCACTGTTTACTTAGAATGAGTTGTTGCAGGCAGTGTCCAAAGTGGGACGTAAAAAGAGTCCTGGTTTGGACAGGATACCGGATGAGACGATGTTGCTGGGAGTGAGGGTGATACCAAATCAACTGCTTTCAGCATTTAATAGTATTCTATTGACGGGTGTTATTCCCCCAAAGAAGAAGTAGGAGAGGTTGGTGTGCTCCTGTGGAAACCGGGGAAAGAGGTTGATGATCTATGGTGGGAAGGTAACAGCCTCTTTGTTTGCTTAGCAGTGCTACAAAGTTGTTTGAAAAAATGCTGAAGTAGAGGCTTTTTGAGGAACTTGAAAGCGGTGAGGGCTTCAGCCGATTCCAGTATGGTTTTCAGAAAGTTAATACTAAAGCAATGGTTGTAGATAGAGTCATGTATCTGGTGGGCAGAGTGATGGTCATCTTTAGACCCTCTAACTGATTACATCTCACAGTCATCAGCCAGGCCTTGGTTGAGATGCCATCAAAGTAAATGCCTTGGCAGACATTTGCATCAGCAAACACAAATCAAATTTTGCTTTCACATAGGCCTCAAATGGACATATTCACATCCAACCTAACATGATTCCCTCAAACTAATTGACCGAAACCACGGAAGCATGAACCCCACGCCTAGTCCAAATTTAACAGCACTGTTCATGACTGTGAATGCCTCAGAAAACAAAGTTAAAAGATAAATCAGTGCTACACTCATACCAATCAAAATAATGTTTTACGCAACATAGAAATTTAGATCTACACCCAGTCAAGTTGACCAATTTAAGTCACGTAACAAGGGGAATGTAACCTCATTCCGGTCCGTGCAGGAGCCGGGGCTATCCAGGATCCTACCACGATCAAGTACCTCTATTAAACTCCCTCTACAGACCTGCACTCCACAAAGGGTGCGAAGAAAACCAGCCACTATAGACCACTCCTTGCGGATCATCCAGTTAATACGGAGATCCAGAAAGGAATGTATTCTCTCAAGTTCCCTAATAGCTTGTGAACGTTCTACCTCGTATCAAGGACAGACGTAGAGGACATGGTCCACTGCATCATCAGTCCCACAACCTGGGCATTGACTCGAATCCACCAAATGAAACCTAGCCAAACTCGCCTGAAAGGCACCATGCCTGGAGAGAAACTGTGTGATATACCGATTGGGGGAGACCCATCCAGTTGTACCTAAATCAGACACTATAGGAAATACCATACATTAGCGACCTGTGGGGGATTCGTTCCACCTGACCTACCAAGACTCAAGGCTCCAGTCTTCAATCTCCTTCTTTCGTTCTGACGTCAACAGGTTATTTACCTTGGAAATGTAGCATTCCTTACGCTCATTAGCCAAGATATCTATTGGTTTGAATCCAGCTATAACACAGACTGCCTTCCTCAAAACTGTTCTATAACAACCAGCAAGAGGAGTCACTGGGCCTGCAGCATAATATCCACGCAATACCTTATCGATGGAGGCAGCACTTGTGATTGCAGTAGTACCATCCTTCGACTTGGCTACAGAAGAGATGGTTAGTAGGGCAGAAGAATTGGATAAGAGTCAAGCCAAACAGTTATTACTGGAGAAATGGCAGACAAGGTGGAATAATGCTCAACGGGAGTTGGACGTGGAAATTAATTCCTGTTTTGAGCCGTGGCTGGCAAGATGGCATGAAGAGTTGATTTATGAATGAGCTAATTCAATTCTTGTTCGGCCACGGTTGTTTTAATAAATACCTCTGCGAAAGGAAGCTGAGGCGAATGGAGCAGTGTTTTTATGGTGGAGATAGCGACACAGTGGAGTATGATGTGTTCTATTGTAGTAGGTGAGAAGAAAACAGAAGAGAGGTGCACATTGTGGTAGGGAATGTTAGACCTGAGCACGTAGTTGAAACCATGTTACATAGAACACAAAATTGAGATATCATTGGGGGTATTATGAAGGTGAAGGCGATAGAAGAAAGACTCTGTACAGGAGGAAGAAGAAGAGGATCTAACATCATAGGATGGATTGGTTTGATCAGTGAGGTGGGGACAACTTAGCCAGGATTGGTGGGTTTGTGGGTGGTTGGGGAAGTTTAAGAAAGAAAAGACCAAGACCCGGCTATCTGGACGAGTCTGTTGGGATAAATGTAATTTGTTTGGACCTGACGAGTCATTCAGATAGTTTGAGGCGAGGCACGAGAAGTGTCTGAGACCCGGCCCTCTGGAGTGTGAAGCTGGGAATGGCGTAGCCAGGCTCAGTTTTGCTGCCCACGGGGTTTGAGGCACAGGCACCTTTCAGACCACGTTATTCTAGATAAGCGGATCTGGCCCTGGAAGGTAGGGAATATATATTAAAAAAAAAAAGTCACATGAGTAATCATGTTTGTGTTTTAACTATGTACATAAATCTCAAGCTAATAGAGACATTTGTTTGTTGGTTGTTGTGAAAACAATGATCTATATGTAAACTTCGGAATTTATGACAAAGTTTATTTGTAGATCATTGTTTATGTAATATTGTGCTAAAACTACAAAAAGCAGCATGTTGACTTCAAATTTTGTGTGAAAATCAGCAAACATTCTACTGAAACTATGTTTTGTGATTAATTTGAAAAAATCAAGCATAAAAGATTCAAAGCTAGGCAAGAAGATATGTATGAGCATTCTTAAAGACTCTTTTACCATTCTTGATAAAAGAGTTCCTGGCTCTTTCCAGAAATGAAACACCATATAAACCACAAAGATGTATGAGGAGAATACTTTGAAGCCAAAGGTAAAATTTACAGTTCTGAATGAATGATCTTATAGACACATTATGAATGCGTAACCTCTTAATATTAAGGTTAAAACTGCATAATGTGAATATCATACATTTTTTCAATGTTGCAATGCTGAAAAATTCTTTGTTTGAATGTCGAGAAGTATTGTATGTAGCAGTAACACTTTATAATATTCCTTTCTAGAGAGAGTAAATGTAATTTATTTATGTAGATTAATTTCTTCAGTATAGTTCATAGTATCACTAACATTTGTATTTGTTACTTTATAAATGCATATGAGAATATCAGTATATCATTGTTGCCTCAGAGATGGATATAAAGGGAAAATACTCAGAGGTTTTAACAGTATATAATTGCATATTATGAATCATAATATTTAAGTTACAACTTACAGTGTTTTATCTAAATATTGTTACAGGAAAAATTAAGTTTAAAGAATTAAATTAAATGTAATGTTATCTTAAAATATATGTAGTATTCCATCCCTTACCACCTGAATTTTAATAATTGCTTGCTGATGATGTTATTTTCATAAAATAATAAAATCATGTCTGTATAATTCACATAAATTAAATAACCACAAAAAACCCTTAGTAAAGGAATTTCTGCAAATATGCGCCAAGAAATGAAAGATTCAAAAAGGTTTTATTTGTACACCCCTGTTGTCATGGATATCCGTAGAACGACTAAAATTTATAAAAGGAGCTAAATTTATGAAATTATTGTACCTCTGATAAAATTAGATTACTGTAATCCTCATAAAAAACCAAGTATAATACTGTTATCATTCAGAATATTCTTACAGTTTTGAAATATTGACTTAAAGTTAGTTGTGTATTTCTGTTAATAAAAAAACATTTCCATGACTGGTTGTTTGATCTCCCCAGCCTGTATTTTTCATGTCCAAAAAAAAGTATCTAGTATTGTAGTAAAAAATTTAGTTTTATAGCTTGAATAATTTATTTTTGAAAAATTTTGTTTTTATTATTTCAGGATTTATTAGGAGAAATGAATGAAAAAAATATTACACCAAATATAAAAACATTAAATTCAGTGTTGGATGTATTAGTTGGTATGAAAACAAATAAAAATACTAAGTTATATGCACTGTCTGTTATTACAGAATTTAAAGAACTTGGTATTGAACCATCACTTGCTTCTTATTATTATCTGCTTCTAATATATTGCCGTGATTGTAAGTTTTTATCCTATGTTATATTTTATCTTAAAAGTTATTTATATTGAATTTTTATGAAAAAAATTCTTTTAAATTATATGATAAAACCTTTTTTAATCAGATTCAGTACTAGTGATCTTTTTCTTGCAACTTTTTTCTTTAAGAGAATTAGTAAAAAGACATTGCTGTACTTATGATTTTGTATGTATGTACATTTCTGTCATAATGATTATGAAATTTAAAGCTTTTTAAATGCAGGATGCAGCTCATCATTTCTCACCCTATTTGAACAAACTTAATAAATCCTTTATTTTTTTTTAAATATGTGCAGAAATTGAAAATTAATTGAAATTAGCAAGATGATTTAATAGTTTTAAAGTTGACCTACTTTTTTTTGCTTCAGCCCACTGTGGTACTGTGTTATAACACTTTTCTCAGTGTCCCTCTCCTTTCTTTCCTGCCAGTACTTATTTTAAATCCCTCACTGTTTTTTTCCTGAGTTATCATTTCTCTTCTTTTTTGGAGCTTCTGCTTTGAAGAAATTCCTCATTTTTGAGATTTCTTATAATGTTAATAACTGATTTTCTAAATTCAGAATTTCTATTCTTGCTTTGCACAAATTGAAATAATGTAGCAATGGAATATTATTTCTCTCCAAAAGGTTTTGTTAATATCTTGCATCAGGAATATGTTTCCCACTTCTGATTTATGCTGCTATCTCTAATGTACTACTGAAGCTAATTTGGACCACCTGACTGCATTGTCTCACCAGACATTTTGTGGTAATATTTACTATTGTATTGTATATGCCTGGAGTAGATAAAATAATCAAGAAGAATTTTACTTATCTTTAAGTGCATTTCAGCAATTTTTAGTAAAGAATAACTTTTATTTCTACTTTATATCTTTATTTTTAAGTCAAATAAAAGCTGTTGTTCTGGTTTACACTATTAGCCCTGTTCTTGTCTACTTTCACAACTTTTGCAGTAGATAGTATTTGCCGAGTTCATGAGTGTAGGGATCTACAGGTGTATCATGAAGTTCTCCTGGGATTTTTTCATAATCTATTCTATTCGTGAAAATAATGGAAAAAGTTCATATAAACATGCCCTAAAATCTTTGTTTACAAGTTATGGCTAGTGAAAGATTTCACTTAGATTTCAGCCACCCCGATTAAATGAGGTGGTAGTGAAATTTTTAGGATGTTAATTAAGGAACAGAATTAGTGATTTCTTATGATTTTGACCTGAAAAATCGAATAAAATAGGTCCCAGAACTGTATCTGCAGTCGTTTTTGAGAAATATGGGGTGAAAATCAATAAATTGGAATAAAAACCTTTGTTTTTTATGTTTGACATACAATAACTTTGTTAAATGGATAATGAACACATAAAACTCGTACAGAATTTAATTCAATATAAGATAAATTCAATATTAATTAATATTGAATATTTAATATTAAGATTAATTCAATATAAGAATTCTGAACAATATAAGATAAATTGAATAAAACAAAGAAAAGTTAGAAAAATTTTGAATTTTATGCAGAGACAGTACATTAGACCAAAGTGCATTATATATACCAGTTTATAATAGATGTTCATAAATGAGTCCTGAATTTTCAACACATTTCTTGGCATGTTTTTGTACTGCTTTTTTTAGTTCTTTATGGCTGTCCAAGTTGGTCAGCAGCATCCATAATGCAGACAATTAATTCCTCACAAAAATGTATTTTTGTTTTGTGTAGAAATTTTTCAAACATCCCCGGAAGCAAAAGTTTAAAAGTGTTAGATCAGGCAATATTGGTGACCAGGAATGTAGATGTTCATGACCAATCCATTTCACTGGGAAATGATTTAAGTAAGAGAAATGGGGAGGCATCATGCTGGAAGTATACTTTGCATCTCAGTGCTAGAGGAACATCTTCAAGGAGCTGAGGAGGCAATTCTTGAAGAAAGTGCAAGTGGACCTTAGCATTTAAGTGGCCAGGTAATATGAACAGTCCAAACAACTGATTGTGAAGAAGGCCACACTTTACATTGACATTAAATCAGTGCTGAAAATTGCCTTACACCATTTCATGAGAATTTACTTCTGCTCCTGCTCATTGCATAAGTTGTTGACATCTCAAGTGAAATTTCCTCATCAGAAGTCAAAACATACTTGTAGAGTTGTCGATTTGTATTCCAGCAGATGTAGAACTCCAAGGAAAGTCTCCTGGGTGTAGATGTCGAACTGACTGTTTATGTTAAGATAAAACTTGTTTTGTTTAAGTGTCCTCCAAACCATCAAATGCGAAACTCCGATCTGCCTAGAAAGACGTCTTGTACTGATGCCTGGACTGCATCGATAATAATTTCATCAAAACCAGAGTCGTGTTGGACGATTATTCTTCAGAACATCTTATGATAATGTATTTAAAAACAATGTGGGGTTTTTTCATGTGTATATGCTTGAAGATTGGCCTAGAAAAGTAATAATATAAGAAAATCCTTAGCAAATTTATATGCTATGGGAAAGAAAATGATTCCTTCTTCTAAAACTGTTCAAATCTAGTTGGATGGAAGAGAGAAAATAGCCTTTTGATTGTAATAAGATTTCAAATTTCTCTTATTTTTATACATATTGCTTTCATACAGTTTTTTATTTATTTTTTTTTTTTTTTAGGTATTAGTGTATTTTTCTATGTTAGATGGAATACATAGAAGGAAAATATTTTTTATATATAAATTAATAATCACATGGAATATAATTTTTTCAGCAACCAGAAAAAGTGCAATATTGATTGATATTATGGATGCATTAGATGGCAAAACATTTACTATTCAGGATGCTAAAGATACATTCTTTTTTGTTACTGCAATGGAAATATGCAACACCCATTTGTCTGATGTTGTTCTTGCAAATAGAGTTAACAGTTTATTACTCAATGGCAAAAATTATAATCTTATTGGAGATTCTTACAAAGAATCAGTTTATCTGTAAGTAAATATTTAATTAATATATATACTCTTTTAATTATTTTTCCAAATAATTCATTATCACTTTTTTTGGCAATTTCTGCCTATTGTTTAACTTGCTGACTAATGAATATGGATGATTTAGGCTAATGAAGACAAATAAATTTAGTCGTGGTCATTGCCACCAAAATGTAAAATCATGAGTTCTGCTATTAGTAAGTCATATTTTTAATATATTACATCTTATTTGATAAAATTAATTCACCAAAAGTTAAATAATATTAAAGTGAACATCCATGCTCACCAGTACAAGAACAGAATCCACAGTTAATAACAACATGGTAATTGATGTAGGCTACTAAAATTACACAAAGGATACTTGCAATGCAAAGCCTCTGTATGTACAAAAATTGCATCAATCTGTTATAGGTTATTTATTATAACTTATTAAGAATGTTTTATTCATAAAATAAAATAAAAGTGTAAACTGCCCACATTTTCAATTAACATTATTGTAAACTGTTTTTAAATAACTAAAAAATATGATTTTACTAAATAATTTGATTTGATTGAATTTTTTCTAAGTGTGAAACAATATCAATCAAAATAAACTTTTTATTTTATGACATCAATGAGTATTGCTCTTACGGTAATAGTAATTTTTATATATCCATTTAGATAATAAAAAAAAATTACATTATTCTTCAGAATATCTTATAATAATGTATTTAAAACCAATTTGGGGTTTTTTCATGTGTACCTGCTCAAAGATTGGTCTAGAAAAGTAATAATATAAGTTTAAAATTGTAATCAGTTTTTACAAAAAAACAAATAATTTATAAATTTTCAAGATATTTTTCATAATATTGTTTGTTAAAAATTTTTTTTAGTTTTCATGTTATTTTTAATATTTGGATTTATAAAAAAAATTTTAATTAATACTACAAACATATAGGGAAAAACACAGCATGATACATACACTAATGGCTTCATATTTCTGATTAAGCTAAAAATATTTTAATAGAATGTTATTCTATATAATAAAAACATGTCTAGGAAAAAGATAATGACAAATGGATGAAATAATTCTCTCATCCAAAAGGTCTATATTGGTCGCTTTCAAACCATGTCAATAGTTCATATCTCAATAAATTTACATAGAACAGAAAAAATGAAACAAATGTATTAAAACAAATGTTGTTGAAATCTGTTTATTATATCTCTTGTTGCTTTAAGGAAATAGTAATGAAGAATTTGAACAATTAAAAAAAAAAAAAAAATTGTAGTTTTGTATCAAAAAATAATATTATTGGCTTATTTTAAGGTAATTTGAACAGTACTCATGTCGGTTTGAATAACTTAATACAAGGTGTGTTTTTAAACGAAGGTCTGATTTGAATTTGTCGCTTTTATATGTGGTGTAAACAGATGGCGCTGTAAGTGTAGATATATGCAATGTAAACAGATAGTTGCTGTTGATGTTAATTGACATACAAAAATGTTTTGAAAATAAAGGCTGATTGCTAATAAAAAATGATGAGTAGCCTCTTAATCATATAAACTTCATTAGCTAATTGTTGGACATCTTGTCCACATATGCTATTATTTCTTTTGCTGTTGGGAGTGATTTATGATATGATAGCTGTGACAATAAACAATTTTATCATTTGTAAATTTCAAAATGAAACAACATGAAAGGTTATAATGCTTTCGAAATTCATTCTGAATTGTGTAAAATTTGTGGGCCTGCAATAATGATAGATGGAAAGTAAGACAGTAATATCAGTTTTTTTAATGAAAGCCATGCATATATTCATGATGAATAGAGAAATGAAAAAGATAGCTTAAAAATATGTCTTTATTGAACTTGTGATTGCAAAACTTAAGGAAAACCGAAGATTTATAATTAATGTTCTTGCAATGTAATTTCCAGACATTTCACATAGTATGGTGCACAAATGGTTACTGCAAAAATTAAATTGTAAACTGTGTGCAAGGTGGCCAAAAAATGTTGACTGATGGACCAAAAAAATAAAAAGATGGCATCTGCACATGGATTTTTGGATCTGTATGAGAAAGGAGGGACACATTTTTTCTTTCATATTACTTTAAACATTTTGTGCTTGACAACGGATACAAGTTAATTGCAGTGGGACATTAAGTATTCAGATTAATGGTATAATTATTACATTCCAATATTACCGTATCGTGCCACATAATATATACCTTTGTACATTGGATAAAAACATTCAACTGAAATATTAATCTGATAAAGGGAAACTTGAAAATAATAATAATACAGTAGTTATATGTAATTAATTCAGCAATTGTATAAAAAACTTCCTAAATTATTTAATTTTTAATATGTTTTTTACAGTTTTATTGGACTGCAAGTTACTGAATTTAAAATCAGTTTCATAATTTATAGTATTACTATCACAATGATTATTAACTCCTGAATCATTTTCACTTTGCTAGAATGTTTTCTGTTGTTCTATCTTTTGAATTCAGATGGGTAATTTTAAAAAACGTTTTCAGTTCAAAAATCCTATGATATATTAAACTGAAAAGTGTTGTTTATCACTTTAACTAGAACTAGTTATTTCATGATTGCCTTCTGCTGTCATTGAAATCTCTAAAGGTGATTACAGAAATTATCCATTACTAATGTATTAATTTTTTTTAGTAGATGTCTCTCTTAAACGCATTTCATTTAGTCCAGCACCAGCCGACTGTCCATTCAACCTTTTTGGCAAGATTGCATTGCCAGTTGCATGTGGAAATTCTTCTTTTTTCTGGAAACAACTTTTTTTTTTTAAATACCATAAGAGTAATTTTTACCTCATTTTGTATCAACAAAATCATTGTTTGTTTGTAATCAGAGAAAAATTAATACCCATGATAAGAATGTATTTAGTTATGTTCATATTAGTTTACGTGATAAACTCTGATAATTGAAATCAGGAATGACATTTTATTTATGTAAATAAACTTTTGACTGCCCAGGCAATAATTTGATAAAGTAAATAGTATGTTACAAGATATCTCCTTCCATCTATAATCATTCTACCACACTGCATGATTGTCTGTATAATTGGTGCACCCACATTTTATATGCCTATTAAATGGGTATATATGATAATTATAATGTTCATATGTGGTTTTTATTTCAGTGGATTTACATTTATTGATTTTTTTTTCAGTCGTAACTATTTTATCTTGAAATGTGAATATGATCTTATTGATGATTTCATGAAATTCTATGATGTCTATGTACCAAATTTATATGTACCTGAACCAGTTGTCATGGAGGTAATTGAATAACATTTTTATTTAATTGTATGTTCATGTAAAAATTAAAATTCTTCTGTTATTCACTGTGTAAATTGTTGAGTATTCAAATCAATGAATCCACCTCAGTAAGTTAGCTATTCTTATTTCATTGATCCATTCTGTATTTTTCCAGTAAATGCATCTTTTGATGTACCTTTATCAGTTCTTTTGTAAATAACAATTTTTAAAAAATATTAAATTATTATTATTTAATTAATTGTTTCAATTAAATAATTTTATTGAAGGTAGTCAATTTTATAGTTTCAAATTCAGAACTTAACAGTTTGTAATAACTGTAACAGTCATTAATTTTTTGAAATTTTTCTTTATGTTTTACCAGCTAAATTGTCCTATTCATGAGCTGTTTGTGGTTCATCATTAAGTGTCTGAATTTTAAAATGTAAATATAATACTTTCATTTATTGTTAATCCACTTAAAGTGGTAAATATAATAGTTTAATTTATTGTTAAATCCCATATAAATCAAGGTCGAAATTATTTTCATTTAATATTATTCTTTATTTTTATGAAAATTTTTTATGACAGAACGTTAATTCCTTTCTTGTGAATTTTATATATTAAAAATTAGATTAGTGTCATGAAATTAGAATTAATAATGCAAAATACCCATATTATTGTATCTTATCAATTTTTAAAATATGATTTTGTAGAAGAAAAGAATAACTAAAATGTGTTTTTCTTATAAAAAATAATAGCATTAAAAGCTGAGAATATTTTATCTTTACCTCTTTATGGTTGGTTCATTGGTTTGAGTAATATTTAATAATAAAACAGCACAATTCATAACCACCTGGAAGAAAAAATACACAAGCTTACCATCAAATGATAGGCTTTTCGTCCTTAGATAATTTTTTATATTGTTTCAGAATTTTAAAATTTATTAAAAAGGATTCTTTTATTGGTAATTTATTATATTTATTGTAGAAAGAAAGGAGGGAGAAAATAGCATCTGAATAATGTACTTCATGATGAAATATAACTTTTCCATATTTTTCTTTAAACAATATCACTGCATTATTAATTTAATTGTATTAGAATTTATGATGAAATTTATAATTGGGAATAAAAACTGAAGATATTTCCTGAATCAAGAAGTGAAAAATATCTCTCAGTTTGCTAGTTCTGTTTTATTACTATTTTGAGTATGATTATTCATTTTTTTAAAGTATGTAATTATTTTTATTTGTTATTAATGTATTTACAGTATAATATTGAGAGGTGATGATTTATCATATTTAGGACTGAAGTGGTGATAAATTATTTCACAGAAACAATGAAAAAATTGAAAGTCAGTTTACTGTAAATTTAAAATATATATATAATATATATATATATATATATTGTAAACAAAATGAAATCAGTTGAAAAACAGTTGTCAGTAACTTGAAACCACCTTAAAATAATTCTACCAATTGTATACCTACAATTAATTGTAATTCTAGTGCCATTGAACACTTTCATTGATCTTAGAAAAGCAGAGTATGTGTTGTTTGCAGTTGAATGCTCCATCCCAGAGGTAGCATCATCAGATAAAACTCATATAATATTGTTGATTAAACTCTATTATGTGAAATAAATTTATAACTTAGTAAATATTAATGCAATTATGTTATTAAAATATATGTTCATGATATTTTTTTAAACATGTATTGAAATTAAAAAAGAGGTTTACTTAGTTACTTTCCTTATTTATTATTAATATAGTGTTTATAGTTGTACAATGAAATTTTTATTTATTAAATAATTACACTAATTTCTGTTTTTTTTTATTATATATTTTTTTCTTTTACTGTACTTTTGCAAAAACTAAATTATGAATTTCTCTCTTAAAAATTAATTTGGACAAATTTTCAAATGCATACCCTACTTCTGTAGTCAAAACAGAAAAAACACCCTTATAGCAAAAAAGCCAACTTTATAGCAATTTGGTTTCCTCTCTTACAGCCTCTACTGAATAACCATTATATCTATAGTTCCGTGTCAAAACTTTATGTACAAACATATCCATTTTTTACATAACGTGCTGAAAAAATGTACTATGATCTTTGTTTAAACTTACACAGGTTTCATTTTGAAAAGTTCAAAGAGAAATCCATCCCTATTTCAGGAACAAGATAATGATCATACTGATTTCTTATTATTTAATCTTTAATGTATTGAATTTTATTTTAGAACATTTTAAAATCTGTTGATATGAATGGAGCAAACACTTATTTACCAAGATTATGGTCTGATATGGTATCATTCGATCATATTACAAGAGAAAGATTGATTATTTTGATGGCTGAAGTACTGTTCCGTAACCCTGCAACTAATGATGAAGAATTAGCTAATAAATTGGCTGACACTGCTGAAAATATTTTTGAAAAAATTGAAGAACAACATGATGAAACAGTCTTTAATGTACGAAAAGTTCCTGTTGGGTAAGAATCAAAATTTTTTTTATTTAAACAAAAATAAATTTATCTATTTTAATTATTACTTTTTTACTTTTATAATAATCTCCAAAGTAATTATAAAAGTTATTGCTTACTTATATTTCTGTTGGGTGTTGTAAATATAATCGCTCATATACACTGATGCAAAATACTTAATGTATTAATATTTAGATACTAATCCAAGTACTGTTGCATAGTTTGAATTTATTATGGTCAAATGGTAATAGTTGTGACAAATTAAGTGGTATTTCTTGGCAAACCAGTTTCAACTGGAAAATACTGTATTGACTTATCAGCAATCAGTTGATCCTTGATATCAGCTACTTTTTCAATGAACTGAAAAAACTACATTTTACCATGTTTGTGATGACAAGAGATCATGTTCCTTGTTAATTGAACCTTAATTTTGATTGCTGATCTCAAAATTGGTGTCTAATCTGGTCAAATTTCTTTCACTGCATTTACTGATTGCATTCTGAAATAAAACACAAGAATAAAAACAACTCTCTCTTCTGAATTATTATTCAATATTTCCCCCCGCATCATACAGAGAAAATTGATAAAATTGTTATTGTTACTGGATCAAATTTAACGTAAGAAGGTGGTGCCCAGATTGATTCCAGTTAAAAATAGTGTGCTTTATAGACAATTTGTTTTGGCCTGAAAGTTAAATAATGGGTTGCATTTTATATCACAACATTACAAATAAAAAGGTAAGAATACTTAACTAACTTAAGCACTTTTGGAGTGTCAAAAGTGTATCTTCAGCAGTCAAAATTTCACAATGTCAAAAATGACATTCCAAAAGCGCTATAGTTAGGTAAGTGTTCTTACCTTTTTATTCTGACTATATCAGATGGTTATAATATTATATTTTTTTAAATTATTTTATTTTATACAGTGGAAAATACGATTGAAAAAAAAATTTATATATATATATCTTATATAGAATTCCTAAAAGTTTGTTTGCAACAGCTTCATGTGAGAGAGAACCAACTGATCAATCCTTCAAATTTTCAGGATACTTTTATGTTATCCCACGGAAGGTTTTAAGCCATAGATCAAGGTTCTAGCCTCCTTGGGAGTGATGTAAATTAAAGAAAAAAATAAATATTCTAGCCTCCTTGGGGGTGATGTGAATTAAAGAAAAAAAAAAATTAATAGTTTTTACTTCATTATTACATTTCTGTCACCATTGCAATAGGAATAGATAGTGAAGTTTTCCTCTTCAAGGTGTGTGTATTTCAGTTACCATTGTTACTACTATTCTATCTTTTGTAATTTAGTTTCTTTTTCAGGTTTCTATAAAGCTCTTAATTATAAATAACGAAGATGTACTACTGAATGTAAAAATAAGAAGAGAAAAGATTATAGAGAAGAAAAATTTTGTTATTTGGGAAGTAGAATTACTAAAGATGGATGAAGCATGAGCAATATAAAATGCTGAATAGTACAGGCGAAACGAGCCTTCAGTCAGAAATATAATTTTTTTACATCAAAAATTAATTTAAACACCAGGAAAAGTTCTTTGAAAGTATATGTTTGGAGTGTAGCTTTATATGGAAGTGAAACTTGGACAATCGGAGTACCTGAGAAAAAAAGATTAGAAGCTTTTGAAATGTGGTGCTGTAGGAGAATGTTAAAATTCAGATGGGTAGATAAAGTGACAAATGAAGAGGTGTTGTGACAAATCGATGAAGAAAGAAGCGTTTGGAACAACAATATAGTTAAAAGAGACAGACTTATAGGCCACATATTAAGGCAACCTGGAATAGTCGCTTTAATATTAGAGGGACAGGTAGAAGGAAAGAATTGTGCAGGCAGGCAACATTTGGAATATGTAAAACAAATTGTTAGGGATGTAGGAGGTATGCCGAAATGAAATGACGAGTACTAAATAGGAAATCTTGGAGAGCGAGAGCTGCATCAAACCAGTCAAATGATTCAAGACAAAAAAAAAATAAAGCCCTTGATTGTTATTTAACAGTATTATTCTACAACCTACAATCAGGAGGATAATAAAAACAATGTGGGGGTCCAGGAGGTGGAGCCTTCTGGCTATATGGGAATGGTGAGCAAAGTGAGCTCAGCAGTCCTGGATTTCTCCCCGATGTTTCAGTCAAAATTTCCTGAAAGATGACATCCCCCTAAATTTTTTATGGAGAACCCAAGTCAGTCTCATAACTAGGAAGCAAATAGTCTGGATTCACCCAAACTGAATTGGTAGATTACTCTGAATACTATTTATATTTTAATTATTTGTTGGCAATATCAAAAAAATAAATTCTGTTTTATTGGATATTATTAGCGTTATGCAAACATTTATTTTAAATAAAAGGTATTATTATAGACACACAGTTATAACAATGTTAAAATGTTTAAAAAACACATAGTATTATGCTGACTCTTAATATTATACTGACCCACTACTCACAACAAAATTAATGTATTTCAATAAATGTTAACAACATATCCTGCAGAACTATTTTATGAGTTATATAGCTTGAAAACTACTTATGTCAAAAGAATAGTAATAAACCATGTATTACTCTGCTTTTTTCTGCAGATGTCAATGACAAGTATTTTGCTGTTTAAAGAAGTCTCCCCATAAATTTTTATTTGTAATATTCAAGTAGAGCCTTTTTTTATTGTGTATGAGTATATCCAGTCTGGAAATTACCAAATCCAGATCTTGTATGTCAATGAGTTAATCTTACTCTCATAACTAATATACAGGGTGATATTTAAGTATGGAAACAGCTTTATATTGCATGTCTGAGAATTATTTGAAGAGGTTCTACATAGTTCAAAAAAAAATTTGCATCATGGTAGGTTTTTAATTGTTGTTTGCCATCTTGAATCAAACTTCATTTTTTTTAAACAGCAAGGTGGATGTATGACATGATATCAATTTAAAATTTTATAAGAAAAACAATTGTGGAACCCATTATTCTGTTAATGCCTTCGTTAATTGAGTTATAAGCATTCAAACTTGCAATTACAGAAAAAATTGTATTAACAATAAAACAAGGTAAAATACACTGCATGAACAATTTTATTACATTTTACATTCATGCATACATTAACAAATTTTAAACAGTGCTATAATATTGATAATAATAAACTATAACTAATAATTAACAACACAACAACAAATTAAATGGCTATCTCAAATGATATTATTTATTTTAAATATTACAATATGTATTTTATAATTTGAAATAAATATTCAAAATGCTTCCCCCTCTACAGTTTGGCAGTATGCTAACCTCAAGTAATATCAGTTTATAACTCGTTTCATGTTTGGTGGTGGTATACGTGCATATTCATAAATTATTCTTTTTTTCAATTTGTCAATGTCTGCAGGTTTTGTTTTGTAAACATTATGTTTCAGATACCCTGAAAAAAGTAATCCAGTAGAGACAGGTCTGGGAACTTGGCAGGCATTCATTCTATAGCTCAACTATGACCTATCCAGTGATCTGGAAATTGTTCATTTAAAATTTGCCGTGCCCTTAGATAATGAGGTGGTGCTCCATCTTGCTGAAATGTTATTGTTAATCCTTGTCCAACATTTTCCCAAATATTTGGTAAAATCCTATTAGCTAACAAGTTGCAGTAAGCATCTCCTGCAAGATTGTCATCTAAAATAGGCCCTGTAATACAATGATCAACGATTCCTGCCCAAACGTTCACTTTCTAAAAGGGTGTCTATCAGCTTCCAATATCAACAGTTTTGCTTATTCACATATCCATTTAACATAAAGTCACTTCATCAGTAAATATTATTTAATTAGAAAAATTTGCCTCCGTCTAATTTTTGCATTATAATATCACAATACAACACAGTAATCAAAAATCATCTTCTAAAATTTCTTCGCCAGGTGTAGTTTATAAGGGTGAAATTTATTTATTTATTTTAAGAATTTTTTGAACTGAAGTTGTCTTGGACAACAGCTTTCCAAATCTATGAATGAGGGTTTTCAACAAAGTACAACAGAGTTACAAGTATCAACAGAGTTATTATTTTAGTTTCACTTAAAGAATGCTTTGTCATTTGAAGTTTAATATTTAACAGAACTAAATAAATGAATTAGGAAACTAACAATAAAACTTTCACTGAAGAACAAATTTGAACCACTAGGCCTACAACTTAATTTTTACTAGCATTATGGAATTTTACAATTACAAGTATGTTGAAGTGAAAAGGTGAAATGAGGAGTTAATCAGTTGCATTGTTTCAACATAATACAAACAGCATTGTTTGCATTATGTTAAAATACAACAATTGTATATCAGCTGTTGTAAATTAACAACTGATTTACTCTAAATTTGTAATACATTTTTAAGTAAGTATTTCCAGCTGATTTGTTTCATTTAAAAGATAAGTAACAAATATCGGCTGATATTTAACATGGAAGTTAATTTTTATTTATAAAATAATGTTGGTTGATAGAGCCATTTAATTTGTTATTATGTTGTTAATTGTTAGTTATTGTTTATTATCAATATTAAACACTGTTTAAAGTTTGTAAATGTATGCATTATGAATGTAAAATGCAATAAAATTGTTCATGCAGAGCGTTTCTAGTTGTATAGGTAACATGATTTTTCCGTCATTGCATCTTTTAAATGCTTATAACTTGATAACAAAAGCATTAACAGAAAACAGGATTCACCATTGGTTTTTTTTTTGTAAAACTTTAAATCAAAATCATGTGTCTTATGCCCACCTTGCTATTTAAAAAAATTAAGTTTGATTCACAATGGTGGACAAAAATTAAAAACCACCATAATGCAGATTTTTTTAACTGTGTAGAACCCATTTCTTTCTGCCTCTAAATAAGTTGTTTCCATACTTAAAACATCACCCTTTATATATATATATTACACACACACAAACATAACTACTCTTAATTAGTAGCTGTTATTGTCTAAAATGGTAATTGTTTGGTATTGATTTAATTCCAAACTTTCATTTCTCTTGGCAGATCATGACCAAGAAATTAGCATTATATTTCAAATTACCATTAAATGTTACAAGAATGGATCTGTTTAACCATTAAAATAAGTTAGTGCTGTACTTTTTGTACTCGCTGTTGATTAATAATTTTGAGACATTTATTTTTTTAATATTTTATTGCATGAGAAAAAATTCAGTAACTTTTACTTTTCAGTTTATTAAGTTTTCACAGAAGATTGTTTTCAACTACATTGTTGAAAACTATTTTCAAAAACATAATTTTGGGCCACCTTTTTCTCAGTATGGAAAAAATTAACGATGGCTAAAACAACCGACCTATTAATTTTGACAGGTTTTTTATTTTACTACTTTAAACTATACGTTTATTTACAAGTTGGAAGTTATTCTAAATTCTTTTAATTGGTGTTTCTTCATTATTCATTCTTTTATTATACTTTTTTAATTGCATTTAATATTAATTCTTGTTACAGTTGGACAGGTGATATGCTTGGAAATTTAATGGGTGTGTTATTAGAAGCTGACAGAATTGAAAAGGCTAGTTTGATTTTATCAAAATTAGATAAAGAGCAGCAGAAAGTGCTTGGTATCCCTGATTTTAGACCTCTTAGAATGTTTGTTGATAAATGTATACAAAAGAAAGATGCTGATAAAGCGATTGTAAGTATATTTTATCTTTTCCTTTTTACTTTACTGAAGTACTAGTGTGATTTTTTTACTTCTTTGCCTGAAGTAAAGAAAGTATTGTGATAGTGAAAAATATTGGTTTTCAGATTTCAACGTAAATATCCATTCTGACCATCCCTGAATCCATTTTGACTAGTCTTGACATGATGTCTGTACTTACGTATATATGTATATAAGTACATATCTATCTCACATAACTCAAAAAACGATTTACCATAGGATGTTGAAATTTTGTATTTAGGACTGTTATAACATCCAGTTGTGCACCTACCTCCCTTTTTGATTGCAATAGACTGAACCAAAAGTTTCCAAAAAAGCCCAAAACCTAAAAAAATTTGGATTTTGGACTTTTTCTTAACTGCAGTAATAAGCCCTCATTGAGCGCTTTTCAACGATATATCATAAGTGGTACTCATTTGTTCCAGAGTTATAGCCAAATGAAATTTTAATTAATAAAATATTTGTATCTTAGAAGGGGATGCACATTGTTTAGAATCAAGACTTCATCTCCTTTTTTTAACTTTTTTTTTAATTTAAATATATTGATTTATTAATAATTAATTATTAACCCCGATTATAAAAAAAATTTTTTTTCATTTTAAAACATGTAATTTAAGAAGCTTACAAACAAGGAAGTCATGTAGTGCCCACATCAGTTTTTTTGTTTTTTTTTTAATAAAATTCAAATCTTTTTCTTAGTAGAAAGTCAGTATTTATGTTATTTAAAAACTAGTTTGTAAGCAGTTAATCTACAATCAGTGTTCAACTAATTTATGAAAAATATTACTTGTAGTTGCATTATTATTATTATATAATTTTTAATGTGTTAAAATGTTTAATGTCAGTACTATAAAATATATTTAAAATGTTAACAGTTATTTGGTGATATCTGTTATAATGATATATATTGTTTATTTTGCTGCCCCCATTTACATATTTTGTTGATCTTTAGTATTATTATAAGATATTATACAATTTATAAAAAATATTTACAAGTATAAAATCAATTCATTTGTGTATTATAACATTATATTTTTTTTCCAGTGGTGTTTACAATATTGTTACGATGTTGGATATGATGAAATCAGTGATTTGGCTAAAAGTTTAAATGATACATTAAAGCTCTCCGACAATCAGTTGAATCGTTTGAAAACATTAGTAAAGTTAGATTCAGCCAATGAAAGTGCTAGTAATCAGTAGCAAAATAATAAACATTAAAATAAATAAGTCTAATATTGTTCTGGTAATGAAGTTTGTTGTAAAGTGAATATTAGTTGTATTTTGTTCATATTTGTTTTTTCATTGTATTTTTATTATGATTCTGTGCTTGAAATACTGCTTCTAATGTGCAAGTGCTATCAGTTGATAGATAGCACAACTGCAGCTTTGTTGGTTTTTAATTTAGACTATCATATTGTTTTAGTAAAAATATCCACTGGTAATTACTGTTAAGTTTGCAGCTGAAATTTGTTGTATCAGAGGTGTAACACAATTGACTAAATGAACATAACTGAAATCTTTACTTTTTTCTCCTTTATTTATCTGTATTAATGTTGAGTTCATTTGAATAATAGATCAGTATTTTGTAGCTAATATTTATATTCCATTATGTTACCTTACAAATGGCAGTACCTGGCTTCACCCGTGATAATTGAGTACAAGTATTAGGACTACTCAACCTCTAACACAGTCAACATTCCTATAAAATATTATGTATATGAGAAAATGGTTAAAAGGTTTCTGAATAATGTTAATATATTATACTAACATTAATAATGTTACTACTTTCTGCATAATAATAAGAAATAATTATTTATTATATCTGAATGGAGACATATAGATTTGATGCTTTACAGCCTCTTATGTAATATCCATTTTCATTAAATGTGCAGTCTTTTTAATATAACAGCACTTCACTCTGTTGTAGGACAGAATATCATTAGTATTTAGCCTGGCCTTGGAAAGTTTTTATAACACATTGCAGTGCGTTCAGCTCAGTGAAAAATTCACGTAAACATTCTTTCTCCCTAGTATTTAAAGGTATTTTTGAAGTGTTTGCAACTTTTGAAGTGATGTGTGTTTCAAATCAGATTGCCTGCATTCACTTTGTTATGATAACACATGTTACAGGATAATTTATGCAGAATGGTATTTTATGACCATTCATAAAATACATAACAATTTTAGTTATTCTGTAACCAATAGCAAACATAATTAAAAAAAACTTACTGAATTAGATTCAGTAATTATGTTAAATTATAATACAAAGGTGGCGTGAAAAGTTCCAGATTAAGTACACTTAATTTCTCAACGCGTCACATGATTCCATTCTACATTAATTAATTATAAGAGTTTAATATCATTTCAGCAGAGTTTCAAGTTGTTTTATCACATAGTATAGTACTTACAGTTCATCAAAGTGAAAAATTAGGGTGTTTTTTTTTTTTGGAAAATGTAAAAATCTGGGAATTCGTGCATTAATTAAATTCTGAAAGACTTAAGTACAAAGAAAATTAAGGAAGAGCTTGATATGATAATGGAAGATTTTTCTCCATCAAATACAACAGAGTTTAAAATGAGTCACAATGCGCACTAATGATGAGCCATGTAATGGACCCCCTTCTGAAGTGACTATGTCAGAAATGATAGAAAAAGTGCATAAAATCATTTTGGCAGATCGAGTAACAGTGAATGAGTTAGCAGAGTCTGTAGACATGTCAACATAACATGTGTGCAATAATATTTTGAATGAACATTTGGACATGAACAAGCTATGCACTAGATGGGTGCCGTGTTTGCTCACACCTAACTGAAAAGCAGTGCTGAAAAAATTTCAAGCGATTGTCTTGAGCTCCTTCAGCACAATCCAGAGGAAATCTTATGTCAGTTTGTAATGGTTGATGAGACTTTGGTTCATCATTACACTCCTGTAGTAGTTAAAACAATGGGTTGAAAAAGGTAACCTGCTCCAAAAAATTTTAAATGACTTTTCATGTGAATAAGTTATGGCAATTTTTTTTGGATGCAAATGGAATAATTTTCATTGATTAACTTAAAAAGGGTGAAACAATAAATGGCAAATATTATGTGACCCTACTGCAGTATCACAGTAATGGAAAAACAACTGCATTTAGCAAAAAAAAAAAAAAATGCTTTCTCATCAAGACAATACTCCAGCTCACACTTCAGTCATTGCAATGGCAAAAATGAATGAATTACTGTTAGAATTGCTCCAAGACCCTCCATATTCATCTGATCTAGTTCCCAGTGAAAGTCACTTATTTCCTAACCTAAAAAATGGCTTAGAGGGAAGAGATTTTCAACCAATATGAAGTTATTGGTGCAAATGAAGTAGTTGGACAAATCAAAATACCAAACTGGCATAAGCATTCTTGTGGAATGCTGGACTAAGTATATAGTTCAAATAAATGTTGAAAAATAAATTGTTTTCTTATCCAGGGGCCTGAACTTTTCACCCTACCCTCATAAGCTACACTTGTTAGATCAATTAATTAGTATTAAAAATTGTTGATATACTCAAAATATAGAAAAGAAAATATTAAAATGTTTATTACAACATTAACATTTGCTAATAAACTAATTGAAGCCACATGTATGTGGAATAACAGGTACAATTGTGCTTATTGTTTCATCTAAATATTAGTTGTTTACTTATTCAAAATATTTTGAGTTTACATAGTTATACTTAATTATTTTGAGTGTCACATCATAGTTTAATGAATTAGAACTGAAATTGTAATTTTTTCTATTTCATGATGTATTCTACTGCTTCATATTAACATTTAGGATTGAAATGCAAATATGTTATTATTGTTTGAAAAATTGTTAAAAAAAATGGTTGGATTTATATAAAAATATATGCTCAATTTATACTAGATACCTCATGAAGATGACCAAAACAAGTAATATAAAGGCCTAAAATTGTAATTCTTAATGATTGAACAACACAAAAAACATCTCTATATGGTAGTTAGAAGACAAAAGCTTCAAGTTCATTTGGTTTTTTTCATAGGTGAATTTTTATACAGTAACTTACCAATTTCTAAGGTCCAGTTAACTTTCTTTCTATAAAAGCTTAATTTTGAGAGGAAATTTCATCAAAGAGAAGATTCTTAACTTTCAATTGTTTTTAATCCTCCTCTATTTTGTACAATAAAATCTGAAATGTGATCAAGTTTTTATAATGGGAAATCTAATTATGAAAATAGAAAAGTAAACATGTACAACTACAAACGAAGCTGCTCAATGTAACAGTAAAGATGAAACATATGTAAATAAGTACAACATAACAAAAACATCCCAAAATTAATCTCTTGAGCATGTAATTTTTATCATCAGGAACAATTCCTTCTTTTCTGGAAAAGTACATTAAAATACATCCTAAACCAAATCTATATTGCAAATAAAATTCATGTCATCATTATTAGTAGTTGGAAGAACTGAGTAATTCATTGCATTTGATATTTTTTTTTAATCAGATGCCTGAAAGTAGGGAGATGGATGATTACTAAGCTCATATTGTAAAGCATAATATTCTGGGGAAACAGTATTAAGAAGTTAATACCATTACAAATAACTGGTCCTGCCTGGCCAAAGAATGTTTGATCTTATACCCAGGAAGGCATCATTAACCCTTTACACCTTCCCAACACATGATGCAAAAAGTAACTTGTCAGTTACTTCTCACCTCCTTGGAAGACAAGATTGCTGCAATAAATAACTTTTTAATTCAAACAATATAACCAAAACAATTTCAGTCAAACACAAATACTAGTTTAAAAAAAACTTTTTTCTCCATTAACTGTAAAAAATAATGCTGAATGCTACAATTAAAAGTCGGGAAGTTTGCTAAAAGTGGTCATTTCCAACCTAAGATGAATATCTGAATTATGAACTGGAAGTATATGAAATAATTTCCTGTCTGCTCAAGGAGTTGACCAACTGACGTGACAACAAAAATACGAAGAAAAATAAATAAATTCATATCAGCAATAAGGAAAAACAACTACATATATAATATTTACCAGATATTTATAATATTTTACAAGATTGTAAGAAAACATTTTAGTAGTTATTTAATTACACAATACTACATCACAACTAATTAACAGCTTTTTTCTCTGTTGAGTCATCTTTTTTATTTTCAGGATCTGTTACACCAGGTCTAGCTCGAATACCTCTGTAGATGTTACCATCCAAATCGATACAAAAATTGTAATCTATGGTTTCACTCAGAACCTTTTCTAATACTTCATCAATATTTTTACGAGTAATGTATTTCTTTGAATATTCCTGCAAAATTTAAAAATAAATCAAATACAGAACTGATAAAATCCAAGAAATTTTTTTTATCATATATTGGGTCATCAAGCATTTAGACATGTATTTTAAGCATAGAAAAAGATACAAATGAAATGACAAGAGAAAAACATGTTCTTACTAGGAGATTAATAGATTTACCACTACCATGCACATACCACATAATGTCAAATCAGTCACATAATGGCTTTCAAAGCCTACATCATTAAGGAGTAAACATACTGAATAAGAATTACTCTGTTATAAATCTTAGTCTGGTAATATTTTATTGTTTCTTTTCCATACTCTTAACATATCCTTTAAAAACATTCTTACCTATAGAATATTTTATTTCACATTTCGAAAGGGGTTAGGATAGGAGAGCGCATACGACAGTATGCCAAATAAATGGCAATGCGTACATTACTCTGAAGAAAATAAATAATAGAGAAAAATAAGATATATATTTAAAAATTTTAAAACACACAGTTTAACATTTTGGTGAAAATTGTGGAAACATTTCTAAAACCCTTCTAACAATACTGCTTTAAACTGGCTGATCACTACAGCCTTCTTACGTCTATGGGGTTGAACCTGCTTTAATTATGAACCCAGCCCATGGGAAAATCAAGAAGTATTCACCTCTGCACTTCTTCCACCATCTTTGTATGGTTATTTGACACTCATTCTGCAGCATAGTCCCCATGATGTTTGGGGTTTGTGCTTCAAGAACCTGTTGGATTCAAATACAGGATGTTGTGTAGTTTTCCACCTTCTGCAATAATCACACTCAGCAGAGGATCTCAATGTTCATACACACAAATATGTCGTGAACTAATAATACCAATTCCCTCTGCTCATAATCCAGCTATCTCTGGAGGTCTGGAATCAGTTTATGGGTCTACCCTTTGTCAACTGATCCCATCTCTCCATTACTCAAACTTGTGAGGAAGTGATGTCTCTGCCTCACTTACCCCTTGATACATCTCTCTTTTGCTGAAAGATCCAGGAGTGCAAGTCTGGCCACTACACTGGTGTCATTTCCTGAGATGATCCTACAGCTGCAGCATACCTGTAGGGAGACAGCTCTGTCCAATTGGTTTAGAATTGCCTGGGCTCTTTTTCCATCATGATACATCAGGTGCTCCATACCACAGTTTAGAGAGCACCACTTGTGACAAAACTCTCTACTTTGATATGCAGAGACTCCAGATGTTGGATACCAATGGTATCTGCTGTTTTCTCACTCTTCTAAGACAGCTCAGTCAAATGCTTCAGGAACATGGTGTTTGGCGTATCCCTAGGTATTCACTGCAGAAGGGTGGACAACTGTGCCTCTGACCCTAAATCCGATCAAGCTGCTTGAAAAAATAATCATTTGGGTCTTCTGAGCAAAGGCTGCTGGTCCAAGATGATTCTATTTATTTTTATTTCTTATGAATAACGGAAGTCTCCAGATATCCCAAGCAGCTTTCTGAATTCAGAGCTCATAGGCAGCCGCATCACTTTTGTGGTGTGAGAGTGAAGTGTAGTCTTGTGCACACTCATACCTAAGATGTGTGGTTAATTGAAATCCAACCACCAAAGAACACCATATCCACATTCCAGTATTCAAATCCGAATAAAAGCAACTACTTTTATTAGGAGTCAAACTTAAGAACGCTTGACTTCAAAATCTGCTGATTTAATAATGATGAGTTTAATCCTTAAGCCAACCCGTCAGGGTATTCTGTTTATTGTTTCATTGCTAGTACCCACAACTTAGCCATCATTATCACCTGCTCCAACTTGGCTAACCCAACTAGAGCTAACACTGCAGCCTGATCACTTTTATTAGCCTGTATATCCTACTACTTATTGTCCATGTTCCTTCTTAGAGAACAAAAAGTAAATATGGGAGCCAAAACTGAGAATAGGTGCATTTGATGATGACAATTCCTTTTTATCTCCAATTCTTATGACAGATTAGAATGATGGATTGTCATGCAACCAATTTTTCATATGAACTAACAAATTTTATTCTACAGCCTCTGTAACACCACTTCATCATACAATTTTAATAATTGTAGTTACTCAGGGAAAAAGTTCCCAATGAATAGTTCTTTTAATATCAAAAAGATAATTACCATAGTTTACACTGATAATTTTTTTCTGATAAAGAGAGAATGTAGAATATCATTCTGAATTCTGTCATTTCATCTCAGGATCATACTGAAATGAGTACCTTTCATCACCAGTAATAATTCTAATCAAATTTGTGGAATCATTGTCAATAAATGCCATCAAATTAATGCAACAATCAACTCTATGTATAATACTGGAAACTCACTTAATTCAGTGCAAAAAGAGTAACAAATTTCTCTCTTAGGTTTTTCTTTCAAAATTTCTTGTATGGATTCCTTACTACTGTCTATTTGTTACAGCAAGCTACCTTATTAAAATTCATCTACCTTCATAAACAATTTCTAATTTAAAAAAAATTTTTTTTTTGTATTTGGATGATACAGGCTTATTTCAAACAAGTCGAGAATCAACTACTAACAATTCATATCCTTCCTGAGCGAAAACAGTAAAACTTGTCAAACACTAGTATGAAGCAAACATTTATAACCAAATTTTTTTAAATCATTAAACATCTCCTTAGCACTCTTTCCTAATCTTCTGATAACAAAATGTTCACACAATTTTAATTTTCACTTATTGGAAAGACCACACTAGTGGATTGTAACAACTCTCAATAATGCCAAGATAGAAGCACATGTACGGAAGATCACACATCAGTGGGTAGGGAAGAACATGGGGACTGAAGAATATTAAAATACAAATTGTGAGATATACTTGTCCATGGATAAAATTTTATCCGATCCAAGGAGCTACAAGGATTAATGAAACTTTTCTAGTCATAAAAACAATAATTTTGTCCATTAGACATTAGAGTGTTATGCAATAGCTGCTATGTAATAAAGTAAATTTGTTATCACCACAATTTACATCATAATTAAATTTATAATGAGGGAGAAAAGAAATTCATTTGGAACCAGCAGTTTAATACAATAATAATAATAATAATAATGAAATATTAAACTAATTTTTAATCTACTTTTCCTCAATTTTTGTTAAACCTTTTTCTTTCAGAATAGAAATTTAGAGACATAAAATTACAGTATGAAATCTTAAAAATTCTTTTCATTGTTTTGAAGTAGTGGACTTGTTTGAATCCAAAACTAGACACAAAAAAAACAACAAACCCAATCACCTCAAAAATGAGAAACTAATTTTTCTCACATAAATCAACTATTTTTCATAATTTATTACGTTTTTAACAATTATGTTATTTAGTATTTAATAATAATAATAAAAGTAAATGATAAGCCTGGACTTTATCAAAAGTACAATTCTCATTCTTTTTTTTATCAGTTTTAATTAAAAGGAAAATACACAAGTATCAAACAAACAAATCAAGCAAAATTAAACTGAACTTATTCTAAAAATTAGAATTAAATTATATTCCCTGATAGAAATTGGATAGTTTATCAATTTTTCTCCCCTATTTTTATTTCAATACAGATATTTATTACTATAGAAACAAAATTTAAAAAAAATCATACATCCTACATTTACATACAACCTTGGTGGTAATACAAAAAAAATTACCTTTTCTGATCTAACTAATGTATCAATATAATGTAATTCCTCTGCCTCCTGTTGTTTAATTGTTTCAATTTCTTGTAATATTTTCAATCTTCTTTCTTCAGCTTCATCAGCTACACGTTTTTCTCTCATTTTTTTAACTTCCTCATTCCATTCATCATTTAGTTTTAAGCATTTAGCATGATCTTCTTGTTCCACTCGTAACTGTTCTGCAATTACTTCAGGAGCAGTAGTTTGACTTTTTATCTGTTCACTAAGGTAGTACCTATAAATTAAACAGATGACTATGAAAAAAGTGTACTATAACATTATTACAGAACAAAAAAACTTTTAATAAAATAAATAATACGAAAAATCAAACTTATTCGATAGTATCTGTATAAAATTTGCAGTAACACAGGCAGAAAAAAGATTCAACATTTTAAAGAAGGGCCTTGATTCATCTGAAATTTAGTTAGTTTTTTTGTGAAATTATTTGTACAGAAAATATTTTTGGAAGAATTTCAAGGAAAAAATCAACACAATAAAGTTGTATCATTTTTCAAAGAAATTATGTTATCAAACATAAAATCTTAACTAAATTTTGTTTTCTTGGATAGTTACTGCATTCTTAAATTCGTCATTCAATTATTGCAGTGACTCTGTATATTTTAAAAAGTAATAAGGCCAGACAATAAAAGGCTAGGAGGAATTTTTTATCCTTTTTTGAATCAAAGGTTGCACTTTCTTTATCTTCTACTACTATCACAACTACCAAATTCTTTTACAGATTGTTAATAAACTTAACTCTTCTTTCCCTAAATTTTTGTAAGATTTTTCATAAAATTAAGTTTTTTTATTCCTTTCTATACTGAAAATTTAATAATGAAAATTTTTATTAACAATTCATAGTAAAATAAAAAAATATTCAATTAAAAGAATTTTTTCTGAATGAAGAGCTAAGGCAATGCTGATAAAAATTAAAAATCTTAACGCTGTGCTTACAAGATGATGCAGAGTATAGAAGCACCATAAGGGAGTGGTGGTAATAAATCAGCAATATTTTTCAGAAAATTATACTCTTTTAGCTGCTGATGGCAGCAATATCAGCTACACAGTTAGGAAGTTAAATAAAGCATACTCTCTATCTGATCTCAAAATAAGTATGTTAAAGAGCAAGAACTTGGTTGTTGGAGACAGTTAAACATGAGTTACGAGGAAATAAATATTAGTTTGAGTAGAGGTAGAACAGTTACAAGGCCTTGAACTGCAATGGATGGATATATGAAAACCTCAAAGAAAAAGTCAAATATTTTTAGAAGTATGGATTAAAGTGTAAAGCTACTAAGGTCTGAACAATGGGTCTTTAGTGCCAATTATAAAATGAGGTTATCGACAAAAATGATTTTTTTGTGGAGCAGCTTGGGAAGGACAAAACTGAAAAGTGTATGGAATGATGCAACACAGAACAGTATGGGAGATACAGATGCAGTAGATGAGGTGCAGCAGTATAATTGGTTTGATTTTGACACAAGAGTTTAATGGAAATTAAAGATGGCTACATATAATACTGATATAGATTAACCCCTTACCGGACTATGATGGAAAATTATGACATAGCCAATATGCATGAAAAGGACCTTTGTCGGAATATTCCATCGTTGAACTTTAGTCTAATTTTAATTCACTCTGTGTCATAATATTCTGGCGATTATTTTTTAATGTAGTTCATCATTATTTTGCAGTGGTATACAGCACTAGTAAATAATTTTCATCACATTCTAAGGCATTTATCATAACAGCTGATATAGCTTGTATGGCATGTTGTTTACATCTTGTTCATGAATGATTTTAGAAGTATTTTTAATGTTTATTTTGGTAGCCATTGTTTCGTAATTGAATATTGTGTATACGCTTTATAAATTAATTTATAAACTTTACTGGTCCAGTTTACATATAGTAAACTGAACCAGTAGTTTTTTTATAATAGCTTTATGTATGTTGTTTTCTTATATTTGAGATGGCATCTACTTAAAAAAAATGAATATTTTGACATTTTAGGTCAGTTAAAGTCTGATAGTGACAGTTTAGATGATATGTGTGAAAACATATCGTTGTTATTAACAAACGATGATGAGGTTGGTGCAGGTGATGCAGATAGGCCTATTCAAAGTAATATCGAATGGGTAAATTACCCTAAGTGTAATTCCTTTTGTAAGCCCTCCAACTTCATTGGATAATCAGGTATAAATGTAGCTATTCCTTATCCAAATGACATATTTCGTATTTACTTTTACTTTTTAGTAATAAGTAACTAATTAGTAGTGAAGTATTTACTTTACTACAAAAAGTAAAGTAAAGTACTAGTCGATATAATTACAAACCAAACTAACGTATATGTAGATAGTTTTCTGTCAAAGTTCTGAAGCAGTTTTCACGATTAAGGGTGGAAACCAGCAGATAGAAATGAAATATTTTTACTAATTGCAGTCTACATTTTGCATGGAATGATTTGGAAGCCGAAACTGATAAATATTATACAAAAAAAACATTATTTGCAAGCCCAAGTTTTTCAGCTGTTATAGCACACAAATGTTTGAAACTTTTATTTAGATTTTTAAATTTTATAAATAATGTTCCACCTCAAAAAAACAAAGGATTACATAAAATTAAACCTGTCTTAGAATATGTAAATGACAAATTTTCTTCTGTTTGCACACCAAAGAGGAAAGCAGCTATTGATGAAAGCCTTTTATCATCAAAGGGTCGGTTGAGTTTTGTCCAGTTTATAAAAATCAAACGTGCTACATTCGGAATCAAAATCTATGTTTTGTCTGAATCAAAGACAGGATACATTTATAAGCTGAAAGTGAAACAGAACTAATCAATAACGCAAGTTATGGGAATGCAACAAATTCAAAAGAGTTATTGTGTGTATTCCTACAATTTCTATTGTAGTCCAGAGTGGGCTACTGTTTAGAAAGATAAAGACACTGACCTGGTGAAAACAGTAAGGTGTAATAGAAGCGGTGTCACTTAGGATTTTGTAAAACAAAATTGAAGTAAAATGAAATGATGCCATTGACTGAAAAATTTGGTCAAATGCTACTGAAGTGGTGTGATAAAAGGGATGTGCTATGTTTGTCAACAGCATGAAGTTCTTCCAATTGAGGTAAGCAGAAAAGGGCAAAATGTCATCATTTCTTCAATTATAAATGATTACATTTATATGGGGGGGGTATTGATAAAATGGATCAGATGCTTGGGACACACCCTCTTGAACAAAAAAGATAAAATTTGGTACAAAAGGAATTCAAACACACCTCCTAAATAAGTGCATATTCAATGCACATATTTTTCACATAAAATGTGGAGGACAATACACACATCTGCAATTTAGAGAGGCTTTGGTGGAAGTAATTATTGAAAAACATTTTGTAGCCAAACCAAAAACAGGAAGACCATCATTAGAAGAGGATCCTCTGAGAATGAATATATGTAGTATTCACAAAATAAAAAGCGTAAAGACTGAAGATACCAGTGTACGAAGTGCAATGTTGGGCTGTGTGTAGCTTCATGTTTTAAAATATTTCATGCATTAAAAAACTATTAAAAACAATCATGATAGAATAAAACTTTTAAACGTAGAGACAATAATTTCAATTACAGTGTAAAATATCATTTAGTGATATTTATGGGCAATATGAAAACATGATTAACATGTTCAAGGTAGGTTAGGTAATTAGGTTTTTGTAAATATAATAAAATATGTTTTGCATGAAACATTACCGTTTATTATATGCATACTATACCATTATTAGTAAAAAAAAAAAAAAAATAGATCAAGATAGCATTATTTATTTTAAGTGAAAATACAAAAAAACTGGTAAGGGGGTTTAAGAAATAGAGGTCACTCTAGGTAATGGGTGTGATGAAGTTTAAGAGGCCAGAAATTCAGAATTCAGAAGTGTTCATCAATGTCTAAAATGGAGACTGGATGTGAAGAGACAAAGTTAGTTATCTGCTAAAAGTAATAAAAATCTGTTATCACCATAAAAAATTATTTAATTTACACCATATTTCTGACTTCATCAAGCAACAAATCTGAACACTAAATTTAACTACAGAAATTAAAGTAAATGCAATACTGCTCAATTTACAATAAAATATGAACTGAAATTATAATTCTGTAAATTGCACAAGTTAATTTCAAGATTAAAAACCAAATCTTTTTAGTGTTCAAAGTTTCTGAACTCATTTTTTTTATGAATTACATATTAAATATGTGCAGATAAATATTTTTGATAAAAAAAAAACAAATTTAAAACATATTTCAAATATTGAACTGCATCTAACAGATTAAAATTAATTTTACAAAGATTAAATTCCAGTAAAGTTTTGTACAAATTCCAATGTTTTGATATTTTTCTGGTTAGGGGGAAGCAGTACTACTATGACTTTTGTCCTCAGTTAAAGACATATTCCTAAGATAATTGGCAAAATCGCTGTTCCCGATTATTTGATAACAAATTCTGAGATTTTTCAAAATGTTATGAACCTGCATACCTCAAAAGAAACTCCAAATAAAATTCTAAAATTTACTATGTATCTTGGCTATGAGGTTATCAAGCCCTGAAAGTTTAATCTAGTTATTAGAATTACTAGATAATATACATCTTAAATATGTCTAAAAATACCAGTTATATTTTGTAAACATATTTTATAACTTATAAGTAATATATAAATTACAACATCAGTGGTGAATTAATTTTTTTTTAAATCAATATATATATATTTGCAGTGTGTGAAACATCGCAAACTGCAAAGAGTATACAGATAATATTAAGTACTTTTTTGTACAATTATCATAAACTCTTAAAATGTTTGAAAACAGAAAAAATTGGCCCAAATAAGATATGTCATAAGTACTTGCTGAACATTAAAAAAAAACCTGCAAGGCAAATTTTATACTTTAGTCATACAACACCATGAAGGTTTTAAAATTGAATATGTTTTTTAGTAGACCTCATCCAGTCAACTACAGCTGTACTAAGAATAGTGTCATACCATCCACATAATTCAAGTAGTAACAAATAAAATTGTATTTTTACTATGGTTTTCATGTCCCTTGTTCACAAACAATTAGAATTTGCTGATGAAGCTCCCAATCTGACAAAACATTTGCATTCCATTTTTAATTCTCACACTTTTTTTTTAACTAGAAAAAAATCATAGTGTGATTCATATCATAAAAAAAATCCTAATCATTGGTAAATAGTTTAAGTTGTGCAGATTTCAAATATTTTTGGATCGAAAAAAAAAATATTTTTTTTTTTTTTTGTTAAAAAGTTAGATCAAATTTTCAAAACAAATGCAATTAAAACAATGGATTTGAAATTTTGTACACCAATAGATTGAAAATTTAAGAAAATAAAGATTCTGTAAACATGGATATTCTTCACTTATATAGATTTTGATGGTTAAGATATTAAAAAAATCTGAATTGGTTATGCAATTACAATTAGCTGAAATTCTATAAAACAATCTCCCTAATGTAAAATTTTAATTAGTATACATTCTAAGATTCTATAACAAATTCAAGCTTACAAAAAGTAATTCAAGTCATAGGTACATTTAGAGCAACAGTCATCAATTCTTATGAGGAATTTTAAAATACAAACTTTTTAATGATAACAAATGGAATGTAAATATATACTGAAATACACATTCCAAATGAAAATGTTGAATATATATCATGACTGACTTGTCCTATACTAGTTATACAGATGAGAAACATAAAACAAAACCCATAATGAAACCACTACCCAACACTATTTATGAAAGACTCTCGCACAATTAACACAACTATTGGATGTATATGTTACTACTGATTGTTGTTGCCGTTACATGTCAGTGTAGTATATGTTTTGTTGCAGTGCAGTATTCTGAATGTACTTATGTTTGTGTAAAATGCCTTTTTCAATCCTGGAGAGGATAGCAATAGGTGAGGCCTATATTTGTTCTGGGTCATTTGTAGAATCACATCAAATATTTGTAAAAAAATTTCCAAATGCCTTTATCTCAGTAAAGAGTAGGCATACACGATTTAGTTAAAAAATGGCATACAACAGGTTTGGTTTCAAATGCATAAAGAAATAGGCAACTTGACATTAGTGATATTGAAAGAATTACTGCCAGTTCAGAAGATGCCATTTTCGAAGAATTCTATAAGCAATTAACTAATAATGAAAAAGAATACAGCTTCTTCCAACAAGACAGAGCAATGTGTCCACACATATCAAACGTTTCACCGAATTGTGTTCATGCAGCTTTCACAAATTAACGAGCTGTCAGCAGAGGACAGTGGCCTCCACATTCCCCAGAGTTGTCTACTTGTGATTTTTTCCTCTGGGGCTACTTAAAGGAGAGAGTTTACACATCTAATTCCCACAATACTGATGAACTGAAGGTGAACATTCAACAAGAAATCAATGCAACTTACAACATTTTGTGTGAAGACGACTCTCAATCTGATGAGTCCAGCACAAAAGTGCATTAAAGGTAGTCATTTTGATATTTTGTAACAATAAGGTAAATAAATGCAACATTTAAATTACATTTTATGATTTTCTTATTTATCCATAACATTCACAAAATTTCATTCCAACATAACCTACAGATTCTGCAGTGGTCACATTATCGGTTCAGTTTTATGTTGCTTACCCTGTACAAAACTTGCATTAATACATATAAAAGTTTAACTCTAGAATTAGTAGATGTTAATTTTTTAGCATTTTGTTTCACTTATAAAAAAATAAAACAATTATTCTTATAGTAACCAATATTTAGAACATTGATATTGGATTGCCTTGATTTTGGTACTAATCAAAAGCTTTTTTCTGGTCTTTTTTCTATGTCAATAATTTTGTAAATTGTTACAGTAGCTAAAAATCAGGTGATGGTTTAACATTGAACATTGCATATAATTACTAAGCAATTGTTTAATTTACATTTACTTAATTACAAAAAAAAAAGACCGTACGTATAAAAGAAAACATTACAAAAAGGCAAAGTTTTAAATATTTTAAAAACTAAGACTCACTAATGAATAGTAATACTAACATCAAATAAATGATTGAATACTGCAGTAATTTCTACAGAAAATAACATGTAATGATGCAGTTACTTAATATATTAAGTTTTTTATTATTCTATTAAGTGATATATGAAAAGTGCCGAACACTTTTCAACTACAAAAATAAAGGGTACTGTAAACCACATCAAACAGTATCTTTTACTAACAAAGATATGATTTCACCAATTGCCCCTTAGAAAATCTTTACAATCAGTTGAAATTGTACTTACTAAAAACTGTTTAAGATTATGAGAAATAAACATTACCCGCACATATTATATATGAATGTAATACATCTATTCTTGCAGTATGTAGATTTTAAAACTACATAAAATATATGTATTATGCGCCGATCGCAAATTAAAATACATAACGCTGATCTTCCAAACATAACTACACTAAATCTTAAAAAATAACATTAACGAAGAAGACCCACCTGATAGCTTTCAAAGAAGTTCTATAATTATTAAAAAGACGATAAACCTCTTCCTCTTCTCCTTCTGGCAAACGTTGTCTCCTTGGAACCCGATACATCTTAGTTTTTGCTACAGGTAACCATCTGGGTTTTCTCCTCCAACGAACGAATTGTAAACAAACTTGATTCACCGACGAAGTCGGCGTAAAAAGCGAGGGTAAAAGCATTTTTGATGTCACAGAATATATCCCCTGAGATCTTAACAAAGAATTCATAATAATATTTAGAAAACACTTACAGACCGTCAAGCAACACCAACACTACAACATAACCTCAACAAGTCTAAACGCCATTACAACTTAATATAGCCACTGCCACCGATAACTTTGTTTGACTTTTTAAATCAAACATTATAAAATAAAAATTTCAGTAAAACGAAATCAGTGTTTCATTATAAGAAAGTATGTGTACTTTAACGTAATTTGTAACCTTACCGTTCTTTTACTTTACTGAGATTCGCTATGAAAATTTATGCTGAGAAAACTGTAGCATCCATTGTAACTATAGGTAAGTTGGAATAAATAATAAAAAATGTATATTTCTTTTGTATTATGAGCTTACTTTTTCAAAATATAAGTACAGTAAAGTTTTGGAAATTATAAACTATCCTGTAATAAACTGATTATGACTTTGTTGTCATACAAACTATTTTATTTAAATTCCGGAATTCATCCCCCAGTTAAGAATTATATTTCCTCCTAACAGAGGAAATGTAAGATTCATTACCATAGGAAATGAATCAGTTCTGTTTTCTATTTTCACAGAAATTATAATTTCTATGATAATTTTTTACAGAAAAGTCCACGGCTAGACTTGTGCGTCGAGACGAACTTGTTACGTGAAACGCCAGTAATGGATAAAAAAGAATGCGAAAAGTATCTAATACCTCAATATTTATGTTTTGTAGCAGTGCGTCCAAGAGATCTATTAGAACCAAAATTTGCTTTGTGTTTCAATTAAACATTTACCAAGTTTACCTGCATATTTTTTCATCATATGGCTGGAGTGGTTAATCTAAAATTACCGAAAAAATTCTGAATTATTTTATTGCTCTTAATTCTGTCAATTTTAAAATTAAAATAATAATTTCATGCAATTTAAAATCAAAACTTAGGCAATGGCACTTTTACTCCGCATAAGATACATGTGACAATAAAATGGACATTATTATGAAGTACGAAGTAGTTATGCTGTTGATATTAATTTCTTTGCAAACTTGTAAGATCGAATGTTTTATTCAGTACAGTTTTATAAATATAAGATTATTGAGGAATATAATCAAATATAAGTCGTCAATAATTTTTAGACTTTTTTTACAAAATTGCTAAGAAAATTTAAATTAAAGCACAGCAAGAATGCTGATAACGGCTTATTCGATAACACCAGTGTAGCGAGAGAATCGAAACATTAAAAATAAATGATTGCTTTTTTTAAAGCAAAATAATCTTAATTATTATTAAGGATTCAAATATCTATTATATTATAAATAAAACTATAAATATTTTAAATTGTAAGCCATGCATCAGAAACAACTGTTTTCAGCCTTTTTTAAAGCATACTGTCCGAAGAGTAAACATTTATCTCGCTTGCATATAAAACTGTTATTTAAAGGTGCAAATGTATAAATCTTCCTATGTTTATATAGTTTAAGTTAAATCTTATTCTTGCTGTTACTTTACGTAAATTGCACAATATACAGTATGTTTCACGAGGAATCTGTAATAATTTATAGGCATATTCCATTTATAAAAATAATGAAAAATGTTCATATAAACATAGGTCTTGAAACGAAGCGTTTCGAGACCTGAGATTTTGCCTAGATCTCAGCTCCCCCTGTGAAATGAGGTCGCACTGAATTTTTTTTGGGCGTTAATCTAGAGGCGATGGTTTTCTATGGTTTCTGTTTTGAAAAATTCATTAAAATAAGTCCCAGAACTGTTTCTTCTTTAGTTTTTAAGATATCTACTTAAAACCCAAAATTATGGTACAAAAAACAAGTTTTTAATGTTTAGCTTAAAATAACTTTGTTAAATAAGTAATAAATGCATAAACGTTTTATGAGGCACCTTTCCTTACAAAACTTGTAGAGAATTTAATTCTTAAAAAAGTGATGTAATCAATGTCTATGAACACTGAACACAGTGTTTTCAAATTCGTTTTAAATGAAAATCAAACACAACTAAACAGTTATGAAAACTGAACACTACAAATGAAAATTTAAATTATAATTTTAAAATTATTTTCCTCAAAATAATTTTAACCAAATGTTCATTTAAGTATTTCACAGGATTTTTCATTTAAATTATTTAATTTGATAAACCTACAGAATGTATTAGATTAACTGCTTAAAATGTTCACCCCTATTATGAATATCTGAATAAGTCTGTATTCTGTTTCAACTATGAATACATTTATAATTTCTATTTCAATATGGAGCAGTACTCTGTTCAACTTCAGAACTCTTATGGAAAGAAAATTAAAAAAAAAATCCTGGACTTTATAATGAAATTTAAAAAAACAAAGGAAGTTAGAGATTAGAGTTAAAAATTTTTGCTGGCTTAAGAAAAACTTTTTTAAGTGTTAATTACACTGAAATGACAGTCCTGCCGGTGGGCCTGTTTTCTTGCTAGCAAGTCAGCACTGTTGTAGTTTAGTGGAGTGGTATGTAAGTGGAAAGTTCATTTACCAGTGTGTACCCCTGCTGACCATCAACATAAGCCATCGGCTCACCACAGCATGTAATATCTTTGTATATAATATTCCTTTTTTTAAGACTTTATTTTATATCTTTTATACTTTTGCAACTACACAAATGACCTCTTAGTCATTCATATCCTGTGATTTCATTCATTTTCAAGTTAGATTTAGATTACCAAAAGAATGATGTTGAGAATTACCAAAATTATGATAATGGATTCTGTTTTCTCACATCATCAATTTCCACATAAAAATAACTTATTTCTAAGTCATTATTACAATACTCTGCATCTTAAGTCAGTGAAAAATGTATTTCGTATTTTTAACTGTAGTCCTGCAAGAAAATCAAGTGCATATCAGATATAAATTTTGCTCATGTAAATTACTCATGTGATATTTATGGAATTGTGTCCAATTCCATAACCATTCTTTGTTCATCTGAGTTACAAACTGGTTTATGATAAAATCATCCACTTCTGCTTTCATACCAGATCAAGTAAAAGATCTTTCTGAGTAAAAGAATTTTTTAAACAAGAAAATATTTCTCGCCATAAAATATTATTTAATGTACTTCATAATTTTTATACAAGAAAAAGTTGTTTTTTTTTTATTAGTGCTTTAATGAAAATGATAGTGAAATCAATGAGAGTAATTTCTTTATCGAATTAGTCTTTCTAAAAATTTATTTACATTTGTTTAGCAATCAAAATAGATTTTCTTTAGATAATTGAAAAAGATTTATAATTAACATTATCAATATAATTTAATAAAAGAAAAAGCTACACTAAATACTTATTGACATAAAAAATGTAAAGAGAATAGCTCAAAAACCTTTTATAAAAATAAAATCTAAAACAAGATGTACATTTTTAAACATTGTAAATGTAATTAAACAGTTAGCATCAGTAGATAGAGTATAATTAGTAAAAGTAATGTAGATACAAAATAAAATAAAAAAGTTAATTAAAAACAATCAATACTAATAAAATTAAAAAAGAACATTTCGATCATGGTTATAAAAAACAAAAGAAGAAAAGTAAAACAAAATATTATTGATTAAAAGACAATGTTGCTAGAAAGTAATTATTAAAAATAAAAAGGAGGCTGAAATTACTGTAATTCCCCACTTAGACTGACACCTTGTCTCATATTCCATATGCAGATAAGATAAGGTAAATGTTTAATAATAAATTTTATTTATAATATGCATGTTTATATCAGTTTCCAGAGTCAGATTACTCCTGGCACTCGATTTCTCATACACATCAATGATGCGTAGTTCTCAGTTTTTCATGAGCAGTATTTTCTGAGCTACAGTGCTGAAGTATGTGTCCACTAAATAATGTTATGAATATTTGAAAAAGATTCTTATTGGTTTACTTTCCTTTTTTATTTTTATAACCTGCCAGGATGGTCTGGTGGTTAAACTCGTCATAATTCAGCTGATTTAGAAGTTTAGAGTTCTCAGGTTTGAATCCTAATAAACTTAGTTGCTTTTATACAGATTTGAATACGAGATCATGGATATCGGTGGTTTTTGGTGGTTGGGTTTCAATTAACCATACTTCTCATATATGATTGGCCTGTGTCTGTACAAAAGTACACCTCACTCAGATGTTATAAACAAGGAACTTATAGGCCCGGAATCCAGAAAGCTGCTAGAGATATCTGGAGATTTTATTAAGTTTTTAAATTATATGCATAATTATAAAATTTTTTCTATAGTTTTATTGACATTTGTTTGATATATTACTATTTTAAGCATAAAAATAATTTTATATGAAGCTATAAATTTTTGTTTTACAATAATCTATGTTATTATAATCTGTACCTTAGAAAAATAATCATTATTTTGAAACTTAAGCTGTGAACATAATGTATTGTTCTATACTGCAGAGCCCTCCCATAAGGCAAAGTAATCGGTTAATATTTAGGGAGCTGTGAATTGGAGGCTCCAAATTACGAAAAATATTTTACTGAATTTTCTTGTTAAAAATCGCTCATCAGTTAACAGAACAAATTACTCTTTTTTTTGTGTTTGTGTGTGTGTGCGTGAGTGCGTGTGCGCGCGCATGCACGTGTTTTAATTACTCTTGTGCAATTCACAAATTTTACGAGCAAAGTCAGTAAAGTTTACAAACAATGGGGTCATTGCTATTTGTACAACGGTCACGTAATTAAACTCATGTATGAATATGTTTGTACTTGGCGGATTATTAATAATTCATTATTATGAAGACATAAAATCTATTTTTTTTTTCGTTTATTTTAAGTTTGACTATTTTATACCAAAGCATATTATAACATTTTAGAATTTCCTGTCTGTTATCTAAAAATTCAAGAACCATTGGACAAATTGTGATGGGGGTTTCATAATTTTACAGAAAATTTCTTGAAGTAGGTTTTGGTACACGAAAAGTTCAGAAAATTAGAAAAACCTTCCGGAAAAAAGATTCTTCATTGACTACATTCATCATCGACTAGAATATTCTTATCAACGACAATACCTGTTAATTTTGAAAAATATATGAAAGAAAGAAATTTTTACTGCTCATTTTAGATGTAAGAAAAACCGACTTTTGCGCCCGGACTAAGCTGGGTACCGTAAAAAATGTTTTTTTACGGCTGCATTATAAGGTTTGAATTACGCGGCTGGAACCTGTATCATGACAATTGTCATTATGAAACAGATTTTCATTATGATACAGGTGTTCAACCAATCAAAAGCCTACTCTTTTCAACCACTGACCAATCGGAAGCGGGTATTGTTTAATGCATCAACTGTTTTCTACTTTGATTTTAATCCGATTTAGTAGTTAACAAGCAGAGGTTAATTTGAAAGTTCACAATAGGTAATTAAGTTTCTATATTACACTGTATATCCTTTTGTTAATTATATCAGATTCTGAGGAAGAAATGTCGTTACACCTATCGATATTAAAGAAAAGGCAGAGCCTTTTCTAATAATCTGTTTTTATTGTTTACAATAGTTTTATATTAACCTACTGTATTGTTTAATGTAATTTTTGAAAAAATTAAAAAAAATATTCCGTAAAAGATGTATTCTATCATTGATTTAAATCAATAATTCCAACACTTTCTAACCGTAGAAAAAATACGGTATGCAGTTCTCTATAATGCCCGTTAATGCACTCTTGGAAAGTTTACGATATTTGCCAAGACTCGTGTCGTAACTTACTTCGCACTCGTTCATTAATGGCTATCATTATAGGCTTTTTGCGTAATGTAAGATTTTATGGCCGTCGGTGAAACGTATCTATCATTGTTGAAGTTTTTATGAGTTGTTATATGTCGTTTGGAGACATAAGTTTCCAAAATCAAAAGAAGAGAGTCGTAAAATATCATTAATTCCGTTATTCCTTCGATGACATTAAAGTTTGTATCAACAGAACGTAAGTTTCAAAGACGATTCTCTGAAAACACGTCATCTATACATAAATTTATAAATTATTTAGAAAGTGAGTAGAAATTAAACTATTTTTAATTTTTAATTAATTTATGCACTTATTCTTAATTTATAAATCAGAAGTCTGTATGCTTGTTTGCTTGTGTGTACCAATGTTCACTTATGATAGCTAAGCTGAGCTGAATGATTATTTTACCAAAGTTGTTTTTATTGAAATTTGAGGATGGTTTTCGGTGTATATTTCTAATACCTCTTTACTGCTCATCGCGTGGGCAGAAAAGCTGAAGCATAGAGTGTCGGTTTATAAGCGTCATATTTCGTGAAGTAACATATTAACTGTATGGTTCCTCTAAGTGAGATTCAGAAAGATGACTGAATTTTATTTTGGTTTTTTTTTTATTATTATTAAATGTTATCAAAATATCAATTTTTTAATAACACAATTTTTTTTTACTACGATTTTCAGAGCAGGTGATGACGTCTTTTTATAGAAAGCAATGAATGCGTTTTATATATACTCGTATTTACGTTTCTAGATAATTACTAAGATTAATCTTATTTTTCATGTTACAATTGTGTTACATAAAAAACTGAGGCAAAAGGGCTTTTACTTTAATGGTTTTATTTCAATTTGTGTCTGTACTAGTCTTTGTAAGGAAGTATGCACGAACGACGCAACCTGTTTTAACGAGACTTGAAGAATGAACTTAATTTAACTAAAGATAGTAATTTATGTGGTAGAAATCTTAACGATTTCTAATATAAAAAAAAAATAATAAGACATAAAATTAAACCCACTTTCCTTTTGGTAAAACTTTTTAATTTACGCGCTCATGATGTATTCTAGAAAAAAAATTCAAGCGATGAAAATTGAAGTGTACGACTTCCAAGGAAACGGTTTTTTAATTTTCCGAAATAAGATTTTTCCTCATCTTACGGGGACTTTTTTTTTATTATTTATATCCTGTGGATGAATTTTATTGAAGGTGATGAAAATTAAAGTAAATAACATTTGAAAATCTTTCGTATGAAATATATTTTTCTTCAGAATTTTAACTGAGGATTGTCTTCAGTAATGAATAGGATATGATACCTGGAAAATCTACTAATAGTTCAGTTTGAGGACTGTAAAATAATCAGGGTTGCAAAATAAATCTGGGCTATTGTTAAAACACCCAAATGAAAATATTATTTTAACATCTTATTTAAAAATCTTAAGCTGATACCAGGTTAACATTTGTTATTGTAAAATTTTAAACCTTTATAAATTTTACGTTTGATAGCTGTAAAAGTGATGTAATTTTTATAATAATAATTATATAATGGATTCCTAGTTTTCTGAAATGATAAAAAACTGTCCAAATTTCTTTTCCGTTGATAAGAATTACAATGAGAAATACTAGTTCGAACTAGTGCCGAAAATCTCGTACGTGATGCAGTAAATTCAGGCCTAGAGGCTAAAAATTTGTTTGTTGTTTTATTTTTAAATTAAAATAGTAAAATCAAATATGCTCCTTAAAGGATAATCATTTTATTAATAACTTCTCATTATTGTGATGCGTATTGTAGTTAAACATTCATTCAACTCCTTTAATTCAATTTGTTTCATATATTTATTTATTCTTTTCTTTTGTCATAGTTTCTTTCATTCTTTTTTATTACCTGTCAGTTATTTTATCCCCTTTTTCGTTCTAGGACTTGACCGTATTTTGTCCCAGTAATCTATCTTTTTAACATTCCAGTTCATTTTCGTATTTTCTTTTTCTATTTATTCTAACTAAAAAACTCTTCTTCATCTACTCTTTGTTCACTGTGCATTTTTTTATTTTGTTGTTTGTTCGTGTAATAATTTTAGGTTCTTTCGCCTTTTTTCTTCGAACGCCTTTAACCAATTTTAATTTCTCTTATTGAGGTTTTTTTTAATTCGTAAAGTAATTAAATTGTGGTCTATAACATTTTTAAAACTTTTTTTTTTTTGTATTTATTCCTTACTTTTTTCCTGTTATCTGATTTTCTTAATTATATTAATCATGACAACTGTAAAAGAGGAATAGCCGGTTATTTTATATGCAGACCGTTCTTTTTTTGTGTTGTGATCCTTTAGTCGATAGTTGAAGAAATGGTTCAGCGTAACAAAATCAAATTATATAAAATTGTCAGTCTATTGATGAAGAGTTACTAGTAAATTAAGTTTCCATAAGGTTCTTCATTTTATCGAAAAATGAAATGGGGGATTGAATTTTTTTCTTAATATATTGTAATCAATGATTTGTATAATAAGATTATGCACCATCAAAACTTACGTAAAATTACGATTCAAAAAGGAGATATTTATTTTTTATTTTTTATTGAACATGAAAACAATGATAAAAAATCTGAAGTGGACATCACATGACTTTCCACAACAAAAAATGTGTAAATTATATATTCACATTGTTTACTATACTTCATTTAAACTTATTTCATTTAAAGTGAGATACGATCCTGCAATCCTTTAATAAAGTGGACAGTTACACAATTGCATTCTGGTGTCTACCCACATTGCAACACATTTTTTTGTGGTGTCCGTGTCAGCATTTAATATTAGTTTATATATTAATTTTTTTTCACATGTTTCAAGTAGTTATGTGGTACAAGTGAGAACGTGTCGGATCAGTAACCATGCACACATTGGTCCGAATCAAACTTCATATACATCATTTTTTTTTTTAAATTTAAATATATTGATTTATTAATAATTTTAACCTCTGTAAAAATCTTTGAATTAAAATGAAAAGAACATAAAACTTTATTTCACTAATAACATATGATTTTTTTAATATTTTTATTGTTATTGTGTTAATTGTTATTAAGATCAAAATATTTCATTAATTAAAATGTGGCTATAACTGTGGAACCAATGAAACTAAGTACCACTTATGATATATCGTTGAAAAGCTCTCAGTGAGGACTTATTAATGCAGTTAAGAAAAAGTAAAAAATCCAAACTTTTGGGGATTTTGAACTTTTTTGGTCAAGTCAATTGGAATCAGAAAGAGAGGTGCACAACTAGATGTTACAACAGTCCTAAATCCAAAATTTCAGCATTCTATAGTCAATCGTTTTTGAATATGCGAGTTACGTACGTACAGACATCACGCCGAAACTAGTCAAAATGGATTTTTCCGTTGAAATCTGAAAACCGGAATTTTTCGCAATTACGTTAAAAAAAAATGATGTTAGCAAAAAAATGTTTGCTCCTATATTCAACATCTTACAAACGATTTAAAATTGTTTTTTTCTTTTACCACGAGCGGGTCTTCAATTTTTCGTAATATAAAATTAGCAAAGTGGTGAAAAATTTTGTGTTTTTTTATAGGCATTTCTTCACAAGGTAATTAAATGAACTTATGCTGATGAAAAAAAACTTCAAAAAGACAAAAAAAATTCAAAAACAATTCTTATTGAAATGTTAGTAATAAAATTTTCTGATCTGTTCCAGAGTGATATAGGTAGACCTATCATCTTGTTTCGAGGATCGGTTTTCTTAAAAATTTATTAAAAGTATTTTAGTATATTACATTTCTTTATCGTAAATAAAAATTTGTATTTTTTGTTTAAAAACACCGAAATTTTACTGAACGTAAAAACTTATATCGAATAAAAGAGGTTGTTTTATAATTTATATTTATTTTTGTACATCCCCAGATACCGTTTGTTCAGTGTCACAGAGATCATCTTGGAGTGTAGCACATTTAACGGAACAATTAAGTTTGCATGGTCTCTTCGTGTTATGTGAAACCGAGTTTGAGATAAGTTTCTCAGCAACGGGAGTGAGAAACTGGACTGCATTAGTTGTCTACTGTCACTGGTACGGATGGTCGGTGGTGGTAGGAGAATACGAGGTAACCCGTCTTCTCTCTCGACTAGAACCAGTCAGTCTGTCGGTAGCGACTGTGCAGTTCGGTCGGTCGATAAAGTGTTTTCTGATCGTATTCTCGCAGCTAAACTAAAGTTCATAATGACTTACTCTAGAAGGCACGATAGTTTTTCATCGGCGAAATGGTGGTTATCTGCGGGTTGTTGTGCTTTAATTGTTACCTTATCGTTCGTCGGTGTTACTTTATGGTTAGGTATGAATAACGTTCGTCAAGAACAATCGCAGCATTTATTTAGAGATTATCACCGTCAAAATAATAAAATTTTATCATCGTATATAACAGTGACAGCATCCCCGTCCACTTTACTAAAACAAAAATCGGAAACAGAACCACCGGTATTAGATCAATCCTCAGAACAACGTTTTCACGAACGTCCGTTTAAAACATCAAATCGCGGTAAAATAGAAATGGTAAGACCGAGTGATATATTAACACCTAAAATTCAAGAACCACCTACAAGAATCGGTATTCCTTTACCTGAAGCGATACCTTCAGTGCAAAATGAAGCGGTCAAACAAACTGTTGAAGAAAGAAAATACGATGGCGATTTAGAAACAAAACAAAATAAACCGATCGAAAGCGATTTAGATGATTCTTTTAGCACAGCGGTCGATAAATCGCCTTCAGAAAAATCATCTACTAAAAAGAAAAGTGAAGCGGTTTTTCCCGATTGGTTTGATCCAGATCTTATAGGTAGTGTACCGGTTATCGAACAAAAACAAGAAGAGGACTTGAAACAAGAGTTTTATAATAAACCACCGCAAATACCAGATTTTAATTATATTAGGGAAATACCTGCACCGTTTCAATACAATCAAGAGAACGAAGATGATGATGATAATAATAATATTATTGAACGTGAAAATCCAACGAAAGAAAATCCACTTTTCGGATTTTTAAGAAAAAGAGTACAAGATTTGTACGATTGGTTGAGTAAGGGTGGTGTAAATTCTAAACAAGAATGGATGCAATTATTAAACGCTGTTAATCAATCGATTAATGAAAAAAATGTTACAGCGGTCGTAACAAAATTAAAAGAAATGTATAATCAAACTATCGACGATATAGAAGACGTTCCAGTTTCTTCGATAATTTACCCGAGTGATCCCGGTCTTAATCCTATATCTTTTGGATTACTCGCTATCGATTTATTTTTACTGCATAACGTACAGCAAATAGCGTGGAGTGAAAAACGTTCTGAAGGTGAAAAAATGTTACAAGATCCTGATATTTTAGCGTTAAACGCTTTATTCTTACCACCCGATGGTATTAATCAATTAAGATCGACCGGTAAAACGACATCTGCTCTTCCACGTAACGGTCAAAATTTTATGCAAGATTTATTAGAACTTCTTAGTGGCGGGTTACGCGCCGTTTTAAATTTAGGTAGAGCTTATGCGCATTCTGAGGAGTATTCAAGAAGTCAAAAATATTCTCCTCTTGATTGTGTATGGACACTTTACTGCCGTAATTTAGAAAAAACTGCAAGAATGGAAGGTCCATACGGTTTTTTGGCGAAAATGAATAGGTGAGTAAACAGAAATCTAACAATAAACTTAATATTTTTAACGTTTTATCAATTAATTTTTATTCAAATCAATGTAAAAAAAAAAAAAAACAATGTATAAATTTTAAACTGTATATATTTTTTTTTGTGAAAACATAAATTATGGATATTTGTTATTTTGCTTCAATAATACTCAGAAAAATTAGTGCATGAACTGATAGAATTTCTATAATTTTTCTATTTCTTTCCTGTTTTCATTTTCTTCATATATTTATTCAGGATAATCCTTAAACTAACAGAAAGATAAAATATTAATTAATTTATTAAAGTCTGAATTAAAATTCCATTTATATATATTTTACTTTCATCTTACGCTAATTATTATTCTTTTCACGTGTTTAGTATTGTTTTGGAACGAGTATTATTATTTAAATAACTAAAGAGAAGAATTACATTTTTAACTTCAGACCTTCAATTTTTCTTTAATTTCTTTTATGTTGCTAGTTTTTATAAAACATTATACAATTTTCTAGTAAATAAATAGTTTTTTTATTCAATACAATTCATAATTATACGTTACACAGATCAAATCGGAAATGTGTAGGTGGCTACTTTATAAAATTAGTCTTTATCAGAGAGGCATTTTCAAATATAAAACTAATATAAAAAAAGAAGAGAAATGTTGTATTTTATATTAATTTATAAATATACTAAAATAATGATATTACATTGATAGTATAAAGTAAAAATGATGTAAATATAAGAAAGTAGTGATTAAAAATTCAGTAAAGAGTGAAACACCAATTTTTTAAGATTTTAAAAAATATTTGAGTTCGCATTAAAGATGGATTCAGAAATATTGGTTTAACTAAAAAGAGATCAGCAAAATAATATTGTTTAGTAAAAGGAAACTTATTAATTTAATTTAAAATAAATTAAAGGAGTCGTTTTTTATGGCAAGATTGATAAAAAATGAAACAAAATAAGAGCCTTTCGTCTTGGACAAATTTAGTGGTGTAGAGAAACTTGTAAAACACCTTTGGTAGTTCTTTTTTTTTTATTTAAAACTTTTTTTTCGGATTGATTGCTGTTAATTATTTTTTCAAACAAAAGATTATCTGATTCAGATCAAAATGATCTGAATAACTATAGTAGTTAACGAACTAAAATTATAAATTTAAGAAAATTTTTTTTAATTTTTAGTCCATTAAAAATTTGTGATTTGAGAGCATAAATCGTATTGTTAAGATTTCATTTAAAGAAATGGATTAAGTTAAGTTGATATACATTAATAAATTTACAGGTAATCTCATTTTGAAAGTTTCGTTAGAATGTTTTGAACTGTTTTTACATGATGAATATTTTATTTTGTAATTTTATTAACCCATTTAAAAAAATTAATTCGTTTTCAATTACACCCGATTTTTTTTTCAAGACTTACTTGTAACCAGAAGCATCGATTTCAGTGATTTTTTAGATAATTAGTGGAGGAAATACTTTTTGTGTCTCGCAGCAAATTTCCAAAAATGAAATTAGTGAAAGATTCTAAAGAAAAATTATCTCGTGCAGATTTGAAAACTGTTTAAATTTATTTGTTATCATCATTACTCGTACATCTATGTAAACATTTCTTGCGCAGTTCTGCACAAGAAGGCTGACTTTTCGTTATTTTACTTTGTATAAAACATAAATTAAGTTAGAAAACTAAACGAGGTATACTGTTTTTTTATTTAATATTAAAATATATTTTCTGTTTAAAAGATAAATAAATTATTTTAACCGTAATTTGATTAAATAATTAAAATAATGATGTGTAGGCCCTAGACAAATATCCACCAAGGTGACTCGCTGTATAACCGCGTACATAACCCTCAAATTGAGGGTCTGCTGTCTGTTGTCGACCTTAAATTGAGCGTAATTGAAGAACGACTCAACCAATCATCATTAAATTTTCACCTGCAAAACTTCAGATAAACTGCTAAGTATATCTAAATTATTTTCGAGCAAGAAATTTTATACATAGGCTATACATATATATAAAATAAGCCAAACCCCTAGCCGACCTAACCCGAGGTTCGACCAACGAACCCCAGGACCGCAGATCTCGCTTCGATCGCCATTATCATGTTGCCAGGAAGCCCTGCCCCCTGGACCGCCGAAGTGTTCGTTAGCATCATGGTTGGAAGAATTATACTGATAAATAACAATTAAAATATCAGGCTTTGAAGAAACTTAAAAAAAAATTACAAAAAAGTATGCTAAAATATATACACCTTTAAAGACGAATAATTCATAACTTATTTCTGTTGCCATGTCGGCAGAAATATAATAATGAATAAAGGGATTAATTTTTTTAAATATTATGATTTTCAAGTAGGTGCCAAATTAGACTTTAAGATGTTCATTTTTAATTTAGTGTCAATTAAAAAAAAAATGGAATCTTAAAGAATTAAGCAGAATTATTTTCTACTTTGTAGTGACTTTTCTAAATAGGTCTTTATTATTTTTTTTTTTAATACAAAAAAGAGATTTTCCAATCGATTCTTAAAATAATATCATAAAAAAATCATTTACAAAAAAACCGGGTAGCTATTTCGATTGCTAAAAAACATCAGAAGTTCATCAGCAGTTTACACTTGATTTAAATAAAAGCAACATTATGTTTATTTGGTGCATAAATTTTTATATTTAATATCATGATGTCGGATATATTTAATAGTGTTACTTAATCCGGTATTTCAAAGTCGAGATATTTTTTATTCTTTCAAAGATGAAACGCAAATCATGATTTTCTTCTTTTTCATTTCCTGTGTAAAACGTTCTGCGTTAAAATCATCCATTTGTTATGAGAGATTGCTGCAGGATACGACGTGCACTGAATAAAATACAGAACTGGATTAAAAAAAATAATAGGCGGTTAGTTGTACTGGATATGTGAATAGCCGGCGGCACACGAGCGGTACAACAGTGTAAATGGACGATAAAGATTCCTTGTAGTTAGAGAACGCCGACTTGTTTTTGCGGCTTAGGGTTCTCTTTAGAACACGACTGCGTGTGTTTTAGTCAGCGACCACAACTGTGTGGTCCATAAGGTCCATAAAACGCCCGATATGCACAAATAGGCTGTTTCACTCCAATTTATATACAGAATTAGACGTCAATTATGGTCGGTGAAACCGCGTGACATAAAACGCCAGTAAAAAAGACAACACAACAGGGTTGTTTCTGATGCACGGCTTACACACAACTTAATTAAAAATATTTATCATTTTATTTAAATATAATATTTTTTCGTTTATTTAATTAAATGACTAACTAAAGCGCACGCGCGCTTTAATTCGCGCGGGTGTAGCGGTACTTGCGGCGACGGTCAGCACTAACTAAACTAATGTAATTTCACAATTTATATAGAAAAAATTTCGCTTGTCGGCCAGACCAAGTTACTTTTTTACACTTTAAATATTAATCATTTATTTAACTGTACCGCTCATCTGTGACATCACAACATAGCAGACGATTTCAGCAGCATATTTTGGGGTGGGGGTGCGATTTTGCAAACTTTTTTTGCAGTTATTGTTATTTTTTAATTGTTAACAAATGTGCCTAACAAAAATATGATCTTAATTAAGTGAAATCTCGAGATATTGAGGGTAACCTTGCACTACAGCGTCACCCCTTTGACCTTTTAAGTTGAAAATTTAATGGTATCAATGTCCCATAGTAGAAGTAATATGACCAAGTTTGGTCGAAATCGGTTCAGTAGTTCTGGAGATTGAGGTGATTTAGAGGCCAATACCAAACATACACACGTACGTACGAATATTAACATCTGGAAAATTTCTATCCGGTTTTTTGGGTTCCTTAGATGTCAAAACGTCAAAATCCGGTGAAAACAGCATATTCCGAAATTGACCGATTACAATACGTTCCCTTCTAAAGCTATAGATCTGCTATAGCGCTAGACGGGAAAGTAAAAGTGAGTCTTATTTTATCTGATATTTCGCATCACATAATAGTGTTAATAATATGTTTACTTAATAATTAAATTAATATTTGTTACAATTTTTAACTCTTCTCTTAACTTATTTATAATGGATTTACAAAAATAAAAATGGATATTTCTGGACGTGCCTGTCTTTTTATTGGTCTGATCAAGTAAAAAAAATTCTCTTAGAGCAGACTTTAAAAGATTATTTTGTCAATTCTATATTTTAAAAGATGAACATTTTTAAAATTTCCAAATAAAATATATTTCTTTTCGGTAGATATTTTATACTTTAGTTTTGTTTCTTAATGTGGTGTTTCGTTTCCTAAATACTGTTATTTGATATGTACTCTTAGAATTATTTTGTGGTAAAATATATAGCTATTTTTATACATACATCATTTATTTCGGTATAACCACAAACTTATTTCAGATCAATTATTCTTGTTTGCATGAACTGTAGTGTTAAATGCTGTATGTATTAAATAATTATAGCATACTATTACGAAGTCATGTTTCACTTTCGGTTGAAAGTCGTTTCGTATCTAAAGACGTGTTTTATTGCAATTTTATTGTATCTTCTTTAGAGATATGAAGGTCTTCGACCAAATTATTTTTGTAATTTTTTAAATAGTTTATATTTAAAAACACGAGATATTTAGTGTTCTAATTTTTTTTAAATTATTGCTCTTAAAGTTTTTTTTTTTGTTATTACATTACTACAGATTTTTTTTTTCTTCTAACTAATAATTTTAGTTATATTTTATATTTGTTGATGTAACTGTTATTTTCGTTTATGTAATAAATTATATTTATATAACATTTCATTATTATGAATTACACAGGGTTGTTTACTAAATTTATACACCACATCCTTATCTACAGAACAGTTCAGACAATTTGTTTTTCCTTGTGTATTATTTATGGATTCGACTTAAACATTTCGGTTTTGTTTTCACTGATGATGATAAAAGGATTTTAATATATTAAAAATGACGTGTATATTATATGAATTCAATGAAAAGGTCACTGAAAGTGGCAGTTAACGGAAAAAATATATATATACACACACTGAATCGTAGAAATTATTTCCGGTTTCATTTTTTTTATTTTTAATATTTTGCTTTATTAAGAAATAATTGTTTAATTAGTAATGGATAAGTCATGTCTTTTTTAATTTCATATTCTGTATATAAATAAGTATTTAATTAATAAAAATTAATGGTTTTGTTTTCGTTTGTACTAGAATTGACATAAGATGATGACAGAGTACGGGAGTTAAAAAAAAAACTAGTATTTTACATCGAGTCTGTAAAAGTATAATTTTAAAATTAGTTTGCTTTATCTGACTTTAATTTGTTTTCTTTGTTAGTTTTTATCTGTCCAGAGTCTCATCATTAATATTCTTTTCTTTAATTTTCTTTCTCGACGTAATTCCCTTTATTTTTGTATTCTTTCTTTACAATCTTCCATAAATGCTTACTAATTAGTAAAAATAATTGTTCTGGATTAAAGATTTAGATCGTTTAGAATAAAGGTTTTATTTTAAGGATATTAAATATTTTTTTCTTAATGATGGTTTTTAAAAACCTCACATTTATATGCTCTAAGAAAATGGAAATTTTCTCCTAATTGTTCCATTTATTTGATTGCAATTTCTAAAATTTCCGTATTAGTCTATTTTAGAGGGTTCATACTTGTGTTTACGTTACATTGTGTGAAAAATTTTTTCCCGTTCATAATACTCGTATTTTTAAATACGATTCTTATTTTGTGTACGATTACATTACTGAATTTTAGGTATGTTTTCGAGAAAAAAACGTTTTTCTTATGAAAAAAATAATGTTGCAAACTTGAGCACAAATGTACCAACTTTTTACTCCCTTGTATGAAGGAAAGGGAGTATTGTGATCGCGAAAAATTTCGATTTTTAGATTTCAACGGAAATATCCATTTTGACTAATTTCGGCGTGACGTCTGTACGTACGTATGTGTACATGTATGTATGTGCATATGTATCTCACATAAACTCGAAAACGATTAGCCATAGTATGTTGAAATCTGTTAAAATTCAGAGGAGTCTTCTACTGTTATAAAAATTTTATGCAGAATTGCTTTCCCTGCGAATAATGTTAGTTACTGTACACCCACTTTTTTTTGGTATACACAGTAAAGGTGTGCTTTATTGAGTTGAAGATTTATCTACATTTTTATAGGCCTGCATGCTGATATGTAATAGTATATTTGATTCTGTGAAAAGAGAACAGGAAACCATTTCACTCTTCAGTTTCCTTAATATGTTTGACGTGGGATATTTATTATTCTTGATAATAGGTATGCTGTTTTGAGCAGTAAATTAATCTGTCTCACACCAGGTTGCCTACAGTTGAAATGGTTATGATACCTCTCTGACATCGTTATAATTACTTACATAAAAAACTAGTTCAATGTAGGTTGATATTTAACTAATAACTTTTAAACTTATTGAAAATTATTTTTATATCTATATTTTATAAAAAATAATATAACTGTTGTTTTCGAAACTACATTATTCAAAAGTTTTGTTTTTATAAAAATAAACTGTAATTTTTATTATGTGAATTTTTAACCAAACATATTACATAGGTTATTAAAAAAGTGTGTTAACTCTCCACGGGGTGTAAATTAATTATCACCGCGTATACCGTACTTGAAAATTTATTATCCTTATTCATTTCATTCTCGATTACACTAAACATGAAACCAAACATTTTATGTTTATGTGGCCTATTATTTATTTAAAGGAGGAAGCAATTAGTAACTTGCTCTAATGCAGGTCAGAAAGTAGACATTTATTACGTTTCTGAAAACAATACGTAAACAACACTTAAATTGACGACGTTCTTTTTCCTGTTTTATTTGGTTTACCGTTGTGCTATTTCACACTTCCGTACTTAAATAGAATAAAATAGGACCGATAAGAATTGTAAAATCAATGACCGATATTTTAGGTAAAAGAGTAAAATAGAATAACGGATGGAAATTGCAATAAAAGATGTTTTATTAACAGAATAGTAAAAGAATTTTAAGGCTTTATTTTAAAGAAAAAAATTTATACATCTCTGATTAAAGGCCATTGTTAAAATTGTTTGTAATTTATTATCGCGTGAATTATGGATACATTACATCCATGCACCAGCATACAAGAATTGAAGTATATATAAAAGGTGTATTAACGGTCGCTTTAAGCCGCTGGATCTCCAGTACAGCAAAACTGGAAATAGTAGATTCAGGTCAGATTATTTCCCTGTTATCCCTTAACCTGTTCTAGTTCTCCAGTTACCTTTTGCATTTTAGTCGAGAGTTACATGAAGTCATTGACCCGTAGTCCAAGTGATCCATTATGCGGATTCCACTTTTTTGATACTATGCAACAACTATCTGCATTTTTTACATTATAAACAAGGTTAGTGCGGTCTGCGACCAGGTATGAGTGTAAAAAGGAATATAACTGGATCTCCTCCGTCTGGGTGACAAGAAGTATTTTCGTACACATTATTATATGTGATAAATTTTCTCCGTTTCTGTTTTATTTATAAGGTGAATGTTTAACTAATTATTAATGAAGATGAGGTAAATTGTGTATAAAAGAACTTTCTCTTATTTTTGGTTAATAACGTAACCGAATAATATATGTTATTTATATATTTTTTTTCTTATCAAACCAGTTTGTGATCAATAGCTACTGAAACTACCAGTTGTACTGTTTATTTATGTTCTTGTAAATGTACACTTTTTATTTTATGTTAATTTTGCAGGTGTGTGGGTGTGTACAATTATTGTCGTAAGATATGATACTCATATCACTAATTATACATTTATAAAGATACGCATGATGTAGTCAAAATACCTTGCTCCGCATTCTTTTTTTATGCATTATTTATGAATTTTTGTTTTTTCACACATTTTTGCGGTGTTTGAAACCTACGACCATCTGAACACAAGAATAGCACTTTTCTACTTGAACATAACGAGTTAACACATTTAAGTGTGAGTTCTACACACTTAACTTCCTAAAACTGACCTAAACAATACTTTAAATAACGGAACATTATTATGGAGGGTCATTAATTTTTACGCTCAGAACAACGAGATATTAACATTGCAGGTAGACAATACCAGATCGCTATCTTATCAGTAACCCGTAGAGGCCATCACAGGAAACGATTTTACAAAATTATTTATCTGTGACATTATTTAATCGTTTAATATGAAGATTTAAATGATATTACATCATAATTTTATGTAAATGCCCTAGAAATAACAAAAAATAAAGTGGGGTGTGCGTAACAAAAAAGACCTAAGTATATTTCTAAATAAAAATTTATTTTTGTTTCTAAATAGTATAAAATTTCTACTAAAAATAAATTCGAAAAACTTTGAATCACCTAGTTGAATTATTCAACTGATTTACGAGTAGAAAAAATTATCCCTTAAAAAATGTTAAAAGGTAAAAGTAAGTTTTACGGGCAGTGATTGGCATCACGGTAAATTCTTAAACAAGTAGTAGTGGTTAACTGAATCAGTAACTGTTATGAACGTGTTGGCGCAGTTATTCCTTAAAAGTCGCAAAGTAGTGATTTCCGGTGAAGAGAGAGTTTCATTATTAAACATTTTACGATGGACTAAAAAACTTTTGAGGTAAAAATATCGGAAGTTTATAAATCAAAATTAATATTATTCATTTTAAATAATATTAAAAGTATAATTTAGTATTACTCATATTCTTCATTAGTACATAAAATTATACGTTTTATACACTTGATGTTTGATTCGTTTATGTTTATTATAGTTGAGTGGATCATGGGATTTGGTATTTATTTATCGTATTCATCTGAAAATCTTACGGAGGAAATTTATATACAGTTAAATTTTTGTTTGAAAGTTATAATTTCACTTACTTCTTTGTAAATTAATATTTTACCAAGGGAAGCGAGGTCGTACTTTCACTCATGATTTTACCGCTGTTTTTTGTTCTCGATGAGGCGGAGAAAAACTATTTACGTATCCCTCATAAATAGGGGAGTGTCGGACTCGCACGCGTTCGGCTAGATGTTTTTAAGAGCCTATGTGTTCCCGCACCCTACCGAATAAAACTCCTATCTCACCGCATCCTCCACCCGGAGCCGGATCATTCCAATCCCGTAGGAGAAAACACCCGCCTTGTGACGCTTCTGGTCGCCACATCACCCTTCCGTTCATAGCCCTGTTGGGCTTTAACGGAAGTCGTCTTTCGCCTTGTCACTTTTTACATCTCATAGTAATAAGCCAGGCCTAGTTGGGTTGCCATCACTGTAAGTGCCTCGGTAGACATTTGCATCAGTGATTTATAAGTCAGCTTTTGCCTTCACTGCAGGCCTCATCCGGAAATCTTGAATGTCCTGCATCGTTGCCCTCTGAACTAGCTAACCGAGTTAGCGAAAGCACGAACCTCGCGCCTAGTTCTAAACTTTATAGAGCCAATTTCGTGTAAGTGGCTCATCATTCTAGGGAAATTAATAAATAACATACCACAAAAATGTTGCTCGCAACAACGGAATTTAATCGTAGTTCCCTTAGTGAACTCAACTTCAGTTCATACCCCGGACTATGTTAATTTGACTCCGGTCTGGTCTACAAGGAAAAGGCCTCCTATTCCCACTCAGCTCCATCGCAGAGTCCCGAGTCCCGCATGACATTTACTTTACTTACTACCATCGTCGAGATACCACTACACCTCACGGCTGCACGGTTACCCATATTGGCAGTGCAGTCGTCGTTTCGCTTACAGTTAACATTAAAATAATCACCACAATTTTTAACTGACCTTGGCACGATGCCAACATGCCTACCTGCGGCCAATCAACTGTCCAGGCGATCCCTAGCCACCCGGGGTGACACACTACTTATACCCGCTCAGTCGTTCTGCTCAGGGCGAGGAAATGAAGGAATCCAGCCATGATAGTCCATTCACTGCGAGTCTTCCAGTTGACTCGCAGATCAAGAAAAGAATTTACTTTCTCGAGCTCCCTAACAACTCTGGTACGTTCAGCCTCGTACCGAGGACAAACATAAAGCACGTGGTCCACAGTGTCATCGATCCTACACTCCGGGCACAAACCCACCCGGAGCCGGATCAACATTTAGGCACTTACTCAGCTACGGGGGTGCCTGTCTCTAACCACCAAGGAAGATCTGCACCAAGCCTGGCTATGCCGTCCCAGCCGCCCCAACCAGTGGCCGGGTCTCGATCTTTTCCGTTCAAGGGGCCGGAAGTTCCACCGCTTCATCGCCGCCCCCCATCCAGACAAACCCAGACGAACGACAACTCCACTGAGGGCTGTCTCAACCCTCCTCGCTCATTTTTCTTTTATCTGTATTTGGTGATAATCTTCACCCAAGTTTCTAGTTTCATCTTCCTTGGTCTTTAGTATGTCAGCGGTTAACTTTGACGCCTCCTCCCACTGAACTCATCCTCTTAGCATATATTCCACGGTATTATCTGGTGTCAGCCACCCTAGCTCATAAAGATGGATGCTTATTCTGATCCCATCTGTGACAGTTGTGAAAGGTACGTTCAGCTGTATCTTCTAATCCGCAGTATTGACAGTCAGTTGTCCTTCTTTTGAACCTAAACAGATAAGAGGAAAACTACTCCCGTGTCTCGACAACAACTTGTTTTCTGATTTTATTAATTTTGTAGTTAGGTTTCTTGTTGTTTAGCGGTATGTCGAATGTGTAACGATTTTTCATAAAACTTCAGTTTTAAAAATCGTGACCTTTTTTCTTTCTTTCTTAGACTTTTGTAAAGAGATGTAAGGTGAAGAGAAATTTTCTGTCGCCAAGCCTGCGCTGTCTCACACTAAGTATGTAGGTTTTCCTCCACAATGTCGTCGAACAGCATTTCCAGTTTATCAACGGATACGTGTTGGATACATCACTTTTTCAAGTTTTAATCCAGATGTACGCCTAAAATTTGCCTCTTAAATAGTTTTTCGACTATTATATTATTGTGTCATGTTTTTTCCTATACTATTAAATACTTACGCTCATGTTGATATTCTATAAAATATTTTCACAAAGAAAACCTTATTTACAAAAAATATTTGAAAAATATGAAAATAATTTTATTATTTTGTATATTCATTGCACTCATATTTATTTTGTAAAATTTTGTAAATTATTAGGTCCTAATTATAAATTACGATCGACAATTGCGTATTTTACTTTTTTTAATTTACACTTTAATAAGTTATTTTTTTGCAGTGCTCAATATTACGTTAAATGTATTCCTGTATTGTTCACGAAACTATTATTTACTATTAGGTTATCGGTTTTTATTTTCCTTATTAAAAGGGACATTTTGGCTGTATAATGTTAATTTTATTATTGTTTTATTTTATGGTAGTACCAATATATCTATTATTATTTAAAAGTTGATTTTTCGTAATTAATTGTTAATTGCAATGCACCCTACAAACTGATAATTATGACTGAATCTACATTGAATAACCTAGACATCTTTAATTTATAGTTATTCAAATTGTTTTTTCTCACTCCTACTGATATTTATAGAATGAGATTTTAAGAGCATGTATTGATGTAATGTTTATGTTTAATGTTAGAGAATTATAAGGGTTAATTCTGTTAAAAAACGTTTATTTTACTGTAGTATTATTGTATTAAATATTAACAGTTATTCATTGAAATATCAACATAAGGATATAGTGTAACTCTAGAGGCCCAATCAAACCCTCTCGCTATATTAAAATTTCTTGGTTTTTGAATGTTTTATATGTTTTTCTATCTAATTCTAAAAGATCATGCGAAATTAAAAAATTTACGGTACTTCTGGAGGTGCAAAAAACCTGCTGAGTCAGAATGATCTATGGGAGGGGAAAAAGGGTTTTTATCTAAGATTTATGTCATGAGAGTAATATTATTAGAAAATTAGTGAAATCAACATTAATAGTAAGTAAAAATGAATCCAAATCCACGGTAATATCTGGTGTCAGCCAGTATTTGAATAAAATGATTTATACATTAAAGTGATTTTACATTTTATTACATTTTTATAAGGGTATTATAATGTTTATTAAATCTTTTTTAACAATTTTTCAGGTTAGGTCTAAGATTGCTAATGGGGGAGTTTCCCGTTGAAAATGCACTAGATCATCTTATAAAAGAAGCTACACAAGGATGGCAAGAAATAGAATGTGATAAACTATTTCCAAGGTGAGAAAAACAATTTTTAACGTATTTTAATACAAATATAGTATTATTTTTTGAATGTTTTGCTTAAATTTATTAAAATATGAGTATTATAGCAATAATATATAATTTTGTTATACTTATTTATGTCAAAGTTATTTTTTACTTCTAATTCATTAATTTTTAAAATTACTGCTTAATTAAAATTGTTGTTTTATGTATTTATAGCATGTTAAACGCCATCGTTCCCATTTAAGGATATATATTAATGTGGCAAATTGTTTATGATTTCCCATTTTCGATTTTCCACTTTTTTCAAAACGCTTATAAAATTGCAACGAATTTTCACGTAAAACAGAAATTAATTTCCACCCGGTTACCCTCAAATTAAATTTGAGAATACGGTGTCCCGCTTCATGGTAATTATTAAAAAAAAAATTGTATGTTTATAATTAGAATTGTGTGACACCTTTATCTTTTTATTACGTTAAACATCGCATAAATTGCATGAAAAAAAGTCTACCTTAGGTTTGTTTTTCCATAAAATTTATAACTTTCTTATTAACCTATAAATTTTTTTAATTACATTCTAATACACGATTAAATAGTGCGGGTTTTTTTTTGTCTTCAGTCATTTGACTGGTTTGATGCAGCTTTCCAAGATTCCCTATCTAGTGCTAGTAGTTTCATTTCAGTATACCCTCTACATCCTACATCCCCAACAATTTGTTTTACATACTCCAAACGTAGCTTGCCTACACAATTTTTCCCTTCTACCTGTCCTTCCAAAATTAAAGCGACTATTCCAGGATGCCTTAGTATGTGGCCTATAAGTCTGTCTCTTCTTTTAACTATATTTTTCCAAATGCTTCTTTCTTCATCTATTTGCCGCAATACCTCTTCATTTGTCACTTTATCCACCCATCTGATTTTTAACATTCTCCTATAGCACCACATTTCAAAAGCTTCTAATCTTTTCTTCTCAGATACTCCGATTGTCCAAGTTTCACTTCCATATAAAGCGACACTCCAAACATACACTTTCAAAAATATTTTTCTGACATTTAAATTAATTTTTGATGTAAACAAAATATATTTCTTACTGAAGGCTCGTTTAGCTTGTGCTATTCGGCATTTTATATCGCTCCTGCTTCGTCCATCTTTAGTAATTTTACTTCCCAAATAACAAAATTCTTCTACCTCCATAATCTTTTCTCCTCCTATTTTCACATTCAGCGGTCCATCTTTGTTATTTCTACTACATTTCATTACTTTTGTTTTGTTCTTGTTTATTTTCATGCGATAGTTCTTGCGTAGGACTTCATCTATGCCGTTCATTGTTTCTTCTAAATCCTTTTTACTCTCGGCTAGAATTACTATATCATCAGCAAATCGTAGCATCTTTATCTTTTCACCTTGTACTGTTACTCCGAAAATAAAATGGTTCTTTAACATCATTAACTGCTAGTTCCATGTAAAGATTAAAAAGTAACGGAGATAGGGAACATCCTTGTCGGACTCCCTTTCTTATTAGGGCTTCTTTCTTATGTTCTTCAATTGTTATTGTTGCTGTTTGGTTCCTGTACATGTTAGCAATTGTTCTTCTATCTCTGTATTTGAACCCTAATTTTTTTAAAATGCTGAACATTTTATTCCAGTCTACGTTATCGAAAGCCTTTTCTAGGTCTATAAACGCCAAGTATGTTGGTTTGTTTTTCTTTAATCTTCCTTCTGCTATTAATCTGAGGCCTAAAATTGCTTCCCTTGTCCCTATACTTTTCCTGAAACCAAATTGGTCTTCTCCTAACACTTCTTCCACTCTCCTCTCAATTCTTCTGTATAAAATTCTAGTTAAGATTTTTGATGCATGACTAGTTAAACTAATTGTTCTGTATTCTTCACATTTTTCTGCCCCTGCTTTCTTTGGTATCATAACTATAACACTTTTTTTGAAGTCTGATGAAAGTGCGGGGTTACGTTGGTTAAATTACAGCTACTATACGATGCGGAAGAAAGTTTGCATAATCTCATTTAAAAAAAAAAATTTAATAAAATGTTTGTCAAATTTTTTTCTGTTAAATTTTTCTTTTGAGCCAAAAAAAAAAATAAAAAAATAAAAAATAGGTTACATATTAACAATACATGTTAACAATAGTGAACAATTCTAGAAATTAATCTTATCTCTAAAAACATCAAAGCTTCTTTAGCCGTTGTTATTAGAATTTTGTGTTAATAGAATCTATGTGTTAATATATGAATCTTTGTGTGTGTTAAATTGCAGAAATACTTGCCCTGTTTTATTTGTTTAATTGTTACTTCTTTTGTACAAACATTCTTTGGTTCGGTTGTTTCCTAATTCATTACTTTTGTTTTTAACGTTAATTTTCATTGCATAATGTCTTTTCTAATTTGGGAATTATCTGTTGAAAATCCTGTGTTTCATCTCCTAAATCTAAACCATGTAATCTTCTAAAACATGCTATCCAGAAACTTCATTAAATGTTTTTCCTTCTTCCTATACTGATTCCCTTCATCATCCTCTGTAGAAGTTTTTTCATATCTGCAATATTCAAATTAAAGAAGATTGGGTAAACTTTCTCACTACTCCTAGGCCAAACAATTCAGTTTTTTTTGTATCAGGTCTGCGTTTAAGATATAATTAATATTCTAACTTTTCAACTAGTTTTTAATATTGCTATTATCCTGTTTAATAGGATCCAATGCTTTTCTCGCATTTACAAAACGTACACATATCTTCTTCTTTTCTGTATTCTTCTCGCCGGTAGCTTTTATTAGGTCAATTACATTTCTTTGACCTTTTTCCTATCTAAATACATACTATGCTTAGGTAACCATTTCCTCTCTTACTTCAAGTCGAGTTTTTAGGAAAGATAAATATTATTTTATTTGTAATCTAAGTAACTATAAAATACTATTTAAAATTTGTCCTTCAATTTAGTGTTTAGTTCTCTAAATCGTAGGAATATGTAAACTAGGAGATCGGGTATTTCAGAAAATGGAGATACCGACAAGATTTTTTTTTATGTAAGATCATTGATTAATATCCGTATTAAAATAAGCGAATATTTTTACAGTAAAACCTATCTAGATCTAGGTCAAAAGATGACAAGTTAACAAAAGTGTTGTATAATGGGCTTATTCAATTTCTTACACAATAGTCTATTACTATGACTGGAAATGTTGCGGCATCATTAAAGCAAAGTAAATTAAAATTTATAAAATACTTTTTTTTTAAATTGGTTGTTTGATTAGATATTTATTGTTTTCAAACCAGTATTTATTAAATATTTTAAAACCGTCATTTTATAATATTAACATTATAACATTAAAAAAAATTTCAGTGATTTATTTTTAGTTTGTTTTTCTAGCTGTCCAATATTAATATAAATAATATAATTTGAATATGAAGTAATATTTTTTATCCAGTTCTTATTTTAAAAGGTTATTTGTTCGTTTGCGAGAAGGGCAATTATCTAAGGAATAAAAACGCTAATTGAATCCATTTCAATTAATAATAAAGACCGTAGAGTATTTTTTAACCGATTTGGCCCAGTTAGGATAATTATAATTAAGGAAATGTAGGAAAAAACAATAGATTTATCGTGTGTACATCTGTCGCAGGTGGTAGAACTTTGTAATAAATATAAGTACTTAATTAATCTGTCTCCTGAAGCTGGGCGTCATTTTGATATAACAGATTTTAAGGATTTTATAAATTAAGTTTTCCCGGCAATTACGACCTAGTAACTTATTGGGAAGTGTTGTCAAAGGTATTTGGAAGGCCTGGATCCTTTTTCATTTTCTTATTGTTCGAATGATAAAATGTTAATTTGACTTATATTTTGTTTCTTTCTATATCTATAGGGCCAAAGTATAAATATTTTTTTACAGAGAAAGAAAGCCAGCTGGCAGTTTTCGCTTCTTTATGGGATTAAAGGTATAAAACTTTGGGGTTTTTTACGTAGTAGTTAGCGTTTTAGAAAATACTGAAAATTAAACTACTTTATCGCTCTTTAGCTCTCAGGAAGTGATGTTTTGTTAATTTCTTTATTTCTCCTCAAAACTTTTCTGGCATTAACAAAAGAGTCCTTAGGCTTAAGTAGCTACTTAAGTGATTCAAAAGTTTTAGCCCCCCTCCCCCAGCTTATTGGGGTAAGATTAGAAACAGCTCTGATAGTAAGAATATAACTTGGTATCTAAAACTGAACTCTGCTTTAACAGTTTTCAATTCAGCAGAATACTTTCAGTTAGCTAATAAATTTTAAGATCTATGTTCACTAATATTCTACTCCCACCTGGGTTAAAAATTTTCGATCTCCCAAGGATTCTGGGAGAAATAGGCGCCCGCTGCCAGGAAGGAGTCTTTTAATAGGCCTACCCGTGGATTATGTTCTCTACTCAGTTGTGGCTGCACAATAAGGCTAACGAATGAAGCGCCTATCCAATAGAATCGGATCTTCTAATCTAAAATGTAAATACTCACGTATTTTATTTATGAGAAACATTTTTCCCGATGCTGTTTTACTCAGTGGTTTTAATTTAGTCCGAACCGGAACGATTTGAGCCCAAATTAAAATTTTGGACTAGAAGGAAAAAAGTTACAGACATGGTTATGCGCGATTATTCTAGAAAATTTCGCATTTTGATCGAAATTTAAAAGGTAGGAAACTGTTTTGAGAGGGACTTCTACATTGTAAAATGAATGTAACCGTCTAGTTTTTTTAGTTTCCGGTTTTAAAGATTCAGGAGTTATGTCTGTTATGAATTTTATCCGTAAGCAAATGTACGTTGATAAGGTAAATAAAGGTACTTTAGAATTCGGAAGACAAATGAATAGTTATGCTGGTATTTGTCGTTCTCATGTTTAACTTAAATTTACTTGTTCCTTGCTTCTTTGTTCAACTGATGTAATTTGTGAAGCTTTTATTTAATGAAAAGGTTTTAAATAAAACTTCATACTACTTTTAGTTGAAAGAAAAAAATAAATATTTTATTTCTGTTGCCATTATAAGTATAAGGGCCAAGTAATCGTGACTAAGTTGTCATCTGACATATAACTCGAATGTCATATTAAAGCAAGATTGTTTATGTTATTCGGATATTCTAATTTTAATATCTCTCATGGTTGGTGTTACAGATCATTGTCAATAATATTTGTTATCGTTGTACGAATATTTGTTTCTTTCATTATTAGTTTGACTTAAAAAATGTATGAAATAATTTGAAGCAAACTAATAATGAAAGAAACAAATATTCTCTAACATGACAATATTATAAACGATGCATAAATATAGTAGATTTCTTCTCAAATATTTCAAAGACCTGTTTAACGGTTTTAGTAAAAGTCAACCAATATTGGTGTTACCGAGGTTTAAGTTACTACAAAAGAATTCAATACAAAGATATTGCCTCGTTAAAAAATATGTTATAAAAATTCGACCTACAAAAGTATTGATGTGAGCTTTTGCAAGTTTTTTTTGAAATTATAAGTATTAAAAAATCTACGATTTTGACCTTATTTAATCTTCTAAATATGTATGGAAAAATTAATAATTTATGAATGTAAATTTACTTCACCCGAAAAAATAAATTACATAGATCTTATAAAAATGCGTTATGTTTATTACCTTATCAGAAAGTAGAAGCACTTACTCCGGTATTTATTTGTTTTTCCAAGCATATCCGCGATAAAAACTTTCTCTGAACGATTAATAATATTAAAAACGAAATATTAACTAAACAGAATACGTTATATAATTTTTTTTAAACATGATAAAAATTAAAATCGGTTTCTTACTGATACAAATAACTATTTAAAAAAATGAATTACAAACCTTTGGATCATTTCTTTCGAAATGTTATCTACAATTTAACATGGATGAAACTTGGAATCAAACTACGGTGTGTTTAAAAAACGTTTTTGTAAGTATATATGATTGTATGTATTTACTGGATTATCAAATAAAATTTCGTAATAATGTTTTAAACATCTAATTTTTACGAGTAAATTAATAAAAGGTGGACAAAAAATTGTTGAAAAAATTAATTATCTCCCGCTTGTTAAAGAAGAAATTACGTTTGGTGTAATTCTTATTTTCTGCTGACCTTAAAATAAATCATATTTTATTAGCGTAGCTTCAACGTATACATTTAATATTTTGTACCATCATTTAAACGAAATGAAATGTATAAATGCAGGTAATAAGTCTAGTTGATAAAATTATCTTTTTTATATTAAATTTTGCTGCTGTAAAACAAACTTTCCGGGAAATGAGTTCAGCTTTTGTTAAGTCAAATCTTTAGGACCAGTTTTAATTTCCATAACATGAATATCTAGATTGTACGGACCGATTCATACTCATAGTTGTAGGTGTTTTATTTATGATGTGCATGTGAGACTGTATTTGGTTTGTATTTATTCATGAATGTAATGAAAACACTGAAGGTACATTTTTTTAAACTAAAGTGTAGGGAAGTATTCAAATAAGTTGTTATGAATATGTTACATAGTTTACATAATTTTTTTTTTTACCGAGTTCCTTCACGAATATTAAAATAATAAAATTCTCTGTTCTACTATTTCTGGACTAAAATTCAGTTTTTCCAGCATACAAATTTAAATTCTGTAACAGTTAGGAAATTTCGATTTTCAGTTTGTAGGTAATTATATCAGCTAATATATTAATATACAATTTTCGTTCAGTACATTTTTAATGCTCTCGCAAATTGAGAATATCGGCATCTAAATACACAAAACAAAATCAAGTTTACGTGCTTCAGTTTAATTAGTTAAATAATACGAATAATCCTCCTTTCCGCGGAGATTTCCTACCATCCAGTGATAAGGTTTGATGAAGTATGATTCAAATCGAATGGCTTTAATAACCGTCATAATTGTGTTTAAAGTCTGATGAAAATACTCGCGTAACCGTGGATAAGGAACTTAATTAATTTATCTGGATTTCATATTTTGGTATGGAATCACATAAACGAGTATTGGGATCTTACGGAAATGTAAGAGACGATTCATAACCTGAGAATTTACGAAATTTTGATATTTTCGGTTAAACAATCCTGTAATTAAATTTAGCTATCCTTATATTTAACAACAAGATGATGGGACACTTCTTCACTGTGGTCTTCAAGTTAGAGTCTTTCTTTCTTTTTCCTGTTTAGCCTCCGGTAACTACCGTTTAGATAATTCTTCAGAGGATGAATGAAGATGATATGTATGAGTGTAAATGAAGTGTAGTCTTGAACATTCTCAGTTCGACCGTACCTGAGATGTGTGGTTAATTGAAACCCAACCACCAAAGAACACCGGTATCCACGATCTAGTATTCAAATCCATGTAAAAATATCTGGCTTTACTAGGACTTGAACGCTGTAACTCTCGACTTCCAAATCAGCTGATTTGGGAAGACGCGTTAACCACTAGACCAACCCGGTGGGTTTCAAGTTAGAGTCTACCTCGATCAAACGTTACTTCAATGGATAGGATGCCGAGAAGCAATTTAATGGACCTATGTACATATGATTTGACAAGTTCCGTTTTTTGGTCGGGGAATCATCAATGACATGGTGTTTTCTTCAAATCTAAATGGCCTTAACCGTCTTAAGCTGTTGATTGAAAATTCATTGATTTTATAAAGTGGGACAAAATTTCATTAAAAAAAAGAAGATAATTCAGTGGTTAAAAGCTACCACGGAATGAATAAGGGCAGAAGAAAAACACTTTTAAAAACTTCTTTTGTTTACATTTTAATATTAACCGTTTTCTTTTTAATAATTGAGGAAATAGAATTTCAACCAACCCAGTAATTTGAAATATGTATTATTGTTAAATTTACTTGAATCCTATTGTTTATTTAAATGTATCTTCGGTTCCTTTTAATCTTCCTAAAACCGTCTTAATGTTCTGTACAGAACTGACGGCTGACATGAAAGTGTGTGTATTTAGAATACAATAATATTAAACATGAATAATTATCGGATTAGTTTGAGCTGATAATCTGATAACTTAGGATATACTGTGTGTGTGTGCGCGCGCGCGCGCACGCGTGTTTATGTATGTGTTCAGTATGGATGCCCGTGCTGGTTTGTGTACTACGTTCGGTATGTATTTTGTGATCATCGCTCTTGAAAAGGGCTACTCATCGATTGAGGGAAATATTTTTTTATTACATGGAACTTTAATCCTATACTGTTTCATCTACACCAAACAGTAATAGCAACTTAAATTATTTGCCTGATAATTTATCAAAATAATGACAGGGTTCAAAGTGTATATTATGTATATTCAACATAACATGATAATGGTCGTAAGATAATGATAAACTCTGAAACCTTGCTAATTTGAAAATCTTGTTAATAAAATAAGTACGTTATAAAATAATTTGTTTTCATAACTTCTTTGTAATATTAAAAAAGAAACTTCCGTATAATGGAATTATAATGAACCATTTGAGATTTAATTAAAACTTATAACTGCAATTTATTAACTTTAATACGAATAGTATCTTTCTGCATTGAATGAAATACGTACAGATTGATCTTATATATATATTTACACACACACAAACGCGCACGCGCGCACGGGTATACTAGTATTGCCGTCACGGCTTCGCCCCCGCGCTATATGGTTATTTGCGTTTCCAGTCGCGGACAGGGGATGTTTAGCTGGTCAGAACTCGCTTCGCTTGTCCTTCCCGTCTAGCCAAGAGGGCTTTGCTCTTTAGACCTCACTGTGTTCATTGAAATTATGCTTGTGATAATAACAATAAATAGAAATTAAAGCTTGTTTAGTTTATAAAAACAAATTGTGAACTGTAATCTCTTCAGAGCAACAGTTTGGCCTGTGCAGTACCCGCTAATTGGGTTTTAGATTTCCCATCTTGGCTTCCCCCAAGAAACACATAATCAGAATTCCAAAAAAAATTACCATCACAATGTTAACAAAATCTCATAAAGATCGGTAGCATAAATTGGTAAAAATGTAATATGTTTTTTACCCCTTAAGATATTAAAATTTAAAAAACCCGAAAATAATTTTAGTTATTTATCTGAAGACTACTTAAAACCCGAAATCGAGTGAATAGTCGTTTTGTATAGTCGGAAATAAGAAAAATTAGCAATCATTATTTGAAATTTTTTACCTTTCTTTACCCTTTTCAAGCTCGAATTTAAAAAATCTAGAAATTACTTTTTAGATATTCACATGAAGATTACAAATTCCAAAAATCAAGCTAATATCTTTATTTAAATTTAATATTAGGCCTATTCCACTTTAACCCTTTAAACTTGGAATTTCAAAAAATCTAAAAATTGGTGTTTAGATATTCACATGGAGATTGCACATACGAAAAATCAAGTTGATATCTTCATTTGTTACCGAGAAATTAAAAAAATAAAATAAAATAATTAAAATAAAAAATATTAAGCTTTAATATTACTCCACTTTAACCCTTTAAACTGGACATTTCAAAAATATATAAATATTGAAAATGCTACTTACCGACAATTATAAAATATTAAATCTATTCAAGCTGTTTCGGACCTTCGTCCGTCATCAAGAATATTCACTCAAGTTTAAAAATGTTTAAATGTTTTTGTATCAAAACAATTGATTGTCATTGTATTAAAACTTCAGTACTAAAAATATAGTAACAGTCAATGTAAAGTAAATACATGTCATGTCATTAAAGAAATCGCAATTATTATTCCTTTAATGACATGACATTTTTTTATTTTACTTTGATTGTTACTATACTTTTAGTACTGAAGTTTTAATACAGTGACAATCAATTTTTTTTTTTATACAAAACATTTAAACATTTTTAAACTTAAATCAAGTGCGTATCCCTGAAGATGAATGAAGTTCCGAAAGCGCTTGATTAGATTTAACATTTTATAATTTTTAGTACGTTGTACTTTCATTTTTATATTGTATATATAAAATACTAACGGTGTCATGTTGTTAGAATTTAATCTAATAAATGGTTTTTAGATATTCATATGAAGATTACACACCGAAATCAAATAGATATCTTCAGTTTTACCGAGAAAGTAGAAAAAATAGTAAGTTTCATTGTAATCAGTTAAAGTCAGAATTTCAAAAAATCCTTTCTTAATTTGCACTTACATCGTAAGAAAAACGTGTATAGGAATTGTCATCAATTTATCTTCAGTAGTTTTTGCTGAGCGTTGATTATGAATCACTCACAATATGTACTTTTTTTGTTTAACAATACTAATGTACGAGTATATTGGCTGTAATATTTTTTGAAAGCTTCGTGTATTTTTTTAATTTAGTATTTCAGATTAATATTTTTAATTGTAATATTTTCCAAGCGCGACGAAGTTTAGTATAGTTTTATAGTAAAGTGTAACAATAGTTTTATAATAGTTTACTATGGTTTTATTGTTTTCATTACAATAAAACTTCATTGAAAGATGGCAATGGCCGCTTTAAAGGAGTTCCATTTCATATTCATGTAACAAATATAAGTAATTTTACAGTTCAGTTGTTGCTGAACTGTCTTACTACGTGGATGTGCTGCGCTGCACTCTCTTATCTAAGTTTATTCGTAACATCCATGTTGTACAGTCGACTCTTTTCGTTTACAGAATGCTTTAATATCTTGTATAAATAAGTGCAATCATTAAATATTAGATTTTTAACAGTTCCAATACATTTTTTTTAAATTTAATTACATTACTTCTACTATACCAAAAAATCAAAAACCAAATTCAGAAAATCACTCTTAACTCGTTAAGGACATTAGAGAACAAAAGCCAGCCTTCAGTCGACCAAAAATTATTGTCCAGAAATTATCTGATTTCTACGAAGATTTAAAAGTCAAATTTTGGCCCTCGAAAGATTTAAAAGATTCGGGCTTCGAAATATATATTTTCTCTCAATAAAAAAAAACCTGGCGACGAAAACCTTTACACCTTCTTTGTTGTAATGATTTGTAAATACCTCTAGTAGGAGGACGACGTTAACGATGTGCATTCCCTACTAAGAAGAAGAAAAGGAACTTTTCATCGGATTTTAACTTCATTATAAAAATTCAAGGAGAAAGGAATTCGTGGAATTCTATGGATCTCGAAAAGAAATAACAAGAAGCTAATAAACAAATTTATACTGATGGTATGATAATAATGATACCGTTAGTAATAATGACGGAAAATATAACTCGCGCAAGTAACGGTAAACGTTTAGTAAACGTTTATCGGTAACGAAAAAGCAAATGAATGTAAATAAAAATTTATTTGGATAAAGTCAGGAAAAATATATTCAGCAAAATTAAATAGTATGTCTTATATTCGTAAAACTAGTAATAAACATCCCTCACAATGTTTTTCTCGTAAACTTCTCAAATTTTCTCCTTTGATTTTTTACGGCTTGCTTAACTAAATTTATTAATTTTTGGTTCATTATTTAATTTCTTATGTTTCATTTGTTTTCAATACAAAATTTGTTTACCTATGATATTTTCATTTCAGAATGTGACGTCATATTTTTCTTTGAAATTGAGAATAGGTTAAGTGTTTGTATTTTATGTGTGTAATGTGTACTCTCTTACGATTTGCTCTTTGTTTTTATGTTATATCTTATAAAACGAATACGCTACTACAGAGTAGTACTGAACGGTATAAAACTACGCACGAATTGTTTCGTCATCACTTCGAGATGGCCTTTACGTATATTTATAGTTCTACAATATCACTGAGGCTGTTATCGCACCGGTCTCACGGCTTCCCTTGTTTGTGTATTCATATTCAGCACCGTATAATGACAGCAGCCGTATGTTATTTCTACTTAGTTTAATGTTTTTTTCTTCAAGAAATTTGCTTAATTGGTCATTCTGTTTATGATACTTACCATTCATAATCTCTTGCTGTATACATTTAGTTATAATTGTACATTTAGTTGTACGAACTCGTTTAATATTTGTATTTCCCTAATGTGTTCTTAGCTGAAGCCTTACAAAGTATTTACTTCGTATATTACTTTAACTAAACGTGTATTTTTATTATATACTTCGTATGTTAAGTACTCGTATATTACCCGTATATTTACTTTGTATTTTTTATTTTAATTATCAAAAATGTTTATCCCTAATTCACCATACCACGTAAGAATGAAATGTTTAATCCTACAGAATGTAATTTTAAGGAATTTAATACGTTAGCTGATTGTACTAACCGATTGAATAAATTAACATATAATCTGTTAATGTTCTTATTACTTCATTATAATATTGCAAAATAAACTTCCGTATAATGGAATTATATTGAACTATTTGAAATCTAATTAAAACTTATAAATGAAATTTATTAATACGAGTAATATCTTTCTGCATTGAATGAAATACGTACAGATACATGTATATACACAAGTATTCTAGTATTCCCGTCACGGCTTCGCCCTTGTGCTATATGGTTATTTGCGTTTCCTGTCGCGGACAGGGGATGTTTAGCTGGTCAGAAGTCGTTTCACTCGTCCTTCCCGTCTAGACAAGGGGCTCTGCTCTCTAGACCTCTCTGTGTTTATGTGAGAGAAATTAAAAAAATTTCATTAACCAAAAAACAAAAAATTGATTAACATAATTAATCCATTCGAAATGAATATAAATTAGACCCAGAAAATTTTAATCCGCAAACCGTGCAAGAACAACTCCCTCTATATCCAACCAGAATGATATTTTTTATTTGCATACGCTATCTTACAATCAATAACAACCCAAACTCCAACATGCATGATGTATAACCCGTAAATCCCATTCCGAACTCCAGTTTTATTTATTAATACTTAAAAAAAAGGAAAGGACCAAATAGATAAAATAAAATTAACTAAAAAATTAAACACAACCACTAAATAAAGGATTTCCTTCCTAAGAAAATAGAAGAAGCTACCCCAAACTCCAACTTTATGAAGTGTATTCGGTTAAGAAAAAAAAATCAAAGGGACCAAATAACCGATAAGTAGTAATACCATATTACGTATAAGTGAAATAGATATCACACAAAAATGTAATTTTGAGGAATTGTAATACGTTAGCTCATTCGACTAACCGATTGAATAAATTAACATGCAACCTAGAGAATACATTAAATTTGAGAATAATCCATTTAAACGTAAGATCAATTTACTGCCACTTTAATGAATTTGTCTTACTTCTAGGAAAAACAGTTTCTGCGTGTTTAAATTTTAACGAAATAAACACTGATAGTGAAAACTTTGTAACTATAATGTACATGGTTTCAGTAAATTACGTTACACCAGGAATAATAAAATTGGTGGAGGACCAGTGAAATTATAATATTATAAGACTAATATTCTTTTAGAATCCGTTGATTGTACCATACCAGAAGCCAGTTTCTAGTATATCATTGGTAATTTACGCGTTTCTGGATTTGATTATTGTATCCTGTTAGTTGGCTTTTAACGCTTTCCGTCACTGAGCCTCTTAAGTATCAATAAAGAAATACTACAGTTCAGTTTAAATAATTTTTTTAACGAATTCCAAACGACAATCCGTGATGTACACGTAAACCTGTGTGAATCAGGATCTCAGATAGTTCATTGAGACAATTTTGTTTTCTAACAGTTTTCTTCGATGTATATATGGTTACACAAGGAGGTTGTTAGACTACATAAAACAGTCTTTAATTAACCAAATTTTTGTTACGAACAACTTTAACTTACTAGATTACCTAGTCGTTAAAACTTCAATGTCAGATCATTACCTGTTGGGGGTTAGACATTATTTTGCGAGCTTAACGAACAAATTGCTAAGCCTCTCAGTCATTGAGGAAATTTTAAACCGTGTGAAAAATCGGTCGCCAATATTTTATAAATGCAGATTTTTACCGTTATAAAATGTCATAATGTGTTTGATGTTTATAACAAAATAGTATGTAAATTTTTAAGTCATTTTTGCAGTATATGAAGTTTCCTTCTTTTCAGATAAGAACAATAAAAAACTAATAAAGATAGAACATTCATGAAAGCTTGGATAAATGTCAATTTACCGCGAAGATTGATTGAACCAAAACCGACATTTTAGGAAGGTTTTCCTTCCAATACTTTTTGTAGAAAACAACATGTCAGTTGTAGAAATCTGTCAATCTAGCTATAAGAAAAGCCATAAAAGAATAATACGCGAAAAAAAATTCAGTTATAAAATAATAATAATAATAAGAAACATGTATCTGGGGTGAGATTAATAATATCCTCGTGATCACGAGCAAGAAATCTTTAGGTAACGTAATTGTAAAGCATTTTGGCGTAAATCGTTCTTTGCAAAAAAGAAGTCGTACTTTGTAACTAACAAGTTTTCTAAAAACTTTCGTTATTTTAGAATAAATTTAATTCATAATTGTAACCTTAAGATATGGAAAAAGTCCAAGAAACACAACGTGAAGTATCTTTTACATACCTTAAGTATCAGTCCCCAAAATGAAAAAAATAAAGTCTTAATGATAGTTTTGGCTCCAGGAGCCAACAAAATTCGTGTTAAGAGCATTAAACTCGTAGCTGAGGAAATTAGTCCCGCAATTAGTGTCATAATTAATAGTGCGTTATCCTCTGGTTGCATTCCAAATTTACTTAAAGAATTTGTTGTTCGTCCAATTTTCAAAGAAGGAAAACTAGATGACTTCAACAGTTATCGCACCATATTTTTATGTATTATCTGTTGCATACAAAATGAAGGAAGTTAATGAAAGACTTCAATTCTACTTACATGAAAATAGCATCATAATATGTCCTTCGCAATAAGATTTTAGCAGGAAAATAGAGACTTCTGATGAATGTCATTTTTCTGATTACTCTTCTGATAATTTAAACTAACGTAATCATATTTTAGTACTGTTTCTTGACTTCTGTAAAGTCTTTGATAACTTAGCTTATGAAATCCTTTTAGATTTTATACAATTATAGTGTTGTTTGCTCATCCTATTATTTGTTTAAAAGTTACTTAACTTTTTGAAAGACCGCAGTAAAAATAAATAAAGTGTACAGCGATAAATATGGCACACATCACCGAGTTTCTTAAAGTCCATTTTTAGAACCAGTTCTTTTTCACATGTACGTAAACGATATGCACGAAATGATAAAATACGGTAAAATTTTTAAATGTGCTAACATCTAATTTTAATGTCCCACAGAAACTTAAAAAAACTGAAAGATTGTTGCAGTTGGATTTTAACAACTTTGTTAAACCGGCATTTAAAAAATCATGTTATTAATATTAAAAACCCAAACCTGATTCAAAAACGATCAGGTATATATATACGGTCCACAGCAAAATATCAAATTCGTTTGTCATTCTTGTGAGTACTTAAGATGAATGAGCATATTTACACCCTTATCAAAAAACTTCAAGCGACACTCTTCAAATTACGTTGAGTTACATACATCTTCCCCACCACATTAATCATATTATGTATTTTTCTCTCTTCGAATCTCTCTTGAAATGCGGTATCGAAACATGGGGGCATACCTTTAACTGTTACTTAGATAGAATATATTTAATATAAATGCAAGCTATGAAACTGTAAAAACCAAGGAAACTAATTGAAAAATCTTTAAATCGAGAGAGTATCGGTTTGTTTCGTTCTATTTAATTTATTACCTTAAAATGTTTGTTACATTATATTTTGTTATTAAAATATTTAACGATCCGAAGTTCATGAAAGCTGTTTCGCATAAATATGCAGCTCGCAGAAAGATTTATATCACGATATCACGACTAAATCTAATAACAATTACGGAAATCGGTTAAGAAGTTATTTAATAACTCGCCTACTTTAATGAAATGGACAGCTGTCTACTTTCTTTTCATCACAAACAGATATTTTACTATAATTTAAGAATTTTAATCGGTGAACATGTTTTAAAATAATTTACTTCGAAATAGACGCACAGAATCAAAATTCCATTAGTTTGCGACTTTTCAGAGACGTGTTTCTTTTTGCTTTTACTTTTTTCTCATAAATGACGTCGATATAACCTAAGTGCATACATCTGTGTTTAGATGTGTGCGTGCGTGTGTTTGCGTATGCACGGTTTTGTTTTATTTTACTCTAGCTGTGACCTTAGTCGACTAGTAACTGATTCCAAGAACGATAGATATCTCATTAATTTTTTTTTTTTTTTTTGTCTTCAGTCATTTGACTGGTTTGATGCAGCTCTCCAAGATTCCCTATCTAGTGCTAGTCGCTTCATTTCAGTATACCCTCTACATCCTACATCCCCAACAATTTGTTTTACATACTCCAAACGTGGCCTGCCTACACAATTTTTCCCTTCTACCTGTCCTTCCAATATTAAAGCGACTATTCCAGGATGCCTTAGTATGTGGCCTATAAGTCTGTTTCTTCTTTTAACTATATTCTTCCAAATGCTACTTTCTTCATCTATTTGCCGCAATACCTCTTCATTTGTCACTTTATCCACCCATCTGATTTTTAACATTCTCCTATAGCACCACATTTCAAAAGCTTCTAATCTTTTCTTCTCAGATACTCCGATTGTCCAAGTTTCACTTCCATATAAAGCGACACTCCAAACATACACTTTCAAAAATCTTTTCCTGACATTTAAATTCATTTTTGATGTAAACAAATTATATTTCTTACTGAAGGCTCGTTTAGCTTGTGCTATTCGGCATTTTATATCGCTCCTGCTTCGTCCATCTTTAGTAATTTTACTTCCCAAATAACAAAATTCTTCTACCTCCATAATCTTTTCTCCTCCTATTTTCACATTCAGTGGTCCATCTTTGTTATTTCTACTACATTTCATTACTTTTGTTTTGTTCTTGTTTATTTTCATGCGATAGTTTTTGCGTAGGACTTCATCTATGCCGTTCATTGTTTCTTCTAAATCCTTTTTACTCTCGGCTAGAATTACTATATCATCAGCAAATCGTAGCATCTTTATCTTTTCACCTTGTACTGTTACTCCGAATCTAAATTGTTCTTTAACATCATTAACTGCTAGTTCCATGTAAAGATTAAAAAGTAACGGCGATAGGGAACATCCTTGTCGGACTCCCTTTCTTATTAGGGCTTCTTTCTTATGTTCTTCAATTGTTATTGTTACTGTTTGGTTCCTGTACATGTTAGCAATTGTTCTTCTATCTCTGTATTTGAACCCTAATTTTTTTAAAATGCTGAACATTTTATTCCAGTCTACGTTATCGAAAGCCTTTTCTAGGTCTATAAACGCCAAGTATGTTGGTTTGTTTTTCTTTAATCTTCCTTCTACTATTAATCTGAGGCCTAAAATTGCTTCCCTTGTCCCTATACTTTTCCTGAAACCAAATTGGTCTTCTCCTAACACTTCTTCCACTCTCCTCTCAATTCTTCTGTATAAAATTCTAGTTAAGATTTAATCTCATTAATTACAAATCGATTAATTTACAGTTTGCTTTCTGTTTTGTTGTTTTAACCTGTCGTTCGGTTCTTAATTATTCTTTTTTAAACTTAATATTTTTGTAAGCACCTAATCAATTATATTCTCTTTTATAAATGACGATTTTTTAATAATGTTTTCTGAACTTAATTATTTTGTGAATTCTTGGAATTTTAATTATTAAAATTGTCCTGCAGTCGCACTCCGGTCTGGCAAAACAACCTTAAAAATTAAATAAATAAATATTTTAAATCTAAAATGAAATCTCACAGATCTGTATAAAGTAATTATCACTGTAAATATGTTGTTTTAAATTTCAACCAGACATCTGTTACTAATTACTGTACAAATAAATATCTGATTGTATTATTAGCATATTAGCCCAAATAGAATATAGAAATTTATTTGCTGTAGAAATAATTGTCGCTACACTGCTTTAAATAGGGCATATCAAAACTATAGCTCATGGCGATATCCGGCTCCCACGCTTCCTTAGTGCAGATAGCATTTGTTGTTACGTTTCACAGAATTGCTTACGTTAACATGGTTTCATTGAAACATTTTAAATATCCTGATAACGATTTCTTCAATACATTGGTCTCATTTATATATTAAAATCTCTATCTGTTTTTGAAGGATCTCATCTGTTAGAAATTTGAAAACAGTTGATACCCTTCCCGAGATACATGAACAGAATTTTCAACGAATTTCGGAATAAACTTTTCAGATTTACGTAATGATTTTAGCACTTTTAGTTTATTATTTATACCCAATTTTTTTTTTATAATATAAATCAGAAAGTGAATGCGGATTCTAATTAAATGTTTTTTCTGAAAGATTCGTTTCATGATATATTTTTTGAGTTTTGTAAACATGTATACATGCAATAAATGTACGTATGTATACATATATACGCGGTATCTAAATATTGCGTTTAGCTTTAGAAATTTAAGCGGCCACTTCATTATTGAAAAATGAGTTAAGGTTCTTAATGAAAAATTTTGATTTGATACCCCTAATGTATACGATAAAATCCAGTTAGATTACAACAGAATTTGTCTTTAAAGGAAATGGAAGTTTTTCAAAGATTTTCATATTAACCTTTTAAACAAGTTAGTCCAGTGAAATCCCATCTATTGAAATGAACAACAAAAATTACGTACAAAAATCATTTAATTTTTTCTGATTTTTCAGCTTTAAATAGAAGATGAAGTATATTATGTTTATTCATTATTTACAAAGAGAGGAGGAGGGAGTTTTGTATTTGTATAAATATTAGCAAATTCCAAAATAATTTATTATTAATGTATTTCTTCTAAACAACATAATTTTACTACTGGCGTATTAACATTTAAAATATTGGGCTAGCTCGTATATATAATTTCAAAAAGTTATTTTATTAGATCTATCTACGAGGTTTGTTCAGAAAATAACCGAATATTTTTAATTACGCGCCAACGGAGATATTTAGTGACGTGTGGTTGGCAGCTTTGTGTTTCGCTTAGTAACCACATTCATTCTTGAATTGTTGATAGTTTAGTTTAGTTTTCGAATTATTGTTACTTGTGTGCAACGTGTTTTAAGTATTAGTAGCGATTTTTGAAATGTGCAATTTCGGGAGCGACGATACCACGTAAAATTTTGCGTGAAACTGGGGAAAACGTTTTACAGAAATCTTTCAGCATTTGAAAAAAAATTACGGAGATGATGCTGTGGGTCTTATGGAATGTTACGAATGGTTTTCACAGTTTAAAAGCGATCGTCAATCAATTTGGATTACTAGCATTTCTCCCACTACCACCCCATTCGGTCACCCTAAAGCATGAAACCGAATGTCCGTGCTTCGAAGGGCTACTGTACCTTGAAACAGTTTGAGCGACCTAGTTCCTGTTAGTTCCTGGAGCTAACGAGTCATACTTTCGAAGACTCCTCGGTACACCATGTACAATTGGCGGTCCGACAGCCCATAGTCCTTCCGAGCAATTCCCCTAAGCTTGTACATCACAGAGACGGCACCCGCCGCTACTTGTTTGATATGATTGCTAAACAGCAACTTTTCATCAAGCAGTACACCTAGTACTTGTAAACGCTTACTCGGTTGATTACACAGCCTTTATACTTAACGTGGGGTTATAACTGTAAGATAATTTGTCCGTGCTCTTCAAAAACATATACTTCGTCTTGGGAACAGAAACTGCCGAAACACCTTGGTTCCATTTAGGAAGTCCTTGACTGTCATATCCAGCGCTGGATTTTGACAGTGTATGGCTCTGAGGATTTCGGGCTTTTCGTCCCTTGTTACACTTGGCAAATTATACACCAATATCTGCGGCCTCCGCTCGGCCAACAACTGAGCCTTCTGCCCTTCTTTTTTAGAACGTCAGCCTCCAGCAGCGTTTTGCCGGCTGTTCAGTAACTACCTGTAGCACGACGCCGTTGTCCCTTATTTTCGTGACCCGGGAGATCTGGAACATATCATTCCGCAGGACCTTTTTGAGGGTAGCTCCATCGTAGTAGACGAAGCCCCCGGACCAGGCTTAACCGGTACTACCTTGACAGTGGCCTGCTTAATTTTGCAGGCCTGCTTCTGGACTGGCGGTGAGGGATTAACCCGCTTAGGCCCAACAGCGCCTGTTACCGCAGCGAAGGAGACAGGTTTTTTTACCTTCTCCTTCACCCGATTTAAAGATAAATGATCTCGCCAAGGACTTTGCCCTTTGCCGGCTTAAAGTCCCTGACTCCTTCCACAACCTGGTTCATCTTGCCCGATAGTCGAGTCACGACCGTTCGTGACTCGACTAAGATGCCCGATACGGCATTCACCATGCCCTAGATACGGATCTAGGGCATGGTTTACGCCCTGGAGGTGTTCACATTTTAAAGCCAGCTCGGCGACCATCATACTACATTCAGAAAGATATGAGTCCACCAATCGGCGGAACTCAACGTCGCCAGTCAATTGAAGACCAGAATGGCCTTCGACTTCAACTGATGATATTCCCGTTCAGAAAATCAACGATCTGGTGTGTGTAAATCGCCGATTGACTGTTAGGGAACTTGCAGAAGAGGTTAGCATATCAATTGGAGGAGGCCATGACATTTTGACTTAAAAATTGAACATGGATCGAGTTGCAGCAACGTTTGTTCCTCGTTTGGTGACCTAACAGCCGAAAGAATATCGAGTGGACGTTTTTCTTCTACTTCTTAACAAGCTGATGACGATGAAACATTCATGCAAAGGATCATAGCGGAAGACGGAAGCTAGGTTTACGAATACGACAGTGAGACAGAAGTTCAGTCATCGCAATAGATTGGCAAAGGATCTCCATGCCCCAAGAAAATACGTCCGTCTCGATCCAATGTCAAAGTGATGATCTTTATTTTTCGATTTTAATGGAATTGTACATTTTGAATTCTTGCCTTAAATGGAACAGTGAACCGTGCGTACTATCAAGGCGTTTTACAACGGTTACGTGAAAAAATCCGCAAAAAGAGACTTTCTAATTTATCGTTTTTCATTTTAGTTTTCAAAGAATTCTGTTCTTAACTGTAAATAAAGACTTATCCAGAAATTATCTAAATTGAAGTCTTTAATTACGTTTAGGATCATTATTTTCGTAAAAAAAAACCTGAAAATTTTTACTTGTAACTAGCAAATTGACGTTACTAATTTCCTGTATTATATAAAAAAAATACCTTATATTACGTTATTAAGAGTATAGTTTTCAATAACCTCCATCTATTTTTTATTACATAACTATAGTTTTAAAAAGATAAACATCTATAAAAATCACTTTTCTTTAACATCATTATGTTATGATTCATTGTTATTCCTTGTATCGGAGAGGACACACTTTCTCTTGCTTTATAACTGTGTGTATATATATATATATATATATGGTATGGTACATATACATATATATGTATATCTGTGTCTTTTCTAACCAGAACATATCCTGTCTCATTTAAGGTTCTTAATATCAACCTAGTAGTTATTTCTAGAAAAAAAAAAGTATTTATAATCAGTTTGGAATGTACAAAATAAAATCTACGTATTTTTATATACTGTTGTAAAAGATGAAACTGTACCTAAATTTATTACCGATGTGTGTTATTAGTTATTGGTTAATATTTGAATACATTCTTACTACTAGAAGATTATTTTAACGTTAAAGTAATAGTTGGGAAAGTAAATTGCTGGCCATATTATTGCTACAACATAAAATCCGAATACTTTGTAGTTAGGTTAATTTTTGAAAATTGCTTTTAAGTATTTTCTTCCAGCAAACATTCAACAAACTTTGTAAACAAATTGATTTTTATGAAAATAAAAATAAGCTATAAAAATAAAAAAATAGGCTATAAAATAGGAAAATAAAAATATAAAGGCTATGGCTCTTGTTATTTTAAGGCTATGGCTCTCAAACTTTTGAGTTTTCAGGCTTCGTTTCCTGTTTCTTAGAAGAATTAGAATCTGAGAAAAAAGCAGATTGAAGTAAACTTAAAAATAATAAAAATATAAATCAAAAACGAATTAAGTTTTTGTAAAACTCGCCAATCTAAACGGTTAAAGATAATCACTCTTCATAATTTTCTATGGTTGCAAAAATCTTTTTAGAAAGTTTATTTTGTATATTTATCTGTATTATATATATATATATATATATATATATATATATATAATAGAAGGAAGTACTCCACAATATCGGATATAAAAATTATTATATACTTCTTCCGTAATAAAAGTAAGCGTTCTAAGAATGCAAGTATTGTGGACGTAAATTAAAATTAATATTTTATAACCGTAAAGTAATAAAAATTTCTTGAATGAAGATACATTTCTTTAAAGTATTTCTTGAATTTAATTTATTACTTTCTACGCTACTATTGTTATCTATAGATGTTAAATTACGTGATCTTTTGTTTATTCATTTACATCAAGAAATCTTTAGCATCATATACTCCAAGAAATTTTTAAAGAAATAAATTATTACTATTCCTATGTTTAATTTAACCTATTTTAAATTATATTCCAACAATCTATACGAAAATATACATTTTTTTATTACATTAGAAAAATTAAACAAATACACTTGTAAATATTATAATTTAATACATATAAATGAGTAACAATTTGAAAATAATTGAATTTTGTATAAAATAACGGAATTTAAAAGATGTTGGAAGAATAAAAACAAAATTTAGCGACTAAAATCAATGTCTAATAAACTATTCGATCGGAATTCAGTATTAAAATAATTGAGATACATGTAATACAGAATAACGAGTGCGTTGGTGCGTGGACACACTACGGAAGCGAAGCTTCTTACGCAATATTATATGAATTATTAATTATTAATAATTCGTATATTAATTATTAATAACATATACGCAATGTACATAAATAATGAACTAACAATGATATACATATATTATTAAAACTTTTATTTACAGAAAACTTAGAGAAATTTAAATATAACATTGAACATCGTTATCGCATTCTATCAAAGTAATTATATTGGTTTGTGGTAACTGAAGTAGGATACAAATGTTTGAGACTATTTTGTTTAAGTCTTGAAAAAAATAACATAAATGGTTGTGCCGTGTTCTGTTGCAGCTTGCACCGATTGACTTTGAATGTGCTCTGATTGATAAATTGAATGTTTTGAAAAGAAACTGTTTCTGATTTTTCGTCAACAAATTTTATATTGAAGTCACCAGACAAAATTAGTAGAATTTATGATGTTTGTGCCCCATCTATTGAGCAGTTTGTTCATTATTCTTTGTTTTTTTTTTGTCTTTAGTCATTTGACTAGTTTAATGCAACTCTCCAAGATTCCCCATCTAGTGCCAGTCGTTTCATTTCGGTATACGCCCTACATCTTACATCCCTAACAATTTGTTTTACTTATTCAAAACGTTGCCTTCCTGCACAATTTTTCCCATCTACCTGTTCCTTCCAATTTGTTTAAAATTCCTACTATTCTTTGGATAAGGGCGAAGGAATGGAAAACATGGGGTTTCAAGGACAAAAAAATATCGTAGCTCCCTTAATACGCACAGGATCGAATCTGTTTAAAGTGGTCGTTACCTCTAAATATATTTATTATATTAATAATTTTGTCTGAAACAATGTTTGATATGACTAACCCTTACGGCAACGGATAACCAAAATGTTGATTGAATTTTAAGAGGCTTCCCATATGCTAAACATGTGAAACTTTTTTACATATGAAACCATTGTCGTATTGAGTGAATTTGAAGTGTACGCATTTAAACTGCCGTGACTTAGTACTGTGTATATTTTAATTTTTGCAAGCGTCAGTATTTTATGTGGTTAATCAACCACTTTCAAATCACCTTCTCAACATCACTGTTGTTATATTTATACGTGTTTTTAAATAAAACTTTCTGAAAACATTGTCTTTTTTTATCAATACAAAGAAACAAACCTGGAATCTTCCACTAATCCTCAAATAGGTGTGTTGTCAAGCAGTTCAGGAAAAATCATAAGGAAGTCTTGATAGATTTAGCAATAGCTTGTAGTCTCATTAGAAAACGTAGTGTCCGTAAAACATGGAAAGTAATGTTTGATACGACCTCGTACAATCTGCGCGTTCGCCTACCTCCGCCTTCCGGCAAACCGAAAAGAATTTTTTTTTATGCTTGTGTATGGAAATATGGAGTCCATTTCATATTCAAAGATTACCAAATTTTTTAGCATATGGAAAATGCATGCCTGATCGGGATTTGAACCTTTCGGATGAAAGGCTGAAATGCTACCACTCTTCCCTTTTTTACCTTTGCATATCTTGTGAATTGATATTTAAATTCGATTTCTTGAGCCTCCAAAAAATTTAGGGTAAGTTGTTGGTGATTTTTTTTTTTTTTAATTTGGTGTTAAATTTTAAAATTAAAACGTTGAGAAGAATTTTAAAAAAATTGATAAATATCTTATTTGTTTAATTTTATTTTCCTAATGATTTTAATTATACGTAATTTTATACAGTTGTCGATTTTTCTTATAGTCTTTTAATATTTTAAAATGTTTTACTTGATATTTCATTAAAAAAACTGTTTTAGTAAGTATATACAACGTGCTTAGAAAAAAGTACGTAGTTTTTTGATTATCAAAGCGAAAATAAAATAAACTGAATTTTTTTATTTATTTATTTTTGTGTAAATAACACGTGAGAGAATTAAGAATGATATAACAAATTATCGTTAAAACATAGGATAACCTTTGATGAAGGTAACTTTAAACATGAAAATAGAACGTTTATACTTCGCCTTTCATTAACTAAATTCATTAGGTTTAAAAAAAAAATGATTAAATTAACATTTATATCTATATAAATAAAAATGTAAATGTTCGTTGGTTCAAATTCCTAAATCTCCGATAGTTCTTCACCAGTTGCTTTGAAATTTTGACGCAACGTTGCATTCGAATACGCGCGTGTTTTTATATACTTACTATTTATAAACTTAAGATGTCACACTTGTGATAGGTAAAAGAATGCTTTTTTTAAAAAAAACAGCACTATCTGTTGGACGTAAAAGCAACACACGCTATGCTAAATATTTTACGATTCCATTTCAGTGTTTCCAATGTGTGCTCGCTATAGACTAAAAACCAAAGGGAAGAAGGGGAAAATGTAAAAAATAAAAAAGGGGAAAACGAGGAAACGAAAAAACGAGAAATGGAAATGGAAAGGGGAAATGAGAAAAAGGAAAGGGAAATAAGGAAAGAAAAATGGGGGAAGAAAGGAGATGGGAAAGGGAGTGGTGTAGGGGAAAATGAAAGGAATGTTTTTAAAATGCAAATGTGGAAAAGGTGAAAGGAAAATGGGGGAATAAAAGGGAAATATTAAGTATTGTGAAGTTCCTTAATGTTCATTTTGTTAACTTTTTATCAAACTTTCGATTATGTTCATATTTTAAATATTGTCATATTACTCGTATTTATGATATTATAAAAATATCATAAAATAATTTTATAATTTTTTATTTATTTATGAACAATTGACCTCATCCATAATTTATGAATGATTAGTTAGACCAAAATAAAATACGAAATGCGCAATAACTGTTACAATTAAGAGTTTGCTGGGCGAAGTGGTAGCGTCATTGTCTCCTATCCGGAAGGTTACGTGCTCGAATACCAGTTACATTTTTCATTCTCAGTCACAAAATAATTTCACTTCATATTCCCTTGCAAAGCCTCTGGTATGTGTTTAATTATTTCGAAAAAAAAATGCGAAAAACCTGATAAACACTATCGAAGATTTATTGAGAATAGAACCGAGTTGTAGATTTAGAATCCACAACATTGACCAGTCTTGCAGTTTTACGGCCAAAATATGGCCTTCTGGTTATTCTTAAAAATCTTGAAAATTCTTATTAAATAATGAAATTTATAATTTTTATGAGGAGTTTAATAATTTTATTATTAAAAAAAAAAAGTCTAAGTTATTAACGTGACTGAAGATATTGACAAAAACTGAGACTCGTGACTGGTTGGTTTAAATGTCTTCAGTATGGTTACACAGCCCGTTAAACGGGTTTCCTGTTCGATAAACTTACTTCCTTCCTATATTTACAAAGACATTCTTTAATGATACAGTAAAGTTAAATTCATCGTTAAAAAACCACGCATATGTTTATAAAAACTAGAAATCTCGATACGGTCAATCGGGTTTACAGTCGATCATCTCAACATTAAATTAAACCTAGTCCACAAAAATAAAAATACGTTGAGTTGAGTAGTAAATCTGACAGAAAAACTTTGTTTGACAAAAAGTTTGAAGTTTTTTTAGGAAGCTAGAATAAAAAATAAAAATTATATTAAAATATTATTAGGAATTTTAGAGAACTGCATTACAATATTAAATATATTTAAACTAATTAGATTTTTTAAAAAAAATAAAATTGTAAAGGTGTTGTAAACTAAAAGTTAAGTCTTATCGAAAATGAATTGAAACGAGAAGAAATGAATATGTTTAGTATTAATAATTTTTTTATTGATTTATTATTGTAGAAATTCACATAAAACAGGTTTAAATAGCTATGTTAAATATAGTAACACACAAAACACAGAAAAATGGGTGAATTTCTTCAATAATTTTGTATCTGATATAGACAACAAACTTGCTAGGATTGAATTAAAAAGAAGGAAATATAGTGCAATAATATTAGAAAAAGTAATTGTAGCAGAAGTTAATCTTGATTAAATTATGCCTTCTCTGTAGTATTTTCATGTAATAAAACACATGCTTTTGATAGTGTTTAAATAAGATGGGTGTTTTCGATATTTTCTTAAAATAGCATTACATTTGATAAATATTTTCTGATAGCATCAGTTAGGGTTATAAAAAATAAAGTGTAGCATAGTCAAATATTTAAGACTTCTTAAAGGTAATTTTATGAACTATTGCATTTTTCTCTTAGAGTAACTGAAAAATAAGAGGTAGATTCACAAAAAATATTTTGATATAGGTAAAGTATCGTAGAGTTCTAAAATATTTTGATTAGAGGACAAATTTTAGAACCATAATAGGTTTAATTAATGACCGAGTTGTAGTCAGAATGTTTACTGAACGATTAAAAATATCCGAAACTATATCTTAATGTCAACGCAATAATAAAATGATGTCAGAAAATTACTGATATGTAAGCTTGCTTCGATCTTTATAAGAAATATTTGAACGGGTACCGTTTAGTAGCTTAAAATCTCATCTGAGTAAAAGTAAAGCTTTATTATTAGAAAATAACAGGTTTAGAAACAGGAAACCTACAAAATGTACATTTAGTATCTTTTTCAAAAAAAAATCAGTTGATTCAAAATAAGAAAATATTAGTATTTTTAAGTGTAAAGATTTGACTTCGTGAACTTTTAACTTTAAAAACTGGAGGAAATAGGGATTACAAATGTAATCTGGATTTTTTTAACAAAAAAATATTTAGTAATCTTTAATGATTTAAAAATTAACATAACTACTATTTTGAAATTTACAACGAAAAATTTTCATGTTTACTTTACTGAAAATTTTAATATAAACATGCATACCGAATTATATTAAAATACTGCAATCCGTTCTTGAAATACGGATTTATAATATTTTAAAAACAAAAAGCTGCTGATAGATGGAAAATAAAACGTTTCCGGCCGTAGTTAGAGAAATTGTTTCTCTTATTCAATGCCAGGCAATCTCGTTGTTTAAATTGATAACTATGCTAAATAGCAAAATTTGAAGACAACTTGATTAATGAAATTTCTAGTAGTGATATGTAAAGAATGAGAGGCCCACTTTAGTACCATACTATATTATATTACTTGTTTTTTTTTTCTGGTAAGGCGTAGGAAACCGTTAAAATAAACCGATGATAGTATATTTTATGACCTGATTATTAGAACCCCCCAATAATATTGATATTTTTAATTACAAGAAAAAAGGTTTTGGGATTCTAGGTAATATTTTTTTACTAGTTCACGTTAGGAACGCTACACTAATAACCTTAATAAATATTAAATTAATAGTTTTAATAAAAACGGCTTTAAGACATCAAAAATATATTGGTCTTACTTAAATCACTAAGAACAAAAATGTGGGTTTAAGTTTTGTTACAGTTGATCATCGTGGTACAATCACATATCCTTCTTAATATTTTTTAACAAACATTCAACGATTTTATTGTTATTTATATAAGACTAATATTATTTTTATGAATTAAAAAAAAGTATATCAATTTTCATTGAATTTTAAATAAAAGTGTTATCGAAAGTAAAAAAAAAAAATATTTGTTTTTACTTCCCTGGGCATCATAGCTGTTAGAAGCAAAGCATGGTGGTAATTAGGAAAAAGTGGGGTATGGGTATTTTTCCATTTCTCGACGTTTCATGATCCAGGGACCCGAAGAATAAAAAAAATTGGGAGTTAATGTACGTACGTACGGTATGTACGTATGTACGGTATGTACAGTATGTATACTTGAAGCTTAATAATTTTTGACTGGATCAACTGATTTGAATAAAATTTGGCACACACACATTCGTGTACATAGGGCGTTGGTAAACGTTTGGGGTCAATATCTCCTGGAGGTGGGATAGATAATTTTCTTTGGGGTCAATTTTCTCAAAATTTGGCTAATATAGTCCCACTTTACATTAAGTTCATTGACGCATACATGCTTATCTTACCATTTTTAAAAAAGAAAAGCTCCCAAATTCTCCCCTTCCCCCAAAATCGAAAAAAACTATCTTTTTATTTATTAAATTTTTTCTAACCGATCTTTTACATCTTCCTTGGCATAGTAGTAGTGCAAACGACCCAAAAAAAGTACGTTAGGGGCAATATTCGGGGTAGAGGAACCGATCAAGGTTAAAAATATCATTTTATTGAATTTTTAAAACTTTTTTTAGTTTATTTAAACTCTTAATAATAATATTACTATAAAATTTCATCATAATTCACACCTAACCCAAAAAAAAACAAATTTTAGGAAACTTTATTTGTTGAACATTTTTTAGTGGGATTTTTTTTCCTCCATTTAACATAGTGAACATAAAAAAATCAAAAAGGTTACCTTGGAGGTGATTTTTGGAATCGGGGAGGAGAAAATACATCTTTTTTTGGAATTTTTTAAACTTTTTACACGTATCGTTATTTTTCCACTATATAAGAATAAACAATCAATGCCAGGAAAGTACAAATTGTTTGTACGTTTTTTACTTAAAAAAAATATGTATATATATTGTACTCGTATTTCATAAAAGTAATGAAGCATAAATATAAACCACGGATTTATCTTATGACATCGCATTTCGTGAGCGGTAAAAATGAATTTTATTCTTTTATTATGTATTAATCATAAAATTTATTTTATTATAATTTTATTAATTACCAATTAATAGGTTTTTGTAAGGACTATATCTATCACTGAGAATAAAACTATTTACAAAAATTCAAGTCGATTGGATAACGGGAATGGGTTAAAAAGTTGTTGCAAAATTTTTTTCCGAAATAAATAAAAATGTTTGTAAATATTAAATTTGTATATTTAATAAATTAATATTCAAACATTTTGTTTTTTTATATATTATATTTATTTATCCATTTGATTTGCTACTGACAACTATATGTTGATATCCTGTATTAGTATACATGTGAGAATATTGAAGTTAGAAAAGTAAAATATGCTTAAGTACAGTAAACACAGTTGCTATTAAAAGAATAATGTTATGACGACGTAACGGTTTTGAAAGTTAATACAAGAAGTTGACGAATAACATAAAGTAATATTTCATAGTAATCAAAATGTGCAGTGCTTTGCAATTAAATAAAGTGGATATAAAGGAAGAGAACAAATGAGAAAAAAATATACAACAGTTATAAAGAATGAAAACCTGTTATAAAAAAGTGGTATAAAATATATTTATTTTGATGTTTTAGAACCGTTTATTTCTATATTCTTTAAGCATTTAAATATAAAAAACGTTTGTTTATACGGAATGTTATTTATACATATCGAAGTACATTTACATAAATAATATTTTACGGATTTAAGTACTTTCTAAGTATATACTTAAATCCTAAGTATTTATCTTAGGACTTTTTTAAGTATATACCTAAGTATTATTATTATTATTATTGTTATTGTTATTATTTTTATTATTATTACTATGTAAATAATATACTATTTATGGCAAATTAAGATCCATTAATTGTAAGAGTGTAAAATGTATTGAACTTCTTAAGTATTACTTTTTGGTTAGGCTGTAATAAATGGTGTTATATTAATATACAAGAACAACTAAAATTGAAATAACATCATCTTACACGTACAGGCTTAAGTTTCTGGTAATAAGTAGTAAAATACGATTATTTAAAAATTTGTTTGCCTAAAAATTAATGTTTTAAACACGCGCACGCGCAGGGAGAGAGAGAGAATAAATAAATATTTATTTATGTATTTAAGATTATTTATTTAAATTAAATAATCTAATTAGTTGTTACAGTAGATTACACTCATTTTGTACTGAAATTAATGTTAATAAAAATTTACGAGAGTGGATCAATCTTTACAACGAAATCGAATTATTAAAGTGAAAATTGTACTAAAATACAAACCGGATTTGTCGAACGTAACTGATTCTGAAAGATTAACTAATTATTAGATTTTGGAAGATCTACTAATTACGTTATTTAATTTAAATAAATAATTTTAAATACATAAGCAGATAATTAACATAAGTGTAGTGCGTACAAAGAAAATAAAAGCTGATGTTGGAGAAGGTCAAGATTGTGTTAATCGAACCTGAAAACATTTTCACTCATCTAATAGGACAACAATAATAATCGTAGTAATTTTATTTATGCACGTATAATTTATTACCATTTTCATGTTTTATTAGTTATAATTCATTATTGCATAATTAGTATTAATAATTCAATAAATAAAGATTGCTGATCAAGAATTTTAATTTAGGTGTATTTTTAAACTAAAAAGAAAACTAACTAATGCTTGATTGTATATTGTATCCGTAATTATACTAAAATAGTTGTACAAGTATTATTGCACAATTTTTTTGTTGTACAAGATTTAGAAATCTTTATTTAGAATTTCCAAACTCTTTTTTACCCCAACATATATTTTCAGAGCCGACCATACCATCTGGATCGGATTTAAATCGGTTTGGTAAGGTGAAAGTCACAGAATCTGATTCCCGTGTTTTTTTTTTATAGTTCATAAAAATGGTACTTTATTTTTCAATTTATATGTTACTTAATAATGTCATACAATTTTGGTTCTAACATTGCTTTAATAAACGAAATATTATTCTTTTTTTACCAATTAATCGTGCCACTTTTCCTATAATTCGAATTCTAAAGCTGCTCTAGAAGTAAATTGTGGTATGGAACATTATCGATATAATCATGATTGGTGTGGGGGGTTGCGAAGACCAGGAATTGACTTTTTAGAAACCCACTTCTTGAAATTATTGTTGTTGACGCTTTCGCGATAGTCACCGCTTTTTGAACTCGTTTTCAAAGTTAACAACGTTTTCGGAATGAATCCCATTTCTACACTAGCGTGGATTATGATAACCCTATCGCCTTTATTAATCGGCACTTTTACTTCTGTACCACTGATTTTGTCGTCGAATGGGAGGTTAAAATATACGATTAGTCCAAATAAATTGCTGACCGATTGCTGAAAAGAATTTTCTTTTCAGCAATCGGTCATTTTTCTTAAATATTCTATCCTCTTCCACCGGATGTCTTCTTTCTTAATAAAAGGTTTCCTATTATTGTCAATTTCACAACACTTAAACCCCAACTCTTTACAGATAGCTACTAGTATAGTTCTAAAACCTTTAAATTGAATATTCTTTTGAAGTTCTTTGCGTAATTTATTTAAAATAGGCAGTTTATTATGTTTTGCGTGAAACTCGTTAACTGTTTGTCTTACAACGCCTTGATCAAAGCTGTCTAATCCACTAACTGGTTTTGAACGTTGTTTATACTTTTAGATTGCGATTTAGATTTAAGAAGATCCTGCTTTTCTTTTCGGAGTTTTTGAACTTGTGATCTCGAAATCCCATAAACTGCAGGTGCAGAGGTTCTTTCTTAACATTTTTGAATGCGTATTAAATGTTTTTCAACTTCTAATTTTCCTTTATTTTTTTCATAAAAATCGTACAATTATTTACTATTTCACGAGCTTGACTACGGAGCTGTTTATTCTCTTCATAAACAATGCGTACAATAAATGTTATCTTAAGTTTGTTCAGAGCTTCCATCCACCTACTCTTCTCCCACCTTCGCTCACTAACTACCCTCAATCCGGTAAACTATCTATCCGCTTACCCCCAAAAAATTACTAATAAAAATCGTAAAAAAACCAATTCATTAAACCATACAAAACATTAACTAACACGTCACACATTACAGAAGGAAACAACTCTACCATTTGTACCGGGACACTCCAAGAATTAAACAAAGTCAGTTTAAATGGAAAGTAAACTTTAGTAATGAATATTAGTCAAAAATATGGAGAAGAAATTACTTTAGTTATTCTATAAAAAAGTATAAATTGACTAAGCAATTAATAAATTATAATTTGTAGGGTATAAGCCTATTATTTATTGACGATGTTTATTACTGTTAATATGATCCATGATCAACAACACTAATATCCATGCAACAAGTGCATATAAACGCATCTCAGATGAAATATTTTGATAGCCTTTATTCGTATATAACTTTCACTTATTTATTCGTATTCGGTCATTCATTTTATGACTCGCTTGATGGAGGAAGTATAATAATAATAATATGTTAATATAAGTACGAACTACTCGTTTTTGTTCTGTTTGTAGTAAGAAATATTTATAAGTACGCTTAAATACTTTTAAAGTAATTATTATCTGAAATTAAGCAAAATAATAATAAATTTTAATTGTGGAAAGAATTTCGCTATTTATGAAAATAGTTACACTCTGTATTGCAGAATACTCGATTTCCAATGAGTTTAAAGTTACAGGAAAAGAGTAACACAATGCCCTGCACAGCAACTGTCTGATTTCGTGCAAGCAAGCATTTTTTTCATCGTACGCACTATTTACTTATTATCTGTGAGTTTGTGTGTTTGCGTTTAAAACATTAATTTGAAACACACAAATTTATAAACAAAAACAGTACATAAAGTAATGTTGCTGTACTTAGCAATATGTAAAACGCAGTTTTCAAGGATACCTGACATCATTGATTAGCAACTGAGGAGGTTATATTCCCTTATATACCCATTTATTTAAAAAATTTTCTAGTATATTTCTAATGTACTATATATATGTATAGTACATAAAAAAAAAATATATATATATATATATATATATAATGAAGTGTTTAATGGTGTACTCAGAAAGGGACGATGGCGTAATAGAAGACAAATGTTAGGCTTAAAAATGGAGAAGAATGTGAAAAAATGAAGTATTTAACACATAGCTGCTAAGATACGTCTAGAAATTTTATGTGTTGTCAGGAGTAGATTTCATCATTAGAGGGCCCTGAGAGTGATCCCTTTATAACATTTTTATTTCAACTTCTTAAGAGGTCGTTTCGTTTATCAAATTGATTTTTCAACACATTAATAACATGCGTTTGAACTATTTCTACTATCAAATTTTTGTTCTCAAGAATAAAAATGGATCTTATTAACAGGAACTTATTTAAAATATGTTTATATGACTATTCAACCATCATTATATACCGTCCTACTAGTCTAATCTCCTGTATAAATAAGGTTTCGACTAGAAAAATCGGGGATGCAACAGAACAGTTTTAAAAAAATAGGTTTATTGACCCAAGTTAAAGCGGGATGGTATAAGCATGCTAATAGCAGAGAACTTAGATAAAAGTTGAACTTCTTATAATGAAAGTAGAAATATATATAACATGGTAAAATATATCACATGAAATTTAACCAAATACATGTACGTATTAGACAGAAATATTTAGTAAGAAAATCGACTATTTTACCTATATTGCAGGTGACTTATTCTGATTAATAAAGTAAAAAATATATTAGTAATTTACTTTTACTTTTTTTAAGATGGTTTCAAAATTAAAAAGACTAAAAAATGAAAATATTTATTATTCACAAATTACTACTTTCTTAAAAAAATTCTGTTCTGAACTAAAGCAAGTTGAGAAGACTAATCTTTGAATAATTAGAAAATCTAATTTTTCGTGAGGTAGTGTATTATTAGTAGTGGTAGTAATTTTCTCATCTATTCTATCTTCTTCTTGGTTGACTTATTTCGGTATATATAATAGTAAGATATACTTAAATCTTAAGAACATTTCTTTTTCTTATGTATTTGAAATTTACTTTCTAATACAAATAACCTGCTATTTTTTCCTGTTTTGGTGTTCAATGTGGTAAAAATCTGATTATTTCCTTAAAACTGATTTTTTTTTAATAATTATTATTCTGTTAGATAAAAGTTTAATATTTTTACGGTTACAATAATATTAAATGTTAAATATTTCATTAGTAATTGAATTTTTTTTGAAAATGTTCAATTACGTACACAAAACGTAACGATTCATAGTTAGATTAAATTTACTAAAAATCGAAATTTTAGTTTTAATATAAAAGAAGGGAGAAGGAAAAGTAACTAAAAAGTGAATTTTTGTAATGACAAAGTAGAAAAATTTTTATAAGCAGAAAATAATACAGTAACTCTTTCCACTTGACAATACTTTTCTTCCATTTTCAATTTTATAAATTTCGTAATATTTTACGCGCTTATCTTGAACAATCTCTTAGTTTCTTCTTCTTAGAAAATTTAAGATATTTATTATTTTTTTTTTTGGGTCAGTATTTTAATAATAATTTGTTTTTTCTTTGGTTTTCTGTAAAATATTAAAATATATCTGCACAAGCTTATGCGTGGTAAATTAATATTTCAAAAAGTGGGTTTAAAATTTGTAAATATTTTCTCAAGTAAAAATACAGTACAATCCTGCTATAATGCGGCCAAGTGGAGATAACTTATACCTGCGCATTATTTATAAGCTAAAGTGATAAACAAAACAAAAAATGCTAATTGAATTAGTACTGTAACAATTAAAATACTACCGAATATTACAATTAGAAATGAGAGTATTATGGGATAAAATAAAATGAAGAAAAATAAAATTACAGTATAGTAATTACAGTATTGTATAGTATTTAACTTTTGTAGCTAGATTTTTGCATAGTTTTTTCAGAACTACGGTAAATGTAGTTTTTTAAAACTTTCCTTTATAGCCTAATCGAAAACAAGTAATCTAGCAACTGATTTGAATTCAAAATACCGTAAAGTAATATACAGTTGTGTTTTATTAGAACTTATTACTACATTAACACAAAAAATTTGAAGATAAGAGAAGATTAAGTCAATATACATTTTTTATATGTTTATTTTATGTTTTTGTCTTCCTGTTTATATAGTACAGCCACGTATAATTTCACAGAGCTAAATGTACCGGCGTATTTATTTATTCTATTTAATTTATTGCTAAATAAGTATTCATAGTTAAAATTCGTTTCTATGTATCACTGAAAAGTAGAAAAATTGTCTTTTATATCAGATGTAATAGTTCTTTTTTGGGGGACATCATTCTATTTGCGTTATAAACCGTATATGCCGTTATTTTCAGTGGCGTTATAGTGGGGTTGTACTGTATAAAGTTTTCAAAATTTTGACGGTATAGGAAGATTTCATAAGAAAGCTACTTATTTAAATGGGTGCCATGATTCGACTTACGGAAAACTTCGACATATCTTCGCGTTTCACATCCCCCGGACCCCAAAACCACCGTCAATTCAAACGTTTATACATATATTTCACGATAACTTCCGTAATTTTGCGCCAGTCACTTTCAAATTATTTCTTAAACTTAACTCGTCCCAAAATCTCGGTCGAGTTTTGTTGACGGCCAGAATCGAACCATTGGGGTGGGGGAGAATTTATCGAAAAAACAAAATATCGCTATAACTTTCTTATTAAGTAAAATATCTAATTCGTTTAAAGTTCTACTATTCAATGAATAAGGGACTAAAACATATCTAAGTAAATATTTTTGATATCACCAATCATTGTCCCAGGGGGTAGAAAAAATGCGGTTTCGAAGGCTAAAAAAATCATACCTCCCTTAATAGGCACAGTATTGAATCGGTTTAAAGTGGTCGTTAGTCTTCTAAACATTACCTAAAACGTTTTTCGGAAATGATTTTTGATATGACTAACCCTTACGGCAAGGGATGACCAAAATGTTGCTGGAATTGTAAGAGGAAACTTGTCGTTTGCTAAATATTGTCATATTAAGTAAATTTGAAGTTTTTCTTAACCATAAGGTGGAAATCTTTTTTATCCCCTACTTAGCACCGTTGAAATCTACGTCTGCTTCCGGCGTGCCGAAAGGGATTTTTGTTATTAATTTTGAAACTATAATATTTTAAATTTGGAAAATTTTACATTCAATCTTTGTGTGTTCCAAAGCGTAAATTATAATTCTGTTTTAAGTCGTAATGATAGATTTCGTAGGAAAATTTTGTTTTATTTTTTTCTCTTTATGTCGGCAGTAATCTAGTGTTTGATATAGATTGTATTATAAGAAAATTAATATCTTTCACAAATTCAGTTATAGTAAAAAATAAATCAGTTATAGTATTATGTATATAATTCTTTTAAATTCACAAATCATGTTTTGTGTTTAAATAATGAATTTATTTTTAAAATTGATTGAATTGATAGAAATTGTGCTTATAACATTGATGTAAATATTTACAGATTTGTTAATGAGGCTAATGTTCATGAGACTGTAATAGTTGCGAGTACGTTGTCTATTAATAGAGACCGATTTGGTTCAGACAATTAACGCATTCCGTACATATCTAGGCTACTTATTAACATTTTATATTTTAAATATAGTTTATTATTAAACCTGTATTTTATTTAATGGTAAGTGTAGAGTCAGTTTTCTACTAATAATTTTTTATCATTTAATTAGTACTATAACAGTCAATTATAGCTGATAATATTAAGAGAAATACTGAGTTAAGAATACATAATAATAGATTAAATACATATGGAAATTTAGAGAAAGTTAACATAATCTCTTTCGCATTTACCCTTTAAAATGAATAGCTTGTCGTACCTTTCTTTTATAAATTTTCACTTATTCCACAAATTCTGGATGACAAAACTTCCTTTAGTTGTACAGTTTACCATCTATCCTTTAAATCTGGTTTGTTTTAGTAATTTCATTTCAACTATAAAAATGGAAATCGATGCGTAATATTATAAAAAATTTCTTAAAATTTAATTTGGTAAAGATTTTAATGGCTTAAATTAAAAACAAGTCTGTTTGGTTGGTAACAATCGTGCTATTTGTTTTTATTTTATGTGCATTAAAATTTACTCTCATTACAGATTTTTACTTTTTAGAGTGAACTATTAAGAAATTATTTTATTACGGTATTAGTTAATTTCTTTTCTCATTATACAAGTTTACTTGAAGATTTTACTTTTATTTAAAGTATTGCACGTAACTTTCTACTACAGAATATTTTTAAAAATTTATTATTTTAATGTTAACTTAACAAATTATTATATATCATTTATTTCATTCAACGTCTGCGTCGGTGGTCATTGAATCATTATTATTACCGATTTTTAAAATGATAGTCAAAGATTCATTTCTTGGAAACGATCTGGATTTTCACCGCGAGAGATAAAATTAAGTATTTTTCTAATCTGCTTCTCAGGGAAAGTCATATGAAAAAAAAACCTTTTGAATTAGTGAATTAAAATTGAGTCAGCTTTTTATTCCATCTACTTGAATTATCCACAACGTTTTATATAACATGAATTTTTTGTTAAAGTTAAGGAATTCTTCACAGTTAAGAATTTAACTCTAATATAAGGTAAGTTAGATAAGATAAATTAATAAATAACCGGTCTTGTTTTGAGCACAAAGGGTCATTTTAATTCAACCTGTCAAACAGAAATGATTATATTAATAAATTATATAATTAATATATTAATAAAAATAAATATAGTTTTATGAATTTTGTAATATTGTATTAAATGTTATAAAATTAATAACTAGAATCATTTTTTAATTTGTATATTACTTAAAATAATGAGTTATTGTAATAATAAAACGTTGTTCTGGAAGAAATTTGACTTCCTTTAAAGAGCATACCAATCACTGTGTTATACATCCTCATCGAAAACATCGATCAGTATAGAAGTATCTTTGTTTGCTCTTTAAGAATGCATTAAAGAAAAGTATCGGTGAATATGAATAACAATATGATAAATGATCTTTATCTTATCTTCGTCATGGATGAGGTCGTGACCTCCATCTGTTCATGTCTACATACTTGTTCCTTTGTCATGTTGTATCTATTATTAATATTCTGAACTTCTCAAGTCATGTCATCGTAAGATATATTTCTATTTACATCCTTTTTTTATTCTATATACCTATATGATTAACTCCGCCATCTTTTATTTTAAAAGTTTCTACACGATCCTTTTCTTAAGGATGGCTCTTCTCATTACAAAATATTTGTAGAACTGCTGGATTTTTCACATGCATATTATGAAAGACGTTTAAGATTTCCAAATTTGTAAGTAGTAGAATAATCACCACTGTACAAATTATATCATGAATCTGCTTAAATTTAGTCTTTTCTGTGCTGTGCGCCAACGTCACGTTTGATAAAATATTTGAATACTGTTTTACTAAACTTTTGGATCTGTCTCAACTTACAGAAATGGCTCTGTTATATTGATGAAAATAAGAAATAGGTTTTTGGGATATTCTAACATTTTTTTATATTTCTTATGAACATAAACGGATGAATTTACAATAATAAATTAATTTTTGAACAAATTTTTAATCAACTTCGAAAGTTTTATTTAAGGACAATTTTTAGCGTTATTTTTTAATTTATAAATTGAATCGTGTAATTTATTCAGCATGAAATATGAAAAACAATATATATTGTTTTTCTTGGTTTCTTCTTTAATTATTTATGAACGAATGAATAGTTGTAAACAGATATTAAATAAATTTAGGATCTAATAATTATTATACAAAGTCTACCACGAAGAAACGGATAAACTTTCAGGACATATTCTACTGGTGAAAATAATGAATTCATTTTTCGTCGTGTTGTCGTTCAATAAAAAATCGACTTGTAAAAGTTTTTATGCGTTTTTTATCGGCTGTATTCACATTAAGTTTCTCAGAATTAAATTCTCTACAAGTTTTGTTACTAAGTCTTTCACGTTTTTTGGAACATTTAACAGAACCATTGAAACAACCAAAAAATACCTGTTTTTCGATACCGAATTTTTGTTTTACGTCAGATATCTTAAAAAAAAATTGGGGTCACAATTTTGAGATCTGTTTTATCCTTTTTTCAGCTCAAATTACATAAGACACTACCCACTTTACTTCTTAATTTGGATTCCAAAAATTACAGTAGGTCTTCTTTTTATTAGAAGAGCTGAAATCCGGGTGAAATCTTTCGCTAGCCGTAACTCGAAAACAAAGCGTTTCAACACTTATGTTTAAATGAAATTTTTTCTTTATTTTAACTAGTAGAACATGTCCTGAAAGTCTCTTTGTTTCTTTGTGGGATAGTCTGTATAAGAAAAATATTATTTGAATTTAATCTCTTGGGGCAAGTTAAATCATCGTAATCTCTTGGAATATAATAGAACAATAAATTCACGGATACAGTTGTATATTAGTAGTCATGATAATTCAAAATTTTTAGAAAAATGTCAACATTGGTTTTATTCCATTAAAGAATTCCTATTCCTTAATATTAATTAAAAAGCAGTTCACTTCGATTAGTTATACGTTCAGCTTTAAAAACATCCTATACTCAGTCCACAGTCAACAAAGAATCACACAAAATAAATTTTTGTGTAGTTGCCAAATGGTGGATGCTTGTGGTGGAGGGGGGGGGGGTTATTCTATCATTTTTACATAATTAATTAGCTTTTTTTTTATCATAATTAAATGAACTACCTTTAGCGTGATAATTTTCTGTAAATAAATAATGTTTATTATATGTATTTTTAAATTTTAATAATATATAATTCGTTTGGATTCTTAGATAAGTAAATTCCATTTGAGATCAGGAAAAATGAATGAAAGTGGCATAAAGAATGTAAGAATAATGGGTGAAGTAGTTTTAACTTGCGGATGTATTGTACGAATGTAAACTGTAATGAGTGAAGAGAGGAAGTCAAAAAAATTATTGTGTAACCAAAACAAGAGGTAGAGGAAAAGCAATATATTCATATGCACATTACGAAGAGATTTTACTTTTCTTATATAATAGTTATTAGACCATAAATTTATATAATATCAATTAACAATTATTCATTGGTTCATAAATAAATAAAGAAGGAACCGAAATTAAATGTCGATCTCTAAAATATTTTGTTTTTTTTTTCAAAAATTCGTACTTAATTGTCTGATTCAATTTATACGTTAAAAAAATAACGCTAAAAACGTTGTACTAAAATAGCTTTTGAAATTGACCAAAAATGTTTCGACAAATTACTTCACTGTTGTAAATTTATCCGTTTCTGTATATAAGAGAAGGGTGACATAAAACTTTCTTAGGGGATTGGTTATGTATTTATATAATTGAAGAAATTTTACCAAGTCATATTGTAAATCTAAGGAGAAAAGTGTAAAATAAGAATTGTATAAAACAATAAGATTTTAAAAATAAATAATATATTGTATCCAAGGATTTATTAGTTTAGTAAGCATTTGGACATTTAAATTTTTATTCACGTGTAGTTATAAACATACTGTTGTTCAAAATAATTGTGCTATTAGTAACATCTTATATACCGTTGGATTAGAAATTACATTCCTGAACTTTAATCGCCTACATAAATACAGTTTACTTTAGTTTCAACTTGAAAGAATAGATTTCAATAAATATTAATTATGCAAGACATGATTTTTTTATTTTGATTAGTGAGTATTTTGTAATAAATCATTGAATATAACTTATAAGAAGTAGCGCTTGCAAATAATTATCATTGAAAAAAAAGTTAATATATTTGTAAAATTATTATTATTGTAAATGCAGAACATAACAATTAGAATACTTTTAAGCGTCTTCTCTTACAGTTTCCTATTAGGTTGATTCATCAAAAAATAATGATTAAATACGTGAATTAGTGAAGTTTAATATTAATACTTAGAGTAATATACATATATGTATAAATATTCAGAGCGTTTGTCATACTTTACCGAAGGTACTGACAGGAAGTGTAATATTATTATACTTACGAAGCTATATTATTACAAAGCTTACCATCTCATTTTACCACGTTCGGTACACTATACTCTATCTTCTACTTTACCAACGTTGTTGTCGTTGCCGTAGGATATGCTCGTCCTGGGAATCATTTTATAACTATTGCCTCTTTCTCCTTCCGCAAATCTAGCCTATGTAAGTAGTTTTCTAGTCCCTGAGCTAGATATCACTTTTTTTTATTGCGTTAGTGCTTACTTGTTTTTTTTTTTTTGGAAAAAATATTGTAACGTTAAAGTTATTTAAATTTCATTAACCTTGAATAAATGCCAGAATAACAATACAACTAATCTTTATTTATATATTATTGAACGTATGATCGTAGAATGGGCGTTAAATTTTTATTTAAAAGAAGTTATTACTCTTGTTAAGATTACGTGACATATATATGTATACTAGAATCAGTTATAAAAAATAATTATTATTTCACGATCACAAGTCTTACCAAACTATAAAAGTCTATCAGCGGGTTCTTTTTAGTGTATAATAAGAATTACAACACTGATTTAATTATAGTTTTGTTGAAAGACTAAAATCTAATTTCGTTTCTCTTTTTGATATCCGAATAAGTAGGTTTTTTAACCTGATCTAAATTTAAGTTTCAGTTCTTTAGAGCGATAGTATTTCTATATCATGCTGATCGCTATTACATATTTTTCTTAAAAAATGCATACATTTTAGTTTAAGGCAATCATTCTATCTTTTCTGGTTTTTTCTTGTTTTTATGTACTTAAAAAAATTAAGCGTAAATCATTATTTACATCTACTTAAATAATATTTCATAATGGAAAGATGGATTCAATTGTCATTTTTTTTTTTTTCAATATCTGTCAACTTCTAGGCTAAGCGGAGTTTTCCTGAAGTATACTGAGTTCTGGCGAACTGCTATTATTACTTACTATTACTTATGAGTAAACCTGTGGAAATATTGATTTATGAGGTTTTCCAAGCTATTTTTCCTTTCCCGTCTAGCGCTATAGCAGAGCTATAGCTTTAGAAGGGAAATTATTGTAATCGTTCCGATTTTGGTATATGCGGTTTTCACAGGATCTTGACGGTTTGACCCGTAAGGAACCCAAAAAACCGGATGGAAATTTTCCGGATGTTCGTATGTACATGTATGTGTTCGTTCTTGCACTCCTTGTATCTCCAGAACTACTGGACCGATTTTGACAAACCTTGGTCAGATTACTTCTATATCCCATTAAATTTTCAAATTAAAAGGATAAAGAGGTGAGGTTGTAGGTCAAGGTCACCCTAAGTATCTCGAGATTTCGCTTAATTAAGGTTTTATTTTTCTTAGGCACATTTGTTAACAATTAAAAAATAATTAACACTCCAAAAAATGATCTAACTAGCGGCTAAGTGACTATATTGCCTCAATAGTAACACCTCTCACCACAAGGAGCGCTAGTGTAACACTGACGTACAGCTGTTTAGTCGTCCGCTATGTTGTGATATCACAGGTTGGCACCACACCAGCGCAAATGAAATAATGTATTTGCGCGCGCGCTGTAGTTAGAATCATTGAATTAAACAAAAAATATTATATTTAAATAAAATGATAAATATTTAAATTAAGTTGTGTGTGAAAGCTGCATCAGAAAAAAGTCACGCGACGGGAAGTCCTAAAACTGTGTTGTCAGCTTTTTTTATTGTTAGTCGACCTATAAATACTTGGCTAATAAAAATCTTATTTGAAAATCTTTGTTATTGATTAATTATTCTATAAATGCTTTTTTATTTTTAAATCGCTTGAACTACTACGGTTATTAACGAAAAAATATATTTTGTTTTTGATCGGTACAAAACAATGCATCATCTAGATCACGTTTGGAATGAGTAGTTATTTTCCTAATTTACTTATAAAAAAAGGAACAGCCTTACATTTGCCTGGATGAATCAAGGAAAACTAAGGTAAAACCTTGACCAGAGAAGCATAAAATATACATAGGGAATTATAAAATAAAATAGAAGAGTTTTAAGTCCAAATCAATCATTTAAAATATTCGTATATGAAGCAATAGCAAATTAAATGTGTGAAATTACTAAATAAATAAATAAATAAAAATAACCAAAAAAAGGTTCAAGAAACATTAAATGAAAATTATGAAAGTACACTACGCTGGGATTAACTTGATATCAATTTTCCAGATCCTAGCCCTAAGTCCAGTCCAGAACTTTTGGTGTAGGAGACAACACGTCTTCTATTTGACTGTTAATCTTACAGTTATTTTAAAAATAGAGTTTTAATTAAAATTTTTTGAATACTTTTCATAATACACTAGCAAATCAGAAGTATCCACATTTATTTACTATAATTAAAAATATTTTTCATCTCATATCCTACTACGTTTTTGGAATCAATTCTAGAGCACAGTAAGATCTTAGCTACATTGTAGCTTGCTGATTATTGCGATTGTCTTTTCTGATATAACCATTTAAGCCTTAAAATATACAATAACTACTGTAATATCTCCTGTAGAATTATTTCCACTTTTGTGTTCAAATCTAAGGATAACAACTTGGTTGTCTTATCCGTGGCAACCAGTCCATTCGTAAATTTGGATGGTAAAAGATGGAGTGACGTAAACAGTAATGTATTTTGTTCCAATGAATAAATGATTTTGGGTGAAGCTCGCGAAAAGTTTACTCCCACTATTCAGATGACAATTATAATGCTTTGGTACAGTTTGGAATTATCTCAGTCATATTAAAAAATATTAATTCGTATTTTTGAGAACATTATATTTTATGAAACCTTGGGTAATAAGTTAAAGTATAATTTTGGACTCTTTTTCCTAAACTTTTAACCATTCTTTAAACGATAAAATAAATAAATATAAAGCAGCTTTTGTTCATTTATGTAGTGAATCCATGTTCAATTTATTTTCCTTTTAATATTTTTTATTATAAAATGAGGAGGAGGAACCAATCCCCCCCAAAAAAAACAGTGTTATTGCTAAAGGGGTACCTCACTTTTCGTGTTGATGTTATGCTTCATTTATACAGAAGTATCACGTACCTGCGTTGATTAACCCTGACAATGCAAACTGTTAGTATTGTAGAAAATTAAAGTGCTTCTGAGCTAACGACGCATAAAATCGATGTTAAACTACCATCTCTTTTACATTTCCATGAAAAATTACGCATCCGTACTGGTACATTATCTACAGTTCTAATTCGGTCAAATCACTTGCTTGGAAATTCTTTTCTAAATCCATGCCACTGTTTTGATATTCATCCACTTTATTAAAATTCAATTCTAGTTAAAAATGTTAGTTCCGGTCTTTGCCTAACGGGATATAGTAACATTACATCCGATCTCATATCAATAACGGCGTACTGGTATAGTCATAAATCAATGTTTTATTTTCAAATAAGCAGAGAGACTGATAGTTTTTGTGGAACGTATAGAAATTTTTTATTTCTAATTGTTTCTTAAAGTTCATACATTTGTTTTCGATTGTCTTGTGGGAAAAGTACAATCAAAAACTGAACTTTTCTTTTAATAAATAGAACTGTTCTCGTCTGATATTAAATATGCGTCTTTTGGATTTAGCTGGCTAATGATGGATGATCAGGCAGAAAATTGTGGCTAACAGTTAATGTTAATCCTTTTGTGTACAATTTTATCTGGATAATACACCATTTAAGTTTGAAAATGTATGTTTCTAAGAGAAAGAAACTGGATGGAACCCCCTCTCCACTAATTGATTTAACAGACAACCTCCTTTTTCTATATTCCTTTTTGAGGATATCAGATAATTGTAGTATGTAAATGTAACAACTTAATTGGCGAGTATTTTTGTGTATCGTTTAACTGTAGAGTAGTATGTGTTAAATCAATCTTTAGGCTTTTGGCTATTTAAATTACAACGTATAATAGTAGAGAAACATACAGACTGATCTTTAAAAAGTTAACCTTTGAAGTCAAAGTGACTTTAAAGATCAAGTATTGAAGCGGCAGATATAGTTAATTGATGTTTATGCAAAATTGTTGAATAAGCGAAGTATCAATTACAAAGTAGCGTTGGTGTATCACAATGGTTTTAGTGTAAGTCATTGTTGTTGTAATGGTTTTACTCTTTTGAACCACAATTGAAGACATGACGACATGACGCCTTTATTGGATCCATTCTTATCCTCGATTGAACATCATATTTACAAAAAAAGTTGACTACAAAGTTCAAATATATTCCTGGGATTGGTTATTTACTTTTATATGTGGAAAAATAATGATGTATGAAAATATACCAAAATATCTGTCAAAAAATTCGGAAAATCGATATTTTAACATTTTTATCGGCTCCCTCCCCCACCCCGCAATATTGCCAAAAACATTTTTTGAGTCACTTGCTCTATTATGACGACATGACGCCTTTATTGGATCCATTCTTATCCTCGATTGAACATCATATTTACAAAAAAAGTTGACTACAAAGTTCAAATATATTCCTGGGATTGGTTATTTACTTTTATATGTGGAAAAATAATGATGTATGAAAATATACCAAAATATCTGTCAAAAAATTCGGAAAATCGATATTTTAACATTTTTATCGGCTCCCTCCCCCACCCCGCAATATTGCCAAAAACATTTTTTGAGTCACTTGCTCTATTACTATGCCAAACAAATTTAAAAACCTCGATTAAAAAATATAGAATAAATAAAAAAATTTTTTTCAATTTTTGGAGACGGGGAGAATTTTGGACAAAATATTACCAATTACAATAGGTAGCTTTCTTATGAAATATACCTATAATGGTAAGATAAGCATGCAGAGTGAACTGAGATTAATAAAAAGTGGGTTTAAGTTTAATTTTGAGGAAATTGATCCCAAAGAACTATCTACCCCTCCTGGAAATATTAACTCCAAAATTTTATCAACAAATTCCCCCAAACACTCGAGTCTCTGTACAAAATTGGCTTACCCACTCAAAAGTTATTAACATTCAAACACGCCACCCACATTACATATGCTATCACTTTACAAACATTACCACTATTTTTGTTTTTTGGGGTTCCTGGGTCATGAATCGTCAAGAAATACAAAAAAAACCATACCCCATTTATTGTAGCGTAGCTCTAGGAAGTAAAACATTTTATATTGAAAATATAATTTAATCTAAGCAAAAATTATTTTTTTTTTGCCTATAACATTTTTCAATAGATTCTATGTATCTCCGGTTAGTGATTTTTTAGCATGTGAAAGTACCATACTTGACTGGGATTCGAACGTGGGACCTCCGGATGAAATGCCGAGACGCTGTCACTCGCACAACGAAGGCCGGCATTATTATTACAACTTTAAAAAAATATAAATATACATTTATGAGTTTTAACAGCTGTTTTAAGTAGATTTAATTAAGCTATATATGATCGCAAAACCAGTTAATTTTACTGAAAAATGTTATAAATCGTTGTATTTAAAATACAATAAACAAGTATTATTTCACTTAATTCGTCAAAGAATTTAGAAATTCATGCAATTAGTTATAATATTTTTTTAAATATATATATTTTTAACTATTAAAAGTATTCAATTTAATTTCCTTAACTATTTAAACACTATAAATTTAAATTTGAAAGTAAAATAAATTAAAATTTCCTAGTGAGTTAACGTTTATTTCGTTTTCAATAGTGTTAGAGCCACAGCTGTAACATAATATCGAAATTTTAACTATGTGAATGAATTGTAAGCTAAATTGCCACTGTGAGATTAAAATTGCTGAATTCTCCATATAAACTATAAATTCTGACTATCTATTCTAAACACATACTACGAGATTACACGATGTGGTACTTAACTTAACCAGTTACTGGTTAACTGTGTTAACCACAAAATTGTATGCGCCGCCACAAAATTGTCTATTATTGCAGTATCGTTATGTCCAGTCTACCATATACCACGGCATATTTTATATAAACCGATTTATAATAACAGAGATTTAAAAAAAAAAATCAGCGGGCTAGATTTTAATAACTAGTCGATCATTCTGTAGCTTATTGCATAAAGTGATACGAAAAATAATAGAAATTACAAATATTTAATTAAAAGTGTAATTTTTCTGTGAAATCTAATTTTAAGTTTCACTGGGTCATAAGCTATTGAACGGATGTGTTTGCATGTATATTTGCTTTTTAAGTGGCATAACTGTAGATGAGACATATTGGGAATTATTTATGACTAGTCATAAATAATTCTAGCACCCCGTAACAGGCTTACTAAGAAAAGTAAAGAGTGATAAGATTATATTTTTTATTGAGTTGTTGCATATCAGCTTGCTGATATGCATTGCTAAGTCCACCGAAATGCAATAGATATTCAGTCACCAATTTTCACGCTCTATGGTGACGTAGAAAGATTGCTTCCCATGCTACAAATACATTACCAAATCTTTTCGGCTATGTAAGCTTAATAAATTGATATTATATTTTTTACTTATCTTTTTTAATTTTACCGTTAAAAGCTTTTATTCTACTAAGCTTTTAAATGATTCTACTTTCATAATTATTCCAAAATAATACATTTAAATAAAAGAATAATGCTATGTTATAGATTTTTAATTCTGTTTAAATCCTTTAAAAAGGATTAATTTATTCTGTAAATTTAAGTAAGATTAATTTACCCTGAAAAAAAAAATCTGATGTCAACAACACAGGAATTCCTTATACGCCTATTAAATTACATTTACACATTTAAAAAAAAAATGAAAAGTACATAAAATTTTATTTCATTAAAAACTTTCGATATTTTTTCTTTTTTTTTTTTTTTTATTATTATTGAATTACTATTATCGTAATTTTTTTTTTACAATAGGTAAATAATTATCAATAAATCACTGTATTTAAATTTAACAAAAATTAAAAAAAGGAGTTAAAATTTAAAAAGGATCTGATTCGAACCGATGTGCCTTCTCCTAAGATCCAAAAATTTCATTAATTAAACTTTTATTTGGCTATTACTGTAGAACCAATGAAAATAAGTACCAGTTATGATAATCGTTGAAAAGCTCTCAATGATAGCTTATTACTTCAGTTAAAAAAAAAGTCCAAAATCCAAATTGTTTTTGGTTTTTGGGCTTTTTTTGGACACTTTTGGCTCAGTCGATTGCAATCAAAAAGGAAGGTGCACAACCATATGTTACAAGTTCTAAATCCAAAACAGTCCTAAATCCAAAATGTCTACATCATACGGCTAATCGTTTTTGAGTTATGCAAGATACATGCGTACGTGCAACGTCACGCCGAAACTAGTCAAAATGGATTCACGGATGGTCAAAATGGATTTTCGTTGATATCTGGAAACCGAAATTTTTTGCGATCACAGTACTTCCTTTACGTCGTATAACGAAGTAAAAACAGACTTGAAAAGTTTCTTTCTCTAGTCATATTCGAGTTTATTGAACATTTGGCTTCTGCAGGCAGTTAGAAAGAAATAAAGTATGTGAGAAATTAAAATTCAAAACATAAAAATGTAATTTAAAATGTTGTTTAGGAAAAATTCTATGAATAATTTTTTTTCTCTTTTTTAGTTGTATTATTTAAAATAATCATATTCACGAACAATGCGGAGAAGTAGGACCGATTTACACGGTCGGAGATGCAATTTTCTTATTATTTTATAATACTGATTTAAACGCGTGGATTTTATTTATTTATGCACGTAACTTTAAATAACATTTTTTATTTGAAAAATTTTAACAGCGTAGTTTAATAAAAGTAAGACGTCAATAAATACGTATCTTTATATTATTATGTTTGTGGTATTTAATTCATCAATTGATCCATTGTTATTATAATATATATATATAAAAACAATACGTGCTAGATATATAACAATGAACAAATAATACGTGCTTTTTATGTGTCTTCTTAATCATAAACACAGACTAAAAAACAGCTTGTAGATCCTTCATTAAAAAGATTACATTACCTAATATTAGCAGCTTTCTTGATATTTGACGCAATTTAAGGAAATAAAAAGCGAGTTATTATTTAAAATACTTTGTAATAATTGAGTAATAAATGCATTCTCAAATACTGAATGCGTTATAAAGAAAACTAAACTTTGCGATGTAATAAAAATGAATAACTGTAATCGTGGGAGAATATATGTAATTGTGTGGTGATTTAATTAAACTAATTATTAATTTTAGTTGAGTAATTGTAATTAAAACTGTTACGTGTTACAATCAAACATCAACGGAACTGGATTATTATTTAAAACAAAAATAATGATACATATAAACTGAACTGTTGTGAAAAATAGAACAATTAAAAGTTTCATCTTTATTTTGTACATACAAAATAATAAATAAAAGTTATTATCTGGATAATAAATATTAATTGTTATTAAATGTTATTGTTATGGTAATGCAGTAACTGAATGAAAATCTTAATACACTGATAAACAAAGGAAAAAAAAGAAGAAACGGAGGTCATTCCTTTTCTTCAGATTTTCAAATTTATTTTTTCTTCAGAAACAAGCTAGGAACTATTCAATAAAATTATGATTTAAACTAAAAAAAAAATCCTGTTAATTTGGGAATTTCTTTAGCACTATAATATTTTTAAATGGCATCGTTTTCCATCATGTTTCCTTTTCAACTTAACTTAAATTCAACTTATTTAATTTTCTTTAGCAAGTTATTCTACTATTAATGTATGAAAGTAGTTTTATATATATATATATATATAAATTTACTAGTTTTGTATAAGAATGGGTTATTTTTCCCGTATAACGACGTATGTTGCACGTTTAACTGAAGTCTATCATGTGGTAAATTAAAGACAAAGGTATCCGTTATAAATTAACCGACATGAAATAACTGTATGGTCTGTTACATACGTGCCGAAGGTTATTTTAAATGGAGCACAATTTAGAAAAATAAAATAATGAAATAAAACAATAGTAAATGAGTGCTTTGTCGGGAGGAGGAGAATTTCAGTTCGGGTTTTAAGTTGTGAACGAAGTGTGTTTTTAAATATTTCTTTATATACACTTGAGATATTTAGAAGAAGCTTTCTTAGATTCGTTAGTTTACATGTTCTAACTCTTCAAGAGATTTTGTTTTTTATATTTACTTCAATAGTAGATGTAATATGTTAATATATTGTTATCCTATAAAGGAGCAACTAAAAAACGTTATCAGATATGTAAGTAATCAGAATGGTCTTTACTACTTTTTTGATAAACTGACCAATCATTTTTCGACTGAATTAGATAAGTGTAATCAGAAAACAGATGACTATTTGAATTCCGATTTACTAGAGATAAATAAACTGTTGATAGAATTTATAACTTATTCAATCTATGGACAAAACATTTACTAGTTTGTAAACTTATATAATTATTTCAAATTTTTAATTTTAATTTTATTTTAGATATGCTAATTTATTATTATATAATCCGGTTACTTAATCTATTAATGGGCAATATTTTGTATTTTTTACGAAATATTTGTGTTTAGGCAAAGTGGAGTTTGTTTTTTTGTTCATTAAACTCCCCCTATAAATTTGTAAGTTGTAAGCAGTGAATAATGAAATAATTATCTTGTTGTAAATAGTAATTGGTAATTTCAGTTCAGCAGCCTAGAAAACAATGAAAAATATTTTCTAGAAAATGAGTTACAGATGAAATAAAAAAAGATGAAAATTATAAAAATATTTACAGGATCCTTTTTTGATGTCCCCTTATAATTTATATCATGGATAACTCCGAGCCCTATATTGCCCAGAAAACAAGCACTTTTTATCTCGTGTTAGGTGTATGAAATTATGAATTAATACTAACTATTAATATTTACTCATTGTCAATCTTTTTGATAAAATACAAACAATTTTAGATTAAAATATTTTGGAAAAATTAAATATTACAGATTCTAATGGTATTTTTTCATTGGTGTTCGTTATGATAAAATTTGATTAATTTATATAATTGACAAGTATCGGATAACATAGGATTCATTGATCGCATTTCTGTAAACCGAGATTTATGTTAACAGAACCAAATTTTATATTCAATTCTATGCTGTAATCCGATAGGAACGGAGGCAGACCGAGCGAACCTATCTGAAATGATCACCTTTAAAAATCCTGATAATTGTTATCCGATATGTGACAGTAATCTGAATGGTCACGACTATTTTTTTGATAAACTGATCAATCATTTTTTGACTGATTATATAAGTGTAATCAGAAAACAGATAACTATTTGAATTCCGATTTACTATAGATATATAAACGATAGAATATGATCTGAAATGATCACACTTCAGATAGGTTCTAAAAAGAGTAATGGCAGGGACCCTGATTAGTAATATACTGAGAAAACTCTTGAATATATGGAGAAACATGGTGATGTTCCTTCTTTCGGCTACTTAAGCAACTGGTGTCATATATACATTAAAGTGCACTTACGCGTATACACAACATTTAAGTTTTCATTAAATGTTTACAAATTCGTGGTTTTCATGTGTACAGGTAGTAAACGTTATGCTGTAATTGTATCATGCTATTTTGATGCTGATTAAGCTAAATATTTCTTAACACCCGATTTCATAACCTTACCTATATAATGAAATGCAACGTTAATTACTTAATTTTTCCCTTACTCAAACAATGATAAGTAGAATTTATAAGGAAACTATATTTAACTGTAATCCTAGTAATCATTGTGTTATTTACTATGGATAACAGAGGTTCCATTGTATTTTTGATCGTGCTACACGTTTTCTATACAAGTTAAAATTTTTATTAATATTTGATATTTTTAAATATGTAATTTATTGCATAATAAAATAAATGTTTAATTTTGACGTATGCACTTTTATGATAATTAAAAAAAAAATGAAATATGGTAACTAATTACCGTTTAAAAATCAGTATTACTATTTATTGAAAGATATGATGTCAGTACTCTCGCTTTCTTGAACGCAAGTTTGTCTTGAGGGGCTTTTTACATTTGAGGGGCTTCTACATTGACATGTAGAAATTGATTTTTGCATCAAGCGATAACTATTTTTTAATTTCTGATTTTTTTGTACTATTTTAATTTGTAATTGATAGTAATTTCAGTTTATAGGACTATCATAATCTTAAATTTCCACACTCCATTAGGGACTTGTAAATACGTGAAGCGTGCTGGAATAAAGTAATATTTACATTAAATAATATTTTTCAACCTCCTTGGCTGAGAAAATATAGCTTTTGGGCATTTCGTGCGGAGGTCCTGAATTCGAATCCCGGTCAGGCATGGTTGGTCTCTTTTCATACGCCACCAATTTCCACCGGGTTAATGACCATAGCTGTAGATGCGCCCACTCTTTCATAACAAAAACAACATGCATATCATATTATTTCTTAAATTTGGTTCTAAAGAAGACTTTTTAACGGTGATTTTAAAAGATATCTTAATACCTTTACAATTTTATTTTTGCCTTATGTAAATTATCGAAAAATTATAAAATGAAAAATAATAAAACAGTAAAATGAGAATTTTTGTTTGAGATTACGAGTTGAGAATTCTTTTATTTGTTTTAGGTTTTTTTTAGTTAATGGATTAATTATCCTATAATTTACTTAATATAAATTTTTGAAAAAAATCTTTTTTTTTCTTTTTTATTGTGGTTGGATATTTGTAACAATTTAGGATGTTTGAATACATTAAGAACCCGATATAACGTGTTTGTATGTTTTTAATTATTTTATTGAGTAGTTGGGATAATGTGTGGTTTTTCGAAACTATGCGAAACAGTGATTTGTATTTTTTTCTTTTGTTTAAATGTAGAATTAAAAAAAAGGACTAAGAAAATATTAAATATAAACAAGATTTGTTTGTTGTGTTAGTATCTAAGACGTAAATAAAACAGCAAAAAAAAACTTTTTTTTATTTTTGCTTGTGTATTTTACATTTTTGCAGTTGGTTAATATTGTTACTTTTTTTTATAAACTTGATTTAGTAATATAAAATAACTTGATCTATAATGTTTATCTTGTTTATATGCGTTTTTAAATTATGTATTTATTTATTATTTTATCAAGGACAAAGATCTACTTTTTTAAATTAGGAGCGGTTGAAAAGAAAATCGTGCATGCGTAGATTCTTAATGAAGAATTTTACTTTTAATTAATGTAACAAATAACTCAAACCTGTTGTAAACATAGTTTAACCATAACATGATAAAATTTATAAAGATGTACTCAAAATTTATTGTTGTTATTTTAAACTATTTATTTTGATATTGTATCAATAACCTTGAAAAATTAAACTGCTCTTGCACGTAACACCTGTATGTACGCAATTATTATTTCAGACGCTGTTTCCAATATCGTCGCGCAAAGTTTAAATAGTTTTTGGAAACGTAGTCTACGTCTAGTTTTATCCTTCAAAAAAAAAATATATATATATATATTTATTTATTGATATAACAAATAATCAAAATTTGCTAATTTTGTTTTCAATTAATTCTTTTTATTACTAAAATCGTCAGTGCGTTTGAAGAAAAAGCGTAGATTCACCTCTAGAAGAGTAAAACACGATAATAAAGTACAATAAAAAGTTTTATTCCAATAAGTAAATATTACGATACTAGAACATACATCACGAGAATTTACATAACGTTTTATTTAAGCAGTAAATTTACAAAGGATAGATGAAAAAAAAAGACGTCAAATAACATTTTTCGGAACCAGGACAGGTTACGTACGGAAAAAATATGTTAGTATGAAAAAAAATTAACATAATTTTAGGTTTTGTATAGTTTTTCGTTAGCAAAACATCGGGAGTAGGTAAGTGAGGAAAATAAAAACTCTCATATAGTGTGGAATATGTTGAAAATTAAAACGATTTGATGAAATTATTATTGAAGAGGAGAAGAATTTGAAAAGAAAAAATATTGTTGCAAAATTGTATGAAAATAAGAACATCTTAGGACGGGGGGGATTTCTATAACATTCATAACATATTACGATATTCAAGACTAATATAATGAATTACTGTAAGAAATGATTATGAAAACTCTGATAGATTAAAATATACATTTAAAAATATACATCAACCCGTTAATTAAGAATCTTTGAAAATAACAATTTCCGTGATTAAATAATTAACAAAGAACATGAATGTGGGAAAGTTGATGGAACTATCAAATAATTATGAAAAAAAAGTAGTATTTTCTCAAGAGAAAATTTTGCTTTTCTGCCACTTTCGCTTGAGTAATTTAATGTTATTTTAGTTTTTACTGTGTAAGCTTTTTAACGTAGTTTTAAAAACAAAATATGTTTCATCTTCAGTTGTTTGTTTTATTTACTCGTTTCTTCTTATTTTATTACAGTTTTTAATCTAATTACATCTTCCATCGCCAATTTAATTAATCCTTGGTTGATTAAAATTTCCCTACTGTTCTTTTTTTCTCAATAAAATTTTTCAAAAGGTTCTTTAATCGAACTCAAATGACTCTTTACTGACTCAAATTGTTTTAAAAATTTCTTCTGTAATTCCATTCTGGAATCACCTAAAAGATAAATTTGAAAGCGTACTAGTTTTCTACTCTTTATGTTCCATCAAACTGATTTGTTTTATTTAATTATATATTTGCTTTTTTTTTTAACTTTTTTTACTGACTGCAGAACAGAGATTTTAACTATAGTTTAATCTCAATATTTTTCCTCTGGCTAAAACTGTGCTAAATTGGTGATAAATGTGTTCCGGTTGGTTGGAATTTAGATTCAGTGTCAGCCGTGGTCTCCTTGTTTTTTTCGCAATTACCTGAAATTTATATTTATTAGATTTCATTTATATGTCATTTATTTATGTTCAATGACATTTATATGTCATTCTCTATGGTTTCAAAATATACTGGTATGCATTACCGTTCAAGTACGTGCTTGAGCGCGCGGATATATAAAATTAGATTAAATATAGAACTTATTCTGTTACTTTCTTTCCTTGTTTTACCGCCAAAATGGTTTCTCAGTTTCTTTATAACAATATTTTTTTCTTATTAAAAATGTAAAAAAAATTTATTCTGTTAAGTGCATGCATAGTAAAGAAAACAAACGTAATATATGCAGTAAGTGATTTGCTATGCAGTCTGAGATTGCTCCAACTGCCGGGATTAACAATACTCGTATTCTCATTTTTGGGAGTCCCCGAGGACGTTTTGTCTCATTGTAATGAATATTTAGAAATGTAAAAGATCAGGGCAAGATTATTTATTTTTGATCGTCTTTCTCATTTTTTTCTCTGGTAATAGAAATCTTTAAATAAAGGTCCTTGCCTTGGAAAGGTACTGTATTTCATCTGCATTTTTCTCTAATGGATTTTGTTTACTTATTTAACTCCAATTGATCTGTTAAACGGTTGTCATGCTTTCTTCTTTTTTAAAGTAGGAAAAACATTTTATGCGCTAAAAATTGTAAAGTGAAATATTAATTTAAATTTAGGATCTTTTTTTGGTGCTTCTCATTTTAATATTTTTTTCCAGAAAAGGCTTAATAATTAAAATGTATGTTATTTTAATTGTCAAAATCGTAACGATGTAGATGGTGAGACATGAATTATCTTCAAAAAAATAATTTCATCGTTAAAAATAATAAGCATTCCGCGCCAGGTTTACAAAAGAAAGTGAGAAATTGTGATATCCTGTTTCTTTCACAGAGGCAAATTGCATATTGTCATGCAAAGCCCACCGAAATATACGTAATATTCAGACCTAGATTAAAGGGATTTGTTTTATAATAAACATCATAACTCATAGAGAAAGGAACTGTGTGGTTCCTCTTGTTCTTCAGCTGCTTTGAATGGTTCATAGCCAGAAAGACTGGGAAAGAAAGTGTAAGGAAATAGATTAATTTATCCCTTCCAATTGTGAAACAAAGCGTTATATATATATAGCTTCAACTGATTAGGGAATTTAAAATTTCTATATACATATATATATATATATATATATATATATATATATAACCAACTCTTTTAGCAGAAGTCGAGTGAGGTGATTATATGTTTTAATTTTTTATGAGCCAGAAGTAATATTAAATGGCATGGAATCAATCATGCAATTCGGTTTGAAAATAGGTAAACGTAAACAACTGTAATAAAATATTATAAAAAGAATATATTGCTTATAGAAATTTAAAGAATGAAAAAATTGGATTAGATTTTTAAAAAATTGACAAATACCACTGATCAAAAAATAATGTAAAACAATCAAGTGATTGATGAACTATAAAAAAAAATAAATAAATAAAACCCTTTCGAATATCACTGTGTAACTTCTCAAATAACTTATTATGTTAACAAGACTTGGTGTTTTCGTAAATAAAATTATTTTTATTTTATCAAATTATAATTACGTCTTATTGAGATATTATTTTTCAGGCGATGTCAAGATGGGAATAGTTTTAAATTTTTTATACATGGGTAGTAATTCAATTTTTAATTCAGAGTTTGCATAATTTTTTCTTGTAAAATGCTTCAGTATATTGTAACTTAGTACTTTTAACTTCATTTTATGAATTAACAAACTAATGTTTATGAAGTATTCCCGATAAATAAATTAATCTAGTATTGTGACAAGAAAATTAGCTAGTAAATAAAAAAAAAAAAAAAATTGAGAATAAAACACGAAAAAATTAAAAATTTGAATGTGTATAAATTATACCAAAATTCCTTCACCCTTACAAGAAATTTTTTTTTAATCGATGAAATTTTATTAGCCAGGAGTACAAAATTTATCACAAGACCTCTTTTTTATTTCAAAATAAAATGATTGCTTTAAAGTATAACTTTTTTTGTCTTTTAACTTTTAAAATTTATAACTCGAGATGTTTTAACATTTACTTAAACCTTACATACATGATTGGATAAATATGAATTTTTATAGTCTAATTCAGTGGTTCCCAAACTTATCCGAGTCGCGGCGCCCTTTTTCAATTAAAATTTTACCATGGCGCCCTATCCTAAGTAAAAGTATGATTACTCGTAAGTAAGAGATAAAAGTAAATAAAACTCGTGTATCTTCATTATTTAACTTTTTTTTTACGGTACTAGTAAAAAGAATCGCTGCACATTTTCTCAAATCGTGGAATTAAAGTGGACACGGTCATCCTCATTTCCTTTTCCACGTTGAGTTTTGCTCTATACTTGCTTTTTATTACAGTAACCGCCGAAAACCCAGCTTCGCACAAATACGACGTCGAAAATGGAATTAAAATCCACTGAGCCTTATCACTTGGAAGAGGATAATCATCTTTTATTGAAATCCAAAATTCTGTCAATTCCATGCTGCCAAACTTTGCTTTCAAACTGTTGTCGAAAGATAACTCGATAAGATACTCTTCTTCCGCAGAAGTAAATTCAGGTGAAATACTAGTGTTAAACGGATCTTGAATCCACTGTTATTTATATGAAGCGCTGAGTTTAATTTTACTAGACATAGATCGTAAACCGACTGACTGAATCGAGCCGACAACGCTTGCTTATATGCTTTCCGCAAGATCTTCCAGAACATTCCAAATCTGTCGCGAAGGGTCTACGCATCTCGACGTGTCTAGCGCGATCATATGGCGCGATCGAGAAGGCGAAGCGTTGCCGGCCCGCGTTCACTAGAATATTCTGCGTCGGTATTTTACTTTATTTAGGGTCAAGTAAAAACAAACCGCACAAAAAATCTAGATATTTTTAACTTCTCACTTTGTTTTTTGTTTAGTTAGGCCAAATGTAAATGTCTTGGTTCAATTAATTATGAAACTTTTACAATATTTCGCGGCGTCCCTGTGAAGAGGGCCTGGGGCGCCGCAGCGGACTGTTTGGGAATCACTGGTCTGATGGATTTAAGAAATCTATGTAGATAACTTTTATGATTACTGTTTGAATAAGAGAATAAATAAATTAACAAATTTTAAGAGGATAAATAATTTTTAATTTTATCATTATGAATAGAATTAAAGTTTACTCTTTAAAATCTTTACAATAATTAATCATCATTGTAATTACTAAAAAAAAAAAAAAATACTTTCAGATATGATTATTTTTTTAGAGCTATGCTGCAAGTAGGAAAGTATATTAATCAGTCAAAAAATGGGGTATGGGTATTTTTACATTTCTCGACGTTTCATGAACTAGGAACCCCGAAAAACAAAAAAGGTCGTGGTAATATTCCAACATACGTACGTACGTGCATGTTTGAAGCTTAATAAATTTAGACGGCATAAACGGATTTTGATAAAATTTGGCCCAGAGACAATCTTACGTGTATATAGCAATTCTTTAGTAAACGTTTGGGGTCAATGTCTCCAGGGGGTGGGGTACATAGTTTTTTTGAGTAAATTTTCTCAAAATTTTGCAAACAGAACTCCACTTACTTTAAGCTCAGTACTTGCATGTATGCTTATCTTTTCATTTTTTAAAGGTTTTTACTTCAAAATTACATTTATTTATTGCATATTTTTTTCACTGAATTTTTTCATGTCTTCTTAGGCATAGTAGGCGTGTAAGTGACCCAAAAGAAATACTTTAGAGAGCCATATTGGGGGGGAACCGTTCAAAGTTTAAAATATTGATTTTTTTTTTTTTTAACTGTTTTTAGTTTATTAAAACTTTACATTAAATCACCCCTAATCTAAAAAAAAAAATAAAACTTAGATAACCTTTTTATTGGTTGTACATTTTTCGGTAGAACGTTTTTTTCTTTCTTCCATTTAATGTAGTAAACATGAAATAATAAAAAAATCTGTATGAAAATGGTTTTGGAGGTGGGGAAGCAGAAAAAATACAGTTTCTTTGGATTTTTAAACTTTTGTTGCTTTATTTTAACATATAATGATAATTTTATTATAAAACTTCATTATAAAATACCCCCATTCCAAAAAAGAAATCTTGGGTAACTTTTTTCATGTATCATTATTTTTCTACAATATAAGAATAAATAACCAATGCCAGTAAAGTATTACAACTTGCAAGCTTTTTTAATGTTGAAAAAGAAAGAATAGACTTATCTATACGAATAACTATAAATAATAATAATAATATAACTTCCTACTCTACAAAGGTGAAGTTACTTCACCTTAATATTGTTACTTCCTATCTTACAAAGGTGAACTTACGTAGACTCTGTAACATTGTACATCAAAAAACAATAACATTTCGTTCACTATTGCACTGAAAAAGACTTTTTAAGACTATAGAAAATAAACTAAAGCAGTTCTATTTATTTTTTCAGTTTTCTTTTACTTTCATACATTTTACATTTACAATGTATTTTCTGAAAAATCAGTCATTTTGCCGATTTTGCTTCTTAGTTTTTTGTCTACACATTCTATTTATGTTCTTTTCATATTTAGGCCTTAGAAGGGTACATAATATTTTTTTTTTGTCGTAACCAACCTAAGGGTAATAATTTTGTTTGAATGTTATTGTTTATTATTACAGTGAAAATAAATAGATTTTTTCGTAGATACATTTATTCTGCTGATTTCTATTCCTTGTTTTGTTTTCCTTTCCTTTGTTTCAAGTTTTTCTTCAATAATTTAATTTAACAGACTGAATTACTTTTCTTGCTGATTTTGTAATGTGGAACATGTTAAGGAGAATGTGTGCGGATGAAATGTAAAATAACGTTTGAAATTGATTCTGGTTAAAAAACAAAACAGGAATAATGGAAACAGAGATAATATGATGGTGGGGGGGGGGGTGGAAAACTTGGTAATAACGAATATGTGGGTTTCATTCAAGTTGTTTGGAAATGCGAAATTCATGTAATCGATAGTAGTTATCTTTGAAATTTCTTACCACCAAACCACAGACATATAAATATTTACTTGTGAGAGTTTGTTGATTCTAATTTTCTTATCTTAAGTTAAATTAAAGTAAACAGATATTCTTGGATATTATCTTTGTATATGTAGTTTGTTGTTTAAATTTCACTTATCAGGGCTCCTACATGAATGAAATAAGTATGTTTGTATTCTAATGTACCGAAAAAAATCTCTATTATAGTGATTTTATAATGGAATATTATATTTATATATAATTTTTAATGAAGTGTGAATCCGTAACTTGTAGTGTAAATACAGAACAGTAATTTCAATGTTTTTTTTACTAACGTTTAACGCCAATTATTCACCGAGAGTAACTTTATAATCTTATAAAGAAAATTAGATTATATTTTAATGTATATTAAAATATACATAATATATATATATATATATTAATATATATATATATATTAATATGTATATATATTATATATATATATATATATAGCTTGATGTATTTTCCCAACAAGAAGTTTACATAAAATAATTTTTATATGATATAAATACAAACAAGCATTACCTTTCAGAATTAAGAACAGAACAAAATGTACTATAGTTCAAAGAAAACTATTATCGAAGAAAAACAATGTTCAATAGTATACAAACTTCTATTTCTAAAGCATTTCTACACTGGACAAAAAGGGTAGCTTTAAACAAAGATAATATATGTTTAAGATTATTATAGTCATACTATGAAATGTCGAATGTTGAATATTATTTGTGTTAAGTATTCATCGCTCAGTGAGCCTAGGAAATATATTAAAATTCATTGTTTGTTTTTTCCTCTTTATTCTCTATTTAGCTAAAGAAATATATGTAACACATTTTTTCGCATACACCAAGGTATATTTTGTTGTTTTAGACAATGTACTTTAATATTTTTTTCTTTTGGCTGTTAGGCAGATAAAATACTTGAGCTACAAGAGTCACTATTCAAAAAAGGCTTTTTTTAATAGTAATGATGCTTACACAATCAGTTGCTGTGATGAACAGAGTGAAGATGTCTCGTGTAGAAATAAATATCATTTACAGTCGGTGGGATGGGCAAGCTATTGTTTAATTTTAAATTCAGATTAAAATACGAATCGGGAAACTACTTCCCTTATAAAGTATTTCTTACAGGTTTTTTAGTTTAATTAAAATTGCTCTGCGATTAGATAATAACCTACTTGGATTTATTTTATTTAAATTTATACTACAATTGGATTTCCTAAAACGATAATAGTGGTATATATTTTTTACTTTTGTTCTTGAATTTTGGAAATATACGTTGACTCTTGTCTAGTGTTGAATATTCATTATACATAAGTACTGTTTATTTATTTTTTTTTTTTTTCAATTAATTATTATTTTTTATACTTGCTCTTTCCAGAGTGTATAATGATTATGATTATTTAACAATCAAAATAACTGTGTAGTTTTAAATTTTAAATAAATTTGTTAAAATGATTTTAAAGCGTTTTCTTGAATTCTTTAATGTAATTTTTTCTAATAAAATAAACCTTGAAGGAACAGAAGCGTGTTTGTTATGTTATCTATTTATAAATATTTATATATACAATATAATAATAATAATAATAATTATTATTATTATTTTATCTATTATACGTAATAATAGTTACGCAGGTCTAAGATGAATTAGCTAGAAAAAAATAGTAGCACAATAATCGTGATTGGATTTGTGGTAATAAAAATGATTAGAAGAAATAAACAGACCATGAAAATCTTAGCTGCGCTTTTTGTAATTGCAACAGGTGAATCGTCTACTTGTTCATAAAAGATGAATAATGTTTTATTAAATAATTACAGGCTCTAATATTTTAACCTGAAATACATTTTCACTTTCTTTATAGAAATATGGAAATCATTGTAACTATAAACGATCAACGTTTTTAGTATATATACGTTCTTTAACTCTGTTTATACAAGATATGCCACATCAGGTTTCATTATATTAGATAGATCTAACACCAAAAAGTAAATTAAATTAATTTTTTATCTTTGAAAATGAAAATTAGACAAGGTAACTTAGTATTTCTCTTTTTTGAAGAGTTCTGTTATAAGGTGTACCTATTTGATCTCTTGTTTTCTATATAATTTAAAAACTGCTTTACAAATTTTACGAAATTTTTTTCGATGAGGAAGGTATTAATATTTTTATAGTGAGACCTATAATCTGAACTTAAAAGTATTACCTGCTTGTTCCTGCTGGTGAGAATGAGACAAATATTTAAGTTATACATACGAGTATATATTCCAGTATTGTAGAAATCAATTCAGACACATTTTATTATGTAATTACTTTTCTCTTTCTCCCTCTCTTTCTAATATTATTTAAATTCTGTTGTTATTAGATTTTCATAATCTAAAAAAAAACAATATATTTCAGGTTAGTACAAGTCTCTTCTATGTTATTATTTAAAGAATAATTTTTTAATAATTATAACATTATTTATTGTTTTTTTTTTTATTCCTTACTTATTCATTTTGAATCTATTTTTTGTTAAACGAGGGGCTGTCGATAAAAAACATACTAAAACAATACAGAATGAAGCATAAATTGATTTATATTAATATTCAAAATTTGTATGTATAAGTTACAATTAAATTATAATTCACGCTAGTATTGTATAATATACGTAAAATCAATGTTAGATCACAAAAAAAAATTAATAAAAAGTGCAAAAGTGTACAATATAATGACTGAATAGGGAAAAAGGAAAAAATATAGAAAATCATGTTATATTGTTTTTATATTATTTTTCTCGTCGGAGGAGAGGAATCCTTTTATAGGCATCATGTGGTCCCAAACCTCATGGTACTGTGGAACCCCTCTTGTGGGTCTACCCAATCCAGCTGCCTCTGAGGTTCGGGATAAACCTTTGTGTCCACCTGCCCGACGTCGATGATCTCATATGTTATATCTGCATCCCACTATAATATTCCGTTTTAAATCCTGGTAATTGCTGTGAAAACTTTCTTGGCATAGAGTTACTCAATTTTTTAATAAGAAAAAATCAAACGCCAATAATATTTATTATTGGCATTTAATTTTGGTGAATATACAGTTAAGGTATCAGTTGTAAAACTGAATAACACCTGCATTTCGGTTGTTTAGTATTTCTGTATGTAACCGTATGTTTGGTTGAGTGATATAGACCACGAGAAATCATTACATTTCAAAAAACAACCCAATGCCACTTTTATTAAAAGTGGCATGGGTTGTTTTTTGTTCTTTAGGATGGTTATTGATGTGTGGTTCATGTCATCATTACGGTTTTGGTGATTAACATACACACTTTTTTTTTAATAAAATGTATGTATTTTTTCAAACTTTTTATTATTATTTAAGATATTTATCCATTGTTATCGGTAAATTTAAGATTTAAAAGACATCAAATAACAGGTTGAAACAATAAATTTAAAAAATGTTTCATTTCAAAAGCACGTCACGTATGTTTATGTGTGTGTTAAGCGTCTTGAAGGTAATGGAAAAATCGTATAAACCTTGGTTGAATGGAACAAACCTTGGTTGCCTGTTTATACATCAAAACATCAATGTTTATTAATTTTTTAATTAAGGTACAGAGTGTAGAATGTGGAGGGAAAATTAAAGATGAAAACAAAGATTTCAATGTAAAATAGTAGATGATTAATAATTTATTAAATATGGTAAAATTCCACAGAATCCTAAGGAATGATCAGCAATAAAACCAATCAGATTAATTGATTAAATTGGTGACCTCTAAAAAAAAATATTAAGAAGAATATTCGAGCTGTAGAATAAACTCTGAAATCACATTAAAGGAATATTTTCACGTAGAGCTTATATAGGTGTGGATGAAGTGATTGATGTAAATAAAAACGAGATTAAATATACGTATTTCTTCACAATCGATAAACAATAAAAAACAATAAGTAGAAAGAAATTATTGAGGCGGTTCCTTAAAATGTTCATTTCAGAATTTTTCATTCCTCACTAATTAATGCAGAAGTCCCTTTAAAAAAAAATAATATTTTTTTTTGAAATTTTTTGAATATTTTTTGTTCATCGTTTTCTTATTTACAATACAAATTTTCAGCTTATCAAAGCGAACGTACCGTTTTGCAGTTTACTATAATTGGAAAATCGTTCTTCCAAGAAAAAAAACGAACCAATTGGTCAAAAACGATGAGAAGATATCGTTTACAAGGGAGTCAATAATACGTATTTAAAGGAAAAAAAATGTTTTCACAGGGGTGGGAGGTGTGAATTTGAATGACGTTAAATAAGATTACTTTAGTTGTCCATGAAGCTTTTGAAGAAAATTCTCAGTAGTAAGAAATATATTAGTGAAGATGAATAAACAAGGATTAAGATAAGCCCACCTAAATGTTTAAATCGTTATTATGAAGAGAGTTATTGAGGTTGAAATGTGTCTTAAAAGTACGATGCTAATACATGAAATTTGGTAAGCAAAAATGGTTATTTTTAGATCGTTACGTTTATTGATTAAGTTTGTTAACATCTAATATAATACATTGATGGTGTTCAGCAAAAAATATTTGTTATTACTCTCTTTACATATTATTCTGTTAATTATTAAGTAGAAAATTATGGATAGAAAAAATTACCTTTGCAATAAATGTCAATTTTATTATAAATTTCGTAATAGGTTCTTCCTTTTTCAAACTGTGTCACCCAAACGATTGAGAATATTATTAGAAACCCGGTGCAAGGATCGTTTAACTGCTTTATTAACATTTTAATATGCATTACTTTCTAATTTCAATTACTTTTCTAAATCTTACAAAATTTTGTTAATAAATTAGTTCCTTGATCTATATGTAACAAAATAGTTTCGCAAACATTAAAAAAATTACATAAAAAGTGTATCATCAAAACATAAAAATGTCATCACAAACGTATTTTATTACTTGTTATTAAGCCTGGTGATATATTGTTAATAATCACTCGACTAGAAAAACATGAAAAATCCATTTGGAATTTCATTTAATAGGCTTATAACTGCCTTGCTGGGTATTACCTTTACTTGTTGTTACTGATATTATTATAATGCGATCAAATTATTAACTTGTTCCACTTTCGAAACGTTCACCGTTTCATCAGTTCTTATTTCATCTGTTTTTAAAGTATGAATCATACTTTCATTAATAAATAGATTTTAAACAAAATGAAAACCTTCATGTATACAATAAACTTTCTATATAGCTTTATTCATTCACGTAATATAATTTTGCAGTTTTAAAAAACTAATTATGTTTTTAAAAACATAAAGTACGATTTAGATTAAAGACTATTTCGTGGTTTGAACTAATAAAACAAACCTTATTTTATTGACGAGTCTAAATCTGATTTAGCTAGATTTAAAAAAAAATTGACTTTTGAAAGATGTAAAAAATTACGGATTCGCTTTTTATTCTGATTTTTACCTGTACAGTACAGTATTCTCGCCGGAGTAAGTTATGTAAAACTAACAAAATAATTTTGGCTTACCATTTTATTTACCATTCCCTATTTTTAGAAAAAAACTTTTATCGAGCATGTAATTTAAAAAAATGTTTAACTACTTTTTTTTAACAAAGTAATGAGAATTGAAGATAATATACCAATAAACGTTTACATAAAAGAAGGAAGGTTTGCATAAATAAAATAGTACAAGTAATTAGGAAGAATATTAACAGAAAATTGTAAAAGTGAAAAGGAAATAACAATGTGATTCATATAATAAAATTTCTTTATATTATTTTTCACCATAGCATTAATTCACGGATATCAATTAAATACACAAGTAGCCATATTTTGAGTAAATTCTTTATTAACCTTTATATGCATAAGTGTTATTGTGATTGTGTCGTTTGTTATATAAAGAAATACTAATTTTAATAATGCATATTAACAAAATTAAGAACAAACAAGCGGGTAACCATAGCAGTAACAAAATAACACGTTTGTTTAAATTTATTTTTTTTTATTATTTTTTTTTCCTTTCGTAGCGGAGGAAAAAGCTCTGCCAGCCGCCGTCAGGCCCGTACTGACGGCAGTGCGGGGCTCTCACCCGCTAAAAAACATCCACTTCTACCATCCAGGGGCCGGATCTAAGCCATATGGTATGTAAAGCCCCTGCATGATCACCCAGGCACTCCACTATCCGAATCCGTGTGACCGGAAGGCGTCCCCAGGGGGCGATCGACGAGCGACGACTCTGAGGAGCCCCCGCCGCCCACCACCAGAAGCTGGCCTCCCTTAATCACCCGTCATCGAACTCCAAGCCTCCATAAATTCGCATCAACTCATCCTGCCGTCGCCTCTCTTCATTGGCCTTCTCTCGTATCATTGATGCGATCGTAGTTGAGACACACTCCCACTTGTTGCCATTGCTGAGCATTACCTCGATTATATTGTTGGCCCCCTCCACACACTGACCCTCGAGCACTACATTTATATTGTTTATATTTATACTGTTTACATTTATAGAAAGAAATAAACATCTTGATACTACAAATAAAAAGGAAATGAAGTCGGGACTGACCAAACAAGAATAACAAAAGCTAAGAAATATTCAACAGAAAGAATCGGTTATTATGACTGCATAAAAACTAGAGCTAGAATCAATGAAGCGTTTCATTTCTATTGTGTACGTCTATATGGGTGTGTAATATTTATAACAGAAAAGCTTGTAAAATAAAGCTTATAAGTATAAATGAGAGTAAATTAAGTGAACAGGAAGGTAAAAAACGAAGAATTAATGATGACAAAAAATAGAAGCTTAATTATTCTCATTAAGAATAAGAAAGCCAAAATGACTAAAATGTATCATAAAAGCAGTAGAGTTGATAAAATCAATGTCAAGGTTAGTAGAAGGTGTGCAGAAGAGAGAACGGAAAATAGTGAAATTTATAAACGATCTCAAAGAAAATGGGAAGTATAGAATCAGTGAAGTTTAAACGGAAGTAGAAGAGAATAAAAACGGACAAGAGCCATGGTTAACGGCAAGTTCCACATTATCATGATGATTTTGTCTTTGCGTTTGTGTGATGGGAAACAAGATATTTAAAAAAATAAATAAACAAAATCGATGAGGAGTTATGATGTTAATTTTCAAATGTGGTGGCCCAGTTTTAGTGCGATTTTTCATGCCCAATTACTCTCTTTCAAGATTGAAAAGACAACCGTATGATATTCGTTGAAATCTCCATCATCATGTGAAAAAACAATGCCAGAGAAACAAATATGCGACGAAGTGTGGAGATAGTCAAGTTGTCAGAGACGCTTCATTCGTTCATATACGAGTATTTACTGTGCAGTGTTAAATAAATAGTTTTCCTCTTTGTCACTTGTCAATTTTAATTGTGATTCTGAGAAAAATAGAAAATATGAACCTTCTTATATGTGATGGGAAAGTCAGTTTTTTTACAAAAAAAAAATGAAAAAAACACTTTACTACTATTCTGACGACATGAACGTGATGTAGGAGTATAATTGAGAACTGGGTTGTGAGAGTTCAGTCAGTTATTACTATTTTTTTTATTCATTTAACTATAGGTATATAAACCCCCATTACTTTTGATGATAAATGAATTTTTTTACGGAGTTATAAATTTAATATTGTTAAATTTAATTTTTTAAGGAAATAATTGTTAAAAAGGTTTGCTTCGTTTAAACTACTCGTATACGATATTTTTCAAGGAATTTAAAAAACTCAAGTAAAAAGCAACAAAAAATTTTGAATTTAAATATTAAAGTTTAAATTTTAAAAAACTCAATTAAAAACCAATAAACAAATTTTCTAGCAAGAAGAAAATTAAGAAAATTGAACCTTTGACCAAATTTAAATATACATATTTTTTTTTGTAATGTTTTAAATAGTTTATATATAAATCTTTTTATCATTTTCTTCTTTTATAAAAGTGATGAATCATTTTATGAATCTGGTTTTTAATGATTTAATTTTTTTTCTTTCCTGCCATCGTAGCAATATAACTATTTTGCTAGAAGGAATATGATAATCAGTCAAAGAATAGTGTATGGATTTTTATGTGTGGTATTTCTCGATTTTTCATGACCCAGGGACCTCAAAAAAAAGTGGGGTGTTCCTACGCACGTATGGTACGTGTGTTGGCGTGTTTGAAGCTTGATAACCTTTGACTGGATTAACTGATTTTGATGAAATTTGGCACAAATACGTGTATATAATGGCAGTTTGTTGGTAAAAGTTTAGGGTTAATATCTCCAAAAGTTGTTGTGGGGGGAGGGGTAGATAGTTTCTTTGGGATCAGTGTTCTCAGAATTTTGCAAACATAACCTCATTTTATGTTTAAGCTCTGTACATGTGTAAATGATTATCTTACTGCTTAAAAAAAAATTGCCCCCAAATATTCCCCTTCCTTATAAAATATAGCTATTCTTTGAATCTTTTAAAAATCTTTTTTAGTTTATTTAAACTGTAATAATAATACCATAAAATTTCATCATAATCACTCCAACCCGCAAAAAATAAATCTTAGGTAACAATTAATTGATTGTATATTTTTCAGTTGAATTTTTTTAGTTTTTTTCCATTTAACATAGCTAATAAGTGGTAGTGCATAGCTAACAGCCAAACATAGACAAACCAAAACATTTTCTTGGGAGGTGATTTTAGGGGTGGGGCGTCGAAAAAAGTAAAAACATCGATTTTCTGATTATTCTAAACTTTTTTCATGTATCATTATTTTTCTACGTAAGGATAAATAACCAATGCCAGGAAATTATAACAACTTTGTTGTGTTCTTTTTTTTATGGCAAAGAAAAGACGAACTATTTCTACCATTTTCAGTAAGGCTGTAGTTAACTAATTTTATTAAGTTTTTTAGGTTTTTATTTTTGTAATACAAACTAAAAACAAAATATGCTGATTAAATTTTAAATAATTTTTAAATTTGTCATCAATTCGAAATAGATAATCACTATAAAATATTTTCCTTATTCATTTCTATAATTTTTTATTTATTTATTTATTTTAATTGATTCATGATTTAAGTAATTCCGAAACTAAATAGATATTTATTTTAATTAAATTCTGCGGGAGAAAAATTTACTCGTAGGGATGGAACACGTGTAATTCATCTTTAGCCTATATATCCTTTTTTTGTCATCTGGAAAAGAAAAATTATTGGCAATAAAAAAAAATATATATAATAAGATTTAACTTTTTTGGTTTTATTACATGTTTTATAATTATTGTTTTTTATTAGTGGGAAAAATAAAGTATATAATACTTTTTGGCTTCTCTTTTTAATTATACTTTTCTGTTAATTTTTCAGCAGCAAAAACTAGTTTTTATAACTTTCCAAAGAAAGTTTTAATTAATGTTTCGATAAATAAAATAACACAATTTAATCTACAGATTATATGGATATGGTACGTCTTATTTATCGTATGTATTTATATATATTTATATTTTAATTCTATGTAGTGAATTTAACTATTAGTTACTGAATGATCATGGTAATGATTCATCACACTTAATGATTGTTTATTGTATATTAAACAATTGATGTGGTTAATTACGTATAATTTTTACGTATAGTTTTGTCTGGTATAAAAAAACTTTCTACTGTCTAGATATTTAGTAGGACATATTCTATCAAACATATAATAATCTTTCCACTATTCATTAACGTTTTCACTGATTAACTAATTTTTGTCATGATACTTATTATGTATTAACTGAACAATATTTATCTGCTTAGCAGTTTTGAATTAAAATTTATTCCTTTTACTATTTATACATATTTCACATCGTTAATAAAATATTAGTTATCTGTATTCTGTGCCCTTTGTTTTGTATGTAATTATTATTTATTTTATAAATAACAGTAAGTTTAATAAACTATTACTATGTTAGCTATTTTTGTCCTTACTGATTAGTTTGAAATTTAATTATTTTTAACATAATTTTGAAAAAATCGAGGATGGCCATTTATATAAAATAATATTTTATTTCATTTTTTTTTTATTACTCGTATGCGATTTAAATTCTTTTAGTTACTGAAATATATCTTGAAAAACTAAAGAAAAGTTCTTTGAAAAGTAATTTGACCAAGTTTGGTTGAAGTTGGTCTTTTAGTACTGGAGATATAAGGTGATTTAGAGGCCAACACTGAAAAAAACAAGTATATACGAACATTAACATCCGGAAAATTTTCATTCGCTTTTTGGGTTCCTTAGGTTCAAAACGTCAAGATCCTGTGAAAACTGCATATTCCTAAATTGGACTGATTACAATACTTTCCCTTTTAGAATTATATCTCTGTTATAGAGCTATTTAGATTGGAAAGTAATAAATAAATTTGTCCTACTAGCAATCAAATAACTAACCCCCACCGGGTTGGTCTAGTGGTGAACGAGTCTTCCCAAATAAGCTGATTTGGAAGTCGAGAGTTCCAGCGTTCAAGTCCTAGTAAAGGCAGTTACTCTTAAACGGGATTGAATACTACTTCGTGGATACCGATGTTCTTTGGTGGTAGGGTTTCAATTAACCACACATCTCAGGAATGACCGAACTGAGACTGTACAAGACTACACTTCATTTACACTCATACATATCATCCTCATTCATCCTCTGAAGTAATACCTGGAGGATAAAACAAAAAAAATAAAAATAATAAGCTATTTATTAACTAATCTCTCATTATCTTTGACCAGTATGGGCTTTTCTTCAGTCGATGGTTTTGTTTGATCTGTAACTCAATTCTTCAAGTAATAATTATTTTTATCAAGAACGATTATTTTTAGAAATAACAAAATAATAGTGTGTTTGGATAGATAAAGTTCTTAAGACAAATTTTATAGTGATGAAAATATCCGTTGTTATATTGAAAATGAAGTGATATTTATAAACAGTTAGTTATCTTTTCAAAAAAATTATCAGCCGACACCTTTTCTTAGCAGTCCACGTAGCCACGTAGATACGTAGCCTATTTATTATTTCGTCTAGCAGTACCTTTCTTGATGCAGCAGTTAATGTAATATCACTATGCTAAAATGTTAAATGTATCCGTAGATTTAATTACTATGCACATTTTCTTAAATAGTTTATAAAATGAATATACCAGTTTTTGTCATTTTTAAAAATAACCATTTCTGATTGAAATTGCTTGACTTAGTTCAAAAACGCCCTAATTGGTCGAGAACAAGAAAAAGGAGTAGTTATTATGCAGCGAATAATTTTTCTATGTCTTTTTACGGGTTTTACAAGTCTTATAAATTCGAGTTAGATAAAAAAGTCAGTAAAGGTTGTAGTTATTATTAAGAAGTAACTCATTATACTGATCAGTGAAAGTATTAATGTGTTAATTAAATTTTTAATCTAAGGTTTTCATTTTATTACTTATTCTAAATGTAATTTTGTCAGTACATTGTACTTTGCATATTTTTCATTTACAAAAATGAAAACAAAAAAGTATTTTTCATGTTATTATTTTGTAAACGAGTTCATTAAATAAATATAAAACACATAACTGAATATATTTTGCATTTTATACTATCTATAATACATTAATAATCCGAAAATAAATAAAGATATTTCATGAAACACTCCAAAATTATAGTATTGTATATAGAAATTAGGTAATCGTAAATTAACACTACAATTTTATGTAACGTAGCGCTAATTTTTTTTTTTGGTTATAAAGTTACCAAAAATTGCTGTTTCATAAATCCATGTCTAATCGGCACACGAGTGAATTTGTTAATGCTCAAGTTATAAGTCATTAAACGCACGATTAACATTAAATGAATCGTGCAAATTGTGAACGCTTTAATAGATTTTTAAAATATACGAATATGTATATATATTTTTAACCAAAGTTAAATAAACTTATTTATTTATTAATCTGTTATAAAACTTTAATTAATCAGCAATAATTAACCACAGATATCTTATAAATTAGCTTTTATAGATATATACACAATTTGTGTGCGCGCGCGCGCGCGCGCGCGTGTGTGTGTGTTATTAAATAAAATTAAATAAAAGACTGAAGACTAATTAAATAAAAATCTAGATTTTATAAAAAAAATGTTATAATTAACGGTTCTTTCTGATTAAACGGAGGCCATTCTAACACAGCGCGCTTCGACTGTTAGGATGTGAGGATGTAAATAAAGGCCTATATGTGTACATGTTTTTTATAAAATAAATTTATATAAAAAATAAATGTAATCTAACCAAACTTAACCTACGATCGCTTCGCTCGCTAATCTTGACTAGCGAGCGTAGGTTAATTTTGGTTTGATTAATATAATTTAACCAAATGTTTGAATGTTTTAAAACATCATTCTTCCTTTTGAAAACAGGTGGCCTCCGTTTAATCAGAAAGTAGCAAATTAACTTATGTATATTAAGTTAATTTAGTTAATTACGAGCTACATATTAAATAGGTATTGCCGATTAATTGATTTATTTCGTCGCAAATCAGTTGTTTTAGTTTTATGCGGACACTGATTCAATTTTAATGTAGAATACTTTATATAGTTTATTTGACAAATACATTTTTATTCACGTAAGAAATTTATTAATTGTTAAAATACGGATGTAAGGATGTTTTAATATTTAACATTTATTATTATCATCCACGGAAGTAGAATATTATTTTATAATTTAAAACATTAAAGGAAATAATTTTTTAAGTAATTTTTTTATTTCTAACTAACAAAATAAAATCCTGAGAAAGTTCTTGTTACTTTTATATGTTTATATAAAACTGTTTGCGGTTACATCTTGAAATATTCAAATTAATAAACTGCATAGAAAAAATCTGACATTCCGGAAATAAATTAAGTAAATTGTTGATGATTTAAAAATTAATTATTTGGTCTTTCATAAAATGACTTTCTACAAAAGATGGTTACTTTTGACTTTATTTTTAACATTTAAGGAGGTACAGTATTTTGTTTCGCCTACTATTTGTTTGTAACCAGTTTAATTAGGTACAGAAATAGACAATTTTAACTAGAATGAACCCTCATAATATAATTTAAAATGAGGACACGATAATACAGTTGTCACTTGTGGTTATGAACTTTTAGTACCGACATTATACCACAAGGATCGTTATGTTGAGACTATATAGTACTACAGTGTAGTGAAGGAATAGAAAATAAACCAACTTATGTGGGACATAGTTCGGCCTTGAACTTGCTCTGTAAACATACTGTTCAGTTATATGTGTGTGGGGGAACATGCGGTCGTTCAACTGTTGTAGGTTTGCTTTAATATCCTCCCACGCGGAGCGCTGCTCATTATGGAATGGATATTAATATTCATAGTACTTCTATAGATTACGTACGATAGGATAACCTCTATACACTTAACTTTGTCTTTCTTAGTTACTTCACCTATATTTTTACCGAGTTTTATAACCGGTTAGAATACAGTTTGGAAGACATATAGACAATTCGTATAACTGTGACCCACTGAACTTTGCTTATATTATAATTAGCCATAATGTTTTTGTAAATTAGTGTATACATATTTTTTTTTTTAAGTTTAGGGTATTATAAATATCCTAGTTATTATTATTATTTTTAGTTGAGTTACCTACATCACACCTATGTACTTAAATACGTACTGTATGTGAGTTTTCTCTCCTTGTACTTTTTCTATTACTAATTTCGAAAATTATTTTAAAATACTTCATTGATTGTATTTACACTTTATTTATTTGCGATATTTCCTTAAGCTTTGATTTTTCACTTGAAAGATTAAAAAAAAATTAATCCTTTGTCTTTTCTTATCTACTTTTTACCATTTAATCTATTCGTATACCTTCTATCACTTAGTTGTTTTAAATTGTCATTTCCCCAGTATCACTCGCGCGATTTAGAATGACTGTGGCTTTTATTTCATCATCGGCTTTTATTTCATTACCATCTATTCAAATGTTCTGGAAATACTGCATCGGAAACGTAAATTAATTCTTTATACATTAATAAAAAATTTTTCAATACATTATTTACTTTCCACAATTATGTAAAGATAAACATTTTTTATACGTTTTATTAAATGTAGAAATATTGTAAAACTTTCTAAGTGGTTTCGTCATTTATTTACACATATACTCGTGTGTATATATATATATATATATATATATATATATATATATATATATATTAACTATATTTTTATTGAATTTGCTAAGTACAGGATTAAAGAAACATTCTTACCTTTTTTTTTTACTTTATTTCCTTTACATTAGAGCGCTTTCAGGGGCATAAGCCCATCCTCAGTAATGTTTTCTGATAAATCTTCATTTAAATTTACACCTAAAGGTGTTTTCAACACCTTTACTTTAGTTACTTCTTATAACATTGGCTATTGAATAAAATAAAATAAATTTTAAAGATTTACAGAACATCCATTTGTTGTCACAATTTTTTTTTTTAATTTGAAAAACATGTACTAAAATTTACATTTAGAATTAAATTTTTTTATTAATTTACCAAAATTTATTTAAAATTTCTTTCAATATGTTGTTTTATATAATGTTAATAGAGTAGTACTACATATAGATATACTCATCTATTCAATAAAAAAGAAAAAGAAAAGTCTCGATTGAAATACATAGTTGTACGTTTATTACTGCTTAAAACAAGCGTATGCCAAAGTACATCTTTGTTTTTTTTATGACGAAAAGCATTAAAATATAATATTCTTATTTATTAAGTATTGTTAGCATTTTTATTTAATAATTCGTTTTAATCATCAAAAATGAATTATCATTTTTCAAATTGGGTGAAAAAAAAGCGTAATGAGAATATAATATTTTACGTCGATTTATCCTGAAATATCTTTTATTACTAAAAATTTTATCTTTTCGTCCAGTCTTCCGTTAATGTGACTATTTCATTTCATGCTGTGAAGCTAATTGCAGGAATATTGTCAAGCTTCACTGATTATGTTAGGTTAGTTGTGAGACTGACATTGGACTGTACTTAGTCACGCAATTTTACAATATTACACAGCACATCGAGTTTGTTACTGTAAATTGTAGCTGTTGTAAAATAAAACCGTTAAACCATACTTCTATAACCATTCATTCGTTCTACGCCTCAGTCGACTCCGTCTGGTTGGTCACCGTATGACTGTTGACCGTGTGTTGTTGCGGAATCCGCACGACTTCGACCTGGACCTAGAGGACTACATAACCTGACCCGGCGTATCCAATTTTTAAAAATGCATGACTTGTAATAATGTTATAAAATTTAATTCGGAAATATTACTTATTATTTTAATTAACGATTGACTGTGAATTTTCTGGGTAAAAGAAAACCGGTCGTGATTGTTTAAAATGTAATTTTTACCCGATTATTTCACCAAAAAAAATCTGAATTCTTTATAGTACGAAAAAAAGAAAATAAGTAGTTTTTATTATACTGTAGAAATTACTTGTAAATTAGACTTAATGAGAATATTATTGCTTTTTGATATCATGTAATCATACTTTATTGTCCTGAGAATTCTTTTGTGTTGGATTTTGGATAAGAGAATTGTAAAATATAATAAAATTTTGTTCTTTTCTGCACCTGGTTAAGTGTTATAATAATTATAGCATCTTTTTTTCAATTTTATATTATTATCTTGCAGTGTACACTATACCGTTTTGATGTAGGCTGTGGTATAATTATAAAAAAGGAAGCAACTGGTACATGATTCCTTACCTACCTAAACGGCTACTCATAAATAAGTTTATTGTAGGATTTATACAATATTTTGTTATTAGAATTCGATTATTATTATTTATGTAGGTTACAGCATTTGTCTTAAAATGTACACTTTCTTTCTGAGAATATTATACCTCGTATTCGATTCGTATTAAATGCAGTAGGCTGTGGAAAAAATAAAGATAAAACTAGATCTTCATAAATTGTAAATATTTGTTATATATTTTAATCCCTCATTTTTCTCAGTTTTTCTGGGGTTAAATGATCTTTATATCTTGGACGACTGGATTTTTTACGGCCTGATGTTCCTTCTAATCCCAGCCTATTATAAAATGGCAAAAAATATGATGTAGAATAAAGTCGATCAACCATTTTATTAGTAAATATTATTTATGTATTTTCATGTTAGGTTCTTCTTCTATGATTTCAAATTTATCAGTTACACAGTAAAAATGTTTGGGCTGTTTTTTTAGAAAGTAGATATATACTTTCTCTTTTCCTCCGACGGGAGTAAATATATTAAAGTAAAATAAATACCTTATCCTACTCCTTTTTTGACATCCATTTAAGTCTTTGATTTATACAAAGTCAGATATTGTAAATCGCTCCCGGAAATCTTTCTGCTGAAGGTAAATTTATGGGTACCTCATATATCGTAATTCTTGTACTTGTATCATTGATTAAAAATAACTCAGAATCCTTACATGTGGTGCCTATATGTTACATTTCTTTCGTTCAACGAACCCACTTCCAGTTCATTATAACAGAGTAGGGGAAAACATTTTTTTTTTTTATAAATTCGTTCTTGATTAACGCTCAAACTATTTTATATATATATTTTTTTTTATTACAATAGTAATGAATACTTGAATTATTTAACTTTTTATCAATGTTACCATCGGTTACATAAATAATTTTTGCAATTATATTTTCTGCATAAAACTTTCGAGTTGTATTCGAATAAAAATTTGAAGAAGTTAAACATTGCTATCTGTAATTCATCTTTTGACTTTTACTTTATTAATTTATCATAAGTATAAAACAGCATGTTCAAAATGACGTTCTCAAACATTTGTTTTCGAGATGATGATAATATTAATAAATTTTATTTACAATCTTTACTATTCATATTCTACAAAAATTATAAAAATCTCTTTATAAAGAATTTGTCATCTGTCAAGTAGCTACTTATTATTCTTCAGCTTCCCTTAATTAAATTTTAAATAAACAGAAAGAAAAAAAAAATTTATAATTTACACAAAAATCTGTTACAAGAAATTAAAGTAATTAATTCAAACTGCAAAAAAAACACTTCATCATTTTATTTTAAATTTATATGCGAATTGTTTTTTCTTTAAAACGGATGGGAAAGTAGATATTAGAAAAAAACGTTTATTGCAACGACAAACCTTCAACTTACTTCCTTTCTGAAGGAATTTATTTATTCTCAAGATTTAAATAAGAGAAACATTTTATGTAAATTTTTTATAAACTTTTCAAAAAACAACAGTGTATCGGATGATGGTTTTTTAACTATTTTAATCTCATAACTTCAGTATGGTGAATTTTGTAGTCTTAATTCTTTAATATTGATTCTTTCCTTCTGGGTGTAGGGTGATATTATAATGTATTTCTTTACTGATTTAACCCTCAATCTTTTCATTGCCTTTTTTTCATTGCATTTTTTACTTGAAACTCATCTTTTAATTGACCCAAAATAAGTTTAGGTATTCCTATCGTTCCGAATTATATTTTTGAAAATCATTAGTTTACCCTTTTTATTTATTGTTATGTTCCCACAGCGTTAATTAGAACCAGTTTTTATAACTGTACTTTAGTTTCTCTTGATAGCAGCATTCTGGTACTGAATATTTTACTCATGACTGATAACATCCTTGAGTGAATTTTATTTGTATCAATCTCTTTCCAGGATATTGTATTAACTCTTTATGCTTTCCAAGTATATTTAAAATCCGACCCTCTTCAGTAACAGATCTTTATTTATTATCTTTTTTTTTTCCTTCTCTGTTTCTTGTCAATATTATAAACATAATTATGTATAGATAATTATAAAAAAAAATCATTTTGTTGAACTATATTTTATATAATGATATACATAAAGAGTGGTTTCAAATTCCACGGCAATCTCTCAGGAGATGATTCTGTAACCCAAAATAAGGAAAAAAATGTTCATATAAATTTGGGTCAGTAAACGATTTCTTAGCGAGTTTCGGCTCGGGAAACATTCTTCCTGTTTTCTGCTCCCACTATGATTTAAGCTATACTAAAATTCTTGGGGTACAGTTCAAGGGCTAAATGTGGTTCTTCCTTATGGTTTTTGATCTAAGATAATCCTCTATCTCACTTAGGTTTTACTTTAAAGAAAAACAGGGTAAAATTAAAAAAAAACGTTTTGTCGGAAAATACACTTTTATGTTTGTAATAAAATAACTTTGTTAATTTACCAATAAATAAATAAAAATTTCTAGTTAACTTTGTAGAGAATTTAATTCTAAGAAAATTTATGTAAATAACGTGTTTTAAAATTGAACACAAATTTGAGACTTTAATTAGAAACAAAACACACAAACTGGGTCGGAAAAGTGATACGATTTTAAACAGAACAACTACATACAAATGCTAAAAATTATAAAAATAAATTTGAAAGACATTCTCCTAAAATATATTAACAATTTTTATTTTTTCATCGGTTGGCAATAACATCTGGTCAACAATTAAGTATGTTATCTAGCATTTAAGTATCCATTTTAGCGGTGATTGTGCTGTTATTGTTCGGTCAGTCGTTCACAATGGGTGATACCACAAATTTGTTTTCATTTGGAGAGTTGATAGACATGTTCGCAAATTATGGTGAAATGGTAGAGGTTGGTAATTATTCCAAACATAATTGAAAGAAATTAAATAAAAACAAATGAAAGGCAGAAGAGCAGGTAGGTTTGGATTAAATTTTCGACCATAATAAATCTCCAGGCCGTTAACGAAGCAATAGAAAAACGTAAATTATACAAAGTGAATGTTGATTTAATATTTTTGAACCACCAAAAATCATTTAACTCACTTGAACATCTTACTACCTGAAAAGTGTTAACGCAAACTGGAATTGAAAACGTTTATACCATTTTTCTGAGGGTGTTGCACCATAATAACAGGGTCCATACTTAAATGGAAGAAGATATTTCAAAGTAGAGAGGGTTAAAACCCTCCTGAGGTGAGAGTTTGTAAAAAGTTGGATTGTGGATTTAAAGATTACTATTTAATGTACAAACAAGCCGAATTGAAGCAAATCAAAAATCATATCAAAAGGAGGAATTGAGAAATTTATTACATATGAAAATCAAATAGAATAAGTTGAAAAACGTAATTATATCTTAGATAGAATTTTCTATTCGGTCTAAACAAAAAATAATAAGATGTAAACATTAAATTCCCAAATTACAATTAAAGTTTTTTGATTTTAGGAGCATCCTTACTATGTCGAGAAAATCTAGGAAACATTTTTATAAAAAAAGTGATTCCTTATAAAAAATAAACTAATTTAAAAAGGAATTGTTTAGAAAATATTGAAAAATAAAGTATAACTTTAATGAAAGTAATGAAAAAAATTACTTCTCATTCTGGGTTCGGATTATAATTTAGGTGTCAAAGCCAGTTTTAGTTTAGTTGTTCTTGAAGTGATGAAGAAAAATATTTAAAAAAAAATTAATAATACAAATTAAAAGAGGTAGAAAAAAATCACTAAACAGAATATATATTTTTTAGAGTTAGGGAATAAACATTAGGAAATATTTTTCTAAAAATGTTCTTATGTAGTTAAAGCTTAATAAATGTGCTTCAGTAAATTTTTTTCTAAATCTAACGCTTTTTAAGTAGAGGGTAAAATAAGAAAAATAAATCAGCTGATTTGAAAGTCGAGAGTTCCAAAGTTCAAGTCCTAGTAAAGTCAGTTATTTTTACACGGTTTTGAATACTAGATCGTAGATACCGGTGTCTTTTGGTGGTTGGGTTTCAATTAATCACATATTTCGGGAATGGTCGAACTGAGACTGTACAAGACTACATTTCATTTACACTCGTACATATCATCCCATTCATTCTCTGAAGTATTATCTGAAAGGTAATTACCGGAGGCTAAAACAGGAAAAAAGAAAGAAGTAATATTTTTATTATTTTGTAACTGTATTACGAAATTCTTACGAGCATGTGGTTTTAATAAGCGTAAAAATAAAAAGATTAATTACATCGTAGACCTAGTGGTCTACTGTAAAGATGTAACGTTGTATTAGGAACGGTGTGCTGTTAAACGGTAATATAGTGCTTTAAAAATTATAAAACTAATAACTGTTAAATTGAGACGAATGAATCCGACACACTATGATTAGATAGTGTATTACTCCTTATATATATTACAATAAAAAAACTCATTTCTTTGTAAATTAGTTAATTTGTACCAAATCAAATACTAGTTCAAATGCTTCACACACAACACACACACAACATACACTTAAAAAAAAAATTAATGAGAAGGGATTCATGGTACTGATACAAAATTACAAGCAAATTAGAAGAATAATGCAATATGTAGGATTGTAGGTTGATAAAATTTGGTCGTTTTTATGTTGTAGTGGACTGTAGCAGTTGGAAATACCGGTATATTAATTTGTTACAATTAATTTACATCAATTTATTACTGAGCAGTAACCCTCTTTGTATTCAGAACTGTAGAATAAAGAAAAATAGTTGTTATAATAATTTTTAATCTTTGACATCATTCTAATATTGAAATTATTTCCACTTCAAACTAAGCAGGGAAATTTAAGTAGGAAAAAAAAATCACATGAGGAAATTTCAACGTTCCGCATAATTCCTCAATGTGGATAGAAATTGTTTGATGTTATTCTTTGCATTTCTTACCTAAGTTTTACAAAAACGCTTGTTTAGAGCTCTCTATATTTAAAATAAATCCGTTAAAAAAAAAAAAATAGGTTCTTAAATAGGAGCAATTTAAGTTATTTATTTGTAATTTAGCGTCTATTTAAAAGCGTCTGAATTTAAAGAAGAATAGAATAATTTTATTTTTTACCTTTCTTTCGTTTTTTGAAGTCAGGTTTATTTATTTGTTTATTTTTAAAGAAAAGGTTTATTTTTAACTATTTATTCAGAGTAATCGACTCAAGATGGTCATCTCAGAAACTGTAAATTTTATGAGAAACTGTAATGGGGAACCTTTCCTAGAATTTTCCTTACATTAAAAATACAGTATTACCATTTTTGAAATCTTCTCCCTTTTTCAAATATGTTTTTTAATCTTGCCTTTATTTTCCACTTCTCGAACAATGTATATATTATTTGACAACCAACCAGGTATTAACGTAATAGGTTTCTATTTCAAATAATACAGATAATTGATTTTATAAATATTTGCCCGTGGCTCCATAATGGCTGCGTTTAAAGAAAAATACCCAAAAATAAAAATGTCTTAAAATAATATGATTCCATCACTCGCAATATCCATACTGACAGAAAAAAAAGTATTTTTTTTTTAGATGCTTCTAGAAGCACTGGGAAAACCTTTTTGATTAATCTACTTCTCGCATATTTTCGATGGACAGGTAGCTTGGCTCTCAATAATCGTCAGGCATCGCTGCGACGTCCTCGCTGGTGATTTGACTGCTCATTCAACTTTTAAATTGCCGTTAAATGTATCGTGTAGACAAGAATCAGTTTACTCTATGCGTAAAATGGTCCTCTTGGTAAAATTTTCCAAGACAAAAGATTTATTGTATGGGATGAATGCACTATGATCCGTCGAGCTCATGTTGAAGCGATTGACCGTACTCTCAGAGACCTTACGTCACGTGATAAATTAACGGGAGGAATAATTGTTTTTCTGGAGATTTATGCCAATTTTTTTTTAATGTTTTTTTGATTTAGAAAAACATGCCCTCATTATTACATAAGGTGAAAATTTTGAACGAGTCTGCCTATTATTCGAAACAAGAATACGTACAAGAGTAATGAAAGATTTTGGGTTAATAAAAGTATACGTTGAATTGTAAAATCCTTTATATCAGTGTAGAGATTGATTTAAAATTAACTTGATCAAACTTAAAGAAAAATGATAAAAACAGATTCTTTCTAAATTAGTCGAATACATGCATTATAACTAACATGAATTAATTATAAAAATTATAAATTCTACCGGTGTATAAAGCCAGAGATAGCATATTGAGAATTTTCTTTCTGTTATCTCAAATTTTATCCCTGAGAAGTTTGCGGATAATTCATAGTAATTTGATATTACCACACAATTTTTTTTACGTACAAAACTATTAATTTATTTTCAACACGCAAAAACCTTCTTTTTTCAAAGAAAGTGTTCTTAGTAAAATAATTAAAAAGTACTTAAGCTAAGCAAAATAGTTTAATATTACATATTTGCTTTTTTTATAGACATTTATTTATCTAATAATAGATGATGTTATTCTTTAAAATGTTTTCTAAATATAAGGAGAGTAATGTACGCTTTAAACGATCCATTAATCAAACCAGTCAATAGCAGTTTGGCTTTAACCTTATAAATTATTTTCTTGTCAAAGATGTAGGGTAGACGCATGGAAAGATTAAATGACAGAAAATTAGTCTTTACGAAATAGAGAGAATACTCTTTTATATTGACGGTACATAATAACGCAATATTTCATTTTATAACGTGAAATATTCAACGAGAATTATGTTACGTATTCTATAAATCATTATAGAACATTTTAGAAATCATAATGATCTATATATTATACGATGGTAAAATTATGTTATTATTATTTATGATGTATTATTTGTGTATTCGATAATTAACTAACTTAACTACACACAATGTAGTTGATCTATTCATGAATGATTCACAATAGAGTGCTCTCACTTAAGTTTTTATTTTACATATTATATTTGAATAATTAGATAATTTTATCTTTTATTCTCATCACTTTCACTCCCAACCGATCATTATCATTACTAGTAACATTACTATCCTCAAAAGTTACATTGTTATCATAACAATTATACCGTAACACACCAGAAAGAGTAATTATTAATTTTTATTGCGTGTGGTAAAATATATTAAAATAACAATATCTACTAATTAATGGTACATAATAAATAAATTTTATAAAAATTTTAAAATGTACATAATATTGTACATTTTATATACATTTTATATAAAATGTAGTAGAAATAACAAAGATGGACCACTGAATGTGAAAATAGGAGGAGAAAAGATTATGGAGGTGGAAGAATTTTGTTATTTGGGAAGTAGAATTACTAAAGATGGACGAAGCAGGAGCGATATAAAATGCCGAATAGCACAAGCTAAACGAGCGTTCAGTAAGAAATATAATTAGTTTACATCAAAAATTAATTTAAATGTCAGGAAAAGATTTTTGAAAGTGTATGTTTGGAGTGTCGCTTTATATGGAAGTGAAACTTGGACAATCGGAGTATCTGAGAAGAAAAGGTTAGAAGCTTTTGAAATGTGGTGCTATAGGAGAATGTTAAAAATCAGATGGGTGGATAAAGTGACAAATGAAGAGGTATTGTGCGGCAAATAGATGAAGAAAGAAGCATTTGGAAAGATATAGTTAAAAGAAGAGACAGACTTATAGGCCACATACTAAGGCATCCTGGAATATTCGCTTTAATATTGGAAGGACAGGTAGAAGGAAAAAATTGTGTAGGCAGGCCACGTTTGGAATATGTAAAACAAATTGTTAGGGATGTAGGATGTAGAGGGTATACTGAAATGAAACGACTAGCACTAGATAGGGAATCTTGGAGAGCTGCATCAAACCAGTCAAATGACAAAAAAAAACAAAAAAAAACATAATATTCATTATTGAGAGATATAAGCATCGCAAGATTTTTTTGCAGTTCATAAAAAACAAAGAGTTCATAAATTTAAAAAAAAATTAAATTATTAATGATTTCTTTAGATTTATCAGCTTTAAGAATATTACATTAATTAATGAAATAATAAGAGTGTAATTTAGCTAGATATAATCATAAAATAAGAAAAATTTTTTGTAAATATACGTTTAATTCAGAGAATAAAAATATAGCTGTCTTATTTATCAATAAAAAATATGATTTATAAATTAATAAAAAAATAGTTCCATTTTGAATTTAAGTACAATGCGAAGAAGCTTAAATTTAATTAAAATATTATTTTTACCAACAGTAATTTTAAGAATTAGTGTTTTTATTAGTAAATAAAATATTTTCACATTAAATGAATAAAAAGAGATGTAAATGGAAAATAATTGGCAGTAGTTGATACTATTTTAATAAAGTATAAATTGAAGTTAAACGATGTTCGCAATATCTATCTCTTTGTTAAATAACTGTGTATTGTTGATTTTTTCCCCTAGCATATTTACAACCAGCTTCTTAAATGGAACCATAAGTAAATCTATTTATAATAAGTACAGAACAGAGGGTTCTTAAGGAACTCCCATAATAAGTCAATCCATAGCAAACGTTATCAGAAAGCAATGTTCATAAAGTTCATTAGTAAATGAATACATCATCTGCCTTCAGTTCGTAATTCATAAAAACAAACAATAAACAAATAAATAGTCAATAAAAACAAACAAATAATCAAGCGATAGCGACTCGAACGAAGAACAAAACACTTGTAGTTGTAAACAAAGAAAATAAAGAAGTAAAAAAATAGCATCACTAATTTGGCAATAGTAACTGCAAACTGTCAATAGCCTCTAAGTGAAACACTTGTAGGCGTTTAAATCTTCGGACGTCCCGTCTGTTACCAAGCATATTGATCGCTTAGTGGTTGACATGATTTCCTATTTTTTGTTTGTATTTAACACTGTGCTGTCTCACAACCTCACGAACCGTCGAAAGCTCTGGATATTCGTGAATCTCATTGTTCCGTGTGAACCATAGCGCCTCGGGAATTGTTCTCGTTACTTTGTTTTGAAGGCGTTGCGTGATATTTACGTTACTGTTATGTGTTGTTCCCCACAACTCTACACCATAAGATTGGTTATAGGATAAATTTGTAAATGAGAACTTTATTGGACAAAGTATATATTGGACATAAGGCCAAGGCTTATATTGGACATAAGGTTGGTGAGGTATGAGTTTCTCCGCAGCAGCCAATGCGGTTTCTTACACTTCTTTTCGTTGAAGTTATTAATTGAAAACTATCACACCATCAAAGCTATTGAAAATTTAAGAAAAATAAATTTAATAGTTAATATATCTGTGTAAAATTGTTTGAAGTTAGTGATTAAAAATAAATAATGTATTTTATAATTAGTAATATGATAGATGTATAATAAAATATATATTTACGGAATTGTTTTTCCTTCAGTAATTATTTTAAACCAAAAAGCTTAGTACGGTGTTAGTATAGTTGTAGAACGACGTGTGAGTTATATTTACATAATAATAGGTTAATTTAATAGAGCTAATATGAAATTGAATGAAAATATCTTTGTATCATCATTTAATGTAAAGTGGTTAACTTTTCAGCTTATAAAATGTAGAAGAAGTAGTAAAGGGAAATGATAGAGATGGGAGTGAAAATGGAATTAGAGTCTGGTATAATCCGATTAAAAAAGCTACCGTTTAATGGCACAGTTATTAAATTGGTTGTCGTACTAATCATATAATAATTTTGTAATTTAAATTCTTACAAGTTTAAAACTCAGTTTATCAAAAAATGATGATGTGATTCTAGTGTAAATTTATTATGTTTTTTATCATCTGCTAAAAAATGAAAAAAAAGAAAAATGAATTTCATGAAAGTAGTTCATACAATTTTATATTTTAATAGATTTAATTTCTGTTTAGAATACTAAATTTATATATATTATTCCCAACCATCGGAAAGTTTCATTTTCAGTAATTTTAAAAAAATGTTCATGTAATCATTTAATGAAAGAGACTTTTTTAAAAATGGAGCTGCCAAAATATAAAAATTTTGGTCAGGATTTTATTTTCATGCAATTATATAAAATTGGCGAGTGAGAATTACTGTATAAAAGTTCTGATATTTGGTTGAAAGACAGAAAAAACAATTATATTTTTTATTACATTTATTTTTATTATAAATTATTTCAAATCAGAGTAGAACATAATAAAAGAAGAAAAGGTTCTATCAGACAAATTAATCAATGTTTTTCTTTATAAAGATTGTATTCTTTTATGGGAGAACAGCATGCAGCGTGGCAAGGAAAGTTTAAAAGGAAGGAAATACGCTTTCGAAATTTGATATTGCGGTAGAATATTGAAAAGCAGATCGGTTAATGAAGTTTGAAATGAATAGGCATTTACGTGAATTCAGGATGTAAAGAATTGGAACGTTTTTTGGAAAAATTTGACAGGTATGTCAAATATGGGATTCAAATTTAATTAATCTTATACTAGAATTAAATATAGGCTAAAAGATGCGAGGCAAGACAGGTACCGGGTTACATGATGCATGTAATTTCGAACAAAATAAGTAATATATATCTTGAGATTAAAAGATTAGCGTTGAACAGAAAGGAATAGAGACGTGCTGCAAACCAGTAAAATATTTTATGCTAAACAATCTATATTATGCATTTTTCTTACGATGTAATAATTTATTATATTCTTTTATTTACTGTCTTCTTCATTTTAAGAAAATAATAAAAATAGCAGTGAAGCGGTAACAAAATTAGAATGGCAGTTATTAATTATAAAACTAGCAATAAAGAAAAAAAAATAGAAAAATCTGTGTTGCAAGCAGTTGCTTACTCCACCCTACTGCGTCCTTTTCCTTCAGCTGAAATCTGCAGTGATAAATTGAACGGAGTTTGATTGTGATTAACGACATTACAGTACATCGCTAATCTGTCTGTCTGTCTGTCTGGCCGTTTACTTTTTTCTCTATAGCTTGTAAAAATTTTACCGGTCTATCCCCACTTACCTTTCGTTTATTTTAGATAACTTAGTCTTAAGAACTTAGCGCTAATTTTTATTTGGATTACTGAAACATTATATTTAAGTAATTACAATTCAGTTTTAAATAAAAATGTCGCCTAATTTGGAACGTTCATTATCCATCTATGAGGCCATTTCTTACAATTCTGAGACTACAATAAATAAAACTTTTGAACATTATTTTAAAACAAAAAAAAGAAGTGGCTCAAGAATTTCCTCGGTATTTTACGGAAGTCTGAATTGTGTTTGACTGTATCCGTATTCATACAGCGTATATTTTTATGAGCTGTTATAAACTTTAAACAATGTCTTAAAATTATATGAGTTTATAATGTTAAATTTTTAAATTCAAAATTAGCTTTAAAATCAAATAAAACAACCTTAAAATACCATACTTTTGCTCTCAATCAATCAGCTTTTTTACAATCGGCTCTCCTGCGGAGCCATAAGTAAGTTTCCTGACAAAAGTACGTGATAAGGCGGTCCTTAAGGAGCCTCCAAAATAACTAATACACAATAAATAGTTGCAAGTAAACTTGAAGTCCAATATAAGATTTCAAGCTCAGTTATAAATCACAAAACATGAATTTCAGCACCACATAGTCCACAAAAACAAACATTAATAACAATCAATAAAGAAGAAGAAAAAAAAGAAGAAAAAGAAAGAGTAGCGACAAAGAAATTAGATACGACATCACTAAACTTGACGGTGTTATATTCTAACTGTTACGCAGACCCTAGGTCTCAACCGTCGGACGTCCTTGCTGTTATTGAGTAGATTAATTGCAAAAATTATTCTCAAGCCTCTGCAGGTATTTGACACTGCGCTGTCGTGTAGTCTCACGAACCGACGGGAGCTCCAAATAATCGTGAATCTCATCATTTTGCGTGAACCACGGCGCTTCGGAACCACCCTCGCTACTTTGTTCTGGAATCATTGTATAAATTCCATATTACTAGTACTAGCCGTTTCTCACAATTTTACACCGTACGTCCGGATTGGGCGCAGGATAGCCTTATAAATAAGATCGTGTTTGATAACGTGAGGCTTGAGTTCCTCCGTAGCAGCCAATGAAGTTCCCTGTACGTTGCGTTCAGCTGTTTCCTCTTCATCCGCACGTGATACTTCCAGGTCAAACGTCAAACCAGGTACCGCACAGTCTCCGTTTGCGGGATCAAGACATCGTCGAAGTACGTACCGGGACAGTCGTACCCCTCCGTATGGCGAATGTGACGTACCTCGACTTTACCTTGATTAACCTTAATCATTTACTTTTTCTGCTATGCGTAGACACGGTCTAGCGCCATTTTTTTAGGGCCTACGAGGCTAGGCCAGGGTCTTCGTTAACGGCCAGGATAACAGTGTCATCGGCGAACGTGGCAACAATGCAATCCTCCGGGCCGGAATGTCCGCAGCGAATATGGAATACAACACAGGGCCCAGCACAGAGCCCTGAGAGACATCCGACCTAATCTCAAAGAATCTTGAAAACTCGCGATTACATTTCACCTGAACGAAACGCCCCTCATGATAATTCCACAAGACTAGGAAGTAAGGTTGAGGAAGTTGTATCTTTAACTTGTAGAGCAAGCCAGGTAACCATATTTTGTATGGCCGATTGGATATCTACATTATAAGTAAAAAATAAATATTTTTCATTTCTTTAAATTTAAACTTAAGAAATAATCGCCAAATTAAAAATAATTTTCGACAACTTAGTAACCCTTAATTTATCGCCGAATTTAAAAAGCAGAAATTAAAAAAAAATTATTGAAAGAAGTATTTTTGTTTTAATTTTATTTTATGAAAAATTAATTTTACATTTTAAAATACGATTTCTTATTATTTTGTCAATAAGGATAGTTCAGAAAAAATAACACACAAAAAAAAAATTATTTTCGTATTTAAAACGTCGTTCGCAAGAAATATATTTTTTTTAAAAAACATATGAAAAGGAATGCAAATAAATAATATCAGGAAAATGTTACCAATCGTGAGCTAAAGCTCTCTGGTGTACGGGAATATATATCTTTTCCTCCAAAATTTTCAACAAATTTTATTTTTATAATACATTCAATTTTTTATAAGAATGTTCAGTGGGTAAATCACTATGATAATACTAAGAACTGGCGATTATAAAACAAATACAAATATATTTGAAAATTAAATTTTTTTTTTCAAATCTTGTACTAGTGATATGTGGAAAAATTTGGGTCACCAGAAAAACTTTACTCGAAAATGAAAAAGAATTATTGATATTTTTGTTTGGTAAAGAGTTAAATTAACATATGTATATAAATAAATTGAAAAATGTAGATCGAATTATACTCCTGTTTTTAGATCGGGTAAAAGAAATTATTTGTAATGGCTTTAAATTATTTTTTGAAATAAAAATTAAATTTTTGCAGTTTAACATTTGTTTTGTTAACTTTATTTATTTAAATTAATTTTTTAAATTGAAATTTTTCACAGTCTAATTGGAGCATTTTATTTTTTGTTTTTAAGTTAATGATTATAAAAGGCATTTTAAAGGCTCTTTCTTGTTATATAGAATTTCGCAATTTTTATTGTGAATCTATTAAAATTATAAGTTTTGGACCAGATTATCTGATTTTACACTAAGTTTTCAAAATTATTAATTTTAACAAAAGATTACCATTGCCTAACAAATTATCAATGATTGCATTTTTATATTAAAATTTTGGCTAAATTTTTCGATAAGCGTAGCTCAAAAACAAAGCGTTTTCGGAACTACCTTTATAATAATAACGTTTTACTTCAATTTCATCAGTACGCCTTCTTCTAAAGTATTTTTATTAATTTCTATGTATATATACAAAAGATATTAAAATTTACCTCGTTATTTTAGTTTTGGAAAGGCAGTAAACATAAAAGGAAATATGTAAGTAAACATAAGTTTTCAAGTTTTTAAACTTGCCATTTCTTAAACTTGCAAATTAGTATGATAATTTGACATGGACAATAAATTCATGGGAACTTTTATCTATGTAATTTTTTTCTAAAAAGAAGAATTTCTTCCTTCTTTTTACAAAAGGTTTTTTTAAATGTGTATATCGGTTTATGAAATTGAAAATAAGAAATTATGCAAAGGAAATAATATTAATATGAAGGTATTGGACTTAAATATTATCAAAATATATTTTTTGTTGTGATTGTGTGAAAACGTGTTTTTATTTTTAACGTTAAGGCTTTCGTTTCAAAGTTTCCCTTAGTATTCAAAAATTCAAATAAAATCCCTTTAAAACTAAAATAAACAAGTAGATTTTTAGTGTATAGAAAGAGGCGTGAGGTCATTACAATTGCAACATTAATATATTTTTAAGAATGCTTTGTTATAACGATCTATGATATATAAACTTAGTAGGAGCTTCTATGTAGATGTAGAAGTTTAAGGAAGGATATTTATAAGGAATGTTAGGTTAGACATGGTTTAGGAAATTGATGTTTTAAAAAAGGAGTTTTAAGATTGTTTTTGAGAAGTTTCTAGGTAGTAAAGACCTTAAGGAATTTTTTCCATGATTGGCTGGCTCCATGTAGGTGATATACTCTTAGTAAAGGATGAGAGCTTCCTTATTCTGTAGCGATTCTACTACAGTTTGTGCAGTAGCTGACATTTCTACGAAAATCTTTTCTCAGAATAGTAACTTTGCGGGTAATTTATAATTGCTTCTATATTCTGATATATTGTTATATTTTTTCTTCGTTGTTTAATAATTTTATTTTACTTAGTTTGTATGCTAATATTCTCGTTTATTTTGTCTAATGACCTTTCAGATGGTTAAAATATTTGGTTTCGTGTCAGAGAAAGTTAACTGGGTCTGCTGTTTTATAAGAAGATTCGAAATGTTCTGAATATCCGTGCGAAGCACAAGCTTTATGCTAGTAATGTTATATAATCTATGAAATGGCAGATATTTATTTTTATCTGAGCTGCTTTGCAAATAGAATCTATTTTAATAAAGATTAATGTGTAGAATTTAACTCTCCAGGCACGTAAAGAAACATATATGCACATATTTATTAAGGTTCATATTCCTAACTTTACCTACCATGTCACATACGTGTTGTAACGAGTACGATAAATTTTTGTAAGTAAATCGTTTACTACATTTTCATTTTTTATATTCATAGAAGTATCTTCTAAAAGATTATTTAAAAGAAAAATAATTTATAATATTTTTCGTTTACCTCATGCTAAATCTTAATTTCTGTACGAACTCGAAATATTTGAATTAGAATTTTTAATTAAAAGGCAATTTTCGATAACGTTATTTAAATAGTTTAACTCATTTGATTTTATGTAGTAATAAATAATTTGCATCTTAATTTAAGATATTAAACTGTCTTTAATGCTATCGTTCGTTAAAATTAAACGATTATTTAATCCTTGTTATAATTAATTTATGAATTTTCATACTTTGTGGATTTAATAACATATATACCTTATTAAAGAATAAATGTAAAGTATCTAATAAAGAATTTAAAAGTTATCTTTTTTTGTGAAATAATTATTATTATTAATAATAATAGGTACCATAATAATTGGTGTAAATGTTTATCGACAAGCCGACATCTGTGCATAGGACTGCTACGTTTTTCATCCGGAGGAATGCAGATTCAAATCCCGATTAAGCTTACCATTTTTGATATAATAAAAATTATATTTTATCATATTTACGTTTAAAAATCTTTTAATTTATTATAGGGAATTAATCATTAAAAAAAAACAGGTAATGAACTGTATAATTTTCCCGGCTACGCCGATCAAGTTAATGCTGTTATAACAGCATATATCGCTAGAGCCGTAGAAAAAGAAGATTTTTGATTGATTTTTTTTTCAAGAAATACTAAAGAGTAAGGGTTAACAAATAATTAAGATTTTTACATTTTAAATCTAATGAGTTACTTGCGAGATGGATTTAAATTTGAAATAAATTTAAACGATTTAAAAAAAATTTAAACAATATTTTTTGTTACCACAGACTATTAAAATGGGATGAACAAAAAAACAGATTTGTTGTGGTTTAAACGTTTTATAATGGTTTCTACAGATGGTTATTTTTGTATGATGGTTGTATAGATTTTATAGATGTAGAAAATATAGATGCAACAAAACTCCCATTAAATCCTTTTCTGAGGCAAGATGTAACTACAATACAAAAAAATGCCACTTTTTTGCGGAGGCGGATGGATATTAATTAGAGATTTTGGTAATTAATTTGTGATCTTAAAGCTGCAACCTTTCTAAGAACATTTTTTGCTTAAATGCTCCATTAAAGATTTAACATTATATTTTGGTTAAAATACCCCCTTCCCCCTTTTCCAATTTTTGCATAATTTTAATACATTCATTCCCTCCAAACTCTTTTCCTTTCTACCAAGAACTTTTTTCCTGTCTTTCCCCTGGAATTTCTTTCTGTCCAAGTTTGAAGAAAATCGGTCAACGGGCTCTTTGAGTTTTATCAAATACAGATCAACATAGATACGATTGTACTTTCATACAATACGTGTACGTACGCACAAATGTCCTTCTGACAAAAATAGATTTTTTAGACTTGGAAGCATTAGAATAGTTTTTTCGTAAATTTTGTACGGTTTATTTAAATATTTTTTTGTTAGTTTTAAAATGTCTCCTTATGGGATAAAAATTAAAAATACAAATTATTTAGATTTTAGTTTGACCGATCTGTATATCGTACTTTCTCGTTACAGCTGTAGCGGCATATATCGCTTTAGCCAGATCAATAAACGTATTTATTACCTCTTTTATTTTGTTCCATTATTGTAGCAAGTTTGTTTAATTAATCGTACAATTTAAAATGATTTTACAACATGCTTCCAAAGATAGACATTTTGTTTCAAGATATCTTCGTTTACAGATGATCGTGCCGTAGATACTTAAGTCACCTGTTCCGCAGAAGATTTGATTTGCTAACTAACGAATAAATTTTCCATCAAATTTGATAATTTTTTGCTAGAATTTAGATTAGTTTGCTTCTATTCTGTTCTACGCTAAATTTTTTATTGTGATATATCTGCTACATTCTTTGTTTTCAGCATCTGACTTCATACATTCGGATTTATGCTTTCCTTACAATTTAACCGTGAACTCATCCATCTATTATTGAAATCGGTATGAGTAACGTATTAGTCATCTACTTTGTTTCTTTTTTTCCAAGATTGCCATAAACGTCTCTCTTCTACATTTAATCTTGCAACTAATTTCGTTATGTATTAACCGACTTCGTATTGAGGATTATGTAATATTTACAAAAATGTATCCTTTGACTTTCTTATTGTCTTCTTTTTCATTTTCATGAAATGGTTTATTCTGTTCAAATATTTTAGAAGAATTTTATTGTTCAATTCCTAAATATGTTTAATTTAAATATATTTTTTTGTTTTCTATATCAAACCTCTTCTCATTTTTTAATTTTGTTCATGATTTTTATTACGTTACTTTAAATCATTTTAAATTCATTAATGTATTTCTTCATACTGCTTATAAAAGCAAAAAAAATGTTATAAATATTTTCATTGATATCTTTGAATGTTTTAAAAAGTTGATCTTTGAGAAAAATTATGCTAACAACTAAAATAGATTAAAAAACAAAATAAAGGACCAAAACAATGTAGTTTTTTTTAAATCCTTATTTCTTTATACCAAGTTTTTATGCTAGGAAAAAGTTCAAGGTGAATTTTTTTTACAAAATTTTTCTTTTGTAAATAAAGATGATGCATAAGTAAGTTTTTAGCCTATGATAACTATCAGTGAGTTTTACGGGTAACAAATAAGATATGCTACATCTTTTTTAAAATAAATCTTATGTTTTAAATTGATCGAACGATTGTAATTTTACTTTTTCTTCTTCTTCTTTCTTTCATGATTAAATGCTTTTCTTCCTGTCCGATCTTTTATTGTGATGTGACATGGATCTGTTGAAATTATTGATTTACATTTAAAAGTTTTCCTGGCTGTCCTATTCTCGCTAATTTTTGGTTAGTTATTCTAATTAATTTTTAATTCTATGGTACTTCGATTTACTTCAAAAATTACTCACCAAGTTCAAAAATAGTTAATTGAGTATTCTGTACAGAGTTATATTAATATATATTATATTATTATTATATATAATATATTTATACCATAAATAAAGGCTGATGGATTACTTTTTAATACGAAATTTAATTTAAATTAATTTGTTGAAATGAATAAACAGAGAATTATTATAATAAAAAAACAAAAATAGTACGGGACTTATATTAGAAAATATATTTCATGTATTATAAATGAAATCTCTATCACACAATACATCGCTTTCCATTTATCTTTCAAATGTAGTAAAATATTATTACCCGTGGAAATTTCTTTCTTTCGTAGTGTATATACAAGAAACTAATTTTCATAATTTTGTTTTCATTATTACAGTTATATATGTTAATCTCTTTTTTATGACCGCTTACTTTTCTGTTACAGATCATTTTTCAACCTGAATACGTCTTCTACAGGCGTTATACTCGTGTTATAAAATATTGTTAGTGTCATTATTGTTAAATTTGATTTTTTGTTTTATACTCATTTATATTAAAAGTTCATTATATGTACATTTTTTTTAATCACTGCTATAAAAAAAACCAGTTTGATATTTTTGATCTTCCTCCTAGAGTTAATACTCTTGACTTAAACCTTTATTTAACAAGACCAAATATAGGCCAACTACATACGTACGTACATACGCATTAACATCCGTCTGTCAAAAATAATTTTTTTTGGACTGGGGATGATATTATATACATCACAGATCATATTATATATCAGAATTTATTATATAAATTTTTTTAAATGTCTTCTTAACGCACTAAACTTAAAAAAAAATCTCTTTATATATTTTTTTGACCAATCTATATACTTTCTCGTTATAGCTATAGCAGAATATATCGTTATAGCTATGAAACTTTAAATTCTATAATTGAAAGCTATTTTTAAATTGCTAACATGTGATAAATATTAGAAATTAAAAAAAAAAACATTGCTGACAAAAATTGCTTTTTAAAACAGGATAATTACTAATATAGGATAATTAAAGAGCGTGCGAGTGACAATTTTGTATATAGTATAATTTTTTTTTCAAATTTTTTAAGTTTATTAAACAATATATATGTATATATATAACAATAATAATAATAACGGGTGTTTCAAAAAGGACGCAACACGACGTGAATTTATTACAAAATATTAATGTTAATAAAATAGTTATACAACAATATTCAAATTACCTTTAATAAATTTACAATAGATGTTCAAAATGATTTCTTGTGATCTCAGTGCAGGTTCATACACGTTTCATAACATTTGTAGCCACTTTTCATCATAATGTTTGAAATTTCACTTTCAGTGTTAGCCTTACATTCGTCAAGTGTATGAGGATTGTTTTTAAAAACTACAATTTTTAAATACCCCCAAAGGGAAAAAAGTCTGCTGGCGTATGATCTAGGGATCTTGGAGGCCACAACCTTTTTGATATCAAGTGATAGTCAAAAAATTCCCATAACATATCCAGCATTTCATTAGCAGTATCTCGTTCGTGTAACTCTTAACATGGCAATAAACTGCTCGATTAAGTTGGGATAAACTACACCATTTACAGATTTGTCAAAACAAAGGCCCATTGTACGACGTCGGGAGATCGCCCACAAAGCACCAATTTTACATGCATGTAATGGTCGTTCATGAAACGCGTGAGGATTTTCAGCGCTCCATATTCGGCAGTTTTGACTGTTAATGTAGCCATCCAAGTGAAAGGCACGCCTCTTCGCTGAAAGAAACACAATCCAAAATTTCAGTACCTTTGTCATCAACAAGAGATCGAAACCAATGACAATACTGTAAACGTTTTCCATGATCTACTTCTTTCGGTTCTTGAACGACACCGAAACGATAAGCATGCGTTTGTAATTTTTTAGTGCTCCTGAAAATTGTAGATAGTTAAAGCCCAGCCTGTGAAGATAACTTTCTGAGTGATTTTCTGGGTGAGCGAGTCAAACGTTCTTTCACATCCTCCAGAACGTCTACTGTTAACAATGATGATCGACCTGTACTTTTCCGATCATGACACCTCCAGTCTTACAAAGTTTATTAATCAAACGCGATATTTTCGACTTATTAGGAACTGAAGGACTGGGAAATTTTACCCGAAACTCGTCTTTCACTCGTTCGTAAGATTTATACGTGCAATCCATCACAATATTAAACACAATATCGTCCTTGAAAAACGACATAGAAAACACAAGAGACGAATTTATACTGGTATAGCACTAGTGCATAAGGAGGACATTTCAACTGTTACAAGCTGCTAATCTTGAGTACAGTGTTGCCAACTCACATGTAGGGAGAAATATGCGTGAATTCTACCATCTTAATCTTGGGTTGCGTCTTTTTTGATACACCCGTATGTAGCCTATGATACTCCCGGTAAAGTAAAGATTCCAACGCGAGGTCATAAATCAAAATCGATTTAGCCGTTGAGCCGCTACATACATACACTCTAAATACATTACACTCCTTTTGGGAAATCGAGTAAAATGTAACAAATATCACCTAAAATATACTTATTTTCTATAACGGTCTTACGGGGTGAAAAAATGTAGTTACAATATATTTTATTATCAACGTTATTTTAAATCTAAACTATTTAAATAAAAAATTAATTTATCCTTTACTTTTAAAATAAAAACTATTTTCTCCTTTGCTACTTCTTATTAGAAAAAAATCTCTGGTCCAGTTGTAAAAAAAGTAAAAATTACAAAATTTACAGTACTCTAATTTTTAACTTGGAGGATTATTTTACCTTATTTAGAGGAAAGTTTTAGATTAAGTAGGTTACAGTTAGATAGTTTAAAAAATCAAAAGTTATAAAAATATTTACATTTAGAAATTAAATTTTTATGGGGAAAAATATACTTTAAATATTTTTTTGAAAATGTAAATTACATGTAAGTAATGTTTTTGTAAAACAAAACTCCCTTTGAGCACCCCTCTACCGATCTTTTCATCCAATTATTTGAAAACTGTAATTGAATTAATTTATCTTAATACGTAGGTTTATAATGCACTAAATTACGTGATTGTAAGTTAAATCTTATTTAAGTTTGGATTCAAATATAGGTTAACAAATATACAAATTTGCTTACACACTTTTACATTACATTTGCTAATATACTTGTCTGGTCTCAGGTTCTCAAAACGTTAAAAATACCAAAATTAGGAATTCCTAGTTTGATCTATTGTAATACTTAACCTCTATTATATTCCCTTTCTAAGTTTTCTTTTATCAAGCTGTTATTTAGATCTGGGATAATTAAATACTAGAAAATTAGCATACTGTGCTGGAATAGTCTAGATCCCTGTAACCGACTATTACTTCTATCTTTTTGTCTTTATATGCCTTCAATATATATTTCAGCAACTAATATTTAAAAAGGATAAAAAAATATTCTTCCGATAAATTATTTGTTTCGTTCCTTGTTATCCTTGAACGAAATTATTTATGATAAAGAAACTGGACGTACTGAACAAACGCACAAGTTACTTATGTTTTTTTCTACCAGTATGAGCATTCCCTTTTCTGTTCAATTTAATTTAAAAGTAATAATATAAAAGCAACCATTCTCTGGTTGTTTCTCTATGATTCGTTGGTTCTAAACAGTTTTCTGATACTCTTGTGTACGTTTTTGAATAAAAATATTAAAAAATCATTGAGATGTAAACATTATACGAATTCTTTCAGATTTTTGTTGAGTCTATATAAATTACTGACTAAACTTTTATGTATTGGTATTAGAAAGATACGCCTTTTCCGAATCATGGGTCACTAAGCGGAATGCAGTACAGACATTCATGAATACAGCACACAAGGGAGATTTACAGTTAAATTTAAACTCCTTAAGAACCGTTTTGTTTTTAAATTTTGTTAGAAAATAAGGTAATACTAACTCTCCCAAGATATCCCTTTATTAAGAGAAATAAAATGTAATCTTTGTTTAAAATTTGAGTATAAAAATCATTATTATTTAAGGATTACACACTTTTTTATAATACATTAGTAATTTTTCGCGTGTACAAAGCTATTCGGTAATGTAATTGGCTTAAGTAAATAAATCAATAATTAAATTTATGTCAACAAATTTATCATAATTTTGAAAGTTAAAATTGTTACGAAATAAGAAAAAGAAAATCGTTTGATTTTTAATAGTGGAATTCTCTTTTGGGAATTGTGCATAGCGGCTTCACAAATGTTAAAAAATATTTTTTAACTTAAAATACATATATATTTTATAGTAAATATATATTTTTACTTTCCTGGGTTCATAGCTCTGGAGCTATGCTGCAAGAAGGAAAGTAGGCCTATGGTAATGTAAAAAATGGAGTAAGGGTTATTTCCCGATGACCTAAAGATCCAAAAAACAGTGATGAATTTTGACTGGATGAATCGATTTTAATGAAATTTTGTGTGGAGACTCGTGTGTTTGCGCAATTTGTTGGTAAAATTTTGAAGTCAACATCTCCAGCGGTTAGAGGGGGTTTTTGGGGGTCAAGTTTCTTAAAATTTTTCCAACATAATCACACTATATAAGATCAGTGTATATTTATATGTGCTTATCTTACCTTTTTTTTAAAAAATTAAAAAAATTTCCCTTCCCCAAAAATCGAAAAACCATGTTTTTGTATATTTTTTAACCGAATTTTTAAAAAATATCTTCCTAGGCATAAGTAGTACTGCTAGCAACCCCAAAATAATACTTTGGAGGTAGTATCCGATACTGCAATACTACATTTCTTTGGGGGTTGGAGGAGCCGATCAAAATTTAAAAATATAAATTTTTTGAATTTTCCAAAACATTTTTGGTTTAAATATTAAAATTTCAGTAGAATATTATGGACATAATAATTCATTCATCCCCCACAAAAAAAAATTATATTTTTTTTTATTGGTGGTACATTTTCTAGGGGAAGATTTTTTAGTTTCTTCCATTTAACATATAGTTAATGAAGAAAAATAAAGAATATCCTTTGAAGAGATTTTGGAAGTATGGGAGTAGAAAAAATTTTTCGAAATTCAGAACTTTTTTTTGGTTTATTTAATGGTATAATTATATTTTTACCATAAATCTTTATCATAAATTACTCCATCCCAGAAAAGAAATCTTAAGAAAATTGATGTAAAATAATTTTTAATTATATAAGAATAAATTACCATGCCAGGAAAGTATTACTTTGTTGACAGATTTTGTATAATATATTTCTAATTTTTCACATGTACAAAGTTCATTATATGGTAACGTAATTGGCTTAAGTAAGTAAATAAATAATTAAATTTATGTCAACAAGTTTACCGTAAAAGTAAACATTAAAACTATTGTTACGAAATAAGAGATTGAAGAATATATATATATATACTAGCTGCCCTGCCACGCTTCGCTGTGGCACAGCGAAGTTTCTGCGACGTTTATCAATTTGATTCATTTCTTCGATGGAGAACAATATCTCTAGTTTGGAACTGATCTCCGACTATGACAAGCTACTTCGTCTATAGTTGGAGCATTATATCTCCGGACATGTTCTCCAGCGGGCGTTTTGTCTGCGTGAGTGACAATCATGTGGGTATCTGATGGCATCATATCAATTGCCGTTTTGAACAAACGCACCAAATTGTTCCTTTCGTGAAGGAGCCTCTGTAGCTGCGAAATAATGGCTCTTCTTAGCGAGGTATATATTTCACAACGTGCATCGACTTCATCTGTATCATCACCAATGAAGTACATTTGAAGGAATTTATGGTCACTATCTGTGAACGGAAGTAGGGAGCCAGCTTTGTGATATATTTGCCCTTTGATTTTACAAGTTGGCATGAATTGAGTAGTCATGATTTCCGCACCAAATGACGTCATTTGGAAGCAGGAGTTATATTTCCTGATGTTCGATAGGAAATGCTTCGATTCAGCGGTAGATCCAGCAAGTAGGGTTTTCAATGGCTCTGGTGGTGCATCAAATTGAGGCAATTTGATTTTTCCGCCAGCGCAACACATCCCTTTCGTTTCATTATTAAACTTTAGAGCCTGGCAGTAGGTACAGACATGACTCATCTGGCCAATGACAACATAATGAACTATTGAACTTGAACTATAATCTTGAACTATAATCAACAGCTGGATTGTACCGGAACGCAAGACGATTGTATTGCAGATTCAGATCAGCTCTTCTTTGGGTTCGTGTTTCAGCTATCCTCACCTTGTCGCGTCCATTTCGTTGAAAACGAATCAAATCTGTTGCTGCAGAACGAGACTGAAGTGCTCGCAATCGTGCATCCTCAAGCCTGGCTGCCCGTCTTTCTGCTGGTTTCACGTTACGTATCTGGATGGTGTTTAGTCTGTTCCTCTCTCGTACGGATGCCCGCTCTTCCTCAGTCATATTCGAAAGCCGTCTTTTTGACGGCGGCGAGTGCGACGGCCCAAATTCGATATTCTGCGAGGCATTATTTCGGTTTTCACTGGAATAGAAGGAAGGGATAAGATTATAACCTCGTATGGTTCTCACAGCTCTAGGTAGAAAACCATGACAAAAAGGACAAAAAGTTTAATAACGAAAATTTTCATTTTGAAAAGGCCAAAAAAATTTATTTAAACTTTTTTCACCTATCTCTCATGGTTCTCATAGCTGCAGCTCGACAACAATGAGACACAGGTCAGACAGTATTGAAAAGTGGCTAAAAATTAATAACTTATTACTATAACTTAAAATTAACTAAATACATGAATTTAAATAAATAAGTAAAATATTAGTTAAATAAAATAGTTAAATAATAATTATAAAAAATTAATATTTTTTATGACCATCTCTCATGTAAAATATAACCACTACTTACGATTTGGTGAAAGGCGCAGCTCAATCACGACACGATCACACAAAAGTACCTCGATTAAAGTGAATATTTAATTCAGACAAAAGAGAATATTTAACCTAACAAAGGATTTTTTGGTCATTATGTAGGGATATTATTTTCTGTGTATTTGGTTATTTCGACTTTTTTTGTTTGCATAGCCTTAAGTCTATAAGATGTTTTAGCTATAAAATAGATGTTTTAGATGTTAAATATAATTCAAAGAAATTTGTTACTTAATCAGTTGTGATTTTGTTTACATTGGCAACGGCCATACAGGCTCTTTGTGATTGGTTGCTGTGTTTGACAGCGGCCATCTTGGATTGATCTGATTGGTTTTCCTTTGTTTACATTTCCATCTGATTTATTAGTTTCTTATTTATTAAAAAACTGTATAAATTAAAAATAGATAGATAGATAAATTTATTAAAAATATATGAAAACAATCTTTGATGCGGGTTATATATAGTGCTAAAATTTTTTTTATCGTGTTTATTTTTTAAAATAAAATACAGATGTTTTAGCTGTTAAATATAATTCAAAGAAATTTGGTCGTTGTGTTTGACAGCAGCCATCTTGCATTGATCTGATTGATTTTCCTTTGTTTACATTTCCAAATTAAAAATGTACAAATTAAAAATATTTAGATAGATTTATTAAAAATAGATGAAAACAATCTTTGATGCGGATTATATATCGTGCTAAAATTTGAGCTCAATCGGTGCAGAACATTTTGAGTTTTTGAAGCCGTAGACAAACGAACTTAACATTTTTTATATATATAGATATATATAAAACAAAAATTACGTTGTTTCATTTTTTTACGTTATATCATTTACTCATTGTTCCTCATAGTATAAAGAGAGATATCTCATTCATAGAAAATCGAATATTTTTTTTTAAAAAGAAAATAAACTTTTGAATAGTTATATCAATTCGATCGTTACATTTTAACAATTAGTTTATAACTTGCAGAGTTTATAACTTTTTCACTACTATTTTCAAATATTTCAGTAAAAAAAAAGTCAGTGATTCAATATAAATTAATTATTTACATTGCATATATTTTTTGTCAATCATTTCTGGTTTGATAAAGTTCTCCATCAGTTTCTACTTCAAATCAATTCCTAAGCCTTTATATACTGCCTACATTCTAATTAGATTATCTTTTTCATTAATTTTAATCTTTTGTTTTTTTTGTTTTTTTTATTGTTTTTACCCTCTTCATTCTTTGAAAACCAAATTCATTAACTTTAGTTGTAACATATGGCCCATCAATTTTTTACTTCTTTTACAAGATTCTACTACATACTTCTCTTCATTCCAATTCATCTTAAAACCACTTAATTTTATACCTAAATTTTACCACTTAAATTTTATACTTAATTTTATAATTTTATAAGGCCTCTATTATTTTCCTGACTGCTTTGCCTATTTTACATGTTTTGTTGCTGCAAAACGTTTTACTTTGTACAAATATTTTTATCAACTTTTTATAATTCTGAAATTTATTTTTAATAACAGCACATTACTTTTGCATGTTTTCATGGCGTATGCCATTCTATTTTGAATATTTTTACTTTTTTTAATAAATATAAGAAAATAAAATATAAATAAAAATAAATATAAAAAATAATATAAATAAAATATAAATATAAAAATAAAATATAAGAAATTTTCTATGTATGTTTTATTGCAAATGTCGACTTTTCACGACCTTCTGATTCAAAAAAACGATAGAAATTCCCGGAATATATTTGTTCGTACAGTGGCCTGAATTTTGATTAATTTCTCCGAACTGGCTCAAAATAAATTCTTCGTGTATGGGTTAAACAATTTTATATGTGGGGCATTGGTAACAATAAATTTTGGGAAAAATTAAAAAAGTGAAGATGTAATTTTCACCAGTTTGAATTTTTGATTCTTTAAACAATGATCGTAGAAAGTCGAGCTTTACTATTATCCAAGTACTTATAAATTAAAATACCTAAATTTTAAGTTAATTGAATTTAATGATAGGAGGTATTCAACTATATTTCTAAAGAGTTTTTGCCACATTTGTTAGAAACTCGTTTACAAAAAAAAAAAATAAATTTGAGACAAATGTTTGTCTTTGTATATCCTACCTTTAGCTTGATTTTTGACGCACATCGGACAATCGAGCATCATGATACTAATATTTTTTCTCCCTTGGGAGTGCCTCGGGAGATGTTGGCCAAACCTGAGGGGGTGATTCAATTCATCAAAATAAAATAAAACGATTCATGTAGACGAATATCCTCTCCTGCTTCTTTTTCGTCTGTCTGCCACTTTGTGTTTTTCTAATTTTTACACGAGTAACATTACTACCTTTAGTACCAACTTATTGAAATATCTACAAAATCTCTAGCGACACTGTTGAAAGCTACTTCTAAAATTGTTTACTAAATTTTTTAACAAAATATATTTAAATATCCAAAGGGGTATTTGAAATAAAGAAAGAAGGGTGAAAAAAGGGAAATAATCTGTCAAGGGCGAAGACGGGAAAGTTATTTGCCGGCTTTTTTTTTACTTTTTTCATTCTTCTGTAATTTTACTCTAAAAAAAAATAGGCTAATGTTCGAATACCTTATTGTTTAGCTCTTTTGTATCCTTCTTTCTATTCTAATTGATTACATGCACTTACTTTGTTTAGTTCAGATCCAGTTCTTCTCCCAGCAATCAATCCGTACAAATCTTAAAACTTTTTTTTGTCTCCGAACTGCAAATTTTTAATCAGCTTTTATTGTTTCTTGTAATAAAATTCTATGGTTAAAAATACAAGTATTAATAATATTTATTAAATAATCTTTGAATTTATTTTATTTGTACTTTTATTCTTTAAGATTGTTTTACTTTTATCCCTAATAAATAAACTTTTTTAATATTTAAAACTATCTACTTTCTTGCAAATATTGTTGCAGAACTCTAAAACGAATTAATAATAATGATACCCATATTTTTTTCCCCTCATAGTGCCTCGGTAGATGTTTGCCAACTTGAGGGAATGATTCAAGTAATCAAAATAAATAAAAAGGTTCATGTAGACGAATATCTTACCCTGCTTCTTTTTCCGAAGTTCTAATAACAAACGATTGTACATAATTCGACATGAGACAAAAGACAATTTTAAAAACTGGCATAGCCATTCTCCGGAATATGTATGTGTTATTCCACTCGAAGATTATTAGAGGAAAAAGTGAAGTCGTTACATCGCCTTTTCCAATTAAATTGTTCTTATCATAGCCTATCTAAATTGAAATAATAATCAGGTGATTTACGAAAGATACTTTCGCTATGCTCACCACCGGGTCTGTTTGTAAAGTGAAAATTATTATTGTCAGAGAAAGTAATTTTGGCTGCCATATAAGTTATATCTAAAATTTTCTTTTTACTTTCATTCGTAACCTCATAATATGAATCACAGATTGATTTTTCGCTTTAGAATAAAACGACATAATTCATCAATTTTTCGGATTATTAAAAAACATTTATTTCCGGTGTTATTAATATACTTGAGATGATTATTTCAAAGTTTATGAAAATCAGTCAGCCATTCTGGCATTATACGGGTTTTAACAATAATAAATAAATCACTCCTACATATTTAACTTCGTCTGACGTAGTCATGTAATTAAATGTAAATTGATGTACCAAAATAGAGATCAAAGTTTAATTGAAATACGTTATATTTAGATCTGGGAACATTATAACTGCAGATAGATTTATGATAATGGTATATTAGCAATGTTTAGAGATTTCGTCCCATGTCACACTGGACATTTAAAAAAAATTATATTTATTTTTTGTTTTACTTTCCTGGCATCATAGCTCTAGACCTATGGTGCAAGAAGGAAAGAATGGAAATCAGTCAAAAAATGGGATTTGGGTGTTTTCATTTCTTATCGTATCGTGACCGAGGGAGCGAAAAAACAACAAATCTGTGGGGAGGGAGGGTAGTTAACATTCGTACTTACATACGTGTGTTGGCGTCTTGGAAACTTAATAAATTTTCTGAGGATAAACCGATTTTGATGAAATTTTGTATATAGACTCGTGTGTATGAGACAATTTGTTAGTAACATTTTGGGGTCAATATCTCCACGGGATGGGGGAGACAGTTTTTCGAAATCAGTTTTCTCAAAATTTTGCAAATATAACACCACTTTATATAGTACATGCGTGTATGCTTATTTAACTATGTAAAAAAAATTCCCTCTTCTCCAAACATCGAAAAAAGCTATCTTTTTATTTATTGCACATTTTTTAACCAAATTTTTAATGTCTTCTAGGCGTAGTAGTTACGCAAGTGACTAAAAAATATACTATGGGAACAATACTGGTGGTGGGGAAGCCGATCAAAGTTTAAAAACATAGATTTTTTTGAACTATTTTGATTTAAACATACCAGTATAATGATAATTTTATAATAAATCGTAAATTACCCTCACCCCAGAAAGGAATCTTGGGTAACGTTTTTCATGTATCATCATTTTTCCATTGTATAAGACCAGTGCCATAAAAGTATTTACAACTTCGTCAGCTTTTTTCTAAAAGTAATTATATTTTTAAATCATAAAATTTCAAAATTACAAATTTATTTTAATCAATTTTTTGTTCATTCATTCAAATTTAAAATATTTACATAGTGAATTTTCTGTATAAATTCTGTTTGAAATATGAAACAACAAACTAGTATCGTCCCAGGAACTGTAACAAAACCTGTTAATTGATACTGATTTACGATATCGTATTCTTATTTCCAATATTTCTTTATTCAGTTTAATCCGGTTCTTTTTTTATATGATTCCATATTTTTTTAGTTTCATTAAAAGAAAAATAGAATATGTGCTGTTATGTGAATTTTTATTCATTCATTCATACAAACAAGAGTTTTTATTTAAATTTTATTTTGTTTGTAGTATTTTTAACTTATTTATTAAAAAAAATATAAAAATTTGTATCTACATATTTTTATTTGTTTATTTATATATATGATGTTTTTTTTGTAAATTATATATTCATGTGCATTTTATATGTGTTCAGCGTATAGAATTTTATATTCATAAAACTAAATACGACACCAGCTATCCCTTTATTTTTTTATTATTTTTTTCTTTGTTCAATCGTTGTTTTATTTTATTTTCAATAAAAAAAAATTAGTTTTTGTACTGAGATCAAGAATAATATTTAAACGCTTATACAAACCCTTTTGTATACTATTATTGTTGGATCATATATTTTACTATTAACTAATAAGACAAAGACTGGTGGTTATATAATACTAGTCCCACGCCTTTTATAATTTTAATCGCTTCCACTAAAAACGACCATTTATTTTCAAGGATAAAAAATAATCTCTTTATACTCATTTATTTCGCTTTTCAAAAAATTATTTTGAAAAGAATTGTCATATAAAACTTCAATAGAGTGAGAGAGACTGAGAGAAGAATTTAGATTTTTATGCTAATAACGTTCTTATTCATTGTTGGAACGGGATTTACAAATAGGATTCATTTCACATAAATAACACATAACTTTTCAGTTCAGTAATGTTTATTTTATCTGGGTTAGGCAAAATTAGGAATTATTATGACAACAATTTTATGTAAGTAGTTCAGCGTTTCATGTGAATAACTAATTAAATTATAACTACATCTTTACCTATTTTGAATAATTATTTACTTTAATAGTTTTTTTTTTTTTTTTACTAATTGTACTCTATTATTTTCTATAAAAAATCCTTTTTTAATATAAAAATGAACCTATTACCGTATGTGTATGATGATTTCAATTAGTAAATAAGAAATGATTGGATTGAATATATAAGGAATTCCATTCATCCATATCATATACAAATATTGAATCTTTTCTTATCGAGTTTTCAAACTTAAAATAATAGTTATTCTGAATTGTACGTTCAAAACGTTATCGATTCTCTCTGCCTAATACGGTTTAGATTCCATCGCTAACATACATGTAGATTTTGTCCTCTATCCCGTAGATTCAGTAGACTTATATTGCTTTAACTTTAAAGAAACCTTCCGATTTAGATAACTATCTGACTCTTGGGAACCTTTTCCGTTGATAGGTAACCGTTATAAAATTTATACGAACTCCCCTAACCTTGTTTGTAAATTTGTGACTATATTACTATATGCATTTTACTAACATATATCAGGACTTTAAATATTAGTTTGAATGAGGTAAAATTAAAATAAAAAAATATTGAAATTTATAAAGCTTTACAAAATTAAACTAGGCTCAAAGTAAATAAAATAAGTAAGATTTAAAAAAATAAATAAAATTATAAAATAATTATAAAAATTACAAAAATAAATTATTAAAAAACAAAAACGAATGATCTCGTAATTATTGGCTTTATCTGCCAAATATTATATAATACTAACTGGTCAGGGTTCGCTTCGCTCACTCGACCGTCTAGTCAGGGGGCTCCACCCCCTGGACCACCAACGTGTTCGTATACTCATGTCTCTGAGAATATTAGGTATTTTACAGATATTCATTAAATAAAACATCTCATGTGGACACCACATCCTTGCACATCCTTGACTTCCTTGTACGCTTATTAAATTACACATACACTTTTTTTGATGCACTTCATTTAAACTTATTTCATTTGATGAGGTACTATCCTCCAATTCTTAATAAAGTGGACAGTTACACAATTGCATTGTGGTGAACACCACATTGCATCACAATTTTTATGGTGCCCGTATCAGCATTTTATATAAATTTATATATTAGTTTTGTTTCACGTTGGTCAAGTATTTATGTAGTGTAAGTGAGAACGTGTCGGATCCGTAACCACGCACACATCGGTTCGAATTCGACTTCACATACATACATATATATATTTTATAATTTAAATATATTGATTCATTAGTAATTATTAACTTCTATAAAAACTGTTGAATTAAAATGAAAATACATAAAAAATTATTTCGCTAATAACTTCTGATTTTTTTTCATATTCTTTTTTTATTGTTATTGAATTAGTAATATTAAATTGAATTATTAATTAATAAATACATTTAAATTAAAAAAAAAAAATAGAAAAAAAAATATACGTATATGAAGTCGGATTCGAACCGATGTGCCTTTTCCTTGTAAGATCCAAATATTTCATTATTTAAAATTTTATTTGGCTTTAACTCTGGAACCAATGAAAATAAGTACAACTTATGATATATTGTTGAAAAGATCTCAATAAGGGCTTATTACTGCAGTTAAGAAAAAATTACTGCAGTTGGGCTTTTTTTGGATACTTTTGGTCCAGTCGATTGCAATCATAAGGGGAGTACACAACTAGATGTTACAACAGTCCTAAATCCAAAATTTCAACATCCTCCGGCTAATCGTTTTTGAATTATGATACATGCATATGTATGTACGTTCAGACCTCACGCCGAAACTAGTCAAAATCGATTCAAGGATGGTCAAAATGGATATTTCCGTTAAAATCTGAAAACCGAAATTTTTCGCTATCACAAATACTTCCTTTATTTCGTACAAGGAAGTAAAAAAATAATAATTTTACTTAATTCTGTTGCCATGATGACTGAAATATAATGAAGATAAGAAGAATTAATACAATTACGTATTATACATATACTTTGTTCCTATCATGCATCAAGGTGCTTCTATTCTTATTTATTTTTATAAAATTTCTTAAACTTATGTCTACAATAGTTTTTTTTAACAAAATGTAAAAAAATATTAAGTATAATAAATGTTAATCTAAGTACGTACTGTTTATAGTACACAATACAATTAATTTATTATACAGTTGTTAGTTCAGATTTTTCCGCTAGATGGTAGCGCTTCATTCAGAAAAATTAATGTGAGCAGACAGCAAACAAACCAACTCACCATGCATTTTTATTGGAGAGATAGATGTTAACATTTCCGATATGTAAATAATTTTCAGTACTGAGGAATTGTATTTAACTAGATAGTTAGGATCCATAAGAACTTTTATTTTCTACGGTAAATAGTGTTTTAGATGATAATGACGAATCGTATTAAATCGTAATCGTAAAAAGCAATTGTTTACTAAAATAGTAAATGTACACATCTTTATAATTTTAAAGTTTTTAATTATTTCTTTTTAAAAATTTGTTAAAAAAATAGAAATAAGTGAAAAATACTTATAGAAATTAAAAAAAAGAAGGTTGTATTGTATTTGTACATGATTGTACAGATTGTGTTTTATTTTGTTACGTACAATGAACATATAGTAAAAATAATGTAAATTAAAAATTTTGAAACTGAAAAGAAACAATTTTTACAATTGATTACATGTTTTAGCTCCACTTATATAGCGGATTCTATACGGCCGATTGAAGTAATTTCACAAAAATATGTATTGCTTTGTTTCCGAATTTGGACAGTAAATAGGTTAACCCTGATTTCTGCTCATAAATTTATTAACAATATATGTATGTATATACGGAGAGTCGTTCAATAATTAAGGAGACATATGGCTGTAGTAAAGTTATTATTTATTCCGTGACAATAAAAACCTATGTTTCAACATAATTTCTGGCTACTTTTGTTCACTTGTCCCATCTTTCTGTTTGTCCCAAACAATTGTCCCAACAATTCATTGTTTACCGTTTAGTAATTGGAAAATTATTGTAAAAGTCGAAAAATTTCAGAGGAATTTAACAATATTAATTTTGGGCGTATAATTAAATTTTGATCAAAAAGTCGTGGAACTGCTCAAATGAATCTAAGAGATTAATATGAAAATTCATATTATTAACAATATCTTTAAAGTTAATCAGTTATAATTTAAACTGGATAAATGATAGTAAAATATATGCTTGTTATGGTCTAAAATCATAATAATTTCTATTCCTTTAAAAAAAAAAAATGAAAGTCGAATTTCTTAAACTTACAGTATTTTAGGTTGATTATTGTTTTATCAGTTTTCTTAGAATTAAAATCTGACAAATATTTTCGAAAAGTTTTATATGTTTTGATCATTTAAAGAAGAAAGATTACTGTACAGTAAAAAATTTCTATTTGAGAATATTTTATACAGATGGATTTCGTCCTTAAAAAATATTATATATTATAATACTTATATTTGATAATTTGATGTAAACTTGAAATGCAGATGGTTTAATTTTACTTACCCGGCGAATGTATTTAGAATAGCTATTTTAAAAGTGAAGTATTTTAAGTATTGTAATTATGTCAAAAATGGGGTACCATATTTTTTTTTTAAATCTTCACGTCTTAGGGTCAAACTAGTTGATCTAGACCAAAACCATTTGTTTGTATGTGTGTGGGTACGTATGTAAGTAAGTGTCGCACTGCTTTTGACTTTACCTCTCAGGATTTCCAAACCGATTTTAATTTGGCTCAAATATTTTTATGTATGGGGCATTGATCATATTATTTTTTTTAATTCGTTAAGGGATGGTGGGATATCGCGAAAAAAGTAATTTCGATTTTCTTCAGAGACATTTTAGAGAAAACGTTATTAAAGCAAATTTTGGATTGGACCTCAATCCATATATAAATAATTCATTAATCTTTTTTCAAATCAACCCACTCATATTAAAATTGAAATAAATGTTTTTTTCTTTTACTCTATCCTCCTTCGGCTGAAATATTTTTCAAAAGGTTTTTGAAAGTTTGTACTTCTAACAAAGAGCTATCATCAACTAATATCTACAATATTTTAAATTATAAACTAAGCCTAAAATGTAGAAAAGGTTTTTGAAGATCTTTTTCTTCTTATTTTAGCCTCTATTATAGGGTGTTTATATTTAGAGAAAACTTAGCTGAAGAAAATCTGTTAAGTTTAACTTAAATATTTGAATATTTTTAGGAAAATATTTAAAAAAATTTTTCCACCTCTAAAAAATAAATAATATTGTGTTTTTTTGGGTTTCTTTTTGACTCGTAACTCTTTCAATTTTTATTATTAAATTGTTTTTGCATTTTTCTTCATCACTTACCAGATAATTCTAACAATGACACCCATCTAACTCTTCTCTTAAGAGCTATTAAAATTAGACTACTAGCTTTGGCACCAATGTTATATTCCGAACCCAAAATAAGTAGCAATTTTTATTCATTACTTTCATAAAAGTTATACTTCTTTTTTCAATATGTTAATAAGAATAAATTTTTCCTAAATTTTCCTCACAGAGTAAGGACACCCTTAAAATCAAAAGTTGTTTTATTTAGAATTTGGGAATTTTGATGTTAAATCATATTTTTGACCAGCGTACCGGGGAAAGAAACGTCATCTCTGTTTTATTGTCTTTCTGATGATGTTGAAAACTCTCAGGTTTTATTTTTTTAATATCAATTATAGGTTGATTTATTTTTGGTAATTTGATTTTTAACTGGTTATAAATATGTTTAATTTATTTTAAATTATACTACCGTGCTATTTTATTATAAAGTATTTTTTTTTAGTTTAACATAATGATATGTTACAATTAGTAAAATCTTTATTGAAGCAACGTATTTAATGTTTTGATTAGATAAATGTATTTTATCACAGATCATTATTGAAGTCGTATCATTGAACACCGTATTAATGATGATCGATTCATTGATTCGTTGTTGTTATGTTGAAATTAATATATATTTAGGTACGTACTTAATATCAGATAGTAGTAACTTATAATAACAACGATAAAATCTATTGCCTATTCAGTATACGCTGCCACAACATGTCTATTACCTCAGCGTATGTGGTTTGTCATTGAACATGAATTCACTGATTGCATAGCATGTTAATCCCTTTCAATGTTATCCCGTTCTCTAGTTTATATTAAATTAATTGGAAGACAGAATTTAATTAACGGTATTATGTAAAATAGATTTGTTAATTTAATATTGTATAAATAAAGATTTGAATTAAATTAAACCGTATTTTGATAACACATTTGCTTATATACAGTATAATTTTGGTGTAATCTTAATATAAAAGTTAAAATTTCGGATATCTGATTTTCTTTACGATGCTGGAAATGTCTCATTTTACTGATCTAAATTATTTAAAGAGTGAAGGGAACCATTTCATTATTTATATTTCATATTATGGTTGTTATGCTTAGGAACTTATCGGTCATTTTTGGAAATGAACGGTGTTTTATGTCAGGTCACCAATAATAGTTTAGTTTCACCACCATGTAATATACAATTTTATGCTCAAAAAATTTATACATTTCAAATTATTCGGGTAATTAGGCCATATTTCTTATAAAACGTTTAGCCATTAAACGTTTAAACGTTAAGCCTGATTAAATGCGGTTCCCTCGGGTCCGAAAGATTGTATTCCTTAAGATATTTATCGTGAAATGAATGCGACCCATCTTTGCGCCTATTTACCAACCCCCATTAGTGAATTTAATTCGCTTCTGTTCGATATGACAACATTTTTTTTAGAAATGTCATCACATTATTATTCCTTATTAATTTTTTACGTTAACGTATATTTAACTTAAAATTAATAAAGCTTTTCACGGCAATATGAGTTTTAAGACGGTAAATAAAATGCTATTAAATGGTATTTTTGCCAGAATCACTATTAGAATAAGCAGTTATTCGCAGCTTATGAAAATATTTTAGGATGTTTTTGGCACATTCTGTAATGCCTTGAGAGCTTACTAATTACAACTTTCAAAGTTTACGTTGTACAGTGAAGGAAATTAAGGTAGTTAGAAGTTATTTTAATGGTGTGAAGTAACCTTAGAATTGTACGGAAGCTTTTTACGAAGGGATATCTGCTGAAGACCGTGTTAGTTCTGTGTTTTGAATTATACTGGTGATACTTTTTTTTTTCAAATGTGCTTCTCTACTGGTTATAACTGACGTATATGCATTGCTGCTGACTGAAGATGATTCTTATAGAGGAAAGTGAAGTTTGTAGGATTGCGGAAGGATAGAGCTTGATATTAATATAAAATCAGGTGTAATAACATAAATTTATTAACAATATATGTATGTATATACGGAGAGTCGTTCAGTAATTAAGGAGACATATGGCTGTAGTAAAGTTATTTTTTCCGTGACAATAAAAACCTATGTTTCAACATAATTTCTGGCTACTTTTGTTCACTTGTCCCATCTTTCTGTAAGTTTTGTATTCCGTAAAAACTTTTCACCTTGGTGTCCATTCTTATATCGCATTCTTTCCTTACTCATTGTTATCGAACTTTGAGAGAACCAAATAAAATAAAATCTGTTGGTGCTTGATCGGGACTATAAGATGAATATGGCAATACTCTCATTTGAGTAGCTTATCATGTCTACTTAGCGATATGGAGGCAGGCGTTATCATACAGTTTGAGAAAAAACCAGAACAGTTCCTCCTTTTTGCGGGTTTCGCTTTATTTCTGAAACAAAAAAGGGTAAGTTTTATCACAAGACATTATTTTGCGAAACAAAACCGTTGTTTAAGTTCTGTACTGTTGAGATTTCGGGTGTCTGTAATTTTAAGTCAACTGTCTTAGAACCCAGCTTGAACACATTTACGGTATCTCAGCTCGTCATGGATAATGAAATAGACAGTTCCAATACATTAACAGCCATTAATTTACCAAAAAATTTCTAAAATGTTTATAATCTGTTCTTGTGAATAAGATCGTTAATGCTAATTAACGATCTTATTCACAAGAAAAGTCATGTAAAGAATCAATCGAAATTTACACCGGTCTTCCGTTACGACAAAGATCGGTGTCATTTTTCTGCCCAATTTAAACTATTCGATCTACTTTGCACCGGTAATACATTTTTTACTATACTGTTCTTAACATCCGTGAATGAATTTCAATCGATTTTACATCTTCAGAAAATAAAAATTTCATTACAGCACGCAGTTGTTCTTCCACGTTTCACGTTTCAAGTGGAGCCGACATTTTGAAATAAACAAAGATGTTATAATTGTAGAAATTATATTCCAAGAGCTGATTTGTTTTTTGTTAGGGTTGACAACTTGAAGGTCATAGACTTTCAGTTTGTTTCATTAAATAGTTTTTCCACTGTTGCAATTTGTTTCTAATTATTGAACGGCCCTCGAATTAAAAATAACGATTCTGATTTTCATTATAAATATATTCAACGGTTCACCTTAATTGTGTGATTGGTAATAGATATGACTTTTTTTTAAAAAAAGGGGGAAATTTAGAGATAATTTTGTATTTTAAAATACATTAACAAGAATTTTATATTTAATCTGAAAGAAGTTAAGTGATTCGATTTCTATCAGTTATCATTAGCTTTTATACATATATATATTTTTTAATTAAAGAATAAAATTACTACTTTTGTTTGTAGTGCAATAAAACAAAATAAATAATTTGTGTTTGATAATAGCGGACTGAATAATTCACTATTTAGGATATTCAGGTGAATTGTAAAATAAATGGAGAGCAAATTAAACGACTTCACTTTATTTGATTTTAAATGTAAATAACGTTGCTACGTTTGCAAATGTTCTACTCTGATTTAACTGAATATTCTGTACGGTTTATTTGCTTCATTTATTATTAATTTAATCCTATGTTTTTGTTTTAATTCTACGATATTTTTATTTCGTATTTTTTATTTCCTTAGTTTAATAAAATTATAAATTTCAAAAATTTCGTGAAAGTTTTTTTTTAATATACGTATCGAATTCTACAAAATATTTTTTTACAATATTTAATTTACGCAGATAGATATCACACCTATTACTGATAGCCAAGTAAAATAAACTTTTAAATACTCCCTTTCTAGAAAGCGAAAATATGGTATTTTAAATTCACATAATTAATTTTTTTATGATTTTATTTAATGTTTGAATAGTTGTGTAGGATAAATGATTTACTGTATTATTTTATTACAACACTTACAAACTGCATCCATTTGTTTTTATAAAATCATTGCGGCTTAGTTGAGTACTTTATTGACTACATAATATCGTTTCTGCATCTTCTTCAGGTTAAATATTTTCATTTGATGAAATTATAATTATTTCAACTGTTCAGTAAACATAGTAATTGTTATTGTTTGGTTTGTTAGTTCCTTAATTTATTTTAAATGTAGTAGAAAAGAACTTTCGTAATGTACTTTCATGAATAATGTATATTATTAAGAAAGAAACTAATCTAATTACTACTGACACATTGTATAGCGTTTTGCCTATTCGTGCTTTTAATTCACTTAATATAGCTCGGCCGTAATTACAGTAATTCTTCTACAAAGTTTTTACTTTACTGAATGGCGAGACGTTTCTAATAATAATTATTATTTTTTAATTATTTCAAATAATGCCTCAGAAAAACTTTCTTAAAATGAAAATTTTTTAACCACTTAAAAAAAGATTCCAGTTCAAGACATGTACTATTTTTTATCTGTGTTCAAGCTTATATCTTATTAAATTCATCTATTTCGATATTGTTTATATATATATATATATATATACTCAAATCTAGCAATAGCAAAGTATTGCCGGGCCTGCTAGTTCTTTAAACTTTTTGTAATCTGATAAACGATTTGAACACGTTGTAGCTAGTTATTATTACTATATTTTTTTATTTTTTACTTAATACCAACTTCTAAAGTCGAATTTTAAAGAATTGAAAAGATTTTTATTACTCTTTAGTATGTTTTTTATTTAAATTACTTTTTAAATATTCTTAAAATTAATTCTATATATGTCTAATCCCTTTAATGTAAAGTAACTTTCTTTCCTTAATATTAAAAAAATATTTTTTGGATAATTGGTATTGTAGTTTAATTCGACTGCAATCAGGATTTAATTCCATTTTAGTAGCATGTAACATCCGTAATCTAAGACTATATTTAGAGATTTAGTTTTTATTTTAAAATTTTTAATCATTGATTTTTAAAGTATTCTTTTAAAATTATTTAGCTTTTCTCCGCCAAAAAAAGAAAGAAAAAAAAACAACGGTCTCTGGTTATAACAAAATTCAGTTGGCGGTGCATATGTTCTAATATTGAATTTAACTAGTACCAGTTTATTTTTATAATTTATTTTTTTGTTTCGAATTCACCCGCCTATGAGTGCTTTAAATAAAGTTACTTCTGCGACTGTGGTTTTCTCTTTTTCCAATATTATTTCATTCTTTCTGAGAAGGCTTTCTTCCGACATCTTGGATCCCTTTTTGGATGAATTTGTTTTTTAAATCTTAGGTCTTCGTTTTTCAGTGTCGTTCTCTGACCTTTGGTCTCCTAGTGACGTTGCTTTGTTCGTGGATTATTAGTATTTCCATGTCTTCTTGACTGTATTTTAACCAGTTGGTCATGATTTTTCCGTCCATAAAAAAGTCGAAAATCTGTTTAATCAGTCTATTTTTGGTTAATCCATCTGATGTTGCATTAGAAGCTGATTCTTTTTTTCTTTATCATGTCTGAGAATTTTTTTATTTTCCTCTTTAGTTTTTGGAATTTAGTTTCGTATTTTTGGAATTTTGACCCGATGATTTTTCTGATTAGTTTTCTTTCTTGTTTTTTCAATTTTTCAATTTGTTCTTTGATGTCTAAAATCGGCGTTTCTGCTGCGTACAGAGCTTCCGTTTTTTTTACTGTTTTTTAGTGTATTAATTTTGAGTTCGAGGAAAGTTAATTTTTGTCGCTTTTATATATTATTTTTATTTTATTTATTTATTATTTTTTTGACACATTTTTCAACCTACCACCAGTTCACACCAAGAATTCATTTGCCACACAGGTCCCGGAATCTTTATAACAAACCTAGTAGACTGTGATACGAATCCGCAGGACCGAAAATGGAGAAGAAAGAATGAAGGAGATTAAGAATAAAGATCGGTGGTGAGAAAGGATAATGGTTAGGAAGGATGTGAAACAAACAATTGTACCAAGAAGAATCCTCAAAGCTTCTTCTAGACAGCGAGCGCCTAACACGCTCAGGAACAAGTACATTACTAATCTGCAACAGAAATTGCTCTTATTTCAGAAATGAATGATCCATTCCTTAGCAGGTTTCTAAAGGAGTATATCGGTCATCTCCAGAATTTTGTGACATGTTGGAGTATAAAACTAAACTCTTACCGCTCATCTAGAACTATTTCACGTAAATAAAAATAAAATTTTCAGTGTTAGATGTAAGGTTTCTTAAGGAACATCTTTTCCATCTCCAGAACTGTGCAACATAATGGAGTATAATACTAAACTGTAATTAATCCATTTGAGGTCCTTCCTGATGTTTACATTTGAGGTATCACTTCTGTTTAATTTTTTGCTTTCATATTCAGGATTATTATTTACTGTTAGGATACATTTTTGATTGTGATATAACGAACATTAACATTTTAAGGAAGACATTACATTTTACTACGTTAGATATTACATTATGTAACTGTAAGCTAAAAAATTTATTTAATTATATATGACTTCCTCATTATGAAACTGATGTCGAGTGAACAGTATAATAGTAATTATTTTTTTTGTTTCAGCTGATAATTCCTATCTGAGGCATACTTATTAGTTATATTGTGGTTATGATATGATTAAAATTATTTATAATTGTTACGATTAAGTTAAAAGTAATTAACTAATTACGTTCATATGTTTAAGATTATGGTAAGTTAGGTTATTCATTGCAAGTTTCATTCATTAATTTAGAAGTGGATCGGTCATTCACTCATTCCTTCATTGTACTTGTTTACTGTTGTTGTTGCTGCTGTTGCTGTTTAGGTTTGTGAATTATAACGATAATTCACAAGTCATTAGTAACACAATCCATATGTGTGTATATAAATATATATAACACTTGAGTATTCTGATAAGCTTTACCAAATATAACAAAAGTAAATACTTGAACAATATTCCATCAAATATTTTAATTATCTGCATTTAAACGCAATTCTCTTTTTCTTCGAATTGCAAATGGGGATATACGTGTAATATCATTTACGAAGTTTAATCAATTAAAACATTATCAATTACTTCAAATTTTATCGTAACATTTTTTATTATTTTTAGCTCATTACTTATTCACTGAAATTATTAAAAAAAGAATAAAAAAACCGATAAAATTTATTTCATCTGATAAAGTTCTGATTTTTAATTTTTGAGATAAATATATGTATTTTTTAAAGAAAATAGTCACATATTTCGATTATTATAAATTTAGTAATTTTTCTTAATAACAAAATAAGATAGGATTGATGTTTACAATGTTGCTTGCCTAACTTGGCCACTTAAAATTTATAAATTTTAGAAGATAGATTTAGTAATACAGTAAAACTTTGTTACAACGGGATTCAAGGGGCCGATCAGATATGCTGTTACAGGCGAGTGCTCTTTAATTCCGAATTGCCACCTCGTAACCATAAATTTTTACACCATCATTATCTATTGTAATACAAAACATATACTGTATGCCTAAGAAGAATCTGTTGTAAAATGAAATATCGATGTGTTCTGTATTATGACTAACAAATAAAATTAAAATGTCTTACAACTTTTAGATGTTAATACGTTTTGCTTTGAGTAGTGCTTTGATTTGATGAGTAATGATTTTTAAAACGCATATTTGCTGTATAACTAAATATGTGTTTCTGATATAAGAGTTTCTTACTGTTTTTACATAATTTTCTTTTTATAAGTTTAAAATAGTTAAATATAAATGAAATAAATTTTTTTTAACCAATTTTATTAATGTTTTTATCGGATTTAAATAAAAAATATAAAACCTTTCTCTAAAATTTAGTTTAATCTAAATCTACTAAAATCATACGTATACAGACAGTTTCACTGAATGTATTTGGTAAGAAATAAAAAAATAGCCCTACAAGAGCTGTTCGTAACTTACAAACTTATTTATTTTATTTTACATCTGGAAAATGAATTTACATCATGAAACAGGTGTTGGCTAAAAGAATAAGTAAAAGGGTGTATTTTATAAATAAAATACTGCAATGTCGAAATATAGCTACACTATATATGAATGGATAGGCCCGGTTTCGGCATCAAAATTTGTATTTTACACTGTCTGTATTATTGAAGTGGAAAGAACCGCTGTTTTACTTTAGTTATCGCCAATAAATATTGTTTCTAATATATTCAACTTAATTTTTTTTTTTTAATTTTATTTACATATGTGTAATTTTTTTTTTAACTATCATATATTTTTAATTAAATTCAGGCCTACAGATAGTAGTTTAACCAACTGATAACTTGTTTGAAAATGTAAAAATTAAACGACAACACGGCCTCTAAAGAGAATATTGAAATTTAAGATCTCGGTTAGTCGACCTTTTTTCATAACATAGATTGGTTTAGTATTTTATGTTACTGGTGTTGATTCTAAAGTATCGATATAGTTTAGCAAACGATATTTTTATTAATATTAGGTTTATCGTATTAACGAATATGATACCCATTCATTTTTTATTTTCGTTTCAAAAGCACTTAAAAATCGTCACGGACAAAAAGAAGAAAGAATTATATGAATAGATCATCGGTAAGGAATTAACAAAACGAAATTATAAAACTTTAAAAGATCTATGAATTTTTCATATAGAAAATATGTTTATATATTTTCGTTTAAAATTTATATCCTCAAAATTTAATTATTACCTTGAAAAATGTACTAAAAATTGTGTACTACATTTCTTTAATTAATGGTCAGCAGTAATTAATTGTAATAAAGCATGTTAAATTCAGTAAAATATTGGTTTTTCTTTGAAAATACTTATTTGTAAGCAGATTGATGAATGGTGTCGTTTTATTTAATACTGTTAAACAAGAAATAGAATGTAACTAAACATTTATATTTAAAACAGATTCAAGTATTTACTATAAAATGATATCTATATCTATGCTATGATAATCTATGCTATATCTCGACTTTTGCTGTATTTTATTTATAGAATACACCCTTTTACTTGTTCCTTTAGCCAACTCCTGTTTCATATTGTAAATTCATTTTCTCGATGTAAAATAAAATAAATAGGTTTGTAAGTTACGAACAGCTCTTTTTGTTCTAATTTTTTATTTTTTACCAAATACAGTCTGTGAAATTCTATGTATACGTACGATTTTAGTAGATTTATATTAAATTCAATTTTAGAGAAAGGTATGATATCAAGAAAAAAGCCGATAAAAACATTATTAAATTTGGTTAAAAAAATTATTTCATTTATATTTAACTATTTTAAACGTACGAAAAAAAGCAAATTATGTAAAAATGGTGATACTCTTATATCAGAACAGATATTTAGTTGTACAGCAAATATGTGTTTAAAAATCACTTCTCATATAATTTTAATAAGTTAAATCACTACTCCTTTCTGTTAAATTGTTATCTGTTACATGTATTAAATTTACAAGTTCTATATTCTTTAAGAAAATTTTATTAATCCATTTTTAACACAACTGAAAATTTGACGTTTTATATAATTAAAAGAAAATCATTGTTTACTATTGAAAAAATCATATTCCATCTGCATTAAGTAATTCTTAAGATTTTTTTCAGTACACTGTTGAACTGGATATTTAATTTATTGATATTTAATACTTGTTGAATCAGGTCACGAAAATTACCAAATTGTACATGGTTGTAAGATTATAAGTTTAAACTATTATTATAATAAAAAAAAAAAAAACTAAATAAATACAATTTAAAAAATAACCTTTACGTAATAATAATAATGATAAATAATATCGATTACTATTAATCAATCGTTTTATAAAACAGCAAAAATCTAATTTCGATATCCACCATTTCAACCAGTTTCTATATTTAAACCTCTGCTAATTTTCTAAAGATATCTAAATTTTTTTTTGAGAACAAAACAGGAAAATTCATAAAAAGAAAAGTTGAAAATTCTTTTCAAAGAAAACGTGTTTACTATTAATAAATTAAAATATTTAATAAATTAGGATAACATTTTGTTCCTCTTCAGTGAAACTATTTTATTTTCATTTTCCAACAATTTAAAAAAATTAATGATTTAAAAATAAGTAAACGTAATCAGTTATTATTAAATATTATGATGCTACAAAAATTCTAACTACGTTTCTCAAGAAGCTGAAATTTATCCATAAAATACAACGCGTATTAAACATTTCATGCATTTAAAATTTATTTCGTTAAATTATTAATGTTTATTACAGAAAATTTATTTATTTCTTAGATTTAATAGTAATTCATTGTTTTGTAATACTTCAATTAGATTCATAATAGCATTAAAATATATCACTGTTTTATATGTATATTTTACGACAACATAGTGGTATATCTCCAGTTTTCTAATCTAAACATTTCTCATTCAAGTCCATTTCAGACCGAATAAAACTTGATAAATTATTGTGACTCAGATTTTTAATATTATAAGGGATACTTCATGTACGATGTTGGCTGTCGGTGATTGCATCTACCCGCATCATTCCCTTGCGTACTTACTGATGTTTAATGTGTTTAGTTGTATCTGTTTATCATTGTACAATTCAAGTGTTAAATATTTTCTGTGAAATTTATTACATTTTTTTTTTAAATTTTCTTCTCCTTATTTATAAAAAAGCAACTGTTGGCAATTTATTAAAACAATTCAAAATCAGAAAAGTTGATGTACTCACAATAGTCCTTGCCGAAATTATATATCTGAAACACTGTTATCACTGTTTTAGGGAGCCAATGGAAGAAATAATATTTTTTTAAATTAGCTAAATAACACATACGAATAAAATTTTAATGAATTTAAATCTGTATAATATCTTGCCATCTTCAATTTATTAACAAAAATTTGTTAGTTATAATAAAGCGTAATTAACAAACAGAATTTTACGATTGTACAGTAAACGTTTTATTGATATAAAACCAAATATACATCACTAATATATATATATATATATAGAATTTTGTAATTCAACGTGTAGAGAAAGAAAATACTTTGGTCTATAGCTCTTTACCAATATTAAGTTTTTCGTTCTCTGACTTATCATTGATTTTATTCTCCATTTACTTTAATATATATTATATAATATATATAATATATATATATATATATAATATATATATAATATATATATATATATAGTACATCAAATTATTCCTCTGCCATCTGAGCTACTTGTAATAAACATCATAAACACAATTTGAGAAAATCAAAAAAATTAACTAATTTGTGCAGAATATATTTTATATACATAAAATATGCTAGCAGACCCATCGCAGCTTCGTCTGCGCTCTATGGTTACTTATATTTCCCGTCGCGCTCAGGGGATGTTTAGTCAGTCTGCTTCACTCTCCCTTCCCGTCTAGCTAGGGGGCTCTGCCTCCTAGACCCCCCTTGAGCTCATTAAACTCATTCTTGTGAAAATAGTAATGCTAAATAGAGATTAAAGCCTGTTCAATTTATAAAAAGTATCAATTCATTGTAATTTCCCCACAGTTACAGTTTGGTCAGTTCACACCTTAACATTGAGTGATCTAAGAATGTGGGTTTCAAAACAGTCGGTTTCCATCTTAGAAATATTAGTTATAACTGGTTACTTGTACTTCGTGCGGATAAAAATGTATTTTTCCTGGTTTTTAGCACCACTAGGAGTGACCGTAGTTCGTTTTTTAAAATTTTTTAATGGTTTTTTTAGTCAAGTAACTGAAGGCAGTTGCAGCTAGTCGCGTCGCACATACAATAAGAGTGGCAGTGACTGTGTTGGTAGAGCCGCCGCGCTGTACACCATCACACCCCTTAAAAAAATCGATTTTCAAAAAAAAAAAACCAAAACGGTTTTTAGATTTAGATTTACTCTTCAGATATTTATCTGAAGAGTATTTGCAAGCCCCAATGTAGTTATAATCTCGTTTAGTATAATCAAAAATGCGGGAAATTTGTAAGCATTTTTTAAATATTTTTACCTTTATTCACTCCTTTCAAGCTCGAATTTTTGAAAAATCTAGCAATTGATTTTTAGATAATTCATGAAAATTACACAGACCAAAAATCAAGTTTATATCTTCATTTATTACCGAGAAATTTAAAAAAGTAGTAAATTTTATTGTTACTCCATTTTAACCCTTTTAACTCGGAATTTCAAAAAATCCTTTCTTAACGTGTATTTAGACCGTAAAAGTAGACCCACCGGGTTGGTCTAATGGTGAACGCGTCTTCCCAAATCAGCTGATTTGGAAGCCGAGAGTTCCAGCGTTCAAGTCCTAGTAAAGCCAGTTGTTTTTACACGGATTTGAATACTAGATCATGGATACCGGTGTTCTTTGGTGGTTGGGTTTCAATTAACCACACATCTCAGGAATAGTCGAACTGAGAATGTACAAGACTACATTCATTTACACTCATACAATATCATCCTCATTCCTCCTCTGAAGTATTATCTAAACGGTAGTTACCGGAGGCTAAACAGGAAAAGAGAGAGACCGTAAAAGTAACATATATACGCAAATTTGCATCAATTTATCTTCAGTAGTTTTCGCTGGGCTTTGATAATCAGTCACCTCAGGACATATTCTTGTGTGTGTGTGTGTGTGTGTGCGCGCGCGCGCGCGCGAGGGCGCATGTGTAATGTAATTTATTATATTATACTTTTATATATTTTTTGTTAATTATTTTATAAATTTTTGTAAATTCCGATGTTGTTTAATACAGCCCATGAAATTTTATGATTAGCATGATTTATTAATTCACAGAAACTGCGTTATATAAATAATTTTTAAAAAACACACGAGGAAAGTTATTTTCAATATACGGGATTAGATTATTATTATTGTAATTTTTTTTTGCATGTGGGATAGAATATGATAAATGAGAACAATGAAATTTGTTAAGAGGTGACATCTGTTAAAAGACAGAATTATTGATTTTATATTCCCATTATCTTAAACTTCACAGTTTCTTTATTTTTTACGTGTGTTTTGTACAAATCTTGTAACGGATTCATTGATTCTCATCGGAAAAAAACGGGAAACTTATTTCCAGTTCGTCACAGAAATCTATTGATAGAAAACATAGTAAAAGAAAAAATTACGCTAAATACAAACGTTTGACGAATGAACACCTGTTGAGAATAATATATTTTTCTTTTTTAATTTATCGGGAAAGCCATATTTCACACACGTTCATCATACGCTTTTACACGCTGAAGATCAGTATCCGCTAGAAACATCTAGAGGAAGTATACCACCTGACGAGTTTCTTTTATATTTATTAGAAATTGTTTACAAATAATAATACTAAGTACAAAAAAAAAATATAAAACACCATTTCTATTTTAATAAAATTACGTAAAGTTAATGTCGTATTTGTATGCCTGTATCTGAAATTGAAATTTTTTATGTTCTTATACTTTGTACTACTTTTATAAATTGTTGTTCTGAGTGGGAGAGCGATAGTATCTCGGCCTTCCAATCGGAGGTCCTGGGTTCGAAGCCCAGTCGGGCATGGCATTTTTCATACGCCAGAAATTTCATTTCCATATTCCTTTGTACTAGCTTCAAAGTATCTGTGGTGAATTGATTCATCAAGCAAAAAAACAATTTTTTTAAATTGTCTTGATGTTAGTTCCTAATAATGGCAGTCTATAGCAGCAATAGTCGTAGCAGCAATGATCTTAATATAAAAAAGGTCTTTGGTGTAGTTTTATATTTTCCTTAAGAATAATTAAATAACAATGCGAAATTTATTAAAATTAATTTTTTAATGAAAATAGGAAAAATTTTAGCCCATTGGAACTTTACTCTGATAACGTCTTATGAAAAATCTAAAATCCCTTACGGTTTTCCTAAAAATTAGTTATGATATGCATAGTCTAGGGATAAAAAACTACATGAATTAATTCAGTATTTATTTTAACGTACAGTTTCTCAACTGGAAACGTGGCAGTTAGTTTATTCATGAAATGTTTCTTAAATTTTTATGAACCTAAAAATTGGGTTTGAGCTCTGATGCATAATTTTCTTCCATAATCGTTAATTTTTATTTATGAAGATATAAAAGTGTCAGATGATTTATATTGTTTAGTTTCACGGACGGACTTACCATATAGAAGGGAAGAGAATCTAATATTTAAAATCTCTCTGAAAATCTCACTTTATTAAAATAAATTAATAAATACGTTTGAAAACTGGACATTTTCGTATATTTCCATTAACAATAATTAATATAATTTTTATTACAAAATCTATGTCAAATTTTGGACAATCTTTTAAAATATTTTTTATTATATCTATTACAAATTTTTTTATTCATTAATAACAATTAACGGGGTTTTCGTGCCTCTGTAATGTAACATTATTTTACGTTCACTGTTTACCAGACATTTCAAAAAATTGATTTAAACTTTTTTCAAATTCAAAGATAGGAAAAAAATTATTAAAATTAAGATTTTTACTTCCTTATACGAAGTAAAGGAATTGTTGTGATCGCGAAAAATTTCGGTTTTCAGATTTCAACGGAAATATCCATTTTGACTAGTTTCGGCGTGACGTCTGTACGTTCGTACGTACCTTAAGTATCTCGCATAGCTCAAAAACTATTAGCTGTAGGATGCTAAAATTTTGGATTTAGCACTGTTGTAACATCTAGTTGTGCACCTTCCCTTTTGATTGCAATCAACTGGACCAAAAGTGTCCGTAAAGCCCAAAATCTCAGAAATTTGGATTTTGGACTTTTTCTTATCTGCAGAAATAAGCTCTCATTGAGAGCTTATCAAGATATATCATAAGTGGTACATATTTTCATTTGTTCCAAAGTTATAACCAAATAAAATTTTAATTAATGAAATACTTTGATCTTAGAAGAGAAATGCACATCGATTCGAATCAGGCTTCAACTCCATTTGTTTAAATTTTTTTTTAATTTAAATATATTGATTTATTAATAATTATTAACTTCTGATTGTAAAAAAACTTTTACAATAAATAATAATTCAACAATAACAATAAAAAAAAACAAAATGAAAAAAATATCAGAAGTTATTAATGAAATAAAAGTTTTATGTACTTTTCATTTTTTTTAGATGTGTATACGTAATTTAATAGGCGTGCAAGGAAGTCATGTGGTGTCCACATCAGATTTTTTTATTATTGCATTAGTATATATCTCAACAGGTATATCCCGTAAAAAGGTTTTGTATACATTTATCATTATTTTAAAGAAAATTCTACATTAAAAATTAACGTCAAATCGTTACTGTGTTCAAAATAATTTTGTTTTCTTTATCCATACATATTTGTAGTCTTAGCTTTAATATTAATTTATTGCTGTTTACAAAAAAATTGTTCTCATCAATTAAGTTAATTTATTTTTATTGTACTTCAGTTCATCTATACAATTTGATTTACTGCTGTATAACAATACCTTCATTTCCCTTCAAAAAAGGGAATCTACGCAATAACATCAAATGGCCTAGAGCCAACTCTTCTCACTATTTTTCATTCAATTATTTTACCGTAGAACTTCACTTCTAGAAAATTTAATTATCTGTTACTGTGTCATAAGTTTCTTCATAATCACCTTAAAAGATAATTTAAAAATTCTATTCTTCTTTAACAGGATTTGTCGTTTACTTTCAATAGATTAACATAATAAGTTTCTTTACTCGTATCAGTATTTTAAACTTATTGGATATTATATTGACCTCCCATACACAAGCTCTAATCTTAAAATTTGAATTAATCAGCTTTTATATAGCAAACAATAATTTAACTTCAAAATAGAAACATATATATGCAAGATAGATTTTTAATTGTTACCTGAGTAACAATTATTATCTATGATTGTTTTTTTATATACGAGGTTTGTTCAAAAAATAACCGAACTTCTTTAATTACGCACCAACGGAGATATTTAGTAACGTGCGGTTGGCAGTATTGTGTCCCGCATAACCTCCTCTATAACCAAATTTTCTTGGATTGTTGATATCTCGTTTAGTTTTCGTGTTATTGTTATTTGAGTGCAACGTGTTTAAGTGTTGATAGCGATTTTTGTAATGTGTGTTTTTCGCAAGCAACGGTAAAACTTTGCGTCAAACTGGGGAAAACTTTTACAGAAACTTTTCAAGTTTTGAAACAAACTTATGGAGATGATGCTCTGGGTCTTACACAATGCTGCGAATGGTTTTCACGATTTAAAAGTGGTCGTCAGTCAGTTGAAGATGATTCTCGACCAAGAAGGTCTACAACTTCAACTGATGACGTATGCTCAGAAAATCAACGATCTGGTGCGTGAAAATCGCCTATTGGCTGTCAAAGAACTTGCGGAAAGGGTTAGCATCTCGATTGGATCATGCCATGACATTTTGACTGAAAAATTGAGTATGCATAGAGTTGCAGCAATGTTTGTTCCTCGTTTTATGACCGAACAGCAGAAGGAAAAGCGAGTGGACAATTGCCGGCAACTCCATGAACAAGCTGATGACGATGAAATATTCATGGAAAGGATCGTAACGGGATACGAAAGCTGGGTTTACGGCTACATTGAGACAAAAGTTCAGTCATCAAAAAATCGCACATTACAAATATCGCTACTAACACTTAAACATGTTGCACTCAAATAACAATAACACAAAAACTAAACGAAATATCAACAATCCAAGAAAATGTGGTTTAGAGAGGAGATTATGCGGGACACAATACTGCCAACCGCACGTTACTACATATCTCCTTTGGCGGGTAATTAAAAAAGGTCGGTTATTTTTTGAAAAGACTTTGTATATACCTATCATGGCATTCCCGGCGAAAATCTAAATGAGGAATAACATAGATTGATTGAATTGACCAACTAAAAGTACAATAGTTAATAGTAATAACTACACTAAACTTTATTTGTCGTGTTTACTTAAAAGAAAGGGCAATTCGGTATTCCCATATGACGAAAATTTATTGTTATTCATTACGGATAAATACATTTACATTATGAAGAAATACTTTTAAAAAATGCATATGGTACAAAGCCATAAATTATTACAATTATATCATAGAAAATTATGTCATAACTATTTTACACACTACCATAGTAGTCCTTCAGTTCGGTGCTAAAAATCATTAAACTTGATGAAGAACTTACTTTAGAGCTGGCCACATAGATTTGGCCGTAGGAAAAACAGTCTTTTCTTAAATAAAAAACACAAGATATCGACAAATGCAAAAATAGATTTTTAGATATTTATATTAAAAATATATTTACCGAAAATCAAGCTGATTTCTCAATTTGTACCGCAAAAATTCGAAAAAGATGAAATTTAGTTTTAACCCATTTCATCCACTTCATCGAATTTCGCAAAACTCAGAAATTAGTTTTGAAATATTCGTTTTAAGAAGTTAGAGACAAGAAATTTTGAGGGTACTTTTGTTTTATATAGTAGAGGTGTACTAAGAAGGATTTTGCGAAATCATTAATTTCTGAATAAATCATTAATTTTAGAAGATATCGACGACTTCTTAAAACATCTGCTTGATCGTATATCGCCCCTTCAGATGAAAAAAATTGAAAAACTGAATCGATTTTTTGATATTTGTTTAAGAAAACTTTTAAAACAAAGATCTAATCGATATCTCTTTTAGAAACTGACAAAAATAGAAAAAACCTACAGTATTATTACATCCCAATTCATCTTCTTAGATTTCGAATTTCCCAAAATCCTTTCTTAGAACATCTCTACTATACAGAATGAACGTACCCTCAAAATTTATTATATCTATCTTTAGTAGGTTGGGAATTGATGACTGAATGAATCAGTCAGTCATGACATCTTCGTTTATATGTGTAGAACATTATATCCAAAAGTGAAAACTTTAAAGGCTTTATTTACATTTCAAAATTACTGGTAGTTATTTTTGAGATCAAATTTGCTAATAATAATTATTGTCATCATAAATTTTTTTTCAAAATCTATAATTTACAAAGAATTTTGCTCTGTTTTTCATAATAAATTATTTGTTATATTATTATTATTATTTGTTATATTTCTTATATTGTAAGTAATACCTGTACGATTATTTATTTGAGTTTTTGCGTGTAAGTTTCATATATTCATTAAAAAATTAAAAAAGAGTTTTATATTGTACTGATTACGTGTGAGAGACTGGCAAGTGAGATTTGATAATATAAAATTATTTTAAAGCAATATTTATATAGGTAATAATTTCATTGTTAGTTTAATTGTTCAGTAATGTACAGAGCTGAATACATTTTATATAAGTTGGCGTTCGATTGAGTAACTACATGGGAACCGTTCATTTACTCAGTACTTTTTTCACGTAAAAATTTACATGCTGGTGTATGTACATAAATGAGGCTAATTTGTGATTTTTACAAAAAGATAACGTCTAGAAATGTTTGTTTTATGCATCATATATATTACAACAGAGAGATTTCTTCCTATTATGAAAGTTTCATGTATTTCTCATCGCATTTAACTCACCCGCACGCGTAACTTTGCGTCTGTATATATGTGCTTGTTTGTTTCATTACTGTAAAACGGTAATGTGTTCAAGTAAATAGCATAAAATGTTGTTTACTTTCTAATGGATCAGTGTCATTGTCCATAACATACAGGTTTAAGCTGATGTTCAGCGTATCGTTACACTTGTTCATTGATATATTACTATTAAACGAAAATTACATTAGATTAAGCTGTAAACTTACATTCACATTATATTAAACGTAATAAAAGTTAGAGAAATCGTAAGCATCGTGGGTTTTTTTTAAGACAAGTGATGTTACACTAGAGTGTAACATTAACTATATATGTGACAGTAGAGCAGAATAATTACACATAGCAGTTTTTACCTCTAAGTTTCACTTCCTAAGGCGTTTTACAGTTAATTTTAAACTCACAAATAATGTTTAATGTACTTTGCCTTTTTAGTTAACTTCTGAACAAATATAAAATATCGAAAATAAGTAAAGGTTCTTATGCTTGTCTATTAAATTACATCCAACTGTTATTTTAGATTAAAAAAAAATCTTATTCCTAATAAAGTAGAACGCATTCGATATCTTTCACTTGTTTTTTTACGCTTCTATAAACTAATTTTGTAACAGTTTAGAATCACAAAATCTATTTTTCTATGAAAAAATATTATACAGTTTTTAAAAAAAAACTACATTTTTAATCATTTTTAAAACTTTTATGATACATTTTTGAAATCTTTTAAATATATGCAAATAAACAAAACTATTAGATGGCCAAAAAAATTTGATGACAGATTTAAAATGTAAAATGTTGAATTCGTAAATTTTTAATGTTCATATATTTTTTTTTTACCAAAAAGTAAATAATAAAAAGTAATTCGGTAGTAAAGTTTTATAATGAATAATTATGAATTTATTAGTACTAATTCAGGTTGTCAGAAAAGTGAATAATTTTTGTTATATTATTGTTAGTAAAGCTTTTTATTAATTTTATCTGTTTAATCGAAATCATTATTAGGGTAAAAATTTTACTACCTTTCTATTAAAAATTAGTACTAAATAATTTTTTTTTAGAATTGATTTGAATGCTGTATTAAAACCAGGTTTGTGGAACACTTTATATACTTTCAATACGCACAATAAACGAAATAAAACCAACAACTCTGTTGTTATTATGTCAGATATGAAACTTGTATTTCTTGTAATTTCCATGCTGTATTTTTTCACACTATAATGGTATAAAATGTATAAATAAAATTGTATTTGTAGTGATGTTTGTCTGTTTATTTTGAGTGTTTGTTATTACCTTTTATAATATATAAATAAACGCAAGCAAAAAATATATAATTTTACGCATGTAGGCTGCTTCTTTTTTTTTTTTTTTGAATAGTTATTATATGTCAACAATTCATATGTAATCATCACTGAGGATTCTTCGTATACTCAGGACGAATAACTGTATTTCTAGTTTCTTTTTCTTTTGTTATTTTAGCTTCATGGAGTAAACATTATTATAATCTTAATAAAACACTTTTTACTGAATTTGATGAGAAAACATATTTTGATCTCTTATGAACATTTTATCAGAAGCGGAAGGATTTCTTTATTAAAGTCTAAATTACAAAGAGTGGACGAAATAACGCAATTATAATAAAACAGACTGGCTCTACCAAGCAGACTTCATGTAAAGAATACGTTTGTTGGTATTAAATATGGTTCTACAAATTAAAAAGAAATTCCAGAAAATATTTTTTGTGAAGCGTAGCACTTTATAACAATGAAATTTGGACATCAGATTAATATGAAATGATAATATTATAGGGTTTTGAAATCCTGTGATGTTACAAGAAGATATAAAAAATAAAATAAATTAATGAAATCCGAAATAAAAAAAATTTAATACGAATGGGTGAGGAAAGAAATTTGTGACAGGATAGTCTAATGAAACGAACTCAATTGTTAGGTCATGTGTGAAGACATCTATGTTATAAAAATTCAGGACAGAAGAAGGTATATTCTTCCTTACGAAGGAAAACAATGGGATATATAGAACAGGTAATTGAGATGTAGTAAATATGCAAAGGTTAAAATATTTGCTAGAACAGATAAAAATAGAGGATGGGATCAAATTAGTAAAGTGGTTGATAATTGAAGAAAAAATTCGTGCAGTATTAATTAGTTTTGCATTGCTATAAAAATGTACTTGCTTTTATTAATTATAATACTGAATTTATTTTCTCAGTTGACTCAATTTTGATTTTCAAGCATCTTATCTCACTTAAGTAAAAATTAAATTAAATTCATCTGTACGTATCGCAAATGATTGTGATATTTCACTTTAAAAAATTCAATTAACCAATTTCACTTCTTTTTTGTGGTTAGGCCAACTAAAATATCATTATGAACCACCAAAATATCATTTCTTCTGGTTTCTTTTTCTTTTCTCCCAATATCCTTTTTATTTTTTCCGCATATTTAGTTTTCCTTCCGATCATTTCACTTTGATGTGATTCTTTCCCTTCTTCACCCATTCAAACTTAACTTCGTGTACTTTTTTATCTGAATAGCTTATTAATCTCTCATTTCCTTTTCTTGGATCCCTAGGTTCTGTAATTTTTTTCATATGAAATTGAGCAGAAGCTCTAAAAAGAAATTGTTACACGAGTGGATGGAACATACATTAACATACCCAGACGTATGTAGATTTCTGTGTGGATTGAAGGTTGATAATTTATTTATTTTATTATTACAATTGAATAAGCAATTTATTTTTTTAATAAAACTTTTGGCTCATATTTTTTCAAGGAAAACTACACTTTTGATGATCACTTGAAGTTATGTTTTTTAAAACGTTTTCCAGACTTTCTGTTTGTGAAATAATTTAATTATAAGGCTGATAAACAGAACTGAAATAAAGAGGCTTAAATATTCATTTACTTCATTGATGCAGACATAATTTGTTGAATTTACTCTACGGTAAAGTCGCGCATGCTGATTTATCGAAGATTGAAAAGTCGAAATCAATAATCAGAGGAAAATTTTATGAACCATAAAGTTTTAACTAATTTGGTAAAACGTATTCGAATATGTGTGAACGGTGGATGAAAGCAAATCTTGGATGCTTCTTTTCTTTGCAGTATTGTTACATGTATCCAGTTTTTAAACTCATTGAGAAACTACTGTTTGGTTATTTCATTACTGCCATATATATATTATATACATTGTTTTGTTTTGCACGCGCGCGCGTGTGTGTGTGTGTGAAAGGGGAATTCGTATCCTGTGTTTACGAGTGCACTGACATATTTTATTCCTCTTTTGTTGTTATTCAGTACGTTGAATCATAATTTTTTTTTTCAATTTCAGCACTGCAGACTGCATCGCTTCTTTGTTTTGTAAACTAATGTTCAAATGAAAGTTCGTACGTTTATTGTATTTTTTTGTCACGCTTGGTTCATATATAGGAGGATGTGTCTAGTGTAAAGTAAGCAATCAGTACGTGACGATTGTTACTGCGCTATCTGTCGTCAAGTTAATCAACTAAAACTATAACAATCGCTCCCCCAATGTTATTTACTTATTTTCTTCTTTTTTTTTACTACTGACCATGTGATTTTTTTTTTTTTATCTACTGACCATGAAAATTGTAAAACTAATGACCAGTGACCCTGTCCGTTTTATTTAACGTCTTGCATAATTTCTTTTCTTAGACCGTGTAAGTTATTTATTGTTATTGACACATCCACCCAACATTTTACTATAGCAGCAATACATTTTTCGTGTTTTTGTAAAGATTATTTTAAGTATTATTTTGCTTCATTCAGCTGTTTATTAAATAATATTTATTAATTATTTGTACTTATCTAAAATAAATATCTTGAATCTTTCATCATTATTAGTTTAGTGGTACTGTAAACCATTGTAATGAAACCTGAACTTGTTAAACATTTTAAATTTCAATGTAACGAGGAAACTTTCATCTGTTAAACTTACAATTGGTCATTTATTTTTGTAGGCGGTATAAATGAGGTAGGAAACGAAATAAAATATGATCTTTTAGGATACAAAAAAATTTTAGTATTTTATTTCATTTCGTAGTGTGTGTGTGTGTGTGTGTGTGTGTGTGTGTGTGTGTGTGTGTGTGTGTGTGTGTGTGTGTGTGTGTGTGTGTGTGTGTGTATGTGTGTGTGTGTGTGTGTGTGTGTGTGTGTGTGTGTGTGTGTGTGTGTGTGTGTGTGTGTGTGTGTGTGTGTGTATTATTTATACATGCATACACACAAATTGTAAATAAATAATAGTTGTATGTTTATTTATAACATCCAATATAGATTTTTTACAAATTAAAATTTTCTTACAATTTGGGAACATCATATTATTTTTAACATGTTTACTCTGTAGCTGAGTTGAAATTCTATCACTGTATGTACTAGTTATACATAACAGTATTTAGTAATCGACTTTTTGTCCAATTTAACAGTTTAATATTTACTTTTTTCCACGATCATAATATTATGTTTTATTTTTGGCTTAACGATAAAATAGTTTCGTATCTACCCAATTTTATTTGTCTAATATTTGTTGCATACTCTGCTGTATACGACTTCTAAGTTCAATTTTTATTGGTTTTTTTTCTTTTTTAATAGAGGTAGTATGAATTCAAAATTATTTTATAACAGAAAGTAATTTTTGTATTCTTAAGAATGACTACAAATTTTAATGAGTGTCGTGTTAAAGAAACCGTAAACTGTTTTATCATGATAGTACATTAATTATTATTGTTATTTTAAATTTGTTTCTTTACAGCTGATTATAGATTATCAACAAAATTATTTAAAAAATTACCTAAAAATACTTAAATTATTTAATAATACTTGAATAATTATTTTTTTTATCATAAATTATGATGTTAAAGATGAAATAGTTGGTTGGTTTTTAATAGATTTTCTAGGATTCTATCGTAAGTAATTTCATGCATCATATTTTTTTCATATATCTGTGTATTTGCAGCTCAAGATCATTAGAAAAAACATTAAAAAAATACAATAATAAAAATAATAATTAATACGTATAATTTATGCCTACATTACAATCATGTACTTAATTCCAATCATTTAAATTAAACTTTGAAGTAGTTGCTAAAATTTCATATATTTTATACTAGATTTAATTTCATATATCGTCATTGATTGATCTACCTGAAAAGATTATATAAATAAGCTCCATGTATCACATAATTCTACAGAAAGGAAAGGATTTTCCGTAAGGAATCCTAAGTTAGCATCGCTATTTTTTCTGAAACTATTTTTTCAGGACTGAAACTTTTTAATAAAGAAATTACATAGTGAAATTTGTTATATTCTTTAAAAAAACGTATTTAAATAACCAATCGATTAGCAACCTGATGTAATGGGTTTGATCAAAACGAATGTAATATTAATAGTTTCTTAGTAAAAAAAAATTTCACAAACCATCTTAGGAATTAATTATTCAGTAACAAAACCTTTAATAATTGTGTAAAAATGTAATAAAATATATGAAGCTAACTGAATTGAATAATTTTTTTGATTTTTTTTAAGTTTAACCCTCATTAAATTATGTAGTTGTGAATAGAAATTTCTTTAATATTATATAGACTAGTTTTTTTTTTGTTTGTGTTTGTATGTGTGTGTGTGTGTGTGTGTGTGTGTGTGTGTGTGTGTGTGTGTGTGTGTGTGTGTGTGTGTGTGTGTGTGTGTGTGTGTGTGTGTGTGTGTGTGTGTGTGTGTGTGTGTGTGTGTGCGCGCGCGCTCATTCACACATTATATATGTGTTGTTTTTTTTCTTTGTAAGTTTTGAAAACTATTTATTTCCATAATCATTATTTTTGCCTGAAAATTTTCTTGAATGAGAAATTGTAGGCCACAATTTTTAACCAGTTATGTTTTTATAAAAACTAAATAAAGTATAATTAATATCCTCTATAGTAAAATATTACCTTATATTTTACGGCATGTGGGTATTTAAAAATCATTTGATAAAACTCTAAAAATTATTTATTTTTTTATTTTCCTCTAAAAATTCTCAGACTGCTTTAGTTTACTTACTATTAGTGTAAACGTGATATTTACTTAGTAATATCATATATTACTAAAACTTATTTTATTATTTGGGAAAAAGATGCAAATTATGTCATGTTTTAATCTTTATTTAATTTATAGATTTCAATTTACGTTATAACATTTTAAAAAAGGACTTTTTTCATGTATAATCTCAGTTTAGGCTTTTAACATCTTTTTTTAAAGTTGTTCAATGTTTTGTGATGTTTTTATAGAATTTGTTCTTGTTTCTTTTACTTTTTGTTTAATTAATCCAATTAAATTTCTTTTCCATTTTCTTTTTTCACTTTATATTGTTCTTTAATTATCAATTACAGAAGAAAAAAAATCAGCGGAAAAAATATTGAATATCTATTTTTTACTATTGTTATATGTTCCTGTTATTATTTTGATAGTACCTCGTCTTTTTATCTTAACGACATGTCCTCCTTTTATATTTTATTCTTATTACAGAGAAAAGAAACAATTAAATACAAAATTGTTATAATTATGTTTTATTATTATCTATTCAACTATATCGAAGGTCAAAGTGAGGAAGCTACCAAAATTGTTAATTCGTTGTACATCCGATGTCCCACTTTTTATCTAGATTACTCTTTCAGGTTTTCTTTCTTTTGCTTTTATTCTATCGACCTTAATTATCGTTAGAATAATCTAAAGTAACTGTTATGTTGTGGTAAAAAATTATTTTGTGTTAGTTTTTAAAATGTTTATTTATTTATCCTTACTACATCTTGTTTTTACTTGATTTTTATTAATTACTTATCGACTTGATTTAATTATTTTCTTTCAAACTTATGGAAAGTCTTTTGCTTTTATATTATTTTTATTATGCAAAACGGATGGGAAAATCCTCATTGGAAATTTAATCGAAATCCTTACGTTTCGTCGTAAGGCATCTTCTACCAGTAATCTCATAAGCCATGACAGTAATCTCATGGATATCGAAAAACTAGTAATTCTTGTATTAAAAAACTACTGCTTATCGTTGAGTTTACTTGGTAATATTAAAGAAAGGTTATGACAATGTATGTTGTAAAAACACTGTTATTTCAAACTAGTACTTTTATTTCATTACTTTAAGAAATGTATTTCGTACATTTACTTTTTTAATGATTATAAAATTATAATATCACATTTTTCCTACATAATTTATTATTATTACATTATAATTATGACTATATTCTAGAATATTCTAGGTGGTGATAGTAAATCATTTAAAATAGAAAAATTAAAAAGTCATCAGGTATTATAATCAGATATTGATAGTTAAATGATGCAATATGATCAAACGTTCTTGCACTCCAATTCCTTTCAAATTAATATTATACAAAACCTATTCATTTACATAGTGTATATTTTAAAAATACGAGTAGATACTGTTTAAATATAAATTTTAGAAATTGCACTTGCAGAGACACAATGAATGTTAAAAGTGCTCGGTAACAAAATGCCCGAATTAAATTTCGTGGCATGTTTAAATGTGGTATATATGTATATATATTTTTTTTACTTTTCTTGATGTTGCTTGTGAAATGCTACAAATACACTTTTGAATATCTATTTTCAATCCATGTAGCGTTTATTTGATTAACAGTTTCTTTCAAATCCTTCGTCGAATAAATTTATAAAAAAGGAGGTCTAAAAATCAGGAAGATTACAAATCATTGGAAATTATTCGGTCCCAGCATTCTTTAATAAGCCTTAACATTAAGATCTACCGGGTGTGTGCATTAAATAATTATCTATCTTAACTAAATTTTTAACGGCCGCTATTTAACGGTGCTTTTAAATAAAATGTAAGGGCCCTTTACACCCTTACATATGACGATCCTGATGGTGATACTAATTTCTTTCTAAGAACGTGGCGAGGGCTAATGTAGTCGATGCCCGTAAAAATTCAAGAAAAAAAAAATAATACATAGATGTGTCAGTGGACAGTGTTATAAAAGACGATTGTTGAACGGACCTGTTACCTTTACCAAAAGGGTTTCTTTTAGCCCCTTTCTGGATACTCCCATTATTATATTTTCGACTACTTTCTTTTTAATTGATAGGAATCCGTTACTCAGGTCCATTGTACCGGTCTTGTTACAATATATTAAATAAATATAATTAATTTACATTACGATTTACTGTTCTTTTTGCGATTTTGTTTTTTAGAATATTTTCCAAGTCTGATTAATGGTTACTTAATGTTATGGGGTAAGGATGTATTGATCTTTATCGTGCATTTTTTCCCCTGTTATTGTGACTGTCATCCAGCAATGCTTATTTTAAAAATTAATTATTCTTAATTAATATTTTAATGAATTAATTTTTCTCTCGCTTAATTTTAAACGTTAATACATTTTACCAGTTTGGAGGAATAGATAAGATTTCAGACTTAAAAGAACACATAAAATTAAATCAGTATTATAGCTCATATGTTAAATTATGATTGTTTTAGTGTAAATGCAATATAGAAATTAAAATGTAATTGACTGTAATGGTTATTAGCGCTCAGTAACTTTAAATTCAAAATTCCCTTCGAAAAACCAAAAAAATTAAGAGTTTTTGGCTTCATCGAAAAGTTTGAAGATACAGCACGATTTCCAAAATTTTAAATTTTTCTTGGATTCTGCCAACTACTTATGGCTACTTTATATATATATATATATATATGTATATATAGACACACACACACATTCTTATTATAGCCTAGTACATATCTTTGAATTACTTTGTTATTATAATTAAAAATTAAGCTAATAAAGAAATATTTAATTTTTATATATTGCTTTTTAATATCAAGATTGGATCTTTTATATTATGCTCTCCGAATTTTTTTTATGCATTATTTATGAATTGCTGATTTTTCCACATTATGAATTGTTGTAAAATATGGAATATGCAACCATCCGAATACAAAACTAGCAATTTTTCATTCGGATGCTGCAATTTTACAATAACTTAATGTAACCTTTCTCTCATATAGTCGTGACACCTGTAATAATGCTTTACAACAACGATTTTTCGAATACTCTTAACACTGCAACTAACGAAATATCACCTTAACTTCACAAAGAAATATATAGAAACATACAGTAATTTTTATATGTAATAAACGAAAGTAGAATATTAACAAAATGAAAAATTTTACTTTCCATTTTGTCATTAGATCATCCTAAAACAAACATGCCGTGCGGGAAAAATGTTTGCTACACACTTAACCAGTCATTTAATAAATTCTACCCACTTAATTAAAATTAACCTAAACAGTAATTTGAATAAGGAAATATTTTTCAGACACATTAATGTGCGAGGGACGAAATATTAATATTGCATACAAATATAAAATATCAGATCGCTATCTTATCTGTAAGCCTACCTGTGTTGATTTGGAGGAACCAACACAGGCAACAGTTTTACAAAGTTATTTAACTACAACATTATTTAATCGTTTAATATGATTTAAAATATATTACATCATAATTTTATTTAAATTCGGGAGAAGAAACAATAAACTCGGTGCGGGACGCATAACAGGGAAGATCTTGAGTCACCTGAAGATGATCTTGTAATAAAAATTAATCCAATAAATTAATGTACCTGATAAATAATATTTCCTTATTCAAAGTATTGTTTAGGTTAATTTTACTTAAGTACGTAGAATATGTTAAATGAATGCTTAATAATGTTCAAGTCGCAGAACGTCTAACATTTTTTAGAATAAAGAAAAAGAGCTATGATATGCTATAGCTGACCTAAACAGTTCCGAACACCCTCTGAATTTACAATTTGAGAGCCACTGAAAAAGGGATACATAATTTTTCATTGTGATTTTTACGTTGTTAAATCCAGACGTATATAAAATACATCTCTTCCTATACCCAATGAGCGCATATGTAAAACATGCATAACACTACTAAAAATAAAGAAAAAGAATTATTTTAAGCATTATTTATATTCTGCTATTTATATCTTTAAATATATAAATATCTTATTTCATATTCTTTCTTTTATTGGTTTTATAAATATTTCTCTATTTTTCTTGGTGTATGAATTGTGTGATTTAATCATAGAAATTACAGTTTGAATTTTTTTTGCAATAAATTTAATAAAATGTATTTATTATTATTATTATGTTATATGTTAATGTGTTTGAGCTGTTTAAAATTGTATACGTATTTTACAACTAATGTTATTATATAAGAGAAGAAAGTCGTACGACAAGAACAACCGCACCGCGCAGCATATCTGAGAAAGTAGCGATATAATATAGGAATAAACTGGCTGATGACATTGATTAACTTAATACTCGTAGTTAGTGTTTTTATACTGTTTTTAGACAATAGAGGTTTTTTACGTGCTAATCTTTTACACACACTTATTGTTGTTAAAAAATCAAATTGTGTTCACCCGTGTACACATCGTATGAAAACAAAACGGAACAATATTATATATCCAGTACTTCCTAGTTGAACAATTTACGGATAGTTTCCTTGTATTACAGGCATTATTGTAGAATTCAGGAATAAATGTATTGTTACAAATATTTGTGGTTAAACCTACACAATTATAACGCATAAAAACGTTTCTTCATAAGTACGGAAGCTATTATTTTCTATATGTAGCCTACATAAACGTGGAGCTGTTGGTTTGTCTTTTACGAGGTACGAAAACTACTGACCCAATTGTGATGTAGTATTGCGGTATTTTTTTCAGAGTCTTAATATGAGTCTTATTACATATTCCTTTACTTTCAGATAAAATATATGTTTTTTTTAACTCCGATTTATTTTAGTTTATAAAATTTTTAATAATTTCTTGTTGATCTTTTCTTCAAATCAAATTTTAATGCAAATATGCATTAAAAAATTAAATTATTAAAAATTAATGCTTATAACATATTTTATAGCTTTTATTTAGGGTTGTTTTATGTTTACATTAAGTTTTCTATTTATCATTATTAAATTATCATTGATATTAATTGTTCAGAAATTTTATTGATTTAACTACTCATATTTTCACTTGGAAAGCGCTTGAAAAACATATAAAAATAAAATAAAGCCTTGTTATAAGGTTTGAGTGGGACGTTTTTCTAAACTTACCCAATGTGCAAATTAAATTAAAAATTTTTCAATTGTACAAATATTTATTATTAAAATTATATTGTTTTTATCTATTAAATCCTTTTGGGAATAATTTTACTCCTTTAATTTTTTTTTTGCCTTGGTTTATTTTGATTTTTCTCATATCAGTATATTTTGTTCATCTTTACAGTGTTGTAGATTATCCAGTTTAGACGTTCAAGAGTTTCCTTCTTACTGTATTCTGTGTCCTGCATCCTAATTGTGATTTCTGCTTACAAGAATATTAAAATGACCTGTTCATCTCTTTTACTAACACTTTAATTAATATGTATATGCCGCTAAAAGGTCGCTTGTGCATAAACTAAAATTTTAAAATATACTTTCTCATTCTTTCTTGAATTTTACCTTTTTCAAATCTAAATCGATTTAAAACAACCTATTCATCCTATACTAAATATACTTCTTTTCGATTCAATATGGAATATAAGTTATAATATTACTTTTCAACAAGTTTTTGAAGGATTCATTTAAATTATTTGGAAAATAAAATAGTATGTGATCACCAATCTGTCTTATCTTTTACCTAGTCTAGGAGACCTTCATAAAAAAAAAAATCATAAGATCGACTCGTCGATTTCATGAAAATTAAAGCTTTCAAAAGCATCTACAGGTGGAATTTTGAATGTCATTATTTCTATTTAAGTCGATTTAAAGCATAAATGAAGTAGTTCGTTAGATCTATGTTAAAAATTACTAAAATGTTAGCTTTAATATAATTCATTTTAATTAATCTTCTGATATTTATAATTCGTCGTGCACAAATTGCATTATAATTAATCCTCGTTATTTTTAATTTTAAAGTTTACTATTACTACTTTCTTCGCACTGAGTTTCTCAAACTCTTTTAATTTAATTTTTTTTCGCCTTAGGTTCTTAACACTTTACTTTGCTTGAAATAAAGTACTTAAAAAGCGGCTGTAAGCGTCATTTTCCTCTTAATGAAGACGACTTAAGTCCTTGGACTTTTCTCTTCGTAATTCTGAATATTTTATACCCGAGAATTTTTTTAAATATCCTATAGAATAGTAACTAAAAACAGTTTTTTTTTAATCTTTTTAAATAACTCGTTAAACGAATATTTGTATGTAGTAGTTAAGTAATATAAAATCGATTGAGTTTCTTCGTTTTGATTAAATTAAGTAGATAATTATTAATCAAATAAAGGAGTGCGTTTTAGTATTTAATGGCTCATTGTGATTGAAGTTTCTTAAGTTTTTATAGTTTTAGTGATCGGATGACATCTTTCTAATCAGAATAAATTGCTTGTCGTTTAAGGAAAAAAATATTTATAAACTTCCCTTGAGCTTACAGTAAACTATTTACACTTGTATCATTTTATGAAAATGATACAAGTGTAATCATTATGAAAATGATTCATAAATGTATCATTTATGAAAACCTTGAGTTATTCCATACTCTTAAAATTTTTCATATAAATAATGTGCAATTCTATTTCTGAAAATTGTTAAGCGATTAAAAAATTATCTAAACATTTTATTTTCTCATACAATAAACTCAAACATTATATTTTGTTTATAAGTTTTAAGTAAAATATATACTTATAATTTTAATATATATACTTATATATTTGTTATGTTGGTTACAGGTGCACAGCAGAAGAAGCAAAAAATATCGTATTAGAAGCTGCTTTAGGAAGTACACCCATTACAACTGCAACAGAATCAACGACAACAATGAAATGATGTCATAATTATCATACTTATTATTATTATCATCATCATCATCATCAACATCCACACCATCATCATTACCATTATCAACATCTTATATGAAATGTACATTTTATACTATAATTTAACTTAAAACAAAGAACTATAGTAATAATTATTCTACAATAAGAATTGTATTTTTATGAATTATTAAAAGCGGGCATATATTTTGGGATAATAACAGTAAGCATTACTTTTTTATATAATTATTCATAGGTCGTTATTTATCCTAAAAATTATTATGTATTTTTTCAAGGTTGTGAGAATTTTTTATACAAAGCAAAAAAAAAATTTCATGCTTTGATATGTTTTTGTTTCTTTTAAACCACATATTAAAAAGAAGTTTTGAGCATAAAATTTTTCTTAAAAATTTGTTAAATAAAACGTTCATTGTTGTTTGAACTATTGCATTCGTTTAAGTTTACTTTCTCTCGTACGAGTATATAATGACATGAAAAAAACAACTAATTTAGTTATAATTACGTAGAGAATGAGTATTTTCCTTTAATTCAAATGTAACTATCATTTAGAAAGATGTAATCAAATAATTACAGTTTGTTGTTGGTTTTTGTTTTTTTTTTTAACATTAATTGATATGTTTTAGTTTTTTTTTTAAATATAGTGATAATTTATAAACATTATTAAAATAATCTATTTAACATTTTTGTACTTGAAACTACTCAGCAAGAAATGGTATATTCATAATGACTGCTCTAGTTATGATATTAACTCATACTTCTTACTATTTATTCAATATAATAATAAATATGTGTAGTTATAACAAATACTTTAAGCAATCAGACTACTTGTTAGAACAACAATCTACTTATTAGAATAATAGTAGATTTTGATAAATTATAATTTGATTAATATAAAACAAATTTTACAGTTACTGTATCGATAAAGAGATTATTTGAGTAACCATTTAATAAAACTATTTTTTTCTGAAGTGTTGATTCAAATAAGAGGGTTCGTTTTGCTTTGGAAAAGGATTACCCATATTTTATGAAATGAAATAATTTACATTAGAGGTTAACTTCACTTTTGATCCATTTAGATGAATTATTTTCACACTGAAAACCCAGGGACACTCATATCCACGAACTTTTAACCTTCAAATATAATAATTTATCCTCATAAGTTATATATCTATAATAACCTAGATGCAGTAGAAAAATAATTGTGTTAGTACCAGTGATGTTGGTATTACATTAACGGTGGTATGAATTTTTTTATTATAGTATTATAATATACATGCAATATCTAAACAAATTTAAAAAAATTAACTCATTTTCTTATGTAATTTTTTTAAAATTCTAAACAAAAGAAAAATGTGATCCAATTCGGCATAAAGAAAGTTTCACGCTTCTATTTTTAGGGGAAACGTTTATCGTAGATTAGCATTATAAAAAATAAACAAAGAAGAATCTACTTCTCTATACGAGCAAGATTTGTTTCGTAGATTCATCTTTTAAATTTTAATAATTAGATAATTAATTTTTCACATTTTTTTTCAAGTTGAGCTTGTAATAAATACCTTATTACGAGTTGTAATAAGGTAATACTCGAGTAATACTACGAGTTGAGTAAGCCTACTTTCTATTTAATAGATAGGTCCACCGGCTGTACTAACGGTTAACTCGTCGCAAATCAATTGTTTAATAGCTGATTTTCTAACTCGAAAGTTCTGAGCTTCGAATCCTTGTTTAAGCTAGTTGCTTTTTATACGATTTGAATACTAGGCAGTGGATTCCGGTGTGCTTTGGTGGTTGGTGTTGATATTACCTACCATACGTCTCTGGAACGATCGGCCTGAATCTATACAAGACTACACCTCATTTACACGTCATATATATCGGTGTCATTTCATTGGGCCGTAGGGTTGCTTATTGTTCACTAGTTGAACAGATTGCAACGTTCACCTTAGGAAAATAAATAATAATCGGTATCTAACAATTCAGGCTAACATTCCAGAGACAGTTATGTTAATTAAAAATAAATTATTAACCTATTGGTTATAATTTTTATATTTTTTTTACATACGTTTATATTAACCCGCTCCAAATTTAAAAATGATTTTTTTTCTTTTTAAATTTCTTTTCAATATAAAAAGAGAAACCATTTTATAATTATTATATTTTACTAATAATTTGCCGGTTATTGTTAAATTTTTTAAATATATTAAGGGAATCCTTTCCTATAAAGAAAATAATTATTATAATGGTTTTTATTACAATTATTACAATAATTATTACATATTACAAATATATTTAAAAATTTAAACAAGTATACCATTTTTCCTGCTTGATAATCAAAGTAACGGGTTTGATGAGTGATAAATTCTGAATATTATGGTTTAATGACCTGTAAGCTGTTTAATATGTTGCTGCTGCAACGTATCAAAATCTTCTACACTTCACTCCAGTACGCAAAACCCCATTTGACTACAAGTTTCTCTGGCTTTCGCCAGTGAAACTCTCTCGTTTCTTTTTGTTTCTTCGTCTTAGTCAGTGATTATCATATATATATATATATATATATATATATATATATATATATATATATTAACAACGTATTGAAGTAATAACATCGATACTATTTTAACGTAGTAAGAGAAGAGGTATAATAATTTCTAAATAGCTTATTAAACTGCTTTTACTTGATCTAAAATATGAAAATGGCTACTACTGAATTTAAAATCAATATTATGATTTTGTTACGATTATTCTTAAAGACCCAAAGCAACAGGTTATAGGTTAATGGGATTCGGTTACGTTCCGCTCTTTCTTATTAAAAAACTGTTAAGGTAATTTTTTCTTATTGATGATGTTTCATTGGGGAAATCATGTGTAATGTTTTCTTGATTTTAATAAAACGTTAATTTTTTCTTTTTTTTTTTTTAATGTTTTCCTGATTTGTATAAAATTTTAAATGTTGTTTAATGAATCGTTTTTGTTATTTTCTTAGTTTTGGTTTACCAAAAATGCGCAAAAATTCATGTGTTTTTTTTAAAAATAAAATTTGAAATGTTGTACGTTCAAATTAATTTCAATTTAATTTGTAAATGTATGTGAATATATGACTATATATATATAGTTTGGACTACCTAAGGATCTCAATGAATAGTATTCAATTTCCTGCCCTTCCAATATTTAATCATTCTTTCTCGAAGATTCTTTCTTCTTTCTACTTTCCATGTTAGACTTATTAAGCTGTTCTTTTCCTTTGGAACTTAACTTCTGAAATAAATGTTCTGAAAAGAGATCTGTCCAGTAGATCTTAATTGTTTATATATCTTAAGCAATTTAAAATTCTTTTTGATTTCTTGAAACCATTTGTTTTTAGTTTTCAAAAAAGGTAAATATTTGCTTTGTTAATCTACTGTTTTCCATTTTTTTTACAGTTGACGATGAATAAAATTAGTAAAATTTAAATTTTCATTTCCTCAAAAGATGTTCAATCTCTCCCAGTTTTTTAAAGGTTTTCTTTTTTAGGTTTATAGATTCCATCCTCTAGAATCGGACCATGAATTTTTCTTAGTACCTTTCTCTCCACTTTCCATTTTTTTTTTTTTTTGTAAAAAATTAAATTATTCGGATACATATAATGCTGCAGGTAAAATTATAGTCTCGTAGTATCTAAACTTAACATTTCTCAATATTGATTTTTGATTATAAATTTGTGCTGTTACATGATAAGTTTTTTCATTCTTTGTAACCTTGGTTTCATGCTTTCTCTTCTAGAACATTAGGAGTAATTACTTCTCCAAGGCTGATAGAGTTTTTTGTACTGAAAATCCATTCCGTATTAATAATCTTATCTTACTTGTGCATTTTTCTAATTCTATTAGTTTACTTTTCCTTCTATTGAGTAGTTTGCAAATATTACTTAATCATCCGCGAAAGCGAGATGATTGGTCGAAAGAAATTTATTTTTAGTACCAAATTTTATAGAACTATATATTTAACTTTTTAAGCTTCTTGATTTATTTTTTTAACCTTTTCCAATGAACAATTAAAAATAATTATGGAGAGACAGTCAGTAAATGAAAATTTTCTGTCGTTCATCAGTTTTAATTTCAAAAGGATCAGAGATTTTCTAGAAATTTTACCTTAGAGAAGTTTTTTGTTTTGATCGACTTCAAATTCTTGGAGAACTTGGAGAAGTGATTCGATTCTCTTTGAATTGAATCGTAGGCTTTTTTTAAACTCAACAAAGATTGCTACTAAATTTTAATTTTCAGTTTTATGGTACTGCAGAATTGAAATTGTTTTAAGAGTAAAAATTCGTTTAGCACAACTTCTCCGTGATCGAAAATCAGTGTGATACTTTTCTAATTCATTTTCTAGGATTGGTTCAACCAATCCTAGATAGGTTCAACCAATTCTGTTTAGTTAAACTGCTTAGAATTTTGTATGGTATTGACAAAAGGAAGATGTATTTTCTCTGTAACAGGTTTCTTTAAATACAATTTCTAGTTTTCCACGTAAAGTATATAAATATGAGAGAGAAAAGAGAATTCGATAAAGAAAGATCGAGCCATTCGTCGTTAATATTGTCAGAATTTTGAACTATTATTTGATAGTGCGTGTCCTCAAAAAAATAGCCTTTATATTTCAACTCCCATTCATTTCTGGCCTTTTGTTCGACCTGTAAAAAGAATTGAAGTTGTTGCTTTCATGCTATTTCCTATTACTATATTTCTTCTCTATCCCATTATTTATTTACCGAATAACCATCAACAGCTTATGGAATTTTTATATCAAATCCTGTACGTTAAATGAACCATACTTCTAATACTATTAATTTTTTTTATTTTAATTTCTATTACTATTTCGTATATTCGTGTGTAAAATCATACTGTTGTAAAATATAGTTTTTCTTGAAATGTAGTAGTCTGTTACCAATTATTTAATTAAAAATAAATAAATAATTATTATTTTGGTTTCAGATAATTCGTTAAATTTCTGATTTTGTTAATTTCTAAAATTTAACAAAACATTGTCTTACTTTCCGATCTCCATGGCTAAGTAGGTAGTGTTTCGGCATTTCTTGCGGAGGTCCGGGGTTCGAATTACGGTCAGGCATGGTATCTGTCATACGCTTAAATTTTTCACTGGGCTAATGACCATAGCTGTTGTTGATGCTCCTTCTTTCATAACAAAAAAAAAGTCTTATGTATTTTTATTTATTTATTTTTTTTATTTATTTTGGAAGTGTAATGTTATGATCAGATTATTTTTTTTAAAATGAACTAATTTTAAGACAACCAAAAACTGTTCTCCAATTTCAATTAGTTTATTATTTCTGCTTATTTATTTTTTAAATCGATGATAAATTTTATATTTTATAATTAAGTTTTGTTTTCTTTTAAAATATAAAAAAGTTTATTTTATAGTAATTGAAAATTTGGTTTTATTTTTATCAATAGGTAGTTATTATTAATTTTAACAAATAATATTAGTAATAATTAATGAATAATTTAATAATGACTAAAAAGTAGGTAATATATTCCAGACTTTATTTTGAAATATATTTTCTTAATTCTGTACAATATTTATAATGATTTTAGTGATTTCAACTTAAAATGTTATTTTCTAAATTATTCAATGTTTTAAAAAGAAATTTAATTTCTATCGTGAAAGTAAATGAAGAGTATTTATTAATAAAAAAAAATATTAGAAACTAAGTAATTTATTTTAATTTTATAATTCTTAACAGAAAATATTTTTTAGGTAGATAGATCTATAATTTTTAAATGATAGTTAATTGACCCGCAGTTTTAATTTGAGGAATCATGCTAAAAATAAAAGTAAAAGTTTTTTTTTAAAGGAAAAATATTTTATATATAATTTTACTACTTTTAAAATATCTTCTCACTTTTAGACTGAATCAATCTTTTTATAATAAAAAAATAAAAACATGTTGTAGAATATACATTATTATCAATAACCTATTTTATTATTTTTATTTTCTAGTCCATATATTTTTTTTTTATTATTCGTATATTTTTTACACATGGAATTACTATTGAATATAACTTATTATTTGTTCGGTTGTAGATGATTAATAAAATTCTTAATACGAACTACAATTGTACATAAAATTTATTGTTCAATATGCATATGAATTTGGCTATTTCTTTCACTATTTTATTTATTTGTTAAAATAATTATAAAAGCAAAAAAAAAAGTCAAATAATATTAATACATCAGTATTTTTCTGGTATTAATTTTAGCAAACTAATTGTACTACGGATTCGTGAAACAATCATTATATTGGTAGTATTAATTTTATAAATTGTTTTTTTCTTATAGGTTATTAGATAGTTTAGGGATATGGTATTCTATTGTATTTATTTATCATTACAGATATAAGAAAAAGTTAGAATTATTTATCCTATAAGATTTAGATTAGAGTAGATTATGAATTAGTAAATTATTATAGTTCTATTTTTAGATTATATTCTTTTTTATTTATAGGTTTATAAATTGTACAGTTTTTGCTGATGAATATTTTGTTATATAAATGACTGGTTTTTTTATTTTATTTTGTTTTTATTAAATAAATTATTTTATTTATTTATTTTTTTTAACCACCTCCTTTTCATATTAATAAACTTTAGTTAAATTAAGGTTGTCTACCTTTAAATAAGTTTTGGTTAGTTTTTAGGTTATATTCTTCCCTTATAAAATAAATTTCATTAATACCTGCGTAACATAGGGATGTAGTTATTGCGATCATTACTATTTGCGTCCAACTTTAAATGACCCCGTCCCTTATATTGTACTTATCTTCTGCATTACTCATTTATCACTTCCACTCACTTCTTTTCTATATACAGTACTTTCTCCTTATGCTTTTGTTACATTTTCTTTATAAGCATTTTTCTTTTATATAAATGTTCTTTAACATTTCTCTCTTGATCTCTGTCATTTATCTCCTTTGACCTTTATAAACTCACGTTCTTAGAAAAATATTTTTACTGTTTTTCTCAAGGTAGTTTTTCTTTTATAATATATCTAAATTTTAATATTTTATTTTATATTTGAGCCGTCGAATAATTAATTCCTTTTTACTTACTAAATAGATTTGTTTTTTGTTCTTCGCATTAACATAATTCATTCATCAATAAATCGATCTAATGTACTACTTATTCGACATCAATAATTTTTTAATCTACATCTGAAACTTTCCGTTTTTTAAACATTTTTCTCATATTGTTTTTACCATACGCACTTGTGTTTAATTTACTCAGTTGTATTAACAAATTTAGATACATTTAAAGTTTATATATATATTTTGAGGAGGGGACACATAGGCGCACAGTTCAAGTTGTGAAGTGTGTTGCGACATACCGGCGTTCTGTATAGTTTTAGGATAATTATTAAAGTTTTGGTAAAGACAAACAAACATATTGTGGGACTATTGTTTAAGGTATGTTAGAACGTCTTATCAACGCAACCAAGATTCTACGCTCCTCAACTATTAGTAAGAAACGCAGCGTATATATACATTACAACGCGTAAGTGACTACTCTATCGACAGCTATTGATTATTTTGTCGTTTTTAACTATCGTATTATATTCCTTTCAGTATTTTCTTTTTGATATTTTTATTAGTTTTTATTTTATTTATTCATTCTACACCTCAATAAGAAGCTAACACCCAGTTCCAGCTACTTTACGTTATTTTGGGATGACAACTGAATTTTCTGGCGTATTAAAAACAAACCTTGGTGAATTTCTTAACCTAGCTATTCCGCCACAGAGGTCTGCCTAGGTATCTATTTAGTCATAAGTAAAAAGATTTAATAAGTAACAAGATCTAACGTTCAGGGATAGTTAACGATAAAATATAAAAAAATTTCTTAAATATTTTTGTACAATGTAAAAATCAGTTTTCATTAAATCCTCCTTGGTTTTTCGTGGAAACGTCAACTGCAATAATGTTGATAAATCGTTTTTCTTGTGGAATCTAGTTTGTATAAAAGTGCCCCCTTAATAAAGGACGTAATCTATACAAACGTGGGTCACTATCTTAAAATTATATGGTATTAGTGTTATTCTGAACGTTTACTATTTATCTGTTTTATTCTACGAATTTGATTATTTATTTTCCTAATTTAGTCTGATGAAAGAGTTGTAGCGTTATAGTTTGTTAGTAGATTAAATTCATTATATATAAAATAATAAATTTCACGTAAAAGTTTTGTTTGGTTTGATTAAACAAAAATAAATATTTCATTGTATTAACTACCTTATTCTACGTTATTTTACTCTACATAGTTATGAATATTATTATTTGATGTATTTGCTCATCATTTTATTTAATAACTTTTAACCATCTTTTTGCTTGACGTTATAGAGTATTAATATTTCTACAAAATTATTTAGGTTAATAATTAAAAAGAAAATCACAAAAACAGTTTACGAAGATCTAGATCAAATTATTATTCAATATGATAGTTATACTATCATAATCAATAAATTCAGGAGAATTAGTAAAAGTAAGTTTAAACGCAAAAGACGAATCCTTGAAACACAGGTTCAGAACACTTTTTTACAGAGTGACGGCTGGCGAAAGATTTCGTCCTGATTTCTGCGTCTTCGATAAAATTAAGCCAGACTGTAATACTTTGGCACCCAAATTAAGGAACAAATTTAATTGTTTTATATGAGATTTGACCTGATAAATTGAAAAATATAGGTCCCGGAACTATATTTTTAATAATTTTTCTGAGAAATTTTGGATAAATGATTAAAGATTGAGGTTTAAAAACACAATTGGCATAAAATAACTTTGTTAAATGGATAATTAACACAAAAAGATTTTTAAAAAACTTATAGAGAATTTGAATCTGAGTAAAATGGCACAAAGTCCATAGAAATTAAATAAAAATGTAAGAATTTTAACGTCTATTAAAAACAAAATATATCATTTTTATGAATTTGTTGAACTTTACGAACTGGCGGGAAGATTTCTCAGATGTTTAATAATGGCAACAGAAGCATAATAAGCTCCTTTCTTGTAAGCTGAAGCATAGTATTGTTACACTAAACAGTTCCATTGTCTGGTTTAGTGGCTGATAGAAATTATATTTTACTTAAAGTAATTATTGTTTTTATCAGATATTGTTTATAGGATTCAACTTATAGGCACCAGATAATCATTTTTCAGCCCATTTTTGTAACTTAAAAATTCGTTCTGACTTTTTCAGGTTGTCTAAAGAGCCATTTTATTTTGTACGAGAATATACGTAGGCATAGTAAATATTTAATAATGAAAAACAAACTTATCGTTTTATTACAGCCCTTCAAAGTAAAAAAACAGTACATTTTGCCGACATTTTTTTTGTTGTTTCGCTTTAAGTTCGGTTTTGTTCTTGCTCTTTTCTCTGTTTTTTTCCTAGAAATTCTGTAGATTGTTATTAAACATTTTTCTATTATACATTTCCTTTTCCTTTATGTCTAGTTCTTTTTGTTTTTCCATTTCTTTAAATCCAAGGTCTGTTCTCAATTTTTAGGAAACAATCAAATATTTTCTTGGTTAAGAAAAAATATTTTCTTGGTTCAAATATTTTCTTGGTTTAGTTTCACCACTCATTATTTTTATATATGTAAAGAAGTATGATCTCCATTTCACTGAATCTATTTTTTATTTTTTTTCATAATGCTGGGTTGCTCTTCAATTGACCGTAGTATGTTTCTATTATTTTTGCGTTTTGTGCCTAATATTTTCCTTTCTGTTTTAAGTATTTTTTTTCATTGTTGATTTATTTCCTGAATACAAAAATTCAGGTATTATTATTGAATTGTAGTGCATAGATTTCACATTGTAAGATATAAATTTTTGTACTGTTTATATTTCTTGTCGACCGATATACCAATTCCATCTGTTTACTTTACTTTCTAAGTTTAAGTTTTCTTTAGCAATAGAATAGGTTTAATTTTTCTACTAGGTATTTAAATTATTCATTTAAGTATTTTAAAAAAACTTGTTTCAAAATTTCTGGGTTATTTTTTATGCTGGTCATACATTCCTTTTTTCATAGAATATTTGAAGACATGTTCTTTCTGTTGTTTCCTTTAAGATTTTTATTTAAAATCTTTATAATAAATCAATTTACAATTTGTTAAGATCATCAGTAAAGATAAATCAATCTGCTTCCAATTTATTTTTTTTAGTCTATTTATTTCTATTTTGTTCTCTTTAATATTTTTCTCTATAATTTTATGACATTTTCAAAATATAATTGAAGAGAATTTGAAAAAAACCATCCCGCTATCTTATCAAGTTTTTATTATAAGCATAGATTAAATTGTTGAATAAACATTTGTTATATTCTATTTAAATATCTTTTTAGTTCTGTCACTGACCCCCATCACAGTTAAAATTTGTATTAATTATTCCCAGTCTACAAAATCGTATGCTTTTTTGAAGTCTACATATACTATTACATACTCCTTGCTCTTAACCATTCTTTTCTTAATTGTTGGTTTTGTGTAGAAATTTTGTTCTAGGCAGGATCTCTCCTTTTTAAAATCATCCTCCTATGATATTGTATTTTTGCTTGAAAGGCTTTGGAGTATCTTGTATGATACTGTTAAAACGGATATGCCTGTATAATTATTAAGATTCGTTTTGCACTTTTCTTTTTGTAGAAAATTTGTCAATGTAGTTTGGAATTCTTCTGGGATCTCTTCTTCCACATTTTTATACAGTTTTTTCATGTGCTAATTTAAGAAGTTCTGTTGTTATTACATTTTCTCCTTTTCTATCCTTTATTGTTTTTTTAAGGATTTATTTATTTCAATAATTTCTTCTTTGGTCGATGACTGAGTATTTTAGTTTGGGTTTTGGATTCTGAAAAGTTTAGTTTTTTAAATTTTTTTCACAATTTAGTAGATTACTAAAATTTGCTATTCATAACTCGTTTTCAGTCCAACTACATCTAATTTAGTGTCTTTATCATATTATTTAGTTAAAATAATACGTGAAGTTAAAAATATGTCTTATATTTATTATTTATTACTTATCTTGATATTTGTCTAATTTTAGGTTTCACAAAAATCATCAATTAAACAGTGCATCAAATATGTTCATGATTTATGTAATTCATTTAAATTATAAAATATACATATGAGGTGACAACAAATGTAAAAGTTTAAGAAGATAGTGTTAACATATTTCAACGCCCAGAAATATAAAAAGTTAAGAAAATTGAGGTAATATACATTTTTTATTAAATCCAACTTGTATACTTCTTGTATTATGTAACCTCCATAAAGTTACTTTTTTTAGTGTTAAACAAGGTAATTTATTTAGTTTTTAAAATATTCATACATATATATATATATATATATAAATTTTGTGGGTTCAAAGGTTTAGTACGATTTGAACGCTCAAACCTTTTTAATAATAATCTACTACAGATCAATAATGCCATAAAAATTAAAAATCTTAGAAGAAAAAATCTCCTAATTATACGTGATGGGCCTGTCTGCCGTCCTGCAATCACAGTTATGTCCTTTTATATTCATCCTTGATAGATCTGCGGTTACTCTAACCATCTTACTCTTTCTTGAGTTGCAGCTACTCTCTCCCTATTTGCTGTTATTTTTTCGACCATTTTAATTACTGTCTAAGTAAGCTAATTTGGTGGGACTTAATAAATATGTTTTCTTGCTTAAAATGATTCAAACTGATCACTTTTATTGTGTATTCTTAAAATTTTGCTGTCGACAAATCAAAGAAACGCTTTGATTGATGCAAATGTGCCCCTTAAAGTTTTCCTTTCAAAGATACAAACTCTGTTTCTTGAACATTGATAATTCGTATAGCTGAGGTATGTGACGCAGCGTACCTGTACATAATTTTCTTTTTTTGTGCGTTTAAATAATAACTTACTGCTAATTAAAATTATTCGAATTTCAGAAGTAGACTGGGTTTTCGCCCTGCGAAACCTTCTTTTGCTCATTTCATTTTTGGAGCTAAACGTTCTAAATTTTTGGAGAAAAAAATTTTAACCTCCTCAGAATTGCTATTGTTTCCTTTTTTTTTGCAGTAAGCTCCTGATATTAGCAGGAATTTCATTTTTTATTAACAGACAACCCAAAAAATGTTTCCAGTTTCTCCCAGTTACGATTATTTCTTCTAAAATTTTACGATTTCTTTATATAATAGCATCAACTGTAAACACACATGTAAATTTTATAGGTTTTATATTATTTCATTAATTTTATCTTTTATCTTCAGATAAGATTGAAATTTATTTATATTCTTATTTTTTATAATTTATCTGTAAAATAATTATCTACTTCTATATTAATTTAATATTAATATCTGTAATATAAAAATAATATTCCTAACTTTGACTAAATACATATTTTCTTTTAATCTTGAACTTATTTTTAATATTTTTGGTAATTTATATTTTATTTATAAAATATTTGTATAGAATATGTTATTGTCAATAAGATTTAAAATGTACGATTGAAATCTAAATTTAGTGGACCTTATCAGAACTACAGTTTGTTTTGAATTCTGAAGCTAATTTTCGTCAATCAATAGTTTTTATTTTGTACATCTTTCTCTCTCCTTCTCTCTCTTTCTAGTCTTCTTCAAAAACTCTTTTCTTCTTTATCTTATTAAAATCTTAGTTTAGCCCGTATTTTATACGTACAAATTATTTCGTTGATATCCATTTGGATAGATTTGATTTTATCATCTTTTATTTTATATGTATATACGTTATTTGTTAATAAAAAGATTGTGCTTAGTGTAATGATCGAGAATAATAAATTACATTAATGTTAGTCATATATTAAGTTAACTGATGTCCGTATTTATCATGCAATTGCTGTTTAATTTATGTTTATGTCAAGTGACATAAACATAAACAAGGGTGCAAGGAAATCTCTAATAGCTGTTTCTGAATTATAGCTGTTGATAGTGTATGTTATGTTAGTGCATTTAGTGGATGTTACGTGTTTAGTGCATTAGGAGATGTACGTGTCCTAGAGATTCTATGGAAGTCAAGTACACACGCGTAAGATATGTTACTACGGTTGAGGTCTATAACACAAAATCAATTATTTGGTATGGTAAATTGATTCCTACTACATGCTGAAAAACATTCCTTTACGAACATGTTCGTAGAGTTTATTAACATTTACGAGCACGTAGTTTATATACAAATCTTATGGTGTTTTCCTATTCTTGTTATGCAAATGAGTATTCGATTTTAGAAATCTTAAATACCATTTAAATTTATTCATTAAAATTTTACGCGTCGTGGAAGATGTATTATTTTAATTTATTTTAACAATGTGGATTCAGTGGAATTCCAAAAACTACTTCACCAAGTAAAGTTTGAATTTTAATAGAATATTAAATATTTAATCTATTAAGGGCTGTATTTGTTGTTTTTTTTTATTTTTTAATGATTTACAGATTCATTCTAGCACCAATTCTACAAAAAATATGAACAGTTATTAATTCATCATTGATTCATTACCCATCTTATCTTAAGAAAAGAAAAACATTTAATTATTAACGAAATAATTTACGGATATCAAATTAACTAAATAAAACTTTTTTTGTTAAAATGATTTTACATAATTTTGGTTATTAGTTAACATTATTTATAGGAAATGGCTGGGAATAAAAAAAGATTACAATAACATATATTGTAAAGCGATTACAGCAAGTTTTTATACGAATATAACTTTACAAAAAATATTCTTTTTCAATCTCATTTGATAGATTTGATACTCGTTCATTATTTCTGCTCTACGCTAATAACTTAAACTTTACATAACTGTAGATCCGTTGTAATCGATTTATCTACACTATTAAATTATATCGTAATATTCTCCTTCTTTTAAATTTTTCATCCGCAAAATTTGACCCTTTAATCCAATTAATCAACTCTGTACTGTTTGCCAGCTTAGAAAAAAGCAGTGGTATACGGAAAACAATACTGCTAGATGAATTGTTGTAAAGTTCGCTTACAAATGCACTTAGTAAAGGAGGAGGTTTAATAATAGGGTATTTTAGAATGTTAATCTCCCTTCCGGGTAACACACAAGTATTCGCGGCGAAAACTCGTAGAAATGGAGAGGGAATATTGTGGGAAGTGAAAAAGAGAATAGTTAACTTTGGCAACAACGGCCATAAGATATAGCATACCATAATTATAAGTAGTGCTATTTATTTAGCTTTGTACACATTAAACCGTAGTTGCCTTAATGTATGACTTTCCTGATGTTGATTTTATTTTTATGAGATTCAACTACAGTTATCTTTCTCCAATTTTTAAAAAATTTTCCATTTAGTATTTTGTTACTCCATCTGATTTCCAAAACTTTTATCAATGCACGCATTTTCATAGCTTCTGTCAATTGTTTTTCCTATTAGCTCTGTTTCAGTTCCATTAAGCGATGCATTTTGTAGAAATAATTTTGTTTAATAAATTCATTATTTATTTGTTCATACAGTTTATGCGTTATTAGGAATTTGATGAATAAATAACATATGTGAATGGCACGGATATGACATATTCATACCACTGAGGAAGGAGACATCTTTCGATATCTTCCTCCAAATTATTACAATTGTTAAATTAAAAAAAAAAAAAAAATCAACTATATTATTGTAGTCCTATTAAATGAGTGTGATCAACCATTGTTTCCCTACAATTAATGAATGAGTATTAGTTAAATTTTTATCATTATTACCTTCAAATTTTGCTGTTCTATCCTCTGATTGACCTCCTTGGAGGATGTATTTTATGACTACAAAATTATAACGAGATTTTTTTATAATGATCTATTTTACGGTGAAAATGCGAATAATAATTTTTAATTATGTTAAGAACTTGCAGTACTCGTATATCATTGTGTAGTGTAACATTGTGTACCTACCACGATACCACGGCGAATTAAACATCCATAGAATCTTACTGTCACTAGATGTCAAGCTGTATCACACATTGCCAAACCATAGATTTCACATCCATAACTTCAAATAAGTTTTGAGAAATATTTAGTAGTTAGTTATTGTAATTTTATTAGAAAGTAGCAAAAAAGTATTTATTATTATCGCCATAAAGGCGATTTAGTCTGTCAGTTATTGCTTTCCATTTGAGTTGTACGTGCGAGGCTAAGGTCAAGCGATTGTCTAATATTACATCTAAATATTTTACTGTTATATTGTAGAAAAGATTGTTATTAATGAAAGCTGAAGTATGTTCGTGAATAAAGAAAGAAGGTTATGTATGTTATATTGAAATGTGTTTTTGTTTTCCAATTGCTGAGCCGTGTAGAAAATTTGATTTAATGAAGTCGAAGAGTTAATATGGCGTAAATTTACGAGACAGTTTTCGTCATAAGAGTATGTAACCATCGTTTGTTCTCCAACAGGCAGATCAACAGTGTGAAAATTATATCAGAAAAAGGGTGATAAAATTGAGCCCTGAACAACTTCTAATCATTAGGAAATGTAAAAATGTAGGAAATGTTTTTTTTTTAACATACAGTATGAAAGGAGTAACGATTTTAATGTAAGAAAGAAATGAATAACTAGCTGGAAGGATAATTTTTCATTTGTACAAAAGGTCATTATCAACGAAAGCTCGTCTGAGATCTTGAAATATACTGTTTACAATATTTGTCTTCGAATTCTGAACCATTGTTGTCTAACATCCTTTGAACTTGTTATTCTGCAGAATAACATTAATGAGAATGCATAAAATCACCGTAACTATCAACATTTTGGATTTGTTGGTTATACAAGAGTTTTTCGAAAGTTTATTTTAACAAAACTGTAAAGATAAATTGTCTGTAAAGCAGAGTTTGAGTTTTTTAATAGTTTTGGTTTTGGAAAAGCAGAGTTTCATGGGTTTTAGAACTACAAACAAAACCATAAACTTCATTTGCCACGGATAGTAGCTGTACGCAAAGCGGAACTGAAAATTAATGTAAGAAAGGCGTAGAAGCAAGAAATTTACCGCAAATTAAAGTAATTTCCTTGGAAGATATTAATTAGAAACCCAAAAACAGTTGCTTAGAAAGAATTTTAATTATAGTTAGGGCCTCTCTCTGAGAGAAGGATTTTAATGGGAATGAAAGTCTCAGAGAAATAAGTTTATTGTTATTTTTGTTCTTTAGAAGTGAATGTGTTTGGAATATATAGTGTTGCAAATAGTTCTGCCGTGTCGCATTTAGTACGAGGATAAAACTTGTCTTAGTTTATTAAAGGAGTTTCAATAATCTGATATTTAAGGAGATGAAGAGTATTCTTTAAGAAATACCATCTGTTTCAATTAGGTCTTTGAACAATATTTGACATTAATTTTCCCATTTAAATTATGGATGATTCGTTTCAATTCTCTATTTCATTGGTTATTTTCTTTTGTCTGTCGATAGCTTTATATCATTACTATGCCCCTGCATTGTTATTTTTCATTAATAAACCTTATTTATAAATGCGCTATGTATCTATAGTATATTATATCTAATATCTTTCCAAGAAGAAAAATTCGTTCGAGTTATATTCTGAATTGTAATTATCAAGCGTTGTGTTGCATCATCGAAATTGGTCTATGTCTTTAAAGGAAAACATAGATTAAACTTTTCGTACTTCAAGTTTTTTTTTTAATAAATAACATATTATAAAAAAAAATAATTTTTATAGCGTGGTTCTCTAACCAGAAAAAGCTATGGAAGTGTCGTGAAAAATTTAACTCATTATTAATAGTTTTTCTAATCTTTAGTACCATTGTTACTTGAATGATTGAGAATTTAGTAAATAATTGATTAATAATAGTGCAGTTGTTTTGAAGTTGGAGTATCACAAGTATGCGTATAAAAAAAATTGTTAAACATGTGAATGCATTATATTTAGTACAAGAATTTAATATAATTTTATAGACTGTGAAATTCTCTATAAGCGGTAAATAATGGTAGCGCTTTCATTTCGTTATTGTAACAAAATTTTAATTCATGAAAGTCTTTATAGTACGATAATTTAACAAAATCCTACATAAAAACAGAATATTATTGACGAGAGTTAATAAATTTTGTGTGAAATCACATATTACATTCTGAACACGTTATTGGTTATGTAATACTTAACAAAATATTTTACGACGATACGAAAACTTTTTTTAGAAATTGACACGAAATGACTGGTCGAATACTACCAGTTTTGCTCGCTCTTCAAGTTAACAAAACAGAACGTAATTGCAATATTTAATTTTTTTTTAATAAAATGTATGTATGTACACGTAAATAAATTAGGAGAATATCCGGAGAAAACAAATGATAAGTTGAGCTGTACCGAACTTAGACTAGCGTTAAAAACTGTTATTTAAATTTATTTTGCGTATCTCATAAATTTGTTAAGTTCTTCTAGTAAAAAAAAATATATATTCTGCCTCTTTGGTTTTATTTTATCAAATGATATCTTCTGAATATTTTTTTCAAATTTTTATAACAGATTTTATAAAAAAAAAAATTATAAAATTTAAACTCAATAAGCATAACAAGATAAGTTCTGTAACAAACACGACTCCATTTAAAACGTATTACTCATAATCTATAGACATATGAATATATACAAAAATTAATACTTTGTTTTGATATATATAAAACTATGAATTTTATAATATTTTTGTTTAGATTTTTTTCGTTCTATCCTAAGACTTTCATTTATCTGACCGTACGTCTCAGCGAACACGTAAGATTATCCAATTACCTGTAAGTAATTTTCTCGTAGAAACAAAATCTAAGACTTTTCTTATGATTGTTATTCATTCATAAGTTATAACGTCTATACATTTTATGCAGCAGAATAATTAACCGTAAAGACGATACCCTGATTTAGGGGATAATACAGTAAAGTAATTTATTTCTCGGAATTAATAAAAACAGTAAATGCTTGACGTTTCCATTTACTAAAACTATAACTAAGAGTAATGTTATTTTAGACGTTTGTCATTTAAAGGTTGTAATTTATTGTTGAAAGGCAGAGACAGACGTACGTGTACGTAATTTACGTAAATTCCAACATTGTTTTATAACAATAACATTGTTATTGTTATAAAAAAAAATTAAAAACTATTTACCTTGAAAATTATTTTATTGACTCCAAACAACTGATAATAGAAAAACTTATATTTCTTAAAAAAAAATATCGTTCATTCTACAAATACTAAATTATTTTAATTTGCTCCCTTACACTATCAAATGAACCGATATTTTAAAATTTCGTAAATGAAGTTTTTTTTGACGCTTCAGTACTTTTCTTCTAGGTAACTTAAATGGAAGATTATTTAAACAAAACATTATATGGTCTACATTGAAATTTGAATTTTTTTAGTTTATTATCATCATTTAATATTTGATCATTTTACCACTAATATATATAAAAAATGGTCAACCTATCATTAAGATATTTAAAATGAATATCTGATATGAAATTAAAAGAAAAAAAGCTGGAAAAATATTGTAAGACTTTCTCGGTTACGCCCGGTCAATGGTCGTATTTTATTTTCAATTTTTTTTATAAATTTGTAAAAAGGTAGTATTGTAAAATCGTAAAAATCCAGAATAATTGTAAAATAAAAAATTCTACAAATTAAAATAGTAAAATAGTAAAATAATAAAATAGTAAAATAATAAAAGTAAAGAAATAAAATTGCAAAGAGTTCTTCGAAATTGTAAAATGGAATAGGTTTAAAACATTATTTTGTAAAATTTTGCCATAGTAAAAAGACTTTTAATAACGCCAAAATTCATCAAAATTAGTTTTGTAAAATATGAAATCGAAAAACCAAAAACAATTTTTCTTATTATTTTTTTTTTTTTAATTTGGGAGCTCAAATTATCAAGAAGAGATTTTTTTTTTGATTATGATAATTACCAAAATTTACAAATTTTTAATAAAAATCTTTTGATTTTTTAGGGCCTTCCTTATCCTGTGGAGAAAATTTATAGTAGTGATACCTAAAAAATGTAAGTTTAAGTTTGCGTAAGTAAGCTTTTCTTTAATCAAATACCCGCTCTGAGAATGATTGTAATAAGGAAAAGAAATTTTAAAAAAAAGCTTTTCTGGCTTTAAGTCCTGGGGGTCTATAATTTAAAAAAAAAGTAGGCATTTCTTAATACTGTATGTATGAAATATAAACTTTCGAAAAAAATATTAATTTGAAGGAAGATATAGCAAATGAACAAAAGGATATATATTTCAATTTTCAGAACGGGGGTTGATTTTTTGAAAAAATTAAATAAATTTAATTTAATAAATTTTAAATAAAATAAATTTGTATTTATAAATATTGTAATACTTTGTTACATGCGTAGCTTAATAAAAAAAAAGATAAAAGAAATAGAATTGCAAAATTTAGAATAATTAAAAAAAAATTTAAATCGACTTTAATATACGCATTAAAATAAATTTTTTTTAATAAGTTCGTAGTTAGGAAATAGTAATTTTCATTTTGGTTCCAACTACAAAGAGTCCAAGTTTAATTACAGTAGAAAAATACTTTTATTTGTAGATCTTTGGTCGATTTTATTATTAAAAATTTTCTTAAAAATTAATCTTCCACTTTAAACCTTCAACTAACCTTATATTTCTGTCTGGTTATTAATAAAAATATTATTTTATATAAAACTTATAAACAATGTAGATGTTTTTTCAACGACGGATACAAGGTTAATTCTTCAACTATATTTAGTACAAATAATGTAATTGTTAAAAACCAAAAGTAACGTTGATATTTATTACAAAAGGGATTCTATAAGGACGTAAATAGTCATTTATCGTGAAGCGGTTAAAACGTAAACAGTTAATTAAAATTATAATCTAGTGGTTTCGTTTATAATATTGTTTAACGATGTAGTTTTCCTATAAAATTATTTTACAAAGGTATATTTTATTATTTAATAACCTTAATAGGAATATTAAATTATAGTGAGTATATTCAAACAATAAGTTATTAATCACTAGTTTTAATTATTAATAATTAGAAATATTTTATTTGAAAACGTTAATAATTATTTAACAATACGGAAATGCGGATGTTTTACATAAATTATATGACGGTTGCAAAATTGCAGTAGCTATAATTTCATAAAATATTAATAATTAAGTAAAATTATTGAACATCCTTATACAGTAATTCTAGCACCGTTATTATTAAATTATGTAATCAGTTTATAATCGAATTATTACATATTTGTAAATTGAAGAATATTTACGTAATAGTTACCGTAATAATTAACTTTATTTACCAGCCTAATTGAAATTTAGTTAGCTTGAAGTCAATGACTATATTTTTCAAGTATATTAATTTATAAATCGGTACTCTTATATTACATAATTTCGTGAAAACAGGTACAAGACTTACCACATCTTCCTTAATTAAGTTCCTTGGAGTCCATCAGGTTTATCAGAGAAACTTAATGTGAGAACCTGAATAAATAGAATTTAATTAAATGTTAAAACTAATTCTAATTTAGTTAATCAAAAATCCACAAATATTAGGAGAAATTTTTTGTTTTAAATTTTCATGAATTTTCTGAATCATTAAACTGAATTTTCATGAATCGATTGGTATAGTATTTGGTCACGGGTTCTGGGTTTGACTTTCGGAACAGATGGATTTATTTATCTAAAATCCATTTGGAATAAACTAAATATATCAGGTTTGGTCACAAACTTTTAGTCAGAAAGTAGGTGGAAGCTTAGAAATAACATTTATGCTGTAAGTAAAATTAGAAAAATGGAAAGAATTCTAATTATACTAAAAGAAGTAAAGGATTATGAATATTCAGATATACTAATATAATTGTGTTGCAGGAGGTTTATATATTATTAAAGAAGGCTGTTGAGGTATTGATGTTGGACACTTCATTAAAAACAGAATGATATTCGATAATTTTGCAATTAAAATTTAAATGAAATCAAGTTTAGCATCTGATTTGAATAAATTCTGTGGACGAAAGCAACTATAAAAAAATACATAACTATCTGAAAAATGTAATAAAATTTGTTAACGTAATAAAATTACGTTAACAAACATATGGAAACGAAATTTATTCCAATAATTTATCGTTTAAATGTAGCTTAATCGTCAAATTCAGTTATATTATTATTTTTTTTTTTAACTTTTGAATTATTATCTTTTAATAAAATATTCTTATATATATATATATATATATATATATATATATATAAGTATATACTTATGTATGTAGTACACATTGTATATTATTTTATATTGTACACATTATACGTACATACTTCATACTTATACATATATACTTATACTTATTTATATAAATGGTTTAAAATTTATTGTATTATGTTTAATTCGTACAATCCTTAAGTTATTTTTCTTAGAATTATAAATACATAGCCAAATTTAGTGACAAATTTAGAATTGACAACAATTAAATCTAAGTTTATACATTCTCCGTTAGATAGCAGCTGTGTTAGACTGTTGCATAGGCCAAACTGTTATGAACCAGGCTTCAGTACCACGGCGTCGCTACATGAGAAAACACAGTGCTTGTACTGATTCACAGAAACAAAATTATTGACTGTCAAAGGAATTATATGCGAGTCTATGGTAGAAATTATACAAATGACAAAAGCTTACGTAAATAGTATGAACAGTTTTTGGAAACGGAAGCGTTTTGAACTCACAAGTAGGCCTAAAGCAAGTGCTGAAAACACAGAAAAACTTCGACTGCCTTTCTAACGAAGTTCAAAGCGTTCAGTTAGTCATCAACTAAATATTCATAAATCACTGTTCATGGTATTACTTTCAAGCGATTACAACTTCGTGCTTATAAACTGCAGCTACTCCATGAAATTAAACCTAACGTTAAGCCACAAAGAGTTCAATGTGAAACAATCATGTTAGACTTCATTTATGAAAACTTCCTTGAGCGAATTTCATTTCCTGATGAAGAAACGTTTCATGTTCATGGAGCCGTGTGTTGCCATAAATGTCGTGTATGAGCTTAGAGAATCTGCATGAATCGGTGGAATTCGTCTACACCTGTGCGAAAGTGAATCTCCGTGTAGAATCATGCGTAGTCGAATTTTTGGGGAATTTTTTTCAAAGAGCAAACATAACGGTACAGTGTACTCAGATATTCTAGAAAACTTTGTGTTTCTGCAGATTGAAAATACGGAGAGCCTAATTTTCAAACAGATTGGAACCTCCACATCATGCAGAAGTTGTGCTGACTGCGCTCAACGACATGTTCCTAGGAGGCCGTATAAGCAGAGATGTTCCTATCGCTTGGCTACCGCGCGAAGTCCCGATTTGTCGTCGATGGATGTATTCTTTTAGACATACGTAAAAGATATCCTTATCAAGAAAAAAATCTACTCACTTGACTACCTCCGCAAAAAAATAAGTTGTGGAAGCGATTCCTGTAGACAATATGTCAATAAGGTAGTTTGGCTTGAGGTTTGACTTCTGCAGAGCTGTGAATGGTGCTCATATTGAGTTACTAAAAAAACCTTTAGACTTTGTACTTTCATGTAATAAAACATATACGTTTGTAATTTTAAATATAGTAAATTTAACTTAAAACTGCGGAGTTCTTTTTCGGACACCCGGTATATGTATTCTATTTTGCTCTATATCTTTGTGTCTTTCTCTACAATTTTACCCTTTGCATATTTCTTTGTCACCAGTTTAATAACTAAGCCTGAAATCATAATGCATAATTCGGTAGTTATTAGCGATTATCGCATTGTCCTCAGTTGATTTTGGATTCGTTCTCAACTAGAGTCAGGAGTTTTTTCACCTATTTCGTTTTCCTTGTTAAATTATGGGTAAAAGTTCGTCCGAGATGATAAGAAAATTTGTTTATCTTTTTACAAGGTTTTCCCAAAAATACCTTAATTCTCTTATTTCTCTTAAGACTTCTATTTCAAACTTCATTCACCCACTCATTTTTCAAAAACTTCCTGAACCACTGTATTTCAAAGGCCTCTGTCCTATGCTTTCTTTTTTCCCTACTTCCACGTTGTTCACGTTCTGCTAGTCTAAAGCGCTAAGTTCAGCACAAACAGTTTAAAGAATTTCTTTTCAAATTCGTACATTTATATTTGATAATAAATATTTCCAGACACATACTGCTTACTTGTTCCAGTACAATTTCAATTTCCATCTTGCAAATCCAATATTTGTAATTTTTCCACCTAAACTACCCTACATAACTTTGTTGTCTAATAGTGTAATATACAGACTGCAAACAATCCATACTTACATTCTTATACTTTTTGCTAATCTCTTTTTCTGGATCTGTGTGAGACAGATGTATTAGGAAAAGGATAACTATGTCACAGAATAAAAAAAGGTACAATAAACATTCTAATTTCTGCAGAAGTCTAAGAAGAAATATTCATTATGACGTGCTGAAACATGCAACAGACTTTTGATGGGTTTGAGCAATTATTACCTATAAGGCATTTTTTACATAAATTAAACTACAGAAAATTAAGAAATATTTTACTTATATTAATTTCATAATTAAATTCATTTTACAGTATGAAAATAAAATATTTCTAACAATTATAAAACGTATTTTTATACATAAATCTATAATAAAAATGTATTCATATTAAAACTCAGGCTGCCATTTATCATTTTTAGAAATGAAGTTTCGATAAGTAATAACAATTTCCAGCTCAATTCGATTGCACGAAATCATATATGAAACAATGAAACGTCATTATTAAAAAATAGACTTATGCAAATTTTATCTAATGAAAGATAATTTGATTAAGGAAATAGTTAACTGAGATATTAATGATTCAAAAATTGTAATTATCACCATTTTGAAATTCAAATATGTAAATATATGTGATTTATTTGCTAAAAAATATGTGATTAGACTTTTGTATACGCAATTTCAGCAACGATTCAATCAATTCTCTACGTTTAAATTTCTGTTTGAAAAACATTCAGAGATAATACAAAATGTTTTCAGGAATATTTTCTTAGGATAATTTTTGCTTACTCTAATGTTATCTCATGCCATTTATTTGTGTACATTCTGAAAAATATAATTTTTGCTTAACCCGCTGGTCAGTTATTATGTAACTTCAATTGCAGACTGATATGTTTCCTGCTTTTCTATTCTAAGAGAATAAATTCTAAGTAAAATCGTTAATTTAATCATATTTAACTTGAATCTCGTATTGTCTGTTTTAGTCCTTTACTTCAGTTAAAGGCAATACTCAGGAACATCAATCTCAATCTGGGAAGACTTACTGTAGAACTCTAATTAGAATATTAATCTAATCTTACCGTAACTCCATATTTCAATTTATAATAAGTTTTGGTAATTAAAAGTTAAATGTAGCTAAAAAAAAATCTTTTTTAAATTTTAACTTCTTATTAAGAAAATTATTATTTATTGAGCTTACTTATTTTCTTACCTAATGTTCCGTATTCTAGATTATTTGTTAAACAAGTTAAAAGACATAAAAATTTACACGACTACTACCTGCCCTAAAAGTGTTAAGATACCGTATCCTTATAAAGTTGAACATAAAAAATAAAATCACCTCAAACGAAAATAAACTTAGTTATTAGAACAAAAAATATATTATTTGTTTAAAAGAAAATTAAAACTCTATCAACTTACCAGCTATAAAGGTTGATTACCTTTCCAAAAACTTTAATTTATAAAAAAATAAAAGCAAACCCTTAAAAATTTATATGTTTTTACTTTCATAAGGTAAAGTGATCAGTAATTAAATATGCTTATAGTCTTAGAATCAAAGAGATTGATCGAATGTTACCTGTTGTTTCAATTAACATTTTTATCGATGTAAAATAAACTTTTGATTTTTATTGTTTTCCTTTCCTGTTACCTTTTTTTATTGGGTTTTTAATAAATTTTTAGCGAAAAAAAAATCCATAATTTTTTCAATGGTATTGTTTTCAAAGAAATATTATCAGTGGTATTCTTCATTAGATAAACAAGATGCACGAGTAAAATTTTTAAGTATAAATCTTTTTGATGTAAACTCTTTTTGATCAAAACTTTTTCAAACATATATATATACTAGCGGACCCGACAGACGTTGTCCTGACCCGACATTATTCTGTAATAAATGCACACACATAAATATAAGTAACTTAATTAAGTTAAAATTAGCACGAATGTGTTCTAAATTTCATTAAAATGACTATTAGTATGATATTATCAGTTTGTGATTGTTGTATTATTGTAATGGGTTTATTGATTAATTATGTGTAGTATGGTTAATATTTATTTTCACTAATTATTGAAATATCCGATGAAAATTGAATTAAAAAATCGAAACGTCGTAAAATTAATAATTAGTGTAATTAATAAATTTTCATCCACATTACTACTAATTTTCACTTAACATCATTCTAAAAAAGTACCTCCTACATATTTTTTTATTTATTTAATAATTTTGATGTTTCATAACCATGTAACAGGTTAATAAAAAAATTAAAGCACTGTAAAAAAGCAACGTAGTTAAAATTTTAGTAGAATTTTTTATCATTTTTCTCATTCTTTATTTTAACATCTATTTTACCAAATTTTAGATAATTGTAAATTAAAAATAATTTTAGAAAACTTTTTATAAAATTAATCAGCAAAACATTATAAATTCAATTTTTAAATATACTTTAAACTATATTATAAGTAACATATTTTAATTTTATAAATGTTATAATTTATTTTACAAACTTAAATTTTTATTTTCAAAGAGCCGTTCAATACTTCATAAGTTGCATAGAACAAATGAGAACTGACAATTTAAATTTGTAGGTTAATTTGAGTGTTATTGAATGCACGTGTATACATCATTAAATTTCATGTAAAATACTCACTTCAATACTGCACCTTACAAATTTGCACAATGTACATTTTTTAATTAACTTTAAAACGTTATTTCAATAAATAATAATATAATATAATATTCTCAATAAGCGCGAAATTCTAGCAGACTCGGCAATGCTTCGCTATTGCTAGATCTGAGTATACATACAGATTAAATGACAATTGAAAGTTTCATAAAACCTTAAAAAACTGAACATTAGCAATTTAACAAAATTTAACCTTTCACTTTATAAAAGTCAGAATGTAAATAAATCCAAATGGCAAAACAACAGCACTACCTATCGGATTTAATTCACACCACTCACTAATCACAGTATTCGGTGGAAAATAATTTTTTAACGAAAAGTGTTGTGGCTGCAAAATCATTACAATTAATACTGAACATTAAGAAACTTACAAAACATTACGGAACCTTATAAAATTTCACCTTTAACTTTATAAAATTCAGAATGTAAATAAATCCAATTGTCAGAACAGCACTACCTATCGGATTTAATTCAAACTATTCTCTAAATACGAATTTTCATGTAAGAACAACACTAAGCTACGACACAAGTAACTGATATGCGAAAAAACAACAAAATAAAAAAAATTCCTAGAATCCGATCACAGCACCAACTACCGGGTTTGACTGATAAACCAAAAATTAAAAAAAAACTTCTAAAACGCGATCGCAGCTCTGCCTACCGGACCCACACGCTGCCTACCGGACCCAATTGTGAACCTTAACCATACCAAGATCAACAACACATAAATAAATTAAAAACCATTTTCACTTCAATACTGCACCTTACAAATTTGCACAATGTATACTTTTTAATTACACTTGAAAACATTATTTCAATAAATAATAATATAATATTTCTCAATACGCGTACAATTCTAAACGCGATCGCAATGCTGCCTACTTGTTACTTAATCAGTTGTGATTTTGTTTACATTGGCAACGGCCATACGGGCTCTTTGTGATTGGTCGTTGTGTTTGACAGCGGCCATCTTGCATTGATCTGATTGGTTTTCCTTTGTTTACATTTCCATCTGATTTATTAGCCTCTTAATTATTAAAAAACGGTTTTCTCGCGATTTTTTGTAACACAATAATAACACAAAATTATGAAATATTTTTCTCAATTTGATCGCAGCACCAACTGTCGGGACAAACTAAAATTAAAATTGTATATTATTGAATATTCTATACTGCGATGGTAGTAAAGTCTGCCGGATCCAATGTAAAACATTCCAAAATCAACAACTACTTATAAATAAAAAATTAATTAAAAAAACATTTTCCAGTGGACCAAATTGTGAATCTAAATCATTCTCGAAACCCTTGAACACACACACAAAATTTCATCAAAATCAGTCCAGTCGTTAAGTAGGAGTCACTTTCATACACACGCACACAAGAAATATATATATAAAGATATTGTTTGAGAATAAAGCAAGGTGAAATAGATATTCACGCAATAAGTTATAACTTGTGTTTATTGAAATTGTATAACATATATACAGTATAAGAAACAGCATGTCGTTTAAATTTACGTTTAAGTTAACGTTTAGAAACAGCACTGGACTGTCCGAGTCGCCAACTGGAACGCGACTGGCAATAGACTGCCCCCGCTCCTTCTTGAACAGTTAGCAGAGAGGTCCATCCGATAGAAACACTTAACAGATATCAATCTTCAAAAACTAAATTTCCTAGCTTATATTAGTATATTCTGCTTGTTCTTAGGATATAGAATAATAAAAAAAATCAAGACAAAAAAGTAAAATTTTACAACAAAAATTTTAGTATTTCTGGATTCAAGGGATCTCATAACGTTGACAGTAACAAAATCTAAAATGTTAATTCTTTTCATCTACCGCAATAATTTCTTTGTTATATATTATAAAAAAACGGGAGTGTAAAATGAAGATAGCAATTTTCATGCTATTGATTGAAATAAATTTCAATAGTTTTATCAGTATAAGACATAACAATCTTGTTATACAATAGCGTTGTATGTAGACTTCGTAGGAAGCATGATGAGAGGGCTTTTTGTTTTTCGTTTTATAGCTTTAGAACAGAAATTGAAAACGGAACCTAAAATAAAAGAACGTAATAACCTCACTGTAAGTAGGCTCAGAATTTTTTTTCTTAGGTTTTCAAGATTTTATAAACTGTTTTTATCTTTTTACCCCAGAACACAATTTTTCTCAAGCATAAATTTTATGGAACTTAGATCTGGCTTGAAAATATATGTATTGTTCCTTATACAAATAGTATTATTTACGAGTTGCGTGTTTGTATAATTATTATGGAACATGTTTGTATTATTTGATACTTTTAAAGTTATTTGTTCTTTAAATATTTAGAAATTATATTCATTCTTTCTTTTTAATAAAATAATTAGCCGGAAACTTTCCCATGTACATTTGATAATACATAATTCTCATGAATTAAAAAAATATATATATGTATATAAAAGCAAAACAATTTATTTAATGAAAATGTATACAGTTATATGTAATATACATCTCTATTATATTACGTTAATGTAGGGACTATATTTTCTATATGGTCAAATATAAAGATCGAGGGACGACTAGTTTGGAGATTTTTGGGACTCAAAATTTTATACATTGGCATTTACTTCTATGTATAAAACACATCCCGTCAGGTGTTTTTCATGATTTATTTAATATTTATATTGAATATTGTTCACGCATACAACCACGCTTCTTCAAAACAGAAATTTGCCTCCGAATTTATTTTCAAAATATGCGATTATTTTTTTTTTACAAAACAAGATTTATGAGCAGGTATGACGAATGGTCCGCACTACTTTGTGGATTAAAATTTCATTCGATAATTTGCCTACTACATAAAGTTTCTTTTTCATTTCATTATAAGACATTTTTATTAATTGTACATGGAACTCTACGGACAATTCCATCTTCAACTCTATGCAAAAAATCAGATCAAGACAGATTCTGTCAAGCTTAAACTTTCATTCGATAGAGTTGACTTTTATTTCAATATAAGATATTTTTTCTACATGCAGTTTTATGCCTAAACATATTTATGTTGAGGTAATGTTTTTTACAAACCATTTATATACTAGATTTCAAAGAAAGAGATGAGATGAACAAAATGTATCACAAGATATTTTTAATAGTGTATTCATCCTGTAGATTTCGTTGTAGGATAAAAGCAATATGTCTCGTTTTAAAATGGGATCCCCATAGAAAAAATTGTATCGACCAAGTAGTCACCCACATCGTTACTAGATTTATTTCAATCGAAAACACACGGGACTTAGACCATAATTGACCGGTCCGCCGAAAGAGATTGAAGTTTCTAAAAAATATAACTTTATCCACCTATGCTTAGAGTTTTTTAATCAATTACTAATTTTATCATTAACTTACACATTTATCATTACTTACATAATACAAATACATATCATTACTTACATATTTATCAGTAACTTACTTATTTTATCATTAATTTTTCTTTTTTCTTTTGGATAGTTTGAATTTCATACATAATCGGATTAAATGAGATCTCCCTCTAACGCCGTTTCAGTATCTTCTTTAACTTCAAGAAGATTGAGGCTCTGTATTAGAAATGCATTCACGGAAAAAATTATTTTTATTCAGTTTGTTTAGGTTGCTGGCATCTTGTACATTTTAAATGGAGCTGTAAAGTTTAAGCTTGACAGAATCTGTTTTGATTTCATTTTTTTTTGCATAAAGTTGAAAATGGAATTGTTCATAGAGTTTCATGTAGAATTAATAAAAATGTCTTGGATTGAAATGAAAAAGAAACTTTATGTAGTAGTCAATTCTATAAATCTTGAATGAAAAATCTTCCCCATTGCAATAAAATTTTTATTTTAATATAACTTGTTAGACTTATCAACGATTTCAGTCACGTTACCACTCGTTTTTCAGCTGTTTTCTAAAATTTGGTCTTTCTGTTTTGTACCTTCATGGATATCCAAAACTGGTAAGATATAAGTGTTTCGTATGAATTTAAAAAATGGAGTTAATGATATTTTACATTGTTTACTGCAACTCAATTGTGATTTATACGGTAATAACTTGTATCAAAACGTTTTGCATACACTTATTAAATAACTAGTTTGTTCTATGTTGATTATTTACTCATTAGTTTTAAAATTGGTTACAGAAAAGATTCAATAGTCAATTTCATGTTTTAGAGACATCAGATAATTATGTCCCGTTTTAATTAACTGACTGTTTGTTTGTCAGGAAATTTTGCGTAATTATGAGTAAATAACATTTTTAAAGTTAATTTACAATTGTTGTTTAATTTTAAATAGGCTTATAGCATTTAATCATTAATCATTTATTTATTAATAGAAGACACATATGTTCTATTAGTATCTTCTATTACTTGGCTGCAAAATGACGATAATACGTTTCACATTCAACAATTATATATGTAGATATTTATGTACGTATTGTGGTATTAAAATTATTAAACAGCTGAAACTAATTTCATGAATAAGATATAAAACTCTGCCTCAATCCTATGAGTATGACGGATATAACTTAATTAAATAAAAAATAATTTTTTTAAATATTATTTAGTATTCATTATTTTCGGTTCAGAAATATGACCGTTAGTGTGGTTTCCCGTTTCCTCTTCTTTTATAATAATAAATATTTTTACTTTCTGTAGTTTTGTTAACAATTTAGGAATGAATTACAGCTTTCCCAAGTTTTTTTTGTAGTAGTAAATTTTTATTAATTTTACTATCTTGTTTATATTAATTTTTTTAACCATTCTTATAAATATTAAGTAAAGTAAGACTCTATAATTGAAAAGTCTAGATTATCGGAAGACAATTAAATGAATACATCCTTTGGCATAGTAGGTAATTTAAATTACATTTGTTCAACAATAGCAAAAAACATTGCTCATAAAAGTAATTTCAGTAGTCATATACGGATATATCCTTAAATGCATGACCTATATTAATTTTTATCAATTGTTAAAACAAATTTCTCATTTGCTACGTACAAAAACAGTGCATAAAAGTATTGTTTAACAACTGCTACATCAAGCATAGTGCAAGGATTAAATAAATATATATATATATATATATATATATATATATATATATATATATATATATAAAGTTATAGTTTCCACAAAAACAGATCCCTTTATCTTTTTCGATATTTCTATTGGTGATCGAGAAAAGTAGCTTTAAACAAGAAACGGTGTATGACTCGACGGCTTAACCAATAAAGCCATTGTTACTATCACTGTGTCTGCGATCTAACTGGCCGCACCTGCCTGTATGTGTATTTAACTACATTCAGCTATTTTATTAAAACCTCAACGACACGATAAGTACAGTAGTATATTTCTGAACGAGATTGATTTATTTACTGTCTTTAATCATTACTCGAGAATACGTAGTGGTAAAATAACATTCATTCTCTTTTTACGTTACCTTGCAAACTAATTAGTTACCGACATCTAAATATTTTAACGGCTAAATACGAGTACATCGGAAATTTTTTAGTGTGATTTTTCGTAAAAGATTTAGTCACATAGCAGCAGCTATCACCTAACATCTCAGTTTATACTTGGTAACAAAGGTACGAAAAGTTTTAATTAAAAATATTTTACTTTTTTTACATTAAAATGTAGATATAAATTAAAGTAATAATAATCACCTCCACCTTCGGGAGGAAAAACTAGGATTGGAACAAATATGTGCTATTGATTTTTCCTGGTAAAAGTTTTTGCAATTGTTTAATCATTTAATAACATAATAAATATGATCTTAATTTTATTGGAAAACTCCAGAATGTGAAAAATGTTTGTTTTGCTCTTTCATTTTACTTTATGTTTGCATTGTACTCTTGATGCTACATTCTTTTAACATACCACCATCTTGGTGGTTTATATGAAAGTAGAGAAATCTAATTTTAGGTATTGGTTAAAGCTATAAAGCTATTGGTTTTTGTGGATTATTGTTTGATTTAAAGCATGCAGTTATTATTTATATAAGAACGTTTTATTTACATATTAATAATAAAATTTCATTCAAGTAATTTATTTTAAAATGTTTTTCTTAATTAAATTAGGCTGCTGCGTATTTCAGAAAGGTGTAACATTAAAACCTGTCAAATGTTTACATACTGTTTTTTAACATAATTTTTTCTTTGCAGCACCTTTCATTCCGAACTTAGGTTCGAATCATAGTCAGCTTTGTGTTTTTATATATTAAAAAAATAAATTTTTATCCATATTTTCATGATTTTTTGTGAATATTATATATTCTAGAAGATCAGGGCTCTCTCTTCGTTCGCCCTTTTCGTCTACGCTCCCATTTGGACCCACATTGAGTATATTATCCTTATCCTTGTGAGAATAATACTGATAAATAACAATTAAAGCATATCCAATTTATAAAAACTATCGTTGTATTTCTTCGAAAAACAGTTTTGGTTAGCTCAGGACTCGAAACTTTAAGTGATATGAAGTATGCGGGTTTCAGAATAGTCGGTTCCCATTTAAAAAAGTAATTACAGCTGGTTACCCTCCTTCGTACAAGTTAAAAATATTTTGCATGATTTTTATTATTTCCCGACAAGTATAACCAGCAGGTGATCATGAAAATTCGTTTCTCATTTTAATTCTTTTTTCTTTTATGTTTTTAAGTAATGGCTTGCGGTAACAACCGAAATAGGTTCATTACTGATATTCAACTTTACTTATGGCCTTTAATCAAATCGACAATTAAAGCCTATAAACCTATAAAGGCCTATAAAGGCCAAAAGCAGGTGCAGCCAGTTAGGTCGCAGACACAGTAGTAATAACAGTGGTTTTATCGGTTAAGCCGTCGAGCCATACATCGTTTTACGTTTAAAGCTACTTTTTTCGATAACCAATAGAAATATCGAAAAAGGTAAAGGGATCTTTTTTGTGGAAACTTTAATTTAAAATACTACAACGGTCTCCGAATTAGATTTGATTAAAGGCCATAAGTAAAGTTGAATATCAGTAATGAACCTATTTCGGTTGTTACCGCAAGCCATTTAAACTACTACCATCTTAAAACGGTGAAACATTTCTTACCGCCAATAGTCCTTTGTTCTTCCAGGTTTGAAACTTATGTTCTTGCAAACTTTCAGCTCACGACTCAGTCGTTGTCGGGTCTAGGTCGTTTGGGGGTCTACCTCTGTAGGATCGGAAAGAGACGCACAGAACTGTGCCAGTATTGTGATGACGTGGATAAGGTGGAGCACACCTTCTTTGTGTGCCCGAGATGGAAAAGGAGATACCACATGGCGATTTGAACTCGTCGGGGGGAGTCATGAGGTTGATCCTCTCTTCCGGTGAGGGATGGACTGCGTGTGTCCGATAGTTTGAAGGGGTGCTACAGCAGAAAAAAATGGAAGAGGACCGCGAGGCGAACAACGGGGATGTCAGTTGAGGACAGCGATGAGCGTCAAGGGTGGGTGGTGGTGTTGCCTTGGCATTTTCGTCACCAATGGCTCCCGCGGGACGCGTTCCTGTTATCTGAGGTTGGCATAGCTATAGTGTAAATTCTGAGCTGTATATATCATTAAATGTAAATATTGAGTGTAAATAGTGTCTGAATGTGTTACGGGTGTGAATGAGAAGTGTGCCTGTGTCGCGGGAGGTGCTGATGTTACGCCTTTTCGTCGTGAGGGAATGGGTTTTAGTGGGTCTCACCGCATAGGGGGTGAACTCCACACACCCAGTATATCCGGGCTGCTGAGCGTTTCGTTCAGGCAAATTTTTCCCACTTCCTACAGAAAACAAAAAAAAAATTCCAGCTCAATCGGTTGAGTAGTTTTTGCACGAAAAATTAACAGACTCATAGAAACCACTAGATATATATATATATATATATATATATATATATATATATATATATATATATATATATATATATATTACTATATAAAGAAGAAGAGGGTTTTTTGTTCGGAATAAAAAATCGCAAAAATAGCCATTTTCTTTTCTTCTGTTTCCCTAGACAACTCGATAACTATTCATTTTAGATAAAAGATCGAGAGAAAAAAGTTTTGTTTTAAAATTTTACATACAATATCATCGGTTGCAAATAAAAAAATACGTTATTATTGATGAAGAAATAGCAATAATTGTCAAAAAAATGAAAAACAAAATTTTTTTTAGGTTTATTTTCCAAGTAATTATATTAACATAGGACCTTCAGAATTTGCCTGAAATAACCTATTTGAATATGATAAAGCAACACGCCAAATTTTAAGGAAATCGGTCTGCGATTTCCTTACAATTGCTTGATACATTGCATAAAATTATCTCCCCGGATTTCCTTGAAATTTGACGTGTTGCTTTATCATATTAAAATGTTCTTTGAGGCAAAATATGAAGGTCCTATATATAAGTACTCGAAAAAAATTTCCAAAACATTTTTTTAGTTATTATTTTTTTGATAGTTATTGCTATTTTTGCATCAATAACAACGTTTTTTTTTTATTTTCAACCGATTATATTGTGTGTAAATTTAATAACAAAACCTTTTTCTCTTTCGATCTTTTCTATAAAATGAACAGTTATCGAATTATCAAGGGAAATAGGGGGAAAATTGATATTGATATGTGCTTTTTTATATTTTGTTTAATAGAAATTTAAGCATACTTTTTTAAACTGGCGCAGAACGAAATAATCATTTTTGATGATATTTCTGGACTACAATGAGAAATTAATTATATAAAAAAATTAGCAAGAATAACTGGTATTCGAACCCAGAGTTTTCCAAATGAAAGGTGATACAATTTTAAAATGTATGATTTATAACTAACATCATGATGAAAAAACTAAATGACCAATTGTAGCCGATTGTAAAATATATTAAATAGTTAAAGTCATTTACTGGATAGCAAAAGAGAGAATATTCATTCTAAAAAGCTAAAGGTTATTCGCTTGTTGATCGCAATAGAAAACGAAAACCTTCAGAAGAATGACTAGGAAGACAGAGTTTGAAATTTTAGATTCGAAAACTGTATTGTAGAAAATAAAATGTTTATTTACATATATATTTTAATTTCTCTTGAAATTTTCAATTTCAAAACTGTCATAGGCAGTGTAATCATGACAACGGTAAAAATAAATGACTACACAAATCAAATTCCATTCAATCTATTGCTCTCTTTATTTTGTATTAACAACTGACGTGTAAATTGCTTAACCAATAGCAGCTATTCATTACAGTTACAACTTCATTAACAATTTTTTATACAACACATATGATCTAATTACAATCGTAACATGATGATAATTCGTTAGCTAATTAAACGTATTGTATATTTGCTTTCATAAATTATCGTTATTATTAATAAATCATAGATGGTATCGTAAAATGACGTTAGAGTTTAATAAACAATGGAGAAATTTTCGAATTTATTCAAAATTAGATTTATCTGATTATATATATATATATATATATATATACACGTATATATATATTCTAGCTTTCCGTTGCAGCTCTGCTCGCGCTGTGTGGTTACTTGCGTTTCCCGTAGCGGTCAGTCTTTTTATTTTATGTTGTTTAGTCAAGTAACTGGAGGCAGATGCAGCCAGTCACACATACAGTAACGGTGACAGTGCCTGTGTTGGTTGAGCCACAGCGCCGTATACCTTCACACTCCCTTAAAACAAAATCGGAATTAAAAAAACCCGAAATAGTTTTTAAATATTTATCTGAAGACAATTTGCAAGCCCAAATCTACTGAATATCTCGTTTACTATAGTCGGGATTGGGAAAACTTACAATCATTGTTCAAAATATATTTTTACCTTTTTTCACCCACTTTCAAGGTCTATTCAAAAATCTAGAAATTTGTGTATTTACATGAAGATTACACTCCCCAAAAATCATGCTGATTTCTTCATTTTTTACCGAGCAATTAAAAGAATAACAGGGTTTCAAAAAGTTTCAAAAGTCCATTTTGAAACTCACAATTTTAAAAAAATCTAAAAATTGGTTTTAGAGATAGACTTGTTTTAGAGATTTTCGAGATAAAATACATCTAAAAACCTTCTCAGTTATGCCAAGAAACATGGGTAAAAATTTGGGTGCGATTGACCGAGTAGTTTATTTGCTTATCCCGAACAAAAAACCCCTCTTTTTCTTTATATAGTAATATATATATAAATCTAGTGGTTTCTATGAGTCTGTTACTTTTTCAGAAATTTATTCCAAAATCAGATAAATCTAATTTTGAATAAATTCGAAAATTTCTCCATTGTTTATTAAATTCCAACGTCATTTTACGATACCATCTATGATTTATTAATAATAACAATAATTTATGAAAGCAAATATACAATACGTTTAGTTAGCTAATCGAATTATTATCATAGTACGATTGTAATTAGATCATACTTAAGGTATAAAACATTGTTAATGAATTCATATTTTGCCTCAAATAACATTTTAATATGATAAAGCAACACGTCAAATTTCAAGGAAATCCGGGGAGATAATTTTTACACAATAATTCTGCAATCCAGATTTTTTAAAAATTCGATTTTTCCAAATTGTGTAGAGCCTGAAATAAAGTCTGTAGATAGTTGAAAATTTAATCACGTATAAAAGAGCACTCAAACTTCCAAATGCATTTTGAAAAATTTAAATCGGTTAATTAAAAGCCTAGAGAATATTTTAACATACTTACAATGTTATCAAGGAAATGTATCAAGCAATGTGTAAGGAAATAGCAGACCAATTTCCTTCAAATTTGGCGTGTTGCTTTATCATATTCAAAAAGGTTTTTCAGGGAAATTCTGAAGGTCCCCTATGTATAATATAATTACTCGGAAAATCTTCCCAAAAAAATTTTTTTTTTCTTTCATATGTTTGACAGTTAATGCTATTTTTTCATCTATAGTAACATATTTTTTGATTTTCAACCGATGATATTGTATGTAAAATTTAATAATAAAACCTCCTTTTTCTCGTGATCTTTTCTCTAAAATGAACAGTTATCGAGTTATCTAGGGAAATAGAAGAAAAGAAAATGGCTATTTTTGCGATTTTTTTAACATTTTGTTTAATAAAAATTTATGTACGTACACCTTTTTCAACTGACACATAATGAAATAATCATTTGTGATTATTTTCTGGAAGCATTAAAGAAAAAAGTAAAGATCATATAGAAAAATTCCAAGTATGCCCATTTTAACAGGTTCCGCCTGGACTATTGTTCATTACAAGAAAAGTAATTGTAGATAGAGAATAGAATGAACTGGTAAAGAGTAAATATATACGTGATTAAGTTCAAAGTTATTTATTTTTTCGTTGAACTCAATTAACCGTAATATTGAGTTTAGTAGTTTTACACCATTTTTCTTTGGTTAATCATGTTAATGTAAAAACTACATTGTTTTTCCCTATTTCCCAGTAGCGCAATATAAGTCTAATAACTTTGTTAATATATTAAATAAACAATGAATATTTAAGTGTATTTAAAAACACAGTTTTATGTACCGGTTAAGTCTCTATTTTACTTTTTTTTCAGTTAATTTTCCGAATATTTATTTCAATACTGCGGTTTCAACATTAATTTCAACATTTTCTGTTTCAGTAGAGAGGATATCTTTTTTTAGAAATTATTTATATTATATTTAATTATATTATTGTGATACGTACATAATTTCAATAGCAAAAAGGTGGAAATTGCGGGTTTCTCTTAGTTTCTTTTAAATAATTGTGCTGTACTCCATGCTTTTGAAGCTAATGTACTTTTTCCTTAAAGAAGTAGTAACGTCTCTGTAACAACCCTTCCTAATGTTCTATATAATATTAATTCTTTATACTCCTCATACACGTTGCAACTAATTAGTTAACTAATATTTCTGCATCAACTAATCTCTCTATAAAAAGAGCGATTCAAAAAGGAGCTCACAACTTTAAAAGCATATAAAACTTTATTGAGATAACTTAAAGATTTGATTGAAGTCTCATTTCATAAAAAACACACATCACGTTTGTCACCCAATATTCAATTTGGTTCAATGTGGCTTCCATTTAGAAAACGAAACACATCCCAACTGAAGTCGATTTCATTCCAGACTGTAGCCAGCAAGTCGGGAGTTTCCTCTACAGTTGCGGCGTTAATTCGAAGTCTTAGATCAATACGATCAGTAGGCAATTAGTATTTAAACCCGATATTTAATGAAACCCCACGAGAAAAAATCTTGCGAGTCAAATCTGGGAAGCAAGGTAGCGTGCAATTGGACCTTCACAACCAATCTACCGGCCTGGGAATCGAGTATCAAGAAAATCTCGGACGTCTTGGCGAGACGTCCGAGAGGCACCACCTTAGTGAGGTGGTGCCCCGTCTTGCTGATAGTAATGGCATCCATCTTGGTCATCATCGTCTAAATTAGGAATTAAAAAATGTTGAAGTCCAATAAACGATACCATTTACGGTTACCTCCTGGAAGAAGAACGGGCCTTGTGCTTAGAGCACAAAAAAATTGAATTTAGGACTACCACGAATATGCTGCAATGTTTCATGAGGGTTTTTGCTACTCCATATTCGGCAGTTATGGGTGTTCACCTTTCTACTGTTATGAAACGTAGACTAATCACTAAAAATTACATAGTCTAAAGTGTATCAATGTCTGCATTTCTATCCCACATTTCCACACAAAACTGCAGCCGAGCAATTTTTTCGACATCTGTAATGTGTTGAATCACGGTTAATTTGTACGGCTTTAAGTGTAATCGTTTTCGTAATACGCGAAAGTTGTGAAGTCCTTTTCGAATAACCCGTTATACAAAAAAAGAATGTTTGTGCGTCCATTTGTTTTATAAAGATCTACACTTTTATTCTTTTATGAAATTTTGCTCGCTAACAGTTCCGAAAAAGAGGAAAATTGTTATCTATATTTAATTTTAAAAAACTACCCCGCCTTGCCATTTGCTCACCTGCAGAATGTAACTAAACTCAGATTTTGCAATTAAGTTTACAGAAGCATAGCAAGAAAATAAAGTCGTTATATGGAAATCGATTAAAATTGAAAAATTATTTTTTCATTATAGGATAACTAAATATCGATCTCCGATCTCCGGGGAAAGTAGTAACGTATCGGCATTTCATCCGAAGATCCCGGGTTCTAATCCCGGTCAGGTATGGCATTTTTCATACGCTACAAAATTTCATTTCATATTCCCATGCACAAGGTTTGCGCTTATATGGTGAATTAATTATTCAAAAAGAGTAAAGAGATATCTGGAAAAAATAATTATTTGAAATAGAGGGCGATGGAAAATTAATAATTTTGGCAATTTTGAACTGGAAGTTTTCATTCCGTACCCTTCAAACTATCTTTTTTAAAAGAAAAAACTTATTTTTTTATAGGCTATATTATTATAAGTACGCGTTCAAAGCCACGGGTAGGATCTATTATATATATTTATATTAGTTCTACATATATTTACAGTACTTATACATAGTAACTTAAAGATTAACGGTATTATCTAAAGTCTTAAAGATGTTGTAAATACATACATTTACAAAATCATTCACGCTATATATATTTCGTTTCTAATAATTACAAATTATTTGCTTTTCAATCAAAAATTCTCTCATACAAGACCATAAAATGTTAAGTTAGTTGGAGGAACGCGAACTATATTATAGTAAATTGTTATAAGTATTTTTTGTGATGGGCAAATTATCATTGCGATTGTTGTAAGCAATTATTTATACCATAGTAAAATATTATAAGGAGTTTACTATAGTATAATTGTAGGAAATACTAAAGCAAAATTATTGCTTATAAGTATGATTCTCATGTTTAGTTAAAGGCAGATTCTTTACTGCATTGTTTCTTAACAGAAAGGGATGCATTAATGTTTTGCTTATCTATAAGCTGTTTGTCCCAGTCCTTTTTTTTTTTTGCTATGCCTATGTAAAGCACTAGTGAAACAAAAGTCATTAGAAAAGTTTCCTTCTCAGTCAGAATATTTATTATACAGCCATTTTCTGTGACCAACAGAATGAAAATTTCACTTGTAGATAAATAAAAATTTAATTTTGCCTGGCATGCTGATGTGCAATAATATATATACTATTAAGTAAAGAAGGCACCAGGGAAACATATTACACGTTACTTTTTTCCTAAATTTTTGTGGCATAGAATTGTTATAATTTTTGAAAATGGCCTTATGGGAGCTTAAGAATTAATATACCGTAGTTACGACAAAGGTTTTCAGAAATAGTGAATTTCTGCTCTCATAAAAACTTCCGTTTTACATTCAGAAGATTTAAATTGTTCAAAAATTATTAAAATTGTAATAACTTATTACATTTAATAATAAATTGATGTTCTTATGTACTCTTTATTATTTTTCTTCTAACAGCTCGAGCAGCATGACTATCTTCATTAAGAATATTAGTTCATAAATGTGCGTAACTATAATTACATTACGTAGAGGTACTGTGAAGCTCACTTTGTTTATCCATTTAATAGAATTATATAAGAAATTAATGCTCGGAGGATTAACTTTAATATCCGTTATAAAATAAATATAAGTTCATAAAATAACCATTAATTTTTAACATAGACTATTAAAAAAAAAATTAGATTATTTTTAAAAATTAGATAAATTATTTATTATTCATGATCTTTAAAACTCGAAATAATTGTTAATAGTAAAGGTGCCTCAAGAACATTTAAAACGTTTTTATTTTAATAAATTTATATGTATTTTTTATTATAAAAAGTTAAATGTTAAATACAGTGACTCCATATCTTAATACCTTTTCGGTTACACAGTTATAAAAATAAAATATTTGGTATTTTGAAATTTGTAACTAAATATAACGTAAAGAGTACTGTAATAAAGAAATTGCAGGGTTTTCTATTCTACACCACAATACAGTAGATAGTAATTATTTGTAAAAACATACGATATTTTCTAACCGTCTTTTACTGTAAAAGCGCAATTCAGTTAATAGTATCTCATCATTGTAGCGGATATTAATGCTGGATTAATCTACTATTAATGCTGGATTATTATTTTTTTCAACATTAAGAAGTAAAAGAAGGAGATTCTGTGCTTTTCGCCGCTACAACTCTTGATATTACAAGTTTTTTCTCATAACGCTTGATGAAAAAATTAGATGGTCTGATTACGTTTATCAGATTTAGAATACTTATTTTTTCTTTATATTTATTTATTTAAAATTAACTGCATTTATTATATTTAGAAATTTAAGTACATTTTGATTTTTATTCACAATCAAATATTTTCATATTCATTTTTAACGTGCCAAATTTACTTCAGAAGCTCCTCCTTAGCCTCCGATTAAGATTTTTTTATAAATATTTAATAGAAAATCAAGTCCTAGAATAGGTGCTAAAATCACATTACAAAACACCAAGCTCACAGTCACTGAAAATTCTAGTTATCCTTTTCACCTGTGAGTATTTATTAAACCTAATAAAATATCACTGAGGAGAATTGGATAGAGAATAAGGAAAAGTAATAAGTACTGAGAGAGGAATGATTTACCCTCATATAGATCATAAATCCAAAAACTGACTAACTAAATAAGTGCTTTAAAAGACTTTGTAGTTAATGATAATGAAAAAAAGAACTATATATATATACAAACCAGTTGATTAAAATATAATATGGAAATACATACGTTGCCTAATGAAAAGTTCTCAATTAAGAAGATCTAATTGCTTAAAAATTTCGATTTGAAAGTAGTTAAATAAAACATATTTTTTATTTTTTTTTATACGTACAGATATTTTTCTAAATTTAAGAACTTTGTTATGTAGTGAATACATTTGAAAGTTAAATTTCGTGTAGGACACATTAAATATATTCATAAAATACTCAGTTATACGTCCTACTTTTAAACATGTAGAAAAGAATAAGCTAAAAAATCCAGCAAAATCCAGCTGGATCAACTTGGGTTAACTTCTGTATAATTTTAACATACAAAACAGAAGAAAAATACGGACATAAAGAACAAAGTCATTTACAAGAAAGATGTCGTACGATTCTCACACCTGAAGTCTAAAACCTCGATACTAATGTCGTGCTAAACATATTGTATTTGTAAATAATATACACTGCGATTAGTACTATTGAAGCTTGAAAACAAGTCAAAAGTATTTATTTTAAACTATAGTTTTATTGTACGCCTATCAAGAATATTCTAATGGTCTATGACCATAATTTTCATCAGATATTTAATAAAAACGATTTATTTTTTTAATTTAATCCCAAAAGTAAAACAAAGTGAAAGAAATGAAAAATCAGCTGATTATTAAATATGTCTGGGGGTTATGAAGAATTCGCAAAGATTAGCGAAATTCAGCCATGAGAATTTTAACTAACAACATTGTTCTTTTTTTTTAATTCTTGACGTATTCTTCTAAATATATCAACTGTTGTAATTGATCGATAGTGCACTTTTTTAATTTATTTAACTTTATCTTTAAAAAATAAATTCAATATTTAAGTAACATTATTTAATCTAAAGCACCTTTACATTTTTCTCTTAAGGGAAAACCACTAAGAAGGTAATGGAATTTTAAGCTTATAGTTTAATTTTTATTTTTTACTGATACCTTCCTACACTTAAACAATTTAACATATTCTTTCTTTTAATTAGGATCAAGTTTTTAGAGTTTTGTAACTTACAGTAATCGCAGTGTTTTTTTTAATAATATATATTGTTTACATTATAAAAGCTGTAATTTAATGAAAATAAATTAATCGATACCAAGCTTTTCATTATTTATAATACGAGTAATTATGTAATTACATTTTTATTTTTAAATAAACATACCTTAAATGAAATGCTAACAACTAAATTTTTCATTCTTCTGTAATGTTAAACCTCTTTGCACAAATAAACTTTAATAAAACCTCAAGATGGACAAAGAACAGGTGATACCGAACCTCTTAGACCACATCTTTTAATCACTGATAATTCACTCAACTACAATGTTGAAGGGTTGAAAATATCTTCATTTAGCAGTTGTAAATATGTTATACAAGATTTGACTGTCTACAAAAAAGTATTTCTTCTAATGAGAACATATTAAAGATTTAAATATTCAGATTAATGGAATAATGTAAGAACTATGGAGAGGGGTAAAAGAAAACGTAATATATTCTTAAACTGGATTCGCAGTTTAACGACTTTTACCTGTCTTCTCGACTTAAACCTCAAAACACTAGTATGGGTCAGTGAGAAAAATGAGATTGATGTGCATAATGCAACGTTTAAGAAAGAAGATGTTAACAGGTTTGTTACAGAAAGATTTTTCCAGTAAGTCATTAAGTGAAAGAAAATGTGTGATCTTGTTAAAATATATAAAGTAGAAGGACGAAAAACTGGAATAATATATTCATTTGTAATTAATATAATTAATGAAACTGAAAGTTCATCAGATTTAACAGACTTGGACTAGAGAATAATTCCATATCAAACCAAGATTTTTTATGTGTTATAATTTTATATTTTAACATTTCAGTAAGTTATAAGATCTTCTACATTGCCACGGTTAAGCAGCATAATTTTATGAAATACATTGCGTTAACTAAATTAGGCACCATGACACTTAATTTCATTTTTTTTTTTTTTGGAGGGTTAACAACATAAAACTCTAGGCTATTAACATATTCCTAGAATTTTTTTATGCTTATGAATATTAAATTTATTTGTTTTCAATAATTGACTAATGTATTATAAACATTTCATTATATTATAGAATAATAAAAAAAATATTTTGCACATTTGAAGTATTTTAAAAATGTAACGGATTCTGACGAGAAGAATTGAAGAATATTTTACAGTTTCGGTATATACTGAAATAGACTGATACAGAAACAACTATTATATTCCAGCGCTCCAGCTGGAAAACGAACCTCAAGAGATTGATCTCCACCATTCACAGATCATATTAGTTTTCATGATTCACTGAATGATTTAAAAAAAATTCATTCTTTGAACAATGTTATTCCTGTGGTAAACACTGATAATGTTGTTTTAAGGGATGAATGTTACCAGCATTATTCTGTAAAACGTGTAAAATATTTCTCCTCATTTTATGTTGCAAATTTGAATAATAAATTGATGTTGTTAGTACGTCTATAAAATCATCATGAATTAATGAACTCTTATCTAAAACTATTGTAGTAGAGGGAAAACGTAAAAAAAATTTTAAGTACGTATTTTAAGTTGCATTCTTGCAAAAAATAAACTTCCTTGAAAGAATTAGCATAGAACCAGCAATAATATATTGTGACGCCTTGAAGGAGACTAAAACTAGCAACAAACTGTAGTAACACAAGTAGTATCTAACTCCTTGAAAGTGCTGTTTAAAACTAGCAATAATATGTACTGCAACTAGCATCAAACTCCTAGAAGGAATCTGTATAAATCCAAAACAAATAGTTAACAGATGTATTCCAAGTTGCTTCTTATGCCTTGAAGGGTTTGTTACAAAACTGCATTTAACTTCAACGTTGGGAGTTGCGTCTTAAATCACAAATGCAATACGTTTAATAATAGCCCATGACGTTAAAATATGTTAATTAAGCCAGATATTGGTAAGAATAATGGAAGACAATACAGGAGAGGAAAAGTTTGACTTCAGGAAAGGGAAAGGAATCAGAAATGCCAGTGAACTGCTAAGGATAGTTGGAGAGAGTTATTTACAGAGAGGAAGAGAAGTGACTCTATGTTTCATAGATTCAGAGAAGATATTTGGTAGAATCAAATGGGAGTAAATTCTTAAAAAAGATGAAAGCAGAATGAAAAGACAAGGCTAATTATTAATTAATTATAGATGAGAAAAAAAACAGCAATGAAAGTAAGCAAGAATATGACTAACTGGGTGGGTATAGGTCAAGGTTTTAGGTAAAGATGCTGCGTCTCATCAATACTGTTCAACTCTTACATTAAATAAATATATAATGAGAAATATATTAGAAGAAACAGAAGAAGGAATAAGTATAGCAGGACGAAAAGTAAGATGCGTAAGTTCTGCTCTTATATGGTAGTTATAGCTGTTGGCCACACGCGTTTCAAAAATCGTTAACAGCTCTGTAGAAAATGAAAATAGTACAATGGAAATAAAAGAAAGGATAAAGATGACAAAGGAAACCTTCAGTAAAACCAGGAAATTGTTATGAAGTAAACATCTGAACTTAGAATTATGGAAGTGGTTTGATATATAAGAAAGTTAAAGAGGTTAAGAATCCTTAAAAATGTAGAATATATAAAAAAAAACATACAGCATTTAAAAATGTTTATTTATTCAGTAAAACTTTCATTTTCATGAAACATGTTATAAAATCAGAAATTATTTATTGATAAAAAGTTTGTACAACACAATATATTGTGTTTTAAATTAACAACTGAAATTATTTATTAATCAAAGTCCGTCTTTGCTTATGAAAAAAAATGACATGTGTGATTATTTACTAAAACGGTGATAAGTGGCATTCAATCGGTTATGGGTTTCTTGCATGTAAATAATGTAACTTTAAATTATACAGTAGGTATCTTTGTAAAATTTAAAGTTATTAAAAACTTTAGATGGAAAATTTTATTCGAAGTTTTAAATTATTTATAGTTTGTTTTTGGCTGCGTTTCTGTTTTACTACCGTTTATTAATGTGTAGTAAGATTTAATACAGCAGTTAACTACAGTATTATTTGAGCATAATATGAACAATTTGCTACGTTATGGTTGCGCTAGTTACTAATATTACGTCGACTAAAACCATCTATTAATCTTAATTAACTTTTTGATTTATTTCAGATTTTTTTCTACCATAAAGCAATGAAATTACTTACTACACTGTGCAGATAAGATCGTTAGTTATGTTAGAGTTAATAAAAAAAAAGAAGTTTTTATTCGTCATAAAATATTAGTCAAATATTAATATTTTTCCAATCAACTTGTTCAAACAAAATGTTATTACTTTATTTTCCCTCCCTTTTTTTCAGATTACTTTTTGTACCTTCTTTCTTTGTCCCATAATTTTCTTATCATTTTTCTCATTAATTTTTTCCTCTTAAGTTTCCCAAAGAGTTTCTTTATTAAAAATTTTTATTTTCTGAATTTACCGTAGAAGAATTTTAATATTATGAACAACTTTTATTAAGTATTTTGTACCACCTTTAAATCCGAGATTTAAGAATTTTATCTTAAATATTTTTTCTAAAATTAATTGTATTCAAATGAAAAGATAAGATTAATATAAAAGTATAAGTAATGAAATTTGACGGAAAGTATACTGAAGAATTAATTCGGGGAACACAACAAAAGTTGTAGATTTGTTATTTAGATAGTAAATTTACAATGAATGATCAAGTTAGGCGAATCAGAGTAAGAATCACAAAAAAGCGCGAAATCAATACAAAAAAGCAGAGCCAGAATTAGAAATAAATTCCTGAAAATATTGGTTTAGAATATATTACTTTATAGTAATGAAACATGGATTGTAGGAAAAATAGATAAGAAAAAAAGAACTCTATGGAATGTACTGTTACATGAGAATGTTGAAAATTAGTAGGATCGATAAGATTCAAAATGAAGTTATACCACATAGAAGAGAATCTTGTGGAAGAATCTTTAAAATAGAAGAAATATTTTTATTTTCGTTTGGTGATTTATTTGTTAAGACATTCAGGTCTTAATTTGATGATTGAAGGGCTACAGAAAGAAAAAATCTAAGAAGGGTGCAAAGATTAGAATTTACAAAACATACCTAAAAGCTTAGCTTGTAGTAAGCAGGTTGAGGTTTGCACATAACAAAAAGAAATGAATAATAATATTTAAAAAACCGTTAAATGACTGAATGTAAAAAAACGAAATTTTTAAATATAATATAACTGTAAAATTACACACGAGTAACCAACTTTTATGTATGTTCCGACCAACCTTCAATAATCTCTTACAATTCGTTAAGTCATTTACTTTGACTTCTACCTCTGCAAAATATTTTTGAAAATTAAAACTGTTTTGTTTTTTAAAATCTTCCTCACTTTTCCTTATCAAAACCTATCATATCGTGAAGTGGTAACCCTTTTCCTCCAACAATTTCCATGATTTTAGAATATACAATTAACTTTTAATTAATTAATCCTTAATAATCTTCAGTTTATTTTTCACTGTAATAATTTTAACTGTATTTAAACTCACATTACAATCTGGTTAATATATCTATTGAGTAAAGGAAACTTTTTTACATACAGCGATTACAATAGTTCTCATTCTAAGTGATGCATCAATTTTTACAAATTCTATTCGTACAAAAAATGTTATGAAACGCAGAAAGTACTAAAAATAAGATAAAGTAACTGGGAAAAAAATACTGAACACTAACTGAATTACAGACAAACCTTTCAAAATGTTCTAAATATTACTCAGCTCATATATGTATGAAAACAATTAAAATCATGTAAGCCCGCCACAAAATTATTATACTTTGTGTCAATTTTCATAATGATGTATCTTCACTGAAGTTATACAAATATTCATTTTCAACTGTCATGGGAAAACATAGCAAATATTTATAAGTTATTCTCCACAAAATAATTTTTAACTATTCCCATTTTGTATATATAAAAAACTACATATTTGGAATAAAAAACTACCGAATTTTATTTTTTATTTTTTTTTTTAATATAAGTTTAAGAAAAAACTAGGTGTGAAAATATTGTTTTCTGTTGAATCTATAAATATTATATATTTATATTAATACTTTATATTTTCTTTTCTTTTTCCTGTTAAGCCACCGGTAATTACCTTTCAGATAATACTTCAGAGGATGAATAAGGATGTATGAGTGTAGTCTTGTACAGTCTCAGTTCGATCATTCCTGAGATGTGTGGTTAGTTGAAACCCAACCACCAAAGAACACCGGAATCTACGATCTAGTATTCAAATCCGTGTATAAATAACTGACTTTACTAGGACTTGAACTCTGGAACTCTCGACTTCCAAATCAGTTGATTTGGGAAGACGCGTTCACCACGGGGTTCACCCCGTGGTGGTCTATAAAATATAGACCAATCCGGTGGGTTTGTCTATATTTTATTACTATATATCTATATTTACTTTATATCTATATTTTATATAACTGCATAAGATCTATATCAATACCTACATTTACATATTAGATTTTATATATATCTATAAAAATGTTATAATTTCTCGAAAAAAAAAATTGTTTCATACAAGCTGATTAAAACAGCTTCAATAAGTTATTATGAGTCTATTTCTCTTCCTGTTACTATGTTTTTGCATCCTCTCTTTCTTTTTACGGCAATGTCAAATTATCGACCACAGGAAATGTAGCCGTGTCCGGATTTCAATATAAATAATAGAAGAAATATTTCGATAAAATAAAATATTTAATGCATCAAAATATACGCTTTTAATGAAAAAACTAAAAATAAAATCTTCCACTTATGAGGTATAAATTTAATGATTGATATCATGGCGCTTAAATTGTTTACTGTAAAAACTGAACTTGCATCATCTACAGGATAAAAGTAACTACTTTGTAAAAAAAACACAACTGACTCATTTGTCTTTTAGCTACTTCATTTTTTAACCAGGTTCATAGGAATTAGTAAAAGTGTAAATATAAACACAAAAAAATAAAACAAATAATAAATGAATAAAACAAAAAACTACAAAACAGTGCGATATGTATAATTAATAAAAAGTAATAAGTAATTAGAGAATCGCAGTTAACTTAAAAAAAGTGTAAACCTCTTAAACTTTCACTCGGCTCGTCACTAAGTCCTATTCCATATAGTGTATGATAATGTTAAGTTCATCAAGAAAGATAGAAAGCACAACCGTTCAGCTGTCATAAAAACGTATATCCCACATCAAATAAAATTTATAAAAGATAAATATTTAATGAACGTTCTAGTGATTTGAAAATTTCTTTAAATTGGTCGAATATCATTATTAATCTATAAATTTTCTTTATCCCTTTTTATGAAATATATTTCCCAGGTATCTAATTCCTTTTTATTATTTCCATTTTTAAACTTAAATTTCTAATAAAATGTATATGTTTACTTGTTTCCAAAAATTTCTCCCATCTGCTGAACTACGAGATAATATCTCGTAATTATGAAACCAAGACTTCTTAGTCGAATTTTAGAAATTTATTTCAATTTCATTTACGTATTTCTTAGTTTGCCATCTAAATTTTAATAATTTCTTTACAAAACAATTTGTAAAGCCGGACCATTCGACGGATTTTATTTCAAAGTGGCCTATTTCCTTAACTCAACTTAGTCGTTAAGATATGTTTCTTCTTCCTGTGCGAATAACAATGTGATTTCTGTGTTTTTATTTGATCCTTGTCTGTTGTTCTAAAGTAAGACTTATTTTGCTGTTTATAATACATCTCTTGTGTGCTGTCAATGAATTTTTTTTAATAAAGCCTATAAACTTAGTTAATTTTTTATAATATCGATTTTTCTGCGTTAAGGTTTCGTACCAAGCGGCAATCAATTTGCCTTAGAAACCATCGCATTGATCGCTTCCAGCATGTTGTATTGATTGGAAACATTTTTGCTGTTTTATTAAAGTACGTACCTATTCTTTTCATCCAAAATTTAATGATTGTTATTACTGAATTTGTCAGATGTAAACTTATTAAATTCGTACCGACTAAAAAGTTTGCAATGATATATTTCTTGTATTAATCATTCTATAATTTTTTCTCTATATCCTTCCTTTACTTTAGTCTACAGAAAGGTTTTTAGTTAAAAATGTAAAAAACGTACATGAACTATTCTTGTCACATTTTTAACAGGTGAGGATGTTTTTATATCTAGATATGTTGGTATTCGTAGAGTGCTGTAATGTATAAAAATTTTAAAAACCTACTCAAATAATCTTCAAGCTAAGTCAGATATCTTAATTTTTTCTTCTTGGAAAATAATAGTAACAGTAACATTGTGAAGTAGGGTAGACTCAACCATCAGTTGAATTTCACCACCCTTAGCTACTACTCGTTAGTCATGACACGTTTCACGCGTATTTCCACACGGGAAAATAAACGTACAATATTTCTCTCTTCCTTCCTTTCGAACCGCCACCCCCTTTTTCTACTCTCACCGAAACCTAACCTACATCTGCCACCAACAACCACTGCAGTAAGAATAGGTTCCTTTTCTCGTATCTTGTAACTTCTGCGGTAACATTACTAACCAACTGCAGACAAGACAAGCGACTATCAAATCGAAACGACTTTTGTGCTTTGTTATGTTATAACATACACAGTTATCTTCAAATAGCTGCAATGCATCTTCTTTTATAACCTGTTGGTTTTGTCACTTTACATCATCTTTATTTCTTATTCTGTTTCTTATATCCCTCTCAATTTATTTTATTTATAACTCTTGCATAATACTTTGTCTACTGTTTCGTAATAATTCACATAAAATCATATTAAAAATATGAAATTTTCTTTTGTTTAAATATCACGTTTATATTACTCACGTATACTAATTTCTTATTAAATATGTTCTATGTTAAAAATTTTCCTTCGTTGTTCAAGTCAATGTGTGTAAAACAAAATTATGTTGGTCGTTGTTGTTAACTGATTTCATAAATCAAAGATAAGAGTAGATAAAAACCAAAGTAAGGAGAAATTCAAGGTCGTCCGACACCACCTAGCTTGGTACGGTATGTGTGAACTCCCGTTCGAGGAAGACGACAGCATAAATCGAACATAGAACAACAACATAAACGAAGTTAAAACAGCATAAAATAACATAAACGGGTATGAAAAACCATAAAAATCTATAAAACAATGATAGATTGGTCTAGCATCGCACGGAGGTTCACACACCTTGAGTTTATCCTTCCGTTTTTATCCACTGCTCAAGATTTGTTGTAAAAGCAATAATAAAAAAAAATAACAACCAAAGACCATTAACTTATTAATAATAAAATGACTTACCAATAATTTATTATTTGTCACGAAGCCATGGCTTATTAAAAACTTATATAATAATAATTTGTTGTTTATAACTTTTAAGCTTGACATTAATTGTAGTTCAGAAATTCTTTTCTAGAATTTCATTAATCTGTTTGCAATATCATAATTTATTTCATTATACGTGTCTAAATTGCTTTCTTGGATCTTTATACTAGTGATTTTCTGTTTATTGTTTTGTAGCATGTTGTAACGAGTAGAGAAGCTACAGACGAAGAAAGGGAGTACAATGAAGAACAAAAATCGACAATGAGATTGAAATTGAAAAATCAGACGAAAAACAAAAAATTCTTTGAACACAAGGATGTCCGACGGGAAGGTATTTGAACACCTTCACGGAGGTATAATACTGCCGAAGACCATCCCAATCCCCGTAGGGGAAAATACCCATTGTGACGATTCCGGTCGCCACACCACCCCCTTCCCGTTCGTAGTCTGATGGGCTTAACGGAGGTCGTCTTTTGACCCTCTACCGTTTAGCATCTCATAGTAACAAACCAGGCCTCGTTGGGATCCGAACGACGTAAATGTCTCGATAAACATTTACATCAGTGAATTATGACTCAATCTTCGCCTTTGCTGTAGGCTTACTTCGGACATCTTTACTGTCCTACTTCGTTGCCTTCAGAACTAACTAATCGAGTTCGCGGAAGCACTAACCCCGTGCCTAGTTCTACATTTTAAATAAGCTATTTGTGAGAAATGTCTCATAATACTCGAGGCAAATTCAATAAATAATGCACCAAACTCGTTCTAACATGTCATTTTCGATAGAGTTGATTGCATTGATTGTGCGATCCTTTAGCTCAGCGATATCGTGCGGCATTGGTGGGATAAACACCTTATCTTTCATGTAACCCCAGAGAAAGAAATCACATGGCGTGAGGTCTGGTGATCTTGGTGGCCACAGCATAATGTGTTGGTCTTCTTCAGATGCACGTCCTATCCAGCGCCGAGGTAATGTTGTGTTAAGGTACTGTCGAATCTCGTTATGAAAACGGGCAGGACAGCCATCTTGCTGGAAAATGAAGTCGTTGAATAGCTGAGGCATAAGCCATAATTGTAACATATCCAGGTATATCATGCCGGTTACTGTAGTTTCCATAAAAAAGAACGGCCCATACACCGCCTCACGAGAGATCGCACAAAAAACGTTTACTTTTGGAGAATCCCGAATGTGTTTCACATAAGCGTGTGGGTTTTCAGTTTCCCAAACTCGCACGTTATGACGGTTTACTTTGCCGCTAATATGGAAAGTAGCTTCATCGCTGAAAATTATCTTGTTTAGAAAACCTTCATTTAACAACATCTTTTCCTGTAATTGTAAACAAAAAGATTTTAACAAAAACTGTTTGAGTCCCTGCATCACCTCGTACAACTTTCATTTAAGTAAGTGAAATACTTTTTTGTACTGAATTTTTGTAACTCCTAAGAACATTATGAAACACTCTGTATATATATATATATATATATCCCTTATTACTATAAGTATGATTCAGCAAATATTATTTTTTCTTGGCTACTCAACATTAACCATCTATTGATAAACACCTAAATATATTTATATACATATATATATTTCGCTAAGCATCTCGGAAATTGAGAAAAGTTTTTTGAACCGCTATAACACTTAATCTTCCGTAAAAAAAAAATTCAAATTCTCTGACATATTTACAAACTATGCAAAAATACCTTACTTTCTGTTATTTATGTTTAATATTGGAACTTAAATGAGTTATTAGGTTTTAAAAAGGTTAAAATCTAATGCTGACAAAATATCAGGACCTTTATCCCAGATTCTTGAAACAATTTTTTTATTTCAAAATCTGTAAAATAGTTAAAAGTTTCAAATTTTTGTAAAGCATACTGTGCGTGAATAAGTATAAAAATACACAAGTTTTAAACAAACATCATCATAAAAGCTGCAGAGAATTTTATATATATTTAATTATAAAAAATAAATTACAAAAAAAGAAGTGATAAACAAAATTTATTAGAAAATAAACAGCATTACTAAATGCTGAAAATAACTATTTTTAGGTGATATTTCAGAATAAGAACAATGAAAAAAAATAAAAAATAAATATGTTGGTCATTCAGTTCTAATAGAAATTGTAAATTTAATTTTAAACTAAAATATTAAAATTACAATTTTAAAATTTAAAATTACAATCCAAATTGGTCACCACTACTTAGTTAAAGCATCTTTTTTCGGTTGAATAGATAAAAGTTATCTCAAAAAAGGTAAAAACAGCATGAATCTTAAACCAATGAAAGATATATCCCCAACCTTGAACAAAATTTCAAAGATGACGGTAAAATTTTAATGTTCGTATGATTCAATTTCACTAAACGGTTTTAAAAAAATTCTAATTGTCGAATTTCCATTCATTACATGATTTTTCCAAAGTTGCATTTGTTGCATTTCAATATATTTTACAGAGTAATGAATATACGTTGTTGTTGGCATACTTATATGATGTATTTTTGAATATAGAAGACTTGAATGTGAATTTACAAGGACGTGACAAAACGTTTTATTAATGACAAAGTCATGTAGTCGAGTTGTGGACTGCACGGTGTGTAGACGTGTCTTTGTAGAGTTCCGCGTTTTTTGTTGTTTTCGATTGGTTTTTACATTGATTTGGTGGACTGGAACTTTAAGTGGATTGGACAAGGAATACGGACTATCATTTTTGAGTTATTTGGTTACGGATTTATCAAGTTTTTTATAGTTTCATTAGTGAGATCAATATTTTTGTGCTTTTTACTCGCTAAATCTTAGATATTATAGTGTGTTAAAGTGTTGGTGAATTTTATCAATAACGAAAAGACCACCAGTGTGTATAAAAAGTGAGTAAACTTATTGTACAATAACTTTTTAACAGTTTTTTGAGGTTATAATAGAGCTTATAATAGCAACTTATTCTAAGTTATTCGACAGGCTAATACCACTCTGAAATTAACTGTAAACAAGGACTTAGCAATTTTTTTCGTATATTAGTAGTTATACGAATGAAATTTTTCTAAGTCCTTAGACTAGTTTTTATTAGGGAATTCTTTGTTCCTTAATAATTTCTGAACCACTCGTCCTACATCCCTCCTCCCAAGTTATAAATCCATCCCTAAAGTTTCCTACCCCCTGATCACCCTTACCCACAAATCTTTGGACCCTATTTTTGGGTTGATACATTTTACCGACATTCGTAAAGATGTACAATCAATTCTTGGAGACTGGGACGACATGAAGAAAAGTAAATACAAAATCTACTATGATGGTAATGCTACTGAGAAGAGCACAATGGGAGCTATATTGAGGGCTTTAAGGAAGATTATTCCTCAGGCTGGTAATTTAGTTTTTGTCGTCCCCAATAATAATATTGGAAACTATATGAAGAAATTAATATCTTATTTGCGGTGAGACGAGGAAGTAGCGGTTAAAGTGCTTACCATCCCAGTTGAAGGTAAAGCTATACAAGGCAAGCCTGGACAAGCCCATATTAAAAAGTCGACACCACCGGCAGTTGACAGTCGTACTGTGGTTATCAAAGCAGCTGGAAAATCCTATTCTAATTTACTTAAAACGATGAAGTCTGCAGTAAGTAGCGAAGATGCAAAAGAGGTCATCACCTTACGTAAGGGCAGGAATGAAGAACTCCACGTGAGAATTCAGGGAGCGCAGAAAGCTGCAGAGTTTACAAGTAACCTACGAGATAAGGCGGCAGATCTGCATGTTGACCTGCGTACAAGAGCGGGAAGACGCACAATAGTTCACATCAGGGATGCAGAATATGACACCACTGAGACAGAAATTCTTGCTGCAATTACTGCAAGAGTAGTTACTGATGAGGTCATCAAGATATCGTCAATTAGAAAAGGTTACGCCAAGACGCAGAACATTACAGTAATCACAACGTATAGGGCCGCCTGTAAACTCGTAGAGGATAGGATACGAATAGGATGGGTCAACTGCCGGGCTTTTATCCGAGACGATGGGAATAGGTGTTTTAGATGTTGGGGCACCGGACATCGGCGGCAGGAATGCAAGGGGTCAGATAGGAGGGACCTCTGCTTTAACTGTGGAGGGTGAGGTCATATGATTAACGAATGCAAAGAACCAAAGAGTTGTCTCGACTGCGGTAGCGGTGAGCAGAGGACTGGTGCTTGGGCGTGCTCTGTCAAGCATGATTAAGCTTCTCCTAGCCAACGTGAACAGAAGCGTGCTGTCGCATGATTTGCTGTATAGACTTGCTATTGAGTGTGATGTAGACTTGCTGGCAATCACTGAACCCAACATACATGAGTCGGCGAAGTCCGGATGGATGGCGGATACTGTTGGTGATGTTATTATTAGGAACGACAGTAATAGGGTGGCTCTGAGTTTCAAGGAGAGAGCAGAGGGAGTCCTAGTGACTGAACTGGAGTCTACAGTAATTGCAACTGCGTATGTCTCGCCCAACATCACGATTGAGGATTACGACAGGTTTTTAGAATGTATATATCGAATTCTGTCCAGACAGAGCAAGACATTCGTGTTGTTGGGTGATTTCAACTGTAAGACGACTTTTGCTGGTTGCTCCCGCAGTAATAGGAGAGGAAAGCTAATTGAAGAACTGATGGAATCCCTCGAAGGTAGCTGTTTAAATGATGGTACTCCAACTTACGAGGCTCGGGGCCACTACTCTGTTTTAGATCTGGTCATTGCTGATAATAGATGGTCAATGGATCAGCTAGAGCTAACAGTAATGGATAACGATATTTCCAATGATCACCTTCCGCTACATCTGATCATAAAGGAAGGCAACGACTTTGTAGTTGAAAGACCTTTTGTTACAAGACCTACAGCCCGTCAGGTTGACAAAATAGTTGATAAAGTAGCTCAAAGGCTACGTAATATGATTGAGTTGACGCCAGATACTCTTACCTCGGTAATACAGCAAGAAATGGATAAGGAATTAAGGGCCACTGAGGGCAGACGACGTCTACTGGTGGTCAAATGAGATAGCACGCTTACGCGATAATCTACAGCAGGCTAGGAGAAGGAAACAAAGACTGAGGATCAGAGGTGGTGCTGAGTTTGATACTGCAGCCAAACTATATATAGAGGCTAGACGCCACTTCAACAGGGCCATTAAGAGATCAAAAAGGGATCATTGGTTCAAACTCTGTGAGGAATTGGACAATGATCCCTGGGGCCAAGCCTACAAGATAGTTACTAAGAGGTTTGGCAGGCGTCTGCCTGTGTTGAGTGAACGGCAGGCTATGGCACAGTTTGACGAATTATTTCCATGTCCAGCAGAGGCAACTGACATCTTGCCTGAATATGACCTGAGGAGGTTTACCCCTGCTGAGCTAAGTAACGCTATCGGACAACTCGGTAATAAAAAGAGCCCCGGCACTGATAGAATCCCTGCTGCAATACTCAAAGGCCTTGTAAAACAGCTTCCCTGGGAGATGACTGATATAGCTAATTATGGCTTGGAGAAAGATTCATTTCCGCGATGTTGGAGGGAGGCCAGGGTGGTCTTCCTCCCTAAAGGCGGTAATGATCAAGGTCTGTCTCGATTTAGACCGCTTAGTCTCTTAAATAATTTGGGCAAAGCGGTAGAGAAGATGCTCGCCAACAGAATTGTATGCGAAATTGAAGAAGGCGTGGGTATAAGCGTCAATCAATTCGGGTTCTGGAAGGGACGCTCCACCGTGTTGGCAGCGAAGAAAGTAACTACTTGGATAGCAGATGTCAGAAGAGATACTTGGAGAACAAGAGGGATTCCGTTACTTGTCTTTCTAGACGTTAATAATGCTTTTGGCTCCATCAAATGGGCTATATTCGCAGTGCATTATTGGCTAAGAACGTAAGCCAATATCTTAGGAGACAGGTGAGGAGATACCTCTCTGACAGATCGTGCAGAATTGCAACGCAAAGTGGAGATTTGGAAGTCAACATACACGGTGGAGTTCCCCAGGGCTCCGTTTTGGGCCCGTTATTATGGGTTTAAACTTTTGACGGAATCCTGAATTTGGATTATCCTGCAGGAGTCGAGGTCATTGCCTATGCAGATGACCTGGTGATCCTTGCGAGTGATAGACATGCACTGGAAGTACAAAATAAGGCCAATTTGGCATTACAGATGATAGAAAACTGGCTATGTTATAAAAATTTAGTGCTCAACATTGATAAATGCAAATTTATCATTTTCACTGGAAGAAGGATCATTGATCGGCTGGATATCAGAATCAATGGTGAACCAATAGCAGAAACTGATAAGCTGAAGTACCTAGGCGTTACCTTTCAGAGGAACGGTTCCTTCACTGAACATATAAACGAAGTTTGTAACAGGGCTGACAGAATGATAAAATCTTTAAATATCATTATGACGAACCAATGAGCGCCTAAGGCGTCAAAGAGAAGGGTCATAGCGTCTTCGGTAATATCGTCCATGCTTTATGCGGTGCCGGTTTGGTGGATTTCAGTGCAAGTAAAGAAAAACCTGGCACGTATGATCAGGACCCATAGGAGACTGTTGCTTGGAGTGATTTCTGCATATAGAACGGTCTCCTATGAGGCTTTGTGTGTGCTCGCTGGAGTCCCACCCACGATTGATTTATTGGCACTTTTAAGAGTTGAAAGAGACCAGGAAGTTGGAATTCACGAATCAAGGCAGCGGCTAATGGCAAAGTGGCAGGACAGGTGGAATGAGAATGGCCCTGGAGGTAGAACAAAGAGACTCACCCCGATATTAAAAGCTGGATATATAGGAAGCATGGGGAAGTGAATTTTCATCTGTCACAATACTTTACAGGGCATGGCAACTTTAATTTTTACTTGCACAGAATCGGTAGAAGAGCATCGACGGAATGTATGTATTGCGATCGCGAAGATGATGTTGAGCACACATTTACTGACTGCCATAAATGGAGAAAAGAATTAGTAGACATCGATCTATCATCTGATGGTAACGGCAGATTAATTAATCACATGTTGCAGAGTGAAGATGCCTGGAAGAGGGTTGATTCAGCTATTAAGAAAATATTAACGCAGAAAAATGAGGACGAGAGGAGATTGGGGTTCTGATCTTAGTATAGGGAAGGACGGATAGCCCCAATGGTGAGGACTGGCATGCTGAGGTGTGCCAGTTTCGATGAGCCACTGGGGACTCCAAGGGTTTTCTTGATAGGAAAGATCAAAGAAAAGACCCAATCGTCACGTCAAGACAATCATGGTATGGCGTGGCGATATATATAGATGGGCATATCAATAGACTCAAAAGAACTGACCGATGGGCCAACCATCCATGCTGGACATACTTCCGGTAGGTGGGAAGGCCCGTTTGAGTACAACAGGCACTCCCCTGGGTGGCGTAATACCAACCAGTCGGACCGGCTCAGGGGAGGAGAGTAAAAAAAAAAAAAATGACAAAGTCATGCTTTCATTAAGAAGCTTGATATTTGGTTTATTCGACTTCAAAGAAAAAATGTTGGTATGTTTCCACAAACTTCTGATTATACTGAGAAAAATTTGGATGAATAAGACACTATTATTTACCACAGTTTGGTTAACATGAACATGCATTTGTGTGAGCTAAAAATTAAGTTAGCGTAGTATTTCCCGAAAGATAAAAATAATTTTTCGAAGAGATGGGTACTGAATCCATTTAGTGAAAACGTTGCAGCTGCTAAGTTACCAGTTGAGATTCACGATCAGCTTATCGAAATCTGTCCCGGTAAAACGTTACAACTACAATTCTCATCTGAAGATTTAGATACGTTTTGGCTTGCTCGTCGAAGTGAACGTGAAAATTTAGTCACTCAAGCATTGAAAATATTAATTCCTTTCGCCACGTCTTACCTCTGTGAAAACGATTTTTCGTCTATGGTTGCACTAAAACCTAAATATCGGAATCGTCTTTTATCACTTGAAAAAATTTGCTTTTGATGTGTTTGTAACATAGACCCACGTATGGAAAAACGTTTAAATGAAAAACAAGCGCAACCATCCGGTTAATTTATTTTCTTTTCAAGTGTACTTGTAAAAGTAAATAAAATATTTATAATAAATGATTTTTTCTCATAAAATTATTTTATTATTGTTTACGTGTAAAGTTGTAGGTTAATTTCGCGACCCCGAATATTCATACACCGTGTGGGGGTCGCAAATCTCAGGTTGAGAAACACTGCTATAGGCTAACCCCTAGTTTCAATGACTTAATGAGAAAACACTTTTGTAATGTGTAAAAAATACCTAGCCTGATCGGGATTTAAACACATAATTTAGAAAAATCGCTATTATTTCATTAAAGAAGTTTGTATATCTATTTTCTACGCTGAGTTCTTTGAAGTAATTTTAAAGAAAAATGACAAGAATTCCACTGTAATAAATTAGTTTATTTGTTCAAATATTTTTCCAATCTGATTTACTTCAAAAAATGTTTTAAATATTTTTTTTAATTTATAACTAAATTGGTTTTTATAATATCTGTTTAAAAAAAAAAATAATAATATGTATTCAACTGAGTTACAAAGCTTTGTAACAGAATCGTAAAAATATCATAACATGTAAAAATGTTAGAATGCGTAATTAGACTATTATGAAATTCATTATCAGACATAACATAATTCTCACACATTTATTTTTGATTAAAGCCTAATTAAGTTACGAGTTTTCTTTTTTTGAGAAACCGTAGAAAATATATCTGAGTATAAATATAAAAATGAATAGGGTACTTACGTGAATTCTTTTTACGCAAAGAAATTCCGTATTTTTATACATCTGCACACGGATATTTTTTTGTGAGTTTCATCGATTCGGTTTTATCTTTTGTTCGGATATTACTTTTTTATGACATACGTGACAAAATTTGAACACTTTGTTTCACAAAAGTTTTCTTTTTTACAATATATATAGTATTTATCTTCTAAGTACAGTTACACCTGCCTAAAAAAGATACATGTTTTTATATTTCTCTTCTATTTCTCAAAAAAAGATTGATAGAAATACAATTTAAACAGTTTATTATCCATTTAAGTAAATATCAATTTACTCTCAAATTAATTAAAAATTTTTTTAATTTTAAATTAAATTAGTTTAGTAACTTTGTTTCTGCTGCTTAAAAATGTGTTTCTCATGAAGTATAAAATTACGTTAAGCGTTTTCAAAATACATAGTCAAAGACTATTTGGTTTATAAATTGTTAATTCATATTTATATGAATTATGTAAGTTATTCTTTTGATTACACAACAGAAATTATAACTAGATATTGCACTGCAGATAATATATAAAATAAATTAACCTGTTCGATTATCCTTGTTAGTTAGGCGTATAACCTTATTAGCTCTTAGGTGACCTGAAATGAGATAAAAATTATCCCGAAAAGGGAAATGGTAATTTTCAAAAATAAAAAATAATCCACATTAGCTTTATTTAAAAAAATGAGAAGTGAAGTGGTTTCTTATTTTGTTTTTCTTTTGTGCTGAAAAAGCTATAGATTATCAGCAAATAAAGCTCACCGAAATACGTTAAATTATTAATATATTTCACACGTACATTAAATCTATGGAGAAAATAATACTCAATTATTAATTTTAGAATAAATTTAGAAACCTCCAATCATAAAAGAAAAATGAAAAATAATAGGTTTAGAAATTTCACATAACGACATTAAGTGAATTTAAGCCACATTATGTAGGACCAGAGTTAATCGAGAAATTACCTATTGCATTTTTACCAGTAATCTGAGTTAAGAAATTTTTTTTATAAAAAGGCTAAAGCAGTTTTTATTTCAAAAGTATTATTAGATTTATTATAGAGTTTCTTTCCTTTGTTAATCATTCATAAGTCATGATTTTCAGGATCAGAAGTAAACTTACATCTGACTTACTCAGTGTCAAATGAAAACTTCTCAAATTACTAAGGAAAAATGATTTTAACCACTTTTTAGATTCTACCCAATAAAAATATAAAAAAGGATGATCAATTATGTAACAAGGCAACTAATAATGAAGACATCAAGGCATCCTGAAATGAAGACTGCTGAAAGTAAAACATTAAATTTAAGTATACAAATAAACTTATTCGTTTATTCATTGCAAAATAGTACATCTAATAAACGTATCGTTTTATATGATAATGAAAAATTGATGACCATTGGTGGTTAGGACTAAGCTAGGATCAGTTGAATGGAATTCCAGAATATTGGCCGTTCTACCAACTTTTGTGCCACGTGGTGATTGATATAAAAAAAAATCACATAAAAATGTATTGCTTTCAAATCAATCCACACTTCGTGTCAGAGAATTTCTCTGAATTTTTACTATGGGAAAAACTGTGTATTAAGAATAACATCTTTATTTCTTCATTTGGATAATTAATTTAATAATGAAAGCGCATCAAGGCTAGTTCGTTGTATTTCATAAATTAAAAAGTTGTTATTACAGAAATACCACGTCGTCGTAAAAAGAATAAAAAAAATTAAAATGTAGAAACATTACTAGAGAAAATTTTACAATAATAAACTTTATAAGGATTGCTGGAAGAAAGGGAAAAAGTGGAAGGAGAAGGATACACCTATTGATGTTATTGAGCTGCAACAAGAAGTACTGGCAAATATAAAGGTTGTCAGAGGATCGATTGGATTGGAGTTTGGCTACATCCTGAGATTTGCCAACACATTGTTTTTGACAGCGCCATCAGTGAAGTTGTGTGTTACGAAAATGGTGCATCAGAATTTAGAGCAACGTTGTGCAATCAAATTTTGTGTTAAACTTGGGAAATCCGCAAGTGTGACTTTGAAAAGTTGAAACAGACCTATGGGGAACATTGCTTATCAAGAGCACAAGTTTTCCGCTGACACAAATCATTTTTGGAAGGCCGAAACACGTTGAAGATCAACCTCGCTCAGGGAGACCTTCAACTTCAAAATCTGACGAAAACGTTGAGCGTGTGAGGGTTCTTGTGAGATCAGGCCGTCGTTTAACAATAAGGATGATGTGAACAGTTAAACACTTTCACCGTACATCAAATTTTGACAGACGATTTGAACATGCGAAAGGTTTGTGTGAAATTGGTGCAGAAAAACCTCACAACGCAACAGAAGGACAATCGAAGAAACGTGTGCGTTGATCTTCTTGAGAGAATTGACATTGAACAAGAATTTTGCAATCGTGTGATCACAGGTGATGAATCCTGAAACAATATATGATACGATCCTGAAACAAAGCGGCAAAGCGAAGAGTGGCACCCTCCGTCATCTCCTCGATCGAAAAAATTTCGAATGAGCAAATCAAAGATCAAAACCATGCTGATTTGCTTTTTTGACAGTAAGGGTATCGTGCATAAAGAATTTGTTTCTCCAGGACAAACTTTCAATCAACTGTTTTACAAAGGTGTCCTTGAAAGACTCAGAAAAAAAATGATTTCTTGTGAGACCAGACATTGTAGACAAGTGGACGCTTCATCATGACAATGCCCCGTGTCACACGGCAATTTCCATAACGGAATTTTTGACCTCAAAACGCATTCCTACGGTTCCTCAACCCCCCTATTCACCTGATTTGAGTCCCTGTGAGTTTTTCCTTTTCCCGAAATTGAAACATATCTTAAAAGGACATCATTTTGGAACTCATTTTTATTTTATACGAGAATTTATTGCAGGAATATTAAATATTTAATAAACAGGATTTTAATTGTGTTTATTGTATATAATTACTCTGTACATTAAAAAAAAAAATAAGCGTTATATCGATTAAAGCATCATATTTTTAAACAAAAATATTTTTAAAAGAATGATCGTTGTAAAAACTTAAACCTTTTTAAGATTCAATTTAAATTTCATAAATTCATCTGAATTTTTTGCATAAAAAATATAAATTTTTCTTTGGTTTACGTTGGATTATTTTAAAAAGTAAACCAGACATTATTAAGTATTCTTTGTACATCAAGGATAAAAGAAAGGAAACTTACAAAATAGTGATGAAAGAACGTACGGTAAGTATTATATCAATGATTTAGAGAGGGAACTACTGTTTTTTTGTTACCAAAATAAGATCTGTTACTTCTCAGAAACCAAGTCTTGTATTATAAATTGTATTTTATATACGTCTTGATTATTTCTTGTTTCATGATAATAATTTCTAACAGAAGGAGAAATATTACTGTCTTACTTAATTTTATTTTTATTTAGCCAAAAAGTATCTTGTGTTGTATATAAAGAAAGCAACCTTCAGTTTTCTTATGCGTCTTTGTGTTTTAAAAATTACTTTAGAAAGAAGATTTTTTTTTCTTTCTTTCGTATTTCGTTTGAGGAAAACAAGTACGAACGTGCCGTAGTTTACGTGAGTGTTAGTATTTTTTTTTTTATTCCTAATCTTGTTTATTAAAATCATATTCTTTTCTAGTTTCTTGAGAGATTTATAATTTGGATCATAAAAAAGCAAAGGAATAAATAGCAATGCATAAATACGGGAATTAAATAGCACAAATGTAATATTTAACTAGTAGTACTTAATATTACAAATTATTATTTTTTGTACCCTTATCGAGTACTGGCGCCATTGAATGTTTGTTTAAATACAAAATTTATTTCTTTTTAACAATATAGGAACGTTATTTAATTAGATGTCTCCAGTGGAAAGGATAAGGTAAGAGTAAATTTCCTTATCACAATGACGTAAATTCAACTCAGTACCAGTACCTAATGCAATACAATCTATGTTACCTAGAGTTGGTTCTGTGTATTTAACATGAAAGCGTTTTAATTTCGCTACCGATGTTTAACAATGATATTTGGAACTTTCCGACTAACAAATACGGTACCATTGAGTTCCTGCAACTGCATGTCATTCTACCAGGAATTAGGACACGTTGCAATGGACACCATGCATCTTTACGAAACTGATATTGTTATGTGGCGTTGCATATGATGCAAATGTTGGAAAACAGGTGTTACGCGTACATGGAATTGAACGTTTGTGGGGGTCCCTGATATAACGAATAAAAAGCATAGGGGGAGATTCAGGCACCAAGTGGAATCCTACATCGCCGAATTCATATGATAGGAACGAGTACTCGTTCCAGAAAATACTCTATATGGAACAACCTGACCGCAGTATTAACTGCAGTTAAGTTGACAAGTAGCAGTTATTAAATAAATTTCCTGTTACTTTTAAATTGAAATAATGCAGCAGCATGTAAATAAATAATGAATAAAGAAATTAATCAAAAAAACCACCGATTTGAAAGGAAAAATTGGTGGCGCCGGTATTCGATAGTAATACCTTTTCTTTAACCTTTATTTTAAACGATTATAAGTAATTGCCTTATAGTAACACAATTTATAATTTTAATTTAATTTATAATTTAATTTTTAATTTTAATTTAAATTTATCATTTTATCAGAAAAACATTCGACAACGGTTATACAATTTTTTGGTTAGAAGGCAGACAGATTTATTTCTGGTGATAATGATTATCTGTATCACGGTTTTTATTGTATAATTATTAGACCGGGTTAATGGACTTCTTAGTTCATTTCTACTATAAATTAATCGTTTAATCTCAATACATCTGCTACATCCATCATCTTTACTTTTATTCTTGTTCACTTTGTTTCCCTAGTGAAGATTTTTTAACGACTTCATGGATAATCTTTATATTCTTCAAAGACACTTATAAAAAGATAACCAATAGAAATCAAAGCTTTTCTATTCAAAATAAATAATATACGAATCTTCTTTTAGCTTTATTTTTCAAAGTCAATAGTCATACAATCCATAAGATTATTCACGCCATTTTCCTACCTCCTAGTGTAATACTATTTTGTAATTAAACCATTAATTTATAATTTCTACTACGTGTAATTTAAGCAGAGATTAATTATAAGCATCACCTCTGATCACATTTCTTTCTAAATCCATTCATTTTGTTATATTATTTAATAGTAATAGAAAATATACAAAACGAACGTAAGTTTTGAAATACAAACAATTTTTTATTACTTTAATCAGAATATACGTACTTTACCGTGGGGAAAAGTGTAAAGAAGTAAGAAAGGAAAACAAAGTATAAAGGTTTCTGTATACTGTTTAAGAAGAATTTAAGAAAAAGGCGGGAGAAGTTTAGAGAGCTCAAAATCAACAACTTTTAAAACGAATTTAAAAAAAAAGAAAATGTTATACTTTTGGAATATGTAAAAAATTTACTAAGAAAACGTAAGAAAATTTATTAAAGTATTCAGAGTGAATTATTTCGGGAACGGAAATAAATGCATAGGAAAGAAATTTTACAGAAAAAAAAGATCAAAATAAATAATAAATATAAATGTAGGTAAATATAAATATAAAAAGTTGTTACGCCGAAACTAGTCAAATTCTGGGATGGTCTGAATATTAATTATTTTATTTCTCTACTAATATTTTAACTAAAGGACAGAACTTTTATAATACAAAACAAATATGAAATCATCCAGAAATAATTGTATATAAACAATTTCTTTATACACTTGTTTATACACATAACACAAATCATATAATAAAAAATTCGTCAAATCTTCTCAAATATATTGACTGAAAATGCAACAAATCTTTCCGGCCCGATTTCATACATTTAAGAACGAATTTGAAGGAAACTTCAATATTTTAAGCTTAATATTATTATTTATTGTTCTACGCAAGCATTACGATCTCAAAAATTAAGTTCAACTTTGTCGGTTACAACGAAAAAATTCTATAAAAAACTATAATCAATTTCTGATTTCAATAAAAAGATCACTTAATGAGCAGATCAACAGTATGGGCAGTACGGGTCGTTGTGACAATTTAAAGTGAATGTTACACATATTGTATGAACTAATTATCATTGGTAGGTTTCTATTGATATATTTATCATATGATAAATACAGAGTGTCCCATATAAAACGCAACCCGACCTTATATTGGTAGGTATTGAAATAATAAAAAGGCATGTGTAAATGTAAATGTAATTTTTATTATTGCCATTCATTACCTTAAATTTAGAGTAAATGTTGGAAGTGGCCGCCATCTTCTTGAATACATGCTTCAATTCTTTTTACAGCGTTTCTTGCAACTTTTTTCAAAGTTTGTGGCTGGATATTTAATACAGCTTGTTCAATATTGACTCTCAATCGTTCAAGTGTTCGTGGTATTTTGCTGTAGGCTTTTTCTTTGAGGTAACCCCATAGAAAAAAATCCGCTGCAGTCAAATCTGGAGATCTTGGTGGCCACAAGCCTCGACCGATAACACGATTACCAAAGAATTTCTCAACGAAATCAGAAGTTGAACCTGCGTAGTGCGATGTCGCACCGTCATGTTGTAGCCAGCAGTGTCTGTCTTCCTCTTCCAAGAGTGCGATGAACTGAAATAAAATATCCTGATATCGTCCTGCATTAATGGTGTACTCGAAAAAAATAGGACCGATTATTATCTTCCGCGATATCGCGCACCACACGCCCAACTTCTGCGGGTGTAATTGTTTTTCGTGCTAAACGTGGGGATTTCCAGCACTCCAAATTCTACTGTTTTGGCTGTTTACGTAGCCGTGCAAATGAAACTGTGCTTCATCTGTGAAAAATAAGGAATCCATAACATTAATTCCCTCACGCAGAAATCGACGGAACGTTGACAATATTGTAGCCGTTTTTCTTTGTCGGGCTCAAGAAGTTGATGAACCGTTTGAATGCGATAAGGTCGTAATTGTAATTGTTTGGTCGCCCGATGAACAGTTGATTTAGACAAATTAATTTCAGCAGACAAACGTCTGATCGATTTATTTGGCGAGGCGAGTAATCGGTCTTTAATTTCAGCGACTGTATCTGTATTCAACACTGACGCAGATCTTTTGTGTTCCTTGTTATTAACAGAACCAGTCTCTCTAAATTTTGCGACTAACCTTAATACTGATGTTTTGTTAGGAGCTGGTTTATCTGAGTACTTATGGCGAAACAAATCTTGCACTGCAACCACTGATTTCATACTGAAGTACGACTCAATCAAAACACGTTCATCTAGCGAAAACACCATCTTGTCTCTAGCAATACACTGAACGTTATGATTGCACTGTTGTTACTATCGGTAGTGTTCTACTGCGTCGCCGCGATGTTCAGATGTTGGACGAGTCCATTTCAGTAACGAGTAGGGGAGTAGGCTTGACTTTTGAAATTTCATGGATGAGTGATTGATATATGGGACACTCTGTATACGCACAACGGTTAAAAAGTCGCACAATATTAATCATATGTAGTTTTACCTTTAATTTTATGTTTCCTTGATATTTTGAAAATTAAAGTGACGAAATTATTTCTCATATCACCTTCACTCTAAAGTATCATACTACCATTAATATTTATTGTAAATTTTTTCAATACAAATAATGTTACCATTTCTAAATATCTTCAATTTCATTAGTTACTTTCTTTAAATATATTTAATTAAGATCTTGAATTTTCGGCATGGGGTCCCTCCACCTCATGCCGCTTAATTCAACCCCTCCACTATTATAATGATTTCATTTCTGTTTTTCTTTTTTTTTTACTCATGCTATTTTATAAATAGCTTTCTTCTTATATTATTAATGTTAACTGTTTTGTTTCCATTTTGAACATTTTTCCTTTGGGTTTTAGCCTCTTCTTTAGGTTTTTTAGACTGTTGCCTCTATTTATGAAATAGTTTAGGTTGTTTCTTGGTTTTCTTTTTGTAAAGGCTCTTTTGGTTTTTAAATATTTATTTAAAACTTATAATAAACATCTAAAAATAAAAAAAATATATAATTTTTGGGATGGGGTCTTCACCCCATCCCGCTTAATCCTACTCCACCATGATCGTTATAGTTCTATCATTTCTGTTTTACTCTTCTTTTACTTATGTTAGTTTTTGTTTGTTTATAAATACCTTTTTCTTTAGATTATAGTACTGTCAACTGTTTCAAGTTTTATTATGACTTTTACTCTTTTAGTTTTTTGTTTCTTCTTTAAGTTTTTTGAACAATTACCTCTCTTTTATTTAAGAAATATTTTAGATTAATTTTAGAGGTAGGGGACCACCCCTCTCCCACCACATTTTATCGCACCCCAGCAGTAACGTTATTGCTCTACCATTCTGTTTTCCTTTTCACTCTGTTATTTCTGAATTATTGTAATTTAATTTTTGAGGTAGGGACCCTCCATCCCACTTCACTTTATCATTCTACCGTCATTCTACCGAACGACTTGATTCTTTATTGTATTTGAAAATACTTTTATATGCATTTAATATACTTGAGATATTAAATGAATTATTTATATATTATTAAATGTTTATTATAATTGAATTATGAACTGGAACTGTTACTGAATGCGATTGTACAAGAATAATGCTATTGCCATTTGTAGGTGACTGGCTGTAACTGCAACTGGCTGGAATTGAACAGAGTGACAACTGAAGAATGAATAATGAATGACTATAAGAATGACGATGGATTTGCTTAAATAATGTTCCTGCAGCCGCTGCTTCGTCAGGAGCCGTGTGTATCCAAAAGGAGCCGAGTAACGTGTAAGGAGCCGCTGAATCGTCAGCAGCCGAATGCATACGAAAGGAGCTGCGTGTACCGTAAATATCCGAATGAATCCGAAAATATTTCAATTTTAAAATCCTATTAAATGCAATAAAGCTTCAACATCTAAACGATAATAACAAAATATAAATATGTAAAGAGTATTTAAAAATTAAAGAAATCTCAGTCCGAACACGTGAACGTCTCGTTATATAAACCATTAATCTATTTCTTCTTTGTGAAAAACTCCGAAAGATTTCTTCCTTTCCTAACTTATTTTGAAATCTCTTCATTTTGAATTTGTTCAACTTTCGTAACTTCTTATATATACATTTTAAAATATTTTCTTTTTTTTTCTTTATGGTTTTCATGTTGAGGTTATATGAAACGTTACTCTTCAAAAACATATTTTTCTTTCTAATTATAAAAACAATAAAAAAACAAATTTGATATAGAAAATCTATTTTTTCTACGTAAGAGTGACTCTACATCAACGAATAAAGGCTAAAATAAATATTTATAAAAATAAATTGCGTAAAAAAATATTCAGAATAAATACTTCAACGAGAAATATTCCTAGGTTCGTAAAAACAGAAAATAATGAGATGACAGCTGTATTAGAATTATGGGAAAAGTAAAGTTCTGTAATGATTAATGGTTTATGGAAAAACGTTTGATGAATGTTCGAACTAACTTAGAGAGAGTGAGGGGAATTATCGCAGAAATTTTGATGATCTCTATAACTGGATCATAAAGCAAATAAATGAATTATTTTTATTTAAAATGATTAGTAGTAATAAATTTTAATTAAATCCATTGGAATGGAAAATAGAATGAAATAAATTAATGTATTTCATGATTTTCAATAATTGGAAGTTAGTAAAAAAAGTAAAAAATACTGGGGTATTGTGAAATACAATTATATATTCCGAACAAATCCTCACATGAATTTGCATAAAGTGAAAACTGTTGTAAAAAATTTAATGGGATATTTGCTTAATTTTATACACAGAATAACATTAAATTAAATACAATGCATTGTTTTAAATTGACGTTCACTTTTTGGGAGTTTCCGACCTAATTTATCACATTTTAGATAAATAAACTAAGATAAAATAAAAAAAGTGAATTTAATTTGATCTTACGAAAAAAGAATATTTGTATTCTGTAATTAACCAGAAAAAAAATACTATTTTACATCCTCTAACTAAAATTGAATAATCATGAGGAAAACAGGAAACTTAACCGAACAACTTTTATGCAAAATTTCCAGAGAGATACTAAATGAAAGCAATAACATTCTACGTGTAATGAACCTTCTATGGCAAATAAGAGCAGACTCGGCCTTAAACTAAACTCCAAATAAAATGGGTGATCCAACTTTTAATACTACTGGAATAAAGCCAGCTTAAATAATCCCTAAGTCATCTCTGTAATAAAGCGAACCGCTTTATTACAAGATCTATCGTTTTAATTGCTTCGGATTAATATCAGGAAACCTGGAGGTACAAGAAGGATTTCAGCTAATGTAGGAATAGAATTGATGGTTGGGGTTCAATTAATCACACATCTCAGAAATGGTCGACCTGAGACTGTATAAGATACACTTCATTTACACTCATACATATCATCCTCATTCATCCTCTGAAGTAATTCTTGATCGGTAATTCCCGGAGGCAACAGGAAAAAGAGAGAGAGAGCATTTCATATACAAAATAAATTTTTAGACTTTACAGTATTCCAGATACGATAAATATATATATATATATATATATATATATATATATATATATATTTATATAACTAAATACGTGATCCAAGCGTAGAAAATATTCGAAAAATACAAGTACTCCACCAGGAAATTTATTTATTTTATTCTCGTATTCTTTTATGCAAATGAGTACACTTGTATTTTGTACATTTAAACCATACCTACATACTCATTCTACATTATTATTATACGGTGATGATAAATTGACCTCATCTCATGGGAAAAATATTTAAAATTGTTATAGTCAATGTAACCGCCCTACTTTCACTGTGCTTTGCAGATAGATAGATTAAGAGAGCTTGTACAATTTTCTCTAGTGAATTATAGATACCGGCTGGTTAAACTAATAAATTTGATATTTTATGTAGGCCTACAGCTATAATTATATTTTTATTGCTTCATTTTTCATATTATACTTTACGTTGTTGATATTAGATACACCATTAATATCTGTAAAAATTAATAAAATAACTTATAGATGATGACAATGTTAATATATTATGTATTATGAGTAAAACCTACTTGATAATAAAATATCTTAAACCACTAATATACAATTTCTTATCACGTTCATACATATTTTATAATTAAATTTTACTTCATTAAAATTTAACCATAATCTTTAGACATAATCACCTTGTATAATTTTAAAAAAACATAGAAATAACACAATTAGGAATAAATCATTCGTACTTGCTACGTTCTGGTTAATAATGATCTGCGATGATATTATTTTGAAATTTAATAACACACTGAACCAAACTGTATAATAAAAAGATTTTTAAAAACGCAAAACATTTCTTTGCGATCATCTTCAGTGACTGATGCTGCTGTTTTCATATTGGCATCAGCTGATTTTATGGTCAGCTGCTGGTGGTTTTTTTTTTAATTAGACAAACACGTATTAAGATTACGATCGAAATTATTTTTGTGATTTGCTGTCTGTTCATTTAATATATTGTGGTGTTTTTCTTTTTTTATATGTTTATACGTTTCAAATTTGTTAAGACGCGTTAATTGTATGTTAATTGGTAGGCTTTTAAATATTCATTGTATTTTTGTTAAAAATTAAATGCTGATTGATCGATGTAGAGGACTATGGAATCGGAACAGTTAATTTTTGTATATTCCAGGAGCGTTGTGTTTGATTAGTGATTGTGCTGTGTGTGTGTGTGTGTATATATATATATATATACACACACACACACATATATATATATATATATGTGTGTGTGTGTGTGTGTGTGCAATGATTTCTTTTTTATATTTGTCGTTCTGAAGACTACATGCTACTAAAATGTTTAAAATCTTCAAGTTATTTTCTATTAAGCTTTATTTCTGCATGAGTATGTTGTTATGTCCATTTATTCTAGGTAGTTATTACCTTTTACCTATTTTATGCTAGGTAATTATTACGTCCATTTATGCTAGGTAGCTTGATGTTTCTATAGGTTTGCATACATTTATATTTCTCTTTATTTATTTAATAATAAAATTGGTTATGTTGTTGCTGAGAGCATTTGTTGAGAGCATAACATTATAACTCATCTTTCAAAGTTAAAATTGAAGATTATTGTTTGCCTTACATGGTTTTTTTTTTAATTTCTTGACTGATGGAATATAATTAAAAAAAATTATGTATTTTTTCTCCTGTTACTTCCTTGTACAAAGTAAAGGAAGTATTGTGATTGTGAAGACTTCCGGTATTCAGATTTCAATGGAAATATCCATTTTGACCATCCCTGAATCCATTTTCACTAATTTCAGCGTGACGTCTACACGTATGTAGATATGTATGTACATATCTCGCATAAATAAAAAACGATTAACCGTAGGATGTTGAAACTTTAGATTTAGGACTGTTGTAACATCTAGTTGTGCCCCACTCCTTTTGATTACAATCGACTGAACCAAAAGTGCCAAAAAAGCTCTTTTCTTAACTGCAGTAATAAGCCCTCATTAAGAGATTTTCAATGATAAGTTGAAAATCAATCTATCATCTAATCTATCGCTATCATAAGTGGTCTATTTTCATTGGTTCCAGAGTTATAGCCAAATAAAATTTTAATTATTGAAATATTTAGATCTTCCAAGGCACATCGATTTGAATCAGACTTTTTTTCTAACTTTTTCTATTTTAATATATTTAAATATTTATTTATAAATAATTAATTTATTAATAATAATTTATTAATCTTTGATTGTAAAAAGGTTTTACGATAAATAATAATTCAATAATAATAATAAAATATGACAAAATATCAGTAGTTATTAGTGAAATAAAATTTTATGTACTTTTCATTTTAGGTAAATGTGTATTTATCTAATACAATAGGCGTACAAGGAAGTCATATGGTGTCCACATTAGATTTTTTTTTCTTAATTTTTTTAAGATTTATTAAAATTTGAAGTATTCGACTTTGTACTAATTCAATCTGCCTTAAGGTAACAAAGCTGTTTTAAAAAACGTTTTAGATATACTTGTATTTTGACAGGATATTTACATAAAAAGTTAATTTGTTAAAAAATGTACAATAAACTTTGGTGAAAAAAAGGGTAATGGAAAAAGCTGAAAACTGTTTATACTTCGATAACGTTACATTAAGAAATAAAAATGTAAATAGTTTGGAACAATAAGATGTTACAGAAACTTTTATAAATAAAATTTTTAAATATGGGGAGGGGGAGTTTGGAGAAACTTTCTTCAGATTTTAATTTTATTGTTTCCAACGGTAATTGTATTATGATTTAATAGGAAAAAAAGTATGAATAGAATTTTCATAATCTTAAATATATTTGAAATAAGCATTCTTCTAGTATCTTTCTATCGCACGATATTTTAATAAAACTCTATTGATATGATATTGAATGTAATCAGGCTGTCGTACAAAATTTCATGACAGTAAGTTAAACTGTTCTTTTCATGTGAAAACTATCCATATATTGTACATATTATTAGTGCGCGAGCGCTCTCACACATACATATTACATTTGTACCTGTAAAACAACTTATCCTGACTAAATGCCCAACAAAAACTAAACTGAAAAACGCCCAGAAAAAACTACTGAAGATAAATTGATGAAAATTTGTATACACGTAATTCTTACGGTATAGGTGCACATTAAGAAAGGATGTTTTGAAATTCCGAGTTTAAAGGAGTAAAATGGAAAACTTCGAATTTTTCAATTTTTTTAATTTCTCGGTAACAAATTAAGATATTAACTTGATTTTTTGTGTGTGCAATCTTCGTGTGAATATTTAAAAATAATTTCTAGATTTTTGAAATTCGACCTTAAAAGTGGTAAAGAAAGGTAAAAATATTTTGATAAATGATTGCAAATTTTCCCCCTTTTCGACTATATTAAAGAAGATACATCAATTTGCCTTGCAATTTGAACCATTTTCGAGTCTCTAAAATTTCGATTTTTTTTTTAAGGGGTGCGACGGTGTACAGCTCAACCAACACAGCAACTGCCGCTATAACTGTATGTGCGAGCGACTGGCTGCACTTGCCTCTGGGTTTCTGACTAAATAACATAAAATTAAAAAAAAAAAGAAGCGAAGTACGGTCATTCCTAGTGTTGTTTTTCGGGTAACGCTAGAAACTGGGAAAATAATTTTTACCGTAAGAAGGACCAGTAATCGGCTATAATTCTATAATTTCTATTTATAAGACGAAGTCTTCTGTTTTGAGATACAGAAACTGTTACTTTGAAGAAATTATAATGCACTGTTAGTGTTTATAAATTGAATAACAGGCTTTAATTCTTTTTTATCGTTATTATTCCTACCAGCACGAGTTTAATGAACGCAAGGGGGTCCGGGGGGCACAGCTCTGGCCGGCTATCTTTCTATCTTTTTTAAAACTCATGCACATTTCATACTATTTGTGTTCATTTATTTTTAAGATAATTTGTATTTTTGAATAATTACTAATTTTTTGTACTTCAAAAATAAAAATAAGTTTGGCATTAAGAAATTAATTTTTGTATTCATGTTCAAATTCTGATTATGTATGTTTTTATGTAATCTCTTTTTTTCAATTAATCAGGTCAAAAAAGGTAAGAAACTGTCGTGTTTATCCCTTAATTTGGGTTCCTAGAACTTCAGTAAGGTTTTATTTCATTATTTGCCCAGAATTCAGGGCAAAATATTTCGCTAGCCATAATTCGCTAACGGAGCGTTTTCGGATCCATGGTTATTAACTTTCTTCATTATTTTCTCTAGTAGAATGAGATTAGAAAGCGCAAGTAATAATATGGGAATCAGCTTGTATATAAACTTGATTTCTATGCACGTATATATATATATATATATATATATATATACATAAAATTACTGTAACTTAATGGCCATAATTTCGAATTTAGAGTTCGTCATAATGTATAGAGATAAAAACATTCGTAAAAGGGTAATTATTTTTACCGATACTTACAACTTAGCTCTGTTAAATATTATAATAATTGAAAAGTAAAATATTTATGTATTGATGTTGTATATACCGAATCTATTCCCACATTGGCCGAATTCTATTCCTACATTAGCTGAAATCCTTCTTGTACCTCCAGGTTTCATGATATTAATCCGAAGCAATTAAAACGATAGGTCTTGTAATAAAGAGATCCGCTTTATTACAGAGATGACGTAGGGATTCTTGAAGCTGGCTTTATTCCAGTAGTATTAAAAGTTGGACCACCCACTTTATTTGGAGTTTAGTTTATGGCCGAGTCTGCTCTTATTTGCCATAGAAGGTTCATTACACGTAGAATGTTATGGCTTTCATTTAGTATTTCTGGAAATTTTGCATAAAAGTTGTTATATATAAGAAATTTCTAGAAAATTCAATTTGATTTCAATTGTATCTCTTGTAATTTTTTGGTTTAAATAGTACCATAAAAGAGTTAATTATAAAAATTTGTTTTACTAAAACGGTTGGAATCTCGGTTAGAAGTAATTTTTGTAGTAAAATTATTCCTAATTTTATTAATATTATTTCTTTCTATGTAAGTGCTTTACTAAAATGCAACTTTAGCATTTAAGCTGGAAATTACTGTTTCCTCCAACAGAAAATTACTGTCTGAAATAAAAAGAATACGTTTTTATAAAATTCGTTTAAAATTGATATTTTTAAAAATGTTGGTCACTTAAAATCATTTGCTTGAATAAATCCTTAGTGAGAAAAGTTTGCATCATACAGAAAAAAGTTTGCATCAAAGGGAGTTCTATCACCTTTGAAAACTTAAAATTAAAAAAATATATTTCCATATAAATGGTAATATTTTTATTTTTTTTTTTTAATTTTGTATATTCATTTTTTAAAAATCCAGTATGTTCTTTTTGATGTAAATTTGTAAATTTTTATTAATAAATTAAAAACTTTCTTTTATCAAAATAAAATAAACATACTAAAGATATTTAAGTTAAGAAGAAATTTTAATTTAAGTTTTAAAAATTTAAGTTAAATTTAATTTTTAAAAGTTTAAAAATTTAAGTTAAGAAAAAATTTAAGATAGTTAAGTTAAGAATTGAGTTAAATTCATCCGGAAAATTTAGTTAAAATCAGTTTGGGTTATGAAAAAGTTCCACCCACCAAAGAAAAACACACATACAAAATTGTGATAAGGGAATTGTTTATTACGACTAATATTTTTATGAAAGTTTGTTTATCAAACAAACTATCAAAATTAACGCATCAAACAGTTTTGAAAGAGAGTCATGCTCACATATATAAAACTTAAGTGGTTCCCAAACATAGTGTGTGTGTGTGTGTGTGTGTATACTGTTTTTTTTTGCATGTTAATATTTCATCATAATATAAGTTAGCCTACAATAACAACTTAGCTCTTTTCCCTTTGATTTTATTTATACTGAAAAATTTAGAAGTATACCATAATAACCCCATAACTGTACCCCGTAACTAATTTTATTTAAAGAGAAAAATAAATGAAACAGTTGTTTTAAAATATAAATCTATTTTTCAATGATATTCTGCCCTACTATCTTTTGACGTCATTTTGAATGGAATAGTTAAAAATAATTTTGAAACGTAACTGTGTACTGAGGAAAAGCTATTTACTACCTTTTGTTATTTCAAATTCCAATTAAACTAAAATAAGAATAAGGGAGTTGCTTAATTGAAACTGTCAGTCTTGTTATCAGTGAATAAAAATGTTAAGATCAACATCATAGTGCCAATAATATACACGAAACATAAATATACCTTCATATCTTCATGATTTGTCATATTTCTATCGTAATTATTTGTACACAACCACCTCGTTTTATGTTTTACTGTTATCAATTGGATTTAAACTTAAAAAAGTCCCTAAATAATCTTATAATGCCTAAATATATAATTAACTAAATTATTATTAGCTACATTTATTTTTAATAAAATATCTCTGCTACTCTTCGTGAGAAGCCAATAATTCTTCACTGTTAAACCAGTTTAACGTTACCGAATTAAAGATTAGAGCTTAAAACGTAAGTTTTATATCGTCGATCAAGCAATATATCTGTCAACAAATTATTTTAAATTAGTCAGATATAATGAATTTTATCAATTTAACTATATGGGTACATAATATTATATAAACTGTACTTAAAATTTTGAGTTAAAAGTAAAAAATATTCATTTTTTATTGATTTATCAAATTTTTTAATCTTTGGATAACCCAAAATCCATAGGATATTCTCTAAGCTATACAATATTATTAAAAAATGTGAACACATGTAGCACTTTATTTATAATACTGGAAATAAGTGAAATAGAATATTAAAATGCCTTTTTTTACTGTTTTTTTAATAATTAATAAATAAAGGAATTAATAAAAAAATAAAATCTAAATTTTCATAAAATCATGAACCTCATTTTATTTAGTCAGTCAACTTGGGTCAACTAATTGTTTTTTCAAATTTACTGATATATCAGTAATATCGAACTGATTTTATGTTTACATGCATATATATAAAATGCTTCACGAAGAATGTAACAAAATTTCAAAAAAATGTTTTACTGTTGAAAATAAAAAAGAAAGTTTATATATATATATATATATATATATATATATATATATATAAGGTTCGGAAACACTTTGTTAGCAAGTGCCATGATTTCTGCGCCTTCGGTAAAATTAAGCCAGACTGTAATTCTTACGATCCAAAGTAAGGGTAAATTTAGTAGTTTTATATGAAATCTGACTTGAAAAATTGAAATAAAAAAATAGGAGTTCATTTCTATTATGCTTCCCTTACCCTGTTTTTTGTTATTTCTTACGGATTTACATAATATTTTGTTATAATATCATTTAAATCATCATATCAAACGATTAAATAATGTAATAGATAAATAATTTTGTAAAACTATTACCTGTAACAGTGTTGTACGGCTTGTATAGATTACAGTTAAGATAGTGATCTGGTATTGTCTGTTTGTACACAGTGGTAATATCTCGTTGAACTGTGCACAAAATTAATATGACTTCATAATAATGATCCGTTATTCAAAGTATTGCTTAGGTTATTTTTAGTTAATTAAGTGTACAGAATATGTTAAATTATGTAAGAATTTACCTAGTATAATTTTTAAAAGTACTTATAGGTTACTTTTCTCCGTAAGGCAAATCTGTTTTATGATGATCTAACTACAGAACGATTAGTGAAAGTTTCCATTTCATTAATAGAATATTATTGTAGGTTACATTATGAAGTTTAGGTAATGTTTCGTTTGTTGCCGTGTAAACCGCCGTAAAACCGTTTTTGAAAAGCGTTGTTATGGATAATACTATTATATGAACTTTAGCTCATATTATATTAGGCTGTCCTGCTTTAAAAAGCATCAGCACTTTGAAAAGTAATAGTCTTGTGTTTAGAGAGACGTAGATTACATACTAAGGGAATATGAGTAAAAAACAATAATACTTTATAAATAATGCATAAAAATCTTGCGAAGTTCTGCGCAAGAAGACCGACTTTTTCATTAACTTAATCTGGTTTTAATATTTAATTTTTTTTTTTTTTTTAGTTTAGTGTAATATTGCTAACAGATATTGCAGATTAAAAAATATTAAGATGAAATATAAATACCCCCCTCAAATTTATTCGACCTTAAATTGAGCGTAACTTAAGAACGACTCAACTAATCATCAGCCCACCGGGTTGGTCTAGTGGTGAATGCGTCATCGCAAATCAGCTGATTTCGAATTCGAGAGTTCTAAGATTCAAATTCTAGTAAAGGCAGTTACTTTTATACGGATTTGAATACTAGATCGTGGATACCTATTTTCTTTGGTGGTTGGGTTTCAATTAACTACACATCTTAGGAATGGTTAACCTCAGACTGTACAAGATTACACTTTATTTACAATCATACATATCATCCGCATTCATCTTCTGAAGTAATACCTGACGGTGGTTCCGAAGGCTAAAAAGAAAAAAGAGAACTAACCTTCAAGTTTTCACATGCACAACTTCAGATACACTACTACAGCTTATTTATATTTCAATGAAATTGATTACGTATTTTTGGGGATTTTTGAGCCACAAAATTTTATACTTAGGCCCATATATATACATATATATATATATATAAGGATACACCAATTTAAGCGAATAATATTTTTGTATTCCTCATATCTCAAAAGGTAAAGAAAATTTATTTTCAATCTTCATTCTCACCATACGACCGAAAGTAACACCGTACTTTTTTTCTAAAAGCCGTTAAAAAGAGTAACAGAAAAGTCCAAAATATAGAAATGTATATTTAGAAATTTTCGAGAAATCTAGGGTAAAAATCAAAAGTTTGGGGAAGAAAAACACAAATTTTTGGGGTAAAGTAACAAAACTTGTAATGAATTTTTAGATCATTTCCACTATAGGACTACACGGCTTAAACTTATAATTAATAATAATGATAATAGTAATAATAATAATAAGATCCTAAACATAAATATTTTAGGTACTTTTTCGGAGTTTCACAGCTAAAATGTTTCACCTTTTTTTTCTCGAATGTAATACTTTAGCATATTATTTGGTTGTATAAAATTTGGGATATTTTCGGAATTCCCCCCCCACCAAAAAAAATTAATTTTTTAACCAATCGGCCAAAAATCGACGTACTTTTAATATCCAATAAGAATTATGTGAGAATTACATGTTTCAAAATAAAATTCAAAATTGGTACTTTTTCGTATCTCCCCGACCCCAAAGTTTGAAAATGTTTCATCTGGAGATAACTGAAAAAGCAAGAAATATTGACATTAACAATAAGATTGGAGAAATAATCCAATAACCAGATATAAGCATTTATATTACTATTCTTACAACCATTTATATTTATTTTATAAATATAATCTAACGAAACTTACGCTACGTTCGCTTCGCTCGCTAACTTTACTAATTAACAGTAATGTTTTGAATATTTAAATAATAAATTCAGTAATTATTGCAATTATTTATTATTTAAATAATCAAAACATTGCTGTTGATTAGTCGAGGTTAGCGAGCGCAGGTCAAGTTTGGTTAGTTTTTAATATTGTTATTGTGTTATTGTGTTATCGGATTATTTGGTTATTTCTCCAACCTGGTTTATTGTTAATATCAACATTTCCTGCTATTTGGAGTTATTTCCTAGCATTTTTAATCATGCATATTCCCACCTAATTCTTATTGGATATTAAATACATTGATTTTCGGCCGATTGTTTAAAAAATTAAGTGTTTTTTTTTTTTGGGAGGGGAATTCCGAAAAGATCCAAAATTGGTATTTTTAACGTTAATTAGTAAGGTTAGCGAGCATAGGTTATGTTGATTGGTATACGTAGGATTTGTGTACGATTCCGTCTACTTACGAATTCTACGTATATCAACAAACCTACGCTCGCTAACCTCGTTTAATTACCGTTAAATATAGAAATTAAAATAAGTCTATTGTTATTATTATTATTATTATTAATTACATGTTTAAGCCGTACACTCCAGTAGTAGAAAAGATCCGAATTTAATTCCGACTAAAATGTTATGAATAAATTCCACAGAGACTAAGTACAAACGTAAGAATTTCAAGTTAATTAAAAACAAAAGATATTAAAATGTGCAGATTTTAACTAGGTATTAAGCGAAAAAAATTTCAATATCACAAAACAAAAAAATTAAATACTTCAGAAAAATATAAGAAATGAATAGTTCTAGTTTTTTTTTTATATATTTGTATTTTTCCTGATATAATTTTAAAATAAAGAATGAATGAAACAAAAGTGTATGCTTTGATATTAAAATTTTATTTCACAATAGGTTAACTAAAACGGAAAGCATGATTAATACGTAATTTTTCATACTTTCAAAATTTGTAAGAATTAAAAACAAATTCACGACCAAACAGAAAATGTGAGGGTAAACAATTTGATTGTTGCAGTAAGCGAATTGTCAGAATCATAATATTTAGTAGTGGGGGTAATATTCACGCAGCTGGCGGGTGGATAAATTGTACTGGTGGGAGGGGTATGCAGCAAGCAGCCTGACGGAGTCAAACGCGTACAACGGTTTTGTGTCAGTATATCGCGTGTTACGGAACCGTCCGGTAGAGTAATAATCTGACAAGAAGTATATTAAAATAAATCGGCTTATCACGTATCATATCTGCTGCCGGACATCTGTATTAAAAATTTCTATCGATTAATCTGATCGTGTTAACGTAAAATTCGTTATCAACAAAACGTACATTGGTAAAGTAAACTTAAGACTCAAATTTATTTTATAAAAGCGTTTAATAATGTTCCGTAAGAACTGTAAATATAGTAATAATAGTATAACTGAATGTTTTACTTAACCTGTGCTAATTTTAAGTGCTGTTGTTGCTGAATATTTCTTTATTGAAGAAGATTAAAAAAAATAGAGGTATGACAAACTGATAAACTAACAATAATTCTTTATGTATGTTTTATTGTTACTTTTATTATAATTTTATGTATTGTATTGTTTAGTTTAATAGTTTATTTAACAATCGGTGCGTATAATCTTATTAAAAGACTATTAAATAAGATTAAGTTGTATATAGCACTTTAATTTTCATCTATGATATCGAACAATTTACTTTATGGTGTACGAAAGGTTTGTTAAGACAGGTGAGTCGAGTGAAGTCTGAATGCATTGGTCAACTTTTAATTACATCCTTCATTGGTTTACTATCTGCTATAATATCTAACTTATTGTTTGTGACAAATATGATATTAAATTGAATTTTGTTTACTTTAAAATACTTGTTCTTTTACGTATCGTTTATTCAAATTCTAATTACTAAGTTAGTTATACATACTATAAAAAAATTTAATGAATACATCATCTAAGAAATGGTTTTTGTGTGTGGAAGTTGTATTTTCTTAACTAATTTAGGTACACAGGTTTTTTTAGAGGATTCCATAATTTTAAATCTAAATGTAAATTTATGAACTTCTTTTTTTTAATGAAAGTAGCTATTTTTTTAATGTTTGTTTTCTGAGGCAGCTTGCAAAGAAGAAACTTTATGAAAGGTTTGTCTGTTTTTTCTTATTATATTTATTAAAGATTACTTTCTGTTAGAAGCTTTGTCCATTTTTTTTTTTCGATAAAATGTAATCATAATTCAAGGAACTGGTTACTTCTCTTTTATACCTTTATCTAATATTTCTTCTAACAAAAATAAACTTAAATAGAATACTACGTATAATAAGATAATCAGATAAAAAGTTTAGAATATTTATAAAATGGTCAAATTTTTGTTGATTTCCCCCATTCATAATTTATATAAGAAAAATAACGAAAAAATTTAATTTTTATTTCTTTTTTTTTTAAATAAGTAATTAATTTTTTCTCTAATCTAAAAAAAATTAGAAATTTTTTTTCAGGTTGTTCTTGCAATTATAATATTTTTATTTGTTCTGTAATAAATATGTTTTTTCAAGGTAAATAACATTTTTTTATTTATAAGAAATTGAAACTTACCGTGTAGTTACTATATATTGATATTTCAAAATTAATTAACTTGTGATACATGCGAGTATATTAACAATATGCGTGTTAAATATACGATGATACTATGGACAATTATTGTACTCAATATGAATTATTTATTACTTATAAATTAATTTATATATATATATAAATTATTTATTTAATTTAAATTTCCTTTGTTTAATATGTTTTTCAGAAGTGTAATAAAAAGCAATAATATTTTATAGATGTGAAATTAACATTATTAATTTAATGATGCAAAACAAAATACTTTTTTTTCTTAATTTAAGAAGTTGTAAAAGACGTGTCGAAGCTCAGACATGTCAACCCATGCTACATTATTCAAAGCCGGTTTACTGTCTATACTCCAAACGTCTTTTGCAATCCTCGTATTACTAGATTTACACATTATCAGGCTATGATTTAGAATATTTTTACGTATATGTTCATATAATTCACTAATTATTTTATACAAAAGATACGTTAATCAACTTAAGAGTTTTTGTTATTTTCATTAAAATATAGTTCTGCATTTTTTAGATCGAGTATTAATTAATTAATTAGGTAATAAAAAATTATGATAGAAAAATATTTATTTATATTCTTTATTTTAACTGTTGAGAATATGTATAGTTTTTTTTTTAATACTTTTGATCTTGTCTAAATAAAAAATTATTTAAATGGAAGAAATAACATTTTTATTTTATGCAAATATTTTTTAAAAAAATGTAAATAGACGCCATATAGCTAGCTCTATGTTTCAAAATTAAAAAGCCATAAAGCTTCTTTTAATGTTCTCATAGCCGTAAGAGTATTTTATACTTAGGCTCTTTTTATAAATCAATTTTTTTCTCAAACTACAAATCGTTTTACTTTTAAATTTAATAATTATAATTTGAATGTTGATATTGGTTTATCTGTCCCGATATACTAATTACGTTAATATAACCGTTAACACATACGTCATCAAATAAAAAATGTACAGGTTAATTATTAAAATTATAAAGGCTAGGAATACTTTAAGGAAACACTATGAATGGTCTTTAAATTATTTTAACAATTATTAATTTATTATTATGCATTTATTTAATTACTTAAAAGTTACTATTATTATTGTTATTACAGTTTTCTTTTTTGGAAATTCTCAGAAAAAATAAATTTAGTGTTAATATTTTCTTTGTTGGACATAATTTAGATTTTTGCTCCATTTTAAGGCTTAAGGTAACTTTGACCCAGCAGTAAAAGAATTGAAAGTATATAGAAATAATTAATACAAACCAAAATTTGGCTACGCTTATAAAACGTTTTGCCTAAAATTGTAGTAATTTTCAGGTGTCAAAACATTGTCGACGAAACAATTAAACCTCACATGAATAAATAATTCAATTCTAGTAAACAAATACCAAATAGAATAATCTTCTCGTTTCCCCAATTAATTATATTTTTTATATTACTGGTAACTAAAACATTTTAGTTTATACCCGATAAATTTATTACAAATAACTATACTCAACCAAATAATATTGTTTGGTTTAAGATTTTTACAAACCAAAATTTATAACTACAAATTTATGTAACAATAAGTTTTTAGTAATTAGCTGGGTACTTGAAATTTTTATTCTTCAAACTATAAGATCTTAATGAAGAATTTAGCCAGTCAGATCTAGTGAGCCGTACTTACAATGTAGAATATATCGGACAAACATACAATAAAGAATTAAAAGCGTTTAATACACAAGTAATGTGTTACTAATAAACCCCTTTAATAGAATCCACATTAAGAACGTAGATTTAGCTTTAAAAATTCTAGAAAGCGGAAATTAATTTCAACATATGTAATATCTTGAAATGGTAAACCCCCATGTTAACGGCAATAAACAACCGAAAAGATATCGTGAATCTTAGTATATATACGAGAGTATTTACATCAATTTTAGGATATTAATTTATAGTTAATTTGTGTAATAATCTAATTTACTGTTCAATTGATGGTACTTAAGTTTTAACGCCACCGCAGCTACAAATTTATTTAAAAACAAAGTAGTCAATCGGATATTCTGAGTTGTCCGATATATTCTACGTTGTAAGAAGTACGGTTCACTACATCTGATTGGCTGAATGCTTCAGTAAGATCTTATAGTTTGAAGAATAAAGATTTCAAGTTATTGTATTTCTAGTGAGCAACGATAAAGTTATTTTGGGTAATTATAGAAATATACTCAGATAATTACAGTACATCGGTTTTTCTTTTCTTCGTCTTCTTTATTGGCAGGCTTACATTTAATTTGCTTATCCTGCTCTTTTAGATATTGTCAATTATCTTTGTAGTAATTATTTTTTGTAGAATTTTATTGGTTATGTTAATAACATTAAATCTAGATTGATTGTGTGCAATGACAACTGAATTTTTATAGGCCGCCAGTTGGGGTAAAAGGAAATTTACTTCCTCCGAGATTCTATTATTTCCCAGAAAAGATCAATTTTTCCTTCCGATGTATAATTGTTAAATCCAGAAACTTTATGATACTCTTGCTTTAAATTTCTTAGTAAATTTAATATGATTGTAGAACTTCATTCAAAAATTAATCGATTTTATCTTCCCGTAAACGCATTTAAAAACCATCAACCTCTCTTCGATAAGATATAACGTTCATATTTGGACTAATTTTATAAATAATTTTTTTTAAATATGCAATTTTTGTCAGACATTCGATTAGAATCCCCATTTTTAAACCGTTTCATTGATTATAATAATTTTCAAATTAGAATTTTCTAATATATATATTTACAGCATAGACGTAATCTTTTTTTATTTATTCTACGTTAATATCATGTCAGTAGAAATACTCTTCAATAGAAACAGGATCAAAAGAAATAAATTATAATTTGTAGGACCTTCTGTCTAACTATGAAAGTATGAAAATCCCACAATTTTTTTTTTTTCATTGAATTCATTCTTTGTCATAAACTTTTGTATTATTTCCGTTAACAATTTTGATAACATATAAAATTGCATTTAAGGCAATCATAATAATGAAATATTTTGGTGAAATACGTATCCACAGGCAATCTTGGGTTGATCACGTGCATGAAACTATTAATGTATATTTTCCGCTACTAGATTTTTTGTAACGAAAAAGGCACCTTGGATATGTTGGCTGACGGGAAATACATGAATTCATTAATCTCAATAGCAATTAGTTCAAATTTGTATCCAAGATATCTAAACTTCCTTCTAGAGATTTTTATCTCTTCCCTTCAGTTGTTTTAGGTTTTTATATCGTTAGAGTCAACATCGTTTGAAGGGTATTTAATAAATTAAATGGTTAAACTACATAATATATCAAAGTTTCTTAATATTTTAGTTTATTTTATTATTTTGAGTAGGTAGGACATTTATTTTGTATTTTTTTTTAATATTGTTTTTGACTAGACCGATAAAACTGGTCAAAGATAAATTTAGTAAGTAAAATAATAGTAATGTCTATTATTTTGTATCCAAAATGTGAGAACATTAATTTTGAATATTGGTCTCAGTTTGGTTATATATCTCAATCGATTTTGAAGACGGGTTTATCTACATAGATTTACTGAGCTCCTTTTTTTATTAAACGTTAGAATAATTTTATCTCGTAATATTTTTTTTAGCCTACGTCAAAATCTTTTTTTGAAGCATATTGCTAAAGGTTTTTCACTACTTGCAAAAAAACAAATTAATAATTACTATAATTCTGTAAATATTATAAACTTTAAGTTTTTGAATCTTGGAAACATAATAAGACATTTTTGATTACGGGTGTTAAATGTTATAAAATTTGAAATATTTTATTGTTTCCTGAGAAAGTAAGCTTGGTAACATTTACTGGCCAATCTTTTCGTTCAGAACTAAAAAGTAAAATTTTTTTGTGCCTTTCGATTTTCTTGAATCATAGGGTATAATATTCGGCTTTCGGGAAACAAGATGGAAGTTATGACATTTTAAGGAATGAAAATTTAATTGAAAATTATATTAAAAAAATTTAATGTACAAATATAATTTTACTTTGATTATTTTAGTATTACACCTATTGCTTTTGTCAGTGATCTGTGCAGGTGAGCGACCGTAATGATTCAGAATGCACGCGGTAGATTTTAAGTAAGTGTGGTTTTTAAGACTAAATAATTTTCTCCATCTATATCACTGTTTGAATGATACAGCACATGTATGATATTCTCGGTCAGTTGTAGGCCCAAATATTTTTACGGTAGAAGTTTGTACATCAGTAATTGAATTTGTTTTAGCACGGAATGGCTCTTTTTTTAAATAAATAATAATATATTTTTTAAGCAAAAAACTTAATTTTATGGAGTTGAATAGCGTAAAATCTGTTTTATAATTCTCATTCTGTTGTACGAACGAGCATGAGATTGCTGCCGGCTTCTTTATTGATTGACAACGGGGATCGATTCTAGAATTTTAAATTATATATATATATATATATATATATATATATATATATATATATATATATATATATATATATATTTGCCTGTTTGTTATTTAATTCCTAAAAGTAAGAGAATAAAATTTAACAATATTTCATAATTATTGAAATATCTGAAACGTGTTTTAAGCCAGCAACAATATTAAACATTTTGCAGTTAAAAATTTCGCAGCTATGTAGAAAGAATTTTATTGTTATGAGTTGATTAGAAAACAAGTACTAGTTCATTTGCGTAAAAATGGTCGTTTTAAATGAGACGTAATAGTAGTCCCAATCGTTCTTTTAAAGGTTCCCATTTCACGAAGATAGCCTCCTAAAAAGTCAATACTCTTACCCTTAAAACCTCAAATTAAATCATCGTTTACTGGCTCACCTACTTCTCTTTCATGAGGCCTTTCACCTACTGTCCATCACATCATAACCGACCATTTATCCCTACCATTTTATCATTTCAGCCGCTCATAAAAAAAAATTCACATGCATGTTAACTTTGTTATTCACATTACCTGTCTTAAAGGTTTTCAATTATTTTTAAATATTAAAAAAATGCCATTATGCCTCATATCTTTTTTCCTAATATATACGTTGCAATCTATTCAACACTAGTGAACAATAAACAACCTCCTCATGACCCAGTGAGATGAGGATGATTTTTATGGCGTGTAAAAGAGGTTTAGTCTTTTACAGATTCAGGCCGACCATTCCTGAGACGTGTGGTTAATTGAATCTCAATCACGAAAAGAACACCGGTATCCTCTGTCTAATATTCAGATCCGTTTAAAAGCAACTAACTTTTATTAGGATTTGAACTTCAGAACCTTCGACTTCAAATCAGCTGTTAAACAGGTGATTTTGCGGCGACGAGTTTACTACTAGACTAGCTCGGTGGGTTATTATTCCTCAAATGAAAAAATAAATTAAAATTTTTAACAAAATATTATTTGGTGTGATTATATTTATGACGGTCGGTTATAAACATTTTTAAAAAACTATAATTTTTTAACGATATAACAAATAAAATGTAATATATAGCGTTTACAATTTCATCCTGATGACAGCTGGAGCCTGATGTAAAATGTAACAATCAGAAGAAAGCTAAAACAGTTAGTCATAAAATATAATCGTCAAGTACAATTTTTCTCAAGTGTATTGCAAAAAAGGGATGCGATCTCAAAGATAAAATATACAATTAAAAGCTTTCCGTTGTAGTATAAGAGTTAACATCTCATAAACTCAAATCATAAATCCATTACCACCGCTAACAAAATCATTGACCTTTAATAAATAAAAGTTAATGAACACATTCAAATATTATGAAATATATGAAAGCACCCAACAACGTCGTAGAAATTGAATAGCTACATTTCAAATCCGACAATTTTCAATCGTATTGTAAATACCTATCTAACAATAAAAAACTCCCTACATCAGCCGATGCTGAGATGAAAACAACAACATTTGTTCACTTAATATGACTTCAAAAGCCATTTAAATTTATGCGTTGTAAGTTTTGGAAACCATGCTAATATATTAGGGTCCGGGTTTCGGTAAAACTTATGGTTTTACAAATTTATAATATTATTAAAATAAACATGAAAATTAGTAATAATGTCTTAGGCTACGAGCAATATCTCGTGTACGTATAGTTTATTCGACTTTAACTAAACTTAACAAAAAAAAAAATTTCAAAAAAATGTATCCTCAGTGTTATAGATTTATGCAAGTGCGATGGCTATGAAATGTGTCAGTTGCGGATGAACTGAATGTCAGAAGAAATTCCTTAGCCAAATTTTGTAGTTCTAAACGTCTTTTATTTTAAAAATCATCCAATATCGTCTTATCCTTTCTTACTCTAAATAAAGTATTATTTGGTATAAATAAATAAGAATAAATAATTGCTAGGAATGTTTATTAACACCCTGATAAAAGTGTTTTAAACTTATCCTTAAAATTAGTAGTTATATCTTTAATACTACAGTTAGATATAATACAATACGATCTATTAAATTTTTTCTAATCAACCCAAGAAACTATTTGCTCCAGATTAATTATGACTGCTTGAATTAATAAGGTATTGAGATATCTTTCTCCATTAGTCTAAATTCTTAGATTTTGATCTGCTTCCTAATCCTTTCGGCATATTCAACACCAGATAAATCAATTTTATTTGTTAAATAGGGATTAAGAAAATCAATTTATTCATGGCCAAACAAGACCGTTAACTATTCTAGAGATCTAGACCCTCTTTGACTAGAGGTAGACCCTCTCTAAATTGATCGTCGCTTTCTGCTACCTTTTATTTTTTCTTATTTTCATCTTTTTTTCTTGGATATGTAATTTGGGAATTGTATGATCGCGCTACATTGGCTCCATCCGTTAGCTATATGCCTGCATATTCTAGTTAACGACACAGTAATTGCTTCTTTATTCGGATCCAGTGGACGAAAAAAGTCAGCATTGAGACTGTTTAAATGCTCTGATTCCTGTTTTTTTTTTAAATTGCTGACACGTAAAACTAATGACACAACACTACTAAGATGTGATCGTACTTATCTATTTTTTTTTAATTTTATATTTTTTAGTTAAGTAAACGGGGGCAGATGCAGCCAATCCCGTTGCACTTACAGAAATAGAGGCAGTGGCTGTGTTGTTAACTTAGCTTGATAACCCCTCAGTGTTGGTTACACTGCTACCCCCTCAATATACACCGTCGCATCTCTTAAAAAATCGAAACTCAAAAAACCCGAAAATGGTTTTTAGATATTTATTCGAAGAGTACGAGTATTTGCAAGCCCCAATCTAGTAAATATCTCGTTTAGTATATTCGGAAATTTGGAAAATTTGCAATCTTTCGCTTTTAAGGATCTTCTTCACTTACAAGAATGAATTTCAAAAAATCTAAAAATTATTTTTTAGATATTCACGTAAAGATTAGACACACAAAAAATTAAGTTGATATCTCATTTGTTACCGAGAAAAAAATAGTAAATTTTATTTTTACTCTATTTTAACCCTTTAAACTCGGAATTTCAAAATATCCTTTCTTGGTGTGCACTTATTCCGTAAAAAGAACATATATAAAAATGTTCATCAATTTATCTTCAGTAGTTTTCGCTGGGAGTTGATCACTCAGTCAGTTCATGTTCTTTTATATATATAAATATATATATTTTATTGTTCGTTTCTAAAAAAAAATTCATTCATCATTTACTAGATTCCATAATGTTAATTTTTTTTTCTTCTAATGAGAGTTCTTTGACAACTGATTATTGTTTCTGTTAGAATAGTTATATTATAAACTATCAATTCTACATACAGTAATTATTTATCATGCAGTTTTATCTGGACATAAATTGATCGTTTAAAATTTAATTAAATAAAAATACATACATTTCCTCTGACTGAAACCAGATCCGTCCGAGATGTGAGGTAAGTGTGGTTTGTTGCAGGATTCTGTTATTTATACAAAGTGTAACTATAGAGTTACGTTACATCTAACTTAATAAGACAAAAGAATTTATCATCCATTATTATTGTCATAAATAATAATAATATTAGATTAAGTTAACCGGATCATTTTCTAGATAAATAATACGTTCTGGTTCATTATTAAGTGGTGTACAATACTTCTATAAACATTTTAGTATATGTAGTTACTTATTTTTTTCACCGAATATTTATAGTTGGTTTCTGTTTTCTTTATTTTGTAGGAAAATAACTCAATTGCAAACAGAACTTTTCGAAATAAGTGACAGCATGTTTATTAATTTATTTAAAAATATTTTAAAACTTCCGTTTTAAATATTATTTTTTGTCTGCATTTGAAATTTCAATTACAGGCGACGTTGAATATTGTTGTTTTATAAGTAACCTATTGAGCGAACTTCTTTCATTTTAAAATTAAAATGTAATCATTTTAAATAAAATAAATCTTCTTAAACTAAAAAATTATAATAAATTCGACTTCAAAATACGTAATAAAATGTAAAAAAAAATATATTTATTTAAAAAAATTATAATTATTATATTTATTTGTATTTATTTGTATTTCGAAATATATAAATTGGTACCAATTAGTAGCAGCAGTTAACGGAAACTTAATTTTGTGCCTACATAATAATCGAAATTTTTTTTTTTTTCTCAATAACAATTATAATTACAATCGGTTCTCCTGCGGAGCCATAAGTAAGTCTCCTGACAAAAGCGCGTGATAAGAAGGTCCTTAAGGAACCCCCAAAATAAATAATATACAAAAAACAGTTGCAAGCAAACTTAAAGTCAAATATGAAATTTCAAGCTCAGTCATAAACCACCTCCACTAAACTTGACGGTGTTAGATTCCAAACTGTTACGCAGACCCTAAGTCGAGTACATGGGTTCGTTTCAACCGTCGGACGTCTCTGCTGTTAACGATTAGATTGCAAAGTAGTTTACATGATTCTCAAGCCTCTGCAGGTATTTGACATTGCGCTGTTGTGCGATCTCACGAACCGATGGGAGCTCTAGATAATCCTGAATCTCATCATTCCGCGTGAACCACGAAGCAATTAACCCTCGCTACTTTGTTCTGAAATCGTTGTATAATTTCTACATTACTAGTACTAGCCGTTCCCCACAATTCCACCCCGTACGTCCAGATTGGGCGCAGGATAGTCTTGTAAATTAAGATTTTGTTTGATAACGTGAGGTCTGAGTTCCTCCGTAGCAACCAATGAAGTTCCCTGTACCTTGCGTTTGGTTTTTTCCTCTTCATCCTCACGTGAAACTTCCAGGCCAAACGCCGATCCAGGTGATTTATTTAAATCAGGACGTTTTTATTTAAATAAGGATAAAATTCTACAAAAAAATTGATACTCAATTAAAAAATAAAACCGTTTGCAAGAAACTCAAAACGTAAAAAAACTACGCTTTGATAGAAATAAGAAAATGAATGCACAGGCTACTGCTTGTAGTAGTAGTGATCTAATGTGTGATATAGAGATTCTGAAAATACTTAAATATCAAAATGATTTCAGATTATTTACCATTACCTTATGTAATTCAGTACAAAGTGATGATGAAAAAAGGTTTAAAAAATATTTTTAGATCATCTGTATGGTCATATAATGTTTCATTCAAAAAGCCTCTACTGTTGTTACTCTGAAGAATCTTACTAGATTAAAATACTCTTCCATCTCGGCAAATTCCACAGCAAAATAAAAACAGAATCGCTGCATTTTTATGAAAAGGCGTGAACGTACCTATATAAAATATTTATAGGCATATGACAGTGAACCTCTTTTTTTTGAAGTCGGTTAAAAAAAATAAAATTTTGCTGATATTCCGATAAACAAATGAAATGATAAACAAAAGGAATTACTCTGTTTAAATTATAATAGAAAAATGGTACTTTTATTTTTATTCAAACATAATAGTTATAATATATACATGATAATGAGATATAAAACGGAATAGTTTAACTTATATATTATAAATTTATTTAAACGTAATTTACTATGTTTTATCGTTAAGTAATTGTTTAAGTACTATATTTGCTATTCGAAATGGAAGAATTCAGTTTTAAACTTTAGAAAGTAAATTTAATCTTCTAGAGATTTGTCTTTTATTTCTTTACCTTTCTTTATTTTTCTCTTTTATAGTATCTGTTATTTATTTTTTTCGACGTTCGCTCTTGAAAGCGTTTTTTCATTGATTACTCTTACTTCACATTTTCGTTAATCCAAAGCTTACCTTTAAGTTTATTTATTTATCTCATTCATCGTGTCTGTCTTAGATTTTCCTTTATTTATTTTCTATTTTCTTACTAAGCTATTTTATTAATTTTATTTAAGACAATTATTATTTTTCGGAAAATATAGTTTATTTCAATTATAAAACAATAAATATATTATATTAAGTTTAATTAATCAGATTTTTTCAATAATTACTAAAAAAAAAGTAAGATATTATGCAAGAAGATTGTGGCGTAAGGTAATAAAACTAAATTTCTCATTAATTAATTTATAACACATCGTAATGTAACTTACTACGTTGCGATATTTGGAAATGCATCCTCATCGAGTAAATACAAAATAAATCTTTATAAAGGTGAAGAAAAACGCTTTTAGTATTTTTTGATACTATGCAACTGAACGTAAGCAAATTTAAAAAAGCTTCACTAAAAAAACCAAAGAAGTTTATTTCTTTGTCGTATATATTTTTTTTTATTCTGGATGTACAAGAAAATACAAAAAAATTAGGTTTTTATAGCGGTGGCCCACGGTTAAATTTCACCTAACGAAGAAATTAAGATTTCAGTCGTATATATTTCTGTGTATAATAAAAATAAGTACCTTATACTGTATAATAAAGATAAGTACCTTGTACAAGTTTCGTTTAGTCAAATTTTGTTGTTAATTTGTAATTCAATACAAACTAAAAAACAGAATTCAAGGGAGGAACAAGTATAAATTTTAGTCAGTTTAAATTTATTATCCATGTATAGACAGGTTTCATTCATGTTATTTAAAATTCACTATTAATAAGAAACATTAATTTTAATTTAAATTTGGTATCGTATGATTCATGTTTTCATAGAATAGCTAAGTATTTTTTCGCATTGTTGACTAATACTCATTACTAATGTTTACGTTTAATTTTCAATAACTTCTTTAGTTCAATTCTTGGCGTGTCCCAGATCGAAAGGTATAGTTCTTCCCTTCTGTAATGAGTAGCGCAATGAGTGGGTTAGTTAATGTTTTGTGTATATCAATAAATTCGTATGTTTTTTGCGGTTTTTGTTAGTGATTTTTTTTTTTTGCCGCGGCAGAATTTAAAACCATAGTTAAGAATAAAAAGGTTCTTAGTTAAGCTCGTGAAATAATTAATAATGTATACGATATATGAAGAAACAAGCTACAAAGTTAGGAAAATTAGAAGAAAACAAACATTTAATGCGCATTCAAAAATGTCAAGAAAGAACCGCTTCAACTTAAGGATTTCAAGACCACAAGTTCAAAAAATTCGAAAAGAAATTAAGGATCTTCTTAAATTTAAATCGCAATCGTGTTCATTCATCACACCAAAAAGTATAAACAACGTTCAAAACTAGTTAGTGGATTAGACAGTTTTAATCAAGGCGAGTTTCACGCAACAATATATCGAGTTTCACGCAAAACAATGAACTGCCTACATTGAATAAATTATTCTAAGATCTTCAAAAGACTATTCAATCTAAAGGTTCTAGAACTATATATTTAAGAAAAATGACTGATTTTAGAAAATAAAATTCTTCAATTGTTTATTTGGACGAATCATATATATTAAGTCCCAATCGACGACAAAATTGTGGTCAAATGACAGTAGTGTAGGAGTAAAAGTACCGTTTCATAAAGGTAATCGGCTGGAGGGGATCCAGCCGATGGATCCACGCTGGAGGAGAAATGAGGTTCATTTAGAACGTGATGTTGACTTGGAAAACGAGTTTAAAAAGCGGTGGCCATCACGACAGCGTCAAAAATAACAATTTCATGAAGTGAACATCTGAAAAATTAATTCCTGATCTTCCCTCCTAGTCAGTGATTGTTATCGATAATGCGCCACACCACAGATCACGTCTAGAGAAGCATCCGAATTCAAATGATTGGAAAGGTGGCATGATTAATTGGTTAGAAAAGACAATATTCAGTTTAATAAAACAGTGTTAAAACCACTACTGTATAATATAATTAAATCGCATAGAAGTTTAAAAATGAAGTACCATTGTGATTAACTATTAAAAAAACACGGGAATCAGGTTCTGCGACTTCCATCTTATTGTCTCTGTTTAAATACGATCAGGTCGGCTCTGAAAAGATATTTTGGTAGTAATAATACATTATTTTATAATAATAATAATTTTTTAATAATATAACACAACATTATAATGCCACATATTAAAAAATTAGGTGAGGAAAAATGAATGAAATGTATAAGGATGATTGGAAACCATATTTTAAACTGAATATAAGAAGATCGAACCGCTAATCTACGAAATGACGAATAAATTTATCATACATCTAAACAGTGGGCGTGAAAGTGACTGTCCGATGAAGACAGAGAAGATGGTGAACTTGCACAGGAACTAGACGTATAATGCAAATTTCAAGAAAGCGTTAATAATAATAATAATAATAGTACCATCAACAATAAAAATAATAGTAAAAAATATTGAAACCTGTAAATAAAAAAATTATAAATATTGTACAAAAAAGAATTATACGATAATAATTGTACATATAATTTAGTGTAATTACGGATACAATATGCGTTCAAGCACTAGTTAAGATTTTTTAGTTTAAAAATATACCTAAATTAAAATTCTGGTTTTTTAATCTTTATTTATTGAATTATTGATACTAATCACGTTATTATGAACTACGACCAATAAAACATGAAAACGGTAATAAATTAATTGTACATAAATAAAAGTTTAACGAATAATATTGTTGTCCTATTAGATCGGTGTAAATGTTAACAGGTTTGGTGGTAATGAAATCTTGCCTTCTCCAACAAAAGCTTCTATTTTCATCGTACGCAGTGTATGTATGTAGGAATAAGTAATTTATGATACAAAACAGTAACAAAAAGATCATATTTTATAATATTATTTGGTGAAAACTTGAAAAAACTTCCTAATATAAACATTTTGCATCTGTTGTATAGATTATCTTAATCTACACGGATAGAATAATGACTTGCGAATTTTTTAACATTAAAGTACGGTATCTTTTTATTAAAATCAGTTTATTTGTAGAAAATGTTAGCAATTGTGATTAAAGTTTGATTTTTGTTGAACATAACACCCTTTGGAATAATTAAAAAACACAGTTTTTTAATTGGGTGATGTCTTATATTATGAGTGGTTAATTTTAATTAATTTGTTTGGTAAAGCGATTACTTTTATATCTAACCATTATAAGACTTTTTGTAACTCTTTCATAAAGTATGATTTGAATCGATATACGTTATCCTCGAAATTAATTTTACTAAGTTTCAAATTATTTATAAAGAAAATACTAGCTGAGGATTATAACTGATCGTTACTGATGAAAAAGTAATTGATTTTCCTGCATCAGAGATAATCTAGAATTATTGAAGATTAATTCATTCCAAATAGGTTTTATTAATGTTCAAGAATTTTAATATTTATTAAATCTAGTATAAGAATATGTATTATACAGGATTAGGAAGATATACGTATTAATGTAAACCTTACCTGAAATATTTAATTTGATAATGTTTTCGGTATAAATGTTCAAATAGGCTCTGTCTGTTTAACGACTCTATTTTCCAACTTCAATCTGATGACGGATAATTATGTTCAATTTCGAATTCTGTCTAAATCCAGTGGAAAATAAAACAGTTTTTTCTAGTATTCAGTTACGCAAAACCATTTGTGATTTTGATTCAAACAACTGAGTGCTTTTGTGATCCTATTGACCATAGTTTGAAACAATTGTTATAAAAGTATGTATAATCACAATTTGTGTCTTTGCTGGACTTTACAAATAAGTTTAAGGCCTCAGCAAAAATTAAAATAATCTTTTACAGCTTTCATACTGAGTTAATTTAATTTTTTTTATTATGATTAAACCTAATTTATGATTTACTACATTTATTTATAAAAAAAAAAATTGTTTTCAATTTACGTAGTTTTTTTATGTGGAGGGAGAAGTTAGATAAGAGAGACTTGGTTTGATTTTTTTGTTTAGTTTCATCTGATGTTTCTAACTTTACAAACAATGAAAAATGTAAATTTTTAGCACTTGAAAGATGCCATTTATGATCTGGATACAAACCTTCCGAATGAAAAACAAAGTCGCTATCACTCCACTACGGAGATCAATCGAATACTGTGACCCCTTTATTTATTTGTTTGTAATTGTATACTGTTAAATTAAAAACATAAATAAATATATATTATGCTCAAGCTCTATAATTTTAACCAGGAAAATATAAAATTAGGATGTTACATTGGAAGCAGTAAAGGAACATTTAAATGAGGAAAGTTGACTCGGCTTAATCTAGAGGAAGTGTAGTGCAGTTTCAAACCTGCTTGAAGTTAACTTAAAAGTTCAAGCAAAGTTCAAAGTATTTCAGTTGTATAATTATCTCATTCTAATTTCATAATTTAGAAGTTCTTTTTTTTGCTTCCTTTAGAGTTTTTAATCACAAACTTTAATAAGTACATTAATAATAATTCTTCTGAGAGAATTGTCCCTTTATATTAACGATTCTGTGGCGGTAACGTTATTAGAAATTCATCTATATTGCAGAAAGTTTTTTCGGTGCGTAAAATGCTTTTTACTTACTGAATTATGTACTTCATTAATTATTCAATAAAGGTTTGTTATATTCAACGTTAGAAACGAGACCTAATTGTTATAACTCTCGGTCCATTATTAAATTATTTGTAACGTATATTATCGGATAATATAACGTTATTTAATTAAATAATGTTTTAATAAATAATATAACGAATTATTTTTTCTGGAAAGAATATGCGATAAGTAAACTTAAAAGCGTATAATTTACATATATAAATATGTATTTAAAATTCTAATATTTACTTAAATATTAGGATAAGATAATACAGTGATACATATTTTATCCTTTTTGAGAGAAGATATTTTACAATATTGTATTCCTCTGGAACGAAGGCTGTTGTCAATGTTGAAGGTTGAAGCTTTGTAAAACCATTTTTTAAATTATAAATATTAACGTGTGAACTATACTGCACGTCGACGATGACGGGAAATTTGGTTAGAAGGCTGTAACTTAAACTCACTAATTTTAACTAATGATATATAAATATATACTATATCTATTATTATTACGAACTCAATTTCAACTAACGTATGACTACTCCATCTGATAAACGCTATTCCTACAACTAACACATGCATTTAGATTTAAATGACGATTAAGCGTACTTCACGCTAACAGACAAATATGTACCTACATGCTACTAGGTCTTATATCATAATAATAACTTGCGTGTTCCTATCCTGCCTGTTCATTTACATAGAACTGCTTTAATTTCATCCGAACACAATAAAACAGTCATTGTATTTTATTTGTTTATTACATAACTATAAGCTGTTATCAGTTATTACTGTCTATCTCTGGGTTTAGCAGTATTGTTAAAATTATTTAATTGGAATAATGATAGCCCACCGGATTGGTCTAGTGATGAACGCGTCTTCCCAAATCAGCTGATTTTGAAATCGAGAGTTCCAGCGTTCAAGTCGTAGTAAAGTCAGTTATTTTTACACAGATTTGAATACTGGATCGTGGATACCGGTGTTCTTTAGTGGTTGGGTTTCAGGTAACCACACATCTCAGAAATGGTCGAACTGAGGCTGTACAAGACTATACTTTATTTACTCTCATACACATATCATCCTCAGTCATCCTTTGAAGCATTATCTGAACGGTAATTACCGGTTGCTAAACAGGAAAAGGAAGGAAGATGTAGAATAATGATAAATAGTTGTTCAATACCGTAAAATAAGAATACAACGGTTTTTATAATATTACTCAACCTAAAAATCTGTCATTATTTTTATTAACATCCATTTAGTTTTGAGAAATGGAGTCTATAGTTGTTTATATTAACGTTTAGTGAATATAATTATTTACTTTATTTATTAAGATTAGTTATTTTTAAACCTTTTAACATTTTTAACCCGTCTCTAGATCGTTACTTCGTTATATCCATACTAAAAGAAATGGATTTTACACTCACGATTTATTTGTAATTGAAAAATATAATATAACAGATATTATTTATAAATGCCTTCCTCCTTTTTAAAATCCAAATTACAGATAAAATAAACTACTAGTTTTTGTATAACTCTGTCTATCTTTTCTTTTCAAAAAGTGTATTTAAAAAATATTTATTGTAAACATTCTTAAAATTAACTTTTTGTTGTTAAATCTCTACTGCAAATTAGCAGTATTTTTATTCGGTTGGTAATTTATATATATTTTTTTAATTGCCTCAAAAATCACATTAAGATATTTTATTCTACTTTTTGATACTAACGCTGACTTGTTAATTTATGCTCTTTCTCTCTTTTTTTCTGTTTAGCCTCCTAAACAGAAAAATTTTATTATTTCAATTTAATATAATTTAAGTAGAAATTATGAAATTTTATTATGGGATCTCATAATTTTCATCATAATTATATTCAATATTCCAAAGAGAATTTGAGTAAAGGAAAAGATAATTTCTATTATTCGCTAAGCCATTACAAAAAAGAGAGCGCACCGACGTTCAGCATTTTGAGATTGTTACAGTTATATTTTAGTAGCATAATCGCTTTATTGTGGATCGCTGTCGGCCGTAGAAACAGTGAGTGACTATAACGGTCATTCACTGAGCTGTAAGTAACTTTAATCAGCTTCTGTACTAAAATAAGTTGGCGTTTGTGTGTGTGTGTGTGTGTGTGTATATATATATAAATATATGTGTGTGTGTGTGTGTGTATGTGTACAAAAAACGCATACTTGACTCGCAAATTCATATTTCTATATATATATTTTTTTTATTTAACTGGTAAATCTGCTACACCACAGAAGAAAGTATTTTTTTTCCATAGGTAGGTGTGAGTTTTGAAAAATTGTGTGTGTGTGTGTGTGTGTGTGTGTGAATACATACGAGTACATATACACACGCACATATATATTAAATTGAAATTTATAACACGGATATTGCCGATAAACTTATATATATATATATAAAATTGAAATTTATCACCCAGATATTCCCAATAAAATTATTCTGCTTCACCTCTTGGCCTACATTTAAAGGCGCTACCTCAATTTAACATAATGTCCATTTAAATATGCTTGGAAACAAGTAAATGAAAAATTGTAGCCGTCTAAGTGTTAGCGGAAATATAGTTTCTTCTCATTTATAAAATTCCGCTAATAGTTCAATAAACGGTTTTCATTTCCTTTGTTATAATTTTGGTTGGATTTGAAAAAGCAAAAACTTAAGTTATAAATCTTATTTTTATTGGTGTGCTGTCTATACTCTGAAATTAAATTAAATTTTATATCGTTTCTTTTGTGGATCGTAGAAAAACTGATAAAAGGTTATTTTATACTATACAATTTCAGTTGATTACCACAAAACTATTTTTTAACAATTTAGACCAAAAAAAGAATTATTGATTTTTTTCAACGAAATAAGCCGTCGTTAAAATTATTATTTTTTAATAAAAATACTATTACGCGAAGAAAAGGTAAAAGATGCAACTTCAATCTGAAAGGACATTTTTATGGTCAAAAGAATCTGTTAAAAGGTTATTATGAAGTTGACCGGCTTTTTATATTTTATTAAACGTTTGCAGTATACCTCAGTTTCAGACAGCTCATGACAGTTGCAGGGACAGGTCGGGGAAAAACTATCTGAAATTCATTAATACATTAATTGTAGAGGTTTTAGTTGAAACATTGATTCTGGAACATTTTTACATAAAAAGAAAACTACTTAAATTGTGTAAGTTTCTCATTAATTTTTACACACGTTAATGATATATAGGAAATTTTTCAACTGATTATACATACATTTTAAATCGAAATAATATGTATCATTACCAATAATTTATTCAGTAGTAAGAGCAACAGAAATAACCTTAGTAATCGAAGACAAATACAATACAATAATCAAAAAGAAGGTGACTATTTTTTTTTTTTTGTTAGCCTTCCTAATTTCTGTGACTTGTGTAGACAAGTGTACTTATAATAATTTTGTAACTATTTTGCTTGAAAATATTTGCAACTAGGTCAAACCATCAAAACATCTTAAGAAATAACTCCAAGGGACAACGACACAACGATGGAACTAGATCATATACTAGACGTTTTAACGTAAATGCTAACAATCAGTATAAGGCAAATAATTTTAGCTGTTATTGAAAATTTCGTTATAAGCAATGTCTAATTTAAAATTTTAATCATTATTTACATTGTTGTAAGGAATTATTAAATTTTTCTGTTGATCAACGGAAAGAATTTCTGGAACATAACAGTTGTTGTTTTAATTGTTTAAGTAAGGGTCATTCTGTTAACGAATGTTATTCCAATAGTGTATGTGAGATTTGTTCTCAGAAACATCATACTCTTATTCATATAAATAATATTAATTCTAAATTAAAAGACAATAAGTCTGAAAGTAATATCATTTAAATTGCAGTGAAACAAAAACGTATATATATATATATATATATATATATATATATATATATTATTAAGGACAATGATATATATATATGTATTAAACACGGACCCTCAGAAGAAGAAACGGTCAAGACTAGAAGCATTTAAAATGGGGGCATAGAAGAGATTGGAGAAAAATAAACCGGACTGAATGGGTAACCAAGAGATAACGAGGAGAGTCGTTGTAAACAGACGCCAAAATAATTCAGAACAGCTAACTGGCTAAAATGGTAACTGGATTTTTAGATTATATGAGAATGGAACTATTGATTGGATTAAATCAGCGGTAGAAGAGTAATTGAAAGTACAAAAGAGAAAGAAACAAAAAATAGACATTTTAAAACGTAAGGACTAAAATATTTTGCTGCAAATAGAAGCGATTATAAATGGGTGTAGAATAAAGGATCTACTTCAGGCCAGACAAATAACATTAATTGATGAAGAAACTTCTGTTTTGTGAAAAGTTCATTGCTGAACATTTTGATGTTTGTTAGGATCAGATTTATGAGATCAGGTTCCTAAAATATAAATATTATTTCGACATGATGACGGTCCGTGTGCCACATATTTTCACATAAAGGTGATTAAGATACAATAACGTATTTATTGAATATGCAAAATTTTTGTAAAGAACCATTTTACTTTGTAATTTATTTATTATTTTTTTTAATTTTGGTTATTTTAATAACAATTGAAATCGATAAAAATATTTTCAAGACATTGTTTAGAAGATTCTCGTTCTTGTTTCTGTTATCTGGGATGGATTTATACATTTTACGTTTATTTACTTTTAGAGCTATATAGAATGGTGTGTTTTTGAAGAAAATTGTATAAAATAAATTCCAGTTAACCAAAAATTTTAAAAGTATTTATCCGAGTACTCCCTGATGATGGAATAACGACTCCATCATCAGGGATTTCCCAAAAGATGTTAAATTCAAATTCAAATGTATAATTATAATCAAATTAAAATTATTATGTTCATAATAGTCGGTCGTCAAGAAATAAAATTAAATTGTAAGTCAATAAGACCGTAACGTCATGTTCGTAATATGTTTGCGACTATTATCAGTTAGAAGAAAATTTTTAAATATTACGACGTTAAATATAAAAAAGTTTCATTTTATCGATATTTTACGAGTTATTTTTATGTCCGGAATAGAACATTTTTTCTCTGATATATTTTCAGCTATAATTATACATAAATTTTTAGCCAATAACTTTTATAGAATTAAACTAAAATAATACCAATTATGTTAGTTTAATAGCCATTAGTGTAATGGCTGTTAATTCTCATTAACCTATCTTTTTTTTATTTGGAGGTCTACAATTATAGAATAATAAGAATGAATTGGACAAACAAGCGCCAATTATAAAGGAATCAGAACATAGATTGATATCTGTCGCGCTTGTGCATGGGTTCGTGTGTGTGTGTGTATGTATGTGTGAGTTTGCGCTAGCACTTGTTTTAAATAGATTAAAATATTTTTAGAGAGAGAACAGTTGTAGTTACGTTTCTTTCGATAAATGTTACCCAGAGAAAAAAATAATCTGAAAAAAAAAAATAGTCTATAGATATGAATTCAATAGATATGTTGTCATTTAAGACTCGTATTAATCTGACCACTGTTATTTTCCAATTCTGGATGTGGTACGCAAAAAATAATTTTTTGTCTATCGGATTAATCAGTGTATGCGGTTGAAATATTAAGACCGCTTAATCTGTTCAGAATAAGGGGAAAGTTTAGTAATGTTCGAATTTTAATATAAACGATTATTTTATTAACCCGTTTGCAGATTCTGAAATACTTTGTTTTCAATCAGATATAAAAATTATTACTTTATATTAAAATTATAAATTTAGATCAGTTGGTAAAATATTTATCAATGTTTAAATTATTTAAGGCCTATTGAATCTAACTTTTTCCTGTTTTTCCTGCAATGATAATTAAAATTTTAAGTAGGAATGCAAAATAATGCGTATATATTCATAGGGTAAATCATCAAGAATGTAATAAATGTTTAGGACGTTCAATGGTGAAAATAAAGAGGAGAAAGTTTATATAAACATAGGTTGGGAAATGCTTCATTAGCGAGTGTCGGCTGGGAAAAGATTGCTAATTTATGCCAAAAATTAGATTTTGCTTCAGTAAAATTAAGTCAAACTGTAATTATTGGGACCCAAATTAATGGGTAAATTTAATAGTTTTATATGAATCTGACTGAAAAGTTGAAGGCTGAAAAAGCTGAAAAAATATATGAAAGAAGAAAATTATGTTGACAAAAGAGAAATAAAATTAACAGGAAGTGCAAAGTAGCCATGATGAAGAAGGAAAGATATAGTATAACAGAGAAAAACGTGATTACTTAATTCATTTAAAGTCTACAAGTATTACGTTTTACTTTTTTTCATATTTCGTTAATTTAAAACATTAGGGAGATATTTTCTCATGTAATACACAGTTTAGCCCCATCTATCTGTATTTCACAACTTCATTAATAACTCTTAATACCTTATCTCTCGCATGAGTACAGACTCATCACCCCATAACTTACACTTACGTATATACTTAGACTATTATATGTCATGTATTTTCATACAAAGGGATAGACCATGGATAGAGAGAGATAGAGAAAACCCGAAGGAGAGAAAAAGGATAAGGGTTAGTGAGAGAGAAAGAGAAGGAAGTTTCCGTTTCTATTCCGACTACAAGATGGCAGATAATTTTGTAGACAGAGGTATTTGCATATTAGTTTTCCTAATTTACATAATCCAGCGAGTGTTATGGTTATATCTTACAATATTTCAGAGATTAGAAACTGTTGGTTCATTTACAAATAATAAGGGCTCATAAAATGATAATTTGATATAATGATAAGGTTATATTGGAGTATATACGTGATTAATTGAAAGTTGTTTCTAAACCTTTGGATTAAATCAAATTTACATATGTAAATATTTTTAAGTACTATTGTTTTATTTATGGAATAAGGTTATTTTATTTATTTATAATTAAATCATTAAAACAAAATTACCCGTAGCCAGAAAATTACTTTTGCTTTATAGTAAAGGAATAAATAAGTAAAGAAACTAAGTAAACTAATAATAACTTAGTACAGCTACTTAGTTACTTAGTACAACTAGTACTAATAATAAGTAAAGAAAATAAGTTATCAGACATTATATTTTATTAAAACATTACTGAATTTTTTATGAAAACAGTTTAAAGTAGATAAAAATGTCGCACAGTCGTGTTATATTGAATTTAATTTAATATTTTGTAAATAATTTAGATTTTATTTTTTCACCCACGACATGATAATTATATAAATTTTCAAATTACATTTTTAAGATTTGACGTTTGGGAACACTTTTCAACCACTTTTCGTTAAAAACCTTATTACTACTATCATTGAAAATGCTACATTACATATTGCTTCAAAACCGTTTGTTGTTCTTGATTCAATTATTCGCGCATACATGGTGGATATAACATCACGCTTGAAGATTTACATTAAAAAAGGCCCAAATGAATATTGTTAGAAAAACATATGAATTTAATGTAAGTGATTGATTATGATTATATATATATATACACGTATATGGAAGATACTTTCCCTAGCCAATCGGTACAATGTACATAATGACTTATTTTAAATCGAAGAGACGTTACAATTTAACTGTTTTGTTTTATGTAACCCAGTCGTTTTTAGTGCACCTCAGTTGCAGTACAAAGCAACTGAAGTGCATGAGCCACCAATCATAGAGAATGACATTCATTATTCATCTAGTCATCATGAAGAAGAGAATTAAAATGTCAAATGTAGAACTGTATATTACGAATATCTTTGTAAAATTGGCATGTTGATATACATCAATATATTCAGTTTTATAAAGAAGAAACGGGAAACCTTTGCTCTCCTCATTTTCCTGCTTATAATAAATATATAGTACACCTGGTATGGAATGGTGATGTTTTTGAGAAAAGTTTATTTTTTGGAGTGTCTGTTGTTTCATCTCAGATCCACAATGTTAACGTTTATTACACCTAACAAACAAAGAGAATGAATGATCTTTAAAGAGCGAATGAAAAAATATATCCATAAACCTAAAAGCAACAACTATGTTCTCCCTTCCAACAGCATTTCCTTTTTAGGCCGAAAATATAAATTTTATCACAACTTCTAAGGTTCAACATATTAACATATTTTTTTATGAATGGTAAAAGTCTGAATATTATAGAAATTACTACAATTTTTAATTTTAAAAATATATCAATTTAATTAATAATTATGAATTAGTTTAAAAACTAGGCTGTAAGGACAATTAGTGTTAGCTACATGATTATTTGCCAATGGCCAACGCTTCCTGAGAAAGTGTAGTGCTTCCTGAGAAAAATGAAACAATTCTTAGTTTTAAACATGGTATCCATTAAACTAGGATATAGTTATAAGTCAGCACTACGGAACTTGATTTATTCAGCCGAGAAAGTAATATATTCTTTCAAAAGAACAATTTACTCAGCACATTCACCGAGAAACGATGACTATTTACTTTCTTATGGCTATGCATCAGAAAGTTTTACCTTAGACAAACTTGCATTCCAAGTTTATACCTAACATTAACGTAAAGCTATTTTACTTTTATTGTACATTATGCACAGAATGGCTATGGGAAATGAAATGGTGAAGATTTTCCTGCGTAAAATAAATGCAAGGTATTTTTACATTTTTTTTTTTTAATGGAACTTCATAGAAACAAAAAAGTAGTTATTTAGAAAGTCAAATTTAAATAATGTTTAATTTTTAAGCACTACTGTGTTTTATTTTCTCCCAAATTTTATTTTATATAAAGAAATCTTTAGATCTAGGTAACATTTTTCATAATTTATTCATAGATATTAATACTTTTCGTTTAATCTTTAAATTGTAAATCGTTATGCCATTTTACTTTTAAGACCTGGGTTTTTTAAGCCTCTGGGACCACCGTTAAGTTTTGCTTCAGAGGATGAGATGAAATAGAAATTTTATAGCGGGTGAAAATGACCTGACCGGGATTCGAGCCCGGGACCTCCGGAAGAAAGGCCGGGACGCTACCACTCGCGCCGTGGAGGTCGAAGATGCTTTTTTTTTAAGAAAACATGCTTCAAAAAAATTGGTGACGATTTCATCTTCATAAACCCCTCCCCTCCTTGGGTGAAACATTTCAAATCTAAGCGGAAAAAACCCAAAAAAGCGAAAATAATTGGATCTCAAGTTTAATAGCATGTACTGGCTGATAGGACATAGATCTTGGCTTTCAGTAGAAAGTAAATTATTGATTTATAAATCGATTTTGAATCCTCTGGACTCTCAGGCTTGAATTGTGAGGCACAGCATGCAATTCCAGTATTGACATACTTGAACGCTACTTGACAAAAACGCTGCGAAAAATACTAAACATCCCCTGATACAGAAGCAATAGCCTCATGTATAATGATCTTAAGTTGTGAACCGTTCGGCAGGAAATCTCGCTGATCAGTCTACGATATCAAAATCATTTGAATTGTTACCAAAATTATTTGGCGGTCGATTTATTAGATAACACGACTAGTGATTTTTAAAGATTGCTGAGGAACAACATTCTTGGTTTGTCTTATCGTTTCAATTAGGTCACTTTATGGTCCGGCTGTACGGAGTGCTCTTCTATTTCATTATTAAGTCACAAGCCGTTGGGTCTGTAATTACTTAATATTAGTTCAAATAGATTTTGCAGAAATGATTTGCAATCGTGTATTATCGTTTATAATCGCTGCGGTAATGGCAGTTTTATTGAATTTTTATTTATTTGTCATATAATAAAACAACGTTACAATTTTTGTTTGATTTTCTCTAGTGAAATGTACAAGGTATTTTATTTGAGGTATTGCTTTATATTTTGTTGTTAATTTGTAATTTATATAAAAGATAGTCACATTGAATCGATTATTGGATTGGATAAAGAAACTTCCTTTTTCTCTTCGATAATCAACGTGTAATTGGGTTTCAAATTGTGTAAACATTAAGTTTTTTTGTAGCCTTCAGACAACGTAATGACTGACAGATCTTTTTGAAATAAATTTTCTTAAAATATTTATTTTTTTGTATTAACGTTTTTATAACTTATTATTTAATGAATAATAATTTTACCTTAAAGGCGAATTTAAATTAAATATTAACTTCTTTCTGTTTGTCATTATAAATTTTTGTCATAATTTGAATTTAAATTAACATTTTTATTGCCTGTAAAAAGGTTACTGCAATTTCAGTGAAAATTGTTAATTAAATACCTTAAATTTTTGTTTTTGTTTTCCTTATTTAAACGTTGGAAAGAAGAATAAATATAATAGTGTATATTAAAAATAAAAGGTGTAATGCAGTGAAAAACAAAATGAGGTTTTCTTTTAATCTTTAGGAAAAAGGATAGTTTTTTGCGTTTTTAATTTCACCGTTTTGTTTAGGTCTGTGGTATTCAGTTTCTGTAAAATTAAAGTTAAAATATAAAGTAATAACCGTTTTAGTGTAACACGCATTAATAATTCCTCAAGAGATTCTTAGTAATTTTTTATTCAGAATAAAAAATAGTCGCTTACAAAATTACTTAACACATTTGTTTATATACGTCACATGAGAAATGGGGGTTTCTTTTAACTTTTTCCATTTGGGATTAGTTTTTGCATTAAAAAGGTACTAATTAATTTTTTCTGCTTTCCCAAAAACGAATTTCAACTGGGGATAAAACTAATCTAGTATTATATCCACTGAACTTGGAAGATAAAAATGAACGTTTTATTTATACTAATATATTTCGAATAGATTAAAAACACAGTTATTTATTCATAATCATAATTTGTTTTCATTTTAATGGAAAGAACCATTTTTCTTTTTAAAAAAAGTCTAATTAATTGTAGGGCCACAAAAATAGTGACTTAGTGGCATTATATTAAATATTCAGTAGATGTGATACGGTTAAATATTTATTCATATTTTATAAAATTTAGTCTAAAAGAAACTTTAAAATAGAAATAAGAATGGATGAACCAGAGTATTGAAATATTAAATGTATTAGGAGAATGAAGTGGAAGATAAACAAAAAAAAAATTCATATTTTAAATACTAAATATGACGAATCCTTATTTATAAAAAAAAAACTTAATCTTAAATGAAATAATAATGAGAATCTAAAACAGATTAGTTCCACTCAGTCTGCTGCGTACACTCATGCACACGCGCGCACAAACACACACACACACATATATATATATACGCGTGCGCGTGTGTGTGTATAAATGTTTTTTTATGTTTTTTTTATTTATTTAAAATATTTTAAGAATCAAGTAAGGTTGAGTGTACATCAACCTTACTTTATTTTTTCACCCTTTTTTGTTTATTTTTATTACATTAAATTATCACCTGACACTAGCAAAATAGCTACTTGCTGTAAGTTCCCCAACCACTTTATATACTTCTCTCATGTTATTTGTTACCCCTACTACTCTAGTCTATTTGAATTAATTCCTACCTAACTTTCTTCATTCCTGAATTACTTACAGTTGACCATTTTTCTGTTATACTCAAAGATATTCCGTTTGTCCATAATTACTCCGGTAGTTGGTGTGTCATCCAATATATATTTACATAGTAATTAAGTAAATAATTATTATTAGAACTTAAAATGTATCTCAATTGGTGAACTCATGGTAATTAGAATTATTAAAATTCTAATTTAATTAAAACGAAAATATAAATGGTTCCTGGATTTATATTTTATATATTATGTGTTTATTCGTCTATTTTCAAGACCAGGGGATAATTTTAGAGTCATAAAACTTACTGAAAATTTTCATTAGAAAAAACAAATACTGTTTTGAATTATTTGAAACCTTCATTGGTTATTTATAAAAGGTCCGAATTGTAGTATTATTTATTTCTCTTAGTGTATTCTTATGTAGATATTACGTATTATTTCACTCATTATTATTTTTATTTTTTGTATTAAGTACTTGATACTTATTACAAGGTTTTTTATTTTTTAAATTATGTAAGAATTTCCTACAATTATAGATAAGCCAATAATTTAGCCATATCTAGAAAAATACATTGAAATTTTAGCCAATCGTAAAACCTTTTTTAGAAATTCTGCTAAAATTCTTCCTAATCTGTTTCTGCAATACCTGGAAAGTTTCGGGAAACTGATTAAAAAATAATAATTGTAGTTATTTTTATTAATACGAGATTAATTTTTTTTACAAATGTTTTTAATAACAGCTTTATTAGATTTTTTATCTGAAGGCAGAATGGGAATAAGGCACCCAAATCTCTGTGATAATAGTAAAGAAAGCTGATTGAGATCGTCAAATAATTCAAGTGCTTACTTGGTTGAATGGCCTGATCGACATATCCTGATTAACTCCCGGCTACTCAAAGTTACGAATAAAGTTTTGGACTAACTATCGGCTAGTACATTTCTAAAAAAGGACAATGGAATTATTTAGTATCTCAGTCTTTGTTGATCAGAGATTGACGGGCAGGTTACAGTAGCATAACATCATCAAAAATCATTGAATTTTTTCTGGTCACTTAAACTAAAATACTTGTTTGATAAATGACAGCTAGAATTTATTAATATTTTTAACAGGTTAAATGTTTAAAATTTTTTTTGAAGGTAGTTGGCTGAGGGAAGAAATGAGATACGAGCTTTTTGGACAATACGGGATCCGTTAAATTTACAGCTTTTTAAAAATAAACGTTCAAATATCTGAATATTTCAGGTCTTTTCAATTATGGGGGGGGGGGGTCATGGAACGAAATGAGCCAGTATAAGTAGTAATGACTCAAAAATTTTCAGTTAGCTTGAATTTTTAACCCGAAGTTTGAATTTTGAACAAGACTTCAGAAACAGAATACGCATTTTTTTTTTAAAGTTAAAATATATTTTTATTATTTATGAGTCTTTGGTAGTAGAGGATTTAGGAAGGAAAGGGATCCGCTGAATATATTTTCAGAACATTTCTAACTATAAAATTCGGATATCCGTCACAAATATAATTTGGAAGTTAATGTAGAACATAAATACTCGCGCATACATCTACTTCTATTGATAAACATCTGGTTACATATACAGATATTAAATTTTATTTATATTTTATTTTTAATAAAACAGAAATAAAAAAGTAGACTATAATGAGATTTCTTTGTGTATTTATTAATTACGTAATGCAATTATTCTAATTTTTAGCGATTTATTTTCATTCACTTTAATTATAGATGGTAATGATGTTGGTTATAATATAGCATCATTAATAATGTAGTCAGGAATTATCCAATTAAGTTATTTTTTAACGAGCGAAATTCAGAATCCAAAATTTATTTTTTTATTACGCCCGTTTATTTACATTATATTTAGAATTGGAGCTTAGTGGTGCAAACTTACATTCAAGTTGAATGTACCAAGGAATAATTGAGTTACGACCTAGTCCACATACTTCTAAGAAAATATTTTTCTAAAGATATACTATGAAAATTTTAACGCAATTAAAAAATTTCTTAAAACAGATGCATTTTTTATTCAAAACATAAATAAGAAAATTAATGAAAGTACAGAATTAGTTAGGTTTATGACTGCGTTAGATTCATACTTAAAATATACAAACATTTCATCTTATACAGAAGATATTTCATAATAAAATATATAATTTTTATGTTCTTTAAAGAAATTCGAATAGTGAAAAAGCTTCTCTGGATGGTAGCAGTATTTTTAATGACCACATAAATATAAAATATATTTATATACGCGCACAGCACGTGCAGATCTATAAGTAATATACATCTTATATGTATATACATCTAATATATATATTATACGTGACAATATAAATATGTATAGTGTCACTTGTTATTGGTTGGACAAAGATATTGAGGATAGCACAAGTTAAAATTCTTACAAATACAACTTATTTACTCTAGAATAACTTAAGTACAAAATAATTAAATTATAAGTCGGAAATACAATTCTGGTTTCATTATAAACTTTACAATAGTTAATACAAAATTGTCAAAAGATTATAACAGTGAGTTTACAATTACAAATCAGTAATTAACTTTATACAAAAATTATTTACTTCTTACATTTACAAAAGGAAACTAGCTTATACTTTATCAAAATGTCACCTTGTCCTCTGTTTACGACTAACTCACCGATCAGCAGTGATGGCTGACGTATAGGCACTGTGGAACTGCAGAACCCCCTATTTCCACTTGATATTATCGAGAACATTTAATATAATGAGTCCTTTTTTTAATTCTTTCTTTATATTTGCATAATATATAATCTTTAAGCTTAGTGTCAGTAGCCATCCCCCAGTTTATGAAAAAAATACAAAAATCTTTGTATGGAACTGTGCGCCTCATACTTCCAGCGGCGTGGTGTTTGGCTGTTGTGTGTATGCGCACATAGGAAGTTCACGCAATGCTGCGAAGAAGAGGCACTGTCGCTCCCGCAGTGCCACTCTGACGAGGTGGTTTTTTTTCTCCGCGGGTGCTGTGCTTAAAAACCGTGTACCATATTCTTGAATGTGATAAAGTGTAGAATTAGATTATTGTTCTGCTTTCAGCTATTCAATTTGATTTATTTTTTTCGGTTCTTTTATTTTACAGAAAATTTTAACCAGGCCTTGAAAAAGCCCAGAAAAGAATTTTCTGGAGCAGCATCCCACTAATTTTAATTACGAGCCGCCACTGCAGATCAGTTTCTCGAATTTAACCGTAGAAAAGAATCCCAAATCGGAGTATTCCTGTAACGTTCTCTTCCTTCAACTGTTAACGCACACTCACTTGAAATGTTATCTCACACTGTTCCTTATATCTTCGGGCCAAGAACTTTACCTGGCCTGCTGTAGTAACAGCAACTCACCTACCATTATTTTATTTAAAGCGTAATAGTTTCTATTATCTGAACATTCTACAGTAATTTAGATATTCTTTCTATTTCTCCGTTATTTTTTTGGATTTTTATTTTTCAACTTGTTTGTCGAGTTACGTTCTTCATTATCTCTATCTTTCTTATTCTGGTACTTTCCATTCTAGAAGCTTCATTACCTGTTACAGTAAATTAGCTTCCGCAAAAATTAAAATTGTATTAAAGATAATTAAACAAGACAGAAAAAAAATTGGGCTGTTACAAGATGTTCGACTAAAATCGTAGGCATTTCATGTATTAAACCGTACGTTCTGCTGACGAAACGAGATTGGCTTTCTACCGAGCAACTACGGGTAAATACACATTAAATAATATGCATTTAATGGATAAATATTACAATAAATTTTCACCTGACTCTAGCAAAATAACTACTTCCTATTGATTCCCCAACCGCCTTAAATACTTCTCTCGTGTTATTTGTACCCCTACTACTCTAGTGTATTTAAATTCATTCCTATCTAACCTTCTTCATTCCTGAATTACTTATAGTTGACTATTTTTCTGCTATATAAGATTATTCATTTGTCCATAATTATTCTAGTAACTGGTATTTTGCTAGAGTTGGGGTGTCATCTAATGTATATTTACTCATTTCTGTGTGGTATTCCGGTCAGTTTAGTCTAACAGAGTCTGATTTTTACACTAGAAAATGCGTAGGGTTTTAGGTGAAACTTCATCTAAGTTTTGTTTAACTTAATTAATTTTTGAATTCAACTTAAATAACATACTAAAAACGTATACTCTGGCATTTCATTTGTATATTATATATGTTTTTCTAATATATTCAGAGAGTAAAAAATAAAGGAATTTAACTCAAATATATTACCTGTTCGTATTACCATATAAAAAATAGTCATTGTAGTTTTCATCTAATAAGCTGTGTTGTATTTAAATATAATACTATCGAATATAAGTTAAAAATAATTAGTCCACATAAAAATATAAATTATAATTCATTCCGAAATAATAAGAAACATGATTCAGTAAAATAAATATAAAAACACAACTTTAGACCACTGTCAAATGATTGCAAAAAGTTTCTGTAATTTCTTATTTTAATTAAAATAATTTCTTAAATCCTTTTTATAATTAAAGTTAATATATTAAATTAAAATGGATGTTAATTTAAAGTTTCTTTCAGAAGAAGGGTAATGTGCAAAAGCGAATAACAAAAGTAAAGTAATTAGACGTACTTTAGATATAAGTTAAGTTTTTGAGGTGAGAATTGCTGCCGATTTTCAGTGTCTGGTTAGTAAGCCCGGTCATTATACACGCTGTTACTGTTGCAGTACTTAGTAACAATATTCTTTAATTAATGATGGTACAAGATAAATTATTAATATTAATATACTCGACCAACATGAACTAAACATACAAGATGAATTTACCGAATAATGCTTTTTATAATTACATAGATGGTGTAGTTGTAAACGTTATTTACTTTTTACTATTTTTTCCGACTTTTCGATGAAAAGTACGTTTTGAAGTATGGGAGTATGAAAATACCATTCACTTACATTACCTTATATATTTATTTACAGTATATATATATTTATTTATATATTGGCGTATGTATAAGATATTGTGGCTCAAAAATCTCCAAAACTACTAGATTAATTTCATTGAAATTTAGATTTTCTGTAGTAGTGTACCTGAAGTTGTGCAAGTGAAAAGTTTATGAAAATTGATTGAGTTGTTCTTGAGTTACGCCCAATTTAAGAATAATAAAATCGAATAAATTTGAGCGGGGCAAGTTAGAAAAAGCGTGGTTCATTATTATGCTGCTAGTTGGTACGTGGAAACAAAATAACATAACGAAAAAATGGTCTTCTTGCGCAGAAATGCGCAAGATTTTTTTTATTCCGTTTTTTTAAATAGGAAAAACTAAATAAATATTTTGATATCTTTTCCGTCTATTTGTTTATCAACTTTATATAGAAAAATATTTTATTAAAAGTATACGCAATGGGCTGTACTTAAATAGAAAAATATTTTATTAAAAGTATACGCAATGGGCTGTACTTAAACTTGTGATACCGTACTCGATATCATTTTTTTTATTATTCTTAAATATAGTTCTTAGCATTTAAAGAGAATATAAAGAAAACTTCTTCATTAACCAAATGAGTTTTTGGAACCACTATTTGCTACAAGAAACAATTCTAATGAAGTATTTTAGCTATAGATACTGATTACATTATTTATGGCAGTAACCATTGGGAGCAATTGGAAGCTATAAATTGATCCAGAAGTAAATTAGATTATGAGCTTAATTTAATAATATTTGCTGATAGCTAACTCGTATACTGGAACCATTTGCAGTAATTTATTTCTTTATTGTGATATCATTTAACTGGTTTAATATTACTTTCCGTTCCTTTCTTTTTTATATTAATTTTTTAACACAATTATTACATCCTGTTATCTGATAAAAAATAATTTTGTATCAGTTTTACATATCTTGGAGTATGTAAGATCCTGTACAATGCCTTCTACACGTTCCTCTATTACTATATTAACTAAAGCTGGATGTGGTAATGAATGATCTACTTTGATTTTTCTATTCAAGAAGTTATCACAAATTTTTCTCTTCACTTATTCATCTTTAAATTCTATCATTCATACATTACAAACTAATTTTTAACAACTGACGTTTATGTTTTAAATATTTTTGAAAAAAGAACGAAAAACATAATATTCCATACAAACTTACTTTTATGTTCTCAAGTTTCTTATCAAACACAGAAAAGTAAATAGATCTAACATCTCATTTTAAATACGTAGTTGAAGTTTTCTTAGAGTATGTAATTAAAAAATATATACTTTCAGCATAAATAAGTCTACAAATCAACCAATTCGGATAAAAATCAAGCAAAAACCATAGCTGGATACTTTAAGGTTGTGGATATGTAAGTGAATTAATTCTGAATTTTTGAAAAAAGAAGGAATTATATTAAAATTTAATTTCATTCGTTTATATTAATTTTATTTCTCTATCGGTTTTATTATTTATTTAATTACTAGTTTTTATATATGTTTCTGTTTGTGAATAGCTGATAATTTTTTTTAAATCATTCAAAATTGGTATGACACCAGTCATCTTCAGATTATATTTGATAAACGTGTAAAAAGGTTTTTTACGCACGCTACCATTTTTATCCCAAATATATATATGTTAATAATGAATTCTCAGTTATCACTTACGTATTCGAATTTTTGTCTGATTTTTTATCACATTTTTATTGCCCATTATTGGATGTAAGGTTTCATAATTTCATATGATCGTATCATTTCATTTTATTTTTACTTTTGTCTGTAAAAACTTTTGATATAACCAACTATTACGGCAAGGGATGAGCAAAATGTTGCTGGAATTGTAAGATAGGGCTTGTCCTTTAACAAACACGTAAAACATTTTTTCACATGCAATCATTTATTGAGTAAATTTGAAGTTTTTCTTAACTTTAAGGTGAAAACTTTTTTTATCCCCTCCTTAGCACCTGTGAAATCTTTTTATCCTATTTTTTATTAACTTAATTATATTTATTTATTAATTATTATTAACCTCTGTTGGTAAAAAAAGTTTTACAATTAATAATAAAAATAATAAGTACATAAAAAATAAAGTATTCAATAATAACAATAAAAAAATCAGAAGTTATTAGTGAAATAAAATTTTATGTACTTTTCATTAAAAAAAAAAAAAAAGATGAAGTCGGATTCAAACCGATGCTTATAATAAATTATAATATCAAAAAGCAAGTTTAAATTTAATAGGAATGCATCACTTTATAATTAAATAACTTGAAAATGATGACGTGATATTTAATAATTAAAGATCCGATGTTTACTCATATATAAAGGAGGTCATCGTTTTAAATTGACTTTTATTCAAAATCAGTAAAAGATCATTAATAAATAAAAATAAATTATTCTTTTTATTTTTATGTAAAATATCTATTTTTCAAACCGAATGGATTATCCAATTTTAAGGGGCTGTAAATGGGTAAAATTCCCGAAATTACAAAATAGTTTATTTTATAATATTTTTGGACAATCTAATGTTTTAGGTAAATTTCATAATTTCACTTATTGTAAGGGGCACCATGATTCGACTTCCGGAAAATTTCGACATATCTTCGCGTGTCACATTCCCCAGACCCCAAAACCATCTTCAGCTATATATATATTTCACTTTCTTGTAGATACAATAACTGCCGTAATTTTGCGCCAATCAATTTCAAATTGTTCCTTAAAAATAAGTCGTCAGAAATTCTCGGTCGATTTTGTTAACGAAAAATAGAGTTTGTTAACAAAATCGGACCATGGGAATGTAAATGGGGGATCTTTGTCGAAAAAACAAATATCGCTATAACTTTCTTATTAAGTAAAATATCAAATTCGTGTAAAGTTCCTACTATTTTTTGGATAAGGGCCTAAAACTTATATCAGTAAAATTTTTTGATATCACCAATCATTGGCCCAGGGGGTAGAAAAAATAGGGTTTTGAAAATAAAAAACTTCATACCTCCCTTAATAGGCATAGAATCGAATCTGCTTAAAGTGGTCGTTAGTCCTCTAAACATTACTTAAATCTTTGTGTGTAACAATTTTTGATATGACCAACCCTTACGGCAAAGGATAAACAAAATTTTTCTGGAATTGTAAGAAGATGGGGCTTGTCGTATGCTAAATATGTGAAACTTTTATTCACACGCAGCCATTGTCGTATTGAGTAAATTTGAAGATTTTATTAATTTTAAGACGGAAATCTTTTTTATCCCCTACGTAGCACCGGTGAAATCTACCTCCGCCTTCCGACGTACCGAAAGGGATTTTTTTTAATTTTTGCAATAGTAATGATTAGTTAGTACGAATAAAAAGGTTTTTTGTTGTTTGTTAAGCGTATAATTTTCCTGAAAATGGCATAAGCACTCTCAAAAGTAATAAGAACTCATTGTTTATAATAAATCTGAGGAGTGTTTTTTCCATTGCCTCTTTATTTTGCCAAATATTAGTTGCGAAGTATGGCATGCTATTTTTACTGTGTTTACTGAACTGCAGGTAATATATAGTCCTGTAAGCGATACATTAAATCTTTTCCACAAAAAATAAATATCATTACTGTAAAAATTCTTCTTCTTCAGTATAACTTGAAACTTCTTCAAAATTTAAGGAGTTCCCAGCGTATAGCCTTAATTATATGCAATAGTATTTCTAAAGCAACCTCCTACAAGGCTACCACCGTATTGGGAAAGGCTCTCCCAATCGGTTTAGTGGTGAAAGTTCGGGTAGCCATATGGAGATTGCTAAGAGGCCGGGAAGCCCAAATCTCCACATGGGGGAGCCATGTGGAGATTTATGATGTTGTTTCGGGCCGGAACGGAACGGTGATCATAATGCACCGGAATAAATTTCGTTCAGTTGTCCTTCTCCCGCCCGAGGAAGAGGCTACAGAGCCTCGCGATGGAAGCATGGCAGCTGGAATGGAACACCACGACTAAGGGAAGATCCTTTTATAAGTTTATACAAGATTTGGGGGGATGGTATGCCTCGAACTCGTTTTTAAGGGCAACGGGTGTCCAGGTGCTTACCAACCACGCTAACATGAACCAATATCTGTTTCGGTTCCGCCTGGCAGCTGATGAGAGCTGTGCGTCTGCGGAAAGGTCCAGTCAAATGAACACCTGATGTTTGACTGCCCTGCTCTTGCGGGGGGGCGGCGAGTCTAAGTGACGAGAGCATTGTTGGACCGTGTGGGTGTTTCTAGATGCGGTTGCTTTCTTCAACCGGCAATGGAGTTTGCTTAAGGAAAGACTCTTACCGCATTGCCGTTGGGAGCTAACCCTGAGTATGGCTGATCACCAGCCAATTATTATGGGTCCAAGCGCTATAAAATGGTGGACAGATACTTGCCGGCATTCAGTGATCTAGGTGTGGCAGCGAATTGCTGCCTAGACGAAATAAATTTTATTATGGATGTCATATATATTTTTAGTAGTTGACGTATTTTTAAATATATGACAAGTGAGCGGTTGGGACACGTAAGCCGGTTGTGTATGGCAACGCACTTAGTCGGCTCAGGTAAGCTCTAGGAGCTATTTAGGATACTGGTCGCTAAACTGTTCGAGGCTCACTTGCCGTCTGTGGCACAGACATTCGGTCTTATGCTTTAGGGCAACCGAATTGAGTGGTGGCAGGAGAAATCCCACGAAAACCATATCATTACTTAAAGTGAAAAAAAAACTTGCCCCGTCTTGCATCTCAGGAATCTTACATCGGTGACAGGCATATTAAAACGGAACGGATAGAATAAACACATCTAATATACCGTACTCTATTTTGATGCAAACGTAGTATAAATTATACTCGTACATACTGCTTGAACTAAGAAATTTCTGAATATTATGTGTAGAAAAATACTGTAGGGAAAAACATAAACTATATGAAGAAAACTTGGCAACGCTGTTGTTTTCTCTTAGCATCAAACTTCATAACTGAACAAAATTCTACTATAAAGCTAATTTTTGTAATATTTTATTTACAATACTTAATTCAAAACTCGTTGTACACCATTAGGAATTTCAGACGCGAAGATATGATGTTTGAATTAAAAACATAAATTTATTTATAACACTATGAGGAACAATGCTCCTAATCTAAAAAAAATTCGATTGAGAAACTGATGAGCAAAGTGAATCCTTCTGATGTTAAATCCTAAAAATCAATTCAATTTTATATTTATCTAAACCACTTCCATTTAACGTAAAAATATATATACGATCAATAAAAATGAAACAGGTAAACTTGTAAGAGACCCAGCGGCCCTTTTGCCACACATCCATAATAACATCTACGGCATTTAACAACTGTGCAACGTCCTAATGGCTAAGGATGTTAAGGAACGAAGAAGAAGGTATCAGTTCCGGGAATGCACAGCTCCAGTTGCGAGAGCCGACATGCCGTCGTGTGTCGGTTCCGATGAACAGCATTTGTATTACTCTACTACTACGAACAGGACCCATCACCAGCCGGGCTCTTCCGGTGGTAGTCCTCTTGGAGATTTCCCATTGAAGGCCAAGGCATATAAAAGACCGAGACCCGGTCTCTGGTATGGGGATGTCAGGGTCGGTATAGCCAGGTCTGGCGTACCTACACTGTGAGTTAGAGGCAGGTGCAAATAAAAGATCTAACCGGCGAACTGACCTGCCATGCCGGATGTTAAGATGGTAGACAGGAAGGCCCGTTAGAGTAATGGACACTCCTCTGGTTAAGTTATATTTAACTGTGGGTCCGCCCCAGAGGAGCGGAAAAAAATAAAGTAAAGTTGTGATGTAATCATTGGAACTCTTACAGATCTTTATGTTATAATTGAATTGCATATAATTTTGGATCAGATGGTAAGTTACAACATTCTTTTACAGTAAGATAATAATCTCCTAACTTAATATCGTCTTCATCGTTACATTTCTTTCTTTCTTTCATTCCTTATTATTTTTATTTATTTAAAATTTAACATCCTCCTGGCAAGGAACGTATGCAGTTCATTACTACTCGACCTCATTTCTCTTTCAGTTATAAAAGAAAAATGTTTTCAGTAATCTTATTTTATATTTTTCCTTTTTACATCATTTCTCTAATCACAACTCTTCAACGATAATCCAGAAAAAAGAAAAACAGATTATCAAATTAGAATAATTGTTTTAAAAATAAGAATTGAAAATAAAAACTTCTTCAACGATCTTAAATTTAAAAATATTTACTAAAACGTTTTCTAACAAATATACTTAATAGAAGAATAAAAATTTCTATTCTTTTTTTTTGTTAAAAAATATAATTTTTGGGTCGTAATTGATAACTAAAAGTTGAAAGGGTCTTTGTGGAGTTTTAATTAAGAGGTAGTTTATTTTTCCATGTAAAATTTGTCCTATTGTTGTTTCTTTTATATAATGGTTATTATATTGTCTCTAAGTTATAACTTTTTATGAATAAATAATATATTTTTAATTAACTTTAGTGAAACTTATATTATGAAATAGTTTAATTAAAGCAGTTATTATTTTTTTTTATTTATATTTGTTTTCTTTTACTAAGGTAAGGTAAGATTTATGAAGTATAGAATGAATTTAGCGGTTAAAAATTTACTCTACTTTTACCGTTATTCTTCTTGGGTGGTTGCTTTCATAGTATCTTTTATGCCATTAAAACTCTGTAAAAAAGATTCAAAGTACAACCATGAATAGTCTTTATAAATAAATATACATGCGAAATAAAGAGCAGTTTAATGAACCAAGTATATGATATGTATACCGGATAGAATGATAAGTAACATACTGTCAATGTTTTGTATTTATTAATAAACAGTTTGAAATGGCTTAATTAATAATTCTTATGGTTAGATGAATTTATAAAGCTTACAAAAAATGAGAATCCCATGAAATCCATTGAAAAATAAAAAAATTGCATCTTATTTTCACAATTATTTAATAAAAAAGCGTAATTTTATTTTAATTTTTTTTTTACTTCTGATCATTTACTCTCAACTGTGGTATTAGTCTATTTTTGTATCCTTCATCTCTTATCTCTTATTGAATGTTATTAGTAATTAAAAGGGTTAATTATTTTCGGATTGCTGTTGTATTTAGTTTTAAAGGTAATACGGTTGGCAGTTGAGTGTAATTACCTTCCCACCAGGTTGGTCTGGTGAACTCGTTATCGCAAATCAGCTGATTTCGAAGTCGAAAATTCCAATATTCAAATCCTACTAAAGGGAGTAACTTTCACACGGAATTGTGTAGTATATCGTGGATACCTGTTGTTTTTGGTGGTTAGGTTTCAATTAACCACATATGTTAGGAACGGTCGACCTGAGACTGTACAAGACTACACTTCATTTACATTCATACATATCATACTCATTCACCCTCTGAAGTAATACCTTACGGTGGTTCCGGAGGCTAAACAGAATTAAAAAGAAGATGATTATTACCTGCTACTATTAATTAGTCCACTTATTGCAAGGTGGCAGTGAATCTAGAACGCTCAGTCAATATTAAAGAAATGTCAGCAGAAAGAGGGAGGACATTCAATGAACTGTTATTCTCCAGTTATGGTCAGGATCATAGTTAAAGTCTCTGCGTAACGTCTATTGACCGTTGAACTGTAACTACAGATTCACACTTAGGAAATAGTAAAACACAGAAGGGTTTCTATTCAGCAGTTGCGATCTTTACTAGTGGCGCTGTCAAACGGACAGATACGAAATCAATCTACGGCAATGCACAAGACTAAAACTGACCCTTTTGCTCTTTGATTCTGGCCTTAAATCAGCATTAAACACTTATCCACGAGATATAATAAATTAAAACCACTCTTTCTACACTCTGCATATTTTTTATAATTATATATATATATATATATATATATATATATATATATAGAATACAGATGTAAAAATTCTTGAAATGAGATCTTGTTGATTTATTTAATTTTATTCGGGAGGAAATAAAAACCGTTTTTTGTTAATCTAGGATTTCTTTCTAGAGTGATTCACTTTAAGAATTTTTGCCGTAACTTTGATATATATGAACGGATTTAAATTAATAAGGTGTCATTTTATTTTCATAAAATGCTTAATATTTTTTTATAATAATATAAAATTTAAATAAACCAGTGGTTGCACTGATCTTACTAATTAAAACGTTTACATGGTCATCATTTTGAAATGGATTGGAAGATCAGGTTCATCATTTTTTTACAAGTAAACCTCTAATAACTCAACTATACGCAATAATTACTGAATTTATTATTTAAATAATCAAAACATTACTGTTAATTAGTCGAGGTTAGCGAGCGAAGCGAGGGTAGATTATGTTGATTCCGTGTACTGACGAATCATTCGTATATCAACATAACCTAACCAAACATAACTGAGCTCCTTAACGTTAAATATACAAATTATGTATGTTATGGGCGATTATTCAAATTAACCGGTAATTATATATAATCACTGGATTAATCATATATATATATATATATATATATATATATGCAAATTTTAAATATTGTTTACTTAGTTCTTTGTTTATATAAAACCTTTTGAAGTAGATTGAAGATTATATTTTGTCTACGTTACACACACACACACACGCACACGCACACACAAACACACACACACACGCACACACACACACACACACACACACACACACACACACTTAATCATGTGACAACCATAAAGTTTCTTCAATTTAAAGTTAAAACTAACTTTGAATCTGTCATCCACCCATCACATATCCTACTTTCTTATTATTAGAGTTGCAGTTAAACAGTAGCTATAGTTAGTCTTCTATCAACCTATTTCACCGCCTTTATTAATATTAACAGTTTACCATTTTCGCTGCTAGACTATTCAAGAAGTGGAATGGGAAGCTTGTCTGTACTCCTTTTGACCGTAATCAACCTCCTTATTAGGCTATGTTGAAAGCATACAAGGAAAATTTAGCTGATAAGTACTAACTTTCAGTTATTTCCTCGATGTTAACTTATCATTTTATATCATAACTTATGTAATATTCATTAAACAAAAAATAGAATAGTACATTATTTCCAATTATCTTAATTAGGAAACTATAACTAGTTTCCAATATAAATTTTGATGTTAGTTACTAAGTAGCTAAAAAGAAAGGTTCTGTATGCAATGAGGTTTATGAAAAATATTTATACTTCTAAAATGTTTTCTCTACAGTGCTGAATTTTTTTTTTTTTTGTTGAGAGAATGTAATTACATATAGTTGAGAAAAAGTCCAAAATGGCTAGTTTTTACCGTTAACCATTTCAGGAGTTTGACAAACTTCTTACTTCACAGAGAAGAACTTACCTTAAAATTTGGAGAACCGGTATCTTTTTTCTAAAAAAAAAAAAAAACACGAAAGAGTAAGGTAAGGCACAAAATTGATCTAATAACGACGAAAAATTACTTCCCACGCTTAAAATTGATCAACTTAATATCAGCAATGTTTGTGACTGTTAAACCAAAGATTTCAAGATTTGTTTTTTAGATTAACCTGTTATAATTTAAGTAAACTCCATTAAGTTAAATAGATTGTTGTCTCGTTTTAACATCAATTTTATTATCATGATTTTTCTATGATTTAGAAAATCAACTTTTACATTTTTTTCGAAGGCACTATACATTATTTTCTTTTTACTAATCTCTTCAATCATAATTTTTGTAATAATATTATTTACAAATTTCTTCTTCGTTTTGGTAAATAAAATAATGCAGTACCCCTATATAGAAGAGACGGTTACTAAAAATTTGTTTGTTTTCAAAAGCCAATCTTACAGCGTCACTTTCTTGTTACCAATGCCATAACAATATAATAATATCTTTAGGTATAAATAAGAATGTAGTTGTATAAGTATTTATATAGTCTCATGGATATGTGCATGTATGTTCTTTCAATGTTCGTCATTATTAAAAAAACTGCTGGGCCGATCTGAGACGTTTTAATTTTGAGGAAGGTTTTAATTTTAAATCTGTTCACATATTTCTATTATTGAGAAAAAATTAAACACAGAGAGTATGTAATATATTATGATTTCATTTTTCGTATAACAATTTTTTTTTAGTCGCTGACTAAAAATCACGTTTTGCCAGGCTGAATGATTTCCTTAAGGAAATAAAAAAAAAGAAGATTTTATTTTCTTTTAGTATCTCATTCAACAAAATTTGCTGAACTATTTTCGAGGTAACAGTTATTTATTAGACAGTTTCATTGTATCACGATTTTTGTGTTTAGGCACGTAACGTAAGTTTCGTATAGAGTTCTATGTACTTAAAGCATAATTAAAGTTACTACTGTAAATAATTGCTAAGATGCACTTTATTTTCATGTTAACATTGCATAAAATACAAGTAGTTTGTTTTATAAAAGGGCTTTTGTTTCAGTGACTGTTTATTTAAATCTGTGCTCATTATCTCAGTTTGTATCTATTTCATTATTCTTAACGGAATTTTCCGTGAACTTGTATTAATGAAACTTAAAGAATGATCTTATTTTAAGTAGAAATATCAATTTAAAAAAAGTGAGTTCATAGAAATATCTTTTACTTTAAAAGCATTCTTTTAATTTAAATAATTGTCAGTAGATAATCCCCTCTTGACGAAAAATAATTTTTTTGGAATTTCTCGTTTAGGATTCATTTTACGAATAAAAATAACAGGGAAAAATTTAAACCTGCGCCATTCCGGTAAAAGTTTTTTGTTTAATAAAAAACTCATGATAATTTTAAGGAAAAAAAAATCAAGCCATGAAAATTAATGAAAAAAAAAATTTTGTACATGTTCTACACAAAACCTTTTGAAATTTCAAACATGGATTTCTTCCATATCTTGCGGTAAGTGTAGTAATATTTATTCGCTGTGAATAAATTAGAGTATTTTATTTTACTAAAAGATTCTACTATAGAAACACCAAGTAAAATTTAAAAAAAATCTAGTTTTGTTTTTTATTTTGATTGACCGGATAATAAAAAGGTTTGCTATCTGAAATCACTGGATAATTCATTGTGTCTTTCCATAAAAATGAAGAACATCTTTTATCAATATTATATGAAGTTTAATGTACATTATTCATTGAAATCGAATTATAGTACATAAATTAGTACAAGTTTTTTTTTGGAAAACCATAAATGGACATCGTATTAGCCGTAGAAATAGACTAATCAGTGTGTGCTATTATGGAATATTTCTTTTACTTTTGGGAACTCATAAAATTTTCTTCCGCTTATAAAAAATATATTTTAAGAAATATCTCATGAAATGAGAAAAAGTGTACTTATTTCAGACAATTTAAATTAATCAATCAACTATTACCATATTATTAATCAGTCTGTCGGAGAAATTTTGATCAGATTGCCCGGTGAAAGTGTACGGTCTTGCCTCATTGTAGGTTAGGCTGATTCTTTTGTCGCCCGAAGTCTCTCGGTTCGTAAATTATAAACCTGAAACTCGATCTTAAATTATATTATCAGTGTTATATATTACTTTTTATAACATAATCTCCTCTCACTTTCCTTAAAATGGCGTACACAATCTTGATTTATTGTTCTGGTGATAAATAAATAAATAAAAAATCTGGTAGACATATTAATATAATAATTCAAATAGTGATGACGATTTATTTGGGGTATATTTTTGAGGAAATTATAAAACTCTATGAATATATAAAACTATTTAAAAAATAAGTAAAAAATGTTTACACATCACAAATACGGTTAACTATTTTCCTCACAGTAACTTACGTATGAAAATAAGCTCTGCGCAGTTAAATATTTAGTGGATGTTAGTTTTACTCCGTTATATGACGTCGTTATGTACCACAGGTTGTTGTTAATGGTTTATACACACCATATAGTTCATAAAAGGAAAAGTACAGATATATAGAGGAGAGGGAACCGATGAGAAAACAGTGTTGCTCTTTGTCCCTTGAGAAATTTGGACCTGTTGGGCTGTAACAACAGTTGTATACAACAAACCATCGGCCCTACCCTTAAACACAAAGCCGCTGCTGGGTCGGGATGTTTAACATAAACCTCGCCATGAAGCCTAGACCATTATTCCGGTATACTTTTCTACTTGTTGACCTATAAATTTCAATATTATAGTTAACTAGCTTTAAATTTCGAAAAATTTATTTTTGGTTATATACAAAATAGAAGGATATCTTTATGTATTATCTAGTTATTTATTTATCCTCCGATCCATTTTTTAGAAAGTAATTTCTTGGTCGTTTCTTTTTTTTTAAACCGTGAAATGCTCTTAAAATGTTTAATTCTTTTTTATGATGTTATTGCTTAAATATTCTAGATAATTCCATAAAATTCTTCAAATCGCACAAATATTTAATATTTGTATTGAAGTATTATTGATTATCATTCTTAATATAAGGTAGTTTATTGAGGTTGTAAAATGAGAAATCAGTTACAAATTCGTATTTGCAAAGAATAAAAAGATTTTATTTTTATTTGTTTGACGATTAATTCAACACTTAACCTCAAAGCATGTGCGTTGAATATATATTATGCGTGGTATATTATAGAATGGAAATTCGTCTGATTAATGCCGTGCCTGATCAGGATTTTAACCCCAAATTTTTGGGAGAAGACTACCGATATTTTAGATCGAGGTAGGTAAACATAGATATAAATTTTTACATTTTCATCGATTTATATGTAAAAAAATATTGAATATTTTATTTTTCCTGATTTTTCCAAGATTTATACTAACATATATACATGAAATTACTCAAAAATGCCGGCGCATACATGCACAAAGAATACTTAAGTTTTTATTTGTCATTTGTATTCATCTAATTTTTAAATAATTATCTTATACTTATTTATTATGATGTTTTATTTTTTTTTTAAATTGTTATTTAGTAGTAAGATGTACAAAATAATTTAATCTTCTTTCATTTTCGCGACGGAAAAAATATAATATACTGGATATATTATGTTATAAATTTTTCTCTGAAACTAACGCTTTAAGTCAACTTACAGACTAAATAATTCAACTCGTCAATCTTTAAATCTGATGACAAACTTACATATTAAGGCATTTTCCTTTACTTTTTAAATATTTTAACTATAATAAAGGTTTTTTCTTTGTATATTTTATTGTCTATTCGTATTCGTTACATTTTTGAACATAGTGAATTTATGCTTAAAAAATTATTACTTGTTAACGTTGTATACGATTTACTTGCTCAAGTAAATGATTTTAAGAATTTTTAAGAAACCTTTTACTAGATATCGCATATAATTCCTAAAGTCAATGGATAATGCAGTATTACGTTAAAAAAGTGGCCTTCCTTTATTCTTTTTTAATATGTAGAGCAACTTGGGGTAATCGAAAAAAATTAAATCATTACGTTTAGTTTAATTTTTTAATACATTTTGAAAACGTAGTTTGTTATTATATAGTGGGTAAAATAAGAGTCCTATATAAATACTGTTGTAATTTGTTTTTCTATTTTCTTACTTTGAGCAAGTTTTTTTTTCTTGAGTAAAAGAAAAACAAATATGTTATTGTATTTTATTTCGAATAAACCGGATGGAAGTTGGATGTATAAAGAATTGCCATTGTAAATTAGTTATTTGACTGTATTCGTTTTTCTATAGAATAGGGCACTGTATAGTAAATAACTTGCCTTCATTGTTTAAAGGGATCAGTTTAGTTTATAACTGATACAATCATTTTGTTCAGTAGTGATCCAGTACGTTTCCAAAATTTAGCCTAGTTAACGTTTTTTTTTTTTTTCATTGGGTGCTTCAGATAATGTTTTACTTGTAAAAATTTGGCATTGTATTTCTGATAATGAGGAAAATGAATAATTTACGATCATTTTTTTGAATGATTAGAATGTAATACAACGTGTTTTTTATGAATATATTTTTTATAATCTTAGTTGTTTATTTGAGTGAATTTGAATATTTTTATAATTGAGTAATTTCAAATATATGCTGAAATATACATGAATAATGTATATACTATTAATTTATATGTGATATTAAATTATGAAAACGGATTCATATTTCAACACTGAGGGATACTAGGCGAATGTGCATAATTACAATTTACTGCTTTACGGAATGTTTGAAATTTTGTTCGCCTTGGAACCACCATATTCAATCAAACTTTTTTTTAAATAGTAAGGTGGACATAAGACACATGATTTTAATGTAAAGGTTTACGAGAAAAACGATGGTGAATACCGTTTCTCGATAAAGGTCTTCGTTTTTGAATTACAATCAATCAAATTTGACAAACGGAAAAATCGCGGAAGTAATAAAACAAGGTAAAAAGTTCCGTAATATCGTTTTTATCACGTATTACCATCAGAATTTTATATTAAAATCCAAATTTACATGAAAATAATTCCAGTAAACTGTTTAAAGTTTGTTATTGGATGTATTTTACAAATCTTACATTTCCTACTTCTTACGCCTCGTACATTTTTTATTACGTAGTTACTTAATTTTGGAATTTAAAATTATTTACCTTAAGCACAATTTGAATTTTTTGAACACAAAGAAGCTCTATTTTAAAATATAAATATTATAATTTTGCAATTTCCCATTATTGGCCCTTCCGTTTTCAAAGAAAAAAATATATATTTTTTGTTATTGTACTTAGCTCTGAATTTGATTATGTCTAAATAATTTTTTACTTTCCGAAGAATACTGATTTGAAATTTACTAAAATATATTAAAGGGACTGTGTATAATTCCCTGCAGTGACAATGAGTGAGGCAATCTCATAACAAATAAATAGACAAATTCTATCTTTTTTATTCTATTAAAGTAAACAATATCATTCAAATAAAGAAATATAATCTCTTTAAACATTTATTTTTTATTTGATATAAGTTTGAGACAAAAAAATATATTTCTAAAAAGATATAAATCACATGTAAAAGATTTAAACCTCTCAAAAACTTTAAACCCATTTTATTTTTATGCAAATTTATTGTTAACTTTTGTGGGTTCAAACATTTATTAACAAACCGTATATTTTACTGCGTTCAGTATTTGCAACGCAACAAAGATAAAGAAAACACATTAAGGTATAAGCAAAGTATTTTTCATTGTTTTTACTTTCTTGTTCGAAGTAAAGGAAGTAATGTGACCGTGTAAAATTTCAGTTTTCTGATTTCAACAGAAATATCCATTCTGACTTCATTTTGATAAGTTTCGTCTGTACATACGTATGTACGTATCTCGCGTAACTCAAAAACCATTAGCCGTAAGATGTTGAAACTTGGTATTTAGGACTGTTGTAACATCTAGTTGTGCACCTTCCCTTTTGATTGCAATCGACTGGACTAAAAGTGCCCAAAAAAAACTCAAAATTCCAAAAAATTTGGTTTTGAACTTTTTCTTAACTGCAACAATAATCCCTCATTGACAGCTTTTCAACCATATCATAAGTGGCGCTTATTTTTGTTGTTTCTCGAATTATACTCAAATAAAATTTTAATTACAGAAATATTTGAATCTTACAAGGGAAGGCACATCGGTTCGAATCAAGCCTTCATATCCTTTTTTCCCGTCTAGCCAGGGGTCTCCGCCGTCTGATCTTAACCTCCACTGAGTTCATTATCCTCATGCTTGTGAAAATAATATCAATAAATAATCTTTATCTGTTTAATTTATAAAAACTTTGTAATTTCCTCAGACCAACAGCTTTGTCAGCAGAGGACTCAAAACTTTGAGCGACCTGAAGTATGCGGAGTTCAGAATAGTTAGCCCTAATCTTAAAAATAGTAATCAAAGAGCCGAACCCAGGTACAGTTACTTTGTTTGCGTATATCGCCGCACACAAATTAACAGAGGCAGTTATGCTGGCTGAACCGGTGTGCCATCATACCGCCGCATCTTTAAAGCTGTTTTTCACAATAACTGAAAGTGATAGCACAAAAGACAAGAAATATTTTTTGCAGAAAATTTAATTTCAAATCCTGGGAGCGGTTTTCGAATTCGATTTGATCAATAGTTTGGCCATAGTCAACATGAAAACCGGGTAGGAAGTAATCCGGTTGTTTCAGCTAGCCATTAAAATCGTCACCATCTTGAAACGGTAAAGCATTTCGTAACAGCAATAGTCCTATGTTCTTTTCAGGAATAAAAACAATGTTATACCAAATTTCAGCTCAATGTGATAGTTTTTGCATGAAAGCGTGACAGACATACAGACATCACTAGATATTTTAACACACCCACACTTACACACACACACACATGCAATTTCCAAGTCCTCCAAAATAATTGGGAAGATCGATTTTGGGTAACTCACATTGACCAAGTAATAAGAAATAAAAAATTGAATCAATAAACAGAATTTCTTTTTATTTTCAGGAAAATTGTTGACGAAATGTTCATTAAAATAGCGATAATACTTTTAAAAATAATGATAATTTGTCCTCTCCTAAATAGTTAAGCTAAATTTTCAACAACCGATAACTTCTTTCACAAATAATTAGCAGCCGAACCCTGGATCTGATTTATTACCTCCCTAATCACACAAAACTACTTGAAATCGTTCAGATTCGATCCGAAATACTTTTGCACGTACTGCAGATATACCGGATTAAGAATGCTAAAATACAAAATTTCTCTTTCCTTACTCGTATGAAATACCCATCACATTAATTTTCTCATATGAAAAAATATTATGCGTAGATGTCAAGGGAAAAAACTAATGAGGAAAGTAAGTCTAGTTGCAATAGGCTTCGTTATTTTTCTCTTAGATATTTTAGAACTACGCTGTTTGAGATCATCTTTATTTTTAATTTAATGTGAAAACACTGATAAACCCAGACAAAAAAAAATATGCAACAAAATTTCACAAAATTAAAATTTTTATCGTTAGTTAACGGTAAGCCGTTTCTAATCAATCCTTCTTAAACCTTTTCTGTGTTATATTACTTTGTTAAAACAACGCATTTAAATTTACTCTACATATTTGCAAAATAAAAATCAGTTATTCGAAGTGTAGAAAATAAAGACTTACATGCTACGTACCTAACTATTGAATTTTTTCTGTTTTTTTTTTCTTTTTTAAATACTGTAGATATTATTGGTAATATTGAATTTATTTTAAATTGTCTAATCCTGCTTTTGCGCGAACTCTCCCTTATATGCGTGGGTGTACAAATATATTTTTCTTCCTTCTTTTGTTGTTAAGAATATTGAACTGCTATACTACACTATAACTATATTACGGATATATAATTATATTGTTATAATGACAAATTTGATTTGGATACAAGATAAAATGTGTATTATTTTGACATAAATATTGTAACAAGACCGGTATAGCGGACCTGAGTAACGGATTCCTACCAATTAAGAAGAAGTAGTAGAAAATATAATAATGGGAGGAATCCAGAAAGGGGCTAAAATAACCCTTTTAGTAAATATAACTGTCTTTTGTAATACTGCCCACTGACACAATTAAACAAATGTTCTTCCGTGAAACGTGTTACCTAACCCAAAATGCATGGAACGAAAGGGCTCGGTATATCGTTCTTAGGTTCAACTTGGGTCTGGTTTGACAGGTAAAAAAGATAGAAGTATAAATACTCCGGGGAAAACCAGTTGAAATCAGTTCTGCGAAATGAGTCTAAGCGAGACGTTATTATGTCACTTTGCGAGATCAGAATCTGCGAGACGTGGTTCTGCGAATCAGTCTAAGCGAGACGTTATGATACGTGTCTGCAAGGAGAGTTCTGCGAGACGTCAGTCAGTGAGAGTATTGGGCGAGAAGGTCACCAAAGGAGCGAATCTCTAGTGTGAATTAAATTCGATACGATTAAAGGTGACGTCACAAGTAATTCCAGTACACGAAAACAAGAAATGGTTCGGTGAGTTACTGTAAGACTATAAATGAAAGAGATAATGTACTAAATTTCATTCATAAACTGTTTTATTTGTGAACAACAAAGTATTTGCCGTAAAAGAAACGTTAAAAAAAAGTAAAAAGACTAGCGGTTAAAAGATTTAAGACTAGCGATCATGCTATTGTCTTTTGTCAATGGGTCTGAATTCTGGTGTTCATTATTTATCTACAAGTGAATAAATCCTAACGATTACTTTAAATTATAACAACATAATAATAACAACAATAATAATTATTATTATGATTATTAGTTTGTTATTGACATTTAATATTATTATTGCTTACTGTTGCCATTATTGTCATTCTAATTATTATTATGAGATATTTTTTTTATTGTCTGTTATTATTATTCTGATTGTTATTGTGGTTGTGATTATTATATTTTTTTATTATTTATTTTATTATTGTCGTTTACTTTTATTATTACATTGTCATTATTACTATTATTAACGATTTATCTTGTTTTGCTTATGTTTTTAAACCAAAAAATTGTAATTATATAAACATTTTCATTTGTCAGTCTCTCAATATCCTGATCGAGCCGCGAACACGCGACAATATCATTTGGAATATTACAGATAATTTCCGGTTGATTATATTATCTCTTTGTGAGGCATTAAACGTTTACATACGGTTATAACCAAATGAGCTTAATATAACAATGCACTTTGATAAATTATTACCTTACCATCTGCTGTATGTTAATATTTTCGTGAGTTTTTTCTTCTTAAAAGTAAATATTGTTAACATATCAATATCGATCTCCTATAAAAAACGTACTAATTTAAATTAGTGTTGGCTGTTATTATAGTACAATAAGTTTACTATAAATTATTCTACTTTTCCAACAAAAAAAAAACTTAACCATCAGTGAGTTTTAAAATTTACATACTGAAATTTTGTGTCTATCATACGTAAATATAGCTCAGGTAACTCAAACAATTGGTGTTTGAATTTCATTGCTATAGTTGATTTCTAACTGACACAATATTTTATAAAAAAAAAAACAAATTTAGTTCATAATTACTGCAGTTCTCACAACAGATATGATTAGAAGTATCTTTCAGTTGATTAAAATTTTGAAATACTTTCAATTAACAATTTATAAATTCAAATAAATGAAGTTCTTTTAAATAAAGGCATGTTTTATTTTCTTACTAATAATTTGAAGCTGAATTCCCAAGTAATAATTAATTAAAATATAAGTTGGACTTCAGGGAACTTTTTGGAGTAATTGGATTTTCCTGCCAATTGTACAACAAAACCCTCCGTTTACACTTCAACACACAACATTGTTAAAAATGAGTTTTAATTTTAATAATTTAACACATAAAAATGATGAAAAATTGCGGTTGGATTTAAATTATTATACAATTAATCTTTGAAATTAATTTCATTACTAAAATCTTTCATTAAAGGAAACAGAAAAAACCATTCGAGCACAATTTTTTACAAGATTTTAGTTTTTTCGACTAACTTTTCGTTATTGTTCTCATAAAAATTTGGTGGGGATTTTTTGTTACGATTTATCTGTTATCGATTATGTTCTTAAGAAATAACTGAATCGGGAATGGTTATTTTTAAAAATTAAATAACTGATGTGTGCTGCCTTTTATAATCTAAATAAGAAGATGTATGTATATAATAATTAAAATCAGCTATTATTACGATGAGGATGAAATGATTTCTAGAAACATTTTTTAAACAACAAATTATGTATTAAAAACTAATATTGCTAATACAAAAGTATTGTAACTATAACTTAATAAAATAGACTAATATTATCGCTAAGGTTGTTTGCTACGGGTAAGATAAGGAAGGAGTTGCCAAATCATCCATCTTCTTTTAAGAAGTTACAATTTTTCTGCATTAATGCTAACTATTTAATCAGATTTTATAAATATCCGTTTATCGGTGACGTAACAATAATTATTTTTCATTTATATTTGTGTTAATTAATTAATATTAATTTAATCAAAACTAACTTACCAGTTTTTACAATTTAAAAAAATAATCACTAAAATAGTTATTGCTTGAAAAATGGTCGATATTTGCAAATCTATTTTCGCTCAAATTTTTCAGGATAATGGCAAAAGATGATTAGTAAATTAATATTGCAAATTTTAAAAATGATTGCGCATTTTACACAGACGAATAATGTAGTAAAATTAAAAAGTAAATATTTTAACTTTTTTTTCAGTTTAAAAAAAAATAAATTTCAGAAATAAAATGAAAATACATAGATAACATAAACTAACAAGGGAATTATTATTGTTTAATTTTATTTGTATTATGCTTTAAACTCATCGGCTTCAAGATACTGCTTCCCTAGCATATAAGGTGTGATATGTAACGAACATCAATATCACAAAATAAAAATTACATATTGCATTGGCTATTATCAATAATAATAATAATAGAGATTTCGGAATTATATTGACAGGCTTACAATTTTTTCTTGTTTATCACGAGATATAGTTTTTACCTGTATTAAAGAAAGAAATTGAAAATAGTTATAAAAATTTAATCTCTTTAATTTCTCTGATGTTTCTTTCATTTGATTACAATACTTTTTCATCAAATGGAAATGATGCATAGCCTATCTCGTTTTTACTTTACTATTATGGTTTTATAATACCAGAATAGTAATAAATTAATTAAGATTAATTATTAGGTATTGAACTACTTTTGAAATATAGGAACGCGATTTCCTGTAGATCAAACTTCTTATTTATCTACCTATAGAAAATGTATAGTTTAGATATATTCAGACTGAAATATATTTTTGTTAATAGAATGAATGAAATGGTAATCCAGAAAAGAGTTATTTATAACATCAAAATTATTATTTTAAGCATCTCTCACCAAAAAAATTAAATATTCTTTACAGATAAATATGTGTAATCTGTTCCCTCAGAACAATGAATGGATGAGATGAATTTTTGGAACTGACAATAAGGTGAGAAGGATTCCTTTCTCAAGAAGAGAAAGAAAGAAAGAAAATTTCCCTATATTCCGTTTATTCTGGCTTGCACTCTGTAACAGCATTTGATGAATGATAATGAATTTTTTATAGCGTGTAAAAACATGCTATGTTTAACCGGAAAACAAACCTAGAACCTCCGGATGAAAGTTGCAGATGTTACCTGTCCACTACGAAGACTGGCAATGAATTAATTTTGAAAAATAATGAAGCTATTTGAATTTAATTAACTAAAAGATTATCCTGACTGATTTGTACTGCAGTATCTATTGGTTACCAAATGTAATCCGAACTTTATAAATGATATGTTGTCAAGTCGCTTTAGGAAATTCATACAGTAATTATTATATCTACCTGACACTCATTCGCTTTCATTCTAGTTTTCTCATGATGTGTACTCTGTTATGATTTTCCTTTCCGTCCTGTTTTTTTACGAACGTTAACATGTATTCAGTTTACCATTTACTGTCGACATTAGTGTAATAATTTTAATTTTATTGGGTAGATATTATTTATAAATGTAAAAATCAAGGTATAAGTTTCGGTATTATTTTGATGTTTAATTACTTCGTCCTTATAAATTCGTTACTAGATCCGAATAAATACGTGAGTTTGACTTTTAGATAATTATAACTTCGAAAATAATTGTAAGATTTTATTGTTTGATACGTCAACTTTTAGCCAGTCCAATTTAAAATTTAGCATTATCTTTCAAAGATTTTTATTTTGTGAATAAGTTATTTGTTTAGGAAAATTAAATAAAAAGGAAAATTCCTGTTTAGAACAAAAATTCTATAGATCTTACTTTGACTGCTTGTAACTGACGAAATCCACAGCAGAATTCCTAAATATATTAAAAATTTGCTTGTCATAGCTTTTTAAAATAGGTTAGCCAAATTTCAAATGTATAACTTCTTTTTTAAATTCTTCTGATTCCGGAACTACTGTTCTTATAGACATGCGACAAAGTTTAATTGATTTACTGTGAGTATAGAGTAATAAATAGAATATTCAAATAAACGTAGGATGAGCAATTCTTTTGAGAATAGTTTTTTCTTTAATAGATAGTAGTAGGTTGGCCTGCTAGGAACGGGACTCTACGATGTCAGATCTACGTGGTAAGTTAAGAATCGGATCGCTGCAGGAGGTACGGAACGCGCCACTAATTTACTCGCTTGGAATTATGATGGTTAATACCCAAAGTAATAACATTTGCTCTGCTTTTAGTAACGCCTTTATCAAATAGATAAATCGGTTAATTTTGCAAATTAAGGTAATGATTTTGAAAATAAATGAAGTCTGTCTACTTTAAACTATGCTAGAATATTAGTTATTAAAAATATATGAACAACTATGTTTAGTTGTAAAACTTTGTAAAGATTGATTTACAATATTTATATCAATAACAAGATTTGCTAAGTATATGTTAATAATCTTTACTAAAAGTAAAAGCCCACCTAAAAGTAAAAACACAATACACAAATACTAAAGAAACTGTAGACCTACTGAAAAAAAAATGAATTATAAAATAAAAGTTCATCATATGCATAAGCATCCTGTAAATTTATGATCGTATTTTTTACCGAGCGCAAACAGAACAAAATTATATTAAAAATCCCAATTTCATAAAATTATTCTTAAATTAACAATTATTTAAAACTTTAATTTTTTTAAATTACAAAATATTGAACCAGAATTATTTATATAACCTATGTTAAATGTTTATGTTAATAATTAATTAATTGAATTACTATTGTTAGAGAATTAATTCAAATAATAATTAGCAATTATGATTTTTGTAAATAACGCGCGTAAATTGCTCTGATTGTTTCCGAGAATATTAGTATAAATCTGATAAAGTATTCTTTCAAGTCCTGATTTGCTGGTGCGCTCAATATTAAGAACACAACCATAAAAATGCTACTTTTGTTATTACGAACCACTCATTTTATAAATCATTTAATAAAAGAAACCTTCCTTTGCTTTGTATTTTATAAATTTTTAACGTTTTTCTTAACTTTTATCGGATTCTTTTTTCTTATTTTTAAAAAGTTGTTATAACTAGATAATTGAATTAAATAAAGCACAAATTAAATGTACAAAATCAAATTACCCCGTTTGACGTAAAATAACATTTATTAATAAATTTATTTTTACAAAATATAAAAATAAAAATGTAGATATAAAAAATAAGTATATATGATTCATAGTTAGACTACGTAAATAACTAGGAAATAATATATTACTAAGATTCACTTCCTGTTTTAGTTTAAAAAGAATCTGAATATATTTATTTGTTACGCAGAAGTCGTAATAAAATTTCACTTAACTATGTCGCTTGTCTGTAGAACTGGAGTTAAAAGGACAACATGAAAAACGTAAAGTGGAAAAAAATTAAAATTATACATTTTCACAGTTAGTTTGGGTCCTAGTAAAGGCAGTTACATTTATACCAATTTGAATACTAGATCATGGATACCGGTTTTCTTTGGTGGTTGGGTTTCAATTTACCACACATCTCAGGAATGGTCGACCTGAGGCTGTACAAGATTACAATTCATTTACATTCATACATATTATCCTCATTCATCCTCTGAAGTGGTATCATACGGTGGTTCCGGAGGCTAAACAGAAAAAAGAAAAAGATTGATTGGGTCGATCTCCAAAGGCGGATTGGTAGCGTCTTAGCCTTTCCACTGGAGGTCCCGGGTTTGAATCTCGGGCAGAAATGGCAATTTTCATACATACAATAAGTTCATTTCCATAGTTCTACGCAATAATTTATCAAAGCTTCTGTGTAGAATTTGCCATTTACAGAATAAAATTATTAAATATTAAAAATAAGCATAGTACTGAAAAGTCTGTGAATGTTTTGGAAACTATAAGAATATCAACAGTAAAATGTAATACATAAAATATTCAAATTGATTAATACTATTTTAAACAGCTAAATAATAAAAGTTTTCTCACTACAAATAAAATTCCGTTTGATTTATTGAGGTTACTTGCATGTTCAATACTTGACAAATCATAGAAATTTTTTTGAATTTCTATTTTTTTCAAACATTAATTTATTGAAATGGGAAATAGTAAATATGCTCCAATAAATTCCTAAAAATACTACGCTACTATTGATAATTTTAATTGCATTGCTATTGAATACCTTTTGACCAGAAATTTTTATCAGCATGTTAAAATATACAGGTCCGATTTGGATTTATATAGTTTTTATTCTCAATGATTTTGGTTTGAAACATACTTCAAACAATTATATGTGTAGTACTGCCTAGCTCTTTTTTTCTAATGTAGTTTGCAGCATTTACCTTCCATTATATTCATTTAATAAGTTACTCTATACCGTTTTGCTTGCGTTTTTTTTAATCAGTGTAATACAAAATTATTTACTTTTTAAACTTCTTTAAACTACATTATTTTTAACCACGACGGAACGAGACAGTGTATAAGTTTGGGATGAGAAGTTGAGTAGTGTCTGTTTGTTTCCATTTTCCTCAAAAACTACTGGACCGATTTCGATGCGGATTTGTTTGCATTACATAGGTATCATCTCAGAGTAGGTTCTTATATTAGTTTACGGTTGTAAGCCACCAGGGGGCGCTGCAGTTGACATCTTTCTTCAAAACGGCTTTTGAATGTTTCTATGTCTTCCTCTCTCATTTTCTGTTTAGCCTCCGGAATCACCGTTAGGTATTACTTCAAAGAATGAATGAGGATGATATGTATGAATGTGAATGAAGTGTAGTCTTGTACAGTACTCAGGTCAACCATTCAGGAATGGTTGACCTGAGACTGAATAAGTCTCAATTTACCACACATCTCAATTTACACACATTGTTTACAATTTACCACACATCTCAGGAGATGTGTGGTAAATTTAAACCCAACAACCAAAGAACACCGGTATCCACGAACTAATATTCAATTCCTTATAAAACTAACTGCCTTTTCTAGGTTTTGAAACTTAGCTTTCGACTTCAAAATCAGCTGATTTACGATGAGTTAACCACTAGACTAGCCTGGTGGGCTCTAAATCCTCCTAACTCCAGAAAGGCTACATTATTATGTGGATTATTAAATAATTTGCGCTGGTCAAGTGTACTAAACTTTCATCATCATCAGTCTATAAACGTCCCACTGTTGGACTAGGCCTACTAATTTTTAAAAAGTTATAAATAAAAAATAAAATTTGAAAAACGAGAAAACCTTAAAAAACGTGTAATAATTAAATAACTGTATTTTTTACCTTATAACACTTTGTGATATTGTTTTTAAAACAATAAAATTTATGATTTTATTAATTAATTAATGATTTGATTTTATTTTTAATTGACCCGTAGGCTGTATAGATAAGCATTAATTATCATGATAGTCACGCACAACAGTTAATCAAAATTTTAAATTTTGTTTTAAAAACAATGTCGCAGAGGATTCTAAGATAAACATCAACTTATTTAATTACATCACGTTTTTTAAGGTTATTTCGTCGTGGTTTTTTAAAAATTTCCAATTTTATTTTTTGTTCTAACTGTAATTTTAATTTAATCTATCAAAATAAAATTATATTTTACTAGTGAAAATTGCAAGTAATTATTAATGTGTGGTATATCTTAAATGAACAATTTTTTTATTTGACATTCAAATTCGATATTTAAAAAAAAATTATGTTTTCACTGTTATACAAAAAATCAAATAATGATGAATTCTAAAACTTTACGTTCTTTGTATTTTTTTCTAATGATCTATTTTCTGTTGTTTAGCATGAAGGAAATATGTATATATATTAACAACAAAAAAGCTCATTTAAAAACTGGTAATCTTATGATTAGAGAAGACTTTTTCAAAGTTATTGGACAGTTCCAACATCGGCTGTGTTGCACACGATGGTGTCTTGAAATTCTCTATAATCCCTTTTAATGCATGGTAAAATAATGGATTTGATATAATGTGATTATTCATTTAACATGTTGATTTGGTCAACTTTTCAGTATTTTTATACACTTTACGTATTCGACGTAATCAATTTCGTACCTATTGTCTGCTATGTATAAGATTAAAATTGCACGCTACAAGTAGAATTTTTGTACTTATTTCTATGAGTAGTTCTTAAAGTTGATTATCTTTTTTTTTTGAATAGTTCTATGCTTGTTCTTTGAATCTATATGTGGATGCGCTAAGATATAATTTAAGCCGCCACTTAAATTATATCTTATTATCCGCTTAAATTACATCTAATTTAATTAGATAGATATTGATAACGCTTGATATTTATAATTTATCTTGTTATTTCTCATTTAGAACAGATTATTTCAAAATCCAATTTAAATAATTAAATACTATACGAAATTAAAATTAAAAATTATTCATTAATTGAATAATTAAATGTATTTATACACATAAATTTTCCAACTTTAAATAATTTATTTTATTTGATTACTAGTTCTTTCGGACAAATTATAATAATTATAGCTGCCTTTCTCTTTATTTATTTTTTATATAAAATAATTTTAAACAAAAGTAAGCTATTTTACTAAGAGCTTTAAAGTTACTTTGACCGACTTACTTTCTTATAATATATGTCAATAATAATTTAATGGCAATACAGTAAACAAACAAATAATTTTACAACTCAATTCTACAAATTACGTGTAAGATTATTGTTTATTTAAAAACATTCAAATCATTTAGTTAAGACACGACAAAACCCAGCAAATATTTTTGTCGAAATTATCACTCCACTGGTTTTCAAAGTGGTAACCAAAACAATTAATCATTAAAAATATAATTATTGAGATACAAGTTTAAAAATTTAGAAATTTGAAAGCTTTTCTAAAATTTAATTTTAACTATGCATATTCGCTTAGTAATTAATTATTGTTTTAATTGTATAACTTAAATTGTTGTTTTATGTATAATTTTAAAATTACAGACTAGTTTTATGATGTTCATGTATTTATAAAATAAAACAACTCATAAAGAATCTTTTCGGTGAGATTTTATCTAATTTTTTTAACTAGGTAATTTTCTTATAGTCTTTCTTTTTCAAATAATGGTGCTTACTTAACTGGTAATCACAACTTAATTAACACTATTACTAGTACATGTTAATCGCATTAAGAACGCTAGGTGATTTCCTACGTTTAGCCATCTAGAATAATATTTTAGCCAGTTGTAAGTAGCCTAAAGTTTTTTGTTGTTACATTATAAAGTAATGAAGCAAAGAACGCAATTTCCCATTAAGAAGGGAATTAGAGGAGCAAGATGTTGGAAAAAGGGACTACTAAAGAGAAAGAAGCGAGAGAAAAAGACAAAGAAGGATATAGCGGGAAAGATGGCAAAAAAAAACGATAGGAAGATACCTCTTTTCCTTCGCACAACAGAAATTATTGCTTCCGCTTGTCGCATACTAAGCAAACGTAATACGAAACATAGCGTTTAATTTAAGTATGTATACATAATAAAAATAGGGTGGAAAACCAAGGGATAAATCGTTTGCGATAATACGCGTAAGATTTATATTTAAAAAAAAAATAATAATATGAGAATATTTCATTCCCTTCATTAACGGAAATAAGGGATTATAGGATACAAATGATAGGAGAAACAATGATGAGAAATATATTTATTTTCCTTAGTTAATTATTTTTCATCCAATTTAATTAGAATAATGAACACTTGCGTTAATACATAGTTATAAAATATGTACAACAAATTTATTACATTTTAATGTAAAACTGTTATTCATTTACTTCTTTTTCTACTTAATGTTTTCATCGTTTTCTTCCTCCTTTTAAGGATTTTCATCCTTTAGTTATTCTTCTTCCGCTTTTTCTTTCTTGCTTGTCTTCCGACTAATACTTCCTCTTTATACTTATATCCCTCTCTTTTTTCCTCATCCTTTATTTCTTGTTAATTTTTAATCCTTATGGTCTGCAATCTAACACTTCTCTTAATATTACAAAAATATTCTGTCCCAAAAGCAGTAGAGCTAATTTCATAGATATATACGTTTGAAACAACTCTATATACAGTAAGTATCGTTTATAGTCATATCGGATATAATGAAATATCGGATATACTAACCAAAACTTGTCTCTTGTTGGTTTGGTATGCTGATAATACATAAATACAATATTTATATAGTTTATAATTACATCGCTTGTAGAACGTATCGGTTATTATGACTTATTTTTCTACTGCAATGCAATATTTTATCGTTTATGACGGACAAAAGTGACTCATCAGTAACGTAGTACATCTACATTGTAGCTACAGAAATATTTTAACTGTTAAAACGAGTCACCTTTTCCTTTTTACCTGCATGTGTACTATAGTTCTTGTTTTTTTATCTTTTTTCCGTACCACATTATTGTAAACTGAAGCAACCGCATTCAGTTGTTATTAATCTTCTGCTGTGAGCGCATCATATCATGCGGGTACAGTATTTTATTTTACGTATCCTGTGTAATTCATTTAATAGTGATTTAATTATGACTTCGCGAAAAACATTCACGATAAAGGAAAAGGCGGACATTATTTGGCGATTAGAAATGATAAAATTAATAAGGACATTACCTTAGAATTAGGCGTAGGTCATTCGAAAATGTCGGTGATATGAAAGAACTGTGAAAAAAGTAGGAAAGATTTTAAAACAAATTGTAAGGAATCAAACCAAATACGGCCTAGTCAACATAATGATACAGACCAAGCACTGTTAAAATAGTTTAAATACCATAAGGCTAGTGATATCCCTATTAGCGGCCCTATATCGCAAACTAAGGCGAACGATTTCTCTGAAAAATTCGGTAAACCACGTGAAATAACTTCAATGGTCCTGTCAGCTTCACGATATTGTGTCGAGGAGATTAAGCGGTGAGGCTGCAGCAGCTCCAACCGGTGTGTCAAAAAAATGGATAGAAACCATTTGGCCAAAATTAAAAGAAGCCTATTCGGGCGAAAATATCTATAATGCTGATCAATCTGGTCTTGTTTTTTAAACTGACACTAGAAAGAACCCTTCGGTTTAAAGGCGAAACGTGTTTGGGGGGAAAATTATCAAAAGAAACAGTACTAATTGCAACAAATACGTATGACTAGAACTGACAAAAAGAAACGTCTGGTTATAGGGAAAAGTGCTAAACCCCGATGTTTTAAAAATTTTAAATCGCTTCCTGTTATGTACAAAAGTAACAAATGATACAGGATTTAGATCAACAAAAGGAAACACAAATAACTATTCTGGATACTATAATTACGTTATAAAGATTTACTTGGCATTTCTCCCGTCACCACCCCATTCGGTCGCCCTAAAGCATAAGACCGAATGTCTGTGCCACAAACGGCAACTGCGCCTCGGAACAGTTTAGCGACCAGTATCCTAATACAGCTCCTAGAGCTTACCTAACAACATGAGCGGATAAGCGTGGTGCCATACACCATCGGCTTATATATCTCAACCGCTCACTTATGATATATTTGCTAAAATGGATAGGCGCACCCCGTCAACTACTTAAAATACATTTGACAGCCATAATAAAATTTATTTTGTCTAAGCAGCAATTTGCTGCCACGTCTAGATCGCTGAATGTCAGCAAGTACCTGTCCACCATTTTATAGCGCTTGGACCCAATTAATTGTCTGATGATCAGCCATACTCAGGGTTAGCTTCCCACGGCAATACGGTAAGAGTCTTTCCCTTAAGCAAACTACGGATGCTGGTTGAACAAAGCAACCTCATCAATGAACTCCCACAAGATCTGACAATGCGGCTCTCGCCAAACTGACTCGCCGCTTGTGAGTGGCCAATTTTCCCCTTGACCTCTAAGTTCCAGGGTGGCTCGGTCTCTGCCCCCCTCCCCAAGAGCAGGGCAGTCAAACATCAGGTATTCATTTGACTGCACCTTCCCGCAGACGCACAGCTCATCAGCTGCCAGGCGGAACCGAAACAGATATTGGTTCAAGTTAACGTGGTTGGTAATCACCTAGGCACCCGTTGCCCTTAAAAACGAGCTCGAGGCATACCATCCCCCCAAATCTTGTATAAACGTATACAAGGATCTTCCCTTAGTCGTGGTGTCCCATTCCAGCTGCCATGCTTCTATCGCAAGGCTCTGCAGCCTCTTCCGCAGGCGGGAGAAAGGCAACTGAACGAAATTTAGATCTGGTGCATTGCGATCACCGTTCCGCTCTGGTACTGGCTCGGCTCGAAACCGCATATCAAATACCTCCCCTCCCGGCCTTTTCGTAATCTCCACATGCCTGCCTGAACTCTCACCACTAAATCGGCTGGAAGAGCGTTTCCCAATACGGTGGTAGCCTCGTAGGAGGTTAGGTTGTTTTAAAAACATCAGTGCATACAATTAAGGCTCTGCACAAGGCACTCTTTAAGTTTTGAACAAGTGCTTTATTCATATGTAACTTATGCGCCCAATCAGGTGCCGCGTAAGAGGTCATGCTCTTGAAGACACTTTGGTACACCATGTACATTTGCCAGCCCGACAACCTCCTAAGTTCCGAGCAATCCTCCCAATTTTGTGCATCACTGAGACGGCGTCCACCGCTACTTGTCTAATGTGGTTGCTAAACAGCAACGTTTCATCAAAAAAAAACACCTAGGTACTTAAGAACTCCCTCTCGGCTTATTACACAGCCTTTATGTTTAATATGGAGGTTTCGACTGTACGATAATTTGCCTGCATCCTTGTAAAGCATAAGCTTTGTCTTGGGCACAGAAATCTTTCAATTTTGATTGTCCATCTAGCCCTCTGCGGTTGACAAGGCCGCCTACTCCCGGTATTCTAGCTGTGATTGTGAATTACCACGAACTAAAAGGAGACAATCATCGGCGAAAGCCTGGGCCGTGACCCCTTCCGGAAATGTCAATCCAGAAATCTGTCGAATACCAGGTTCCACAGCAGGGGACCAAGAACAGAACCCTGCGGCTTTCCCTGGTAAGGGATTTTTCCACAACTATGTGTGCATCCTTAAAGAGATCCGTACGGTTAGACAAATAGTCACGTACCACGGCTTGCAGGGCTACGGGAACATTGCGTCGTTCCAACTGATAGAGGACAGAACTCCAACACAAGGAACTAATTGCCTCTATGTCTATAAAAATTGTCAAAACATGTTTACAGTCGGCGCTTTCCACCTCGGCAAGAGAATTTAAGATGCAATCCTCAACCCATGAAAGTGTAACAAATGGTGATGTAGTGGCATCAGTACTAGCTGAAATAGACGGGGACGTAGGTAATGATTGCAACAACCATGAAGACATCAACCGGCCAAATGTTGCAGAACCTTTAGCGGCAATGAAAATCTTTTGCCGGTTTCTCAATTTTACAGAAATTGCTAATGAAGAAACAAAGAGTATTTGTTTTGATTTAGAAAAGAACCTTCAAAAACTGTATTACAACACGAAATGTTCAAAACAAAGCAAAATAACCGACTTTTTGCAGAAGTAATTTTTACAATTTTCCCCATCTTCTTTTACTCTACCGTATTTGTATTTATTATTGCATTTTTAAAAAATTATTTTAATACAGAAATTAATTATTATTATTAGTGATTATTTTACTGTATTACAGTACCCGTGTAGATGGCATATTAAAGTAGTACCACTAAGTTACCTAAACATCGGTTATAGACCTAATATCGTCAGTTCCTTGGATGTTACTATAAGTATTATTTACTGTATTGACATAACATAGTATTTTTACATTATGTCTCTACATTTCTTTCTCCATGTTCCAGGTTCGAATTGCTATTAGGAATGGAATTTTTAAAAGCTATAAATTTCCATTTCTTATTCATTCTGGTTAGGTTTGCGTTAGAAAGAAAATCTGGTGGTGAAAATCACTTCAGATTAATTATAGAAAAACTTGGAATAAAAATATATTTATATTTTTTTTATTATCTGGTCAGGGCTCATTTCGCTTGCTCATCCCTCCCTCCAGCTGTACTTGTTATCCTCATGGTTGTGAGAATAATACTGATAAATAATTATTAAAACCTGAAAAGTTCTCTCATTCTCCAACGTTTCTCTCGTTCTTGACGTAGAAGCTCTGATATGCTTCTGCTGTAGACGAATATACTTGTGGGGTTGGTTCCTCTTTCCATTTCCAAGCATGACGATACAAACACACTTCTGTCATGGCGCCAATATGTTGATGGTCGGCGAATATTTATTTAAGGCCACTTCGATCCTTATGAAAACACGGTAGCTCTACAATGACATCAGTATAAACTCGTGACAGATTTAACTGCATCTCGCTTTGAAAATTTATTGCAGCTCGAGTTTGGGCAAAACCCTCTTCGTCAGCAGCTAACCGAGAATTAGGCACTTCACTTGTTTCAGAGGACCAAGAAACTCTCATTCTTTTAGCAGACTGAATAAAAAGAACTAAATATGGCTTCTTTCTTGAAGCCATATTTTTTTAACTTTTGACAATCCAAAATCGACAGCCAAAATGAACAATCAAAATCCTTAAAAGTTCGCTAAATGTGATAACAGAAATAAAATGAAGTAAAAGGATTAATTTTTTTTGAGAATATCTTTAATATCTTAACCAACTCATTAGAGATATAATTCTAATCGGAGGTAATGGCAGATTTATACCAGATTTATTTATTATTTACCAGATTTATTTTGCAGTTTTATACCTTAGCCTCCAAGGTATATCTCTGCAAAGTTCTATTAAAACCTGTCCAATAGTTTTTCCGTTATGCGCTTACAAGAATTATACTAGTTATCATTTTATTATATTTATAGATTATTAATTTCATACCTAAAATATAGCATAACAGAATGCAGTTATGGAGACGGAATTTGACGAAATTTCAAGGTAGTATTGACTTAATGAGAATAGATTTTAAAAATCAATCAATTTTTTTAAAATAGTAAATTATTTTCTTAGAAAAAAATTTCATTCATCAGTAATGTCATACATTTCATGAGAGGTTTAAATCACTAATCTGTTCAGGTGCCTTTTTAGTGATTTTTTGATCTTCCTTAATCTCTTTTATTGACAGCTAAATATAAAATAATGTAAGAATTCGTTATCATTCGATTCTCTAATACAGTAATGAATATACATATCATTTTAAATTCTGGAAACTCCCAAATCACTTCGTATAACTTTACTTTAATAACCCATACAAATAAAATCTTTTAAATTCATCTACAAATTAATTAATGCTTCTCATATTGAGCTCATATTTTATGTTCAGTGCCGAACTACAATGTTTGTACTATTATTGTTTTGGGGGATTTCAATAATTTGCTTTCAATAATTCTCGTATTTTCTGAAGTTTGATAATTTTATTGGACATTATTATATTTTCTTTTTATTATTCACAATTTTTCTTAAAAAATATAGTAATTTAAGCATCAATTTAAAAGCTGTTTTATCCCATTAAGTAGCATCTTTTTCCTAAAATCTCATTATTTCACTTCTTAGTTTCATATACCATAATTATAATTTTCAGTTTGTAATTAAATATATAAATTTTCAAACATAATTATGTAATTGGTAAATATATCGTAAAAATAAATAAGGTGTATGTGTGTGCAGTATTCTAAGTACAAAAAAATGAGTTCTGTTTTGATATCTTTAATGTTCTTAAAACAAAAAATAAATAGATACTTATAAATTAGGTCTTCACCCATTAATTTATAAATAATAATCTAATTCACCGAAACATTTGTCCAAGTAACATTAATTTATAAATATGACCAACTTGTACTTTATTTAAAAAAAAGAATCCTTCAGAAATTCTAAGAGAAATACTGAAACCATCTATGTTTTTATTTATTTTTACTGCAGGAAGCTTATATGCGGCGGTAGAAAATAGTGTCTCTGACAACAGCTAAGGTTTTTTTTATATCCACGCCCATCGCTTAATGATATCTTCTTTCAATTTTTTTTCAATCTTTTTAATTTTCTTTAATATTCATTCTTTTATGAATTATGAATTTTAAATTTCTTTCTGTTAAGTAAATGTATGCTTTAATTTATACTGAATATTTAATTACGTTTTACAAAAACGTTGTAATATTCGGAAAGTTATAAATAAACTTTTATTAAAAACAGGATTACTGCAACTAAAAATTTATATTTTCTAATTCGCCATCTTTTTTAAAAAAAGAAAAAAAAAGATTATTTGTTATTCATATATTAAAAAGAACAGAGTCAAAAGGTGAATAAAAAAATAATTTATACAACGTCAACTTCTGTTGTTTAACGTATTCAGTTTTTTAAGCATCACCGTTTTAATAAGTGGTTATTGCAAAAATGTTGCAAAAAGTCATCGTGTTTCCCAATTATAGCACAAGTCATGATAGAATTTTTAATTTGTTTGGTGCCCGAATAAATATCAAAAATCAACTTTGAGAAAAAATAGTTGAGGACATATAACTTACAGTTCTGCAGGGAATGAGATTATAACATGGAATGCGTTTCAGTGTGTGTATGTGTGTGTGTGTGTGTGTGTGTGTGTGTGTGTGTGTGTGTGTGTGTGTGTGTGTGTGTGTGTGTGCGCGCGCGTGCAATATATTTATATAGTAGTACAGTATATTAACTAATAAATCTGTTCTTTCTAATGTTTTCACCCGCTAACTTTTGCTCCCAATCTTAGGAGTAATTTTCTTTTCTTACAGATTTGTTGTTTATCTATGATATAATCAAAAATGTTATAAATCGAGGTTCATTATATTATCAATAATTTACCCAAAAATTGCTTACCTTGGGTACGAATCCGGGATATTCCAGGTTAAGGGAGATTGTATCTCAAGGCTTGAAGAGATTTTAAATATCATTTAAACTTACGCTTATGAAATTCAAAGTATTACATTAGCTTTTTTAAAAGTCTAAATATCATTAAATAAATGTACACTTAATAAAAAATTTTCAAGTATATTTTATGTAATAATACACATCTTATTCATCTTACTATTGTAAGATGTAATAAAGTTTTCCAAGAAATTAAAAAAAAAATTTTTATTGTAATAAAATTTGACTGGTGTATTTCTTGAGAATGATTAATTTAAAGATTTTGTTCCAGAATTTTTGTTTTGAGGAAATTATAATTTATTCTGATTTGTGGTTTTCATCAGGTTTAAGCTTATAAAAATTGTTGTAATAAGTTAGATACTTTAGAAAAAAAGTTGAGTAGTACTTGTTTTGAACTTTTATAAGAAAAGTTTTAAAAGTTGAAAGACGGAAAGAATACCAAATGAATTGTTGGTTTTTCTTATTCAAGTTCAAGTTTCTCGTTCAAGTTTTATGATAAAAGTAAAACTACATATTATATAAGATTTAAATCTTATGATTTCAAAAATGAAAAATGGTATAATATTTCTGTTAAATGTATGAGAATGCATATGAATACTAATTATCTATTATAGTAGTGAGTTCAAATAAACTTTTTAATACCTTGTTGGAATCTGTTTCTAATCCAAAATTCGTGGTTAAAATGTAGCTCTAAACAATAGTGATTACGAGTATCTAGTTGTAATTAAATAACTTTGGCAAAAACAAGTAACAAAAAATAGAAAGGTATTCGTAAGTTATTTTTAAAATGTTTTCTGTTTTATTTAATTCACTAAATTCTTAATAATATACTAAAACTAAAAATGTTGATTAATAAAATACCACTGCAAATTGGAAAAACGTTTCAGAAAAGAAGCACCAATAAGTGAATTTTATTATTTTTTGTGCGTTGAATCACCACACTTTTGTTATTCACCTTTAGAAATTGTTAAATAATATGAAATTTTGAAATGAAAACTTTTTTAGGTATAATAGTAAATTTTATAATTAAATTCGAAATCTTATACATAAAACCGAAATTTTTTTTTGTTTGTTTTCGCATCACGCGAGAGCTAACCGACCGATTGCTTTCAACTTTCGCAGGATTCATTCGTATTATCTCAGGGAAGGTTTTAAGCTGTAACCGAGGCCCTAGTTTCCTTGGGGATGAACTTGTGAATTAAAAATATTCATTAAAGAAAAAACTCTGATGTGGACACTACATGACTTCCTTTTACGCCTATTTCATTACGTAGTACACGTTTTTTTTAAATGAAAGTACATAAAATTTTATTTCATTAATAACTTCTGATTTTTTTTTTGTTATTGAAGTATTATTCATCGTAAATTTTTTCTTACAATGAGAGATTAATAATTATTTATAAATCAATATATTTAAATTGATAAATAAGTTAAAAAGGAATATGAAGTCTGATTCGAACCGATGTGCCTACCTCTAAAATCCAAACATTTATTAAATAAAAATTTATTTGAGTATAACTCTGGATCTAATGAAAATAAGTACCACTATTGAGATATCGTTGAAAAGCTCTCAATGAGGGCTTATTACTGCAGTCGAGAAAAAGTCAAAATTTAATTTTTTTTTTGTGACGTCTGTGCGTACGTACGTACAGACGTCACCTCGAAACTAGTCAAAATGGATTCAGGGATGGTCAAAATTGATATTTCCGTTTAAATCTGAAAACTGAAATTGTTCGCGATTACTTCCTTGTACCGTGGATACCGGTGTTCTTTGGTGGTTGGATTTCACACATTCAGGAATGGTCGAACTGAGACTGTAAAAGACTACACTTCATTTACACTCATACATATCATCCTCATTCATCCTCTGAAGTAATACCTGTACGGTTATTCCCGGATGCTAAAACAGGAAAAAAACTTTCTTGTACAAAGTTCAAGTAAAAGGGTTAAAAAGATTAATAATTTTATTTCATTATTATATTTCTGTCACCATGGCAACAAAAGTAAGTCATGAATTGTCGTTAAATGTGAATGTACTTTAGTTATATTTACTACTATACTGTCTTTTGTATTTTAGTTTCGTTTTCAGAATTCTATAAAGCCAATACTTTAATTGTTATTTATTAGTATTATTTTCATAACCATGAAGGTAACGAACATTGCCAGAGTCGAGTGGTTGGAGTCGCCTGGTTAGATTGGAATGGCAAGCGAAGCGTTCCCTACGGGGTCCAGAGGACGAGACCTTTAGTTAAGGCGATAATGGGAGTGAAGCGAGCTTTGTGATCTTAGGGTAGGTTCCGTGCTAACCCCGCTAGCTGTGCGTTATTCAAATTTGGCTTTTTAACATAGGAAACAGGTCTCTTAATTATTTAAATACTTCTCATTCTTTAATGAGTGATAAAAAACAAACTTCATCAACCCCAATTTTGTATGTAAAGGTGGCAAATAGCTGAGGTTTGGCTGAAGAAACTACTTAATTTTTTTTTGTCAAGGAGTGAACATATCTCTTTTTGACCGCTCGTTAATCACGTAATGTTCTCTTGTTCCACGACTATCCCAAAAACAAAAGAAGCAGCTGTATTTTGTAAAGCCAATTGCAAACCTAGATGAAAACCAATAACATGGAAATCACCACAGATAACGCCATAAGTGAGCATCATAATTGCCTGCTTTCAAAATTAATGATTTATCAGTCTCTTTCAGTCCAATAGCATGCGCTATTATTATAAAAGGAACTTGTTTGAATAGAACAAAATTATTCGTCAAAAATGTACATACTAGGGATTTTTAAACTATAATAACTCAAAAACATGATGTGATAGAACATTTTTGATTACATATTCGATTTCAGTATAAAAAAATTCTTTATAAAACACTCATAATATATCTGCTCCGAAAATCGTGTAGAACAGTGTAATTAAATAAATAATTTATTTAAAACTAAATTAAAATTTAATTTATTTTGAGAAATAGAAAATTAATTTTTTGTAAGCTAATGATTATTTAGAACTTATTTTCATTAAACTAAATCGATTATTAAAATACTAATTCAATTCGTCAAAATCTTTGAAATTTTTTACCAAAATTCAATTTTTTCCATTCCAAACTTTAATACAAGGATTTAATTTACAATTTCTGTACAAATAAATTTTTTAATTCTTAATTAAATTATTTCAAATTTAAAATAATAAAATTAACTTTCTCTGCTCAGGAAACCATATATGGGGAAATTCTTTCTGACAAATTTATGCATATTAGCACAATCTTTGCACAAATTTATGGAATAAATCAAAATTATATTTTAGTAAAATGATTAAAAATTATTTGAAAATCTTCAAAGAGTTCTTGTTACACTCAACTTAATTTTTATAAATTATTTTTATTTTATTTTTTACACTTATTTTATTTTCTTAGTTGTTATAATAAAAATTGAAATTATTGCTATCGGTCAAAAATTTAGTTTTTTCTTACATTTTTAAGGTCCCTGAAGCCAAAACACAAGTATATATGTGTTGACATAGTTTAGATATATTCGTATATCTGTAGCATATTTAATTTATACATAAAAATTAAAAATGTGGGTGAGGTAATTATCTACTAAGCCTATAAAGCGTATTTGTTTTTATTTTTTGTTTTTTTAAATTAAACTTTAGGGAAATTTTGGTTTGTTTTATATTTCAAAGGGTGGTTGTTGTAAAAATTTCTATCAGCCTGTTTAATTATTTTAATTTACAAAAAAAATTATACATTTTTTTTTTTTTTTAATGATAAAAAATTATAGGTGGAATATGTTGTCAACTTTTTTTTTTACAGAAAATAAAAGAAAAATAAAGAAACACTGTTTTCTAGGCTAATAACAAATGCCGTCCCTTACCAAAAGTCTAAGTAAATTTTTAGATAGCATCAAATTAAAGTAACAATTTCATGTTATTACGATACATGTAAGTAAGTCCAAAGTAATAACCTCATACTATTTAATTACTTTTTTAAATTATCACATTGCTTCTGCTAAGACTGTTATTATTTGTTAATATAACCTTTTTTTTTTAATAAATTAAAAATCATATTTGTTCAACGTTTTTATAAATAAACTAATTTCATAGTATTCATTGTCAAGTAAAATACACTAATCTCAAAATTTAATCTCGATCGTTTAATTTTTGACGTATTCAATAATAACATAGGTTCAATGATATTTGAAATAGTTCTGTTTAGTGTCAGAAATTTATATTTGGGGTAGCATAGAACGTCATTTTCGGAATATCAAGATGAAAATTTGTTAAATAAGGCGAGTTAAAAAAGAAATATATTAGGTCAAGGTTTGCATTTTAGTTTGATGAGATGACGTTATAAATGGGTGGGTAGAAGTGGATGCCATAGAATTGTAAGACTTTATAATAATAACAGTAATAATTATAATAGAACAGAGAAGGAATGATAAGGAAAATATGACATCCTATTTTGTAGTGCTGTTGGCGGCCTACCACCACAACAGCTATAAACTCATAAACATAAAATTACCATGAGAATTCCACGAAGAGGTTAGCTAGCTCTAGTCAACAATGAGAACACAACCGATGAGAACACCAAACCGAGCACCCAACACCCTTTAAATTCCACTCCCCCACTTTCTAACCCCTCTCATATAATTTCTTCCTTTTCTTCTCTTTGTCTCACAGTACCAGGGTACACAATTTATCACATACTAAGAAGACTTAAACCTTATCTTCTCTACGGTCAAATTAGACACTTTTGTATCTCATTTAGTGCTGACATTTTCATTTACAGTACACAATTGAAACCATTATTTTCTCTAGTTAATAAAATTTATTAAATTATTATAAAAAAATGTAAAAAATAAAAGTCTATTCATTGAATTAAGTTATAATTAACGTAATAAAAATCTTTGTTTCTTTGCCTTTTTTATCTGTTTCTCTTTTTGACCAGAGAATTATCATTAGAATTATTTCTACTTATTCTTTTATTTGTTCTATGTATTCATTTAGTTTTTATAAGCTGTAATACTTGATTATATTATTACTGATGAGTTTTGTTTCACCGTTTTAATTGTTATATTTTACTTTTTTTATTGTGTTTTTGACTTAAATATTTTTATTATTCTTTTGATTAAGATTCTAGTAGGAAGTTCATTAAAGTTAAAATTTTAACATCCACACAATTTTAAAATGACATCCTTTAGAAAAGCTTATCCTATTTTAAAGTCTTTTTTTTATCTGAGAAAGATGGAATTTTTTTTAGAATGTATTTCAGTCGATGAATTAAGTTAATAAATAATACAAGTTTGTCATTTTGGAAATGACAAATGTTATATAATTACGGGGACGAGCAGATGAAGGCTTTCGAACAGACTCAAAAGTAATCCTTAAGCGAAATTGTTTATTTCAAGCTTTTCTTCATACAATACGATCATTCTTTTTCATCATCAACAATCTTTGTTATCCTTCATTTCTTTTAAACTGTTTAACTTCTGTGTGATGCGTTTTAGATATAATATAACCAGGTCCTCATGGACTCTGGTGTTCTTTGGTGGTTGGATTTCAATTAACCACACATCTAAGGAATGGTCGACCCAAGACTTACAAGACTATATTTTATTTACATTCATTCATAAATATCATCCTCAGTCTCTGAAGTAATACCTTACGGTGGTTCCAAAGACTATACATAAAAAAGAAAGTAGGTTCACATGGTGGATTTGAGGACTTTTTCAGCTTTTAATATTATGACAGTCAGCGACGGTTATCTGACTTGATAATTTGTTTACTCACCCCTTGATTAAGCAGTTAACCTCTAGGTAAAGTTTTTATCAGGTAAAGCCGGGATCTTAATAATGCGATCGATAATGCAGCACAAGTACATATTGCAAGAAAATGGTTGCTTACTTTATTTTGCCATCATAATTGTAGTTTAGATCATTTCTTGAAATTCTATGTACGTATATGCGTGAGCAAATGCGTGCGTGTATGTCTGTCTGTCTGTCAGGCTGCCTGCCTGCCTGTGTCTGTGTCTGTGTGTGTGTGTGCGCGCGCGTGTAGTTACATTTTAAGGTATTACACATAGCTTGATAAAGCACTGAAATATTTGCACACCGACACACCTTTTGTATTAATGAGTTATAAGGAAAGAAACAACTATCTAATATTTGTTATAATACATTAATAAATCAAATAGTTCTGTTTCTCTTTCTCCCTAACCCTCCCATGAAGAGAGAGTCACATTCATGTAGTACATTTAACTTGCTCATTTTTATTTATTTTCTTTTTTTAGAATCATGTCTCTAGTTGGCTAATATTATTTTTTGTCAATGTATGTTCAAACATGAATATATTTTACAATAAGAAAAATAACATCGACATACTTAGTAAATTTATGTAAACACTAATAATTTTTGGTTTATCATGTATATACTGTGGTCAGCCTCGACTTCATTTCCTCTTATCTGTAATATCAAGATGTTTATTCCTTTCTATAAATGTAAACAAACTTTTTATTTTGTTACTGTTATGGTTACCAGCTGTTTGTACTTAATTATGTTAATATCCATTATTATAATTAATATTTCTTTATATATCAAACGATACACATCACACTCACAATAACACTTATAAAGGTTAATAAGGAATTTACTCAAAATATGGCTACGAGTATATTTAATTAATATCCGTGAATTAGTGCTATGGTGAAAAATAATGTAAAGAATTTATGTTATGTGAATCTACTACATACTGTATTAAAAAAAAATTAACAGCAGAATTCCTGAACTACAACAGGTTATTAGCTTAAAATTGTCAACGAACACAATGAATTCTCCGTAGAATAATTTCTCCATTCGTGGTCAATCCTATAATCTTAAGGTTTAAGTGGGATAAATTTATTACCTATTTTCTCGTAATATACTTATTAAACTATTATTTATATGTTGTATTGATGTCCTAACAAATGTTATGCTAGAAAGATTTATAAAGATCATAACATAAAATTTCTTGTTTGAAAGATAGTTAAAAGAACGGCGAAAAATTTTGTTTTTTAATCATTGGTGGTTATTCTGTTCGATTTTTTCAGAAATTTCAGATTATTTTTTTCATGTAATAAATGTTTGTATATGTTTTGATATCGTGTTAAAGAAAAAAAATATGATCAAATTTCATCGGAAGAACGGTTTATTACTTTAATAATTAATGTTCATACGATTAGAGAATTATCTTGGCTGCTTTAGATATTTTTTGTAAAATTCTTCTTTCACACATAATAATTTATTTTACTTCAAATAGAAAGTAAAAATGTTAATTTCGATTACTTTTTTAAATTATATCATATTTATTTCTGATAGGTCCATTATGATTTATTCATAAAAATCAAACTAAACGTATAGATAAAAAAGTTTAATAAGGTTAAAGAATTTTTACCCAATTATTTATTTATAACAAATAAAGGCTGTTTTATTATTTAAACAAACAATTTTTTAATCATCATGAAATATGTTAGTGAATAGTACTTTTTTCTGAAAAAACAAATACACACCTTATTTTTTCATTTTGCTATTGAAGGAAAAGCCCTTTTCACTGAAAAAAGTTCAATTTTGTTTTCAATAAGGATTGTAAGCTAGAGCCTACACCATACTGAGTTTTCTAAATACAAACAATATTACTAGATAATACCATTCAGTTCAACAGATTTTTCTCTTTGATGAAATTATTACGTTTGAATTCTATTTGAATTGTAGCTGATATTAAACTTCTATTATGATGTGAACTTAACTGTTGTATTGTTCTGAAAAAAAGTATTATTGCCAGCAGGAAGTGTGGCACTCAAGCTGCTCTATCCATCCTCTGCGAGCATATAGAAGGTAAAAATCATTCCTACCTTTTCAAATTTGTTACGCTTATAAATTGCTTTACGTTTTATACATAATACTAAAAGGACTTCCATGATCAAACTATGTTATGTATATGCTGCTTACAATACTTAAAAACTTTGATTTTCAAGTTAAAATCATAATTTATTTAAAGTATAAGAAAAAATTTACAGAATAACAGTGTTATAATCCAAAATAAAATAGCGCAAGGCTATTGAATTACCACCTCAAATGATAACTGAATCATTAGATAAATTTTATCTTAATTTTAGTTTAATAAATTTTAGTTTAATAAAATTTATATAGATATTTATAACACGAAAGTATTATCTTCATTTATTCAGTTAAAAAAGCACTTAAACACAAATTTAGCTGATAGTCTTCGAATAAGAACTGATTTTTTCATAGGGGAACTCATTAAATATAATTAAAACTTACACATATTTTTAGTAAAAAACTTACTTATTTATACTAAGTTATTCATAAATGTAGTTATTCTATTCTATTCACAATTCTATCATATTTCTAAAAAAATTTCGTTGGATAGATTATTAGGTTATTAAAATTTAAATAAGCATACATCGTATTGTGCCATTGTGCTTCATAGATAAATGTAACATTTTTAATCGTTCTGATAGTATTCCCGTTAACGGTAAGTCTATTTCTGTTGTTCCTAGCATGAAATTTCTCTGAGTTTTGTTAAATGATAAATTTTCATGAACAGTCAAATTGATTTCATATGCAACAAATTAAACAGTATTACTTGTTTTGTGCTTTTAAACGTCTCAATGCTAAGCTTGTTATTATCATAATCATCATTATAGTTATTTAAATTGGCTTTATGCTTCCACCTGAAACATATTAATAAGTGAAAGTTAAAACCAGCTTTCATGCTATAATAATGGAGTGTCAGATTATTCATTTTGCTATCACAAATAAGAATCAGAGAGACAGATATTTAGTAAATAAGAAATTTGAAATTATCTATGTGTTTTATTTTACCAACTTCCAACTAGCTTTGATAAAAAAAATTGTTACATCAAAAAAAAAATTCAGACAAGTCTGTTTTCGCTTAATACAATTCAAAACGTACATGTAAAGAACCGTATTTTGGTTCTTATCTGTTTTAAATTAAAGACTTATTTAAAAATCTTCTCATCATTTTACTTAAAATAAATATTAAGGAATAAAAAACCGCTGATTTTTGTATCATTTCTATCAAACGATAGTTCATACTTTCTGGAATATTTTTTATGTTACTTTGTCGCCTATTTAGTTATAAAGTATCAATAAAAAAAAACAATTTCATTGTAAAACAGTGAATCTCCATATGACAAAAATATTATGGGTACTTACGTATTAACTAACGCCACCGCAGCTACAGCTTTATTTAAAAACAAAGTAGTCAATCGGATTTCGGTTGAAAATGAACAGTCTCTTTATTAATTTTAATAAATGGTTATTTATATTTATTTATTTTATAAATATAATTTAACCAAACTTAACCTACGCTCGCTTCGCTCGCTAACCTTGACTAATTAACACCGTAATTTTTTGAGTATTTATTTAATAAATTCATTTATTATTTAAATATTCAAAACACTCCTGTTAATTAGTCAAGGTTAGCGAGCAAAGCGAGCGTAGGTTTTTGGTTAAATTAAATAAATATAAATAACCATTTATTAAAATTAATAAAGAGACTGTTTTGAATCTATGTTAAACTCTATATCGGCCCGTTTTCCACCGAATTCCGATTGACTACTTTGTTTTTAAATAAAGCTGTAGCTGCAGTAGCGTTAATACGTAAGTACCATATTATGAAATCAAAAAAGTAACGAATAATACAAATCCCCGAAACCACTTTCAGCCTGAAGATATCCGTCAAAGCGTGAAATTGTTCGTCTCGAATCAAAATGTTTCTATTTCTTTCTTCTTCTAGAAAAATGATAGAAGAAAAACAATACATAGAAATACATGAACAACGTTCATGTATAACAATATATTTTAACTTTATTTTAAATGTACGCAGTAAAGTAAACTTCGTTTTAACTTTAGAAGTAATTCAATCAGAAACATGTTTATGCAATGACAACTAAATACGAAATGTTCACTCTTGCAAACTTTACTCATGTTCATTCACAATCTAAATTTTGACTAAATGTTAGTCAACTGTAAGAATGAAAAAATATTGAATAGAATAAAAAACAGTCAAAACTTGTAAAAAATAATTTACCCCGAAGTGGGTAATTCGAAAAACTACATGATACGTATTAACAACCTTGTTGGAAATGTGATTTATAGTAAAGGTACAAACACTGAACCTGAAACTGCTTCACCGTAGCTATTATCGTAACAAGTAGTGAGCTTTTTACTCCAGGTAACAAATGGTTTCTTGTATCTATATTTTTTAACATAATAGACGGTTTTGAAACAAAGTAATATTTATGAAGTCATTAGAAGTAGTTAGTCTTAGATGAGGGATTATTTTAATTGATTTTTTGATATAACAGAATTCTAATGTACAAATTCATGATCATCAGGTTCCCAATGGTAGTTTCTTTATTATTATATATTAGAATTATAATTAGGTTTTTTAGTACTAACCTACAACTTAGCTCTGAGAATAAGACTAAGTTGATAATTACCCGTGTTAAATATTTAGAAGTTATATTTTTTTCTATAATGTATATTTTAATAAAAAAAACTTTCAACGGTATTTTCACCCCCTGATGGTGTTTCTTTTTTTGATGTATGATTCCTAAAATTCATACCCCCTGAAAGTTATAAGATTTTTATTTATTTTTATTTTTTTTTGGAAGACAGGTTTTAAAAACTTATATGATAATTTACTCAAATTATGATTTATTTAACTTGTATTATTAAACAAAGTAGGCAGATTCTGTTCATGTATAACAATACAAGTTATTTTAAATATACGCAGTAGAGTAGGACTTCACCATCGTATTCAAGAGAACAAGTAAAGTTCGTTTGAACTTTAGAAGTAATTCAATCAGAAACATGTTTACGCAATGGTAACTAAATTTACGAAGTGTTCACTCTTGCAAACTTACTCATGTTCATTCACAAACACTTGAGAAGTATAAAGTTTTACTCGTGTACATATCAACAAAGTACAGAACTGAAAGATTTTATTTACTTATTTATATTAAAAAGAAAAAAAGAAATACGCTTGACTGCTAATGTAAAAGTTCTTTATATATATTAATTATATATATATATATATATATATATATATATATATATAATCACAGGTTTAACGACTAATGTCATTTCTAAAGTCAATTAAAATATTACAGTTTCTGACTCAGTGACAAGCACATGAAAAGTTATCATGATTTCGGGGATTTTACATGTATTTTATTAACGTGTTTCTGTAATCAGACTTAGTTTATTAAAACATAGATAAAATTAAGAATATAATCATTGAGATTAAAAAAAAACTATAAAGTATAAGTATGTAAATACTTCATGTCACCATTAGAATTTTTTTTTTTTGTTTTTTACTAATAAAATTATTATTAATTAATTTTTAATTCTGTAATAGTATTAGGCATTTATTTTTTTACAGTTCAAATGAACTTTTTTTCTTGAAAAAAGCACCATGTATTATAATTTTTTTTTAAAGCTTTGTAGCTTGTGTGTTGTGTGTGCGCGGATTCAAAATCCATTCATTTTTCTTCAGCTTTTTTCTGAGTTTGAAAGTTATTTAATTTCAAAGTAATTGAAAAGTGAATTGCTAAATTTGTGATAAAATGCCTAAATATATCTTCATTACAAGTGCATATGACCATCACTTTCTTTGCAGAAAACAGAATGAACATTGATCTACTGAATGTAAAAATGGCTTCATACAAAAGTATCATCATTTGTTTGTTGTGCGCATGCTCATTGGCTCACGAGATAAGCAGGAAAGTAAGATACAATTTATTTAATTGGTTAGTCAGTGAAAAATGTTAGCATTAAACCTATGTCGCGCGATATTCCAATTGCTGCCTGACTAGTAAATAGTTTATAAAAAGGCACGTTTTTATTCACTTTATAAAATGGGAAGAACCGAATAACATTTTATTGCATGATTGTTTGAACTCAGCTAGCTAAATTCATTGTTATTATGTGAAAATATTTTTAATTAATATGAATTTAAATATTTTATTGATATAAGATTCTATGTAAATATTTTCTCATAACTTACAGTTAGGTAGTTTAGCTCTGCCGGTCTATGTGGTGCGAATGGTAGCTACTCAGACTTCCATTCGAACCCGGGACCTTAAAAGGTCCCGGGTTTGAATCCCGGTCAGGCATAGCACACAAAATTGCCATTTCATACCTCATCCTCTGAATACCTAACGGTTATCTCGGAGGCTAAAAAAGAGTATTTCTTTGTATTCACAAAGTACTGGTATTCACAAGTAACTCATTGTATTCACAATTTACGTACAGATATTCTACATAATGTGCTTAATGTATAGTTTTTATCAAAGATTACCGTTAATATTGTGTTTATATAATGTTTCTTTTTTTTGTAAATAGCTTGAGTTAGAAGTGCTTTCTTGAGAATAATGCTTGTCACTACACAACAGTGGCAGAGAACTGAATGTAGGTGTGACTTATACAGCTGAATATAATGATCTTCAGCCGAAGTTTAACAGAAAATTGGACTCAATAGATTAGTGACGGGTAATATTTTAACTTCTTACAATCCCTGGAAAGCTTGGCATGGAATTGAGATTTTTGAGAATTGTAAAATAATAGCAAAATGTCAATTTTTAGGAGCGACTTGCTTGTTATGTCAATTGGCCTTTAGGTTGCCATAAGGTATGACATCTGTTTGTATTTAAAAAAAAAAAAAGAAGTAAAATATAGTAGATAAAGTTGGTTAGAAAATTGTACATTTTTTTTAGTCTGTAAAAACTTGAATATTCTTAATAGCTTTTTGAGTATTGCGAATTTTTTTCACAGCTATCTTTATTTATGGGTATTTTTGTTGATTTTCTAGATTTTTGTATTTTACCAGATTGTAAAGGAATGTATCAAAGAGCCATTATAAATTCACTTGCTAAGCGCACTCCGAGTTCTGACAGTTAAATTTTAGATAAAATAAAGAATTTGTAAAAAAAATTGATCTCTCAATTTTAGTGACTTTTCTCTGAAATCACGTTATTTTCTGTAAAATCGAGACTATCATTTTTTGAAACTGTATTAATTCAATGCTTTTTACCTTAGGTTTACTAAACTGACTGTTATACTTTCACTTATTTCAGTTAATTCATGCATTTCAACGTTTTATGACATGATTCTACCAATTAAGATGGTAGATCTTATATTACCGAATTTCTCATAAAACGTGCACATTCTTCTCTTTGTGTGTTATTCATCGGCCTATAATACAAGTTGTTGATCACGCCAGTGCAAATTAAATGAAACTCAACAGATGAAAATTAATAAATAGGTTATTAACTACAAAAATTTTGAAGTGAGTTTTTAAAAACTAAATATGAAGAAAGCAATAAAAAAAATAATCCATCGAAAAATTTATTAAAATAAGGCAAACCGTACGGCTAATTACGCCAAATTATAGCATTAAAAAAAATAGAAAATGTTTACATAAAAATAAAAATTAAAAGAGAAAACTTTTGTTCGTTTTTTTTATTTATTTTTAAATTTAGATTAACGGAGTATCTACATTTATATATAAATTTCTATAGGTAATACACTATTTTTATTATTCCGTTACTCCGTTACTTGGCTATCCAGTGAGGACGGCGGTACATTTCATATAGAGAAAGTATTGATCCGAGTATCGTGGATGAATTATCAAAAGGTTTCGTATTTTCACATTATTACTCCATTCAGTTTTAGTTAAAAATAGCAAATGCAATTTTTTAAGAATAAGATTGTTTTTAAAACATTAGGTTCCAGCACCTTACCCAGGGAATAAGCTCTTACAATTTCAGTGGAAATCATATGAATAATTTTACAGTATGCGTATACAAACTACGTCCTCATTAGATAATCGACCCCGACGGGGAGTCTTACTCTTTAATACTTTGGGGGGAGGGGGGGTTGCATCCCCAAGGCCCTAGCCTCTGCAGCTTTTCTTCCGACTACACCCACAGCTGTAGAACACTTTATACTATACACACACACACACTACACCAAGAACACTACATAGATTACAACATACATCCTTACACAACTGCACAACAACATCCTACACTGTTTCTTCTTACATTTACACACGTTGGTGTTGCAACATCTTACGAAACGCAACTGTAAAACAAGGTGGCAACTATCGTGCCGATGGGTGAATGTCTGTACTTTCGTACAGACATTCACCCATCGGCAGCTGGGCGAACTCAGTTGTATTTAGCTCTAGCTCCAGTACACGTGCGCTCTGCGGTAGTGGTCTGTTATATCGCCGGTACTCGTGGGACCAAAATTTCAAGTCCACAAATAAATTCTATGATGGTTAGTGGTCCATCTGAAAAACCCACCAATTTTCGTCTAGTGAAAAGGCCTCGGTCAGCTTTGTCTGACGAGGATAATAGTCCTGCAGAAGAGAGTACATTACATTGTAAAGTACCAGATCTAAAATATAAAAATATGCCGTTTGTTGTTCTTCGGAATAATCAGAAAGGTGGCTCTCGCCAAAAGATCTCGCTTTTTCTGATTAACAAAGTTGTAACAGGTTCAAGTAGTTCTCCGAAGAACATCAGAAAATTACGAAACGGAACGATTCTGATAGAAATTTTTAATGATGAGCAGAGTTTCTCTATTTACATGTCAATAATATAGGTGGCATAAACATAAGTGCCACAAGACACTAAAGACCAGCCGGGGAGTAATTTTTTGCCGCGACCTTCTGGAGATGGATATAACTGAAGTAATTGGTCGTAACCAGGAAGTTGTGGAGATGAAACGAAACGAAGAAACAAAGTGGAAGAACCTACACCTTCCCTTATATTAACATTTAATCTTCCGGTACCACCAGAGAAGATTAAAGTGGATTACTTCTCGGTTACCCGAACCGAGAAGAAATTAATTTTTGTAAATCATGAATAATAATTGTATTTAGAAAAAGAAAGATTTTCATTTTTTTTTTTTACATATTACTGGTACTTTTTTCATTAATGTGTGACATGTGAAGTAAAAAAAAAAATAGAAAGATAGTTATCACATCACGTCAAATATCAAATAAATATTGTAGATTAAGATTGAAAGAAGAAGGGATTTGTACTCATCTTATAAGAGATGGTATTAAAAAAGTTGGAATTAAAAAAGGATCATTGTATCGGATTTTCATAAGAAAATCCGAAATCTTTACAACTTTAATTTAAAATAGACAATTTCTATTTATTTTCTATCTAATCCCACTGATTTAAAAGGATTGAAAAGTAGACATTTGAAGCATTAGAATGGTCCTGTTTTGAATCGAAAAACATTTTACTGACATTTACTGAAACTCCCCCTCTGCGATCAATTCAACATTTATCCAAAGAGTAAATATACCGTATTGAACAGCCAATTCTGCCTCCAATGTCCGAATCTAATTTAGAAAACTCATGTCAAAAAATATTACTGATCTTTTTCACCAACCTAATTAAATGAGTTTTCCAGTTAAAATTCTCCTCTTTATGAACACCGATAAAAATTAATGTGTTTTTCTAAATTTCTTTGATACCATTCTCAATTAGTAAAGTGTCATGATGTTTTCTATTATTAAAACATAAAAATATATCTTTTTATTTATTCAAAACCATTAATAGTACATGAACTGAACTTTAGAAATCCCCAGTGACTTTATTGAAATAATTTTAATAACACTGTTATTAACTTTTTGTAATCACTAGAATAGCCTCATCGGTATATTGAATATCTGAGGGAAATTAATTTCTGTAAATGATGAATAAAATAAGCAGAATAAAGTGTGTTTAAGCAAATAAGAATTATGGGATGGCGATTAATTAGGACATTATTATTTTTTCTTAAGGCAGTTTTTATTTAAAATTCTATTTATTATTCTTAATGTATACATTCCAATCTGTTCAACTAGCGAACAATATTCAACCACCCCCCCCTTCACCGATGAAATAAGGATATGTATGGCATGTAAATGAAATGAAGTGTAGTCTTCTACAGACTCAAGCCCATCATTCATGAAATGTGTGGTTAATTAAACCGCTACCACAAAAGGTCACCGGTATCTACTGTCTATTATTTAAATCCGTACAAAAGCAACCAACTTTTATTAGGATTCGAACCTGAGAATCTTCGACTTCGAAAGTCAGATGTTAAACCAATTGATTTGCGACTACGAATTTAACCATTAGACAACCCGGAGAGCAATTTTTTTTTAAATTGTTATTTAAAATTAAATAATATGTATGTATGTTTAATATTTTTCATTTTATTTTTTTACCTCCGTTATTTTTATTATTAAATATTACTATGTACTACTTTGCACGCGCGTTTGTCAATTGCCGTTATAGAAAAACTTAATTAAAAACTAATATTGAATATATGTAGTAGTTACATAAAAAAATTTCAATTATGAAAAAATTAAGTAATGTTTTACTTAAATTTATTTATACTAATAATAATTAAGAGGTTATTTGTAGTCTACCAGTTTTATTTATATATCTGTCTAAATAATAAAAATTTTAGTATCATAAAAGGTTAAAAATTAATATTTTATCAGAATGTATCTGTCAGATTACGTGTGCTCGATTTTATTAGGATTACTCTGAGTACCGTAGGAGGGTTAAAAAACTGTAACGGTAATGCAAGGTTTAAAGTGAACGATTCATAATCATTGTTAATACGAATCATGTGTTAATGTTTTATGCTTTTTATATTGATTTTACTTTTTCAGGATTTTTTTTAATCTGCGTCGGTATAATTATTTTCCTATAAAACATAGGTTTTCCATTTTATAAACATTTGTTAAAACCTTTATATCTATTAATTTTATTTATTACTTTCTTTTCTGCATATATTTCAAATCCAAAGTTTAAATTAAAAAATAAATAAAAATAATAATCTCATATTAATAAATTTCCTTTTTCCTCTCAAATAATAAAAAAAAGAACAAAAACTAGTAATACTTTTATTACATTAACTTTATCCAGCCATGTTTTAAATACGTATATTTATGCTTTAGCATGAACGCACGTGTGCGTTCATGTATATGTAAGAGTGTATAAAATAGAATCTAATATTTAAAATGTTGGTTTTTCAGTTAGTTTCTTTTAGTTTTTTATTCACCTATAAAAGCGAGAATGATGGACTTAAAAACGTGAGATTGGTTTTATTTCTTGGAGATAAATGATTGATTACTATTTTTCCTTTCATCAAATGATTTCTTTGTTTATTGACGTTAAATATAATCTATAAAAATAACATTGAAAACGTACATGGTTGTTGTTCTACTCAAGACATATACTGCATAGGCTAATAGTAGTCTGCCTGTTTTGTTAACACACTTTACAAAATGTCTATTTCTCAGGATATTTTTCAATATAAATTGTTGTTCTTTAGATAGTGCAATACATTTTTGCAATGGAGGGGTTCCGAAACGCATCAACAAGAGATAAAAGAATGAAGCTAAGAAAGGTGACCAGTACTAAACAAAGAAACAATTTTTCAATAATCTGGTAATTCTTTTAAAACTTATACGCTATATTTGTGTTATTTTATTCTATTATACAAATTTCATGTTCCATGTTAGCTGTTTCAAACCTTTTTCAAACACAACAAAACCTATTTCAAGTGAAACAAGAAATTCTCTTGCCACTCTGAGGAAGTATAAGGGAATAATAATGCTTTCAGATAATTTTGTCACGAATTTTTCTACAAAATATAAGTCTCCTTCGATTAAGTTTAAAGCAGACGTTTGAAGATACTTTATTTCAAAATGTAGAATTTCCAAGACACAAGCTTGCCTTCCAATGAATGGTTAATGCTATAGGTCTGTGTTGTCGTTTATAGGTATTAATTAATCGATGATATTGTCTTTTGACCGAGTTTGTTAGAGCAATACAAAAAATATTAATTTTTAAAGAAAACTGAACGAAATTTAAATACAACACATTCATATTACCTGAAAGTTATTCTACTGCACAGTTTTATTAAGATCAGTTACTACAGAGTTCAATAGAAACTACTAAAGTTATTAAATATCTACTAGAATGATGGTTGTAAGAACACACTGGGTCACTTTAAAGAAATATGGAAGATAAAACCGTGTTAAAAAGAAAAAAATTACTCTCATATATTCGAATATTTGAGCGCAATTTTTTCTTGCCCACAGGACTGGTCTAGTGGTTAACTCGTCGTCGAAAATTACTTGTTTAACAGCTGATTTTCAAAATCGAAGGTTCCCGATTTAAATCCTAGTAAAAGTTAGTTGCTTTTGTACGGATTCGAATACTAAATAGTGGTTGGGATTAAATTAAACCCACCTTTCTCAGGATGGTCGATCTAAGTCTATTCAAGAGTACACTTCTGTTCAAGAGTACACATCATCCTTTCCCATCGAGCCATAGGGGTGTGCTAGGGGGGTGAAACAGTTATTATAAAACATATTTCATAATATTTGGATTTTCAAAATAAATAGAAAAAAATTAGAACATATTCCTCAAATAAAAACTATGCTCCAGGAGTGTATAGGCTAAACTTATTTGATTACACAGTCTAGACGGTTGACTGACGTAACGGGGACGTAACGGGTAACGGGGGACGTAACGTAACGGGGTTGACTGACGGGGACGTAACTTAAAAAAAAAAAGATAAATTCTGTTAGAAAGGATGGTAGTATTACTGAATGTATCATACAAAATATTCGAATATGAAAACAACCAAATAAACAAATTCTAACAAAATAATAATGTGTTCTGCCCAAAGGCAGGTTTTCAAATGGTCGCCCTCCATTCTGATCGATTCTGTGCCATCCGTTTCATTTTATAGTAACTTCTTCCTTGTTTACCATTTTTATTCGTCTCCGAGCTCTTGCTTTCCTCCCCGTTACAAATCCTTCCAGTGCCGTCACCAATAGGCAGTCGCGCCTCAGCCAATGTCCCAACCAACTGCATTTTCTTCTTTTTATTATTTCAATAATCACCCTTTCTTCTCCCACTCTACGAAGCACCTCCTCATTCTGAACTCTCTCCGTCCAGCTGATCTTTCCCATCCTCCTCCAAACCCACATTTCAAAGGCATCCAATTATCTCCCCTCTTCCTTCCTAATGGTCCATGTCTCTGCCCCATAAAAGGTCACACTCCATACAAAACATTTCGCAGGTTTTTTCCTTAGTTGCCGATCTAGTTTGCTACATAGCACTCTCCTCATTTTGCTGAATGCTTCCTTTGTCCTAGCAATTCGTACTTTAACTTCCGGATCACACTTCATATCTTCCTTAATGATGCACCCCAGGTACTTGAAGGATGCCACTTGCTCAACTTTATTTCCCCCGATCCTAATTTTTGCCCTTTTTTGGTTGATTTGATCTAACAAAAAAATAATCATAATTAAACAAAAAATAATAAATATAAAAAAAATGATGCTATCTAATTCAGTAACCGATGCTATCTTGATTTTTCCCAATGTTTCACTCCCATACATTACTACCGCTTTGATCACCGTATTATAGTGTCTTATCTTGGCTTGTTTGGAGATGCATTTCTTGTTATAAATCGAAACGAAAGAATACGACACTTGAAAAGTCTATGTTTTATATAAACTGTAGAAAAAAAGTAAGCTTTCAATAAGAAATACAATAAATATCATTTCTAAATATTATTTAAAATATTTAATTCATTAATATGTTTTACAGAAGTAAAATTTTGCTAATTTTTCGGTAAATTTCGAATTTTTGAGGTCAGTACAAAATTAAAAGTTTACAACTACTAACAACTTACGAAAAGTTAATTTGACACTAACATAAAAAAAGAATATTAAAAAGTTTTTTAGGAAATATTATTGTTTATAAAGTTCTTATAAAATTGGATTATTTTTTTTTGTAATTTTATTAGTTAGCAAAGTTAATTTATGTTACTTTTATTTAATCTGCTTTCAAGTAAACGCCGTCAATATTAATTGACTGAGGAAGAAACTGAATACAAACAAATGCTATGCGGTATCTTTGTAATAATCACTACATGAAAACAATCAAACAGTAGGACAAACATTTTCTATATTTCTTCAAATTGATTTTGAAGACCATTAATTTTTCGTTTTAATAAATTTTCAATTAATTTATGTTGAAGAAACATATTACTGGACCATCAGTATTTCTTCCTCTTATATATAAAAAGCAAATATAAATTGGTGCATATAATACTAAGACCTGAAAATACATTTTTCTAAATTTGAATATTTTTTTTTTTAGATTGATAAATGATTTCACCATAGAAGCTTACAAAGAAGCTTGTACGTGGAAATATAAAGATGGAAATTTATAACGAATGAAAAATTATTCGGATTGAATTGAAAACCTTCTCACTTTTGAGAGTTTATTAAAAAGTACTTAAAAATCGACGTGTTTCTGATATTATACATAAGTTTGCCTTTCATGATACTCATTATTATATTTTACTAATATTTAGTTGAAAATATCATAGGTGGAACGAATCATATGGCACAAAAATATTAATTTTTTAACATTTCTATCGTAAAACATAAATTTTAATACTACAAAACTGTTGATAATACTGGTGATGTAGATTTTACGCATTGGAACGGCATAATGTAAAAGTTTTCTGTAACTTGCATTCAGTTAACTAAAAAGCATTTCTACATTTATTTCTATGAAAGGGGCTAATCTATGATGCTCAGCCCGCTTTAAAACTTTATTTACTCATAGAAATCGCAATATAACTTTAGGTATTCCTGCAATATAATTTTTTTTGTACTTTAGAATCTCTTTTAATTGGATCTTAGCCTCCAATAAGCTTTTAGAATTGGAATAAGCTGTATTAGTATTTTAAAACATATTTTGTCTTATTTTGAGATACGTATAAATATTATTTTTTTAATAAAAGTCAGCGAATATTTTTAATTAAAGAGAATAATAAAGAATTATCATTCCTCTATTTAATGGCTTTTCTTAACGCTTTTTGCTTATCAGTGTATTTTCCCCAAGGAGTTAAGAGAATGTTTGGTAAGGAAATTTACATCAAGTTGAGAATTACGAAGAGTGATCTTAGGCTATGTGTAGCTAACCCAACACTACAGCATTGATTTCTATGTAAACTTGTTCAGTCAAAGGTAAATATAGAAATATGTATGAAATAATAGATATCGGAATTACTTATAAAAAGAAAAAATATATATTTTAAGAATGGAGCACTTTAATACAAAATAAGTAAATTAATAATTAGTATAATCCACCTTACCAGCACGTTGATACGTTCTTAGATCTTTCGGCTTACTTGGAAGCCATCATCAGGAGTTAAAATTATCCATTAAAGTCAAAGTTTAAAAATCATAGTGAAATTTAAAAACAATCATGACTGTCCCATTCCTACTACTTTACTATTACTACTACTACTTTTGAGTATACTAGTAGGACCGGGACAGTCATAACTGTTTTTAAATTTTAACTATGATTTTTAAATTTTGACTTAATTTTAAGCCTGATGATGGCTTCCAAGTAAGCCGAAAAATCTAAAGAACGTATCAACGCGCTGGTAAGGTGGATTATATTAATTGTTAATTTATATATTTAACATATCACCGGTACCATGCATGAGAAATTAATATAATATGTGTGGTTAAAAGTGGAAGAGAGAAAGGTAGAAGTAGGTAGATTGGAAACATAGGCTAGTTCGGGAGAAACGGAAAAGTAATTAAATTAATATAATGTAAGTATGAAATATAAAACAGAAGATGTCTGTGGATGATGGCAAAATACACGAAAAATATCAAATAGGCAATCTAATTAGTAAACAGAGATTTTGAAACAAAACACTGAACTGTAAATCTTAACTAAGAGGTCATTTTGACGAGATATAGATTGCTGCTAAATAATATAACAAATAACTGAGATAAAGAGAGTGGAAACAATCTAACTACAATCTATAACCCTGATATAAAGCGGAATAATGTAAAGTTAACACTGTACAGTTCAGCGATTGATTTAAACTTGCTACAGATTCATAAGTTCAAAAGAACGATACTTTAGGTCAATTTTGTGATATGTATTAAAAATTAACAACAAAAAACTTTTTTTACTTTTTCTATTAATTATTTTCTTAGTCGTAGCTGGGATATAACTCGTCCGGTATTCTTTTTGTAATATATATATTTATATACCATTATGAATCTGCCCAGCGACATGTCTCCCATACAGTGCAGCTTAGGTATGAACAGTGAATTGGATTTTTTTTGGAATTTTATTGAAAATTATTATGTGGCCCCTTGATTTTCCTGAAGTTTTTCACAAAAAATTGACAGTGATTATCCATTCTAAAGAGACAGGTCTAATCATTTGTAAGGCTGGTAAATTTATAACAATTTATGTAGTGTTAGCACGGAAAATAGGGGGAATGAATTGTCATGGGAGGTAAGTAATTCATCAGATATTTACTTTCTAAAATATCTTGTTATCTCATTACCAGCATTACAGGAATTTTTTAGGTTAAACCAAGTTTGCTATATCATCGTAATTGAAAAATTATTATTTTTGCCCTACATGAATAAAATCTCTCTCTTTATGAAACCTTTATTTTAACTTCACTATTGCCGTCACTTGGCTGTAGTAACTCATTTGGAAGTAAATTAGAGCTTTCTCTCCCTTACTGCTTGAATTTTATTTACGTTTTATTTTTTCCCTTTTATCTAAGCATCCTTCTACTATGTATTAGCACAAATTGAAATTATATGGTAAAAATTTAAATTATAATCATCATAATTCTTTGCTTCTCAGTACATCATTACGAACCAAACATAATTTGTGAGTAATGTTTGTCTGAAACTCTTCACGGACATGAAAAAAATTCTCTCTTCATAAAAAAAATAGTTTTCATGAATTAGATTTAAATAATTTTGAATTTAGGTTTCTCCTCGGGTTACAAGTAGATATAACTAAGTTATATACCCAACTGTACTATGATTTGTTTCAGTATTTCTTTATTTTAAGTTTTAACTCATTATCTTTTTCAGTCTTACGGTATTTTTTTTTTTTTTACATTTCTAAATAATGAGATTTTCATTAGATATAATATATTTTTTTTAATACTTTTTTTGTAGTCGCATCAACAATTAAAGTCATTAGCGATTTATCAGTGTAATATAAATGTACCGGTAAATGTATAGTCTTGAACAAACTCAGACCGACCATTCCTGAGATGTGTGGTTAATTGAAACCTAACCACCAAAGAATACCGGTATCCACGATCTAGTATCCAAATCCGAATAAAAGTAGTTACCTTTATTAGTATTTGAATCTGAGAACTTCGACTTCCAAATCAGCTGATTTACAAGTCTACCACTAGAACAACCCGGTGGGTTAGGCATAATGTTTCTTCTTTCTTTTATAGTTATTTCTGTTAATAGTATATAAATTGCCAATTTCGTGGCGTAATAGTAGCGTCTCGGCCTTTCATCTAGAGGTTCCCGGTTTCAAATCCCAGTCAGACGAGGAAGTTTTCTTACGTTGCAAAATTCCATTTCCATACCTCACGCACAAGCTTCAAGCTTATGTGGCGATATCGTCAAAAAATAAGGAAAATACAAGGTTAGATTACTAAACTGTTTTATACAATTTTAATTTTTATGGACGATTCCTTAAATAAACATAATTTTGAATGTGCTTAGATAATGACTTGTATAATAACTGATATTTTTTCCTGTTTAGCCTTCGGGTCTCCGGGAATCACCGTCAGGTATTTCTTCAGAGGATGAATGAGGATGATATGTATGAGTGTAAGTGAAGTAGTCTTGTACAGTCTCAGGTCGACCATTTCTGAGATGTGTGGTTAATTGATTCCCAACTACTAGAGAACCAGTAAAGAACGATCTAGTATTCAAATCTGTATAAAACTGCCTTTACTAAGATTTGAACGTTGGAACTCTCGACTTCAAATCAGCTGATGTGCGGAGACGCGTTCACCATTAGACCAACCCGGTGGGTTGTATAATAACTGGTTAAAAATGTCAATCTTAACATAAAATAAGAAACCAGGATCTTCCTTAATTCACTTCGTTTGGTCTGCTTATAAGTTTAGTAGATTTTAATTATCAGAGATCAATATATGTTATTTTGTTCATTGTTTTTTAATATTGTTTTATTTGCTTTGTCATAATAATTTTATGTTTATTCCTCTACAAACAAGTTTTGTTTATTCGACTACTTATGCGAATAAACATCAGAATAAATTTTGAATTAAATTATTACAAGATCAGTTATATAGAATATATTTTTACAATTTTAATAATGAAATATTTATGTATGACTTTTTTATATTTAATTAATATTCTTACTATCATGTGAACTTACTGGGGAATTCTCTGATGTTTTGTTCTGCAGGTTTTACCACGAATAAAACAGAGTTTTTGTAAGGCAATATTTTTGTTTCCGTTAGCAAAGTTAGCATGTTTCTTTATATCTTACATACAAATTTTGGAAATAAAACAAAAAAATATTTACATTCAAATTTAATTTATAGAAAAATGTTCTGTTAATTAAAAACAAAAAGAAAAAACAATTCCGTAACTGAAGGGTCAATTTTCCTATAATCACTGTTGCTGATATTTTTCAGTCTCTCTGTCGTATATATGTAGGACGTCCTGTCAATTAGTTTGCTGTACGGGAAGTGAGTGATTGATTTATATGGTCTGTCCTATGCCCTGTTGGGTTCGGTGATTTGCATGTGATCATAAGCTACCACCATTCCGAGATAATTTATTCTATGGGTTTTGCGTTTTTGTTTTTTTATGATTGAAAAATGCAGTACAAAAAGGCAAAAGCCAACGTTCATAATGCATAAAACCATAAAAATCATTATCTCGAGTTTAATCATTTATACTAATATATTAAAATAGCTGCTTACACACACGTGTACATACAAAACATGCTTGTATTGTATAAAATTATTTTCTTATCACACTCTTACATAAATAAACGGATCACTTTTCACTTCAATTCACTTCTAATTTTTCATATGTATATATGTATATATAAACTACATTAATATTAATAAATTTTGATTGTAGATCCGTTCCAGAGGAGTAGGTGGGAAAATATGTATAAAAAAATATATATATTAATAGACTGTACTAATTAGCTAGGATGTATGTTAAGAAATTGTAGATTGCTTGGCGTTTTCTTTTTTACTTCAAGACGGGGTCTAGCATGGAAGAAAATGAATTAAAAAAATAATAGAACATCTTGTTAATTAATTAAAAGGACTTAACTTTGTCAGTTGAATTTGACAGAGAGAAAGAGAGAGAGAACGTGTGTTGGTGATTACTGTTTTCAAGAAAAGTATCAGTAGTATGCATATAGTGAAGTGGTCCTAAAATTAATAATTTTATTTATTACTTTTTTTTTTTTTTAATGTAACAGGCTGCGGTAGCTTTTATAAGCTAGTTTAATGATGTACACTACAATAGTCTATTTTCGAATAATTTATTCTAAACTTCGTAATAAATTAATATATTATTAATAGTAATAAATCTAAACACCTAAATTTTTTTTCTTTCTCGTAAGTCATTTGAAGCCATTCTCTACTACCCCTTACTCTTAATCACTTACCGTTCACCGTTAATTTCCTTCTACACTAACATTTTAATCAGACTATATTTCTACAACTATAGCTACATTAATTATTTATAAGTTTTAATAATATTATAATTTAAATTTTACGTTCATTTTCTGCAATTTTAAAATTTACATATGGTAATGACATATGCCTTAATAATCAACTCATCAAAAAACTATATATTCACTTGAGACACTGGCATAAGCAATCTTTTACTTGCTGATCTTAATAAAAAAAACAACATTAAAATTCACATAATTTTTATCTGTTTGCTAAAACATTACACTTCAAATTTCTTTATCCTGAGATTATAAGGTCTCATTACGGATTGTCTACCAAGATTAAGTTCCGCAGTGATCTGGTTTAGTCAAAGGTTTGGCAATTCGCTAATAGAAAATATAGTTAATTGAAAATCAAAGTCGATATACAACACTGAAAATATTGGGATACCTCCATCCGATACCATTAACCTTATCAATAATTTGAACGATGGTTTATGTTTTTTCTGGTTTTCCTGCAGTTTAATTTTCGTTAATATTGCCTTTTACAGTGTGTAAATCTTTTAATTATATTTTTTATAAACGATTTACAATATTTTAAAAAATAGTTTGCGAATAGATTTCAGTGTATTAATTTAATAAAAACAGGGATAAAAACCACCAATTGGCTTTCCATTTAAATAAAGTTTCGTCAGAAACTCATTGGAATTTTGATTTTAGATTCAGAGCTAGCTAAGATTTAAGTAAATTTTTAATAGCTTTTTTAAAGACTAAATTCAAATATATGCAGTCGTCTTAAAAAATAATTTTATAATCGAAAATGTATTTATTTTCCATTATCCATATTTTATAATAGGACTCTTCTTGCATTCTACATTATTTAATCTACCTACTGCAATGCTTTAACTTTAGGTAAATTATATAAAAAAAATTACAATGAAATTGTAAACCGTACATAAGAGTCTCGCAGATATTTCTTCTGCTCAAAAACAAAAATTTCTGTAATATAAATAAAACTGTGTATAACAAAACGATACTGATATCAAAAAAGGTAAGACATTACATTTCTATTATCAAAATCTGTTATTAATTTTTATTAAAAAAAAAAATACATGTTAAATATGTGTAATAGACAATAGATATACAATAATAGACAATAAAGAATGTTTAAGCGTTCCCTATAATAAGCAAAATTAAAAATAAATTTGTTATAAAAATCATATCGGCCCAATTTTATATATTAAACAACGAATAATCATAAGAATTATATTATTTCTATAAATGTGATATGTACTACATATAAATGAAATCGGGCCGCTAAGAGTTTTGTAACAATTTTTTTTTTTTTTTTCTTATTATATGGAACGCTTAAACGTTGTTTATCTATTATTGTTTATCTATTGTCTATTATATATTTAAAATGAATTTTTTTTTTAAAGAAAATTCTAAATTAATAACAGATTTTGATAATACAAATGTAGTGTCTTACCTTTTTTTGATATCAGTATCGTTTTGTTAAAAACAGTTTTATTTATATTACAAAAATTTTTGTTTTTTGGGCGGAAGAAATGATATCTACGAGACTCTTACCGTACGGTTTATAATTTCATTATAATTTTTTTTTATATCATTGCGTTTTGTTAGATTATTTTTTTATAAATAACTGATTGTTATCTTATGGATTTATTATTAAAATTTATTGCCTTAGAACAAATAAATTGAATTTTAAGGCCAATTTTTTTTTTTTTTTTTTGTTTATAGTCATATCATTTACTTCATACCATATTTTTCCTTTTTTAATAAAACTAGTATAATGACCTTTACGAATCGAAAATCCATGATATAATATTGCACTTATTACTTTGTCAGTGTAACCCTCTTGTGTAACGCCGGCTTCGGTGGCGCGAGTGGTAGCATCTCGGCCTTTCATCCGGAGATCCCGGGTTCGAATCTCGGTTATGCAAGGCATTTTCACACGCGTTACAAATCAATCATTTCATCCTCTGGAGGTTAAAAACCCGGAGGTTAAAATGAAAGAAAAAAGTGGTAACCCTTGATTTTTTAGTTAAATTCGATTTTACCAATCGAATTTATTTCTGTTTTATTTATTCCTTTTTTAATAAAACTAGTATAATCTCTTGTAAACTAAAACTATATATTTTTTTTAAAAAAGTGATGGAAATTAAAAAAATTGTTTCAACTTCAGTACTTACATTTACATGACAACATTTACTTTTAAAACAAGCTGTAGTATATTATTTCAAGTACATTATCAAATTTTTGTACTCTACGTAGTACTATCAAGTACTGCTATCTAGCGGCACGATTCCTAAAAGTACATTAAAATAATGAATAAAATGTTATATTCGAGTACGCGGTTCATCAAATGAAAAAAAATGTTTAACAAAATTCGAGGTATTGTTTGAAAGTATTCTTTGTTACTAATCTAATTGAACTAAAATATAATGTTTTCTCGCTTATTACTTTTTCCATTTTTAGGTTAGGTCATGTTTAGAACTGGTAGTTCGTTGACTTTGTCGCCTCTTATCGACGAAGTTCTAACGAACACCGTGATTCTAGATATAACTAGATGCCATTATTACATACTAATGGAGTTTCCTAATTGTGAAAATTTACCAGTAAGTAAAGTTTCCATGATATTAATTTAAAATATTTTAAACTTGCGATACAGAAAATATTAAAATATTTTATTTCTTACTATACAGATTTAAACAATTTTATTTCTGTTAAAAATTTTCGAAAATCGTTAATATTTTAATTTTATTGCTGTAATGTGTATTATATTCCAAACCCTATATCGTGGCACACGTTTCTCCATAAATCCGTTCGCTTTTCCAAAAGTAAATTACCTCTTTATGATCCTTTTCCAACGTAAATAATTATTATATTACAACTTCATAAAAATTAAATTTGGAAATATGTAATCGCCACCAGACTAATTGATTAAAACAAAAACTCACATACAGGCGTTTACGAGTACGCTTTTGACCTAATTTGTCTAAATAAGGAAACATTGTTAACTATGTATTTTAATGTATTTAAAAATATACATTCTTATTTTTTTTACTATTTGAACAAATTTTTCAGTCAAAAAATATAAGTGAAATAGTAATGATTTAGGAAACAGAGCAAGATTTTTTCTCTTCCTTAGTAATTAATTTTATAAATTCAATATTAATGATAAATAATACTCAACATTTGAGACAATGTACATTTATTTTTTACTTGAAAAATTGATAAAGTATTTAAAATGCCCATAAAACTCTGTGCTAAGCGTATTATTAATCCTCCTAAGTATTTTAATCTATTTAAATACATCTAACACCATTTTATCTTTACTAATCAATATAACCTAAATTTATGTAATATTGTAAAATAATGTCATTATTGTTCTTCGTACTCTGAAAAGCACTTCTCATTCTCTAATATTATTAACTAATTCCGTCTTTTTTTTTATTACAAGTAAATCTTTTCTTCTATTTAATTTTTATTAAATAAATTTGAAATAATTTTGAGCTTAATTTTATCTAAAAAATAACTTTTATTTTTTTATCTAAAAAATTTAAGTTATTATTAAATTAAAGAGTAATTTTAAAATGTTAAGTTAATATTGGAGGAAACTGAGATTATGAAAATAATTTAAGTTAATATTTGAAGAATGGATAGTTACTGGAAAAAAAGTCACAACTTGTAACGTATCAGTAACGTGTATGCGCACGCGCGCGCGCTCTCACACACAACACACACACACACACACACACACACACAAACACACATACGAACACAAAAATAAACAAGTAAACATTACGAAATATACTACGATATACTAAATGAACATATACAATTCAACATACTTATCAAGACAGTATTTCTAACAAAAATAAAGCCGTCAACGATAAGACCAATTGCAGCCAACTTCACCAATCACTGATGACAACCGCAAAAGCCGCTGAGAGCGTCATGGCGTGATTTTTGAAGACGAAATTCGTATTTAAATAATTTTGATTGGTTCTATCTTTTAATAAACTGATATTTTTACATAATTATCATCGCCAACATTTTTAAAGAAAAATCTTTAAAAATGTTATTTTTATATTTTGTGACGTTTTAAACGCTACTTATTTATTATTTTCCCTTAGTGTTTCCAAGAAAATTACATCGGAACGAAAAATAAAAAAAAGATAATCGAAGTCAATATATTTGGTAAAGAGGAAAGGTAAAAAGAATATATTGTCGCCAAATGGCTTCGACGGAAGGTAATTCATAACCTTGTGGTGGCCATGAAAAGACCGTTTTTTAGCGTTAGCTCTGAGAAGAGCTGTTGGGTCCGGAAGATGGACTCCGGCAAAGGCGGGGAGTTGCGGCTCGTCCTTTGAAGTCCGACCGGGCTTTCCCTCAGCGGCAGTTGAGTCCCCACAACAGCGTGGGAGTGGTGGCCCCCAGAGCCCCACACTATCGGGTCGGCGTCGGTCGTCTTTCGACGGCGCGGCCAAGGCGGTTCTCCCCGAGCGATCTCATGCTGGGCCGGCTCCTGTTGTTAAGTCTGTTGGCCAGGGCGATTGAAGCCTGGCGAGCTGGAGCTGGAGTGGGAAGGTAGGGTCCGCGTCCAGCGGTTCCCTCTGCGGGCTGGCCAGGCCTGCTGCTGGGCGAGATGTTGGCATCCGCCGGGAGGTCCCAAGTTGCGTCGGCCAGGGAACTTCTTCTTCTTCTTCCAACTTCTTCTTCAGGTGGTGGTCGACGATGAATTGTAGTCACTCTCGTGGTGAACGCTCTTTTATTGGTACCTGAGAGTGGTGGGGCTGCAACGCGGCAATGCTGGGAGAACTGCGCGGTGGGAGTGATGCTTGTATCAACGCGCCCGTATACTGTGCGCCCAGCTCACATCGTTGCTACCGTTATCGCCCGTCGATATTAAATTAGGTATAAATGTGGTAACAATATATAGTTCGAATTGGAAATCTCCTATTTTGTAGAATTCGGTTAACAGAATATCTATTACGCTTAATGAAAGGCCTCTAACTGTGCTTTTAAGAGAATGATATATTAAGTTATTAATTATTTTACTATGTTTATTTTTTAATGTGTGTTTATTTATTTTAAATAATTATTATTAGTTACTTTATTAAAGTTACTTTATTAACGAGATGTAATATTAAAAAGTACTGGTTTGCGATTCGCTTTATTATTATATATCAGAAAGTAAAATTACTGTATGTCTATGAATTTTGTTTTAACATCAATCTTTATTAAAAGAAGAATTACTTTTCCGTATCTTAGTGAATATTACAGTTGCATATACATGCATGCATGTATAGAATGTTTTAAGAGATTACTTTACCGCCAACTACATTTTTATAATTTTCGGTAGAAAACAAAAGATAAACTTTAATCATTCTTATCACTTAGCAAGTGAAAATAAGAATGAATCTTATGCTATTTCTCAAATTCATCTCTCTAAAAGTCGTACTTCCAGTCAGAAAGCTATCATATTTTTTCACTTTACGTAATTGATGTATCCATTTAAATATCACGTGATAATTTATTTTGAAAGTAATTACAATTAGAATTGACAATTACAATCAGAATTTTTCTATTGCTTTGATTTTCTTCAGCTCTATATTATTAACAAGTTATAAAATTATATCGCCTAAGGATTGCTTTAATGTTATTCATCATTTTAAGGAAATTTACTAGCATAGAAATGATGCTGTAAAACTGTAAACTAGTTTACAGTTTTAATAAGGATTGGTGTGTTTAAAATTGGCATTGATGAAAATTTTCAGGCTAAAATTTGCTTTAAATAATTTAAATTCACATCGCAAAAAACAGAATATATATTTTTTGGATTTGTTGAACATAATTTCGAAACATTATTACAGTACCTACGTCTCAAATTTAAATAATTTTAAGACTATTTTTTATTATTCAAACAAACGGGATTTGTAATTTTACGTAATCGGATCTGTTCAAAACTACTAGAACATTCTCTGTATATATTTTTTAATAAGTAAAAGCATATCTATGCTCGGCGTGTGTGAATGCGTGCGTGAGTGTGAGGATATGTTTTCAGTTACGAAATTGATTTCGATGTAAACATCTGTTAAAAGAAATATTTTTTTAATTTAAATTTAATACAATTTTATCCATGGTATATGCAATTTACTTATAAAACAGCTATTCTATTTATTTTAATTCATTACAATTTTTAGGTAAATTTCATAAGAAAGCTATCTATTGTAATGGGTACCAGATTCGCCTCCCGGAAAATTTCGACATATCTACTCGTTTCACAGCCCCAACCCCAAAACCACCGTCTGTTCAAAGGTTTATATATATATTTCACTTTCTTGTGAACACGATAACTGCCGTAATTTTGCACCAATCTGTTTCAAATTGATACATAAAATATAACGACCCAAAATCTCGGTCGAGTTCGTTAATGGGCAAAATCGGATTGTGGCGATGGCGATGGGGGGCTTTTTCGAAAAAAAACAAAATATCGCTATAACTTTCATATGAAGTAAAATAGCTAATTCGTTTAAAGTTCCTACTATTCTTTGGATAAGGGCCTAAAATCTATCTAAGTAAATTTTTTTTATATCACCAATCACTGGCCCAGGAGGTGGGAAAAATTGGGCTTCGAAGACAAAAACATCATACCTCCCTTAATAGGCACAGTATCAAATCGGTTTAAAGTGGTCGTTAGCCTCTAAACATTACATAAAACCTTTTTCTGAAACAATTTTTGATGTGACCAACTCTTACGGCAAGAGATAACCAAAATTTTACTGAAATTGTAAGAAGATATAGCTTGTCGTATGTTAAACATGTGAAACTTTTTTCACATGCAACCATTGTCGTATTGAGTTAATTTGAAGTTTTTCTTAAGAATAAGGTGGAAATCTTTTTAATTCCCTACGTTTTTTTTTTTTTTGACTGCTCCCCTGGGCCGGTCCGACTGGTTGGTATTACGCCACCCAGGGGAGTGCCTGTTATACTCTAATGGGCCTCCCCACCTACTGGCTGTATGTCCGGCAAGGCAGGTCGGCCCACCGGTCAGGTCTTTTGAGTCTCATTTGCCCTTCTGTATCGCTACGCCATACCTTGGAAAGTCGAGACGCATCGATGGGTCTTTTACACTTGTATAGACCTATTCTCCCTCGGAGTCCCCAGTGGATCCTTGGAACTAAGCACCAGCCGTGTTCCAACTAGGAAGGCTTAGGTGTTCCTTGGAACACCTAAGCATGCCAGCCCTCACCACTGGGGCTATCCACCCTACCCTAATCTATTCACTCAGAAGCCCAGTTTCCTCTCGTCTTCGTTTTTTACTGTTAAGATATTCCTGATAGTTCCTTCAATTCTTTTCCAATTGTCCTCACTATGTAGCATGTTACTCGTAATCTCCTCAGGTCTCATCGTTGATAAATTTGTGTCCCGTCTATTTTGTATCCATCTGATGCATTCCTTGAAGGTGTGGTCTGCATCGTCCTCAATGCCGCAGTACATACAGGCCGGCGTTTGTCTTCTCCCAGCTCTGTGAAGGTAATAATTAAAATTACCGTGGCCCGTAAAGTACTGCAACAAAAAGAAGTCCACCTCCCCGTGTTTCCTATTGATCCAACTCTCAAGATCAGGGATTAGCTGTTTTGTCCTGCTAGCAGGTCCTACCTCTCTCCACCTTTCTTTCCACCTAGTTATCAGCCTATGCTTAACCTCCTGAGTTTCCAGTCCTTGCGATATCTCTACCCTGTAATGGGTATTAAGTCGATTGGAGGTACTGCTGCCAAAACGCAAAGTGCCTCATAGGAGACTGTTCTGTAAGCGGAAACCACTCACAGCAACAGCCTCCTATGCGTTCTCACAAGTCTATTTTTGTTTTTCTTGATTCGTAATGAAGTCCACCATACAGGCACTGCATATAATAAAGATGATACAATTGCCGATGCTGTCACCCTACTTATTTATTCCCTACTTAGCACCGGTAAAATTTACCTCCGCCTTCCGGCGTGCCGAAAGGGATTTTTTTTATTTATTTGGAGAACATTGTTTGTAAACTGCTCATTTGATTTTATTGTTTCTGCAGCGTAAACATTAATAAAATATTTTTATTAATTATAATAAAAAATATAAAAATATTTATAATGTCAAATCAGACATTTTTTTTTTTGTGACTTGGACTCCAAGAATTTAACAAAGAAGATAATATATACTATCTTATTTATATAGAATCGTATTATATATATATATATATATATATATATATATATATATATATATATATACCGTTAATATTATGATTGTTCAGAATCTTCTGAAACAATAAAAAAAAATTGGTTGTAAAAAGAAACGTAAAGCATTAAAGTAGTAATGAAGGGAAAAACTGAATTCATGATACTGTTTATAATGTACGATATTTACATTGCGACTAATAAATTCAAAAAAATGAAACGAATCAAACAAGTCGAATGGCGCTGGCTAAAAATATAATTACCACAAATTTAAGCTTATAATTTTGACTAGTTATATCATTTTGAGATACAAGTTTTTTAAAATAAAACTTTTCTACCTTAAAACGTAAAATCTAGGCTCAAACGGTTTGTTTATTTAGCTTACAGTTAGGTAGCTATTGTAATTACTTAGTTCTATAGTCAGCAGATTATAATTAACCTACCGAGTTGGTCTAGTAGTAAACTAGTCATTGCAAACTGCTGATTTCGAAGTCAAGAGTTTAGGAAACAAATCCTAGTAAAGCCAGTTATTTTTATACGGATTTGAATACTAGATATGGATACCGGTGTTCTTTGGTGGTTGGATTTTCAATAACTTACACATCTCAGGAATGGTAGACCTGAGACCGAACAAGACAGTTCATTTATATTCATACATATTATCCTCTCATTCATCCTCTGAAGTAATACCTTACGGTGATTCCAGAGGCTAAACAGGAAACAGAAAAAATCAGAAGATTATGCTTAAATAAACCTAACTTCTATTTTTAATTTCATTAGATTTAATATTTTTGTAGTTTATACGTGGAATCATATTTGCACTCTTACTATTGTGCATTTTATTTTATTGCGAAGGTTTTTATATTATAATTCATATTTCAACAAAATCTGGTCGACTCAAAGTCGACCAGATTTTGTTGAAATATATTAAATTACATATTAGTATGTAATTCAAACAATATGTTTGAAGCTGAGAATAATACATTTAGAGAGCAAAATTCAGATATCACTTTTATTACCTTACTATGTACAAAACTTTCAAACCAACTTTCGGCTATAATGTATTGCACAAGCCGTAAATTACGTATAACATTAAATGTTAAGTCTATTTAATAAAGAGAATGGTATTCTTAGTGGATCTCTCGATTTTGACGATAGGATGATTTCCTTCATTGCAACTTTAAGGTTGAATACGATGTAGTTTCTTGAATTAGAAACTGATAAGAACTAGAGTATTATTCAAAGAACGCTTTAAATTCAGCTCCGAAAACAAGTTATAAAGCAGTTAAACTTAAAATTCATCTTCTAAGAGCTGAATAATTATTTTCTTTTCTGCAATTAAATGTTTGGTTTTATACTGTTTCTCCTTGTGATAACAATTTAATTGTATTTCTTATTTAATTAGGTCGAGTATATAGTAATTTCATCATTTAAGTTATACTAAAGCAATTTAACTTTATGGTCGGCTATAATATATTTAAAGCATTCTTATTCAAATGAATTTGTTATTTAAGTTTACCAATCCGTAGAATTAATTTTATTTATTTACTCCTAAGAGTTACATTTATGATGTGAAAAAAGTAATTTATTCTTAATGAATATTTGACATTGTTCTCTATAAATTTTATAAAAATTAGGTTAAAATAAGATCATTGTTTTTATTATTAAGATATTATTGAATCTTTTAAAAAATCTGTATTGGAAAAATTTAATATTGCATAACATTTTTGTCATAAAACTACAAGTCCACACTTTTGACTACCTTTATTTTGATTTATGAAAAATAAGTGGAAAACTAGTTTTTTTATTCGTTATAATTATTTTTTTTCATGGCTCAAATGCTGGTAAAAGCCCCTAGCTGACTTAAACAAGGCTAGGGTATAGACTCTTTTTTCGTTATAGGAGCTTTTGACGCCGTAAAGGGCAGTGTAGACGAAATATCACACTAGCAAACGCCGGAAACTGCTGATTCTCTAGTTCTCTCGGCGGCTCATTTCAGAACCAAACATACTTCTACACCAATGCGCACGAATCCAAAATTACTTCTGCATGATGAAGTAGAACTTAGGTAGAGAGTTCCATGCCCATGCAGCGGGTTTGGTATTTCACTTAGCGCATAAATATAAATAGTAGTTAAATTTGGGAACTACTTTCACCCAGAGAACTACTCTGACCCCAGATCTCCTCGATTATATTTCCCAAGACATGGTATTTTGGAATTTTTTTAGTATGTTTCTCTTCGTATTAGATACCAGTGATACGGTATGACAACTCAATAATCCAGTTGATCATTTGCCATGACATCCTTGACTTTGTGCTTCCGGTAACTTAGCGTGTCATTAACCGAGTCCCGAATCGCAAAAACAAATCCTTTAATTTCAGCAAACAACCCGGTATTATTGAAGGAAGGCGAAGGAAGCGTCGCACTCCGTCGTCCAGCAAGGATTTGACAAACCGCATATGTAGCTCACTTGCCCGCAATTGCTTAATTCTTGTTTCATCAACTGAGTAATCTTCCAGGAATTGAAAGCCAGGGTCTACAAGGTGCAATGGACACAGACAATCGCCTTCATTCACTATTTCTTCGTGAAGAAAGTTGACAGCGCCATTCTATTGGAAATAATCTCTGACGTTTTGATGCTGTTTAGCATGAAACCCCAGAAAATCCACTACATCTCTCCCCCCTTTCCCCTTATCAAAAAGAAATGAGCAGCAGAATTCCGTGGGTGATGTTCACGTTGTGAGATAATTCTGCACCCATCTGTCTGTTCAACTCTTCCAGATCAGTCTCGTCCATTTCAGGATGCCGAAAATGAAGGTATCCAGCGGCTTTGCGAATTTGTTCACAGCCCTTACTTTTTTATGTTTGTTAAATTGAGTTTTCATAACGGCAAGTTTCATGAGTCCATCTGTTAGAATTACTTTTGCCTGACTGCGGCTATTTCAAATATCTTCTGGGATACCCAGATAACGATTGATTTCACTAAGTCTCATAGTAGTTATTACGGCAGGGAGCTCCATGGATGGAAAAGCATAACCTTCGATCTGGTTCTACCTTCTTTTCTGCACTGAATTGACCCTTCTCATTTGTTGAAATCAGAACTCGTGCGTATGTCGACGCTAGATTTCTCGACCAGTTTAATGAAAAATCAGATTTCTCTTCCAGTGCCTGAAAATAGTTGGATACAATCCGTACCTTTATTAGGATTTGAACCTGAGAACTTCGACTTCGAAATCAACTGATTTACGACGATGAGTTTACCACTAGAGGTGGGTTATACGAGGGTTATTATTTTATCAAGGTCCGATCGGTCACGAAATTAAAACTACAGTGAAAACAAAACATTTCTTATTTGTAACAAGTACTTACGTAAGTATAGTTACAGCTACATGAGCCGCCTGTATTTTCAGCCATGTTTCTACGCTGGTCTGCAGCTCGATGTCTGTGCCAAAATGTTGTCCTCCTAGCCAGCGTTTGATGTGAGCAAAGATGTGAATATCGGATGGAGCAACGCCCGAGCTGTATGGTTGGTGATCAAACACTTCTCAACGAAAACGCTGCAGGAGCTTCTTTATTACAGCTGAAGTGTGCGGCCGAACATTGTCATGGAGAAAGACAATGCCTGATGACAACATTCCTCTCCGCTTATTCTTCTTCACCCACCATACAGCCCGGACTTGGCTCCATCCGATTTTCACCTCTTTGCTCAATGAAACGCTGGCTAGGAGGACAACATTTTGGCACAGACATCGAGCTGCAGACCAGCGTAGAAACATGGCTGAAAACACAGACGGCTCCGTTCTATGACGAGAGTATTGGAAAATTGGTACCACGCGTTACAACAAATGTCTAAATCGGAGTAGCGACTATGTAGAGAAAACGTAACTACGTAAGTACTTGGTACAAATAATTTTTTTTTTAATTTTCACTGTGGTTTTAATTTCGTGACCGATCGGACCTTGATAAAAAAATAACCCTCGTATAATGATAAAATATAATTTTCTTATACAAAATTAGTGAATTTAAATCATTTAGAATCTCTTTGAAATAAATTTATTTTTCTTATGTAAAAGATTTAGCCGGAATCTGTAACTCTCTGTAATGGACTTTATATGCTACACAGCAAAACGAACTGATAAATTAAGCTTCCTCTATTCGTTTCTAACAAAAAATGTTTGTGAGTTAGATCTCTTGAAATCATTACACCGATCCTTTATATTCATATTAATGACTGCTAATCTCAGTTTTAACTATATTTTTGTCATTAGTTCAATTCTGAAATTGAGTTTATAATACTAAATTTTGTTTTATGTAGTTTAAATGTTTTTGTTTTTATACGCATATAATTTATATAAAAGATTAAACAAGTTTTATTTTTTTAGATGTAAAATTAGGCTAGACATTCATCCATAGAAGTAAGAAACTATAAGACTGGGTTTTTCTTCACGAAATAATGACACAGGACATGTATTTTAAATCGCTGGCCTAAAGATGGAATTACTATTTATTGAGAAAAAAAATCAAGAACTAAACGCACAAGGCATGGAATACATCCATAGACTAAATGCATAGATCTAAAAAAAAAATATCAACTTTGCAACAATAAATATGTGAATTTGAGCACACATTTACATTATTGCATTTATAATTAGCGCAACTTCATTCTTCATTAACATCTACATCAAAATTTTGTGTTTAAGTCAATTGTTTTCTAACGGATAGTCAGTCCTTAACGACAAAAATTTGATATGTTAAATCTTGCCAAATTTTTTATGTAAATCATATGATTTTCTTATCATAAATAATAAAACGTTCTCTAAACATTATCAGATGTAGTATTCGTACTGCACATAGCAGTCAGCAAGCGGAATAAACCATGTAAATATTATTTACAAAAAACTTCATGGTATTTTCAAAGGATTTAAAAATAAAATATATAAAAATTTTATCTTTCTTCAAATGCATGTTTTTCATAGAGCTTATGATCATGGATATTTTGCCTTTGTCTACTGCTGCACGATAGATATAATTTTATGTAGAAAAATTAAAATCACAGGACTTATTCTGTAATGTAGTATTATTAAAAAATAAACTTCATTATTTGTTCAGTATTTCAGCAGAAATTATTTTAAATTAAAATAAATTATCTTGATTATTTTTTCTGTTGATGAGTTTGCTCCATTTTTAGAGAAACAATGAAAATGAGAAATACTAATAAAAACATTAACTAGCAAGGCAGTTCGAAATCATTTATCAATTGGTTTTTATTATTCTTCGTTAAAATTCATAATAATGTGTGTTTTGATTTCTTAATTTTTAGTGTAACTTGAACTAAATAAGAATATTTAATGAAATTTTATTAAACCATTTGATTACATTTTAATAAAAAAATAAAAAATTCATCCTTTCAACCGGTTTTCAAAAAATGATAAAAACTGGATAATTTTTCATCATAAATATATATATATATGTATATATATATATATATATATATGCGCACGCACGCACACACACACACACACACATACACAAGTAACACTTTACACTTCACACATTTGCTGTATTTCTTTTTACATTTTTCTGGATAAGGTTTTTTGTCAAGCAAAAAGGTAATCTATAAATTTTTCGAAGTCTTGGAAGGTGGAATGAAAGCTATATTATGATAAAGATACGTATTGAGTAAATGGAGAAAATAAATGACGTAAATCAAAGAAAAAAGATGAAATGTAACGCAAAGAAAATAAGTATGATTTGTGACCCAAAATAATGAAAGGGACAAGTGAAAGAGGAGTGAAAAAAAAATAAAATGAGAGTACATTAATGTGTATGGCTTATTTGTGTATTTGTGATTGTAGATGTGTGTATGTATGTGAACAAATGAAAAGACATATTACAGTTGAGAAGTGAGAGGAAACAAAAAAATAATAATAAGCGAGAATGATGTAAGCACACACAGTACAGTCTTCCCGTATTAACAATTTTTTTTTAACTTTAAAACAAAATATTTGCATAGAAATGGATCTTCAAAATTAAAAATTTGAAATAGATGTTATGTTTTTTTTAATCTCTTGTAAAGACACCTTATAACTACTTACAATTTTTATTTTTTTTATTTTCAATTTGTGATAGAAAGTAAATGTTTGATTCCGAAATAAGAAATTTCTTTGAAGCTTACGTCACAACTTTAATTTGCTTTTTATTTTTCTTACTTGTTTAACTTTAACACAAACTAAAAAAAAATCATCTTTCTTTTAGCAAATTCTTTCTAGAATGTTTACAAAAGCCTAATTTTCTTCTGTTTTTGTTTTAAAAGGAAAATTAAAATTTATATTAGTAAGACCAAGTTTATATGAAATCTACAATAAGATATAAGGGTGATTTTATGGCGATGGGTGTAGGAATCTCCCTGTTAATATATTCATTTACAATAACTTATCTTATGCAAATGTTTATAGATTTTGAAACATTATGTTACCAAATTTTAAGATTATTGATAAACTATTTTCATTTTGCGATGGCTATTCAAGATGTCTTGGAGTATTCGGTATAAATTATTTTACTTTTTTTTATGGTGCCGTGTATGAGTTGATAAATTAATTTTTTTTTTTTTTAATATTCTTTAATCATTTTTAAGATTTATTAATTTATGCTATTTGCATTTTATCTATTGCTTTTGTAAATACAGAAAATAAAAGTTTTTAGTGTTAAATTTAAGTTTTAACCTTTTAAGGTTAAAGCTATCGGATTCTTTTTTTTATTTTTGTATGGAATATACTTTTTCTCTCCAGTTATCTTTTCTTTTGAGTCATTTCAAAAGAATTCGGTGAACTGACAATGGCCAAAATACATCATTTCCTTTTCTTAATTAAGGGTCCATTTCAAATAACCGTAAAGGATCTCGTTAAGGAAATCTCCTTTCCTTCACCTTTTCTCACTCTCCTTCACTTTTCTAACTTTCCCTTTTTATTTTCTTACAGTTTCCTTTTAATACTTTTATTATATCAATTTTTCGTACAAGAAACATTTTGACAGATTATTCTTAAATATTATTTAATATATAATTTAAAAAAAGTGAAACTTTGTATTTTAAATTTTATCAGTTGTTAACAAGATTTTTGTTCCGCTTAATTTTAATAATTTTATCTTGAAATAATATTTTTGTACCATCAGACGTACGTATATTTTCAAAATTTTTTTTTTTTTTGTGTTAACAACTGTTTAAACGATAATTCCTCAAGAAATCACTTGATTATCATAATATTTTATGAACACCATCATTCTCTCAATCACGTTTGATAAGAAAATCCGTTCACTATTTACTAATATCATATCAAAATCATTTCTCCAAACTTTTTATTTAAACTTAACACTTCTTTTTATTAGGTTTTAAGATTAATCAAATTGAGTTGTATTAAATATAGGTAGATTATTATTGTTATTATTATAAGTCGAGAACTTCCCAATGGAAGACGTTCAGCATTCATGATTCATATTTCTTTCGCTTGGCATTCTTCTTTTCCCTCCAAAATTCTTTCATTCCTTCGGAAAAAGCCTTCTTCCGTTTTTCAGACCATTTCGGACGATGTTGATTACGCTTCGGCGCTTCTGGTTTAACTTCCCATTTATCTATTTTGTGTTTGTACGTGTTTCTTCTATGATCCCCTCCAGCGTAATTCCGGCGTGTTCTAAATCTTTTTGTGTTTCTACAAGCCAGGGGATTGCAATTTTTAATGATGTTAAGTACGCGATTATTCTTTTGGTCAGTCGATTTTCCGACAGCCTGCAAAGGTGTCCGAAGAATTTCATTCGTCTTTTCCTTATGTTAGTTTCGATGTTAGAGTATGTTTCAACTATTTCGTTCGGTTGTAATCTATATCCTTCTTTAGTTTGTCTCAATCCCAATATTTTCCTTATAATCTTCTTTCCTGTTTCTTTATTTCTTCTATTTCGGTTTTCCTATTTAAGATCAACGTTTCACTGGCTTATAATGCTGTGCGTTTAATAACTGTTGTAATGCCGGATTTTCGTTTGGCGTGAGAGGGTTTTCTTGTTGTAGAGATTTTGCACTAAACCTAGAACTCTCCTGACCTTCTGCAGACGGTCCAATTGACTTGGTTTCTCAGAGCTGTTCGGCGTAATAAATTCTCCAGATATTTAAAGTGAGGGACTTTATTTATTACTCCATATTTTGTGTTTAAATTTGGGATTTATATTCTAGAGCAGATGAATTCTGTTTAGTCAGACGAAATTTGTAGTCCCACTTTTTCTGCATATTCCTTGAGTGGTTCTATTTGTTTTATCGCAGTCTGTTCGTCTTCCGCAAGGATTGCCAAATCGTCTGCAAATTCCAGGTAAGGGATACTTAAATTTAATTTCGCGAATCCAATGAAATCGGTTTTCCGTATTTTTGTTGTTTGAGTGAATCTTCCCACTCTTCCATCATTTTGTCCAATTAATAGCAGGGGGGAGAATCCATCCCCTTGTCTCACTTCCGTCTTAATTTCAAAAGATTCTGAGATTTCGCCCATAAATTTTATTTTAGATTTAGTTCCAGTTAATGTTTTTTTCTATTAATCTTCGAGTTTTTTGATCTAGTCCTCTCTTTCTTCTAGAATTTGGAAAAGAGATTGTCTGTCTACGGAATCGTAGACAGATATATACAGGTACATAGTATTAAACTTTACATTTTTTAAATGATCGAAATTTGAAAATAATTTTCTGATTACAAACGTTTCAATTAAGAATCATGTAATAAATTTTTGTGTTAAAAATGTTGACGTTTTCTTAGTTGTTTATTTAAAATAATCTAATATTCCCACTGTTCTTGTGTTTCTGATCAGGTCCAGTTTGGGACTATTATTTTTTTCTTCTCTCTCAGTAGAGAGCATGGCTAAGTTAGGTTTCAAAAAAGACAAGAAAATAAAATTCTATAATTTTTCTTAACTTTTAAATGTAATATTATTAACTAGTATTTTTTTAAAAATAATAATACTTTTTCATAACTGTGAAAAAATTATGTAACTGTTTTAGATTATTTTATATTATTTTTATCACTGTTGTCAGTTGGTAACTTTTCCTTTAATTAATATTTATTGTTGATTAGAAATATTCAAATTGATATTGTATAGGGTTTTGGTAGCATTTATTTTTTGTATACGGGTAAATATTCTGTAACAGGACTAGTATAACGGATTTCTTCCAATTTAGAAGAAAGAAAGAGAAAATAATAATTTGACAAGAATCCTGAATGAACTAAAAGGGATTCTTTTCTCAGACTAACAGTCTCTTCTTTGTAATATAGACAATAGCACCTTCAAAAGCTGTTATTCGACCAAAAGGTTTATCGGACCGGAAAAAGAATCTGTAGAAAAACGTAAGAAGAACGCGGACGATGAAAATGATTACGCTTCAACAATTAAAGGGATGAGGCGGGTACTGGTTCTGCAGCTAGGGGATATAAATACTGCCAGGGACCAGCGGAAACAGTCAACAGTTCTAAGAGGTCGTGTTCGGGGTAGTTATGATAACAGCGAGTAGTTTTGCAAGCCCGAATTTGACGCGGTTGCAGTGACGGCGATATCAGGAAGCGTGGGGTAACAACGAGTGAAGAGTACTTCACGTACTGCCGTTCATCCGTGCTTGCACAGTTGGGCGGTAGTAATGAGGCACGGGGACTCCTGAACCCCCTCGCTAAGAAAATTACCGAGTCCCGGCGGGAATACCCCTTCCGGGATGTCCCTGCTTGAGGCGATAGCATAAAGATCAGGTCCCGGTTTCTGAGGTGGAGCCTATGAACGACATAATCGGGCCTGGTTATCCCACTCTGGAGATTGGAGGCAGGCACGAAAAGATCCTACCAGCGGCCAATGCCAATGTACACCCGCTGGACAGGAAGGCCGATTAGAGTCATGGACACTCCCCTGGGCTGAGTTATACTTAATTTTAGATCCGGCCCAGGGGAGTATGAGAAAAAAATAAAGAGTACGTCACGAGTATTCCAGCGTGGGCGCGGGTGAACGTAGGAAGTTGTTCGGTGAGGAGTTATTGGTAAATAGTAGTGAAAGTGACAGTTTTCTATTCGTTCATAAAGTGAAGGGCAGTTCTACTGTAAATAGTAAAAGTAATAATGTTTGCAGATAATTGAATTGTTAGAACTTTAGACTTTTATACTATTATCTTGTTAATGCAATATCAGCATCTAACGGTCACTATAATGTTATTTTTTTTTCTGAATTTTTTATGGGCGTCGACTGCTAAGGTCATTAGCCCTCGTCATAATCTTTAAAAGAAACTACTATCACCATCTGGATCCTCATATGTAAGGGTGTAAAGGGCCCTTACATTTTATTTAAAAGCACAAAACTACACAAAACATTTAAGACATAAAGACAAGGACAATCACAAACACTTATGGGGTGTAAAGGGCCCCAATATTAAAATTTGAGATAGGTTCCCAAAAGACCATTAAATTAAAATTAAAATTAAAACTTATCCTACCATATCTTTCTTTCTTTCTTCTACGAGTCTCATTTATAGTTTGTTTAAGCACCCTCGGGGCGACCAGAACCGCCGTTGAGCAGTATATCAGTCGCGCCAGGGTGCCGTGGCAGTTGAATCCTTCTTATAAACAGGCTATAGGCATGCACAGCGTACACCCATAGCCTCGCGCCCTCAATCCACCCTTGAGGGTCCCCCATGCCATCATCGGACACACCTCGACTCACTGCTCTTGAATGCAGGTGAGCCAAAATGGCCTAGGCAAGAGGGCTACCTCCCGTCACTATACGTGCCACGTTTCGAGACTCCCTTATGTATATATGCATACATTTAAAATTAAAATTAAACTTATCAATACCATTTTTCCTTTATATATATATAAGCTACCGCTTAGAGTTTCTTTTGTCACAGCTTTAAACTTTCATTTTTATAGACTTTTAAGAAGTCCACTGGCGTGTAAAAATGCAACTATAATTTCTTCATTTCCATTATCCAGATCAGCAGTAATATTATTTCTAAAACGGAACCTCTTTCTGAGGTCCTCATATATGGTACACTCTTCTATAAGATGCTTGATTGTCAGTGTTTTATTACAAACACCGCACATTGGTCTCACTTCGCCGGTTAACAAATATAAATTTGTTAATCGCGTATGACCGATTCTAAGTCTGGTCACCGCTACTTGTTCACGGCGAGTCAACTTATAGTCGCTTTTCCATTTATAAGGAGAAGATTTTACTGTGTTTAATTTTGTATTTAAACTCCTCCATTCAGCGTTCCACTTGTTTCTTACTATGTTTGTTAGACGGTTTTTAACATCTGCCACTCTTACAGGAAATGCATCCAAAACATCGCAGACAGTTGCCTTTCTGGCAGCTTCGTCTGCGATTTTATTACCTGTAATACCAGCATGCCCCGGAGTCCATACAAATACGCATCGCTGTCCTCGTTGTTTTAGTACGTATAAAATGGACAGGATGTTTGCAATTAGGACATCCTTAATGTTCTTGTTCCGAATTGCGACGAATGCACTTAATGAATCGGAACATGTTAGCACTCTCTCTTCGCAATAGTGTTCAGTGTAGCGAAGAGCTTGCTGAATTGCAGTGAGTTCTGCCGTGTAGACACTGGCCACATCTGGCAGTCTCCAAAAGTGGGCTTCTTCATTTACATATATCAAGCATCCAACACCATGTTCGGTTTTAGAACCGTCAGTATAAATTCTAATATGTTCTTCGTAACTACTGACGGTTGCCAAAAATTCCTGCTGGATGATCACTGCCGGTTTCTTTTTTATTTGTCCTTGATAGAGATCCAAACTTGTATTAACCGCTGGCAAGAGCCATGGCGGTATTTCTCTAGTAGAAATTGCTAGAGTCTCTGGTATAGCAATTTCATATTTTCTTCTTAATTCGTGGTACCTAATTCCGGCTGGTCTGGAATAGGTAGCACGACGTTCGTATAATGCAGCCATGGGATGATTTGTAAACAATTTATTATTTATATGAGCAGGAAAAGCCCATATATTTGCTGCATATCTTAACAACAGGATCTCTCTTCTATAATGTAGTGGCATTATTCCGGCTTCAGACATCAGACTAGCCGCCGGACTTGTGCGGAAAGCACCTGTTGCGTATCTTATTCCGCAATTATGAACTACGTCTAACTTTCTTAAGTGCGACTTTCTAGCGGATGAATATACGATACATCCGTAGTCTAGTTTAGATTGAACCAATGCTTTATACAATCTCAATAATGTCTCTTTTTCTGAGCCCCAATTTAAGTTCGATAAACATTTTATAATGTTTAGGGCTCTTTTGCATCTATCACTCAAGTCCTGTATATGTAATTCCCATGTAAGGGATTTATCCAATACTAGTCCTAAATACCTTACGCTGTCTTTATATTGTATTGGATTATCGTCAATTGTCAAAGCAGGACTTTGATGAGGAATTCTCTTCCTACAAAAGTGTACACAGCACGTTTTTTCTGGTGAGAATTGGAATCCTGTATTCCTTGCAACTTCATTTAGAGCATTGATCGCTCGTTGCAATTTGTACCTCACCATAGCAGTCTTGTTGCTGGCATATATGATTGCCAGATCATCAACATAGACGCTTTTGCTGATTTCTACTGGAATGGCTAATATCAATTTATTAATGGCAATGGTAAACAAGGTACCGCTCAACGGCGCACCTTGCGGTATGCCATTTTCCAATATTCTTTCACATGAATATTCATTTTTGACGCGTACTTGGAAGCTACGGTCATTCATGTAGTTGCTGAGCAGTATAGGCAGATTGCCACGAATGCCCCATTCATGTAACTGGAGCATTATACCATGACGCCAGGTCATATCGAAAGCTTTCTGAAGATCAAAGAAGACTCCGACACAATGTTTCCTTGTAATAAAGCTGTTATATATAATGTCCTCTAAGCTGATCATTTGATCAGTGGTAGAATGGTATTGTCGAAAACCTGCTTGATACGGTGATATCAGGTTTTCTTTTTCCAAAACCCAGACGAGTCGATTATTAATCGACTCGTCGATTACTGTTCGTCGACTGTTCCAGTCGATTACTGAAACAACATGAGCTTTTTTCCACTGCTGCGGGTACGTTCCATCCCGCCATATTTTATTATAAAGTTCTAATAATCTACACTTTGCAGTGGTATTCAGCTGCCTGATCATATTATAGTGGATTTCATCCGGACCAGCAGCTGTGTTACCTGTTTTTTCCAACGCTTTCGCGAATTCTTCCATTTTAAATGGTACATTATATGAGTAATTATACTCAGTTCTAAAATTTAGTAGACCTTCGAGTTCTTCTTTTTTGGTTTGAAAACCTTCCTCGTAGTTGGCAGTTTGCTGGCCTTTTCGAAGTGATTGGATAACAGCTCTGCAATTTCATATGGAGTATCTTTTATTTCATCTTCATCTTGAAGGCTAGTTATGGGAGCAAAATCATTACGCCCACAAATCGCCTTCACTTTCCTCCAAACATCTGATGCAGTAGTAGTTTTGTCGATGGATTACACATATTGCTGCCAGGATTGTTTTTTGGAATCTATTATAAGACGTTTTGCATACGCCTTGTATTTCTTAAAGGCAACAAGATTTTCTATACTAGGACGCTTCTTAAATGCGTTATACGCCCTTTTCTTTCTTTTTATAGCTTCACTTATTTCATCGTTCCACCATGGAACGGGTTTCTTTGTAAGTTTCCCAGATGTTTTGGGAATATATCTCAATGCCGACTCAATTATTGCATTTGTTATGGCGTCGACATCGTCTCCGATAACTCCAGTTGTTTCCGGGAGTATCGTTCTAGGTGTAAGGCTCGTCCAATCTGCCTTTTCAAATAACCATCTTTTAGGGATGGGATATATTGTTCTTGTAACATCAGTTACAATTTGCACCGGGAAATGATCGCTTCCATGCAGATCGTCTATAACATGGAAGCTGTACCTCGGTGCTATCGATCCGCTTATAAGTGCAAGATCTATACAGGACGTCGATCCATCTCTGGCATTGAAAAAGGTTCCTGATCCGTCGTTTAAAATAATAAGTTCTGAATTCATCAGGAACCCTTCCAGTTCTCTTCCACGGGGATCTACTCGATCTGATCCCCAAAGAGAATTATGAGCATTAAAGTCACCCACCAGTAAAACAGGTGGGGGAAGCTCGGAAATTAGTCTTGCTATGTCATCCTTATTCCAATCAAAATACGGCAAGTATATGCTGCAGACAGTGACCTGGAGCGGACGCTTCATTCTAACGGCGACTGCTTGTAGGTTTGTGTTTAGAACAACCGCTTCGGTGGTAGCTCTAGTCGATGTTAATATAGCTACTCCACCTCTAACTCTTATATTTGGCGGTTGATCTCGCCGAAATATATTGAATCCTTTTAATTTAAAATTTTCATTTCGGCGGAAATGTGTTTCTTGCAGACATATACAGATCGGGTCTACATCATGTACCAAGCGTTGGAGCTCATGGATGTTTGAAAAACATCCATTGATGTTCCACTGTACTATCGACTCACTAATTTTTAATTAAATTATTGTCTGGGTTTTCCTTTCGGCCATCCTTTTTTTCGCTTCTTCACCATGTTGCGAACAGCAGCATGTTCGCGGAGAAGGTCGTCGCCTGTAAGGCTTCCGGTCTCCGTGTCGGAGACCACCGAAGCCGCCGACGACGACGGACATGGATCAGCGCCGGTTTCAGGCGCCGATTGAGAGGCGGCAACCTGGCCACTCCCCGACACGGGGATAGCACCGGTCACCGCCTGTGGGAGGGGAGACACTCGCCCCCCCTGTGTGATTTTTTGTGGCCTCTGGAGTTTAGAGGCCAACTCAGTTGCTGGAGGCTTTGGAGCCTCCATAACAGTCTCTGTAGGAGTCACCGTTTTCTTTTCATCAAGAATTTCACTGAGACGGACTTGAGATTCTGCTTTGGCGTCCGTTTTCTTGAGAGTAAGAGCAACTTTCTGTGTTTTATCTTCAGGAGGCTGTACTTATATCTTTGGCTTTATTGGCTCTTTACTATTGAAAGGTTTCATTTTATTGTCTATAATTCTTTCAATCATATTAGCCAATGTCGGAGCAACTTTACTTATGAGTTGACCCTCATCGACAGCAGCTGGAGCAGTGACAGGAGCGGCAGCCGCAGCCTGAGCGTAAGTTGTTGTTGCTCTAGGCTTACGGGCGTTAACTATCTTCTTTGCATCGAAGTAGCTGACCTTTTGCAGGGTTTTTACTTCCTGCACAGCTACTTCATCTTTGTAGACAGGACAATTCCTTGATCTGCAAGAATGCGCTCCTGTGCAATTAATACATGTAGGAGGCTCTTTACACGGCTCTCCCTCATGCACCTCTTCACCGCACACGCATATTTGCGGTCTTTCGCATCTAAGAGCGGTGTGGCCAAAGCGTTGGCACTTGAAGCACCTCATTGGCTGCGGAACAAATGCCCGCACATCCAATCGGTGAATCCCCGCTCTTATCTTTTCTGGCAAAGTAGGCCGGTTGAAAGTGAGGACATGAGAAGCTGAGGGTAAGACCTCACCGTTCCTTCTCATGTTCAATCGACGGCACTCTATTACTCCTTGTGCTGCCAGTTCCTCTACAATCTCTTGCTCCGAACAATTTAAAAGATCCCGACAGACCACAACACCCCTTGAGGTGTTGAGCGTGCCGTGGGGATCAACACGTACAGCTAGCTCTCCAATTTTCTTCAGTCCTAGAATCTTCTGAGACTGTATATCATTAACAGTCTCTACATGAAGTCCCGTAAAAGTTTTTCTTATTTCTTTAACAGGGCCTCCAGCACAATTTGTAATCTCTCTAGCAATTAAGAATGGACTTACCTTTTGGAAGTTACCATTCTCTTTTGTGATGACCAAAAATCTTGGTTTGGGAACATTATTTCCAAACAAAGCTTTTCTTAAATCTTTACTGATTTTATCAGCATCTTTTCTAATCTTATCACTCTCCTTACTTTTTTCCTCTTCGCTTGTGGCGAATCGGCGGTTTCTAAACGAGGGTGTTTACGTGCACCCTCTGCCACGTTAGTTTGTTCAGGAAAATTCATGAACATTGATCCCTTCTGTAGCAAGGCTAGCCGCCGGGGTACACCCCCACTCCAGGGCTACTAACCTTGGAGGTCCGATCCGGTACTCCGGTGGAACCGGCATATGTCCTGGCAGAGAGCGGATGCGCAGTCTCTGCACTGACTCCAGGCTCCTACTCACCGAAGCTTTCAGAGCTCCCATGCACCGACATACATGGGCACCATTGCTACATGCTTGCCATCGCAGGGGGCATGTGGACAACGGAAGGGTCTCCGTTACACCTGCAATAACATTGACCCTGGCCGCCACATCGCCAGCTCTAAGAGTGGTATGAATCCATTTCCAAAATCGTTTGTTATTCCATTTCCTGCAGGTAGCCAAAAATCCAGTCCGTTAGTGACCTGAAGTTGGAACCAGGTCAAACTTAACAAAGCATAACCGAGGAATTTACTCGGAACCCCGTTAGCCAGCTATATGTGATGTACAAAGGTACAGCTGTTGCCGCCCTGGACGTGGAACATAGATGTTGTGTTCCGGACGTGGGGATTATCTACCTCAGGGCAACTATAATGTTTTTAGTACTGTAGTTTACATTTAATTAGCTAAACAAATCTTGTCCTTTTTATTTGAATTACTATTTAGTATGTTATATAAACGTAATGTCATTATTATTTTGTATTATTTATTTTGTTTATATGTCTAGAGTAATAAATAGAATTTATAAGAAATTTTTTGTTTGTTAGTCTTTCGATATCGTAGTCTAATCGAGAACACTCAACAATACTTTTTAGTATTAATGTTTTATTCTTATTGTTACTACCTTATTTTAACACGTACATTTGTTAAATATTAATGATTACTTTCACTAACTTCTCTCAAACTACTAATGATTATTCATTAATCATTATGCGCAGCTAGTTTTAGATTTTTCTTTTCTTTTCTTGACAACTTTTCGTTTTAAGACTATTTCAGTAAGTCCTTTTCACAATTAATTTTTATAAACAACAAACTTTCTGTCATTTAACAATAAACCTTTATTTAAATAATCATTCTTTAGCTAACTGAAAAAAGTGGGTCTTCATTTTTCCTTTTCTAAGTACACAATAACTACTTAATGTTGGTCCTAGGCTTTCGCGTTTATATGTTGTATATTTTTTTACTTTGCCTTAGAAGTTTACTCTCTAGTTTTTCCGTCATCAAAAATACATTTATCCTCAGTGAGATTAGCTTATATTATACTGGTCTTTTTCGCCTTTAAATATGATTTTTCAGAAGAAAACTCATTAAGTATCATTAAATCTAATTCACAGATTTTCTTACAATATTTTTGTATTATATTTCCTACTTTTGTTAATTATTTATTTAACCTAAATGCAATATTTATTAAGTTTTTAGTTTATAATATTTCACAGAACAGTAACATCTTATTATGAATATAGTCCAGTACACTTAATGCTGTTGGACTAAATATGTATAAATATAAAATTTATATTAGAAATTCATTTAGGTTTATATAAACAAAAACGCATATCGTGACTAATTTAATGGCCTTCCTTTTACTTCGTTTTGTTTGTATTTCTTCCTAGCGTCATGTTAGCTCTCTCATAATAACCTGATATTTTAAGTTAATTTGTAAACGGAAATAACTCAAATTATTATTTTTTATTACTATTTATTTATTTTTTAAATTTAATATAGCAGTGAAATTTCACGTACCCTTTACATTGCAGATCATGGTAGTGATAAAGAAGTCACACTATTTCTGATGTGTAAATATATTACTGGGCACAATAAATGGTAATATACAAGTCATACTGAGATAAAGTTTATGTGAAACAATCAGTTATATGTCCTCACTGGACAGGAAACTACAGGATAATATTTTCATGTAGCTATGACGTGTCCTCGTACTCTGTAGTAAAGTTAAATAAAAAATTGTATCATCTTAAAAACAGTCATGATTCTACGTGTTATTTATTTTACTTTCTGTACTGAAATTATATATTTTAAATAAAAATTCTATTAAAATAATATTATTTAAAAAAGATCATATTAAACTTATGAAATCGTAAAAGTTGATGTTTTAAAACAAAATGAAAATAAAGAAAATGTTATAGTTCAATTAACCCAGCGAAGTAGGTGAGTATTATGTAATTAATGTATTTAATATAGTTGGGGTATCTATGCATTTTTATATCTTTAATTTTGTGAAAGAAACCCGAATAGTACAATAATGTAACTAATACTAGGTAAAGATAAAAAACATGACGGACTATGAATACTATTCAAGAAATATAATTATTTAGGAAGGAGATACCAAATAGAACTTGTTTCAACGTACCTAAAGAAGAGCTTTATCCGCATTAAATGAGAAAACTATTTCTCGATAAAAAAAATTATATTCATTTGTTACTTTATTTTTCTTTACCCAGTATTTCTTATGTGACTCTTTTAAAGATCGTAAAGAATTGTTTTAGGACAGGTACTAATTAGGATTGCTTTCTAGGACAGTGATAATGTTTACAATGTTCCTCTGGTGTGCAGAATGAGAAATTTAGGGCTAATTATCAGTTGCATTTCATTTGGTTTGACATGCTACGCCGTTGTGAAACAGTATATTCGTTTCTATCAAGACGTCAACCGGAAATGATTTCACTCCTCAGAAAGCAAACCTAAACATGAGGTACTAGTTATTTTTTAATATAACTATATCATTTTAACATTAACTTTTGTCTCATGTTGGGTAATCTAAAATAAAGGTCAGGTAATGTTATGAAACATAATATAATTATAAAAAAATTAGATTCATCTCTAATTTAGTTTTTTTTTAATTATATATATATATATATATATATATATATATATATATATATATTATTTATTAATAAAAAATTTATTTTTCGTTGGGAAAAATAAATTATTCATATAAATGAAATTTTGAGTAGATTTTTTCAAAAAGACTTAAAATTATTTTACTTTACACTTTATAATATTGTATTTCGTTTACATTTTTGCAGACAAAAAAAACATTTACGGTACCTTAGTCCGGCTAAAATAAAATCACAACTATGTTATGCGTTAATTATTGTAAAAAATATAAAAATAATTAATTGCTTAGAAACTGTTTCTTGAAAACTACAAGAGTCTTCCTGAAAGTAAAAACCCTTTTTGTTTTATAAAAACTGTATTAAATGTGTCATAATCTACATTTTTTGAAGCTATTTTCTCACATGTCACCTCCTAAATCTAAGCATACGTCAGATCGTGGTACTAGGTTTTTGTGCCGTTGTCATAGAAGTATGCCGCCAATCCATTATGTCACTCACGAATAGCTATTTTGACGCCGTCGTCACTTCATAAACCTTGTACATACAGGAAATTTATCACTAAGCTCGTCTAACGTGAAATGCCGGTTCTCTTTAACATGGCTGTCAATCTGCTCTTTCAGCTGTCAGTAACGAAAATTAAAAGAGCGTCCTGAACGTTGTTCGTCGTGAACAGATGTTCTTCCTACCGTATATAAACGACACCATTTCCTTACGTTTCAGTCATTAAATATTGTCACTAGTTATGGCATTAATCTGATGATGAATTTCCACAGTGTACTTTTAAAACACGTATGACCGATCGCACTTCAGAATCGACGAGGTTTTCAATCATTTTATTCATTATAAAAAAAAGCAAAATTAGTCCGTGTACAGCTACGAAATTTCGTACAGTGCTAGCAAAACAGTAACTAAGACCTACTGGCCTTGATCCATTGCTGTAAATGAAGCTGCACGCGTGTGATGGATAAACGGTTTTTACTGTTCTGGATGACCCACGGAGTAGAGTAAATGTAATTTTTCGGAAAATAGACCAAAAAATGACTTTTAAAAAAATTGTGATAATAGATTCAGCAATAGAGATTCATTACATATCCTAAATTATTGCCCTACTAATATTTTTAATATCCAGTAAAAGTTAAATAAATTAATAGTTAAATAAGTTAATTAAGTAAATTAATAAATTTAATGTTTTAAGATTAAAATCTTTACAGCTCGGAACTGCTGATCGGGCTCTAATGAAACTTTTTCCCCCAATCATCTACGAATCTTTATTAACGCTAAAAATAAAAATAATACTTTTGAAATAAAATAACTAATTGCGATACTCACTTACGCAATTAAGTTCAGTGACAACCACTTTTACCAATAATGCAAATCCTTTGACCCTAAACCAGTACGTCTACATCTACTATTATTGACGTAAGTTTTATGGCTGAATTCAAATTCACTGTAATCAGAGGCTTTTCCTTCATGAAATTTGAAGAACGTAACTTCTTTGACTAAATCTCAAAGTGGTTGCCATAATGCTCGCCGTTAATGAGAGGCAAGTTTTCTCCCTAATATCACGGTTCTTGGGTCTCTGTCCTTTCTAAGAAGGCAGTAGTAATTAACGTCGTAATGGACCATTTCTCTCCAGATAAAGAGTTCATCATTTATTTTATTACTATCGGTTTTATTGGGTCTCACTTTTTAAATAATGAGTAAAATTTTCATTATTTTCTCAAGATACATATTTTCTCGTACATAAACATACATAAAGCATACATAATATCTGTTCCAGACGTTCTAGAAAGATTCTAAAGTGAAAGCTTGGACGCTTTTATTTAGGGCAACTTAACAAAGAAATATAGAAGTAGATTGGCGTCGACAGTATTTATATATTGTAGTCTGAAATTATAGACTCAGAGACTTATGAGACTTATGAGAGAGAGAGCCTTATTATAGTCTGCGCAGAGACTTATGTCAAATATCTGAGGTAGATGAGATACTGGTTTCCTTTTCTTAGTGTAATGAAGCTGCGCTGTCCCTGAAAATACAAAGCTGAATTTCTACTGCATTTCAGTAGGTTATGCCATTTTGAAGAGTGATTTGTAATTTATATCAGATTACTTGTAACAACAATTTCATTATGACACTTCACCTTACCAAGTGGGCGCCTATAGGTGTCGCCCTTCCAGAAAGGGCGACACCGCCCTTTCTGGAAGGGCTGTGGAAATGCATAAATTATTAATTTATATTAAATTTGAAAAAAGATCAGATTATTATTGCACTACATACTGCATTTAAAACAATAAGGGCTTAATAACGGATTGCCACGCTGTAATCCTAATTAACTTCGATTGTATACAAATTTGATAACAGAACTTTATTACTTTAATGCAGTATATTGCATAATAATAGAATTTAATTTTACTCACTTTTGTTGTTAGGCTCCAGTAGGAATGCTGTCACTGATTATATTTACTTAGTTTGTACATGAGTATAATTTACATTGTATTGCGTTACATTAATTATTTGTTGATTAATAGGGGTTGAGAGAAAGGCTATTCGACTGGGAATAAACTAAAAGGAAAGAGATGGGTTATGGAGAAAGAGAAATTGTTGAAAAGAGGGAGAAAAGAGATAAATATCATCAGAAATCGTTGTCGAATGTCAGAGGGAACAATAATAATTTATCAAATACAGACTGCATGTCATTGCACAATACTGTTAAAATACACAAATAAATCCACAAGACGATAACCTGGGTAATACAAACATAAATAATTCTAATATTTGAAAAGGAATGCATACACGCACAAACAGTTTATGATTGATTGTCTGGATCTGTTTGCACATGGCAGTCATTATTAGATTTAAACGAAAAAACCTTATAATTTAAGAAAAAATTATTTTTTTTATTCTTAATACTTTTACTTTCTTAGTATCATAACTCTTAAGTTATGCTGCAAGAAGGAAGCTACAGTAATCAGTTTAAAAAAAAAATCGTCTATGGTTTTTTTTTCATTTCTCTACGTTTCATGACCCAGGGACCCGAAAAAATAAAAAATAAAAATTAGGAATATGTACGTAATGTTTGTATGTACGTACATAATCACTTGTACATTATAAAGCTTCTAGCTGTATATAAAAAACGTAAAAAAGTATTACGTACAAAACCCAGGGGGGTGTTACATTACCCCCATGTGTGGTTAGCGGTTTGAAGCTTAATAACTTTTGACTGAATAGACTGATATAGATGAAATTTGGCACAGAAACTCGGGTATATGGAGCAATTATTGGAAAGCGTTTGAGGTCAATATCTCCTGCGGTAGGGTAGCTACTTTTTATTGGGGTCAATTTTCTCAAAGGTTTGCAAGCATAACCATGTTTGCAAAATTATAAAGTGGGGTTCCATTTTATATTAAACTCATTCAGTACATGCGTACATCCTTAACTTATATTAAAAAAAAATTGTCCCAAAATTTCTCCTCTTACCCAAAAACTGAATAAAGCTATTATTTTCTTTATTACATACATTTTAGGCGAATTTTTTTTATGTCTACCTAAGCATAGTAGTAGTAATGTTAATGACAAAAAAAAACTTTAGGAGCAACTTTAGGGAATGGGGAAGCCGAATAAAGTTAAAAATATCGAATTAATTTTTAATATTTTTTTTAGTTTTTTAAGCTTTTAATAATAATATTACAATAAAATTTCATCATAATTCACCCCAGCCCCAAAAATGGAATCTTACATAACTTTTTATTGGTCGTAGATTTTTCAGTTGATTTTTTCGTTCTTCCTTTTAACGCTGTAAACGTAGAAAAATCAAACAATTTCTTTGGGAGGTGATTTTGGTAGTGGGGACCAGAAAAAAGTAAAAAAATATAGAATTTTTTATTTTTTTTAAATTTTATCCTCTATATAAGAATAAATAATCAACGCCAGGAAAGTATAAAAACTTTGTTTTCAGTATTTTTATACTAATCATTATTTTGTTTTGAATGAAAATCTTTGTTGATTATTATTAAAAAGAAAACCAAAATTTAAACTAAACTTTAATAAATATAAGTAATATACGATTTAATAAATCAAATACTGTAGGCGGAACTAGGAATCACAAGTTATTGACGTAACGTATTGATATTTGGCCCTCTAGAGAGATTGTCAGCAGTTGCAATAATCGCAGTCAGCATCCACTATAACTTTCTCCTACATTTGAAGTAAAGTCTGAACATGAAAGCTGATTGAGTCACTTCGTTATCAATAATACACTGCTACTCGGTAAATACTGAAATGGGAAAGAAATAATCCTCAATAATCCGAAAACCTATAAAGACATTAATGAACAAGTATTTGATATTAAATAATAGCAATAAACAGTTATTATTTTTTCACATTTTGCAAAATTATTCATAATCTTTTATTTTATTAGAATTTTTACTTTAATAAACTAACCAATAAAAACTAGATCATTTTAATTTAAGCTATTTTGTTTAGAAATTATGTGTGTATATACTGGATGGTTTCTTAATGAAAATAATAAACAAATTTAGTTACTTCATTACACTTCCTCTCCAAGATCGATGGATGTAACTACCAGTCTGCAACAAAGATAAAAGAAACATCGGTGAAGTTACTTTCTTTGAGAATAATGATGTTCCCTAACGTCTAGTTCCTGTGATGAATAAATCAAAGGTTACCACTGCTGAATAGCACCTGCAATCTAGTGATCTAAACATACTGATGTGAAACAGATTATTCAGTTAAGTAAAAACCATTTTATTCAAGGTACGAACACCATTTTAATCTTCACTTCTCTGATAAGCTTGGCATAGGTTGCTTTTTATCTTGAGACGATACTGTGGTTCAGCGAAGAGATCTCTTAACTGATATAACATTACCATTTCGTTATGAAAAATATGAGAAAGACAATTTCGTATCTGAACTGTGAGTTATCTTTTACACGTTTCAGGTAGATATCATAAGAAAGATACCTATTGTAATGGGTACCATGATTTGACTTCCAGAAATTTCGACATATCTTTGTGTTTCACATTCCCCAGACCCCAAAAACCACCGTCAGTCCAAAAGTTTATACATATATATATATTTCACTTTCTTGTGGACACGATAACTGCCGTAATTTTGCGCCAATCACTTTTAAAATCATACATAAAATATAACGATCCAAAATCTCGGTCAAGTTCGTAAATGGGAAAAATCGGACCATGGAGGTAGAAATGGGGGCATTTCCGAAAAAAACAAATTAAGTAAAATAGCAAATTCGTTTAAAGTTCTACTAATTTTGGGGTAAGGTCCTAAAACTTATGTAAGTAAAGTTTTTTGATATCACCAACCATTGGACCGGGGGGTGGAAAAAATGGGGTTTCGAAGCCAAAAACATCATACCTCCCGTAATATGCACAGTATCGAATCGGTTTAAAGTGGTTGTTAGTACTCTATACATTACCTAAAACGTTTGTCTGAAATAATTTTTGATATGAGCAACTCTTATGGCAAGGGATGACCAAAATGTTGCTGGAATTGTAAGAAGATTGGGCTTGTCGTATGCTAAGCATGTGAAACTTTTTTCAGATGCAACCATTATCGTATTGAGTAAATTTGAAGTTTTTCTTAACTTTAAGGTGGAAATTTTTTTTATTTCCTACTTAGCACCGGTGAACTCTACCTCCGTCATCCGGCGTGCCGAAAGGGATTTTTTTCACATATAACTTTATTTACTTTTTTCACCGATATCTTGATTTATACATCTATATTTAATGTATTTTTTCAATACTTTTAAAGAATTTTTTGAAAACTGATAGATGTGAACATTTTTTCATTTACACTTCTGTTTATATTGACCGAGTTCAATTAGTGGTGAACGCGTCTTCCCAAATCAACTGATTTGGAAATCGAGAGTTCCAGCGTTCAAGTCCTGGTAAAAACAGTTATTTTTATACGGATTTGAATACTAGATTGTGGATACCGGTGTTCGTTGGTAGTTGGGTTTCAATTAACCACGCATCTCAGGAATGGTCGAACTGAGACTGTACAAGGCTACACTTCATTTATACTCATGCATATCCTCATTTATCCTCTAAAGTAATGCCTGAACGGTAATTACCGGAGGCTAAACAGGAAAAATAAAAAAAGCCTTCTGTTTATGCATTCAGCCAAAAATTTTATAATTTGTATAATAGTAACCGACTGACACATCTTAGCTGAAATTGTTCTGGAAATTATAGAATTATTAATTTCTTTAAATCGATATTTATTTATTAATGCATTAAAAGTTAATGAACATATAAAATACCTAAAATATAATTTTAGGTTAAATTTCGAGTCCAGTAAAAAGTAAATTTTATACTTACATTACTTTATTTTAAACCAAACTAAATTATTTTTTAAACTTTACGTATTTTATCTTCTAGAAAATAAATAGATATGTTATTTTTCCCTATTAATCTCCGTTCACTTATTTTAAAAGAACATTTTCAAATATCTTTATCAACATATTTTCCTTATCAAAACAAATAAAATAGTAATTTTTTTATGTTTTTTACCCTTTTTAAAATCTAAAAAAATAATGAAAAAGAGAGGGACGATTTTTTTAATAAATTATTTGTTTGATATTATAATAAAGTGTTTCTTCTTTAAAGTGTTTGATGGCAAAGGTATATCTATATGAATAAACACAATTTTTTACTTGTTGATTTATGTAATCGTTCGTTATAGTACGTTATTTATGTCTTGGTTTTAAAAAGATTCTACTTGAATTAAAAAAAGAAGGTTATAAAGTTGTTCAGAGCTCTAAGAAATAGTGTAATTTTGACCATTCTCATCATTGCCACTGTTCCAAAAACAATTGATATTTTATTATACCACTAAATATGATATTTGTTTAGTAATAATCAGCGTTATTGTAGCTTTTACTGTTTTGCTGATTTAGCTGGACTGAACTATTAATTTTGCACAGCAGTATATCGTAGCTTACATAAATGATATAATGTCCTAATATAATTAACTAACTTGAAATGACATAGTTGTCAGCGTATGTGTAGAAATATATGAGCTGTCTAGGCTGTAATTTATAAATCTGTCTATGATTACACTGATAAAATATTTAATTAATAGAAAATTAAATCTTAATTTATGTTTAATATATTTCAATAATAAAGTTAGTGAATTTTATTCCATTAGCAACCTGAAACTTTTACGGACATGAGTAACGGATTCTTGCCTAACTGATAAAGTAGAAGAAAATATAATAATGGGAGGAAATCCGAAATGGGCTATTAGAGAAACACTTTTAGTAAAGCTAACAGGTCCGTTTAAAAATCTTCCTTTGTAATGCTGCCCGCTGACACACCTAAATAAATGTTGTTCCGTGAGTATAGTTACCGGACCCAGGTTAGGAATTGCTCTTTCATGGAAATGAAAGGGGTCGGTCGATCGTTTTCTCGCTCAATTGAGGTCTGGTCCTGCAGGTAAAGAGGATAGGAGTATAAATAGTCCGGGGAAGACCAACTGAAGGGAATTCTGCGAATCCAGTCTGAGTGAGACGTCATGATGTGTAGTCTACGAGGAGAGTTCTGCGAGATGAGAGGGATTCTAGTTATGAAATGTGCGTGCTTTATGAAATACAAAGAAGTAAAAAACTAAAATTCTGATGGTTGGAATGCTTTAATAGATAATGAATGAATATTTTTAAAATTTGAGACGGGAGAAGAATAATTTAATAATTAGTTTTCAAAATTAATTTTTTTTTTTTTTTTTTATTTTGTAAAAAAATATTACGCTATTCTTTCACAATTGTTTATGTCAGTATTTTAACATAAAAACACGTTTTTTAGCATTTTTCTCGGTCTAATCCCAAAGCATATTTTACAGAATTTTTTAATGTTAATTATCCTTTCATTAATCTATATTTTTTTTTAAATTAAGCTACCTTCTAATTTATTTGTTTGATTTTTTTAACATCATCAAAATTACGATGAGTTTCGATTTAATTATATAAATGTTAACCTCGAAATCTTGTGGAGTACGGTCGTATCTCGCTCAGCTGATTCGCTACCGTAGTTGTTAGTTTTAATCGTTTGTAGTTTATTTGTTTGTTGTTTTGTAGTTGTTTGTTTTACTCGTTGTGAGTTCCGTTTTATTGGGTTTTGTGACTTTTTTAGTAATAATCTGCCATGGCTATGAAGTGTTTATGCCGTTGCTACGCATCAGTTTGTTTACTATCCCGTATTTATTTTCAAAATATTTAAAATTTGTTTGTGTATCGGACACTTTATTTTGTGAATTACATTACGTTAATCTAGTTGACATGTTTACAAGCTCAGTTGGGTCTGTTTACGTTTGGATTTTGTTTTTTATGCGTTTATTGAATGATCCCGGCTGGTCTCGAGGTGTGACCCCGCCCACAGGCGATGAATTTCTCATTGCCACTGGGAGACGGGTGACTCGTAGGAGAGGAAGGGCGATCCGACGTCCCAGAGGAACATTTTCTGAGGAAAGTGTGAGTGATCAATCAGTGACTGGATGCAGAGTCTAGCCGCTTACTGGAGACTTTCCGTATGATGGCCAAGGGGAGGGAATACAATTATACTGTGCAGTTGCTACCTCAATTATTCGGCGGCAGTGCCTGTCTGTGCTACCTCCTCACTGACAGATAGGGACGATCGTGATAATATTAGCGATTTTGGGAGTGATTTACCTTGAGACCTTGTTTGGTCCCGCACCAGTGATTCCAATGCCACGACGAGGGGTCACAGGAGAGGTGAATGCCCCCAATGGGTCGAAAACATAGCAAACAAGACAGAACTACTAGTCGGAGGTAGTGGTGGTAAATATTGAGGGGAAAGCACCTCCCAGTAATTCGATTACCGCATTTTCATGCAAATTGGAGCAGGCTGATGACGGATAGTGGCGGATGGCCAGCCTCTGGGGGTGGGCGGCAGGGCAGACCTCCTCGTAGTCGTCGTCCGTCGATGGTCCTCTAAGTATGTCGTCACCGTTATTCTGTGTCGGCGCTAGGAGTGCGCCGGAGAGGGGGCAGTGTACATACCTCACGAATTAGGTTCGGTCCCTGTGCGACTTGAAGGGGAGATTTTTAATCAGGTGTGAGCCCCGTACTAGCCATCAGACCAGGCCTGGCAGAGGCTGGTAGGACTTTTTCCTCCCCGCAACGGGGAAAAAAAACAAAAACAAAGAAAATTATATAAATCTACTTGATATAAAAGCAAATGCATGAAAGGGATAGTGAATTCAGTTTCCTTTGTTTGAAAATTTAACTTAGTTTGATCAGTTCAGAAAATGTTAATGACATTCAACTCCTCTTTAAGTGAATTAATGGGGGCAATTAAATTATATGGTTTCTTCTTTATCTTCTCTCAAAACAAAATATTTTTTTTTTTTTTTTTTTATGTGGGTTTTATTCTAGTCTGCTCGATATAAGTACCATTTGCTGATGAAATTATTCTCTATTTTGAGATAAGCTCTCTAAATAGATTGAGAATTAAGACTCAGAACAACCTGAATAAATTGAGATACTAGTTTGATTCTAATCGCATGTTTTTAATTTCCTAGACTAAATTTATAATTTTTAGCTTAGGTAAAGCAGTTAAACTTTCGGATGGATTATATTATGGATGCCCTACCATACACTATGCCACTACCATACAAAAGTGATCAATCTTTAATAACTTATAAGCAGAACTTATACCACACTTTTTCTTTATTAAGTGAATTTAATATATTACGGCTTAGTCGTTTTTTATTTATAGGGTTTAAAGATTTTTTTATTAGAAGCGGAAATGAAAATAACGGCGAGTCAAAGTAAGAAAACCAATTTATTTTCACCAAATTATTATCTTTACCCAAACTCAAAATGAAATGTTTAAAAGAAAGTTTTCTTATTCCGCTCCTAAGATGTACGAGTATAACAATTTTCCATTTTTTGTTAAGAAAAGTAAGACTATGAGTAAATCTCAATATTTAAAAAAGTAATTACATAAGTTTGATGATGTTGAATTATTTTTTCGAACTCAAGCGTAAATAAATTTCTTTCTTTTGTTACTTTTTTTTTGTATTTTGTGTGTTTTTATTGAGCTAAAGCAGTGTATTGTTTCAAAGTAATAAATTAGTAAATGCAAATGCAAAATGTTGTGGATTGTAATTAGAAATCAACATTCACTGGCTATATTTTCAAGATGCTGAATAATATCAATTTTTATTTTTAATATAAATTGATAGGAATCTCAATTTTGAATTTTTCCCTTTGCGGTATCTTTTCCCATAATTGTTAGATAGTAAATATCTTGTGCTGATTATTTAAATTTTCGAGTAAAGCATGTGTCTGACATTTAATTACGCATTTTTCATTATCCATTAATCTTTTACATTTTTTATACCATACAATTTTAAGGTAAAAGTTTTTCTTTTGGTAATTTTACAAAATACATAAATAATGTCTTCAAAAAATCAATCAGAAATTAAAATTAATGATAGACATTTAAAGGACCATTTGAATTATTCGTTAGTTGATTATTGAAGGAAATTGGTTTTGGTAAAAGTTAATTATTTCTCCTTATCATTTATCGCATTTAGAACTATGAATGTCATGTTTAGAAAATGACTTCACATTATTCGAAATTATACGTCTATTACTAAGAAAATTATATTTTACTTAAGTTTATTAATTTTTACTCATATTCTGTATTAAGTTTGTTGTGAGCTGAAATTTTTCGAAGTGTTAAAAAAATCTTTAAAATTAAAAAAAAAAAGAAAAAAGGATTAATGTAATCAATGCCTCACAGTATCCGTCATAGACTGATTTTATTTCAAACCGCTCTCAAGATTAAAGCAAATTGATTGTAAGCTAAAGCAAGATATATAAAATACATACAGAATTCTATTATAAAATTTTTACATTTTGGCTTCAGTGACCCAATTTTTATTCTATCAATGAGAAATGGAAAAAATTGAAATCCTTTTTTTGCATTTCTCAAACTTTTATTTTATTTTTACAGAAATTTCTATTTCATTAATATTTTTATTAATTTTTTTTCTCTTGTAAGATAATTGCTGTTATGTCTACAACAAAGTTGAATAATTTTTTGTATATTAGTACTTTTATTTCGATTTAATTTTTGGTGAACAAAATATAAAACTGTAACGTTTCGTAGGAGTTATGAGATCATGTTACTACGAGATAATAAATGTAAGAAATTTTTCAAGCGCATGTATTACACACAGTTTGTCTGAATAATATTGAGAGAAATTTTATTTCAATTTATAAAAAGTTTCTATAAAAATTGTTTAACTAATAAATACTTTGGTACATTGTTACAAAATCTAGCACATATTTAAAATTAAAACTTCGTTAGCAATAAAACAGGTGAAATTAATATTTATTATCTTTTTACTATTAAAAGCTCTGGCATACATTTACATACCTTTAATAATGAGATAGTTGTAGACAAACTGTTATGAATCACTAGTAATTCTGAAAATAATATAGCCATTATAGAGTAAGAAGAAGCAACACTTATTAAGTAAATATAGGAGTGAAGTGGTTTCCCGTTGTACTTTTCACTGAGCTAAATATTCTATTGCACCTCAGCATTCTAATTGCTTTGAAATTTTGACACTACGTTGCATTCGAATACGCGCGTGTTTTTTAACTAATATGTCACTCCTGTGACAGGTAAAAACATGCTTTTTTTTAAAAACAGTGCTATTTGTTGGACGTAAAAGCAACACACGCTATACTAAATATTTTACAATTCCATTTCAATGTTATCGATATGTGTAAACAAAAAAACTTCTGGGCCGATTTACGCGCGGGAAAAAAGGGAAAATCAAAAAAGGTAAAAGGGAAGAAGGTAAAAAGAGAAGGGGAAAATGAAAAAAAAGAAAAAGGGGAAAACGGAAAAAGTAAATTGAAAGGAGGGAAAAGGGGAAAGGAGAAAAGAGGAATGGGGAAAGAATGTAAGGGAAAAATAAATGGGTGAAGGAAAAGAAATGGGAAACGGGGGAAAATAAATGAAAAATCGGGGAAAGGGAATTTGGTAAAAATGAAAATGGGAAAAGGGAAAAAGGGATAAAGGAAAGAGGGAAAGGATAAAACGAAGAAAAAGCAAAAGCGAAAAAGGGAAAGTTTAAATTTTGTGATGTTCCGAAATGTTCATTTTGTTAATGTTTTATCTACCTTTCAATTTTGTTCATTTAATCTATGAATATACTCAAACCTAGCAATAGCTAAGCATTGCCGGGTCTGCTGGTTTTATCATAAAAATATTAAAATTATCATAGCATATTGTGTTCTAAGTTGTGATTGATGCCAGCTGTTCTGTAGTCTGCCGCTAAAGTGCCTAGTGGTAGGAAGGCCGCCATCATTAGTGTTAACTCAAAGTCGCGGTGTGCGGACGTTTGTTCATTTTTATTGTGGAATGCAGTCCATTCAATGTTGTGTTATTCCTGAAACAGCAAATAAATCATTGTGTAAAAATCATATCTTAAACGTACAAATTGTGGTAAAAAAAAATTATAATTTTCTTCAATTCCTTTAAATCAAACACTTACCAATTCAGTTTTCAAGAGACTTAATAAATATTATTGCTAAGTAGTCTGTTATTGGTTTTTTTTAATCTTTCATACCTTACTCTTTTCTTTAAAAATAGATAATTATTAAAGACTTATTTTTTTGTTAATGAAAATGTAATATTCTACCATTTATTTTTACGTTAACAGGTTCAAGTTGTTTACCAATATTCATTCGTTGTGTTCTTCCATTAGGGCAGAACTTTATTTTATAATGAGACCTGCCATTAGAACAGGTCCCATTGTAGCTGCTGCTGCTGCTGCTCTCCACCTTGTTCTATCTTTCTCCTCTTGTTTCAGCACATTTACCCTTTTCCATAATCCAATCCATCATTTTAGATCTCTTCCTTCCTCTTCCTTTCCTTCCATTCACCAAGCCTTCTATCTCATCCACTAATAAACACCTTCTTCTCATACAATGCCCTAGCCAGTTCTTTTCTATATTCAGTCACATACAGCATTTAACAATATTCATTGTTCTTTTCGATTCTCCTTAAAACTTCTTCCCTTGTTACATGGTCAAGCCATATGACATTTTGCGCCACATCCACATCTCAAAAGCCTCAACTCGTTTTCTGTTCGTAAACGTATCTGAAACGTAAACATTTTAGGTCCATAGAGCATTACAGTCCAAATAAAACATTTCATTAGTCTCTTTTTTAACACTAAGTTTAACTTTCCACACATCAGTCTTCTCTTCTTATTAAATTCCTCCTTATTTCTTGATATTCTTGTTTTAATTTCTGTTTTGCAAGTCAGGTCATCAGTTATAAAACTCCGTAAATGCTGAAATCTCTTCGCCTGCTCTAAAACTTCATTTTCAATCTTAATCTCAATCCTATCTCTTTTCTACCTAATACCATTAATTTTGTTTTGTTTCTGTTGATCTTTTATCTTCTTTTTACCGACATTAGTACTTTTATTTATTTATTTATTGTAATCTAAAATTTGGATTTTTATATACTTTTATTATTTTCATTAAACTTTTACTGACAACTACTTTAGCATATGTAATACACAGAACTATATATTTATATTTCTTTAGAAATACATCATGTATGTAAAAACAGTTCTACCATTTGAATAAGAGCAGAAGAACGCAATATCACATGAATTTAGAGTTATATATGCAGTCAACAATTTTCACAAGTAGTACACACGCACGCGTACGCGCGCGCACACACATTTTTATATTCACGAATTGTTTGTCATTCTGCCTCTCTCTTTCAGTTATTTTACTCAGGACAATCATCTTTCAAGTTTACAGTATGATATAGTACTATTTTAGTATAGTCATAATTCACTGAAATAACATGTTTACAACTTTATATTCAGCACGTTTTCAGTAACTGTTTTATATTGTTCTTTGGTGTTAAGTTCCCTTTATGTTATACCATCAGTAAAACGAAGGTAATTCATGTCTCAGCTGCTATTTTTCTAGTTTGTGAGTAGTCATAAACACATATTCTATGTGAATGGACAAAGGTTAGAGCTAAGTATAGTATTACATTATAGTATTATTATTATTAGCATTATAGCATTATAGTATGTTTTATATTATGTATTATAGTATCGAGGCAAAATAAAACTGTGGTCGTTTTTTCTTCATGGCATTTATAAGCTAATGTTTCAGTTAACGAATTTGGTCTGAATTCTAAAAATTGATCACCACATTAAGATTTAATTAACTAAGTGAAAAGTAAATTAAAGTAAAAAACAGAATTTTCAATTGTAATTGATTGAAGGGTTTAGCCATAGCAAAAAGTAATTTTATTAACAGTATCGTTCCCATTTCAAGACCTTCAGGATGTTATTGACTGATTACTTTCTAGGATTCTACCCATGGATTTTCTTTTTAAAGAATCCCACAGCAAAATGATAAAAAATAAATTTATTAAAAAGCACCTTAAAATTAATTTATATTGAAGAAGCCATGATGCTGTACAGTAATATAATAGAATGATTTCAGAGAAAAACGTTAGATTTAAAGACGTAGCCGCTCAGAGATAGATAGGAAATAATAGTGACGTCTAGATTGCACGTGTTGGTAGGGGGATGAAAAATTCCCCTCCGTCGCACCACATTATCACCTGTTTAATAAAATACAGCCATCATTTTGAAACAAAAATAATTTATAAAAATCAACTCACATATATCCTTTTGCTTAATAATAAAGAACATCAATGGAAATTTTTATCAAAATAGAAAACGAATTAAGCTAACGCCATTGGCGCGTAACTGTGCCTCAAATATAAAACAGAAAAATGCCAAAAGGTCGAGATAATGTTTGACTTCGTTTCGCTTGTTCACTGAAAGCTTCATATTATGTTGATTTTATAACATTATAAATTAAATTAATGATAATTGTGGGTTGATATAACTTATTTGGTTATTCGTGTTTTAAAATGGGATAAATTGTTGTCACATTTTTTCATAATTATAACTTCTTTCTAATTATCTTATTTTTTTTTTTTTTAAATTTTTGAGAATCATATTGAATTTAGTTCAGTAAATTTGATAATTTGGTTAGATTATTAATTATATTCTAAGAAATAATTAATTATTATTTTACTTCACTTCAAAATCATAATCCCTCATAATAAATTTATAGAAATTAAAATATGTAAGATGGTCTTATTTAGTTTTGAGCAAGTCTTTTTCAAAAAAAATTTGTAAATTCAACCTAAACAACTAGAATATGTCAGGGTAGTGTTAAAATATCAATAGCAAAAATACTATCATTTTAATTACAATTAAATATGAGTCTTTCATAATATTGTAAAAACGGATTGATTGGATATGGATAACATAAACTTTTATGATTGAACAGAACATGATTTACTTTTATACTAATTTCTATGACTTAATACTCATCAAATTAGTATTATGTTAATAATAGTCAAACAGATAAAAAAACAAAAAACCAATTGCTTAATTATAAAATTTGGCTCATAACCTACTGTGGAATAGTAAAATATAAAAAAAATAACTTAAAATATTTTTGTTTAGAAACATTATTGGAGGGAATTTAAATAGTTTTGTTCACAAGGAATATTTTTTTTTCTCAAAAATATCTGTAAAAGTAATATTTGTAGAAATATAAAGTTGCGAAAAATTTAGAATGACTGCTCAATGTATAACTAAACTAAACAATCCTTTCTTTCTTTCTTCCTGTTTAGCCTCCGGTAACTACCGTTTAGATAATTCTTCAGAGGATGATATGTATGAGTGTAAATGAAGTGTTAGTCTTGTACATTCTCAGTTCGACAATTCCTGAGATGTGTGGTTAATTGAAACCCAACCACCAAAGAACACCGGTATCCACGATCTAGTATTCAAATCCATGTAAAAATATCTGGCTTTACTAGGACTTGAACGCTGTAACTCTCGACTTCCAAATCAGCTGATTTGGGAAGAAAACTAAACAATCCTAGACTGTTTTTATCTTACGGCAAACATTTTTCAATTGCAAGTTATAAAAAAATAACCGTCAAAGTTAATTCGAAATGATAACTATATTCGTTTAAAGGTTTATAGAAAAATTATCTTGAAAAAAATGCTCATATAAGATAATATAATTATGAAAAATAACAAAATTTACTGTTTAAATTTCATCAGTTAGATTAAATTTGCGTCTTAACTAAAACTGTATAGGTGACTAACTTAATACGATAATCACTCTTGAAAATGGGATAATAGTAGTACTTCAATAGTAACAATCTCATTCCGGGTTTACTTGGGAGAATATGAAAATCACACTTCAGCCCCATCAAATTCAGGTGATAATCAGCGTTACTAATTAATGACACCTTTACTATGTTCACCGAAGAAAGCAACATTAATTTCTATCTGTTAATTAAAAAGGTTTCCAAGAGCTACGGCCGTAGTAAAAATTGGTACAATTTGCGTAAAGCAACTATTTAATCGACTCCTTTCTGTTGTGAAACAATATTGGATTAAAGATTTAAAGTAATGAAAAAAAAAAAAATTAGTTTTAAATATACAATTTGAAAATAGTCTCAGATTATATGTATCGATTATTACAAGTTGCCAAATTTTACATAATCGCCAACCATATTAATAATTTATCATATGAAAAATATTACATTTATGAAAACGCTTTATCAAAATCGGTTTAAAATAACAATAATTTTGTAACGGATATTAATATTAAATTGCAAAATAGACTCAATATATGAATAAGATTTAACTAGCAGTTATGGTTTCCCTACTTAGTTTGTCAGTTAAAAAGTCGTGAATTCAACAAACTTTTTAAAAGAAGATTTTTATAGAAGATTTGTAGTGATTGAAGAATTTTAGATTATTACATTAGAGGAATTTTTTAATAGAGGGCGACTCTATTGGCTGATTCTCTGATAATATTTTGAGTTCTTGTAAATTAAATAAACAATATCCTGAATAACTAAACGTACATAACTGCTGTTCATTTCATACAAAAATCAAGGATTTAGTGAAAATAATCTGCAAAATTTTATTATTATATCGCTTATGATTCTGATCAGTTTTATCAGTGCTATGAAATATATTTTTATGTTATGAGAACCTCTGATGCTTATTCCGTAAAGGGGATGGTTTTAAGAGTTTCTAAAGAAGTACGTCTCATAAAAATCCAAAAATGAAAGATTTAAAGACGTTTGAAGATTTAAAGGATTTGATGAAAAACCAGTTTAATAAATACAAGAGTTTTTTTTAAGAATTCGAGTATCAAAAATCCTTTAGCCAGTCAAAAATTGACACTGACACTATGTCTAAGAGAGCAAACATTTTAAAAACAAATTATTGTGATGTTACGAGTGCTTAAAATATGGAGTAAATATCGGTTTCCCAATGGGCAAAATACTGAATCATTAAAAATCTTTTTTTTTTGTAAACGAAAATGCTAGGTTTTTATTTAGAAGATATCTTTATTTCACAAAATAAAATTTAGGAAACTGGAAAATACAGAGCTATTGATTTAAATACGAGTATTTCAGTATCGTTTACTAATTAAAAAAAAAAATCTGTGTTTTTTTAATCTTTTTAAAAAAAAAAACAGATTAATGTACCCACTAAAGTTAAGTCTGCCTAATAAGTAGAATAAAGTATGAAATAATATTGCATTAACGCCCAGTGTATTATGCAAACAGTTTCAACTCTCATATTTTTTTAATTGTTTTTTTTCTATATTAATTTTACGCTTTTGTTTCAGTATCATCAAGGGCTTAATTATTAAATATTTTTACCGCTCATCTGTAATTTTTTCAACTTATAAAAAAGCAAAAAGAATAATCAGGGAAAACTAAACGTCACTTTTGTAAATATAATTTAACCATTCTATTGTAAGAAATACTCTTTAATAAGTTTACATTAAAAGTAAACTCAGAGTTTAAATAAACATAAAAAATTTCAGTTTTTAATGGAGGAAAAGTACAGAAAATAGAAGTTACAAATTATTTTATTAGTTATAATTATTATATAGAATTATTATATTATTATATAGAATTATTAATTATTATATAGAAGTTATAATTAGTTAGAAGTTATAATGAGTGGATAATATGAAATCGTGTTTTTATCATTACGCTTAAGCAAAATGCAATTGATTAGAACTATAAATTAAAATAAATTAGTACATTGAAAAGTACACATACGTGGTAAAAAATATATTCCTTTGACAATAAAAACTGAACCATAAATTTATATTCAGTTTTAGTAGTTAGTTTAAACTGAATTATTACAAATTTATCTTAATAAGTAATTTAAATAAATCTAAACTATATAGAACCAAAAGTGTAACTTTAAGATAAGTTATAAGTTTTTTGGATTAAATTTTCATACAGGAAATTGAAATCTGCTTAATCTATTGTGATATCATAAACAAGAGCATTTTTGATACAGACAATAATGATAACGATGTTGACTGACGCGTAAAGCTGTAATACCTAGCTGTTAAAATTTTATAAGCTATTTAATAAATAATACAGTTATTGAACGATTAGTTGTCGAATTTAGTTACGTAAAACTGGATTAGAAAATAAGCTACACGATTTTAATTAAGACGTAAATACAAATTATCTCAGTCAATTTGAAATAAATTAGAAAACGCTTAGAATTAAAAGGTTTTGATACTTCACCACGGCCCGTAATTGTTCTGATGAACTAATCTTATTTTTTAGGTAGATTTCATAAGAAAGCTACCTATTGTAATGCGTACCATGATTCGACTTCCGGAAAATTTCGACATATCTTTGCATTTCACATCCCTCAGACCCCAAAACCATCGTCAGTCCAAAAGTTTAAATATAAATATATATTTCACTTTCTTGTGTACACGATAACTGCCGTAATTTTGCGCCAATCACTTTCAAATAGATACATAAAATATAACGACCCAAAATCTCGGTCGAATTTCTTAATGAGCCAAATCCGACCATGAGAGTTGAAATTGGGGGGCGGGGCTTTTTCGAAAAAAAATATCGCTATAACTTCCTTATTAAGTAGAATATCAAATTGGTTTAAAGTTCCTACTATTCTTTAGATAAAGGCCTAAAACTTAACTTAAACTAAGACTACTTACTACTTAACTAAGTAAGTAGGAATTTTTTTTTAATATCACCAATCGTTGGCCCAGGAAGTGGAAAAAATGGGGTTTCGAAGAAAAAAACATATAAGCTCCTTAGTAGGCACTATATCGAATCGGTTTAAACTGGTTACCTAAAATTTTGTCTGAAACAATTTTTGATATGACCCAACCCTTACGGAAAGGGATGACCAAAACAAAAAAAAACAGTAAGAACAAAATATCGCTAATCTTTCTTGTTAAATAAAATATCGAATTCGTGTTAAGTTCCTACTGTTCTTTGAATAAGGACCAAAGGATGGAAAAAATGAAGTTTCAAGGACAATAAAATTATAGCTCTTTAATAAGCAGTGGGAGTGGAAAAAATGGGGTTTCGAACAAAAAAACCTCATACCTTCTAGGCACTATATCGAATCCATTTAAAGTAGTCATTAGTCCTCTAAATATCATCTAAACATTTTATCTGAAATAATTTTTGATACCAACCCTTACGGCAAGGGATGACCAAAAGATTGTTGGAATTGTAAGAAGAGGCTTCCCATAAACTAAACATGTGAAACTTGTTTACATATGAAACCAATGTCGTATTGAGTGAATTTGAAGTGAACGCATTTAAACTGCCGTGACTTAGTACTGTGTATATTTTAATTTATGCAAGCGATAGTATTTTATGTAGGTAATGTAGGCCTATTGTACTTTCAAATCATCTTCTCAACATCACTGTTGTTACATTTATATATATTTTTAAATAAAACTTCCTGAGAACATTGTCTTTTTTTATCAATACAAAGAGACAAGCCTAGAATTTCCCACTAATCTTCAAGTTCAAGAAAAATCATAAGGAAGTGTTGATAAATTTAGCAATAGCTTGTAGTCTAATAAGAAAACTTAGTACCCGTAAAACATGGAAAATAATGTTTGATACGAGTTTGCCTACCCCTACTTTGCTCGGTGAAATCTACCTCCACCTTCCGGCGTGCCGAAAAGAATTTTTTTAAATATGTATCTTCTTTTTCTTGGGAACACTTTGCTTTCCTCCGTAATTACATTACTGAAGGGCTGTAGGAAGATAAATTACAGCTATCTCCTAAAGAAATGTTAAAAGAAATTAGATATAGTTAAATTATTTGATCCATTGATAGTGTATTAGTTGTCAAAATATAGAAAGTGTAAACATATAGATGAGCAGTAGCTTTATTTGGAGTATCTGATGTAGTGTTGGTACGGCAGTACATTAGAGGGGATAATGTACCGTACAGGACATCGTAAATAGTAAGCAAGTAATCAACGGTCCACTAATCCATCCTCACAGTTTGTGTCCACTGAATTTTTTAAACTTTTTCGATTAATATTCTTAGTTACAATTATAATTATCCTTTCACAATTAAGAAAAGATTGTTGCGAATAGATGATGCTGTCGATACGGTTAGATTTGGAAGTGAAGGAAATTACAAAATAAATTTTCTGTGACAGCTAAATATCTTCAGTAGCCGTAATTCCATTCTGGCTAATACCACATGGAGACAGAGATGAGACAAACCAAACTCGAATAAGTACATCAACACCTTGCCTTCCTGCAGGGAGAAGAATGAATTTTAGTTTCTCTTAAGAGGAACCAGAATGGGATCAATGCATTATTGATCAATGATTTTGCGTTGATTAGCTGCACATATTCTACAACAGAATATTTTTTCATCACATATAAAATAGCCACTCGGAACAAATTCAGACTGTCTAACGAAATACCCTCATCGTTCCTTTCCTAAAAATTGTATGGTATGTGGAAATATTTCACTAAATTATCAATTTTTTAGTAAGACACTAGTAAAACAATTATATTAATATTTAGATTACTATATATAATTATTATAGAACCCTATTTTTATCTTTTGTTGATAATAAAAACTTCATATAACTTTTGCATGGTTTCTCAAATAAGAATTTTTAAATCTCACACAAAAATTATTTTAGTGATTAAAAAAATAGATTATGCAGGTAACGTGATTCTGTAAAAAGTCTTAACTCTGTCAAAACCTTTTATTAGTACACCTTAATTAAATATACCACTTCCCTTAAAACTCAGTATTTATATAGAAATTTATTAATATTTAGTGATTTTAAATTCCTGTGTATCTTATTACTGTATATTTATGTGTATTTTCATTTTTCCGGTATAGAATTTTTAACATATTTCTTTTATCATTACGTCATTTTATTAGTATTTAAAACTAAGTACAGAACAGTATAACGTTAAAATAGATCAGTTTATAGAGTTTGTGGTGTAATACTTAAGCACATAGGACAAAACAGATATTTAAATGACAAAATATACATAAAGATTTATGAAAAAGTAATGAAGAATTTTTGGTTTTGTCATTAAAATGAATAGCACAGATGGATTTACGTAGCGTTACAGTAATGCTTTTCTGGAACATTTAATTTGGCAAAGGCCACAATTTATAATACCCATAAAGCGCGTAATATTTGCCAGCTCGTTATTATTTATTTGCTTTCAGATCATAAATTAATGAGTTTTAATAATGTTATAATTTATAGCTTCTACACATTAGCTTTTATTATACAGTAAAATATACTTTATTATGACTGTATTCAGTATAATTAGTAACACTAAATTTTTTATGCTTAACTTCTAGACGATATTTTAATTAAAATTATTTCACACGTGACAGACCTACGCAGAGAGCCTTCATTGTACCTTACCATACAGTGAAACAATTCAGTATGAATGATGAGAATAATACAGTAGAAGATGTTTTTACTTCTGTCGTTCGAATTTGAGGGTTCCTTGTAGTGACAATTTAAATTGATGGAAATATCATTCTTTTTCATAAACAGCATAGAAAGCTTTAAAAAAGTAGATTTTTGCTACTAAAGTATATCTAAAGCAAAATCTAAAAAATTAATGTAAAATAATATTTTACGAAAGATAAAGTAAATAAATGGGAAATTAGGTCCTAATAAAAAAAATGTAATGTATCAATTTAAAAGTTAGAATTTTAAAAACAGAATTGCATGAATTAAAAAAAAAACATTCTATTGAAACCACAAAAACTGAGATTTTTATTTTTAATAACACTTATTTTATTTATTTTTTTTTTTTTTAGAACTAACTTTTTTTAAATTTAAATTAATTAATAACCCATATACTTTTTGTGGCTCACTCATACTTAAAAATTAAAGAAATTTTTCCATATGTATTTATTTAGTATATTTATGATCAAGGTATATATATATATATATATATATACCTTGATAGTACCTTGAAGTTACAGAAACCTATAAAAGTTATCAGTTTTGAAATATGAAGACGTTTCTATACTTTAATTATCACTCTACAACAAATTATAATAATTATATATATATACATATGGGCAAAGAAAGTTTAAGATACATCATTTATTTTCCGAATACGAGTATATCCGTTGCACTTTTGTTCAGCTAGTGAACAATAAGCTACCTCATCATGGCCCAGTGAGATGAACAAGATATTTACGACATGTAAATGAGGTATAGTCTTGTACAGACTCAGACCGACCTTTCTTGAGACGTATGATTAATTTACCACAACCACCAAAGTACAGGCCGGCCTCCGTGGCGCGTCTCGGCCTTTCATCCGGAGTTCCCGGGTTCGAATTCCGGTCAGGCATGGCATTTTCATGCACGCTACAAATCATTCATCTCAACCTCTGAAACAATACCTAACGGTGGTCCCGGAAGTTTAAAAAAACCAACAAAGTACAACCATATCTGCTGTTTAGTATTCAAATTCGTATAAAACCTAATTTCTTTTACTAGGATTTGCATCTCAGAACCTTCGATTTCTAAAATCAGCTGTTAAAAACGAATATGCCACGATGAGTTACTACTACTATACCAGCTCGGTGGGCTTTATGATACATAAAAAAAGTAGATGTAATTATCGTATGATATGATAATTAAGGTAGCGATAGGTCTGGTTATCTTTTTTCTCTGTTTAGCCTCCGGAATCACCGTCAGAATTACTTTAGAGGATCAATGAGGATGATATGTATAAGTTTAAATGAAGTATAGTCTTGTACAGTCTCAGATCGACCATTTCCGAGATGTGTGGTTAATGGAAACACAGCCACCAAAGAACACCGGTATCCACGATCTAGTATTCAAATCTGTATAAAAGTAACTGCTTAGGTCAGGTTATCTAAGAGGCTAATTAATTACTCTGCCTCACTCGATTAAATTGGTCATCTTATATTCAAACTATCGCTAACTTTTAGACAAAAATGAATAGGAAGCCCGTCATGTTGAAAAATCATTTCTTCTCTCGTTAGTTGTAGAATATTTTTTTTTTAAAAATGGCAAATTATTTTCTAAGGAATTTAGGTGTAAATTTCCCGTAAGGCGATCTTCAATTATAAGTTGTCCAAATAAAACTTTTTATCATTAATACCACACCAAAAATTAACGTAAATCCTCTGTTGGAAACTATTTTCTATTGTGTAAAATGGTCACCAGTTATGCGTAAACACTTTAAATATGGGACAAAGTTTTCAATTTGTAATTCTTCTCAGGGAAATTTTGAATCCTTCTGTCAGGGATTTTTCTTAATATTCCAGTATCCAGGTATCGTATTTCCATTACAATACTCGTAAACAAAAATTACATTTCCATATTTTTCTTTGGAAAACTGAAAAGGCATTTTTAGAAAATGATACTCAAATACTGTTAGTATTTTGTTCAATTTTGAAAGGATACAAAACTATTCAATCGTAGTACATGAATTTCAGTTGTCAATCAGCTGTTAATCCTGCCAACTTTCGAAATAGAATTTTCTCAATTAAATGTTTTATAACTATTTCTAAATATTGAATTTCGTTTCTTCATATTTTTAGCGTAACAATGAAATTTAGATAATGCTCTTAAATTTTACTTAATTTTATTTAATTTTTCTTTAATAGATTTGTTATTAGGTATTTTCCAATAATGAAATGATTCTTCTTTTGATTCAAAATTCATCTAACACGTTTCGGTCAGTTTTGTTTTTAATAAAAGTCAATTATTTTTTTCACTTCTTCTGTTGATTTTATGTTGATTTTCAAAAAGAAAAACTTTTTTCACAAATTTAGTAGCAAAATTTTATTTGTTTATCTACATTTCAAGGAATTGATTTTATGTCAAACCTAAAAATTATGTTTTGCGATGCCAATTTTTTGTGATTTACTAAAATTTATAAATCATAGTAGGGAAAATGTTTTGGTACCGGTTTTTATTAAATTTTTCAGATCAAAAGTCCATGAAACTATAAAATTTTCCCTTAATTTTAGTTTATAGAATATCCATTATGGATTCATTTTACGCGTATTCTTGGAGAAGAAAGCAGGAGGAAATTTTCTCTAAATTAGAGTTTGAAAACAAACCGATTCTAGACCCACGTTTCTATATGAAATTTTTTCTACATTTCAACTTGTATAACATATGCTGAAGTTCTTTCTGTGTTTTTTTGTGATACATCCTGCTTATTATAGAATTCTTTATAAATAAATAGGATTACTACTGTTAATCTAAAAATAAAAAGAATATTAATTTAAATATTTCTTATTGTATTGATATAAATTTGATTCCGTGTTAAATACATAATAGAAATTTTTTCTTACATAAATCTGTTTAAATTCTAAGCGACAATAATATAATGATAAATTATAAATACTATGCTACATCCTAGCACACCGGCAACAAAATTCTAAAATATTACATCAATAACTCAAGTTAAGCATGCCCATAATGCATTTTTACTTCCTTGTACCAAGTAAAGGAAGTACTGTGATCGCGAAAACTTTCGGTCTTCAGATATCATCTCCTATTTTTCTTTTTTTTAACTTTTTTTACTTCCTTAAACGAAGAAAAGGAAGTAAAAAGAATGTGATCGCGAAACATTTCTGTTTTCATATTTCAACGGAAATATCCATTTTGACCATCCCTGAATTCATTTTTATTAGTTTTGGCGTGACGTCAGTACGTACGAATGTATGTGCGTATGTACCTCGCATAACTCAAAAACGTAGGATGTTGAAATTTTTTATTTAGAACGTTGTAACATTTAGTTGCGCACTTCCCCTTTTGATTGCAATCGACTGGACCAAAACTGTAAAAAATATCTCAAAATCCAAAAAAAATGGATTTTGAAGTTTTTCTTATCTGCAGTAATAAGCCCTAATTGTGAGCTTTTCAACGATATATCATTAGTGGTAGTTATTTTCATTGGTTATAACCAAATAAAATTCTAATTAATAAAACTTTTGGATCTTACGAGGGGAAGGCACATTGGTTCAACTCAGACTTCATCTCCTTTTCTTTTTTTCTTTTTATTTTAATTTAAATATTTAGATTTATTAATAATTACTAACTTCTGATTGTAAAAAAATTTACAATAAATAATAATGAAAAAAATATCAGAAGTTATTAATGAAATAAAATTTTATGTACTTTTCATTTAAAAAAAAAAAAATTGTATATGTAATTTAATAGGCGTACATGGAAGTCATGCGGTGTCCACATCAGATTTCTTTTTTTGTTTTAGTTCGTTTAACTTTCTAATTGAATTTAATATTTTTGACAGTTAACCTTAAAAACTAACTTTTTTCAAAGATTCTACTAAAGATTTGATATCAAAATATTATAATTTGTTATAGAAATTCCAAAACATTTGTAATTTTAATTACAAGTTTGAATTAACAAAAATATTTTTTTTCTATTATAGGTGAAACTTTATTATTACGATGTACCCATTTTTATGTTTTAATGAACTATGAATTCATGAATTTTAATTTTCATATTAAAACAGTCAAGCATTAGAATAACAGGTGTATTCAATGAATAAAAATTGGTTTTCAAAAAATTATCTTGGTATGAAGGTTCGAAATATATGTATAAATTATAACATGTATTGTTTTGTATTAGTTTACTTATACGTAAACGAAAACTTTGTATTAGTCTTAATGTAACAAATTATCAAGTTCAAATTGTTGTTTTTCTTTAAAATTACTTTTATTTTAGTTATTTTGTTTATAGCCTTTAGGGAATACTATCTTTTATTAATTTATCTAGCAATATATGTAGATACAGAAGCTGTTTGCTGTTGGAAACAACTGCTTGATAATATAAACAGACAACTCCATTACTTGTTCCGTTTTAATAAGCTGTATACAGCTTGTACAAAGTGCTATTGATATCGGATATTTTACATTTTTGTTTTATTATATATATATGAACACACTCACACAATCTCTTCACTACATACACACTTTTAAAGCACTTAATATTATTACTTTTTGAAAGAGATTAAATTTTTAAATACTGAATTTAACTAAAAAATAGCATCTACTTGTGTAATTTCAAAATTGAAATTTACTGTATTAAAATTTTAAATGCATTTGAAATCGAATAAAATAACACAGATAAATTTAATATTGTTTTTTTTTTTTACTTTTATAATATTAATTATTACAGTATTTTATGTGACATTTGACAATTCCGTAAATATGTTAATAAATTTTTCCCTGAATATAGTGTGAATTTCATTGGATAAAGGAAAGTGTATGAAGGTTTTTAAAGTACTGTACTTTAGTAATAATGATAATAGGAATAATAAATAATCTGGGTTACTTATTTTGCATTAAATATTTTGTTTAGTTATATTAACAAATCTTTTTTTCGGAATAACGTTTTCTATACATTTAAAAAAAAATACACATACTAAATAAGAGTTACAGTTACAACAAAATGCCCTAGTTACGAGCGCAACGCCGGTATCCAATGTGTTATGTGTTATCCAATAACACATTCTACAGAATACGTAAGTTTAATCATTTTATCTTTGATTAAAGATTAAAAAATAGCGGCTATTAGAACTTGTTAATCATTAACAGTTCCTTAAATATTAGTTATTAGGTAAAATTTAAATCATTTCATTGTCAACAAAATGACGCCTTATTTTTTTCAAATTGTTTGACAAAATGTTAAGATACGGCAAAAATTGTTTAAGTGGATTACAAAAATTAAGCGTGAAAACAGGTACAAGATTGTCAGTATTCATAATTTCCAGGCTGCATCCCTAGTGACATATGGACAAGACGTTATCCGATGTCACATTTTATTGATTTTCTTCTAATATCATTAAAAATTTTATTCAATGCGAAATTCATTCAAAATGTTTTCTTACAAGGAACTCATACAACGGATTATTAATTTTATAAATTTTTATTATTTTTGATGCTTTATTTGTTTTTCAAATAAGCAAACATTATAAGAACTAGTTAAAAAACTGGAACCGAAATTCTTTTAATAAATTTTTTTAGCTTTTATAATTAGCTATTATAGTTGAAATATTGTAAAATTTTGATGATAAAATTTTATTTGATCATGGGGATAAAAATTGATCAATAGCATAGCTGGGAAAGTTATGAAAACCGTTGCGAGTTATTTTTAATTGACCCACCGAGTTGGTCTAGTGGTCATCGCAAATCAGCTGATTTCGAAGTTGAAAGTTCTAAAGTTCAAATCCTAGTGAAGGTATACGGATTTATACGGATTTGAATATTGGATTGTGTGGATACCGGTATTCTTTGGTGGTTGGGTTTCAATTAACCACACATCTCAGGAATGGTTGACCTGAGACTGTACAAGACTATACTTCATTTACATTCATACACATCATTCTCACTGAACCTCTAATGAGAATACTTTACGATGGTTCTGAAGGCTAAACAGAAAAAGAGAGAAAATTATTTTTAATTGAAGAATTTTTATGGATAATTTCTAAAAAAATTTAATTTTTCATTTTAATCAAATATAATGGTAGCCGATAAAATGATAGCAATCCTAACTCATGATTCGAACAGAGAACTTCAGATTTATCGATGAGTCGCTCTAGCAACTGAAATAATAATCAATATTTTGTTCAATAATTATTTTTTGAGTATGTATTAATGATATTACCTTTATTATTTAAATTACGATTACAGTAAAATAATAACTGATTTAATATTTTGACCTTATATTTAGAAATCTTTACAAATAAGGGACGCTAAGACATTTTCCAATTGGATTATTTCTCCGTGTTCTTAATATAATTTTCTAAGATACAAACGGTTTTTAACACATAGAACGGAATAATTTAATGTGTATAAAGAGAACTACTCGACTTCCTATAATTCTAAAAAGATCGTCAAGGAATAAAATTTCACTATTTCTGGTAGTTTAGTTTAACTAGACAAAAATCCAATGTCAAAAAATTCACGTAGATCTTTCCGAATATTATACATTAATAACAAAATTATGCTACCGCTTATGATTTGTTACAGCAAAAAATTTATAACGGTTACTTACCAACGGATAAACCAAATAAAAATAAATTAATGTTGTATTTTATTTTACCATCATACTGTGTTTCTCATGAAATAGAAATAAAATTTATGGGCTGTATATTGTTTTATATTTATTATGGAAAAACGTTTAGTGGTATATCTTTCTTCGATATAATATCATATTTATGAGACAAACACAAATGTTATACTAGTAAAATTCACAATAAATAATAAAACAAAATATGCAGCCATATAGTAAAACGAATTAAATGAAATATACGAGTTAAAATGTCACAATATATTTGCTTCATATGTGATTGTCAGCTCCAAGACTGATTATATTACATCAGTATCACAAATAGCTTTTAAAAAAGATTAGTTTATTTATTTTAAAATAATAAACTTTTCAATCTTTTGACTAATATCCTCCACCACAGTTTTACTACTACCAATCATTAAATATCATATTTAAATGTATACTATGTATGGTTTTTAAATGTATACTTGAAAGTTTTTTTTTTTAATTTAATTGATCTTTAATTTAACATTTTTTTTTTAATGATTTCAGAGAATTTCCTTTTGTCTTTTGTATTAGTGATTCAAAAATATTGTCGTTCATTAAACTGGTTTGTAATGAAATCTATGACTCGAAATATTTATAAACGATATTATTAAAATAATAATGTAATTTACATTGTTTTGTTTATAACATAAATTTTGGGTAACCTACATTCAACACACTTTAGATATTCTTACCGAAATACTGATTATTAACTTTTATTCAATACGAGATCATGTCGAGTAAACTTATCTATATTGCAACAAAACTGATAACGTATGCTTTTTATGAAAGAAGGGTGTCTTTTATGAGAAATACGGTGTTGTCTACACCGTATTTCTAAATCTAGTATGCCTTGAATGTGCTGCTTAGGCACAATCATTAGCATTGAATTTTCTTCGGTGAAAAGCAGCCCTGCCTTTTTACTGCTAATTTATACTTAAATAAATTCCTTAATCTATCAACTAAATGAACTGACTTTTTCTAGTATCTTTGAATAGAATTATTCATTTATTCTTTAACTTATTAGTTTTTTGTTAGTAATTTTCTGCTTGTAAGGGAAGAAAGTAAAATAATTGCGTAAATCTTCTTGACAATTTTGTAATGTTTTATGTTCTTTTTACAGTTCCAAATTACTCCAAAAGATTTGGAATATATTTTGATGTTATATTGGCATTCATAATAGTTCAGGAACTTGCTAACCGATTTGAATGAAATTTTTAATAAAAATTTTAGAAGAAATAATGTTCTGGTTGGAGTTTTAATAACAGCAGCAAAAGAATTTTTAATAATTAAGATATTATAAAATTAAATAAAATAAAAATTAGTATCCTGAATTGAATTTTTGAATCAATATATCCTTAATGGTTTTATTTACAGTAGAAAACGTTTAAAAAACTTGTTTTAAAAGTTTTTTAACATTGCGGATTAAAAAGTGAAAAAATTTCATAAACTATGGATAAAATTCGTATCTTAAAACGACATTTTTATTTCACTTTGTTTATTAAATCAATTTATTTAATTTTTGTGTTTATATTTTATAAATTTAGTTCTTAAAATAAAAATATCCCTTTAGTTTAGTATTATTACGCATGTCTTTTATTTTTTATTTTTTTTTTTATTTATTTTTGTTTTTTAGTAACCTAGCTGCACATAAACAATATCACTGGACGAATACTAGTACCCCTCCAACCACCACATACTTGTTTTCTTCCTTCTTCCTCTACAGCACTTCCTTCCACAAGTATTCCACCCACTGTTCATGTAAGAAAATAACAGCAACCTTTACCCTGACTGCTACTTTATTGCTTTGCCTTTCACACTGCAATGTAACATATAGTATCTGAAACTGAGAGAACATTAGCTGTATTTTTTCTTAATTTTTTATACGCCATAAATTTTTTTTAAATTATTTTCTTTTCCTTTATTTCCTACATTTTTCTTCTATATAATCATTCTTAAACAAAGGAAAAATCGCTGCTTATCTTTCTTTTAATATCTTCTTTTATTTGAAATATAGTTAAAAATATGAGTATAACAATACAACGAGATATAATTTTTCAATTAATTATATATTATTCAATCATTATGAATTTTTAAAACTTTTTATATGAAATGTATCAATTTTATAATTCTATTTCATTTTTTAGAGGAAATATATTTGAAACAAAGAACTATTTGATGAAAGTATGGAATTTAAAAAAAAATAGATACTTATATATTTTTATTCATTTGTGTTACTTGCTTATTTAACATATTGTTTAGATCTCATTTTGATATTGTACACTTTTTTATATGACACTTCAAGAAAGTCGTTGGAATATTTTTGTTAAAATATTATAAATGATAAAGTAGATACAAGAACAACTTTGAAACGATCTTGCAAAATATGTTTCATGTGAATTAAATTTTATTAATTTAAGGTATAAAATAATAAATTTATTACTTTTGTGTAGATGCAGGTTTCCCTCTTTGACAAGGTTTTCTAAATAGTTTTTTCGTAGAAAATGCGTACTGCCCACCTCGTATTTTAGTACATTATGCAATTACAATAAATCTCAAATATTAATGAAAATTTTTTTTTCTGTAAACCTTGGGTAACGTACGTTATTAAATTTACCGTAATAATATACTACACAAGCGTTGACATTTAAATATAATTCAGTACGAAGAGAGTTTTCAGTTTATTGTACATTATTGTGTTTTCTTATGATATATTTCATATTTAATATAAGCTGCTCAAATAAAGTTTATATAATAGAGTTTAATAATAGATGAAATAAATAAAGTTTAATAATAGATGATAAATTTTTGTAATGATTATCAATACTACTATATAAAGAGGAAGAGGGTTTTTGTTTGTTAGGGATAAATAAACAAAAAACTACTCGATCAATCGCAACCAAATTTTACCCAAATTTTGTTTCTTGGCATAACTCCAGGAAAGTTTTTTGATAAATTTCATTTCGAAAAATCAACTGATCGATTACTTTCAAATTTTTTGGATACATTTGCATTATACCACGGAAGGTTTTAAACCATAGACCGAGGCCATAGCTCCCATAAAAATATTCATCATTTCCTCAACCCCAAGGGGGTTAAGTTGTAAATTAAAGATATTCATTAAGGAAAAAAATTAATCCTTTTACTTCATTGTTATAATTTTGTCATCAAGGCAAGCGAAATAAGTTATGAATTTCTCGTCGTCAAAAATGTGTGTACTTTAGTTATCATAACTACTATTATTCTGATTTGGAAGTCGAGAGTTCCAGCATTCAAGTCCTAGTAAAGGCAATTACTTTTATACGGATTTGAATACTAGCTCGTGGATACCGGTGTTCTTTTGTGGTTGGGTTTCAATTAACCACATAACCCTGGAATAGTCGAACTGAGACTGTACAAGACTACATTTCATTTACACTCATACATATCATCCTCCGAAGTACTATACCTGAACAATAATTCCCGGAGGCTAAACCGGACAAAAAAGAAGCTACTATTCGGCCTTTTGTAATTTGGTGTCTTTTTCCGTTTATGTAAAGCCTGAATACTATAATTGTTATTTATCAATATTATTCTCACAATCATGAGGATAACGAACAGTGCGGAAGTCTAGGGTGCTGAGCTCTCTGGGTAGATGGGAATGGCGACCGGGTGAGCTCTGTGAGTGTCCAAGCCGCCGTCCCTCTGCAGCACGGGAATGGCGAGAAAAGTGAGCTCTGTGGCCATGGGGTAAGAATCATGGCCCGGGGAGCCCCTGAGTTGGCTCCGGGTTTGCATGAGCCAACCTGGGCCCTGAAGGTTCAGATTCTGGCTAGACGGACCGGGTAGTACTTAATAATTATGTAGAAAATTATCAATGTGTTTTTTGATGCCATATACGAACGTTGTAAGGAACTTGTCACTTGACACAAATCGCTTCTAAAACCAGCCTAATCATTTTCAAGAATAAAAAACATATTACATCCGCTTTGTTGGGAAAGTAACAAGTGAAGTGATCACCCGTTATCTTGTCTTTTTCTTTTTAATGAATATATTGTTGCAGATCAACAAACATTCAGGTAATTTCATAATCTGCGAAACATAACTTATATAAATTGTTTTTTGTTAGTAAACATTCCGACAATTTGTTAGTTTATTATAAATAGATAATCTATTTAAAAATTTTAAGATATATATGTACTTATTTATTTCGTTAGATAAATATCTAAAATAACTATAATCTCTTGATTATACCTAATGCCGTGAAAAGAAATTGTCTGTAAACAAATTTTAAAAATATCTTAATTATTTTATCTAAAATTATTAATGGGAAAAGTGAATTTTTTACCAAATAGATCCTTGTACTTTTCTGATTTATTCTAGAAAGTTAATTAATAAGTTATTTTGAAAACTTTTCTGTAGAATATAACTAATTATTTGATAGGAAAATTGAATTTTGTATTTAATGAATACATTTCTCAAACATGGTACCGCTGATATGTTAAATAAATAAATTAACAATTAATATAATCAACCTTACCAGCCCGTTGATACGTTCTCTAGATCTTTCGGCTTACATGGAAACCTTCATCAAGAGGTAAAATTAATGCATTAAAGTCAAAGTTTAAAAAATCATAGTTAAAATTTAAAAACAGTCATGACTGTCCGGTCCTACTAGTATACACAGATCCTGTGCATATTAGTAGAACTTGTGTATACACAAGTCCTGTGTATACTAGTAGGACACTGTCATAATTGTTTTTAAATTTTAAATCTGATTTTTTAAACTTTGACTTTAATGCTTTAATTTTAACTCCTGATGACGGCTTCCAAGTAAACCGAAAGATCTAGAGAACGTATCAACGGGCTGGTAAGGTGGATTATATTAATTGTTAATTTATTTATATAATAAATACAATCGCTTTATTTAAGTTTAACACTTTTAATGACCACGTATTTACCTGCAACTATTTAGTTGTTGGCTCTGTAATACGCCTGTATTTTCTTAAAAACGGCTGAGATCCTATTGTCAATTAAAATTATAAAGCTGCTTACGAACGATACTATAGTTGTAAAATCACATAGTTCAGGAAAAAAAGAAGAATATTAAAATTTATATATGTAGCCGAAATCAGAAATTGACCAAGAGACATTTAAAAAAAACTTCAACACAAATAAATTCTTTAAAATATACTTCAAAATTAACTTTATACACAACTTTTTAACTAAATTATTGAATGTTGAAAAAATGAACAACTTTTTACGTGTAATTTATCGTAATTTATACAATTTATTTAAATAAAATTGAACTCTCCAGATTAACTCAGAAAAAAAACAAAGGACAGGGTTAAATTTGGTGTAAAACTCACTTTTCCCATCAATTACTTCATAAAATATTATGACTTTTTTTGCCGAACACTATATATCAATAAAATACTACTATATTATAATAACCTATCGAATTCTTTTATCTATTTTTCAAGGAAAAGAGTGATTTTGCTTACTTTCTTCTGACAAAGCGATATAAATTCATTTCTTTATTTTTATTTACCTATTACTTAGATGGGGAAACATTTACGACATTCACCTAAGAAAGCATCTTTAGTCTTATCCCAACCGTCCTTATTGTACCTAGCCTATTGATCAAATAGTAGTTTACTTCTTCCTCAGAACATCCTTCTTTTCTTGCAATGTAAAGCCACTTAGCCAAATCATACAGTAAATACACCACTTGGAATGTAATCAGACATTATAGTAATTCTTTTTGTGATTTTCTATGGCGTAACCACAATGGTTGCAAAGAACTTGATTAATATCAGGTTACCTGTAGATTCATCTAGTCTACATTAGATGATCTAAACGGCTGCAAATTATCTAGATTCCTAATGGTTTTCTGACGCTTCCTCATTCAATTATAAATAGACCTGCACACTAGAATTGCACGTCCACCGAAGCCTAGTTATCCTTTTCAATACTATCTCTTTACTACAATCGTAGTAAATTGTTCACACACAATAAGATAGTATTGTAATATATAATACGATAGTATTGTGTGTGAACAATTTTGTTTTATAAAAGGAAATTCCCAGTTATGCTTCTTATATTTCTGATCCTTTACATGCGTCAAAACCATAATGAAACTAGGATAGAAAACGAGAAGTAATAAACTGATTACCCTTTTCTATCCTGAAACATACTTTAAAAGCGCATCTCATCTGGAAGGAAAAGAATCAGTAGTAATGAAACAGCGACTCAATTTTTCTCAAAACGAGTTTTAAATAAAATGTTATATTGTAAAGAATAACGCAATTCAGATTTTAATTCATATATTGAGTTTCCTTTCATTAAATGAATATCAATGCAAGTTATATTTTTTTGATTTAAAAAATTCAATTTTTAATCTAATTATTATTATATAGAATTAATTCATTTAGTTTAATCCGTCAATCCTATAATTAATTTTCTCTTCAAAGTGTTAATTATGTTTTGGTTCTATTAAAAGTTTTTGATTCATTAAAAAAAAAATTTTAAACAAGTATATTGATTTGTTTTATTTTGCAATTCATTATTGGAAATGAAGTAGCTGTTAGCAAATAAATACAGATTAGTTTTACTTTACTATAAAAATATATAAGAGTTTTTCTTTTAATCCCAACCACTGTTTTTTATTAAAATATAAAAACAATAATACAATATCTTATATTTCCAACAGATATTTCTATAGTGACAACATAGGACTATAACTGTTAAATTCCTAACTATTTCGTTCGGAATTGAAAGTTTCATTTGTTGATAATTCTACTATCACTACTTCAATTATTCAGATACAAATTATTTAAAATTGTCAAAAAAATGTTTTCCATCATTATTAACTCACCTCTTTAATGTTATGAAATTACTAAAAAATATCTTGAATTTTCGTATATTTTTACTTCTATATTAAATAAATAACTCAACCCGGTTTTATCCAGATTTTTTTAAAAGCTGCAATGTTAATAAAACTATGATATTTAGTCATGATATAAGCGATATTTTGCGTTTTGTACTCCCTGTAACCTCAAAATGATTGTACTGATTTACATTCAATAGAAATCAAAAACTTATATATCATAATTGAACAAATTTCAATAAGTATGTGAAGATGATTTTTCACGTAATAAAATATTTAAAATACCAAAATTGTGTCAGTTCATTGAATGGGAACAACAAATAAAAATTGAAAATAAAGCAACATTTTCGAAGGTATAAGTTTATGTTACAATATCATCCACGAAAGAAAATTAAAGAATAATATATTATTCGTAAAACTGATAATCGAAATGAAAAATCGAAGAATTTTTTAATTTGACTTTCTTTTAATTTAAAAATACAGACATTGATTTATTACTATATTATTCTTATTCTATTTCTTTATTATACAATGCGTATTTCGTAGTATTTGTTAACTCCCCGACTAAGCAATTTCAAAATTAGATTAACTATAAAAATCATTTTTTTTCTTTTTCGTTATTAAAATTACCTATCTACTCTTTTACTTTGATTTTTAGCATAATTTTGCAAGATTGACAGTAGTTTATATCACTGTTAATTTTTAGTATTCCACTTGTTGGAATTTCACGAACACTTTTGCTTTTTTCGAATATAGGCCAATTAAAGATAACGGTTCACATAGTATCAATTTCTCGTACTTTTCCTTTCGCAAAATACTTTCATTCTCTGCCTTTGGTTTTCTTATTTTTCATTTGTCCAGGTATTGTTACTGACAACACCTGATTTGATAATTTCTGTAAAGTCCGACTTGCCAACTACTTTTCTAAATTTCCTTTTATCTTTGATTCATTTTTTAAGAATGTTAACTGACTTTAAGTAATTTTGTACTTCTTGAAACCACCTGCTTTTGGTTTTCCTATTCTAAAAAAAGTTAAAATTTCCTTTGTTAGTCTATCTTTTTTCATTGCTTTAGGGTTCGTTATCTAATTGTGCTTTTTACTTTTGTTTGTATTATATTTATATATATATATATATTGTGTATTGTATTGTACGTGTATATATTGCATCAGCGCGTGTGTATTTGTTGTGTGTGCGCGCGCTTTGTTTTATTAACCAAGAATATGAAATTACGTGCGGAAAGGTTTTGCACATTTACCTGAGACAATATTAGTAAATAGGTTACCTACGTTCTCTCTTTTAATGCTGCGTTGGTTAACTACCGTTCAACTATCCTCTGAAATTTGTACATGATTTAGAAAAGTTTGTTAAATAAGCCTCTAGATTTTCTTAAATTAAGTACTGGGAGAAATAAATTGATAAGAAATGAATTAAACCGCTTTAAATTAATTATTTAGATTATTATTTACGATATTTTGTATTGATTCTCTTTTCTTAACGTAACAGTATAAATATTGTCATAATTAAATTTAGTTTAATGTTTTCTTTTATAAAACCTGTAATTCAAATTTAATTTAAATTCGAAATAAATATTAGTGAGTTTAAGTTAGTAAGTTACCTCTTTAATGTATATACAGCGTACTGTAATATTACATGATAATGCTTTTAACTGAATTTCTAATGCAGCATTGAAATGATCGTGCAACTTCTATAGGGTTAACACATAGAAACAATAGTAAAATGTCAAGACATTGATTACACCTGTCACCGATTGAGAAAATAAACGAGAAAATATGAGATTACATGGAGAGAGAATACTGGAGTAGGATGGAAAAGTTTATTACAGAAAGAGAGAGAGTTCGTAGTCAATCCATATGTCTACTGTCTGTCTAACTGTCAATCTGTTCTCCACATCTAACCGTCTAACTGTTGGCTTGCATCCACACTAACCTGATAAATTGTATTAAATTCGTGTCAGGTTGAGTTAGTGTACGAATGTTTATTTATGTGTGTATATCTGTAAATGTAGTTTACGGTATGAATGAACGATCATTCATTTATAAAAGTTATTAAAGTTTGTGATTAATAGATAGAGCTGTATTATAGTTGTACGTTACCCTAAAAAACATGAATTGTGTAATGTTCTCCTCTATTTTATACATATACATAAAACGATATTTATATTATATTCAAAAAACTAATGTAGGTTTGTAAATGCACAAAATACATCCATTAAAATTTTACGTTACACTTTTACGTTTTTTTAATTGTACAATGTTTTAAAAGTATTAATAATCGGCATATAAAATATTCGTAAAATGCAAAAGATCTTATGTTGTAATAAAGCTTTTCGTTGAAAATTATCTAAAATAATCTCAGGATTTTGATTGATTTAGGTTTTATTACATTCTTTCAGAAAAAAAAATCAAAGAAAGAAATCAATTTATACTAACAATTAAGAGTAAAAAGAACCTACCGGGTTGATCTAGTAGTAAAATGGTCGGTGTAAATCATCTTATTTCGAAGTCGAGAGTTCTAAGGTTCAAATCCTATTAAAAGTAGTTGTTTTTATTCGGATTTAGATACTAGATTGCGAATACCGATGTTTTTTGGTGGTTGGGTTGCAATTAATCACACGTCTCAGGAATAGTCGGTCAGAGTCTGTTCAAGACTGCACTTTGCCGGTACTTTCATACAAATCTTGATAAATCACTAATGACTTTAATCGTTGATGCGACTATAAATAAAAATATTACAAAAAAGTAAGAAAAAACAAATCAATTAAATTTCTATAAATTGCTTTTCTAAAGTATCAATCTCATTGGACATTATAGTGATCATTTGATACCAAAGCACTATTCTTCTATAGGAATACAGAGACAAAATCTAATTGGAAAAGCAGTTGTAAACAAATCCGAACGATGTGTTGGAGAAATATGGCTCTGCCAATATAACATTGGCGGTCATTCTTCTCAAATATAAGCCTACAACTGGACCCGTGCGAAAATTTCGCAACATGAAAAATACAGTTGTAGAACGATAGAAATATATACATGTGTACAATGATTTTATTTCTTTTTCTGTTTAGCCTCCGGAACCACCGTAAGGTATTACTTCAAAGGATGATGTGTATGAATGTAAATGAAGTGTAGTCTTGTGCAGTCTCAGGTCAACCATTACTCAGATTTGTGGTTAATTGAAGCCCATCCATCAAAGAACACCGGTATTCACGATCTAGTATTCAAATCCATATAAAATTAACTACCTTAACCAGGATTTGAACTATGTACAATGATTGAAATATACATTGGTTGGCAAAGGTGGCATATTGGTGGCGATTGAACACCTCAATGGGGGACAAATTTAAATTTTAACTTTTTGGCAATTTCAATACTTTTTCTTCTTAAATTTCTTTGATGCATACCCGGGGAGGTAATTTCGCTACCCAGCAATACCACATTTATGGGGTTTTGTGTTAATGGCGTCTTTTAAATGGTGCACAACCTTCGTGTTTCCTTAGCAAATTATTTTTAGAGAACAAAACACCTGGTACATTACTAAACGAATATACATATTTTTTATATATTAAAGATTTCAGAATTTTCTATTTAAATTATATCCTAAGCAAACATAATAAATTTATGACCTTAAAATTTAACATCATACTATGGAACAATGGAAAATTTACCTGATTATTCCTGAATAAAAAGGAAGAAATGAGTAAAACCAAATCAACGATGAAGAAAGGAAAATGTTGAATGTAATAAGATATTCTCAGGTCGTTTTAAATTTAAATGAAAATTCATCGATTCTGATTCTAATTTAGCTAAACGTTGCATGCAAAATGAGTTAAGCTAATTTACATATAACATGTTTAGGATTTACTTAACATAGAAACATAGTATGTATTTAATATTATTCTTTAACATTATTAATAAATTTACACAGTGAGGTACACCGAATTTATAATTTAATTTATTTTCGGTGAGCTACACTGCATTACATAACGAAATATAATATTTAAAAATAGTCAAACATATCTATAACTTATATTACAATTAATTTATTAACATTTAATTACGTATATATATTTTAGTGTTTGCTTTATTTGCCTCTTTTTAATTGATCTTATACCTATGAATTATTCACTTACCATAGTTCGTTAATATCACTTCATACGTCTATAAGAATATTACGAGTACGTTAGATATTATAACGAAATTTGGTGTATAATTTTATATGATTTATATTAACAAATTTGCACATATTGAAATGGAGAGTAGCATCAAACAACTGATAACCAAATTCTTGATAAAATCCGATTTTTGTTCCTTTGACTTTCCACTTAAAAAAAGTTAATTACATCAGAATCATTTTTCAATATTTTTATTATCAGTATTAATAACGATAAATTTATAATTTCACTTTATTTTAAAGATATTTAATACCACAGTAGTATATATTTGATGTTTTGAGAAAGAGATTAGTACTAGTTAGCAACTGGTATTTTCAGTAAAGTTAAAAAATAGTTTTTTTAATATAAGATATTCTACGGAGTATTAATCTTGCATTAGGATAGATATTAAAAAATAATTTTCAAAAATTCGGCTTATTTCAAAACTGTAACAAATTACAGTTATCTTTTTCATGTTGATAGTTGAGAAATAAAACAAAGTAAGAAGAGAATGAGATAAAAGTCGGTCGTAAGTTATCTTAAAAACATGACACCATAAAAAAAAAATTTGTCACTGTTGAAAAATATGTATCTGTAGGGTAGATACTTTTATAAATTTAAATTTAAGTCGCAGTACATTTTAACACCATACTTTATATATCATGTTCGCTTAGAAAATAGTTTTAAATAGAAAATCTTAATACATAAAAATATGTATAGTTTAGTAACGTACCAGGTGTTCCGTTCTTTTAATAAATTTATTATAAATTGTTGTTTTGTTTTAGTAATATATTAATTATTAAATTCCAAGAAAGTAAAGGTTTATACTTATAATTAATTTTAAAATGTCAAGAATACATTTTATTATTAATAATTAAGTAATTCATTATGTATGAAAGTCAAAATAAGAATACTGTAATAATTTCATTTATTAACTTATGACTAATTATTTTAATTAAATAGAAATAATTATGTATTAATAAATTATTTTCTTATTATAATAACATTTAACGTTTATCGAATAAAAAATAATGGCACAAGTAATTACATAAATACTATAATAAATACTAAACTGTAGAATTTAGTACTTTATCTACCTTCATAAAAATGGGAAATTTTTAATACCTACGGAATAAAAATACAATATTATCTAATTATTGTGATGTCTAGTAAAGAAAGTAAATAAATTTATTTACGTAGTCTTTTTAATCACGTCTTGTAATTTCAAACTTTTTTTTTACCATTTAATTGTCCTTTCAGTAATAACTATTTTTCGAGTTTTAAAAATTAACGATAAAATATAATTTAATATAATAATTAATAATAAATAAGAAAGCAAACAAAGAAAGTTCCTTTTATATTTTATGATTCATAAAAAATAGTATTTATTTTTAATATTGTTAGAAGTTGTAAAAATTATTTTAATAACTTTTAAAATCGGTTCGATACGAATCTGAACAACGCATTTAGTTTATATAAAAAAGATCCGTGAAACATATAAAAAGTAGTTATTGAAGTGAACTGAAAAAAATAAAAAAAGCATCGTAGAATATTGACTTTTTTTATGTAAAAAAAAATAATACAAAGTAATAAAAAAAGAGAGATGAAGAAAAGGATTTTATTTATTTATTTACTTCATGTATCAATTACTAACCCTATTATCTGTTGTGTAAGAAATTTTTCTTTATATTCTTTTTTCTTGATGAATTAATTTACCACAGAAACCTACAGAAAAGCTTTTAAGTGGTTATATGGAAATGTAATTTTGTAGCCTATGAAAAATTCTATATCTGACGGATTCGAACCCGGGACCCCTGTATGAAAATCCAAGAGGCTACTACCCCGCCACGGATATCAGCGTCATGGTTAATAACAGTTCTATTCGTCATCACACTCATTATAAGCACTTACAGGTACAAAATAAAAAAAAGGAAAAAATAAATAGAAATTTAATAACATTTGTGAACACAATGATGAATAAAAGTAACCAAAAACTATTAACCAGCGAATAAATATCTAAAATGTGAAAATGCCCCAATCCAGCACGTAATAAGAAACATTTTTAAATATAAAATTAATAATATAAAAATATATTTATGATAAAGATTTGAGGCAAAAAAAAAATATTAGTGCTTTTATAAAACCTCTTTTAAATTGAAAAGGGCAGCTTAAATGTTTATAGTCGGAACACTTTCCAATACGTGCTATTGACAATCTCATTCCTTGTAATTTTTGAATATCCTGGAGTTAACAAAATAATACATTTCTCTCTCTTTGTTACTTCCTCGTACGAAGTAAAGGAAGTATTGTGATGGCAAAATTTTCGGTTTTCAGATTTCAACGGAAATATCCATTTTGACCATCCCTGAATTTAGTTTCGGCGTGAACGTAGGTTTGTATCTGTACGTAGGTATGTATCTCGCATAACTCAAAAACAATTATCCGTAGGATGTTGAAATTTTGGATATAGGATTGTTGTAACATCTAGTTGTGTCTTCCCTTCCCTTTTAATTGCAATCGACTGAACTAAAAGTATCCAAAAATGCCCAAAATCCAAAATAAATGGATAATAATAAGCCCTTTCTTAACTGCAGTAATAAGCCCTCATTGAGAGCTTTTCAACGATATATCATAAGTGGTACTTATTTTCAGTGGTTCCAAAGTTATAGACAAATAAAATTTTAATTAATGAAATATTTGGATTTTACAAGGAGAAGAGACATCGGTTCGAATCCGAATCCATATACTTTTTTTTTATATATTGATTTATTAATAATTATTAACCTCCGATTGTAAAAAAATTTACAATAAATAATAACAATAAAAAAAAAATATGAAAAAATCAGACGTTATTAGTGAAATAAAATTTTATGTACTTTTCATTTTAATTCCAACATTTTTACAGAGATTAATTATTAATAATAAGTAAATATATTTAAATTAAAAAAAAGTTGGATTCGAACCGATGTGTCCATGGTTACGGATTTGATAGGTTCTCACATACACCACATAACTACTTGAGAGACGTGAAACAAAATTAATACATAAACCAATATAAAATGTTGATACGGACACCACCAAAAAACTGATACAATGTGGTGTCCACCACAATGCAATTGTGTAACTGTCCACTTTATTAAAGAATAGGAGGATCGTATCTCACTTTCAAACGAAATCAGGTTAAATGAAGTGCAGCAAACGTCTGTAAATGTAATTAAATAGGCGTACAAGGAGGTCATACGGTGTCTACATCAGATGTTTTAATTAACTGCAGAAATATAAGACAGGTCTGGTTAAAGTATATCTTATAATTGGTGAGATATTTTATATAGTATTTGTAGAATATTCATTGAATTACGGAAGTATTGCAAGATTGCAAGCTTTCATTCTCAAATTAGTAGATTTTTAAGATTTAAAAAAATCCTTATTTACCCTGCTAACTTACATTTTTTTTAGGATAAATATAGAAGAGCTATTAATTTTAAGGTAGAAAACTCTTATAGGTTATCAATAATTTTTATTCATTACAGATTGCAAACATGTTTAAATGCAACCAAGATCTGTTCTAATTGTCTTATATTATGACTCGAGCTTTGTATTTGTGATGCGTTGTTCAGATTTCTATATTGGTTTTGCGTTAATAATAAAAATGTTAATCTGCTTGATAGTTTGACACTGTATTAAAAAGACCGTGATACATTAGTTTAATATTTATATAAGCTGTTAATGTAAAACATTTATTTGTCAGTCGCTAAGATTTATTTGCAAAAGAATCAAATAAAGTACTCGTATAAGTACAATTTGGTATTTAAATATGTGCGTGGTTGTGTGTGTGTGTGTCCGCGCGCGCGCTCGCGTCTGTCAAATGCATTTGCTGTTCCTCTGTCCCCTATTTTTACAAGTGTAGGTATTTTTATGTCTTTCTTTCCTTTCATCTTTCACATACTTCATTTTTTCTATCCAGAATCGCAGTATAAACTATAGTTTCAATAAATTCACACGTAAGATGATAAATTATATTGAATGAAGTTGACTACGATTCAGTAATAGACTGAAAAGTCATGTTAAAGAAAGAATAGCATTTGTAACAGAAAAAAGTAGAATGTATTGAAAATGATGAAAAAAGAATTGTGAAGGGTGTAATGGAAGAGTGAGGATTTTTGTAAGAATGAGTAGAGGAATGACAAATCCTTTGTATGATCCTGTAAATGTCACTCCAGTTTGTTTAACCTAACTTTTCGTTATTATTTTTCTTAAATGTAACTACTTTTCATTGAGTAAGAAATCTTAGCAAATGACATGATAATTTGTAAATATTCTGAATTTTCTCACATCTTTATGTATAAATTTAAAAGTATTATGCATATAATGTATTATACATTTATTTATAGAGATAGAAAAGCTATTAAAAAACTTTTTTGTTGCTATGTATTATTACACATTTATTATATAAAAAAGACTATATATAATCAAATTATTGGTCTAACATAACTTTTCTTATTACAGCTAAAATACTTCTTTTAAGTATTTTTTCTCTTTTATTTATTTATTTATTTTTTTTTTTTTTTGCTTGATGATATCGCCACGGGGTAATAATGAAATTTTGTACCGTATGAGAAATGCCATACCTGACCGGGTACGAATCTACGAATGAAAAGCCGAAATTATTTTATAGAATTTGAAAGTTTCAATTTCGTTACTTAAATATTATTAAGTAACATGTTATTTATACACTCATTCTACCTATTTAAGTAAAAAATTAAATTAAAATAAAATACAACATGATTCTAAAAAATATTTACAGCTAGCTGGAATTATGGATTGAATACGTCTGGAAAATTAGTTTTCGAAACGCTAAAGATAAAACTACATCTGTATGTAGGGCTGATATCTATAATCTAATTTTAAAAGAAAATAATTCTAATTTAAGATATGTAGGAAAAATTAAAAAAGATTGATTAGAATTACAATTATAGGATTTTATTCCTTAATTAAATAAAAGACGAGAAATTCACCGTGACCGAACATCTTCCGATAACTGGTCCTAAAATAAATTTATTAGAAACGTTTAAAAAAATTATTATAGTACTTGGAAAACTAATATACTAGCAGTAAAAAGAAAACGATTATTGAATGATTGGGGTTTTAATATTTTAAACATTTTACAATAGATTATTCTTTCGTAAGAAAGTTAACTGTTTTTCTCGACTAGATTTTAAAATAATAGATATTTTCGTGACGTTTGAACTCTCTTCGTATTGGTCTTTATTTAGATAAACTTTATCTTGTAGTACAATTTTTTATAAAGGCTATGGAACAGGAGGTGGAACACAGTACTGATAAAAGGTTTACGCTATTTATTTATTTATTTTATACACTAAATTTGTAAGATAACCAATTTATTTCGAATTGTACTGTTAACGACTTGTTTCGATTTCTTTGTTTTATTTTTAAAATATAGGAGAAACTAATAATTTTCTTAAGTATTTGGTTTTACTTACATTTTTAGGTGTTTAAATAATATTTAACCTGGTTATTTTCAATTAAATTCCGTAACATCTACTGATGATGATTTTTCAAAATACAGCTTATTGAACATTTTGTTTTTTCTTTACGCTGTTTTTTAGGTTCTCCTTGCTGTGTTTTATTTCATTAACTATACGTACAACATAGGTATGTTATTTCAAGGCATGCATACTTCATTAACTATACGTACAACATAGGTATGTTATTTCAAGGCATGCATACGTGATTCCAAAGAACGATTTTTTTTAATAATTATATTTATTAAATACTAATATTAATATTTAATTAAATAAGACAATAATGAATAAACATTATTTAAGTTTTACATCGTAACATAAGTATCGTACTTTATACTGGTTTATTATAACTGGCATTGCCTCTCTTTTCTTTTTCTGTTTAGTCCGTAGAACCACCGTAAGGTATTACTTCAGAAGATGATATGTATGAGTGTAATTAGTCTCATTACTGAGACGTGTGGTTAATTGAAACCCAACCACCAAAGAACACCGATTTCCACGACCTAGTATTCAAATCCATAAAAAAGTAACTAACTGCCTTTACTAGGATTTGAACTGACATTGTCTGCTTATTACTTGCTGTACGATTTACCGTATCACCTGTACTTAATTACATCAACAAAAACATGTCAGTTTTTTAATTTAATCTTTGTTTTTCCTTTTTTACCAACTTTTCGAAGAAAAGTATGGTATTACTTTCGGTCGATGGTGGGACTGCGGGGTGTAATTGAATTTTCTTTACGTTTTGAGGTATGAGAAGTACGAAAATACCATTCACGTATAAAATGTTGTGACAAAAATCTTCAAAACTACATGATTCATTTCATTGAGATTTAGATATGCTGTAGTAGTGTACCTATAGTTGTGCATGTGAATTTGATTAAGATTAGTTGACTCGTTCTTGAGTACGCTCAAGTTAAGGTCGACAACAGATAACATAACCTCAATTTGAAGTTAACTGTGTAGTGGTACATTCTTCATACGCGCTTATGCAGTGAGTTACAATGATGAGTTGAAATTTTATGTTTGCGTGTAAGGTCTTTTTTTTTTGTTTAACCTTCAGGTCCGCAGTTAAGCAGTTTTATTCGCAGAGGATGAGATGAATGTTTTGTAGCGTGTGTGAAAAATGACATGCCTGACCGGGATTAGAACCCAGGACCTCCGGGTGAAAGGCCGAGACGCTACCACTCGCGCCACGGAGGCCGGCGTGTGTAAGGTCTACTTGTATATCGGACGTATGTAATACGTTGCACTCTGAAAATCTGTGCCTTTCTGTCTGCGAAATAGTTAAGGCGTCGGAAACGAAAAGTTTGTCTTCTTGCACAGAACTGCGCAAGAGTTTCCGCATTTTATTGCTGAGAAAAAATAATGCTAATCAGTCAAAAAAAATTCCACCCAAAATTTTTTATATTTTTATGTTTTGAAGTCCCTTAAATCCAAAAATATTATTCTTGGTGATGAAATTCTGTGTGCGCGGATGCATGAATATGTATTTGCTGATGTACATTTTGCTTTATTAACTGAGGAACTTTTAACCTACGACTCTGACATTTGAATGATTATAATCTACGAGAAGGATTGATTCTATAAAATAATTGATTCTATAATAAGATATGATGGTGGCTAGTGTATTACAGTGAAAAGAGATTGAACTTTTACTCGGAAATGTATATTTAAGTAATAAGAAAAAAACAATACTACAAATAACTGCTGAATATACCACTAAAACTATATTGAAAACCTTTTTTTAAAATCACACTAGTAAATATATTAGTTCTATAAAGATTTCTGACTTTTCTTGTTTTAACTTGGTGGCTTGAATTTTCCTAAAATTTCTGTTTTTTTTTTTTTAATAATTGTTTGTACTTTTTTTTGTTTGTCGACTTGTAATTTTTTCATTATTTAATTACCTAAATGAAATGAAATCAAACTGGAAATAGTGGTCAATTTTTTATAGTATAGAAATAGATTAAGAAAAGAAAATATAAGTAAATTTTTGTTCGAACTACCCGAAATATTAATATTTAAAATGGGTCGTAAGATTGATTTTATGATTTACGATTAAATTTGAGAAAATTTTAATACATTTTTACTGATTTAACAGATTAATATAGAATATATTTTATTGTTTCGGTTTAGATTAGGGATCATTTTCAATTTAAATTATTAGTGATAAATTATTATTATTATTAGATAAATTATTAGTGGCGAGAAGGTTAAATTTTAAGATTTATGCTAACGATAGGAAAGGTCATCCACTTCGTAGATAGCCCATTATTACTTGCTTTTCTTTAAGTCACAATGTTTCTTTTTTCATTTTTGTCCTCAAATCTGGCATTCTTAGTTTAACATACTTCCTAACATTGCCTGTTGATGAAATTTTGCACAGTTACTAAGGCCGGGTGACAATACAATATTCCAATCAACAAGTTACTGATTAATCAGCAAAGTTACTGACCAGTCAGTAAGGTCTGACCAATCAGCAAGTTAATGATCACAACAGGAAAGTACTGGAGCACTTTAGAAGTCAAAGGCACTGAAATCTTCAAGATTTGAGCACAATATCAATTAGTAGATGCCACTCGATCATTGAGAGATGGATACTATTATACCCACAATAGAGGTTTGCCAAAAGAATTGGAAATATTCGTTGGAGCAAAAGTTATGGCTGCGATCAAACATTGATGTATTGAGAGGTCATGTCAATGGAGCAAAGGATTCGTGACTGAAGTCATCTGGCCACATTTCCAGAAAAGACAACTGTTCAAGAACGACATACCATCAGTAAAAATAGACCAAAGTTTATTCTTCCATCTCTTTGCTTTGGTAGAGATGGTTCTGCCATGATAAACTGCTGAACGCCGAATGCTGCCTTTAATTTTATCATGGGCATCAACCGTCCATAAAAAGCAAGGCAGCACTGTAGATTTGCCTTGCTTTGGGTCCAATGCTCTTTGCTGAAGGTCAAACTTATGTCAGCCTTAGCCGACTTAGATCTCTCGATGGACTTAGGATCGAAGAACTGGACAACTCCAAATTAACAGGAAGAAAACCTTGCAATAATGATGCATTATCAGGGATGGATCGAATGAGAAATCTTTTATAAAAACTCATAAAAACGTTTGTCGAAAATTGTGATAGTTAATTACGTAAATGAAATAAAAATTTCACTATGCAAAAACTTCACTATTTCGTTACTTTGTATAGTAAATGAACGATTGAAAGTTTGTTTGATATTTTATCAATGTATTAGAAATTTCAGTATATGATGCTATCTTTTGAAATCCACATTAACCTATTGATTAAAGTCATGGAATGTATGATAATAATTTGATTAAAGTATGAGACTAAAAGTATAAAGCAAGTTTTTAAACATTTTGAAGAGTTTTTTATAATATTATGTTTATTATATTTTTTAAATTCTTATAGGTTTTCTAGAGTTAATGGGTAACTAAAAGTATTAAGCCCATATAATCGAGGTACGATAGATTTCCTAATTTAGAATTTTAAAATTCATAAAATTTTTAGTTTTTATAAACACAAAGTTTGTTTTTCTGTTGTTAAAGGTTGTTAATTTGTCAACCAGAGTAAACCTTGGTTGACTGTTTAAACAAACATTTAGGCAGTAAAATTTGAGTGTTAGTTAGATACTGCCATCAGAAGTTGTCATTCAGATTTTATAATTTGTAATTTTTATCGTTTAGCAGACTAAATCGTATTAAGTAGCTTAAGTAAAATAATTCACGGCTTTCTCATCCTATAAAAATAATTCTGTAGGACGAAATAAAATTTATAAAATTTTCATTACTGTTTAATATATATATTGAAAATTAAAAGAGAGGTACGTGATAAAAGCATTTTCTTATAACTATGATTAGGAGTCTGTAATTAAAAAAAAAATTTATTCAATAGTTGAAGCAAGAATTTCAATTTCGGTTTTTTTAAACACTTCCTTTTTAACTTCATTGTAAACTAGAAAATGTAGGACCAGTGAAAGATTAAGACAGTCATAGCAATATTATTTATCGCAACTTGTACTAAGAATAAGTAATTTATTAAGATAATTAAATAAATAGATTTTTTTTACCATAATTTGTTTATTTACAATTGGTGCCGCGAAGGAATCATAAGTAAATAAAATTACAGTACGCACTTGATTAGGGGTTTGCAATGAATACCTTCAATAAATCATGCATACACAATACAATAGGTCATATGTGTAAATGCACTTGCACAGATTCACTCCACAAAAAGTACAGTTGTCCGTAAAAACTCTAACAAATATCAGAAGATCAGTTAATATTACAAGACAAAGGCATAGAAAAACAAAAAGTAACATAATCAGTTTATGAAAGGAAATTGGTCTTCGTCAAGGCATAGCGAAGATGCTCATCACTTAGGGATGTCGTCCCAATCAGAGATGTGGGAGTCACTCAGACTCCCACAGGTCCAGCACGTGAAGGCGTTTAATCGCCGTACAATCTCGTTGTTGCTTAGGAAATTCAGCGCTGGTTACCCTCAGCTGCCTGGACTGCTTCTTAAGCTAAAACTCCACCTTTCTATTTAGTCTTGCTGAACTACCTCGATGGATGTTTATCCCACGTCAGGTGCAGCCACGTGTTAACTGGATTCTTCGACATTAGATCGGAGGTTCCTCAGGGATTTATTTTGGTATGAGATCTGTGCTCAAATTTTACTGCCGATCTTTCGGCTCTGGACCATGTAACCATCGCGACACAGCGACACATCATGAGACAGCGATCCTGTCTGTTGATGAAGACCCTCGACTGATCTCGGGGAAGCTTCATTCAGCGTTGGACGTGATCGGCGAGAGGCTGGCAAAGTGGAGAATAAAAAGTAAATCATAACAGATGGAGTCATGTCATATTTGCGTTAAGGAGGGGTGACTGTCCCTGGGTCCATCTAGATGGTGTTTTCATCTCGCACTCTGTGTACGGTAACTCGAGCTTCACTTTGATTGTCGCTTGTCGTGAAATACAAGCGACAATCAATTTTTGTCGTGAAAAATCGATTTATTTGTTTTGAATAAATGTAAAATGAAAGTAAAGAGTGACAAAAAGACTATATATATATATATATAGAATTGATGTTTTAGGTGTATGTCAAAGAAGTATAACACGAATATATCTAAGTGTGACATACAAGGGAAAATAGATTGATATATTAAAAGAAGGGAATGACATAATACGTAAATCGAAGAATTTTATTATCTGGGGAATAAAATTAAAAAAACAATGATGGATTGTGAATGATATTAGAAGTACACATCACAAATAAAGATAAATTTAAAAAATAATAATTTCTATTCAAATTTTTCATCCACAACAAGATGATTAACGCTTATGTGGTTAATTAACTATCTACCAAAAATATTTTCCATAGTAACATAAATTTAGGAATTAAGATGACTTATTTAAAATATTATTAAAGAATATAAACCTATACGATACTGGAAAATAAAAACGCTAATAAAAGAAAATAAGCAAAAGAACTTTTTAAATGTATAATTATTAAAGAATAGAGTTTTAAAAATGAATTGAGTTAGTTTTTGAGTTAAAAATACGAAATTGAGTTAGTATTTAAAATAAAATTGGAAATATTTTGAAGAAATCTATTAAATAACAGATTAAATTAGTGTTTAGTTAACTTGCTATCAGAACAAAGTGCAAAGGTAAAAGAAGGGTGGAAAAATGTATAAAACTGATGATCATGGATATAGAGTGAGGTAAATATTTTGAGATTAAAATACTGGCACAAAATTGAAAGGAATATATTCAAGAAAGGGATAGATATTTTGCATCAAACTAATCACATGACTGATGACCGAATAGAGTCCATTCTTTCTTAACATTTGAAAGGATATAAAAAAATGAATTGAAAAAAAGTTTAGAAGGAAAAGAGAAAAAAATTGAAAGAGAAATATGGCAATGTGGAAGACTATACTACCATATAACTATGAAAAAAAAAAGAAAACTGAAAGCTTGCAAATCTTTATAACCTTCTGTATTATAAAAATATGAATACTGTACCAAAAGTTTCTCTTCGTTATTCTTTTCTCCCGTATCTTTTGGATGTATTTTTTTTAACAAATATAATGTATTAGACTATATTTTTATTTGTAGTATTTCTATTAGATGTAATAGAAAATTTTAGTAATATATATTTCGGTTAAAATTTTTATATACATCGGTGAAATAATACTCTATACACTAGTCTTTCTAATTATTATATTCGTTTGTTATACATTTTGTGAGATAATTAATAAAACTAATTATTAAATAAAATTTTGTATATTTTATCAGTTATAAAAATCGACATATTTTAAAGTGATTTATTAAGATAAATTATAAACAAAATAAATTATTTTTAAAACTAGATCGTCTGAAAATGATTTATTTTTTTACCATTCTCTTAATTATGGTCGCACCAACAATAAAGTCATTACCGACTTAGAGTAACTAACAATATATACAACTAATATTTAAGGCTTACTATTAAACATTAAATATAAAAGAGAAAAATTAAAGATTAAAGAGAACACTGATTATTAAAGAGAAAATTGAACATTAGAACATCATCACTGTTTAAGCATTGTTACACATTAACCTTTGTGCATATTAAAATTCAATAAATTCATCATCCTATTTTCATATAAAAAAAGGTAACATTGTCATGATATCACCCTCTTCACTAAGTATCGTCTTCATATTTTGAGTTACCTTCAAGTGGTGACGACCAGCTTCGAATTTTGGGGAATCTAGAAGATGATGGTTTATAATTCATTGTACATTATACACCTAACAATAAGATCGAGGACAGCCAAGCAGATGGGCATGAGTTTATTTAGTTTTCCAATCCTCAATCGTGTCAAAGTGACATGGTTTCGTCTGTTGCGAGGGACAAACGGTTCTTCAATAACACTCTCCCTAATTCTATGTAGACCAGTGGGTGAACTTAGCAACCAAAATTTGTTTCAAAATTTATTTAATTTATTGCTGGTTTTCCTTATGAAGTGATTCTGATCCACCAAGTCCACTCGGAGTCCATTTAAAGAGGCTGTCTTAGTCGCTTCATCAGTTCATTTCTGTGAATGCCGAAATGGCTTGGAATCAGAAAAAATACCACTTTTTTGTTTATATTTGAACGAGTGCCATAAATTCTTGAATGATTGGCTTTTATTTCCAGCAGTCAAATTTTGGAGTACACTTTAGTTTGTTATAATTAAAAATTTATCTGTTTTTGGTCCGAATAATCATTAAAGCAGAATATATCGCTTAAATTTAAAAAAAAGTATGGAGGATTAGGAGTTGAGTTTATATAGAAGTTCGCCATCAGGGAATTTAATAGAGCAGCCACACCCTACAGCAGCACCCCTTCAGGGTTCGGCTGTACCCTGGAACAGCCTACCCAAGAGTCAGAACCACTTCTATAGACGTGTGTGTAATCTTTGTACATATGAGTTATCTCGAAATGGATTCTGACCGCATTTTTATTTAGATTTTGTTTACAGCTGATATCCGCGACGAATATTCAATCTTCGGAAATGAACGTAGCCATGATGTAATACATTCCGTTTTTGTTTGGGGAAACCTCGGAACAGATAAATTCAATCCCTTCAGGTAAACATTCAGTTTTTAACTTAAAGCTTGGGACAAGGATTTATTCTTATCAGGTAGGCGTGCGTGCGCAATTTTAGTCGCTCATCTTGAATATTTAGGAAAAGTTGACTGCATATTTTATAATCTGGTATTTCCTGAGATATGATAATTGGAGTTCATGGGATTCTGCCAATACACTGGGTACCGAGCTTGTGATTAATGCTCCTATGGATAATTGAATGCAGAGTCGATGTCGTTTATATTTATTGAATTCATTTTTGGAAGCCTGCATCGCTTTCCTGCATTCCTTGCTCCACCATTGGACACGCTTTTTGCAAAGAGATACGTATGTTTTGGATATGCTGATTTCAGCAGCATTGTATATTATAAGGTCCTTAAAACCTGTAATACTTTCATCTATCTATTTTCTATTATCTATTTGACGTAAACCATTATTCCTTTCAAAATGAGTTTCTTGAATTATCTCAGTCGGTAAGTTATAACAGCCATCTAGGGTTTATTCTTTCCAAATTATTGGACCCTTTGTGATAATTGTTATTTTAATGGGGAAATTATCACTAGCACATATTTTCTGTAATATTTCTCATCTAAACAGGTGAGCTGTTGACCTATCTCCATATAGCGAGTTCGATGCCACTAAAGCTCTTGAACGAGTTTTTAAGAGTGTGTATATTTGTTCCGGTTTAAGAAGACAAGTTCCAGATTTTCAATAAGTCTTTCTACAATCTTACTTCTAACGTGCAGTTTGTTAGAGCACCAACTGAGGTTACGAGCATTAAAATCGCCTACAACTAGTATCTGAAGGGGCTATCTTTGGATTGTTTTCTTACACGTTACTCATAGCAGTACAATTTTACGTATGATCGCAATCCTTTTGGCGACCGATTGTAAAAAAAATAAATTATTCAAAATAAAATCTTGTCAACCTACGCACACCACACACAACTGACTTTTTATGATTATTTTATTTTTCGTTTATTTTAATTAATTTCACTTTAACGATGTTAATAATCCGTTATTATTTTAATGATAAATTGTTATTATGAATAGATAATATAAAAAAGCAGAATTTTAAAGGCTTTTTATAATACTGTATTACTGTTTAACTTTTATAATTTTTAGTATTCTTAAAACTTATCCCAAGGTATTATTTTTTAATATCTAATTAAACTTTGTGTCTGCAGTTAACAAAGATTATTAATTTTTATTTTTTTCGACGTATTTGTAGTCTAATTATTAAACGTGATTTTTCAATTTCATATGGTTTATGGATTGATTGATTGATCATTAAATAAAAAATTAATAAATTCAATAATTATTATTACCTAGGACTTCATCTGGATCACCGACTAACAAGGAGAAATCATGTGAGAGAAAAGAGGAAACAATTAAATATCAAGATTAAACGGTTGAACTGGTTATTAAGAAGAAAATCCGTATTATCTCTGAATAACTAACTATTGTTGCACTAGGCGTTTTTAAAGTCAATATGGGCCTACGGGATTTAACTTTGGAATACGGCAGCAATAGCGATATCGACATCATCCAAAGGTTCCAGAACAATGTGCTGAAGAACATTTTGGAGGCGCCATGGTTTGCGAAACAAGAAGATCCAAAATTACCTAAGGATGCCATCTATTCGTGAAAAAATCTACCGGCTAAGTACAGAGTACGTACTTAAGCTTAATACGCACGATAACCATCTGGCGGTTAACCTTTTGAATAATAAGGATGATGTGAGACGACTTAAGAGCTGCATGTATTGGATCTAAAGTCCGTTGTGCGTTGAATATCATCCTTTGGTTACTGAAATTTTGCTGATAATATTATGAATTATTCATTTGTGACCTTCTAATGAATTTTTATAATAAAGGTCAGAAGCACATTCTGACATTTTAATGGCACAGGTTTTTTTTTTTTATAAAATTACATTATAAAAGTAATAAATATTGAATTAAAATTTTCAGTAATTTTAATTTATATAAGATTTAATAAAATTATGTAAAAAAATTCATCTTCAAGAAATATGTTTAAAATAAAATATTTTTTGCAATATTTAAAATAAAAAATGTAATTAAAGTTTTTTTTTAAATTTGTCCTTTTGTATGCATCTTTAAAAAAACTGGAAAAACCTGTTAAATAAAGAAGGAACTGTCAAAATAAAATTTTAATAGTATATAAATAACTGTTATTTAATATAGTATCCTAACCTCATCTTATGCAATTTTTTTGAATAAAATTGTGTTTTCAAAATGCAAGAAAAGTCATATATTTACTATATCTCAAATAGAGCTTTTATTAAGCCTTTTAGGCTATTTTGACTTATAATAGTCGTGAGTAATATTTGTCAGCATTTATCGTTGTACTGCAAATGTGAGATGTTGCCTGGGGAAGTTATTCTTTCTTAAAAAAAAAAAGAGTAGCAGGTATCTTTAAACTTTTTCTTATATTTTACATACTTTACGTCATACTTTTTTCTTATCAGAATTTAATAATATTACTGCAATAATGAGTGAAGTTTCTTTTTCACTTTGTTTGAACATTTTTAATTCCTCTGCTGCGTAGTTTTTTGGATTTTGATTATTTCTGAAAATTTAGTATTTTAATAATTTGGCTTGTAATTGTCGACTAACATCGACTTGATAACTTATGTAAAGTTCCCATGTTTTACGGGTGAAAATATTACGGGTGAAATTCTGTGAAAATATTGTTATCGGTCAAAATCCTCTTACTTTTTCTGTTTATATACAACGTTAGCCCCTTAAATAAAAATTTTTCTTAAAATATTTTCTTAATATTTCCCTTTAAATGAGGCTAATTATCACAAGGAAATCTGTAAAAGGTACTATCGCTAAACCACCTACCAATTATCTCCTAAAAACAGATTTCTTTATTATTCTCTTTTTTTACTATTTTTACCAAACAACTTAAAAGTAATTTCTTTTATTATTTTTTTGTGAAGGAAGCGTTACCCGGATTTAAAGTACATAGCTTTACACTGATTTAAAATCAGTACAGCGGGATGCTAAATTTATTCGTTTTTTAAATTATTTTATTTAAAATAAAACAAAATGTTGTTTTTGTCATTTAAGAAGTGTTAATTATGTTTTAGCAGTTTAATTTTTTTTATATAAAATATCTTAGGTCAAAAATGAGTTTGTAAGAGTTTTTTTTACTTGTTTGAAATGAAACCAAAAATATTTCACTTATAATTTTTCTTTAAATCTATAAGTAAGTCCCCTTGGGAAAAATTAACTTTAAATCTTACAGTAGAAAGATTACATTATAAGCTCTGTGTAAACACCAAGAAGCTTCAACAATATCATTGGTAGATATATTACTTACTGCTGTCTATTATTATTAAAGTAAATGAGTTTTAAAATTACATTCCATGAAACATGGTTAAATTATGAAAGTGATATATGAGTTATCTTAATCACGTCACTATTTTCCTTCTTTCTTTCGTTCTCTCTTACTATTCTTTCACTATTTTCTTAGCGAATCTGTCAGCTTGTTACACATACACCCATTACTTTTTTCTTTCAGACTCCTGTCATTTTTCTAGCAAATTATTTTTAGACTATCCCAGTTACTATACCTCTTCTTCACTATTCACATTTTCTATCAGGTTACTGGGTATTCTTTTTTCCCCATAATCATGGGAAAAATTATGAATCATAATTTTTTTCCTATCTTGGAGGCCAGAAGCCCTTGCTTATTATTCGATCATCAAAAAACTCTGGCAGAAAATCCATGGTTTTTCGAGACGTGTGGCATGTAGCGCCGTCTTGCTGAAACCAGGAGGTTCCAGGAGGGGCATAAATTGGCGCACAATATTCCTGTATAGTTCACCATTTACTGTCTGTTCGAATAATATGGGTCCGACTATACGATGACGAGATATCGCACACCACACACCAATTTTTCAGGATGCAAAGATTTGTCTTGTAAAGTGTTAGGATTTTCAACCGCCCAAATTCGACAGTTCTGACTGTTCACATAACCATCAAGATGGATCCAAGCTTCATCACTAAAGAACACTGTGTTTAAAAATTCGATTCCGTTATCATTTACGAGACACCTAAACCAACGGCAATATTGCAATCGCTTGTTTAAATCTGGAGGCTGAAGCTCTTGGACTAATCTTACGCGATACGGATACAATTTCAATTTTTTAGCAGCTTTCTGAACACTCGAATATGACAAACCGACTTGCGTGGAAAGTTTTCGTAAACTTTTCCGTGGAGAATTGAGCAATCTTGTTTTCACATTCTCTAAAACGTCATCTGTCAAGCGAGTTGGTCGACCGCTACGTTTTCTGTTGCAAACACTACCTGTCTCTCGAAATCGGTTTGCTAGTCTAGAAATTTACATTTTTTCTGGCGGAGGAACACCAACAAATTTAATTTGAAATGATTCTTTTACACTCGCGTACGATTTATTATATAATATTGTCCCAACAATGAAAACTCGTTGTTCTATGGTAAAAGACATTCTGTTCGTAACACGACCGGAAACGGCACAAAAGTTTACATAGCTCAATTCACACGCCGGTATCTATACCGGTTGAGTAGCGCTACCAATTTCGTGTCACAAAACAAAATTTCCCTTTCTTAGAAAAAAAATTACCAGACATTAACAATTGGGTAACAGGACTAAAAAATCACCCTGTAGTAAGAACTTCTTAAGCTAAAACATACTACGAACACATCGTAGTTTTGAAGAACTGTTCTATCAGTAGTATAGTTGGAAACAATAACAAGAATCATAAAAATAGCAGATTGATGGATCACTTTGAAAGAAAAAAATAAATCAAAAAAGAAAAAAAGGAAATGAAAATAGAAATAGAGAGGAAGGGAATAAAGGATTGACTGATTAATGAATAACACTCAGCACATATAACTACACTATAGAGTTACTAAGGTATAGAACGTGCAGACGCTTAAGTCTTCTAACATCCTCACCGTTGCCTAGGAGGTTTATGGCCAAGTGGGTAACGTGGTCATTTAGCCGAATTTCATACTGAAGCTTGTATTTCTTCCTTGACTACTCTAGACTCAAATATTTGGCAAACCTGGTGAAGACGACATTTGACGATCCAGGTGAAGACCCAGATACCTTAAATTTTCAGTATGCAATATTTAAATGCCATCAAGGTGGATCCGTAGGTAGTCTCCTCTCCTTATAATAATTTCAGTAAAATAATTAATTTTTTTGTTTTCTCCAACCAGTTTTCAAGCTACGGCTGGGTCTGGGCATGTCTATAAGCACATACAATTACCGCTACCTCCTTGCCAGACCTTTTTTTTTTTTTTTTTCAGGAGCTAGTTAGGTCCTTGCCAGACCTAACTAGCTCCAATGTAACTGTAAATGTACCGGTGAACATGTAATCAGGAACAGACACAGGTCGATCACTCCTGAGCATATGGTTAATTGAAACTCAACCACCATAGAGCACCGGTATCCACGGTCTAGCATTTAAATCCATATCAAAGCAACTGTCTTTACAAGGACTCGACCTTTAGAACTTTCGACTTCGAAAATTAGCTGATTTTGCGATGATGAGTTTAACAGCTAAACTAACCCGGCGTGTTAAGATAATTAATTGTGGAATAAAATGTAATTTTCTTATTGTTTACTTTTATAGAAAATGTAGTCCTGATAATTTTTACATACACTTTTAAAAAATAAAACAGATTTTAAGACGTTCAAAAAAAAATTTTTAACGAATTCTTCACATTAATATTGTTTTTCGAATCATTTTTACTTCCTTGTACGAAGTAAAGGCAGTATTGTGATCGCGAAAAATTTCGGTTTTCAGATATCAACGGAAATATCCATTTTGACCATCCCTGAATCTACTTTGATTAGTTTCAGCTTGACGTCTGTACGTACGTACGTATGTATCTCGCATAACTCAAAAACGATTAGCCGTAGGATGTTGAAATTTTGGATTTAAGACTGTTGTAACATCTAGTTGTACATATCCCCTTATGATTGAAATCGACTGACCAAACGTGGCCAAAAAAGCCTAAACTATGGATTTTGGACTTTTTATTAACTGCCGTAATAAGCCCTCATTAAGTGCTTTTCAACGATATATCATAAGTGGTACTCATTTTCATTGGTTCCACAGTTATAGCCAAATAAAATTTTAATTAATGAAATATTTGGATCTTGCAAGGGGAAGGCACTTCGGTTGATTTGAACCGACTTCTTCCTTTTTTTAATTTAAATATATTGAGTTATTAATAATTATTTAGCTCTGATTGTAAAAAAAATTACAATAAATAATTCAATAATAACAATTTAAAAAAATGAAAAAATATTATAAGTTATTAATAAAATATAATTTTATGTACTTTTCCTTTTTAAAAATGTGTATATGTAATTTAATAGGTGTACAAGGAAGTGATGTGGTGTCCACATCAGATTTTACTTTGTCCGTGTTTTAAATAAAACTAAAATTTAAAACGAAACCGACTTCAGAAAAACACATAAAAAATTGTAAAATAATATTCAATTATTTATATTTTGTATTTTTGATACTCCAAATTAAGTATTAATAAATTGTTAATAGGTTTTTCACCTTCCTCTTTGGGCCGAATCCTCCAGTTAAGTATAACACAGCCCAAGGGAGTGTCCTATACTTTTAACGGGCCTCCCCTTCTCGATCCGCCGGTCGGATCTTACTTTGCGCCCGCCTGAAACCCTCAGGGTAAAATCCACCAGGCCCAGCTATGCCGTCCCTGGGTTCCCACTCCGGGAACCGGGACTCGGTCTTTATGCCAACGCCTCTAACGGGACACCCCGAATGAAACATCCGCCGGCACTTGGTCTTCTTCGCTCGGGGTGCAAGAGTCCCCGTACCTCATCGCTACCGCCCACTCGTGCAGCACAAGCGAACAGCAGCTCTGCAGAGGGCTGTCCCTCTTCCCAAACCCCGATCCTTCTCCTGAAGAACCCTCGTCACGAACCCTGCAATGGTATCAAAATTCTTGGAGCTCCGCAACATGATGGCGATGATATTCTCCACGCTGAGTGATCCGATAATCGTCGAACAAGCTAAGCGGTATTCATTCCACTGGCCACCAGAACACCAAGTGTTCCAGGGTATCCGGGTTGACACAGTAAGAGCAAAATTGTTAATAGTTAAATTTTAACTTGTCGCCGACCTTTTTAAAAGTTCGAGTAATTTAAATAATAATTGATATTCTTTCGCCAAAGCTGTAAAGAAGAAAAAGTAAGAAGAGAGTAAAAGTAAGATGAGATTAAGAGATATAATGTACAAGAATTATTAACAAAAATCGAACTCAGACTTTCTGATATTCGAGAATTTGTACAGATTTTTTTTACAGTATATTTGCCAACTAATTTTGTAGAATATTTGAGCAAAATATTTTTAATTGTAGAATGATATTATTTATTTATAAATATTTATATTTATATTTATATTATTTATATTTTTAATTATATATTTATTTATAGTTGAGTGAAAACATAGAGGCTTAAAATCTTTATACGAGTATGATAAGTAAAAATGATTCAGTCTTCCATTATGCTTGTTAGATGCCTGGAGGAAAATAATAACCGGTTGCGTTTGAACATTTCACAAACAAATTAAAATTTGTACATCGAAATAACACTGAACATAAAATAAAAATTATTAAATACACAGAGTCATCCTGCCTTTCAAACGCTGTATAAAACCAAAACTGAAAGGTCATTTTACCTCACTGATAAAGCTTCCAGCCCAAAAGTCACTGTGAGCATCCTCGAATAGAAATAAAAGGAGCACAGGCAGAAAAATAAAAGAACAGAAGTTTATACCTTTTACGTAAAAAGCTCCCAAAGTTTCTTTTATAGACGTGCCAAGTTATTAATGTCTGAAATGTTATACGGGTTCCAGATTATCAAACCATACTTGGATCACCTTTAACCTCTTTCATTTTCGTTGTTTTAGTTAAAAACTTTCAAAATAAATCTAATGATTGCCTTTCTTAAAATCTGTATAAAATTAATATCTATACACAATTCATACATTCAATTCATAATAAATAATAATAAAATTATTATGCCAATCCAGTTATAAATTATTTTTGTATAATTTTTAATAGGTTTTCATAAATATTTTTTTAGTCAAGTATCTTTTGATAATCCAAGCAAAGAAAACTGCTTTATATAAATATACGTTAAATATAATGAAAAAAAAACTCAAAAGAAAACTCAATCGATTTGATTTATTAACTTCACGGTCAATATATTGTATTTGTATAATTATTATAGATAAATCATTAAGTCATTAAAATCTAAACTTATCATAGGACGAATTGAGATAATCTTTTTCCCTGTTTAGCCTCCGGGAATTATCGTCAGGTATTACTTCAGAGGATGAATGAGGATGATATGTATGTGTGTAAATGAAGTTTAGTCTTGTACAGTCTCAGTTCGACCATTCCTAAGAGGTGTGGTTAATTGTAACCCAACCACCAAAGAACACCGGTATCCACGATTTATTATTGAAATCCGTATAAAAGTAACTGCCTTTACTAAAACTTGAACGCTGGAACTTTCGACTTCGAAATCAGCTGATTTGCAAAGACGTGTTCACTACTAGACCAACCCGGTGGGTTCCAATTGAGATACTTATAATTTATTTTTAAAAAACATGACCACTAAAGTGAGCGCATTTTGTTTTTTTAACTGATTCTTGAACAAACATAGAATTCATAAGGATAAAATTTTGAACCCCATTTTTTTAAATTCAATAAAAGGAATTTCGAGTGTTAAATATTCAATAACTGGTAGGTAATATTATTATTGTTGTTATTATTATTAAAGGTTGTTTTTTTGTTTTTTTTTTTTTTTATTTACTTGGAAAATGTAATAACAGTTATAAATTTACTGTATCTAATTACTTCATTGAAATTGTATCTAAATTTAAAATTATTCTCATGTATAAGCTGACTTGAGTATGAAAGTGAAAGCTACTACATGCGATAAGAGCGACAAATGTATTCCCATGTTAATTTATAATTAAGCTTTGAGATATTGTGTTTATTATGCTAATGTCATTTTAAGAGATAACATTTAAAATGTATTCGATTCAAGATTCACTCTTTCCTTCATATTTGTACTTAGTACTTATATACTAACATATACAGTTAATTCTCATTAAGTTTATACACTTGTGTAAAAAACTAAAATGAAAACAGCCATTCTTTTATTTATTCTTTTAAAAAGAAAAAATCAAATATTTTTGAAATTTTCGTTGTAATTTTATTTTCAGCGTTATCTTAAATTATAAATTAATATACCTGTCTTTCTATAAATTATTATAGTTGTTATTTTCTTTTTGTTTCAGGTGAGTTTGAAACCTACTACACAATCATTACGGTAAGATATTTTGTAATATGTATTTGTAAAATTGGAAACTTTTGTACCCATTTTTTCTGAGGTACAAAAACGGGAACTGAACCCTTTTCCTTTACTATGACCTCTCTCAAATCAGCAAGCGTTGAAGCTAAGGCCTCATATCCCTCAACTAGAGCCAAAAAAAAAGTATTTAAAATCACTCAACTCAAGAGGAAACTAGTTTTCGTGAACCCAATGTTTCACTTTTGGAACTGAATCTGCTCCAGCGCTAAAGTTTTGAAAGATGTTTTACGTTATTTTGTCCTATTATTAAGGCTGTATAACAATTCTATATAATTTTAAATATTTTCAACGTTATTTGAATTTTTATCTAAAATTATTAATTATAAACTTCGAATACATAGATTGTTGACGAGGAGAAATGATTTTTCCAATTTAATCGAGAATTACTTTTATTTTTCGTATAACCCGGTAATTTTCATCATATTCTAACAGATTGTTCCATAATCATGTTTTTTTTCTCTATTTTCTTAATATAGAAATAATTTATTGTTGGTTTTTCTACGATTGTAGTAAATTATGGCATTAAATGTATCATTATGTTAATTTAAAAATTGAATAAATAATATCGTACTCTGAATAAAAGAAAACAACTTTCGTATTTTAACATAAAGTTTAAGAGTAACATGTTGTGTGATAGTAAAAATAGTGGTTTGTATCATTAGAATATTAAACAGTAGTTGTATGTTACATATTATAAACTAATTTAAACATAGCTGAAGCTAATACTAAACATAACTTGAGTATTAGTTTGTCTTCTTTATATGACATAAAAGACAAACTAAAGTAATCGACAGTTTGTCTTATTACTAACATACAGTATTTTGATTTTATTTTTGGTGGACTAAGAGTATTCGCTCCATGTTGTTTTACTGTGTTTAATATAAAATTAAATTAGATTAAACAAAAGTTTAAACAACTTTGAAAAAGTAGGATTTGTTTGATCATGGTTTAGCGTTCGTTTATTAGAATAAAAGGTTTTTCTAACTGGAAAATTTAAATTAAATGCAAATTAAAGCTTATGTGGAAATCTATTTGTTTTATTTTGTTTAAACTAGTAAATTGTCCAGTAAAATTTATTGTACTGAATTACAAACATAATTAAACCACATAGTAGTATTTTATGGAACTAAAGTTATACGTAAGAGCAATTATGTCTGAGTGTATTTATTTCTTATTTTTGTACGCACTTATTTACATTAATTTATTAACGTGAAATATTTAAAAGACACAGCTTTTTTATCTAAATTTTTAACTCAAGTATATAAAACAAAGTTGAAAATAAATACAAACAGTACGAAAATACGCATAGTTTAATATAAAAATAAATAATTTGCTAAAATATCTCTTAACATTCAGTAAAGAATCTATTTGTATCTAGCCTGTTGATGAACGAAAACTTTTTTTTGAAATTACAACAGCTAAAGTTTACAAATCAAGTAGGTTTAAAATTCATTCATACAAATTTTAATGGAAAAATTTTATTTGTACCGTTTTTTTTCTCTTTAATGTATTTATTTATATACAGAGTGATTCAGGAGGATAAGGTAATACTTTGACAACTCATTCTAGAGGCTAAAAATAAAAAAAGTTCATATAAACATAGGTCCGAAAACGCTTCGTTAGCGAGTTATACAGAGTGAAAAATTTCGCCCGAGTTTCAGTTCCTCCGGGTAAATTAAGGCTTTCTGACATTCTGGGAAGACCAATTAAGGGGTAAATTCAATTGGTTCTTATGATTTTTGAGCTCGGAAATCGAAAAAAATAGGTCCCAAAACTGTATCTCTCTTATTTTCTAAGATATCCCATGTAGAACGCCAAAAATAGGGTCAAAAAACACATTTTTTTTACGTTTGACGTCAATAACGTTGTTAAATTGGCAATAAATCATACATTTTTTAAACATAAATTGTAGAGGATTTAATTATAAGAAGATTGATGTAAATAATGTCAACAGAAAACAAATAAAATTTTAACATGTCGAATTTTATTAACACCAGATTAATTTTTAACACATTGAAAAACCGTTTTCGTTAATGTACAGTAGAAAATAACTGGAGGAAGAATGAATACTTACTGTTTTTTATGATAATGATAAAATGCTAAAATAAAATACAGTTCTAGGATCTATTTTTTCGATTTCCCAGCTCAAAAACCATAAGAAACAATTGAATTTGCCCCTTAATTGACCTTCCCAGAATTTCAGAAAGCCTTAATTTACCCGGAGGAACTGAAACTCGGGCGAAATCTTTCACTCTGTATAACTCGCTAACGAAGCATTTTCGGACCTATGTTTATATGAACTTTTTTCTTATTTTTAGCCTCTAGATTGAGTTGTCAAAGTATTGCCCTATCCTCCTGAATCACTCTGTATATCATTTGTCGTTGATGGACGATTTAAAACAAAATCCAGTAGTTAAAATTTGCAAATCAAACAGATATAGAGAACATAGAAATTCTAAAAGGGCAAACTTAATCTACACTTTATTTCTTTCTCCATAACGTATTTATTCATATGTTTCATTATTAACTGTACGGTATCTTTAGAGAAAGTTCTGGAACATTCAACAAACTCCTTGCTGCTTTCAACTTCACATTCAGTCCAGAAAAATGAAACCAGATAAAAGGGCACGGAATTTATAGTTAAAAACTTTCCTTTTGACAGGCGTGATCCAGTTTTTCATATGAGGTTTTCCTGCAACCTCAGCAGTATCTAAACAAACTTTTATTCCGTTCAAGTTTCTTCAGCGAGACATCCCTTCAACCTTGACTCCGTCTTTCTTTTCTACTTCCTTGTATGAAGTAAAGGAAGCATTGTGACGTCAAAAATTTCGATTTTCAGATTTCAATGGAGATATCCATTTTGACCATCCCTGAATCTATTTGACTACTTTCGGCGTGACCTCTGTACGTTGGTATTTATCTCGCATGTAACACCTGGTGGAGTACCTCCCCTTTTGATTGCAATCGACTGGACCAAAAGTGTCCAAAAAAGCCCAAATCCAAAATATTTGGATTTTAAACTTATTTTAACTGCAGAGATAAACCCTCTGTGATGTACGAAGAGATGAAGTTCCACGCTGCTACTTAATTAATTTAAGTTGATTTTATTATCAACTGCCGTAAGTTGATGTTATTATCTATTCTTTATTATATTTAAATATACTTTTGTATGTATAAATTGAATATTTAATATACTTGAAATATTAAATTAATTATTTATATATTATTAAACATTTATTATAATTGAATTATGAACTGGAACTGTTACTAAATGCGATTGTACAATAATAATGCGATTGCCATTTGTAGGCGACTGGCTGTAAATGGAACTGAATAAGAGTGACTACTGAAGAATGAATAATGAATGACGGCAATAATGACGATGGACTTGCTTTAAATAATTTTGCTGGAGCCGCTGCTTCGTCAGGAGCCGAGTGTATCTTAAAGGAGCCGTGTGAACTTGTTGAAAGGAAATGGTAATCTAGACTAACATTCAATATTAACTCAAAGAAAGTTTGATTTAAATTACAAACAGAAACTTGAAAGTAGATTCATGTATGATTGGTAATAGTACTATAATAAACAGAAAATCAAGTTAAGTTCACATAGATGCTACACATAATGTAATTAGCAATGAGGAAATGTAATTATCCTATGATATCCATTTAATGGAACATTTGTTGCACATTATCACGTGTAACAGTTGTTACACGTGATAACGTTTTGGCGAGACAGATGTCACGCCAAAACTAGTCAAAATGGATTCAGAGATGGTCAAAATGGATATTTCCATTTAAATTTGAAAACCGAAATTTTTCGCGATCACAATACTTCCTCTACGTCATACAAGGAAGTAAAAAACATATGTATGTATGTAGTACGTATTACGTATGTGCATCACACTGTTTTTGACCATTTATGTCAGAATTGACCAAATCGATTTTCTTCAAATTTAGCTGAAATATTTTTATGTATGGGGCATTGATTATATTAATTTTTTATTATTCGCTAAGGGAGTGGGGATTTTTGCGAAAAAAACAATTTAAATTTTCTTCAGAGCAAATTTAGAGAAAAGTTTATTAAAGCAAATTTGTTATTTACAATGCATACATAAATAATCCAAAAACGTTTTTAAAAATTAACCCCATCCCTTAAAATTTAAATGTTTGTTTTTGTTGTTCTCTTTGTTCTTTTGCTCTATCTTCCTTCGGTTAAAATATTTTTCAAAGATTTTTAGAACGTTCTACTTCATGAATAGAACTATTAAGAAGTGCCTACAATTTTCCTTTTAAATTATGCACTCTGTACATAAAATGTGGGAAACGTTTTTGAAAATCTTCTGTTTCTTATTTTATCCTTTATTGAAGGGGTATTAGATATAGATAAAACTTTATTTAAGCAAATTTGTTAAGCTTAACCTATATATGAATACTTTATTGAACAATTTTTTTAAAATTTATTCCCCATCTCTGATAAATATATATTCTTATTTTGGTCTCAAACACTTTTAATTTTTATTACTAACAGCTGTAAAAGTCGGAGCAATATTTTTCCAGCTTTTCTATCGTTACCATATTTTAGTTTTGAAGGTTATAGATGGGATAATAATTTACGACATTTTTAATGTCATTCTTTTTTCCCGCAAATGATGTTTCTTTATCATGTAGAAGATGAACAGAGGTGGGTAAACGAAAGAATGAAAACAGTATTAAACAGTAATAGCATTAAAATTATAAAAATAAACATTAAAATTATAGTAAACAAAAATAATAACAAGAAATAGTGTTGAAAAAACCAATAACGTGAGTATATTTCGCTGGATTGACTATAATTTTGCATTTGTGCAGCCACATACAGATTGCCTCCAACGCCGACTGAAGCAATACAATTAGGAATTGTAGGATTATTCAAGAAAATATTCTAGAAAAAAGAGATAGATACCACAGAATATGTTGAGTGTTTTAAAAATTTATTTTCAAATTACGTGAATATTATGAATTATTTTCTGTCTCTTAATATATGTGGCTGATGAATTTTTCTTTTTAAGTGAGTCATCCTTTAAGAAAAAAGAAACTTTTTGATGACAGAATTTTCTAAAATGTTATAACTTATATAATTTACTTTATAAACAAGAAAAACAAATATAAAAAAAAATTCTATGTCTCGCCTTATATTAAAAAAATTACTGCTTCAAATTTATTGTTCTAATAAAATTTTCCGTAGATAAATTTACACAACTAACGTAAAATTGTTACTTTAGTAATACTCGTAGAAAAAATTTTCTCAGTAAGAAATTAGATTTATGAAAGAGTCTTATTAAAAAACGATTGCCAAATAAAACTGATTTATTAATAACATACGGTTGAGTTAATTTAGCGTCTAAAGGAAAATAGAATATATTAATGTACATAAAAAATTAATTTTAAGGAGACGTAAGAAAAATAGAATAAAAAGAGAAGCCGGTATTTTACGGTACGAACTTTAATTGTAAAGGTAAATCCGAGTGTGTATTTGTTAGCAAGATTCTTGTTTTTTTTATATATAATAGAAAAGCAAATGAGCTCATTAAAACTATGTGACTAAAGTACTTCTCATTTCATTTCCTATTAGTTCTAGTACTTATTTATTAATTATCAAAAGATTCTTAGTTTTAAAGTGTAACCATGGTATTATACCTTTTTTTATGTTAATGGAGAATTTATTTCTCACTTAATGATTGTTATTTATTTAATAGTTTAATTTATATTGCTCAAGTACTTAGGTTTTTGAGTTCACAGACATTTTTAAAACAAATTTTCTGTACAATATTTTACCTGATACATTAAACTAGAAAAGTTTACACATTTAGTTTTTTTTTTTTATCTCTATTAAGTAAACGTAAAACATGTATGTATCTTTTAATTAAAAATATATTACGGGGAATTCCTGTTTTGTTAATTTATTAGTCCTTCTTAAGTTTAATAACAAATCTCAGTTACCTGATACTGTTATTCTTCCGTTATTGAAATAAACAAAAATTAAACCGGTTAAAATTAAACACTGCGAAGTAGAAATAAAAATTACTTCAGTTTTAAAAATTTTAACTTTTTTAAATTGGAGTCTAATTATAAACTATTAACAATCTTACCTCTAACTTGAAAAATATTAATATTATATAAATTAAAAATAATGAATTTTGAACTGGGAGGGTCTTTTTTTAAATATTTGAATACGTTTTAAATTTTATTGTTTTGTAAATTTTTTTAAAAATAGGTCTATAAATGAATAAGTCTATAAAAAGACTTCCGAATGAATAAAGCCGTTCATAAGAAATGCAAAGGCAACAAACGAATTTTTTGAAAAAAATAAGAAAATATTTCCGGAAAAATAACATAGACTATTATGAGATAATTTTCACAGGAACTCGTGATTATTTATAACTTTTTACCGAAGTTAGCCATTCATTTTTCTTTCACTTTCGGGTGAAACTAATTTTAAAATATCAAAGTAACACTATAATAGTATAAAAAATTATTCATATTTTTTACCACTACTTCTGAAATTTATTCCTGAAGTTGATTTAAAGCAAAAAGAAAGTACAAACATGTATCCGGAAATTATTTGTTTTTGATTATGGCTAGGTAAACATTTTTTCCTGGTTTTTCTTCCTGAAGTAAAATAATACTGTACTAATGATCATAAACCAAATTAGTGGTTTTTATAAGATGTTTAAAAAAAATTAAATTAAAAATAAATAGCAGGATACAAGCATACAGATATTTTTTTGTCTAAAGTAGGAAAACATTTCAAACATTTTGTAAAAAAGCATTATTAATAGTCTAACATTCAAATTTACAGATTTTTGTTTTTTAAAATGCACTTCTTTAGAAATATTTAAGGTTATGATTAGATTTTATTCTCAGTAGCAATACAAATAATTATAAATAAGCTAGCACAAAATGTGTCAGTAACAGTTAACTGATATTGATGCATTTGATTTCATATGAACAATCATATTATTAACAATTACTATGTTTTACATTGTACTCGGAATACACAATAAAAAATTTCATTTTAAATATCTTTACAGTAAATCAATTTTAATTTTTATCCATTAATCGTTTATAATGTTTAATTTTGGTTTAGAATCATAACATTTTCTTCCCTGGTTTTTCTATATTATTTTATGTAAAATTCATAATTTCTGCCCTTGTATGTTTTCGATTGATCTCATTTGCATTATTTTTTATAAGTATTAAATTCCTATTATTTGTTGCAAATTTTTCAACTGAAACAAAAGTTATTGTGGTTTTTGGGTTTTACAAACATTTTTTCGGATACAAATGAGGTATAGTTAAGAGATTTATCTTTTTTCATGTTAAATATCATGGAAAATTACTAATTTAGCTTTATAGTTTGGAATTTTATAATAAAAAAATGTGTTTAAAAAATGTTGGTATTTCATTATTTTGAGTTATCTAACAAAGCAAGACAAAATTTTGTTCATAGGCGCTGAAACCGGTAAAGAATTTCCGTATGTTGTTTATACGGACAGTTTTCAAATGACTACTAGGATTGTGGTAAAATTTTGTGAAAATCTTTTATCTTTTTCTCTCTCTCTTACTCTCCCTTTCTATTTACATATCATTGCACTGCACTACATCGTTATAAAGTGTTGAATAAAAATAGTGATTTAATTTAAAAGAAAGAAAAACTGTCTTTAAGTATAAAGAAAGAGACACTGACTAATTCCTGTGGTAAAAAAAAATTATTTTTTTTCTTTTTAGAAATACAGTTTTATTTTAATAACTAATTTGAATTTATTGACTAATTTTAACTTGATTTTATGACTTTATTTTAATGACTAGTTTGATTTTATATTAATGAATAGAATTTTATGAAGAGACAAATAAAAAACAAAAATGACTGTTTTACTGCTAACCTAACGGATTTAGTAATTATTCGGAGTTATAATTATATTGTTTGGTGTTATATACGAAAATTGGTGGGATAATTTTCTAAATAGAAATACATTTAATTTTTTGGATACGTATTTATAAATAATACAAATACCCCGAAGTCTATACACGTTGAAAAACTCAAAATTCAATAGAAAATTTTATAACAGAAACAAAATTTTTTCTTAGTGCACCTCGTAATTCACCACCAATAATATACTTTTATAGATATAAGAGACCATTCCTTTAAATACGCGAATAGTGTGAACATGAAAATCATAATATTTACTGTAAGATATGAAATATCATATTTTGAATCCCTTTAAAATATTTTTTCTTTCAGAAAAGAATTCGTCGTATGATTGATTTATCGATTTTGATTTATTACGTCCAGAACGAAAGAAAAATCTAATCTTAATATATGTGGTTATAAATATATCGTGCGAATAGTTTTAAGAATATAAATATACATGATGGTATTGATAAATATTTGATAAATTTAGTACAGTTCTAATGATTGACAGTAATATAGCTAGACGTATTAGGAAATTAATGGTGAAATATATAAATGGTATTTATGTCAATATATACCGTTTATTTTTCCGTTTTCTGTAGGCTCTTAATTTACTTAAAACGCCTTTTTTATTCCCTTCAAGTAAAATAGTTTAAAAGAAACTTAAGTATACATTTCTTTAATTTCTTTTTTATTTTAGTGACTTTATTACCATAGAAAATAACGTATATTACGTTACAACATTTATTGCCGCCAGACTCGGTATTCCCAATAATTAAATTTCGAATTTTTGATGCATTAATTTCGTTTGTTTGTTATGAGCAGCATAAAGTTCACTAATATTCGTCATACATATGATTTTAATTGGAAAACTTAGTTAAACGCGCCGATTGTAATACAGTAACACAATAAAAAAAATCTTACTTCCTTACTACATACATATAACCTAGTTTCTTTACCAATATATAAAGTACAACACGTTATGAAAATTATTAGAAAAATTTATTAGTAATTGTTTTCAATTGATAACTACTTTATTTTTATTTTAAAAGAGTATATAAGGGTCTTTTTTAATAGTTTATCTTTGAATGCATAAAAAACACGCTTAAATTTATTTAAGCGTGTTTACTATTAACCTGTCGTGTGGTTGTTGTGTTCCGTTTGCTACGATTTTATAATTTATATTTCCGTTCAGCTAAATGTTAAAACATTTGTTTTTACTAACGATTAGTCAACAAGGTGATTTCATTTCTTATTGATTTATTTATAAGACCTTGTGTTTATAATATGAAGTAGCTGATCCTTATATCGATTGTTTATTTTAGGTTATATTGTTTAAGAATCAGGTCTTTTTTTATATGTATCGATGTGATAAAACCCGTTTAAAAAAGTAATCGAATTGATTTTGAATCAGACCTATAATAAAGTTAAAAAATATTCAATTCTTTAAATTTCGATGATTTAAAACCATTCATAAATAAAAAGCAAAATTCAAACAATTCGCTCGCCCTTAATGAAAAAGTTCCTAGATTGCACGCTTCCTCCGCGTTGGGTTCCGTTACCGCTGCGGAAGAATCTCGAGATAATGGTAGACTGAAGAGTTCTAGGAAGGCTCCAAGGTTTGATTTGGTGGCTGTTAAAATGTTATGCATGTTACCTTCTTTCTGATTGCTTTATATAACTGTACAATGCGATACTTCGAACCACATGGTTTTCCCTCGGAATGGAAGGTAACGCAGGTCACTGTGGTTTTTAAGCCAAATAAACCCACAAATGACGTGTCTTCGTACAGACTTATAAGCTTGCTTCCTATCCTTTTAAAGGCCTTTGAAAGGCTATTCCATCGAAAATTATGACCAGTCTTAGAAAAGGATAAGTTATCCCTGATCACTAGTTTGACTTCAAAGCCGTACATTCGTCCATCGAGCAGGCCCACAGAATTTTTAGTGTGACTAGTGGGTGCCTAGAAAGAAAGGAGTACCGTTCGGCAGTCTTCCTATACGTTCATTAAGCATTCGACGAAGTTTGGCTTCCTGGTTTCCTTTTCAAACTGAAATCAAGCGTACCTCAACCGGTATATCTTGTGTTAAGTACTTACTTAGATGATTTTCTCAAGTCAAATACAACCAGGAATTGTTTGTCTGCATAGAAATCAATCAGGCGTTCAACAGGATTCTGTTTTAGGTCCGATTCTATATTTGATATTCACTACAGACGATGTGGCAGTTGCGTCCTTTACAGCCTAAACAACGATTTTTGCAATGGTGATCCTGACCTTCCCTCAGGCAAACTGCAAGTTGCATTCAACTTTAACGAATGACTGCGTAGATGGAGGGTGAAAGTCAATACTGCTAAACTGAGTCACGTGACATTTACCATGAGGAGTAATAATTGCCCTCCGGTAACTGGACATTACTCTCATCCCCTGATGGGACACAGCACGGTCGTATCTAGATCGTCGATCGACCTGGAAGGATCGCGTCATAGAGAAGAGGAGACAACGCTAAACTTGTACGAATATACTGGATGCTTGGCGATTCTCTCATTTGTCTATGACGAGTTGCTTTATAAGATTTTCCTGACACCGGATGGAGGTATGGTGGATAAGTATGGAAGACTACTTATAATAACAACGTTGAAATCATTCGACTGTTTCAAAATAAGGTTCTCAGGATGGTAACAGGGGCTCCATGGTTTGCTAGAAACGATGAGGTGCACGGGTACCATGTGTTTGTGAGGAAATTCGGAGAACCAGTAGGAACTACATATCAAAACTGATCAAGCATGTGAATCATCCGGCACTGAATTTACTTGACAATGCGAGGAAGTAAAACGATTAAGGAAGCTACATGTACTGGACCTTGTAGATCTTTGAAGAAGACGTGGATGATCATTGGAGTGCGTGACCCGTGATTATACAATGGTTATTATTTTAAATGTAGTTTAAACTTTTAGAATCTATACTATTCTTATCTGACTTTATTATTTGTTATCTGATATCTTTCTTTTTGTTATTGCTTCGTTTGTGTCTTGTGAGGTGATGTATATTATTAATATTTTATTTGAGGTAGGCTGTCTTTGGATTTTTTCCTAACACGTTACTCTTAGCCATACAATTTTATTTATGGTCGCAATCCTATAGGCGACCAATTGTATAAAATAAACTGTTAAAAAAAATAATAAATAAAATAATAGAAAAGTGGACATGTATTACATGATTTTACGAGAAAAACTATGACGAAAACCGTTTCTCAATAAATATCTTTGTTTTCTAATTATATTTTTTTCTTAAAATCTGTAAAGCATAAGAGATAATGAATTTAAATTACCCAACTATATAGAAGTTATATTTTGGGTTAAAGTAAATAGTATAAAATTACTGTAGGTTATATTAATTGTATATATTGAATTTTATTATTAAAAGTTAGTAATTTTTCCTCCAAAATCGACAAAAATTAACTGCTGTACTTAAATGTTACCACATTAACTGTTAATTTTTTTTTTTTAATTCTAAAAATAGTTATTAAAAAAATATTCTTAAATTATATTATTTGGTTAATTACATTACTACTTTTTTTAAATAAACTACTATTTTAAATACTTTTGAAGTAAGATCGAAGCTTTTAAATGCAATGATTTTTTTCTTTTTTCACCGAACGGTTTGTAATATATATACGATAAAATAAATAAAAAACTGAGCTGCATGTATAAAACGTATGAAGAGGAGATTTTTTTTTTCTCTTTAGTACATGAATAAAGTATTAGGTTTGATGAATAAAGATTCCTTTGTGTTTAACCTTACCCTAAATGAATAACGGAACGTAAACTATGCGAAGAGAACGCACAGTCAGAATTTATTCAAGCTTGACTAGCTAGTAATATATTGCTCCAATAAATTACGCAGTGAGCAGTTAATGAAACATGAAAACATGGAAAATTAAAACAAAGTCCGTATCTAAAATGAAAGAAAAAAAACTGTTTTTTAACCAGCTTTATATTATGTTTAATAAATATATTTTAATATTATTAAATCTATTAAAAATACAACCGAATAGTTTAAATGTTAAAATTACCGTACCTTCTTGTTACTACAGAATTGTAACTTTTGTTGTATGTTGATTCTAATTAATACAATCGTATAACAATTGTTATCTAATATCTTAACAAGTAGTTAAACTAAAACAGCTATTAATAACGCAACTATTAACAATATATTAACAACACAATGTATTCCGTGGTCACGTACTATGTGTAAGTCGACAATAAACGTTTATCATACCCCTCCAATTTAATATAACAATCTACAAAACACACGTGTGTTCAAAATGACCACAAATACTAACATATTGCAGTCACATAACTTGTGTATTGAATACCGTTTTGCTTGTTTTAAACATCAGAGTTAATATAGTGTATATCATTTCAAGTCCATTTACTTATTGGATATTGATTGCAAATATTCAACTTTGCATTCAGGGATGGTAAACAAATTAATGCATTCATTAATTTCTAGATATTTATCTCGTAATTTATACAATTCTTCTTAAAAAAATGTTTTTTTTCTAAAACATTCTTGATAAAATACATTAACAGTCTAACTTAAACTTAATTGAAAGTTCTATCATTAAAATTTATATTCATTATATTAATTAAACGTGAATATCAATTGGTTCGTTTTTTTACAACTTCATTTAAAAGGCTGAATAAATCTGAATACTCATTTGCTTGTAGTTCTTTTAAATTTAAATACCTGATAAATTACACGAGCAAGTTTTCCCCGGTTTAGTTTTAGTAGAAAACCTGAAAAAAAATAGGAAGATTTTTTTTAAAAAGAATAGAGTACTATTCATTTTCACTTAACACTGCTGGACAGATCTAATAAAATTCTTTTCATGAATTATTTTATTATTAGGTATGTATTTATGTAATTATTATGTAATAATAATTTAATATTACGTTAATTTAAAATTACGTATGTAAATTTTTTGAGTCATCATTGACTGGTTTGATCTACTTTCTTTTCTTTTCTCTTCTGGGCTAATTTTTAAATCTCAACGTATTAAGTACATCCTACTCTTCAATAATTTGTTTTACGTATTCCATTGTTTTGTTGTTTGTTTTTTTTTTATTAGTATAGATTTGCAAAATTCCTCATCACCTCATCTCCAAATTAATTAACCCTGGATATCTTAAGATATGGACCACCAACCTAAACCGTGTCTTTCAAAAAAATGTGCTACAAATTTGTCCCCTCAATTCTTCTTAAGACCTCTTGATTTTGTATTTTATAAACCTAATTTTCAAAATCTTCAACACCACAATTCAGAACCGTTTGTTCTTTACCTTTTTGTTTTTTAAATCGTTTGTGTGCACAACCATAAGTCCTACATAGATATTTTTAATAATTTCTTTTTATTTATTATATCTATATATCTTATTAGAAGACGTCTTTTTTACATGAAAGTTCTCTTTTTTTGTGCCAGTCTGCTTTTGATATCTGAATTACTTGGAATATCCTTCCTAATTTTACTAAATAAACAACAGCATATTTCCACTTTTGTTATATTGTGTTTTTTTTTTAGTTTGTTTAAAAATATATCTCAGGGTATATTACCGTTCTGGAATAAACAGTACAAATGTTAAGTACTTTCAGGATCCTTAAAATAGATTTTCACAAAGATGGTTATGATTCTTTTTTTATTATTCATAAAATTATCATCCTTGTGTTACATTTTATTATTTTTATTTTTAGACTTATATTTATACAAAGTAAACTTCTCTAGTAATAAATTTATGCTATTCAATATTTTTTCTGAGTCATTTTTTTTTACAAAGAAACAATATTATCATCAAGAGTACGCTCTCAAATATTGGGATATTTACAACACTTGGAGACTTAGTTAATTTTACATTGTTTGATAAATTTAAATTTTCATAATTTAAATATATTATATCAACAATATGAAAAAAATAAACTTGAGTTTATTAAATGTTTATATGTTTCATGTTTATAAACATGGGTATCTGTTAATTATGATTCTTTGAACATTATTAGTAACTAATTAAATATAGTTATTTAAAGGGGAAAATTTATGAAGCACAACAGTTGGAACTACATAAATAAGTTATAGTAGAAACAAATCATAACTTCAATATTTTAGTTTAAAATTTAAAGTTAAAACTAATTTATGTAATAAAAATCCTTGTAACACGTTGGTGTAAAGTATTACAGTATATCTAATCTAATTTAGGAAAATATTTGGAGACGAGCCAATGATTTTAAATGTAGGCAGCCAAAAATTTATTTAAAAAATATAATTTTGAATCTCAAATTAATTGATGCCTAAATCCAAAATGAAGGGTAACTATTTTACTTGCATTTTAAGTGTTAAAAATGTTGTATACCGAAAGTAAGAGCTTAAATATTCAATAAGAAGCTAATTAATTTCTGCATTTCTTCAAATGTGAATTTTATAATTATTAGGAGATTTGAAACACCTTGAAAATTTTCTGTCGTTACCCTAGAAAACATGACATCTTTGTAAAAATGTTTACTATATGGCAGTGTGTATAACGATGGGTTTTCAGTACTTTTAGGATACCTTAAAATAGATTTTTATACATAAAGTCATAAATTTTCTATTCCTTTTCAAAAACGTAAAAAAATTATGTAATTTTAAGAAAGTCATCAACGAAGAATTCAAAATCTTATTTTGTACTATTATGATAGTTTATTCACATAAAACTAGATTGATTTTTCTTCAAATACTCGTATTATTTATTTATTTGAAGTATTCTTTAATGACTATAATTATGGTTATATTTTCCACTTCTTTTTATAATTATTATTTCTTAAAATATAATGAATAAATAAATTTTTTAATTAGTTATCTTTCGTTAAGAAAAAAGCACTGTATATTTTAATTTTGAACGTTTGATTTTTCTATAAAAATGAATTATATGAAATTATCTCTACTCGGGGTAAAAATAGCAATAAATATTTATGAAATAAGATGAGTCACAGGAATGTCGATGAACGCAAGGAAAAGTAATACTGATCAACCGTACCAAAAAATAAATAAATAAAAATAAACCGTGGTATAGATATTTTCTTGATGAAAAATAGTACAGACAATACCAGTTATTAAAACCAAAATATTACAATAATTGTCGTACTTTCTTTTAAATATAGATCTCAAAAGATTTCACAAAAAACCAAAGAAAATCATAAAATAAACAAAAGCAAAACATACATAAACACCATATTTTAAAACCTGATGTTTTTACGTCACCTTGAACTTCTCAGGAAGTAAGGATAAAATTTCACTGGGCAAAACCAAAAGATTAATCAATTTATTTAACGGTATATTAATTCAGTTTCTGTAGATCATTAATGATAAACACTTAAAGAAAACGATTTCGAATATGCTGCTAGAATTTATTAATCACTAATGACCGTAACAGTCAATGTTATTTGAAAATTAAAAAAGAAAAACCCCCAAATTAGATCTCATTTTAATTTATAAAATAAATACTCTAAAATAGATTAGTTGATAATCCCTCCTTTTTTCACTGCAATATACTTGCTGAAAATCAAACAAGACTGCAGCTAATAATAGAACTGGGATCGTTTTTTTTCCAGATTCAATTATACTTCTGTCACTTTTTGATCTGGACAGTGATGGATTTTTCTTTTAGGAAAGCAAGAAAAGGAGAAATATGAGCTGATTAAACAAATACTAAGATCGAAATTTGTTTACTGCTTGTTTTTCTAAGCCAATCAACATGACAAATCATCAGTTTCTAAGCTAAAACTAATTTAAAAATAATGCTTTTCAAAAAATATACGTAATTGTAAACATTTCAGTTTCGGGAAGTGTAAGTTAATTTACAGTCACTTTTAATGAAAATTTCAAAGATGCTTATTCATACTTTATAATTTAAACAGTAGCCTATCATAATTTAATATTAGTACATATCATCGGACATTTGAGCAATAATATAGAATTAACAGAGAAAGATGCATTATGAAATGTCGTAAAACGACATGTAACTTTCTAATCAGCGCAAAGAAATATTAATTCTATTATAAATGAATTATTGTTCTATTGTTAACGGTTATTGAAATAAATTAAAAAGAATTACTCTTTTGAAATCATTTACAAAAAGTTTTACCTGAAATCTAAACCTATTGGCCATTTTGATTGTTAGACAATACGGCAAAAAATAACATATAATATATACTATAAGTGTATTACAAATTTTATGCATATATATATATAAAATTTGTAAAAAAATAAATAAATTCAAAAAATTAAAGAAGCAATAATTACAATAATGAGAAACAACATTAATCGACATTTACGAAATGCTATAAAACAAGCAACTTCAGCCGGGATTTTAGAATAAAAATAGAACTAGTTGTTCACGTTCTAGCCAATCCCAATAGAAAGTATCAATTTAATTTAAAAATATCTAAACCATTTAAACCTTCGATTTAGGTAGCCTTTTTTTTATAGGTAGTATAGATAAAAATTGTCGTGGTGGTGCAAGAAATTTATTTTTCCACCACAATTGTTTTCTTGACTAAAAACAAAACAGCTACGTGCATTTATTTTTCAATTCTTATTCCAAAACTTCGGCTAAAAAAAGAATTATTTGTTTTATCGTGTTAGTTAAGTACTGCTTAGTTGTCGATTAATATTTATATTTTTATTCTTTTGTTTTTCTTTTTTTTTTACATAATTTTACCTATCATTTTTTGTAGTATCTGCACATAATGAACTATTTAAATAGCCACCTAGATTTAAATTTTAGATTACATATTTTCTAAACGGTTTTAGGATGTAATCATTTTTAAAATTTACATAATATGAGATGATTAATTAATTAGATAATGTGATTAACTAATACAGAGTGATTTTTTAGTAGTAGAAGATGTGCAAAGTAGTCAGAAGATGTGAGTTCTGGGGACCTTGGAGGCCATAAGCCCTTGCTTATTATTCGATCATTAAAGAACTCTTGCAGAAAATCCATGATTTCTCTAGACGTATGGCATGTAGCGCCGTATTGCTGAAACCAGCACTACCGTTCCTGAAGTTCCAGGAGGGATGAAAATTGGCGCACAATAACCCTTTATACTTCACCATTTACTGTCTGTTCGAAGAATATGGGTCCGACTATACGATGACGAGATATCGCACACCATACACCAATTAATTGTAGTTAATTGTAGTTAATATGCACTAAAAATTAGAAAATGTAATTAGACCTAGTAAAGACTGATATTTAAGTTTTCAGTTGGTTCAAAGTAATAATTTAAATTCAAAAATAAGAACAGTAAGTAGAAAAAATAAAAAAAGATTCTCAAAATATCTTGGGTACCGTTTAGAGCTAAAGTAACTTGTATCTATTTAATTAAGCTCCATGTTACCAGAAAAAAACTTTTTTTTGAGTTTATTTAGTTTTACAGATTAATTTATAATTAAAATATTAATATTATAAATATTATATTTGTTAATGTTGATTTAATACAGTTAACTGTAACCATTTTCTCATAATTTTAATAAGTTTTAAAACTAACTATTTTGTATTATTTAAATTTGTAAAGATTTTTAAAAAACTACTTTTTCTATTAATTATAATCTTATTTTTCAATGCATTTGTGCTGTACTGCCACTAGCCTGATCGGAAATATGTTCAATATCGTGACTGAACAAACTTGACTCGTCAGTGAACAGACTATTTTACTTTTTTTTCAAAATATAGTAAAATAACATCCTTCAGTTATCCTCCACCATCGTCCGAGATTTTAAATATTGTTAGGTAATATGTTCTCTTAAAGTGGCGAGGTTTACCTTATAACTAAGAAAGTAACATTCATTTCGTTTTGGACTCAAGCTTCAACCACATTTAATAATTGATTGGCCGTAAACTATTGCTTATCCTGCAGGTCTAATAATTTAAATACTGGACTATAATGTAAACTTTTTAGTGAATTGAATTTGGTGACAAATTTTTTTTTTTTAATTTTGAAACGTAACTTTTTTTATGCTTTTATTTACAGTCGCATCAACAATTATAATCATTAGCGACTACAGTAACACTATCATGTAGTATTACACAAAACTACAAAAATCATAAAGAACAAAAATAAACAATAAAGAAACAGGAACAATAAATAATAAACATAGACAAGTGACAACAATAAATACAAAATAAAATACAAAAATTACTAAATCGTATTCTTTTTTCCACTGTAGGAGAAGAACCGCAACAGACGTTTTATACCTTCGTTATGGTTTAATAGAAATTTCATATCCGAACCCAGGTCTAAGTTTTGTCGGATGGTTCCAAAGATTGGGCAATCAAAGAGCAGGTGGTACACGGACCATTTGGCCTTGCAAACCTCACAGATCTTCTGGGGAGAGCCAAGTAGGTGAGCGTGGGTAAGCCTGGTGTCTCCAATCCTTAGCCTTGTTAAGATAACTTGATCTCTTCTGTGCTCGGGGAAAGAGGTTTCTCGAGTAAAATTCTCCCGGATGTTATGTAATGTTGTGGGAGGACTCAGCAGCCAGAATCTATTCCACTGAGCTCTCAATTTTACACGGACTGATCTCATGAAGTCTTTCTCGCATCACGATTGTACTCGGATGCCATTTATTGCAGCTCTCTTGGTAGCCTCATCGGCCCGTTCGTTCACGAGGATGCCACAATAGCCAGGGACCCATACCAGTACCACAGTCTTATTTATCCTTGAAAGGATATCATGAATCAGTAACTTGGTTATACTTAGATATAATTAATTAATTAGAATATCGCTAGAAGTAAATAATTTTTTTTTTAAATTATTTTATAGTTATTATTTTATACACTAATGAAATAAGTTTCATTACAAAAAAATTAGATCAAAAACTCCAAATTAAAAATAATAATTCTCAATTTTTTTTTAAATTTTTACTTATACGTATTTTCGTATAGGCCTATAAGCCTACTACTGATTTTATCTAAAATGTTTGAGAAATTGTTCCTGCGCAGATTATGGCCATTGTTAGAAAGCATAGGAGTGATATCTGCCGTCAATTCGGTTTTAGATGTGGTCATTCAGCAGTAGAACAAGACCGTAGTTACTAGTATTATCGTCAGGTGTCTAGAAGAAAAAAAAAATATTGTTTTCGCTCAGGTTAACTACAATCAAAAGATGTCTAAGTTTTTCAACAATAACTCAGAAATTCCTCGGCTCAGTTCTGGGCCAATTCTATTCCTTGTCTATACTACTGATCTCCCTAATCCAGACAGTATTACAGCTGCGTCATATGCAGATGACACGGCAATCTTGGCAGTTGACGATAGTTCGAATATAGAAATTACAATCACTCAGAGAAATTACAATCACTGGATACCATCAGCGTTTGGCTGAGTAAATGAAAAATAAAGGTAAATCCAACAAAGTCCAGCCACTTAACGTTCACGATGAGAAGAAAAGATTGCTCTGAAATTCATTTAAACAGTATCAGAATACCTCATGCCAGTAAGGTAAGGTACATGGGGTTTTTACTTTGATCGCCGTTTAACTTGAAAAGATCATGTAAGGTAGAAAAGGAAATTGCATGACATTAAGTTTAAAAAGATGTACTGGATATTGGGTAAGGGATCTGGACTTTCTTGAAGCCGATATGGACTTACGGAATTGAACTCTGGGGCACAACCAGTAACAGGAATGTGGAGATTATTCAACGGTTTCAGAATAAAATACTACGGCAGACAACCCAAGCGCCGTGGTTTTAGAGGAATACTGAGATCCATGACTACATAGGCATTCTATGCGTTCGAGATGAAGTTGAATGCCTAGATTCGAAATATATTTTCAGGTTGGAAAAGCATGTTAATCATCATCTAGCTTTGAATGACTTGACTACAGTGAGGACGTTAGAAGGCTGAAAAGACGCCTTGTGCTCATTCTAGTTGATGGACCGTTATGATGATCCGGTTTGTTGTAAATAACATTTCTTATAATTATTTTTATTTTACTTTCGGATTTTTAAATTTTTGGATGATTATGTTTATTAATCGTTTATGTTAAAGTTAACGTAAGTAATGTAAGTTAATGTATACTGTCAAAGACTTTATCAAATATTATGTTATTTCCTAGTTACTAGTATTTATTCATATTTATTGATTCTGTACTCGTTGAGGAATGTCAGTGGATGATCCTTTTTCAATTGATCGTCTGTCCCACAACTTATTTATAGCTTCAATATAAAAGCTAATTGTAAATAAAGGAATTCAGTAAGGGCCAAACATTTATTAACTTGTAATTTGATGTTTAATATTAATCGAAACTAAAAACTGAAAAATTATTATTTATTTGGTTTATATTACATATTTCCTGACGTCATTTTTGTTTATTTATTTCTTATTTTTATATTTCTCAGTTTGAACTTTGATTAACATTTTCATAGATTTCTAAATCTACTAATATTATGAATAAAACGCATTAAAGAAAAACTAACCCGAAAAATTTGGGTTTTTTATAAAAAAAATAATAAAAGAACTTCTGAGAGATAATTAAAGAGTGTGAACTTAGGCTTTCTGGAATGCAAAAAAAATATTGCTTTTTTTACTCAAGGCTTTCCAAAACGTATCTTAAATTTTTATGAAAGTCCTTTAATACTGGCATAACATCAGGCTATATATATCATTCCATAATTTTAAGTTGTGATGAAGGGGAAATGAATAATATTTTCAAATCGTCGCGAATGTATTTTTTTCGTTTATAAATTCTAATTAGTTAGAAAAACTTTGGAAAGATAAAAACCAAATCATCGAAATCGATTCATTTTTTTCGATTCATTCAAAAGTAAGTCCGAACACACACACACACACACACACATATATATATATATATATATATATATATATATATATAAGTTGGTTTACAGTCGGTTTAATAAAATTAATTAAGTATTTGTCTTTTTTTTAACCAGCTTGTTTTTATCATTCTATTATTTCAGTATATCTGGTTAAATTGTTACATATTTAATTTTATTTGCATTCATTGTTTTACTGTCTGATTTATTAAATCTATACAGAAAATTTAATTGGGTTACAATGATTAATTATTTTTTGGTTATTAACTACTAGTATTTGTTCATTAAAGTTTGCTTTCATTTACCTTCATTAGCAATATTACATCAATTCATGTTTATCGTTTTTTTTTCTTAAATTATTTTTTTAAGTTTAATTTTCGATTATATATTATTATATCTTTTCATTTGTAAATAAATAGACATATTAATACAATTAATTTTATTTAATTAAATTACGTCGTTTATTTATGGCGAAATGTTATATTAATACTTTATACATACGATAATATTTAAAACTTAATCTATATCTGAATATGATTTTCTTCTATTTAATCGATAAAATATTGTAAAATCGGTTATCCACAAAAAATTCGGCAGTATAATAAAAGTTAAAATTTTCATAACAGTTCATAAAATTGTAAATTTATAATTACATGCTTAATAGTTTTATAACAGTCATTACTTTAATTGGAGTTTAATATACTTAACAGAAAATATAAATTTCTTACGAATAAATCCATCTAAGATTCAGATATGGAAATATTGTCTAATATGTTGCCAAACTAAAATAACAGAATGTTATTAAAATTTTTTTTTTCCTTTATTGATTACATAGTTTAATTAATATTTTGTAATTATATTTCATTGATTTAGGTATTTTCTACTTATCTACTTATCTTCGTATTAATTTTATAATAAAACGTTAATAGGTGATGCAGAAATATTGGGTAGTCCTTCTTGAATAAAACATCCCAGCTTAATAATCATAGCAAAGAAAAGTTATCAATGAAATTTTTACATTCTCGTTCTTTACGACTAAAAAGACTAGCACCAAAAAAAAAAAACTACCAAAAATCAAGTGAAATCCTGTCCAACAGGTTAAATTTTCATTCTTTTCGTTACAGGTATTACCACTACAATGTACAACATTACTATTAGAGTAAGTAACCTAATATTCACCGTGGATTTTTGTATGCATTACAGTGTGACTAAGAATGGGAGTGTATTGGAACCAGTTAAAGTACCATTTTTATAAAAATAATGTTTTACGTACTGGATGTGATAATATTACATTTTTACAATAATAGTTGAAAATTTTCTTTTTATAAAAAAATGAGCTATGCCAAGGATTTATTGAAATAAATTAGAAAACAAGATTGTACTTTAAAAATGTTCACAAAAAACTTATTATTTAAACTTGGATGATCGATCATGTGATTGTTTGACTACCGTAATCATTAGCCACTATCGAAATATAAAAAAGTATATAAAAAGAAAAGAAACAGTAAGAGAATTAAAAGTAAAAACAAATAAATAGTAAACAATACTAATTCACAATAAACATTACTTACTAAACACTATTTTTTCTTCTTTTTACCCCACGTTCCAGACCCGAATCCGCAATTAAGCAAAAATGAGCTCCGGGGGGTTGTCATCGCCTCAAACTACCTAAGCAGAACTCAAGGTCCCACCCAGGTAGCCGGGACCCGGTCTTTCGATTAGTCGCCATCCCTTAAATGAGGGGACCCCGAACGGATCCCCCCACGGGACTCCGGTCTTTACGCCTCGCCTCTACTGAGGAACTCCCAGAGGGATCCCCACTCCCCACCGGGACTACGGTCTTACATTCCCCCCGCCTTACCACTTATGGGGAGGCAAGGCTCCCCATTACTAAACACTATTAAAATAAATATTTTAGCGAAATAAAGATGTTTTTTTTTTTATATCTAAATAAGAATGGGATTTCAGAATAACAAATACAAATAATTAACTTTTAGTTTAAGTAAGTAAGTAAGTAAGTAAATTTAGTTTAAAAGTTCCTAAAACTATTTAGATTTCCAACCCAGACCGCCTATGACGACTTAGTACACGTTTCTTTTATATGTGGTACATAAAAACTTCTAGAAAAATAAAGATTATATAAAAATAATAAAAAAGATATACTCACCCATGAAAAAATTTCAAATGGGATGATGTATTACAATTTAAAACCTTTACGGTTGAAAACTTTCACAAAAGGATTTTAATAAATTTTTAATAAAAAAAGGCTATTTGGTATTTGTTCCACACCGTTGTTCAACGATGAAATTTCTGTCGCTTAAGCAAGTTTCGCAATTATCTAATTTCTATTTATGATGTTTATGTGTTAAAATCCTCGTTTCTAATTAACTAATTTTTAAATTAATTTCCATTAATTAGCCATAAGCTCCTTTGTTTTATTAATCCAATATAGCTAAAATTGAAATTATTGTCTTACTAAATCAATTTATAAAATTAATAATTACTGTATCAGTTGTGATGGGCAGTCTGAATTGGATTTTAAAATGATCTAGATAATCTAAATTTACTTTTTCAATTCGGATTTTATATTGGGATTCGGAACAATCTTGTTTTTCAATTTTATAATTTTTTTTTCAATTCAATTTTTTTTAATTTTGTTTTAAGATTATTGCCATAATAAAAGATGACTGCTAAAAACAGAATAACATCATCTCATGCCAGGCTTTCAATAAAAATAATACGGTTTAAATGATTTTATTGCCTTTTTCTTTAACCCGCTATTCGGTTGACCCAAACAATAGTTTTCCTATTAACAATTTTGAAACTTAAAAATTTTTTATTAACGCTAAAATTCCATTATTCTCAACAAAATAAAAAAATGAACTTACACAGTAGTAATTATATCAGCAGAATATTATCAATTTTAAAACATAAACTTGTTACTGGATATGACGAAATTTAAATTTACTTGAAAGAGAAGCTAACTTTGCTTCACCGTGTATATTATTGCAAATAAGCTTACCAAACCCTCTGATGTTCATGTTCGAATAAAAACCGCTTTGGTGCCACACCTTGGTTAGGTGTATTTATTCTGTGTATTAAACCTTGCTGATTTATATTTGGTAGTAAATAAAAAAATACATTGCTCATTTATTTTTAAAGAATATATTTTCATTGAGTTATAATGATCATTATATGTTACACATTTTAATTTAATTTATATTACATTGTTGAATGTATGTAATTTACTGTATGTACATGTTAACTGTATGAAGTGTAAATTTGTTCTAAATATTAGTAGTGAAACGCTTAATAACTCTGTTGTCACTGATTCGTATTACAATACTTAAATAAAAACGCATAAATATATGTTCGATATATAATATATATTTCATATTACATTGTTTAATATTTTTGAAACTACGAAATTACACAATAAAATAAATTACACAATAAATAGTATAAATAGGATTTGTATTGTACGGGTCATAAATTTTTACTGAACGTGATTTAAATATGTACTGAACAATTGAAGTGATAAATACATAAATGAAAACTATCAGCTGGTGACTGCATTAAATCTTTTATATATTTATATAAAGAAGAAAAAATAACTAATAAGAAGAAAGACGAGACAGCATGGTAATTAAAAAATACAAACATATGAGATTGGCCATACTTCCTGCCAAAAATCAGTATGATTTTTTGTAATATTGAATGAAATGATTTACAATAATGAAAGCTAATATAATAAACAAAATTACACCTGAAAATATGAAATATAATGTGTGAATAAATGAAATTGCAATAACAATAAATATGCGATTAATAATTCAATCATTGGATAATGGTAATAAACATAGTTTATACATCTACGTAACTGACCATTAGCGGTATTTTACAAGATTATTGAGCTTAGGTTCTAGACCTCTGCCCACCATCAAAAATCATAATTGAACACATTGATGAGAATTTGTGGACATTGAACATAAATTTGATTGCGGTAGTATAAGTAGTACCACTACCACAATCAAATTCAATATGTTAAATAAGGCTACAATCAAAAACATGTTAATTATGACTATCAACATTATTATAGTTTTTATTTTTAATGCTATTTTGATAATCAGGATTCTGTTATCCTTGTGAATCAGCTAACGCGTTTAAATTTATATCAATATTAAGGTTCGTTTTTGGTAACCGCGATTTCCTTTAAAGTGAATTGAAGGTTTTCGGTGGCACCCGTAGATCCTTTGTAAAGACAAATGGTTGTTTGTTAGGGGTTATGAAAGAGTCTTCCCTTTTCAGATACCCTGAATGTTGCTTCGATTGACGAATATTCTCTTGAGATAACTTATGCGATCTATTTTGATAAATACTGTCACCTTGTTGCGACAGGTATTTATGATTATTATCGATATTTTAATGATCTAGTTTATTCTTAGAATATTGTTTATCATTGATATTGTAATATTGTTTGATCAATGATATCGATACTCTAGGTTGTGATTTCTTAGTAGAAAAATGTCTTCCGACGATTGATCTTTGTTGTCTCATCTGGATTTGTTGATGCCCAGAATAGGATGAATCGTATTCTTTTAACTATCCTTCGATTATCTTTGTCGTTATTACATTGCCAACACATGATATGTATGAGTGAGCTCTTCCAATTTTTCTCGGTGACTGATTCTTAGATAAACAATAAGTATTAATTTCAGAGTTATCAACTCCTAATTTAGAATCATAATTTTATCCACAAGGATGAATGTTTTGTGTTTCATAGCAAAAATCTTACATCGATTTTTTGAATAACATAAATTAATGGATGGCCTTACAAAAGCAATTAAGACAACAATCGTTATTTTCCAAAAGGTTTTTACGATCATTAATGAATAAGTATAAAAATTTTTACAGTTATTTTACTTTATGATAAGTAACGATTTGAATTTAAAAAAATGAACATTGATTATAATTAGGGTTTGAATAATAACTAACATTATGTGTTTTATATTGCTTATTTTTATTAAAGAAAAAACGCTTTGTAAAAGTCTTGGTTGAATTATTGCAGCCCTTTGATTGGAAATTGTTTCCTTCATCTATTTGCTTATTTGATGTTTCTACATAAATATTTTCAAGAATTTATCTTCTAAGAAATTCTATGAAATCTTTAAATGTAAGGAAAATTTGATTTCATAATTTCTCCTTCCATACTCTTGAAGTGTTACGATCCAGTTTTAATATTAAAGATTGGACTACGATAAATTCGTATGTATTAACGGGAAGCTGCACCGCTTCAAGTGAATGTACATCTGGGGAAACTTCATTAATAAAATTATAAAGAATATCTAAGCTTCTTCCTTAATGTAATCTAATCTTGAGATGCAATTAGCATTATAAAATGCGATTAAATATTTATCATTTTTAGCAAATTAAGGCAATTAAATAATTTTCATTGGTAATAGATGAAGTAAGTAATGATGACCAATGATTCATCTTTAGAGAAGAATGCAAATTAGAAGTTTTTGTTATTCAGTTAAATCAGCTCTTTTGTGTACTAGATCAATGAATATGTTATAAAAATGTTGCCACTCTAAAATGTTACCTGTGAATAAAGGTAAACTAATTGGATTTAACTGTCTTTGACTGATTGGTGTATTTGAAATGTTTTTGATCTGATGGTTTTGGATTATCATTGTGATTCATTAAGTATTGTAATTTATATTCTATGTGGATAAGTCTTCTTCGATCTGTTCTCGATCCAATGCTAGAACATTATCATAAAAATTTATTTCGAACTTAGATTGATTAGAATCATATTTGCTTTGTAAGTCTAAAAGGTTACGTAATTTTAATTGTAAAGAATGATTATCATGTAGTGGATCTAACTTATCAACGAATGTACTAATTCTTGCTATGGAAGCCTTTGTAAACTCTCTTTGAATTAACTTTTCTTTATTCATCCTAATAGCAATAACGTGAATTATTGATCGTATAAATAAATATAGAATAAAATGAAATAATGTTACTTTAATGATGCGAACATATTCATTGTTGCGAATCGTTATCCATTGTAATGTAAATCTATATGTCCGTGGATTTTTTAAGATAATGATAGATTGAATATTAAATCCTTTGTATATGAAAATAGAAAAATTAAATGTACCACGGTCCGGAGGACCAATAAAGATGTGAAATGCTTAATAACCCTGGTGGCACTGATTCATATTACAATACTTAAATAAAAGCTCACAAATGTTTGTTTTATATGTAATATAAATTTCATATTACATTTTTTAATATTTTTGAAACTATGAAATAAATGCATTGTATTGTACGTGATATAAACATGTACTGATCAATTGAAATAATAAATACATAAATTAAAATTAAAACTATCAGCTGGTTACTGAATTAAATCTTTTACGTATTTATATAAAAAATAACTAAGAAGAAGAAAGACGAGACAGCATAGTAATTGTAAATATAGACCCATGAGATTGATCAATTGAATTAGATACATTGTTACATTATTAATATAAAATATCAACTGTTAACAAGACCAACTGAATTATAACAACTTATATACTTTACATGAATAAGAATAAGGCAGTTAGTTTCCTTATTTATAAAATAATAAACAATAAGGAGGAAATGGTACAAGAGTCTGAACAATGCAGATGACATATAGTCCTAAAAATGATCTTTATACTCTTTATAACAGGCTATTTAATGAGTATTTGTACTCTCAGAGAAAGCAGTTCTGGCTAGTGTCTGTTACAATTTCAGATATTTTATCTAGGGTTAAAGCTATAAAACAGTTAGGTAAGGTGGTGTAAAATACAGGGTTTTTAAATGCATGCAATACAGGTTGAAAATAGTTTAAATGAAAACAAAATTACTTACAGTTTATGTTTTTTTATTTTTCAAATTTGTCGTCTCAAACATTTTTTTACATAATTAATAAATTTCAATATGTGCGCCCTTAGTCGCTCGACAAATGTCCAAACGATACTCAACTTCTCTCCAAACATTAGTTAACGGTTGTTAATGGTTGTCATTGCTTCATTAAACCTGTTTTTTAAGTGGTTTAGGTCGCGAATTTTTTGTGTATAAACAACGCTTTTGATTTACCCCCACAAGAAAAAATTGCAAGGTGTCAGGTCTGGACTCCTTGAAGGCCAAAGTATGGGTCCTTGCCGGCCTATCCATTGATCTCCAAATTTTTCGTTCAAAGCGTCCGTGACCAATGCATTGAAGTGCGGGGGAGCACCATCTTGTTGGAAATGAAGTCGATGAATGTTTTCGAGTTCATCCAGCTGAGGAAAGCAATAATTTGTTAAAATGTCAAGATACACAACTCCATTAATTGTTTTTTTCGGCAAAGAAGAAAGGCCCTATTACACGATTTTTCATCACACCACACCAACTTTAGGCGAATCGCGTTGTTTCTCAATAACTGCGTGTGGGTTTTCAGAGCCCCATATTCGTGAATTGTGTCTGTTAACACATGGAATGAAGCTTCGTCTGTAAAAATTATATCATCTAAAAATGTTTCGTTTTCACTTATTCTGTCGAACATTTCAACAGCGAAATTGTAACATTTTACACCATCATCGGGTTTCAATTCCTGTAGTATCTGGATTTTATAAGCGTGTAAGTTCAGTTTTTTATGTAAAACTTTGTGAACTGTTGATTTTGGAATACCTAATTCGACGCTTCGACGGGGGATGGACTTCCCAGGACTTCTAATCGCCGATTGTCTAATTAGTTCAACCGTTTCGTCTGGTACACTTGGTCTGCCGTTTGATTTCTGTTTCTTAACCGATCCAGTTTCTTCAAATTGTTTGAACCAACGTGTTATGTTATTTTTATGTGGTGAATCTCTTCCGAATTCACGTCGAAACGCACGTTGAACTAAAATTACGGATTTTAATTCAGCCATCAATAAAACACACTTTGCTTTGTCTTTATCCGAGAACATAGTAACTCACTAAACTCACCGCAACAACAATCCAAGAACTGACGTGGTTACAACTGCTGATAAATAAACTTTTGGGTTGGAGGCTTTCAGGGATACCAATATAACATCTAGAAATTTCCCTACAATCTTCCTATGAATTACTGAAACCGCACCATTCTTTTATGATAACCCTGTATATAACACCTGATTATTTTATTTAAGCAATTACAAAGCAAGTTGTATTCAACTAACTTAAAATGCCAAAATAAAACAAAACAAAGACTTTAATTGCAGCCTACATTCTTCACTGCAAAACTTATTCCAAACCCGTAAAATTTGTTAAAGTTTTAGGTTAAATATATTTCTTTATAACTTCAAGTTAGTAGTAAGCTTGTTTATTGCATTTTAATGCTATTTTTTAGTTCTTTCTCAGTAATGTATTTTTATAAATCATCAATAAGGCAAAATTTAATCAAACTGGTAAAAGCTTCATTTTATTTTTAAAAAATGATAAAAGGGTTTTATTTTCTATTGAATAACAAATAAATAAATACATGCGCTATGTTAAATATTGAAACTTATGAGAATAAATTAATAATATACCTTCAGTGCTGCTCTACACTGATATTAGAGCGTAACGTTCTTTACTGATATTAGAACGTATCAGTAAAATTAAAATTGTAATAGTCAAGATATAGCTAAATTTTTGTATGTTTTTCTTCTACTTTTTTATTGGAAAGAATTGAATAGAATTTTTATTCTCTGAATTTTAATGAGTTCTGCTTAACAAAAAAAAAGTTGGATACCAATCGACATAGAGATATAACTAACCAAAACAAGAATTGTTTTCTTGTATCGTTTTACATTTTATTCCTTACAGTGTTATTGATACTGCTGCTAAAAGCTTTATATTTATGAATTCAGAAAATAAAAAAAATATTGATAAACAATGGAAGTAATTCTTACACAGAGTTAGTAACTAAAAAAAAAAAAAAAAAATGATTTGCATTTATATTAACACTGCAGTTTACCGAGTGAAAAAAAAACGATAAATAAAAGAAAATGAGTGGTTACGAAGTTGGTAGCCTTGGAAAGAAAAAAGTCACGGTTCAACTTCGCGCGACTACTGAATCGATATAACAGAGGTATGAGGTATGAGATTGCACCTTGTTTCTTGCATTTCTCCCTCTCATTCTGTATGTTTATTTGTTCATCTTCCTCTCTTTTTCTGTCTTCCTGTTTTTGTTGGAAAAGAAAACAATAGCACTTTTCTATTTTCTTTCTTTTGATGTAAGAATGTTAAAGGATATGAAACACAAAGTATTCATTTGTTTAATTTAAAAAAAAAAAAACTAATAATAATGCAACTTTTTTCTTCTCTAAATTTTTAATTCCATAATTTTTTACAATAATTAGATCGTAATTACGATTATTTTCCTTATTATAATTGTTGCCAGTAATCTGTTTTAAATATTCAAAATTAGAGTTACTTAATTAAGGTTATTTTCTGAAAATATATTGTAAAGTAAGTTTAAATTTTGGTGATCATATAATACGAAAAGTAAAACTTTGTTAAAATATTGATGAGAACAGATTTGCTTTTCCCTTATACCGCTTTAAAAGTTTTTTCTCCATTTTACGAAACCAATTTCGTGTGAATAGAAAACTGATATGAAGAAAAGTCAAATTGATCAATCAATCACAACTTTAGAAAAGCTTTACTGAGATTTAATAAATTACAATTCACTTTTTTAAAGGAATTTATAAAATTGAAATTGAAGATACAATAATTTATTATCATACTTAATTTTTTTGTTTTATAATAATTATGACTTGAACCATATATATTAAGTGTTTTAGATATAAACTTGGCTGTACTTTTCGTGGCACTATAAAAATTTGATTTCCGATAAACATATCAAGCTATCTGTTTATGATTCAAGGAGCCCTTTATTACTATTTAACAGGGGACTTTTCAAAATTAGCCATAGACCTCAGAAATTAGGTTCATTGTACAAATTTTTTTTCTTTTAATTTAATAACCACAACGTTTTTCTTGATTTAAGTCGCCCACAAAATGGAATTTTCATACTCAAGAGCAGCAAACACTCTATGCACTCCAGAAAGTGTTACCTTTTTTTACTGCATAGAGTATACCAATTAACATTATCAATTAAAGTTCACAGAAATGAAAGCGAAATTTACCCCTAAAAATGTTAACTTTAATCTATTAAAAGAAAAGGCTGGCTGTGTAGTGAACATCATTACCTTCAAAGAAAAGTGAGTCTCACTTGCCTCTACACCTAAAGTACTTAACATCATAGCTATTACAAAATTGGGAGAGATAACTTAATTGAAAAACTAAATATAAATTATTTTATATATTCACTAACAAAAATCGTAATTCTATTAACCTCAGTTTAATTTAAATTGGACTAAAATTAATTTTTTTTATTTTAATAAAATAGAATTAATGCTTATTGTTCAATCCAAGAAGAGCTGTATAGAGTCAGTCTCTATACTTCTCATACATTGAAGACGATCCATTTCATCCGATTTTGAAAAGTCGTAACAGTTTTCATTGAAACGAATGCCCATCCCTGTTATATTTATATTTTCTATCTTTTTGGGGTCCATTGAGTAAAAGATAAATAAAATATTACATGTAAAATTCTACACATATATATTTTATGCAATATGAATGTTCATCCTTGGCCTCTATCCGTCTACGTGTCATGTTTAACTAAAATAATTAAATTTTCTGTAATACCTTTTTTAAGAAGGGAATTGATTCGAATAATTCTTTTGAAAAATTACACGGTTTGGGGAGATATTAAAGCTCAGCAGCTTTAACATTTCCCCTTTTAATATTAAGATACAGCTACCTTGAAGCAGTACAAAAATTTTATAAAAATGTTATTCATGTTAATAACCTAAAACATATGTTTTAGGTTATTAAAAAATAAAATTATCAAAAAAATTAATTCAGATAACAAAAAAATAATAAAAACATTGAAATAACATCCACCACCCTGTAAAAGTTTATTAACTGCAAACATTTCAAACTTTTAAGATCTCAGTGCTATAGATTCCAGCTTATTTTTAATTATATTTCACTAAATGAGATATTAGCAAAGGAATCTTTGTAAACCTTATGAGGAGGTTAGATATAATCAACCCCTACTAATAAAAATGCAATTTTAAACTTTTTATAGTTTCAACCTGTACTAGAATTTTTTTCCTGATTTAGAATGAATAAGTATGAAAAATAGGATAAATAAATATTTCAATCTTTATCACTCTTATTTCTTTTTCCCCCTGTTTTAGCCTCCGGTAACTACAGTTTAGATAATACTTCAGAGGATGAATGAGGATGATATGTATGAGTGTAAGTCTTGTAGATTCAGAAGTGTAGTCTTGTACATTCTCAGTTCCGACCATTCCTGAGATGTGTGGTTAATTGAAACCCAACCACCAAAGAACACCGGTATCCACGATCTAGTATTCAAATCCATGTAAAAACAGCTGGCTTTACTAGGACTTGAACGCTGGAACTCTCGACTTCCAAATCAGCTGATATGGGAAGACGCGTTCACCACTAGACCAACCCGGTAATCTTTATCATTCTGGTAAAATATTAACTTTTTTATCTACAGTACAAAATGTCATTCACTTAAATTTTTAAAGTTCATCAAATATATATTAATTTTTACTCGTTTAATAGATTTTCCAAGAAATATTGAATTGCATAGATATTGTTAATGTAAGATATTAAAAATTGTTTAATATTAAAATATCGTTTCAGACAATGGTTTTAGGTAATGTTTAAAGGACTAACGACCACTTTAAACCGATTCGATACTGTGCCTATTAAGGAAGATTTGATGTCTTTGTTTTCAAACCCCCATTTTTTCTACTCTCTGGGCCAATGGTTGGTAATATCAAAAAACTTTACTTAGTTAAATTTTAGGCCCGTAACCAAAGAACAGTAAGAACTTTAAACAAATTCGATAATTTATTTAATAAGAAAGTTATAGCGATATTTTGTTTTTTCGAAAAAGTCACCCCCCATTTCCACCCCCACGGTCCGATTTTGCCCATTAACAAACTCGACCAAGATTTTGGGTCGTTATATTTTATTTATCAATTTGGAAGTGATTGGCGCAAAATTACGTCAGTTATCGTATCCACAAGAAAGTGATATATATATATATATATATATATATATATATATATAAAATTTTAAACAGACGGTGGTTTTGGTATCTGGGATTGTAAAACGCGAAGATATATCATGTAGAAATTTTCCAGAAGTCGATCATGATACCCATTAAAATAGGTAGCTTTCTTATGAAATCTACCTAAAAAAAATTATTAAATTTCGATTGTCCAAAAATATTAAATAATCTTTTGTAATTTGGGGTGGGGGATTTACCCATCTACAACCCCTTAAAATTGGATAATTCATTCGATTAGAAAAATAGATACTTTACATAAATATAAAAACATTTTTTTATTTTTAATTATTAAAGATCTTTCACTGATTTTGAATAAAAGTTCATTTAAAACCATGACCTCATTTATATTACAGTTAACGTCGGACCTTTAATTATTAAATATCACGTCATTATTTTCAAGTCATTTAAATATAAAGTGATGAGTTAATATTAAAGTGTAAGCTGCCCTATCCTATTCGTATTGTATTATAATATATTAAATTAACTTTTTTTTCATAGTATAATTTATTATAAGCCTGTATAATTTATTATACACGTGTATTTTTCGTATTGTTTTATAAATTTTGTTTTTATAAGACAGTCATTTTTAATATTATTACGTTCTACTAAATGAAATGTTTTGTCTCTTTAATTTTTAAATACATAATTTAATTTTTAAATGGCAAATGTAATAATATTTTTTATTACTTTAGACCGGAACATTAATTTATAATTCTCTTTTGAATATGTCGACAGTAGAATATAAACAACAAATATATGTTTATATATTTATTTATAAATATTTATATATATATCCCCGTGCCTGATAGGGATTCGATCCCGGGACCACCGGATGAGTCACTGAGACCCACACCGCTTTTGACCCCTAGCAAATTGCTGGGGATATTTCTTGCTTCCTTCCAAATAGAATTTTTCTGTAATGGTGTATTTAGACAAGTAATGAAGTAGGGGGATTTGAAATATACTGAACAGAATAATCTATAAAAAAACTGTTTGTATATTTTTAACACTTTTTTCATTATTACATGTTGACCAAACCAAACTTTTACAAGACAGATGTAAGCTCGGTATTGCTTTTTGGAGCTGAGTGCTGGCCTATAACGAAAAAGCATGAACGAATGGTGTGCATGTTCTTTCATGCACACCATAGAAATGCTATGTATGTTGCGGTGGTCAGTCGGCCTTACACGATTTGACCACATCAAAAACATGGATGTGCGTAAGGCAGCTGGTGTCGCGCCAATACCTGAGAAAATGAGAGAAGCACGATTGCGATGGTTTGGCCATGTTTTTCGCAGCGAGAACTAATCGGTAGCCAAAACTGAATTCCATTTGAGTCCAGTTGGACGACGGTCACGCGGACGACCAAAACAGCATTGGCTAGATAGCATAAATGAAAACGTGTGCGCCGCCAATGTCCAACCGGATGTCACGGCAGACCGAAACGTTTTTGGCAGAATATTTTGTTTTTTTTATTTTTATTTTAATCTTTATTATTTTGAAATTAGTCTACGTATAGACTAATAAATATTTTCTGTAACTATTTTAAAATGTAACAGATTGATATTCTAATAGAATGAAATATAAATGAACTCAATAAAATAATATTTTCAGCTACTAAACAAAATTAGTTGTCTGATAATTTGCTATACCATATTCCAACAATGACATTCAACTAATGAATAGCTTAAACTGGAATTAAGAGCATAAAGTTTTGGCATCAAATGCTTAGCTAATCATTTTCTTAACAAAGCATAGTAGGACCTGATTTTTGTTATTTAATAATCACTATTTAAAATAAAAAATTAAATCTGTATATGTATTTTAATTAAATTTTCTTAATTTTTAAATCTAGATTGTATAATAACGATTTTCCAAAGTATAAAATCTAGGCCATATTAATTGAAATCCGTCTTTGAAAATAAGAAATAACTTTTGCCCCTTCATTTTAATATTTTTATACGACTAGTAACAATATATCTTGTATTTATTTATCAAATCAGATTTTACAATTGTTTATCAGAAATAAATTTCATCCAATATTAGTTAAGTAAGGAGGAATTTTTGTTACACAGACTAACAATTTGTAGAAGTATGTACGTGTGTATGTGAGTACTCAACAAGTAAACATGTTCCCAATTACAACTGGGATATGCAACGTCACACGGTTACTTTGCTATAGCAAACAAAAACGTCTTATCTTTTACCATCTTGTTCATCATAGTACGTGCCGAAGGTTTTCTTCTTTTTTAAGAAATGGAATAATACAGATATAGGTCTACATCTCACAATTTTCTATACATGAATCGTAATTGATATGTCGATTATTGAGGCAAGGGCCCAATGCAAGATACACCTACTGCTATCTAAGACATGTTTTCAGAGAAGGACTAAAATAAAGTAGATATTTTACTTTGAGCAGTACATAAAAATACATTATATACATCATATGAATGGATAGGTATGGTACTCCACGGATAAATAAAGGATCCGCTCCAGCATTTTCATGGGTGGATCAAGGGAAACCTTGATAAAACTGTAATTAGAGCAACATTACAAAACCCAGAATTAGTTATAAAATTGTGGTTAAAGTCCATATTTAAACAATGTATAGTATAAACACAGGAAATAAGATTAAACATGTGAAGATATTAAGTATATAAAATAATTATAAGACATCATAATTCAGTGGTAATTAATAAAAATTGAGTACTTTTTTATAAATTAATTAAATGGAAATATAGAAAATTCCAGTTTTTTTTTTTTAATTTTTTGATTTCTGTATTTTAAAAACTCATTAAATGAGTGCACGCAAGTTATTTTTTACAAAATAATATTATATCTGCAAAATAAAGTTTTTTAATTATATTTTAAATTAGTGGATGGAAAGATTATTTTAAAAGCTTCGATGATTTATTAAAAAAAAAATTCAACCGAAGCATACAAAATAAGACTCTTCTTCTTGTAAGCTCGATATTAAATTACACGAAAAAAATTCTGTTGCCTAATTTGCTAAAGATGGATATGATTATTTTTGAGGAATAAGTGTCATTGTTTTAAGCCAAGATTTATGTACTGTAAGCAGGACCCTAGGTGCTTATCCTGTAAGTCACATGGTCATGCTCCCAGAAGTTGGGGATGTAAGATTGCTCCATCAATGGACCTGCTTCTCGTAGGGATATCATGGTATCTTTGAAGGATAGCACCATCCGGGAGGGGGTGGAAGGCCTCGGTCTTCCGCTTACGATGATCGGGTGGAGACTCCCTTGCAGTACCGTTGGGGGAAAAGTAAGACCTAGTTCTGCTAGGGGATTCCGTTCCGGGGTTCCCCGTTAGAGGTAAGGCATAAAGACCTAGTCCCGGTGGAGGGATCTTTTGGGGTCCCCTCATTAGAGGCATGGCCCCTAAAAGACCGAGTCCCGGCTATCTTGCGGGTACTTTGTTCCCGACGAGGTAGTTAGAGACTATGGCACCCCTCGAAGCCGAATTTTTGGTTGCGGATCCGGTTTTGGGTGGCGGGGAAAAAAAGGAAGAAAAAAAAGATTTATCTATTATAAATGTAAACACATGTATAATATTTTTAATTTACTGAATACATACCTTTATAACTTCTTTCTCCAGTGCTTAAAATAGTTATTCAGCCTGAGAATTTCATGGAACTGTTTATATCAACGTATAAGTATCTAATCTTATTAAGTTTACAAACAGAACGACAGACTTTTAATAAGGATGGTATTAACATAAACTTATATTCATTTAAATTCAATCATTTTTTTTAGTTTATACGAAAAGTTTCCTGAGTAATACACTCTATATCAAATTTTGAATATCAAAATATTAACATAGAACAACACAATATTTTATCAATTTTGATTAAGATTTGAAATAAATTTTAAATTTTGAATATCAATACAATTGAATATCTGGGATTAATGATAGGCTAAAGAGTTTAAAACTGATGTTTGTAGTTGTGCTAAGAATGAAAATTTATTCTAAAATTTCCCATTAAAAAAACCGTAACTTTAGAAAATATTTTTAGATGGATAAATTCTTTGATGCAAACAATACTATTTTTTATCATTCCATTGAATGTTGCCATTTTAGCATTAATTTAACCGATATATTTCAAAGCACATTTGATCATCAAGGTTCGGTAATATTGTTTTTACACTGTATTATTGATTTATTAACTTTTATTGGAGTACACGTATGTTTTTATCTTTCGTTAAAAATACATTGGCTGTAAAATAAATTAAAAGAATTCTCTTAAGGACTGTTATGAAACAACTGAGAATAGAATTCTCTCGTGCTAAGGATAGCTAATTCGCTTGGGTATTGGAAACCTATGGGATTTCACGTGATCTGAAAAACCCTTCTTTTCAACCATGTTTGTTTAGTTGAATCGCACAATTGTACTGTATATTATAGTATTTTGCTTATACGATATTGATAACGATTTATGCCCATAAATGTGCATTCGTTATATACTTAATTAATTAATAATTAATTTAGTATTTGAATTACTATAAATTAACTAAAAAATTTCTTAAAGTACATATGTACTGATATATAGTAATTTCAAATTGAATTTCTAAAATAGGTATTAATTTTAAACTTCTTCTTCTTTTAAAGTCATTATTATTTCAAAATATTAATTTCTTTTATCTTTGTTTATATATTAGAGTGATTTTATGTTTACGAACACAATTACTTATCAATAAAAAATAGTTAAAAGCAATTTTAATTTTATTTCAAATCTAACTATACTGTTCATCTACGGGTGAAATACTTCTCTCAACACTTCGATTGTAATTATGTTCTGCAGCTGGTCTAAGGTAATAGGATTGTTTCCGTAAATCTTTTCCGACCCCATTAAAAACCCAAGCTAGATCACGGGATTTTGGCCACTGAATCTTATTAAGAAAATCCATTATAAAGTGAAGAGTATGACAAAACACTATTGTATTTTTTGTTATCGAACAGTTCCTATCGCCCTTTTCCATCATAACTGTGAACCGCTTAACTCTTTTTTGGTAGCGTTATGAATTTACAATTTCCTCTAAAATTATTGATTCTTTCTTAATGCATCCCACTAGACACCACAGTTTTTCGCCCATAAAGAGTTGACTAAAAAAAAAAAAAAATAAGTGTTATTCAAGTCAAACGCGATGTTTTTTTATTTATAGACGTGGAAATAAGCCTGTTCTAGAAAAGAAATCTTGCCTAAAATTTTTGCGTTACCACAAACAAAATTTTTAAGCGGTTGATAACAATCAAACTGTTTCTTGATAACCACCATCAGTTCATAGAAAAAGTCCTGAATACGATAACGGTACAATTCACAAATTCTTCTAACAGTTTTTTGAGCCGTACCGTATGAAATATTCACTTGTCATCAGCAGAAATGATTTTCTACAAAGTTAATTGCGTAAATTTGACGTTTTCCTGATTCTTTTTATTTGTTAATTTTTGCAGACTGTGAACTTTTCACTAAATCATTCACGCTGGGATTCAGAGATTATGATATACCGTTTGGTAATAAACAATGTTTGGTTGTTGAATTGTATGACATACGTTTTTCCTATCCAGACTTGATCGTTAATTTTTTGCATTGTTGTTATTCATAAATATAGAATTTGTTTGTTTTTCTTTAAGTGACATATTACGTGTCCTATAGACATGATATTATTACACGAAGAAATGGTGTTGGGAATTTGTATGTACTAGCACAATGCTATTGCCTTGAATGCTTAATTAATCGGCCTAACTATATTTATCAAGGAAATAATGTTCAAGATATATTTTTTCCATTTTTGTTCGTTGTAATTATGTTTTTACGTTTTGAATTTTGTATTTACCTATCATGTGTGGTTTTTGCCGACTATTATTTGTTTGTTTAAATATTATACATTTAAACCACTGAAATATTAAATACATCTTGATTGTAAATATTTTCATATTGCATGCGTGTATATTATTCTTAATAATGTTTATAAAGATAATTACTAGACAGCAATTAGAAGGAAGGGTTTTCTTTGTTCAAAGTCAGACAATCAGTTTCACTCCAGTGAAGCAGAAATCGTGGTTTTCCGAAAAATAACTGAGTGCTACATCCCTTATTACAATACACTAACGAAACTAACTTCTTAATAACGATAAAATATATAAACTACTTCCCAAACCGTATTTTATTATATAAAGAGAGAACTGTATTAAAAAAATATGCTCAAAATTCTTTAAAATGCTACCCTTCCTAGCGGAATGTATCATTTTTATTTCGTGTTACCTTCAGAATTACATTCAATAACAAATTTTAAACAGTTAATGGCCCAAACCCTAATAATAATATCTTTCGCAGTAATAACACTGATAATAATAATAATACACAATAATAAAATTTGCAACACTGTTACAAATTAAACGGCTAGTCAACTGATATTTCCTTTAATTATCACAATATTTAATTTTAAAATTCACTTAGATTTTTTCCTTTTTTAAAATAACTTTTCCACTATTCCCTCCATAGGATATTTGAAACTTATTTTTTGAAATCGACACAGAATTTTAATGAGTTACGAGTACACGAGATACAGATTATGAAATTACAAGTGCAAGAGATATCGATTACGAATTTTTTTTTAATTTGGGTCTGACTTCAAAAAATAATTTGCAAAAATTGCATTGAAGGAATACTGGAAAAATTACTTTTCCCTTTTCAGTGAAATTTATTTTATTTTACTCTTTTTTTTGTAGCAAGTTCAATTTTAGAAGGAAAAAAGATATTTACGATTAAATTCACCACCTGAGCTCTAATCTCGTGTATGAGAATATGGAATGGACTTTTTAGTAGCATATGAAAAATGCCATGTCTGACCAAGATTCAGACCTGGGACGTTCCGGTTGAATGAGTGATTAAAATTATTTATATCATTATAAAAAAAAAATGTAATGCCTAATTATATGAATATAAGGTAATATTTTTACATACGAACTAAGGTAAATAAAATATTAAAGTAGATGTATAATTTTTTTTAATTCTGGGAAATTGTAGAAAATTCTTTTATCTGGGTAACTAATATAAAACTGAAATTAATGATAGAATTACTTAAAATTTTTGATTCTACATTATTTAATATAGTAAACTTTGATAGCATAATATTCTTCTTATACAAGATGACAAAATGTTCAAAATGCTTCCCCTTTACAAATATTGAGTGCGCTAACCTTAAGTAACTTCGATTTATATCTTGTATTATGTTTGGTGGTGTACGTACAGATTCGCCTGTTATATGCCTTTTCAAGTTATCAATGTTTATAGGTTTTGTTTTCTATACATTATGTTTTATGTTACCTCAAAAATAATCTACAGGAGCAGATCGGAGACCTGACAGGTCATTTTATGGCTCCTCAACGACCTATCCAATGATCTGGAAGTTTTTCATTTAAAGTTTTCCATCCCGTTAGATATAGTGACAATATGAGTAGTATATAATATTTGAAGTATACACACTACATCTCCAAAAATGATGAATTGCTTTCATAAATTATTGAGTGTAAAATGTTTACTAAATAAGCTAATAAATACGCTCACTTTATCATTTTGATTTATATATAACTCACGTATAATAAAATAAAAGAAGAAAAACAATTTTAATTATATTTTTATCGATTACAAACATTAGAAAGAGGATATTTTGAACAATTGTATTGCCTAGATACGAAGAAATACTTCTTTTATTATATTAATTTATTTTTTAATTTGATTATATTTTATCTGATAGTATAGACATGCTCTGATGATTCATAGTTTGTCGACAGTTTTTCCTTGAAACGATAGATGATGAGATTTGGAACGTAGCCATGATTGTCCTAACTCTTTTACCCTTTTATTCTTGCCTCAAAGGCTTTTCCTTCAACCATCTAGGATATATCTAGATATTTTGCCAAAATGTTCAAACCAACCCTACCGTTAGTTTAGGGTATAACGATATTACTCGTACTTAAACAATTTTCCGTAGTTGAGTTAATTTTCACCTTATTCATCTCTACTCTATTATAAACTTTATTATACTTACACTTGAACTAATTATGGGGCTTTTCATTAATTTTGTATGAAAGAAGGAGTTTATAACTGTATAACATTCCGAGAAGATTGATCTAAAATATTATTACACAAGATCAAATTACCCCTTTAAAAAAAAAATTGAATCAAGGTAAAGCAAATTAAATAGTCAATTTTAAAATTAAAAAATCGCTAAAATGTACAAGAATTTTCAATTATCTTTGTACTCTTTGTTGCGTGCATTTATCCATTAGTTTTCTAAATTTCCTATTGCAAATTTTACCGTCAAATTCAATCCTACAACAAAAACAAATCTAATAATGGTTTTATTAATTTCCATTCGATATTATTATTTATTTATTTATTGTAAAATAAAAGGTCTTTTCTTAATAAGCAAGTGTGTCAACATTTAATTTTTTTGTTGTTGAGGTTTACAATGATAACATAATACTAATACATTACGTAATTTTTGTGTTATATGATAAAAGTTATTTGAAAAGAAAATTAAAAAACTATGACATTAAGAAAATAATATGGTAATTTCCCTGTACCTAATCTTCTGGTAATCTGTGGCACGAAGTAGGGATATCTTCAAGTTATTTTGATATTACAGTAGAAATAAAATAGACCAATAGATTTCAAAATTTTATTATTTATAAATGTAAACTATTAAGTTATGTTATAGTCATTTCTTAACAACGGTATTGTGGATTGCGTTGATTATGCGGCCTTACGTCGTAAATTTAAATTGCCTAAGAACATTCGTCAAATCATGGGCAACAATAAAGAAGTTTTGGGCCGGGTATTTTTATTTCTTAGAAGTATTAGTATGTTAGATCCCTTTTAATAGTTATTTCGAATTTCGTTTTAAATTTATTTATTTATTTATTTATTTTTTTTTTTTTGTCTCCGAGAAGGAGCCTTTTACACTCCTCCGAGTTTGTTAAATTTATTTAATTTTTATTTTTGTTTTTTATATATATATATATAATTTATTTTATATATATTTATATATATTTAAATATTATTTATTTTAAGTTTTTTACCTGTGAGAGTATTTGTATGTTTTTGTGTTTAATATTTTAGTTTAAAATTTTTATTTTGTCTCTGTTTTTTGATATTTTAGTTTAAGTTTTAATTTTGATTTTTTTTTTTTTTTTAATTTCTAGGTTGCTTTTTTTTTAATTTTTTGTTAGTTTTTATATTTTGTTTTTATCATTTAACTTTGTTTTCCGAGCGTTGATAACATGTAAATGTTTTTCGCCTAAAAAAAACTATATATTTTTTTTCATATTTAGCTGATATTCTTTTTAATAATTAGTTTATTTTGACTTAATCCTTTTATTAAATAACATGTTGAACGAATTTAAAGTAAGAATACCCTATAATATCACTGATTTCAAATTTAAAAATAATTTTTATTTTAAAAAAAACAATAAAAATAAATAAATATAATGGTTGTGTTTGTTTAAATATATTAGTGTAGATGGAAAATACAGATAGATCGTAAAATAACTACTTACTCTATTCATAATTAATTTTTTTATGTGCTATGTGGGGAGTAGACTAAGAAAATTATCATGAAATCTACCAGTTTTTTTTTCATGAAAAACATCCTGTCTTTGTCATCATTACTGTAATCGTAATTAGTTTAATATAAATTATGCCTATAAAAGTAACTTTATTCAGAACTTTTTTCTGAATTTTGTTCTATTGAATTAATCCTTATCTGTTACTTTACAATACATTTTCCTTTCTTTTCTATTATGGTTCCTTTTACGAGACTATTCTATACACCATTTCTTCTAAGGATATAATGTAGTCAGGTTTTTGTTTCTTTTCTTTATAACAACCACTAATACTCTTTTTTTTTTTCATTACGTTTTATTCCACCCATTCATTCATCATTACGACCAAACTTAAAACTTTCGTAGTAGCCTACTTCTTTTTTTTCTTCCTTAAAGTTCAAGTTTTGGTTTCTTTATAGGAAATATGCTGTACCTTACAAAATATTTTATAAAAGTTTTCTTAAGGTTATGTTAGTGTATCTTATTTTTAAGGATTTTTCTTTTCAGAATTGTAATTTTCCAATTGATATTTTATTCGATATTTTTTTACAAACGTTTTCGTTGTTTATTCTGTTATTCCCGTAATATTTTTATATTTTCATTCAGGCGAATAATATTTAAATTACAATCTTTTTTCACTTTGCTTTAGTATTCTTTTCTTTATTTCATTTTCATATAGAACGTAATCCCGAAGCATGTTAATAATTTTTAAAAATCCAAAATAAGAAAAGGTAAATATATCAAAAAGTTTGAAAATATGCCAAAAATTACTCCAAAAATTAATAGTGAATAATTAAGTTACTTTTTTTCTCAAGATTTCATTATGTTAGTTCAAGTTAAGACAAGTAGCCCTAACCGTAAAATTCTTTCCTGTTTTCTTCGTTTATCTTTTATTTTTTTATTTTTCTATCCCTATTCTTCGATTGTAACATGTAAAATAAGCATAATTATTTAATCTTTAAATTTGTATTATGTATAATACATAAGCTAACTGAGCAACTTGCTTTAATTTAAAAAAAACTCTTCTCTACATTGTAAATAAAGTTGTACCTGGATAGATATCCAAGTACAACATTATTTAAAATTAAAAACTTTGTTAAAATTCAGTGGTAGTTGCTCCATCTTTACCAACTTAGCAAAACCTATTCTACTATATCCCACTTTCTACCTACCTACAGCAATAGCTAATACCTTACTCCATTTGAGAGTCTATTAACGGTCAACTTGTCAGCCACTTAAAGTAGTGAAGTTTTATTGATGATCTTTAATTAATGTGTACATGCCAAACCTCCTCATTATTCATTTTGGTCTTTCGGATTATGCGTTAATAGAACAAGGAGTATTCGGCCGATTCTAGGAAATTAAAAAATTGAATTGAAAATCCTTATTAGGTATTGGCAAAAATGCTGAAAAAGTAATATTTACTTTTGATAGTTTAAATATAAATTTTTATTTTGTTAAAAAAACTTTTTTTATACATAAATATATATATTTTAATTTAATTATTTTTTACTATTTAATTGTCCAATTTTTTTTCTTATCGTTAAAATGTTTTTATTTAAAAATTAATTAAATAAAAACTTACAGATCGTAACAATATAATTGTGTATATGTGCATTACATTATAATTGTGCAATCAAATATGAATTGATATATATGTATTTAATTTTACTGTAATATAGACTGAAAATCTAACAAAACAAGAAGCATAATTGCTGCAGACATCACCAATTATTCAAAGACTAAGGATTTAATTCAAAGACTAAGGCTTCATAATTATTTTGATTTTTTGCTTGCTGACATCACCAAACAAGCTTGAAGCTTGTGCGAGGGATATAAAAATAGATTTTTGTAGCGTTAGAAAAATAGCATGCCTAACCGGGATTCAAACCTTAGACTTCCGAATGAAAGATTGAGACGCTACTACTCCGCCACGGAGATCGGCTAATTATTTAGGTTTTTTATTATTTTATGAAAGTTTTACTAACAAAATTAAAAAAAAAAAAAATATTTTCTTCCAAATGATTATATTTATTTTTAATTCTTATTAAAAAAAGCTCAAATCGATCGAAAATATACTTTATGTACTATAAAATAATAACTTTTCACATACGGATCCATAAACCATTTTTTTTTTCACAAGATTCATAACAGATTATTTATATCTTACTTTGTAGGTACTTCTGTACAATCTCAAACAGCTAGTCATACGAAAAAGTAGAATTTAAAAATGCATTTTGCCGGTTATGTGATCGTAAAGAAGTGGTTTTTGTTTTTAATCGCAAACTTATTAATACGTTATTATTCATTAAATAATGATTGATGAACTAATTAAATAATTAATTTTTTTAAGGAAGAGAGAAACCTTTAAGGTATTCTAGTTCCATTACGTATACTAAACTAAAAAAAAAAATTTGGTTGATTTCATGAGTTACAAATTTCTGAAAAAATCTTAAAACTTGTTGCGGAGCAGAAACTTCCAGTTAACAAATCAGCATAAATTTCCCACAATCATGAATTGACTACAAATTACAACTATTAAACTGCTTGTTTATAATAGACAATTATATTTGTATGTGTATTAGTTTGTTTTAATGTATGTATTCAAACTTGGATAACTCGTGGGTAAGGATTCTGAAGTGAATTTGATTATTTCATATATATATATATATATATATATGAATAGTAAACATGTGCAAACTTTATAAATCCTATATATTCAATATTAGAATATGTATATTTGTGTGTATACTTTTCATCATTTTTTATGATTCTTCGTGCAATATTATTTGCCTTTTTTATTTAATTTAATAAATTTTTCAAGCATCCTTCATCTACAGTTTCATTTCTACTCTCCTTTATTATTCGAATTTACATCCTGTTTTGGGTTTTCCTTTTATTTTTGTTAGAAAAGTGGAGATATATATTAAATATAAAAAGTTTCACAGTTCTGAAGTTTTAGTCGAATAATTAAGTATTTATATGTTCATATAAAAGTACATTCAGTTCATTAATTAATTTTTTAATTAACTTGTTAAAGTATATATTTAGTTGAATTCATTATTATTATTTTATGTAAAAATTGGGAGAAAAAATGGAGTTAATTAAAAATTTTCTTTCTTAAAAAAATAAAAAAGGAACGGTTAATAAATGTATTCATTTTTTAAAAATGAGAAAATATGTATAATAAAAATGAATGTGAAGTTAAGATTCGCTTCGGTGAATGTGAAAAGGTTGTCTTATAACTTTGTAAGTGGTAAGAAAAAGTAAAAGGCGACGACAAAGAGTATGAAATGAAGGAAACTGACTGAGTGACAGAAGTAGGAAGTCAAGTGCATTGACTTTTAATGAACTAAATAAAGTAAGCTTTCAATAAGAAAGGTAATCAAAAGAATCCCGTAGGAAAAATTTTTGTTAAATCCTTCAGAACTTTCTAAAGTAATCGAATAAAATTAAATGAAATTTCCAAAAATAATCAGATGCTAATTTTTTTAATTAGGATTTCATTTAAACAATATAAATGATAATAAAATAATGCAATTCCAAATTATTATTTTAAAATATTATTAGCGTATAAATTATGAATATATAGTAGGCTAATTATGAAAAAGTAAGATTTCTTAAAGTTCTTTTATATTGTATAGTTCAATTCATTGAATCTTTTTCCTCTTCCCTTCATCCTTCTTATTTTTCTTATTTTCTTCTGAATATATAATACGTTTATTCCAACGAGAGACTAATCTCAATGTTTTCTCCTCATAACAGTTAATTCATGTATGAGAGTTTATGGTATCACGTCAGGGTAATGGGCGGATAAGTTAGGAAATTCTGAGCACTATTAATAGTCCTTATATTGCACTCTCTGATTTCCGGCTTATTTGGAAATCTAAACAGATACTTTCAGAAAAACGATTTCTGTCTGAGAAGGAAGTAAATATGGAAATAAATACTGGTAAAAAAATATGGAAATTAATTTTTATAACGAAGAGGTTTTCAGAACTGTCAAATGTTCAAGCTGAAGTTTTTTATGCAGAAAACTAATAAAAAATATAACTAATTTTTTTAAAAAATATAATTAAAAATAATTTCAATAAAATTCTTATCTGCTTTGACTTTATTTAATTTTCGAAACTGTCTTGGTATATATAATGATTAATCTTACTCCAAATAAAATCGACTAATGAATTTACCATACATATTATTCCCTTTCTGTAAAATTAAAACGATGAATATGCTACATTAAATATATGCATAAATATTATACTTAAAAATACCATTTTATACACTTAATTACTACTTTATACTGTTTAAACACTTTTAAAATAGTATATTATGGAACGAGTCTATAATGATAGTAATTAATGCACTAGTGCAAAGTAAGTTTACGGCACTCCCCCAAGGCTTGAGTTATAACTCGAGCCTTGGCGAGTGTCGTAAACTTCGCGAGAGTGTAGCGGTATAAAGAGTTGCATACTGTAATTTTTCTACGGCTGAGAAAATATTGGAATTATTGATTTAAATCGATGACTGAATATATTGTTTACAGAATATTTGTTTTTTTTTTTTTTAATTTATCATAAAATACATTAAACAATACATTTCTGTGGCAATTGATTATTAATCATAAGTTTTGCCTTTTCTTTAATCTATCTATGTTAAAACCATTTCTTCCTTAGAATCGAACATAAGTAACAAAAGAATAAACCGTGTAATAAAGAAACTTAGTAACATATTAGTGTACTCGGATTAGTGTAATCGGACTACACTAATTACACTATTACACTAATACCAGATTACACTAATACCTATTAGTGTAATTGGATTAAAATCAAAGTAAAAAAAAAAAAAACAGCTGATACGTTAAATAATACCCGCTTCTGCTTGGTCGGTAGTTGAAAAAAACGTTTTTGTATGGTTGAATACCTGTATTATAATAAAAATCTGTTTCATAATAATGATCCTCGTTATGATATAGGTTCCAGCCACGTAATTCATACGTTATACGAGTAATACAGCCGTAGAAAAATAAGAAAGTTTAAAAAAACGTACGAAACAATTAAAAGAACTAGTAAAATATTTTATCACTTATCAGTTACTTGTTTAATAATAAAATTAGTAAAATTTTATATATATATAGAAAGTAGTTTATTTATGATGTTCTTGTATGTTTTAGTTTACCCTACTACGAACGTAAGAGTGGTAATGTGTTTAACTCTTATGAATGTTTCTTCCCTTCTATAGCTTCACAGATCCAACAACCAATATTCATACAGATTCAATGTTGTAAGATTGATATGTTGCAGACTGAGTGAAGCTTCACAGATTCATACAACTAATGTTTGGGGAGTAACATGACTTTATTCTGGAAGTAACATAGACTAACTTAAATTGTCTTAATCTTGAAGGGGGCCAGCGCTACGCTGAGGGACAAATTTTAAATATTACGCTTTTTCAAATTCTAACAATGTTATTTGATAAAATAGTAAAATAAAAACACTTTTTTCCTCTTGGGATTTTTTCGAAAAATTCATCATTCTCTAGATATAAAAGCGAAAAACGTTCTCAGGAAAAGGAAGAAGAAATGCATCATGTCCGAAATTACAAGAAATGCCATGTCCGAAGACTCAGACACACTGTCATCGGAAGTTGAGGCCGTTCGCAGAATGGAAAAACGCAAGAAAGGATGGCCGAAAGGAAAGCCTAGGCGGTAATTTTTGAATTTGAAATTATAGAAGAATGTGAAATTTTGAACATTTTTTCATGAGAATGTGAATTATTGAACCTTTTTTTTATTTTTTTTTTGAAGTGGGATGGGTCTAATGACCAAAGTAGTCGATGGCCCTAAAAACCTCAAAAAAAAAAAATGCATCGCGACTAACATCCGCTTGCGCACTCTGTTGCCGGTATTCGTTTCATTGCATCGCTGTTAACATTTAAGTAGCACAACATTTCAAGAAAACAAAAGTAAACTTACACCAGTATATATCTAGATGATTATTATATTTAAAGGTAAAGTTATGGAAACAAAAAATCACTAAATAAAATATTTATTAAAAAACAAAAAAAAACCCGACTACTAATTGTACATATCCATCTAGAATAATTATGAAGAACAAACAAAAACTAGTAAAAAGAAGTATTTATTTATGATTACAGACATTTTTTCAGGATTCATCCTGACCCCCCGCGTAGGGAAGACACCCGCCATGTGACGATCCCGGACGCCACACCACCCCCTCCGTTCCTGATGAACCTTACCGGAGGTCGTCCTTTAGACCCTCTAAACTGGAATAACACAACACAGTTATCAGTTTAGCCTCGGTCAGGATGCCACTGATTCAAATGCCTCGGCAGGCATTTCCATCCGTGTATTTACACAACCTACCTTCCTATGGCCTCTGCCGACCTAGACCGCCTACCATAAACCTCCAACAAATAAATTAACCGATGTGTGGAAGCGCGATGCCCGCGCCTTTCTCTGCACCGAAGATTTCACTCAAAACCTTTAAATATCTAACTTCAATTAAACGATGACTCGGATCATTACTTGACTGAGCCTTTAAACTCCAAAAATACAATCCTCATACCAACAAAAAACGTGTTGATAGAAAAAACGACAATTTTGTTCTACAATTCAATTTACTCAAAGTCCTCTTTATTTACTTAAAATCAAGAAAGAGATTCAGAAATTTAATAAGCCGCTAATGAAAATATACCCTATTTTGGTCCTATTTCTCTGGTCCGTTTTCCGAAGCGAGGTCAATGGCCTCCTAGACCGCAGCTCCATCACAGAGTTCTGCACACATCCATCCTCATCCTAACAGCGAATATCTCAGCTAACAGTGGCTCGATTCCAAAACGCCTTTCTTGGCGAAGTTTAAGCGGGCCTCTTAAGCAGCCACTCGGGTTGCTATTCTATCTAAATATCTATAACAGCATCAGACCGCCTCAGCCATCCTCTGGTAGTCTAAGAATCTAAGGAAGCATCTATAGCCTATTCCCTTTCAGTTTTCCAATTAATTGGCAGATCAAAACGAGAATTGATCCTCCCCGCAAGTTTTCTAGCTATTTTGGTATGTTCAGCTTCGTACCTGCGACAGACATATAAGACATGGCACACATCATCAATGACCCTACATTCTAAACGTAAGCCTGAATTAACTTTTCAGGGTACAGTAAGTTAGTCAGCGACGTGAAATTTAATATTACTTCTAAATTTTTTGCTGTAGTCGAGTGCCTTTAAGTCATGGCCATTAAAGTACCCATCCATATAGCCTACACAGGCACCGGATTACAACATAAAATTTATATGTTAAATTTCACATTACTGACTAACTTACTGTATCCTGAAAAAAATGCCTTTAAGGAAAGAAAGATAAACTTGTTTTAATTATTTTTTGTTCGTTTTTAATAATTATTCTAGGTAGATGAGTACAATTAGTAGTCGGGTTTTTTGTTTTGTAATAATTATTTTATTCTTGATGAATTAATTATTACAAAAACTTTAGAAGCTTATACGTGGAATATGGAAATTAATTTTTTAACGTGTGTAAGATGCCATGCCGACCGAGAATCGAACCCGGGACCCGCGGAGGAAAGCCGAGACTATCACTTCGCCTCGCATATCGGCAGTAATTATTTATTATTAGGTAATGCAGTTGATAAACTTTATCAATTTTTTTAAATATGTAATTGTGTAATAATTATGAAATGAATTATTTCATTAATTAGTTTTTCAAATAAGTTGTAACTAGGATTTTCTGGATTAATCTGATTTGTTGTTTTCTAAGCTTTGTAAAGTTGGCAATATGTATAAAATTAACTGTTTGTTCTAGGTACGTATAATGTACAAGAAGTACATAATTCTTATATATAATATAATAGAATATAATTCTTTATATATATATATATATATATATATATATATATATATATATATATATATATATATATATATATATATATAAACTATCATATAGGGTCTGATTTTTTTTTAAATGTAATTAAAATATTTTAAAATAACAAATGTTTAAAAAAGTAGATGCTTTGTAGTATTTAAAACAACCATTTCAGAAACAAAATTAAGTAAACCTTTTAATAAAATCCATACAAAAAATTCAGTAATACAGTGTTTTGTGTAAAACGTAATAAATATCATTTAATATGCATGGAAAAGAAATAATTTTTGTGAAAAATATCGACATTACAAAGTTTGGGAAAACAATAAACCAAATTTATACATCAAAATTACACAAAAATAAAAAAAATTGTATTATGAAGTTAAAAATTCCATACGTATTTATCTATTACTTTACATCCAAAACTTCAATTACAATGATGAATAAATAACAAAACAATTGGAGTAAAGATTTTTAACATACAATATCTTTAGATTATAGTCTAAAAAAATAAATATTCATTTTACAAAATACATTTAATTGAAATTTGTGTTAGACTACACGTGTTTTTTTTTAGTTTTTTTTGCAATATTTATCATTATTTAAAATAAATTACAATATAATTTATAAAGTAATGTAATGCAAAAGAGAAATTCTTTCAGTAAAATCCTATGAACATCAACAATTCCGTCTTAGATTTTAGGAAAATCAAGTTGGGAGATCCGACCAATTGGTTTCATATTATATCTCCCATGGAATTTACCTTAGAATATATTACATATAAATTGAGCTTTTAGACTCAAGGGAATTTAAGTGATATCGTCATACTATTTCTTGAGGGAATATATCTTTATAGGCATTTAATATATATCTTATACGCTGTTCAGATTTGTTCAAAATAGGTGTACTTACAGTAATATAACGCATAAAATATTATGAATATTATTATGAAAAATATTATGAATATACTATTTCCATCCCTAAACTTGAAGTAAAATAAATAAATCTACAATAAAAATATTCTATTTACTAGTTTACTATGTATGTAGGTAATATTAGGAAAATTTTAGGATTTAATTTTGATAAATAATTTTTAACAGGATTTGTTTTTATACCGCTTTATCCTGTTATAAATGATAATGTATTTAAATGTAAAAAAAAAGCAGAGATAAATTCACGCAGATATTTCTCAATTTAGACGATGACATATTAAATCTGCTATGATCATGACCTTCTTGTTATTCTTTATAAATGTTTATAAATAATAGAATTTTTAGAGTTTTTCTCAAAAAATAATAGTTCCTTTATGAAAATCTATTCATAGTAATGTAATTTATTAAAAAGATTTTTCGTATTGTTTTTTATTAATAGTTTTTTTCTAAAAATGTTTTTATCTAAAATATTTATATAATGAAAGGTTTTGTAGTAAAATCCCCTTCTAAATACGACAAATTCTATACCGACTTTTATGTAGCTCTATGCGGTGTTTTCAAACATTGTATAAAATATATTTCCCCAACACACAAGCTAACAAACCCAAAATAGTGTTTTTTTAAAAATATTTACGAAAAAATAATATGTTAATTGAGTAATATTTATTTCAATTATTAATTCAGTGTACCTTAAAATCGCAAAATATGAAAACCTTCCCATAAGTCGTTTTTTTAGTCAATAACAATATTTTTACTTTCTTGTACAAAGTAAAGGAAGTATTGCGATCGCGAAAAATTTCGGTTTTCATATTTCAACGGAAATATCCATTTTCACCATCCCTGAATCAATTTTGACTATTTCAGCGTGCGTCTGTACGTATGTATGTATGCACGTACGTATGTATCTCGCATAAATAAAAAACTATTGGCTGTAGGATGTTGAAATTTTGGATTTAGGACTGTTGTAACATCTAGTTGTGCCCCTCTCCTTTTGATTGCAATCGACTGAACCAAAAGTGTCCAAAAAACCCCAAAATCAAAAAACTTTTGATTTTGGACTTTTTCTTAACTGCAGTAATAAGCCCTCATTGAGAGCTTTTTAACGATATGTCATAAGTGGTAGTTACTTTCATTGGTTCCAGAGTTATAGCCAAATAAAAATTTAATTAATGAAATATTTGGATCTTACAAGGGGAAGGCACATCAGTTTGAATCCGACTTCTTCCCCTTTTTTTAACTTTCTTTTTAATTTAAATATATTTATTTATTAATAATTATTAACTTCTGATTGTAAAAATAAACTACAATAAATAATAATTTAATAATAACAGTAAAAAAAGATTGAAAAAATATCAGAAGTTATTAATTAAATAAAATTTTATGTATTTTTCATTTTAAAAAAATGTGTATATGTAACTTAATAGGCATATAAGGAAGTCATGCGGTGCCCACATCAGATTTTTTTTAATAATATATTATAAAAAAAATGAAGAGAATTAATAAAAGAAATCGATATGTAAGATTAAGAATATAAAGATAAACCGTTTAAGATTTTTAACAAATTATATTTTCAGAATTTTGTTTTATCAATATTTATTTCTTTATTTAAGCTTATTTTAGATTAAACCATTATCTTATCTTTCATAAGTTCCACCAGAATTATTAAATTATTTGTTGCAGTAAAAATATTACAGTCTTGGCCCACTTAAATAAATCTAAAAATAAAAAATTTTCTTGACATTCGTTATCTTTTGTTGTTAATAAAATTGTAATGAATTGTTAATAGATAAGCTAGTAAAATAAATGTGAACAGCGAATTTGTTGCTTATAAATTTTATAAAAATGAATGATAAAATTTGGTTTAAGAACAAAGAAATTGTGATGCAGATGAAATCGGTACATTCTATAAGCAACGGTATATAAGGATGTTTGTAGCCTAGTGTTATTTTAAACTACTCATACATGGAACCACCCATTCTGAATACCATTTAATTAATCTAAAGTATTACAATATATGTTCTCTACAACACGCTTTTTTATTGTCACTTTCAACAATAAGGATGATTTCAAATTAAAAATTCTTGTTAAAAAAGAATGAACTATAGTCTGGTTTTGTAGGAGAAAATATGAGTATATAAGGACAAGTTTTGCGCAGCTAGTGTTTTATTACTGTTGTGAATTTTGTAATAAAGGTGATATAGAATACCAGTCTTACTGTATTAAATAACATACACATACATAGATACAGTCACATAAATGCAGTGTTGCTTTTTAATAAAATGCCATTTTTATTACTATTCTCCCTACCATCATTATTTATTATCAGTACATTAAAAAACTAAACCAAATTAAACATCAGTTATTTTTTATTTTTTTTTATTTCTAATGTGTACAAAATTTACAATCATTTATCTTCTCGGGTTAATAGATTTTGTTTTAGATATTTTCATTACTGTTATTACATAAATTATATTTATTTTAAAAAATTGACCATTTTATCTTTATTCAAAGATAAAATTTTATAAATATTGACATAAGCCGTTGATATCAATCAAATAAAAATAGGGTGTTTCTAAAATGGTGGACTGGCTATACTTTTTCGGATTCTACTTGCAAAACTAAACAAAAATATCCTTAGGAAAAACGGCAATTTCTATTTCATTCTCCCCCTGTCAGCCATTTTGTTAATTTTGTGTATAAAAGTTTATATCTCAAGTTCGGATAGATGGATCACATTAATATTTGGTGAGCGTCTTGGTAAAAAAAACTTAAAATTAACAAAAATCAGGACTTAAATACCTTCGCAAATTACAAAATGGCGTCTAATGAGTCATATTTTTTAAACAGTGGTGATGTTCTAATTTTCAGTTTTCTCTTTAATATATAATGTTCAACATATGTGTAATTGTAGACCTTAAATATTAGTTAGTTATGTACTACTTTTTCTTACTTTAAGTCGGTAATGACTTTATTTTTTATGCGATTATAAGTAAGAGAATAAAAAAAGGAAAACCATAAAAATTGTTAATTCTACATGAATTAAAATAAAGCTAAAATTCAAGTAATGTTCAATACTTAACATAGCACTTTAAATAAATCACAGGAAGTAAAAATAATAGAAACAATATCATTAGTACCAATATATGAAAACAACATTATAGATAATACAAATATTCGTTGGTAAATAGAAATCGCTGTAATTCGAAAACTATCAAAGCAACGTTAAGCAGGATGACCCAGTACTGGTCATCCGGTGTTTCCATTCCTCGGTTCTTTCTCCAGGTCACTCCTCTGGTTACATCTCCCAGTTCCAACACATGGAAACGTTTTAGTCGTCTGTTATCATCGTGGTTGACCAGTAGATTTAGTGCCAGATAAAAAGTTACATATTTTTCTAACCTCTATTTGTACTGCGAGTTAATTTTTTGGATGTCTTCGTAAACAGAAGGTCATAGACATGAATTTATCTGCTCCTAATAAACCACGGCACCTCTGTTACGGTCCCCACCAATTTATTTTGGAATCCTTGGATTATCACAGTATTACTGTTACTTGTCGTACCCTACAGCTGGATCTCACACGTCCAGATAAGTTTAAGGATAACTCTGTAGATCAACACTTTATTAGATAACTATATCGGTGAGTTTTTACCCAGCAATCGATTTCGTTCACTATACCTGATGTTAAACTGTTTCCTCTTTTCTATCACGTGAGCCCTTCCACGTCAGGTAACGATCCAAATGTAAGCCAAAGTACCGTACCCGATTCGTGTGAGGGATATATATGTCGCAGGAGGAACCAAAGAAAATCACACCTTCTATTCGTAAACGTCAAATGGCTAGATATGTTTTGATTCTCCCTCATATTCCATTTCCTCAGCCACGTGCTGATCTCCTCCAACTCTACTTGTAGCCGAGGCTTGATTCAGATCTTCATGAAAAGCTAGGATTGTCGTTTTGTCTGCAAACGGTGCGACAGTGTTGTAAACCGGAGCGGGAAGATCAGATGTGAAAATCGAATACAGATCAGGCCCCAGAAAAGATCCCTGATGAGCTCCCGTTTTCGTATCGAATAACCCTGATAATTCCTGATTGAATTTAACCTGGGAAAAGCACCCAGGTAACTTTGCAGGACTAAGTAGAATGGCTGAGGAAGGCTCTGTTGTAGCTTATATAGCAGACCAGGCAGCCAGATTTTTTCAAAGGCTTGCTGAACATCAAAACCGCTGCTGAGCAGTACTTCTTCTCCTCCAAGCATTTGGGTATGATTGTAACAGCTTTATGGGTCTGTTCAATGGTAGTCAAGTTAAATTGGTGATCTGGTATAACCTCTTCTTGCTCCAGGATAGGCCACAGCCTCCAGAGAAACAGCTTTTCAAACAACTTGGATAGTATCGTTAGAAGAGTTTAGATCTGTAGTAACATCATCAGGCAGTTAATCTGGCTTCGGGACCATTACTATTTGGGAGATCTTCCATCCAGATGGGAAACATGTTGTTTGGAGGATTCCACTAAAAAGCTCTGTTATGTACCGGATGGCCTTTTAAGGAAGCATTACCTAACATAAATGCATGAAACTGTTTTTAATGTCTTTCCTTCTTGAATATACCTAGCATTTCCGAAATTATACAATTTAAATAAAAAATTATAAAAGCTTGAAAAATTAGGTTAGTAAAATAAAATTCATTTATTTTTTTAAAACTCTACTAATTATGTACACCAGTCTCACACAGAATTTAACTAGTAAACGTTTTTCATAAAATAAAATCTGAAAACACATTGTTAAAGATGTTTAATAAATTATTTTAATATTGTTAATTACAATTTTATCTCTTATTTAACCTTTAGATGAATCTAATATTATGAAACACATTTAATTAATTATTACCAAGTACAGTTTATTTTATTATAGTTCATTAAAATAATATTTTAAATGCTGTTTGTTTTTTTTTAAATACTTGTGTGTTAGATTAAATAAAGTAAAATTAATTAGAAATAGATACATTTGCGTATCTATATAACAGAGTTCATGTGTTGATTTAATATAAAAACCTGAAATAATAATAATAATAATGTTATAAAATAAATATTTCCATTGAAAGTGATGATGAAATTGAGGTAGATGAAGATTCTTTGATATCAAATCTAAAGGGAGCTCGAATAAAATGCTAGATAGATTGAATTTAACAGTCTTTTTACAGTTAGAAAACCGTTCTTGATTTACCTCATTCGCTCTTTCACCATTCTGTATTGTATTACACTAAGTCTTCTACTCTTCTCAATTTGTACATATTCCCCCTACTGCTTCATCAAATCATTCTAGCAAAACAGACTGTGTAAGAGAAGAGACTAAGGCCTTCTTAGCATTCTAATTAGGCTAAGTGATACGGTAGTACATGTGGAGTGATTAATGTTTCTAACCACACACACACACACACACACACACATATATATATATATATATATATATATATGTATCTGTTACTTCGTTTCTACATTTTGTTGAAGAGTACAATCTAGAACTGTAGTCTAATATAATGAATTTTAAATTGTTTTCAACTACAACATTGAAAAATCTTTTTGTAGATTCATTTATTATTAAAAACTAATATAAATGTGAAGCTTTTTTTTAAAATGCTAATTTTATCCACTAGGCCATAAACTATGTATAAGAGAGAGAAATAAATGACATTTGTTTAGCTATATAGTTTCGTTTCTTGTGATGCTAAGAAAAATGATGCCGTTAACTATTGAATCAAATATAAAGTGATTGAAATAAATAGCTCTCCTTCGTCTAATATATATTAGACGATAATGATACAGCTACTACTAGTAATTATTTAAATACAATACTGGTTATCCTTAAAAAATGGAAAATGCAATGATTTTATACGAAATCCGATTCAAATTTTAAAAAACCTAAGTATTTTTGAAAAAGTTTCAATTTTAAACATATGATTATAAAAATATTAATATAAACTTCTTTTACATTAATATCAATATCCATAAAAAATGAAATTCCATCATAAAAATAAAAACTAAAAATTTAATTTTTTTTTTTTTAAGAAAATATTCCAGATTAAAGAATTATTATTATCCCTGAGAGAATACTAATTTTAATATAATACAACGCAAGGTGTTTTTGCTTCCTTTTAAATTCATTATTTCCGAGTGAAATAACTCTGTTGTGTTTGTTTAGCTATTATTTTCTAAGATAAAAGGAGTTGCTAATATTATAACAAAAGAAAATGAATTAAATAAAAAACAGTCTCCTATTTAATTTTCTTACCCTATGCGTACAGTCTTACTCGCGAAGATGTTCTTGCTATTATAAAGAATATATTAAATTAAATATACACTTGCAATTTATCAATAAAACTACGTTAATTTAAACACTTTTACTCCTATTCTACTGTAAGATAAAATTTTAATATATTTTAAGCTATAAATAAATAAACAAATGCGTACGAGAATGTACACACACTAGAATGTAATTAAAAATTAATTCTTATCGTAGTATGAAACAAGATTTATATTTCAACAGCGAATTAGTAGAATTCATCAAAACTACTGGGCTAATTCTTTGCAATGTTCTTAAAAAAAAGAAGTCATTGTGTCTTTTAGATGTATCGTTAAAGTATAGTTTCAAAATTAAATTGCAGTCAACAAGAAAATAACCACCAGGAAAATAAACGGTATACATTCATATTGCAAACCCTATCGAGGATTATTTTAAAAGTAAAAGACTAATTAACTACAAAATATTTAATAGCAAACAAATGCAATAATTTTTTTTTCTAGAATTACATACTTCAGCATACTTCAGTGGACTTTCAAAAATCCCTTTTACTTTTTGGGCAAAATGAGGGTGTGCGATATCGAGAAACTATACGACCGCTGTTTTCAGCTGCTTCTAGCGCAGCTCAGATTTTTCCAAGTGCTACATAAATATACTGATAAATCAACTCCACATTCAAGATTATGAGTTGTTATTTTAAATATATTATTAAATCATTATTTTTCTTTCATATAGTTTTTAATTATCGAGAATTTCCCAAAATTTTCACATTGTACATCTCGTTTGTGTATGAATTCATACGCGTAGTATGGGTTGCACATGTAGTGGCCCTAGCTGGGCTGGCGGGTGCCAGCTAGGGCGGTTGCATGATACGGAGAATAATATTTAATTTGATTCATGTTAATCAAATTTAATTTAATATTAATTGATGTATCTTAATCAAATTTAATGTAATTCTGTAATTACATTAATAGTAATGTAACTAAAGAAAATTTTTTTTGTTGTCATAGATTTTAAATCTTTTTAGGATAAATATATTACAGTAGTTTTAAGTGCATTTGTTTGGGTTGCATAATTTATAATCGTGTTTCGGTTATATTGCGGCCCAGTCTTTATCTGTGTTCATTCTTTATCTATGAATATGTGTTTATAAATAATATGGAATTATCTCTGCTATAATTAAATCAGTTATTTATTTTATGTAATTCTATTACTAGTACGTTTTTTTTAAAGAAAACAGAAAAAAATTTATTTTATAGTTATCTTTGGCTTGTTATATAATACTTACTGCTTAACTGAATACAGTTATCCACGGTATTATTTAATTACTCTACAGTTGCTCTTTATACAATAATACAGCGTTTATACTAAAAATTATTATTATTTATGTAATTTAGGCTTCCTTGTAGCCAATTTATAAAAGTCAGCTTCTTTCAACTATGGAAAAGAACCATTTTGGTTATGTTCTTAAAATTGTATTTATCTAATAATATTATTTATGTACTGTAAGTACGCAAATGAAATATTATTATTATTATTAAATTTATTGTAAAAGGATTATCTGATCTTTTGTCTCCCATTCTGGCCGACTTATTCAACTTAAGTTTGAGGATTGGGTATTATCCCAATGGAAGAAAGCTAGGGTCATCCCATACCTAAAAATGAGAATGATTCCAGTATCAAGAACTTTCGTCCCATTTCTGTGTTTGGTGTGTTGCCGAAAGTATTTGAAATTTTTTCTCTGCGAGGTCTTCTGATCAATAAATCATCGAATACCTAAGATTATTGTGGAGCAGCATGGATTTTTATTGAGTAGATCAACTACCTCGAACCTTTGTACCCTTTTGAAAATCGTAGGTCCTGCAGTAGAAGGTTAGAGTCAGGCAGATGTAGTATACCTGGACTTCCAGAAAGCTTTTGGCAAGGTTCCACACAACATTCTGTTGAATAAAATGGAGAAAATGAATTTTCCCTTTTCGTTAGGTGAACCGCTTCTTACCTTGCGGACTGCTGTTTCAGAGTGCGTTTTAGTGGCTCCACATCTGACGAGTTTCAGATTGGTTCTGGTGTTCCTTAAGGATCAAACATTAGTTCACTCCTTTTTTTTTGATTTTCATTAACGATATTGTAGAGCGAGTTGGTTATGTTATCCTGATGTTTGCTGATGATATCAAGATCTATCTGAGAATTACTTCTGATGCAGATCATCTGCTGCGGCAGACAGCGTTGAACGAGGCTTGGTTGTGGTCTGTTGTGAATGGTCTTCCTTTGAATCTTGAAAAGACGAAGGCGATGACTTCTTCTTGAAGTCGTTTTATTTTTGAAGACGAGGAATACGAATTGGTCTCATGTTTATTTTATGGGCAACTCTCGCATTGAGCGAGTTCAAGAGATAAGGGACTTAGGGGTACTTTTGACTCGAAGTTTTCTTTTGTACGCCATGTTGAGGCCATCGCTTCATTGGCAAGAAGAATTTGAGTGTTGTCCGCTGGCTTTGTCGCCAGTATATACGCTTAGCAGTATAATTGTGCTGCAAAGTTTCATTCTAAATCACCGTAGTACTAAACGATTATATTTTTATTTTTTTTACCTAATTTTTATTTTATTTTAGACTTTTTATGTGCCAACATGTATGGCTAACGTGTTTACATCCCACGAAACCAAAAAATATTATTGTGAAAGCCATTCATATGAAAGCCTTTCTTCATCATCCACCATTTTTTTCACATTTCCGTTTATTACTTAAAATACACCGTGTATCAAAAAGTGTGATCCAATTTCAAAACCATACATACACCTGTGAAACCACACATAATCAGTGAATGCGTGGTTCATTGAATTTGCACCATTTGAAAATGCGTGTAATAGAGCTTCAAATGTTGCCCGCCATATTGCAATAGCAGTGCTAAAACGTACGCTATCCTCAGTCGTAAAATCCTGACGTCTATGTAACACAAGGTGTTTGTGTTCTGCAATTTAGTACGAAAGAGTCCGTTATAACAGTTCAGCGTGCGTTTCGACAATGTTTAAGGATTGATCCTCCATCGGCTAAGGATTGATCATTCATCGGTAATATAAACAATTTTAATAATCGGAGTGTTTATGTAAGGGGAAGAGTCCAAGGCGAACACGAACTTCAGAAGGAAATGTACAACGAATTCAAGAGGCTTTTCAGCAAAGTCCAAAAAATTCATTTGTTGCGCTAGCCGAGAACTTGCGATCCCCTATACGGCTGTTTGGGGTGTGTTAAGATGACACTTGCATTTCTGGCCATACCTGTAACAACTGAAAGCACCTCTTCTTATGAGTGATAAAAAAAAACGTAAAGATTTTTGTGATAGGCTCTTAGTTGATATAGAAGAGAAAATTTACTTACCGCGGTTAATTTTTAGTGATGAAGCAACCTTCCATTTAAGTCGTTAAGTTTCACAATAGAATTTTTATAAATGGGGATTTGAGAATCCGCACGAAATCGTACAGTAGAAGCGAGATTTACTAAAAGTTGATATTTTTTTGTGTAGCTTCGTTTACAAGAATTAATGGTTCTTTCTTTTTTGAAGGAAACATAGTAACAGTGTATTATTATTTTGAGATACTACAGAACTTATTTTTCACTTCGATGGGACTTCGTCACATCGGCACAACCAAGTTCATCGGTTTTTAAATGAAATATTGCCTCAAAACAGGAAAGGGCGTACGGGAGCCCAAGACTTGGCATTACAGTCTAGGCCCCCAAAGATCCTCACACGTTAACCTTGTGAATTTCTAGTGGGGATATATAAAAAGTGTTTATTTTCCACCATTATTTACCTACGGGATTTGGATAAGTTAAAAATCAGGATCACAGTGAGTAATTTTTGTAGCAGAAAACTCTTTGCAATGCGTTTCGGAGAAATTCAGCTTCGTTTTGATGTTATCCGAGCAGTAGATAAAGGGTATACAGAAAATGTATAATTTGGTAGTGAAATTTTAAGCATTTTTGAATAATATGTAATATTTGTCTTGTAACGCATTTTTATTATGAAATATATCTGCTTGAATTCTTTTTGATACACACAGTATTTGCGTAAAGATTATATTGTCATTATTCCTTATTTTATTCTGTTAAGTACTAGCTGCTGGGCGTGTCCTACGGCACACCTCCGCAGCTAGGCTCTCCGGACGTATTGCACCCTGGCGGGCGGCTTCTCGGAATGGGTTATTAGGTGTCCAAAATTGATTATCTCTTGTATAAAAATATTTTTATTGAATGATGAAAATTCATAAGTCGAAAGTAATTAAGAAATTTAACTCTACAAATTGATACTAATGAATCGGGATTTTCTGTTAGTGATCGGTACAATCCAGTGCCTACTTTTGGTTATAGTTCAGTATTTTATAAAGAAAAATAATCACATAAATAAATAAAAAAAACATGTAAAAAAAGTTTTAAAACACCATTCTTAAATTAAACGCACTGAAAGTTAAAAAATAATTTTAGGACGGTATCTCAGAATGGATTTGACAATATACTTTGATGGTGATATGTAAGATTATGCGAAACTCACAGCTTCAGATTAAAAATTTGATGTTTATGCCAATTTTTTCTTATGCGTGTTTAGACCCCACTCTTTAGACCATTCATTACACATAAAAAAATTGGCAAAAACATAAAATTTTTAATTTGAAGCTATGACTTTCACATAATCTTACACATGACTACAAGCTTGTTGTCAGATTCATTCTGAGATACGATTTAATTTCCGGATAACCAAGATCCAGTCAATCAAGAGTGTACCCGATGCAGTTGGAGTTTGACATTCTGATACATACGCCATTTGAATCGTGATGATCGGACTAGCGGTTGCCGAGATATTACGGTGGCACCCCCACCGCTCCCCACCACAATTTCCGAACAGCGCCACCGGGTACTTTAAAATATTATCATCCGACGGGTACCACTGGAAGTAGATGGGGTAGCGCTGAGGGCGTTTAAAAAAGTTTTTCGGACCGCTACGGCCGATCGTTTTCGAGATATTTGCGATTTTCGTCCGAAAATTCGGATCCGGTTAAAAAGTACTCAATTTTCCCGAAACTTAGATATATATATATATATCGATATATATCTCGCACATACGTCGATATTTATGCGGTATATCGATAAATAATAATATAACAAGTAATATAACCTTACCACTACCAGACATGTACTAACTAATCGGGATTTTCAGCTAGTGATCGGTACATTCCGACACTAAGCTAAGGGGAACGCACACACAGACACACATACAAATGCCGTTTTGTAGGGTAGAGGTAGGGTAGGGTATAATAATATTTTATATACTTTTAATAATTAAAAAGTAGTAATAAAAACCTTTCTAAAAAGCCAGTAAAGGATGTTGCTTGCTTTTAATTTTGCAGTAGGAGATTTTTTCTCAAAATGAATTAACTTTACATATAAAACCCTTTTTGGATTTGTCTACAAATTTTTTCTCTAGATTGTAATTAGTTTTATTTCAAGAAGGAATAACTTTTATCCTGTAATAGAACAGATCCTGTATAGTAATGATTGTCACTATAATAATAAGATAGTTGTGCATATCATTTTATGTAATCGAAGAATTTCTCATTTTCCTGTAATATATTCAAAAATTAATATACAGTATTTTCACGAACACACTTTAAGCTTATAAGATGAACTAATTACCATAAAAAATTAATTTGAAATTTATTAGCAGTTCAAAATACTACGATTAAAAGATTATTATGTACTTATATGTACAATGGTACTGTTCAGTCCGGAAGAGTTTGTGACTACATTTTTAATGATAAATTTATGTATGGTACAACAGGTTTTTAGCTCTCAAATATTTGACAACTGTCCAGATATAAAAGTTTCTAATACTCCATTCAAAATCAGGAGGTCATTGTATTTGAAAAAATAAACTGACAACAGGGTAGGAGAAGAAAAAACATCAAAGGTAACTAATTAAATAAAAAACTTCGCAGTCACGAAATTCGCGTGTCGGATGCAATTAGTGTAGTTTTTGTTATCTCAATATAATTTTTTAATTAATTATTAAGGATAAAACTATAAATTATTTTTTTATAAGATATTTAAATCAAAAATATTTTTTGTCAATCATTTAGAACATCAAAAAAATTAAACTAAAAAAAACGATCAGAATAATGTTTGTAACAAAGACTACAATAAAAATGGCAGCATAGATTTTCATTTCCTTGAAATTTCTTTTCAGTTTATAATTTATTTATGTATTATTTCTTTGCTTGTAGACATTGCTGTGTTAAGCTAATAATTCTGATAAAATTTATTTTAAGATGAAGTTAAGATATTGATGTCAGATTTGTATAAACTATGGAGAGATTTTACGTAATGCAACTTTAATACTAGGGTTCCCTATCGACCTAACATCGTTTGAAGTACCTTTCAGGTAATGATTTCCAGCGATTGCCTAAAGTAACAATCTTGGAAGATGTTCAAATGGACCCAAACGAGAAGTTCTCTTTAACGTACCAAGAATACATTATTCAAATTATGTTCTTAATCGAGGGCTTTGATTCTTTTCGAGTTCATTTAAATAACACTTCGTTTATTCTATGTTTTATAATTATAAAAAGTAATCGATTTTTAATTAAACTGTAATGTCCTTTTTTTAATGTTTTCTGAATATTAGATTTAACTTCACTGCCTTTATCTAATGGTGAAGTTAATTTGGTGTTAATGTTAAAGTATGATTAATTAGGATAATTCGAGAAAGTGATAATGTTATCAATGATACATTATGTTAGAATAATATAATATTATTTAAGAATAATGAAAAATATTTTATTCGGATGTATTTTTAGAATGAATTTTAAGCTTTACTTTTCATCAAAAAGCACCAATTTGACAAAACTAAAAATGACTTATAAAGCACTGTAAAAGTTAATATTGTAGAGTATAGTAGGATTATCTCTGTTAAACCCATTTCTACATTTTTAGTTTATTCCGGATAACATAAGAAGATTTTTAAAACGAAAAATTATTTGTTCTATGTACGCGATAGAATTGAATTTTTTTTTCTATTATTCTTATTTATTTTTACAATTTTTTTTTTCTTTTGCTTGATAAATTAATGACCACAGAAGCTTTGAAGCTTGTACATGGGAATATGAAAATAGAATTTTGTAGCGTATGAAAAATCCCTTGACTGAACAGGATTTAAACCCGCTACCTCAGGATAAACGGCCGAAAAGTTACCACTTCGGCTTCGCCATGAAGATTTGCTATTTATTTTATTTATTTCATTTGAATTGTTATATTGTAATGACACATGTTATAACTAGACGTAATCTGATGTTAAAATTATATTCACGAGGAAAATTCATCAACATTAGCCGGAATATTTGTATAAAAGCATCGTAATTTTTAAAAATAGATTTAAAAACATTTTTTAAAAAACTCGTTTGACTTAAGTCTTTAAATAATACTCTATCTACTTAAGATAAAGTAGGTGTATTTGAAATTATGACTAACTAACCTGTAATACTCTAGGTAATTTATTTATAATTTTGTGGGATAAATTTAACAAAAAAATTATATATTTTATATCTATTTTAATAGTATCCAACAGTTATAATTTTTGTATTTTTAACTTTTGAAAAAATAAAGTGTTAATAAAATTCTGTTATGATTAATCAAGTAGTAAATATTAACAGTAAACTTATTTTGCAAAAAAAAAAAAATTTATTTAAAAGAAAATTATTTAACTGAATTGAATATAAATAAAATATGATTTTTAATCGTTCAGTTCATAATTGATGTTAAATTTTTTTTTCAATCACTGACGGAAATCTATACAAGGAAAGTACATTCCATTATCCATTAGCTAGAATTATTATTCAGAACGTAAAAAGATATATGATTGATGCTTTGCTGATATGTATATGTGATATTTATATAGACTGAATATCAAATTTAGCTTTATTTTTACCGACTGATTGGTATAATAATGTCATAAATTTAACGTTATTAACGCAATAAAATACTGTATATTTTATCATATCTCCTGTGATATATTAATCTAAAATAAAAAATGTAAAAGATATTTATTAACTTTATCATTCTAATATATACAATAATCGTAAATACTTGGATTAAATCTCTAAACATTGCTACAACAATTATATTCGTATATTAAAAAAATTCCTCTATTCACCGTGTACGACTCTAAAATAATTGATCCCCTCTAATGGCTTATAATTTGTTTGTATTTGTCTTCTTATACTCAATTCAAAATTCTTTATTTTATACATCTTAAACTAATCACTCAAATAATGATTAAATGTTATGGATGCTTAAATGTAGTAAACTAACTTAAATTTAAGTAAAGAAATAATTTTTGAATTTGTTATTTTAACTTTCACGTAATCTATATTAAAAAATGTATTTATTAAAAATTTAATTATCTTAGGGTTTTTTTAAGAATTTCGATTTCCAGTTTCCAGGCAGCTGGTTGTTGGTCAAAACAAGAAACCAGTTTTCTCGCCCAATAAATTTCCTTCCTTTTATTCTTGAAACTAGTTTAATTGCGTGAAATATAGGGCCAATCAAAAAATTATCCTTCATGTCTAATTTTATCTTTTCATTAAAATGACAAAAAGATATACGTATTAGCGCGCTCGTGTGTGTGTGTGTGTGTGTGTGTGTGTGTGTGTGTGTGTGTGTGTGTGTGTGTGTGTGTGTGTGTGTGTATGTGTGTGTGTGTGTGTGTGTGTGTGTGTGTGTGTGTGTGTGTGTGTGTGTGTGTAAATCATAACGTACATAGGAATTGATTTTAAGATTAAATTACTTTTTTTTTTGCTTTAATTTTGCTTTAAATTCAGAACAATTAGTGTTAAAGATATAAATTAAAGCAATTTTAGAAAATTATTTAACTGTAAAAACTGCAGGCTAATTATAAATTTTATTAATAAGAAAGAAAAAGTATTTTGTTAGGAAGTTAATATAGGGTTTAAAAAAATGAAAACCATTTTTCATAAACATGTCCTATAAATATAGTAGTCTGAATTTCATTATCAAAGAATTTGATTAATAAAGCGTAAATAAAAGTGTTAAGAAATGAATTGTGGAAGATTTGAATAGGTAGCATTAGAAAAGAGGAAATTAGAAGATATGTTAAACATACAGAATTGCAAAATATATTATTCGATAGGGCATTTGTGCGTGCGTTATTTTCCGGTTCGAATCCTAATAAAGGTAAATCCTTTTATTCGGATTTAAGTACTAGTTAATGGATACCAGTGTTCTTTGGTGTCTGGGTTTCAGGTATGATCGAACTGAGTCTGTACTAGACTACACCTCACTCACACATCACGAATAAGGAACGCGGCTGTCTACGAGTCCCGAAGCTACGTGGAATATCTAGAGACTTCCGGAAATTCATACGAAATATATACAACCTACACATTTAAAAAATCGTCAAAGTCCATAGAGCTAAATAAATACTTGGAGAGAAAAAAGACCGTACTGTACTGCGAAGTAATCTAAATAAATAAACCCAGGAAAATTGTAAAATAGGTCAGTAAAAAATTAATAATAGGAAAGCCAAGAAAAATGTAATGTGCGTATTTATTATACGCACATCAAGAAAAATATTATATGACTGCAATATTAAAACTATTGGTAGACATAAATTAAAGGAAGAACAAACATAATTAAAAAGAAGGACGCTCGTGCATACTATAAAATCAGATAATATTAAAAAGTTTATAATTAAAATTATTTTATTTAGTTATATAGACAGATATACACCAGAAATTCAGTTATTTAAGTCATAAATTCTCTTTTATGTTCAGTTAACTGATTAATTGGGCGAAAAACATTTAAAAACCCATAGGGCATTAAGTTTACAGAATGAAACCAAAACTGATATTAGTTCTCGACTTTGGCGAGATTCATGTATGAAGTACCCTGTTCTTTTTTAATATTACATTAATACATATTCGTAAGTTACAGGGGAAAAAATTTAAACAACAATACGAGCATAAAGGTCATTGTAAAACAAAATTTCTCTCAACTTTATAACTAGTAAACCAGACAAAACATCATATATCAACTTATCTGCTATAAATTTATTTCTGTGGATTGCATTTGACAAAAAAATAAACCCATACGGTTAAATGATTTCAATAAATGTAGTGATGGTTAGTGGGAAAATGAAATCGTTCCTTATTTTGATTTACTAGCATCATGAAATTTTAAACTTAGTATTGAGAAAGTTTTTGGTGAATATAATATTCAATCTGTATCGTATTTCAGAAAAATAGCTGTTTTTGAAATAGTTTGTAACCATTGTTATGACGTATAAAAAAATCTTGTTTTGTAATTATAGATGTAGTGTAAATAGGATTCAGTACTGCGATTTGCCAATTTCGTTACGTGTTAATGTTTGCGTAAATTTAGCGTATTCTGATTGGTCCAGTATATTTATATATTAGATTGGTTCAGAATTATATAACGTGATTGGTTCGTATTTCGTATCCTCCAGTTGGTCAGCAAAAATGGATGCTTTGATTGGCCTACATGTGATGGTTTACCAATGCTCAAAAACATTTATTCCAGTGATTGGTTGAAAACATATCATATTTCAAACGGTTGTTTTTATTTTATCAAGTTATGTCTTTTTCGAAGAGAGAGCTATTACGCATTTTTATATGGATAAGACTACCATATAGTCCATCTGTATGAAAAGTATTTTTGTTGCAAATATACTGGAAGGAATAGTACCTGGATAATAAGCACTAGGATACATTTGAAGAAATATTTAAAGCAAGTCGCCGTGCCGTTAATACACCCGACCAATCGTAATACAATAAATTTTACTCAAATTTAGTACATAATTAAGTTAACGATTAGTAGTACAGAACGATGTTCATAATTCATCCCATCTGGGAGGTATTGACGGGTAGGATCCGGTAGTTCCAAAGACCGCTCCGGCTGTTAGTGATAGCGGGGTTGTAAGGGTGCGGGCGGTTATTAAAACGTCTCGGTTATTACAACGTACCGCGCGGCTAAACGTATGACGGAAGGGAGGATCAAAATTGTATGGGTCCACTGTAGGGCGGTCATCCGGGAAGATGAGAACAGAAATTATCGGTGCTGGTCCGTGGAGCACGTTTCGGCGACCTGTACGGAGACCACAAATCACAGCTCTATTACAACTTCGGGAGGCCGGGACGCCGGCGAGCGGATTATGCAACGCCTGCGGCGTGCGCCACCATTCGTCCGTGCTTGCGCGGGTGGGCAGTGATAATGAGGCACGGGGACTGCAACACCCCCTCGCTGAAAAAGACCGAATCCCGGCGGGGCTGCCCCTTCCAGGGTATCCCCGTTAGAGACATTGGCGTAAAGACCGAGTCCCGGCTTCTGGAGTGGGGCTCAGGAACGACATAGTCGGGCCTGGTTACCTTACTCTGGGAGATAGAGACAGGCGCAGAGAAAAGATCCAACCGGCGGACCGACCTGTCATGTTGGATATACCCGGTAGGCACGGAGGCCTGTTTGAGTATATGGACACTCCCCTGGGCTGTGTTGTACTTAATTGCAAAGATCCGGTCCAGGGGTGAGGGAAAAATACATCCCAACTGATTATTATTCCATGTTTCCTTTTTAATCAGTCCTTTATATCAATTTATAAAAGTTATTATTTTGATAATAACAAAATTATACCAAACACGATAAAAAATTAATTTGAAATTCATCGAACACCTTCTTTGTAAGGATTAATCCAGTTTTTTTAAATTTGCGATCTAGTGTTGCTAGCGCTTACCGAAGAGTTCCGCATTCGGCGCTCGAATTTGATTCAAAGCGGCACGTCATACTCTTAGTTCGGATGGACTCCATTCTTTGTTCGGATGAACATTAGCTTTAATGTTATATTTAATTTTATATTTTTTATTTTTATACGTTATGTTACAATTCATTTCAATAACTGCCCAGACGACAATTCATTAAACCATGATTCAACAAGCAACAAGGCGTTGTCTTCATTCATCACCTATGAACATACAGTTCAACCTCGCTGTAAAATCTACCACAAATTATTAAAAATTACTACAGAGAAAGAAAACTGTAAAACTATACCTTTCGATATAAACTATACCGCCCACTAATTAATTCAGAAATTTGAATAATTTATAAGCTACGAGTAAATACAATCAGAATATTTCAATAAACACTTGGATAAACGTCAACCTTGCAGTTGACGAGTTATAAGTAAACATCGTTGCAACAATATTATAAACCAAAAATACCCACCGGGTTAAAGGTTAATAATATTCACTTATATATAAATACGGATTAATATATATATATTTTTTAAACAGATCCAACTTTGTAACAGTATGTAATTTATCTCAAAAAGTTTTAATTTGGACGCAATAAATCACATTAGCAATATTTTGTATTTTTTATTTTTTTTTTAGTGGGGAAGGGAAATACGCTGTTTCAAACTGATTGTCATATCTGGATACATTTAAATAATAATAACCATTTTTAAAGTTTCATAAAAAAATATTCTTTCACCTAGCACAGTGTACACTACAAGAATTGCATGCCTTCAAGGGTAATCTTGCAATTTAAAGTTCGCTTATTTTACAGTGCGGTAATACTTTTATTAAAAATATTACGATTACGTAAAATTTCATTTCATGGAACCATTTTTTCTTAAATGTTCAAACAGGTGACTTTTTGAACTGTATCATATTTTATTTTTTGGCGGAAAAGAAACACTAGCAGTGGAAAAAATATATTATATATACGTAATGAAATTTGTATTGCCCGTACCATCACAAATATACTCGTACTAAAATATATAAATAAAACATTCAGATATCAACAATCACTATTTTCATATTAATTAAAATTTCATTTAATGCGTTCTTTTTCTTTTAGCATCGAATACAAGTTCCATTTAGAAATCACAACTCTACCAATCTTTATAAGAAATCAGACTTCTTAAAACAATTTCTCGGTAAGAGCGATGCAAGTTTTTATAGTGATTTTAAACAAAACATTCTGATCGTTCACGGTCAACCGATCAATTTGCCCGTAATTTAAATAGTGGAATAGAATAGTTATGTACCTTTTTTTTAAGATTATAGAAAATATGATGAAATATTAAAATAGATTTAGTATTAAAATAACTGTTTCTTGTAATTTACTATTTGTAGAAGTAGAATTTGTGATAGTTTTGTTTTATAGAATTTGAAGATTTCTACATTGCTTTTATCTCTTTTTTTCTACCATACGAGGATATGTTTAAATTATAATTAAAATATTACAGACATTTCAATCAGAATTTTGCCATACATGTTTTGCCCGTTTTCGTTTCGTTCTCCTCAACAAATTACTAATAGTAGTAGGAAACTCATTCCATATAGGCGTATACTTGTATATTTATGTTTACAATAAAGTAATGTATAGTAGCTTTAGGAAATCAGACGTGAAAGAAATTGCCAGACACCGATTATTCTTACGTTGATATTACGACACAGATATTCTAATAATCAATTAAACCAGTAATTTGTTGTAAAATAATGATTGACCGAATCGAGGTTAAAATATATTTTTATTTTTTTCACAATAAGTTAAAATTTTTTCTTTATTCTAATATAAACAAGACACAACGAATTAATCACACTGTAGCGTAATTATTTCATTAAATAGCCCAATTCACGCATCTAAACATACGCACACACTCACTCACTCTCTCTCACTCCCTCTCTCTCTCATGCGCGCACACACATACACACATCATTACATATATATATATATTAAATGCAGTATATTCATATGAATTTGGTTTTAGAATCTGCATTACTTTCTATCGCAATATTAGGAACTAGGGAGCTACGCCCTCTGGCCACTCACTTTCTTATCATGTTATAATGTAGGTAGAAACAATTTTCACTCATATCTTGACTCAGAGTTGAGGGGAAACGTTGGGTAAAACCTGATTAGGTGTGACTTGATTTTCCGAATATTTTAAGCCATTGCCGATCCCAATAAATCAAGTAGGTCTCGATTTATTGCAATTTTCGATTCTTCAATTGTTTTTTACTATTTTATAATATAACGAGGTTATATAGTAACATTTTATATAATATAAATGGAGAAATATATCTAAAATTTTATGTTCATTTAGATCTGTACTTTTTTTTTAGTTTTACATAAAAATACACCGATCAGCACGTTTATTTGAAAATATTTAACAATCTGACAGAAAATGTACACCATTGAACATTTTTGGAAGTAATGTTGGATATCGGCCTGTAGTAAATATATAATATTTACACAGATTTTTAATTATATATACGCATTTTTTTATTTTTTCTGTTTATTTTGTTTTAGTTACATATGTTTGTTTTATTTTATCTACTGCTCTACAACCAACACTCACTTAAACTGAATTTACTTTGAAAAATGATTAATTAGTTTGAAAAAATTAATGTATACTTTGAAATATGATTAATTAGAAAAAAATTAATGTAAAATTGCTGATATTTACTTTAAATAAACATTAAATAATAAAAAATTTATAAAACTTACCACAGAGTTTTTCTTGTCATCCGCACAAGTATAAAAAATAAATTATTAGAGATCTTATCATGAAAAATGGCTCTTTCATAACAGCACGAGCCTGTTTGCCCTCTTCTTTGTAAAAGCAATCTTTTAACAAAAATTTAGAACTCTTATGTCTTGCTTTACTTTTGTGACTGAAAGCTGTACCATAACTCTAGATGATAATGGTAAAATCACTCAACCATAACAAATATTGTCACAAGGGACACTCTCGCACTCCCACTCTTCCTCTGTCGCTCTTTCTCGCGCTCTCTCTCTCTCTCTCTCTATACAATACCGGACACTTAGGACTTAAATAATTCATCCATCACTAGAAATTCTGGTCAGCTTATTTTTACATTATATTTCAAAATCATACTATAACATATATACACACAAGTATATATATATATATATATATTCTAAATAAACTTGTTAAAATTTTAAATTTGCAGTAAGCAGTAACTAAAATTCAGCAGAAAACATCTACGTTGAAGAAGAATGGAAAGAAATTTTAAGGAACAGAAAAACTTAACTAAAAAAAAAAAATATGAATACGGAGATTTAGTAGATAGATTAATTAAATATAATAATCAGGGAGAAAATGTAATAAGTATAATGAAGAGGTTATAGAAATAAATTATTAGTTCTCCGTATATTTTTTTTAATATAATTTTTATTTTTATCTTGGTGTTTTATCGAATATTCTGCAAAACAATATAAAAATTATTAATAAAATCTTTTGTAGAGGATTGAATCAATACGAATCATAGATTTGTGATTTAAAGGGTTTTAGATTAATTTATTCAGTAATTTCAAATGTGATAAGAGCCAGTAACTTATCGGGTACCATAACTTCAAAAAAAAAAAAATAGGAAACCGAATTGGAGGTAGAAGGAGAATTTCGTGGTAGAAGAATTTAAGGCATTGTTGCTGCTAGTTAATCAGCTCTTTATTCTGGTGATGTGTCGGAAAATATCAAACAGTTTGACTAAAATGTTGTTTCTGAGGAACAAAACGAACTGCTGTTTCACTTCGGTAGAAACATTTTTTCCGTTCAATAATAAAACTGCATAGCAAACACATTGAATCACCAAACAGACTGTCAACTCACACTAATGAACGTTAAGATAACGAAAACATATAAAGTGTATAAACTGTTTACCATTTGCTGAGAACAAGTCATTTTCCCAGCATGCTATTATTGTTTTATCAATATTAAATGGATTATAAGATAACTGCTGAGTTTCTAAAACAAAATAAATTTTATTCATGACCATACTGTGATATTATGTTGCAGAATAAAAGGATCACAAAACAAGCAAATTTTGTGATAAAATAATTTATGGCGTTGATGTCAACCGAAACATCCTGCAGTCTTCAGCCAATGCGTTGAAAAAATATTAAAATGAAACTGTTGTTTTTAAACTCAAAAACAAGCAGAAAAATTAGTCATTAGCATATTTTTTCACAGATTAGATTTAGCATATTAGCATATTTAACAGTTCGTTTTCGTTTGGCAGAAACAGAAGCCCCACCTCTACATTATTCCGTCAATTGTAGAAAAAGTTGTAATTGCCCATTAGATTTCCAACGTTTGATGACGGATATGGTACTTAAAGAACAAAAAGATGAGTAATTTCTTCTACCTGATATTATATAAAAATACCCTAGACTGCAATATTTTTTTATAAATAGTTATGAAGAATTCTGTTTTACTGTCACTACCTGGATGAAAAGTAACAACATAAATTTTAACTTTAAAGTAGTTTGAGAAGTATATTTGTAAACTCTAAAAATAAAACAAAATACACTAGGCAGTATAATATTATCTTTATATTCTTATCTACACCCAAATATAAAAAATAAAATATTGAATTCAAATAAAATTGTCAACTTTATGGATGTGAGTGAAACATAACAGTAATGCGTGTTAGAAACATATGTAAAATGAAAAGTTAGGGAGAAACATTGCAAAAAATGAGGTTTGAGTGCTTTTTGACTTAGAAAGGGATGTTGGGAGTCGGGAGAAAAGAAAGAAGCTTGTTAAAGATGAAGGTACTGGCTAGGGAAATGGAAAGTATAGGATACTGAATTGAAGCTCTGACGCCGAAGGGCACATAAGAGGAGTTTAGATAAAGAAAAGAGAGTAGGTAACCTTTAATACGGAACCTTCCTTTCGGTTTCCTTCTTTAAAAAATAGTTTATAAAATGTATATATATATATATATATATATATATATACACCATGGTTCATGTTCTTGTTGTGGTTATGTTTAAATTAATCATTAACATTGAAAAATAAATAGCAAATCAATATTATTTTCAGACCAGAAATTAAAAAGCCAAATATTGACAGCGTATTTTAGAGTAGGCTTACGAAATCACTAAAAATTTCCAATTTTTTCCTTCCAATTCATGAATAAATCAATAATTTAAACCGATACTAATTTAGAAAGGTATTAGTAATCGATTAATAATTAGTTACCAATCGAGTGTTTATTACAATCGATGTAATACACAGTTTTTAAATATTAACACTGATTACTTTCTTAGCTCAATCTAAACTTTCAGAATATTTAAATCAAACTGTCAAAATTAGAAATCCAAAACTTTGGATATCTTATTCTCTGGGGAAAAATATCTACTTTATTTTATCTACTAAGGTTCTTCTATATTTTTACACAAGGTTTTATTTCTTATTCCACTACTTTTCTCTATCATTTAACTGCATTACATTATAAAACGTTATATTTTAAGTACTTATTTATATTTGTTTTCGTCACAGTTTGGAATAAACCAAATTTAACATTACTTCTTTAAGTATAGATTTTGTCACTTTAGTGAAGTAATTTCCTTTATTTACATTCAAAGTATAATAACTGAATTGTGCATTTATGTGTTACTAGAAATAAATTAAATTTTAATTTTTGTAATGAAACATTTGTCTTATTTACATTATATTATTACAACTGTTTTCTATGAACTACTTTATTTGGAGTTTGTATTTGAAGTTTAAGCTACTTTCCATCAGATATCATTACGATTTTGAATTTTAACAGACGTTTTATATAAAAGCACCGTGTTCTTTAAATCCGCCTAAAAGTATAGTAAATGAAATAGTTGCAATCTTCCCTTTTTTACTGAAAAATTATTGGTTCCCACGAAAAAGTTGGCACTTCTTGAAACATATTTTTTCACCTTTTCCATGGTCTTATTTCTCTGAGAAGGATTTAGAATTAAATCTTAATGTTTTGGATTTTTTCTCAATTAAAAATTTCAGTACATTAAATTCTCTTATAAGTTTAAACAATTTACTAATAAGTAGTGGAAAACGTCCTGGAAGTATAAAAATTTACATAAAACATCAACGTACTCTATATATAGACTGTAGATTTTATATACAAGTTTTTGCAGAAATTTTAGGTAATTTTTGAAATGGTGGAGTGTATCTAAAACATAAAAAGTGTGTTCATAAATTTTTAGTTTCTTTAACTTATAATCACTAAGATATTTACGATGTTGTCCTTCAAAAACTGAAAAACAGAACAAATCAAATCTTTTGAGAAAGATTTAACCTGTAAAATAGGTCAAATCAGTAATTATCACCTTTATATGCGGGTCAAGATGACTTTAAGAAGTGACAGCTGATAAAAAACCAATTTAGAATAATATATAAACATATTTGATCATATTTTGTAGACTGAACGATTTTTTCCTGAAAATTGGCTATTTTAAGATCTTAAATTGTGCATGTTCAAAATATCTTCTTTCTTATTTCAAACATTTTTGAAAATGTTTCAGTAAGTATTCTAAGAATGCACTGATATTTACTTGTAATCTTTTCAAGTAGCCCACCTTTATATAATTTATTTTTCCCAATTTTATTAAAGTTTTTAAATATACATCAGTTTAGAGTTTTTGAAAATAGAACAGAGATAGAACAGAGTAATAATAGCAAAAGAGAAATAGTATAGTGAAGAACACGTAAATTGTGAACGAGCAAGAGTGAACGAGATATAATGAATCGGATAGAAATTACCAAAAGATAGTGTCATATCAGAAAATTGGTTCTTTATTGGTGGGTGTTTACTGTACGAGTCAAACTAAAAATAGTATTTTTTAAATTTTTTTAATCATTAGCACAATCTTTAATAATATCTTATATCAATCTTAAATAATAATTTGAATGAAAGATTTCTTATACGTACACACACACACACACACACACACACACACACACGGTATATATAATTTAATTTGTGTTAAGAATAACTTTTTTGCATTAAATGTTTCTTCAGTACATTTGAACTTAACAAAATGATATGTCAAACATAATAATTCAGTATCTTATTGTAAATTCTAACAGTATATTGATAAAAGTCTACGCAACGAAAAGAAATATATGTGTATGTATGTGAAAAGAAAAATATTAAAGTTTGGATTATTGAATTATTAAAACTCATTTTAAGTGAACTGCTCATTCTTAATAACAATAATAAACGCCAACCTAGAAGAAATCAAAAATGCATTTCAAATGTTTTCGGTTTTTACACCATCTTTTTCGGTTGTTCTAAGGTTCAAATCCTAGTAAAGGCAGTTGTTTTATACAAATTTGAATTATTTGTCTATACTGTCGTTGATAAATGTTTTAATCTGTCCTCGACAAAATATTAAATATAAGTTGACTTAAAGTATTTGAACAACATATTTTTTTGTTTAATTTTCTTTTTATTTAATATCTCCTGAGATGGTGTAAAAACTGAAAGTTCTTGAATTTATTGCCAATTTCCCTAACAGTAGTTTACAACCTTTTCTACGGCTAATGTTATTTTAACTGCTAGTTTTTTTATAAAACCCTATTTAAGTAATTGTAATCGATTTCAGTTCGATTGAAGCTTATATGATATGTATGAAATTATTGTGCCCAATGGAAATCAACGCTTTGATCACTTCGCATCATTATGTTACGATATGTTGTATCATCATCAATGAATGCCGATCACATATTTATAACTAATTACAGGAGACTGGACGGTTTTAATTATATATTATATACATGTTATATATATATATATATATATATATATAGAGAGAGAGAGAGAGAGAGAGAGAGAGAGAGAGAGAGACAGACAGAGAGTGAGAGAGCGCTAATTTAGGAATACAAATATAATAAGTGATAAATTATACTAGTATATAATAATTTTAAAAAAATTACTTAAATCTATATGAGATAAATGTATCGCTGCGTGACCATTTATATTAATTTATGTATTGAGAGTTAATGATGCATTACTAATTTAGTAACTTTCACAGGTAAACTTCTAATATTAATCGTTGTTTATTAAGTTATGATAGAAAACGTAATGTTGCGGAAGGAGATCGTTAAAAGGGAAATTTTGATTTATTTCGGTTGATACGTTCAGTTCAATTTAATTTTTACATGATGTTTTATTTTGTACAGTGCATTTGCTATTATTTATATTCCAAGAATTTTTTTTTCTATACATATAATAAAATGATAAATATTGTCCCTGTGCGCATATCATGCCAAAACTACTGGGTAGATTTTAATAAAACTTTGAATATTTATACCACAGAGGCTTGATCAATATCTGCGATTAGAATTATCACGATATTTCTAATTGGGATTAAGATATTAAAGATATTCATTAAAAAAAAAAAAATTAATACTTTTACTTCATTATATCTCTGTTACCATGGTAAAAGAAAAATATCTCAAATTTTTATTCTATAACATTTAATCATCTAACCTAACCTGTAAAATATTTAAATTTTAAATATTTCTTTAATTTATTATTATTAAACTATTATTATTGTAATCAGTTTTAAATTCGCATATTTAGTGAACTTTTATTGGTTTTGGTAGTTTATTCTGGCTGTCGAAACTTGAAATACAAAAGTTAAAAAAATATGCCTTGAAGTAACCTCTTTTATTATTCAAAGTCTACTAAAAGAATGAGAGTATCTCGGTCCTCTGGCGAGACAGGCTCTAAAACTGGCTAGACAGAGCCTAAAACTAACTGATAAGGCCGGCTAGTTTTGTAAGGTTTATAAGGCCCTATAAATAAGGCTACCCTTATATAGTATATACTTTATTTCAGCCGGTAAGGACGACCGAAGCGGACGCCCTCTGGCTAGTTTTTAATAAAAATAAATGTTATTTAAAAAAAGAGTATTAGAATTAAAAACATATTTTTATTTATAGAAGGTTTAAAACCCTCCATAAAAATTCAATTTAAGGAAATAAACGTTTTAAATGTTTATTATTACTTTGTATTTCAGAATTTAAAATTTATTATGCCTTTTATACGAAATTTATTAATTTACATTTTTAAGTTGATTTGTTTATTATATTAGCTAACTGTTAAATATTTGCAGCATACGGTAAATGCAAGCCTAACAGATATTTGAACTGGATAAAAGACAACGACAAACTGTTTCACCAAATAGGTCCGTAAATAATAATTCGTAACAGTATTGACGTTATTTATTATTTATTTTATTTTTTTTTTTTTGTATTATATCGCTTATATTAATCATTTTAATGAGAATTTTATCACAAAAATAACTGAAATTAAAAGTAAATAGATTATTAGAAAACAGTAATTTTTTTTAATGATGGATGTAAAGCCCCATATACAATTCAATTTTTTAAAAATAGAAAAAAAATTTTAATATTTTATGTACTAATAGTAGTAATTTTGATTTCATTAAATTGTACTTTTTGAAATTAATTTCCAAGCTTTATTTATCGTAGTTTTCAATTTTCTTTCTCTTAATAGTAAGTATGATACCTTAATCTTCTTTTTCCAGATCAATATTTCCTTCCTGAAATAAATATAAATCTTAATCTCCTCTCTCTCTTAGACTTTCATTTATAAACGAGATGACTTTATTCCCGTACCCTACTTCTAATTCTAAAATGACAAAACATAAAGATTCTTTTTTTTTAAACTTATCTGAGAATGAAAAGAAGAGTTGGAAAACCCATTTTCTACTAAAGTGTTACAAGAATGTCATTAAACAAACCATTAGAGATTTGTTATAAACATTTATGTATTTCGTAGATAAATAAACGGAAAGATTAATAACTTTCTACAAGAAATGTTATGTTTAAAAATAGCATAAAAATTTTAAATTTTATTTGAAAGGAATCTTATTTGATATTTTTAATATCCAACGAGGCTGATAGTGATTACGTTTGAAATTTAGTATTTAAAATTTTTTTTTTATAAAATAAAGTTTTAATAAAAAATGTTTTTTTTTTAAACAAAATATTTTAAATTATAAAGGTATGTTTTCCCGAGAAGTAAATTCTAGTTTTATAGGACACATTTTTGATGCAAAACGTGGCCATAAAATTACTTTATATCCATTTTATTTAATTTTATTTAAGTGGAGAATTACTAATAAAAATATAAATTATTTATTAAAATGTTTTTAATATTAATAAAATTGAATTTCAATTAATGTTGAAATATAAAATTAATAATTACAATGGTCTGTACTTAACATAAACTTAATTACATAATAAAATATCTTACTAAAAAATAAACGTTATTCTACCGATAACATTAATGGCCATTCATAACCTTAAAAGAAAACTCACTAAAATCTTGTACTTATAATCAAGTCAATCTTATTTATTGTATTCAATCAGATTAACTAAATCATGTAATTAATTACATAAAATTAAAAAAAATTAATATCCAGTTTTTCATTATAATACAAAAAATATATTCAGTTATTTCAGTTCTCCTATATTAAAATTAACTAAAATTTTTTCATTAACTTGTAATATTTAAAAAATGATTTTTATAACAAAATCACCAAAAAAAAAAAAATCATTCCAGTAATAATAATAACTTTTATTTATTTATTTGTTTTCATAGATTGCACAATATTGGGTCCTGCTAAGTCTTATCAACAGCTACCCGAAATAACATAATTTGAATACAAGTTTCTCCAAACTAAAAATGATGTACACAGTAAAATACAATGAAAAATAAACTTATACTTGTAGATAATAAGTAAAATGTTATCAAACGCTTAATTAAAGTGACTTCAAAAACTTAAGACAAAAGTAAATAAAAATGCATTAAAGTAAATAAAGAGATTAACTTAAAAAATTAATGTCTGAAAAAAATTAAAATAAGTGTAAATAATAATAATAAATTAAAAATACTTACAAAAATTATTGCTGTTGTTTTGAAGTTCTGCGAAAAATTTTTAGAATTTTTTTTAAATTGAATTTTAATTTTTTACATTATTTCATTATGTATTTGAAGTTTTATGTTTCTTTTTAGTTAACATGTCCATTTTTTTTTGTGTGCATCTTTCGTAACAAACTACAGAATTTCAGTACAAATATCAACAGAAATACAGAGTCTCAAAGATATAAAACATTTATAAACAATATTTTTTCGTCAAGAAAATAATTCAATATAATTGAAACATTAAGGTATATAAGAGTGTTCTATAATTACAGACAAATATCTTATTTTTTATATGTACAGGAATAATACACTGGCTCTTAAATAATTCTTTATATGTAATGTAAAAATTTATAATATTTGATTAGTAATAATCTTAACGAGTATTAAGCTTTTATTTTATAGAAATAAAACAAATTTTCAGAAGCTTTTTTTTACTAGAAATATATTTTCTAAAGAATACTGTAAATCAGAAAGCTGCTTTAAAAAAAAATTGATATTTGTATATTACTTTGGGTAAAGTGATACGGTTTGCTGAAGAAGTTCTTAGATCTTAGATTAAAAACAGGGATGTTTATGTACATATATGTATGAGAATATACTTTACAGAAAATTTTAAATTTTATTTAAGATTAACTTAATGGAGTTATTTACTCTCTTGATTTAAAATTGAGTACCAAAGTTATTTGCATAATTAATTTTTTAGGTAGATTTCATAAGAAAGCTGTCTATTTTAATGGGTACCATGATTCGAATTCCGGAAAATTTCGATATATCTTCGAGTTTCACATCCCACAAACCCCAAAACCATCATCAGTTCAAAAGTTTATATATATATTTCACTTTCTTGTGGACACGATAACTGCCGTAAGTTTGCACCAATCACTTTCAAATTGTTCTCTTAAAATATCTCGTCCCAAAATCTCAGTCGAGTCGTTAATGGGAAAAATCGGACCTTCGGGGTGGAAATGGGAGGCTTTTTTGAAAACACAAAATATCGCTATAACTTTCTTATTAAGTAAAATATCGAATTCGTTTAAAGTTCCTATTATTGTTTGAATAAGGGCCTAAAACTTATCTAAGTAAAGTTTTTTGATATCACCAACCACTGGCACAAGGGATTGAAAAAATGGGGTTTCGAAAACAAAAAAATCATCCCTCTCTTAGTAAGCACAGTATTGAATCGGTTTAAAGTGGTCGTTAATCCTGTAAACATTACCTAAAACGTTTGTCGGAAACAAGTTTTGATATTACCAACCCTTACGGCAAGGAATGACCAAACTTTTACTGGTAAGAAGATAGGGCTTGTGTCGTATGCTAAACATGTGAAACTTTTTTCACATGCAACCATTGTCGTATTGCCTAAATTTGAAGATTTTCTTAACTTTTAAGATGGAAATCTTTTTTATCCCCTACTTAGCACTGGTGATATCTGCTTCCGCCTTCCGACGTACCAAAAGGGATTTTTTTATACTGTTATATCAACTCTTTTATTTACGCATACAATCAAAATATTGATAGTTATTAAAATTTTATTTTAATTAATTATAAAATATATAATTACATATACTAATTAAATTTATTTAAATATATATAATTATAAAATATTTTAATATTGCTATAAAATCAAAATGTTTGGTTTGATTATTTACTATTACTAAACTTTTTATTATCTATAAAATATTAAAAGAAATAAAACAGTAAAGGAAAACATTAAATAATTATTATATTTGAGTATGCTTCAAATTATGAAACTAAATTAACTTAGAATGTTAATTAATTAAATTTAAGTAATAAATAAATATTTAATTGTATTTATGAATTTATGTAAGTGAAAAAAAAAAACAAAAATAAAAGAATAAAATTAAATATAGAATATTAAAAAAAAATTAAATTATTTCAAAACAAAAATATTTGTAGCCGCATACACATATTTTATTTCTACCAGTTACCATCGTAACTTACATTTATTTCTTTTTTAAAGTCATATGATTAATTTTTTAATCAGAGAAGCGCCCTTTTTTTACAAAAATCTGACTATAATAAAATAACAGTGAAAGGTAAGAGTTATATGACAAAACCAACCTTTTATCACTTTTTTAACATACTTTCCATAACCCTTACTGTTTTAAACCAAGCTAAAGCATTATTTCATTATTATTATTTATTTTTCCATATAGGCTATTCATCAAAATACATAATACTTATACCCATATTTTTATATTAAATCTGTCATAAAAAATTAATAATCTGTGTAATTCTCGGCATTTCGTGTGGAGGTCCCGGATCGCGTCCCGGTTAGGCATTGCATCTTTTCATATGATGTCAATTTCCACCGGACTAATTGTGGACTGTTGATGTCCACTCTTTCATAACAAAATAAAAGATAACAATCTCTGTTAATAAGTAAAAAACTTATTTTACAGAAATGTTGAAATTCTGAGTACTTCTATTCATAATTGAATTACCTACTTTATCTGCAATGTCTCTTTATTGCTTTTCCCCCTGTTAAAGTAGATAAAAGATAAATTATATTCCAAAATGAGCAAAGTTATATTTTCTTACTCCTCTTCTACTTCTTCCTCTCCTTCAACATCACTTTCTCTTCTACCTTCTTCTTTTCTTCACGAATAGAGCTTTAATCCGTTGTAACAATCACATACTAACTGCTAAAACTTAATTAAATATTACTAGCTGATCTCTCCATTGTTTTTTGGGCTCTCCCAATTTTCTCTTATACTATGCGTTTACAGACAAAAGTGCTATGTGCGGCTAATAAAATGCAAACTTAATAAATATAATCTGAAAAATTTATTATCGTAAAATTTATTTTGCTGTTGAAGAGTGAGAAATTCTAAAAAGTGAAAAGATTCGATCGAGATTCAATTTCAATCGTTATATTTCAATCTCGTCACCTACTTCAGAACGAAGAAATAGAAAAACATAAAATGTAATGGTTATTGAATTCAATGTTTTCCACAACCCAATAAAGAGGAATGTAAAAAGAATATATCGTCAGATGCAAATAGGTTTTCTGAATGCCGTTTATCGAATTTTTTACTATTATAATTTTTCTAAACTGAATCCAGTTTACTTTTAGGCTTACCTATAATTTATTTGATTCGTTTTAAAAATAATATTCCCAAACAATAATTTAAAATCTTTGAATAAAAATATATAAATATTTAAAGTATATAACTGAAAAAGAAGTAATATCCTCGGTAAGGATAAATTTTTTATGAAAAAAATGAAGCACTTCAAGAAGTACAGAAAAGTCATTGAAAAAGTTCTTTGTTGAAAGAAAAAGATAAATAAAAGATATTTTTTTAGCTTAGCTAAAAAAAATTCAACGGTGATTTATACTTTTAATCTAAAATGAATAGAAATAAAATTATTTCCGAATGTAATTTAATAATTCTGGATATATAAAATGGACCGCTCCTTTAAAATCAAGTCTTTCCTTCTTATTTTCTACACATTAATCTGAGGATTTTCAGTTTAAAATCCTTTTCAAGATAGAAAGCATTTTTTTTCTTTAAGTTAATGAAAAAAATATCTAAAATATTATTTCAGACATAATGTTTCTAGTATACGTTATAAAACACTATTAATCACAGAAACAGAATTAATACTAAAAGAGCTATTCTTTTTTCTTATGATATTATTTTATATTTTTAGTTTTTTAGGGAACTGTTATAATAGATGATAAAAATGATATATACGCGTATCTGTTTACACCATTCATTTTATCTACCGGATTACTTAGGAATACCATTCAAAAAAAAAAAAGGTTTTGATATTTTAAAATACTTCAGAATTAAATTACAGTTCATAAATTAATGTTTAGGATGAAAAACATAGTTACATGTGACAAACATAACTATTTTTCTTTATCTCGTTCCTTCAAATATAATAGTTTTATAATAACTGAAAAAGATAAAGACTTAGACCCGCATGATATTCAGATTTGACTGACAGAAAAAAATAGCATAAATATCAGCCTATAAAATAAATTATTCATTTGTAACCTTCTTACATAAAAAAAATAATAAATATAGTGGAGAATTAAAAAGAAAAAGAAAACAAAAATATTTTTGTTTGGTCACGTATTTGTTTCTAAATTTTTAATATACTTTTTTTAAATATATATATATATATATATATATACATATCCTCACCAAGCTCTACCTGAACAATGTATGCACTCTGTACGTTCAACTGACCGAAACTAACCATGTAAACCTATCGAATTACAGTACATGTTGACAGCTCTCTGATAACACGGACACTTCTTGCAACGCGTGTTCGTAAGGTGTTCTTATGGTCCTTGCGAACGAGAATGCTTGCAATTTATGCAAATAGGACCCTCAGACCTCTTAGGGCACCCCTCACGCTGATACCCTTCATCTCCACAATTTGCACAGACCAGTGCCAATTGATTAAAATTCTTGGCCATATGACCATATAGACAGCATTTAAGGAGCGCCCGCCATCTAAGTATTTTATAGCCCTGCACGAAGAAAATTCGAACAAGCTCACGAAGCTACCAAAAATCTCAGGAGTAGCCTAGAATACGCCATGATAAACTTCTCCCTTACGCTTACCCGATTCAGCTTACATCCGGCTTTGAAAGTGGCCTCAACCGAGTAGTCTGCTGCATCAAAAGAGTCAGCAGCTCATCCTCAGATAGCCGTCGATATCGTATATGATAACTCTTGGGCGCCTAAGTCATTTTGGAGCAACTCTCATGTCGGATGTACCAACCTCTACAGATTCCGAAATAACCTTCACAGTCTCCTTGTAGTCTGCGACAACGACCAACGCCTTTTAAGTCTCTCTGATATTCCCAATCCTCAGGTTCGTCCTCTTATCACGCAGGATGACTTTAAAAGTCATCCTTCATGTGCTTGCTAGTCTTTGCTGCAACCCCTTCCTTTAAATTTACAGGACCTCGGGTTGCCGACGAGATAAACTAGCCTTATATTTTCCTTTAAGTACTTCAGTCCATCGCTGTGCTTGCACTGATTGTGGCACCCGAGTAGGAACATTAACAACCTCCGTAACAACTACCTCCTTAACCACAAGAAGCTTAGTCACAACCGTCTCATAACCGTTCATCAAAGCAGTCATGATCACTTTAAGTCCCTTTAACTCTTTCTTAAACAAAAGCTCCTAAAAAAGGGCTGGAGCCCCAACACTCTCAATAGCCCTCTGGAAATCGTGGACCACCTAGTCCTTATTCCCACGAGCAGGGACCTGTGACGGTCCAGACCTCAACCCCTCATTACCAGTCAACGACGAAGAATCATCGTGTTGAACCTCAGAATGTTTTACCTGCCTGGTCTTACCCCTATCAGACATCTTGTTCGTATTCAAGAAAAAAAATAACAGCTAAATCAACTAACTATAATTAACGTAAACAAACAAGAGCCATTAAAGAGCCAATGATAGGTTAGCAACAAATTAAAAAAAGATCAAATAATGATGAATGGCATAAATTGTAAAATTCGTAAAAATTTCGCGGAGCCTACAAAAACGTACCATGTAGAACTCTTTTTAATGTACATTCTGACCCGGTAGGGAAGACAACCTCCATGTGACAGTTTCGGTCGCCACGCCACCCCCTCCGTATCTAGTCCTTATGAGCTTTACGGGAGGTCATCTTCAGAACCTCGGAAAAAGGCATCTCTTAGCCTTTTTCTTGCCTCAGTCAGGATGCCACCGATGCGAATATCACATGTGATATTCCCATCGGTTTACTACCAGGAAATGAACTCTTTAAAACAAAACTCTTTGTTGAGTCTTCATCAAAACTGAGTGACATGAAGGAACTATACATATACTACACTTAACTAGTAATGAATAAATTAATGACATTAACCAAATTAACCCTCACACACAAAAACTATGTTACATCAACCAATCCGTCATTCATGGTAATTAAAAAACAAATAGCTTCACCAATAACCTTTCATTCAAGTTTTAATGAAACCGTGAACCGTATCTATGTTTACTTAAAACTCAGAATTTTTCAAAAATGTATTTATTGGTAGCATTCCATAAAGTGTATTATTATTTTTTTCTTTGTAATGTAGGTGAAAAATGAATGAAAACTTCTGTTAAAAAAAACAATATTTAAATTAATAATAATACGTAATAAATGTACTGAGTAAGTATATATGAGTTATACACCGGGTGTACAAAATGAAAATGATTTATTATTCCACTACTTTGCATCAATACAAGAAAAATTTTTTTAAAAAAAACATAGGTCCCAAAATTTTAATACTCCGTCTGTTTTGGTCTTTAAAAAAAAATTCAGATTTCATGAACGGATTGAGGTTTTTAATAAAATTTGGCATACTTATTTAAATCAATACGCTCAACAAAATACACAAAATGAAAATTTCGTTTTTCAAAATAAGCCCATTTTATTTAAATTTAAAATCTTTAATAATCAAAATCTTTATAAAATTTATTTTATAGATTATTATATGCATTGTAGTGTGAAAAACTATATGTTTTGAAAGTATATGTTTGTAGCGTAGCTTTATATGGAAGTGGAACTTGAACGATCGGAGTACCTGAGAAGAAAAGATTATAAGCTACAGGAGAATTTAAAAAATCAAATGGGTGTATAAAGTGGCAAATGAAGAGGCGTTGCGTTAAATTTATGAAGAAAGAGGCATTTGAAAAAATATAGTTAAAAGAAGAGACAGACTTATAGGCCATATATTAAGGCATACTGGAATAGTCGCTTTAATATTGGAGGGACAGGTAGAAGGAAAAAATTGTGTAGGCAGGCAACGTTTGAAATATGTAAAACAATTTGTTAGTGATGTAGGATGTAGGGGGTATACTGAAATGAAACGACTAGCACTAGATAGGGAATCTTGGAGAGCTGCATCAAATCAGTCAAATGACTGAAGACAAAAAAAAATGTGAAAAAACAACATTCACTTTTTCAAATGCAATTTCAAATAATCACGTGTTAACAAATAATGTGCGTTGTTGTTAACTGACGAGTATATTACCGTTATATTATTAGAGAGCTATGTAATGATATTGTGGCATCGTTTGTAGTAGCATTATATATTATATTTATTTATTAATAATAACATAAAACTAAGATCAGTAAACTACTTCAGATTATTTATTTTAAAAACTTAAGGTATATTCAATATCATTAAAAAACAAATTCTACAGAAAAAAGGAAATCTGACGAAATCTTTTTCGAATAAAATGACAAACTACAAAAATAGAAATCTTTCAATAACTTAATATCAGACACATTTTTATTTTATTGACAAAAGATCTTTTTGTTACTTTCTTTACCGCTTTAACAATAAAAATTTTCAATATTTCTATCAATTTATCTCAATTCACTTATTATTTACGTGTATTATACATACAGAATGTTCATAAAATATGACAATCCTTAAATAGCTTTTCTATCTTTAAACGTAGAAAAATAAAATTTAGCAAATTCTCTTTCTTAAAACGATCAATTTTTTCAGTTGAATGATGATGACATCATTCGACATAATTTTTCTTCGGATGCAACTCAACAATTTAAAATAAAAATGGTAAGATTGTGATATATATTATAAAGAGTATTAAAAAATATATATATTTTTGACGTAAAAAACACTGAACACTGATATTTTTCACAGTTAATTTCAAACGTATTGGAAATTAATGGATATCATAGTCTAAATTTTATTTTTCTTTGTAAGATGGTTGACAAGTTATTTAAGAATTCCCATACTTTGTGAATATCATATATAAAAATGGCTGTCTGTATAGTGTAATGGCTGTTTGCTGATATCTATATCAGCTGGTCTCGGGTTTGATTTCCGGGATGGATTTGGCATTCTTTATACATATAATGTCATTCATCTTACACTCCTCGTTTAAATACTGTTTAAATCACTTACAGTTGTAATATCAAAATAGTTTTTAAAAAAAAATTTGTAAGTACAAGTTGGCTGCTATAACCGTAATGATTGTAGACCATCTAAAATAGAATAAGACAACCTGCCAGTTTTGGATAACCAAAAACTGGCATATCCATTCATGAGGATAAAACCATTCCATGCCCAAGTATAATAAAGGTAGTGAGGAATAAAATGGTTTCACTCTTGCCTTCTTCACGAAGCCAAATATACTGTTGCATATTATCAGCATGCGAAGCTCGCTGAAATGAAATTGTTATTTAGCCCTACAAATAATACTTTCATTGCAGGAACTGACTGAATGCTGAACATCATTATTTTCAGAGAAATCCACAATTTTTTTTATTTATTTCTTGTTAATAAAAAAAGTTTCATTATTTTATTCAAAGAGTTATATAAGAAATAGAATTAAGTAGTTAACCGGTCATATATGTTTCTTTACCAATTTAAACCAAAACCAGAATTAATGTTAATAACATATTAACAGTTTTTAAATTTTACAATTTTAAGTATAAATAAATAGTTGTTAAATCGCTCAATATTAGAAGACATGGTTTCTGTGAGTACGCGCGTGCGCTGTGTACGTGTGTTTTTTGTGTGCGTGTGGGCGTAAATGTGTAAGAGAGCTCTCCCACACATATACGCTCACACACAAGTTGAGTATGAGAGAAGAAATTCTTCTCGGGGAATTACAAAAACGTTCAAGCAATTTATTTCCCTAACATATTTTCACAAGGCTAATTTAACACTGATAAAAATCTTTTTTAACTAAAAAATTATAAACCAATTCACCTTGAGTCATTCTGAACAAGAAAATGAAAACTAAAAACAAATCTCACATAAATTATCGTGAATAAACAAGTTTAGTTTCATTTTTAGACTGTATTTACATAATAGTGGATTGGACAATAATGATGATGTCTGGATACCGATGCTGTGTAAAAAAAATTGAATATTTGAATCCAAACTATTATTTCTAAAAATCTTAATCTTCTAATTGTTTATTCTGATCAAGTACTTCGAGTAACTTTATATTCGACAAAAAAGTCATGGTCCGATGATAGCGCAAAGAACTTCATCGATTTTTTATTATTATTAATGTAATAGTTTAGTAATTATCCATCCAGGAGAATAAATACGGTTCCTTCCAACGCGATGTAATTTGGCCCGTTCAAGTAGTAGTGACTGTTATGATAAAATAAACGCAAAACATTTTATGAAATGGGCATTTGGAAAATTAATTCTTCTTAATCTTCCTCCACTGTCCATAGTGCTGTAGTTCTTGAAAATGCTCCATATTACAATTCACTAGTTGGATAAAGCTCCTAAGTCTAACTTAAAGAAAAATTACACGACTGACTGGCTGAAAACAACCATAATTAATTTTATTCATGAATGCTAAAAGCACACTTATATGAATTAATTACATAAAACGTTACGGAATTTACATAAAATTATAAAATAGTATTGCTTTGATGAACTTTAAGGAAAAAATAACAATCCATTTCTTATAATTCCGTCTTACAATCCTGATTTAAATCCAATCAAGATTGCATAATCTGCTATGTCAGATTTATTTTTGATGTCAGATGTTCAAAACTTATCTAAAAAAAAAATTAATACAATGAATAAAGATGATTAAAAATCTTGTAATGAGAAAGTAAAAAAAAAATAAAGCTATTTATTTAAAACTTCTTCGTTTATTAGATGAAGTGACAGAAAAATGTATAATATCTGTAGATTTTGTTAGTAATAGTAGTCTTGGAAAAGGTTACAAGAGACTGGAGGAAATCTTACCAAGATAAAGGCCTGAAGCAAGTTAAATCGCGATATGAGAGGAAGAATCTGAACGTTGATTGTCTGGCCTTTACAGATGATCTCGTCCTCTTGGCAGAAGATAAAGAAACGGCAGATAAACAACTAAATGTTCTACAATAATTGGCTAAAATGTCAGGCTTATAAACTTCATAGAAAAAAACAAATATATCGAATAAGAAGAACGCACAAAATTTGTTACGGACAAAGATCGGAAAGATTAAGAACTTAACAAACCAAATGGAATGCACAAGGAACAAAACATCTTTAGTACCAATAAGATTCTAATATCCTAAGGCCTAAAGAAGGTCATGGCAATAAGAAACGGATTTCAAGGATGGGCAAGATCAAGCATTACACAAAGGTAATTCAACCAGGTGTTTTATACGCGGCAGAATGCGTAGCTCTGAACCAAGAAGAAATAGATAAATTGGAACTTGCTGAAAGACGGATGCAAAGAAAAATCCTCGGCACCAGAAAAACGAATGATAGAAACTGAAAAATAATAAGGAACTTTACTGGAAATTAGATAGAATGACGGAAGCAAGACGTAAGCGAAGACTGCCATTCTATGGACATCTGACAAGAATGGTTCAAACAGGCTCACGAAGAGAATTTTTAACAAGTGTAATGGTAACAAGATGAAACGTTAAATGGTTCACGCAATTTAAGGAGGATAGCAAACATAAACGTGATTGATTTAAAAGACGTGACTGATTTAAGCACCCTTTCATGAGGGTGCTTAGGAAAAATCTTAAAATTCAAAGGGATTCAAAAGAAGAAGAAAGGATCGCTAACCTAAAATGGTCAGAAGAAAGAAGGAAGCGGCACAATGAAATAATGAAGGATAAAATAATGAAGGAAATTGAGTACTTTATATGATCCTACAGTGACCGGTAACGGAAAAAAATACTAAAAGTGGCCATTCCAACGATGATTTAATTTGCAGAAGATTTGAATCCCAAATTTAAGAAAGTTTCTTTTTGTTATTAATATTTAATAAAACGATGAAGATTACATTTAATTTTAAAAATGTAGTATGAAAAATAATCAAAGCGTTTCTTTAATTTACAGTTCTTAAATTTATTGTATCTAATAGTTATTTTAATTAAGCTTTTAAAATGATTAATTAAGGAAGGCTTAACAGTGAGATATACGTTAATATTACTAGTCTGTTAGTAATTTTTTTTATCCTCTTTTTCTTAATTTTAACATGATTATATTACCAGGGAAGATTGTTCTTCCGTTAGTTACGCAGGGTTAATCTTTATAGATCGAGAAGACGCTTTCAAGTTCTTTCTCAAGCTTGAAAGCTGTACCAGACGCATTATAAATAATATTGAAACTATGCTGGTTACACATACTTTGCTACATCTTTATTAAAATACTGAAACTATTTAAACTATAAAGTTCATTGTCGGATTACAACATTTAAAAAAGATTACATGCATAAAATGTAATCATTATATCTGGCCAGTGTAAACACTATTATAATTACTATAGTATCTTATAATTACGAATTCAATTCATTACAGAGAACAGCGGCAGCAGCAACATTTCCTTTACGTATTTTTTAAAAAAAAGAGAAGTGTTAAATGAACAAGTTGAATTTTTAGTAGAAGGCTGTGGGCTTCTCTTGTTGTTGTATTAAATGAAATAAAGAAAAAATATTTGTTGTTATTACACACCCGCACGCTCTTATACACAATATAACATATATATTGTAAACATGACCAGTAAAACGGAGCAGGGTAATGGATTTCATCCAATTAAGAAGAAAGAAAGAGAAAATAATTATGAAAGCAGGAATCCAGAAGGAACTAAAAGGGATTATTTTCTCAGAGTAACAATCTGCTCGTTGTAGCGTAGACAACGCCACCTCCAAAAGTGTTGTCCGATTAAAAAGGTCATCGGACTGGAATATGAATTTATAGTAAGGGCGCGAACAATGAAATTATTACGCTTCAACAATTAAAAGGATGAGACGGGTTACTGGTTTTGCAGGGCAGGGAATACAAATACTGCCAGGGACAAACGAAAAGAGTGAGTGGTTCTGTTTGGCGTAGTAGTGATAATAAGCGATAACAGAGTAGGTTCGCAAGCTCGAGTTCGACGCGGTTGAGGTGAAGGTAATATCAGTAAGTTTACAGTAACAACGAATGAAGAGTACGTCACGAGTATTCCAGCCTGGACAGTGGGTGAATGCAGGAAGTTGTTCGGTGAGTTATTGGTAAACAGTAGTGAAAGTGGCCGTATTCTGCTCATTCATAAGTGTAGGGTAGTTCTATTGTAAACAGTAACAGCAAAAATATTTGCAGAGAATTGAATTGTATGAACTTTAAATATTTTCATTATTATCTTGTTTTTAATGTAATACGAGGTTCTAGCGGCCATTTTAATGTTTTTAATGAATTAGACTGATGCTCTTTTTTTTCTTGAGTAATTTAACTGTTTAAACAAATCATTTTTTAAACAAATTTGTCGTTTTTATTTGAATCAATAGTTTGTATTTTATATATACCCATTGTCGTTATTATTGTTATTATTATTATTTTATTGTTTTTATTGTTTATTATTATTATTATTATTATTATCGTTATTATTTATTTTATTTTATAAGTCAGTGGTTCTCAACCTTTTTTCTGCTGCGGCACATTTTAAACGATTTCGAAATTTGGCGGCACATAAAGAAAAAAATAAAAACTATTGTCTTATTACAACACACTGAATAAATATAGTTTATGACGCAGGTAATATAATTTCTTCTGCCAAATTATGAGGCTTTAATTTTACTGCAATCAATTCAGCGATTTCATAAGAAGCGACTTGAGCCTTTTCAGACACACATAATTGTTTTTTAAAATTTTTTTCTTGCTTAAGTTTTGATGATAAATAACTTTCAAAGTAGCTTTTCTCTTTTGTTGAAAGCGAAGGATGGTTAGTCACCAAGTGACGTTGAAGTTTGCTAGGAACCATAGCACTGTTTGATAATTTAAAACCACATATTACACACTCGGGAACAACTATGTCATTTTCCATTGACGAGGTAAATCCAAATTTTAAAAAATCATCATTATATTTCCGAGGGACAACGTACATTTTTGAGAAAGGTGTATATTTACTTGTTTCGGGGATTGGTTCATTAACTTGGTCGTGAACGTCATCATTATCTCTATTTTCATCATTACACTTTTTTCTTTTTATCCATTTGTCCATTTTTAGAAGGGTCTGAAAAAATTAAAAAAATATTGTCGAAAAATTTTTAAAAAATGGTTCAAATATAACATTTGAATTTATAATTATCAAAATTATGCAATAACTTGTAATTTATGAATATGGAAAATTTAACCTTACTGAAATTTTATAACTTTCACTCAAATACAATTTTCCGTAAATAAAAATTAAATTTTATGTGAATAAATGCGGACACTGTATGCGTGCAGCAATTCAGCACATAAGCTCGGGATTTTTTGAGAGATGTGTACACAGAGAACGTATTCAATCACAGTAGTATTTCGTAGAGTGCGATAAAAACAAAAAGGAAACGTTGTAAATCAATGGATATGTGTACTGCAAAGTTAATAAGTTTACAAATTTATAATTTGAAACTATATGGAAATTAATTAATAATAAACCGAATAATAACGTTTGCTAATTTTAACGAAATAAAAGGTGCAGTAACTACTATGCAACACCTTGTAAATTCCAACTATCACTAAAACAACACGTTTATACGCAGAAATGACAAGCGTGCGCCAACTGAAGACAATTCCTATTGCTATGCATGCCACTTCATCACAATTCGACACTAAGAAAAAACGCCTTGCAAAGTAAATAATAAAATAATTTTTTTTTGTGGATTTAAATATATATTCATGTTAAATATATTTTTATTTTTTTTAAATAATTTTTTAATATTAACATTATTATATATTTACAAAATTTGGCTGCACACTTTTAAAATTTGGCGGCACACAAAAGTGCCGCGGCACAGGGGTTGAGAATCACTGTTATAAGTTTTAGAGTAATAAATTGTATTTATAAGAAATGTTTACGTTTGTTAGTCTCTCAATATCCTTGTCGAATCGCGAACACGCGACAATAGATATTTTCTTATGATATATATATATATATATATATATATATATATATATATATATACACCATAAGAAAATAATATGTATAGTATACATATAAATATACGTATACATACGTACATATATATATATATATATATATATATATATATGTGTGTGTGTGTGTGTGTGTGTGTGTGTGTGTGTGTGTGTGTGTGTGTGTGTGTGTGTGTGTGTGTGTGTGTGTGTGTGTGTGTGTGTGTGTGTGTGTGTGTGTGTGTGTGTGTGTGTGTGTGTGTGTGTGTGTGTGTGTGTGTGTGTGTGTGTGTGTGTGTGTGTGTGTGTGTGTATTATAACGACACAGTTTTGTAAGAAATACATCCTTTAAATATTTCCTGTATTATAAACGCAGTGGGGTGTGGTTAATACCTGTCCGAAATATTCTCATAATTCAGTACCTGAATCCTACAACAGGGTTCATTGTCTTCCTTAATATTAGTTCTCCTAATATTGAACCGATATAACACTAACCAAACATACTCATTACCTCTTAGTACACCGTCATCTGTTATCCCTTAACATCATCTTCATGCCCCGTTAGATATTTCCCAGTGGCTTTACTTTCAACAGTATATGTTTATTTAGCTTTTCCATTATAATGAAGTCAATAACTGAGATTTCAGTATCGATAGAATAAAATATGTTTCTATGAAAATATATTTGTTACTGTATTTATTTTGTTAATTATACAAATCTATTATTGTGTATGCTCTATTTCTCTTAAAATATTTATTTATTTTGTTGTAGTAAACAAGTTTTCTTAGTTTGGTATTCTTTTTAAGGAACAATGTGGCAAAATATTTAGGAAATTTTTACATTTTCTTTTTTAAAGTATTTAAAACTATTTTATTTAATTCCAAAAATAAATTTATAATTTTACTAAAAATTATAAATATTAAAAATAAATTCAAAAAATAACTTCATAATTTCTCCTTTAAAAAAAATGATCTCATTTGAACACCACCTGACTTCCTTGTACGCCTATTAAATTTCATATGCACAGTTTTTTCTGCACTTCATTTAAACTTATTTCATATGAATATGAGATACATTAGAATCAATGAAATACAAACAGCATATGTAGTAAGTTTGCAGTGATCTGGAAGTTGTTGCGTTATTTCTTGGTTTACAAGGTGGGTTTACGATATATTGTTGTTTTCTTTTTCTTTGAGATATTCGTGATAAAAATATTTATTACCAAATAAAGAACTGGCCATTGCGGCAGAATTTTGTGGCTGGTGAAAAAAAAGTGGAGTATTTATCATTAATTGAGAATGGTAAAATCATTCTGACTCATAAAAATTTTGTAAAGGTACTAGAAAAATATGGAACAAGGATTTAGTAATTTAAAAATATTTTTTTCCTAAATTGAATGATGGTAAGCTCAAGGAGGGTATATTTATCAGTCGGCAAATCAAGAAACGGTTTAAGGACACAACTTTTTGCGATAAACTTAGCGAATGTGAACTATCTGTATGGAAGTCCTTCAAAAACGTTGTTGGTGTTTTTTTAGGCGACAGAAAAGATGAAAACTATGTTTGTTTTTTATAATAAGCTATGAGGAAACTACAAATATTTCGGATGTAAGATGTCATTAAAAATTATTTTTCTATACTCCCACCTAGACTTTGTTCCCGAAAATTTGGGCTCTGTCAGCGATGAGCAAGGAGAGCGTTTCCATCAGGATATTCTGACCATGAAGCATCGGTACCAAGGAAGATGGGATCCTGGAATTATGGGTGATTATTGTTGGTTTTTGTTTAGAGAAACTGATATTTTAATTTTAGCTATTTTCTTAGCATATGGTTTAATATGTGTAACATTTTATTAATGTAATAAAATTTATATTACTAATATACTTAATATTACTAATGTAATATTTTAGTTTTTGTTTAGAGAAACATCGTACAAGAAAAAAGTTTAATATATTTTAAAAAGTAAATGTAACATAATTTCCATGATTTAAACTTAAAAAAAAACCGGATATTTTGAAGACATTTCCAATGATTTAGACCTTTAGAATCTGATATTTTAAAATTGTAAAAAATTGTAATTTATTTATGTATGAAAAAATAAAGATTTAGTTGATCTAAAGAAATTTTAAATGAACACATATATATAATAATTCTTTTAAAATATTGATTTCACAGTGATTAACATTTATTGATAAATAAATTGTATTTATCTAAAAAAAAAACGTGACGTATTACAAAATTCTGATAACAGTTTCGAATTTAGCACTCCAAAATTAGTTAAACCTACCATGTACGATTCCCAGATACAAGAAAAACTTTTTTTGTTGACTAATGTTATTCTCTAATCTCTATAATTCTCGTGTACGTGAGTGACACACACAAAACAGAATAGGTTCAAAAGGTTAACAAGATTAGTTTATTTTTCAGAAACTTCTTACATGGAAAAGTTTTAGAGCAGTGTTAATTTACTTTAAATTTGTTTCCTTCGGCAATTTCACACTAATGCTAACGCTATAAAGTTATTAGAAACATTTCTTAAACAAATTTTGAAATACCGTCCTCAGCTGCCTCTCCGCATTGGTCAATATATCATTCGCATTCTTGTATATTCTCTACCTTCACAGCATTTTTCAAGAGTTGAAACAGCTGGTTTTTTTTTTCAAAAATCAGCTGTTGGTAATTCGGGAAATGATGATTGATCTTCAATAAATGCTACATTGAGTGGTATCAGGTATTCTTTTAACAAGAATGGATCGATGTGCATTATTACAGAAAATAATCCAGTTCTTTGATTCCCAATTTTCAGGATGTTTCCTTACTACTAGTCCCGCAAATGACGAAGGATTTGACGTACATTTATTTGTTCATTTTCTTCCCGTCAGGAATTAAATTGTAGAAAACAATGCTCTACAAATTCGAAAAAAAGTTTCTAACATAATTTTTCATTTGCTTCTATCCAAACGAAATTTCTGTGACAGAAAAGATTATGTTGATTTCTCCTGTAACGCCTGTTGGCGTTTTGTCTGTGGATCGAAAAAAAACATCGTCTCTAATCTCCTGTTATACTTGTTATAATCTTTCTCAAAAAATGTTGATCTTCATCAATGGTTAATGAAATCTCCTAACGTTGTCATGTGAGTTTCTTTCTGATATCCAGGCAACACTTTTGGAACAATTTACTGAAAAAAGCAATACATTTTCACATCATTATGGAGAATATTGTGATAACTTCCGATCTATATCCCAACTATTGATAGTTTTTTATTGATCATTTCGAACAAGTCTTCAACACACTGGATATTCTTTTCATTTTTCGAGGTAGACGGGCATCCATTGCGAATGTTATATTCAGCGCTAACACCATCCTCATTAAAACCCTTGTATTATTCCAACCGCCAACCGCTATTGATTCTTCATTGTCGATTCTCTTCATGCTTGTTCAAACAGTTTTACTGTCTAATTTTTTTTGGCAAAATACAAAATTTTATACTTGTGAGTTGTTCAATGGCTGAAATTTTTTACTGCGACATACACTATATGGCGTTTTGAAATATATCTGTATAGCCACGAATATAAGTTAGGTAATACATTGGTCACACTTACCATTATTTATCTGATGAATTATGAATTATGTTATAAAAAGATCTCATTCTAATTCTAAATTACTTGATTATCGATATTCTAAAACTAAAAAAGTATCAGATGTTCGTTAAAATGAAAATAATGTGTAAATAAATTAAATAAAAGTTTAATGTTAACAATAGATGACTTACTCTGTAAAAATAAAAAAAAAGCAGACATAAAATTATTACATATTCCTTGTACATGTTATTCGTTTCCTATATTTTAAAATTGTAAGTATTGTCTAGAGGATTTTTCATATAAATGATTAATTTCATAAGCATAAACATAATAATATTAAAATAGGGCTTAAAGTGTATACTCATTTTTAAACTAATCAAAATCTGAACATTTCTCCCCGGATCTTATCCGTTAACTGGCACCATTTTCGGTTACGTATAGTGTAAATACGTACCTTTTTGGTTGAAATTATAAGAATTAAAAAATTGAATTACCAGAATAATGAATCGCAAGTATGAGTTAACATATATTTTAAATATTATTTTATATTTCTTTTACCTGTTTTTATATCAGTATTTATTTATTCAAATTAATTATTATTTATTTAATAATAATAATTAATATTAATTTAATATTGTTAATATTAATTAAATTTTAATTTAAATAATAATATTAATTTTTATTGTTTATTTTTAAACATAGTATCCCCAATTTTATTTTTATTATTTACACGAATAATTTACCCACAACAAATGAAATTTATAATAGTTATAATTGTCTTTTATAACAGCTATGACTACAATTTTGATACGTATAGGGTGTTCCGGGATGTATTAGGTAAACTTCAGAAACTGATTCAGGACATCAAAATGATTAAAGAGTTCATATCGACATAAGTCCTATTTTGTTTTGTTTTCCTTCGGGATGCCATTTTGTGATTTTCAACAAAAAAATTATTTCTCAGAAACGGGTAAAGCTACTTAAATTCAACAAATCTAAGACTAGTGTATTGTTCTACAAAATAACAAATTTTGAAAACGTCACCTTCAAAAATTTCAAAATGGCGGCCATCTTATTTTTTTTAATCTTCAATATCTTTTTAATTATTTGTGTGATCAAAGTTTTACTTTTACAAAATTTATTAAGCATTTTATTTTGAACAAAATGACACCTTATTTGTAAAAATCCGTTGACAAATACCTCAAATTATTGCAGAAAATTAACCCGGCAATACGCTTGCGCACCGTAATGCAAGATGATAGTTTTTATTAATTTACTATTATTAATAATTTTCATTACATTTAATGGATGAAATAAAAACAGTCAAAAGATTATCAGTATTTTTGTAGTGAATTCTATAATATTATGGATTTTTTTATCAAATGTTGACAGAAAAGTAGAAGTAAAAATATATTTAAAGCGACATGAAAATAAAAAGGAAGGAAAATACACTGTGCTGGTGACCCTTACGTAGTCAAACAAGAGTTTTTACTCTTTGATAATTATACAAATGCCTCCCTGTTAGTGAAAAACATCTACTCTATCCGGTTTTTCATATGTAGCTTGTACATCCACTGATATAATATATTTAAATTATACTTATTCAAATAATCAAAATCTTCACTTTATTATGAAATTTTGTTCTTGTTAAAATACAAGCCGACCAGTTCCGAGTTATTTACTTGTAATTAAACTTCTATTGAGAAGAAATTAATTTCAAAAAATAGCAGGTGACACAAGCAGTGAGATTTGAATAAAAGTAGCCGTTCTTTTATTTGAATTATGCCCGATTTTCTACAGTATACAGTACAAGTGTCATAACAACGTTGCTAATAATTTAGCAAAACAACGGGTTAACAATATTGATTTTTTATTACAGTTCTTTTTATAACCCGTTCTTTAACTTTTTTGTTTATGTGTTTTTGCATACCTATAATCCCAAAAATATTTAAGTTAAACAAAACAAAAAGCAATTTTATATTTTACATTTGAAAAAGTTTCATTAAACATTTTACAATTATTACCGCCAAATAGTAAACTACTACGTCAAATACTTCATACAAATGTTACTCCGTTTTTTAAAATTTCACCACGAAAACATATGTAACCACTTAGATTTAAGTAAAATATTGAAGTATAAAACGTTTTACCCGCTACAATTTTTTCATTCTAAACGTGGAAGAAATTATATAATCTATAATTTCTGAAATAATGAATATACATATATATTTACATATTACTAATTTTTATCGTGTTTATCGTGGCAAGCTATCATGTATTGGAGATAAATTTACTAAATAATTCTTTGAATAGTTTTGTTTAAATGAAACAAAATATAAACTGAACATTATCTAAGCCTAATCATTAAAAAAAAAAAAAAAAAACTATTAATTTTGTTAACTGAATTCTATTCGAAGTAAATGAGACAAAAATTAAATTATGCGGTATAAACTGAATTTAAAACAACAAATCAAAACTTCATTTTCTAAACAATCGCTGACACAACCAAACCCACAACCACAAAACACCGCCCTCCTACCCACAGTTCACTACAGTTCACTGGATTTGCAGGAACCTCTGCAAAAACGATAATAAGACGTTTTGGATGGTTTCCAGATTTTCACTATACCAAAAGACCAAGTTTGCACACCCGTGCCATGTTCAGTGTGAACAAAACAAAATTGCGGAAACATTCTAAAATTTAGATTGAATGGAGAACGAGTTTTAATACTTGAATACTAATTTATAGTTATAAAAATAAACTACCCAATTAATTTATTTTATCGCTACTTATCTAAATGCAATGAAATATTAAAATATAATGAAAAATCTTTAATTCTGTTCAATTCTAAAATATCTTATTTTTTTAAAAATTAGATGAAAAATGCATTTGGGTTATTAGTAAAGTTTAAATAATATATATATATATTTTTAGTTGAACTTCCCGTTTATTTAATTAGATATTAGTAAAATATACTATGGTGTATTGAAAATATGTTCTAGATCTAATTCGTTATCAGACAATGCTTTTTAAGGACTAGTAAAATTTATTTACTTGTTACGATATTTTGATTATATTAGTATGATAATTAGTATGTATATAATATTTATATCTTTAACTAATACAAAAAATATAATTAACAATAAAATTAATTAATTTAATTTAATTAATTAAAAATATTTAGTTAAAATAAAAATAACAGTTTATCCAAAATTATAAAATTCGGAAATTTTTATCATTTTCTCAAGCTATAAAATTTCAAATAATTTAAAAGGTTAAAAATTAATTTAAATTTGTATGGAATTATACTGACATAACTGGCAACAAGCCATGTTGCAATTAAGTGATTACATTTGTTCAGTCTCAGGCTTTCTGTTCCTAAGTTAATTGAACCTCTACAATTAACATTCATGAGCTATCAAATTCACTTAAAAATCATCATATTTTTGACTAAATTTGAAGAATAGTCATCATCATAGAACAGCTGACATTTACAAACTGTAGTCGCACGCCAGATCGGTATTATTTTGTATTTTTTTAAACAGGTTGTGAGCAATTAAATTTATAGAGAATGTTCCTGCATAAACATTAAATTAATCTAAAATATTAGTACTTTCACACACTAAGTATTTTTTAATGCTATAAATTAAAAAATATAAACTTATATACATAATTAAAAATGTAAATGTAAAATGGATGTGTGTAAAAATGTAGTTTTTTTCTTTTAGGGACATCGACTACTGTGGTCATTAGCTCCTTTCTACATCAAAAAATTAAAAAAAATTATTTCTGATGATACAGATGAGGTGCAATCAGCAGTGCATCAGTCCATACTCGATGCACTCTGCTAAAGTACACGCCCTCTCATTTAAAGGCTTCTAAGCTTTTGGAGATTCCTTTTTCGGTAGTTGAAAGTAAGTTTACTTCGGGATTTTCGATTCCCTTGGTGGGGATTTTCTATATTTCAACTTTTACCGTCGGTACATTTTGTTCTGACTTCTTCGGTTGTTTAGCTTCTGTTTCGGCACTCACTCAGTGAGCTGTGCTCGAATACATTAGAGAGCACATTAACTAAACTACTGAATGAGTAGGGAATTCTCGGAACAAGCGAAGTATTGTTAAAATAAAATTTTTTATGTATAGAAGAACTGATGGTTAGAAAAGGAAACGTACCATACCGAGGTCAATCTTCGACTACAGCTAAAGAGCTTATTAAAAACTTGTTACGTGAAATAAATATGATCTAGACAGGTAGATTCAAATTTATTATGGTTCGTTTGTACAATTTGTTTTCAAATTTAATACAGAACGGATTGTTAATTTAAATTTATCTGAATTTCCGGATTAAAACAAATTAATTAAATAATTAAAACTTGTATAAAAATAAATACTATTAATAAAAACCATATTGTTTGTTACTACTGAAGTGATCCACTATCATATAATAGATCACTAGATCCATTATATGATCTATTATAGATCCTTTATATGATCTGTTAATGGATTCATAGATAAACTATAGACATTAGAAAATACAATACGAATTAAGAAATATTTCGAAATTATTAACCGTTATTGAAAATGGAGCATAATTCAATTCAAAAATATTTCTTAGTCTTAAGAACAGCTACTAAATAAATATTAAATTAAAAAAAAAATCTTAAAGAATTCTTAAAATTAAATTACATTAAATTCTTAAAGAAATCTTAAATTCTTTAAAATATAAATTCGTTTTTAAAGAAATCGAGAAGAAATCTTAAAGTTAAAAAAGACTCTTTTTTTATTTTAGAGAGATACAATTAAATGTATAAGATCGTTAAAGTTACGTTATAAGCTACGGAGTGCATTATAACACGTTACTTTGGAATATAGTATCAGTGTCGTGGATTTATAACATTATGAGAATAGCGTTGGAGTGTTGAGGATGAGAGGTCATCTCGGCCTTCATTCCTCATCCCTTACCTATTTTCAAATAAAATGGAAGCCATACCCAAGTATTACCCTTAGCAATAATTTATAATTTTGTTGATAACATTACATAATATTTGTAGATGTATCTTAATGTGTATTATAAATTGTAATGGACAGTAATAGTCTTTGTTAAAAGATAACAGAACATGAACAACGAGCAATCTGTGAACAATTTATGTTCGCATTATGTTTTACTAGCATACATAACATTCAGCTATAACTCGAATAGTAATAGCAATAAAATTGATTACACAATAATTTAATTTCTATCCATTATTATTAAGTATGATACAATAACGACTAAAATAACAATATACCGCAAACTTTCAACAAAACTCTATAGCTACTATTACCCTTTTACATAATGATACAAGACTTTTGAAATTATTATGGACTAGTAAACTACTTCATTAAATAGAGAGTTCGAAATTTACTTCGTAAGTCGTATTTGCAACCTCTAGTTAATTAAAGGTATTTTAATTATCCAACTTAGTCGTCACATAACCCAATTTAAAGTAAAATAATAAGAAAGTTGGGTCTTTAATGTGATCTTGTTTATAAAAAAACGAAAAAGTGTGGTTTTACCAAACAAGGCCAGCTGGACAAGATGTACTGTAAGGAAACGTTTGGCCAAGTGCCACGAAAAGGGAGACAAACTATATATAAAGTACGGAACCACTTGTCTTATACTTTTCTATCGAATTCACAACCGACCCTTCATCGTGTTCTTATTCACAACTTCCAGGGTAATTTCCTTCTTTTTTATTCTTTACTTTACCTTTTATTTTTTTTAATTTTCCTCTTTATTTATCCTTAGCAACTTTCGGTATATTTATTGAAACAATAAAAGTTGTTTATAATTTAAAAATAATCATATAATTGTTAATCAATTAAAATGAAACAATCAGCATAACGTAATAAAAAATTATATTTATATAATTTATTTAAATTCTTATTATAGATTTTTTCTTATCACTTGTAGTTTATTTAAAAATTATTACTTTCGTTGTTGTAGAACAGCGACATACAGCTGCTGTAATTAACATTTTTTACTACATAAAAATTAAATTATATACAATTATTTTAATTCTAATAAATAATTATAATCTTATAATTAAACATATTACATCACATACATTTTCCTATACTGCTGATATTCTTGTACGTAATAAATTAATTTCACATATTTCTTAATAGTTCTACTGTGCGAGTGTAATAAAATACTTTTCGAGTTTAGAAAATATAAAAATAAATTATGAAGTAGTTCGACTGAATGTACTGAATGAACAGGTAATAAAACAATTATTTGTTGAAAAAAATAGACAAAATACATTGTAATTTACAAAATTGTATATCTTATCTATTGTAATTTTGATAAACTAACGACCAATATAGAAATACTAAGAAATTATTTTCATTAAATCTGATTAGTTATAATGTAATATTTATGCATTTGGAAAACGTAATAAAACTGTGAAAATAATAAATAAAATACACCTTGGTAATAGCAAACGCTACAACTAAAAAAAAAATCGTCTGTAAAAGCAAAAATAAAAATTGCCTATGAGTAGAGGCAAAATTTGAAATAAACTATTTAGTATTCCATTTTAAATATAATAATATTATAAATGAACATACAAAAGTTTAAATAAAGGTGACCGTGCTTAATCTTACAGTAATCAATAAATTTGTGTTATATTATTCTCTTTTGTACACAAAAGAGAATATCGTGGTTTTAAAGAATAATTTATCTGTTTATAAAATAATATCCCATAACTTTGACCTACGGTGTTGAACAAAATGAAAGAGTAACTCTTAGAATTTTCCCTATAAGTGTTCAGTGTGAACACGCATCCAACCGACAGGAGAATTAACCCCACACTTTAACGAGTATATCTGGAATAATGGAAGCGACAGTTACTTCATCCCTCAATCCTGTGCCTCAAATCAGTAGGGTAGTTCAATAGGGTAGTGCGGGTAAATCAGTTGGTAGCGGAAGCACATAAGCAAATCCTTTATAAAATCCCAAAGAGAAAAATACATGGGGTCGATCAGATGTCCTTGAAGGCTACCACAAACAAGCTCAGTCTCGAGTCCAGATCGACCGTCCAGTGCTTGGAAACGTCATTCAACCGATCCCATACTGAGTTATGCCAGTAAGGAGTCGCACTATCTTTTTGCCAAATAAAATTCTCTAGTACAATTGAAGAAAGAACTGTGTGTTCAGCATATCTATATAATCATTTCCTGTTATGCTTATTTTAGCGAAAAAGAACGGGCTGAAAAATTTCCGTCGAAATATTTCTCTGAAAATATTTATTTTTGGAGAGTCCCTTTTTCATTGTAAGAGTTCATGAGGATTTTCTGGCCCCGACATAATGTCGAGATACCGACATTATGAATGCTAACTTTTCCACTAAGATGAAATGTTGATACCTCACTAAACATAATACGATCAAAAAGTCATGCTGAAACATTTCGATTGCGAAGTTGGCACGCACAGCATAGACGATAAGCTTTAAAGTCTCAAACAGCTGTATGAACTAAATACAAGCGTTTCTTTATATTTATCATCATCGGCATAGTTAGTTCGCTTTTCCCTTCCTAACAGATTTTTTAGGACTTCACAGGAAAGACTCCCTGACATGTCCAACATTTTCTTCAGGTATCCTTGAACGTTCCATACTCTTCCTTTTGCAGACAACTTCTCGTTTCAAACTAGTGAAACTATAGACAAATTATTAGTGTCACTTGGAAAATCACAATTATACTTTCTACGGAAATCATTATGAACTGAAGTATAGATTCACATTTTGCAAACTATAAACGAAGAAGGCTTTCTGTTCAGAAGTTTCTGTTCAGAAGATTCTGTTCAGAATCTTTGCTAGTGAGCCTGTTAACAGGAAAGATAGGGAATCAATCTATGGCTATGCGTGCAATTAAAACTATACATCTGCTCTTCCCTAACCTTAAATCAATACTGTACACCTCATCCAAGGACAATACAAAGAAATAAAACCCGATACAATTTTTTTTTTGTATTCCCGGCATTTTACTTTAAATTTTGCTTTACATAAGAAAAAATTAACGTATGTTTGTATATAATGAACTTTTTTTAATATTGTAAAGAAAGGGAATGATGTGTCAAAATAAAGGAATTTTCAAATTAATTTTTATTAAAAAATAATCAAATTACAAAAATTAGAAATATTATATTAAAAAATTCTTACTTATCGAGTAAATTTAAAATTGTAACGCAATTTCGGCTGGATTAGCAAATTAAGCTGGATTAGATAAAATCTAAATACTGTCCATAATTTTAAAAAAATTATAGATGTTTATAAGTTTATTTAAAAAAAAAAACTAAATAAACGTAAATGGTTCATATAATCGATCTTTCGCTTTTATAATAATAAAATCGATCTTTAGCTTTTATAATTTCTGCACTTGTGAGAAGGTATTTCTTCACTCCTAAAAAATCATCAGTGGCTTGAACCACAATTTAGGCTGCACAAAAAAAGGAAACCTTACTTGATTTAAAAAAAATTGGAAAAAGGATCAACGTATAATAAATTATCATTAATTCTAGAAAATGAAAGTTGTTGTTACAAAAAAAAACTGATTTGAATTACTAGATACTTAGTAGGGTAATAGGGAGTAAAATAAACATCGGACAAATGGCGAAAGAAATAATAATAACGTCACATTTTATCGGAACGAAATAATTTCAACTGATTAAAAAACAATTTGAATATCAAAAAGTAAACAAGAAAAAAAAATTGTTACCAACAGATATAAAATATCAATCGCTCAAAAAAGAAAACAAAATACCGGAAATCTTTAAATAATATTTTCAGAAAAATATGTTGTTTTTTTTACTTGAGGGAGGAAAAGATTTTATCAAGGTATTTTCTGGAAAATTTTCGATTTACTGGACTTCTCAAAGTGATTTCAAGATCAAAAGTTTTATTTATTTTTTACAGCCTTAATTTTTATTGGATTTGTATTCATCATTTAATATTAGAAATACTTGGCAAAGTTTCATAAAATTATTAACAGTAATATTTTAACTTATTAATTTTATTTTTTTTAAAAATAACATTAGAATTTTATAGAAAGTCCGATGTTACCGAGTCTCAAGTGCGCAGAGTTTTATGAATACATTGAAAGGGTTTCTTCACTAGAAGGTCTTTTATAATCTTTTAGGTAGATTCATAAGAAAGCTACCTATTGTAATGGGTACCATGATTTGACTTCCGGAAAATTTCGACATCACGTTTTACAACCCCAGATCCCAAAACGACGGTCTGTTTAAAAGTTTATATCCATAAATTTCACTTTACTGTGGACACGATAACTGCCGTAATTTTGTGTCAATCACTTCCAAATTGATACATAAAATGTAACGAACAAAATTCTTGGTCGAGTTCGTTAATGGGAAAAATCGGACCACGAAACTGGAAATGGGGGAGCTTTTTAGAAAACACAAAATATCGCTATAACTTTGTTATTAAGTAAAATATCGAATTTGTTTAAAGTTCTTACTATTCTATGGATAAAATCCTAAAACTTATCTAAGTAAAGTTTTTTGATATCATCAACCATTGGCTCAGTGGGTGGAAAATATGGGGTTTCGAAGACAAAAAATTATACCTCCCTTAATCAGCACAGAATCGAATCGGTTTAAAGTGATCGTTAGTTCTCTGAACATTGCATTAAATTTTTGTCTGAAACAATTTTTGATATGACCAACCCGTACGGCAAGGGATGACCAAAATATTGCTGGAATTGTAAGAAAATGGGGCTTGTCGTATGCTAAATATGTGAGACTTTTTTTCACAAGCAACCATTGTCGTGTTGAGTAAATTTGAAATTTTTTTTAACTTAAAGGTGGAAATTTTTTTTATTCCCTACTTTGCACCGGCGGTCTTCCGGCGTGCCGAAAGGGACTTTTTTCATTAGATTATAAGAAAATTTACTTTTGTATACAAAAATAGTCAAAAGATGTATTTTTTTAAAATTACTTTCTACAAAAAGATAATTAAAAACAAAAAAGTAATAATATTTTAAGAAACTGTTATTTTGTGAATTTATATTTATAGAATCCATTATTACTTTTTTTTTAATTTCTCAACATTTCTTTCAATATCTTTATAGGATAAATAAAATAAAACTTCTGGACGTTTTTGTTTAAATTAGAAATTCGCTAAAGATTATAGGTTTAATAAAAGCATAGATGATGTAATAAATTTCCAACAAATCGAAGATAACGTTCCCATTTTTTTACCTTCATGAAACAAAGAAAACTACGTTTTGTTTGAAATAACTATTAAAATTAAGCAGGGAATATATATAAAAAAGAAATGTTCAATATTATCTTTATTCTTGAATTAGTTAAATAATACCTTAGAAAGAATGGGTTTTTAAGTGATTTTTAATGCTTATAGAATTTATTTATTAATGAGATTGAAACGAGTCCTCAGAGAATTTAATATCCCGAAATCGATCTGTAGTACTTAGAAAATTATTATAACAGTTTTATATATTCTAAACAAAATACTCTTATATACTTATCGAATAAGAATATATATCCGAACTAAGACGTTTTCCTTTATTAAGTTTTGCTTTTCATAAAACTGATAACAATAATGTTCTATTTAATAAATTTTCTTTATATATTAAAAATTCTAAACATGATTTAATAAAGTAATGAAAATAAAAGTGATAAATCTATTCATTGTAATTTGTATTTCTTAATGTCATACAAACAAAGCGTTAAATTTAATTATAATTCATTCTCTAAATATATGAATTATTCTCCAAAACGTTTTGTACGTTTCAGATTTAATATCAATGATAAGATTTTATTTAAATTATTTTATTTTTAGAATTCTAAAAGTATATTTTCTCCTGTTATTTGATTTTTATGTTTTAGGTTTACTTTCTTATCAATGACAAAATAAAAACATGTATCTCGTTCTCACCATCAGCTTTCAGTTTGCTTTGAGAAATGATATAAAATGTGAATTTTTCTCATATCATCAATTTATAATAATGATACAGATCGAATGGGAAAATGCTCCGGAATGATTTTGCATACGTACATTCTATAAATTATCTAAGTTATATTTAAACATAATATAAACGTTAGATTTATGTTGTTAATTAATCCTATTTTAGAATTATTTGAGAAATGGTTAAAAAAAAAATACCAATTCATTCTCATAGCCAACATCTTCATAAAAAAAAACATACGATGCCAGGCTTAGAAAAAGAGGAGGGAAGAAGCGGTTCCCTCTAACATCCTTTACTAAATCGAGTAAATATTAGTAAGCCAAACCTACCGAAATGAAGCTTATATTCAATCCTTTACGTGATAATCTCATTCTGTTCAACACAGGAAGTGGATGAATAATGAATATCATTACTTTCAGAGAAAGCAACTGTGATTAGTGCCTGTACTTCAAGTGTTTTTCATGTATGAATGGAAACGCAGATTTACAACTCTTTTGTGAAACTTGACTATGCACGTTTCACGTTAGAAATCAAATGAGTAGTTCATCTTTTCAAATCACTTCTGTTATGAGTTTTTTTTATAAGTTATACGTAACAATCAATTTATGTACCCTTTACTTAGTGAAGCACATGTACTTGAATATACGTCTTCAACTGAACATAGGAAAAGAGTTCAAGTTAACTACAAAAACACGTTTAAAAAAATGTTTTAAGAGTATTGTAGTAAGTAGATATGTAAATTTTACCCAGTGTTCAGAGTTAAAAAAAATCTAATGTAGACATCACATGACTTCCTAGTACACCTATTAAATTGCATATATACATATTTTAAAATGAAAAGTACATAAAATTCTATTTCATTAATAACTTGTGATATTTCTTTTTATTTATTATTTATCGTAAAATTGTTTTTACAATCAGAGGTTAATAAATCAATATATTTAAATTAAAAAAAAAAGTTAAAAACAAAACGAAGGAAATGAAGTCAGATTTGAACCAATGTGCTTATATTATATTAATATTTCGTTAATTAAAATTTTATTTGGCTATAACTCTGGAACCAATGAAAATAAGTACCGCTTATGATATATCGATATCAGTGAAAAGTTCTCAATGAGGGCTTATTACTGCAGTTAATAAAATGTCCAAAATCCATTATTTTGTTTTGGGCTTTTTTGGACGCTTTTGGTCGAGTCGATTGCAATCAAAAGGGATTTGCACAACTAGATGTTATAACGATCCTAAATCCAAAATTTCAACATCCTACGAGTAATCGTTTTTGAGTTATGCGAGATAAATACGTAAGTACAGACGTCATGCTGAAACTAGTCAAAATTAATTCAGGGATGATCAGAATGGATATTTCCGTTGAAATCTGAAAACCGAAATTTTTCGCGATCAAAGTACTTTCTTTACTTCGTACAAGGATGTAAAAATTTTATAATACTATTTTAATACACTTGTATTTATAAATTAAGTATAATATTTTATATTACTAAATTTGGATTGATATTCACAGATTAAAATATTATACTACTGTGGTATTATTTAATGCAGATGAGTTTGAAATTATCAAAAAATGAAATATTGTTATTAATATGATTCATTACTACCTTAATTAGTGAAATCCTTTTTAAAGATACGTGTCATTGTGTAATAGCCCAGGATGTGTAAAATTGCTTGTTAGTCATTACTTAATTATTGATAAAAATTAATTGACTTTATGAATTTAGGGTCAAAATATAAATATAGATAAATCATCAAAGAAATAATTTGAGAAGATGAACTTCTCATAAGAATTTTAACGTGAAACTCGTTTAAATATGTTTCACATAAGAGTTGATGAGATGATTAAAACAAAAAAAAATAAAACAAAACATTCACTGGAAATAAAATAAAGTGATTGTTGTAGAAAAAGTTAAAGATTAATACCGTTAATGTATTAAAAAAACTGTCTTTTTCCAATTTTTACAGCAAAACCGTAAATGCCTCTTAGGATCAGTTTAATACTATAATAATCGCCAATAAGGTGAAACACTTTTATTAAGAAACGTGATTATTTTTAGTAATTTTGTGAAATTTTTAATGGTTGTTAAAAAATATTGTGAGTATTATTCTGCATAACAAAAAAAATATATTATAATTTTATAAAAAGTTTTAAGTGCTGTTGTTTTAAACTAGATTTTTAAAAGTAATCGTGATTGTGTATCTAGGAAAAATTGCTTCTTTGACCTTCGGCTAAGATCGATTAGTTTTTTACTCCAGTACTGTTTTTTGAACATGAACCTCATACTATATATTTCATGTCAATATGAAGAATGAAGAAAGATGTGAAACAAGAAGTTAAATTATCGTTGCTTTACAATTTGTACCTTAAATGAAACAATACAGTATATGAAACAAATTAAGAGCATATAATTCGAGGAGAAAAGATAAAAATGTTTCATTAAATTCATTAATAACATGATACATTTGACGGAAACAAAAAAATATTTAGACGATGTAAATCGATTTATATCAAGAAGAAAAATTCATAGATTGAAAGATTGAAAGATTAATAGATTTATAAAACTAAAACCAAAGGTACTGTAACAAACTGGAAATTAATAAGGAATGAAATATTAAGATGGGAAACACAAAATTTTCCTACAGAAGTTTCAAAGTTGTTTTATAAAAATCTGTAAAAAATATAAATGTCTTTAGAATGTAGTTTTGCGGGAGAAAGTTTAAAATCATCGAAATAAAGAGCTCTTAAGACGTATTGCGGAGAGAAAAGAGAAATTTGAGGCTGAACCTGCTGAAGAGACAAATTAGGTTGTTGAGCTATATATTAAGACGTCCAGGCATATTTATTTTCACAATAAAGATGTGAGTAAAAGATAAAATTTGAAAATGAAGATTACTAGGTTGGAATATAAAAAACAGAAACTGAGAATGTCGGATGTAGTAAGGTTGATGTTAAAAAATTAACAAAAATTTAAATGGTTAGAGCATTATAACAATAAAGTAGTAAAAAAAAAAAATTTAACATTTTACCATTATCTGGATGAAATTTTTTTGTATTGTTCGTAGAACAATATAACAAAAAAATTATCTTTCTAGTTTCATTTTAACCGATAGAAATAATTAATAGCTCATGCAATAACAGATAGCTAACGATGTGATAAAATAATGCTGGCTGCCAGAATGATATTGAATAAATGTTGCCTCGTTTTTTTTTTACGGTCCTGATCATGTTTTTTTCCAAAAATAATTATTCATCTCTGTTATCTCATTTTTAGAAAATCTATGAACCCTACATTTCTCCAAAGTTTCTGTGACTACAAACTTGGTGGTGTATGTAGCATGTATTATTGAAATGAATAAAATTTTATTTGCAGTATCACTTTCATGAAGCTGTCCTTTAATATAACAGTGTCATGACAATCCGTTGTATTAGATACTTTTTGCATTGACAATTTCCCGATACTTTTATTCAATAAAAAAATATATTCATCTTCGCGTGTGTCATGTAAATAAATATATATATATATATATATATATATATACATATATATTTTTTTTCTTTTTAATTTGTCTAGCAGAACATACTCATCTGAGCGTATCTATTATATATATATATATATTATTCAACTCTCTTTTTTATTATGACAGAGTAATTGCATAATAAATTTAAAACAAAACCAAAATAACTTACTGAAACAAAACGTAATAAATTACTTTACTAATTTGTTACGGTTTAAAATTTAATCATTTACTTTTATGATAATTTTACTTCCCTGTTGGAGTAGAGTGCTAACTATGCATAAAACAATACCCACAAAATCTACCCAGTAATTAGAATAAGTAAATTAAATAATCGCAACTTATTTATATATCTATACATATGAATTATATAGTTAATATATGAATATTAACTATATGAATTATTTAGTTTCCGGGGGTGTTATTTTTAATTAAACATCCACATACATTAAATTTAACACTTAATTTGTTTTAATTAATATTTTAAATACGCTAAAATTATTTAATATTAAGTCATAAATAGCCCACCGGGCTAGCAGTTAATACGTGGTTTCAAATCAGTTGTTTAACAGCTGATTTTCGAAGTCAAAGGTTTTGAGATATAAATCCTAATAAACGTTAATTGCTTTTATAAGGATTTGAATACTAGACAGTGGATGCGGTGTTATTTGGTGTTAGGGTTCAATGAAAAAAAGTATATAACTTTTATTTACTTCTTGAAATAATACATCGTTAAAGCTTACAGAGAAAAAGCTCGTACTTGGGAATATGGAGATGGAATTTTTAGCGTACGAAAAATCCAATTTCTGAACGGGGTTCAAACCCGGGATCACCGGTTTTTTGTTTTTTTCATTTTTCTTCTTTTTTTCCCCCGGGCCGGATCCTGCAGTTAAGTTAATACACAGCCTAGGGGAGTGTACTTTACTCTAACGGGTCTTTACGTCTCGGCCCGCAGATCGGATTTCACTTTGCGCCCGCCTCAAACCCCCAGAGTAGGATATCCACCAGGCCACCGGTAGGGACCACCGGTTGAAAGGCGAAAACGCTACCACTCCGCCACGGACAGCGGAATTTAATTTTAAACATTTTTTTTTACTGATATCATGTAAATCATAAAAAATATTCCTTCTAAATTTATAAATAATTCAACTGTCCTATTTTTTTACCATTTTTAAAATCTGACTAAGAGTAAACTTTCGGTAAGAATTTCAACAGTAATTACTTGAACATTTTTTATATAACCTTAGTCTATAAATAAAATTCATCCACTAAATCGTATCCGCACTGACTTTTTTAGCATATTTTCAGCGTTTTTGCCCTTTAATAGAAAGGTTCTGGGTTTTAATACCGACCAATAAAACACATCGTAATTTTAACACTGTTCGGACGCTTCATATTGAAATGAGAATTATTTAATGTAGGATGTTCTTTATTTTACATAAGCATAAAGATATAACTTTCCTTCTTTTTTTAAGTTAATAATTAGGTTATCAAATTTTGAGATTAAAAAACTAGATTGTCTTGTAAAATAATTTTGCCAACTTTATAGAGAAATTTTATGACCCAATGACAACATTTTTTTTTTACTGTAGTCTTTGTTTTTTAACGAAAAACGTATATACTATATGAAATCTGTGTATCAGATTCAATAACATATTTTTGCCTATATCAAACCAATATTTATAATATCGTAAAACTTACTTTTTATGAAATAAATTAGCATTTTCCAATGGTTAAATCTTGTAATACACCATACTGATAAAAATTGGTAAAATGTTTTACATTTTCATATTTATTACATATTAACTTAAGTCATTATTTAAGATAGTATAATTATGCAGGGCTAGAATAATCGAATCATAAACCTTAACAATAGTAAGAGAAAGATCATCATCTGAAATTTTAATTACATATACTACATATGTTAACACACGGTTTTTTCAAAAAATGTTGTACCGGCTAATAGTTAATATTTTTTGTAGCGGTTTCTGTAATATGTTTTTATAGTATGTTTTGTATGTTTAACAACAAAAATCATCCTAAATACATTAATACATATATGACGCCATCAATAATTTCAATCTAATGTAAGGATTAATCCAAACTCCAAAAACAATAAAATTGTTAAGCCAAACCTGATTAAAGGCGAAATAATAATTGTTATGCCGTAAATTGAAAACATAAAAATCAAAATTCACCAATTTATTTAATTATAGTTCTTCAAAAAGACATTGTCCCAATGAAAAAGTACAGATATGTATGAAAGGTGAAATAATAATTGTTATATATTTTTTCTACTTCATTTTCTCAAACAAAAATATACACTGTTAATTATTTTTTCAATGAAGTGAAATACAAACTCAGGAAAAATATTTAATTTTAAAAATTATTAGCGATTCTTCTAAAGGAAAATTGTAATGGCTTAATATAAAAAATAGGAGGTTTAAGACAAAAATAAATAGGCTGTTTTAAAAGCCATTAAATCAGGAAAGCAATGGAGCAAGTAGAGGATTTAAAAGTTGAAACACGTTGCACACAATACAACATTCAGCAAGACATTGTCGTTGAATTGTTACCGTAAAACCATAAATAAATACTCACTTATTGCCTGTACAGTAACTGCAGTTCACTAGACCGTGACTTTGACCGAGCTGTTTAATATTACACAACTCGACTTACTTTTGCGTTATAAAGTTTATTGTCAAATAGTAGTTATTTTAACAATAAATATTCTACATCTCTCTACTAAAAATAAAAACGTGGCAGATATCAATCGTAATTGCAATAATCTCTTAAAAATATGAAGGTTATTTTTGTCTTCAATCATTTGACTGGTTTGATGCAGCTCTCAAAAATTCTCTATCTATTGCCAGTTGTTAAATTTCGGTATACTCCCTACATCCTACATCCCTAATAATTTGTTTTACATATTCCAAACGTTGCCTGCCTGCACAATTTTTCCCATCTACATATCCCTCCAATATTACAGCTACTATTCCAGGATGCCTTGAGATGTGGCCTACAAGTCTGTCTCTTCTTTTAGATTGTGGGACTGATGATACAGTGGACCACGTCCTCTACGTCTTTCCCCGATACGAGGTCAAACATTCATGAGCTGTTAGGGAACTTGAAAGAATATATTCCTTTCTGAATTTCCGTATTAATTGGATGATCCGCGAGGAGTGGTCTATAGTGGCTGGTTTTCTTCGCGCCGTTGCGGTGTGTAGGTCTGCAAAGGGAGTTTAATCGAGGTACTCGATCGGGGTAGGATCCCGGGTGGCTAGGGTTCCGGCTTAGACATTGGATTGGTTGGAGGTAGGCGCATTGGCATCGTGCCACGGTTATATTAATATTGGTTGTGATTCACTTTGGGGCTTCCACTGGTGGGAGTGGCCACGCCGCCGGGGTATGTTAACGCGTGCGACTGGTGACGTGGCTTCCCTCTGCCGGTGGCGGTCGTGATCGTGACTTAGTAATGCCACCCGAGATATCATGAAGGGGTGCGGGGTTTGTCCCCGGCTCCTGCGCGGACCAGAATGAGGTTGCGTTCCCCTTGTTAGGTGACCTAAATTGGTCGACTTAATTGGGTGTAGGTCTGAATTTCTATGTTGCGTAAAACATCATTTTGATTGGTATGAGTGTAGCACTGATTTAACTTTAAATTTGTCCGTGACTGAACAGTGTTAGTCACCGTTCAGTCACGATCGGTGTTGTCAAATCTGTATTAGGCGCAGGGTTCGTGCTTGCGCGGTTTTGGTCAGTTAGTTTGAGAAAATCATGTTAGGTTGGATGTGAAGATGTCCGTTTGAGGCCTACGTGAAGGCGAAATTTGATTTGTATTTTACTGACGCAAATGTCTGCCGAGAGGCATTTACATCGGTGGCATCCTGAACGAGGCCTGGCTGATGACTGTGAGATGTAATCAGTTAGAGGGTCTAACGACGACCTCCGGTAAAGCCCCTCAGGGCTTGGAACGGAGGGGTAGTGTGGCAATCGGTAACGTCACAAGGTGAGTGTCTTCCCCTTAAGTAGTTGGGATATCTCTTCTTTTAACTATATTTTTCCAAATGCTTCTTTCTTCATCAACTTGCCACAACACCTATTTATTTGTCACTTTATCATCCCATCTGATTTTTTACATTCTCCTGTAGCACCAAATTTCCAAAACTTGTAATCTTTCCTTCTCAGGTACTCCGATCGTCCAAGTTTCACTTCCATATAAAAGTTACACTCCAAAAATATGCTTTCAAAAATGTTTTCCTGGCGTTAAAATTAATTTATGATATAATTAAATTATATTTCTGACTGAAAGCTCGTTTCGCCTGTGCTATTCGGTTAGGGAGTATTATTTTTAAATAGTTGGTTTCCATATTATCTTAGATTTCGTTATAGCAGGTTAATAAAAAACAGTTTGTTTCATCAGAAAAACCATCTAGCTGCAAATTAATTATTACAAAATAATTTTGAATTATGCTGGTAAAAATTTTCTATTTCTACTAGCAGTATGGATTAAATTTTTAAAGTATAAAAAGATTGAAAATATTTTCCAAGAAAACCATTTAAATTTTTTTTCTAGACTTACCTAACTTCACTAAATAGTGGATTTTTTTACTCATTAATGTACAAATGTTGATTTTCCCTTATTTAAATCAGATTCAAAGTATAATTCTTCGGTTAATCGTTCCAATCTGATTTAAATCAGCCTTCTACAACCAAGTTATTCTAACTTTAGTCTGTATTAGCAATCGTAATTTTTTCTATATGCAAAATATTTATTTGCGAATTTTATGATATGAAAAGTTTGAAAAAAAAAATGTATAGAACTTTTTGCCGTTTCGTTCTTACAAATCAAATTTACTTTTATTTTGAAACTGATCTATTCTTTATAAAAGAAAGTTTACATTATATAAGTCTCTAGAGTAATATTATACTAGCATTTAATATCTGTTATCTGTTCAAAAGTCTTTTCTGATGCATTTTGTTTTTTCTATAATGCAGGATTCGGAGTATTTCCATGTTTGACCCTCTATAACTTTCCTGTCAATGATAAAATTATTATGTAAATAAACGCTCTTAAATTAAAAAAAAGCTCTACTTTTCTTTAATACAATTAAACTACATTAATAATATATCAATCTTACTTTGATATTATCAAGTAATATCAATTTGTTTGATTATAAACATATATTTGATCTTTATCTGTTGATTATATTTTACTTATCCATCATTTATTTAAAGGGAAGAATTTGAAAAATCAATAAGAAATAATTTAGTGTTTAATTAGTTAAATTAAGCCTATTTCAACTAAATATAGATTAGTAACTTAAATTTTAAAGCTCTTAGTTAATTTAGTTTTCTTCTCTCTATGTTTTGTCGATCATTAAATAAATTTTCATATCTTTTGAAAACCTTTTTCGCATAAAAATACTGATAAGTGCATAAGTAGACTTGATAATTATGCTCTTATTTAGTAATTACTTTATACTCTAAAACTATCAATAAATTAATCAAAAAAAGTTCTCATTTAATGTTAAATTAATTCTTTAATTTCAAATTTATTATTTTTATGAAGAGTTAAAAAGCTAAAGAAATTTCACGCAAATAATGAATAAATTAAAATAATAAATGTGCAAATTGAATTTAAAAATTTCAACATAATGAAACGTAAATAAAAAAAAATTCTAGTATGAAACCTTTCATTAATGTGATATGTTGGGTTACAATAAAAATAAATTTTATAAATGCAATACTATTTAAATTTTTCATGATTAAATTTAATTAAGCTAATTCCATGTAATAACAAAATATATCGTAAAAATTACAACTTTTCAAACAACCTGTTTTATTATATGATTTTGGTTAGTGAATTTTTTACCTATAATGGTCTGCAGTCATAAGAACGGTAAAATCGTATCTTATTTGTATCTTCCTAACGGTTAAGTTGGGAATCTACGGTAATCAAGCAAAAATGATCGTTCAAGTTTATAGGTGTATATGTATGTACACTTATAATCTACGCGCGCGCGCGTGTGTGTGTGTGTGTGTGTTGTGTTATGTTTGTAAATGAGTGACAGAAGCAGAAAAAGGCAGTAAAGCTTTATCTGTATGCGTTTCTTACTTTCCAGTAATTTTTCTCTTATAAATATTAAGAATTTCTGAATATATCAAATTCCCAAGAAATGAATTTCACTAATTATCTATTTAAAATAACTAATTTTAAAATTTCATAGAAAATGCCGTTACTTAATTTTTCTTAAAAAAGGTAATTGGCTGTTTGTAGAAATTTTTTCAGTTATCGAAATATGTGAAAGTTTTTGTTTTTAATATAATTTTTTTGTTTTGTCAGAGACGTATTTGTATTTTATGTCACTATAACAAAGACTTCTAGTGTGCGTTTATCTGTGAAAAGAGTTTCTGATCGTTTTATAAAAAACCGACTTAATAATTTTTTATGGGCATTGATTTTCTCTACAACCAATCAAAGAATTTATTTTAAAAATATAATAAAATTATAATAAATATTAACCGGCAGAAGTTTTCTCCTTACTTTTCAACAATCTACTCGTAGATGATTCACGTTAGCATACGCAACAATACGTTTATGCCCAAGTTAGCAGAATTCGTAATTGACAATTTCTTTTATCATGGAACGATTACCTTTCGTTTCGACAAAGAATTTAAAGTGCAATAAAATAGAATTAACAATCAAAATCTATAAATACAAAACTGAATAAATAATGTTATTGTAACGGGTAGAGAAGCTTCCATGAAATAAGAAAGAGATAGAAATAATTAAGAAAGAAGAATCTAGAAGAGGCTAAAAAGAGATTCTTCTAGAAAAGGACTTACAGAAAAGTAGAAGGCGTAGAAGGTGCTGACAATGGAAATTATTTCGCTTGAACAATCAGAAGGATGTGTCGGGTACTGGTACTGCAGGTCAGGAAATATAAATACTGCCCAGCGTTCCGTTGGGTTCCTGCCGCCGAAAACGCCTTTGGATCAGAATGCAGTCCCAATATTCATTTAAATACGAATAACAACCAGTTTTTCTATTTATTTCTCGCCATTCCACTAGAAAGACCTTTTCTTTCTTTTTCTGGTTTATTCTCCGGGAATTACCGTTCAGGTACTACTTCAGAGGATGATATGTATGAGTGTAAATGAAGTGTAGTCTTGTACAGTCTCAGTTCGACCATTCCTGAGATGTGTGGTTAATTGTAACCCAACCACCAAAGAACACCTGTATCCACGATTTATTATTCAAATCCGTATAAAAGTAACTGCCTTTACTGAAACTTGAACGCTGGAATTCTCGACTTCCAAATCAGCTGATTTAAGAAGACTGGTTTACCACTAGACCAACCCGGTGGATCGACTAGAAAGACCTAGCAGCAAAGGACGTATACTGCAATAGACAGGAGGGAATTGCACCCTCCGATATCCTTGCATTCCGTTCCGTCTCGGACTTCAGTTCCAGTGTGTGATAATACGGGAATAGTGTGACAGAGCATTTGGAGTTAGTGTTTGGTAACTATCAAGTGAAGAGTGCGTCACGAGTATTCCATTTTGGACATTGGTTGAAAGCAAGAAGCTGTTCGGTGAGTTATTTGTGAACAGTAGTGAATGTAACAATATTTTATTCACTTAGAAAGTGTAGGATAGTTTTTTTGTAAACAGTATAAGTTAATAACTCTTGCATTGAGTGAATCGTTAATTTTACGATTATTTTACTATTTATTCATTATTAGTTTCTATTAATTATAACATTTTTAGTAAATCGACAATGTATTTTGATGTTTATAATTTAATTTTTTATAATTTATTTTTTATTTAATTTGAATTGCTATCTTTGTACCTTATAAATGATTTAATAATAATAATTTGAATTTGTAAGAAGTTTTTATATATCCTACCTTTGAGATCCTTGTCGAACCGCGACATTACTAATTAATTTATTGTTATTATATAATAATATTAATGTAGTTAAAATTCGTTTATTTTTAAACTTAAATTTTGTAATAGAATAGTTATGTCAAAATTAAAAATTTCGGGTACTTGGACCATAAAATTCGCGTAAGCCATAAAATTCCCTTTTGTTATAGTAATTTATGAATTTTAAAGCATATTGTTTGAATATATTAACTTTATAGGTAATAATAAAAATAATTTATTAAATCAAATTTATAACAACAAAGTTTTCATGACCTACCTTAACAAAATACACAAATATTTCGTAACTATTAGTTAAATTTACATTTAAACATCCTTACAGTTGTTCAGGGCATTATACAATATTTATTCAACAGAAAGTTATATAAATGCATCATTTAACTTTCCTTGAAAGATTAAGGTTCGTATTACGTGAATAATGGATTTAAAAAAAATAAAACAGGAAATTTAAGAGTAATTGTGCTAAATATATGGTAGACATACAAGCATAATACGACCTATTTATATGCAGATGTCAGGTTAAAAAAAAAAATTAATATCCAAAGGTTACAGTTGTGCGTGTTCAGTAGAAATAAAGTAAAACTCAGCAACACGTTTTCCATGATAATATCTAACACCTAAAGTATTCTAAACATAACTAACAGAAACTTTACTCGGTATACCTATTTATAACTTAATTTTACGAATATAATAATTGCTTTTACTTAATAATTAAAATTTCATATTGCGCGAATCGTTATTACATTTAAAATTTCCAGTAAAATATATAGTCTCTAATTCACTAGGGAAATCTTGATGAACAGTTATAGTTCAGCTGGTTAATTTCTTATATAAACAATTCTAGAGATGAATAAATGTTCTGCTAATTGGAAAACCTAAGCCTCTTTTTACATAGATCCTTGGTGTATGATGGTAAACTAATTTATAACAGTCATTTGAGTAGTTAACAATCGTGATATTTTGTTTCCAGTCTAGATATTCAACCCTATCTCTCGATGGATTGAACCGGAAAGTACCTTGAAATACGAAATTTGTTAAGGTTTTTTTGCTTGTTTTATTGCTCTCCTATGAACATCTTCCATTTGTTAGTATCCCTTATCCTTCATCCCTTCCTGTGGTTTGATCTATAGTCTTTCGGTATACTCCTACTGACCCTTATTAGAAACGATGAGAACTTTGAGGTATTGTTTCCTTGGTGTTCTTTTGGTGTGATTCAAGCGGCTTGGATATTTCCTTAGAGCTAACCATGGACTCTTGTTTGCAATCTGGAATAGAAATTCAATCTCAAAATAAAAAATAATAAAAGAAAGGAAAACAGGGATAAAAAGTTGGTATTATGTTGATCACAATATACCAAAGTTGAAGAATTTTTTGATTAGTAGTTAGATTGAAAAGGATGACTGAAATGAGAGGATTTCAAATATAAGCTGCTAAAAGACAGAAGGTTTTATGAAAAAAGGTGAAAAAAAAATGTTGTAAAAAAACTTTATATTTTTAAAAAAATATTTTTAACTTTTAAGTAAAAATGTAGAAAAAAGAGGTTTAAAGCAAAACATTAATCAGTTATGAAATAGAATGTTTATTATTTTGTACATTGTTATGTCATTCGGAATTAGTAAATTTGGTTATATATGAAAGTGCACAAGTTAAAAACTGTAAATGTGGACAATAATCAAAAAATATGAAAGAAATAATATAATTGTAGTTTAAGAAAAGTTTTTTGATCGAGAGTTAGTAAAGAATAGATAGGAACCTATATTTAACCACTTAATAAACTGAAAAAAAGTAAAATAAATTTTAAGTTCATTTAAATAGAACCAGACAATAAAAAAATTTTATGAACTGTTGAAATTACGCACAATATATATAGATATATTTTTCCTTTAACGTGTTTGTTGCAGTCTGTTTCAAGTAGTGAACAATAAGCAACCTCTCACTGCCCAAAGAGATAAGAATGATATGTATGACATGTAAATGAAGTGTAGTCTGGTACAGACTCAGGCCGACCATTCCTGAGACGTGTGGTTAATTCAACCCCAACTATCAAAGTATGCCGGTATCCGTAAAAAATCAACTAAATTTTACTAGTGTTTGAATCTCAGAAACTTTTATTTCGAAAATCAGCTGTTAAACAATCGATTTGCAACAACGACATGTTAATCACTAGAACCAGTCCGATGGGATACATATGTATGTATATATATATATATATATATATTATGAGAGATATTCATGGAAAAGAAACTATGAAATCATATTTTTAATGTACATTAGATTTTTATTTATATAGATCAATTAGTTAATTATATTTTGATAATGAATTCCTAAAAATATTGTTTTGAGAAATAGTCGTATTTTTTTTAGTCCTGAATACCTTATATCTGACAGCGAGTTAATGCCATTCAACGCAACGTGCAAATGATCAAACTCATAAACATATATATATATATATATATATATATATACGATAAAATAAATATTATCAGGAAATCGAACAGTTTGACAACTCCACTATCCTAAGTAACGGTTATCGAAGATATCGTAGGCTTCTTTGCTGTAGTTTGATGGAACACCGTGTTGACACAACGAAGACAGTCCGTCTTTTAATGTTCTTCATTCTTACTCATGTAAGTCTAACTCTGAAGTTAAAAAAAATTCTAGAATATTCAGAAACAGGATTTATGATATTCTCAGTGACAAGAACGATCCGTACATGTTTTTAGTAGAGAGATAAAAGGTCAGCTTTGGGCTATCACAAAAATGCTTCTGAGATACACTTGAGTTTGCTAGATCCAGTTGTGGTTATTCAACTTACCGCCGACGTAAAATATTAATCAGTTCATCATAAAAATTTTCCTCAATTAAGTTTAACATTTCTTTTCAGAATTCATTACATTTAAACAGATTGCACCTGATTTGCATCAATACTTTTTAGTGAGTGATTTGCAAATACAAATGTTTACCATGCCAAACGGTCATTTATGAAATACTATTTCACAATAAGCTCGTTGCGTTGATTTATGAGGACTAAGCAGAAAAATCTGCCTGACCTGTTCCACAGGAATATCAGAAACACTGGCGATCTATTTATGTTTTATTTTCAACAACCGGTCTAACAAAATTTGGTCCCGTGCATGAATTTTCGACTACTGAAAAGATATTTGCCAAACTGGGTGTGAAAATTACATTGAAATGTAGGCGTGAATTTTATTTCATGAAATCACAAGACAATAAATCTACTTCACATTTAAGTAGCTATTTAAATAGTTATTTTTGATAGCTGAAATGAACGGACGCCGCTTGCGCTCGTGGAAGATGAAATTTTTCCTACGGTACTATACGAATCAAAACTTTATATGTTCTGCTACAAATGGCAACTTAACTGATAACTCAATTTTCTGAAAAAGATTCTATAAGCTTTAAAAGTTGGAACGGTTTTTTCGGTTCAGCCTGTATTTTGTAATTTTTTTCAATTCTTTTTTGATAATTTTTGATTACTGTAACAGCAAAATTTAATTTAATAATTCGAATATTGTTTTTAAATATTTACATTTTATATATTATCCTTATGCTAGGTCCTAGTAAAATTTTGAGGACTTTTTTTTATAAATTCTACTTCTGGAAGTCTGGTGAGTAGAAAGGATATCATTTTTACTAAATAATTTGACCATTTATTCCAGTACTTGAATTAGCAAGATTGAAAAGTTTAGGCTATATAATGTCATTTCTTTCAGAAATTTATATTTTGAAGTTGCCTAGTTTAGTGTTGCAGTAAAAACCATTAAATATATAATACGCACGTACAGTAAAATTAAGTTTTATATAACAACAGATGTGTTCATTCTTACTTTATTTTAATGTTTCTTGATGTAAGTTATCATAATTAGTCGTAACTTTAGTACTGCCATATTAAAATAATAAAATATTTTAACTACTGAATTCACTATATACGTTAATAAAGCTTCTTGTTAAATAATTCTTACATTTAAGCATGCCTGTAATGTCTCTTGTTTAGGTAACAGCAGAAGTGAAAGGGGAAAGCATTATACTGTGAGAATATTTTTCATATGGGCTTTCATATTTCACCTGCAAAAGATATCTAAAATAGGCCAATCTAGTTGGCTATCTAAAACAATAAAATTGTTAAAATATAACTGAGACTGTACACAAACTATTGAAGCATAATCAGCTAAATGCGCAAGGTACAGAAAGTACCGAAAAAACATGGAAATAGAGTAGCATCAACGACCGTTCCGAAGGTCCAGCTCATGAACCCTTTTTCAGTCATCTAATATCATCACCGTTGTCTAGCAAGTTCAAAGCATGGGAATTTACGTGTCTATTTGGCGTAACCATATATTTAGAGCTGAAACGGTCAGTCTCATCCAGAAAATACGGGATCCCCACGTATTCATGTTTTTCAGAATTTCTAACAAACCAGGGTGGTTGGGTTATTTCTTTAATATCTTGTTCAGTAACCTTTAACCACTTTAATACTGCTGTCACCAATTGTCCCCCAGTGCTGAATCCCATACGTTCATATCAGTTTCAAGTAGGTCTTATAGAGAAGGGACCTTGTTAGAGACAACTGAGAACCCCTACCCATTAGCCAACACATACGCATGAATATATCTGGTTAATCTGTTTCTTCTTCACCATTAATGACCTCTCCACGTCGTACGTCAATTTAGGTATTCAAGATTGTAAGGTATCCCAAAGTAGATGTATGAGGAATTTTTCAATGTTATCCAAGTGAACTAAAATCCAGTTTCCTCTCCTAGTCGGAAACGTAACGTAGTGGGCGTGGGTAGATTACTCCGGGTTGGCTTTAATATTCCATTTGTGCAGCCAGTTACTGATTGTATCCAACATTTTTTCATCTTTTACAATTTTTTATATTTATAAAAATCTGGAATAATTAAAAACATATTTTTTTTACAAATTTTGGAAACATTTTTAAATTGTTTAGTTCATTAAATAATGTATTTACATTATTTTAAGATGTTGTTTAACAATGTAGTAACACACCAAACTCAGTTGCCAAATTATAGTGAACGTACTATAGGGAAAGGAATTATTTTAAGTACAAAACTATTATGTTTAATAAGTAAAAATTAGAATAAATGTTCTAAAATTGAAATTAAATATTACAATTAATAATTTTGCTCTCTTTCACGATGCAAGGAAACTGTTTTGTATTCTATAACCATTAACTTGCTATTGTGTGGTGCGCAATTTAATATGAGTACGTGTCAACAGTATTCTGCTTTTCATACCCCTCAGGAAACTCGTAAAGGAAATATACGTTCTAGTTAAGAAGACGTGTTCTCTGATATACTTGAGGGTAAGTACTCACAATACACCTAAGGAGGTATTCAGAGCGTTCTTGGTTGTGAACTTTTCCCGTTAGAACTAAAATGGAATGAATTTTTTTCTATTTAAAATATATATATATATAATATAAATAATTAAATTTGTTATTAAATAATTACGTTCAGATAGTTCATTTTAGTAAATCATTCAGAACATTCAGTAGATTAATTAGCTGATATCTGTTGATTTGATTCTTTGATTACTCAGATCTTCATAATCTTTCCGATGAAAAATACTTATACAGTAATATATAAAATAGCATTTGAAGATGTACTCCACATAAAATAATTTAAAAATATTTTATGATAACACAATCTCGTGAGAGTATTACAAATAACTTTTAATAGAATTTAATGTTATTAAAACATAATTATTTTGATTACTTAGAAAAATAATACATAAAAAGTAGTTATGTTAAAACTGTAAAAAAAATTCATTCAAAATTCATTTTTTCTGAAAAATCACTAAAGATAAGTCATATGGAATTAAAAGAAATTTAAATCGATGAAAAAATTGAGAATGTGAAATATAGGAAAAGTATACGAACAATTGAGAAGACTAATTTTTTCAATGAAATTTTTTACGATTTTTAATCAATAAGAATAAATTTTAATTGTTATCCTGTCAGAAGCCTAAACGAATTAATTCCCGTTAGGAGTTTGAACGGTATTAAATCAATCTCGAAAGACTCATTACCATTTTCACAATTACAGTCACAGTTCACAGTAATTTTCTACATTGATCCGGATAGATTTTTATACAAGAGATGTCAAACCTATCGAAATTCAGTTGATATTTACTCTTAAAATCCGACTGGTCATTCTTTTTATTCCAGATATTCGTTCTTCAGTAAACATTATTTTACCAAAAAAAATCAACTCTTAATTTAGGCGCTATTGAACCTTAGGTGCTTTAATTGATAGTGATAAATCAAACAAGGAGTAATATTAATTCATTTACACACTTAGTACAATATTAATTCATATATTGAAGATAATTAAAGATTGATGACAATATAATTAAAGATATATATATATATATCTTTATATATATATTTCTTGTGTGCGTGTGTATGAAAGTGAACTCCTCCTAAACGGCTGGACAGATTTTGATGAAATTCTGTATGTGTTCAAGGAGATTCGAGAATGATTTAGATTCACAATTTTGTCCACTGGAAAATGTTTTTTAATTAATTTTTTATTTATAAGTAGTTTTTGATTTTGGAATGTTTTACATTGGATCCGGCAGACTGCGCTACCATCGCAGAATCGAATATTCAATAATATTCTATTTTAATTTTAGTTTGTCCCGACAGTTGGTGCTGCGATCAAATTGAGAAAAATATTTCGTAATTTTGTGTTATTATTGTGTTACAAAAAATCCCGAGAAAACAGTTGTTTAATAAATAAGAGGCTTATAAATCAGATGGAAATGTAAACAAAGGAAAACCAATCAGATCAATGCAAGATGGCCGCTGTCAAACATAACGACCAATCACAAAGAGCCCGTATGGCCGTTCCCAATGTAAACAAAATCACAACTGATTAAGTAACAAGTAGGCAGCACTGCGATCGCGTTTAGAATTGTACGCGTATTGAGAAATATTATATTATTATTTATTGAAATAATGTTTTAAAGTGTAATTAAAAAATACACATTGTGCAAATTCGTAAGGTACAGTATTGAAGTGAAAATGTTTTTTAAATTTATTTATGTGTTGTTGATCTTGGGATGGTTACGGTTCAAAATTGAGCCCGGTAGGCAGCGTGTGGGTCCGATAGGCAGAGCTGCGATCGCGTTTTAGAAGTTGTTTTTTAATTTTTGGTTTATCAGTCAAACCCGGTAGTTGGTGCTGCGATCGGATTCAAAATAAAATTGTTTTTATTTTGTTGCTTTTTCGCATATCAGTTACTTGCGTCGTAGCTTAGTGTTGTTCTTACATAAAAATTCGTATTTTTAACGGACTACTGTGTTTGGAGAATAGTTTGAATTAAGTCCGATAGGTAGTGCTGTTCTAACAATTGATTTATTTACATTCTGAATTTTATAAAGTTAAAGGTGAAATTTTATAAGGTTCAATAATGTTTTGTAAGTTTCTTAATGTTCAGTATTAATTGTAATGACTTTGAAGCCACAACACTTTCGTTAAAAAATTATTTTCCACCGAATACTGTAATTAGAGAGTGGTGTGAATTAAATCCGATAGGTAGTGCTGTTGTTTTGCCATTTGGATTTATTTACATTCTAACTTTTTTTTTTTTTTTTTTTTTTTTTTTAACCTCTGAGTCCACAGTTAAGCATTAATTTAAGCATTACTTCAGAGGATGAGATGAATGATTTGTAGCGTGTATGAAAATGCCATGCCCGACCGGGATTCGAACCCGGGACCTCTGGGTGAAAGGCCGAGACGCTACCACTCGCGCCACAGAGGCCGGCAAAAAGTGAAAGGTTAAATTTTGTTAAATTGCTAATGTTCGGTTTTTTAAGGTTTTATGAAACTTTCAATTGTTGTCATTTAATCTGTACGTATACTCAGATCTAGCAATAGCGAAGCATTGCCGAGTCTGCTAGAATTGCGCGCTTATTGAGAATATTACATTATATTATTATTTATTGAAATAACGTTTTAAAGTTTAATTAAAAAATGTACATTGTGCAAATTTGTAATGTGCAGTATTGAAGTGAATATTTTACATGAATTTTAATGATGTATACACCTGCATTCAATAACAATCAACTTAACCTACAAATTTAAATTGTTAGTTCTCATTTGATTCTATGCAACTTATGAATTATTGAACGGCTCTTTGAAAATAAAAATTTAAGTTTGTAAAATAAATTATTACATTTATAAAATTAAAATATAAGTTACTTATAATATAGTTTAAAGTATATTTAAAAAATTGAATTTATAATGTTTTAGCTGATTAATTTTATAAAAAGTTTTCTAAAATTATTTTTAATTTACAATTATCTAAAATTTGGTAAAATAGATGTTAAAATAAAGAATGAGAAAAATGATAAAAAATTCTACTAAAATTTTAACTACGTTGCTTTTTACAGTGCTTTAATTTTTTTATTAATTGATTAATTAAGCTGTTACATGGTTATGAAACATCAAAATTATTAAATAAAAATAAAAAATATGTAGGAGGTACTTTTTTAGAATGATTTTAAGTGAAAATTAGTAGTAATGTGGATGAAAATTTATTAATTACAGTAATTATTAATTTTACGACGTTTCGATTTTTTAATTCAATTTCATCGGACATCTCAATATTTAGTGAAAATAAATGTTAACCATACTACACATAATTAATCAATGAACCCATTACAATAATACAACAATCACAAACTGATAATATCATAATAATAGTCATTTTAATGAATTTTAGAACACATTCCTGCTAATTTTAACTTAATTAAGTTACTTATATTTATGTGTGTGCATTTATTACAGAATAATGCCGCGTCAGGACTACGTCTGTCGGGTCCGCTAGTATATATATATATATATATATATATATATATAGTTATTATGGTAAATGTATATGTATAGAAATCATATCTAATCTGGTTTTTAAGGGAACTTGAACTAACGAAATTTGTTTGATAGTATTCCTCTAATGTTTATGATCAGACTGATAAAATCAAAATATTAAGAACTCCTTGATTAATGTTTGCTTAATTACTAATTTTATTAGATCAACATTGTTTGATGTACACTCCTGAACCGTAGGGGAAGACACCCACAACCACCTTCTCTGTATCTAGCCCTTATGAGCTTTACCGGAGGTCAACTTCAGAATCTCGGCAAAATGCATCTCTCAGCCTTGTTCTTGCCTCGGTCAGGATGCCACAAGCGATATTCCCATCGGTGTACTACTAGGAAATGAACTCTTTAAAACAAAACACATCTATATCGAGTCTTTAACAAGACTGAGTGACATGAAGAAACTGAAATTAAAAACGCAAACTACCTACCCGATAAGATAGAAGTTGAGTTCAACTTCAATGTATTGTTTGATGTACAAACATCAAACAATACATTGCTAGACTGCTACGACAGAAGTTATGACTGTTACATTGCTAAGTTACGACAGAAATTTACTGTTTTATATCCTTACTTTCAGAAAGAAGAATGAATTTTAAATAACCGAGCATTATCATTTTTAAAAATGAAAATAAAATTTTTGAATAATGTTCTGATGAAATATTGTAGTAATGTGTGGACTTTTCCATCGTATGACCCCCTCTAATTTGTTTAAAAATAATTTTTTAACAAGAGATAAATATCAAGAATTAGAAAACACGGCTGCCAGAAAAAAAAACAATGCTCTTTAATATAGGATAATTACTAACGTAGTAGCGTACGGTTGACAATTTTGTATTTAGTTTAATTTTTTCAAATTTTATAGATTTATTTAAACATATAATATATGTACATACATATTTATATAGCCTATGATACTTCCGGTAACTTAAGGATTCCAACACGGGGTCATACGTCTTGTTACCACATGTATGCCTAATTTAATCAGTTCGCATCCGAGTTCATCTCCTTTTTTTCTTTAATTTAAATATATTGATTTATTAATAATTATTAACGTGTGATTGTAAAATAAGTTTTACAATAAATAATAATTTAATAATAACAATCAGAAGTTATTAATGAAATAAACTTTTATGTACTTTTCATTTAACAAAAAAATGTGTATATGTAATTTAACAGACGTACAAGGAAGTCATGCGGTATCCATATAGATTTTTTTAGATCATTTAATTTAATATTATATATTTAGTTATCATAAATCGCTTATTTTTATTTAAAAAAAGAGTATCTACGGAATTCATTATTATGCATTTTTCATGTATAAGAAGTGTAATAATTCATGTATTCTCTCTATTTGTGTGTGTGTGTGTGTGTGTGTTTTTTTTTTAATAGTGAGTTAGAGAAAAGAAAGGAATACAAATCACGGTAGGAGGAAACTTCTACGAAGTGTTTTCACTGATAGGATAAAATCAAACTAATAAATACGTCATTTTGCCTAACAAGTCACATATCATCTTTTTAAACATATAATAACAGATCACTTATTAGTCGTATATATCATTTTCATCACACATTAATCATTTTATTTTAAATATAATCGAAAAAGCTTGCTTATATACGAACACAAAAATGTAGATATGTACAATATATTTACGAGTATCTACTTTCTGTTTTAATTATGAATATTGATAAATGATATTACTTTTTATTTAAGTGTTTACCAAAGATTTCGACGTACAATAAAAATTATATTTTACTTACAATAATTTTATTTAAAATAAATAAGCGTCCTTTAATAATATAAGTAAATAATAATCCAGAATAAAAAAATTTTAACATAACTGAAAGAGGTAGTATTTGTTATCAGATGAAGTTTAGTCATTGTGTTTTACAGTCATACTTGATTTTTTGAACGTATATTAATATTTCTTATATGCTTATTTTTAAGGTAAATGGGCTAGAAGATTGTATTTTTTTTCATTTTGATTTATGCATTGAAATATTATTATAATTTCTAAACTACTTTGATTGTTTCATACATGTTCCCTTCAGTTTAAAACTAGCAAATGTCATGTGAAGTATACATATGCACATATATATACACACCCACATACTCTCTTACTTACATACTCTACTCTTGATTGTAACCAAATCTTTTTTTCATTTTTATCATTTAAATTATGTTTAATTTTAAATTATACTGTAAAAGACTATTTTTAAGCTATTTAATACAATTCTTAAACTTTTATAATGCTGTTCCGATAAAGGTTTTCCTATTAATTTGCTGATTCACACACACACACACACACACAGACACAGACACACACACACACACACACACACACACACACACACACACACACAAATACATTATACATATATATATTTATAAAGCTTGACAACTACAGCAGTTTTATTTAGTGTTTAGTTCTTTTCCATTAGCTCAGTGTCACTATTTAAGACTGGTTTATTCATAAATTATTATTTAATTTATTTTTATTTTTTGCCAATTGAAACCAAATAATTCGTTTCCTGTAAATCATTAACAAAACATAAATTTTATTTATGTTTTGTTTATTTTATTTATTACCAAACTGAAATACAAAAATAATCCACACTAATAAAAATAAATTTAACATATTATTTTAATGAATAGCATACAACAAAATAAATTAATACACTACTTAACATTAAAAAATCTGCCTATACAAAATTGTGAATGTTTAAGTGAATGCTAAGGATATATAAATTCATAATAGTATTCAGTTGTCTTATCTTAAGAATATTTCTTGTCTTATCATATGTTATATAATTTTACATTCTGGTTCTACGTATTTTTCTTTTAAAACTACTTTATTTAACTTAATTTTTCAATTTAAATTTTTTATTTCTTTTTGTAGCAACATGCTACAAAAATCATGTATTTTTATTTAGTTAAATTTTGTATATTTAATTAGTTATTTTAATAATCATCCTGTTATTATGATGGGAACTGGCTGCTAGTGCTCAAGGCTTCTTTTGCTAGCTGCATCAAGGATAAATATGTTGAATAGAATTGTATATTTAATTTTCAATTGACAATAAGTAAATATCAAATTTGATAAATTTTTAAGTATTATTCTCTTCTTGGATAATTTTTTTGTTCCATTTCCAGAGATTACTTACATGTGAAACATAAAAAGTAAAAATTTAATAAAAGATTATTCTAACGGACCTTGATAAAATCTATTTGGTTGAAGTAAACAGAATGATCCAACTAAACACAATTTACATCTAAATTAATTACTGTCACTAACTGTTGTAATATTTTATTATAATCATTTTTGAAATTTTGTTAATTAGATATACGTGAAAATATATATATATTTTGTTTTTGCTCAAAACAATTATAATTACAATCGGCTCTCCTGCGGAGCCATAAGTAAGTTTTCTGACAAAAGTACGTGATTTAGGTCCTTAAGGAACCCCCAAAATAAATAATACACAATAAACAATTGCAAGCAAACTTAAAGTCATTTATGAAATTTCAAGTTCAGTGATAAATCACAAACCATTAATTTCACACCAAACAGTCCACAAAACAAACATTAATAACAAATAAAAAAGAAAAAAAGAGAAGTAACAAGAAATTAAGTACGACACCACTAAACTTAACAGTGTTAGATTCCAAACTGTTACGCAGACAAGTCGAGTACATGGGCTCGTTTCATGTATTAAATATTTTATGAAAATATTTTTAAAAATAAAGATTTTTTAAAATTAATACAAATATTAAATATGATCTTAAAAATACATATTTATATTAATTTTAATATAAATCGTAAAAAAAAAAATATGAAGAGCAAAAAAAAATATTGGAAGAATAAATGGAAAATTATAATAAAATATTGAAAATATTTTCAATATGGTAATTCATTTTTATTAAACTATATTAAAAAAAAACTTGACATACATATTCAACAAATAAAAACAATTGTTTTTTCCCCTTAATGCAGATGTAAAATCAAAATATATTTTTGATGGTAAAAACAATGATTTTTTTTTTTGTTACAGTTTATTAAAAAAGGTATTCGGTTCAGATTGTTACAAAAAATTAATGGTATTGTACAATGTAAAATAAATTTAATTCATCGATAATTTTAAATGTAAATATTATTTTTTTTAAAAAATACATATTTTTTTTTTTTTAAAGTTGCTTCATTGAATATTTATTTACTCAAACAGATGTTATTCGATTATTAAAGTATGAATATTTATAAATTAAATTATGATTAAACGTCACTAGATCATCTAGATACTCTATATAGTCGTACAACAGCTGAATCCTCTAGAGTCGGTGCTTATTACCTAGACTCTACAGCGAGTACAATACAGTAGCGCAAAGGTACACATCATTTGACAGCCCTTTGGGAAACTGGGACATTGAAGTTAATGTACTTCATAAAATTTACAAAGCACTTCTGCTTTTCGATGTATTTTTCCTGTCAAATTTTAAATAATAATATTATTAGTAAATTACCTCTAAAGGTTTTTTACATTTTAAATTGTGTAATTCACATCTTAAATGTATTATAAATGAAGAGATATTTTATTTATCTTTTCGATTGTCAGTTCATTATTTTATAGAGAAGACACTTCATATTTAAGCGTTATTAAATGTAAATTAAGTCCATTCATTTTTTATTCATTTTCTATTCATATCTTATTAATGATAATAAAATCATTAAAAAATATAACATCTCATTAATAAATATAATGTTAAAATTAATAAATTATCTAGAGAAAGAAATAATTCATATTATTGTCGATTTTTTCATTAAATTAACTTAAACTAGTAAATAAAATAAGTTATTTTTAAGATAAAAGGGAACCAAACGATTTTATAGTATTCGAAAATAATTAGTATATATTCTTTTATGTTAATTAGATAAAAAAGTAAAACTTAATTATTAATTAAATTAATAATAATTATATTAAAACTTTACGATATCATATTAGTGAAAAGCGTACAGCACAAATTCAGCTTACTACTTGATTTCAAGATGATAATGAATAGTAGGAAGCATTTATGTCACCAAAATTAAGAGTTTAATTCCTTTAATTATTACTTATTTTATTCATTGATTAATGAAGTTATCTTAAATCAACTGAAAAATATAAATCATTCAATATGCTAAATTACACATCTCTGTGACGTTCGTAATTACATTTGCATTCATAATATTGTTTCTGATCCTATAATTTTTAATATCTTGTTTTTAAGAACATTTATTAATATATTTATTTTAAGAATTTCAGGAATTTTTTTGGGGGGTTTTTCAGTAAGAAAAAAATTACTTCGTCCGCCATTATGTTTTTTTTTTTTAATTCGTCGCGTATTTGCTTAATAAATGCAAATATTTATTATGTATTCCATGAAAATCGGTTACCCTTCTCGTGGGAAAAAGGAATGCAAAGTGTCTCCATATTAAAATACTAGCCGATCTTTGTAGCTCTGTAAATAATATCTCAGTATTTCGTGCGGAGGTCCCGGGTTCGAATCCCGGTAACGTATGAAAAGATGGCATCTTTTTCATGACCTTAACTATTGATATCCGCGCTTTCATAACAAAGAATATATATATATATATTTATACTTATAGTTACAAAATAGGATTTTTTAGCGTCAACGAAAAATGTTATTATAATGCATTTTAATTCACCTTCAGTCTTTGACTTGCGTAATAAAAGTGTAGAAGAAAACATATAATAATGAGAAATAAATACTTAAAGAAACTGCAAAGTAATAAAATAGACTGATATCTTATATTTGATGAATCATGAGTCAGCAATTCAGCTAAGCTGTTTTTCAATTTTCTTTCGGTTAAGAAGAAATAATATTACAACAAACTTTCTTCTTCTTTTTTTGAAGGATAAAACAATCTGTCGGAAAGGTTATTCTGTAACTTATTCAGACATATGCATTCCATTATTTAAAAGATAAAAAGAAATAACAAATTTTAAATTTATACAGATGACTTTATTAAAGAACAGAAGTCTACGGAACAACCATCGTTAAAACTTAATAATGATCCTTGAATACTAGCTCATTTGCCGATGAACAAAATACAATCCCTTACTCTGAAGAGAATTTTACAAAAATTTATCTTCATTTTTCAGAATGTGTGTAGAGAAATGTAATTAAACAGTAAATTTCTTAGGAATACTGTTAGATCAGAGATAATAGTTTAATGAATCAACGATTGAGCGTTCAATAACTTCAGTTAATTGAAGTTACCGATTAACTTTTCGATCGAGAGATTGATCAGAGAATATGCGGTATTATTTTTATTTTTAATGTGCTTATGTGGTTACATAAGTCATTAAATTGCTTAAGCTCATTAAGTTCGAACCTCGTGCGTGCGACTATTAAATGGAAATAGCGAATGAAAGAATGCGGTGTCCGACCGGGTTTCTAACCCAGGACCTTCGGAGGAGGCCAAGATGCTACCACTCCGCCACGGAGATCAGCAATTACAAGAACTTTGAGGAAGTAGGCTTTCTAAAAATAACCAGATAAGATTTTACAACGTTATGGCAGTTCTATCATGTCAGAGTTTGCAGTGACAATCAAAGCCATGTTTGTTTACAGTATCATTTTCTTACAAAGATGATTAAAAGTTGGAAGGATCTACAAGAAAGGAGAGGATTAGAAATTTAGACTCCGGTATGGTTTGAACATAGTGTCCATGAGGAATTTGACTTCTGTCTTAGTAACTGCAGAGATCATCTTCAAAGAATGAATAACAGTAGAATCAAAAAAAAAAATGATTTCGGTTACAAACCTAGAGAAAGAAGAAGCAAAGGAAGACCTTTGTAATCTTGGGAGTAGTTGTATCCTCGTACCAGAAATGTTTAATAAAGTTCTGAACCTGATCCTTAAAAAGAAGAGGACGAAATTTTAAATATTGAGAATATGTATTTCCGTAATTAAAAAATAATGTTCGTAATATATATTATTTTTGGAACCACATTTTAGATGGAGAAATACTTTATAATAAAAATTGATTATTTAGGAGAGGTTAACGAATAAAAGTTATGCTTTTCATATTATATATAAATGAAATTTACGTTAAAACTGTATCATATTTCATTTTATTATTTACAGGTGTAATTCTGTGCTGTACATTTAGACGGTATTACAAATACGTTTACGTATTTATTAAATTTATTTTATTACATCCTACAATAGTCATTAATTTACTAATAAAATCTAATATTATATATGTATATATATTTTCAATCTATTTTCTAAAATAGTAATTTTAATAGACTGTTCATCGATAACGTGCTTCGATCTAATTATATAAAACAACATTTCGTGAGTAATTCATAATCAATGCCCAGCAAATCTACTGAAGATAAATTGATGAAAATTTGTACACACTGTCTTCTTACGATGTAAAGGCACACAAAGGAGAGAATTTTTTAAATACTGAGTTTAAAGGGTTAAAATAGAGTAACAATGAAATTTACTACTTTTTTTTTTAATTTTTCGTTAATAAATGAAGATAACAACCTTATTTCTGGTTTGAAAAATGACTGAAAATTTTCCCCGTATTCAGTAGATTGGGCTTATAAGTACTCTTCAGATAAATATCTTCTTTTTTTTAACCTCCGAGACTAACGTTAGGTATTGCTTCAGAGGATGAGATGAACGAGCATGTGTGAAAATGCCATGCCTGACCGAGATACGAACCCGTTACCTCCGGATGAAAGGCCGAGACGCTACTATTCGCGTCACGGAAGCCGGCTCAGATAAATATCTAAAAATCATTTTCGGGTTTTTGAATTTCGATTCTTTAAGGAGTGCAACGGTGTATAGCGTGGCGACTCAACTAACACAGCCACTGACACTATTACTGTATGTGCGACCCGACTGGCTACACCTGCCTCCCGGTATTTGACTAAATAACATAAAATGAAAAAAATTGACCGCGACAGAAAACGCAAGTAGCCGTATAGCGCGAAAGAAGCTGCAGCTAAGGTACTATTTAATTATGTAATACTTTGTCAAACTCTTAATAAAAAATAATTTATATCATTCAGGCAAGAACAGACTTGCCTGAATTTTGCATTTACTTTAAATTGGTTGACCTCTTATTAAAAATAAAGAAATTGAAAATTATAAATGTGACTACACAATTCATTTAACATACACTAATTGTAAAGAAAACTTACGAGAACTACAGCCAGCTGTTTGGGATACTTTAAAAATTGTAATTTACTGTTTAAATAATTTCAAACATTCGCTCATCTGCGACAGGCTGTTGAATCAAGAGAATGGTTTATTTTATACTGGCCGCTTCTTGTGGAAAGATGGCTATTTAATAAATGTAACAGATTCATCGTTTTTATAATTTACTCGTATTTTTCGTTTAGCAAAAATAAGGTGATTTTTTAATAATCGCTGGAGAGAATTACCACAAATAAGAATTTGTGGACGGTATGTATGAAATTTTTATAAAAATATAACTATTTTGTTATATTAAGGTAAAATTTGATATTTTTATCTAAAATCCAACTAAAATTATTCATAACTGGTAAAAAAACAAAACCGTGTAACCATTTAAAGAAAAAAAATTTAAAAACAAATCAATTTAAAAAAGAAATCAGTAATATTGTATATAGAACATACTTTTAGTTTTAATATTCTTGTAATAAAAATTAAAAAATCTGATCTGGACATCACATGACTTCCTTGTACGCCTATTAGATTACATATATAATGTTTTTTTCTGTACTTCATTTAAACTTATTCCATTTGGAAATGAGATACGATCCTCCAATTGTTTAATAAAGTGAACAGTTACACAATTGCTAAAATATTAATTTTTATTAACATCAAATGTTTGTAAAATTTTTAATTAAACAATTTTACCTGAAATATTAGGATAGAGTAATGGTCCCTTTATTACTCTTTAAATAAATGTTAGCCTTATGTCTGTCTAATACTATGTTTTTTGTTTTTTTTTTTGTTTTAATTATTATGATATAACCATCAACAAAATGAAAACAAAAACGAATAATCAGATGTTTCACCAAATCTGATGTAGATATCACATTACTTACTTGTATGCCTATTAAATTACATATACACATTTTTTTTTAAATGAAAAGTACATACAATTTTATTTCATTAATAACTTCTCATATTTTTTCATATTTATTTTTTTATTGTTATTATTGAATTATTATTATTTACTGTAACTTTTTTACAATTAGAGGTTAATAATGATTAATAACTCAATATATTTAAATCAAAAAAGATGTTAAAAAAAAGATGAAGTCGGATTCGAACCGATATGCTTTCCCCTTCTAAGATCCAAATACTTCATTAAATAAAATTTTATTTGGCTATAACTCTTTTTTTTATCTTCCTCCCCTGGGTTGGACCCACACATTAGTATAACTCAGCCCAGGGAAGTGTCCTTTGACTCTAACGCGCCTTCCCGCCCACCAGCTGTACGTCTGGTAGGGCAGGTCGACCCGGTTGGAACTTTTATACTGTGCTAGCCTTTAACCCAGCGAGGAGACGCCGGATCCAGCAATGCTACAACCTTTATCCTCCCGTAGAAGGCCGAGTCTCGGTCATGTCTGCGCCTTATGCCTAAAATGAGGGGTCCCCAAAAGGATCCCTTACCGAGACTCTGGTCGTAACACCTCCTTATGTTGGGTTCTGAAGATTGTCATCACGACAGGGAACTGTCACAACAGTACACGTCATGTACGGAGTCCCCCAACTGATCGTCGGGACTGGCACACCAAGGCGTACCAGTCCTCACATCTGAGACTGTCCAACGCCTCCCTCTTCTAGAAGCCCCTTTACCGCTCCTCATCATCTTTAGATTAAAGCATCGTCCGGGAAAAGATGCTGAACGCATCCCAACGGGCTGCAGAAGTAAATCAACACCATGAAGTTCTGGTCTCATAGCTGTACGAACATTTGGGTATGTGATACTGCTTTTACTGTTTGAATCGACCCTGTAACATTTATCAAGAAAAAATAGCAGTCATAACGGTTAGTAGGCTCACGCCAAATTCCTTTTTTTCCTTATAATCACCGGGTTAGTTTAACGTAGCACTTGATGCATTACATTTGAAGCCCAGGATTTATCTTTGTCTCCCAAGAGACAGTCAAAATAATGTTTATAGGCAGTTTTCAGCAGATTCGATTCTTGTAGTTGACTTTTCTTGGTGAATTCTCCACAAATGTAACAAAAAATATTTGGAGAATTTCTACAAGCCCGATTTTTATTCATTGTAAAATTCAAAATGTTTTAATGAATGAAAGTAGACTGAAATATTCCAAAAATACTTACTTAATTATAAAAAAATTTTTAATTTATAAATACTTAATTACTTAAAATTCTTCATAAAGTTGTTTTGCTACAGAGTGCAACAAAACACAACGCGAAACACACACACACACACAACTTAATAAATTCAATGTTCAATAAAATAATACTAAAAGTTGTTGTCATAAAACCTTTCCTAAAACGTATAGCATCACTTATGAAACAATCTTTATAATATATGTGTGATAAAACCATTACCATAACTGAAAAACACAGAAGCTCAGAGCTGAACTCATACTGAAGAAAATTTCATCACGTTGAATTACTCATTACTTGACTCACTGACATGTCTATAAATGTCTGGCTTGACATGAAATGACATCATTCGGCTATTATGCATCAAATATAGGTCTACACCATGCATCACAATATAAATCTGATGTGAATAAGCAAACATACAGACGTACTAACTTATTTGTATTGTTTGTTCCACGGATGATGGAACAAATAAATTTAAAGGGTTGTGTAACTTAAGAATGTTACGTGATGGGTTGTTACTGAATACATATTCAGATTCAGCAAATAAAATTCCACCTACTCCCTTTTCAGTTCCAGATTTTATGTTGACCAGTGTTATCAACACAAATAACATGCATAGCTTATGTTTAGCCACTCATTAAAAAATCTACTTTTTAACTGATTAAAAAAGGATGTTTTTTTTATTGTACGAAGAGATCATTGAATATGTGGTAAGTTACATAAAACAAAATAAATTGTTTTTTAAATTGATGTAATACCACATAATTTTTTGGAGGATTTTCTTTAACATTCTTAAATTATTCTGTACTTTATTTACGTACGATTGGATATGTATATTCGGCAATATAAGATTACCAAAAAAAAAATTTATTTCTATTTATTTTCTATTTAATTTTATTTCGATCTAATTTTATTTAGTATAGTAAAAATTTGCAGAACGATTTTTGCTAAATATTCTAATTTCTCTAATATTATAAGCTTATCCAAATACTAAGTGAATCAAAGTATGTACAACCTAAAATTTGGTATAATAATACTGATTAATGATTTTTTTTATTAATGAACTATTTATTAGTTAAAACATGCATTCGACATTGTTTTTTTATATCTTTTATAAATTTAGAATACATTATCAATGCACTAATTATTTATTCATATATAAACTAGCTAAAATGATTAAACTTGGAATAGCAACAGGTTTTCACTTAAAATAAGAATACGTTTAAAATAAAGTTTTTACCCACGACGGAACTGAGACGGTATATGTGTTTGGGGTACGAGGTTTTGTGTGTGTGTGTGTGTGTGTGTGTGTGTGTGTGTGTGTGTGTTATTATTTTCATCAAAAACTACTGGATCGATTTCGATGCGGTTTTTTGCATTACATAAGTATCACTTCAGAGCAGGTTCTTAGATTAGTTTTACGGTTATAAGTCGCCTGGGGACGCTGCAGTAGATGTGTTTCTTCAAAATGGCTTCGTGGGTTTTTAAAAGTTTTAATTTTATCACTTGTATATATAGAAAACATATATATTATTATTAAAGTTATTAGTTCCCTTTAAAAAACCTTTTTACATTTACTAAATTATTCCAACGTTTATCTTACAGTTTTATCCATTTTCTTGTACATAAAATTTAAAAACATATCCACTCTGGGGTGATCTGTAAATTTTTTACACATATAATGCATATTAAAAATCTTGTGCTTTATCTTATGTGAATATAAAGTATCCTCTGAGACTTGTCAAATTAATTTAAATCTACATTTTCTGAAACAAATATAAAATAGTGGTGTAGATTTCTAGCGGTATCCATAGATTCCATTTTGAAAATACGTTTTTAATAGATTAATTGAATTATCTAAAGATAGTGGTTCCAAATTTTTAATGTAAATTTGAGAAATTTGGGCTCTTCCTTTATATTTTATAAAGTAAATATAAAAAGACGATAACGAAGGCGTATAATGAACGTAAAAGTAACGTGAGTAAAATTGTTTTAATTATTGGTTTCTTAAAATATTAATTGTAAACAAATTATATATTTTTTAAAATATTTTTACTTATACTTACAACTATTAAAATCATTAGCTACTAATCAGTGTAATGTCATTATATCGGAAAATGTGTAATCTTAAATTAACTGAAATCTTAAATTATAATTTGATATCTTTTTTATATACTTCCATGCAATGTTGTATTTGGTTAATTCCTGACATATGGTAAACTTTGATGTTGATCGTCCAGGTCTTTAAATTTTTGCTTAAAAATTGCCTAAAGATTCTAATCCGATTAATATCGGAGCCGTAACCTAGTGATTGAAATACATCTACATTACTTAATTAATTTCCTATTAAAAAATTCATTACCTATCAGATTTTATAACAAAATCCTCTAAAAAATATTTTCATGAAAAAGATAAAGTTTTCATAAAAAAATATTTGTCAGTTAGTTGAAAAAAAATGGTCAGATTGAAAGGATTTTTCTTTACTGTCCCAGAACAAAATGTTCGAAAATAAAGCCGTTTTCTCTAGAGACAGATTCGTTGAACTTACCGTTGCCTCTTTTTCAAAACAGAGAATAAATACCACAAATAATTCTTATAATAAAAAATGCACATAAATCAAGAATTATGTACTAAAACACAGTATAATAAGCTTTAATATTTAAAAAAGTTTGTTAATTTATTTACCAATATTTTTGTTTTTTAGCTGTATATTTATTCATTTTTTTATTAATACACTCAAAATTACGTCAAAAAACTTCTGTTTGCGTTTAAATTGAAATTATTTTCATCTCATATTTGAATGTACATAAGAATAATGAATACTTTTTTTTAATTACTGTTTATTAAGGAATTATGCTACTTTACTTTCTTTTAAGACGGGTGAAATGTTATTGGTTATGGTTTTTATACGATTTTCAGCATAAGTTACCGATTTATAAATAGTTTTAACTTTTGCATATTTGTTAAACTTTAGATTATCTAACTGTACGCTGTATTTCTGATTATTATTTTTAAGTTCATTTATCTTTACATTTTTTTTGACTGAGTGATTCAACACCCAGAAAAATTATTGAAGATAAATTGATGAAAATATATGTTCTACTTACAGTGTAAGTGCACACTAAGAAAGTTTTTTTTTTTTAATTTCGAGTTTAAAGGGTTAAAATAAAGTAAGAATGAAATTTACTTTTTTTTTTAAGAGTATTTGCCAGCCCCACTCTAGTGAATATCTATCTCGTTTATTATAGTCCGAAATAGGAAAAATTTGTATCATTGTTCAAATCTTTTTTACTTTTCTTCACCCCTTTCAAGGTCGAATTTCGAAAAATCTAGAAAGTAGTTTTTAGATATTTACAAGAAAATTAGACATACCAAAAATCAAAGTTGATATCTTCATTTGTTACTGAGCCGGGTTTCAAAAAAAAAATCCAAAATCCAATTTAAGCCTTTAAATTTGGAATTTAAAAAATCTAGAAATTAGTTTTAGATATTCACATGAAGATTATAGACAACTGAAATCAAGTTGATATTTTCTTTTGTTACCGAGATATTAAAAAAAAAAAAAAAAAAATAGTAAATAGTAAAGTTGCTTTATAGGTACAGATATACATACATACGTTAACTTAGAATAAAAAAAAAAACTATTCGCTTAAATATGGTCCAGAGAAAAACAGAGAAATAAAAAAACAATATAACGATAAGTGAATTTAATAATAATAATCGAGTTTTTTTTTAATATCGATTTTTTAAGGAGTGCGCGGTGGCTCGACCAATACAGCCACAGTTAATCTAAGTACGACACGACTGGCTGCATCGTGCTCCGGTTACTAAACTAAAAACCATAAAATAAAAGTAATTAATTTTTTTTTAAACAGAATCGAGGGACGGTCACTTCCTAATGGTGTTTGTTGGGTAACGTTAAGAACCGGGGAAAATACATTTTTACCCGTTCAAAGTACGAGTAACTAGTTATAACCAATTATAACCAATATTTTTAAAATGGAGGTCGACTGTTTTGAAATCCACATTGTTAGCTCACTTAGAGTTTCGGGTCCTGTACTGAAACTCTCAAACTGTTACTGTGAAGAAATTACACAATACACTGATAATTTTTATAAATTGAACAGGCTTTTATTATTATCATTATTATTCTCACAAGCATGAGTTTAATGAATACAGCGGGGTGCAAGGGGCAGATCCTCAGGCTAGACGACAAGGGTAAGCAAAGCGAGCATTGACCAGCTAAATATCCATGCCCACGACGCGAGACGCAAGTAACCATATAGCGCCGGCGAAGCCGCGACACGGATGCTAGATTGGGAATTGTAATACATTTTTTTAAATCTTTATTCAGCTTTTGATTATCAGTTTATATTGGATTATTTCAATTCATTAATAAGATGGATTGGTCTGACAAAATTTGTTCAATTTTCTTTCTTTTTTTTGGTTTTTCTTTATTTAAGCGTTGGGCAACGATTCGTTTTTTGTCTCGTGTGTTCCTTCTATTTTTTTAAATAAAAATATTTATTCCCCGTTTTATCAGGATTTAAGGAAACTCTAAAAACAAAATTTTTGATTAAATAATTTTTTATTTATAAATAAATAAGTTTGCTATTAAAAAAATATTGCAAGTGAAGCCGCACTGATGTCACGAGCGTAGCCGCGACGGTAGTATATATATATATATATATATATATATATATATATATATATATATATATATATATATATATATATATATATATATATCTGTACCTATAAAGCTAATTGCTAGTAGCTGTATTTAGCTTCACGCTATAGAAGACAAATTATATACATATTCTTCTTACGGTGAAAGTGCACACTAAAAATTCCGAGTTTAAATTGGAGTTACAATGAAATTTACTATTTATTTAATTTCTCTATAAAAAATGAAGATACTACTTGATTTCAATCTTGAAAGGTGTTTAAGAAAGATAAAAAAGATTTGAACAATGATTGCAAATTTTTCCCATTTCCGATGGTAATAAAAGAGATATTCAGTAGATTTGGGCTTGCAAATACTCTTCAGATAAATATCTAAAAACCGTTTCGGGGTTTCATTAATTTCGATTTTCTAAGAGGTGCGACGGTGTATGGCGTAGCGACTCAACAAGCACAGCCACTGTTAATGTATTGCAACGTGACTGCTACACACCTGCCTTCGGTTACTTGATTAAAAACATAAAATTAAAGGAATTAAATAATTAAAAAAGAAATGAGAAACGTAGTACGGTCACTTCCTAATGGTGTTTGTCGGGTAACGCTAAGTACCGGGAAAAGTAATGCATTTTTACCCACATGAAGTACAGCTAACCAGATATAATATATATATATATATATGAATAAATACTCATTCTTATTGCATAATTCTTCCCATAATGGAATAAGGGATTGAATATTAAAAGATTATATTTTTTGTTTTAGTACGAAGGCCGTTTAATAATAATAATTAGACAGACAAATGAGTGTAGAAAAATTATTATTTATTCCGTACCTATGAAACTAACACTGCTTTTCAACATAATTCACGGTTACGTTAAGGAACTTGTCCCAACTTTTGTGAGATTTCTAATTCCAGTATTAAAGAATTGTTCATCTTTGTATCTGAGAAATTCTTTTTTGTATCCCATTCTTAACATGTACGTTGTTACCAAATATGGTGTTTGTTTGATAGGATCAAGCAAACAAAAATTTGAGGGTGTGAGATCGGAACTACAAGATAGAGGTGGCAACAGCTCCCGACCCAACTTTTAGATAACTTTTCATTTCTTTTGAGCGATATGAGGTGGGCGAAATAATGCAGAAAAATTATGTCTTCTGAGAGAAACCCAGAAAGTTTTCTCCTAATTGCAAGTTTCACTTTACTTTCTAGCACGTCACTGTAGTACTCACACTGATGATTGTAATATTTTCTCAAATAATTGCAATTTAAATTGGGACTTTTTAATCCGAAAAAACCTTGACATCACTTTATCAGCAGACCCGTAGGTATTTAAATTTTTTCTAGTAGGCTAACTCATATGTTTTATTCCATACCTGACGTTTGAAAACCGGTTCAAAATGTTAATTCAAGTTTCATCACGAATTATTCTGCGGTCAAACAGCATTACCTTCCCTTCTGCCGAATACTGTTTTTTAGTTACGTACATATGTGAAATCTGGTGTCTGTGATTTTGAGTTGACCGTCTTGGAACCCATCTCAAACACCTTTTGCAGAATCTTAGCTTGTAATAGCTAATGATATGGATAGTACTGATACTCGCAGTGTAAATTTCAGCAGTTTTTCAAATTTAAAAAAAATTAAAACTGTTTTTTGCGAATAAGAACATTAATGTGATTTAGTAAAGCGTTAATTGAAACTTCTATCGATCTTCCGAAAGAATGAAAACCGGAAATATTTGTTCTACCAGATTTAAACTGCTCAATCCACTTATAAAATTTCGCACAATTAATACACTTTTTTCCATGACTGTTTTAACATCGAGAGTGAATTTCTACCAATTTTACACCTTCAGCAAATAAAACTTATAACCGCATACCAGAGTATATGTTTCAAGCGAAGCCAAAAATATTGAAATAAACATAAGAGGTTATTAGAAGAAAAGAAGAAAATTATTTTGTAAGAACTGATATTTTCTCTGAGGGGTTGCCGAATTGAATGTCAGACAGTTCTAGTTTAATCTACTAAATAGTTTTCCCGCTGTTGCCATATAACTCTTTCGTTATTGAACCGACTCTCGTATAAATAAATTATTAAAATTGAAAAAACGCTAGATTTTATTTCCCAACTGTCAATATGTTATTAAAATAATAAAATCAATAAAAATATATATAGCAAATACATTTTCCATTAATGATCATACTATTAAATGATCAGTTCTACTACTGAATACCTGTCGTAGCTATTAATACTACTTATAAAAAATCTGATGTGGACACTACATGACTTCCTTGCACGCCTATTAAATTATATATGCACATTTTTGCTGAACTTTATTTAAACTTATTTCATTTAAAAGTGAGATACGATCCTCCAATTCTTTAATAAAGTGGACAGTTACACAATTGCATTGTGGTAGACACCACATGCATCACAATTTTTTATGATGTCCGTAGCAGTAGTTTATACATTAATTTTATTTCGCGTTGTCGCGCAAATAGTTATGTGGTGTAAGTGAAAACGTGTCGGATCAGTAACCATGCACACATCAGTTCGAATCCGACTTTACATACATATATTTCTTTTTAACTTTTTTTTTGTGATTTAAATATATTGATTTATTATTAACCTCTGTAAAAAAACTTTTGAATTAAAATAAAAAGTACATAAAATTTTATTTCACTAATAACGCCTGATTTTTTTCATTTTTTTATTGTTATTATTGAATTATTATATATTGTAAAACCTTTTTCCAATCAGAGGTTAATATAAATTCATCAATATATTTAAATTAGTATTAATGTCGGCCTCCGTAGCGCGAGTGGTAACGTCTCGTTCTCCGTGGCGCGATTGTAGCATCTCGGCCTCGGGTTCGAATTCCGGTCAGGCATGACATTTTTCATACGCTGTAAAATTCCATTTTCCATATCACACGCACAAGCTTTAAATCTTATGTGGCGATATCATCAACCAAAATAAATAGAAATAAAAAAATATATATGAAGTCGGATTCGAACCGATATGTCTTCCTCTTCTAAGATTCAAATATTTCATTATTTAAAATGTTATTTGACTATAACTCTGAAACCAATGAAAATAACTAACTACCATTTATTATATTTCATTGAAAAGCTCTCATTGAGGGCTTTTAACTGCAGTTAAAAAAATTCCAAAATCCAATTTTTGGGATTTTGGGCTTTTTTGGACACTTTTGGTCCTGTCGATTGAAATCAAAAGGGGAGGTACACAACTAGATGTTACAACAGTCCTAAATCCATAATTTCAGCATTCTCTACGGCTAATCGTTTTTGGGTTATGCGAGATACATATGTATGTACGTACAGACATCACGCCGAAACCAGTCAAAATGGATATTTCCGTTGAAATATGAAAACCGATTTCGCGATCACAAAACTTCCTTTACTTCGTACAAGAAAGTAACAAATAAGATTTTCGGCTATTTTTTTATTAATCAATCAATTTATTATGTTTGAAAATTCAAGCCAGCTATTGCTTCTCGCATTGTTTTTACGGTTTACTCAAAAAAATAGTCTTCGACTTTTTTTAACTCTATTTATCTTAAAATATATAAAAGATAACGTTTTAGAACTTCATAAAAACAAACATCCATACTGTCACACAAATACGAACAGAATATTAAATCATTTGTTGTAAGAAGCAATTTTTATAAAATAATTTATAGCATAAAACTACGAGTAGAAATATTACTTGAAGAATACACCTCTGAGATGTTTAGTTTAAACATTGAGGTATAAATCTCAGTTATAATACCAAGATAAACTTCAGGTTTTTAACTTAAGTTGTTGGTCAACGTGAAAGTTTAAAGCTTTTGAAAACTTGAAACTGTTATTACTTCATGTGACGTGAAAGCCAACATTTTTCATCAGTTTGTATGTATGTATGTGTGTGTGTGTGCGTGTGTGTGTTTGTTGTTGTTGTTGTTGTTGTTGTGTGGACGTGAGCGTGCGTGAGTATAAGTAATGATTAAGAAACTAAGCACCGTTTTGTTAGCTATATGGTTGTTGGATTTCCTTTTTTTTAAATAAAAGAAAAAGGTAATAGAAGTAAATCCATCATTGCAGTTTAAGTTTTACTCATAGCTGGCATTACGCACTTCATAAATTACAGTTAAACACTTCTACAGCACCAAGCTTTGCAAACTGTAGCTTAAAACCACGTTGGTTGTGTTGTCACATTCTCTACAATCCTTAATCCCTTTTCCACCAGCTTTACTCGTTACATTGTACTATAAAATCTCTCTTCCTTTTATCCTTTTAAAACTGATGAAGAATTTATAATGATCATATTTTTACATTATTTGTTTTTTAATGAAAAATGTTTTTCTAGGAAAAATACGTACATAAATTCATGCTAAAATGTAAATAAAAGTGTTTATTTTTTTACAAGCTCGAAAGAATGGTTATATAATACTAACCTCATACTATTCCTAGGGATAACTACTATAGATTTTTTTTTAATATTTCAAAAAAGGTAATATTCTCTAAAATATTAAAACGGTAACTTAACTCAAAAAAGAACAGTTTTAATAATATCATATTTTTTGTTTAAATATTTTAAAGTAGATAAAACTGATAAATAAATGATAAGTTTTTGACTAAATTTTTATTTAGCATGAATAATTATTTAATTTTTTAAACAATTTTTGTAAAAGAAAAACAGTATTTAACTAGTAAGAATTAAAGGAAGTATTGTGATCGCGAAAAACTTCGGTTTTCAGATATCAACGGAAATATCCATTTTGACTACCCCTGAATCTATTTTGACTAGTTTCGGCGTAACGACTGTACGTACGTATGTATCTCGCATAACTCAAAAACGATTAGCCGTAGGATGTTGAAATTTTGGATTTAGAACGTTGTAACATCTAGTTGTGCACCTTCTTTTTTGATTGCAATCGACTGGACCAAAAGTGTACAAAATAGCCCAAAATCCAAACAAAAAAATTGAATTATGGACTTTTTTTAACTGCAGTAATAAGCTCTCATTGAGAGCTTTTCAACGATACATCGTAAGGGGAACTTATTTTTATTGGTTCCAGAGTTATAGCCAAAAAAAATTTTAATTAATGAAATAACTGGATCTTACAAGGGAAAGGCACGTCGGTTCGAATCAAACTTCGTCTCTTTTTTTTAATTCAAAATACTGATTTATTAATAGTTTTTATCCTCTGATTGTAAAAAAAGTACGATAATTTAATTTAATAATAACAATAAAAAAATTTATATTAAAAAATATCAGAAGTTATTAACAAAATAGAATTTTATGTACTTTTCATTTTAAAAAAATATGTATGTGTAATTTTATAGGCGTACAAGGAAATCATGTTGTGTCCAAATCAGATTTTTTTATTTATGCGATTGCTTTTCTTTACAAAATAATGGACTACAACCAAAAAGTAGACGAAACACGTGGGTCAAATCAAATGAAAAACAATAATAAAAATTAGAAGAATTTGAATCCTATATACTCTTCGTATACTCCTTAGCGATTTATTGATTTTGAAGCTAACTTCTCTTTTTTATTGTGTCAAGGAAAGTTAGTTTCGCATTACGATAATTTGTTTCGTAAATTATATATAATCTCTCGTAGTGAATGAATTTGCATATGGATTATGGATCTTGATGAAAATGTTGATAGTGAGTAATCTATAAAAGATATTATTAGAGATGTGCTGGAAGTGATTCTTTTGCAAATGGAAGATATCAATCAGTTAAACAGTTTCAGTGGATATATGAATGACGCTTTACAGTTTTTAAGTTTTGCGAGCGCACTAAGTGGAAAAAATTGCTTGTGATTTCTCCGAGATGACTGAAGATAATTCGCTTAGCTGCTAGCTATTTCGGTATTATTAGGTAATACCTAAGAAAAACATTATTAGAAATAACTTGTAAAAAACATTTTTAGGCAAGAAGTGATCAGTTTTGGACTCCCAATAATACCATTCTGAGACGCCAGGGCAACCCGCCCGGAGAGCCTAGCTGCGGAGGGCATGCCTACGGCCGGCCACTACAGCGAGTTTATACTTTTAAATAAGAAATAAGTTGAAAAATTGAGAAACCTCTATGTAGTACATTTTGATTAATTATTTTCCAGCTGAGAATACCATCAATATGGAACACCATACAGGCCACTACGGAATAAAGGACCGAGATTGCTGTCAACACCAATGTATATTAGTTCTCCTTTTGATGATGTTTGTCATGCTGCCACAACAATATATTTAATAAAGTGTTCTGTATCTATATCATACGATAACTGAGGTACTCAGATTAAATATTCTCTTCGTATTCCTTTTCCTCTCTACATATACACACTAATAAATTAACGTGGTTAAATGAATTCATACATTTCTTGAACAAACTCGGTCGATCTCTTCCCCTCTGTTCCTAAATGTCATATCATCTGTAATATGACATTTCTGACTATAATATTATCTGCAATTTCTTCTCACATATTTACAGAAATAGAAGAGTGCGAAAGAGTAAATAATAAAAGAATAATTCCTGATATATTGATCTTGCGATTAAAATATTATAATTAAATAGAATAATGATAATCAGTAAAACCATTATTTTGTTAGTTACTATTATAATTTTTTTTTCTTTATCTAAACTAACCTACCATTTAGATCATTGATTCCCAAAGTGGTCCAGGTGGACCCCCAGGGGTCCACGGGAGACTCGACGGGGGTCTACGTTGGCGTGACAAAAAAATGGGGGTTCACAATTCGTAAGCGGGGTCCACGAAAATTCATCTGGTTTCGATAGTGAAGAACTAAAGTTTTGGCTTGACTTTGCGTATCGATCTAGGCAGATAATGTTTTGAGAAGCTCAGCGACTGTTACTTGTAAAAACTTGCATATTCCATATTCAGTACAACGAACGTGTCGAGACTTGCAAAGCGCCGCCGCTGCCGTCCGCAATGCTTGTTCAGACGTGCAAAGGGACAAAATATGACTTGTGGTGTGTGTGCTAGCAATCTTGCATGAACTTGTTTGATTCTTCACTAATATAAATACGATTCCCAAGGATAAACGTTACTCATTTGTTTCCGGAATTTGCAGGGGGTCCACCGGAACCAGCAAAATTTTGAAAGTGGTCTATGAGAAAAATAAGTTTGGGAACCTCTGATTTAGATGAAGGAAGAGAGACAAGAAGTGGTTCAATCGTCACAGGGAACATTATATACATGTATATAGTAATAAAAAAGAAAAATCAGCAATTCAGGACACATTTATTTTTCAAAGCGGTGAATTATTTTTTTTAAAAAGGAACAAAACAAGGTTTTACTTTTAAAAAATTAAAAAATGAAAATTTTAATAGCTAACGTTAATTTTTTTGTTTGCTAATTTTTTCATATATTTTTTTAATAAGATATTTCAACTTTCTTTAAATGAAGTAAAGAAATAAACTCTCCAGGGGAGAGTTCATTCATAATGTACCTAAACAATTTCAGCAAGAGCGAAGTATTTTCCTGATTGTAAAATTCGATTACACTATTTCAAATAAGTGAACGGTCAAAATCATTTTAGAAAGATTTCATTTCTTGAGTGAGCTTTCTTTTGAATTGATAATTTAGAACCTTCAACTTTTTCTTTACTCATTGTTTATTCAAGTACTTCTGTTATTTTCGATGAAAAATCTGTTCTTTATTGTTACTGTTTCGTTATATTTCCTATTGTTACTGTTTCTTATTACTGTTGTTATTTTATAATATGTGTTTTTTCCTTATTAACCCCTTTCACATTATCGATTATTTCTCTCACGAATTCTTCGACTCTTGCTGTTATATTTTTTTTACTTTCAGATATAGTTTTTTAGACAGGTAAATAAATTTAATTATAAATCATAAATAAATTAAACTTTATGAAACCTTGTAACAAATAAACTATTTTTAGAACGTCTATTAAGAATATGTTTTATATTTATTGGTAGATTTTAGAGCGAAGTTGGACGCCTTGTTGCTTGTTGAATAATGGTTTATTGAATTATCGTCTTGATAGTTAATGAAATGAATTGTAACATAACGTATAACTTGACATATAAAAATAAAAAATATAAAATTAAATAAAACATTAAAGCTAACGTTCATCCGAACAAAGAATGGAGTCCATCCGGACTAAGAGTATGACGTGACCGCCTTGGATCAGATTCGAGCGCCGAAAACTAGTAACTATGAGTAACACTAATTGTCCATCCCGACGAAATGAAAAAGGTGATGGCACTGCGCGGGATTCTAACGTAGAATGCTACCATAAATTTCCGGTGAGCGCTAGCACACACTAGATCGCAGCACCGGACGGCTCGACATGGAACGGAACATATATATATGTTCATATATATATACATATATATATATATATATATATATATATATATATATATATATATATATATATATATATATATATATATATATATATATATATATATATATATATATATATATACTTGTATATAGTAATAAAAAATAAAAATCAGCAATTCAGGACACATTTCTTTTTAAAAGCGGTGAATTATTTTTTTTTAAAAAGGAACAAAACAAGGTTTAACTTTTGAAAAATAAAAAATAAAAATTTTTATATCCAACGTTAATTTGTTCGTTTGATAATTTTTCTATATATTTTTTTTAATAAGATATGTCAATTTTCTTTAAATGAAGTAAAGAGGTAAAAATAAATCATAATTAAATTAAAAACCTCTTGAAACATAATATAAACTTGATCTCAAGTAATTTGAGATTTAGGACATCCAAATATTTGTTCAACCCTATTGAAAAATTTATATCAATTTTATTTATTTACATAAAATTTATGTATATAAAACTTTACATAATTTTATATCAAGGAAAATATGAAATCAAAATTTCCATTTTTTTTTTTTTTGGTACTAAGAAATTTCCATTTTGATATGAAGATGGAATTTATCTTCAATTTAGTTACGAAACTGGCATTTGTATTAAGATGAAAAGAGGTTGTAAATACATTAAACACACATGCCAGTTTTTATTAATACAGTAAGTCTCTCAAAGATGTTTTAATCTTTGATTAGGTGTAATTATATTATTTATTGACCTATTTGTTGGAAATTTGGTGTAGATATCAGAATGAATCACAATATATCATAAAATATTCGCCTCTTTTTTTGTTACAAATAGAAATAAATGGTGGCCTTTAAAGTTGGTAGAACTATTCAATAGCCAAGAAGTATATTTTTACAGGTAAACAAATACACAGGGTCCCATAATTTTCCATACATAGAAAACATAAAAATAAATAATAATAAGTACATAAAAATAAACAAAAATGTTTATTTTTGCTGTTTACGGAAACTTAAGGGACACTTCTTAAAATTAGTTATGATATAAGCTACAATTATGAAATAAGCTACAATTAAATTAAACATAAACTGAAAATTTCAGTTTTTTTTTTAATACAAGAAATAGGATTATTGCTCAAGTTATAATCCATATATAACTTCTACACATCAAAACATTTTCCGAATTGAAATGTATGGATGTCTGAAATTATCTGATAGATTCTTCTTTGACAACACACTAGAAATCCTTTTCAACGTTACCGGTATTAATATTATTTAAATTATATAGTTAGACATGTTTCTTCAAAGAGCTCCATGAAAAAAGTAACAATACCAAAACCTGGAAAATTTGATATTTATTCGAAATTTTCACAATCCTAATCCGATTTAACGACCAAGCAGTTCATCATTTAATGACATTTTTAGTGTTTTTATTCGGATAACGTGATTATTAAATACATCGGTAGTCGGTATTAATAAGCAGTCATGATAGTTTTAAGTAATCGTTTAAAACGAGTTTATTTTTGAAAGTTGGTATTTTGTTGGCATTAAAACAAAATTCCTGATGTTTTTGGAATTTTCTTGTTTGTATCCGCGTGAAATTTTATCCAAATCAGTTCATAAAAGAAAAATTACTTTACCTAATTAAAGATGTAAAAATCTTTCTGGAACATTAATATAAATAATTAATAAGGTATTTTATTCGTTAAAGCCGTATAGAAATGAACATTTTTTAAATTTACTTGTAATATATGATGTTATTAATATACAATGTAAAATTTTTAAATGAGCTCCATTGTAAATATGTTCTCAAATAATACATTATAGCAACTCATAGTTTAACAATTTTTTTATTTTTAATTTTCCAACCTGCGTCCTCTATAGGTTGTATATTTTATGCCAGTCTTATTTTATGTAACGGGGCAACATATTGTCTTTTTTTAACATGCTGAATATTAAGTTATAATAATAGTAATTTTAAATGTAATTTTAAACTTTTAAAAATTAAGTGAAGTAATTTTAAATAAAACTAAGAAATATATTTCAACAATTCGACTTTTTTGAAAGACATTTTAATGATGTTTTCATGTTTTATTTTTTAGTCGTTTAGGTTTTATTTTTTTTATTCCGTATACGATTTATCTTAAATTGGGATAAAATCAAGCGTAAAACCCATTCTCCAATTTCTTACGTCTTTTCTTTCTTCAGTCGTCTTGTAGATCCTTCACAAATCTCTTCTCTTAGTATTCTTCTTCTTTTTTTACTTATAACAGTCCTGTTGTTCTTTCTTTATTTTTAAATTTATTTTTCTACATTTATATAGTTGAAGAATTAAATTGCGTGAAATATTTTATATTTTAGTAAAGTATAATAATGATATTAATTTAAAATTTGATTGTACATCCTTCTGTATTAGCTAAAATATTCAAATTGTGAATAATGAAATCATAAAAACAGATATTATAAATGATTTATTAATCAAATATTTTCTTAAACCTTTTTGATGTACACGTCATTACCCAATAACCATTACAAAAAAATTAAAAAAAAAGAATTGTTTTAAGAGTTTTCAATCATAAAAACCATTCTATTCATGATTTTTAGAATAGTAAGATGAATATAATTAAATATAATAGTTAATCAGTCAGTGTTGCCAACTTTAGAAAAACATCAATATCAAAATCAATTTGATGGTTCATAAATTTATGTTGACATTTTTATAATTGAAAATATAAAGAATTTTCTACATTTTCTAATTATTTTAATCAATGTTTAAATTATAAATCTATGTTTCCGATGGTATGTTTATTTTTGCATCAAATTTCATAATTTAGATTTACCATTTTTTAATGAAGCACACATCTACTAAATCGTTTTAATTAATCTATTTATTATTGTAATATTATATATATATATATATATATATACACACGTATATTTCTTATATTTGTATATTATATTACTTTATTATATATATAATTTACATATGTTAGAATGATATAAATTTTAATGAATATTTTATAATTATTATATATTGCAGAGTTAGTAGTAAAAGATTTTACGATCAAAAACAAGTAAATCGACTATGAGGGTGATGATTAATTTAAATTGGAAACACTATTTGAAAAACTAGTATAGTGAATTTTACGTTTATTTCACTATTCTACTAGTTACGAATATAAAGTTTTTATTATTGATATTTATTATACAACAGTTATTTTTAAACAATAATTTTAAATCATTATGTAATATGTCAAAAAAAACGATTTAGGTAGTGTCTTCTGTGTCTACCTGCCGGCCTCCGTGGCGCGAGTGGTAGCGTCTGGGTATTTCATCCGGAGGTCCTGGATCCGAATCCCAGTCAGGCATGACATTTTCACGCACGCTACAAATCATTCATATCATCCTCTGAAGCAATACCTAACAATGGCCCTTATGATTAAAAAAAAAAAGTAGCGTGTGTACAACCATTTATATATTTTTTTAATGAAATATTAGTTAACATATCTCAAACTTTGGTAAAAATCGGATGAAATATTTGAAAATTACTATTTCTACGTGCATAATTAATTAAGAGCTAACCTATAGTTTTCTTCACTGGGAAATTTAGTCAATAGGTATATGAATTTAGATAAGTTTGACAAGTTAAAAGTTTATAATTGGGTATTTTTTCCCAGCTGAAAGAGTTGTAATAAGTATTACTTCACAGATTACTTATCACTGATAATATTAATTAAATTTCATGATCCTAATACCTATATCATCTCTTCCCTACCTTTTTACGATGTATGATTCTAACCGAAAAGATAATAAAAATTCCGAAATAAAATAACTTAAGTATTATCTATCTCTAACCTCATTTTAGAATATATTTAATATTCATATGGATGCCAATCACGTGACAGAGTGGTAACGTCTCGGCCTTTAATTTGGAGGTCCCGGGTTTGAATCCTGGTCAGTCATGACATTTTTCATACGCTACAAATTATCATTTTCAATGACTAGTTTTTTTGTTTTTTTCTTCTCCCTCGGGCCGGATCCTGGAGTTAAGTATTACACAGCCCAGGGGAGGGTCCTTTACTCTAACGGTCCTCCACGTCTCGGCCCGCCGGTAAGATCTCACTTTGCGCCCACCTCAAACCCCCAGAGTAGGATCCACCAAGCTCGGCTATGCCGTGCCTGGGTTCCCACTCCGGAAGCCGGGACTCGGTCTTTATGCCAATGCCTCTAACGGGAACACCCCGAGTGGGGCATTCCTGCCGGGACTCTGTCTTTTTCGCTCGGGAGTGCGAGAGTCCCCATGCATCATCGCTACCGCCCACTCGTGCAAACACGTGCGAACGGCAGCTCCGCAAAGGGCTGTCCCTCATTCCCGAGCCCCCGATCCTTCTCCTGAAGAACCCTCGCCACGAACCCTGCGATCAAAGCTCTTGGGGCTCCGCAACATGGTGGCGATGATGTTCTCCACGCTGAACGGTCCGATAATCACCAAGCAACCTAGGCGGTAATCAACCCACTGAGAGCATCAGAACACCACGTGTTCTGTAAGGGCAGCAGGGGTCATCTGCCCTCCTCCTACCACCACAGGTTGGCGCGGAAGACCCCATGGCCGGTCAGGAATTGCGTGAGCCAGTAGTTCAGTTCACCAAATCTTCGACTGGCCCACGGCTTTATATCCGCGATAAGACAGTGCTTCCATCTGCCGCCCTTAGTAGACGCATTCCACCTAGCTTGCCAATCTCGGAACAGGACCACATGTATGTCCCACTTGGGAACTTCACGGTGGTCCAACACTCGAGCTTCTGCCAGCTGCTGAAAAGGTGGCTGCCCCGTGATCACCAGCACCGCCTCTGTAGACATCGAGGCATATAGTGATGCCACCTTGAGGGGCATCACTAGTTTAGTTGTTGTGATTACCACGTTACAAGCTTCTGTGCTAAAATCTGTTAAATAAAACAAATAAAAATACATTTATCTCTTTTACATTTAATCTAACCACTTCAATAATAATCATTTTTTCAAATAATATGCAGATCGTAGAGATTAAAGGAAAACAATTTTAAAAAACTTGAAGAAAAGTTTTTTCTCAACCTTTTTAATACAAGATAATCCTTGCAAAGATATATAACTTCGGAGTTTTATAAAATTATTTTTAAAAAGTAGTGAAAGGATATTAAACAAATTAGATGGAATTTTACACTTAAAAAAGTAACAAAATAAAAAAAATATTACGTGTTCCTAATTCATAAAATAATTTGCATTTTTATATGGAGATATAAATATACGCGACTTAAAGCATATCTTAACTTAGCAATAAGTCGTTATTTATGAACTTAACCTTAAACCAAATTTTTGCTTTTAAGAAATTATAATGTTAATTTATTTGAGATAATAATAATTATCCTCACTTTTCATATTGCATAATTTTCGTCATATTTGATTTTGTATTTATATCGCTTAGAACATAAATGTTATATTACTTTTTTTTAAAGTTATTGAATTTAAGGCAGAAATTACTAATATAAAATCCACTTTAATTAGATTTCTATATTTACCTACTCTATCGTTGATATTATCAAAGTTTATGACCTGGTTTACTACTATTTTGAAATCTTTTTATTTTTTACCTTACTTTTTGTATCCTATTATGTAACTGATTCATGATAATACAGATCTTCTATCCGTCTCTTTAGAAAAAAAATTAAGCATTCTTCTATTTAGAAACAGAAGTATTATATAAGAGAAATTTATTTATATATATTGTCGCGTGTTGGCGGTTCGATCAGGATATTGAGAGATTGATAATGAGAATGTTTATATAATTACAGTTTATTGGTTTAAAAACATTAGTAAAACATGACAAATCAATAATAATGACAATGGTAATAATAATAGTAAACGACAATCATAAAACAACTAGTAAAAAAAGTATAGTAATCACAACCACAATAATAATAATAACATACAATAAAAAACACCTCGCAATAATAACTATAATAATGACAATAATGGTAACAGTAAACAATAATAATATTAAATATCAATAATAAACAAATAATCATAAATGTCAATAAATAGATATTACATACAAAACAGAATTTAAAGTAATCATCAAGATTTATGTACAGTTAGATAAATAAATAATGAAAACCAGAATTCAATCCCACTGAAAAAAGATATAGTGTGACCTATAGTCTTAGTACTTTTAACCACTAGTCTGGTTTTAATAACGATAGTATAATAGATAAAACAAATATAAAGTTCTTTCACTCACTGCAAGTACCTTTGCTGTTCACAAATAAAACTACCGAACAGTTTATGAATGAAATTTACTGCATTATCCTTTCACTTAGAGTCTTACAGTAACTCACCGATGGTATTTTTTATTTACTGGAATTAATCGAGGCGTCACCTTAATCGTATCGAACTTAATTTCACACTGGAAATTCGCTCCTTTACTATCCTCCTCGCAGAACGCTCTCGCTGACTGACGTCTCGCAGACACACATCGCACACTCTACTCACCGGACTGACGTCGTAACGTCTCGCTAGACTAGTTCGCAGAACTCATTTTTAACTGGTCTTCCTAGGAGTATTTATATTCCTATCTTCTTTACCTTCCGGACCGGAACCCAACTCAAAGCGTGAGAACGATCGACCGAGCCGTTTCGTTCCCATGCATTCCAAACCTTGGTTCGGTAATTCTTCTCGTGGTACAAATATTTGTTCATTGTGTATTACAAAAAGACAGTATTACAAGAGACGATTGTTAAACGGACCTGTTACCTTTACTAATAGGATTTATTTTAGCCTGTTTCTGGATTCCTCCCGTTATTACATTTTCTACTGCATTCTTCTTAATTGGCAGGAATCCGTTATTCAAGTCCCGCTATACCGGTCTTGTTACAATAGAAATTTTTTTGTAATTTTGTATCTGCAATCAACATTATTACACTTAATAATATCAACTTTTAAAAATAAAATTATAACATAACCGTAAAAACGAAAACTAATATTTTAGTTAAGAATTTTTTAATTTAGTTATTTAGACTACTATATTATTTTAGAGGTATGTTTTAATAATTTTTAATTCCATATAATAACAGTGAGAAATTGTTTTGAATTTGATTGCAACAGTTTTTCATATGACTGCGACATATGAAAAACGACGCATTTGAAGTATCTGAGATACAATAAATACTAGTCACAGTTGCTTTCTTTGTGAGTAATGATATTTAATATACAATCAGTTCATAGGGAGGGCAGAACTATGATGTCACTTGTAGAGCCAAATAAATTTCAGTGGATTTAGCATGATAACTTGGAGCAGTATAATCGACTCGATAAAGAAGATTAGAGATCACTTTTCAGTTTTCCTACAAAGCCTAGTACTGAATTCGTGATATTCTTGAACATGATTAGCCTACTTTCGAAAGTGATTTGTGTGTCGGTCACTACGATTGTAAGACTATAAAAAATTAAAACTTATTTTGAATGAATTTCTGTCTCCTATACTTCATAAAGTTTTAATACAGAATAAAAATTTAATTAAAAATGAACGAATTCATCGAAAACTTTTTGTTCCGCTGTTTTTATTATTTTTTTAATTTTAATACTTTTTTCGTCTATTTTTTAAAATTAGGAAAAAATCTTATTTAATTATATATAGTCGTAACAAATATTCTAATCTGAATTCGTCTTAAACTAACAAGTTATGAGAATAGAACATTAATTTTAAATTTCAAAAATAAAAAATAAATCTATGTATAATTTTTAATATTTTATATACCTTATTGATTAAAACATCTTTTTATTACAAAAAAAAAGTTATCAAACGCTTTAAAGTTATATTTATAGTTTTAGTTCGTCTTCTATTAAGATGGTGTTTGAAAATTTGCAATAAAAACTCATGAGCTCATCTCACATTTGCATTTGTTTCATGTAACATGTTTATCTACATATTATTCTTTTTTCCTGTTTAGCCTCCGGGAGTTACCGTTATTAAATTCCGTTCCGGGAGTTACCGATGAATGAGGATGACATGTATGAGAGTAAATGAAGTGTAGTCTTGTACAGTCTCGGTTTGACCGTTCCTGAGATGTGTGGTTAATTGAAACCCAACCATCAAAGAACGATCCACGATCTAGTATTCAAATCCGTATAAAGGTAACTGTCTTTACCAGGATTTGAACGCTGGAACTCTTGACTTCCAAATCAGGTGATTTGGGAAGACGCGTTCACCACTAGACCAACCCGGTGGGTTTTATCTATATGTATTAATAACCATCAAATTGTACGTATTAATCTGTTTAATTAATAAAGGTTATTTGTTAATAAGTATTACTTTATTTACCAAAGATTAGATCTTAAAATTATTATTCAAATTTTTCACCGATTGTTTTTTAATATTTAAATAAAAATTATTTGACGAATTTAAAGTAATAAGATGGAAAGCATATATTAAGAAGCCCGTTCGAATCATTATGCTGATAATTTAATATTATTTTGATTGATTTTTTTTGCAATTTTAAGATAAATTAATAGCATAGAAATCATAAAAGGTTAATAAAAAAAATTAATTTTACCCGTTTGTTTTTTTTATTATGAAAATATTTTCAATCGTAATTTTAAGTAAGGGTAATTTAATTTTAATCATTATTTTATAATTTTTTTACTCAGGAGTAAACAGAAGCTGGCATATACGAATGGAAAAATTTTTCATCCAATAAAATTTTTATGTATCCTTTTTTTTGTATCGCTAGTGTAAAAAAGTAGGAGGTGATTTCAAATATATAGTGTAAAAATGGTCCTTTAATTTGACCAGCATCTCACCCCTTCTCTTATCTTAACTCTTCTCTTCTACAATCGATCACTCATTGTAAGACACTTTTTATCCGACCGAGTAGCAGTTCCTTTATACCCCGTTACCGTTTACCCTTACCAACGCACATCAGTCCTCACGACCCCTAGCTGACCTAACCTTCCCACCATCTATACCTCAAACTAATACATGACCTACCGTACCATAGGAGCAGACATAACTTGCAGTACCTCCCTCTCTCGCTATCTCGACAGAGCTGTGACGTGCGGCCTCTAGTGGTAGTGGACGTTTGACTACATTCAACTAAACATCGCTTTACCATCCCGTGCATAGAACCAACAAATTGTTGTTATCCGCTGCGTAAACAAAAACTGTAACGAACGAATACCAATGAGGAAACTAGGAGAGTAAGTAATTATAAATTAATATTAATTATATTATAAGATTAATACTCATTTAATGTTTATTGAATAATTTGAATAAATAAATTGAATAAATTAATAATTATTTTCAAATATTTGAAAATAGTTTCCTCTTAAATCAAAGTTTTAATAAAAATCTTTATCCTTATTTTCATTATAATACTTCTAAATTAAATTCATAAATGTTACAAAATAATATTAACGTAAATATTTTTATTGATAATTTTTATCTTTCTTTAATTTATTTATGATATTTCATAAAAAATAACTTTTACGAAATTATACAAATGTAGTAAAAACTATTTTTATGTTTATTATTTAAATACACAAAAACCGCATAACATTATTTGGTAAAATTTATTAAAGAGAATAATCATCTCTAATGCAAATTTTCAGTATCTCTTTCAGTTCATTTTGTGAAGTGAATTTTGTTATAAATAATATTTACAATTTGAATGTAATTGAATAGTTTATTGAAAACAATAACAAATTATTAATCCTACAAAAATAAATTATTGAAAAATATATAATGTATTTCATGATTTATGAATAAAATAATTAATAGTTTCCTGTAAACAAAACCCGTGAAGGGTATTTATTAATTATATTTTTATATTTGATATTTCTTCATACACATCACTGATTTTTTTTTAACGAAATAAATTATAAAAACATTTTTAATTTTGCTTTTATTCAGACTTCTATTATTTAATAATGATTACAAAAATAATACTAAAAAAAAATTATTATTACTAGAAATAATATTCAGTAGAATTATTTTAATTTATTTTAACTTCATAATAATTGATTTTACATAATTTAAATATATTTTTTTTTTAATCTAGAATATCTTTTTAATAATTAATTAGATTACAAAGTAGTTATGAATAATATTTTATTCTATTAATTTTATAACAATCTTAAGTCCAGTGATATTCCAGGAATATTCTTGTACAATCTTAGACAATTTATTAAAGACAATGCTATTAACTTAACCACAACGATCAAAGTACATACGTTAATTGACTTTTACATTTAATTAAACGCGATGATTTTAATCAGATGGAAAATTCTCTTGAAATGATAGTATTTATTTTATTATTTTTATTTTCCTAATGTTTACGTTGCAATTTCTTCAACTAGTAAATAATAACCAATCCGCTCACGGTCCATTGAGATGAGGATGAAACGTAGATGATTTGTAGTCTTGTTGAGACTCAGGCTGACCATTCCTGAGACTTGCGGTAAATTGTAACTCAACCACCAAAATACACCGGTATCCACTGTCCAGTATTCAAATCCATATAAAAGCAACTAAACGTTTACTAGGATTCGAACCTCAGAACCTTCGACTTTGAAAATTAACTGTTAAACAACGGATTTGCGACGACGAGTTAACCACTAGGCCAGTCCAGTTGGCTATATAATAATATGAAAACCAAACTTTTTTTGACCAAATTCCTTTAACCAGAACAGTTAATCGGCTGATCGGTTATAATACTAATTACTCATCCGAATAAACTGTCAAGTTTATTATATATATACAAATATATAAAGGTCTTATAACTAGGGGTAATACATTACTTAAGTCTTTTACAGTTGTAGTAAGTCAAATAATTTACTATTTCGCGTTAATTGCCATTTGACATTTGGTTTTAGACAAACTGGAAATATTAACTTAAATTAAGATTTCGTTGGATACATCATAATTTTTCCGGATTTTCGGTTCTGTCAATATCGTATCACGCATAACATATATATATATATATATATAAATTTAATATATATATATATATTAAAAAAAATTTGTAAATATATTTCTCAGAAATATAAAAATTTCTTATTTTTAAAAATTATATTACTTTTTTTTAATTAGCCAGTATTGTTTACTAATAATTTTTCTTTATTAAATTTAAAATTGACTGTAAAATTAATACATCAGCGTACGTAATCATACTTTCCTGTCTATATATTGTAATAAAATAAAAATAAATTTAGACACTGTTATTCTAAAAACCTGTCTGCCATTTTTTTGCAATTTACCTTGACAGGTTTCATTACGATCAATAACCTACAAGTATTAAGCTGTGAACTTTTATATATGCAAAATATTTAAAGACAGTTTATTAGTAAGAAAAAATATATATAAACTCCTTAGTAACCAATAAATCATCAATAAATTTAATATATATATATATATATATATATATATATATATTAAATTTTTTATTATAATTTTTTTTATAAATAATATTATTATTATTATTATTATTATTATTATTATTATTATTATTATTAAATAAAGATTATAATAATTAATTATATTATTAATGTTATTATTAAATGTTATTACATCAACTTGAAGATACTAGTAACCTACAAACGATGATGCTTAGTTTGACTACAAACACTAGCTGTTCCAAATCAGGTTAAATATGATTGGTAAAGCAGCTCTTCAGGCAGTAATTACTGTTTATGCTTCCTTTTAGCTGTGCTCACTTCACTCTCTGACTGTAACTTTGATGACAATTAATTTATTCCATATTATATCACACGTATCAGTCAACATTAAAGTGTGTATTCTTTGTTTAAATAAAAAAAAGTATGCGAGTGTTTTTCTGCTTCCTTAGATTTTTCTAGTTCATTAATACCTGAAGAAAGAATTTTTAAATATTTGAATTTTGTTATCTGTGATGTAACGTGTTAAATGTAGAAAATAATTTGTTAAATAGATTGCTGTATAATTTGATTTAAAGTAAAAGTTGTAAAAACTTTTAGCTCAGTTTTTTCACATTAAATGAAGCTTTTTCATTCTCTAAATATAAAATATTTTGGATTTTTAAACGTAATAAAAGTTATAAAGAAGATTATATCAATTAACATCATTTATTGAATTCTCTACATCTTATATTCATTTTAAAATATAATTTATTTCTTTAATTACAAACTTTGTTATAAGACTTGCTAATTTTGTAGCTTACTTGGATGATTGCTGTAACAGCATTTTCCTGGGACTAAGTTCAACAATAGTACATACCTATGGTAGATACAGTTTATTTAATGTATGACCTTCATTTTTATGTATTATTTAAACACTTAAATGTATTTTATATCATTTAGATATGAATTTACGAATTTTTGAAATTTATATATGTAGGTATCTTAAACTTACTAGAAGCAATTTAATTAAATTTGAAGCCAAAAATTAAGCACGGAAAGATTTAACAAAAGTATAAAAGACAACAATCATCTACCTAAAATAAAATATAAACTACAAATTGAAGTCAACCAATTTTATGTTATATGTTATAAGATTTCTATGTAACAATACTCCTCCTCAAATGAGCAATGTTAAGTACCAACTAAAATATCAATAAATGCTGATGACATCCTCTTGTAGTTTATCGTTAAGTTTGATTTGAAACTGTAAACTAGATCCCTGAGGTTTTCTTGAAGTTTCAAAAAACTGTAGACTTTAATTTTACTTGTCTTAACTGAAAAGAAAGGATATGAAAAAGATACCAAGCCCGAATTAACACTTTTATGCTTGTGTTAGATAATCCTTAGTAGATGGTAACACCTCATAAACTACGTAACAGGATTTTAATAAAATAACAAAAGAAACTAGTCCTTAAGATAAGGAGGCTGACGTGATTCTTGAGTATTTTTGTTAAATTTTATGAATGTATAATTTTAAAATTTTGTACAATCTTATGATTGTGTAAGTTCATACCTTTTATGAATGTATAATTCACAGTAAGTTAATTTATTGAAGAATTAGTTCATTTTCTTTTAGGGTGTTCATATAATTGTGTTATTCAATGTTTTCCTTTATATAAGAGTGTTAGTAATGTTTCTAACATTGTTTTACATCTGTTCAAATATGCTCAGTTAAAGTAATAGTTACACGAAAAAAAAAAGATTGTGAATTATAATTGCGCTTATTGTAATGTAAGTCCTGCCATTTTTTGTATGAAAAAAAAGTTTTTTTTTGTATGATGACTATTGAAACGATTTTTGTTTTTTTTTTACACGATTAGAAAGATATTGATTTTCTTTTATTTAATAATAATAAGGAATTTAATTTCCAAAAACACCTCCGATGAGTGGACGGGGACTCCTGGCGGGGCCACGGAAGGAGACCATAAGACCATAGTCCCGGTGAGGGATCCCTTCGGGGTCCTCAAATGAGGCATGGCGGCTAATCGAAAGACCGGGTCCCGGCTACCTGGGTGGGACCCTTGAGTTCTGCCGAGGTAGTTTGAGGCGATGGCATCCCTCGGAGCTGTATTTATGCTTAATTGCGGGTTCGGCTCTGAGGACGGGGTAAACAAAGAGTAAAAAAATTCCCAAAAACAATATTTGTAATAGAACCGTTCAAAAGTTTTACATGGCTATCAGTTTTATAAATTAACATTGTATTGGATTGTTTTTCTTTCACAATAACTTTAATAAATAGCCTATCTGTTTAGTTAATAAAATATTTTCTTAAATATAAGTATTAAAAAAAATTTACAAGGTTACCTTTTAAATAAAATCTGATACTGTAACGTCTTTAGTAATTTAAGTTTCCCAAAAAAAAAGAAAAATATATTTTTTTATCCTAGAATAAATTACTGAAGTGCAACAATGAACTGATATTCTTTTCAAATGTATAAAATATAATTATTAATTTGTATTGCGATTTTACTTTTTTTTTCAATTTATTGAATTTTATATAAACTATTAAACTGGAAATATTTAATTAAAAATTATTCAAATTTCATAAAAAACGTTTTTAAGAAATACTTTAATAATATGGTTTCCTTAATTGAATTTTATTCTAGTCTTACTGTTGTAATTTAGTTAAAATATATAAGTCGCAAGCTCTATACTAGGACAGTTAGAGTGAGATTGAAAAATTAACTGCTGAACAGTATTATAGCTTATCACATTTAGTAAATAAAATAGATAAATTAAACAAATATATAAAACAAACTGAGTCTTACTTCCAAATTATAGAATTTTTTTTATAAAGGCCTTCTTAAACAAACAATTCCTATTTCTTCCGCAGAGTATCTGTAAGCAATACTGCTTATGGACTTTTATAACTCTCATTAAGAGATATTTTATTGAAGAAGGTGCTTAATTAGCTTCAATAGCTTTTTGGAAGAAACTTTTCCATTAATCTGAAAGTAAATCAAATTTAGTTTCAAACAGTACAAATAAAGTTTCTTAATGTTGTTTAATTAATTAATTTTAATGGTAAAATAAATACATAAATAATATGAGATACTATACAGTTACAACTGTTTATACTAGGGCACATGTATAGGTGGAAATAATATTATTTTATACAAAATAACAGTAAAACAGATTAACATAGAATCAAGTTGTTGTCGTTTTAAAATTAAACTCAGAGAAATAGTTGACTGGTAGAAAAAAATTATTGTTGACTGGTAATATGAAAAGTTATAAAGATGACTCACATATAAAATGCATCTGTTATCATTAACCTAGATCTTTTTTAGTAAGTTTACCAATATGAGTTTACCAATGAAATACCTTACTTTACCTCTAACATTTTACATCAAAGTAGGATAACGTATTATATTCCTTTGCTCATAATATGAAGTATAATATTTAGTTCAGTTATATCGCTTCATTTATTCATATTGTATATGTAATAAAATTACTATAATAAATGAAGTGGATGATAAAAGATTTATTTTTATGACAATAATAAGAGTAATAAAAATTATAGTACTGAAAACTTAACGATAAAACTTTTCTGTCATATTCAGTGGTTATCAGTATAAAACTTAGGTATGATTAGGTTTGACATTATTATTCTAAAAGTTTTATATAAATTTTAACTTCTTAAATGTAAAAAAAAAAACAAATTAAATAAGAATTTATTACCCTTACTAAAGCATGAACTGGACATTATTCTTTCAATTGTTTTATAATATAGTTACTTGTCATGCACTAGGTAACTTTTTTCTTCGTTTTTGTCTATACCCATTAGGAATAATAATAATTAAAAGAATAAAAACCTTTGTAACAACAGAATAAACCAAATTTCATCAGTCATTTTTGCAGCTCTTTTTAAAACGACTGAAATTTATCAGTCAGTGGAACATAATGATATTTCTTTAGCATCAACTGCTGGTGGTTATTTTTGTATGTAGTTGAGATGAAGAAATTTTGAGGGACTTGAATTTTGTATGTTCATTTAGTATTTCATTGTTGTGTGTTTTGTCTACTTATTTTTTACAAATAATGTTCCAGTGAAAAGATGTGACCCTTTTTCGTTTTCTACTCTTTTATGATTAACTTAAATTTATCTTAAAAAATGCAGTTTGTTCTCATATATTGTTCTGATTTACTCAGATTTAGACTGCCTTTATGAATTACTAACACATAATTATTTTTATATATTTAATGTTTATAAATATTTTGTATTATCTTAATATTAATTAAAATATAAAAGTAAAAATAATATTATTTGTTTGCAATATTTTCAGAAATTAAGTATATTTATTGGTTTATCTTTTATGTTATGTTCGTAAATGTACTAGTATGTATATTTTATGAATTTATATGTTTATTTTACTATTCATAAAACAAATTAAAATATATGAATAAAAAAAAGAAAAATAATATTCCTCTGTAATAGATTAGTTTTTTATGCATACCAATATATATATTTAGTATATTGAGGCAGATATAATCTTTTCATAAAAAAAAAGATTTCTTAAAGATAAAGATAAAGATTTTTATCAATTCAGAGATCATTACTCAAAGCTTCATTATTATCACTTCTGTTACTTTTAATTACGCTCAAGGCTGTAAAACTTTAATATATGCTAATGTAGATTAATTTTCTTGATATTTGTTCTTTATATCTTATCTACATAACTCCCGTAAATTCAATAATCTCTTCCTACTATTATCTCTACAAAACTCATTTCTCATCGTCATCATCATCATTATACAAAACTTAATTAATTGAGCTTAAGCCAATAAATACATAAACTAAATAAATGCAGTTTCTTTTTGAGTTTGTTTCCTGTCACTTTCATTATGTAAAATGTATCTCATAATGAAACTGGTTAAATATACTTCACATGGATGCAAAATTGAGTTTCTTATAATTTATTAAAAACTAATAATAAAATAAATCAAAATCATTGTTATGTAGTAATTAATGTCAGTAACATGTCTGTAAAGCATATTATAAAACTGAAAAGGACTGGTCTAAGCCTCACTTACGATAAAAAACTTTGTTAACAGTTAAACAATGTAATGCGGAAGATGTACTCATATAAGCCAAGAGTACTAAAGTAAAAGTTCTTATATTAGCCTTTAACAGGATACATTATTAAGTAATATTTGATTGCACTAGCTTCCTAACTAATATATACTTGATCATTAATTTACCAAAACCAATATACTTAGTACACCAGTCAGTTACTAACTTTCATAAATTGGTCAAGGGTAAAGCCTCAAGGAAAATTATTGGTTTCTCTCAGATATTTTCCCTAGACTTAATTGATCTATTCTGCAAAATTCACCCTGCTTTTTACCACACATATCATGATTTCATACCACGGTCTACCTTACGATTTTTCTAATTTTTTTTTTTTTTTTTGTAACAATTCATTCTATTCTCACCACACCTGTTGTTCTGTTCTTCTAGCAAATTATCTTTTCATATCATGCTTTATTTGGCATTATTTAAATTAAAAATTTGTTATAGTTTTTTTTTTATCTTCTTCTTACTTCCAGTCAGTAAATAAGGGTAAACCAACCCTTACACACTGCTTACAGCCCCTAAGTAATAAAAAATATTTCCTTCCGTCTCTTCTTTTTCTTATTTCCTTCATTATTTTGTATTCTTTGATTTAGTATCTATTCTTTCAACATTTTCCAACTTTTTTGTTAATCTCAACCACAATACAAAATTTTAAACACTTCTTTATTAAGTATCTAAAATCTTTTAGTGTCATATTTTTATCCTATGAAAGAAATTTTCTATTTTATATAATTTTACAAGTATTTTCTTTTCCTTGTGCGTTATTCTAGTTACTTATGGCTTTTGTATATCTTTTATTCCGTAATATAACTTTATAACCAAGCAAGTTCCTTTATTCTGCCTTCCCTTTTCCTTGCACATATTACAATACCTAATGTTTTTTTGCTTTTTTTTATTGTAAACGTTTTTTAGATGTCATTCTAACATACTTTTAATAAATTGAAGGTAACTGAATATTAAGATAATCGAACTGAATGGAAACAAATTTATTTATTTTGCTGTGTTGTTATATCCATGATATTTGATAATGTAAATTTTAATTTTTAATTTTTGTTAGACAGCCAAGTCATATTGTATAATACGTAAAAAACGTTTGCATAATACAATCTTTTATTTTTAAAAACCTACTTCAACATATTTTTAGTCATCTTTATAACCATTTTCATTGACTTATACTGTTGTTTTCACACTGGCATAAACTGATATTATTGTTGCTGGTAGTATATTTAATATTAGATATTCATTTAATTTAAAATACTCAAAAGCCATCCGAGCAACATACAACAATCCACAATTTCTAAACATCTCATCAAAAAAATCATAGATCCAACAATACTGATAACTGTGTTATTTTACACTTACTCATCTTACAAAAAAAAAAAAAAAATTGGACTCACACTTGATTGAGAAAAATATAGTGTTCCAGAAATGGCTTTAGGATTTTGTTTGCGTATAAAGATCAAACTGTATGAAATATTTCGGGTTTTTTTACGTAAAATTAAATTACTATTGACTGCAATTAAACATAAAAGATAATTTCGTTTAACTATCCATCACGGCTACGCTGGCAGGCATCGATGCGAACGTTGAAATGTCGAAGGACAGTTTCGAACATAGGAGCTTCAATCTCTCTTATAGTGACTCGGATGTTATCTTTAAGGGCTGAAATGTTTGCTGGAGTATTAGCATAAAATTTTCTTTTCAATAACCCCAAAGACAAAAGACTAATGGGATCAGGTCAAAAGATCTTTGAGGCCAATTCACAACACTATTCCGTGAGATAACATATAGGACATTCCGTGAGAATAATGCGGTATTCTCTCGTGTTGTATGGCATGCAACGCCATCTGTTGAAAATGAAGATCATTAGTGTCAATTCCATTTAATTGAGGACACACAAAATCTGTTAGAATCTTATTATGACAATCACCGTAATAGAATTGCCTTGATTGTCGTCCAAGGAAAATGGACCTATGATTCCTCCCGACCATAAACCTCAACAAACCGTACATTTTTGCGCATAACGTGATCCTTCGTGAATCATTTGACTTGTTTTTTTTCTCTCCAAATGCGACAGCTTTTTATATTAACTGCACCGTTTAACGTGAAATGAGCTGCATTGCTAAATATTATTGTACTCGCAAAATGTGAACCTGTTGCTTTTTTCAGTAACATACAAGTAACAAAATTTCTGCTTTGCTGATTTCCGTCACCTTCAAATCTTGAGTCAGCTGAATTTCGTTTACATGTAAATTTAAGTCCTTGTGTAAGATTCTCCATAAAGTGGTCCGATGAACACATAATTTTTATGTGAAATTGATGTTGATGGCTCATTTGCGAGACTTTCTTGAACAAAAGCAATGCTTTCAAAAGAATGTGCAGGTTTTTGCCTCCCTGACTGTGGTTTTCTATGAACAGATGCAATGTTTTTCACTAAATCTCGAATTGCTTGTTTAGAAGTGCATCGAAAACTCCGAAAAAATTACAAAATTTATGATACGTTTCTTCAATGAACTGACCATTTTCATAATAAGTTTTTATGATATCAAAAGGTTCTTGCGAAAACGGGACAGTGGTTAGATTTATACACTACTCACCTTGTTGTATATATAATGGTTTACCTAAAATAAAACAACATTTTGTAATTACAGTCATTTAAACTGCTAAAACCATTTTTGGAATACCTATTATATTTATTCTCAAAAACAAACAACAGTGATATATTTAATGAACAGACACAATTCAGATCACATACTTTTCTATTAAATTCTTAATATGTATTTGAGCAATTCAGAAAACCGTCTGCAATAAAACATTAACTAATGTCAATGTGAAAATCGCAGTATTAGTTTTTGAGAATGGTCGCAAGATAATTAAAAATATTCTAGTGTAAGATTTTTATAACGGTTTTATTAAACATTTCTTTTGTTGACATTACAAAAATTTTAATTTTAAATCAAACTTATCAATCATTAAAAATCAAAGTTTTCTTTTTTAATTATATCTGTTTTATAAACTTTATTCTACTACTAGCTGCAGGGCGTTCCTACGGCACGCCTCAGCAGCTAGATCCTCCAGGCTGGTTGCTCTGGCGGGCGGCGACTCGGATTGGGATTATTAGGTGTCCAAAATGATTACCTCTTGTGTAAAAATATTTTTTTTGAACGATAAAAATTGATATAACGAAAGTTAAATTAGAAATTTAACGCTAGAAATTGATACTTACGAATTGGAATTTTCTGCTAGTGATCGGTACATTCCGATGCATATTTTTTGGTTACAGTTCATTATTTTATGAAGAAAAACAATCACATAAATAAATAAAAAATATGTAAAAAAAATGTTAAAACACCCTCCTAAATAAAACGACTAAAAGGTAAAAAATAATTTTAGGACGGTATCTCAGAATGAATCTGACAACAAGCTGGTGGTGATATGTAAGATTATTTGAAATTCATAGCGTCAAATTAAAAATTTAATGTTTTTAACAATTTTTTCTTATGCGTGATGAATGGCCTATACGTAGATGCAAACACGTATAAGAAAATATTGATATTACGATGGTACCCCATCGCTCCCCCTCCCCGATTTCCGAACGGCGCCCGGGAGCACTTGAAAATATTATCATCCGATGGGTAGCACTGGGAGCAAATGAGCTATTTACGAGCAGGTCGAAAAAATTTTCAGAGCGCTAGAACCACCGTTTTCGAGTTATTTACAATTTTCGCCTTAAAATTCGGATCCGCTTAAAACGTACTAAATTTTCCCAAAACGTCGATATATATATACACGGTATATCAATATATAATAATATAACAAGTATACACCTGACCACCCCGAGAATCGGGATTTTCCGCTAGTGATCGGTACATTCCGGTACTAAGCTAAGAGGGACGCACACATACAAATGCCGTTTAGTAGGGTAGATATTTTTGGATGATGATGATAATAATAGTAGTTATAAACCTTAATAAAAAAAAAATCATGAAATTATTTTTATCTATAACTTTTTACAAAGGTGTTTTGATATAAATTATGTTATCAATATCAAACAGAATAACATAATGAAATATAGCCTATCTACAACCGTTTATGATAGTCAAATATTTAGTTGTTTAATTAATTCTAAGACTGATACGTATGACTATATTGAACAATACAATGCTGTCAAACTCTCAGCCCGTAATTAAATAATTTGATAACTGTATGATTTGCTCTGTTGTGTAAATGGCAATACACTCCTACCTTTCACACGTTCTGTATCGCTATGTTCACCCTCCTACATACTCTAAACTGCAACAACTGATAACTGTAGTATAATATATTATTGTCATTATTTAAAAATGTATTTCATATTAGAGTTTTATACTGTATTCATTATTATTAATTTATTTTAGTTTAATTAAATAGTATTACATGTGATTATGTATTCGTTTGTGTATGTATATTTGGTGTGTGTGTGTGTGTGTGTGTGTGTGTGTGTGTGTGTGTGTGTGTGTGTGTGTGTGTGTGTGTGTGTGTGTGTGTTATTAAAGAAATTAAGCAAAACTTATATTTAAAAATAAAATTATTATATGAATAAATAACAGATGAACTTAATTTAACAGATGGAATTATTTTTCATTCAACTATACATTACACTACTTTAATTAGTAGCAGTTTATGTAACGCACTTATTCAACTGCATGTTATCTATACGGAATCAATAAATCCAAAATGATTATCAGCATTGATTCATAAGATATCTACCATAGAAAGTTTTCATCCAGTTTGTTAAATTATTTTTATGGATTTATAGTACATTTGTAACCACCCATTTTTTTTATTAATAAGCTGTGTTTTTTAAATAAAGGGTTTAGAATTACCTAATGAATTATTTAGGTTTAACAATGGAAGAATTGTGATTTATAATGATGTTAATATATATACAGAGTGTATCACGAACTTCTCTTGGGATTTTCGTAACCTATTCTACTCGTGAAAATAATGGAAAAATTTCGTATAAAACATATGCCCTAAAATGCGTTATTTACGAGTTACAGCTTGTAAAAGATTTTGCTCGGGCTTCAGTTATCCCAGTGAAATGAGGACGTACTGAAATTTTTAGGATAATTAATCAAGGGACAAAATTGCTTATTTTTTATGACTTTGATATTGAGCGGGTATCAACAGTTATGGTCATTAGCCCAGTGGAAGTTGGTAGCGTATGAAAAGATGCTGCGCCTGACCGGGACTTGAACACGGGACCTCAGCACGAAATGCCGAGACGCTTACCTACTTAGCCATGAAAATTGAATTTTTTAATTTTTTTTACCTTTAGTTTCATGCAATTAATTACTTTATTTTAATTTAATAAATTATTTTTCCCATTTTCTTTTTTGTTTTAATATTCTATTTCGTTTTGTTAAGGTAAAGATATATCTCTTATATATATAGAGGTATATATAAAGAGGTATATAATTTTACTGTATTACTTATTATCTCTGATGGGTACAAATTTACTGAAACTTAAATTCTACATTTTTTTTATTAATTGCATAAAATATTAACATTATTGAATTATCGTTGCAAAACATAAATTCTACAAAGGCGGATATTTGTCGACATATCTCCCTTTATATTGCAATATAAATGGTTTCATAAAAAAAAAAAAGATTGTGGCTAAAACTAAATCACAACAAAACAACAGTATAATTTATGGTAAATATTTCATGATTGAGTGTGGTAGAATAATAATTTATAAAGAACTACTGCTTATTAACAGAAAGATCTAATCGTATATTAAAATAAATTTGCTATAATTTATAATTAAAAATAAATAGCTTGTGTAATAAACTATTACCCCGACTACGCCGGTCAAGTCATGATTACCAAAATAAGATTTAAGCACAAAAATTCTCAATAAGGCAATTTTTTGATTTTAGGGGCTTCCTTACTTAGTGGAAAAATTTACAAAGGGTTTTTTACACAAAAGTGATCCCACAAAAAAATTATTTAAAATAGAACTGTTTAAAAATATTGAAAAAATCAAGTACAACTTTTATAAAAGGAATGGAAAAAATTACTGTTCATTTTGGGTCCGGAATATAATATTGTTGCCAAAGTTACTTTAATTTTAATAGTTCTTTTATGTTTATTTTTTTTTTTAAATTAGTGAAAAAGTTCTTTCAGGGATCGTTCTTCAACAGAGTTTTTATAATTTTTATTCTATCCAATTTTGTTTTAAAAGTACTTAATAAAAGATTTTTTACCTTTTAAGAAACGGTTTCTGACAATATGATTCGATAATCAATGTAATGATTAAAAGGAAAATAAATTCATAAGATGCTGAACAAAATTCAAAATTTTAAATCTGGTTTCTTTTTTATCGATTATTCAAAGAAAAGTACGCCATTTCTCTCAGTCGCATGGTAGGAGTGGAAGGTAAAAATGTATTTGCTGTACGTTTTGAGATATCAGGACTACGAAAATACCATTCACTTAAATCTGTTTCCTTATACCTGTACCTATAACTGAATGACTTACCAATTCATCAACGCCAAGAAAATACTGATGATAAATTGATATAAATTTGTATATATGTTCTTACGGTGTAAGTGCGCACTAAAAAAGAATTTTTTGAAATTAAGAGTTTACGGGATTAAAATGGAGTAACGAATTACTATTTTTTTTTTTTTTTTTTTTTTTTAGTAACAAATGAAGGTATCAGCTTGATTTATTTTTGATGTGTACAATCTTCATGTGAATATCTAAAAACTAATTTCTAGATTTTTGTATTCCTTGTGTAAAGTGTAAAAATGGATTTTGAATTTTTTTTAAACCCGGCTATTTTTTTGATTTCTAGTAAAAAATGAGGGTGTTTGTAATTTTCATTTAAATATGTAAAAATCTATTTCCAGATTTTCGAAATTTGACCTTGAAAGGGGTAAAGAAAGGTAAAAAACATTGAACAATGATTGCAAATTTTCCCCATTTCCGACTTTACTAAACGAGATATTCACTAGATTGCGGTTTGCAAATACTCTGCAGTATAAATATCTAAAAACCATTTTCGATTTTTTTTCGATGTTTTAAGGAGTGCGACGTACGGCACGGCGGCTCGACTAACACAGCCATTGTTACTTTATGTGCGATGCGACTCGACTGGCTGCACCTATCTCCGGTTACTTAACTAAAAACATAAAATAAAAGTAACTAAAAAGTATTTTTTTTAATGAGAAACGAAGTACGGTCACCTATCAGTGGTGTTTGTCATCTAACGATAAGAACCGGGAAAAATACGTTTTTAGTGAGTAACCAGTTGTAACCAATAATTTTAAGACGGAGGACGACTGTTTTGAAACCCACATTTTTAGATCACTTAAAGTTAAGGTCTGCACTGACCAAACTGTTGCTGTGAAGAAATTACTGATAATTTTTATAAATTGAACAGGCTTTAATTTTTATTTAACATTATTTTTCTCACGAGCATGAGTTTAATGAACACAGCGGGGTCCAATTGACCGAATAAATATCCCCTGACCGCTTCTGGAAACGCAAGTAAATATATAGCGCGGGCGAACCCGCGACGGGGATGCTAAAGAAGCATCAAAATTAATTATTTAATTTAAAACACAAAGTTTGCTTAAAATATTTAAATTTTAACGGAGAATTGTTAACTCATACAAATTACATACACCCATTGTAAGTGATGGTGCGTGTCTTTTTCGATGTGTTTCTCATCTCATGTACTACACGTGTAAGCCAACCTTTGAACTTTGAACAAAATATATATCGCAGCTAGAATAATTGTGATCCCTGTTATTTTCCTTCATAGGTGAAAATTCCTCCATATTCTCCACCATTTATGACACAACTATTTCCCGCTCTTCGTTTGCCAATAGCCGTGTTTATGTGTATTTCAAACATTTATTTTTATTTTTTAAAACGCAAAATGGAAAAAGTGTAATAAAGGTTTGACTGAAATTTTTATTAGAATTTCTTTTAAATTGTTACTAGATAGAACATAATATTTATAGATTGTTGAATAATGGAATTATATTTATAATGTAACGGTTTTAAATTTATCTTAAATCTAATCTACCGGATAAGAATTTATAACGTGTTAAATAACAAATAAAACTGCTTAAAGAATTCATAAGGCATTCTATTTAACAATTATTTTTAAAAAATCTGATATAGGACTATTAGAAGTAGTCGCTGGAAATCTTAATTTCAAGATATAATGAATTTATAAATTAATGGATTGTTACATACTCATAAACAAATCACCTAAATTTGTTCCAGGGCACCTTTTCTTATATTTCATTCATCTTTCTGTATAAGATAAAATCAATTATAAAATAAAAAAAATAAAAAAGGAAATGGAATCTCATTCTTTCATCCGAAAATACCAGGTCTAATTTGGGATCAGGCTTTTCATTTTTCATAAGCTAAAAAATTTCTATTTCACATTTACATATGCAAGCTTCCAGCATATGCGATAAATTATTCATCAACTAAAAATATAAAATAATAAAAAAGATGTTTTAATCAGTGGTTTATTCTTAATATATTAGTATACTGGACATTAAATGTTCAAAATTAGTTTCAAAATACCGGGATACGGTAGAAGTAGCACCTTGACAGTCATCAGTCAAGGTGTTCATTGTCCCTAGAAACAGCATGACGATGTTGCTTACAGAGTAAGGTTATCTCTGAGACTGGCAAAACCTTTCCTAATTAATTATAACTGACAATTCCCTTTTGTGCTGTATTTTAATTTTTAGTTTGTTTATTCTGTTTTTTTGGAAAATTAATTTGTAAATTCAAAACGAAACGAGTCAGTTCTACTATTTACAAAATTACTATTAATTTTTGTTTGCAATTTCTTTTGTTTTCTTTTTTAAATTTATGAGTTTCATTATTTCAACATATATAGAAGATAAGAAAGGAAATTGCTGGTAAAAAAAGTCTGGAAAAAGTCAGTAAAAAAAAAATGTACCGATTTTTTCACCTGACATTTTGAACTCAGTGACCTGGTTAAAAAATTCTACTTTTATATGGATGTATTCATAAGAGTATGAAAACCATTTATAAAAAATCCAGTTTTTATAATTTTAAATAACCATTAAAAATGCACTCTTTTTTTTAAATTTTAATTTATAAAAAGAAATATATTTAAATGATTAAATTAAGAAAAGGGAAGTACAGGGTAGCGCCGTCATAACAGAGAAAAATATGAATTTTGACTTCTTTGGAAACAGTCTTTCAGCTTTGATTTATGTAGATCATTCCTACAGTATATTTAATCCATTGTAAAGAGCTCAGATCCCCCGGAAAAATCTTCCAAGAAAGATATTGCAAGATTGCAAAATGTGAAATATTCTATGATCTTTGTGCACGATTTATTAAATATATCTTTAAAGTAATATTTGAAGTCATAAAAATCTTTGAATCGATGTATAATAAAGGAAATTCTAACTGACTATGAAAGAATAATATTACTTAAAATTATGTACATCGTGATCCATTTTGTAGTTTTGTAATACTTTATCTTTGTTTAATTTCTACTTCTAAAAAAAATTATAGAATAAATAATGTAATAAAAGTCAAAGTATAAACTTATTTAACAAGTTACCGTTTAAATAAGTTAACTTCACGAGATATTTATTATCAAGAAAAGAAACATAAATAGTTTATGGCGTTAATTAATTCTTTCCGTTTCAGTTAATTGTTATAAACAATTTTGTAAGAAATAAAACTTGTTTTAGGTTTTTTCTTAAAGTATGTCAGAAAGTAATTATGAAATACCGGCTGGTTTTAAAATAATGTTTTAAACTTTCTAACTCAAGTATAAAGAAAAGGTGGGCTTAAAAATTTTCTCACCTGTATGAAACGCTATTAATTGCGCTTTATATATTGCAAAATAATTCGAGCAAAAATTCATATTCATATTTTGGAAGGTTTACTATAAGACTATTTATTATTAATTGTATAAGCTCGGCATTATTCTTAATTTTAGTTATAAGATTTTTTGAATAACTCTAAAGCGACTGGACTAATTAAAATTTGTATTTTATAATTCATTATAAATTATATCACAAGAGCAGTCGTATATTTTTAAATATTTTTTTTCCTGAAACAGCCTACAGTATTATTAGAGATGGTAAGGAATTTTATGATACTTAGTTGAAGAGTTATATTTGTTGAGATTTTTATAATATAGTAATACATAATAAAAATAATTAAAAATTTTATCAATGGTGAAAGATTAAATTTTAAGTTTTTATTGCAAACTCGTAAAAATTCATTCAGCAATATTTTTACTTTTTTCTACTTAATTTTTCTTACTCTTCTTAAAGTGCCACTATTGTTCAAAGGTCGGCGATTACTTAACTATCTGCAACCTGTTAACCGCGAATCAAAAAAGGTCTCTTGATGAGCTGTTAAACCACTCCCCAAATTCTGAAGATCGCGTCACAATTCATGTTTTATGCTTACACTCCTTTTCCCCAGTAATTTGGCTTGAATGATTATACGTAATAACTGATATTCTTTTCTCTCATAACAGACCTAAATATGAAAATTTCTTTGCTTTAAGTTCGGTGATCCGTATCGTTTCTTTGTCGACTCTACGCAAAACCTCTTCATTGGTGATCCTATCAACTGAAGAATTTGTTTATATAATTATATCAAATGCATTAGTCTTCTATATCATCTTTTACCACGAAGACATAAAAAAAAATCATCTTAAGATGTGCAGTTTAGCATGTACTAAAATATTTTATAAACATTGTTTATCAACAAAAGAATTTCTCAGATTCAAGAAAAAACTATGAACAATTTCTATTTTTATTTTCAATTTATCCAACTGCTCCTTACATTCATTAATTACATTCCCAAGTATTTATATTTAAACCTTTTCAATAAATTTTTTTAATGAAATTTATGACAAGTCCAGGTGTGTTTAAATGGTATATTTTATTTTCCTGACGTGTACATTGTAATCAGTTCAACTAGTGAACAATAAGCAACCCTCCCACGGCCCAGTGAGGTGAGGATGATATATACGATATGTAATTGTGTAGTCTTGTACTGACTCAGGCCGACCATTCCTAAGACGTGTGGTAATTGAATCCCAACCACCAAAGTACACGGGTATCCACTGTCAAGTAATCTAATCTGTATAAAAACTATTCACTTTTACTGGAATTTGAACCTCAGAACCTTCGACTTCGGTAATCAGCTGTTAAACAACTGATTTGTGACGATGAGTTTAGACGGGTGGGCTAAATTATATATTATAAAGTATATAATTTACTAAAAATATTTTATGTTTTTTTTATAAATTGTAATTTAAAAAGTCTAATACAGTTGATGAACATTTATTCAATACTCTCTTTGGGTACAAAATAAATAAAACAGCGGTATCATGATCATTACAAAATATCTAATCATATTTAGCTTACTTTATTTTTGCATCGTAGGAATTTTCCATATGCTAAGTGATTTTTTTTTCATTTCCATCGGGAAATATAAGTTCATTTGAATATTCAATTTACATATTACATTTTTATTCCATTCTTTTTTGTCATTATTAGCTTAGTATTTATTACTTATTTTATTCCACACTTCTGAAACAATTTTTTAATTCACTCGTAAGAATTCAATCTAATAATTGTTGTGTAAGTTATATAAAATTTACTATTAAATATAGAAATAATGATAACCCCCGAATAACAAATAACCTAAAATATTTTAATCTGTTTAATTTTCTAAAGTATCAGTAGTTTTAATTTAAACTCCCAAAAATTTTATTAAACATTTAATTAAAAATTAATTCAACAATATATATTTGAATTTCCATCTTTATATTCGATACTAACTGCTCCGAACTACATTTTTTTTTATATTTTTTTGGCTTGATGATTTCGCCACATAACATTAAATCTTGTGCGTGGGATATAGAAATGGAATTTTGTAGCGTACGAAAAATGCCATGCTTGACTGGCATTCGAACCCGGAACCTCTGGATGAATGACCAAGACGCTACCACTCCACCACGGAGCTAAAGTAGTGTAAATATTTTTAATTTTTCTAAGAGAATGTCCATTTATTAAGAAAAATTTGATACGTTCTGTAAAAAAAATGTAATATTCATCAGATTGTCAGCTGCAGTATACGTATTTAAGTTTTCCTTAACAGAACCTTCAAACCAAGATTTAATATGAATAAAATAACTGTCTAAAAATTAAAAATTCTGTTTGCCAATAGTTTATGTCTTTTTGAGAAGCAGATACCCGTACCGCAGCCCACCGGGCAGGTCTAATGGTTAACTCGTCATCACAAATCAGCTGATTTCGAAGTCGAGAGTTGTAAGGTTCAAATCCTAGTAAAGGCAGTTACTTTTATATGGATTTGAATACTAGATATGTGGTTAATTGAAACCCACAGGGTTTCAATTAACCACATATCATAGGAATGGTTGACCTGAGACTGTACAAGACTACACTTCATTTACATTCATACATCATCCTCATCCATCCTCAAAAGTAATATCTTACGGTGGTTGCGGAGGCTAAACAGAAAAAGAAAGTAAAAGACACCCGTACTCATTATAACGGAATTTGGTACCTATAAAAAGGAACTAAAACATTATCCCTGCAAAGGGACCGGGCGCAGGCGGCCTTGTCAACCGCAGAGGGCTGAATGGACATTCAAAATTTAAAGATTTCTATGCCCAAAACGAAGTTTATACTACTCAATGGTGCAAACAAATTATCGTACAGTCGTAACCCCATATTAAATATAAAGGCTGTGTAATCAGCCGAGTTAGAGTTCATAAGTACCTAGTTGTTTTGTTTTATGAAAAGTTGCTGTTTTGCAACCACATTAGGCAAGTATCAGTGGATGCCGTCTTAGTGATGCACAAACTTATGAGGATTACTCAGAAAGACTAAATGTTGTCGGACCGTCAAATGTACATGGTGTACCGAGGTGTCCTCGAGAGCATGACCTCTTACGCGGTGCCCGATTGGGCGCATAGGTTAGATATGAATAGAGCACTTCTTCAAAATTTAAGGAGTGCCCAGCGCAGAACCTTAATTGTATGCGCTGGTGTGTTTAAAACAACCCCCTAGAGGCTACCACCGTATTAGGAAAGGCTCTCCCATTCGATTTAGTGGTGAGAGTCCGGACAGCCATATGGAGATTGCGAAGAGGCCGGCATGCCGAGGTATTTGGGATGAGGTTTTGAGCCGAGCCAGTACCGGAGCGGAACGATGAGTGGAACAATGCACGAGATCTAAATTTCGTTCGGTTACCCATCTCCCACCAGCAGAACAGGGTGTAGAGCCTCGCGATGGAAGCATGGCAGCTGGAATGGGACACCACGACTAAGGGAAGATCTTGTATAAGTTTATACAAGATTTGGGGGGATGGTATGCCTCGAGCTCGTTTTTAAGGGCAACGGGTGCCCGGGTGCTTACCAACCACGCTAACTTGAACCTACTATATCCGTTTCGGTTCCGCCTGGCAGCTGATGAGCTGTGCGTCTGCGGGAGGTCCAGCCAAATGATCACCTGATGTTTGACTACCCTGCTCTTGGGGGACCAGAGACCGGTCCACCTTGGAACTTGGAGTTCAAGGGAAAAATTGGCCACTCACAAGCGGCGAGTCAATGTGGTGAGAACCGCATGTCGGACCGTGTGGGAGTTCATTGATGAAATTGCTTTATTCAACCGGCATCCGTAGTTTTCTTAATGGAAAGAATCTTACCGCATTGCCGTGAGAAGTTAATATGGCTGACCACCAGCTAATTATTATAGCTCCAAGCACTAAAAAATGGTGGACAGGTACTTGTTGGCATTCAGTGACCTAGGCGTGGGAGCGAATTGCTGCCTAGACGAAATAAATTTTATTATGGATGTCATATATATTTTTTGTAGTTGCCGGGGTGCGCCTACCCATTTTAGCAAATATATGACAAGTGAGAGCGGTTGGGACCCGTAAGCCGGTAGTGTATGGCACTACGCTTAGTTCGCTCACGCTGTTAGTTAAGCTGTAGGAGCTATGTTAGGATACAGGTCGCTAAACTGTTCGAGGCTCAGTTGCCGCTTGTGGCACAAACATTCGGTCTTATGCTTTAGGGTGACCGAATTGGATGATGGTGGCGGGAGAAATGCCAAGCAATCCAAATCCCTGAAAAGGGACAGAAAATTTTTTGATAGTTATAGAGTGCACTAATTGATTGATTGATTGATAAATCATAATTTAAGGGGAACATACAACCGTAGTTCTAGCTATCTGAAACAAACAAATTGCTGGACGTAATTTTGGATTGAGCGATCAGAATTTAGTTTTAATTGTATCATTTTTCTCATCGAGATATTTAAAATGATATATCAAATGACCATTCATCCCATTTGAAATTTTTGAGTTGGCCTACCACCCTCTGCCACCCAAACATTAGAGTGAAATATTCGTTCATTGAAATAGCTCCTCGGTAAAAGGAAGAATGCTGCAAACTGCATCCAGTTATCTCGGTTATAAAAAAATGTAGAGGAGGCTGTAAGTTACTTTTAAGCCTCCCGATATATTAATTGAACAGTAAAAAAATAAGTGGATAATTATGTCAAACGATTAATACACACAGGTACTAAACTGCTGAAGCTAAATAATTTTAGCTTTTATGATAGTAATACCATTAAAAATGTAAAATAAAATATTTAATTTTTCGGATCTGGATACTTTTTATAAATATAGTTTTAGGCTAAAACATAATCAGAAAGATTGGATTCATTAATTGTTAATACATGGTAATCAGTATTCTATCTACAGATGTATAAAGCCTTTACTTGAATTTGTTAGAACTCATACAGAGAAATTTAGCTTGATTTTTGATAATAAATTTCTAAACCAATTTTACGTCATAGACGTGAGTTGAAACTGTAATAGGTATAAGTGCTGGTAATGCAGACAAGAGAAAGAGGCCACTGCAACAAAAAATCAAGAAAATGACTGGAATATAAAAAACTAAGTTCGGGTCAATCAAGCCTAATTCATTTTATATATGTTCTATGTACTTGTATGTATTCACTTTTAAACAAAATAAAAATACGCTGACTAAAATGTAGAACATCAGAGTGAAGAGAAATATTGTATAATGCATACTTTCACCTCAGAAACTAAATTTTAACTGTGATTATTCAATTAATTAATCATTAAAATAATTTATTTAATTAAAAGAAGAAATATTCAGTAAAGTCTCAATAATCTAATTCTGGGTCAAACAAGATATTAACCTGTTTTTATGTAAAACTCATTTTACAAGAGCAGAAATGTTTTAAACCACTTATTATAATTACATCTTTATATTTCTATTTTCTTTATAGTTTTGTTTTCTTGTTTTCATTTTACACTTTATGCTAAGCTCATAATTGTCACAGCATATTCTTAAAGTGAGACTATATAGATAAGGTAAATTATTCCGTAAAAATATTTTTTACGTTTAATTCTCCTCTAGCTGATAAATCGTTTTCATTTTTTTTTTTTAAGTTTAATGCTTTTATTTTACTCGATTTCATTTTTTTATATAAAAATAAAGAATCCACTTACCAACAATTGTGAGTATTGATTATTCAAGCACTTTCGGATTATTCCTCTATCATCAGGGATTACTGATTATTTATGAATTTTATAGTGTACATATAATTATTTATTAATAAGAATTAAAATGAAAATAAAATTTAAAATTATTATGGTCATAACAAAGAAAAACGTCTTGTCAGAAAGATGTTTACAACTGTTATGGAGTATAAATTGAATCAGTTAGCCAACCTAATAATTAATAATTATTGTATAATTTGCTTGAATAAAATATCATTATTAAATCTGATTTGTTTATTTACAAGTTTATTATTCATATATATATATATATATATATATATATATATATATATATATATATATATATATAATGAAATTTCTCCAGTAGTTTTATGAAGGTTATTAGTGTACTCCAATATTTCAAAAAATTCGTTTGGATTGTAATTATGTCACAATGTGTTTTGTATTTAGCAAAAACACAAAACACATTGTGTAACTAGACCAACCCGGTGGGTTTATTTGACATTTTATAATTACGTTTTATACTCATATATTAATATTCGGTTTAAAAGTAATGTGTTGATAAAAAAGATAAAATATTTTTTAAGATTAAAAAATAAACTGAAAAATTTAATTAGTCAACGTAAGGAAACTTAAACAAAAACTGGATTGAGGTAAATGTAATAACCGGAGTAGAAAAAACTTAGGCTTAAGAGATATAGTTTTCAGAAATTTCTGATTAGTTTTAAGAGAACATATTTTCATATTCAGTTTCTTACACAGTAATAAAAAAAAAGAAGAGAAATAGTATTACTTAATCAGACTCATTTCGATGTATGTTTGGTAGATTTACATTACTTTCCATTATAACTAGTTTGTATAGCAATATCAAAAGTAGTTAATAATTATCAGTTAGTATTCTTAATTACTAATACGATCGAAAAATGGAACTACAGTGTATTTATTAATATCGAGTGAAAATATTTAAAAAAGATGAAGTCATAATTTACTAATTTTCAAAATACGTAAAATTTAAAAAAATAAGTTTTACATTTTTAAAATTAAAAATGTAAAATTACCTACAAAATATTTTGTGCAATTCTGCTCAAAAAAACTGGCTTCTCGTCAATTTAATTTGGTTTTAATATCTTTTTAATTTGGTTAGATATTGCTGAAATAGATACCGCAGATAACGAAACATCAACTTGCAGCATCATAACAAGAACCCACGCTTCTAACTTGCTCCGCTCAAAAGTTTCGACCTTAAATTGTGCGTAACTCAAGAACAACTCAACTAATCTTCATCAACTTTTCACATCCAAAACTTCAGATACACTATTACAGATAAATTTTTCAGTGAAACTTATCTAGTAATTTTGAAGATTTTCGAGCCACAAATTTTATATAAAGGCCTATATATATATATATATATATATATATATATATATATATACACACACACACATTAGCGTTCCCCCGTCACGGCTTCACACGATATCATTGCGGCTCCACCCGCAGTATTTTTTTAATGGCAAACTTATTTGTTTATTTATAAATAAAAATTATTTAATCAAGAATATTGTTTTTAGATTTTCATTAAATTCTAATAAAACAGTAAATGATTTTTTTTATATAAAATAAATATACGATAAACGAGTTGTTGCCCAACGCTTAAATATATATATGGCCCTAATAAGGGCTGATTTAGAATGTAACACCGAAGTGTTTTTTTACCTCCGGGGCCACCGTTAGGTATAACTTCAGAGGATGAGATGAATGACAATTTTTGTAAATGCCATGCCTGACCGGGATTCGAACTCGGGACCTCTGAGTGAAAGGCCGAGCCGCTACCACTTGCGCCACGGAGGCCGGCAAAAGTGTTGTTTGAGATATTTTTATTTCACGACTTATAAACTACATTGGCAGTTTTTTTTTTGTGGTGCTAGAATGAATAACCTGCTTTTTCGCGAAGCATCTGAGTAACTCGCTTGTCATCTAACTTCTAGATGTAACTTGGTAATGTTGTAATCTAGAAGTAATTTCTAGATGTTGCCGTGGTAACAGTTGACGCTCTCAAATGTTAGTGGTCAGTTAACGGTAACTTTTCGTAAACTTCAAAGTAACCAGTGGATAAATCACCAGAGAAGAACATCGTTAATACCGAGTGAATGGCGTTGGCGAATGTAGTATAAAGTTTACCCTTGCGGTAAACCTCGGAATACAAATGGAAATAATCTACCAGCCGCTACCAGCAGATACAAACCACTATATAGTTATACATGAGAATAATACACGAGAAAAAGTACAATCGGTTTGTTTGTTTAAAAATTTCAATAACTTTCGTTCACGATAGTTTTAATAGTAATTATATAATAATTCGTTATTTATAAATTTAAATCCTAATTCTTCGTTTGTAAATTATTTCTATTTTTTTTTTAATTACGTTTTTACATGTATTTGTTATTATTATTTTTTTTTCAAATGATTCATATTTTAGTGCATTACATAATTTTTATTAAAAGAAATTCATTCCAAATCAATTCGGTATGTATTGTGTTTTACAAACCTTATATAAGTACGGGTGACTGTTCTGATATTTTCATTCTAGATTTTAAAATATAGTAACCCACCGGGTTGATCTAGTGGTGAACGCGTCTTTGCAAATCAGCTAATTTCGAAGTCGAAAGTTCCAACGTTCAAATCCCAGTAAAGACAGTTACTTTTATACGGATTTGCATACACTAGATCGTGGATACCGGTGTTCTTTGGTGGTTGGGTTTCAATTAATCACACATCTCAAAAATGGTCGACTTAAGACTGTACAAGACTTCCCTTCACTTACACTCATACATATCATCCTCATTCATCCACTGAAGTAATACCTGACGGTGATTCCCGGAGGCTAAACAGAAAAAAGTATAGTAACCTAATATTCAATTCAAACTTATGCGCTGTGTAACATCTCAAGAGTATTCAAATTCTGTGTAACCAGTATGTAAAGTTATTTTATTTATTTTATAAAATTTATTTGTAATAAATACTTGAAACTTTCCGTAATATAAAAATTAATTTATATTTCTTATTGTTGTTATTGCATCGATATTTGTACGGTTATGCTTCATGATTTTACTGTACCTGTATCTTGAACACACACAAAGGAATAAGTAACAAAAGCAACATTAATTAGTGATGTCTTTGTTCTACTCCTTTGTTCACATTTTCATCATATAATAATAACTCAATTAATATTTCTTTCGATGAATAAAAAATTAGTAATAGTAATAATCATTTTTTTTTTCAAATTATTTGTTTAAAATTTTTATTTTCTCTGAGTAAAGTAACCTGCTTTAAACATAATTATATCTTTTTTATTTTTAATTGAAAGTAAGTACCGTTTAATCATTAAAAAGCAAAAATAATTTGTTCAACATATTGTCACCTTTAAGTTTTATAACTGTATGTTAAATTAAATATTTCTTGAATGCTGTAATAGGTTATACACGTGGAATATTGTACACTTCGACAACATTTTTAATATTATCAATTCCATTGTCAGTACCAGTTGGTTTTAAAGATATTGATTCGAAATTACTTTTATGATTTATTTAAAAAGTAAGTGTACATATTTGTTCTATAAGGTTTCAAAAAGAGAGAATATGCGTCAAATATTTATGTTTACTTATGCAACAAATGTTTCTAGTCAAACGTAGCTGAAGTTAAAATCAAAATAACATAAAAATCAAAATTTCCTTAACAATGTTATGAATTTATAATTTAATAACTAAAAGAAAATATTTTTTTTTTTAAATGACAAACAATTCTGTCACAATTTCATTAATTTTCAGATTAAAATGAAACATTTTTAAATAATTAGTAAGAAATTTGTAATAATTAGAAAAAACAACAAAAGAAAATCAGTTGTTGCAGAGTAAGGTAATAAATGTAATATCTGTTAAAATCTAAGAACTTTTGAAAGGTTAAAAATAAAGGTGACCTTTTTATTTAAAACTTTTCAAAATATTATTTAGCATTCTTCTTTATAATCTTAACCGATTTGAAAAATTCATCTGAAATGTTTTCCAATTTCCTTCCGTTTCATAACAATATTTTACTACTTCTTTTAATAGATGTGTTGACATTCAGATGGTAGTCTGCCACTTTTGTAGACCTATACGAGTACCTATCCTCTTCCATATCAATAATCAAAAAGTATTAATTTATTGAACAATATTTTTAGGTAAAAGTTGGAAAAGTTTTATGAAGGCTACATTTTTTGTCATAAAATGCAAAAAAAAATCTGTCAGGACGAGCAAAACGAGCCCTGACGGTTTTTGTGTTTTTTTACTTGTTATTCCTGTCTAGCCGAGGGCTCTGCGCCCCCTGAACTTTACCCTCCAGTGTTCATTAAATTCATGCTTGTGAGAATAAATAAGTCTGTGATAAATTAAAATTAAACCCTGTTATAAATCAATTTGTAAAAAATTTCAATGTATTGTAATTTCTTAAAAGCAAAGTTTGGTCAGAACAGAACCTGAAATTTTGAATGATCTGAAGAATACGGATTTCGAAATAGTCTGTCTCAATCTTAAAATTATTGGTTGTATCTCGTTACTCATACTTCATTCGGGTAAAAATGTAGGAAAGTGACCTTACACAAGTAAAATAAAGTAGAGAAAGAAAGTACAGAAGTTTGGGGAAATATAGGAAGTGACGTTCATATATTTAAAAAATGTTTTATTTTTATTTTATGTTATTAGTGAAGTAACCAGAGGCAGATGCAGCTCGTTATGTCGCATATACAGTAACCATGGCTGTGTTGGTAGAACCGCTTACAAAATCAAAATTTAAAAAACTGAAAACGGTATTTAGATATTTATCTGAAGAGTATTTGGAAGCCAAAATGAGGCGAATATCTCGTTTTATATAGACAGAAATGGCGAAAACTTTTTAATCATTGATCAAATTTGTTTTTCTTTCTTCTCCCCTTTCAAGGTCGAATTTCAAAGAATTAATAAACTTGTTTTTAGATTTTCCCACCAGAAGATTATACCCACCAAAAATCAAGTTGATATCTTCATTTGTTACCGAGAAATTAAAAAAGTAGTAAATTTCAGTTTTTACTCTATTTTAACTCATTAAACTCGGAATTTTAAAAAATCCGGGTAAAGAGTTTTAACTAATATATTTAAAATGGAGGCAACTGTTTAGAAAGCTACATTCTTAGATCACTCAAAGTTTTGGGTACCGTACTGACCAAACTGCCCTGAAGAAATTACAATACACTGATACTTTTTATAAATTGAACAGGCTTTAATTTTTATTTATCATTGTTATTCATTACGTACTACGCGACAGTGTACGGCGCGGCGGCTCAACCAACATAGCCACCGTTACTGTATGTGCGATGCGACTGGCTGTACTTGTCTCTGGTTACTTGTGAACACAAAGAGGTCCAAGGAACAGATGGAAGGGTGAACGAAGCAAGCAATGAACGGTTAAATATCCCCTGACCACGACGGGAAATGTAAGAAACCACACAACGCGGGCGATCCCTCAACGTGGATGTTAGTATATGTATATATAATAAAATAACATCGAATGTTTCTGTATGATTGCTTTACTGTTTTAGTTCATATTTATTAAATTTATCATCTCTTTGGCTTAGTGAAATGAGAAATTTAATAAAAACTCTACCCTCTAGAAATATGATTTAGAGCTACTTTTTATGACATTTTCATTTCCATGTTAATATTAAACTGTTATTTTTTAAGTAAAATTTTTAAATATTCATTTTAAATTATTTTCTCAACGGTTAAATAATACTTAAGATGCCGACTTTCGTGGCTGAGTAGGTAGCGTCTCGCCATTTCGTGTCAAGGTCTCGGGTTCGAATCCCGGTCAGGTACGGCATCTCTTCATATTCTAGTAATTTCCACGGGCTAATGACAGTAGCTGTGGATGCTCATTCTTTCATAACAAAAGAAAAAATATATATTTAAAATAATTTAACAATAGTTAGAATAATAAATTCGTTGAAAATCATTAATATAATTCTACAAGCTACAGTTAAGGAGAACTCTCAAATAGCTCAGATGGACGGACAACGAACAAAATCACATTGTGCGTCACCGTACGAGTATGGTAAATAAGAATTTTATAAATATCGTTTCGGTCAGACAGTTTTATATTAAACACTTCGTAATATTACTTATTCTGTCAAACTGCGAGAACAGACCCTACAAATGCAACATATCAGAGATTGATTAATAGGATTATTTGTAAGAATCAGTATGGAATCAGAATCAGTATTTTTTGGAAAAATTTAAAAAAAATGGGATTTTGGACTTTTTCTTAACTGCAGTAATGAGCCCTCATTGAGAGCTTTTCAGCGATTTATCATAAGTGGTATTTATTTTCATTTGTTTCAGCGTTATAGCCAAATAGAATTTTAATTAATGAATTATTTGGATCTTAAAAGACACATCGGTTCGAATTAGACTTTATCTCCTTTTTTTAATTTAAGCATATAGATTTATTAATAATTATTAACCTCTCACTGTAAAAAATATTTTACGATGAATAATTCAATAATAACAAAAAAAGAAGAAAAATATGAAAAAATATTTGTAGTTCTTAATGAAATAAAATTTAAGTACTTTTGATTAAAAAAAAATGTGTATATATAATTTAATAGACGTACAAGGAAATAATGTGGTGTCCACATCAGAATTTTTGTCAGACTATTTCAGTATTAACTGTCCAGTTGGAGTAATAATAATAATTCTTTTACTAAAAGTATAAATATTCAAAAATATTTATGAATTTTAAATACGTGTATTTATTACATTAATGTACTGCATTTACCATAATATAAAACATTTTTCAATATAATTTTTACACTTTTCATATTATCGTAGAAATAAGATATATATATTTACATTTGAATAAACAGGATATTGAATTTTTCTCCTATGATAAATATACGATTTATGAAAAAGTTTTAACAATGCCAAACTAGAATATACATGGAGGAATGTAAAAGATGAAAACCATCATTACTATTTGTAAAATATACCGGACGTACAGGAAATTGATAAACCGCTACAATTTTCTAAGCTTAAAAACCTTTCTACAACTCTTTACCACAAAATATATTTTACGTAACTTGTATATATATATATATATATATATATATATATATATATATATAATTAACGCAAAGAAATTGTAAAAATAAATAAAAAACGTTTTTCGTAGGATAAAGTTTTAAAATACATTTATTCATTTACCTAGTGTTAATATTAACGGTGTAACAAAATAATGAAACCACAACAAGGCTATAATAGTATTACATATCGAAACATGTGGAAAATTGATGTGTGAAGTTGTAGTGATACAGAGTATGGAGTTGTAACCGCTCGTTGTCAGTTTATAATGTACTGCAATAATTTATATATACACGATTGTGTTCATGTGACATCATGAAAGATAAAATGCGCTGTATACATTTTTGTTTGTATGCGTGTACGTTGAATAAATGTTTTATATTGTTTATCTTTTGTTCAGATTATTCATGATTGAGTGATATATTACACACTATTCTAGGATCATTTCATATCCTTTGCAACGTATGTATATAATTCATTTCATACCGTGATGTAAAAATACGCTGGTTTATCTTGTCCCATTTTTAATTAATTTTTTCCTACTTTTCATATTTGTAGAGGAAATAGTACAACTGCATTCTATTATTATACTACCGCATTGAAAATTATTTATTGCATTTGTATTAAAAATATAACTGTGATTAAAAGCTTAATCAAAAAAATTAAATACTATTTCAATTTTGGCCATCAACACTTAATTTTTTCTTATTAATTTCTTATAATAATAAAAAATGAATTTAGAGTAGTTGCCAATTTATTATTACAAAAAAAAAAAAATATATATATATAACGGCATTATAATTCAGTAATATATAAATTATATTATTGAATTGTAATGCTGTTACTGAAAAATAATAATTTATTTTCTATTACTATTTTCGACATGCATATCTATTATAACGACATTGATGAAACAAAGTGAAAAAGTGATACTTGAAAACAATGTAAATTTTTACGGGAATTGAACCTGAAATCAGCAGATTTAGAAAATAACAGTAACACTATGATGAAATATCACACTTTTTTATTCCCTGACTGATAATTTTTTATTAATGTAAACTTTAAATTTTTAATAGTATCACTTGCAACCTTTTTTTAGGCTTTTCTGTGTAATTATATAGGGCTACATTTAATTGGCCATGTCCCTTCGGTCATTTCCTTTAGGCGGTATTTTAAGATCAACTATCAATACAATTCCACAAACCCAGATACCGTACTCCCAGATTATTAAATTTTCGTTTGAAATAGCGAAATAAAACTCTACGATGGTACTGTAAGACATTGTATAACATCGTTTCGAAGAATTTACGTGACAGGAGCAAATAGCAGATACAGCGATTCATTCAATAATAGTCTCGCTAATGTTGGCGAAATATTGGTTACCGAAAGGTAATATCTGACTACATGTTAAGTCAAACAATATACTTGGTGGTTAGAGGCAGGCATCCCCTAAGATGAGTAAGTGCTTAAATACTGATCCGGCTCCAGATGGGGGTACGGTGAGATAGGTGTTTTTGTCGGTAGGGTGCCGGAACACATAGGCTCTTAATAATATCAAGCCGAACCGGTGTGAGTCCGACACTCCCCCATTTATGGGGGGTAAATGGTACTTCTCCGACTATCGAGGAATAAAAACCAAATACACCTATTAGTTTGTAGGCAGAAAAGAGATTAAAGCTGAGTCCGCCTAATGCATATCCATTCTTAATATCTTGAATTCTTGTAATATTCCCCAAGTAAATTTGATTGGTCAGTATGCTCATACTACATGTTTCTTTCAATCCCATGTTTCTTTTATATATATATATATATATATATATATATATATATATATATATATATATATATATATATATATATATAGATAGATAGATAGATAGATAGATAGATATATGTATATATATCTATATACATATAATTCTAATATGTATGTATTTGTTCACTCTGGTCAGAGTGAACAAAACGAGCCGCTTCCCATTTATCCAGGGGACTCCGGCCTCTGGACACCCGCTGTGTTCTTTATCCTCACGTTTGTGAGGATAATACTGATGAATAACAAAAGTATACATATATTCTTATGTAGATACATACATATATACTTATACATACACACACCCACGCGCACACACACACACACACACACACACACACACACACACACATATATATATATATATATATATATATACATATTGTATACATATATACTTAAATATATTCAATATATACGTATATAGATAAGTAATTAAAGTGTACAGATTTTACAAATACCCGAAAAAGAAACTAAATTACAGAAGACAGAATTGCAATAACTTAAGTACACAGACTTTGAACGAAGAAAAATTCACAATTTCACCCGAAAGGGAGCTAGTGACTCGATCTATTGCTTAAACCCTTCCCTAGGGTAACACAAATATATCCTGAAAATTTGAAATAAATCGGTTGATTGGTTCTCGAGTGATGCTGTTGCATACGGGCAGACAGAACCCACCACAAACATTTATATATTAGAGAAGAAAATTTATGCATATATCTGACAATTATTTGAAAATTTTGGATAATGCTGAACTAGAATAAGGTAATTATAAAAGATGTAAAAGATTTAGAACGATGAAAATATTGCGTTTTCTTTCCCAACAGAGATACACATAGACCAGCAAATGAACTGAATACAGTAAATAAATAAATAAATAAAAAATTAATGGGAAACGGTAAACCATAAATAAATACTTGTTTCACTTTACTTTTAGTTACAGCTACTACCATTTCCCGTATCCTAGTTTTTTTCCTTTTTCATTGATTGTTTTCTCTCATCGCTTCATTGATTCTTCGATTTAAACATCGGGAGTTGTGCTTCGTATTATTTTCTTCTTACAACTATTCTGTTTCTAAAAACTGATAAGAAAAGTCTTAAGAATTTAACTTTCTGTCATTGTACATTCTCTGAACATAGTATGTAAGTAAATAAATCTTTATTTTACCTATCACCTCTGAATTATATATCCTATCATCACTTCCGTCAGCTAAATACAAGAAAAAAAGGAGATCACGCACTTCGACCTTAAGTAGTTCTCAGTTTGATTGATCATACTTACGTCCTATTAATTAATAATATACTACGTATTTAAATCACTCGATTGACCTTATGTTTTTTCTCTGAGTAAAATCGTATTTCTGAGCAATTATAAAAAAAAAATGTGATAAAAAATTGGATTTGGAAATCCAGCTTTTCATCACATTCTGGAAATAAAACCGTAAATTTCCTCATAGAAGTGACGAATGACACTAATCACTAAGCATAATAGCCCTTTTTTCATAATGAATAAATACAAGAATCATAATCCTAAGCCTTTTATCTTCTTTTTTTCGGATTCAATAATAAAAAAAGGTAGATGTAAAATAAAAATGAGTGATGATATTAAAAACGGAAAATTACGTAAACTAAAGAGAATTTCCAATAACTTACAGAAGTTGAAAACGTACAGAAAGTCAAGTCTTGACACAAAGACAGATTGATTCATCAAAACATGAAAGCAATTCATGTGAAAACGGTTCATAAAAATTATCTTCATAGGGTTTTCTGATGTTATCAATATCTTCAAACTATTTTGTTTTGTTCTATTCACCTTTTTTTATTATGTTTTATTTTTGTTTGATCTTACATCATTTTTTAACATATGTTTATAGCTGTTGAGTATTATATTACAAAAGACAAGATACATGTTATGATTTTGCATTAATTTTTTTATAATAAATAGTCTCCCGGTTTTATGTAACGCAGGACTGAGAAGTAGTTAATACTGTATCCTAGATATCTCATTTGCTAATAATAAAATACACCATCCTAGATGTTTAGATTTTTTATACTGTAAGATAATCCGGGATCCACCAAATACCTTAGCAATTTTCTTTATTCATTGCATCTCTTGTTAGTGTAATGAGTATTTATATAGCTTTTTATATCCATCATTTGCCAGGCCAAGACGTGTTACAAATTAAATAGCCTAATGACAAAATAGTAGTCAAGAGGGAAGTATAGTAATAAGGAATGGTTTAAGCTAAAATTTATCTTTTTCGGCTGACCCTTGAACTATTAATTTCCTTCACAGGAAGCCTACTAATTGTCATCTGCATGACTATGAAACACTTTTTCGGTGGTTTAATTACTCTATTACTTTAATTTAAATGGTACTTTTCCATAAATATAAAATGATTTATACAATGAGGTAATGTATAGTATATAAAAGAGCAGAATATGTATTTCAAGATTAGACACGTAATAAAAATTTCTTGCTTGGATACGAAAATGAGAAAACTCACTTTTGCTAGATATAATGTCCGAGCGCAACCTTGCATCTGAGCTTAAATATATTAAAAATAATATTTATACTATTATATAAGGAGGAAGAAGGTTGTTTGATTGGGATAAACAAAAAACTACTCGATCAATCGCAACTAAGTGTTTACCCATGTTTCTTGGCATAACTGAGAAGGTTTTTAGATACATTTCATCTCGAAAAATATTATATATTAGTACAGATTTGGCGGTTGAAGCATAAACTTTAATGAATTGAATTAATGAACTGTGAACTGTGAATCTCTATCACTGCGTGAGCTGGGTTTGAATTGAATGATTCAAATCAATTGAATGAATATTACAAAAATAATAGAATTAAATTTTCGTTTAATAATATTAAATAAATTTAAAAAAATTCTGTTTAACATTAATGGGCTTCCCGTGGAGACTGCGTGGTATGAGGCTTGATTGATTAGGTATGCGAGCGCCTCGTAAGAAGCTAAACCAATCATCACCACCAACTAGTAACAAAAGGGGTGTTCCTGCGGAGCTGTTTTGGGAGATGCAATGGGGTGCCCTTATATCTCTGCAAACAATCGTCCTATTTTCAAAATCCTTACGTTAGTAGATGAAGACTAACTTTTGCATGTATCAGCTACACTCTCGATCTAACATACCACGGTTATTCGGAAATGGATATATATATATAATGTTTGTCTGTTTGTTTATTATCGCATCTCGCGACAACCAGCCGATAGATTACTTTCAAGTTTGCAGATTGCCTTTTTTGTCATCCCAAGGAAGGTTTTAAGTCACCGACCGAGCCCATAGCTCCCTTGAAGATTTAAAAATAATCATTATTTCTTCGTCCGCAAGGAGGGTGAAATTGTAAATTAAAGATGTTCATTAACAAAAAATAGATTAATAAAATAAGTTACGAATTTTTCTTTGTCAAAAGTGTGTACCTTTATCGACGAAAATTTTTTTTTTTTACTTTAGTTACCATAGTCACAATTATTCTATATTTGTAATTTAGTTTCTTTTTCAGGTTTCTATAAAGTATGAATAATATAATTTTTATTTATCAGTATTATTTTCACAACCATGAAGATAACGTACAGTGCGGGGTGTCCAGGGTGGAGCCCTCTCGATAGATGGGAATGGTAACCGAAGCAAGCTCTGCGTGTCTCCAGGGCACCGGTTCCCCCTGGAAATAAGGAATGGCGAGTGAAGCGAGCTCTGCGGCCATGGGGTAGGGCCCTTCGCCTCGGGACCCATGGAGCCCCTGAGTTGGCTGCGGGATTTGCCTGGGCTGACCTGAGCCCAGGCGACATAATACATACATACAAGTTGTATGTTATATCTTGAAAAAAAAAATGAAACATTATGGATTATTTAATAATGTTAATAATCAATTGAATTTTTATAATTTTATCAATAATTAATTATTTTCAAGAAAACATTACAGTTGGTAGAAGTTACATTTAATTAACTAGTTAAATCACTTTTAATTTTTTGTTTACCATCTAACTGCTGATGTAATGATCATTTATATGCTTGATAAATAGTGATTTTCAAAATTTCGATCGAAAATTTCTCAACAATAAATAATTTGATTAAAAAGTGTTTTTTCTCCTTTAAAGGTCCTCGCCAAAGCTTTACCAAATTTCTTTTATATTTAAATTTTGTTTGAACAATCTTGGAAAAATTTAGACTAAATTGATTTATGGATGATTAATTCACCATATACAGAAGTATTAAAAAGCTTGTGGTTGGGATAACAGAATGAAAAGTTTTAGCGTAAGTGGTCGGAATTCGAAGCTAGGGCTAGCCAGATGGAAAGATGAGACGCTCTACCATGGATCTCGATTAAAATTAATTGAATTTCGTGATTACGTAAGTATATACATATATACAGCGGATTCTATATACCTAGCCCAAAAATTGGTAAACTGCTTTAACATTCAATATTTTATGAAATATTTAACTTTATTTTATTTTAATTCATTTTTCTTTAACATCTTTTTTCTGCCTTGATATTCATATGATTAATTTGCTTTGCTTTACTGATCTTATGCTGAAGATTACTTAAGTGAAATAAAAGGTTTTGTGAGTTAATAATACAGTTTACTATGAACTATATGAAAAAAAAATAGAGAATAGAAAAAAAATGAAAAAATTGTATACAAAATCTTAGCCAATCTCATCTGATTTTTCTTTAAATCTAACCATTTTCAATGTCATATTAAATTATCCTGTAATATTTATGCATGCAAAGAAGCTTGTTAGAAGAAAACTTTCGATATTATAAATATTAGAAAAGTGATAGAAAAAAAAAATTGATATCAACATTACCTTGTATTTTAGCATTGCTAGATAAAAGTAAAACCGTAACGTTGTGATAAGAGATTATTCGAGAAAGATTAAATTTCATCTTATTATTTATATATATAAAGAAATAAAATTAACTACAGCCTATGATGTTGTTATGTATCGTATTACGTTATGACAAGATATGTAATCTAATTTAAAAAATGACAGAATGACTGATAAGGTGGCTAACCTTAACGCATGTTTTCTTTTAAACCAGCTCGCATCACACCTTAATCCATCCTTTACAAAAAGATAAAATAGATTAGACTATCATTCTTAGAAAGGTTTCATTTTTCGTGAAGAGGTTTCGTAAACCTCTTTTTTTTAATACATTATCATGTCATTTTTTTTTTTTTTGTTTTCATTTGGATTTTCTTTTATAATTGTGTATTATTTCTCTTAGAACATTTTATATTTTTGTCCTTCATTTTATTTTTTAAATTATTTTTCTCTCTTTTGGGTTCTCGTAATATGCTCTTATATAAAACTTTATTTCTTTATTTTTTTCTAAATTGAATACAACTGTAATATCACTATCTATAAAAAATGTATTAACCTTTCATTACTATAATGCATGTATTGCTAGAAGCACTTTGCGGTTTACATGTGTAATAGTATTATTAACAACAGTTCTTTTTTCTATTTTTCTTTAGTCTCCGGAACCACCGTAAGGTATTACTTCAGGGGATGATTGAGAATGATGTGTATGAATGTAAATGAAATGTAGTCTTTTTTCTTCGTCCGTTCTCAGGTTGACCATTCCTGAGATGTGTGGTTAATTGAAACCCATCCACCAAAGAACACCGATATCCACGATCTAGTATCTATGAAATATTGCATAGTAAGTTGCCGCACGAGCAAAGTGATGACGTAAAAAATTACACTTATATTAATTCATTAATATAGCTTTATTAATATAGTTAAGCAAGTTCAAGTTGATAGTAGTGAAAATTTAAAAAAATTATTTTTATCATTGTAATTAAAATAACACACACAGATATGGACTGTTATTGACAATTAATTCTTCATTTCTAACCTAGCATTTCAATTCTTGCTTCCTTCTACAAAACTTTGGTTTTAAAAAACTCCAAAATAAAATATTTATATATAAAAAGGTGTTTTTTTTTATTTTTTTAGATACGCTTTTATTTGAAATTTAAGGTAACGCATTCACTAAAAAGAGAAAAATAATGTCTTTTAAATTTTATAGAAACAAAATATTAAATTATTTTTTTTTTTACAAAATTTATCTGTGAAATGAAAACTACATAAAAAATGATATTTTTTTACGAAATCATTTAGTATCAAGGAAACAAGGAAGTAGATCATTTTACATCTATAATTTCATTTCACATAACTAACGGCATATACAAATTTCGATCCCATACGACTTTTGAATACCATTAAACCAAATAGGATAAAGAAAATTTTTCTTTAAAAAAAAAAGTTGTAAAGAATTAAATAAACAATTTAATTTTAAGAAAAATTTTGTCATATATACAACAGAATTTTAATAAATTATTATTCATAAATATGACGCTTGACATTACATCGGGGGTTCCTCAAGCTCTGTTTTGGGACCAGTCTTGTACTAAATTTTCGCGGACTTTCCAGCTCTGCACTATATAACCATCGCCTCATTTACTGATGATCCAGCGATCCTGGCTCTTGATGAAGACCCTCGTTTGGCTTCGATAAAGTTTCAATAGGCGTTATACCTAATCGGCAAATGATTAGCACAGTGAGTCAAAATAATTCGAGTTACGTCACGTTTAAGGAGGTGTGACTGTCCCCAGGTCAACCTAGACGACGTTTCCATCTCGCATTCTGACCGGATACGGTACTTCGGGTTCCACCTTGATCGTTGCTTGATATGGAAGAACCCTGTGAAAGAAAAGAGAAAACAACTAAACATCAGGTTTAAGAAACTTAATTGGTTTCTAGGCAGGAATACTCATTTACCGCTGTCCAACAAACTTTTAATATACAAGGTCACTCTGAAACCCATTTGGACGTATGATATACAGCTATGGAGTACGACGAAAAAGAGCAAAGTTGAGGTTATACAACGCTTCCAGAATAAATTGGCGTCATGGTTTGCACGGAACGAAGAAATTCATAATCTGGAATTTTCTTATATCCGCGAGGAAATCAAACGATTCAGTTCACATTACAAACAACGGCTAGGTAATCATGTGAACTATCTAGCGTTAAATCTTCTAGACAACCGGATGTCCGGCGACTCAAACATCTTTACACGGTGGTCCTGGCGAAGTCTGAATGACTGCTGAGCTGGGATGTCATCCCTTAAGTGATGAGTATCTTTTCTATCTATCCCTTAATAAAAAACCCAAATTCCTTTCATAAGCTAATTATATTACTGTTTTTTTTTTCTTTGCCTTGTAATATTATTTGATTTTTTGTTCTTTGAAGGGATTTTACGGGCTTTTATACTTTTTTATGAAGTGAATTAGTTCAAGTGCATTTATATAAATGAACTGTTGTCTTAGGTATTTATATATCGCATCATGTTTATATCATATTATCTTAGGTTTTCCTTTCCCTTTATCTTATAATATTAATTGATTTTTTGTTTTTACGTACTAGTACTTTTTATGGAGTGAATCTGCAAGTGCATCTATTCAATTGAACTATTGTCTTATGTATGTATGTTTTATTGAGAGAATTCATTGGTGATAATAAACAATAAACCCTCATCAGGTGTTTATTGTAATCCTATTTATTTATAGTTCCTTCTTGAAATCGATTGTTAATAAATAATTTTGATACAAAAACAAATAAAATAAATATGACGCTAATCGTTCAATTAACGTTCGAAATTGAAGGATTAGATATTTCAATTAGATTAAATATTTCCTTATATTATTTTTCATATTCCAATTTTAAATCTGCATGAAAACGTAACTTTGGTGAGAAGAATAACGGAATGCAATAGATAAAGGAAAGCTTTGACCTTTCTTCTAATAATTTCGGTGAAAAATTAAAAAAAAATTATTTCGTAATAAAATATTTCGATACCACAGTTAATGGTACAGATTGTTTCTTATATCTTATGCCATTTAGCAAGAGTATTTTTTTCTATAAACTTGTAGAAAATAAACAGCTTTGTTAATAAGTTTTTAAGAAATGTTTATTTCAATGATTAAACATAGCACAAATTTTGTTAAACAGTGACATGGTTGTCGGATTAGAGAAATTAGACTTCATGATTTGGATTTCTTCCCTTCAGTTCTTCTTCCAATGTGAAATATTATTTAAAACATTCTTTTGAATACATCAGTAAGATTAATTTATGTTGATATGGTAAATAGTTATTTAGAAAAAAAATGTATATTTCATGAGATTACCTATGAAATAACCATACTGTTCTATGTTATTCCACTTGACAGAAGGAAGTTTTTTCCAAATAAAAATGTTACAAAATAATAGCCCATAATAAAATTCAGCCGGTCAGTAAAATTTAGAAAAATAGTTATTCACATTTTAGAGTAGTTAGAAATAACAGGAACAACCCATTCAGTATTCCTAAGCAAGTGAATTGAAAAATGTTTCGTTTTAAATCTATTTCCTTTACTTTTATAGTATGTCAAATCTCCAGATAATCGTTATACTTTAAGACTTTATACAATGTATTATAATTTATATTGCAATTATTATAATTATTTATAGTAATATAATCTATATTAATGTGGTACTATAGGATAATTTTAAAAAATCAGATGGGTAGACAAAGTGACAAATGAAGAGGTGTTGCGGCAAATTGATGAAGAAAGAAGCTTTTGAAAAAATATAGCTAAAAGAAGAGACAGACATAGGCCACATCTTAAGGCATCCTAGAATAGTCGCTTTGATATTGAAGGGACAGATAGATGGGAAAATTCGTGCAGGCAGACAACGTTTGGAATATGTAAAAAAATTGTTAGGGATGAAGGATGAAGGGAGTATACCGAACTTCAACAACTGGCACTAGATAAAGAAATCTTCGAGACCTGCATCAAACCAATCAAATGACCAAAAAATAATAATTTATATTACTTTTTTTTTCTCTAGTTGAAAAATTTAAATAATTATTTTCTTCATTTTCAATGAGCCAAATACATAAAATATGAAAGACTGCAGTGTAGAAATATTTTTAAAAATTTATAAAATAAAATTTTAGTAGTAATTTCACCATATTAAAAATTCCGACTTCGTGATTGCGAACACATACCGTTTAATCTTTACAATTTCCTTAAATGAAAACATTTATTCTACAAAATTTATTGAAAAAAATTGGTTATAATAAAATTTAAATATCAATAAACTTTTTGTTCATATATGTGACGCACTACAGATAAAACCTAACTAGTCGATCGGCGTTCGAGAGAATCGATGATTTATGAACTGAATATCTTTTTTTTCTGATTTTCATTCCATCATTAAATCTGCGTTTAAACACATTTTTTCTTTTCTAATTGAAATATTTAAATAAATATTTTCTTCATTTTTAAAACTCCTACCTCGGAATTGCGTTTGCAGATTGTTGTACCTTAATCTATTTGAAAAACTATAAATATTTTCCACAAAATTTAAAGAAAATGATAGACTATAATAAAATGAATCTTAACAGCTAATTTTTTTTTTAAAATCATCATTGATAAATGTGACGTTGTATTAGATACACTAAACAGCTAATCGGCGTTTCGAATTTAGGGTCCACGAATTGAATCTCATTTCTTTAATTACTTCCTTGTAGGAAGTAAAGGAAGTATTGTGATCGCGAAAAATTTCGGTCTTCAAATTTCAACGGAAATATCCATTATGACCATCCCTGAATCCATTTTGACTAGTTTCGGCGTGACGTCAGTACGTACGTACGGTATGTATGTACGTATGTATCTCGCATAACTCAAAAGCGATTAGCCATAGGATGTTGAAATTTTGAATTTTGGACTGTTATAACATCTAGTTGTGCATCTCCCCTTTTGATTGCAATCGACTGAACCAAAGGTGTCCAAAAAAGCCCGAAATTAAAAAAAAATTGGATTTTGGACATTTTCTTAACTGCAGTAATAAGCCCTCGTAGGGAGCGTTTTAACGATATATCATAAGTGGTACTTACTTTCATTGGCTCCACAGTTATAGCCAAATAAAACTTTAATTAATGAAGTATAATCTTTTTTTTTTAATTTAAATATATTGATTTATTAATAATTATTAACCTCTCATTGTAAAAAAATTATACGATGAATAATAATTCAATAACAAAAAAAAGAAAAAAACATCAAAAGTTTTTAATGAAATAAAATTTTATGTACTTTTAATTTTTTTTAAATGTGGTAATGTAATTTAATAGGCGTATATAGAAGTCATGTGTTGTCCACATCAGATTTTTTTTTAATATAAATATTTTTTTGAGTACAATAAATGTTTACAAGTGTAAAAAAAATCAAGAGTAAAAGGAATTCAAAAGGTAAATCAAGAATAAAGAAGTAAAAATTTTACAAGAGTAAATGGAATTTTCCCTTAATTTAGAGAAAATATTACTAATTTCTTTTGAATTTAAATTTTTATTCATACTTACATACTTTGTTTTAGTTAACCCATTTTCAAGGTTATTTTATCAAGTTATGAAAATTTTTCTCGTTACTAACATGACACATTGATAATGTACTCGTACATCGTAACGCCGTTTCTTTGAGCTCGTCATAAATTAACCACTGCTTGTATGTGCACTGTTACCACATGCCTAATTTAATATCGGCGGACGAACACGGTATAGCAACTCAGATGTGAGCGGCGCACAGTATACAGACGAGCTGATACAAGCATCACTACCGTCGGGAAGATGACCGCGCAGTTCTCCCACCATAGCGGCGCTGCGGCCCCACCATTCTCAGGCTCCAATAAAAGAGCGTGCACGAGAGTTAATTTCAATTCACCTCTCCTTTTCAAAACTTACAGTAAGATAAAATAACCCAGCAATTGCGACTCCTCCGGAAAAGGGGACGCATTGCTCCCTCCTTATAGCTAGTGCCCCGTTGTGGCGTATTCCTGCTAGCCTATTAAGAGTTAGCACCGAAAGGACTTCAGTGGACGGTCTGAAGGGGAATTACGTCGGGAGGACAGGCTTTATAAGCCTAGCCTTCCACGGTCGGCCCATGAAATGGGTTCGATAACGCTGGTTCAACAACGGATTGGAATGCAATTAAATCCGTCTTAAATTCACTAAAATAATAATACACAAAACTTGAAAAAATTAGATCCGAGATATAAAATAACCCTTTTAAAAACCAAGCCCGATTAGAATCATCCAGCAGCAAGGGACTCTGTCCAGGTTCTGCGATAAAGTAGGGAGTAATAAACTCCCGCCAACTTTGCATTCCATTCCATAATTTCAATTCATCGTCGAAGTAGAGTGATAGAAGAAGTTCTCTCACTCTCTCACTCTCTCTCTCTCCCTGTCTATCATCCCTGCTCCAGCTTCCTTATTCTCTGTTTGTTATTGACGACATTTGTTTTTGTTTGAAATTATAGATTTGCTTCTTGCTCATTGACATTTAATTTATTATTTACTATGAAGTGGTTTACGTAAATAGGATAAATATAATAATAATTTACTCTGTTTTGCAAATATTCTGTTAAATTTTGAGAAAAGTTAAATTTCGAAGAATCCCTTACTATTAATTTTATATTTTACGCATTTTTGTAAGTTAATTAATTATTTTTATGTTGCCTAATAACTGATTAAATTTATTTCTCATTTATTAATCAAACAATGTCATCTTTAAGTTAATTAATATTTAATATTTGCCGATCTCCGTGAGGAAGTGATAGAATTTCATACTTTCATCTAGAAGGTTCCGGATACAAACCCCGATCAGCTTTAACATTTTTTGAAGATTTAACAAAGACACATTCATTTTTAAGAGGATGATTTACAAAATAATTAACTTAAGCAGTGACGGATTTCTAAATAGGCTAGCTAAGCTATAGCTTACGGCGGCAAATTTTCGAAGTGGGAAATTTTTTCCGCGGCCACTAAAAACGGAATACCAACTTCACCGAATTTCTTGTATCTATTCGGTTCTCGGTAATGGGCCGTACGGCGGCGGCAGCGCCGGCCGGTCGTTCAGCCAAGAGCCAGGCGTGGCCTACCGTTTTTGCCTCCAGGCCGAATTGGAAAGAAAACTTTTTTTACGGGCCGAACGAAATATTACAATTAAAAAATGATTCATTTAAGTAAACAAGATGTTATTATGGAATTTGTTAATGAATAAATATAAGTAATTTAGTACAACAAATTAACAAAAAAAATTAATGTGACGTATTAAGTTTTTAAACTTTCGTATTTTCCATTATTAGATTGCTCATAAAAAATTATTGAAAATTATTGCTTATTGAAAAATTTTTCACGGCCCGTATGTTGGTCATGCCTGCTGTAGGCAGCACATTTGTAAATCCGCCTCTAAACTTATGACAGTTATAATACTTTTCTTAACCAATAAAAATTCATGACATATACAAAAATATTTATGATAATTAAATTACAAGAAATTTATGTTAAAGATTATTTTTCCTTATTGTTTTCATATAACAATACATTTTCTAATTGCTTTACTTCTCGCTGTATATTGTCTATAGTAAATAAGGTTGTCTACAGTAGTAAGGGTACTTTATGTCAATTGTACGGATAGTATTGGAAAGTTAGATTTCTTTCAGTTCACCGTAAAATTAATCTCAACAAATCTAATAGGGCTTACATTGTTCTGAAAGACTTAAATGTATAACGGCTTATAACTTTATATATGTTCAATCGTTTTACGTCCCATAATACTACTCGTTTTTATTGCATGTGCATTTATCCCAGATCTTTTAAGATGAAAATAATAGTCTTTTTAAGTTAATTTAAGATGAAAATAATAGTTTTAGTTTTTAAATCAAAGTATTTTTTATTTATTTTAAATAAAACTTATTTTCCTATTAACTATAGTTTTTTAATTTTATTTATCCACTAAGTATCATTCTATTCATACGATAACGCTAGTTATTTTACAACTTAGAAAGTAGAAATTTCGTTTTATTCTAGCTACCAGTTAAATAAATTATTGTCGTAATTTTTCCTTTGAAAAAAATGATAATTAAACTTTTCCGCAGAATGAACCACTGCAGCATTGTTTCTTTTTAATTACTATACATTTTTGTTTCCTTTTAACCCTTTAATAATTGCAGTGCGGTCTAAAAACAATTTCAAGCCAAACAATTTTTCCTCTAGTCCTCATTTTAAACTCTTCTATAAATTTTCAGTTGTTTTTTGCGTGCTTGTGTGTGTGTGTGTGTGTGTGTGTGTGTGTGTGTGCGTGCGCGCGTGTGTATTATGATTTGTATATATGTATATATGTTAAGTACCGGTTTCGTAACGATTGTAAACGATTTGATATGAGTTACAAGTCTCTCCCAAAGATCATAACTATCTTCATGAATAACAAGCATTTCATCGTTCTTACTAGAGAAAGTGACAGGACGAAGTGATTTCGCGTTTTCTTCTTCACTTAACTTGATATGCAGTTGTGTATCAGCAAGCCAAGCCTACCAAACACTTCTTACAGTGAACTAATGTCATCTGAATAACAGATTCAGGACTCTAAGTTCACTATAGGTAAAATGAACATCGTTATTCCCAGAGAAAGTAATTATAATAGACTGGTGCCTTTTTATTTCAGATTTACATGTATCACAATCATAAAAAAAGGCGTGCAATTCAAGAAAAATAAAACAGTAATGTAACACTTTAATATAAAATACTGTCTCATAAATATATAAAAACCTCTTCTCCTAAGAGGAAATAATCATACCAAATAAAAATATCATTTAAGTTTAGGTACTACGTAGTAGCTTATTTATGAATCTATTGTTTTATAAAGTAACATCTGAGATTTTTTTTACCTTAGGATTTAACCGTTTACCTTATTTTAGGATTAATGTACTGTTTAATTGTTTAAAAAAAATATTTTAATTTATTACAAAAAAAAAAGAAGGTTTTAGGAATAATAATTGATATAAATTTTATTTATTTACAGAATGTATGGTGTTGTCGCACACCAGAATTATGGACGGCGATCGAACTCCAACAGTAATACAAATCAGGAAGCACAAGCTCCCCCCAGACCCCGAACAAGACATCCTTTAGCACGAAGACTTATAAACTACATAAGGCGTAGACTACATCCTGAACCAGGTTAGCTATATTAATTATTTAATTATTTTATTTAGAATAGACCTGCGTAAATATACAATAATATTATATAAATTTATAATTGTTCCCTGTATGTCATTAATTATGTTACAGTCTAATAAGTCCAAGAGTCGATTATTCACTGTCATTTGCCTTTATTTTATTATTTTTTTTACGAGCAACGCTTACCGTAAAGATCACAAAAAATATTTAAACATAAAACTTATATCAGTTTTCATCTTTATCCGGTGGTTTCTAGTTGTAATTTCGGTCAAGCACAACATTTTCATACTCTGAAATTTTTCATAGCATATTTACATTCCCATTAACTGTATGCATAAAATTATGTTGCATAAATAATATTTACATAAATAAATAATATTTCTTACATAAATATTATTTATAAATAATATCTTACCCTACTAAAGGGCATTTGTATGTGTGTCTGTGTGTGTGTGTGTGTGTGTGTGTGTGTGTGTGTGTGTGTGTGTGTGTGTGTGTGTGTGTGTGTGTGTGTGTGTGTGTGTGTGTCAGTCCGTCCCTTTTTTTAACCTCCGGGACCATTGTTAGGTATTGCTTCAGAGGATGAGATGATTGACAACTTTTGTAGCGTGTGAAAATGCCATGTCTGATCGGGATTCGAACCCGGGACCTCCGGATGAAAGGCGGAGACGCTACCACTCGCTCCACGGAGGCTGGCGTCTGTCTCCCTTAGCTTTTAGCTTAGCACCGGAATGAACCGATGACTAGCGGAAAATCCCGATTCGTTAGTTTCAATTTCTAGAGTTAAATTTGTAATTTAACTTTCGTTATATAAATTTTCATCATTCAAAAAAAAAAATTTTATTCTATTTTAATTTCCATTCTGAGACGCCGCCCGACAGGACAACCCACCCGGAGGGCCTAGCTGCGGAGCCTACGACACACCTCTGCAGCTAGTATATTACATAAATAAATAATATTTATGTTACGTAAATAATTTTTTTTTACATGTATACTTGAAATTAAACATGCATTTCTTAATATGAATAATAGCTTAGCAAATTGCATTCTAACAGTAGAATATAATCGTTTTATACAAATTATTTTTAATAAGCATTTAACTAAACCTTTAATTCAAGTTAAAAGTAAAATATTAACATTCAACATATTTTTTTTTACCACTTAAGATTCAACTCGGACAAACCATTTCAGAATTCTTAATAAACATAATAAAATTTCCAGAGAATTACATCTTTATCAAGATGTAATTAAATACAATTTATCAATTGTATTTAAACGAAGTTCATTTTTTTATTAAATTTTATCATTATAGTAGAGAAAGAATAAATTAGCTGTTATATATTATCGACTGATAGTTTACCATGTCAGCCGTTCGTGCGCAACTTCTACGTTAATAACTCAATAAATAAATTCCTCAGCGAGACTAACAAGCCTGTATCACTTTCAACGTTTTTTGACTACAAATTATTTAAAATCAGTTTAGCCATTTAGGGTGTACAAGAACGAATAAATTTTTATCGATATACATAAAAAATACATACAAAATCCTTTTCTCTTTTTCTTAGCGTAGTTTTGTATAAACGTGTGCTGTCATTTATTTTCTGTTCTGTATTCTGTGCGTCCTTTAGTAAATTTTTATTCTAGGTTTTATTTTGAACTTACTAATTAAATAATTTACACAGAAGGTAATTTTAAAATTTCAGGCTGTTATTTATTATCATCTGAAAACGTAATTATTTTTATACGTAAATCATGAACAGAATACATGTATTAATTTTTTTTAAATATTTGCTCGTTATTGTTAACAATAAACAACAATCAAATTTTTTTATACAGTATAATGATTAAACTAAATAACTTCAAAAGTAAAATTTAAAACATATACATTGACTGTGTACACACATATTTATTCGGGTACTATAATTTGAATTATTATTCAGTGCACTTTTCCTATATGTATGTGTATGTTTATGTGTAAGTGTGTTGTGTGTGTTTGCACCGAGTAGTGCGGGAATGTGTGGTATGATATCCTAGAGCAACTCCGTTGAGTTAATACGTAAATTGAACATTATGTAAAAGCATGTTAGTAGTCGGATGGTTTTATATATATATATATATATATATATATATATATATGAGTTCTAACAACCTCTTCTGTTGAATGCAAATCAGATTTAAATATTACCATAAAGTATAATCCTAAGGGAAGCCTATTTTCCTTTAATCAAATCCTCCTCTCTCGAACTGCTGCTATCTAATTGCACAAATTAACTACAACACTTACCATTTTAAATTGTTTTAAAATAAAAGTAATTTATAGCTTCTCCTCTTTTTAAAATATCTTATTGATTCAATACTAATTATATAAGTTCTAACGTAACTTGACAGAAGCAGCAAAATGATGCCATTTTCCTAAATATCATTCAAGTTTCATAGATTTTAGAAGGTTGGTGTGAAATTTACTATTTTTAAGTTTTGTACTGTAACATATAACACAAACAGTGGCGGCTCGCGTTTAGGCACTTTGGAACTGCAGCAGCCGCTATTTCCACTTAATATTATCGATAAGATTTAATATAATGATTCCTTTTTTCTTTATAGTTGTACAATAATTATTCCTTAATATCAGTAGCTACCGCCCAATTTATGAAAAAGACACAAAAATCTTTGTATGGAACTGTGCGCTTAACAGTTCCAGCAGCGTGGTGTTTGGCTGTTGTGCGCATGCCCGCATAGGAAGTTGCACGCGTGGCTGCGAGGGAGAGAGAGCAGTGACGCTCCCGCAGTGCCGACTCTGGCGTGCTGGTGGAAGGTAGTATTTTTTACTCTGCGTGTGTATGGAACATTCCTTGTTCGTTCCCTTTTTGTAGTTTAATAGGTGGAAGGAATATGAAAGTGGTTTAGTTGTTTTACTTCCTTGTACGAAGTAAACAAAGTATTGTTATCGCGAAAATTTTCAGGTTTCAATGGAAATATCCATTTCGACTAGTTTCGGCGTGACGTCTGTATGTACGTATGTATGTGTGTATCTACATACGTATGTATCCCACATAACTCAAAAACGATTAGCCGTAGGATGTTGAAATTTTGGATTTGGGACTGTTGTAATACCTAGTTGTGCACCTTCCCTTTTTGTTACAACCAACTGTACCAAAACTGTCCAAAAATACAAAAATCCAAACAAATTTGGATTTTGGACTTTTTCTTAATTGCAGTAATAAGCCCTCATTGAAAGCTTTTCAATATAAGTGGTACTTAGTTTCATTGGTTCCAGTTATAGCCAAATAAAATTTTAATTATTTAAGTATTTGGATCTTAAGGGTAGGCACATCGGTTCGAATCAGACTTCATCTCCTTTTTTTAACATTTTTTTTTTTTAAGTTAAATATATTGAGTACTGTTCTGTTATCCCCCCCCCCAAAATTTTGTTAATATTTTTCATTATGAATCGTTGGGAAAATGCTTAGAATATGATATTCACTTCATTTTGGGAAACCATTTTTTATATAGTCAAGTTTAGCGAGCGTAGGTTAAGTTTATAAAATAGGATTATATTTATAAAATAAATAATGGTTATGAAAGTGGTATATAAATGGTTATATCGGATTATTGGGTTATTTCTTCAACCTGGTTATTATTGTTATTATTTCCTGCTACTTTAAGTTATTTCCAGGTGAAAAACTTGCAAATTTTTGGGGGGGACAAACGAAAAAGTACCTGTTTTTCTGATCGTAAGTTGATTTCTACAATTAAAAATGCGTTTCCCATCCGTAACTAACATTGATAATTAAATTTCATGCAATATGAGTGAATTGAATAAAAAAATCATACACAAAGATAAAGTGGGGAAATAACAGAAAAGACCCATATATTCATTTATTAATAATTATTAACTTCTGATAGTAAAAAAAAATTTAGGATGAATAATTCAATTTTTTTTTTTTTTTTTTTTTGTCTTCAGTCACTTGACTGGTTTGATGCAGCTCTCCAAGATTCCCTATCTAGTGCTAGTCGTTTCATTTCAGTATACCCTCTACATCCTACATCCCTAACAATTTGTTTTACATATTCCAAACGTGGCCTGCCTACACAATTTTTCCCTTCTACAACAACAATAACAAATATGAAAAAATATCAAAGTTTTAATGCAATAACATTTTATGTACTTATCTATTAATAATGTATAAATGTAATTTAATAGGCGTACAAGGAAGTCATGTGTTGTCCATATCGGATTTTATTCAGTAGTGATCAGTAGTGATTTTATCCAGTAGTACTTATTCAGTAGTGATGGCGGAAAGCAAGGGTTGTTTGATTGCCAAATCTGTCCAAAAACAAGCTGGAAGGGCGAAAGAAAACATAATTAGTAAAAACGAATTATATATTTGTTTCTGTGTACATAAAAATTTTAATTAAGTACCGCTGGACTATAATGTTTTTAAGCGGACATTTTATTATTATCTAATAGTGACTGAAAAATATTATCGGTATCGACACTTTATTATTTATTGTGTTAAACCGAATAGGTTTTTAAGCACAAAGTGCTTAAAAACGTGTACCATATTTTTGAATATGATAAAGTGTAGAATTAGATTATTATCCTACTTCTAGCTGTTCTATTTGATTCATATTTTTTCGGTTCTTTTTTTGTTTTTACAGAAAACTTTAACCATGGCCTTGAAAAGGGCCAGAATAAAAGTTTCTGAAGCAGCACCCCTACTAATTTTAGCTACGAGCCGCCACTGAACGAACACAAGCTACCTTTTCCTATTAAAGTTAATAATATTTATGATGAATACATTTAGAAGTCAAGTTATGTGCACGCTGGGAATTATAAATGTTGATGGTGAGTTAAGTACAGTCCATGTAGACTTATATTAAGTGTATTAGAAAATTAAACCTTCGTTTGGTCAGCCATGTTTTCGCATTAGTAAGTAGGTTAACCTATTAATTTTCTCAAAGCATGAGAATTCTATTGAATTTTTTAACATTTTTTTCTTAAAACGTTAATTATTTCAGAAATCGTTATTATTTACACTTATTACTTTAAATATCTGTACGAATAATACCTCTTAAAAATTTAGTTGAAAAACTATACATTTTGATGACCCTCAACGAAATTTTAAATTGTTACTAAAAAAAAATCAAGTTCCATAAAAAAAACCGTTGAAAAATAAAAATAAAAATTCCTTCAGTTCTTTCATTTCAGTTTTGATTAATATCAACCAAGTAAATTAACAAATAATAACGAGATTTGAAAAGGAACTGAAAATAGATTATTTTTTCACCTTTTACGTTTGAAATCGTTTTTTTAAAGATATTATTTATTGAAAGATTTTGTAGTTCATTTAAATTTAAAAAGTGTATAGGCCTAGAAAAACAAAATCAGTATAAAAAAAATCTGATGTGGACATCATATGACTTCCTTGTACGCCTATTAAATTACATAAACGTTCAGATTTTTTTTTAAATGAAATTTTTATTTAATTAATAAATTTTAATATTTTTTTTTTTTTTTTTATTATTGAATTATTATTATCGTAACTTTTTTTTTTACAATCGGAGGTTAATAATTATTAATAAATCGATATATTTAAATTTAAAAAAAAATTTTAAATATGTATATGAAGTCGGATTCGAAGCTATGTGCCTTCCCCTAGTAAGACCAAATATTTCATTAATTAAAATTCTATTTGGCTATAACTCTGGAACCAATGAAAAAGTACCACTTATTACAAATCGAAAAGCTCTTAATGAGAGCTTATTATTGCAGTTAAGAAAAAGTCCAAAATCGAATTTTTTTGGATTTTGGGCATTTTTGGTTCAATCGACTGCAATCAAAAGGGGAAATGCACAACTAGATGTTACAACAGTCCTAAATCCAAAATTTCAACATCGGCTAATCGTTTTTGAGTTATGCGAGGTACGTACGTACAGACGTCACGCCGAAACTAGTCAAAATGGATTCAGGAATGGTCAAAATGGATTTTTCCGTTGAAATCTGAAAACAGAAATTTTTCGCGATTACACTTCCTTTACTTCGTACAAGGAAGTAAAAACACGAGAAATCTGGGTCTTAATAAAAATATGAAAAATATTATAAAGGATTTCTACCGAGCGTGAGTTCTGTAGAATCCGGGGAATATTTTTAATCCTACATTTTCCAAAATATTTTCTTTAATTTTTGAGAAAACACTTGCTTTTAATAATATCTTGCGGAATCTGTTAGCGAGTCCGACACTTCGCCCGTAAATAGAGTTCCTCCGACTGACCGAAACAAAACAAAAAAGAAAGGCTTCACATTCTTTTTCTTTTTTTTTTTTTTTTTTTGTCTTCAGTCATTTGACTGGTTTGATGCAGCTCTCCAAGATTCCCTATCTAGTGCTAGTCGTTTCATTTCAGTATACCCTCTACATCCTACATCCCCAACAATTTGTTTTACATACTCCAAACGTGGCCTGCCTACACAATTTTTCCCTTCTACCTGTCCTTCCAATATTAAAGAGACTATTCCAGGATGCCTTAGTATGTGGCCTATAAGTCTGTTTCTTCTTTTAACTATATTTTTCCAAATGCTACTTTCTTCATCTATTTGCCGCAATACCTCTTCATTTGTCACTTTATCCACCCATCTGATTTTTAACATTCTCCTATAGCACCACATTTCAAAAGCTTCTAATCTTTTCTTCTCAGATACTCCGATCGTCCAAGTTTCACTTCCATATAAAGCGACACTCCAAACATACACTTTCAAAAATCTTTTCCTGACATTTAAATTCATTTTTGATGTAAACAAATTATATTTCTTACTGAAGGCTCGTTTAGCTTGTGCTATTCGGCATTTTATATCGCTCCTGCTTCGTCCATCTTTAGTAATTTTACTTCCCAAATAACAAAATTCTTCTACCTCCATAATCTTTTCTCCTCCTATTTTCACATTCAGTGGTCCATCTTTGTTATTTCTACTACATTTCATTACTTTTGTTTTGTTCTTGTTTATTTTCATGCGATAGTTTTTGCGTAGGACTTCATCTATGCCGTTCATTGTTTCTTCTAAATCCTTTTTACTCTCGGCTAGAATTACTATATCATCAGCAAATCGTAGCATCTTTATCTTTTCACCTTGTACTGTTACTCCGAATCTAAATTGTTCTTTAACATCATTAACTGCTAGTTCCATGTAAAGATTAAAAAGTAACGGAGATAGGGAACATCCTTGTCGGACTCCCTTTCTTATTAGGGCTTCTTTCTTATGTTCTTCAATTGTTATTGTTGCTGTTTGGTTCCTGTACATGTTAGCAATTGTTCTTCTATCTCTGTATTTGAACCCTAATTTTTTTAAAATGCTGAACATTTTATTCCAGTCTACGTTATCGAAAGCCTTTTCTAGGTCTATAAACGCCAAGTATGTTGGTTTGTTTTTCTTTAATCTTCCTTCTACTATTAATCTGAGGCCTAAAATTGCTTCCCTTGTCCCTATACTTTTCCTGAAACCAAATTGGTCTTCTCCTAACACTTCTTCCACTCTCCTCTCAATTCTTCTGTATAAAATTCTAGTTAAGATTTTTGATGCATGACTAGTTAAACTAATTGTTCTGTATTCTTCACATTTATCTGCCCCTGCTTTCTTTGGTATCATAACTATAACACTTTTTTTGAAGTCTGATGGAAATTCCCCATTTTCATAAATATTACACACCAGTTTGTATAATCTATCAATCGCTTCCTCACCTGCACTGCGCAGTAATTCTACAGGTATTCCGTCTATTCCAGGAGCCTTTCTGCCATTTAAATCTTTTAATGCTCTCTTAAATTCAGATCTCAGTATTGTTTCTCCCATTTCATCCCCCTCAACTTCCTCTTCTTCCTCTATAACACCATTTTCTAATTCATTTCCTCCGTATAACTCTTCAATATATTCCACCCATCTATCGACTTTACCTTTTGTATTATATATTGGTGTACCATCTTTGTTTAACACATTATTAGATTTTAATTTATGTACCCCAAAATTTTCCTTAACTTTCCTGTATGCTCCGTCTATTTTACCAATGTTCATTTCTCTTTCCACTTCTGAACACTTTTCTTTAATCCACTCTTCTTTCACCAGTTTGCACTTCCTGTTTATAGCATTTCTTAATTGCCGATAGTTCCTTTTACTTTCTTCATCACTAGCATTCTTATATTTTCTACGTTCATCCATCAGCTGCAATATATCGTCTGAAACCCAAGGTTTTCTACCGGTTCTCTTTATTCCGCCTAAGTTTGCTTCTGCTGATTTAAGAATTTCCTTTTTAACATTCTCCCATTCTTCTTCTACATTTTCTACCTTATCTTTTTTACTCAGACCTCTTGCGATGTCCTCCTCAAAAATCTTCTTTACCTCCTCTTCCTCAAGCTTCTCTAAATTCCACCGATTCATCTGACACCTTTTCTTCAGGTTTTTAAACCCCAATCTACATTTCATTATCACCAAATTATGGTCGCTATCAATGTCTGCTCCAGGGTAAGTTTTGCAGTCAACGAGTTGATTTCTAAATCTTTGCTTAACCATGATATAATCTATCTGATACCTTCCAGTATCGCCTGGCTTTTTCCAAGTGTATATTCTTCTATTATGATTTTTAAATCGGGTGTTGGCAATTACTAAATTATACTTCGTGCAAAATTCTATAAGTCGGTCCCCTCTTTCATTCCTTTTGCCCAGCCCGTATTCACCCACTATATTTCCTTCCTTGCCTTTTCCAATGCTTGCATTCCAATCTCCAACTATTATTAAATTTTCATCTCCTTTTACGTGTTGAAACTATCTTCCTTTTTGTTTCAGTTAAGAATTAGCTTCTGATTATTTTAAAATAATGAGTTCATTTACATTGGACAAGCCGAGAATGGGGTTTCAAAATAAAATTTGTTATCAATTTTATTTCCCGTTCTGGGAGTTTAAAATTTTATTTGATATATTTTGATTTTCTAAAATCAAATAATGAGTCATAGCCGAAGAGATTAAGGAACGTAGAAATTGAAGAAAGATGAAATGATAGGTTTAATTGACGGAAACATTAAAAGATCTTTAACGACTAAAATATCTGTTGAGGGTAATATCTGATTAAAAATTCATATTAGAATTTACCATAAGTTATTTACTTTATATCTTCAATTACAATCGGAAAAAATTGACACCATGAGGATAAGAAATTCGTTTAATTTAAATCATTCATCGTTTACAATCGTATTGCAGAAATAGAATTCGAAAAAGAAATTCGCTAAACTATAAGATTAAAAAAGAGTTTCGGCTTGGTAAAACAACTAAAAGTAAGAATCGCCTGATAAAGCCATTAATTACTAAGAAAAGTTAAAGGTATCTACGTTAGAAATTTGTTAGCCTTGGTCAAAGGTTTAAACTTGTGTAGCAGTTACAGAAGAGCAGAATGACTTTTAATCTTAGACAAATCCCGCTGTTCTTTTTTTTTGGAGAGGGGTTATTTTAATATCTTTTGCTGGTTTTCTAATCTGTAATTCTTAAAACACTTTATTTTACTGACACATTTAATATTGTTCATAATATGAATAATACAAAATACTTGATGAATATTTAGTCAAATATTTAAGTGAAATCACTTTCAATAAAATTTTCCAGAATTCATTCAATCTCAAAATCATTTTAAACTGACATATTCTAAAAACATTCTTAACTGACCGGTATATGACAATACAATATTATAAATTTATATGTATGAAATAAAGTTCAGAGTACCACATTTATCGCTAAATAAGTTACACAAAAACAAACAAGAGATTATCAATAGTTTTGTGAACGGAAACTTACGGTTTATTACACATTCCAATTAAAAAACCTTTTACCAATATAACCGTCTTTAACCTCTTATAGAAGCCGTTGTTGAATATTTACTTCTTTATCTACAGAATTTTCGATAATTCAAGACTATTTTAATTTTTGTTTCAATTAATTTTGAAGTAAAATAAACAGTTAAACAACAAAACTGAGTATAAACAAAAACCAGAGAAATTTGAAGGAATGATTAGGTCACAAAACTATAATTTTTTTTTCTATTTAAAAATTATTTTTTTGTTTCGAAAAAAATTTGTCATAGAAAAAAATTAGGAATAATTACGTGAAATTTTTTATACCGAGTACGAATAATAAAGATTGAGTAGTAATTGAATTTTTTACTATTATTTTCAAAAAGATGAATATGAAATAGCGAGTTCTAAAAAAACATATCTACCTTGAGCAATAAAATTTATATGTATTTATTTAGTGAAAATTGTATTATCTCATAAACAAATTTATTTATATAACAATTTAATTCTGAGACTTCTGATATTTTTTATTGGGAAACCATTTCAAATTAAGCGCTTATGATGTAATTATTTAGTGGCAAACCTGTTTTCCCTTGGTTTTTATTCATGACCGTTTAAAAAAACTGTTTTTTATTAACAATAGTACCTACTAACTAATCTTAGGTTTTACATTTTTTGCAGTAATGTAGTGATGAATATAAAAAAAAATCTAATATTAAATAGGGCATACGACTCTCTGTTCGTCTTATAGAATACATTTAAACGCATGAAGTTAATATATTTAAATGCACATATGAACTAAAGACAAACGTTCCACAACTTATAAAGAATATTTTTTGCCTACAGTCTAGTTAATGAAAGAATACATTTGAACTGCTATAATTTTCTATTGCTATAAAAAAATATACCTATATATAGCAGTATAACAACAAATATTCAAAAATAATAATAATAATTTATTTTATATATATATATATATATATATATATATACATATACTGTAATAAGTAGTTAGATTCATTTGTTTTCTTTGTCCTCTTGCTTAATGTAAACATCTCATGTCATCTTCTTCTTTTTTCTTATTTGTTAATGAACCAGCTGATCTTAATTATTGTTAGAATTAATTGTACGAATTTACTTTCCTTTAAGAGGTATTAGCAACATCATTACTAAATTTCTATTGTTCTAGGTAGGCATATTTAATATATATCTAAAATGTGAACTTAACTAAAAACTCATTGCAATATTTAATTAATGAAGTCTAAATTTTTATAGTAATATAGAAAATGATTATTAATAATTGGTTATCCGGCATTACTTAATGTATACAGTTTACACAACCGATTAATTGCTCCGTGGCTGAGATTGTACAATAAGTCGTAATCTATTGGTCTTAAGTAAAAAGCAGTATTATAAACTGTAATAAACAATAAAAGTGTATTATATACATTGCAAGAAAAGTAATTTTTTTAATACCAAAAATATATATCACTACTGTGTCAGTTATGATTCCAAATAAAAAAATTAACCACTGCATTTCTAAAAGAAAAGTACTTATTTTATCAATCAAAAACTGATTATTGTCTAAGACTGTTGACATTTATCGTAGTAGGTTGAGTTAACATATCCCACCGGGTTGGTCTAGGGGTGAACGCGTCTTCCCACATCAGCTGATTTGGGAGTCGAGAGTTCCAGCATTCAAGTCGTAGTAAAGCAAGTTATTTTTACACGGACTTGAATATTATAGCGTGGGTGGCCACTGCCACCCACGATATAGTGGGTTCTTTGGTGGTTGGGTTTCAATTAACCACACATCTCAGGAATGGTCGAACTGAGACTGTACAAGACTACACTTCATTTACACTCATACATATCATCCTCTGAAGTATTATCTGAATGGTAATTACCAGAGGCTAAACAGGAAAAAGAAGGTTGAGTTAACATAGGCACGGAGCATACTTAATTCATTCCCTCAGGCAAATAAGCATCTGAATCTATGTAGAAATTTTAATAATACTTTTAGAATTTCTTGATAAATGTTAATTTTATTTTATATAGACCACATTTTTTAATTCCTGTTTATAAAAGTATTTACTGTGTTAAAATTTCATTTGAATACGATTACTGGGATGGACATATAACTTTTTTAAAAGCAGCCATACCACAGAAATAATTACTGTAAAGTTTTGAAATCCGACATAGGAAAAAAGCAAACTTTAAACAATTATTTTACAATAACTGTTCTTTAAGATATTATGTTAAGATATTGTCGCGTGTTCGTGCCTCGATCAGGATACTGAGAGGTTGACAATTGAAATTGTTTATGTAATAATAATTTATTAGTTTAATAACATAAATAAAATAAGACAAATCAATGATAATAAAAATGACAGTAGTTATAATAATAATTAAGGACATTAACAATTACCATAAAAAACATTGTAATAACATCCATAAAAATAATAATAATATTGTATTATAACCACAATAATAATAATAAATAATGATGATGATAATAATCAATAAATTACACACAAAATAGAATATATCAAGTAAGGACATGGTTTATTTACAGGTAGTTAATCATAAAAACCAGAATTCAGTCCCACTGACAAAAAACATTATAATGACCACTAATATTTACACCTTTAACAACTGGTATTGTATTACTAAGAAGATAAGATTAGACTAATGTTCTTTCACTGTAAATACCTTTCCGGTTCAAGATAACCTTATAGTTTATGAATAAGTTTAGTACTTCATTTTTTTACTTATGTCCATAGTAACTCACCAAACAACCTCGCATTCTCCCACTTTCATACTGAAATGCTGCTTGTGATGTCACGTCGAACACTACCCTGCACCCAGCAGTACTACAAGTTTGTCAGATAACGCCATTTTACAATGGCGCCGGACACAACCAGCAATACGCCTTTGCTCACTTCTTCAAAAAACTGATCTTAACTCATCTTTCCTGGAGTATTTATACTGCTTTCCTCCTTACTTGCAGAACCAGACCTAAGTTGAAGCGTGAGAATGGTCGTCCGTGTCCTTACATTTTCCCATGAATTTCTACTCTGATATGGTAATTCTTCTCATTAAACAACATCTGTTGAGGTGTGTCAGCGGGCAGTATTACAAATAACGATTGTTAAACGGACCTGTTAGCCTTAGAAAAGGATTCCTTTTAGCCCCTTCTGGATTTCTTCCATTAGTATATTTTCTACTACTTTTTCCTTAATTGGCAGGAATCCTTTACTCAGGTCTGTTGTATCGGTCTTGTATTCCGTAAGATATTCTGTTCTGTAAGATATGTATCTTAACTTTCACAAAACAGTTGAAACTGTTTTGTGTGTGTGTGTGTGTGTGTGTGTTTTAGTCACAAAATGATTACAGTTCGAAATTGGGTATCTTCTTTTGTTAACCAGGATATATGTTAGATATACAAAGATGGGTAATAAAAATTATTTGAAAATGTATTTCTTCTGTCACGCTCGATTTCCTTGAGTTGAAATATTACCAAATTATTTTTTTTCTTTGTCATGAAATTTCTTTTGTCATGAAAGAGCGGGCATCAACAGCTATGGTCATTAGCCCGTTGGAAATTGTTATCATATAAAAAGATTTCATGCCTGACCGGGATTCGAACCCGGGACCTCCGCATGAAGTGCCGAGGCACTACCTACTCAGACACGGGAGTCGGCAAATTATCTTAATCTGTGATCAAATTTCCATAATTACTTTCTTTTAGAATCGACATGAAGTGAATCTTAATGCCATAGTTTTTTCAAAATGTTGATTTAAATGAAAACCTTTTTTTATCAAGCCATAGATTTTTTAGTTCCAACTAAATTACAGTGAGTAACAGATTCTATATAACATCTGAAAGTATAATTTTAATTAAAATACAATTTTTTGTAGTTTTTAATGTGCAAGAAATCAAATTAGGATTTTTTTGAGCTACAGACGGCACAATGAAAAATGTTAATAAATTTGAAGATTAAGAGAAAGAGAAAAATATATTTCGCTATTTGTATTGTTCAACAGTTTTCTAATAGTATATTATCTGTTTACAAACAAAAATGTATGTTTTTGTAAAATTCCAGTTTGCTTGAGGATGAACCACCGAAGTAAGCCAGAAAAGATGAAAAATTCTTCTAGTAGCTTATTATTACAGTCGTGAATTAATTTTTATCTTCCTGGTTAATTATTGTAAATTATTTTATTTTGGTATGGAATTTTGAACAAGAGTAGAATTATTTAGTAAAATACTAAATACACTTTTTTAAATAAGAGTAGTGTATAAATTTTGGAAGAAATTTAATGTTTTTTTTCCATCATGCATTAAATAAAAATCCCTTACATATACATATATATATATATATATGTAAGGGATATATATTTATGTGTAATAAGATTACATTAGCATAGTACTTTATATTTTAGTCTATTGAATGAATTATTCTTGCTGTCCGCTTCACAGATTCCCACGGCACTCAACTAGACTGCATCAAGCACCCCCATCTTGTTCGGTCATTTTATCTCCTTCCTCCCTTCCCACAAATCTCTTTCCACTTATCTACTTGACACTACTATCCTTAAGATCGGATATCTAACTTTCACAACATTGATCGTCTTACATCATCTCTTTACACAAAGATACATAAGCTCACACTGTCATCCATATGCAACATAAAACACAGAATTACACAATGTATGCGTAGATAAAATTAGTTTATTTTTTATGTTCTATTTATCATAACATTGATCGATTCATGATGAAAATGTAAATCAATACAATAAAAGTTCAATGCACTACATTGTGCTTTTACAAATAACTTTACAAATAAATCTTCTACACTAAGAACAAGACTAAAATTTATTCAGTAACAAAATAAACCTAACTTGGAAAAATAGTAGTAAAAATCAAACTATTTATTTTATGTATTTTCCTTCATTAAATAAAACATAAAATTGCTTATCCATTTGTTTTTAATGATACACTTAAATGATGATCATTGATTCTTGTTATTAAAAAAAAGATAATTACATAATTCTCATTACCATTTGTACTTCTTAAGCTGTGACTTAATACAAACCATATTCATATTTTTAGAAATTTAAAAATATTTTAAGATATTTTACTAATATACTTTTTATTTTTCAAATTATAGGCCACAACTACCTAATTCAATTAGTTTTTGTATTAATCAATTCATTAATTATTTATACTCATTGGAAATTTTGTTTTTTTAAGTATAATTCAAAAACTTCAAAGCAGTAAAGGAAGAGCCAAAAAATGTTCATGTAATATGCATGCAGATACTAACATGCTGGCCTACAAGGTGTGAATGGTAGCATCTCAACCTTTGATCCTGAGGTCCTGGGTTCAAATCCTGGCTAGGCGTGGCGTTTTCACACAATACAAAAAAATTGCCATTTCATCTCATCATCTTAAACAATCCCAGAGGCTAAAAACAAAAGATACTACTAACATAATATAATACAATATAACATACAATTATACTGACAACTTATACAGAGCATTTGAAAGTAACTATACACCTATATATGTTGAGGAATGTATTCCTTGCACTACAATTATTGTTTTCTGCAAAAATGAGTGATATAGCAGTATGTGCAGTTTGCTTCTGCAAACTAGGCTGGTGACCTTGAGATGAGAAAGTGTATCTGGTTATTTATTATTCATTATGTGCTCATCTCCTTTGAATAATTAATATGTGCCTTTTCATGTATGCTCAGAATGATGTTAACTTTAGAATAGTGAGTATTTTTTGTTGAATATGTCTTTTGTAAATACAGTGAATACATGCAGATACTGAAAGATCAGTTTTCTGTTAGACTTCCTGCTACACTGCTTCCTAAAGAAGATCAATCTTATCCCATATAAAGTGAAAGTGGTTCAAAAGTTATTGATAACAGACTGGAAAGCTAATTCAATATTGTAAATGGTTTCAGTAGTTTCTAGCAGACAACACAGACGATATCTTGGACTCTTTTCTATACCAATAAAGCACAGTTCTTCTTTTGATGGTATGTGCAAGCACAGAAGTCATGTTTGTGTTCTGCCAACAATCCACACCCCATACATAAAATTCCTCTATGAGACCAGAAGATTTAACTGTAGATTTCAATGTCGAGGAAAAAATAGTCAGGCCAGAATTCTTTGCAAACAATAAATTCAACTCATTATTTTTACTGTTGGGGTTTTTAAATTGAAGTAAATATCCCACAAGATTTTTAATTCTGGCATTATGCAAAAAGTAATGTTTATCTATAAAACTCCCCACAGCCTCTAGGAGCTTCAATAAGCTGTTTGTGATTTTACCAAGAACATGAAACATGAACAACTTGAAGTCTTTGAGAACAACAAGAAATACATGCACATATTTCTGTATGTTAGAAAATATTCAGACATATAGAAAACAATGTTGTTTTGATTATTTATATATTCAGCAGATCTACTTTCTCCCTTAAGGAAATATTTTTTGTATAAAATTACTAAAAAGAAATTAGATTCTGCATCCAGAAAAAAGTATGATGTAGTAAAAATGTAGGACACATTCAAAATTGTCTGACTATCAAATTGGATTGTATTTTTTTAACAAGAGAAGAAATATAGAATCAAAGTGATGACATTGACTTCTGATTATGTGGGATACTTTATCTCATATAACTGAATAAAACTTCCCTAAAAATTATGTTCAACAAATAGTCATAAATTTTATGATTCTGCTGATTTTGTCATCTTTTACATATTTTGTAATCTTTTAAAAAAAGTTCAAAAAGATGCAGATCTGAATTGTGTAATGCATAATAAATGAAAAAACAAATTATTATATAATTTCCAATCTTTTACAATTTTTTTTCAATAATATCTAAAATAAATATACTAAATAGTCACTTTAAAACATTTTTTAATAAAATTGTGTTTTTCAATCCAATCTTATGCCTCTACCCAGCTCTTTCATAAAAGTACAATTCTTGACTTTTTCAATTTTTCAGGTCAGATTTTTTATAAAACCACTAAATTTATCACTTAATCTGGTTCCCAAGAATTACACAGTTTGACTTAATTTTACCCAAAGTGCAGAAATCAAGGCAAAATATTTGCCAGCCTATACTGCTAACAAAGTGTTTATATGAACTTTCTTCTTTATGTTCACCAGTAAAATATGTCCTAAAAATTGCTTCATTCTTCATGAATCACTCTATATAAAAGTGTTTGCAACATTAATATGTACTTTTAACTTCTAAAAAAAAATACCACTGAAATTTTTTGAAAAACCACCCCTAATCTAAAAAAACTGAGTTTAATCATTTTTACCTGTATTTTCATTCTTGAAAGTTAGAGTAAAAAGGACAATTCTGAAGTTTCATCTTGAAACTTTATTACTGTTACTTATTTATTTATTGTAAATGATAAATGACACATTATCAGGATAAGAATAATTTGTTTTTACACTAGTACGTAGTTACAAGGATAATAACCCTCCAAAAATAAGAGTTTAATAAATTTTTCACTGTTATTGCACATTATTATTACATCAGCTTGACATTTTTTTACTGTTTTTTTTTAAGAGGCATTATCAAGGTGGAAAAAGTTTTCATCTGTTATCAAAGTAGGGAGAAAAGTTTTACTTTAAAAAAAGAAGTTCAAATATCCCAAAGTATCTCTATTTAAAGTTTAAGTATAAATTATGCTTATATCTAAGGGTAGTTTGTTGTAATGAACTATTGAATTGTGCAAATTTTTAAAATTTTTTAATAGTTTACAAATCAATCTAAAAAAATGTTTTATTAAGATTCCTTAAGAAAAAAACATTAGGTAATATGTGTTAAACATTTTTTGTTTTATCAGGGAATTTGAGGTTAAATTTCAGATTCGGCAAATGGCAGGAATTTTTTTTAAGGACACAGGATGAGTTAAAAAAAGGATTGCTTGAAATCCATGACTAGCTACAGGTTAAGTACCAGCATTTACATAGTTTTTTTAGAAAATCTGTATACAAAATGAAAATAGATACAAAAGAATCAAAGAAAACCTTACTAGCACAACTTGCAGCCAATGGAAACAATAAAAATGGACTAGAAAGGGTCAAAAGAAAAAATATAAACTAAACCAGATGGGTGCAAGATTCCTAAAAATTAATCAAAAATGTCCAAGATAAAAATATTATTAAATATAAAAATAGCAAACATGAAAAACACAAAAATAATAATGTAATTATACATTAAGGAAGAAATTTAAAACACTGCCATGCAAAAGTGAAAAACTATTGAGAAAAATGTGTTAAAGTTCAGATAAACATTTTAAAGATTTTAGAAATTGAAAAACTTCACAAATTTTGGCCACACCATCATTTAATCTATCATCACCCTTTTCGGGTTAGCTTAAATATCTAATGCAGAGCCATATATAAATTTCTGCAAATGATTGCCAACTATAGGTGATATACTAACTTATTTGAGATTGGAAAGTTATATATTCAATACAAATAATGTACTAAGCCAATCACAAAGAACATTGATAAAGATTTAAATACATTAAAATATTACAGAATTTTCAGATGTTCTGAATAAAAACAACTAAAAAAGATTTTTCACATAATTTTTTTCTTATTTTATTTTATATTTTTTCTGTATCTTTTCTGTAAAAAAGTAACATTTCTAAAACTACAAAAAAAGCACAAACACATCTGTTTGATCTTATAATATCATCAGCACAAGCTATCCCCTTTAAGTTTTACTTCCTGTCTGCTCTAAACTCATATTTACTCCTACTTTTTAGTTACTAATACTATTTTATTAACAAAATTTTATGTAGAGTAGTTTAATGGGACATACATCAATAAATGATCAATGATAAATGATAACGGTTGAATTTAAATTGTGACTAAATACAATAACCCAGATCGTTTTAATAAAAGATATCCAATATTACAAAATTACAGTTTCCTTATTAATTTGTGCATATAAGAATATATATAATGCTTTAATTAAAATAATAATTAGTTATAAGAACTTAAAATAAAAAATTAACATGGTAAAAAATTTATAATTATTTAAGCAACTAAAATGATGTTATAATGTTTTAAATCATGAAAACAATACTTTATTAAATGTGTTAGTGTATTTTTTAAAGAATATGAACAAGTCCTAATTTTTTTCCATGAAACAGAAATACAATATTGACACCTACTTCCTTATACAATACTTAGGTCTATGTTCATGAGTACGTAATATGTTAGTGCTAATATTGCTTTAAGTAATTCATAAAAAGGAGATTGAATAAATCCAGTTTTGTAAGAGATTAAGAGAAGATTAAATTTGATAAGGATATTAAACAAATCTTAACCAAATTTATTATTCTTATTTATTTACTAAAACTAGTATTTTCTAAAACTAATTTAACTTAATCTTTGAACAAATTGTATAATACAAAGTGGATGTGTAGAAGAGAATGTATAGTAAATTATAACATATGTGGTGAACCAACATGTAATATGGGAAACACGGAATCATAGACGCAGTATTACTGCATCATGTAATGCGGTATTAAAATAGTTTGTTGATTAAGATTAGTATATATCTTCTCGCTAAATGAATTAAGATTTTCTAGTGTAATATTATAATCCTTCAATGTTGCTTCTCTTAGTTATTCATAAACAGATTAGCCTTTTAATTAATAAACTTTTAGATCAGACATGGCTTTCTGTTATGAAAAACATTTTTAATTTTTCTATGAAGTATGACTTAGCAATTTTCATTTTTTTTTTTTAATAAAATAACTTTAGTACAAGAGAGATTTATTACAAGTAGTTCAAATTCTGCTGAATAAAATATTACAAGAAAGATTTACCACAAGTACTTCAGATTCTGCTGAATAAACTAATTTATTTTTTTAATGAAATAAATGATTTAACATCTCACTAATTTCAGATGTCTAGTTTTTAAATCAAAATTACCAAAGTCTGGAAGCAAAAATGTTCTTACGGGAAAGTTTATTCTTAAACTTAAATAAGAGTGAGACATGTACTTTATCAAAAAATGTTGATTGTCATGCTAATAAGTGGTAACAAGAAAATGTCATATATGTTCAATTGCCAATCTATAATGAGGCAGTTCCCATGTAAATTTTCTTTTCTCTTAGCATTCAACCACTATCTCTAAAATTACTTACAATCATGTATCTAGATCATTGTGTGGGGGTGGTGTTTTATACTTGTACACTGTATTCACTTTTTGTTAATCATGCATGTACACAGAATTTTATTGATCGTAATGCGTTGTTTTATAGTAGGAAGGTAACGACAAAAGAAGAATTCTGATGATAATCGGAAAATAAACTGAAAGCTCTAAAAAATAAATTTCTAAAGAGTATGATAAGCAAGACAATAAGAATGTGACAATTATATAACAATTCTCATAAATACATGTCTTGGATAGGATTTGGAAGAACAAGACTAGAGGTTTGAACATATAATAACAATGAGTGAAAAAAGAATACGAATTAAAATGTTGCATTAGACAATATATAAGAAGAGAATAATAGTTAGACCATGAAAAAGATGACAGAACAAATTTAAGAAAATATTATGAGAAGGGGTGTGAAAATAAAAACATTATGAAGATAACTGTCTTTGATTCATCTCACCAAAAATTCTAGATAACTGAAACAGATATATTAATGTAAGCTGGTTTATAATTTGACATCAATCAAATTAGTGACAGGATTGAATAGGTACATAGGGATAATATGTTTTTCAGCCAATAATACTCTGTATTAAGTTGAACTCTCACCAATCCCAGATGTCTCTGTTGCTGAACTATGGTTACTATTGAAATAACATGCCATAGGATAATTCACCTTAAACAGTGGATTTCCCATACTAATTAAAGACACTATTTATATTTTTTTTGTCTTCAGTCATTTGACTGGTTGATGCAGCTCTCCAAGATTCCCTATCTAGAGCTAGTTGTTTCATTTCAATATACCCCCTACATCCCTAACAATTTGTTTTACATATTCTAAACGTTGCCTGCCTGCACAATTTTTTCCTTCTACCTGTCTCTCCAATATTAAAGCAACTATTCTAGGATGCCTTAATATGTGGCCTATAAGTTGTTAGAATTTCTTTCTAACAAGACACAAATAAATGTTCAAATTTCTGATGATATCATTACACAATTAAATTATATTACCAATATTAAATTAGGTTTATTCAGTATAAGAAAACTGTAAACCTGGAGACAGCAGAGGCTATAGGAATTACTCCTTCATTTCTAATTTATTGTAAACTACATTAATTTTTTCAGAATTAATATTCCTAAACAGAAATTTTGGGTAATGCAGAAAATATAAAGTGCTTCAGACAAGATTGCTACAAGAACTCTGCCCCATATCCTTGTGGACAGCCCACCCTTTGCACAGCTTCTGTTCGTATGTTCATCATTCTACTCATGTACTGTTTTAACCAACTTCACTACATTATATGTAAATATCTAGGCTTACGCATGGAATTCATTGTCATCATATTTCCAGAAGAATGATGTGTATGCAATAAAACAAGAAAAATGAATACAGAAATACATTCACATTCAACAAAATGTTTTTAACAATACTCCATATTAGCATAGCCAAAAGTTTGAAACTTATAATTATTTAATTATTAGATGTTTGATTAACAGGGATTATAATTTCTAATATTGCATTCTAGCTTAACTTTGCTATCTCACTTAACTTAAGTTTTCACTGTTATTATAAGAATGAAAAATTAACTAAACTTCTTCTACAGAATAGGTGAGAAAAGCTTTTTAAAATCTAATGAATTAATTTCTAGTAGAATTATTTATGTATTACTTAAAGTGATTCAGTACTTTAGTTTTATCTGAAAAATGTAAATTTTATGGTTAGGAAGTAAAGAGGGTTGATGAAACATGAATAACTGAGTATTATTTCTGATAATATTTAATATGTACTGAATATATTATGAACAAAGAGCAAGTTATTATTTTCCTATTAGGTTTAATGATGTAGAAAGTGTAAAATGTTTTGCAGCATTAGTAACATAGAAAATTTAAAGAGCTAGTTAACTATGTTGTAATAATATAGTAATTTAAAATTATATTTTTCTAGTCTTTAATGAATAATTATTCAATACATGAAGTAGGACTTAATAAAAAGTAATAATTAAAAACTATGAAATTTTTTATTAATACTGAAAGAAACTCTGTGCATTTGTTATGGTTTACATCACTCATTTTGTTACACAGAGAAAATTTAAAAAATGTACAATCCTCATTCCAATTTACAGTTGACTCAAAGCTCAAGTGAAAAATATTTTTTCTGTCATTAAAACAAAACAACAGGTCAGTAAATTAAATGACTGAGTTTTACGGGATATTCTGAATAAATAAATTGGACATACTATGGAGTATAAATAAAGTGGAGTCACTATGGCTCATGTAAACAAATTATCACAAAGGATCTGAGTTACATTACATTTATGAATTCTGTTATAACTTTAACTACATTCCATGTTAATACGCACAAATAAACAAATGAAGGAATTCAAGAAATTAAATTACTATTTTTAGTCAGTACATTTATTTTAAACTGGTTCATGTCCTTTTGTAACTTCATGCCTAAGACTCATTTCTGATATGTAATGTTAATACAATAAGATAAAACCTAGCTAGATTATAATACTTTATAAAGTATTAGTACTAGAAAGTCTCACTATAATACTGCAGAAAAACTTGATATATTCTTCAATACGCTGACTTTTTACAAAACTCTTCTGATTTATAATTCACTGCATATCATTTGGTAGCATAAATTAATACATAGCAAAAGCAATATTTATGTTACAATAATAGAAGCAGTGATAGAAATATTTCACAACGGTATTTTCTTGTTTATTTCTGATTAGAAACTAATTTCATCTTTGCTTTTCTATTCTATGAAGTGTATCATGATATGCAGCTAAAAAACTGAAAAAATCTATTTCTGTGATAAAATCAGTCAATACATTCAAGCTATTTGTGAAGCCATAAAATACTACTAAAAATATAAGCCAATATATATGTTAGCAGACAATTAGCATAATTGATTTATAAGTCTACTTCAAATAAATCTTTTACAATTCTATATTTTATACTCTACATTAACGTTTTTAACTATCCATAAATAATGACCATGATGTAAAATTTTAAAATACATATTTTGAAGTTTTGAGGCTATTCTTAAATTGTAATCAAACTAAAACATTCTTAAGTGTATTGTAGGATACTTAAATTGTTGATCATTGTTTTTAGGATGTTTGAACTTGAATATCAAGCTGAAACACTATGATTATAGATATTTATTATGTAAAGTAGTATATATCTTATGCCTCCAGAAAACCAAAATGAGTTTTCAGGAAATAATATTAGAGTGCCTATCATTGTTTGGCACTGCAAAATATGAATCATGTTAACCACTTACTCAGAAATAATATCTACTTGCACAGTTAACTCCTGATTATCCATGATAATAACAGGGAAGAGGATCAACCAAATAATCCAAAATCATAGTTGATCCAAAAATAATATTTGAGTAATATGAATTAAAATTACCTAATACTATATTGCACTTCAGTAATTACATGCACTACTATTTTAGGTATAACTGTAAATAATAAAATAAAATGTAGCACACTACATTAGTACACACCTGGTAAAAGTAATAATATCCAGAAGTTATTCAGAATAGGTATTAACATATTATAAATGTTCACTATCACTAATACTGTACATAAATATATTGTACATGCAGTAGTGTATGTACGTAATGCATTAACAAGCACTTATTATATAACTACAATAGCTAATGATAAAAAATACATAGACATTAAAAAAAAATTAATAAATTGTGCATTTTTATCTACTTTTTCAAATTTTTTTTAAAATAAGATGCAATTGATTGTTGTAATGACTGAAAACACTTTCTTTTAATTGAACCTTGTAGGTGCATAGCACAATTAATGTCGTACAATGAACTATCATCCTGTTACATCCATAATAATCTGTAGTACAGCTTTTCATATCCAAAACAAGCACACATTCAATTAGTAAATGAATGAAGGAGTAAAACCTACCACAGAACAATGAAAAAACTTAAAATTTTAAACTTCTTTATAAGTTTTTAAAACTTTATTTTTTTCCAAGAGGCATTGTGGTTAAGCCGCAACATGGCTAGACTGCTTGCAGATAATCAGGTGTTGACTCTATATATATATATATATATAAAATCAGAAAATGGATAAGTTTCATTTTACACAATATAATATACTACTTTAAGCTACAAGAAAGGCCTTAATATTATTTTGGCCATTGCTATTTTTAATAAAATTTTTACATCACTTTTATGTAATGAAATCAAATTATTTAATTATATATAATAATAGGCCTACATTTCATTACATTATTATCATTTAATATATTATTAGGCCTACATTTATTTTATCTATTAACTACATTTTGTTATTTTATTTTGTATTATAATGCAAAATTATTTGTACACTTATTTGATCATTTGTCACTGATGAACTAAATTGCAAATCTTTGATGCTAATATTACTTTACGCACAGATTTTCTTCATATTACAATTCAAATCAAACAATTAAAAGTTGTATATTTAACTACTAAAATGATTTCTTTTTTAAAACAACTAATTATACATTTTAAACTAATTAACTAAAACATTTTAATTACTTGTTACTAAAAGTTTATATTTTCACAACATTTTTATCATAACATCATTATCATTTCAATATAGGCTTACCACATTTTTTTGGGTCCAACCCAGGACATATTTATGAAGTTATTTAAAAGTCGAAACAGTTAACTGAAACAATAATCTTTATTTATTCAGTTGTATTTTCCACTCAACCTGACTTTTTTCAGAAATGGTTTGTTTGTTTTAATTACATCAAAAAATTCACAACAAGAAAGTTCTGAATTAATTTTAACATTTAGCAGATGTTTAACAGTAGATACTGAAAGTCTACCCGTTTCTGCAGACAAAATGTTCTCCATAATTGAAAAAACTGTCTCAACTCAAGCAGATGTCCCAAGCAATGACATCGCAAATTCAACCATTTTAGAAATATTGCAACATGAAATATCAGTCTTTTGAAACACCTTAAAAATTTCTTTCCACCTCTTCAATAGTATCTGGTACTTTTTCAGAACTTGAACCACAACCTACCCTTTGGTTTTGAATTACCTTTCTTTTTCCTGTTTAGCCTCCGGTAACTACCGTTTAGATAATTCTTCAGAGGATGAATGAGGATGATATGTATGAGTGTAAATGAAGTGTAGTCTTGTACATTCTCAGTTCGACCATTCCTGAGATGTGTGGTTAATTTAAACCCAACCACCAAAGAACACCGGTATCCACGATCTAGTATTCAAATCCGTGTAAAAATAACTGGCTTTACTAGGACTTGAACGCTGGAACTCTCGACTTCCAAATCAGCTGATTTGGGAAGACGCGTTCACCACTACACCAATCCGGTGGGTTGGTTTTGAATTACCTGGTTCAACAATGTACGTTCATCAAATAGGTCCTCAGTATTTATGGAATCTTTTATAATTTCATTAACAACTTGTCCACCCTCTTCTAAATCAGACCAGGCAATTTCAGTTCGTAAATTTATCCACTGAAACTTACTAACTTTATCAAAACTGGTTCCCCACAACTCTCTGGATATTAGAATTATAAAAATTGTCTACGCTTGAGAAGAATTTTTGTTCCTGACATCATTATTTTCTTTTAGAGTGCATAGCAATTCTTTGGCAGAAGATGGTATAGATTTGTGGGTTTCTCTTTCCTGAAGTTGACAAATTAATTCAGAATATGTATGAAATGCTTCTGTTGCTGTGGTATAATTTGGCTAATCTCAGACGTATGGTAATTCTGTTTCAATATCCTCTTTTTTCACTTCAATTCATCTCACAAACTTTGGAAAGCACCGTTATGAACAAAAAAGTATTATCTTTTAAATACCTTTAACACCTATTAAACTATAGGTCTCTGTAGTTTGTTGGCCTACATTTTCTTGAAACCATCCAATTAGAATAAGTCTTAAATCTATAATTATAATTTTACAAGTTTTTTTTTCTATTCTGTGCACAATTATTGCTAAAATATACCAGTACATCAATAATATCATTAAGTAACTGTCCAAACCTATCAATAATAATAATAATACACTTTTTTTTAACTTATATTTCTTTCAGTATCTGAAGTAGTTACTTTTTGGAGGGCTTTTTACTTTCATTAGAATTTCAATCTCAGTTCTAAACTATTTTCCTGGTAAATTGTTAACATGCTAAATTCATTATCTGAAGACAATTATTTTTTTATTGATATAAGACTAGAAAATTATCTTATTTTCATTATCTTACATATAATATTATTATAATTATATAATATATAATATAATAAATAATAATATATATATATATATATATATATATATATATATATATATATATATATATATATAATTATAATTGTATATATGAGGATTATTTTTTTTTCAAGGTCTGATCGGTAGCAAAATAAAAACCCACGCAAAAATCGAATAAACCTTTGCGCATATGTGTTGCGCAGCGTCTCTAGTATGGCCTTCAATCACGCCGCATCACTTCGTTTAGTTCTGAACACGCAGGTAGCACGTAAACATGTCTACAACAATAACATCTCCCGCCAAGTGTGAAGTGCATGTGGTAATTAGATTTCTTCAGGCTGAGGAGTGTAATGCAGCTAAAATTCATCGACGAATAAGTAATGTGTATGGTGAAACATAATGAGTGACAGCAAAGTGCGACAATGGTGCAGGAACTTTAAAGCAGGACGTACAGATGTTCATGATGCAGGCGGTCAGGGAAGGAAGCGAGTGTCAACCGATGATCTCGTTGAGCGAGTGGATGTGGCAATTCGAGAAAATCATCGGTTCACAATTTCTGTATTGAGTGATTCGTTTCCTGAAATGTCAAGGTCAGCTCTCTACAACATTGTGAGTGAGAGACTTCAGTACCGCAAACTGTGTGCAAGATGGGTTCCCAAGATGCTGTCTGACCATCACAAAACAATGAGAATGGGCGTCTCTCTAACGTTTCTTCAGCGCTACCACAATGAAGGAGAAGATTTTTTTAACAAAATTGTCACAGGGGACGAGACATGGGTCCATTTCAAAACTGAAGAAACAAAAGAACAATCCAAACAGTGGATGCATTCTCATTCTCCCAGTAAACCAAAGAAGTTCAAGCAAACATTCTCCAACAGAAAGTGTATGGCTACTGTGTTCTGGGACCGGAGTTCTCTTGGTGGAATTCATGGAATGTGGCACGACCATCACTGCAGCTTCATACTGCGTGACTCTTCAACGTCTACGAAGGGCAATTCAGAATAAGTGGAGAGGAATGTTGTCATCAGGGATTGTCTTTCTCCATGATAATGCTCAGCCGCACACTGCAACTGTAACAAAGAAGCTCCTGCAGCGTTTTCATTGGGAAGTGCTTGATCACCGACCATACAGCCTGGACTTGGCTACATCTGATTTTCACCTCTTTGCTCACATGAAACGCTGGCTAGGAGGACAACATTTTGGCATAGACATCGAGCTACAGACCAGCGTAGAAACATGGCTGAAAACACAGGCGGCTCCGTTCTATGACGAGGGTATTGGAAAGTTGGTACCACGCTATGACAAATGTCTAAATCAGAGTGGCGATTATGTAGAGAAATAGCGTAACTAAGCAAGTACTTGTTACAAATAAAATATTGTTTATTTTCACTGTGGTTTTAATTTTGTGACCGATTGGACCTTGAAAAAAAATAATCCTCGTATATAATTATCTTATTATTTATTTTTGTTATTAAATAACCTTAAATAATTTTCTTCAACATAGATGAAAAATTATTCAAATTAAAAGAAGCAAAAAAGAAAAATTAAACATAAAAAATAGAAAAATATGTATCACTGAAAATAAAAAGATAAAAACTTTATTCAAATAAAAAGGTTTTAAGAAAATTATAAACAAATACTTATTATAAATTTTATTTACACTAATTTTATAACACCATTCATGTGGCAATACTTAAAAGTGAAAATGTACTTGCTATGCAATGCACGTGTAATTTATTTGATGTTGACATAATGAATACTATATTTTACTGTCTGTTCAATTGTTAGTAATTTTAAATATAATTTCTAATCCTAATTAATTAAAAAAATTAGTAATAACAATTCAAATTATTATCTTATTATAAGTGCCCTGACTTATTGTATTCAAGAAAATCTTTGCAAAAAATAAATTGTGTTCTGATTTTGAAAATCATTCATGTTATGTTAGACAAATAATTACTTACAAGTCTTCATCAATCTGTTCTCCACCCATTGGATGTGATCACTATCATAAAAATGAATAATAATATTATAGATATAATCGTTAATATGTACTTCTGTTGTAGCAAAGATTTTCCTGCTTTACTTTACATGTTCATATATTTCAACTCAAAAGAAGTCATTTGACGAACTTCTCAGAGAAGTTTTGCTACGACATGTAAAATGTTTAAATGATCATGAACATGTAAATGATGAACATGTAAATGTTAAAATGATCAGCCAAGTAATGTATCAGTAGCAGCCTTATATTTTCAATTAGATTCAATTGAGGATGAAAAGGGTGGTAATCTTAAAACTGAATGATCTTTAAACTGAAAAATTTCATTGATTTTATTATATGTCATTGTTTTTTATTTTCTTACATCTCTTTTCTAAACAAGGATATAGAAAACTACAATTTTTTAACCAGTTTTTTATAACTACTTAAACTGAAATGAAATTTGTAGATGAGTCACAAAGAAAAATCTTGTTTATAATCAAGAAAAACTTATAGAAAACATTATTTATTTATGATGTTTCATACAAAAAACAAACTGCAATAAATGTGTTGCTTATTAGAATACACATCCTTTGGTAAGAGAGTAATTAAAAGAAACATAAAACCAGAAAAAAAGATACTTCAATGATAACTACTCTTTGAAGATAACTTCAATTACACATGAGTAGAGATTTTAAAACGAAACAGCAATAAGCAGTAATGTCTGAAAACAAGAGTAAAAAATGGTTAAAATATTAGTACACAACCAGTAGACTTTTCTTACAACAAATCAATGTGGCAAAAATAGAATTTAGTAATTCTTTTTAAGTTCCAAAAATTAATGAAAAACAAAATCTACGCTTAACTTTAAAAAAATAAAATTAAAATAAACAACTAGTATTCAACAATGAAGGAAAATGGGAAAACATCTCATTGGGATAAGTAACACATTCTTTAGTGTATTTAAAATTTTCAAGTGTTATTATACAGATTTACCTGTAATAATTAACAGTTAGGGGGATGCCTAACATTTCTAACGAAAAGGCTATTGTTTTTCCTTTCTTCTGTTAATTATACTTTTTTGGCAAGAATTAAAATGTTTTTAATTATAAAAATTAATGGTTAAAATATATATATACAGGTAGATTGTGAGGCAGTTGACATTAATTTTTTTTGTGTTGACCTCAATTTTTGCTTTAAAATAAAGTATACCCTATAAATAAGACCAATTAAAAAAAAAGTTTTCATTAAAGTTATATTCATATCTTAAATAAAAAGAAAAATTATATTTTTGAAATAAAAATAATTATTTTAAATTATGTTATAAAATTAAAAACATTTTTAATTTTTTTTTAATGCAGGGTTTGTAAATTTATGATTTATTATAAAAATGATTTTATGAATTCTTTACTAACTTATTTTTAGTTAATGTTGAAATGCTTTTAAGGCAAACAAGCTCTTCTACTTAAGTATGATTGCTTTAAAAAATTATATATTAATAATCAGAGATCATTTAATTTTTTCTTGACTTCACTTTTTTATTATTATTACCTCAAACATACTTACTTTTACAGCATATTTTAATTAGGAATATGATATAAATGAAGGGACAAGTGAAAAAATGTCATATCCGTACTAGTATTCAACCAAAAACTCTTACTTAGAAACCAGAAAACTAAACACTATACCAACTGTTATTGTGCAAGTTGATTAATTTCAACAACAAATGAGAATTAATAATTTAAACTTTAGATACAAGTTTAACTGCCTCATAATGTATTTAAATGTGTTCATTCCAAGAAAACATTAGATGTGGTTAAGCTTCGACCACCTCCAAAATACATGTTACAATTTATGTTGACAATGTAAATTCCAAACTATGAAAAGTATATTACCAAGCATTAGAGGATATTTATTTTGTTTTTCAGCTTTATCATCATTAAGAGAAATGATTTAATATTTAAAACAAATATTTATAAATTAATGAATTTTATTGGGTTAAAATTCAATTTATAAACTGTCTCTTGAAAAAAGTTTTTTCTAATGAACTTAATTTTGAAAGATTATTATAGTAATGTTATTAAAACCAAGTAACTTTTTAACAGAGTTGTCAAAAAAGAGTATAGTTATTTAATATTTACTAACTCCTGCTATCAAATAACGATGATTTTGTCTGTGAAAGTAGTACTGTCAATAGAGAAACCATAAGCAGTAGTAGAAGTAGTTTTATTATTTACCGCTAGGAAGCGTTGGCTTTTCAACTATACCTCTATCAATGTTAAAAGTATTTCACAATCACTGGTTTACTCATACCATTTTCTAAGAATTGCTGTTATTCTCCCTAAATTATTAAGAAGATGTTAAAAATTAACTAGTTTTTTGTTCCAAGTACATATAAATTATTTATGTGATGGATAAAAAACTGGGCTAATAATTGTTAAATGTAGATGTGAAATAGTAAAGTTTAGTTAAACTTTGCTTTACTGAACATTTTATAATTGCATGATAAATTAACCTTACATTTAAAAATATAAAACACATCCAGAATTAATCAGTGATATTTTTAATATAATTATTTTCTTTGTAATGCAATAAATCAAAAGAATTATTACAAATTAAGTAAACCCAAATTTTTATCTATAATTAATCATATAGACTGAAATTAAAATTTAGTTCTTTTTAAATTGCACATTTACTTTGGATTAATTTATATTTTGCACTAAATTTAGTACTTTCCATAACACAAATAATGAATCTGTAAAAGAGATGTATTATTTATTACGTAATAAAAAAATTATTCTCAATAACTATGTCTAAAAGTGAGTATTTTTCCCACCAGACATAAAAATTCACATTAAAATTCAAACAATCATCGACTTTTAATAGTTTATTTGTAAAAACGAAAACTGTATTTTTCTGTTTAAATTTATGAAGCCCATTTCAAGATAGTTTTTGTTTCCCATGAAGCTTGGCATTCTAGAAAAAAAATAAAAACATTAATTAATCAAAACTTAAATCATTAATGAACATTATTCTAATTAGTTTTTCACTACAAAAATGTTATGTTTTATTTTCAGTTGATAATAAACGAAGTAAAAAAATTAGAAAAAAGTTTATTACCAAAAAGATAAATGAATTTATAGAAAAAAATTGTCCAAAATAAAAAAATAGCAATTTCTTTTGGTGTTTTTAAGCTGCATTTCAATTAAAAAAGAGCGTTTTTAATTAAATCATTGCTCATTCAAAATCTCTGCTAGATTAAATACTGTAATTAAAAGATACGACGAGTACAATAATGATCATAATGCACCGATTTTTTTTTTTTTCTCTGCTGTTTGTAATAATAAATATAATTATATAGTGAATATTTTATTCTAATATAAATAATCAGTATATCATATATTTAGACTTATTTGTTATTCTTGCTGAAGTTCAGTTTACTCTTCTGTAACAGAAGAAATAATTATTTAATTATTAGTTTAGAATTTGATATTCTCATGCCCATATTCTTCCAAAAAGGCATTTCTTTGCAAAAGTTATCATACTTAACACATTAATATATTTTATTTATTTATTTAGAAATCTAAATTCAATTCTCATACCTACAATAAATAATTTCTCCTTTTGTTTTTGAGATGGGTCCCACCACCCCACCTCACTAGTATCTCTTTCCACAGCAAATTAATATTTTTTATCTGTTCCTAAAATACTGCATGAATAATCAAAAAGTAGATAAATTGTTACATTATTTTTATAATATAATTCCTTTTTTTTATATAATATCATAGTATATGGATTACTAATCCATTAGCAATGTAATAGAAGAAAATTATTTTGTCCAAGAACATTGTTTTCCTTTAACCTGCAATTTCCTATAATTGTAGACTTAAAGTAATATTATTAATATTCGATTTAAAGTAAAACAATACTTATTTCGTTAACATATAGTTTTCAACTAGTAATTTTAAATGCTATAATTTTTGTTTCTAAGAGGTTAAAAAATAGAAATTTATAATACTTCCTTTATTTTCTAACAGCTTCATTTTTTTCCATAATATTTATTTGCTCATTCCATAAAAATATGATTTATTACTACTCAATTTTAGACTAATTTATGTAAAAAGTAAATTCTAAAAAGAATTGTAGCATCTTAATGCTAGAAGCTCAGCATATTACATAATACAATTAGTATATTATAAAAAAGCAGAAAAAGGTGAAAATTTGTACTGAAAATATAACCTTGCATATAAAAAATACAAACAAAAAAATAAATAAAATTTACATTTAGAAAAGAATATAATAAACAATTTATTAGAGGGATATCTCTAAAGTAAAGACCGCTGGGAAATTTCTCTACTTAAGGTTGGCGAATCTGTCATTCATGTCCACGTTAGCAATGTACACTCTGCATTTTTGTCTGTAAGTATCACATTGTAGTATCTTTGCTTACATGTGAGTTATTACATTACAAAATGAATGGTAAAATCGATGTTGCCGCTGACTGTAAAATACGTGGAATCATATGTTTTTAAATCATCAAAACATTAATTAAGCTGGCTGAAATTCATAAGCAGTTGGTTTCTGTGTACGGTGATAATGTAATGAATGAAAGAAAGGTCTGAAAATGGTGTGAAAGGTTTAAAAATAACAAAATTAATGTACATGATGAAGAACATTCGAGGAAGCCCTTTATAATCATCACCCTCAAAAATCACCTTGTTGAAATGAGTCGATGATGAGATCAGTAACAATTGTTGCTGAACGATTTCCAACCTGGCTGTTCTTTTTCCTGTTGTTTCAAGAGCTGTTAATGGTCACATTGTTCATGACCATTTAGGCTTCAGAAAGGTTTGTGCACGTCAGGTGCCACACATGTTAATGGAACTTCACAAAATATCCGTATGGGATCTGCTACGGAATTTTTGATGCGCAATAAAAGTTCCTTAATTCAATTGTTACCAACGATGAAACATGGATTTTGTATTACACACCAGAGAGAAAACAGCAGTCAAGTGAATGGCATCATCCTCAATCACTAACCAGACCGACAAAGGTCAAGTTACAGCCATTTGGATGTAAACTGATGGTCACAGTATTTTGGGATCAGTTTGGCAAACTGCTGATTGATTTCATGACATGTGGAACAGCTATTAATGCAGAAGCCTACTGCAAAACTCTACATAAGTTACAGCGCGCCATTCAAAACTGGCGACAAAGTAGTACTATAAAGTAGTATATAAAAATCATCAGTGTTAACAAAACATATCACCATGAAACTAACTAAATACAGAAAATTAGAATGAAAACAATCATGTGTTTTAGATGTGGACAAATCAACGAAGTTATGTGATTTGTGATGTTTCATATTTTACAATTATATCAATGAAACACAGCTTTAAAATAAAGACAAAACCTACTACTGCAACTGACATGCTTATCTACAACATATTTAACCACCCAGGACAGGATATTTAAGATGTAGTTTTCTTATACATTACATCAACTAATAAAAAATGTATTATGTCAGTTAACAACTGTACTGAAAATAATTTTTAATTTTAAATTTGACAAATTTAATTTGAATTTTGCACAGCTTAATGGCTACTAACCAACACTTACATCTTCATTACATATAGAAAAAATCAAAAACCTACTATCTGATAATATTACACTAACACGTCAACAAAGTCATTCAAACTTGCTAGATTTTTAGGAAAATTTTCTGTTGCTTACAAACAACAGAAAGTTAAAGATCATAAATGAACAAATTAACAAATACACATTGACATACTGAACCACCCAGGAATATGCAAAATAATAAAATAAAGGTGTAACTTTATTAAAAACTACCTCCTCAGGCTGGGCGCATTCATCCAGAGAGCAAATAAAAGAACAATATAATTCAATCAAATTTTACACACATAACAGAAACATGACATAGAAAGACATTATACCACAATCTGTAAATTTGACATAAAAGCACATTAATGTTACATTACATTACATTAATGTTGATAAAAACTACATATTAATAAATATAATGTGGGGTGAATATTATTCATCAGGACGTTTATGAGGTTTCAAAATATAACTGCCCCTAATAGTAGCACTATTATTTACAATACCAAAGAAGAAACTGGTAAATTAGCTCAGTGGCTTTAAAAAAAAAGTTTTAATTTTTTTGAAAGTAATAATTTTTAAAAATTACTATTCACTGTTTTCTTCTTATAATATTATATTTAAAAAAACGTCTGACTCATGATTGAATGAAATTTATATAATCATACATTAAGTGAACAAATTGAATTATCTTTAATCTGTGTATTTATTACATTACAGTGCAATTAAATTGTTGATGGTGTTAACAAAATGATTGTAGTTTCAAATATATATATATATATATATATATACTACATCCATAACTCATATATTAATTGTACCAGTTAACGGATCCCAGACCAGTATAACGGACCTAAGAAACGAATTCCTTCAAATTAAGAACAAAATATGAGAAAATATTTATTAAAGGAATTCAGAAGGGTACTAAAAGGAATCCTTTTCTCAGGCTAACAGGTCTGATTAACAATCGTTCTTTGTAATATTGTCAATGGCACACCTCCATCAACTGTTGTTCAATGAGAAAGGTTACTGGACCAGAATAGAAATTTATAGGAAAATGTAAGGCACAGATAATTCTCATGCTTCAATAGTTAAGGAATGTCTGTAGATCAGAGTGAATGCTCAAACCAGGGGGAAAATCAGTATGAAGCGAGTATAAGCATAGTGCTGCAGGTTGTACTCGACGCAATTGTAAGATGACGTAGAGACAGTATTAAATTCATTAATAAATTGTTTGGGTAATTCTACTGTAAACAGGAAACATATTTAAGTGAATGGAATTGTATGAACCTTAAACTGGTCTAATTCTATCTTGTAATTAATGCAGTATTAGGTGTTAATATAAGCGGTCATTATAATGTCTTTTTAGTCAGTTGGATTGAATTCTGGTCTTTATGATTTAACTACCGTTATATACATCCAGTCCTTATCTGAAATACTATTTTGTATGTAATTTACTCATTATTATTGCTGTTGTTATTACTATAATTATTCTCATTATTGTTTGTTGTTAATTATTATTATTATTGTTATTATTATTATTGATTTGTTTTATTTTCTATATTTTTAACTAATAAATTGTATTTATATAAACATTTATAATTATTATTTTGTCAATATCTGGTCGAGTCGCAAACAAGCAATATATATATATATATATGTATACCTCGTACATATGATACATAAAATATACATATTTTGTTTTATTTTTTAACTTTAAAATTTATTTAATTAAATACTTTAACTTTAAACTTTTATTTTAAATCTAAATATTACTATTAAATCAGAAATGCCTGATTTGAATTCAGAAATTTGTAGACATCAGTCAATACACAGAAGCATTTGATACCTTGATAATTACTCTTTCTGAGCCACTGAATTTCCTCTTTTATGGCTTATTAGAATGCACCTCATAGTTTAGACTGGGATTCTGTGGTCGCAGTAAATATCCTTATCCAGAACCTCAGGTATATGTAATAGGGATATGTGACACAATCCTGCTGCGTCTGTGCCAAGATCTTATTCAGTCTAATGTAGTCTGAGATTCAGGGCAGGCAGAAACCAAAGATTAGACCCATTTATCCAAGCATACTGTCAACTTTTTTCTTTGGTTGGAAACACCCCCAAAGCAACCACTCCAGCAATTAAGCATCGCTAATTAACTCAGGGTGTCATGGCTGCAGCCTGCCCGCCTCATCTAGCTCCCGTAGGGGCATCCCACCAGGGTCTCCCTACTGTCATCAACTGTGACAGTGTAATCTGTCATGGTTAACATGTTGGCTCCACTACATTGTTGTGATTATTAGGGTTTTTTGGGACAATAATTTTTCAAAATAATCTTAAGTAGAAGTTGAGGTAGTCATCATCTATAAGTCCTACATCTAGCCTTCAGGACAAGTCTTTCTGGTTCCTGGTTCTGAATATACACATAGGAATCTGTTGATTAACTGTAATTATTTTCAATAATTTAAAGAGCTTCTATTTTGAATCAGATATAAGGTGGAAGAATGGCTAAGGACTAGCAACTACTTAATGCAGAGTGGTATGGTCACTCATACATGAAACAAGTTTCTTGACTATTGATTACACAAAAAGAGCTTAGCTTACTTTACCTTTTGAAAATTTAGTTTAAATGTTGATAATGCAAAAAAGATTTTTCAAAAGTGTACACAATCATCCCTTAGCAACTTTTATTATCGTATGCTGATAAGTTGGGGTGATATCGGTATACAAATATTAGTTAGCATCACTAGTACATAAATAAAAACATCAGGGGGCCAAGTAAAGATTCCAACCTTTATAATAATTTTATCAATTTCCTATTGTATAAAATAAATATCTCATTTTATAAAATAGCTCATATTTATAAAATTCATGTTTTATAAGTTCATAAGTATTTAAATGTTTCATATTCAAGGTTTTTGTTGTAATTGAATTATGAGAATTTCTTGTAATGTTTTAGTCTATGGTGGTCAGTGATAAAAATAGTGTAAAACTACTAATCTTTAATGTCAAATTTAACTAAATTTATTAAATTTAGTGTTTTAAAACCGCTGTTGAGGTCTTTTTAATGTACATTTTCAGCCAAAAGCAACTGCAGCATTAAAATCTTGTGAAACATTATGTCCAGAGAAATAATTTTAATTAATTTTGTCCACTCTGGAAATAAGAATTCCTATATTAAAAGTAAATACCCTTTACCATGGACCTTGGAGTCAGGAAAGGACCCCAGGAGCTTCATACTCTTGGTTATGAACAACTAGATAACACATAGTAGAAGAAATATTAGTAAATGTGCAATAAAAGGAATAAACAGTAAATGATAAAATATTAGAAAAAAGTTATATATTAATATGATAATATTTCCAACAGTTACAAAATTACAAAAAAATTATTAAAAAAAATTCAGTTCTTTTTACAACAAAATATAAAATTCAAATTTGTATACCTTAACTTAAAAATATTACTTAATAGCAATAATATTTATCTTTATTAAGAAACAAAATAACAAAAAACAATGTATCTTATCAGTATTAAGTATCTTATCAATATTCAATTCCAAAAATTAAATGGATAAAAATGAGGAAAATTATCTTTAAATTCCACAAAAAAAATGAATTCCTAAGAAAATAATTATCCTTACAGTAACATTAAGGAAAGAATATAAATTTAATATTATTTTTCATAGATTGTCTTAAAATAATTAATTTAATTTATCTGCATTTCTTTAACAGTAGTAACAATGTACAAAGTAAATTTTAAAATATACTTTAAAATTTGATGTTTTATTTTTATTACTGTATTTCTGTAACAGTGAAATCTTTTTTAAATGCAATTCCAAAGACGTTTTAATTTAAAGTAAACTTCAGTATTAATCAATTTTATTAAGTAAACATATATTACTTACATTCCCATATATAATCTAACTAATTTAATTTAGTGATTTTATTACAATCCATCACAGATATGGGTGTAACTAATTATTTCTAATTCACATCCAAAAATGTAATATTTATACTAAACAATATACATACAAAAATGGTATGTAAAACAAACTTGCATATAAAAATAAATCAATAATTATATCAACTTTAATCTTACCGTTAACTCAAATATTAACTTTAATCTACAAAAACATAAAAGGAAAATTAAATTTTATTATAATTAACAACAGTAATATTTTAGAGTAATATGATTGATATAATACTATCCATTCAATCTGTGTAGATTTTTAAAAATAGAAAAATCTGTTAATAATTTATTAAAAAAACATTTTCTCTACTATTATGAACAAATAAAAGATTTTATAAAGTACACACTACAGTTTCTACTTTTTTATATACATAATTTAAAATTATTATATTAACACACAACTATTTAAATATTAATAATACAGTGTAACCGTCATTTTTAGCAATTATAAAGTTTAAATTTTGCTTTAAATGTGCAATGTGTAATTTTGCTCCAAATGTGTAAACTTCTTTTCATTATGAAATAAATGTAGAATAAAAATGAATAAATACTACGTTTCTCATTCTGAGAAATTATCTGCTTTAGAGAGTTTTTCTGCTATAATAGGTTAATTGTTACTGCCTTTACATCCACTATTATTATTGTCTGTTGAGAAGGAATAAGCTCATAAAAATCAATATAATGTATATCAGAGGTTATTAATCTGAGATTATAGTAATAGGATGATGGTTCACTATATATAACCAAAATGAGTGTTTACAATTCCAACAAAGATAATATTCATTACTAAAGTGAAATCCACCTTTCTGTTTTTATATATAGAAAATCAAAACCGAGAAAATTTTAAAATCCAAGTAACTTATCTAATTAAAGAGCAGATGACAAACAGACACAGTTCAAAATGATTTAAGTTAATATTAGCCAATTAAAAAAGGGTAATAAATAAAGTAGCTATCACGCACAATATTTTCTAAGTATAATACATTATCATCTACGATTGCGTAAGAACTAACCATGATGCTAAGCACAATGAACATTGTGCTTAGAGACATAATAATTATTATAAGAAATTAATAATAATAATTATTATTAATAATTATTATAATTATTATTAATAATTATTATAATAAGAAACATAATCATTTTTATAAGAAACTATAACTTAATGGAGAAAATGATAAAAAAGATTTAAGGATTGCTTTGAATTGAAAAAAATTAAATAACTTAAATCAAATTTTCTCAAAAAATAATTTTCTAGAGATCATATAAATAATAATCATATAATTTTAAAGAACAATAAAAAAAATTCTGAAAACAGTAAAATTTTTTTTTTTTACATGTTACATTGTATATTTTTATAATTATACCATGAATAATAATTGTACATATTTTTAATAAGTTTATACCAACTTTACAAACAAATATTTAGAATATCTATGAAAAAAGAAAAAAAGGTTAACCTAAAGTATACAAACATCCTTATACTAAGTTATTACTTAATAAAATTATAGTAAACATAAAATTTTAATATCACATAATTATAAAATATCACAAAATAATTGCAGTCTTTTTAAATATAAAAAACTGCTTACATAACAGAAAAAAGAAGAATTTCCACAATTATAAATAAAATTGTTACTCCTATTAAAATAAATAAAAAACAAAATCTATCTATCTGGTCTATCTGGAATATAAAAATAAATTTAATTATTATTATGTTTTATATCGTACCTATACAGATTTTTTATAAACAATATAGCATCCACTGGTTTATATATCATAACCATAATCTTAGAAACATAATGTAGTTATGTTATGTTCAATAGGAACTCTATACGAAGGAACTTACAAAGATATGTGATGTAGCTTTTAAATATAATACAAACTATGGCACAACATCAATAGCTACATCTAAAGTAAATGAAAAATCTGGTGAGCTAAACAAATCAAAAACAAGGGAATGACCTTGTGATCTCAGATTCATAGTCTGAGAATCATAATATGGTTTTATTTTACCTTCCCATATCCATGGTATAAAATTCTTATCTAATATTTTTAAAAGTCCTCTACTATTCAAATCTTCATCCCCATTCTTCACATACTGAAAAAAAGAAAAGAATTTTTATTTATTTTTTTTTATTTATTTATTATTCTCACACACAATTATAAACAATAACATAATTACATATTTTATTTAAATAATAATAATAGTATAATGAAAACTGAATAACAATTTCCGCAATATAACATAAAATAACTTGTATGAAAATTTAGGTACCCTCTGTAGACCGTGTTAAGGGTTACCATTACAACAAAATTTTATAAAATGAAACAGAAATTCTGAAATACCTGCTAGCAACTTAAAATAACAATAACAGTCTATAAATATTGTAATCCTAAAATAGTAATTTCTCTTAACAATTTCTTTAGTAATTAGATTAGAATAATAACTTTTTAATTTCAATCAAGGAGTGATACATCTTCAGTAACTTGTGTTGTATAAAAATTCTTTAAGAAATAAAATTTATATATACTATCTCCAATTTCTTTTTTATATTTTATTTATATGTTCCCTCCAAGACAGACTCTCATTTAAAATCACTTCCAGATACTTCACTCTACTTACTTGCAGTGTAGTTTGGCATGTAGAATTTATGTTTGTATTACAGTTTAAATTGTGATATTTTACGCCTTTTAACATTTCTGCCAGACATTTAAATTAAAAAATTATATAATTTGCCTTCATTACATTTAAACTTAAGCCGTTTTTGAATAACCATCACTTAATTCTCATAAAATCTTCTTCAACATTTCTCCTTATTTCGTACAGTTTTAGTTTCATAAACTAATGCTGTGTCATCTGTAAATGTTGTCACTCTACCATTAAATTTTGCACTACAAAAATCATTTATGTATATAATAAATAAAATATTTGCAAGTACAGAACCCTGTGGAATACCGTACTTAATATTACCTTGAGAACTCATTTCTTCTCTTAAACTGACCTGTTGACATCTTCCCTCCATTCATTGACATCTCGAACCATTCATTGCATTGACCTCTTATTCCAGCTTTCCATAGTTTGTCAAGCAGAATATTGTGATCAACAACGTCTAATGCTTTTTTCAAATCCAAAAACAAACCTGCTACTTGCTGACCTTTGTTTTTACCTTCTATTATATTGGTCATAAAGTTCAAAAAGGCATTTCCAGTATTTTTTCCTTTGTGAAAACTATACTGATTTTTACTGAAAAATTGTTTTTTAAAGGAAATCTATTAACCTAATTTTTACATTTTTTCTAGAATTTTTGAAACTTCAGGTAATAATGACATAGGTCAGTAATTATTAATGTTTTATTTAATCGCTGCTCTTAAATAAATGAACAAAAACAGAATTTTTTAAATATAGAGGGAAATTTACCTTTGCTCGTACTCAAATTAAACAAATGAGTCAAAACATTAATAACAATATCACTAACTTCTTTTATTAGATTAATCCCTATTCCATTTATTCCTGTTGACTTTTTATTTTTCATGCTTTTAATAATACTAATTTTTTCCTCATTACTTGTAGGTTTCATAAAATAACTTGTTTTGTTCTTCAGAGAAAAAATACTTTTTAAATTTATTATCAGAATGCATGTCACTTGTTTCTATTTTTCTTAATCTTTTCGGCTATATTTAAAAAGTAATTATTAAATTTTTCTGCAATTAAGCATTTGTCTCTTATAACCTCATTGTCAATAAGTTTTAAACATTCCAGTTCGTTATTTTTACTTGCTTTTCCTTAACTCACAATGTTTTTTTTTTTCATGTTTGTTCTCAAATCTTGCATCCTTAATTTAACATACTTCCTTACCAACTGATGACATTTTGCACAGTTACTAAGGTTGGGTGACAATTCAATATTCCACCATTTCATTTGCAAACACCCCCCTGTACAGGGGGGAGTAAATTAAGGGTGGAAATTAACAGTGTGCATGTAATAATTTAACATACTTCTTAACATTACCTATTGATAAAATTTTACACAGTTACTAAGATCAGGTGACAATACAATATTCAACCATTACTTTTGCAAACATCCACCTTGTACAGGGATAAATTAAGTGTGCAGGTGTAATAGTTTAACACACTTCCTGACATTGCCTATTGACGAAATTTTTCACAGTTACTAAGGCCGAGTGACAATACAATATTTCACCATTAGTTCTGCAAACATCCCTAACATATGAGGGGGGAAATTAAGGGTGCAGATGTAAAAAATTGCAAAACAGCTAACAGCTATGCGGGGTTTTTGGGATCGCTGATGAG